>NC_133470.1:106839062-116041562 GCF_048565385.1 Saimiri boliviensis
CTTTGGGAGGCCGAGGCAGACAGATCACGAGGTCAGGAGATTGAGACCATCCTGGTTAAGATGGTGAAACCCTGTCCCTACTAAAAAAAACCGCGGGGCTTGGTGGCGGGTGCCTGTAGTCCCAGCTACTCAGGAGGCTGAAGTACGAGAATCACTGGAACCCAGGAGGCAGAGGTTGCGGTGAGCTGAGATTGTACCACTGCACTCCAGCCTGGGGACAGAGGGAGAGTCCGTCAAAAAAAAAAAAAAGAAAAAAAGAAAAAGAAAAAACCCAAAGGCATGGCTAGTCTTAGAGCAAGTTATTAATATGTAACCTCTCTGTGCCTCACTTTCCTCAAGCAGTAAAGTCTTGTTGTTCTTATTCCACTTGCGGGCTGTTTTCAGGATTGAGTGAAATGCCACATGTCAATCACTTAGAATGATTCCCTGACCTATATACCTATATATTAAGCACTTAATAAATATGAGCTATGGCCAGGCACAGTGGCTCACACCTGTAATCCCAACACTTTGGGAGGCCGAGGTGGGTGGATCACCTGAGGTCAGGAGTTCAAGATCAGCCTGGCCAACGTGGTGAAACTCCGTCTCTACTAAAAATACAAAATTAGCCGGGTGTGGTGGTGCATGCCTATACTCCCAGCTACTTGGGAGGCTGAGGCAGGAAAATCGCTTGAGCCCAGGAGGCAGAAATTGCAGTGAGCCAAGATCGCACCACTGCACTCCAGCCTAAGTGACAGAGCGAAACTCCATCTCAAAAGAAAAAATTAAAAATTAGGTGGGTGTGGTGGCACACACCTGTAGACTCAGCTACTTGGGAGGCTGAGTCATGAGGATTGCTTGAGCCCAGGGCTTCAAAGCTGCAGTGAGCAGTAATAGTGTCACTGCACTGCAGCCCAGGCAGCAGAGGAAGACCCTGTCTCTAGGGAAAAAAAAACACAGCAAAGAAATTGACAAATACCTTCAGCTCCATTCCTCTCGCACCCTCCTTCCTAGCCAGCTGGGGGACACCACCTGCCTTCACCAACTCTGTTCTCTGTTTCTTCTCAGTGTGTCTTCAGTGCCCAGCAACATCCACTTAGGAGTGGCTCCTGTGGGGTCTGGCTCTGCCCTGACCCTGCAGACGATCCCGCTGACCACGGTGCTGACCAATGGGCCTTCCGCCAGTACTACTGCTCCCACTCAGCTGGTTCTCCAGAGTGTCCCACCGGCCTCTACCTTCAAGGACACCTTCACTTTGCAGGCCTCTTTCCCCCTGAACACCAGTTTCCAAGACGGCCAAGTGGCAGCCCCAGGAGCTCCGCTGATTCTCAGTGGCCTCCCCCAACTTCTGGCTGGGGCCAACCGTCCGACCAACCCAGCGCCACCTACGGTCACAGGGGCTGGACCAGCAGGGCCCAGCTCTCAGCCCCCTGGGACTGTCATTGCTGCCTTCATCAGGACTTCTGGCACCACAGCAGCCCCTGGGGTCAAGGAGGGGCCACTGAGGTCCTCCTCCTATGTTCAGGGTATGGTGACGGGGGCCCCCATGGAGGGGCTGCTGGTTCCTGAAGAGACCCTGAGGGAGCTCCTGAGAGATCAGGCTCATCTTCAGCCACTTCCAACCCAGGTGGTTTCCAGGGGTTCCCACAATCCGAGCCTTCTAGGCAACCAGACTTTGCCACCTCCCAGCCGCCCCACTGTTGGGCTGACCCCAGTGGCTGAACTTGAGCTCTCCTCAGGCTCAGGGTCCCTGTTGATGGCTGAGCCTAGTGTGACCACCTCTGGGAGCCTTCTGACAAGATCCCCCACCCCAGCCCCCTTCTCCCCATTCAACCCTACTTCCCTCATCAAGATGGAGCCCCATGACATATAAGCCAAGGGGTCCGGGCAAGTGTGACCCACCAGGCAAAAGTGAGCAGGATTTTCATAGGGACCGACTTCAGTAGCACACCTGCCCCTGCATTTCAGTGGGATGTCAATACACTTGACTCCCAGTTCCCCGGCCCTACCTGGTGTCACTGTGATCAAACAGTACCCAGCTTAAATATCCCTGGCAACAGACTCTGGCCTTCAAGAGCACTCGGGGATATGCTTTTGGCAGCATAACGGGCTGACTTGGTGATGGAGGAAAAACCCTGGAGCCAGGCTGAAGTCTGTGGCCGAGGTTTGTGCAGCAGCTCCGTGAGAAGAGCCCTTCTAGCTCTATCTCACTGGCTGCATTCCCTACACAGGAAATTTACTACCCCATGTGTGAATATCCTTGTATGTACTTGTGTGTACTTGTGGGTCTGTATCTTAGTTTCTTTGGGGAAGACAGGGCTGTAGCTGTGAGGTCTTGTCTCCAAGGGTGTATGTATGTCTCCGTGGAGCAGCCACAGGGATAGGGCTTTTGTTTTTAAGAGAAAACATTCTCTAATTCCCTTTGTACATGCCAAGATTCAGTTGCTCTGAGACTATGGGGTACAAGTTTGATCGCCCCAATCTGGCAATGGTGCAGAGCTGGAATGAGTGCAGAGTAGGAACGCTTTGATGCTCACGCACGTTGGGGAATATGCGCTCCTCAGGGACAAGAAGGCCGAGTAGGGTCAAACCACGAGGGAAGGGAAGTCAGCTCTGGGAGCAGCCCTCACTGGCTGGACTGAGGTACTCTTCCTGGAGTTTGCTCTGTTCACGACCACAGTCACCATGCGGTCAGGCTGGAACCTTGGGCCACCCCCAGAGTGCTTTGCTGAAGTATTAGACAGGGGTGAAGTGCCCTCCAGCCTCACAGCTAGCCACAAAGCCCCAGTCAGAGCGGAATTCATTGAACGTTTGTGCCTAGAGCTTGGGCTGTTTGTGTGATACCAGCCTCCTGCCAGACAATAGCCTTTGCTGACACCCCAGCCTACTTCCCCCATCCTGGGCTCCCTCTTGATTACTTTCTGACATTTTTCCAGCTGTCAGGTGTCCCTGAGGCTAGTCCGGCTGCAACCTAGATGGGGCCCACCCCCATTCCTGCTCAAGCATGGGTGCCTACCACATGGTCTCTGCTGCTCAGCCTGCCTGCGACTCACCTTGAAGGTGGACCAGCCTGCTTCTGTGATGGCTGCAGCAGACCTCCTCGCGTGGACCAATGCCTGTCATCTTCCACTTTCACACCTAACCGTGACTCCTTCACCGAGAAGATGGGAGTCAGCAGCCAGGAGTTCCTGTGACACCTCTCGCTCTTCGTGGCTCCCTGCTTCCCCTTCCCTTTTTCCGAGGAAGGGCCAACCTATTCTCTCTCAAAGCTACCCTCTGGGCCGATGGCCTGGATCTCCCCTCTCCCTTCTTTAAATGAGCTCGCCTCCCTCCTGCCAAGTTTGGGGGCAAGGCTAAGAAATGTCAGCCACGGAAACAACTCTATTATCTGGTGACTCTGGGTAATGTGAATCAGTGCCTGAGGACCTGTGTCCTTGGTACAAAACCATCCACTTGACCTAACTACCTCCCCTGGCCTCTCTCTCACTCTTCTCTTATTTGCCAAGCCAACTCTCACCCTCTCCCACCCTCCCCCTCTCCCTGCCCCCTGGAGGGCACTCTGGTTGTGCAAATATATTTACTATGCGTGTTTCCAGCAGTTGGCATTACAGTGCCTTTTTCTAATAAAATCAGTTTGTTATGACAGTTTCCTGATGGTTGAAAGTAAGCATCTTGATAAAGGGTCACCATGAAAAAAAGAATTTTGCACAAAGGTGCTGCGTGGGTTGAGGGGAGCCCCACCCCCAACTGAAATCTGGTTTCTGCCACCCCTACTCCAACTCCATGGAAACTCATTGCTGGAAGGTCATCAAGTGACCTCATGGTGAAATCAAATGTCTTCTTCACAGTTCTCAGCCCCCATGAACCCACACTAGCTGGGCTCTCCTGCTTCATCACCCTTTCTGGGGCTGGTTCATCACCTACCACTTCCAGTGTGACTGTTTATCAAGACTCTCATCCATTTTGGGCTCATTTTGGCTCCTGGGATATGGGTCTTAAATCTAGACCTCCAGCCCCAACCTTTCTCCTAAGCTCCTGGCTCATTTCCAGCGATCTGCTGGACATTTCCACATGGATGCTTGTCAGCCCCTTAAAGATAGCCCCCCTACCAACAATGGATTTTTTTCTGAGTCAGAGTCTTGCTCTGTTGGCTGGAGTGCAGTGGCACAATCTTCGTTCACTGCAACCTCTGCCTCGTGGGCTCAAGCAATTCTCCTGCCTCAGTCTCCTGAGTAACGGAGTACAGGCGCACAGCACCACACACCTGGCTAAGTTTTGTATTTTTAGTAGAGACAGGTTTTCACCATGTTGGCCAGGCTAGTCTTGAGCTCCTGGCCTCAAATGATCCACCTACCTTGGTCTCCCAAAGTGTTGGGATTACAGGCGTGAGCCACTGCGCCTGGCCAACAATGGATTTTAAAATTATTTGCACACTCACGAAAATCCTTTCTAAGATGACAGGTCGATGGGTACAGCAAAGTACTATGGCACATTCAGACCTATCCTATGTCAACAAACCTGCACGTTCTGCACATGTATCCCAGAACTTTATAATCAAAAAATCGAACAAAAAGGCCGTCATGACTTGCCTATTTCTGTTAATGGTGCCACCGTTTTCCTGACCTCTTAAGGTGGAAATTTCAGAGCCATCTGATGGTACAAAACCATCCACTTCCCCCGCTTCCCCTTCCATCTCCCGAAGTCCAGCATGTGGTTTGCAAAGTACGAAAATCTGGCCTTTCTTCCACATTCCCAGGAATCTCCACCCTGGCTCAAACTACCCAAGACAGGCAAGGGCTCCCAGTGTGATCTGTCTCAACCCCTCCCATGTACTCTTTGCTAAGAAGCCCTCAGTGATCCTCAAAATACTTAATCTCTAATCCTTTCTCAACTTAACTCTTTAGCTGCTGAATCCAGTCCAGGGGTCCTGGAGCAGGGATGGGGAGTATTTGGGCTCAAGGCAGTAGTTCCAGAAGTATTTTAAGCTTAGTGTCAGCCTTGTCTTCAGGACAAAGCCCGATGTCCTTTGGCCTGCCATCAATACCCTTGACCACTGGGTCTTAACTGACTTCCCCAGCCAATTCACCCTGCTCCCTCCGCCACCACTCACGCCCCAAGGCACTGCTCCAGTCAAACTAATGGATTTGTTGGCCTGTGAACATGCCTCTGTTTACAATTTCCAAACTCTGTGCTTTTGCTCTTATTATCTACTATATATATTCTAAACATTTTAAACCTGGAAACCAAGATCCTCCATTTAACTTTTACCTGCTCTAGGCAATACAGACAACCTCAACATTTACACAATCTTGTGTTTTCTTAATGAATATTCTTCCCTTCTATACATCTTTTCCTTTAGAAATGCAATCCATCTCAGCCACCCATGGTGGCTCACACCTATAATCCTAGCGGCCAAGGCAGGTGGATCACCTGAGGTTGGGAGTTCGAAACCAGCCTGGCCAATATGGTGAAACCCCATCTCTACTACAAATGCAAAAATTAGCCGGGCATGGTGGTGTGTGCCTATAATCCCAGGTACAGGGGAGGCTGAGGCAGAGAATCGCTTGAACTCAGGAGGCGAAAGTTGCAGTGAGCCGAGATCACACCTGGGCAATCAGAGCCAGACTTCATCTGGAAAAAAAAAGAAGTACAATCCACCCTCAGGATCTGATTGGTTCTGCTCAATCAGAATGTCCTTCATATCCTGCATCAATTAAATCGTGCCCCTCCTTAAAGACTCGATTCATGGAATCTGCCTCCCCAGACCAGCCTATCCTAAGTGAGCTATTTTAGCTCAATCACATAACATCAACCACATAACCTGGCACAGTACAAAACATCAAGGAATGATTACTGATGGAGCCAGTGGGAGATGGGGACCAACTTTTAGGTAGGCAGCCTCTGACCTCCCCTCCGCACAGGCTCTCTCTGGCTCAGTGCCCTCATGGTAGCCCCACCCGCACCTCCCACCTTAGCACTCAAAATTTGTTACTGTTTTGAACATCCTCTGCCCTAAAGCAACTTCCCTGTCCCGTTTCTTTCTTACTCCAAGTGTGCAAGTGGCTAGACCGATTAACGTGCGCCGATACAGTTATGGGGAAGGGTTAGAGAAGAACCGTGGGAGACAGGTTCACTGTAACCAGAGTCAAGTGGCAATAAGTCTCTGCTTTTCGTGGTTTAATGGAGTCAGGTGTCAAGAGATGACCCTCACCTCCCAGCAGCTGGTACGTTACTCCCTCCTCTGGGAGGAGCACTTTGTTTTCCTTATTTTTTTTGAGACAGAATCTCCCTCTGTCACACAGGCTGGAGTGCAGTGGCACGATCTTGGGTCACTGAGGCCTCCACCTCCTGGGGCAAGCAGTTCTCCTGCCTCAGTCTCCCGAGTAGCTGGGACTACAGGTACATGCCACCAGGCCCAGTTAATTTTTGTATTTTGTGGTAGAGACAGGGTTTCACGATGTTGGCTAGGCTGGTCTCGAACTACTGACCTCAAGTGATCCACCCACCTCAGCCTCCCAAGGTGCTGGGATTACAGGCATGAGCCAGGCCTCACAGCACTTTGTAAATACCTCTATGGCAGTACTTAACACACTGCAGTTCCTTAATTACGTGTTTATGTAAGGTTCCCCACCAATACACTGTGAGCTCCTCAAGGACAGGGACTGTGTGTTAGTGGCTGACGTATGCCCAATGCCCAGCACAGTGCCTGGCACACAGTAGGTTCTCGATAAATGCTTATTGAAAGAATGAATGAGTCCTGATTTTAATTCTGGGACTTCTGCCCTATGCCACAGCAGGCAAGAGGAGGAGGAGGAGGAGGACAATCCACACTTGGGCACTAAGGCGGCTTTCTGATCGCTCCTGTAACACTGCAGGCGGCTACTTCCTTTGCCCCTGGGGTGTTACAGACATCCCTGGATCACAGGGTCCACGAAGTGCCCAGGGCTGCTTGCTAGCTGTGCGTCGCTGTCACCAGGTGCCACATGCAACTCCTGAACTCCCGCCCTTTGCTGCTGCCTGCTTCCAGGGACTGCCTCCCCACGATTTCCTCACTCCTGGGTGGGGCTGTGCGGTGGAAATGTAGCTCCGGTGGCTGGGGCGGGAAAAGAAGTTATTCTGATGGTCACAGGCCTTTCTGATCCCTTCCTGGACTCCAAAAGAGGCAGTTGCCTCCAGCTCCGAAGCCGCTGGATCTGGGCTGAGTGAGCTCGTTCCCTTTCCGGACGGAGGTCGGAGCTTCAGAGAACCTCGGTCCCGGCGCCCCAGACGTGGAGGCCGATGTCCAGCAGGTGGTGCTGTCGAGCCAGCGATGGCGGGCTTGCGGCCCTGCGGGGCCCGGGAAGGGAGGAACGGACAGGGCGGGGCCTACCGTCCGTGACGGAGGCGGCCGCGGCCGGCGTCTCCCAGTCCTCGATCATGCCCTTGCTCCCGCAAGTGCCCTGGACAGCTCCGGACCCCCACCAAAGCCCTTTGCTGTTCCGGAGCTTGGAACATTCCTCTCGGACCCCTCCTCTTCCACTTTTCAGGGGGAATTTAGCCAGCCGCCGAATGCGCTCTCCCATTGGCCAGCAGCGCTTTGGCCCCGCCCCCAGCACCCCTCCCCCAGTCTCGCGGACCAGCAGGTGAGCACGCGCGGCCACCCCGCCTGCTGTTCGCTCCGCTCGCGGGCTTCTCCTTCTACCGTGAAGCCGGAGAGCATTGCAGGCGCCCGAGACTCATTTGCCAGCGGAGGGCCCTGACCGCCCGCCGCGCGAGCCCGGCTCCCAAGGATCCGCGCGAGCTGAAAGGCGTAGCCTCCAACTGCCTGACCCGGCGCATCGGCAGGCCCACTGCGCGGTCGCAGCCCGAGCGCTGGGGGAACACGTGGAGCCCCGGCCGGTCCCTGCTGCGGGGTCCAGAAGACCCGAGTACTTCGCGTCCCCATGCCCAGCACCTGAGCAGACACCCCTGGGGCAGACCCCACCCTTCCCGAAACACACACACACACACACACACACACACACACACTGGCCTTTGCAGGGGCGGGACACAATGAAACAGCCACCAGGCCTCCCGGTTATTGAGTTAGAGTTTACGACCCCATTCACCACCGCCCCCACACGCCAAATAGGGATGCGGGGAGGGTGCTTCCTCCCACCAAGAATTAACAGAGCCTCTCTTTCAAGCTCAAAGAACATTCTGATAAGACCCTCATTAACCATAGGCTCGTGAACTCGGGAATGAAGAGGGAACTAATTTTGGCTAAACAGATCTTTTTGGCCCTCAGTGTGATGCTCTGTCAGTAGGTGGGTACACTGGCCTCCATTTGGCTGATGGAGCAATGAAGGCTGGGAAAGATTAGGTTCCCACCCAACGTCAGCCTCGGTAGTTAAGAGTGACGCTGGCTTTTCCCCCTACACCATACTAAAAGGATTGGGAGATCATTTAATTAGAAGCTACCAAGCCATTCTCACCCCAGTCCTGACCAGGGATGTAGATTTAATGCTACGGTCCATACCTCCTGCCTTGATCTCTCCAACCTGGCAAAGGGCAGTGGGACTCCAGATAAGCTGTGCACAAAGAACCCAAAAGCAATAGAAAAAAATCTGCTGTTTGGTTTTGCTTTTAACTCCTCTTCTTTGTCTCCAAGCCTTTGCTCAGATTGTCTCCTCAGTTCAAATACCTCTAATGCCTACATTTGTCCTTTTTAATGTATCAACCAGGCATCACCTCCTCCAGGATGTGTTCCCAGGACCCTTGCCCATCCCTCTGTGCTCCCAGGCCTAGCAGAATCCTTATCCTCACTACATGGCTTTCACAACCTATTGACATGTCAGGTTTCTGGACCCAACTGCAAGTTCTGAGCAGAGGATCGACCTGAATTCAGAACCACTGTGGGCTTCTTTGGGAATCTCACAAAGATGGCTATTGCAGAGGGCCTTGGAATCAGAAAGTGGGGAGAGGAGGGCCAATGAGGAAGATTAATGCTATGGGTCAAGCCAAGCTTCTGAGGCTTGAGCAAAGACCAGCAGCTTAGAGTTCACTCCTGGGGATGGCTGGAGTCCAGCCGGCCAGACGCACAGATCCCTTCGCTTCTACACTCTGACAGGGCTCTCCAGACTCGAAAGCCACAGCAAGAGGCCCTAAGAGAATACAGCTTCAAAGGGCCTCATCCCAGGCCTGTCAAACATCCTCTTCCCCTCAGTTGCTGGTGCGTTCCGGAACTAGCATTCATAAGAATCATAGCTTCTACCACCCTTTTTCAAAAGCGGGAGGAAAAACTGCAAAATCCAGGATGGGCATCTTGCCTTCATCGTCGCTCAGTGGCAGGAAAACAGAACCGTGGAAGGCCTGCACTGTGGGCGGGGAGCACTGGCACAACAGTGAGGGCAGTGATGAGGCCATGCAGCCAGATGCCACCTTGGCAGGGTGGCCCAGGGCAGGCAGGGGACTTCCTTACGGAGGCTTATTTCCACAGCCACCAAAGAGAGGGTGGCTTCCTCCAATCCTGCTACTCCTATGGAAACAAGAACTGCCCAGGCACCCCCTTTGACCCCAAACCAAAGCAACAGGAGCCAGATGCTCCATATGCTCTACGGGCCCCGGCCCTACGATTTGCCCCTGCCTTTCTTTTTCTTTCTAGATCGTGACCCAACGTTCACTAGCCACTCCACCTTGCCTTCATTCATTGTACCCCTCCGGACCCACAGCTGCAAAGCAGGATGGTGGGGGGCAGGGTTCCCCATCACAATGCCCACCTTCTGAAACCACCACCAAGTCCCAAAGGGGAGGATAGAAAAAGAGACGGGAGACAGAAGCCCTGACACACAGTTTTCAGTATGCAAGTGTTTTTGACTCCACAGCCAGTTGCTTAAAATGAAACATGAAGGGCAGCCAGAATATACACCCAAATGCGAAAAAAGGAAAGGCAAACAGAACATGAAATAAACTACACAATACCAGGAACCCCAACAAAACCAACAAATCAAAAACCCAAACCCCTCAACTTTATATATATATGTGTGTGTGTGTGTGTGTGTGTGTGTGTGTGTGTATATATATATATATATATATATATATATATATATATATGTATTTTTTTTTAAGGGAAAACAACTGTTTAAAACCACCTGGGCAGTATGGTGGGGGTAGGGGAGCAGTCCTACAGAAGCGGGGGTGAGAACTCCCCCACCCCCCGGGAACAAAGAACAAACACAATACAAAGAAAATAACCACCAATGCTCCCACAGGGCTCAGGAGCCTCCAGAGAACAGATTGTCCCATCCTCAAACTGGCTTTTTTTTTTTCCTTTTTTTTTTTTTAATCTTTTTTTTTTTTCCATTTTGTTTTTTGTTGTTGTTGTTTTAGCACCTGTACAATAAAACTGTACCATCTCCAACCAGAGCTGGCCACGGCGAGGCCCTCCTGCCTTTGGATGGTACATACTCTACAAGGATTGTTCGGAAAAATAGCAATTGGTAGAAAAATAAGAAGAGTGGGAGGGACAACACCACAGAGGGGGCGGGGACAGGGACGCAACCCAAGCTCCTCTCTCTCTATCACTGGACAAACCCAGCACTGGAGCCCAGAGGCCAGGGGGAGGCCAGGTGGGGCCACCACTCAACCTCAGGTCCCCAGGCAGGAGAGGAGCGAGGGCTGGAGACCTCTTTCCTGCCCTTGCCCAGGAAACAGCTGACGCCTGGATTTCACATCTGGCAGTCAGTCTCAGAGCCCTCTGCAGATTCCCAAGGAGAATGGGGGTCTGAGGGAGGAGGAGTGGGGAGGAGAGGAAAGAAGGGGTGCTGCGAGTCTGGGAAGGGGCAGGTATGGGGGGCCGAGGGCTGGGAGGTGAGAGGCTCAGTATCTCGAGACAGGGAGGCCAGACTGAGGTTGGGGGAGTGGGGGCACTGGAGAAAGGATGCGGGAACAAACCCATATTGTGCACTCAGAGGGGGGCGGTGAAGAAGGCGTGAAGAGGGGCACCCTCACCCCTCAGATCCCTTCTCCACACCCCTTTATTAGAGTCACTTATTAAGCCCTGGCCCCACAATCCTCCCCTCCCTGTCAACACTAATCTCAAGATAGTGGGGCTGCTGCAAAGGGCGGAAGGGGGCGGGGGGGGAGCACCAAAGCCTCAGGATTTACCCCCAAGCCCCCAGCAGCCCTGGGCCAGCAGCAGCTAGCTTTGTTAGTCACAAGTTCATGTCCCCCCACCCCACCCCACCCCAGTGGGGGGAAAAACCACCTGGGAATAGCTTTGTCAGAGCTCATCAACAAAGAAAAAGAAAGGAGGTAAAGAAAGTCCCTCAGAACAACAAGTTGTCTCAAATCGTCACAGTGATACAGACTTCTCAGAAACCAATGAAACAGTACAAATTAAATACTAATCAAATAAATACTACAGAAGACAGAAGAACACAGGGGAATGGAGTTGGGGAGGGGCGTTCAGCGATCGGGGATGTTCTCATTTCTCCTTGGGACAGGCCAAGGCCACCCAGGGCCCAGGTTTGGTCTTGGTCATATACAAGGAGGCCAGTCCAAGAGACCCCGGCGACACCTCCCACCACCCCTGGGACCTCTTGTCCTCAGACGTGGAGTTCAGCCTTCCATCCCCATCACCAACCACGACAACAATGACGATGACAGGGAGATGAGAACTAATTGTAACCAAAAAAACAAAAACAGTCCAGTCGCTAATGCTGGCATTGATAAGGCGGCTTCTTGTTGGTCCGTATTATTGCCTCATTCTGCAGTCTGGTGCTCGGTGGGGGAAAGACAAGGGAGGTGGGGGAAGGGTGAACTCGGAAGGAGAAAGAAGAAAAGGAGGGGCTGTTTTCCTGGTCAACTTTTGCAAGACTGGAATTCCACCTCGGACCCTAGGAGCCGAAGTAGGTCTGGCTCGTACCGCACCAGCTCCACAGTCTCAGAGGAGCCTGGGGGGGATCTGTCGTCCAAGCCTACAGGCCTCTCGGCAGGGGTCAGCAGCTGACTGGAGGCCACCTGGCGGTAGAACTCAGCCTTGGGCAAGGTGGCGATTTCAAAGTGCGGGAACCGGGCCTGAAAGATCCTCGAGGAAAGCTTCAGCCTCTTCAAGACATCGGAAAAGAGAAACCAGTTGCAGGGCCTGCAAAGGCAAGGATGGGAGTTACAGAAGGAGGCTGGGGGAGCAGTGGGAGCCCCAACCCGGAACACCCTGCAAAACCCATGAAGGCTTCGCGGCCACCCTCATCTCCCAATGTAACTCACTGCCAGTCTGGCTCCCCTGTCGCCTGCTAAACCACAGGCTTCTTGGGTATAGCTAAAGCAAATGTCTTCTGTCCCCTGCAATGCCTGGCCTGGCTTTCAGCTAAACGGTGAGCACTCAATCCGTGACTGATCTCTTCCAAAATAACACAAGCAGGAGGGAAAGGGGCCTTCCAGAACCTCTTAGTGGGCTTCCTGGGGACTTAGCCTGCACCCCTGTGACCTGGGATTCGCCATGTGCTGGGACTGGTCTTCCCCCGCCCGGCATGCCCGCCCCTGCCAACCCCGCCTGGATTCCCTCTCCTGTTCTCACTCTCACTTCCCTGGCCTCCTTGCTCTCCAAGATCTTCCCCAGCAGAGGGGGAGCCGTGGAGAAAGGCCTAAACTGCGGGTAATCCAAAAGGCATTTCTCTTTGGCTCTGGAATGCATTAGACAAGTTTTTTCTCCGGCAGCAGCACCATCGTTTCTGCAGGGCCAGAGCTCACATTACAGTGAGTTGAGTCTGACTTTGCTGAGCACACCCGACTGGGTGGCAGCCTGGGGACAGCTGGGAGGGGTGCTGGAGAGGCCGGTCCCGGGCCAAATGCTTACGTTGACTAATGCAGGAAGAAATGCTGCCTCCCCACGTTAGTGGTCCCAGTTCACAGAGTTGGCCCTCCTCATTATTCCACGACCCCAGCTCCAGCCTTCGCCACTTCTGGCCTGGGCTCCATCTTATCAGCCTCCTAACTGGTTTCTCTTTGCCAGGGTTCACTCTTCTGCACCCCTACTCACCCTCACTGGATCATCTGTTACCATTACAGTTTTCTGCAAAGGAAGTCTGACCTTCCATTCCCTCCCTAAACAGCTTTGAATGGATCCCCAGTGCCTCCAGAAAAATTCTAAATTCTTTCGCATGATTTTTTTTTTTTTTCTTGAGATGGAGTCTCACTCTGTCGCCCAGGCTGGAGTGCAGTGGCGAGATCAGCTCACTGCAGTCTCTGCCTCCTGGATTCAAGCAATTCTCCTGCCTCAGTCTCCCGAGTAGCTGGAATTACAGGCACATGCCACCACACCTGGCTAATTTTTGTATTTTTAGTAGAGATGGGGTTATACCATGTTGGCTAGGTTGGTCTCAAACTCCTGACCTCAAGTGATCCATCCACCTCAGCCTCCCAAAGTGCTGAGATTACAGGAGTGAGCCACCACGTCTGGCCACTACCATGATATTATATAAGACCTTCCAACTTCTTCAGCACAATGTCCACTTAATCACACACACACACACATACCCCACATTGTATCTCCCACCCCAGCAAGCACCAGTCACATGATAAAAGACTCCCCCTACTTTCTGAATTTGTATGTTTCAGTGCCTTGCTTGCCATCTTTCTCTCCTTCCCCGCCCAGCTCAGGTAGATACCGTATCACCTGTGAAACCTTCCCCACCTGTAACTCATTGTTCCTCCATCTCCCATGGTCTCGTGGCATTTGATTCACAACCCTATTGTAATACTATCAACAAAGCCCACTTCTGACAGGATTGCAAAAGAACCTTAAACTATGGTTCACTCTGTGGCATAGCAATGGGGGCTCAGCGTGGACTGGAACTTTTTGCATTTGACACCCTTCTGAAAGTGTTGGAGTTTTTTTACAATGAATCTGCTCAGGACATTTGGTCTTTGATTTGGGTTAATTATATACTTGTTCGTCTACTGCACCAGACAGTGAATTCTTCGAAGGCCAGAGCTGAGTTCTGGTCCCCAGGGTTTGACCTGGCGCAGCTGTTGAAGACATGTTTATAGAATCAAATGTTCCATTCCAGCGCCTTAAACATCTAACCAGACCCACGATCCTTATCCCTAAAATGCAACATTTCTCCCAAATGACAGCAAGTTCTTATCTCACATGAATAGGAAATGGAGAGCTTTGGTTAAGAAATGGGACTACAGATAGTACACACTTGGACCATCACTTCCAAAGAATGGGAAAAAGCCCTGAAAACACGCACACTGGTGATGAGAATTCCATCTTGCTTTGGTGATTCAGAAGGCCCTTCTGCACACCATAGGGCCTCAGAGGCATCACTCTACGCTAGCACCCCCCACCCCCAACTTCTTCAAGAACAGACATTTTCACAGTGTGCTGCAGCTGTGGGGAAGGGCAGCTGTAGAAGGAGCGCTGGAGGATGTCATGTCAGGAAAACCAGCTTTGCTGGTACTGGGCTCTGGGCTAACAACGTGCCTGCCACCGGCTCACTGAGGGCTGTGCAGCCCTCGGTGGCCCGTGTTCTGTCTGCACCTAATGCAGACTAGTCTGGTCCTTTTACTGCCTGAAGCCCAAGATCCTGTTTCAAAGAGAGAGGTGCTGAATACATCGGAGGAATTAATTAACCATGCAACACTATATCCCAGAGGCCCCGCCCTGCCCTCAGGGATCAGCTTATGCCCAGAAGAATAAGGACCAAAAGCCCCTGAAACTTGATCTCTACTAGTGCCATCATATACGCTATTTTTATTCTGATCAGGCCGTGTGTGTGTGGGGGGGGGGGGGCGGTGGGGGGTTGGCAGGGGCGAGGGGGATGCAAAGAAACTGTGGTCTAATGGTTAGAGTCCTTAACAGAGGCTCTTACTTAAAGAGCTCCTAATCCATTGTCCATTCAGCTCCCTATCCTGTGCACATCATGCTGGTTCACTGGATTATTTTATTTTATTTTATTTTAATTTTTGAGATAGAGTCTCATTCTGTCACCCAGGCTAGAGTGCAGTGGGCAATATCAGCTCACTGCAACCTCCACCCCGCAGGGTCAGGTGATTCTCCTGCCTCAGCTTCCCAAGTAGCTGGGATCACAAGCGCCCGCCACCATGCCGTTTTGCCATGTTGGCCAGGCTGGTCTCGAGCTCCTGGGCTCAAGCGATCCACCTACCTCAGCCTCCCAAAGTGCTGAAATTACAGGCAAGAGCCACTGTGCTTGGCTGCTGGCTCACTGGTTTTTAACACAGAGTTGACATTTAAAAAATAGATATAAAAGAAAAATTATCCTTACAGTTGTTTGCAAAAGTATTTGAAATACCTGAAGACACCAATCAGAGGGAAAAAATCACGGTGGCTAAGAACAAAAGGGTGATTCAGCCCGAGTCCTCCTCTCAGCCAGCACTTCTACACGCTGACATGTGGGGAAATCCAATAAAAACCACGGCCCTGCTGGCTGCCGAACTCCCTCCAGAACCATTGAATAAACATTAAACTGAGTTCAATCTAATGTTAGTGTCAGGTATACTCTGTATTCTAGTCTCCTAAAATAAACGGGTGATCACCAATATAATATGCTGTCACCTAGGCTGACAGTGTTGGCACCACCACATTACTAACATTATGGCATTGAGGGCCGGGCGCGGTAGCTCGCACCTGTAATCCCACCACTTTGAGAGGGTGAGCCAGGTGGATCACAAGGTCAGGAGTTCGAGACCAGCCTCACCAAGTTGCTGAAACTCCATCTCTACTAAAAATACAAAAATTAGCCAGGCGTGGTGGCGGGTGCCTGTAATCCCAGCTACTCGGGAGGCTGAGGCAGAGAACTGCTTGAACACGGAAGGCAGAGGTTGTAGTGAACTGAGATCACGCTACTGCACTCCAGCCTGGACAACAAAGTGAGACTCTGCCTCAAAAAAAAAAAAAAAAAAAAAAAATCCTCAATCAACTACGGCAGTGAGAAACTAGGCTGCGGATTACTGAAGGACCCTAGTGGCCCCCTGGCTATGGCAACCATATGTCCTGGCTTTTCCAGCAATCTCAATTGCAAATACTCTGTTTACCCCTAGAAACCACAAAAATGTTCCAGAGATTCTAGCAGTTCATCCGCCCAAGTATCTCTCAGATCATCTCTTATACCCAGTAACAGCAGAAAAAAGCCTTCGGAGAGAGAATCTAGATTTGGGGTGCAGGAAATGCAGCTAGTCAATGTCCACGGAGCCTGCAGCCTCTAGTTTGAACAGAACTACTCTGGGCTAAAAGGGCAGGCTAGCCTTTGTCAGGTGTGATGGCGCTTGCTCGCCAGGTCTTCACTTCCTTCAGGAGAACTCCACCTTCCCAGTGAGGTGGTCCACTGTTGCCAGGACCCTGGCACTCGGTCACCGTGGGTCTCTCAGACACTTACCCGCGGGACACTGACACTTGGAGGTTGTAGCAAGGGAGAAGAGGCTTGTCTGAGAGTTCGAACATGAATTCGTCTTCTTCCATCAGATCGTCTCCTTCTTGATCAGAGCTCCCAGGAGGATTATGTAGCAGGTCACAGGCAAACCCGTCTTTTTCCTCTGTAAGGGGAGCATATAGATAATTAGGACTCAGATACATGCACAAAACCGAAGAAAAGAAATGTACCAAGCAGATAAAGGGGCATGGAGGGGGTGGTTCGGAGATAAATGACAAAGCCACAGGCCCCTAGTCAGGGACAAGGTTTGCCGGTCCCATGGCTCACATCCTTGGGAAGGCACATACATGAAAGTTCTAGTCCTGAAAGAAATCTTCTGTGGCCATTCTGTGGGCAGAGATTTATTATATTTCTCCCCCCTCCAACTGGCAAAAGCAAGGTGACGTCAAGGATGACCTGCTCAGCTGTTGGAGGTGGAAGCCTGAAGATACTATCAGCAGACAAGGGCAAGGTAAAAACACGTCATTCTCTAGCTGCAGATTTCCCAAGCTGCCTCACTGCCTGGGGGGCTCCCAAGAAGCCCAGAGGGGGCTCAGCCGGTTCCCTTCCCCAGCCCACATTCTGGGTGTGGCCAGTTACACTCCATCCCGACTTTCTCCCCTCCGGCTTCCCCCAAGGGTAGGAGTGGGTGCTTCCTTTCATCTTCAGCCCCCTAGCCCAAAGGGTGAATGCTGGATGACCACCAGGGACAAAGACCTACTGATCTTCCAAGAGAGGAAAGCCATGGCCAGAAGGCTACGGGCTCCAAAGACAATAGCTGTTTGGAAAAGTGTGTGTGCATCCTGGGGGCAAGGTAGGGAGAGAATGGGAGCTGTCAGGTGAGGGGTGGGGTCCTCTTGAGTTGGAACAATATTGGAAGATGTGACAATGCTCAGAGGGCTTCTGGCAGGGTTAAGACAAAGCCCGGGAGAAGAAAGGGACCTTGGAAGAAAAAGAATTGTTTACATGGCCAGGCTGGGGAGCAGTAGAGGGCTAATGAGGAATGGCTGTTTCCAAATCAGTGGCGTATTTCCTGGTTTAGGTAAATGACTTCTGCGTCTGCAGGGAAGGATGGGGTCAGGGTCGGGGTCAGGTTGGGTCTGAAAGGGTCTGTAAGCCATTAAAAGGGGAAGATGGGATACCGTCACAGGGTTACTCCTGTCCTTGAGAAGACCTGGTGAAACCCGAGCCAAATCCCACATCTTTGTGCCACAGGTGAGGGTCGGAAGGATCCCACTTCAAACTTACCCAACACAGAACTGCTGTAAAAATCCCAGGATACACCAGGATCACCCTCTGCTCGGCCCTGAAGATCCGAGAGGTGATCTGTTGAAAGAAGAGCAGGCGATGAGACCAGGAGGGGAGGCTGGAGAAGGAATCTCCAAATGAAGTCCATGCATACAGGGCGAAGGGAATGGGAGAAGGGAAGGAAGGACTATGAGAGAGGCCAGGAGTGACCAGAGAGACACATACTTCCTGTTCTTAGTCAGAGACTGCAAACAAAGGGACAGGAGACCAATCTAACCCATTGACTGCCTGGTGTTTGGCCCAGTGCTTTAAAAGAAAAAAAAAAAAAAAAAAAAAATCTCAATTCGCTTGCAATATTTTATTTTATTTTTGAGTCAGGGTCTTGTTCTGCCGCACAGACTGGAGTACAGTGGCATGATCACAGCTCACAGCACCTTGAATTCCTGGGCTCAAGTGATCCTCCCACCTCAGCCTCCTGAGTATCTGAGATTGCAGGGGCGCACCACCACATCTGGCTAATCCTTTTTTTTTTTTCTTCCATTTTTGTAGAGGATGAGATTTTGCCATGTTGCCCAGGCTGATCACAAACCCCTGAGCTCAAGCGATCCTCCCACCTTGGCCTCCCAAAGTGCTGGGATTACAGACATAAGCCACCCCGCCCAGCCTGACTTCCAACATTTTTAAATTGGGCAATTTCACTTAAAAATCCAGACTTCCCAATATTTTTGTGAAAAAAAAATCTGATCTGGCAACACTGTGTCCAAATTCCTGCACGTCAACAGCTGGCTAGAGGGAACAGCAACACATGCGGGCTCCAATTCGCCACTCCCCACCCACCCAGCCTGCTTCTCCCTTTTAAGCCTAAAGGCATTTATTTAGGTTTGGGACTTCCATTTTACATGGTGTAGAGCTTTACAGACTCTTAGACCTATCCCAGGATTTTAATTCCCTATTGCTCACAATGTTCATTTATCGAATCACAATCTCTCCAATTTGTAGTAATATAAATAAGCATAAGTCCTTCTGTTTCATCTTTGAAAACATGAGAAAAGCGGCGAGGTTTATCCTCATAAAATCCTTTTGCTTCCACTCCTAGGTATATACCCCCCTGAAGAACTGAGAACAGGTGTTCAAATAAAAACTTACATGAGGCCGGGGACAGTGGCTCACGCCTGTAATCCCAGCACTTTGGGATGCCAAGGCAGCGGATCACTTGAGGTCAGGAGTTTGAGACCAGCCATGGCCAACATGGCAAAACCCCGTCTCTACTAAAAATATAAAAATTAGTCAGGCGTGGTGGCGCACACCTGTAGTCCCAGCTACTCAGGAGGCTGGGACAGGAGAATCGCCTGAACCTGGGAGGTGGATGGTGCCATGAGCCAAGATCATGCCACTGTACTCCAGCCTGGGCAACAGAGTGAGACTCTGTCTCAAAAAAAGAAAATAAAATGCGTATCAACAGGAAGAAAAAAAAAATTTATACATGAACGTTCACAGCAACTCTATTCACAAAAGCCAAAAGATGGAGACAATCCAAATGCCCATCAACTGATGAAGTTTGTGATGGAAATATACAATGGTTCAGCTGCTGTGGAAAAGTTTGGTCATTCCTCAAAAGGTAAAGCACAGCATTACCATATGACCTAGCAATCTCACTCCTGGGTATATACCCAAAGGAACTAAAAACAGGTTGTCAGACAAGTACCTGTCTGTGTGCATGTTCACAGAAGTTCTATTCATGACAGCCAAAAGGTGGACACAGCTCAAACATCCATCAATGGGTGAATGGATTAACAGACAAAATGTGGTATATCCATACAGTGGAATATTATTCAGCCTTTAAAAGAGATTCTGACACACACTACCCACATGGATGCTACATGATGCAAGCCAGACACCAAAGGTCCCATGTTGCATGATTCAATCAAGATGAAATGTCCAGAAGAGGCAAACCCATAGAGACAGAAAGCAGATTGGTGCTTGTCATGGCCTGGGGGGAGGGGGAAGGAGGAGTGAGTGCTTAATGGGGACGGAATTTTCCTTTAAAATGATGACAAAGTTCTGAAACTAGATAGTGGCGGTGGTTGCACAACATTGCGAATACACTTACAGTCACTTAATTGTACACTTTAAAATGGTGAAAATAGTAAACTTTGGGTTCTGTGTATCTGACCACAATAAAACCGTTTTAACAATCTTTTGTTTACTTGCTCTACAGACAGACATCAGGCCACCCCTTAGCCTCCTCATTTCCTAGCTAGGCACTATCTAGTAGAATTATTTCACGTCTTAGTCCTACCTGGACACAAAGCAGGTCCAGTGGCTTTCACAAGAAATCCCACTGTATCATCTGTGGCTCAGCCAATATGCCACCCAGTACAACTGGTGAGCTGACTTAGTTGTGTATGACTGCCACCAGCCTTCAGGTGACACCTGGGCAACTGGATAGGAGAGAGTCCGAAGGGCACATGTGAGGTGAGGGTGCCCCCCAAAAAGCAAATCCCAGGAGGAAGCTGGTGGTCAACTGAAAGGAGCAGAGCTAGTTTCCCCCAATGGGAAGCACCACCATGACCCAATATCCCTTTGGGATCATCCTGTCAATAACAACACCTATTAGCATTGTGGGCTACTGAAATAACTCATTTCTTCAGCAACCTTCTAGGTGATGAAGGGTTTCCCCAGAAGGAAAAGGCAGCCAGAGAGAAGCTTTCAGAGTCATGGCTGAGTAACCAGAGCAGGAAACCTCTAGTCCCGCACGTTAGATCTGTGTACTCCCTGAAAGACGACTGCAGTCTTGCTGCCAGCTCAGGTGCTCCTCTGTACCCCATGTCACTTGAGGGTTGGAAGCAGTTTCTTCCAGAAACATTTGTCAGTTATGTTGGTGCGCCCAGCCCTGTGTTAGGTGTCATGGGAGATTATGGAGTGAGGGCGTAAGTTCTAAAAAGACAGGGAACATGCCCGTCCTGTTTACCATTGCCTCTGCCATACCTAAGCCCAGTGCCTGGCACACAGGAAGAGCTTAATAAATATATGGAGAGGAAGGGAGGGAGGAATTTCCACAAGGTGAGACTAGAGTGTGTGCTTAACCAACATGCTGAAACATATGCATTCAAATGACTGCTGTCCTCCTCCCCCACGAGAGGTCACACAAGGATTCCATCAGAGCAGCCCTAGCTCACCACATTCCTGGGGCTCCTCTCTGGGAGCTGCCTTCAAAGCCTGGGGCACATTCCTCTAATTCTCTTCACTGACTACCAATCTTTGTCATTTGCAGGTGAATTTGCCTTTTCGATATAGGCAAAAGTTAATTGGCACGAGCAAAGACGCTAAAGCTGAAACAGGCCCATGAGTGGCATGCAGGAGGAGCTCCAAGATTTGGTTGATGGTGCGTTTCCATTCACATTTCCTCATGGACGTTCACATACAGTCCGGATGAAGAGGGACCTTCCTTTCCCTTGATTCTCACCACCCCAGCCACGCTTTCAGCCCTTTTCTCTTATCCCTTCCTTGAAAAAGTACCCTGAATCCAGCAATTCCACTCCTAGGTATATGCCCAAAAGAACTGAAAATGGATATACTCAAACAAGTATTTGTACATGTGTGCTCACAGCAGCTCCATTCAAAACAGCCAAAAGGGGAACACAGCCCAAATGTCCATCAATGGATGGATAAACAAAATGGTGTCTATATCCACATAAGAGAATATTAGCCATAAAAAGGAATGAGGAATTGAAACCTGGTAATACACGGCTAGACCTTGAAAACAGTATTCCACATGAAAGAAGTCAGACACAAAAGTCTCCATACTGTATGATTCCACTGATATGAAATGTCTAGGATAGGGAAATCCATAGAGACTGAGAGATTAGTGGTTGTGGAGTGCAGGGAGGAAGGGGGAACGGGGACCAGCTGCTTAATGGTTATGGGCTTTTATTTCGGGGTGATGAAAATGTTTGGGAGGCTGGGCTCGGGGGCTCATGCCTGTAATCCCAGCACTTTGGGAGGCTGAGGTGGGCAGATCACCTAAGGTCAGAAGTTCGAGACCAGCCTGGCCAACATGGTGAAACTTTATCTCTACTAAAAATACAAAAATTAGCTAGGTGTGGTGGTGCACATCTGTAATCCTAGCTACTCAGGAGGCTGAAGCAGGAGAATCGCTTAAACCTGGGAGGCGGAGGCATCAGTGAGCCAAAATCATGCCACTATACCACTATACCACTCCAGCCTGGGCAACAAAGTGAGCAAGGCCATTGACTTGTGGCACAAACACTGTGGGATGCCGGTCCATTCCAGCTGAACGCAGCCGCTGGTTGTGGACCATCTGCCAGGCCCACCCTGAGCATTTGTGTTCTTTGCATGTGATCTGGGAAACTGATTGAATAATAGTTTTCTTGCTTTGGTGCTCAAAGTGATTTTTTTCCCCAATAAAATTATTTAATTGAAAAAAAAAAAAAAGAAAATGTTTTGAAACTAGATAGGGGTGGCTGCACAAAGTAGTGAATATACTAAATGTCACTGAATTATTTGCTTTGTTTTTCTTGTTTTGAGAAAGTCTTGCTCTGTCACCTAGGCTGGAGTGCAGTGGCACGAACACAACTCACTGAACCTTGACCTCCTAGACTCAAGAGATCCTTTTGCCTCAGCCTCCCAAGCAGCGGGGACCACAAGTGTGTGCCAACTTGCCTGGCTAATTTTGGTTGTTGTTGTTGTAAAGACGAGGAATCACTTTGTTGCCCAAGATGGTCTTGAACTCATGGGCTCAAGTGACCCACCCGCTTCGGCCTCCCAAAGTGCTGGGATTACAGGCATGAGCCAATGTGACCAGCCTAATTATTTGCTTTTCAATGGTTAATTTCATGTTTCATGTTTCACGAATTTCATTTCGATAATTTATTTAAAAAGCACCCGCAGAGGCTGGGTGCAGTGACTCATACTTGTAAGCCCTAGCACTTTGGGAGGCCAAGGCAGGCATATTGCTTGAGCTCAGGAGTTCAAGACCAGCCTGGGCAACATAGTGAAAACCCGTCTCTACAAAAAGTGTAAAAATTAATTTAGTGTGGTAATGTGTGCCTGTCATCCCAGCTACTCGAGAGGCTGAGGCAGGAGGATTGCTTGAATCCAGGAGGTCAAGGCTTGACCCAGATTGAACCACTGCACTCCAGCCTAGGTAACAAAGTGAGACCCTGTCACTAAATAAATAAATAAATAGCACCCTCGGGCCTTGTGTTAAGAATATAGCCTCTCAGCTCAATTCAAGAGGCTGCCCCAGCAGTTTGTCTATTTCTCAGGGTCTGAATCATACCCCTCCCCATCTCCTCTCACTCGCCAGCTATGGGACACAAAAAGGCAAGAAAAACAAAAAACAAGTGGTCTTCCACATGGGGTCATACGGCAGAGATCTCTAGCAGGAAAAAAAAGAAAAGCTGTGATTAAGTGACCTCAAGTGGTAAACTGCTAACCCTTTCGTCGGTGGAAGGCAGAGCGTCCTGATACTTCCTGTAATGTCCTGAACTAAACTGCATCAACTCCGGGCAAGCCCAACATTCTTTCCTACAGACGAGGAAAAACAAGTCTGTTTTCCTTCAGCCAGTTTGGATATTGCTCTCTTCTTCAAAGGGACAAACGTATATCAGTCACATACCTGCCTGCAATTTGGCTGGAGGGGGAGGCCTTCCAGAGGCCTCTCAGGGAGTTTGGATGGCTCAGCACTCCGAGCCCAAGCATGAGGTAGAAAGGGTTTACTGTCTGACGTCCTGTACCCAGGACAGCACGTGAAATCTAATAGGTGCTCACTAAATGGATGGATGAATAAATGAATAAAGGAGTGCCACTCCATCCTTCATAATCTCAGGAGAAATGGGCCTCACCTTAAGCCAACCCAATATAAGAAAATCTACATTTACAACCCAGATGGACTGGCGGTCTTCTGCTTTATAAAAGGACTCACTGCAGGATGCCTGAAAATAGTGACGTTTCTTTGTACTTAGAAAAGGATTTACTGCTGGGTGCAGTGGCTCATGCCTGTAGTCCCAGCACCTTGGGGGGCAGGGACAGGCAGATCACCTGAGGTCAGGAGTTCAAGACCAGGCTGACCCACATGGTAAAACTCCATCTCTACTAAAAATACAAAATTAGCTGGGTGTGGTGGAGGGCGCCTGTAATCCTGGCTACTTGGGAGGCTGAGGGAGAATCGCTTGAACCCAGGAGGCAGAAGTTGAAGTGAGCCAAGATTGCACCATCGCACCCCAGCCTGGACAACGAGAGCGAGAAAAGAGAAAAGGATTTGATTCCCCGACAACTTTCCCAGAACAGGGGCCTTTGTACAAAGCCAGGGGAGGTCTACATGAGGCATAACCCTGTTGCTCATGCTCACCTTTTCCTCCCGCTGAAAATGGAGCCATGTGCACCCTACCGGGATTCTCCTTCATATTCTGCCCAGTGGGATTCCACTAGGGGAGGATGAAGATGATTAATCGACAGAGGGTCTAATCAGGCAAATGCCTGGGGACAAAAAGCCAAAAGCATTTGAAAGACCTCAGCCAGACAGCAAGGTAAAAAAAGGAAAATCAGAAGTCCGTGTCAAGATATCCAGGTGTAGGGGCTGAGGAGGTACAGCAGTGGAGGGAAACGCTGCCCCAGCCTCCCATTTCCATGCTCAGGTGCTCCCTGCAGCTACCCTACGCTGCCCCAGCCTCCCATTTCCATGCTCAGGTGCTCCCTGCAGCTACCCTACCAGCCTACCCAGTGGTTCCTGGAGATTTGCCAGGGAGGCATGAAAAATGAGAGACAAACACTCAGCTCAAGGCATCCAAACAGCCCCTGAGGTTGGATGCACAACATTAGGAATGTACTAAACGGGCCAGTCGCAGTGGCTCATGTCTGTAATCCCAGCACTTTGGGAGGCTGAGGTGGGCAGATCGCTTAAGGTCAGGAGTTGGAGACCAGCCTGGCCAGCAGAGTGAATCCCCATCTCTACTAAAAATACAAAAATGAGGAGGGCATGGTGGTGCACACTTATAGTCCCAGCTACTCAGGAGGCTGAGGCAGGAGAATCACTTAAACCCGGGAGGCAGAGGTTGCAGTGAGCTGAGATCGCACCACTGCACTCCAGCCTGGGTGACAGAGTGAGACTTGTCTCAGAAAAAAAAAAAAAAAAAAAAAAAAAAAAAAGGAATGTACTAAATAGCACTGAATTGTTCACTTTATTTTTTATTTATTTTAATTAATTAATGTTTTTGAGACAGAGTATCGCTCTGTCACACAGGCTGGAATGCAGTGGTGTGATCTTGGCTCACTGCAAACTCTGCCTCCTGGGTTCAAGCGATTCTCTTGCCTCAGCCTCCCGAGTAGCTGGGATGACAGGCACGCACCACCATGTCCAGCAAACTTTTGTGTTTTTAGTAAAGACAGGGTTTCATCGTGTTGGTCAGGTTGGTCTTGAACTACTGACCTCAGGTGGTCCACCCGTCTCGGCCTCCCAAAGTGCTGGGATTACAGGCATGAGCCACGGCGTCTGGCCTGAATTGTTCACTTTAAAATGATTATGTTAAGTAAATTTTACCTCAATTATTTAAAAATTCCCTGAGGACTGTCCTCTCACATAGCCGGCAAACAGCCTTTGAGCCTAAGTGCCCCCTGCTGTGTGGGAGCCTGCTGACTCCTGCCAGTGCCTGCCTCCCTGGGGTGGTAGGCCAAGGTTCCACGCTGCCTTTGCATGGAAAAGAGCTGGCATACTTTATAGCAACCCACTGGCTTCTGACTCCCATTATTAAGCCAGCTCCACGCCCATAAATTGAGCAACAGGCCTAAATGAAGACCAGACATGGTGGCTCACACCTGTAATCCTAGCACTTTGGGAGACCAAGGCAGGAAGATAGCTTGAGAACAGAAGTTCCAAAACAGCCTGGGCAGCATAGTAGTACCCTGTATCTCTACAAAAAGATAAACTACAAAATTAGCTGGGACTGGTGGCACATACCTGTGGTCTTTAGCCACTTGGGAGGCTGAGGCAGCAGGATTGCTTAAGCTAGGAGTTTGAAACCGCCCTGAGCTATGATTGTACCACTGCACTCCAGCCTGGGTGACAGAGTGAGACCCTGGCTCTAGTACATTTTTAACAAATCTAAATAAAGGTGCTCAGTCAAGATAGCTAGGAAGTACTAGAGTCTCTAGCCTGAGCAATACAGAAAGACCCTGTCTTAAATACACACACACGCATACACACACACACACACACACACCCCTGAAGTATTAGAGTTAAGAAACGTCTTCTCTGAATTCTGCAATATACACTGGCATTCAAGTTAGTTTCAAGAGCTGTCAGAAAGGGGGCTAGCAGAAGTTCGAGACCAGCCTGGCCAACATGGCGAAACCCTGTCTCTACTAAAAATTCAAACATTAGCCAGGCATGGTGGCAAATGCCTGTAATCCCAGCTACTTGGGAGGCTGAGGCAGGAGAATCGCTTGAACCTGGGAGGCAGAGGTTACAGTGAGCCGAGATTGCACCACTGCACTCCAGCCTGGGTGACAGAGTGAGACTCCATCTCCGAAAACAAAACAAAACCAAAAGCTGGCAACTAGTTGGGATGAGGAGACAGAAAGATGAGAGAAACACGTTTATTTCTCTCCTGTCTCACTCTGTTGCCCAGGCTGGAGTGTAGTCGCTATGCCTGGCTATTCTTTAAATTGTTTTGTAGAGACAAGGTCTCTCTATGTTGCCCAGGGTGGTCTCAAACTCCTGGCCTCAGGCAATTCTCCCACCTTAGCCTCCCAAAGTGCTGGGATGACAGGTGTGAGCCACTGCGCCTGGCCTAGTTCTAATTTTTTAACTACTTAAAATGGTTTCCATATTCTGACTCCTCTGGGGCTTTAGAGAAGGGACTGGGGAAGAAAAGAGTTCATCCCCTTACTAAGGTGGTCAGAGTGTTATTTAGATCTATGAGCCCCAAGACTCTCAGGACAGCAGTCTCTAGTGGTACCGTTGTCATATAGAGATGCTCTGGATGCTGGTTTGTCTCAGATTTTCCTGGGAATCCAATGGTGTGCAGATAAACGTTGATGTGTCTAAGAGAGAGTGCATGTGTGCACAGCACGTGGGAGGGGGCCAAGCTCTCCAGGGATGGTTCGGCTAAGAGAAACAACAGTCACCACTGGCCCAGGACAAATACCTGGATGAACATCCCAAAGCTGCTCTGCCCCTCAAGGACAGCGGCTTGGAAATGCAGAGCTGGAGGGAGGGAAAACAGAAAAGGCAGCCATCCTGCCCCAGCCTGGGAGAGGCTAGTCAGGCTGTGCAGGCTTGAGGCCCGTGCTCTAAGGTTTGGAGGGTATCTGGGCAGGAGTCAAGATCTCCCGTGACAGCCTCCCATTACCCACCCCCACCTCTTACCTAGTCCTCCCCTTCCACAGGGACCTTTACTTAGGTCCCCTTTGTTTCCATCATCAACTACTTGGTTAACCTTTGCTGCATAAACAAATGAGCCCCTGGAACTGTATCTCTGGGAGTGCAGAGGTTCGGAACTAACCAGGGCCAAAGCTTGGGTGAGAGGAGGGAGCAGCCTTGGGCCAAGCCTTACTCCTGTTGGCTCCCGGCCATAGTGGGGTTCTAACCGTAATACAAACACAGCAGCCTCCAAGGAGGTTCAGAGCTACAACTGCCAGCTGCTCCGTGGCTCAGGCCGTCTGAAGAAGTCATTGCTAGAGCAAGGGCCAAGCTGTGATGTCACTAAGAGGCGGGGTTCCTTTATTCAGAGGTCAAGTCTGAGGAGATTCCTACTGAGCATGCCCAAGCTAGACTTCCCTCCTTCCCTCCTCCCCCTGCCCAACTCTGTGGAGCTATCTAACTGCAGACAAACAGCTGCTATCCACTAATGAGAAAATAAATGCATGTTCGCTTGTGGCCCTTGCCATGGGCCTCAACACCAGACACTTTCCAGAAGGGGCAGGTGAGGGAGGAAAAGAAACGAATGGAAGGAAGGGGGACCCTGGGATGCAGCAGGAACATCGCAGTTCCCACAGGCAAGGGCTGTAAAGAACGAAGCTTTGGGAAGCGTCCCAGGGGTTCCATTTTGATCACAAACAAGAAGAATTGCAAACCGAAAAGCAAAATGCTAAGTGTCACTTCGTTGCAACTGACATCCCACTCAAAGCACAGGTCAACACATTCTGCCCCCGGCCAGGTCTATTAGTGGGGTTGCTGACCTACACAGAAGCCCACCTTAGATCCCTAGCTACTAAATGGGTCCCTGTGGGGCTCCCCAGGCCCTGAAGAGGATGCACACACTTGCAGTAAGGGGATAAGAGGAAATGGCCTTTGGGCTTTTTTAAGCAGACTGAGATTCTTGAGATCTTTGTTTATTTATATATATATATATATATTTTTTTTTTGAGACAGAGTCTCACTGTGTCGCCCAGGCTGCAGTGCAATGGCACAATCTCGGATCACTGCAACCTCTGCCTCCCAGGTTCAAGTGATTCTCCCTACCTCAGCCTCCCGAGTAGCTGGGATTACAGGTGCCTGCCACCATGTCTGGCTAATTTTTGTATTTTTAGTAGAGACAGGTTTCACCATGTTGGACAGGATGGTCTCGAGCTCTTGACCTCGTGATCCGCCCACCTGGGCCTCCCAAAGTCCTGGTTATTACAGGCGTGAGCCACTGCGACCAGCCAATTCTTGAGATCTTTGAAGGAAAGCATGTGAAGAGGGCAGATGTCCCTCTTGGGAGCTGTTCAGAGTGGAAGGAGATGAAGAAGACGCCCTCACAAGTTCAGGAATCAGAGGCTAGCCCCAAGGACAACAGCATCAATAGGACCATGCTTACCGCTGAGAAAGCGCTTCATGGTGTCGCTGCTGGCCAGCTTCATGGCTGTCTGACCTGAGTAGGTAGCCAGTGTGGGATCAGCCCCATAGGACAGCAGGAGCCAGATGGTCTCCAGGTTGTCGTTGACCACCGCGTCGTGAACTGGCCTGTGGAGGTGATACAGGGTGAGGATAACAAGACCCAAGTGGGAACTGGGGTGTCTACACTTCAGGCTCCCGTATTAGGGCAAAAAACTGAGCTGACCCTGAGGTAACCTTGGGGTAATATGGGTTAAGACTTAGGACAGCAGAACCACCTGTAGCCTTGCAACTCTCCACTACCATCTCTCCAACTCCTCCTCTCTCTGTGCCCCTTCTTCCTCCCTCCCATTACTCTCTCTCTCTTACATTTCCCTCACATCTTGGGACAGTCCCCATGGCACAATGTAGCTTTACTGGTGGTTGTGGAGTTCACTAGAGAATGGGTCCCTGACCTAGGATAAAGGCAAGGCAGCTGCACGGAAGCTGGGCGTAGTGGCTCACGCCTGTAATCCCAGCACTTTGGGAGGCCGAGGCGGGTGGATCACTCGAGGTCAGGAGTTTGAGACCAGCCTGGCTAACATGGTGAAACCCCGTCTCTACTAAAAATACAAAAATTAGCTGGGTGTCACCGCAGGCACCTGTAGTCTCATCTACTCAGGAGGCTGAGGCAGAACTACTTGAACCCAGGAGGCAGAGGCTGCAGTGAGCCAAGATTGTGCCACTGACACTGCACACCAGCCTGTGTGACAGAGCAAGGCTCCATCTAAAAAATAAAAAAGAGTAGCTGCAGAGTGATACGAACTGAAGGCCCTGGGTGACTCCCTGAGAGCAGAGATGAGCAGAAGGGCTCCACACGCCAGGCAGAAGCCAAGCGGAGCACCCTCCTGGATCTGCAGCTCCTGTCTCTAATTTGCCCAGGAAGTAGGCAAGTAGGCCCTCTGGTAGAACAGAGGAGAATGGGTACAATTTCTAGAAGACACAGCAGGTCTTACAGTGCCTAGAGATCAAATTTCAAAAATCAAACCTGGAATATTACCCTCAGGTCAGCCTCCCAGTTCCTATTCTGTCAGATAGGTCCCCCACCAGGATGAGTTGAGGGCAGCCCGAGTGGTCTTCCTAGTGACAGCTGCATGTGATGGAATGATCCCTAGACAACCGCAGCCTTCCATTAGTAACCAATGTGGCCTGGCCATCTGGGAACTAGCTCATTGGCCCCTGCCCTAAACTGGTTCCCTCTTGAGCCTGTAGAAGTCTTTCCAAGCCGGGCACAGTGACTCACGCCTGTAATCCCAGCACTTTGGGAGGCTAAGACAGGTAGATCACCTGAGGCCAGGGGTTCGAGACCAGCCTGGCCAACAATAGTGTAACCCAAAAAAATTAGCTGGGTGTGGTGGTCGGTGCCTATAATCCCAGCTACTAGGGAGGCTGAAGCAGGAGAATTGCTAGAACCTGGGAGGTGGAGGTTGCAGTGAGCCAAGATCACTCCATCGCACTCCAACCTGGGCAACAAGAGCGAAACTCCATCTCAAAAAAACAAAGAAGTCTTTCCAAAACTCCTCCTGTCAAGGCCTCTCTGCAACCCGCAGGCTGGTGTGCTGTGAAGGTTCAGGTTGTAGCAAGGTCTTTTTTGAGATGGAGTCTCAATCTGTCACCCAGGGTAGAGTGCAGTGATGTGGTCTCTGCTCACTGCAACCTCCGCCTCCCAGGTTCAAGTGATTCTCCCACCTCAGCCTCCTGAGTAGCTGGGATTACAGGCGCATACCACCACGCCCAGGTAATTTTTGTATTTTTAGTAAAGACAGGGTTTCACTATGTTGGTGAGGCTGGTCTCAAACCCCTGACCTCATGATCCGCTGCCCACCTCAGCCTCCCAAAGTGCTGGGATTACAGGCGTGAGCCACCACACCCAGCCAGTGAGCAAGGTCTTTTGAGTGAGGGGCTGAGATGGGAGTGAGGATGCGAACTGGGGGAGATGTAGCCCTCTTGCCTCGTGCCATCCTGCGCGCTGCAGTTCACGTTGGCCCCATGCTCCAGCAGGATGTTCAGGATGTCGGTCCAGCCTCGAGAACAAGCCTCATGCAGGGCTGTGTAGCCAGCATTGTCACGGTGATTCACGTCCTCGCTGTCTTTCTGGAGGCAGTAGAGAACAACATCCTGTGGGGACAGGGACAACTCTATGAGCAAAGAGAAGGCTAATTCTTGAACTTATCCCCCTGAGACTAAAAGCTCCCCAAATATCTGAGGAGTCTCAGAGCCTGCCCTTTATAGCAGGGTCACACTTCAAAATCTTTCATTAATAGCATCAGTTTTGAGCCGCCATTGCCAGGAACCCAGCTCTGGGCTGTTTCCTTGGCAGTGGAGAGATTTTTATATATATACGCAGTCTCACTCTGTCGCCAGGCTGGAGTGCAGTGGGGCAATCTCGGCTCACTGCAGCCTCTGCCTCCCAGGTTCAAGTGATTCTCCTGCCTCAGCCTCCCTAGTAGCTGGGGCTACAGGCACATACCACCATGCCTGGCTAATTTTTGTATTTTTAGTAGATGGGGTTTCACTTTGTTGGCCTGCCTGCTCTTGAACTCCTGACTGCAGATGATCCTCCCACCTCAGCCTCCCAAAGTGCTGGGATTACAGGCACGAGGCACCATGCCGGCCTGGAAAGACATTTTTTATGGCCAAGGACACTCATCTGGGTAGTGGCTGTTGAGGTGAGGTCCTCAGAGAGGCTGACCTGCCTGCCGACAGCTCAAGCACTCAGACCTCGACTCCCTGAGCTTGGCCAGCCAGCCCCAGACCAGGGAAATGAGACGTGGTGGAGAGCACAGCCTCCGGTGGCAATTCAAGAATAAGGAAGACAATTGTTTTAAGGATTATTCCTGGATGCCGGTCTCAGCAGGACCAACGTTCAAGCCAGGACAGTCAGTTGTAGCCCTTCGCTCAAATCAGAATAATCCAATATGCTGGGCGCGGTGGCTCACGCCTGTAATCCTAGCACTTTGGGAGGCCGAGGCAGGCAGATCACCTGAGGTCAGGAGTTTGAGGTCAGTCTAGCCAACATGGCAAAACTCCCTCTCTACTAAAATTACAAAAATTAGCCGGGTGTGGTGGCACATGCCTATAATCCCAGCTACTCAGGAGGCGGAGGCAGGAGAATCGCTTGAACTCAGGAGGCGGAGGTTGCAGTGAGCCGAGATTGTGTCACTGCACTCCAGCCTGGAAACAGGACAAAACTCCATCTCAAAAAAACAAACAAACAAACAAAAAATAAGGATAATCCAATAGTGCCATTCATCCACACTTTAATGACTTGCCTTCCTTGGGTTGAAATGATGATATGACTACAGGTGGGATCCCAGGGACCTGAAGCACCCTAGCTCACATGGGATGAAGCTGGGTGAATGAGTTGAGGTGGGAGGGGAGAGGGTGGCAGTGTTAATGGCTGCCTGGCTTTCCAACCAACGGACCCCACCACTGGACCATTGCCAGTCCTCTCTGGGGCACTGGGGAGATGGTCCACTCTACCCTTCTCCCTGGCCGCTCACAGGCTAGTTGGCTAGAGCGACTGTGTAGCCTTTGTCAGGGGTGCTGCTGCCAGTATATAGAAATTGTCAAGCTCCTTTACCAGGGAGAAAGCACGAGACTTCCCACCCTCCTCACCAGTACAGATGTTTGCCTCTTCCCCAAGGCCCAAGAGGGCTGCTTTCGCCCTCCCCGACAGGCTGCCCTAATGCTCCAGCCCTGTCCCATTGACCCCTCTGATGGTTTCCTGTTTGCTGGTTTGGCCCAGGGTACAAGACAATTAAATTAACCTTGATGGCAGAGATTGGTCTTAATTTTTGTTTTAGGTTTCCCTCAGCAGCTATCCAGGCACTCACACTAGGTGCTCATGAAAGATGGGCTGCTTGGCTGGGCGCAGTGGCTCACACCTGTAATCCCAGTACTTTGGGAGGCCGAATGGGCAGATCACCTGAGGTTGGGAGCCGAGACCAACCTGACCAACATGGAGAAACCCTGTCTCTACTAAAACTACAAAATTAGCCAGGTGTGGTGGTGCATGCCTGTAATCCCAGCTACCAGGGAGGCTGAGGCAGGAGAATCACTTGAACCCAGGAGGCAGAGGTTGTGGTGAGCTGAGATCACACCACTGTACTCCAGCCTGGGTGATAAGAACAAAACTCCATCTCAAAAAAGAAAAGAAAAGAAAAGGAAGATGGGCTGCTTGCCAGTGAGCAGTGAGACACTGTCATGTCAGCTCCCCAGGTCTGACCCGCCTGGCTGGGAGTGTGGCTGGTGTGAAACACATCAGGTATAGGGATAGAGAGCCTTAAAACCAAAGGCACACTCTGTAACTAACCCAGCAACTCCACTGCTAGGAGCAAACCCTGAGGAAATACTCCATATGGTGGGCAAAGATACACACTCAACAAAAATTGAGGAGCCGGACACAGTGGCTCATGCCTGTAATCCCAGCAATTTGGGAGGCCAAGGCAGGCAGATTACCTGAGGTCAGGAGTTTGAGACCAGCCTGACCAACACAGTGAAGCCCCATCTCTACTAAAAATGCAAAATTAGCCAGGCATGGTGGTACGCGCCTGTAATCCCAGCTATTCAGGAAACTGAGGCAAGAGAATCGCTTGAACCCGGGAGGCGGAGGTTGCGGTGAGCCCAGATCGCACCATTGTACTCCAGCCTGGGCGATGAGAGCAAAAATCTGCCACAAAAAAAAAAAAAAAGTGGAGAACAATGGAAATGTCCAGGGCATAACGTAATTATGGTGAATGAGTCAGTCTTCACCTACCCTGGGACTTGGGAATCAAAAGACCTTGGTTTGAATTCAGACTCTGATGTACATAGTAGTTGAGTGATCTCGGACATATCATTGAACATTGCAAAGCCTTGATTTTCTCACCTATAAAATGGGGATAATAAATCTACTCCATTGGCTTACTATGGAGATTAAATGATTTAAAGTAATCAAGGCTCTTAACATGACAAAAAAAAGTGCTCAATAAATGCCAGCGTCCTTTCTTGCCTACTTTCTAATCTATAGAGAAGCAGTATAAGGTGGGGTTAGCTCCACCTCGCCCCTCAAACATACTCCTGGCCCCTCTGCTAGAGACTGAAAAGAGGAGAAGCTGGAGGAGGAGTGAGCAATAAATCACTCCTCATTCCTTTCTGAGTTGGGAAACCACCATACAGAGAAATTCAAGGCAACGTGGAAATCCAAAAAATCTATTCCTGGTCTAGGAATATATTGCATGATACCGTTTCAATTGCATTCATCCCAAACTGACATTCAAATAAGCTTGCATTCTCACACACTGAGATCCAAGGGATGAGGGGCAAGGCAGCCCCAGGGCAATCTGGGCAGTGGAGGGAAGCCAGCCTTGGTTCAAGCACCAGAAGAGCCCATGGAGAAAAGCTTCTTCATGAATGCTCAGGCCAATGGCACCCTGTGGTCACTGGAGAAGTCCCTTACCTTATAGCCAAGGCGTGCCGCCCTCTGCAGGAGGGTCTCACCAGCATTTTTGTTCACTATGAGCCGACGCGCCTCTGGGGGAATCTGCCGGGCTGTGGGTGACTCCGAGGCCTCCTCTGAGCTGGCACTTCGGGACTTAGAGGGTGTACATGGTTCTGTGGGTTTCACTGGGGTGGGAGATTTGGGAGATCGTGTCTTCTGCTGGCTCCAACGACCTTTGCCCTGGAAAGCAGAGATGCAGTCCTAGGTCAGGTCAGGCAGCTTATCTATTCCCCAGGGTCATTGCTGCTCAGTGCCAAGGCCATCTCACCTCATCTGTGTCCGTGCTGTACTTTGCTTACATTACCCCAAATGGCCGAGACTACTGTCAGGTTTGAGGCCAGAGGCTGGGCCAGACACCAACCATGTGAGGTCCCTCCAGTATCAACACAGGTTCCCTTGACTTTCTAGCCAGTGGGAAGATATGAGGAGAATCAAATGCTCAACCCCATAAAACAAAGAATGCCACAGGAATTGTAAATCAGAGATTGAGGGGATATCCCAGCTTCTCTCAAGACTCTTCATGTCTTCTTTACCTGCCTCAATCCCCATTTATTGAGGTTTTTACAAGTCCTATCTGTAAACAGGCAGAAGCGAACTCAGAGTAAAGAGAAATGAGACAGCTCTTTTTTTTTTTTTTTTTTTTTTAATTTTGAGACCGAGTCTTACTTTGTCACCCAGGCTGGAGTGCAGTGGTGTGATCTCTGCTCACCACAACCTCCACCTCCCAGGTTCAAGTGATTTTCCTGCCTCAGTTTCCCAACTAGCTGAGATTACAGGCATGTGCCACCACACTTAGCTAATGTTTGTACTTTTGGCAGAGACGGGGTTTCACCATGTTGGCCAGGCTGGTCCCGAACTCCTGACCTCAGGTGATCCACCAGCCTTGGCCTCCCAAAGTGTTGGGATTACCGACGTGAGCCACGGCACCTGGCCACATTATTACAACAAATATTTGTTGACCTGATTCAAGCCAGCCATGTGCAGAGCCCTGGATGGCCAGAAAAGTTGCCTAGAAAGACATGAAGTCAGGAAAGGAGCAGTAGAGAAGAAGAGATGAGGGCTGGAGGCATTTGTTTCCTCTGGTCAATCCCAAGACAGCGAGAAGCCACGATCAGTCCCCATCCTGAAAGGGCAGAGAGGTACAAGCCCTAGCAGGAAGGCACTAGCTATGAGGGTACAAAGCCGCTTTATCGCCAGGAGGATAGAGTGTACAATGGCAGGACTAGAGGATGCTGGGTAAAGTACCTAGGGTTTCGCTAAGCCAAGCCAGGAACAAAAGGGTGACTCTCCCTTCTGGAGGCCAAAGCTGCCAGAGAGCAGCAGCGAGGCAAACTGCCTGGGAGGAGGAGGAGCAAGAATAAGTGGGGGGATCCCTCCCCCTCTTCCTTTCCCCTGGCTCTGAGCCCCCGTGGGAAGAAGCCCTTGGCCAATGCCCTGCTTTTAGTGTTGCAGGAGCGTTCCCTGCCCTCCCCCACCCTTGCTTCCTGCTACAAAGACCCGTGCCATGGGGGCAACCAGAGCAGGTGGTGGTGACTGGGAGAGAAAGGAAGGCCATGGGGAGGGACAAAAACCTCTCCAGGAAAACATTGCAGCAGACGCACTGCCAGGCAGAATAACCAGACAGAAACATGTGCATGTGCTGCTAAATCTCCGGCGCTGGTTACCTTTGTGTGGGCCAGGGCCATCCATCTGAGTGTCTGGGGAGGCACTGGGGAAGGGGAGTGGGAGCAGGAGCCTGGGATGCCCACCTTTTGCCAGCACTGCTTGGGGTGGCAGCATTTTCTGTCCAACTGCCCCCCACCCCCCAGTGTCTCCCGGAAACAAACAAACAGAAGCCACCCATTCAGAGCCTGAGAGACATATGGAACGAGCCAGGGCTCCAGAGGCAGACAGGCTTGCTTCACGTCCCAACTCTGTCCTCAGGACCACCCAGCAACCTCACACGAGTCCCGTAACCTCCTTAAGCCTCAGTTTCCCTGCTACAAAATGAGGATAATAAAGGTGCCTACCTCCAAGTGCCACTGCGGGAATGAAGAGTGACAACATGAATGAACTGCTTAGCACAGACCAGAGTTCCCTGCTCTTTCCCTGGGCCCCTGTCCTCCCACTCTAGGGGGTCAAGAGAAGGAACACTGCTACCCTGCCACACCATGCCTCTGTTCCCTCATTCTTGCTTCCGCCCGAAGCACAATGATGTACAGCAACCCTCGGAGAACACTTTATGGTTATCAAAGCCTGTCACAGACATTGCTTCCTTTGGTCCCCCAAGCACCCTTGTGAGACAGAAAGGGCATGAAGCAGCAGCTCCATTCTTCAAGATGAGGAAATAAGCTCGAGTCCTGTCTGAGATGGAAAGAGGTTCTGGGAGGGGGAAGGGGAAAGGAGAGGAGATGAGCACCTGGGGCTCCCACCTCTTGCTAGTGCCATTCGGGGATCCCAGTAAGAATCACGACCACCAAAGCGCCAGGCACGATGGCTCACGCCTGTAATCCCAGCACTTTGGGAGGCCAAGGTGGGCAGATCACTTGAGCTCAGGAGTTTGAAAATGGCCCGGCCAACATGGTGCAACCCAGTCTCTACTAAAAATATAAAAATTAGCCACTCGTGGTGGCAGGCGCCTGTAGTCCCAGCTACTCACAAGACTGAGGCAGGAGAAACGCTTGAACCCAGGAGGCAGAGGTTGCAGTGAGCTGAGATCGTGCCACAGTACTCCAGCCTGGGCAACAGCGTGTGACTCTCTCTCAGAAAAAAAAAAAAAAAAAAAGAATCATGACCACCAAAACAAGCTGAAGATGGCTTTTTGGTTTTGGCTGTCAATGACAAACACATATTATGAGTATACATTTGAACCTGGACTCACACTTCTCTCAAATGTAAAGTTCACCCAAGTTAAGGACTGATTTTTCTAAGGATACAACATGCAACCTAACACCAACAGCATGAATATCAGACATAAAAGAGATGTTGATTTGGGATGGGAGTTTTAGGAATGCTTGCCTGGCATTGGTGACTGCCTGCTCACTCACTCCTATGCTTCCACGAGAAGCTAAAGAATTAAGGAGCAGGGGAGGGGAAGAGTAGCTAGAACCTGGGCCTCAGTGGAATTCCTTCAGCCCCACCCTCAATCAACCTTTGTCTGGGACCTTACGATCGTTTCTCCTACAAGTTGTTTTCCACCTTGATTGACTCAGAAAGTTCCATGATTTGTTTCCAGTAAGTTAAACCCAGACAAAAGCTTCTTGATTGGATGTTAGCAAGCTACTCAGGCCAACATCCGGCCATATGCTTTAACTCTTCCTTAACTCAAAGAAGATTTAAAGATTGTAGTAGAGGAGGCTGGTCAAGATGGCTCACACCTGTAATCCCAGCACTTTGGGAGGCCAAGGCAGGTGGATCACCTGAGGTCAGGAGTTTGAGACCAGCCTGGCAACATGGCAAAACCCTGTCTCTACTATAAGTACAAAACAGACAGGCGTGGTGGCAGGCACCTGTAATCCCACTACTCAGGAAGCTGAGGCAGGAGAATTGCTTGAACCCGGGAGACAGAGGTCGCAGTGAGCTGAGATCACGCCACTGTACTCCAGCTTGGGTGATAAGAGCGAGACACCGTCTCGAGCAAGATGCCAAAAAAAAAAGATTGTAGAGGAAAAGCCATCACGGGCCAGACCTTAGTTAACCATAACTTCAGTTTCCATTCTTCCAATCCACCCCCACCCCTCTGAGAACTAGTTTGAGAATGCCTTACTAAATATGGGTTAATTTGATCCTCCCCATCCCCTCCCTCCCTCCTGCCTCCTCTGTCCCACACCTGGTACAATCCCCCTTGACAGCAACACACCTTTGCCTCTTCTGAGACGTTTGCCATGTGCTTGGTCTTGCACTTTCGTTTTCCTGATGGCTTTTCTGAATTTTCAAGGCAGGCTGGCTCCTCCAGGTTATTTGGGAGGAAACCATTTGGTGAATCCGAGATCCCCTGGGCTTTGCTGGGCAAGAGGAGGTTCCTGTTCCTGAGGCGGTGCTCCAAACTTTGGGAGGAGGAAGTCTTCTGCTTACGGGCCTTTAAATCTGAAGGCAAGAAACAGGAAAGAATAGATATCAGAGAAATGGAACACAGAAAAGCAATGCCTTCCTCTAAGATGAATCAGAGGACTTTGTATAACTATCAGCTATCGGTATCTAGTGCAGCGCTGACTATACCACTAAATGCTTCTTGAATGAACACACTGTATTTCAACATCAAAGTCCCTCCTCTACAAGCAGGAGACAGCTCCCAGCCCTGCCAGCAGGGGGCGGCCCATCTGGCCAGCCCCAAGATGAGGGTAATTTTAAGAGGATTTTTCCCATGGCCCAGAGCAAATCAGAATTCCTTTTCACTTTTTTCCCCATTCCCTTTGTCTCTTTCTCCAGTCCTGTATGGAAGCAAATCTGACGGCGCTGCTGATGTTAAATATCAAGTACACGGGGAAGAGGGAGGAGAGGGTAGAGGGCTGCCCTCATGGCCTCAGCTTTACCCACCTAACTGCCCCATATGTCACTTTCCGAGGACACAAAGGTCAAAGCTACAGGAACTCCCTAAAACTAGAAAGCACCATGAGCCTACTTAGCTGGCAGTCATGGGCAGAAACCTGCTGCCCTTTCTGGGTGAAAATCAAGTCACTGGTGTCACTGGAACACACTAGCAACATCTCTAATTTAGCCACAGCTTGCTGAACAAAGCACATTCTAATTTCAAAGAGGCCTGCCGGGAACTCCATTATCAAGAGCTTCATCCCACAGGGTCTGTCCTAACCCCATGTGTAGGGGCGACTGATTGTTTGTTTAGCCTCGTCTCTCAAGATCAGTACTACTTGGCTTGGCCATCAAGTGTGACTGGCTGGGCACAAGTCCTAATTGCTCTGAGCCTCAGTTTCCATATCTGTAAAATGGGGAGAATATAATCTACATCACAGGAGTGGTATGAGAATTAAATAAGGTAATACATGCAAAACCCCTTTCAAAAAATGTTATAACAAGTCAGGCATCACTACTGTGTTATTTAAGCACAAGCTCTTGAGGTACAGCCATGCCCACGTGTTATCATCCCCAAAGGAATGAGCACCATGCCTAAAAATTGGTGAAATGAAGGAACTGAGATCGAAGAGTCCTCAATTCGCTTCCCCCAACCCTGACACAGGCTCTCACGTGTGACATTGCCAAAGGCAGATCCAGATGTGGGAATCATCATTCCAGCATGAGGAGTTGGCTCCAGTTTATGCACAGTTGCTGGAAGGCCAGCTGTCATGCCACCTTTTCTCCCAGCTAGCTCCAGGCCACTAGTGGGGCCTCACAACCTGTCTGTGAATTGCTATACTATATGGTCTCTAATAGCACTTCCAGCCAGGATGTTCTAAACTCAGGCTTTTGGTGCAACACATTTGGGCTGAGGCAAAAGAGGAAGGAACAGAACCATGCCTTGTGAGGACCCCAGGAAACATGAGGAAGTCATATTACAGTGTTCAGTGCTACAGGCAAAGAAATGGCCCCCCACCTTGTTTACCCAGGGCAGGGCAGGCTCTGGTGTTTGTTCAATTGCAGAGAAGTGAAGGCTTTATAGTAGCCCACAAAGGACTAAAGAACGGAGGTGGCAGGTGTGTGAGTGGAAGTAGTTCTTCCTACCTGCTCTGCAGGTCAAGAAGGGAGATAACCAAGATCGGGATGAAAAGAAAGGTCAGAGGGCACTGGGTGCTGTGGCTCATGCCTGTAATCCCAGCACTTTGGGAGGCTAAGGCACGTGGATCACAAGGTCAGGAGTTCAAGACCAGCCTGCCAAGATGGTGAAACCCCATCTCTACTAAAAATCAAAAAAAAAAAAAAATTAGCTGGGTGTGGTGGTGGGTCCCTGTAACTACTCAGGAGACTGAGGCAGAGAAATGCTTGAACCCAGGAGGCGGCGGCTGCAGTGACCTGAGATTGGCCTTTGCCAAATTCCTGCACGAAGATGCCATTAACAGAACTGGAGGAAAGTGACCAGACCACACGCCAAATCCAGCTGCCTCAAAGCAAAACCCTTAGAAACATCCATGGAGGAAGAATGACCTACTTTCCAATAACTAGAGCTGCCCCCAAATCAAGTAAGATGCCTCGATGGGTGGTGGTCTCTGCATTACTGTAGGTGTGTTCATGAAAAGGCTAGCTGGCTACCTGTCAAGAATGCTGTGGAGATCTCTATCTCTGCATTGGCTGGCAAACTGGACCAGGTAACCTTGAGAGTCCTTCTGGTTCCAGGCGCCAATACATTCCACAGGAAGCTTCCATGCTAGAAAACCAGCTGCCATTAGAGAAGATTAGGTGATACACAAAAGCTCCTCTTCATCCTAACACAAGTGGCTGAGGCCAACAGCTTGACAACTCATTCCTGACCAATCCATTATTGCTCTAGCAGAAGACAGAGAAAATTGTCCCCACTCTGTCACATAGTTGATGAAAATTAGCTCAATTATTCTCTTGAATGTAGAGATTGGTATTATACATGTATCTCCTCTTAAACAGAGCTGGAAATGAGGTTAAGCCGTCTTTGCATTATAGCAAACCTGGAATCTACTACCCACTCAATATGGGGTTATTCAGTTTTAGCTAATAAGGAGACAGTGGATGTTTACCAGCAGCTCAGGATGAATACATTATAGGAGGCAATCAATTCCTGCTTCCAGGATAGAGGTCAGAGAATGAGAGTGACAGACAGAGGTGTTCTTATAAAACCCAGAGATGTGCTTTTTGCTCATTTAGAATCCACTACAGGAATGAGCTTGAACAGTGCTCAGGAGAACATAGTGATATTAGCGTCTTGTGACAGTCTGTGCCTCCGGGACGATATATCACAGCATTTGATGTGGTCAGAGAAAGCCTGGTTTTCTCTTTGGGCTGCCTGCCTTCTCAACTCGGGTCCAACAAAAATGATGCCACTTTGGGTCACCTCAAAGCTTCACTCCGCTTCTGAATAATAATTGCGGCTTTAATGGAAAAGCAATGCTGTGCCCGTTTCTACTTGAAGTTCTTCTGTTGGTTTGAAGAACCGAGTGTACGTCTTTTTAGCTTAGAGGCTGCAAGCATCCCCGATGCCCTCTGTCTTCTTGAACCCAAGATTCTAGGAGAGAGAACCCATCCTCCCAAAAGACTCGACTCCCTTAAGCCAACCAGAGAGAACTCCCTGGTATCCAGTTGTCCCATGCCAAGGATGTCACCGAGGCCTTGCCCACAGGTTCAGACTTCTATAAGAAATTGGAGGGCTTGGGCCTTCATGTCTCCGCTCACCTGCAGGCCGGTCCGAACTCATTCAATGTCAACCCAAAGCCAAAGGCCCGCGGTTGGAGTTGAGTGACCCCCTCTGGCAGCTGGAGATCATAGCACCGGGTTTCTCTGGGTCCCGAAGCCTTTGGCTGGTGTAGAGATGCCCGAGGGTTCCCAGAAGCCAAACAGGCTGCGGCAACAGCAGGGCCCCCGGCCAGCCTTACCTGCTCTCCCTTTCCGCCGCTGCTCGTCTTCTTGCTCCGTCAGGTACTCCCCAGTCTGATATTTTCGGCTCTTCTGCCGTCTTCGCTTCTTCCTCTTCAGCAGGCCTTCCTCCTCTTCCTCCTCCTCCTCATTGGTGTCCCACATTTGCCGGGCACCCTCTGTCCTCCAGGGCATTTCTCGGGCTCGCCACAGGTGCCTTCGGCCCTGGTTCAGCAGAGACTTGTCCTGGGCATGGTGGCTGCGATACTGGGTGTCCTGTTCCGTCTTTCTCACCTTTCGACGCTTAGCCGGGCTGGGGGCTACCTCCTCTTCTTCTTCTGTGGGAAAAACTTCCTGGCTTCCCATGTCACTGTCTGCCATGCCAGCAAAGGAGCTACAGATGCTTCCTGTGGACGGGATGTACAGAGGATGGTCAGGTACTTCTTCAAAGGATAAAGCATGGTGTCGAAGTGCATGCCCTGGACTAGGAGTTTGAAGGTCTGGGTTCAGGTTCAGGCTCTGCCAGTTATTAGCTGTACCCTTCAGGAAAGTTCCTTCAGTGCAGTCTCCTCGTCTATAAAATGGGGATACTGTTCCCCTTATTGACCTCACAGGACTGTTTTGAGACTCAAGTAAGATCTTTCACGTGTTAAGTGCTTTACAGAGTCCAATACACCAGACGACATCAAGTATTAAAAACACACACCCTTACTCATCCAAGCTACAGTGTCACCTGAATTCATACCAAAAACTTTTGGTTAGTTCTTACAAGGTGCCAAGTATTTTGTAAAGGGCAGGAGAGGACCACGAGTCCCTGGGAAATCAGGGGCTAGGAGAGGGCAATTGGGGTCTCAGACAGGGCAAGTGAGGACATACTCCTTTTGTGGCACCACCAATCCTGGGGACAGAGCCACCCTGGCCAAGCAGAATCATCACAAGAGAAGAGTCTCAAGAAAAGCGAAGCAAGAAGGAGTCCCTTTCCTGTGATCTGTGACAGAGCCTGGTTGGGTCACACCCAAATGCACCCAGGCACACCCACTTCCCTTAAAATGACCCCACCTCCTCCCGACTTGCCAAGAGCTCAGGGGTGGAGCTTCCTCCTAGGCACCTCACCCCACCCAGTCGTAGCTGTTCCTCACCACTGGGCAAGCGCTTTCCCCTCCTCCCCTACCACCCTAGGATGGATGGTACCTTTCCTGCCTTCCTCAGCCACCTTGCCAAGAGGCCATTTTCTCTTCCCACTCTTTCCTTCAACTCTGCAAACAACAAAAGTACATCCTAAATTGGTCTGGTTTCACAGCACAGGAGGGTTGACACCTTCCTCAGAAGCAGCTGTGAGACACTCCCATCTTTCTTCCGAGGCCCAGCTATTAACTCAACAGTTCCCAGACCCAATCGAGGTCAGCAGAAGAAAGAAATGGTTCGAGGCAAATAGAGCAGCCCTTGACCAAAGCTCCAAGTTAGTCAGACAGCTAAAAGACAGCAAATAACCAGCACACTTTCCGTTATACAGACCAGACAGAACGAAGCATTCTGGTTAATCTAATATTCTGGTTAATACAGAATCATCGTAGAGATCACAAAGTGATCACCAGTTTCCAAAGAATCAAATACAGTACAATGTATTTAACACTAAAACAGGACTGGCTGTAATGTAGTAGCTTTTTGATGATTCAGAGGACACTTCAGGATTTTGCAAGGCCCCCAGGCCATCATTATGAGCCCCAATTACCACCTCCCTCGCCATGTGCTAAGGTGCCAGTTAATAGAATGTCAGATAACTGAGTTTACACTGTACCTTGCTTCCCCATTCTATCCAATTTGTATGGAAATTGGGTGAACGTGGGCAACCATCTCCAGCCCCAGATACCAGCGTGGAGACTAGCAGAAGGTAGTGGTGGCTAGTAAGTGCTAGCTTTTTTTGGTCCCTGGAGGTTGATCAATACAAATTCAGGGGGCCAAATGTGATTCTGCCAGCCCTGATGATTCAATGACTTTTCCAATTTTGAGGCTGCCTATCACATAGGGCAATAAGACCAAGGTCGAAAGCTAAATGTCTGTGCCTGAGATGGGCCCCAGTAACGACGAGGTGCCAAAGCTTGGAGCTGAACCGGCTTTACTGAGTGGCACAGGCCTTACCTCTTTCCACTGGCAGCTCCCAACAAGAGATGCCAAATCCCTGCTCTGAAAAGTTGAACGAAGAGTCCCCAACTAGTGGGCAATGTTTGAGGACTATTTGTCCCCTGCCCCAACCCAGGACACTCTTATCTCTGCAAGGCATTGTGGCACAGTGAATCAAATTCCCAACTCGACACCTGGGCCCATGGCAAAACCGCTCAACCACATCTTTTCACAGAAGATGCCGAGAGGGGCCATCACCTTAGTCTCACTCACCAGACTGACTTCTCGTGCGGGTGCTCAGAACCACAGGGATAAAGTCACGGAAACTGCTCTTTGCTTTCTTTTCCAAGGAACCTGGAGTGATGTGTGGTTTGGGGACAGAAGGCAGAAATGTTACAATCAGAGCCTAAAGACCAGAAAGCCCACCTGTGAGGCTCAGGGGGAAAGATCGAGAAAAGAGTTTGTGTTTATCCTGCAGTTACTCTGGGTTTCATTTATTCGCTCCCCTTATGTGGCCATCACATATGTGTCTCTTGCAGGGAATGAGTGTTTCCAGCCCAGTGCGGTGGCTCACGCCTGTAATCCTAGCACTTTGGGAGGCCAAGGCGGGTGGATCAAGAGGTCAGGAGTTCAAGACCAGACTAGCCAACATGGTGAAACCCCATCTCTACTAATAATACAAAAATTAGCCAGGTGTGGTAGCACACCTGTAGTCCCAGCTACTCAGGAGGCTGAGGCAGGAGAATAGCGTGAACCTGGGAGGCAGAGGTTGCAGTGAGCTGAGATCACACCACTGCACTCCAGCCTGGGCAACAGAGCGAGACTCCATCTCAAAAAAAACAAAAAAACAAAAAACCAAGAATGAGCTTTTCCAGGCGGTTTTTAAAAACTGGGAGTTCGGTCACTTTTGCTGATACCAGAAAAGGCAGTGTATAGTATCAATCTGACGGCGTGCCAGAAAGTAGGTAAGTAGGAGGCCTCACTGCCCATAGGACTCTGAGACTGTTGCATCTCAACAAAGTTCTGCTGGGTGCGGTGGCTCATGCTTGTAATCCCTGCATTTTGGGAGGCCAAAGTGGGTAGATCACCTGAGGTCAGGAGTTCAAGACCAGTCTGGACAACATGGTAAAACCCCATCTCTACTAAAAATACAAAAATTAGCTGGGCGTGGCAGCACACACCTGTAGCCCCAGCTACTCGGGAGGCTAAGGCAGGAGAATCACTTGAACCCAGGAGGCAGAGCTTGCAGTGAGCTGAGATCGTGCCACTGCACTCCAGCCTGGGTGACAGAGTGAGACTCCATTTCAAAAACAAAAACAAAAAAACAAAAAGCACAAAGTTCTAACTGAGCTAGGGCAGGTCCCAGAGGAGGGCAACCTCAGTGAGTGTTGGAGGACTGAGTGAGGCAGGAAGATGCGTACAAGGAGCAGTGAACACAGAGAAAAACTGCTATTTAAGAACGGATCAGGCTGGGCACGGTGGCCCACGCCTGTAATCCAATGCTTTGGGAGGCCGAGGAGGGCAGATCACTTGAGCCTAGGAGTTCAAGACCAGCTTGGGCAACATGGTGAAACTCCTTCTCTTCAAAAAATACAAACATTAGCCAGGTATAGTGGCACATGCCTGCGGTCCCAGCTACTTGGGAGGATGAGGAGGGAGGATTGCTTGAGCCCAGGAGGTTGAGGCTGCAGTGAGCCGAGATTGTGCCACTGTACTCCCTCCAGCCTGGGAAGCAAAAAAAGAACGGACCAGAAGAGGCAGGTGATGGTCGTGTCAGATGGCCAAGACCATGAACCTGGACCCCTATGCTCAGGAATGCTGGGGATTCTCTCCCTGATAAGGGTGCCCAGAAACTATTAGTGGCAAAATGGACAGGTTAGGGACACATACCAGCACCCCCATCCCAAACATCCTGTGTGTCCCTAAATGATAATAAATGTTTAGGATTTCTCTAAACCCTCCTAGCTAATATTGATTTCTACCTTTTCAGAATGGGACTTTTCCAGTATACCTAAAGGTAGAGAAGACAGTGTAATGAACCCCCATTCTGTGGTTTTTGTCTAAATTCTCCTTAAACCTGTTTCTTCTTTGAGCCTAGACCCACTGTGGGAAATGGGTTGGCTACTGTGTTGTGGGCCTGGCATTTGTCCGTCTGAAAACCACTTCCTTCAGCCTTATTCTAGAGCCCAGCGGGAGCAGAAGGAGCCCCTGATCCCTGCTCGCTCCCTTTAAGACTTGAGAGGGCTCAATCACATCTTCTTTCCACAGTGGAGAAGTCTCACTTTTCCAGAGTGAAGAAGTCAGTGCCTGAGCCCCTCTGCCCTCACCGTGCCCTGGGGATCCCTCTGCAGCCCAGCCCAGAGGGCCAGGGCCTCGGGGGGCCTACCTTCCTCGGGGCCGTCGGCTCGTTTTCCTGGAGACTGGGACTCCGGCTTTGTCGGCTTCCGGTGCTTGTGCTTTCCCCTAACTCCATTGTGCTCTTTTCCTGAATTTGAAGCCTCCCTGGGGCTTTTCTTGGTGGATTCCTGGGGGTCACTGGGCGGCTTCCGGCACTGTGGAGAGGTAGAGGGTCAGGTCTGAGGTCAGTTTCGCTTCTTAAGAAAGCTCTCCTGGGGTTGAACCATGTGTCCTATTTCTGATCCAAAGGCATGAGCGACCCAGAGTGGGGGACTGGGTGGAAAGGGCTATGCGCTGCCTTCCAAGTGGGCGACAGAAGCTCTTTTGGACTGAGTTCAGGGACCCAGCTAATCCCCACAGGCGTCCACACCCCATCACTTTAAAGAGGTCTACAGAGTCTACGTTCACAAGCCAGTGAATAAACACCCAAAGTCATTTTAAACGGTGCAAAGTCAGGCCCCATACTCTCTATACCCAAACACCAATGGGGAGACCAGCATTAAACAAAATGCCTCTTCTGCAAGTTAGGAGACTGCATTGTTCAAATAACTTCACTGTGAATGCTATTGCACCAACAACTGAAAGTCATTCTCAGTGTAGGCCAACTCAAGGAAACTTGTCTCTTCTCAAGTGTAAATTAATACCAGAAAACAGATTCAACTAAGGCAAGAAGAAAAACACAACACAGGAGCAATTCAAATATCCTCATATTTATAAAATCCAATGAAAAGGTCCAGGCATTATTAATAATGCCACTTTATACTCTACAGTGCTTTCATCTTTTCCAAATGCTCTCATCTCTATTATTGGATTTTATGCTCCCCACAACCCTGTGAGGAGAAGCTAATGTGATCCCCATTGAACAGATCAGAAAACAGAGGCTCCAAGACAAGAGGGTAAATGACTTGTTCAGGATAACACACAGCTCCATGTGTCCACTGGCTCAGGGACTGCCACCTACCAGGCCAACCCTCAAGTTAGCACATTTCTGCTTGCAGTGAGAAAGATCCAGGACTTGGACTAGGACCTGTGGCTCCTGGACCCAGCCCGGGCCTCTGGGCATCAGCTCTAGCTGCTTCTTCTCCCTGAATCACTTCCTTGGCTGCTTCAGCTCAGCTTCTCCCACACCTACTGCCTGGCGCCTAAAAGTCACATATTCTCATGAGCTTTGAGGTCTCTCTGTGCCACTGAACAAGAAACAGGGCAATGTCGGGATTTCCAGTATTCTAGTATCCAGGGAGTGCAGAATAAGCAAAACACTGGAACAATAAAAGCAGGTCCTAGAAGGAAAGGAAGGGTTAAACCTGCTTGAGCTGTTTTCCCCTAAGCTGACACATACCTTGCCTGCTAGAAGGTTATCCTGGTGTATCTCCAGCTAAGGGGATGGCACATACCTTACTGATGGAATATTTTCGGGGGCTGGGGTCTCCTCATTCTCCAGGGACAGGGAGTCACCACTACCCCTCAAATTCCAGGACTCCTCCTATCCCATGAACTCCTCCTGCTTCTTATTTTCAGCAGAGACCTGAGCTGAAAATTCGAGTTGAGTTTTCCCCTTAGCTTGCTGCCAGTTCCTACAAACCAAAGTGTTAGGTGGAGGAAAGCATCGGGAGGAAAGAGGAAGATGGGGAACTGTTGCTTAAAAACTGACCTTTAGGGGCTGGGTGTGGTGACTCACACCTGTAATCACAGCACTTTGGGAGGCCAAGGCAGGCAGATCACGAGGTCAGGAATTTGAGACCAGCCTGGCCAACATGGTGAAACCCCATCTCTACTAAAAATACAGAAGTTAGACGGGTGGGGTGGCACGTGCCTGTATTCCCAGCTACTTGGGAGGCTGAGGCAGGAGAATCCCTTGAACCTGGGAGGTGGAGGTTGAAGTGAGCTGAGATCATGCCATTGTACTCCAGCCTGGGTGACAGAGGGAGACGCCGTCTCAAACAATAACAACAACAACAAGAAACTGACCTTTAGGTATGGTTGGAAAAAAACTATTTGAAGTCAGGGGGAATCAAGTCAATGCATTTACATTTGAACATGTCCTACTTATTTCTGAATATCATTCTTAGCTGGCTCTTTCAAATACAGATCATTAACTTTTACTTCCTAAGATAGACCACAAGTAAAACAGAACATCTAGCAGGGCGCGGTGGCTCAAGCCTATAATCCCAGCACTTTGGGAGGCCGAGGCGGGTGGATCACCTGAGGTCAGGAATAAAAATATTTCACACACTCCAACTTATGCATGAAGTTGGGAGGATGTGGAGACCATGTGAGACAAATGTTCTGGTTAACAGAGTTTTGAAATATTTTCCAAAGAACTTTCCAAGGAATGAGAAGACAATAAAATACATCCAGCAGCAAATGAAGCAGAAGTCTCTCTCTGCTGGTAGTGCGGAAGGCCCTTCAGAACCCCGAGAGGCCTTGGGCAGGTGGTGCTGGCAACAGGAGACTATTTTCATTCTTGGCCATGCCCTGAAAGGGGCTGTTTCAAATGAACCCCTGATCTTAGTTTGGTGATCAACAGTTTCTTTCTCAGGAAGGTGGTACGTAACAAAAGAAAGAATAAAGTGATTTGCACTCCCAAAAAATAGACGTTTACTAAATCCTCATAGGCAGTTGTAAAGAGCTGCTTCCAGGCCCCTGATCCTGTCACTTTATTCTCTGCCCTCTGCATCTGACAGTGGGTCCACTGAACTGCTCATCTAATATAGGATGGGGCAGTACCCACCTGTCATTGAGTCATCTTCAGAAGCTTCAGGAGAGGCGGGGCCACATCTATTTTGTTTGTAATACTAACAATGACAGCAACCACTAACACTAACTGAACACCTACTATGTGCCAGGTACTACACTACACACTTAGGTATATCACATTATTTAATATGTTTTAAATGACAGCTTTACTGAGATTTAATTTATTGAGACATACCATGCAATTCACTTAAGTATAAAATTCAGTTGTTTTTACTATAGTCATAAAGTTGTGTAACCATCCCCACTTATCTAGCTCTAGAACTTTTTCATCACCCTGAATGGAAACCCAATAACCATTAAACAGTCCCTTCCCAATTCTTCCATCCTCCCCAGCCCTAGGCAATCACTAGTCTACTTTCTGTCTCTATGGATTTGCCTACTGTGGACATTTTATATCACCATCTCATTTAATCTTCACATCAACTCTATGAGTAGGTACTATTATTGTCTTCTGTATAGATGAAGAAACTGAGGGCCACAGAGGTTAAGTAGATTGACTAATAGCACACAGCTAGGAAGGGGTGGGGCAAAATTCAAATCAAGGTTCTGCTGTCTGGCTCCAGAGAGCACACTCCTCATCAATCTACCATACCACCCTCCTGAAGATGTATTCCCATTGCCTGGGAAGGACTAGCATATAGTAACCACGCAACAAATACTTGCAAAACATTCAATGAAACATAGGCAGAGAGTAGAAGTTAGCCAGGTGCAGTGGCTCACGCCTACAATCCCAGCACTTTGGGAGGCTGAGGCAGGAGGATCACTTCTGCCCAGGAGTTCAAGACCAGCTTGGTCAACATAGCGAGACCTCGTCTCTACAAAAAATAATTAGCCAGGTGTAGTGGTACACACCTATGGTCCCAGCTACTTGGGAGGCTGAAGTGGGAGACTGTTTGAGCCCAGAAGGTGAAGGCTGCAGTGAGCTGTGATTGAGCCACTGCACTCCAGCCTGGGTGACAGAACAAGACCCTGTCTCAAAAAAAAAAAAATGGAGAGTGGAAGATAGTATGGTATAGCTGAAGAACATGGACTTTGGAACCAGAGACCAGAGTCTGAGTTCTAGCTCTGCCATTTAGTAGCTATGCAACTGGGTAATATATCCTCTCTGAGCCTCTGTTTCACTTATTTTCTCACCTGTAGATTGGTGTAGCATTCACCTAATAGGGTTACTGTAAGAATTAAATTAGATAACACGTAATTTAGATATATGTATCTAAAGGATTAAATTAGATAACATGTAGAAAGCACAACTCTAATGACATGAATTATTATTCTTACTACCACCAAGTGCAGATGGCAGTTACCTGACCAAATGTTACATGCTCTATTATGTCATGCCCATGTTCCTATCTCACGTGTCTCTGACATAACAGGGTGACTGTGAGGTTGGTGAGTTAAAAGCCACTCAAACACCTATCCCAGGGGTTCTTAACCTGGAGTCCCTGGGTGGGCTTTAGGGGACAGGGCAGGGGGTTAGGTCCATGAACCCCCTGAAATTATTGGCAAAATTCTGAGGTCACATTTCTAGAGACAGGGTCCATAGCTCTCAACAGCTTTTCAAAATTATCTATGGTCCAAAAAAGACCAAAAACTTGTGCCACAAACAAATTCACAGCACTCTAGCCAGAAATGTGTCCCTTAGTGTATTATCAACATCCAACCTGAAAGCTTGCTAACAGAACTTCAAGTTCTAGATTTTTAATAAACCCTATCCTCAAATGTTTCAAGATTCTCCTTGGATCACCAGTGGCCTCTGGTCCCCTGTGGGGGACCACGGGATTCTAAAAGAGTGTTCCTGGCCCACCTTTTTTGCCTAGTACTCTGCCACCATCCGGCTAGGCGTGGTGGTTCACGCCTGTAATCCCAACGCTTTGGGAGGCCAAGGAGGGCAAATCACGAGGTCAAGAGTTTGAGACAAGCGTGGCCAATATGGTGAAACCCCGTCTCTACTAAAAATACAAAAAAAATTAGCTGGGCATGGTGGTGCGCACCTGTAGTTTCAGCTGCTCAGGAGGCTGAGGCAGAAGACATCGCTTCAACCCGGGAGGCGGATATTGCAGTGAGCCAAGATCGCACCACTGCACTCCAGCCTAGGCAACAGAGCAAGACTTTGTCCCAAAAAGAGAGAGAAAAAAAAAAAAAAAAAACTCTGCCACCATCCATAGCCTGTTAAGTCCAAGACCCAGACACCCCACCTGCCTTGCCCATCCAATCTCCAATGGGCCAAAACCCAAAGCTGCTGCCTCAAGCATTTGAGTGGGTAGGAAACTGATGGATTAGCACAGAAGCCAAATTAGCTCTGACCCCACAAGACTCCCAGCAAATTCTAAGTAGGGCCCCCCACCAGCAGTACAAGGAACAACCCCATCAAAGGCCCCTGCTCTCCCCGCTCCTAAGTTCTCAAGGCCAGTGTTCTCTCAGTAAAGGAAAAGGAAGAATGGTTATTCAAGGAAGAGCCTGTTATTCATTGATTTCCCTCACCAATACCTTTTTCCACTTTCCAACCTCATCTGGGACAATGGCTTCCCTACCCCAGGGATGGAAGCATTTCCCACAGCCTACAAAATACAAGCTAGCCTCTCCCCATGCTGAGGCACCATATATGGAAAACGTGACCTAGGGAGGGGACAGCAGGTCACTATTCCTTTCATAAAAGCCTTCCGATCAATTCAGTTCACACAGCTGCCCAACAGCACTGTGCCACAGGGTAGGGGTCACAGGAGGTTGCCACCTGCAGCACGGTATAGACCAGCAGCGTCTGGGCCCCACCTGGACCTTAGCACTCACCTTGGGTCTGTGGGAACTCCGGACCATGGCCTTGGCTTGCGGCTGCGGCTGCTGCTCTTCACCATCTTTCTCTTTGCCGCATTTCATCTTCTTGGGTGGCAGAGATTCCGTCACATCATCTGGCTGCCATTTGTTCTTGCAAGCAAAGACCCCTACGGTTTCCTGTTTCACTCGAGCCTGCCCGGCCTTACCCCGAACTTCAGCTTGGCCCCTCTGGGGAGCCACTGGGAGGCCATCCGCTCGGAAGCAGGTGGCTAAATTGAAGACCACATCACCATCCACCTTCTCCATTTTCACTCGCCCCAGATCCACCTGGCTTCCAAGCTGCGCAAGCTCTGTGCTGGAGCCCCTCCTGCTGCTCGGAACCACATCCAAGATAAGTTCCTTGGGGTGGCTGTCATGAGGTAGCAAAGGCAGCTCAGGCATTTTAGGCAGGTTCTGGGGGGTGGCCAGGACGAGCTCATGGGACATGTAGGTGGCCAGCACTTGGTTCTTAGGCTTTGTGTCTCCTGCCAGCTTCAGGCCACAAGCCCCCTGGGGGCCTTCCATCTTAGGAGTGCTGTCAGAGCACAGGTGGCTCTCAGATTCCTCTGGCCCCTGATTCATTCGAATGTCCCCACCGCTAGGCTGGACAGAGAGCGCCAGGGTTCCAGTCTGAGGGCTAAGGGTCAAGAGGACAGGATTGACTTGTTCTTCATAAGGCTTGGCAGCAATCCGGCAAGTTTTGTTCTTTGTAACAGTGTCCTGCTCTGGAGCAAAGGAGCCCCCGGGCCGTGGCTGCCCCTCGGGAAGTCCATGCATGGCCTCACTGGAGCTGAGAGACGGCACACCAGAAAACTCCGACACAACGCTGGTGGGCCTGATGGGCGCCCCCTGATTGGGGGCCAGCTGCCCGGCACTGGAAATGCCAATGGAAAGCAGAGACGCCTGGTGGTACGGAGACCAGCCAACAGGCAGGACCTGGGTGCTGGTGGGTTTCCCGTTGACTGAACACCGGGGATAAATATTTGCCGACCCCGTGGGTTTCCACAAAGAGAGCTCCTTGGTCTGGCACCCTGGCAGCCCAGGGGCAATGCGGGCTGGGGTGTATCGTTTCACTGTGCTTGGCTGTCCCTCAGCACCAGCCTGGCTGCCCTTTTTGCCACACGTGGCACCAGTGCCCTTTGGCTCTCCTTGATCAATGATGGAGATGGGTTCCTGCTTGGGGAGGTGGCGGGGGTCACGGTTGAGGCCCAGGTTGGGGTCTTTGTTCAGCAGCACGGATGCAGGCACTGGGTTGGCCACTCCCACGTAGGTGCCAGGAATGGTGCTAATGAGCGCGGTTGAGTTCTTCACCCAGGTGCTTGGGTCCCCATTCCTCACGATCTCGGGAAAGATGACAAAGGGCGAGGAAGTGGAGCCCAGGCAGGAGGTGACATTGCTGCCGGCAGCCTGGGTGGTGCGATGAGATCGAGACAGGACTGTGGAGAGGAGGGCCTTGCTGCTGGTGTGCACAGGGGTCAACACGGGCATGGGGGGCGTCTTACGCTGGTTCGGCAACGGAAGTTTCTGGCGGTTGGACTTGGAGGAGAGATCGAGGGGCATCTCGCTGCACTCAGGTGGAGAGGCCATCTCTCGTTCCAGCTGTGGCGGTGACTTGAGAGGAGAGAAAGTAACAGAGGTCCCTTCTGTTTGCTGCTCAGTGCCACCTGGCATCTTGGTGGGGTGCGGTGGGGCTGAGCTCCCGCTGGGGGCTGGCAGCAGAGGCTGTGGCGTTGGAAGCACCTTGGCAGAAGCAGTGACAAGAGAGGTGTCTGCCAAAGGCCCGGGAACCCCATCGGGCGCAGGCTGGGTGGTGGTGCTACCGGATGGGGAAGTGCAGGGGAGGCTGTTCACCTCCAGAGACACCAGCTTGGAATCCGAAGTCAGAGGCCGGGCCACAGAAAATGCGTATGGGTAAGACCGGAGCTCTGGGGAGGCCAGCACGCCTGGGAGACACCTGTCCTGCAGGTAGGATGGCAGGACAGGGAGCGTAAGAGTGGAGGAAACCCCTAGAGTGGTTGGCAGTGTGGCCACACTAAGCGGCTGCCCACAGCTTGGAGGCGGGATATAGACCAGCGGCTGGCTTGGGGTCAGCACTGTCCCTGGCTGAAAGGACAGGGGGACTTTTTGCATAGCTGGTGCCTGAGCTGCAGGAAAGCACACTCGACTCAAACTGAAGGAGGCCGGGATGGGTGCAGAGGTGGGAATGGCAGCTGGCGTGGCAGCAGGCATGGGTGTGGGGGCTGGAGTAAAAATGGGGGCAGGGGTGGGTGCAGGCACCGGCGTAGGAGCAAAGGCAGGGATGAGGGTGGGGGTAGAAGGCGGGCCAGAGGACGGGGTTGGGGTGGGCATGGGCACAGACGGAGCGGCAGGGGCCGCTGGAGGCGTGGATGCCGGCATGGGAGCCAGAACTGGAGTGGGGACAGGAGCAAGGACCAAGGTCGGAGCTGAAGGGGGCACAGGAGCCTGGATGAGAGCCAAGGGCGGAGCCGAAACTGGGACTGAAAGCGGGGCAGGAGCCGGAGCCGACAAGGGAACCGGGCCTGATGGGGGAGCAGAAGCTGGCACAGGCACCAAGACCGAGGCTGAAACAGAAAGGGGATTTGAATCAGAGATAAGCGTGGGCACTGATGGTGGCGCTGGAGCCAGAGCCGGGACAGGTGCTAAGGGAGGGGAAGGAGCTGGAACTGAAGTGGCAACTTGGACTGGAACCAGCCCTGAATGGGGCACTGGGGCAGGCACGGAGAGGGGAACCTGGAATGCATCTGGAACAGACGGGGGGACGGAGGCTGAACCAGGAGCAGGAGGACAGATAGGAGCTGGCAGAGGATTGAAGTTAGTGGTAACCAGAGGCAGGGTCCCCTCCACAGGGACTCCAGTTCCCAGAGTTGCCAAAATGAAAGTATTCTTCTCCCCAGCGCCTTGCCGAGAGTCCAAAGCCTTTACTCCGGCTGGTGAGCAGTCAACCTGCTTGCTCATTTGGGTGTTGAGTGGAGTCCAGGAGCAGTCGGCCCTGCTGTTGCTGGCCTCAGTGCTGTCAGGCGCGGGAAGCTTGAGCCCGTCTCCTGGGCTGCTCAGTGGCACCAAGAGGCCCTCAGCCTCTGCCACATTCCCAGCATAGTCCATTTTTGGCTGGGGATCATCAGGCTTGTCTTCTGACTTGTGCCCAAGTTTTTCTGTAGCACTGCCATCTGGGTCTGCCCCCCGGGCATTGCTGCCACTTCCAACTGCCGTGAGCTCCACCTGCAATGAGAGGACAGCATGCGCGTGTCAGCCAGCTCCCTGCGGATGGTGCAAGTGTCCTGAGGCCCCTGAGAGGAGACTGCTGGTCTTCTCTGCAACTCGACCGACCAGGTCTCGGAAGAAGCAGAAGAGGGCAGCCAGCCAATTTGTGTCCCACCAACACCAACTCCTGGGAGAGACCCTGTCCCTTCCTGCCTGCTTCTTGGGATGGCAGACTGGGCACACCTCCTGGGCAGCTCAGTTCTGTCCTTTGGTGGACAGTGTGTGGCTCCATAAGCCTCTTACCTTGGAAAAACTGCTGCTGACACAAAACTCCTGAGATCCAAAGTGCTGGCAGTCACCTGTCGTTGACTCCTCATCAGAAAGAGGTGCTCTTCTAGCATGGAAGATAAAACCAGAGAAGGGACATGAGGCCCAAGCTTTGAGCCACCACCAGAATGCCATCCCCAGAATGCCTCCTGCCCGCCTGGGTCCCCATAAAACCTTCCTGTCTCACTTCCCATAGTAACTTTCGAGGGGGATTACAAGGAACTGGGGGTTCTTGGTTACAAAGCAGAGGCTCCACACCTAGCTTTGCAAGTTCCTGCCAGAGCCCAGTGTGACTAGACTCCCCTCTTTGGACTGTTTATCCCATTTTCTAGGGCTCTTGCCAGGAGTGTAGATACCCTGGCACTTTCACCTTTTCCCTGGAGCTTACCCACCAAAGTGACCATCCGGAATGTACAGGGCATTGCTCAAAGAGGAGAGACATGAGAACCACTGAATGCCTCAAAAGACATGCAAAACCCACTTTCCTTTTAAATACAATCTTATTTGAAGTCTCTAAGGGCAACTGGCTGAAAGTGTCATATGGGTAATCCTCTTCTAAAACAAATAAACCCCTGCTGTGTTTTCAGGTCTAAGTCTGAATCTTCACCTATTCACCTCCTGGCTTGCCTAGAGCAGAGACACGCTTATTAGCACTAGTAATGATACCACTTGGAGGCCACCAGGTCATTGGGTGTTGAGAGGCATTTAAAAAATACTATTTTTTTCCCTCCAGGAGATACTGCCCCTTTTCTAGAGTTCTAGGCAACACCCTCCCTTCTACGCTCCTTCTATACTTGCCTACATTCTATCCCCTGCCAGCCTCCCCAACCCCCCCTTCAGTCTCCCAGCACCACTACGTTCTCTCCTGTCCCAAAGGCCACAGACCCCAAATTCAGGTTCATATGCCCTGGAGAAAAGGGCTCAAGGCCAGAGAGCTGGGTGTCAACGGAGGAAAACTCAACTACATCTCCCCCTGCTCAAAAAGTCTTCTCTAAATTTCAGGTAAGCATCATAGAAAATGTTACATTCTGACCAAGAAAAAGGGAGGGGGTCAGACTGGAATGGTGAAGTTACCCACTGAAAATCTGGTATTTTAAGTACAGCAAGAAATATTAGTCCAGGCACGGTGGCTCATGCCTGTAATCCCAGCACTCTGGGAGGCCGAGGTGGGCAGATCACCTGAAGTCAGGAGTTCGAAATCAGCCTGGCTAACATGGTGAAACCCTGTCTCTACTAAAAATACAAAAATTAGCCAGGTGTTGTGGCAGGTGCCTGTAATCCCAGCTACCGTGGAGGCTGAGGCAGGAGAATTGCTTGAGCCTGGGAGGTGGAGGTTGCAGTGAGTGGAGATCCAACCACTGCACTTAAGCCTGGGTGACAGAGTGAGAACCTGTCTCAAAAAAGAAAAAAAAAAAATACTATTGCCCCCTGCTCTAGGGAGCCGTGGGTGGGAGTGGCCAAGGAGGAGGCCGAGGTTAAAGAGTAAAACCCCAACACAGATGCTGCAGTGTGTTTCCTGGTGGGCACAGGACTGCGTTGGGTGCCCCTGGGAAATACACTGTGCTTGAGGTTGCTTCCCTTCTTTTTTTTTTCCTTTTTTGAGATTGAGTCTCGCTCTGTCACCCAGGCTGGAGTGCGGTGGCGTGATCTCAATCTTGGCTCACTGCAACCTCCACCTCCTGGGTTCAGGCAATTCTCCTGCCTCAGCCTCCTGCGTAGCCAGGATTACAGGCATGTGCCACCATGCCTGGCTAATTTTTGCCTCCCTTCTTTAGAGGCTCACCCCAAGCTCCTGAAGACAGCCCTGAAGAAGTCAGCTCCCACCTCCCCAGTCACCCTAGCCAAAGGGCAATCAGGTGCTGGAGCCAACCCCAATAAGAAGGGGGAGGGCCCTGCTAATTCCCTCCCTCCCACTGAAACAGGGACTACAAAATTGTACCTGGGGCAAGAGAAGCAAAAAAGGCAAGGGGGATCACCACAGGCCTCTCCCCATCTTTTCAGGGCTCCAGAAGGGGCTAACCGAGGGGGAAAGGCGTGTTCCCTTTAAAAGGCAGTTGGGCTGGCAGAAGTGGGAGGGCTCCACTGCTGGAAGTGACTGTTGGTGACAAACAGAAATGACTGTAAGGAGAGGCAAGGGCTTTGGATGCAGTCAAGGTGGTCTCGGGGAAGGGAAGGGAGGGAGGGCCCAAGGGAAAGGGAAAACATACTTTCACATCAACTCCTAAGAGACCAGAAAAGTGAGACCTATGCCCAGCCTTGGGCCGGGGGAAGCGTGTTCCAGCTAGATGCCAGGGATGGTTTTGGGGGAGTACTTGACGGGGAACAAGGAGCACTTCCCCCAAGCAACCCCACCTGGGAAGGTGCTATTTATTTACATTCTTTCCCCTCCTGGCCATACAAAAGGGAGTGAGCTGCATCCTCACTCCCCACTTGCAAGCTCCTACCCTGCCTGAAATCATCACACCTTGAAAGCAGAAACCCTGCCATCCAAAGAAGCCGCCAGAGAACCACAAAGCCAGGCCAAGCAATAGCAGTCCTGGCTACTCCAGCCATACCCATGCCTGAGTGCCAGCCCCGAAGGCACTGCAAAATGTCACGCAGCCGTGTTTCAAATCCTCTGAGAAGAGGGGTGGGCAGAGCTATGCAAACATTAACTTGCTCCATTGAGAGAAGAGCCTGGGACAGGAGTAACTCGCAGGGAAGGGGGCCCGGGAAGAGCTGGGTCAACCAGGCGAGGTTATGAGGGTGCAGTTGGCAGGAGCGGGTGGCGGGGGGTAACAGAGGTCATAGCAGGCTTCAGTCTGGACTGAAAATCAATCTTGCTGTTTCTTCCCACCAGAGAGGAGGCAGAACTGTTATTACGTTCAAGACTTTGTGGAACTTAAACCAGAAATGGCCATGACCCCTTAGGGCCGTTTCCCTAATTATTAAGTGCTAGCACCACTGTCAAACCAGACCTTCTTCAGTTCCTGTTGGGCCCAGACTACCCATAAGAGAAATATACCACCCAGCACACACCAGGCTCCTTACCTTCCAGTCCCGGGAGACTTTCCTTGGCTTGAGTCCCATGGTACCCCAAGATTGTCTTCATTCCAACTCAAATCTCCCCATATACACTGTGTTCTTACTGTCCCAGTGAAATACCAGCTCTCACCTCAAACTCCTACTCATTCCTCAAGTCCAGGATCAAATGCCACTGCCTCTGGGAAGCCTTCCCCTATTCTCCCATCAGGAAGTTTGTCAGTCTTGCACCTGGACTCCCACTGGACCCAGACATGCTACTCTAGGGCACTCACCACCAATGTACTAGGACTATATTGGTTTTCTCTCATTACATTGAATAAATGCTTGTTGAATGAAGGCATGAATTAATCCTAGAAGGAACGCAAGCAAGCAAGCAGACCCATTTAGCTATAGGTTTGCCTGGAGACAGCCACCTGGGGCCAGCTGCAAGCCCATGCCTCCTGTTCTGCAGTCCTTAAGTGCAGCTGCCAAAGCTAGCAGGCCTCTAAAACATCACTTTAAGAGTTGAACCCCAGGTGCAGCTTTATACCCCAAATTCCTAAATTCTACAAGTTGTAAAGGGCCAAAGAAAAAGATTTTTAAATAAGATGAGATTACATTTTAGAAACCAGTGATAGCATGGCCTAGACTGTAGCAAGAAGGTGACAAATAAAAGGCAGATGAGATAGAAAGCGACAACACTTAAAAGGTCACTTAAGCACTAGGCATGGGTTTAGGAGGGAAAATCTGCCTGGACCCGATGATGCCTGTAATTCCAGCCCTCTTGGGAGGCCAAGGTGGATAGAACACCTGAGATCAGGAGTTTGAGACCAGGCTGTGTAACTTGGTGAAACCCCGTCTCTACTAAAAATACAAAAATTAGCCAGGCATGGTGGTATGCACCTGTAATCCCAGCTTCTCGGGAGGCTGAGGCAGGAGAATCACTTGAACCCAGGCAGCAGAGGTTGCAGCAAGCCGAGATGGTGCCACTGTACTCCAGCCTGGGTGACAGGGTGAGACTCCATCTCAAAAACAAAAAACAAGAAGGAGGGAAAATCAGATTTTGAGCCTACTTCCTGCTCCTTTCTTGGCAGGGATTTACAGTAGATGGTGAACCAAGGTAACTTGCCTGTTTGGTATTTTTTTTTTAATTTAATTTTATTTTATTGTTTTCGAGATGGAGCCCTGCTCTGTCACCCAGGTTGGAGTGCAGTGGTACAATCTTGGCTCAACCTCCACCTTCCCGGTTCAAGTGATTCTCTTGCCTCAGCCTCCCCAGTAGCTGGGATTACCAGGAATACATCACAGCTAATTTTTTTTTGTATTTTTAGTAGAAACAGGGTTTCTCCATGTTGGCCAGGCTGGTTTCAAACTCCTGACCTCAGGTGATCCACTTGCCTTGGCCTCCGAAAGTGCTGGGATCATAGGCATGAGCCACCACACCCAGCTCCGTTGGTCTTTTGAAGGCTCTAGTCCAGATTTCTGCATCAAACTCTCAATTACTTATAACAAGGTCAACATAACCTGCCAATGAATACACCCAAATCATTATCATCACACTGCCTTTCCCCAGATCATCTCTTAGTGATTGTCTGAGGACATACTTCATACGAAAAGGAAAACACTTTTCTTCCTGAGCACCTGAGAAAAATTCTGTCTCATTTTCTGTAGGCCTGACTCTTATACCCTAAAATTAAATTCCTTTTAAGTCCATCTCTATCTTGTTCCTCAGTACAAAGAACATTTAAGCTATCAGGAGCTAATGGTTTAAGAAAATGAAAAGGTCTATTCTGCCAACCTTGACCTCAGACAAGTATACACTTCTCTAGTTAGGAACAGAAGAAAAAAAATAGATAAACATGCAGACTTCCATTCCTTTTCCCTCAAAATCACCAATAGTCCCTCATATGCACATACACATTTCTAAAATGTACCCAAGAAACATCAGATCTTGAATCTCAGGGAAAGCCATACTGTTCTGTGACTTGGTGATTTATCTGATGTATATTTGAATTTAAACAGTCAATGGATTGAAACAACAGAAAAACACCAGCAAGCATGAGAGAGCAATGTCCTCTCTAAAAATGGGAGAGGCACTGCAGCCATCACACACAGCTCTTTGACCAAGGGTTATGAAAGTCAAATATAAATTCTGAAGGCCATTTTGAGTACTTTGGGTATGGGGCATGATCAGGAAATGGCATGTCTTGGTCAAGCAAATATTCTGGGGAACAGATAACTGAAAACACACACACATCAGGCAGGTATCACCAACTCTCGATGTTGTATTAAGACCATGCTATGTGGTCTCAACTTCCTTTGATATTCCATAAGGATCTCACTTTAAATTGGAATTAGCCTCACGAGATGGGAAAGTGCTGACCACCAGAATGCCCACTGCCAGTTCCCAGTAGAAATCTGACCAATAAAACCGCCTTTTTTCCAGGCCTAGATCAAGGACTGAAAATATCTTACACATATCCTTGAGCACCAAACTTTGATGCAGCAAATCAAAACTGGAATTGCTGGCCAGGTGTGGGCAGTGGCTCATGTCTGTAATCCCAGCACTTGGGGAGGCTGAGGCAGGAAGATTACTTGAGCTCAGGGGTTTGAGACCAGCCTGGGCCACATGGAGAAACCCCATCGCTACAAAAAAAAAAAAATAGCCAGGCATGGTGGCACTTGCCTGTGGTCCCAGCTACTTGTGGGGCTGAGGTGGGAGAATCACTTGAGCCCAGGAGGCAGAGGTTGCTGTGAGCTGAGATTGTGTGACTGCCCTCCAGCCTGGGTGATAGGCCCTGCCTCAAAAAAAAAAAAAAAAAAAAAATATATATATATATATATATATATATATATATATATATATATTGCCATCGCCTGAGCTTCCTGTTATTCCACAGTCTGACAGTTCTTAATGAGTAGACAAGTGCTAGCTGGCAAAAGGTCATTTTTTGGCCTCCTCACCTTCATCTGAAAAGAGATAGCATGGCAGATCAGGCCACTCACACAGCCCCATCCCCATCCTGCCACAGGAAAATTAGAAACAACCAAAAGTCTCCTCCCCAGGGTCCCTCCCCAGGTCCTGCTCTGTGCAGCTATTCCTCTGATGACGAGGTAACGCTCACTGGAGGCCAGCAGTGGCCACCTTCCCGGCCTCCTCACCTCTCCTCGTTGATGCCACACATGCGAATCCGATCAGAACTGGTCCAGTTATGCACGCCGCTGTAGAGCGGTGCTGTAGAGATCATGACAGCCACTCACCACCAGATAGGACCTGCTGTGGCCACTCCCCCTGGGGAAAAGAATTTCAGAAAATCAAAACTCGTCACAGGGACAGCTGCTTCAATCACCTTTCACACAGCAATGTTTCAATAAAGGTAATTTTAGCATCAGAATGTTAAAGCAGCCATTCTCATGAGACAGCCTGCTATGGAAAATGAAGGTCTAAACCGGGAAGAGGGTGCTCCAGAGCTTTCTAGGAATCCATAGGTTTCAGGATGGACATGAGGACATTGTTAATCACCTAGAGTGAGTTTTAAATTATCTTAAAAGACGGATATGCTTGAGTGTTTGAGGAAATTCAATCTATTTCAGACAAATTAGATGACAGTGTTTTTTTTTTTTTTTTTTTTTTTTTGAGACGGAGTTTCGCTCTTGTTACCCAGGCTGGAGTGCAATGGCGCGATCTCGGCTCACCGCAACCTCCGCCTCCTGGGTTCAGGCAATTCTCCTACCTCAGCCTCCTGAGTAGCTGGGATTACAGGCACACGCCACCATGCCCAGCTAATTTTTTGTATTTTTAGTAGAGACAGGGTTTCACCATGTTGACCAGGATGGTCTCGATCTCTTGACCTCGTGATCCACCTGCCTCTGCCTCCCAAAGTACTGGGATTACAGGCTTGAGCCACCGTGCCCGGCCGACAGTGTATTTTTCTAACACATTTAGCCTAACCAACTACAATTACAGAGTCATACCCATATACAAATGGTGCACTGAAACAGTACTGGTGATTCTTTTCTCATCTACTCTCTAATCCATGGGTGCGGAAGTATTTGAGTGACGTAGCCAATTTTACACTCTTCAGAGGAAGCATATGCCTTTTTTATAAGCCCTTCAAAAATACTCTATTGATTTTGAGTTGGACATAACACATGTATCCAACCTGGTTTCAAGCTCCCTCCAAATCAGGTGTGGTATTCCGTGCACGCTGACCACCAACAAGCAAACAAACAGAAAACAATGTTCCATCAAGAACCACATGTCTTGGCGGGCGCAGTGGCTCACACCTGTAATCCCAACATTTTGGGAGGCCAAGGCAGGTGGATCACCTGAGGTCAGGAGTTTGAAACCAACCTGGACAACATGGTGAAACCCTGTCTCTACTAAAAATACAAAAATTAGCCACGTGTGGTGGCATGCACCTGTAATCCCAGCTACTCGGGAGGCTGAGGCACGAGAATCGCTTGAACCTGAGAGCCAAGATTGCACCAATGCACTCCAGCCTGGGCCACAGAGCAAGACTCCATCTCTAAATAAATAAATAAATAAATAAATAAATAAATAAATAAATAAATAAAAATAAAAACAAGAACCACACGTTTCCATCCTTGTCTCTTCATATGAGTCTGTTATCTCCATGCCCTACCACTCCCTTCACCAGCCAATGTCCAGCTCTCACTTTGACAAGCAGGGCACAGTCAATTTACCTACTAGAAAAAATGAGGCACCAAGAAAAAGAGCTTTATCCAATGAGCCTGTCTTGAGACCCTTAAGCTCTTGAGATAGCTTATTAGCTAAAATCCTTATTCACTGAAGTTCAACTGAATGGAACCCTACAGTGATCAAAATTTTATGCTGTTCTCCACTTTCCAAAGAAGTAAATCACAGTAAGATAAAGTTATATGAGGGATTTGTTTCGTGTATCTGTTTTTCAATTTTCAGAGATTGTCCACATTCAACACAGTACCAGAATTTACTGCATTCCTTCTATGAGCCAGCACCATCCTAGGTATTGAGGATTCAATGATTAATGAAAACAGACCACAAGCCCATGTGGAGGTTACACCGCAGAGGGATGACATAGACAATAAACATGTTGAATAATTCTATGTCACAGCACATTAAATAATTCTATGTCGCCGGGCACGGTGGCTCAGGTAATGCCAGCACTTTGGGAGGCCAAAGTGGATGGATCACAAGGTCAGGAGTTGGAAACCAGCCTGGCCAACATGGTGAAATCCCGTCTTTAGTAAAAATACAAAAATTAGCTGGACGTGGTGGCATGCACCTGTAATTCCAGCTACTCAGGAAGCTGAGGCAAGAGAATCGCTTGAACCCGGGAGGTGGAGGTTGCAGTGAGCTGAGATCACGCCACTGCAATCCAGCTTCAGCTACAGAGCGAGACTGTCTCAGAAAAATAAATAAATAATTCTATGTCACGGCATGTTAGAAGATAGTACAATACAGGCTAAAGGGCAAGGGCACAGTCTAGGGTTGGGGGGGGCTACCATCTGAAACAGGGCAAGCAGGGTGACACTTGTTGAAAAGGAGACATCTAAACTATTGGTATTAATGGTAGCTCAAGGAGCAGCCACACAGATTTTGGGGGAAAAGCATTCCAGGCTGAGGGAAGAATGCACGCGAAAGTCTGAAGGCAGGGGGTTGCCCACAAAGATCAAGGGAGAGCCAGGAGGCGAGTGTGGAGGTGGCAGAAGAAGAGAGGAGAGAGGGATCCACCCAGTACCTGCCTGGGCTTCATCCTCCTCCTCATCTCTGGAGAATGGGATACGTTGCCTTCGCCCCTTCTCTTTCTTCTCTCCCTTCTCTTGTCTTTCCTGTCCCACTGCTTGATGGCTTCTCTGAGGCCCTTCTCTTCCACTGCCCACCCAGAGACCTGGACATTCACTGGAGTCTGGCCTTTCCCTTGATCTCTGTCTCTCTTCTCCTCTGCCACCCTCTTCCATTTCTTCCCCTTCCTATCTTCCAAGGCTCCTTCCCTCTTTCTTTTCCTCCCCCTACCCATCGCTCTGTCTTTCTTCTTCCACCTAGTGTCTCTTCCTCCTCTTCACCTTTCTCTGCCCCTATTATTCTCCTAGCTGTTCACCTCTAGCCTTTCTCCTCTCTCTCTCTCTTACACACAATCCCCTCTCCTTCAACTTTTTCCCCCTTCCCACCTCTCACCTTCCATCTTTTTCTTGCTTACCTCACCTTCCTCATTTCCCTCAGTCTCCCAGTCTCTCCTCCCTCTCCCACTCCTTCCCTTTCTTCCTCCCGTGTCCCTCCCTCCCCTCGAGTCTGGCCTTCAGTTTCCCTCTTCCGGTCCCTTCCCAGTCTCCCTCTGTCTCTTTTCTTCCTAGTCTGCCTTCTGCGGCTCTCTTTGGCTCCCCCCACCTCTTTCTCTCCCTCTGTGCCCCTTGTCAGCCCTGCCCCGCCTTCTCTCTCAGCTCATGAGCCTCCACAGTTTCAGCTTGCCCCTTGGTGCACTGATGACTCCCAAATCTGTATCTCTAGCCTTGACCTCTCTCCTTAGGCCCAGACCAGAATTTCTAGCTGCCAGCAACTCACTGTTAATTGGATGACCACCAAGCCCCTCAAATACAAAGTGTCTCAAACCATACTCATTATCTGTTTCCATAAACCTGCTCCCCACCCCCCATGCCCAGTATGCACCATGTTTCCTAGCTTACTTAACAGCACTACTGTCCCCTAGCCTGGAAATTTCCACCTTGTCATCTTGAACTCCTTATCTCCCCTGCCACCCATATTCAATCAGAAGTCACACCTTAATAATGCCATCTCCAGTGTTGTCTTCTACTCTTCTTGTCACTACCCTGGTGCAGGCCCTCATCAGCTCTCACCCAGCATATTACATTCACCTCTTAACTGCTCCCTCTGCCTTCAATTTCTTGATTCTACAATCAATTCATCTTCTAAAGCGCTAGTTCGATCATGTCACTCCCTCCCTCCTCAAACACTTTCAATAGCTTTCCCCAGCCTCTAGCATCAAGCCAGCCATTCTCAGCACAGCCTCCAGTGCCCTCATAACCTGGCCTCAAACATCCTCTCCAGCCTCCTCTTCCACCGCATCCTGCCATTTCCCCACCACTCTCACCACCCCCAGCTCCCAGCCCTTCCCAAACACACCATCCAGTTTCAGGACTCTTCTGCCTCCTCACCCTGAAACGGCCTCTTCTGGTTCCCCCTCTTCCTCTTCGTGTCTTCCCTCAAGACCCAGCTTAAATGTCATCTTGTCATTCAGTTAACCCCTCCCTCTCTGGTTCTCCTCAAAATTTAACCCTATCTCTTCCACAGCACTGGTTCTTATTCTCCTCTCTAGCTTGGTTAGTTGAAGGCATGGCATAGTCGTCTCCCCCACCAGACAATCAGCTACCTAAGGTAAGAAACAGCATCCTTCAGCCAAGCATAGTGGCTCACGCCTGTAATCCCAGCACTTTTGGAGGCCGAAGCAGGCAGATCACGAGGTCAGGAGTTCAAGATCAGTCTGACCAACATGGTGAAGCCTGTCTCTACTAAAAATACAAAAATTAGCTGGGCGTGGTGGCACGTGCCTGTAATCCCAGCTACTCAGAAGGCTGAGGCAGGAGAATCGATTGAATTCAGGAGGTGGAGGTTGCAGAGATTGCAGCACTGCACCCCAGCTTGGGCAACACAGCGAGACTCCGTCTCAAAAAAAAAAAAAAAAAAAAAAAAAAAAAATCCTTTTTTGTCTTTGATTCCTCCACAACACCTTACCTATAGTAACTACTCAGTAAATGCATGTTATATGGAACTGAATTCTGGATAAGAACTGAAGTGATGGCCCTGAGAAATCACAAAAAACAAAGTCACCCCCCTCCAACTGCCACACACACAAAATCATCCACCATGTTTGCTTACTATAGAAAAATCTTTGTACTCCAGGCCAGGTGTGGTGACTCACGCCTGTAATACCAGCACTTTGGGAAGCCAAGGTGGGCGAATCACCTGAGGTCGGGAGTTCAAGACTAGCCTGACCAACATGGAGAAACCCTGTCTCTACTAAAAATACAAAAATTAGCCAGGCATGGTGGTGCATGACTGTAATCCCAGCTACTTGGAAGGCTGAGGCAGGAGAATCGCTTGAACCAAGGAGGCAGAGGTTGCAGTGAGCTGAGATTGTGCTATTGCACTCCAGCCTGGGCAACAAGAGTGAAACTCTGCCTCAAAAAGAAAAAAGAAAGAAAGAAAGAAAAGAAAAGAAACAAAAAAGAAAAACCTTTGTTCTCCAATGAAAAAAACTATACACCGTCTTTGTATAACCTTCTGGGCTACCTGATTTTACCTCAGGTTATTGTCTTCAAGCTATTTTGCATCTCTGTAAATTGCAAGTAACTGATGGATATGCAAAGTCTGTCTTGTCGCAAAGAGTTTGGATTCACTTTCCTCCCCACTGTGGAAAAACTACTTTTGCCTCCATTTGCAATTCAGTTCCTTTACTCCATATAAATTTGTGCTTTTTGACTTTTTGTTTGAGCCAGCTATAACATCTGTCTGGTTCTCTTGTTGATTAATGAGTAAAATAAAATCTTTAACACGTGTTCATTTTTATATCTGTACGAGTCATGATTTTTTACCTTTTTTCTGACAATTATCTTTTAACATTGCAAGACAGTTATGTGGGTTAGAATAATTTTAGAAATATTTTTAACAAGGACCCCGTTCCCTGAACATCTTGGTTAATCAAGTTTTGATTGTTTCTCAGAATATCTTGGAATATCCCCACTTTCACAAACAACACTGGCTCACACCTGTAATCCCAGAACTTTGGGAGGTTGAGGTGGGAGGACACTTGAGGCCAGGAGTTCAAGATCAGCCTGGCTAACATGGAAAAACCCCTCTCTACAAAAAATACAAAAATAATAACAGGACATGATGGCAGGTGCCGGAGTCCCAGCTACTTAGGAGGCTGAGGTGGGAGGATAACCTGAGTCCAGGAGGTCAAGTCTGCAGTGAGCTGAGATTGTACCACTGCACTCCAGCCTAGGTGACTGTGACACCCTGTCTAAAAACTCAAAAACAAAAACAAAACCAGCCCAGCCAATTTGCTGATGCCCCAGGTACTCTTTTCATCTTTTCTCTCTACCAAGCATTAGAGGACTCGGCCAGGTGTGGTGGCTCACGCCTGTAATCCCAGCACATGGGAGGCCAAGGTGGGTGGATGACCTGAGGTCAGGAGTTCCAGACCAGCCTGACCAATATGATGAAACCCCATCTCTACTAAAAATACAAAAATTAACTGGGCATGGTGGTGGGCACCTGTAGTCCCAGCTACTTGGAAGTCTGAGGCAGGAAAATCACTTGAACCCAGGAGGCGGAGGTTGCAGTGAGCTGAGATGGTGCCACTGTACTCTACCCTGGGCAACAGATTCTGTCTCAAAAAAAAAGAAAAAAAAAAGAGGACTCAAGCAATGGAAGGAGCTGTTCTTACCATAAAAGCATTTCAGCCCAGTGCAGTCGCCTGTAATCCCACTGTGATCGCATCTGTAATCCCAGCACCTTGGGAGGCCAAGGCAGGTGGGTCACTTGAGCTCAGGAGTTCGAGATGAGCCTGGGCAACATGGCAAAGCCCCATCTCTACTAAAAATATAAAAAAAAGGCCAGGTGTGCACCTCTGTGGTTCCTGCTACTTGGGAAACTTGGTCGGAGGACCACTTGAGCCCAGGTGGCAGAGGTTGCAGTGAGCTGAGATTGTGCCACTGCACTCCAGCCTGGGCAACAGAGAGAGACCCTATCTCAAAAAAAAAAAAAAAAAGATGTGTTTCAACACAAAGTACAAGTTTTAGTTGCTACCTAAGTATCTATAGGCAGCAGACATTAGTGACAATGGATTTTTCACTCTCAGGTTTCGTTTTGTTCTATTTAGAGAGGATTAGTAGTATGTAGGGTCTGGGACAGAAATCAGAGGGGGAACCCTGGCATTTGGAAATAGAACATCATATAACATCACCTAGATAATGAGCTCTTAGGCCAAAAATACATAAATAAATAATAAAGCCAAGTTAAAACATCAAAATGATTACTACATAATACACATGTTATTACCACATAAAGAGCAACGCTGATTCTAGATGCCCCCATTTTCACAAGATCCTCAAGATGAAGCATCCACTTAAATCTTTGCCTCCCAATATTCTATCCCGATTTTGTCCCAAGAGCACTACTTCCTATCTGAAGCCCAGTACTGCTAATTAACAGTAGCCTTTGCAGATGAGGGGAGTTTTAGAAACATGAGCAGGAGAACACTGACACTGAGCTATGTGGTCTATACAAAAAGCCAAGGAATGGTCTTCCCAAGCCAGATGGAAAGCAAAGGGAACCTCTAAAGTGGCACTAGAGAACAGGCTCCTGACTGTGTAAATGCTCACAGAAGGGAGGAGCCAGGACCATCAATGTCAAACAATGTTTCCCCAGCCAGAATCACCCAGGAGCTTGTTCAAGATACAGATTCCTAGGTCTCAGTCCTGAAGATTCTGATTCCCTAGGGGTTTGTTTTATTATATTATATCCAATCAAATTAGTATCCCAGGGGAGGTGAGTGAAAAGGAAAAGCCTTGCAGGCATGCCACACTTGGTAGGCGCCGCTGGTTTACACACTTGTATGCGGGCTTGCTTTTGCTTGAAGCACCGGTACTCATGTGTTCTCCCTTCCCACCTCCCCCCGTGATTCCGCCCACTCTCCTTCTCTCTGATGGGAATCATCATATCAAAAGCAAAGTTCCAAAAAGGAACTTGGAAGAAACCTGGTAATCCCAAATGACCCAGGAAGCACAGGCATAAGGATATGAAATACCTCAAAGGATTTTCCCAGATGTCACAACCATGTAATTCTTAAAGAAATGAACAGCTGCATGGCCCAAGAACCAATGCTGGTCACTGCCTGGAAGGCAGAGGAACCACTGTGAGCTATCCCCACTTTGAGGGGAAAAAAACCTCAAAAGACATATCCAAGTCATGGTGAAAAAAAAGGAGAGCACATGCTCTGCCAACCCAAAGCCATAAGTGTAGCTGAAATATATATATATGTATGTATGTATGTAAACCTTCAATTTAGAAGCCACATGCACAGAGAAGTAAAAGGCCTGCCCAAGATCCAAAAAAATGAATCCAACAAATGGGCAGCCGAGAGCAGGTAGCCAGAGACAATCACTACACTGCAGAACAGGGGAAACCGAAAAGAAAATGCTAATGGAAGGGGAATAACTTTTTTTTTTTTTTTTTGAGACAGAGTCTCACTCTGTCACCCAGGCTGGAATGCAATGGTGCAATCTCGGCTCACTGCAACCTCCGCCTCCTGGGTTCAAGCGATTCTCCTGCCTCAGCCTCCGGAGTAGCTGGGATTACAGGTGTGTGCCAGCACACCCAGTTAATTTTTGTACTTTTAGTTAGAGACGGGGTTTCACCATGTTGGCCAGGCTGGTCTCGAACTCCTGACCTCGTGATCAGCCCACCTCACCCTCCCAAAGTGCTGGGATTATAGGCATGAGCCACTGTGCCTGACCGCAATAACTTTAAAATGGTGAAAAATGGTACCTAAGCTGAGGGCGAGTGGGTAGTGGAAGAGAAACCATGATGAAGCAGAGATCTTTAAAACAAATCCAAATAGAACACACTAGAAGACAAGGGCAGGCGTAATAGGCATAAAAGAAAAGCCCATGGCATGTAACAACCAAAAAGGAAAAAAAAAATGAAATAGGGGAAACTGAAATATTTCACCATCATGAGCCAAACTGAAATACTGTGGGGAAGCACTGAAGACAGACGTTTTAGAAAAGTTTAGAGAGAATGTGTTCTCAGAAGGGGAGGAATAATATTAAATTATAGCCCATGTCAGGGCTGGGGGATTTAGTAATAGGGGACAGGCAGCACTAAAATCTCAAAGGAGATTTTACAGATGGGGTAGGATTTTTTTGTTTTGTTTTGTTTTGAAATGAAGATGCCAAAACAGGCAGATTTCACAACAATTACAAGCAAAAGCATGATTGTCACCATGTATATGAGGAAGAGAAGGACATTCAAGGAGGTAACACAGACAGTATCTATCTGACAAATGTTTTTGACTGAGGTAGGCCCTGTTTAGAAAGTTTTTAACCTTAAAAAGGACCAGGCCATGTGTGGTGGCTCACGTCTATAATCCCAGCACTTTGGGAGCCTGAGGCAGGAGGACTGCTTGAGCCCAGGAGTTTGAGACCAGCCTGGGCAACATAGTGAGACCTCTCTCTACAAAAATAATAATAATAATAATAATAATAATAATAATAGCCTGGTGTAATGGTGCACACCTGTAGTCCCAGCTACTCAGGAGGCTGCGGTGGGAGGGATCCCTTGAGCCCAGGATGTTGAGGCTGCAGTGAGCTGAGGTTGTACCACCGCACTCCACCCTGGGTGACAAAGCAAGACCCTGTCTCAAAAATAAATAAATAAATAAATAAATAAATAAATAAACAAATAAAAATGATCAGACAGGGTGTTCATGCAGCTGAAAAGTACTTCAGGATTATGTAGCTCCCTTTGTGGCCAAAGACCCCTTAAGCGCAGAACACTCATAGCTGGCAATGTATGGAACACAACTAGGTCTTTTACATATAGCATGAAACCTACCCATTTATTCATGCTTGGACTCTACTATAGAGACAGTAAACTAGAAACCCAAGCTTAAGAAGCTCTCATTTAAACGAAATGTGGTCATGCTCTCCCAGGCTCCTTCTGGTTCATACTGCCTGGTGACCTGGAAGCAATTATGACTTTAAAAAATGAAAGAGCTGGAAAATATTCATCTTGAAGCCTGGCCCTGAATCTGTCCTCAAGAGGATAGGCGTGGCCAGTAGACAGTTTAAGGAGGAGGGCTGGGTCAGTGATGACTAATGAGTAAAGAAAGCCAACTTTGGGAACTACTCCTCCAATAGAGACCCAGAACTCGTGGTAAAGCTCCCATAAGACAGAGGCAAACTTTACAGCAGCAAAAGGAGAGGCCACCCCATCATTCCACTTAAGGAACACAGCATCTAAGACACCCCTGAGGAGATCCAAGAGACCACTAACACTGAGATCTCAGGGCTAAAGGGAAAACGGCGTGACTTCTGCTCAGAAGTCTTTTAGAGAGAAGGCAAAACTGCTCATTGTTTTCCATGGGAAAGTGTACACATACCCAGCAAGGACAACTTTACCTGGCTTTAGATGTGGAACTCCTACCATAGAGCTTGCCCTCCTGATTACTCTGCCTTTTTCCACGTGTATTCAACGACGATGTTAGGAAACTAACATTCCTGTTTTCCCGACTTCACTACATACCGCAACCCCTGCCCCCAGTGAGGAAGTTCCCCCTATTTATTTATTTATTTATTTATTTATTTATTTATTTTTGAGATGGAGTTTCGCTCTTGTTACCCAGGCTGGAGTGCAATGGCGCACCGTAACTCCACCTCCTGGATTCAGGCAATTCTCCTGCCTCAGCCTCCTGAGTAGCTGGGATTACAGGCACGCGCCACCATGCCCAGCTAATTTTTTGTATTTTTAGTAGAGACGGGGTTTCACCATGTTGACCAGGATGGTCTCGATCTCTTGACCTCGTGATCCACCCGCCTCGGCCTCCCAAAGTGCTGGTATTACAGGCTTGGCCAGTTCCCCCAATTTAAACCGTTCTGGCCGGGTGCAGTGGCTCATGCCTGTAATCCCCACATTTTGAGAGGCAGAGGTGGGTGAATCACTAGAGGTCAGGAGTTCAAGACCAGCCTGACCAACACACCAAAACCCTGTCTCTACTAAAAATACAAAATTAGCTGTGCGTGGTGGTGTGCGCCTGTGATCCCAGCTACTTGGGAGGCTGAGGCAGGAGAATCGCTTGAACCTGGGAGGCAAAGGTTGCAGTGAGCCAAGATCAGGCCACTACACTCCAGCCTGGGTGACAGAGCTAGACTCCGTGTCAAAATAAATAAATAAATAAACTGTTCTTTAATTATTTAATACATATAAGGGTATTCTAAAATTCTCCTCAGGCTTTTCCCCCAATATCTATAACCCCTCATCTTTCCCTACCATTAACCAAGTATCATACCCTGAAACGTAAGAGTCCCAGAGACACACCAGGCGCAGTGGCTCATGCTGTAATCCCAGCACTTTGGGAGGCCGGAGTGGGCAGATCGCTTGAGGCCAGGGGTTTGAGACCAGCCTTGATCAACACAGTGCAACCCCATCTCTACTAAAAAATACAAAAATTAGCCAGGCATGGTGGTGTGCACCTATAATCCCAGCTACTCAGGAGGCTGAGGCAGGAGAATCGCTTGAACCTGGGAGGCAGAGATTGCAGTGAGCCAAGACCATGCCACTGCACTCCAGCCTGAGTAACAGAGCGAGACTCCATCTCAAAAAAAAAAAAAAAAAAAAAAAGAGTCCCATAGACATGCCCCAAACACTTTACTTTCCTTCCCTTCATGCCAAGTGGGTTCCTCTACCACCACACCAAAAAAATCAACTAGAAATAATCTGCCAGGCAATTTAAAGGAGAAAGAAGGGCCCTTTGTGCGGTTCATCCCAAAGTTCTGCCTGACTAAAAGTCTATTCTAGCACTTTCTACTTCCCCTGGATTTTTTTCCTATCCAAATGTTTCTACTGGTATCTACCCCAAGGGATCAGTCTTATAAGGCATATTGTATCTTTTGCCCAGATACATGAATTCTGGTACTTAGAGGGAAGCCTAAGTAGTTGCCGGCACACGGGTCTAGCATGGACCCTTTCATAGATTCTTTGGGTACTTCCATGTCTAAAACCTTACCTATAAACATTTATGAGACTGCATACAAAGGAATGTTAACTGCCTGTTAAACACATGAGCGTTTACTCATTCAAATGAATGGAGTTACCCCAAAGTAGTCGCCTCAGGACGCTGGACAGTCATCTCAGCTGAGCAGCCAGGGCTCGCAATCTCCCTGGAGCTCCTCTGTGAGCATTAGCATCCAGACCCATGCTATACCCTTTTCGCTCTCCTCACTAGTGCTGGATCCCATCCTTTCAGGGTCAATCTGAAGTTTAGGAACATCCAAAATCCATTCAGAACCATCTACTCAAACAGCAGCAATATTAGACAGAACCATCTTATCAAGTAATGCCTTGAAAAGTGATATACTCTAGCACCCATAGCCTACACTGGGGTGGGAAAACTTGGAGAACACTCCCAGTCCCCACTTCTCAGCCATCTCAGACTATCTCTCTATGTCCATTTACCATGTCACCTGCAAAATGGGAATAAACTACTAGTCCCTACCAAAAATTGGGAATAATATGAACATACTTATAAAAGGACCATAGGCTGGCCAGGCGTGGTGGCTCACACCTGTAATCCCAGCACTTTCGAAGGCTGAGGCGCGAGGATCACTGGAGGTCGGGAGTTCGAGACCAGCCTGGCCAACATGGTGAAACCCTGTCTCCACTAAAAATACAAAAATTTAGCTAAGCATGGTGACCAGCACCTGTACTCCCAGCTACTTGGGAGGCTGAGGCAGCAGAATCTCTTGAACCCGGGAGTCAGAGCTGAGATTGTGCCACTGCACTCCAGCCTAAGCCACAAAAGTTAGACCCAGTCTCAAAACAAAACAAAAAGGACCACAGGTAATCTATTACAAGAATGAAGTCGTCCAATGCAAAAGTTTTAATCTTTCGCTTACATTTCTTTTTCTTTTTCTTTTCTTTTCTTTTTTTTTTTTTTTTTTTTTTGAGATGGATCTTGCTCTGTAACCCAGCCTAGAGTACAATGGCATGATCATAGCTCATTGCAGCCTTGACCTCCCAGGCTCAAGCAATCCTCCCACCTCAGCCTCTCAAGCAGTTGTGACTATAGGTGTATGCCACACCTGGCTAATACAAAAAATTCTTCAGTACAATCAGGTTCTCCCTGTGTTGCCTAGGCTGGTCTCAAACTCCTGGTCTCAAACGATCCTCCTGCCTTTTCCTCCCAAAGTGCTAAGATTACAGGCATGAGCTAGCATGTCTGGCCTCAGTTACATTTTTATACCACCAGATTCTTTTTGCTTTCTACCTATTGCTAATCATAGGTAGAAAGTATGCTAATAGAAAGTATCATTAAATAGTAGAAAGTATCATTAAATAGTAGAAAGTATCATTGCTAATGATACTTTTTTCCTATTATTCAAACAGGACTCACTTCCATTTCCTGCTGTAAGAAAATCATTTTACTCCATTTAACAAAAATACCTCCTCACAGCTTTATACTAGACCTAGGCTCTATCTACAAGATTTTATACAACTTCTAGATGTCATAGACATCTAGAAAACTTAAGTGATCATTGTGAAATTAATCAGTTCCTTCAAAATGCAAAGCAACCTCCAAATGTCACCTTAAATAGCTAGGGTTATTTTTTGAGTACTTCTAATTTCCGCTAGACCAAAAACATGAATTGGCTTTCCTTAATCTCGTTCTTCACTACAACCATATGAATATTTAGTGTATTTTTCACACTCCAATGTTGAATCATTATAATATGAGACGTTCTGAATCCCTTTTGAGATCTTCTGGGTCCTGCCTGCCATAGACTGTGACAATGGCCCTCTGGTGTCTCCATTTCAGTATGCCATATTCATGATATGCAATTTTTCATATGAAGATGATTCCTGGCCGGGTATACTGGCTCATGCCTGTAATCCCAATACTTTGAAAGGCCGAGGCAGGCAGATCGCTTGAGCCCAGGAGTTCCAGACCAGCCTTGGCAACATGGTGAAACCCCATCTCTACAAAAAATACAAAAATTAGCCAGCCCCTGGTCTCCAAATAAATAAATATATAAATAAAAATTGTTTTAAAAAAGACATTTCTTCCTCACCCAACTTTTGCTTTTATAAAAGTCTCCTGGACTACATACACAGATATTTGGAAAGACCATTATAAGGTTATTCTTTCTATTCTCTCACAGTAGAACAGACTCAGCTATGGGTTCAACTAACTTTATATATGTTACTCATTCAAAGGTATATCTATATAGCTTTCATTAAACAGTATTAGCTCAAAGAGTGGTTGTTATTTTGAGACTGGGTCTCAACTCTGTCACCCGGGGTTAAGGGCAGTGGCATAATCACAGCTTACTGTAGCTATAGTCCTGGGCTCAAATGGCCCTCCCACCTCAGCTTCCCAAGTAGCTGGGACTACAGGCACATGCCACCATGCCTGGCACCACAAAACCCAGGTAATTTTTGTATTATTTTATAGAGACAGGGTCTTGCCACATTGCCCAGGCTGGTCTTGAACTCCTGGACTCAAGTGATCCGCCCACGTCTGCCTCCCAAAGTACTTTATTATCAGCGGAGCTACAGGAAAGACGTCATGGGCAAGGCTGCTACAGGAGCTCAAATAGAGGTGGAAGAAGGTTGAAGGAAAGGTGAGAGAGGGTCTGATAGCTACCTGCTGCCCAGGTGAGAATGAGCATAAACAAAGGGTTAAGCATCACATGAAGGGCATGGGGATCCTTGGAGGTGTGGGACCCACAGAACCAATCAGACGGGCTCCCTGAGGATAACTGACCCGAACTTCGGGTATCTGATAAGCAGGATGGCTACGAAGGGGCTCGGAGAGGATAGGAAGGCAATGAAACTGCCTGCTGATGCAGGATGCCTTCGCCAGCGAGTCCAGGAAATGGCAGTATTCAGGACCCAGCTCAAGCCAGCAGTGGAATATCTATAATAAGGACTGGAAGCTCACTGCCCCAACAAAAATGATGCTGCCACTTAATTCAACCCTGATATGGAATTATTTCAGTTGTCCAAAGTAACAATATTCTTTGTGGGTCACTGTGACACTGTAAAATATTTTGTTCCTAGCAGATGGTATAAACTTTGTGAATGTTTGCTGAAAAAAAAAAAAGGCCTGAGCCACTGCCTCTGCCTCAGAGTTTCAGACTCGCACTATTGAATCATCCTGCTACCAGTCCATAGGTTCCCCAAGACTATTATATTAGGTTGGTGCAAAAGTAATTGCAGTTTCTGCCATTGAAAGTAATGACAAAAACTGCAATAATTTTTGCACCAACCTAATAGAAAAAATATTCTTGGTCATCATGGTGGCTCACACCTGCAATCCCAGCACTTTGGAAGGCTGAGGCAGAAGGATCCCTTGAGTCTAGGACCTCCAGACCAGTCCGGCAACATAGAGGAGATGCTGTCTCTATAAAAAGTAAAAAACCAATTTTTTGAAATAAAGTGTTACTCTGTTGCCCAGGCTGGAGTGCAATGTTGTCATTATAGGTCACTGCAGACTTGATCTCCTGGGCTCAATCAATCCTCCTGCCTCAGTCTCCACAGAAGCTAGGACCACAGATGTGGCTATCACACTCAGCTAATTTTTGTATTTTTTGTAGAGGTGGAGTTTTGCCATGTTGTCTAGGCTAGTCTCAAATTCCTGGGCCCAAGCAATCTGCCAGCCTCGGCCCCCTCAAAGTGGTGGGATTATAGGTGTGAGCCACTGTGCCTGGCTCAAAACATTTTTTAAAAATCAGCTGGGCCTGGTGGTATGGGCCTGTGGTCCTAGCTACTCGGGAGGCTGAAGTGGGAAGATCACTTGAGCCTGGGATGTTGAAGCTGCAGTGAGCGGTGTTCACACCACTGTACTCCAGCCTGGGCAATAGAGCAAGACTCCATCTCAAAAACAAAAATAAAATAAAAAGAATATTTTCTGCCAGGCACAGTGGCTCATGCCTATAATCCTAGCACTTTGGGAAGCCAAGACAGGAGGAATGCTTGAGCTCAGGCATTTGAGACCAGCCTGGGCAACATAGGGAGATCTTGTCTCTACTAAAAATAAAAATTAAAAAAAAATTGTCTGGGCGTGGCAGCCTGTCCCAGCTACCCGGGAGGCTGAAGCAACAGAGCCAGACCCTGTCTCAAAAATAAATAAATAGGCCAGGCACAGTGGCTCACACTTGTAATCCCAGCACTTTGGGAGGCCAAGGTGGATGGATCACTTGAGGTCAGGAGTTTGAGACCAGCCTGACCAATATGGCAAAACCCCATCTCTACTAGAAAAAAATACAAAAATCAGCCGGGTGTAGTGGCGGGTGCCTGTAATCCTGGCTACTTGGAAGGCTGAGGCAGGAGAATCACTTGAATCCAGGAGGCGGACATTGAAGTGAGCTGAGATTGCGTCATTGTACTCCAGCCTGGGCAACAAGAGCAAAACTCTGTCTCAATAAATAAATAAATAAATAAATAAATAAATAAATAAATAAAATACATAAAATTAGCTGGGTGTGGTGGCTCACACCTGTAGTTCCAGCTACTCGGGACGCTGAGGCAGAAGAATCTTTTGAACCCAGGAGGCAGAGGTTGTAGTGAGCCGAGATCACACCACTGCACTCTAGCCTGGGCAACAGAGTGAGACTTGGTTTCAAAATAAATAAATAAAATAAAATAAAATAAAATAAACACAGCAGCTCTTTTCAAAAGCCCTTTTCAAAAAGCAATGGTTTTTTAAAATGTCACCCATGGCCCAAAATGTCCACTAAAGTTTCAACTGGATGTACACACCTCAGTTCCTGTCCTGAAATATTGAGTGGTGTTACAGTATAGCAGTTAAAGAAGTCACCACTTCCACCTCAAAGGTAGATGCAGTGATGAGTCAAGCTCTTTCTTCCTAGCACATTATAAATGCTAAATGTGTACGAATACAACAGGAATACGGAGAAAGAGGACAGAGAATCAAGATATAAGGGAACCAGTCAGGAGTTGTTGATAGTTTTCATGCTGCCTCCATGTTTACTATAACATAATAGAATACAATTGAAAAAGAAAAATTAGATAATAATATAATAATAGGTCCCATTTATTGGCACCTACTATGGGCCTGGCATCATTTTATGTAACCCTCACAGCCCTGCGAAATTGGTATTATCATCTCCATTGTACAGATGAGAAAACTGAGGCTCAAGAAAGTTAAGTGAGTCGGGCCTGGTGGCTCACGCCTGTAATCCCTGCACTTTGGGAGACTGAGGCGGGAGGATCACCTGAGGTCAGCAGTTGGAGACCAGCCTGGCCAACATGACAAAACCCCATCTCTACTAAAAATACAAAAATTAGCCAGGCATGGGGACAGGTGCTTGTAATCTCAGCTACTTGGGAGGCTAAGCTGTGAGAACTGCTTGAATCCGGGAGGCAAAGTTTGCAGTGAGCTGAGATCATGCCACTATACTCCAGCCTGGCCAACAGAGTGAGATTCTGTCTCAAAAAAAAGAAAGTTAAGTGAAGGTCTGGCATGGTGGCTCGCGCCTGTAATCCCAACATTTTGGGAGGCTGAGGTGGGTGGATCACTTCAGGTTAGGAGTTCGAGACCAGCTTGGCCAACATGGTGAAGCCCATCCCTACTAAAGATACAAAAATTATCGGGGTATGGTGGTGGGTTCCTGTAATCCTAGCTACTCAGGAGGCTGAGGTGGGAGAATAGTTTTGAACCTGGGAAGAAGAGGTTGCAATGAGCCAAGATAGCACCACTGCACTCCAGCCTGGGTGACAGTGCAAGACTCCAACGTTAAAAAAAAAAAAAAAGAAAAGAAAAAAAAGAAAAAGAAAAAAAAAGAAAAGAAAGAAAGAAGGAAAGAAAGAAAGAAAATGAAAGTTAATTGAAGGGCTGGTGCAGTGGCTCATGCCTGTAATCCGAACATTTTGGGAGGTTGAGATGGGGAGATCACGATCACTTAAGGTCAGGAGTTCGAGACTGGCCTGGCCAACACAGCGACACTCCATCTCTACTAAAAATACAAAAATTAGCCAGGCATGGTGGTGGGCACCTGTAATCCCAGTTACTCAGGAGGCTGAGACAGGAGAATAGCTTGAATCCAGGAGGCGGAGGTTGCAGTGAGCTGAGACTGCGCCACTGCACTCTAGCCTGGGTGACAGAGTTAGACTCCATCTCGGCGGGGGGAGGGGGGGAAGAAAGTTACATGACTTGCCTCCTACCACACAGCTAGGAAGTAGAAGAGCAAGAGCTCTAACCTGAGGTTGTCTGTCTCCAAAGGCCCCCCAGGTAATTCTGACGAGCTCAAGTTTGAGAAGCAGTGTACTATACTAACTAGGGTGTGGTATCACCAAGTTAAACTGAGTAAAGTCTTGTCATCGGAAGATAATTATCTCATGGATTCAAGTATCGAGTGCATCAACTCACCTCTGTGATCATAGTCACATACGATGCACTTCTCCACAAAACTTGGAAAAAAAACAAAAATCTGCTTGTTCTCCTTGTCCCTGGACATCAGCATTGTAACAAAACTCAACTGTACCCTTAAATGGCACTAACACTATGATTTCTAGGCATACCTTAGTAATGAGGTAACCAAATTTTGTTTCTTAGCAGACCAACGGTAAAGAAGCCCAAAACACAAAGCTTTCCCCGCTCCTTGGTAGTCTGGATTCCTCACGGACCTTTAGCCTAAGGTTTTCTTAAAATCCAAATGAAGAGGTATCTTGCCTCACATACTGTGATTAGTAAATCTGAAAATTACCACATTTTACAAATAATACATCAGTTCTATTCAAATTCATCAAAATCCATTGACCAGGGAAAATATGACCTTGACATACAGCCTGAAGTTACTTTAAAAAAAAATCATTTTTTATGCTTTATGGCAAAAGGGTGGCTTCTGCTTAGAATAAAAAAGAAGGAAACTAGAACAGCATATTTGAATTGTGGGGATAGAAACACAGAGTTAAATTGTACTCTTGACCAGAATGAAACTTCAGTTCACCAAAGAAAGTTCTCATCATAAAAGATTGCTTTTAAGTTATGAACAGTGGGAAAGGGAATGATTTAATTTAGAAAGGAACTGTTTCTATATTATTTTAAGGATAACCATTCAAAAATGGGCATTATTACAGCCTAGTTCATATGCGAAATTATATCAAATACAGCACTAGTATCCTAGTGGCCATCCTGACACTAAACATTCTGGCAAGCATGGACTTACACCTAATCCAAACTCCGGCTTTAAGAAACTTTCTCTTCTCTGAAAACTCGAAGGCCGAGGGTCTTCCCTCCGGGTTATGTAATCATCAGTGGCTTCTCCCTTTTCCTACTCTCCCCAACAGTTCTGTCACTTTCCCCAGCACCCTCTCCGTTCCACTCCAGTGTTCACTTTCCCACCCAAACTTGACCTCGAGTTTCTTCACTCTGATTCTGATGCTGATTGGCCCTGAAGAACAGCTCTCTACTCTCTTTGACTGTTCTATTTCATCCCAAGCTTAGATCAGCCCAGAATCAATGAATTACTCCATTTGGCCTGCAGTCCAAGCCCTGATTAGAGCCTCTCTTCCATGCCTCTAACCCCACCCTCCAATTCTGGCCCACAGGCTCTCATGCCACTCCCTGTTCTTTATCTAGTTTCACCCTGAAATTTCCATCAGTCACGTCCAATACCTAAGATCCTTCCCACCTGCAGACCGGAAACACCGGTGTATTCCCACTTTTTCCTTCGTTCAAGGCCACTCTATTTAGGACAGTGACTCCCTCCCCCCGTTCAGTATCCTTACTTTAGTCTAGATTTTCTAATTAATGTTTAGATGCATAAGGCCTGGATCCCAGCTAACTTCTGCTTCCCAGGCCCTCCCAGGGCAGTGGGTATCAAAGGCAAGCTTTTCCGTTCCTTAACACCAGCTCTAAAAGATATCTGAGTAAACGTCTTCCTCCTTTGGCTCGTAATTCCTCTCTTTTTTCCCTCACATTCTGCCTTTTTAACCTGTATATAATCTCTAAGTTTCCTATTTCTTTATGGATAAATACGCTTGTATTTCTCTCTAAATGCCAGTTTCTCCCCAACCCTACTTTGACCCCAGATCTTCCTTCTCTCTACCCCAACATTAGTGATTCCAGCATGAAACTGCAAAGAGCTTTGAGTCTTCAAACTTTGCTGTGGAAAACATTGTCCTGGAGATTTCAAGATCTGACTTTTTCCTTAGCTGGCCCTTGGGACCAGGAATGATCACCTTTCTTTTCCTTTCATTGTTCAACCAACCCTCTTCCTGACTTTTCTTTCTTGCCTTCCTGCCTTCTAGTGTCCAAGTCCTTTTTTTCTCATAATTCTGTTTCTGTCAAAGAAGCCCCTCCCTAGAACCCATAATCCAGACTAAAATTGTCTTTCTTTTTTTTTTTTTTTTAGATGGAGTCTCGCTCTGTTGCTCAGGCTGGAGTTCAGTGGCACGATCTTGGCTCACTGCAATCTCCACCTGCCAGGTTCAAGCCATTCTTGTGCCTCCACCTTCCAAGTACCTGGGATTACAGGCACGCCCCCACCACACCTGGCTAATATTTGTGTTTTTAATAGAAACGGGGTTTCGCCATGTTGGCCAGGTTGGTCTTAAACTCCTGACCTCAAGTGATCCGCCTGCCTCGGCCTCCCAAACTGCTGGAATTACAGGTATAAGCCACTACACCTGGCCCATTTTTTTCTATTTCATGAACTGCATCATAAATAAAGCAGAGCCCTCCGGAGGAACCCCCTTTTCTTCCCAAGAATGTCTATGTCATTGAGAAAGAGATCCTCCCTCTTTCTCTACCCTTTCCTGGCAAATCAAAATAGCCAGACCCACATAAGTGTCCCTGGTGCAGCCATCATGTCTTATGGAACTCCCTCCACTCTGCCGGACGCAGACTCCAGCAGCAGAGCTTGCCAGGGCCTTAGCTTTTCTTTGCCCTACGCCAACAATTTGATTTGCTGTCCCTTCCTTATTGGTCTATCCTAAAAAAAACAAACAAACAAACAACAACAAAAAAAACTAGTTCTCTTGAACTCAGATATCAGTGTCCCCTCTCCTTCCTCCATCAATGACTTACAGCCAGGACAAAAAGAAACCGGGCCGGGTGGATCACTGAGGTCAGGAGTTCAAGACCACCTGGCCAACATTGGGAAACTCTGTCTCTAGTAAAAATACAAAAAATTAGCCAGGTGTGGTAGCGGTGGCCTGTAGTTCCAGCTACTCTGGAGAGTAAAGCAGGAGAATCGCTTGAACCCAGGAGGCGGAGGTTGCAGTGAGCTGAGATTGTGCCACTCTGCACTCCAGCCCAGGCAACAGAGTGAGACTCCATCTCAAAAAAAGAAAAGAAAAGAAACCTGCCCGTGCTGCAAAGCTGGTATCAGGATCAGCCCTCTTAAGGTCAATTTAGTCAGGGTCTGTGCCCCAAGGCCTGTGCCTTTCATCCCTCACATCTGCCCCAAGGGCAATTGCCTAAGTTGCCCTGTCAAAAGACGTCTGCCTAACAACATCCTCATGACTTAGTCAAGATGGCCACGTCCCTAAACTCCACTATCAACCTTCAGATTCTCTTGACTCACCAAGCACCTTGCTCCTCCCAGCTCACTCAGTCTTTACTACTAACTTTTCACCTCCCTTGAAATTGTACAGGCTCCTCCCCACCCTTTTGCTTCTATTTGGAGCCCCGGGATGATTCTTAAAATTAGGTTATCCCATTTAATCCCCAATGGAATCCCCCAAATTTCTTTCCTACATACTGTCATCTTTAGTACCACTGGTGAGATCACCATCCAATTAAAGTGCCCTAAACTCTGCAACAAACATCCTCCACTGTGCCAACTACCATCTCCCCCATAATAAAGCTTCCTCAATTCCAACGTTCAAGGACAAGACATATTAACAGTAAAGTAGATGACCTTTAAAGTCCCTTCCAACCCTGAAATTTTACTATCAACCTAATCCACACCCAACCCCAAATGCATCCACATTTATTTTCCCACGTAACTCAACGGCGTGCTTTTGATAAAGAGCCTTCTAAGTTCAAAGAAGCACAGGGCTAACCACTGTAACGCTAACCTACAACTCATCTCCAGAAGTCTCAGTGAAGATTTCTGCAATTGTACTCCACCTCTGTACCACAGGGACGACCTCCAAACTGCCTTAAGAGTAGCCAAGCTATGGCACAAAGTTACCGGGCCCCCTTCCCACACTCATGTAAAGAGCCTCTAAACCCTAGGCTAGGTGCTTGCTTGCCAAAGGATGCCTGTCCTTACCGTCTACTCAGCAGACACCAAGAATGAGGATCACCCCATCGACAGTTTCCATCAGCCAACACTGAAAATTTCAAAACAATAAAACAAAAACATAGTGCTAGTGCTTCCACTCAGGGAGAGAGAAGGTGCAAGTCGAATAGAAGGGCACCCCCACGGGCCTGTGCTGTTGGCCTCCCGGGTTTGCAGTGTTTCCCTCCCACCTTTCCCCTCGACCACGTCTTTCCCTACAACAGGCTCCCGCACCTCCATAACGCGAAATCCCCAGCCGAGGTGCGGCCGGCTCCTCCCAGCCTTGCCCCGGACGTCCCTCTGGCCCAGCCTTCCTCTCGGCGGGACCCCGGCGAAGAGGGCCCCCTCCACCGTCCAGTTCACCTCCCTATCCCTTCCCCGGCCTCTTAGCTCCCCTGCAGGGCTCTGTCCCGAAGCCGAACCTCGAGGAGCCAAGCCCACGAGGCCCGTCGCGGGACCCACACCCCCCTTCCTTCTCCCAGCACCTCGTCCTCCATGCACCCGGCCCCCGGGGCTCCTCGTCGTCGTCGTCCCGGCTCGTACCGCCCCCCGTCGGGGGCTCCACCCCCCGCCTGCCCCCGCCCCCAAGACGGCCCCCTCCCCACCGCGCGCCGCCTGCGCCCTCTGCCCCGGCACGGGACTCTCTTTGGCCTCGGTTCTCCGCCCAGAAGCGGCGGCGGCGGCGGCGGCGGCAACGGCTGCGGCGGCCCCAGCAGGAGCAGCAGCGGCGGCGGCGGCAGCGGCGGCGGCAGCAGCGCCGCCCCGGCCCCGCCCCGCCGCCCGCCGGAGCCCCACGCCCCGCCCGTCCGCCCCGCCGCCGGACTGCTCCCCCCGAAGCCCACCACTAAGCCCTCCCACTCCCCGGCCGCGATCCGCTCGAATCCAGCTCCGCTGGGCCTGCTGTCCGTTCCTCACGCCCCTTAGAACCCAGGGTGGGGGAACCCTGGGGTTCGCGGCCATCCCTCTCCCTCCTTCTCCAAGGGCCGGGGGATTGCCCCTGATCCCGAAACCCGGCCCCGTAACCGGAGCCTCCCTCCTTCCAGCCCTCGGCTTCGCTCGCCGACCCCTTGCCTCCAGGCCTGGCGCGAAGCGGGTGGAGGGCTTGCACGCCGGATCTCCCCCCTGGCTTGCTGGGGCTAGTGTGAATTGCCCCCATCTCATCTTCCTTCAATTTAAGCCCCCTCCCCGCCGCGCCCGGCCCGGCGGCCCCCGCCCCTAGAGCGAGGGCAGCGGAGCCAGGGCGCTCCGAAGTCATCCCCCGCCTTTTTTCCAGGGACTCGGATAATTGCCCCTGCCCCCATCACAGCACTCCCACTCCCGAACCCAGGCCCCGCCGCCACCTAGGGGTACCCCTTACCCTATGGTTCCCGCACCCCAGCGCCGGGAAGAAAGCAGCCCTGAAGAGCACCCGTCTTACCACCCCTCTGAGGTTGGAGGATATTTTCTCCTGGTCTCTTCAAGACTTCATCACGGACACCCCCCCCAAAAAAAAACAAGCCTTTTCTCGCCCTGCCCTGCTAGCCAGCCTCCCTTCGCGAAGATCGTCGGATCCTTGGATCCGGGGTCGGGGTCAGGTAGTTAACAAGACCATAGCCTCCACCTCCCTTTCCGAGGAGTGGGGTAATTCCTATGGTTCCCCCCCCCCCAGGATCAACCGACCCCTGTTTCCATGGAGACCCCCGCCCAGCCGGGAAGAAGACTCTCTCGGATCGTGGCGAACAAGACTCACCTGGCTAAGAGGGAAGGGGGTCTCGAGGAGGGGGTAGGGCAAGGCAGGGGATGGGGTACTAAGGTGGGAAGTGGAGGGGAGCTGTCCCGAAGGGAGGGGCGAAGACAGAGCAAGCTCCAGGGAGCGCTACGTCCGGGGACACGAAGAGGACGGCGCCCCCGGGGGGCAAGCCGAGCGGCCGCAGGGAGAAGAAGGGACAGGGTTGGAGAAAGGCTTAAGATAGAAAGAAGCGGGTGGGGGGATACGAAAAAGCCGGGGAGTCAAAAGGGGTGGAGGGGTTGGGGGAGAGAGAAAAAAGACGCACCTGTTCCCGGGTCGGCTCCGCGGGGAGGCTCAGGCCGCCACCCGGGCTCCCTCTTACTCCCTCTTAACCGCCACCCGCCTAATACTGCCCAGATCTGATGCCCCCCTCCGCTCCTTATCACCACCGACCTCCTTCTCCTCTCTCTCGGCGGCGGCGGCGGTCGGACTCTAGGAACTGAGAGGAAGAAGGGAGGGCTCAGCAAAGCGGAGGAGAGACAGAGCCACACACTGGCAGCAGCCGCGGCGAGCGAAAGAGTGAGGGGGAGAGCGGTGTGTGTGTGTGTCTGTGTGCGAGCGAAGCCTGGTGGAGTGGGTGCCGGTCGCAGGGCTCGACGGGAAGTGGAGTCCGGCTGGGTCCGCAGGCGGCGCCAACCCCCGCGCCATCGGACTACAACTCCCAGAATGCCGCCTACGCGGGTTGGGGGGAACGGGGAGGAGGAGGCGAAGGGAGGGAGCCAGCAAGAGAGGGAGGGACGAAAGCAGGGAGCAAGCGGCGGCGAAGGGGGCAGAGCCAAGCAGCCCCGGTGACACTGGGAGGGGAGGAGAGGAGGAGGGGATCGCTCAGAAGACCGAGCGGATTCTGGAGAGGGAGGCAGCAGTGGCTGCAGCAAGCCGGGCAAAAAGCTAGACTCCCGGGAGAGGCGGAGGCGCTCAATCTGCGGGGCTGCAGGAGCCCCACGCCCCCCCCCCCCACCTCGACGTCCGTCAAAAGGGGAGGTTGAGGAAGGGAGAGGGTCAGTGAGTCGGGGCCAAGGGGTTCTCTCTGTTTCTTCCAAGGCTCTCCACCTTATGCCCGGACCTGACTTTCTCAGGCCACTGGTGCGGATTCAGTGTGCAAATGTGGAGACCCCAGATCTCCTCTGCCCAGCAGCACAGAACAGACGCATTCAGTCCCCTTCTCCCAGGGGCCTGAGGGAGGCTCCCCTTGCAGGCAGGGCGTGACTCCCCCTTCTTCCCGCCCCCCCTACCGTCGTCGCCACCCCCCCATCTCCCTCCCCGGAACCCCTCCCCTGAAGCCGGGGCTCGCCTCTCTCTCTCCCCGCCAAGACACGGAGTCCCTCTGGGGACGACTACCCAGCCCCCTCCCTTATACTGGGCCCTACCCACCAGTATCCCCTTCTTAGCGTTGCCCCCTCACCGAAGTAATGGTGGGGGCGACCTGAGTTGGACTGGTGTCTACTTTCCCTCCGAGGCTAGCCGTCCTTCACCAAGCCGACCCTGTGTAGAAATAGAGAAGCACATTAATACTCCCGTCCCCCCTCCCCCCTAGGTTTGGATACCCGTGGAAGTGGCTCACAAGAAAGAGGGGTTGGTAGTGGAAGTGAGCTGGGGGTGAATCCCAGTCTTCAAACCTCATCCCTGCCGTGGAAATCCAGGTATTCGTCCTTTTGCTTAAAAGCCATTAAATCGCTCGGGTCTGTGTGTGGGGGGTAAATTAAGCCCCAATGTCCACGCGACTTGAAGCGACGCTACCTTGTAGGAATGAGCTACGAACCAGGTTGCCGCCGCGAGAAGGAAAGTATACCCCCCGTCGCTGTCTACCCCCCAAAACACATACCCCTAGGAAAGTCAGATGGCTGAAGAAGGGGGAAGACGATAGGAGTGCTGGAGAGTAAAAAGATCGTGGCAGGGAGAGTCTGCGCCCCCCCCCCCACGAGAACAGAATCCAGATGCTAAGAGGTGGGTGGGGGTGCGGCAAATCGTAGACAGTGTCTTTCCTCGCTTTTCCCGGAATCGTCGCCCGATCACCATCTAACACTCGGAGTTGCTTACCACTCAGTCCCCTAGCCCCATTTGTGCGCGTGAGGCGGCCGGAGCCCGGGAAGCCCGGGCACAAACTCCGCGGAAGCTGGCCTTCGCTGCCGCCGCGCTGCCGCGGGCCTCCCTCCCTCCGCTCGTGGCCCCGCCGATCTACCTTCGCCCCCGGCCGAGCCAGACCCCGCTCACAACTCCACGCCCCTACTCCACCCCCCGCTCTCCCTCCCCTGGCCCTCTCCCTGCGGGTCCGGCCCAGCCCCTAGCGCCGCCCCGCCCTACCGCTTGGTCCAGCGCCCAGCAAGTGCCCCGAACTCGCCCCCCGCCCCCACGCCCAGGCCAGTCCGGCCAGGCCTGGTTTCCCCCTCCCGCCGCGCCCCGCCCCCGAATCCACGTCCTACTTCGCCACCCAACTCGGCCCGGTCCCGGTTCGGCCCGCGCCCACGCCACCGGAGTCCCCAATTCGGTCCGGTGTACGGCCACCTACCCCGCCCTTGCCTGGGTGCCGGCCTGGCCCGCTGCCTGCGCCCGCCGAGCCGGCCCAAACGCGCGGTCCGGGTCCAGGTCCAGGTGCCGGCCTCGGTCCCGGCAGTGTTGCCGCGACTCGCCACGAGGGCTCGTTCCACGCAAGATCGGAACCCACGCAGGGTGGGGGCCGCGGGAAGCAAGTTTCTTTATCCTCCCCCCGCCCCCGCCGCAGGGCCGCACCATTCCCCCACCACCCCCGCCTCACGGCGCCCCCTTTACCTGGGCAGAGCCCCCTGCCACTGTTGCAACTTTGCTCTTCTCCAAGCCGCGGGGGAAGCGGGCGAAGCAGGAGGAGGGAGGTGGCAGGGGGGTGCTGGGATCAGGCCGCTGGGCTCCGGGAGGACACGTGGGGGAGGAGGGGAAGAAGGAGGAGGAAGGGGGGGCGGGCCTGCAGTTCTCGGGGCTCCCCCTGCCAGCCCCGGGGAAGCCGGAACCTCGCCGGGCAGCCGCAGACCCCGCACTGGCCACGGGGGAAGAACGGAGCCACCTTCCCTGGCCAGCCCCCGGCTCCAGGAAGGGGGGTCGAACAACGCGCCGTTCGAGTCGGAGAGCGAGCGTTTTCGCTCGTGCTCTGTGTGACTCTCTTCCCCGCTGTTTAGCCTCAGTGTATGCTGGGGGGGCGCGAAGGGTCTTGCGTGCGGTGGCCTGACGCCCCGCCCCTCCCCCGGCCCCCTACTTCCCCACCCTGGGCGACCTCAGTGCGTGGTTCTGGCGCTCAGGCTCCGAGGCCGCCCGCAGGAGCAGCCCCAGCCCCGGCGACGAAGCGGGACAGGTGCTGGGGAAAGGAAAATGCCGGGGCTCGCCGCCTCGCCTCTCGTCTCCCGGGCGGCCCACCCTTGGTGACAACCTCCCCAGCTGCAACCCCCCTGGGCCACCCTCAGTAGGCAGCCCCCACCTGGGCGTGGAGGCATCTGGGGATGGAGGGAGCGAGAGACCCAAGGGAGGAAGAAGGAGGAAGGGGATGAAAGGTCTGTGTAAAGTGGGAAGCCTGCAGGATTCCGAGCCAAAAGCCCAGCTCTAGAGGACTCGGCTTCTGCCAGCTTTCCTTGGGCTCCTCAGTCACCCATCCGAGCCCCCTTGACCTTTACCCTTTACCCTAACGACTCCCTGCCTGGCCAAAGGAATAAACCCTCGTGTGTGTTTACATCCCAGGCCATCCCTGGGACTGAAGGGCTGAGAAGCTTGCGGTCCACAGTCGAACTCTGATGACTTTACATTGACTCCGAAGAGAGCAGCCAGCAGCTTGCGAAGGAGCTGAAGCTGCCGGCCGATTTGCTTTCAATCTTAGGGTGTTTCTTAGCAGCTCTAGCCCTGAGCCCGTGATAGGGACTTCAAAGGCATTGCCTCAGCCTAGAGGGTATTAGGGGAGGTGCCCATCAGTTCCTGGAGGATTCAGTGCTTTGTAAACGGAATTTGAAATGAATAGCAGGAATTTGAAAAAAGTCTTTATGTGCAGATATATTAATATTATTTATTATATATTTGTCCATGCTGAGGAAGTCAGAGGGGTCATCTGGACTAGAAGGAAGCCCTGCTGGATTAATGTCTTCCTCCTCCTCTTCCCCACCCCACCCCCCTTCTCCTAGGCCCAGAGGTTCCATCTCTCAGCTTCGATGTGTCTTCTCTCCTTTAGAAATACTTTGGAGATGGCAGTTGAGACTTGCCTGGTATGTCTCCCTCACCTGGCGTGAGGGATGTGAGTGAGCATTGGAGCAAGTTATCTAAGGCTGCAGTGGCTTTGCTGTGGCCTGAGGCCTGGTGTTCTAGGACCCCTCTTGCTTGTCCTCACCATCCTCAAAACCTATTGCCAGCAACGTGGACGTGATGCTGGCCATTTTATTTTGCTTTGGGAACCTCTCCTCAAGATGTTCTACTTGGCCACTATTAACCTTTTGTGCACCTCATTCCCACTCCCTGCACACTGCATACACACACACACACACACACACACACACACACCCCTACCTTAAAAAATATTTAGCCTAAGTTGCATCAAGGGGAAAGTGAAGATCTGGAAATGATCTGTGTAAGCCAATCAATATATGAACTCAAAATCGTCTCCATGGGGCCTGATGATACAGACCCCACCAATTCTGCTTTGATTTAGGAAGAGTTTACTGTCATCGCTGATTTTAATTAACCCAGAAATTACTAACTCTCCACTTCTTGAAAGCCCTTAGGGTGTTAGGGCTACTTTCCTCCTTGGTTTGAGGCCGAAACAGATCCTGAACACCTCCATTCGCACTAGTCTGTGTCTCACCATTTGGCTGCCTCATTTGTCTGGTGAAACTAAGGTTGGGGCAAGATGATTATTTCCTGGCTGAAGCTCTCACTCCTCTGAGCCCTTTCCTGTTGGGGGCCAGGCTTCCTGCCCTACAGGAGATGATGGGAAACCAAGGAGCAGGGTGGGGAGAGCTGTGGGAAACCCTGCAAAGAATGTAGATATTAATGATTATTTTATTTGAGGTTAGAACCACAACATAACCATAATAATAATACCTACCTTTGTATAGCATCAGAATGTTTACAAAGCTGTTTCAGTTGTGTTATTTCATGTGTTTCTCACTATAACTCTCCATATTGTAATTGAGGAAACTGAGTCTATGAGCATCTATGAGTGGCTTGCTCAAGGTCACATGGCTAGTGAGTTCCTGAGCCCAGACTCAACCCCAGTAGTCCTAACTCTACATCCCGGGTTTTTTTCGGTATGGTATAGCTCCTCCATATCATGCCAAAATAGTTTTTATTCAGGCAACCTCCACCTCCTGGGTTCAAGCAATTCTCCTGTCTCAGCCTCCCGAGTAGCTGTGACTACAGGCGCACCACCACGCCCAGTTAATTTTTGTATTTTTAGTAGAGATGGAGTTTTACCATGTTGGCCAGGATAGTCTCGATCTCTTGACCCTGTGATCTGCCTGCCTCAGCCTCCCAAAGTGCTGGGATTACAGGCGTGAGCCACCACGTCTGGCCTGTTTTTCTTAATTATTTCTCTCATCAGTAACGTCTACTGACCCAGGCCTGGACTCTCAGAGAGGCAGCTTGGTGTAATGGAAAGACGGTTGTTTGGGAAAATTCTAAGAACAGGTCCTAGTCCTGCCTTATCCATAGCTAGCAATGGAACCTCAAGCAATCCCTGACATTTGACTGAGTAGTGCCAGCCTGATGCCAGGTACTGTATTTTGGGTCTTCTCTTTACCTCTTAAATATGGATATCAATGTACCTGCCCTACCTCCCTCATAAAAACATCCCGAGAGCAATGAGGTATTGATGGGAAAGTGTTTTTTGTTTTTGTTTTTGTTTTGTTTTGTTTTTTAAAGATGGGGTTTCACCATGATGGCCAGGCTGGTCTTGAACTCCTGACCTCAGGTGATCCACCCACCTCGGCCTCCCAAAGTGCTAGGATTACAGGCGTGAGCCACCATGCCTGGCTGGGAAAGTTGTTTTATATACCCTAAACTACTGGATTCATGCTGGAGCTTTTGGGTTTTTGTTGTTGTTGTTGTTCTTGTTCTTGTTCTTGTTGTTTTGAGACAAGGTCTCACTCTGTTGCCCAGGCTGGAGTACAGTGGTGCAATCATGGCTCACTGCAACTTCAAACGCCTAGGCTCAAGCGATCCTCCTGCCTCAGCCTCCCAAGTAGCTGTGACTACAGCATGCACCACCACGCCCAGCTAATTTTTTTTTACTTTTAGCAGAGACGAGGTCTTGCTATGTTTCCCAGGCTGGTCTTGAACTGCTGAACTGAAGTGATCTTCCAGCCTCAGGCTCCCAAAGTGCTGGGATTACAGGTGCGAGCCACTGCACCTGACCATGTAGGAGTTACTATCAGTGTCAGCATCACCAGCCTCCCTAGGTGTAGCACAGAGACCTAAGGGTGGTACAGGTCTGGGCCCTGCCCTCCTGAAACTTACTAGACAATGCAGGACATGGCGGTGGGGGGGGGGGTCCCAGTGTAATTTAGGACCCAAACCAACCTCTAACCCAGTCCACAGGTAATTAGTTTAATTATCTGCTTTGTTCTGTAATCAGAGGCCTTGTCTCACTGGTAAAACAGCCCAGCCCTATGACAAAAATCCCAGTGGTTTAGATCTTTAGAGTTATCAGAATGAAGCAAATTTGAAGCTTCTAGTTGTCCCTTTGTTCCCTGCACCTCGATCAATTGAAGGTGAACTTAATTTTGGAACTTAGGATCTCAGGATTGTCAAAGGGCTCATTCTAAGTCATCTGCCTTGAAAGGAAACGGGGTAGGTGGGGGGTGGTGGCAGGGGAGAGACAGAAAGAGCTGTGCAAGCTACAGAAGAGTCACCATGTGTTACACCTGAGGTCTATAGTGTATCATTTTATGTTAAAGGGCAAGCAGGGTTGGGGAGGAGTCCATGCCCCTATTTGCTATTGGTAAATTACAAGCCTTTGTTGTAAGCAGGGTCCCTACAGTAGATACATTCCAGCAGCCTACAGAGTACTGGAGACTAAGTACTTTCTGGCTCCCGGAGAACAAATGGCCCGGCCTCTGCCCTCTTAGAGCCCCAGGTGTGGATAGGGAGACAGCATGTCTCTGTAAACAACCAACAACCTTTTTGGATTTTACAGCCAAAGGAGTGAAAATGAGGAAAGGGGCTCAAATCGACCCAGAGGCCTCACCAGGTCAAGCCCTTCAGCTTGCTGACCACTCCCCTCTTCCTTGAGGCTCCTAGGCTCTAAACAAAGTTCTTTTAATTTTTTGTTTTAACATTAGAGGCAGGGTTGGAGAGTGGTCTTGCTATGTTGCCCAGGCTGGTCTGGACCTCCTGGGCTCAAGTGATACTCCAGCCTTGGCCTCCCAAGGTGTTGAGATTATAGGTGTGTGAGCCACTGCACTCAGCGAACCACGTTCTTAATCAAACGTGCAGTACTAAAGGTGGAAGGGACTCTAAGAAATCTACCCTTCTGCAAAACTGGGTATGGTTGGCCACTGCCAACAAAATCAAGTCCATGAACCTTCACCTAGCCTTCAGGGCCCTTCCTGTTCTAGTTCTAGCCTCCTTTCCTTCCATGTCACTCATAAAACCCTCTTTTCTGATCCAACTAGCCCCCTCGGCATTCCTTGGATAAGACATACACTTTGTCAGCTCTGCTTCCTCAGCTTAAAAAAAAAAAAAAAAAAAAAAAACTTTAAAAAATTGTAGAGATGAGTTCTTGAGTTCTTGCTGTGTTGCCCAGGCTGGTCTTGAACTCCTAGCCTCAAGGAATCCTTCCCTCTTCGCCTCCCAAAGTGCTGGGATTACAGGTGTGAGCCACCATACTGGCCTCCCACAGACTTTTTTTTTTTTTTTTTAAGATGGAGTTTTGCTCTTGCCACCCAGGCTGAAGTGCAATGGCACAATCTTGGCTCACCGCAACCTCCTTCTCCCAGGTTCAAGCAATTCTCCTGCCTCAGCCTCCCGAGTAGCTGGGATTACAGGCATGCACCACCATGCCCAGCTAATTTTTATACTTTTAATAGAAACAGGATTTCACCGTGTTGGCCAGGCTGATCTCCAACTCCTGACTTCAGGTGATCCACCTGCCTTGGCCTCCCAAAGTGCTGGGATTACAGGTGTGAGCCATTGCACCTGACTCCTCCCACAGCTTTTTATATGTCCTTCTCAGCTTATTGAAATCTCACTCAACCGTTACACAGCTCTTGAGGCCAGGCATGGTGGCTCGTACCTGTAATCCCAGCACTTTGGGAGGCCAAGGTGGGTGAATCTCTTGAAGTCTGGAGTTCGAGACCAACCTAGGCAACATGGCAAAACCCCGTCTCTACTTAAAATACAAAAATTAGCCAGGTGTGGTGGTGCGTGCCTGTAATTCCAGCTACTTGGGAGGCTGAGGCAGGAGAATCGCTTGAACCTGGGAGCAGAGGTTGCAATGAGCTGAGATCACAGCACTGCACTCCAGCCTGGGCAACAAAGTGAGACTCTGTCTCAAACAACAAACAAACAAACAAAAGACCACTCTCTCATGCCCCTTTTCCTGACGCCCACACCCTCCCTAAGGAAGCTGACCGCTCCTCTAGGGTACGCCTACAGTTTTTAGCTTGTCCCTTTAGTTAGTTTTGTCCCTAAAGGGACAAGCTACACTCTATAGATAGAGCTACACTCTATCTATCTCTCCGACTAGATTGTAAGTTCCTTGGATGAAAGGACTCAGTATTTCTCATCTGTGTATTACAGCCTCCTTCGTCTCCCCGCAAGACCTCCCACCTTGGCACAGAGTAGGCACTTGTTTTACAGCGGAGAAACTGAGGCCCAGACTTGACTTCCCTTCTTGCCAAAGACTCATTTTAAAGTCTTGGTCTCTTTTAGTCTTTCTCTTCCCATTCAGTGGTTAAGCACACAATCTCTGAAGTTAGATAGACATGGTTTGAATAGGGGCTCCACCACTTCCTAGCGCTATTGCCTTGCATTCTTTTCTCTGAGTCTCAGTTCCCTCATTTGTGAAATGGGGGCTAAAAAGTACCTCCTGAAAACCTTATAAGGGCCAGGAGCAGTGGTTCACACCTGTAACCCTAACAATTTGGGTGGCCAAGGTGGGCGGATCAGTTGAGGTCAGGAGTTTGAAACCAGCCTGGGCAATATGGTGAAACTCGGTCTCTGTATATTAAAAAGAAGGAGAAGAAGAAGAAGAAGAAAACGTTATAGGGATCAAATGAGTTATTGTATGGTAAGCACTGAGAACAGTGCCTGGCACCTAGTAGATGCTCCATAGTAGTTAAAAATTATATAAGGAATTTTTAGAGTTCAGAGGACCTGCTTCACTTAAGCCTAGGAATAAAACCCACAACGTGAATATAAAGAAAAAGAGATGTATTTTTGGCAAGGAGAGTAGATTAAAATTTAGCAAAAACTTTCAGCAAAATTATTACCTCTTGCCCCAAAGAGGCTAAAGGATATTGAGAATAGCAACCCGTATTAGTGGGTGCTCACTAAATTCCACTGAATTTGGGGTTCTGCTTTTCTCTTGCTGTGGCAGCGATTCTCTACAGGCATCGGGAGGTTAGCAGGGACTGAGGTGCCTTGCAGAACCTGCTTATATCATGCTTGATCCATTTCGTGTACCTTCCACCTGGCCAAATCCTTTGAGGCCCATCTCCGTGAAGCTTTCGGCTAATGCCTTCACCTCTGAGACATCCTCTTGTCCCTGAACTCTTGGTCCCCGTAGGTAAATACTGCACAGTTTAGTGCCTAGTGCTCTTCTGTGCCGGTACCTTGGTTAGACCGCCCCATCTGACAACAGGCACCTTGTTATAGAACTCGGAATTCCCCATAATGTCTGGCAGCATTTGTGCAGACTGCTCTCCATCAATACTTTGGGATTGACTGACAAGTAGGCATTCACCAGGAGCAGTGGGGGCATGGGTCCCTTCAAGTCCTGCCCAGCATGCCTTCTATTAATTCTGTGTCCCCCTATGCCACACTTTTCAAACCAACCACCCACAGACGCCCCAGTGTCTTGTATCTTAGAATTTGTAAATATCTAGATAGCAAGGGCCACATTTTCCCATGTCTTCCACATGGCCCGGCATAGAGCTTGCAGCATTAACAGCAGACAGTAAGCACATAGTGTCACGAGCTATAGATAACTCAGTGAAGATACCATTCTTATTTCAGTTCTCTCTCTCTCTCTCTCTCTCTCTCTCTCTCTCTCTCTCTGTGTGTGTGTGTGTGTGTGTGTCTTTCTCTCTGTGTGTGTATGGGGGGGTATGCGTGCATGCAGGATATGTTTATGTGTATTCTTGTGTGTCTGTTCTTGCTCATTAAACTGCAAGAGCTCCATAGGAATTGTCCGTTTTGTGAAGAAAGTTAGAAGATAATTTTAAAAAACAAATTAAGGTTGGGCGTGGTGGCTCACGGCAGTAATCCCAGCACTTTGGGAGGTTAAGGCAGGTGGATCACCAGGTTGGGAGATCGAGACCATCCTGGCCAACATGGTGAAACCGCATCTCTACTAAAATACAAAAAATTAGCCGGGCGTGGTGGTGTGCTCTTGTAGTCTCAGCTACGAAGGAGGCTGAGACAGGAGAATTGCTTGAAGCCGGGAGACCTAGGTTGTAGTGAGTGGAGATCATACACTGCACTCCAGCCTGGGCAACAGAGCAAGACTCTAAGACTCCATCTCAAAAAAAAAAAAAAAAAAAAAAAAAAAAAAAAACCAAAACCAAAACCAACAAACAAACAAAAAAATTCAAACCTGGGATTTGAATTTTTTTTTTTTTTACAATCTACGAAGTGAATATTCTGCCTTTAGTACACATTCAGTCTATATATACTTACCAAATTTTCTCAAACTTTAATATACATCAGAATCACCTGGGACAGCTCCTTTAAAATTCGGATTCCAAGGCACTGCCCCACTTAGGGTTTTATTGAATAGGTTGGGTGGTGCCTCGTATTTTGGATTCCAAACAATCTCTACAGTAAATTCTAGAACCAGTGGGTTCTGGGACTACATCTTGAAGGACATTGAGCGCTTTTTTCCTTTCCATCTTTGCCATAGATTCTCAAACGTTTCACTACCAAGGGTTTTATTATTTCTTTCCCTTCATGGACCCCATTTGACACACGGTTATATGTCACTTAGTATATGCCAGACACTGATCAAAGGATTTAGCAAGTGTTAGCTTATGTAATACTCATGACAACTCCATCACGTAGATACTATTTCTTTCCCCTTTTATAGATGAAGAAATTCAGGTACAAAGAGATTAAGTGACTTGCCCAAGCTTGTCCAGTTAGTACATTTTTAATCAATTGAAGTCAAATTTATATAAAATTAATCGTCAGGCTCAGTGGCTCACACCTGTAATCACAGCACTTTGGGAGGCTGAGGCGGGCAGATCATGAAGTTAGGAGTTCCCAATATGGTGAAATGCCATCTCTACTAAAAATACAAAAATTAGCCAGGCATGGTGGCATGTCCTGCGTGCCTCAGGCTGCTCAGGAGCCTGAGGCAGGAGAATCGCTTGAATTCGGGAGGCGGAGGTTGGAGCGAGCTCAGATTATACCACTGCACTCCAGCATGGGCGACAGGGTGAGACTGTTTAAAAAAAGCGGGGCGCGCGGGGGTGGGGGGGCGGGCAGGCGCACTGGCTCACGCTTGTAATCCCAGCACTTTGGGAGGCTGAGGCAGGTGGATCACCTGAGGTCGGGAGTTCAAGATCTGCCTGACCAACATGGAGAAAGCCCTGTCTCTACTAAAAATGCAAAATTAGCTGGGCGTGGTGGTGCATGCCTATAGTCCCAGGTACTCCTGAGGCTGAGGCAGGAGAATCACTGGAACCCGGGAGGCAGAGGTTCCAGTGAGCTGAGATTGTGCCATTGGACTCCAGCCTGGGCAACAAGAACGAAACTCCGTTTCAAAACAACAACAACCACCACCACCACCACTTTAAGGTGTACAATTCACTAGTATTTAGTACATTCCCAGTGCTGTACAACCACTGCCTCTCTAGTTCCAAATTGTTTTCATCACTCCAAAATGAAACTCCCTACCTGTCAGACAGTTGCTCCTTGTTTCCCCCTCCCCTCAATCTCTCGAAATCACCGATCTGCTTTCTGTTTCTATAGATTTACCTATTCTGAATATTTCATTTAAATTGAATCATAGGCCAGGCATAGTGGCTGAATCCTGTAATGCCAGCACTTTGGGAACCCAAGACAGGAGGATCACTTCAGACCAAGAGTCCAAGACCAGCCTAGGCAATAGGCTGCCAGACACTGATCAAAGGATTTAGCAAGACTCCACCTGTTTCCTTGAAGAACTAAAAGTAGAACTACCATTTGATCCAGCAATCCCACTACTGAATATCTACCCAGAGGAAAAGAAGTCATACAAGCTGGGTGCAGTGGCTCATGCCTATAATCCCAGAATTTTGGGAGGCCAAGGCAGATGGATCACTTGAGGCCAGGAGTTTGAGACCAGCCTGGCCAATATGGCAAAACCCAATCTCTACTAAAAGTACAAAAATTAGTCGGATGTGGGGGCACATGCCTGTAATCCCAGCTACTCAGGAGGCTGGAACAAGAGAATCACTTGGTCCTGGGAGGCAGAGGTTGCAGTGAGCCCTAGATCACGCCACTGTACTCCAGCCTGGGTGACAGAGCACGACTCTGTCTCAAAAAAAAAAAGTATATATATATATATATATATATATATATATATATATATATATCACATACATATTACATACATTTATGCACATACATATTACCATGGAATACTAGTCAGCCATAAAAAGGAACGAAATAATGGCATTTGCAGCAGCCTGGATGGTACTGGAGACTAATATTCTAAGTGAAGTACTTCAGGAATAGAAAACCAAACATCATGTGTTCTCATTTATAAGTGGGAACTAAGCTATGAGGATGCAAAGGCATAAGAATGATAAGATGGACTTGATGGACTCAGGGGAAAGGGTGGGAGGGGGTGAGGGATAAAAGACTACATATTGGCCAGGTGCAGTGGCTCATGCCTGTAATCCCAGCACTTTAAGAGGCCGAGGTGGGCAGATTACTCGAGATGAAGAGTTCAAGACCAGCTTGGGCAACATGGCGAAATGCTGTCTCTACTAAAAATACAAAAATTAGTCAAGCATGGTGGTGCATGCTTTTAGTCCTAGCTACTAGGGAGGCTAAGGCAGGAGAATCGCTTGAACCCAAGAGGTAGAGGTTGCAGTGAGTTGCGATTGCACCACTCTACTCCAGCCTGGGCGACAGAGCAAGACTTCATCTCAAAATAAAACAAAATAAAATAAAATGCTACACGTTGGATACAGTGTCTCGGGGAAAAGGGTGGGATGGAGGTGAGGAATAAAAGACTCAGAAATCACCACTAAAGAACTTCTTCATGTAACCAGTCACCACTTGTTTCCCAAAAGTCCATTGAAATAAAAACAAATTAATTTAAAAATAGAATTTTATAAACGACTCCATCTCTATATTTAATTTTTTAAATTAAAAAGAATAAAATGGCCAGGCATGGTGGCTCATGCCTGTAATCCCAGCACTTTGGGAGACTGAGACTGGTGACTCACTTGTCAGGAGTTTGAGACCAGCCTGACTAACATGCTGAAACCCTGTCTCTACTGAAAATACAAAATTAGCTGGGCATGGTGGAACACGTCTGTAATCCCAGCTACTTGGGAGGCTGAGGCAGGAGAATCACTTGAAGCCAGGAGGTGGAGATTCCAGTGAGCCGAGATTGCACCATTGCACCCCAACCTGGGCAACAAGAGTGAAACTCTGTCAAAAAAAAAAAAAAAAAAAAAAAAAGAAGAAGAAGAAGAAAAGTTAAGTGAAATCATACAATATGTGGTCTTTTGTATCTGACTTCTTGTGCATGTTTTTGAGGTTCCTCCATGTTATAGCACGTATCAGTACTTTATTCCTTTATATAGCTGGATAATATTCCATTGTATGGGTATACCACAATTTATCCATTCCCAGCTAGTAATTTTTTTTTTTTAAGAGACCCAGTCTCACTAAGTTGTCCAGGTTGGTCTCAAACTCCTGTGCCCAAGTGATCCTCCCGCTTTGGCCTCCCAAAGTGTTAGGAGTACAGGCATGAGCCATCACACCTGGCCAACAGCTAGTAAATTTGCAGTCAGGATTAGAATCCAGAAAGTGGACGAGGCATGTGGCTCACGCCTGTAATCCTAGCACTTGTGGGAGACCAAGGCAGGCAGATCCCTTGAGCTCAGGAGTTCAAGACCAGCCTGGCCAACATGATGAAACCCTGTCTCTAAAAAAAAAAAAAAAAAAAAAAAAAAATACAAAAATTTGCTGGGCATGGTGGTGTGTGCCTGTAGTACCCAGGAGGTCGAGGCTGCAGTGAGCCAAGGTCATGCCACTGCACTTGAGCCTGGGTGACAGAGTGAGACCCTGTCTCCAAAAAAAAAAGAAAATCCATAAAGTCTGGCTTCAGAATCTGTGCTGTTACCCTCTCTGAGTTCCAAATACTTACCTACTTAAACAGGATATATTTCCAAGTAATGCTTAATTTGTCAGTTAAACATGTATAAAATACATATAAAACTGCATCGGAACATCAGATCAGCCTGAGCCAGCCACACTGAAGTCATTTAATCCCAGCCAAAGCAAAAAATCACCTGATGTTGTCATTAACCTGTGAAGCTTCATGCAGGTTTGTGTATGGTTTCACTAGACTGTATGAAATACCAAACATAATTTATAGGCTTTCCTACAGACTTTTATGGGTTGGATCCCAGTTTGGGATCCATTGATGGCAAATCCTGCAAGACACTCATTCAACAAAAAGAGATTCCATCAAGTTGCTCAGTAGACTCTACTGACAGTCCAGAAAGTAAGCTCATGCAAATTAGATTCTTCACACCAAACAGCTAAACAAAACAAAACAAAAATGATTTGGAGGTTAACCTTCAGTAAATTAGAAAATTCCAGCCCCGCAAGATGACTCACACCTGTAATCCTAGCACTTTGGGAGGCGCAGGTAGGAGGATCACTTCGAATTGAGCACTTCAGAGTTCAAGACCAGCCTAGGCAACACAGACAGACCCTGTATCTAATTGTGGTGACCCATGCCTGTAGTCCTAGCTACTCAGCAGACAGAGGAGGGAGGCTCATTGAGCTTAGGAGTTTCAGGCTTTAGTGAACTATGAATGCATCATTGCACTCCAGCCTGAGTGACAGTGACAGAATGAGACCCTGTCACGGAAAGAAAAAAAAATTTAATTAAAAAATTCCATCCAGGTTGGACGCGGTGGCTCATGCCTATAATCCCAGCACCTTGGGAGGCCGAGGTAGGTGGCTCACCTGAGGTCAGGAGTTTTGAGACCAGCCTGTCCAACGTGGTGAAACCCCATCTCTACTAAAAATACACACACACACACACACACACACACACACACACACAATTAGCTGGGTGTGGTGGCGGGTGCCTGTAATCCCAGCTACTTAGGAGGGTGAGGCAGGAAAATTGCTTCAACCCAGGAGCCGGAGGCTGCAGTGAACCAAGATTGCAACACTGCACTCCAGCCTGGGCAACAGAGCAAGACTCCATCTCAAAAGAAAAAAAGACAGAAAACAAACAAACAAACAAACAAAAATTCCATTCAGGCACAGTAGCTCATGCCTGTAATCCCACACTTTGGGAGGCCGAGGCAGAAGGACGCCTTGAGTCCGGGAGTTGAAGACTAGCCTGGGCAATATGGCAAAATCCTGTTTCTACTAAAAATACAAAAATTAGCCAGGCATTATGGCATTTGCCTGCAGTCTGGGAGGATCACTTAAGCCTGGGAGGATGAAGCTACAGTGAGCTGTGATCGCACCACAAAACGCCAGCCTGGATGACAAAGTGAGACCCCATCTCAAAAAAACAAAACAAACAAAAAACAAATATAAGAAAATTCCAAAATCTGTTAGGTCATTCTGCCTGAGTATTCTAGCTAACTAGAATTTCACCACTAAAGCCGGGCACTGTGGCTCACGCCTATAATCCCAGGACTTTGAGAGGCTGAGGTGGGCAGATTGCCTGAGCTCAGGAGTTCGAGACCAGCCTGGGCAACATGGTGAAACCCTATCTCTACTAAAAATACAAAAAAATTAGCCGAGCATGGTGGCGGGCACTTGTAATCCCAGCTACTCAAGAGGCTGAGGCAGGAGAATTGCTTGAACCCAGGAGACAGAGGTTGCAGTGAGCCGAGATTGCACCACTGCATTCCAGCCCGGGTAACAGAGCAAGACTCTGTCTTAAAAAATATTAATAATAATTTCACCCCTAAGGGTGTACATGGCTATGTCTTGGGGACCAAAAAGACAGCCCCACCTCCAAAATGTGACAGCTTGTGCTGTTCTTACCAGAGAGGCATTCCAGACCTGGAGCTGAGGTGAGAATGCTGTCTCAACACAAGGCCGATTGTAAGATTTTATCTCCTGAATTTTTAAGGGTGTGGGAAAAAAAAAAAAAAACCCAAACAGGCTTGCGTCTCCTCTGGAGTTTTGGGATACCCACAGCCCATGTCTGAGAGCCCCATTTGATGTTCTTAGCATTGCCCTCTCCAAAAGTGTCCTCTGCTGCTCCGTCAGAGACCGAATAACCAGGCTGGATTCAAAACCATTAGCACTGCCTTCGCTTAGCAGAATAAAACGAACATCAAGGAGAGCCTGGAAAGAGGAGAGATGCCACGAAATCCGTGGCTGGAGAGGTGAGGGGTGAATGATGAGCAGTGAAGGCTTCTTCATCACTGTAGCGCCATGACCTAGCAAAAAGCCTGGAATCAATAGGAAAACCCTCAGTATGTGTTTGTTGACTGAATATCTGACTGAAAGAGAGTCTTCTTCTTGGTCTGGAGGTCGTCACGGAGGTGTTGTAGAGCTGCTCCGTGGGGACAGAGAATGGAGGGAAGTTGACATGGGTCTGGAGTGTCCTGCCAGGACCTACACAGACCATGCTTTTCTCTGCCTGAAAATTTCTCCGAGGCAAAGTTCTCAGCACCTGCAAGTCTCAAAAGTAGATTCCTCCAAGCTCACTGTGTACTTTATTTGACTAAACTCAACTCAGGGAAACTTAACAGTGGCATAGCATTGTTGGGAGAATCCAATGAGAGCACCTATATAAAAGCATATTGAAAAAAGACAGGGGCAGGGAATTCTTGATAACTCACCAATATTGGCTTTGTGTGGTCTACGTGACCCTTTGTATGTGCCATTTGACCAGGTAGGTTTCCATGTACGGATCCTAACCCTGAACATGCTCCCACACACACACATTTAATAATGCAGTAGACTCCTGTGTGCCAAAACCCAAATAACTACAATCCTCAAAGAATTGGAATGCTTTTTTTTGCAATACAATGCACTAATCCCTTACATTCGTATAGGGCTTTGTGGGTCACAAAGTGCTTCCCCATCCATGACCCCGTTTGTTTGTTGATTGATGTTCAGAACGGCTCCGAGGCTTTGCAGGATCCTGAAGGCCCTTGAAAAGACTCAAATAGCAATAACCTGTGGGGTGAATAGCCTTAGCTGTGTGTTGAGCCTCTGAACACCAAGCCTCTTGTTGTGACAGAGACATCCAGGGGTACAGAGACTCGCTGCCACAGACTTGCAGGGACTCATCAGCTCTTGGGAGACTGAGTTTATAGGACGTGATTCCTGCAGCTGAAAGGAGCTGGGACCCATCTGTACAAAATCAGTACTATAGCAGCAACAGAGGAGGCCAAAGGGTTGGCGTGCCCTTCCCTGATTGTATTCCATCAGGCATTTAATGGGCAGACAGTGAGCACTTGAGCTCCTTTCTCTGGCTTATTCTGGGTATTGAGGGTACAGACATAGCAAGACATGTCTGTCTCTTTCTCTCTCTCATACACACAGACACACACACAAGGCTTCACCTGGAGCTCCAAACCCCCAGGGCTAACCTGGCTCTGCCATGCTCTCGTATTAAGCAGAATATTAGATAAACCAGATCCAAGGGATAAAAATGAAATTTGATAATGCATATTTATAAGAATAGTAATCTCTCACACCTGTCCGCAACTTAATAGTTTACAAAACACTTCCATCCCTATTCTTTTATTTGATCCTGGGTCTTGTCATCGTCCTTCATATTCAAAGATAATCTTCTGATTGTAATCTCTATCTCCAGTGCGAGCAATGCAAGGCTGAGGCAGGACCAGGAGGCCCTCTGCTAACAGACTGACATCATGGTGGGGTTTTTTTTCTTTTTCTTCTTCCCTTCTTTCCCTCCCTCCCTACCCCCCTCCTTCCCTCCCTCCTCTCTCTTTCTTTCTTTCTTTCTTTCTTCTTTTCTTTCTTTTGTCTCTCTCACTCTGTGACCCAGGCTGGAGTGCAGTGGCGCCATCTCAGCTCATTGTAACCTCTGCCTCCTGGGTTCAACTGATTCTCCTGCCTCAGCCTCCAGAGTAGCTGGGATTACAGGCACGTACCACCACACCGAGCTAATTTTTGTATTTTTATTGCGGACGGGTTTTTCCCATGTTGGCCAGGCTGGTCTCAAACTCCTGGTCTCAAGTAATCCACTCCTCGGCCTCTCAAAGTGCTAGGATTACAGGCGTGAACAACTGCGCCTGATCATTATTTTTCACCCTTTTCTTTTTCTTCATCCCTCTTTCTCTTGCTATGCTGTCTGTGGAGCCTAAAGTCGCCTATGACTCAGCTTCCCAGCCTCCAGGGAGCCTGGCACCCTGGGGAAAAGGGCTGCTGGCCAGCTAGCCCCCCAAGCTAGGGTGCCCAAGCCTTTGACTCCTGCAGAGTGGGGAGGGGAGACCCTCCTCTTTAAGCAGCCCCAAAGTGACTCCCAGCCCACCTCAGCAAATGGGGCAGGTCTGGCATGGGAGAAAGGGAGCAATTTCAATAGAACAAGGAAAGGAGGGTTCCCTGGAGCTATTAGAAGTATGTGAAATAGGGCTCTGAATCTGGGGAGGCAAGTGCTAAGTTCATGTTTCAGAAGGTGCAGACGTAGGAACCTAGGCTTGCAGGAGAATATGCTAGGGAAGGGAGAAAGGAGTCTCCACTATGAGGGCTCACACCTGTAATCCCAGCATTTTGAGAGGCTGAGGCAAGTGGATCACTTGAGGTCAGGAGTTTGAGACCAGCCTGGGCAATATGATGAAACCACATCTTTAATGAAAATACAAAACTCGTGCCGGGCGCGGTGGCTCATGCCTGTAATCCCAGCACTTTGGGAGGCCGAGGCAGGTGGATCACGAGGTCAAGAGATCGAGACCATCCTGGTCAACAAGGTGAAACCCTGTCTCTACTAAAAATACGAAAATTAGCTGGGCATGGTGGCGCGTGCCTGTAATCCCAGCTACTCAGGAGGCTGAGGCAGGAGAATTGCCTGAACCCAGGAGGCGGAGGTTGTGGTGAGCCGAGATCGCGCCATTGCACTCCAGCCTGGGTAACAAGAGCGAAACTCCGTCTCAAAAAACAAACAAACAAACAAACAAACAAAAACAAAACAAAAAAATGAAGAAAAAAATACAAAACTCTGGGCCGGGCACAGTGGCTCACACCTTTAATCCCAGCAAGTTGGGAGGTTGAGGGGGGTGGGTCACTTGGGATCAGGAGGTCAAGACCAGCCTGACCAATGTGATGAAACCCTGTCTCTACTAAAAATCAAAAAATTAGCCGGGCGTGGTAGTACTTGTAATGCCAGCTACTCAAGAGGCTGAGGCAGGAGAATCGCTTGAACCCAGAAAGTGGAGGTTACAGTGAGCCGAGATCCCACCATTGCACTCCCGCCTGGGTGACAAGAGCAAAACTCTGTCTCAAAAAACTCAAAAAGACAAAAATCTGGAGTGAGCCGAGATCACCCCACTACACTCCAGCCTGGGCAACAGAGTGAGACTCCATCTCAAAAACAAACAAACAAAACAAAACAAAAAACAAAACAAAACAAAAAAAGGAGTCCCCACTGTATCCACTGGGTTTCTAGGCCTTTTAAAAAACCTACTTCACAGGCCGGGCGCGGTGGCTCAAGCCTGTAATCCCAGCACTTTGGGAGGCCGAGGCGGGTGGATCATGAGGTCGAAAGATCGAGACCATCCTGGTCAACATGGTGAAACCCCGTCTCTACTAAAAATACAAAAAAACTAGCTGGGCGTGGTGGCGCGTGCCTGTAATCCCAGCTACTTAGGAGGCTGAGGCAGGAGAATTGCCTGAGCCCAGGAGGCGGAGGTTGCGGTGAGCCGAGATCGCGCCATTGCACTCCAACATGGGTAACAAGAGCGAAACTCCGTCTCAAAAAAAAAAAAAAAAAAAAAAAAACCTACTTCACTCATCCATCCCCATTCTCTCACATACTCAAGTATCTTTTTTGTTGGGGAGGGGATGGAGTTTCACTCTTGTTGCCCAGGCTGGAGTGCAATGGCACAATTGTGGCTCACTGCAACCTGCACCTCCGGTTCAAGAGAGTCTCCTGCCTCAGCCTCCCAAGTAGCTGGGATTACAGGCACCCACCACCACTCCCAGCTGATTTTTTGTATTTAGTAGGGATGGGGTTTCACCATGTTGGCCAGGCTGGTCTCGAACTCCTGTCCTCCGATGATCCACAGCCTCCCAAAATGCTGGGATTACAGGAGTGAGCCACTGTGCCAGGCCTAAAGTATCATCTTTCATTTGTCCAGTTTCTTCATTGAGCCCCCTTCTACCTCCATTCCTCTAATGTAGTCCCAACTTTTTGAGCTAAAGATGCTTTCAGTGAAAGCCCAACCTAGAGAGTTCTGAAGTCATCCCAGCCAAACATTCTCAAATTCTCCCCTCCATCCCTCTGTCTACATGGTTCTCAGCCCATAGCTGTGGCCATTCTAGTCACACCCTCCACCTGGCCCAGAGCCGCCCCAGATGGGAATGCCTAAGAAACTAGGGAGGAGTAGGGGATATAAAACCATGCTGTGGTGGTTGGCAGGAGTAGAGGATCAAAGCCCGGCTTCTCCTGGTAGGAGGGATCAGAGTTGTCTGTCTTGGCACTTGCGAACAGGGGGCCCAAGCAGCTGGGAAAATCTGCGTTAGCCAGTGGCCAGGTTAAAAAGAGATGACGGGAGGGCCGGGCGCGGTGGCTCAAGCCTGTAACCCCAGCACTTTGGGAGGCCGAGGCGGGTGGATCACGAGGTCGACAGATCGAGACCATCCTGGTCAACATGGTGAAACCCCGTCTCTACTAAAAATAGCAAAAAAAAAAAAAAAAAACTAGCTGGGCGTGGTGGCGCGTGCCTGTAATCCCAGCTACTCAGGAGGCTGAGGCAGGAGAATTGCCTGAGCCCAGGAGGCGGAGGTTGCGGTGAGCCGAGATCGCGCCATTGCACTCCAGCCTGGGTAACAAGAGCGAAACTCCGTCTCAAAAAAAAAAAAAAAAAAGAGATGATGGTGTGAGTGACTGCCATGCTGGGGTGGGGACGGAGACCCACGACCCCGTCCCTTCATCCGTGGATGTGACCAGCAATCTGTTAAGGCTCCCAATCTAGCCCAACCTCGGAAACTCCCTTCTCTCCGGAAAAGAGCTTCGTTCCAGCCCAGGAGCTCCCTGGTTGAGCCCTCTTCTAGCCCTTGCCCTGACGTTTAGGGCCGGCCGAGTTAGCATTGTCACTCTGGCAGTGGCAGTCAGTGCGGGGCGGGAGTGTGTAATTGCAACCACTTCCTGCTCCAGCTTGCCCTAGGGCTGGCCCCGCCCCTGAGGACAGTTGGGGCGGGGCACAGGTATGGTGAGGGAGTCCGGTAGCGAGTTGGGGGCGCTGGCTAGTGGGGCCGCTCTCCAGGGAAATCAGCTGAGACTCATAAAAGGGCGGAGGGGGGTCGCCTTAGTTCGAGCCAACCACCACCAGAAGGCTGGGGCCTCGGGGCATTCTATTGGCACAACGGGTCCCTGCAAGGGAGGATCTAGACAACAGCCCCTCTCCGACTAGTATATGACTAGTTCCAACATTAGCTTTATTCATGAGCTCCTAACACGCGGAAGCCCCAGTGGAGAGGGGGAGGGAACAGCTGGGGTCTACACGGAGGGATGCTGTCCTCTCTGCCTTGGCTCGGCTCTCTGTCCCAGCAACTTAGGGCAGATAAGAGAAGGGCCGGGGGCTGCTGAAGACTCTGGTGGTGCATACCACCATTAGCCTGCAGGCGTCTCCTGTCCTGGAGTTTCCGGGATTCGCTGGCAGGTTGTACCATCAGTCTGTCTGGCTACCCAGGCCTGGGAATGCCCAGCGTGTACAGAGCCAGTCCTACATCAGGTGCTCCGGAAGTATAAAAGAAGCAGAAAAATGAATTCGAGGCTGTGCTGTGCTATGCTTGCACCTGTGAATAGCCACCGCCCTCCAGCCTGGGTGGCATAGCAAGACCCTGTCTCTAAAATGAATAAAAAAGAAAATAAGAATTGTATTTTATTTTTTTAGAGACAGAGTCTCCCTCTGTTGCCCAGGCTAGAGTGTGGTGGCACAATCTTGGCTCACTGTAACCTCCACCTCCTGGGTTCAAGTGATTCTCCTGCCTCAGCCGCCCCGAGTAGCTGGGACCACAGGCCCGTGGCACCATGCCAAGCTAATTTTTGCATTTTTGTAGAGATGGGGTTTCACCATGTTGGCCAGGCTGGTCTCCAACTCCTCACTTCAAGTGATCCATCCGCCTTAGCTTCCCAAAGTGCTGGGATTACAGGCATGAGCCACCATGCTCGGCCAGAAAATAATTTTTAAAAGAAAAAAGAAGCAGGCTGACAGCCCCCTCCTTTGGAGGAGCTGGGTATCAACTGGACAGTAGGGTGGCAGAGTGGACAAAGAGTGCGATTTGTAGTCAAAGATGGAGACTGTAGCCGTGCCCTACGTCTATGTATCAACTTCGTGACCTTGGGCAGCTTGCTTATCTTCTCTGAGTTTCAGCCTCCTGGTGTCTAAACTGAAGCTACTAATACTTGCCTTGTGGTACGGGTAAAATAAGACATGTACGAGAAAGTGCTTTGAAAGCTGTGAACCATGATGCAAAGGTAAGACAGGGATGATGGTATTAAATGGGGTGAAGGTGGGAGAGAGGACCCTAATGGGTAAAGATGAGCAGGCACCCATGATTAGGGTGCAGACTCTCTGCTGGAGTGTTACAAGAGTGTGCTGTAGTGAGGCTATCCGAGGCAGGTGGGGGGTTAACTCTGCGTAGGTTTCCAGTACAGGTGACTCTGAGAGAGGAGAACCCCTAGGAAAAAGCGGTCAGGAGAGGTGGAGAAAAAGCCATCATTTCTCTCCTGAGAAGGGCTTGCCACAGTCCTTGTTGCCTTAATCATGCCCATGTGAAGAGAGGCCAGCAGTGGGTGAGGGCGGCCCACTCCACAGTTTTGTTTAGGGGGGAGGGGGCGGCCTGTCAGCCCTCAAAGTATAAGGCAGCAGCTGGAAGCGCGCCGCTTGCTCACATACCACGCCTGCAGCGTGCACACAGCTCGCTGGAATGAGCTGGGAATGTCTCCTCTCCTCGCCCTCTGCAGACCGAGAGACGGAGGAGAGCCGAAGGGAGCTGGGTGAGCCGAGCACATTCAGTGACAGCTGCCAACCTGTGGGCTTCTCAGTCCCGTTTGCACTCTGGCAAGGGCTGCCCAGCCCAGGTGATGCCTGCCTTTCCTTCTCTGATCAGCAGCAGCCAGCCCTGCCTCCCCCTACATGTGGATGGGGCCATCTTCACTTACTTGGTAAGTTTTGGGGGAAGGGTGCACCCCTGTGTGGTGGTCGCACACGTGGTTGGGGATGCAACCACGTCTATGCATGTCAGCAGCCATGTGTTCAGGTTCAGGCAGGTGTCTGTGTACAAACGTGTCACACATGTGCAAGCTCCGAGTGTCAAGAATTACAGGGCTGACATTTCTGCTCCTGTCTGACTTTGGACTAGGGAACTTCTCATCTGTAAAATGAAAAGACCTGTACCAGAGCATCTCAGAGGGCCCTTTCAAGCTCAAATGCTCACTGTTTCTACTATGTAGGGCTGTGGCTGCTTAAAAAGTCAGGGCAGGTTAAAAAAAAAAAAAAAATCAGCACAAGCATTTGTGACGTTGCCTGTCGACACTTCAGATGTTTAGGTTTGGAGATTCAACTTTCAAAAGGCCTTTTACTTGGCATCATGTAACATCTGTTCACTTTCCAAGGAGTGACACCCCGACTGTGGCATGATGGTATTTTGTGTATTTGCTTTGTGTATTTACGTGAACGTGAGAATATCTGTAGGTGCAAGTTTAAGAAGTTGCATCACATAATATTAGAGCTGAATGAGATCTTGAAGGTTATCTCATTGAATCCCCTTACATTTCTAGTACATGTATTCAATATGTGTTTTGTAAGCAAGGATCTGTGCAGGGAGCTCTAGAGATAAATAAGGCATAGTCTCTGCCCTCCAGGAGCTCCCCGTCCATGCGGGAGAGAATCATGTCAACAAGTAATTACAATACAATATGGTAATAGAGGTATAAATCCTAATCTTTGAGAGGTCAGGAGAAAGCTCGATTCATTATACCTGGGAGTGTCTGTAATGGAAAGTCAGTTTACAATCACTTTACAGCCAATGATTTTTCATCTTCAGTTTTCCACTTCCAAAATATTCTTCCTAGTTGTTCACTCCCCACTACATCCTCTCAGCAAATGTAGGAATATGCAGTACGTCGAAGGCATCAAGGAGAATTTGAAAACCTCTAATGAGTGGGAAGGGAGAAGTCCCTGGCTGGCAGTGTGAGGCTGCAGCATGAGTGTGTCCACACAAAAGGCTAGTCTGCACAAGCGGAAAAGGATTGGCCAGATGGCACACTGGGATCAAAATGGCCCACTGGGATCAACCGTGACCCATACTCCTCTCAGCCACAGGCCAGACAGAGGCTCCTATGGGGACAGTGGAGGTTGCCTGGGTAAGTGGTTTAGCTAACACTGAGGTAGGGTGGGGACTGAGAGGGAAGCCAAGGGAAGTGAGAATCCAGTCCTTCCTGCCTGGCCGAGTGGGTGTGCAAATGGAGATCGCTTTCCACAGGGTTTGCCCTTTGTGTTCGCTGCACTAGGAAAGGGGTTCGCAGGTCTGTGAGGTGGTGCTGAAGATACTGGGGCAGCCGAAGTCAGTGTGGAGGGCAGATGCGATCAGTGCTAACTGGCAGGGGGAAGGAGGGGCAGTAAGTCCGGACTCCGCCGCAGGTTCTAACCACTGCTCTACCCGCCCAGGAATTCGCCTTGGGAGGCAAATCTCCAGCGCCCCAACCTCCACCCCCATCTAGCGTCCTTCCCTCTGTCGACGGGGGCAGAAGCCAACGCCCCCTCGGGGACTACCACCTCACCCCACTAGGGCGGGACCACTACCTCCCCCTCCCACCCGTAGATCCATAAAGCCGGGAGATGCTACCGCGAAGGGAACCCTGGGAGTGTGCCTTGAATGACCCCCAAACACATCTGGATTTTCGGAGTTCAGGCCAGCCCCCGAAACGGACCCCAGGGAAGTCCGCCAGAGGGAGGGAGCGGGGGAAGGGAGAGGCAGCGCGGAGTTCAGGGCCTGCCTTTTAGGACTCCCAGCCCCAAGACTAGGACCGTCCCAAACTTCCTGTTTCTTCCGGCCGTTCTGACCCCGGGGCTGCGGCTCCGAGATAGCTCGGGGCCTGGAAGTGCATGCTGGGTAAGCACAGACGGACGAAGTAGGCGAGCTGCTCGCTGTCGCCGCGGCGCAGGGCCCGTGTGGGCGCGCGCGCTCGGCTTCCTTCCCCGGCGGTCACGCTTTGCATGTGGGATGGGCAGCGGGCAGGTGGCAAGGAGGCCCCCACGCCGAGGGCGCGGGGAGGAGCCGGGGTCGGGGCGGGGGCGGAGTGGGAAGGGGAGGAGGCGGCCCGAGGGGCGGGGGCGGGGGCCGGGAGTTGCTGCATTTTAAAGGGAAGCGGAGTTGCCTTCGTCGGAGGCCGAACTTCGAGCCGGCCTCGCCGCGTCGAGTGCAGGAAATCCTGGAGGGGCAGAGCAGCCGGCTGGGCCACCGGCCCCCTTCTCCCGCCCCGCTGAAGCCCCCAGGGTATAGTTGAGGAATAGTAGAATGAATTCCTTCTTTACTCAGTGTGGAGAAAACTTAAGTAAACTGTTAACCCCCTATCCAAAGGGGGTCCAGATTTGGGATTTTTTTTTTTTTTTTTTTTAAATGCAGGCAAATGCTCGACTCCAGGGAGAAACTAAGGCGATCCCAATGGTTGAGGGGCTGGGGTCGTAAAGGACAGCCCATCCCTCAGTACCTCGTCCTTAAGATCGGCTGCCTAAGGTTGTGGCGGAGTGACTGCTGGGGAGACTGGTGGGGGGAACCCATTGCTACTACTTGGCTCCCGCTTCAACAGTTACAGAGGAGGAGCTTTGGAAAGATGGTTGAACCCAGGAAGATGGTTCAATGCGAATCGAGGTTTGACCTCTACCTTTTCCCGCACCTTCCTTTGGAGCCACACCCCTTGCGCGAAAGCCCGGCTCCCTTCCACTCCGACCACCTCTCATTATTCCGTACTCTCCAGCTCTGCCACATGTTTGCGTTGTACCTTAGGGAAATTAGTCTTATGCCCTCGCAGGGGGGTTGATGTTGGACGTAAGACCTGGCCAGATGGGAGATAGAGCACACAGCACACTTCACACATTACTGCCCCCATTCTGAAGATGAAAGAAACCGAGGCTGCCCAGACAGCCCAATCTTTTGCTGAGCTCCAGGAAGTCAGCAATAAAGGTTTAAAACACCGCTTGAGGCCAGGCGCGGTGGCTCTTGCCTGTATCACAACACTGTGGCAGGCGGAGGCGCGAGGATTGCTTGAGGCCAGGAGTTCGCGACTACCCTGGCCAAAATAGCAAGACCCTATCTAAAAAAAAAAAAAAAAAAAAAAAAAAAAAAAAAAAAAAAAAAAGTAGGCCGGGCGCGGTGGCTCAAGCCTGTAATCCCAGCACTTTGGGAGGCCGAGGCAGGTGGATCACGAGGTCAAGAGATCGAGACCAACCTGGTCAACATGGTGAAACCCCGTCTCTACTAAACATAAAAAAAATTAGCTGGGCATGGTGGTGCGTGCCTCTAATCCCAGCTACTCAGGAGGCTGAGGCAGGAGAATTGCCTGAACCCAGGAGGCGGAGGTTGCGGTGAACCGAGATCGCGCCATTGCACTCCAGCCTGGGTAACGAGAGCGAAACTCCGCCTCAAAAAGAAAAGAAAAGAAAAGAAAAAAGTAACAAAACACAGCTTGGGAATGGGAGCGGGGTCGATGCTTAAAACTCAGATTAAGCAACCATATCCGTCACCAAGTCTCTTCAGACCCCCACCCCACTAGCTGAGTGCTACTTTAGCAGTCCTCAGTTATTCTCTCTGATGGCACACTGCATTAGGGCTACTTAGATGACTGTGTTTCTGTCACCTGTGCTGGAATACGAGTATCTCAATGATGGAGACAGGGTCTCAATATTTATCATCTCACTTCAGTGCCTACTAAAGTGCCTGGCACATAGAAGACAATAAATGTGTCTGTTGAATGATATAAATTACGATCCAGACTTCCAGCCTTTTTCCTTTCCTACCCCCGCTTCGCTCTTGCTCCGTTGCTCAGCTTACAGTGCATTGGAGGGATCATGGCTTACTGCAGCCTTGACCTCCTGGGCTCAATCGATCCTTCCACCTCAGCCTCCTAAGTAGCTGGGACCATAGGTGCACACCACCATGTCCAGCTAATTCTCAAAAACATGTTTTTGTAGAGACAAGTTCTCTCTGTGTTGCCCAGGCTGGTCTCAAGCTCGTAGGCTCAAGTGATCCTCCCACCTCAGGCCTCCCGAAGTGCTGGGATTACAGGTGTAAGCCACCATGCCCCTTCAGCCCTCTTTCGAGTCAAGTGCGGGCTTATCTACCCATCCATCTACACACCTGGCTTAGAAGCACCCCATTCTGGTTGAGATCTTTCTATTGCTACACATCCCTGGTGCTGCGCTTTGCACTTAAGAGGGGCTTTCAAAAACAGACACAAAGGGTGAGGAACCATCTTTGGCTGGCTGCTTAGCACGCCTGGCCAGGGGCAGGATCAGGCTGGCTGGTTACAAATCTGTTACGTATATTCTGTGCCCTGGTGCCCTTCTCCCAAACCAAAATATAGCAGGCAGTGCAAACGTTTATGCAAATGAGCCAGGAGCCCTGCTCCTTTCAAAAATAAATGATGTAGCCCGTATCAGTAGTTGCAGTGTGTCTTGGCATGGTTTAGAAGGGGCCCTGCCCACCCCTTGCTAGTACTCTTGGGAAGCCCAGCACACTGAGAAGCAGTGTCTCCTACTCCCCTTGTCTCCCTCTCCCCTCCAAAACTACAAACAGCCACAAACCACATGGCCCACAAGCAACTGAGATTTGTGGCCTTTGGAACCTCCCAGGGCAGGGGTCAGTCAGCAGGTCAAAGGGGGTGTAGGCATCACACAGTCCAGAGTCATTACTCTAATGCCCTCTGGGAGAGTTTCGAATCAATGGGCCTATTTGTCCTCCCTCCAGGGAAGACTGGGGGTAGGGCAGTGGGGGTCCATTATCAAGCCCACCCCCACAACACTACCTCCAAGAAGCTCACCCTTGGCCTGCCATCCTGCAAAGCTCACTGCTACCCAGAAGACAGAAACCGGAAGTGGGATGGTGTCTGTGGGGCTGGGCAGATAGGATGTCTCCTTTGCATTCTAGGTTAAGAATCTAGGAGTCTGGACTTTTCTGTGGGAATCCGTGGCATTTACAAAGCCAGCAGGGTGACTTTGGGCCCCTGCTGACCTCTCCACATTTTGGTAAGTAGCCAGTTTCCAGCAAGACTGTGCCCTGGCCCAGTTGTCTCTGTTTCTTCCACGAGAGTTTTAGAATCACTCCTTGTGGGAAAGAGGTTGGATAGTATAGCAATGAGAATCCTGGACTTGGGTGTTGGCCAAACCTGGATTCCAAACCCAGCTCTGCCACTAACCAGCTGTGTGATCTCTTCAAGTTACCTTCTCTGAGCCATAGTTGCCATATCTGTTGAATGGGGATAATAATAGTACCTACCATATAAGACTGTTATTGGGATTAGTGTGCTATGTACTTGGCACTTTGTAAGGGTTCAATAAATAGTCATTGTGGTGGCCATTCTCATTAGGTTGGGTTGCAAGCCAGTACTATTCTTTGTGGTCCCTGTCAAGCCTTCTCAGCTCAAGTCCCTACCTAAGATACTGGAGACATGGAATTCTTTCTATTACCCTTCCCCTCCCAGCATTTGGGTCTTTTGCTCTGGGATTGGCCAGGGCTTTTCGGAAGGTGCAGCAAGTGTGGCTCTGGGCACAGGCATATTCCCTGAGGGGACTTAGCCTTATTGACTAAAATGGTATTAAGTGGCCAGCGGGGTGGGAGGATTCAGGGAAATAGTCCCTCCGTAGACTCAAAAATGCATATACGTGGCATCTAGGGCCAGGCTAGTGGCATGGCTCTAGACCCTAGCAAAGAGTGCATTTACACTGAGGCTGCTTTGAAAATGTTTTGTCTGATTTACTGGGTAACCTTGATCTTCCATGGCCTTGTTTAACTCTTACCCTGGTAAGGAATGGGAAGGAGCTCACTTTTCTTTTGTTTTTGACATGGAGTTTTCCTTTTGTTGCCCAGGCTGGACTACAATGGCACAGTCTTGGCTCACTGCAACCTCCATCTCCTGGGTTCAAGCGATTCTCCTGCCTCAGCCTCCTGAGTAGCTGGGATTACAGGCAGCTAATTTTTTTGTATTTTTAGTAGAGACAGAATTTCACGATATTGGTCAGGCCCGAACTTCTGACCTCAGTTGATCGACGCCCCTCGGCCTCTCAAAGTGCTGGGACTACAGGCCTGAGCCACCATGCCAGGCCAGGAGTTCAGTTCTCATCCCAACTTTTGGTGGCAGGAGTTGGTAGGATGGGAAGGGCAGCTTGCTAAGTGCTGGGTAACATGGCCCAGAAATAATCTGGTTCAGCCATTAGTTCATAAAGACACAGGCCAGCTCTGCTTTTGCAGGGCACCCTCATCCCACTTTTTGATTATTCCTTACTGTTGCGTTTTAGCTGCTAAGGGGAGAGAGACTGGGTCTCTCCAATCAGACCTGGAGCTCCCTGAGGTTTGTCACCCCCACTGGACTGGGAGGCTTCCGACCGGGGCCGAGTCTCCTCCCTTAGGCTGGCTGTTCTCCAGCCTGGGAACCGAGAAAGCTGCCTCCGCCCCCAGGAGCGTGTCCCCCATCCATGCCCGGCGCGTTATTTGGTATTCGAAGCACCCGGAGGCTCAGCACCAGCGGCGGAGCGATTGGCACGAACGAGGTCCGGAAAGGATGCTTCGGGGCCCGAACTCCCCAGACCTCTGGCTGGGCAGGGGAGGGGGGAGCTGCCCTCTGCCCGAGGAGGGAGGGGCCAAGTGGTGGTGGTGGGGAGCGGCAGAGTGGTGCCCCCGGGTCCATCCAGGCCCTTTTGTCTGTCCCCTGCGCTGAAGCCTCCTCCCCAAAGTGGGCTTGCTACCGGCGGAGGGAAGAGGAGAGGGAGCTAACACTATGGGGGCTGGGAGAGGCTAGAGGGGTGGAGGGCCAGCGGCCGCGCCGGAGAGGAGCGGCTGGAACTGCAGGAGAAGGCCGCGAGGAAAAAGCGGAGGAAGGAAACCCATCCTGCCCCCAACACTCGAGTGTCTCCTGTTACCAACCGAAAGGTGCTGCCTCAGGAAGAGGTGATCGTAGCCGTTGAGAGCAGGCGGTCACGTGAGCCGAAGAGGCAGAGAGAGAGAGAGAGAGAGAGAGAGAGAGAGGAGAGCGAGTGAGCGAGCGCGCCGGAGAACCAGCGCGAGAGAAAGCCGATGGACAGACCGACAAAGAGCCCAAAAGGGAGGCCAGCGTGGACCGCGAGAGAAAGGAGGAGCGGGAGGGAGGAGGGGAGGGCGGCTCCGGCTCTCCTCCTCCCTTTCCTTCTCTTCCCCACCCTCAACTCTCTGTTCTTACACTTGGGGGGCCCAGTGACCGAAAGAGGGCCAGAAAGCCTGTCCTCCGGCCGAAGGAGCCTTTTATTCTATCTCACACTGCCCAGGCAGCTAGTTTTGACGCTTCCCCATTCCTGGAACGACAAATCGGCTGTAACTGGGCCTGGTTAATACCCCCTTTTAGCTTGCAAAATACAAGCAATTCCCTGTTATCCACAGGGGGCTTCCCCAGGGCCTCTGGAATCTAGAATCTTCGAAACCCCACAATCCTCCACCCCAAGCCTTCTGGGAGTTGGGGCCCTGGGTAGGTCACTTTCCACTGTGTCTATTTCATTGGACAACAACAAATTAGTCTGGGGGAGGAGTCTACTGTGCCAAGCACGGTGCTAGGTCCAAGAGGTTGCTGAGAGATGCCAAACGACTGAGCTGCCTTCTGGACGCTTTTACTCTAGAGGGCGAGGAGGTCACAGATAGATAAGGCTGACACTGGAAAAGACTGAGCTAGCAAAGTGCCAGAGGGAGTCTGGAGAAAGGAGAAATGACAGGAACTGGAAGGCTTCTTGGAGGAAGTAGGATTTGAGCAGGCCTTGAAGGCTCGCTCTGGAACCCAAGGGCTGTAGGGGCAGGTGGAAGGATTCTTCAGGGAAGAAAGACTGGAGCAAAGGCCGGCTCCTTCTAACAGGAACTTGGATTGGTTCTTAATTATAAAGGCAAATCTGTTGTTTTAAAACAAAGTGGGGGCTGAGCGCAGTGGCTCAAGCCTGTAATCCCAGCACTTTGGGAAGCCGAGGTGTTTATCACCTGAGGTTAGGAGTTTGAGACCAGCCTGGTGAAACCCTGTTTCTATTAAAAATACAAAAATTAGCTGGGTGTGGTGGTGCACGCCTGTAGCCTCAGTTAGTCGGGAGGCTGAGACAGGAGAATTACTTGAACCCAGGAGACAGAGGCAGTAGTGAGCCAAGATTGCCCCACTGCACTCCAGCCTGGGCGACAGAGCAAGATTCTGTCTCAAAGAAAACAAAACAAAAACAAACAACAACAACAACAACAACAACAACAAACAAATTGGGGCCGGGCACGGTCAGGAGTTTGAGACCAGCTGGACCAACATGGTGAAACCCCGTCTCTACTAAAAATACAAAAATCAGCTGGGCATGGTAACAGATGCCTGTAATCCCAGCTACTCAGGATGCTGAGGCAGGAGAATCGCTTGAACCCTGGAGGCAGAGGTTGCAGAGAGCCGAGATTGCACCACTGCACTCCAGCCTGGGCGATAGAGAGAGATTCTGTCTCAAAAATAAATAAATAAATAAATAAATAAATAAATAAATAAATAAATAAATAAAATAAAACAGGGGGCCAGGCGTGGTGGCTCAAGCCTGTAATCCCAGCACTTTGGGAGGCCGAGGCAGGCGGATCACGAGGTCAGGAGTTCAAGACCAGCCTGACCAACATGGTGAAACCCTGTCTCTATTAAAAATCCAAAAATTAGCCTGGTGTGGTGGCGGACATCTATAATCCCAGCTACTCAGGAGACTGAGGCAGGAGAATTGCTTGAACCTGGGAGGCAGAAGTTGCAGTGAGCCAAGATTGCACCACTGCACTCCAGCTTGGGCAACAGGAGTGAAACTCCATCTCAAAAAAGAAATAAATAGATAAATAAATAAATAAAACAAATTGGATCGTAAACATTACTGTTTTTCTTGATCTAATTGCAACCCTACTGCTTGGCCCACTGTTGGTGCCGATTACTGGGAATTCGCTATGATTTTCCAAAGTACTACCAGTTCCGTGAAAACTTTCCTCAGCCTGCTTTTTTCATTGAGGAAATACGGGCCAGAAGGAAATGAAGTCAGTATCCTGTCCCCTGTCCCCCTGCCCCACAAGGATAGAAGGCGGCCACCCACTCAGTAAGTATGGTCCAGGGACACTGAGAGGTTTGCCCTTCTCTCTCGTCACACACATGGGCTCACAATTGGAATCCCTGGGGATGGACAGCCTGGCCAGGGATTCTAAATCCAGATTCTACGTTCTCATGAGCAGGTCAAGTGTTCCTTGGGCATCCTGGTTCTTTCTTGTTGGCATCTTAATTGTGTGAATTACTTCATCTGTTATTTATTTACTTATTTATTTTGAGACAGGTTCTCACTCTGTCATCCAGGCTGGAGCGCAGTGGCACAGTCATGACTCACCACAGCCTTGACCTCCTAGTCTCAGGTGATCCTCCCACCTCAACCTCCCGAGTAGCTAGGACTACAGGTGCCCACCACCACGCCCGACTAATTTTTGTATTTTTTGTAGAGATGGGGTGTCGCTATGTTGCCAGGCTCATCTTGGACTTAAACGATCCGCTTGCCTCGGCCTCCCAAAGTGCTAGGATTATAGGCATGAGCCACTGCACCTGGCCACGTTATTCTTTGTAGTTTGCAAAATTCAGTCAACTCCCTGTTCGCCACAGGGGCCTTCCCAAGGGCCCTGAGAGTCTAGCCTCTCCCTGACCTTAGACCACTCTCCATTCTGGCTGCCACTGGGCTGCGCTGGGAGTTGGGGCCTGACAAACACAGGGATATTTCAATGGGGAGAGGAACATGGCAGCTACAAGCCCACTGGGTGGCAACCCAGAACGTGGGGTCCCCAAGGCTGGGAATATCACTTGAGAAATTGCTGGCCGAGTGCCCAGGGTAAGGGCACCAAAGTGTAACAGAAGGCTGTAGACCTAGGAGCACCCTTCTTAACGTTCTAGTGAAAGACTGCTCCCTCACCAAACACGGTATGTATACAAGCCAGTAGCATCATCACCATCAACCTTTTTGTTACTGTTACTCATTTATTCCTTCCTTCAGTCCCTTATTCTTTAAACCTCTATTTGACATCACTGTGTGCCCCTCTGTGCTCAGGATTGGGGACAGAGTGCCTCCCCACCAGGGGCTCTGAGCTCTACTGAGAAAGAGATCACAAATTCTAAGGAGGGGGAGAGAATGCTTCCTTTTATTCCTAATACAAGAAGGATTAGTTAGATGAGGAAAGGGATTGTTGGGAAAAGGCAGAAAACGCATGTTTGTTATCAAAGTTTAGAAGACAGAGAGAAGCAAAAAAATAATCATTTCTTTTATTTATTATTTTTTCGAGATAGGGTCTCACTCTGTTGCCCAGTGCGATCTCAGCTCACTGCAACCTCTGCCTCCTTGGCTCATTCAGTCCTCCCACCTCAGCCTCCTGAGTAGCTGGGACCACAGGTGCCCGCCGCCACAACTGGCTGATTTTTGTATTTTTAGCAGAGACGGAGTTTCGCTATGTTGCCCAGACTGGTCTTGAACTCCTGAGCTCAAAGGATCCACCGGCCTCGGCCTCCCAAAATCTTGGGATTATAGGTGTGAGCCACCGTGCCCAGCAGTAATTTCTTTTTGAGACAAGGTCTCACTCTATTACCCAGGCTGGAGTGCAGTGTTGCTATCATGGCTCACTGCAGCCTGAACCTCCTGGGTTCAGGTGATCCTCCCAGCTCAGCCTAGTAGCTGGGACCATAACAGGCACATGCCACCATGCCCGGCTAATTTTTTTGTGGTGACAGGGTTTCACCATGTTGCCCAGGCTGGTCTCAAACTCCTAGGCTCAAGCAGTCTGCCCACTTCAGCCTCCCAAGTTACTCGGATTACAAAAAATAATTTTTTTTTTTTTTTTTTTTTGTGATGGAGTCTCACTCTGTCACCCAGGCTGGAGTGCAGTGATGTGATCTCGGCTCACTGCAACCTCTGCCTCCCAGGTTCAAGCGATTCTCCTGCCTCAGCCTCCTGAGTAGCTAGGACTATAGGTGCTCGCCACCATGCCTGGCTAATTTTTGTATTTTTATTAGAGACAGGGTTTCACTATGTTGGCCAGGCTGGTCTTAAGCTCCTGACCTCAAGTGATCCACCTGCCTCGGCCTCCCCAAAATACTGGGATTGGAGGTGTGAGCCACCTCGTCCAGCCCATAAAAATTAATTTTTAATCTATAATGGCAATAAGGCCATTTCTGAGCTCTGTGGATTTTAGCATGTTAGTCTTGGGAGCCTCAGTTTTCTCACCTATAAAGTGGGAGTGGGAGTAGTTGCCCCACTGGGTCATTATGCAAAGACATGGTGATGATTTATTTATTTGAGACAGAGTTTCACTCTTGTTGCTGAGGCTAGAATGCAATGGCATGATCTCAGCTCACTGCAACCTCCATCTCTTGGGTTAAAACAATTCTTCTGCCTCAGCCTCCTCAGTAGCTAGGATTACAGGTGCATGCTACCAGACCTGGCTGATTTTCGTATTTTCAGTAGAGGCCAGATTTTACCATTTCAGCCAGGCTGGTCTCGAACTCCTGACCTCAGATGATCCTCGTGCTTCAGCCTTCCAAAGTGCTGGGACTGCAAGAATGAGCCACTGTGCCCATCCCATGGTGATAATTTATGTAAGTAGAATGACAAACACAGAACCTGGGAGTTAATAAGCCCTTACTGTTTTGCAGGTATACTGTAACATAACTGTCATCCAGAGACAACTGCTGTTAACGTTTTGGTGCACTTCCTTCCAGCATTTTTTAAAAAGTGCATATTTTTTCCGCATAGTTTGTGATGCAACTCAATACACAGTTTTATAGCTTGCCCTTTTAAAACTTAAAATTGTAACAAGAATTTCCTCATGTTATTAAAAAAGGTCTTTGTAAACATCAGTGTATTGGCCACATAATAGCCCATTGTGTAGATTCCTGTTGCTTTTTAAAATCTCCCAGGCCTACTGTCTCCTTTGTCCTCAACCCTTGACCATCCAGCAATACCTTTGACTCCAAGGTGGAGCCACCTCTTCCCCATCCCCCACATTCAGATCCAATTATTTCCTGAGACATTTATTGGGATCCGTACTTTCACTGAGGCATTTCCACCAATGTCTGCATTTACACTTAGTGGCAGCCAAGACATCCTCAGGCCTTGTGGTGCCGTGTTGTAACTCAACCTGACTCTCGCCCCAGTGGACTCTCTCCTTCCCCTGGCCACCTTTGCCTCTCCTCACTCCCTAGCCTGCTCCCTTAACCCCGGGCTGGGGCTTCCTCAAGGATTCCTTAGAGGCCAGTCCTGTTTTCACCCTTCCAGCCAGAGATGGCACTGCTCTGCAAACTCAGTTTTGATGGCACCAAAAAAGTAAATAATGGGGGACATAAAAGTAGACCAAGGGGTGAGCACTGTAGCCGCCAGCAGGCCTCAGGAGACCCAGATCAAGCTCTGGTGTCTGTAGGTAGCTTCCTAGATGCTCTTCTCTCCTGGTGTTGTTTAAAAATGAGAATTACATAATAGGGAGCCAGTGAAGGGATGGGGTGGGAGTGAGTGCTTTAACTTGGTTCTTTTTTTTTTTTTTTTTTTTTTTGCAATAAATCCTCTAGTTTGTTTGGCACAGTCATGCTCTGCCACCCAGGCTGGAGTGCAGTGGCGTGATCTCCACTCGCTGCAGCCTCTACCTCCCGGGTTCAACCATCCTTATACCTTAGCCTCCCAAGTAGCTGGGACTACAGGTAGACGCCACCACGCCTGGCTGATTTTTGTATTTTTTTTTGTAGAGACAGGGGTCTCACTCTGTTGCCCAGGCTTGTCTTGAACTCCTGGCCTCAAGTGATCCTCCCACCTTTACCTTCCAAAGTGCTGGGATTACAGGTGTGAGCCACCAGGACTGGCCAGGTCAACCCTTTTTATGCCTTTGAGGTTCTCCTAACTGGAGCTGAAACTGTCAAATAAATGGCTTGCTATGGGAAAGCCTGAAACTCAGCAGACACGCTCCTGAATGCAGCCCTCCAGCTTCAAGACAGGGACTGTTTATATATCCAGAGGGTTCAGGACCAAGCAGGCAGCCTGGAGTTCTAGAACATGAGACTTTCCTTGCCGAGAAGGGAATAGAAAACCTACTAGGATTCTAGTCAATAAGACAGTCCCAAGGACAAGAGCTCGTTTAATGGAAAAAGTCACCCTTTTCAAGTCAGTGGAAAAATACTGCGTTGTTCAACCAATGGTTTGGGGATATCTGACTTGGAGAAAAAAAGTTAACACAGCCAGGTGCGGTGGCTAACCCTGTAATCCTAGTACTTTGGGAGGCTGAGGCAGGTGGATCACTTGAGGTCAGGAGTTCAAGACCAGCCTGGACAACATGGCGAAATCTCATCTCAACTAAAAATACAAAATTAGCTGGGTGTGGTGGTGTGCGCCTGTAGTCCCAGCTACTCAGGAGACTGAGGCAGGAGGATGGCTTGAACCCAGGAGAAGAGGTTGCAGTGAACCAAGATTGTGCCACTGCACTCCAGCCTGGGTGACAGAGCAAGAGTCTGTCTCCAAAAAAAAGTTAACGCTTGATGCCCTCTACCCAAGTAAATCCCAGAGGAGCCTAGTTGGGTTCTTGGTTGTAAACTACAGACTTTTACTTGACCACAAGCTGAAACGGAGTTTGCTAGAAGGCTATGAGGCATCTCACTGTGACTGCAAGTGTGAAAAACCTCAGGAAAAGGGTAGGAACTAAGGAAGGCAGGCAGAGTCATGCCTGCAATCCCAGCATTTTGGGAGGCTGAGGCAGGCCGGATCACCTGAGGTCAGGAGTTTGAGATCAGGCTGGCCAACATGGTGAAACCTGGTCTCAACTGAAAATACAAAAAATTAGCAGGGTGTGGTGGTGCATAGCTGTAGTCCCAGCTACTCGGGAAGCTGAGACAAGAGAATTGCTTGAACCCAGGAAGCGGAGTTTTCAGTGACCTGAGATTGTGCCACTGCACTCCAGCCTGGGTGACAGAGAGACTTTGTCTCAAAAACAAAACAACAACAAAAACAGCTTAGTAAGAGTTTAGAGAAGCACATTTTAAAAATCAGCCTTGTTGAGGGATAATTTAGCTGCAGTTAGCTGAGTCCAATTAAATTATACAACTCAAAGAGTTTTGACAGGTATACCCAATCATGAAATCACTGGCACAATCAAGATACGAAACATATCCGTCACCCCAAGACTTATGCCCCTTTGTAATTTATCTCTTCTTCCACCTCTGTCCCCAGACAGACAACTATTGATGTTGATCTTCTTTCTGTCACTATAGTTTCATTTGCCTTTTCTAGAATTTTCTAGAATTTTATATGATTAAAAAAATGCATGCCCAAATTATCTGATATCCAGTGTTTGCTTAAAAAATAATCCATTGGCAGGGGGACATGGGTGGGAATGTAAGTGAAACGAGATCGGGGCTTGTTACACTATTTTACTTTTGGATATGTTTGAAATTTTCCATTATACAATTTTCATATGCATCATCACCTCTTGATCTGGTTGTTCCTAAAAACAAAATGCACAAAGGAGGCTAACGAGATATTATATTTATAATAACAGAAAAACGATAAACAATCTAAATACCCAACAAAAGGTAGGGTAAATAAATTACAGCACATTCATTGAATGGAACACATGGGGCCTTTAAAAATCATGTTTTCAAAGGATATTTAATGCCATTGACAAATGCAATGTACATTTTATATGGAAAGTACAGGTTACAAAACAGTTACAGCATGATTCCATTTTAATCTAAAATATATAATAAATATAAATAAAATACTGGAATGTTAATGGTGCTACACTCTATGTGGTAGGATTACAAGTGATTTTTTGGGTGGGGATGGGAAACAAAATTTTGCTCTGTTGCCCAGGCTGGAGTGCAATGGCATGATCTCGGCTCACTGCAACCTCCGTCTCCCAGGATCAAGTGATTCTTCTGCCTCAGCCTCCCAGGTAGCTGGGATTACAGGCGCACGCCACCATGCCAGGCTAATTTTTATTTTTAATAGAGACGTGGTTTCACCATGTTAGCCAGGCTGGTCTCGAACTCCTGATCTCAGGTGATCTGACTGCCTCAGCCTCCTCAAATGCTAAAATTACAGGCATGAGCCACCGCCCCCGGCACCGCCCCCACCCTCCCCCCACCGCTTTTTTTGAGATGTAGTCTCACTCTGTCACCCAGGCTGGAGTGCAGTCATGATCCCAGCTCACTGTAACTTCCACCTCCCAGGTTCAAATAATTCACATGCCTCAGCATTCCAAGTAGCTGGGATTACAGGTGTGCGCCACCACGCCCAGCTAATTTTCGTATTTTTAGTAGAGACAGGGTTTCACCATGTTGGCCAAGCTAATTTCGAACTCCTGGCCTCCATTGATCTGCCCACCTCAGCCTCCCAAAGTGCTGGGATTACAGGTGTGAGCCACCGTGCCCTGCCCATGCTAACTTTTTGTGTTTTAGTAGAGATGGGGTTTCACCATGTTGCCCAGCCTGGTCTCGAACTCCTGAGCTCAGTCAATCTGCCCACTTGGCCTCCCAAAGTGCCAGATTACAGGCATAAGCCATTGTGTCTGGCTACAAGTGATTTTTATTATCTTTATAAGTTTCCAGTATTTTCAAAACTTCTACAATGAACATGTGATACACACACGCGCACACACACACACACACACACACACACACAGACATTTGTAGAGACAAGGTCTCACTATGCTACCCCAGGCTGGTCTTGAACTTGAACTCCTGAGCTCAAGCAATCCTCCCGCCTTGGCCTCCCAAAGTGCTGTGATGGCAAGTGTGAGTCATGGTACCCAACCTATAATATTTTTAATAGAGGAGAATCGTTTTTAATGTATCTTTGCTACTTTGCATTTTTCCAGATTCTTTTCTTTTATACTGTCTTATTTTTAACCCTATCAGACCATAGAATAACTTTTATTATATTCCCATAGACTCAAAGTAGTATATTTTCAGAACTAGATAGGACCTTAGAGATAAAGACTGATTACTCCATTGTTTAGAACAGGAAACTGAGGATCTGAGAGCTGAAGTAACTTGCTTGATGCCATACAGAAAATTAGTGTCAGAGTCAGAACCAGCAGTCAAGCCCCGTGGGGCTGATTCCCTTTCACTGCCTCATAGAACAAAGGATTCCAGTTAAAACGCGTTCCCGACAGAGATCATTACTAGATGTTCTTGAATAGGATGCCCCAACCAGAGATAACTTGCTTGACTGTGTTTTTTTTTGTTTTTGTTTTTTTAAATAGAGATAGGGTCTCACTATATTGTCCAGGTTGCTCTTGAACTTTTGGCTTCAACCACTGCTCCCACCTTGGCCTCCCAAAGTGTTGGGATTACAGGTATGAACTGCTAGCCCTGGGCAACTTCCCTGACTTCTGATCCTGGTCCTGAATCTCATTTTAATCCAGGACACAAGGGATCCCTCAGCTTCATACACAGATCAATCTCCCTAACCCTGGCCAGGATCTGAATCCCGATCCGTGTTGGACAGTGAGCCATTTCTCTCCCGCTTACCCCTATCATGCAAATCTGTGTGGTTGAAAGGGATGTGGAGTGGAATATAGGTGAATCAATATAATCTCCTCCCTTCAAGGGTCAAGGATGACACTTTTATTCTTTTTTCCTTTTTTTATTTTTGAGATGGAGTCTCACTCTGTCGCCCAGGCTGGAGTGCAGTGGCACTATCTCGGCTCACTGCAACCTCCGCCTCCTGGGTTCAAGCAATTCCTGCCTTAGCCTCCAGAGTAGCTGGGATTACAGGTGCCTGACACCACGCCCGGCTTTTTTTTTTTTTTTTTTTTTTTTTTTTTTTTTTTTTGTGGTGGTTGTATTTTTAGTAGGGATGGAGTTTCACCATCTTGTCCAGGCTAGTCTTGAACTCCTGACCTTGTGATCCAAGGGTGACACTTTCTTATACGCAGGAAGGTAGGCAGACACTTTTTAACTAGAAGGCAAGGGCAGGTCCAGAACTCCAGTGGAAGATGCTCAGGGGCAGCATTGGAAGTTGCGGAGAGTCTGGAAAACCTCCCTCACCAGTTCGCGTGGATATTCAGAGCCCTCAGTCTGCTGATCAGAAGGGCCCGGCCCAGAGGACTTTTCCCAGTCCAGAGTTAGCTGAGGGACGGGAGCAGCCCAGCGAAAGCCAGTTCTTGAAAGGCTTTTGGGAAGCAGGGGTGGGGCCCAGGGGTGGAGAGTGTTGAGAGAGCTGCTGGAGGAGTGCCAGAAAAGATCGAGGGAAAAGATGCAACCGTGATGCTTGGTTACAGGAATTGGAAGGACAGAAAAGAATGGCCCATTCCATCTTTACGTCTGTCAGAACTCCTCAGTGCTGGGAACCCCAGCTGAGATGACATGGCTCCCCCAGGGATAAGGAGGTCTGTAAAGCTGGAAAGGAATTTCCCTTCCTGTGAGAAAACGGAACCAGTTATATCATCCCTCAGTGCCTCAGTTTCCCTCTCTGTGCAATGGAGCAGCAATAGCCTTCCTGCTCCTGCCACCTTGGGCTGTGGAGTGGGAGCAGAATGTGTGAGAATGCGTAAGATAGAATCAGGTACAACACGCTTGAATTCTCTCTACTTTCAGCTCTAGCTGGGGAGTACAAGTAGCACTGAGAGCTATAATTCAATTTTGGCTCCTTTACCCTCGAGCTGGGACACGGCTCCTACCCACTCCTAGCTTAACTTCCGGTGGTGGGACGGGTAAGGGGGTGGCTCAACCCTTGTCTTTCTCAATCCTGCCTGGCCTGGTAGGGAAGTCTTATCCCTATTGTCACTGCTCAAAGATTAGGGTAACTCCTTAATGCCCAGCACATGGCAAGAATCATTCCTTTGGTGGCATGAGGTGGCCCTGTCTCTGCGTCTTTATCTAATACTTCTCTGCTTGAAGTTCCTGAAATCTGGAAAATGGGTTATCTCTTTCTAGCTGTAAGTGCATATGTGCTTGTGGATTTTTGGGCAGGGGAGTGTGGAGTGGGGGTGGGGGGCGGAGGAGGAGGTGAAGTAGATAAAGGGAAGGGAACCAGGAGGTAGTGCTGCAGGTATTAACAAGCCCAATTGACTTTGGTAGGTGTTTCTGTTTGTTTGTTTGTTTGTTTTTGTTTTTGTAGACAGAGTCTCGCTGTGTCGCCAGGCTGGAGTGCAGTGGTGCCATCTTGCTTCACTGCAACCTCCTCCTGCTTGGTTCAAGCAATTCTCGTGCCTCAGCCTCCCCAGTAGCTGGGATTACAGGCATGCCACCATGCCCGACTCATTTTTGTATTTTTAGCAGAGACAGGGGTTTCATTATGTTGGCCAGGCTGGTTTTGAACTCCTGAACTCAAGTGATCCGCATGCCTCGCGCCTCCCAAAGTGCTGGGATTATAGGCATGAGCCACCGCGCCTGGCCCTAATAGATTTTGTTTCCCCTCCCATAAATGTTTAGACTAAAAAGGCTGAGAGTAGCTTCATAGTGGTTTAAGGCTTTTCAGACCCCAGTTAGCCCTCAACCCATCTGGGCAAATGAAAGACAAGAATCTAAACAAAAAAAGGACCGATCAAGGTAAACATGCGAATCTCCTTTTTACCTCATGGTCTTTGTAGAAAAAATGCCCAGGGCAGCAAAGACAGAAACCCAAGGGGCAACATGGAGGACACAAGAGGATCATGGCAAGAAAAAGGCAGCTAACCACATGTCTTTCCTGAAAGACTTTATTGTTATTTTATTTTATTTTTTATTTTTGAGATGGAGTCTGGCTCTGTCACTCAGGCCAGAGTGCAATGGCGTGATCTCTGTTCACTGCAACTTCTGCCTCCTGGGTTCAAGTGATTCTCCTGCCTCAGCCTCCCGAGTAGCTGGGATTACAGGTGCCTGCCACCACGCCCAGCTAATTTTTGTATTTTTAGTAAAGACGGGGTTTCACCGTGTTGGCTGGACTGGACTCGAACTCCTGACCTCAGGTGATCCACCTGCCTCGGTCTCCCAAAGTGCTGGGATTACAGGCATGAGCCAACACACCCGGCCCCTTTGTTTTTTCTGTAGCTGAAATTGTGAGCTCAAGAGGCTTACACTGTGGTCAAGGAAACAGTTTAGAAGAAACAACTAGATAACAAGGAGACAGAGCGAGAGAGCAGAGCATCAATATTCAGGTGAAAAAAAAAAAAATCAGGCCACATCGAAAGGTTGGAAGGTGGGCAGGATCAGGGATGGCTTCTGGAAGGGGGTGAGATTTGAGTACTTGGAGAAAGTAGATATAGAAAGTGGTGAGGAGGGCATCCCAGGCTGGAGGAACATCATGAATCCACGCTGGGAGGTGGAGGGGGGGGGCGCGTGGTGCAAAAGAACAAAGGCTGCAAAGAGTAATGTCTGTTGCGGGAGGCAGGGAGGAGACAGCGTGGCTGAAGAGGAGGATGTGGGTTGCAAGGTCATTGTGGGGATCTGAAGAGAATGAACTGTAATGTGGGAGCAAGGAGAAAATCTTTGTTTCCCTTTGAAAACATGACCTTCACACACCACGGGGGAGGTGTTTCCCCTCTTCTGTCAACTTCTGGGCTCAGCCCTCTGACCTCTCACCCCCTCCCCCCCAACGCAGGAGACATCCTGTGGACCAAAATCAGTGTGTGACCACGTAGGTCACTGCACAGGTGGGAATGTGTGTATATGCGCGCGTGGTACTCTGCAAAGCATGCACAAAGCATGTCTCCTACGCTGTGAAATGGAAGCAGAGCAGGTGGCAGCCTGTTTGGCACCCTTTGAGGCAGGCTGCAGGGCACAGTAAGAAGGGCTCAGGGCTTGGATTTAAATCCCAGCTGTGCCATTGCCTATCTGGGTGACCTACAGAGGTCCCTTTCCTTCTCTGAGCCTCATTTCCTCATCTGTAAAATTGGGATAATAATAGTACCTACTGCATAAAGTTGTGGTGAGGGTGAAATGAGATGTACTGTAAAGTACCTGGCTCATAGTAGGTACTCAGGCATGGACAACTTTTTATATTCGGTACCCACCTCTGCATCCCATGCCGCTGCCAGGTATCTTCTCTGCAAACCCGAATTCCCGCCATTTCCCAGAGTCCTGGCTACTTTGTTGCACGTGCTGCTCAAGGCAGTGCTAGGCGCCGTTTCCGTGAGAGTGAAATATAAACATGAAGTGGAAACAAATGTAGCAAAATCTTAGTGGCTGTGGAGTCTAAGTGATGGGAGTTCTCATTACAATCTACTTGTTTAAACAAACAAAAACTGTGGCAAAGCAGAAACCCAGCTTGGCCTCCAGAAGGTTACATTAGCAGGTGGGAGATAAATAAGTCAGCGACTCATTTTTATGCAAGGCGGAACCTGCAATGGGGGTTCTGAAAGAGAGACATAGTGTGTAAACCCGTCGGAAAGGGGAACATGGCTTCACCTGGGGTACTACTGGCAGCTTCCCTGAGGCAGGGACAGGTCAAGTGGTCCTTTGAGGAAGAGTTTGATTTGCAGAGAACAGGGTGGGTGTCCTGGTTGCAGTGGTCCAGGCTCAAAGAAAACAATGGCCAACAGCACAGGCTCTGGAACAGAATGGTATTAGTGTGCTTTGAGAACTGTAGTTCAGCTGGGTGTGGCAGGAGGGAAAATACAAGAATCCCTTAGCATGCCACAGACAGTGGTGGAGAGGGCTTAATTGATCAGGCTAACCTGCTATTTGCTAGTTAAGTGCAGAGCCATGAGGGGGCCTACTTCAGGGCTCAGCCGGGAGATGAGGTGGAAGAATGGAGCCTGAGAGCCCATCTGGTAGCTGGGGAGGGTTGCTCCAGATGTAGAACCGTATAGGAGCGTGCCTCTTGGGGTTGGCGGGAGGGTGTTTAGAACCTCAAGTTCAGGACAGAACATGATGGACCCTGAAGAGTAAAACTTTTCTCCTTCCCATGCCACCTGAGCCTGTCAAAGGGCCACAAGCCCCTGATACCTGTTTTCTTTCTTCTTTTCTCTCTTTCTTTCCCTCCCTCCCTCCCTCCTTTCCTCCCTCTCTGTCTCTTTCTTTTTTTGAGACAGAGTATTGCTCTGTTGCCCAGGCTGGAGTGCAATGGCTTGATCTCGGCTGACTGCAACCTCTGCCTACCATGTTCAAGCCATTCTCCTGCCTCAGCTGCCGGAGTAGCTGAGATTACAGGCACCTACCACCATGCCCCGCTGTTTTTTTCTTTTTTTCTTTTTTCTTTTTTTTTTTTTTTTTTTTTTGCATTTTTACTAGAGACAGGTTTTCAGCATGCTGGCCAGGCTGTTCTCGAACTCCTGACCTAGGCAATTGCCTGTCTTGGCATCCCAAAATGCTGGGATTACAGGCATGGGCCACTGCTCCCAGCCATTTTTTTTTTTTTTTTGATGGAGTCTTACTCTGATGCCCAGGCTGGACTGCAGCAGTGCAATCTCAACTCACTGCAACCTCCGCCTCCCAGGTTCAAGTGAGTCTCCTGCCTCAGCCTCTGGAGTAGCTGGGATTGCAGGTGTGCACCACCATGCCTGGCTAATTTTTGTATTTTTAGTAGAGACGGGGCTTCTCCATGTTAGCCAGGCTGGTCTTGAACTCCCGACCTCAGGTGATCCACCCACCCCGGCCTCCCAAAATTCTGCGATTACACTGAGCCACCACGCCCGGCCCTGATACCTGTTTTCATTCCTTTTCAGGCACCTTAAGGATTATTTCAAGTTGAGGAGGCTCATATGCAATTACAAGACCTGGGAAGGGGTGGTTTGTTAAGCCTCTGTCAGCTCAACTCCTTGCTTGCACAGAAGGAATTCTTTAAACTTACCAACCTTTCAGATAGAGAGAAAGACTCTCCTGGAATAGAAACGGAGGAAAGAAGAGGGCTAGGAGACTGCCCATGAAGGAGTGTAGGGTTGGCAAGGGAAGAGGGAGACTCCATTTGGCTGAGAACAGGCCTTCTTAGCAGGCGATTGGGAAGACATGGGGCTTCAAGAAGGTTGGGCAAGGCAGCAAAGACCAAGGAGTTGTCTAGGTCACAGTCATTTGTCCTGGGAGTCTTGTGTGCCTCTCCCTGCTTCCCTTCCTCCACAGTCTGGCTCCTCTCCATATTGTGATCACCACCACGACAGGAAGCAGGCAACCAAGAACGGCCTGCAGTCCTCTGCGAGAAGGGGCCTGGACGGCTGTGGAAGGATGCCCAGCACTGTGCCTGGCTGCTCCCCACCCGAGAGGGCTAGCTTAACCCAAGCTTCTTAGGCAGGTGCCAGGAGAGAGGACCCCAGAGCCCAGCAAGCCTGGGGCAGGACAGTCCATCCTTAAAAGCTACGGTGAATTCCAGGTTAAAGGGATAGCCTGAAGAAGTTGAAAGTAACCCACCAAAAGCATCCCCTTGCCGGTTGTATTTGGTGGGGGTGGGGGGGTCTGTGGACCATGTTCACCATTTTATTGCTAATACCTAGCAACCACAAATCATTTTTTAATCTCTTTTTTGTGCCTACTGTATGTAACGTATTTTATTATGATCAATAACAGCCACCAACAGCCATCAGACACCTACGATGCAGCAGGCTCCTACATTGTACCAAGAACTTTACTTGTATTACCTCAGTTCATTCCCATAACAACCCTGGGTTGTAGGTACTATGAATGTCCCTATTTTACAGAATGGGAAACAACGGCTCAGGGCAATGAAATAACTCACTGAAGGCCATATAGCTAACAAGTGATAGAGGCAGGACTCAAACTCAGGCTTCTTTAGCTCCAACGCCACGTGCTTCTGCGCGTAAGCAAGTCCACTCCCCAGCCTCCGGCATGCTTTGCTGCCTTGCTCCTCACTACACCATGCCTTCTCCCAATTAGTAGATTAGTCATGTGTTGACACTTCTAGTCTCAGTCTAATGGCTTGTTTATTTAACTGATGGATGCTGCTCCCCATTTGAGGCCATTAGCATTTAAACAAAACAAAACAAAACTGTTGAGCCTGGCAAAGTGACACTGTGTTTACTGTTTTTTTCCCCAGTGTTAATTGTGAGCATTTTCCAAATATGTATTTTGATGTGCTAACAGTCCATAAAGAGGACTATAGAACAGTTAGCAGTCTTCTCATGCAGCTCCAGCCCCACTCCCCATAATCTCCTGGGCGAGAGGGAGAAGTCTTGGCTAAGACTAAGAGGGATGGTGACCGTTTCAGTCTGATTAGGGGGCAGAGGAACTGGGCTGGGCCAGCGACTCAGTCCTTGGGGGCTAAGTCCCAGAGTATCCTCGCTTCATGCTTGGGGAGGGAATTTGGTATTTCTTTGCAGGACAATAAGAACATCTGTGCCAAGGCAGAGGAGGAGGCAGGGCGCTCCGAGGCATCTCTGCCGGAGTCTCTTGACACTGTCCGATTGTTACTGCTTCAGTTTCTGCTGGGATCACTGACCATGTCCATTTAGAGCAGGCTGACTTGGGCAAAGACAGTGTAGGGCTGAGGAAGGACAGAGGGGACCCGTCTGGCTGGGGGTGGAGGTGTGAGGTGGGCAGGGAGCTAGACCAATTCTAAAGCGACCCAGGTTACAAATGAGCTGCTGCAAAGGACAGGGTGAATCTTGCATCCTAAATGGGAGGAAGGAGTGCTTCCACTCTCCCCCTCCCCTGGGGTAACTGCTGTTGACTTCTTGTCCAGTTTGTTTGCAGCCTTCTTCTGGCAGATCAGGCTTCGGGTCGACCTTGGGGCAAATGGATGAAGTGCAGGTTTGATCTTTATATGGGACAGTTTGCTTCACACTCAGAAAAGCCTGGCTACTTCCTGCCTCCCAGCTCCAGTTGCAAACTGGAGTTAAAGGCGAGTTTCTGGCTCCCTGCAAACCATTCCCAGTAAGTAAGTAGACAGTCAGGTTACCCAGTGTGTTTGGATGGTGACTGCAGCCATATCTAGTCCCAGCGAGTCGGCATCCCACTGGGGATGAGCTAAGACAGCGCCTTAGCTTCTTCCTCACTCAGACTTAGCCCTGGAACTGGCAGTTCTGGGGATCAAGAGGTAGGCATCTGCCTCCTGCATAATTAGTTACATCAGTCTCAAAAAGCATTGATGGCCCATCCCTCTGGGCATCATGCTGTGCCTGGCACGAGCTAGTAATCTCCACCCGGTTCTGGCCCTCCCGAGTTTACAACCTTAAGTCACACAATAATGACACAGATCCCAAAGGCGAGCAGTCAACAAATACATCCACTTGTCTGCCAGTCACAAGGGATCCATTGAGTGAGCCACTGCGACAAACAGGGCCGCCTTCAAAGAGCTTCCAGTCTGGTGGGTAAATAGGTTAAGACTGAGTGAGGGCTTGGGAGAAGAGATTTGGGCGAGGAAACACAGTCAACTTGGGCATAATGGAACGGACTTCTTATTCCTTTTTTTTTTTTTTTTTTTTTTTTTGAGACAGAGTCTCATTCTGCCACCCAGGATGGAGTGCAATGGCGTGTTCTCAGCTCACTGCAACCTCCGCCTCCTGGGTTCAAGCGTTTCTCCTGTCTCGGCCTCCGGAATAGCTGGGGCCGCTGGCGCTCGCCACCACTCCCGGCTAATTTTTGTATTTTTAGTAGAGCTGGGGTTTCGCCATGTTGGTCAGGGTGGTCTCGAACTCCTGACCTCAGGTGATCCGCACACCTCGGCCTCCCATAGTGCTGGGATTGCGGGAGTGAGCCACCGCGCCCGGCCCAAAAAGACTTTTAAAAAGTGTCTATTGGCATGTGGCTGGGTGGCTGGATTTTCTGTCGACTTTGAGCCACATCCCTCACTCTGGGTCAGGCGGGGTCTATATAAAAGGCTCTGCGATGTGTGGTGGGGAGAACCCCGGGCGGAGAGGCGGGGGTCAGTGGCGCTTGGCGTGGGCTCACCCTCTCTCCCTGGGTGGCCAGGACGTTTATCACTAGATTTCGCCTCTCCGGGCCTGACGGTCGGCAGTTAGGGTCCCTCACGGCTAGGGCATTTTCTGGACAGTCCCCCGCCCTCCTCCCGCCAGCCACGAGTCTCAGCTGCGCGTCGCGCGCGTCGGTGGCACAGGTTTGGGGCGGGAGCCGGGAGGAGACTCTGGGTCAAGTCATCCCCGGAGGAAAGGTCGCGGCGACTCCCCGGGGCGCACCAGCCTGGCCTGCGCTGCTGGAGGAACCTCGGCCGGTCTGTCCCCTAAACATTTCCGACGGGCGCCTACGCCCCGGGAGGCTTCCGAGGGCCCGGCTGAGCTGGGGAGACCCAGCCCGGCCCGGGTTCGCGCTCCCGGGCCGCACGCCCGACCGTCCGCGAGGTGCCGGCGGCCACGGGGCGCCGAGGCTCCCCGAGGGCGGGCTGCGGGGTGCGCGCTGCGCCGGGCCGGGCCGGGCCGAGGCAGGGCCTGGGCGAGCGAGCGAGCGGAGCGCGGCGGCGGGAGTGCGTGTGTAGGGAGAGCGCGCGGGAGCGCGAGCTGCCGGCCCGGGAAGGGTGGGTCGGGGAGCGGCGGCGGCGGCCGCGGGAGGAGCGAGCCGGGAACCGGAGGCCAGCCGGGCTGGCGGGCCGGAGCCGCGGGGGGGAGGGCGGAGCGCCGAGGGCGGAGACGGGGCCGCGGAAGGGAGGGGGCCGCGGGGCGCGGCCGCGGGGCGGGGCGCCGGGACCTGGGGAAGATAAGAGCGTGCTCGGGGGAGCGAGGGCGGGAGCGAGGGAGGGGCGGGGGACTTAGAGACCAAAGAGGAGACAAAAGGACGGGGTGGGTAGGAGGGGCATAGACGAGCGGGGGTTGGGGAGGGGCGCCGGGGGACGCCTCGCGGGAGGGGTGCGTGCGTGTGTGTGTGTGTGTGTGTGTGCGCGCGCCGCGGGGTGGGGCACGGTGTGGGAGGGACTTAGAGAGGGACAAGATGGGACAACATAAGGGAGCGCAGGGGTACGGAGAAAGGGGGGGCGGGAGTGCTCCACCACGCTGGTCACGAAGGGGAAGGGAGGCCGCGAAGGGGAGGTCGCTTGGAGGACTGGACACATGCAGGGACGGGGATTCTGGGGATGGACAGTCCGCGAGGAAAGGGGTTCAGGGCTTCGGCGGGCTCGGGAGGGGAAGGGGGAGCCGAAACGGGGAAAGGGGGTGCTGTGGAGACCCAAGGGTGGAGGCGGATGGGCGTGTGTGCAGCGCTGAGGGCAGGGATTTAACGCCGCTGTTCGCGATGACCCGAGGACCACGGTGGGGGCTGCACAGACGGGACGGGGCTACCGAGGCAGGACGAGAAGTGCCCAGGGGAAAGTGGGACCTACAAGGGCTAGAGAAGGGTGGCGGGGGCGGCCTCGGGCTCGGCAGGAAGGCGCCACCACCGCCCTCTGCCCGTCCCCAGCGTGCCCCGCCCCGTCCGGGGGCCCTAAGGGCAGCGGCCTGGGCCGTGGGGGAGCCGAGCCAGGGCGGTACCATTCGGAACAGAGAGGGGGGCTTGGGGGGAAGGGAGGAGCCAGGGGTCAGAACCCTGTTGGGGGCGGGGGGGGCGCCACACCCTGGGAAAAAGGCTTGGGCACATCCAGAACGGACCAATCAGCGAGCAAGGCCAGGGTGGCGTCAAGGGGCAGCTTCGGCCAATGGGAAGGGAGAACACTTCGGAGGTTCGGAGGAAGAAAAGAAAAAAAAGCCCCACGAAACAACAATCGAATCCGTTTGGGGGCTTGGAAGGCTGGCAGTGGGCGTCGTTTATAGCACGTTCCGGCACCTGCCTCTCCTTTGAAGGATGGAGTCACTTGCATCACTCCTGGACAGTGGGGAGCAAACGGAGCTCAAGAGGGTCCCGGGAAAGTAGACGGGGATTGGCCATTTACCGGGGACACTTGATTGGGCGCTTCAATTTGGGGGGTGGGTGGGACGGAGGTAGCAGCTTTGTGCTCAAAAGAGTGCAAAATAATGTTGTGGTCCCTTAAACGGAGGCAGAAGTGGGCAGGGTGCCGCATCCCTTACCACTGGCTGCTGATTTAAGTGTCAACCAGCGAGTGGACCGTGGATAATCTCAAGCCGATGGATAACTTAAGCATGCCCTTTGGGCACTGAACACTGCTCAACATACACATTTCCCTTCCCTTCCCAGTCCGAGGTTGTTTCATAAGAGGATGAGCAATGGTAGGGGCCACAGGGCACCGCTGAGAAATTCATAGAAATTTATCTTTGGCTTTTCGCTTCTGTTAGTCTAGGGTTCTAGTCCCCTACTCAGTCACCAGTTTAATGTTGTAACACCAGATACATCACTGTTCTGAACAGTTTCTTGTATAAAGGTACTGGGACTAAGCTACCTTTGCGGTCTAAACATTTTGGAACTGATTTGGAGAGTGGTGTGCTCAGAAGAGAAGTCAGTAACTGTCCGGGGCCAGGGGAGGGGGACTGCAAAAGAAAACTTGTAGTGGTATAGCTTTTGACCCAGGGATTCCAAATGTCTCCAAAGCCCCTGAAACTGTATGTAAAATGTCATGCAAGCGTGTGTGTGCACGTGTTTCTGGAGACGGTTCATAAATTTCAACATATTTTTAGAGGGGCCTGTGACACAAAAGTGAACCCACTTTGGTTTAAAAATGTTGGGGATGGGACTGAACCTCCAAGGCAGGAAGCAAGGTGCAGTCGTGGTGTCATTTTGAGATCAGAGGTGTTTCCCAAATTCCTTGTTAGGAAGCTCGGCTGCAGGGAATCTTTCCATATATTTCTTATCATCCAAAGGCAGACCAAGTTCCTCAGAGCTGAGAAGCCCATGTGAACTGTCATACAGCAAAGCAATGCTTGAACAAACTATACTTTCAATCAATGGTGAGGAGCGGGCCCTGAGTTAGGAAGGAAAAGCAATAGAGGTTTACTTCTGAAATCACATCTACCTTTATCTACAAAATAAGGGTAAAACCTCCTGGTCTTCTGAGAAAAGAGGGTTATATACATGATATTGTAGACAGCAGCCTGTACAAGCTGGGAAAGCTCACACATATGAAAAAAATGTCAGTTGCTAGACTTGTGGGGAAAGAACCCAGCTTCAGCACCATGCTGGTCTTAGGATCAGTCTAGGACAGAATCCAATTGCAGAGTTTGTATGTCTTCTTCCCAGGCTCAGAGGTCAAAATATAGAATATTTCATCATAATTAACCCTGTCTCTTCAAGTTGGCAGTAATTAATGGTGGATCATATCTGATGTGATGTATTTAAGATCACAGACTACAGTGAATTTTCTCCATTTCGATTTAGGACCAACGACATAATCTTTGGTAAGAAAAAGAGGTGCCCCTGACAAGTGCAACTCGAGAAATGCAATATTGGAGCGTCCATAGGTGTCCGGCTTGACCAAATGATTTCACTGGGGGACAACACAACATATACTCCAGATAAACAGATTAAAAAAGCCTTTATTTTTAAAATGTGGCTCAACTACTTGCAAGGTGCTGAGCCAGTTTTGGAACCCACCTTGTAGCAGAGTAAAACTGGACCAAAGTGAGTGGAGTCAGGGCTCCTGGCTGTCACTCCTCCAGCAACTCAATCTACAGAGTTTTTCTTCAGCTGTTTTTTGTGACGCGTGGTGACCCGTTTTGGATTCCTCTGTATGACAGAGAGGTCCGACCTTGAGGAAGACCGGTAGCCCACATCCTCTGCTTTTATGGGCTTAATGATATGGCCTGGCTTGGTGATGACCTTAGGAGTAGTCAGCTTTTGGAAAGCTCTCTGGGTGTTCCACGTGGATCCTATAGGGGTCTGGATGGTCCTTTCAAATTGCCGATGGTGGGTAAATGGATATGGAAGCACTCGTACCTGGGAAGGAAGGAGAATGATTTGGTATGAGGCAGGCCTGGGGTGCAGTTGTATACTGGAATGGCAGCTCTCATCAGGTACTGTTTTGGTACAGGCCACGGTTCCCCACGATGACTGCAAGTGAAGAGACTGAGAGATCAAGGCATCCCAGGGCTCCCATCTGCCCTTAGGAGTCCAATCTGCTTGATGACACTGGGAGTGGGGGGGAACTAAGTTGGCTCTGGATGCCCTATTCAGCAATTCAGGGTCTGAAAAACCACCCCGACACTGCCCCTGTCTTTTTGGTTTTTTTTTTTCTGAGACAGAGTCTCACTCTGTTGCCCAGGCTGGAGTGCAGTGGGGTGATCTCCACTCACTGCAGCCTCCACCTCCCAAGTAGCTGGAATTACAAGCGACACCACTGTCCCTGTCTAGCTGTAGGAGCTCCAGGGCTGTTGTCCCACAGTGAGTTTTCCTATATAACACTGTGACTGCAAGAACCTACACCTTCGTGTATCCCTGTGGATTTCCTGTCTTTTCTACCCTCTTTATGCTCTCAGTCTCCTCCTTCCCTCTCTTAGGATTGATGTTTTAAGGAACCGGAATCCTGAACTCTACCAGGCTGTTACACTTAGCTTCGTCTTCTTTTGGCATCACAGAAGTGTAGAGCTGGAAAGCCCTAGATATTGGCAATGGTCATCTCCCTTGGCCTGAAGATTAGGCTTAGAGCGGGGAAGTGATGGACATAAGTAAATGAGGAGCAGCATTTGTGAACAGAACCCACAGCTCCTGTTTCCTTGCCTGGCACTCCTCCACCACATTACTACCTTCAGATATTTAAATAATCTTTCAGGCAGGTGTGGCGGCTCGTGCCTATAATCCCAGCACTTTGGGAGTCCGAGGCAGGCAGATCACGAGGTCAAGATGGAGACCATCCTGGCCAACATGGTGAAACCCAGTCTCTACTAAAAATACAAAAATTTAGCTGGACGTGGTGGTAGGTGCCTGCCAGCTTCTCCGAAGGCTGAGGCAGGAGACTTGCTTGAACCTGGGAGGTAGAGGCTGCAGTGAGCTGAGATCGTGCCACTACATTCCAGCCTGCTGATAGAGCCAGACTCCATCTAAAAAAAAAAAAAAAAAAATCTTTCAACACTTCCCCAATGGTGAAAGGAGGAAAAACACATAAGCAGAAAATGGGGATGTAAAAATCAGTAGTCTCTGGCAGGGCGCGGCGGCTCACACCTGTAATCCCAGTACCTTGGGAGGCCAAGGCAGGCGGATCACTTGAGGTCAGGAGTTCAAGACCAGCCTGGCCAACATGGTGAAAACCCCGTCTCTACTAACAATACAAAAATTAGCCGGGTGTGGTGGTGCATGCCTGTAATCCCAGCTACTCAGGTGGCTGAGGCATGAGAATTGCTTGAACCTGGGTGGCAGAGGTTGCAGTGAGACTCTGTCTGAAAAAACAAATGAAAAAACCCACATCAGTAGCCTTTGGAAATATTCAGTGGAATACTCAAGAGAACTAAGTACTCTCTTACTTGTACTTACATGGTCCTGGTAGTAGCGAAGGAAACAGATTTTCTTTAAGTTAAGGGAATGTGTTATTTGGGTTGATGGCTACATCTGTGCTTGTCAACCAGGGCAACAGAAAGAGAACACCTGGACCAAGTATTTAGTCTCAAAAGATCCCCCTAGGCACCTTGAAGCACTTTAGTCTACTGCATGTTGGAACCTGCAGCCACTTATTAAAAAGACGAAAACTGGGGGAGATTCCTGGAAAACTATTTGTCAGTTTGCCATGACTGTATTAAAAAACAAACAGGTAAGACCCCTGGAAGGAAAGGGTGGTCTTTATTGAGCGCCATACTCTGCCCATCACCTGTAATCCTGGCCCACTGAAGCACCCTTGCCACCTTCCCTTATCCCGTAACTGCCTATTTTCTAGTTATAGATCCTTAATTGGGACTGCAGTGGTTACAATCCAGTTTTTGCAGTGATTGGTTCAGAAAATAAGATCGAATAGAATGTTATTGAAATGTACATCTTCTTACCTCTGTTCTGTACCCATTAGTTCTTTATTTCTTCAGGGGGAAAAACGTAACTCATTTCAATATTATGCTGGCTTGGGACAGATCTCAGAATTGAAAGGAACATAAAGATCATCTAGTCCAATCTCATTCTTGAGTCCCCTTTACTCATACTCATGCTCCCAGAGCAGCCTTGAATTCTTTATCTCCTTTAACTTCTACTTTATGTGACTTCATACAATAACCTTCAATATACTCGAACACTGTAATCACATTCAACTTTTCTTTTCTCTTGTAAACATCCCTAGCTCATTATCATGTGACACAACTTACAATCTTCTCATTCTCCGGAACAAGTACCGGTTTGTCTTCATTTTTCTTAAAGATACAGCTCAAACCTCATAGCCTCTGTTGGAGTATTACCTTGACTCTAAACTTTTTTACTGGCCAGTAATTAAAACAGCATAGTCTATCTGAAATGGTACATCTAATAGCCATTCAGTGAAAACAAGAGAGCTGATTTTGCGGTCAAGATCACACGTTCCTCTTGACCATGATCACTAGAATAATCTTTTCAAGCAAGAGAGCCAGGCAGTAACGAGCAGGCAGCTAAAGAGCTCTAAGCTCTCACCTGATGAGCCGCTGCGTGGATGTTGCGCTTCTCATTGATAATCACATTTGGCAAATTCTTATCTTTTCTTGGAGGACCCTCAGGGGCTTTAATGAGAAACCTGGAAGGCAAAACCACAGGACATCTGACTAGGAGCATTAAGGACTCAGTCAAAAGGGCAGGGAGGACACCGAAGGGCGAGGGGGGAGAACCTGGTGCCCTTTTGACAGGCTTTCTTCCGTGTTCTTACCGGCGTCTTTTCTTGGCACTGGGCTTTAGGCCCACACCACCCCACTCGCCCCAGCCAGGTAGTGTCAGGTCTACGTCCTTTGGCTTACTGGCCTCCACAGCTTCCCTCTTCTCTTTCAAGAAATCTCTGATGACATCATCCCCAGCGAAAGCTTCCTTTATCATCTGCCTTTGGTTTCTCTCCACTTCATCTTCCTGGGAAGAAACAAGCGAGAGCTACAGCTTGGCCGAGGAGCGGTGGTTCATGGCTAGAACGCTTGAATTTTAGCGCCCCCTAGGGGGAAGTGCTGAACAATGATGGGCTTGCGATGCAAACCAATCGTAGGCAATCATGCTCCAATTTTTTTCTCTCTAGGGTAAATATCCCTAGCTCATTATCATATGACACAATTTTAAACTTTTCAGTAAGGAAGCTGCAGGGTGGAGGAAGGAATGGCCTGTGTTAGCAGCAGGAGCTCTAAGTGGCTAGACTGTGGGCTTCCTCTAGCTTATATCCCTGAAAAGACAGGTACCAGGATGCCTCCCTTTCAGTTTCAAATTAACTGGGGAGTCTTAGATCATTTGAGATCCCACTGAGTACAACTTCGGCAACAGCTCAATGACTCACCTTCGAGTTGTCCTGCCTGGGATCTGGTCAGAGCTCTGAGTTACTCCCTCTTTCCTCTGAGAGAAGTTTTAGAGTTACCCCAGAGAAGTTTTGGTGGATCAGGATTTAGGAAATGGGGATCTTGGCAGCACCCACATATCTGCATCTATTAAAACATCACTGGCACTAGCCTGACCCTGTACTACGCTGGACTTCTCAACTACTGAAATGTGCCCCTAGCAAAACAAAGCTTCATTACTCCTTGTGCAAGGATACTTTCTGAACCAGCTCTGATCCCCCACAATGGCCCACAACCCTGGCTCTGCTCACCAGCATCTCTATTGTGGGCACTGCCAAAGACTTCACCGAGAGAGACTGTGTGGTTAGGAGGTTCTGTAGGTCAATCATTTGCTCCTTCTTTTTCTTCTCCTTAGGGGCATCAGGGTGATTATTTGGGGTCTTCTCTGACCAATGCCCTTCTAACACAGGTCTGGAAAGCTCCTTATTTTGAAAACATTCTTCTTTTTCTAGCTCTTCCAGCATCTGTACTCTTTCCGGCCTCTGTAGCAACAGGGGCTCCTCTTCTTCTGGGGCAGGTTCCTCTCTCTGGACCTGGGGAACAGTCGCCTCTGAACTTGCTTTTTGCTTCCTGGATTGATGGTCTTCCTTCAATTTCTGCGACAGTGCCCTCAATTCGGACAGCACCTCCTGGCTACTAGAATCTGGGGGAAAAAGAATGAAAGCTGTCAGAAAAGGAGGTTTGTATGTTGCCTGGTCAGTAAGCATTTGTTGAGCACCCAGTGAGTGCTAGGTACCACATAATGCATTCTAACAAGGACAAATGGGGAAAATAAGATTCTGTGTAGTGGATCTCCTAGAGAGTACACTAATTATAGCAGGCAATGGAGTTTGGTAATTAAAAGTAGCATGTGAGATGTCGGATACGGTGTGTCACACCTGTAATGCCGGCACTCTGGGAAGCTGAGTGGGGAGGATTGCTTGAGCCCAGGAGTTCGAGACCAGCCTGAGCAACGCATAAGAAATCATCAACTCATCTCTACCAGCACCACCCTGCCCCCCAAAAATTGCCAGGCATGGCAGTGTGCATCTGTAGTCCCAGCTACTTGGGAGGCTAAGCTGGGAGGATCACTGGAGCCGGAAGGTCAAGGCTGTAGGGAGCTGTGATGGTGTCACTGGATACTAGGCTGGGCCACAGGGCAAGTCCTGTCTGAAACAGAGAAAAAAACGAAAAACAAAAAAAAAAACCTCAAAAAAGAAAACCAAAAAAAAAAAAAAAAAAAAAAAAACCAGTAGCATGTTGGAAAGAAGATATCCTAGTTCCTATTCCCAGTTTTGCCAATGACTCACTGTATAACTGGGACTGTGGCTTAAGTTCCCTGTGCAGTAAACCCTGCTTGGGAAGACTGCCCTAAGTTTCAAAATTTAAAAAAGGAAGCCACTTTAATAGGTGGCTTCCAAATGTAATTTCATGCTTTACTGCTTGTAAAAACCTTATCCAGGATTTTATCTTGACTCAAGAATTTCTACTTCATATCTTAAAGCAGTATTTCATAATCTGCTGTGGCTGAGCCAAGGGGTAAAGCAGCTGCTTTACCTAGTGGATGTAGCTCACACTTCTACTGTCAACATCTAAGCAAGTAACACTAGTCTCAAGAGTCTGAAGGGACTGCCTGGGTGCAGTGGCTCACACCTGTAATCAAAGCACTGTGGAAGGCCGAGGTGGGTGAATCACTTGAGGCCAGGAGTTTGAGACCAGCCTGACCAACATGGCAAAATCCCGTCTCTACTAAAAATACAAAAATTAGCTGGGCATGGTGGCGCGTGCCTGTAATCCCAGCTACTTGGGGGTTGAGGCAGGACGACTGCTTGAATCTGGGAGGCAGAGCTTGCAGTGAGCAGAGGCTACACCACTGTACTCCAGCCTGGCTGACAGAGACCTGTTTCCAAAAAAAAAAAAAAAAAAAAAGAGTCTGGAGGGAAGCACGGCGGTGTCATGCTTCTAAACTGTCCTTTGCCTTGATTCAGATTGCCCCATTCCCAAGTTGATCCTGCTCTCTAGCTTTGCCATGAAGCCATTGTAGCTCCTTAGATCTGGCCTTTGGACACAAGCATGTTTATTTCTCAAGAATCAAGTTTCCTTGCTCATTTTCATTGGAGTCCGTGACTTTCCAGTATTGTAGGACAATCTTGGAAGGTTTGAGAAAATTCAATTTACTTATTGTCCAAGGAAATCCAAATCTACCTTTTCTTTTTTTTTTTTTTTTGAGATAGAGTCTTGCTCTGTCGCCCAGGCTGGAGTGCAGTGGCTCGATCTCAGCTCACTGCAACCTCCGCCTCCCGGGTTCAAGTGATTCACATATCTCAGCCTCCCAAATAGCTGGTACTACAGGTACGTGCCACCATACCCGGCTTTTTGTATTTTCAGTAGAGATGGGGTTTCACCATGTTAGCCAGGATGGTCTTGATCTCCTAATCTTGTGATCTGCCTGCCTTGGCCTCCTAAAGTGCTGGGATTATAGGTGTGAGCCACCGTGCCCGGCCCAAATCTATCTTTCATATTTTCATATCACAGTATGAAATGTGCTCTGCACATTTAGCTAGATGGCCAGTTGTTGAGGGGGCTCATGAGGAAGCCACTAGGGTCCTGTGGTCATATACAGACACCCCCACAATCTCAGCCGGCTGTGCTGCTTCCCAAAATTCCCTCAGAAGCGACTACTTGCAACTATTAATCCCAGAAACATCTAGCCAAAACCATTCAGTAAAGGTCCCTACAATACCTTCTAAATGATAGCTCTTTTAAAATAAATTTTTGTATGTGGAACCCTAGGAAAAAAAAAAAAGGAGAAAAAAAAGGAGGCTGCGTGCAGTGGCTCGCACTTGTAATCCTCACACTTTGGGAGGCTGAGGTGACAGGACAGCTTGAGGCCAGGAGTTCAAGACCAGCCTGGGCAACAGAGCAAAACCTCAGTCTCTACGAAAACGTAGCTCAGCATGGTGGCATAGGCATGTAGTCCCAGCTAGCTGGGAGGCTGAGCCAAGAGGATCGCTTGAGACGGGGAGGTCGTAGGCTGCAGTGAGGTATGATTGCATCACCGTACTCCAGCCTGGATGACAGAGCAAAACCCCGTCTCTTAAACAAAAAAAAGTAGAAAAGATAATTTTTTGCCATTGAAAACCAGATTTTTGCCATCATCTAAATGCATTCCTATGTGGAACTGAACCAGACCTGGTAATTTGTCCAGATAGCCAAATGACTTCTCAACGTAGGTAGTTTCCTAGGCAGGCTTTTTAGTGTCCTGGTTTATTGCCAGAATGGGAACTCTCTGACCAATCTCACGGGTGCTAACACTGTTAATAAGATCTCTTCAAGATAACACATAGAAAATACAATGTACAAATAAAGCCTGAGCATGGAGTCACAATTCTAATTTGCCATGTAGCCCCGTGGAGTCATTCATTCTGTAAAGTCTCACCCCATATAGACACACGTAAACTAGCATCAAGAAGTGCTAAAAACGCTACTCCCACTTAACAGACAAAAAACTCCAGCAATTAGAATGTTTCACAGTGTCTCAAAATCTACCTACCTGTTTGTATAGGTGTGAACAGACGTCCAGATTCGCCGTTCTACCACACATACTTCTCCCTGGTGTGTGGGTACCAGGAACACTAACTCATACCCTGCCTTCGAGGATGATTTAGTTATTATGGCTTTCTAAAGGCTGTAAGCCCCCAAGAACAGAAAACTTGCCTGAACACATTGCATGGCCATGCAGATGACTGCTTATTAAACGCCTTTGAAGAAAAATAGTTATGAATCTAATTCTTCTGAGGGATCTAGTGCACGCACTCTTGCAAGTCCCCAGAGCCTAATCACTATGCAGTGTGTGTGTGGGTGGACGTTTTTTTCTCCCATAGTCCATCCATAGCACTAGGAAGTTCGCCTTTCCATTTGATCACAGCTCACCTTTTGTTTCTTGACTGTCTGCTGGCTCAGCATCCTGGTTGAGCTCAGATCTTTGTCTAAGGGATCGCCTTTCCTCAAATTCTCTCAACAAAATGTCTTCTTCTGCCACTGGTCTTTCTTCTCCCTCACTTTCAGAAACTTCGTGCGCCACAGGCTCTGGCAGCTGCTCAGGGTCCTCCTCCTCGGTTGCAGCCTCTTTGGTGTCACTGGTGCAGCTCCTGAGCATCCAGGGATTTGGTCCGTCCACATTCATCTGCACTTCATTCACTGCATCAGGGACAAAGAGTTCTTCCACTTCTGCGCCTCCCTCCTCCTCCTCACTCTCAGAGGCTACCTTGAGTTTCTGTGTCAGTTCTTTGTTCTTGGCCAACTGTTCCTGCATAGCTTGGCGAGCCTGGAGGAAAGTCACAGGATGAAAGCCTTGTCATTAGTGACCACAATAACACCTTTCCTGGTCCATTTCATAAAGCTGCCTCCTCTCCATTTGACTTGATATTTCTTACTGGTACCCACTGTTCAAACTGCACATACAACGCTGTGTTAATAGCTATGGTATAAAATGGAAGGCAAAATCTTTGTCCTTAAGGAATCAACAGGTGAAATAAGATTTTAAAAAGCTCCTCTCCCCTTTTGGACTTGCCTTCAATGCTGTTTCCCTTTCATCTCTCCTTTTCCACCTTGTTCTTGGTCATTTTCCTTTCTGCCTTAGAGATTTCTCTGATGCCTTTTTTAGATTCCTGGTTTTCCATCCATCCTCATGGCTCTTTCCCAACTCTGCTTCTGCTAGCATCCTCCAATTCCAGATCTGCTCTCACCCCAAGGGTCTCTTACCTCCAGGTCATATTTGGCCATAATTGCCTTTGATTTGGCCCATTTCCCACTGTTTTGGTGCTTAAGGCTCATTCTTTCCTAGAAAGAAAGAAGAGTGAGATTTCGACCTTTACTGCCTTCCAAGGAAAGCTGATTGAAAGGGGTGGGGGTGGGGCAAGAGGCAGTCTCACCATCATTCTGGCCTTTTCAATTTTTTCCAGTTCTTCCAATGCTGCAGCTGGATTAACCTTCCGCAGCTGCTCAAACTCTTTTAGGGCTTTCTTGGCCTTTCCTTTCTTCACGACTTTGTGATACCTGTAAGGTAAGAGGGTAGGAGGGAAGAGTTTAGCAATTTAGCCGAAGCAGTGATGTCGTAGGCACAAGTACCCATATCACCCGATGGGTTTCCCAAAGCAGGGGGCTGGAATGGGCATCACAGAGCTAGCTGGCTGTAGGGAGTCAGTTTGGGACCTGAGAGGACTGGCAAGACTCTTGGTACCCACAGTCCTCAGGTAGACCTCTGCGGCTCAAAGAGTCTGCCTCTATAGCTCAAGGGAGGAGTAGAACAAGTTTCATTTTTTTCTGTTTAGACAGTGTCTCACTCTGTCACCCAGGCCGGAGCGCAGTGACGTGATCTTGGCTCACTGCAACCTCCACCTCCTGGGTTCAAGCGATCCTCCTGCCTCAGCTTCCCAACTAGCTGGGACTACAGGTACACATCACCACACCTGGCTAATTTTTGTATTTTTTGTAGAGATGGATGGGGTTTTGCAATTTCTTCTTCTTCTTTTTTTTTTTTTTTTGAGATGGAGCTTCACTCTTGACACCCAGGCTGGAGTGCAATGGTGTGATTTCAGCTCACTGCAACCTCCACCTCCTGAGTTCAAGCAATTCTCCTGCCTTAGCCTCCCAAGTAGCTGGGATTACAGGCACCTGCCACAATGCCCAGCTAATTTCTGTATTTTTAGTAGAGACGGGGTTTTGCCATGTTGGCCAGGCTGGTCTTGAATTCCTTACCTCAAGTGATCCACCCATCTCGGCCTCCCAAAGTGTTGGGATTACACACGTGAGCCACCATGCCTGGCCAGTTTTGCCATGCTGCCCAGGCTGGTCTTGACCTCCTGAGCTCAAGTGATCCATTCACCTCAGCCTCCCAAAGTGCTAGGATTACAAGCGTGAGGCACCACACCGAGCTGAACAAGTTTCAGTTTCAAAGAGGCAAAAAGGCAGGAAGGAAGCCTTACTGGCCTCAACAGCTCTGGAATTCATTCTGCAGAACCACTCTGATGCCTTGGAAGGGAGAGAAAGTAACTGAATACTCCTCCTTTTGGCAAAACTGTAGGAGGTTGTTTTGGGGGGAAAAACGAGGCTAGTCACTCCTGTTTGGGACCTCATCTACGTGACTCTAGTTGCCGCATCAAAGTTTCTCTCCAAAGAATTCATGATGAGCCACATGACTTTCTTCTGTGGAACCCAAGTCCAGTTCACAGGGGCCTCCTTACTTTTTACTTTTAATTTTCTTCTCTCTTCGAGCTTTGGCCTCATAGTAGGACTGCAGAGCCCGGGCCCTCTGAAGCTCTGCTCGGCGCACCTTTGCCTACAACAAATGACATTGACAGTGAGACCTGGGCCAGAGGACAAATGCTAGGAGAGGTGTGACATGCCTGGGTACGTTCAAGGGCGTATGATACACTTACCTCTTCCAGGCTCATGGCTTGGAGAGAGGCCTTTTCTACGGGAGTTAGTAAAGGGTCTGTCACTGGCTGCTTGTTCTTACGGAGGAGGTTGAAAATTTCTTGCTCCAGGGGAGTTCTTGCCTTAAAGAAGTAACAAAACATTCTGAGTCTTAAGCCTTGCTCTTATAGCTCTTTGTCTTTACATTCCTATGACTCTCTAACTTATGACACTACAACTGGAATCATAAGTGGACAGGATTGGCTGTTACAGCAAGAAAAGGGGGTTCCAGTCGTCCTGTCAGCAGCGTAAATAAAGCCTTATTTGATTCTTCTTTATTTTTGGAGATAGAGTTTTGCTCTTTTTGCCCAGGCTGGAGTGCAATGGTGCAATCTCGGCTCACCACAATCTCCGCCTCCCGGGTTCAAGCAATTATCCTGCCTCAGCCTCCTGAGTAGCTGGGATTACAGGCATGTGCCACCACTGCTGGCAAATTTTGTACTTTTAGTAGAGACGGGGTTTTTCCATGTTGGTCAGGCTGGTGTCGAACTCCTGACCTCAGGCGATCCACCCGCCTCGGCCTCCCAAAGTGCTGGGATTACAGGTATGAGCCCCTGCATCCAGCCATATTTGATTCTTATATAAGACAATTTCGGCCGGGTGCGGTGGCTCACGCCTGTAATCCCAGCACTTTGGGAGGTCAAGGTGAGTGGATCACAAGGTCAGGAGATTGAGACCATCCTGGCTAAAATGGTGAAACCCCGTCTCTACTAAAAAATACAAAAAAAAATTAGCCTGGTGTTGTCGCACACGCCTGTAGTCTCAGCTACTTGGGAGGCTGAGGCAGGAGAATTGCCTGAACCCGGAAGGTGGAGCTTGCGGTGAGCTGAGATTGCGCCACTGCACTCTAGCCTGGGCGACAGAGTGAGACTCTGTCTCAAAAAAACAAAAAACAAAAAACAAACTACAACTTCAGCAGGGAGACACTCAGGCTACTCTCTAGTACTGCTGAGGGGATCACTGTGTTCAGGTTACCAATGTATGTTGAAGATTTCCATTCTCTTAAGAATCTAGGCAGGTTGCTCTAGAGTCCCTGTATTGTTATGTATCATTTGAAGCACATAACTATTACTTTATAGTTGTGAATCTCAAATTTGTATCATAAGCCTTCTTTTAGAATATTTCTAGAGGTAAGAGGAGGTTAGATTTATATTTTTGAGACAGGGTCTTAGTCGGTCACCCAGGCTGGAGTACAGTGGCACAATTTCAGCTCACTCTAATCTCTACCTCTGGGGCTCAAGTAATCCTCCTGCCTCAGCCTCCAGAGCAGCTGGGACCACAACTGGAAGTCACCATGCCTGGCTATTTTTTTTTTAAATTTTTTGTAGAGACAGGATCCTGCCATGTTGCCCAGGTTGGTCTTAAACTCCTGGCCTCAAGCAATCCTCCTGCCTTAGCCTCCCAACGTGCTGGGATTACAGGCGTGAACCCACTGCACCCTGTGAGGTTAGATCTTAAGACAGGCATCCCCAAACTACGGCCCGCGGGTCGCATGCGGCCCCCTGAGGCCATTTATCCGGCCCCCCGCCAGACTTCAGGAAGGGGCACCTCCTTCATTGGTGGTCAATGAGAGGAGCACAGTATGTGGTGACCCTCCAACGGTCTGAGGGACAGTGAACTGGCCACCTTTGTAAAAAGTTTGGGGATGCCTGTCTTAAGATAAGCAGTATTTGCCACTGATGGTGTACCTAGAAAATAGATCTGCAAATGTCTCATAGGGGAAGCCCAACTTTTTTGGACCATAGCCAACTGCTATAAACCATGCATATAAGTGTTGTTGGTATCATTAATTACTGATGAAAGAAAATGAGAAAAAACATGGCATTTTTTGGCACAGTCTTCAAATGTAGTTTGTGGTGCGGTGTGTGTTTTAATTTCTTGAGCACAAAAGGATATTGCCTTTAAAAAAATACAGGCCAGGCACAGTAGCTCAGGCCTGTAATCCCAGCACTTCGGGACGCCGAGACAGGAGGATCACTTGAGCCCACCAGTTCGAGACCAGCCTGGGCAACATGGTGAAACCCTGACTCTATTTATTATGGTGAAAAAATAAAAAGACCTTCATGTAATTAGCCTGTTTCCTGATGGTTCAAATTGAAAAAAATAAAAAAATAGAAAAAAATCTAACCTTTCCTAATTTTCTAACTTTGCCTCTAATTCCTCAATTTCCAGTTAATTTTGCATGCTAGACAGTCTTTACATATGAAACAAATGAACTGTAAACCAGTTATGCCACATGCTACCATGAGGATGGCTAAATAATCCGGCCAATCATGCCATGGTCCACATTCTGGCAAAGCACAAGGACAGCCCTAGGCAACAGAGCCGGTTTCAGACCTCACATGCATATTATGTGTGCTTTTCTTCAATAGCCACATACATCATGGTCAGTCTTAAACTTACAAATATTTGGACAAATGCATAAACGCACATTATCACATGTTACATGATGCTATTGATTTAACCATAAAGCTATTCTATTGAATAGCAAAGATATGTGTTCTCCATTTTTAATATTTGCAGTAGTGATCAATCACAGGCTACAAAGTGATTTATACTACAATGTTGTAATGTCCCTACAATTCAATTCAATTTACAAATCTTTATTGATTATAGCTATATTCCAGGCGCTTGTGTGGGGTGCTAGGAATACACAATTAAGATAGTTCCTGTCCTCATAGAGCTCACAGCCTTTCAGAGCGGAGACACATACAGTACAAACAGCATAACATAATGGGTTAAATACCCTTTATGTTACTCTTAAGTAACATACTGCTATATTATTCTATAGGGGTAATCACAGAGGAAATCACCATTAAATATTATTAGGAGGTAGGTTAGGCTTGGGGAAGGAAGTGACTTTTTTTTTTTTTTTTTGGAGACGGAGTATTGCTCTGATGCCCAGGCTGGAGTGCACTGGTGCAATTTTGGCTCACTGCAACCTCTGTCTCCAGGGTTCGAGCAATTCTCCTGCCTCAGACTCCTGAGTAGCTGGGACTTCCCACAATGTTGGCCAGGCTGGTCTCGAACTCTTGACCTCAGGTGATCCGCCTGCCTCAGCCTCCCAAAGTGTTGGGATTACAGGTGTGAGCCACCACGTCTGGCCTTGGAAGTGACTTTCTGAATTAGGCTTTTAGGCCTATGTACAATTCTGTCAGGTGGGAAAAAAAAATCCAGATGAGCATAAGCAAAAAACACAGACACAGGGAAAGGAATGGCATGTAACAGAACAACGTGCTGTCCAGCATAGCTACAATGCTAGGTAATTTTATTTTATTCTGTAAGTGAACAGCCTTAGAAGGATTTTAAGCAGGAGATCAACGATTAGTTTCGTATCGCAGCAAGAAAATCCTGGTGACTGTGTAGAGGACATATGTAAAGTTCCAAAGGAAAGGTTTGATGAGGGCCTCGATTAGGGCAGTGAAAATGAAATTGAAGAGAAAATAGGGGCCTAAGGTTTATTACAGAGACAGAATTTGCAGGCCTAGCCCCCTATAAGCTGGGGGAGAGGGGAGAGTGAAGGGGAAAAGTAGGAATCAAATGACTGAGGTTTCCAACCTAAGTGCCTGGGGTAGGGAGCTCTGCTGTTAACTGAGTTGCAGACTGAAGGCGGTGGTATAGGTTTTGGAAGTCTGGGGAAAGGAAATGCGAAGCTTACTTTGGACTGGACTAAGTTTACGGCGCGTATGGGAGACCCAGGTGATCCCTGCCAGTCACATAGAATATGAGACTGGAGCTTCAAAGAAGGGGTTGAGAGTGATGGTCAAGTTATGGAATTTACAGAGCAAGAATAAAAAGGACTAAGGAAAGCCAGAGAGAGAAGATACCCAGAGTATGACAGAAGTCAGAGGGGAGAGGTTTTTAGAATGAAATGTGCCAAAGGTGTCAAATACACTAAACACTAAGAAGACCTGGGATTTGGCAGTTTGGAGGCCCCTCACTAATGCTTTTTGAGAGAAGTTTTAGTAGGGCAGTGAGGAAGAAGGTGAGAAAGAGGTGGCAGCAGTGGAGACAGACCAGCTCTGCCCCAAACACACTCCTCGTCAGATAACAGGATTTGCTTCCCCCGTTAAAAGCTGAAAATTTGATTGAAATTTTAATAAAGTCAGCTTGTATAAAGTTAAATTAGATCCAACAGGTGTCTTCACCATTCTTTCATAGCCTTTATTTTTATTTTTAAGACAGTGTCTTACTCTGTTGCCCAGGCTGGAGTGCAGTGGCGTGATCTTGGCTCACTGCAACCTCCACTTCCTGGGTTCAAGTGATTCTCATGCTTCAGGCTCCCAAGTAACAGGGAATACAGGCATAAGCCACCATGTCTGGCTAATTTCTGTGTTTTTTAGTAGAGACGGGGTTTCGCCATGTTGGCCAGGCTGGTCTCGAATTCCTGAACTCAGGCAATCTGTCTGCCTCGGCCTCCCAAAGTGCTGGATTACAGGCGTGAGCTGCCACATATGTTTGTCCTGTTTCATAGCCTTTAAAATGATAAAGCATATTGTGACTCTCCAATCTCCAGTAGGGGCATGCAGCATTTCCTAGCAGTGCTTCCTCTTGTGAGGGCATACTGAGAGACTAAGGTTTCAAGGATAATGCCTTGGGAAATACCAGTGTAGACAAAGAATAGTGAGGAGAGAGGGGTGAAAGAAGTTACCTTACAGCATTTCTAGCACTTTGCAGTTTACCAAGGCTTTCTCTTACATTATCTCATTTCGTTCTTTGCAGCTAAACAAAATTTTAGGAAGCTGGACCAAAACTATAGTAAAGACTTCTGATTTTTTTTTTTTTTTTTTTTTGAGACAGAGTTTCACTCTGTCCCCCAAGGCTGGAGTGCAGTGGCACAATCTTGGCTCACTGCAACCTCCGCCTCCTGGATTCAAGTGATTCCCCTGCCTCAGCCTCCTGAGTAGCTGAGACTACAGGCGTGTGCCACCACGCCCAGCTAATTTATGCATTTTTGGTACAGATGAAGTTTCACCATGTTGGCCAGGCTGGTCTTGAACTCCTTACCTCAGGTGATCCACTTGCCTCGCCTGAGCCTTGATTTTCAATCTCCAGAAACCCTAATATGACACATACTAGTCATTGGTACTTTGCACTCTAAGTTGTGAGGAGAGACCTAGGAGTTGCTAGCCACAAAGCACCTTGTGAACTAAGCACTTCCTTATTCCTCTGTGCCCCAGTAGCATAATTTCTCAAAAAGTCAGTCTTAGAATGAATGAATGGCACAGCATAGTCAATGTACAGCATCTGAGCCTCACTCTATCTTGAAGAAGTTGTGCTATTCTTAGTGTAACTTCCTCCACTATCATCTCGTTTTAATTATTTATTTACTGATATGTATTTTTTGAGACGGCGTCTTGCTCTGCTGCCCAGGCTGGAGTGCAGTGGTATGATCTTGGCTCACTAACGTCTGCCTCACGGGTTCAAGCGATTCTTCTGCCTCAGCCTTCCAGTAGCTGGGATTACAGGCACGTGCCACCGTGCCTGGCTAATTTTTTTATTTTTAGTAAAGACAGGGTTTTGCCACGGTGGCCAGGCTGGTCTCGAACTTCTGACCTCAAGTGATCCATCCACTTCGGCCTCCCAAAGTGCTAGGATTACAGGCGTGAGCCACTGCACGCAGCCCCATCTCCTTTTTAATAATACACTTGGCATTTTCCTGCTGTCTCCAAGATTACACTGTCATTTGGAAAAAGCGAGGTGCAGTACAGTGTGTAGTAGCATACTACCATTCTTTTGATTTAAAAAGGAGGTAAACATGAATATAGAAATAAAACTCTAGGCCAGGCGTGGTAGTTAACACCTGTAATCCCAGAACTTTGGGAGGCTGGGGTGGGCGGATCATAAGGTCAGATTGAGACCATCCTGGCCAACATGGTGAAACCCCGTCTCCACTAAAATACAAAAAATTAGCCAGGCGTGGTGGCATACACCTGTAATCCCAGCTGCTCAAGGAGGCTGAGGCAGGGGAATCAGTTGAACCTGGGAGGCGGAGGTTGTAGTGAGCTGAGATCTCGCCACTGCACTCCAGCCTGGTGACCGAGCAAGACTCTGTCTCAAAAAAAAAAAAGAAAGAAAGAAAGAAAGAAAGAAAGAAAGAAAGAAAGAAAGAAAGAAAGAAAGAAAGAAAACTCAACAACAACAAACTTATGCAAGTGGTTACTTCTGAGTGAGTATAGGGGTAAAAATGATCAGATGGGACAAATGGGTGGAGTCAAATTTTTCACTACATATCTTCTATGCTTTTTTATTTTTGAATCCTACAAATTGTATTACCTCTGATTTTTTTTTCTAGTCTCCCTTCATCCTGCAGCCACACTTTAAACCTGATCTCTCTTTCATGTAGAAAAGGAAGCCTCTTAGAAAAAGAATGGTAGTGACTTCAGCAAAAACATCAGAAACAGCTTATCCCTGTAATAAGCAACTACTCGCTCAATTTCTAGCTATTGTGGCAAGCAGTGTTTACTTTGATTAGCTTTAATTAGCTCAATTAGCTCAAATTCCCAACACCTAAGAAACTACCATTTTTGGGTTTTTGGAAAGTAAAGAAGAGAAGCACAAAGAAGGTATCTATTCAAGACTAATCAGCCCATTATGGACCCTATGCCCATGGCGTATTGGAAAAGTAGGCTAGCTGTTCTAAAGCAGTTATTCAGACTAAACATCGAGACTCTGGGGACCAACATAAGATTACCAACTTCTAATTCTGCTAAGAGCATAACTACCATTCCACTCCCAATCCCATCATTTACTACCATAATTTCTTAGAAGAAAAGATATTTTAACACCATTAAAGTAGAAAGAATAACCTCATACCAAAAAAGAACTGGCAACATTACAATCACCAAACAATCATACTTACAACTATCCTTTTGGTTCAAACAGAAACTTTTTCAGAGGTCAGTGTTTGGGAAACCCAGCTCTAAAACATCGACCCCTGCCCTGCAGCTCAGAGTCGTAAGTTACCTGCTGAAGTTCTAGACATTGCCAGCAACACATTATATTTTAATGCAGTATTCCTGTACAAGCAAACTTAGGGTTCTGTTGCTCACATATCCTCACTAAGGTATCATTAATGCTATCGAGTTCCTGATTTCTCTAGGATCAGAATGTGGCTATAAATGCTTTTTAAAAACTGGGGTAAAAGAAAACATTATTATGTTCCTGCTATACTGGCAATCACATGGTTTAACACAAAAACATGGGAATAGCCAAGTACTGTATACTACAAGCAAATGACAAGTGACCTCAGAGGTCAGGTGCATTGGCTCATGTCTGTAATTCCAGAACTTTTGGGAGATTGAGGTAGGTGGATCACTTGAGGTCAGGAGTTTGAGACCAGCCTGGCCAACATGGTGAAACCCCGTCACTATAAAAATCCAAAAAACATTAGCTCGGGGTGTTGGCACACGCTGGTAATCCCAGCTACTTGGCAGGCTGAGGCAGAATTGCTTGAACCCAGGAGGTGGAGGCTGCAGTGAGCCGAGATCTTGCCACTGCACTCCAGCCTGGGCGATGGAGCAAGACTCTGTCTCAAAAAAAAAAAAAAAAAAAAAAAAAAAGTGATCACAGGGCCATTGTGACTGGTTACTGCATGACTGACAATAATGATGGACAACTCCTCCTTTCTAAGCACAAAGCTAAAATGACTTTAAGCTGGGGTTTACCTTAACATATCCAAACAAATCAATTGCAGGCTCTGAAATCTCCAACTTACAAAATCTCACCTTTCAGTGAAGTGCAGTTTCATTTTGTTGTACTCACCTTCCAGCTACTGAGCACATGTTCAATGGGAGCAATGATTGGCTCCTCCTTCTCCAGGGGAAAAACCAGCTGCTCTGCCTGTCGGTTCTTTAGGACAATAGGGTCCCATTTGGAGAGGACTTGTGAGGTTTTATTGAATGCTACTTCTCTGTGGATCTGAAGCAGGCAAGGTATATAAAAAGAAAGAGCCACAAGATTAAGTATCACACCCAAAGGACTAACAAAAAATTAGGAGGCAACGTTTCTTAGCCCAAGAATCAGGATGCCAGAGGTTACCTCTTGCTTCTCAGGACTGCAGTTTCTCCTAGATAATGATGATTATTATTTTTAGATGGAGTTTCACTCGTGTTACCCAGGTTGGAGAGCAATGGTGTGATCTCAGCTCACTGCAACCTCTACCTCCTGGTTCAAGCTATTCTCCTGCCTCAGCCTCCCAAGTAGCTGGGATTACAGGCATGTGCCACCACACCCAGCTAATTCTGTATTTTTAGTAGAGAGGGGGTTTCACCATGTTGGCCAGGCTGGTCTCCAACTCCTGACCTCAGGTGATCTGCCTACCTTGGCCTCCCAAAGTGCTGGGATTAGAGGCATGAGCCACCGTGCCCAGCACGCCTAGATTATTTTTAATCTTATCCATAGTAGGGAAATCACAACACCCCCTCCTCCCGTTTTTCAGGTCTTTCCCTTCTTTCTCTTATATTATCCTGTTTTTCCTTGTCAATTCAATTTCTTTCCCTTAATAGACCACCTTCTCTGTAGCTTACCCGTTCAATCTCTTCTTTGTTAAGAGGTAACTCCACGGTCTTCTTTGATTTGACTCTATTCAGTTGCTTTTTCACAGAAGCCAAAGAAGATGAAGTTTTAACAGGCTCAAGCAGATCTGCAAGGACCAGCTTTTCTCCTGATCCTGTAGAAAGGTCAAACTTTCTGGTCAGATCAAGAAGTGAGGCAAGATCTCAGTAAAGTGTAGGGAAAAGCCTCAGTAGAAAATGCTAGTAGATGGCAAATATGCAGAAGCAGGAAGTATCCTCTTACTTCAATTCCCTGTTTCTACCCATGCCAACACTATCACTCTTCTGCCTTCACCCCAAACGTATTAGGGGATGGAAGAGAGCAGAAAAATATTTATTCAGAACTCAGTTGCTTTTCTCCTGGGGCTTCCACTCTTGCAATTCATTCTTCACATAACAGCCAAAAATAAAAACAGAAAAAGTGATCTTTTTTTTTTTTTTTTTTTTGAGACAGGGTCTCACTCTCTCACTTAGGCTGGAGAGCAGTGATGCCATCTCTGCTTCCCAGACTCAGGCAATTCTCTCACTTCACCTTGCCAAGTAGCTGGCACTATAGGCGCGTGTCACCACGCCTGGCTAATTTTTTGTAGAGATGGGGTTTTGCCATGTTGCCCAGGCCAGTCCCAAACTCCTGGGCTAAAGCAATCTGCCCACCTTGGCTTCCCAAAGTAGGGATTATAGGCATGAGCCACTGCGTCCAGCCCAAAATGATCATTTAAACTATAAACCAGGCCAGGCGCAGTGGCTCACACCTGTAATCCCAGCACTTTGGGAGGCTGAGGCGAGTGGATCATGAGGTCAGGAGTTTGAGACCAGCCTGGCCAACATGGTGAAACCCCGTATCTATGAAAAATACAAAAATTAGCCAGGCATGGTGGCAGGCGCCTGTAATCCCAGCTACTTGGGAGGCTGAGGCAGGAGAATCACTTGAACCTGGAAGGTGGAGGCTGCTGTGAGCCGAGATCGTGCCACTGTGCTCCCGTCTGGGTGAAAAGAGCAAGACTCCATCTCAAAAAAAAAAAGAAAGAAGAAGAAGAAAATATAATCCACAGCATGTCATGACCCTGCTGAAAATCCTCCAATGACTCCCCATTATATTTTGAATCTCATCTACCTATAGGACACAGCCCTATGAGATCTAGTCCCCATCTGCCTCTCTAACCTCATGTCACCCTCTACCCTCCACCTTTTGACACAGGGGCCGCTTTCGTACTCTTCAACATACTGTGCATGTTTCTACCTTAGAGCCTTTGCACTAGCTGTTCCCTGGCCTGAAATGCTTTCTCCCATCTTTGCATGGCTGACTTTACTTGTCGTTCATATCTCAGCTTCAATTTTGCCTCTTCCGGGGCCTTTCATGACCAACCCGTCTAAAGTAGCCACTTAGTCATGTTACTGCATCATCCTCTTATTGTCTCCCTTCATTAGAATGTAAGCCCCATGAGCTCACATCTTATTTGCTGCTGTAGCCTTGGTACTACAACAGTTCCTGATATTGCTACTGACACTGTACTAGGTGAAGGCCCTTGAATAAGTGACGTGACCTCTCTGAGCTCTGGCTGAAGAGAATATTTGGCTGTCTCCTAACTAGAAGCATTGTAAGAGAACTGAAATAAAAATGAAATTGTACAGCTATGAATTATGACTAAGTTAGTAAGAGGCAGCTGTCTTCATTCATGTCCCTCTATCCTAGAAGTATCTCATCAAACTCTGTAGGAGACCTTGACCACAGCCTTCTAGGCTTTGAGAGACGGAAAGAAATTGAAGGGCATCTGACTACCCTTCCTCACCCACTGTCCCAGATATTTATGGTGTGCATCATTAACCACATCAAAAACAGTTCCTGGGGGGTGAGGTGAACACTTTGCCTTTGAAACCCCACATGCTTCATGCATGGGTATCTTCCTTTGTTCAACTTACCTTCAGAACTGACATTGAACTCTGATACCTTCAGACTAGCCTCCGACCTCTCAGCCAATTTCCGCCTGAAATTAGGCCAAACAATATAATAGGAATGGATACATTTTACAGGGGTTGGGGGTGAGAGAGACAAACACTTCTGTCTTCAAACAACGCTTTGGTTTCTTGTATTTCTTCTAGGGTCAGGTTTTGTCATGATGCAGCAAGGAAATCTGTTCCTAACTTGGACTTGGTTGTCTAACCCTCATCTCTTCTATTACAAGGTAAGCATAGTGTAAAACATACTGAACTTAGATTCAAACACACCTGAACTGCAACTTATGAGCCAGGTGATCTTGGGGGTAAGTCAATTTACTTCTCTAATGGGGTTAAGTAATGTTTACTCAATGCTTTAAAAGATTTTCATGTGGAATAAGACTTCGAATGCTTACAATAATAGCACTAAGACTAATAGCTAACAGTCAATTATATAATGCTTACTATATGCTAGGCACCAGTATTAAGATCTTTACGTGAAGCACTCAATAAATATTAGCTGCAAGGAAATCACATGGAATCAGCTAGTTATAACCTGCCCTAACTGATGGGCATGTTACCTATTCTTTCCATCAAGGGAACTGATTGCTTCCAGAAGCTTCTGATGCTTTCTCTCTCCATCACCGTCCCCCTAAGACATAGAAAAAGAAAAACTATCAGGATGAGTGGGAGGGAAAAGACAACATGGAAACCGAGGCCCACATAAAATCTCCTGTACTTTTGGTCAGTGGAGAACTGGCGAACTGGAAGAGGTCTGGTGTGCAAGCATTCCAGCTCAAACTAAAAAGGAGGTAATGTCATGCGTCTGTCCTAACTTGCTTTGGGACAAAAAGGGCTTAGAATGGTGTTTCTGTATAAAATATATAGTATCATCTAACACAGAAACCCTGACATACAGTGTAAGTCATAGCCAGTTACTAAGTTGGCTTTTTTTCTTTGAGACAGAATCTCACTCTGTCTTGCCTAGGAGGGAGTACAGTGATGCGATCTCAGCTCACTGCAACCTCCACCTCCTGGGTTCAAGTGATTGTCTTGCCTCAGCCACTGGAATAGCTAGGATTACAGGTGCAAACCACCATGCCTGGCTAATTTTTGTATTTTCAGTAAAGATGAGGTTTCACCATGTTGGCCAGGCTGGTCTTGAACTCCTGACCTCCAGTGATCTGCCCACCTTGGCCTCTCAAAGTGCTGGGATTACAGGCGTGAGCCACTGCACCTGGCCTCCAAGTTAAGTTGCCTTTTCCTAGGAAGAACACAACAACCAGAAAAAAAGAAAAAAAAACCCTCCTTGTTTTTAAGAGATATATTGTGTGTCCCCCACCCCAGGGAAAAAAACCTGGGTTTTTTTTGTCAGGAGAATAAAGAATTGGAATTCCTATAGCATCTGTTGGAGATCCAGCTTAAAATACATATGCATATTTCAGTCAGATAATTAAATAACTCTCTACAGAATTGCAAACTTGGGAAATGGGGAAACATATCATGAGGACCCTGTGTGTGTGTGTGTGTGTGTGTGTGTGTGTGTGTTTTGAGATGGAGTCTTGCTCTGTTACCCAGGCTGGAGTGCAGTGGCACGATCTTGGCTCACTGCAACCTCCACCTCCTGGGCTCAATAGTAGCTGGGATTATAGACGTATGCCACCATCACCACGCCTGGCTAATTTAGCACTTAATATTATACAGTATCTTACATTGCCACACCTTTCCTTTCCAGGAATGTGCTCTCCACCCTAATTTTGAAAGCAGTTTAGCAATTGTCACCCACCTCATCTTCACTCTCACTCAAGAGGTAGTCTTTTGGCAAATCCACTAGTTCTTCCTGTTGGCTCAAAGCCAGAAGGCTGTTAAAAGAGGCAACAAAGAAATGTTCATGCATATACCCATCTAACAAACCTGCATATGTATCCCTTAATTATAATAAAAGTTGAAGTTAAAGAAATATTATCATTTGAAATAATGTCTAATCTATTAAAACAATCTCAGAAACACTGTAACTTCAGCACAGAATAGCCCTATTCCTTGGAAGATATAGAAAGCAGTGTGAACGCCTCTGGAAACTTTGTCATGACATGAAATTTAGACTGAAGTCAGGCATCACCTCCAAGAGTGCAGGCAAAAAAACTAATACTTTTCAGTGATTGGTACGACATTTCCTATGACCTACAGGAAGCTATAAAAATGTCAAACCCTGGAATAATATGGCCAAAGATGCTGCTGCTGGCCCTGGAGGCAAGGCAGTTTCATGAAATATATATATATATATATATATATATATATATATATATGTTTTGAGATGGAGTCTCTCTCTGTCAACCAGGCTGGAGTGCAGTGGCATGATCATGGCTCACTGCAACCTGTGCTTCCGAGGTTCAAGCGATTCTCCTGTCTCAGCCTCCCGAGTAGCTGAGATTACAGGCGCAGGCCGCTTTGCCCAGCTAATTTCTTGTATTTTGGCCGAGACAGGGTTTCACCGTGTTGCCCAGGCTGGTATCGAACTCCTGAGCTCAGGCAATCCTCCCGCCTCGGCCTCCCAAAGTGCAAGGATTTCAGGCGTGAACCACCGTGCCCGGACTCACGATTAATATTTCTAAGCATCTTCCACATGTTTGACTCCTTGATAGGCAGCCTAATCAAAAGTGTCATCTTGATCACTTGTTTCCAGGAATGGAGAAACAGGTCAAAAGCAGCTGAGTAAGCCATTTTCCCTGGGGCGTGCTTAGCAAAGTAGGTGCTTAACTAAGGAGATTTGTACCCACAAACAAATAAAACTTACTGTTAGCTAACAGCATATATTATTAGTATTTGCAAAGCCAACATTAGTAAAGGGACTACAATTAGTTCCAGGGGTGGGGACACGAAACATCACAGGAGCGACAACGTGGTGGATGACTCCAACTAGCAAAGGTTTCCAAGATTTGAGGAGTTTATAACTCCTGCACTGCCTGAGCAGAGGATTAAATCGGGCCGCGGCAAAGGCAGAAAAAGGGTCACGTGATGAAGAAAGTGAAGCAGTAAATGAGCTGGGGAGGCAGAAGCAGCATCAGGACCAACAGGGATGCGGTTATACCGGTGAGGAGCGCAGTAAGCGAATGAAATTAAATTAAAAGGGCTTTAAAGGCTGGATCGCGGAAAATAGGAACGAGTGGCCAGTTCTTAAGGGGAACCATTGCCATCTGTTAAAAGGGGGCTCCCATTTCCCAAAAGCTGGGGAACCCGGCCCCCAACGAGTACCAGAATCCCCCTTCCCGTCTGCCCCTCACCTCTCCGTAAGCCGGTTCGCAGTCATCTCAGCAACCCGCTTCTCTCACATGGACCAAGAACGGAAGCCGAAGGAAAGTAATTTCCGTGCCGGCCGCAAAGCAATTTCTGCTTCCGTCAATTGCTCGCGACGGAGACGTCACATCCGTTCCGTGCGAGGCGTGTAGAAGAGCTAGGCGTGTAGAAGAGGGAGCCGTGTCGGGAGGGGCCTGCGGAAAACTGGGAGGCTGGAGATGAAACGGCTGCCAGCGGGTGGGGTTTTCCTTTCTCCACCTACCCCGTATTTCCCTGGTGCGCCGCTCTCGGTGCTTCACGCCCCTGGTTTCCACGCAGCCCAAGGTGGGTGAGTTTAGGGCGAGGGTACTGCGCTGTCAGGGGCTGAAACCGCGCCTTCATTTGTCCCTACCTAATCCAGAAGGAAAGACTCCAGCGCCCGTCCTTGTGCGACGGCGTCCTGCAAGCCTGCCACCAGTCAGCTCGGGGGTTTATTGAATGCGCATTAAGGGGCCAGATTGTGCTGGGACCCGGCGATCCGATAGTGAACAAAACAAGTGTCCTTCCATTTAAAGAAAAATCTCTTTTGATCTCTTGTAATTGCAACTCTGTTCTTCATTCCAGACTCGAAAGATTTTATCCAAGAATGGGCCGTCGGTAGCTACGCTTCCTAACCGCCCATCAACTTAAGTTTTCTTTTAAGCAACTTTTTTTTTCTCCCATCAACTTTTAATGATTTTTTAAATTTATTTTTGAGGCAGAGTCTCGCTGTGTCGCTCAGGCTGGAGTGCAATGGCGTGATCTCGGCTCACCGCCTCCCCCCGCCCCCCACTGCTACTCCAGAGTTCAAGCGATTCACCTGCCTCAGCCTCCTGAGTAGCTAGAATTACAGGCGCCCGCCATATCCGGCTAATATTTGTATTTTTAGTAGAGAAGGGGTTTTGCCACCTTGGCCAGGCTGGTCTTGAACTCCTGACCTAAGGTGATCTGCCCACCTTGGCCTCCCAAAGTGTTGGAATTACAGGCGTGAACCACGGCATCCGGCCTCATAATCTTTTTTAAAATTAGAGTTTGTAGACAAATAATAGACAAGAACATTCTTTTCATTCTTTTAAGCCATCCCATTTTGCCTTTCCCCTATTATTCCACAGAAATTGCTCCGGACAAGATCAGGGACACCCAAAGTGGCTAAATAAAATGGATACTTCTCAGTCTTTGGCTTCCCAGAACTTTGTGTGGCATTTAATGTTGTTGATTTGTTTTCTCTTTTCTTTTCTTTTCTTTGTGAGATGGAATTTCAATGTTGTTGCCCATGCTGCAGTGCAGTGCCACGATCTCCACTCACTGCAACCTCTGCCTCCCGGGTTCAAGCGATTCTCCTGCCTCAGCCTCCGGAGTAGTTGGGATTACAGATGCCCACCACCACACCCAGCTAATTTTTTATTTTTAGTAGAGACTAAAAATGGGATTCTGCCATGTTGGCCAGGCTGGTCTGGAACTCCTGACCTCAGTTGATAAACCTGCCTTGGCCTCCCAAAGTGTTGGGATTACAGGCATGAGCCACCGAGCCCAGCTGATTTGTTTTCTTTTTTTTTTTGAGACGGAGTTTCACTCTTGTTACCCAGGCTGGAGTGCAATGGCGCGATCTCGGCTCACTGCAACCTCCGCCTCCCGGGTTCAGGCAATTCTCCTGCCTCAGCCTCCTGAGGTAGCTGGGATTACAGGCACGTGCCACCATGCCCAGCTAATTTTTTTGTATTTTTAGTAGAGACGGGGTTTCACCATGTTGACCAGGATGGTCTCGATCTCTCGACCTCGTGATCCACCCGCCTCGGCCTCCCAAAGTGCTGGGATTACAAGCTTAAGCCACCGCGCCCGGCCCGATTTGTTTTCTTATTTAGGAAATGTTTTTAGCCATCTAATATGTGCCAGGCCTCTAGGAATTGGGGATGCATTGGTGAACAAAGCAAATATGTCCCATGCCTTTCTAGACCTTACTTTCTAGTGGGATTAAAGGCAATGTTGTCATTGTTGAAACTCCATCCTGAGATTTCAGGCCACCACTTTCCCCTGCTTTCTTAGCCCTGTGACCATCTTCCTCAGTCTTCTCTGCCGGATAGTTTTAATATACTTACTCCCTAAATGATGATGTTTCCGAGAATTCTGCTTTAATCCCTCTTTGTTTCTTACAGATACTCTTCCTAAGTGAAATTGCCTTTAACACCTGCATGAGAACAAAATTTACATCTCTAGCCCTAATCTTTTTTTTTTTTTTTGAGATGGAGTTTCGCTCTTGTTACCCAGGCTGGAGTGCAATGGCGCGATCTCGGCTCACTGCAACCTCCGCCTCCTGGGTTCAGGCAATTCTCCTGCCTCAGCCTCCTGAGTAGCTGGGGTTACAGGCACACACCACCATGCCCAGCTAATTTTTTGTATTTTTAGTAGAGACGGGGTTTCACCATGTTGACCAGGATGGTCTCGATCTCTTGACCTTGTGATCCACCCGCCTCGGCCTCCCAAAGTGCTGGGATTACAGGCTTGAGCCACCACGCCCGGCCTCTAGCCCTAATCTTTCTTGAGCTCCAGACTAGTATCTCTGATTGCCTCCTGGCTCTTCGTTTTGTCCCACACACACGTCAAACATAAAATGACCAGTAATTTCTATCTTTTCTACAAGAGTTCCTTTCCTCAATTTCCTATTTCTTTTTTTATTTTTTATTTTTTATTTGAGACAGAGTTTCGCTCTTGTTACCCAGGCTGGAGCGCAGTGGCGTGATCTCGGCTCACCGCAACCTCCGCCTCCTGGGTTCAGGCAATTCTCCTGCCTCAGGAGTAATTCTCCTGAGTAGCTGGGATTACAGGCACGCGCCACCATGTCCAGCTAATTTTTTTTGTATTTTTAGTAGAGACAGGGTTTCACCATGTTGACCAAGATGGTCTTGATCTCTTGACCTCGTGATCCACCCACCTCGGCCTCCCAAAATGCTGGGATTACAGGCGTGAGCCACCGCACCTGGCCCTTCAATTTCCCATTTCTATGATTGACCCATGAACTGAAGTCTGAGAGTCGTTTTAGATTCCCCTCTCCCTTATGCTCTGCAGCTGTTTGCCCACATTGTCAATTTTACTTTCCTGGGTCTCTTTCAAATATTTCCTTACCTTTCTCCATCATGTTTGCCATTGTATTAGTTCAAACCTTTGCAATTTCAAGCCTGTGGCATTGCAGTAATCTTAGAAAAAAGGGAAGCATTATAGCATTTTCATATTCATGAAATATGAAGAATTAATGAATAAAAAATTCATTTCGTGATGAAGAGCCCTAGTTTTGAAGCTGGACTCTATCTGGGTTTGAATCTTAGCTCTGTCACTTACTAGTTTTATAGTTTTATTGGCAGGGGGGTAGAAAGAGTCTCGCTCTGTTTCCCAGGCTGGAGTGCAGTGGTGTGATCTCAGCTCACTGCAACCTCCACCTCCCAGGTTCAAGCAATTCTCCTGCCTCAGCCTCCCGAGTAGCTGGAACTACAGGCACATGTCACCATGCTCGGCTAATTTTTTGTGTTTTAGTAGAGATGGGGTTTCATCATGTTGCCCAGGCTGGTCTCGAACTCCTGAGCTCAGGCAATCTGCCCACCTCGGCCTCTCAAAGTGCTAGGATTGCAGGTGTGAGCCACTGCGCCCAGCCTAGTTTTATAATTTTTGAGTAAGTGTCTTAACTCTGTGTCTTTGTTTTCTCATCTTTATTTTATTTATTTATTTAGAGACGGAGTCTTGCTCTGTTGCCCACACTGGAGTGCAGTGGTCTGATCTCAGCTCACTGCAACCCCTGACTCCTGGGTTTAAGCAATTCTGCCTCAGCCTCTGGAGTAGCTGGGATTACAGGCTCAAGCCACCATGCCTGGCTAATTTTTTTTTAAATTTTTTAATTTTTAGTAGAGTAGTGTTTCACGCCTATAATCCCAGCACTTTGGGAGGCCAAAGCAGGAGGATCACTTGAGCCCAGGAGCTCAAGACTAGCCTTAGCAACAGAGTGAGACTCCATCTCTATTTTTAAAAATAAATAAAATATTTGGGAAACAACACCCCAAAGCAATACAAAAAATACAATAAAACAATATACAGTATTTACAATAGCATTTACATTGTATTGGGTATATATATATATATATTTTTGAGATGGAGTTTTGCTTTTGTTGCCCAGGGTGGAGTACAATGGCATGATCTCGGCTCACCACAACTTCCGCCTCTCAGATTCAAGCAGTTTTGCTGCCTCAGCCTCCCGAGTAGCTGGGATTACAGGCATGCGCTACCATGTCTGGCAAATTTTGTATTTTTTAATAGAGACGGGTATCTCCATGTTGGTCAGGCTGGTCTGGAACTTCCGACCTCAGCTGATCTGCCTGCCTCGGCCTCCCAAAGTGCTGGGATTACAGGCGTGAGCCACTGCACCCGGCTGAATTGGGTATTATAAGTTATTAGAGATGATTTAAAGTATGTAAGAATATTTGCATAGGTTATATGCAAATACTATGCCATTTTATATCAGACTCGAGCATCTTTGGATTTTGGTATCCATGCAGGTCCTGGAACCAACCCTTCCCAGATACTGAGGGACAACGTATTTGTCACATATTAAATGCTCAATAAATGTCATAATATTAATAATAATTATTATTTCACTGACCTTTTAGTCTTTAGTCTCACTTCATCCAATCATTTAAATTGGACCACAGCATGCCCCTACTTAAAAAATGCAAATAGACCCTTATCACCAAGATTCAAAAAAACTCTCTAGTCCTTGTCAGTCTCTCCATCCTGTTTGAAACACTTCCCACTTTCCTCAGGGTACTCCAAATTATATTTTTATGGATAGATGATGTTTTTTTTTAATCTTATATAAAGTATGAATAAAAGCATTTTAGAAAACATTGACATTTTTATTGATCTATACTTAATCTAAGTAAAGACAGTGTGTTTGCTATGCAAATGCAGCTTTGAGACAGATCCCCTAAGAATTCCCCCTTCACGGTTTTAACCAGATTGCTGCCCCTTTTCCCTCTTTTGTAGAATTATGGAACAGCCAGTGCAGTATTTTAGCTGAGATCTAAAGAATAAGAAGGAGCCAGTTTTGCGAAGAACTAGGGAAGATTATTCAAGACAAAACAATGTGGGTTGGCCAGGCGCAGTGGCTCATGTTTGTAATCCTAACACTTTGGGAGACTGAGGCGTGCGGATCACCTGAGGTCAGGAGTTCAAGACCAGCCTGGCCAACATAGCGAAAATACTGTCTCTACTAAAAATACAACAATTAGCTGGGCATAATGGTGCACCTGTGATCCCAGCTACTAGGGAAGCTGAGGCAGGAAAATTGCTTGAACCTGGGAGGTCGAGGTTGCAGTGAGCTGAGATTGCAGCACTGCACTCCAGCCTGGGCGACAGAGCGAGACTGTCTCAAAAAAATAAAAGAAAATAATGTGGGCACAACACAGTGGCTCATGCCTGTAATCCCAGCTCTTTGGGAGGCTAAGGCAGGAGGATCACTTGAGTCTAGAAGTTCAAGACCAGTCTGGGCGACATAGGGAGACCCCTATCTCTACAAAAATATTAGCTGGGTATGGTGGCTCACACCTGTAGTCCCAGCTACTTGGAGGCTGAGGTAAGAAGATCACTTGAGGCCTCGTGCGGTGGCTCACACCTATAATCCCAGCACTTTGAGAGGCCGAAGCAGGTGGATCACCTGAGGTCAGGAGGTTGAGACCATCCTGGCCAACATGGCAAAACCCCATCTCTACTAGCAATACAAAAAGTAGCCGGGCATGGTGGCACGTGCCTGTAATCCCAGCTACTCGGGTGGCTGAGGTAGGAGAATTGCTTTAACCTTGGAGGTGGAGGTGGCAATGAGCTGAGATTGTGCCACTGCACTCCAGCCTGACTCCGTCTCAAAGAAAAAACACCTGAGCCTGGGAGGTTGAGGTTGCTATATTCATGATCACACCACTGCAGACTCACCGGGAGAACCCTGTCTGAAAAAAGAAAAAAGGTATGTGTACACAGACCCTTAGGGTTTGGAAAAGCTTGGTATACTTTAGCAACCAAAAGGCTAGTGCAGCTGGATCGTGGTGAATAAGAAGGTAAATGACAGAGAAGGATGGAGAGATGGCAGGGTTCAGACCATGTAGGGCCTTGTAGGCCATGGTATAGTTTGAATTTTGCTTTAAGTCAAATAGACCACCAATAAAGGGTTATGTCAGGGTGACGAGCTCAGTTTTAAGAAAATCGCTTTGGTTGTTGTGTGGAGAATGGATTGGATGGGGGCAAGAATGGAAGCACAGCAGAAGATGGTGATGGCTTAGAATACGGTGGTGGTTGTGGAGACAGTGTTATTGATGGGCCCACCAGAGGAATATGAGAGATAAGAGAAAAAGAAAGATTATGCCTGAGTTACTGCCTTGAAAGAGTGAATAGGTGGTAGACTGTTTACTGAGACGAAGAAGACTAGTGATGGAGGGAACAGATTTGGGGAGTGAGACCAAATGTTCACTGTTAAACTTTTGAGGTTTTTTTGGTCAAGTTATAAAGTTGGGTATAGGAATTATGAAAGATAATTAGTTAACAGCATTTGATCTTGGTTATAGCTATCAGTGATTATCAATAAATAAAAATGTACATCCCCCATCACAAGTATGTTTGTATTTCATCCAACTTATATTTCACAAAAAGGATGCAGGCTCAGCCAAAACTTGCAACGTGACAACAGTTAATGATTTTGCCATAAGTTTATAATTTTGTGTGCCATGCAACATCTAACCTAGTCCTTGAACATAGTAGGGACTTAATAAATACTTTTTAAGTTAATAAGTGAATAAAGTCATAATAGTTCCATGCTATGGTTCTCATAGTATACATAATAGTAAATTGCTCACAATTACAGAATTTAGAGTGCTTTTACATCCAGTATGTTATTTGATTCTTTTTTAGTTAAACTTTTAATTTTGAGATATTTGTAGATTCACGTACAACTCTAAGTGGCTGGGTATAGTGGCTCATGCCTGTAATCCCAGCACTTTCGGAGGCTGAGGTGGGCAGATCACTTGAGGTCAGGAGTTCGAGACCAGCCTGGCCAACATGGTGAAACCCCCTCTCTACTAAAAATACAAAAAGTTAGCCAGGCCTGGTGGTGAGCACCTGTAGCCCAGCTACTCAGGAGACTGAGGCAGGAGAATCACTTGAATCCAGGAGGTGGAGGTTGCAGTGAGCTGAGATCACCCCACTGCACTGCAGCCTGGATGACAGAATGAAACTCTGTCTCAAAAAAACAAAAAGCCTACCTCTAATACAATATTACAACCAGCATATTGATATTGATCCAGTCAAGGTACAGAAAAACTCCATCACCAGGAGCATCAGTCATGTTGCCCTATTGTAGCGCAGCCACTTCTCTCCCACCCCTGCCTCCTCTTTCACTCCTGGCAATCACTCATCTTTCCCTCATTTCTATAATTTTGTTATTTCAAGAACGTTATATAAATAGAATCATACAGGATGCAAATTCTCGGGATTGGGTATTTTCACTCTAGATTTATTCAGATTATTGTCTGTATCAATAGTATATATATTTTTTATTTTTACTTTTGAATAGAGACATGGTTTCACCATATTGCCCAGGCTAGTCTCAAACTCTTGTACTCAAGCCATCCACCCACCTTGGCCTCCTAGAGTGTTAGGATGACAGGCGTGAGCCACCACACCTGGCCAATCAATGGTTTATTCTTTGATTTTATTTCATTTTGAGACAGAATCTTGCTCTGTTGCCCAGGCTGAAGTGAAAGTAGCAAGATCACAGCTCACTATAGCGTTGACCTCCCAGGCTCAAGCCATCCTCCCACCTCAGCCTCCCAAGTAGCTGGAACCACAGGCAAGTGCCACCATGCCTGGCTAATTTGTTTTAAAAAAATGTGTAGACATGGAGGTCTCACTTTGTTGCCCAGCCTGATCTCAAACTCCTGGGCTCAAATGATCCTCCCACTTTGACCTCCCAAAGTGTTGGGATTCCAAGCATGAACCACTGCACCCAGCCTTTTTTTTTTTTTTAAACCTTTTACTTGTACAATTCTATGACTTTTTGTACATCTAGAGTGGTGCAACCAAGACCACAGTAAATTTTTATTTTTATTTATTTATTAATTTATTTATTTTTTGAGATGGAGTCTTGCTCTGTCACCCAGGCTGAAGTGCAGTGGCATGATCTCGGCTCTTGAACCTTCATGTACAAGCACCCGACTCTCTGTTTTCAATTCTTTTGAGTATTGCTGGGTCATATGGTAATTCTATGTTTAATCATTTGAGAAACTGCCAGATTGTTTTCTGAAGTGGCTATACTATTTTACATTTTCACCAGCAGTGTAAGAGGGTTATGAGTACCTTCATTCTTGCTGGATATTATCTCCAGATATAGAATTCTGGGCCAGGTGTGGTTGCTCACGCCTATAATCCCAGCACTTGGAGAGGCTGAGATGGGCGGATCACTTGAAGCCAGGAGTTCAAGACCAGCCTGGCCAACATGATGAAACCATGTCTCTACTAAAAATACAAAAATTAGCCCAGTGTGGTGGCGGGTGCCTACAATCCCTGCTATTTGGGAGGCTGAGACACAAGAATCACTTGAACCCGGGAAGCGGAGGTTGCAGTGAGCCAAGATTGTGCCAATGCCCTCCAGCCTGGGAGACAGAATAAGACTGTCTCAAAAAAAAAAAAAAAAAAAAAAAATTCTGGCCTGATTGTTGTCCTTTTTTTTTTTTTTTCCCCCCAGCATTTTAAAGATGCTGTTCCATGGTCTTTTGAACTCTATAGTTTCTTTTTTTTAAATTGTGGTAAAACATACAGAACAAAATTTACCATTTTACCATTTTTTATTCTAATGCATGTTCTCAGAATTAATTATTTTTAAGTGTACAGTTTTGTGTCATTAAGAACATTCAGGGCTGGGCATGGTGGCTCACACCTGTAATCCTAGCACTTTGGGAGACCAAGGTGGGAGGATCACTTGAGGCCAGGAGTTTGGGACCAACTTGGGCAACATAGCAAGACACCATCTCTATTTTTTTTAAAAAATAGAATGTTCACATTGGTGTGCAACTCTCCTCACCATTCATCTTCAATTTATTTCATCATCCCCAGCTGAATGGCCTCTATAGTTTCTTATGAGGACTCAACAGTTACTCAAATTACCATTTCCTAGTATGTAGTATATCATTTTTTTCTGGATATTTTAAAGATTTTCTCTTAATTTTTGGCATTCTGAAGTTTGACTATAATGTACCAAGACATTGTTTTTATCCTGCTTGAGTTCAGTTACTTCTTGACCCTAAATATAAATGTTTTTCACCAAATTTGGGAAATCATTGCCACTATTTCTTCAAATTCTATTTGCTCTATCCTTCCCCATTGAATTATCTTGGCATCTTTGCTGAATATAAATTCACCATAAATATGTGGGTCTATTTACTGTCTCTCTATTTACTTTCATTGATCTATTTGTCTATTATTACACAATAACTGTGCAAGGGTGTTTTTTTGTTTTGTTTTGGTGCAGCTTTACACAACTATGCTGTTAAGATATTTGCATATTTGTAGCTTCATAATAGGTCTTGAATTCAGGTAGTTTATGTTCTTCAGCTTCATTTTTGTTTTTCAAAAATTTTTCTGGCTATTACAAGTGTCCTTCCCTCCCTCCCTCCCTCCCTCCCTTCTTTCCTTCCTTCCTTTTCTTTCATTTTCTTTCTTTCTTTCTTCATTTCTTTCTTTTCTTTCGAGATGATGGGTCTCCTGGCTTCAAGCGATCCTCTCACCTCTGCCTCTTAAGTAGTTGGGATTATAGGTGTGTGCCACCATGCCTGGTAATATTTTTCTATTCCACATAAATTGTAGAAACCAGGTTGTCAATTTTTATAAAAACAACCTACTGGGATTTTGATTGAAATTAATTGAATCTATAGATAAATTTGAGGAGAATTGACATCTTTTTTTATTATTATTGATAAGACAGAGTCTTGCTCTGTCACAGGCTGGAGTGCGGTGGCCCAATCTCAGCTCACTGCAACCTCTGCCTCCTGGGTTGAAGCGATTCTCATGCCTCAGCCTCACAAGTAGCGATTCTCATGCCTCAGCCTCACAATTAGCTGGCGTGCACCACTGCACCCAGCTAATTTTTGTGTTTTTAGTAGAGGCAGGGTTTCACCATATGTTGGCCAGGCTAGTCTTGTACTCCTGGCCTCAAGTGATCCACCTGCGTTGGCCTCCCAAAGTGCTGGGATTACAGGCATGAGCCACTGCACCTGGCCTTAATTGACATCTTAATATTGAGCCTTCCAATTCATGAACACAGTATAGTTCTCTGTTTTTTTTTTTTTTTTTTTTTTTTTTTTTTTTTTTTTGAGACGGAGTTTCGCTCTTGTTACCCAGGCTGGAGTGCAATGGCGCGATCTCGGCTCACCGCAACCTCCGCCTCCTGGGTTCAGGCAATTCTCCTGCCTCAGCCTCCTGAGTAGCTGAGATTACAGGCACGTGCCACCATGCCCAGCTAATTTTTTGTATTTTTAGTAGAGACGGGGTTTCACCATGTTGACCAGGATGGTCTCGATCTCTCGACCTCGTGATCCACCCGCCTCGGCCTCCTAAAGTGCTGGGATTACAGGCTTGAGCTACCGCGCCCGGCTAGTTCTCTGTTTACTTAAAACTTCTTTAATTTCTCTCTATACATTTTGTAGATTGCAATGTAGAAATTATTCACATATTTCTTTAATTTGTCCCTAAGCATTTCATATTTTTGATGCTAATGTAAATGATATTTTGTAAAATTTAATTTCTGGTTTTTTTGCTAGCATATAGAAATACAATTAATTTTTGTATATTGATTTTGCATCCTGTGATATCACTATATTCACTAGTTAGTTCTTTTATTTGAGTTTTGTAGGATTCTGAGGATTTTCCATGCATGGAAATCCATGTCATCTACGAATAAAAACAGTTTTATTTCTTCCTTTTTGATATGGATGGCTTTCATTTCTTTTTATTACCTTATTGCACTGGTTAGGACATCTAGGACAATGCTGAATTGAAATGGTATAAGCAGACATCTTTACCTTGCTCTCATTCTTTGGGGGAAAGCCTCAATAGTTTACCACTGAGTATCATGTTAGTTATAAGATTTTCATAGATTCTTTTTATCAGATTGAAGAAGTTATTTTTTATTTCTGGTTTGTCAAATTTTTAAAAAATATCATAAATGGGTGTGGATTTTTCAAGTGCTTTTTCTGCATTTATTAAAACAAATCTATACCTTTTAAAACTTTATTCTGTTAAGGTGGTCAGTTAGTTACATTGATTGATTTCTTTAAATGTTAAACCAACTTTGCATTCCTGGGATAAACCTTACTTGGTCATGATATCGTTTTTATATATTTCTGGATCAAATTTCCCAAAATTATAATAATGCATTGACACATTGTTATTAACCAAAGTCAGTCAGATTTTCCTAGTTTTTACCTAGTGACCTTTTTCTATTCCAGAATTCTATTCAGGATATCATGTTACATTTAGTCTCCTTAGGCTCCTCGTGGTTGTGATAGTTTCTCAGACTTTCCTTGTCTTCAGTAACGTTGACGGTTTTGAAGAGTACTGGTCAGGTATTTTGTAGGATGCCCCATTCATTGGGATTTGCCTGTTGTCTTCTCATGAGTAAACTTGGTTATGGGTTATGGGAGGAAGTGCCATTTTATCACATCAGATCAAAGGCACATATTGTAAAAAAAGAAAAGGCTCATATTGTTGACATGACATCTCACTGCTGATGGGGTCTATATTAGTCTATTTTCACACTGCTGTAAAGGACTTCCCTGAGACTGGGCAATTTATAAAGGAAAAAGATTTAATTGACTCACAGTTCTGCTTGGCTGGGGAGGAGTCAGGAAACATAGAATCATGGTGGAAGGTGAAGGTGAAGCAAGAACCTTCTTCACAAGGAGGCAGGAGAGAGATGTGCTTGTGAAGGAGGAACTGTCAGACACTTATAAAATCATCAGATTGGCTGGGTCCAGTGGCTCATGCCTGTATTCCCAGCACTTTGGGAGGCTGAGGTCGGTGGATCACGAGGTCAGGAGTTGGAGGCCAGCCTGGCCAACATGGTGAAACCCTGTCTCTACTAAAAATACAAAAATTAGCCAGGCATGATGGTGGGTGCCTGTAATCCCAGCTACTCGGGAGGCTGAGGCAGGAGAATCCCTTGAACCTGGGAGGCGGCGGTTGCAGTGAGCTGAAACCGTGCCATTGCACTCTAGCCTGGGCAACAGGGAGAGACTCGGTCTCAAAAAAAAAAGAAAAAAGAAAAAAACTCAGATCTTGTGAAAACTCACCCACTATCATGAGAACAGCAGGGGGGAAACCGCCCCCGTGATCCAATTAACTCCCTCCTGCAACACGTGGGGGTTACAGGTCCCTCCCTTGATATGTGGGGATGAGATTTGGGTGGCGACACAGAGCCAAACCATATCAGAGTCCTGATCACCTGGCTGAGGCAGTGTTTGTTAGGTTTCTCATAGGAAAGTGACTCATTTCCCCTTTGTTTTCCTTGCTCTGCTCTTCGGAAGGAAGTCAGTATGTACAGCCCACACTCAAGGAGTGGAGAGTTATGCACTCTCTCCTTGAGGGCTGAATGCCTACATAAATTATGAGGAATCTTTCTGCCCATGGAACTTATTTCTTCTCTCATATCTATTAATTTATTCAGTAATTTCTTTATACCAATATGCACTCATGGGCATTTATTTTATAATTTTTGCTGTAATCCAACACTATTTAATTTTGTTGCTGAAATTATTGAGAGCTCTTTCTGTTGGTTCCTGTCTCTCTCTCCCTTTTTTTTCCCCTGACAGAAATGCCATTCAGAATCCTGTGTCTCTTTGGAATCCTCTCATCAATGTGGTTTTGTTTTATTTTGTTTTAGCCTGCAGGACAGAGTGAGACCGTGTCTCCAAGAAACCCCAAAACTCATTGCTTTTGAGATTTCAATTTCCAGTTGTTCACCGTTATTATGTAGAAATGAAATTAATGTTTGTATATTGATCTCTTACCCTGTAATCTTTCCGAAGTCACTTATTCTAGTAGCTTTTTTTGTAATTTCCATCTAATTTTCTACATAAACAATCATGTCGTCTGCAAAAAAAAATAAAATAAAAAGTTTTACTTCTTCCTTTCCAACCTTCATGGCATTCATTTTTTCCCCTTTATCTGATTTCATTGCCTAGGACTTACCATACAATGTTTTAAATAGAGAGGTTGGAGTGGCCATCTTTGTCTTGCTCCCCATCTTAGGAGAAGCATTCAGCCTTTCACTATGAAGTATGATTTAGCCATAGATTTTTTATTTTGGTAAATGTCCTATATCAGATTGAGGAAATTTTCTTTCTTTTCTTAGCTTGCTGAGTTATTATTATGAATACATTTGGATTGTCAAATGCTTTTTATTATATCTATGGAGATATTACATGGTTTTTCTTCTTTAGTTTATTATGCGAATTGCATTGATTGGTTTTCTTTCTTTCTTTCTTTCTTTCTTTCTTTCTTTCTTTCTTTCTTTTTTTTTTTTTTTTGATGGAGTTTCTGCTCTTGTTGCCCAGGCTGGAGTGCAGTGGTTTGATCTTGGCTCACTGAAACCTCCACCTCCCAGGTTCAAGTGATTCTCCTGCCTCAGCCTCCTGAGTAGCTGGGATTACAGGTGTGCACTACCACGCCCAACTAATTTTTTTGTATTTTTAGTAGAGATGTGGTTTCATCATGTTGGCCAGGCTTGTCTCAAATTCCTTCAGATGATCCACCTGCCTTGGCCTCCCAAAGTGCAGAAATTACAGGTGTGAGCCACCCTGCCCAGCTGCATTGATTGGGTTTCCAATGTTAAACCAAGTTTCCATTCCTGGGATAAACTCCACTTGGTTGTGATATATTATCCTTTTTATATGTTGTTGAATTTGATTTGCTCAACTTTTGTTTAGAATTTCTTTTTATTTAGAATTTTTTAACAGTTTTGTTGAAATATAATTCACATACCATACAGTTCATTCATTTAAGGTGTACAGTGTTTTTGAATATAGTCACATTGTTGTGTAACCATCACTACAATCAATTTTAGAACATTTTGTCCCCACTAAAAGCAGCTCTGTACCAATTAGCTGTCCCTCCCCATTTCCCCACCTCCAGCCATAAACAACCACTAATCTGCTTTTCCTCTCTATAGATTTGCCTCTTATTGTAGGTATTTCATATGAATGGAATCATAGTAAGTAGTATTTTGTGACTGGTTTCTTTCAGTTAGCATAATGTAAAAGTTTATCTGTGTTGAAGCATGTATCAACCAGAACTTTATATTTTTTTATTTTAGAATAATACTTCCTTTTTTTTTTTTTTTTTTTGAGATGGAGTCTTGCTCTGTCACCCAGGCTGGAGTGCAATGGCATGATCTCAGCTCACTGCTACCTCTGCCTTCCGAGCTCAAGCGATTCTCCTGCCTCAGCCTCCTGAGTAGCTGGGATTACAGGTGCATGCTACCACACTTGGCTAATTTTTGTATTTTTGGTAGAGACGGGTTTTCACTATGTAGATCAGGCTGCCCTTGGACTCCTGGCCTCAAGTGATCCACCTGCCTCAACCTCCCAAAGTGCTAGGATTACAGGTGTGAGTCACCGTGCCTAGCCTCAGAATTCTTTTTCATTTTCTATTTGATATCTTCCTTGACCCAAGAGTTGTTTAGCAATACGTTATTTAATTTATAAATATTTCAAGATTTTCCACAAGTCTTTTTGTTATTGAGTTTCAATTTAATTCAGTTGTGGTTAGAGAAAATGCTTTTTATGACTGGAATCCTTTACAATCTATTGAGACTTGTTTTATGGCTCAAAATGTGGTATATATTGGTAAATGGTCTATGTATATTCTACTTTTGAAAAATATGTATGTTCTACTCTGGTTGGTTGGAGTGTTCTATAAATGTCAATTAGGTGAAGTTGGTGAATAGGTCAAGTTGGTATGGCCCTCAGCCATATACTCACAAGGAAGGAAAATCTGCCAACCATGAGCCTGGAAATATATTCTTTCCTAGTTGAGTTTCCCCAGGAGAATAAAGCTATCAGCTAATACGCTGATTACAGCCTCCTTAGATTCTGGGCAGAGGACTTAGCTAAGCTGTTCTCAGACTTCTGATCCATGTAAACTGAGAGGTAATAAATGTATGTTGTTTTAAATTGCTAAGCTTGTGAGAATTTGTTACGAAGTAATAGAAGACTAATACAGATGCATAAACACTTAAGATTATTATTACTATTTGAGACCGTCTTGCTCTGTAGCACAGGCTGGAGTGCAATGGCATGATCTTGGCTCACTGCAACCTCCACCTCTCAAGTTCAAGCAATTCTCCTGCCTCAGCCTCCCAAGTAGCTGGGATTACAGGCATGCCCCACCATGCCCAGATAATTTTTTGTATTTTTAGTAGACATGGGGTTTTGCCATGTTGGCCATGCTGTTCTCAAACTCCTGACCTCATGATCTGCCCACCTCAGCCTCCCAAACTGCTGGGATTACAGGCGTGAACCACCAAGCCTGGTCTAACATTTAAGATTATTAAATCCTCTTGATGAATTGATCATGTTATCATTATAAAATAACCATTGTTATTTCTGGGAATAGTCTTTCCTCGGAAATCCACTTTGATATTAATATAGCTCCTAGAGCTTTCTTTTCATTGGTGTTAACATGTCTTTTAAAAAATTTATCCTTTTTACTTTTTACCCTATTTGTGGCTTCATGTTAAAATGTGTTTCTTTCTTTCTTTTTTTTTTTTTTTTGAGACAGGGTCTCACTTTTATCACCACCGTTCTTGAGTGCAGTGGCACGATCATAGCTCACTATAAACTTGAACTCCAGGGCTCAAGTCATTCTCCTGCCTCTGTCCCTCAAGTAGCTGAGACTATAGGCGAACCCCACCATCTTGGCTAATTTTTTTTTATTTTATCTTATTTATTATTTATTTATTTATTTATTTTTTTAGATACAGAGTTTCACCATGTTGGCAAGGCTGGTCTCAAACTCCTGAGCTCAAGTGATCCGCCTACCTTGGCTTCCCAAATTGCTGGGATTACAGGTGTGACCCATTGCACCTGGCTGTGTGTTTTTTATAGATATTATATAGTTGGTTTTTACTTTTTTATCCAATCTGATAATCATTGCTTTTGATTGGAGTATTTAGGCCATTTTAATTTAATGTGATTATTTATATGATTAAGTTTATTTATTTTTTGAGGCAGAGTCTTGCTGTTGCTCAGGCTGGAAGGCAGTGTCGCAATCGTAGCTCACTGCAGCCTCAAACTCCTGGGCCCCTGTGAACCTCTCGCCTCACCTTCCCAAGTACCTAGGACTATAGGTAGATGTCACCACGCTCAGCTAAGTTTTAAATTTTTTGTAGGGATGGAGTCTGGCTGTGTTGCCCAGGCTGGTCTTGAACTCCTGGGCTCAAGCAGTTCTCCACATCGGCCTGCCAAAGTGCTGGGATTATAGGTGTGAGCCACCTTGCCCAGTCTATGATTAAGTTTAAATTCATTATTTTTTATAATTATTTTCTATTTTCCCCACCTATTCTGTTCCTTCTATTTTCTCTTTTCCTGTCTTATTTTGGATTGCTTATTTTTTTTATTATTCTATTTCATCTCCTTTTTTTTTTTTTAAACAGAGTCTTGCTCTGTCACCCAGTCTGGAGTGCAGTGGCATAATCTCTGCTCAATGCAACTTACTCCCCCGACCCCTGGGTTCAAGTGATTCTCGTGCCTCAGCCTCCTGAGTAGCTGGGACTACAGGTGCACGCCACCATGCCCAGGTAATTTTGGTATTTTTAGCAGAGACAGGGTTGTGCCATGTTGGCCAGGTTGGTCTCAAACTCCTGACCTCAAATGATCCACCCACCTGGGCCTTAGAAAGTACTGAAATTACAGGCATGAACCACTGTGCCCAGCCTATCTCCATTTTTGATGGAGATAAAATAGAGTTTGCCTGACACAGTGGTGCATGCCTGTGAGGTCAAGGCAGGAGGATAGCTTGACCCCAGGATTTCGAGGCTATCATACACTAAGTTTGTGCCTGTGAACTGCACTCCAGCCTGGGAAACATAGTGAGACCCTGTCTCTAAAAAAAAATAATTTTTAGTGGAGATAAGATAGAATCAGAAAAAACACAAAAGGATTCCACTTACATGCGGTAATTAGAGTAACCGAATTTAGAGACAGAAAGTAGGCCAGCCTGGCCAAGACGGTGAAACCCCATCTCTACTAAAAATATAAAAATGAGCCAGTGTGGTGGCGGGTGCCTGTAATCTCAGCTACTCGGGAGACTGAGGCAGAGAATTGCTTGAACTCCAGAGGTGGAATTTGCAGTGAGTCGAGATCACGCCACTGCACTCCAGCCTGGGTGACAGGGCAAGACTCTGTCAAAAAAAAAAAAAAAAAAAAAAAAGAAAGAAAGAGAAAGAGAAAGGAAGAAGGAATGGAGACTTACTGTTTGATGGGTACAGAGTTTCAGTTTGGGAAGATGAAAAACTCTGGAGATGGATGGTGGTGATGCTTGCGTAGCAATGTAAATGTTCCTAATGCCCCTGAATGATATACTTATAAATAGTTAACATGGTAGATTTTATGTTATAAATATTTTACCACAATTTTTAAAAATCCTCAACAAAATCAGAATAGAAGGTAAATTTCTCAAACTAATAAAGGGCATGAGAAAAGTCTACAGCTCACATCATAACATCATCATAACATCGCTGGTGAAAGTGAACACTGTCCTCCCAAGATTGGAAACAAGTCACGGATGTCTACTCTTGCCACTTGTGTTAAACACTGTCCTGGACATTTGAAGCCAGTGCAATCAGAAAAGAAAAAGGAATAAAAGCCATTCAAGTTGGAAAGAAAGAAGTAAAATCAGCATTCTTTTCAGGTGATGGTCTTTAATGTAAAAGTCAGATGGACTCTACAAAAAGGCATCTAGGCTAATAAGTGAGTTTAGCAAGCATGTGAGATAAAAGTTAAATGTAATAAATTATATATCTGTATACTAGCAGTGAAAATGTGAAAATGAAATTAGGGAGACAGTTTTATTCGCAGCAAAATCAGAAGGAATAAAATACTTAGAAATAAATTTAGCAAGGCAAATGCAGACATACACAAAAACTAAAAAACATTGCTCAGAGAAATTAAAGATCTTTAAATTAAAGTAAAATTGGAGAGAAATTCCATCTTCATGAATTGAAAGACAATATTGCCAAGATGACAGTTTTCACCAAATTGATCTATAAATTAAATGAAATCCCAGCTGGGCATGGTGGTGCACGCCTGTAGTCCCAGCTACTCCAGAGGCTGAGGTGGGAGGATCACTTGAGCCCAGGAGTTTGAGGCTACGGTGAGCCATGATCATGCCACTGCACTCCAGCCTAGGTGACAGGATGAGAATCCATCTCTAAAACCAAAAATAACAAAAATGAAGCAAAATCCCTATAAAAATTCTAGCAAGCGTTCCTTTATTTTTGTAGAAATAGGAAATCTGTTCCTAAAATATATACAGGATATGGACTTGCAAAGGACCCAGAATAACCAAACAATTTTGAAAAAGAGCCAATAGGAGAATTTTCATTTCCATCTTTCAAAACTTAGTGTGTGTGTATATATATATATATATATATATATATATATATATATATGTCACAGTAATCAAGACCATGAGATACTGACATGAAGATAGAAATATAATGGAGAGTCCATGAATTAATCCTAATATTATGGTCAGCTGATGGCTGACAAAGGTGCCAAGATAATTCAATGTGCAAATGACAGTCTTTTCAACAAATGCTTCGAGGATAATAACTGCATTCTCACCACAAATAAGTGATAAGTATGTGAGGTGACAGATATGTTAGGTATGCTGATTTAATAATTTCACAATGTATACATATATCAAAGCATCATGTTGTATACCATGAATATGAGCCATTTTATTTGTCAATTATAGTGCAATCAATTTTAAATTAATTAAAATGTTAATCTGAGTGCTGCTCTGAATGAATTAATTTTCCAGATATTATTAAAAGTCCTGAGTTAGTTAACTTTAGTATATGGAAATTATAGAACTGACCTAGTCAGGGAAACCCTTTAAATACGGAGAGTTTTCTCTAGCTAGTACCAGAAGAGGTCATCAGCGATTCAAAGCACAAAAAGCATTGGATGCTCTATTGTTTATTTGATGGTAGTGGGGACCTCTGTATTAAGGAAATGGAGTGTTCGGTTTTACAGCTTCTTGGAACTGCATTTCTGTCAATAACGTGAATGAACATGGAGGCAGATTCTGTTTTTTATTTGCAGGTAAATTCTTCCCTACAACTTCCATATAAGAGCCCAACATGACCAACATCTTGATTTTGACTTTTTGAAACCTTAAGTAGAGAACCTGACTAGTCTTATGACCTAGAGAAAGCGAGATAATAAATGGTTATTGTTTTAAGTTACTACATTTGTGATAATTTGTTACACAGCAATAGAAAACTAATACATTGTTATAGCTGGCTCACTCATGTTTATTACATGGTATATCATTTTCCATCCTTTCAACCTAATTGTATTATACATTGAATCTAAAGTGTCTGCTCTAGACAGCATATAGTTAGATCATGTTTTTAAATCCAGTCTGATAATCCCTTACTTTTTTTTTTTAAGACAGGATCTCACTTTGTCACCCAGGCTGGAGTGCAGTGGCATGAACATGGCTCAGTGCAGCCTCGACCTCCCAGGCTCAAGCAATCCTTTTGCCTCAGCCACACAAGTAGCTGGAACTACAGGTGTGCGTCACCATGCCTGGCTAATTTTTTTTTTTTTTTGTATTTTTTGTAGAGACAGGGTTTTGCTATGTTGTCCAGCTTGATCTCAAACTCCTGAGCTCAAGTGATCTGCCTCAGTTTCCCGAAGTACTGGGATTACAGGCATGACCCACCATCCCACCATGCGCAGTCTATACCTTACTTTTGAGTGTAGTACTTATTTCATTTACATTTACTATAATACCGATTGTAATATAAATAATATAATTATTATTTTGGAGACAAAACATGCAAAATTGTTTTCTCAACAGACAAGACAACATCAGCAGGTACAACTACAGGGGATTCTACATAGATTGTACATTCACAAAGCATCGTTAGTTCAATAGTGGAAAAACCACTGGTGTGTTCTCTGTAACATATCCACTTAACAGTGTAAAGAGGTACTATTATTGTGTTCACTTACAATTCCAGAAGGAAAGGCACAACCGGACAAAAAAAAATTTTGTATCCTCAAGTCTGGTGCAGTAACTAAGAGACAAAACTTTGGGGAACAGTCTTGATGCACATTTCAATAAGGGCTTTCTACTTAGAGAGGAAAGATTTCTCCACCCACAAGTTAGGGTCTTTCTCCTTCCTTGTTTAATTATTAGAGCAACATTTCATTGTTTGCTCGGTATTATTACATATACAAAAGGGGATCTTAAGAAAGGAATCACGAAAACATCTTATATGTCCAGCTGTCCCCACCAATACATCAACTCTTATGAGGCAGGAGAATAGGGTCTGGAGGCAGGGAACCTAAGGCTGTTTCACACTGACTTCCTAGAACTAAATTGAAAGGAAAACCCCAACTTTCCACACCTAAATAACAAAAGGACCAGAGACTACTCCTTTTGCAAACCCCCACCTTTTCTGCCCAGCAGATGGCAAATTGAAAGTACAAAATTACAAAATTACACTCTTATGCAAACCTCTGATTGGTTGCAAATCAGAGGTTTGCTTAAGACTGTAATTTTGTGACTTCACTTCAGCCTCTGATTGGTTGCTGTCCACAACCAATCAAAGTGATTGTAGGCCACCACTTCAATGACATGAGGTGAACACCAAGTGGCCAATGGGAAACCTCTAAGGGGTATTTGGTACTGAGAAGAGTCTGTATCTGGGGCCTTAAACTGCTGCTCAGGCCGGCTCCCGCACTGTGGAGTGTGCTTTTGTTTTCAATAAATCTGCTTTTGTTGCTTCATTCTTTCTGTGCTTTGTGTGTTTTGTCCAATACACCAAGAACCTAGACACCCTCCACCAGTAACACTTAGGTTTAAGACAGAGGCGGTTGGGGCAGTGGCTCATGCTTGTAATCCCAGCACTTTGGGAGGCTGAGGTGGGTGGATCATGAGGTCAAGAGATCGAGACCATCCTGGCCAACATGGTGAAACCCTTTCTTTAATAAAAATACAAAAATTAGCTGGGCATGGTGATAGGTACCTGTAGTCCCAGCTACTCGGGAGGCAGAGGCAGGAGAATCACTTGAACCTGGAAGGCAGAGGTTGCAGTGAGCCAAGATTGCACCACTGCACTCCAGCCTGGTGACAGAACGAGACTCCATCTATTAAAAAAACGAAACAAAACAAAACAAAACAAAACAGAGGCCAGGTGCGGTGGTTTACACCTATAATCCCAGCACTTTGGGAGACTGAGGCAGATGGATCACCTCAGCTCAGGGGTTTGAGACCAGCCTGGCGAATATAGTGAAACCCCATCTCTTCTGAAAATACAAAAATTAGCCAGGCGTGGTAGCACGCCACGCCTGTAATCCCAGCTACTCAGGAGGCTGAGGCAGGAGAATCCCTTGAACCTGGGAGGCAGAGGTTGCAGTTAGCCAAGATTTCCACTGCACTCCAGCCTGGGGGACAGAATGAGACTTTGTCTCAAAAACAAACAAAAAGACAGGGCCTAGGAATGCTTCAGTGGTCATAAAATAGGAAAATAGAGACTATGGCTACAAAAAAAAAGTGAGGTATTTAAATTAAAGCTTTCATACCCAGGACTTGCCTGTTTCAACTTTGTACCCTTCATGCAATACTCAGGGCAAAAAATCTGCATGATCACTTGGCATAAGTTGCACCAACTGCATTTTAAAAAAATTAGTATTTGAACCCGTGAAAGGAAACGCTCCTTTCCTCTGGAAAGGAGTTTCTTCCCTGGAATCAAAATTCAGTTCTTCAACTGAGTAGGCACTGGTGAACTAAATTAAGTCACTTGAGATTCCCTGCTATCTGGCCCACCTCTTCTGGTGTTCAGGAAGGCAAAGGAAAGTGTGGGGAATACATTCGCACGCTTGTGGCTCCAACCAAACTGTATTTAAATAAGCAGACATTGACTCCCTAACAACTAAAGTAAGTTCATTTGAGGGCATCCTACTTAAGGTTCTAAAGTTGAAGGAGGCTGGGTGCGGTGGCTCACGCCTGTAATCCAACACTTTGGGAAGCCGAGGTGGGTGGATCTTTCCACATTGGCACTGGGTCATTCCACGTCAGCACTGATACCTGACTGGGAGCCATCCATCTTGGACTCAGTATACTGTGTTATTCATGGCAGAGTTGGCCCCCACAGAAACTGGGAGAGTGGGAACGCCACCACTTCTGGTCACTTGAGTCCAGGAGTTTGAGACCAGCCTGGCCAACATGGTGAAACTGAAACCCTGTCTCTACTAAAAATACAAAAATTAGCTGGGTGTGGTGGGGGGCACCTGTAATCCCAGCTACTTCGGAGGCTGAGGCAGGAGAATCCCTTGAAACCCGGAGGTGGAGGTTGCAGTGAGCCGAGATTGCACCATTGTACTCCAGCCTCCTGGGTGACAGAGAGACTCCATGTAAAAAAAAAATTTTTTTTGGAGTAATTTGTTATTCTACAATCTTTTTTTTTTTTTTTTGCTTTGTTTTTGAAAGTACATTCAAAATGAGACTCCATGTAAAAAAAAAATTTGGAATAATTTGTTATTCTACAATCTTTTTTTTTTTTTTGCTCTGTTTTTGAAAGTGCATTCAAAAAACGAAACAAAACAAAAGATGGGTACAGGGTTGGGAGGCATACAAAACAGGTCCCTAACTAAATGACAGCCTTGTCCCTTTACTTACAGACAGTTATCATGGAAGTATACAGTACTCCTTCCCGCCACATTAAGCTAAGTAGTTGTCTTTTCCACTGTGGTTTGATAAGTTCAAATTGTTCCACCTTGAAATAGGTAACAGTCTATGGATTGTACAGAATTTCTATGTATATAGTTTGTTGGAAGTAACAAAGCTACTTTCAAGACTTGCTTCTTTCCAAAATTAAAAAATTATTAGTTTGTATTTATTTTGGTATAGATATTTTTCTTTTTTTGATTTTGATTTTTTTGTTCTTATGTTTTGCAAAGCAGCATGACAACAATTGTGATTGTAGAACCGCCTGAAGTTGCCATCTGTAAACATCATTTGCATATCAGTCAGAGTAAGGAAAAGAGGAGGAGGAGATGGGTTTAAAAAATTAATCGTGCCGGGCGCGGTGGCTCAAGTCTGTAATCCCAGCACTTTGGGAGGCCGAGGCGGGTGGATCACGAGGTCGAGAGATCGAGACCATCCTGGTCAACAAGGTGAAACCCTGTCTCTACTAAAAATACAAAAAATTAGCTGGGCATGGTGGTGTGTGCCTGTAATCCCAGCTACTCGGGAGGCTGAGGCAGGAGAATTGGTTGAACCCAGGAGGCGGAGGTTGCGGTGAGCCGAGATCGCGCCATTGCACTCCAGCCTGGGTAACAAGAGCGAAACTCCGTCTCCAAAAAAAAAAAAAAAAAAAATTAATCGTATTAAAAAATGGGGCAAAGGGCATGAATAGGCATTTCTCAAAAGGAGATAAATGGCCATCCGACATATGAAAAAATACTCAACATCGATAATCATCAGAGATGTGCAAATTAGAACCACAATGAGAAACCATCTTAACACTAGTCAGAATAGCTATTATTAAAAAGAGAAAAACTAACAGACGTTAGCAGGGATGCGGAGAAAAGGGAATGAACTCTTATACCCTGTTGGTGGGGATGTAAATTAGTGCAACCTGTATGGAAAACAGTATGGAGATTTCTCAAGGAACTAAGAATGCAACTACTTTTCATCCAGTAATCCCACTACCGGGCATGTACCAAAAAGAAAATAAATCATTATATCAAAAAGACTCCTGCACTAGTGTGTTTATCACAGCATTATTCACAATAGCAAAGATAAGGAATCAACCTAAGTGTCCATCAGTGGAGGGTTAGATAAAGAAACTATGGTACGTATGCATCATGGAATACTCTGCAGCCATAGAAAGAATGCAATCATGTCTTTTGCAGCAACATGGATGGAACTGGAGGCCATTAACTTTAGTGAAACAAGCCAGGCACAGAAAGGCAAATATCTCATATCCTCACTTATAAGTGGAGCCAAATAAAGTGTACACGCAGAGGTAGTGTGTGGAATGATAGACAACAGAGACTTGGAAGGGTAAGGCAATGGGAGGGGGTGGATAATGAGTGATTACTTAAGGGGTACAATGTAGGTTATTTGGGTGATCAGTATCCAAAAAGCCCTGACTTTACGACTCCACAGTCTATGCAGGTAACCAAATTACACTTGTACCCCATACATTTATACAAATAAAAAAGAATAAGAGAATAAAAAGCATAGTCTAGACCAGGAGTATCCAATCTTTTAGCTTCCCTGGGCCACACTGGAAGAAGAAGAATTGTCTTGGAGGCCGGGCGCGGTGGCTCAAGCCTTTAATCCCAGCACTTTGGGAGGTCGAGGCGGGTGGATCACGAGGTCGAGAGATCGAGACCATCCTGGTCAACATAGTGAAACCCCGTCTCTACTAAAAATACAAAAAATTAGCTGGGCGTGGTGGCACATGCCTGTAATCCCAGCTACTCAGGAGGCTGAGGCAGGAGAATTGCCTGAACCCAGGAGGTGGAGGTTGCGGTGAGCCGAGATCGCGCCATTGCACTCCAGCCTGGGTAACAAGAGCGAAACTCCGTCTCAAAAAAAAAAAAAAGAATTGTCTTGGGCCACACATAAAATGCATGAACACTAACAATAGCCAATGAACTAAAAACAAACAAAAACAAACAAACAAACAACCCCCCCCCAAAAAAAAACAAAAAAAAAAACCTCACACACAAAAAATTTCAGCAAGTTTTAAGAAATTTTCGAATTTGTTTTGGGTCATATTCAAAGCTGTCCTGTGCTGCATGTGGCCTGCGGGCGGAGGGTTGGACAGGCTTGCTTGGTCTAAACATTTCACTCTGCACTTCTTCCTGGCAAGTTCCTCTTTAGCTTAGCTGACCACAACCTCGTTTTTTTCCAGGAAGTGAGGGAACCAGTGTGTGGGAATACTCTCAGTAGCACCTGGTTTTTCCACATCGGCACTGATACCTGATTGGGAGACATCCATCTTGGACTCAGTAGTGTTATTCACAGCAGACTTGGCCCCCAAGGAAACTGGGCAGGTGGGAACACCACCACTCTGGATCATAGAGATCTCGTTAGTCTTCATGACAAGACCACTGTTGAACATGTTGGTGTGTTGGTTCCTCCACCTTCGCCGAAGGGGCCAGGATTTCTGGGAAACATTTCTGAGATTCTTTCCATCCTTACCTAATGGAGCCATGGTGTTCTCAATGGCTAGCTTCCTTCTCTGCTGTGCTGAGTTACTGTTTGCTCCATGAGTCATACAGTGGACCTTCAAGTTGCCTTTGGTGGTAAAAGCTTGCCCATGTATGCTGCACACAAAAGGCTTCTCTTTAGTGTGAGTCCACTTGTGAATCTGAAGAGCAGTAGTGGACAAGAAGTTCTCACACTGTGCAGCTGTGTTGCTTGGCCTGTCAGTGTGGCTGGGCTGCTAACACCAGGGACATGATGGAGGGTCCACCAAATGTGCCAGTGAAACAGGAGAGTTTCCTGATCCCCCTCATAGGACGTGTGACAGGAGTGTGGCTTGTCTGGTCACCACTGCTGCTCAAACCTCTTACAGGACTGGGAGGACACAGACCGACGTGCAGGAGCCCAAGTGGGCGTGTGTTACAGTGCACTCTTTTAACCTTGCCATCTGCAGATGGCTTAAGTGTTAATCAGCTCAGTGGACTCTGCCTTTCTGCAAAGACAGGACAAGTGTGGTAGCTTTCCATATCCTGAGCTGTCCAGGGTCCCGGAAGAATCAGGTCACAAATGGACTTGAAGGATGGTGAATGCAGGGTCTTATTGGGTGGTGGAGGTGGCTGTCAGCAGGATGGATGAGGAGCTGGACAGGGGATGGAGTGGGAAGATGAACTTCCCCTGGAGTTTGGCCACTCAGTGGCTGATTCTCCAACCGTCCCCAGCCAAACTCCTCCTGTTTCTTCTCTCCTCTGCTCATTCTCCAACCGTTCCCAGCCAAACTCCTCCTGATGTTTCTTCTTTCCTCTGCTGTGCCATTTTGCCATTTGTCTGCTCATCTCATCTCCTGTTTCTGGAGCCTCAGGTTTGGGGTTTATATGGGTATAGGATAGGGGGCGTAATGAGCCAAAAGGCAACATTTTAGGCACAAAAACAGGAATGCATGTTCTCACTTAGGACTATGGGTATTCAGGCTTGGGGGTGAGGCCTTTGCCAGGGAATTGCCCTCTTCTACCCAGTATTTTCCTGTCTCCTGTCTGTATCACCAGGAACTTCAACTTTTTATTTTTATTTTTTAGAGACAGGGTCTTTTCTTTTTGCCCAGGCTGGGGTACAGTGGCACAATCATAGCTTAGCACAACCTTGAACTCCTGGGCTCAACTGATTCTTTTACCCCAGCCTCATTAGTAGCTGGGATTACAAGCACAAGCCACCAAGCCAGTCAAAACTTGAACCTTAACATAGGTTGACTGGGCTCAGAAAGACGTTGATGGGAGACTGCCTATCTCAGTATAGCTGTTCTTGGAGTGCTTAGCTTTGCCCCCAGCATCTGGAGACTTTGACTTGATGCTTTCTGCTTGGCTATTGGCCAGGGAGTGTGCCTGGAAGGATGTGGTTTCCACAGCATCTGGACTTTGGCTAATACTCCTGGTCTCCCATCAGTGAGAATGAGTAATTAGTTAAAATGTTGCTCTCCACTGAATCATTTTTTCAGCTGCTCTGCCACTGTAGGCCAGAAGGAACAGGACCAACTTTCCTGGTGACTGCTAGGGAAGCCTTCATGGCAGTATCACCACCTAGGGTGGTTGATATTAAGTGGATGCTAAGAAGAGGCGTGAGGACCTTTGCGAAGCTACTGGGGGCATCCTGGGAGCTGATTTTGTCCACAGTGATGCCTTCTTTCGACATCATGGCACTAACCATCATTGGCTCAGGACCCCGAAAGTCACAGGGATTCTCTGGCAGGGGCATGCTGGGAATCTGACTGCCCATGTGCATCCAGATATGTTGTTGCAACATTACCATGTTGGTAAATTTCTTTTGACTAATGGGGTATGTACTTACGGATGAGTTGGTTCGGTGAACCCTGAGAAGTGTCTGTATATCACCTTTAGTAGGAAAAGCTTGGCCACAGATTTCACACTGGACGAGCTGCTTCCCAGCGTGGGTGTGGTAATGCATTTTTTTAAAAAAGTGAGAGCAAATTTATTGAAGGAATAAAAGAATGGCTACTCCATAAGCAGAGCAGCCCTGAGGGCAGCTGCTTGTCTGCTTTTGTGGTTATTTCTTGATTATATGGTAAACAAGGGGTGGATTATTCATGAGTTTTCCGGGAAAAGGGTGGGCAATTCCTGGAACTGAGGGTTCCTCCCGCTTTTAGACCATACATGATAACTTCCTAACGTTGCCTTGGCATTTGTAAACTGTCATGGTGCTGGTGGGAGTGTCTTTTAGCATGCTAATATATGATAATTAGCATATAACGAGCAGCGAGGACCACCAGAGGTTACTTTCCTCACCACCTTGGTTTGGGTGAGATTTGGCCTACTTCTTTACCACATGTTGTTTTATCAGCAAGGTCTTTGTGACCTGTATCTTTTGCCAACCTCCTATCTCATCCTGTGACTTAGAATGCTTAACCTCCTGGGAATGCAGCCCCCGTAGGTCTCGGCCTCATTTTACCCAGCCCCTATTCAAGATGGAGGCACTCTGGTTTGAACACCTCTGACATATTTCCCCCCTGCCTTTTACAAGGGAACCCTTAATCTTAAGGGTTGTAGAGGGATGAAAATCCATCTTCTGTAACTTTTTCAGGCTAAGTGGGGCGATAATATTCCTGCCTAACTAATAGGGTCTCTTGCATTCAGGCTAGAGAGGAGCTCAGTCAGGAAGTATAGGTATGGTGAGGGCCATCCATAATTCTTCAGTTCTGACAGAAGGTGATATCTGGAAGATTAATAAGTATTCAATTTAAGAAAACATTGAGTAAGCTTATTCTGCATTTCTACACAAAGAGTACAACAGCAGTATATTCCATAACGGTAGAACAAAATAAGTGAAATTATTCAAAGTAAACTAAGAAGGCTTTCCATGAACTGGGCCATTGTTGAAACCAAGCTGATATGGTGTTGCTAGCTAATTCCAATACATGCCCAGAATTAGAATACTGACCCAGATTATTACATTACCCATCCCTCTTGTTTCTTCTGAACAGTAGCCAGAGATAAGTGGTTGGTTCACAGGAATAAGTATGGTTAGTGTAAATTGCAAAACAAACAAAAACAAAAAACCTTAAAAACAACAAATGAGACTAGAATTTAATAACAGTTGTACCATCGTTGTTGTTTTTTTTTTTTTTCTTGGTGCCGTGACTTGGATGTACCTTCATTCTTGAGACAATTTTTCTCTCTCCAGTCTCGTTTTTACTAAAGACAAATCATGGTAACAATGATTTGCTTTACTATACTTGGCCTGATTATTTGTACAAAGTGCAGCAATAATAATAATAATAATGATTATTATTATTTTGAGACAGAGTCTCACTCTGTCACCCAGGCTGGAGTGCAGCGGCATGATCTTGGCTCACTGCAACCTCTGCCTCCTGGGTTCAAGTGATTCTTATGCCTCAGCCTCCTAAGTAGCTGGGATTACAGGCACATGCCACCATGCCCAGCTGATTTTTGTATTTTTAGTAGAGATGGGGTCTCACCATATTGGCCAGGCTGGTCTCAAACTCCTGACTTCAAGTGGTCCACTTGCCTTGGCCTCAAGAGTAATTATTTTTAACATAGGCTTTAAAAATTGTCTTTGACGGATCTCTCTTCCATAAGGAATTTCAGATAAGACTTTTATTTTATAAAGCTGAGCCCAGCCATGGGCTCAAATACCATCAAATACCATGAGTTGGGGAAATTTCCTCTTCTATTGAGGTCCCAAGATAACTTGGGGCTCCTGGACCAGTTAGAAAGTGACATTCTTTACCTATCAGTCAGGAACCCTGTACAGGAACTGTGTAGACAAGGTATGAGGCCAGTTTTCCCAAGGAAGGTAACACATTGTGAAGGAACTTTGGCAGCTTAAGACTCGGTGACAAATGAGACATTCACATTCACTGGGGTCTGAAGTGGCCTTGTTTCTGTTCTCTACCAGCTGGTGCAATTTCATGCTCTCTGACCCTGGCTTGGTGGTCCCACTCCCCTGAAAGCCACGGATCCTTGGGGAATTATGGTTTGGCCCCACTCCAGGGAGTGTGGGTCCAGCCTCACTTTCTGGAGAAGGCCCAGCAATGAGCCACCCATGTGGTCTTTAGGGTTAGCCCTCAAAGAAAGGTTTTCAGGTACTTCTATGGAGGGGGTACTTGTTACAAGGACAAGCTTGCCATCTAAAGAGCAGCTGGATTCATCTATCGGGACAAGTCCAGAGAGTGCATGGGGTGCCATTGCCTACTACCATTTTGTTCAGGAACTCGGCAAACAGCTGGGGGTTTGCCTTCACCTGGGGATGTTGATGAAAGTATACCTTGACGCTACCCTTGGTAGTGAAGCCATGGCCACACACAGAGCACATGAAAGGTCTCTCTCCAGTATGCATGTGGGGATGAATCTGCAAGGAGCTACCAGTCTCCCAAACCTTGCTACAGTTCTCACAGTTGTGCTTGTAGAGGATGGCCTCGTTATTGGGTTCGACATACATCTCGGATGTTCAGTGGCTTATCGTTCTTTTTCTTGGATGGGTATAATGTCACAGTAGAGAAATAACTCTGGAAGAGCACAGAACCCAAGCCTGAGGTAGCAAAGCCCTTTGGAGCTGAGACACAATATTCAGGAGGACCGATGTCCTATCCAGCTTCAGGGTGAAAGATGTCAGCCATGGGGTCACAGAGCTGGCAGCAGAAGGGATGTTGTCGAGATAGCTTGGTTTGTTTAACGTGTCCAGAGACAGACCTTGGCTTCCAGCTTTCTCTGAGCAAAGCCACAGCTGCAGAAACTTGCTTGGACATACGGCTATAAGGTCTTCAGGGTATTAGCCTGAGTGGAGGGTGTGGGAAGCCCACGCGTTCACTTGAATGCAGATCTGCTCAGTAAGACACAAGATCTGCTTAAGGACCCAGAAGATGCTGTTGGCACTGGGTAAAGGGTCCAGCAGCGCATATGAGCTCCACTGATTTACCACTCCTTTGTCTCCTTGTAATGCCAGAAGAATCATATTAATGTAGGCACTTTGCCTTTGGGTAAATAACTTATGTTCTTGGGCGTGGATGGTAGGGCAGTCTCTGTCTTTATGTGCAAGACAGACTCTGTGCCCAGCTTCACCTTCATGTCCCCTTAGCAGCTACCATTTTCCATGGGACTATCCTTTCTGCTTGAACTGGGTGGCTGGTGGCTTGGTACAGCTGCACAACAGGCTTCTGAAGGCACTGGCTCCTTGGTGTCATTCATGGTGAGGACAGGTAGATTTTTAGTGCGATTTTTCTTATGTTCCAAGAACCCAGAGATGCTAACAAGTTCTGCACAGCATTTCTTAGAGATGTGAGTTTTCTTCTCATTGAAGCTGCTTTACCATCGCTTTATCCTCATTCACTTCATCACCATTCCCTGGGTGGTTCACTGGAGCACTTGGCTTATTAGGATGATGCGTGTTAAAGGGTGAAAATAGAGATGTGGAGAAATAGATACAGGTGGGAGGTAGGGTAAGGAGAGGTAGAGAGAAATACAGAACACTAATATGGCTTCATCTTACAAAGTAAGCAGTCAAGGAAATACTCTCTATGGTTGATTAGACAGAAAATACAAGTTGATGTATATTATTTAAAGTGAAAAAAATACCTATTAGAGGAAATAAAAATAATGCTACAACTTTATTGGAAGGGCTAGATGGAAGGTAGGAATGGTGGAATTGAGCTTAATCATTGTCTCTGGCCAGGCCCAGTGGCTTACACCTATAATCCCAGCACTTTGGGAGGCTGAAGTGCGCAGATCCCTCAAGCCCAGGAGTTTGAGACCAGCCTGGGCAACATGATGAAACCCCATCTTTAAAAAAAAAAAAAAAAAAGGGCCGGGCGCGGTGGCTCAAGCCTGTAATCCCAGCACTTTGGGAGGTCGAGGTGGGCGGATCACGAGGTCAAGAGATCGAGACCATCCTGGTTAACATGGTGAAACCCCGTCTCTACTAAAAATACAAAAAATTAGCTGGGCATGGTGGCACATGCCTGTAATCCCAGCTACTCAGGAGGCTGAGGCAGGAGAATTTCCTGAACCCAGGAGGCGGAGGTTGCGGTGAGCCGAGATGCGCCATTGCACTCCAGCCTGTGTAACAAGAGCAAAACTCCGTCTCAAAAAAAAAAAAAAAAAAAAGACCACACAAAAATTGATCGGGTGTGATGGTGCACAACAATGGTCCCAGCTACTTAGGAGATTGAGGCAGGAAGATCACCTGAATCTGGAGAGGTCAAGGTGGCAGTGAGTTGTGATGGTGCCACTGCACTCCAGCCTGGGCGACAGAGTGAGACTGTCTCAAAAAACATAGCATCTCTCAGAGCATTAAAAGATAATGTCAAAAAAGAAATATAAGCCAGGTGCAATGGCTTATGTCTGTAATTCCAGCACTTTGGGAGGCCAAGCTGGGAGGACTGCTTAAGCCCAGGAGTTTGAGACCAGCCTGGGCAACATAGGGAGATCCCATCTCTATGAAAATTAAAAAAATTAGTTGGGTGTGGTGGTGGTGGAGTTCACATGTGGTCCTAGCTACCAGGGAAACTGAGGTGGGAGGATAGCTTGAGCCTGGGAGGTAGAGGCTGCACTGCACTCCAGCCTGGGTGACAGAAATATACAGGCAGTGACAAATTTTAGGAATTTTTTAGAAGGTAAAATTTGCAGGAGTTGGCTGGGTATGGTGGCTGATACCTGTAATCCCAGCACTTTGGGACACTGAGGCAGGTGGGTCATCTGAGGTTAGGAGTTCAAGACCAACCTGACCAACATGGTGAAACCCTGTCTCTACAAAAATACAAAAATCAGCCAGGCATGATGGTGGGTGCCTGTAATTTCAGCCACTCTGGAGGCTAAGGCGGGAGAATCTCTTGAACCCAGGAGGCAGAGGTTGCAGTGAGCTGAGATCGCGTCATTGCACTCCAGCCTGGGTGACAGAGCAAAACTCTGTCTCAAAAAAAAAAAAAAAATTGTAGAACTGGTGATTAACCTGGTACAGTGAATAAGGGAGAAGGAGGAGGCAAAGGTGATTTGAAGGGTTTCAGACTGAGTGATTGGGTGGATGTGATATCATGACTGAAGTAAAGAATATGGGGTACTACGTAGTTCAAGTAGGGAGATGATGTGGTGGATAATTTTATGTATCAACTTGAGTGGAACAAAGGGTGTCCAGATATTTGGCTAAAGATTATTCTGGGGGTGTCTGTGAGGGTGGTTCTAGATGAGATTAACACTTAAATTGGTAGACCAAGTAAAATTGATCGCCCTCCCCAGTGCATGTGTCTCTTCCAATCGGTTGGAGGCCTTTATAGAACAAAAGACAGGGTAAAGGAGAATTTATTTTCTCTGCCTGACTGTTTCTGAGCTGGGACATTGGTCTTCTCTTGCGGTTGAGCTGGAACATATACCTGGTTCTCCTGGTTCTCAGGAGACTTGGACTGGAACGACACCACCAGCTCTCTTGGATCTCCAGCTTGTAGATGGCACAGCATGGGATGTCTCAGTCTCCATCGCTGGATGAGCCAATTCCTTATACTAAGTCTCTGTTTCTCTCATTGTATGTATCTTGAAGAACTCTCAAGAAACTTGACTAATACACAAGATAAATTCAACTTTTTTTTTTCTTTTGAGATGAAGTCTCACTCTTGTCCCTCAGGCTGGAGGGTAATGATGCGATCTTGGCTCACTGCAACCTCTCCCTCCCAGGTTCAAGCAATTCTCCTGCCCCAGCCTCCTGAGTAACTGGGATTACAGGCACCTGTCACCACGCCCGGCTCAATTTTTGTATTTTTAGTAGGCACTGGGTTTCACCATGTTGGCCAGTCTGGTCCTTGAACTCCTGACCTCAGGTGATTTGCCCTACTAAGCCTTCCAAAGTGCTGGGATTATGCGTGAGCCACAGCACCCGTCCAAATTCAGTTTTAGTTGTATGTGAGGCATTGTGGTGGAGATATATACTAGATACCCACACACAAGTGGGGAAAGGTCTGGGATCAAAATATGTATTTGGGAATCTTCAGCTTATGGGTGATAGTTGAAATCATAAAAGTGGTTGAACTCTTCTAGGACTCTCATGTATTGTAATAGGAAGAAAGGCAGAAAGAATAGATACAGATACATGTAGGTTGGTTAATTTGGTGGTTGGAATGTGGACTTCATATTCGATGTTCCTGGGGGGGGGTGTTTGTGGGGGTGTGTATTTGTTTATAATGAAATCAATTGTTCAGTAACGTGCATATAATAAATTCCGCAGTGTGTGTGGTTCAGTCACTCTTGACTAATTTTTAAGACTGTTCCGCTAAAGCTCTGAGTTGAAAGAACCTAGGGCGGTGGTGGTATGCATAAATATCTTTATGTGGTAGACCTCACTGATTATGGTCAGGATTCTGGTAGATAAATTGGGCAGGTGAGATGAACTCTTAACCCTTCTCTGGTGCTGTCTGATTAAGGCCCGTGTTTGTCTGGCTGTGCCATACATTTTATTTTCTCTTTCATTCATTTGTAAGCCTTAGCAACAATCCTCTTCTCTAACACCTTGATATAAATTGCTTTCATACTCTAATAGAACTTGAGAATGTTGATAAGCTCAAACCATGGTATCCTGATGTTTCCATAGTAACTAATGCACACCAAGGGGGAAAAGATGGAGAATAAATGAGAATAGCATTTTAACAAAATAAGTGAGGGGCAAAAAGGCTTTAGACATGTTATTACCTCTTGTTTAGGAATATGAAGATACTCATCTCCTTAATAATGGGGTTATAAAAGTTGCTTCAATGAAACTTGTCAGTAGCCATTTATATTTCATTTTTCTCTATAATCATCATCATCAAAAGCATTTAAATGCTTCTTTGCTCAACAGTACTGTAGAGAGTGAGCTAAATGGACACAGTTGCCATTTTCCTGTGAGCCTGCAATCAGAATAGGACAGGTTAGGCTAATGTCTGTATTCCAGGCCCCCAGGCAGAGCTTTGACCTAGTGGACATGAGGAATGGGGATTCAAAGAAGACAAATCAATGTTGTGGTATTTGTTTGCTTTGATACAAGACTTTACTAGCATCTCAGCACTTCCCTGCTTAAAGGATGTGAGAATGGAGTGCTGCTGTTTCTTCTTTCCTTTCTGTAAGCCAGGAAGAGGGCACTCTCAAACAATCAAATTGGCTGGCACCTTGATCTGGGACTTCCAGTCTCCAGAACTCTGAGAAAATACATTTGTGCTGTTTAAGCCACTGAGCCTGTGGCATTTTGTTACAGCAGCCTGAGCAGATTATACACCAGTCAGTGTACATGCACAATCAATTAAGCTATTGTTAGATAGGAATAGACTTTGTAAGGGCGAAGAGATGACTTTTTATTTTATGTATTCATTTATTTGAGATGGAGTCTCTCTGTCATCCAGGCTGGAGTGCAGTCGTGCCATCATGGCTCACATCAGCCTTGACCTCCCAGGTCCAAGTGATCCTCCCATCGCAGTCTCCCAAGTAGCTGGGACCACAGGCATGTGTCACTATGCCTGGCTAGTTTTTGTATTCTTTGTAGAGATGGGTTTTCACCATGTTGCCCAGGCTGGTCTTGAACTCCCTCTTGCCTCGACCTCCTAAGGTGTTGGGATTATAGGTGTGAGTCACTATGCCTGGCCTGATATTTTTATTTTAGAATTAGCGAGATTAGGCCGGGGGCGGTGGCTCACAGCTATAATCCCAGGACTTTGAGACGCCGAGGTGGGCAGATTACTTGAGGTCAGGAGTTTGAGACCAGCCTGACCAACATGGTGAAACCCTGCCTCTACTAAAAAAATCAAAAATTAGCCAGGCATGGTGGTGCATGCCTGTAATCTGAGCTGCTTGGGAGACTGAGGCAGGAGAATCACTGGAACCGAGGAGGCAGAGGTTGCAGTGAGCCAAGATTGCGCCATTGCACTTCAGCCTGGGTTACTGAGCAAGACTGTCTCAAAACAAACAAACAAACAAACAAACCAAAAAAACGGATGAGAGAGATTAAATTTCCACAGACAAATTTAATAACTGGTGGGATATCTATCTAACCCAGAACAGAAAAACAGAGAGTAGTGGGACAGAAAGCATACTGAATAGCTCCAGGTAAGGTAGATAGCATGGCTGGGATTCTACTTAGCCTGACACCTTCCTCATTTTGAGGAAAAAGGTTAAAAAGCACATTCTTCTTCTTCTTCTATTTTTTTACATACTCGCATCACCTTTTGAAAATTAGCCTTCAGTTTAGCTTTTGTGCAAATTCAGAGATTAGAAGTAAGATGTGTTGGGAGGTGCCAATAGGGTGAGGCTCATCAATGGGAATGAAAGCCAATTTCCTGGACTTACCAGGGGAAGATATATCAGAATGGGGGCCATTTGTTCTCATTGTTCAACTCCCGCTTATGAGTGAGAACATGCAGTGTTTGGTTTTCTGTTCCTGTGTTAGTTTGCTGAGGATGATGGCTTCCAGCTTCATCCATATCCCTGCCAAGGACATGATTTCATTCCTTTTTATGGCTGCATAGTATTCCATGCTGCATATGTACCACATTTTCTTTATCCAGTCTATCATTGATGGGCATTTGGGTTGGTTCCACAAACCTGCACATTCTGCACGTGTATTCCATTTTGGTTTTTTGTTTGTTTGTTTGTTTTTTAGAAGAAATAAAGAAAAAAGAGATTTCTCTTGGATGACCAGAGGTTTGGTAGACATTCTCAAATTTAGACATGCCTTAGAGGTCAGATGAAAAAGGAGTGTGTCTTCATATTAGAGGCTCAGTTTGGACAAGGGAAATTTTGATGTGTGTGTATGTATTTAAAATTTGTGACATTCAGCCTGGTGCAGTGGCTCAGGCCTGTAATTCCAGCACTTTGGGAGGCCAAGGTGGGTGGATCACAAGGTCAGGAGTTCGAGACCAGTCTGGCCAGTACGGTGAAATTTCGTCTCTACTAAAAATACAAAAATTAGCTGGGTGTGGTGGTGCATGCTTGTAGTCCCAGCTACTCAGGAGGCTGAGGCAGGAGAATCACTTGAACCCAGGAGGCGGAGGTTGCAGTGAGCTGAGATCATGCCATTGCACTCCAGCCTGGGTGACAGAGCAAGACTCCATTTCAAAGAAAAAAAATGTGACATTTGGTCTTACAGTCACTGGGAAAAGGCAGAAATTTTGAGGAAAAGGAGTTCTCAATAAAGCATTATTTTACTCCAAAGTATTTGGTCTCTGTTATTATTATATCTAAATTAAAACAAGACAGGAAACTATTCCTTGATAAATTGGTCTTCACTTGTCATCTGTATTAGAGTACTTAAAAGTCTTGATCAATCAATTATATGTCATATATTGAAATTAAAATTTTGCTGGGCGCGGTGGCTCAAGCCTGTAATCCCAGCACTTTGGGAGGCTGAGGCGGGTGGATCACGAGGTCAAGAGATCGAGACCATCCTGGTCAACATGGTGAAACCCCGTCTCTACTAAAGATACAAAAAATTAGCTGGGCATGGTGGCATGTGCCTGTAATCCCAGCTACTCAGGAGGCTGAGGCAGGAGAATTGCTTGAACCCAGGAGGCGGAGGTTGCGGTGAGCCGAGATCGCGCCATTGCACTCCAGCCTGGGTAACAAGAGCGAAACTCCGTCTCAAAAAAAAAAAAAAAAAAAAAAAGAAATTAAAATTTTGTCACTGCAACTTTTTCAGAGCTCCAATTTTATTTATTTATTTTGAGACGGGGCCTCCCTCTGTCTCCTGGGTGGGAGTACAATGGTGTTGGTTATGGCTGCCTACAGCCTCGACCTCCTGGCCTCAAGCAATCCTTCCAGTTCAGCCTCCCAATTAGCTGAGACTACGGGTGTGCACCACCATATCCAGCTAATTTTTTGACTTTTTTGTAGAGATGGGGATCTCACCATGTTGCCCAGGCTGATATCAAACTCCTGGGCTCAAGTGATCCACCTGCCTTGGCCTTCCAACGTCCTGGGATTATAGGTGTGAGCCACTGCACCTGATCTTTTTTTTTTTTTTAGTTTTTTCACAGTTTGGGATTCAGAGTCTAATAGACTGCTGAAATACATATCTAATACTTCAGTTTTGAATATAAAAAAATATGATAATTTTATGGCCAACTGTAGCTGTGTGGATGTTTGGTTTAAGATCCAAACAGTATAGCTTGGCAGGGGGCAGTGGCTCATGCCACGGCTGGGCGAGGTGGTTCATGCCTGTAATCCCAGCACTTTAGGAGGCTGAGGTGGGCAGATCATTTGAGGTCAGGAGTTCAAGACCAGCCTGTCCAACATGGCGAAATCCTGTCTCTACTAAAAATACAGAAATTAGCCAGGTGTGTTGGCATGCACCTGTAATCCAAGCTACTCAGGAGGCTGAGGCAGGAGAATCACTTGAACCCGGCAGGCGGAGTTTGCAGTGAGCTGAGATCGCACCACTGCATGCCAGCCTGGGTGACAGAGTGAGACTCTGTTTCAAGAAAAAGTATAGTTTTGTACGATATACTGATATAAAAATTAATATTTTTGTATAGCTAATATACGCACATGGACCAAAGTTCCAAAGTTATGAAAGGGCATACACTGAAAATTAGATCTCTCTTTTTCTCTTATTTCTAAGTTCTCCAGTCCCTTCCCCTGAAGGTAACCACTATTACAACTTTTTTGTATTTCCTTTTACAAATATTCCACAGTGCATTGATTCTGAAACAGGACATTTCCACCTCCTTAGCAAGCTCACAGTACCCGGCAGCAAAAAAATGTTGCTGTTTAAGGTGAAAACTAATGTTCCGAGTAGTAGCATGGAACAGTGAACCCCCTTGTTCCTTCTCAAACCCCTCCTTAGAAACCACATTCCCAGATTGGATCAGCAGACACTTGTGTAAACCACTTCTAGCTGGACATAACATGAACACAGACACCTTTATCATGAGTATATAAGAAACTAAACACCTAACACATCCAGACGTTTCATGTTTATTTAGTGCCGATGTGTAAAAAAGTAGGTGCTTTTGGTAGGTTGTTGAGCAAGGAGGGGGTTGTGGTTTTATGCAAGATGGAATCAGGGAGAAATTGTTCACTGTTTTCCAAGAAGTTGGAGAGGATTTCATCAAAGAGGTGCTGTGCAAATGACAGAACGGAGGTGCAGAGAAGGCATTACAGCATGAGTTGTGGTCTGGGAGAAATGTTGGAATTGGGGTTTAGGATAAAATAGAAAGGCTGTAGTGTTGAGTGCTGACTCGTGAAGAGCAAGGGGAGGAATCAGATTGGCAGGGAGAGGCAGTGAAGGGAGAGTGAGGCAATATGGGATTTGCATTTGTAGATAATGAAAGCTTGTATAGGACATGTGGACAGAAGGCAGTAAAGAACTCTGTATTTACTACGCTTCCTATATTCCTGGCACTGCCTTAGGAACTACCACTTGGTCCAGAATTTTTCTCTTTACCGATGAACCAAAGAATGGATTGTGGGGCTGGGCACGGTGGCTCACGCCTGTAATCCTACCACTTTGGGAGGGCAAGGCGGGTGGATCACTTGAGGCCAGGAGTTCGAGACCAGGTTAGCCAACATGGCGAAACCGCATCTCTACTAAAAATACAAAGATTAGCCGGGCATGGTGGTATGTGCCCATAATCCCAGTTACTCAGAGGCTGAGGCAGGAAGATTGCTTGAACCCAGGAGGTGGAGGTTGCTGTGAGCTGAGATCGTGCCATTGCACTCTAGCCTGGGTCACAGAGTAAGACTCCATCTCAAAAAAAGAAAAAAAAAAAAAAAAAAAGAATGGATTGTGCTGTACTATGGTAGGTTTCCTACATTATGTTCTTCTCACAGGTTGACTCTATTTACTAAACAGCCGTAACGCTCCCTAATAACTTGTTATGAATCTATGATCATCTGTGTAAAGCAGGGTTCCTTGGCCTTGCTCCATTGGCATTCTGGGTTGAAGAATTCTTTGTTGTGGCAAGCTGTCCTGTGCATTGTAAGATGCTTAGCAGTGTCCCTGATGCCAGTTACACTCCCTCAAGTTGTGACAAACAAAAATGTCTCCAGACATTGGCAAATGTCCCTTAGGAAGGGGGCAAAATCACCCTCATGGAGCACCACTAATATAAAGCCTCACAAACCTATGTTTTTTGTTCTGTAAACCCCCCTTTTAAAAGATTAACGTCTAAGCTGGATGTGGTGGTGTTCATCTGTAGTTCCAGGTACTCCAGAGGCTGAAGTGGGAGGATCTCTTGAGCCCAGGAATTAAAGGCTCTAGTGTGCCATGATTGAGCCTGTGAATAGTCACTGCACTCCAGCCTGCGCAACATAGCAAGACCCTGTTTCAAAACATTAACATTTAAAAATCTTTATTAAAATAATGCATTGGGCTGGGAAAGCTGGCTTCTGCCTATAATCCCAGCACTTTGGGAGGCCAGGGAAGGTGGATTGCTTGAGCCCAGGAGTTCAAGACCAGCTGGGCAACATAGCGAGACTCCCATCTCTACAAAAAGTTTTTAAAAATTAGCTGGGTGTGGTGGTGTGCACCTGTAGTCCCAGTTACTCAGGAGGCTGAGGAGAGATGATGGCTTGAGCCTGGGAGGTTGAGGCTGCAGTGAGCCATGATTGTGCCATTGCACTGCAGCCTGGGTGACAGCAAGACCCATCCCTAAAATAGTAATAATGACGATAATCATCACAGTAATGTATTCACGTAGACACAAATCACTCATAATAGAAAGCGACTATCTCCTACCCTGCCCCTACCTACCTGTAGTCCCATTCTCTAAGAGCTGCCACTTAATTGTTTCTGGTTTGGGTTTTTCTAATGATTTCTGCCATATACATTCACCGGTTTATCCATTTACTTAAACAACATATTTGTTGAGCATCGTGTTTGTTTGCTCGGGCTGCCATCACCAAATGCCACTGGGTGGCTTCAACAACAGAAATTGATTTTCCCACAGTTTTGTGGCTGCAGGTTCAAGATCAAGGTGCTGGCAGGGCTGGTTTCCTCTGAGGGCCATCAGGGAAGGATCTGTTCCAGGCCTCTCTCCTTAGCTTGCAGATGGCTGCTCTCTTGCTGCCCCCAAACCTGGCTGTCGCTCTGTGCATGTGAGTCCCTGGTGTCTCTTCCTCTTCTAAGGACACTAGTCATATTGGAGCAGGGCCATATCCCAATGGCCTCAGTTTAATTTAATCACCTCAGTGGAGACCTTATCTCCAAACATAGCTACATGCTGAGGTAGTGAGGGCTGCGATTTCAACATACGAATTTTGGGGGACACTATTCAACCCATAACAAGCACCTACTGTATGCCACTCACCGTTCTAAACACAGGGCATGGAGCAACCAACAAAATAGATGAAAATCTGCTCTTGGCTGGGTGCAGTGGCTCACGCTTGTAATCCCAGCCAGCACTTTGGGAGGCCGAGGTGGGTGGACTACCTGAGATTGGGAGTTCGAGACCAGACTGGCCAACGTGGCGAAACCCCATCTCTACTAAAAGTACAAAAAATAGTTGGGCATGGTGGCGAGTGCCTGTAATCCCAGCTACTTGGGAGGCTGAGGCAGGAGAATACCTTGAACCCGAGAGGCAGAGGTTGCATTGAGCTGAGATCGAAGCACTGCACTCCAGCCTGGGCAACAGAGCAAGATTCTGTCTCAAAAACAAAACGAATAGAGTAGCCAAGGAAAACCTCTCTGAGAAGTGGACATGTGAGTAAGGACCTGAAGGAGGTGACAGAGAAAGCTATGCAAATGTCTGGGGAAGGATAATTCCAGGCAGCAAGAACAGCTGGTGCCAAGGTCCTGAGATGGAAACACGTCCAGTTTGCTCCAGGAACAGCAAGGAGGCTCCTGGGGCTGGTGCGGAATGAGCAAGGTGCAGTAGCAGGAGCTGCAGGGGTCGGGGAATGCTGAAGCAGATGATGGCATAAGGCCTAGTAAACCATTGTCATGGCTTTGGCTTTTGTTCTGAGCGAGACAGCAAGCCATTGGACAAGTCATGGGTGAAAAGGTCCGAGTTCGCTTTCAAAAGAATCTCTTTAGCTGGTCTGTTAGTAACAGACTAAAGGGGGGTTAGGGAGGAAGCAGGGAGACCAGTAAGGGGGATGGATGTTGCAATAATCCATTTTCTCTGAATCCTTCCTTGGTTTGCCAGCTCTAGACATCTTCTATTGACCTCCTGCTCTGATAGGTGGGGATTTAGCTCACTTCTGCTGCAGCACCACCTTTTCCTTCTTGCCGATATGTCACTAATTTTAGTTTCTCTGTTTATTTTCCTTCTCCAGAGGCGATCATTCTAATGGTACCTTTTTATTTGTATGCCTTTTTGGTTATCTTTGTGCCTTTTTTTTTTTTTTTTTTTTTTTTTTTGAGACAAGAGCTTGCTCTGTCGCCCAGGCTGGAGGGGAGTGATGTGATCACAGCTCACTGTAGCCTCGACTTCCTGGGCTCAGGTGATCCTCCCACCTCAGCCTTTTGAGTACCTGGGATGACAGACTTGCACAACCATGCTCAGCTAAGTTTTGTTTATTTTTGTAGAGACAAGGGCTCACCATGTTGCCCAGGCTAGTCTTGAACTCTTGGGCCGTAGCAATCCACCACTTCAGGCTCCCTTCCAAAGCCCTGGGATTACAGGCATGAGCCACTATGCCTGGCCTCTTTGTGCCTTGGTATAAGGTACATAAAACTCTATTTCTTGTTCATCTATAGACAGTATCTCTTGATTGTACACTTTCTAAAATTAAAGTATTAATGCTGCTACACATCCTTCCACCTCTCCTAATTCTGTCTACTTTCCAACTTCTATAAGCTATGCTTTTACATTAAGTTAACATTTCCTTTATACTCTGTAATCATAATTAAGTTTCCTGTGATTTGTCTCTAGGTTAGATTCCAAAAGTTGAAAACCATTAAAGATAGTGTTCACATTATTATAATCATGTCAATATTTTTCAGTGTAAAGCCAAGGGATGTGCCTTGATTGCATTGCCTGTATTTTCTTCTTTATAGTTCCAATGTCACAACCTCTGTCAATTACTCTATATCATTCCATGTTCTAGCTGCCTTTGTTATTGAAAATGGCATTCTTGATTGCGTTTTTTTTGCAGATAAACTATCTGTATGCTTTCTTTACCATATTTTGACTGTCTTCTAGCTTCTTCCTTATTTTGTCTATTGCTCAGAATAAAGTTCATCTTCTCGAAGCCCACTTCCTGTGTTAATTCTTTGTTTTATTTTATTTTATTTTTGGAGATGGAGTCTTGCTCTGTTGCCCAGGTTGGAGTGCAGTGGCATGATCTGGGCCTGCTGCAACCTCCGACGCCTGGGTTCAAGTGATTTTCCTGCCTCACCTTCCTGAGTAGTTGGGATTACAGGCACCTGCCACCACGCCTGGCTAATTTTTGTATTTTTAGTAGAGATGGGGTTTCATCATGTTGGCCAGGCTAATCACAAACTCCTGTCCTCAGGTGATCTGCCCACGTCAGCCTCCCAAAGTACTGGGCTTACAGGTGCGAGCCACTACATCTGGCCTAAAAGTTGTATTTTGTTAATATAAATGTTTAGACTTAATATATAGGGGACACTTGCCTGTCAGCACATACATAGTTAATTATTGAGAAAAAATATGTATTTTTAACAACAGTGTTCTTTATTTGTACAAAGCATTACAATCTTCTCAGCATTCTTCACTCACAAACTTTTCACTGTATTTAACAAGTTACTAACAGTACCAAGCTACATGTCAAACCCCAAGCACTCAACTTAGAGACAAACAAAAAGTGAATGGCACTGAATGGAAACAGAAAAAAAGGTTAAGAAAGGCCAACAGAGCTATTTTAGAAGCAGTTAAAGAGGATGGTTAGATTCCTGGGCACCATCAGATTTCCCTTAAGGTTCAGAGGGGCTTCACAAAATAATTTTTAGAAGACATGAGACAAAATTAGCCAGGCTTGGTGGCATGCATCTGTAGTCCCAGATACTCAGGAGGCTCAGGCTGGAGGATCACTTGAGCCCAGGAGTTCAAGGATGCAGTGACCTATGATCATGCTGCTGCACTCCAACCTGGGCCACAGAGTGAGAGACCCCATCTCTTAAAAATAAAAACAACAAAAACTCATTAGATTAGAACTAAGGAATCAAGAGATGCGAGGGACTCGTACTTTGGAGTATTAAGCAGGTAATCAAAGCTCCTAGACTGACAGAAGTGAGAAAAGGAGGGAGAGGAGAAGGTGGGATGGGGAGCAGAGGAGAGACAGAAGAGAGAAAGGAAGCAAGAGGCACGGAGGGAGAAAGCTGTGTGCCTAAAGGAAATAAAGCTTGGAACTCATCATGAATTGAAGAATGAAAAGGCTTAGTCACAAATCTGGGAGATGGACTATAAGAAGAGGAAGCCCGGGGTTTTACACCTTCCAGGAGGTGATGACAAATCCTAAAGATGTACAGTGGCAGATAGTAAGGTACGTCTGATGCGGTGCCATCTGTTTTTGTAAAAGTAAGACACTGGCACCCCTGCTTGACTAATACCACTCTAAACTGCTGATTTAAGAACACTTGTGACCAGATTACCACCACCCCAGCAGGCTGAACATCTACAGGCAATATAGAAAGATTTCGAGCCAAGTGGTTCTATGAAAAACAAAATTCAGTTAATGCTTCTGTCAACTAAAAAGAACAGATTTTGTTATTCCCCCACAGCATTTTGGTAGTTTCCTAAAGCTTACTATTCTGACGAGTCTTAGTAAGCTACTACCGTCAAAGACTATGGCCGGCGCAGTAGCTCACGCCTGTAATCCCAGCACTTTGGGAGGACGAGGCAGGCGGATCAACTGAGGTCAGGAGTTCGAGAACAGCCTGACCAACATGGAGAAACCCTGTCTCTACTAAAAATACAAAATTAGCCAAGCGTGGTGGCACATGCCTGCAATTCCAGCTACTCGGGAGGCTGAGGCAGGAGAATCACTTGATCCCGAGAGGCGGAGATTGCAGTGAGCCGAGAGATCAGGCCATTGTACTCCAGTCTGGGCAGCAAGAGTGAAACTCCTTCTCAAAAAAAAAAAGAAAAAATGGGGTAACGAATCACTGGAACTCCATCTCTTCCATGGCTGAGAGCACATCAGCGTCTTGCAGTTTCCTTTCATTGCCAAGTTGTTGGCACAGGATGTGGTGTATAGCACCAAGACGCTGGCGGCGCAGGAGATGGTGCTCCGGGCCTCCTTGGAGACGCTGACACCGTCCAGGAGCGCCTCCTTGTTGATCCTGGTGATGATGGTGTTGGGCACGTTTAGGTATTTGGGCTTCTCTGTCACTGCTGCCGTCCGGGCTAAGCCTCCCCCCATTCCCCCGCCTCTGCTTCAGGAAGCTAGTAGAGATTTTTTTTTTTTTTTTTTTTTTTCTTTTTTTTTTTTTTCAGACGGAGTCTCACTCTATCACCCAGGCTGGTGTGCAATGGTGACATCTCTACTCGCTGCAACCTCCGCCTCCCAGGTTCAAGCGATTCTCTTGCCTCAGCCTCCTGAGTAGCTGGGATTACAGGCACCTGCCACCACCCTGGCTAATTTTTCTATTTTTAGTAGAGAAGGGGTTTCGCCATGTTAGCCAGGCTGGTCTTGAACTCCTGACCCCAAGCAATCTGCCCACTTCAGCCTCCCAAAGTTCTGGGATTACAGGAGTAAGCCACCGTGCTCGGCCTCAAGAAAATATTTTAATGTAAAATTTCCATTGAAATATACTCTCATACAGAAAGGCAGTGGTTTGTTCTTTTCTGTATGAATATTATATACCATTATTTTTAATAGTGACATAGTACTCCACGATATGGATTTCCAATAGTTAATGGCCTTTTCTGTTTGCTAATTTTTGCAATTACATATACACAAGTATGCACATTCACAAGCAATTGCAATGTGTGTAGTAAACATCTTTGAACATATATCTTTGAACATTTGTGCTAGTATTTCTAGACAGAAGTAGGATTGTTGCGTCAGTGGTTGCGTAATGCAAAAAAATGTTGAGATACTGCCAAGTAGCCCCTCTGAAAGACTTTGACCAATTTACTCTTCTAACAATAGTATTTGAGAGGCTACAACCTTTTGAGGCAAGATCACCTTAAGACGTTGGAGACTCTGCTATGCATGGTTGAGAATTTGACTCTGCACTGTTTTGTATTTATCTTTAGTAACTTCGTAGGTGTTACTAAATCCTTGGAGGCTGGGATCATGTCATTACTTCCTTGATATTTCCCATAGTGCCCAGTATAGGTTGGGCAAACTGTGGCTGCTTAATACATACTTCATGATTGACTGATAAACGGGTTCTATTTTTGGGCTGCACAGTGATTGAGGTCAGTTCCTGGAATGAGAGAGCTGGGCAGAGTCAGAGGCTAGGGCTGTGCCAGGTCAGTATCAGATGCTCTCACTTGCACATCAAGTTTAGACTGTAATCTGAGAATCTAATTGTATAAAGCACCTAGTACAATCTCTGGCTCAAAGGAGTTCCCTAATAAATCGTCTCTATTGCTGTTATCGTGCTCGTTTAATGAGAAGATTGTCTTAGGGCTAGTGTTGAGAGGTCAAGCATAGGACCTAAAACCATCCCAGGTGGAGTCAGAAATCCACAGGCTAGAGATGAAGTAGCATTGGGAACCAGTGGGAGCAGCAACGCCATCTGAGGCAGAAACAGAGACCTGGGTTTGGGCAATTCAGCTGCATTGTGATGAACACTTTTCTGGCCATCCCAGGCTGTTTTTTTGAGGGGCTTTCTGCGTGTTTGGCTTTCATGCAAGGCTATCTCTTTTGTTTGTTTTTGAGATGGAGTCTTACTCTGTTGCCCAGGCTGGAGTGCAGTGGTGCAATCTCAGCTCACTGCAACCTTTGCTTCCTGGGTTCCAGCGATTCTTGTGCCTCATTGTCCCGAGCAGCTGGGATTACAGGCACCTGCCACCAAGCCCAGCTAATTTTTGTATTTTTATTAGAGACAGGGTTTCACCCCATCAGGTTGGTTGGTCAGGCTGGTCTTGAACTCCTGAGCTCAGGTGATCTGCCTGCCTCAGCATCCCAAAATGCTGGGATTACAGGCATAAGGCACCGTGCCTGGCCATGTGAGGATGTCTTTAAGGTGGTGCTCAGTCCGCAAGAGAAGCCAACAATCTCAGCACAGGGCTGCGAACATAGGTGGTGCTCAGTGAAAGGAATCCCATTTACTTTTTGCCTGTTGAAACAGATAATGTGGCAGCAATGTCAATGATTTACTTGAGAAGACGAAGCTAAGGATCAGCCATTCTACTAGAACAAGATTACTATCCAGGCTTCCTCCGGTCCTGGGTCGGGTGGGGAAGTGGGAAACCCAGTCAGATAAGGATTCAATTCAGTGATTAATTTAGAGGCTATGAAGACATGGTGACACACGGATGACAAGCATTCTACAAAGTGAAGAATGGGTCTCATTTTTTCTACCTTTCTATCCCCAGTCAGCAGGGTGGCTAAAAGAGGGATTTGGGAGGGGGCAGTAATGGAGATGTCATCATAACATACAGCATTGACTGTGTCTCTCTTCCATGCCAGACGGTTAGCACACAATTCCCTTTATAACTCTATGAAGTAGGTATTAGCTTTATTTTACAGATGAGGAAATAGTCTCAGAAAGGATAAATTACTCGCCAAAGGTTATACAAGCTATTAAGTAGCAGAGCCAGGATTTGAACCTAGGCCTGTCTGGCCATAAGACTTATGTGCTTTCTGTGCTACCTACCATCCTGTCTCTTCTATGTCAGTGACAGCAGCCCAGGCCTCAGAGAAACAGATGTTGCTTAAGAATACTAGCTCATCATAAGTGGGTAGGGCATTCCGTGGCTCATTCTTTTGCTCATCAATTCATTCTACACACACATATATTTATAGCCAGAAAGCAGAGAGTGAGATGTGCAAGTCAGGAAGGTGGGGTGGAAAGGGCTGTGTGTGTGGGGTGGAGGGCAAGGGAACATGGCAAGTTCGAGGCTACAGAAAATAAAGAAAAAAGGCGCCATCATGAGCTCAAATGCAGGAGGGGGCTGATGCTTTGTGTCTGCTCCTGGACGTTGTACTGAATGGGTCTCCGGGTGGTTGCAGAAGAGAGTCTTTGAAGCAACACTAAGAGGAAAGCTTCAACCCAGTGGGGGCACTCAGGATAAAACAGAATATTACACCTACACACACACACACACACACACACACAGCATAAATATGGAGACAGGTATTTTTAAACAAGTACTACTCCAGAATATGTATGATAACACAAGGAGCTGACTTATAAATTGGAAGGCTATACCTTGATTCTTCTGGTGTTTCTAGTGCTTGTCACATTACTATAACCCCTTTTCTCTTTCCTTTTTTCCCTTCCTTCCTTCCTTCCTTCCTTCCTTCCTTTCTTTCTTTCTTTCTCTCTCTTTCTTTCTTTTTCTTCTTTTTCTTCTTTTTTTTGTGAGACCGAGTCTTGCTCTGTCCTCCAGGCTGGAGTGCAGTGGTGTGATCTGGGCTCACTGCAACCTCTGCGTTTCAGGTTCAAGTGATTCTCATGCCGCAGCCTCCTGAGTAGCTGGGATTACCAGCAGCTGCCACCACACCCAGGTAATTTTTTATTTTATTAGAGATGGGGTTTCACCATGTTGGCCAGGCTGGTCTCGAACTCCTGTCCTCAAATGATCCGCCCACCTTGGCTTCCCAAAGTGCCGGGATTACAGAGGTGAGCCACTGCGCCCAACCTATAACCTCTTTTTGAAAGAGCCAACGCTGACTTGGATGTAAAAAGTGGGAAGTCTGTTGAAAAGAGAAGAGAAAAGAATAGGAAAAAGCAGTCTCAGTTTATAGTCAGAATTTAGTTGTGTGTGTGTATTAAGACTTTAAGGATTATATAAAATGATGTAATTACATAGAAGGAAGTACTATGAGATGTTTGTCCATATACATTTTCCTTATTTTTCTTTGAGTGGTGAGCACAAATAATAACAGATTGTAATAATACCAGCCTGACTCACATAGCCACTTAATCCCAGAGGGAATGTGACCCAGAGCAGGGAGGGGCAGAGCTCAGGAATGCGTTGCCATGACACATCGATTCCAGGACTCCTCAGGCTTCACCTGCACCTGAGCTATGGAGAAAATATGTTTGACTGCTGCAGAGGCTTATTTTTCACTGCTCCATAGTCAGAAGGATGGCAGCTGGGGTGATCATACTATTCCTCAGGGCATCTGATGTCCACAGGCTTGGAAATCCAGAGAGCTGATGAGGTTTAGGGAGGTTCTTCTCCCTCCCATACCAAGTGTATGCAATACCAGCACCCTCCAGAATTCGAAGCGGGAGATTTGGAGGCAATGATACTGATCATACGCTCCGTGAGGAATAAACTGATGATTATAATCAGCATGAGTGCTAAGGAACAATGGAAGCTTTATAAAGACAAACCTTCCCTGCAAATTAATTACTACACATCTCAGAATTACCTAGTCATTTTTAAAATCCTTTTAAAGTGTTGTTTGAAGGGTGCCATGAAAGTGTCAAATGCAATTATTATGTAGCTTTTTGTTTCACATCGTGTGGGACACAAATACTATAAAGGAAAAATAGTTCTTGACCAGGTATGTGGTCCTTCAACTGACAAACAACTGCCTCAGGAAGAGCTTTGGCAGTCTCTTCTGTACTAATTCCAAATACCAAATTTCTAAAGCTTTGACATTTTTGTCATGCTTAGGAAAACCTAGGCTGGTAATGTAGGCATTCTCCTCAAATCTTCAACCTTTTCTCATATTTCTTCTTACATTTGGAAAGGAGATGCAACCTTCAACCTTTTCTCATATTTCCTCTTATATTTGGAAGGCAAGAGCTATACTAGTGAAAACAGACCTAGTGTCTTTTAAAGTCACTCTAAAATACTGTGCTTCTCAGTTGTTTCCCCACTTCAATCTAGCATTTTTTTTTTTTCCTTTGAGACAGAATCTTGCTTTGTCACCCAGGCTGGAGTGAAGTGGCATGATCTTGGGTCACTGCAACCTTTACCTTCTGGGTTCAAGTAATCCTCCTGCCTCAGCCTCTCTAGTAGTTGGGACTACAGGCGAGTGCCAGTGCACCCGGCTAACTTTTGTATTTGTAGTAGAGACGGGTTTTCGCTTGGTTGGCTAGGCTGGTCTTGAACTCTTAACCTCAGGTGATCCACCTGCCTCGGCCTCTCGAAGTGCTGGGATTACAGGAGTGAGCCACCGCGCCCGGCCCGATCTAAACTTTTAATGCATGCAGCTCACTCGGATCAGCAACAGTGGCTCATGGTGGCAGTCATGCAGAGCTGGGTGGCAGAAGGAAAGAATCAATCTGACGGGTGGGAATTCTGCGTTGGATTCTCCCCTTAATTATCATAAGCTCTCCAAACCGAATAAAAATTTACAACCTTTTTGGCAATCTTTACTTCATTACCTACCTGGAAGAATTTATATCCTTTCAGTGGAGTTTCTTTAAGTCCATTAGTGTCAATTAGTTGTTTTAGGTGCCGCAAAATGATATGTTCTTGGGGACGTTTATCCTTTACAACATCCTTTTAATGCTTGTTTGTGTGTTTTGATGTGAAAGCGTTACAGATGGAGGCTAGGGTGATTGGGAGAGATATGGGGTCCCTGGCTACTGAATGAGACTTGGGAGGCAGACAGCTTGTTTTTATGGCGATAAAGAGTAAAATCTCAAGTTGCGGTTGATTTTAATGCAAATAGGGCTGGAGAGGCCCACGGCAGACCTAGTTTGGGGTAGGCACCCGGATCTGTGAGCTAGTGTTGCTTCAGCATCTCACTGTATGTGTGTGTGTGTGTGCACGCGCGCGCGAGTGTATGTAGGCTGGTTCCACCCTTCGCTGTCCCATTGGCACTACCCTTCACCTCCGTCTCTGCGTAACTATATTAATAGAAGGCAACACTTCACATACTGGCGCTCAGACCCGAAAGAGAGGCTGGCAGTGGCTTGGCAGGTGGGCATGCAGCAGGGAGATGGGTGGAGGAGTGGGCGGAGACATCGCCGAGTGGCGTTCAGCGTAGCCAATCGCAGTTCGGGATACGGGAGGCCGGGGCGGAGGCGCCGAGGCCGATCGGCCAATGGAGGGTGAGCAACTACTGGAGCGACCTGGTGACGTGAGGAGCGTTCCATACGGCCAGCGGTGGGCGGTAGCCACAGCTGGTTTAGGGCCCCGACCACTGGGGCCCCTTGTCAGGAACAGACAGCCTCTTGGCCCAGGGAGGAGAAGTCGCTGTCACCTTTGGCGGCCGACGCGATCCCCTGGGACGGTCCGTTTCCTGCCATCAGCTGCCGGCCGAGTTGGGTTTCCGAGGTTCAGGTAACGAGGGGTGGGGGCGGGGGTCTCCCGGGCTCGGCTGCTGGGTGGGCTGCCTCCCCATCCGCGGCGCCGGCACGCGGGGACGTCGGAACCGCCCTTCTCAACTCGGCAGCCGCCGAGCCCCTGGCCCGGGGTGACTACACGTGGCGGGGCGTGTGTGAGTGTGTACGGGCGTGTGGCTGCGTGTGCGTGTGGATGTGGCGCGCGTCCCAACCTGCCTGGGGCGGTGGTCCGCGGCGTGGCGGAGGCAGGGCGGGCCTCGCGAGGCGGCGCCCGCGGCCGGGCCCCGGACTCTGGCCTCCGGCCCCGGCCCCCGGCTGGGGAGCCGGTCGCTGCTTCCCGACGGATTTTGATCTTTGTTCTTCCAGGCCAGCTCCCCTTTCCTGGTCTTCCTTCTCCCGCTGAGCCGGTTTATCGGGAGGAGATTGTCTTTCAGGTTAGTTTTACACAAAGGACGGGGTTTTCTGCATCTCTGGGCCCCCTCCTCTTCCCGGAGCCTTCTACCTTCTTGTTTCCCTGCTCCGCTCTTAGGCTGTTTTTGGACCTTTGCCCTCTCCAGCCCGGGAATGATCTCGAGTTGGCTGCTTCTCCCTCCGTCGGTCGGGCTGCAGGCTTCCGCCTCAGTCCAGCCAGCGTGGGGCATGTGGTGTCAGTAAATAGAGGCCACAGCACCACACCGGAGCGGAGGAGAAGGGTGGCAGGGGCTGGGAAAGGCTGGGCCTGGGAATTGAGGATGCTGAGTAGAGATGGTACTTAGGACATGTCCCAGAAAGCGCCCTTGTGACTTTTCTTAGCTGCTGCCATTCCCCACCCCGCCTCCCCCCCTCCCCAACCAGCCATCAGCAGTCACTAACCGTTCCAGAATCTCTCCTGCCTAAGTCAGCCTTTCACCTATAGGTCTCTGATGTGGTTTCATTAAGATTCCCACAAATGTTAGGCTAGACCAGCCAGATTGTTTCATTTCCCGGACTCAGGAAGTTGCAGGGGGTTTGTTGAAGGGAAATCTGTTTTGTGTAAATACAATGCACGTAGGTGCACAGAGCGTCCTGAACCTCCTGGCCCCGCCGGAGGGTGACTTGTTCCCTGCTGTGATTCATATTCGAGTGGCTAATTGAAGAAAGAAGGTGAAGGGAGGAAGGGAGGGAGGCTTTATAAGGACAGAAACTCTACTATTATTTTTAGAGCCCTTTTAATGATGTTGAAAGAACATTGTGGCATAGTGGGACATGCCCTTGACTGGATCAGCATAGCTGCTGTGTGACCCTGGATAAATTATTTCTTCTCTCTGGCCTCAGTTTACTCATTTGCAAAACATAGTATTAATAATTGGCATGATCACCTATAGAATCCTTTCTAATTCCAAGTTTCTGTAATAATCAAATGAATCATCAGCATTAGATTGGAAGCATAGAGGCTTATTTAAGAAGAAATATTAGCCTCTTCCCTTTTTTGAGAACCTTTAATCATTTCTTCTTTTAGAGGACAAACACGAATTGGAAATAAACTTTTCCCACTTTCCCATCCCCACCCCTTCAGCCAGTTTTCAACTTTCTGCCTCTGGGAAAGGAGGGTTGAACTGTATTTTCTTACTCTTGCCTCATTTTTTTTTTTTTCTTTTTATGCTTTTTCTTAGGGGTAGCAACTGGACTTTTGATGATGTTTGATCCAGCGGCAGCAATAGCAGGCAACGTGATTTCAAAGCTGGGCTCAGCCTCTGTTTCTTCTCTCGCGTAATCGCAAAACGCGTTTTGGAGCAGGAATTCCAATCATGTCTGTGATGGTGGTGAGAAAGAAGGTGACACGGAAATGGGAGAAACTCCCAGGCAGGAACACCTTTTGCTGTGATGGCCGCGTCATGATGGCCCGGCAAAAGGGCATTTTCTACCTGACCCTTTTTCTCATCCTGGGGACATGTACACTCTTCTTCGCCTTTGAGTGAGTTTCGGTTGAGCAGAGTTGACTAATTATGGTTACTTTGGGTCCAGGGGAAGAACCTGCTTTCTGGGGAGTTTGGGGCTGGTCCTTGGATGACTTTACCATCCTCTTGAGCGATGTTTGTAGATGATGCCAGCTGAATTCATTGCTTCGTGGTCATTGCAGAGTATACGCTTCCTAAAAAGACCAATATTTTTGATACCAATTTTACAGTACTGATTTGGGGCTACCCTTGATAGACTTGAGAAATAAGGAAGTTTGTCTTAATTACTCACCTCTCCCTTTTAGTGGTCCCCTTAGGAGCCGAGTGACAGATTGCCTCCCCCGCACACAGACCTAAGGCCACCTCTCATTGTTACATCACTCAGCAATCCTCACCTATTTTGTTATTCTGGGTCCTGTTTCCTTAAGGCTCGGCTCTCAGCTAGTTACAGTGGAAAGCCAACTGAATTGGGAACCTACGGATTGGTTCCAGCGTCAGCTGGACCACATGCTGGTTGTATTTGTGGCACATATGTGCTTATTTGAAGTGAGCTGCTCTTTCTTTCCCTCAAAATCGCTCAATATAAACAACTCTATGCTCTGTGTATGCCTGGTACCAGCCTTGGAGTGATTTTTTTCTGTGGTGTAATACCTAGTACTCGAGCCACTGTTTGAAGTCTGTGTAGGTCATGTCTCCAGGGGAGGTGGCTGGTGGATTCTAGGGCACTGTGGCGTGTCTCCTGGGTGTGCTGAGAATGCTCTACACTCTAGGGACGGGAGCATTGCTAATTGTTTTGGGATTACTGTGAGCAGGCCCTTGAGAGCCAATAGGTGTGCGTGTAGACTGTGAGCCATACCTGAAGTGAGCCTGCTATGGTGTGTGTACATGAGTGACCTGGAAATGGAGCCCTCATGCTGGGGTGTGGCCATGGGAGGTAGCAGGGGGCGCCTTGGCCAGCCTTAGTCAGGAATTAAAATGAGCTCTGGTCCCTTGAGGCTCATTTTTGTCCTTCTGTGAGGGCTTCAGGCTTTTCCGGTGCACCCAGAGTGATTTTCAGGCTGCTTTGCCAGACTTTTGGATGGTTGCAGCTGGCTTGAGTAACAGCAGGGGGAGGAGGGGGACCCAGTTTATAACGGGGCTGGGAAAGTAAGGTCAGAGGAACTCTTTGTTAAAGGTCCTTTTGCTGCTGCTACTGCTGCTGCTGCTGCTGCTGCTGCTGCTGACTTTGGGAAGTATTTGGCTAAGTCAGGCAGGTTGCTGAAGGTTCTTATTTGCTTTCCAGTTTGAGTTTCCTGACTGAGAGTGTGTGTGTGTGTGCATGTGTGCACTCACGTGCTTGTGTGTGGCACCAGTGAGCCTGTGTAGTCAGCCAGGCATAAGCCCCTAGCATTAAAAATTGTTTTTCCTTCTCCTCATCCTTCTCTCCAAGTTTTCCTTGCCTCATCCCTGCCCTGCTTCTTCTTGGAAGTGCAAAGCTGACCTCTGTTCTTTATCATTCATCCTCTCTTTTGCTCTTTTTGTCCCCACCCCGTGGTTAAATTTTTATTATTGCAACCATTCCAAACAGAGATGAGCCTTGTTCCCAGGCTTTGAGTTAGTTGGTAGTTCTGGGCCCAGGAGACCTCTAGTTTGACTGGCCAGGGGTTCTTGAAATTTGGATCTATTGCCATTTGTCCCTTTTTGTATCTGGGAGGCAGCAGAAGAATCTGATTAGAATCTGTTCCACTGAGCCTCCTGTAGGCTTCTGAAGAATACCGCTGGTGGGATGAAGCTTGTAATTAACCAAGTTACCTTTGACAGAGGCAGGTTGAGTTTTCCACCATGATGACTTTTTTCCCCCCAGGTTATTTCTTGCATTTTGAAGGGCGGGGTTGTTAGTAAAACTTCCTTGAGTTCCAGCTGTCTGTGTGAAAGACTAAGTATTTTTGAAGATAGGGCTGGAGGAGGGAGTCGTGGGAAGAAGAAGGAGAAGAAAGTGAATGTGATAGCAGAGGAGTGGAGCGGGGAGGTGTAAATATGACTGAAGAGGAGAGGACCCTGCTGATGAATACTTTGTACTGAGAATGGTGGAATTTGTGTTTGTGAATGTGCGTGCTTGTGTATGTGTGTGTGTCTGTCATATAGAGACACATAGACACTTTAGGTGGTGGCTGCCTGGTGCCTAGCCAGTGACAGGTTGTGTAAGGTACACGAGCATGCCTCTGAGGAATGAAGTCTCTTTCTGGTTGGCCTTTTTCCTATCCACCACATAGTAGGAGCAGGGTTTGGGGAGCAGAATGTAGGCTCCTTTGTCAGTATTAGAACTTAGTGCAGTGGCTCATGTCTGTAATCCCAGCACTTGGGGAGGCTAGGCAGATCACTTGAGGTCAGGAGTTTGAGATCAGCCTGCCCAACATGATGAAACCCTGTCTCTACTAAAAATACAAAAATTAGCCTGGTGTGGATGTTGTGTGCCTGTAGTCCAAGCTACTCGCACGGCTGAGGCAGGAGAATCCCTTGAACCTTGGAGGTGGAAGTTGCAGTGAGCTGAGATCACAGCGTGGGTGACAAAGTGAGACTCTGTCTCAAAAAAAAAAAAAAAAAAAAAAAAAAGAACTTAGTGAGGGGCCTCAGGAAATCAGCTCATCTAGGCCCTTGCCTTCAGGCAGGTGAAGATGTCTGAATAGACAAATGGTGATCTATTTTCATTCTTATATTGCCCAGGAGTAGAGACTCCACATCCTCTGGCTGCTGTATTTTTTGCCTTGTGGGAAGATAGTCCAAATCTTGAGGCACATCTGGATCTGCATTTTAGTAGCAGGGTCCCGCTTCCAGCAGGTGCTTGGGAACAAGTGTGAGTTGATTTATAGCTGCCTGCAGCACAGCTCTGGGCCAGCCAGATGGCTTGAGAAGCTTGGTCAGGCATGTGGGTGCCCCTTAATGAAGAACGCACAGTGTTAGCCATGCTGGCGGATGTCCTTTTATTTTTGGATTATGCCTTTACATATCATCTAGAAGACTTTCAAAGGAGTAACCTGTGATTTTCAGTGGACAGACGGTAGACTGAATACATAAAACAAAAAAATGTCGTCTATCCTGGGGACAGTTAGCTCTGTATTGTTAGTGTGTGTGTGTGTGTGTGTGTGTGTGTGTGTGTGTGTGTGTGTTTTTGAGACAGAATCTGACTCCATCACCCAGGCTACAGTGCAGTGATATGATCCCTGCTCATGCAACCTCTGCCTCCTGGGTTCAAGTGATTCTCCTGCCTCAGCCTCCCTAGTAGCTAGGATTGCAGACACGTGCCAAATACAAATAATTTTTGTATTTTCAGCAGAGACAGGGTTTCACCATGTTGGCCAGAGTTGTCTCAAACTCCTCACCTCAAGTGATCCACCTGCCTCAGCCTCCCCAAGTGCTGGGATTACAGGCATGAGCCACCGTGCCCAGCCTGTTAGAAGTGTTTCTGAAGAGGCTGTCGGGGCCTCTCTCAGGGCCGCTGTCACAGAGTAGAAATTTGGCCAAATTTCTACTCTGTGAATACTATGCCTCTTGCAACTCCAAGAACCTGAAATTCTGTATAACTCTGTGTCTGTCTGGAAGATTCAAACAGGAGATTATAGATTACCAGTAGGTAGCTATATTTAATATACTTGTATTAATGGTAAACGTATTTTAATTTAAAAGCAGAGCGAAATGGTATAATGCTCAAAGGATTTTCTAATTAATTCTTAGGGTGAGGTATTTAGGAAATGTGAGTGTGTATTGCCAGTTTCAGCTTTGATCACATGAACAATTTCCAGTTCTTTCTGCTCAAGCTCTGTCCAGCTTGTGTGATGAACACGTAGCTGCCAGCTACGCTTGGAGTGTCAGGACACTCTAACAGAATGACATTGACAACCTAGGAGCGATCCAGCTACTGAAAGGCTATCGTGGTATTCAGTCAAATTCAACTTCCTGATAAAGTGTGAGCCCAGAGAAAGGAATAAGTGCACTGTCTCCTGGAATTGGCGTCCAGCGTTCTCTTTTAGCTTTCTGACCAGGCCACTAGTGGGGTCAGGGTCCGCAGACTTTTCCTGTGGCAAGAATGACTGAGTTATTCTTGACTCCTGAAGCAGAAGCAGTTTGCTGCTATAATCAGTGCTTACGCTCTCACTGTGTCCTCTGTATATAAAGGGGATCTTATCAAGGCACTGTTAGACCAGATTCTGTCAGATTGATCCTCATTGGGGCTTTTGATGTATGTATTGGCAGAAGAGTCATTGAATTGGATGAACTGAAAACAGCTTTGTAACACTGCTTGGTAATCAATAGTCCCACTTTTCTAGCCTATCCAAATGCCACCCCTCTTTCAGATTCTTTCTTGAGTCTTTCTTCACGAAATCTTTCCAGTAATTTCTGCCTTCATTGGGCTAATTGTACACACCACTCATTCAACAAATAATCATCTGACGTTTCTTATATTTTGGATCTCTATGGTGATTATATTTCTCACTCTTGTTGTCCCCTGCAGCTAGTCTCTTTCAAGGTCAGAGACTACGTCCCATGACTGTGTAGCCCCTGCAGTGCTCTCTACCATGCCTTACGTAGAGTAGATGGCCAGTAAGTGTTGCTGAATTAAAACATTCTGGATGTTACTTAAAATTTCACAATCCTGACCCACAGAATCATAGGATGGTAAAGCTGGAAAGGGCTTTGGAGACTTATCTCCATCCTTGTGTGGGTGAGGAAACCAGGCCCACGGATGTGAGGTTCCTTCATCAAGATGAGTTGACCAGCCAATGTCTCTATACTGTTTCAAGGCTTTTTCTTCTAATTTCTACCTTTCATCTCATTGTTCATTGTTACCTTTTGGCTATGGAATCCTGAAGACACTCAAACGCACATGCTTTGGTAAAGCATACATAGTACCAAATACTAGACCAGCATATTCTGGATTCTTGGGAGCTAGTGTGTGTGTTACCCAATGGCATCTAGGCTCTTTGGGTCTCTCAAGCTTGTGCTCCTAGAAAATGAAGGCATCTTTGCAGAGAACTGATGGTATTATGGCGTGGCATTTGTGGCAGCCTTGCAGGAACAGGGAAGCCCATTAGAAGCCTTGTGAGTTAACGAGGGATCATCACTGCTGTAGCCACTCCTGGTCCCTGCTGTCAAGATGAGGATGTCTTGGAGAAAAGTCAAGCAATGTATGCTCCATACATTGTTACCTTGTGAGTTATCCTGATGAAAGGGAAAGTGTGGGCTGGGCATGGTGGCTCACGCCTATAACCCCAACACCTTGGGAGGCCGTGGCAGGTGGATCACTTGAGGTTCAGAGTTAGAGACCAGCCTGGCCCACATGGTGAAACCCTGTCTCTACTAAAAATACAAAAAATTAGCTGGCGTGGTGGTGGGCGCCTGTAATCCCAGCTACTTGGGAGGCGGAGGCAGGAGAATCGCTTGAACCAGGGAGGCGGAGGTGCAGTGAGCTGAGATCGTGCCATTGCTTTCTAGCCTTTGCAACTATAGCAAAACTCCATCACAAAAAGAAAGAAAGAAAGAAAGAAAAGAAACGACATGAAACGAAAGAGGCAGCGTGTCCTGGCAGACAGACGGAATAGGAAAAGCAGAGTTGATAATACGAACTTACTAGGTTTGAGGAGACATAAGACTATGCAGACCAAAGCCAAACTTTGACATGCCAGAATGTTAGTGCCCACAGTGACAAGGTCCAGGTTCCTGAAAAGCATCTTTAGGTGAGATTGGGAAGAGGAAAAAGCGACTATATTGTGCTCTCTAACCAAGAGTGCATTCTCTGGAGAATGGCTCTATGGAGGTCAGTCTTGGCTTTATCTAGCTTTGAATTCTGTCTGTGACTTGGCTAACCAAATGAGTTTGGAAAGGCATAGTTGTCTCTTTGATATCAGTCTGTTACAGTACTTAGCTAAACTTAACTTCCCAATAAAGTATGTTCCTTGAGGAAGAATTGGGTTGTGTCTCCTGAACAGTTTGCTTTCCTTTAATAATTCTTTTTTTTCCTCTTTTTTTTTTTTGAGATAGGGTCTCCCTCTGTTGCCCAGGCTGGAGTGCAGTGGCATGATCTTGGCTCACTGCAACCTCCGCCTCCTCAGCTCATACAGTCCTCCCAGCTCAGCCTCCCAAGTATCTAGGACTACAGGCATGAGCCATTATGCCTGACTAGCTTTTGTATTTTTGTAGAGACAGGATCTTGATATACTGCCCAGGCTGATCTTGAACCCCTGAGCTCAAGTGGCCTTGGCCTCCCAAAGTGCTGGGATTACAGGTGTGAGCCACCACGCCTGGCTCCTTTAATAATCCTTTATGGTTCTATCATTCAGAATTTCTCTACATTTTCAGCCTCTATTACCTTTTGTGGTAATGAGTTTCACATTGTCAGTCTCCACTGAATGCCTCTCCCATCTATTGAGGATGAGTCTTAATTAAATATAGTGATCCTCTGTTTTGGGAAAAGCAAGCTCAGAGAACAGGGATGTTCCTCAACGTGCTGACATCAGTTGAGATGTAATTGGGGGAAAGAAGAGACTCCTAAATCTCTCCTCAGAGATGCTGGAGCTGGTATTGTGCTTAAGAACAAAGGAGGTACCTTATGCTACTTGCAGTAGCAAGAAGCTAGCTAATTCAGGATAATCAATTAGCGGGATGCTTCTGGAATGGAGCGGAGAAGACAGGGGCCTTTTGATGGTGATTAGATAAAGTCAGTTAATGGAGAGCCTGGGAATACTGACCTGTGGAGTTTGGGGCATAATATAATAGGCAGCAGTGAAAGGTTCTAAGTTCTCAAGCAGGGATATATTGTAATTGAAATTGTAACTTTGTTATCATAACCGAAATTTGGAAACTACTGAGCAGGTTTGCCTGGATAGAGATTTTGATCTTCCTCTCTGAGAGGATGGCTTCTCACTTCAGAATTGAAAATGTCCCTGTTTGGTTAATTTTCTTTATTGCTACCGGAGCAAAAGAGCATTGTACATTTTTCTCTGACCTTCACATAGAAGTAAATCTGGAGGCTGATTGTAAATTATGTTGTTAGTGTTAAGGGAAGCTTTCCCTCTCAGCAGACTCTGAGGGTCATCAGAAGAATCTTGGAACAGTCTTATGGGTGGTTCTACATGTTTATTGTGTTCTGGAGGTAATGTCTTAGTCTGTTCTGGCTGCTGTAAGAAACTACCATTGACTGGGTGGCTTATAAACAACAGAAATGTATGTCTCACAGTTCTGGAGGCTGGCAAGTGCAAGATCAAGACGCCTGCAGGTTTGGTGACTGATGAAGGCCTGCTTTCTGGTTCATAGATGGCTGTCTTCTCTCTGTGTGTTCACATGGCCAAAGGAGCCAGGGAGCTTGCCAGGGTTTCTTATATAAGGGTGCTAATCCCATTCATGAGGGTGGAGCCTTAGGTGACCTAATCACTCACCAAAGGCCCCAGCTCCAAAATCCATCACATTGGATGTTAAGATTTCAACATATGAATTTTGCACGGATACAGACATTCAGCCAGTAGCAGGTAGGTAGTAAGAGGACAGATGGCCATCCATATCCGGGAGGTATTATGGCAAAGGCTTATTTATCTCATGTGTGACCAAAGAGTACCATGGGGCTTTGATCCTTGGGCCTTCTTCCTTAAAGCCATACTTACCAGCTGCTTCTGGAGCAGTTTCAGGCAGTCAGCAGCTCCCCTGCAGAGCTCTTCTCTGACCACTTACAGCCCGTAGAGGCTGAGTCACCATTCTTACACTTAACAGTCATTTTATTCTTTAGCTATTACATGTGTCAGTTATGTTTTCCCCAACAAAATTAACTCCTATTTCCCTTGTTCTTCATTTGTTAGACCAACAAATACTTGTTGGCTGACTGATTACACTGAGAAAAGAACAAACAAAAAATCAAAAACATAGCAGGAAAGCTATTAGGGAGACTTAGAAGCAGAGTATTGTACAGAACACCAATCCAAGCTGCCAATCTGTAAGGCATAGCTTACTGTCTGGATTCTTACCCCTTCTACTCATGAATCTCTTTTGAGTGTTTTCATGTGAATTGAAGTCTGTGTCATTATCATCACCCCTCCAGCGAACTAGCATGCTAGGGATGGGGGATGGGACGTGACACACCAGCCCAGCCTGGCACTGATGGTTACTGCTGGTCAGTACCATTATGCCGCCTGAGGGAACATGTGGGAGGCCAGTTGTCTAGTCCAGCTATGGTAGCCTGAGGACAGACAAGAAGTCGATAGAGGATGACTTAAAATGATGATATCTCTTCAGGTGGCAGAAAGGAAGACTTAGTTGGGACATGGTTGCATTTATAAAATTCACAAGGGAGAAAAGGAACTCTAATCCCCAAGAAGGAGGAAGGCCTCTTAGTACTTTGAAGACAGGAGAGTTCTGTTTTAAGTATATGGATATTATTATTCCAAGTAGTGACATAGATGGAATGTTCTAGGGAGTTTCAAAAACAATTAACTTGTGTTTGGGGCTTACATGTCTGATCTAGTCTCTTTTTTTTTTTGAGTCAGTCTTTCTCTGTCACCAGGCTAGAGTGCAGTGGTGCGATCTCAGCGTACTGCAACCTCCACCTCATGGGTTCAAGCGATTCTCCTGTCTCAGCTTCCTGAGTGAGCTGGGATTACAGGAGCGTGCCACCACGCCCAGCTAATTTTTGTATTTTTAGTAGAGATGGGGTTTCACCATGTTGGCCAGGATGGTCTTGAACTCGTGACCTCAGATGTTCCACCTGCCTCAGCCTCCCAAAATGCTGGGATTACAGGAGTGAGCCACCGAGCCCAGCTGATCCAGTTTTTATCTAAGACAAATTAGTGATGTTTGAGGATACTCCTGACTTTGGACATCTATATTGGGAATTACCACAGACTTTCACATAGCTTATTCTTGTCAGAGACAGACTTCCAGCTTATAGCAATTATGGGATTAGCCTCAGGTGATATTTTTGAAGTATTTTTAAAACAACAAAGATTTTATATGTCTATATCTGGTATACAATATGATGTTTTGATACATGTATACATTTGGAATAGTTAAATCAAGCTAATTAACGTATGTATTACTTTACGTACTTATCATTTTTTTAATGGTGAGAATGATTAAAATCTACTCTCCTAGCAATTTTCTAGTGTACAATGCAGTGTTATTAACCATAATCCCCATGCTGAGCAATACATCTCGTGAACTTATTCTTCCTTACTGAAATTTTATGTCCTTTGACACACATCTTCCCAAACTTCCCTTCCCAATACCCCCGGTGAGGGTTTTTTTAAATCATAACTTTTGAAGACAAACACTATGGGTTGTAGTTCACAATCGTCTTAGTGGCTGGCGCTTGAAGTTTCCCCTTACTCAGAGTGGAAAGGCCTGCTGGTTCCACATCTGGCTTCCCAGCCACACCCACTCACTAGAGACGATTGGCTGCCAATAGCCTCATCTCTGGAGGAGAACAATACAATAGGCCTGTTGTGTACTTGTTGACATACAGAGTGGATTGTTTTAGCAGGTGCAGAAGATGGTCTGTGTGGAGATTACAGAGACCTTTATCCTTGATGGCGTAGCGTAATTGAAATCTAAGCTGGCCTTTGTCTGGCCTACAAGCAGGTGTTGGAACTGGACTTAGTTAAGCTCGGGTCCTTCTGTGCAGCCAGGCGGCATTAATGTAGAATTTTTTTAGGGTCGTTCTACTCACTCTGTATCTTTTACCTTTAATAAAAAAATAAAACTCTCTTTGGTGGCCAATCAGATAGATCTGATTCTTTTAAGGCCTTTGATTGGAGACTATACATCCACGGTAGTTTGAGTCCTGGAGACATTACTTCTTTGTTTTCAAGAATTATCTTAGAGATGGGCAGTGGCTGGGAGGATGCCTGTTTGCTGTTAACGTGGTGATTTCACTTGGCTTGTTCATGAAATGAAGCCTCATGCTCCTCCTGCATACTTTGGGTTCCTGATAAGTGGTGATTTTTGCTTCTGAATTTCCTTTTTGGTTAATCTGTACCAGTGAAAAGGAGTAGTGGAAAAGAGGGTAATCCACAAGCTAGTGATGTGTAAGAGCCTTAATTACCCTGAACTCGCCTGCCAGATCCTTCAGTTCTCCAACTTTCCCCCCCAACTCTTGGCTTTTAGGAGAAGGAAGCAAATCATTAAAAAGCAACTTAAAATGAAGGATTTTGTTTAAAATAAGCAAGCATACTTTTGCACTGACCTAGAAAAAAATAATAATAATAAGCAAGCAAGCAAGCAAACAAGAAAGGCACTAAAAGCATCCTCCAGGTTCAGTGCATATATTCACCTTCATGACAAAATGCTTAGCCTGATATAAAACTTGGCTTGTGTTCCCCCACGCAATTGTGTGTGTGGCAGGGAGCTAGGGGGGACCTCAGGAGGGTTGTTCCGAAACTACGGTGAATATATAACCGGGGGTTAAACGTTTACTTAACCCCCATGCTGATGAGGTAAGCGTTTTTCTTAGCTTACTTTCTCTGCTCTCCCTCTGCTCCTTGCTCATCCACTTAAAGTCTGCCTCCAAGTGAAAACTCCGTTTTCAAGGGGAAATGTGCCTCAGGAGGAGGAGGACAAAAATAGGTCAGTGATAACTCTCATTACATATTCCTATTTGTTTTGTTTGAAATTCAGTTCAGATCAACAAGTATTTGTTGATAACTTCTTTGTTCCCTTACTTGTATTAAGCTCTGAGAGGTACAGAATCATGATGATAACGTTAATAGCTAACATTTTACTTACTGTTTGGTGTTTATCGTGTGTCAAGTGCAGTTCTAAGCACTTTATTTATACTAGTGCATTTGATCCACACAGTGACCTCATCAAGTACTGTCAGTATCCTCATTTTATGGATAAGGTGACTGAAGTTAATTAAGTCATCCAACTACGAGCTGGTAGAGCCAGAATTCAAACCAGAGCATTTCCAGTCCAATAAGACTAGGTCCTTGCTCTTAGGAAGTCCAGTTGAGGGACATGCCATCAACATACTGAGAAATAGCTAGGAAATAATGCAAGACTCTGAAAGTGAGGACCACAGGGAGTAGAGAAGCGAGAGATTAGTGCAGCTTAGCATAAGCCTTTTGGAGGAGGTAAGAATTCTCCAGATCTCAGATTCTTCATCTATCAAATGGGTATAGTAGAATCTATTTCATAAATTTAGTGTGAGAATTGGATGGGAGGGCGGATGATATAGATGAAGAGCCTATTGCAGTGCCTGGCTTATGGTGAGCACTCAATAAATTATAGTCGCCATGATGACAATGATGATATTGATGTCTCTGGCACCGGAAAGATGAGTAGAGTTGGGATATCCAGAGAGGAAGAGAAATAGCTTGCCAGGTGCATTATGAGGAAAGTGGGGAGTGAACGTGATGTTGGGAAGGGGTACTAAGGAGAAATGATTTTCTTATTCTCTTGCTGATGGTCATTAGCCACTTATTAGCTGAGCTAATTGAGGAGACCAGAGGAATGGATGTTGCAGAGTCAGTGAACAGCCCCGAAGGTTTTCACTGGTCTTGAAGCATGCTGAGATACTCTCTGTCTGAGACTGTGAACCTGCTTTCTGGTTGGTCCTCATCTTTTCTCTCTCCTCATCAAGCTCTACCTGAATGCCAGATCAGTGGATATGAAAATCCTTGGACATTCCCAGAGTGAGATCAACCTGCATTGCTTACAAATTCAGGCTCAGTTGCTTCCCTGTTCTTAGCAGGTGTGAGCCTTTTCTGAGGCAGAGGAAATGTACCTCCCAGTGGGCTGATAGGAGAGACTGGACTTGAGGGTAAGGGAGGGTCCTTGAGACTGTCTTGTTTATGTTATAGGTGGCAGCCATCAATTATTTGTTGTGCTTCTACTATAGGTAGAGACATATGTTAGGAGTTTTGGGTAATTCAAGAGAAGAAACATGGTCCCTGCTCTTGAGGTGCTGCTCATTCTATTGTGGAGGCCAGACTGACATACTGGTAACAATTGGGGATCAACATAGGGTAGGTATCATTAAATGTTGAATTGCCTCCTTTTTTCAGGTGCCGCTACCTGGCTGTTCAGCTGTCTCCTGCCATCCCTGTGTTTGCTGCCATGCTCTTCCTTTTCTCCATGGCTACGCTGTTGAGGACCAGCTTCAGTGACCCTGGAGTGATTCCTCGGGCGCTACCAGATGAAGCAGCTTTCATAGAAATGGAGATAGGTAAGTCTCCCAACCAGTTGGCAAGGTGCTGTGTAGTGGGTGGCTCTAATCAGTAAGAGAAAGGAATCATAATAGTAGTTGCAGATTAATAGTCACTTCTAGCCTTTTCTCTCTCAGATTCTGAATCTGAGATCATGACCACCTTGTAAATTTGGTAAGGCAGGTTTAGCAGCAGTCTAAAGTCATAGACTTTGTCCTTTGCTGCATTGGGTCAGATTTCAGGAAGGATTTGTTACCAAGGTCCTGCGGTATTGTTCCCAAGAGGAGGGTTTTTTTTTTTTTTTACTTTTTGGGGGGAGGTGGTCACCAACACATTTTTTTTGAAGCAATGAAAGCACAGATTTATTGAAACAAAAGTACACTCCACAGAGTGGGAGGGGGCTTGAGCAAGTGGCTCAAGAGCCACTTTAGGTTTTTTGATGAAAGCTGTAAACCTTCTTCCCATAAAAATGTCCTTATATGCATGTACATGTACACAATTTTGGATGTAATTTCAGGGATTCATAGGTCTTCTGAAGTACATTCATGTCCCTCCCAACCAGGAAGTCCTGCTTTAGGCCTGGCGCGGTGGCTCATGCTTATAATACCAGCACTTGGGAAGGCTGAAGTGGGCAGATCACTTGAGGTCGGGAGTTCAAGACAGCTTGGCCAACATGGTGAAACCCCATCTCTACTAAAAATACAAAAATTAGATGGGCGTGGTGGTGCATGCCTGTAATTCCAGCTGCTCAGGGGGCTGAGGCGGGAGAATTGCTTGAACCCGGGAGGCAGAGGTTGCAGTGAGTCTAGATTGCGCCACTGCACTCCAGCCTGGCCAACATAGTGAGAGTCTGTCTCAAAAAAAAAAAAAAAAAAAAAAAGAAAGAAAGAAAAAGAAAGAAAAGAAAAGAAAAGAAAAACCAAAAACCCCTGCTTTAGGGGAACATGCAACATGAAAGAGGGTAGCTGTGGTGCCAAGAACCACTGAGAATTCTAGGAAGGGTACAAGAAGCAATTGCAGGCTCTGTAGAGTTCAGACTGCCATTCAGGATAAGGATCTTTGGTACACAGATGAAGTGCTACATTATCTAGGAGCCAGGGTAGCTTCATGAATTGAAGCAGAACCATCCCAGGGCCAGAAGAGAAGATATCCTGGGAGCTCACAGTGAGGAAGAAAGACTATGATGCAAGTACTGGGAGGGAGTGGGAGCCCACCAGATCAACAGCAGTGCCTACCTAAGTCGTTCTCAGGTTTGATAACTAGGTAGCTTGAGTCAGCATCCAAGGTAGACAGAGGAAATAAAAGGGACCCAGGACTTGTAAGACTAAGAAGCTGTGCCAGTAGAGCACCAATCTGTGGCTAGCCTTTAGTTCTTTGACAGTGCTTTGAAGGCTTCTATGTATTTCTTTTTTCTTTTTCTTTTCGAGACACAGTTTCACTCTGCCCCACAGGCTGGAGTGCAGTGGTATGATCTCGGCTCACTGCGACCTCCACCTCCCAGGTTCAAGTGATTCTCGTGCCTCAGTCTACCGAGTAGCTGGGATTACAGGCACCCGCCACCACGCCTGGCTAATTTTTGTATTTTTAGTAGAGAAGGGGTTTCACCATATTGGCCAGGCTGGTCTTGAACCCCCAACCTCAACTGATCTTCCCGCCTTGGCCTCCCAAGGTGCTGGGATTACAGATGTGAGCCACCACACTGGCCCATGTATTTCTTTTGTTTATTTTAGCTGTGTTTTCTCTTAGGCTTCTGAATGGATTTCATTTTGAAAAATTTCAGCCTATTTTAGTTGAGCTAAGGAGAAATGGGTTTGTGCACATGTGAGCTAGAACTCTTTAGGGGTGGGGTGAGGGTGGGGATAGTGGGAAGAGAGCACAGGCGACATGTGCTGGCACAGCTGGAGTTCTGGGGAGACATGATAGAATTAGGAGTAGTTAGGAGCAAGATGGTGAGGAAGAGTGGTGCGTGCTGTTTTCTCTCCATCTGGGTTGTTCTTTTCCAGTTCCCTTCCCATTCACATATGGAGAAACTGAGGGTCAAGGCAGTACCTTGACTTGTTTCTTGCCTCGTACAGCAGGTTGTTAACAAAGTTAGCTCTTTTCTGCCCGATCACTGGGCCTGGGGCCCAGACTCAAGCTGTCACACTGTGGCCTCTGCATTTAGCATGTTTCTCGCAATAGAAGAGTACATTTTTCAGTTCATATGTATGTTTATGTTAGCAAGTTTTTGTCATCTTATATTCAGTCCTGTCCTGGGTATGCTGTGAGTGGGGGATGGGGAGAGAAGTCATGTGATGCCCTTACCTGATACGGCCTCCTGGGGAAGGTGAACCATGAACCCTGTCTCCCAGGTGCCCTCATGGAAACCATGTGCGTAGAATATTAAGGTGGCATGCTGGTACTTATCCTCTAATGAATAGCTGTCCTCATCGTTTTAAGACTTGTGACACACTGTTATTGTTTGATTTCACAGCATCCACCCTACTCCACAAAAAAAGGAAAAATGTTCCATATGGCAGATATTTTTAAAATCAAAGTGAATTGAAAAATACTCTGTTTTTAGAATTATACTGCATGGCGAGGGTGCCATGAGACAGGCACTCTCATGTGCTGCGGATGGGCAGGCATGCAAATTCATATGGTCTGTCTGGGAAGCAGTTTGGCAATAAGTAATACGGACTTTAAAGGGTCGTAGCCTTTGACCCAGTAGTTCTACTTCTATTATTTTATTTTGTTTTGAGAAGAGTCTGGCCCTGTCGCCCAGGCTGGAGTGCAATGGCGTGATCTCTGCTCACTGCAACCTCTACCTCCTGGGTTCAAGTGATTCTCCTGCCTCAGCCTCCTGAGTAGCTGGGATTACATGTGCACGCCACCATGCCTGGCTAGTTTTTTTTTCTATCTTTAGTAGAGACGGGGTTTCACCATGTTGGCCAGGCTGGTCTTGAACTTCTGACCTCATGATCTGCCCGCCTCGGCCTCCCAAAGTGCTGGGCGTGAGCCACCGTGCCCGGCCCATTAGTTCTACTTCTCTAAGGGTTTAGCTAAAGGAGATAAACAGAGATTTTTACAAATTACTGTAGAAGGATTTTTGGTGCATCCTTTTTTCTTTTTCTCTTTCTTTTAAATATGAGTAGCTATTTTAATGCCGGCAACTTCATGTATTACTGCTTAGACTTCAACATTTTCTTTTTTTCTTTCTGTTTTAGGAATTAATTTTAACAGATGAATATGTTCTTGGAAGGGAGGAGGGGACTAGGATTGAGGTGGTGATCCAAGGGGATTTAAGCTTTGATCTATAATGTTTTAAATTTTTACATGTAACGCCACCTAAATGGCAGAAAACCAGACACAAATGCCCAACAATATGGAATATTTAAATAAATCATATATGATGGACTATTACCAGTGTTATGTTTTAGAAAAAATTAACAATGAGAAAATGTCCACCATATATAATATTAAGTAAATACTTCACGGTACAAAATTGCATTTATAATATGATCTCAATTTTTTTTTAAATTATGAATGTTTACCTGTTAATAGAAGATTAGGGTGGGTATGGTGGCTCGTGCCTGTAATCCCAGCACTTTGGGAGGACGAGACAGGTGGATCACAAGGTCAGGAGTTCAAGATCAGCCTGGCCAATATAGCGAAACCCCATCTCTATTAAAAATAAAAAAAAGTTAGCTGGGTAGTGGCACGCACCCGCACCTGTAGTCCCAGCTACCTAGGAGCCTGAGACAGAAGAATCGCTTGAACCTGGGAGGTAGAGGTTGCAGTGAGCCAAGATTGCACCACTGCATTCCAGCCTCGGAGACAGAGTGAGACTCTGTCCCCCGCACCCCCCCCCTCCAAAAAAAAAAAAGATTAGAAGAAAATATACAAAAAATATAAATATCTCTGAGCTGAGAGACTGTCACTGATTTTTATGTTTTCTTATTTATATTTTCTGTTTTTTCTAAATTTTTTTTTAATTTTGAGATGGAGTCTTGCTCGTTCTCTCACCCAGGCTGGAGTGCAGTGGTGTGATCTTGGCTCACTGCAACCTTTGCCTCCCGGGTTCAAACCATTCTTCTGCCTCAGCCTCCTGATTAGTTGGGATTAAAGATGCACGCCACCATGACTGGCCAAATTTTGTGTTTTTAGTAGACATGGGGTTTCACCACATTGGCTAGGCTGGTCTTGAACTTACAATCTCAGGTAATCCACCTGTCTTGGCCTCCCAAAGTGTTGGGATTACAGGCACGAGCCACCACATCTGGCCCTATTCTGGTTTTTTTCCCTAAAATTTTTACAATAAGCAAGCATTGCTTTTGTTTCAGTAACTGTTTTTGTAAGTATTACCAGTCTTTTTGCATGCATATATTTTATGTTTGCAAGATCAAATTGTTTTAAACATACTGCTTTTTAACATACATGTTCATGTTGCCGTATATTGTATTTTCCTGTTTTCGCCATTTTTTTGTCTATATCATTTTTAATGGCTGCATAGTATTCCATTCTATGCACATAACATAATTTTCTTAACCAATCTCCTATTGTGACATTGAAGTTATTTTTAGTTTTTCACCATCGAAAGGAACTCTGTGACAAATATCCTTATATAAACATCTTTTGCATATCTCATTATAATTTTGATACGTTTCTAGAAGTAGACTCGCTAGGTAAATGAGTATACACATTTAAAACTTTGGTAGCTGGTTGGGCACTGTGGCTCATGCCTATAATCCCAGCACTTTGGGAGGCTGAGGCAGGCAGATAACTTGAGGTCAGGAGTTGAGACCAGTCTGGCCAACATGGTGAAACCCCATCTCTACTAAAAATACAAAAATCAGCTGGACATGGTGGTGGGCCCCTGTAGTCTCAGCTACTCTGGAGGCTGAGGCAGGAGAATCACTTGAACCTAGAAGACAGAGGTTGTAGTGAGCCAAGATTGAGGTCGCGCCACTGTATTCCAGCCTGGGCGACAGAGCGACTCCGTCTTAAAAGAAAAAAAAAGTTTAGTAGCCACTGCCATATTGCTTACTGATAAGGTATAAGAATGACCTTTCCTCACCCTTGCTAACATGAGATATTTTTATTCTTTTTAGTATCTTTTAATGTGATAGCTAGAAATGGTATCTTTGTGGTTTAATTTTTATTTCTCTGATCATTAGTGAAATTGGATGTTTTCATTTAATGTATTTTTAGCTATTTTTTAATGAATGCTTTTCTTTGTAATCAGAAAAAAATCCTTGAAGAAACACTTTTTCTTTCTCTCTCTCTCTCTTTTTTTAAAAAATTTGAGACAGAGTCTCGCTCTGTCACCAGGTCGGAGTGCAGTGGCGTGATCTTGGCTCACTGCAACCTCCGCCTCCTGGGTTCAAGTGATTCACCTGCCTCAGCCTCCCAAGTAGCTGAGACTACAGGCACATGCTACCACCCCCAGCTAATTTCTTTAATTTTTATTTTTATTAGAGACGGGGTTTCACCATGTTGGCCAGGATGGTCTTGATCTCTTGACCTTCTGATCTGCCGCCTTGGCCTCCCAAAGTGCTGGGATTACAGGCATGAGCCACCACGCCCAGCCAGAAACACTTTTTCATATGTATACAGCAGGACCGCATGCACTTATTGGAGTTTTATGGGCATATTCTGTGATGTCGAATGTCTAGTCTGTAAATGCTTGCCTAGAGAAGACAGTGGGCTTAGAGAACCTTTGAATGCCCGCATTGGTTTTGCAAAGGTGGTGAGACTTTTGGGCTCAAATAATGGCTAGCTGCGATGTTAACTGTGTTTATTGGTTTACAGAAGCTACCAATGGTGCAGTGCCCCAGGGCCAGCGGCCACCCCCTCGTATCAAGAATTTCCAGATAAACAACCAGATTGTGAAACTGAAATACTGTTACACATGCAAGATCTTCCGGCCTCCCCGGGCCTCTCATTGCAGCATCTGTGACAACTGTGTGGGTGAGTAAACCCACAGGGACACTGCCTAGGGAAAAGGCTGAGTTGAACAAGAAAGTCAGGGTGGTCACCAATTCTTGGGAGAAACCAGTGGAGAAGGGAAGATATTTAGATGGGAAATGAGCTAGATTTAGAGAGGAAATTTAGATAGGCAACAAGCTCCTGAAAAACTGCAAATCAGCTGTACTTGTGTACATCAAATCACAATTTAGATATCCTCTAGCCTAAAATTTACAGCAACCTCTTCAGTAAATGGGAAAAAGAAACTTTACCTGTTTTTCAAATTTAGATTTTCCTCTGCTGGATTTTCATGTGGGGCCCATCTTACATAGTGGGAGGAGACTCCTAGTCCACTGGAGGGCAGTATTGAGGAAGGAAGGCCTGTCTAAGATGCAACCCAAGAAGAGGAAAGTTGCTAGCGTTTATTGAGTTTCTACTACATATTGGGCACTGTGCTAAGTGATTTACCTTTCTCTCATTTAAAACTTGTAACAGCCCCGTGAGATTGGTATTATCCCTATTTTACAGATGAGGAAATAGGTGAAGCACCAGTATGTAAGTTCACATAATTAGTATGAGATAAGCCTAGAGCAGGTCTGATTCCAAAATGCTGCTTTCTTCTTTCTGCTGCTGCTGCAAAAGGGTCAGGTGTATGTGCACATAATACAGTGGTCTGTGCTTCCAGCCACATATATGTGGCTTTGTTGTAATCACTACCTACTGTGTGCTGAACGCTAGTAAAGATGAGAAACAGGCCATAAGGATTCCTGTTGAGGCCGGGCACGGTGGCTCATGCCTGTAATCCCAGCACTTTGGGAGGCTGAGGTGGGCGGATCACGAGGTCAGGAGATCAAGACCATCCTGGCCAACATAGTGAAACCCCATCTCTACTGAAAATACAAAAATTAGCTCAGTGTGGTGGCATGCGCCTGTAGTCCCTTGGGAAGCTGAGGCAGGAGAATCGCTTGAACCTGGGAGGTGGAGGTTGCAGTGAGCTAAGATCGCGCCACTGCACTCCAGCCTGGTGCTGGTGACACAGCGAGACTCCATCTCAAAAAAAAAAAAAAAAAAAAAAATTCCTGTTGATAAGCCTATATGTGCAGTTGCTTACATCGTCACTAGGCATACTTCTAACACTCTTTTTTAAAATTCCTTTTTCTTGAGCTCCCACGATTGGATAATATTCTTTCTGAATGCCATGTGGGATTCTGACGGCATTGCTTTCCTCTTACTAGCCAATTCTTCAGACAAAGATTGGGAGAGACATTTTGCTTTATATGGTAAAAAAGCTATATGGTGCGCTCTTTGGAGCACATATACTAAAAAATGTAGATAAGATTTTTATAAATCAAAACCCATTTTATTACTATTATTATTATTTTATTTTACTTTAAGTTCCAGGATACATTCACGGAATGTGCAGATTTGTTATATAGGTATACATGTGCCATGGTGGTTTGCTGCACCTGTCAACCTGCTGTCTAGGTTTTAAGCCCTGCATGCGTTAGGTATTTGTTCTAATGCTCTCCCTTTTCACCCCACCCCCAACAGGCCCCAGTGTGTGTTATTCCCCTCCCCGTGCCTATATGTTCTCATTGTTCAACTCTTATGAGTGAGAATATGTGGTATTTGTTTTTCTGTTCCTGTGTTAGTTTGTTGAGAATGATGGTTTCCAGCTTCATCCATGTCCCTGCAAAGGACATGATCTCATTTTTTATGGCTGCATAGTATTCCATGGTGTATATGTGCCACATTTTCTTTATCCAGTCTATCAGTGATGGGCTTTTGGGTTGGTTCCAAGTCATTGCTATCGTAAATAGTGCTGCAGTAAACATGTGTGCATGTGTCTTTATGGTAGAATGATTTATAATCCTTTGGATATATACTCAGTAATGGGATTGCTGTGTCAAATGGTATTTCTGGTTCTAGATCCTTGAGGAATCGCCACACTGTCTTCTACAATGGCTGAACTAATTTACACTCCCACCAACAGTATAAAAGCATTCCCATTTCTCCACAGCCTCGTCATTAAAAACTCATTTTGAATGAAGCAGGAAAGTTGTTATTTAAAGAAGGTGTATACCCAGTCATGGGATTGCTGGGTCAAATGGTATTTCTGGTTCTAGGTATTTGAGGAATCGCCACACCATCTTCCACAATGTTACATTCCCAGCAACAATAGTGTTCCTATTTCTCTGCAACCTCGTCAGCATTTGTTGTTTTTGACTTTTTAAACATTGCCATTCTAACTGCCATGAGATGCTATCTTAGTGTGGTTTTAATTTGCATTTCTCTAATGATCAGTGGTGTTGGGCTTTTTTTAAATATGTTTGTTGGCTACAAGGATGTCTTCTTTTGAGAACAATGGGAACACATGGACACAGGAGGGGAACAACACACACCGGGGCCTGTTGGTGGGTGGGGAGGGGAGGGAGAGCATTAGGAAAAGTAGCTAATGCATGCTGCGCTTAATACATAGATGATGGGTTGATAGGGGCAGCAAACCACCATGGCACACTTTTACCTATGTAACACACCTGCACATCCTGCACACATACCCCAGAACTTAAAAAAAAAAAAAAAAAAAAAAAGATCTGATGTGAGGTAAAATTCCCTTTCCTTATTAATATTCTTAACTATAAACAACTCGTACAAATCAACTTTTTCAAAGCACTAACATTGCAGAAAAATAGAGACAGTTCATAAAAATATAATTGGCTAGTTATAATGACTAATAGTCAAAGAAATGATTTCAGGACGCTTTTTTTTTTTTTTTTGAGACAGACTCTCACTCTTTTTCGCAGTCTGGAGGGCAGTGGCATGATCACAGCTCGCTGCAGACTCAACCTCCTTGGCTCAGGTGATCCTCCCACCTCAGTCTTCCAAGTAGCTGAGACTACAGGCATGTACCACCATGCCTGGCTATTTTTTTTTTTTTTTTTTTAATTTTTTTGTAGAGGTGGCTTTTTCCTATGTTGCCCAGGCTGGTCTCAAACTCCTGGGCTCAAGCAATCCACAACCTCCCAAAGTGTTGTGATTACAGGCATGAGCTACTACCCCCAGCCCAAGATGCTTTTTTAAATCTAGAAAATAAGCAAGGAAAACCTGATAATGTTTATTCTTCCACTAGTAAGGGTGTAAATTGGAACAAAACTTTTTGGAAGGCAACCTAAGATTAATCAAAAGCCTTAAAACATCTATACCTTTTGATGCCAGTGATTCCATTTCTAGGGAATCTATCCCATAAAATCAGAGATGTGGTAAAATATTTAGGGGTGGAATTGTTTAACTCAGGATTATTATGACAATTAAAAGTTGAAAATAACCTAATCGTCTACAATAGGAGAGTAGTCAAATAAATTATAGGACCTGGCGAAGTGACTCACTCCTATAATCCCAGCACGTTGGGAGGCCGAGGAGGGCAGATCACTTGAGGCCAGAAGTTTGAGACCAATCTGACCAACATGGTGAAACCTTGTCTCTACTAGAAAATACAAAAATTAGCCAGGCATGGTGACGTGTACCTGTAATCTCAGCTACTCAGGTGGCTGAGGCACAAGAATCAAGAACCCATGAGGTGGAGGCTGCAGTGAATGGAGATTGTGCCACTGCACTCCAGCCTGGGTGACAGAGCGAGACTCCCTCTAAAAAAAAAAAAAAATAGATAAATAAATAAATTATAGGACATTCCTACATTAGACTAACGGGAAGAGTTCATACCAGAAAGCTAAATGACATAAAGCAGGAGATAGGCTACATTTACAGTGTGAAGTCAGTTACCTGTTTTTAAAAAATATAATGATATATAAGGAAATATGCAAGGAAATACAGGAAATATACTACATTTTTTATGGTTTATTATCTATAGATTATGGGATTATGAGTGATTTTTTTCCTTCATTTTTTATATGCCATCCTCCCTTACTGTGATTCCATCATTTTTCTTTTTATTTTTTCAAGTTTACTATAATGAGCATGTATTACTTGTATTATCAGAAAAGATGTGATTTAAAATACTGTAAAAAATATATATGTGTTTAACCATTCTTCTCTATACCTTTTTTCCCTTTCCTGAAAAGATGTAGCCTCCTCAGCAGGGGATAAACCATTTTTACAGCCTTATTTTCTGACCAGTACACAGCTCACTGTTCTTTCAAATCGATGTATTTTATTCTTTCATAGTCTTCTATTCATCAAAATAACACATGTTCATTGTAGAAAATATGGGAAGTGCAGAATGTATAAATAAAACTTAATTCTAAATTCACTCTTCATTTTGCTGTATTTCCTTCCAGTGTTTCTGCAAAATTGGACTGTAACATGATAGAGTTTTTAATCCTGCTTTTGTCATTTAACATTCTATCCTGAGCATTTTTCTGCATCTTTAATAAATGTTTCTTTAATATATTATTTTAATGACTGCATAATCCATCATATGGCTATATTCAAGTTTATTTAGGCAGTCTTCTGTCATTAGACATTATTCCCTTTTGCATTTTATTCATTGTTATAACACTGTAATCATAATTATTAACCTTAAGGATGTGGAACAATTGGAACCTTCATACATTTCTGATGAGAATGTAAAATCATGCAGCTGCTGTGGAACAGTTTGGTGGTTCCTCAAAAAGTTAAACATAGAATTACCACATGAGCCAGCAATTCTACTCCTGGGTGTATGTCTATATTAGTCTGCTTGGGTTGCCATAACAAAATACCACAGACAGGGTGGCTTAGACAACGGGAATTATTCTCTCACAATTCTGGAGACTGGAAGTCCAAAATAGAAGTGCAAGAAGGGTTGGTTTCTGGTGAGGCCTCTCTCCCTGGCTTGCAGATGGCCACCTTCTTGCTGTGTTCTCACGTGACCTTTTCTCTGTGCTAACACACGACCGGTGTCTCATACTCTCCTTACAAGGACACCAGTCCCACTGGATTAGGACCCCACCCAGATGACCTCATTTAACTTTAGTTACCTCCTTAAAGTTTCTGCCTCCAAGTACAACTACATTGGGAGTTAGGGCTTCAACATATGAAACCAGGGAGTAGGGGTACAATTCATTCCATAGCAATACTCAAAAGAATTGACAACAGAGACTCAAAACTTACTTGTACACGGGTGTTCATGGCATCATTATTCACAATAACCAAAAGGTGGAACCAACCCAAGTGTCTATCAACAGATGAATGACTAAACAAAATGTGGCATATATATAATATTATCCAGTCATAAAAATGAATGCAGTACTGATGCAATGTGGATGAACCTTGAAAACATGCTATGTGAAAAGAAAACAGATACAAAAGGACAAATATTGTATGAGTCTGCTAATATGAGATATCTGGAATAGGTAAATGCATACAGACAAAAGATTAGAGGTTGCTAGGGGATCGGGGAAGGGGGAAATGGAGAGTGACTGCTTAATGGGTGCAGGGTTTCTGTTTGGAGTAATGAGAGTTTAGGAAATAGATCATGGTGATGGTTCCACAACATTATGAATGTAATTAATGCCACTGAATTATACACTTAAAATGGTTAAAATGGCAAATTGTATGTTATGTATATTTTACCATTTTATATATATATATATATTTCTTTTTTTTTTTTTTTTTTTTTTTTTTGAGACGGAGTTTCACTCTTGTTACCCAGGCTGGAGTGCAATGGCACGATCTTGGCTCACCGCAACCTCCGCCTCCTGGGTTCAAGCAATTCTCCTGCCTCAACCTCCTAAGTAGCTGGGATTACAGGCACACACCACCATGCCCAGCTAATTTTTTGTATTTTTTTTTAGTAGAGACGGGGTTTCACCATGTTGACCAGGATGGTCTCGATCTATTGACCTCGTGATCCACCCGCCTCGGCCTCCCAAAGTGCTGGGATTACAGGCTTGAGCCACCGCGCCCGGCCTTTTTTTTTTTTTTTTTTTTTAAGACAGGGTCTCACTCTGTCACCCAGGCTGGAGTGTAGTGGCATGATCTTGGCTCACTGCAACCTCTGCCTCCCAAGCTCAAGCAATTCCCCCACCTCAGCTTCCTGAGTAGTTGGGATTGCAGGCATGTGCCACCATGACTGGCGAATTTTTGCATTTTTTGGTAGAGATGGAGTTTCACCATGTTGGCCAGGCTGGTCTCAAACTCCTGACTTCGTGAATGGCCTGCCTGGGCCTCCCAAACAGTGCAAACTTTAATTTAAAAATTTGAACTTTGGCCGGGTGCAGTGGCTCCCGCCTGTAATCCCAGCACTTTGGGAGGCTGAGGTGGGCGGATCACCTGAGGTCAGGAGTTCAAGACCAGCCTGGCTAACATGGTGAAACTCCATCTCTACTAAAACTACAAAAATTAGCTGGGCGTGGTGGTGGGTACCTGTAATCCCAGTTACTTGGGAGGCTGAGGTGGGAGAATTGCTTGAACTCAGCAGGCGGAGGTAGGTGAATAGGAAAAAAATTAAAACATAGGTTTTATGATATTTATTAGTTTTTGCCCTATTTCCTTTTGCTATTTTCTGTTTTTGTTTTATGTACAGTTAACCCTTGAACAATGCAGTTTTGAACTGCATGGGTCCACTTATAATGACTTTTTTTTCGATAAATACAGTATCAGTGGGTTTCTCATCTGCAACCAAACATGGATCCAAAATACAGTCATCCCTAAGTATCGTTGGGGGATTGGTGTCAGGGATTGCCCTTGGATACCAAAACCCATGCATTCTCAAGTCCTGCAGTGGCCCTGTGGAACCCATGGATATGAAAAGTCAGTCCTCTGTATCTGCAGGTTTCATGTTCTGTGAATACTGTATTTTTGATCTGCGTTTAGTTGTGAGTGCAGAACTGTTGATACAGAGGGCCAACTGTATTTATTGAAACAAATCCATGTACGAGTGGACACATGCAGTTCAAACCTGAGTTGTTCAAGGTTCAAATGTACAGTATTCACAAGATGCAAAACCTGTGTACACGAGGGACAACTTTTTTTATCTGTGGGTTCTGCAGGGCTGCTGAGTGACTTGAGTATGGGTGGATTTTGGTATCTGCCTTTGATAGATGTATACACTGTAATGCTTACCGCAATCAAATGAACATATTCATCACCACACATAGTTACCATTGTGTGTGCATGTGCGTGTATGGTGAGGACAATTAAGATCTACTCTCTTAGCAAATTTCAAGTAACTTTTGACTATTATTTTCTTGAGGAAGTATTTGTATTTTCCTATTGATTTCTAAGAACTTTTCATATAGTCAGGTACAACTTTACATAGATTACCATTGTTTTTTTTCTCTTTAATCTTCTTTATGGTAACGTTAACATACACAAAATATTTTTTAAATTTTTATGGGTACATAGTAGGCATATATATTTATGGCATACATGAGATGTTTTGATACAGCCATGCAGTGTATAATAATCACATCATTGATCACCAAGGAAGTGCAAATGAAAACCACAAAGTATTTTTTTTAATGTTTATGGAGTTAAATCTGTTTTTCCTTGTCATCTGTTTTCTTCCAGTACTTTTATGCTTAGAAAGTCCTTCTGCATATAAAGGACAAATAAACATGTATTATTTATAATTATTTTATGGATTCACTTTGTTTTTACATTTAGCTCTTTAACTCATCTGGAATATATTATGACAAGTAATATGAAGACAAAAAAAATCGATCCTTATTTTGCACCGAATAGCCAATTGTCTCAGAATTGTTTATGGAATAATACTTCCTTTCACCTCTGATTTTGTCATGTTGAGTTTATTAGACAACAAAATCTTATATGTTCTAGGATCTGTTTCTGGGCTCTTTGCATTCTGTTGATCTATGCCACACCATTTTAAGTATTGTAGTTTTACATTTTTAATACCTGGAAGTCAAGAAAAACTGCACTAGTCATTTTTCAAATTTTCCTTGACTATTTCCACTTATTCTTCTTGAACTTAGTAGCCCCACCAATTAAGATTTTCTTTGGAAAAGCAGTGTCCCTGCTTTTAATGAGCAGAGTGAGGCCGATCACTTAACACCTCTGTGCCTTTGTTTCTTCATCTGTAAAGCTGGGAAGAGTATCTCCTTTTGCCCAAGTTCCAGGGAAATTGTGAGGATCAAATGAGATGGTTATGAAAACATTTTGAAAAAGTAAAAAAATGGAACCCAGTATTTTTTACAACTGAAATAGGCAATGATCCTGGGGGTGTTTGAATGAGGTATCATGGGAATGGCGAGGTTGCTTTTTGTTCTGGAGGCTTTTGGCATTGTACTCTCTCTTTCTCCCACAGAGCGCTTCGACCATCACTGCCCCTGGGTGGGGAATTGTGTTGGAAAGAGGAACTACCGCTACTTCTACCTCTTCATCCTTTCTCTCTCCCTCCTCACAATCTATGTCTTCGCCTTCAACATCGTCTATGTGGCTCTCAGTGAGTATGCAGGGCAGTGTCCGTTGTTGGAGTCAGGTGGGGTGGGGGAAGACTTAAGGACAGCTTAGTGGGTGGTTGGGTTTCCTGGTGAAAAGTACTTTCGTGAAAGGTACTTTAGGACAGGTTAGAAATGAGCACTATTATCTGCTCTTGAGCGGGGTTGCAAACCTCAGTACACATCAATGAGTATTTACTCTGTGTTGGCCTTCTCTCTGGCCAGCTGCTGGGTACTGGGGCCATAATTACTGGCCTGTATCCAGAGTACAGGGGCATTTCTGAGGTAATCCCAAAGGTTGGGGATGTATTTTGTCTCTGAGCATCCTCTCTTCTTCTGCCTTATAAGACTTGCCTTGTGCTAAGGGGTAGAAAAGGGTTTTGCCTGAGAAATGTCTTTCGGTAGCTCACGGTCTACTTTGGAAGATAGAAAGCACACCCACATGTGTGCATGTGCACAAACGTACACACACACACACACAGCACCCAATCTAAGGGCAGATGTCATGTGGAGTGAAGGGAGTGGTCTTAAGACAGCTTCCTGGAAAGAGAAGTGTTCTGAGCTGGATTTTGAACAAGGGAGGGACACAGATTGGCAAGGAGAGAGGATTTTTCTTGGGTATTTCTGATTTCTTTTACCTGTTAATATCCCCCTAACATGTCCATAGTTGGGGGCTAGGGAAAGGGGAAGGGAGCCTGCTGCTTGGCTTCTGCCCACCTGCCTAGTCCAGGGCCTGGTCCTGCACTGGAAATGTGAACTCTTTAGTCATGAGACTACCAGCTTAGAGATGAGGCTCTTCACCCTTGCCCGAGGGAGCGCTTAGCTCCTGCCAGTGTGTAACATGGGATGGGGAGGGAAGGACGTGAGTAGGCACTAGGATAGTGTGTAGTTTTGACTGAAGTCACTAATTTTTCTCTCTACTCCTCCTCCCAATTTCACAGAATCTTTGAAAATTGGCTTCCTGGAGACGTTGAAAGAAACTCCTGGAACATATCCTCCCTGGCAGTATGTCCTTGTGAAGCCTTCTTAAGCTACTTTCCAGCATGCTTTCTCCCCACAGTTCTCCCACTATCTAGTTTTTCAGACATCAGCGAGTGCCAAGGTCTGAAATAATTTAAACAATATAGTCTTAGTGGTAGCAACCAGAATGGAAGATGACCAGGACTCGAAGGGAGGTCTTTCCTTCACCCCCTGCTCAGCTGCCTCCCTCCCAAGTCCTTCTGATCCCAGGCTCAGTCCCGTCTCCTCTAGTGGGCTGTGGTTCACCTCAGTGTACCTCTTCTGTCACTTACTGGAAGCCCCACCTTTCTGTTATAGCTAGGGCTTATTTTGGACAGTGGCTGCGTTTCTGCAAAGGGGGTTCAGATGAGATTTCTATAAATCATGTCCTCTTTTTTCCCCCACTAATTCTTCATTTACGAATTTGTTTTTTGAGAGAATTTCCATTGGCAGTGATGGCCAACATTGTTTAGCTTTGGTCCCTCCCACACATCTTCTTCCAAGAGCCAGTGATAAGTAAATAGGCAAACCCTTAAATATACTAGATAGACGACAAATTCTTTACCCTTCATAAGGGATCTATCAAGCAAGTTCCAAATCCATCTGTTATATATGGAAACATGGTTTTTTGTGATACACGTTCCAGGAGGTAAAGATGGTGTGACTGGTGCCCTGAATATGGGCGGAGGCATCAAGTCTCCTGATGTGGAGTGCGTCAATATTCCTTAACCTCACCTCACTGTTCTAGAAGTCCTCATTTGCTTCTTTACACTCTGGTCCGTCGTGGGACTGACTGGATTTCACACTTTCCTTGTGGCTCTCAACCAGACAACCAATGAAGATGTGAGTCAACTTTCTCTTCTCCTCACCACGTATTCTTCTCCCCAAAGCCTATTATCTTGCTATCTGCTAGAGAACTATCGAGTCTCCAGGGCCTGAGAGGTTGAGGCAGGCAGAAACGTGGTGTGCAAGATTATTAAGTCAGATGTGTGGAAGAGAAAGCAGAGGGCTTTGTTTGGAGTTGAATGCTTGTGGAGCATTAGGAAGAAGAGGTTGAAAAGTAGGGTGGATATACAGCCTTTAACTGTTCATAGGTTCTTAAACCCTAGCTGGTGCCTATGTTTGGCATGGAGAGGGACAGTTGCACTGGATGAGTCGTTGCTTTATAAAAAGTTACCAATTAAGCTGGGCGCGATGGCTTACGCCTATAATCCTAGCACTTTGGGAGGCCAAGGCAGGTGGATCACCTGACGTCAGGAGTTCAAGACCAGCCTGGCCAACATGGTGAAACCTCATCTCTACTAAAAATACAAAAATTAGCCGGGCATGGTGGTGCACATCTGAAGTCTCAGCTACTCGGGAGGCTGAGGCAGGAGAATCACTTGAACCTAGGAGGCGGAGGTTGCAGTGAGCAAAGATTGCACCACACTACACTCTAGCCTGGATGACAGAGCGAGATTCTGTCTCAAAAAAAGAAAAGTTACTAATTAACCCACATTCATTATAGAAAATCAGAAAATAGGCCGGGCATGGTGGCTTACACCTGTAATCCCAGCACTTTGGGAGGCTGAGGTGGGTGGATCACAGGGTTGGGAGTTCGAGACCAGCTTGGCCAGCATGGTGAAACCCCATCTCTACTAAAAATACAAAAATTAGCCAGGCATGGTGGTGGATACTTGTGATCCCAGCTACTCAGGAGGCTGAGGCAGGAGAATCAATTGAAACCAGGAGGTGGAGGTTGCAGTGAGCTAATTTTGCACCACTGCACTCCACCCTGGGCAACAGACCCAGACTCTTGTCTCAAAAAAGGAAAAGAAAAGAAAATCAGAAAATACAGATGAGCAAAAATGAAAAAGTAAGTTTCTCTTCTTAGACATCACCCTTTTTAAGTAGTATGATTTATATAATCTAGACTTGTTTCTATGTTTATTTATGTGTTTATATTACGTACTGTTAAATAAAAATAATATATATCTTTCAGTTAGCTGCTTTTTTCACCCTATTGTGAGCATTTTTTCATGGCTGTGTATGTATTTCTTTTTTATTGTGATAAAATATACATAATACAAAGTGTGCTATGTTAAATGTCTCTTTCAACTCTGGCGATCAGTGGGGTGACAGATGTTGCAGCCAGATCGCCCTCACATCCTAAATGTTCAGTTCAGTGGCGTTTAGTACATTCACATGGTTGTGTAACCATTGCCACCATCCATTTGCAGAACTTTTTCATTAACTCATGCTGCATGCATTTCTTCAACATTATTGTTATTATTTTTTCTTTTTTGTGTTTTTATTTTTATTTCAGTATTATTATTTGTCCTTTTTAATATTATTTTTGATGTCAGCCTTGGCTTTTATCTTGCAGATTAAAGGATCATGGACAGGGAAGAATCGTGTCCAGAATCCCTACAGTCATGGCAACATTGTGAAGAACTGCTGTGAAGTACTGTGTGGCCCCTTGCCCCCCAGGTACTCAGGGAACTCAAAAGTCCTGGGACTCTTGGGATGAGCAGCTCAACCTGATCCTGTTACCTGGTCTGAGGCGTTTTTCTGAATGTGGCCTCTTGATGTCAAATAGGTCTTTCCAGGGCTTGCCATGTCTACACGGACCATAGACCATGGGCTTGTTGTTTTGGAGGGATGATCTTTCATTCTTATTTCATTTGTTTGTTCTCTGGTTAATGTGGCATTTCCTGGTTTGTGGAAGAAAAAGTGAATGGGAGAGAAGAGGCATGTGCTGGGATCAGTCTAGATTGCCAAAGGACAGGTTTATATTTTCCAGTCTATGTAGCAAAATTCAGTGGGCTGTGTGGGTGGAGGGGTGAATGCCCGCTTCTTAAACTCTCTTATCTCCTTTAGTGTGCTGGACCGAAGGGGTATTTTGCCACTGGAGGAAAGTGGAAGTCGACCTCCCAGTACTCAAGAGACCAGTAGCAGCCTCTTGCCACAGAGTCCAGTAAGTATTCCATACTTAAGGTTGGGTTGATGATAGGGTGGAGGCTAACTTTACAACTTGGAAAAATATGATTAGGCAATTTTGTATTCTAACCACCCCAGCTTCCCTGCTTCTACACCTGCCCTGACATTGCCTTCAGATCTTTGTGCCCTTGATGTAGATTAAGATTTAGTCGTTTTTTGGTGTATATTCAGTGACTCTGTGCCAGCCACTGCACTAGCTGCTGGGGATATACCAATGAATGAGGCAAATGACATCCCTGCTCTCAAGGAGCTCATTGTCTAGTGGGGACAAGAAACAAGTAAACGGGCCATTGCTCAACATGGGGAAAAGTGCTTTGATGAGGGAAGCATAAAATGCTATAGGGGCAAAGACAGAGGTCAGGGGATTGTATTGGAGTTTGTGACGTGGTTACCTTGGTAGAAGGGGGCTTCCTCACTGGAATATGCAGAGGTTGTGGAAACTCTCCCAGCTGTCTTATTTAGGATATATAAAGTATATCTTTAAAGCATAAAAAGTACTTTCCTTAAAAATTACTATTTGAGCTTTCTTTTTTAATAAGAACTTTATTGAGATATGGCTCACATACCATAGGTCCCTATTTAAAATGTATGATTCACGGTGTAGAATATTCACAGAGTTGTACAATCCTTATAACAATCAGGTTTGTTTTTTGTTTTTTGTTTGTTTTTTTTTTTGAGATGGAGTCTTGCATTGTCACCCTGGCTGGAGTGCAATGGTGCGATCTCAGCTCACTGCAACCTCCGCCTCCTGGGTTCAAGCGATTCTCCTGCCTCAGCATCCCAAGTAGCTGGGATTACAGGTGCCTGCCACCACGCCTGGCTATAACAATCAGTTTTAAAGCATTTTCATTACCCTTCCACCATAAGAAACCCTGTACCCATTAGCAGTCACTCTCCCTTTCCCCTCAACTTCCCCAGCCCCACCCCTAGGCAACCACTAATCTACTTCCTTTCAGTTTAGATTTCTCTCTTCTGGGTATTTCATGTAAATGAAGTCACACAGTATGTGGTCTTTTGTGACTGGCTTCTTTTACTAAGCATGTTTTCAAGATTTGTCTATGTGGTACTATGTAGCAGTACTTTGTTCCTTTATATGACCAAATGATATTCCATTATATGGATATACCACATTTCATTTATCCATTCATCAGTTGATGGACATTTGGATTGTTTCCACCTTTTGGTTATTATGAGTGATGCTGCTATGAACATTTGTGTACCAGTTTTTTTTTTTTTTTTTGTCATGGACATGTATTTTCATTTCTCTTGGCTATATACCTGGAAGTAAAATAGCTGGGTCATATGGTAGTTCTATGTTTAACCTTTAAGGTAACTGCTGAACTGTTTTCCAAAGTGGCTGTACCATTTTATACCCCGACTAGCAGTGCCTGAGGATACCAGTTTCTCTACATTCTTGGCAACACTTATTATCAGACATTTTTTTTTCTAGCCATCTTAGTAAGTGTGAAGTGATATCTCATTGTGTTTTTGATTTGCATTTCCCTGATGACTAATGTTGTTGAATATCTTTTCATGTGCCTATTGGCCATTTTTATGTGTTCCTTGGAGAAGTGTATCTTCAGAGCTTTTGTCTATTTTTTAATTGGATTGTTTGTTTTTTTTCTTATTGTTGAGTTGTAAGAGTTCTTTATATAATCTATGTGCAGGTCCCTTACCAGATACACAATTTGCAAATATTTTCTCCTATTCTGTGGGTTATCTTTTCATTTTCTTGATAGTGTCCTTTGAAGCACAAAAATTTTAAATTTTGATGTAGTGCAGTTTGTCTATTTTTTCTTTTGTTGTTTGTACTTTTTCGTGTCATAGCAAAGAAACTGTTGCCTAATCCAAAGTCATCAAGATTTATGCCGCTGTCTTCTTGTAAGAGTTTTATCGTTTTAGCTGTCATGTTTAGGTTTTTGATCCATTTTGAGTTAATTTTTATATATGGTGTGAGGTAGAGGGTCCACATTCTTTCTTTTGCCTGTAGCTATCCAGTTGTCTTTGCATCATTTGTTGAGAAGACTATTCTTTTCCCGTAGAATTGTCTTCGTACCCTTGTTGAAAATCTATAAATGTGAGAGTTCATTTCTGGACTTTCAGCTCTATTCTATTGCTCAATATGTCTCTTCTTATGCTAGTACCACACTGTCTTCGTTACTGTAGAATTATAGTAAGTTTTGAAATTAGGAAATGTGAGTTCTTCAACTTTATCCTTCTTTTTCATGATTAGTTTTGGCTCTTTGGGGTGTCTTAAATTTCCATACGAATCTTAGGATTAACTTGTCATTTATGAAAGAAGTCAGCTGGAATTTTGATGGGGATTTCATTGAATTGATTTGGGGAAATATAGCCATCCTGCCAAGATTAAAAATTCTGAGCCATTTATATGGACTATGTTTTCATGTATTTAGGTATGATTTGATTTCCTTCAACAACATTTGTAGCTTTCAGAGTATAAGTTTTACACTTATTTTGTTACATTTATTCATAAGTATTTGATTATTTTTCATGTTATTGTAAGTGAAATTGTTTTACTAATTTAATTTTTGGATTTTTCACTGGGATGTATAGAAATACAATTGATTTTTATATATGAATCTTATATCCTAAAACCTTGCCAAACTTGTTCATTAGTTCTTTTTTGTTTGTTTTTGTTTTTATTTTATGAGATGGAGTTTTGCTCTGTTACCCAAGCTGGAGTGTAGTGTCACCATCTTGGCTCACTGCAACTTCTGACTCCCAGGTTCAAGTGATTATCCTGCCTCAGCCTCCCAAGTAGCTGGGATTACAGGCAGCCACCACCACGCTAGCTAATTTTTGTATTCTTAGTAGAGACAGGGTTTCGCTATGTTGGCCAGGCTCGTCTCAAACTCCTGACTTCAAGTGATCTGCCTGCCTTGGCTTCCCTAAGTGTTGGGATTATAGGCATGAGCCACTGCACCTGGCCCTTGTTCATTACTTCTAATACATTTTTAGTAGTTTGAACTTTGTTGTAAAATACAATTCTAATTTTAAGTGAATGCTTTTTATAAGGTAGATAATTGTTCTCTACTTTGCCTTTCCTAAATTTTGAATTTATTTTTATAGTACAGCAACCCATATTTATATATTATTGTCATTTTTAATATTATTTTTTAAATGAGTCTGAACTCAAATTGTAACAATCTAGGTTAGTTATTCATGGTTGAAAGGGGCGAAGGATTATATTTTAGAATCACTTGAGGACATTTTCAAACCACATATGACCAGCTGAAAATTTGGGCTGGGCATGGTGGCTCATACCTGTAATCCCAGCACTTTGGGAGGCTGAGGCAGGTGGATCACCTGAGGTTGGGAGTCTGAGACCAGCCTGGTCAACATGGAGAAACCCCATCTCTACTAAAAATACAAAAAATTAGCCTGGTGTGGTGGCATATGCCTGTAATCCCAGCTACTTGGGAGGCTGAGGCAGGAGAATCGCTTGAGCCTGGGAGGCAGAGGTTGTGGTAAGCAGAGATCATGCCATTGCACTCCAGCCTGGGCAACAAGAGCGAAACTCTGTCTCAAAAAAAAAAAAAAAAAAAGAAAAAAAAAGAAAAGAAAAGAAAGAAAATTTGGACAGCTGGCCTTTGGTTCAGAATCACTATTCTAGTGAGCTCTGTGTTTGGGCAGAAATAGATTTGAGGACCTTGGGTCAGGCTTTGTGAGATAAGTATGTTATGACACTTGTTCTGAAGTGGAGAGGACTTGTGTAATTCTTTGTGGTCCCTATTATTATGACTATTAATGATAATAGAAAATCTGTCCCCAAGTGTCAGTTAAGGAAAGAACTCAAATAAACTTCAGTTCCATTCTGCCGAGAAGATGGTAGCCTGGTGTTGGTTTTGAGTTTGGTATTGGTGGCTGCATATCTGTGGCATCAGTACGGTCAGGGGACTGAGAGGAAGAATTCAGCATCTAAGGCTTTATCCGCATTTGGATTTTGAGGAACAGCTTTGTGTTGAATCTGATATCTTTTTTTCCCAGGCCCCCACAGAACACCTGAACTCAAATGAGATGCCGGAGGAATCCAGCACTCCTGAAGAGATGCCACCTCCAGAGCCCCCAGAGCCACCACAGGAGGCAGCTGAAGCTGAGAAGTAGCCTATCTATGGAAGAGACTTTTGTTTGTGTTTAATTAGGGCTATGAGAGATTTCAGGTGAGAAGATAAGCCTGAGACAGAGAGCAAGTAAGCTGTCCCTTTTAACTGTTTTTCTTTGGTCTTTAGTCACCCAATTGCACACTGGCATTTTCTTGCTGCAAGCTTTTTTAAATTTCTGAACTCAAGGCAGTGGCAGAAGATGTCAGTCACCTCTGGTAACTGGAAAAATGGGTCCTTTGGGCCCTGGCACTGGTCCTCCATGGCCTCAGCCACAGGGTCTCCTTGGACTCCCCTCTCTACCCTCCAGATCCCAGCCCTCTTGCTTGGGGTCACTGGTCTCATTCTGGGGCTAAAGGTTTTTGAGACTGGCTCAAATCCTCCCAAGCTGCTGCATTTCCCGAGTCCAGAGGCAGTCATAGAGACCTCTGGCCAGGGGATCCTAACTGGGTTCCTGGGGTCTTCAGGATTGAAGAGGAGGGAGAGTGGGGTCAGAGGATTCTCCTGGCCACCAAGTGCCAGCATTGCCCACTAATCAATGGGACAGGTACCTTCCACTTGTTATATTTATTAGTGTAGCTTCTCCTTTGTCTCTCATCCACTCTGACACCCAAGCCCTACTCTTTTCCCATTAGATGTATGTAAGTAGTTGTAGTGGAGATAATAATTGACATTTCTCGTAGACTACCCAGAGACTTTTTTAATACCTGTGCCATTCTCAATAAGAATTGATGAGATGCCAATGGCATAGCCCTTCACACTCTCTGTCTCATCTCTCCTCCTTTCTCATTAGCCCCTTTTAATTTGTTTTTCCTTTTGACTCCTGCTCCCATTAGGAGCAGGAATGGCAGTAATAAAAGTCTGCACTTTGGTCATTTCTTTTCCTCAGAGGAAGCCCGAGTGCTTACTTAAACACTACACCCTCAGACTCCCGGTGTGAGGCCTGCAGAGGCCCTGAATGCACAAATGGGAAACCAAGGCACAGAGAGGCTCTCCTCTCCTCTCCTCTCCCCCAATGTACCTTCAAAAAAAAAAAAAAAAAAAAAAAAAAGGCTAACCAGTTCTTCCATTAAGCCTCGGCTGAGTGAGGGAAAGCCCAGCACTGCTGCCCTCTTGGGTAACTCACTCCAAGGCCTCGGCCCACCTCCGGCTATGGTAACCACACTGGGGGCTTCCTCCAAGCCCCACTCTTCCAGCACTTCCACCAGCAGAGTCCCAGAGCCACTTCACCCTGGGGGTGGGCTGTGGCCCCCCAGTCAGCTCTGCTCAGGACCTGCTCTATTTCAGGGAAGAAGATTTATGTATTATATGTGGCTATATTTCCTAGAGCACCTGTGTTTTTCTCTTTCTAAGCCAGGGTCCTGTCTGGATGACTTATGGGGCGGGGAGTATAAACCAGAACTTTTCATCTATTCGAAGGTGATTAAACTGTATCTAATGCAAACTTCTTGCCTCCTCCTTCCCCTTTCCATTTCAAGAATGTGTTTGTGTTTAGGGTGGGGGTGGGGGTTGGAAGGGGTTGCTCGTTACTCCCCAAACTTCCATTAACCAGGGCACCCTTGGGTTGGAGAGGTAGTTCCCACACTCTCCATTGATCTATACTACATTCTGGCCTGGAGCTTAGCTTATTCTGGACTATGAAGAAAGGACTTTCAAGGAAACACAGTGTGAACAAGATCAGAAAGTTAGAAGGATTATATTTACTTAAGAGAAGAAGCTCTATGTTAGGATATTGTTTTGAAGCAGATATATGTCTTTAATGAGCCTTGGTTATTAAAGCAGGCTCATCGTGGCCTCCGCTTGGAAATATTTGATCAGTGGTCTTTTACAAGTGATGGTATATATTTCTTTTCAGATGGTGTATAATCAAGACTCCTTGTCAATTTCTATCTCATACTTCCCAATTAATCGGAATTAATGAAATTTGGCTGCTCCCAGGCTTTTTTCCATGACTTTCTATTTTCCTTGTAGCAGGATTTAAGTTGACCATTCCTGAGAGAGAGGTTGGAAGAGAGATGGGGAGAGGCTGACTCAGATCCCTCTCCTATCTGCTTCTACCTTCCTATTCTTTTTCTTGTTCTCTCAGTTTTTTTCTTGAAGTTATGAAGCCAAACCTGGAGAGTTTGGAAGTTGTTAGGTTTTCCCAGGTAACCTGGCACTCATATGAACCCCATTTTAGTAAGTACTCAGCCCGTCTCCTCTCCTGGGCTCAGATGAATCTCTCTCCTCCCTCACCTTACCTCAACTGCTCCTGAGGACCCTTAGGTCAGACAGAGAAGCTTTCTCTTTCTGATGGGAAGGGTCAGAGTGGAAATCTCTAGTGTGAAGTGATTTTTTTTTTTTTTTTTTAGGTTTCTGCTTCTTTGTACTCCCCGCCCTCTTTCTTTTCCCTAGTAAATCTTCTGTATTTAAGACGTTGGCCTGAAGATCTGTCCCATTCATACCATGCACCAGCCGGGACTGTCCCTATCTGATCAGAGGGGAGATTAAAGAATCAATCTTTCCAGGGGAAAAGGGCCTTAAATTGTTTAGTCTTTTCAATGGCTGACACCGTCTCCAACTCTCCCCTTCTTCCCTCTTCCTCGAGCTTCCTATGCACCCCACTTTCCCAGTCCAGGATGGTTGGCACTGATCCCAAACCTCTGTGGGCAGGTGGAAATTGGCTGTATTGAGCCATTTCTTCATGTCCATTCAGCTCCAAGGCCTTCCTGGCCCGAGCTGAGATCATCGTCTCCGCCTTTGCTTTTTCCCCTAGGAGTGAGCTTGGGTTAGAGGTGGATTGTGATTCTGTAGCAGCTAAATTCCATTCTCCCTGTCCTGACCATCCTGCCTTTACTGCTAAAGCCCCCTTTCCTACTGACCAAATCTCTTTACCTTGTTGGAGAAAAAAGTATTTTGTTTTTAAATCTATTTTCTAACTTAAATGCAATTTAATATGTAAATCTCTGCACTTTTGTGTGAGCCTACAAATGTGTATGTGTTGGGGGTTTTTCACTCTCTGGTATTTCTTAATAAAGAAATCTTTCTTTTGGGGGGAAGCCAGTTAACGAAGGAGCCTTGAATGGTTTTAGAAATACAGGGCTGTCTGTTTCTTTGTGCTTCTGCCTCATTTCTTTACTTTTGCCTAGTGTGAGTGATTGGCCTCCCTCCCCCACCTTTTGACCCCCTTCCTCTGAGAGGGCCCCCAACTTAGTGGGGAGAGAGAAGGACCTATATCTGGTACCCCTCTAGGACCACTTGGATCAGCTCAAGTGGTAACCTAGCAACTCAGCCCCCTCCTCTCTCCCCGTGGCCTGGCCCTGTTAGTCCTTTTCTTCCAGCTCAGTTCATTTTATACTCCTGAGGCTGGGAACAGGCCAGGGAAAATCACCAAGGGAGCACAGTAAATGGTTTTTAAAAAATGATAATTCGTTCTCATGCCTTGGTGCTACTAAAGAAGAGTCATGTTCCCAGTGAACCATTTGTGTCAATCTGGAGAATACATTCTGGGAATCCCTTGCTGTTCTTCGTGATAGGCTTTAGAAACTGTCAAAGGCTACAAATATGAATATCATTCATTTTACAAGATGCAAGTCCAGCTCACAAAAAAAAGAGAATCATTATGAACTTTATGTTTGGGATTAATATGAAAGGGCAGTGGGAGTTTTACAAATCTCTATCTGTAAAACTTTCAATGTTCTATACATTAATGTAGGTGGAAAACCCTGGTAGAATTAGCTAGACATAATTATTTTACAAATGAACACAAAATGTTTTTACAGTTTTAATATATACACTGAATTTCCAGGAAAGCAACAACTGTGGAGAAGTTGTTGGGGAAGAGGATATTTCGTTTTGTCCAAAACTTTACTAAGAGTTACTCACAACTTTTGAAAATCATGTCACTGATGACAGTGCCATTCACAGGTGTTTAAGTTGCCAATATAACATACCTGTGTGAATCTTCATTTATAGAGGTTGCTTTCACAGTGAGTTTACATATAGGCAGAAGCATCTCACTACTGTATTATATGCTTTAGTGTAGTCTTGCCTTAGGTATTTGTATATTACTTTCCTTTTATTTCTTCTTTATAGTATAATTAGTATATTGCTATTTTTGAAGTTATGTGCAAAAGCAGGTCATATTCACTATAAAGTTCATTTCAGGGTGGCAAAGGATGTGTTAAAAATACTACATATACCGGGCCGGGCGCTGTGGCTGAAGCCTGTAATCCCAGCACTTTGGGAGGCCGAGGCGGGTGGATCACGAGCTCAAGAGATCGAGACCATCCTGGTCAACATGGTGAAACCCCATCTCTAATAAAAATACAAAAAATTGGCCGGCCATGGTGGCGCGTGCCTGTGATCCCAGCTACTCAGGAGGCTGAGGCAGGAGAATTGCCTGAACCCAGGAGGCGGAGGTTGCGGTGAGCCGAGATCGCACCATTGCACTCCAGCCTGGGTAACAAGAGCAAAAAACTCCGTCTGAAAATAAAAAAAAAAAAAAGAAAAAAAATTTCTACATATACCAAGGGAGTGCCAGGGCTGCTTTCTAACTCTTAACATTTGGAAATCTTAGAGAGAAAATAAACATCCTCTTCCCCTCACACCCTTAATGTGCTTTTTAAAAATTTAAAGCTCATTGTTGAAAATTGGAGAAGTACAGAATAGTAAGATTTCAAAAAAATCACCTATAACTTCATCACCAAGATGGAATAATCACCATTAATGTTTTGTGCATTTTGTGGTAGTCCTTTTTTCTGTGCACATTTTTTAAAACATAACTGGAATTCAACTATAAATATAGTTTTGTAAACTTTCTTTTTTAACCTAGTATTTTCCATACCATTATAAATTATTTGAACATACTTCTTTTGTTTTTGAGGCAGGGTTTCACTCTGTCACCCATGCTGAGGTGCAGTGGTGCGATCACAGCTCGCTGCAACCTCTGCCTCCCAGGCTTAAGCAATCCTCCTGCCTCAGCCTCTCAAGTAGCTGGGACTATAGGCACATGTCACCACAGCTGGCTAATTTTTTGTATTTTTTGTAGAGATGGGGGTTTCGCCATTTTACCCAGGCTGGTCTCAAACTCCTGACCTCAAAAAATCCGCTTGCCTCCATGTCCTAAATTGTTGGGATTACAAGTGTGAGCCACTGCTCCCAGCAGAAAATACTTCTCAATGACTTTGTAACACGTACATAACCCTCCTAATGTCAGACATTTAAGAGTTTCCAATTTTTCATTATTACAAATAATGACGTGATAAACTTCCTTAAATATGGGTGTATCTGTGATTATTTTTTTCAGGATAGATTCCTGGAAGTGAAATTATTGAGTCAAAAAGAATGCTCTTTTAAAAGCTCTTGATAAATATGGCCAAATTGCTTTACTGAAAGGCTGTCCCCCTTGATTTTGCCAGCAGTATATCAGAGAAGAGTCTAGTCAACCCATCTCATTTAAACCTCTGGAAATTTTACTTGAGATGTGGTCTTGCTTTGTCACCCAGCCTGGAGTGCAGCGGCGCGATCTCGGCTCACTGTATTCTCCGCCTCCCAGGTTCAAGCGATTCTCCTGCCTCAGCCTCCTGAGTAGCTGGGACTACAGGCCTGTGCCACCACACCTGGCTAATTTTTGTATTTTTAGTGGAGATGGGGTTTTGCCGTGTCAGCCAGGCTGTTCTCCAACTCCTGATCTCAAGTGATCTGCCTCTCTTGGCCTCCCAAAGTGCTGGGATTACAGGCCTGACCTAAACCTTTGGTAATTTGATAGTTGTAAACTTTATCTCAGTGTTAGTCTATATTTCTTTAGTTAATAGTGAAGTTAAACACTTTCTGTACCTCTCCTCTGCCTTAGGTTAATTACCATTTGTATTTCTTCTGTGAATTGTCTGTCCAAATCTTTTGCCTATTTTTCCTCTGGTGTTAAGGGGTTTTCTGATTGATTAATAAATTAGACCTTAGAGCTCACACTTCACCATGGGCTGGGAAATGAGGGGTGCTTGATTTGGAAGTTGCTTTACAACTCTAGAACCCAGAGTAGAATTACCTCCCTGGCATTCCAAGCCCTTCACTTTCTTCACGCTCCCTTCCCCGCCTGCCTTCTCACTGCTGTTTCTGCCAGCCCCTGCCCATCTTCAGCTGTTTAACTGTTTCAACTTGGTTAAAAGGGTTGGAGTTTTGTGCCCAAATAGGAGACATGATGATTATTTGTCATAAAACACAGATTCTGTTGAACAGCACAGCTTAAGGGATCATATTGATCTTGTAGTCTATGCTTTTCTCTCTCTCTCTTTCTCCCTCAAATTAAATACTATAACTTACCCAATGTCACATACAGAGTCACTGGTAGAGCCAAGACCGGAACTCAGATGTACTGGCTCCCAGTCTAGAGAGTTTTCTGGCATAGCCCACTGGTCCTCTGTCAAGCAGGTGTAGACAGATAAAAGAGTTGGAATAACTGCACATGACACTTGAATGAAATGAAGCTTTCATTTATTTAACATTCAGTAAATACTTGGTGAAGACTGACTGTGTGCTAGGGTTAACTTCAGGAGAAATTGCATTACCAACCCTTGTAAGCTGAGGAACAGCCGTGATTTTTTGGATTATTTGCCATTTTGGATGAATTAGTACTGATAAGCTCTCCATTTTCAGCATACAGAGGACTGACTACACATAGTCGGGCCTGATATGAGAATGGTTGTTGGGTTTTTGTTTTAAACTGAACTCTCTTAAGTCTCTCTCCAGACCCCTGCATTTAGGTTGAACTGATGGTGTGGTTTCTTTAGCACAGAAAGTCAGGAAGTTGCCTTGCTAGGTTCCCACAGTCAAACTGGCTGTCCCTTTGTGAGGGCCATTGCTCTGGGCTCTTTCTGACGCTATCTCTGGCAGGTCCCAGCGGCAATGGTATACAAATGCTATATTGGTCACTGTGAAGTTATAGGAAAAGGTGAAGCCTACATATCAAGTGCTATAGAATTCCATTTATTTAGGTCCTTCCTGGAGGAGGAGTCTTGGCTGAGTCTAGAGGGGAGGCAGTTCCTTCCCACTTGATTGTGTTGTTGGCTGAATAATGTGTAATATGGTCCAGGTTGTGTGAGAAGCTATGGTACCCTCTATTGTGAAGGAAAGGTGGGAGAGCCACTTCTTTTCCCCAGTGGGAAACCTCATACCTCTTCCTGAATTTCCTGACTTGGGAGGGGGGAAGGTGTTGGGCCTTGTTGAGACGATGGTGATCAGTGCCTGTTTTTCCCGTAAGAAACCTCGTTTAGCCTTTGTTTTAATGTCCTTGGTCTCTCATGGCCCAACCGTGGGTGGGGAGCTCTGTGAACAAGAAATTAGAAGCTGACTCATAGGGACTGGGCCCTCAGTGCCATGTGTCAGATCACAGTGCCATAGGGTTTGGGGTTTAGGAGAGGGAATTTGCGGAGGCCTTTAGGGGGCTGACCAAAACCTGCTTGGGTGGTCTAAGGGGAGGCTGTGAGATACCGAGACAGCAGGTGAGAGAGGACGTTGTTCAGCTGGACTATACCAATGCCTCCAGCTGCTTCTCCTGATAGGAAGGAGAGGCAGAAGGTGGCTGTAACTCTGAACTGGTGAGGAGCTGGCTAGGCTCAACTCTTTCTTCTGAAATCTGGTCTTTATTCTCTTCTTTCTACCAGCCCCTAGATGTCCAAGTGAGTTCCCTAAAGGAAGTCTAATGCCCGGGGCTGATTATCTTGCTGTGGATCGAGCAGAGCCAGGGCTGCCCCAGGCTCCTCAAGCGGGCTTTTTTTCATCACCAGCCTCTCTGGGCACCAGAGCTGGCACACTCTATCCCTGAATCCCAACACCTCCCGGGGGCCTGGACATCAGTGGTCTCTGGGATATGACAGGTCCGAACATCAGTCAATCCTCAGACAACGACACGGCCTTTGTGCCCAGTATTGAGCTCAGCACCCTGAAAGTTACAAAAAAGTCAAGTAGCTGCCATTTAACGTCACTATGTGCTAGGAACTTTGTACGAGTTATATGATTGATTTCTCTCATGACTCCCAAAAGGTAGGTATTATTAGATCATTATTCCTGTTCCACAGAAAAGAAATGTATATGTATGTAGTTTACCTAACGTCATATAACTAGTAAAAGTGGTATAGCAAGAGTTTGAAAACACTTTAGTCGAACTCCAAGGCCTTTTGCTCTTGGTCACTCCATTGTACTCACTGGGGTTCAAAGGTCAGATGGGCCTTGAAAGGAGTGAAATGGAGGTAGCAGGATGGAGCAAATCAAGGCAGCCAGACCCCCTATCACTCCTTGAGCATGTATTTTGTGCTGGACACTGTGCAAAGTACTTTACGCTAGTACATTAAAACTTCATAACAGCCCCATGGGGCTAATGCTAGTATTCCTACGTTATTGTTGTGGGAATGGAGGCTTAAGGAGGTTAAGTGGCTTGTCTAAGGTGACCCAGCTAGGAAGTGACACAGCCAACACTTGAACTCAGGTAGTCCTGAAGCTCCCAAGTGCTAGGCCTTACCTACCCAAGAGAAGGTTTTGCTCTCCCCAGGCCCTGGAGAGGCCCATGGGCAGAGGAAGAGCCTGCCTCATCAACCTCTTAGACTAGCCTGTCCCCCCACCTTCCAAGGGGAGTGAGCCAGAGGCTACAGCTCCCTGGGCTGCTGACCTCCCAGGCTGGGGTGGGTGTATATGGTCTCCAGCTGTGTAGAGTTAGCCTCTTGTACCCTAGACCTTGGTTGCTGGGTTCAGGGCACCACTTGGCATCTTCTAGAAGTGCGTGGGTCAGGACAAGAGGTGCCAGCAGCCCTGCCTGGAGGAGGAGCTTTGGGCCCTGTGGCCCTGCTCAGCACTGCCTTTCTTGCCCCTCGGGCCCCGGCCTGTTCTACATTCCCTTGATGCCCCGCCTCACCTGCCCTTCCCAAACTCCTGTGATCCTTGCGGTCCTTGCACAGCTACCTACCTCAAGCCTGTAATCATCCTATACACCAAACTGCGCCTGATATCCGAGACACACTCTCACCCCTGAGCTGCCTCTGCCCAGGGAAGGGGAGGATTTCCAGACATCATGTTCACAGGCATTCCTCTCTTTCTGTTTTCCTTTCCCCAGCTTAGAGCAGTAGTGATTACATAGGGGTTTTAAAAGGTTTAGGAATCTCCTCTGACAGGCGCACCCTGGTGTATGGATTTTGAGCACTTTGGGCATTATTCACCTCTCATCTTTCCAGAACTGGTGTCAAAAGGCAGCAGGATAATGGTTTTGCTGCTGCTGTCCCATATTGGAGGCCAGAGGGGCATGGTCCCTATTTATTTGTTAATTTAGTTTCATTTTTAAAAAATTGAAATGCAGTTTCCTTTTTTTATAGACATAAAAATAAAAATAATACTTTTGAAATGCAAATAAAATAAGAATGTAGAAAGTAAGCATTTTTTCCCTTCACTCCGCTAGTCCCATCCCACGGCCCTCACAAGTTCACCAGTAGTAGTCGTTTGGTACGGACCGTCATAGTCTTTATTCTATGTATGTGTTCTCTTCTAAAATAAAAATGGAATCATCCTATTAATAATGGTTTAAGATTTGCTTTTTCCCTCGCTATAATGCAAATTTGTTTTACAACTAAAATGTTTATACACTATTTGTGTAATTTTCAAATTTAAAGTTAAAGAAGGCTGGGTGCAGTGGCTCACACCTGTAATCTCACCACTTTGGGAGGCTGAGGTAGCAGGATCGCTTGAGCCCAGGAGTTTGAGACCAGCCTGGGCAACTGGGCAACATAATGACACCCTGTCTCTACAAAAACTAAACAAAAATTATCTGGATGTGGTGGCACATGCCTGTAGTCCCAGATAACTCAGGAAGCTGAGGTGGGAGAATCGCTTGAACCCAGGAGTTCGAGGCTGCAGTGAGCCATGATCATGCCACTGTACTGCAGCCTGGGCAACAGAGCAAGACCCTGTCTCTAGAAAAATAAATAAATAAAATCAAAGAGTGAAAAAGCACAAAGATTTTTCTCATGTCATTAAATATTTTTTCTACAACATCATGTGTCATAGCTGTGTGGTGTATGAACAAACCATAAAGCATTTAATTCCCCATTTGCATTACTTTCAATTTTTTACTGCTACAGACAGAGCTGCTGTGAATATCTTTGTCCATAAGTCTTTGTGCACTTATGTGGCTGTTTCTGCACTTACGTGGTTGATTAAATTCTAGAAGGGAAATGGCTGGGTCAGAGGGTCAGCTTGCCCTCCAAAGTGCCCAGGACCTTTGAATGCTTGTTGGACGAGGCCTTTGGAGAAGCAGTGTAGCATAGGAGTTGAGAATATGGGCTCTGAAGTCAGGCAGACTCCTGCTCTGTTACTTTCTAGTCAACTTCTTCAACCTCCCCAACCCTCAGTCTCCTCCTCTGTGAACTGGGATGGTGAGGGCACCCGCCTCAGTGGGACACTGTGAAGATGACATGAGATGCTATATGTAAAGTGCCCAGTGCCTGGCACAAGTGGATGTGCTCCCTAAATGACTGCAATTATTCAGTACCCACTGGGGCCTTGAGGCTGCTAGGGCTCTTGTATCTTTGGTGAGGATCATGCTTGCAGTTTCCTGGTATCCCCAGTCACTAAGGGCGATGAGATGAACGCAGCTGAGAACAAGCCCTGGAAATCGAGTGGCCTTGTCCTCACTCTGGCGGCAGCTCTCCCTCCAGTAACCCCCTTCCCCAATGCCCAATGCAGTTAATTCTGGCAGAAACAGAAAGGAGGCTAGGGGTCTTTGTCTCCATCCCACCTCCCAAGAGATGGTATTGCTTTAGTGGGCACAGGGTGGGGGCCAGGAAGAGGTGCCCTCAGAGGAAAGGCCATGCTGACCCCAAATCTCCCACTCTTAGACCCTGGACAGCTCCCCAGTGCAGGTCCTTCTTCACAGGGGTGAAGGTTTTCAAGGGCCCTGTTAAAATGAAGTTATTGGATGAGGGAAGTAGCCATTCCTCCCTATGCCTTTTGGACCCCAGCAAAGCCTGTGCCATGGGAGCCTGAGACATGTTCTGAGGAGGGCCAGTTGGAGGGAAGGGCAGAGCCAGCTAGGGCTTCAGACTGGTGCTTTAGGTCAGCAGAGTCAAGGGCAGTGAACATTTAAGGGAAGGGAAAGATGGCCCTGAAAGGACAATGAGGGACAATTTGCTGAGACCAGCTTTGAAGGAGACCGGTCTGCCCCTCCCCACAACCCTCTCCCCATAGAAAAGATAACTGGAGACAGTAGTTTAGTTCTACCCATGTTTATTGCTACCAACTGGTCTCCCTCCACCCTCATATGTACACCCAAACCCTTCCCCAAAGCTAGCTTTTACCAAAGTTCCTGGTAGGAGGTCAAGAAGTGTGTCCACTTAGCCAGCAGTTCTAGATGTAGTGGACACTGTTTGTCCCCAGGCTGGTTGGGCACCAGAGAAGGGCTACTCTGGGGATTCAGGGCACAGACTTGGTACTGGGGTCAAGGGAGGCCCCCACTCACAGATACTCTCCTTTCCTTCTGGGGCTCAGTGTACACCAAAACCTTCAGAAAGCGAAGTTGGAGTGGTGGACCCCCAATGTTAAGTTTAGTGCTCTCTTTGCTCGTGAGGACCCACACAAGTGGCCAACTCTGGACCCAGATCCACAGCTGGCTTCTGAGAGGCAATTCTGTCCTTGGAAGCCAGGCCTGACCATCTGCAATTAGCCTTGTGAGAAGCCTCGTTTGAAGGGGCCAGGGATGGAAGGGGAAGGTGCATATCATAGGAGGTTTGGGCATTGTTTTAAGCTGGGGGAAGTTGCAGCTGTCCTGAGTTACACGGGGAGGGATAAAGTGGGTGAGCACAAGGAGCCATTTCACTTGAAAGATCGAGGCCCCTCTGGTCCCCTCGATAAGCCCCACTGGTGTCCCGGGCCACAGGTGACAGGAGAATAGACGTTTAATGTCACAGAATGTCAGAGTTGTCAAGACCTTCAGTGATCACCCATTTTAACCCCAACCAGTCCTAAACCTAGGAAGAGGAAGCCACTTGGTTCAAGTCTCATAGGATTTGGTGGTCAAACCTCTAAGAAAGCCAAGGAGAAGGAAAGTGGGTATGGTACCAGTGAATTTCTTCAGCCCTTACTTAGGGAAACTGGATTTACCCATGGTCAGTTTGGGTTCTTTTAAATGGCCAACTTCCCTAGGGTTTTGAGACTGACCTGAAACATTGACTTGACCCCCTTTTCAGGAACAGTGCAACAGGAGTAGGTGGTGTGGGGGCAAGGAGGATTTGGGGGCCTTGGTGGTGAGGGACATGGGCAGGGTCTCCCAGTGCCCCGCTTGCTGTGGCCGTGGCCATGGCGGGGGAACAGTTGGTGCCAAGAGGGGCTGCGCTGTCAGTCGCTGGTGGAGGGTGGGGCTCAGGCAGGTGGGATGTGCCCTTGGGTGACTCCCCAGCCACTCTAGCTGAGCCTAGAACCTGTAGGGCCCTGGCCTGGCCTCTGCGGCCCTAAGCGTCCCTGGGGAAGCAGGGCCAGGCTCAGTGCCAGTCCTCTGGGCCTGGGCCACCACGGGCAGCTGGGCCCCCTCCTGCAACCTTTGCAGCTGGAGCCCAGCCTTGGCCTATTGCTAACACCACCTCAAGGTGCCCCGGCCAGGGAGAGGCCCTGCAGCTGCTCCTCAGTGCCCGTCAGCTCCGCCTCATCACGCCCGCTCTCTGAGCCCTCATAGCAGCCGGAGTCACGAGGGATGTCCACCTTGGGGTCGGACACTGTGTGTGCCACTGGCTCCTGGCTGCTCTCGGCGCCCTCTTCTGCCTCCTCGCTGCCGGCTGCCAAGAACGAGAGAGGAAGACAGAATAAGGGGGTGGGGGTAAGGATCTTGGGAAGTGCATCCTAGGCGGTCTCTCCCTGTGGGCACCTGCCACCACCTGCCTCTCTCCTCATCACTTCCAGCTTAGAAGTCGGTGGGAGCTGTTTCCAGGCCAGCTCTGCAGCCCAGGAGCTCACACTTCTTTAGCACCACTAAGCTGGAGCCAGGCAGTGGGCCTGAATCCTGGCTCTGTAATTTATCTGCTTTGAGGCCTCAAGTAAGGCCTTGCCTTCTTTGGCCTTAGGGTCCCCTTTGACCCAAGGGGGGTTGGGCTCAATCATCACTACAACTCCTTTCTCCCACACACCTTCCCTGAAATTCTAATTCAAGTGGAAAGTCCTTCTCACTGCAGAGCGGTCCCAGGGCACGGTGTGGACCGGGGACAGGGCCAGGGCAAGCCTCCCCTCCCTGGAATGCTGGTGGGCACACACTCTTGCCAGGCTGTTCCTAAAGGCACTCACTGTCATAGTCCAGCAGCAGCTCAGCGGCAGTGAGCAGCTTGGCCCGGTGCTGTGGGTCCATGATGTTGAGCTCATTGAGATGTGTTTCTCGCAGCTCTTTGAAGTCCTCCAGTGTCTGGTAGCCATTGAGCAAGAGGGTGGACGTGTGCTCCTGTGGGCAGAGGCAGGCCACCGGCACAGCTGCTTACCAGCTGCCCTTGCCAAGGCTCTCCCCAACTATGCATAGTTGTCGTTTCCTGGTCCCCATCCCTGGGGCAATTGTGCCTCCCTGATACTAGGTACTAGTGAGGTCCAAGCTCAAACCTCCAGGCCGATGCGCTCCAGCAGCTCATGCAGGGTCTTAGGCTTGGGTCTCTTGCCCTTGCTCTGTCGGCGGCTGGGGCGGGCAGGCTCTACGGCCTCCTCGGGCAGCACATCCACATAGATGAATTTGAAAGAGCCCAGCTTGCCATTGAGTAGGCCCTGCCATGTGCCCACAGGTGGCTTTTCAATGATCTGGATCACATCGCCTTTCTGTGGGGGGAGAGGAGAGGAGAAGGGAGCAGGGGACAGAGGAGGTGGGGGTCTTGGCCTCCACTGACACTGTCATAGCCTGGTTCAGTCCAGCTTCCTTTTTGGGTGCAGCCTGCCAGGCTCCAGAGAAGCCCAGATGCTGACCTTACCTGCAGTTTCAGTGAGTCGTGGTCATAGGGGCTGGGAGTGAAGTCGGTGTGGACTCGTGCCCGGCCACAGAAGGGCCCTGTGTACTGGGGGGCAGGTGGTTTCTCCCCGAAGCTGCCAGAGCCTGGGCTGGGGCTGCAGAGCTCACTGCCTGCAGGAGATGGGGCAGGGAATAGGCTCACCTTTGTCCCAGGACAGCTGAGACAGTGCCTAGCAGGTGTCTTCCAGGGGGTCTGCCTAGAAATCCCAAGGGCATACACTGGAAAGGCACCTGGGCTCTGGCAAGCCTTACACTGCAGAAGGGATTCTGAGCCACCCCCTTGGCTACCCTGCAGGAGCACAGCTTCACCTCTGGGGCCTCGGTCATGGAAAGAGTTGACAACAGGAGGAGAAACGGCTCACTGACCAAAGAATGGGCAAATTAGGAGGGCCTCCAGAGACCAACTGGGCCAACACCCCAATGAACAGATGAGAAAATCTGAGGTCGCACAGACCAAGTGAACTGCTCAAGACCTCTCATTTTATAACTGGCAGCACATTAGACTCCACGTTCCCTGACTCCTGCTCCAGTGCTCCCTCCACCCAGGAAGCGACCTGCTGCATTAATGTTTGACTTTCCCTGCTTAATAACTCAATGTTTAGTTACAATGTCACATAGAAACTCAGCTGGGCCTTTTCTCCTTGGGAAGAGCAGAGTAGTGGGCATTGTGAATGATTTTCAGTCGGGGGCAGGGAAGTGTCTGTGGAGCCAGAGAAAGAGCAGGAAACTGGAATGGGCCTGAGGGGCGAGAAAGGCGGCGCTGAGTGGGGCTACGGGACCCAAAGCCCCTTCCTGGAGGAGTTCCCTGCTGGCACCTCTTGTCCTGCCCCATGGACTTTTAGAAGATGACAAGTGATGCCCTAAGCCCAGCAACCACGGATTAGGGTCAAGAGGCTGACTCTTCACAGCTGGAGACCTCATACGCCACCCCAGCTTGGGGCATCAGAGGCCCAGGGAGCTGTAACCTCTAGCTCCCCTTGGAAGGGTGGGGACAGGCTGGTCCAAGAGGGTGACTGAGACTTCCTTTGCCTGTGGGCCTCTCCAGGGCCTGGGGACAGCAAGTGGAAGTTCCTCCATGGTACATCTGAGTTCAAGACTGGGTCACCTTGGGCAAGTCACTTAACCTCCCTAAGACTCTTTCCCCATCAGGGATAATAGTACTGGCCCCATGAGGTTGTTGAGCAGATTTAATGTGAAGAGGGCTGGGAATGTTCCCAGCAGGCAAACAGTAAGCATTCATTTATCTTACCCCACTCCCAGATAGCCCGCCACCAGCATGGCCGTAACCCAGTCCTTTCCTCTAGATTCAGCAAGTGTACCCCGCATCCCTTACCTGTTGACGCCTGGCGGCTGAGCGCTGGAAGTTCACGCTCCTCTTCCTCAGAAAAGGCCATCGCCACTTTCTCAGGGCCGGGGCTGTCCAGGCTGCAGTCTGGAGATGTCGGGGAGGCAGAGCCCTCCTCCAGAGTGTCTCCCTGCAGGGAGGGAAATAGGGAAGCCCTAAGAGCCTCGCTGGGGTGTGCGTGAAGCCAAGGAAATGGGCCTGGGCTTGGTGAAGACCTGGGGGCTGCCTCAAACCCCAGCTCTGCCACTTACAGGCTAAATGGCACTCTCTGAGCCCTGGTTTCGCCTTTTGTAAAAACGAGAGCGACAGTCCTTGCCCTGCTTACCTCACACAATGAGGTTCAACCAGGGTGTCGTGTAGACATGCTTTTGTCAGCCTCAAGTGCCGATGTACATACAGAAAAGACCACGGTGGCACAACCTGGACTAGCCATTGCTACCACACAGCTGGGTGGACAATGGCACTGGGGAGGAAACTACTTTTGCCTGTGCTTCTGTGTGCCAGGCCTGCCTGCCATTTCACTGAGTCCTCACAGTGACACCTGAGGGTAAGTGGTATTGTTGGCCTGAGTTTACAAATGAGGAGTAAGGCCCAAGGTTTACTTAGTCCTCATTCGTAAACTCAGGCCAAAGGAACTCAGGTTCAAGACCCGAGGGAACCCACAACCAAGACGGCCAGACTCCAGAGCTATCCCCACCTCACCACACCTCACAGTGTGTGTTTGTTTTTGAGATGGAGTCTTGTTCTGTCGCCCAGGCTGAAGTGCAGTGGTATAATCTCAGCTCACTGCAGCCTCTGCCTTTAGGGTTCCAGTGATTCTCCTACCTCAGGCTCCCAGGTAGCTGGGATTACAGGTGCATGCCACCATGCCCGGCTAATTTTTGTATTTTTAGTAGAGACAGGGTTTCACCATGCTAGCCAAGCTGGTCTCGAACTTCTGATCTCAGGTGATCTGACTGCCTCGGCCTCGCAAAGTGCTGGGATTACAGGCATGAGCCACTGTGCCTGGCGAGGTGACAACTGTTTAACAGCTGGCCCCCCTCGGTGAGTTGCCAACTCCTGTGTTGTAAATACTCCCTACTACGGCCAATGTCAAGCTACCGTTTTGACGTCACTGGATGTGTTGTCTGAAATGAGGGCGAGGCTATTTCCACCATGAAGATGCTATGGATGCAAGTAACCTCAACGGCACTGATAAGAGTAAAAGGTAGTGCAAGAATTAGGAAGTGATGAGTTTTGAAGATTTACTGTGTTGTTTTTGTTCTTTTTTACAAAATTTTATTTTTATTTATTTATTTACTTATTTAGAGACAGGGTCTCACTATGTTGCCCAGACTGCATTCTTACTGGGCTCAAGCAATCATCTTGCCTTGTCCTCCCAAGTAGCTGGGATTATAGGTGTATACCACCACACCCAGTGCACCTTTTCTTTTTTCAAAAAGAATATTATTTACCAAATTGTAAGTTCTATAATTTGATTTTTAATAATGGTTGTGTTTAACAACTGGCTTGCAAAATTCCTGACAGTTTGACCAATTGCTTTCGTGAGCTGGTATAAGTCAGTGTGTGCCAACTCCAGCATACCACTGCCTTTTAGCCTTTTAGAGCTGTGACACTCCAGACTCACTGTGTGATTTAAGCTACTTGGTTCATGCCTGCCCCACAGCTGTCTGTGCCACATTTCCTTCCTGGGTTGAAGACAGTCTTCTCTGTTTCTCTCTCTCTCTCTCTCTCTCTCTCTCTTTTTGAGTTGGAGTTTTGCTCTTGTCACCCAGTCTGCAGTGCAATGGCACGATCTTGGCTCACTGCAACATCTGCCTCCCAGGTTCAAGTGATTCTCCTGCGTCAGCCTCCCAAGTAGCTGGGATTACAGGCACCAGCCACCATGCCTGGCTAATTTTTTTGTATTTTTATTAGAGACAGGGTTTCACCATGTTGGCCAGGCTGGTCTTGAACTCCTGGCCTCAGGTGATCCACCCGCCTTGGCCTCCCAAAGTGCTGGGATTACAGGTGTGAGTGAGCCACCATGCCCAACCTGCTTTCTCTTATTGGGATCCTATGAGAGAAAATAGGCCTCCCCAATCCCAGGGGCTAGTTCCAAAGCAAAGCTTTGAGGGGTGGATTGCCTCAGGCCATCTCATCATTCTTCCAGCTGCCTGTGTCCCAGGCCCGTCTCTTCAAGAAGCATCTGTTGCCCAGACTTTCTTTCTTCCTCTTTTTTTTTTTTTTTTTTTTTGAGACAGTTTTGCTCTGTTGCCCAGGCTGGAATGCAGTGGTACAATCTCAGCTCACTGCAACCTCTGCTTCCCAGATTCTCCTGCCTCAGTCTCCCGAGTAGCTGGAATTACAGGCATGTGCCACCACACCCGGCTAATCTTTGTAATTTTACTAGAGACAGGGTTTCGCCATGTTGGCCAGGCTAGTCTCAAACTCCTGACCTCAAATGATTGGCCTCAGCCTCCCAAAGTGCTGGGTTTACAGGCATGAGCCACCATGCCCAGCCCTGTTGCCCAGACTTGAATCCCTTCTGAAACTCCACCCCTTCCCCAGCCAGCCTCCTGCCACCTCAAGACTGTTCCTGGCTGCCTGTCTGAGGCTGCAGGTGAGTTTTCCTTCTCATGTGACCTTCCTTCTTGCATCGAATAGGACCTTCGGGTCTGAGTAGTGGCTATTGAGGTGGTTATGCTCACATTCTGCCAGAGCTGTTCCTGGCCCCCAGACACCCCCTCCCCTGCATCCCCAGGCCTCACCATCTCTTCTGACAGGGCCTTCACCATCATCTTGCCCGTCTTCCTGTTCATGGTTCGGGAAATCACTGCCCTCCACTTCTTCCCCAGCTTTTTGCCACTCTTCCCAGCATCCTCTGGGGCGGGGACACCTGAGTCATCTTCTGGAATCTGTGACAATAAAAGAGGTGATCCAGGGACCCTAGTGGTCCTGCCTGGGTCCGGGACTTGAGGCACAAGAGGCCTTTTGGTCACAGCAGAAGCTGGAGGGGGTGGAGCTGAGAGGCCCCCATCCCTTCCCCTCTTAGCTCCAGCCATATCCTTAGCCCTATAAATTTATAAATAGTTTACTATTTAATTTGTAATTGAAAGGAATGCAGGGGAGTTCTTAGTGTGGGGAGAGGTGGGCCCTGTGTGTTAAAGGGAGCTTTGCCCCAACAGTTCTATCTCCTCTTCACCCTCCTCCCTCCCACCCCCACTCCCCTGCCCGGGGCCTGCAGCCGGATCCCCCAAGAACACCCTGAAACTCACATTATCATCCAGATTAAACTCCTTCTCGCTCACCACGGGGGAGCTGGGTTTGGATTTGGCAAAATCCTTGAAGCTGCTGGAGCGCTGAAGGGAGAGCTGGAAAAAGCGTGGGTGTTGCAATCAGTGAGCTAGGCTGTACAAGGGCCTACATACATACTCTCGTCCCCCGCCACCCCGCCATGCAACAGCCACAGCCCAAGGCTGGCAGAGCCACATTACCCTGAGAGCCCAGGGTAATGGTCCTCGATATTCTTGGAGCTACCTGGCCTTATCCCATTCTTCACCCCAGCCCTGGCCACAGACCAAGCTCCTGACCTCAAGAGCTTCACAGCTCAATTGGGCCTCAGACTTAGCCTGAAATTCCACCAGTTCCTCAAGTTTGGTCTCCAGAATCCTGAAGCGAAAGTCTACAAGAGTCAAAGTAAACGTGTATCTACCCCTGGAGACACCTCAGTATGCACAAGCACATTGCCGGGTGTGTAACTGAGCAAATCTCTCCCAAAACCTGTGGCTCTGGCCTCCACATCCTGGGTGTGCTCGGAGCCAGGCCCCCAGTCACAGTGATAAGAACAAACACACTGGGGTCTCCAGCCTGATGAATTTGTGTCCCAAGAAGAGCAAGACAATCCGACTAGAAGTCAGCAAGACCTGGCATGACACTTTCTGGAAAACCACAGTAGAGGCTTGCTCACAGAAGAGGCCCACAGATTTAGGATACACGTGACTGGGGCTAATTTGGTGGAAGAAAGTCACCATTTTCTCTTTTTTCCCAGCTTTTAATCTTAGCCACTGATGTGGTGAGCTGGCAACCATGACGTTTGCCGGTGTTTGGACTTTTAGGCATGACCTATTGTTTGTGGTTTGTGTTGATGAGGTGGTTTTTAGGATATGAACTTTTTTTTTTTTTTTTCTTTGAGACGGAGTCTCACACTGTCACTAGGGCTGGAGTGAAATGGCGCAATCTTGGCTCACTGCAACCTCCACCTCGCAGGTTCTAGGGATTCTCCTGCTTTAGCCTCCTGAGTAGCTGGGATTACAGGCATGAGCCACCACACCTGGCTAATTTTTTTTTTTAAGTAGAGACAGGGTTTCACCATGTTCCCCAGGCTGGCCTCCTACTTGTGACCTCAGGGGATCCACCCGCCTTGGCCTCCCGAAGTGCTGGGATTGCAGGCGTGAGCCACCATGCCTGGTGGAGCTTTCTTAAAAGTATATGCACTCGCATAGCAAGATAGCAGCCAGAAACCAGGGCAAGGCAGGTAATGGGGGCGGGCCCTCGACACAAGAGGTTAAGGCTGAGCCTGTATCAAGATAAACAGTCGAGACCAGAAGATACACACAGGAACCAGGGTTCACAGATGGCCAGACAGATAAAATAGGATAGACTGCAGACACCCGAGATAAGGGCTTGAGGAACTGAAGCCCCAAACCCACACAGCACTGAAGGTTTCACATCCTCTTTCCTAATAAAGGGGTTGTGTGTCCAGTGACAAACTCCCAGGGCAAGGGCAATATCACCTGCCCCCCACTAACACACATATAATTGGGCCAAATTCCTGGGCACTGCAGTGTAGCAGTTTAGCACTCTCGGTGGGTCTTGACCAAAGCCAAGTCAGCAATCGGGGATCAGGGGTCACACGTTCCTAAAAGTCACAGCGAGGTAGTTGATGAGAAACCAGGTCACTGGTCAGGCCAAGCAGATGCTAGCACGATCAGGCCCTCATGGGGCGGGGGCTGTGCCTGCAGCCTCAGTCAGAAAGCCTCCTCTGTATTGCCCTGGCGAGCTGAAAAGGGGGCTGTAAGTGAGGGTGGGGAGCAAGCATGACCACGGGGTGACCACTCGGGTTCCTCTGCATCTTCTCCATCTTCCTTTCCTGGTTGTCTCCTCCCACTATTCTTTTTTCTTTTTCTCCCTTTCCTTCCTTTTCTCTCTACCTTCCATTTATGTTCTCCTCTTATATGGCTAGGATGCAGCTGCCTGGGTAACTTCCTCCTCTTACTGCATGGAAAAGAGGGAACAGAGAGAGGGTGAGCATCTGGCTGGCCTGGGCCCAAGGAAGGCAGGCTGGGCTGCTATTTATAGGCCGATGGGGCCTATTGTGGCCTTCTCTCCACCAGCCCTCAGCCCGATCTGCAGACCAGGAGGCTAAGAGTCGCCCCTGAAACCCTAGGGACTGGTGAGGCTGGAAAGCAAGCAGGAGGGCAGACGTGGGGCCGGAAGTCGGCTTTGTTGGGGAAGAGTAAACTCACCGCCTGCCTGCCCTCTAATTGCAGCTCTTTCCCAAGGCCTTTTCCTGTCATTAATCTGCAGTCTGGGGGCTGGGAGGAGAGGCCTTTGGCTCCCAGGCCTTGTGCGAGGGTCCCTCTGTCCCAGTTTTAGTCCAAAGCAGGAGGAGATAATTACAAAGGACTACAGAGATGGTGCTGGGGCTTGGGTCCAGTTGGCCGCTCTCAGCCCAGGGAGATGGAAAGGACAAACACAGTGTTCTTTGGCTGATCGAGTTTCAGGACCCTCTAGGGTGGCGTTTCGCCAAGCCTACCTCTAACCTCAGGGACAGCCCCAAATATCTTGACTGCCTTTCAGGGACAAATGACCCCACTCAGGGTTGAGTTGAAATCCTTGAGCCCAGCTGGGTTTTCCGCTGGCTTCCCTTTGGAGCGAGGACTTCCTGGGAGTCATGCCTGACGAGGGAGGTGGTACCATACATTGTTGGCCCCCTTTTCACTTCATGGCTCAGGGCAATGTGTGGGCCTCTTGGAAAGAGCTACAGTTCAAATGTATATTACATTTGAAATGTATATTGAAATATATTGTTGAGTATATCTCAATATTTCAATATTGTATGTTACATTTGAAATATATATTGAAAATATATTGAGTATATTTCAATATGTATTTCAAATGTAATATACAATACATTTGAAATGTAAGGACACTAAAGAGTATATGTAGACCATATGGTTCCCCCTGTGTAATTATAGTTCAAAGCCTGGCAGAGCTCACCTATGCTGTTGGCAGTCAGGACGGTGGTCACCGTGGGAGAAAGGGGGCATGTAGTGACTGGCAGGGGCATGAGGCAAGCTTTCTCAGCACTCTCACATTGCTGAATTCAGCTCTGGGATGTGTGACCTCCAGCAAGTTATCGAACCTCTCTGAAACTCACTTCACATCAGGGCAAGGGTTCGCATCTTGGTTCTGCCACTAACTGACTGCGTAAAGCTGGGTATGTTTCTTAACTTCTCTAGGCTTCTGTTTCTGCTTTAGTTAAAGACAAAAGTACCGACCTCATCTGGCTGTTGTGAGGATGAAATGAGCTAGTATGCATATAAGTGCTTGGAACATTGTCTGACACAGCAGTCCCTCTCGAAATGTCGGTTTATGTTTACTCTTTCCTACGACCCACCTCCAGCCTCTTACCCCGGGCATTTCCCCACTGGAATACTCTGCCCTTCTCTCTGTTAGCCATAGCTTCTCTTCCTTCCAATTTAAGTGGAAAAATCACAAGTGCCCATCATCTGTATAATGGGTAAACTAATTGTGGCAGAGTCACGCCAAAAAATAGTACCCAGGAATGAGAAAGTACAACTGTTCCCAACAATATGAATGTCACAAATTCACCGTTGAGTAAAGGGGCTGGACACCAAAGAGTATATATACACGAAATGGTTCCTCCCGTAAGTTCAAAGCCTGGCAGAGCTCACCTATGCTGTTGGCAGTCACAATAGTGATTGCCCTGGGGGAAAAGGGGCATGCAGTAACTGGAAGGGACATGAGGGAAGCTTCTAGACTTCTGAGAGTGTTCTGTTTCTTCATCTAAGTGTTGTCTACATGGGGTGTTCACATTATTGAAACTCACTGGGTGGCGAAATTACGATTTATCCACTTCTTTGTATGGATACTATACTTCTATAGAAAGATTTTCCAATTCCAGCTTAAAAGGCAGCATCCATACAGAAGCCATGCCCCGATCAACCCCTCAGACATACACACCGCCCCAGCCGGCATTCTTGTCTCTTGCTTCCTGAGCAAACTTGGCTTTTTTCCCAGGGGTCTCCTGAGCCACCCTCTTTGCTCCTTCAGGGTACCGGGCATATACTGAGCTCTAGGCCCTGCCTGTGTGTGTGTGTGATTCCAGCAATGAGGGGCTAAACACCTCCTGCATGCCCGACATCCTGCCAAGTGCTTCCTGTGTGCCAGCTCACTCCAGCTTCATCGAAACCTCGCATCGTATTCACACCTTGATGCAGACACCAAGACGCAGAATGAAGTGCCCTAGGCAGGGTGACGCAGCTGGTCTGGGGAAGAGCAAGCATCCAAACCCGGAGCTCATGCTGTTGCTCTGCCTCACCAGTGTAGAAGTTAGCAGTGGATTGCCTGCAGCGCTGACTGCATGCAGGTGGTTTTTGAACAGAGCTCCCAGGGAAACAGGTGGGAGTGCAGAGGGGGAAGGGCTCAGGCGGGACTTTGTGGAGGAGGTGCATTTGAGCTGGGCCATGCAGGGGAGGCAGGATTTCTCCAGGCGGAGCTCCGAAGGGGTTGAACAAGAATGAAAGTTAGAGACGTTGAGAGCGTGGTGATGGGATGGTGGGTGGTGTAGTAGAAAAGGCTATGGAAGGCTCTTGCCAGCCAGGCCAAGGACATGTATCCCGTGGGCAGTGAGGAGCCACTGAAAATACAAAGTGCATGCTGGTGGGGTGTGGGGGTCGTGCTAGAGGTGTGCTGTAGGAAGGGAGCGATGGAGAAAGAGGGAATGTGGTGGAGTAGGAGCATCCTTAGGGGAAGCAAGTCCGGAAAAATCCCCTCTCCACTTCCTACACCTCAACACTGGCCTTTGGATGAAATCAGATCAAAGGGCTTGCAGAGCAAGAACTTGAAGGAAGTGAAAGTCTCCAAAGTGCAGCTAAGGGGTCTGTCTTCCAACCCTGGGGCCTCTCCAATCCTTCTTGATCTGTGGGAGATGCCATGTTCTGGCCCCGCCATTCTAGGGGGCCCTCCCCCTCCTCTGCTCCGGTGGCTGGAAGGTCACTCATTCCACAGCTATCTGGGTCTGCCCAGCGGAGCTCTCCTGCTGATGGGTTGAGTCTTTTATGCTCATCAGACTCTTCTAGCGCCTTTGAAATCAACAGGGGGTCAAGAGAGTGGAGAGAGAGAAGGGATCAAGACTCTGGAGTCAGACAAATCTTGGCTTGGATCCCTGCTCAGCAGCTTCCTAGCTGTGTGACCTTCAGCAAGTTGCTTCACCCCTGTGAGCCTCAGGTGTCAAATAGAGATAATGACAGTATCTGCCCCTACCTCACCAGGTTGTCATGGGGAGTGAACAAGCTAAGAGATGCACAGCACTGTGCCTGGCATCCCATGAGCCCTCACTCAGTGGTGGCTCTTAGTGCTATTAGGTCTTGTGTTCTCTGCACCAGCACTGGGGCTATGGCTCGTTCTTCTTCGAAGTATCTCCCTCTCCCCACCCATGCCTACAGGAGGCACCCCCTTGTGTGCACATGCATACATGCGACAGGGTACTCGCACATCTATTTTGGGTGAACTCTACAACCTCTTGAGGGGATAGATGATGAGTTATCCTCCTTTTCAGAGGCAAGGAAACTGAGGCCCGAACGAATTCAATGAGCTGTCCAAGGTCCTACAGCTAGAACATGGTAGGATTCCAGTTCAGCTTTCTTGCCCCCTGCCCGGCACATTCTCCATTGGCAGGCCCAGGAGGAGAAGAAAGGGCAGGAGAGAGAAGCCTCTCTTGCTTTTGTGCCTTCCTCTCCACCAGGTTATCTCAGTCTTCAAGAGGAAGGGACTAGCAGTGATGGAGCCAGCCTCCTGCTTCTGGGCCTGGGGAAGATTCTCTGTGCCTTCTGGAAGGTTGGCTTTTCAGATGGCATTTCCACAGTCTGGGGCTAGCAGAATATGTGGAGGCAAGCTCATCCCAGCTCTGGAGGCTGGCATTAGCTCTGGCAGGGGTTGGGGTGGGGTTTGCCCAGACTACTCTCCCCTAAAGGACCCCCTAAAGGACATGGGCCTCAGACAGGCACTTATCTTGCTTCTCCTGGGAGAGGCCTGGGGAAATGCCAGAGGCTCACCTGCCTGCTGAACACAGAATTTGGGTAATTGAAGCTGTGTGCCCCTGGGCACGTCCTGCTGATGTGGCACAGGGTCCCAGTGTCAAAGTGTCAGCTCTTTTTCACATTATCCTCCAGCTCAGCGCCCCTGTGGTTTGGGGCCTAGCAGTGTCTATAGAGCAGTCTCTGTTTCTCACCCCCACCAGCCAAAGAGCAAGGGGAAGTGGCCCTGCTCGCCTAAAAGTGGCAGCCAATGGCAGGCCTGCTGGGCCCAGAGCCATGCAGCGTTTGGATGAGGATGACATAGCCTGTACGAAGATTCATGAACCTCCCCCCTCCCCCGTCCACCACCACTGCAACCTTAGAGAAGCAGCTGGGGTGGGGAGAACACAGCCGGAAGTGGCAGCCACCCCAGGACCTGAGAGCTGGGGCAGGATGCACACCCCAGTGCCCCGAGTCTCAATCTTTCAGCTGCCTTGGCCTCCATCTCTGAACTGCTCCCCTGACAAGGCTCTTTGCCTTAGGTCACCTGGGCTGAGCTCCAGGGAAAGCTGGGGGGGCATAGCCTGGGCCTCTTGGACCTAGCTCGGGCCTACTTTGGGACCGTCGTAGCATCCCACTGGATGTGCAGGATATGCTTGCTGATTGCCTGGGAGAATCCTTCAATTGAATTAAAGAATTAAGTCTAGAAATCCTCAAACCCAACCAAAGAAATCTGAAAATTCTCAAATCCAACCACAAAATCCTAAATCTGGCAGAGCTTCAGGGAATCTTCCAGTCCAGCCTCTGCCCCAGGAGGTTGAACACCTCAGCCATCTATGGCAGCTGCTTTTCCTCCCAGCCTTTAAAATCCCCGCTCCTCAGCCTTCACTCCTACTCACCACCTCAGCTTCATTTCTCATTCCCTACCCAGGAAGAATCTGCGTGTCCCCTGCATCCCACTGTACTTCCGGACTCCTTTATCCCCAAGCCTGGAATGGCCTCAGGCCCCATCTCCAGGTTGGCTCCATCTCGGGTGGGGCTGGGGAGCTACCACACAACTGAGCCAAGTGGGCAGGGTCTGAGCCATGGCCAAAGTGAAGATGGGGGGTGGGGGGGTGGTACTATGAGCATCATGGCTCCAAGCTGGGCAGCCCAGCGGGGCCCTTTGAGTGAGATGGCTCCTGAGAGGCCATGGCTGGGACAGAAGTGGCGGCAGGACCAGCGTAGAGGAGAGAGAATTAAGTACAGGCTCAGGGTTCAGCTTGAGCATTGTATTTTGTCATTCTCAAATTCTAGTGTAAGATTCTCGCCCCTAATTTTAGATCTTTTTTCCCATCCTTGCAGGGTTGAATTGCATGACTCTAGACTTCTAAGGATTTATTCTGTAACTCTGTTGCTTCAGAGTTTTAAATGTCTCTTCTGTACTTCTGTTACTCTTGTAACCCTTGGGTCCCTGTCCCGTTGCCCTCTGGGTGAGTGGCTCTCACCTACAGACTCAAATATGGCCTTTGACTCTTCCCACTGCCAAGAGTCTTGGAGGGGGTGGGTCAAGAGAGCAGAGGAGGAAAGGAAGATGTGAGTTCCCAAAGATGCTCCTCACCTTTTTCTTCTGAGTGGGCTCCTTCTCGTTGGCATTGGAGGGCTTGCGGCGCAGCATGATCCTCCACCCTGGGAGACTCCGTCTCTGCTCTCCTAGGTGTCAAGATGCAGAGGACACTTGCTCAGCCTTGCCAGTACTGCCCGGGGGCACGGCATGAACCGAGTCTTCAGCTGCCACTCTGACTGCTGCAGTGGCAGCTTGGGGGTGCGGGCCATGGACACCCGGCGGGAGCAGCATACAGGAAGCCCTGCCACGTGACCTGCTCTTACAGCAATCGCAGCCCCTGCCGGCCCCTAGGGAGGAAGGAAGCCCAAGCTTCAGTCTCCAGAGATTCTAATGCAGACGGCTCTTGGGTTGAACAGTCAGAGAAAGTCCCTACTTTGTTGTCTCATGTCAATCATCATCAGTCCTTCTGCCCCATCTTCCCAGAGGTGGACAATCAAACTTAACATTATATGGCCTACCCAAGCCCTTTATCTCACTGACCAGAATCCAGAAACCAGAAATTGGACCATCTGTCTGCCTGTTGGATCAATGCTCCTGGTCAACTTGCATCGTCAAGGTCATCATTGCCATCACTACCATTACCATCACCCCTGTGACCATCACCACTGTTACCATTACTCTTCTCAATGGCCATCACCGTACAGCCATCAGGCCCGCAGCCGTCCCCGCTGCCAGCAGCACACTTGCAGCCATTGTCCTCAACTCTACAGTTGACATCCCTCAGCCATGTATTCAGCTGGCTGAATACAGTATCTTTAAGATTTTCTCATGCTATGAAATATTCTTCAACAACATGATTTATAACGGCTGCTGAACATCTCATTGTGTGGATGTGCCATGCTTATTTCACCAAGCCCCTGCTGATGAACTTGGGTTGGCTTAAATTATTCATTGAACATACTTATGGTAAATATTCACATCCATAGTTTTTTCTTTTCTTTTTTCTTTCTTTCTTTCTTTTCTTTTTTTTGTTTTTTTTTGTTTTTTTTTTTTTGTATTTTTGAGACAGAGTCTCGCACTGGAGCGCAGTGGCGTGATCTTGGCTCATAGCAACTTTGCCTCCCCAGTTCAAGTGATTCTCCTCCCTCAGCCTCTCGAGTAGCTAGGACTACAGGCATGCACCTCCATGCCCAGCTATTTTTTTTTTTTTTTTTTTTTAGTACAGATGGGGTTTCACCATGTTGACAAGGATGGTCTCGATCTCTTGACCTCGTGATCTACCCACCAGAGCCTCCCAAAGTGCTGGGATTACAGGCATGAACCACCACGCCCAGCCCACATCCATAGTTTTTTTTTTCTTTAGGAGAAATATCCAGAAGAGGAATTGCTGGGATCAAAGGTATGCATCTTTTTAAGGCTTTCAATTCTGTGGTATTTGTGAAATCCTTGACTGGTCCACCCCTGTTCCCAAGATGTTCTCGTGACTTCCTCCCCAATTCTGCTTTATGCCCTCTGACCATCCAACCTTTAGGGTGAGCTCAGGGAAGACAAGCTTTTTCTTCCCTAAGCGGAAACCATACATTCTTTGGCCTACTCAGCCTGCCAGGCAGACTCATGAAGAGATTCCACACCCCAGATCTCCTCTCCACTGGCCTGTGTTTTCCACCCTGAAAGTCCCTCCCAGGCCGCCCAGGGGCACAATCGAGCATGGTAACTGGTTAAGGCTTTTCGGCATGCGCAGTAGCCTGGCAGCCATGTAGGGGATCCATCAGGCCTTTGGGGCTCTGCGTGACCAGGGGCAGGAGGGCAGCCCCAGAGTGTTCTGGGACTGGGGATGCCACTGTAGTGGCACCTGGAGCCAGAGCTGTGAGGGAGGAAGCAGTTCGCAGAATCTTCCGGGTCTGCACAGCAGCTGCGTCCCTGGCCGCCTGGCAGGATGTGCCCGCTTCCTGTTTGCTCAGCCCAGGCAGCGACTGAAGATCACACACTAACCACAGAACCTTCAAAGGCCACCAGCAAACCAGGGCACAGGGCTGGCAAGGCTTGGGAAAAGGTAGCGAGGGGGAGGTGAGGGTACCTCGGTGAGAAATATGGAGAGGTGACCAGCTCCCAGAACAGAAGGGAGCAAGTGTTTTCAATGGCTTCCTTCTTTCTCCTTTTCACATCTATCTCTTCTGATAAGCAACACCTCCTTCCCACCACCTGGGGCAGAGCCAGTAGAGGCGGGGTGTCCAGGACCCCCATCGGGATTTGCCTTCCCCTCGTTTTTCTCTTCTAACAGATTCCCCTGGCTCAATCCCAACAGGCCAGGTCCTTGCTGGCTAATGACTTTTTTTTTTTTTTTGAAACGGAGTTTCGCTCTCATTACCCAGGCTGGAGTGCAATGGCGCGATCTCGGCTCACCGCAACCTCCGCCTCCTGGGTTCAGGCAATTCTCCTGCCTCAGCCTCCTGAGTAGCTGGGATTACAGGCACACACCACCAAGCCTAGCTAATTTTTTTGTATTTTTTTTAGTAGAGACGGGGTTTCACCATGTTGACCAGGATGGTCTCGATCTCTTGACCTTGTGATCCACCCGCCTCGGCCTCCCAAAGTGCTGGGATTACAGGCTTGAGCCACCATGCCCGGCCCATGGCTAATGACTCTTAAACATGTGTTTAATAGATGTTCCCTTCTGGGTAACATACTTGCATTTTACAGGTTATGTTGTTCCAGGTACACAGAGCCCTCAGCTAAAGAAGTGATATGAGTCAGTAGTTTAGTGAACAAGGTCATCTTACACTTGATAATGGGTCGACAGGCAGGACCTAGGAATTTGCTGTGGGCACAGCCTTCTGCTGAGCCCCATGCAGAGGTACAAAGTAAATAGCCACCAGGGTTCCTTGTGCCTGGGAGCTGACATCCTAGGTGGGGTGGCAAGCTTACATTTGCCCATCACTTGACGGATGTTTAATCCCACCACAAACCCTGGAGGCAAGTAGTTTGACCTAAAGATGTACCCTGAAGTATAGATTTGGGGCAGAAGAACCTTGATTTAGTGCCAACGCTGCAGGGTTGCAGGGTGTGTGTGTGTGTATGCACGCGTGTGTGTGTGTGTGTGTGCGCGCGCGCTTTGGGGTTTCACTGATGAAATCAATCTGAACCTTCAGAGGGTGGATGGAGGACTGCCAAAAACACAAAGGTCATCGTGGGCCACATTCAGATAAGGCAGCTCCCACACCAGCATGCCCCAAGAAATTCTCATTTAGTAGATGATCATGAGTGGGATATTTAGGACAGGTGGGATCCAGACCATGTACAAAAGCATCTCTCACTCTCTGAATGGATGTATTTCTGATTTGAGATAGTAAGAGCTTGGATAGTGAGAGATACCTATATATCTGGAAAAACCTCCTCAAAGTTGAATTGATTAATTAATTCAAGACAGGGTCTCCCTCTGTTGCCCAGGCTGGAGTGGAGTGGCGTTGTCACAGTTTGGTGCAGCTTCGAACTCCTGGGGCTCAGGATCTTCCCACCTCAGTCGTCCAGGCTGATCTCGAACTCCTGGCCTCAAGTGATCCTCCTGCCTCTGCCTCTCAAAGTGCTGCAATTACAGGTGTGAGCCACTGCACCTGGTCCCCAAGCTTCTTCCTTCCACTCCCCTCCGACCCTTGCATCTAGCTGAAAATTATTATACTTCATGGCGTGGCTCTACAACATGACAAGTCAGGCACTGTTGTTATCCCCATTTTCCAGGGAGGAAGCTGAGGCCCAGAGGAGTTAAATGAATTGCCCACACAGCTAGTAAGCAGTGGAGTCAAGCCTTAAATGCAGTTCTGGTCTTGGCCGGGGCCCATTCTATTAACCACTCTGCTAAAGTGCCTCTGATGTGGAGTTCCTGAAAGGGGAGGTGACAGAATTATGGAGCCCTCGGCTTGCAGCCTTCTCTTGGCATCTGACGCCGGTTTGGGTGCCACACTAGGTGCCACACTAGGTGCCACAGAGCCACCTTGAAGCGGGCCCAGAGGAGAATGAACAAGATGGGGAGGGCATCTGGAAGTCGCATCACATGTGCAGAGCTGCAATAGCTAGGGCCGATTAAGTGGGGGTGAAATATGGGGAAGTCCGTGTCAAAATGTGAAGTACTAAACTCCTGTCACATTTAGCCTAGATGATTGAGGTGGGGAAGCAAATGGCTATGAATGATGGGGAACAGATACATGGAAGGTTTTGGCTCATTCCAAGGAAGAAATTTTGGCTGTTCAGATGATACTAGTTCAGCTCTGGTAAGTAGTGATCTCCCCATCTCTTGACATATCCAAGCAGGCTGGGCACGGTGGCTCACGCCTGTAATCTCAGCACTTTGGGAAGCCCAGGTGAGTGAATCACCTGAGGTCAGGAGTTCGAGACCATCCTGGCCAACATGGTGCAACCCTGTCTCTACTAAAAATACAAAAATTAGCCAGCATGGTGGTGCATGCCTGTAATCCCAGCTACTTGGGAGGCTGAAGCAGGAGAATCACGTGAACCTCGGAGGCGGAGATTGCAGTGAGCCGAGATCACACCACTGCACTCCAGCCTGGACAAGAGTGAAACTCCATCTCAAAAAAAAAAAAAAAAGAAAGAAAGAAAGAAAAGAAAAGAAATATTCAAGCAGAGACCACATCATTCCTTGAAAATACCTGCACATTTCTAAGGTGAAGCCCACTTTAGTAGCCCAGCCCATTAGCAAATTTCATGTGGTTATTTTAGGCAGGGAGGGCAGAAAGAGCAAAAGTGCCGGAGGGAGAAGACTGGCAGAGGAAAGCAAGGAGACAAGGACAGGAGACTTGCCCCCATGCCTCATGCCCACAGACAGCACAGACAGAGTGGGCAGCTGGTGGTAGGGGCTGAGGGGGGGGTGGGGAAAGACAGTGATCTTCGGAACTCTGAGCTTGTGATAAGGTCTTGGTTTAAAAACAAGACAAAACAAAACACCTGCTGGCACCTCTGTCCATTTCCATCAGAAGAGGAGGCTGGACTTTGGTGCTCAGATTAAAACACACTCATGACTCCCTGGTGGGCAGGGTAGTGCTTTCTATGGGGGACAAGTAGGGGCTGGGCTACTCTGCATAAATCTCTGCCCCAAGGTTACAAGGACAAATATCTCTGATCAGTGGGCCCCCACCCCATGGGGACAATTATCCAGGGCTCTAGAGAAGAGGAGGAGCAGAATACCTCTCAGAAATGGAGTCAGGTTGTCCTGACTGGATTCAGACTGTTGTATGGTCACCTACTGGCTGCATAACCTTGGGCAAGTGATGTCACCTGCAATGAGCCTTAGTGAAGACAGTTACAGTGATAATGTGAGCCTTTCTTGTGGATGTGTGTAACTAGGGTTACTACTCAGGTGACATGCATACAGTGAGTGCTCTCGGCCCAGTGGAAAGTGCTGGGTACTTGGAGAGTGATTCCACATCAGTTCACTTCAGGCTCCACCTGGAGTTTCTCCCCTCTCCAAATCCATGAAGACCTTGGTGACCATTTGGAGCTGCCGTATTTCCCTTTGGTGTCCCCTTGGCATCTGCTTTTTCTTCTTCTTCTTCTTTTCTTTTCTTTTTTTTTTTTTTTTGGAGGCAGAGTCTTGTTCTGTCACCTAGGCTGGAGTGCAGTGGCATGATCTCGGCTCACTGCAACCTCTGCCTCCTGGGTTCAAGCGATTCTCCTGTCTCAGCCTCTCAAGTAGCTGGAATTACAGGTGTCTGCCACCACACCTGACTAATTTTTGTATTTTTAGTAGATACAGGGTTTCACCATGTTGCTCAGGCTGGCCTTGAACCCCTGACCTCAGGTGATCCACCCACCTCGGCCTCCTAAGGTGCTGATATTATAGGCATGAGCCAATGTGCCCACCCTGGCACCTGCTTCTATGTCTCTCATGGTCCCCATCCGAATCTCTGCTACATGACCCTGTGGCCCATATCCTATATGTCTCCACCTTGTTCTAGAACACAGGAGGTGTGACAAGCAAGAGAGGGCCTGAAGCTGCCTGGGACCCACTGGGAAAGAAACCAGCTTTTCAGCTTCGTGGCCTTGCCACGGACCACTGGGGCTTTCTCAACCACCTATCCTACCCGACTTAAGCTGCTTGCTCAGTTCCTGTTTCACGAAGAAACAAGGAAGTGAAGAGACGGGCTGGCCTCTGGGCAAAGGCTAGCTGGGTGGGGGTTTGGGGAGCACCTCCCCCTCCTGGCTGCGACCGTCAGGGAGGAAACAGTTGCTACTGAATCTTTCATATTTCTATTTTTTTTTTTTTTTGGTACCAAGAGTGCCCAACCACTGATTTGAGGAAGTACCCAGTGAGTTGGTAAAATTCACTGCTGACGTGGCTTAGCTGGCTGAAAAGTAGCCAGCCCAGCCCCTTTTGAGGTCCCAACTCACACACAGCTGGAACTAGCTGACTGGCAAATGAGCAAAGGCTGACTTAGTTATCATTTAAAAAATGAACTATTAAGTGCCTTACACCTGTAGTCCCAGCACTTTGGGAGGCCAAGGTGGGAGGATCGCTTGAGGCCAGGAATTTGAGACCAGCCTAGGCAACACAGAGAGACACCATCTCTACAAAATAAAACTTAAAAAAAATTAACTAGGCACGGTGGTGCATGCCTGTAGTCCTAGCTACTCAGGAGGCTGAGGCAGGAGGAGCGCTTGAGCCCAGGAGTTCAAGGTTACAGTGAGCTCTGATGGCACCACTGCACTCCAGCCTGGGGGACAGAGCAAGACCCTTTGTCTAAAAGAAAAACCAGAAGGAGTTATTTAGATGATTTGTGTATGTATGCATCTACCTATCATCTTACCTATGCCCTTTTCTATTCGGATTTGAAGCTTGAAGGAGCATAGCTCGACACCACCATCACCATTGTTGTCACAGCTGTGTGACCTCCAACAGGTCTCCTTGGGTCTGAGTACGTTCATTACGGGCAGTAAGGGAGTAACAGAAGCACACATGGAAAGCGAGAGTGGAGCCATCGCAGAGCTGAGTCAGTATGCTGCAGATTTAGTCCTTGCTCTGGCCCTAAATGGACTGTGTGACCGTGGGCAAGTCCCTTCCTCTTCCTGGGTTGCTGTTGAAGTTTCTCTACCTGTACACTGAAAGGACTGCATCAGACTCTGTGTGTGTGTGTGTGTGTGTGTGTGTGTGTGTGTGTGTGTGTGTATGTCTGGTCATGGAGCTCCTATTCAGGATTGGCTCTGGAATTTTGGGGACTTGGTGCAAAATGAAAATGCCTGGTGCCCCTTGCTTAAAAATTATTGGGGATTTTGAGACAGTGACAGGCAAGTGTTAAACCAAGCACGGGGCCCTTCTAAGCACAAAGTCTGAAGCTGGCCTGCGACTACTTCAAGTACCATTTTACGGGACGCCCATCAGGGCTACTTCGTGCAGGAGCTCTGTTTTCCTCAAAAGCCTCTGTGGTGTTTCTGAGGCATCGCAGGCTCCTGGGAGCATAGTTGGGAAGACATAAATTAGATGTTTGCACATTAGCTGGGATTGCAGGCATGCGCCACCATGCCCAGCTAATTTTTGTATTTTTAGTAGAGACAGAGATTTGCCATGTTAGTCAGGCAGGTATCTTTCTAGTTTCGACTATTTATATATAAAACTTGGGTCCCAGATCTTTTTCTTACCTACCTGCAAAGGTGAAGCAGAGTTGAACTCGCGCTGGGCAAATGACAGCAATATCATCTTTTGTCTGTGTGGCTTCCTGGTTTAGAGTGCTGCCACATCCGGGTTTTAGGGGCCTCTCACCATAACCTCACCAAGAAGGCACTATGAGAGCTTCCAGAAGGGATAACTGAAGACCAGAGAGAAGACACTTGGCCAAGGCTACACAGTTGGCACAACTGGGACTCGAACCCCAAAATCTTAACTTCTGGGAAAAGGGGCTTTTCCACATGGCCTGCTCCCCAGGCAATCAGCAGGCGAGGAGAGGTTTGCTAAGCCCCATTCCCGTCCTCCAACACCAAAACAAAGGATGGTCCCTAGAGCCTGAGGAGACAGTTCCTAATGATCTCTCATTCCTAACAGTGGCAAAAGAGTCCCTGTGTATCGACCCGGGTGTATGTGCCCTGAATGTTTTCCTGCCTGACCCAGAGTGAACCCCTTAAAGCAGGAATGGTCAAGGCTGCCCATCTGGGTCCCAGGGGAGGGAGGAGCTGGGGTGGGTGTGAGTCCTCATTCCAACCATGTTCCAGGGCCACCTTCTTCATCCCAGAATGGTGGGCTGGAAGGGCAGTTAAGGAGACTTGCAGACGAGGTGGAGTCCTCGGTCTTGCACTGAGGAAGAAAGCACATGAGCTGCCTCAGGGTGAAAGGCCTTTGTGTGGGTGTTGGTCAGGGGCCTGGTCTTGCCACCATGACCTGCCAGAACCACAGGAGCAAGTGTCAGGGAGCAAGGCAAAGGTCTGGCAGGGCCTGGGGAGGCATTATGGTATGGATCTGCTCCTCACCAGCAATGTGGTCCTGCTCGAGCCTGTTTTCTCATCAGTAAAATGGTGAAAGCCATATCACTCACCCTTTCTTTTCTTTTGAGACGGAGCCTCGCTCTGTCACCCAGGCTAGAGTGCAGAGGTGTGATCTCCGCCTCCCAGGTTCAAACTACTGGCTTGCGCCACCATACCCAAATAACCTTTCTATTTTTAGTAGAGATGGGGTTTGCCATATTGCCCAGGCTGGTCTCGAACTCCTGGCCTCATGCGATCCTCCTGCCTTGGCCTCCCAAAGTGCTGGGATTATAGGAGTGAGCCACCACACCTGGCTAGGACTCTCCCTTTCTTGAGGGTGGATTCTAGAGTTCTCTGACTGGTTTAAAATCCGGCTTTTTTCATTTACCCAATGCAAAAAGTGACTTTGAGCCACTTTGTGAAACTCCATGGGCCTCACTGAGTTCCCCTACTTGTAAAATGGGAATAAGAAAAGGGCCTTCTTAGAGGTTGTGAGGATTAAATGAGAAAATGCATGTAAAGCTTCTTCCATGGTGGCACAAAAACACTCAGTAAACGGTAGCCATGACGATGATGATGGTGATGGTGATTGTAATTTTATTAGCAGTAGCTGTTTTTGTGGGGTGAGCAGGTGACTCAGCAAACAGAGGCCCATCTTTGTGTTCTCAGTAAGCCTGGGTCAGGGCTGGGTCCTCTGGATGCCAGCACTGGTGGTGGTAACCATTACAGGTCACTCTCACACTCAGCAGACTAGGTGACAAGTTTCCCAGTGTGGGGCTTCTTTCTGTCTCCTCTACAAGGTTGCAATATCCTTAGCACGGGCTGGAGGTTGGCTGGTTGGGCGTGGCGTATACATGCTCACACACACGTTCTCAAGCCCACGTGCTCCCCCGCTGAGCTTCTAGGAGCCTCAGGTCCCCACCCCCCACCTCCCCTTCTCTTCCTCCTCCCCTACCACAAAAGCCACAGGTGACAGCAGTCTCTGGCAGCACAGCAGACACAATGCAAAACTCAGAGGCGAGTGTCTTTGCTAGGGTGTTTTAAACGTCTTAGCAGGATGTGAACCCAGGTGGCTAACGGCCAATTTGGCTGGAGCAAATTCTTCTCACCACAGTGGGCTCAGCGAATGAGGAGAGGGCTGGGAGGTAGGCTCAGGGACTCTGGATGGCGCTGAAGGGTAAAGAGCTGGAGTGCCAGCTCATCTGGCTCCATCAGCTCCCAATCAAATGTGTGCCCTTGGGCACGGCCCACCCCCTGTCTGAAGCTCAGTGTTCCTGTCTGTAAAATGGAGAAACCAGACACTGTCTACACAAGGTGAAGGGCCATCCAATGATGCGGGAGGATTTAACAGCATCGTAGCTGTGGCTGCGCGTTGGAATGTTCAAAGGGCTCCCCGAATGCCAGGGAGGTCTAGAATAGTGACGCGGTCCGGCTGCCCAAGTTTGTTCTCCAACCTCTGGTAGGGTCATATTCCGGAGTGTCTCACCGCATTCCCTCCTACCCCACAGCCAAATTCCTATGGCTTAACTCCCTTTGCCATTACTTGGCATAGAGCCCACCCAGGGTTTAGGAATGACGGGTTCACATGTCGGGGGTTGTTGGTTCGTGCTCTGGCTGAGTGGAAACAGCTGTGGCGATGCCCAACAGGCGGTGATAGGTTTGGGCTCTCCTGGGACCATGGCACCCCTGGGTGGTAGGGGCATTGCCGTCTTGGGCTTTTGTTTGACGGGAGGGGAGCAGCTGTAGCAGTTTGTACTAGGTTATAGGTTAGGCCTACTGAGATCCCAAGAGACAAGAGTCTAGCTGGCCCTCCTATCCCAGGGCCTGGGGTTAGGAGCCCAGGGTGCAGTATACAACCCAGGGGGCAGGGAGGTGCCACCTGGGGCCAAGAAGCCCTGTGCTCCTGGGGCCTGGTCTTGGAGAAGGAGGCTGAATGCAGTGGTTTCCAGGCAATGGGCCATCAGGGGCTCTTGGAGTATGTTCGGTGCAGGGTGAGGGGAGCCAAGCAAGGGAGCCCCCCGTCTAGATGGAGGGTTAACAGGGTAGTCTTCTGGAGCCTCTAGGCACTCCAGCCGAGGATGGCAAGAGTGGAGACCACTAACACAGAGGCCCAGGAGGCAGGGTCCGGGGCCCTGGCGGACAGGGGCTCTGTGTGCTGCTGCAGCCACTGGAACTCCTCCGGCAGTTGACGCTTCTGCAGCTCTGGGCCCACCTTCTCCCGGATGGTCTGGTAGTAGCGATTCAGGTACTGGAGCTGCGAAAGATAGAAGGGATGAGAGCCTCTCCAAGCCAAGCTGCCAAGACGTACAGTCTTGGTGACACCCACTCCCCTGCTGTGGTACTCTGCCCACCGTGATCCAGATGCCCACAGGTCCCCCACCATCATCAGGCCTCAGGAATTCTCTGGGGCTTTCCAGAGGCAGTTCCCCTCAGCAGCTGTTTCATGTCATAGTGATGTTCATGGGTGGTGAGGTGGGTACATTTCAGGCCCGGGAATGGGAGTAAGCTGGGCAAGCATTCTTATCCTCAGCTTACACAAGAGGAGACTGAGGCGAAAGAGTGGAAGGGATCACTTACAGCGCCAGGCCTTGTAGTGACCGAGCTCAGAGGCCCAACCTCAGACGCCCCAGTTGTTCACTACCTGGGGTTGGGCAGGCTAGTTTGACTGGAAAGTTCTAGAAGCTCTGGGATCTCTGGTGAGCTGGGGAAGAATGCCCCAGTGTGTGCCTGCAGGTGCCACCAATGTGGACCCTCCTGGGGGAGGGGCAGGGACAGAGGGTGTGGTGGCAGGTAGCAAAGGCAGAAAAGGCCCAGGATCAGAGAGACGGCAGGGCTGAGGGACACTCACATGCTCGGGAGACAGCAGGCTGACATCGATCAGGTTCCGGTCATAGGGCACAAACGATACCACCTCAAAGGTCAGGTAGCTCCCTGGATACTGGGAACCCACAAGAGAAGGCGGGTAAGCAGGACAGTGAGGGAGGAGGGGGAGCTGGGCTGCAGGGAAGGAGGGAGCGCTCCCCCCAGAGGACACAGGAGCTGGGCCTCATCCACCTAGACACTCCGGGTAGGCTGAGCCTTCTAGAGTCCCTTCTCTTGGCGGGCCCCCTTGTCTGCCACTTAGTGTTCCATCTTTGGTGCTTCCCTCCTGATTCTGGAAAGTTAGACTTAGGTTTGTGGTTTTCAAAGTATGCACATCAACAGCACTCAGGGAGTGTGATAAATATGCAGAATCCAGGGCCCACCTCCCAAACCTACTGGAGGCAGAATCCTTAGGGCGGGGCCCAGAAACTGAAATTTCCATCATTTTATTTTATGTTTTTGAGACAGGATCTTCCTCTGTTACCCAGGCTGGAGTGCAGTGGCGCCATCGCAGCCCCCTGCAGCCTCGACCTCCTGGGCTCAGGTGATCCTTCTACCTCAGCCTCCCAAGTAGCTGGGACTATAGATGGGCACCACCACGCCCAGATAATTTTTGTATTTTTAGTAGAGATGAGGTTTCACCATGTTGGCCAGGCTGGGCTCGAACTCCTAGGCTCAGGTGATCCACCCACCTCAGTCTCCCAAAGTGCTGGGATTACAGGCATGAGCCACAGTGCCTGGACTTAAATCATTTTAAAATAAATGATTATTAGGTTTTTCAATCAATCAATCAATCAATCATCTTTGTAATCTATCTATCGACTCATCTACCCGTATCTTTCTGTATCCATGTATTTATTGATCTATCTATATAGACAAATGTAAAGAGGAAAAAATAGCCCATAATTCCCATCTCCCAGAGAACCCTTGTGTGTATGTGCTCAGGAAACAAACTACACAAAGATACACAATACAAATTGAAAGTCTCTTTTGGCATGGTGGCCCATGCCTGTAATCCCAGCATGTTGGGAGACTGAGACAGGCAGATCGATTGAGCCAAGGAGTTTGAGACCAGCCTGGGTAACATGGTGAAACCCCACTGATATGGTTAGGCTTTGTGTCCCTGGCCAAATCTCATCTTGATTGTCCCCAGGGTATTTAGCGAGAGACTTGGTGGGAAGTGATTGACTAAGGGGGGTGGTTTCCTCCATGCCGTTCTTGTGATAGTGAGTCCTCACAAGATCTAATGGTTTTTTGTTTGTTTCTTTTGTTTTGTTTTGAGACAGAGTCTCACTCTGTCGCCCAGGCTGGAGGGCAGTGGTGTAATCTGAGCTTGCTGCAACCTCCACCTCCCAGGTTTAAGCGAGTCTCCTGCCTCAGCCTCCCGAGTAGCTGGGATTACAGGCACACTCCAGCATGCCCGGCTAATTTTTGTAGTTTTACTAAGCCAGGGTTTCGCCAAGTTGGCCAGGCTGGTCTCAAACTCTTGACTTCAGGTGATTCACCTGCCTCGGCCTCCCAAAGTGCTGGGATTACAGGCATGAGCCACCACGCCCTGCTGATCTGATGGTTTCACGAGGCAGTTTCCCCTGCTCTTTCTAGCTCTCTCTTTCCTGTCACCATGTCAGGATCCTTGCTTCCCCTTTGCCTTCTGCCATGATTGTACATTTCCCGAGGCCTTCCCAGCCATGTGGAAGTGTGAGTCAATTAAACCTCTTTTCTTTATCCAGTCTTGGGTAGCATCTTTATAGCAGTGTGAGAACAGACTAATACACCAGTCTCTACAAAAAAATACAAAAAAATAGCCAGCCATAGTGGCATCCATCTATAGTCCCAGTTACTTGGAGGCTGAGGTGGGAGGATCACCTGAGCCCAGGAGGTCAAGGCTGCAGTGGGCCATAGTCCTGCCACTGCACTCCATCCCGGACAACAGAGCGAGACTCTATCTCAAAAAAAAAAAGAAAAAAAAGAAAAAAAAAAGAAAGAAAAGAAAAGAATAGAAAAAGAAAGAAAGAGCCTGGGTGCTGTGGCTTACGCCTATAATCCCAGCACTTCAGGAGGTCGAGGTGGGTAGATCTTTTGAAGTCAGGAATTCGAGACCAGCCTGGCCAACATGGTGAAATCCTGTCTCTACTAAAAATGCAAAAATCAGTCAGGTGTGGTGTCAGGTACCTGTAGTCCCAGCTACTCAGGAGGCTGAGGCAGGAGAATTGCTTGAACCCAGGAGGTAGAGGTTGCAGTGAGCCGAGATGGTGTCACTGCACTCCAGCCTGGGTGACAGAGTGAGACTCTGTCTCCAAAAAAAAAAAAAAAAAAGAAAGAAAGAAAGAAAGAAAAGAAAGAAAAGAAAAGTTTAGACTTGTTCAGTTTCGTTCCTGAGAACATTTCAGGCATACACAGCATATATATCTATCTACGTGTATATTTTGAAAATTCACACAAAACGGATTCTACCATACATACTTCTCTGCACCTTCCTTCCCTGCCCCACCGCCCCTAACTTGTAAACCTAGGAGAGTGCTTCACAGTAGCGCAGGGAGATCTACCTCATTCTTTTTAAGGGCCGTGGAAGACTCAGTAGTGTGTGGATGTCCCATGGTTTATTTAATCAGGCTATTGAGTCCACTGCCAAATTTTTACTATATTTACCATCAACGCTGCAACTCAACATTACTGTATAAACATCTTGGTGAGCTTTTGGGACTATATCTAGAAGGCACATACCTGGTGTAGGGATTGCCGAAACAAAAAGTACGAGTGTTTTTAATAGGTAATTTCATAGATATTGTCAAAGCACCCTCCAGAAAGGTTGCACCGATTGTGCTTTCTCCAACAGTGTATGAGAATGCCTATTTCCCCACATACTCACTAGCACTAGGTATCATCAAAGTCACTTATTTTTGCCAATCTGATAGGTGAAACATGGTATTCTATTGTTTTTGTTTTTGTTTTTCCCTGAGATAGAGTCTCCCTCTGTCGACAAAGCTGGAGTGCATTGGTGAGATCTTTGATCACTGGAATCTCTGCTTCCTGGATTCGAACGATTCTCTTGCCCCAGCCTCTCGAGTAGCTGGGATTATAGGCAGGCACCATCATGCCCGGCGAATTTTTGTATTTTTCATAGAAACGGTGTTTCACCATGTTGGCCACGCTGGTCTTGAACTCCTGATCTCAAGTGATCCACCCACCTCGGCCTCCCAAAGTGCTGAGATTACAGGTGTGAACCACCCTGCGGGGCCCTGATTTGTATTTCTTTAAGGATGAACTTGAGCATCTTTCCACATGGATGTGGACCATTTGGTGTTAATTTACTGAATTGCCTTTTCATGTCCTTTGCCCTATTTTTTCCTGTTTTGCCTATTTTTATCTTATGGATCTGTAAACGCTCATGGTAAAATAAGAAAGTTCACCCTCTCCCTGTGACATGTGCTATATTTGTCACACATCTCTTGGCTTTGTTTATGGCATTGTTTCCATAAACATTGTTTCCATTTTCTATTTAGTTTAGTCAGAGTTATTAATCTCTTCCTTCACGGTTTCTGGTCTTGCACAGAAAGACTCTTTTCTACCTTGAGATTATAACTGAATGTATATAGGTTTTCCTCTACATCTTTTGTGGTCTCATTTCTCACTTTAAAACTTTGGTCCATCTGGAATTTTATTTCGGAGGTTATTCAGTTTAATCCCCCCAAATCAGCCATTTGTTCCCTCTGTTTATTTGATGAATCATCATTTTTTTCTGACTGTTTTGCAACATCAGCTTTCTTGTAAACGAAATTCCCATGTTGTTTATGGGAATGAGAGTGTTTATTTCTGGACGGATTATTCTGTTCCATTGTTACAGCTGTCTATTTCATCTCATGTCATACCATTTTAGTTATGGGAGTTTGTGTTCAAATCTGAGAGAGCTGGCTTTCTTTATTGTTCTTTGCGTGTGTGTGAGCTGGGGTTTTGCTCTGTCACCCAGGCTACAGTGCAGTGGCATGATCATGGCTCACTGCAGCCTTAACGTCCCCAGGCTTAGACGATCCTCCCACCTCAATTTCCTGAGTAGCTGGGACTACAGGTACACAACACTACACAGCTAATTTTTTTTTGTATTTTTCTGAGAGACAAGGTCTGGCCATGTTGCCCAGGCTGATCTCAAACTCCTGAGCTCAAGCGATCCTCCTGCCTTGGCCTCCCAAACTGCTGGGATTATAGGCATGAGCCACTGCGCCTGGCCTTGCTCTTCTTCTTTTTTTTTTTTTTAAAGAGAAAAAGAATAATAAGAAAAAGAATAAAGAAGAGGAAGAAAGAGAAAGAGGAAGAGGGAGAGAGAATAGGGATATTGCTTTGTTGCCCGGGCTAGAATGCAGTCTAAATATGGGTATGCCTACAATTGTCCTTGATAATGGAGACATGAAAGAAAATGAGGGAAGAGAGTAACAAACAAGGAGCCAACCAACATTTCGTTTAAACTTCTAAGTTGATATGATGTGGTACTGACAAGAGTGTATATTTTGTGTAAAGTGGAGAGTTCTATAAATGTTATTTACGTTTACTTGTTCCAGATCTGAGTTCAAGTCCTGGATATCGTTGTTAATTTTCTGTCTCATTGATCTGTCTAATATTAATGTTGAAGTCTCCCACTATTATTATGTGGGAGTCTAAGTCTCTTTGTAAGTCTTGTATGTCTGGGTATTCCTGTATTGGGTGCGTATATATTTAGGACCTTTAACTCTTCTTGTTGTTGCATTGATTCTTTTATCGTTATATAATGTCCTTCTTTGCTTCTTTTGATCTTTGTTGCTTTAAATACTATTTTATCAGAGGCAAAAATTGTAACTTCTGCTTTTTATTTATTTATTTTTGCTCTCTGGTTAGTTGGTAAGTCTCTCCATCGTTTGAGTCTTTGTGTATCCTTGAATGTGAGATGGGTCTGGATGCAGCATACAGTTTTAGTTTTTTGTCCAAATTGGCTGTCTGTCTTTGAATTGGGGAATTTAGTCAATTTAAATTTAGAATTAATAATGATATATGTGAGTTTAATACTGCCATTTGCCTATTAGTTGATATAAATTCCTCATTATATTAATGTTCTTTACTTTTTGGTATTTTTTAGAAAGGCTGATACTGTTTGTTCCTTTCTATGTGTAGTGGTTCTTTCAGAAGTTCTTGTAAAGCAGGCCTGGTGGTGATGAATTCTCTGAGTGCTTGCTTGTTCACAAAAAACTTTATTTTACCTTCACTTATGAAGCTTAGTTTGGCTGGATGTGAAATTCTTGGTTGAAAATTCTTTTCTTTAAGGATGTTGAATATTGGTCCCCACTCTCTTCTGGCTTGTAGGGTTTCTGCTGAGAGATCTGCTGTGAGTCTGATAGGCTTCCCTTTGTGGATAACCTGACCTTTCTCTCTGGTTGCCCTTAGTGTTTTCTCCTTCATTTCAACCCTGGTGAATCTGACGATTATGTGCCTTGGAGTTGCTCTTCTTGAGGAATATCTTTGTGGTGTTCTCTATATTACCTGGAGTTGAATATTATCCTGCCTTACTAAGTTGGGAAAATTTTCCTGAATAATATCCTGAAGCATATTTTCCAGCTTGGATTCATTCTCTTCGTCACATTCAGGTACACCTATCAAGCGTAGATTAGGTCTTTTCACATAGTCCCATATTTCTTGGAGACTTTGCTCATTCCTTTTTATCCTTTTTTCTCTAATCTTGTCTTCTAGTTTTATTTCATTAAGTTGGTCTTCGACCTCTGATATCCTTTCTTCTGTTTGATCAATTCGGCTGTTAAAACTTGTGGATACTTCAAGTAGTTCTCGTATTGTGTTTTTCAGCTCCATCAATTCACTTATTTTCCTCTCTAAATTTTGTATTCTTGTTGACATTTCGTCAACCCTTTTTTCAAAGTTCTTAGTTCCTTTAGATTGTGTTAGAACAAGTTCTTTTAATTCACAGAAGTTTCTTATTATCCACGTTTTGAAGCCTGCTTCTGTAATTGGAACACACTCGTTCTCCATCAAGCCTTGTTTCGTTGCTGATGAGGAACTGGGATCCCCTGCTGAGGAAGAGGCGTCCTGATCTTGGGTATTCTCAGCCTTTTTTGACTGTTTTCTTCCCTTCGTTGTAGATTTATCCATCTGTGGTCTTTATAATTACCGTCTTTGTAATTGGGTTTCTGAGTGGACGTCCAACTTACTGATTCTCAGCGCCGAAATCTGAGCCACCCACTGCACCGACTAAATCAGCGGCGTTAAGATTGATGGTGCTTTTCTGACTCTGCACCGAGAACCGACGCTCCGAGGCGCCGGCAAAACCGCCTCGCCGGTCACAAGAGTCGCGCTGGCGACCCGTGGGGCTCCTCCGCTGAAAATCTCCTGGTGCGTGAGCAACAAGAATTCATGTGAAGGTATGGCGTCCTCTCGTTCTTTGCGTTTTCACTGGGAGCTACAATCCCGAGCTGCTAGTGATCAGCCATCTTGGATCTCTCTCCCCTTGCTCTTCTTTTTCAAAATTTTTTCTAGCTACTTAGCTATCCTCACATGTTTATTTTTACAAATAAACTTTACTATCATTTTGTGAAGTTACAAAAGTGTCCAGTTAGCATTGAAATGGAGGTTGTCTGGAATTTATAGATTAATTTAGAGAGAAATGATATCTTCATAATATTGAGGCTTCTCTCCAGAGAGCACCATTTACTTAAATCTTTTTTATGTCCCTTAGTAGAGAGTTTCTCCATGTAAGCCTTTTCAAGTTACATCTAGGTATTTTATCTTCTTGGCTGCTATTACACAGAATCTTTATTTCTAACAAGCTCCCCTGGTGATTATTACGTGCATTGAGAACCAATGATTTAGGACAGGGATATGGATTCACTTGGTCTGGAGTGGGGCCTGGGCATTGGCATTTAAAACATCAAAAAGCCTCTCTGGGTGATTCAAATGTGCAAGCAAGTTTGAAAAGTCTGACTTATGGAATTGCTACGGAAGACTCCAGATAAATTCATGCCTGCACACTAAATTCCCTCCTCCTTTGATCTTCCTCTCCCTTCTCTTCCCATGCAGCCCAAAGTCACTGACATGGTGCCCACACCTCCAGCCCATCCTGGTGGCACTTTACCTTGGTCTTTGCTTCTACCACGAGAGCCACGTCTTCAAGACGGATCCCAAATTCTCCATCCTTGTAGTAACCAGGTTCTGGAAGACACAGAGATGCTGGTGGCATTAAGCAGGGGGAGGGCCTAAGCCGAGGCTTCCTGTACCTACTGATGAGTGGTTGGAGGGCCTGGCTGCCTGGCTATCCCCTGGCTGTTGACTCTGGCAGCCCCACAACTGGTTAGATGCTTGTTGGCTAAGCAGAGGCAACCCATCCCTGTCAGGCCTCACACCCCCCACAGGCGCATCGCTAATTCACCTTCTCCCCTGTAGCCCAGCAGGGAAGCCCTAAAAGCCCACTTGGGGGCTGAAGGTACTCCCATCTCCCTGGATGTCACTGTCCTGTTACTCTAGCATTTGGCAACTTCAGGGTCTGAATATATAGGTGGGTCTACAGCCATAGCACCCTGAATGTGCCTGATCTCATCTGAATAAACAGCTAGGAACCACTCCCAAGGGCAGAAAGAGGGTATGTGCTGAGGGGAGCTGGGGTTAGGGTGGAACAAGCCATTTGGGGCTGGGCGTAGGGGTGGGAATGGAGAGGTGAGTCCGAGCTGTGTTAGTGCCTGTGGTGCTCCCCAGAGGCTGGCACACCCTAGACTGCAGCCCTGGGCTAGCTCTGCTCTGGGATGGGGTGGTGAAGTAGAGGGACCTGAGGGCCGTACCAATGGAAGTGAACATGCCCTTGGCCATGGCGATGTTGTTGGACTGGAATCCCACTGGCCCTAGAAAGGAAGACATAGCATGGTATCAGCTCTCCTATATTCACCAGCTTGGAAGTGAGCAGCTTACAGGGAAGAGCAGGTAAGTGGGGATCCCTGAGCATCTCTATGACACAGTCCATTGCATCATTGTCTGCCTGGGCCTGGCACCAGATTGGCTCTGGCTTTTATCATTTATTTAGGTATTGAGAGGGGTCTTGCTGTGTTGCCCAGGCTGGAGTGCAGTGGCGCCATCACGGCTCCTTGCAGCCTCGACCTCCTGGGATCCTCCCACCTCAGACTCCTGAGTAGCTGGGACTACAGGCAAATGCCACCACACCTGGATACTTTAAAAACATTTTTCGTAGAGACAGGGTCTTGTAGTGTTTCACAGGCTGATCTTAAACTCCTGGCCTCAAGTGATCCTCCCACCTTGGCCTCCCAAAGCACTGGGATTACAGGTGGGAGTCACCACATGCAGCTGGCTCTGGCTTTTATTTCTCTGGGGTCTATAAAAGTTAGCCACTAGGACCTGATCCTCTTTCTGGTGCCCACTTGAATGCCAAGCAACCAGCAAAACTGGCCTGCTGCTGGCATTCCTCGCTTACCCCGTGGAGCTGGGTAACTGGGTAGATCATGGCACCTTGGTGAATCTTGGTCATTTCCATACCTGTGAAATGCTCTACCTCCTTCATAGAAGGGATCATAAAAGGGGGGGCCCTGGGGAGAGCTGAGGAGACACCTACACTCATGCACACACAGGAAGTTGCCAATGCCGTGGCCTGTCCCATGACCATAATTGAGCCCAACATCCCACAAGGCTCTGCGGGCAAAGGCCTCCACCATTCGCCCTGGAAGAGAAGAGAGATTGACCCCAGTCAGATGGCTGTCCCCAAGATTGTCCACCTTGCCCCTTTCCTGCTCCACTATCAGAGTGGTGCCTAAGAAGAGGGGTCCCTGAGAGGACACTAAGCATGCACTGATGCAATGATGTTGGGTTGGGATGGAGAAGAGCTGATGGACGGAGTTAGCGGTTCCCTGGCCAGACCAGCCCATCACTATCTCCAGCTTATACATTGTATCCATTACCATAATTTTCTTCCCATCTGTCGGGGCTTTGCACTTTGCCACCTACTTCCTCTAAGAATCTTACCCAGCTGATCTCTCCCACCTCTGAGCAACAGTTAGATTACGAGGCAGGAGACTTGAGTTCAAGGCCTGGGTCTCCCGCTAACATTCTGCGTGACCTTGGCCAAGTCACTTTCTCTCTCTACGCTGGATTTTCTCATCTATATAAGGGATGGGATGGTGACAGAATCCCTGCCCCACCAGCCTCTCAGGGTGATAGTCCGAGTCCTGTGAAATCAGGGCCTGAGGCTGTGTCCAACCTGGTTTCTAGAACCCACCTGATGTAGCAGCAGGAAAAACGAGCCTGGACAGGTCAATATTTCCTATCAGCACACGGGTGTACGCCTCCTGATGGGAAGAGGAAGAGGTGACGTGGAGGACAGGAGGAGGAACCACGGGAGCTTCCAGGCCTGGGTGTGTGTGGGCAGGGTGGGGGGAGTTGCATCGTCCTGTGTGGCTGCCCGTGTTCAGGAAGATGGTCAGTGGAGGCTGAGGAGGGCCTTCCCAAAGCTGGGGCTCCATCACATGCTTCCCGCTGGCTGGTCTATGAGGGTCATTACTGGATGTAATCCCAGCACTTTGGAAGGCTGAGGCAGGCGGATCACCTGAGGTCAAGAGTTTGAGACCAGCCTGGCCAATATGGTGAAACTCTGTCTCTACCCAAAATACAAAAATCAGCTGGGCATGGTGGCACGTGCCTGTAATCCCAGCTACTCGGGAGGCTGAGGCAGGAGAATTGCCTGAACCCGGGAGGCGGAGGTTGCGGTGAGCCGAGATCACACCACTGCACTCCTGCCTGGGCGACAGGGCAAGACTCCGTCTCAAAATGTATATATCTGCAGGAGACACTTGGTGGCAGTGAGCCGAGGCTGTGACTCCCTGGGCTGAAACCTGACTCAGCCACTGACTCTGTGACCTTGGGCAGGCAACTTTAGCTGCCTCATTTTCCTTGTCTGCGATGGTACGATAACAGGTCCTAGCTCCTGGGCTTGTTGGGAGAGGAAGGCGGACTAAGGAACGGAAGGTGGTGTCTGCAGTGTGCAGGCTTCACGGAAGGTTAGCGCTCTCATTCCTGTGGTTGCGACAGCTGTTGAGTTTTCTTAAGGCCTTTCATGAGGGTTGAGGTTTTGCTGATTTGGCAGCTTAGCCTTCGTCTGTCAGGGGAGGGAGGTGGGCTGACAGTGGCCTCTCCTGGTCATGTCCAGAGGCGATGTGGTCAGTCCCCTTCACTACACATGTGCACAGGCTGTGACATTGTGCAGGACAGCCAGGGGCAGCAGACCCTGCTAAACTGTGAGCTGCTGGAGGCTCGGACAGCATTTGGTTTTCCTCTCTGTGTTTCCAGCACCATGTCTGCCCCATGGTCGGCCAGCTGAATGCAGCATGACCACAGCTCAGCTCGCAGGCAGCTCGCTGCTCCGCCCCCAGGGCTCTCGGGTGCACAGAGACAATGCCCTTGCCTCTGCCCCAGCTGGCAGCCCTTGCTGTTTCCCGAACCCCTCCGGCTCCTTCCCATCGTGGAGGCTTCACTTGTGCCGTTTTCTTCCACTTGGGATGCCTTTATTTCTCCTTTCCGCTGAGTACAGGGCCAGGCACACAGGCACACACACACACACACACACACACACACACACACACACACACAATTCTGTGCACTGATTTACCGAAATAGGATGAGGCTCAGCTTGGGCTGAGACCTTGTCAGTGGCCTGAAATATCCCCAGGGAAGCAGCAGGGAACACTGGGTTTTCCGGCACCAACTGTGTGACCTTAGGCAAATGACTTAACCTCTCTGAGCCTCAGTTTTAGCCTCTGAAATGGAAGCAATCTTGATTGCTTGGGTGCCTCCTTGGGGGAGGGTGGCGAGGGGAAATCTGGGCCCAGGCTTACCTTCTGGAAGGCGGAGGGGGTGCCCCAGTGGACTGTTCTGGTGATGTCTGTGGTCCCATCCCTATGGAGAAGGGAAACCAACAGGTGCCTGGGGCTAGGGACTGGGCCCATGTGCTTTCTGTGTGCTTTCCACAAATGGCAGGGCTGGGCTGGGGTGGGTGGACAGCGAAAGGGAGCAGACAGTTACCATAATCAAAATCCCCCCCTTTGGGGTCTATGCATAAAAGGCCTCTGCAAAGCTATCAAGTTAAAAGCCGCTACGTTATCTGACAAGCGTGACTACACTCCACCCCCATCCCACTCATTTGGGCTGTTTTGTAGATCTGGGTTTCCTTGGGTCGGGCTGGCTCTGAAAGCGAGGCTGCTTCTAGGCTTCCTGGAAGGCAGAAAGGGGATTGTCCTGTTTTTACAGCTGGGGAAACTGAGGTCCAGAGAGATTATGTTATCTTAACACTCTCATACTCAGATAGTTATGGACCATTTACAGGACACTTTTGCTCCTCCCCGGGAAGAGTGGCAGAGCAGGCCTCATTATCCCCATTTCACAGATGAGGCCATTGAGGCCATGTGGCTGCTTCACTCTCTGAACCTCAGTGAAGCCAGGCGGAGAGCAAGCGCTGCGTCTCCATGCGGTCCTCTCCCTGGCAAACATGGATCTGACTCAGTGATCTGCTGAGTTCCAGTGAGGTGAAGCCTCAGCCTGAAGGTCTGACTCCCAACCCCCAGCTGCAGGGGTTCCCCCAGGATGGCCCCCGGGATCATGCCTTGGTGAGGGAGGGGGAGAAATGGCCCTAGGGCGCCGGGGGCTCCTCCTTGGGTCATGGGGTGTGGTGACCTTCTTCAGAAGGAAAGAAGAGGAAGTGAGGTGACCATTCCCCTGGCCTCACCCTACTCTGAGCACACCCCATTCCAGCAACGCCCCCACAAATTCACTTCCCCTTTGCTCATTGGCCAGCTCAAGTACACACAGCATGGAACTCTGGATGAGCAAAGGCTGCCGAGCCCCCGCTACTCAGGTTCCCTGAGAGCTGTGCTAAGAACAAGCAAACAGCCTCTGTCGTTAGCATATTCGCCATTTCCACAGGGTAGAGGCTGGGAAACCCTTGGAAACTACTTGCTCCTCTATCAGCTCAGCACGGCCCTTCTTTTGCCCCACCCCACGCTTCCCACAGTCCACTTCCTTCCTCAACGAGAAGGGAAAATCTTTCAGGTCAGCTCAGCTCAGCTCTGTTGTGAATGATTGGTGACACGTTTGGAAGGAATGGGCTTAGCTTATTCTTCTTTTTTTTTTTTTTTTTTTTTTTTGCGACAATGTCTTCCTCTGTCGCCCAGACTGGAGTGCAGTAGCATGATCTCAGCTCACTGCAACCTCTGCCTCTTGGGTTCAAGCGATTCTCCTGCCTCAGCCTCCCTTGGGAAGCTCCACCACGCCCTGCTAGTTTTTTGTATTTTCAGTAGAGATGGGGTTTTACCATGTTGTCCAGGCTGGTCTCGAGCTCCTGACCTCAGGTGATCCGCCTGCCTCAGCCTCCTAAAGTGCTGGGATTACAGGTGTGAGCCACTATGCCCGGCTGGGTTAGCCTATTCTGCACGACTGTCAGGTCTGAGCATTTAGGTTGTACACTGTACAAGGGTAGCCCATCAAAAGAGTTGCTTCTCTCATCTGCCCTCACCTCCATCTAGACCAGTGCCATGGGGAAGAGGGGGCTGAGGAGTCTGCATGACGTTGGCGGTTCGTGGGCTGTGTCCAGAATGTGAATGAGTGGGTGACAATAGGGTGTATGTGTTTGTGCAGCCAGGCAGGGAGGCTGAGTATAGTTGCTCAGACTGTGTAATAATACATACTTAGAAAACACTCCACTTGAGGCTGGGCCTGGTGGCTAATGCCTGTAATCCCAGTATTTCGGGATGCCGAGGCAGGTGGGTTACCTGAAGTCAGGAGTTTGAGGCCAGCCTGGCCAACATGGTGAAACCCCATCTCTACTAAAAATAGAAAAAAAAAAAAATTAGCTGGGGGTGGTGGTAGGCACCTGTAATCTCAGTTATTTGGAAGGCTGAGGCAGGAAAATCTCTCGAACTCAGGATGCAGAGTTGCAATGAGCCGAGATCATGCCACTGCATTCCAGCTTGGGTCACAGAAGAAGACTCTGTCTCAAAACAAACAAATGAAAAAAAAAAAAAAAACAACAAAAAACCAAAATCCCCTTTCCCCCGCAAAAAAAAAAAAAAAAAAAAAAAAAAAAAAAAAAAAAAAAAAAAAAAAAAAAAAAAAAAAAACACTAAACATTTTACTTGGGCAAAGGGAGTCTTTTCCTAATTCCCACAGAGGTGCTGCCTGGGTCCTGCCACGATCCCAGCCTCTGCGTATTTCCCACCGTGTAGGGCCCCCTGTGTGAAAATGGGAAGGATGTTGGTGGCTCATTCCAAGTGTCTCCTTTCTCAGATGAAGAATCCATGCCCCAGGAAGGGAAAGCTTTGGCTGACTCTAGGCAGGCCAGGAGGTCTAAGCAGAGACATCCAGGCCAGGGTGGGGTGAGGGGTACATACCAGTACTGCCCCCCAGAGTCCAGCAGGTACATCTCATCTGAGGACAGCTTGCGGTTCAGCTCCCTGGTTGGGCTGAGAAAGGGAAAGAATGCTGAGATGGCAGCCTAACGCTGCGCTGGGTCACATGGGTCCTTGGTGGGAGGACCTCTGGGGCTTGGGCTTCCAGTCCAGCTCCTCTGGGGGAAGTCATTCTCTCCCAAAGGGCCCTGGAAGAGAACTCAGCTTCCGTTGCTGCCATCCTCAGCACACGTCTGTTAATCCTGCATCTGGCTGAGCCAGGCCCTGGTCCCCAGGGAGAGGAGAGGGAGGAGCCCAGAGTGTGAGAGCTGGGAGAGCCCGAGAGACCCCCCCACCCCGCCAGCCCAGCCATCTCCCTTTCCACAAGGAAAAACAGGCTTATGGAGGCCGAGGGGTTTGCATGAGGGCACTCGGTAAAGCAGTGAGGAGCTGGGCCTCCACCCGGATGCTCCCTCCGGCCCTTTGTCTCTGACTTCCTGCTGCCTCTGAGAGCAGACAGTCCCCAGAAGAAGCCAGAGCACAGGAAGGGAGGGTCCCTCCAGGGCGGGGCTGCAGAGCAAGAGGTGGCGAAGCTGAGGAGCACCCACCCTGCCACTCTGGACCGAGTAGGGAGGAGGGGCTGGGGCAAGGCAGCTGAAGGCGTGGGAGACACCAGGGGGCACCCGGGGAGGGAATTCTGGCACAGGCTAGGCACTCCTTTGGAGGGCACTGACCTCTCCCTGCTGTGCCCATGCCAGGCAGAGACAGCTGGTCAGCTTGACCCCCCCACATTTCATCAGGCAGGCCTGCAGCAGTTTGTTTTCTGTTTGTTTTTGAGATGGAGTGTTGCCCTGTTGCCCAGGCTGGAGTGCAATGGCAAGATCTTGAATCATTGTAACCTCTGCCTCCCGGGATCAAACGATTCTCCTGCCTCAGCCTCCCAAGTAGCTGGGACCACAGGCACCTGCCACCATGCCCGGCTAATTTTTGTATTTTTAGTAGAGACGGGGTTTCACCATGTTGGCCCGGCTGGTCTCGAACTCCTGACCTCGTGATCCTCCTGCCTCAGCCTCCCAAAGTGCTGGGATTGCAGGTGTGAGCTACCGCGCCCGACTGCAGGGGTTTGTTTTCTATGGGGTCAAATACCTGGCTAGCCTGCATCTTGGGCCCACCTTGGTTGGTTCAGACTGAGTGAACAGGTCTCTCTCCGTGTGAGCTCGTAAGCTTTAAGAATTAGCTGACATAAGCAACACACAGGAAGCCAGGGAAAAGCATCCAACGGCTTCCGTGCCTCCCTTCCAGGTCCCCCAGCCTCCAGCGCTCAGGCCATTTCATTGCAAGGCTACTCCCTACTCCACACTGAGCTCCTCTCCCAGCCCCCACAGGGCTAAGGGCCTCAGATCTTCAACGTGGAGTCAGGTCCCGGAACATTCCCCTCCCCTCACCTTGTTCCTCTACACACACAACAGGATCCCCCAACAGGGTTCCTGAAAATTCTTTTTCCTCAAGTACCTGTAGTGGGGCAGGGCAGCATTCAGGCCACTGGCAGAGATGGTTTGGAAACTGGGTCCAGCGGAGAACTGTTCTTCTCTGGAAAGTACAAGGCAAGAAAGGGTCAATGAGTGGGTCCATGGACTAGGCTGGGCCCGGGATTCTAACCAGATCCAATGAAGGTCACGGTTGCCTCTACCTCTCAACCGGATACCATTTGGCTCTCCCAGCCCCCACCTCCTGGTTCCCATCTCCCCAAGCTCTGACCTGTTATTTATAGAGGAAGATCAGAGAAGGACACATTGTAACTATAGACGCCAATTATTTCCTCTCCACCTCCATTTTACTGATAGGAATGAAGAAACCCAGCTCCCTGTATCTGGAAACTCCTCCAACCCTGGAATAGCATCCTGTATCTCAAACCTACAATCTGGCCATGACCTGGGCCAAGCATGCCCTTGGGAATCCTCCTCCCTACCTGGTATTCTCAAGTGGTCCAGGGGCTGACCTGGCCTGAGCCACAGCCTCCCCAAGGGAGAGCCGGACCGTGCCTGAAGCAGCCACTGGAGGATGCTATTGGGTTGTGGCCTTTCAAGTTGTCCTGCTTTCAGCGGGGAGGGAAATGTGATCCAACACTCCCTGCTCAACTCCCTGACCACCCAAGAACCTGTCACTCCTTGTCCTACAGAGCTGTCCCCCACCCAGCCCACATATAAGGAAGATCTTCCTTAAGGGGACCAATGCCCCTTCCCTGTCCCCACTGCCACACTAAAAAATAGTGGGAAAGGATGGCCCTGGCTCTTCACCCTCGGAACTTGTCCACGAGCTCTGCCCCTGAGAATTCGTCCACCGTGCCTTTGGGCACGTTCTTCTCCAGCCAGACCAGGTACCGGATCACGGCCACAGCATCCCGCACCTGGAGTTGGGGAAGCAGGGAAGCAGAGAAGCCGGCTGAGATCTGGTTGCAGCCACAGGCTCTGAGATGATGGAGATCAGATAGCTATTGCAGGATGTGGAGCTTTAAAAAACACTGGCTATTTGATGTCAAAGAATTCTCGTTAGTGTTTATAGATGATCATACCGTGTTCCTGTTTTTGAAAGAGTTCTGTGTTGACAGCTGAAATGACACGCTATCTGGGATTTACTTTTAGAAGAATCCAGAAACAGAGGGGTGGGGTGGTGGTGGTAATGAACATGGGGTTACAGAGAAAACAAGAATGGCCATGAGTCAAGGATGTTGAAGCAGGTTGAAGGGACACTGGAGATTATGGTGACATTTTCTCTACTTTCGCGTATGTTTAAAATTTCCTATAAGATAAAGTTGTTTTTTTTTTTAAATGAGATAGTTTATCTTAATTTTAACAAGATTTTTTTTTTTTAAATTGAGCCATCCTCTTGCCAGTGTGAGGAAATCATTATAGCTAACAGTTATTTAAAACTTAGAATGTGCTAGGCAGTGCTCAGAGCAATATACATATTCATTGAATCCTAACAACAACTGTTTGCTGTAAGGTTACTGTTATGGTCCTCATTTTACAGATAGGGTAACTGAGGCTCAGAAAGGTAAAATGACTTGGCCAAGGTCACCCAGTTAGGAGTTGGGTGGAGCTGGGGTTTGAACTCAAGACACCCTAACTCCAGGGCCTACACTCTAAACCACTATACTATATTGGGAGCAAGGATATGAGGTGCATGTGGGTGCCCAGGAATAATTTGGTGTCTGCTTCTTTATTCCTTTTTTTTTCTTTTTCTTTCTTTCTTTCTTTTTTTTTTTTTTTTTTGAAACAGCGTCTCACTGTAGCCCAGGCTGGAGTGCAGTGGTGTAGTCTCAGCTCAATGCAACTTCTACTTCCCAGGTTCAAGTGATTCTCGTACCTCAGCCTCCTGAGTAGCTGGGACTACAGGTGACCGCCACCATGCCCAGCTAAGTTTTGTATTTTTAGTAGAGATGGGGTTTCACCATGTTGGCCAGGCTGGTCTCAAACTCCTGACCTCAAGTGATCCTCTCACCTTGACCTCCTAAAGTGCTAGGATTACAGGCGTGAGCCACCACGCCTGGCCTGCTTCTTTGTTTCATTGAGGATCTTCTTCAGTTTCTTTCCTTTCTAACTCATTAGGCTGGAAACTCCCAAAAGACCACATCTGCCTGAATGTGAACTTACGTGGCTGGCCTTGAGGAGGGCCTGCTCTTTGCTGTTCTTCACCGCCTTGGTCATCATCACTGGGGAGTAGGTGTCTGTCACGAGTTTCTCCTGTTGGGGGCAGGGAGGAGAAAAGGAGGTGTGGGGTCACAGGTTCGGGGGCACAGAAAAGGAGGTCTCCATGGCACAGGCGTGTTTTCAAATGACTGCCAGGAGGAGCCAGCAGAGGTGAGACTTGCCACTATTTTGTGGCAATGCCCTGTCCTCTGTGTGCTTCCTGTTTTTTTTAGTCTTCCACACCCAGCTGAACCCACTCTCCTTGCAGGAAGCCTTCCGTGATTAACGCTGCCTTGCTTGGCAGTGAACTTCCTGTCTTTGGATCCCACTAGCACTCTGGGATGGAGCAGAGCATGGCCTGAGTCAACTGATGGGCTGTTCTGATTGTGTAAGTTTCCTGTACATATCATGGCAGCTACCATTCATTGAACGCCTACCATGTGTCAGCCATGTACACTATCTCCTTTAAATCTCTAGTGAGTGACTCCTGTGAGGTTGAGACTCTTACTGTCATTTTACAAGTGAAGAAAAAGACCCAGATTGGCTAAGTTGCTTGTCCAAAGTCACCGCACAGCTAGGTAGCAGCAGAGCTGGAATTCCTTTGCAAGTTTGGCTCTGCTAGATCAGGCCGTATAGTCTCCAGCCTCCTGACAATTCTGTGAGCTCTCTGGACACACCTCCCTGTTTCCTCTTTTGTCTCTTCCCAGTTAGGCCTAGAAGGGAACTCACCGCACAGTTGTTGGCTGACCAGGTGACTGAATGGCTGAGGGGCTTCATCCCACTTTAGGTTCAGACTTAACAGGTCTGGAGCGGGAATTGGTGCCTGGTTTGGGCTGGGGCCTGGCAAACCCACCTTGGGTATCACTTCATAGATCCCATACGTGGTATAGCTGGTCCCAATCCAGATCCTCACATCTCCTAAGGCGTAGGCCTGGATGCTGTCACGAACTTGGCTGTAATCCTCAATTTGCACACACATGGGGCCTGTGCAACTAGAGTTCAGATACGTCAAGGTTTCGGAGCTAAAGCGACTCTTGTTTGCAAACAACCTGGGTGGGGAGCGAAGACAGAGAGGGTCCTGAGCATCTGCTAAGGATGCAAAGCACCAGAGGCAGACACAGTCCCTTTGTTCCTGGAGGTCAGAGGAAGCCAGACCCAGGGAGTCAATCAGGCCAGATTTGGGATTCAACAGGGACAGAGGTTAAAGAGTCAGGAAAAGCCAACAGGAGGTTTTCTAAAGGTCATGCTGGGGCAGGAACCAAGCTGATGGGCAGCCAGAGACTGTATATTAAGGTGGGATAAGTGGTGGGGCACCAAAAGGGTGGAAGTTGGAGAAAGTCCACGACAGCAAGCTAAGGAAAAGCCATACCTGATAGAAGAGTCTGTGAGCAGCGCGTAGGAATAGAAGAAGGGGTTAAAGGGGATGTCACTGGCCCGAAGGTTGAAGAGCCCTAGGAAGAGAATTGACAGAAATTATCTGATGCTGATCTGCCTGAGGCAAGCCTTTCTTTCTTTCTCTCTCTCTTTTTCTTTCTTTCTTTTTCTTTCTTTCTTTTCTTCCCTTTTTCTAGGACACAGTCTTGCTCTGTCACCCAGGCTGCAGTGCAGTAGCACTATCTCACTGCAACCTCAACTTCCCGGGTTCAAGGGATTCTCCTGCCTCAGCCTCCCGAGTAGCTGGGACTACAGGCACACACCACCATGCCCAGCTAATTTTTCTAGTTTTAGTAGAGACGGGGTTTCAACATGTTGGTCAGGCTGGTCTTGAACTCCCAACCTCAGGTGATCTGCCCGCCTCAGCCTTCCAAAGTGCTGGAATTATAGGCATGGGCCACCATGCCCGGCCTGAGGCAAGCATTTCTGACACCCTTGCCCCACTGTTTTCTTTGGCCCCCAAAGATTACCAGCAGCATGCCTGCATCATCTCCCTCTGCATGTTACTCAGTCTTTTTTGGGGGGGTGGTTTTTGTTTTGGGGGGGCTCTTTGAGATGCTGTTGAGAGTTATGGATCTTTTCACCCCAGAAAAATGCAGACACTTAGCAGTCAGCACACAGGTCCATGGGTCCCTGGAATATCTGAAGCCTAGCCATAGGGATCAGACAAGAAGCCCTGAGCCATGTCGGGAAAGAGTAGGGTCCCATTGGGTGCTAAAGCTGGGCGTATGAGTGCTGTGGGGTAGCGGCTAAGTTGCTGGGACGCATTTACTGGTCCTCCTCCCCTAAGTGAGATGGAAGCACTTTGCTGCCGTGGCCAGTTCATTCCTCCAGCTTGCTCAGGGCTACTTCAGGTCCTTTTTCTGCAGCCATGAGCTCCTGCCCCCTTACCCTTCTTGGTTCCCACGGGCTGTGACCATGGAATTCTCAAGAACTGGTGGGCACATGCTTATTAGGGGAAGATCAAGCTCTGAGCTGCAGGGCGCAGGAGGTCTGGGGTATTGGGGAGACACCGGTGCCCACCCGTATCTGCAAATCCACACTCACAGGCTGTCTCCTCGAGGGCTGACAGAAGGACGGCAGTTGGGGCCTTCTGATGCTTCTGCATCTGGCTTCGGATGCCAGATACTTTCTCTTGCCACGTGCTCCCTAGAAGCAAAGGAGCCCAAAGAAAGTGTAAGTGACACACCTTGCCTTTGGCACTCAGTTCCTGGAAGGGCAGCCTTAGGGTAACAGTTTTCCACCCTTTTAAAAAAGCAATGGAACCCTTTCCTCAAACAAACTCTTACTTGTGTACTCATCAATGACATGGGCCTTGAACCCAGACCGGGCTCAAATCCTGGCTTTGCCATTATTGGATGGGTGACTGTGGGCAAATTACTTAACCCCTCTGTGTCTCATTTTGCAAGTCTGTAACATGAGGATGGAGTATAACAAGTATCTGCCTTAATAGGGTTGCTATGAGGATGGAATCACTTAATATTCGTAAAGCATACAGAAGGGTATCTTGATAGGTAGTAACTCTTGTATCCTTCTGATCAAAAAATAAGCATGCAGACTGAGACCAGGAGAGCAGTCCTAGCTGCAGGACAAACGGATAGGGCTGGGGCCATGTTCAACCTTCTTCTCTGAATTAGCCCCAGTATTTACTAAGCCATGGGTACTGGGCTAAGCCCTCCATGAGCATTGTTCTAATTGTTACCCATCCCATCTCACAGATAAGGAAACTGAGGCTTTAGAGAGGTAAAGTGACTTGTCTAGGGTTTTATGGATGCAAGAGGTGGAGCTGGGATTTGAATGCTGGTCTATCTGACTGCCTGGACTGCACTTTTTTTTTTTTTTTTTTTTTTTTGAGACAGAGTCTTGCTCTGTCGCCTAGGCTGGAGTGCAGTGGCGCAATCTCGGCTCATTGCAACCCCAACCACTCAGGTTCAAGCAATTCTCCTGCCTCAGCCTCCTGAGTAGCTGGGATTACAGGCATGTGCCATCACACCTGGGTTTCACCATGTTGGCCAGGATGGTCTCGATCTCTTGATCTCATGATCCATCCACCTAGGTCTCCCAAAGTGCTGGGATTACAGGCGTGAGCCACCGCACCCAGTGGCCCACACTCTTAATCTGTACAGGCACTGTACTCTTATTAACATCGCCAGTCTCCAAATCTGTCCTTAAACGCTGTGTCACAGTGCCATCCTTTCTAGGATGCTTATATCCAGGTTCTATGACTTTAGTTTTCATCTTCTATCTTTGACCCCTGCAAGATATTAAAAAAAAGTCTACCCCTAGGCAGGACTAGGAGTTTGATGGCCGGCGGTCATAAACATTAAGGGTCCTAGTTGGGTTCAGATATGAGTATAAGTAATTTAATGTCATGAAAAATACTTCATGTAAACAGATAAAACTATTCAACAAGGGCCAAAATTTTGGGTACAATACCTTTTGTAGGTTTATTTTACTACATATTTTACCAGAATTTATGTTATATGTAAAATACACATCAAATGTATCATTTTAACCTTCTGAAAGTGCACAATTAAGTGGCTTTCAGCACACTCACAATGTTGTGCAACACACACTCTAATTCTACCACATTTTCATCATCCCCAAAGGAAACCCTGTACTCATTACGGAGTCACTCCTTATCCCCCTCCCCCAAGCCCAGGAAACCACTAATATATGTTCTATCTCTATGGATTTGCCAATGCTGGATATTTCATACAAATGAAATTGTACAATACGTGGCCTTTTCTGACTGGTTTCTTTCCCTTGCAGTTGTGTTTCCAAGGTTCAGGAATATGATACCTTTCTGAGAAACCAAATGAACCCAAATTTCAATGGTCTCATGCGTACAGGTATCTTTGAGGAGCGAACTTTTCATGTTCTGCCCTTTGCACTCTCCTCTCTCCTTTAAAACTTGCAAGTGGCTGGAAAGTCTCTCTCGTTTCTATGAGCTTATTGAAGCTGAACTCTGTTCTTTGGCTTCCAAGCTCAAGCTCCAGATGCCTTTTTCTTCTTCTTTTTTTTTTAAATTTGAGACGGAGTCTTGCTCTGTCCCCAGGCTGGAGTGCAGTGGCGCAATCTCGGCTGACTGCAACCTCCGCCTCCTGGGTTCAAGCGATTCTTCCGCCTCAGCCTCCCGAGTAGCTGGGACCACAGGCGCATGCCACCACGCCCGGCTAATTTTTTTGTATTTTTTAGTAGAGACTGGGTTTCATTGTGTTGACCAGGATGGTCTCGATCTCTTGACCTCGTGATCCGCCCGCCTCGGCCTCCCACAGTGCTGGGATTACAGGCATGAGCCACCGCGCCCGGCCTCCAGATGCCTTTTTCTTGAAGACTGGCAGCATGCAATGCCTCGGCATCCCCTCATTTTTGGGAAGTGACAAAACCCTTCCAAATTCTCTTCCAGCCCCAGGAAGGTTTTTCTCTTTTTTTCCCCTCCTCTTCCCGACATAACTTTGACTTTCTTTATTCTGAATAAGATGAGCTTTATTTATGATTTAACAGTCTTGGAAAGCAAGTTTCTTTAAAAATGGCATCAAGATGCAGAAAGAATGATTCTGCAAGTTACATCAGAACAGATAAAGAAAATGGGACACAATTTTCACTTGTTTCATCATCGCTGCTATTTTGAAATCTCCCTGCTGCTTTTTTGGCTCCTTTCTAAATGAGAAATTGTGTGGACTTGCATGTGGAAAGGGATCTCTTAGCCTGATCAGTGTTACTAAGAATCCAAGTTCATTGCCTCATTCAGAATTCCCAGGAAGATAGGAGTGGTTGGTGGCCAAGATACTGATTCATAATCAGTTGCCTGGTCCTCGTCCGGACTTTAGTTATGACTTACAGGAATCTTACAGCATAATGTTCTTTTGTGATGTATTTAGATAGTGTCAACGGGATCAAGGTTATTGATGTTATATTTTTCTAGCAAAATCTGAACTGTAATCTGTGTTACAGAATTATTCTGAACGCAGTTGTTTACTTCTTCTGTCCACTCCTGCCCACCTGACCCCAGCCATCCCACAAATCTAAATTCTTCATCACAAGAGGGTCAGAATTAAATATCTGAACGATTCAATATGGACCAGTCTCCACCACCAGACAAGCAACTCATATCATGTTTTTTTCTCTCTTGAAAGGGGTTGGATGTTTTCTCTCATCTTTCTCTGACTTCCTTCTTTCCTCCCTTCCTGGTTCATCTTGCGTCAAATTCTAATATTCTTTAATCCAGCATTTTCTCAGTATGACCTGAGGACCTTTTGATTCAGACTCCTCAAGGGGAGGGGGCCTGAAATCTGCATTTTATTTATTTATTTTTTTGATACAGAGTCTTGCTCTGTCACCCAGGCTAAAATGAAGCAGTGTAGTCTCGGCTCACTGCAACCTCTGCCTCCCCAGGTTCAAGTATTTCTCTGTGTCAGCCTCCAGAGTAACTGGGATTACAGGGCTGTGGCATCACGCCTGGCTAATTTTTGTATTTTTAGTAGAGATGGGGTTTCACCATGTTGGCCAGGTTGGTCTTGAACTCCCGACCTGGTGATCCACCAGCCTCAGCTTCCCAAAGTGCTGGGATTACAGGTGTGAGCCAACGGCACCTGGCCTGAAATCGGCATTTTAAACAAGCATCCCAGGTGACTCAGGTGCATGCTAAGGTTTACAAACCATTGCTTTGGTACCTGTGAAGATGAAGTTTGCCATAGTAGCTGGGACCTGCGTTGCTACCAGTTGGGAAGGAAACTGGGCTTACTGAATCACCTGTGAAGGCCTCCTGCAGGGCATAAATGGGTTGGTTTGGAACCGGTGGCCTCTCTGATCCCCACACCAGGTCCACGAGGTTGGTTACGATGGACACCAGATGTCTGTTAGAGCCTTGGAGGGCCTGATCATAACTCTCCCAGGTGTCTGCAGAGACAAGAAGGAGTCACTTGTCCCTTGCCCATTTATGCCTCAGGAAAAAATTGTGATTCAAGCAAAGTTAGTCCTGGATCCCTTTGCCTCCCTTTATAGCCCAACTTCCCCAAGCCTGCCCCAGAAGCCTGCCCATCGCCCCCACCGGAATGTGTGCCCACACTGGGATATGTTTCTCATCCTCTTTCTGCTTTTCAATTCTAATGCCCTGAGCTCACTCTAACATTGACCATCACAAATTGGCTAAGCTTGTCTTTTTCTCTGCCAGTGGCTGTGGGTGGTCCTTCTTTTGGGCACTAATTATTTTATCTGGGCTTCACTGTCACAGTCCAAAGGAATGGTGACGGTCAGGCTGTTGGACAGGCTGGCAAAGAAGCCAGTTCTAAAGCACAAGCCTTTCAGTACATATTCATGAGGACTCCCAATTTGGGGGAATGGGTTGGCCAGCTGTCTGGGGCTCCAGAACTCAGGGAATTGTATTCTCAGGGGCCTTTTTTAAAAAAAACTCAGAGGCCCTCCCAAATCTTTGACTCTTCTAAGCTACCTTCCAGAAGAGGGTTACCAAGTGATTCCAGCACCATCATTGGTAGAGTTCCAGGGCACAGAGGGTGGTTCTGGGTTCAAGCACATCCTGGCTTATTAATTCACTAGATCTTTAATGATTCACTGAATCTTCTAGTTTGGGTCTCTGCACTCATGAATTTAAAAATATTTGTACTCATTCTTTAGATGTATTTTAATTACACAACCCACGAGTACATCCTCATTGTAAAACATTCTGTAACTACAATTTTAAATGCTCTATCTTTATAGTCCCACCGCCCCTCCTTCTACCAAGGCCCATTTCTTTATATCCCAGGGAAGCTGAGTCACCCTCGTTGGCATGGACAAACTCAGGGACTGAGGAAAGAGCATACCAATGGATAAGAGGAAGGGGTCAAAACCCACACGCCCTCCAGCGGGAATCTCGGTGAGGAGCCAGGTGACAATAGGAGTGGTGCCAACTGAAAGAAAGATAGGAAGGAACACAGAGGTCACCTCCAGGGCCAGCTACAGTCCCTCCAGTCAGGGGTTCTGTCTGATCATCCTGCCATGTGTGTCTTCCTTGAGATCAGTGTTGAAGGTCAGGGATGGCCTCAAATTTCCCAAGCTGCCCATAGGGGCCCAGCATGGTCTTACATGCATGCTCTCACCTATACCTTCCTGAACCTAGTCCAGATCCCAAGACTTGGGGGCCAAATCCACGTAGTCCTTCTACCTTCCTTATGGAGCTCCCAGTTACAGTCCATCTGCCGCTCAGCCTGAGTCCAGTAGCGACTGTCAGTCCATACGGCTGCTTTCTTCATGGTCACCAGTGCGGTTCCTGGGGCAGAACAGAGAAATTTGCAGGTGAGGGTGAAGGAGAGGAACGTGGCATTAGCCGACGGATGTATGAGGCAGTGCTCTGAGAACACCACAAGGGGCCTCTGGAAAGAGATTCTGTCCTCCATTGGAAGGAAGCAAGGAAAGAGATGTTAAAGGGAGATACAAGGGGAGCTGCCAGAAACGTATCCTGAATCAGGCACCTCTGCTTTGTTGTTGAGAGCTGCTTGTGGGGGTCATTAGGACTTTCAGCAGAAGAAGTGACGTCGACTTTTGGCTGCATGTAGGCGCTCTCAAGAAAGATGGGGCTCAGTGTCAAGACTCAGTGGCTGATAGGGATGCTAAGCCAGAGACTCAGCTGTGGACTGGTAGGGAAGACTAAAAAAAAGCCTATGGTGCATGAGGCAGGGCAGTTTGAAGCCCAAGGAGGAATGTGTGAGGATCAGGAAGGGAAGCTTGGATTTGATTGAAGGGAGCAGGATCAGGGTGCGAGGCCCCTTCAGAAACTATGACTTCATCAAGGGCTTCGATGTTTGTGTCTCATTTGGCCATGTGAAGTGATGTTGTCTGTAAAAGGACTGGCAGAGAAAAACTTTGTCCCCAAATGAGCCCTCATGTGAAGGGAATCAGCAGGTTCTTAGTGGTTAGAGGTAAAAATAGCAACTATTCAGAAGCGGAGCTTAGGAGTGCTGGACTGGGCGTGGCTGCAGCAGAGGTAATGAGCATGGGAAGGCAGCTGGGGAATGGGGCCTCATGTGCCTCATTTCTACACAGAAACTGGCTGCTGGGCTATGAGATATATGCCCTGGGGAACCTGATGATTTTGGGTTGGTGGAGGAAGACAGAGAGAGTAGAAGGGTTTTCTCTGCAGTAGGGTCTAGGGTCCCAGCTGCTGTGACTCTAACCACACTAGGTCCTCTTTGACCACCTCTGGATCTACCAACAGAAGCAATGGGGCTGGGTAGTGACTGTTACCTGCAGACCCTGTAAAGCCTGTAATCCACGCACGCCTCTCGTCACGTTGGCTGATGTACTCATTCTAAGAAATCAACAACATCATCATTAGCCTTTCTCGTGGAGTCAGATACCATATGAAAGGCCCCCAGCCACATCCCAGTTCTTTCTGTCTGTCAGCTCCAACCAGTCCTGTAAGCACAAGTACACCAGGCACCTCTTCCAGGAAGCCCTCTGTAACTCTCCTTCAGTATCTTCCCTTCCTTTGAACAATTGGATCTTTTGCAGTCCAAACCCCACTGTCCACACCGGACTGTTGTGCAAAGGAGACTTGTTGTCCTGCCCTGCAAATTCTATGCACTCTAGGGTCCTGTCTTTTGGTTCGTTTGGGTTTTCCCCTCCAGCTACCCCTTCTCCCTCCTGAGTCTAGCATAGTAGATTGGGAACATCATAACTTCTGTGAAGGGTTTACACATTATCGTATTTTGATCCTCATAATCCTTGGGGCCAGATCTCATTACTTCCGTTTTGCAGAAGAGAAAACTGAGGCTCAGGGAAGTTCAGCTACTTGCCCAATGTTCTTAGCCCTTCCCAGCATGTGGGAAAACTAATTCAAACAATCTCATTGACACTGAAAATGCCCTCTCTTCCAACTGGGCTGGTGTTGGAAAGGTGGACGGGGTGGAGGGTGGAGCTAGTGGTGGGAAACGGTGGGGTGGATGCCCTCCTCCCCAACCAACCCCACACTCCCGTAACCCAGGATTTTGGATCATTTTGCTGCTCCATTCCACAGAGTATGGGAAGGGAGCTTGGAGTTCTTCCAGTCCAATTTCCAGCCCACCTTCTAACCTCCTAGGGCAGGATACCCTAAACATTCATTCTGGATCTGCCTTCTAGGAATTGATGAAAATTGATTCTGAAGTTGTTGATAGTTTGATTTCTTGAGGCCAAGACGGTTTGGCAATGTCTGCGTGCCTGTGTAGAGGGATACGTTCAGTTGCCCTAACACTACCGTGCCCATGCTCTCCACTTCCCTCCCTTTGTCTGTCAGATCCTTTCACTGCCCTCATCTTCTGAGTTTTAACAGCTCCTGTTTATGGTCTCTGACTCAGGGCAGCAGAGAGGGCAAAGGGGAGAGAAGCTCTCCCTTACCATGTGAGCATCCGTGTCTGGGATGATGTAGGCCAAGAGATTCTGGGTCTGCATCTGCTGGCGGAGGGCTGCGAGGGACACTGTTGTGTTGACCACAGTCACTGGAAGGTACTGAGAGATGACAGGAAGACACCGAGACACACACAAACAGATATGCACGTTGCTTAGAGAAAATGACACCTGGGTCCCTGACCTCCAGAAGAGCCCCCAGCCTCCCCTAAAGCAGGAGTTGGGGGAAGTTAGGCTGGCCCGGCTTGGGAAGAAATGGGGTGGCAATTGATGTTACTGCATAATCTAGATCAAGAATGCCTGGGTTGAGTGGAGATGGAGGTGTTGAAGAGTTTGGAAAGGGACCCCTTGTGACAGTAATGGGACCTGAGCCTAGGAGGAGCGTGTGGGTGAGAACTGTAGGGGTCTGAGCTCTGGCACTGGGCCAGGCCATGCAGACGTTCCTTCTTTGGTTACCTGGGGGGGTAGGGTTGCCAGATTAACAAATAAAAATACAGGACACTCACTTAGTTATGTTTGTATTTCAAATAAAAAGTGTATAATATTTTAATGTAAGTATTATATTAAAACATGCACAGTTTGAGGCATACTTGTACTAAGTTCTTACTTGTTATCTAAAATTCAAATGTAACTGGGTGTCCTGTATTTTACGGCAACCTTCCCTTCAGGGGGCTGTTTCAGGTTGCCACCCACTGGTCCCAAATGGCAGAGGAGAGTGGATGAATGCCCCCAGCAGTTTGAGAGAGTGCCCAGAAAGACCCTGTCTAGACCAGCTATTTCTTTAAAGGGTGTTTTGTCTTTACAACCAAAAGCATGCTTTTGTTTGTGTTTTGCCGTTTTGCTTTCTACTCCACGATATATCCATGTTTATTTTAATATAAAAGTAATGTGGTTCGCCCACCCACCTGCCTGCCCCAGGGGTCCCATAAAGTTGATATTGTTAGCAGATGTACTGCGATTTTTCTCATGGCTTATGGTGCTGCAAGCATGCCTACCCCGTAGTTCTACTCTGAATGTAGAAAGAATCACTCTGGTCTCCAGCTAGGAAGCTGACTTCCCAAGCCCCTTCTGCGGGGCCTTCTTCTCGTCTTCACACCCTAGGCCTCCCTCTCCTGCCCTTCCGTTGGCTCTTCTTTGGTTTTTGTTTTGTTTTTGAAACGGAGTCTTGCTCTGTCGCTCAGACTGGAGTGCAGCGGCACGATATTGGCTCACTGCAACCTCCACCTCCCAGGTTCAAGCGATTCTTCTGCCTCAACCTCCAGAGTAGCTGGGATTACAGGCATGTACCACCAGGCCCAGCTAATTTTTATATTTTTAGTAGAGACGGGGTTTCACCATGTTGCCCAGGTTGGTCTCGAACTCCTGATCTCAGGTGATCCATCCTACTCAGCTTCCCAAAGTGCCGGGATTGAAGGCCTCAACCACCAAGCCCGGCCTCTGCTGGCTCTTCTAATCCCTATCTTCCTCCCTCCTCCCTTCTGTGCTTCTCTTTTTGCTGTTGCTCTAGAATTTGTCTTTTCTTTCCTGCCTTCTTCCTCGCCTCTGCCTGGCCCCAGCCAAAGGCCAGCCAGGGGCCTCCTGCCCTCCTCCCTCCTCCTAGGGGGGCTTCCCAGGCTCACAACAGGGTAGAAGCAGAGGAAGTGCTGTGAGAATGAGTGGGAGGGAGAGGAGGGTACCCAGAGAGTGGAGGGGGGAGGAGCCTCAGAGTCCGAAAGCGTGGTAGGGGGAGGGGCTACCAGCTGAGCCAATAGGGGATGGAGAAGATGATAGGGCAGGGCAGGTGTGCAGCGGGTGCAGGGGTGCACGGAGAGGGGTGTGCTGGGGGCGGGAGTGGGGGGGATTCGCGGGGGGGGGCGGTGGGCAGTGTGTGGGGTGAGGGGGGGCGAGGGGCACTCACTGGGGGGTTGATGGAACAGTTTCTCACATCCTGTCCTCCAACGTCCACTGCCTTTGGGTGGCCCCAGGCACAAGCTAGAAGCCGGGAGAAAAATCCAGGGTCATTTCGGGACCTGCTAGTTCCTAGAGAGGGCAGGGGCATGCTCCCTCAGCCTGCCCCACAGGGCCTCCATCCTTTGAAACGCACGAAGCTGGCCAGCTCCACTTGAGGATAAAAATAATCACATTTCATAGGAAATCAGGCTGAATTGGATAGCACCCTGGGTCACAATCAAAGAAACTTGTTTCATAGACAAGTGATTGCCACTTTTGGATGGGTTTTAGTGCTCATTAAATCATTTTTTTCTTCTAATCTAATTGGGTCTTTTCAGGGTCTAGTGAAGTGGAAAAGTTGTGTGTAAATTAAAATTTTGTAATCAAATTTTCTTTGAAATGCTCTAGAGGATCACACTAAATAATCATCCCACCTTCATTTTAGCCTTTTATAAATCCAGTTGTATAATATATTGGGTTTACTTTAATTCAAGGCCCCATTGCACTGTTTCTTACAGTCCAAATATTTGCCTATCATTCCAGGCTCATTTTCAATATTTATAAGACAGAAACCCCAGTCTGGCATGGTGGGAAAAGGTGGATTAATTAGTATTTAAAGACACCCTATTATGTGCCGGATTCTGAACACAGCAATTCATCTATAGTGTCTCATTTGATATTGTGACAGCCCTATGAGGTGGGTATTGTTGACTTTCTGCGGAGGAGGAAGGAGGAAGCCAAGGCCCAGATAGATTTGGTGACTTGCCCAATTTGTGCCACCAGGAGCCAGTGGTAGAACAGGCATTCGAACCTAGGTCATCTATTTTTTATTTATTTATTTTTTTTTTTGAGATGGAGTTTCGCTCTTGTTACCTAGGCTGGAGTGCAATGGCGCGATCTCGGCTCACCGCAACCTCCGCCTCCTGGGTTCAAGCAATTCTCCTGCCTCAGCCTCCCGAGTAGCTGGGATTACAGGCATGTGCCACCACACTTGGCTAATTTTCTGATTTTTACTAGAGATGGGGTCTCTCTATGTTGGTCAGGCTGGTCTTGAACTACCGACCTCAGGTGATCCGCCCTCCTCAGCCTCCCAAAGTGCTGGGATTATACGTGGGAGTCACCACACCTCCAGGCCATCTTATTACAATAGAGGTGAGTGCCTTTCCCGTCCTCCCACTCCACCAAATATGAGAGGTGGGCCAGGAAAGGGTGACGCCACAGAAGGGACAGATTATATGGAGACCTAGTTTCCAATTTGAGCTCTGCCCCAAATTTAGAGTGACTTGAGAGTGACCCGATATTCATTGAGCAAACATTTCCTAGGCACCTACTGTGTGCCAGGCACTGGGCTAAGTTCTCCAGGCTCTGGATCTCTAGAAAGGAGGGGCTTTGATTAGATAAAGTTCCTTCTTGTCCTGAAAGCCAGTGGTCTCTGATAGTCCTCACCCCTCACCCCCCTATCTTTTAGTGAGGGATTTCCCTAGAGAGTAATGGGGGCCTGAGTGTGAGGAGACATTACACTTCCCCAACCCCACCCTCCTCTCCCTGCTTTTTTTTGAGACAGAGTCTCGATCTGTCACCCAGGCTGGAGTGCAGTGGTGCGATCTCGGCTCACTGCAATCTCTGCCTCCTAGGTTCAAGCGATTCTCCTTCCTCAGCCCCCCGAGGAGCTGGGATTACAAGCATGTGCCACCATGCCTGGCTAATTTTTGTAATTTTAGTAGAGATGGGGTTTTACTATGTTGGCCAGGCTAGTCTTGAACTCTTGACCTCGAGTGATCTGCCTGTATGGCCTCCCAAAGCGCTGGGATTACAGGCGTGAGCCACCGTACCCAGCCACACTTTTCCCTTTGGAGTGGGTCGAGCTTACAGATGCAAGGAGGGTGGCCTGATTTTGCCTGGATCTCACAAACTCAAGGGTCAGATGCTAGCCATACTGTTCATTTAAGAAAACAAACACCCATTTCTGTAGCAACAGATCCCTGGCAAAATGTTGACACTAAGAAGTGCGACACAGCCAATTTATGTCTCTGGACACCAGAATATGCTGTTCTCTGAGGCCAGGGCTGTGGCTCCCAAGAGTAGGCTTTGTAGCTGAATGACTCTGCCGTCCCTGGCGCAAGGCCTGGCACTGTGTAGGTGCTCAGGAACTGGACACTGAGTGACTCATCAGGCCGTGGTGACAGACAACAGAGAAAGGAAGGCTAGGTTGGGAGTGCTGAGCTGGGCACCTATTTGAGGACAGAGAGTGTGCCACAGGAATGACAAAGATGCTCTCCCTGACCAAACTTCAGTTAGGATCCCCCAAAGCCTCTTCTCCACTCGGCCTTGACCTTGGCCTTCTGCGTCTGTTCTGCCCTTGCCAGGCCTGCATCACCCAGTCTTAGCAAGAATCCTGCTAAGTCAGGTTAGACACCTTTGATATCTGATCACTCAATCTGGCCTGCTGTCAGCAAGAATCCTGTTCAGTCGGTTTAGCAAGAATCCCCCTACCCTTGCTATCTCCACTTAATACTTTCCTATCCAAGGACCCCCTCACTCTGCTCCTTGGCTACAGATCCCTGGAAGTCTTTTCTGTAATCAGAATTGAGCCCCATCTCTCTCCTCTATTGCAATGCAGTAGTCTTAAATTAAGTTTTCCTTCCCGTTTTAACGAGTGTCAGAATGATTTTTTTCCTTTAACGGGGTAATGGAAAGGTGCCAAACCAGACTCGATCCAAGTCACGAGGGCCCCCAGAACTGGCCCTGAGGTGCCTCTTCCTCAAGACAGAGAGAGGAAGCAACAGAAAAAGAGACGCTTGGGCCCCAACCCTCACTCCAACCCTTTCTGACCCAGAGGGGGAGGTCAGCGCTGGCTTCCAGCGGAAGCTAGGTTGCACGTACCACAGAGAAGGACCAGCCAGGGACAGCAGCCCCAGTGAGCCCGGGCCATGGGGTCTCCAGATGCCGGCGCTGGGTGGATGGAGGGACAGAGAAGAGAGGGAGGGCTCTTTCTCGGGCCTCTTCCTCCAGGCCTTTCCTGGGCGAGAGCAGACAGGGGGTGGGGGCTGGCGTCAAGAAGGAGGCGTCTGGCTGCTGGATGGAGAGTGCCTCTCTGGTCTTTCGTTTTGGAGGCTCTGGGAGCCAGGTGGGCAGAGAAGCTTTGGGTTGCCTGAGGCGGACTGTGCAAGTTCCTAGTCCTCTAGGATAGGGTGTGAGGCCACCCTGGGCAGAGTCCAAAGATCTCAGAGACAGAGGTGCAACAGCTGGTCTCAATCAGCCTGCTTTTCCCAGCCCCCTCTCAGTGGGCAAGCCCCAGCCATTCCTGAATTCTGTCCCCCCTCCCTCCAGCAAGCTGATTCCCATTAGCTCCCACACTCTGGTCTCTGGCTGCAGCACTGCTTCTGCTGTGGGGACGAAGATCCACCTCCTGCTGCTGCCCCTCCTCCCCTCCTCTTCCTCCTCCTCCTCTTCCTCCTCCCCCTCCTTTTTTGCCTCCCCTTCTTTCTCCAAGCTGTCTGGAAAAGCCAGCGTCCTCTCTTCTTGTAGTGCTTGGAAAATCCCACTGTACCCCTTGGGAAAGTTGGTCGTGACTGGAGTGTGACTCTTGAGCTAGGATGAGTCCTCCCAGGAGCGCCCACTCTGTAGAAGTGCTGCCAGCTCTGGTGGCTCACACCTGTAATCCCAGCACTCTGGGAGGCCGAGGCAGGCTAAACACGAGGTCAAGAGATGGAGACCATCCTGGCCAACATGGTGAAACCCTGTCTCTACTAAAAATACAAAAATTTGCTGGGTGCGGTGGCACGTGCCTGTAATCCCAGCTATTCTGGAGGCTGAGGCAGGAGAATCACTTGAACCTGGGAGGCAGAGGTTGCAGTGAACTGAGATTGCACCACTGCACTCCAGCCTGGTGACAGAGTGAGACGCCATCTCAAAAAAAAAAAAAAAAAAAAAAAAAGTGCTGCTAGCTCTTCCCTTGGGATCTGGGGAGTCCCATTCCCCTGCACAGTCTGAACCTGCACTCTGGGGAACTTAGGCTGTCAGAGCCATTCGCACCTGGGAGGAAATGAAAGCCCAGAGATGCCCCTATCTGGAGGGTTCAGGGGACCCTTCTGAAGAGGGAAGAAGACCCAGAAAGGGGAGTTTGGGCCCTCTGAAAAGACTAACTTGGTGAACTGGAAATGCTCTTTCTGCCGTAGCTTCTAGAACAGGGATTTGATTACCCTGAAGTGTAGGTCACTCGTAAACAGCACAAATCCCCATGAGGGAAGTGGAGAATGTGAGACCTGCCTTGTCTTCATGCCCAGCTGAATCAGAGGGCAGGGTCAAGGCAGCTCCTAGTAAATGCTCTTTGGGCTCGAGAAAGGCGATGTCCCAGAGAGACAAACAGACCCAATGCGGATGGGTGCTCACCTAGCCTGGAGGACCCCTGGGACAAACCGCCCATTCCTTTTGTTTTATTTATTTATTTATTTATTTTTGAAATAGGGTCTCACTCTGTTGCTCATGCTGGAGGGCAGTGGCATGAGCTTGGTTCACTGCAACCTCAGCCTCCCAGGCTCGAAGGATTCTCTAGCCTCAGCCTCCTTAGTAACTGGGACCACAGGTGCATGCCACCATGCCTGGCCGCCATTCCTTTTGTTTCTATTTTTAATGGATTTACTGTACACTTATGTCCACATCAAGTTTAAAGCAGCTTTCAACAATCCACTCAAGAATGACAAAATAGGCCATTTTGAAGAGGGAAAGGAGACCTTTATGGGACTCACTGAAAGGGCAGGGTGAAAATGAGAGAGGCAGCTCAGTGAACTTCATTCTCAGGAATAAAAACAGGAGCCCGCAGCCTCAGAGGACGGAGCACGGACAAGAACTCGAGAACGCTGTCATTCAATAACTGCTGAAGCTCCCGAAGCCTTTGCCCAGGGCTCCTCTCTCCCACCCCTTCCAGGGCTGGTAATGAAATTACTCCCAGAGACCAGAGCACTGAGAAATGTGTCCTCAAAGGCCCCTGCCTTCTCACAAGCAGGTAGAGCTGATGGGATTGTGCAGCGGAGGTCCCTTGAAGGTGGCCTTTGAGGACAAACATGGTCCTGTCTTTCTGTCAGTGAATTGAGCCTCGGAACACTGACTCAGGAGCTGATCTGCCTGAGTTTCAGTCCCAGCTCTGACACCCACTAGCTGTGTGATCTTGGACAAGTGACTTTATCTCTCTGTGTCCTCACCTGTGAAATGGAGTACGATAGTACTAACTTCTTAGGGGTGTTATGAGGATTCGATAGGCTGTTTGTGACGCTCTGAAAACATGCCTCACAGAGGCATGAGTGAATGTTCTACAAATGCTCATTGACTCACATGCTAGAACTAAGTAAAGCCAGTCTCATCTGGTCTCATCTGTACTTTGTTCTTTCTCTTCCTGGCATCCAGCACTGCTGAAATGGCAGTCGTTATAGCAAAGGTCAGCTGAGCTGAAGGGTCAACCTCAGAAGGAAACAAACTAAGTGGGGATTCCACCCCCATCTTCTGGACTCTGCCCAGGGATGTTCCCCACATAATACTCACCCCTCTGATTTCATCCCTCTGCTTCCCAGCCTTAGCCCTGGTGGCAAAGATAAGCTCTCTTGCCTTCATCAGCTCCTTCCTTATCTCCCTATCTCGAAACCACTGTCTTTACTCATCAGTTGAGAGACTTCAACCCAAGTTGGCAATAGCCTTGAAGTGGAAAGAAATGATTCAAAGAGGGGAGGGTTGAATGGCTGAGTCTTTGTATCAAAGTGGTTTGGAAGATGTTATGAGTCAGTGGCCTCTTGCTGTGGCCTGCTGAGGCAGTGGACTTCTTGTTTTACTTTTTGGTCCAAGGCTAGCCTAAAGGCCAAATTCTGAAATTGGAGGTGATCCTCTCTGGAGTACCTCCTGACTGTGCCTCTGATTTTGCACCCTGATGCCACTCCAGGCTTATCACCCTGACTTCCAACCAGAGTCTGCCCTCTCTCTAGACACCATTGCCTCCTTGACTTCCATCAGAATACACCTTCCTGACTTACGGGTTCTCCCACCAGGTGACAACCACTAGGTGTTCTGAATCACAGCTGAGGTCACAATAACAACTTATGTCGTGAGTGTGAATGAGAAAATGCATATAAAAGCGATGAGCACGCAAGGGATTCTAGCAGCAGGAATACAAGCCGCTCTGTTGTGGGAGCCCCAGGGAAGGGTGGAAGCTGGATGAAGGCCAAGATAAGACAGGTGGCGTGAACCTTGGCAGTAATGGTGCAGAGATGGCATTGCGGGCGGTGGTCGCAGGGAAGGACAGCGGTCTAGGGACAGACTGGCAGCAATGAGGTAAAAAGCAGCCTAAGGGAGCACGGGCAGACAGCACCATGGCCTGGAATAGCCAGTGGCAACAGGAAAGTCAGAGACCCAAGGGGCTGTGAGCACTACAGAGTATCCCCTGAGGATGTCCCAAGTCACTGAGGATGAAATCATAAAACAGTACCTGAGGTTTTGCAGTTCTGTGGGTGGGAAGGAGACTTTTGAGCTAGCACGTGCCCAATCTAACCATTCATGTGACCTCAGAGGCTGAGGGACTGGGGACACTTGGCCTTGTGGGCACAGCATGTGATCGCTGCTTCCAAATTCCCTTCATACCCTCGAGTCAGGTTCCAGCATCTCATGCTGGGAGACAGGCAGGGTTCTCACCAGCAGAAGAGAAGACAGGCTTGGAGAAAAAAAAGTGACTTTGCCCTGGTCCAAGCTGACCTGTGACAGAGCTGGGACTCGAACCTGGGTCTGGGGGACTTAAAAGCCCATGCTCGTTCCATTGGGCCGGACTGTCACCCCGATCTGAAGATCCTCCATGGCTCCCACTGCCCTCAGGATAGAATTCAGTCTCTTCAGCTCAGTGGCCAAGGCCCTCTTCCCTAACATTGTCCATCTCTTCTTGTCCACATTCTCTCCACCCATCAAAGTCCAGCTCAAAAGTCATCTCATCTCCCAAGCCCTCATCACCTCAAATTCATCCCTCCATCCTGGGGACTCCCGTAACATTTTATTGGAGCTTCTACTCTCAAAGCCTCACATTAATCTTTTGCTTTCTTAACAATTCTTCTTTCTGAGGTCACCCATCCCCAAGGGCGGGGGCTTGCTTTTTATAAATGTCCTATCCAGGACAGAGCCCAGCAACTAATGGGCTCAACCCAAGTTTGTGGAGTTGATGCTAAACTCCACCATTGTGTGGCCCAGCCTCCCCATCCTTAACTTGAAAGGAGTGCTCTAAATGGAGGGTAATTTTCCAGCCCCAGAAGGCTGCTCTGGTGCTGCTGGGTACCTCGTCCATCACATCTGCCCTGCTTTGATACAAAGCTACACTGCCTCTGTGTGTGTGGTCACAGAGAAGGGGGCAAGAGCTCATTTAATGAAAGCTGATCTTTGGTGCTATGAGGCCCAAGACCTCCTCACCCAGACAGCCAGGCATCAGAAAAGGGAGTTTCTTTCCTCAGGGTGAGGGTTGGACGTCCCTTTGGTATGGTTGGTAGGTCCACTGGTCAGCTCCTTTTCAGCAGCTCACAGCTGCCCATGGCTTCTCCTTCTTCTTGTGAAATTTGTTGGTGATTGTGTTAGGCCATTTTGCGTTGCTATAAAGAGATACTTGAGGCTGGGTAATTTATAAAGAAAAGAGGTTTAATCGGCTCACAGTTCTGCAGGCTGTACGGAAGCATAGTGTTGGCGTCTGCTTTTGGGGAGGCCTCAGGAAGCTCACACTCATGGAGGAAGGCGAAGAGAGAAGAGGCATTTCACATAGCAGGACTGGGAGCAAGAGAGACAGTGAGGGGAAGTGCCATACACTTTTTAACAACCAGATCTCATGAGAAGTCACTCACTAATGCAAGGACAACACCAATATATGAGAGATCCACCCCCATGACTCAAACATCTCCCACCAGACCCCAATTCCAACATTGAGGATTACAATTCAACAGGAAATTTGGCAGGGACATGTATATCATTCTACCTTGCCCCCCCAAATCTCATGTCCATTTCACCTTGCAAAATGCAGTTCTCTCCTCCCAACAGTCCCCCAAAGTCTTAAGTCATTTCAGCATTAACTCAAAAGTCTAAAATCCAGAGTCTCATCTGGAAATGAGTTCCTTGTTCCTTCCACCTGTGAGCCTGTAAAAAAAAAAAAAAACAAGTGATTTACTTCCAAAATACAATGAGGGGATAGGCATTGAGTAAACACTTTCATTCCAAACGGGATAAACTGGGCAGAATAAAGGGCTGCAGGCCCCATGCAAGTTTGAAACCCAGCAGGACAGCCTCTAAATGTCAAAGCTCCAAAATAATGTCCTTTGACTCCATGTCCCACATCCAGGCCCCATTGACACAAGGGGTGGGCTCCCAAGGCCTTGGGTAGCTCTGGCCCTGTAGCTTTGCTGGGTTCAGCCCCTGCAGCTGCTCTCACAGTTGGTGAGTGCCTGTAGCTTTTCCAGGTGCAGGGTGCAAGCTGTTGGTGGGTCTACCATTCTGAGGTTTGAAGGACTGGGACCCCCTTCCCACAGCCCCACTAGGCAGCAACCCCAGTAGAGACTCTACATGGGGGCGCCAACCCCATGTTTCCCCTCTGCACTGCCCTAGCAGAGGTTTTCCATGAGGGCTCTGGCCCTGCAGCAGGCTCTGCCTGGGCACCCAGGCTTTCCTATACATCTTCTGAAATCTAGGTGGAGGCTGCCAAGCCTCCTTCACTCCTGCACCCCACACATGTACAGGCTTAATGCTACATAGAAGCTGCCAAGGCTTACAGCTTGCCTTTTCTGAAGCAGCAGCCGGAGCTGTATCTGGGGCCCTTTGAGCCAAGGCTGGAGCTGGAGTGGCCAGGATGTGAGAACAAGTGTCCAGAGGCTGCACAGGCCAGGGATCCCTATCCCTGGCCCTGGCCCATGAAACCATTCAGTCCTCTTAGGCCTCAGAGCCTGCGATGGGAGGGGCTGCCTCTTGAAGATCTCTGAAATGCTTTCCTTATTGTCTTGGCTATTAGTACTTGGGTCTTTTTTAGTTATGCAAATATCTCTAGCAAGTAGTTACTCCACAGCCTGCTTGAATCCCCTGAAATTGGGCTTTTCTTTTCTACCACATAGCCAGGGTACAGATTTTCCAAACCACACTCTGCTTCCTGTTTAAATACGAATTCCAGCATTGAGTCATGCCTTTACTCCCACACCTGAGCATGGATTGTTAGAAGCAGCAGGGCACCTCTTGAATGTATTGCTGCTTAGACATTTCTTCTGTCAGATACCCTAAACCATCAATCTGAACTTCAAACCTATACAGATCCCTAGGTCATGGACACGATACAGCCAAGTTCTTTGTTAAGGCATAATACAGGTGACCTTTGCTCCAGTTCCCAAAAAGTTTCTCATTTCCATCTGAGACCTCAGCAGCCTGGACTTCACTGTCTACATCACAAATAGCATTTGGGTCATAACCATTTAACTAGTGTGTAAGAAGTTCCAAACCCCTCATCTTCCTGTCTACTTTGGAGCCCTCCAAACTCTTCCGACTTCTGCCTATTGCCTAGTTCCAAAACTGCTTCCACAGTTTCAGTTATCTTTATAGCAATGCCCCGTTTCTTTGATATCAATTTTCTGTATTAGGCCAATCTTGGATTGCTATGAAGAAATACCTGAGACGGAGTAATTTACAGAGAAAAGAGGTTTGTTTGGCTTACAGTTTTGTGGGCTGTGTGAAAAGCATAGTGCTGGCGTCTGCTTATGGGAAGGCCTCAGTAAACTTACAATCATGGCAGAAGGCAAAGAGAGAATAGGTATCTCACATGGCAGAAGTGAGAACAGCAGACTGGAGAAGGAGGTGCCACACACTTTTAAACAACCAGATCTCCTGAGAACTCACTGACTATCACGAGGGCAGTACTAAACCGTGAGGGATCTGCCCCAGTGACCCAAACACCTCCCTCCAGGCCCCACCTTCAACATTGGGGATTATATTTCAACATCAGATTTGGTGGGGACATATATTCAAACATTATCAGTGATTATGGTTCAGGAACTTTGCTAGTGAGACCTAGTGGATCTGGCTAGAGTCCTGTGTAGGCCAGTTAGCTTGGTTCACTTCAGTGGTCACAGACTGAGTCAGATCCTGAGCCCTGGCTGAGTGCACCTTGCACTACATAAGGATGTGTGGTGATAGCACCACTGGGGCTCACCACGGTTCTAGTCAATTTCACGCAAGCCTCCGTTTGGTGGTCTTTGGGCACTCTCCCAACCTTCTGTTCTCTTCAAGAGCCTGATCCTTTACTTCTCAGCCATCTTATGCCCCTCTTCTTGCCATCTCCACTCTAGCCGTATGTCATTCTTTCAGTCCCTCTTACCATGTCTCCTCTAGCAACAAGGTCTTTGTCTGTTTCTTTCCCTTCATCCAGAATACCTGCCCTTCCTTCCGCTCTTTGCTCTATGAACTCCTCTTCCTTCCAGTCTTGCCTCAAATGTCATTTGGTCTGTAAGTTTTCCTTGACCTCCCGGTGAGGTTGACTTCCCCTATTAGTTCTCTTACTGCCTTTGTCACAGGTCCCGTCATCTGCCTTTCAACACTTCCCCAGTCATGGAAAGGACCACAGCAACTAGCTCATGGCTGCCTCTCCGCAACACATCTACCATTACTATGAGTCATATCAAGGTTCCTGTCAATGACCCATCTAATGTCCTCATTCTTCAAGTCCAAAGCTCCTCAGTTCAAAGCCCTTGCTTCTCCACTCCTCCTCAGCCTCCCACAACCAAAGTAGCATCTTGGGCCTTGTCACTGCTTGGGATTGCTGTCATTTGACACGCTGAACTCCAGCGTCTCATTCTCTGAACACACCCTCCTGTGCCTCTCTCCTTCACTCTTAGTGCACCTGACTTTTGACTTCACCAAAATGTCCCATCCCTTACCCTATGCTCTTCCTCTCCATTTATCAGCATCCCCTGGGTTCCCTTCTCTCTCTATTTGGCTCAAACTACATAACCCATCACTCCAACCTCCCTTTTACTAGCACATTTAACTCTCCTGTTCCTTTGTGCTTCCACTCCACGTATCCTGCCAGTCTCCATCCCCAAGTAAAGCATGCTCCCACCCCAGGGCCTTGGCACATACCATTCCCACTAATAGGAATGCTCTTTTTTCAGATGCCAACATGGCTCGTTCCTTTACTTCATTCAGACCTCTGTTCAGATGTCCCCTTTTCAGACAGGCCTTCCCTGTTCTCGTTATTTAAACAGTTCCTCTGTCACTCTTTGTCTCCTATTCTGTATCTTTACCTCTTCAGAGTATTTTCCTGACATGATATTGTGTATCTGTTTGTTTGGTTTTGTCCACTGCTGTATCTCTGGGCCTAGAACACTACCTGGAGCTTAGTAGGCACTCATAACTATTTGTTGAAGAGGTAAGTAAACCCCAGGGCATTTGAACCATCTATCTTCTCTACAGGAGAATATATCCCAACTTTGTGGGTTGGGGGCACTCCAAGTTTTTGGTGTCCAACCTCGGCAGGCCTCTTGGTGCTGCTTGCAGCCAATCCTTTTCCTTGTCCTGAGTCAGTTGTATTTTCTGTTGCCTTTGTGGGAGATTCCAGACCTTTAGTTATTGTCCTCAAATCCCTACCCTGCTTGCATTTCATGATCGATGGACCTTCAGGTTGTTTTTGACTTTGCGCTGTTACAAACATGAAGTATTGCTCCAGGATCCATATCTAGAAGTGGAAATGTGTACAGTTTTGTCATGTCAATAGATTCCGCCAAATTGCCCTCCAAGGAAAGCTGTAGCAGTTCACACTTTTGCCAATAAAATAGCTGTTTCCACAACATCATCAGCACTAAATAACATCGATTGTTTAAGATTTTACTGATTTGATGGGTGAAAATTGGTCTCTTGCTGCTTTGTGTTTATCTGCTGGCTGGTAAAGGTTGAATATGCTTCCTTATGTTTTATTTGCCTTTTATTTTTTTCTTCATCTTTGAGTACCCATTCCTTTCATTAGCCCACGTTCTCATTGGGTTGTTTGTTTTTTTCTTATTGACTTAAAAATGAGACCTTCATATATTTCATGCATTCTTCCTTTATCTGTTTGACAAGTATTTATACACCACAAGTATTTTCTCCCTTTTAACTTTGTTTTCAATTTTAGAGACTAATTTTTGTGTGTGTAGCCAATAAACCTATCAAGATAACTCTTATAATTTCTAGGACCTGTGACTTATTTGACAAGGAAATACTGTCCTATATATTCTTACAGAGTTTCATATAATTTTTTTTGTGAGTTCATGTGTGTTCCGCTCATTAATTCATGTGGAGATTATGTTTGGATATGACAAGAAGTACAGATTCAAGAATATTGTGCCCTAACTCCCCACCCCCAATTTGACAACTAATTATCCCGACACCATTTATTGATGGGTATATCTTTTCTTCATTGATTTTCAATGCCTTATGTAGTGTATATTATAGTCTCACATATACGTGGGGTCGTACTAGACTCCTTTGTTCCGTTGATCTATGTCACGATGCCAACCTTACACCTCTTTAATTACTATAGCTTGTGTTTTGTGTGCTTTGATAGCTGGTAGTGGAAACCTTCCTGCCCATTTTTCAAACGCTTCTCTGTCATATTGCATATTTCCTTTTCTACATGATCTCAAGATTAACTTATCAAGTCCTATAAAAATTCCTGTTATGATTCAAATTGAGATTGCATTAGATGTTCAGATTAATATGGGGAAAATGTCTGAGTTTTAAAAAACATCCTGGAATATACCTTGTCTTTTCATTGATTCAGGTATTGTATGCCCTTCTGTAAAGTTGTCTATCCCTATCCTCGCCCACAGGGGTCCGATTTGAGCCCTGACCACTTCACTAAAGGAGCTCTTGCTAGAGTAATTAATGACCTTTGTGCTGTTTGCCTACTGAGAGGTGGCAGGTTGAAAGGATGTCTTTGTCCACTCCCCTTGAAACAGGGCAGGGTTTTATGAGTATTTTGAGCAATGATAGATGGTGAAAGTGAACTTTCCATTTATTTAGGTCTTCTTTAATTTCTGTATGCAAAGTTTTGTAGTTTTCTTATACAAGTCTTTTACTTTCTGGGTTAAATTTGTTGATAGATATTTTATTCTTTTACATACTACTGTAAATGGGATTGTTTTCTTCATTTCCTTTTGGATTTTTCATTGCTGATGTACAGAAACATGGTATATTAGTCAATTGGGGCTGCTGGTTACATATTAGCACAGATGGGGTGGCTTGAACAATGAATGTTTATGTCTCACAGTTCTAGTGGCTGAGGAGTCCAAGATCAAGGTGCTGGCAGATCAGGTGTCTGATGAGAACACTCTTCCTGGTTTGCAGATGGCCATCTTCTTGCTAGGTCCTGATATGACAGGTGGAGAGAAAGGGAGGGAGGGGGTAGAGAGAGAGAGGACTCTCGTGTCTCTTCTTATAAGTGCACAGATCCCACCAGGAGGGCTCGACTCTCATGACCTCTAATCGCCTCCCGAAGTTCCCCATCTTCAAATACCATCATATTGGGGATTAAAGTTTCAATATATCAATTTGGAGGGACACAAGCATTCTGTCTATAGCACAGGGGACCCTTACGCTTGGTCTTCAGTTGCCATATAAGCAGGTGGATTTCCCGGAGACCTCCAGGCTGTGAGGAAGCTCAGAGTAGCCCTGCAAAGAGGTGGCATAGAGAGGCCCTGAGACCACAGGAAGAGAGAGAGAGAGAAGGCCAGCCCACTCCCAGGCCAGCCCCCAGCTCCCCACCACCCAATGTTCTAGCTTCCAGCCCCTCTCTGACTGCAACAATGGGAGACATCCTGAGTCAGATTCCTTCACCGCCCCAAATTCCTAACCCACAAAACCATGAGAGATGTCAGGATAATACCATGATTTTTGTTGCTTTAAGCTACTAAGTTTTTTTCTTTACATATCAGTAGATAACCAGAACAGCCTTCTACTTCCCAATCTAAAGGACCACTTTAAGGGCAATGACTTCTCTGTGGCAGTCAACTTAGCAGGACTGCTCCCTCTTCGAACCTCTCCTTTTCTTTGACTTCCTTGACAATTGTTCCTGGTTCTCTTCCTATATCTGTGACTACTTCTTCTTAGTCTTTTTCCTACACTTTTTTTTATTCTCCCTTCGTAAATATTGATGTCCTGGCCTTCTTTTCTGATCAATTACACTCTCCCTGAAATCTGTCACCCATCTCCAAGTCAGCACTGGCACAGGTCTCTTTCCTGAGCTCTAGACTCATCAAACCAATTGCCTACTGACCTTCCCTACCTGGATGTCTCTTACTACACATGTGCAAAATGAATCTCTTCATTTCCCCCATGCTCCAACATGTCCCTGTCCACCCAGTTGCCCAAGCCAGAATTCTGAGGGTCATTGCGGACCTCTCCCTCCCCCTTGCTTTGTCACCATGTCTGGTCAAGCCTACCTCCTACATATATCTAAAGATCATCACTTCCTCTGCTTTCTGCTCTGAACTATTGCCATAGATCCTACATAATTCATCTGCTTTTGCTCTCTTCCCCTTCAAGCTGCCCTCCACACTATGGCTAGTGGTTAAGAACACCAGCTTTGGGGCTAGGTATATCTGTTTTTGTGTCTCATCTCTGCCATTCATTGTCTCTGTGACCTTGGGCAAGACCTTCACATTTCTGAGTCTCAGTTTCTTCATCTTTAAAATGGAAGTAATAATAATAATTTTACCTACTTGGAAGGTTGGTGCCAGGATTCAATAAGAATGTATACACAGCATTTTGCACAGTGCCTGACACACAGAAAATGCTTAATACATGCTTGCAAAATGTTTGAGAAGGGGACTTAGGTGAGAATATGGATGGCTCTAGCAGCTTTCCTTCTTTGCTGAAAATAAATGTTCTGAACTCGTGGACTACACCAGATGTGACTTGGATTTTGAGTTTGAATAGGAAAGACTGCATCTGTGCAGATTAAGGGAGAGCACTGAAATTGCAGAGGACATCCGAGTTGTATTCCTGAGGTCACAGTGGCAGCTAGGGCTTGGAAAAACTGACAGGTCCTTGGGAGCTGACTAAATTGGCCCAACTGGAGCTAGCACATCTGGAACCAGACAGCAGAGGGCAGCAGAGGTTGGTGTGATTGCAGTTCCCTGGGTTGGAGTCCGGGTTGGGGAAGAGAAACCTAAAGTAAAAATTGGGATCTAAAAGGGGGATTGGCTAGGGGAGCTGTCCAGAGGATAGCAGCGCTCTTGAGCATCCTTTCCCTTAGAGCCTGGGATGAAGATGGAAGTAGGGCTACTTGAGAAGAAAGGAGGGGCTAAAATTTATAGGTGGGAGCTGAGTGAATGAGTTGGAACTTCTACAAAGTATACTAAGAAAAAGGAATCTATTCTTGTCTTGTCTCTTTGGGCCTTTGCTCATTTCTAGGAGTCCCAATGGTCCTTCTACAGGTAGAGTTGTCAACTGAGGACCTAGAGGGTGGAGATGCTTTTATGTGTGATAGATAATGAGTTCGTAGTACAGCTTAGGGCCACATCCCTAAGGTATGAATAAAAGAAGCTTCAGGCTCACGAAGGAAGCAAGGCCCAGAGAGGGAAAGTGACTTGCCTAAGGTCATATAGTTAGGATTACGAGTGAAAGCCAATACTTACTGAGACCTTATAGGTACTGCTGAACACATTCCCTGCATTCCCTCACTTAATCCTCACAATAACCTCATGAGGCAGGATCAGGTGTTGCATCATCACATTTTACAGAGGAAGAAACTGAAGCTCAGAAAGGCTAAGCCATTTGCCCAAGGCCATACAGCCAGTCAGTGTTGCACCCAGGATGCCAATCCAGACGGCCCAATTCCAGGGCCTGCGAATGTAACCACCACATTCTGCTACTTGCCTAGGTCAAGGATTAGGTCACTGGACAACCAAATCAAGGCTTCTACCAACATAGACAATTACTCTATATTGCCTTGGATGGGAATCCAATTTCAGTAAGTCAAGTTTTGGTCTCAAATTAAGTACACTAGAAAGGCAGTTTGCTACTTTAAATGGAGCCTCAGTTAATCCTTTTGTGAGGTAAACACTGCCATTTTTCTTCTCCTGTCTGTAATTTACCTGCATTGCGATGTTTCTATGCCGTGTGAACTGTCAAGGGAACATCACTGCTGATACAGGTTCTGCTTTAAAGGGCTTCTTTCCCAGCCAACTCTGGGTTTCTCCTGGGCTGCCTTCCTAATTGTCACTGTAGTTTAGGAATGGTGAAAGAAAGTCAGTTAAAGTGTTTTTAATAAATCCTCTATTTTGTTTTCCTTGTACTTTTGCTTGTTGTTGAGCAAGCAACCATTCTTCTTCAGTGTCTGTCTGCATAGAGGAATTCATTCATTTACTCATTCATTCATCCATTCATAAAATACTTGCTGGGTGCCTGCTATGTGCCGAGCACTTTGCTGGGTCCTGAAGGTACAGCGACAAACCAGGAGAGCATGGTCCCTGTCCTCATGGAATTTCGAGTCTAGAAAGGAAGTCTGTCGAATCATCCCTCTCAGGTGCCCCTAACTGATATCGGGAACCGCCCATCTTCTCCATCACTGTTGTCTTAGCTTGAGCTCTTATCATGTCCCTTCCTTGGATCACTGCAGCTGGTCTGCCAGTCTCTGTTTCTCCCAAACGCCTCCCCCCTCCACAGCCTGCACACAGCAGACATCAGCAGACAGACTCCACCTTTGAAAACATCCCTTCAAACATGTCACATCCTTCCCCTGCTCAACCTGTTCAAAATCCTTCAATGACTCCTCATTTCCTGTCAAATGGCATCCACATTCCTTCACCATCTGGCACGATTCAAGCAAGTCCATGAGCCCATCCTGACCCGTCCTCTTCTCTATCACCTCATTTCCTACCTGGCCATCTGCTTTAGTAAGTTTGCTTACTGTCCTCATACCCTTCCAGCTCATTCTTCACCTTAAGTTCCATCTCCTCATATCCTACCCATCCTTCAGAAGCTCCAACTGGGGTACCACCTTCTGTAGGAAGCTTCCCCAAGGACTCCCTCCTTCCTCTGCTCTCCCTTGTCTGTGATCCTGGGCCCAAGACCTGAGCTGGTGCAAGGATTAAATGACATGCCATTATGGGCAAGTGCTTTGTATTGCATCATGGGAAACTTCATATCTGTTCTCATAGCTACCATTTATTGAGCACGTGTTCTCTGCTAGACAGTGGGGTCAGTGGCTTAAAGACACCATCTCATTGAGTACTCGTAACAGCCTATGAAATAGCCAATATAGATTAGGCCCATTGTTCAGATGAGGGAATTGGCTCAGGGAAGTTGGGGATCTGGCCCAAGATCACACTTATAGATAGATCCATCTGGGGATCTTGTGCTCCTTCCAGAGGTGGTCCATTGGACTGAGCTGGTTTGAATCCCAACTCTGCCTCTTTTTAGAAACCTGTAGTGCAACTCTACATGGCCTTTCAAGTCTTTAACACTTGATTTAAAATGTTTTATTAATATTTTCCCAGGTCTTGATTCTCTGTTTTTATTTTATCATTATCTTTTCATTGTCATTAACCACCTCAAAGTCTTTGGGAAGCAAAGTGTGGTAATTAAATGCATGAAAATAAAATTGCATCTCTTGTTCCCACTCATAGTGCCCAAGAAAGAAGTGGGAACTGGTGCTAAGCGAGGATCATCTAACCCTGTGCTCTGCAAGACCTTGAGGAAAAGGCAATCCAAATCAGAAGCCAAAGGTCAGTTCTTTCTGTGAAATGAAAGAGTCCTTACCAGGTCCCCTATCAACATGCCTATGACACAGACTCTATTTCCTTCCATGATTTTATTTTTATTTTTAAGGAGCCATCAGGTGGTAATGGATGATTCATGCTTTACTTACTCTTCTTGTTTATTTCCCTTCCTCGACCTTCAGATTTTTTTCCCGTTAATGTTTGTTCCGGGTTTTGACAAAGCAGTGAGGTACTTGACTTGTGTTGGTAACTTTTTTTTTCTAATGTCTTCTTAGGAAAAAAAAAATTGAAAGGAAGTGACAGTATTCCAAAACCATCTTTTATTTCATCAGTGGATGGATTGCACCTGCTGCTCTCCAATGGTTTCCTTTTACAGTAAAATCTCATTAGAAGACACTCTGTGAGTACCAAATGGGGATAGCTTGAGCCCTATCTCTTTTGACTTTGCCCACTCTCAACGAAGTCATAAATGAACTGAATAAATGGACACTGTGCACTGAGTTTCCATACTTCAACACAGCAAACTTTATCATGTCCTTGGCAGGACCATTTGCATACGAATGATTGATGCTGGGGATTCTTTTCATTTTATTAAGAAAAGTCTCCTAAGACCTCGATTAGGCTACAATTTGTTAGCCTACTTGGAGCTACTGTGAATTATTCAAAGCAATAAAGCTTCATTTCTTTACAAGTAACCTACAATACAGATGGTTCACTAATTTGAAAGGCTACATCCAATTAGTTTGAGTAAGTGAGGTTGGACTGCATTCAATAGCAATTTATTGATTTCTTTCATCATACAAATCACTCTCCCTAGGCAAGAATTCCTTTTAATAGCCCCAGTACTCTGTGAAGACAGGAACAGTGGCCTTTCCCTCCCAGACAAAGATGTGGTGTCCACTCACCTGTCTGTGATCTGGAATCTTAGTAGTAAGGATCACTTGCACTGATACATCCTCATGCTTGAAGTCTCATTCTTTTTTTTTTTTTTTTTGTTTTTGTTTTTGTTTTTGTTTTTGAGACGGAGTTTCACTCTTGTTACCCAGGCTGGAGTGCAATGGCACGATCTCGGCTCACCGCAACCTCCGCCTCCTGGGTTCAGGCAATTCTGCCTCAGCCTCCTGAGTAGCTGGGATTACAGGCATGCACCACCATGCCCAGCTAATGTTTTGTATTTTTAGTAGAGACGAGGTTTCACCATGCTGACCAGGATGGTCTCGATCTCTTGACCTTGTGATCCACCCGCCTCAGCCTCCCAAAGTGCTGGGATTACAGGCTTGAGCCACCGCACCCGGCCTGAAGTCTCATTCTTAGTGGCTAAAGTTCAGCATCAGTATATGGCTGGCATGGAGGATTGGTTCTGTGTGAGGTTGGCCAAGTTGCTTTACCTCTCCAGGTTGGAATTTCTTCATTCTGCAATTATACACTGTGTATAGTAATATAATAATAATGGGGCAGCCCATTACCAAGGTGTAGGCTCAGCCTCTGAACAGGGTTAGGGAACATTCTAGGCTAGGGTTAGGGCTTAGTCAGTGGCCAAAATTAGAGCTTGCCATATGGATGGAGAGCTAAGTGAAGGAGACTTTATTTTCTAATTCTAACTGCCTGCTTATAGGTAATGCTGTGCTCTACCCCACTGAGCTGAGGAGGTAAGACACCGATAGCAACAAGACAAGTCTGGAATTATAGGACAGGGACACTTAGGAAGTTAGGGAAGATCCTGGAAAATTTATATTCCCTGTCTAGTACCTCAACATTTCCTGTAAAGATCGCAAGAGGGAGAAGCTCACTTGCTCTGTCACTGACATTGCAAGGCATCATCAGATTCTAAATAATTACTTGAAACTGGGTACCTTTCCTTGCTGTGAATTTCTCTCAGGGACTCTGGCCATGGGGTGCTGCTGGGATCGGTTCCAGTCAATTTATCTTTTCTCTATCTCTCCTATGGGTGTGGAAGAAAGGGGATGGGCTGGGCCACCTTGGCCATGTTTGAGTTAACAAATGACAATAGAATTCCTGCTTAGAATGCTAGGGAAATGGTTTTCTCTGATCTCTTGGGAGGAATTGCAATCACCAAGTTTTGAAAAGGCTAGGGAATCTGTAACTGAAGGCTGCTTTTCATTTGAGACAGGAAGAGACAGACACGGAGGGTGAGACTGATAAGTGAAAGGGCGTGAAGCACCATTTCCCCCCTCAGGATGCTGGGGCTGGGCTGGAGAAGATGCAACAGGAGGTGGTGGTGGTGATGGGGGAATCCACTGTGCCTGACCTACATGCTCACAATCACCCTATGAGCTCATTATCATATTACTCCCACTTTACAGATTAGGAAACTGAGGTACAGAAAGAAACAGAGGTCACCCTGCTAGTGAGTACAGTGCTGTAATTTGAACTCCAGAACCTCTAAGAGTTATGTTTATTGGGAATACCAAGTCAATCTGGAATAGCAGAAAGACAAGGGGAAGAGGTGGAGGAGGTTTCAGTAACATGGTACCTCAAGGGCTCTAAGGTGGCCTCAGTGCCAAGAGGAAGCACAAGGTAGTGGTTAAGAGCATACACTAGGAATCCAGCAGTCTGAGCCAACAGACTTGGTTCAAATCCCAGATGTCCCACTTTCTGGCTGTGTGACTGCGGGCAAGTTACTTGACCTCTCCGTGCCTCAGCTTCTTCTTCTATGAAATAGGGATATAGGGATAATAACAGTACCTACTTCATGAGATTTTTATGAGGATTGAATGAATCAATGAGGGAGAGTGTTTAGACAACACCTGACACCTAGTGATGGCTACCTAGCTGTTCAACATCTAGTGTAGTAATGAATTGCCCATGTGCTTGGCCTGTGGTTGGTTGGGGGCTCTTTGAGCCTCAGCTTCTCCCTACAACCTACTTTAGGGTTGATGTGAGACATGAATGAGGCAAGGGACATCGAGGGTCAGTGGCAAGGGATGAAGAAAACCTTTTGCTCTGCAAGGAATTCTATTTCCTTTCAAAAATTTTCAAGAGACGGGGTCTTGCTCTGTTGTGCAGGCTAGAGCACTGTGGCCTGATCATAGCTCACTTCCGCCTTGACTCTTAGGCTTAAGCCAGCCTCTTACTTCAGCCTGCTGTGTAGATGACACGGTAGGCACACGTCACCACACCTGGCCAATTTTAAATTTTTTTGTAATAATGGGGTCTTGCTATGTTGTTCAGGCTGGTCTTGAACTCCTGGCCTCAAGCGATCCTACCACTTCAACTTCCCAAAGTGCTGGGATTGTAGACATGAGCCAATGTGCCTGGCTGGAATTCTGTGTTCAATCTAAGTGACTTTAGATTCTGCTGACACACAGTGAAGAGGGAAAGGGCCATGGCTTCAGATACCATTGGGCCCAGATCCACAGCCTCAAGAATCCACACCTTGCAGGGTGGTAGAGCCAATGGGTAAGAACTCAGCCTCCAGAGCCAGACCCGTCTAGGTTCAAATCCCAGCTCTATCACATATTGTATGACCTTGGGCAAGTGACTTTGCCTCTCTCAGCCTCAGTTTCCTCATCTGGAAAATGGGGGTATTATTTGTGCCTTCCTCATAGGGATGTTGTAAAGATTAACTCCATGGACACATGTAGAGAGCTAAGAGCAGCACCAAGCACGTAGTATTATATTTGTTGATTTATTTCCAGAGAAACCAGAGATGAGTGAGAAATGAAGGAAGACTGTGGCGCTCCTCTCCACCCTCTCCCCTTCCCCACCGGCTGGAAGATGCTCCTGTCCAAATGGGAAACTGAAGCCAAAATAGCACAATAAAGGAAAGGAAGTGCTCCAGGAGCAGATGGGCTCCCACTTGCCGTCCTGAGGAATGTGCTGACTATTCAGGAACAGGCCTTTGGCAGTCACTTAACACAATCACAAAGCAAAGGGAAATGATCAAGTCTGTCACTAGGGTCAGTGCCAATTTGTTTAAGAACGTGGTGAGGCTGAAAAGGACGATACGGGGAATGGGAGACCCTGAACATTCCTGGAGCCAGTTTGCAAAACCTCCCAGGCAGCAGCAATCCCAGGTGCGTGTGGCTGGAGACCTGCCCTCCCTGTGCTCCCTCCAAAGTTCCCCAGTGAGCAGCCTTGGCCATGATGGAGGTGCTGGTGGTCCACGTGAGCTGGCTCAAGTTGGGGCTCACATGCTTCCTTTATTCTATTCTGCAAACTTGTACTGAGTGTCCACTCTGTGCCAGACACTGGGGTAGGAGGCGTGGGGTATGTGGGGGAGAGTGATACAGGTAAGGTCCTTGCTCTGGAAGAACACCTAGAGGATCGAAGCTGTGTCCCCCTACATGGGAACACATCTGAGAAATGCTGAGGGGTCAGGGACTGGACTATTACCCCTTCCCAGGGGCTTTACCTGGAAAAAAAAAGAATATCTGGAAAGGAAAATGTTTAATATGGAATAACTGCTAATGATGGAAATAGCGGGGGTGTTATTTCCTGGGGTGTGGAGGGGCCATGGCAGACTGTAAACTTATTAAAAGAAAAGCTTCTGCTTCTGTGAATCCCTTGACCAGGCGCTAGCACGACTGTACACTTAGACTTCTAGGCAGAGCATTTAGATGAGATCCTACCAGCTTTGACTGAGTGCCTACTATGTGCCAGGAACAAGATCAGGTGCTCTCCTATGCTTTAATACCACAGAAAACCGATCTGAGGGGGATTAATGTAGATATTGAACGACTGGACATGAATCACAGGAAGCCCCTTAGGTAGAATGTAACCTAGTAGTTCTCAAAGTGTGGTCCCTGGGCCAGCAATGTCAGTATCACCTGGGCACTTGTTAGAAATGCAAATTCTCAGTTCCATCCCATAGGCACAGTCAGAAACTCTAGGGATGAGCCGAGCAATCTATTCCTACGAACCCTCCAGGTGACGCTGGTGCACACTCAAGCTGGAGGCCCACCGCTCTAACCCAGTGGTCTTTAAAAGGGGCTCTGGGCTACCATGGAGGTTCTAGGGGAACCTCTGGGAAGGGGAATGGGGTGAGATCAGTTCTATTTTCATCTGCCACCTTACATGTTGAGCTGCCCTCTTAGATTTTGCTTAAAGAAAGTGTTCCAAACTGCAAAAATTTGAAACCCATGATTCTGGTTGTACCAACTGCCTTCCCCACTTTACGCATCCTGCCTCATCATTTGTGCAGATGGAGAACACTGAGGCCCAGGTAGAGGAGGGCTCTGTCAGGCAGGGATGGGACTAGCACTCCCGTCTCCTAACTTGCAGCCTGGGGCGCTTCGTGACATCTCAGGCTGTCCCCTCATGAGAGAGGAAACAGGAAGGCAAGACTTTGAGCTCTCATTGAGTAAGATCCTGGGGCTGTCTGCTTCTCTTTCTAGTTATGCCCGGAAGGGATAGAAGCTTCTGGGGTTCTTGGAGGAAGCGTTTCCTGTTCCACTATCCTGTAGCCTAGGGCTTGTAGCCCCGGATCAACCTCCCAGCTAGCCTGGACTCTTCTGACCACACTCATCTCAAGGTAGAATATCATGGGAAGGCTGCCTGCACTTCCAGACTCACCCCCCCATTCCTTAGCCAGGCCTCTCAGGCCTACCTGCTGTCCAAGGCTCTGAGTATGTCCATTTCCCTGGTCTCAATTTCCTGCCCAACCGCAATCCAGACAATGCTCTGTTGATTCCCTCATACTAAGTGGGGGTCGCTGCGAGCCTCTTCTGGAGGGTCATTGCTTACTGTATTATATGTCTCTCCCTTCTCAGCCTCCAGCACTGCCAGGTCTGTTGCCCCAGTGGGCAGTGCACAGGGCTTGGTATGCGAGCAGCAGAGATGTCAGTGGGGTTGGGGTCTTCCCTACCTGCTGCTGCTTCTGTCCAAGGCTCAAAGATCCAGCTAGTAGGGCTTCCCCATGGCTGCCTGGGCCCTTTCTGATATCTGGCATCGCCTTTGACTTCATACTTAAGCCTCTGCCAATCTCTATGGCTGTCTTCCCCCAGGACAAGAGCACCGACTCCAGCCATCTCCACAATAAAAGAGAGAATGCAAGCACTCCTCCAGGTGCCAACTGAGGACACTGGCGATGCCGGGACTGCAGTCTTAGGCTGCTGAGCCTACGTGAACAAAGTCAAGGCAACTGCAGCATGGTGTGTGAGTCAGCTGCTTGGCTCGTGTGTGTGTGGGGGGGGGGGCAGGGAGGGGGTGAGGGAGGTGGATTCTGGATGAATGAGACACTAAAAAGAAATTGAAAACATGACTGCTAAAAGACTAACATTTTCAGGACAAGCCAGCTCATCCCTCCTGCAAAAGAGCATTTGAAACCCTAGCCAGGCCTGCTCCTGGCCAACTTATTAGCCTCTGTGGACTGGCTTAGAGCAGGGATTTCACAACTGATAGAAGCCAGCAGTGTAGGGGAAATAGCAAAAGGGTTCTGGAGCCAGAGAAATAAACATTGAAATCTGAGCAAGGGACTCACCTCCTTGAACTTTGGTAAAAGATTTTGGTAATATTAGGTTGAACCACATGAAAATGCTATTTTGTGGATCAAAAAAGGTTGAATATTGACAATTTCTTTCTTTCTTTCTTTTTTTTTTTTTGAGACAGAATTTCGCTCTTGTTACCCAGGCTGGAGTGCAATGGCGCGATCTCGGCTCACCGCAACCTCCGCCTCCTGGGTTCAGGCAATTCTCCTGCCTCAGCCTCCTGAGCAGCTGGGATTACAGGCACGCGCCGCCATGCCCAGCTAATTTTTTGTATTTTTAGTAGAGGCGGGGTTTCACCATGTTGACCAGGATGGTCTCGATCTCTTGACCTCGTGATCCACCTGCCTCGGCCTCCCAAAGTGCTGGGATTATAGGCTTGAGCCACCGCGCCCGGCGAATATTGACAATTTCTTATGGTTCAACCCAATAGCCCCTTCCTTCCAGAGATACTGTGCAGATTAAATGAGCTAATACGCAAGAGTGTTTATACCAGCATGTGACACATCATAATAAATGCCCAATAAAGGATAATGATGATGATAGTGATGATAATGGGTATTTAACACCAAATTTGGGCCACAGAATGAGCCCTGACCTTGGCCATCTCATAAATACAAGTCCTGGATAGGCTGAAATACCTCAGGGGCATAATCTACGGGGTTAAAATATTTCCCTGACCAAATAACCCTCCCCAACCCAGGCTGTCCCAGCTCTTAAATTTTTTTGCTTATTGGTCATGCTGTGGTGAAACTACTCTCCAATGAAGGCTCCCACTAAAGAGTCCCCAAAGGGAAAGAGATTCATTCACTGATTCATTTGTTCATTGAACAGCTTGTATCAAGAGCCTATTATGTTGCCAGGCACTGTGCTAGCTGGTGGATTGCAGAAGGTATGGTCCCTGCCCTGGAGGAATTCACAATTAGATATGAGAGAAAGCCTCCAGACAGGTATCAACAGTCCACTTTCAACAAGTGCCATAGCCATAAAAGTATGTCCCAAGATTTGTGGGGTCACTGAAGAGGGATCATCCTCTCTCTGAGGCAGAAGGATAGGTTCTGGAGGTAGGGAACCTAAGGCTGTTTCACGCTGAGTTCCTAGAACTAAATTGAAAGGAAAACCCTAACTTTCCACCCCTAAGTAACAAAGGGACCAGAGACTACTCCCTGTCCAAGTCCCCACTTTTTCTGTGTGGCGGATGGAGAATTGAAGGTACATCTGATTGGTTGTTAGACGTTTGCATAGGAGTGTAACTTTGAAACTTCACTTCAGCCTCTGTAGGCTGTTCACAACCAATCAGACTGATTGAGGTCCAAGTCTCCCTTTGTATCGAAGTGATACTTTGTAACTTCGCTTGAGCCTCCAATGGGTTGCTTCCACAACCAATCAGATCTTTGCATAAAAGTGTGACCTTTGTAACTTCACTTCAGCCTCTAATTGATTGCAATCAGACTGATTGCAGACCACCACTTCATTTGCATGGGGTGAGCACCAAGTGGCCAGTGGGAAACCTGTAAGGGGTACTTGGATCCCAGAAGATTCTGTATCTGGGCCCTTGAGCAGCTGCCCAGGCCCGCTCCCACCCTGTGGAGTGTACTTTCATTTTCAACAAATCTCTGCTTTTGTTGCTTCATTATTTTCTTGCTTTGTTTGTGCATTTTGTCCAATTCTTTGTTCAAAACACCGAGAATCTGGACACCCTCCACCAGTAACACCTCCATCCTTCTTAAAGCTGTTGGTTGGTCAGAGATGGCTACACAGGAAAAGGGACATTTCAGATGGACTTTAAGTGACCTGTAGGAATTCCTTGCATGGAGAAAGCGTGAGTTCAAGCAGGAGAAACCTAATATATAGAGGCATGGAATTGCAAAGGGGTGTGAGCATTTTTAGGGACTGTTTCTGGTAAGTTCAGTGTGTCTGGAGTATGCATCAAGAAAAAGAGTATCAGGAACTGAGGATAAAGAGGCACGTCAGGGTTAGGTTGGAAAGTAGCTCTGGATCTAATTCCCTAGGCAACTGAGAACCAACAGATGAAAATTTCCCAGCATCCAGAGAGAAGACAATCTAATTTTGTCTGGAATGGGACCTGGGAATCTGAGATACAGGGCTTTTTTTTTTTCTTTCTTTCTTTCTTTCTTTCGTTCTTTCTCTTTCTTTTTCTTTCTTTCTCTTTCTCTTTTTTTCTTTCTCTTTCTTTCTTTTCTTTCTTTCTTTTTCCTTCCTTCCTTCCTTCCTTCCTTCCTTCCTTCCTCTTTTTCTTTCTTTTTCTCTTTCTCTTTTTTCTTTTTTTAGAGATGGAGTCTCACTCTGTTGACCAGGCTGGAGTACAGTGGCTATTCACAGGTGTGATCACAGCTCACTATAGCCTCAAACTCCTGGGCTCAAGTGATTCTCCTGCTTCAGCCTCCTGAGTAGCTAAGACTACAGGGTTTTCTTTCTTGGTAGTAATCATTCTCTGTTGAGGTATAATTTATATGCAATAACGTGCACTCATTGTAAGTGTACAATTCAATGACTTTTAATAAATGCCTGTACCATGTAAACCAGTACTACCTTAGACCTGGGTAGATGGGGCTTCTGCCTTGCATCTCAGGGGGACCCCGCTGCACTTTGCAGCACTTTCCTTAAAATTTCCAGTTTCCTGCCAATGTCTGAAACCAGAGCCTTGGTCTCAGCACACCATGCTACAGTTGCCTTGACTGTTCACATAGGCTCAGCAGCTTAGCACCAGTGGTGTCATGAGGTTGGACTTTCCTTAGCTCAGAACGGGTCCCACACAGACATAAGACTTGGTCTGTGTTTTTCCAGGCACTCTTTGAGTCTCTAGACATCCCCCATCCTGTGCCTGGGGCCCACCAGATGTCCCAAGGAACTCCAGTACTCTAACCTATGGAATCATCTATGGTACTTGTAGTTGAGACCCACTTCCAGGAGAGCAGCATGGTAAGTGGATTGCTCCACTAACCAGAACAATGTGTCTTTGACAGAAGTGCATGAAATTGGGCCAACCAGAATGGTATCAACACACTAATTTTGGATGACTCAAATATTGTGTGTAGAAAGGTGTTGCACAAAATATATTTTCCCAGATTCTGAGCACCTTAGGAGTGGCCCTGGGTGTAAAGCCACTGCTGTGATTGAGATTTATGTCATTTTCATCATGGCAAAAAAATGTCCTTGAAGACCTTTGTAATCTCACTCCCACTCCTGACCCTTGACTACCTCCATCTTGCTTCCTATAACCATAGGTTAGTTTTACTTATTCTAGAATTTCAAATAAACAGAGCTATATGGCATCTAGCCTTCGTGTCTGGCTTCTCATTACATAATGCTTTTGAGGTTCTCCATGTTGTAACATGTATCAGTAGTTTATTCCTTTAATTGCTGAATACCCATTGTATTAATATGCCATTGTGCATGTTGTATGTCCATAAAAATTATAATGTATGTGATGTATGATTGCATTGGTATACCATTGATCCAATCTATGGATATATCACAATTTGTGTATTCATTCACCCATTGCTAGACACCTGAGCTGTTTCTAGTTTGGGGTTTTCATAAATAAAGCTGCTATGAATACTCTTGTATGAGGTTTGTTGTGGGCATATGTTTTTATTTCTCTTGAATAAATACCTACAAGTGGAATTACTGTGGGCCAAAACATTAGCTTATGTTTAATTTTATGAGAAACTATCAATCTGATTTCCACAATGGAAGTACCATTTTCTACTCCAACCAGCAATGTAATTTTCATTGCTTTGTAGAGTTTTCATTGATTTATATCCAGTTAGTACAGTTATTCTAAAAGAAATTTCACCATTCTAAGTGATTGTGTACTAGCATCTCATGGTGGTTTTAATTTGTATTTCACTGAAGACTAATAATGTGGAATATCTTTTCATGTGTTTATTGGCCATTTAAATCTTTTGCCCATGTTTTTAGATACAATTAACAGATAATAAAATGCACCCATTATAGGTATACATACAACTCAGTGAGTTTGACAAATATATACAATCATATAACTAATACTGCCTAGGTAGAAGCTTATTATTTTTACCGATATTTTCAAAGCACTGACATTTGGTTTCATTGATCTCTATCTGTTTACTAGTTCATTGATTTCTGTTCTTATCTTTGTTACTTCCTTTCTTCTACTTATTTTGGGCTTAATCTGTTCTTCTCATTCTGGCTTTTTAAGCTTGAAGCTGTTAAGTTTAGCATGAAACTACCTCCTTATGTATTTTAAGTTTGGCCTAAAGGTTTCTCTGTGCATAGTGAACTGTAACCTAACTGGATGTGTAAACAGACTGTAACCTGCTCTTGCACCAATCACTGAGTCCTGGCAAATCACAGGTGGCCAGCTGTTCAAATTGTGTTCAAATAAGGCAAACACTGAGCTGTAATCATAATCAGTCCAGCTGGTTCTGTACCTCACTTCCATTTTCTCTTTTCTTTCTCTCCCTTCCTTCCTCTCTCTCTTTCTCTCTCTCTCTCTCTCCTTTCTTTCTTTCTTTCCTTCCTTCCTTCTCTTTCTTTCTCTCTTTCTTTCTCTCTCTTTCTCTTTCTTTCTTTCTTTCTTTCTTTCTTCTTTCTTTCTTCCTTTCTTTCTTCCTCTCTCTCTCTTTCTCTCTTTCTTTCTTTCTTTTGACAGAGTCTCACTCTGTCGCCCAGGCTGGAATACAGTGGCACAATCTTGGCTCACTTCAACCTCTGCCTATGGGGTTAAAGCAATGAATCCTCCCACCTCAGCTTCCTGAGAAGCTGGGACTATAGACACGTGTCACCACAACTGGCTAATTTCTTTAGTTTTTGTAGAGATGGGGTTTCACCATGTTGCTCAGGCTGGTGTTGAACTCCTGGGCTCAAGCGATCTGCCTGCCTTTGTCTCCCAAGGTGCTGGGATCACAGGCATAAGCCACTCTTCCCAGCCCACACTTCCATTTTCTGTACATCACTTTCCTTTTTCTGTACATTAATTTTCTCCAACCACATGGCAGTGCTGGAGTCACTCTAAATCTATTCTGGTTTAGGAAGCTGCCTGATTTGCAAATTGGTCTTTGCTGAATTTAACTCTGTTAAATTTAATTTGTCTAGAGTTTTTCTTTTAACAAAGCTGAGGTCATTGATCTGAGACCTTTTTTCTTTCCTAACATAGGTATCGAGCGCTATAAATTTCCCCCTAAATACTGCTTTAGTGACATCCCACAAATTTTTATATGTTGCCTTCATTTTCATTCAATTAAAAATGCTTTTCAATTTCTCTTGTGATTTATTCTTTGACTCATGGATTATTTTGAAGTGTGTCATTTAATTTCCAAAGATTTAAGGATTCTGTAGATACCTTTTTTGTTATTGATTTTGAATCTCATTCTGTTGAGATCAGAGAACATACATTACATGATTTCAGTCCTTTTAAATTTATTGAGACTCGTTTGATCGTCTAGTTTATGGTCTATCTTGGAGAATGTTCCACATGTGCTTGAGAAGAATGTGTAGTCTGCGGATATTGAGTACAGTGTTCTATTCATGTCAATTATGTCAGGTTGATTGATGGTGCTGTTTAAGTGGGGGTTTTTTTGTTTATTTGTTTTTGTTTTTGTTTTTGAGACAGTCTCGCTCTGTCACCCAGGCTGGAGTTTAGTGGTGCTGTCTCGGCTCATTGCAACATCTGCCTCCCAGGCTCAAGTGACTCTCCCACTGGAGCCTCCTTAGTAGCTGGGATTATAGGTGCCTGCCACTATGCCTGGCTAACTTTTGTATTTTTATGATAGTGGACACAGGGTTTCACCATGTTGGCCAGGCTAGTCTTGAACTCCTGACCTCAAATGATCTGCCCGCTTCAGCTTCCCAAAGTGCTGGGATTACAAGTGTGAGCGACCACATCCGGCCAAGGTGTTGTTTAAGTCTTATACACTCTTCCTGATTTTCTGTTTACTTATTTTATCAGTTGCTGAGAAAGAACTGTTGAACTTTCCAACTATAATTGCACATTTTTCTATTTCTTATTTCAATTCTGTCAGTTTTGAGTTCACTTATTTCTTGTTATTAGGCATATACACATTTAAGATAGTTATATTGTCCTGATGGCTGTTTTATCATTATACATGTCTTTATTCCTGGTAATAGTCTATGTCTTGAAGCTTACTTTGAAATTAATAAAGCCATTCCTCGTGCATCTTTATCATTTCAGTTTAACCCATCTGTGTCTTTATGTTTAAAACATATGTCTTATAGACAGCTAAAATGTTGAGTCCAATTTTCTTTTTAATACAATAGGACAATCTCTAACTTTTAATCGTACTGCTCAGAGTCCCTTCACATTTGATGTCATTATTGAGATCATTGAATTTAGGTCATCCATTTCTTTGTTTATTTTCTATTCTTCCTGTCTATTCTTTGTCAGCTTTTTCCCTTTTTTTGCCCTTTTGGGGTTGAGTATTTTATCTTATTTTTGTTGAGATGGAGTTTTGCTCTTGTCTCCCAGGCTGGAGTGCAACGGCAGGATCTTGGCTCGCTGCAATCTCCGCCTCTGGGCTCAAGTGATTCTCCTGCCTCAGCCTCTGGGATTACAGGTGCCTGCCACCATGCCCGGCTAATGTATTTTTAGTAGAGATGGGGTTTCACCATGTTGGCCAGCCTGGTCTCGAACGCCTGACCTCAGGTTATCTGCCTACTTCGGCCTCCCAAAGTGTTGGAATTATGGGCGTGAGCCACTGCGCCTGGCCTAATATTTTCTTAAAAACTTTTTGCCCCGGCACAGTGGAGGAAGTCGTGCTACCCCGCGGGGCTGGCTTCTGTTCTAGATTCACCCCGACACCACCATGTCGAAGGTTTCTTTTAAGATCACGCTGACGTCGGATCCGCGGCTGCCGTACAAAGTACTCAGTGTTCCTGAAAGTACACCTTTCACAGCAGTCTTAAAGTTTGCAGCAGAAGAATTTAAAGTTCCTGCTGCAACAAGTGCAATTATTACCAATGATGGAATAGGAATAAATCCTGCACAGACTGCTGGAAATGTTTTTCTAAAACATGGTTCAGAACTGCGGATTATTCCTAGAGATCGTGTTGGAAATTGTTAATATCTGCTATTTGGAACATACAATTGCCTTTCAGAATAAATATTGGTATTTTTTGTTGTTGTAAAATTGAAATCAGGCATTTAACTTACTATGAAAACACCAGAGTCGATGAGTACTGAACGGTGACTCATCTGTCCCTTTTGTTGTCCACACTCTTCACGTGAAGAGGGAATGCATATGAATCAAGGGTACTCCCGTCACAGAAGATCATACAGTCTTTGATTGCTACCTCCCAACACAAGCAGGTAGTTTGTTGGGGGTAAATGAATTAGCTAACTGTGTTAACTGGAAGCTTCTGATAATTTTTTAGAGAGCAGTTTTTTAACATCAAAATTTACTGAATCTTATTTATTCATTTTAGTTAAAAAGATAAAGAGAATTTTGGATCGGGCCGGGCACGGTGGCTCATGCCTATAATCCCAGCACTTTGGGAGGCTGAGGTGGGTGGATCACGAGGTCAAGAGATCAAGACCATCCTGGTCAACATGGTGAAACCCCGTCTCTACTAAAAATACAAAAATTAGCTGGGCATGGTGGCGCAGCCTGTAGTCCCAGCTACTCGGGAGGCTGAGGTAGGAGAATTGCTTGAACCCAGGAGGCGGAGGTTGCAGTGAGCTGAGGTCATGCCATTGCACTCCAGCCTGGGTAATAAGAGCAAAACTCCGTCTCAAAAAAAAAAAAAAAAGAGAATTTTGGATCATGGATGGATGGCAATTTGCTTGATAGATTCTGATTTGTAGACTCAGTTTAATTTTTAATTAAATCTGTAGGTTATGATGAAGTCAGTAGTCATATCAGTGAACAGTTAACTATGTTAAATTTTTATCATTTACTTTTAAGATTCAAACCTCATGTACTATATAAATTACAGTTTAATATCAACCAAAAAATTATAATTTTAATCTAGCCGTTAATGTGTATAAATTGATGTCCCATACCAAGTTTTAATGGTGAACTTGAGGAATCCAGTACTAGTGATGGTGGGAATTCACAATATAGTAGAAGCATCCTTTGCTGAGTTTTACATTCCTTTATCAGTCTCTTTTGATATAACTTTTAAAATAAGTGTCTTCAAGAAACCATTGGTGTTTTGAGGGTAATATTTTTAAATAACAGGAAGAGAGTATTACTGCACAGAACATCTGAAGGTCAAAAAAAAAAAAAAGCTCAAGGAAATGTAGATCAGAAGTGCTGATGAAATCTATTTATTGAAGACCCAACTTTTAAGGCAGTGCTAAGATTAGTCACCTATGTGAATAAGAAGCCAGGAAAGGAAAGATGGGGAAGCCCAGATCACCAATCTTCTGTTAAGCAGCAAAGCAACAAAGGAGAACAGTGAAGGGGAACAAAAACGTGTAGCAAAGTTTTACAGAAAAGCCTACTGGATAGACAAAACTGCAGAAGGTATATGTAGGGGAGAAACTGAAAGGGAAAATAGTCTTAAGTAGTAGAAGGCAATTAGAGAAAAAGTATCTACTGGCCTTGTCAACATACAGATTTCAAAATACACCTTATGAGAATTCAAAGAATGATGTGTGTATGGGAAGATTTTATTTGACCTTCCAGAAGAAATCAGTATCTATGCAAATCTGGAAAGATGAAATTAAAGCTCGTAATGATTCAGAATCAGTGCTTGACCTGCTGTATTCTGAATGGTGAACTCTGGAGGCAGGGATTGTGTTTGGCTCTTTAGAGCTAGAAATGTTGCGGCTTTCATTAAATATTTGCTGTAAAGTCTCTCTAAGACCAATTATTATCTTGGCATGTTTCAATATCTTCTCTATCACAGGCCCTAGGTTCATTAGGGGAAAACAAAATAGAAGAAAATTCATCAGATTCAGCATTCGAAGTGTGCCATTCGTAGTTTATGAAAGTACCAGATATTTGTAAATGTGGCGAACAGCAGGATTATGAATTATCAAAGGAAAAAAAATTGCTGAGGTGCAAAAAATCTGATGTTTGAGGAAGTTATTTTTATAAACAAAATCTGATGTTCAAAGGCCCTTGCTTCTTATAATAAATAATGAGCCTCAGTTAACCAGAAATTTATGAACATTCATTTCCTGACTTTGATTTAATATAGATTTTTCTCCACTCTGTTTATAGCACAAAAGTTTGCCTTCAGTGTTGCAGAAATAAATTTATGTTGTCCTGTGCCATAAAGTTATATATTTAATATTTTTATTCTTTGGTTTTGAAAATTATATTGTAAGTTCCGAAAAACATTTTATTAAACAACTAAACATTTTGTTACTAAAAAAAAAAAAAAAAACTTTTTGCTTAAAATGAATTTTAGATTTATAGAAGAGTTGTGAAATACAGAGTTCCTATAGACATTTCATCCATCCTTTCATAAACACTTCACATAAGTGCAATATATTTCTCAAACATAAGAAATTAACATTGGTACAATATTATTAACTAGACTACGAACTTTATTTGGATTTTCCCAGTTTTCCCATTAATGCCGTTTTCTGTTCCAGAATCCCATTTCAATTAATCATGATCATGTCTACTTAGGTTCCTTTTGGCTGTGACAGTTTCTCAGATTTTTCTGTTTTCCGATGACCTGGACAAGTACTGGTCTTCTGTTTTATAGAAGGTCTCTCAATTTGGGTTTGCCTGATATTTTCTTTTGATTGGTTTGTGGATATGGATTTCTGGAAAGACTACCATTGAGGTGATGTGTCCTTGACATCCCATTAAATCAGGGGGTACATGATATGGACTTGACTTATTGGTGATGTTCACCTCAACCACTTGGTCAAGGTGATGTCTGCCAGGTTTCCCCATTGTAAAGTCACTGCTTTTCCCTTTTGAAATTATATTCATTACATGCAAGTCACTAAATTCAGCTCACAGTCAAGGGGGTGGGAATTAAGCTCTACCTCCTCGAGAGGTAAGTATTAAGGAATAATAGAAATCTTTTAATTTTCTACTTTATCTCTGCCATTGGCTTATTAGCTATAACTTTTTTGGAGGGCAGTTGATCTAGGGTTTAAAACAAGCGTTTTTAGCTATCACAATCTACCTTCAGATGCTATTATGTGACCTCATGGACAAGTAAGAACCTTACAACAGCATACTTTCATATCTCCCATCATTTGTGCTATTGTTGTAATACCTTTTGCTTCTACATATAATATAAACCCAAGGCATAATGTTGTTGTTGCTTTAAACAGTCATTTATATTTTTTGAAATAATGTGTTGAGGCAAAATTCACATCATATAAAATTAACCATTTTATTTTATTTTTATTTTATTATAATTTTATTTTAGACAGAGTCTCACTCTGTCACCCAGGCTGGAGTGCAGTGGCACGATCTCGGCTCACTGCAACCTCTGCCTCCCAGGTTCCAGTGATTCTCCCGCCTCAGCCTCCTGAGTAGCTGGAATTACAAGCATACACTACCAGGCCTGGCTAACTTTTTGTATTTTTTAGTAAGGGGTTTTGCTATGTTGGCCAGGCTGGTCTCGAACTCCTGGTCTCAAGTGATCTTCCTGCCTCAGCCTTCCAAAGTGCTGGGGTTAGAGGCATGAGCCACCGCACCCGGCCATAATTAGCTATTTTAAAGTGAACAATTCATTGGCATTTAACAATCAATTGTCTTTTAAGGAAAAACTTTAAAATCGAGGAAAGCAAGCTTTTTCTTATTTCCCCACATGTTTATCATTTCTGGCTCTTTTTGTAGGTCTGTGTTTCCAACTGGTATCATTTCCCTTAACCCAAAGAGCTTCCTTTAACATTTCTTATAGTGTAAGCCTTTGAATACTTTAAAGATATCACTTCATTGTCTTCTGGCTTGCAACGTTTTGGTTTAGAAGTGTGTGGTTACGTTTAGTTTGGTGCCCCAGTATACAACGCGTCTTTTTTTCCCCCTAGAGCTGGTTCTAACATTTTCTCCTATCAGTGGATTTCAGCAATTTGCTTATACTGTGCTTTTGGTTTGATTTTCTTCATTTTCATTCTTCTTGAGGCTTGTTGAGTTCCTTGGATCTATGGTTTACAGTTTTTATCAGATTTGCCAAATTTTCAACCATCATTTATTCAAATGTTTTTCTTCCTTCAGCGCCTCCCGGAACTCTTATTACACCCACATTAGACCGTGTGATATTGAGCCACCGATCACTGAAGCTCCATTAGTATTTTTTCAAATAACAGCTTTACTAATACATAACTCACATACTATACAATTCATCCATTTAAAGAGTACATTTCAATGACTTTTATAATATTCATAAACATGTGCAACCATCACCACAGTCCATTTTAGAACATTTTCAGTACCTCCAAAGAAACCCCATACCCTTTAGCAATTCCCCATCCCTCTGACTCCTCTAGCCCTAAGGAACCACTAATCTACTTTGTTTCTATGGTTTTGTCTATTCTGGATAATAAATGAAAATAAATGAAATCATATAAATTGTGGTCTTTTGTGGGTCGCTTTTTTCTTAGTGTAAAGCTCATCTATGTGATAGCATGTATCAGGACTTCATTTCTTTTTATGGACAGATAACATTCCACTGTATGGATACACTGCATTTTGTTTACCCATTCGTTCTGTTAACTTTTTATCAGCCTCTACTAAATCAGTTATTTAATAAAAATAACTTTTTATTTTCCCTCTGTGCTACCTTTTGGGTAGTTTCCATTGCTATTTCTTCTAGTTCACTGATCTTTTCTTCTGCAGTGTCTAACCTGCTGTTAACGTCCATCCAGCAAATTTTAATGTTAATATTCTATTTTTTACCACTAAAAATTCTATTTGGCTATTTTAAATATATATTTTATATTTGTCTTCACTGTATCCATGTTTTCCTATAAATCCTTGAGCATATTTATAATAGCTGTTTAATTCTATCATCTCTACCATTTCTGGCTGTTTCTATTGACTGAATTATGGGAATTATGGGCGTGAGCCACTGCGCCTGGCCTAATATTTTGTTCCTGGCTATGGAAGCAGCACATTTTATTTGCTTCCTTACATGTCTAGTAATTTTTGTAATTGGATTCTAGACACTGGGGATGTTTCATTGTTCAGTGTCTAGATTTTGTGTCTTCCTTTAAGCAATCTTGGATTTTGTTTTAGAAAGCAGTTAAGTTTCTTGTATATCATCCTGGGCCTTTCACTGCTTATTTTTAAGGTTGATTAGAGAAGGTCTAGAGTATCATTTATTCTAGGTCAAGTTTATCCCTACTGCTGAGGTGTGACTTTTCTTGGGGCCTTGACTGAATGCCGTGGATTTTCCATAAGGTTTCTCTACTCTGGCTAGCAGGAAATTTCATGTCTCCTATACTTGTCAGGACTCTGGGAATTTCAGCCTATCATTTCCTGGTAGTTCTTGCCTGGATTTGTAGGGTATCATCCTATATATGTGTAGCTTAGTGTTCAGCAAGTCAGTCAAGAGGCTCCCTATGCAGATATCTGGAACTCTTTTTTTCTGTGTTGTTCTTTCCTTTCTAGAACTCTGACCTGAAAATTCCAGCTGCCCTAGTCTCCCAAACTCTAATATGTTTCCTCACGAACTCCGGGAGATCACTATACTCTTCTGGGATTTCCCCATCCCATATTATGGTCCAGAAAGTGCCTTCAGGCAGAAACCAAAAGCCATCATAGACCTCACCTCATCTTCTCGCAGGGATCCCAGCCCTGCACTGCCTATTGTCCAATGTCTAAAAATAGCTGCTTCATGTATTTTGGTCAATTTTCGTGTGTGTGTGTGTGTGTGTGTGTGTGTGTGTGTGTGTGTGTGTGTTTTAATGGCAGAAGAAAAAGTCTGATACAATTTACTCTAATGTGATTGGAAGCAGAAGTTCCAATAGAGGCTCCTAAACAGGGGAGAAACGTGATCATATTTGTTGCTACAGGAAATCTGGCACCTGGTGGTCTCTTAATTGGAAAAGAGATAAATGCTGGGGCAGAAAGACAAATTAAGAGGTAATTTAAGTTGTCTATGAATGAGTTGATGGCAGTATTAATTAAAAGAGTGGCAGTGGGATTAGGAAGACATAAAAACTGTGGAGAGCTCTATAGAAGGAGGGATTGACAGGACTCGCCGATAGATAGGATGTAGGTGGTAGGTGAAGTAAAGAGCAGAGTTCAGGATGACCCCCGGTTTTCTGACTTGAACAGCTAAAAGAATGGTACTACCATTCACTGAGATGGAGAAGACTGAAGCAGGAGAAGATACTTTTCTTTTTCTGAAGGGGTGTGTTTATTTGGTGGTTGGGTGGAGTGGAGATGGTGAGGTCAGTTGTGGCCATGTGGAGTTTGAGGTGCCTGTGAGCCACCAAGGGGGAAGAAGCTGGATATGCAGGTCTGGGGATCAGAGGGAAGGTGGGGCTGGAGAAATAAATGTGGGGTTTATCGCATATAACTGAGGCCACTGGTGTGTGTGAAACTGTCTAGGTAGAGGGTGTGCAATGAGAGTAGAAGGTGGCCCGGGAAAGAGTGAATATCCTCATTTACCAGCAGACAGATGCCAAGAGTGGGCCACGGTACAGGGAAGTCATGATGGGGAAAAATAGGGTGGAGTAAGAGCCCTGCTGGTTCTTGTCCACAGAGGATAGGCCCTGGGAGGGATTGACATGGAGGCCCAGGCCCTGCAGTGGGAGTGGGCAGTGCTAGAAGAGAAGCCGGAAAGTACCAGAGCACACTCTGCTAACTTCAGTGTTCTCTTGGCTCTTGTCCTTCTCTGCCCCTGTCTCACCTCCAGGCACAACCACCAACACTATTAAAAAGAAAAGAGAAAATAGGGCAAAACAAAGGCATCATAGAAATGGAAATAGTTTCTAAACCCCACAGTAAGAGAAAACCTCAACTGGTATTTTGGAGGCGACAGCAGTAGTTGCCACTCTGTCTCCAGTGGCTGGCATTGTCAACTTGGCCCTGCGCCCTGCAGCTGGCCCCTGAGGGCTGGCCACACTCCAGCCAGCCCGCATGTCTTCACCCCTACCTCTGGTACTGGGAACAGTGCCAGGGCCTCCCCAGGCAGCCAACCATGTGGTTGCCCAAGGAGCAGTCTAGGAGGACCCTAGAGCAACTGGGACAGACAGGAAAAGGCAGGAAGGGAGTAGCTCTGTGTAGTGATGGTAGCAAAGCCTAGATCTCAGGCCCCGGTACCCACCTTCGGTGGCATCTCTGGTTATTCTTGCCTAAACTCTCTCCTGCTTCTCGAAGCTAGTGAATGAGCAATGCTGTCACCAGCAAGGTCTGATTGGAATTTGTTCTCTGTGGCCTGTTGTTCTCCAAGGAGATCCTGTCTGTCTCTCTGGTGGGTTGGGAAAGCCCCAGGGTCAGGGACCTATTGTAATTGCCGTTTGCTTGACTTCTTAACAGTACACCAGTTTTGCTGTCATTTACCCATTGTCATCAGTTTTATTTTCAAATCAGATACATGACATGGGAACTGACTTTTGATGTGCTGCGAGCTCCCTTTAATTGTGAGGCTTCTGGGGCATGTACAATAGGATCTACTTCCCCTCAATTCAATTTGTGCTTAACATCTCAAGGACACAGTTCTTGGGTAAAGTGAGGTACATCTGGATTTCTTTTTTGAATTAAAGTAAATAAATATTCGGAAATGTTGGGGGAGAATTTTCCAAGACTGCTTTCCGCTTGAGGGAAATGGAGACCCCTGAGTTGAGGGGAGGGTTGGTGAAGGGTCTCAACAGGATGGGAGTGGTGTGAGGCTGGGACCCCTTCTAGACCATTGGAAAGGAGCCCATACCCAGCTCCTCCCACAGGCCTGGGAAAACAATGCTCTCCTGGCAGTGGGTAGAGGTCTTTTGGGGCTACAGGGGGCACACATATCCATTAGCCTGCCATCCTGATCCACGGCATCTTTGCTTCCTAGGTCAGCTTGGGTCCTCCGAGAAGCAGGTATCAGATGGGATTAAATGTATAGGAGCCTTACGGGAGGGGGGAAATCTGCAAAGGATACAAAGATGAAAGCAGGAGCAAGGAGGGCGCAGCTTCAGACTACAGTGCAGGACTAACACTTGAGAAAGGAGAGGCGCAAGGGAGGAGGCTGGAATAGGAAGTCTTGGGCTCCAGTGCAGCTCTAAGAAAGTCTCACCAGATTGATGGGAGATCCGGGAGCAGGGGCTGCCTGTTGGAGGAGTCCCATGTTAGGCAGGAATGGGCTGGAACTGGTATCCCTGCCAGGCTTAGTCATTGGTTGGGAGCAGCCTGTGGTGAACTCCACCATAGGTTCAAAAGTGCGGCAACTGGTGTACTGTAAAGAAGTCAGCCTCCCTGCAGAAGGTTCTATTGAAGGGATATCTGAGCAGCACAACTCCATGCTCACCTTGTGATCCCTGAGGCCTCCTGGGATCGCTATCTTGCCACCTTGCCTGGGGTCAGTCCTCAGGTCTGGTGTTTTGTTCTCAAGGCAATTGTTTCTCCCCTTCCAGCCAAACCCCAGGCCAGATGATCTTCCTGGGCCTCCTCCAATTCCACAGTAGGGCCCTGGCTCCCAGAAACCTGCCGTGCTAGACTGTCCACTTGGAGCAAGAAGGCTGTGGGGGCAGCTGGGGAGGGACCATGGGCTCTGACTCCCCCACTGGGCAGTTGGTCATTGCAGGCAATGGAGATGTTAACAATAGCCTCCAAAGGAAGGATGCTGCTGCCTCTCTCCAAGACTGGCCTGGGAACCACCTCTTCTCCTTGGCTTTCAAGGAAACACCAACGTGGGTCCTTGTGGATGTGTAGATGAACGACTCTCCAAGAGCTCTCAGCCAACTGTGCTGCTTGTGGTGGAGAAAAGGGTGAAGGGATGGGGATGGTAGTAGGCAGCTGGCCAGGGCCAATGGCACCACCTCCAGCCAGGATCCTGGGGGGAAACATTTCCTCTGGGAGGGTGGCCAGAACACTGGCTTGGCTGGTGGCTCCTCCTGACCGAGTGGCTCTGCGGTGGCATTGTGCCTTCAGGACCTAGTCTAAAGCTTGGGACACTGTGGGTGCCCAAGACCTGATGGTTGGACAAGTGCCTCCTCTTGGCTTCCCCTTCTAGACCCTCCCCTTTGCCTTCCACTAAAATGGAAGGTTAATGAGGGCTGGAACTTTGATTTTTCACTGCAATGTCCTAGCTCATAGAGACTGGCACAGAACAGGTGGTCAGCAAATACGTGTTGGATGAATGAATAAATAAAAGTGTCCATTGGGTGCAAGAGCCTTGTTCATAGGAACACAAAAAGGTGAAAAAGATAGGTCCTGCCCATGAGAACTCTCAGTCTGATGGGGAGACAAAGCCTCTTAGGCAGAAGATGGGGAGCTAGGATTTACTCTGTAAAGTAGCTAAACATAAGGACCCAGTTAAAAGAAAGTTAACAGCAAGAACATAGCCAGGTACAACTGGCGAGAGAAGGCCTTTGCGTTTAGGGGGCATTGGCATGATGGAGGTGGTAAGAGCTGGCTACGTATTTCCTTTCTAGGCTTCCTATTCATACAGAACACACGTTCTGAACCAGAGTTCTGGACACAAGACCTGACTAAGGCACAAGATACGGGAAAGTGGAGCTGGCCTGGAAAATCCAACAGGACACTTCTAGTATCAGGCAGGAACTGCTCATGGAAAGCAACAGCCTAGATGAAGGCCCGGCTCTCTGCTGGGGTCTGGGCCAAGCTCCCAGGCAATGAGTCTTATCAGTGGGTCAACTTCTTGCTGGAGGTTGGTGTAACTCAAGGGGACTGAAGGAGGAGAAAGACGGTGCTCAACACTTCTTGGGGCTATGAGAGTGCAGCAGCCTACTCCCTGAACCCAGTCCAGCCTGGGTACCCCTGAGGCTCCTCACCCCGGCAGCAGGCCCCTCAGGTCCTTTAGTCTTGATCCAACAAGAGGGAACATCTTATCCATTTGTGGCTTGCCCGTGGATTCCTAACTGTTGTCATTACCAGCTTGAGATGACAAATGCCTAAAGGGCAGGTTCAAGGGTCTCCCATTCCTTGGGGGACACTATTCTATGCAACTTCAGACTCACTGAGTGCTCATAATTTAGAGAGAAGGAACCAATAAGTCAGTGTCACTGCCATGAGATGTCTTTAGGTCGTTTTCCCTATGGTGGAGATGAGTTTGGCCTGAGCCGTTCACATTTCATCTGAGGCAGGCAGATTAGAGCTTGAGGGCTCAGGCTGAGGCCAGGGCTTGGGTTCAATTAGGGTTGAGGCCATAGCTAGGGTTAGAATGGAGGAAAGTGGTCCACACGGACGGACTCCACAGTGTGGGTCCTCACTGGGCTACAACAACCCAAGTTGACCAGCCTCGACATTTACATGTTGTCTATTACAAATAACACATTAGGACTTATTTTATAAATCTTTGAGGAAAAGCTCAAAGTTCAGCATTTTTGTTCTAGGAAAAGGCTGTCTCCATTAATGCAGGAATTGTAGACGGAGTAAGAGAATCAACCGTGATTGGCTATTAAAGTGGCAATGCCTCGTTAATGAGGCATTGGCAGAGAGCAGTGTCTGGAGGGGCTAGTTATTTTCTAGATGAAGAGAGACTAGGTTGGTTTGTAGCCCCAAGGAGATCAGGCTCTGAGGGGAAGGGACGAGGAAGGACAGAAGGTGAGGGCTGTAGCAGCACCAGGGGTCATCGATTTCCTCCTCCTCCTCTTCCTCTCGGCTGACGCTGAGTGCTAACAATTATGCTTATTGCTTAACAAGCATTATCTTATTTTGTCCTCAGGATATCATATGAAGAAAGTCTAACATTCTATCTTACAGATGAAGCAACTGAGGCTAGGCTGGGCAAAGTGGTTCATGCATGTAATTCCAGCACTTTGGGAGGCCGAGGCAGGTGGATCGCATGAGGTCAGGAGATCCAGACCAGCCTGGCCAACATAGCGAAACCCCGTCTCTACTACAAAAATAAAAAATTAGCTGGGCATGGTGGTGGGCACCTGTAATCCCAGCTACTTCGGAGACTGAGGCTGGAGAATTGCTTGAACCCGGGAGGCAGAGGTTGGAGGGAGTTGAGATGATGCCACTGCACTCCAGCCTGGGTGACAGAGCAAGTCTCCATGTCAAATTAATTAATTAATTGATTAAGTAAAATAAGAAAGAAAGAAACTGAAGCTAACGGGAGTTAGATAAGTAGTTCAAAGGTTCAGAACAGGGTCAGGGGTCGGACCTGGGTTTCTGACTCAAGATTTGATCACTGCTGTTTTTGCTGCCTCTAGTATTTCCTGGGCTTACTGAGGGCTCTCCAGGGACAGGTGAGCACCAGAGATCTTGGTACCTTGAAAGAAAACTGTCCCATGCACGACTCATCCATAATACCCTTCCTGTCCAGTCTAAAGCTCTGCACCCCCTGGAACTCCTTGGTCCTGCTGGGCTTCCTTGGAGTTTCTCGGGGCCCACGTGGGTAGGGGCCTGCTCTTTGGTCCATGTGCTATCTCTAAAGACTCACCCCCAAATGACTGGACTGGGGCCACCCGCTTTGAGCCCCTACCACATCCCGCCTCTCTGTCTCCCTTAGCTCGGCTGCTCCCCGCAGCCCTCCCGCTTCCTGATAACTGTGGGGAGAATTTGGCAGCACACACATGACGTTTGCTGGCCCCTTCCCAGGCTGAATTTCACATGGTTATTTCCTCACCATATTTCTAGCCTGCTGGGCCCCCTGGAGACTCCAACTCATCCTTGGCTGATTCTAAACAGTCCAGTTTTAGCTCATCTGCGGATTTCATTAGCGTGCTGTTTACTGGCATCTTACAAAGTTTTAACTGAAGCTGTTCCTAGAGACTGAGCCAGGGGTTGGTCACTGAGGTTGGTCAGAGCTTGGTGTTAATGAAGCCAAGCACATGGACACAGGCCATGTCGGGCCCAGTGAGCTGGGCTGAGCTGCCAGCCGCAGACTGAGGCTGAGTCCAGACCCCGTTTCAGATGGAGCCTGAATCTTATGCACAGGCCTCCTCTGGGATCTAAACTCTGAGGCGGCAGTGGGCATTGAACGTTGCACCCAGAAACAAGTCAAGGTTCTTGCAAAGACACTGGCTTGAAGTTTGTCCCTGGTGTTCCCTTCGTCACTCACCTGCCTGCCATTCTCATCGTAGGCTTTAATTCATCAGCCCTGGGCCTTTCTGCATGGAAAGATGGAGTATTAACAGTGCGCAGCTGGGTGCAGTGGCTCACACCTGTAATCCCAGCACTTTGGGACGCCGAGGCAGGTATATCACCTGAGATCAGGAGTTCAAGACCAGCCTGACCAACATGGAGAAATCCTGTCTCTACTAAAGTTACAAAAAAAAAAAAAAAATTAGCCGGGTGTGGTGGCTCCTGCCTATAATCCCAGCTACTCAGGACGCTGAGGCAGGAGAATAGCTTGAACCAGGAGGCGGAGGTTGCAGTGAGACGAGATCATGCCACTGCACTCCAGCCTGGGCGACAAGAGCAAAACCCCATCTCAAAAAACAAAACAAAAAAATACAGTGTGCAGCACGGGGCTGGTCCGGACCCCTCCTCCCACTCTTGCACTGGCCTCCGGCTCAGGCCACAGTGTCATGGTGTCTCAGGGTAAGGGGCAGTCTTTGCTGCCAGGTCTCCACTGGGGCTCTCTTTTTTGCTCCTTCTCCTTATCCCAGCTTCACTGACCCCAGTGAGCCCCTGGACAAAAACAGATGGCAGACCGGTGGTGTTTACAGCATCTCTGGTTGGGAAGAGTCACATTTGGTTCATTTCCAGGACAGCACAGAAAAGTGAGACCAAAACTTGGGGACTGTGCTGCCCTCTGTGCCCCAGCATGCTGTCCCAGCTTTCTGTGCTACAGGTGTGGAAATGACTGAGCTGGAACTGAGCTGTGACACGTGCTCTCCCCTGGTCCCTGTGTGCCAATTTGCAAGGTCGCTAAGGATGAAACCCGGGGCTGGAAAACAGCAGAGATGACACTGTCTTGTCTAGGGCAGGGTTCACACTGTTGCCTTCATTAGCCCGGGGTTCTCCCCTCATCAATCAAAGGGACCCTGAGTTTTGGGACATTATATATATATATATATATATATATATATATATATATATATATATAATGGACATTATATATATACAGGATTGAACATATGAATTTTGGAGAGACACAAACATTCAGACCACAGCAACTTCCCTGAGCTCTTGTTCTACCTTCATGCCCAGTGCTGAGGCCGTCGTGCCCAGTGTGTTCTAATAGGACAAGAAGCTGCATATGAATAAAAGCAGTTCTTGCTGTTCTCATCCAGCAGGTCACACTAGAAGTGAGATTTGTGATTTAAATCTCATGAGACCTAATACCTAGTCTTTTCCTATGAAATCCACAGAGTCTAGTGAATACATATATATGTATATATCTATATTCCATCATGTCCATATATATTAGCCTCTGTAAGTGTGTAGATTCTGCCTTCTACTCTTTATTATTTTTCTCTGCCTTTTCTCTCGGCCCATAGTGGGACTGGGTACAAGAGAGACAGATGGTGGAGGCCAAGGGCCATCCCACCATGGGCTGATCAGCTTCGACCCCCTGCTCGTCTGCGGTACAAGCCTGCGGCTTTGCACAACTCTGTAGGGAGGGAGGACAGCTATGTGCAGCACGATGTGCTCCCCAGCCCAGTGAGCCTTTGCAGCTGCCACACCAACAATGCCTGGTCCTGGCTGATTAAATGGGCCCCTCTGGAGTTTGGGTTGTCAACTGAAGCATGAGGTAGGGGTGGCAGCAGAGCACAGATTTCCATTTATAGACTCTTCTGTAATGTTCCTGTTGATCAAACGCCTTCGAACCCCTCTCTTGGCATGCTCTCTGTCAGTCAGAAAAGGTTCTAAGCTCTCTTTCTCCCAAAGGTGACCATAAGGCAAATGAAATTGAAATCTGATGGAGTTGAAGATCCTATTCAGTTTGATTTGGTTCAGTGTGATTTGAGAAACATTTACTGAAGGAGCCACTGCTCTGGGCCAGGCCTTTTGTCAGCACTAGGTAAAAAGATATGTCTTGGTGCCTGCCCTCCAGGGGCTTCCAGAGACCATCTGGGTCCAGCACAGTCAGAGCACTGATGCAGGTCCACTGACAGGAGCCCAGAGGACGAATGAAGTAACTCTGCTGGGCATGAGGACAGAACGAGAGCTCAGGAGAGTTGCTGTGCTCTGAATGTTTGTGTCTCTCCAAAATTCGTATGTTGAAATCCTAACTCCCAAGGTAATAGTATTAAGGTGGGGCCTCTGGGAGGTGATTAGGTCATGAGAATGGAGCCCCCATGATGGGATTAGAGCCCCTTAGAAGAAGACATATGCGACAAGAAGATGGCCATCTGTGAACCAGGAAGCAGGCCTTCACCAAGAACTGGGCCATGATGGCACCATGACCTTGAACTTCCAGCCTCCAGAACGGTGAGAAATAAATATGTGTTTAAGCCACCCAGTCTATGGTGTTCTGTTTCACCTGAAAGTCCTAAGACAGAAGTCTTTGCAAACAAGGTGATTCCCAGCCAGGGGTTTGAAAGGTCAATAGTTTTCCTAGAAGGACAAAATGAACAGGGTGGTAGGGGGATGAAACAACCACAAGCAAAGATGCAAAAGCGGCAGTAGCTGGGTGGGGGGCTGCAACTATTTCAGCAGAGCTCTTTGACTTTTGCTTCTCAGTGCCTGGCAAATATGGTGTTCAGAAGATGTTGGGTGAATAAATGCACCTTCTTGCTCCTGGGGGATCTCATGCATCTGGAGGTGTTCTGACCTTCTTGCCAACTGCAAGATAGTTGAGGGTGATTTGTGAGAGAGAAATGAACATGGCCGGTAATCTCAGCATTTTGTGAGGCTGAGGCGGGTGGATGGCTTGAGTTCAGGAGTTCAAGACCAGCCTTGGCAACATGTCGAAACACTGGGTCTACTAAAAATACAAGAATTAGCTGAGTGTGGTGGTGCACACCTACAGTCCCAGCTTTTCAGGAGGCTCAGGTGGGAGGATCATCTGAGCCTGGGAGGCAGAGGTTGCAGTGAGCCAAGATTCCACCACTGAACTCCAGCCCTGGACAACAGAGCAAGACCCTTTCTTAAGAGAGAGAGAGAGAGAGAGAGAGAGAGAGAGAGAGAGAGAGAGAAATGAACACATCAGATGATACAGAGAATTGGGCAAGGAACTGGTCTACAGCCTAGGTCTCCTAACTCCCAGCCCAGTGCTCTTTTCATGCCACCTACTCTCCTCTCAGTCCACGCTGATCTCCCCCTCTCCCAAGCCGCTCGGCCCCTTCAGCACTTAAAGCCAGAATCGCTTATTCCCCACCTCTCCTGTATTGCACATGGGTTGTTTCCAGTGTATTTCACCTATTTCTCCAATTGGACTGTCAGCTCCTTCAAGGCAGAGACTGGGGGTTCTTCCTTACTGGGTTCTCCATGGTGAGCAATAAATGTCTCCTCCCCAAAGCATCAAGAATCCAAGAGCTTTGTGGATTCAAGCACTGGCATCCTTGAATTTAGGGGCTGAAATTTCTCTGCGTAAGCACCTCGTGGCCCTGCCCACACAGTATGCAGGGAAGTCTACACAACCTACACCCTTCCTTCCTTGGGAAGTTCACTGCTTAGAAAGGGAGAAAAAATGGCCTCAAATATAGAAGAAGATGGAGTTCTCGTACTTTGTGAATAAGTGTGTTCTGACATGCTTGTGGGAGTGGAATCCTACCTTTGATGTGCTGGGAAAAATCCCTAGTTGAGGAAATCCTCTGGTGACATTTTGACAACTAATGATATTGAATCATTGAATTAATTTATTCGTTTCTCCATGGCATCTTTTGCTTATTAGAGTTGGCATCTATTCATTTACCAATTATCTAAGAAAAATCCATTCATACCAATGAATCCATCCCTCCTAGTAAATACCAACACAGAGTAAATACCCACTGACTCATACACACATTTCACTTGTAGTAGATTCTTTTTGAATGTGAAGAATCAGCCTCTAATGGACCCACTGTGTCCTAATAGGACAAGAAGCTGCATATGAATAAAAGCAGTTCTTGCTGTTCTCATCTAGCAGGTCACCCTAGAAGGGTCGTTAGATTTGTGATTTAAATCTCATGAGACCTAACACTTAGTTTTTCCTATGGAATCCACAGAGTCTAGTGAATCAGAAAGACTGTTTGAATCCCACTTCTGCCACTTACTGAGTGACCTTCAATAACTGACATTGGTTTTTCTGGCCCTCAGTGTCCTTGGCTGTAAAATAGGGACAACCATAGCCACCACCTCATAGGATGGTTATGTGGCTGAAAGGTGACACTGAATGACAAGAGTGCTGATCGGCTGAACTAGGTGAAGGTAGGAACTGTGAGACGGGGACGTGTCTTCTTCCTAAGGTGACCCTGAAGCACCGATTACTCTGGGGTGGGTTCTCCCCTCCATGCACCCATAGTAGAAACTATTTTACCAGTGGGAAGGCAGGCCTCAGAAAGGGGAGGCACAGGTGGGTTTCAGCAGGCCATCAACAGATTCTTCTGTGACGCCCTATGGGCAAGGTGTCCACTGGTGCTGGATGACAGTCATAATCACAACTGTAAGCGAGAGCTCGCTTGAGTCACTCATGCACTCAAAATAGAATGGTAGAGACACAGATAACATGCAAATCCTGGAAGCTTTCTGTAGCAGATGATGACGACCCCCCTCCCTCCCCAATCTCTGCAGCCTAGCTGAGGTCACGTGCAGCTGTGGGAAGGGCCGTTTGTAGCACGCCACTGCTGCCCACCTCCGACGCCTGCAACTTCTCTGCGGGAGGGAGGGCTTTTGGTAGCATTCGGGAGAGTGTGGAGGAGGTGACACTCCTGGGTAACTTTCAACTGATGGGGGAAAGGAATTGGTGGGCAAATGCCCCAGCCTGCTGACAGGACAGTTCTGAGGACTGTCCCCAGAATCTCCCAGCGGTCTGAAGCAGGATGGAGCTCTAGGTGTCTTGAGGGTAACCTGCTCTTTAATGTGGTTTCTCCCTTTTCTCCCTTTCCCTATTTCCACCTGTGTCTTCCCAAGAAACTACCTGAACCCCAATCCTTGTCTCTGGGTGTGCTTTTGCAGGGGACTGAAACGAAAGCACTTTTTCTGTTCTTCCACAATTCACACAAGATTCAGGTGTGGGGAAACAAGAGTGTGAGAAAAACTCACTACGAAAGCAATGTAATCCCCCTACCTGACGCCTGTTTTCAAGGCACTTTCTTTCACCTACATCCTTGTTATTCAAAGCAGGACAGGCAGCAAAGAAGTCACCTGGGAGATTGTGAGAAATGCAGACCCACCCCAGGCTGGCTGGCTCCAAATCTGCATTTTAACGCAATCCCCGCCCCCCCCCCCACCCGGTGCTTCTTGGCTGTTAGTTTGAGAAGCCCTGCCTGTGCTACCTTATCCTTGAGAAGCTCCTATGAGAAAGAATGGCTATCTGTAGTGGGTTGAATAGCGTTTTCCTCCAAATTCATGTCCACTCCAAACTTCACATCATGACCTTACTTGGACACAAGCTCTTTTATTATTATTATTATTATTTTTATTTATTTATTTTTTTTTTTGAGACAGAGTCTCACTCTGTAGCCCAGGCTGGAGTGCAGTGGCACTATCTCAGCTCACTGCAAACTCCACCTCCTGGATTCAAGCGATTCTCCTGCCTCAGCCTCCCGTAGTTGGGATTACAGGCGCGCACCACCACGCCCCGCTAATTTTTGTATTTTTAGTAGAGATGGGGTTTCACCATATTGGTCAGGCTGGTCTTGAACTCCTGACCTTGTGATCTGCCCACCTTGGCCTCCCAAAGTGCTGGGATTACAGGTGTGAGCCACCGTGCCAGCCTGTTTCTGTTGTTTTAAGCTACCCAGTTGGTGGTACTTTCTTATGGTAACTCTAGGAAATTAATAACATTCGCAGTGTCATAGCCTAGTAAGAACTTGGCCTAGGAACAGTTTGAATTGCTGAGTAAACACCCACCCCCCTGCCCCACGGCCCCCTCTCCCCCCAGATGGATACCCGGCCTCAGGAGCTTTCCAGCAGCACTTCCAGAGCCTTGCTCCTAGCCTTTATCCTGCACCACTGCTGGCCAGGATTTGGAAGCAGGCATAGGGACACACACTGCTGAGTTTTGCAGATGACACGAGGCCAGGAGGGTTGGTTAATAGGGACATGGAAAGATTGGTAACAGCAATGGCCCAAGCAGGAATGAGAGTAAAGCTGAAACTTAGGTCACACAAAGCAACCATACAGAAGAAGGATGGTGGGAAGTGACTGTGGCAGATGTCCTGATTGCAGCAGGTGGGTGGGTGGGTAGGTTTAAGTGACCCCCCAGCTCTGGTGCAGCTGAGAGTACGATGCAGTTGGTGACAAAGGAAAGTAGCCTTAAGCAGCATTAATAGAAGTGGATGTCTCCAATAGGTGGGGACAGCATTGTCGGCTTCTACTTTGTATTGTTCCTACCACCCCTGGAGCACTGCGCCAAGGTAGGGGTACCACTTTACAGAAAGGATGCTTCCAACTAGGGAGTGTTTGGGGAGGTGATCAGAATGCTGAGGATTCAGAAATAAAATAATGGTAATAGCTGCCATTTATGAAGTGCTTCCCATGTGCCAGCGACTGGGCTAAGGGAGGTGAGTAAGACAAACACTAACCCTGCCCTTGGGAAGCTTACACTTGCTGGCAAAGGCAGGCCATAAGCCTTGAGGCAGATACACACATGGATTTATTTAAAAGCCTGCAAGTGCTACAGAGGAGGAGGGCAGGGTGCTGTTACCCAGAGAACCTGACCCAGATGGGGATCAGGGAAGCCTTCCTTGAGGAAGCAACATTTTCATCTTTGAGCAGTTTATGAAACCATATGAGGTATTACTTAGTGGGGACCATGACATCTTTTAAACAAAGAGAACAGTAGGTTCAAAGGCCCTGGGGCACATTTGAGGTACAGGGAGACAAATTGTAGTAAGGGACGTGACTTGGTTTGAGTAAGGTCCTGGGTAACTTTGCTTTGGCTGTGTTGTGAGGGATGGATTGGGGAGATGCATGGGTGGGGGCAGGGAGACCAGTCAGGAGGGAGTGGCAACCATCTGTATTCGTTTCCTATTGCCGCTGCAACACACTGCTTCACCTTTAGTGGCTTAAAACAACACAAATGGGCCAGGCACAGTGGCTCATGCCAGTAATCCCAGAGCTTTGGAAGGCTGAGGCCGGAGAATCAGTCGAGCCCAGGAGTTCATGGCCAGTCTGGAAAACATAGCAAGGACCTCATCTCCACAAAATAATTTTTTCTTTCTTTGGGGACAGAGTCTCACTCTGTCACCCAGGCTGGAGTGCAGCGGCCTGATCTCAGATCACTGCAACCTCCGCCTCCTGAGCTCAAGTGATTCTCCTGTCTCAGCCTCCTCAGCAGTGGGGACTACAGGCGTGTACCACCAGGCCCAGCTATTTTTCTGTATTTTTTAGTAGAGACAGGGTTTTGCTATATTGGACAGGCTGATCTTCAACTCTTGGCCTCAAGTGATTGGCCCGCCTCGGCCTCCCTAAGTGCTGGGATTACAGCCATGAACCACTGTGCTTGGCCTCCACAAAACAATTAAAAAACAATTAGCCAGGCATGGCAATGTGTGCCTGTAGTCCTGGCTACTTGGGAGGCTGAAGTAGAAGGATGGCTTGAGGCCATGAGTTTGTGACAAATCTGGGCAATATCACAAGACCCTGTCTCTACAAAAACAAAAACAAAAACAAAACAACCCCCAAAAGGACCCTACAAACAAATTAAACCACAAATGTATTCTCTTAACAGTTCTGTAGGTCAGAATACAAAAGGAGTTCCACTAGGCTAAACGTGTTCCTCTTGGAGGCTCGAGGGGAGGATCCGTTTTCCTGCCTTGTCCAGCTTCGAGAGGCTGCCTGCGTGATTTGCCTCACGATGCCTTTCCATCTTCAAAGCCAGCAGTGGCTGGTAGAGTCTTTCTCACATTGCAGCATTCTGAGTCCGACTTTCCTGCCTCTATCTTTCACTTAAAAGGACCCTTGTGATGATCTTGGGCCTCTCTGGATAATCCAGGATCATTCCCCAATCTCCCTATTTTATTTTATTTTGAGATGGAGTTTCTCTCTTGTTGCCCAGGCTGGAGTGCAAGGTGCAATCTCAGCTCACTTCAGCCTCTACCTCCTGGGTTCAAGCGATTCTCCTGCCTCAGTCTCCCGAGTAGCTGGGATTACAGATGCACGCCATCACACCCGGCTAGACCATTCTGGTCAGGCTGGTCTTCAACTCCTGACCTCATGTGATCCACCCACCTTGGCCTCCCTAAGTGCTGGGGTTATAGGCATGAACCACCGTGCCGGATCGATCTCCCTATTTTAAAGTCAGCTGATGAGCAACCTTAATTCCCTCTTGCCAATGTAACATAATATATTCACAGGTTGGGGGGACTAGGATGTGCAGATATTGGGGAGTCCATTATCCTGCCTACCGCACATCCTGATTTATGCACGTTACCTCATTTAATCCCCATGCCCTCTCCCCAGGAGGCTGGTACTACTAATTCCCTTTCTGCAGATAGGACACTGAGAATTGCACAAGTGACCTGCCGAAGGTCACACAGTAGGAAGTGGCAAAGTCCACAGTCAGACTCCAGGTTGTCTGACTCCAGATTCTGTGATCTTAACCACTACCAGATTCTGCAACTCCATTTCTTAGGAGGACAATACGAAAGGCCAGGGCATGATGTTTGCCCTAGGGAGCTGAGCTGCTAGCTGACTTCTAGTGTACGATGGGCTGCTTGGCTGTTGGCATCACACAAGGTTAAGTTCTGTGTGACTCCAGAAGGCAAAACCAAATCAAAACTTACAAGGAGGTAAATTCCCAGTTTTAGAGACTCAGAACGTTAATGCGACAAGGGACCTCAGAGGTCATCTTTTCTTACAAGGAAACTAAGGCCCAGAGACAAGAAGTAATCTACCCAAGGCCACACAGCTAACTAGTAGCCTAATAAATAACTTTCTTTTTTCTTTTCTTTCTTTCTTTTTTGATTTTTAATTTTTTTTGAGATAGGGTCTCACTGTCGCCCAGTCTGGAGTACAGTGGTGCGATCTCAGCTGACTGCAACCTCTGTCTCCGAGGTTCAAGCGAGTCTCCTGACTCAGCCTCCTCGAGTAGCTGGGACTACAGGTGCATGCCACCCTGCCCGGCTAAGTTTTGTGTTTTTAGTAGAGATGGGGTTTTGCCATGTTGGTCAGGCTGGTCTCAAGCTCCTGATCTCAGGTGATCTGCCTACCTCGGTCTTCCAAAGTGCTGGGATTACAGGCGTGAGTCACCGCACCTGGCCCCGCAGCTTGATCCTTTTTTTTTCACTTAACAATATGCTTTTCACCACAGAAAACTGGTAAGTATGTGAGGTGATAGATATGCTAATTAATTTTATTTAATCATTGTACAATGTATACATATAGTGGGTGCAAGACTCCTTGCAGGTACCAAAATCTAAGGATACTTAAGTCCCTGATACAAAATGGCATAGTATGGCTGGGCGCGGTGGCTCACGCCTGTAATCCCAGCACTTCGGGAGGCCGAGGCAGGTGGATCACAAGGTCAGGAGTTCGAGACCAGCCTGGCCAACATGGGGAAACCCCATCTCTCCTGAAAATACAAATACTAGCTGGGCATGGTCACACACAACTGTAGTCTCAGCTACTCAGGAGGCTGAGGCAGGAGAATCGCTTGAATCCAGGAGGTAGAGGTTGTGGTGAGTTGAGATCGCACCACTGCGCTCCAGCTTAGGCAACAGAGCAAGCAGTCTGAAAAAAATAAAGCCATAGCATTTGCATATAACCTATGCACAGCCTCCCTTATATTTCAAATAATCTCTAGATTATGTATGACACTTAATACAATGTAATGGCATGTAAATTGTTGTTATATTGTTTAGGGAACCATGACAACAAAAAAAGTCTGTATGTTTTCAGTACAGACACAACATCCATTATTCTTTCCCAAATATTTTTCATCCGAGCTTGGTTGAATCCTTGGATGTAGAACCCATGAATAAGTAGGGCCAGCCGTACATCAAAACATCACTTTGTACTCCACAGATACATATATATACAATTATTTATCAATGAAAACAAAATAAGAATACTTCTTGGATAACTTTATCCACACATTTATGTCTAATACATAAAAAAGTATCTGTATAGCTTTCTATAATATGGCTGTCCCATAATTGATTGAATCAATCCCCTGGTGGGAGACACTTCCGTTGGTTTGAGTTTTTCCCTATTACGAACGGTGCTGCGGTGGCCAGCCTTTGCGCACATGTGCAACTTCTTCTCAGAAGTTGAGAGAAGTGATATGCTTTCTAGAGTGGGAGGAAGAGGGATGAAGATTCAGCTGACACAGAATTGCCCCAAACCGTGGCATGGCCATGTGAATGCCATCTGGGACACATTCATTCTGGAGGCTGACTGCCGATGGGTTGCCTTGAGGGTTTTGGCAGTGCCTTTGAGCTCTGCGTGCTTGGGATTCTCGGACTTAGCCAAGGTCACTTCACACGTCCAGATTTACCTCTCTGATCTGCTAACTCCTGGGCCCACACTCTGCCTCAGCCAGCCTTGAAGTCACCTAAGGTGAAGGTGCGTAAGGGAGCCCCCTTTATTTTGAGGAAAACATGTATTGTTTTGATGACAGCTATTCTGACTTAATGCTTCCCAGCCCTGGAGAGACCACATGCCACCCTTGCACAATAGAAATGATGGAGGTCAAAAAATAATCAAGCGCCTCTCCAGAAGCAAGGGTGGTGATAAGTCCACTTTCTTCTACGGAAACTAAGACCCAGAGAGGGGAAGGAATCACCTGAGGCCACACAGCCAATTAGCATCCTAATAAAGAACTTTCTAATGGGGATGGGGGGTGGGTGTTGGAACAGAGTAGGGTGGAATTGTTAGCTCTGTGCCTGTTTGTTTAGCCTCAGTAAATCTGCCCGGGGTGAGGCCTTCAGCAACTGGGGAATGGCCACATTGAAGCTCTGCCTGTCTGAGTCCTACTGTATGTGTGTAGGGAAAGGCTGCTGGCCCATCCCAGTTCCATAATCATGCACCCACGGACTCACCCACTACCTTGGAGCCTACATGCTGGAGAGGAAGGAAGTGGTGGTTGAGAGAAGAAACAAATACAGTACAAGAATTATTCACATTTTAAAAGCATTTTCTACTGTTGAGAGGTTCTTCCTGTCTCTCTCTCTTTTTTTCTTTTTTGAGATGGAGTCTTGCTCTGTCGCCGAGGCTGGAGTACAGTGGTGCGATCTCAGCTCACTGCAGCCTCTCCCTCCCGGGTTCAAATGATTCTCCTGCCTCAGCCTCCCAAGTAGCTGGGACTACAGGCGCCTGTCACCACACCCAGCTAATTTTTGCACTTTTTAGTAGAGACAGGGTTTTACCATGTTGGCCAGGCCAGTCTTGAACTCCTGACCTCAGGTGATCAACTTGCCTCAGCCTCCCAAAGTGCTGGGATTACAGGCGGGTAGGAAGGGCAAGCTCTAGGTTTTATACCGCCGAGGTAGGGAAACCAAGGTCCACTGGAGGTTAGGAAGTTTGTCTCAGATCATGAATGCATCAAATTAGCCAGAGAGCTGGTTCAGGGACCCCGGCTTCCTGATTCCTAGCCAAAGGCCCTTGCCAACACATTTTACTGCCACCCCTCATCTGACCGCCAAGGGCTTCTGCACAGAGTCTCATTTGCCCACGTGCCTACCTTGGAAGAGACACTGCACTGTGAACATAGCTCTGCCCTAGCATTTATGGCCAGAAGCGATGTCACCCTGAGGCTCTGAGACCCTGGAAGAATGAGGAGCATGTTTCAGAATGTAGATGTTTCACCTGGCCAGGCGTTAGGACCCACATGTGGAAACCTACCCATTCGTCAGACAGGCCCTGACCAAATGTGGCACAACTCTTCAGCCTGTCAAACGTGGGTAAGTGTCTGCTTCCTATGAATAAGGGGAAACGGCTGCTGTGGTGCTTATGGAAGCCTTTAGGGAAACTTTAAGACGTGGGACTCCAACTGGGGCCTGAAGGCACTGGAGAAGAGAGAAGGGCCCCCAGAGTAAGGGACCAGCTGACAGCTGCAAGCAAAAAAGCAAAAGGCTTGCCTGAGGATCAGCTGAGGGAACAGCAGGAAGTAGAATTGGTGTAGTAGGGAGTATTTTCCCACGATCGCTATGACAGTATCATCTCTCGCATGAGCTTATTACAGTATGACTTTGACACTCCCCCGTTGAGATACAGGGTCTATGTTCCTTCTCCCTGAAGCTGGGCAGCTTTGTGACTATGGCAGAAGTGAAGCTAGATGACTTCCAAGGCGTGGTCATAGAAGAGGATACGCTTCCCCCTTACTCGCTGGAATAGTTGCACTTGAAGCCATGAGCCACCCTGTGACTGGTTTGACTGCTACCATGCTGTAAGGAAGCACGAACTGACTCACATGGAGAGATCACGTGAAGATCTCTGAGACTACATGAAGTGAGAGGTGCCTGGCCTGTCCCCAGCTGCTCCAGCCCCATTCTCCCCACCGTATACTGTTTCAGCTCCAGCCACACCCTGATTACAACCTTGTGAGGGACCCCGAGCCAGGACCACCATCTGAGTCCTTCCCAAGTTCCTGACTCACAGAAACCAGGAGAGGTAATAACATGATTGCTGATGTCTTAAGCCACCCAAGTTTGGGGTGATTTGCACACAGCAATAGGCAAATGAGGTTGATGAAAGCAGAGCAGTCTTGTGGAAAAAGCACGGATTTGAGAGTCGGGAGGCTTGGCTTCTTGGGCCTCTCCCCCTGCCAATACCTTGCCATATGGCCTTGGGCAGGGCACTTCTCTCTGGGCCTGAATTGTATTATGTGTAAAAGCAAGAGATTACGATTCGATAATTTAGAAAGCCCTTTCTAGTTTTTAAAAATGTCTTTGTAGTGATATGCCTCAGAGGAGTTTGAACTTTACCACTGAGCAGAAAGTGACATGCTGAGAGAGGGTTCTGGAGATAAAAATGTGTGGATGAAGCCAGGTGTGGTGGCTTACGCCTGTAATCCCAGCATTTCGGGAGACCAAGACGGGTGTCTTAAGTCACCAAGGTTTGGGGTGATTTGTACACCACACCATTGATAGCTTTAATAAATCAATAAAGATAGTTAACATCAAAGTAGGCATTATTTGAGTCCAAAAGTCTCACCACCTCTCCAAAACCAATGGGGGCATTCAAAAGTTCTGTAAGCCCACTATCTTCTCTAAGCAAGCCTTTACAGACTAGGCATTTAACATCATAGAATATGCTCATAAAACTCCACTAAGGGCCGGGCATGGTGGCTCACACCTGTAATCCCAGCACTTTGGCAGGCCGAGGCGAGTGGATCACCTGAGGTCAGGAGTTTGAGATCAGCTTAACCAACATGGTGAAACCCTGTCTCTACTAAAAATACAAAAACTAGCTAGATGTGGTTGCACACACTTGTAATCCCAGCTACTCGGAAGGCTGAGGCAAGAGAATCAGTTGATTCTGGGAGGTGGAGGTTGCAGTGAGCCGAGATCGCGCCATTGCACGATCTCGCCATTGCCAGCTTGGGCAACACAGCAAAACTCTGTCTCAAAAAAAAAAAAAAAAAAAAAAAAAAGAAAGAAAGAAAGAAAGAAAAGAAAAGGACGCATGGATAAAGAAGACAGAGTTGGGAAATCCTCCTTTTTTCTCAGCTGAATGGAAGGTGAGCACAGAGGAGATGAATAGCCCCCAAGGAGACACCTGACAGAAGGAGAGGGAGTGGGAGGTTGGCTAAGTCAAGCAGAGAGTCTACTGACCACACTGAGAGCTAAAAGCTGGAAGGATATCAGAGGCCCCCTAGTTAGAGAAAGGGTTCCTCTGGCACTTCCCACTTCAGACCCATCTATCTCTTTCTACCTAAAGAAGCATCTACTTATGCAATCTCGCCATTGTGCCTTTCTGGTGGAATATCTAATGTTTTTTCACCTCTGGAACAAACCCACAAGGCCTACCATTTTGATCAAATGTCCTAGCATTTATGTCCGGAAGCTATGTCACCCTGAGGCTCTGAGACCCTGGAAGAATGAGGACATTTTGGAATCTAGATATTTCACCTGGCCAGGCGTTAGGACCCAGATATGGAAACCTACCCGTTGGTCAGACTGGTCCTGACCAAATGCGGAGCAACTCTTTGGCCTGTCAAACATGGAAGTGTCTGCTTGCTACGAACAAGGGAAAACTGCTGCTTGTGGTGCTTACGGAAGCCTTTAGGGAAACTTTTGCACAGTCTGGTCTCGAACTGGGCTCAAGTGGTCCTCCTGCCTCAGTGGGATTAGGCTCTAGTCTTGTGTCCATTGCTCAGATGTCAGAGGCCTCAGAGCATTAATCAGCACAGGTAGCGAAGCCTGGGGAGAAGAGGCAGGTCAAATGCTCTCAGTGATTGGGCCCTTTATGGGTCTGCCCATGACACCTGACCTGGGCCCTGTTCTAGAACCATCAGCTGTGGAGAATTTCAGGTATATGATGCTCTCACTGCAGTGGAACCTCTGGGTTGCCATTCCTGGAAGGGAGAGGTAGCCCCAGCTCTTGGCTTGGGATAGTCTCTTAGGAAAACAATGGGCAGGCTGGTGCCAGTGGGGATGGGGTAGGTTTGCTTCTTAGCAACAAAGAGAGCATTTGAATGGAAAAGAAGCTCAGGGGCCCTCTGGGACTGTCTCAGTTGGTTATTTCTCTCTGCTTCTAGATAACTTCAGGCAGCTTGGGGATCTGGATTCCCTTTGCCTGTAGCCTGTGGCTAACACTACCCCCAGTGTGAAAGAAGGCTGAGTTTCTGCAGCCCTCTCAACTGGAGGAGTTGGTCTTTTCCACACTAACCCTGGCAAAGGTTCATAACCTATTCAGGGAGTCGCAGAAACTGGGAGGACACAGCCGGGGAGGAATAGGAAGGAGAGTGCTGGGAGAGAAGAGCTGCTTGAAACAGACTCTGCCGACTGGCAGGGCTGGATGCTGTCTTCTCTGGAGGGAGGTCAAGGGCACAGCTGAAGCCTGTTTGCATCCCCCTCCCTGCTACATCCCTGTGATAATAGCTTCTGACATTGACTGAGCCCTTAGCATGAGCCAGGCACTGTTCTCAGCCTTTTTCATGGATTATCTCACTTAATCCTTCACAACAGCCATATGAGGTAGGTCTATTATTATCCCTATTTTAGAGATTAAATAATAATAATTTCTAACCCCCCCTCCCCCGAGGCACATAGAGGTTAAACAAGCTACTAAGTGGCTGAGTCAGGATTATAAACCCAGACAGTTTGGCTCAAGAGAGCAACACCTAGCCACTAGGCATTACTGCTTCACACATACAGCTGAGCTACATTGCTCCACCCTGCGGGGCCGCCCTCTGGAGTGTCTCTCCAAGGCTTGCTTTCTTGGGGCCTATCTCATGCTTTGAATATTGTAACAGCCACCAATTTACTGAGTGCTTACTATGCACCAGGGATTGTACTAAGCACCTTGGATGATTGATGTGGTTTATTTAGTATCATCCTTACAACCACCCTATGGAATGAGTATTGTCACTATCTCCATCTTGCAGGTGAGGAAACTGAGGCTCTGGAAGGTTTAATACCTTGTTCAAGGTTAAACTAGTAAGCAGCAGAGCCAGAATTTAAATCTGAACCAAGATCCAGCTCATTCTGAAGCTCTAAGAATTTCATTCATTCATTCATTCATTCAACCAACCAACCCAAATTTTAGACTGGCTGCTATATGCCAGGCACTGTGCTCAGCATAGGTGGGTACACATAGTGACAGTATTTCTGACTCTATATCTTTAGATTAGACTGCTCTTCCTAACTGCAGACTCATAAATCCAACTGTCTATTTGATATTGCTATGTGGATGTTTAGTAGGTATCTCAAACTGACATGTTCAAAACAACTCAACATTTCCTCCAAATTCACTCCCCCAGTGCCTTCCTCAGTTCTGTAAATGGCATCCCCATCTGTTATGGTCTGAATGTTGGTCCCCTTCTCCTCCCAAAATTCATGTGTTGAAACCTAATCCCCAGTGCGGTAGTATGAAGAGGTGGGGACTTTAGGAGACAGCCCTGGTGAATGAGATTAATGCCCACAGAGAAGAGGCCTCAGGGAGCTTGTTTACCCCTTCTGCCACGTGAAGACACAGCAGGAGGGTGCCATCTGTGAAGTAGAGGGTGAGCCCTCATCAGACACTGAATCTGCTGGTGCCTTGATCTTTGACTCACATTTTGGAACTATAAGAAAAAACTTCTGTTGTTTATGAGCCACCCAGTCTAAGGTATTTTATGTAGCAGCCCAGCATCCATGCAGTTGTTCAAGAGTTCACAAAGAAGCCATCTTTGATTCCTCTCTTTCCCTCATCCATGGCATCGAATCTATCAGGCTATCTGGTTGACTTCATCGCCAAACATATCCTAAACCTTTTCACTTTTCTCCACCCTCCCTCTCCCCACCAATCCATTCTCCATAAGGAAGTCAGTATGATCTTAAAACACCAATCGGATCATTTCCTTCTCCTGCTTGAAACACTCTAGTGGATTCCCATATGCTCATGACCTAGAAGGCCCTGCCTGATCTGGTCCCTGCATTTCTTTTTCTTTTCTTTCTTTCTTTCTTTTTTTTTTTTTTTTTTTCTGAGATGGAGTCTCATTCCGTCACCCAGGCTAGAGTCCAGTGGCACAATCTCAGCTCACTGCAACCTCTGCCTCTCAGGTTCAAGCAATTCTTCTGCCTCAGCCTCCTGAGTAGCTGGAACTACAGGGGCGCGCCACCATGCCCGGCTACTTTTTGTATTTTTAGTAGAGACAGGGTTTCACCATATTGACCAGGCTGGTCTCAAACTCCTGACCTAGTGATCCACCTGCCTTAGCCTACCAAAGTGTTGGGATTACTGGCGTGAGCCACTGCGCCTGGCCTGGCCCCTGCATTTCTACCTTTATCTCCTGCCACGTTCCCATCCCTTCCCAGGCATCTCCTTCCTGTTCCTCTAACAGGCCAAGCTCATGACCACCTTTGAGCCCTTGCTCTCATATCTCCTTCTGCCTGGAATGCTCTCCCTCTGGGATGGTTCCTTCTTATGATCCCGATCTCAATTTAAATGTCACTTCCTCACAGAGACCTTCTCTACCTGTTTATAAAATAGCTACTCTCTTTTCTCTGCATGGCTCTTATTACTAAAGAGTTTTTGGTGGGTGTGGTGGTTCAGGACTATAATCCCAGCACTTTGGGAGGCTGAGGCAGGAGGATCACTTGAGCCCAGTTTGAGACCAGACTGGGCAACATAGTAAGACCCCCACCTCTAAACACACACACACACACACACACACACACACACACAAAGCTAGGTGTGGTGACATGTGCCTGGGAGGCTGAGGTGGAAGAACAACTTGAACCCAGTGAGTTATGATCATGCTACTGTACTCCAGCATGGGTGAGAGTGAGACGCTGTCTCTAAAAAATAAAATGAATTTAAAATTTTTCTTACCTACCTGTCTCTCCCATCCACTAGAATAAAAGCTCCAGGAGAGCAAGGAGCTGACTTCTTTTATTCACCATTTTATGCTCAAGAGCTAACATGGTACCTGGCACGTAGCAGGTGCTCAGTGAGTAAAGGGCTCATATTCCAGTAGCAGAGGTTGGTGAATACAGCAAGAATGGTGGACAGAAAGCACTGTATGGTCCTTGGGGAAATGACAAAGGAACGGCAGTCTGGATGAAGTAGAAGGGAGTAAAGAACACTGGGACCCCCACTCCGAGCCTGGGGCTGGTGGAGGGAGGAGGCCCGTGACCTCCAGAAAAGCTTATGGTCCGGTTTCAGCTCTGCCATTCACCAGACAAGTCACTCAGCTTTTCTGAGCTGTCGTTTCCTCATTTGAAAACGAGAATCCTAATACTATCATGCAACAGCATTCCTGTGGGGACTCTGTTCAATTCCTTCAATGGCTTTCCATCTCCCTCTGGGTAAGAGCCAGGGTCACCATAAGACCTCCAGGGTCCTGTGCAATCTGGCACTCGTCCTCCCATTTCCTCTCTGCTCTCGTAGTTACCACTCTGCCTCTCACTCACTCTTCTGCAGCCCCACTGGCCTCCTCCACATGCCTCAAACAGCTAAGCACATTCCTGCCTCAGGGTCCATGCCTAGCTATTTTCTCTGCCTAGAATGCTCTTCCTTCAAACATCTGCAAAGGTTCAGTGGCGTCATTCAGGTCTAGTCTCAAATGTCCACCTCCTCAAGGAGACCTTCCCTGCTCAACTAATTGGACATTGCATTCATCTCTCTGGGCACGCCTCCTTCTCTGCTTTTTGTCCATAGCCCATATCCTATTTGGCACACTCACTTGCTTACTTGTTTTGTATATCATCTGTCTTCCCCACTAGAGTGTAAGCTTCATGAGAGCTGGGAGTTTTTCTTAGTCACTGCTCTACCCATAGCTTCTAGAACAGTGGCACATAGTAGGCACTCAGTAAATCTCTGCGGAAATGAACGAATGAAGTGTCAACATGGTGTCTGGCATGTAAAAAGTGTTTGGTAAATGGGAGTTGTTATTACTGATAACTATCTCTTTATGGAGCACCTTCCTGTGCCCAGGGCTTAGTACAGAGCCCTGCGCTCAGCAGACATTCAGTTGACATGAGCTGAAAGAGGAACCCTGCTTGAGGTGGATAGTACTACCTGCCACAAGAGAAATCCAAATAACCCAAGCTCTAAGAGTACAGTGGAGGGAAGGCCAAGCCTCAGCCTATTTCTAAAAACCAAATCCCCAACCATGCCCCTGGAAAGGAGCCCTCCAGCAAGGAGACTTGTGACAAAGGGTGCTATGATCTGAATTTTTGTGTCCCCTCCAAATGCATATGTTGATATCCTAACCCCTAACATGATGATATTAGGAGGCTGGGCCTTCTGAAGGTGATTAGGTCATGGGGGCAGAGCCCTTGTGAATGGGATTAGAAATCTTATAAGCGAGGCCCGAGAGAGTTCCCTTGGCCCTTCCACCTTCCAAGGACACAGCTAGGAGGTGCCGTCTATGAAGGAACTGGGCCCTTGTCAGACACCAGATCTGTCAGTGCTTGAACATCGACCTCTCAGCATCCAGAACGGTAAGAAACAAATTTCTGTTATTTATAAGCCACCCAGTCTGCAGGATTTCGTTTCAGCCGCCCCAATGGACTAAGTTAAAGGGATTTTCCACAAAGGAACACCAGGAAGGCTACGCGGATCTTTAACTTGGGGTCCCTCTTCCTCTAAGTGGTCTGTGGCTGGAATTCAGAGGATTCATGAACTTGGATGGGGAAAATTACATCTTCATTTCTGCTATCTTTTAACTACATTTAACTACATTTTAGCATTTCCTTCGATCATGAATGCAGGTGACAAACCGCTATAGTGTTAAAGACCTGTGACTTCGCCACGAGCAGAAATCACACATATTTTCAGATCACATTAGAATGAAGCAGATCTCTTGAAATAGAAATACGTTCATCATTACTTTGAAATTATGATAGCTATAAGACTTGTAGCTAGAATTTGTTATATAATGAGATAATAATGAGGCATAGATATCACAATTTTTAAAAAATATGTTGGAGACCAGGTGCAGTGGTTCATGCCTACAATCCCAGCACTTTGGGAGGCCTAGGTGGGAGGATCACTTGAGCCCAGGAGCTTGAGGCTGCAGTGAGCTATGATTGTGCCACAGCACTCCAGCCTGGGAGACAGAGTGAGACCCCATCTCAAAAACATAAAAAGTTGATAGCTATATTTCACTATAATTGGTTTCCATTTAAATTCTTTGTATTTTATGCATCTAAAAATATGATTCTGAAAAGGGGACCAAAGGCTTCAACAGATTGCTAAAGGGTCCATGACACAAAAAAGGGCCAAGAGTGTGTCTGGTTGCAATTGGTCACAGCTCTCCTAGAATAGGTGACATCTTCCAAGAAGAGCCTAAGTCGGCCAGTGCAGACCTTTTCAGTCATTCCTGGGTCAGGACCCTCCAACCCCCAACAATCTCACTCTCTATCACTTTGTGTGTCTATTAATTAGTTTTTCAAATGGCAAAAGGGCAAGCGTAGGATCAGGGTGGGCAGTGGAGTCTCAAACTCCTTCCCAGACACCCTGTACCAGCTAATTAGGTTGTTCACTGTTGGCTGGGAGTGCTGTACACATCCCACCTCCTTTGCTTTATCTCTGCTATTTACTCTGGTTGGAATGTGGGCCCAGCTTCAGTCGTAGTCCCAACTCCATGCTACTCAAACATCAGATCTAAGGTCATTAATGGTAAACGACGAGGGATACCTACTCTTCCAACAGTCTAGGCTAATATCATGTTCTTATGCTCCAAGACCCAGTATTCTGGAACTTTATCTGAACACCTGCCCAAACACTTGAGCTGACGCACAGCTGCTTCTCTAAGGAACATGTTGCCTCTGACCCCAGGCACTTTAGTGGCTTCAGGTGGACTGTGGCCTGTCCAGGCAAGAATGAAAGGCAGGGATGCCCACTTTCAAAACAATATAGAAGTTCTTCCTATGTCACACAGAGCACCCAGATCTGAATTTTCATCCACAGCACACAACTTTAATACTCTCTGCACACTTGCAGAAGAGCTCAGCCTTCGCCCCTCTAATCCAGGGTCTGTTGGGAGCACTGCAGCTTCTGCCAATCTTTGATATTGAAGTGACAAACCGCAGACTCTAGGCTAGATAATGAGGTGAGGAAAGCAGAGGACTGGTAAAGTGGGAAGAAGTAGAAAGGTTAGCGGGCTGGCCATCCCAGTGAAACTGAAGAACAGGTCTCATCGCAATAGTCACACAAGAAAACTGGACGATGAGAAGGTAGCAGAGTGGGGAGGCTTGAAAGAGTGATTTTGAAAGTGGCAGAGCTGAAAGCAATGTCAAGGCCCGAGGTGTGACTGTGCCAGAGTGTAGCTTGAGGAGGAGTGCAGAAGGTAAAGATGAGGAAGTCAAGGAATAGAGAGAACATGACATTGAAAGGGATGTCTGCCTGATTGTAGAAGTCATCCAAGAGAATGGTAGGGTTTCTGGAAGAGGAGAAAACCATAAACTGTTTTACCAAGTCTTTAATGAATGAGATTTAAAAAATGACAATGATTAGGAATGAGAAGGGTTAGCATTGCCTAATAGTAGGGACCTTGGAAGAGCAAGCCAGCAAATGACAGAATTCTTCAAAGCTTAAGTTTTTTTTTGTTTTTTTTTTCTGACATTCTACAATCTTTACCCAAGTGATCAATTCACATCCCCTATCCTGATGGCTCCCAAATTTATATCTCTAGCTCAGATCTCTCTCTAAGTTTCAGACAGCTTATCTAACTGCATACTTGACAGCTCCACTTGGACCAAACATATGACATTCTTTCCAAATATGGTCCTCTTCCAGGCCCCTCTATCTCTGCAGGACCCCCATTCATTCAGTTGCCTAAGTCTGAAATGTAACAGTTATCCTTGGCAGTCCCCCTCTCTCACATTTTCCCAAGTCCAATCTATTATCAAGTCCTGTTGATTTCACCTCCTCCGTAGCTCTTGAATTCCCTCCGCTCCTCCCTGCCACCACCCTGGCCCACACCACCACTTCTCACCTGGTTGAATGCAAGAGCTTCTGCACACAGCCACTTGGCTCCCCTCCAATCTGTGTACTCTACAGCCAGACTGATCGTTTTAAAATGCAAATCTGATCATGTCACCCGCCTGCTTAAACATGTCGCCACCTTCCCATGTCTGTCTCACTCACTGCTGAATCCTTAGTAGCTAGCACAGTGCCCAGCACAATGGCTCAATAAATATTTGATGATTGAATGAATGTGAAGTAAGACGAAGTGTTTGAAGCCATATGGACCAATTGGGTTCTTTAATTGCAAACTGAATTCTTAATGCTGGGCACAAACTGGACCTACAGTTGGGCGCAGTATGAAATCAATAGCCCTGGCTACAGCCGAAGTCCTTCATAGCTGCTTGTACAGGTAGCTCTCAATCCTGCTGCCCATTATAATCACCTGCAAGGCTTAATTAAAAAAAAAAAAAAAAAAAAAGTCTAGACCAGGCACGGTGGCCGGCTTACACTTGTAATCCTAGAACTTTGGGAGGTTGAGGAAGGAGGATCTCTTGAGCCCAGGAGTTCGAGACCGGCCTGGGCAACATAGGGAGACCCTGTCTCTACAAAAAATAAAAAAATTAGCTGAGCCTGTTGGCTTGTGCCTATTGTCCCAGCTACTTGGGAGGCTGAGGTGGGAAGATGGCTTGAGCCCAGGAGTTTGAGGCTGCAGTGAGCCATGATCCCGCCATTCCAATAAAGGCGACAGAGAGAGACCCCATCTCAAACAAACAAAAAGCCTGACTCTGCCCAGACTAATTAAATCAGAGTATCTTGGGGGTGGGGGGCCCTGGCCTAATTAGTTCTTAAAGCTCCCCAAGTTGATTTTAACGTGCAGCCGCAGTTGAGAGCAACGTTCTACCCCTTGCTTCTCAAAGTGGGGTGCACAGCAGTAGCAGCATCACCTGGGAGCTTGTTAAAAATGCAGTCTTGGGTGCCACTCGGATTCCCCAGATTTTCTAAATCAGAATTTTAACAAGGACCCCAGGTGATTTGTCCAAGTGATAAGGTTTGAGAAGCACTACCATGGAGCCGGGCAGGAGGAGAGGATGGACTCTCAGCTTCCAGGGAAGTATGTGGCTGCTTGAATGGGGGCAAACCTCCACTCCTCCACAAGTCCCGATCTAACAGCTGGCTCAGCATTTTGTCAGGCTAGAGGGCCGGCATTCTAGTGTAGATAATGCAAATGTCTTCCTCCATGGGCAAAATCCCCATCCTGAATAGCGCCAGCAAAGCAAAGCAAAGCAAGTGGTTCCATTCCATCGAGAAAGCTGGGACTAGCAGAATATATTTGCAAGGAGTCCTTTCGGGAGGAGTGGGAACAATAGCATAAAGAACCAGCCCTCGCGGTCCTGTCACGTCCCTGCACCCAACTAACCGCGGGCTGGGCCTAACCATGATTGCTTGCACTGTGAGCACTGCTGCTTGCGCAGGGAACCCGCCCTCAAAGCCGCAGCGCCCTGCGATTCTCCCCACCCCCGCCCCACAACTTGCCTCCAGAAAGGGAAAATAAAAAGCGATCAAAAGTATTCCAATTCTATTATTAGTTTGGTTTCAAAATGTTGGCCCTGTTCCTTCGGGCTGGGCCGGGTGGGTAGAGCCGGGACCCCCTTGTCTCGGGGTTCTTGAGGCTCTTGCAAGCGCGGGAACTCGCGTGGGGGCGGGATCCTCAGGGCCTCCCGGCCGTGGGCGCGCTGCCACGCCCTCTCCCGGGCCCTGATCCAGGCAGCGGTGCCAGGGGACGGGCGAAGGCGCGCGGCGGGCGCTGCACTGCCCCCCTCAGGGCGGGCGACGCGCTCCTTCGCGGACCCAGCGCGTTCACTTCCTGGGCCCGGCTGGCACTGCCCTGCGCCGCTGCCTGTCAGTCCCGGTACCCCGCCAGGAAATGTCTTCTTCCTGGGAGGACCGCCTGAAACCGATTTGCACAAGCCCTGGGCGACAGAAAACCTTGTGTTCCTTTTAGGGACTGTTCCCTCAGAACGAGCAGCTTAAAAAAATGTTCCCTGTGAGATCTCAGCTCGTAATTGCCCCTCATACCCATCCCCGGGAGGAGGCATGAGGGTGGGGGAAGCATCTTCATGGTAGATAGAAGCTTAAACGCAGCAGGAGCTGCCGGGCGGCGGCCAGGACGCGGCCCCTTTGGGGCCAGCTGTTTGCTGTGTAACTGAGAGCAGAGCAGAGTCCTCTGAGGACACAGGCCATTAGGTAAACACCCTCCTTGTCCCTCAGGCAGCTGGGTGGACGGCGGCTGCCTTTGGCTGGGACGCAGGGGCACCTAGTTGTTGCCCGGCCAATGAGGACACATAGCTTCTGAGAAAAGCACACGGGTGGCCCCTCTAGGCCACCTCTAGGGGGGAAAATTACACACACACTCTTAAAAATCTTGTGCCTGGATGCTCAGCACTGGTCCTGGAGCCTGGACACACCTGCCTCTTTGTTGGCAGTAGCTCGCCTGACACGGGCGTCGTCTCCACTGAGATATTGGCTCCTTCATGAGCTCATTCCCATCCTCTACCTTCTTCCTCCTGTTTCCTTAGTTTCTCTTTTTCTTGTCTTCCACTTTCTTCGTCTTCTCTCCCCATTTGTTCCACCTCTTCCTCTTCTGTTTCTTTCTTTTTCATTCATTTAAAAATGTACTCATCATGCATTAAGCAGTGTAGTAGTCGGCGTGGCTGCCATAACAAAATACCAGAGACTTTGTGGCTTCAACAACAGAAATTAACTTTCTCACTTTTGGGGGCTGGAAGTCCAAAATCAGGGTGCCAGCATGGTCAAGTTCTGGTGAGGGTTCTCTTCCTGGCTTGTAGATGGCTGCCTTCTTGCTATGTCTTCACATGGCAGAGGAAGAGAGCGAGAGATCTCTTTTTCTTCTTATAAGGCTGCAGTCCTATCTGCTTAGGGCTCCACCCGTATGACCTCATTTAACCTTAATTATCTGCTGAAGAGCCTATCTCCAGGTATAGTGATATTGGGGGTTAGGGCTTCCGCATATGAGTTTTTTGAAAGTTGGACACAATTCAGTCCATAGCAAGCACCTACAGAGATTGTTAGATCCCCAGGAGCTATAATAATGGGGAAAACAGCAGCACAAACACATGTGACCAGTGTTGTTAACACAACGTGAACAGAACATAGCATGGAGGGGCAGGGGTGAATAGGTGCCTCAAGAAATCAAAGAGGGCTTGACGTCTGAGGTATGAGAAGTAATTTGCCAGATAGAAAACAGAAGAAGTATATTTCAGGCAAAAGGACTAGCATGTGCAAACGCACAGAGTTGTGAAAGGGCACGGCCTGCTTCATAAGCAATGAAAGGTTCTGTAGCACTGGAAGTGAGAGTGTATGGCGAAGGGGAAGGGGGACGCTGGAGAGGCAAGTTGGGGCTGTCACCTGAAGAGTCCAAGCAGGACACGATGATGCTCTAAGAAGGGCAAGGACAGTGAGGCTGGAATGTAAGGACAGGGTGCAGGAGACATTGACAAGATCAAATTGACAGCATTTGATAACTGAATATTGGGGTCATGAGGAGGGATGAGTGGAGGGCAACTCCTGAGTTTCTAACTTAAGGGACTGGCACCATTTACTGAGATACAGGAGGAGCAGTAGGTCTGGGATGGGGGTGAGAGTAAAAATAATGACTGTCAAGTATCTTTAAAACATCCTGAGGTTGGGTGCTAGCAGGCAGGTGGTGATGGAACAAACTCAATGTAGATTCATTAGCCCACGTGTGCAAACTATTTAATGTTTGAAAAGAAACTATCCCAAATAGTTAAAAGGAGCAGTGCTCAGAATTCACACAGGGCTGGGAATAGTGCCTGCTCCCAACCAGCTAAAATTACAGTACTGGGTAGTGCTGCAGTCTGAATCTTTATGTACCCCCCTGCCCCCCAAATTAACATGTTAAAATCCTAACCCCCAAAATTAGTATTAGGAAGTGGGGCCTTTGGGAGATTATTAGGTCACGAGGGTGGAGCCCCAATGATGAGATTAATGCCCTTAGAAGGAGACACAGGAGAGAGCTTGACTCCTTTCTCTCTCTCTGTCTCTCTCTCTGTCTCTCTCTGTCTCTCTGTCTCTGTCTCTCTCTCTCTCTCTCTCTCTCTCTCTCTCTGTCTGTCTGTCTGTCTCTCTCTCTCTCTCGTCTGAAGGTACAAGAAGACAGCAATCTGCAAACCAGAAAGTGGACCCTCACCAAGAACTAGATGATGATGGTGCCCTGGCCTCAAACTTTCAGCTTCCCAGAACTGTGAGAAATAAATTTCTGTTGTTTATAAGTTACCCAGTTTTGGTATTTTGTTGTAGCAACCTGAATGGACTAAGACAAGTAGAGTACACAGAAGGTTCTTGCCTCAGTATGGTGACATAATTAGCCCAAAACTTAATACTGCTCTGGTCTCATTTAACAAAGCTTAACAGAAAGACCCAAAAGAATCAAACAGTTTCCAACAAACTTAACTGAGTCCTGGAACAAAACTCAAGAATATTTACAGCAAGATTTCCCAACCTCAGCATGATTGACATTTTTGGGCGTCTTTAATAATTCTTTATTGTGGGGGCTGTCCTGTGCATTGCAGGACATTTCTCATCATACCTGGCCTCTATCCACTGGGTACCAATAGCATCCTACAGCTGTAACAACGAAGAATGTCTACAGACAAACAAAACTACCTTTAGATGAGAACCAGTGATTATAGAAATTTAGACATATAAACAACCAACAAGGTAGAATATACAATGTCTGGCATCCTGTAATAGATTCCCTAGCATGGACTGAGCAGGAAACTGTGACTAATAAGGAGGATATACTTCAATTAATTGAAATCAAACCAGAACTGGCACAGATGTTAGAATTAGCAGACAAGGATAAAAAAGTTAATTAGAACTGTGTTCTGCATGTTCAAAAAGTTAAGTGGAGACATGGAAGATATTTTTGAAAACAGCCAAATGAAACTTACAGTAATGACAGCCACAGCATGTGAGGTGAAAAATACATTGGATAGAATTAATAAAAGATTAAACATTGCAGAAGAAAAGATTAGTGAACTTGAATACATACAGATAGAAATGATTTGAAAAGAAACACACATAGAAAAGAGAATTGCAAAATGAATAGAGCGTCAGTGAACTGTAGGAAAAAATCAGGTGCCCTCATTTACATATAATTGGAATCTCTGATGGAGAAAAAGAAAGGAAAGGGACAAGAAAAATCTTTGAAGAAATAATCGCCATTTTTTTTTTCAAATTTGATGAGAATTGTAAAACCCACAGATTCAGGGAACTCAACAAATGCCAAGTGCAAGAAACATGAAGAAAATTATGCCAAGTTGTATTATAATCAAATTGCTCAAAATCAGTGGTAAGGAGAATATCTTAAAAGCAACCAGAGAAAAAGACACATTATATAAAGAGGGAGAAATAAAAGTTTTCTTACTGTAAACAATATAAGTGAGAAGATGGTGAAGCAAAATCTTTACAACATTGAAAGGGAAAAGAAAACTGTTAACCAGGGATTTTGTATTAGGCAAAAATACCTTCCAAAAATGAAGGCCAAATAAAAACGTTTTGGTTACACTAAAGCTCAAAGAATTCATCACTAGTAGACCCATGCTGCAATAAATGGAAGAAGAATAATAGATGAAAATATGGATCTACACAAAGGAAGGAAGAACACTGGAAATAGTTAACTACACAGGTAAATATGTAAGATTTTTTAAAAAAGTATTTAAATATCTTTAATAGATTGTGGACTGTTTAAACAAAAATAGTAACAATGTAGTGTGAGGTTTATAACATATGTAAATACCAAATATATGACTACAATAGCACAGAGGTTGGGGGTGAAGTGGGCACTATACTATTGTAAAGTTTTTATAGAATATGTGATATAATACATATCACTTGAAGGTAGACTGTGATAAGTTAAAGATGTTTATGATAAATCTAAAAGTAATCACTAAAATGACAGCATGAAAAGTCATAGCTAATAAGTCAATAAATGAGATAAAATAGTATCAGAAAAAGACATTCAGTTAATCCCCAAGACAAAAGAAAATGTAACAAGGAATAGATGGGACAAATAGAAAACAAAGAACAAAACAATAGATTTAAACCTAAGTGTATCAATAACTAAACGAAATGTAAATGGTTTAAAGACCCAAATAAAGGATTGAGATGACCAGATTGGATATGAAAGCAACAGCCAATTATACACTACCTATAAGAACAACACTTTAACTCCAAAGTTAGAAATAGATTAAAAGTATGGAAAAAAGATATACTACGCTAACACTAATCAAAAGAAATCTGAAATGTCCATACTAATATGATATAAAGTATATTTCAAAGCAAAAATTATTTCCAGAGGTAAAGAAGTTTATTTCATAGTGATGACAGTGTCAGTTCATCAAGAGGACATAACATTTCTTTTTTTCTTTTTTTTTTTTAATATATATATATGTTATTGCATTTTAGGTTCTGGGGTACATGTGAAGAACATGTATGATTGTTGCATAGATGCACACATGGCAGTATGGTTTGCTGCCTTCCTCCCCATCACCTGTATCTGGCATTTCTCCCCATGTTATCCCTCCCCAACTCCCCACTCCCCACTGTCCCTCCCTTAGTTCCCCCCCACAGACCCCAGTGTGTGATGCTCCCCTCCCTGTGTCCATGTGTTCTCATAGTTCAACACACGCCTATGAATGAGAACATGCAGTGTTTGATTTTCTGTTCTTGTGTCAGTTTGCTGAGAATGATGGTTTCCAGGTTCATCCATGTCCCTACAAAGGACACAAACTCATCATTTTTTATGGCTGCATAGTATTCCATGGTGTATATGTGCCACATTTTCCCTGTAGAGGACATAACATTTCTAAATGTTTCTGTATCCAATAACAGAGCTTCAGAATACCTGGAACAAAAACTGACAGAACTTCAAGTAGAAATAGAAAAATCCACAATTGTAAGTTGCAGATTTCAGGACCCATCTTTCAATAATTGGTAGAATAAGCAAAGAAGAAGATCAGCAAGAATATAGAATATATGAATAACACTATCAACCAACTCGACCTAACCGATATTTATAAAGCATTCCACCCAAGAAAAGCAGAATACATTTTCTTTCCAAAAGCATACAGCACATTTACCAAGCTAGACCATGTTCTGGGCTATAAAACAAGTTTCAATAAATGTAAAAGAATTCAAGGTATGTACAGTATATACAAAGTATGTTCTATGACTATAATGAATTTAAATTAGAAATCAATAACAGAAAGATCTCTGGAAAATGCCTAGATATCTAGAAACAAAATAACACACTTCTAAGTAATTCATGTAAGTCACAGAAGAAGTCAAAAGGAAAATTAGAATGTATTTTTAAATGAATGAAAATGAAAACACAAGGTAATAGAATTCATGGGTTGCCACGAAATGCCTATATTAGAAATTAATAATAATCTTGAATTAGTTGGGATTCTCCAGAGAAACAGAATCAATAGCATAGATAGATAGATAGATAGATAGATAGATAGATAGATAGATAAAAAGAGATTTATTATGAGGGATTGGCTCACATGATTATGGAGGCTAAGAAGACCCATGATCTGCTGTCTGTAAGCTGGAGGCCCAGGAAAGCCAGAGATGTAGTTCCAGTCCAAATACAAAGGCCTAAAAATGAGGGAGCTGATGGTGTAAGTTCCAGTTAGAGGGCCCAAGAACCAGAACTGCTGATATCTCAGAGCAAGTGAAGAAGAATATTCCAGCTTAAGCAGAGAGAGCAAATTTGCTCTTCCTCCACCGTTTTGTTCTATTCAGGCCCTTAACAGATTGGGTAATGCCCACTCATGTTGGTGAGGGCTTTACTTCATCTATCAATTCAAATGTTAATCTTTTCTGGAAACATCCTCACAGACACACCCAGAAACAATGTTTACCAGCTACCTGGGCACCCCTTAACCCAGTCAAGTTGACACATCAAATTAACCATCACAGTTCTTAAATCTTAGTTTCCACCATAAGAAACTAGAAAGAGAGAAATAAATTAAACCCAAAGTAGAAGACAATAATAAAGATCAGAGCAGAAATTAAAGAAATAGAAGAAAAACAAACAATAGAGAAAACAAATTGAGCCAAACGCTTGGAGTTGAAAGTTCTTAGAGAACATCTGAAGTTCTTAGAGATAATCAATAAAATTGTTAGATTTTTAGCCAGACTAATCAGGAAAAGAAGAAAGAAGTTACAAATTACCAGTATGAAAAATGACAGGGGTGATGTAACTGCAGATTCTTCAAGTATTAAAAGAATACGAAGAGAATATTATGAACAACAACTTTTTTGTCAATAAATTTGACAATTTAGATGAAATGGATAATTTTTCGAAAGATGCAAAACACATAAACTCACTCAGGAAGAACAGGCACTATGAATAGCCCTCTATTTAAAAAATGACTTTGTGATCAAACACCTTTCCACAGAGATAACTTCAGGGTCAGATGTCTTTATTGGTAAGTTCTACAAAACATTTTAAGAAGAAATAATACCAATTCTATATAAACTGTTCCAGAAAATTGAAAAGGAAGAAATATTTCCCTTTTCATTCCAGCTATGTTTATTACTAGCATTACCCTGATAACAAAAAAGGAAAAAGATGTTATGAGAAAACTACAGACCAGTATCCTTTATAAACATCTATGCTTAAATTTTAGCAAATCAAATATAACAATATAGAAAAAGGAGAATACATCCACGATCAAACAGGGTTTATCCCAGCAAGGCAAAATGGGCTTAACATTTGAAAATCAAGGAATGTAATTTGCCACATTAATAAACAAAGGGAAGGAAAAACCATATGGTTTTTCATAGATGATGCAGAAAAAGCATTTGACAAAATCCAACATCCTTTTTAAAGAGAAACTCTCAGTAAACTTGGAATAGAAGGAAACATTCTCAACTTGAAGAAGAGTATTATGAAAAACCCACAGTTAACATGTAATGGTTGACTACTTAATTCTTTCCCCCTAAGATCAGGAGATAGACAAAAATTTCTGCCCTTATTCGGTATTTTACTGGAAGCTCTAGCCAGTGCAATGAGGCAAGAAAAATGAAATAAGAGGCATCTAGATAAAAAAGGAAGAAGTAAAACTGTCTTTATTTGTAGATAATATGACCATGTATGTAGAAAATCTAAGAGGATCTACAAAAAGTGTACTAGAACTAATACATGACATTAGCAAGGTTTCTGGGTACAAAATTAATATATACAAGTCAACTTTATTTCTATATGCTAGCAACAAACAATTGGAAGCTGAAATTTAAAAACAATACTGTTTATAATTCAATGAGACAAAGAATAGCCTTTCAACAAATGGTGTTGGGATAAGTGGATATCCACATGCAAAACAGTGAAGTGGATCTCCTTCCCCACATCACACATAAAAATGTACTCAAAATAGAACATAGACCTAAATGTAAGAGGTGAAACTACAAAAATCTTAGAACACAGGTATGAATCTGTGTGCCCTTAGATTAGTTAATTGTTTCTTAGATACAACACCAAAAGCACCAAGGAAAATGTTAATAAATTTCACTTTATCAAAATGAAGAACTTCTGTGCATCAAAGAACACTATCGAGAAAGTAAAAATGAAAAAAGATGGCCCATGGAATAAGAGAAAAAAATTGCAAATCATATAGCTGATAAGGGCCTAGTACCCAAAACATATAATGAACTCTTCAACTCAACAATAAAAATACAAATAACCCAATCAAAACATGGGCAAAGAATCCTTTCTCCAAGAAGAGACCAACAAGCACATAAAACATCATTAGTCATAAGGGAAATGAAAATCCAAACCACAATGAAATACCACTTCACACCCACTAGAATGGCTATAATAAAAACAAAAACAGAAATAAGTGTTTGGGTAGGATATAGAGAAATTGGAACCCTCAGACATTGCTGGTGGGAATGGAAAGTGGTGCTGTTGCTGTGGTAAAGAGTTTAGCAGTTCTTCAAATGGCTAAACATAGAGTTATCACATGGCCCAGGTAAATATTTGTAGGTATATTCATGAGAGAATTGAAGACATACATCCACACGAAAATATGTACACAAGTGTTCATAGAGCATTACTCACAATAGTCAAAAATAAAACACTCCAAATATCCATCAACTGATAAGTAGATAGATTGGATATGATTTGTCAGTAAAAAGGGGTAAATTTCTGATACGTGCTACAACATGGATGAACCTTGAAAGCATTATGCTAGTGAAAGAAGCCAGACACAAAAGGCCAATATTGAACATTCATATCAGTGTTCAGAAGAGGCAAATCTACAGGGACAGAAAGAAGGTTAGTGGTTGCCAGGGGATGGAAGGGTACGGGGGTTGGGAACTGACTGATAATGGATATGGAGTTTCCTTTTGGAATAATAAAAATGTTCTAATATTAGATTATGGTGATGGTTGCAGAACTTGGTAACTATGCTAAAAACCATTGAATTGTACCCTTTACATTGGTGAATTGTGAGGTATGTGAATTATATCTCAATAAAGTTACTAAAATAATTCAATACTAAGAAAACCAACCAATAAAACATGGACTAAATATTTGAACAGACAATTCACCAAATAAGATATCTGGATGGCAAATAAACACATATAAAGATGTTTAACCTCGTTAGCCATTAGGGAGATAAAAATTAAAACCACAGTGAGATACCACCACAGATCTATTTGAATGGCTAAAGTTAAAAAGACTGACAAAACTACTATTTCAATTATGTGAGATACTAGAGTAGTTACAGTCATGGAGAGAGAAAGTAGAATGGTAGTTGCCAGGGGCCAGGGAAAGCATGAATGAAAAATTAATATTTAACGGGTACAGAGTTTCAGTTTGGAAAGGTGTAAAAGTTCTGGAGATGGATGGTGGTAATGGTTGCAGAACAGGGTGAATATACTTAATGATGACAAAATATAAACTTAGCAACAGTTAAAATTTGTTGTGTAATTACCTACAATTAAAATATGCATGAATGAGTTCTTAAAAAGGTCTAAATGGTAAATTTTGTTATATGTACATTTCACCACAATAAAGAAAACAGAAGACTGACCATACCAAGTGTTGGTAAGGATTTGGAGGAACTGGCATTCCCATACACTAATAGTGAGAATGTGAAATTGTATGACCATTTTGAAAAATGATTTGGTAGTTTCACAAAAGTTAAACACACATCTACCATATGACTTAGCATTCCACTTCTGGGTATTTTACCCAAGGGAAATGAAAGTCTTTGTCCATACAGGGACTTGTATATGAATGTTTATAGCACTTTTATCGGCGATAGCCAAAAACTAGGAAAGAAAACCATCCATATTCACCAACAGGTGAATGAATAACAAAATATGGTGGAAACCACTCAGCAATTCAAAAGTAATGACCTGCTGATGCACATAACACTGTTAATACATACAACAGCAGGAATAAATCTCAAAATAATTTTTCTGTGTGAAAGAAGCCAACAAAAAGTACATATTGTGTTACTCTGTTTATTAAAAATTCTAGAAAATGGAAACTATATATAAACAGATAAACTCTCCCTCCAGCCCCTCCCCTCTTTCATCCCCAGGTGCCTGCTTGAAAGCATTATCCCCAAGTGATTGCTTGGGGATGGAGCATAGCGGAGGGGCTGGACGGAGGGTTTACAAAGAGGCAGGAGGAAACTGTAGGGATCGATGAAAACTAGATAGTGGTGATGGTTTCACGGGAGCATGTATACATAAAAACTCTGCAAATTGTACCCTTTTGTACACTGCATGAAACTTGTCAGTTATACCTCTATAGTGCTATAAACAAAAAAGGAGGATATCTTTGAACAGATAAACTTCAAGGTCCTTTCCAGCTTCAATTCTATGGTAACTATTAGAGGAAATTATCCCAAAGCCTGCTACTGAAGTAGTCCTTTGTACTTGAGAAAAAACTGAGGATTTTGCTTGGATTATGCATAGACATGCTTCTGTTATTCACCTGCCTGGGGCTGTGTAGACAGAACTTCAAAAGCCAGTGGGACAGAGTGGGGAAGCACACCACCAAACCGGTGGAAAGACATCCAGGTCACAGGAGGAAGCTGGGGAAATGACACTCTAATGAGTACTCCTCTTTCCAGTTTCTTTGTCTATGATTCAGAGGATCGGCTCGCCTTGAACATTCCTGACCAGTGAGGCATTTCAGGACCATGAATGCACAGATATCCCAGGGGATAAAACAATGGAAGACAAGATGGAAATAAGAAATGGCCTTTTTAGGTCTCGTAACCCAAATGCAAGGAGCTAAGAGGATATGGAGGAAGAGGTGGAAGTGTCCCTTCCCTGCAGGAAAGGAGATTATGACTTGATGGGGTCTAGGGAAATCAAAATATAAGAAACTAAAGACCTGGAATGTCAAGCCTCCTGGGATGTTTTTTAGATGGACGTGCTAGAGGAGCAAAAGGAAGGAGGTGATACCACCCCCTCCAACCCCTCCGCCTGCCTGTTAACAGTGAAAGCCAAGAAGGCCAGGAAGTGGAAGAATGCAAAGTCAAGAGGCACACTTCAGAGTCATTTGTCAGCTGGGCAGCGCCTTAAGCCAGTGCCACGGCTGATGGATAACCTCACGGGAAGCAACGGCCAAGAGCGATCCAGCCCAGGAGGCTGTCACCTTATCCTTGGCCTGCACCTGGATCAGATGCTTTAAAGGAAGATCCTAAATGTCCAAGGTGACTGCAGGCAATATTTACACCTGAGCATAATGGCATTTTCTTCTTGATCCCAGAGGGTGATAAGTTATAAGCCTCAATCCTGAAGCAGGGGAATTGAGTGTTCTTGTAATTTTATCCTACGTAGCAGAGCCACAGAAACTCTTCTTATCCAGAGGAATGTAGACCTCAAGTATCCTTCCCTGCCTCCACTCTTGTTCCTCCTGCTCCCGCTAAGCCGTGCACAGTGCACTTCCCACTCTCTCAAAATGCTGGTTAAACTGGCCAATATTGTAATGATTCCCCAAATCAGTAAGGCATTTCATGGTTTATAAGGCTCCTTCCATTTCATTCTCTTGTTTTGATTCTTATTCAACGCTAGGAGATAAACATTGTTTTCTCATTTTTTAGGAAAAGAATTTGAGGGACCAGAGCACAGATCTATTCATTCCTTCATTTATGCATTCATTCAGAAAATGATTGAACACCTACTGTGAGTCAGACACTGTCTAGTTGCTGAGGACACAGTCATGCCGCGAGATAGCCATGACCCCTCCCCTCATGGAGCTCAGTCTAGTTGGACAGTAAGGGGTGGAGAGGGTGAGCCAGACATTAATTAAACACAAACTGGATTGTGAACTATGAGAAGTGAATACAGAAGAATTTCAGCCAGTCTGAGGGCCAAGGAAGACATCTCTTGAGGGGGAGTGATTTGACATTAGAGATAAGCTGATGGATAATAGGTGTTAGCCAGGAGAAGATGGGGTAGAGCAGAAAATCATTCAGTAGGAGGGAAAAGTATTGAGAAGGTACTGTGACAGGAAGGACATGACATTGCAGACAGAAAGAGGATGAAAGGCAAGAGAAGAGGCTGGAGAGGTGGGTAGGGGCTAGGTCATGCAGGACCTTGCATGCCATGGTTTAAGAGTTTGGTCTTGGTCCTAAGAGCCATGAGCCACAGAAGATTTTCAAGTCAACTGGCATGACCATTCTGGTTGCTATGGAGAATGATGTGTGAGGAATGACAGGGCTAGAACAAGAGCAGGGCAGCAGAAACATAGAGAGGTATAGATTTGATAGATATTTGGAGGTAAAATTGGCAGGAAGTTCATGCTCTTTTGATTCCGGCATGCCAGAAATGTAAATGGAGGTAGTGAGGTGTAGTGGGTTAAAGAGTGGCTCCCCAAAAGATATGTCTGTGTCCTAAAGCCTGGAACCTGTCAATTTGACACTTCACTTGAAAATGGTCTTTGCAGGTGTAACTAAGTTAAGGGTCTCAAGAGAGATCATACTGGATTACCCAGGTGGGCCCTAAATCCAATGCTGAGAATCTTTATAAGAGTGAGGCAGTCACACCTATTATCCCAGCACTTTGGGAGGTCAAGATGGGAGGATCACTTGAAGCCAGGAGTTTGAGAACAGCCTGGGTAACATGGCGAGAACCGTCTTTATAAAAATAAAGTAAAAAATCAGCCAGTTGTGGTAGTGTCTGTAGCTCCAGCTACTCAGGAAGCTGAGCCAGGGGGATTGCTTGAGGCCAAGATTTCTAGGTTATGATGAGCTACCATCACACCACTGCACTCCAGCCTAAGCAACAGAGTGAGACCCTAATGAGGCAGAAGGATATCACACAGACAAAAGGGTCAGGTCACGTGAAGATGGAGACAGAGGCAGAGATCGGAGGGATGAAGCCCTAAGTCAAAGAATGCCTGGAGCCACCAGGGGATGAAAGGGGCAAGGAAGAATTCTCCCTCACAACTTTCATTTTCTCTTTATTTATTTTTAATTGACAAATAATTGTGTGTGCTTATAGGGTACAATGTGAGGTTTTGATCTAGGCATACATTGTAGAAAGAGTCAATCAAACCAATGTACATATCTATCACTTTGCTAATTGATCATAGATGTCTCACCCTAGAGCTTTTTCAATTTCAGATTTTTTGCTTCCAGAAGTGAGAAGAAATAAACCTCTGTTGTTTTAAGCCACCAAGTTTGTGGTAGTTTGTCATAGCAGCCCTGAGAAATTAACACATGGAGTTTTGCTATAAGATGGCTAGTTTTTCTCCAAAAGAGTTACTTTTTACATTTTAATACAATATTTAACTCTCTCTTTAGTGTATCAGAAATGTGTGAAAGTCAAAAAGTAAGAACCCCAAAAGAGCTCAGTCTGGGGCCACAATTAGGATCCAGATAGTGATTGGTGTCAATCCAAACCTGAGTTTGGGATAGAACAAAGCTGAGCTCGTTATCTCTCTGACTGACCTCATTATTCCAGAGCTCTAAGCCCATAACGGAACTGGTCATAGACTCAATACCCTGTCCTCAACAGTCTTTGCCCTGGCCCTGCAAACAAAGGTGCCAGAGTTGATACCATATAATATTCTACACGATATAAGCACAGACAATGTTAACCAGCAAAGCAAGATGAAGAAGGGTTCAATGGACTTTGGAGACAAACCTGCTCCTTTGGGAGTGGCTATCCTAGCTCACGGGGCCTTGCTGCCTAAGGAAGGAATTCACATGCCTCCCCTGGGACACCAGGGTATTTATAGACCATAGGGGAGAGGAAGGATGGAGGCTCTTGGGAGACGTCATAGAGGATGTGCAGAGGAAATGAAACTGCTCTCAAAGACAAACAGGAGGAACGGGACCTATGTGGCAATGGGAGAGGATCAGAAGGAATTAAGCAGGATGTAGGGAAAAGGGGGCAACTCTGGGGAGATGGGCTGGGCTGAGGGCAGGAACACAGGAGCAGTTCTTCACCTTCTCGGAGAATCTCCTTTAGGACTTATTCAGCTAATAAACTGTGAACCCTTCAAAGTCATTTGATACATAGCTGATTATCTGAATTCCACTGATAGAACATTTTTCAGGAGCTTGGTTGTTGTGTCAAGGAAGGCATATCTGCAGGAACCTCTGGTGTTACTTAAATATATCAGATGATCTGAGAAGGTATGTAGTTTGCGAAGAAGTTGGAAGAAACAGAGAAATGGAATAAGGATTTCCAGGACAGTTGGTGTCCAGGTAGTGATTGGTGTCAATCCAAACTTGAGTTTGGGATAGAACAAAGCTGACCTCATTATCTCTCTGACTTTGACCTCATTAACCCAGAGCTCTAAGCCCATAATGGAACTGGTCATAGACTCGATACCCTGTCCTCAACAGTCTTTGGGAGACGCAGTGGCTGAAAGGTGCCCCATGGAAGGAATTAGCATGCAGGGACAGGAATATGGTATTAAACACTTGAGATGTGAATAGAGATAATGTGGTTATGCTGCAAAATAGCTGCTTCTCTAATTTTTGCAAATGTGATACCTTGTGATGGTTAGTATTTGGCTCTGTGTGCTTGGGAAGTGGGCAAGTGTGAAAGATAAGATCTCGGTCTGTGGCCAGGCTTAGGACCTAGCTGGTGATCAGAATTAGGAAGCATTGGACATCAAGGCAAGAATCATACTGTTAGCTGAAGAAGAAACCCTTGCAAAGTCCCACAAAGAGATTATTCCCTCAAAATGATCATTAGGGCCTTTGATTCGCAGAGTAAGTTCCAGGCTAAATTTTGCATAATTAACATCATGTCCTCTGATTTAAATGGTTTCACACCCAGAATGGGAGAGTGAATCCATAAATATGGCTTAAGCATCTGCTACTCTGTGGCGAGCATTGTGCTGGCTGCTCCGGTGGTTACAGGTGAGTTAGAAAGCTCAACTCTAGTATCAGAAAGACAAATACTCAGTCATGAGAAAGTGAAAAATTCATGTTCTCTGGTGGTGGTGAACTGAGCAAAGATAATTTGTCATGCAGCTAGTGAGGCATCAACTAGCAGCAGGCCTGTGCTTTTTTCCCTAAGTGCCTGTTAAGTAGCTTCAGAGGCAGGGTAAGCTTTGAAGCTCTTCTTAAACAGTTTTTCCCAGTGTTGCTGCTACTGAACTTCTTTTGCTCATTAATTTAGCTTATATCTAAGGGAACAAATTAGATGAGCTACATTGGGAAGACTCATTCTGACATACTCCAGAAGGGTGGCTTGTGGAATGAGAATCTCGTGCCTAATCACAGTCATTTCATTGTGCATTTGCAGCCAGCTAGGGGACTGCTTGGCCAGTGAGCACTATTTCTATGCTGAGAAGACACAGAGGGAAAAACAGGATATGGGGGTTAGTTGAACCTAGGCTCCATCTTGACTTTGCCACCAGCTTTCTGTGTAGCTTTGGGTATGTCACTTTTCCTTTCTGGACCTCAGTTTCTCCATCTGCATAATGAGGAGGTTGACTCTCTTGCTGTATGAAATCTCTCTGATTGCTGACCAGGTTCATCGGTCTTCAGATGTTCTCTCCCCACTCCATTGTTTGCATTACTCCAATAAAAACAATCACTATACAATGAGGGGAGAGAAGATGGTCACATCTTTGCGTATATCTGTTAACTGTTGGTGTTGACCCATCTAAGAACCTATTGGACAAGTTGTGATGATTTTGCCCAAATAAAGACACTTGATATGGATCATAAACCTAGAGTGATTATTAATATGAATATACAATTCCTTCTTTCATTCAATAAACATTTATTGAATATTTGCTTTGAGCAACAGCACTGCTGGTGAGAATATGAAAATGAATAAGACGTAGGGTTACTGTCTCATATTATTCAGAGCCGTACACAAATACCCACGGGAATATGTAACATTTACAAAATGCTTCCCTTACTGTAAGAAGCAAACACTGTGCCAAGTACTTTATAGAGCTAGGTGCTGGCCCTTTGTCAGATGTGGCACCTAAGTCTCAGAAATGTTAATAATTTGCTCAAAGTTACCTGTGTAGTAAGAGACGGAGCTGCCTTATTCCAGAACCCATGGGCTTAACCTTTATGTGCTTCATGGCTTTCTAACTCAAGACAGTATGAGTTAGGTGCTAGAAGTTTGAATAAAGTGATAGGTGGACCCAGAAAGTAAGAGACTGCTTCTTGATGTCCAGTGTGTGGGCTTCTTGATGTTCAGTGTGTGAGAAGAGTGTGGGCTTTGAGGTTAGGCAGTGATATGGTTTGGTTCTGTGTCCCACCCAAATCTCATATTGAATTGTAGTCCCCACAGGTTGAGGGAGGGACCTGGTGGGAGGTGATCTGATCATGAGGTGGTTTCCTCCATGCTGTTCTCATGATAGTGATTGAGTTCTCATGAGATCTGATCATTTAAAGGTGTTTGGCAGTTCCCCCGCCCCCCTCTCTCTTCTGCTGCCATGTAAGATGTGCCTTGCTTCCCCTTTGCCTTCCACCATGATTGTAAGTCTCCTGAGGCCTCCCCAGCCATATGAAACTGTGAGTCAATTAAAACTCTTTTCTTTATAAATTACCCAGTCTCATGAGAACTCTGCCCCTATGATCTAGGCACCTCCCACCAGGCACCACCTCCAACACTGAGGGTTATAATTCTACATGAGATTTGATGGGGACACAGATCTAAACCGTATCAGAGCCCTTTCTTCCTGATCAGTTTCAGAAGGCCAGAGGACAAATCCAAAGGCTCGGGGAGAGGCAGGTCAGGAAGAGGAGAAAACTAACACTGAATGAGCAACTACTGGGGGCTGGGAACTGTGCTAAGTACTTTACATACATTATCCCAATTAATCTCCCAACCATAGTATCTTAGTCCATTCCTGATGCTATATAACAGAATACTTGAGACTGGGTAATTATAAATAATAGAAATTTATTTCTGGAGGCTGACAAGTCTGAGATCAAGGCGCTGGCAGTTTCTGTGTCTGGTGAAGGCCCAATCTCTGCTTACTAGATGGTGCCTTGAATGTTGCTTCCTCTGGAGGGTCTGAACACTATGTCCTCATATGTCAGAAGGGACAAAAGGGAACTAGGGTGCCCCTTCCAAATTCTTTTATAAGAGCACTAATTCATTCATGAGGGTGGAGCCTTCATGATTTAATCAATCTCAAAAGACCCTTCCTCTTAATACACCACCTTGGGCTTTCAGCTTCAACATATGAATTTTGCAGGGACACATACATTCAAAGCTTAGCACATAAAACATTAGGTATTATTATTATCCTCATTTAACGGAGGAAAAAACTGAGCCTCAGAGAAGCTAAACAACTTGCCCAAGGTCACACAGCTAACGAATGGGGTTGAAGGGCAGGATTTGAATTCAGTTATGTGAAACTCCAAAAGCTGTGTTCTTTTTAATGCCTCACACTATTTGCTTAAACCCAGAGGGCAGGTGGATGAGTCAACTGAGCAGCAGTGGCTGGTGGTGACATAGGACAATAAGCAGAACTGAATAGCATGTGAACAGCTCTGATGAGGGGGCAAGTCACACTTTGAACTCACATAATCTCATTTCTGTCCCCAACAATACACTGAGTCCTACCCTTGCCCCCAGGATTGTTCCTTACTTTGACTGGAAGCTGAGTCTTGCTGCTGATTACAGGTCCTGAGCCCCGAATACGGCAATGCTTCCAGCAACTTCACAGCTACTTGCTGCCTCAGGGCAGGAGAGTGTGGACAATTCCATGTACCCGCTTCCCACCTCCAGAGAAATACATAAAAACAGTAGTCCCAACAGTTTTGGCATCAGGGGCTGGTTTCATGGAAGACAACTTTTCCTTGGACCAGGGTTGGGAGGGATGGCTTCAGGATGACTCAAGCGCATTATATTTATTGTGCACTTTATTTCTATTATTATTACATTGTAATATACAATGAAATAATGCTACAACTCACCATAACGTAGAATCAGTGGGAGTCCTGAAGTTGTTTTCCTGCAACTAGAGGGTCCCATCTGGGGGTGATGAGAGACAGTGACAGATCATCAGGCATTAGATTGTCATAAAGAGCGTACAAACTAGATACCTTACATGTGCAGTTTACAATAGGATTCATGCTCCTATGAGAATGTAACGCCACTGCTGATCTGACAGAAGGTGAAGCTCAGGTGGTAATGGGGGCAATGAAGAGCAGCTGTAAATACAAATGATGCTTCACTGGCCTGTCTGCTGCTCACCTCCTATTGTGAGGCCTGGTTCCTAATAGGCCACAGAGCTGTAGTGGTCCATGGCCCAGGGGTTGGGGACCTATGCCTTAAAAAATTTATTCTGAATCCCAGCACTTTGAGAGGCCGAGGTGGGTGGATCACGAGGTCAAGAGATTGAGACCATCCTGGTCAACATGGTGAAACCCCGTCTCTACTAAAAATACAAAAAATTAGCTGGGCATGGTGGCACGTGCCTGTAATCCCAGCTACTCAGGAGGCTGAGGCAGGAGAATTGCCTGAACCCAGGAAGTGGAGGTTGTGGTGAGCCGAGATCGTGCCATTGCACTCCAGCCTGGGTAACAAGACTGAAACTCAGTCTCAAAAAAAAAAAAAAAAAAAAAAAAAAATTTATTCTGCTGATGTTCATTCAATAGTATCATCAGCCTGAACAAACAACAGCACAAAGTTAGGCCAACAGTTACTTATTTATCTGACAGGCAGTTATGAAATACCAATTGTATGCCAGGCACTGTGCTAGGTGCTATCACAGCAGTGACCTTAAAGTCTGGCAAATAGACACAGATATGAAAACTGGTCATTTCAATCTAATATTGAAATATATGAGAGCCTACAAGGGGTTCAGAGTGGGCAATCAGAGCTGCGTTCCTTGCCTCATGGGCCTAGACCACTGAATGGATACGGTGGTTATGGGTCTTCTTGCAGAATTACAACAGGCCCATAGAGCACAGCATGTGGATGCAAGAGTTCTCCCAATGCATGATGAGAGCATCTACCAATGAATGACACAGCCATAGCTGTCATGGAGAGGGCAAAGTCGCTGTAGGCAAGAGTGGCCTGAGAAAGAAAGATGAAATCTTGTATCTGGGACTACAAAAACAGATGCGGCCAGGCATGGTGACTCACACTTGTAATCCCAGCACTTTGGGAGGCCGAGATGGGAGGATTGCTTGAGACCAGGAGTTTAAGGCCAGCCTGAGAAACATAGTGGGACTCAATCTCTACAAAATCAAAAATAAATTTAAAAATTAGCTTGGTATGGTGGTGCATCCCTGTAGTCCCAGCAGCTTGGGAGGCTGAGGTGGGAGGATCACTTGAGCCTAGGAGTTTGAGCCTGCATTGAGCCATGATGGCATTATTGCACTTCAGCCTACAGAGCAAGACTCTACCGCTAAAGAAAAAAAAGAATGTAATTTGGTTAGAGAAGAACTGGATTAAAAAATGATTCTCCCATCGCTTCTCGGCCTTTTGGCTAAGATCAAGTGTAAAAAATGATTCTCCCAAGTGTCAGATCTTTAAATCTTACTATAAATGTATGCTTTTAGCATGGCTTGAATTTCTATTGGTTAGCTTTTATGTTTTTTGTTTGTTTTTTGAGACGGACTCTCACTGTTGCCCAGGCTGGAGTGCAGTGGTGCAATCTTGGCTCGCTGCAACCTTCGCTTCCCGGGGTTCAAGTGATTCTTCTGCTTCAGCCTCCTGAGTAGCTGGGACTACAGGCTTACGTCACTACTCCCAGCTAATTTTTGTATTTTTAGTAGAGACAGAGTTTCACCATATTGGCCAGGCTGGTCTTGAATTCCTGACCTTGTGATCCATCCACCTCAGCCTCCCAAAGTGCTGGGATTACAGGCATGTGCCATGCACCTGGCCTGGTTTACTTTTATGTTTTTTCCCCTCACCTTGTACATTTTGAAGACTAGGTAAGGTGGAAAAATGTACTATAGAAAAAAGAAGAATGAATGAGTGTTCTAACCAACAGAAGTTTCTGCAATGATTGAAGATTCTATTCTGTGCTGTCCGATACAGTAGCCACATATGGGTGCTGAGCAATTGAAGTGTGGCCAGTGCAACTGAGGAACTGAATTTTAAACTTCATTGGAAACGTGGTGAGTAGCTGTTGTATTGGAAAGCACCGCGTGTTCCAACCTCTTAGCAATATTCCATACACACCCTAGTAAAGGTGCAATTAAATATGAAGGTTTCTATTAGCCTAGTTATGGGACACTTATTTGGGTGTGCATGGGCTTGCCCAATCAAGAGTTGGAGCCACCAAGGTTCCTAAAAACTACCCTGCAAGAGCTTATTCTTAATTTGCACGGTACCTTCAGGCACATTATCTCACTTAATCCCGTAACAACTTTGAATTGGGTAGAGCAGAGATTATCACCTCCGTGAACCCCAGTAAATTTAGGTGATGATGGCAAGGCCCTACAGCAAATCAGGGTGGAGACTAGAAGCCAGGTGTTTCTCTTGGTTAAAAAACTCTTCTTCTTCTTTTTTTTTTTTTTTTTTTTTTTTTTTTTTTGAGACAGAGTCTCACTCTGTCACCCAGGCTGCAGTGCAGTGGTACAATCTCGGCTCACTGCAACCTCCATCTCCCGGGTTCAAGAGATTCTTCTACTTCAGCCTCCCAAGTAGCTGAAATTACAGGCACCTGCCACCATGCCTGGCTAATTTTTGTATATTTAGTAGAGACAGGGCTTCACCATGTTGGCCAGGCAGGTCCTGAACTCCTGACCTCAGATGATCCATCTGTCTCAGCCTCCCAAAGTGCTGGGATTACAGGCCTGAGCCACTGTGCCCAGTCTAGAAAACTCTTTCCAGGGGAATAGCTAAGGGAGAATGGTTTCCTGCTTCTCATGCCTGCTACTCATACCCTGGGTCTCGAGAATGAAGAGAGGTGGCGTGCTTCACATGCCTTTTTTCACTTGTGTGTGGTTAATGGGCCACGGACTATTGAGAACCATATCTTATTCCCTTCTTGCTACCTTGATTTAGGCAGTAGAGATGTTTTTGAAATTTTCATTCAAATATTCAAAATTATGTACTGAGTACCAGCCACGTCGCAGGCACTGTTCTAGGTCTGGGGTCACAGCTGTGAAGAAAGCAAAGATCCCTCCCTTGTGGAGGTAACTCTTCTAACAGAGAGAGACTGATATTAAATACATTGTGTGTATGTGTGTGTGTGTGTGTGTATATATAGGATTTTTGTAACATTTCAAAAATATTTTAAATATGCCGTGGTCTCTCATGTCTTTTATGGTGCATATGCACCGTGTCCAATATCTCTTTTGTGTAAATCTGGACTTACATTTCAAGCAAACTGCCTGGCTTGCTGAAAGGTGGAGGCACCTTTGGATTCAGTCTTTTAATATGTGTTGAGTGCCACCTATGTGCAGAGCAAGATATTGGGAACTTCGGAGAGATCCAGCAGAATGAGAAGACAGTATCCCATCTTAGGGAGGTCCCAGGCCAATGCAGGAGGCAGTCCCATGCCTTGGGAGCTCCTAAGCTGTACAAGGAGCTAGCAGTCTAGTCTGGAAAGGCAAACAACTTCAGGACCCGCTTCTAAAGGGGAATCTCAAGTACACGCACAATGAATTCAGCCTTGACTGTGTGGAGTTGGGTAAACCACCCACCTCTTGCGATGATGAGGAACCAGAATGGGACAGCTCCAGGGAACAAGAAAGGGGACACTATAGGAGCTGTCGCATGTCCCAACAGTGAGGAGGGGCTGAGGGGCAGCCCCTGCTGGATTAGCGTTATCCTGAAAAGGTTTCTGGATGTGATGGGATTTGAGATGCTTCTGCAAGAATGAAGAGGTCGCAGAAATGTGGGGTGGGGTCATTCCAGGTAGAGGGTGCCTCCTGGGAAATGCAGGGAACATGAGGATGCTGGGCAATTAATCAAGCCTTGGGCACAAGCATAGACAGTCACCCCCAATTCAAAGCCAGTTGAAAATGCAGAGGAGAGAGGAGGGCCAGTGTGTAGGTATCTTGATCAAACCCTTGAGCGGCAAGGGCAAGGACCAGGGTCAGGGTCAGAGGAAGAGGGCGTGAGTGAAGGCAACCCAGACTGAGTCCTTCCCTGAGCGCCCAGGTTTCCTGACAGCTGTTAAGGGAGAGAGGTGAGAAAGGGTTAACTGTGCCCCTCCACCGCCCCAAATGCTTCCTGTGTTTGAAATCCTTCAGGTCTCTGCAAACCCTCTGGCCCCCGGCCAGGCGGGCATTGTCCGGGGAGCGGTGGTGGTTGTCAGAGAGGCCGCGCAGCCTTTGTTGTGGGGCCACCTCGGGGTTCCCGCTCGCGCTCGGGCCGGGGCTGCAGAGTGCGTGCCGGGAGGGGGGCGGTGCGGGAGGCTCGCTCCCTCTCCCTCTTCCTGCCACCCCCCCAGCCCTCCCGATGACCACATGACCAAGTGGGCTAGCGGCCAAGCCACAAGCTACAAAATGCAGCCCCTGGAGTGAGCGGGGAGCATTCTCGCTGGCAGCCGGGGCCACGGGCAGTTGCAGCCGCGGCCGAGCAGCCAGCCGCTGGGAAAGAGCTCGCCACTGCCGCCCCCGGAGCCGCCGAGGCCAGCTTCGCTGCGCTGCCCCGCGGCGGGAGAGGAGGCTGCAGGAGAGCGGAGGCGGCCAGCGGGAGCGGCGGGGCTCAGCGCGCACACTCAGCAGCCCGGGAGCCCCGCGACCCCTGCGCCCGCACGCGCCAGCTGCGGCTCGCGCGTTTCTTGGCCTCCGGGCGCCCGACCTCTCCTCCCTCCCGCCGGCTCGCCCGGGCCCGAGGAGCAGCATGAATCTGCGGCTCTGCGTGCAGGCGCTCCTGCTGCTCTGGCTCTCCTTGACCGTGGTGTGTGGAGGTGAGTGCGCGCCCTCCCGCTCCCCTGGGCTACAGCCGGCGCGCTCCCTTCCCTCCGCCCAACTCGCACTTCTCCCCGCCTCCCTGGGAGCCCGGCGCGAGCCGTGCAGGAGCAGCCACGCGCCGGCCCGCGCCAGGCAGCAGATTGGCAGGGCGCCCCGGGCCATGGGGCGGCTGGCCGCAAGTACCGCTTCTTCTGCGGGGCTCGACTCGGCCTCTGGCATCACCTGCCTGTCACCTTGTCTCTCTTAATCGCCTCTCGCAGTCCCGGGAGCGCAGGACCACAGGTGTGCCCTGCGTGTCCTGTGCCCCGCACCCTACGTGGTGGGCATGGAGGCGGGGGGCATGCCCGCTCCACTCGTGGATCGATGGAAGGCACTAACCACAGGCGGGTGGACTGGGCTCCCACGTTGAACGTCTTCTGGTCCTTGAAGGCTGGGAGCCTCCCGCCGGTTCAGGGGCGCGGAGACCGGGGATGATGTGCCAACATGCAGACGTGACACTTGTTGCATAGGCAGCAGTGCGTAGAGGGGGTGGCGGCATGGAGCCCAGCTGTTGCTCCTTTCGGCCTGCGTGTGGGAGCAGAGGCAGAGGCAGCCTCCCTCAGGCGGGGCCGGGCTCAGCCGGGCTGGGCTGGTCTTCCCCTCCCTCACCCCAGGTCCTGGCTGCTCTCCTCATCCCACCCCAGACACTTGGTTCTCTCACATCCTGGCTCCAGCCGTCCTTTCTGTCCCAGGCATCAGGCATCGGCATGCTTCACCTTAGTCTCCCTGTCGCCAGGCACCAAGGGAGGGAGCACAGCACCTGACCTGACCCCTCCCTGCAGCTCAGGAAAGGGGAGTCCTTTTGCCCTTACCTGGCAATACTTGGCACTAGTGCCCATGTCCGCCCCTAGCCTGGTTCCCACCCATGCCCCAGCAGCCCCATCCTGGGCTGCCTGTCCTCTGTGTGTCAATGTCTCCTAGGGCTGCCAGCTCCCACCTCCAGCTGCCACAGTCCTATGATCTGGCTGTCATTGCTGCCTGCCTGGCACCACACAAGGGGAAGGCCAAGACCAGATGGACTAACGCCAGGGCCATGGCTAGAGTCACAGGGAGGTGGGAGCAGAAAGAAGGAGAATGCAAGGCAGAGAGATTCCTAGAGCAAGAGGACAGGACCCTACATGGTCCCAAATCTTCCAGAACGGGAGGATGGCATGCATCCCAGGAGTCTCCGAGGGGCCCGGCTCGCTCTGCCTGCTATGGCCCTGGGAGCACTGCCTGGCTTCTCAGAAAGGCACAGTGCTTGTGGTTGGCACCTCCTGCCTCCAGGTAGCTGGCTGGCCACTGATCTTTCTCCTCAAGACCTGAGCACGAAGTCAGCCACCACCACAGTAAGAAGTAGGCAGAGTTTTTCTACAGAAACTCCTGCCTGGCAGGTAACAGACGGAGGAAAAGATACGAGTGAAAGATACAAATGATACACTATACAGCCTGTCCTCAGAGAGCCTGCCATCTGGTGTGGTTGGCAAGGCACGAGGCTTGCACAACACCATCGCAGGCAAATAGTCCAGGGTGGTGCCTTCAGGGAAGAAAAAGACTGGGTGCAAAGGGGAGAGCTGGTTTCAAGGGAAGGGAAATCGGTCAGGTTGCCAGAACTCTGTGTGGCTGGTCCCGAGCCTGCCACTCCGTGCTTGAATTTCCCCATCTTCATTAGGTCATCTGTCCACTCCAATTTGGGGAAATTCGTTGTCTTCACATTTTGCTCAAGCCTGGTGCTGGAAACTTTCAGGGCTCCCACTGCCTCCTCTACTCCCTGACTTCTCCTGGAGCCAAGGAGGGGCACATCCCCGGAGGTGGCCACCAGCTAAGGATCCAGGTACACATGTCCTGCTCCCACTGCCTCCTGTCCTGGGTTAGAAGCAGGCATCCCAGAACCACTTTGTCCTTGGCTCAGACTGGCATGCTGTCCCCAGCCAGAGTCCCCGGTCAAAGTTCCAGTCCGAAAACCCCACTTCCTCCTCTCCACACTCTGTCCTGACTTGGAATGTCCACTCCCTCACCCCTCTTCACGCTGCTTCTCATCACCCTGCTACCAATGCATACACTCCTCCCGACCTGGGATACACTTTGCTCTTCTGAGTCCGAGAACTCCCGGTCCAGGGCCAAGTGTCCCTCCGTCTCGTCTCTGAGCACCTCTCTTTTTCCCCTCCTCCTCCCCCTCCCCAAGCCCAGCTCAAAGCCTGCAGTCATGGTGGGAGTGTGAGGAGAGCCTACTGTACCCCTCCTGCTCAGGGAGGGGACATCTCCAGTCCATCCCCAGTCCTCAGCACTAAGTACCCGTGTAACCTGAGCCAGGCCTCTCTGGCAAAGAACGAAGGCAAGGGAAACAGAGGGCCAGGCCGCCAGACAGAGCATGATGTATCCCAGGGCAGCAAAGCTGGCACTGGAGACAGCACAGGGCCTTGGGGAACGCAACTGGGATGGAGGCAGGGGGCTGGGCAGACAAAGATACACACGAAGGACCACAGAGCAGCGGAGGGGCATTGCCAGCAGGGTCCCCAACGAAGCACACATTTGGGCTTTTAAACTCATCTTAAGACAGGCCAGACTGAGAGAGGAAAAACAGGTGCGTCATTCCTGGTGAGGTGGGCATGTTCCTGAAAAGTCACACGTACCTCTGTGTGCGTTGGCAGGGTTGGAGTTCAGATTGCTTGAAAGTCAAATCCTGTCCTCCCCCGACTGCGGTTCTCAGCATGGAGATTCTCTAGCTTCGTGGCTGATGGTGCTTCAGCAGGCAATGGCTCCAGCCGCTCTAGGCTGGAGATTGTTTGGGGGATTGCTCCAGCCTGCTTTTATGCAGCAAATGAGCTGGAAGAAAATATTTAAGTGCATAAATGGTGGCCTCCATTTCTAAAGGGAAATTCTTTTGTACAGTCAGGACCTCTGCAGTGATGAGAATCAATAGCCTCTAATTTGCTCCTTTGGACAGCATAAAGCCAGGGTTTCAGGCGTCAGCTTATCTGATGGTGAGCCAGACTCAGAATCAAAAGTAGGAAACAGGTGGGTGATGGGCTCAGAGTGCGGGAGGAGCCTGCAGAGCTCGGTGATGCTGAGGACAATGAGTCCCCCACCCAATGGGCACCCAATGGGAGGGATGCAAGAGGCCCAGGCCTGCTGGGTGGCTGCTCTCCAGGGCCTGGCTGGGGGCTTAGTCGACACAGAGTGGCTCTTCTCTGCAGACCTAGAGTCTAGACATCTTCCTGGCCAGAGTCGGAGCCACCAACCCTGCTCCCCGTCCTGAAATACGGCCTCTAGCCCTCCCTTTCTGACTGCCACAGACACTCCCAATCTCAGGTGCTGGGCACATGGAGATGATGCCCTCCCCCTCCTGGCACCATGCCTCTCTTCTCCGTGCCTGCCACCCCCTGAGCTACAACGGCCTGGGCCACTGCTCCATCCCTTCTGTACCCCATCAGTTGAAGGTGCAGAAGTGAGAGCCAAGCGTTGACTTGGTTCACTTCACGAGGCCCCTGGGGTCCTACCCCTGTGCCTTATCAGTATCATTCAGACCCACCCTGAGTGATCAGGGTGCGCCTTGACGGGACCCCAGCACTCAGAGCAGAGGCTGAAGCACCCGCGTAGGGGGCTTCGTGAAGGTCTTTTCCTCCCTCCCTCTCCAGCCCCAGCCCCAGCCCCCTCATAGATGGTGCCAAGAGGGTAGCTCTATGACAGACAGAAGCAGCCCCCTTGTTCCATCTGTGCCTATTGCTCCAAAATGCCAAGATCATTCTTCTTTTAATTCTCATAAGTTATGAATTTCAGGGTTAAGTTGGCATGGAAGTGTAGCTAGTTAACCAAATGACCCAAGTCAACAGTGGGGGTCTGCACAGGCCTGGTGATTTTTGGGGGGAAAGGAGGAAAGGAGGGTGCAGGCTTGGAGAATATGTGTGTGTGGGGGGGGGGTGGTGATAGGTGGGTATGTCTGGGTGTGAGTGGAGAGACCTACAGGCCCAGAAGCCTGGAGGAAGAGAGCCCTAAGGCCAGATCTGCCTACTTTTGGCCCAAGAGGAGGCTAAACACTTGGAAATTGTGTGCAAGCGGAGGAGGACTCACAAGAGCCAAGGAGCCAAGGAAGGAACAGAGCGTGGGGATGTTGGAGGGAGAGGCGGAGGGGAAGGGGGAGCTGCCAGGGGTATGACTGGGGTGTGAGCAGCCAATGGGAGGCTACATGGAAACTGTGAGCCAATGGTGGGAATTCCTGGGTAGATGGCAGTGGGGCTCCAGGGACAGGGATATAGATGCAGGCAAACCAGATGGTGTGTAGTGGGAGAGAGACTGGTGTTCATTATCTCTGGCCTCAGATGCTGTATCTGCTCAGGCCTGTACTGGGCATGGCACAAGTATCCTGCCTGGCTGCCTCTTCCCCGGCACCATCTCAACTCCGTACACTGCCTGCTGCCACCAGTCAGGCTTGTCTTGCGGGTGGCAGCTCGGCTTCCCTGCATGGACTGCAGGCTCGTGAGAGTCGGCCTGCATACCTTTTCCCTCACTGTACCCAAGGATACCCTGCACCGCTTGGATCCCATTGTCAGGGCTCAGTCTGGCGTCAGGAGGCTTCTCCTCTAAGCCAGATGTAGAGAGAGAGAGTAAAGAGAAGCCCCAGAGTGCAGAAGAGAAGCCAGCAGGGCTTGAAATGGAAGGAATTTATAGGAGACGCAGGATACAGGGTTCGGTCTGGGAATGTCAGGAGGTAGGGCATTGGTGGGAGGTGCCAACTGCAACAACCCACCCCTCCTGGTGCACAGACATGCTGCTGCAGGTGACCATTCTCTCATTTGTTCATTCATTCCTGCAAGATTTATTGATCTCTAAATCTGGTCTCAGGTCTCTAAATCTGGTCACAGCATGAGGCAGGCTGAGTCAGAGACCCCTCCCTCCTAACCCACCTGGCCCAGCCCCATCCACTGGGAAGACTTGTAGCCCTAGAGATGCCTAACCACCTATGAGATGCCCAGGGGTGAGAAATGAGCTCCCTAGTACTCAAAAGTGGGTCATCCTGCATATCAAAGGACGTAGGAGTACAATGACGTGATGTTCTGGATTTGCTTTAAAATACTGCAGTCAAGGAAAAAAAAGAAAAGGGATAATAAAGCATATGTGACTCCATCTGGATAACTGTTGAATCCGGGTGATGGGTACGTGGTGGTGGTGGGGGGTGTCATTGTAATGTCATATGTCTGAAATGTTTGAAGTGTACCAGTTGCAGGGGTGCCATGGGGATTGCTGCCTCCTGTCCCCCAGCCAAGTACAGGCGTGATGTCCCAAAGTGCACACCAGGCAACGACGTTCCAAAGAAAGAACCCTCTTGTGCCTGTCAGAAACATGATAGAACTGTCAAAAGGACATAAAATCGGCTACAGAATAGTGCAGAAATGGCCAATTTTCCCTCAAGATGCAAAAGAAAAACCAAAGAAAATCAACAAGGAGCGCCACCGCATCGAGAGACTACCCCTCCCTCGGGCCAACACCCTTCCTCACTAACAGGCTTTCTTCTCTCTGCAGGGCCCCTGATGCCGCTTCCGGATGGGAATGGGCTGGAAGAGGGCAATGTCCGCCACCTGGTGCAGCCCAGAGGGTCGAGGAATGGGCCAGGGCCCTGGCAGGGAGGTCGGAGGAAATTCCGCCGCCAGCGGCCCCGCCTCTCCCATAAGGGCCCCATGCCTTTCTGAAGCAGGTACTTGAGCCTCTGGTCAGTAGACAGTGCTAAAGCGGAGGGAGGGAGAGGGACAGCGTAGAAGCCGGGTGACCCTGCCGCTCATCACTGGCCAGACACATCCACCAAGCAGTCCTGGTACCACGCACATAGGGGCTTAGAGCTGGCAAGGGAGCCCATAAGGGGCAGCTGTCTAGCCCCTTTATTTTACAATCTCCTTCTCTGAGGCCCAGAGAGGGGCTTGATACTTGGGGCCAGTCTCCCTTTCACCCTGCTGCCTGGGGTTGGGGAGGCTGGCCTGCCTGGAGATTTCTAGACGTCTTGGTGGACCTTAATGGCTGGGGAGGGGTACCCAGGGCAAACCTACAGATAGATGTCCAATAGATCGTCACCAGAGTTGGGGAAGGAGGTAGAGAGCTTTAGGACCTCTGAGGCAGAGAACAGGAGGACAGTTGTGGCTGGGGCTGCCTGGAGGTGTGAGAGGGAGGGAAGAATCAAGGTAGCAGCAGAGAGAGCAGAGCCGGATCCTGCCCCTCACCGGGCCTGCTGGCTGTCCCACCACAATGGGGACAGGCAGGCATCAGCTCAGGGGCCTTGGGCTGGAGGTTTGGGCTGAGCGGGGTGGGAGGGGAGAGAGAAGGCGGTCTCCTCTCCTTTCCTGGGGAGTTTCTTTGGCCTAGGAAATGTCCATGACTTCTCTCTTGTCGTTTTTGCCTCCTTAGGACTGAAGGGGCCCCCAGGTGCCCACGCCTTGCGGTTCTGTCTCCTGCACAGATCGGTCTGCTTCTCTGGAGGCCTCACGTCCACTCAGCTCTCACCTCGCACCTGCTGTAGCCACCAATGGGCCCGGCTCTTCTCACCTGCTTGCTTCCCCCAGTGGCGTGCTCCTGGCTGTAGTCTGGATGATTCCCTTTCTCTCGCAAAGATCCGTCCAATCCAACTTCCTGGCCCCTCCCTGGACTGACTGTGGAGATCCAGGCCCAGAAGGTCTCCCTTCTTCTCCAGATCCCCTCTGCTCTAGTCCCTGCCTGTCTCATCTCGTTCCTTCCTTCCTCATGTCTGCCCTGGGCATGGGGAGGAAACATTCCCTTCCGTGGGCTCCAGCAGATCCCTTGTTTTCCTGGTCAGTTGGACTCCTCATCCGGCCTCCAGGGAGGAGTGCAGAGAAGAGCAATGAGACTAGGTCGAGGTGCTGGCTGCAGGGATCCAGGCAGGGCACATTGCGGGCATGGAAGTGTGGGGGCGGGGAGCTCTGCCGAAGCGGGTGGAGCATCGGTGTTTGCTCAGTTAAGGAAGAGGTAAAGGAGAGCGGTCCGTGAAGTCCTTTGCCACTTCTCTTGCCTTACTGTGCCTCCCAATACTCCCTTCTCCCTGCTCCTCCACCCCGTCCCCAGCTAGGCCAAGCTACAGGTCAGAAGGGGAGGGTGCTGGGCCTGACCTGGCTCTATACCCTCCCGGGGTAAAAGCCAAACGAGAGGTTGTTTTTGTCAAGAATCACAGAAGATATGAGCTGAAAGGACCCTTGGAGATGACTTAGCCTTCTTAGGCAAACGCCTGCAAAAACAGAAGCCTGGAGAGGGGGGTGACCTGCTCAGAGTCACTGCAGAGCCGGGATGGGGACCAGGTCTCCCATCTCCTGCTCTATGATGTCCTATTCCCTCTTGATGATGTCTTTTCAAAGCAAATGAAGTGCCTTTTCCCGAGGCTGGGGCTGGGGGTGGCTGGGAGAGGAAGGGAAGGGAGAGGCCAGCTGGCTGTGAACTGTCCTGTCGTGGGGCAGGAGCTGCTCCCACATCCCTGACCTTCCCCTGCCTCACAGTTCCCCCAGCTGGGCTGGAAGGTTCCATAACTGGCCAGCTGTCCCCATTCTGGCAGCGTTCCCAGACCCAGGGTACTCTAAAAGGGGCGGCGCAGGCACTGAGGCTACTGTTCCACCCCCGGAGGGGCTTCTCAGGAGCCTGAGGTGGTCTTCAATCATGGGACTCCAGGGTCTTCCCTTCGGGTTGACCAGACCTTCCTTCCAGGGCTTTTCCTTTGGGGGAGGTGGAGAGGGGAGAAGAAGGAAGGGAAGAGCAGAAGGAAGGAGAGGCAGGAGGAAGAAAAGGAGGCAAAGGAAGGAAAGAAAGATGGGAGGAAGAGCAGCTGGAATAGCGCTCTCTCGCGGGGAGGCCCCAGCTTCCACGAAGGGCCTTCACCAGCCATTCTCTGGAGGGAGCTTTCTCGCCTTTTGCCTGAGGAGGCTTCCCAGGAGGGAGAAAGGGAAGACAAGAGCCGGATGCCCAACTTTGTGGGGGGGGGGATGGGGGAGTCAGGGCCCCCCAAGTCCCACAATAACCCCAATGTTTGCCTATTCGCCTCCCCCAAGCCCTTTACCTCTGCTGCTGCTAACGCTGCTGCTGCTGCTGCTGCTGCTGCTGCTTAAAGGCTGGGCACCGGCTTCCCCTACTCCCCTCACGCTTGGCGTGGGGACTGGTCAGTGTCCAGAAAGTCTCTTCTGCCACTGATGCCCCCATCAGGGACTGGGCCTTCTTTCTCCCGTCCTTTCTGCATCTCCTGCCTCAGCCTGCCATGACCTGTACCCAAGCCCAGCGCCGTGGGGAAAGGGCGAAAGGTGAGGACGGCTGAGATAGGGGACAGGACGGGAGCAGGTGGGCTGGGGGCGAGCTGTCTTATTTAAAGTGGTTGTTTATGATTCTTATACTAATTTATACAAAGATATTAAGGCCCTGTCCATTAAGAAATTGTTCCCTTTCCCCTGTGTTCAATGTGTTTGTAAAGATTGTTCTATGTAAATATGTCTTTATAATAAACAGTTCAAAGCTGACAGTTCGCCCTTCATCTTGGAGGTCAGGTTCAGGAGGGCGTTCCTTTCCCCTGGGGGCCGTGGTTGTCCCTGTGCTCACATATTGCACGTGCAGGGAGGTGAGTGCCTGCATCCCAAATCGGTTCTAGGTCAACTGGCCTCAAACTGATTTGCCACGACCTCACACAATCAGTCCCTAAGCTTAACGAGCAGTTCACATCAAATCCAGCCCACTTTCAAGTTTCGCTGGCATCTGTTTGGGTGTCCTAATTTTTTTGGCAGTGTCATTTGAAGAATTTTTCAAAAGCAATTTATTTAAGAACATGCTGATGAAATGCAGGATCGCTACTAAAAACTGTTTTGTATCCTCGGTGGGTGCCTTCTTCTGTTTTATCTACTTTGGGACACTTTCAGGACTTTTTAGCCTATTTGCCTTTCCTGAAAATGTTATGTTTTCAGCGATAAGTACATTTGATAATGACTTGATTTGTATCATTTTATGTTTCACAAAGCAGACTTGCTTGATGAATGAGATAGCCTGAAAAATAAAATGCAAAGAGTTCAATATAATTCTGCCCCATCTGTCTCACTTCATGCCTGTTGTCAAAATGCCAATATCTCGCAGAACAGAAGGGAACAGTGGGTAGATGCTAATTTGGTTAATAAACCCATTAGGTTCACACAGGCATAAACAATACAGAGCAAAACTCAGCGAGAAGCCGAGGGGAGGGATCAAAAGGGGTTCATTTAATAAATCCCATGGGAAATCCCATAGCTCTGACAAGTATTTAGTGCTAGAAATACACAATTTTGAAGAAAGCGTCTTTAGACAAATTCCCTAAAAAGTCATAAAACTGCTCAATAGGAGAGAAGACAGAAAAGTCATCCACATACTTACCTGGCAGGGGACATACCATGGTCACGAAGCTGGTTTTCCCAGGGCGAGGCTTATCCATTGCACTCCGGATATGCTGACCCCTGTGATTTTCCCAAATGTGGCAAACTTGACTGCCTAATTTGTGGTAGTGGGGGGACTGCGTTTGCACTTTCCCCTGAATTTAAAAAAAAAAAAAAAAGGAAGGAAAAAGTCACCCACGAGCCTACAAAACAATCTCATCACTGACAAAATGCTGCAAGTTGTGACAGTGATCTTAAAATGCAATGTTACGGCTGGGTGCGGGTGGCTTACACCTATAATCCCCAGCACTTTGGGAGGCCGAGGGGGGCAGATCACTTGAGGTCAGGAGTTTGACACCAGCCTGGCAAACATGGTGAAACTCTGTTTCTACTAAAAATACAAAAATTAACTGGGCGTGGTGGTGGGCACCCGTAATCCCAGCTACTCAGAGGCTGAGGCAGGAGAATCACTTGAACCCGGGAGGCAGATGTTCCAGTGAGTCAAGATCGCGCCACTGCACTCCAGCCTGGGTGACAGAGCCAGACTCAGTCTCAAAAAAAAAAAAAAAAAAAAGAAAAAGTTATGTTACTTTGGAAGTGCCTCTTAGGAAAAATGGTGCAAAATGCCTTCTTTAAAAATTACTAGTTTGACTTTTAGGCCAACAGGTCATCAGAGGAACTGGTTTTAGGCAGAGGTTTCAGGTGAGCTGGCTTTATGCTGATTGGTCTGTAACCTCCCTAATCATCCCTGAAGTTCTAATTTCACATGAAACCAAGGAGAAAGGGGTGAGTCGGGGGCAAGACAACTTAACACTGACCCATAAGTGTATAGTGAATTAGATAAGTGAATCTAGAATCTGGTCTGCAAATTCTAGAATGCAAACTCTTTCTACAGTACTATGGAAGGTCCCCTAACCAGAAAAAAGAATTAGGTACAAAATGTGTTTGATTTTTTTTTTTTTTTTTGACAAGAGTCTCACTCTGTCACCACTGCCTAAAACCAGTTCCTCTGGTGACCAGGCTGGAGGGCAGTGGAGCAATCTCGGCTCGCTGCAACCTCTGCCTCCCAGGTTCAAAGGCTTCTCCTGCTTCAGCCTCCCAAGTAGCTGGGATTACACGCACCTGCCACCACACCTGGCTACTTTTTGTATTTTTGGTTTTCTTAGTAGAGACAGGGTTTCACCATGTTAGCCAGGCTAGTCTCAAACTCCCAACCTCAAGTAATCCACCCACCTTGGCCTCCCAAAGTGCTGAGATTACAAGCATAAGCCACCGTACCCGGTCGTGTTTGATAGTCTTAGTCAGTGCAATACAAATTTGCAGTACAAGATCGCATAGTATAGACTGGTGGGATCAGGGAAAGCAAATAGAGGCTGAGTGACTAAAACAGGCCCTAGAAGGCACAATAGCATTTGGTTAGCTTGGTGGAAGGATGATGGGCAGTGATGGCAGGGACAAGGAAGGGGGAGCAGCCAGCCCCCAGGGTCCATGGAACATATGTGGTCAACTGGATGCTACTGGGTGGATGCCAGTGTGACCTCCTTGGGGCAAGGGATGAGGAAAAGTAAAGTTGGTGTCTTCTGTAAAGATAATTAGACCTCAGACCAAAGGAAGACTGGACATATGATACGCGTTGCTAGCCTTTGGAGATACCTTGACCAAATAAATACAACAGAAGCAGAGTAGGGCATTGTTTTTCAAAATGCAGAGCTTAGGAAAAGAAATAGGAATTCATTTAACTGATTGTTTCTGGACTGGAGGTCCTGGACTGAGAGGTTGACGAGTGGGGGCAGAAAACCTGAAAAACAACACTCTTTCAAATCCATCCGGAATTAGGCAGCCTCTGAAATTACAGAGATTAGGGAGGCAAACAGACTCAGACCACACACAGCTTTTCAGGACTCCAGGTGTGGTGTAAAATGAGCCACAACTGCTTAGAAAGCTAAGCTTTCGGACACTCCTGTAGGCCTGGCTGGCTTGGTACCCCAAGCAGGGGCTGGGCTCCTCCGCATTGAGGGAACCATGAGGCCTGGCCTGAGCAGCCATTCTGAGGTCCTTCTAGGATTCAATTTTTCAAGCCTAAAGGTTATTCAACTGAAATTTCTCAATCCGAAGTTTCTTTCTGACCAGAGTGAACCTGTGCCAGCTAACTGCCAAAGGAGATGGCAGAGATTTACTCAATACCTTCCTCTCCCGGCTTGACAAGGGCCGCTGACTCAGCCAGCATTTCTCGGTAGCTCTCGGAAGGAAGGTTTCTCTAGGACTCCTTTGAAAATCCAGTTTTTCCTACGAAGCGGCCAGTGCTCAGAGGAGCCAGCAAGGGACTCCCCTTGCCGCTGTCTTGGACTTCAGTCAAAGGCCTGAGCCGCATCCAGGACACTTCCTTGAATGTTTCAAATCAGTAGCCAGCAGACTTTTTCTGTAAAGAACCAGAGAGTTTTTTCGACTTTTTGAGCTATTCTCTATCCCAACTCAAACCTCTTTGAGTTTGATGCTGCCACCTACTTTATAGCACTGTGGTCAGGATTGACTGTGATGACGCCGGTAACGTTTTCGGCACAGGCAAAACAGCCATACACAATACATACACCAGTGGACGTGACCGCGAGCCAAAAAAGCTTTGTAAAAACAGGTGGAGGCGTGGTGCGGTGGCTCACACCTGTAATCCCAGCACTTTGGGAGGCCAAGGTGGGTGAATCACGAGGTCAGGAGTTTGAGACCAGCCTGGCCAACATGGTGAAACCCCATCTTTACTAAAAATAATAATTTTTAAAAATTACCTGGGTGTAGTGGTAGGCGCCTGTAATCCCAGCTACTTGGGAGGCTGAGGCAGGAGAACGCTTGAACCTGGGAGGCGGAGGTTGCCGTGAGCCGAGATTGCGCTACTGCACTCCAGCCCAGGAGACGGGCCATAGTTTGCAAGCCCTGTGTCAAGTAACAGCAAGCCCTTCAACTCAGCCCCTGATCCCTTGCCTGGAGCCCAAGGGGAAGACCTACATTCTGCAGCAAGGTATAGAATTAAGGGATTTAATACACTGGTTATGAGATGGCCTCTGATAATAATCATACTAGCAAAGTGATTTCAGTGGAAGGGGAAGTCTGGAGTCAGATCAGGCTTCAGATCCTGGCACCACCATTTACTCACCTGTGTGACCTTGTTTTGGCTTTGGGCAGGATGCTGCCGCCCACTTGAGAGCACTGTGGTCGGGATTGACTGCGATGCTGCAGGGAATGTGTTTGGCACAGTGCCGGCCCATGTTACAAGTGTTACGAGCTTACTAAGTGGGAGCTATTATTATCTCTGCTAAGCCTAATTCTAGTCCTGAGAACTGGACAGGGCAGCCATCATTATCCCTAATTTATACATGGAAAATCAAGTCCATGGAGGTGAGGTCACTTGTTCAAATTCACAGAGCCATTCGTGGGTGAGTAGAGCCTCAAACCTGGGTCTGTCCCCAGCTCAGGTCAGCTGCTGCTATGGTTGGAATGCATCCTTCAAATTCATGTTTTGGAAACTTAATCCCCAAATTCATATGGTTGATGGTATTTGGAGGTGGGGCTGTCGGTAATTAAAATTAAATAAGGTCATCAGGTGCACCTGATCTGTCTGGAATTGTGGAGCCAGGCACCTGTTTCAGGAGACCTGCCTGGCCATTGGGGTTCCTTTCTGCACAAGACCAGGGGCCCAGAAACCTGAGTTCCAGTCCTGAATCTGCTTCTGCCCAGGGCTTGCTGGGTAGCTTAGCAAAGTCTTTCCTTTTAGCCCTTTCTGGGCCTCAGCCTACTCACCTGCCCAGGACACCTGGGTGGGTAGATATGAAGCACCTGCTTGTGAATAAAACTTAGCTGGGGTCCTAGCTAACAGTGGGAGGTGATTCAGGCTGCCTTCCGGAGACACTTCAGGAGCTGACCCAGGGACCTGCAGGGAGGAGCTCTGAGAGGAGAATTGGGCATATGGCAGGAAAATGGGACCCTAAGCCAGTGAGGAAGTCCACTGCGGGGTTACGTGGGTTGCACAAGCTTCCCATAACCTCAGGGGCTGCTGGAGCCTCTATTCCATACTTCCCCCATTGCGCAAATTAAATGCTTTCTGATCTTCCCTGAGTGTTAAAAAATTGGCACACTGCTGCTGAGCTAGCCTAGTGGTGTGAAGCTTTTCTGAGCTCTGGATCCTAACCCCAGCTTGGCCAGTGACTGACTGTGTGACTCCAGGCAGGTCTGTTCATCTATTAGGGGTCCCAGTTCTCCTTCATCTATTTTCATAGGATTACAATCTCTGCTTTCCCTGCCTTAAACACACAGAATCATAGGAGGACATGAGCCTGAGAAGTCGTTCAGTACCCTAAGCCCTGTTATTTTTACAAATGAAGAAAGTGACACTCAGAAAGGGAAAGTGACCTCTTAAAGGAACATAGCTAGATGGTCCCAGCAGACTCATACAGAGCACTTCTCACGTGCCAAGCACTGTTGGAGGCACTTCACCTGTCCTGACTTAGTCCCCGTCACAGTCCCATTTTATAGGTGGGAAAACTGAGGCACTGAGAAGTTATGCCATTAGTCTAAGATTTTCTGTGGTATGTGCAAACGAACTGAGAGAGTCAAGGTGGCATTGCTTTAAAGGAAGGCAAAGGCACTGCTGAAATGCCAAGCATTCCCTCCAGGGCGGCAGTCACCTCTCGTCTGCAGGGTAGGGGCTTTGGCACCCTCAGTCCCAGGGCAACAGAATTGCTTGTGATTTCGGGGCTATGGGACGCCTGCTGGGAAGAGGGTGCCACTTTTTCCATCTAGGCGGAGACATCTCTGGCTCCCTCCCCAGCAGGTGTAGGGATAGGGGCTGGTGACATTGGCATATGTTGTGGGGGGAATATGTCTCTAGGTTCCTAAACTTTCTCAAAGTCTGAAGTTCCTCTTTCCTTTGGAAACTCCCAACTCCTCAGATGTGAGTGATGTGGAAAGATAAGGGAAGACAAACAAAGCAGGGAGGGAAAAGGTCCCAGTGAGGAGTACAGGGGGGTGGAGGAGGGGGTCTCACCACGCAGCGCCCTCCACCTCCAGCACTGCAGAGGTCTTCTGATCTGATTAGTCTTTCCTCTTTTCCCCTACTCTGGGCTACCCCCCAGCTCAGCTCCACAGCCCTCCCACCCCCATCCCCACTTCCAAATTGCCTGTCAAGTTTCAGGACCCACGTCGTGTGTAAGTTTCAAAAGGAGCTCCCCGTCTCAATCTGTGGCCAAACTTTCAGAACCCAAGCCTAGAAAGAGCCCTTCGGCCTACCCCTACCCCAAATAATCAGTCTCCTGGACAATCAGCTAAAAAATGCCTACCCTTGGCCGGGTGTGGTGGCTCGCACCTGTAATCCCAGCACTTTGGGAGGCCGAAGCGGGCAGATCATCTGAGGTCAGGAGTTCGAGACTAGCCTGGCCAACAAGGCAAAACCCATCTCTACTACAAATACAAAAATTAGGGCATGGTGGTGGGTGCCTGTAGTTCCTGCTACTCGGGAGGCTGAGGCAGCAGAATCCTTTAACCTGGGAGGCAGAGGTTGCGCCATTACACTCCAGCCTGGATGACAAAGCAAGACTCTGTCTCAAACAAACAAAAAATGCCTACTCTGTGCAGGACACCATGCAAGGGACAGTGGAGGAGGAACAGTGGAGAAGACTTGGTCCTCACCTTTCCTCTGGGAGGCTCCAGAGAAAGGAGGTGTGTAGCGAGGGTGCAGCAGCCACAGTGCCCTCTGTACCACTGCCCCGAAGCCCCAGGGATGGTCCCCTGGCCCCGAGCTTGTGCACTAGCCTCAGCAGGACCTTCGAGGGAGGGAGCTGCATACCCATCTTTTCTATGCCCAAACTTTCAGAACCCATGCCTAGGAAGAGCCCTTCGGCCTACCCTACCCCAGATAATCAGTCTCCTGGGCAATCAGCTAAAAAACACCTACCCTTGGCTGGTCATGGTGGCTCATACCTATAATCCCAGCACTTTGGGAGGCCAAGGCGGGCGGATTGCCTGTGGTCAGAAACAGAAGCTGGGAAAGCCTCAGCCTAAATCACCCAAAGCACATTTCTGGTGCTCTTCTAGTTTCCCCAGGCTTCCCTTGCCAGGTTCTCCACCTCCCTCCCACTCTCTGGGTCTTCCAAGTGCTGGCCAAGGCCCACCTCCCACATGAAGCCTCTCTGGATGCTTTCCTAGCCCTAAAGGTCACCTGCAGGTAAGGCCAGGATTGGAACCCAGACTTTTCCCCGCCACCTCCAAAAACCCTTGTGCTCGCCAACCATACACTTCTTTGCCAGACTAGGCATGGCCATAGCCATGACGAAGGTAATGATGCTGACAGTGATAACGAGGAAATGTAATGATCATACCTTCCAGCATGGAATGCGGAGACTTAAACATCCTCTCTCCTCCAAGTTCCAAGCCTGGGTCAGTCACTTCACCTTTTTGGGCCACAGCTTTACCTTTTCTAAAATGGAGGTAAGAATCCTTAGCTCCCTCTCAGGCTTCTAGTGACTGAAGTTTCTGTTTTTTCTTTTTTCTTTTTTCTCGAGACAGAGCTTTCACTCTTGTTGCCCAGTCTGGAGTGCAGTGGCGTGATCTCGGTTCACTGCAACCTCCACCTCCCGGGTTCAAGTGATTCTCCTGCCTCGGCCTGCCGAGTAGCTGGGATTATAGGCATGCACCACCACGCCCGGCTAATTTTGTGTTTTTAGTAGAGACAAGGTTTCTCCATGTTGGTCAGGCTGTCTCGAACTCTCGACCTCAGGTTATCCACCCACCTCAGCCTCTCAAAGTGTTTGGATTACAGGCGTGAGCCATCACACCTGGCCATGACTGAAATTTCTGAAGTTAAAATGTTTGGTACAGTAGAGAGTGCCGTGTGTGTAACAGCGGAAAAAAGCCCACCTCTCTCAGCGGGCGCCATGAAGACCACTCTATCTCCATGTGAAAGTGCTTTTTGATCTGTTAAAAGGGCTATGGCAATTCATTTCTCAGCATTCACCAAATATTTATTGAGGGCCTACTTTGTACCACATTCCTTATAACCTGGAGAGGGAAACAGACATTATTCAAAAATCACAACCGAATACATAAGCAGGAACTGTGGCGAGAGCCCTGGAGGCGTAAAACAGGCCTCTAGGAAGTTTATCACTGGGGTCATGATCCGGAGTCGGAGAAAGCTTCCAAGGTGGGAGGAAGCAGCTGGGATTTATTCTTAAATCCATTTCACAGATAATGAAGCAGGCCCCGAGAGAGGCTGTGACTTGCAGAATGAGAGAGTCCACTGAACTCCTGTGTGCTGGCTGACTCCCTCTGTGGCTCTAGGCTGGGCAAGCAGGGTGTATGTACTATGGTCACTAAGATGTCCTCTCCTGATCACTTGCCCAGGCCCTATCAAATTCACTAGCTGAACGTGAGGGGCTGATAATTCCACCCCCACCCCCCACCCCTATAGGAGTGGCTGGCTTCATCCATCTGGGTCAGCTTGATGGCCAGACACTTTGGAAACTTTTTACACGTTTTCCTTCCTTTGCGCTCGGCCTCCCTTTCTCCTCCAAGCCTGCTTAGTCTTTGGAGGGGGAAACCCAGTGTGACGTGATAGGCTGCCCCCTGCTGGCTGAATTCTGGAACTGCAAGGAATTTTTACGGCTTGCGCCAAGCCTAGGCCCAGGCCGTGAAAGAAAGTTCCCAGGTCATCTCCTCTTTCCAGTTCTGCAGGAGGTGTGAGAAAGAGCAAAGACCAAAGTGTGTGTAGAGAAGTCGCTGACTGGCATTAATCAAAGACGACTTTTTTTAAGGGGAGTAGCTTTAAAGTTGCTTCTGTTCCAAGATTCTGAGTCTGAACAATTTTGTGGGTGTGCCTCCCTGACTTGAGAGGGTGAGAGGGTGCTTCTAAGGTCACGGGCATATATGGGCTCCATGCACCTGCTTGTGTGAACACCGAATGGGTATGCATATTTTCTTCTCGCTGTGTAGCGTATTGTAGTCCAAATGCATGTTCACTAAGAGAGGGAGAGAGTTGCCACCCAGAGGCACTGGGGGTGAAGTCTGTGAGGGCAGAGGGCAGCATCTGGGTCTCCAAGGCCAGGCCAGGCCCCATTTGCATCCTTACAGGACTGTCCTATGCTGTCTGGCCCTCGAGCTGTCCCAAAGAGCTCTTCCCCCAGTGAACCCCGTGTTCCCACCAGTTTCCCCCCTACCAGGTACACCGACCCTGCACCCCCACAGCCGCTGTGGGAAATCTCATACCTTCTGGTGGCCACATTCCTGTGAGTGCTCATGGGAGAGGCCTTAAGGAGCAAACCCTCCCATCCCCCCAGCCCCTGCCAAGGCCCACATTCAGAGCTGCTCTTTTCCTCCGTCTGGGCTGGTGCACCCCTACAGCATGCTTCTGGCCAGCAAACATTCTAATCAGTTGGTGTCCAGATCTTGCTGGCTCTCAGAGAGTTTCGCTATTGCCTCTGTCCAATTCCCATTTAACCTGGAGCTTCAGGAGGCCATGAATAATTAGGGCGCTACTCTTGTTCTCAGGCAAGATTCTTTCTCATTGCTCCTCCAAATGGCATGAAAACACTAGCTCACCTTGCTAGTCTCGGCAAGCAAAATCCCTTGGTGAGGCCATGAGCCATCCATTAAATACTTGCGCTATTAGGTTGAAAGCAGAAGTGTCAGATCACAGCCAAATGACCCCTTTGGACTTAGCCCAAAGGGAAAGCTTTCTGAGTGAGCTCAGAGGGATGGGAGCTCTGGATCTTCCAAGTTCAGCTCCAAGTGAGTGCTCACACGCAGGCCGAGCCTTGTCCTTTGCCCATGGGTGGAGCACACCAGCCACACCCGCAGCATTTCTAGGAAATACCCTCTTCTGCTCCCTGGCTTTGGCCTTGATTCCTCCTTGCAGAAGTGCAGACAGTGGAAAGCTGCTTTTCATAGGTTACTGCTGTGCTGGGCTCCTCCTCTGCCCAGCCCATGAGCCCAGCCCATGACTTGCCCCTTCCCAACTGCTGTCCTGCCCTTACCACGGCCCTGGGGACTGTGAGGTGGTGCGACAAGAGAGGAAGCTTTCATCCCAGTTGCACCACTTGGTAGGAGAGCCACTCTCCCCTTCTTGCCTTAACTTCCCATTATCTGTAACAGGGGGATGGTAACTGTGCCCTTCCCACAGTTACCTTTAGGCCCAATTGAGACACTGGATCCAAGAGTACTTTGGAAGGAAAACCTTCGCTGGACGAACGCAGGTGGTGAGCTCAAAGCCCTGAGACACTACTCTCAGCCAGCTCTCCCATCAGCACAGAATGTCACCCTTGCCAGAGTCCCTTGATTCTCTGGCTGTGCAGGAAAGATTTGTGACCCATAGGTATAGAGAATCCCAAGCTTGGTAAGGACCTTAGTTGGGCCATCAAGGGATAATACAAGCTACCATTTATTGAGCAATCGCATGTTAGGTGCTGTTTTAAGTGCTTTATATATTATACTCATTTCATCCCTAAAAGAAGCCCATGAGATAGAAACTGTTACCATTCCCATTTACAGATAACGAAATCAAGGCTCAATCCGATTAAGTAAACTGGCTGAAGTCACACAGCTGGTAAACTGGGCCAAGATTTGAAGCCTGGCTGTCGCTCCAGAATCTGTGCTCTGAATCATTGTGCTCTGCAGTCTCTACATGACCCTCACTGAGCAGGATTTTTGGTCTCTGCTTGTACATCTCCAGTGACGGGGAACTCATTACTTCCCAACGTAGCCCGTTCTAACTTCACATAGCTGTGGCTACTGGAACCTTCTAGCATGCCTGGCCCAGCCTTTGGCAATCCAGACCACACAAAGATCTGTTTCCAGAAGCCCTAAGCAGGGGATAGGCGAAAAAGAGGAGGCTATATAAAGCAAGCATTCTCCCTGTACCCCTCGACACACAGAGACCCCCTGACCTCATTCCTTAGGGCATGTCAACACCTTTTCCTTTTCCTCCAGTGGAGGTTGACATAAGAAGGAAGATGGTCCCCTGCACCTCAATATACTTTTCAACTGAAGAGAGTGGGTGAGCCCACCTGTTTGCTCTGGTTAGAGCGAGGACATACGCAGTGCCCACTGTATTAATGAGTGTGCACTAAATGCCGAATGAACAAATGAATGAATGGACATGTGAATGACGAACAAGTGCACAGCCTCCTTTCCTGCCAGCCTCAATCTCCTGGAAGAGTTAGTTTTGCACTGTGCTTTGAGATCCTGACAAGCAGCATTTCCATGGTAACGAGGCATAGACCTGCCAGTCTGCAGGGCCAAATTCTTTCCTGTCACATGGACTCTGAGCCAGCTCCAGAAAAGATCCTAAACTACGGTCAGTGTAAGCAGAGCAAGCCATCGTCAGCTGGGAGATCCTCAGAGTGGGCACTGCTGGGCGGATCCCCCAGCGCCTATCTCCTCTGGGAACTTCCCGGGCTGATGGATCTTGCTGGAGTTTCCATGGTAACAACACTAGGCTAATGGGTTGCCAGGGTGATGGTGTGCTAGTGCTAAGATTGCACAGACCGGACCACACAGGGCCACTGAGTTGAAAAGATGCTAATGACACCTTTCTGAGTTTCCATGACAACAACACTTGAGCACCGAGTACACTGGGTAGGTTTTGTCCCAAATGCAAATTAGGCCCCCGCCCCTCCACGCTCCAGGAGAACGCCCTGGGAGGTTGGGCCACTGGGAACTGTCGTACCCTCCTAAGGGAAATAGGTGGTCAGGGCTTTTTCCTCCTCCTCTACCTCTTCTCTGCCCAGGACAGGGCCCCTTGCCATACTGTTCCTTAGGGCATCTGGTGGAAGTAGCCTGGGTTTGGGCAGTTGGAAGGGAGGTCTGGGACAGAAAGACGGCTCGGAATGGGTGGTGTGGCAGAAAATGGAACTTTGGGGTTCCCTTGAGATCGAGCGCCTCTCTTGATATATCTGTTCCCAGGCCAGGGAGCTCATGCACTCTGAGGGGTTGAGGAAGCGGCCAAGGAGCCTTCTTTCCCCATCAAAGCCTAAAGCCGGCAGTCAATTTTCTTTTTTTTTTTTTTTTTTTTTTGAGACAGAGTCTCAGTCTGTCGTCCAGGCTGGAGTGCAATGGCGTGATATCGGCTCACTGCGACCTCTGCCTCCCGGGTTCAAGTGATTCTCCTGCCTCAGCCTCCTGAGTAGTTGGGATTACAAACACCTGCCACCACGCTCGGCTAATTTTTGTGGGGTTTTTTGGTATTTTTAGTAGAGACAAGGTTTCACCATGTTGGCCAGGCCAGTCTTGAACTCCTGACCTAAGGTGATCCACCCAGCTCAGCCTCCTAAAGTGCTGGGATTACAGGCACGAGCCACTGTGCCCAGCCTCAAACTACTTTGTTTTGAGACAGAGTCTGACTCTGTCATCCAGGCTGGAGTGCAGTGGCGCGATCTCAGCTCACTGCAACCTCCGCCTCCTGCATTCAAGCGATCCTCCTGCCTCAGCTTCCCAAGTAGCTGGGACTATAGGCGTGCGCCCCCACGCCCAGCTAAGTTTTGTATTTTCAGTAGAGACACTATTTCACCATATTGGCCAGGATGGTTTCGATCTCTTTTTTTTTTTTTTTTTTTTTTTTTTTGACACGGAGTTTCGCTCTTGTTACCCAGGCTGGAGTGCAATGGCGCGATCTCGGCTCACCGCAACCTCCGCCCCCTGGGTTCGGGCAATTCTCCTGCCTCAGCCTCCTGAGTAGCTGGGATTACAGGCACACGCCACCATGCCCAGCTAATTTTTTTGTATTTTTTTTTAGTAGAGACGGGGTTTCACCGTGTTGACCAGGATGGTCTCGATCTCTTGACCTCGTGATCCACCCGCCTCGGCCTCCCAAAGTGCTGGGATTACAGGCTTGAGCCACCGCGCCCGGCCCGGTTTCGATCTCTTGACCTCATGATCTGCCCGCCTTGGCCTCCCGAAGTGCTGGGATTACAGGTGTGAGCCACCGCACCCGCCCCCAAACTAATTTTTTAAAGCCTTGGCACATTTAAATTCCATCAAAGCAGGCTCAGGGACCCTGAGCCCCACCCATTCAGTCTAATCCCTCTTTCCACCACAGAATCCCCTGAGGCAGCCGAGCTTCTGTGGAACACAATTTGAAAAACCTCTGGTCTAGGCCACTCCATCTCGTAGTCCAGACAGAGAGGCTGAGAACCAGAAAGGGCAAGTGATTTGCCCAAGCTCCCCCCACCAGCCATCGGGACAGCCAGAACTGAAACCCAGGAATCTCATGTGTGTAGAGCTACTCCCAATTCGCCAAGATGTTCATGACCTCTAACTTGGGTTCTCTGACTTCCAGAGGACCGCTGGAGCTTCTGCCTTTCCACCTATTCATGGATCTGGGGATCTGGGGAGGAGAGAAGATTCCATTATGGGGGCAGGCACAAATGTTTAGAATCAACCTTCCAGATGCGACATTTTTTTTTTTTTTTTTTGATCTTTCTCTATTTATTAGATTTAAAAACCTAGATGAACTATGAACTACGGGAAAAGGAGAAAGAAATAGAGAAAAGGATTGGGCAAAGATCAGAGGTGACAAAGGGGAGACGCAGGGAGAGGAAAGGGAACAGCAAGAGCTCCAATCAGAGCAGGGAAGGAGTTTCTGAGGACTAGACACCTCTTCATTTAATGATAATTTTCTGGCGCAGGGCTCGGGGCCCAGAGCCAGGGAGAGGCTCAGGAGGTGGTGGGCCGGGGCCCAGGGCTGAGGCAGTGGGTGGCAGTCCGTGGGCAGTAATGTACTTCTTGTAGGCCTCACGAATGATCTTGAAGGCTCGAGCGGTGGCGTAGGGTATGTCTGTAACAGGGTCCCGGTATAGGGCTGGACGATGGGTCACTGGACAGACTTCCCGAACAGGGACTTTTGGGGGCCGCCCTTGAGGGAACCATTCCTCGAAAGTTGCATCATCACTAAAAGTGATGAAGGTACGTGAGCAGCGAGCAGGGGAGTTGACAGGTCCAGTCCCAGCATGGGGAGTCAATGCAGACACCGAGGGAGCAGGATCAAGTCCTTCTATGTCAACGTTTTCTTCCTTGGGGCCCGGCTCCCCCACAAGTGGCACTGTCACCGAATGATAGGTGATTATGGGCCCAGGGCACTTCCGCTTCTTGTGAACCTGCTTCTTTTTGTCAGCCTCGAGCCGCTCGTATGTCTCCAGTGAACGTAAATTAAGCTCTTCTGTGATCTTGGCCTCTCTGAGCAGCTCCTCCTGGGTTAGCGGCCGCTCACAGTGGGGCCCCTTTCGCCGTCTTGATTGGCCCTGCCTCTCCTGTACCCGAAGGAACGTTTGTCGTGTATGCTCAGCTGTAGACTGACGCATAGACTTCCGACTATCAGATCCGTCATCCTGTAGTTCTAGTGGCAGTAGAGCCTTCTCTTCTCGGGCCTTCTGAGAGCTACTGGCCGGGGTGTTGACCTTTCGAGGCCTTAAACTCTTGAGAGGCTCCTTATAGGCCTTGGTGACTACTCGGCGCTTCCTCCTGGGCTCTTCTGCTTCTCCATCACTGGATGGTTCATCCCCTTCATCAATGTCAAAGTCAGAGTCCACTTCGTCCTCTGTGTCTGACTGGTCCCCTTGATACTCATCATCTCCGGATTCCTCTGTGAAACCCCCATAAGTCGTCTGGTAGAACTCATCTTCTTCCTCTGCCTCCAGAAGCCCAGAAAGCCGGTTCCCAGCGGTCTTCCGGGGGGCCCGGCCTCCAGCCAAACTCATACCGCCTACCCAGACTGCGCCCCTCTCCGGCGCGGTTCTCCCAGATGCGACATTTTAAAGCACCTATTACGTGCTAGCCATTACGGTAGGATATGCTTTCTATGCTGGTTGTCATTTTTTTTTTTTTTTTTTTTTTTTTTTGAGACAGGGTCTCACTCTGTCACCCAAGCTGGAGTGCAATGGCGTGATCTTGGCTCTTTGCAATTTTGCAACCTCTACGTCCTGGATTCGAGGGATTTTCTTGCCTCAGCCTCCCGAGTAGCTGGGATTACAGGTGCATGCCACCATGCCCAGCTAATTTATATATTTTTAGTAGAGATGGGTTTTCAGCATGTTGCCCAGGCTGGCCTCGAACTCCTGACCTCAGGTGATCCATCTGCATCAGCCTCCCAAAGTGTTGGGATTATAGGTATGAGCCACCACATATGGCCCTGGTTATCACCTTATCTCTTTTTTATAGCAAGCTGTTGAGACAGGCATGACTATCTTCAACAGACGAGAACACAAAAGCTGAAGGGGAGTGACCTGAAGCTTGGGTGTATTAAACATTGAGCATCTCTTTAGCAGGGATGCTCTTACTAGTCCCAGGAGGGACCACTGGAATGAATGCTAACCCGTGGCCTATCTCTGGTGACATTGGGCTGAGGCAGGTGGATGCGTTCAAAGCATTAGAGACGCCTTACTGCCTGCTGCCCCCAGCCCCTCACTAAGCCTGCCCTGTCAGGGATGACTGTAGGGTAACTCCAGTCTCCAAGGCCGGGTGTGTGTTATTTATTCACGACATGATGCAGCTGCTGGCCACAACAGACAGAACATCTTGTGGGCTGGGTTGGAGTGGGAGTGGGGGTGGTTCCTAGTTGCCAAGGAAACTTGAGAAGGTGTCAGGAACACCACATCATGTATACGTTCCATAATTGTTAATTTGGACTGGGACGGCAGCAGACAGTCACTTCCCCAATTACTAAATGCATGGCCTTGCTGGGCCGTGTCCAAGTCTGGTGGGCCTGGTGGGTGTGGCTCCTCCTTTGGCTGCCCAGGAACCACCCAAGTGAATGGGCTGCCGCCAGTGGCTTTCCTGGGACTTCACTGGAGCTCAGTGAGCCCTGAGCTTTCTCCAGTCGCACCCCTCCACCTGGACATCCTTCCCCTGTCTTAGTCTGTTTGTGCTGCTATTACAACACACCAGAGACTAAGTCATTTATAACCGGAAATCTCTTTCTCACAGTTCTGCAGGCCGGGAAGTCCAAGATCAGGCTGCCGGCAGGTTCAGTTGTCTGTTGAGGGCAACTCTCTGCGTCCAGGATGGCACCTTGTTGCTGCATCCTCTGGAGGGGAGGGACGCTTGTGTCTTCCGGTGGTAGAAAGGACAGAAGAGCAAAAGGGAAGGAATGCTGTGTCCTCACATGGCAGAAGAGCAGAAGCCAACAACCCTGTGCCCTCAAGCCCTTTTATAAGGGCCCTAATCCCATCTGTGAAGGCTCCACCCTCATGACTCATCCGTGAAATGCCCTACCTCTTAATAATGTCACATTGGCTGTTACGTTTCAACACATGAATTTTAGGGGGCACATTCAGACTGTAGCACCCTCCTTCGAACTCCATCTCCAGCAGGATAGCCTCTCCCTAGTTCCTAACACCCCTCCTTCGTCTGAGCTAGTTTGCATTTGCTTGCTTTTGCTATGGCGGGGATCATGCTGGATTGGGAGTCTGAGCACTGACTCTGGGCCCCAGCTCTGTGACTCAGCCACTGTGTGTTCTTGGGCAAGGCCTATGACCTCTCTGGGCCTCAGTTTCCCTCTCTGTAGTCTGTTTTCTAGTTGCTTTCCCCCTCTAGACTGTGAGCTCTCTAACTGCAGGGATACATCTCTGGTTCATTGCTGTAGTCCCAGCCACCTGTACAGGCACATAGTAAGTGTTTAATATGTGTTAAATGCCCAGAGATAATAATGGGCTCCTCTGTACCTCCCTTCTCCATTCCTATTCAGATTTTTCCACCCTGATTAAGTCTCCTCAGGGCTCTGCTACCCCTGGGAAAGCCTGAGAAACTCATGGCAAAGCCTTCATTAGGCTAATGGCCCTAGCATTCCTAAAGGAGGCCAGGAGGGAGACACCTCAGGCCCCATGATACAGGTGGTATGGAGGTATTGGAGCCTCTGGCAACCCCAACTTGTGCCATACTATGCCACCTCAAAGCAGGGGCAGCTGTGAATGTGTAAGTGAGTGGGCCTTCGATCCGCGGGGGCAGCAGCTCCACTATAAGCTGCCTTTCTCAGCAAAAAGGCAGTATAACCTGGTGGTTAGAAGCATGGGTATTGAAGTTAGACGGCCTGGGTTCAGAGCCCAGCTTACTTCTTATCAGCTGGGAGACTATGGGCAAGGCACTGAACTTCTCAGGGTCAGTTTCCTTATCTAAAAGATGGAGGCGATGATAGTGCCTGCCTCATAGGGATCATGTGTATGAATGCTCGTGTGTGTGTGTGTGTGTGTGTGTGTGTCTCATAACGCTTGCCACCAAGTAAGCAATCAGTAAAAATGAAGGGGGAAGCAAGAGGGGAGCTCTTTATCCCAAGTAAGAGTGGGGCATCCCTCCCTCTAATCTAACCCCTTTCCCCATTGCCATTACCCCAGTTTCTGGTCAGAGTTGTCCCACTTTCCCATGGGAAAAAAGCCCAGGCTGGCTATTCTCATGTCACTGATCTGGACCCAGCAAGACCCAGACCAGGGCAGAGTTTTCTATTCCCGTGGCCCAGTCGTTCCCAGCACCGCTGCAGTAACAATCAGTTTCATTTATTTATTTATGCTGTGTTTGTTGAGCACCTAGTCTATGCCACTCGCACGCTTCAAGTGTTGCTTGGATGGACTCTCTAAACTCTGCTTAGAGGAACTCCTGTCTTGGCTGCTTGACAGTCCCTTTTTCTTAAGCATCGAGTCTGCTCCAAACTATGGCCCTCCCGTTCTGCCACTCAATGGCTGTGTGATCCTGGACCAAATCCCTCCCCATTCTGTACCTCAGTTTCTTTAGCTGATAAATGAGGGTCTGGCAGGTCTCTCTGGGGCCCTGTATAGCTCAGGTGGTTATAGATGTCTGGTTCACTGGCTCCTTGTCCCAGGGTCAGAATGAAGTGTGTGTATCCTAGAAGCTCACAAAGGGCAGGGCTTAGAAGCTTGAGCCCTGGTTTCCTGCCTGCTGGGGCAGACACAATCCCCAGTCTCAAGGTGCTCCAGGTTTCCTGGTGAAAACCTAAGGCCCATGGTGGGAGCAGGGGTGGGGCAGGATTCCTAAAAGAGAGACCTCTATTTCTTCAGTGAGTTTCCAAATGTTGCCCAAAGCGGGCTGGACTCCAGCTGAAAGGCCTTGCCAAGGCTGGATAAAAGCAGCTGCCCGGTTCTCGCTGGGGCCTTCCAGGCCTGGATGGAAACTCTTTCACTGGGCTTGTCAGCTGCTTGGAGAGCCAGCAGGGCTGAGTGGCTGGAAGAGGAAGTAATGGGGCCAGCTCATTCGCAGTGAGGGCCGGGCTCCCAGCCTGCCTGCCTTCTGTGCGAGCCCTTACTTGGCCCACATGGCCGCTCCCCCCAGCACTCCGTCACTGGGCCTAATTAGAGTCCCACCGCCCCGTGGCGTGCATGTCACTAGCCCACTACGCGGGGGCTTCCCCATACCACCCTCACAACTTCACTCTTAATTTGGGTTACAGCCCCTTGATCGAGGGTCAAGGAATTCTCACTCATTTCCAGCCGTTGTCTGCTCTGCTTGGACAGGAAGCAAACTCTCATTCAGTGGGGTGAGAGAGTTCTCAACCTTACAGACACAAGGGAGCGGACTGGGGCAGAGGAGGAGCCCGCTGAAAGTGCTGAGGCCTAATGAGAAGCCAGCACTGGATTTGAAACACGTAGAGACTGGATACCTGAATTCTAGTCCCGGCTTGGACGTTTATTGCCTGTACGACCCAGGGAAAGCCGTGTCACCTCTCTGTATCTGTTTCTCCATCTGTAACATAGGGACAATGCTATTCCTGATCTGCTGACCTCACCGGGTTGATACGAGGCTCAAATAAGCCTAGATAGTCATCTTTTGGTATCCGTGGGGGTGTATACCAAAATTCGTGTATACTCAAGTCCCACAGTCAGCCCTTTGAGACACCTACACGCAAAGTCCCCCCTCCATGCACACAGGTTTCACAATCTGCTAATACTCTATTTTCAAACCGTGTTTGGTTGAAAAAGAAATCCACAGATCAGTGGACCAGTGCCGTTCAAATCCACACTGTTCAAGGGTAAACTGTAAGTGTAAAAGTACTTTTCTACCTGCAGTGCACTGTAGAAATGTCCAGCGGTAGGTGACAAGATGCCATCGTCCTTCTCCTAGGAACGTGGCGTCCACACCTTCCCCTCCACCATCTGCATTGGCTCCTTCCCCTTGACCTTAAAATGTGCTCAGAGCTCTCCTGTCCCCCAACTGACACTTCTATCTTACACTTTACTTTCCCCACTAAAGTTCTGAGACCAATAGATTCTACCAGACACTTTCATTTTCCATCTTCCTACTCCTGCTCTCTGGCTTTCACTCCATGCCCGTCTCACTTTTCATCCTCCTGGATGTCTCTGCAGGCGTTTCAGCTCATTGATCCCGGCCCCACCTCAGTCTTTTGGTTTCCATGCTTGGCAGCTTCTTTGATAGTCCCCACTGGTCCCCCATCCTGGTATCCCTGCCCTTGTCTAACCCCGTCCCCTTGGATGTGGGCTGGACTAAGTGACTCGCTTCTAACAAATAGAATATGACAAAGATGATGGGCTGCCATTTCCAAGATTAGATTGTGAGACTGACGCCTGCCTTTCTCACACACTTACCATCTCTCACTCGCTTGCTCTGAGGAAACCCAGCTGCGATGTTGTGAACTGCCCTCTGGAGAGTTTTGTGTCGAAAGGAACTGAGGGCAGCCAATAGCCAGCAAGAAACTGAGTCTCTCGGTCCAATAGCCAGTGAGCACCTGAAGGCTCGACAACGATGGGAGTGAGCTTGGAAGTGCATTCTTTCCCCATTGAGCATTGAGGTGACTGCAGCCCTGGCCAACACCTTGACTGCAGCTTGTGAGAGAGCCCGAGAGGGAGGGTCCAGCTAAGCTACACTCAGATCCCTGACCCACAGAAACTGTGAAATAATAAACTCATTGTTTTAAGCCACTAAGGTTTGAGATAATTAACAAAGTAAAAATCATTGCAGCTACTTTCCTTTCCTTTCTTTTCTTTTTTCTTTTTACAGAGTCTGTGTAGCCCAGGCTAGAGTGCAGTGGTGTGATCTCGGCTCACTGTAACATCCGCCTCCTGGGATCAAGCGATTCTCCCACGTCAGCCTCCCGAGTAGCTGGGACAACAGGTGAGCGCCACCACACCTGGCTAATTTTTGTGTTTTTAGTAGAGACGGGGTTTTGTCATGTTGAACAGGCTGGTCTTGTACTCTTGACCTCAAGTGATCTACCAACCTCAGCCTCCCAAAGTGCTGGGATTACAGGTGCGAGCCACCACACCCAGCCTATTGCTGTTACTTTCCAGCACCTTGGACAATATGGCTAACCAAATATCACTAGGGAGAAATCTAGATGGGCCCGGATTACTAAATAAGGCCCTGTGAAATCAACAGATATGACGTGTTCCCTCTTGCCTGGGAATTAATGATCCCAGACACGCAGATGCAGGTGAACAGAAATACTCATCATTTACTGTGTGCCCAGCACTGCAAAGCATTACATCACACTCTGAGGAGTACAAAAAAGCATTCAGAAATCCAAACAACCCCAATTATCCTAATAACAGGGCAATAAGTACATAAATTGGGACATATTTATATGATGGAATACTATGGAGTTAAATGGGAAGAGCTAGATGTTTCAATGTGAAAAGTCTCAAAAACTTGATGTTGAGCCAAAAGAGCAAGTTGCAAAATGTTATGTACAGGAAATCATTGATGGAAAGTTCTAACACTCATAAAGCAGTCCTCTAAATTGTTTGTAGATGCACTGGACAAGTATAAAAAACACACAGGAAAAGTATAGGTGTCTCCCTTGAGCTCCAGACTCAGGTACTAAACTACCTATTTGCCATCTCCCTTTGGATGTCTAATAGGCTTCTAAAACATAACGTAACCACCTCTGACTACCTGATCCTCTCCTCCTGCATACCTGGTTCTTTTGAAGTAAATGGCAGTACATGACAATTCCCTTGTGGCTGAGGCAGAAACCTTTTTTCAGAAAACATTAGCTTCAGGGCATGTATGTGCAGATTTGTTACATGGATAAATTGCATGATGCAGAGGTTTGGGTTTCTATTGATTTCATCACCCAAACAGTGAACATAGCACCTGATAGGTAGTTTTTCAACTCTTGCCCTCCTGCTTTCCTTCCTGCTTTTGGAGTCCCCAGTGTCTATTGCTCCCATCCTTATGTCTGTGTGTACCCAATATTTAGCTGCTGCTTATAAGTGAGAACATGTGGTATTTGGCTTTCTGTTTCTGTGTTAATTCACTCACGATAGTGGCCTCCAGCTGTATCCATGTTGCTGCAAAGGACAAAATTTCATTTATTTTATGGCTGTGTAGTATTCCATGGTATAAATATACCACGTTTTCTTTATCCAGTCACATTGACGGGCACCTAGGCTGATGTGATTCCATGTCTTTGCTATTGTGAACAGTGCGACTGCATGTGTCTTTTTGGTAAAACGATTTATTTTCTTCTCAATACATACCCAGTAATGGGAGTGCTGGATCGAGTGGTAATTCTATTTTCAGTTCTTTGAGAAACCTCCAAACTTCTTTCTACAGGAGGTGAGCTAAGTTACAATCCCACCAACAGTGTATGAGCATTCTTTTTTCTCTGCAACCTTGCCAACATCTGTTATTTTTGACTTTTTAATAGGAACCATTCTGACTGGTGTAAGATGGTATCTCATTGTGGCTTTGATTTGCATTTCTCTGATAAGTGATGTTGAGTATTTTTTCATATGTTTGTTGGCCACTTATACGTCTTCTTTTGAGAAATGTCTGTTTATGTCCTTTGTCTAGTTTTTAATGGGGTTGTTTGTTTCTCTCTTGTTGATTTAAGTTCCTAATAGATTCTAGATACTAATTAGTTCTTTGTTGGATGCATACTTTGAAACAGTTTTTTTCCCATTCTGTAGGTTGGCTGTTTACTCCGTTGGAGTTTCCGTTGTTGTGCAGAAGCCCTTTAGTTTAATCAGGTCCTACTTGTCAATTTTTGTTTTTGTTGCATTTGCTCTTGAGGACTTAGTTATAAATTCTTTACTTTGGTCAATGGTCAGAAGAGTATTTCTTAGGTTTGATTCTAGGATTTTTATAGTTTGAGGTCTTACATTGAGTCTTTATTCCATCTCGAGTTAATTTTTGTATGTGGTAACAGGTAGGGGTTGAATTTCATTCTTCTGCATATGGTTAGCCAGTTTTCCCAGCACCATTTATTGAGTAGGGTGTCCTATTGGGTGTTTCACATTGTTTATTTTTGTTGACTTTGCTGAAGATCAGTTGCGTGCGGCTTTATTTCAGTGGCCTCTATTCTGTTCCATTGGTCTATGTGTCTGTATCTATTTTTGTACCAGCACCGTGCTGTTTTGGTTACTGTGTCCTTGTAGTATAATTTGATGTCAGGTAATGTGACACCTCCGGCTTTGTTCTTTTTCCCTAGGATTGCTTTGGCTATTCTGGACCTTTTTTGGTTCCATATTGATGTGGTCGGGCTGTGTTTCCACCCAGATCTCACCTTGAATTATAGTTGCCGTAATCACCACATGTCATAGGAGGGACCCGATGGGAGGTAATTGAATCATGGGGGTGGGTTTTTTCCAAGCTGTTCTCGTGATAGGAAGTCTCATGAGATCTGATGGTTTTATAAAGGGGAGTTCCCCTGCACACACGCTCTCTTGCCTGCCACCATGTGAGACATCCCTTTGCTCCTCCTTTACCTTCCGCCATGATTGTGAGGCCTCCCCAGCCATGTGGAACCAACTGGATTGGAAGAACCAATATCATGAGAACCTCTTTTCCTTTATAAATTACCCAGTCTTGGGTATGTCTTCATTAGCCGAGTGAGAACAGACTAATACACATACGAATTTTAGGATTGTTTTTTCTAATTATTTGAAAAATGATGTTGGCATTTTGATAGGAATTGCATTGAATCTGTAGATTGCTTTGGGCAGTATGGTCATTTTCATGATATTGGTTCTTCCAATCCATGAGCATGGAATATTTTTCCATTTGTTTGTGTCTTTGATTTCATTGAGCAGTGTTTTGTAGTTCACTTTGCAGACACCTTTTACCTCTTTGGTTAGCTGCTTTCCTGGGTGTTTTATTCTTTTTGTGGCTATTACAAATGGGGTTGTATTCACGATTTGGTTTTCAGCTAGAACATAATTGTTGTATAGAAATGCTACTGATTTTTGTACACTGATTTGTATCCTAAAACCTTACTGAAGTTGTTTATCTGATCTAGGAGTCTTTAGATGAAATCGTTAGAATTTTCTAGGTATAGAATCATATTGTCAATGAATAGAGATAATTCAATGTTCTCTTTTTTATTTGGGTGCCTTTTATGCCTTTCTCTTGTTAGGCAGAAACATTTTGAGTCATCTCTGGTTGTTCTTTTACATGTAGCCCTCCATCTAATCCATTGACAAATCCACTACCTTCGGAATATATCTAGATTTTGCTCATGTATCACCACACTCAGCATTACCACCATGGCCTAAGACACCATCACCTTTCACATGGATGATGGCAAGAGATCAAGAAATTATTGCAACCATTCTCCGTTTCCACCCTTGTCCCTCTACAGTCTATTCTCAACACAGCAGCTAAAATAATCGTTTACAACTGAAGTCAGATCATATCAGACTTGTGCTCAGAACCCTCTGGTAACTCCCTCCCATCTCTCTTGTTACAGTGGCAAATGAGGCCCTACCGGATCTGGTCTCCAGCCCTTTCCCCAGACTCACCTCCTTCAAGCCCTCCACTTCCAATACACTGGCCTCCTTGTTATTCTTTGCTCACACCAAGCACATTCCTACCTCAGGAACTTTGCATTTGTTTCTCCCTTGGCCCTGAATGTTCTTTTGAATATCAGCATCATTTACTCCTTCATATCATTCAGTATTTGCTTTAAATATTACCTTCTCCAGTAAAACCTTCCCAACCCACCATATTTAAAACAGCAGACAGGGACTGGGGGCAGCGTCTACCCAAGAGGTTTTGCCTGTCAGTTAGGGGAGGCTTCCTGGAAATACGTCAGTCCTGTACCCACAGCAAATGTAGCTTCTGGCCCCGACACGCCCTATGGCTTCCCTGGAAGGATGGGTTGGGTGGGAATGGGCATGTGAGAGGACGTACAGAACTGTGTAGAAGGGGTAGAATTTGGAATGAAGGGGCATGGCTGTGTTCGTGTAACTCAGGGGTAGCTGTGTGCAGTACTCAGTCGGGAGGGGGGAAATACTTGGCTGGGGCCTTCAAGGTGAGTTCAAGGCCCAGAGACCTAGGCAGCCCCTCATATTTCATCTTTGACCCCAAGCAGGTGTACTGGTAGTGCTAGCTTAGCCAGACTCTCCCACGCAGCACAGTGTCCCTTGAGGGGCCAGGAGTGCCGGTGACTATTAGGCCAAGCATCTGAAAGGGATGAGGATGAAGCTTCAGGCATTTCCCCTCAGGAGCCAAAGGAATGCCGGAGAAGCCCCAGAAGCCCGGAGAACAATGGGGAGTTGACAGCCCCTCTGAGGACTTGTGACGTGGGCCCTGAGGGGGGCCTCACAGCTGCCTGCCAGGACCTGGGGCAGGGGAGAGGGGTTGGCGAGGATACAGAGGAGCCCCTGGAATCCTTGAAGGAGGAAGCCGGAAGCAGCTGGGGATGACACTGACAGGCATTTCCTGCCTCAGGATGCCCTCCTGCTTTCTTCACTGCCGCTGCAGCTGCAAAAGCAAAGCTACAGCTTCCCTCTGGCCTCAGATGGCTGGTCTTGAGGTTGGGAGCTGTAGGACCCCAGGCCCCCCACTCCTTGCCTCCTTCCCTCTCTTTGCGGAAGGCAGGCAGCCCCTCACTCAACTCGCAACAGGGTGCCTTTTAGGCCTAGGGAAAGCAGGGGGAGATTAAGACGATTGTCCTTTTTCTGCTTTTGTTTTTAGAGACAGGGTCTCGCTCTGTCACCCAGACTGGAGTGCAGTAGTGCGATCATGGCTCAGTGCAGCCTCAAACTCCTGGGTCAAGCAACCCTCCTGCCTCAGCCTCCCGAGTAGCTGGGACTACCGGCTGTGCCACCATACCCGGCTGATTTATTTTTTGTAAAGATGGGGTCTTGCTATGTTGCCCAGGCTGGTCTTGAACTCCTCGTCTCAAGTAATCTTCCTGCCTCGACCTTCCAAATTGCTGCGAATATAAATGTGAGCTACTGTGCCAGCCAAAGGTGATTGTCTGTAGCTCTTTCCCTGCCTGAACCCAGGCTTATACTTCCTTTGCCAAAAGCAGGGCTGGTCCTGAGGGCGTCCTGGAAAGTGTACTTACCCTCTTACTGGTTCACTGGGGCCCACACCAGGGCAGGCTGACTGGGCATTGTTTAGCCTCCAAGTCTTCTATAGCTGCTTCAGTGAATAGCACCAAGCCCCAGGCAATTTGAGGCCTCTCTGGAGAACCTGTCTCACTTTACTCCCCTGTTCCAGGATTCCTCTATATTTTTTTGCAGTGCAACGCACTCTAAGCATGCTCCCATTGACATAGGTTGTGATAACAACCTGTCGTCCAAATTTCTAGTCATCATGGCCATTCCCTTAGTGAACCTTCATGTCACTCAAGGTTTTAGCATAGGAAAGACAGCCTAAGGTTCCCAGGACAGAAGCAATAGCATCCTCTGCCCACTTTGTTCTCCCATTTAAGAAGGTGGGTCAGAGGGAAAGTGACTTTATTCTAGAGATAACTCCTCCCTTATTTGTGATAAGAATAATCTGGCGGGCATGGTGGCTCACCCCTGTAATCCCAGCACTTTGGGAGGCCGAGGCAGGTGGATCATGAGGTCAGGAGTTAAGACCAGCCTGGCCAACATGGTGAAACCTCATCTCTAGGAAAAAAAAAAAAAAAATACAAAAATTAACTGGGCATAGTGGCGTGCGTCTGTAATCCCAGCTACTCAGGAGGCTGAGGCAGGAGAATTGCTTGAACCAGGGAGGCAGAGGTTGCATTGAGCCAAGATCGTGCCACTGCACTCCAGCCTGAGCGACAAAGCAAGATTCGGTCTCAATAATAAAAATAATAATAATCTTGAATCTAACCTTTTTTATGATGCAAAGTTACTTATTTGCAAACTTTGATACTTTATATTAGTAACACACCTGACAACTGAGCTACCTCTACACTACTGTTAACAGAGATGGCCCCATCCAGAGCCTACTCAGGAATTCGATGGTATAAGAGGGTTTCCAACAAGCGGTTTTCCTGCAGCTGCCTCAGCCAGGGTGGGGTGCTGGGGACTATGGGTCTAGATGGCAGGCAGCAAGGCTAGCTCCTGGGCTGTGCACACAGCAGCAACAGCAGCAGTTGCCAATGGTAAGGACACGCTTCAGGAGATACAGACACGTGGAGCACTTCAATGTGAGAGAGGGAAAGGTCCTGCTGTCCAGAACCGTCAGCACCAGCCACACGTGGCTATGGAGCACTTGAAACGTGGCTCCATAGGGTAAAACACACAATGGAATCTGAAGACTTTCTATGAAAAAAATACGTAAAAGATCTCACTAACACGTTTATATTGGTTACATGTTAAAATGATAATATTTTGGATAAACCAAATTAAATTAAAAACATACTATTAAATATACATAATTACAAAGTGGTATGAGAAATCTTCTGGGAATGTTGAATGTGTTCACTCTCTTGATTGCGGTGATCGTTTCAGGGAGGTCTATATATATCAAAACATGTCAAATTACACACTTTAAATATGTTCACCTTATAATATGTCAATTATATCTCAATAACACTGTTTTTAAAATTCCTCTAAAGGATAAAAAGAACTCACTTTTTTTTTTTTTTACATTTTAAAATCATTTTTATTGAGCTAATTTTAACAACATTGCTTTAGCTGGTGACAGCTGCCCCAAACCAAAACAAAGCCATCTTGAATGCTATTCAAGATCCTCAATGTAATCCAGTATGTTTTTGTACTTGGAATATAGTTAAACTTTTGACATGACATAATCAAGCAAATAGCAGTGCATACTATATTATTCAAAAAGACTACTTCATTTAAAAAATCAAGTTACAAGTAGCCTTAGCGTCATCAGCAAGCTCAGTGACACATTCCACACTTCATGCTCTCAAAATAAAAAGGGCCCTAAAACTAACTCTAAGGTTTTTAGTTACTGACATTAATACTAACCAAAGTTACTGGAATTGAAGTTTAACATTGTACAATATAAGTAGCAATAAGTTACTGATACTTGCTGACAAATTCCACTCCAAATACATCCTTGATACATTCAAAAAAAAGAACTCACTTCTTCAGTTTCTTTTTTTTTCCAATGTGGCTACTAGAAAATTTAAAATTACACATGTAGCTTTCATTATGTATCTATTGGCCAGGGCTGGTCTACTGATTCCATTCCATTTCATAGATCATGAAACTGAGGTCCAGAGATAGGAAGGGCCTTGCTCATGTAATAAGGTGGAGAATATATATATATGTATATATATTCTTTTCTTTCTTTTTCTTTCTTTCTTTATTTTTTTTTTTTTTTTTTTTTTTTTTTTTTTTTTTTTTTTTTGCTTAAGGGCTAGCACCAGAATGCACAGGGCAAGACTTGCTATGTTGGTAAACATACTTAGATAAGCTCTTAAGAGTACAGAGTGATATCTATCCTTGATTTCATACCCTTTATAGGTTCCAAGGCCTCAGAGGGCAGGGGAAGAATTTGGAGCAACTTCAGAAACCGTAGAGGGAAAGGGAGAGGAGCAGAGAGGAAAGGGGAGAGAGGAGTCGGGCAGAGGGAGGAAGGCTGTCCACTTCGTGAAGTGACCACATCCACCTCCCAGGATTTTATCCCACCAAAGATCTTTAAGATTCTACTACAGGTGAGGGGACGGAAGGCAGCAAACCACACTGCCATGTGTGTACCTATGCAAGAATCTTGCATGTTCATCACATGTACCCCAAAACCTAAAATGCAATAAAAAAAAAAAAAAGATTCTACTACTCACATCTTCTCGGTGGGAACTGAGAAAGGGTCTAAGTTTGGTGCCTTGGTCAACAGGGTGAATGCAGAGATCAAGCCCAAAGCTGCAGAACATGGGTGGTAAGAAGGCCATGAGGATATAAATCTTCTCTCTCCTCCACTCTAAGGGAAAGTGGCTTAGAGTGGGAAAAGTATGGCTTCAAGCTCAGTGTTTTAAGAACTTGAAGACAATGGGTCTCACGGCACTTTAAGGGGTGCAGTGGCAACACTCACCTCGAACCTGACTCAAGAAAAAGTGGGCCTGCTCCTCTGACCAGGCCCAGCCCATATGATGATGCCCATTTCTCAGAGGGCCTTGCTGATGTTTACTGGCCAACCACTAAGCTCTAAGGTGACTTTTCATTCGACGATTTCAATATCAATTCTTAATGCTTGGGAAAGTGCTTACTATGTACCACATACTCTTCTAAGGGCCTTGCAAATAGTAACTCACTTAGAAATTCACAACTATCTTGGGCTTGGCTCTTGACTTGCACTGGTCATGGCAGAGGGGTAGAAGGGGGCTCAGAGCAATGCCATTTAGATCTCAAGGGGCATAGAGGGCCCTGGTGACTCAGAGATCCAGTCGCATGATCAGAGTTGTAAAAATTAAGAAAAATATAATCAGAGTGACTGTAGCTTTATCTCCCACCTCCCACCCTTTGATCCAACCAAAAAGAATCAAGGAAGCTTCTACTACAGGCGACACCAACCTCTACCTCCATGCTATGTGCTATGATGTATACAAAAAAGCCATGGTCACTTGCAGCCCACGGAGAAGTCATTTCAGCAAGAGGTAGCACTGGCAAAGGACAAAAATCAGATAATACAGTAGTTAAGGGTATATGGGGGTGCTGAGTCCCAGCTCAGTGGACAGTGGCTCTGACTCCAGGCGGTGCTGGATATGTCTAGAGTCTTTGGCCAGGAAGGAAGGAAAGGAAGGCAAGAGGGCAGCATCTGGAGGCCCAAGTTTAGCAGCAACTGGGTTAGTCCTATGAGAAGCGGACCAGCCAGTTGCATTTTGAGGGAAGGAAATGTGTAGGCTTTGCTTCTGAGTTCAAAATTGATCTGGCTCTACTGTAGAGCCAGAATCCTGGGATTCAGGTGGGCATAAGGCAGCCCAGATCTGGTCCAGGATGTCTCATGGTTACCATCAAGGGACAACATGGTAGAGGCTGCTTGGCATATCCCTTCACTGTGTTCCCTGTTGACTTTGCCCCAAGCCTTGCCAGTGCTCTCAAGGAAGGCCTGATAAGGGAGAAGTGACAGATCCACATGAGTCAGCATAACTCGCTGGCTCACATAACTTGCTGGCGATGGGTCAAGCACCTCACTTTCTGGTGAGGAGGCCAGCCAGGCTTAACAAGCAACTGTGCTGTCCTCCTGGGTCATGTTAACACTTTTTCAACTCCATTCAATCCTTCTCCAAGGATCCATTGAGCAACTACTGGGTGTAAGGCCCTGTGGAAGTTATCGAAGGGTTCCAACCCTCAGGTAGCAGACACACGCGCATACATTGTCATGACACCAGGTAGGTTGTTCCCCAGGAGAGATCCAGTTAAAAGGCTATGGAAAATTAGAGGGAGAGAACATTTCCACTGGGGTGGATCAGAAGGGATTCACTGGGGAGGTAGCATTTGCGCTGAACCTTGAAAGAGGGTAGGATTTCAATATTAATTCCTAATGCTTCGCAGAGTGCTTACCACGTACCAGATATTCTTCTAAGTGCCTTGCAAATAGTGACTCACTTAGGGGCTTACCACAGTCCTACAAAGTAAATGCCATTATTTAACAGACATGGAAATGGAGACACAGAGAGGTTAAATGACTTGCCCAAGGCCATGTGGATGGTAAGCCCAGAATCAAACCTAGACAGATGCCATGCTCATCACCACTGTGCATACTGCGTCTTGGATGGACAGCAATGGGGATGGGGGCAGAGCGGTCCAAGCAATAGAAATGGAATAAGCAAAGTCAGGAATGCAAGAATACGGCCTACTCGTGGAAGGCAGGGATGCATCTGTTGCATGAAAGGGAGTCAAATAAGATGGGGTAGAAAAAAAGGTGGCGCAGTGACTCACGCCTGTAATCCCAGCACTTTGGGAGGCTGAGGTGGGCAGGTCCCTTGAGGTCACAAGTTTGAGACCAGCCTGGCGACATGATGAGACACTGTCTCTACTAAAACAAAAATTAGCCAGGCATGGTGGTGCATGCCTATAATCCCAGCTATTCAGGAGGCTGAACCAGGAGAATCACTTGAACCTGGGAAGATGAGGTTGCAGTGAGCTGAGAGCCCACCACTGCACGCTAGCCTGGGTGATGGAGTGAGACTTTGTCTCAAAATCATCATCATAATAATAAGATGAGGTAGAAAAGGAAGATGGCTTCAAGCTCAGTCTTTAAGCACTTGAGGATGATGGGTCTCGTGGCACTTTAAGGGGTATAGTGGCAATACTCACACAGGCCTGACTCAAGGAAAGGCAGGCATGCCTCTTAGATCAGACTCAGCCCAGGTGACGCTACCCACTTCCCAGAGGGCCTTGCTTGCTGAGCTTCACTGGCCAGCCACTAAGCTGTAAGGCAACCGTTCATTCGAGGACAAGAATGGAAAATTCATCATGATCAAGGCAGGAAATTCCACAGTGACGGCCTCTTGAGCTGTATCATTGCACCAAGAGCCATTCCCTGTCCAAGACAGGTCCCATTCCTGTTTTGTTTGTTTGTGGACTGGATGTTGTTATTCCCTGCTCTGCCTGTGTTTATGTCGGGGAATGTTTACCATCAGAAAACAAAGTCCAGGCAGTGGACCCGCCAATGCAGCCAACCACGGAGCCCTTCACTCCGGCATTTCCGGGCTTGCTCCCACCTGATGGATTTCTCAATTGAACAACATCAAAGATCTTCTTCTAGCTTCCCTCTCATATTAAAGGGTCTGTGGTGCTGAGAGGAAGCCATTTGATCCTGGAAGCAAAGCCATTTCTGGACTTGACATCCTCACCCATCTTCAGCCTGAGTGAGAAGCAACACAGGCCTGTCTCACAACCGCCAGCAAGCAGTAGCACTGATCCCAAGGCCTGGACCCTCAGGCTTTTCTGCTGGTGGATGTACATTCACAGGAGCCAGCGGCGCCCAAGCCTGGGAGAGCAGCCCTACGACAGCAGTTCTTGCTGAATGAGATCTCAGAATTGGGATGAAAAGCAGGAGAGGCAACACCACAAGATTCCAGGAATGAGCACATTTATCTTGCAGATAAAATAACTGAGACTCAGAAAAAAAGAGAGGAGGAAGACAAAGAGCCCCAATAAAGGGAAAGGGAGTAGAGGAGGGGAGTGGTACAGAAAAGAAAGGCTCAAAAGCGAACAGAATGGGAATTGGAGGAAAAAGGCTACCCCCACGCTCCCTGCAACATTCCGCCCAGCGGTCCCTCTATGTCTTTCCTCTGCCCCCAGCCCTGACCCCCACCCTGCAGGCTCTACTTCTTGCCTGGGCCTCGTAGACATCTTCACTCCTCATGGCCCCTGGGTCCCTGCCTCCAGCTTTCAGACAGCTTAGCACATCCCGCGGCCCCAGATTGGAGTCTGCGACTCCATCCCGATCCTTCTTCTCCTTCGAGATTCAGCCCAAGTCTCCCTTCCTCTGCCATGGCCCTCACTGCCCCTCGCCCACTTCTTAGACAGCACAAAGTTTAGGCTGCATAGTTCAGCACTGGCCTGTGTACCGAATGCCACATGGATTTCCCCACTCCCTCCCGCATAAGATAACACAATCCATCAGGCAGGGCAGATGCCAAGTCCTGCCCTACCCTCTCCTCTTATTCCGGTGGGCCATGCCCTGTAGGCCAGTGAGCTACATTGCTATGATCCCATGAGCTTCGCCTTCACCATGGGGATGCACTGACCACTAAAGCTAGCAGTGACTGAGGACGTGGACTGGGGAGTGGGTGGATGTCAAAAAGAAAGGGGCCAAAAAATAATAGGAAGAGTCTCTGACAGGAAAGGGAATCCACTTCCCAAGAAAAGGTAGAGAGTGATGGTGCCCTACCAACAGCCAAGACGCTGAAAAGAGTAAACAGAAAAACACTGACCCAAGGCTGGACATCGTGGCTCGTGCTTGTAATCCCAGCACTTTGGGAGGCCGAGGCCAGTGGATCACCTGAGGTCAGGAGTTCAAGATCAGCCTGGCCAACATGGCGACATCCCATCTCTACTAAAAATACAAAAATTAGCTGGGCGTGGTGGCACATGCCTGTAATCCCAGCTACTCAGGGGGCTGAGGCAGGAGAATCGCTTGAACCGGCGAGGCAAAAGCTGCAATCTGTGAGCCCAGATTGCACCACTGCACTCCAGCCTGGGTAACAGAGGGAGACTCTGTCTTGAAGAAGAAGAAGAAATTCACTCAGAGAAACGCTGACCCAGATGTCCACTGTGTCCAGACAGGCCCACAGAGCAGCTCCTTGCCTTGGCACTGAGCCCTCCATCCCAATGCCCCATGGGGCAGGCCTGGCACTCAGTGCTCAGGTGACATTCTGGCAGTGTGGGCGGGGGTGTTTGTGAGGGTAAGGATATGGGTGTTGCACCCAGCTGGTGACACTCCCTGGCCTGAACCCCATGGGTTCCACACCAGGCCCCAGGTGCTTGCACACTCAGCTGCAAGATCCCTTGGATGAGGTGGCTGCCTTGGGGCAGCCACATCTGGGTGAGGAATGGAGCCAAGCTGGGCCTTGTCTGACTCATCTTTGAGTTCCTCTCGCTAACTCTGCCAGTACCTATCACTGTGCCTGGCATGCAGCAGGTGTGCAGTAAGCCCTGGGTAATTAATGGTCATAACAGCTGTCATTTATGAGACACCTACTATGTGCCAGGCACAGTGCTGAATGCCTTTCAAAGATGATCTCATTTAATCTTGACAACCTTACAAGGAAGGTAGTGTATTTGAGCCCCATTTTACAGATGAGAATAACGCTCAGAGAGGTTAAAGGTGACTTGTCTAAGGTCGTACAGCAAGCAGATGGTTGGACTAATATTCAAGGTCAAGTCTATGTGATGCTAGAGTCAGGCTGGTAACCCCATGCTACAATGTTGAATAAACAGAAGAACTGGAATCCATGCCAATGGCTTCAATAGCCTGAGGCTCAGTACAAAAGACATAGGAATCTATGAAATGTGAGGGTCTGAGATACAAACCCCCTTCCATTGTGTGTGTGCACATAACCCTCCCACCACACACACACACACACACACACTCATACACGCACACACACACACACACACACACACCCCCTGGGCTTTGAAAGCCATCGTTTTAGTGCAAACGTTGCGAGCCCCAGCCGGGGAGCCTTCACACTAAAAACACGCACCTGGAAGGACAGACAGCTGAGGTCCCCGGCAGTGCCTGCACCAGGAAACTGAGAAGGTGCTGGGGAGGGGTTTGCCCCTTTGAGACTTTTGAGGGCCTCTAGTGAGTGGCTCTTTGTCTCTTGTTCCCAGGAGGGGCATGGGAGAGGGGTCATTTCAGCACAGCCACTTTCCAAGCCCAGGAGGGATGGATGGGTGCCCGTGGGCCGAACTGCCAAGCCCCACCCAATAGCTGACAAACACGAGCAGGCTCAAAAAGAACAGGGCAGTTTGGGCAAGCCAAGCCAATGCTTAAGGTCTCGCTTATACTAGGGCCCCAAGCTGGGTTACTGGAAGTGCCCCTGCTCCCTTCAGAGTTTTGCTCATGAGTTACTTCCTCGGTGAGGCCTGCCCTGGTCACCCTATCGAAAGTTGCACCCAGCCCCCGGGCTCTACCTATTCCCCTTCTATGCTTTATTTCTCTCCAATAGCATTTATCATCAAATGACATTTTAATTATTTACTTTCTTTATTTTCTGCTCTCTCTATTACATCATATGTACCGTGAAAATAGGGGGCTTTAGGCTGTTTTAATCACTGCTATAATTCCAGTACCAAGAATAGTACCTTGCACATAGTTGGAGCTCAACAGTAATTTCCTGGATGAATAAATTCACTGATATCGATGATCCGTGAGCAGTCTACAAAACACGATATTTACGTCGTACTGCATTTTCAGCCATTCCTTGGGGGAAGCACGCTGTTTGGAAACATTTCTACATAGAATTCATTAAACTGGGTAGTGCGAGATCCTAACATAGAACAAAGAAAATTCTTGTCAACATGACTTCCCTGCCAAGAGACTTTCTGAAATCTTTACTCTTTTTTTTTTTTTTTTTTTTCTTGTTTTTCCTCTCAACTTTTATTTTAGGTTCAGGGTACATGTGCAGGTTTGTTACATGGGTAAATCGAGTGTCACTCAGGTTTGGTGCACACATGATCCCGTCACCCAGGTTGTGAGCATAGTGTCTGAGAGGTAATCTTCGCTCTTGACTGAGGTTCACAACTACTAAATCACATACAAAATCAATGAGGAAAGTCAGCAGCATCTACTAGGGTATATAGTTTGTTTACCACAGCTATCAGCAGACAGGATCTAAACTGCTGTAAGGAGTTGATGGAGCACTTCCTAAGCAACCCAGATCAACAACTACCACAACACAAACAGGGGAATTCCCAGGTAGTGCCTAATAATAGCTCATTTCACCTTCCCTGGCTGTGTGACCTTGAGCAGCTTATTTGACCTTTCTGAGCCTCAATGTCCTCATCTGTAAAACTGGGAATAGTAACGGTATCTACCTCAGAGAGCCCCTGTGGGAATTAAATGAGTTAATAAATGCAGTGTTTGGAACAATGCAAGGTATGTAATAAGCACTATGTATGTATCACTTATTATTTGTCTTGTTTTGTGCTGGGCATTGCATGTCTTCAGAGAGGACCTATAACCCTCCTCCCTGTGCCCAGCACAAGACACATAAACATAATATGTGATAGCCATTACTACTACTATCCGTACATTATTATTAAATGATGATAATTAAAAGTAGTAATTACTTGATTTATGTTTTCTCCATTGGGACTGCAAGTTCCGTGGAGCCAGGCAAGTGCCATGTCAGCCTAGAGCCCTAGAACATAGTGGATGAGGCCAGGCATGGTGGCTCACGCCTGTAATCTCAGCACTTTGGGAGGCTGAGATGGGCAGATCACCTGAAGTCAGGAGATCGAGATCATCCTGGCCAACGTGGTGAAACCCAGTCTCTACTAAAAATACAAAAAAATAGCCGGGCATGGTGGCACACGCCTGTAGTCGCAGCTAATCGGGAGACTGGGGCAGGGGAATTGCTTGAACCTGGGAGGCAGAGGTTGCTGTGAGCCGAGATCCCACCACAGCACTGCAGCCTGGTGACAGAGCAAGACTCTGTCTCAAATAAACAAACAAATAAATAAATAAATAAATAAATAGAACATCGTGGATGCTAAACTTATACAAAGCAGGTGTTCAATGGGACCCTCAGGAATGTCTTTCACCCAGGAATTTGAAAACTCTACTACTATTTTAGGACTCAAGTATTCTTTTTTTTTTTGAGATGGAGTCTCACTGTGTCACCCAGGCTGAGAGTGTAGTGGTATGATCTCAGCTCACTGCAACCTCTGCCTCCCGGGTTCAAGCAATTCTCCTGCCTTGGACTCCCAAGTAGCTGGGATTACAGGCACCCACCACCATGCCCAGCTAATTTTTGTATTTTTAGTAAAGACGGGGTTTTACCATGTTGGCCAGGCTGCTCACAAACTCCTGATCTCAAGCAATCCACCTGCCTCGGCCTCCCAAAGTGCTGGGATTACAGGGGTGAGCCACCATGCCTGGCCAGGACTCAAGTAATCCTAAACACTGGTCAGCACTGCCTCTTCCCTACCTTGTGGGAGACAAAGGCTATAGAGACCTCAGTCCCTATTTTCCCTTGGGAAACTCACAGTCTAGTAGGCAGGCCTAAGAAATCTCTCCAAAGACATTCAGAAGTAAGTAATTGATGAACAAGATAGGGGCTGATTGTGGTTGTTATTAACAAAGAAATAAACTGGGTAATTGTCGACAAAGAGTCTATTTGTATGTGAAGAACCAAAAGAGAGACTGACTTTATATGGGTTGTCAGACCTGTATGAGCTAGTGGCTTTTGAGCTGAGGCCTGAAAGATGAAAAGGAAGCAGCCCACAAAAATCTAGAGGTAGAACATTCCAGGCAGAGAGAGAACAGGAAGTGCAAAAGCCCCAGGACAGCGAAGGACTTGGGGCCTCTTGGACTAGAATGGAGGCTGGTGTGCCTGTGGGTTTAGGCAGAGAGATAAGGTTGAAGAGGCAGGTGTGGGCTGATCATGCCAGGGAGTTTAAGCAATCGTAAGGGAGGATCGTGAGCACAAGGACAAGAACAATTCATAGCACTGAGATCTTTCCCCAAAACACATGGCTCAGTGATCTCCATTCTATCAGAGCAAAGATGTGGCACTTAATCAACCATTTTCCCATCACAGTTACAAACATGTTGGAAAACCAAAGCTTCTCTCTTTCAGATTTCACCAATTCAAACTTTGAGCTAGTTCATATAGGGGTTGGGCTATGAGACAGTGGGTTTGATGCACTGCCGCCCAGTAGCCACCAAAGAAAGCCAGGATCATCTGCTTAAAAGAACAGACCCACCAGCAAGTTAGAAATCAACAATGGCTGTGCTGCTTACACATCAAGCTTATCTATTCACTAAAGCCCACTCCCGAAGATTCCTATTTGACATAATGTTGTTAATTCTCTTCCTATTGCTATGTAGTGGAAAGTGATTGTTAAAAAAATGAAGCACATGGTTTTGGGGCAAACATTCGATATGTTAGTTTTTAAAAATGGAATAAAAACTCTGATCTCAGCCCAATTCATTGGAATTTCCTGAGTGTCTATTGATATATCTGTGATGAAGCATTTGTGTTCACATCCTGGGCAGGAGACAGTTAACCTCAAAATATACCAGACACAGGGACAAGTTCCCTCCTCTCTGCACTTCCCCCACTATTTCTATTGAGAACCAGGTTCCAGGTCTTGGTTCCTTGAACCTGCCTGGCAGACAGTCCCAGGTGAGTGTGTCTCCCTACACTTTACATCCAAGCCATTGTTCTGACCTTCAAGACTTTCCTTCTTGCTCAAGGCTCAGCCTAGAAGGCAGTGTGTGGCACAGACTGCACTCAGAAAATATTTGCTCCCCTACATTTCCCAGCCTTTCTTGCAATTAAGCTTGGGCCACATGACTAATTCTGACCAAGAGAGTCAGTGAACGTAATATGCATCATTTCTGGTCCAGGACAGTTAACAGTTGATGTGCTCTTATGGGCTGAATTGTGTCCCCCAAATCCATGTATGGAAACCCTAGCCCCCAGTGTGGCTGTATTTGGTATTAGGAAATAATTAAGGTTAAACAAGAATGGGGCCCTGATCCGACAGGATTAGTGCCCTCATAAGAGGAAATACCAGAGAGCTAGCTCTCTCTCAGAAGACACAGCAAGAAGTCAGTCATCTGCAAACCAGAAAGAGGGCCCTTACCTGACACCGAATCTGCCAGTGTCTTCACTATGGGCATCCCAGCTCTGGAACTGTGAGAAATACATTCCTCTTCTTTGAGCTACCAAGTCTATGCTAGTTTGTTACACCAGCCCACGCTGACTAAGACTACATGCTTCTCCATCTCTCTCTTCCCCTGCTGTGGAGTTCTAGGAGGCCACAAGTTTCAGGTTGACCTCACTACCTGTCGTCCAACCTGCACTGGACTTTTGTGAGAACCAGAAAGAAGCCTTGCTTGTGTTAAACCGCTGAGCGTTCAGGGTTTCTGTGTTATTGTGTGTATCTTTCAGCCCACATATTCTGACCAATGCAGTGACAGAGAAAAGGACATGGCACACCGTCTTTGTCAAAACAAAAGCAAAAGCAGATGTAGGCCACAGCTGTTCTCCCTCTGGCCCAGCTTGTCCCCAAGGCTCAAAGTGGCCCCAGTGAGTCCTGGGTATTAAGACAGATGCAAACTGTGCTTCCTGGGTCCTGGGATTCAGCAAACAATGAAGATTTTTTTTTTTTTTTTTTTTTTTTTTTTTTTTTTTTTTTTTTTTGAGACGGAGTTTCACTCTTGTTACCCAGGCTGGAGTGCAATGGCACCATCTCGGCTCACCGCAACCTCCGCCTCCTGGGTTCAGGCAATTCTCCTGCCTCAGCCTCCTGAGTAGCTGAGATTACAGGCACGCGCCACCATGCCCAGCTAATTTTTTGTATTTTTAGTAGAGACGGAGTTTCACCATGTTGACCAGGATGGTCTCGATCTCTTGACCTTGTGATCCACCCGCCTCGGCCTCCCAAAGTGCTGGGATTACAGGCTTGAGCCACCGCGCCCGGCCAACAATGAAGATTTTAACTGCTCGAAGAATCCATTGAGGTTTCAAGTAAGAAAACAAGAGCTCCAGCTGCTGAAAAGTTGGGAAACCCTGGGAGGTAAGGCGTTGTTTCTAGAAAGCCCCCATTGCAATGCATACCAGTTCCCTGGAAGGGGGTCACGCATTTATCCACTGACAGCCAAGAGGCACACTCAGGGACTGATTTCTCAGGGGAGGGCTGGAGGGACAGGCCCAGGGCCACAGGGCGAACCTGGTCGCGAAGTAGGAGGTAGACGGCACAGCTCGGCCCAGAGTTTTGCCTCCACCGCCTGTGAGGAGGTTGGAGTTTCAACAGGAGTAAGAGGGCCGTTTCACTACTTCAGTTTCTCTACGACTTCTCACTGCTATGCCCCTCTTGGGCCAAGCCACCTGCATGACCCTCTCTTTAGACCATCTAGGAGAGAGGCTGGAAGTAAACTTTGGGGCCTTATTCTTTTGTTCCTTCAATGCTTGGCAAGACTTACTTATAAACATCTTTTTCTGACATTCCAAATTCGTCTCCTGTTTTCAAGGCCAAATGTAAGCCTCGTCTCTCCGGAGGAGATTTTCCCTGACACCTCCTTCCCTTTGTAATGCCTGCTGATCACTTCATAACCCCAGCCACAGCCAACATGTATTGGGTACCACTGAGTATGAAGCCCTGTGCTGGCTCATTCTTCTTGTGCCCTGTCTCATCAGATCCTCCCAGATCCTAAGGTAGGGGTTATCATCCTCACTTTACATCTGAGGAAACTGACATTCAGAGAGGGGAAGTGACTTACTCAAAGTCACACAGCTAGGATGTGCCAGAGCTGGAAACCAAGGTCCCTTCTCTTAACAACAACTCTCTATTGCCTCCCATAGCTCAGTCCTCTGTCGTAATCTCATGAATTGCTACCCAATCCTTTGCAAGATCTTTGAAGGCTAGGGCTGGCTTCTTTCAAACTAATTAATAATTAGCTTCACTGCTTTGATCAGTGCTTTACAGTTTATAGAAGGATTCTACATACATGATCTCGTCTAATCTTTACTACATTCCTGGGACATCTGTGTTATCTGCGGTTTACAAACGAAGAAACTGAGTCTCAGGCAGTTCCGTGACTTGCACAAGGCATGCATCCAACGAGCGACAATGAGTTCCTCTTTCCACTACTCCAAGGTCCCTTTTACTTGAGAACGGCTCCCAGCTAATCCTGTCCTCCATTCTTGGCACCTCTGTGCCTCACTTCCATCCAATGTAAAATAGCTGAGGTGAAGAAGGGACACTCATTTTCCCTCCAGTCCTTAGGAGCTGGAACAGAGGCATACAAAATTATGCAATTGACGTTCAACAGGATGTGAGTGGGACTTCTATAGACCCGAAAACTGGCAACAAGGGCCCAAAGCTGAGGACTAGTTCCAATAAGAACTGCCAAGGAAATTCAAACCATAGGGAACCAAGCCTTCCTTGAGAGCTTATTGAGAGCTGACCAAACAGGTTCTACTGCTCCCACCCCGTCTAGATAAGCAGCAGGTGGTGGGGGCACCACTGGCATGATCAGAAGACTTTGGCCCAGTGTCGTGGCCGAGTGCAAGTTTCCAAGAGAATGCTATCAATATTGGGACGGGGAGATCAGGCTGTGAAATGGGGACATGTTATATCATTCCTGGCTGGACATCTCCTTGGGTGGCAGCCTTGTGGCTCTCAAGGCTCTCTGCCCCGAGCCTGTGAGCACAACTAAAGGGGAGTGTAGAGACGACAAAGGGGGGCAGCAGTGGTGTAGCCGGCCGTGTGCACGTTCCTCAGGTCAGATGGACACCTCCAAAGGTCGCACGTTTGAATTGTCTTACCTTGTCCTGCTCAAGAGGACAGGGTTTGGAGCAAGGGGACCTCAACCACCAAGGTCTCTTTGGAGATACTGCTGGGGACAGGTGCATGCGTAGGTGTGGGGGGGGGTTGGGTTGGTTGGAAGAAGTAGTGGCCAAATAGCTTCTCCCACATCCGGGAACTCTGAAGTGGGGAAGCCTCCAGAACCCTGCCAAGATGGCTCGTGACTGTGGCAAGAGAAAAGCATCGTGTGTTTGTACCCTATTGAGTTGAGGCTTCACAATGAAGCAGTTACCCAGGGCAGAACACAGTCTCTGGTCACTTGCCATCCAGCTCACCCTCCTTAAACAGCTCAGGTGGCTCCTGCTTCCTTGGGACCCCTCCATGGTCAGGCTGGCCTAGCAATTGGAGGAAGGGAGAAGAGGGTTTCTGGTTTTTTTGTTTTTGTTTTTTTGAGACGGGGTTTCACCATGTTGGTCAGACTGGTCTCAAACTCCTGACCTCAGGTGATCCATCCATCTCGGCCTTCCAAAGTGCTGGGATTACAGGCGTGAGCCACTGCGCTCGGCCGAGGGTTTCTGTTTTAAATACTCACCCAGAGCTGAGGTTAGAGGGAGGCAAGCGAGGCCCCCAGGGCACACAGCGGTTCCCCATGGGATCCACGGAACCTGTCAGGCCCATGAGGACATTCTGCACTTGAGTGCTAAGGATGCAGGGATCTGGAGTTAGCACTGCCCACCCCCCAAAAAAGCCAAGCAAAGATTTGTGGGTGTAAGAGAGGTACGGGCACTAGAAAGGAAGATTGGAGACCTGCCTGCGTCCATCCAAGTCCCTGCTCTACCACGGTGTGATCCAGTCAGGTGACAACCTCTCTGTGTCTGTTCCCCGCCTGTAAGATAACGATAGTGCCTCGCTCATGGGGCTGCAGTGAGGATGAAAAGGGACCATGTCTGTGGAACACTGGGCTCCAGGCCTCCTTGTACTGCTCACTTGCTGTGTAATTTGGAGCAAATCCCTTAACCTCTGTGATTTCTCTGCAACAAACCAAAGGATGTTTTTCACTGCCTGAAAGCAGGTAGTTAAGTGGAAATGGAAAGAATTTTATAACTACGAAAAAGCAGAGGACTGGTCCCCATGGTTTCTTAAGATCCGTTCCTGTTTTATGCTTCCGTGGTTTCAAAACAAAACAAAACAATAAAAACTCTTCTCTTTGGAACTGTAGAAGGGAACCCAGAGCCAAGAAGTCGACTTTCTGTACCACGCCCCTCTCCCTTAAAGAAAACTGAAGTTATTCTGCCCTCTGGTGTCCTGTACTGTCATTGCAGTCACTTCCAGTGGCCCATCTAGGCTTCAGATTTGGAATCAGATATTTTCATTCATTGATTCATGCTTCGCAGATTCATTGAACGCCTCTACCCTGAGCCAGGCACTGTGCTGTGCACTGTGGTTGCAAAGATGAATAACACTGGGATCCCTCCTTAAAGGAGGCCACAGTCTAGTGGGGAAGACAGACGGCTAAACAAATCATTTTGATACAGCTAAACAAGTGCTCTGCAAAAGGCAAAGAGGGCGTGCTTGGCTTGGGAGAGACTGGCGACATGTCTGGAAGAGCTTGACAAAAACAGGTGGTGGCTGAGTTTGATGACCATGTTTGAATTCTTTTGGTGGCTGGACAGCTATGGGTGTGTGTAGAAGGATATGGGGCACATTCAAGAGGCTACGTTGTATTTGGCTTGCTGGGGGCATGCTGTGGGTCTAGGGAAAGAATGGAAGAGGAAGTTGAGAGCTGGGAGGTGGTCAGGGTGTGGCGGGCTTGGACTTGATTCCTGGGTATCATGAAAGGCTTTTTTGTTTTGTTTTGTTTTTGAGACACAGTCTCTCTCACTCTGCCACCCAGGCTGGAGTGCAATGGCATGGTCTCAGCTCACTGCAACCTCCGCCTCCCGGGTTCAAGCGATTCTCCTGCATCAGCCTCCCGAGTAGCTGGGACTACAGGCGCATGCCACCACACCTGGCTAATTTTTATATTTTTAATAGAGATAGGGTTTCACTATGTTGGCCAGGCTGGTCTCTAACGTCCTGATTTCATGATCCCCCCCATCTCCACTTCCCAAAGTGCTGGGATTACAGGTGTGAGCCACCACGCCTGGCCTATGAAATTTTTTTGTTGTTGTTGTTTTTCTTTTGTTTTAAGAGGGAGTCTCGGTCTGTAGCCCAGGCTAGAGTACAGAGGCGCGATCTCGGCTCACTGCAACCTCTGCCTCCCAGGTCCCGGTTCAAGCAATTCTCCTACCTCAGTCTCCCAAGTAGCTGGGATTATAGGCACGGGCCGCTATGCCCAGCTAATTTTTGTATTTTTTAGTACAGATGGGGTTTCACCATGTTGGCCAGTCTGGTCTTGAACTGCTGACCTCGTTATCTGCCCACCTCAGCTTCCCAAAGTGCTGAGATTACAGGCGTGAGCCACTGCGCCCGGCGTATGAAAGGTTTTTAAGCAAGGCAGTGACCTGGGTAGGTTTGAATTTCTGTATGTTCATTCTGGCTGCTCTGTAGAGAAAGGCTTGAGGAGGCACAGGGCCGGGAAAACTCTTGGTCGGGTTGCCAGATTTAGAAACCAAACCCAACCCAGGATATCCAGTTAAATGTGAGTTTCAGATAATAGAGACTGATTTTTTAGTATAAGTACATCCCAAGTATTGTACAAGATGTACTAACAATTATTCTTTGTTTATGTGAAATTCAAATTTAACTGGGTGTCCTGTATTTTATGTGGCAACCCTATCTTGGAGACATCAAGGAGAGGTGATGGTGGCTTAGACAAGGGTGGAGGGAGCAGAACTGGGTCAAAGGAGAAAAATTCCAGAGATATTGCACGAGGTAGAAATGAAAGAACTTGGCGATGACATGGACGTGAGAACATGAAAGAGACGGAGGTGTCAAAATGACACCCAGTCTCCCGTTTGTTCCGTGTTAGGTCCTCCACTGAACCCCAGACCCCCAACCACCACACACCTGGAGGTCAAGAGTCCTTCCTAAAACATCCCAAAGAACCCGCGAAGCCAGGAGACAAGACGTCCTCCAGGGTCCCGCCTTCCCTGCTCGGCTCCGCCTCCCGCTTGGTTCTGCAGTGCGGCCCTCCCCGCTGGTTTGGGTCAGGTCATCCGCCAGTGGCCAGTACCTGGCATGAATTAGGGCCCCTTTAGGTCTCTGTTTTTTGTTGTTGTTTTTTTTCCTCTTTGCACCACCCTTCGCAATGGCCAGCATGAGGTGCCCAGGCCAGGTCCCCACAGCTGAATAGAACAGATCCTTTCTGCCAGGGAGGGATGTCCCAAAGAGTCCCAGAATCCCGCACGCTTTCTAGGGGCTTTCTCACTTCCCGGAGGCTGGGACTGAAATGGTGGCTGCGCTTCTCCGAGCTTCTTGTGACCCCACAGTGCCTCTCAGTGGTCACACAGCACACTGCAGGCCGAAGTGAGATGGAAGACGGATTGGTAAGCACAGGGAAAGCTTTTCATTCCTGATTCTCCCCGGGCAGGCATAGGACTCCTGCCTCTGCTGCTGGCCACCCAACCATCAGGAGTGCTGTTGGCACTCCTCAGCTCTTAAGGATCTGAGCAACACATTTGCGCAGTGGATCCGCTGGTAAGGAGGTGGCTAAAACGACATTTCGAGAATCAAACAACTAGGCCCTAAGGTCACCATTCTTGGGGGGACTCAGGAAGATGCTTCAGGTTGAATGAGTCAGAGTCTCCAAAATCCCTAGCCTTTGAGATTTCATAGGTACCAGCCTACAGATAAAGCGTGATGTGCCTGAGGACCTGCCCACACCTGCCTGTGGACATCTCCGCCCAGAAAACTGGGGTGAGGCAGACGGGCATCTCACAATTGGGTTCCCCACAGTGGGCATGTTGCAGGCCGGGCAGTGGGGCTGGTCACCATGGAGGGTGGCTACCCAACTCTCCAGCATGACACCTCCCTCTCTGGCGTCACAGCCAGTCAGAGAGAACCGCTGAATGCCCCATCCTATATCCCTTCCACACTGGAGCCTGGGAGTGGCAAGAGACGAGGATCTATGTCCCAGGGAGGGGGTGAGAGACAGCCAGGCCTCAGATGACTTTGTAGGCTGGAGCTCGAGGCCGGTCTGGGGTGACTGAACAGGAGCCCGGCTCAGGAAACTCAGCTCCCCCTCTTGCCTTCAGACTGCAGGCATGTGCTATGAGGACTGGCGACACCTCAGGATGTGATGCAAAGGCGGGAGCTGTCACCGGCCCACCACTAGTGCCTCCTTTGACTTCCAAGGCCCTCTGGTTGCAGTTGGTGAGCCACGCCCTAGGAATGGCAGGCCCCCTGCTTTCTATTGAGTTTTGGCCATTAGTCTTTACTATACCCCCTGGGGCCCTGTCCCCTCTTTTCCTGTGTCTCGGACTTTCAAGAAATATACAGCTTATCATCTGCTTTGTCTATAAAATGGGATTAATAAAAGGATCTCATACAGTGGTCTTCCAGGCTAAATGAGTTAATATGTGCAAAGTGTTTTAATTTTGTTGTTATTTTTATTACTAATACTTCTCAGAGTCTGAGATTGAGTCTATACAAGGATCTAGACAACAACTTGGGTCTGAATGTCATCCCACTGTCTTCATTCCCCTTCCCCTCGGGATCTCTCTTTGTGTACTTGAAAAATGAAACAAGAATCACTTTTTTTTTTTTTTTTTTTTTCCAGAACGACCTCAGCTCCTGGACCAGCTCCATGGGCTGCGAGTCATCCTGAAACAGACCTCTAGGGGTTCTGTGGGTCAAGAGTCTCTGTTTCCCCCTTTTTCTCTTCTTGTCAAATAAATCCCATTTTTCTCACTCTTCGAATAGTCTGCGAGCCTAAATTTTCGTGGCCGTGTAAGAAGGACCCCATCTTTAGCTGAACTAAGGAAAAGTCCTGCAACAATATCACCTACAAGCCTGGAAGTTGGCCTTGATAATGAGTGGGAGGCACCATGGTCATGGTCATTGGGTTGTGCAATACCCCAGCTATCTTCCAGTAACTAATAAACAGCCATTTGCCCAATCTCCTGGGCTGGGCGCTGGGGTCTCCCTGTGCCATCAAGATGTACTCCTTATTTGAGCCACTGGCCTGCTCCATCCTACTGTCTACTTTAGCCCCTCTACCTGACCAGCTCAGAGAGATACACATTTCAGAGGCCTAAGGTGGAGTTCCAGGACCAGTTCCATCAAACCCCAATTCCCGGCAGTCACTGGGTCCCACAAGGCATCGGTCATCTTTCCTGTTCCCCCATCCCTACCCCCCGCCACCATCCTGCCAATGAGCTCCTCAGGAGGGGGAATTCCTTGGTCCCTGATGATGGGAACTTATCTGGTTTCGTTGTGAACTATGGATCCAACGTCACTTTCTTCAAAATGGTTATTCGGTTGTCCCAACATTGCTTGTTGAATAGTAAACTCTAGGATCCATTCAGCATGCACAGTGAGCAGCACGCTGGGACTGAGACAGATTAAAGGGAAGAGCAGATTCCCAATTTCCATTTATCCCATGCTCACTGTAGGTATGCACTCACTGGGGAGGGGTGGGGAGGGTGAAATTGCTGTACTAAATCATGATTTCTCTCTCTGTTTTTTTGTTCTGAGTACCTATATATGAGTTCCTATGAGTTAAATGCTGTATTAGATGCACTCACTATCACGGCCAAATTCCAGGCTTGTAGGTGCTATTGTTGCAGAATTTTTCCTTAGTTCAGCTAAAGACGGGGGTCCTTATTACATGGCCACAAAAATTTAGGCTCGCAGACGATCTGAAGAGAAAAATGGGATTTACTGGACAAAAAGGAAAAAAAAAGGGGAAACAGAGATTCTTAGTGAAGTGAAAGAGCGTGTTGCCTGCCTGTGGGCTTCCCGCCCGGCAGACTGAATCTCAGGTTCCACCCAGGAAGAGGAAGGGCCAGGCTCCCCCTGGCTGCAGATGGCACGAACATCTGTGGCTCCACCCCACGTCGCATTCCTCCCAGTGCGCAGGCTGCGTGAGGTTCTGCCAGGGAGCCCGTCCTACCTGGCTGTCTCACTGTGTTAAGGGGCCCCAGCCTTCAGTGGTGCAGGCTGAGACCACAGTCTAGATCAGGGCTGTCCAATCTTTTGTCTTCCCTGAGCCATGTGTAAAATACATTAACGATAGCTGATAAGCTAAAAATCACAAAAACTTCTCATAACGTTTTAAGAAACTTTATGAATTTTTGTTGGGCTGCCTTCAGACTGTCTTAAGCCGCATGCAGCCCACGGGCCACTGGTTGGACAAGCTTGGTCTAGATTAAAGTTTGGCAAACATTCTGTAAAGGGCCAGATAGTAAATATTTTAGACTCTGCAGACCATACGGTCTCTGTAGCAACCTCTCAACTCTGCTGTTGCAGCCTCAAAGCAAGTATAAACAACATATAAAGAAACGAGCATGGTTGCCTGGGCGTGGTGGCTCACCCCTGTAATCCCAGCACTTTGGGAGGCCAAGGGGAGTGGATCACCTGAGGTCAGGAGTTCAAGACCAGCCTGACCAAAATGGCGAACTCCCATCTCTACTAAAAATACAAAAACTAGCTCGGCATGGTGGCACATGCCTGTAATCCCAGCTACTTGGTTGGCTGAGGCAGGAGAATTGGTTGAACCCAGGAGGCGGAGGTTGCAGTGAGCCGAGATTGCACCATTGCACTCCAGCTTGGGCAACAAGAACAAAATTCTATCTCAAAAAATAAAAAAAAAAAAAAAGAAAGAAAAGAGAAATGAGCATGGTTGTGGTCCAATAAAATTTCTCTATAAGAACAGATCATGGGTTGGATTGGGCCCACAGGCCATGGTTTGCCAACTTCTGGGGGCAACTGAAACATAATTGTACAGGACTTGTCCAGAGGTAGATTATATATGCCACTCAAGAGAGTGTCCTATCAAATACAGGGTCATCAAGAGTCCTCATGGACATGTTAAATGGGCTTTTCCGGCTAAGTAGGTGGGTGGGGCTTCTGACTTAGGTCCCTGAACAGTATATCCTGTGCCCACCCCCACAGAGTAGGCATCTTGGCATTCCAGGTCTCCTAGGCTGTCCCTGGATTAAGTCTAAATCTCAGCTAGGGCCATCACACACGGATGCATCCCCTCTGTGCCAAACCATTTGTTAGCTCACTGGTTGATACCGAGTATACCAGCAGCCAACGCTGGCTGACCCCTCATCCTGCCTAAGGAGAGAAGGGGCATGCGGATTGTCAGAGTGGGATGGTGCTGCCATTCACCAAAAACGCAGGAAGGGAAGAAGGCTGATGGGGTACGATGAGTTCACTTTGTGATATGTTGAGTTTAAGATGTCCGTGGTACATCCCAGTTGGAGATCTCCAGCAGGTAGAACTATACTAGCATCCAGCTTCTCTAAACTCAACTGTAACCACACTTTCAATGGAAAGTATTCTAGCAATGCCCCTTGCCCTTCAGCCAAGTAGGCATGTTCTTTGAAATGAATGCAAGATGGGAGAAGTAGATTTGCTGCCCCTTCAGCGGGTCTCAGTTCCTAACATGCCTTTCAAGGTATGACCATCTCCCTGGGCTGAGTATGGTTCTACTTAAAGATGCTGAGGTGTGTGTGTGTGTGGGAGGGGTGTATATATGAGAGAGAGGAGAGAGGAGAGAGAGAGAGAGAGAGAGAGAGAGAGAGGAGAGAGAGAGGAGAGAGTGAGAGTGCGTGTCTTCCTGGGAGCATTGCATTATTTCACTTTTGGGCTAGTTAAGGGATTTTTTTGGGGGGCATATGCAAATTTTTTTTTTTTTTTGAGACGGAGTTTTGCGCTTGTTACCCAGGCTGGGATGCAATGGCGCGATCTCGGCTCACTGCAACCTCCGCCTCCCGGTTCAGGCAATTCTCCTGCCTCAGCCTCCTGAGTAGCTGGGATTACAGGCACATGCCACCACGCCTAGCTAATTTTTTGTATTTTTAGTAGAGACGGCGTTTCACCATGTTGACCAGGATGGTCTCGATCTCTTGACCTCGTGATCCACCCGTCTCGGCCTCCCAAAGTGCTGCGATTACAGGCGTGAGCCACCGCGCCCGGCCTGGCGTATCCAATTTTTGACTTTAGAACCTAAAGCTGGGCTGGGCACAGTGGCTCACAACTGTAATCCCAGCACTTTGGGAGGCCGAGGCAGGTGGATCACTTGAGCCCAGGAGTTCGAGACCAGTCTGGGTCAACATAGTGAGACCCTGTCTCCACAAAAAATACAGAATAAAAATAGCCAGGTGTGGTGGCACACACTTGTGGTCCCAGCTATCTGGGGGGCTGAGCCAGGAGGATCAGTTGAGCCCAGGAGGTTGAGGCCGTAGTGAGCCATGATTGTGCCTCTGCACTCCAGCCTGGGTGACAGAACAAGACCCTGTCTCAAATTTTTTTTTAAAGTATGCAAACCTGAATAGGATGCAATGCTGCTGTCGACAGGTCTGAAGTGTGTCGTGGCAGCAACAGACTGCTTCAGATAGAGTTTGGAGACAGCTGCAGACAGAGGAGTGAGTGGGGTTTATGGAGAGAGAGTGTAGACTCTACACTGTAGAGTAAGAAGAGAAGTGACACAACCCAAGCCTCAGCACATGCCATCATCTAGTGGCAGGCCCAAGAAAGTAGAGGAGTCTGCAGTGGTGATGGAGACGGAGCGGTCAGTGAGGTAGGAGGAACACTGGGAAGAGTGCGGAGTTCCTGCGGCTGCTGAAGGGGTGGAATGCTGCTGAGAGGTTGGGTTAGGTGAGGACTGAGAAACAACCTTTGGCTTTGGCAGCATGACGTTGCTGGTGACCTCGGTGAGTCATGTCAGAGGAATGGGCTAGAAAGGGTTGAGGAGTGGAGTAAGAAAGTGGGGACAAGTGGAGACAAGTCTTTCAAGAAATGTGGCTCACGCCTGTAATTCCAGCGCTTTGGGGGGCTGAGGAGGGTGGATCACCTGAGCTCAGGAGTTCGAGACCAGCCTGGCCAACGTGATGAAACCACATTTCTACTAAAAATACAAAAAATTAGCTGGGTGTGGGGGCGAGCGCCTGTAATCCCAGCTACTTGGGAGGCTGAGGCAGGAGAATCGCTTAAACCCAGGAGGTGGAGGTTGCAGTGAGCCGAGATCGCATCACTGCACTCCAGTCTGGGAAACAAGAGCAAAACTCTGTCTCAGAAAAAAAAAAAAAGGAAAAAAAACTGTGATTGCGGAGGGAGTGATAGAATGGTGGAGGAGGAAAGTTATAATCTTCAGCCATCACCCCCTCGTATCAAGTCCAATAGTCCTGAAAGTGAGTGAAGAAATTCGATTTCAATCTTACCACTATTTCATGGCTCCAAAAGCCTTGTATTCGTTCCCCAGGGCTACGGTAACGAAGCACCCCAGAGTGGGTGGCTTAGAAGCATGTTGTCTCACAGATCTGGGGGCCGCAAGTGTGAAATCGAGGTCGGCAGGGTTGGCTCCTTCTGAGGGCTGTGAAATCTGTCCCATGCCCATCCTGAACTTCTGATGGTTTGCTGGCAATTATTGGCGTTCTTTGGCTTAGAGATCACACCCTGATCCCTGCCTTTTACAGTCTTCTCCCTGTGTGTGCGTTTCTGTCTCAATTTCCCTCTTTAATAAGGAAACCAGTTATATGGGATTAGGGTCCACCCTACTCCAGTGTGACCTCATCTTACTTATATCTGTGACAAGTCTATTTCCAAATAAGGTCCCATTCACAGGTGCTGGGGGTTACGACTTCAACATACTGATTTTGGGGGGATGCACCTGAACCTGTAACAAGCCCCATTCCCTTTTGGTTTCCTTCCTCTCCACTTTGCTATGCCATCTTCTGGCTAGGGATTAGTCTGTTTCTTCCCAGGTCACATCTGTGCTTCTCCCTGACTCTCCAGAGCTGCCTCGAGTGCCTCCATCCTTCCTTCCCAGCTGACCCCTGTCTGGAGCAGATCAAAGTCATTAGCTTCCAGCAGTGAGATCACCTCCCATCGTTGACACCTTCAAAATAACTGGAAACATTGATGGACAGTGAAAGAGGCAAGAGAGGAAAATGTGATTTAATTCTGCCTGTGTTCACTGAAAAGAAAGATGGGGCTGCAACTTCCATGACCTTTAGACACTTTCAACCTAGTTCTGGGAAAAAAAAAAATTGTGTGTGTGTGTGTGTGTGTGTGTGTTTTGTTTGTTTGTTTGTTTTTTTGAGGGAGTCTCGCTCTGTCACCCAGGCTGAACTGCAATGGCACAATCTTGGCTCACTGCAACCTCTGCCTCCCAGGTTCAAGCGATTCTCCTGCCTCAGCCTCCTGAGTAGCTGGGATTACAGGCACTCACCATCATGCCCAGCTAATTTTTTTTAGTAGAGATGGGGTTTCACCACATTGGTCAGGCTGATCTTGAACTCCTGATCTCATGATCCACCTGCCTCGGCTTCCCAAAGTGCTGAGATTACAGGCGTGAGGTACCGTGCCCGGCCGAGTTGTCTCATCCTTTTTTTTTTTTTTTTTTTTTGGATAGAGTCTTGCTCCGTTGCCCAGGCTGGAGTGCAATGGTGCAATCTCAGCTCACTGCAATCTCCACCTCCCGGGTTCAAGTGATTCTCTTGCCTCAGCCTCCTGAGTAGCTGGGACTACAGGCATGCACCACCACACCCAGCTTTTTTTTTATTTTTATTTTTAGTAGAGATGGGAGTTTCGTCATATTGATCAGGCTGGTCTTGAACTCTTGGACTCGAGTGATCCGCCCACTTCGGCCTCCCAAAGTGTTGGGATTACAGGCGTGAGCCACCATGCTCGGTGTTTTTGTGGACTTTTAAGGCCATAAGAGACTGTAAGGAGAAAAGTCAACTGAATTTCCCAAAATAGAAATGATCATGAAATAAGAAAAGTAACTGCAGCTTTAAATACCAGTTTTATTATACAACTGGAGACCGACATTCTCCTCTGCCATCTAGTGGCCACAGCTGCAATCAGAAAATGATCCTTGCTCTTCAAAGCCAGGGCCATCGTTAGAGGTAAAGGGGTATAGCCCATTGTTGTCAAATGGCCTTTGCAAGTGTGTTTGGCCCACAGACATACCTTAGAGCTCCATGCTCTACGGCACTGCCTCCGTGGTGCACAGTCAAGATTTGCTGGCCAGCCGTGTCAGCAGCTGGAGGACAGATGCCTGCGGGTGTGAGGGAGAGGGCAGGCTTGTGACATGAGGGAATTACAGCGAGTGGCCGGCTCTGTGCTGGCAAGGTCCTGTCCAGTCGCCTACGTGCCTAAGCAGGACACTGTGTTCATTCATCCCAACACACAGAAATTCCTTTCTTTCATGAAATAATGTTTTCTTTAATCTTTTTCTGATTACAAAAGTCATACATCTTCATTATAGAGCATTTGGAAAGCCAGACAAAGAGTGAAAAAAAAATCATTGAGGTTGGCTCCGGAGAGTGGCTTGTGGACTTTATCCTAATCTCCATCAGCACCCTCATAGTCAATAGTCACTCTGAATCTAGATGCAGTGTTAGGCAAAACCATGCTTGCTATGCAAACGCATCTTGCAGCTTCAGGACAAATCCCCTAGCCTGCCTTTCAATGGTTTCTAAACCCTCCTATTATTCTGAAGCCATGACTGCCTATGATGCACCATCTAGGGGTGACTGCTATTAACAGTCTGGAGAATGGACCTCCACTGTTTTGTGCCTATGTATTATCTTTATATCTAATTTTTTAAATTTAGGAACATTAGGTATATACCTACTCATATCCTGCCTCTTTCCTCGTCACAATTCCTCAAAAACATTTGAAAAGGCCTCATAACATTATATCCATAAGCATCTATAATGTGTTTACCCATCTTCTGGTGTTAGAAGTTATGTAAATTGCTTCCAGTTTTTTGTGCTAATGAATATGTTGAGATGAACAGTGGTGAACTTATGCCATTGCGCTCCTCTAAGGTGATTTCCTAGAAGTGAAATTATAGGTGTGAATGCTTCCATGCTCTTAATGCATGTTGCCACATTGCTTTTAGAAAGGTGACACTCATTTACTCTTGTCCAAGCAGCAGGCGGGTTTGTTTTTCCTTGCCTTGCCAACACTGAAGTAATCAATGATGAAGATTACTGGATGCCAGGCACGAGGCCAGCTGCTGGAGATACGATAGCAAGGTGAGGAAAAGATGTGGTCTCTGCCTCAGCAGCGTTCCTGAGCCGGTGGGAGAGAGTGAGCTTGATCAAGTAATAAATGTGTAATTACAAAGTGAAGGAGAGAGAGGGTGCAAGGAGAGCATGTCACAAGGACACGATACAGTCTGGGCTAGGGGGTGGCTAGGGAAAGCTCCTCAGAGAAAGCGATGTTTCTGGAGAGACTAAGGCCTTGGGAGGAGTTGGCTCTGTGGTGAGAGGGAAGCAGGGAGCAGACAAGGACAGAAGTCCAGTCTGAAAGCATGGGGGATGGGCCTACGGCCATACCACCCTGAATGCGCCCCATCTCCTCTGAATGAATGGGGGATGGCAGGATGTGGGAGGAGGCTTGAGTCCATGACAAGCAGACCAGCCAAGGCTTGCGGGTCCGGGTAATAATTCTGGGACCCAGAGAGGGGTGATGTGATCAGACTTGCCTTTGGAGAATCACTTAAGATTTAAAACAATGTTAATCATGGTAAAAAAAAAAAAAAAAAAAAAAAAAAAAAAAAAAAAAAACACACACAAAACATAAAATTGATCATCTTAGCTTTATTTAAGTGTAAAGTTCAGTAGTGTTAGGAGTATTCACAATGCTGTGCAGTGAATCTCCAGAACATTTCATCTTGCAAAGCTGAAAGTCTATACCCATTAAACAACTGCCCATGTCCGCTCTCCCCAGCCCCTGGTAACACCATGCCACTTTTCTCTATGGATGTGACTACTCTAGGAACCTCACAGAAGTAGAATCATACAGTATATGTGCTTTTTGGGACTGGCTTATTTTAGCATAATGTCCTCAAGGTTCATCCATGTAGTAGCATGTGTCAGAATCCCTTCCTTCTCAAGGCTGAATCATATTCCATTGCATGTAGAGACCACATTTTGTTTTTCTATCCGTGGACATTTGGGGTGCATCCATCTTTTGGCTATTGTGAATAATGATGCTATGAACATTAAGTGTGCAAATATATCTTTGAGACCGCGCTTTCAATTCTTTTGGATATATCTCCAGAAGAGGGACTGTTGAATCATATGGTAGTTCTATTTCTAATTTTTTTTTTAGAAACTTTCAGAATCAATTTTAAAAGCAAATTCAACAAGGCTGATTTTGTTGCCTACAAAACAATAGAAAATAAGGGTATATATGATTGCTAAAAACTATTATCTTCTTGGATTACATTAATATAATTCAGTAAGCCCCCCCCTCCACCACATGAACTCCTCTAAAGCTAATAGAGCTCAGAATGAATAATTAAATGTATATACAGTTCAGGAACACTTATTGGATACACTTACGCTTTGAGGGACAATCTTTATTAAACAAATATCATTGAACACTTACTCTCTGGAAGGCATTGTGGGAAACCCAAAATACGTCCAGCTTTGTTCCTACTCCCTTGAAGCTTCCAGTCCCAAAAAGGCAACAACATCCTTTGGTATGTAGTGTGTGAAAATAGTGGTAGAGAGGGCAGGTTGTAGGAATTCAGGGGTGGCAGAGGTTGTGGAAAAAGGCTTCCTGGAGGAGGTGACATTTGAGTTTGATGGGGTTTGGGCAGGTGGAGAGGTAGGGGCTGGAAGGTTCCAGGTGGCTGGTACCGACTGAGCCACAGCAGAGAGTGCATGAGTTTAGGGAAGGGGACGGCATGAGAAGGTCGAGTGGGAGACTTGGCCCAAGAAGTGGGTGGAAGAGACTAATGAGAGCATTGCATGCCAGGCGGGAGGATTGAAACTTTCGTGGTATATCTCCATTATTAAGGACAATTATAGGCATACCCATATTTAGATTGCATTCTAGCCCGGGCAATAAAGCAATACCCTCATCCTCTCTCTCTCTTCCTCTTTCTCTTTCTTCCTCTTCTTTATTCTTTTTCTTATTAAAAAAAAAAAAAAAAAAAAAAAAAGGAAGAAAGAAAGAAAGAAACTTCCGTGGTAAGTGGGCTGGGGGGCCAGGAGGGGTCTAGAATAGGGGAGAGACATCAAAACAGTGTGGTGATGTGTACAGTGAGAAACTCGCCACTGAGAAATTAGAAGTGAGTTCAATACACCAGGCCTGAGGCAATGAGTGTTTGAATTTGATGGGGAGCAGGGGTGGGAGGGGCTGAGAAATGGGCGGTGGAAAGGAGGGCCCGGCTGGAGACTGCGGTTGAGCTGATCTCGGCCCCTTTTCCACGGAGGTCCTTCCTTCCTCGCTCCTTCTTTCTTGCTTTCTTTCCTTTTTCTCATCCTTCCTCCCTTTCTTCCTTCCTGCCCTTCTTCCATCCACTTTCGTTTCTTTCCTTCTTTTAAAAAATTATCATGTCTATCTTGTCTTTTGATGATCAGTCTCACCCATTTTGGTTTCCTTCAGAACCTTGCGTGGCAGCCTGCACTTGGCAGGTGCTGGATAAATATTGGTTGAATTGCAATTGGTAACTGATTAGAAAGTGGGGCGGGGGCCAAAAATAACCAAAAGCTTATGCCTGGGTGATGCCAGGAGAAGCTGGCCAGGGTCAAAGAAAAGTTGAATTTGACCTGCCAGCAGGCAATCTAGTTGACATAAAATCTTGGGATGTAGCTAGAAGGGATAGGGGTTTTGAGGAGCACACTCATCTTCATGCCCACTCCATCTGGGGAGACAACAGCTGTGTTTAAGGGCACACGTTTTCTGGTCAGCCACTAGCCAAGTACCAAGTTACCTTGTCTCTCTGAGCCTGTTTTCCCGCCTATAAAAGCGGGATAATGTAGTACTTTATTAGGCTATTGTAAAAGCTAAAGTCATGCGAAATGTATTAGTACCTGGGATAAATGACAGCTAGAGTTATTAGTTATTATTACTATTCCTAAGGTTAGGAGAAGGAGTATACAGGAGAACTGTCACATCACGTCACTTCCCTGAGTAAAGCCAGCCATGGCTCCCTGTGGCGTCGAAGGAAATGCAAGCTCCTGCCTGGGGTTCCTTAGGCCCTCTGTGATCACATCGCTGCTCACCTGTCGTCCAGCACGTCCTGTCCCTCTCGAAGTTCTGCCTGGCTGTCCCCTGAGCATGACTAGCTGTTTTGCTGCCTTGGGGCCTTTGCATTTGTCTTTTCCTTTGCCTGGAATGTCCTTTGCCAGATCTTGCATGTGTGGCTTTTTTGGGGGGGTATTCAAATCAAGATATAGTGTCTTGGCTTCTTGAGGTTTAAGTCTCAGCTCAAACATCACCTTGTCAAAGCAACCTTTCCTGACCAAGGCCCCCCTGGCTGTACCCTTGAGAGCCTTCCCCTGCTTGATACTCTCCACAGTACTTGTCAGGATCTGTAGTGACCTTGGGCAATGTTAATTTTACATCTGCCCACCCTCATCCCTGTCCTGCCCTCTTGATGAAAGCACCATGAGATCGGCAACTGTATTTGGTTTACTTCCAGATCCCCAGCACCATCAACAACACAGGTCACACAGGAGGCACTCAACACATACTTGTCCAGTGAATAACCCACACTGAGATGCAAGAGGAGGGGTGACGGTTGAAGGGGAAAAGTCCAGAGAGGGCGGAGAAGGGCTCAAAAGCGCAGTTGGAGGAGCTCGTCTTGGTGAGGAGGATCACTTATTTATCACATGGATGGGAAGAGGGAGGAATGAGGTGAAGCTGGAGATGTTTTGATGTGGAGGGGGCAAGACTGTTTTGAGATTTTCACAAAGTCATGGGTGCAGTCACCTGCCGAGAGCCGAAGGGCAGCAGAAGCGGGTTCTGGGCCAAGAGGTCAATGGAGGGCTTGGGAATAACTGCACTAGCTGCCATTTATTTAGCACTTAGACATCAGGCACTGTTCTAAGCCCTGGAGATGTAGTAATTGCTTTTATCCTCATGAAGATACTATGAGGAAAGGTGCTATCATTACTTTTTTTTTTCTATCATTACTTTTAAGATGTGGATATTAGCCGGGTGCGGTGGCTCACGCCTGTAATCCCAGCACTTTGGGAGGCTGAGGCAGACAGATCACGTCAAGAGACTGAGACCATCCTGGCCAACTGGTGAAACCCCATCTCTACTAAAATACAAAAAATTAGCCAGGTGTGGTGGCATGCGCTTGTAGTCCGAGCTACTTAGGAGGCTGTGGCAGGGGAATTGCTTGAATCCAGGAGGAGGAGGTTGCAGTGAGCCGGGATCGTGCCACTGCACTCCAGCCTGGCGACAGAGCAAGACTCCATCTCAAAAAAAAAAAAAAAAAAAAAAAAAAGATATGGATACACCTTCAATACATACAATTTTTCTTCTCAATTATACACAATCAAGCTGGGGAGAAAAGACATAGAAACCAAGGCACATAGAGGTCAATTAACTTTTGATCTGGGTCACACATCTAGGAAGTGGCAGAGCTGGGATTTGAACTCAGGCAGTCTGGTCATTGGAGCCTGTGTGAAGAACAACTATAGTTTCCTGCCTCCACAGGCCCCGTGGAACAGGTACGTGAGGTCAGTAAGAGGGAAAGAGGAAGATGTGGAAGAGGACATGGCAAGCCCAGGGGACTTCAGCCAGCATACTGTACCAGGAAGCCCAGGAATGAGAGCAGAGAGTCAATGGGACAGGGTGGATGATTTAGGGTTAGGCACAGCCAAGATGGGGACTGAGGCAATAAAGAGAGAGGAAAGAGTTTTCTGGGTAAACAGCACATGCAAACGCCTGGAGGTTAGAAAGAGTTTAGTTGGCTGGGAGGAGTAAAAAGACAGTATCAGAGTATAGTGATGGGGTGGGGAAGGGTTATGGTAGGCAGAGGTCAGATTCTTTAGGGTGGTATTCCTCAAAGTGTGGCCCAAGCACCTCTGCCTCAAAGGCTCTTGAGTGCTGATTTAGAATGTAGACTCCTAGCCGGGCGCGGTGGCTCAAGCCTGTAATCCCAGCACTTTGGGAGGCCGAGGCGGGTAGATCACGAGGTCGAGAGATCGAGACCATCCCGGTCAACATGGTGAAACCCCGTCTCTACTAAAGATACAAAAAATTAGCTGGGCATGGTGGCACGTGCCTGTAATCCCAGCTACTCAGGAGGCTGAGGCAGGAGAATTGCCTGAGCCCAGGAGGCGGAGGTTGCGGTGAGCCGAGATCGCGCCATTGCACTCCAGCCTGGGTAACAAGAGCGAAACTCTGTCTCAAAAAAAAAAAAAAAAAAAAAAAAAAGAGTCCCCCAAAGTAGAATGTAGACTCCTGTGCCTCATCTGAGACCAACTGACTCAGAATTTCTGGAGCCCAGGAATCTGCTTTTTAACAACGTCTACAGGTGATTCTTCTGCACATGAAGATTTGAGACCCACTGATGCAGAGCCTGGTGGGTTATGAGGAAGCTTAGGTTTCATTGTAAATGTCACTGAAGGGCTATCAACAGGGGAAGGATGAGACTGATGTAATTAAGTCATGTTGCCTGCTGTGTGGAGAATGGACTGGAGGGCAACAAAGTTAAAGAGAAGACCGGGGCCAGGTGCGGTGGCTCACGCCTATAATCCCAGCACTTTGGGAGGCCAAGGCGGGTGGATCACGAGGTCAAGAGATCGAGATCATGTTGGTCAACATGGTGAAACCCCATCTCTACTAAAAGTACAAAAATTAGCTGGGCATGGTGGCGCGTGCCTGTAGTCCCAGCTACTCAGGAGGCTGAGGAAGAATTGCTTGAACCCGGGAGGCTGAGGAAGAATTGCTTGAACCCAGGAGGCGGAGGTTGCAGTGAGCCGAGACCGTGCCATTGCACTCCAGCCTGAGTAACAAGAGTGAAACTCCGTCTCAAAAAAAAAAAAAAAAAAAAAAAAAAGACCAGACAGGGCATAGTGACTCATGCCTCTAATCCCAGCACTTTGTGAAGCCAAGGTGGGAGGACTGCTTGGGCCCAGAAGTTTGAGACAAGCCTGGGCAACACAGGGAGACCCCACTTCTACAAAAATTTTTTTTAAAAAATTAGCCAGGCTTGGTAGCATGTGCCTATAGTCCCAGCTACTTGGAGGCTGAGGTGGGAGAATCACTTGAACCTGGGAAGTCAGGTTGCAGTGAGCCGATCATGCCATGGCACTCCAGCCCAGGCAACAGAGTCAGACCCTATCTCAAAAAAGAAAAAAAAAGAGAGAAAAAGAAGACCAGGCAGGAGGCCATCATGACACCCTAGGAAGGGACGATGGTGGTGGCCTCGATCAATAAAATGGGCAGTGGAGATGATGAAAAGTAGATGTGTGGGGCACGTTGTTGGGGTGGTCAGCAGGAAAGAGAGAAATCAAGGCTAACTCTGAGATGCTTAGCCCCAGCAACTAGGGGGATGGTGTTGACATTCTCTGAGCTGAGGGAAGACAGGTAGAGGATCTAGGTTGGGTGGTAGTAAAAGAACCAGAAGTAAAAGAATTCCACTTTGGATGTGTGAAGCCTGACATGCCTGTGAGACATCTGAAGGGAGATGCCAGCTAACTAACTGGATATACTGGGCAGAAACTCGGAAGAGAGGTATGAGGTGGAGACATTAACATTTGGAATCGGGGGATTACAGATATTTACAGCCATGGAAATTGGTAAGATGCTGCCAAAAGAATTAATAGGCAAACAGAAAAGAACTGTTTGAAAAAAAAAAAAAAAGCCACTATGCCATGTGGTGTCACTAACCTAAGTAACCTTAGGTTAGTCATTGCCCCCTCTATCCAAACTTTGGGATTGGATTAGATCACCACTAAGGTTCTCTCCCTAACATTTAGTGATGCCACTGTTGCAGTGTGTGGCTTTAACATCATGAGGCTACACCAAGAGCCAGTTGTTCAACTTGTCCTGCAATCAGAAAGGCCCTACTGGTTGTCCTATGACAGAAGCCCAGCAGCTGGGGATACCCTTTCCTCTCTAATCTCTGGAAAGACTGACCACCATGCCTGCGATTCATATTGCCTGCTGCTATATAAAAAGTTCTGGTGTCAGTCTTCATCTGCTGGGGGGAAAATCACTCTCAGAAAGAAACACCCTCTCCTGCCAAGGCTTTGGGTGGGGCTCCGAAAGTTGTTGATGACAACACTGAGTCAGCACATTCATCAGGGTCAAGCTCACAGTTGGAGAGAACTGGAAGAGGGCCTTAGTAGAGAGGAAACCTCCAGCTAAGGCCTCCTCAGTCTCAAAGGGAATGGAATCAGAACCCACAAATTCATAATGGAGATTGGCAGGTAAGCACTGGCACCATGCTCAAATCAGGGGTTTCCTCCCAAAGTGTTAGACAGTTCAGATTAGAACAAAAAAAGTACTAAGTTTATGGACTTCATTACCCCAAGAGGTCATAAAAGTTCAAAACTGGTTTTCAAAAGCTGCAAGATGGGATTATGTGAAAACAGGCTCTTTAGGGGAGCACGTCTATACCACTGAGACTATGTGAGCAGGCGTAGCTGGGTTCTCCCCGAATGGGTATGTGAGGGTACGTTAGGGTTTGTCAGGTTTCTGGGGCTGGAGGGATCACAGATCTCACCTAGTGTGACATTTACATGCATTAAGAATCAACATCCTTTCCTCTAATTGAGTTGTTTTGTTGTCTGAATCCATAGGGTTAAAGTAAGGGTACTTGGCTGGCCTCTGAAAGTATAGGACGCCTTTAGCAGCCTCTGAAAATGCATAGTTTCTTCTTATCTCTGAGGGCGAATGTACCAAGAATCTTTCTAAATTGTGTTTCCCTGTAAGACAGGTGATGACAGTACAGGCACAGATGATGGGGACTGCAGTCAAGTCGAATGGAACCCAGTGACACATAAGCCCTCCCTCCTGAGTGCTTCCTCACCAAAATCACACTTCGCTTTTTCACACAACATATATTTATTCAGAAAAAAATTTGCAATAAATTATAATAAAAAAGATGACATGAAATATAGAATCCCACTAGCAGCTTTGCTTAGTGATCAAGACGTTTTTGTGAAATATAACAACAATTACAGAATAAGAAAACAGTGAAAGGGAAACTAATGCAATGTCACCACATGGATTTGAACCGTTTCTTCCCTAGACAGCAGGTGCAGAGTTTTTCCCTACCAGGTGAATCTGAAATCCTTACTTCAGAGCAGCTACAAATTAATACGTTAGAGGACTTGGGAATTACAGGTTGGGTGCTGGAATAGGCATGGCAGGGATGCAGATTCTTCTGTCTGGGTCTGTGTCTTGTCTCCTCTACCTAGAGATTGTCAAAAACTCTCAACCCTGTATATGCTCCAGGATGAGCTGAAAAAAACGCTGAGGCAGTACATCAACTTAGTGTTTTGACCTGATGGAGAAACAGATCAGATACTGCACATGTGTAGCAGAGCCTCCACTAACCACACCCTTGATCACCCAAAGATCCCAGGTCAGCAATATGCTGGAAAACAAGCCCAGGAAAGGTATTTCCCTGGGGTATGACCTGACCCCAGTGTCTATAATCTGCCTCTTTTTGGGATCACTTTCTGGCCTTGCGGAGATGACTAATCTGTTCTGCTCTCAGTCATCCATTAACTAAGTTCAACACCCAGCCCCTGACCTATCGTATCTCCAGCTCTGTGGCAACAGTACTTTGACTCCTATTGCTTTAACTCTCAATCAGGAAAGGGTTTAGCCATATTGCAGAATCTGTACCTTTTTTTTTTTTTTGCTACAAAACTTGACTTTGAAGAGGTGGGGGAAATAATTCACTGGTGGTGCCTTGGATATGCTAAAACATCACGGAGTCAATGCCCAGGATCGCACAGAGAGCCTGTAGGTTATGCTCCTTGCATTTAATGTTAACAGGCAAAGGTGGTTGTAACAAAAGAAAACCAGGAGGAAGCCAACTGCATCAGGCAGTTTTGCAGTCAGTGGTTGGTGGCTTGTTTGTCAACCAAAATAGATTAATTTTTTTTAAAAGGCTGTACCACAGAGCTTGAATAAATGACAAGCTCAGATAATCATCTTGGATGGGAGAGGTAAGGTGCCTGGTTGGTCCTGTTGGCCAGTCTCTTTACAGAACACTGGATATGGTGACTGAGAGCCAAGAGGAATCTCTAAACCTTTTACGTGCAGGAGCTGGTTGTGGAGCCCAGAGTCAGTCCTGCTAAGGGAGGAGGTGACATCTGCCCTTACTACTTCAGAAGACCAGAGAATGAATTCTAAGGGTCATCCGCAATACCTTTGCTGTGGGAAGGAACAATAGCTCTAGATGGGCCTGGCTGAGATGCAAGACTCCCTCTACTATGGGGCCAGTGTTGCTCTGGAGATAGATGTCTAGGCAGGATATGGGTCTCACAGACACCCAGGATTAGTCCTTGTGTAAAATTTGAATAATAATGGGAAAAGGATAGTGGGAAGCAGGACCTATCAAACATGAATGCTCTCACTCTTCAGATACTCAAAGTGCTTCCATTCTGATTGTGATTCTCTCACATCGATGGGATGCCATCTCTAATAGTTCCTAGAGTTATGCTTCTAAGTGTGATCTGAGATAAGAGAATATGGTTCCACCCAGTGCAGAGCCAAGAAAAGGCCAATATTACAGAGACATAAAGACGCCATTGTAGTAGAAATGCACACACGCATGGAACATCTGCACGCAGACAGTGAGTTCACTGTTGAGGACACCCAAGGAGTCACTAGCCTCACTCAGACTTCGTTCAAAGTGACAGAACGAGGGGAGTGGAGTGCAAGGGAGTGATCCGGGAAGGGGTGGGTCAAAAGTGCATTATCCAAAGGACTCTAGACAAGTCTCAGCTACAGCAAGTAGTGCTTGTAGGCCTAGAATGGGAACATCTCAGAATCTAGGCCTAGGGTACTAAGGACGATCGTGACAATTGGGTAGGAGGGCAACAAACACATCCCTAGTAAAGGAGTGTAATTACAGATCTTTTTGCCTTATAAAGAGAAAACACAAAAACACCAAAATACGGTAACTTTGGCTTGGCAATATAAGTCTAAAAGTATTTTACTATGCAGGATATGGTAAAGGAGGGGTTAGGAAATGCTCTTCCTTTTTACTATAAACAGAACTTGAAATTCTGCAATAGACCCTTCCCGTGGCATGACTTTTTAAATCATTCTGAAATACTTGGAGCCCGATATCGTCTGCTTCTAGAATCTCAGAGAACAGTAAAAGCCTTAGTCTTCTTCGCTCCCAAGCAGAAAGCCCAGAAGGAACTGAATAGCACGCTTGCGGTCACTTGGAGCCTGTCTTGCCATAAGGTTGGGTGGAGGCCTCAGGAGAAGACTAGAGAAGAGAGTAGCTAGAAGGCGAGAGAAAGACAAGCGGAAACTTTTGTCAGACATAACCTAAGCAAAACCTCATGGCTGGAGGGCCTGGGGACAAGGACTGTAGTTGGGAGGTGACTGCCATGTGCCTGCACATGCAGTAAGGTATACACTGTATGCAATGCACACAGAGTATTCTTAACGAACACCCCATGCAGCGTGAAGCACTCTTACCGATCATGTTGGGATTGACGCTATTGTATTCAGAGAATTTTAAGAGTTCTCGAAGGAATGCCATCAGGTAACGGAAAACATTTCTATGGCATCTCGGAAGCTGGGAGATCACCTGTTTTAAAAAACAGGGGTAGGCCGTGAGAAAAACAGGTGGAAGATGGGAGTAAGAAGAATTTACAGCTGCCATAATAGTCTATAATGCAACCCTTGCAGGACCCATTTCATCTGTCTAAACTTCTGTTGTCTCCTCATGGCCAACACGATACCTTCCAAATTATAACTTCAAAGAAAGAACGGCTGTACTGTTTGATTCCCGGCCACTCAATGACCAGGCCATGTGGTCACTACACATTCACACACACACACCCTGCTTCACAAGCAGGTTGGTGTTCATCTGCTCTTTTCCCATTTCCACAGGCATGTATAGCCATGGCACCTACCAAGCTGATTGGTTTTCTTTTCCTTTTTTTTGAATGGTTTTCTTGACAATGTCACTTAGCATGGATGGGGACTCCTCCCAATACTCACTAGTCCATTTCGCAGGTACTCTCAGCTATTGTGCATCAAAATTATTTCAGGATTAAAAACACACACCAAGAAGAGACAAAGAAGAAAGGCTCCCAAGTGTCACCCATCCTTCCTGGTAATGTCAGCCAGAATTCCATGTACAATTAGCTTCACCAATTTACCCCAGAGTAGAGGGATCCACCCCACTATCGTTTCTGTAAACAGAAATAGGCCAATGGAAAAAAGATGGCAAATATCATGGGAAATAACCTATAATATAAAAGTGGCAACTCTCAATGTTGGTGTCCTGCCATTAATAACAAATCCAGACCCATCCTACCAGACAGCTGGCTGCCTATCTGGCTCTGTAAAACTGACGACTTCTTTATGAGGGAACCTGCGTCAAACGTATCCTCAGATCAGTAGAACCCACCTGTCGGCAGATCCGGGGATCATGAGCAGAGTCAAGGCATCGCTGATACAGTTCGTAACAGATGACTGGCTCTGGTAGGGCTTCCAAGAAAATGAGCAGTGCTTCAGCCACAGAGTGGTTGCTGCCAGCTGAATCAACTTCAGTCAAGGGAAAGGGGCTCCAGGAGACAGGCCACACAGAGATCCAACTGGCTCCTTTCCTCAAGCTCCTGCAGGGACTTCCTCTTATTTAGGGCACACTGGATCCTAATGGGGGTTTGATATTTCATTGGTTCAAGCGCCCTGCTGCTGAGTTGTTATGGAATTGGTCAAAGACTCTTGGCAGCTCTGGCCCAGCTTCAGAGTCAGGGGAATATAGCCTGCAGAATGACAGTTCACACTGGACCAGTCCTATAAACCAGCTACCCATGTTTCCCATGTCTCTCCCTGCCTTGTCAACAGTACGGGTGGTGGCAGGAGTAACTGATCACCTCAAGGAGAACAGTACCAGTGTTGTGGCTTCTATGCCCCATGCTTTTTAAAAATCACTGTTATCTACCCCTTGCTTCCTTTTAGTAAGAGCTAGATATGGAAAGAGGTCAAAAGTTCCTGAAAGGAAACGAGAAACAACTGGATAGTCAGTGGTTATCTTATAATAAATTACAAAGACAGTAAATATAGAACCACAAAAATCAAATGTAGGTGTGAAGAAGAGTTTGACCAAGTACTCATCCAGCTTTTTCAGCTTTGGTTGCAAAGGATACGGATTGTCTCAGGAATGCTGGTATCCAGACAATCAATGATCTGCTGGAGCTCCTCCTGCATTCCAGGGGTCTGGAACAGGTCCTCCTACCAAAGAAGTCAGAATGAAGGGAACAGGCATGGTAATCACTCCTGAGATTATGATTATACCCAATGATCAGAAGAGCAGCAGGAAGCAAAAGGGAAGGGTGGTATGTGTGTTAGTAATTACAAATGGGGGTGTGAAAATTGCACATTTTTCCTATATCATCTCTCTAATCCATGTGAAACATTATTTCAAATAAGAAAATGATCATTTCAAAAGTTGTAGCCTATACCTTATCAGGCAGGGGACTATATGGCTAGATCAGGAAACCAGGTATTCTACTTCTAGCCTCTTTTTAAATTTTTTTATAGAGGCGGGGTTTCACCATGTTGCCCAGGCTAGTCTTGAACTCCTCAGCTCAAGCAATGCGCCCATCTCGGCCTCCCAAAGTGCTGGGATTATAGGCATGAGCCACCATGCCTGGCCTACTTGGAGCCTCTTGACAAGAAGTAGAAGGCAGAGTCCAAACAGAATAACCACATTCAAATGCTAGTACTACTGAATGCTGGGAAAGAAGGAAATCACATGCTCATACTAAACCTTGCTTTCAAGTTATATTACTCTTCAGTAGGTTAAGAAAACATTACCTTTCAATTTAGTCCCAAGAATTGTCTCTTTTGGTGGCAAGTGAGTTGGGGTGGCATTTTAGATAGGATTTAAAAGAAAAATTAGGACCAAATTAAGAAAATGGGTTTAAAACCTGCTTTGGATTTTAAGATCTCTAATGCCTACATGACAGCCAAAGTAGACATTATAGACTCAGGTGTGCAGCTGCCAAGGAAAAAGAGCAGCCAAGAGACAGGTGCTCTTAATTTGGCCTTGGCTCTGCCATAACTAAACTTCGGCCTTGGTCTTAGTTAATAACTTAGCTTTGCATGCTTCAGCTGTGACATCTGTGATTAGGGACACTTCCACTCCCCCAGCTGATTTGACAGTGCCACTGTGTGCAGGTAGCTTGGGAAAGTTAAAAGCACTATGCTGATGTGAGGTGTTATAATTTCCTATAGTATTTACACACCTTCTGAAGTTGTAGGGAAGGTCTACTCTCACTTACCTGGTGACAGGCGTATTTGAATAGGTGATCTACTAGAAGCCAGATCTCTTTGGGGACCTGAAGGGGTCTCTCGCTGGCACCTTCATCCAAAGGAACCTTTTGCAGAAGGGATTTCTCCTAATAGATGAAAAGGGATAAGAATCAAAGGGGTCTCAGAATAAAGACTTTGGTGTGTAACTTAAAGCCTTTCAAATTCTGGTCATGCAGGTACAATGTGATCTTCATCTCTTAAGATTTTCCATTTCTTTTCACTGGGGACACCCCTGGTCAGAAGGCACTTGATAGTGGGTCCCACAGTTAAAGGATCTCCTTTCCTAAATGCTTCACTTAATTGTTCTGCATTTCATTTGAGTTTATAATGTTTATTACATGGATGCCTTGTGTTTAAATCCCTTTGAAGGTGACACTGAGAACCAGTGCTCCAGTGATACAGTCACAGTGGAGTCCATACAGCACTGGTGACTTGGGGACCATTACAACTGTCCATATAGTACTTTGAGAGACCAGGGTCTACACTTAGATTTTTGTTGATTTCTAACTTACTCTTCCTTTGGGTCTTACCACAGATACTGTTGTTTTCAATGCTGATTTAAATGAGCTTCTTTGGTCCTCAGGAATTAAAGACAACTCTCCCCAACATTAGACCCACATATGTGAATACTTCAGGCTTGATGGAACTTCTAATCTTCAGACACTAAAACTCATAAGCCTTAAGGTCCAAAAATAGTAAACTGAATACAGCTAACCAAGAGGCAGAAATACCATGAAAAGTCTAAGGTCTGAGTCCAGAAGTTGCGGTTTCTAGGAATAACTCAGCAAAGATTCTACGAGCTTTTACTCCTTTAATCTATCTTTCTACTATCTGTTACATTCTTCTGAAAGAATGTAAGAGAAAAACCCAGAAGTGACATAAAAGAAGTGACATAAATTAAACCAATCGCTATATGTGAATTGGAAATGGCCAGGAAATAAACTCAGTTATCTTATGTTCATGTAGTCAAATATAAATTACACGAAAAAATGTTTGAAATAGTAAAGGCATCTGAAGGCAGCCTTCAGAAAAATCCCAGTGGAGAGAACCCTGACCGATGTTTTTGCATTCTCCTCCCTCCCCTGCCTCCGGCTAGAGGTCATATATATTCTGTATGTTTAACTAAGAAATTCTTGCTCAACATTGTGCAACTTGTAAATTCCATCCACAACCCCCAGTCACGCAGCTTCAAAAGAAAAAAAAAACGAGCATGTCACTACTTTCCCAGAGACCACATTGCACTACAGCCGAGCTGAGGTCTCTTCTTAACATTGTGTTCTTTAACAAGCACTGATGACCTTTAAAAGCTGCTGTGTCTTTCTAAGGGAATAAGAAAGAGAAGGGAGTGTGACAGTTGGTTACCATTTAAAATCTTTTTTTTTTTTTTTTTCACATTCAGTTTGCTTCCTTTCTTTCCCTGGGATTCTATCACTTGATATTCATGTTCCTAACAGTTGCCAGAACGTCTATCAGTGGCTCATCCATTTATTTCTTTCCAGTTGCAAGTATCAAATCCAAGCATCCACATGATATTTGAGCCAAAACACTGTCCATCACACACTCTGCTAACTCTCTGGACCAAATGCAGCACATGTACTGACTCTTTAGCAGATACCTCCAAACTTGCCATATAGAAATTATGCTGCACTGATTCATGTACTTTTTAAAAAGTCTGACATCCAACTGGAGCTTATCCCGTACTAAGGCATTAAGGCAACACAAAGCACCGTCTAAGATAAAAAGACAGAACATGGACTGCTCTTAACAGGGAAGAGCTAGGAAGCACAGCTGTCTCAAACCTTGGTGGTTTAAAAAGGTTAATAAAATGTCAGTAGATTATATACAGCATCTACTATTCATTTTCAAATACCTGTATGATAATGTGAAATGCCACAGTTGTGTCTCCGAAGTCTAGAGAAAGATCGTGCACAAGAAACAATACTTGAAAAAGTTCACAAATTATCTTGAACTCTAAATTTTCAAAGGAAAACCAAGGTACTTTGTCTTCTTTCAAGAAGACACATTCAGCGCCTGATAAGCACACACCTCGTCACCTTATTTACTGTTTTTTTGTTTTTTTTTTGAGATGGAGTTTCACTCTTGTTACCCAGGCTGGAGTGCAATGGCGTGATCTCGGCTCACCGCAACCTCCGCCTCCTGGGTTCAGGCGATTCTCCTGCCTCAGCCTCCTGAGTAGCTGGGATTACAGGCACGCGCCACCATGCCCAGCTAATTTTTTGTATTTTTTAGTAGAGACGGGGTTTCACCATGTTGACCAGGATGGTCTCGATCTTTTGACCTCGTGATCCCCCGTCTCAGCCTCCCAAAGTGCTGGGATTACAGGCTTGAGCCACCGTGCCCGGCTATTTACTGTTAATAACTAAAGCATGAACAGTATACCATCCCCATCATCAAAATGCATTAAATTCCACCAAGTGGGGAGGTTACATGACCTCAGCAAGTTTTTCAATCTTTCTGGGACTTGGTTATCTCATCTATTAGAATGGAGAAAATATCTGTCTCAAGGTAGAGGGCTGAACCAGATGATCTTTGATGATCTTGATCAGGTCTACGATTCTACGCTATGCTCGCTTTCTTGATCATATCTGTGTATTTTTCTGAAATTAACTGCTATAATCATTCATTTCAAATCATTCTTAATGCAACAGAAAGCTACTTCTTCTGGTTTTATTGTCACTGGAAATGGAGAACAACTAACTGGTACCCTACTCCAATTCATGTTCAGATACATCAAGACGACTCTGTAGTTCTCAATTCAAAAATACAAATCTGGAATCTTGAGTCCTACTGCTTTTATGTACCGAGTCTCACTGACTTGACTCATAGAGTAAATACCTTTCCTGTACTTCAAACACACTTAAATACAGCTGGCATGACTTTAGAGAAGTCTCACCAAGTCAGAGGCCTCTGATAAGGGAACGCCTAGGGACAAATTCCAGGGACACAGTTAAGTGCACAAGGAAACTCTCATAACCACCAATGGATTGCATTACCTTTTCTAGGAAGCTGTCTTCTTCCTGAGAGCGGAGCAGGAAAAGAAAGCCATTGACAGACAGAATATGATTAGAATTAATTTACAGAATTAGAAACAGATCAGTATTAGAACTCACTATCTTACCAGATATACATGCTTTAAACAGCTTTGAATTCTTCAAATAAATTATGATTGTTGAAAATGAAATACATTCTTCACATGCAAAATTCTCTACAATACATTTTAAATTTTTGTGCAGTTTATTGAGAATATCACTCAAGAAACGTGTAGTTCTAGACTTCTGTGCACTTTGGCAGCTACCAACTGACCCAACCAAATGCCCCTGATGTCTCTTATTTGTCTCTTGTTATTTGTCTGCTGCTTGGAGGCAGATGCATTGAGGTATATACCTCAATGGAAGAATGTGGTTATCACTCTACTTTCCTTTTTCATTCTTCTCACCGCAGCCAGCCTCCTAAGCACCATTCCAGATTCCTTTCTATATCCCCGTACCCACTCCCCTCCTCAAAGGCCCCCAGAGTGCCCAGATTTGAAGGTTCTTCTGAACTATAAATGAATTTCACTTCAGACCTTAGTGGATCCAAAGATCCATCATTATCCCCTATTTTTATTTTCCTGTTGGGTATAAGAGAAAAAAGAGAAGCAGGGGATAGGTAAGAAGGTATCTTTTTTTTTTTTTTGAGACAGAGTCTCACTCTGTCTCCCAGGCTGGAGTGCAGTGGCCCGATCTCGGTTCACTGCTACCTCTGCCTCCCAGGTTCAAGCAATTCTCTGCCTCAGCCTCCCAAGTAGCTGGGATTGCAGAAACCCACCATCACACCAGACTAATTTTTGTACTTTGAGTAGAGACAAGGGTTCACCAGCGTGGCCAGGCTGGTCTTAAACTTGTGACCTCGTGATCTACCCACTTTGGCCTCCCAAAGTGGTGTAATTACAGCTGTGAGCCACCACGCCCAGCAGCCTATCTTTTTAATCTTCCTTTTTTTTTTTTTTTTGAGATGGAGTTTCACTCTTGTTACCCAGGCTGGAGTGCAATGGCACGATCTCGGCTCACCGCAACCTCCGCCTCCTGGGTTCAGGCAATTCTCCTGCCTCAGCCTCCTGAGTAGCTGGGATTACAGGCACGCGCCACCATGCCCAGCCAATTTTTTGTATTTTTAGTAGAGACGGGGTTTCACCATGTTGACCAGGATGGTCTCGATCTCTTGACCTCGTGATCCACCCGCCTCGGCCTCCCAAAGTGCTGGGATTACAGGCTTGAGCCACCCCGCCCAGCCCTAATCTTCCTGTCTTTTATGCTGTTATTATAATCGAATAATAACAGCAGCAATGATAACTACCACCACTGCTTACGGAGCATCTGTCATATACCAGGAACTGTGCAAAGTGCTTATATACAGTCATTTAATCCGTACACATGTGCAAAGCAGGTATTATTCCCAACTTACAGATGAAGAAACAGAAGCTCTGAAAGCTTAAATTATTTGTCCAAGGCCACACTTACTATTAGGTAGTAAGTGGCTAAATCAGGATTGGATCCCAGGTCTGACCAATTTGACAGTCACTATCACTATGTTCCCTTAGACAATTCAAAAAGGACAATGTGAATGCTTCCTGGACAGAGAGGTAGGGGAAAACTGTGAGAATATATTCTCCATAACAGGCTAAGGACAGTTAAGTGCGGAGAAACCCCACTTAAAAGACAGCATGACTAATGGAAAGAGTATAGGCACTGGTGTTAGATAGGCTTGGGTACAAGTCTTTGTTATACCTCTTAGCAATTTTGTGTAGCCCTCACCCAAGTTACCAAACTTTATAGAGCCTCAGTTTTTTCATCTCTAAAACAGGGATATTTACCTTGAAGCAGCATAAAACAAGGAGCAACGGGGCAGTAGGCCAGCAGAAGGTCTGAGGCCCTCAAAGTTCCGCATACCCCCCAAGTGACTCCCAACCTGGATTGTTTCCAATCTGACCATGGATCACTAAAGCACTCAAGTCTAAATTACATGTCTCAGTTCTGATAGGTAAAAGGAGAAATACCAATCTTACTGTCTGAGATGCATGGGGGCTGGGAGTAGGAAGGGGGAAGAGGAAAAGTATGTGCTCCTTGGGATTCCAAGTGGTAATACTGAATGCATTTCCCTCAAACTAATGTTATCCATGGTGATTAGGTGTTTCAGTATAGGTAGATACTTTACAAATTAAACATGCCGTGGTGGGTTTACCCAGACTCTTAAATATCACATGAAATAAAGTAATTAGAATAAGTGCTTTATAAGGTATTTATAGTATTGTGATTATAATACCTTTTAATGTCAAGTTAATTCTGAGTGCCAAACGTCCAATTTGATGCAATTTTGGACTAGAACCTCTTGTAAAATTTAGGACTTGTTATCAAATAGACAGTCCACCTGACACACTTTATATTTTCCTCCCATGAATATGTGATACATGATATGAATAAAACTAGACAGAGACTGTGTATACTAACCTATCAAACTAGGCTCTCAAAAACACTTTTCTTTGCACAGCAGCCATTCTCTGGTACAAGGCATTGTGCTAAAATGCCTTTGCAGGGGAAGGCATGAGAAATGGATACATAAAGGAGAAAGACCTGGTTTGTCCCTGACTCTGGTTTGCAACTGAGTTGGGCTGAGGAGTTCTAGAGTTTACAGACTGCTATTGTTATAACTTATGAATATGAGTTCTCAATAAATCACTACTAGCCCTTTAAAAGACTCACAGAATTTTAGAGATGGAGAGATAATATTACAAGTGGAACAGGCAGAAATAAACAAAAGGCACAGAGATGGTAAATCACAAATTATGATTAGGAAGAAGTTAGTCATCTCTTTGTGGGAGGCATGGAGAATGCCGAGAAAAACAGTGGGAAATAAATCTGAAAAGGTATGTTGAAGCCAGACTTGGGGGGACCTTGCATAACAGATTAAGAAATTTGGACTGTATTCAGCAAGCATGGGGGAGCCACTGACTACCTTTAAGCAAGGAAGGGATAGGCCCCAAAGCAGTAGTGCACAAAGATCAATCTGACAGCTCTGAATAGGAAAAATTGAAGGGGGTGGGGGGGCAGGAGGGGAGGGAGGGACGGAGAGAGAGAGAGAGAGAGAGAGACAGACAGACAGACAGACAGACAGACAGACAAAGGGATCATGCAAAGGCTACCGAGGTAGGGCAAGCAGAAGAAGGTAAACAACTAATAAAGGAAAATGTGTGTGTGTCTGTGTGTCTGTGTGTCTGTGTGTGTATATGCGTAAAATTTGTAAGTATATACATATACAATTTGTAAGTATATTAAAGGTTATATTATATATAATACATATAATAAAAGGTTATCATATGTATTACATATAACCTTTAATATACTTACAAAGTATATATGTATATACCTTTTATTATATATATTATATGTAATATAATATTCATTCAAATGAACGAATACAAGAGAAAACGGAAAGAAGAATCAAAAGGACTTTGATTAAATACTGATGGAGGGTTAAGAGATTTACTTCTCTAGGCATAAGCATAAAGAAAGAACATAGAAATTACATTGAATTCAACCCTAGTCTCAATTTTGAAAATAGAAATATCACTTAACCTTTATTAGTAAACAGCTTACTCCTATGGTAATCCTAAGGTTTCTACTATGAATCACTTAGTTCAACCAATTTTAAAGAGCAGAGATGTCCACTCTCTGCAAAAGGCTATACAAGGGTTACATTTAAAATTAGTTCAACCATTGGGGAAGACAGTGTGGCGATTCCTCAAGGAACTAGAAATAGAAATTCCATTTGACCCAGCAATCCCATTACTGGGTATATATCCAAAGGATTATAAATCTTTCTATTATAAGGACACATGCACACGAATGTTCACTGCAGCACTGTTTACAATAGCAAAGACTTGGAACCAACCCAAATGCCCATCGATGATAGACTGGACAGGGAAAATGTGGCACATATACACCACTGAATACTATGCAGCCATAAAAAATGATGAATTTGTGTCCTTTGTAGGGACATGGATGAACCTGGAAACCATCATTCTCAGCAAACTGACACAAGAACAGAAAATCAAACACCACATGTTCTCACTGAGGCAGGTGTCAAACAATGAGAACACATGGACGCAGGGAGGGGAGCATCACACACTGGGGTCTGTCGGGGGGGAAATAGGGGAGGGACAGCAGGGGGTGGGGAGTTGGGGAGGGATAACATTGGGAGAAATGTCAGATGTAGGTGATGAGGAGGAAGGCAGTAAACCACATTGCCATGTATGTACCTATGCAACAATCTTGCATGTTCTTCATATGTACCCCAAAACCTAAAATGCAATAAAATATATATATATATATATATATATATATATATATATATATATATATATATTTTTTTTTTTTTTTTTAAAGGGGGAACTTAGTTCAAGATTTTCCCAGTGGGACAACACTGGCACATAGCAAATGTAATGCAAATCATTCTTCGCCCCACCATTCACCCTCAGAAAAATGTTCTCTGTGGTAAATGCAGCTAAAATATAATAAAAGAGTCAATTAGAGGTGGAAGATCCAAATTTAAAAATAAAAAGCAGAAAACTGAATGGAAAATGAAGTTCTAAAAAGGATTAGATCATATGAAATAGAGAAGAAACACAAGCCATATACTTAACAGAGTAAGAAATGGATGGTCAGATCAGTAAGACAAAGTAAACACATAGTGAAAAAAACACTATGGACAAATTAACAAGTTATTCCTGTTATTTCAAATTTTTGGTACTGTTCTCCCAACAGACATATCCCCAAGCAAATATAGTTTCTCTACCCACCCTTCAACTTTTTTCATCTCTGTATTTACAACTTAGCCAGATCTGGCAAGTTCAAATCTTGTCTCTTTTCAATTAGTCTATTCTACAAGGAACATCAGAATGTTGTTTCAACTATATCAATTTGCAACCTCATACTAATCAGCAAACTCTTCTGATGGTTCTAGATACCCTCTGGCTCAAGTATAAGCTACCTAAGGACTTCAGGACTCTCTACCACCTGCCCCATTCTCCCTAACCAGCTTCATACATTCTTATCCTTATTCTTCTCTTGTCCCAGGGAAATCTTACAACTTTTCATACATGGTCTTTTCACTTTCACCTTCTACCCTTTATTCAAGATGTCCCTTATGCCTGGAAGAGCCTGCTCACTCAATATATTAAAACATGTTTCCGCCGGGCGCGGTGGCTCAAGCCTGTAATCCCAGCACTTTGGGAGGCCGAGGCGGGTGGATCACCAGGTAGAGAGATCGAGACCATCCTGGTCAACATGGTGAAACCCTGTCTCTACTAAAAATACAAAAAAAAACATTAGCTGGGCATAGTGGCTCGTGCCTGTAATCCCAGCTACTCAGGAGGCTGAGGCAGGAGAACTGCCTGAACCCAGGAGGCAGAGGTTGCAGTGAGCCGAGATTGCGCCATTGCACTCCAGCTTGGGTAACAAGAGCGAAACTCCATCTCAAAAAAAAAAAAAAACAACATGTTTCCTAAGTACTTGGATTTGACTGAAAATAATTCTGTAACTAATCCCAAACCACCTCCCTAGATCACTTTATTCTTATTTGCTAAATTTATTTCTCAGTCATGTTAATGTTACATGTATCAAATATTCATTAAAATGAAAACAGGCTGATTCTCATCTCTACAGGGATGAGCTGGTCATCAGTAAGCTTTTATAGCATATAAGGGCTTGAATAAACAACATAGGGAAGGAATCTATTGTTAATACAAACTATAGCCTGCATAATACTAACTTTAAATGACTTTCCAAAATACTGACTTACCAAGCACACTAGACATTAGCCAGTAAAGGTGGTTAACGTTCAGATTATCTTTAACCAAACTCCCTGTTAACCATGACTTAAAATTTAGCCATATTGTACATGCAAGTATACTTTCATCACCACTAAATTATAGGAACTCACATAAACCCCATAATACTTTGTGTCCAGTGTGTAATGAATCAATATTGATGATTATTTGCTACTTAATATTCTAGTTAACACAACAGAAAAATCTATCTTAATTCTGAAAAAGAATAAAGATGATTACAAATGGTAGACTTTCATCTGTTTCCTACCTTTGCTAATCCCAACTATTCTAGGAGTGGCAAAGTCACTGTCATGAAAAGGGCAGGAAGGATGAAAAATAATTATGTCAGTTATTTCACTCTGCATTTGGTGGGAAAAGGATCTTTCTAAAACAGGACATAGACAACACATACATTAAACTCATTTCTGGCTTCACCAACATTTTCGAGTAAATACAACAGAGGGCAGGTACCATTACTGATAGCATCATCTCACGAGATTTGAAATATGATATTGCGTTTTAGGGGAAAAAACATGAAAATTATACCTGAGGAATCATTTCCGAAGGTTAAAATCAAGTCACAACAGAGTGGGAAGGTATTAAAGATGGGGTACTAATTACTTTCGATTTCTTGCTTATTCTTCTACACTAATGCAGGTTGAGTACCCCTAATCCGGAAATCCAAAATGCTCCAAACTCTAACCTTTTTGAATACTGTCATGATGATCAAAGGAAATGCTCATTGGAGCATTTCAGATTTCCAGATTAGGGAAGCTGAACTGGTAAGTATATAATGCATACATCTGAAATCTGAAAAAGATTGAAATCTGAAACACTTTTCGTCCCAAGCATTTTGGATAATGGATAATCAACCTGTATAGATAATTTCCTCATCAATGAGATATAGGAATTAATAACACTGAAATGCAACAGACTGTGAAAAGAAATCAGAACCCTAAATCCTATAAAATAAAAGCTTTAAAGGAAAAATGACATACAATTTAATAAAAACTCAGAAATTATGTAATTAAAAATGACCAGGGTTCTATTATTTTAACCCTGAATCACTCGTACACAAAAAGGAAAAAGGCTTCCCGCCGGGCGTGGTGGCTCATGCCTGTGATCCAGGGGAGGCCGATGCAGGCGGATCACCTGAGGTCAGGTGTTTAAGACCAGCCTGACCAAGATGGCAAAACCGCGCCTCACTAAAAATACAAAAAAATTAGCCCGGAAAGGTGGCAGGTACCTGTAATCTCAGCAACTTGGGAGGTTGAGGAAGGAGAATCACTTGAACCCGGGAGGCAGAGGTTGCAGTCAGCCGAGATCGCACCACTGCACTCCAGCCTGGGTGACAGAGCGACACTCCATCTCAAAAAAAAAAAAAAAAAGAAGGCTTCCCAAAGAGCTATTCATTCCTTTAATGATTTTGGTTACTTTCTATTCATGGGCAAACATGGTAGAATTACCTGATACTATACTTTACATAAAATAAAAACTTTATGCCGGTTGAGCCTCTTCTGGCCAATCCCAGAATTAATATGAAAAACTGCAAAGTTTTTCATATTAATGGCAAAGATATTCTAATACCTTCACTGACTTCGACCAAAAATAAGGATAGGTTCCAGTTTACACGAGGTAAGGGGGAAGAAGAGAGTATAAAAGGGATAAGTCTAAAAAGAAAAAAAAGAAGAAACCAGACGAATGTAGGACATGGTGGAGCCTTGACTGGACATTTGTACTGGACTCTTAAAAAAGTCAATGTCACTAAAGAAAGTAAGTGGGAACTGTACTACTCCAATAGAGACTTCAGAGACCTCACCAAATACTACATGAACCCAACTGGATTTTGGTTTAAAAAAAGGTGTAACAGAAATTCTTGGGACAGCTGAAGAAATCTGAATATGGACCGAATGTTAAATGATACTATGGATTACTATTAGTTTTCTTATACATAATAATGGTATTGTGCTTAAGTTTCTCCTTTCTGTTAAGAGATGCAGTCTGAAGTATTTAGTAGTAAACTGACATATTACCACTTAATTTTCATGACACAGCAAAAAAATCTGTGTGTATATACGTACAGAAGGCATGTGGGGGTGTGTTGTACTGTTCTTTCCATTTTTCTGCACATTTGACATTTTTCTTAAGAAAAAGCTGGGACAAAGAAAGCTGGGAAATGATGTTTGAGATGAAGGAAAGGGGGCAGGAGAAATAAGGAAAAGTAACTTCATCCACAATGTATTTTAAGAGGTGAAATACTAAAATTTGAAAGACAGAAATATAATGTTAGGAGAGAAACAATTATGAAAAACAGCAGAATGGTAGGATATGAATTTCTGAAGAAAATGGTTCTCTCTCAAACAGAGGTAATATACTCAGTCACAAGGGCCCTGGGGAAATAAGTATAATTCCAAGAAAGAATGCCAGGGCTGGACTCAGTGTTTTAATCTGCTATCTGAGTCACAGCTGAAACAATTCCATGGCAACAGAACAGATCGGACTCAGACAAGCCAGAGAAGCCTGCCCACTGGTCTAGACCTCCGTGCTAGATACGATCACTCGCTCTGGCCTAAAGGCCATGTGAATACTAACAGTAAGGACAACGTATGCTGTCACCTCACCTAATTTTCTTTGGTAAAAGACCAAGAATATATTTTTGTAGCCCAAAGAGATCTGCATACAATCCAACAATATTTTCATTTAAAAGGAAATTTCTTAACACAGTGAACTTTATTGCTAAATCAATTTATGTTACTGAAGATAGTTAAGTACTTCCTTCATAAAATTATTAATATTACAGCTTGGCTTGGGGAGAGATGGGAAAATCAACCTCCTTTCCTTTCTTAAGCACGTCACATTAAATAAGTATCAAATTTCAATGTACAATATAAGTATCTGGAATGCGGATAAAATGCAGATTTGTAAGCTCCACATCCTGAGATTCTGATTCTCTTGCCAGACATGAGGATGCCTGTAATAAGCTCCCCAGGGATTCTGATTTAGGTACTCCAGGGTTCCGGTAGAGTTCTATGCTTCCATAAGCAGCGAAGTTTGACTCTGATTAGATATAATGTGGTGTTAGTAAGGAATACTAAACTGGGAGTCAGGAAATCTGGGATTTGTTACTAACTGATGGTATTCGACTTTAAGCAAGTCAATGTCTCTGTGCCTCAGTTGTCTCATATGCTCTAGGAGGATAATTCTGCCTGCCCCACTTAGCATCCCTCACGTACATGCTAATTTATACAAAAGTGACTGAAGAGTATGAAGAGCTTAACAAATAAGTATTCTGTCTTTGAGAGGGGATTCTTTAATCTTATTTGGTGAGCTTAGTATTATCTATTGTACTCCCAACAAGAGCCAACTGCAGATTAGTCCCCCCTCTTTCCTTAGGCTTAACCTAATCAAAACAGTGCTAGAGTAAAGTGACATTCTTATCATTTGACATCCCCCACAGCCAAAAGAAGACAGCAAGCACAAAGATAGTGAAGACATCACTTAAGTATTATGAAAATTAAATGTAAAAGAGGTGTATGTCTTGGGACAGTTCTTACCAAGTCTATGAGTTTGGTAACAGGAACTTCTCGGATTGGTCTTTTCATGCGGCACAAAGCCTCTAAAGATGTACCAAAACAGCTTGGGAGGTAATTTCCACTGATTGTCAAGAAGTAATCTTTGCCTCGATCCAGGTGAAGGACAAGAATATCTTCAATCTTATCTTCCCCTGAGTTCAAGATGGTTACAGAGTCTTTGCTGACATACACATCAAGAGAAATGTCCACTGTCTCATCTGAAATGTAAGAGATGACACATGGTAATAGAAAAACTTCCAGTGGGAAAGCAAAAAGAGTATAAGAACCAACAGAAAAGTGTCCTCTAAAAAAATCATTAAGCAATGATGGGGAAGAGATAGGACACACAATAGAGGTACAACCAATATGACAGTAAAGGTAAGAGACATGTGGTTAGAAAACAGGAAGTTATACCAAGGATGGGAGTCATGAGGACATCAAGCAGAGACAATGGTAAAGGGAAAACTCACTTGGCTCCAAGTAGCCCTCAAAGGGTTCAGCCCGAAGCCATGGCTTGCAGTACTGGCTGTCATTAAGCTTAGGGATGAAAGAAAAATGGCAGGGAACCTGTCCATTGTTGCTGATCTGGAACTTCTCCTTTTGTAGTTGCCGAAACTTCACATTTTCAAACACAAACTGGGGAATAACAGACAGACACAAACATGCATCACTAGTAGGGGAAGTAAGTCAGTTGGATTATTCCATGGAGGATATGAGGAATAAGGTAATTGTTAAACAGGTGTGCAGATGCCATAGACATTCACCAACTGCACCAATTTCACAGCATCCACTTGCATATATTATTATACTCACACCAGCAGAGAAGGAGTTAGGTGGCTCTTGCTACTTCTCCAGGCTACTCTGATCATTCCTAGGATCCTAAGAGGGTAACCCAACCTTGGTTCAGAGCATTCATCCTGTGACCAAGTCCTGGTTTCTGAGATATGAATTAACTAGCAAGTCTGAAACATTAAACAAGAGCAGCTAACAACAGAGGACTTACTACGTGCTGGGTGCTCTTCTGAGAGCTTCACATGTATTAACTCATATAATCCTTACAACTACCCCTTAATCCAGAAAAGGAAACTGTGGCTCTGAGCGGGTAAGACTCTTGCCTGAGGTCATACATCTAATAAATGGCAGTGATAGGACTGGAATGGAGAAAGTTTGATGCCACGACATGGGCTTAACCACTTTGCTATGTTGCCTTTTCTAAGTAACAGTTTCTTCTGTGCTAACCACAGTGGGCAGTAGATAGGGAGATCATGTATTTTTGCTCACCTCCCTCCTGCTGAGTTCTAAGGAAGGAAGGAAGTCATTTTCCATTCTGTCCATGATGCGTACAATATCTTCAAAGACTTTCCGGTACCTTCGTTCATCTACAACCTTCACCTGAAAGAAAATGTATTCTGTTTTCAGTCTTTTATGTTTCTAGCTCATCTCCCTTGGAGATTATCTCACTATTTAAAACTGGTCATTACAGCAACCATTTAAAATAAACTGTGGTGCAAACAATATCCTCACTTTCTGTATCTTGTTTCACCCACAACTTTCACCTGAAAGAAAACAGATCTTGCTTTAGTTTTATTTGCTCTCGATTTTTATATCTCCAAGCATCTCTAACAATTTTTAAGAGGCCACTAAAGCAAACATAAATTCAACAAAGCATTCCAGAAGCACACACTTTAAGGTAAAGGTAAGATTATAAATTGAACAAAGCATTATGGAAGCACACACTTCAAGGTAAAGGTAAGATTACCTGGCTAACCTCTTGTAAAAGTTAAACCCCTATGTTAAGAAGCTTGGCAATAATAAATACTTGGGAAGAATATTTTCTTGCTTCATTGTTATTTGGTAGTGGAGAAAATGTGATGATTATGGTAAAAATGATTTCTTGCACTGTAGAAAATGACAGTGTCAAAACACGGCAATTACTGTTTCTAACAATCCTAACTTAGCGAGGTGGCAGAAAATATTATTAAAAAGCTTTTAATTCTATTAGATTCTATGTACAATACCAAGAATTATAATATCACTGCTCAGATTATGTAATAGCAGAGATATATTAATAAATGGAACCTACAGCCATTTTAGAAAACGGCTGAAACAAAATGTCCTAGAGTAAAACCATGACAACGGATAAACACATCTCGACCGATAGATAAAAAAATTTCCCACCTGACACAGCACTTTCAGCTTCCTGATATAGCTGTGTTTTTCTAAATATTAAAGCTTCATCCAAACCAATGCCAAAATTAATTTAATTAACACAGATTTTAAATTGAGAAATTGGTTTCTTTTTTAGACTAGGACATTTCACAAAAATCCATGTCAAAAAAAGTGATACATGCAGCAAAGGTTCTAAAAAGATGTGAAAAGAGATGCTGGTGAGACTGTTGGGAAATAGGAATGTTTTTACACTGTTGGTAGGAGTGTAAATTAATTCAACCATTGTGAAAGACAGTGTGGCAATTCCTCAAGGATCTAGAACCAGAAATACCATTTGACCCAGCAATCCCATTACTGGGTACATACCCAAAGGAATCTAAATCATTCTACTATAAAGACACGTGCACACGTTATGTTTATTGCAGCACTACTTACAATAGCAAAGACGTGTAACCAACCCAAATGCCCACTAATGATAGACTGGATAAAGAAAATGTGGTATATACATAGCATGGAATATTATGCAGCCACAAAAAGGAATGAGATCCGGCTGGGCACGGTGGCTCACGCCTGTAATCCTAGCACTATGGGAGGCTGAGGCGGGTGGGTCACTTGAGGTCAGGAGTTCAAAACCAACCTGGCCAACATGGTGAAACCCTGTCTCCACTAAAAATACAAAAAAATTAGCTGGGCATGGTGGTGGGTGCCTGTAAATACCAGCTACTCAGGAGGCTGAGGCAGGAGAATCACCTGAGTCTGGGAGGCAGAGTTTGAAGTGAGCCAAAATTGTGCCAGTGCACTCCAGCCTGGGCAAAAGACCGAGACTCTGTCTCAAAAAATAAAAAATAAAAAATCATGTCCTTTGCAGGGACATGGATGCAGCTGGAAGCCATCATCCTCAGCAAACTAACACAGGAACAGAAAACCAAACACTGCATGTTCTCACTCATAAGTGGGAGCTGAACAATGAGAACACATGGCCACAGGGAGAGGAACAACACACACAGGGCCAGTCAGTGGGTAGCGGGGTGAGGGGAGGGAGAGCGTAAGGACAAATAGCTAATGCATGCTGGACTTAAAACCTAGATGATGAGTTGATGGGTGCAGCCAACCACCATGGCACACATATACCTATGTAAGAAACCTATGTTCTGCACTTGTATCCTGGAACTTAAAATAAAAATTTTAAAAAGATGTGGGAAATAAGAACATCAAAGCTGAGTCAAATATCTCAGAATGTGGAGTTATTTCACATACTTGGTTTTTTTTTTTTTTTTTGAGACGGAGTTTCGCTCTTGTTACCCAGGCTGGAGTGCAATGGCGCGATCTCGGCTCACTGCAACCTCCGCCTCCCGGGTTCAGGCAATTCTCCTGCCTCAGCCTCCTGAGTAGCTGGGATTACAGGCACGCGCCACCACGCCCAGCTAATTTTTTGTATTTTTAGTAGAGACGGGGTTTCGCCATGTTGACCAGGATGGTCTCGATCTCTTGACCTCGTGATCCACCCGCCTCGGCCTCCCAAAGTGCTGGGATTACAGGCTTGAGCCACCGCGCCCGGCTATTTCACATACTTGAACTGTAACTCTTAGAGAACTGAGGATCAATAACAACCACTTTACCATCACCAGGGTCCATATTATAGCATTAGGTTAAGATAAATTTTTTTTTGATAAATTTTATACTTTTACAAAACTTTGCAACTTTTAATTTCCAAAAGTATTTTGCACATGCCTTTTTACTTTCACAACCTGGAAGGCTACCAAAGCAAGGAATATTTTTGTTCTGATACTTGAGAACATTAAGATACAAAACGATCAACAAATTTGCTCACTGCCATAGTTAATATCAAAGGTGACATCTGGACTAGTGTAAGACTCTTTCCAATATACCAGATATGTGACAGAATCAACTTGAGTATGTCTTAAAAGCACAGCTGCCTGGACCTACTAATCACAATCTCCAGGGGTGGGGGCCCACGTATTCACACTTTTTTTTAAAGCTAAAGAATTTTTATATCCCCCGAAGTCTGAGAACCAATGCAACAGATCACAGTACCAAGTACAGGGGTGGAACCCTATCCCAGCTTTATCTCAGCCAGCCCACATCAAGTCTTCTGAAATTAACTGGCCAAGGTGCACTTGGCTCCTTTGTTAAGTCACTGGTGCCAATGGTGGTGAAAATGTTGTGTGGTTTTTAAAGCCTCTAATCGTAGCATGCCCAAGAATCCAAAACACTGAGTGGTCACTCAGTAAAATCAAACCTTTTCTCAGCGGGTTATCATGATCACCGCACTTAATGGCAAATCAAGGATAATGGTGGGGGAACCCCAAAGAATTTCACAACCTGATACATCCATTTTAGTAAAGGAAATTACTGACAAAATTAGGAATTTGAAAAAAAGTACAATGAGCTAGGTCTTTATGTAATAAGATGGACAGCTCTCCAAGACACACTGCTGATTTAAAAAAATCAAGTTGTAGACCAATATATACATATGAGACCGCTTATGATATACAGACACCTATACACAAAACAGTATTTTGTCTATGGGTGAACAAAAAAGCACATACAAAGGTCTAGAACTGCACTGTCCAGTACAACAGTGATTAGCTACATAGGGAATTTTAATTTAAATTACTTCAAATTAAATAGAGTAAAAAGTTCAGTTCTCAGTTGCACTAGCCACATTTCAAGTACTCAATAGCCCTCTGCGGCTAGTAGCCACTGGACTGGACAGCACAGATACAGGACATTTCCATCATCACAGAAAGCTCTATTGGACAGCACTGGTCTAGAAAGACATAAACTCATAAGAGTAGTGGCCTGGCTGGGGAATTGGGGGTTAGGCAAAGTTGGGAGTAGGAGACAGAACAGGGATTGAAGAACTTCTGATTTATCTGTTAATTCCGCTTAAATTTCCTTTTAATTTTTTTTAAAAGCACTTGAATTACAACTTAAAAATCACTAAAAAGTCAAAAGGCAGATCTTTATTTAAGATACACAAAAATACACAGGAAGCCTGAAAAAAATATAAATATCCCACCAGAAACTCTGCATTAATGTCTAGGAAGCATTAAAAACATCGCAAGGTTTTGAAAAGAAATACAAACAAAAAAGCCAAGCATAGCTGATCAAACCAAAGAGGTTAGTGTCTAAGGAAAGATATCCTCTCAAAATGGATTAACAGAATTCAAATGAAGATAAGGGGGCAGACTTCAGGTACAAACCAGACATTAGATGGGCCAAAAGAAGTTATCTAAAGGTATATTTCATCAGGTTCTACAGAATTATAGAGGCATTGTGGGGTAGCAGAAAGAGCATAGAGTTGGGAGTTAAGCCGACTTAAGATTGGAATCTCAGCTCTCCTCCTAGTTGAATGCTCTTAGATAAATCATTTAAACTTGCTGTTCTCCATCTGCTTATCTGTTAAATGGGAAATACAGTCAGTTGTCCCTTGATATCTGTGGGAGATTGGTTCTGGCACTGCCTGTGTATAACCAAATTCATGCATACTCACATCCCACAGTTGGCCCTCCTTATACGTGGGTTTCACATCCTGTGAATACTGTATTTTCCATCTGCATTTGGTTGAAAAAAATCTGGGTATAAGTGGATCTGTGCAGTTCAAACCCAGGTTGTTCAAGGATCAACTGTATTTAAAGCGTTGTTGTGAGGAGTAAATGAGATGCGTGCAAATTGCCTCACAGTCCGTGGCACACAGCTACTAGCTGCTATCTGAGGAACAGTTACTATTATTGATGATTATTATTTTAAACTTTCAAAATGGACAAAAGTAAAGTGATGTTTGTCTTAATAAAATTTAAAATCTATTCTAAGATCAATAACTAATTTTGATCGTAAATGAAAAGCCCCAAAGTCTTTCTTCCTTAAAACAGGAGCAGGATAAAACAGGTTGGTGACATCTATCTCAGACGCCCCCTAAATTAACACACACACAGAGGACAGAAATCTATCTCATTATGCTCTTTACTCATTAATCTTCATGAGTATGTACCAACATTAACCACACTTAATAGAGGAGGAAACTGAGGCATAAATACGTTACATAAACTGTCCGTGGTTACAGTTAGAAAGTGGTTGAACTGGGATGCAAATCCTGGAAGTCTACTACGAAGTCCATTCTATTAAGCACTCTACTATATACATTCTGACAAATTATATGACTGTAGAGCCGGAAAATGCACAAGAAAGAACCAAATGTACTGTCTGTAACAAATCAGCATGATTACAAGATATAACCTGCATGCCAATAACACACAGTTTAAAAATACAATGGGAAAAAAATTTTACTCGCAATAGAGACAGAAAATTAAGTAACTGGCCATTAATGCAGCCCAGGATGGAACAGAGTCGAAGAAAAAATTAAAACCTATGCTTCTGGACAAGACGACCTCACTACAATAGGGATGACACTACATCTCTTAAGGCAATATACAGATTTGTTGTATTCTGATCAGTCTGTGCCTTTGCTCCTGCTGTCACTACCCTTCCACCCAGAATCTCTCTCCTGGTGTTTTCCTTCCTATCTGTCTGAAAAAACCTAGTTAACTCTTCATTATACATACTTACTTTAGGAAGCTCAGGTTACCACCTAACCACTACATAGCATGAGAAACATCTGTGTCACTAAAAGGCCTGGCGCATTAAGAGCTAAACAGACAGCATTTGAAAGGGTTGGGGGCACTAACCTCTCAATGCTGGAAATAGTTATTTGATTACGGAACATTTATGGCTCACTCAATTACTGATCTGTTCTGAGTCTAAATAATCCTCAAGTAATTGATACTTAACACACAAATAAATGAATGTATGAACAAGAGTTTACCCCAATATGGAAGAGGGCGCTAACAGGCTTGTGGTCACTGGTTTTCAGTTCCATGTGACTCCGATAATTAAGCTGATTAACATTTGTTCCTCTCCAAAGAATTCGGTCACACCAGGCTGGAACCCGGCATTTCCCACTGTAAGTAAAGAAATGAGTTATAAAGAAAGTATACCACATAAGAACATAATACCTACCATACTGGTTTAGACCAGGGTTAGGCTCTCTTGTTATATGCTCCCAAAGAAAGGTGTACTTCTCCTTCCCTAGTGATCTCTACCTATCATCCTCCCTACTATTTTACAAGCTGTGAAGGGACTGTATTTGCTTGTTTGCCACTGAAATCTTAGAACCTACCATGGTATCTGATGCAAAGTCATTGCTCAACGTATAGCTATCTAATGAATGAATGGTTCTGTTCAGATTGGGAGTACATCTTCAACAATATCACCATAGGAGAAAATATAATAGCACATTCTTAAAATACCCTCAGAAGATTTAGATTATATTTTGAACACTTCCTTTTCCTTTACTCTATGAGCATCAACGACACTTCACAACAGATAGCTAATCAAGACTAAAACTCCAATCTTCTCTTCCTAGACTGAGCTTAATATTTGGAGAGGGATAACAGTATTGATTTCTCCTTTAAACTCAGACATTTATGGACAAGTCTAGCTTCTTCTAATAGAGAAGAAATAAAACCAAACCATGCAAGTCTGAGCAAGTATCAGTCCACAGAATACCAAGGGTAGGGAAAAAGAACCTACTCATCATTCTACTAAAACAATCAACACCTTGTACACCTGATCCAGAAAGTGACACAGATATTTCTCATCAGTAGCTCTTCAGTTGACTCTCAAGTCAGGTGAGTGAAAGATAACAGAGCAAACTGTACAAGATCTAACAGTGTCATTTGCTGGCCTGTTCCCTAGGAGCATAGCAATATCAACTCCTCCCCACCCCAGTACTCTCAGAGTTCGAAACAGCTGAACATGCCTGTGGATTCTTTCTCAAGTTTCTGTGCTCAGCCACCTAGGAAACCATAAGAAAGAAAGAGACAGTAGGTAGAGGACAAATAGTTACTAAGAACTTACTGGCTGCACTTTACTAGGGTGATTAGGAAATCAAGAGTCTACTAAACAGTGGTTCTCAGTGTTCTCCAGCAGTGGCAGATGTTAGGTCCAAGTATCAATATTTTTTGAAGTTCCCTAAGAGATTCTAAGGTCTTTTAAGGATTAAGAGCTACTGTGCTAGAAGAACCTTTCAAGGCTCTTTGCCTTCTGGTATCCTGAGTTAAATAGCTGAGTAGTTAGGAAACAAAAGAGCCAGAATAGGTAATAGGTAAGAAATAAAGGCAAGATCAGGAAGGCAAAAATTTAAGCAAGTCTGCTGAGGTGAGAGAAATAAAACACTGTAGGCAGCTCATGTAAATAATAACTTGACATATAAGTAATAACTTCCCTACGATAGGCTCACCTTTGAGTATAGATGAAAGAAATACTCTTATTGTTCTACAATAGCATGGAGGCACTGAGCCATTAGGTTTTTACATCTGCTTATGGTATGGTCTAAAAAATTCCTAGCCCCTTACCAATATGGAGAATCAGAAATAAATCAAGCCTCAACCTTTTCTGTGAGAAGGTTCTTATTACTTTACCTGGAATCCCACTGGTCTGTTTTAGAGTCGTACTTATAAGTGGGGATGAACTTGATTTCCCCTTCGTTGAAGTCAACAAAAGCTTTTTTCTGTGTGCGCTGAATATTTAGCTACAGGTAGAAAGAAATATCAAATAAGTAGGTTAACACTATCTTAATATATGAGATAATCAGGTTGATAAACCACTGTTCCCATTTCTAAGTAACTAGTTACACAGCCTTTACAACTGTGGTAAGTGTACACAAATGGAATTTCTGTAACTTATTAATTAAATCTCAGCATTACCACAGCATCTAAACTCATCCACAGATAGGATGCTTGTTATCAGCATATCACTATTCTTTTATTGCTAATAGTAGCAAAGGGTAAAATGGAAAAATGCAATCTGAATAATTGTAAGTTCCTTGGAGCTGGGCGGGAACCAACCAGCACAATTTTAATGTAAAGAAAAAGCATAAAAATGTTGAATGAATAATTCCACAAACCAAATTCAGTGAATAGTTACAAATTGTTTGGAAAGAGCCTCACTCAAATATTTTTACCCGAGTTATATAACTCAGACTTTATCCTAAATGTACCCCTTTTGGAGGCAGAATAGAGAAAGAAAATGCAAATAAATTAGCCAGCCAACCACAATGTGAAGGTAGACACAGACAAGAATGGCTCATGACAAAAACCATTCTACTGCAAAACACCTGAATGTTGGTTACACCTGAAGGTTGAAAAGGCTCTCATAAAGATTTAGACATTTGAATGAAGTCAAAACATTTTCTTCCCTCAATAAGCAGCATTCACTTTTAGCAGCCAATATCCATATGTTGAAGTAAAAATTCAAGTCACATGCCAGGTTCTGAGTCAAATTTACTGCCTCAAATACATGGAAACCAGGTTCTTGAGTATGAAGTTTTATATAAATGTTACAGAATCAATGCTTTTTCTGCAGGTTTTAAATACCAGCTAGCTTCAACTTATCATCTAGTTCCCATAAGCCCATAGCCTATGCTGCTCATCCCAGACAAACTTCTTTGCTGTGCTTCCCAAAGCCCTCACGGGGCCTCCCTCTTTTACCTCCAAGCTGTTCCTCAGCCTGCCAAGTAATCATAGAACAGTTTTCCCTGTTCCATCTGCCAAACCACATCAACATAGCTGAAGGCTCACTTCCTCCAGGAAGTGTTCTCCAATTAACCCCACCCATTCACCAACTCATTTATACCATCTCTGAAATCTCTTCTTGATAAAGACGTTTGAAATAAATGTTATACTTACTTTTTATCCCTAATGTTATCTTCCCTCCTCCCATCCAAGCGTTTAACAAAAGCACTACAAATCTCATATGTGGTCAACGCATCACCAGTCACACTGTTTTCACAAGACAGTAAGACCTTTGCATCCCTTCCAAGAGTAAGATACACCTCCCATAACCAGCAATCTCATCTCCCATTAGGAAAGTTCCTATAACATGAAACTTTACTTACCTGGTCAAATTTCAAGAGTCTCTGAAGGTCATTCTTATTAATAAGACTTTTCACCTCACTGGCATCAGGCAAGCAGAGTCTATAATTTAAATCTCCCAACCATATGACAACACTGAGGATCATAAAATACACGAACAGAAGTAGCAGCAATTAGCATAAAAAATCAGAGAAGGAAGGAGAGAAGAAAAATGGGTAAATTACTGGTGAGGGCTCACTCACCACTATCTTACAAGGGGCTTAAGTTGTAACTAATCCTTTGAGGGCAACTACTATCAACACCTGAGAGAGACAATGCATTATCAAATAGGTGGGAGAACAGGCACTCTATACATGAAGAATGAAAATGGGAAATCTTATGTATGGGATTCAGAAGCCAAGGAGTTAATGTACTGAGAAGCACGCAGTTTATTTGCTGGAGTAGTTTCAAAATTTTGCCTGGCTGCTAGCCAGGTCTTTAGGGGAAGAGAATTTGAACATTTTCTGCCTCTCAGACTCCTGAAGTTCTGTAGGCTCTCCACTAAGGTCTGAATGGTTTGAGTGACAGCTCTCCCAGACAGGACCCACTAAGAAAAGTAGGTCTAGGGCTCTCTAGTGTAGCCTAATCTGTCTACCATTGCCCAAGTCACAGGCAGAAAGGAGACTGGCATTCCATGGGATCCTCAGCTCCCAATAACAGCAACAGGCCCTTAGATGTGCTGAGAGCCCCGCAAAAGGAGACAATGCAATTACCACGTCAGAATGGATTCCCCTGTTGAGTGATCTCAAGTTCCCAACAGGTCATTCTGACAATCTCAAATGCAACATGAACTTTACGGAATCTGGGGAAATAAATTTATTTATGGAATTTCATGGCAACTTCATGACCACAAATTTTAAGGTCTTGACCTTACCACTGTGAAACAGAATTCCACATGATCCTAATTTCCTAATTATTGAGACATTATGGAAAACAGCTGAATCCTACTCTTTCCCAATTACTCTTTTCCCCATATTCATTTCTTTAAAACTAATCATTTTCTACCACCACCATATCTACTCCTCAACACATCTCTGCTTCTATGCTTATTAAATCCCATTCTTCACTGACTTCTTTCTGCTGCCCCTATTTTTAATAAGCACAGCCATTAAAAAGAATAGTGTAGATCTATATATACTGGCTTGGAAAGGGATCCATAATAAATAGGACAAATACAGTCATATACACCAAGTACATATGTATGTTTGTATGTGAATACAGGCTAGGATAGCGCCGTTTAATAGAATCATAATGCACCTCACAATATAATTTAAAATTTTCTAGTGGCTGCATTTAAAAAGAAAAAAAAATGAAAATATCAATAAATTTCATTTCACTCAATATATCCAGATTATCATTTCAACATGTGATCAGTATTTTAGAAATCAAGATACTGTACATTTTTTTCCTAAGTCTTTAAAATCCAATATCTGGTTTATGCATTCAGCAAATCTTAATTTGGACCAGTCACTTTCAAGTACCTAACAGCTCTATATGGCTACTGGTTGTCATATTGAACAGTACAGATCTAAAGGGATACACACCCAACTATTAAGAAGTTTCCTTTGGAGAGAGGGACTGGCTAGGTAGAGAATAAGAAATGAGGAAATTTTACTTTTATCTTTTATTACATTTACAATGAATACTTCTATTTTATCATAAAAACAATAAAAACTGACCCCGCCGGGCGCGGTGGCTCAAGCCTGTAATCCCAGCACTTTGGGAGGCCGAGGCGGGTGGATCACGAGGTCAAGAGATCGAGACCAGCCTGGTCAACATGGTGAAACCCCGTCTCTACTAAAAATACAAAAAATCAGCTGGGCATGGTGGCGCGTGCCTGTAATCCCAGCTACTCAGGAGGCTGAGGCAGGAGAATTGCCTGAACCCGGGAGGCGGAGGTTGCGGTGAGCCGAGATCGCGCCATTGCACTCCAGCCTGGGTAACAAGAGCAAAAACTCCGTCTCGGGGGAAAAAAAAAAAAAAAAACTGACCCCAACTACAGACCCTCCAGCATTATTCTAGATGCTCCACTAATAGAACTATCCTTTCCTCTGATATCAAGTCTAATTTCTCTGCCTCAATGAATCTGTTATTCCTCAAAAACCCTCTTTTCTTTGTGACCCTAATCCCTCACTAGCAATCTTCACTCTTCACAGCTCTACAGTATCTCACCACATTTAATCTCTTCACTATCCAAACTCTCCTGTAGCCACTACTCAAAGGCTACAGTTGAGTTAACCACTTACTCATGTTTCATGATGTTCAGTTGCGGGAGGGTCTGGTTTGGGACCACAAAACTAATTCTTGCACAAATGTCCTTATAATCTTGATTCCTTCTCTCAAAGTCCTCCACATGGGCAGCCAGATGGGAATTGACAATGCAAAAGGTGGTGTTGTGAAATACAAATCTCACAGCTACCCCACCTTTGTTTCCCTGTTAGCAAGAGTAATTATTCAGTTAGTATACAGAACTAGCAATTGAACTTCACGTGAACAGAAATACTAATCAAGCTCATTTCCAAAGTAACACACCATTTTCCCCATGATTCCAGTTCCAACTGTTTCTGTAGCAATATCACGAATATATCGACACTGATCCTTTCTGGCAAATATAAGGAGCATCATCCCAACAAGGCGCACCAGTTGAACCTATGAGTTCCAGGGAGTTACAAAAGGTTAATGTTAACACCAATCTTTGCCACATATCTAACTCCCCACAACTAATTTTCCATCAAGATGATATACCGATGCCCAAATCTGAATACATATTCTCTAATTTCTCAGTGGACCCCACCAAGTGGATACCAATATTTTATGGGGAGGCCCTAATCTGGCTCTGGCCAATAAAAGTTAAAAGCCTAAAGGGACAATCAGTACATTCAGCTCTAGATCCATTCTTTTAATCACTTCTTAGCCTACCAGGAGTAAGCAGAATTAAAAGTTCAAATAATAAAGCCACTATCCCAGCTTGTTCCTTCCACCTTTCCTTTCTAGTTTCTGATGTTTAATTTTCCAAGAAATTGAAATCAGCCAAACAGCAACCCTTTTTACTTCACTTATTTTTAACTTGTGAACTCCAGCTAGAAATAAGTCTGAGATATGCATTAGTCAGGGACCTATATAAGAGGAATACCATCCCCAGGAATTTTATTATCTATATAAACTGTTAGAAGATGCAGAGAAAAATTACTCACATTACTTCTTCTAGAGAACTTGGTATGATAGCCCTGTAATTAAAATAACTCTTCTGGTAGCTCAATGCCTCTACCACATACCTTCTAAAGACAACCAAATTGGCCCATCTTGCTAAAGTCAACTCTCTTCTTAACTTAAAAGCAAGTTTAGAACTCATTCAAATTCCACACCACTTCTGTTCTTGCTCTGATTGCAACACATGCACCAAGTGCCCACATTTTATACTGCTTTTCTGGAAAGCATTCAGTTCAACCATGTCAGTGAGCAATCTCAATCTTCAAGTTTCATTGCGCAAATCAGAAATTTTATATACGTAATTATTTCAAACTAATTATTGATATAAGAATAATAAAATTCTGTTTTTCCCTTACAAGCTATCTAAGCAATGAAAATATAATATCAGAAAGCATAGGGAATTTTTTTTCTAGGAAGTAAGGATAAATGATCAGTCTGCCCTATCCCAGTATTACACATAGAGAATAATTCAATTAAACTATTCTTTTGGAACAAGTTGTAGATAATGGAATAACTCCCGGTGAGCCCTCGTTAGTCATATACTTAGAAAGATAATTAAATGTGCCTTACTTTCTTATACTTGGCTTCGGAATGCAAACCCCTCTCTACAGCCATGGACCATTCTTGTTCCTTTACAGATTCAAAGTAGAAAAAGGCTTCTGTGCTCAAGTCCAGTTCTTGGAATCTGAGGAAAAAAGGGATGATGTGAGATCTATACATATCCCATAATTATTTCTGGCTACTTCCTGTCCCATATGTTGAAACTTTAGATGAAAAAAAGATGGGAGAGAGATAAATTTTACAGAGCTGCTCTGTTCACCCAGGTTATCAGTAAGGACAAGTAGCTTTCTTTTCTAAAGAATTCCCACAAGTACATTCATAAACTATGCAAAAAATAAACCAATAAACTGTTATCCTCTCACAGAGGATAACAGTAGAGCTTTGCTCTTATATCCTAGGAATTATCACTGTTAGAACTGACCTCGAGTCTTAGTTTCTATGCAGAATACATAGATTCCTACGGGTTTCAAGAAAATTAGATGCTTCCTCGCACCATTTTAGGTATCTGTTCCTTTCTGATCTCACAAATTTGACCCACAAGTTAACTCAAGAATATAGTCTACAGTAGGTTTTACCAAATAGTTTTTTTTAAAGGCAAAACATCATGTAAACTAACACCAAACATATAGCCAAAAGGAAATTCCAGAAGTGTTCTTTACCCAATGCAGTAGATATCAGGAGGATTGGGATCACAGTTCAGCCAAGGTCCTAACTCGCTATCTGGAGACTGGCCATTCACATTCCAAGTTCCAACAAAAAATCTAATACATAATATGAAAAGATAATTTGAAAACAAAGATCAAGTATAAACCAACAGAAGGTTTTTCTTTTAACTTCTATACAAAGGTATGTTCACAATATGCTAACATAATTCCTCAAAATGTTTTGCCACACATGTAAGAAAAATCTTTTGCACCTAGAACACAAAGGCAGTGGGCTTATTTTCTCTAAATTTTACATTAAGTAAAACTACAGAAGGAAACCAAGTCTCTATTTTTAAAAAATGCAAAGGTAATTGCTATACCACATTTCCTTTCAATTAAACTCCATCTAAACTCATAGCTTATGGATGGGAAAGAGGTATCTTCATGCTGTAAGCTAGTCAAATATGGATAAATGTTCTATACAGGGCTGTAGCTGACTCCAGAAACTCACTTCCTGAAGGATTACAAGGACATCTGTGTAGCAAATTCTGAGGAGGCAGACATAGTATTAAGGGGGAAAGCAGAAGGGAAAACTCATGACTGTGTTAGCTGTTTACACACAAACATAAGCATAGTGGGGAATATCAGGAACTGGAGGTTTTAGCATAGGGAGATAGTTATGATTGAATTAGAATAAAAGAGGCATGACAGGATAGCAGATGGGACCAGAATCTTGGACTAGAAGGGTACATTCTGCTCATAAGTAACAAAGAAAGGTGGTGATGCTTCATGAATTGGTGATACACACCACATGGTACCTCACATGCAGCAAAAACACAGGTCCAGAAAAGAAGATGTCAACAAGTAAAGATGAAACAAAAAATAATACAGATGAAAGAATCCAAGACAGACCTCCTGATCAAGAGGACTGGGTGAAACTTACTTTACCTACCAAAGTAAGTTAAGAGCTAGTGGTAATGATGAACTTTAATTTTCTGATATTGGTGAGGAAAAAAAAAAACTTAGCAGGCCAGATATATAAACAGGCTTGTTTATGGAATGTGCTAGGGGAAAATTCTCTAGTAGATGTGAGCTTGATTTGATGCTTTAAGACTCAATAGAGGCCAGGCGCAGTGGCTCACGCCTGTAATCCCACACTTTGGGAGGTCGAGGCAGGCGATCAGGAGGTCAAGAGATTGAGAACATCCTAGCCTACATGGTGAAACCCCGTCTCTAATAAAAAAATACAAAAAATAGCTGGGTGTGGTGGCATGCGCCTGCAGTCTAAGCTACTACGGAGGCTGAGGCAGGAGAATTGCTTGAACTCAGGAGGCTGAGATTGCAGTGAGCCGAGATTGCGCCACCGCACTCCAGCCTGGCACCTGGCAGCAGAGTGAGACTCTGTCTCAAACCAAAAAAAAAAAAAAAGACTCAATAGAGACATTAGTAGACATGGCATTATTAGTAGTTAGAAAATCCAAGGGAAGGCCCACCATGGTAGCTCACACCTATAATCCTAACACTTTTTTGCCTGACCTCAGGAATTTGAGACCAGCCTGGGCAACATGGCGAAACCCAGTCTCTGTAAAAAATACAAAAATTGGCCAGGCGCAGTGGCTCACGCCTGTAATCCCAGAACTTTGGGAGGCCAAGGCAGGTGGATCACGAGGTCAAGAGATCGAGACCATCCTGGTCAACATGGTGAAACCCTGTCTCTACTAAAAATACAAAAAATTAGCTGGGCATGGTGGCGCATGCCTGTAATCCCAGCTACTCAGGAGGCTGAGGCAGGAGAATTGCCTGAACCCGGGAGGCAGAGGTTGCGGTGAACCGAGATCGCGCCATTGCACTCCAGCCTGGGTAACAAGAGCAAAACTCCATCTCAAAAAAAAAAAAAAAAAAAAAAAAAAAAAAACTCAAGCCTGTAATCCCAGCACTTTGGGAGGCCGAGGCGGGTGGATCACGAGATCAAGAGATCGAGACCATCCTGGTCAACATGGTGAAACCCCGTCTCTACTAAAGATACAAAAAATTAGCTGGGCATGGTGGCACGTGCCTGTAATCCCAGCTACTCAGGAGGCTGAGGCAGGAGAATTGCCTGAACCCAGGAGGCGGAGGTTGCAGTGAGCCAAGATCGCGCCATTGCACTCCAGCCTGGGTAACAAGAGTGAAACTCTGTCTCAAAAAAAAAAAAAAAAAAAAAAAAAAAATTAGCTGGGTGTGGTGGCATGCGTCCGTAGTCCCAGCTACTTGCGGGGGCTGAGGTGGGAGGATTGCTTGGGACTGGGAGGTCAAGGCTACAGTGAGCCATGATCTGCTTTCCAGCTTGGTTGACAAAGAGAGCTTGACTCACACACAAAAAAAGAAAATCCAAGGAAAACCGTAGCATCTGCATTATTTCTGATATGCATGTTACTGGCCAGCATAGAGACAGGAGCTTGAAACAGGTGACCATTCCTTTTTATCATATTTTGATTCTTAATTAGGCTAATGTCTTAAATATCAACAGGCCACTGTCTGTTATACCTACTTACTTTTTGGACTCAGGAAGCAAAAGAGACACTAACCTGAAAGTCTGAATGTTGACATATTCTTTCTCTCGCTTTGCCAGGATATGTTTAATGAGACCCTCCCGCTGTCCAGATTGGGTATTTGGTACAAAGAGCTTCCGCATAGTATTGGTCACTTTGGGCTGCTCCTTGTTAGAAGCTTCTTTTTCACGTGGAAGCCTAGCAAATAAAAGATTCAAAAGTAAAACTGTTTAAACTATAATTCTCCTATAGGGGAAATATGTTTTCACATAGGACTTACATTTTATTCACTGAAGGGGGTGGAGGTGGGGGTTCCCGATGAATCCCAGTAGGCTGATTTTGTGAATTTATTTTTTTGTCCAAATTCATAGAAGAAAAATTGTCTTCAAATCCAAGAATCCCTGAAAGACACAGACCCCAGAGTCAAAGGGGAAAAAAAGCTAACATCCAACATATCCAGGGTAACAGGGCTTTGATTTGATCACAATTTGATCAGTGGCATTATTAAACAGAAAGCTACCATAAGGGTAGAAGTTACTTGGATTGGGGTTCGAAGAAGCACACCCATCCCTGAAGCACTGATACAGTAACTAGAACAATAGTTTACAGACTAATAATAGCTAACATTTACTGAAGACTTAGTACAATGCCTGGTTGAACAGTAAGTGATTATATCATTATCTCACTTAATTATCACAAAAACTCTATGAGGTAAGTACTATTAAACTTCTTACCATGTTACCGAAAAGAAAATGGAAGTTCAGAGTTATTCAGTAACTTGATGAAAGTCGTATAACTAGTAAGGCCTTGACTTGGGTGGGATTCAAACCCAGGCCGCCTGGCTCTGGAGCTTGTACTTTCTACCACCCTGCTAAGCTGGCTCCTGAAAAGCCACCAGGCTACAGAACGGATGAGGAGTAAACACTGGTCAGTGGGCCTGGACTCGATAAAACTATTCAGCAGGAGAATGTGTCTAACACTGGCTTTAATCTACATCATCATATTTGGCCTGACAAAATCTACTGACTCTGCAATGAACATAGCAACCAGGGAACCAGAAACTTTTTAGTACCTGAAAAAACAGAAGGTTTGTCCTTAGTGTCTAATTTCTGGTACCAGCTGGATGAATCCTTTTGCTCTGGAACAAGAAGTTGTGACTGAGCTGAAGAGATATGGTTCATGGTCAGAAGCTGGGAAGTCTTTCATTGAATAGAATTTACCATAGCGAAAAGCCATTCTTTTCAACATTCCTTACATGCAGGGGCCAGCACCATTTTTGGATATAGAAGAAACGAAGGAAATGAGGGCAGCTCTGGGGTCATCAGGGGGCAGAAGGAGAATTACAGTCTATGGTAAACTATGCTTGCCATGACACTGAAGATTCTGGAAAGTGGCTTGGTGTCCTTACAGCCAGGCAGATTTGTTCCCTAACCTATCCCTGTGTTCACTCCTGAAGAAAAAAAATCAGCTATCAGGGCTTAAGCGTGAGGTATTTTGCCAATGGCCATTTCCCTCTGTATCAGCATGTCAGAATTTCATTCCCCTTCAAATAGAAGAAAGAAAATTGCTGAGTCTTGAGTTACCTTTCTGAGCAAGGAGGACCTCTGAGAGGAACTTCAAACCGTGTTCCTCATCAGGGATTTCAAAGCGGCGCTCTCTGGTCCAGTTCCCCTGAACCCGAATTTTGCAGCCACCTAAAAAGAATTGAAATCCATACATAGACTGCTATGGGATAAAATGTTTTACTGGGATCACATTCTTAACTTATCAGGTTAATAGCAGAAGGTCCAGATCATAAATATTCAGACTTCCAATATAGGAAGCACGTGTACAAGATCAAGAGAGTCAGTATGACAGTGGTGGAGGGGGTGATGCAGAGAGGGAACCCCAAGGGAAGTAAGAACTCCTAGGGTTGATGAACTGTGTCAATGAGCAACACAATCTAGGGATATGACACATACTAAAATCATACTTTCCTGCTTTCTTATCTATCTCTCAGAAGTCAAAGCAGGGACCTTCAAATTCTAGCAAAATGTAAATTCCTCAATCACCCTCCTCCTATCCCTTAGCTGGAAATTCCTACCACTTCAGGTCCAGATCGTATTGTCAGAGTATCTGAAGCATGAAGGGAATAAAAGTAGTAGGACGGTTTGTCCATAAGTACAGATTAAATTTACCAAATAATTTTAAAATAGTGATTTGGTTTGAAGTATTCTGAAAAGAAGCATCTACAACTCATTATCTCAAGTTTAAAATGTATGTCTTGAATAAACATACAAAGCAATATTATGACCTATGCTCAGAAGTGGTTTGGTTCAAGTATAGCCAATTGGAAACTAGGAGAGTTAGAAGCAAAGTTAGCTAGGACTTTAATTTCTTATGTGTAGAACATATTGTCTCCCCTTTTCTGATACCCTATAGTTATCATCTGTATCATCTGTTTGGATGCAGTGATCCAGGAAACCTATGTACTTGTTTCTATTCTTATCGTAACTGATTTATTACATACGTTGTTTTCTCATGCCCCTGGAAACTACAAGCTCTTTCAGGGCAAGAGGCAGGGTACACATGCAGGGTGCACATACAGGGAGCCCAGCACTTTCAGCAGTCTAGAGTGACCAACTGTCCCAGCACTGTATGGGACTGAGAGGATTCCTAGGACTCAGGACTTCAATGCTAAGACTGGGAAAGTCCCAAGCAAACAAGGCTTCCTGGTCACTCTACTGATGACAGTAACATCAGACTTCAAAGACAGAAGGTATTTAATAATGACTGATGAACTGGAGTCTCTCACACTTGTAAAGAACAAATACATGAGAAAATGAAACGAAAATCCTAGATTTCTATGGTGGAAATCCACTTCTGAACCTTTGGGTTTTTGTCCCCTGCATTTCTTATTTCTATCTCTGGAGAATGAGTTACAAAAAGAAAAATAAAATGATTAACTAGACGAAAAGATATAAAAATGGAGAAAAAATGTGAAGGAAGGCACCTAAATAGACCAGAGATAAGAAAATTAATGAGGGTGCCACTGTAGAGAGGAAAAAAGAGAGGGAAGGAATAAACTGTCAATTACAGTAGCCATGAAGATACAGGGAAAACTCCTTCAGGGCCTAACAAGTCCTTCCTTTCTCAGATAATTTATATTAAATGTAGTTATAGAAGAATAGTTTCTATCTGACATAAATTTAGAACAAGAACCCATATTCTCTCTCTGTTACACGCATAAACACACAATTCTTGAAAGACATATTTTTCCAAATATATAACTGACCTATGTAATGGGCCAGAAGATTCCAGAAATTGCTTACAAAATAACACTGGATACTCCCTTACCATGTTGCTTGGGAAAGAACAAATTACCTCAAGCCTCAACTTTCTACTCTTCTTGTCCAGCCTAGAACCCTCTGGAGCTCTGTGATACGCAAACACTCCTACATCCTCAACTTCATCTGAATATTCTCTGCGTTTCTCAGTAGTTCTCAACTGTGCATGCATTAACATTACAGGAGGCACTTTAAAAACAATATTGAACCCAGGCCCCACTCCAGGACAATTAAAATAGAATCTCTGGAGGTGAAGCCCAGGCTCTGGTAGTTTCCGAGTGATTTGACCTTGTATCCACATTAAAACTCAGAGTCAACTGCAAAACTGGCTTGTCCCTAGGAGTACTTCTGTTACAACCCTCTTAATGGAGGCTGTTTATATTCTCTCACACCTGAAGTAATTTTGTATTGGTGTCTTTACTTGTCCTAATACCACAACCAGACTATTCTTTCTCTTCCCTCAGGCAAAATCCTTTCTCCTTTGAGGCTCATCCATTGGGCCCTACCATTTCCACCATTTCCTCCCTTTCCTCTACATCATCATCCACCATCCTCCCGGAAACTTCAGAATCCAAGATACAATACCTGGCTCATAAAACTTTGTTGCCACTCAATCTCCTGCCATTGACTTTGGGTCCCTTTAAAATTAGCACAGAAAACCCAGTCAACACCTTCAACTTCCTCATCCAGTGACACTCCCCCTCCATCTCAGCCACCACTCCCTCAGTTGCTACTGGGACTCTCTCAGTTATACCCTGGATTTGGTCATCATAAAAATACTACCACTTCATAAACCTCCAATTCAAATATCCTACCCTGATCTGTTATTCCTTCCAACTTACTTGCTCATTATCCCCACTGTAACTTTTTTTTTTTTTTTAACCTCATGGGAACCTCCAGCCCATTAATTCTTCCATTTTCTTACTATCTGTCAGTCCCTTCCTGCTCTCACTTCCTTTTTTAATCAAACAGATGCCATGATTACACTCTGTTGCAAAAACCCAGAACTGCCTTACCTCTCTGTTCTTCCATGGCACCTATCTGGCTAAATACCAACCCTCAGAAATCCAACTAATTGCCTTTCTGTATTTATACCTGAACAACCAGAGGGGGTAAATATGCACACCCACACCCAGAGGGCTATCATTATAAATTCCTGATTGCCAATCTCAACTGGACCCTCTATCATGGAAGCAACCTAATTTCCCACAGACGATCAGTCTCCTACTACTATCTCAAACAACTGTTCCATACCAATTTATCCTCAAAATTTGGATCCCCCATCTTCTTGAGGCCTCTTATTCTAGGCAGAATGCGTCAGCTCATACTTCAGAGAAAAAATAAAGCTATCACATGGAACGTTATCTGCATTTGTACTCATCTCATCCTTTCCCTACTGAAACAAGGAAGAAGATTCCTCCTATCAAGGCTTCTTCACTTCAAATTACAATCCCTCGGATTCTCTTGGTAATCTTACACTCACAACTATTCCGCAGACACACCCCCATGTCTTTAAACTTTCCCTTTCACTGGCTCCTCCACATTAGCATATAACTGTGTTCTAAGTCCTTCTCATTTGAAAAACAAAAATCTTCCTGGATCTCAGATTTCCCTCCAACTCCAGTCCATCTCTATATTCCCCTCCAGTCATGTTTCTTTAAAAGACACAGTCACTGCTTTCTCAACTCCCATTTCTCACTTGAATCCACTCCAATATGACCTCCATACCCACCACTTATCTGAAATTGCTTTAAGTTCACCAATAACCTCCATCCCATGAATATTCTTTAATCATCTTATTAGACCTATTAGCAGAAATCAAGTTAATCAGGGCTTGATATAATCTCTTCCAAAGGTTTCTACGATACCATACTCATCTAGTTTCTCTCTCTCTCATCACTAATTTTGAGTGCCCTTTGAAGTATCCCTTCCTCTATCCAACCTCTAAAACATGGAGTTCCTCAAGTTCAAACATAGATCTTTTGCTCATTCTATACCAGTATTGTCCGATGGGACTTTCTGTGATGTGGCTACTGCAACTGAGGGACTGAATTTCTCATTTTGGTTCCAATTATTTTAAATAGGCACATGTAGCTAGTGGCTACTGTATTACATAGCAGAGTCCACACACAATCACATCATCTCTTATGGTTCTGAATATTATCTATGTGCTAGTGACCCAGACCTTTCTTCTGAGATTCAGATGCATACATTCACATACCAATTTATCATTTACACTCAAGTGTTTCAAAAAAAAATCTCGGTCAGGTGCAGTGGCTCGCACCTGTAATCTCAGCACTTTGGGAGGCCAAAGCAGGTGGATCACCTGAGGTCAGGAGTTCAAGATCAGGCTGGCCAACATGGCGAAACCCTGTCTTTACTAAAAGTACAAAAATTAGCTGGACATGGCAGCAGGTGCCTGTAATTCCAGCTACCCGGGAGGCTGAGGCAGGAGAATAGCTTGGACCCGGCAGGCGGAGGTTGTAGTGAGCTGAGATCGTGCCACTGCACTCTAGCCTGGAGTACAGCGAGACTCCATCTCAAAAAAAAAAAAAAAATCTCAAACTAACATGACCAAAACTGAATTCCTGACCTCCTCCGCCTTGAGGAAAACTCATTCTTTCTGTAATGTTCTTATTTTTGCAAATTGTACCATCATCCACATCCACAGTCATGTCAGAAACCCAAGATTCATCCTTGACACTTCCTCTCACCCCCTACACCCAAACCAATTCCTATTGATTTTATCTCCAAAAACATCTATCAAGTCTGTCCGCTTATCTTCATTACTACTGCCACAACACTCTCTAGCTTATACTACTGAAACAGCCTCCTAACTAGTCTCTCTGCTTCCATGCAAATGGTGACACTCCAGCATAAAATCCTTCATATTCTTCTCATTTTTAAAATCTCAAAATTCAGATTTAATACCAAGGCTTACAAGATCCTGCCAGATCTGTCCCCTAGCCTGTTTTTCTTACCTTGGTACCCAAGACCTGTTTGTTTTAGGCACCCTGGTCTCCTTTCATTTCAAAGACAGTGTCAAGCTACTTTCCAACCTGGAGCCTTGTGATTTCCTTTACCTGGTAAACTCTTCTCTCTCCCATCTTCACCTGCCTCTTACTTAGCCCCTCTGGTCTCAATTTAAATGTCACTTCTTCAAAGAGATTTTCCTTGACCACCTTCCTAATATACTTACTCCTCTCATAAACTCTTAGCACTTTTCCAAAAGAACATTTATTAAAACTACGATTATCTGTATTTTATCAGTTTAATGTCTGTTTCCTACATTAAAATCCTTAAAGTATCATGACTGTACTGCTTTCTGCTATATCCTTAGAGCCTAGCATAGTTCTTGGCACATAAAAGACACTCATATTTTTAAAGAATGAATGAATGAGTTATAGGTATCTGTGTGACACTAGTACTGAATTGCGCAGAAGCAAGAACCAAAGTAGGAGCAGCAACTTTATCTTTGTCATTCTGTACTGATTCTGCAGAACTTACAAAAGTGCCTGACAAATAGAAGGCACTCAACAAATATTTGTTGAATAATGAATAAACAAGGGACAGTTTAATATTAGGATATTAGTACAATACAGTGTACCAATTGGTCAAATAAGGAAGAACAATAAAATCATCACCATAAATACCAAAAAGACATGTGCTAAAATTCAGCATACATTCATGATTTTAAAAAACACAAGCTTGAAATAAACAGTTTCTTAATTTAAAAAAAAACTATCAAAGCAACAAGCAATAATGTCATTAACAGTGAAATACCACTTGAGGCATTCTCACTGAAATCAGGAGCCAAACATCATCATTATTTACCACCGGTCCCAAAATTCTCACTGGTATAGTGTACAACAATAGTAGCTACTAGAAAAGAGACAAAATTATTATTTATAGATGATTAAGGTTATCTACCAAAATGAAAAAAAACCAAAAAGCAAAAAAGATTAAAAATAAATTTCAATGAAGCGACTGGATAAAAGATAAATATCCATAACTCTATAGCTATTCTGTATACTAGTAATAAACAATTAGAAAGAAATAGAAAAAAGTTCCACTCATAATAGCAGCAAATAAAATCCACCACAAAATACTTAACCTAAAAACTATATATATGAAGAAAGGATAAAATTTTACTGGAAGATATAAAAGAGGACCTGAAAAAAAAAATAGATTTATCATGTTCCTTGACAATGATTTACTTGCATAAAGAAGTTAATTTAGTAAAATTTGGCACATACCTATGGTGAAATATTGGTCTTTAAAAAGCATATTATAAAACAATTGTAAATGGCATAGGAAAATGTGAGAATATAATGTTATATGAAGATGCAGGATAAAAACTATATATGAGGATTCCAATTACGTAAAAATATAAATAAAAGACTGGAAGGAAATACATCAAAATGTTAACCACAGTGGTGATCTCTAGATTGCAGGAAAATAATCTTAATTTGATACTTTAAACTTTCCTGAATTTGTAAATGGCATATGACGAAGATGTATTACTTCTATAATGAGAAAAAATTATTTACAAAGCATTTAACACCAATATTCAGAAAATAGGAAAATGCATATTTACATTAAAATCAGGTCTACTTAACGAACCAAAGATCTCCTTCCTGCAACACGCTGTGTACTGTAGTTTATGTATGAAGCCCAATGATGAAGATAAAATGTGGTTTCAGTGCAAGTATTACTAAATGCATAGAAATGACAAAGAATTTTAGTCAAGTGGTCACTTACCTATTTTCCCCCTATGAGCTACAACTCTGGACATAGCAACACATGGCTAATGTAAAAGAAGTTACAACAAAACTAATGCTGAGCCGGGCGCGGTGGCTCAAGCCTGTAATCCCAGCACTTTGGGAGGCTGAGGCGGGTGGATCACGAGGTCGAGAGATCGAGACCATCCTGGTCAACCTGGTGAAACCCCGTCTCTACTAAAGATACAAAAAATTAGCTGGGCATGGTGGCACGTGCCTGTAATCCCAGCTACTCAGGAGGCTGAGGCAGGAGAATTGCCTGAACCCAGGAGGCGGAGGTTGCGGTAAGCCGAGATCGCGCCATTGCACTCCAGCCTGGGTAACAAGAGTGAAACTCCGTCTCAAAAAAAAAAAAAACAAAAAAAACTAATGCTGAAAATTAGGTGTTTATAAAAGAAAAGGCGCCAGGCGCGGTGGCTCAAGCCTGTAATCCCAGCACTTTGGGAGGCCGAGGCGGGTGGATCACGAGGTCAAGAGATCAAGACCATCCTGGTCAACATGGTGAAAACCCGTCTCTACTAAAAATACAAAAAATTAGCTGGGCATGGTGGTGCGTGCCTGTAATCCCAGCTACTTGGGAGGCTGAGGCAGGAGAATTGCCTGAACCCAGGAGGCGGAGGTTGCGGTGAGCCGAGATCGCGCCATTGCACTCCAGCCTGGGTAACAAGAGCGGAACTCCGTCTCAAAAAAAAAAAAAAAAAAAGGCACAGCTCAGTTTAACTTTTCAGTTTTGAACCAAATGCCTCTCCACATCAAATACAGGACATTTCCATCTCTTATTTCAGCAGCAATGTCAGTTGTTACAGAACTGCCTTTGTTCTAATTTTGATTTTTTTTTTTTTTGAGACGGAGTTCCGCTCTTGTTACCCAGGCTGGAGTGCAATGGCGCGATCTCGGCTCACCGCAACCTCCGCCTCCTGGGTTCAGGCAATTCTCCTGCCTCAGCCTCCCAAGTAGCTGGGATTACAGGCACGCACCACCATGTCCAGCTGATTTTTTTTTGTATTTTTGGTAGAGACGGGGTTTCACCATGTTGACCAGGATGGTCTCGATCTCTTCACCTCGTGATCCACCCGCCTCGGCCTCCCAAAGTGCTGGGATTACAGGCTTGAGCCACCGTGCCCGGCCTTAATTTTGATTTTTTTTTTTTTTTTTTTTTTTTTTTTTTTTTGAGACGGAGTTTCGCCCTTGTTACCCAGGCTGGAGTGCAATGGCACGATCTCGGCTCACCGCAACCTCCGCCTCCTGGGTTCAAGCAATTCTCCTGCCTCAGCCTCCTGAGTAGCTGGGATTACAGGCACGTGCCACCATGCCCAGCTAATTTTTTGTATCTTTAGTAGAGACGGGGTTTCACCATGTTGACCAGGATGGTCTCGATCTCTCGACCTTGTGATCCACCCGCCTCGGCCTCCCAAAGTGCTGGGATTACAGGCTTGAGCCACCGTGCCCGGCAATTTTGATTTTTTAAGTGTTGTTTTTGCCTTCTCCTTTCTAGGCACAGTAAGACCATAGACATTAAGTTATTTTATCTCTTGGATACTTGCAGCTGGGTTTATCTGGCCTTTCAGACACAGCCCTTAAGACTTCTAAAATCCACGACCAAAAAAGAAAAAAAAGAAAAAGAAAACTCAAGCCAGAAAAAAAGCTTACTTAAACTGTTCGATACAAATTAATGGTGCCAAGGGCAGGGACTCTATCTAAACAAAGTTATGTAAACCCATAGTGCCAAGCTCCGTGCCAGTTCCCACTCATCCAAGGACTCAACCAAGAGATAAGGCAACCAATTTGATTTAGATTCATGTGGTTAGATACTCTTTTCCATAGCAACCTCACAGTAGCATCGAGTGGCCATTTTCTCCACCCTATAAAATAGTATGATTAAATGATAAACAAAGAACAGCTTGCACAGAAAGTCAAAGATGATTTGCTTCAAACAGATAAAAATGAGAGAATGGAAATATTGAAGAGAAAATCATGTTTCCTCTAATAAAGAAATGCCTTGAGGGCATGGGGCTTAAATAAAAGACCAAACATTTTTTTTTAAAGGACTGCCTGGACAAGCAATTTAAGGGACTCTTCAGACTTCAAAAAAAATATAACAAATAAAGGAAAATATTATGACTTAACAAACAAAGTTGAAAAAGAGGATGGGGAAAAAAACCTTAAAATGTAATAGCAGTTCCCAGCACTTTGGGAGGCCGAGGCGGGTGGATTACAAGGTCGAGAGATCGAGACCAACCTGGTCAACATGGTGAAACCCCGTCTCTACTAAAAATACAAAAAATTAGCTGGGCATGGTGGCACATGCCTGTAATCCCAGCTACTCAGGAGGCTGAGGCAGGAGAACTGCCTGAACCCAGGAGGCGGAGGTTGCGGTGAGCCGAGATCGCACTATTGCACTCCAGCCTGGGTAACAAGAGCGAAACTCCGTCTCAAAAAAAAATAAATAAATAAATAAAAATAAATAAAATAAAAATAAATAAATAAATAAACAAAAAAAAATGTAATAGCAGTTAAAAAACGACAAAAAACCCCAACCAATAAACCTTATGTGCTGTAAACATTTTATTAGCCCTTCCTACAATTATCAATTTTACAGCAATGATTTAACTGACAGCAACAATACTGGTAGCTCAAGGAAGTTCAGCATTAGAAAGGTAGATCATTATTTTTAATTTTTATAAAGATTCTTGCCGGGCTCGGTGGCTCAAGCCTGTAATCCCAGCACTTTGGGAGGCTGAGGCGGGTGGATCACGAGGTCAAGAGATCGAGACCATCCTGGTCAACATGGTGAAACTCCGTCTCTACTAAAAATACAAAAAAATTAGCTGGGCATGGTGGCGTGTGCCTGTAATCCCAGCTACTCAGGAGGCTGAGGCAGGAGAATTGCCTGAACCCAGGAGGCGGAGGTTGCGGTGAGCCAAGATCGCGTCATTGCACTCCAGCCTGGGTAACAAGAGCGAAACTCCATCTCACAAAAAAAAAAAAAAAAAAAAAAAAGATTCTTACCAGCTACCCGCTTTTTCTTAGGCATAGCCTACATCTTTTTGGGAAACAATGCTAATTTGTATGCCTGCTACAAGAGACCACAGGAAAAGATGGTGAAATTTAAAAATGTGCCGCAAAAGGTGTCTTAAATGTAATAAGCGTTCAAGTAAATATTTGTTGAATAAAAATCAAGCACATTTGGAAAGATACTCACTGTTAGAAGCTATGTGAATCAATAGAGTTTCTTCTGCTTCTGAGAGTGGAAAAAAAAGAGAATAGGATCAGGGAAGAGAAAACTACTCATTACAACCAAAAGAATACATGCCTAACTAAATAACTGCTTCTCTCAGTCACTACTCCTAGGTCTTAGAACACATTTTTTCAAATCCTTTTTTTGCTTAATATTTTTTAAAAAGGGATTTTAATAGCACTAGGTTCTAAAGACTATGAGCAAATCAACTAAAATAAAAATGAACTGAAGAAGTAACCAAACGGAACTCTTCAAAGCAAATCAAGGAACAAGAAATTAATAGTACAGAACACAACAACATGCTAATTCAAGTGAAAGCAAGTTGAACTCCACTTAACTATAACATACTGATTTAACTCTGTGCCCTTTAGATACTCCTTTAGATGCTAGAAGGCAAAGGAAGTGACCCTGAAAGCCCAGAGGTGAATTACTTTCTTAACTCAGATCTATTCTCTGAAAATTTCCCAGTGATCTCATTACCTCTGCCCCTGCCCCACACAGGGTAGAATATACCTTCAGGTTACAATTATTACCTGTGGGCCCAAGGCCCTCCATCCCCAACAGGGTACAAAGCAGTCTGCAAATTTAGAGTTCTCTTATTTCTTGATGGTTCTTCTGGACTTCTTTCCTTTACAACTAGTGTCTAGACCCAACCTATCTCTTTCCCTCTGACTTCTCTGGATTTGACCAACTGTACCTGCCAGACCCTACTAGCTAATTGAACTCTGGGTACTGACTCCTTGGGATTAGGCTGGATCTACCTTGGTCAAATGTAGTCATCTCACGTTTTCCACCTCTCTCCCAAGACTGAATTGTTTATCTGGCTCTATTACTCAGGTACAACAGAAGCAACTGGCAAGGAACTAAGTCATTTAATACTAGAAAGCAATCTCGGTATTATTATTAGGATGATTAAACAAGGGGAATTAGGACATCACTTAATACTAGAAAGCAGTCTCGATATTATTATTAAGATGATTCAGGGCCGGGCGCGGTGGCTCAAGCCTGTAATCCCAGCACTTTGGGAAGCCGAGGCGGGTGGATCACAAGGTCAAGAGATCGAGACCATCCTAGTCAACATGGTGAAACCCCGTCTCTACTAAAAATACAAGAAATTAGCTGGGCATGGTGGCGCGTGCCTGTAATCCCAGCTACTCAGGAGGCTGAGACAGGAGAATTGCCTGAACCCAGGAGGCGGAGGTTGCGGTGAGCCTAGATAGCGCCATTGCACTCCAGCCTGGGTAACAAGAGCGAAACTCCGTCTCAAAAAAAAAAAAAAAGATGATTAAACAAGGGGAATTAGGGCATCAAAACATAGATATTGTACGTTTACTACTGATCTTCATTAACTTTTAGTTCTGTAAAACCTGAGTGTTCACAGATGGTTTTCTTTTTCTTTAGAAATGGCCTTACTCTCTCACCCAGGTTAGCATGCAGTGGCGCAATCACAGCTCACTGCAGCCTCAAACTACTGGGCTCAAGCAATCCTCCTGCTTCAGCCTCCCAAGTAGCTGGGACTACAGGTATGTGCCACCACATTTGGCAAATGTTGTTTTTAAAATTTTATTTTTGTAGAGATGGGGTCTTGCTATGTTGCCCAGGCTGGTACTGAACTCCTGGGCTCAAGCAATACTCCTGCCTCAGCTTCCCAAAATGCTGGGATTACAGGTATGCACTGTGCCTGGCCACAGTTTACAAAATAAATGAAGAGGTCAGGAAATAGAAAGATGAAAATCATACATAAGTCTTCCTTCAGTCATGGGGAAATACGTCACATGTGTGCACATATTTTCCCAGATCCTAAGAAGCAGCACTATGATCTAACAATCAGAAACAGGGTAAAAGAGATCCTAGAGGTACAATAAAAAGGTACAAAGCTCACAGGATATTAATTTAAAGTCATGTTCTTTGGCTCTTCCCCTCTGTAAAGGGCCACACCTTGAAAACTGAGGTGACCACAGTAACACTATGGCACACAGCTACCTTGTTTAGTACGTCTCTCTCACATGGGGCAGGTTAAATAGCTGTCACTTAATTCTTCTATACAATATGGGCACTATTCATTGAAGCTATTTTTAATTCTTAACACATGCATTCTTAAAAAGCCATACCCACTAGCTTAGTATTTTCACTTAAAGGAATAAATCCTGAGGAAATAAGAGATGTGCAGGTATATTTATATGCACATCTTATTTATTTATTTTTTTTTTTGAGACGGAGTTCCGCTCTTGTTACCCAGGCTGGAGTGCAATGGCGTGATTTCGGCTCACCACAACCTTCGCCTCCTGGGTTCAGGTAATTTTCTTGCCTCAGCCTCCTGAGTAGCTGGGATTACAGGCACGTGCCATCATGCCCAGCTAATTTTTTGTATTTTTTTAGTAGAGACAGGGTTTCACCAGGTTGACCAGGATGGTCTCGATCTCTTGACCTCGTGATCCACCTGCCTCGGCCTCCCAAAGTGCTGGGATTACAGGCTTGAGCCACCACGCCCGGCCTGCACATCTTATTATGTGCATATAAATGTTCATAATATTACTATTTTATTCCCCTATGTTGACACTTGGGTTATTTTTCACTAGTATAAACAGTAATATGATTTATACTAGTGAATGAACTATGTTCATCATATTACTATTTATACTAGTGAAAAATAACCCAAGTGTCAACATAGGGGAATAATCACATTACGGGTCATTCATAAACTGGAATGGTATATAGCCATTAATGGCATGGAAAAGTGCTCATAATATGATGGCATGTAGAACTGACAAAAAATTGTGTAAGATGAGTATGACTCACCCTACAATGCATGTGTAGAAAAAAGGAAAATGCTGGTGTCTATCTCTGAAGGATGGGAATTTAAGTGACCTATTTTCTTTATACTTTTCTGTTCTTTCCAAACACATTATGTTATGTACATGCCACTTTGTGATTAAACAAAAAAAAAGTTCAATGTAGTTTAAGAAAGATTTCATACAAGGTAAGATTTAAGTTTTTCAAGAAAGGCCAGGCATGCTGGCTCATGCCTGTAATCCCAGCACTTTGGGAGGCTGAGACGGGCAGATTGCTTGAATTCAGGAGTTTGAAACCAGCCTGGGCAACGTGGCGAAACCCCACCTCTACAAAAAATACAAAAAAAATTAGCCTGGGGGTGGTGCTCCTGTAGTCCCAGCTACTTGGGAGAATCTTTTGAGCTTGGGAAATGACCTTGTCTTGGAAAAAAACAAGTTTTCCAAGAAGCTACAATTGATATAGAATGCTTCTGCCTGATAAAGCCACTGGTCCTACTGGAAACAGAATGCATTTGTTCTCTAGTATCAATTTCCTTTCCAGAGCAATGTGAGATGACAGAAGCAACACCTCCTACACAAACCTCCCAATTTTTAAGTTTCATCGTAGCAGATGAAACAACAGATTTTCTGTGCTCAGTCCCCAAATTTGATGACAAGAGGCCAAATATTTCCTCCCCAGAGTCAAATTTCTTACAATTCACCAAAGTCAAGGTTTGAGAATCAGCACAACTGAGTGTAAGATATTACAATCTGGCAAGGTATGTTGCCAATTGTCTTCATTTCAAATACCATATGGAGAAAGTGCCAAATATGTGTGAATCCAAGTGACCTTGGTACCTTACAATGAGCACTGTGTCAGTTAAGCCCAAGAACGTTATTTAAATCCGTATATAGGTCAGTCAGCATACAAACTACCTACACAGGTAACAATCTACATACATTTCTAACTCAAGCCAAGGAAACAGACGAGACTATATACACATACATATATACAAATATATTTCAATATAACCCTTCAGCATACTTAGACAAAGTATCATCTCCTCAATGTCATCGTTTTTATGCAAAGAGGAATACACTTCATTTTACGTGCAGTGACAAATTTAAATATGTATGGTATTACATAATGCAGTAATGACCACGAGAAAACATAAAACTTGCTAAGCAATTAAAGCTAGTACCTTGAACACATCTGAAGTGGCTATTTATAGGAATGATATCTTGAACATGCTGTGCCTTTTCATGCAACTGGATTATTAACCTAGGAAACAGAAGAACGCATCAAAGAATAGCCACTGAAAAACTCATTTAGCAACAAAATACTTTGCTGTCTTGTTATACAAATCTAGTCTGTATTTATTAGACTTGCTGCATCTAGTTCCCTGGATCTGGGCATCAGAACAGCTAAATATTACTTGAGGCTTAAAAGGATGCTAGTGGTGATCAATATCTGAATACCCACACTGTTCTCCATGCCATACATCCTAAAAACAGCGTACAAGTTAAAGAGCATGAATTACAGAGTCTATAGCTTCAGAGTATGCATACCAGAGTGAATAAATGACAGCTAGATGTGAAGTCCATGAGGGCAGAGACCACAGCTGTTTTTACACCATGGAATTTTTAGTACCTAGCATGGAGCCTGGCACACAGCAGTTGCTCATGTGTGTGGAATCAATGAATTAGAAAATTTATAAATTGGCCGGGCGCGGTGGCTCAAGCCTGTAATCGCAGCACTTTGGGAGGCCGAGGCGGGTGGATCATGAGGTCAAGAGATCGAGACCATCCTGGTCAACATGGTGAAACCCCGTCTCTACTAAAAATACAAAAAATTAGCTGGGCATGGTGGCGCGTGCCTGTAATTCCAGCTACTCAGGAGGCTGAGGCAGGAGAATTGCTTGAACCCAGGAGGTGGAGGTTACGGTGAGCCGAGATCGCGCCATTGCACTCCAGCCTGGGTAAGAAGAGCGAAACTCCGTCTCAAAAAAAAAAAAAAAAAAAAAGAAAATTTATAAATTAACTTTCCAATTATATTCCCATGGCTTTTTACCAAAGAATGGTTCAATCTCTTCAAACAAGCATGCAGATTCATAAAGGAGTAAGAGGGGGTACCCAGCCAGCTGGATCAGCCAAAGTATCAGTGACCAACAAGGTGCCAGATATCACAACCAGACTGCCTTCACATCCCTTGTGTTTTTCCTCTGGTTTCCAAGTTTATGCTGGTATTTCTACATAAACACGAGTAAACCTGGCTCCCCAGTATGAAATCCATACTTCTAAATCCATATGTACTTCTGAAATATTAATTTTTCATTTATTATTTATCCTTAATGGCCCAGAATCAAGGTACAACCTATTGGTAAACAACTATTCTGAACGTCAACTAGCATTCCCAAAGTCAAACACTCTTCAGGTGTTGTTTTTAGTTTTGTTTTTGCCAGGAACACTCTGTTTCTTTCCAAGTTTCATCTCAAATAACACCTCCTCCATGAAGCCTTCCTCAATACTCCCAAGCAAAACCAGCAGCCTTACTGCCTTTGTTTGCCCCTCTAACAGAGAACTTATACACTCCATATGGTTATATTTATTTCTCCTTACTGATTTGAGCTCCTTGAAAGCAAGGACCATATCATATTGTTTTGTCTGGAGCCTAAAAGATGCTCCACAAATACTGGTTGAATACATTACGTAGCTTAATTACGCCATAAGCAGAGGTGAATTTCAAAATGTAACTGTTTAGCTTCGGACATTAAAATGTCATTGCTTTGAAGGGTTTTATTTCTGTTTTATTGTCTTTTTTGGGGTGCTTGTCGTTTTTGCTTTTTGCATTTTCAAATGTGTTAACTTTGAAGAGGATAACCTGGGATAAGTAATTACTTAGATAGAACTAAGGGAAATAAGGCCGGGCGCGGTGGCTCAAGCCTGTAATCCCAGCACTTTGGGAGGCCGAGGCGGGTGGATCACGAGGTCAAGAGATCGAGACCATCCTGGTCAACCTGGTGAAACCCCGTCTCTACCAAAAATACAAAAAATTAGCTGGGCATGGTGGCACGTGCCTGTAATTCCAGCTACTCAGGAGGCTGAGGCAGGAGAATTGCCCGAACCCAGGAGGCGGAGGTTGCGGTGAGCCGAGATCACGCCATTGCACTCCAGCCTGGGCAACAAGAGCGAAACTCCGTCTCAGAAAAAAAAAAAAAAAAAAAAGAACTAAGGGAAATAAAAGTATTAATGCTATTTTTCTGCTCTGATCCTTCTTGCCTAATTTGCAGGGGTCTGTATTTTAAGATGATTATAGGAATATGGGGCAGGCCCCTTTCTTTCTTTCTTTTTTTTTTTTTTGAGACGGAGTTTCGCTCCTGTTACCCAGGCTGGAGTGCAATGGCGCGATCTCGGCTCACCGCAACCTCCGCCTCCTGGGTTCAGGCAATTCTCCTGTCTCAGCCTCCTGAGTAGCTGGGATTACAGGCACGCGCCACCATGCCCAGCTAACTTTTTGTATTTTTAGTAGAGACGGGGTTTCACCATGTTGACCGGGATGGTCTCGATCTCTTGACCTCGTGATTCACCCGCCTCGGCCTCCCAAAGTGCTGGGATTACAGGCTTGAGCCACCGTGCCCGGCCCTAGGCCCCTTTCAATATGGAAAGTTCATGAGTTGAGTGGAGAGTCCTATAAGCCCAGATGGAAACCAGAAACCAGATAAAAGGCTGAGAAATCAAGGTGTTATGGAGGAAGATCTTACTTTCAGGAAGATAAACACAAATCACAATGAATGCTAAAATATGTAAAGAAGAAAGGGTGTTGAATATTAGCAATAAAGCTTGATCTGGACTGGACTGTTAAAAACCATTATAAAACAGAAATAAACTGAGCATTTAAGTGAATTCCACAACATTTATTGACTATTTACTAAATTAAATAGTGCTAGTCACTAAATTATAACAAAAGAGTGGGGCTAAGAATAAGCATAAATATTCGACCTGAGTTTAATTATTCATTTCAGAATAAAAAGAAAAATAATCGGTATACAGCAAAACAATGGAATTCAGAATTTGGTAGTTGTCAAACATCAAACAGAAAAGAGTGACAAATCCTGACTGCCAACTCTGCCTTATCCCTAGGAAACACTGATTTGTCAAAGGAAGGTTAAAGGTCAAACAGGTTTTGTCATAATCTATTATCCTTGAAAAAAAGATGAATCTTAGTGTTTGATTCCGTTTCCAAAAAAAAAAAACCTGATTTTTAATTGTAATTTTGTTCTTTCAAGTAAATCTCCTATGGTTGAGAATAGGAACCATAGACCTAAAGATTTAAGACAGGGTTAAAGTTAGTTCTAGAACACAAAGGCCAAAAGTAAAAAGTTCTGGACACTCAAATCAGAGAAGGCACCAGAGAGATAAGAATATGAGGATTATAAGGCCGGGCACGGTGGCTCAAGCCTGTAATCCCAGCACTTTGGGAGGCCGAGGCGGGTGGATCACGAGGTCAAGAGATCGAGACCATCCTGGTCAATATGGTGAAACCCCGTCTCTACTAAAAATACAAAAAAGTAGCTGGGCGTGGTGGCACATGCCTGTAATCCGAGCTACTCAGGAGGCTGAGGCAGGAGAATTGCCTGAACCCAGGAGGCGGAGGTTGCGGTGAGCCGAGATCGCGCCATTGCACTCCAGCCTGGTGAACAAGAGCGAAACTCCGTCTCAAAAAAAAAAAAAAAAAAGAATATGAGGATTATAGATGGTATTACAGTATTAGGTATTGCCAGTAAATGATTTCAGGAGGAACTTTTCAGTGTAAATCTGAGACATGTTACATAGGTTCAGATCTCAGGTATTCTACTTCCTAATTGTGAACAAGTGACTTAACCTGTCAGTGCCTCAAATTCTGTATCTACAAAAGGGGGGTGATGATATCACTCTTTTATAGTAATCCTCACATGTGGACTAAATGAACTAATTAATGAAAAGTGCTTAGAACAGTAACTGGCACATAAGCAGCTACTGAGTGTTAGTTAGTTATATACAACAACTATACCCCCATGCCCCCACATTTACCACCAACTATACCCCCATAACTTATACAGAATTGGAACACAAGACTTCCTTATTAGCTCAATAGAATTCCAACTCTGCTAATACGAGGGACCAGATCCTGGGCTGTGGTCATCTCAACAATGTAGCCATTCCAGTCAGTCTTCATAATTTTGTTTCTACATTAGAGGAGACCAAGGCACAAAAGTTCTATTGGTTTGCCAAGGTCACACCTCTTTACCCCATTCTAGCCTTTGGAAGTGTTAGTGGTATTTCACTTTTCTGCTGAATTTAGTTTAGTTTCATTAAACTAGTCTTCCAGGGTTTGATGCAATATGGGTTTGACGAACTTCCCAATAGAGCTGACTAAGCAGGACCCAGTAAAGAGCTACTTCATAGAACTAGTTGACATCCAGTTAGTATGGCACCAATAGCCTCAGTAAAGAGCAGGTCTGGCCAGTGGGAATTTCTTCCTCGTAAATCAGACAGCATAGACATAGAGAATCTAAAAGTGGGGACTGAGAAAATTGGTTTTAGGCAGAACCCAATGTTGGGAGATGGCAAGATTTAAGTGAACAAGCTGTAAACTGGGAAGTAACATGATGTCAAGAAGCCAGTGAATAACCAAGGGAGGTGTCTTGGGCACACAAGGATAGGAGCCTATGATATGTAATGGTCACCATGGATACTTTTGAGATGAGGCATTAGTCACAACAGAGTGAAATTAGCAGCTATGGTGATAGCTTATCAAAATAATCTTTTGATCAATCAGTCAACAGTATTTACTGAGCTCCTATGTCTAAGACAGAGTAGAAGGTGACACACTGATAAAATACCAACTGTCATTTCTGTTTCTACACATTTCATCACCTTTTCTTTCTAACAGTCAAGTCAATAAGTGAGGAAGTTTCTGGCCGACACTAAACCATTAGTGAACTAATGAATATGCCTTCAAGCAAGTGGGATAAGAGGGTGGGGAGACTGGAGAAACCAGCTGAATAGGGTTCGGACAAGTCTGTAATGTTAACAATGATGCGTTTCCATAGCAGTTTTACTTTTTGTAAACCACTCTCGCATTTATTTTTCCCCCAGTTAAAACTCCAAAGGCTTTATAAGGCAAGGCAGTTAATATTTTTATTCAACTGATGAGTTAACTTTGGCCCAGAAAGCTTTATTGACTTGACTGATATTACACAACACATGTCAGTTGCAGGGGCAGGAACTAAAAAGCCAGGCCTCCTGCTTCCCCGCCCATTCAGTCCTTCCACCGAGCCACACTACCAAGCACAATCCAGAGGCTTGGAAGTTGGGGACGAAGCCCCGAGGTTAGAGAGCACTGGCATTTCACACCTGGACCTGAACCTGTTGCCCTCGTGGCCTCAGTACGAGGAGACTGGGTGACCCGTCGCAGTTTGGGGTTGAGAGGTATGGCTCTCCTCCTCTGTGGGAATCAGGTGGTTACTTACTCATATTGCCCGTTCCTCTGTGCTAGGGTCAGGGCGCAGGGCTTCCGGTGAGGACCCTTCATCTCCATACCCTCGACAGTATGCGGGCGCTAGTCAAGGGTCTCCTTTGGAAGCGTGGTGGGGAGGGGTGGTGAGCTGCGGGGCTGACGGGGGGGATCTTCCGCCCCGCCCCCCGGCCGCCCTCCCCCGCCCTGCTGCACCTCCAGCGCCGGTCCCCTCCCCCGCTCTGCTCGGCCTCTGGGCCTCCTGGCAGCCCCGGCCCGCCAAGTTCTGCAGGGCTCCCGACCCCCACCCCCGGCCCTGCGCGGCCTCCCCTCCCCCTTCTCTCCGGCGGATACGGCAAGGGGCTGGGCTCCGACCGGGAGCGGTGGATCCATCCAGGCGGCCTCCGGGCTCAGCCGGACTGCGGACTGCGGGCGGATCCGACGACACTGGCTCCCGCGTCCCCAAACCCACCCGCCTCGGCTGCGTGTCGTTTGAGGAACAGCTCCGCGCCAGGCGCCGGGCGCCGGAGCCGGGAGCCGGGAGCGGGGAGCTGGGAGCTGAGAATCTGACCCGAGAGAGAGCGGCGCCTCGCGCCCCCGCCAGTTTTCCAGGCCGCCGCAGATTCCGCCCCCGGCGGCCAACCTGCGGAACTGCAGCGAGAGACCCGACGGACTGGGGGCTTCTCTACCACGTCCAGCAAGGAATGGGTTCTAAATGCCACCTGTGACATCAGAATTGTTCTGAGGACTTTGAAGATGGCCACAGAAACAAAACACAGCCATACCTATGGGGGAATCTCAAACGTGTTGTGTCCAGTACGACCCACATCATTCAGTATATTTACATGGTCACCTCTAACTAGGCAATGTCCAAATATATATCCCTGGCCCAGACTTCTTACCAAATAGAGTCCATTATTAACACATCATTGTGTGACAAAACTAACTCATTATCATTTCACTTCAAAGCCATATATTTTTTCCCCCTCCTAATCTCTATATCCAATCAGTCAACACACCCTGTTGATATTTTACTTGGAATTGCTTTTAGATTCTTTATTTTCTCTCCATTTAAACTGCCATAACTTTATTGAAGCCCTTGTGATAGCCTATCTAGGTTATTGCATTTTGCTCTAGATAAATCCTGTTGACTTTACTCTCTACTTTGACCTGTTTACTCTGTTGACAGCCATGAAAATATTTTCCCGAAGTAATTTTTGAATTGTGTTATTCATTTGCTCCAGAATCTATAAAAATAAACTAGATATCAAGACTGTAAGTCTATAGTAATTAAAAGTATACTGTGGAGATAGACAACCAGTGAAACAGAATATAAAGCCCCCAAACAGACACACACATATATGGAAAGTTGATATGCAGTGTGTGTGACATTTCAAATCAGTGGGGAAGAATGGATTAGCCACTAAGTGCCACTAAGACTACTGCTTACCCATATGAAAAATTATAAAATTAGACCCCTCCCTCAGACCATAAAAGAAAAATCAATTCTAGGTGGATAAAAGATCTAAATGTGAGCTGGGCGCGGTGGCTCACGCCTGTAATTCTAGCACTTTGGGAGCCTGAGGTGGGTGGATTACCTGAGGTCAGGAGTTCAAGACCAGCCTGGCCATAATGGTGAAACCCTACCTTTAAAAAATAAAAAATAAAATTTTTTTTAATTTAAAAAAAAAAAGATCTAAATGTGAAAAGCAAAATTATAACTTTCAGAAAAAAACAGTATCTTTATGAGCTTAGAATATGAAATGAGATATTTAATTTTATGTAGCCAAATAAAATAGCTACATAAATAAAATAGCTACAAAGAATAAGATATTTAGCTACATAAAATTTCAAAATATTTGTACCTCAAGGCAATATAAACAAGTTAAAAGACAGACTGGTCTGCACCGTGGTTCATGCCTGTAATCCCAGTACTATGGGAGGCCGAGGCAGGGGGATTACTTGAGCCCTGGAGTTCAAGACCAGCCTGGGCAACATGGCAAAACTGTAGCTCTACAAAAAATATAAAAATTAGCCAGGTTTGGTGGCAAGCGCCTGCAATCCCAACTACTCTAGAGGCTGAGGTGGGAGCCTCCCTTTGAGTCAGGAAGATCATGGCTGTAGTAAGCCGTGATGGCGCCACTGCGCTCCAGCCAGGGTGACAGACCAAGACCTTGTCTCAAAAAACAAACAGGACAAGCTGTCATCACCTTTCTGACTTTTTCTCTTCCCATCATTTCCCACCACTCTCTCTAGCTTTGCTTAGTCACACTGACTCCTTGCTGTTCCTAGGACTTCCCAGGCACACTCTTGCCTCAGAGCCTTTGCACCTGCTGTTCACTCTGCCTGCACTCTCACCTCCCTCAGGTCTTTGATCAAATGTTACTTTCTCACGGAAGCCTTCCTAGACCACTTTATTGAAAATCGTAATTCAACGATCCCCTTCTTCATTGTTATACATACATGTTCCCTATCCCTCTTCCCTGCTTATGTATCACTCTCCACCATTTCTGTTTTATTTATCCATATTATTGATCATTTACCTTCACCCACTAGAATGTTGAGTTCCATGAGTGCAAGGATTTTTTGTCTGTTTTGCTCATAGCTGCATTCTCAGTGCTTAGAACCATTCTTGGAGCAAAGTAGATGCTAGAAAAATATTGATTAAATGAATGAATGACTTAGTATCCAGGATATATAAGAACTCCTATAAATAAGAAATAAAGAAATCTAATAGAAAAATTGACAAAATATGTGAGTAAGTAATTCATAGTCAAGGAAATCCAGATGGCCAATAAAGATATGAAAGGATGCCTAACTTTATTACTATTCAGGGAAATTGAAAAGTAAAACCATGAAATACCATTTCACAACCATCAGTTTTATGAAAATTTAAAAAATCAGACAACCCCAGTGTTGTTGAGGTTCTAGCAGTAGAACTCTGATTTATGGCTAGAAGGAGTTTAAGTTGGTAGAACTGCTGTGAAGAACAATTTGATGATATCTAATAAAGGTAATACCCCTCAATCTAGAAATTCTATTTCTAGGTATAGACACTGGCAAAACTCTACCAGTGTAGAGACATATAAAATAATGTTACTTGCAGTATTATTTGTAATCTCAGACAATGAAAGCTGAGTAAATGTCAGCAGGTGGATGAATAAATAATAGTGTTCTTGATGAGTGAATCTGAGCTACGGTTAGTTACAGGTAAATTTCAAAAACATAATAATGTTGAGCAAAAAGCAAATTGCAAAACAGGTATAGTATACTCTGTATATAAAGTCTGAAAATATCATCTATTGCTTATGGCTACATAGATGAGTAGTACTGTAATAGTATGTAAAACGTGAAAGGGCATGATCACCAAATTAAGGGAGGGAGAAGATTGACACTGGGGAGGGGCATATGGAGAATATCAAATATATCTGTAATATTTATTTCTGAAAACAGAATCTGAAAAGTGATGTTGCAAAATTTGATAGAACTGGGTGGTGGGTACATATGTTGGTCCTGTAATTCCATCTACTTTCCTGCACTGAAAATCATTTGCAGTGAATGAAAATGAGAGATAAAGAAGGAATATGCAGGGGAGGGTTAGCAGTATCGAATGCTGAAAATAGGACAAGAAAATGAGGACCAAAGAAACTTTCTTTGGATGTGTCAAGGAGTTCACTGGAGACCAATAATTGTTTGGTTTCATTAAGTGGTGAGGATGGAAACAAGATTATGGGGAATTGAGGAGAGGCTATATTGTGAGAAAATGGAGACAAGACACCACAGATTGAAGAGGTTTGGAAATAAAAAGGAGCAGAGTACAATTTTAATTAAATTAGTTAGAAGGGTCAGAGGTTGCAGACAAAGTCTGAAGCCACTTTAAAGCAAAGAGGAAGGAACCAACAAAGAGGAGGACTTTTTTTTTTTTTTTTTTTGAGACGGAGTTTCGCTCTTGTTACCCAGGCTGGAGTGCAATGGCGCGATCTCGGCTCACCGCAACCTCCGCCTCCTGGATTCTGGCAATTCTCCTGCCTCAGCCTCCTGAGTAGCTGGGATTACAGGCACGCACCACCATGCCCAGCTAATTTTTTGTATTTTTAGTAGAGATGGGGTTTCACCATGTTGACCAGGATGGTCTCGATCTCTTGACCTTGTGATCCACCGGCCTCGGCCTCCCAAAGTGCTGGGATTACAGGCTTGAGCCACCGCGCCCGGCCATATAATTCTTATGAAGAAGAAATCACCACCATGTAAATTAAATTAGTTACACACAAACAAATAATTTCAAAAGCAAAATAACCAAAGCATTTTCAAAATTGATAGTGAAAATACAAATGTTTAATGCAGGATGTGGATGCATTTTAATATGTTTATTATGATGCTGGCTAAAACCTCCACAAGTGACAGTGTTTAGGGCCTGCAAAGGCGAAAACAGGCCTGCCTAACATAGATGAGGCTGGGAAGGGAGATTTTGCATAGGTGAGTCAGCAGCCAGAGGCTGGAAGGCAGGCCCAGTGGAGGCATAAATGATTCATTGATTTTTAAATCAACACTAGTTGAAAAACCTCCCTTTCCATATACACAAATCCGCTATGGGTATGACTTTCCATACAGAGCAACATAAAGCGTTCATTTTTGTTTACATATTTCTGTTTTGCATTTCTACAGTATTTATGTCTATTTTCATTTCTTACAGAGTTTAGGGTGAGAAAGGCTCATTACTTGGGGCCACAGTCTATCACCTACACTCTTGATGAGATGGTGACAGGCACAGCAAGCAGGAGAAACTGGCTTCCTTTGGCACACAATGCCCTCCAGGCCTTTCTTTCCCTTTAAATCCCACTTTCCCTTTGCTACTTTATTCCTATCCTGGCTAGTTTCTTAATTCTCTTCATTCTTCACCCCTATCTCATTCTCCAAGGCTAAGCTCTCGTTTCTGCTTAGTGAATCCCAGAGGCAGGTTGGCATTGCCCAGGCCTGCTTGCCTCTTCCTCTCAGAAATTAGAGATGCTGAAATGAAAGAATATGGCGTCAGCCTGGCATTAAACCTCCAAGGATCTGTCCTGAATGCGTCATTCCAGAGTTATCTCCCAAGAAAACTCTTTATAAACTTTATGCTCTGCTCATCATTTCCCTTCAGATTTGAACATGTGCAGCAGTTGGTGGCAATCAAATGGATGTCCGTGCCTCAAATACTCAGTCGATCATCTAGCTGAACACTGCTAGCATGCCATCTTGGTCTTGACCTTTATAGAGTGTTAAATTATAAAATATGATCCATAAGCTGTTTAATATATATCCATAAAGCATCAACGAGATGCTAATGTTGAAATGCAGAGCATAAAAATGATTACAATTCCAAAAATTCCCAAGATGGCACTCATCAGACCCATAAGCTGCATTTATCTGATCAAAATTCTTATATAGCTCATAAAAATTTCTCAAGCACTCCAGAAATCCTTAAAAAGAAAATTGAGTTATGGCTAAATTCAATTTGTTTTCTCACTTATTGGGAATAAAAATTATCCACATCTGCAAAGTGAAATGACAAGATCTCTTAATATTATTATTTAGAAACTAAACGCAAAAATTATTAAAGTAAGCAGGTCGATATTTTTTAAAGCACGAAATTCAATAATTTCAATTTCAGGTCTTGAAAAGGGTTTTTGTCTATTTGTGAATGCTGCAAGGCCTAGTAACATTTAACCATACTGTGATGGGCACAGTGGGATGATTGCTGAAGACCGCTTGAGCTCCCTGATACTCTCAATCATGTGACCCTTCTGGATGCAGACAGGGAGACATGAGGCTGGTCTCATCTCCAATACAGGTGTCACAAAGGAAGGGGAGAATACAGCCTTGGTTTTTAGGTTATCATTTTAAGTCTCATTCCAGGGTGCAAGGCAGGAAGATTTGGAAAGAGTCTCTGTTGAGAAAGATGTGTTACGTTCCTCAACCCATGCCTCCACCTGAGAACTGAGGTGACAAGAGCCTCAGAACTGAGAAAGGAGTAGAGCAGGAAAGTAAGATAATGCTTTTGTTTATTTAGAGGCAGTCTCACTTTGTTGCCCAGGCTGGAAGGCAGTAGCATAATCATAGCTCACTGCAGCCTTGAACTCCTGAGCTCAAGTGATCCTCCTGCCTCAGCCTCCCGAGTAGCTGGTACTACCGATGTGCACCACCACGTCTAGCTAACTAAAAAAAAAATTAATAGACAGAGTCTTGCCATGTTGCTCAGGCTAGTCTTGAACTTCTGGGCTCAAGTGATCCACCCTCCCTTGGCCTCCCAAAGTGCTGGGATTACAGGTATCAGCCATCACGCCCAGCCCAGAAGAGAATATGGAAGCTGGAATCTTGTGGTCATAATGAGAAGAAGCCCCACTGGGAGAAGTAGAGACGAAGTCATTAGAGGCCTGATGGGCAGTTGGCTACCTTAATGGATGGCAGCAGGGATGGAAGACAGGATAACTGCACATCTCGGGGAAGGCCAGTGCAGAATATACCAAGAACCGGAGAAATGGATTCCACCTACCCACCACCACTGTTATTTCAGTCTTGCATAAACTCTGGAGTTCAAAATCAACATGTGGGCCGTCAAGGAGGGAGGGGGTGAATCCTAAATCTGATTGAGTTTAAATATTAATTGACTGAGTTGAAGTGGAGGATTGTTTTCTGCTGTCAGAAAGAATGATGCTTCTAGAAAGGCATTAAATCCAGACATAAGCAGCGTAAGCTTCAGAACCTTGTCTGTCTTGCTTATGACTCTATACCTAGCACCTAGTACTTAGCAAAGTAGCATTTCGATAGGTATCCGGCCCCTGCAGAAAATAATGAGTGATTTAGAATTATCCTAAGTGTGCTAAGCAGCAAAACAAATTGGAAAGTTTTGCTCTAACCAGTTTAACTATTTAATTTCTCGATCGCATGCCACTTGTTCTTCACTCCATCTCAGTGCTAAATGCTACAACTCTTCCCCAACCTCCTCTGCAACTGTACCTGCTGGAATCCTCTATTCTTCAATGCTCACCTCAAATGAAGCTTTTCCTTCTCCTTTGAAGCTTTTTTCCCATTACCTCTCAGCTGGAAAGGAATGCTCCGTCTTCTGAATAACAGTGTCTCTGTACGTCTTAGGGAAGTTCTTGAAACTTTTCAAGGTCTGTTTTGTGCAATATTGTTACAGAATGAACAAGCACATGATGAACTCTGATCATTCTTATCGCTACTCAGCACCATCTCCTCAGTGCTTTATAGTCACATGTTTTGAAAGAAACATTTATAAAGTACTTCTTTATGTTTTTCTGTGGTGCGTCTAATTTTTCTTATTTTAATGTGCATAAAGTATATATGCACAGTTTAACAAATAATTATAAAGTCAATGTCCATGTAATCTCTACCCAGGTTAAAAAATTGAACATTGTTAGCACTTTGAAAGTGCGAACAATGCAGGACTCCAGCTTCCAAATTCACTTCTGGGCTGGGCACCCAAAACAGGTCCCTTTCTCTGATCATTCATTCTTTCACCCTGAATTAAACCAAGGGTAGTATTGAGCCAGCATTCCCTGGCAAGGTATAAAAGGTTCTGTCTGTTTCAAGTGGTCAAAGTCCATGCCATAGTAGTCATTAAAATTTTTGAAGGTCATCCCTGGACATAACCACTATCTTGAGTTCTGTGATAATCATTTCCTTGCTTTTCTTTATAGTTTTATCATTTATGAATACAGTCATTAAAATGTTTGCCTGCTTTTGAACTTTATATGAATGGGCATTGTATGGTATGTACTCTTTACATCTTGCTTATTTCACACAATAATATGTCATGCTTGTGGTCATATATAGACACTCTTTGGTTTCACTGATGTACAATATTCTATTGTGCAACTATATAAGAATTCATTCACTCTGTTGTTCATGAACATTAGGTGGTTTCCAGCATTTGGCTATTAAAAACAAAAGATGATAAGAGCATTCTTTTTTTTTTTTTTTTTGAGACAAAGTCTCCCTCTGTCACCCAGGCTGGAGTGCACTGGCTCAATCTCGGCTCACTGCAACCTCTGCCTCCCAGGTTCAAGCAATTCTCCTGCCTCAGCCTCCTGAGTAGTTAAGAGTATAGGCGTGCGCCCTCACACTCAGCTAATTTTTGTATTTTTGGCAGAGACAGGTTTTCACCATGTTGGTCAGGCTGGTCTCAAACTCCTGACCTCAGGTGATCCACCCACCTTGGCTTCCCAGAGTGCTAGGATTACAGGCTTGAGCCACTTCATCCGCCTAGAACATTCTTGTACATGGTTTTTGGAGCACATATGAATGATTACCTCTGGGGTGTATTATCCTAGTGTCATTACTGGGTGAAAGATGTCACAGGTTGGGCTCTCTAGAAACAAAAGCTCAGATGGAATGTTGGGTGCAAGATGCTTATTAGGGATCAAAACCAGTGGAAGGAAGGTAGAGGCAGTAGTAGTATTGGGCAGGAGAGATGAACTATGATACAAGGCTGACAAAGCTTGAGCTAACTTGGCACTGAGCTTTGGAACAAGTAGAGCCCATTAGTGTGTTCCGTGACAGGCTGAAATGGTCACCTTAGAAAGAGTATGACCTCGGGCGAAGTGGCCCTCTGCAGCTAAGGCAGAGTCTCAAGGAGCTGAAAGCTGGAGACTATCTGCTGACTGTACCTCCCCTGCATACCTGGGTAGAATGCTCTTCCTTGAAGCAGAAGCTAGGTGGCACATCTCCATATTGCTATCACAAAAGGGTACACATGAGTTCAACTCTAGTGAATACTGCCAAACTGGTTTCCAAAGTGGTTGTATAATTTACATTTTCACTTGCACTATATAATATTCCCCATCCTCAGAAACTCTTGCTATCGTCAGTCTTAAAAATTTTCTAGCCATTCTAATGGATGTGCAGCAGTAGCTCATTGTTTTTCGTTTTGAGACAGGGTCTCGCTCTGTCACCCCAGGCTGGAGTGCAGTGGCATGACCATGAATCACTGTAGCCTCAACCTCCCAGGGTTTTGTGATCCTCCTGGCTCAGACTCCTGAGTAGCTGGGATTAGAGGTGCATGCCACCAATGCAGAGTAATTTATTTTTTATTTTTGTAGAGACAGGATTTTGCCATGTTGCCTACGCTGGTCTCGAACTCCAGGACTCAAGCAATACACTCGCCTTGGCCTCCCAAAGTGCTGGGGATACAGGCGTGAGCCACCATGCCCAGCCTCATTGTGGTTTTAATTTGCATTTCTCTGATGACTATTGAGTTTAAACACATTCTCATATATTAATTGCTTTGTTAAGTCTTCTTTAGCCCACTTGTGTTTGTCTTCCACAGAGAATGAGTCTCTTTCAGGCAAGGCTCAGCAAACACAGCCTGAAGCCCATTTTTGTGTGGTCCTTGAACTAAGAATGTTTTTACATTTTAGATTGTTAAAAAGAATAATACTGTTGTGTCAGTTTGCTGAGAATGATCTCTTGAACATATTCCTCCTGTCTAACTGAAATTGTGTATCTTTTTAATAACATTTCTCAAACATCCACACCATCACTGCTGCCTAGCTCCTGATAACCACAATTCTACTCTCTACATGTCTATGAGTTCAACTTTTAAAAATTCTACAAGTAAGTGAGATTAAAGTGAGATTATGAGGTTAAAAAAAAAAAAAGAAGAAGAAGAAGAATACTATTAGCCGGGCGCGGTGGCTCACGCCTGTAATCCCAGCACTTTGGGAAGCCGAGGTGGGTGGCTCACAAGGTCAAGAGATCCAGACCATCCTGGTTAACGTGGTGAAACCCTGTCTCTACTAAAAATACAAAAATTAGCTGAGTGTGGTGGTGCGTGCCTGTAGTTCCAGCTACTCGGGAGGCTGAGGCAGGAGAATTGCTTGAACCCAGGAGGCAGAAGATGCAGTGAACCGAGATCGCACCACTGCACTCCAGCCTGGGTGACACAGTAAGACTCTGTCTCAAAAAAAAAAAAAAAATTTAATTATAAGAAATTCAACCTCCAGCCGGGCGCGGTGGCTCAAGCCTGTAATCCCAGCACTTTGGGAGGCCGAGGTGGGCGGATCACGAGGTCGAGAGATGGAGAACATCCTCGTCAACATGGTGAAACCCCGTCTCTACTAAAAATACAAAAAATTAGCTGGGCATGGTGGCGCGTGCCTGTAATCCCAGCTACTCAGGAGGCTGAGGCAGGAGAATTGCTTGAACCCAGGAGGCGGAGGTTGCGGTGAGCCGAGATCGCGCCATTGCACTCCAGCCTGGGTAACAAGAGCGAAACTCTTATCTCAAAAAAAAAAAAAAAAAAAAAAAAAAAAAGAAATTCAAATTCCAGTGTCCATGAAAACAGTTTTTTTTTTGTTTGTTTGTTTGTTTGTTTTGAGGCGGAGTTTCACTCTTGTTACCCAGGCTGGAGTGCAATGGCGTGATCTCGGCTCACCGCAACCTCCGCTTCCTGGGTTCAAGCAATTCTCCTGCCTCAGCCTCCTGAGTAGCTGGGATTACAGGCACGCGCCACCATGCCCAGCTAATTTTTTGTATTTTTAGTAGAGACGAGGTTTCACCATGTTGACCAGGATGGTCTCGATCTCTCGACCTCATGATCCACCCGCCTCGGCCTCCCAAAGTGCTGGGATTACAGGCTTGAGCCACCGCGCCTGGCCTGAAAACAGTTTTATTGGAACCCAGCCATGCTCATGTGGTTACCTATAGTCTATGGCTGCTTTCATATTACAACAGCAGAGTTTAGTGGTTGTGACAAAGTCCTTACAATCTGTAAAGCCTCAAATACTTCCTACCTGGCCCTTTAAAGAAAAAGTTTGCTGGTCCCTGTTCTAGGTCACTAGTTCTCAAAGTGTGGTCCCTGGACCAATGGCATCAGCATCAGCATCAGTAGGGAACTTGTGAGATAGACAAATTCTTAGTCCCACTCCAAATTTACCAACTCAAAAACTCTGGGAGGGGGACCAACCATCTCTGCTTATTTTATTTAAGTAATTAATTTATTTTTTGAGACAGAGCCTTTCTCTGTTGCCCAGGCTGGAGTGCAGTGGTGTGATCTCGGCTTGCTGCAGCCTCCACCTCCCAGGTTCGAGTGATTCTTGTGCCTCAGCCTCCTGAGTAGCTGGGACTACAGGCATGCGCCACCACACCTGGCTAATTTTTGTATCCTTAGTAGAGACGGGGTTTCACCATGTTGGCCAGGCTGGTCTTGAACTCCTGACCTCAAGTGATCTGCCTGCCTCAGCCTCCCAAAGAGGTGGGATTTACAGGTGTGAGCCACCGCGCCCGGCCCCATCTGTGCTTTAACAATCCCTCCAGATGATGCTGATGTGCTAAAGTTTGAAAACCACTGGTCTAGGCCCAGGACAAGGACCGAATCCTTTTTTTTTTTTTTTTTTTTTTTTTTTTTTTTTTTTGTGGAGTCATCCTTGTCTCTTGGTATCTTGTTCTACACGCAGCGAGTAAGCTGGGGGAGAGCCCTGAAAAATGCTACATAAATGTATTATTATGCACGTGAAATCTGGCAGGAATGGACATGCAGGGCAAGATTGAAGGAAGAAAAATGGGAGAAACCACAAGATGGCAACATAGAAGCTGAACGGTATGTGTGGAGTGGGGAGGGCACCATGTAGCTAGGGAGCAGGTCCCTGAACTGCCTTCCCTCCTACTGCCTTTTAGACAAAGATGAATACAGTATGGCTCCTGTCCTCAAGGAAGTCACAGTCTAAAGAGGGAAGTAGCCTAGCCCTCTTTTCCCTCATTACTGCCTTTCTTCGGAACTTACCTTTGGGGAAGTATAACTACAGCAAATTGCTGACCCTGATAAATGATAATGAACAGAGAAAATGAATTTGGGAAACAGCACTTCCGCCTTATTCCTATTTTATTTTAGCACTGACTTTCAGACTTACTTTCTCATATTCTGGTGTTTTCCTTGCCTCGGTGTAAAGCTCAAAGCATCACGCTGCCTTTTTCTTTTTGTTAACTACCATCCACTGAGTATCTGTTATATGCTGGGACCATGTCAAATGATATCTATATCTATATAGACATACCTATATAGATATATATATCTATGTGGGTTGAATGCATATATATATATATATTCAACGTGATTTTATGAGGATTTAGAGGATTTAATAATGATATATATAATTAAATCCTCATAAAATCACGTTGAATTAGGTATTATTATACCCATTTTACAGATGCAAATCGGAGGATAGAAAGGTTAAACAATTCGGTAGAATCTGAACTCCAAGTCTTTCTGACTATACAGCCAAAGCTGGTAATAATTGTACTATTCTGCCTCTAATAATATCGCCATGGATAATATTGTGCCTTTACCTACATAGTAAATACGCGGAAATCAATGGTATCCTGTGCACCCAACAGAATTTTTACTTGCATGTAATAGAAACTAACTCTGAGGCTGGGCGCGGTGGCGCAAGCCTGTAATCCCAGCACTTTGGGAGGCCGAGGCGGGTGGATCACGAGGTCAAGAGATCGAGACCATCCTGGTCAACATGGTGAAACCCCGTCTCTACTAAAAATACAAAAAATTAGCTGGGCGTGGTGGCGCGTGCCTGTAATCCCAGCTACTCAGGAGGCTGAAGCAGGAGAATTGCCTGAACCCAGAAGGCGGAGGTTGCGGTGAGCCGAGATCACACCATTGCACTCCGGCCTGGGTCAGAAGAGCAAAACTCCGTCTCAAAAAAAAAAAAAAAAAAAAAAGAAACTAACTCTGACTTATTTAAATGGAAATAAAATTTATTAAATAGTGAAAAAAACATTGTGCCTTTAGCAAACCCAATTTAGATTATTGAGCATGTGTTTCATGTGTTAGGGCATATATCGGTGGGTAGAATTTCAAGGTTGGGAGCATTTAAGAAAATCTCTTTGGCTGGACCCGGTGGCTCACGCCTGTAATCCCAGTACTTGGGGAGGCCGAGGCGGGTGGATCACGAGGTCAAGAGATTGAGACCATCCTGGTCAACGTGGTGAAACCCCATCTCTACTAAAAATACAAAAATTAGCTGGGCGTGGTGGTGTGCGCCTGTAGTCCCAGCTACTAGGTAGCCTGAAGCAGAAGAACTGCTTGAACCTGGGAGGTGGGGGTTGCGGTGAGCCGAGATAGCGCCATTGCACTCCAGCCTGGCGCCTGGCAATGGAGTGAGACTCTGTCTCAAAAAAAAAAAAAAAAAAAAAAAAGAAAAGAAAAAAAAAGAAAAAGAAAATTTATTTCATTTTTCTCCTGAGCTAGTTTTGCAAAACTGTTTAAAAGTAGAAAAATCATTTTATATAATGCTTAAAACAACGTCAAAAATCATTCCTCAATCAAGTAATGTTTTTTTTTTTTTTAGACAGAGTTTCGCTCTTGTTGCCCAGGCTGGAGTGCAATGGCGCTATCTCGGCTCACCGCAACCTCCACCTCCCGGGTTCAGGCAATTCTCCTGCCTCAGCCTCCTGAGTAGCTGGGATTACAGGCACGCGCCACCATGCCCAGCTAATTTTTTGTATTTTTAGTAGAGACGGGGTTTCACCATGTTGACCAGGATGGTCTCGATCTCTCGGCCTCGTGATCCACCTGCCTCGGCCTCCCAAAGTGCTGGGATTACAGGCTTGAGCCACCGTGCCCGGCTTTTTTTTTTTTTAGACGGGGTTTCACCATGTTGGTCAGGCTGGTCTTGAACTCCCGACCTCAGGTGATCCGCCCACCTTGGCCTCCAAAGTGCTTGGATTACAGGCGTGAGCCACCACGCCCGGCCCAATCAAGTAATGTTATTGTGAACAGTATAATAATCACATTGTTTCTGTTAGATTACACATTACTACTGCCTTGTCTCTTCTGTGTGAAATTATTGTTCTTTTTTTTTTTTTTCTTTTTTTTGAGACGGAGTTTCGCTCTTCTTACCCAGGCTGGAGTGCAATGGCGCGATCTCGGCTCACCGCAACCTCTGCCTTCTGGGTTCAGGCAATTCTCCTGCTTCAGCCTCCCGAGTAGCTGGGATTACAGGCATGCGCCACCATGCCCAGCTAATTTTTTGTATTTTTTTAGTAGAGACGGGGTTTCACCATGTTGACCAGGATGGTCTCGATCTCTTGACCTCGTGATCCACCCGCCTGGGCCTCCCAAAGTGCTGGGATTACAGGCATGAGCCACCGCACCCGATCTTTCTGTTCTTTTTTTGACTCACCCTATCTACTAGCTCATATTTCTTCTGTTAAGGATTAATTTCAACTTGTCCAGTTTTGAGTAATGTTTTGATTCATCTATGAAATGGTATTTATTATATAAGGAAACACGTTCATTGAGGAAAATTATTATACAAAACTAAAATAAGAAAAAAAATCCCCCACAATCTCACCACCTTGCTACAAACACTGGTTTAATATTTGGAGTAGAACCTTCCAGGGTTTTTCCTTTGTGGAAATACATTTAGGTAAATAGTGTTATGTGTGTGTGTGGGGTGGCAAAAATGGGATCATTCTATCTTTTTGCCTCTATTTTTTTTTTTTTTTTTTGAGATGGAGTTTCACTCTTGTTACCCAGGCTGGAGTGCAATGGCGCGATCTCGGCTCACCACAACCTCCGCCTCCTGGGTTCAGGCAATTCTCCTGCCTCAGCCTCCCAAGTAGCTGGGATTACAGGCACGCGCCACCATGCCCAGTCAATTTTTTGTATTTTTAGTAGAGACGGGGTTTCACCATGTTGACCAGGATGGTCTCGATCTCTTGACCTCGTGATCCACCCGCCTCGGCCTCCCAAAGTGCTGGGATTACAGGCTTGAGCCACCGCGCCCGGCTTGCCTCTATTTTTTTCACTTAACAGTATACAAGAACATATTTTCATGTCAACAGATACCTGTTTACATAATCATTCTTTTTGTGTGCATGTGTGAGACGGAGTCTTGCTGTGTCGCCCAGGCTGGAGTGCAGTGGTGCAATCTCGGCTCACTGCAACTTCTGTCTGCCAGGTTCAAGCGATTCTCCTGCCTTAGCCTCCTGAGTAGCTGGGACTACAGGTGCAGGCCACCATGCCTGGCTAATTTTTTGTATTGTTAATAAAGACAGAGTTTCATCATGCTGGCCAGGCTGGTGTCAATCTCTTGACCTCGTGATCTGTCCGCCTAGGCCTCCCAAAGTGCTGGGATTACAGGTAGGAGCCACTGCACCCAGCCCTACATAATCACTCTTAATGCTTGCATAGCATTCCATTTATTAATGTACTATACAAATGTTTTGCCAATCCTTTCTTCTTGGACATCTCAGTTGTTTGTATTAGGCTCTCCCTCTTTTTGCACTAACTGTCCTGAGTCCCATTACTGTTTTAAGAGTTTACTTTACTTTAGAGCATGGGTGTCCAACCTTTTTTTTTTTTAGATGGAGTCTCACTCTTGTTGCCCAGGCTGGAGTGCAGTGGCGTGATCTCAGCTCACTGCACCCCCTGCCTCGAGGGTTCAAGCAATTCTCCTGCCTCAGTCTCTCGAGTAGCTGGGATTACAGGCATGAGTACCACGCCTGGCTAATTTTGTGTTTTTAGTAGAGACGGTGTTTCTTCATGTTGGTCAGGATGGTCTCGAACTCCTGATCTCAGGTAATCTGCCCGTCTCGGTCTGCCAAAGTGCTGGGATTACAGGTGTGAGCCACCGTGCCTGGCCCAGGTGTCCAATCTTTTGGACATATTGGCTTCCCTGCGCCATACTGGAAGAAGAATTGTCTGGGGCCACACATAAAATACTAATGCTAATGATAGCTGATAAGCAAAAAAAAAAAAAAAAAAAGTCCATGCATAATTTTCATTTTCATGATATCCGCCACCACAGATAGGCAGAAAAGTTCTCACATTCAGAGGGTTGGACATGGCTGCTTTAGAGGGAACACCATGGAGACAGACAGCGGAAATATTTTTCAGTCATTTTCTCAATATGATTTCTACTTTCAAGGAGGAAGCCCTGTGAAGACCAGATAACTTAATAAAGATGAAGCGGAAAGATGAGGTTTGGACTAGACAGTCTGGGTTTTGAATCTATCTACTGTCACTTAGTAGCTGTGGAACCTTAGATAAGTTATTTAGCCTAAATCTCTATTTTCTCACCGTAAAATAGGGATAATAATATTTATTTCATAGGATTATTGGGAGGATTAGCAATACCATACATAAAGAATCTAGCACCATGCCTAATACAATAATGGATGGTCAAGAAATGGAAGACGTATACTAGTTATTACCATGACGTTTTCCTTAAAATACAGAGCACCAAGGAAATACCACATTTTCAAAAATGCCACTATCATAAATGTCTTTAAGAAAAATAGTGAGAAAGCTTACTGATATGAACAGAATGGTTGCTGTAGCTGTAAGCAAGAGAGCGTGTCTAGAATCTTTTGTGCTAGTTTCTAAAGAACATTAATCAGTGGGATCACGATGTGCTTTTAAGTCATACTGTGGTTCCATTCACAAATTTCAGATACAAAATAAGAGAAGGAATACGAAGGCTTTAGCTTTGCCTTTATGAACTTTATAAAACATTTAATATCACCAGTGGGCACGTCATGTTCTAGCAGCTGCTAAACAAGATTGGCTATTCGATTGTTGAACCACTTCTATAATCTACCAAAATGGACATATTGACCAGTAGACTGGGATTAGTTCTGAGGTTCCCAGTTATTTATAAACGTTTGGTCTGTTCTCCAACCCCAATGGAATAGAGCAATCCAAGATCATTTCAAATGAAAAGACATAATTGGGGATAGTAGTAGCAGATAGAGCAAGGTGTTGAGTAGGCTCAGAAATGAGATGACTCTTGTTGAACAAAGTCTACAGATCATGAATTTTAGGCAGATTTACAAATAAGGATAGCACATGCTCTGTAAATAGCAGCTGTTGCCACAAGCCAAAGGGCAATATTTACATGAATCCTGTGGCAAGGTCTGTTGACCAAGCATCGACCTTTCCAGCCAAATTCATATACTTGGTAGCACTTTCAGCCGCGCCATCTGAAAAAGGAAGCATTGTATTATACATGCATGGAAAATTGCCAACGTACAAATATGTTCTGCCCCCAAATACATTTCTAAATTCTTTTTTTTGGAACTTGGAACACATGTCCCCACCAAAAAAAGGTGTTATAAAGGGATGTGAGTTTTCCAGATTTCCTCGCCAAAGTGCATTTAACCCACAATGTAACTGAAATAATGTACACTGGCAATGAGAAATACAGTGGAACAAAGCTGACTTGAAAGCAGGAACACACCAATACACGATAAACATTTCTTGAGCTCTTCTCCTTTGCAGCCTCATGCAACAAAAGAGGAATTCTATCTTCCCATAGCTGCAATTTGGTGAAAAAGAAATCCTCCACTCTTGCTGTCCTTAAGGGTGCTTCTCAATTCAGGGTATTTAGAGCGTACATCGCCTCAAGTATTTATCATTTCTATGTGTTGGGAACATTTCAAGTCCTCTCTTGTAGCTATTTTGAAATATACATTGAATTGTTCACGAGGGTCACCTTACTCTACTCTGAACGTTGGAATTTACCACTTCCATCTAACTGTATATTTATATTCATTAACCAACCTCTCTTCATCAATCCGCAGCAACCCCACACATCCTCCCCAGACTTCTGGTACCTATCATTCTACTCTCTACCTCTACGAGATCAACTTTTTAGCTCCCACATATGAGTGAGAACATGTGGTATCTGTCTTTCTGTGCCTGGATTATTTAATGCAACATAATGTCCTTCAGTTTCTGTTTCTGCATATAACATTTCATTGTTTTTTTATGGCTACATAGTATTCCATTGTGTATACAAACCACATTTTCCTTAACCCTTCATCTGCTGATGGATGCTGATTGATTCCGTATCATGAAATGCTTTTATATCCGTGATCATTCACAGCATCAGTGTTGTATTACTACCAAATAATAATGGAGGTGCAAATAGAACCTGGGCCAAAAAAATCACAGTAATTCATTTCAATTACTAATATTGCGTGCCTACCACATGTTGCCCCAGGTTCTGTGGGGGATCTTGACCTTGTCCCCTAGGAATTTAAAAATTTAGTGGTGAAGGCAAGAGAAGGGTTCCTGCACATTGGCCACCTGAGAGGTACCAGAGGTGAAAGCAGAAGAAATATGCCTAAAACTTAAGAGTCAGAGTTTGCCTTGTAAGTGTTTGCAGCTACAATCCAGAGATTCAAGAAGTGCTTCTCCTTCTGCAGAATTTAGGAAGGTTGAAACAGCACCGCTAATCCGACCTCTTTAGGAAACTGGTAAAGGGCAGTCCCCCGAGGGGTTCTGCTCTTTGCAAATGGTGAGAAAGACCTTCTACAGTATAGTTATGAGCAGAGGAAAAGTTCTTTGTGCAAAAGGGGAAAGCGCCCCGAGGTACAAAGAGCAGATTTAAGGGAAAGAGGATTCGTTTTGCAAGCATCTGCGAGGGGAGCTCAGGCTCACTGTTGGGGGCGTCTGGGAAAGGAGATTTTTTAGGGGGCCGCGAGTTATGGGTTCCCGCCTCCACCCCTGTCCGCGCCCCACACTCCGGCAACAGTTGGTCGTGCGGGGCCGGCCCGGGCTCTGGGTGGGGAAGGGGAGTCTCGCGATCGTTGAGGGGGGGTGGAGGAAGGGGGGAGAGTGACGGGGGGAGGCCATGACGTAGGGTGGGTGGACGGAAGTGGGGCAGGGTTGAGGGTTATTTAAAGAAGGGGGGGCCTGAGCGAAGGGTTGGAAGCGGAGTGATTCCCCACCCCTGCTCCATCTAGCTCTTTCCAGTGCAGCCACTGCCGCCGCCCAGGAGCCCTCGTCCCCTACCTCGTCGCCCTCCTCGTTCCCGCTCCCACGGCATGGAGCAGGACACCGCCGCAGTGGCAGCCACCGTGGCAGCCGCAGATGCGACCGCCACTATCGTGGTCATAGAGGACGAGCAGCCGGGGCCGTCCACCTCTCAGGAGGAGGGAGCGGCCGCTGCGGCCACCGAAGCCACCGCGGCCACGGAGAAGGGCGAGAAGAAGAAGGAGGTAAATAGGAAGGGGGTGTGTGTGTCTGGTGGAGAAATCCGGTTCCTGGCCCCTCTGAGGGGCCCAAATCCTGACCTTTCGGCGCGGACAGGTACCCGCGAAGCTCAGCGGGGCTTGGGGGCGGCGGGTGCGGGGGTCGGCGGCGGAACCGCCTGGCGTTCGCTCCCCTCCCCCTTTCCTTCTCGCCGCCTGGAGAACGGGGGCGGGGCTGGGCGCGGGTGGGAGCGGCGCGGGGTGGAGGGGTGCCCGCTCTCCGGGGGCCTGGGGGCTCGGGAGCCCCTCGACAGCCCCCCGACCCCCTCCACCTTCCCGGAACTCGGGTAACGGGGTGGGGGATGGGGCCGTGCAGGAAAAAGCCTCCGCCTCTCCCTCTCCTCTCTCTCGCTCCCTCTCCCCCCCTTCCCGTCGGCCTCTGCCTGGGAAATCTGGGCCCTTCAATCCCACACTCGCGCTAAAGGGGTTTTGCTGGGGCTTCTTTTTGTAATTTGAATTTCAAGGTGCTTCTTTTTGCAATTTGAATTTCGGGGTGGAGGGTGACAGGGAAGACATTTCTTTTGAAAGAAGATGTCGGTCTTTTGGATGGCAGGAAAAAAAACCATCCCTTGTTCGTTTGAACCCCGCCTGCCGAGGTGGGGGTGTCACCCCGAGGAAAGGAGCTCTCCGCGTCGTTCCCCCCGCCCCCCCCAAACTGAGGAACCGTGGACGCTGGCTTAGGAAAATTTCCAACATCTGCACCCTCACCCTCTCCTGCCCCGCCCCCGACGGTATAAGGTTTCACTCCAGGGCCACCCGAATGGTCCCTCAATCCGGCCCCAAGCTTTCCAGGCTTCCGCCTCCCTCTCCTAGTGGGCGCTGCTGGCTCCTGGACACACACAGTTTTTTTTTTTTTTTTTTTCCTTTAATTTTTAAAAAACTCAGCGTCGCCAAGATGAGCTGCTTCTAACGTAAGGGAACTGCTCTGACGCCTATTAAAGCCAATCCAGAAAATGTGTATGATCTCCATAAGACACATTTCGTGTGGACTGAGACATGCAAATAAAACTAGAAACCACTGAAAAATTGGCATAAAAATAGGATGTATTATAAAATTGCATAACTAATTGTTTATGGGTGGATTTTTTTTTCTCATTTGCGAGTAATCATCGTAATTTTAAAAAGGTGGGCAATTACGCTTTAGAGATCTCAAGTGGCTTTGTCTGAATCATTATATGATACTATACGACCAAATGAAAAGCTTTTGAGGAAAATTAACACCTTTCGCCTAAATGAGAAGAGCAATTTTAAATTTAGCAGTTGCTTATGTGACATATTTTATTGCTACAAGGTTGACTAAACAGAAGGACAATTGTAGTGCTAAATGAAAACCGTAGAAAACATACACATTGTAAGATCTACGCGGTACTTGGATTAGTAAGACAATATTGTTGATTAAAACTGGGCATAATACCAAGCATCAATATGAATCAAATGTTGGGAAATTCGGAAACGTCTATGTGCCTTTTATTCCCTAGACTAGGCAACTGTGAGTGCCAAACTGCCTTTTGTATGGCACGAAAGGTTGTCGAGTTTCCAGATTGTATGAATTTCTGAATTTTGTATAAAATTTTGAATGGTGAAAAAACGAGGGACCAATTAAAAAAAACCCCATATAATAAACACTGAGTTGATAGCTATGTATTTGTCGGCTCAGTTGCCTCATCAGAAATTGCCCTACCAGGTCTTCATTTGTCCACCCAGGATAGGGAAATATGGTGCTGTATGTCAGGAACTTCCTGGATATCTGAAGTTTGTTTTAGCCACTGCATCATTTTTATTTTTAATTTTTCCTTAAGAATTGGATCATATACTACCTTGGCACTTTAAATTGTGTACTAAAAGCGCAGATTAACCACTTCTTCATGGTCATCAGTTAGTGCCCTCTGGACAGTGACACAAAGGCACTTGAAATCCCACAGGTTGTTCCTTCTCAGTTAAGTAACCACCTCCCAGACTCTTCCAGTATTGTGTTTATGTTTTAAAATAAACAGTGGCTCACACCTGTAATGCCAGCACTTTGGGAGGCCAAGTGGCTCACACCTGTAATGCCAGCACTTTGGGAGGCCAAGGTGGGTGGATCACTTGAGGTCAGGAGTTCGAAACCAGCCTGGCCAACATGGTGAAACACCGAAACACCGTCTCTACTAAAAATACAAAAAAAAAAAAAAAAAAAAAAAAAGCTGGGCATGATAGTGGGATTCTATAATCCCAGCTACTTGGGAGGCTGAGGCAGGAGAATTGCTTGAACCCAGAAGGTAGAAAAAATTATTTATTTATTTATTTATTTATTTTGAGACGGAGTTTCGCTCTTGTTACCCAGGCTGGAGTGCAATGGCGCGATCTTGGCTCACCGCAACCTCCGCCTCCTGGGTTCAGGCAACTCTCCTGCCTCAGCCTCCTGAGTAGCTGGGATTACAGGCATGCGCCACCATGCCCAGCTAATTTTTTGTATTTTTAGTAGAGACGGGGTTTCACCATGTTGACCGGGATGGTCTTGATCTCTTGACCTCGTGATCCACCCGCCTCAGCCTCCCAAAGTGCTGGGATTACAGGCTTGAGCCACCGCGCCCGGCTTATTTATTTTTTTTGAGATGGAGTCTTGCTCTGTTGCTCAGGCTGGCTGGAGTGCAGTGGTGCGATCTCAGCTCACTGCAACTTCTGCCTCTTGAGTGCAAGTGATTCTCTTTTCTCAGCCTCCTGAGTAGTTGGGATTACAGGAGCCTGCCACCATGCCCAGCTAAGTTTTGTATTTTTAGTAGAGACAGGGTTTCACCATATTGGCCAGGCTGCTCACAAACTCCTGACCTCATGATCTGCCTACCTCGGCCTCCCAATGTGCTGAGATTACAGGCGTGAGCCACCGAGCCTGGCCAGCTATCACTCTTTAAACAACTCATCTGGTTTCACCAGAAAGAATATGTTAGTTTATGATAAAGAATGTAAGTGTAACAAAACCATAAACTCATTTAAAAATAACCGTAAAATGGCCGGGCGCGGTGGCTCAAGCCTGTAATCCCAGCACTTTGGGAGGCCGAGGCGGGTGGATCATGAGGTCGAAAGATAGAGACCATCCTGGTCAACATGGTGAAACCCTGTCTCTACTAAAAATACAAAAAACTAGCTGGGCGTGGTGGTGCATGCCTGTAATCCCAGCTACTTAGGAGGCTGAGGCAGGAGAATTGCCTGAGCCCAGGAGGTGGAGGTTGCGGTGAGCCGAGATCGCGCCATTGCACTCCAGCCTGGGTAACAAGAGCGAAACTCCGTCTCAAAAAAAAAAAAAAAAAAAAAAAAAATAACCGTAAAATACGAAAGTGTCAGTGATAAAGCCATAAAGAAGGGAGAGAGAGCCGGGCGCGGTGGCTCAAGCCTGTAATCCCAGCACTTTGGGAGGCCGAGGCGGGTGGATCACAAGGTCGAGAGTTCGAGACCATCCTGGTCGACATGGTGAAACCCCGTCTCTACTAAAAATACAAAAAACTAGCTGGGCGTGGTGGCGCGTGCCTGTAATCCCAGCTACTCAGGAGGCTGAGGCAGGAGAATTGCCTGAGCCCAGGAGGCGGAGGTTGCGGTGAGCCGAGACGCGCCATTGCACTCCAGCCTGGGTAACAAGAGCGACACTCCGTCTCAAAAAAAAAAAAAAAAAAAAAGAAGGGAGAGAGAAATAACAACATGTGGCCGGGCGCGGTGGCTCAAGCCTGTAATCCCAGCACTTTGGGAGGCCGAGGCGGGTGGATCACGAGGTCAAGAGATCGAGACCATCCCGGTCAACATGGTGAAACCCCGTCTCTACTAAAAATACAAAAAACTAGCTGGGCATGGTGGCGCGTGCCTATAATCCCAGCTACTCAGGAGGCTGAGGCAGAAGAATCGCCTGAACCCAGGAGGCGGAGGTTGCGGTGAGCCGAGATCGTGCCATTGCACTCCAGCCTGGGTAACAAGAGCGAAACTGCGTCTCAAAAAAAAAAGAAAGAAAGAAAGAAATAACAACATGTGCACCAAGGATCAGGGAAGCTACTGCAGTGGAAGACACATTTTTGTTCTGGCTTTCTGCTGTGGCTTCTTGTAGAGTGCCTTCCTCTAGTGATCTTTCTTTCCCATGTCATTTACTGTTGCTTGTATTCTTGGTGACATGGGAAGCCAGTTTATTAAACTTGGTAGAATTATCTACCAAATTAAAAAAAATAGGTTTTCGAACGAGAGTGCTTTCATGTTGAATACAGTAGATGAGACTTAGTGAATTGACCTATGACATTTACCTACTCAAAGGTATTTTTGCCTACCTTCTGGCTGTTGAACTTACTTGGTTTAAGTGACGGTTGGATTACCCAACACTAGAAATTGGAGATGGTATCTTTGGTAATAAAAACGTCAAGAAAAATGTCATGGTCTTTAAGCCATTTTGTTGACCTTGTGCTGCATTCTCATGACACCCAGACTCAGATAACAAAATCCAAAGGAATTCATTAGAGTGTCTTAGTCACCTTTGATCTTTACTTGTATGGAAAAATATAGTTTTGAGAATACACATACACACACACATAAACAAATGAGGTTTAGAAGGTAGGTATTGTAAATTTTGTTGTGGAAGATAGTGCCAATTAAGTAATTACCCACAGCTTTTAATAGCACTGCTCAAGATTAGGAATTTTAATTAGCATATAATTAGATTTTGATGGTAGTCTACCACAAGGTAAGCAAAAAAGTAATGAGTGAAATGTTATTCTAGGATTAAAGCTTTAATTTTCTGTAAGTGTACTTCCCACATTATTATATATACTTGTGAATATAAGGCAACGTAATTTTCAGTGTTTTGAAAATGCAAAACTGGATTTCATATAGCCTTTCAAGGAATGAAAGATAAAGATACGGATTTTGATACTCAATATTTCTTGTTGCTTTGAAAGTAAATATGATTTATATTATACACGGCAGCTTCAAAGTGTGAGTTTGAAGAGATATTTAGCAGTTTTCTATCTCATCCATCCGGGATTACATTCAAAGCATTCCACATAGATGTGTACATATCAGATGCTGTAAATCAAGATATCTGGTCAGTGCTACAAAGTAAGAGTCTGGACAAGGTCAAATTCAATAATCTCAGTTTGGATTTCCTCAAAATACAAATTTTAGTAGATGTCGGAAGACATAAAGGGGCCGTATTTTTCTTATGTTTAAGGTCACATTCTGTTGATTTTTGACCCAGGTTTTCAGAAACAGGTTGACAAAAGCCATGATAGTTTTCACGAACAAATTTGTGTTTTCACTTATGCTAAGTCGTCTGTGTTAAAAATGAGATAGTCTTATCTTCGGTTCTGATGGGTAGATTTGTGTTTTTATTATTTTATTTCTTGGTTTCTTATAGGGAAAGAGGCTTATTCTATATATGTATTTATATTTGCCAGTACAAGCTTGTCTTTACAAAGGATAGGGTGCATGAGATAAACCCTTTCCCCAGATAATTTCTGTATAAAGTTACTGATTGATGTTAATTTTTGCTAAATCACGGTTTGAAAATATCAAACATTAATAGTTAATAGCCTTGACGAGTTGCTTCTACGGAATATTTGTGCAATATAAAGTAATTTTCTTTCCAGTTAGAGAAACTTAACATAAGCTAAAAGTTTAAAACTGTATTATTAAATTATTTTAAGTATATGTGATCATATTGCATTACATAAAAAATTAAATATTCTTATTATACTATGAAAACAATTTGAAAAGTATTGTTTTAGGAACAGAAACCACAGTTTTTCTTCTGAAAGTGTGGCCTATTTCCATGACATAAAGGAGTGTTTCTGAGAATTAATATTTATTTTCTTTGAATTCTTTTGTTTGTGGTTGATATTAGCCTATTCTAGATTTTAAAATATCTTATTTAATTTTGCACATTTACTTACACTATATAAATTAAAGAGTGGATGAGAAAGCTCAGTGTTTCACCTTTTGGGTTTTATTCCAACTAATATTTCTCTGGCGGTCATGATTTTTCAGATTTTTTTTTTTTAATTGGACCTCAGGTGTACAGAACTGGATTAATCATAAGCCTTGCTTCGTGACATGCTCTCTCATCATTGGTCCATGCATGTCCCACATTGATTTATATATTTAGTCATGTAATTACTTTTCGTCTTCTAATGAGAGCATTGACCAATTTAAGAACCTTGCTTTGCAATTTGATGACATTTATTTTCTTTGAAATTCTAGAAAAACGTTTCTTCATTTCAACTCAAACTTGCTGCTAAAGCGCCTAAATCTGAAAAGGAAATGGACCCAGAATATGAAGAGAAAATGGTAAATGTACTCTTGGATAGGACAGTGAATTCTGTAGTTAATTTTGATAGTTGAGATGTGAAAGGTGAAAAATACATGTGTATATACAATGCATGGAGAATCATCGATTTTAGAATTGGAAAGTAATTTAATATACAATCTATCATAATATTTTTTTTTTTTTTTTTTTTTGAGACGGAGTTTCGCTCTTGGTGCCCAGGCTGGAGTGCAATGGCGTGATCTCGGCTCACCGCAACCTCCGCCTCCTGGGTTCAGGCAATTCTCCTGCCTCAGGCTCCTGAGTAGCTGGGTTTACAGGCACGAGCCACCATGCCCAGCTAATTTTTTGTATTTTTAGTAGAGACGGGGTTTCACCTTGTTGACCAAGATGGTCTCGATCTCTTGACCTTGTGATCCACCCGCCTTGGCCTCCCAAAGTGCTGGGATTACAGGCTTGAGCCACCGCGCCCAGCCCATATCATAATATTTTTGTTGAATAAATTAACCTGCTCATTTTCAGATGAGGAAATAAAGGATCTGGGAAGCTATATGTAATAGTTGGGACTAGAAATCACATCTGATTTTTGTTCAGTGCTCTCTGTTCCATAATAAAGTGCTTTAAGATAGAAATATTTTATTTACTAGGTGAAAATATCAGTGGTAATACCGTTATGGCTTTGTGACATAAGAGAAATCCAGTCACAAAGCCAGACTGACATATCTTTCTTTCTCCTTTGGACATATGAATAAATGCTATACGCTAATGAAACATGTAGTGTATCAGTACACTTTCTTGAGGGAAGAATATTTGTCCAGTGAATGAAAATATCACATAATTAAGCAGCATAATCTTAGTTATATTCACATATTGCTTGCTATAATACTATAATACATTAAATTATTTAATTTTTAGTCACTAAAATCCATATTTTAGCTTTAATTTTAACTAAACTCTTACAGCTTTGGATCTTTCAAGAATTTAACAGGTGGTTGAATTTTTTTTTTTCTGAGGGGTTGTTTTTGCAGTAATATTATAAAAATAAGTAGAGATGAAATACATTTTTTGGTTGTGGATAGCTATTTTATAAGACTCCATACCTTAATGTTTAAGGCCACATCTAATGTATATAAGCGATGTTTTAACAACTCTAAAAATAACATTCCAGTAAGGATAACATATAATGGAAAGTTTTTGGCCACCTTCCAGCTTGTGGTCTGAATTTATCTAACTTACATTTATGTTAATGAACTCTTCTGTATATTTTTTGGGTTATTAATTATGCATCCTTCATTAGCAATCAAGTATTCTCTACCCTGTGATTGAAAAGTGACTTTGAATAAATACATAGTCTTTATTTTTCCTTTATCTAGAATGATGTATATATCTTTTGATCTTTTAAGATTTTTTAGTGAAACAAAGTTTATTGCCTGTATATGGTACACGTTCCATGACCTTTTACAGTTTATTGAGAAATTAGAATACATATCAACTTTTTGTTTGTTTGTTTGTTTTTGTTTTTTTTGTTTTGTTTTTTTGAGAGTTTCGCTCTTGTTACCCAGGCTGGAGTGCAATGGCACAATCTCGGCTCACCGCAACCTCCGCCTCCTGGGTTCAGGCAATTCTCCTGCCTCAGCCTCCTGGGTAGCTGGGATTACAGGCACGTGCCACCATGCCCAGCTAATTTTTTTTTTGTATTTTTAGTAGAGACGGAGTTTCACCATGTTGACCAGGATGGTCTCGATCTCTTGACCTCGTGATCCACCCGCCTCAGCCTCCCAAAGTGCTGGGATTACAGGCTTGAGCCACCGCGCCCAGCAACTTTTAATAGTTAATATATATTAACTATTTTGTGTATATGTGTGTATATTTATATATTTTTCCCAAATTCTGCTTACTTTGGGGAGAAACTTCATATGCTACTAGCATAATAGTTTTCTAGATCCCTGTGGTTGAAGAGCGGAATGTTTATTACATTATTATACCATGACATTGAAAATATTTTAAGACGAGATGATGCTGTATTTAAAAATTTAAGTGCTGGGCGCGGTGGCTCAAGCCTGTAATCCCAGCACTTTGGGGGTGGATCATGAGGTCGAGAGATCGAGACCATCCTGGTCAACGTGGTGAAACCCCGTCTCTACTAAAAATACAAAAAATCAGCTGGGCATGGTGGCGCGTGCCTGTAGTCCCAGCTACTCAGGAGGCTGAGGCAGGAGAATTGCTTGAACCCAGGAGGCGGAGGTTGCGGTGAGCCGAGATTGTGCCATTGCACTCCAGCCTGGGTAACAAGAGCAGACACTCTGTCTCAAAAAAAAAAAAAAAAAAAAAAAAAAAAAATTTAAGTTATTTCTGGATATAACTTGAAAATTCTTAAGAGTTCTGTTTATGGTATATATATCATAGTTAATTTTTATTTCAGTATTTGGGATATGTTATATATTTGATGCTTAAATTTGTTAGTATTTAATAAAATTAAAAAATGTTTTGGAAAGAAGATGTGCTTTATGATTATGACTCTTTAAGAAGGGTATTTCTCCTTTTTCTTGGGCGCTGGTGAGAAAAATAAAAAAAGAAAAAGAAAAAGAAAAAGGGCATTTCTTATTGGGGAATTTACAGCCCGTCAGATCATTTGGCTTCTGTTCAAATTATTTGAAAATACATTTTCAAATTCCGCTGCTTATTAGCTGTGCAACCTTGGGTAAATTACTTACCCTCTCTGTGCTTCAGTGTCGTGTAGTTACTGTGGAGATGATACTTGTAACTCTGCTATAGGTTTTTAAAGAGAATTTAATGGATGTTTCAAGGGCTAAGAATGCTGTTCAAAGTAAATGCGATGCAAGTATTTGTTAAGTAACTTTGAAGGAATACAAAGGAAAGTCCTTACTTTTTCTTTTGTTTTGCAAATTAGAAAGCCAACCGAGCAAAGAGATTTGAATTTTTACTGAAGCAAACAGAACTTTTTGCACATTTCATTCAGCCTTCAGCACAGAAATCTCCAACATCTCCACTGAACATGAAATTAGGACGTCCTCGAATAAAGAAAGATGAAAAGCAGAGCTTAATTTCTGCTGGAGAGTATGTTGGCACCTCTCTCTCTGCGTTCTTCCCGTTCTACCTTTTCTTCCTCCTGTCCTCCCTTGATCCATTCATGCACTCCTTCCCTCTTCATTGTTCAGTGTACCTTCATGTGATGAAAGATAAGGTTATTGCCATTATAATTATGTTTTGAAGGCAACTATGTTTTTTTCTCATTAGAAGCTGATCGTAAAAATGTAGGCTGGTTCAACCGATTTCTAGGCAAGACTTTGGACAACTTATTCTTTTTTTTTTGAGATGGAGTCTCCGTCTGTCACCAGGCTGGAGTGGAGTGGCACAATTTCAGTTCATTGCAACCTCCACCTCCTGGATTCAAGTGATTCCCCTGCCTTCAGCCTCCTGAGTAGCTGGGACTACAGGCATGCACTACCACACCCAGCTAATTTTTTGTATTTTTAGTAGAGATGGGGTTTCACCATGCTGGCCAGGATGGTCTCGATTTCTTGACCTTGTGATCTGCCCGCCTTGGCCTCCCAAAGTGCTGGGATTACAGACGTGAGCCACCGCTCATTCTTTTTCTATAAAAGATAATAGCCATGTACACTGATTTAATTGATACCTCAGTGTTTGGGTAGAATGTGAAGGGATTTCTTCATTTTATTTCAGCTACCGCCACAGGCGCACAGAGCAAGAAGAAGATGAAGAGCTACTGTCGGAGAGTCGGAAAACATCTAATGTGTGTATTAGGTTTGAGGTGTCACCTTCATGTAAGTACTTCATCACATCGGTGAGTTCTTTTTCAGTTTACTTTTAGAAAAGTTTTACGTGAGTGTATTAATGAAAGTGTAAAATATCCTTGCATTTTTTTTCCCCAGATGTGAAAGGGGGGCCACTGAGAGATTATCAGATTCGAGGACTGAACTGGTTGATCTCTTTATATGAAAATGGAGTCAATGGCATTTTGGCTGATGAAATGGTAAGGAATTGGTAGCTAAAAATACATTCTCAGTTATCAGTGATTTTTATGTAAATTTGAAAAACCTGAGCTTGCCTGCCCCCCAATGCCTGGAGGCTTTTTAAAAGTTGTTATTATGTAAAAGGTATTTTGTAGTCTTAGAATTATTATTATTTTTTTGAGAGAGGGTCTGTCTGTGCCACCCAGGCTGGAGTGCAGTTGTGCAATCTTGGCTCACGGCACCCTTGACTTCCTGGGTTCAAGTGATCCTCCTGCCTCAGCCTCCTGAGTAGCTAGGGCTCCAGGCACATGCCTACCGCACTGGGCTAATTTTTATTTTTAGTTGTAGTAGAGGCAAGTCTCGCGATGTTGCCCAGACCGATTTTGAACTCCTGGACTCAAGCGGTCCTCCCACCTCGGCCTCCCAAAGTATTTGGATTACAGATGTGAGCCACAGCACCTGGCTAGAATTGTTTCATTAAGTAACTGTTAGAACGTAGACTTTCACAGGCCGTAAAATTCTTAACTGACCTTTCCTCAAATGGTCCAAAAACCTTCCCTGTACTTTTGTTTTTGTTTGCAGTTTGGCTTCCAGGAATCACAGAGTCAAGATGAATACCCAAATGGAGCCTTTATGTAACCTTTAATGGTCTCCCCGTGTGTACTTCTGTGTTTCCTGTTCTTTATCTGCTCGTCTTTCTTACTTTCCTTTCCTTATTTTCTCTTTATTTCTATTTTGCCGTTAATTTATGTTCCATGTTTTCATTGTAGGCTACCTGATCCTTTTGAGAATGAGGTGGGGTATACAAACTGAACAATATATAAATGACTGAATATATGCATGCATGAATGAATATAAATATTTTGACTTGTAAACAATCTAAAAGTGCATAGGTGGAATAAGGAATGAATAAAGAGTAATGGTGAATCTTGATACAGTACAGTGCATGGTGGGGCTTTAGAAATCAGGGAAGGATGGCCGGGCGCGGTGGCTCAAGCCTGTAATCCCAGCACTTTGGGAGGCCGAGGCGGGTGGATCACAAGGTCAAGAGATCAAGACCATCCTGGTCAACATGGTGAAACCCCGTCTCTACTAAAAATACAAAAAAATCAGGTGGGCATGGTGGTGCGTGCCTGTAATCCCAGCTACTCAGGAGGCTGAGGCAGGAGAATTGCCTGAACCCGGGAGACAGAGGTTGTGGTGAGCCGAGATTGTGCCATTGCACTCCAGCCTGGGTAACAAGAGCAAAACTCCGTCTCAAAAAAAAAAAAAAAAAAAAATCACGGAAGGAATTATACATGTGTAAATAAAATAACAGGAAAAAGTAAGGCCACATAAGATGCTAATTCAGCAGCTAAAAAGGGAGTATATGAAGGCCTATATCTGTGTTTTAAGACCAAATTAATAAAATGGGATTTAAGAGAGGCCAGGGAAAGTTCTAAATCCGTATAACTCAATGATACTCATCTTTATATGACTCTGAAACCATACTTGTAATCACTGTTATCCAGAAGAGCCACATGATATGTGCCCTACGGCGTCTAGTATAGTTGGTAGTCAGTCGTGTAAGTACTCATCCCTGGTTGAGCAACTGTTAAGTGTGTGGCAGAGGATCCCTTAAAGCAAGGGTCTGTATGTAGCTCCTTATGTTTAGGTGTTATGTTTTGAAGACCGGTCAGCTCAGAGGGAGAGGAGCTTGGTTAATTGGACAACAGAAGGACCAGGATTATTTGCCCCAAGCAGCTCTTGCTGCAGCCTGTCTAAACATGAAAGACCTAAAGACTTTTAGTTATGAATTTATGCTCATACTAGCTATGTTTGCTTTTTGTGAGAGGCAGTTTTACTCTTGTTACTCAGGCTGGAGTGCAATGGCCTGGTCTCAGCTCACTGCAACCTCTGCCTCTTGGGTTAAAGCGATTCTCCTTTCTCGGCCTCTCAAGTAGCTGTAGCTGGGATTGCAGGCCCCCACCAGCACGCCTGGCTGATTTTGTATTTTTAGTAGAGATGGTGTTTCACCATATTGATCAAATTCCTGACTTCAGTGTCACAAAGTGCTGGGATTACAAGAGTGAGCCACTGCACCCAGCAGATACCAGATACGTTTTTTTGTTTTTTTTTTTTGAGACGGAGTTTCGCTCTTGTTACCCAGGCTGGAGTGCAATGGCGCGATCTCGGCTCACCGCAACCTCCGCCTCCTGGGTTCAGGCAATTCTCCTGCCTCCGCCTCCTGAGTAGCTGGGATTACAGGCACGCGCCACCATGCCCAGCTAATTTTTTGTATTTTTAGTAGAGACGGGGTTTCACCTTGTTGACCAGGATGGTCTCGATCTCTCGACCTCGTGATCCACCCGCCTCGGCCTCCCAAAGTGCTGGGATTACAGGCGTGAGCCACCGCGCCCGGCTCCAGATACGTTTTAATTACTAAAAAATAGAAAGACACTTTAAGGAGTATAGAAAATTTGAAAAAAATTAAAAAATAAAATAAAATAATTCTGCTACTTAGAAGTAACCACAGCTAACATTTCGGCACATTTCTTTTTAATCTTTTTCTTCTGGATATACTTATTTTGTATAGTTGAAATCACATTGTATATATAATTTGGCATTCTGATTAATTTACATTCATACATATTTTCCATGTAATTAAGACATTTTGTGAACATAATTAATTATTGCATAATAATCTTTGGGAGGTACCATAATTTTATTCACCTTCTCTCATTGTTATTCATTTGGATTGCCTGATGTATAGTGTAAATAATGCCACTATAAGAATCTTGTAATTTAGCTTTTCTGTACCTCTCAGATTATTTCCAAGGAATTCCTAGAAGTAGAATTACTTGGTTAAGGAGTATAAGCAGTTTAAGGTTTTGATGTATAGCATTCATAAAAGTTGTCTTATTAATAATGTGACATATCAGATAAGATACAATGTAAAAAATAGATATAATCATATATTTATAAAAAGAAGTATATATCTTCCTCAGAGATAAAACCAAAAGCAGTTTTAAGAGACCAAAAAAGGACTTAGTTCCCTTTCTGATGGGTTAGTATGGGTTCGTGGGTGTTGAATATATTATTATTATTATTTTTTATTTTAAAAATATCTTTGTTTCTCATCAAGCCTGCTTCCAAAATATATTATTTTTTAAAAAGTCCTCTGGAGTTGGTGAGCTCTCTAAGGTTCTTTCTGGCTGCAAAGTTCTGTTCTTTTGTGGTTTCTAAGGTTTTTTAAGAGTGTGAGATGCAAGTACAGAACCACAAGCCCTGTGAGACACATAGTCTGAATATTTAATGTCTGGGTTGTAATAATGTTAAGAACAATAGGAAAGAAAGACCCGTGTCTAAGCAGGCTGGCAAAGGAAGCATGTCTTTGTAAAACAAACGCACAGAAAATTCCTGACTTTGGAACAAGTAGAAAAATTATATAGTAGATTGCTTGCTCCTTTAGGAGTAAAAATGTTCTAATTAGAAAGTTGCTTTGTTGAGCAACATTCCAGCTGCGAGGTCTTGGTTTCTTTTTGTGCTCCCGTAAGTACAATACGGAATTAGAATGATTTGATTATCTTCTTAAAAAAGGGTATTTTTACTTTTAATTAATACAAACCTAATTGCCTTTGCGAGATAGTGGACAAAGATCTTTTGTCATGTTGTTGCTAACAAAATGTTTCCTTACAGAAAAAATGCTCATGGATTTTTTTTTCCTTGTGATGATAATGCAGGGTCTTGGGAAAACTTTACAAACAATTGCTTTGCTTGGTTACCTGAAACACTACCGAAATATTCCTGGACCTCACATGGTATTAGTTCCAAAGTCTACTTTACACAACTGGATGAATGAATTTAAACGATGGGTCCCATCTCTCCGGGTCATTTGTTTTGTCGGAGACAAGGATGCCAGAGTAAGTGAGAAACAAGCGTAAAAAGGCAGTCAAGAATAACATCATTTCTGGAGTTTTTGGAGTTCTCCTTAACAACGTATTATTGCTGTTAAGGAGATCTGAGTTGACTACTACTAAATAACACTAAAGTTGTGCATACTCTAAGCTAGGCTCTGTTGTAGGTGCTTTGCATCTATTAATTTAATTCTCACAACACTCCCATGAGGTAGGTATATTACCTATTAATAATAGACAGTCATTTATTATGCTTCATCTACATTTGCTTTAACTAGTTCATTAACCTAAGCAGTTTTGAATTGTACTTTGAGTGACTTTTTATTAAAAAATCTTATTTAAGCCGGGTGCGGTGGCTCAAGCCTGTAATCCCAGCACTTTGGGAGGCCGAGGCGGGTGGATCACGAGGTCAAGAGATTGAGACCATCCTGGTCAACATGGTGAAAACCCGTCTCTACTAAAAATACAAAAAAGTAGCTGGGCATGGTGGCGCGTGCCTGTAATCCGAGCTACTCAGGAGGCGGAGGCAGGAGAATTGCCTGAACCCAGGAGGCGGAGGTTGCGGTGAGCCGAGATCGCGCCATTGCACTCCAGCCTGGGTAACAAGAGCGAAACTCCGTCTCAAAAAAAAAAAAAAAAAAAATCTTATTTAATTGACGGTATATCTTACCAGTGACTCTCAATTGTGCTATTTTGAAGCAACAATATATAAATTTGCATGACTTAAAATTTTATATAAGTTTTTGACTTTTGACTTGGTATAAACACACACACACACACACACACACACACACACACACATATACATATATATATATATACGCAACCGGAACCCCATCTATATGTACAGAGTACCTCGGGTTTTGTGTTTATGCATAGACAGCTTTCAGTTTTGGTCTTTGAATAGAAAAATACATGTCTGTATATATTCTCAGGTAATATTAGAAACCCTGGGCGTTTTTGGGGGTGGGGTTTTAAATCAACCATTTGTCATTTTAGTAGGCTACAATCATTTTAGGAATGTAGAATTAATCTAAAAATAATAAATTATGTAAAAATACTAAAACAAATAACCAGCTTAGAAAGCATATTATTAAACTTTGTTTTTATTTTGCCTCCAGAGAACATAGTTTAGAGATTTATTCTGTTTTCCATATTTAGTTAGGTTATGAAAAGATATCCTCAAAAGAATGGTAGCATAATGAATTACGTTGTTTTATCCTCATCATTTTGCTTGAAGAAAAATTACTTAAATTTAATTTATAAATCATTTTAATATTGAAATACCGAGCTCATAAATTTACAATTACAGGCCAGGCTCTTCCCTAGGTCTAATATATCCCCAAAGCAAATTAGTCACTTAGAACTCTTTCTGGTCATTGCTGTTATCTAATGTAATATCATTCCCTATAAACTTTGCATGTCTAAAGTATTGAACTTTTGCTAAAATTATTTCTTAAAGATTAAAAGCAAAAGATAAATATCTAGGTTTGTGTTTTCATAACATCTCAGTAAGAATGTAAATCTATGGCTTTCAAGTATTTTATATGAAATCTAAGGGTTTTATGAAATATCTTTGGGAGTTTTAAAGAATGAGTGGATCTATTTAATTTATGACTGCTGTAGCTCTGCTTCATGAGGAGGTTGAGATTCTGGTGACTTGAAAAATTTCTTTGTTTCTTTTACCAGAGACAGGGTCTCGCTCTGTCGCCCAGGCTGGCGTGCAGTGATGCGATTATAGCTCACTGCAGCCTTGAACTCCTGGGCTCAAGTGATCCTCCCGCCTCTGCTTTCTGAGTTGCAGGGACTACAAGTGTGCACCACTGTGCCTGGCTTTGAAACATTTCTTAATCTTGAAAACCAGTCTTCAAAGTCAGTGTTTTTCAAATTATGAGTTGCTACCCATTAGTGGGTTGTGAATTTAGCTTAGTAGTTGGTGGCAGCAATTTTCCGCAACATTGAGAGAAGATGGAATAGCAAATTGCATAGTGTTTCATGCTATAATAAGGATAAATACTGCTTTGAGAAACTTTTAAGTTGTCTCTTTCTGTGTACACACACTCAAACATATATGTATATACTGGATTGCAATTCAAAAGGTAATTTAACTGTGGGCTATGGTCAAAAGAATTTGAAAACTGGTAGTTACCAATTACATAAGTAATAAATGTACCATGTTCAGCACTTAGAGATTGATGTGGATATGTACAGAGGATATGTATTGATGTGGGTATGTATATAGACAGATTTGAATCTTGGTATAACATAGGATAGATATGTAGGGACTTTGTATTTTCCTGGCCTTCTGTAAACATTTTATGAAGGTAGTCTTTTAGTAATAAAAATTTGACGTAGGTTATAATAGGCATCTAATTGAGTTGGGACATGATTAGAGATACTCTTGATCCTGTCTGACTGATAGCAGGGTGCTTCTAAAGTATATAGAGGTATGAGTCCCAAACAGTTTTGTGACCCCTTTTCCACCTCAGAGTTATCAAAAATAGTAGACATAGAAATAGGTTTGGTTTTAGTTGTGGCTTTGCTACTGATCCTGTTGGGTTGAGTGAGTTTTCAAGGGCCTTAATTTTTTCACCTGTAAAATGAGAGCTTTTGGATTGTGTGACACCTTTAATGTTTTATCAAGATGTTTAACTCTAAATTTATCCAATAGTTACAAAAAATTCAAAGCAGAGCTGATTTAAATTCAAAATACGCATTTGTTCTATGAAATTTGTAGGTGAAACCATTAAACCGAAAGCTTCACAAAATCAAATAAGGATAAGGTGTTAGCACGACTGAATGGGGTCTGGCACCCTACTTCTCTCTTTTTTTTTTTTTTTTGAGACGGAGTTTCGCTCTTGTTACCCAGGCTGGAGTGCAATGGCGCGATCTCGGCTCACCGCAACCTCCGCCTCCTGGGTTCAGGCAATTCTCCTGCCTCAGCCTCCCGAGTAGCTGGGATTACAGGCACGTGCCACCATGCCCAGCTATTTTTTTTGTATTTTTAGTAGAGACGGGGTTTCACCATGTTGACCAGGATGGTCTCGATCTCTTGACCTTGTGATCCACCCGCCTCGGCCTCCCAAAGTGCTGGGATTACAGGCTTGAGCCACCGCGCCCGGCCCCTACTTCTCTTTATTTTGTCTCCAATTCCCTAATGTCTTAATTAACTTTATAAATGTGATCACTTCCCAGGGTGCAACTGTGATCTCTAAAAAGGCCTTTTTTGTCTGTCCTCTTCAGTCCAGGCGATCCTCTTATACATAGTAGACACTGAGTAAATATCTGTTGAATGAGTCTGCAGTATGTTTAGTGCATAGTTGTGAATTATGAAATAAAGACTTTGCAGGGAACAGTTAATTTTGTTTATGCACTGTAACTTCCCATTTATAATGCTGTTTTTTTTTTTTTTTTTTTTTTTTTTTTTTTTTTTTGGACAGAGTCTCTCTGTCTGTCGTGCAGGCTTGAGTTCAGTAGTACAATCTCAGTTCACTGCAACCTCCCTGCCTCCTGGGCTTAAGCAATTCTCCTGCCTCAGCCTCCTGAGTAGCTGGGATTACAGGCACGCACCACCATGCCCAGCTAATTTTTAGTATTTTTAGTAGAGACGGGGTTTCACCATGTTGACCAGGATGGTCTCGATCTCTTGACCTCGTGATCCACCCGCCTCGGCCTCCCAAAGTGCTGGGATTACAGGCTTGAGCCACCGCGCCCGGCCTAATTTTTGTATTTTTTAGTAGAGACGGGGTTTCACCATGTTGGCCAGGCTGGTCTCAAACTCCTGACCTCAAGTGATCCGTCTGCCTGGGCCTCCCAAAGTGCTGGGATTACAGGCGTGAGCCGCCATGCCCAGCCAGATTTATAATACTAATCAGCCTCTTCTTGATACAGATTTTGCTGCTTCCCATTAACTTTTGTGGTTTTATTTTGACTGATAACATCTGGAATTCAGCTCATACAAGTTAAAAATGCTCTCAGTCAACTTACCTACCATGTTGGCCACTGCCTGTGAAGACTTAAAAGTAGTTTGAAATAGTCTCACTGTTTTCCTTAGCCTCCTGTACTAGACAGAGCAAGTCTCCTTTATGATATCACATTTGCAACCTCATGGTAACATCTGGAAATTCACCAAAAACATTAATGAGGTTCCATGACCTTTTAACAAAGTGTATGACTCAGCCCAGCTAGAAAATGAAGGGACAGGCCGGGCGCGGTGGCTCAAGCCTGTAATCCCAGCACTTTGGGAGGCCGAGGCGGGTGGATCATGAGGTCGAGAGATCGAGACCATCCTGGTCAACATGGTGAAACCCCGTCTCTACTAAAAATACAAAAAATTAGCTGGGCATGGTGGCGTGTGCCTGTAATCCCAGCTACTCAGGAGGCTGAGGCAGGAGAATTGCCTGAACCCAGGAGGCGGAGGTTGCGGTGAGCCGAGATCGCGCCATTGCACTCCAGCCTGGGTAACAAGAGCGAAACTCCGTCTCAAAAAAAAAAAAAAAAGAAAATGAAGGGACATATAAGAGTTCTTGAAAGGTTAGAATCATTCGTGCACATTGAGTTCTTTCTAGTTGTTGAAACTGTATTATGTTGGTAACCTTGGATCTTGGCAAGAACGTGTTGTTCAGAAAGAGTTACTTTGTCTAGGTTCCTTTGGATGCCCCATGATGTGAAGATAAGCCTAGCAATTTTGTGATTTCTAGTCATGTGAACTTTTCTAGGTCATTGAATATGCTGTATTTTTGTAAGGGAAGCCTTTGTTTCTCTTCTGTTAATGAATATATTAGCAGGTCATCCAGATAAGTGACCACATAGCTATCTTTGGGCCTCAGTTTTCCCTCTCTAAAATGGATAAAAAGAAATGATCCTCAGGGTCTCTTATAACTCTTAATATTTTCGTAATACTTTAATTCTGTGATCATCTCATAACATATTCTAATATAAATATATTCTAATATGAAGTATTTTATTTTGCATTAGGCTGCTTTTATTCGTGATGAAATGATGCCAGGAGAGTGGGATGTTTGCGTTACTTCTTATGAGATGGTAATTAAAGAAAAATCTGTATTCAAAAAGTTTCATTGGCGATACCTCGTCATTGATGAAGCTCACAGAATAAAGAATGAAAAATCTAAGGTAAGTTCTCAGTATCTTTATTAAAGTTTTCATTTAATTACCAGGTCTGTTTGTTCACTTTTCTATATGTAGAATAAAAAATGATGGAACATTGTGATTTTATTCATGGAATGTGAATGCCAATCTGAATTATTGACTACATGACACATTAAAATTAAGCATAGTTTTTAATATAAAGAAAATTAAGTATTCCTTTGCTATGTTTCCTGTGCCTAACTCTGTTATGCTGTAGTATTTTAATATTGTTGAGAATATTTAGTGTACAAATATCATTTGTATTGACTTATTTTGTATTGAGGGGCTACCTTTTATGTATTTATACGGATGAGAGAAAATAATTTCCTGGGATTATCTGACTTGTGTGAATTAGAGTGTGGTGTTAACTTTGAAAAATATCAATATTTCTTGCCATTCAACTCCATCAACAGTAGGAAAAGCTTCAATTATGATGAACCTCTCTTTGGATCACTGGGCTAATTTGGGAGAAACAGGGACAGAACTGGAGCAAAACCACCAGGTGGATTATATTAATTTCAAATTGGAACTAATATCTGATAAGAGGACGCATGTCAGAGAATAATATTTTATTTAAGAGCATTATAAAAATGTGCATTTTTGTTTGTATGATTACCATTCTTTTGTGCTTTTTGTGTCTTAATTTTTGTGGTCTTATGTTTAGAAAGTTAATATAAGTTACTGGGAAAATCGGCTCAATTCTGGGGCTTAAAAATTGTGACCAGGACAAGTTAGAACATGGTTAGGCATGTAGATGAATGTGGTTGGTGGGGAGATGGAGATTTGATTGTGTAAAATGGCTAACCCGGATTCCATGTAGAAGTTCTGACGTTTTTTCTGTGAGCCCAAAATGGAGAAACTAAAATTTTGAGGTTGTGGGGAGGGTCTCAGGTACAAATATGATGTGCATTCTTTTTTTTTTTTTTTTTTTTTTTTTGAGATGGAGTCGTACTCTGTCGCCCAGGCTGGAGTGCATTGGTGCTATCTCGACTCACTGCAACCTCTACCTCCCGGGTTCAAGCAATTCTTCTGCCTCAGCCTTCTGAGTAGCTAGAATTACAGACGTGCAGCAACATGCCCAGCTAATTTGTTTGTATTTTTAGTAGAGACGGGATTTCGCCATATTGGCCTGGCGGTCTCGAACTCCTGGCCGCAGTTGATCAACCCGCCTCGGTCTCTCAAAGTGCTGGGATCACAGGCGTGAGCCGCTGTGCTGGGCCTGCATTCTTTTTTTGTGAGACGGAGTTTCGCTCTTGTTACCCAGGCTGGAGTGCAATGACGCGATCTCGGCTCACCGCAACCTCCGCCTCCTGGGCTCAGGCAATTCTCCTGCCTCAGCCTCCTGAGTAGCTGGAATTACAGGCACGCGCCACCATGCCCAGCTAATTTTTTGTATTTTTAGTAGAGACGGGGTTTCACCCTGTTGACCAGGATGGTCTCGAACTCTCGACCTCGTGATCCACCCACCTCAGCCTCCCAAAGTGCTGGGATTACAGGCTTGAGCCACCGCGCCCGGCTGCATTCTTTTAAGTATAGAAATACTTAGAATATTTTGTTCAGTTTTGCCTCACTGCAGCATTGTCACCTGATCTAGGGTATTTTTCCATAGAAAATTTTTAGCATTTGTAGTAAAAAATGTACTGGTTGGATAAATTACAGAATAACTGAATGTTGAACTTTCTAATAAGTAAAATAATCCTCATATGAGTATTGTTTTTCTAGCTTTCAGAGATTGTTCGTGAGTTCAAGTCAACTAACCGCTTGCTCTTAACTGGAACACCTTTGCAGAATAACCTGCATGAACTGTGGGCCTTACTCAACTTTTTATTGCCCGATGTCTTTAATTCTGCAGATGTAAGTTTAAGCCATATGTTTTAAGTGTAACTTTCTTAGGTTCACTGACATCTGTTTTAAAACACTATAGTTTGAAATTTATGGTACTTTTCAATTTGTAATTTTTTATCTGCATGGTTTGATTTTCTTAGGAAAGAGTTCTTTGGTACAAAGTTTTCAAATGGGGATCTTTGGAGAAATAGCATGCTTCTTGTCTTTGAGATTAACCTGCCTGTTCAACTTTGCCTTTATCACATGGCCCCTAAAACTTAAGATGTGAGGCTGAGTCCAGAGTAGCACATTCAAGATTTTCTTTTTATTAAGTTGAAGGGGTTTGAAACATATTTCTCTATACTAGTTTGGCAGGTGGAAGCTTTAAAATGATCTTTGATTATTGTAGGCATTGACATTTTGTTAGTGCTAAAGAGCTCAGAGTGTATGCTTTGAAAGACAGTATATGGTGTAAATGTGTGATTTATATATTTTTTTTATCATTAACACAAGTTATGCTAGGACAGCAAACTGAACTGAATACTTTAAGAACTTTGGTGCTTGATTTTTCCCATTATGATGATGATGATGATGATGATTTTTTTTTTTTTTGGAGAGGGAGTCTTGCTGTTGCTCAGGCTAGAGTACAGTGGTGCAATCTCAGCTCACTGCAACCTTCCCCTCCTGGGTTAAAGTGATTTTCCTGCCTCAGCCTCCCCAGTAGCTGGGATTACAGGCACCTGTCACCACTCCTAATTTTTTTGTATTTTTAGTAGAGACAGGGTTTTGCCGTGTTGGCCAGGCTGTTCTTGAACTCCTGACCTCAAGTGATCCGCCTACCTCGGCCTCCCAAAGTGCTGAGATTACAGGTGTGAGCCACCATGCCCACCCCCATTATGATTATTAATTGATAATAAAAAGTATCAAGTTCAGCCATCAGTTGGTTTGCATACTTGATCTTTTATTTGTTTTATTGTTTGAGGAAATTAACATTTTTATTAGCATTCTGTCTGATTTTATATGCGTCTACTTTTTAAACTAGATATAATATTACTACAGTATGGGGAAGCCTAATAAATGTCTTTTAAGGAAAAAGTTGATGAATTCTTACGTAATGGGGTTCAAATTTTGTGCTCTAGTATTTTACCTATTTTCAGAAGTAAAAGCCATCACAGCTTATATTTTTGAAAGTACTTTTTAAATGCATTATTTCTGTATCGGTTGTTTAAGAATCTGTAGAATATCGGGTATATTTTAAAAAGCTGTGCACTTATTGCAGAATTTCCACCCCTCCACAGGACTTTGATTCTTGGTTTGACACTAAAAATTGTCTTGGTGATCAAAAACTCGTGGAAAGACTTCATGCAGTAAGTAATAGTAGACAAGAACATTCAGTAATTAAGTAGTATACACAGACTGACCCAGAAAACAAAATGCTATAGAATCTGTTTGAACTTGTGTTTTCCTCTTGACTCAGTATCACCGTTTCTCCCTCCCAACCTTTCTGACAGTCTCTTTGGTTAAAAAAAAAAAATACCTCTATGTTCTCAGCTTCTTTCTAGAACAGCTTTTTTTTTTTTTTTTTTTTTTTTTTTTTGCCTTGGATCTCCCCTGTGAAAATGTCCTCTCCAATAGAGAGGCTGTTCCTGCTCCCAAACCCAGCAGTTCCTCAGGCTGGCATCAGTATTCTCCTAGCTCCCCCCGCTGCCACTTCTAAGCCACTGTATCTCCAATGTCATGTATAAAGCTCTTCCGTTGAGGCCTAAGCTGTCTTGCAGTTTTACCCTCCACCCATTCCCTGTTAATCTGTTCATCATTGGGTGGCTCCGTCACATTCATTGTATGCCAATTTTCTATTCTTTTTTTTTTTTTTTTTTTTTTTCTTGAGAGAGTCTCGCTCTGTCATCCAGGCTGCTGAAGTGCAGTGGTGCTATCTCAGCTCACTGCAACTTCTGCCTCCCAATTCAAGTTCTTCTGTTGCCTCAGCCTCCCAAGTAGCTGGGACTAAAGGCATGCATCACCACGTCCGGCTAAGTTTTGTATTTTTAGTAGAGACAGATTTTTACCATATTGGTCAGGCTGGTCTCAAATTCCTGACCTCATAATCTACCCACCTTGGCCTCCCAAAGTACTGGGATTACTGGCATGAACCACTGTGCCCGGCCCCAACTTTCCTTTCTATTCTTTGATCACAACTTCTTATATTTTTCTAGTGCTTTCGTTCATGTTAATCCTTCTGTACTTGTCCTGTTACCTCACAGAGACCTCTAGTCCTCAGACCTCTGCATTTTCTCCCCACCTGTCAGCTTATTTCTGTTGTGACCTTTTTTTCTATCCAGCAATGAACTCATTTTCCTTCTTTCTTTTTTTTTTTTTTTTTTTTTTTGAGACGGAGTTACCCAGGCTGGAGTGCAATGGCGCGATCTCGGCTCACCGCAACCTCCGCCTCCTGGGTTCAGGCAATTCTCCTGCCTCAGCCTCCTAAGTAGCTGGGATTACAGGCACGCACCACCACGCCCAGCTAGTTTTTTTGTATTTTTAGTAGAGACGGGGTTTCACCATGTTGACCAGGATGGTCTCGATCTCTCGACCTCGTGATCCACCCGCCTCGGCCTCCCAAAGTGCTGGGGTTACAGGCTTGAGCCACCGCGCCCGGCCCTTTCCTTCTTTCTTTCTTTCTTTCCTTTCTTTCTTTCCTTTCTTTCTTTTCTTTCTTTCTTTCTTTCCTTTCTTTCTTTCTTTCCTTTCTTTTCTTTTCTTTTCTTTTCTTTCTTTCTTTCTTTCTTTCTTTCTTTCTTTCTTTCTTTCTTTCTCTTTCTCTCTTTCTTTTTTGTTTGTTTTTTTTTTGAGATGGAGTCTCACTCTGTCGCCACGCTAGAGTGCAGTGGCGTGATCTTGCTCACTGCAACCCCTGCCTTCTGGGTTCATGCAATTCTCCTGCCTTAGCCTCCCAAGTAGCTGGGACTATAGGTACCCGCCACCACGCCTGTCTAAGTTTTGTATTTTTAACAGAGATGAGGTTTCACCATATTGGCCAGGCTGGTCTCAAACTTGTGATCCACCCGCCTCGGCCTCTTCCCAAAGTGCTGCGATTACAGGCCTGAGCCACTGCACCCACTGCAGTGAACTCATTTTCTGTCACTTGAACCATTTTTGGCTACAACTCCTAAACTCCTTTGCTCCCTTCTCCATCTGCCATACCTGCTTAAAAGCCATAACCTGGAATAACGTAATGGAACTGTCCCTCTGCCTTCTGAGTTTCAATTTTGCTTCTGCCACTTACTAGCAGAGTGAACGTCTCTGTATTGGGGCTACCCAACACTGGTTAAAAAAGATTTCACAGCGGTCCAGGTTGGAACCACTATGATTCCATGTTCTCTAACATAAGCTGAGATGTCGTGTTACTGGTGATCCTTCAACATGGCCTTCTACAGTCTTCTTTCCTATTTCCTATAACAACTATTCCAGACCTTCACCCGTTTCCCCAAGAATTCTGTCCCAGGTATCTCCTGCCCTCCTTCTCCCTCAGCAGGTAACATCATTCCTTTCTCAAAGAGGGAAAAGAAGATATTAGGTAGGAAGTTCTTCAAGGATGTCTACCTTCCAAGAAGATCTGCATTTGTGTGACCTTCTGTCTGAGTGGAAGAGGTGTCTTTTCTCTGGTCAGTGGCTAATTCTTCCATGAGAGTCCTTGATCTCATTGCTTCCTTTTTCTATTTGGACTTTCCCCCAATGTATCTTTTTAGTTGACTATATTTTCTACCTCTTTTTAATTGACTATATTTTCTGTTTCTTTAACTGGCTGTATTTTCTCCCTCTCCCTCCATGTTGGCTCTTTTCTCTAAGTGGAAACATGCTCAGATACCTCCCTTATTAACTCCAAACCCAAACACGTACCCATCTAACCTCATGCATATGCAAAACAGTGCTTCCTCAACACTCTGTCCTTCTGGCTGTGATTCTGTTTTCTTTTCTCGATAGCTAGGCTTCTTGAAAGAGTAGTTTATCCTCTCCGTCTCTACTACCTAGTCTCCTGTTTACTCTTGGATCCATTGACCACTGGCTTCTATCTATTCCGTACAACTGCAACTTATCTCACAGTGTCTTCAATGGCTTTCCAGTTGCTGAATTCAGGGTATGCTTTTTGGTCAGTATTTTGGCTATTGCTGGAAGCTGCCAACCATCTCCTCCTGCTGGAAAGACTTTCCTGCTTGGTTTCTAGGATACTGTTCTCTTTTGGATTTTCTCTTACCCTTTGTCCACCCCATCAGTCCCTTTTGTGGGCTTTTCCTTCTTTGTCTGTCTCTTATAAAATTTAGCATTTTATAGGGCATTGTCTTTTACTTTCATACATGCTGTCTATGGGGATCCACTCCCATGGTTTTGCCTACCACCTAAATACTGATACCGCCAGAAATGACCTCTCTGTATCCCTCTCCTAAGCACTATCCTTTCATATCACATTGCCTTCAGAGTCTTTCTGCTTAAGTATCTCACAGGCAGTTTAACCTCTTAAGAATATCTTTTAGAAAACTTTGAGGCTTACACCAGAAACCAGAAGTCTTTTACCCTTCCCCTTTCCTTACTTCCTATAGATCTCTAATAATAATAGCTACAGTTTATTGAGTGTCTGCTGTATACTTAAGTTCTACATATGTACTACCACAAATTTCCACAGCAGACTTGGAAATAGGTATCATTATCCCCATTAAAAAATGTCTGGTGGGTGGCCAGGCGCGGTGGCTCAAGTCTGTAATCCCAGCACTTTGGGAGGCCCAGGTGGGTGGATCACGAGGTCAAGAGATCGAGACCATCCTGGTCAACATAGTGAAACCCTGTCTGTATTAAAAATACAAAAATTAGCTGGGCATGGTGGTGCATGCCTGTAATCCCAACTACTCAGGAGGCTGAGGCAGGAGAATTGCCTGAACCCAGGAGGCGGAGGTTGCGGTGAGCCGAGATCACACCATTGCACCCCAGCCTGGGAAACAAGAATGAAACTCCGTCTCAAAAAAAAAAAAAAAAAAAAAAAAATGTCTGGTGGGCTGGGCATGGTGACTCATACCTGTAATCCTAACACTTTGGGAGGCTGATGTGGGTGGATTGCCTGAGCTCAGGAGTTTGAGACCAGCCTGGGCAACACGGTGAAACCCCGTCTCTACTAAAATACGAAAAATTAGCTGGGTGTGGTGGCGTGTGCCTGCAGTCCCAGCTACTTGGGAGGCTGAGGCAGGAGAATAACTTGAACCCAGGAGGCGGAGGTTGCAGTGAGCTGAGATCGTGCCACTGCATTCCAGCCTGGGTGACAGAGTGAGACTCCATCTCCAAAAAAAAAAGTTTGGCATATACACATACATATTTTTTTGGATGAACCAATGAGAAAATAGGCTTGGAAAAATTTTTTGCCAGGCTCACAACAGCTAGTCAGGACTGAGCTGATTTTAGAATTATCCTGATCTGGGTTTGAATTCCACATCTAACACTTGCTAGTAAAGTTCCTTTGATGACCTTACTAAAATAGAAATGAAAACATTTTGTTCAGATTTATTGTAAGGATTAAATAATACATGTAAAGTTCATAGTATAGTGTCTGGCACATTGTAGGTAGGTACTCTATACATTGTATACTATTATTTTCTTGTGATAGAATCTGTCTTACAGGTATACACTGATTGTTTCATCTTTTTTTCCCGATCATCTATATTTTCCTTCACATTGAATATTTTCTCCTCATATATTTAACTACAGTCATGCACTGGCATAACAACGTTATGGTCAACAGTGGACCACATAGATGATGGTGGTCCCATCAGATTATAATGGAGCATACATAGGGACCTGCTATATGGCATTTGATACTGGCATTGCAGATGAAGTAGGGGAAATGATTGATAGTGAGTAATGCTGCTGGGACACTTGGTTTTCTATATGATAAAACAAATAAATACATATACCATATAGGTATGTGTAAGAACACTCTATGATCTTAGCACAATGATGAAATCACTTTAACAATACATTTCTTAGTACATATCCCCATCGTTAAGTGGCACATGATGGTACTTTGAAATGACCTGCATTTGTATTTCATTTTGAAGCCTCCCTGATCCATACTCTGACTTCAGATTTCCTCTCAGGTTTTAAAATCTTGTTGTGGGCCAGGCGCAGTGGCTCATGCCTGTAATCCCAGCACTTTGGGAGGCCAAGGTTCGTGGATCACGAGGTCAGGAGTTCGAGACCAGCCTGGCCAACATGGTGAAACCCTGTCTCTACTAAAAATACAAAATTAGCCGGGTGTGGTGGCGTGTACCTGTAATCTCAGCTACTCAGGAGGCTGAGGAAGGAAAATTGCTAGATCCCAGGAGGTGGAGGTTGCAGTGAGCCAAGATTGCGCCATTGCACTCCAGCCTGGGCGACAGGGCGAGACTCCATCTCAAAACATAGATAGATAGATAAATAAATAAATAAATAAATAAATAAATAAATCTTATTGTATTACAGCAACTTCTTAAAAAAGGGATCTTTAGTGCTTTTTCAGTAACCAGTAGTCTTGTTGTCTTAATTTTTCATGCATTTTGTACCATGAAGTCATGAATGCCTACTTCAGGTCCCTTATTTTGATTTTCTAATGGACTCTTACTTGGTGGTTCTCAACCAAGAAAGTTGGCAACTGGTGTTGGTAGTGTTTGTCAGACTATGCAGTGGGAAGTAAATTTCACATTAATGTTGTTAATGAAAACCATTAATCATATTAAATGTTTCAAATGTTTCATAAGCTTTTATAAAAATAATCACCTTTTAGGTTTTAAAACCATTTTTGTTGCGTCGTATAAAAACTGATGTAGAGAAGAGTCTGCCACCTAAAAAGGAAATAAAGATTTACTTGGGACTGAGTAAGATGCAACGAGAATGGTGAGCTATTTTATTTCCATTAAAACTTATTTGTGTGTAAGAATTTACTAAAAATTAGCTTTATAGTTGTTCAGTTATGCCGTTAGTTCAAAAATTACATTTTATATTTAAATAGTAAGTTAAGGAGTTCAAGTATTCTCAGAGAAAATGTATAGGCATTTTCTTTAGCCTTTCAAAAAGAGTATAGGTTTTGGAGTCTATAGATCTGTGTTTGAATTTCATGCATTATCACTTAATAGCTAGTTATCTTGGGCAAGTTACATAACCTAAATTTCCATTCTGTAAAATGGGGATAATAATATTTAATTTATGAGGATGATGTTAGGATTAAAGGGGATAATGTCAGTAGGATACTTGTTAGTTGAAAAGCATTCTTTAAAAGCATTCTTTGGCCAGATGCAGTGGCTCACATCTGTAATCCCAGTACTTTGGGAGGCCGAGACAGGAGGATCACTTGAGCCCAGGAGTTCAAGAGTAGTCTGGACAACAAAGTGAGACCCCCATCTCTACAAAAAAATAAAAAAAAATTAGCTGAGCATTGTGGCACACACCTGTGTTTCTAGCTACATGGGAGGCTGAAGCAGGAGGTTTACTGTAGCCCAGGAGGTCAAGGCTGCAGTGAGCCATGTTTGTGCCACTGCACTCCAGGGTAGGTGACAGACTGATACCTTGTTTCAAAAAAAAAAAAAGCATTATTGCTTTTTCCTTTAGTGAAAATAGTTATAACCAAAATAATAGTGATGATGAAAATGTATGTCAATGTGGATATTACAAAAATAGCATCTGGATTGGTTAGATAAATGCAATTAAAGTGGGAAATTGACAAGGGAAGTTGCAAGGAATCATAAATCAGAAGTATTAATAATGTGATAGTGCTGCTAATAGGAGCAAAATGTTATGTATATAAATAAAATTAGATCATGCGTAAAATACATGATTTCTTTACTACACAAGCCAGTATAGGGTAGAAATTAAGAGTATATTCTTTGGACTCACACATAAAATCACAGCTTGGTTTTTTCCCTTTTGTGACCCTGAGTAAGTTGTTTAACTTCTCTTAGCTGCCTTAATTTTCACCTGTAAAATGGGGATAATACTAGTAAATACTCAGAGTTGTTATGAAGATTTAGTGGCATAATTCATATAAAGCCCTTGACATGATTCTTGGCAATTGCACTCAGTAAAAGATGATCACTATAATAATTACATATTATTGATCTGGCATATATATATATACATAAGTCTCTGTTTGTGGGGGTGGAGTTCTAGAAAAGAGAATGAAAAATGTTTATAGGATCAGAAACTAATGACCTGTGAGACAGCTATAAAAAACTGAAATTGTTATTTGTTCAAACAAGTAAATGTTGGATGTCAGCTTTCATTGAGGTGTTATAGTTATTGAGTAATTAGCAGGTATAATTCTCTAAATAATTGTCAACTGATGGCAATTTCTGGTCATGGATAAAGCAGGAGGAAACAGGTTTATTAGCTACATGCAAGTTCAAATGTTCAAATTTTCATTTCTTTGTTGGTTTTGCCCATCAGATTTAGTCTCAAATCAAATCTTGTTGAACTTTAAACAGGAATCTAATCTGATGGCCAAAGGAATATTTTTTTTATGACATTAACTTTCTAGTAATTGATGATTAATTATAGTTTAAACTTTTAGGTATACAAAAATCCTGATGAAAGATATCGATGTTTTAAACTCTTCTGGCAAGATGGACAAGATGCGACTCTTAAACATTCTGATGCAGCTTCGAAAGTGTTGTAATCATCCATATCTGTTTGATGGTGCTGAACCTGGTCCACCTTACACCACTGATGAGCATATTGTCAGCAACAGTGGTAAAATGGTAGTTCTGGATAAACTATTGGCCAAACTCAAAGAACAGGGTGAGCAATACATTTTTAAATTAGCGTGGAATAAATTTATATTAATGACTTGTATATAAATAAAATTTTCCATATTCATTCATTCATTTATTCAGCAGACATTGTTGAGTACTTACTATTTGCCAGGAATTGTCCTATGGGCTGGGTGTACAAAGATGAATAAGACAACAGTCTTTGCCTTGGATAAGCTCACAGTATAGTGAGAAGGAATAGTTGTAATTCATTGTGGTAAGTGCTATGACATGTTGAGAATCTGGGAGTTGAGAAAGTCTTCACGGAGATGACCTTTGAGGTGAGCAATGGAGAATGCATAGGAGTGAACCATGGGGAAGAAGGGGAAGGGTTTTCCAGGGTAATGAAACAAGTGTGAAACAAATAATAGAGCATATGGTACTTGGGGTAGAATGGCAGTTGATGAATCTGGAGAGATGGATGGAGCCAAATTATGAAAGGTATTTTAAAGCATGCTTTAAGAAGTTAGGACTTTTATTTTGAAGGCAGAGGGAGGGTCAGAGAATAACTGGCTGTGAGGAGTGACAATCAGAGTATGTCACTCCTACATGTTCGGAAGAGAACCTGGGAAGCAGTATGGGGTCTGTTAAGGATGAGAGACTAGGAACAGGAGGCTAGTTGGGAGCCTATTGCTGTAGTCCAGTGAGATAGTCTGTGGACCCATCATTTGTCCTTAAGAAAAAGTAAAGGTAATTTCTTTCAAGTCATTGCAATATGTATGGAGGAGTTTGAGGACCTTAAAAAATGGCTAACTCAACAAATACGTAATTCTATACATAGCGTCTCTTGAAGGGATGTGTGTGTGTGTGTGTGTGTGTGTGTGTGAGAGTGAGAGAGAGAGAGTTTAGTGAAGTATTCATGTGCTCTATGTTTATGTTGCATATAATGTTCATTTTTGCAGCTTTTAAGTTAGTTTCACACAAGTTGTATAACTCACTTTTTCTTGGTGAAATGTTTTAGGTTCAAGGGTTCTCATTTTCAGCCAGATGACTCGCTTGCTGGACATTTTGGAAGATTATTGCATGTGGCGTGGTTATGAGTATTGTCGACTGGATGGACAAACCCCCCATGAAGAAAGAGAGGTGAGGAAGAGAAAATAAAATAAGACTTCAGAAATCAGAGTTCAATTAAGCAATGTTTATCAACATTAGGTAGTTTTGAACTTTTGCCTTTTCTTTAGGTGGGTACATTGACTTTCTCATTAACATCTCGTTCTTGCTTCAGTCTTCAATTTGGCTTCCATTCCACTGACTCTTTACAAATCATCTTTTTCAAGGTCTTCAAAGACATCATCTCTTATCTAAAGGACACTACACCATCCCATCCTCCATTCTTATCTTCTCTAACCATGCCTATCTCTGACTTTTTAAATTACTAACAGTTTCTTACCTTACTCTGTGATCTCCAATTTTATGTCATTTTCTTTTCCTGATTTGCCAGCTATAGCAGACCTTGGCCATTTGTGGAGTTTAATGGTTGAAATTTTGCCCGTTTATAAGCAACCCTAACGACTCGTGAAGCATAGTAGTTTGTAAAGGGAATAATCTTGATTCTTATAGAGCTCTTATAAAAACTAAATGTGACAACATAGGTATAGGTATTTATCATGAATTTAGACCTTGGGACACTAAAAGGTTGGCATATAGGAATGGGTCACTTAGTGAGTAAGCTTATTTAGTATGCAGTATCTTTCTCAAACATGGAAATTCTTATAGGTCTTTATCCTTCACAAATGTCAAGGGTCGAATGCATTTAATACCCTTTTTAAAGCACTTTTTCTTGGAAGGCTTTGCTAATTTATCTTCTGTTTTCTGTGATCCTTCAGAGCTCTGTCTTTGGCTTCTGTTTTAAGTCTGTACAGTAAGTCCTCACTTAATGTCGTTGATAGGTTCTTAGAAACTGCAACTTCAAGCAAAACAATGTATGATCTTAGGCTAATTGATATAAACAAGATTTAAGTTCTGGCCAGGTGTGTTGGTTTATGCCTATAATCCCAACATTTGGGATTGGGAGGCTGAGGCAGGAGAATTGCTTGAGCCCAGTAATTCAAGACTAGCCTGGGCAACACAGCAAGACTTGGTCTCTCCAAAAAAAAAAAAAAAAAAAGAAAGAAAAATTTAAAAAAAAGTATTAGCCAGGCGTGGTGGCATGCATCTATAGTCCCTGCTACTCGGGAGGCTGAGACAGGAGGATTGCTTGAGCCCAGGAGTTTGAGGCTGCAGTGAGCTATGATTGTGCCACTGCACTTCAAACTGTGTGACAAGACCCCAGTTCCTATGACATATTTCTGGTCACAAAGACATCACCAATCTTATAAATAAAGACCAAAACACTTATAATATTAAACATGGAAATAAAGGTGAGCCATACATACATTTAAGAAAGATTAATAAATGCAAGTAAGAAAATTATTTACCTTCTTATTCCAGTTTGGGATTACAGTGGTTGGAGCCTTTCCTGGCAGCTCAGGACCCGAGGCAGGAACTAGCCCTGGACAGAATGCCATTCCATCACAGGGCATGCTCACACATACCACACTCATACTGGAACTGTGTAGACGTTCCAGTTCACGTTTTATGCACAGCTTTGGGCTGTGGGAAGACACGGGGGGGAAACTCATACTGACATGAGGAGCGCATGCAAAGCCCATATGGACTGTGGCCCTGGCCAGGAATTGATTTTTTTTTTTTCTCATCAGTTTTATAATGAAACGATGTTACTCGAGGACCTGCTGTACTCATGCTTTGGGTAAAGATCATGATTTTATGGTATAGTGGAAAATGCACTGAACTTGGTTTCAGAAGACCTGAGTTTTGGCACCAACTCCACCACTTTGCAGTGTGTGCAAGCCATTTAATTCTCTGAGCCTCAGTATCTTTAATTCTGTTATAAGGATAATACCTAGGCTTCTTTCTCTGACAGTGTTGTGAGGATAAGTGGATATAATAGGTATGAGCACAGTTGTAAATGGCATATTGCAGTATGTACCACATGTCATGAAATTACACACAGGGCTTTCTCCCTTACACCTTTAGGGCCCCATCTCAGGCTACAGGGACTCTCTCTTAGCCCACATCCTATTTCTTCCATAGCTGCAGTGGACACTCCATTCCTTGTGTGCTTCCTTGTTGAAGCCTGGCTCTAGCATAGCATAGTGTTCACAGCAAGCACACAGACCCTTTTCATATTAAAGGTTTTACTGCTACCTCTATAGGGAAACAGTTGCAATAACATATATACATATGAGAACATTTCAAAGCTTACACTATTCCCTGCCCTATAGTTTTTTTTACTCTCTGATATGGCAACTTAAAGCGTTAACTGAGCTTTTGCTGACTTATTTCTGAGGCTTGGTTTTCCCGAATCCACACTAAACATAGGCCCTATGGTACCATTCAGGATTATCCTTCCTAGACTGAAGAGAATATCATGGCAGAACAGTACGTGCTTTCTGACCTCAGATAGCGAATTTGCATTTCTGACTGAGCTCTCTACTGTTCATCTATTTATGACCAAAATTGTTCTGGTTTTAAAAAATTCTAAACAATGTTATCTCCTAAGAGACTCTGAATTTCATGTATTGACTTTAAATATAGCAAAGTCAGAGCTGTTCATTTTTTCTTGGAGATGCCCTGCTTTCCCACTATGTTGTCCACACCGTCATTTCATCTGTTTTCCCAATGAGAAGGAGAAGACCACGTTTGAGTCCTTACTTTGATTGCGTGCCAGCTGTGAATAAGTAATTCTTTCTCAACAGCTCTCAGATTTTCCCTTTCTCCATTACTACAGCTAAATTCAGCTAACAAAGCCACTGGTCATCGTCTGACTCAGTTCCTGTAACCTCTGCTTAATTGGCCTCCTCACTTTTGTAGGGAAAGGAACTAACATTTGTCAAGCAACTACTATAAGCTAGGCAACTTAAAGTTCCAATTGAATTCTCCCAGCAGCCCGGTAAAGTATTGGTATAATTTTCTCCGTTTGAAACTGTGTCTCAGAGAGATTAAATACTTGCCCAGAATCACAGATGTAATCAATGGTGAAGTTGTGATTCATGCCCAAGTTTTTGCTATTTCCTCTACACCAAGGTGCCTCTCACTACACCATGCTGCTTTCTGTACTGCCCCCTTTACCTGCTCTGCTGACTGTGATGGTGCGAGTCACCTTCTCTGCCTAAAACTTTGACCATGCCACCCATTTAGTTTAAAAAAGATTGCCCATACTTCGTGAATATGCAAGTGATATGTGACTGCTGAAGGAAGTTTTGAAAATAAATACAAGTGTTTCCGGCCAATCTTTTTAGGTATATGTAATATGTACAAGTAATTGGTATCATACTTCATATACTAAATATAAAGTCTGGTATCCTGATACAGTTTGCTCAGTATTATATAGTACTTTTTAATGTCCATAAAAAATCATTGTAAAAATAATTTTAGGCTAATATTTTATTTTATGGATGTACTAGAAATAATTCATCCCCCTATTGTTGATCAATTAGGTTGTTTCCAGTTTTTCACTATTATAGATAATGCTATAGTGAAAGTTTTTATACATAAATCTTTGTGCACATCTCTGATTATTTCCATAGGATAAATTCCTAGAAGTGGAATTTCGGGGTCAAAGGGTATGAACATTTTTAAGGCTCTTGATGCATATTGCCAAATTGCTTTCCAGAAAGGTTGTACCCATTTATACTCCCAGCAGCAATGTATGAGAGTGCCCGTCTCACCGCCCCCTCGTCAACATTGAGTATTATCATTTTTTAATCTTCAAAAATGTTATGTTGTTGTTTTAGTTTGTGTTTATTTGATTACTAGTGAGAGTGAACGTTATTATTGTTTTCTAACCATTTGTATTTGTTCTTTGAATTGTCTGTTTTTTTTTTTTTTTCCTGCTCATTTTTCTACTGGACTTTGTTTTCTAATTAATTTGTATGAAATCTTTATATAGTAAGAATATTAATATTAATTTTAAGATTCTTTACTAAATATCCCTGGATTGTCTTCCTGATTTTCTTTATAACTTACTGACTTGTTCCTTGTTACCATACTGATAAAAATCTTCTTACCTTCCCCTTTATCTGTTGCTCTCATTCCCATTTCTAAATCATTTTCTCTGTTGGTTGATCTTCTAAACGAATCATTCATAAGCTAATGGGAATGAAGTTGAGATTTCTGATAATTCACTCCCCCTCCCCCCCCGGGTATATTTCAGCTCTCCCTCAGTTAAAATGTTTTCACTGTTACTGTTTTTAAAGAATAAATAAATTACTACTTGCTTAGTTGAATTTGACTATGTAATTATTCTAAGTTTGTCTCTATTGATGTAAGCTTTTAAAGATTAGGAACTTCATTTACATAATATACTTTCTACATAAATTCACATAGTACCGTATATGTATAGATACTTAAATATTTTTGAAGATGGAAGAATATTATAAAGTATATTTATAAAGAATATTAGAAAGTGTGTGAAGATTTTCTGTATGTATTTTAAATGTTTTTATTTGTTTCTTAAGGACCCTGATAGTCTAATTTTATTTTTCTCTTTTTCTTCTATCCTTTTATCAATTAAAAATTAAGGAAGCAATAGAGGCTTTTAATGCTCCTAATAGTAGCAAATTCATCTTTATGCTAAGTACCAGGGCTGGAGGTCTCGGAATTAACCTGGCAAGTGCTGATGTGGTTATACTCTATGATTCAGACTGGAACCCACAGGTTGATCTACAGGCTATGGTTAGTAATCTTTAATGGTGTCAGAAATTTATCATAGCTCTGAATACTATTGCTGTTCATACAGCATCAAGGTCGTTCATGATAAAACAGTTAAAATTTTTGAGAAATTTTGTAGAAGTTACAGTCAATTATCCTAGAGCACACAGTTGCTGTGCTAATTGAATTGCAAAAACACAAGAAATGGCAGCCTACAACAAACACACCCCAGATCCAACTATAGCATTTATGTGTTGATTTTGGTTTTTATCATGAAGTAGAAATTTTTTTCCATTCCAAAGATTGAAGAGGGCATATAAATTTGTTTTAATGAAAGGGATTAAAAAACAGTCTGTTGTTATTATTCTGTGTAACAACTAAATATATTAAAATCCTTAGTACTGAAATTGGGAGAGGTTTTAACTTTCATAATAGAACAATTTGGGAGAGAAGACAAAAAGGTAAGAAAGGAATATATTCCAGGAAAACACTTGATACTTAATAAGGACACTATCCAAAAGCTATTCTACACTAAAAAAAAATTTTTTTTAGGGAGCTCTTTTCTGACCTTTCATCAAAACACTACAGGTAATTCCTTTGATATTTTGGTGTCATTGATTGAACTAAAGCTATAGCTTCTCTCAATGTGACTTACATTTTCAGATAAAGAAATATAATTTAGAAGTAAAAGGGTACAAAATAACTTCTTAGGGTTTTGAATACATAGGTATGGGATAATTGTCTTTTTGGGAGCAATGAAAAGTCATATGCCAATGAGATATAACTTAGAAGGCTTTCCTTTTGTAATAGAGAATTGAAAAGGATTGACCACTGGAACATTCTAAAATCAATATGGTTTGGTGTAATTATTATTACATTACCATGGTATTGAACTACCTGTTTGATATGACTAATTAGGAGTAAGCCGCAGTAAGTTACAGTGTTACTGAACTGGAAAATCTAATAGTGGTAGCACTTCATTTCCTTAGAAGTCTTAGTGCACATCCAGTCTTTCAGGATTTGTTGGTTCAGGTTTAATGTAAATATATGTAGAGTATTACATTGTCTTTTAATGTGCTCTGTTGAAACTTTGTTACTAGGTTCTAGTGTTTTTATATTTAGTACAGGCCTGTTTAGAACTTAAAACATTTTTTTTCTCTACTACCTTCCTCTCTTTACTTATTTGCTCTGGCAGCTTCTGTGTTTTAAAAATACTCTCCCTAGATGGTTTTATACCACTAGAAGTTTGCTTCCTGTCACCTGTACCAACTATAAACCATAGGACCAGTTCTAGACTACTGTATAGTAAGGATATTAATATCCCATCAATTTTTATAACTCTTTACTACATATCCCTCCGTAAGCAGAAAGAAGTGCCTGATAATGAGATAAAGCAGACTTTTGCCACCATAGCAACCCTTACTAACTACTTAATAAAATTCCTTGCTAGTTTGGAAGATGTTTATATTTAGTGACTTAAAGTTACTTAGTAACTCAATCCAGAAACTTTCAGCTCCCTCTTTTCTTCATCTTACAGGTGCTTTGCCCTTTGTCCTGGAAGTTTCCCATTAATGGTACAATATAATAGTTACAGATTTCTTTGTTCCCAGTGGTCTTTAGACATTCTCAATATTCATCATGCTCTTTTCCAGAGTGTCAATCTAGAGATAAAGAACTAATTTTAGTTTTAGAATTTTATGGAATATGATGGCTATACTCTATAAATTTTATACAGAATATCGAATATCTTATATTAGGACTCTTTCTACTAGGATCGAGCACATCGTATTGGTCAGAAGAAGCCAGTACGTGTATTCCGTCTCATCACTGACAACACTGTTGAAGAGAGGATTGTAGAAAGAGCTGAGATAAAACTGAGACTTGATTCAATTGTTATACAACAAGGTATTTATACATAGAAATCTAATTAGGTGGTTTTTGTAAAACACATGCATTCAACACATTCAAAGGAGATTACTTTTAATAAAAGTTGTCCAAAATTTGAAAACTTAGAGGAAAAATGGAAACATCACTGTATCCCATGAGTCTGTACAGCTGTTATGTATCACCTAAAAGTAAAAGGAAAAAATTTAAAAATGCTAATTGAGGCCAGGAGCGGTGGCTCACGCCTGTAATCCCAGCACTTTGGGAGGCCGAGATGGGTGGATCACCTGAGGTCAGGAGTTTGAGATGCCTGGCCAACATGGTAAAACTCCTTCGGTACTAAAAATACAAAAAATTAGATGGGCATGTTGGCACGGGCCAGTAGTGCCAGATACTTGGGAGCCTGAGGCAGGACAATTGCTTGAACCTAGGAGGCTGAGGTTATAGTGAGCTGAGATCGAGCCACTGCATTCCAGCCTGGGTGACAGAGCGAGACTCCGCCTCATAAAAAAATGCTAACTGAAATATTCTGAATTGAAACCCTGGCATTCAATATACGGAGTACTTGAACATCAATAGCTTATGCTTGAATGTCAGTAGCATACTTTTTGAAGTACCTGAGGTTATGTAGCAGATAAAATGGCTACTTTAAATTTTTTGAAAACATATGTTAGAGGGTGCCTTGTCATATAAAGAAGTTTGATCTGAAAACAAAGTTCGAACATGAAAAACAATTTCCTTCTGGATTTAACTGAGTTTTACAGAAGGAAATTCACATTGAAATAGAAAGTATGGTAGAAGAAAAACTTGTAGGGTTGTTCATTAAGCGAATAACCTTAATGTTCACTAACTTTTTATTCTTTTAAAGCTTTATGTATGGCTAAATGTGGTAATGTCTGATTAAAATGATTATGCTTTCTTTGGAATATAATTGATTGAGTATATGCAATTTTAATTTTTATCATTAGGAAGACTCATTGACCAACAGTCTAACAAGCTGGCCAAAGAGGAAATGTTGCAAATGATACGGCATGGAGCCACCCACGTTTTTGCTTCTAAAGAGAGTGAGTTGACAGATGAAGACATTACAACTATTCTGGAAAGAGGGGAAAAGAAGGTTAGTTAAAATAACATTTTATCTTCATGATGGATTGCTTTAAAATCAACATACTTCAGCAAACTTGTATTTGCATTGTACGTGTGTATCCATATGTTTCAGATAACTCATATTCTTTCCAACAACTTGTAGATCTATTTTCAGCAGTAGATTAGGGCTTAAAAATTTTGTTTTTGGTGAGAAAGACTAAGAACCAGAGTTTAAAACGGAGTGATCTTATACCTAATGCTTTATTGAAAATACCATATCTAAAAGCTATGTAAATTTTGTGTTTAATAACATGTATAAGGACTGCATTTTTTTTTTAGAGACAGGAGTTTGCTCTGTCACCCAGGCCGGAGTGCAGTGGTGCAATCATAACTCAATGTAGCATCCACCTCTTGGGCTCAAGTGATCTCCCACCTCAGCCTCCCAATTAGCTGGGACCACAGGCGTGTAACCAACATACACATCTAATTAACTTTTTTTTTTTGTAGAGACAGAGACTTGCTGTGTTGCTGAGCATGATCTTGAACCTCTGGCCTCAAGTGAACCTCCCAAATCTGCCTCCCAAAGCACTGAGATTATAGGCATGAGCTACCATGCTTGACCCAGACTATATTTTTATAGTATTTTTTTTTTGTACTGGATTAGAAGTCATCTACTGATACATTGGTTAATTGAAAATCTTTTATAAAACATTTCATGAAATACTAAATCACTATTTGTTAAAGCATAATAAATTGTTTCAGAATATTGTAATTTTGTGTTTAGTTCACCTTCCACCCTCCACAAATTGTGGATAATTTTAAACATAAGTAAAAGGAGACAGAATAGTATAATGAGCCCCCAAGTACTTATCACCTGTTTCTAACAACCATCAACTAGTCCTGCCCTGTTTATATCCCCAGCTCTTTTTTCCCCCTTCCTGGATTATTTTGAAGCAAATCTCAGACATGTTTCAGCTGTAAATAGGACTTTGTATTTGTTAAATAGAAGGACTCTTTTAAAGGTAATCATAACATTGTCTCACCTGAAAACCCCAATAATTCTTTAATAATACCAAATATCCAGTTAGTCTTCAAATTTCCAATTGTTTCGTAAATGTTTATACTTAAAAAGTTTTGTTTTTGTTTTTAAATCAGAATGCAAGTCAGAATACAAATTGCTATTGATTGAGATTGCATCTCTGTCTTTTAAACTCTATAGGAATCCCGCTCCCGACATGCATTGTATTCCATGTAATTTATTTGGTGAAGAAACTAGGTTGTTTGCCTTTTGAGTTAATCACAGTGTGGATTTTGCTGATTTCATCTCCATAGTGTATTTTACCATGTTAATTACATATCTTGTAAACTGGTTGAATTTGCTTTTCAGAAGATGTTTGTACTTCAGGTAATAACCTGCATTTTGAATAATCTTGTGTTAGTATGTTTCACATAAGTATGCCAATGTGTTGTTTTAGTCCAACATTGCCTTTCTCTTAGCATTAACTATTTGTCCCATTTAAATTATGCAAGAGAAATTATATTGTGTTTACAACTTCACTAATGAAAGATTTTAAAGAAAGCCTAAGTGAGAGTACTTGGGAAGCACCATTTAAATATTTGAAATACTTGGGCAAGTAAAATTTACACTTCAACTTTGATGTTAGCATTGCATTCATACCTTGTAAATTAGGGGGCTGGGTATTTCATGTCAAAACCTGACTATTAAAAAGGTGGAGAATCCATAGACTCTTACAAGTAATTCAGTGATAATTTTCTCATTTCAATGTATTCATTTTTAGACTGCAGAGATGAATGAGCGCCTGCAAAAAATGGGAGAGTCTTCTCTAAGAAATTTTAGAATGGACATGGAACAAAGTTTATACAAGTTTGAAGGAGAAGATTATAGAGAAAAACAGAAGGTAACTTTTTACCCTCAACCATTAGACCCTCAAATGAGCATTTCTCCCCATAACAATTATAAGATTACACTGGCACTTATCTATTATAATAACCTTGCTATAGAGTGAAATTTGATAGAGGCCTAAAGATCTCATGCAGGGTATACCTTTCATTTATTTTACTGGTTTATCGTCGTCATCATCATCATCATCATTTTTGCTGCTGCTGCTGCTACTACTACTACTACTGCTAGTACTACATTTGTTATTGAGAAGCAATGTAGGATTGACTTCATGAATTCTGGAGTTGAAATCTCAACTCTTGTCACTAATTAAGTGACAGGGTATTCTCAGTTTTCTCACTTACCAAATGGAGGTTATGATAGTTACATCATAAGGGATTCTGATGATGAAATAAATGAGTTAATACTCATAAAGTTATTAGAATAATGCCTGGCACTTAATGTTAACTATATGAGTAATAATATTAGTAACATTTAGTTAACTTAAATGCAGAAGGACTTGGTTACATGGTCTGTTGAAGAAATAGGGGTTTATAGGGGTTTATTAATTTTGTTTCTTAAACTGAAATTAAGGCTGGAATTTTAAAACTTTTTATTTATTTATTATTTATTATTTTTATTTTTATTTTTTTTTGAGACGGAGTTTTGCTCTTGTTACCCAGGCTGGAGTGCGATGGCGCGATCTTGGCTCACCGCAACCTCCGCCTCCTGGGTTCAGGCAATTCTCCTGCCTCAGCCTCCTGAGTAGCTGGGATTACAGGCACGCGCCACCATGCCCAACTAATTTTTGTATTTTTAGTAGAGACGGGGTTTCACCTTGTTGACCAGGATGGTCTCGATCTCTCGACTTCGTGATCCACCCGCCTCGGCCTCCCAAAGTGCTGGGATTACAGGCTTGAGCCACCGCGCCCGGCCAAAGCTGTTATATTTTTGAACTGACAGAAATGAATTTTCTTAAAATAGAAAAGCTCATTCTTAGGTACTTATTTTACTGAAAAATGAGAGGTGAGCCATTTTGGTTTGCACTATAGCTAGTATGCTGATAATGCTTTGTTTCTTTTATTGCTTCTGATAGCTTTTAGTTTCTTGTATTTGTCAGGTTGTCTTATCTCTAATCTTCAGTTAGACTGCTCATATTTTATCCTGCTGAGATGGAGTTGATGGCCTATCTGCACAGGGTGGAAATTGCCTTTCTAATATGCTTTTGAGATCTCATTATGTGATATAAATTTTATTAATTTTACAATTATTCCTACAGGCTTATGGGTATTAGGAGTGTTACAAAGTGGAAACATTTTAAACAATGAAATCTAAATACCAGTGGAGCTTCTTATCCACATTTTTAGAGAGAAATTAGTAAAATACTTGTCTATCTCTAACTGGTTTTCTTGTGCTTCTAATTTTAGCAAAGTAATGATGCACAGATAGAGGGAATTTTAATAACTGTGATGACTTGTATTTTTATAATTAAATGTCTGACAGTAACAGTGATGTCCAGAATCAGAATTTTTTTCTGAATGTTTTATTTCTGTCTCTGTATTTCTAGATAGGTTCTTAAAATAGGTTCAAATTATCTTTTGAGAAGTGAAAACTTTAAAGAATATTACTTATAAATCATGGAAATTATACATTGAGGTAGATCTCCATATATGGTTTGTTGAATCAGTTGTATTTATTTTACCACCATACCTGGTAAATTAAGTCAAGATGCCTGTGATCCTGAATAAATAAACTCAGATAAGTTAGCATCAATGTACTCTTATCTAAAATAAACTAATTCAGTATGATCTATTCTGTTTTTGAAAGTTGATAAATTGTCCTTTAATGCTTATTTCAAATTTGAATGCCTAGACTATCAAACAAGCATAGGTTAAATAGCTAAATACATCAGTTTTAGAATGTTAAACGATTATTAATTTATTTTTATTCCAATTGAGAAAGATAAATTATTGGTTATTTATAAAATAGCTCTTTTGTTACTGTCACCTCACATTCATCCATCTGAAAGACAAGCAAAATTTGTTTCACTGCTGTGGGAATTTCTCATTTTACTTAATAATCTCGTTATAATGTCGATATCTCATAGACTCTTAGAATTAGAAGGTCATTTATGCTAACTTTCTTGTAATTAAGAAATCTTACCTTTAGCATCTAAAAGAGATATGCAGCCTCTGAACACTGTAGTGTTGGGAATCTTATCCCTCTCAGGGTAGTCTGTTTCGATGTCTTATATTCTCTGGTTCTCAGAAAATTTTATGAGTTATAGGTTTCTTGATCAAAGAGATTATTTTATTCATCTGTATATCTCTGACACTGAGTTACACATAATACAGTAGGTACTTAATTAATAGTTAAATTATATTGAGTAGCCATTGACTTTCTCCTAACTTTTCACATCGATTTTAATCTTACGGATCAACAAAGAACTGTGTTCTTTTCTATTTGATAGAGTTTCACAGATGTGGATACCACCATTGTGTCTGCCTTTAGCTTTTACTTCTCTAGACACTGTGAGAATTTGTAGATCTGTAACCATCCTGGTCAGCTTGGTTTATTATCCCCTCTTAAAATATGATGCCAAGGTTGGAATTCAGCCCTTAGATTAGATCAAGTAGAGTGAGACAACTAATGGTAGATTAATGCTCTCTTTTATATAAAGGCACTAGGTTAAGCACTGAAATCAAGAAAAATATGAATTAGGAAGCTATTTCTCAGACTCCAGAACATTGTAGTGCCAATTTTATCTGTTGACTGTTAAATTATATTTTCTAGCCGATGATAGGGTAAAATTAGTAATGCTCCCAAATCATTGCTCATGCTACTTAGGATATTTAATAGTATCTTGCATTTAACTCTTGGCAGTTTACTTAATGATTTCACATATATGATCATATGTAATCCTCAAGGTAGGTATTATTATTCTCATTTTGAAGATGGAAAAAAATAATTTTCCCAAAGTTATACAGCTAGTGAAGTGACAGAGTCTAGGTCTTTCTGTTTCCACCAACTTTTCCAACTCTGCCATACCTACATTTCTAGAAGGTCTCATTTGAACATGCTCATCATGGTGATATTTATTATTTACCCCTTTCATCTGTTTCTAATTCATACACTTACTACAGTTACCACAGTCAATGTTACTCTTCCTGCTATATTAGCTACCTTTTATTTATTTAATTTGACAAAAAATACTAAGCAGATTATACAGATTCTTCTCAATCACCAAGGAAGAACTAGTTTTTAAACCTACTTTCAAATAAAAATAAAGAAAACTGTCTTTGCATCTAAACGGTGTACACTTCATTTTGGAACTTTGGAGGTAAGTTGTGATTTATAAGGCAAGTTTTGATTCTTCCTGATGGCTTTTGCTTTCTTATGTTTCTGCAGCCTTGATGTACTTGATTTTGATAAAACTGTTTGGAGTCATTAAACCCCTTGTTGTTGTTTGTCGTGTATAGCTTGGCATGGTGGAATGGATCGAACCTCCTAAACGAGAACGCAAAGCAAACTACGCAGTGGATGCCTACTTTAGAGAGGCTTTGCGTGTCAGCGAGCCAAAGATTCCAAAGGTAAAACTGTACAAGGCCAGTTTTTATGTCCTAAAGTAGATTTCTCTTGCAACATGATCTATGGTTCAGATTTACTTATATCATTGCCAAATCATAGTCTCTAAAATATAGCAATACAAAAATGTATTTGATTTGGCCCAGCCATATAAATGGATTTTATTGTATTTATTGTTCCATATATAACAGAAATAGTGAAAGATAAGTAAGTTTACTTCATGTACTGAAAAAAGTATATATAATCCATTTTCCTCTCATAGGCTCCACGGCCTCCAAAACAGCCAAATGTTCAGGATTTTCAATTTTTCCCACCACGCTTATTTGAGCTCCTGGAAAAGGAAATTCTTTATTATCGGAAGACAATAGGCTATAAGGTATTTTTTCAATTTTTTTAGATGAATAGATTTTAAAATAATTTAATCTGTTAATCTAGACTAGAAGGTGTTGCATTTTAATTTCAGAGAATATAACAGTAAATCACAACAATGATGTTTTTAAGACCAAAGAGGAAGTTTTAACTGATGTAAAACATTAAGCTACTGAATTACCAGTACAGTCATCACTAAATGAGATTAACGAAGAATTGTGCAATATTTCAAAATAGTAATAACAACATATTATTTTTATAATGCCAGTGTTTGAATGGTTAAATAATATATAGAAAGTACAATAGGTATGTGGTTAGAAGTGAATGTTAATATATGATAGGAAATTTTTGATCATTTCCTTAATAGGTCCAAGAAATAGTATTTCTGTCTTTATTGCTTATAGGTTGATGAAAGCCATGCTGGTGGTTAGTAGATTGTAGTCACTTAGGTGTTAAAGATAATGATAAACATGATGATGAATTATACAATTTTAAAATGATCTTTGGGTATTAGGAATTCTTATTTATATAGGTAGATAGAATACTATTTTTCATCAGTGAAATCTAGTATTTGTCACACTAAATCTGTCATATTGAGAGAGTAAGCATACCAGGTAATTTCTGTATGTTGAAATTGACTTCCTAGTGAATGGAGAGGGATGACCAAAGGTATAATAATCACTAATATTAAAAAATTATAAAATATTGACCAGGCACAGTGGCTCATGCCTGTAATCCCAGCACTTTGGGAGGCCAAGGGGGGCAGATCACTTGAAGTCAGGAGTTTGAGACCAGCCTGGCCAACATGACGAAACCCCGTCTCTACTAAAATTACAAAAATTAGCTGAGTGTGGCAGTGGGTGCCTGTAATCCCAGCTACTTGGGACGCTGAGGCAAGAGAATCACTTGAAACTAGGAGGGGAAGATTGCAGTGAGTTGAGATCCCACCACTGCACTCCAGCCTGGGCGGCGGAGGGGGACTCTATCTCAAAAAAAAAAAAAAAAAAAAAATTAACACTATTTTAATTTTATGAAATGTTCTGTTTTATGAATTGATAGCTGTGTTTTAAATTTTATTTTATAAACCTTTATCACAATTAGAACTCACCCATTATTTTAAATTAGTAGTTGGAATGTGCCTAGAAAAGCTCCATGTATATAAGATAGTTAACTCATTTATATATTGGAACTAGAGTAGATCTCTAGGGTGAACATTCACATCAGACATAAAACTAGTTTCAAAGAAAGTGAAAACAGTGATACACCAGAAGAAACAGGTAAGTTATAGGTTAAAGTGCGAAACAAAAGTAGGAAAATTAATAATAATTATTAACAATAATTTTTAAGTATTTAAATTAATAATGTAGTTATATTATGAGGTAAATACATATCTCATTAAGATTTATAGTAATTTTAGGTTTAGAATATTTTTTCTGTTACTTTAATTGTTATTACTGAGACTTGAAAGGAGAATTAATTGAAATGTTAGACCTCAGTAATAAATCAAATGTTTGCATAGAACATTTTATAATTTACAAAGTGCTTTAGCACATATTTCATTTGATTCCTAACAACCTCATGAAGTAGGTGTTATTATCATCTCCATTTAATAGGTGAGGAAACTGAAGTTCAGAGAGGTTAAATGACCTTGTTCAAGATCATGGCGCTAACAGGGTTTCCATGGGTCCTGGTCTCACAAGCAACTTCTTAGTATTTAGATGCTCTGTTCGTTCCACTCAGACCTTCTGGGCTCTTTCTGCATGTGATGTAACCCTGCTTCTTTCGGCAGTCCTAAATAAGGACTGTGTTTACAATGGTGTGGCATGACATTTGGGAGGTGGGCCAATAAAAAAATCATCTCTGATATAACTTCATGCTCCTTCTTTGGAGATACTGAAATTTTATTCCCCATGATAATTTACAGTGCCCACCACATTCTGACCACGGGTCTGGTTTCAATATAAACAGTGCCTTTCATTACAGGCAGTTTGTGGTTAGGGGTGAAGTCTTACAGACTTTTTGGATGGTGGCCAGCTGGAAGGAGATGGAGAAGAGAGAAAACCTCAGAAGATGGAGGAATGAAGGGACAGCTGTGAAGCATGGTAGAAAGGAAGGAGGAGGAGGAGAGGTGTTAAGAATAGAGGAAAGGGATGAATAGGGAGAGGGGAGATGCATGGAATTGGTACTATTGTACCTTATTGTTTGCTTTTCCTCACTTCCCCCCTAGAGAAGCAAGAGGAGACAGAGAGTAAATGGAGAAGTGGTGTTTTTTTTTTTTTTTTTTTTTTTTTTTTTTTTTTTTACAGTTTAATACCTTTGTATTGAGCACTCCTCTGTGCCAGGTACTTGGCCAAGCACTTTGGGATAAAGCAGTGAATAAGACAAAATCTTTCACTTCATGGAACTTAACGTTCTAATAGAGGAGATAGATATTAGCTACTACAGTGTAATGGTGGTGGTATTTGTGTGGTTCTGTGCTTACAAGGGATGCTAATGAGGGAGTATAACATGGGTATCTCATGTGGACTGGGAGATCAGGGAGGTGTTCCCTAAGGAAGTGTCATTTAAGCTGAGTTTCCAGAGATGTGAATGAGCTAAGTCTAAAGTGTAGGAGAGAAAAGCTGAGGCAGGTGGCACCTCATATGCAAAGGTCTTGCGGTGGGAAGGAGAATGGCCCCTTTGGGGAGCTGTGAGAAGGCCAGTGTTGTTAGGGACTGGTGAGGAGGAGGGTGACTTGAGAAGAGGCTGGTGAGTGGGTAGAGTCAAATCATATGGAGGGCTTTGTAGGTCATATTAATGAGGTTGAACTTCAGCTTTAGAGTAGTGGAAACCCACTGAGATGTTTTTAAGGCAGGGAAGTGGGTGGGTAGGTAGGTGGTAGAATAATACTAATAGCAGACACTTCGTCCTTACTTGTGTTACTTATTGCTCCAGGTTATTTATAAATGGTAGCTCATTATCCTCCTAACAGCCCTGGAACTACATCCTTATTTTACAGATGAGGAAACTTGAGGTATAGAGCGGTTGAGTCATTTGCCCTGAGTCATTTGCTCAAGGTCATACAACTTATAAATGGTAAAGGATGATCAGATTTACATTTTTAAAAGATCACTCCGGCTATGATGCAGAGAATGGCAAGTTTATCCAGGGAAACCAGCCAGGAGGCTGTTGAAGTGTCAAAATGAGAGAAGATGGTGGTGACCTGGACTGCGGTGGTGGTAGTGGAAGGAGAACCAGTCCCCTGCTACTCTACTCCTAGCCTTGTGCTCCCTTAAGCCCCATCCGAGATTCCCTCTGTATTGTCTTAAGACTTGCCTTGATTCTCCCTATGCATACTTAGCTGAGGATTTACGAGGCAAATATTGGTTATTGGTTCTTTCTGGACCTTGTCTCTTCCATTCTTTGCTAGGAACTATGGACCCGAGCTAAGGTGGGTTCTTTAATTGGGTGTTCCTTGTTTGAGATCAGAGAATAGACAGATCAGCATGGCATGTTAATCATCTTAAAAGGCCTTTCAAGGATCATGCGTTGTGTAACCATTGGACATCTTCTCAAGGCATGGCTAGCATTGCTTTATTTCCGCTCATACCTTCAGAAAACTCATCAGGGCCACAAAGTGAATGGAACACTAGTTTATCCTCAAATTAACAAAACAAAACTGCTTTTGTGAAGTTACCTGGTATTCTGTATACACAGATTCTCAAAAAGGGACTCTTTCCCCCTTTTCTGCTTAAAGGATTGTTAGCCAAGGGGAGATAGGTGATGCCCATAGCTGGAGACACTGTGGTTCATGGTTACATTTTATCTATGTTGAGTCCTCAAGGGCTTAATCTGTTGTGATTTGGAGTGGGGCTAGTGAAGGGCTCACAGGTTTTGAAGCAATTGGTAAAGAGCGGTTTCCTTGTACTTTCGCTTATTTGCATTTTCATTTTCTGTTTTGCTTCCCCCCTTCCCACTCCTATATTCAGCACAAGGTGACAGCAGTATTACTGATAATAAGATCTGGAGTTAAAGAGTTTTGTTTTATTTGAAGGTGAGAGAAGTACTTGTTTTGCCCTAACCACTTGGTGGATAGCAGTACATGATTTGCTCATTCCTGCTGCTGTCTAAGCTTTGATCTTGTTGCAAGTTAGGCATATTCAAAGGCTTCATTGCTCTTTCGACTTAAAGGAGTTGTTATTTAATGCATGCAATCGCTTGGTCACTAAAACCTTTATATTGGAAGAGGATGACTTAATTGAAATTTCAATTGCAGCATAAAAAATCCAGAATATCTGGACATTCCATTGAGTCTAACACCTGGAATGCAAGAGTTTTGCCACATTTGAAGCTGAAGAAAGCTGTAGAACATTCTGACATTTATCCCCAATAAAAAATTCTTTAGGGACTAATAGACACATTCGACACATGGAGGAAGTTCCATCATCTTTGTGAGTTTTGGTAATCTGTCATTGTGGGCCACCTATTTTTGCAGTGGTATAACTAAAATATGGTGAACTGATTTCAGGTTACTGCTTTTATTTTGTATGCTGTCACATTTAATTCAGTATTCCGTATTTTCTACGCAATGCTTGCTAAACTCCTAAGAAACAAGGCCAAAAAAATGTTTTTCACTACTTCATGGAATACAGTTCTTAATCACAAATTCCTTCGTGTCTGACTAGAAATCCAAATAATAATTGAGATCTTTCCTTTAGAAAGATAACTTTTTATATATTGTGTTGCTGGAGATGATAATGAGACAGAGTATGAGGACTTTAAATACCTCCTAGATATCTGTTCAGTACTATTGGTCTGTAATTTGTCTGCTTAATTCTTATGTAGCACTTTGAAGTCATTCCAGGAAGCTTAATGCTGATACGAACCTCATGAGGTAAAAAATTGTATGTCTTATTAAAATGATGACTATGAAGGATAAGTTTTTTTTTTTTTTTTTTTTTTTATAGGAGTTGTATTAGTTTGTTTTCACGCTGCTGATAAGGACATACCCAAGACTGGGTAATTTATAAAGAAAAGAGGTTTAATTGACTCACAGTTCCACATGGACTTGGGGGGCCTCACAATCATGGCAGAAGGCAAGGAAGAGCAAGTCACATCCTACATGGCAGCAGGGAAGAGAGAACTTGTGTAGGGGAATTCCTCTTTATAACACCATCAGATCTTGTGAGAATTATTCACTATCATGAGAACAGCATGGGAAAGAGCTGCCGCCATGTGTTGGGTACCAGCCCCAACCCCATACATGGGTGCCTATAGTCCCGGCAGTGATGAGGGATTGAGAAAAGGAAATTAAGACAGAGACACAAGAGTAGAATTTACAGCATGGGTCCGGGGGACCAGTGCAAGTGTGGGAACTCCATTGGCCCTGAGTTCTGGGCTCCATACACTTTTTATTATGTGCATAATCTCATTATCTTATGGGCATGGAAGGGGAGGGTGAAGGGGTAGGTAAGATGGGGAGAGGGGCACTTGAGCTCCTTCTAAGGCCTGTTAAACCAGTGCTCTGAGCATTTAACGGCACTTGAGATCCTTCTAAGACATGCTAAACTAGTACTCTGAGTTTATCACTGATTGTTACCAGGGTGCAGCTGCTTCAGAAGTATAGCAGATGAGGAGCCACCTGGTCTGACCACACCCAATGCATCAAGGGGCTTTTATCTGCCGAGCATTGGAGACATAGAGCAACTAAAATTACTCCGTATTCCGAGAACCTAGGCAGAGCCTGATCGCTGCCCTGCAAGGCTTTTCTCCTCCTTGCCTGCTCCCATCTGAAAAGACCCTCCCAGATCTTGTGAGCAGAGGTCGCCTCCCTTCTCAGAGGTCTTTGCACCGGCCCTCTTTACGAGGCCCTCCTGCAGTCTCCATGTGGAGAAGGCATTCATGTGACCAGAGCAGTATTCCCTGCTCTGAAACGACCCCGAGGCGTTCCCCGGTGTTACTGCACTCTCAGATGGTCTTTACCTTAGGCCTCCTGTTGCCACTTGATTTCTAATTAACTGCACCAATAATACAGTTTAGTTCAGAGCTACAGTTCAAGATGAGACATGGGTGGGGACACAGCCAAAATATATTAGGAAAAGATATAGGAATTTACAATTTTTGAGCCTTTTCAAATTCTGAACATTTTAGCAGCTATGTATTTGAGTAATTTCTAGAATTAGCAAACATAGCTTTCATGAAATCATTCTTGTTTTGCTGTGTCAATTAATATGACCACTAGATACAGAATAAATTTTAGCGGATCCTAAAATCTAATGGTTTTATACAACATTATGATTTTGCTTTTTTTAGAAATTGAAACGGAAAATTTTTAGTATGGGGATATCTGCATGGGAATAAACATTGTTATTTTATTTAATTTTATGTGGGTGTATTATCTATTTTCTGTCATAACTTAGATGTTTATAGAATATTTTCATTTTATTAAAAATATGGTTTCTTAGACATGGAAATTTTGAAAATATTTAACAGAAGAATGTCTTAAGATCAAAGAGGTTTCTTTCAATTAAAATTAAAATTTGAAAACAAAGTAATTTCACATACCAGCAATTTAAGGGATCTGTTAACTTTTAAAGCTGTATCTGTACTTTTACAAAAACATATTTGAAGAATTTAAAAAAATACAAAAATATTGAAATAATTGTATAGTGAACACCCATATATACACCACATATATTCTACAATTTACATCTTATATTTGTTTTTTCACCTATTTTTCCTTTTCTCTGGCCCTCTATCATATGGATATTTATCTTATTATTAGGCATTTCAAAGTTGCAGACATAAGTACATTTTACCCAGAAACACTTCAACATGCATGTCATTAGCCAGTCATAAAATATGAAATCATAATCAAATATGAAATCATAAAATGTTTATGATTTTTTAAAAGTATTTACATAGAGTGAAATATATAAACCTTAAGTGTACCATTCAGTGTATTTTCACAAATGCATACACTTATGTAACTCGAACTCCTCCTATAAAGATATGGAACATTACTGTCACCCCAGAAAGTGCATATATATGCACTCCTCAGAGGCAATCACTGTTCTGATATTTCCTTCCACAGATTATCTTTGTAATTTTTGTTCTACAATTTCACATAAATAGAATCATACAGTATGTACAAGGCTTCTTTCATTTAGCATAATGTTTTAGAGAGTAAGCCGTGTTGTCCCATGTATCTGTGGTGTTCTTTTCTTTTTATTGTGTAATACCTATTCCATTGTATGGATAGGTCACACTTTGCTTAATCCATTCTCTTGATGGTCATCTGGGCTGTTTTCTGGCTTTTGGCTGTGATGAGTAAAGCTGCTTTGAACAATCTTGTCATTCTTTGTATAGATACGTTTTCCTTTCTTTGGGTAAATACTTAGGAATGGAATTGCTGGTATGCCTGTAATTTTAACATTAGGTTTAGCCACTGAAGAAAAGTTGTTTTTAATCATGCTATGACTGGGCTACATTTCATTTTAAACATATACCTTCTTTTCCATTTCCATTTGCCACCATCCTAGTCCAGATGATCATACCTCATTTGTAGATTATGATAGTTCAGTAGGTTCTCTTACCTCTTAGTCGCTTCCCTACTTTTCAGTCCATCCAGCAAAAGGCTTACAGGTGAAAACACTACAGTTTGACACTTCACTGTCTTGTTAAAAGTCTCCAGCACCTTCTGTGTATTCAAGACCCTGTAAATCTGTCTCTACACGGCCTTGTTTCTTATCTCTTTTCAACATAAACCCCATATGTGCCTTCTGGCATGTTTCTACCTTCATGCTTTTGCTCATACTGCTCTAGCTTAGAATATTCTTTCTTCCCTAATCTGAAAACCTGAAATCTGACATCTTCTGAAATCCAAAACTTTTTGAGCTCTGACACAACACCCAAAGGAAATGCTCATTGGAGCATTTTTTGGATTTCAGATTCTCAAATTAGAAATGCTCAACAGATAAGTATAATGCAAATATTCCAACCCCCTGCCCCACCCCAAAAAAATCTGAAATCTAAAAGACTTCTTGTCTGAAACATTTGGGATAAGGGATAAAACCTGTATTTCTTGTATATTCCAATCAGTACTTACCATAGTTCTACAAACATAATAGACATTTAGTCAATACCTGCCAATTTGGTTGCCTGATACTGATGATTACAAGTGAATATACTTTCTTGGTATTTCTTTTTAATGCTCAGTTAGGTTTTATACTTGAAGAACTATTGGACTTAATAATTTTTTAAAGTTATTTTTAAGTTACAATGTTATAGATCCAAACTCTATGCAATACCTATAACAATGATAAAAATGCACTCTAATATGTAATCTAATTCCACTCTAGTAAAACCATGACTACCTGCTGCCCCTAGGGAATGAGTCATTTATGGTATGTGTGCATTTCAAGCAGTAGAAGGCTTACTGCCAGCCCTTTTATTTTCATGTTTAATGGAATGCTATGCAGTGTAGTACACATGTTATGTACTTGCCCTCGTAAATCAGTGTGCTTCCTTATAGCTAAAGATGTGCATAGCGATGGTATCAGGCTTTGAGCTAAGAGACTTTGTTTGTTCCTCCATACAAACAGTATATATAGGCCGGGCGCAGTGGCTCAAGCCTGTAATCCCAGCACTTTGGGAGGCCGAGGCGGTGGATCATGAGGTCAAGAGATCGAGACCATCCTGGTCAACATGGTGAAACCCCGTCTCTACCAAAAATACAAAAAATAGCTGGGCATGGTGGCGCATGCCTGTAGTCCCAGCTACTCAGGAGGCTGAGGCAGGAGAATTGCCTGAACCCAGGAGGCGGAGGTTGCGGTGAGCCGAGATCGCGCCATTGCACTCCAGCCTGGGTAACAAGAGCGAAACTCCGTCTCAAAAAAAAAAAAAAAAAAAAAAAAAAAAGAAAGAAACAGTGTATATAGTTCAGCCCCATACTGCTGAACCACACTGGTTATATGTGTTCACTGTGATACACTGAGGCTCTGCAGGCTACGGTTTTGAGATACAGGTGACAGCTTGCTTTCTTGGAGAACTGAACTTCTGTCCTCGTCTTTAGAACTCGAGTTCTCTTCTCAGTTGTCACTGTATTTGCAGTTCTGTAACCAAAACACCATTAATGATTTCTGTTGGTCACTGCTGTTGTAGCCTTTTCCCCCTTGACTGCTGGTCCTATCATAGCTGTCTGTGTGCTCTACTCTACCCTTCCCTCTTCTCTGTTTCCTCTTTTTCCTTCATTATCTTGTTACATTTTCCAAACTTTCCATTTTCTGTAAAAATGCTCTCTGCGCTTACATACCTTGGCAGGCAATAAAAGCACTCCTTTCTTTTGGCATGTTGAACTGATCAGACTATTGGATGTAATGTTTAGGTGCATTACCATTTCTCCACCCTGCTTTATGTTGCCAGGGGAATATGCCCCCCAGCCCCTTTTTTTACTGCCAAACTTTTTGTTTGTTCTGTGTATTACAATAGTATAAGGATAGACTGTTCTAGAGTATAATCAAATCTGAAATCTAATGTGGCATTCATTTACTGGTGGATTTTAAGTATGAAATCTCATGTGGCACAAGAATATTTTTTTATTTCAATAGGATCATGGTAGCAGAAATGTAGAAAGGACCATGTGTCATTCTGGCTATGATTTTATATTGTTTATTCTTGAAATAACTCTGAAGATTGATATGTGTATATACAGCTTTAGTAATTAATTTTTGTCATCAGTTTACTCTTAAGTTTGTTTCCTGATTTTATAGGTCCCAAGAAATCCTGATATCCCAAATCCAGCTCTGGCTCAAAGAGAAGAGCAAAAAAAGATTGATGGAGCTGAACCTCTTACACCAGAAGAGACTGAAGAAAAGGAAAAACTTCTCACACAAGTAAACTATTTTCAATGGTTGAAATACTTAAAATCAATCAATAGAAAAAAAGAAAATATAGATCACACTTAATTTTTATTGTATGGGCCTAGTATCTTAATGTGACACACCAACAGAATTCAGGGCTATTTTGTAAACATGTTTAGACCAAATATCCCTATTTAAAAAAATGGTTCTTATAGAATATGCCATTTTAGAAATACTAGATAATATGTATATGTAAAATATAAGTGTCAAGTATTAGCAATATGAAATACATTTTGCCAATTTATAATAAGGTCAGTGAATCCACATTTGAATTCTGATAGTAGTTATTAACAAACTTTTTTGTTTTTTGAGACAGTCTCCCTCTGTCGCCCAGGCTCGAATGCGGTGGTGTGATCTCAACTCACTGCATCCTCCACCTCCCGGGTTTAGGCGATTCTCCTGCCTGAGCCTCCTGAGTAGCTGAAATTACAGGCACCTGACACCATGCTTCACTAATTGTTGTGTTTTTAATGGAGATGGGGTTTCACCATGTTGGCCAGGCTCATCTCAAACTTCTGACCTCAAGTGATCTGCCCGCCTCGTTCTCCCAAAGTGTTGGTGTTACAGGTGTGAGCCACTGCGCCAAGCCTGTTAAAACATATTCTTGAAAATTTAAATTTCATCTGTTTATAGATGTGAATTGTCTCCTGAGGTTATATTCCACTAATTTTTATTAATGGAATTATTTCATAAATTTCAAAATTCTTTTTATCCTTTCTTAGAACTTTCATACAATGATGAGAGATTTCTGAAGCTTTTTAAGGTGATCATTGGATAACAGTTATTAAATTAGGAAGGTTTCCATTTGAACAAAATATTAATGCTTTCAAGTCATTATTGCTATGATGAGTTTTACGATTGTTCTACTTCTAAAATAAACTGTAGAAGATAGAATAATTTCAGCACAGAAGACTTGCAAAATAATAAACAAAAATGTGTGCTGTAAGACATTAATAAGAGGGTTGCCAGGAAGATTTATTTATTCAGCAAATTTTGAACAATATGCAATGCATAGTAGTAGGTAATTCTCCACATTAATTATTGAAAGAGAGTTTTTATATTTATATATTATTTATTATATAGGTCTTTTCATTGTTATAACATGTAATTGTATGAATTTTCACAAATTACATTCATAAGTTTTTGAGCCAAATGCCTGGAAGTAATAAAGTTTAGTTTGAAATTACAATTGCAGATGGCTGAATATTGGGACTTACAACAGAATAAAAGAAAACATTTAAATATTCATGTTCTGTATGTATTTCCTGAATGCAAAAGTAAAGTTATGGCTTTAGAATGCTACGTGGCTTGGAGTATATTGTAAATGGATGGTATAACAAGAATATACAGTCTCAACTGAGATAATCTTTTAGATTGTAATTAGAAATTTTTTGCCCCTCCTAGTAGATGAATTCGTTTTCGTCCTCCTCTGCTGCCTTAAATAATCTTTTTCAAAAGCCATGGCAGAACATAGGAACAAAATGTGGGGTCATCTGAAATCTTAATCAACTAAAAGCCACGGATAGAGTTTTTCAATGTCTAGAGTATCACATTTATGGTGAGTTGAGGTTTGAGGAGTGGAAAACAAATTCTTGGTCTTGTGATTTCACAGACGTTCTAATAATGCCAAGGGAATTTAGAACACTGTCTAAAGTGTTTTAAGTTTTAGTAAAAAAAAATGAGTGGGTCTAATAATGTTCTACTTGTAGAAGTTCTATTTGTGAACATAATTTAAAACAGAAATTATTTATTCACACTAGTTCAGAATGATGTAAAGAGCTACAAATTTTTTTTTTCTTTTTTTACATTCTCTTTTGGTTATTCCTCTGTGTTCTTTTGATTTAATGCATCCACATTCCTCTCTTAATTTACATGGGAACAGATCTGAAAAAAAAATCATTGAAGTACTAGAATATCAAGACTTTGGCATTTATATTAGCATTTTTATTTTCATGCATTTGTATTTTAATGTAGTAGGCATCTATAAAATATGAAATTAAAAACTACAGATCTTAGAACTATAAATCAACTTTAAGTACTTAGAGAAGATTACATTCTCTTTGTAATAGAAAAGCAGTTATTTCTTTAATAACTCTCACTCAACTTTTGATTACAACATAAAATACGTGCAATTTTATAAGGAGAAACATCTTAAGCATTTTAAACTGTTTTTTAATGTATCATTGTACAGAAGTAAATAGGACAATACATGGATTTATTAATTTAATCTCTATTGATAATGCTTAACTTTTTATTCACAGGGTTTCACAAACTGGACTAAACGAGATTTTAACCAGTTTATTAAAGCTAATGAGAAATACGGAAGAGATGACATTGATAACATAGCTCGAGAGGTAGAGGGCAAATCCCCTGAGGAGGTCATGGAGTATTCAGGTTTGTATATAATTTGAAACATGGTGTTGTATTTAAACATTATTCATTTATTAAGCATCAATTTAATTGTACCTTTGTTCAGGGATGCTTTAAACTTTTATGAATAAGACATAGGTGAGAGTATAAACTATAATTGTATTTCTATGAAAAGATTATAAGATTTATCCTAACAAACTGACCGCTGTTGACTCTATCAATTAGCTAAAAGAACCAAATAAAGCTCTGATAAAACAAGGGTGGCTATTGGATGAGCAGTGATGAAACTAGTTTCCCACCTTCCCGTTTCTGGAATTTCATTCTCCTCTGGTTCAATTCGGAGATTCATATTCAGTGGATTGAATTAGTGCCTTTCTTTCTAGGTCGTCCTTGAAGTAGAGAGTTCCTGTCAGGCCCATTTAGATGCTCAACCACCCTTAGAGTTTCAACCTATTCCAGACGGTTCCTGTGGGTCCCATTAACTTGAGGCTAGTGGGCACAGATCTGAAAAGATTGCTTTAATTAATCTGTTTACTGGTATTCGAATCCTCTCCCTCTCTTACCCACCTGTGTTTGTTGAGCTCGACCAGAATCAGTTTAGCTGCTGAAGCATATGGATTTTGTTTATTATTTATATTTTAATTTTTTTCCAAGACAGTGTCTTGCTCTGTCACCCAAGCTGGAGTGCGGTGGCACGATCTTGGCTCACTGCACCCTCTGCCTCCTGGGTTCAAGCAGTTCTCCTACCTCAGTCTCCCGAGTAGCTGGGACTACAGGCACTCACCACCATGCCCAACTAATTTTTGTATTGTTATTAGAGACGGAATTTCACCATGTCGGCTAGGCTGCTCTTGAACTCTTGACCTCACGGTCCACCCGCCTCGGCCTCCCAGAGTCCTGGGATTGCAGGCGTGCACCACTGTGCCCAGCCCAATTTTTTTTTTTTTTTACATTTACTGGTTGATTATAAAGGATATTACAAAGGATACAGATGAAGTGTGTAGAGCAAAGTATGGGCCAAGGGGGTGCAGAGATTTGGTGCCCTCCCTGAGCATACCACCCTCCAGAAACTCCATGTGTTTATCCAGAAATCTTATTAAAAATAGGTAAATATTTCTAGCAAGTTTTCTATATGTAGTACATAGGACTTGTCTAACTTCCAAATAGGTTCAGCTCTTAAATTTATAATTTGAACCAAGATGTTTAGAATCTAGAGCATTTTTTTGCCATTGAAACAATTTTACATAGGTTTAAGTTTCTATGATAGCCCCTGCCCCAAATTTACTTAACCTAACCACTGAAATGCTGCTTTTGCAATACTGGGAAAGAAACGTGACAGTACTAATAAATATACGAAAGATTCATACTGCCTAGGAGCAGCTTTTAATTTATCTAGAGTGCTAGTGCTTGAAGAAATCCAGATTTAATTAGGGAGATTTTTTTCTTCTGGAAATCTAAAACGGTCTTCTGGGGGACTTTAGAGGTTAGTTGTATTGAATTTTTATTACATGTAATGTAACATTAAGTTTATGAGCTTTCTTTTCCTTGATACCAGCATGACATTAGTACTACTCATAACATTTAGCACATAAATTTAGGGCATTTGGAGGCTTAAGGGAAAAACAGATTGAAGAGAGAAATTTTAGCATCAAGAGTAGAATGAAAAGAATGTAAAAGGGTACGTGCAGAGAGATTTCTAAGAAGAATTTTCTTCAGAAGATAGGCAGGGAGATAGCATCAGTGTATGTGAAGTTGCAAGAAAAAATGTGACTCAAAAAGATTATCCTGTCAGACTCTCCGTCAAATTTGACACCAGGATAGGTGGCATGACTAGCTTAGGACTGTTTAATTGCTACCTGCCAGGTTGGAGGCTCATGTCAGAGGGTGGGGAGATTGCAACGAGTTTGTTGTAGTTGGTTACAGTAAGATAAGAAATGTGTGCAGTGCCCATCCATTAGTATATAGGATCTTTTTATACAGCAGGTGTTTAAATATTTGTTGAATGAATAAGTGAGTGAATGAATAAATGAACACAGGTGCTTATAAAAATCAGAGCGCTCACATATCTTTCTTGATAGGCTCTAAAAATGAAAAGCTTGAGGATGTGGAGTATGTCATTAAAAAGCCTTTCATTGAAGTCATAAGATGTGACATATTAATAGTCAGATTATTTGGCTCATCTATAAAATTTGGTTGGGTGACTTGGTAATTTGAATATTTTTCAATATGTGTGCAATTAACATCCTAATGAGGGTTTTGTGTTTGTTTTTGTTTTTGTTTTTTTGAGAAAAGCCTATTCCAGGTAAGTTTAAAAACACGCTATTGGTCATTGGAAATACTGTAAGATGATTAGTGAGCGATTCCAAAGCAAATAACAATTTCAGTAAAAATGGCTGCTACATAGAAAAAATTTGAACAACCTGTTCATAGTAGCTTGTGGTTTTTTTTGTTTGTTTGTTTGGTTTTGAGATGGAGTCTCACTCTGTCGTCCAGGCTGGAGTGCAGTGGCATGATCTTGGCTCAACGTCGAGATCTCAGCATTTGGAGGCTTAGGGGAAAAAATAGATTGAAGAGAGAAATTTTAGCATGAAGAGTAGAATGAAAAGAATGTAAAAGGGTACGTGCAGAGAGATTTTTAAGAAGAATTTTCTTCAGAAGATAGGCAGGGAGATAGCATCAGTGTGTGTGAAAAAATGTGGTTCAAAAAGATTATCCTGTCAGACTTTCTGTCAAATTTGACACCAGGCTAGGTGGCATGACTAGCTTAGAACTATTTAATTACTGCCTGTCAGGTTGGGGGCCATGTCACTTGAATCTCCACTTCCTGGGTTCAAGTGATTCTCCCGCCTCAGCTTTCTGAGTAGCTGGGATTACAGAAGCGCGCCACCATGCCCAGCTAACATTTGTACTTTTAGTAGAGATGAGGTTTCACCATGTTGGCCAAGCTGGTCTCAAACTCTCTACCTCAGGCGATCTGCCCACCTTGGCCTCCCAAAGTGCGGGATTACAGGTTTGAGTCATCGCACCCGGCCCATAGTAGTTTGTTTTGTTTCTGCATGCTAGGAAGCTATATTCACTGTTTATATATTGCTCTCTCCTGTATCATTTTATGTGTTTGGCCCTTTTTCTATCACGTTTGAGTAAAAAGCCTAGCTTAAATCAGTATCTGTATCCTCTTTTGAAATCCTAGTCATTTGGGATGGATCATAAGATTCCATACTATTTCATGAAAGGAAAATTGCTAACCTAAAACCTTGTTGAGGTCTAATTTTTAAGTGAAAGGTTAGTAGTATTTAATAATTGAACATATTATATATACAAGATGAATCTGAATCTTAATTTTAAGAAGTACAAGTGGCTGGGCGTGGTAGCTCATGCCTGTAATCTCAGCACTTTGGGAGGCCAAGGCGGACGCATCATGAGGTCAAGAGATCAAGATCATCCTGGCCAACATGGTGAAATCCATCTCTAAAAAATTCACAAATTAGCTGAGCGTGGTGGCACTTGCCTGTAGTCCCAGCTACTCAGGAGGCTGAGGCAGCAGAATCGCTTGAACCCGGGAGGCAGAGATTACAGTGAGCAGAGATCGTGCCACTGCCCTCCAGCCTGGCAACAGAGCAAGACCCCATCTCACACACACACAGAAAGAAGTACAAGCTCACTGTATTCTTTCCTGTTAATTCCTTATTCTACAATTCCTTGGATTTATTTGCTTAAATGATAGGATTTTAAAGAAATAACTCTGTTTTTCAGCTGTATTTTGGGAACGTTGCAATGAATTACAGGACATTGAGAAAATTATGGCTCAAATTGAACGTGGAGAAGCAAGAATTCAACGAAGGATCAGTATCAAGAAAGCCCTGGATGCCAAGGTATTGCATTTTATGTCAAATTATTATTAGGTTGTTTTAATTGTGTAATTGTGGTCAGCTTTGACTTCTTACTGCACATTCAACTATATAGGATTTAGCCCTACCGGGTTTTGTGAGTTTTTTTTACAGGTGTGGAGACAAGAAACTGTGAAAATAAAAACATAAGACACAGAGATAGAGAAAAAAGAGTTTGGGCCCAGGGGTCCACTGCCAACTGGAGCGTAGAGTTGGCAGTGGCCTGGGCAGGGTAGGTAGGGTGCGGTAATGGTGGTTAGTGATAGGGCTAGGTAAATCACGTGTTTTGGAGACAGGGGCTTAAGATGTTTAAGAAGCTGAGGCAAGGAGAAAACCTAATGTGTTAGCACTTTTTAAATATTTGTTAAGAATGTTAAGGACGTTAACATTTATGTTACTATTACTCATTTTTATTTTAGAAGAAAGGAACCAGGTACAGAAGCGGAACATGAAAGTAGATAATGGAATGTGACTGCTGCAGCACAGCATTACATAGAAACAGTTAAGCCCCTGGATGTTTGGGGGCCTTTTTGACAGCCGCCAAGCCTACTACAAGAGCTTGGAAGAGCGGAGTTTTGTTTTTTTGTTTTTAACTTCCCTGAGGAAGGAGATGTTTTGACTGTTTTGGACATTTTCTTCCCTAGCTGGCTAAACTGCGGGTGCTTTTATAGCGCTAGTGCTGTTACACAGCCGAGGAGCCTTGTAGCAGCCCTTATGAGGGCGTGACAGAGGGCTTAGAGCATTTTGCTTTAGGGTTTTTTTTTTTTAATGCCATTTTAGTTTTCTACTTTATAACCTGAGATTTATTAGTAAAATTAAAGATGATATGATTGTATATATGTATATATTTATGATTACATGTGGATAACTGTGATTATGATTATGTATGAGAATAACTATGTAGCTATATTTTAATTTTTAAATATAATATTTATGTGAGAACAGACTGAGGCCTTAGACCCTTGCTTTGGCTTTTGTGGAGTTTTTCCCTCCATACAACTAAAAGCACGATTTTGTTTAAATACACAGATTGCAAGATACAAGGCTCCATTTCATCAGTTGCGCATTCAGTATGGAACAAGCAAAGGCAAGAACTACACTGAGGAAGAAGATAGATTCTTGATTTGCATGTTACACAAAATGGGCTTTGATAGAGAAAATGTATATGAAGAATTAAGACAGTGTGTACGAAATGCTCCACAGTTTAGATTTGACTGGTTTATCAAGTCTAGGACTGCCATGGTATGTATTCCTTTCTTACTGACTTCCTCCAACTTTTTATTTTGAAAAATTTAAAACACCATATATCCTTCACCTAGATTCTCCAATGGACATTTTGGCATATTGGCGGCTCTCTCTCACTTTCTCTCTGTGTGTGTGTATATATATATATGTATACATACATACATAGAGCCTATATATACATGTAGAATCTATATTTTGTATTCAAAAATATGGGGACATCTATATTTTATATTCTGAAATGCATATCTGTATTTTATGTTCATAAGTATACTTAACTATATTTCTGAACCATTTGAAAATGAATTACAGTGTGAGTCTTCACCTCTAAATACTTAAGCATGTATCTCCTAAGAATAATGACATGTTCTTACATAACCACAGTCCCACCTGAAAACATTGATTCAGTAATGTCGTTTAGTGTACAGTCCATGTATAAGCTTTTCCAGTTGTGCTCCAAATGCCCTTTGTAGCCTTTTTTTTTTTTTTTTTTTTTTAGCATTGATGATCCCACAAATTTCACACAATGCATTTGATTGTTAGGTCTCTTTAAACTCTTTTAATCCACTTTTTACTTTTTGTAATCATGACTTGTTAAAGGTGTTCAAGTTAGTTGTCTTGTAGAATGTCCCACAGTGTGGATTTGCCTCATTACTCATTGTAAGATTTAGATTCAGCATATTTGGCAAGCATGCTATGAAAGTGATGTTATGTATTTTTGATTGCATCCCATCAGAAGGTACATTATGTCAGGTTGTCACACTATTGGTGATGCTAAGTTTGCTCATTTGTTAATATGGTGATCTTCAGTACTTTCCACTTTAGAGGTATGTTTTCCCCTTTGTAATTAAGCAGGTTATACTTGAGTCTATGTGAATGACTTAAAGATTGACTTTTAATGAAAAGGACTTGTTGCCTAAGTTGAATTTTTTATTAGGAAACAATATTTAAGTGCAAGAGATTTTATTTTAGCTTAGGTGTTTTCCTCCATTACTTCCTAATGTGAATTGTGTTCCTGTTCTGTTCTAGTCCTATTTAGCAGTGGTGTTCACGATGATATTTAAATACATGCAACACATTTTTAATGTTGGCATTGTTAATCTTTTGTCAGCCAAGGCAATTAGTACAAAAGTAGATTTATACAGCCTAAAAATTAAAAGCAACCAGAAACTAACAATCCAAACAATGTTTTTGTGACTAGTCATAAAATCGGATACATTTTTCGTAGCTGCTACTTATCATAAATATCTTTTTGTCCAAAAGTTGACCGAGTGTGAAACAATGCTTAGTATTTTGCTTGAGTCACTTTATATTTTCAGTTCAAGTTGAATAAAAAGAAAGGAAAAATCTGGGTTACTATAGTGAAGACATTAATTTTGGCAGATGCTTTAGAAGATCACGTATTTGTTAAAACTTTAACACATATTTAGAGTGTGTGGACTGTGCTCATCAAATTTATGGATGGCATATGCTTGGAGAGCTAGCAAATATTTTAGACCAAGCCATGATCCATAGGAACTAGAGCAGTTGGAATGATGGATCAGTTGAATCTAACAACACAGTATTTATTTACTTGTTTAGAGATAGAGTTTGACTCTTGCCACTGTGCAGTGGTGCCATCTTGACTCACTGCAACCTCCACCTCCCGAGTTCAAGCAATTCTCCTGTCTCAGCCTCCCGAGTAGCTGAGATTACAGATGTCTGCCACCACACCCAGCTAATTTTTGTATTTTTAGTAGAGATGGGGTTTCACCATGTTGGCCAGGCTGGTCTCGAACTCCTGACCTCGGGTGAGCCAACCGCCTTGGCCTCCCAAAGTGCCAGAATTACAGGCATGAGCCACCGCGCCTGGCCATCATGACATTTAATAGGGATAAATATAGAATGCTGTACTTGAAAAAAAAATGAAAAGATATATATGTTAGCAAGATACAGTAGAAGAATTGAGAATAAAAATGATGAGGTAATCTGTAGCATGAAGGACTGAGGTTAGATATAGGGAAGAATTGTTTGATAGGGTTCTTTGGGTCATTGAAATAAATTATTGAAGAACAATGTAGAATAGCTTTTCATTGGCCTTTGAAAGTGGAATTATATTTTGACTGTCTGAAGATGTTGGCAGTGAGTTACTTGGCCTTTTAAGGTCCCCTTTAGCACAGTGAATCTATGACTATGTTTAGAAGAGAACTCCTTTTAAAAGCCATGCAGGATAAATCTTTTAGCCATTTGGGATCTTATACATGTAATGATTTAATTTAGAGTACCACTAACAGCTTGTAAAAGACAAATGCCTACCTGCATTTGTTGGTTAATCATGTTTTAGAATATACATACCCTTTTCTGTGATAGAACAGTTACTGAATTTTGAGTTTTTATTTCAGTGATATTGTGCTAATTTTTTAAAAGGTTGAGAACTTAATACTGTTTTCAGTTTCTGGAATCATTAAACCAGTAGTCTGAAATGCATTCAGAATGCAAGGAAAATCTTATGCTATTTATAATATGAACATGACTGTGGAACTATATAACCTTATTTTATTTTCTAAGAAAAAAATCCAGTATAATATTACCAACCACTAGATGTCTCTGAACTCCCTTGTAAAAAATCTGTTTTTCCTCTATCTTCTTTTTACAAAACATTTACCTCTGTACTCTTTCTTTACCAAGAAATTTAAATCTCAAGTATATTTTCCAAAAAGCACATATTAATTATTTAAAGAATCATAAAATGAAATCTTGTCTGTTAAAAATGAAGACATTTCTGTCTTATTACCTTCTAGAAAGTGGAATTTTTTATTTCTAAATAATCTTCAAAACATGCCATAGTTTATTTTATATTTAAATATTTTAATTGAAAAGTTGTATTTAGCATTTTTTCTATCATGTTAAATTTTTATTTCTTTTCTAGTTAATGGATAATTTTAGCTTATGTTTCTGGATTTAGAGTCAAAATAATATATTTTAAAATACATATACATTTGGACCTTCTTTTTAGAATATTTCATGATAGTATCAGTGATTAGGGAATTATAGAAATGGATTGATAGTTCTTGATGATCTTCTTTCCTCCTTTCATTTTTAATGACTGTTCTGTGTGGTGAATCACATTCACAATCTAGAAAGAGAAACTGCACACTTTGAAAGAGGCACTTGTGATTTCTGAAATAAAAAGAATTTGTTTCATTGAAAAACCCCATCTTAGAACTACAGAGAATGCAGTTTGATTCATTATGTGAGTGTGTCACTGTGTTCAAATGAAAATCTTACTAATGATTGAACTGAGCTTACTAAAGCTACCTTTAAAAAGTCTTGCTTAAAGATGACTACTTTCTCAGAGACCTGAATGGTGTGAAATGCATCTTACAAAAAGTAGAAACCTTAATAGTTACATTTTATTCAGAGATCTCAAAGTACGGAATTCATGGTTCCTGACTTACCTAACAGTCATAAAGTGCTTAAAAGCATGAACTTCCACTTCTAAATATGCCTCACTTTGAAAGCCTTCAGCTAAAGGTTGCAGATTTCTTTGAGGCTCTTTTTCATTTAAAAATGCTAGCTATACAAAAGAGAAAATGACTTTCAGTTCAATTTCTCTGTGCTAAAAGGATTGTGATTTCTTTCTCTGAGAACTTGTGTGGTCTTTAAGTAAGTAATCAGTCTCTATTGAACTACATAAACAAGTAGGAAGGATATGATCAACTTAGCTTTTTAAGCTCAGAGCATATGAATTGCCCTACCATTTTCTTTCTAAGAAAACCATTTTAGAATGAGGTCATAGTCTTAGGATAGTCAAAAACTATTGGAGTTAAAAGGACTTTTACCAAGTAACCGTAAGAGGAAGTAATACTCTGTATTTATATAGTACCTTTTATATAATGCCTACCAATCCCTTTACCAACCTTAGCTTAATTTTCTTGCCACTCCTTTTAGGAAATGAATGTCAGTATAGTATCTCTGTTCATTTAGTGACAGACTAAACATGACTGGGAGATTCGAGAAGAATCTGAGAGGTCCGAAATATCTAGCACATTAGTCAGTTTACTGCAAAGGACATGTAGAAAGAGTACCCAAAATTCAATCAGTAATTCCTTGCGCCTTCTTAGGTCCTTCTAAGTAGTAGTTAAAGTAGAAAAAGCAGAATTTAATTCTCTGAGACAGGGAACATTTCTTGACAGAATCATTTATTGCATTATTTGCAGGGTTGCTTTGACTCTTAATTATAGTTTAAAAAAATTCTCACCTTTTTACCTCTGGGGAGCTTTTTCCTTTTCCAGCCAGCTCAAGAGCCTGTGTGTGCATTGCCTGTGGCCATGTATATGTTGGAGTTGAATCGAGTATTAGTAATTAGTCATTACAATTACCCTGTCGTTTGTAGTAGTTTAAATGCATTTTTCTGATAATATCTCAGAAAGAGAATCACACACTGTTGTATACAATGTAATAAAATTTCGTTGCTGTTTGTTTTCAAATCACAGCTTGATTATAAATGAAAGTGTTTTCTATTTAAAAGGTAAGAAAATGACATTCTCCATTAGAATTGTAGGAGAAAAAATACTTTTTAGAAAATAGTACTTTAGCTCTCTATTAACGTCCCTATTTTTTGGCTTATCATGAGGTTTTAAATGTTAATTAGGTTATTGGTTCAGCACAGGATATTTCATAAATTTATCAGTCCAGTCAGAAATGGATTTTCTTTATAGACACTTTAGAAAAAATGACAGTCAAATTAAAAAATTGCCAACTTGTTCTATAGTCACAGTAACTTCTATTTGCTGCTTATGGAGTGTAGTCTAGGAAATTTCACAAGGAAAGACAGCTACTCATGATTTTAACTTCTGTTAGTACTTAATTGTGTGATAACAGCTAATACTGATTTTTTTTTTTTTTTTTTTTTTTTTTTTTTTTGGAGACGGAGTTTTCGCTCTTGTTACCCAGGCTGGAGTGCAATGGCGCGATCTCGGCTCACCGCAACCTCTGCCTCCTGGGTTCAGGCAATTCTCCTGCCTCAGCCTCCTGAGTAGCTGGGATTACAGGCACACACCACCATGCCCAGCTAATTTTTTGTATTTTTAGTAGAGACGAGGTTTCACCTTGTTGACCAGGATGGTCTCGATCTCTCGACCTCGTGATCCAGCCGCCTCGGCCTCCCAAAGTGCTGGGATTACAGGCTTGAGCCACCGCGCCCGGCACTGATTTTTTTTTTTTAAGAGGGAATCTTACTTTGTCTCCCAGGCTGCAGTGCAGTGGCGCGATCTCAGCTCAGTGCAACCTCCACTTCCTGGATTCAAGTGATTCTCGTGCCTCAGCCTCCTGAGTAGCTGGGATTACAGGTGCACGTCACCATGCCTGGCTAATTTTTTATATTTTTGGTAGAGACAGGGTCTCACCATATTGGCCAGGCTGGTCTTGAACTCCTGACCTCAAGTGATCCACCTGCCTCAGCCTCCCAAAGTGCTGAGAATACAGGCATGAGCCACTGCACCAAGCCTAATACTGATATTTTAGAGAATTACATTCTTAGTAGAATATGAAAAATATGAATACATCATTCATAAAATTAATAAACTATAAAATGTACTGATATGTTCTTCTTGACTATAGAATCAAAATATTTAAAACCACAAATATTTATGCACTTAGGAATTTATTACTTCCTCATGCACTTAAAAGACTAAAATGTTCTTTTCTTATTAAAAAAAATTTTTTTTTAAGAAACAGGGTCCCTCTCTCTGTTGCTCAGCTGGAGTGCAGTGGCATGATCGTGGGTCACTGCAACCTCAAACTCCTGGACTCAGTGAACCTCCCACCTCAGCCTCCTGAGTAGCTAGGACTACAGGCACGTGCCACTGCATGGAGCTAACTTTTTTAGTTTTTGTGAAGATAGGGTATCACTCTGTAGCCCAGACTGGTCTTGAACTCCTGGGCTCAAGCAGTCCTCCTGCCTTGGCCTTCCAAAGTATCAGGATTACAGGCATGACCCACCATGCCTGGCCACAATTATTATTATTATTATTATTTCTTTGAGACAGAGTCTCACTCTGTCACCAGGCATCAGGCTGGCATGCAGTGCTGCGATCTCGGCTCACTGCAACCTCTGCCTCCCGGGTTCAAGCAATTCTCCTTCCTCAGCCTCCCTAGTAGCTGGAACTACAGACGCATGCCACCATGCCCAGCTAATTTTTTGTCTTTTTTAGTAGAGACGGGGTTTCACCGTATTGACCTAGATGATCTCGATCTCTTGACCTCATGATCTACCTGCCTTGGCTTCCCAAAGTTCTGGGATTACAGGCGTGAACCACCACACCAGGCCTCACAATTATTAATAGTTATATTTAAAGAGGTCAGCATAGCACGTGACCCAGAGTAGGTGTTCAGTGAATAAATGGGCATAGAACTGTTGTTTTTCAATTTGCTTCTATCCCATAGACTCCTACAGTTGGACCAGATTTGGATAGAATGCAAGCAAATATGCCAGTGGGTTGGAGTTCATTTTACTTTTCCTTTAATCTACCTTTTTCTAAAGGATATACTTTATTTGGCTATCATCCCTGCAGCTTTTATTTATTCATAAGCTTGAATAGCCAGTAATAAATGTCATGTGTTTTATTAAGCAACAATAGTGTTTGATTTGGGACCTTGAACTGTTGTAACAATCTGAAATTAAATACATTTAATACACTAACAGGAGTCCATTTAAGGTGTTTATACTTACATGTTACCTTGTGAGGAAATGATATAATATTTTTAAAATAGCGGTGCTTAAGCATCAATTATGTAAAATCATCATAACATTTAATACTTGTTTGTGAAATGTAGGATACGTTTCTTTGAATGTTAACTCTCATATAACTGCCCATCTGCATTTTAGTATAGACTGCCATTGCTTTTTGGTAGTATAGTAGAGATTCAAAAGTGACTAGGAATCCTGGGAAACATGCTGCAGAATATATAGGTGAAGACATTGATTAAAAAAGAGCAAAGGTGAAACAATGTCCATTTTGTTTTACTAAGAGCTATAGAAGAAAATTCTGACCTTTTAGAACTTTACCTAGAAATTCAGAGGCACAAATGCGGAGTGTAGTTTTTTGTGTGTCCTTGCTCATTCAGCTGCTTTTGACTTTCAACCATAGCAGGCACAGACCTTCTGTCATTCAGACTTAGGTAGGCTTAGTGTCTAGGATTTTAGTACATAGGAAATGTAATGTGGAGCCTCTTTAATCTCTTTCAATAAGTCACTTCAAGTCTACTGATGCTTTCTCTGCCTTTTGAATTGATGCTTTGAAGCTGAGTATTGGAGCAAAGGATATTTGAACTTAGTGCCTGGGATGATTGATATTCACCACACACTAAGGGGCAGTGCCGCTCCCTGCAAATGTTACATCATTTACTAAAGGTAGAGATACACATCCTAGTATTCAAAAATTGAAACCTGGGTGACTTTGCATTGAATAGAATCATAAACCATTAAAAAGGTATGGAGAACCAGGGCAGCACAATGTTGTTTAGAGTGAAGTTAAGTCTGTAGTTTAAAACAGGACTTGCAAACTGTGGCCCACCACCTGTTTTTGCGTGGCCTAAACACAAAGAATGATTTATATATATTTTTATTGGTTGAAAAAAATCTAAAGAAGAAGGATATTTGGCAATATGTGAGAATTATATGAAATTCACACTCTCAGGTTCATAAGTAAGATTTTCTTGGAAAATGGCCACACATTTGTTTATCTATTGTCTTTGGCTATTTTCATGCTACAATGCCAGAGCTAAATAGTTGTGACAGAGACTGTGTGGTCTACAAAGTCAAAAATATTTGTTATGAGGCTCTTTATAGAAACAGTGTGCTCACACCTGGCTTAAAAGTATGTGTGAGAAAGGAATAATCAAGGGTTGATATAAGTCTTTTTTTTTTTTTTTTTTTTTTGAGACGGAGTTTCGCTCTTGTTACCCAGGCTGGAGTGCAACGGCGCGATCTCGGCTCACCGCAACCTCCACCTCCTGGGTTCAGGCAATTCTCCTGCTTCAGCCTCCTGAGTAGCTGGGATTACAGGCATGCGCCACTATGCCCAGCTAATTTTTTGTATTTTTAGTAGAGACGGGGTTTCACCTTCTTGACCAGGATTGTCTCGATCTCTTGACCTCGTGATCCGCCCGCCTCGGCCTCCCAAAGTGCTGGGATTACAGGCTTGAGCCACCGCGCCCGGCCCGGGTTGATATAAGTCTTATCCAGTTCTTTAAGAAAAGGGTTAGCTGGGCGCGGTGGCTCACGCCTGTAATCCCAGCACTTTGGGATACTTTTTGTATTCCTAGGCATTTTATTGTCTTTGTAACAATTATGAATGGGAGTTCACTCATGATTTGGCCCTGTGTTTGCCTGTTATTGGTGTATAGGCATGGTTATGATTTTTGCACATTGATTTTGTATCCTGAGACTTTGCTGAAGTTGTTTATCAGCTTAAGGAGATTTTGGGCTGAGACGATGGGGTTTTCTAAATATACAATCTTGTCATCTGCAAACAGAGACAATTTGACTTCCTCTCATCCTATTTGAATACCTTTTATTTCTTTCTCTTGCCTGATTGCTCTGGCCAGAACTTCCAATAATACGTTGAATAGGATTGGTGAGAGAGGGCACCCTTGTCTTGTGCCAAGTTTTGAAGGGAGTGCTTCCAGTGGAGTAGCACTTCTAATTTCCTTCAAGAGTGTTTCCTTCGCATTACCAACTTGGCTAGTTGTTTACCCCAAGAGGCCTAGCTTTTGGCCTGTCTCAGCTTCCTCACTTCTAGCTTAATCATTTCTAGCTTTTGTTTTAAAGTAAGACTTCTCCTTTCACGTGAGCAGTTAGGGGCCATTTTAGAGTTCTAATTAGCCTAATTTCTGTATCATTATGTCTCAGGGAATAGAGGGAAGCCTGACGGGGGAAGAGAGATGGGTGAATGGCTGTTTGGTGGAGTAGTCAGAATACACCCAACATTTATAAACAAAGTTGGCTATCTAATATGGGTGTCATTTGTGGTACCCCAAAATGATTATGATAGTAACATAAAAGATAACTGATTACAGGTCACTGTAACAGATATAATAATAATGATTTTTGAAATATTGTGAGAATTACCAAAATGTGACACAGAGACATGAAGCTAACATATCCTCTTGGAAAAATGGCACCAATAGACTTGTTCAATGCAGGGTTGCCCCAGAGTTTCAGTTTGTAAAAGCACAGTATCTATGAAGCTCAGCAAAGTGAAGTGCAATAAAACAAGATACGTCTGTACTTTGATCCTAACTTAGCTGTATTCATCACTCATGCTGTGCAACATTTCCCAAGTTGATTTCTACCAAACGTTGTCAGGATGTGAAAATAGATGATATGCAGAACAAGAGTTCTGTGTTCAGATAGAATTGGGACATGCTGATGATACTGAATCCTGCCATTTACACTTCCACTCTGCATTAGAATGCTAAAAGCTCTGAGAAGTCCTATCATAAAGAAATTTGATTAACCTTTAACAAATCCAACATTTCCCATACACGTTTGAACCCAGAAATTTTTTCACTCCAACTATTAACACTACAGAGCAGTTTTCCATTTGTTATTTTCCTCTTCTCTTCTGTTGTCTTTATTGTTTTTGCATCTCCTCTTTTCTTCCTGTGTGCTATTTTTCTCGAACTTCATTTTTAAATCCAGCATGGGGAAATGGTGAGAGAAAGAGATAATTAGGCTATAGAGTTTTGGAAAGAGTTTGAGGTCCTGTGAACAATTCCCTATAATTCCCCGCAAAATAGGAAGATTAAGTGGTACAATAATCTAGGAGAATATATGAAAGGAGAAATTATAGAAAAAGAACGTGCTTTTGACATTATGAAATTTCTCAGTCATTTCATAGTCACTTCATTATTCAAAAAATGAGTCATTTTTTATTGGTAATGTAGCCTTTCTTCTTCTAACTTGTAGTTTTAGCTAGTGTTCTATTTATGATAACATATATTGCCTTAGGCAGTCATGAAGCATGTGAATAAAAAATGGAGTTGGTATCACTAGAGAACATGACATGACCTATGCTAGGAAGGTAACACCCATACTTGTCCATTCCTCGATGTCTTTCTCTAGAGTCTTAGATTAGTTTTCTGTCTAGAGTAGTTCTTGACAGGTTAAAAAGAATGAAGGTAAGAACTAATTACACAGTTCATTTATAATCATTTTGAGGTATTCCACTTCCCTGCATAGGAGGCTGTCTCAAAACTATTTGTTTTTTTTTTTTTTCCTGAATCACCCATATGACCCATGAATATGTATCTAAAGATATCTCCAGTCACAAGCAACTATTACTTATTGAGAATAAGAATAGCCAGAGGCTATAGCTTAACGATTCACGAATCAGCTTTACATAAAGGCTCCATCTAGTCTCCCTAGAAACCAACGGATCAAATCTCATCAGGGTCAACGTAGCCCTTTCTATAATAGATAAATTGAATAACATGCTGTTTAATTTGTATGTGTATTATTGAATGAAGCTATGAAGAATATTTGGTCTGCATACTAAAGATATCACTATTGTTTTGGTAAGTAAGGAAAATTTCAGAGTTACTGCTTCTAAATTATTTAACCCTGAGTAATTGAAGATACACAAGAAACTTGAACGTGTCAGTGTTATGTAAGATTGTTTTTAATAGGTAAACAATAATTCATTAATGAACAACTTTTTTCTGGCTAGACTCTCTGGTTTTCTGCCTCCTCTTGGGCTTCATTTAGAGCCCCAAATTCATTTGCCTGGATAGTTGATATTATTTTGTATCTTATATTTCCTATGTTGTATGCCATTTTTGGGGGATTTTATTTGGGAAGATAAAACTGAATTTTAAACAATTTTCTGTTCTTAAAAATGTTACACATTGCCCAAGACTTAAATGTTCATTGCAGAAAATTTGGAAAATTCAGGCTAGTATCAAGGGAAAAATAAAAGTTATCAATCAATGGTTCTACTCTCAGAGATAGCTGCTGTTAACCACTAGTAACATTGTTGTTAATCTTCTTTTAGCTATTTCTGTGTATATGTGTATATAATAATACGTGTCTGTGTATTCTATTTCCAGATTACCAAAATTGTAGTGAGTTCCCAGTTTAACACTGCTCTAAACGTTCTTTTGTAAATCTTTGTATACATCTCATTTCCTTACGATAAGTTTCTAGGAATGAAATTGTTAGGTCAAAGGGTATGAAAATTTTAAGATCCGTCGTTGAAATTTCCAATTTGCGTTCCAGAAAGGTAGTGTATTAGTCAACTTGGGCTGCCATAACAGAATGCCCCAGCCTGGGTGGCTTAAGGTACAGGAATGTATTTTCTCACCCTTTCCGAGACTGAAAGTTCAAGATCAGGGTGCCAGCAGGGCTGGTTTTTGGTGTGCCTTCTCTTCCTGGCTTGCAGATGGCCACCTTCTACACATGATGTTCTCATATGGCCCATTCTTGGAGTGCATGTAGAGAAAAAGAGATCTTGGATGTCTGTTTGACTTCTTAGAAGGACACCAATCCTATTGGATTAGGGCCCCACCCATATGACCTCACTTAACCTAATTACCTCCTTAAAGGCCTCATCACCAAATACAGTCACGTTGAAGGTTAGGGCTTCAAATGAATTTTGCAAAGACATACTTCAGTCCATAGCATATAGTAACATTGACATTTCGTCAGTGAATGAAAGTTTCCATTTCAACATCTTATTGTCAATTCTAGATATATGTACCATATATGTGCACATGCACACAAGCATGTACATATCATTGCTAATTGGATGAAGATTGCATTGTTTTATTTTGCATTTCTTTGGTCATTAATTGCTGTCAAACTTGATTTTAATGTTTGGGCTTTTTTTTTTTTTGGTGAGTTTTCTATTCCTGTACTTTGACCATTTCTGTGTGTGTGTGTGTGTGTGTTGGGGTTGTTCTTAATTTCCAGTAAACCTATATTCTCTCTTGAGTGTTTAGCTATTCTGGCAGACATTTTTGCTTATACAGAAAAAGAATCATATTTTAAAATATTATTTATTCTTTGATATTAAATTATTATTTACCTTTAAAATATAGTAAAGTATACAGGGTTAATAATATATGAGATTCCATATTAATGAATCATGTTTAATGCTCACCATATATTCATAAAGAGTATTTATAGTTTGCGTGCATTGATTTGCTGGCAGTGAAATATAGGTAGTGGCAAGGTTAATGTAAAAATCTTTTCAGCTACTACTTGCCCTGAATTAACAAATAAAGCAGTGTTTCCTGTGATGTAGTCCCCAGAACTCTGATCCCACAAGATGTCTGGTGAGAAAAGAGCCTGTTGGTTAAATATTTTTGACCACTGCTGCATCCTGACGCCCTGCCTAGTGGTTTAAAGTACACATTGGGAACTGAAAGGCTCTGAGAAGCCATGTAGTAAATACCTCTGTTTAACTTTTGTAAACTGAGTACTTCCAAAACTTACTTTGACCATATAACATCCCCTTATATTTTTTGTTTATGTGATATATGTTAACTTTTTATTTTGAAATGTTTATACAGTCACAAAAAGTTGTAAAGAAAATGAACAGGGAGGTCCCATGCAGCCTTCACCAGTTTTCCCCAATAGTAACATTTTGCAAAACTATAGTAAAATATCAGAGCCAGGAAATTGACATTCATATAATCTATAGAGCTTGTTCAGATTTCATCAGTTATATATGCACTCATTTGTGTGTGTGTGTGTGTGTGTGTGTGCGTGCGTGTGCGTGTGTGCGTGTGCGCGCGCACACAGTTCAATGCAGTTTTGTCATGTGTAGAGTTGTGTAACCTTCACCACCACAAGACTCCATTGTGCTATCTCTTTACAGTCACACCCACCCTCTCTCCTCTCCCTAGCTCCTGGCAACCACTGATCTTCTCTCTTTCTATAATTTTGTCATTTAAGGATGTTATATAAATGGAATAATATGGTATGTAACCTTTTGAAATAAGCTTTTTTAATTTTCACTTAGCATAATTCCCTTGAGGTTCATTCAGATTGTTAACTGTATTAATAGTTCTTTTCTTTTTTATTGCTGAGTAATATGATATGCTACTATCATGATTTGTTTAACCAGTCACCCATAAATGACATTTACCCCCACTCCTTGTATTTGGTGGAATCTATTAATACCCTGTGTGAATATTGTTCTGAAGAATAGCAGTTTTGGAAATTCTGTATCACAGAAATCATGCAGTTAAATAATTGTCAGCCTTTTAAATATTATTATTGAGTTGCAGAAATTAAAAATCTTTTTATTATTTCATTTAGGAATTCCAGAGACGCTGTAACACTCTGATTTCATTGATTGAGAAGGAAAATATGGAAATTGAGGAAAGAGAGAGAGCAGAAAAGAAGAAACGGGCAACTAAAACTCCAATGGTAAAATTTTCAGCATTTTCCTAACTTTTAGGTAGATCCCATTTTTTTTACATAATTAAGATGCCTATATTATGTTTAATGCCATAGTGATACCTGTTAATAATAGCTGGTTTTATGAAATACTAATTTGCTTTGGACAGAAACAGAATTACATCACAACCACATTTCTTATTTGTTTGTAGAACATATGGTTAGGAACTTCCTAGTAACCAGGTTCTGTGTTTTAAAAAATTCCTCATGAATCTAAGCAGAAGTATAATGCAAGTGAAATCTTTTGGATTGAGACTAGAGCTATCATGGGGGTAGCAGAGGGATGGGGTGGGATGGGATGGGGCTGAAGTTGAAACTAGGAGTACTGATTTGATCAAGTAAGTTTTCTGATGTTTGTGGAACCATGAGTACAAATGGGAACTCTCAGCAGACAACAGCTTAGCTTGGTAATAAATGAACTGTTGAATGATAGGATAACTTGATTTTAATCCAGTCAGGTTGCTTGGTATAGCTGTACTTTAAGATATTCTTTAATAGATCGTATTATTTGAGTGTGGTTAAGTAAACTGCCATATTTCATCGAATCTAAGATGCCTTCCATTGTAAGACACAGCATTATTTTATGTACCACTGAGAAAAATGCTGCCAGGTGTAAATCGTCATCAGTTGTAAGATGCATCCTGATTTCAGAGATGCTAAAATGTGAAATAAATGTGTATCATAGAAGATATGAAATATGGTATGTTAAAACCTATCAAAAGGTAAAAAATATATATACTCATAAATAAAATTTTGCCCAGAAGGCATTAAGTAGTTCTTTAAGAGATGAGAGTACATTTATAATACCATGTGTAAGTAGATATTTGACGACTATTTTTGATGGGTGTTTTATGTCTTTTCATAAAAAGAAATATCTGAAGGTTATTTTACATTGGGTTATATAGTTTGTTGGGCTATATAGAACATTAACTGTGAATATAACATTTAAGTGAATATTCATGTTAAAATTTTTTTTTAATGCATTTACATCCTAGATTTAACATTGTTGGGCCATTTAAAATGTGCATATTGGAGCAGAACATTAAATCTGTTTCCATTTTAGTCACAGAAAAGAAAAGCAGAGTCAGCTACTGAGAGCTCTGGAAAGAAGGATGTCAAGAAGGTGAAATCCTAAAGCCTAGAAATAAAGTTTTAAATGGGAAACTGCTATTTTCTTGTTCCCATCTTCAAATGCTAATTGCCAGTTCCAGTGTATTCATGGTACTCTAAGAAAAATCTCTTTGGTTTTGATTTCTTGCATATTTTATATATTTTACAATGCTTTCTACCTGAAATGTGTAGCTTTATATTTTACGGCATTCTAGTATTTTTGTGTACTGTATTTTGTGCATTTCATGTCTTCATCAAATCCTCTCAGTCCTTGTTCTTTTGAAGCTTGTGCTGAGGTTTTAGCTTTTCTATGTTTTATATGCCGCTGCTTTGAAAGAGAACCTAGATTCTATAGTTGTATTATTGTTGTTTCATACTTTAAATTTATATGGCTGTGGAAAAATGAATTAAAATGATTTGAGGAGAAAGACTTTTTCACTTCTTTGTTGCTTTCTTTTCTATTGAGTCTGGGCTTGTATGTGTTACTGCATACTGTGATTAGCATAATAATTGTTTCTTTGAGGTCATCTAAATATTTTTTTTCCTAAAGGAATAAAGGGTGAGGAAAGAGAAATATTAAAAAAACCTAATATTTGATACTGTGCTTGCTGTCAGTATGCATTACATTTAAATTATTCTCTAAATATTCAAGTGGGAAAATATAATAAAGAAATGTCTATAAGAAATTTAATTATTTCCTGTTTTTTTGTGCAGTAGAAAGTAGTTGTGTTTACTGAATTGTGTTGCTTACCACTGTGTATTTGGTTCAGAGTTAAAGCTTTGCTTGCTGACTTGTGTGTGATCTTCTGCCCCATAGAGCCAGTTCAGCAGGGCCTGGGTGTAACATGTAGAATTATTAACAACTAAGTTTAGAGTATGAAATAAGCACCATGCATGCAGAAGCGGGGCTGTATTTGTCAGGATTACAGTTATGCTCAGGTAACAATTTCAAAGTGTCAGAAGTTTTACACACCAAGAATTTTTTTCTTGCTCACACTGCATATCTTACGCAGGTCAGAGGGATGTGGGAATGGGAAGGGATCTGCTCCACACATTAACTGAAGGTTCCAGGATGACTAAGGCTCTGCTATTTTGTGGCTGCAACATCTGGGACATGTGGCACTTAGGCTCTTTACTGCCTCTGCTCAGAAGTGACACATATCACATCCACTTATATTTCATTGCCACCAGAGTAGTCATGAGGTCCTATATACCTGAAAGAGAGCTGGCAAATGTAGGGAAATAAATGGAATGTCTTAAACATTACTGCCTCTCTCACAGAGACTGTCAGTTCAGGAATGAACCTGGGTCTGTTACATGAAACTTTTAGTATGGAATTAATCAGTCGGGGTCAGGTTATAAGAAAGCAGGGAAAATGGATCTGAATCTAGTGTGAAATACACAACGAATAAGCAAATGACCAACATCATTTAAGATCGATACCTTATTCAGCCCTCTCCTAAAATCAACTGTAAATTTCCAAATGCCATTTGTTTTTGTCCTGGCATTTACTTTTGTACTGGCAATAAGATCACTGCTGAAATATGATAACTTACCCCTTTCTACTAAGATTGCCATGGCATTTCATCTACTGTTTCCTAATGTATGGTAGCTACACTGTTTATAGTTAGGTAGATGGTTTCTCTTGCCTTCATGAGAAATGATTGCAATTGGGTCTGAGATCTGGGTGGTGTATCTGTGTAGGTATATCCTTTTCTCCTTTCATATATGTCTGTTCTGGTTTCTAAGATCTCAAGCTTTCTTCCTTTCCTAGTTTTGTTTTCTGAGACACAGTTTCATTCTGTCACCGAGGCTGGAGTGCAGTTGCGCAATTATGGCTCACTGCAGTCTTTACTTGGCTGGCTCAGGGGAGTCTCCCTCCTCAGCCTCCCGAGTAGCTGGGACTACAAGTATGCACTGCCATGCCCAGCTACTTTTTGTATTTTTGTAGAGGCCGGGTTTCACCATGTTGCCCAGGTGGGTCTTGAACTCCTGGGTTCAAACGATCCTCCTGCCTTAGTCCCCGCCTAAGTGATGGGATTACAGATGTGAGGCACCACACCTGGCCTCCTTTCGTAATTCTTTCGTAGTTTGCTTCTCACCACTTCCAAATCAATAACTATCTCTGGGCAAGAGTTTTTAGTTCATTTAAAGTATCCTGCAATCTAACCTATCCTATCCTGTAATCTAACCTATCCTAACCTAACCTAACCAAGGGCCTCTATTTCCAGGCCAACCCAATTCTCAAAGCCACAGCATTGTGGATATAGTTACTATTTAATGCCTTTTTGACCTTTGATCTTATTTGTTTCGTTCATTAACTTTTCTTCTTCACCTCAGTCCAAGAATAAGCTACTGTCACCACGCAGTGAATGTCTGAATCTCTTTTTATGAATGAACTCTGCCTTCCTTCAGTAATTGTACCCACACTCTGAGGTCTCGAAAGTCCACAACGGTGATTAGATTCTTGGTCAATGTTTATTGGATATTCCTGATCAGGAAAGCAACTGCAAGGAGTGTCTTGTCTTTTGATCAGGCGTTGCAAATCACTAAGGGTTATTTTTTTTAAACTCTTATCTTTTCTCCACAAATTCTTTTATTAGGGTTTATGCAGTGTCTAAATCAGAGTCAATATGAGAACATATGGTGGGGAAGAGACTCAGAAAACTTCAGAGAAGACCATCACATCTCAGAATTTTATGTGACCATCATTCTCCCTTTATCTCTGGATACAAGTTAAAACAAAGTCCAGAGGAACAGAATCTAGGCCTTCCATCTAAGTTGGTTGTATGAGTATTTGGATCTAATGATCCAATAAGCCAAAAATGTCACACACTGGAAATCTATTTATTCTAGGCAGACCTAGCAGCAGAACCTTGCAGCTCCTGCAGTTTGAAGTCATGGACAAGGTTATCCTAGCTCCTAAAATGAATATTTACACCAATACCAGCACCTGGCTGTTACACATGGGAGATTATATACTGGCCCTACAGCAGCAGTGCTTCAAGTTTGAGTACTAAACCTCAATCTCTTTTGTGGGACTTTACTCCCCAAATGTCAGTGCCTGGAGAATACAGCTGCCCTGTCTTCTGAGATCATGTCAGTGTTAGGGAAAGAGGTGAGATCCGGGCTCCATAAAGGGATGAATTATGGCAGTGATTGGCCAGGTAACTTGGGAATATTTAAATTCTGCCTTGGCCCTATCACCCTGGTGTCTTCTGCAAGAGATGAATGTGCCTAAAGAGTGGCAAAGGAAGGAAAGTAACATTGGGGGCACTGGCTCCCAGACTATTTCAGCACTCTACTGAGCTGACCACAAGGAAGTGGTCAGTAGACTTAGAGTAGAGTAGAGAAAGTAGAGAAAGTGTGGAACTTTCTTAGAGAAAGAAAGTGTGGAACTCAGAACCCAAACAGGATAAATAGCTTAGCCTTTCCCTTAAGTCAAAATCAGATTTCTGAACTTGCTGTTCCAATGAGAAATAATATTACAGATATTACAGCCACCAGCTCCAGAGAGAATGAACCCAGAAAGAGACTTTCTACCCGTATGGGGTTGTTTATAGTCTCAGGGCTCCACCCACTAGAAGCTGTGGTTCCACAGTGTCAAGGAATCTTACCCATCAATTCAGCACTCCTCCACTACTTGGGTAGGAGGCTGGGAGCAGACTGCAGAGGAACTTTTAACTCCTTTGCCTAGAAGTCAATATGGACACTATGCTTAGCTTGCTTAGATGCTTAGCTATGACTATCAGGTACATTCTTTTTATTTATTTATTTATTTTATTGCATTTTAGGTTTTGGGGTACATGTGAAGAATATGCAAGATTGTTGCATAGGTACACACGTGGCAGTGTGATTTGCTGCCTTCCTTCCCCTCACCTATATCTGGCATTTCTGCCCATGCTATCTCTCCCCACCTCCCCACCCACTGCTGTCCCTCCCCTATTTCCCCCCAACAGACCTCAGTGTGTAGTGCTCCCCTCCCTGTGTCCATGTGTTCTCATTGTTCAACACCCGCCTATGAGTGAGAACATGCGGTGTTTGATTTTCTGCTCTTGTGTCAGTTTGCTGAGAATGATGGTTTCCAGGTTCATCCATGTCCCTACAAAGGACACGAACTCGTCGTTTTTGATGGCTGCATAATATTCCATGGTGTATATGTGCCACATTTTCCCTGTCCAGTCTGTCATCGATGGGCATTTGGGTTGGTTCCAGGTCTTTGCTATTGTAAACAGTGCTGCAATGAACATTCGTGTGCACGTGTCCTTATAGTAGAATGATTATAATCCTTTGGGTATATACCCAGTAATGGGATTGCTGGGTCAAATGGAATTTCTATTTCTAGGTCCTTGAGGAATCACCACACTGTCTTCCACAGTGGTTGAACTAATTTACACTCCCGCCAACAGTGTAAAAGTGTTCCTATTTCTCCACATCCTTTCCAGCATCTGTTGTCTCCAGATGTTTAATGATCGCCATTCTAACTGGTGTGAGATGGTATCTCAATGTAGTTTTGATTTGCATTTCTCTGATGACCAGTGATGATGAGCATTTTTTCATATGTTTGTTGGCCTCGTGTATGTCTTCTTTTGTAAAGTATCTGCCAGGTACATTCTTACAGTATATGCTTGATTATGTGTTGATATGTGGCTGGATTATTGACTAATGCAAAAGGTAACAGAAGAGGTACCATTATAGAATGCAAACCCGATAACTTTCGGTGAGAATCACATCACCTATGTGGGATTTCTTATTTTCTATCACTTTTATTTTTTTGAGATGGAGTTTCACTCTTGTTACCCAGGCTGGAGTGCAATGGCGCGATCTCGGCTCACCACAACCTCTGCCTCCTGGGCTCAGGCAATTCGCCTGCCTCAGCCTCCTAAGTAGCTGGGATTACAGGCACGCACCACCACGCCCAGCTAGTTTTTTGTATTTTTAGTAGAGACGGGTTTCACCATGTTGACCAGGATGGTCTCGATCTCTCGACCTCGTGATCCACCCGTCTCAGCCTCCCAAATGCTGGGATTACAGGCTTGAGCCACCGCGCCCGGCCCTCTATCACATTTTTTGATTATTGGCGAGATTCTCTATCAGGGAATTTGAATCTTTGAGACAATGATTTACTATACCATGGTGTCACAGTATTTTGAGTCTTCTGGGAAATGGCAACTACTGCTGCTTATGATACTGGGAGAAAAAGTGATACTTTCACATGCTGTTATAAATGCACATATGCTTAAATTTGAATATGGATGGACTATGTTTTTAAATGATTTGTTGGGTATTTTTGTAGCTCTTAAAGAAGCAACGTAAACTACATGTGAATAGTTCACATGCCATAATTTTCCACATGTGGAGACCTTCTGCAATGCTAGGAAGGTGCTGTGGCATGCCAAGTTGCACTGCTTAAGTCTCATGGAACTGGAACTAGTGATTGTATCTCTCAGAATGCAGGGATATGGATTTACCATGCTGAAGGAAAACATTCAGAGGCATATTCAGAATTTTCATCTTTAGGCTTTGAAGACAACTATACTTGGTTTGGCTTTATTTTAGTTAGGCTTCATGTCAGTTACCTTTTGCTGCATAAAAATCTACCCTAAAACTCAGTGGCTTAAAACAACCGTTTGCAACTCCTTATTCTGTGGGTTAGCAATTTGGGTTGGGCTCAGCATCTCATGGGCTCAGCTATTTATAGCTCACCTAGAAATAGGTGTCAAATTCCTATTTATACATTGAAAGAAATCCTTATAAGTTGAATTAGGGGTATTAAATTAAACTCCTAGTAAAGTTGACTTCTTATAACCAGAATGGTTCATAGTCTGGGAAGAAAGCAAAATACAGGAAAAAAAAAATGCACTTGAGGTCAAAATAGTATGGCCAAAACTAGGCAGTGAGATCAAAATGCCCTCTGTTGTTTGAGAATACCCTGAGGTTCAACATATTTATTGAGGTCCAGGGATGGTCTCCCTATGCTGTCACTGGGCCCAAACTCAGACAAGCTTTTTTGAGGCAGGAGACCTCTACCTTTACTACCTAAGCTGTTTGCTTCAGAACAGGCTTTCCTGTCACTTTTGCTGACATCAAAGTTGTCAAGATCTGTGATCCCATAATTGCCATGGATGATGCTAGACTGTGTACTGTCATTCATTATGAGTAAATTAATGTATTTGGGGCAAAATGTCTCAACTCCCGTCTCACTGGCCCCTAAGTGAGATCCCCACTCAGTCCACTGTTGGGTAAAGATGTTCCAGCAAAAGTGGTTTGGAATTCAAACGCTTGAGTCATCTTTCTGCTGTCGTAGTCGTTTGATCTCAGAAGCTTTGTTGCTCTTTCTGCCACTGGACCTTGGCCATAGTCATCTCTGTCCCTCCTGACAGATGTCATTAACTTTACATATTAAAATGTACTCGTGTATTTATTATTTATTCATTTGTATATTCATGCATTCATTTGTTCATTCTTCATTTTTAATTGCACCTCAGGTTAAACCCCAGGGAGAAGGGGTTGTGGCCGTGATCCCTTCTCCGACAGAATGCCTTTCAAGCTTTGTATCCATAGGGACAGTCTGTCTCTGTTTTTCTTTTATTGCCCTTGCCTCTCTCCTTGGCTCCGTGTCTCTATCATCTTGTTACTTGCTCTCACTTGCTCTTACACTCAAACAAATGTTAAGTAGCTCTCTCCTCAGGCACTCTAGTAACTCACTGATTAGCTAAATAAGAAAAGGTGGGGATTATAAGGAAATCAGCGAGCAGGAATCGAGGCAGGTATGCTCTTCATCTCTCTCTGGTGCTACATGATGTCTCTCTCAATGTCTCTGTTACTGTCATTCTCTCTTTCAGCATCCCTGCTTCTCTGTGTATGTGTCCATAGCCCTAATCAGTGGCCTACTGATTTTGTGCATGAGTTCTGCTTTTATTGTTACTTTTTCTTGCCATGACCCTTCATAGATCCCTCTCTTCCTCAGGACATTTTTGGTAAACTCTCTCATTTCTAACTGCTGCTGTCTTCATATTTTTGAATGGGAGAATCATATGGGCATAGATCATCATCTGCATCAGGTTACAGTCTAGGTAAGTGACTCGACTGACTTGGCTACACCTGGGTCAGGGGTACATCCTGTGGCTAGAGCAGGCGTCCCCAAACTACGGCCCGTGGCCTGCATGCGGCCCCCTGAGGCCATTTATCCGGCCGCCCGCCACACTTCAGGAAGGGGCACTTCTTTCATTGGTAGTCAGTGAGAGGAGCACAGTATGTGGCGGCCCTCCAATGGTCTGAGGGACAGTGAACTGGCCCCCTGTGTAAAAAGTTTGGGGGCGCCTGGGCTAGAGGGTGAGGTCATGTAATATAAAACTAGGCAGCAAGAGCAGCAGAGGTTGCAAGCAGGCAGTGGACTAACAGGCAGTAATTGACATCTTCGTATGATCGGTTTCTTGCCCATTAGTACACTAACCTTTCTCCTATATACAATACCAAAGACGCATCTGCTTAAAACCACCTACTTATTATACCTCAACCACAAACACGTGCTTCCAGGAGAGAGCCAACTCAGTTTCATCTAGAAGCCATACGAAAGGATCACATTAAAAGCTGCCTGTCAGTCTCTGCCTGCAACCTTTTGGGGGGCATCTTTAAATCTTCAGTTCCTGGGTTTGCTTGTGGTCCTTGGTTCAGTATCTATATTGCATCCTTGCAGCTGCTTGGGAATGATGAATTGTATACTGAAACCAATAGGTATAAACTATTGCAGAGGAGTTCTTTTATCAGCAAATCTGACCAACTGGAAAATATACCTCTGGGAGGATTATCCCTGAGATGATCTAAGGGCAGCAACAGTCCACTTCTAGGTAATGGTGGCACTGTGGGCAAAGCCAACTTGAGGGGTTGGTCCTCAAATTTGAACTTGGATTGGAATCACATGGAAGACTTGTTAAAACTCAAACTGGTCTATGGCCATACCACCCTGAATGTGCGCAATCTCACCTGATCTTGGAAGCTAAGCAGGGTTGGGCCTAGTTAGTATGTGGATGGGAGACCCCTGTGAATATGGGTGTTGTAAGCTTTATATAAATTTAATTTTTAAAAAATCCAGAATGCTGAGATTCATCTCCAGAGTTTCTGAGTCAGTAGGCACTTGCATGTCTTTTTTTTAAAAAAAATGTTATACTTTAAGTTCTGGGGTATATGGGCAGATCGTGTAGGATTGTTACATAGGTATACATATGCCATGGTGGTTTGCTGCATCCGTCTCCTGATCACCTACATTATCCCTCCCCAATTCCCCCACCCCATGCTATCCCTCCCCTAATCCCCCCACCCCCCAACAGGCCCCGGTGTGTGATGTTCCCCTCCCTGTGTCCATGTGTTCTCATTGTTCAACACCCACTTACTTGCATTTCTGTCAAGTTCCCAGGTGATGTTGATGCCCTTGGTCCAGTAATCACACTTTTAAAACTACTGTTCTAGGGTGCCAATTTGAATCCAGACCTTTGGTGCTTGAGCTGAAGTGGGCTTTGTTATATCGCTGTATGGTAGTTTAAATCCAGGAGAATTTCATTAGGTCATCTGCCAGTTGTGATCCTTGGAGGCCCTTGATTTGTAAACTCTAAACAGAAGTCTCCCAGCGTTCTGTCTCTTCTGGCACCTGGATTGCCACTCTGCCTCATATGCTGATTGTGATGTCTGTACTCACCTGGGATTAACTGTTGCCACTTGCGTCCAACCCTAGCTCCTCCCATCTTCTTTTTATATAGTGATATTTCTATGATCACCTTTTGCCTTCTCATTTCCTGCCAGGAAGAACTAGTGCCCCATATGTCAACCTTTCCATGCTTGCCAACTCAAATTCCCAAGACTGGGAGTCTGATTGGCTGGTCAGTTTATTTTTTGGTGCCAGCCATGTCAAAGGTTGCTGGCTGGCTTGTGGATTTTCGGCCCTCGAGTTGTGAATTCATCCTGAGTCTCACTGGCTGAGACCCAGGATGAATTGAAGTGTCCAATGAAGAGCAGACTAATATAATATATAACATAGCTGCTAGACAGTAAGGGCTAAGAGTAGAGTAGGTGGACAAAGGGCCTTGGGTCTGGCAAGCATTGATGGACATTTCGAGTACAGTGTACTGACTGGCAGATTGATATTTAGATGGTACTCACTATACTGTTTGTTTTAAATTATAGTGGTGATATTACTATAATATCAAAATATAATATAAACTATAGTAACACTGGCAATGATTTAATAACCAGCTAAACTAGTTATTAAAATACTGAGTACTTCTTAGTAATTGGTAAATAGTTCCTTCCCTGAATCTCTCAAATGCGTTCTCTTACCCCAACTGATTTGAGCCCTTCCTGGGACCCCCAACACCTTCTTACTACCCAACAACTAAAAGGTTATTTTGTGGCATAGCAGAGGATTCCAGGCTTCTGCTTCAGGTCTAGGGTTAGCCTCCTCCAGTCTGATTGGCTGTTGTCTGTGCCATTCTGGTTGCTAACGGTTTTGAACGCCACCCCATGACTTGGATGGAAAGAAGAACCAAAACTTACATTCCAGAAAGCGTGTGTACAAGATTTTCTATGTGTACTTGCATCGATTTAGTTGTAAATAAAGCATTTCATGGTTTGGTTGATATGTTCTAAATCAATTCTGACATGTTTTCCTATAAATTTTGCATTTTTAAAACACCCACAATTTATTTATGTTACAAAAGGGAAAACATATCCTTTAAAAAGCATTTTAAAACTGATGATGTTTCCTTAGGTTCACTGTCTTCTTGCATGACAAATAAATTTTGGTCACAAATCAGAATGATTAGATTGCCTATAGGTTAGTACTATATTCCAGTAAAACTTATGTAAGGAAAAAACAACCCCTTTACTTTACAAAGAATAACTGATTCAATAGTATAAACTAATTTATTAGAATCCCTTGCAGGGTTGTAATGGAAAACAAGCTCAAAACCAAACCAAGCACTGTTCAATGTTTTCATTCCCAGCAGGGATTTGGCATTATGTATAGTGTCTGGCCATAGGGCTATATAGTAGGTGATCCAAGGATTGAGTAAATAACAGGGTCCCCAAATGAACATATGTTGGTAGAACATATGATGTCTTGAAATGAGCTAGAATACATTAACCAATAGTGAAATGTGAAGGATGCAAAGTATTGCCCCAAACTTTCACAGAACAAATTTACGTTAGGTATACTCTCCAGCAGTTGAGGTATAATTGTGGAAAGAACTACACTATGTAGTCCAAGTTTAAAGAAAATTAACTTTAGAAAATTCAAAGGAAGCCAGGAGCCGTAATCAAGAACTGTCTCCTGTTCCTAACCCCTTCAATGTATGAAGTAATAAAAATGTACCACTCAGATTTATTAAGATATGAAGCATGACTATAAAGCCACATGAGGAGTTGTGTGTGACTTGTGGAATCAAGGTAATTAGTGAGTTATAAACTATGATGATTCCTCTTGGGGGAAGTGAAGTAGTCTAGTGAACAGACATTGCACAAGATGTCAGGAAACAGGCGAAGTTTCCACACCCCTGCTATGCTATATACAGGCCATGTAGTGGTATCGTGGTATGGGGGAAAAGAGCATAGGTTTTGGAAATCAGATTCACCCAGGGTGTAGGCCTGCCTTCTCCACTTACCTAGCTATGTGAGTTTGACACATGATCTAACTTTTCTGAGCATGCATTTGCCTATCTGTAATGTAAGGATGACCCACTCAGGGATGACATTCAGTTGATACTTACTAGCATGGGTGGAACAGTTTATAGCTGAGCTCTATCAGTGTCTACTCTGATTGGTGGGTGCCCATTTTGTACAGGTTGTTAAGTCTGTTGATTATCACTCATAATAGGACTTAATGGGTAGGGTTACTAGAAGCATAAAATAAAGTAATATATGTGAAGTTCCTGGCATATAAATGCTACTGACTTAATAATATTAATTTTATTTATTTTCCTGTATTACTTTAAAAAATATTTTTCAACCTAAATAAGGTTAGAGAAAACTTTCTGACACTTGTTATCACGGTGATGTTAAGAAATTAAGGAACCGTTTATATCTTATTTTTTTTCAGTACCTATTAAACAAATACGAAGTTCCTACTTTATGTCAGGCATTGAGGATGCTGGGGGTAAAAGGGTGAACATGGCGCTGTCCTTACCTCTTATGCATTCACAGTCTAGGAAGAGCAGTAAACTTCTGATTTCAATCCAAACAACCCGAAGAGTCAACATGAACCTGTAAGGTCAACGTTCATGCAAGTTTAGTCGAGTCCTTCTCTAGGCAGGTACAGCTCACTTAGCAGCTGAGCTCAGGCTGGATTTTAACTCCCCCTTCCTCCCTCATCTGTGTGCCCTGTGCAGTGCACAACCTACACGTTACACGAGGCCCTGAGATCGTTATAACTGATGTATACCCCAGGTGCTATAGGCCTATAGTGGTAGGAGGTACTGAGTTTTGAAGGATAAATGGCATTTGGTCAAATAGAGATGAAGGAGAAAGCCTTAGCATGTGTGCAAAGACAGAGAGGTATGAAAGAACTGGGAGAGATTAGAGGAATAGTGGATTCTCCTACCAGACAATGTATTTGGACTCTTGGTATTGAAGAAAGTGATGACAATTTAAGTTATATTTACAGGTTCTTTAAGTATACAGTTACCATAATTACACCTAAATATTTACTTTATGTGTAAGTTAATTTTTTTCATTTTTCTTAGATTGGATAGCATGCTTCCCATTTTCAAGTTTTCATTTGCATTAAAAATACTGCTTTTGTTTAATGAGAACACATTGTCCTCTAAGGTTATTTGAAGTCATCTAGTGCTTTTCCAATAGGCTTTGAGCTGCAATAAAGATCAGTGATCAAAGGAGACTAAGATGACTTATTGAGATATTGTTTTTTACAAAAGAATGTGGAGCCTTTTGTTACTGAATTATGGATATGCATTTGCTTCATAGAATATTAAATCATAAAGTATTAGAGCTTGAAGATCTTTGGAGACCTTGGACTCTAATCATCTTATTTTAAAAGGACTTCATTGTTCTTCTAAAAATGATGCAAGCTTATTACAAAAAATTCTAGTAATTCAAAGTAAAAAGTCGCGAGCTAAAACCATCCCAAATCTTACCACCTTGATAAATGTTCATTACCATGAGATTTGTAGTGTTCCAGGTATCTCATTGCACACATATATATGTGATGAATAGAACCAACTTTTGATAAAACTTGGACCTTATTTTATATATATATATATATTATATTCTCTCTATATATATTTATTTTGAGATGGAGTCTTGCTATGACACCCAGGCTGGACTGCAATGGCATGATCTCAGCTCACTGCAACCTCTGCTTCCCAGGTTCAAGTGATTCTCCTGAGTAGCTGGGATTACAGGCACCTGCCACCACACCTGCCTAATTTTTGTATTTTTCGTGGAGATGAGGTTTACCATATTGGCCAGGCTGGTCTCGAACTCCTGACCTAAAGTGATCCACCCACCTCAGCCTCCCAAAGTGCTGGGATTAAGGCAGGAGCCACCACTCTCGGTAATAGTATATATGTTTTTAATCAAAATTATTCCATTTATGTTTACTAGACTTTACCAGAGAGAAAATGAGGTAAAGTGGAAGGAATGGTAAACTTTGGAAAAATATTGATTCCTAATAAAAATATCAGTTTCTAACAGCTCCGTCTAAGGTTGAGGGGGAAAAAATGATGAAAAAACATTGAGGTGGTGTTGTTGTATTTGTTCTTCTTTTTAAAATTTGAAGTAATATTGATTGACTTTGCTATGAAAGATGAGGAAATAATACATGTTTTCCGTATCTTATATTGTCAAGGTCAATAACACATACTTTCTGTTCCAGGAATCAGAAATTGTGTTTAATTGCCAGTTAATAGAGACCTGACGATAGTGACTTAAACACAAGGATCTAGTATCTCACCTGAAGGAAGACTAGAGGTGGGAGTCAGTCATGCTGAAGTTTCCATAAACTCATTAAGGAGCCAGTTTCCTCTGGTTTCCTTATTTGCTGTGCTAAGCGCGTGACTTTCAATTTAAACGTTATAAGGTAGCTGCTAGAGTTCTACTCATTATGTCTACATTCTAGGCAAGAAACAGAAGGAACGGGAAGAAGGTCAGAAAGACTTCCAGCAGCCCCAACTGCTATTTGTATTTCATTACATCTCTCATCTGTAGGGGAGATTGAATAATAGAGTTTTTTTTCACTGAGCACATTGGCCGAGGTGGGCAGCTCCTGTGACCTCAAATTCCATAGTTGCTTAGTTTTCATTTTATATTTGCGTAGATTTAATGCCTAGAACAACAGTCTGTTTTAGCAAAGAATCTTTATTTATAAATGTTTATTTTACTTGTCTCCTGCCTGGATGGATTTCATTCTTAAGCAGTTCTTTCCAGAGGATTCCATGGGAACTATATTACCTAAATTATTGCTTGTTTGGTTGCTTTCCTAACTCACAGACATTGTCTGCCTTCATCATCTCCTTAGGTTGTTCTACTTTTTAAAAGATAGCATAAACACTCTTGATTCCTTTTGTATCCTATGTGTACCTTACTCCCGGAACCCTCCATCATCTCACTGCAAACCGACCTGATGTGCACTCCAGCCCTAATGGATACCAGTCATCCTAGGACTTCTCTTTACTGCAGTCCTTGGATGGAACCACTGTTTCTTGGATCTCATTGTCTTCTTTTTTGCTTTACTACTTTTTCTTGCTGGAATAGATCCTCGAGTAATTTCATCATAAAAAAATGTGTGAGATAAACTTTGAGTTTTAAGTTTCTGAAAATGTTTTGATTCTATTCTCACATTTGATTGATAAGTTTGTGGGTACAGAATTCTTATTTGAAAATACTTTTCTGTCAGAACTTGAAGGTGTGGCTCAACTGTCGTCAAGCATCCAATGTTGCAGATGAGAAATATGATGCTAGCCCAATTCTTGTACTTTTACAGATCACCATTTTTTTTTTTCTTTTTGAAGCTTTTAACACTGCTTTATTTTTGGTGTCCTGGAAATCATAGTGATGTGGCTTGTTGGGTGTTTTTGATTTGTGGCATTGAGCACTGAGGGAAATCCCTATGATATAGAAACTATTCTTCATGCAACTCTGTAAAATTATCTTGTATAATTTGTTCCAATAATTTCTCCCCTCTCTGCTTTCTCTGTCTCTTTTCTGAAACTGCTGTTAATCATATTTGCAATTTTTGGATTGACCCTCTGTGTCTTTTATCTTTTTGCTCAGGTTTCCCATCTCTTTGTCTTTTCCTTCTATTTTTATGGGAAATTTCTCTACCCTTATGCTTATCACTAAGTTTTATTTTGAAAATCACATTTTAAATTTACACAACCTCTTTCTTGTTTTCTGATTGATTCTTTATCATAGCATTTTGTCCATGTTTTGGGGATGCAATATCTTGAATCTCTCTGAGAAAACGATTTAAAATTGTTTTGTTTTTCTTGCTGTTTAAGTTCTGTTTATTCCCGGAACCATTGCAGTTGCTCTTGGGGACATTTTTCTGTTTATTCTTGATCTCTTTTTCATTACAAAATTTTTTCAAATGTCTGGTGATCCCTGGGTGTTTTCATAGATAACAATAATGCAATAAAATATAAACTGTTTGAGAGCTCTGTGCTTGGTTAAAACTTGTCAACTAGTGGGTTTCACTTTAGGGTGATCTGGTAGGGATCCCTCAAGGAACATAAGGCACAGGCCTTTGCTCTAGGACTACTTAATTCCTCCAGAGAAGAATCCTTTCTATCACCTGGGATAGAAGCCTGATGATTATATATATATATATATTTTTACGTGAGGAATTGGAGGTTGAGGAAAGACAACTGTTCCGTATACAGACTTTTAATTAATCTCAGTGTTGTCGGTTCCACACTTCACTTCTACTTTTTGCTGTAGCTGGTGCTTCTGAACTCTGAGCTTTTCTGGAATCCTAAAGGGCACACTGATTCTTTTCTTGGCTGTATTTCTCTATGCAATCTTTAGGTTATTGCTTCATCAGTTATCATGCCTGCATCTGCTTTCTATGTTCAGAAATTCACCTGTTTCTCTGGTATACTGATGGTCTCTTTACTGTTGTCCTCATTTGGGAGCTTATACCTTAAAAAAAAATAAATCCATTGCTGCCAGAGCCTCAATCATCTATTTCCTGCTACCTGGTCATTGAGTCAGCCAACGCTCCCAGGTCATTTATGGAGCTGAAGCACCAAGGGGATTATCTATGATTTGATAAATTTGGAACCTTACTGAAAAGGCAATCTGGAGGGGAACTTCAAGATGGCTGACTAGGGATTGGGTACTTGCCTCCTCCACAAAGAAGAACCAATATAGTGAGTAGATAATCATACTTCAAATAGATCATCTAAGAGAGAATGATGGAATTCAACAAAGAAGTGGCAGGAAACACCTAAGGCAAGGGAAAAGAGGGAAAGAGGCAGCCCGCTCAGCTCATCAGGATTGGCAGGGAGCCTAGAGAGGCTCCCCGATATGGGGAAAGGGTAAGTGAGTGATTCCAATGGTTCACATTTCTACTGCAGATTCCCACAGTCCTGGCTACAGGAGAGCCCTGGATCCATGTGGGCCCTGAGACTAACCCAGGGAACTGCCTGGAAATTGTGCAGTAACATTGTTCCAGAGAGGAAGCTCACACTGAGTTCAACCTTGCTGTGCCCCACCCACCTCCAGTCCCAAGAAGTTGCAGCATAGTGTCATTTTGAGAGCCCAGCTCCCACCAAAGTGCATCCTACCCTCAGGCCCAACAGCCCCTGCTTCTTCACATCCCTAGAGATGCACTGACGACATCCCCACCCACAGCCAGATGCCACTTTTAGGGCTAAAGTGCAAGCCATTGGCAGCAACCCTTCTGCTGCCCCCAGTAGCAGGGCCACTGTGTATTTACATGTGCCCTGAGGAAAGGCTATCCTGCTTGCAGCCACCACCTGGGGCTGAAGTGTGTACTCCTCAGCCACTTTTTCATGGCTGCTGCCACTGAAAGCAACACCACCCTCTCCAGCAGCTGCCACCCCAACCTGAGCATTCTACTGGGAGCCTGGGAATCACCCTGCTCCTGCCTATCACAGCCAGCACCTCTATGCACAAGTCCGGGGCCTGAGGACATTCCCACTCAGCCTGGCTTCACTTCTCCTGGTGCACAAGCATGCCTTCCATAGGCCTGAGGATCGCCCTACCCCATCCACCATCATTGGCATCTGAGCAGTCCTCCCTTGGGCCTGAGGACAGGCCCACCCAACATGATGCTACCACCACAGCTGGAACCCATCAGCATGCATCACCTGTGGGCCTGGGAACTAGCCCACTCAACCTGTTGTAGCCACCACCAACACCAGTGCAGACACTTGGGAGCCAGTCGATTGTCATACCATTGCTACTGCTGTCGGTCACAACACATCCACTGCCCAAGGGCCCAAGGACCCACCCTCCTACGTGATGTATCACTGCCACTGCTGACACTCAAGCGAGCTGCCTAGAGGCCAAATAATCGGCCTGCATCAACCTCCTAATACTAGTGGCAGCATATGCCACACTGGGGCCCATGGACAGGCATGCAAAGTCTACCACTGCCACCACAGGGGTCCAAAGACTGGCCCACCTGACAAGTCTGTTCCCAATGAAACTTCACCAAAGCCACCACTAAAAATCACACCCTGGCCGGGCGTGGTGGCTCAAGCCTGTAATCCCAGCACTTTGGGAGGCCGAGGCGGGTGGATCACAAGGTCGAGAGATCGAGACCAACCTGGTCAACATGGTGAAACCCCGTCTCTACTAAAAATACAAAAAATACAAAAAAAAATTAGCTGGGCATGGTGGCGCGTGCCTATAATCCTAGCTACTCAGGAGGCTGAGGCAGGAGAATTGCCTGAACCCAGGAAGCGGAGGTTGCGGTGAGCCGAGATCGTGCCATTGCACTCCAGCCTGGGTAACAAGAGCGAAACTCCGTCTCAAAAAAAAAAAAAAAAAAATCACACCCTAAGCCACTGAGGAAACCACAGACACTACTGACACTCTTTACATCTGAAGATACTATGCAGAGACTACACTACTGCACATGCCCAGAATCAAAGTCAAAGTGCCCTACCAACCAACACCACAAATACATCTTTAGGAATAAGTCCTCCCCTATAAAAGCAAATTTGAAAAATTGGAAGAAGTGACAACCCCACTCTCAGCATTAGACTGATTATCTGCAAAGAAAATCAACAAATAAATATTGGATATGAACTGTACTTTAAACCAAATGGACCTAACAGATATTTACAGAACATTTTATCCAACTGCTATAAAATATACATTCTTATCATCAGCACATGAAACATTCTACTGGATAGACTATATGCTAGGACAGAAAACAAGTGTCAACACAGCTTTAAAAATCGAAATTATATCAAGTATCTTCTCAGAACCCAATGGAATAAAACTAGAAATTAATAATAACTTTAGGAACTTTAAAAACGCATAGATATTAAACAATATGAGCCTGAATGACCATTGGGTCAAGGAAGAAATTAAGGAGGAAATAAAAAAATATCTTGATTGGCCGGGCGCGGTGGCTCAAGCCTGTAATCCCAGCACTTTGGGAGGCCGAGGTGGGTGGATCACGAGGTCAAGAGATGGAGACCATCCTGGTCAACATGGTGAAACCCCGTCTCTACTAAAAATACAAAAAATTAGCTGGGCATGGTGGCGTGTGCCTGTAATCCCAGCTACTCAGGAGGCGGAGGCAGGAGAATTGCCTGAACCCAGGAGGCGGAGGTTGCAGTGAGCCGAGATCGCGCCATTGCACTCCAGCCTGGGTAACAAGAGCGAAACTCCGTCTCAAAAAAAAAAAAAAAAAAAAAAAAAAAAAATCTTGAAACAGGAATTGGAACACAACATACCAAAATGTATGAGATACAGCAAAAGCAGTGCTAACAGGGACATTTATAGCAATGAATACCTATATCAAAAAAGTAGAAACATTTCAAATGAACAAAGTAACAATGCATCTTAAGGAATTAAAAAAGCAACAAGAACTCAAACCTAAAATTAGTGGAAGGAAATAAAGATCTGAGCAGAACTAAATAAAATAGGCTAAAAAAATTAAAAGGATCAACAAATAAAAAATTGGTTTTTTGAAAAGAGAAACAAAATTGATAAACTACTAGCTAGACTAACTGAGAAAAAAACAGAGACAGCGCAAATAAACAAAATCAGAAATTAGGAAGGGGGGCTGGGCGCGGTGGCTCACACCTGTAATCCCAGCACTTTGAGAGGCGGAGGTGGATGGATCACCTGAGGTCACGAGTTTGAGACCAATCTGACCAACATGGTGAAACCCCATCTTTACCAAAAATACAAAAATTAGCTGGACATGGTGGTGGACGTCTGTAATCCCAGCTACTCAGGGCGCTGAGATGGGAGAATCACTTGAACCCGGGAGGCAAATGTTGCAGTGAGCCAAGATTGTGCAATTGCACTCCAGTCTGGGTGATAAGAATGAAACTCCGTCTCAAAAAAAAAAAAAAGGAAATGAAAAAGGAGACATTATAACTAATAACACAGAAACATAGAAGAACATCAGACACTATTATGAACAACTATATATCCTAAAACTGGAAAACTTAGAGGAAATGGATAAATTCCTAGACACATACAACTTACCAAGATTGAACCAAGAAGAAGTAGAAAACCTGAATAGACCATTAATGAGTAGTGAAATTGAAGCAGTAATAAAATGTCTCCTAACAAATAAAAACCCAGGACTGAATGGCTTCACTGCTTAATTCTACAAAACTCGCAAAGAAGAACTAACACCAGTTTTTCTCAAAATATTTCAAAAAACTTAAAGAGGAGGGAATTCTCTCTAGTTCATTATATGAGGTCAACATTACCCTGATACCAAAACCAAATAAGGACACAACAACAACAAAAAAGAAAACTACAGGCTAATATTCTTGGTGAACATAGATGTAAACATCCTAAATAAAATACTAGTAAACTGATCTAATAGAACAACAAAAATATAGCACACCATGATCAAGTGGGATTTATGCAAGAGATGCAAGGATGGTTCAACCTATGCAAATCAATATGTGTGATACATCAGATCAACAGAAAGAACAAAAACCATGTGATCAATATATTGCAGAAAAAGCACTTCACAAAATTCAACATTCCTTCATGATAAAAACTCCCAACATTCTAAGCATAGAAGAAACATACCTCAACATAATAAAGGCCATATATCTTAAATCCACAGCTAACATTATACTGAATGGGAAAAAACTGAAAGTCTTTCCTCTGAGGACTGGAATAAGACAAGGATGTCCACTTTCGCCACTCCTATTTAACATAGTACTGGAAATTCTAGCCCGAGCAATCAGGCAAGAGAAAAAAGAAAGGCATCCAAACTGAAAAAGAGGAGGAAAAGTTGTCTCTCTTTGCAGATGACATGATCTTATAGATAGAAAACTTAAAACTCCACCAAAAAATTTTTTGAGATCAGATAAATAAATTCAGTAAAGTTATAGGATACAAAATCAACACACAGAAATCAGTAGTGTTTCTTTACATCAGTAATGAACTAGCTTAGGAAAAAATCAAGAAGGCAATCCTATTTATAATAGGTACAAAAAATAAAATACCTAGGAATAGGTTTAATAAAGGAGATGAAAGACCTCTGCAAGGAAATCTATAAAACTCTGATGAAAGAAATTAAAGAAGACACAGACAAATACAAAAGCATCACATACTCATGGATTAGAAGAATTACCATTATTAAAATGACATAGTACCCAAAGAAATCTACAGATTTAATGCAATCCCTATCAAAATACCAATTTCAGTTTTCACAGAAATAGAAAAAACAGTCCTAAAATTCATATGGAAGCAAAAAACAAAAAAACAAAAAACAAAACAACCCAAATAGAACCCAAATAGTCATAGCAATTCTGAACAAAAATAACAAACCTGGAGGCATCACACTAACTGATTTCAAAATATATTACAAAACTATGGTTACCAAGACAGTATAGTATTGGTATAAAAATAGACACATAGACCAATGGAACAGAATGGAGAACTCAGAAATAAATTGACTTATTTGTAGCCAACTGATTTTTACAAAGGTACCAAGAACATATATTGGGAAAAGAATACTTTTCAATAAATGGTGCTGAGAAAATTGGATATTCACATGCAGAAGAATTAACCTGACCTTTATCTTTCACCATATACAAATATCAACTCAAGATGGATTAAAAATTTAAACCTAAGACTCCAAAGTATAAAACTACTAGAAGAAAAAATAGGGAAAACATCTTAGGACATTGGTCTAGGGAAAGATTTTATGGCCAAGAGTTCAAAAGCACAGGCAGCAACAAAAACAAAAGTAGACAAACTAGACTGTAATAAACAAAAATGGTTTTGAACAGAAAAGGAAACAATCAACAGAGTGAAGAGACCACCTGTTGACTGAAAGAAAAACTATTTCACGTGACAAGGAACTAAGATTTAGAATATACAAGGAACTCAACAGTAAGAAAACCTAATAGTCTCATTAAGCAGTGGGCATTTGACATGAATAGAAATTTCTCAAAAGAAGACATTTAAATGGTCGATGGGCATATTAACAATGCTCAACATCACAAATTATCAGGAAAATGGAAATCAAAGCCACAGTGGGATATCATCCTCAGTTAGAATGACTATTACTAAAAATACAGTAAATAGCAGATGCTGGCGAGGATGTAGAAAAAAGGGAAGTTGTAGATACTGTTGGTGGGAATGCAAATTAGTACAGCCACTATGGAAAATAGTATGGAGAGTTCTCAGAAAGCTAGTAACAGAACTGCCTTATGTTCCAGCAATCCCACTACTGGGTATTTATTCAAAGGAAAAGAAATCCATATATTAAAAATATACTTGTACTGCCATGTTTATTGCAGCACCATTCACAAGATAAGGAATCAACCTAAGTTGATTCAACACCCCTTCATACTAAAAACTGTCAATAAACTACCTAACTGATGGAACCTATCTCAAAATAATAAGAGCTATTTAAAACCCACAGCCAGTATCATACTGAATGGGCAAAAGCTCGAAGCATTCCCTTTGAAAACTGGCACAAGACAAGGATGCCCTCTCACACCACTCCTATTCAACATAGCATTGGAAGTTCTGGCCAGGGCAATCAGGCAAGAGAAAGAAATAAAGCATATTCAAATAGGTAAAGGGAAAGTCAGATTGTCTCTATTTGCAGATGACATGATTGTATATTTAGAAAACCCCATCATCTCAGCCTAAATGCTCCTTAAGCTGATAAGCAACTTCAGCAAAGTCTCAGGATACAAAATCAATGTGCAAAAATCACAAGCATTCCTATACACCAATAATAGACAAACGGAGAACCAAATCATGAGTGAACTCCCATTCACAATTGCCATAAAGACAATAAAACACCTAGGAATACAACCTACAGGGGATGTGAAGGACCTTTTCAAGGAGATCCACAAACCACTGCTCAAGAAAATAAGAGAGAACACAAACAAATGGATAAAATATTCCATGCTCATGGATAGGAAGAATCAACATGGTGAAAATGGCCATACTGTCCAAAGTAGTTTATAGATTCAATGCTATCCTCATCAAGCTTCCATTGTCTTTCTTCACAGAATAATAAAAACCTTTAAATTTCATATGGAACCAAAAAAGAGCCCAGATAGCCAAGACAATCCTAAGAAAAAAGAACAAAGCTGGAGGCATCACACCACCTGACTTCAAACAATATTACAAGGCTGCAGTAATCAAAACAGTTGCTGGTACCAAAACAGATATATAGACCGGTGGAACAGAATAGAGGCCTCAGAAATAACAGCACACATCTCCAGCCATCTGATCTTTGACAAAACTGACAAAAACAAGCAATGGGGAAAGGATTTCCTATTTAATAAATGGTGTTGGGGAAACTGGCCTGCCATATGCCGAAAGCTGAAACTGGATCCCTTCCTTACGTCTTATACAGAAATTAACTCAAGATGGATTAAAGACTTAAACATAAGACCTAAAACCATAAAAACCCTGGAAGAAAACCTAAGGAATACCATTCAGGACATAGGTATAGGCAAGGACTTCATGACTAAAACACCAAAAGCAATGGCAACAAAAGCCAAAATAGACAAATGGAATCTAATTAAACTAAAGAGCTTCTGCACAGCAAAATAAACTATCATTAGAGTGAAAAGGCAACCTACAGAATGGTAGAAGTTTTTTGCAACCTCTCTATCCAATAAAGGGCTAATAACCAGAATCTACAAAGAACTTAAACAAATTTACAAGAAAAAAAAAACCATCAAAAAGTGGGCAAAGGATATGAACAGACACTTCTCAAAAGAAGACATTTATGCAAGTGACAAATATATGAAAAAAAGCTCATCATCATTGGTCATTAGAGAAATGCAAATCAAAACCACATTGAGATGTCATCTCACACCATTTAGAATGTCAATCATTAAAAAGTCAGGAAACAATAGATGCTGGAAAGGATGTGGAGAAATAGGAAAACTAACGCTGTTGGTGGTAGTGTAAATTAGTTTAACACTTGTGGAAGACAATTGTGGCGATCCCTCAGGGATCTAGAACTAGAACTAGAAATACCATTTGAACCAGCAATCCCGTTACTGAGTATATGCCCAAAGGATTATAAATCATTCTACTAAAAAGACACACACACATATATGTTTATTGTGGCACTGTTCACAATACCAAAGACTTGGAACCAACCCAAATACTCATCAATAATAGACTGGATAAAGAAAATGTGGCGTATATACACCGTGGAATACTATGCAGCCACAAAAAGGATGAGTTCATGTCCTTTGCAGGGACATGCATGAAGCTGGAAACCATCATTCTCAGCAAACTGACACAGGAACAGAAAACCAAACACCGCATGTTCTCACTCATAAGTGGGAGTTGAACAATGAGAACACATGGACACAGGTAGGGGAACATCACACAACCAGGCCTGTCAGGGGGTGAGGGACTAGGGGAGAGATAGTATTAGGAGAAATATCTAATGTAGATGACGGGTTGGTGGGTGCAGCAAACCATCAAGGCACCTGTATACCTATGTCATAATCCTGCATGTTTTACACATGTGCCCCAGAACTTAAAAGTATAATTTAAAAAATCATATGAACGAGTGCTGAATTTTATCAAATACTTTGTCTACATCTAGTGAAATTTGGTATATTTTCTCCCTTGGACAGTTAATTTTGTGAATTACATGGATTTTCTAATGTCAAACTAAAACCTTATGTTTCTGGGATAAATACTACCTGGTCATAATGTTTTTAAAAATTATAATACATTGCTAGGTTTTGTTTGCTAATATTTGATTTAGAATTTTACATTAATGATCATATGTTGGATTCTCTGGTTTTTGTCCTCTTTTTACGCTGTTCTTTTTTTTTTTTTTTTTTTTTGAGATGGAGTTTCACTCTTGTTACCCAGGCTGGAGTGCAATGGCGCGATCTCCGCTCACCGCAACCTCCGCCTCCCGGGTTCAGGCAATTCTCCTGCCTCAGTCTCCCGAGTAGCTGGGATTACAGGCACACGCCACCATGCCCAGCTAATGTTTTGTATTTTTAGTAGAGACGGGGTTTCACCATGTTGACCAGGATGGTCTCGATCTCTTGACCTCGTGATCCACCCACCTCGGCCTCCCAAAGTGCTGGGATTACAGGCTTGAGCCACTGTGCCCGGCTACACTGTTCTTTTTGAGTTTTGGTATCAAGGCATACTAGACTCACAAAATAATTTGGAGAGACTAACTTCTTTTTCTTCTGGAGCATTTTATATAAAATTTAGATCATATATTTTTGAACATTTGCTTAAACTTGCTTCTAAAACCATATGAGTCTTTGACAGCTATGTTTAATCAATTTTCTTTTGTGATTACTGATATATATAGTTGGACATTATTTTATTTTTAAATAATGGATTGAGGCATCATTTGCATACTATACAATTTCTTCTTTTAACATGTAAAATTCAGTAGCTTTTGTTATATACAAAGAGTTGTGCAAACGTCACTACAATCTAATTTTAAAATGCTTTCATCATTCCATAAAGAAACTTCACATACATTAACAGTCACTTCCAACTCCTCCCATCCCAACCTGAGGCAGTCACTTATCTGCTTTTTGTCTCTATGAATTTGCCCATTCTGGACCCTTCACAGAAATAGAATCATAAAATATGTGGGCTTTTGTGTCTGGATTCTTTCACTTAGAATAATGTTTTCAAGGTTCATTCATGTTGTAGCATGGATCAGCACTTCATTCCTATTTTTTCTCTCAGCCAACTTATAGACAACTTCATTCCTTTTTATGGCTAATGATATTCTGTTGTTGTAGACATAGTGTCATCTGTTAATCCATTTATCTGTTGATAGATATTTGGGTTGTTTTTACTCTTTGGTTATTGTGAATAACACTGTTATGAACATTCAAATACAAGGTTTTGTATTTTCAGTTCTCTTGGGTGTATACATAGGAATGGAGTTCCTGGGTCATGTTGTAACTGTGTTTTACTTTTTTAGGAACTGCCAACGATGCTTCTTATTATGAATCAAGTTTTCTTTATTTTTGTTTTCACCCTTTACTCGTTTGGAAGTCATATATTTTATTTCTGATCTTTTAGTAAGTTAAAAAAAATTTGAATCAATATATGACCCCTTAAATGTTTCTAGATAAATGTAACAATGAAGTCTAACATCAATCTCTATGTATTTTTCTAAACAATACAAGAAAACAAATATTCATTATCACCCCTTCTTCCATTTTGTTGTCTAGTATATTAACTTTATTGTTAAATCATCCTCAACTGTCACTATTGTTTATTTTTATACTCAGTGCTTTTTAAATTTGTAAACGTGTTTTTCAGTTTCTATGCTCACCATTGTTTGTTTTGTCTTATACTTTAATTCTGAAATTATTATTTTTTCCTTTCTGAAGTAGATATTTTTGTTGTCTTTCAGCAAGGGTCTTTGAGAGGAAACTGCATTTAGTCTTGTTTGTCTGAAAATGCCTTTCGTTCACTCTCACTTCCTAATAATAGTTTAGCTAAGCATAGGCTTCAGGGTAGAAGATATTTTTCCTCATCAATTTCAAGCTATCGTTCCATTTTATTTGAGCCTCCATTGTCAATCTAATAGTCATTGCCTTGTAAATTGTTTTGTTTTGTTTTGTTTTATCTTTGGTATTCTACATAATGAGTTACCAGAAAGCCAATGATTGGCACTTAAGACAGAAGAGTTCATTACTTTGAAGCTAAATACCAAACTGCTTCCTGAATATTCAGCTGGTGAAAAAAAAAATTCTTCTGGTTGGTGGTGATCTGGGAAGTTAATTTAAACTTTATGTGGGGCTGGGTATTAAAGAAAAGACATCATTATGATATGTACAAAATTCAGCGACTGATGTATACTCATTTCTTGAGCTTCAATACAGTGTCAAGTGTGTCAAGAGAATTTTGTTGCAAAGAGAATGCACCACAGGAGAGGTAAAAGGAAGGTCAAAAAAGAAAGCAGACATAAAGGAAAGAATATTACGTTTCACATTTTAAAAACGTGGAAGGGGGAAGCCATTTTGAGCACTTGCTGTGTTGTGCAGCAATATGCTTGCTGCACACTTTTAATAACAAAGGAGAGATTGACATGAGATTTCTTTAATTTATATAAAAACCAATGGTTTACAGATTATATAAGTCATCTTTAAATACAAGGCAAAGCAAAAACTAGGACAATGCTACTTTTCTTTCTTTGGTGAAATGAGGCTTTGTTGTTGGCATCACACAGGTTTTATAAAAGCACAGTGCTTGAAAGGGAGTTCTACATTTATAAGGCATACGAGAAAGGACAAATGGAGTTTACTTTACAGCTATTTTGTCTCAGCATCTATGTTATGTTCCAGTTGCTAGTTCCCATGAGGCTTAGGGAGTGACTTCATATTCCTGTAGGAGCTGAGAAGAACTGGAGTGATTTTGTTCCAGTGAGATGTCAAGATGAGCAAAAGAGTTTCAAAACAGAAGTTAATTTATTTGGAAAATATTTCACTTTTTATTGGTGTCATTTGAATTTGGGGCCCTATGCTAACATTTTCAGAATTGTAAAATAAAGAGTTCTATTAATGGGGAATGTTGTCCTCAAGGGGACCTTAGTGAACGTGCAATCCAATCCCTGCATTTTATAAAAGGGAAAAAACAGAGGAAGTTAGTGAATTGTCCAATGTCAATATCAGTGAGTTAGAAAAGAGCTGGAACAAAAACGTAGGTCCTTTAACATCTAGTCTAGTGTTATTTCTAATATCTCATACAAGTTAAAACTTAATGGGTTGTTATATTTTTTAAAAAGCGGTATCAGTTTCCTTGGGCTGCCATAGCAAAATACCACAAAGTGCGTAGCTTAAAACAGTGGAAATTAATTGTCTCATGGTTCTGGAGACTAGATTTCTGAAGTCAAGGTGTTAGTAGGGCCATGCTACCTCTGAGACTCTAGGTAGAACGCTTCTCTGCCTCTCCTTAGCTTCTGGTGGTGACCAGTCCTTGGTGTTCCATGGCTTGTAGCTGCATCACTCCAGTCTCTGCTTCTGTTATCACATGACATTCTTCTCGTGTGTCTTTGTTCAAATCTCCCTCTTTCTATAAGAACACCAGTCATTGGACTAGGGATCAACCTAATGACTTCATCTTAACTTAGTTACATCTGCAAAGACCCTGTTTCCAAATAAGGTCACATTCATAGGTACCGAGGATTAGGATTTTAACATATCTTTTTGGGAGACACAATTCAACTCGTAAGAATGGCTTTATTGAAATATACTGTACCACATGCCGTATCAGTTTGCCCATTAAAGTGTACCATTTATGGTTTTAATATATGCACAGATTTGTACAACCATCACCACAAGCTAATTTTAAAATTTTCATTCCTCTTAAAAGAAACCCCATACCCATCAGTAGTTATTCTATATTTCCCTCCTCCCAGCTCTATCCCTAAGCAACCACTAATCTACTTTATGTCTCTCTCTATATACCCACTCTGGATATTACATATAAATGGAATCAGGTGATATGTGGTTCATTTTGACTGTTCTTTCACTTATTAAAATGTTTTCAGGTTTGATCCATGTTAACTTGTTTTAGCACTTTCTTTTTATTCTATTTTTATGGTTGAATAATATTCCATTGTATAGATCTACTGTATTTTGTCTATCCAGTTGACAGACATTTGAGTTGTTTCCACTTTGGGGTAATTATGGATAATGCTACTATGAACATTCATCTGCAACTTTTGTATGGACATATGTTTTCAGTTCTCCTGGGTATATTGCCAGGAATTGAATTGCCAGGTCACATAGAAACTTTGTATTTCACTGAAGAACTGCCAGATAGTTTTTTGTAGTGGCTGTTCCATTTTACATTCCCACAGAAACGTATGAGTGTTCCAGTTTCTCACATCATCCCAAAACTTTGTTATTGTTCACCTTTTTAAAAAAGTTACAGCCATCCTACTGGGTGTAAAGCAGTATCTCATTGTGGTTTTGATTTGCATACCCCTAATGACAAATGATATCAAGCACCTTTTTATGTGCTTATTGGCTATTTGTCTATCTCCTTCAGAGAAATGTCTATTGAGATCTTTGACCATATTTTTAATTGAGTTATTTGCTTTTTATTGTTGAGTTGTAAGAATTCTTTGTAGAGTCCAGATACAAGTCCATTATCAGATATATGATTTGCAAATATTTTCTTCCATTCTGTTGGTTCTCTTCTCCCTTTTTTTTTTTTTTTGAGACAGAGTTTCGCTCTTGTTACCCAGGCTGGAGTGCAATGGCACGATCTCGGCTCACTGCAACCTCTGCCTCCTGGGTTCAGGCAATTCTCCTGCCTCAGCCTCCTGAGTAGCTGGGATTACAGGCATGCACCACGATGCCCAGCTAATTTTTTGTATTTTTAGTAGAGACGGGGTTTCACCATGTTGACCAGGATGGTCTCGATCTCTTGACCTCGTGATCCACCCGCCTCGGCCTCCCAAAGTGCTGGGATTACAGGCTTGAGCCACCGCGCCCGGCTCTCTTTTCCCTTTTTTTCATCATGTCCTTTGAAGCATAAGTTTTAAAATTTGATGAAGTACAACTTATCTATTTTTTTCTTTTTTTAACTCATGCTTTTCATGTCATATCTAAGAATCCTTTGCTAAATCCAAGTTCATGAAGATTTATCTCTATGTTTCCTCCTAAGAGTTTTATAGTTCAGCTCTTACATTTAGTTTTTTGATCCATTTTGAGTTAAGTTTTGTGCAGGAGTGAGACCTGGGTCTAACTTTATTCTTTTGCATTTGGTTATCCAGTTGTTTCTGCACCATTTATTGAAAAGAACATTTTTCTCCATTAAATGGTTTTGGTACTCTTGTGGAAAATCAGCTAATCCTAGATGTATGGTTTTACTTCTGGAATCATGATTTTATTCCATTGATATATGTGTCTGTCCTACGCCAGTTCTGATATTGTCCTGATTATCATTGCTTTTTAGTAAGCTTTGAAATCAGAAACATAAGTCTTCCTACTTTGCTCTTCTTTGTCAAGATTGTTTTGGTTATTCTGGGAGCCTTGCAATTTCATGTAAATTTTAGAATTAGCTTGTCAATTTATACAAAGAATTCATCTGGGATTTTGATAGAGATTATGTTGACTCTAGATCAATTTAGGCAGTATGCCATCTTAACAGTAGTTAAGTCTTCCACTGCATGAACACAGAATGTTTTTGCATTTATTTGGATTTTTAATTTCTTTCAACAATGCTTTCTTTGTAGTTTTTAGAGTAAAGTTTTGCACTTCTTTTAAACTGTGTTCCTAAGTATTCTTTTTGATGCTATTATAAATGAAATTTTTTTCTTAATTTCATTTTGGATTGTTCATTCCAAGTATATAGAAATACAATTGATTTTGGTAAATTTAACTTGTATCCTACAACCTTGATTTAATATTGCTAATAGGTTTTTAGTGAATTCCTTACTATTTTCTATATATACAATTATTTCTTATGCAAATAGAAACAGCTTTACTTCTTTCTCTCCAGTCTGGTTGCCTTTTATTTCTTTTTTCTTGCCTAATTGCTTCAGTTAGAACTCAGAGTACAACGTGAAAGTGGACATGCTTGTCTGTTCCTGACCTAGGAGAGAAAGTTTTCTTTCTTTCACCATAACTATGATGTTAGCTGGGGGCTCTGAAGCTCTCCCTCAACTAGTCTCAACTGATCTATCCAACTACTTTCCCATGGACAGTCTTTGCATGCTTGTTGCCCAAATCTCAAACCATATCCTGGCTCACAATGACCCACTAGCCTAATAGTCTGATTTGTTTCCTTTTCATCACATACCTTGAGTTTTTTCCTCTGCACCTATTGCTCGTAATTAAAGAGAATGCCCCATTTCCTTAAACAGTCTAGCTCATATGCTTCCTCAGGATAAAACTGTTTCCCAGATGATTACACCACTGTCTCCCCAACAGACATAAATGGTCACACTACACATGTGAACACACATATACAATATCATGTGGTTTTTTTTTGACTCCCCATTTCCTGAATACTTGAAGCTAATTTATATTTTGTTTCAGTTCACGTCACTTTGTAAATGTCCTTTTATTCTTTTATATATCTTTGTCTTGGTTTCACCAACTATACTGTGCTTCTCCAGAGCAAGAACCAGGAAACCTGTGTTTTAATTTTATCCCCCACAAGTCTCAGCACAAAGGCTTATCTAAACAGAAAATGCTTCATAAAAGCTGACTGACATCAGTTGAATTTTGTTCTCCCAGGAAGGCCTCCTCTTTGTGAGCTGCTGTGCAAGTCAGAAATTGCCTGGATGCCACTCATTCCTCTATCAATGCCTTATCTCCATTCCCAAACCATTTCTTTTCTTTTCCTTATATTGGCTGAGTTTCAGAAGGGAGATAATTGGCCCCATCAATTTTTATAGCTTAATGAAAACCTCAACCATGTTTACCTACTTTCCTTCCAGGGTAAATGTACCACAAGTCAAGGCAAAGTCATTCCCACAGCCCTTGTTTAGAAAATGTATGATTTTTATGTAGTCCCTATACAGTCCACTAGCTATGACCTCAAACCTGACCTTCTTTAAAAATGAGTGCCTTTCTCTGTGACATGCTCATTTTCAAGGCCAGGCTCATGCTGGGGTTTGATGCTTTGTAGCAGAGGTCTCAGATTCCTGAGCATAGCGCCTAATGTTGCTTTCTTTCCTGTGGCATTTTCTTGTTTTTTTTTTTTTTTTTTTTTTTTTTTTTTTTTTTTTCGCTTTACTGCAATTAAAATATTGATATTTCCTTGTCTTACCCCACTAACCATGCCAAATACCATGGAATAAAAATTCTTTGCAATAAGCATACCACAAATGACAGAGTAGAGAGCTTGGTCTTGCTGCCTGAACAGCTAAAAGGACAGGCTGCATGCCAAATGATATTTATTAGGTACTTGCTGAGCACGTAGCCTGTGTCAAGCATGAGGGATAGGCAAGCAAATACATGATCAGTGCTCTAGGGGAGTTTACAATCTCATTGGGGTGATAAGACTAATGTACCTCAAACAGAGCACTATTAAGTTAGAGGTAGTGCAGAATAATTGCGAAAAGAAGGGCAGAGAACATACAGTCAGTGTGAATTGGCATCAAGAAAGGCCTTTGAGAGAGGAAGAGGTCTCACGACTTACTTGAAAGAATTTTGATGGACATAGAGGTAAAAAAGAGGCACGGAAATTGACATGAGGTTGGCAATTATAAGGAGGCTGGACTGATAGGGTTGAAGATCCATACCAGGAGCCATTTGGAGACATTATTAAAGTAAGATAAGTTTAGATTGGGTTATATCTTGAATGGTTAGAATCCAGAATATTAGAGCTGGAAGGGCATTGCTAATATTCCAGCTGGAACTGGAATATCTCGTCCAGTATGTAATTCCTGTAGTTTTCCTTAGATTAAAAAAAAAATTATGGAATTCATTCTTCAGGTGGAATAATAGATAAAGCAGCTCAATATGTAAAGTGAAAGTGAAAGTAGTTTTTTTAAAAAAATTATTTTGTATATTTTTTTGAGACGGAGTCCCACTCTATCACCCAGGCACTGCAGTAGTGCAGTCTCAGCTCGCTGTGACCCTTGCCTCCTAGGTTCAAGTGATTCTCTTCTCTTAGCCTCCAAAGTAGCTGGGATTACAGGTGTGCACCACCATGCCTGGCTAATTTTTGTATTTTTAATAGAGATGGGAGTTTCACCATGTTGGCCAAGGCTGATCTTGAACTCCTGACCTCAAGTGATCTGTGTGCCTCGGCCTCCCAGAATGCTGGGATTACAGGTATGATTACCGCACGCAGCCTTGTGAAAGTAGTTTGATTGCATTTGAGCGAGATCAAGATGAGACCAATCACTGCATTTTATAAGTGAGAAGACTGAGACCCAGGTTGGAAAATTATCTCAATGTCATTAAATCCAGGAAGCAGTTAGTCCCCATCTTGCTTGGCTCTCAGCAGCGTACTGCATGGTTGACTACTTCCTCTTGCCCAGCACACTCCCTTTCCATTTTTTTTTTTTTTTTTTTTTTTTAGTGATACAGCTCTCCAGGTTTTCATTTTACTTCTCTGGCCTCTTCCTCTCAGTCTCATTTGGTTATTCATTCTCATACACCTAAACTCTAAGTGCTGGATTTCTCAGGACTTGAGCCTCAGACCTTTTTACTTGTTATCATATGTTTTCTGCCTATGCAATCTCATCTGATGGCTTAAAGTACAGTATAATTTCTATATCATGATAATTTCAAGTTATATTTTCAGCCCTGTTACTTACTCTATTATTGACTAGACGTTTCCATCTGGATGTATCACATGTGCTGCATACTCAAAATTTCTAAAACTATAAAGAAAATGTGGTACGTATACATCATGGAATACTATTCAGCCATAAAAAGGAATGAGATCATGTCCTTTGCAGGGACATGGATGAAGCTGGAAGCTATTATCCTCAGCAAGCTAACACAGGAATGGGAAACTAAACACTGCCTGTTCTCATTCCTAAGTGAGAGTCAAACATTGAGAACACATGGACACAGGGAGGGGAACATCACACAGTGAGGACTGTCGGTGGGTGGGGCAGCGAGGAGAGGGAGAGCATCAGGACAAACAGCTAATGCATGCGGGGCTTAAAACTTAGGTGACAGATTGATAGGTGCAGCAAACCACCATGGCACACTTATACATATGTTACAAACCTGCACATTCTGCACTTGTATCTTGGAAGTTGAAGTAAAATGAATTTTTAAAAAAATTTCCAAAACTAAACTCATATTCCCCTTCCTCCAGCTCCCCTTGTTTGTTTGCACCTTCTCCAGTGCTCTTTATCTCAGTGAATGTCATCCCCAACCACCCAGTTGCTTATGCCCTAAATCAAGGACTCATCCTTGACACCTTCTTTATTCTCCTCTTCCACATTCAATCAATTGCCAGGTGCTGTCCATCTTAGATCCTACACAGCATTTGAATCTCTCTACTCTTCTACATTTCCATCGCTGCACTGTGGACTACACTCTCCTCCAGGCTGCCATCGTTTATCTGCTGGGGAACTGCAATGACCTCCAAATTGGTCTTCCCGCTTCCACTCTTGCCCTCTCCTCCAACCAGTTTTCTTTGTTGCAGCTATAGTGTGCTTTTTTTTTTTTTTTTTTTTGAGAGGGAGTTTCGCTCTTGTTACCCAGGCTGGAGTGCAATGGCGCGATCTCAGCTCACCAGCTCACTACAACCTCCGCCTCCTGGGTTCAGGCAATTCTCCTGCCTCAGCCTCCTGAGTAGCTGGGATTACAGGCACGCGCCACCATGCCCAGCTAATTTTTTGTATTTTTAGTAGAGACGGGGTTTCACCATGTTGACCAGGACGGTCTCGATCTCTTGACCTCGTGATCCACCCGCCTCAGCCTCCCAAAGTGCTGGGATTACAGGCTTGAACCACTGCGCCTGGCCTATAGTGTGCTTTTTAAACTATGAATCTGATCATGTAACTTTCCTCCTCAAAAGCCTTTAGTGGCTTCCCACTACTAAGAGAAATGTCTCAATTTCTTAACACGTCATAGAAAACCTTTCATGACCTGGTGTCTGTCCACTTATCCACCCTTATTTTTTCATTATTTTATTTTATTTATTTATTTATTTTTATTTATTTATTTTTTTTGAGATGGAGTTTCACTCTTGTTACCCAGGCTGGAGTGCAATGGCGTGATCTCGGCTCACCGCAACCTCCACCTCCTGGGTTCAGGCAATTCTCTTGCCTCAGCCTCCTGAGCAGCTGGGATTACAGGCGCGTGCCACCATGCCCAGCTAATTTTTTGTATTTTTAGTAGAGACAGGGGTTTCACCATGTTGACCAGGATGGTCTCGATCTCTTGACCTCGTGATCCACCCGCCTCAGCCTCCCAAAGTGCTGGGGTTACAGGCATGAGCCACCGCGCCCGGCCCACCCTTATTTTTTTAAACCAGATCTCGCTCTTTTAAGTTAACACTCTAACTGTAATGAAATGGATTTGGTTCCCAATATGTGCCATGCCCATAGCCTGCACAATACTGGCTAACTCATCCTTCTGGTCTCAGCTGTAATTTTATCACCTCTGGGAATTCTTCTCAACTTCACACGCATTCCTAAATTCAGAATAAATGTCTCTCCACCATACTCTCACAGCCATTTGAAAGGCTAATCTCTTACAAAATGTATCACACATTATTGCAATTGTTTTAATTGTATGTCTCCCAAATTTTAGCCCTTTAGCTTGGTGAGGGAAGGCTTCATCTTAGCTATTATTGTATCCTAAGTGTGTAGCAATGTGCCTAAAATGTAATAGATTCTTTTATTTTTAAAATTTTTTACATAACAAAAGTATCTTTTATAACCAAAACATTTGTTTTGTTAATTTTTAAAATTGTATATATTTATGGGGTACAAAGTGTTGTTATGATATATGTACTACAATGTAAAATGCTTAAGTCAAGTTAATCGACATATCCGTCACCTTAAATACTTATTAGTTTTTGTGGTGAGAACATTTGAAATTTACTCTCCTAGCAGTTTTGAAATATACAATACATCTTTATTAACGATAGTCACCATGCTGTGCAATAGATCTCAAAAAACTTATTCCTCCTATTTAACTGAAACTTTGTGTCCTTTGACTAACATCTCCTCATTCCTCTCACCTCCTAGCCTCTGATAATGACCTTTCTACTCTCTGCTTCTTCTATGAGTTCGATTGATTTAGACTCCACATACAAGTGAGATCATGTGGTTTTTGTCTTTCTGTGCCTGGATCATTTCTCCTAGTGTAATTTATTCCAGGTTCATCCATGTTGTCACAAATGACAGAATTTTATTATTAAAAAAATTGAATAGTATTCCATTGTGTGTCTATACTCCATTTTCTTTATCCATTCCTCCATTAGTGGACACTTTGGTTGCTTCCATATCTTGACTATTGTGAATAACACTGCAATAAACATGGGAGTGCAAGTGTCTCTTCGACATACTGATTTCAAATTCTTTAGGTATATATCCAGAAGTGAGATTGCTGGATTACATGGTAGTTCTATTTTTAGATTTTTGAGGAACGTCCATATATAATGGCTGTGCTGTACTAATTTATATTCCCAGAAATAGTGTACGGTGGTTTCTCTTTTGGCACATCCTCAACAACACTACCTTTCATCTTTTTGGTAATAGCCATTCTGACAGGTGTGAGAGAATATCTCAGAGTGGTTTTAAATTTGCGTTTCCCTATGATTAGTGAGGTTGAGCATTTTTCATAAATTTGTTGGTCACTGGTATGTTTTCTTTTTGAGAAATGTCTATTCGGGTTTTTCATTCATTTTAACATCAGGTTATTTGTTTTCTTGCTGTTGAGTTGTAGGAGTTTTTAATATATATTTTAGATATTAACCCCTTGTCAGGTGTGTGACTTGCAAATATTTTCTCCCAATCCATAGGTTGTCTCTTCACTCTTGTTTCTTTTTTGTGTAGAAGCTTTTCAGTTTGATGTAATCCAATTTGTCTGTTTTTGCTTTTGTTTCCTGAGTTTTGGGATAAAAAAAAATTGTTCAGACCAATGTCATGGAGCTTTCCCCCCATGTTTTCTTTCAATGGTTTTACAGTCTTAGGTCATACATTTAAGTCTTTAATACCTTTTGAGTTTATTTGTATATGACATGAGATAAGGGTCCAATTTCATTCTTATGCATGTGGATATTTAGTTTTCTCAATACCATTTTTGAAGAGACTATTCTTTTCCCATTGTGTTAGTTATTGGCACCCATGTCAAAAGTCAATTGGTTGTAAACATGTGGGTTCATTTTTAGGCTCTCTATTCTGTTCCATTGGTCAATGTGTCTATTTTCTTTATGCCAGTCCCATGCTGTTTTAATTACCAGAGCTTTGTAATGTAGTTTGATGTCAGGTAGTGTGATTCTTCCATGTTAGTTCTTCTTAGTCAAGACTGCCTTAGCTATTTGGGATTTGTGTCTATGTGTGTGTGTGCCTATATGAATTTTGGGATTGTTTATTCTATTTCTGTGAAGATAACACTGGTATTTTGATACAGATTGCATTGAATCTGTAGACTACTTTAGGTAGTAGGAATATTTTAACAATATTGATTCTTCCAATCCATGAACATGGAATATATTTTCATTTATTTGTATCTTTTTCCATTTCTTTTATCAATGTTTTATAGGTTTCAGAGTACATATTTTTCTTTTTTCTTTTTCTTTTTTTTATGAATGACAGAACTGTATTATATTTTAATAAGCCATTCAATTAAATAAGACAAAACATTTGTGATGTAAAATAAAGACCTTTAAAAGAATACCTGATGTACTAAAGTTTTATTCGCCTATATGAAAATTCTAGTGCATTTTGTGAAATTTGCTTTTGCTCATTACTAGATATAGAATGTCAAACATTTTTATTTCACCAGATAAACTTAATTTCTTTGGCAATGAAATTGTATAGTGGCAATGGCTATCTATTGGAGGATAATATCAACAACTACACAACTACAAATAAATGGCAATGTCCTTTTTTTTTTTTTTTTGAGACGGAGTTTCACTCTTGTTACCCAGGCTGGAGTGCAATGGCGTGATCTCGGCTCACCGCAACCTCTGCCTCCTGTGTTCAGGCAATTCTCCTGCCTCAGCCTCCTGAGTAGCTGGGATTACAGGCACACACCACCATGCCCAGCTAATTTTTTATATTTTTAGTAGAGACGGGGTTTCACCATGTTGACCAGGATGGTCTCGATCTCTCGACCTCATGATCCACCTGCCTCGGCCTCCCAAAGTGCTGGGATTACAGGCTTGAGCCACCGCGCCCAGCAACAATGTCCATTTTATATTAAAAATAAAGCTACATTACTTAAATAAGAGAGCTATTAAAGCAGTAGACAATATTATTCTATAATTCTTTTGTTTTCTTTGTCTAAAGTGAAGTTCAATGCTCGCCATCATATTTAAGTGATCAAAACAATCAGATATTATTAAGTATATATTTCTCACACGTACACTTACATACACATACATAAACTGCACACACATACACCCACATACACATATATCATACAAACATGCACATATATATACACACAAGCACCCTTTTAGTGAATATTAAGGTTATCCAAAAGATTTTTTTCCAAAAATGTCTACCTTTATTTTATCCTAATTTTAAATCTAGGACAGTTGAATAGAAATATTATAATACCCTCTGTCATTTTTTTAAGAATAATAAGGAAAAGAATAAAGAAGAGGAAGAAAGAGAAAGAGGAAGAGAGAGAGAGAATGGGGGTATTGCTTTATTGCCCAGGCTAGAATGCAGTCTAAATACGGGTATGCCTATAATTGTCCTTAATAATGGAGACATAAAAGAAAATGAGGGAAGAGAATAACAAACAAGGAGCCAACCAACATTTCGTTTAAACTTCTAAGTTGATATGATGTGGTACTGATAAGAGTGTATATTTTGTGTATTTAAAGTGGAGAGTTCTATAAATGTTAATTATGTTTACTTGTTCCAGATCTGAGTTCAAGTCCTGGATATCGTTGTTAATTTTCTGTCTCATTGATCTGTCTAATATGAATATTAAAGTCTCCCACTATTATTGTGTGGGAGTCTAAGTCTCTTTATTAGTCTTGTATGTCTGGGTATTCCTGTATTGGGTGCGTATATATTTAGGATCTTTAGCTCTTCTTGTTGTTGCATTGATCCTTTTATCATTATATAATGTCCTTCTTTGCTTCTTTTGATCTTTGTTGCTTTAACGACTATTTTATCAAAGGCAAAAATTGTAACTTCTGCTTTTTATTTATTTATTTTAGCTCTCTGTTTGGTTGGTAAATCTTTCTCCATCCCTTGTTTTGAGTCTTTGTGTATCCTTGAATGTGAGATGGGTCTGGATGCAGCATACTGATGGGTTTTAGTTTTTTTTTTTTTTTTTTTTTTTTTTTTTTGAGACGGAGTTTCGCTCTTGCTACCCAGGCTGGAGTGCAATGGCGCGATCTCGGCTCACCGCAACCTCCGCCTCCTGGGTTCAGGCAATTCTCCTGCCTCAGCCTCCTGAGTAGCTGGGATTACAGGCACACGCCACCATGCCCAGCTAATTTTTTGTATTTTTAGTAGAGACGGGGTTTCACCATGTTGACCAGGATGGTCTCGATCTCTTGACCTTGTGATCCACCCGCCTCGGCCTCCCAAAGTGCTGGGATTACAGGCTTGAGCCACCGTGCCCGGCCTGGGTTTTAGTTTTTTAACCAAATTGCCTGTCTGTCTTTGGATTGGGGGATTTAGTCAATTTAAATTTAGAATTAATAATGATATATGTGAGTTTAATACTGCCATTTAATATTAGCTGGCTATTTTGCCCATTAGTTGATGTAAATTCTTCATTATATTGATGTTCTTTACTTTTTGGTATTTTTTAGAAAGGCTGATACTGTTTGTTCCTTTCTATGTGTAGTGGTTCTTTCAGAAGCTTTTGTAAAGCAGGCCTGGTGGTGATGAAATCTCTGAGTGCTTGCTTGTTCACAAAAAACTATATTTTTCCTTCACTTACGAAGTTTAGTTTGGCTGGATGTGAAATTCTTGGTTGAAAGTTCTTTTCTTTAAGGATGTTGAATATTGGTCCCCAATCTCTTCTGGCCTGTAGGGTTTCTGCTGAGAGATCTGCTGTAAGTCTGATAGGCTTCCCTGTGTGGGTAACCTGACCTTTCTCTCTGGCTGCCCTTAGTATTTTCTCCTTGATTTCAACCCTGGTGAATCTGACAATTACGTGCCTTGGAGTTGCTCTTCTTGAGGAATATCTTTGTGGTATTCTCTGTATTACCTGGAGTTGAATATTATCCTGCCTTACTAGGTTGGGAAAATTTTCCTGAATAATATCCTGAAGCGTATTTTCCAGCTTGGATTCATTCTCTTCGTCACATTCAGGTACACCTATCAAGCGTAGATTAGGTCTTTTCACATAGTCCCATATTTCTTGGAGACTTTGCTCGTTCCTTTTTATCTTTTTTTCTCTAAACTTGTCTTCTTGTTTTGTTTCATTGAGTTGGTCTTCGACCACTGATATCCTTTCTTCTGCTTGATCAATTCGGCTGTTAAAACTTGTGCATACTTCACGTAGTTCTCGTATTGTGTTTTTCAGCTCCATCAATTCACTTATTTTCCTCTCTAAATTGTGTATTCTTGTTAACGTTTCATCAAACCTTTTTTCAAAGTTCTTAGTTTCTTTGGATTGCGTTAGAACAAGTTCTTTTAATTCACAGAAGTTTCTTATTATCCACATTTTGAAGCCTGCTTCTGTAATTGGAACACACTCGTTCTCCATCAAGCCTTGATTCGTTGCTGATGAGGAACTGTGATCCCCCGCTGAGGGAGAGGCGTTCTGATCTTGGGTATTCTCAGCCTTTTTTGGCTGTTTTCTTTCCTTCCTTGTAGATTTATCCATCTGTGGTCTTTATAATTACCGTCTTTGTAACTGGGTTTCTGAGTGGACGTCCAACTTATTAATTCTCAGCGCCGAAATCTGAGCCACCCACTGCACGGACTAAATCAGCGGCGTTAAGATTGATGGTGCTTTTCTGACTCTGCACCAAGAACCGACGCTCTGAGGCGCCGGCAAAACCGCCTCGCTCGTCACAAGAGTCGCGCTGGTGACCTGTGGGGCTCCTCCGCTGGGAATCTCCTGGTGAGTGAGCAACAAGAATTCATGTGAAGGTGTGGCGTCCTGTCGTTCTTTGCGCTTTCACTGGGAGCTACAATCCCGAGCTGCTAGTGATCAGCCATCTTGGATCTCTCTCCCAGAGTACATATTTTTCAATTCCTTGGTTAAATTTATTCCTAAGTGTTTTATTTATTTTTTGTAGCTATTGCAAATGGGAATGTTTCTTGATTTCTTTTTAGATAGTTCATTATTAGTGTATAGAAATACTACTGATTTTGTGTCGATTTTATATTCTGCAGCTTTACTTTCATTAGTTACAATAGTTTTTGGTGAAGTCTTTGACTATTTTATTTCAAAGTATTTGTTTACTCTTACTACTGAAAAGTGGGTTTTTCTGTAAATCATAATTTTGTTAGTGATAAGTCAAGGTGTCAGTTTTAAAACACTGGTAAAATGAAGGTATTCTAACAGCCACATGGGTCATTGTTTTTATATTTGACTGAAAAAAAAATGTACAGAAAAATCTACCAGTTAGTTTTTGATTCATCACTCCTACCGGACTTTTGAGAAATATCCTATTTGTGGCTTGGAAATATTTTTCTTTCTTTTTTTCACCTTTTATTTTAGATTCAGGAGGTACATGTGCAGGTTTGTTACCTGAGTGTATTTCATGATGCTGAGATTTGGAGTACAAATAATCCTATCACCCATGTAATGAGCATAGTACCCAATAAGTAGTTTTTCAGCCCTTGTTCTCCTCCACCCTCTCAGATTCTATTGTTGCGATTTTTTTTTTTTTTGAGGCGGAGTTTCGCTCTTGTTACCCAGGCTGGAGTGCAATGGTGCGATCTCGGCTCACCGCAACCTCCGCCTCCTGGGTTCAGGCAATTCTCCTGCCTCAGCTTCCTGAGTAGCTGGGATTACAGGCATGTGCTACCATGCCCAGCTAATTTTTTTTTTGTATTTTTAGTAGAGACGGGGTTTCACCATGTTGACCAGGATGGTCTTGATCTCTTGACCTTGTGATCCACCCGCCTCGGCCTCCCAAAGTGCTGGGATTACAGGCTTGAGCCACCGCGCCCAGCCTGTTGCGATTTTTATATAGATGAGTACCCAATGTTTAGCTACCACTTATAAGTCAGGACATGTATTTCATTTCCTGTTCCTGTGTTAATTTGCTTAGGATAATGTCTTCCAGCTGCATCCATGTTGTTGCAAAGAACAGTGTTCTTTTAAAAAATACATTTTAAAATTTCCCCTTTGATTTATCCTATGGCCCATTAATTGTTTAAGCATATTGTTTAATTTTCACATATTTGTGGATTTTTCAGGATTTTTCCTATTATTTATTTCTAGTTTCACACTATCATGGCTGGAGAAAGTTACTGATATAATTTCAGTCTTCTCAAATTTGCTAAGACTTGCTTTGTGACATAACTTATGTTCTGTCCTGGAGGATGTTTCATGTGCATTTGAGAAGAATGTGTCTTCTGTTGCTTTTGGATCGAATGTTCTATATATGTTTGTTAAGTCCATTTGGTCTAAAGTGTAGTTTAAGTCCAATGTTTCCTTTTTAACTTTCTGCCTGGATGATCTGTTTTTTGCTGAAAGAGTATTATTGGAAGTCCCATACTATTATTGTATTATGATTTATCTCATCCTGCAGATCTTTTAATATTTGCTTTACATATTTAGTTGCTTCAATGTTGGATGCATATTTATTAAAATGTTATATCCTCTTCATAAATTGACATATTTATCATTATATAATGTACTTTGTCTCTTATTATATCTTTTTTTTTTTTTTTTTAAGACCAAGTTTCGCTCTTGTTGCCCAGGCTGGAGTGCAACGGCGCGATCTCGGCTCACCGCAACCTCCGCCTCCTGGGTTCAGGCAATTCTCCTGCCTCAGCCTCCTGAGTAGCTGGGATTACAGGCACACGCCACCATGCCCAGCTAATTTTTTGTATTTTTAGTAGAGACGGGGTTTCACCATGTTGACCAGGATGGTCTCGATCTCTCGACCTCGTGATCCACCCGCCTCGGCCTCCCAAAGTGCTGGGATTACAGGCTTGAGCCACCGCGCCCGGCCCTATTATATCTTTTGAGTTAAAGTCTATATTTTGTCCAACATAGGTATAGCTACTACAGCTCTCTTTTGGATCTATTTGCATGGAATATCTTTTTCCATTCCTTCACTTTCAGTCTATGTTTATCCTTAAAAGAGAGATGAGTCTCCTGAAGACAGTATATAGTTGAGATTTGTTTTTAAATCGATTCAGCCATATCTTTTTATTGGAGAATTTAATCCATTTGCATTCAAAGTAATTATTGATAAGTAAAGACTTACATAACTGCCATTTTGTAATTTGTTTTCTGATTGATTTGTAGATTGTTTTTTCCTTTTCTACTGTTGTTTTTTTGTTGTTGTTTGATGGTTTCTATAGTGGGTATTCTTTGCTTATTTATTTATTTTTGAGACATAGTCTTGCTCTGTCATCCACACTAGAGTGCAGTTGCATGATCTCAGCTCACTACAATTTTGACCTCCACCTCCTGGGTTCAAGTGATTTCCTGCCTCAGCTGCCTGAGTAGCTGGGACTACAGGTACACAACACCATGGCTGTCTAATTTTTTGCATTTTAGTAGAGATGGGGTTTCACCATGTTGACCAGGCTGGTTTTGAATGCCTGACCTCAAGTGATCCACCTACCTTGGCCTCCCAAAATGCTGGGATGACAGGCATGAGCCACTTCACCCAGGCTGTAGTGGTATTCTTTGAATCGTTTTTATATACACTTTGTGGATCTACTATAGATTTTTGCTTTGTGGTTACCCTGAGGCTTACAAAAACTATCTTGTAGTTACAATAGGCTATTTCAAGCTGATCAGAACTTTATCTCATATAACAAGTCTACACCTTTAGCCCCCCTCATTTTATGTTTTTGATGTCAAAATTTACATCCTTTTGTAACTCGTATCCATTGATGATTTATTTTAGCTGTAGTTGTTTTTAATAGTTTTGCTTTTTAAATCTTATATTAGAGATGAAATTTCCTATGTACCACCATTACAGTTCTACAGTATTCTGAATATGACTCCATAATACTTATATTATTGAGCTTTGCATTTTCATATTTTTTATGTTGTTAATTAGTGGACTTTATTTCAGCTTAATGAACTTCCCTTAGCAATTTCTTTTTTAAAAATTTATTTATTATACTTTAGATTCTGGGGTACATGTGCAGATTGTGCAGGTTTGTTACGTAGGTATACACATGCCATGGTAGTGGTTTGCTGCATCCATTGCCCCCTCATCTACATTAGGTATTTCTCCTAATGCTATCCCTCCCCAATCCCTCGACGCCCTGTTATTCTTCTCCTAGCCCCTGACCCCCTAGGTCCTGGTGTGTGATGTTCTCCTCCCTGTGTCTGTGTGTTCTCATTGTTAACACCCATTTATGAGTGAGAACATGTGTTGGTTTTCTGTTCTTGTGTCAGTTTGCTGAGAATGATGGTTTTCAGTTTCATCCATGTCCCTGCAAAGGACATGAACTCATCTTTTCTTAGGGCTGCATAGTATTCTATGGTATATATGTGTCACGTTTTCTTTATCCAGTCTATCATTGATGGGCATTCGGGTTGCAACAAAAGCCAAAATAGACAAATGGGATCTAAGTAAACTCAAGAGCTTCTTCACAGCAAAAGAAACTATCAGTAGAGTGAACCAGCAACCAACAGAATGGGAAAAAATTTTTCCAATCTACTCATCAGACAAATAGCTAATATCCAGAATCTATGGAGAACTTAAACAAATTTACAAGGAAAAAAAAACCCCATTAAAAAGTGGGCAAAGGGGCCGGGCGCGGTGGCTCAAGCCTGTAATCCCAGCACTTTGGGAGGCCGAGGCGGGTGGATCACGAGGTTGAGAGATCGAGACCATCCTGGTCAACATGGTGAAACCCCGTCTCTACTAAAAATACAAAAAAACTAGCTGGGCGTGGTGGCGTGTGCCTTTAATCCCAGCTACTCAGGAGGCTGAGGCAAGAGAATTGCCTGAACCCAGGAGGCGGAGGTTGCGGTGAGCTGAGATCGTGCCATTGCACTCCAGCCTGGGTAACAAGAGCGAGACTCTGTCTCAAAAAAAAAAAAAAAAAAGTGGGCAAAGGATATGAACAGACACTTTTCAAAAGAAGACACAAATGCAGCCAACAAACATATGAAAAAAGGTTCATCATTACTGGTTGTTAGAGAAATGCAAATCAAAACCACATTGAGATACCATCTCATGCAGTTAGAATGGCGATCATTAAAAAATAAGGAGACAATAGATGCTGGAGAGGATGTGGAGAAATACGAACACTTTTACACTGTTGGTAGGAGTGTAAATTAGTTCAACCCTTGTGGAAGACAGTGTGGTGATTCCTCAAGGATCTAGAAATAGAAATACCATTTGACCCAGCAATTCCATTACTGGGTATGGATATATGCCCAACGGATTATAAATCATTCTATTATAAAGATGCATGCACACATATGTTTATTGTGGCACTGTTCACAGTAGCAAAGACTTGGAACCAACCCTTAGTAATTTCTGTAAAGCATGCCTATTGGTGATGAAGTCTGTTAGCTTTTGTTTGTCTGGGAAAGCTTTTATTTCTCCCTTATTTCTGAAGGACAGCTTTGCCAGGTACAGTATTTTTGGTTGGCAGGTTTTGTCCTTCAGCACTTTGACTATTTCATGTCACTCCTTCTTGCTTTGCAAGATTTCTGCTGAGAAGCCCACTGATAGCTATATTAGAAGTCTTTCATATGGGATTTTTTTTTTTTATTTCTTGCTGCTGTCAGAATTTTTTCTTTGTTTTTGATTTTTGATAGTTTGATAGTTTGTGTGTCATGGTGACCTTTATTGTGGGGTTGTATTTAATTGGAAATCCCTATCTTTCCTATACCTAAATATTAGCATCTTTTCCCATTTTTGGAATAGTTTCAGCCATTATTTCTTTAAATATGTTTTCTGGCTTTCATTCTCTCTTCTCCTTCGGAAATTCTTATTATGAAAATGTTTGTTCTCTTGATGTAGCTTATAACTCCTGTAGGCTTTTTTCATTCCTTTTATTTTTTATTGTTCTGATTCAATAATTTCAAATGTTCTCTATTCTAGCTCACTGATTCTTTGTTTTTTTTTTTTAATTGAATCTGCTACAGAAGCTTTCTATGGGGAATTTATTTCAGTCCTATTTTTCATCTCTGGGATTTAAATTTTTTTAAAATTATTTCTATTTCTTTGTCAAACTTCTCATTTTGTTCATGTATTATTTTCCAAATTTTATTTAATTTTCTATCCTATATTTTTGTAGTTCACTGAATTTACCTACGGGAATTATTCTGAATTCTTCACCAGTTATGATAGATCTTTGTTTCTTTAGGATCCATAGTTGGGGCTTTGTTTATTTATTTTTGTGGTGTCACATTTCCCTGATTCGTCATAATCTTTTGTCCTTACATTGCTGTTTCCACACATTTGAGGAGACAGCCACCTTTTTCAGCCTTTACAAGTGTCCTATGACAGAGATCAATTTTCATTATGTAGTATAGTCTGTGATTCTGGATTTGCCAGTTACTAATGATCCTGGGAGGGCAGAACTTGCTGTTGGATTCTCTAGTTAGCTGGGCTGTTGTTTTAGCTCCGAAGTCAGGTTGAGTTGCTGGCTGGGGTTCATTGTCTGCTAAGATCACTGGCTGGGCTCTTGTAACTAGGTGGAGCTGCTGGCGGCACTGCCGTCACCTCTAATTGAGCAGTGTTGCTTTGTATATTTCCTGGCGGAGTGTTTCCTTTATTAGGGTTTTGCCATTGGGCAAGGCTACAGGCTGGCCTGTGCGAGATGGAGTCACTGCTTGAGATGGATGGGTCCAGACGCTATAATAATTAGAAATGGCTTTTACCTTGTTGCACTCCTGAGAGCAAGATGAGTCACCAAGAGCTGTACTGGAGCCACCTGCGAAAAATCGGCTAGGGTTCTCGCTCTTGTCGAGTCTGTTTAAACTGGCACGGTCTGTTCCAGAAATATGGCCTCAATATATGCTGCCAGTGTTTCCGTCAGTACTCAAAGGATATCGGTTTCATTAAGTTGGACTGAATGATCTTCCTTTAAAGTATTATCCAAGATATCTACCATGAAAAACCACGATAGTTCTTTGTACATAAAATAAACATTTTTAAAAACAAACAAAGTAATTAGAAATGTGCAGTGGCAGGTGTCTCTCTGCCTGGAAAGGAAGTTGGGGGTGGACTCTGAGGCTGGGCAGAATCACTATTTGGACTCCTGGATTGGGCAGGTCTAGGCTTTGTCTCTGTGCTCTGCTGAAATGCTCAGTGGTGAGCATTTCTCTGTGGGTGGGCCCTTTGTATCAGCTCTGAGGCTGAGCAGAGCCACTGTATGAACTCCTGGGTCTGGCAAATCTAGTCTTGTGCTCTGCCAAAATATGCGGAGGTGAATATCTCTGTGCCTTGGTGGGGCCTTAGGGTAGACTCTGAGGCTGGGCATAAAGGCTACCCATCTAGGTACTCAAGTCAGATTGAACTTTCTACCATGTTTCTAGGAGTGACCAGCTAGGCTTTGTGGGTGGGCTGTGCCATTGGCTGGTTGGAACACAGAATTACTGCCAATATCCATGTGCTAGTCACTGTAAACTCCGTCTTCTTTCTTTGTTTCTACTTGACACCAGGCGGTCTAGCCATATCCTTACCTCAGGGTTCTCCATAAACTGGGCCAGGAAGGGACTTCCTGGAAAGTGCCTTGGAATTATAGGGAAACTGACTATCCATTCATTGTTCTCTTTTCCCACTGTAGAAACTGTGGGAAGGGGAATCCTGTATGTGGCATGGTGCCAACTTGGAAAGGCGAGGTAATGCAGAGTAAGACTATTTCTCTTACCCTTCTAATGTGGTTTTTATTTGGTTTTATGGTTCACACAGGGGTATCTGTCTCATTTTCATGTTTTGGGGTTTTCAAAAAGGTGTTCTTTGCTGGGGATACTTGCTAGTTGGACTTTCTCTTTCAGGGAGCGAAGCCTGGGATCTCCTAGTCTATTCTGCCCTCTTGCTGGTATCACCCCAGTAGGTTCTTAAAGATATCTACTGAATGAATAAAAAAATGAATGAGTTGCCTCATGCATTGAAACTTATACTACCTTCCAAAAAGCTTAACAGGATATAGTGACAATGCTAAATTTGCCATCATCCCCCATTTAATAAGGCTTCATAAAGTGATACACTTTTAGATCTTGGAAAATGTGCAAATACCAAGGGCATGCTTACATATGATGATTATTTGGTCAAGGTGATTATTGCTGAAAATCTTGTCAGTTATTCTGTGGGGGAGGGCCTTACTTTTGATCTGTAATTAGGGTTACCTAACTTATGCAATGATTCACTGGGGAAATTAAAAAACAAAAGATAATTTTGAAAGTAAGCATTGCCACACTTTAAATAAATTTATGTGTCCAAGGCACGGCTTCTCTCCCTTCTCAACAATTTGTCATTTATTTATTTATTTTTATTTTTATTTTTTTGAGATGGAGTTTCGCTCTTGTTACCCAGGCTGGAGTGCAATGGCGCGATCTCGGCTCACCGCAACCTCCGCCTCCCGGGTTCAGGCAATTCTCCTGCCTCAGCCTCCTGAGTAGCTGGGATTACAGGCACGCACCACCATGCCCAGCTAATTTTTTGTATTTTTAGTAGAGACGGGGTTTCACCATGTTGACCAGGATGGTCTCAATCTCTTGACCTTGTGATCCACCGGTCCAGGCCTCCCAAAGTGCTGGGATTACAGGCTTGAGCCACCGCGCCCGGCGCAATTTGTCATTTATAAGCCTCAAAGTATTTTGCTGAGAAGAGGATATTGTCTTTGTGTGATGGGCACACTGACATGAGGCTGGAACACAGGAAAGCACAGATGAGAAGTGAGAGACCATTAAGGGCCAATCCAGCAAATAAATATTCCAATTTTATGAACTTCTAAGTGTCATGAGATTTCATTTTTAATGAAAAGGTGGAGGCAATTTCAAGTCCTGGAGAAAGAATCTTGCCTTTCCAACTGTCAGGCAGATCAGCAGGGTTGCAGGAAGCTTTCTGGTCAGCCCTCTGTGGCCTTAGTCCCAACTCTTAGACAACAACTTGTAGCTGAAAGAAGATCTTAGATTCCTGAACCTGTGGTGTATAGTGAGGAAATCACACCAACGCTAACAGGGAAGTGGCCCTGCCTTTAGCTCTTCTGGGAAAATGGATTGAATGCCTCAACTCATGCCGGGTGCCATATCTTCAAAGGTCCCACCCAATAGCCCAGGGAAGCCTCCTGCCTTTTAAAAGACAACAATCAACCTCTAGTTGAACAGCATGTGAGTTCGGCCCTAAGCAGTGATTTTTTTTTTATGATGCCAGCCTGAGCAGTGTAGAAACCTGCCTCCTTCTAATGGTTCCATTCAAGTGCCTATCTTGTTCCAAGAGGTCCTCTCTTTGGATTAACAAAAATTATTTCCAAAAGTGAGAAATTGTGCATCTTGTGGAAACAAGAGAACTACTGGATATATCTGGAAAATGTATCCACTAGGAAAATGTCAGTAAGCTGGCCTGGCATTTATGGACATTCGGAGTCCTCCACGAAGCCGAGACCCTTATCATGCCCCCAACTTTTGATGGCCTCCAACTTACGTCCTCTACATAAGCTGACCTTCCCCAGAAGTTCCCTATACCTAGAGCAATAGAAAATGAATACACTCTACCAATCTTCCATTGCCCTTTAAAACTTCTCAATCCTATTGTGTTGAGTAGGTGCCTGTATTAGTTTTTTAGGGCTGCTATAACAAAGTACCACTAAAATACTTGAAATCGCAGAAATTTATTTTCTCAGTTCTGGGTGCCACAAGCCCCAAATCAAGGTGTTGGCAGGGTCACGCTCCCTCTGAAGATGCTAAGGAAGGGAGGATCTCTTCCAGGCCTCTCTTCTACCTTCTGGTTGTTCCTTGGCCCGTGGCAGCATAACTCTAATCTTTGCATGGCATTCATCCTGTCTGTGTCTGTCTCTTCAATATGGTATTCTTTTTATAAAGATGGCAGTCATATTGGAATAGAGGGCCCATCCTACTCCAACATAACTTCATCTTAACTATTAATAATTACATATGCCATAAAGTAATTTCCAAGTAAGGTCACATTCTGAGGTACTAGGGGTTAGGACTTTAATATGTAAATTTTGGAGGGATACAATTCAACCCATAACAGGTTCTATCTAGCCCAGTAAGATAGGGATAACGACTTATAATGGCTCAGTATCCCTGTAAATATGTTTTTGTTTCTAAAGTAACCTTCCATACTTTCACTGAAGGTACTGAATGAGAGGAAAAGCCTAGAGACCATCATTCTAGAGGCCTGGAGACTTCAAGGCCACCCAGTCTTGAGAGCTTCAGAAGACAAAGGCTTAATATCTTTAGGCAAGGAAGAGGGACCTTCACGAAAAAGAGGTTCCACAATGGAGAGTTGTGACTTAATGGATACAGTGTTTCAGTTTGAGACAATAAAAAGTTCTGGAGCTAGATAGTGATGATGGTTGCACAGCAATGTAAATACACTTAATGCCACCGAACTGTATACTTTAAAAATGGTTCAAATAGTAAGTTTTATGTTATGTATATTTTTTCCATGATAAAAAAAAAAAAAAAACCCAGAGAAACAAACAAGCAACCAAACAACAAAAAAAGGAGACTCCATGTGACTTTCCCTGAAGTGGATAATGATTGTGGATTGGGAGAGACAGTGAGATCTATGATCAGGAATGAAAGCAAAGAAGAGAATCTCAAGGGGGCTTCCAGTCAACACTGACTCAGGAGGGAGTCAGGAATTACAGACAAGAGATGGTGACTGTGCACTCCCTATAAGGTCATATGGCATCTGTAATTCCTAAATATTCTTATTTTATTAGTAACTAGTAATGGTGATAATGAACAGTTGTTGAGCGTATGTTATGTGCTAAGCACTTTCCATTGTCTAACTAATTTAATTTTAATTTATATAATAATCCTATAAGGAATGTACTATTATCCATCATTTACAGAAGAAATTGAGGCTCAGAGAGGTTAAATAATTTGTCGAAGGTCACACAGCTGGTAAGTGGTAGATTGTGAGTTGACATTGTTAATTTATGTAGGAAATTACCCATTTCACTTAGGTATTTAATTTACATATGAATTAAGACTTTTTGTGTTTAATTTGTAGGAAAATTTCTTAGGAAATGACAAATTATACAAGTAATACATGAATACATTCTTCTTATAAAAATGAAAATATTATCTTTGTTACCCATAATTTTCACCTTTTTTTCTCCAGAACGAACTACTATTATCAGTTTGGTTGCACACTTTCAGAACTCTTTTTATTCATTTACATTTAAGTACTGATTTATTGAAGCTTTGGTAGAATGTGTCAGTGAAACCACTGGGACTTTTTTCAGAGGGAGAATATTAGAGCATTTTGAATACTATTAAAACTTCGTCTACGATTTTTGGTCCATTCAAGGTATTTCGTTTATTTTTGGGCCAATTTTGGTAATTTGTATTTTCCTTAAATGTGTTCATTTTTTCTAAGTTTTCAAATTGATATTAAGTTGTACATAGTGTTCTCTTGTAATTTTAAGTCTCCACTTTATCTCTTGTTATGTTCCATTTGTCTTACTAATATTGCTTGTTTTGCCTTTTCTCTTTTTTAAATGATCATGTTTGCCAAAATTTTATCCATATTTTTTTTTTTTTTTTTTTTTTTTTTTTTTGAGACAGAGTGTCGCTCTTGTTACCCAGGCTGGAGTGCAATGGCGCAATCTCGGCTCACCGCAACCTCCTCCTCCTGGGTTCAGGCAATTCTCCTGCCTCAGCTTCCTGAGTAGCTGGGATTACAGGCACGTGCCACCATGCCCAGCTAATTTTTTGCACTTTTAGTAGAGATGGGGTTTCACCATGTTGACCAGGATGGTCTCGATCTCTCGACCTCGTGATCCACCCGCCTCGGCCTCCCAAAGTGCTGGGATTACAGGCTTGAGCCACCGCGCCCGGCAATTTTATCCATATTATTTCAGATTACTCACTTTGTATTATCTACTTTTTGAGTTTTATTTAATATTTTATAAATGTAGGCTTTTGTTGATACATTTTTGTTATCTTCATTGAATTAATTTTATTTATTTATTTATTTATTTATTTATTTATTTTTATTTATTTTTTTTTTTGAGATGGAGTTTCGCTCTTGTTACCCAGGCTGGAGTGCAATGGCGCGATCTCGGCTCACCGCAACCTCGGCCTCCTGGGTTCAGGCAATTCTACCTCAGCCTCCTGAGTAGCTGGGATTATAGGCACGCACCACCATGCCCAGCTAATTTTTTGTATTTTTCGTAGAGACGGTGTTTCACCATGTTGACCAGGTTGGTCTCGATCTCTCGACCTCGTGATCCACCCGCCTCGGCCTCCCAAAGTGCTGGGATTACAGGCTTGAGCCACCGCGCCCGGCCAATTTTATTTTCTTTCTACATTCTTGAGTTAAAGCTTAGTTAATTTATTTTCAATTTTTGGCCGGGCGCGGTGGCTCAAGCCTGTAATCCCAGCACTTTGGGAGGCCGAGGAGGGTGGATCACGAGGTCGAGAGATCGAGACCATCCTGGTCAACGTGGTGAAACCCCGTCTCTACTAAAAATACAAAAAATTAGCTGGGCATGGTGGCGCGTGCCTGTAGTCCCAGCTACTCAGGAGGCTGAGGCAGGAGAATTGCCTGAACCCAGGAGGCGGAGGTTGCGGTGAGCCGAGATCGTGCCATTGCACTCCAGCCTGGGTAACAAGAGGGACACTCTGTCTCAAAAAAAAAAAAAAATAAAATTAAAAAAAAAATTTATTTTCAATTTTTATTTCTAATATATGCACTTAAACCTACATTTTTTTGAGTACTATTTTGCCATGTCTCTACGTTTTAAAAAAAATGGAAGCATAACATATATATATATATATATATATATATATATATGTACAAATCAAAAGTGAACGTCTCAATGAATTCTCACAAACTGAACACTATGTAACCAGCACCCTAATCAAGAAACAACGTGGCTAACATCACAGAAGTACCCAATTGTGTCCCTTTCCAACCATCACAGACCCTGCTGCTAAGAATAACCACTATCTTGATTTGTAACACCATATAGGTTAGTATTGCCTGATCTTGAACTTTATATGAATGGAATGATACAGTATATACTCATTTGAGTCTGAATGTTTTTCACTTAACATTATATCTGTAAGAATCATCTATATTATTGTAGGGAATTTTTCATTGTCCTTGCTACATAAGATTTCATTGTATAAATATACTACAATTCATTTATGTATTCATTCTATTATTGATGGACATTTGGGTTGTTTACAGTCTTTAGCTATAACAAAGCTACTGTATTGCACATATCTTTATTTAGATATAGATACACTTCTCTTGGGTGTATGTGTACGATTGAAATTGCTGGATCATAGAGTATGTATGTGTTTAACTATAGAAACTCTTTCCAGTTTATGCATTTGTACTTCCTCCAGCAGTGTGTGAGGTTTTCATTTGCCCTGCCTCCTAACCAATAGTTGGTTTCATTTTAGCCATTCTAGTGGATATGTCATAGTATTACATTGCTGTTAGATTTGTTTTTCTCTGATGACTAATGAAGTTGAACACCCATTCCTAAAGTTTTGGGATTAGTGCTTTTGTTCTAGTTTTATGCTAGTTTATAATTCCCATTTTACTTATACTTTAGCCAAGAGTTATTTTTTTCTTTCAACTTTTATTTTAGAATAAAGAGTACATGTTCAGGTTTGTTACAAATGTATATTGTGTGATGTTGAGGTTTGGGGCACGATTGAACCTGTTGCCCAGGTAGTGAGCATAGTACCCAAGAAGTAGTTTTTCAGCCTTTGTTCTCCTCCCTCTCTCCCATCTCTAGCAGTCCCTAGTGTCTACTGTTCCCATTTTTATATTCATGTGCATTCAATGTTTAGTTCCCACTTATAAATGGAATTTAGTTTTCCTTTTTTTTTTTTTTTTTTTTTTGAGACGGAGTTTCGCTCTTGTTACCCAGGCTGGAGTGCAATGGCGCGATCTCGGCTCACCGCAACCTCCGCCTCCTGGGTTCAGGCAATTCTCCTGCCCCAGCCTCCTGAGTAGCTGGGATTACAGGCACGCACCACCACGCCCAGCTAATTTTTTGTATTTTTAGTAGAGACGGGGTTTCACCATGTTGACCAGGATGGTCTCGATCTCTCGACCTCGTGATCCACCTGCCTTGGCCTCCCAAAGTGCTGGGATTACAGGCTTGAGCCACCGCGCCCAACGCTAGTTTTCCCTTTTTTAACTTTGAAGTTCAGGAGTACATGTGCATAACGTGCAGGTTTGTTACATAGGTAAACATGTGTCAAGGGGGCTTGTTGTACAGATTACTTCATCAGCCAAGTATTAAGCCAAGTATCCATTAGTTGTTTTTCCTGATCCTCTCCCTCTTTCCACCCTCTGCTCTCTGGGAGGCCCCAGTGTGTGTTGGTCTCCTCCATGTGTCCATGTGTTCTCATCATTTAAGTCCTGATTGCAAGTGAGAACATGAGGTATTTGGTATTCCGTTCCTGTGTTAGGTTGCTAAGGATGATGGTCTCCAGCTCCATCCATGTCCCTGCAAAGAACTTGATCTTGTTCATTTTTATGGTTGCATTGTATTCCGTGGTATATCTGTACCACATTTTCTTTATCCAGTCTGTCATCAATGGGCGTTTGGGTTGATTCCATGTCTTTGCTATTGTGAATAGTGCTGCAATAAATATATGTGTGCATGTATCTTTATAATAGAATGATTTCTATTCCTTTGGGTATGCACCTAGTAATGAGATTGTTCAGTTAAATGGTATTTAATCTCCAGGTCTTTGAGGAATTGCCACACTGTCTTCCACATTAATTGAACTAATTTACACTCCCACCAATGGTGTGGTAGTGTTCCTTTTTCTCCATAACCCTGCCAGTGTCTGTTTCTTTTTGATGTTTCAGTCATCAACATTCTGCCTGATGAGAGATGGTATCTCAATGTGGTTTTGATTTGCATTTCTCTAATGACTAGTGATGTTGAGCTTTTTTCATATGACTGTTGGCCGTATTTATGTCTTCTTTTGGGAAGTGTCTTTTCATATTCTTTGCCTGCTTCTTAATGGGGTAGTTTTTTTTTTCTTATAAGTTTCTTTTTTATAGACCAGGGGTCCCCAAACTTTTTACACAGGGGGCCAGTTCACTGTCCCTCAGACTGTTGGAGGGCCGGACTATGCAAGGTGTGGCACTCTTCACAGCCAGCGCTGCTGCCTCCACTATCCCAGACAGCATTATACAGTGTCACAGGCCCAGCACCGCCTCCATTGCTGTATACAGGGATGGCGGTGATCAGCCTGTGACACTGTGTATAGAGTGTCCTGGACATCTGCAGCAGCGGTGCGCCTCTTCTGTGGGAAGCCCACTGCTGCATGTTTCCCCTATTGTAAGACGCCTCCTAAAAATAAGACAGCCCCTGTCTTTTGGGGGTAAAACTAATATAAGACAGGGTCTTATAATAGGGGAAACACGGTGTGTAGTAATGTGGGGGGAGACTTTTGGGCAAAGGGAGGTTATAGGGGCCATTATGTTGTTGTACATTTGCGGGAGTATGGGGGCCATCGTACTGTGTAGTAATGGTTATAGTGCTTTGCCTTTCTTCCTACTTCTGCTGTTATTTCACACTGCTCTGGTGATGTGGGGCACCACAGCCGCAGACCGGATGTGTGTCATATGATGCGCTTCCAGAGCCGTGACGCATGCGTCCCGCATCACTGGAAGTAGTACTGTACGTGAGTGACACCGTGCTTTGCGGTGCCACCACATACAGTATTCCAGGAGCACAGGAGGCATCCTGTGCTCCTGTCACTGACCACCAATGAAAGAGGTGCCCCTTCCTGAAGTGCGGCGGGGGCCGGATAAATGGCCTCAGGGGCCCGCTTGCGGCCTGCGGGCCGTAGTTTGGGGACCCCTGTTATAGATGCTGGATTTTAGACCTTTGTCAGATGCACAGTTTGCAAACATTTTCTCCGATTCTGCATGTTGTCTGTTTACTCCGTTGATAGTTTCTTATGCTATGCAGAAACTCTTTAGTTTAAATAGATCATATTTGTCAATTTTTGCTTTTGTTGCAATTGTTTTTGGAGTCTTTGTCATGAAATCTTTGTCTGTGCCTATGTCCCGAATGGTATTGCCTAGATTTCATTCTAGGGTTTTTACAGTTTTGATTTTTTGTTGTTGTTGTTATTGTGTGTTTGTTTTTACTTTATAAACTTTAAAATTTTTTTTAGCTTTTTGACTTTTATAATAACACTTGTCTTAAAACACAAATATATTGTACAGCTATACAAAAATATTTTCTTTTGTTTGTTCATTTGAGACAGAGTCTCACTCTGTTGCCCACACTGGAGTGCAATGGTGAAATTTCAGCTCACCGCAACCTCTGCCTTCTGGGTTCCAGCAATTCTCTTGCCTCAGCCTCCTCAGTAGCTGGGATTACAGGTGCCTACCACCACACCTAACTAATTTTTGTATTTTCAGTAGAGCTGGGGTTTTACCACATTGGCCATGCTGGTCTTGAACTCCTGACCTCAGGTGACCCATCTGCCTTGGCCTCCCAAAGTTCTGGGATTACAGGTGTGAGCCACTGTGCCTGGCCCAGTTTTGGTTTTTACATTTAAGGCTTTAATCCATCTTGAGTTGATTTTTTATATGCTGTAAGGAAGGCATCCAGTTTCAATTTTCTGCATATGGCTAGCCAGTTCTCCTAGCACCATTTATTAAATAGGGAATCCTTTCCCCATTGCTTGTTTTGGTCAGGTTTGTTGAAGATCACATGGTTGTAGGTATGTGGCCTTATTTCTGGGTTCTCTATTCTGTTCCATAGGTCTATGTGTCTGTGGCTGTAACAGTACCATGCTGTTTTTGTTACTGTAGCCCTGTAGTATAGTTTGAAGTTGGGTAGTGTGATACCTCCAGCTTTGTTCTTTTTGCTTAGGATTGCCTTGGCTATTCAGGCTCTTTTTTGGTTCCATTTGAATTTCAGAATCATTTTTTTAGTTCTGTGAAGAATGTCAATAGTAGTTTAATGAGAATAGCATTGCATCTATAAATTGCTTTGGGCAATATGGCCATTTTTATGATATTTATTCTTCCTATACATGAGCATGGAATATTTTTCCATTTGTTTGTCACCTCTCTGATTTCTTTGGATAATGGTTTGTAGTTCTCTTTGTAGAGATCCATCTCTTCCCTTGTTAGCTATATTTCTAAGTAGTTCATTCTTATTGTGGGAATTGTGAATGGGAGTTCATTCGTGATTTGGCTTTCTGCTTGCCTGTTGTTGGTGTATAGGAATTGTTGTGATGTTGGCACATTGATTTTGTAGCCTGAGACTTTGCTGAGGTTGCTTATTAGCTTAAGAAGCTTTTAGGCTGAGCTGATAGGGTTTTCTAGATATAGGATCATGTCATCTGCAAACAAAGATAGTCTGATTTGTTCTCTTCCTACTTAAATACCTTTATTTCTTTCTCTTGTCTAATTGTCCTGGTCAGAATTTCCAATACTATGTTGAATAGGAGTGATGAGAGAGGGAATCCTTATCTCGTGCTGGTTTTCAGGGAGAATGCTCCCATTCTGTAGGTTATCTGTTTACTCCTTTTACAATTGTTCTTGCTGTGTAGAAGCTTTTTAATTTAGTAGATCTTACTTCTCATTTTAGTTTTTGTTACAATTGCTTTTGAGAACTTATCCATAAATTATTTCCCAGACTGATATTGAGAAGGGTATTTTCTATGTGTTTTCTTCTAGGATTTTTATAGTTTGAGGTCTTACATTTAGTCTTTAATCCATCTTAAGTTAATTTTTGTGTATGGTGATAGGTCCAGTTTCATTCTTCTGCATATGTATAGACAGTTATCCCAACACCATTTATTGAATAGGTCCTTTCCTCATTGCTTGTTTTGTCGACTTTAAAGACGTTTGGTTGGTTGTAGTCATGTGGCTTTTTTTCTGGATTCTTTATTCTGTTCCATTGGTCTATGTGTCTGTTTTTGTACCAGTACCATGTTGTTTTGATTACTGTAGCCTTGTAGTATAGCTTGAAGTCCAGCAGCAGGATGCCTCCAGCTTTGTTCTTTTTGCTTAGGATTGTCTTGGCTATTCAGGCTATTTTTTGGTTCCATATGAAGTTTAAGGTGTTTTTTTCCAGTTCTGTGAAGAAGGTCATTGGTAGTTTGATGGGGGTAGCATTAAATCTATAAATTACTTTGGGTAGTATGGCCATTTTCATGATATTGATTCTTCCTAACCATGAGCATGGAATGTTTTTCCATCTATTTTTGTCTTCTCTTATTTCCTTGAGCAGTAGTTCATAGTTCTCCTTGAAGAGGTCCTTTGCCTCCTTTGTTATTTGTATTCCTGTGTATTTTATTCTCCTTGTAGCAATTGTGAATAGGAGTTCACTCTTGATTTGGCTCTGTTTGTCTGTTATTGGTGTATAGGAATGCTTGTGATTTCTGTACATTGATTTTGTATCCTGAGACTTTGATGAAGTTGCTTATCAGCCTATGGAGAGTCTGGACTGAGATGATGGGGTCTTCTAAATATAGAATCATGTTATCTGCAAATAGAGACAATTTGACTTCCTCCTGTCCTAAATGAATATGCTTTATTTCTTTTTCTTGCCTGATTGCTCTAAGACTGCTGATACTATGTTGAATAAGAGTGGTGAGAGAGGGCATCCTTGTCTAGTGCCAGATTTCAAAGGGAATGCTTCCAGTTTTTGCCCATTCAATATGATATTGGCAGTGGGTTTGTCATAAATAGCTTTTGTTATTTTGTGATATGTTCCATTGATACCTAGTTTATTGATAGTTTTTAGCATAAAGGGCTGTTGAATTTTTTTCGAAGGCCTCCTCTGCATCTGTTGAGATAATCATGTGGTTTTTGTCTTTGGTTCTGCTTATGTGGTGGATTATGTTTATGGACTTGCGTATGTTGAACCAGCCTTGCATCCCTGGGATGAAGCCCACTTGATCATGATGGATAAGCTTTTTCATGTGCTGTTGCAATCGGTTTGCCAGTATTTTATTGAAGATTTTTGCATCTATGTTCATCATGGATATTGGCCTGAAGTTTTCTTTTTTTGTTGAGTCTCTGCCGGGTTTTGGTATCAGGACGATGTTGTTCTCATGAAATGAGTTGCAGGGGAATTCCCTCTTTTTGTGTTGTTTGGAATAGTTTTAGAAGGAATGGTACCAGCTCCTCTTTGTACATCTGGCATCTGGTAGCATTTAGCTGTGAACCCATCTGGACCTGGGTTTTTTTGGTTGGTAGGCTATTAATTGCTCCCTCAACTTCAGTCCTTGTTGTTGGTCTATTCAGGGTTTCAATTTCTTCCTGGTTTAGTCTTAGGAGGGTGCAAGTGTTTAGGAATTTATCAATTTCTTCCAGGTTTACTGGTTTATGTGCATAGAGTTGTTTGCAGCAATCTCTGATGATAGTTTATAATTCTTTGGGATTGGTGATGATATCCCCTTTATCATTTTTTATTGCATCTATTTGTTTTCTCTGTCTTTTCTGTTTTATTAATCTGGCTAGTGGTCTATTTTGTTGAGCTTTTCAAAAAACCAGCTCCTGGATTTATTGATTTTTTTTTGAAGGTGTGTGTGTGTGTGTGTGTGTGTGTGTGTGTGTGTCTGTCTCCTTCAGTTCTGCTCTGATCTTAGTTATTTCTTGTCTTCTGCTAGCTTTTGAGCCTTTTTGATCTTGCTCCTCTAGCTCTTTCAATTTTGATGATAGGGTGTCAATTTTAGATATTTCCTCACTTCTCATATGGCATTTATTGCTATTCATTTCCTTCTAGACACTGCATTGAATGTGTCCCAGACATTCTGGTACATTGTGTCCTCATTCTCATTGATTTCAAAGCGCATCTTTATTTCTGCCTTCATTTCATTGTTTATCCAGTTGACATTCAGGAGCCACTTGTTCAGCTTCCATGAAGTTGTGCGGTTTTGAGTTAGTTTCTTAATCCTGAGATCTAATTTGATTGCATTGTAGTCTGAGAGACGGTTATGATTTCCTTTCTTTTGCATTTGCTGAGGAGTGATTTACTTACAATTATGTGGTCAATGTTAGAGTAAGTGTGCTGTGGTGCTGAGAAGAATATATATTCTGTGGCTTTGGGGTGGAGAGTTCTGTAGATGTCTATTAGGTCTGCTTGTTCCAGTTTTGCATTCAAGTCCTGGATGTCCTTGTTGATTTCCTGTCTCATTGATCTGTCTAATATGGACAGTGGAATGTTAAAGTCTCCCACTATCATTGTGCAGGAGTCTAAGTCTCTTTGTAGGTCATTAAGAACTTGCTTTATGTATCTGGGTGCTCCTTTATTGGGTGCATATATATTTAGGATCGTTAGCTCTTCTTGCTGTATTGATCCTTTCACCATTATGTAATGCCCTTCTTTGTATCTTTTGATCTTTGTTGGTTTAAAGTCCATTTTATCAGAGACTAGAATTGCAACTCCTGCTTTTTTTTGCTATTTGCTTGGTAGATCTTCTTCCATCCCTTTATTTTCAGTCTATGTGTGTCTTTGCGTGTGAGACGGGTCTCCTGAATATAGCACACTGATGGGTCTTGACTTTTTACCCAGTTTGCCAGTCTGTGTCTTTTGACTGGGGCATTTAGGCCATTTACATTTAACGCTAATATTGTTATGTGTGAATTTGATCCTGCTATTTGGTTACTGGTTGTAGGTTTTGCCTGTTGTTCAACGCAGTTTCCTCTTTGCGTCATTGGTTCGTTTTTGCAGTGGGTGGGACTGCCTTTTTTTTTCTGTGTTTAGTGCTTCCTTCAGGAGCTCTTATAAGACAGGTCTGGTGGCAATGAAATCTCTCAGTAATTGCTTGTCTATAAAGTATTTTATTTCTCCATCACTTATGAAGCTTAGTTTGGCTGGATATGAAATTCTGGGTTGAAAGTTCTTTTCTTTAAGGATGTTGAATATTGGCCCCCCACTCTCTTCTGGCTTATAGGGTTTCTGCTGAGAGATCCACTGTGAGTCTGATGGGCTTTCCTTTGTGGGTGACCTGACCTTTATCTCTGGCTGCCCTTAGCATCTTTTTCTTCATTTCAACCCTGGTGAGTCTGACGATTATGTGCCTTGGGGTTGCTCTTCTTGAGGAGTATCTCTGTGGGGTTCTTTGTATTTCCTGTATTTGAATGTTCCCCTGGTTGGGGAAGTTCTCCTGGATAATATCCTGAAGAGTGTTTTCCAGCTTGGATTCATTTCCCCCATCCTCTTCAGGAACACTGATCAAGCATAGATTAGGTCTTTTCACATAATCCCAGGTTTTTTAGAGGCTTTGTTCATTTCTTTTTGCTGTTTTTTCTCTTTTCTTGCCTTCTCTTTTTATTTCGTTAAGTTGATCTTCAATTTCTGATATCCTTTCTTCTGGTTGATCCATTCGGCTATTGAAACTGATGTATGCTTCATGAAGTTCTCCTGCTGTGTTTTTCAGCTCCATCAAGTCGTTTATATTCTTTTCTAGGCTGGTTATTCTAGTTAGCATTTCATCTAATCTTTTTTCAAGGTTCTTAGTTTCTTTGCATTGGGTTAGAACATGTTCTGTTAGTTCAGAGAAGTTTGTTATTGCCCATCTTCTGAAACCTGCTTCTGTCACCTTGTCAAAATCCTTTTCTGACCTGTTTTTTTGCCTTGCTGGTGAGTCCCTGTGATCTCTCTGGGGAGGAGAAGTGTTCTGGACTTTGATGTGTTCGTCCTTTTTGAGCTGGTTTCTTCCCATCTTCTTTATCTGTCTTTGATCTTTGAAGTTGGTGATTTCAGGTGGGATCTCTGAGTGGACAATTTGGGGTTATTTCTCCAGCATGAGGCTTTTTTTTTGTTTAAAGGCAAGTGTCAGTGTGCTACCTAGGGCAGTCTATCTGTTGTCTGCCTGCGTAGGTGCTGCCAGGCTGCCTCAGTCTCAGCCATTCTACTGTTTATTCTTTGTCTGGTTTCAGCTTATGCCGGTGGCACTAGACCCGCCTTCCCAATGGCGGGCTTTTTTCCCCTCTGTCACGCATGCTGCTCCCATATGGAGCTCTGTCTGATGTGTTAACTGCAAAACTCTCCTGGGAGAGGGATTCTGGTTGCTTGATCTTGTAGGGGTGGGGCCTGTCTGGTCGTATTCCCCTCCCTGCTTTCAACTCTCCCTTCTGTGGGATGGGTGGCTCCTTCTCGCAAACTTTCTCCATGTTAGACCAAGTCTCTGCACTGATCTGTGCTGACAAAGCATGGGTCTGACTGGGGCTGCCTGCCTGGGCTGTTGCCCAGGTCTGCAACTTGGGGCAATTCTCAGCCAGGCAGCGTTTTCCTGGTCTGTGTGCTGCAGAAGTCTCGGAGTGAATCGCTGTATCTGATTCGGAGTACCAAGGAGGTGACATCCCCCCAATCCTCCTTGCCAGATATACTTTCCAGGTGGGGTAGTGCCCCACCTTGCCTTAGCTCACCCCCTTTGGGCTGCTTTTGCCGCCTTTTCTTTGGGTTAATGCCACTGTTCAACCAGTCCCTTGGGAACAAACCCGGTACCTCGCTTGGAAACGTGGATATCACTCTGGTTCTGTGTCTCACTTGGTGGGAGCTGCATTCTGGAGAAGCCCCCTTTCAGCCATCTTGGTCTCCTCCCAAAGTAAGAATTTGAATCAAAGAGCTGGGTGCGGTGGCTGATGCCTGCTCCCAGCACTTTGACAGCACTTTCTATCTTATTAACTCTTTGGATTCTACTGGATAATTTCTCAGTTCACTATTGCAGTTTACTTATTTGCTTGTCACCTGAATCTAATCTGCTCTTTAGCCCATCTGTTGAGCTATTTACTTCAGTAATTATATTTTAACTCTCAAGAGCTCGAATTAGCTTAAAAAAATCACTTTCAGTTCTTATTCAAAACCATTTATTCTTGTTTTATGGATGTGATACCTTTCATATCTCTCTGAGGGAATGAATCAGACTATGTAAAGGTCTTATTCCGATTTACCTATTAATTTTGTTTCCTTTCAGTTAAATTCTTTCATTATTGAGTTTGTTGTTTCTCTTCAATAGTTTAAGATTTTCCTTTTTTTTAGGTTTAAAAGCATTTTTATTTTAAACTTCACCAAAAGATATAAGGTTATATTACCATGTTATAGAGCAATTAGAAAATGAAGAAAAAATATAACTGTCATAAGTAAAATTCTTATTCTGATTTTTTATAATTTAGCACTATTTCATATACTCTTTTCTCACAATCATCATATATTAGTGGCTTCATGATATGCCCTCCAAAATGTATATGTGTGTGTGCATGTGTGTGTGTGCATGCATGTGTTAAATTTAGTCTTTCTGAAATGTGGTAGTCTAATTCTTAATTTGAGGGGAGTTTAATACAATCTATTTATATTTTTTTTATTGAACACGTGGACTATCTTTTTTTTTTGAGACAGAGTTTCACTCTTGTTGCCCAGGATGGAGTGCAGCGGCACAATCTCAGCTCACTGCAACCTCCGCTTCCCAGTTTGAAGAGATTCTCCTGCCTCAACCTCCCGAGTAGCTGGGATTACAGGTTCCCACCACCATGCCCAGCTAATTTTAGTAGAGACAGTGTTTCACCATGTTGGCCAGGATGATCTCGAATTCCTGACCTTGTGATCTGCCCTCCTTGGCCTTCCAAGGACTATCCTTTTTTTTTTTTTTTTAATAGTTAGTTAATATCTATTTGATAGTTTGAAGTTTTCTTAAATGTTTGACAGTCTTGTCTCTTTTTGCACAGTCTACTTCAGGGAATATATGAAAGTTGCTACTGTGTGTTATAACTATATTCAGGGAGAATAGGGCATATTGCTGGGTGGGATACCAAGTGGCCATTCTTCTGGATATTGATACCCCCTCTTTCTCTCAGGGGTTGCTAGATTTGATAAATAAAGGAGCTCTGATTAAATTTCAATTTCAGACAAATGACATACTTTATTTAGTTTAAGTATGCAATATTTGGGACATATTTATATGAAAAATATTCATTGCTTTTTTTTTTTGAGACGGAGTTTCGCTCTTGTTACCCAGGCTGGAGTGCAATGGCGCGATCTCGGCTCACCGCAACCTCCGCCTCCTGGGCTCAAGCAATTCTCCTGCCTCAGCCTCCTGAGTAGCTGGGATCACAGGCACGCACCACCGTGCCCAGCTAATGTTTTGTATTTTTAGTAGAGACGGGGTTTCACCATGTTGACCAGGATGGTCTTGATCTCCCGACCTCGTGATCCACCCGCCTCGGCCTCCCAAAGTGCTGGGATTACAGGCTTGAGCCACCGTGCCCGGCCTTTTCATTGCTTATTTAAAATACAAAATTAACTGGGTATTCTATATTTTGTTTGACAATCCTACACCTAAAGCATTGCCGTACTGTTCCCATCCAGACATGGGCAATGCTGTTGCTATTGTGGCTACTACCTGACCTACAGCTGGAGAAGGTGGGAGGGCATATCTTAGGCCAATTACCCTATCTGATCTTGCAGAACTGCTCTGTATTCCTCAGTTCTCTGTATCTCATCTGCATAACCCTATCTGATCTTGCATAACTGTCCCACACTTATCCCTGAGCTCTTCCCATTTCTACCAACTGAGGATACGAAGCACGTTTTATACTGCTCTCATCTACTGCTACAGTTTTACTGCCTATGACTTGGGCTATCATTCTCTCTTCAATACTATTCCACTTACTTCATATCTTTCAAGAATTCCTCTATATTCAGTGGATTTTGTGCTGGATGGAAAGACTGCAGCATATACTGTCTTTCTTCTTGAGATCAGTGATCCTGCACAATCATCTACCAGGCTTTACTATTTCTATTTCCTGGCATGATCGTTAGTTTCTGGTTGTTTGAAGTCTCATGGAAAAAGAAAACTGAGTAGTTTGTATTACGCTTGCAGGCAGCCTCTTGAGGTAAGCAGAACTCCACGAAATGGAATGGAAAGTGGCATCTAGGGAAGGGAGGAAAAAAGGCAGCTGAGACCCCTGTGACAAAGGAAGTAAAGCAATCATGTGTCTATATGTTGGTATGGGCACTAGAATCAGAGGTCTGGGTTTGAATTTTCACTACCATTTACTAGCTTTATGACCTTGGTTATTTGTGACTGGTTATTTAACTCCTTTGGGGCTTCAGTTTTCTCATCTGTAAAGTGGGCCTAATACCTACTTTCCGACTTGAATCTTTTAACACTTCTGTATTTGATACGTATCATAATCAGCATGTACAATTCATATACAATTTGTTAAATTGATAGTGAATATTAAAATCAATGGCATCTTGGAATCAGAAGTAGGGTACTATTACTTATTTCACAGAGCTTTGTAATGATTCTGTGAGGTGTGTCTGTCCATATACTCTGCCCCTTTTGGATGGAGTTGTTTCGTTTTTCTTGTAAATATGTTTTTAAGTTCCTTGTAAATTCTGGATATTAGACCTGTGTCATATGGGTAGGTTGCAAAAATTTTCTCCCATAGTTGCCTGTTCACTTTGGTGATAGTTTCTTTCGCTATGCAGAAGCTCTTTAGTTTAATTAAATCCCATTTGTCAATTTTGGCTTTTGTTTCAATTGCTTTTGGTGTTTTTGTCACGAAGCCTTTGCCCAGTCCTATGTCTTGAATAGAATTGCCTAGATTTTCTTCTAGAGATTTTATGGTTTCGGGTTTTACATTTAAGTCTTTAATCCATCTTCAGTTAATTTATGTATATAGTGAAAGGAAGGGGTCCAGTTTCAGTTTTCTTCTTATGGCTAGCTCGTTTTCCCAGCACCATTTACCAAATAGGAGATCATTTCCCCATTGCTTGTTTTTGTTGTGTTTGTTGAAGATCAGATGGTTGCAGATGTGTGGCATTATTTCTGAGGCCTCTGTTCTGCTCCGTTGGTCTATATGTCTATTTTGGTAGCAGAACCATGCTGTTTAGGTTACTGTAGCCTTCTAGTTTATTTTGAAGTCAGGTAGTGTGATGCCTCCAGCTTTATTCTTTTTGCTTAGGATTGTCTTGGCTACATGGGGTCTTGTTTGATTCCATATGAAATTTAAAATAGTTTTTTTCTAACATTTATGCAGCCAACAAACATATGAAAAAAAAAAAAAACCTCACTGATCATCAGAGAAATGCAAATCAAAATCACAATGAGATAACATCTCACGCCAGTCAGAATAGCGGTTATTAAAAAGTCAGGAAACAGGAGATGCTGGGGAGGCTGTGGAGAAATAGGAACACTTTTACAAAGTTGGTGGGAATGTAAATTAGTTCAACTATTGTGAAAGACAGTATGGCGATTCCTCAAGGATCTGGAACCAGAAATACCATTTGACCCAGCAACCCCATTACTGAGTATGTACCCAAAGGAACATAAATTATTTTACTATAAAGACACATGCACATGTATATTTATTGCAGCACTACTTACAATAGCAAAGGCATGAAACCAACCCAAATGCTCATCAATGATAGAAGAGATAAAGCAAATGTGGTACATATACACAATGGAATACTATGCAGCCATCAAAAGGAATGAAATTATGTCCTTTGCAGGGACATGGATGAAGCTGGAAGCCATCATCCTCAGCAAACTAATATAGGAACAGAAAACCAAACACTGCATGTTCTCACTCATAAGTGGGGGTTGAACATTGAGGACACATGGACACAGGGAGGAGAACATCACACACCAGGGCCTGTTGGGGGTGGGGGCTGAGGGGAGGGAACTTAGAGGATGGGCCAATAGGTTCAGTAAACCACCATGGCACACATATACCTATGTAACAAACCTGCACATTCTGTACATGTATCCCAGTTTTTTCTTTTAGAAGAAATAAAGGGGGGGGGGAAGAATATTCTATCTGAAAAATTAATAATAATAATTAAAAACCTACCAGATCGACAAAAAAAATATTTAGTGAGGTAGCATATGTGAAGTGCTCAGCTGAGTGCCTGGCACATAAATAAGTGCTCAATGAGCATTAGCTAGTGTTCATGACAGCACAGGAAAATGGCCTGGGACTCAGAATGGATCCTGGGGCTTAAGAAAGGAAAGGCATTTGGGGACCCTGAATTTGACAAATAATAACAATTTTGGACACTGTGACAAGCTCATGGGGAAATCGTTCTAATGGCAGAGGGTTGGGGGAGCTGTAATTGCACTGGCCATTCAATAATCAAATCAGTCTAGCTTTGCCTGCAGGCTCTGCATCAGTATATTCTGCTTAATCTATACCTCCTAGTAGCATTATGATTACTAAGCATAAGGAACTGTTTTAGTCACCTTCTGAACAAGTAACCAATTAGGAATACCTATTCCTACTCTGGCTATGGATCCTTTTAATGAAAAAATCCAGAGTAGTTTTATATAAATATGAAAGTAAGGGAGGCAAAGTGTGAACATGATTGCATCCTTTTCATGAGTTGACTTGTAACATTGGAGGGTCACGTAAACCTCGAGCTCACTGCAGTTGTGTTGGGGATTTATCTGCATGGTATAAAGCCTGTATGTCAAGAAAGATTGGTTTGCTTTTGGCTTTGTGTGATTCCAATCAATAATTACACCTATTGATCAAAGACATACATTCAAAGCACTAATTTACATTGAGCACCTTAACTTCATAAAATGGCAACAACTGAATTAGCTGAAATTGATTTCCCTTTTGTTTTCAGAAGAAAAATTCTCAGTGCTCTGGATATCCTCTGTGTAATACAGAGCTCAAAGCTGGTTAATTATCCAGCAATTTCACAAAGAAGAAAGTCCTGCAAATATTACTAGGATGCAAATTCAAACCCTAGTGGAGGTTGTTCATGCGTCCTTTCTAAAGTTCATCTGGAGAGGTGGAGACATTTTTCTGGCATTGGAGGGAGTTAAACATGATGAATGGTGCCATGATGAGTAAGGAAGATACCTTGGCTCACAAGAAGGTTGAACTAGAGGATGACTTCCTAGGGCCAGAGTGCCCACACTCCACGCTGTAGTCACTATGTCAAATGCCAATTTTATATATAATGATCCACAAAGAAACTTCACTAGGATGGTTTAGTGGTGGTAATTCATAGAGCTACTGAAAGAATGTCATTGTTTTTCAGGGCTTGCAGAGAATTTTCAACTTGGAATAGGTTGTCATAAACTAATCTTACACACTTATTCTTGTCATTCTAGACTCACACTGTTTTGAGAGTCCAGCTCAGACTTGACTTTCCCCAGAAAGCCTTGTCTATCTCTAGCTTTTACTGGTCTTGTTCAATTCCTGAAGCTTATTTAGATAAAAGCAATGCGTTTAATATATTATTTCCTTTGCTTTCTTATTTCATCGACAATGTCATTTTCCAGAGAGTAGAAGAAATGACAGGAAAAAATTATGTCTATGAAAGAGGAAATTGAAAAGGTAGAAGCTAAGAGAAAGCCATAGCTTTGGGATGCAACACTTGGGTCATTCAAGAGGACTGGAGGATTTCCCAAAATAAAATTCTGACGGTAAAACGAATGATTCTGAATTAGTAGATAAGAAGAAGGATCTAAAAGCCATTCAGGATGCTTTCTGGTGAGGGTAATTAGAACAGGGAAAGTTCACATCCAACATAAAGAAAAAATGAGGAAAGCAGAAAATAATGAATTCATCATTATGCTTGCTCTAGGAAGCTGAACAAAGACAGGCTAGGCCTGCTGCTGGGGCTACGAATGCCTATACAGTGTATTTCCAACTATATTTTCCAGAAACTTAGGGTTCTATGGGTGAGCTTCAGGAGCTTCTAAGGGTAGAGGTAGGAGAGGTTGGATTTATGAGATAATTGACCCTACCCTTGTTTCAAACAATTATTCCCTATTGTCACTGCTGACATCGTTCCTACAAAAACTCATTTATAGCCTTGCCCAGTACTGCCTTTGCTGATGTAATAACTCTCTCGAACACACATAGAGTCCATTTGGATGACTCCTTTCTCCCTGCAACATCTCTCCTAGCCAGCAACCAAAGTTCTCCTTACTTCAGCTTGAAGATCTGAAGCTTACCTGTGACAGACTGATTGTATTAATGGCCCCAATCCTTCACTTCTCTCATTAAGGGTACTGTGTTCTGCCTCATCTTTGGGCTAAGCTATGTCATGCTTTGGCCAGCAAGATGTTAGGAAACATGTTGCAAACAAAGGCTAGAAAAAGTCTTGCAACTTTCCTTCTGCTCATTCTCGCACCTCTGCTCTTGCTCTCTTGCTATATCCATGGGAACGTGCTTAGGCTAGCCTGCCAGGGGTATGTGAGAAACACATGGGACAGAGCCACACCATTTCTTCCTCAATGAGGGCATGTTAGATCAGCCAATAGTCAGCTGGTATACAGACATGAGTGAGCCCAGCCAAGACCTCTCAGCTGATCTTCATCTGACTGTAGACAAATGAACAATTCCAATCAAGATGATCAGAACCTCCCAGCTAATCTCTAAACTCAAGAGCAATAGTAAATACGTGGTTGCTGTTTCGAGACGCTGAGTTTTGGGGTTGTTTATTGTACAGTATTTTGTGGCAGTAGGTAACATATACACTGCCCAATAATTGAGGCTTAGCTCAAATCAGTATAAAGCCTCCTCTAGCAACTCTTACAGAAGAGAGTGTTATTTCCTCAGAGCTTCTGCATCAATTACTGGTTGTGCTACTAGTTTAGACTTTTTGATTTCCTGCATTATATTGGCATTATATTTCACTGACCTCAAGAAGCCATTGGTTGGAACACATACCATTATCTTATGAATCACTGAGAAAAACAAAACACCTTCAAATATGTTACAGCACACCATCCCTTGGAAGACATATCTTTTTTTTTTTTTTTGAGATGGAGTCTCACTCTGTCGCCAGGCTGGAGTGTAGTGGTGCAATCTTGGCTCACTGCAACTTCTGACTCCCAGGTTCAAGCAATTCTCCTGCCTCAGCTTCCCGAGTAACTGGGATTACAGGCGTGTACCACCACACCCACTTAATTTTTTAATTTTTAATAGAGACGGGGTTTCACCATGTTGGCCAGGATGGTCTCCATCTCCTGACCTTGTGATCCGCCTGCCTCGGCCTCCCAAAATGCTGGGATTACAGGCATGAGCCACCACGCCTGGCTCAGAAGACATATCTTAATTTCAGAAAATTTAAAATGCATTTCTTAGAATTAATGAAATACTATAATTAACTGTTTAGAATTTTATGTCTTAGTTCTACAACAAAATTGTCCTTGTGATTGAATACTCAGTTTTCATCTTCCTTGCAGAGCAGGATAGCTACTGCAGCTTTAGAGGGAGGTAGACCCTTGTTCAGATTCTGGCCAGATTCAATCTCTGGCCTCCTAGAGAGTAGCTGAGAGGTTCTGATGATCTTCATTGGACTTTTTCAGAATAATATGAGCTGGAGCAAATGACTTAAACTCTCAGAACCTCAGTTTTCCCTCTATAAAATAAGGATGATAATAATACTTACCTCAAAGGGTCGTTGTGAGAATTAATTAGATCATTCGAAAGACATGGTGGGCATTTAAAAACAATAATTAATTTCTTTGATTAGGTAATGCAAGTATATGATACAAAATTCAAACTGTACACAAGGGAGTGCAGTACAGAACTACCCTTCCTTTTACTCTTGTCCCTTAGTTACTCAGTTTTCCTTCCAGGAGACATCCTCCGTCACCTGTTTCTTGAGTATTCTTTCAGAAATATTCATAGTAGTCATGTCATAAAAGTTACTTTCTACCCCTTTTGGGCCTCATAGCACCAAGTAGAGAGCTGGGCCCTTTGCAAGGGTCGAAGAGAGGATTTCTCATTACTGTCTAGAACTCTAGATGGAAATAGGTAGTACAGGGAATTGGACTGAATAGACCAGTGCCAGCGGCTTCTGGGAAAAATGTTTGTCAGTCCATTATCTTTACATAATTGCTTCTTTTTTTCCCATAAGAGCTAAGTGCAGAAAAATTTCAATTAACAGAGGGCTCATTACTTGGGCACAAGTTAATATAACTTTTACTGTTACTGCCACTTCTTCAAAAGTGCTGAGACAGGAAATGCAGACTTCACTTACCCCAACTGAAAAGCTAGCCAAGCAGAGGAAGCCAAACTAATAATGTGGCTGATATTGTCAACTGTTATACATACACAGATAGAGGAAACCTGTATTGACATAATAATAATAAATATGTAAAGAAAGCTCATGGTTTACCAATGAAATCATTTACCATATTGCTGACTTTACCGGAAAATGATGCTTTATAACCAGTCTCTCGATTTGATTGATACCTAATTAAAAATTCACTAGGCTCAACTTCAAACACCTCAAGCTATATTAAAGCCACTGCTGTACCAGTGGAGTCATAATATCATTTAAAGCCAAAGCAAGTATGATTATTTATTTAAAGCCTAGGAATAGTTTTGAAAATTGCAAAGTTGCATCAAATCTGTGGCCACAGACAGAAAAACAGCAATGTGGTTTAAGTAGAAAGAACTAGGGAGTCAGGAGAACCAGGACTGAGTTCTGGCTCTGTCCTGGTCATATGACATGACTGTGGATAAATCCTTCCTTTCTGTTTCCTGGTTTCATTATTAGTACAATGAAGATGATAAGATAATAATAATACTTATTTTTATTAGGGTTCTCTAGAGGGATGGAAGTAAAGGGTAAAGGGGAGCTTATTAAGTATTAACTCATGATCACCAGGTCTCACAATAGGCCGTCTGCAGGCTGAGGAGGAAGGAGAGCCTGTCTGACTCCCAAAACTGAAGAACTTGGAGTCCGATGTTGGAGGGCAGGAAGCATCCAGCACAGGAGAAAGATGAAGGCTGGGAGGCTAGGCCAGTCTCTCTTTTCACACTTTTCTGCCTGCTTATATTCTAGCCGTGCTGGCAGCTGATTAGATGGTGCCCACCCAGATCAAGGATAAGTCTATCTCTTCCACTTCACTGACTCAAATGTTAATCTTCTTTGGTAACACCCTCACAGACACACCCAGGATCAATATTTCGTATCCTTCAATCCAATCAAGTTGATACTTAGTAGGAACCATCACACTATTTTTTCCTACCTCACTGGATTTTTGTGAGACTCAATAAGACGATGTATATAAACTAGCTCAAATGGTTTAAACGGTACCCAAATGTCGTTCCAACACCATTTAGTGAGTTTTACCATGTGCTAAGAACTGAATGGTGCTAAGGATACATAGGTGAATAAACTCAAAAACCCCTGCCCTCAAGGAACTCATAGCTGAGCTGCCAGAGAGAAACACTGCATAGTGTATCACTAGAATTGCCAGATAAATTACAGGATTCCCAGTTAAGACTGAATTTGAGATAAATAATAAATAATTTTTAGCATAAATATATCCCAGATACCACGAGACATACTTGTAGTAAAACTTATTCATTGTTTATCTGAAGTTCAAATTTAACTGGGTGTTGTGTATTTTTATTTGCTAAATCTGGCAACCCCATGTGTGACATGATAGTAGAAGTATGTACATAATAGCGAAGTTGTGCAGTGCAGTATTTCCAGGTGGAATTGATTAATTCTATCTCAAAGTATCAGAGAAGGCTTCCCAGATGATGTGAAGAGAGGTACAAGCATTAGATAGGTGAATATGCTTGTTTGAGGTGGAGAGAGGAGAGGGCATTTCAGGCAGAGAGAAAAGCAGCAGCACAAGGCAAGAAACACCTTGGAAAGTGTAAGCAACTCCAGGTGTTTCAGTGCTGCTGAAATGTCAAATGTGAGGTAGAGACTGAGAAAATTTGAAGTCCCTGGAAAGAGACTTATGTGGACTTCATGAAGGGCCTTATATGGACTTTTAAGTGTTTATTCCATATCCCACAATGATGCTAGCCATGGAGAGGATAGGAATGGATTTCAACCCAAGGATTAAGGTTAAGCAACACACACACACATGCACACACACAACACACACACACACACACACACACACACACACACACACACACAGAATTTTGAACCCAGTTAAGCCCTAGACTGTATAGCGGAGAAAACAACATTAATAATATAAGCTGGAAAGTTGGAGGGAGTGCAGAGATAACCCAGCTCTTTGATATCCCATTTGTTCTCAAAACACTTGCTTCTTTGTGAAATGTACAGATACTGCATGGAAGACTGTTGGGGAGGGCATGGGTGGTGGATAAATCTGACCACAAGGACAAAAGTATTAGGCTCTCTCCATGTAATGAGAGGATGGCTGATGGGGCAGAGATTTTTGCTATCAGTAAGGTGAGGGGGTATGATGAGAAGGAGAAAATGGAGCTGTTGTCTAAAGCTGGGTCCTGGAAAGTGTAGGTAGTGGGCCTTTTCTGAAGTTAGAAGATAAATGAGATCATTGTAAAAGAAAGAAAGAAATATGGACGTCACTTAGTGGGGAGTAGATAGAGATTTTGTTACCCCAAAGTGTAGTATAGACTAAAAAGACAAATAGAAGAAGTAAAAGAAATGCTGACATATGGACAGAGATTCTAAGGTATAGGCCAAGCTATAAATATTCAGCTTATTCATACCCATCTGGAGGGCTGGAGGGGTGGGGTGGGCAAATAGGTGTAGGTTTATAGGAAGAAGCAACAAATTTGCTGAGCAGGTCAAATGGCTGGATTATTAGACTATTACTCTTAGCAAAGGGTGTGTTAGAGATGGCTCATACTGGCTCACCAGAACCACATGTTAAATTTTAAGAAAATTTTGCAAGCCAGTTTTTAAACACAGCCATTAAAAATAATAGGCTGGGTGCAGTGGCTGATGCCTGTAATCCCAGCACTTTCGGAGGCCAAGGTGGGCAGATCACAAGATCAGGAGATCGAGACCAGCCTGGTCAACATGGTGAAACCCCGTCTCTACCAAAAAATCAAAAATTAGCTGGGCATGGTGGTGCACACCTGTAGTCCCAGCTACTTGGGAGGCTGAGGCAGGGGAGTCGCTTGAACTGGGAGGCAGAGGTTGCAATGAGCTGAGATCGCACCACTGCACTCCAGCCTGGCGACAGAGCAAGACGCCATCTCAAAAAAAATTTTTAATTAATTAATTAATATATAAATGTATAGTTAAACAAATTACATTGAAACAAAGGCAACAGATACTCGAAACTTATAACTTGAAACAGTAAAATTTTTTTTACTACATTTTACTATTATTTATGCTCTTGAGATTATTTACCCACGTTTGTATCGTGGAAGTACTATAATGGTGTGTTACTGCATATGTCTTCTCAACTGTGTGTTTGGTGATGTCAAGTTGTAGATTTGATATTGGCCATGGTGGGAGTATCTACACCATGGAAATCAGCAAGCACTACAAATCAGGGCTTCCCCTTGCAAGAGAGCTGGTTGTTAAAAATCGAACATTTAGCCATTGGGTACCAATGGGGTCTGCCTCTTCCCCATTAGTTAGAGTAGTGCTATAGTCATATAGAGTAATGGTTATGATCACAGGGTCTATATATAGACTGGTTTAGAATCCTGGCTGTCCCTGTATTAACTAGCTGTGTGACATTAGACAAATCACTTAACTACTAAACTCAGCTATAAAATGAGGCTAACACTAATAGCTATACAGAGATGTTGTTAGTACATATGACACTGTAGCAGTTAACTATTGCTTATCTAACAAACGACCCCAAAACTTAGGGGCTTAAAGAGTATTTATTATTGCTCATGAGTCTATGAATCAATGGGATGATTTTAGTTTTAGCTGGACGCACTCATGTGTCAGTGACCAGCTGTGGGTCAGGTAGGCAGATCTGTTGACCTTGGCTGAAATGTCAAATACGTATGGGGGTTCGCTGGATGTAGGATGGTCTAGGAGGGCCTTCCTCCAATGGTCTACTCTGGGGATTTTTACACGGTCCTGACAAGGTTCTGAAAGAGCAAGCGGAGAAGCATGTGAAACCTCTTGAGGCCTGGATTTAGTACTGGCGCATCTTTACTTCCACCTTACTCTGCTGGTCAAACAAGCCACACGGCCAGCTCAGATTCAATGGTAGAGGAAATTGACTCTACCTCTTGATGGATAGGCTGCAAACCACATTACACAAGACAGCTACAGGGAAGGTGGACAATTGGAGACATTTGTGCAGTTGCTCTATCACAGGCGTCTTTGTGAGAATTACAAAAAGGTATCCTTTCTGGGCAGATGAATTACTGGTCCAACCATATGAAATTCCTGACTCTTTATCATATTTGATCTATGAATGACAATTTTGTATGGCTCAACCCAATACAAAAAGGCACCTGATGTAGCTTGGATATTTATTGCCAACAAATCTCATGTTGAAATGTAATCCCCAATGTTGGAGGTGGGGCATACTGGGAGGTGTTTGGATGATGGAGGCAGATCCTTCATGGAGGCAAAGGTCCCTTTGTGCCTTCCCTTTGGTAATGAATGAGTTCACACTCTGTGTTCATGTGATGGCTATTAATAGTTGTTTAAAAGAGCCTGGTGTCTTCTCCTCTTCTCTCTCTCTCTCCATGTGACATGTCTGCTCCCCTGCCACCTTTTACCATAAGTAAATGCTTCCTGAGGCCTGATCAGGAGCTGAGCAGATGCTGACACCATTCAGAATTGTGAGCCAAATAAACCTCTTTTCTTTATAATTTACCGAGTGTCAGGTATTACTTTATAACAATGCAAAATAGACTAGTATAGCCCTTCTTCTGGGCTGACTAAACGTTAAGCTGGGTGCACTGGTGTGGCTAGTGGACATGAACTAGATTTCATCTCCCTTCTTCCTCTCAACCTTTGTAAATCCACGAAATGTACAATCATATGTGGAAGCCTTATACTTACTTGTGGTAGAGATTGCTAATTTTTCCCCAAAATATATTTCCCTGTCTTTCTTTCTTTCTTACTTTTTTGAGACAGAATCTCACTTTATTGCCTGGGCAATTGCAGTCTTGTCATCTGGGCTCACTGCAACTTCTGCCTCCTGGGTTCAAGCAATTCTCGTGCCTAGGCATGCAAGACCACACCTGGCTCATTTTTGTATTTTTTTTCGGTAGAGATGGGGTTTCACCATGTTGGCCAGGCTGGTCTCAAACGCCTGGCGTTGAGCAATCCTCTCATCTCGGCCTGCCAAGGTGCTGGGATTATAGGCATAAGCCACCATGCCCAGCAATATTCCCCTTTCTTGATCAGCAATAGAACCCCAATTCTTTTTTTCTTTATTTTTAATTCATTAATATTTCTATAAGTTATTGGGGAAAACGTGTTATTTGGTTACATGAGTAAGTTCTTTAGTGGTGATTTGTGAGATTTTGGTGCCCCCATCACCTGAGCAGTGTACACTGCACCATGTTTATAGTCTTTTATCACTCTTGCCCCTCACACTTCTCCCCGCAAGTACCAAACGTCCGTTGTATCATTTAATACATAGATGGCATACTGTATATGGCTTTCAAAGGAGTGGTGGCTAGCTTCATTAGCAGTGTTCACTGTTACTGAGGACACTATCAAAGGAGGAGCAGTCTGGTTTCTCTCAGTCATTCCCAAAAGTCCAAACGTCCAATCCCGTCACTAGGTGGGTTGCCATGACTATCAGCCCTCAAGCTGCCTGGGTAGCACTAAGGTTTTTACTCTTCTAGCCTGTGCTCCTGTATGTGGAGTCAGAACTGCTAGGATCCTTTTTTTGTGATTTTCCAGGGCAGTAAGGATCAGGAGTTCAGTTTTATGCTGTTCTCCTTCTCCAGGTTACATTGTGCTACAGTCGTTTCATGCCCTGTTGGAATGGACTACTCCAGCAAGTATCCTGCCTTCAGAAATCTCCAGGTAAGAAGCAGGCCTGGCCTCAATATTCACACACACACTCTGTCTTTACAGAACATATATTATGCTCTCTTAAGTGTTATCTCCTTGTTCCACTCAAAGGTATCTTTGAGTAAATCTTCAGGGTCTCCAGGGCCATGAATATACTGCTAGAGAGCAAGATGTCAGTCTCCTTTTCAAACAGGCTCTCCCAGATCTATGAGAGATTATGTTGAGGCCCACCCCTACCTCATTTAGCTTTGGTGGTGGAGAGGAAGACGTCTTCCTCTTTTGTACCAGGCTGGCAAGTCCAATAGCTTCCTCCCCTCCTTCAGGTCTCAGGGGAGTAGACTGGCCATGGAGAGTGGTAGAGGATAGATGAGGAGATTGTGTCCAGTAAACCTTGTGGAAAATATCTGGTCCCATTTATTGGTGGCTCTCTTTAGAATTTGAGAGAGTCTAGGCTATAAGACAGATACGTCAAGTCTAGAGTTCAAATCTTAGCTCTTCCACTTAGAAACCGTGTGTCAGCTCCCAGAGTGCCTGAGTTCCAATCCTAGCTCTTCCACTTACAAACTGTATGTCACTGGGCAACTCACTTATATTGTTGTGCCTCGGTTTTCTCGTCTCTAAGATGGGGACAATAGTAGTAACTACATCATAGAGTTATTGTGTGGATTAATTGGAGTAAGGGTTGTAAAGTGTTTCATACAAAACCTGATACATAATAAATGCCATGCAAGTGTTCATTGTTTATTATTATTATTACCTTTTTCACCTTCAGCTTTGGACCATTGTTACCAATTTTGCAGTAATGGAAGTCCCTTTCTGCATTCTGTTATGTTTGATGGATGAACCAAGAAACCAGCCTAAGAAAAAGGAAAAATATTTGGAATCACTTGTGGTAACACTTCTAGTTACCATAAGCTGAGCAAAGCAAAGCTGGATTTGAGCAAACAAACAAACGCACTGTACCTACTTGAATGTCTCATTAGATATATTGGGAAAATAAATCTGGGTGCGCCATTGGTTCATCCATCCCTAGTTAGTAAATCAAGCAGCCTCTACTTCTGGTAGAGGAGATGCTGTGTCAGAGGAAGGTGCTCATTCAAATTAGGAGCCGACACATTCTTAGTAAATGTTCCACATGCAATAAAGTAAATTACCATGCTGTGTAAGCTCTGGAAGGATTTTTCTAACTTTCCACTGGATAGAAAAGCTTGTTTTATTAATATATTGAGTAACAGTATTGTGTAAACAACTCATACTTTTTAGATTTACTCCTGTTAAAGAATGCCATAGTTAAGTGCTTGGAATTGACACTTGAAAATGAAATACTGCTGCAAATAATGGGGAAATTGTAGATATATTTTATACCTCTCCTTTCCAAATCAAAAGGTCTCATAAATACAGTCTCTAAAAGTGTCAGTGGGGGAGTTAACATGACTGTACAAGCAATAAGCCTGACCTTTCAATGTAATTTATTTTCGATTTGCTCAATCCTTTTTTATTAAAACTAGCACATCTGAAGCAGAATTAAATCCTATTATAACAGGTGTGTGATCATATCAGGTTCTCCCTGCCACCAGCCCACTTTATTAAAAGTTACTTTGTTTCAAGGAGGATAACCTGATCAGGGCAGTGGAATACCACCGGAAGGCTAGGGCGGCAGGGAAAGGATGGTGTCATTTTCCTGTGAGCAACCGCTGTTACCAGTGAAATCAAAGAATATTTATGATCATTATTTTGTGTCTGAAAAGCCGTGGTGGGACGTAATAGCTCCTCTGTGTTTATAAAGATTATTTCTCTCTGGGGTTATTTAGACCCAGTGAAAAAGAGGGCCATCAAGTTGTTCTGTATCATAATCAGTACATTACTGGCCTGTAATCGTTTTCATGGGTAGCATTCTTACCATTAAGGGAATACAAGCACCTTTGAAATATTACTTAAATACAGGTCCACTTGGTAGAAACTGGCTTTCAGTTTTCGGCCTATCTCAGGGAACCTAATTCTACTAGGTCCTTGAAGAAGATTTAGAATTTTAAAAATCACCCCATTTGCTAGTGGTTTAACCTGTTTTCTCTTGGTTTCATCTTTGGTTTCTATCTCCTTTTCTCTGCCTAGTTATCTCATTATCCAGTTCAATTTCGATCTCCTCCGGGATCCTGAAACATCCCTGCTCACAGTGACCTCTTTCCTCCTTCCAAATCTGACCATTTATAGTTCATATACATCAACTGAGCAGTGACCTGAGTGAATTTGTCATAACTCCCCTGTCAAACTGAGAACTAGAGGGCAGAAAGTCAAGCTAGTCTAATTTCCAGGCCTTTGTAGTGAATTGAAGGACGTATTAGGGCTGACATATTGGGGCTGAGCAAGAAAAAAATATATGAACACAAGGTGGCAGTAGTACACAACAAGTTTTATTTAGGTGCCACTTTGATAGGTTTGCAGGGTTAGGCAAAAGTCCCTCATAGTATGAGATCTTCCAAAGGCCATGGTGCAGGGGCTACCACCCAGAAAGGGAGAGACTTTAACCTTTGCTATAGAAAAATGGTTACTGGTGCATGTCTACTGTTGATTGGTTGACATTCTGAGGCATGGGCCTATCATATATGGGTTAGCTTTCAGAAGCATAATTACTAGTACAAAATGTCACTGACTATGTATTGAAAACTGGCTGTGGGGATTACTTGTTGTTATAGCAAAAAAAAAAAAGAGTTTTTTCTTAGGAGAATAAGAGTCTTCTATTCTCAGCACTTAGCACCTTAGCACAGTATTTTGCAAGCAGGGAGCACTCAATAAATACTTGCAGAATAAATGAGAGCACATGTGTATCATTTAAAAATACACTGGTTTCTAGTCTCCCTAGTGGCAATGCTTCTACCTAGGTTTAAATATGGAGAGAATAATAGCATCTACCATGTGTCCTTATCCTTTTTTGTTTCTAAACAAAGCACTTGATCCTTACTTTACTTTCTTTCTTTTTTTTTTTTTTTCGCTTTTAAAATATAGCATTTATTGCTTAGACGGTTTGATACAGAACAGCTTTCTTCTCATTCTGAATTTGGAAGTTCTATACAACTGAATATAAAGAGGAACAAAAAGTACCAAAACCAAACTTGTGATTCTCTGTTCATGTGGCATAAACCAGTTTTGTACATAACATGTAGCAGCAGTTTTTAAGTTCCCTTTAGAAAAATAGGAATTCTACAAATTATTGTTTCCTGTTTAATGCATGGGCTGAAATCACTAGGATCAATTTCCTTCTGAAGAAAGAGGAGAGGAAAGAGACGAACAGAGGGTCAGAACGTATGGTGAATCTTTCCGAAACTTGCATCCGACTGTTACGTAGCTTCCCCAGCGGTGCTTGGAAAACAGCCCTCTGGGTTTTCTTTTGTTTTCACAGCCAGGTGTTTCATGTAGTGATTGAATCTCAGCATCGTGTCCATTAATGAGAAAAAAAAAAAAAGAGAAAAAACTTGCACCTCAAAAAGCTTTTCAGAAGATCCATATATATATATATTTTTGTAAAAGCCCTGAGAGAAGGAGAAAGAGAATCAAACAAAATGTATAGAAACAAATTAGCTGGACATGCAAACTAAGCTATGATTCACCCAGAGTTTAAACAAATCACAAATTTCACAGTTTAATATTGGGGGGCGGTGGGAGGGCAAAAACAACAAACAAATAATACGTTTCTCCACCTCACTAATGTGGCAAGACCTTATTGACTATGAGGGTACAGATCATGGCTAAGTAAAGCTTTAAATCAATAGTGATTATTGCGAGCGGCAGCCCCGGCTCCACACGTTGCTGGGAGCTGATTACTGCTACATCTCACCGCAGCGTAGAGTTTAGTCACAGCTTCTCCCCACAATATTGCGAGTTTAGTGTGGAGAGTCGCAAAGAAAAAACACAAGAAACCCCAAATAATAATAACAAAAATAACAATAACTGTAATAATAATTTAAAAAAAGCCTAAGGGATGTATGAACTGGTTTTAACTAAGTAGACCAAGAAATCATTGGTTCTGATTTGCACTCATCTCTACATTAAATAAAACCTTGTTTTTAAACTGGTTCATACAACCCTAATACAGTTAAAAGTCATATATACCGAAACCTTTTTTCCTTTCATATGCAAAGATATCACTTTTCATTATCTCAAGAATATCTATCTTCCTTTGAAGTCTGGAAGGTCGGATTTCAGAAATCGGTGAGGTGGTGGAGAGAAGGGGCGTGCATGTTTCTGTGAGAACAAGTCTAAGAAAAGGAGGAGCATGTGGGGCCAGAGAAGGCCTGGGGAAGGCAGCTAGGGTGCAGGGGTGCCTCCCCAGGGGAAGGCAAGAGGCTCCACGCACTGCAGCAAGCCAGGAGTTCCGGGCAGCAGGCTGACTGGGCTCCTCCTGCCCCGAGGTCTCGGCTGAGAAACCAGAAGCTCAGTTGCAGCGGGCTATATTCTCCTCCCTGCGGGCAGCGACAGTAAAGGAAGTCTATTGCCTGCATAGGATGCTCATGAGTAAAAAGAATCCTGCTTTTTTGCACCCAGGGGTTTGGGCTATTTAGAAACAGCACATTTATCTTCAAGCACCAACCCCACATCACAGGAAGGTAAATATAAACCTATGTCTCATCTGACATCTAGCATGTGTAGTTTTATTACCAGTAGTAGTAGTTCCTCGCTTTGCAAATGACAGTAGCACAGCCGGGGAAGGCTTGGATTGGGCTTAGCTGGAAGACTGGGAATACCTCGCTCATGAGTAACGTGCCTGGTCACTGGGTCACTGCTTTGCTTTCTCCAAAGCCATCTCTGCAGTGCTCCGGGCACATCCCTGGCTTCTCGATGCCCGTTCCCTGGATACACACATCCTCACTCCACCCTCTCTGAGCTGCTCCTGGGCCATGCTTGGGAAGACTGCTCATGGCCAAATTCTGCAGTGACAGAAGAAAGGCTTGTCTCAGTACAGTAGAAGAGCTACCACCCGAAGGTGCCAACCACAGCCGCAGGCACACGTTTACTCGGGGACCTGGGTGCGGCACAGGTCTCCCAGGACAAATATTGCCCATTTGATACTGCTGACTGCAGAGACCAGCAAACTGATGAACTAATAATATTAATAATATTAATAATACATATACTGAAAGGGAAAGGGGACAATCAAATATATGCCATCCGTGCTTGTTTTCCATAGGTTAAGTTGCCAGGGGAGTAACTCTTCTCTGTAGTTAAGAATGGATGTCTTGAAACTTGAACAGTGACCATGTCTAATGCTGACAGAGTGGAAACGGACAGGAGGCTGAAGCTAGACTCTTTCCTGGTTTTGGCTTGAAACCATATTGGAAACCTTCATCAACCACATCCTGTAATACCAAGGACCAGATGACAACTCCACCATGAAGCACACAGGAAAAAAGGAAAATGTCTATTTGAGAAATTATCATCTTAGCCATCTCTCCTCTGGTCATTTACACCTTACTTTACTTTCTAAGGCAAAGAAGAAATATTTACAAATATTTCTATTTGTAAATCAGAGGTGAAGTAAAATGTCTAGAGCCACACAGTGTTGGATGTTTAGACTCTACATTTTTTAGCCTATTTTATTATTATTATTATTTTGTGGAGACCAAAGTTTTATTATTACTCAAATCAGTCTCCCTTCAGGGATCAGAGTTTTTAAAGATAATTTGGTGGATAGGGGAAGGTCAGTTAGTTGAGAATGCTGATTGGTTGGGCTGGAGATGAAATCATAGGGAATTGAAGCTGTCCTCTTGCTCTGAGTCAGTTCCTGTGGGGGAGTGGGGGGAGGTAAAAGCAGGTGTCAGGCCAATAGAACAGAGATTCCTATCTGGTATGCAGAAATACTAGTCATCTTATTCTCGGGTGGGGAAGGGCTGGCAGTGGCCAGAGCCCTGGAAAATTGTTCTGGCTGCAAGCAACTTGTCTGTTTTCCTTGGTGTGTTGACAAGCATTATCATTTTTATGTGTGTCCTGATGTGAAAATGTGGAAAGCACTACACAGAAGTGCCATTTAGTGCATATGTGGGTCTGTATGTAACTCTCCATGAAATAACACCTTACATCATATCGTTATTTGAGAGTTTTCAGAGTGCTTCCATGCACATCATCGTCACATTTACTCTTCAAACTAAGCCTGTCATGTAGATAGGGTAGTGAACAGTATTTAAATCTGCATTTAAAAAAAGACAGTTTTGAAATGGACAAAAAGAAAACTTGATTTTGCATCTCAATCATTCTTAAAATTTTAATAATTAAAAAATGAACATTTTATCACACATATTTAAATTATATGTGATAACTAATTTTATGTGCTAACTAGACTGGACTAAGAGATGCCCATATATATGGTTAAACATTATTTTTGGATATACCTGTTATGGTGTTTTCAGAAGAAATTAGCATTTGAATTGGTGAACTGAATAAAGCAGATGGCTGCCCTTAATGTGGTGGGCATCATCTAATCCAGGCATCCCCAAACTTTTTACACAGGGGGCCAGTTCACTGTCCCTCAGACCGTTGGAGGGCCGCCACATACTGTGCTCCTCTCACTGACCACCAATGAAAAGAGGTGCCCCTTCCTGAAGTGCAGCGGGGGGCCGGATAAATGGCCTCAGGGGGCCGGGCCCGCGGGCCATAGTTTGCGGATGCCTGATCTAATCTGTTGAAGATCAAAACAGAACAAAAATGCTTGAGTTAGGATACCAATCTGCTGCCCTTGGTGCTCCTGGTTCTTAGGACTTCAGACTTGGACTGGAATCTGCACCATTAACTTTCTGGCTCTCAGGTCTTCACACTACACCATTGGCTTTCCTGGGTCACCAGCTTTCAGATGGCAGATCATGAGACTTCTCAGCCTTCATAATCACATATGCCAATATCTTATAGTAAATCTCTTTATGTCTATCTATTATCTATCTATCTATCTATCTATCTATCTATCATCTAGATATATACAGATATAATCTATCTGTATCTATCTATCTACCTAGGTATATACAGATATAATATGTAAATCTGTCTCTCTCTCTTTATATGTGTCTCCATCCTTTTAGTTCTATTTTTCTGGAGAACTCTAACTAATACATATTTTTGTACCAAGAGTGATTCTAGAGGAACAGAATTCTAAGGATGAGTTTCCTGAACTGGTTCTGGAGTTTTGGGATTGGTTCTTAAATCTGATTAGATTTAAAGATGCTAATGACTATTTCCAGTAGTAAAGAGAGCATTGATAGTTCATGCATGATCTGGCAATGGAGATACACAAAAAAGTCTGCATTGGATACTCCCAGTCAACCACTTATAAAAAGAAAGGAGCTGAGTGACTTGTTGATGCCTTTGGAACATTTTTGGGAGATTTTGACAACCAATAGATCTAATAAGGTTGGCTGGTTGGTCCTAATATCCCTGGACAAAGTGGTGAAAGAAAAGCATGGGCTCAGGGACTCATATTGCCAGCAAAAACTCCATAAAAACTTGAAGGCTTCTTATGTATGCCCTGAAGAAGACACTTATCTCCTGTAGCTGCAGGGATAAGATTGCTGAAAATCAAACATATTCTGCCTCTTGCTGAATTTCAACTTGCATTGAATTCCCAGCCTTGTAGGGTGTCTAGTATTAAAGTGAGGGCGTTGATTGGGAAAAAATGGGATTCTGTAAGTTGGAATGGAGGTATATGGGAAGACCCTGATGAAGCTGGGGACACTGAACTCCTAAATTCTGATGAAACTTCTTTGTTAGGGGAAGAAGTCTCTTCACCACCAGCGGAAGCAGCCTTCCCCCGATTCTCAAAAGAATTGGTCTCCCCACCCCCAGCTGAAATAATCTCCCTACGCCCAGTGACAGGAGTATCCCTGCCATCAGTGGTATCAAATCTCTCCACCCCCAGTAATATTGGCCTTTCCATACCCATTTGAAGGGAGTATCCTTGTATTGCCCGAGGAAATGAATGCCCTCTCCTTAGGCAGTTGCCTTCCAAGATACTGCTGACTCTCTTCAGGACCCACTATCCCACCACCCCAATTTTGCTTCTAGACTTATAACTAGAGTCAAGTCATAACAGGCCCATAAGCATGAGGTACAAAGTATGAACCATGAAAAGGTAGGCCAAACTCGAAAAGAACTACTTGAAATTTCCAATTTATATAAGCAGAAATCTGGGAAATTTATATGGGAATGGATACTAAGGATGTGGGATAATGGAGAAAGGAACATAAAGTTGGATCAGGCAGAATTTACAGGCTCACTAAGCAGAGATTCTGCATTTAATGTTGAAACTCGAGTTTGGAAAGGCTTTAGCAGTTTGTTTGATTGGCTGACACATGGACCAAAAGGTGGCCCACAGTGACAGAACTGGAAATGCCAGATATGCCTTGGTTTAATGTACAGAAAAGAATTGAAAGCCTTAAGGAGATTGAAATATGAGAGTGAATTTCTCATTTAAGACCTACTCACCCACACTGGGAGGGTTCAGAAGACATACCTTTCACAAATACTGTAAGAAATAAATTTATGAGGGGAGTTCTGACATCTTTGAAGAGCTCTGTCATCACTATTCTCTGTAGGCCAGACCTTATAGTGGAAATGGTAGCCACTGAATTTGGAAACCTAAATGCAATAGGAGTAATTGGGTGCCAGATGGCGGGGGCCAAGTAGCAGGACTCGGTTGCCAAAGCCAAGGTGGACATCGCTACCATAATGGACAGCAGAGTCACAGCAGCAAAATGATCTGACTCACCTGGACCTATGGTTTTGGCTAGTAAATCATGGTTTTTGTAGAAGCAAAATAGATAAGAAGGCTACTAAATTCTTACTTAATCTATATAAGCAGGATAGTTCTAGGTCAATTGAACAAAAGTCTAATTTAAATAACAAAAACAGAGAGTCATGGCTCCTTGATCAATTCCCAGACTTGAGCCAGTTTACAGAACTAGAACCCCTTGAATGAAGGAAAGATGTGGTTTCCTTGAGGAAGGGCCTTGGTACACTATCAGAAATTTGTACTATTAATTTTTTCTCCCGTCCTTTCCCAAAGTGACCTATAGTCATTTACCACAATAACTGTATATTGAGGAAAAGAAAATAATTGAATCTTTCAGGGACTGCCAAACACTGATTCTGAACTGACACCAATTCTAGGAGACCCAAAATGTCACTGTGGCCTACCAGTTAGGTAGGGGCTTATAAAGGTCAGGTGACCAATGGAGTTTTAGCTCAGGTCCATCTCACAGTGGGTCCAGTAGGTTCCTGAACTCCTCTTGTGTTTATTTGCCCAGTTCTGGAATGCATAATTGGAAGAGGCATGCTCAGCAGCTGGAAAAATCTCCATATCGATTCCCTGAGCCTATAGGCTGGGTACTATTATGGCGGAAAAGGCCAAGTAGAAGCCATTTGAACTGCATCTATTTAGGAAATTTGTAAAACAAAAGCAATACATTCCTGGAGGGATTGCTGAGATTTGTGCCACCATCAGGGACTTAAAGGATTCAGGGGTGGTGTCTGCCACCACATCAACATTCACTTGCTTATTTGGCTCATGCAGAAAACAGATGTATTTTGGAGAATGATAGTAGATTTTTGTAGGCTTGATGAGGTGGTGACTCCAATTATAGCTGCTCCACTAGATGTGGTTTCATTGCTTGAACAAATTAACACATCCCCTGATACTTGGTATGTACTTATCAACCTGAAAGATTTCCTTTTCTCCATCCTTGCCCATAAGGCTCACCAGAAACTATGTGCCCTCAGCTGGCAAGGCCAGCAATACAACTTCACTATTCTACCACATGGGCATATCAACTTTCCAGTCCTATGTCATAATTTAATTAATTATTGTTTTTAAAATAATTTCAATGTTTCTTTTTGATTCAGGGGGTACATGTGCAGGTTTGTTACATGGATATATTATGTGATGCTGAGGTTTAGGCTATGAACGTGAGTGAACCCATTACCCAGGTAGTGAGCATAGTACCCAACCTTTGCCCCATTTCCTACCTTCCCCTCTTATAGTCCCCAGTATCTATTGTTCTCATTTTTGTGTCCATGTGTGCCATATGTTTAGCTCCCACTTATCAGTGAGAGCATACAGTATTTTTCTGTTTGTACATTAACTTACTTAGGATAATGGCCTCCAGCTAAATCCATGTTCCTACAAAGGAAATGATTTTATTCTTTTTATGGCCGTATAGTATTTTATGGTGTATATGTGCCACATTTTCTTTATGCAGTCCACCATTGATGGGCATCTAGGTTGATTCCATGTCTTTGCTATTGTGAATAGTTCTGCAATGAACATATGCATGCATATGTCTTTTTGGTAGAATGATTTATTTTCCTTTGGGTATATATCTTGTATTAGGATTACTGGGTCGAATGGTGGTTCTAAGTTCTTTGAGAAATCTCCAAACTGCTTTCCCACCAACAGTGTACATATGTTCCCTTTTCTCCACCACCTTAACTATCAGTTATTACTTTTGCCTATGTCATAATTTAGTTCACAGAGATCTTGGTTGCTTTTCCCTTCCAAAAGATATCAAAATGGTCCATCACATTGATGATATTATGCTAACTGGAACTAGTAAGTGAGAAGTAGCAATTACTTTAGGCTTATTGGTAAGACTTACTTTGTGCCAGAGGGTGGGAAATAAATCTGACAAAAATTCAGGGACCTTCTATATTAGTAAAATCTCTAGAGGTTCAGTGGTGTGGGGTCAACATATTCCTTCTAAAATGAAGGATAACTTATTGCATTTGGCCCTTCCTGCAACCAAAAAATAGGCACAATGCCTGGTGACCATTTTGAATTTTGGAGGCAATATATTCCTCATTTGGGTGTGTTACTCTGACCCATTTACCCAGTGACCTGAAAAGCTACTTGTTTTGAGTAGGACCCAGAATGAGAGAAGGCTCAGCAACAGGTCTAAGCTGCTATGTAAGCTGCTCTGCCATTTGGGCCATATAATCAAGTGGATCTAATGGTGCTTGAAGGGTCAGCTAGCGATTCTGTTTGGAGACTTTGGCAGACCTCTATAGGTGAATTACCATGCAGGCCTGCAGGGTTTTGGAGCAAAGTCCTGTCACCCTCCGCAGATAACTATTCTCTTATTGAGAAACAGCTCTTGACCTTCTACTGGGCCTTAGTAGAGACTAAATGCTTAACAATGGGCCACCAAGTTACCATGTGACCTGAACTGTTCATCACAAACTGGGTGTAATCTGACCCACTGAGCCATAAAGTTGGACCCACACAGCAGAGCACTGATTATCAAATAGATGTGGTATGTATGTGATTGGGCCTAAGCAGGCCCTGAAGGAACAAGTAAGGTAAATGAAGAAGTGGTCCAAATGCCCATGGTCCCCACTCTTGTTACATTGCTTTCTCTCTCCGAGCCTGCACTTAAAGGCCTTGTGGGGAGTTACCTACAATGAGTTGACAAAGAAGAGAAGACTCAGGCCTAGTGTATAGATGGTTCTGCATAATATGCAGGCAACACCTGAAAGTAGACAACTGCAACACTATGCCCTTGTTTGGGTTATCAGTGAAGGGCAGTGGTGAAGGGAAAGCCTATCAGTGAGCAGAACTTTGAGCGGTCCACCTGGTTGTTCACTTTGATTGAAAGGAAATGTCCAGATGTGTAATTATACATTGATTCTTGGGCTGTGGCCAATGATGTGGCTGTATGGTTGGGGATTTGGAAGGAATGTAATTGGGAAAAATTGATGGCAAGAATATTTTGGGAAGAAGTTTGTGGATAGTCCTCTCTGAACGGGCAAAACTAGTGAAGATATTTGTGTCCTGTATGAATGCTCAACAATGGCTGACCTTAGCAGAGGAAAATTTTAATAATCAAATGGAGTGGGTGACCCATTCTGTGAATATGTTAGCCTCTTTCTCCAACCACCCATGTCATCACTCAGTGGGATCATTAACAAAGTGGTTATGGAGGCAGGAATGTAAGTTATAAATGGGCTTAGCAACAAGGATTGTTATATACCAAGGCTGACATGCCTATGGCCATGGCTGAGTGCCCAATCTGCCATCGGCTGTGATGAACACTGAGTCCCTGATATGGCAGCATTGCCCAGGGTGATCAGCCTCATTCCACCCCTGAGCTTTCAGGTAGACAGATGCGATTCAAAACTCTGTTCTAAGGTGTTTATTGTAATGGAGTAATGGGTTTGCAGTAATAAGTCATACTTTTCCACCGAAGGGGAGGAGGGCTGGGAATCCCTGAGACTAGCTGAAGTTAAGTTGTTGGAAGAATTCCTTGACTGGTGATTTTACTTGTGTGTTTTATTGCTCTGTTTACTGAAAATGACTCCGGGATGCTCCTGGTTTGTCCATCTACCGCTTTGATTCCTTGGATCCCACCCATTCTTTCACTTTAAGAAAAAAAAAAAAAAAACAAATAATTGTTGCAGAGGTCTCTGTATTTTGCAGCTGCCCTTTTGTAAGAAGCACTTTTCCCAAATAAAACAATTTAAAAAAACAAAACAAAACAAAACAAAAAAATGGCAGATTGGTTACACTGGACAGCTTCCACAATGGAAGAAGCACTTTTTCTTCTTACTGAAATAGACACTTACTCTGGATATGGGTTTGCCTTCCATGAGTGTCATGCTTCTGCCAAAACTACCATCTGTGGACTTACAGAATGCTTTGTCCACTGTCTTGAATTTTATACAGCATTGCTTCTGATCAAGCAACTCACTTCACAGCAAAAAAGTTCAGTAATGGGTCCATGCTTATGGAGTTCACTAGTCTTACCATGTTCTCCACCATCCTGAAGCACCTGGCTTGATAGACCTGTGGAATGATCTTTTGAAGACTCAGTTACATTGGCAGTCAGGTGGCCATACCTTGCAGGGCTGGGATAGGGTCCTCCAGAAGCCTGTACATGCTTTGTATCAGCATCGAAAATATGATGGTGTTTCTCCCATAGCCAGGATTCAAGGGTTCAGTAATCAAGGGGTGAAAATGGGAGTGACACCATTACTAATAACCCCTAGTGATCTACTAGTAAAAACATTGTTTCCTGTTTCTGTGATTTTATGCTCTGTTGGTCAAAAGATCTTTGTTCCAAAGGGAGGATCTGTTTCACTAGGAGACAAAACAATGATTTCATTGAATCGGAAGTTAAGACTGCTTCCCATCCACTTTAGCCTCCTCATTCCTCTGAATCTACAGGCAAAGAAGAATTGTGGTGCTGGCTTGGGTGACTGATCCTGATTATTTTTTTTTTCTTTTTCTTTTTTATTGCATTTTAGGTTTTGGGGTACATGTGAAGAACATGCAAGATTGTTGCATAGGTACACACATGGCAGTGTGGTTTGCTGCCTTCCGTCCCCTCACCTGTATCTGTCATTTCTCCCCATGCTATCTCTTCCCACCTCCCCACCCCCCCATCCCTCCCCCATTTCCCTCCTATGGACCCCAGTGTGTAGTGCTCCCCTCCCTGTGTCCATGTGTTCTCATTGTTCAACACGCGCCTATGAGTGAGAATATGCGGTATTTGATTTTCTGCTCTTGTGTCAGTTTGCTGAGAATGATGGTTTCCAGATTCATCCATGTCCCTACAAAGGACATGAACTCATCGTTTTTGATGGCTGCGTAATATTCCATGGTGTATATGTACCACATTTTCCCTATCCAGTCTATCATCGTTGGGCATTTGGGTTGGTTCCAGGTCTTTGCTATTGTAAACAGTGCTGCAATGAACATTCGTGTGCACGTGTCCTTATAGTAGAATGATTTATAATCCTTTGGATATATACCCAGTAATGGGATTGCTGGGTGAAATGGGATTTCTATTTTTAGGTCCTTGAGGAATCGCCACACTGTCTTCCACAATGGTTGAATTAATTTACATTCCCACCAACAGTGTAAAAGTGTTCCTATTTCTCCACATCCTCTTCAGCATCTGTTGTTTCCAGATTTTTTAATGATCGCCATTCTAACTGGTGTGAGATGGTATCTCAATGTGGTTTTGATTTGCATTTCTCTAATGACCAGTGATGATGAGCATTTTTTCATATGTTTGTTGGCCTCCTGTATGTCTTCTTTTGTAAAGTATCTGTTCATATCCTTCGCCCATTTTTGAATGGGCTTGTTTGTTTTTCTCTTGTAGATCTGTTTTAGTTCTTTATAAATTCTGGATATCAGCCCCTTGTCAGATGGGTAGACTGCAAAAATTTTTTCCCATTCTGTTGGTTGCCGATTCACTCTACTGACTGTTTCTTTTGCCATACAGAAGCTGTGGAGTTTGGTTAGGTCCCATTTGTCTATTTTGGCTTTTGTTGCCATTGCTTTTGGCGATTTGGTCATGAAGTCCTTGCCTACGCCTATGTCCTGAATGGTTTTGCCTAGATTTTCTTCTAGGGTTTTTATGGTGTTAGGTCTGATGTTTAAGTCTTTAATCCATCTGGAGTTAATTTTGGTGTAAGGTGTCACGAAGGGGTCCTGTTTCTGCTTTCTGCACATGGCTAGCCAGTTTTCCCAACACCATTTATTAAACAGGGAATCCTTTCCCCATTGCTTGTTTTTGTCAGGTTTGTCGAAGATCAGATGGTTGTGGGTATGTTGTATTTCCTCTGAGGTCTCTCTTCTGTTCCATTGGTCTATATCTCCGTTTTGGTACCAGTACCATGCTGTTTTGATTACTGTAGCCTTGTAGTATAGTTTGAAGTCCGGTAGTGTGATGCCTCCTGCTTTGTTCTTTTTGCTTAGAATTGACTTGGCTATGCGGGCTCTCTTTTGGTTCCATATGAAGTTTAAGGTGTTTTTTTCCAGTTCTGTGAAGAAGGTCATTGGTAGCTTGATGGGAATAGCATTGAATCTGTAAATTACTTTGGGCAGTATGGCCATTTTCACGATGTTGAGTCTTCCTAACCATGAACATGGAATGTTTCTCCATCTGTTTGTGTCCTCTCTTATTTCGTTGAGCAATGGCTTGTAGTTCTCCTTGAAGAGGTCCTTTACGTTCCTTGTTAGTTGTATTCCTAGGTATTTTATTCTCTTTGTGGCAATTGTGAATGGCAGTTCGTTCTTGATTTGGCTCTCTTTAAGTCTGTTACTAGTGTATAGGAATGCTTATGATTTTTGCACGTTGATTTTGTATCCTGAGACTTTGCTGAAGTTGTTTATCAGTTTCAGGAGATTTTGGGCTGAGATGATGGGGTCGGTCTTCTAGATATACAATCATGTCATCTGCAAATAGAGACAATTTGATTTCCTCCTTTCCAATTTGGATACCCCTTATTTCTTTTTCTTGCCTGATTGCTCTGGCTAGAACTTCCAGTACTATATTGAATAGGAGTGGTGAGAGAGGGCATCCTTGTCTAGTGCCAGATTTCAAAGGGAATGCTTCCAGTTTTTGCCCATTCAGTATGATATTGGCTGTTGGTTTGTCGTAAATAGCTTTTATTGTTTTGAGATACGTTCTGTCAATACCTAGTTTATTGAGGGTTTTTAGCATAAAGGGTTGTTGAATTTTGTCAAAAGTCTTCTCTGCATCAATTGAGATAATCATGTGGTTTTTGTCTTTGGTTCTGTTTATGTGGTGAATTACGTTTATGGACTTGCGTATGTTGAATCAGCCTTGCATCCCCAGGATGAATCCTACTTGATCATGGTGGATGAGCTTTTTGATATGCTGCTGCAATCGGTTTGCCAGTATTTTATTGAAGATTTTTGCATCTATGTTCATCATGGATATTGGCCTGAAATTTTCTTTTCTCGTTGAGTCTCTGCCGGGTTTTGGTATCAGGATGATGTTTGTCTCATAAAATGATTTGGGAAGGATTCCCTCTTTTTGGATTGTCTGGAATAGTTTCAGAAGGAATGGTATCAGCTCCTCTTTGTATGACTGGTAGAATTCGGCTGTGAACCCATCTGGACCTAGGCTTTTTTGGGTGGTAGGCTCTTTATTGCTGCCTCGACTTCAGACCTTGTTATTGGTCTATTCAGGGTTTTGTCTTCTTCCGGGTTTAGGCTTGGGAGGATGCAGGTGTCCAGGAATTTATCCATTTCTTCCAGGTTTACTAGTTTATGTGCATAGAGTTGTTTGTAATAATCTCTGATGATGGTTTGGATTTCTGTGGAATCTGTGGTGATATCCCCTTTATCGTTTTTTATTGCATCAATTTGGTTATTCTCTCTTTTCTTTTTTATTAATCTGGCTAGTGGCCTGTCTATTTTGTTGATCTTTTTGAAAAACCAGCTCCTGGATTTATTGATTTTTTGAAGAGATTTTTGTGTCTCTATTTCCTTCAGTTCTGCTCTGATCTTAGTTATTTCCTGTCTTCTGCTAGGTTTTGAGTTTTTTTGATCTTGCTCCTCTAGCTCTTTCAATTTTGATGATAGGGTGTCAATTTTAGATCTCTCCTTTCTTCTCATGTGGGCACTCATTGCTATATATTTTCCTCTAGAGACTGCTTTAAATGTGTCTCAGAGATTCTGGTATGTTGTGTATTCATTCTCTTTGGTTTCGAAGAACATCTTTATTCTGCCTTCATTTCATTGTTTATCCAGTCAACATTCAAGAGCAAGTTGTTCCGTTTCCAGGAAGCTGTGCAGTTCTGAGTTAGTTTCTGCATTCTGAGTTCTAACTCGATTGCACTGTGGTCTGAGAGACTGTTTGTTATGATTTCCGTTCTTTTGCATTTGCTGAGGAGTGATTTATTGCCAATTATGTGGTCAATTTTAGAGTAGGTGTGATGTGGTGCTGAGAAGAATGTATATTCTGTGGATTTGGGGTGGAGAGTTCTGTAAATGTCTGTTAGGTTTGCTTGTTCCAGGTCTGAGTTCAGGTCCTGGATATCCTTGTTGATTTTCTGTCTGGTTGATCTGTCTAATATTGACAATGGGGTGTTAAAGTCTCCCACTATTATTGTGTGGGAGTCTAAGTCTCTTTGTAAGTCATTAAGAACTTGCCTTATGTATCTGGGTGCTCCTGTATTGGGTGCGTATATATTTAGGATCGTTAGCTCTTCTTGTTGCAGTGATCCTTTTACCATTATGTAATGTCCTTCTTTGTCTCTTTGGATCTTTGTTGCTTTAAAGTCTATTTTATCGGAGATGAGAATTGCAACTCTGCTTTTTTTTGCTCTCCATTTGCTTGGTTGATCTTCCTCCATCCTTTTATTTTGAGCCTTTGTGTATCCTTGCGTGTAAGATGGGTTTCCTGGATACAGCACACTGATGCGTTTTGGCTTTTTATCCAATTTGCCAGTCTGTGTCTTTTGTTTGCAGCATTTAGTCTATTGACATTTAGGGATTGTATTGTTATGTGTGAATTTGATGCTGTCATTTTGATGCTACCTGGCTGTTTTGTTGGTTAGTTGATGCAGCTTCTTGATTGTGTTGACGCTCTTTTACCATTTGGTGTGTTTTTGGAGTGGCTGGTACTGGTTGTTCCTTTATATGTGTAGAGCCTCTTTCAGGAGTTCTTGTAGAGCAGGTTTGGTGGTGATGAAATCTCTGAGTGCTTGCTTGTTCACAAAGGATTTTATTTTTCCTTCACTTATGAAGCTGAGTTTGGCTGGATAGGAGATTCTGGGTTGAAAGTTCTTTTCTTTAAGGATGTTGAATATTGGCCCCCAGTCTCTTCTGGCTTGTAGGGTTTCTGCTGAGAGATCTGCTGTGAGTCTAATGGGCTTCCCTTTGTGGGTAACCCGACCTTTCTCTCTGGCTGCCCTTAGCATTTTCTCTTTCATTTCAACCCTGGTGAATCTGATGATTATGTGCCTTGGGGTTGCTCTTCTTGAGGAATATCTTTGTGGTGTTCTCTGTATTTCCTGTATTTGAATATTGGTCTGCCTTGCTAGGTTGGGGAAGTTTTCCTGGATAATATCCTGAAGAGTATTTTCCAGCTTGGATTCATTCTCTTCATCACATTCAGGTACACCTATCAGACGTAGATTAGGTCTTTTCACATAGTCCCACATTTCTTGAAGATTTTGTTCATTCCTTTTTGCACTTTTTTTCTCTGTTCTTGCCTTCTCTTTTTATTTCATTGAGTTGATCTTCGACCTCTGATATCCTTTCTTCTGCTTGGTCAATTCGGCTGTCGTAGCTTGTGCATGCTTCACGAAGTTCTCGTGTTGCGTTTTTCAGCTCCATCAATTCACTTATATTCCTCTCTATGCTGTCCATTCTTGTTAGCATTTCGTCCAATCTTTTTTCAAGGTTCCTAGTTTCTTTGCGTTGGGTTAGAACATGTTCTTTTACCTCACTGTAGTTTCTTACTACCCACCTTCTGAAGTCTGATTCTGTCATTTCATCACCCTCCTTCTCCGTCCAGTCTGGTTCCCTTGCTGGTGAAGAGTTGTGATCCCTTTTAGGAGGAGAGGTGTTCCGGTTTTGGGAGTTTTCATCCTTTTTGCACTGGTTTCTTCCCATTTTTGTGGGTTTATCCACCTGTTGTCTTTGTAGTTACTGTCTTTCAAATTGGGTCTCTGAGTGAGCTTCTAGTTCATGGATGCTGAAGTTACTTTTTTTTTTTTTTTTTTTTTTTTTTTTTTTTTTTTTTTAAGCTTTCCTTCTAACAGTCTGGCCCCTCTGCTATAGGACTGCTGAGGTTCTGGAATCAGCCCTGTGGGGGCCAAAACAGCCGCACTGGCTGGCGACCCCTCTGCCTGGGTATCTCCTGGTCTGTGGGCAATAAAAATTCGTCTGGAAATGCGGCATCCACTCACCCTCTGCACTTTCACTGGGAGCTGAAGTCCTGAGCTGTTCTTAGGCGGCCATCTTCTGATCCTGATTTTTAAGGAGAAATTGGACTACTACTCTATAATGGAGGTAAGGAAGAGTATGTTCAGAACACAGGAGATGCCTTAGGTATCTTTTAGTATAACCATGCCCTGTGATTAAGGTCAGTAGAAAATTTAACAATTTGAATTTTTGAAACAACAATTCAATCCAGGCCAAACTATGAATGGCCCAGAACCCTCAGGAATGAAGGTCTGGGTCATTCCACCAAGCAAAGAACCACGACCTACTGAGGTGCTTACTGAAGGCAAAATAAATATGGAATGGATGGTAGATGAAGGTAATTATAAATGCCAGCTATGACCATGCGACCAGTTACAAAAACAAGGACTGTAATTGTCATAAATATTTCTTAGTTTGTTATGAATACGTTTGTGTCTGGGCAAATACCTAAACAAATATCTTTGTTTTCTTTCCTCTCTTTTTCCCTTATGTAATGTAAAATGTATTGACTCTATGTCATAGTGTTTAAGTATTGTTAATTTTATATCATAGTATTTCAGTTCAGGGAAATCAAGGGGAAGAGTGAACTTCACTCAAGTACTTTACCTTCTTCCCCTTTTCTGGTGAAGGGGCTAATGCATTTTTGGTTGTATGTAGGATAGTTGTATTACGTTAGGCAGAATTATGACTTTGTTATGATTTTAATTTGAAGATTAAGTATGGTTTGAGAAAATGTGGGGGAGGAAGGTGGATGAGGGATGGACTTATGATTATTAATTTTATGTGCCAACTTGATTGCACTAGGGGATTTCCAGGTAGTTTGGTTAAATATGACTTCTGGCTATGCCTATGACAGTGTTTCTGGGAGAGATTAGCATTTTAATCGGCAAACTGAGTAAAGCAGATGGCTCTTTCCAATGTGAATGGGCGTCATATAGTCTGTTGAAGGCCTGAATAGAACAAAAAGTTGAAGGAAGGTTGAATTAATTCTTCCTGACTGTTTCAGCTACAACATCAACCTTCTCTTCCCTTTGGTTATCCTTGTTCTCAGAACTTCAAACATGGACTAGAATCTACAGCATCAGTTCCCTGGCTCTCAGGTCTTCAAATTACACCACTGACTTTTCTGGGTCTCCAGCTTACAGATGACAGATCATGGGACTTCTCAGCCTTGTTATTATGTGAGACAATACATTATAATAAATGTCTTTATATATCTTATTTATAGGACTTATGAATATATAACTGTCTATAGGACAGTTATATTCTATTTATATATAACTCTTCATATGCATAAATCATACATATATATTCCTCTCTCTACATATCATATATCTATATATTGTTATATACATATATATTCTATAGGTTCTATAGAATAAAAAAAAATGGCTACGCCATAGACAGAGCAGTAGCGAGGGCTGCTGGGCGACTGTTTCTATGATTATTTCTTGATCATGTGATTTAGCATAATTCTTAAGAGCTCTAGGATTTTAAGAATGGTACATAAGCATTGGCACCAATGTAAAGACATGAACTGCATTAGACCCTAAAGAGTTAACCAGCCTCTTGAAGCTTTGAAGCTGGGCATTAGTTTTTCCTCTATAGCTATGAAAGTCCTAGATGGCATCTTCTTCCAATATCAGGCTATTTCATCTTCACTGAAAATCTTTTTTTTTTTTTTTTTTTTTTTTTTTTTTTTTTGAGATGGAGTTTCACTCTTGTTACCCAGGCTGGAGTGCAATGGCGCGATCTCGGCTCACCACAACCTCCGCCTCCTGGGTTCAGGCAATTCTCCTGCCTCAGCCTCCTGAGTAGCTGGGATCACAGGCACATGCCACCATGCCCAGCTAATTTTTTGTATTTTTAGTAGAGACGGGGTTTCACCATGTTGACCAGGATGGTCTCGATCTCTTGATCTCAGTGATCCGCCCGCCTCGGCCTCCCAAAGTGCTGGGATTACAGGCTTGAGCCACCGCGCCTGGCGAAAATCTTTTACTTAGTGTAGCCACCCTCATAAATTATCTTAGTTAAATCTTCTGGATAACTTGCTACAGCTTCTCCATCAGCACGTGCTGCTTTACCTTGCTCTTTTACGTTATGGAGACAGCTTCTTTCTTTAAACCTTATGAACCAACCTCTGCTAGCCTTATAGTTTTTCTTCTGCAGCTTCCTTACCTCTCTCAGCTTTGATAGAATTGAATAGTTATAGTCTTGCTCTGGGCTTTGGTTTAGAGAGTGTTGTGGCAGGTTTGATCTTCTATTCAGACCACTAAAACTTTCTCAGCAATAAGACAGTTTCACTTATGATTTGTGTTTTTATAGGAGCAGTACTTTTAATTTCCTTCAAGAGCTTTTCATTTGCATTCCCAATTTGGCTAGCTGTTTGGCTTAAGAGGTCTAGCTTTTGGCTTGTCTCAACTTTTCACATGTCTTCCTCACTAAGCTTAATCATTTCTAGCTTTTGATTTAAAGTGCAACTCTTCCTTTCACTTGAACACTTAGCAGCCATTGTAGGATTATTAATTGGCCTAAATTCAATACTGTTGTATCTCAGAGAATAGGGAGGCCAAAGGAGAGTGACAGAGAGGGAGGAATAGCTGGTTGGTGGAGCAGTCAGAGCACACACATGTGTTGAAGTTTGCTGTCCTGTATGGGCACAGTTTTTGCTACCCCAAAACAATTATTACAGTAGCATCAAAGAACACTTATCACACACCACCACAACAAATATAATAATAATGGAAAAGTTTACAACATTGTTAGAATTACCAAGCTGTGACACAGAAACAGAAAGTGAGCATATGTTGTTGGAAAAATAGCACTAATAGACTTGCTTGATGCAGGGTTCCCACGAACTTTCAATTTGTAAAAAATGCAAAATCTGTGAAGCACAATGAAGTGATTTGCAATCAAATGAGGTATGCCTGTATAAATCTTCTCACAATAACTTTAATAATGGACAAATACCCATCTCTTGACCACAACAATGTATTGGATTACTTTGGAAGTTTTAGAAATTGGTTTAATTGTAGTTTTCAATTTTAAAAGTAAAGATTTTTATCCATAGAGACAAAGTGTTTTTCAAAAGGCTGGTTCCAATTTGCCTTCCCACCATGAATGTATGAAAATAAATTTAACCACAATTTTTCAATATATAAACTGCTACCCCAATGAAGATATTTTCCCAATGAAGATATTGAAACCTAAGGTCAAAATGAAACATATAGATCTCCAACTAGTAAGTTTCCCAGCTGGAAATTTATGTATTTAACAAATATATATAGTGAATACTATATGCCAGACACTCTTCTAAGCACCTTATAAGACTTTAACGCTGCTCACATAAAGGAAATTTGTTACTATTTTCTTATTGAAATATGTAATCAGTGACTCTACATTTTCATTTGGTTCCACCTCTCCTGCTCCTTCCTCTCTTCATCATTTCAACAATTGTTATCAAGTGCATATTATGTATCTAATAGCCTCATACCCCATCCACCTTCCCTGTTGCAATACTCTCCTCTGGTCTTCCCTAAATAGCAGTGTGGTTCTCCTAATAAGGACTAACTTTTCTCATATCTTATGGTCTGAGGCTTGTGAGAGGTGAACAACAGTGCAGTATGGTGAAAACTGAATGTGAAATAGGCGTCTTTATTTTTTTTTTTAATTTTAAGTTCCAGGATACATGTGCAGGACGTGCAGGTAAATGTGTGCCATGGTGGTTTGCTGCATCTATCAACCCATCACCTAGGTATTAAGCCCCACATGCATTAGCTATTTATCTTGATGCTCTCCCTTCCCCCGCACTCCTGACAGGACTCAGGAACAGAAAACCAAGGCCTACATGTTTTCACTTGTAAGTGGGAGCTGAATGTTGAGGCTGAGGTGGGCAGATCACTTGAGTCCCAGAGTTTGAGATCAGCCTGGGTGACATGGTGAAATCCTGCCTTTATTTAAAAAACACAAAAATTAGCTGGTGTGGTGGCCCATGCCTGTAGTTTCAGCTACTTGGGAGGCTGAGGTGGGAGGATTGTTTGAGACCAGCAGGCAGAGGTTGCAGTGAGCCAAGATTGTGCCACTGCACTCTACCCTGGGTGACAGAGTGAGTCCCTGCCTCAGAAACAAAAAGCAAAATAGTAATTACAATAATTGTAAAATGATCAAACACTTTAACCAAAAAGCAGAAATTCTTAAATTGGAGTTTGCAAACGACATTCAACTATTTGCTATTCATAAGAGATATACCTTAGAATCAAAGGTACAAATGAGTTAAAGGTAAAAATATGAAAAATATAATAACATGCAAACAACAATCATAAGAAAGCTGGAGTGTTTTTACTAATCTCACACGAATGGTGATTTAAAACAAAAATACTTCTACAAATAAAGAGGGACAAGTTTTAATGATAAAAGGGTCAATCTATCAGGAAAATATAATAATTATAAACATACATGGATCTAACAACAGAGTGTCAAAATATATCAAGCAAAAATGGACAGAATTAAAGTGAAAAATAGACAATTCAACAGTAAGTTTTGGGGATGTCAATATTCCAGTTTTAATAATGGATAGAGCAAGAAGAAAAAAAATTAGAAAAGGTTAAGGAAACTTGAACAGTGCCATCAACCAACTTGACACAAGTGACATCTATAGAATATTCTGTTCAACAACAGCATTATAATCTTTCTACACTTAATATTGGGCAACTCAATCTCATGTACTCTGCAACCTCACCAAAGTTAAGACAGTTTTATACAGTTGACTTACCAAAACTTGTGGCTGTTTAATGGGCAACTTTCTATATGTTAGCAACATGTTTATAGAGTATATTGAAGTAACTTTTTGCATTGTTTTTTATTTTAGAGATGTTTACGGCCCAGGACTCATAACTCATTACAGTTTTAGGGAAGTGATTAGCACTGACAGACTATTCTCACATTTTCAGCTAGAGTTGAAAAGTAGGGAAGGTTTCTTCAAACTCAGTGAAAGCCTGATGCAGTTTGGCAGAGGTGTGGAATTACTGTTTTTGTTTTGATTTTATAAGCAGTATTAATGACAATTGTTAACATATACAAAAGTAAAGGGAATAGTACCAGAACCCCCATGTACTCATTACCTGCCTTCAACAATTATCACCTCATGGTGACTCTAGTTTTATTGATACCATGCAACCTACTCTTTACCACCTCAGCACCAAATTGTTTTAAAAAATTCTAGATATTATATTATGGAATACCTTCATAAATACATCTATTCAGGCAGAGGTAGATATTAGTAACATCTTGAGTTAAGAATTAGGAAACCGGCCGGGCGCGGTGGCTCAAGCCTTTAATCCCAGCACTTTGGGAGGCTGAGGCGGGTGGATCACGAGGTCGAGAGATCGAGACCATCCCGGTCAACATGGTGAAACCCCGTCTCTACTAAAAATACAAAAAACTAGCTGGACATGGTGGCCCATGCCTGTAATCCCAGCTACTTAAGAGGCTGAGGCAGGAGAATTGCCTGAGCCCAGGAGGCGGAGGTTGCAGTGAGCCGAGATCGCGCCATTGCACTCCAACCTGGGCAACAAGAGCGAAACTCCGTCTCAAAAAAAAAAAAAAAAAAAAAAAAGAATTAGGAAACCCTGCCGGGTGCGGTGGCTCAAGCCTGTAATCCCAGCACTTTGGGAGGCCGAGGCGGGTGGATCACGAGGTCGAGAGATCGAGACCATCCTGGTCAACATGGTGAAACCCCGTCTCTACTAAAAATATAAAAAACTAGTTGGGCATGGTGGCGCGTGCCTGTAATCCCAGCTACTCAGGAGGCTGAGGCAGGAGAATTGCCTGAGCCCAGGAGGCGGAGGTTGCAGTGAGCCGAGATCGCGCCATTGCACTCCAACCTGGGCAACAAGAGCGAAACTCCGTCTCAAAAAAAAAAAAAAAAAAAAAAAAAGAATTAGGAAACCCTGCCGGGTGCGGTGGCTCAAGCCTGTAATCCCAGCACTTTGGGAGGCCGAGGCGGGTGGATCACGAGGTCGAGAGATCGAGACCATCCTGGTCAACATGGTGAAACCCCGTCTCTACTAAAAATATAAAAAACTAGCTGGGCATGGTGGCGCGTGCCTGTAATCCCAGCTACTCAGGAGGCTGAGGCAGGAGAATTGCCTGAACCCAGGAGGCGGAGGTTGCGGTGAGCCGAGATCGCGCCATTGCACTCCAGCCTGGGTAACAAGAGTGAAACTCCGTCTCAAAAAAAAAAAAAAAAAAAGAATTAGGAAACCCAGATCTAGCCTTTGATTATTAAAGGATGCTGGACAAATCTCATATTTTCTCTTGGCTTCAGTCTCTTTACGTGTAAAATGAGGTACATTGGTATCTGTATCAGTGGTTCTTCACTATGTGTACACTGCGCATTCGAATCATCTGGGGAGCTATTAACAATTTTGGAACTCTTGAGAATAAGTCCTGGCTTCAGTATTTTAAAAAGCCCTCAAGTGATTCTAATGTGAAGTCAATATTGAGAACCAATAATCTAGAATGATCTCTGTCATTTCACTAGACTGTAGTATTCAGTTATTTAATTGACCAGTAATCTAAGTGTTACTGTGAAAGTATTTAGTTGATGTGGTTATTATTTACAATTGGTTAACTTTAAGTAAAAAAGATTATGCTCAATAATGTGACTGGAATTTATCTAATCAGTTGAAGGCTTTAAGATAAAAAACTGGTTTTCTGAAGAAGAAATTCTGCCTTAAGACCAAAGCAACAACTTCTGCCTGGCTTTCCAGCCTCTCAGTCTGCCCTACAGAATCTGGATTTGCCAGCCCCCACAATCATGTGATCCAATTCCTTAAACTCTCTCTTTCTCTTCTCTCTCTCTCTCTCTCTCTGTGTGTGTGTGTGTGTGTGTGTGCACGCGTGCACGTATGCATGAGCCCGTGGCTCTATTTCTCTGTTTCTGTGAGAATTCTGACTGTTAGTCTTTTTCTGTATTTCTAAGGGTTTCTGGTTCTGATTATGCATCTCTGCTTTTTTTCAAAACCAACCTTTGCCTTTCAGAAAACTGCCACTGGCAGTTTTAAGATTTACTGAGAGGTTATTATTTATTGAGTAGCTACTATGTTCCAGGAAGCATGTTTAGAGTCTTTCGACTTAGTTGTACAACAATATCCCTTAGTTGTAATGACTGAGCTACCTCTGTCAACATTCCTAATAGAGTGCTTGCAAAATAGTAAGATAAATTTTATTCTTTTTTTCCTCCACAATTGTGTTAGATCTACATTAGTATCTTGGGTCATGGAGCATCAGTAACTGGGAGATAATTTTTTTTACCCCAGTTTTTCTTTTTTTATTGCCTATAGCCTGATTTCTTTGGGCCAGATGTATTTCTATTTGGCCTGGGGAGACAGGATTATTTGTGGTCCACAGTGCTCAACAAAAAGCACTTAATATAGCATGAAGCAAAAATTGATTGTCTTGAATTCAAATTGCACCTTTCCTCTGAAATCTCAAGAGTCCACATAGGGACTATCAAAGTTGAAAGAGTGAACCAAGGAGGTGGGCATTAGTAGAAAGAGGTCTAGATTATCAGGCATGGCCATCACTGTTACATGCGAAATCTCGGGTCCCACTCCAGACCTACTTAATTAGAACATGCGTTTTAAAAAGATGCCTGAGTGACTCATATGCACATTAAAGTTGAGAAGCTCTGGTCTTTATGTGTCTTTCATGTTATTTTAGCTGTCCCATTTATGGCCAACTATTTTTTCAATTTGTGACATGGCTCTTGAGGTTAGAATTCCAACTGTAACCTGGGTTGGGAAATCAGGAAGGACCAAGATAAGGGCTCAGTCTAGGGTTGTAAAAGAGATAACAATAAAAAAACAGCCTTGGAATAGCTGGCATTAGTGTCCTGAAAACAATTTAATTTTTTCTCTAATTTATCTTTCAATTCACCCCAACAGTTCCCCCCACCCCACTGTGGAACAATGATTTCAAATAATGCCATGCCATACATACCTCTTTCTTTTTAGGTCAGTTTAAGTTCTTTTCTCATTTTATAAGTCCCCTCACCCTTAGTCCAAATGTGTACTGTGACACACATGCAGGCCCACCATTGTCAGAGCAGACACTTTTGGATGAAGCCAGTTACCAAAAAGTGGACTTCTCCAAATCTGATGCAAAGTAAGATGCTCCCAGGCAGGCCCGCCCTTCCTACGTCATTCCCCTTTTCTTACACTCCTCGCCTGTGAATGATTACGTTCCCCTGTTTTCTGCTGTGCAGCCTCGATTATCACTCTTCACATCTGGGCCAGAATGATTTTGTTAAGTCATTTTAGACAAAAAATGAAGCACAATTTATCTTCACTCCTAATTGTGCCAATTAGCCTCAGGAAAAGCCAAGGCCTTCAGGAAAACTGCTGTCAAGCTTTACAGTGGGCTTGATAAGTTGAATCTAGAACATCCTACCTGCTTGGCTGGGTGTTTGGGTTAGTGTTGCATGGATATCTTTCTGGAGCGTATTTTTACTCAGTGTAACTAAGCTAAAACATTTTTTAACAGCACAGATGGCTGTGTTGTGGAATATAATACTCACATGAAGTTTTAAGATAGAACACAAGACTTCAAAGAAGTTTCTGCTTGTGAAGGGCATTTCAAATGAGGTCCTCCATATCCCTTTATGGGATATGTATCTACTCTCCTCTGCCATTAGGAATAGTCAGGTGGGTCAGTTTGAGAACTCTGCGTGCCAAGAATTATACTAGATGATGAGGATACAGAGATGACTAAAACACAGGCCCTGATCTCCAGGATCTTATAATGGGGGAACAGAAAATATTCCCAAGTAGACGTTGAGTTCTTGGAGGACAGGGAACCACCCCCTAATTGTCATTGAGTAAATTAAACACACAGCTTTCTCTTCCTATAATGATCAGTTAACCAACATTGCCCGAGTTCCTTACCCGATGGGCAAGGCTGTGCTGGGTGTTGGGAATACAGCAATAAATCAGTCACATGTGCAGACCTCAGATGGACCTTCTGGTAGGAGAAAAATCAATGGAGCAGAGACTCACAAGACCCTGAGGGCACTACCCTTGGCTGAGAAGCACTAGAAGCAAAGGTTTGTAGAGGAAAGGTTCCAAATGGGGCAAATCACCCTGCTTTGGGAAATATATCACTTAAACAACAACAAACAGCACTGTTACCAACTATGAAATGAAGGGAGATGCCCGTTTTTTTTTGTTTCACTGAAGTGAGTTTTATATGTAACAAAATTTCTTCATGGAATCTGTGACAAAACCATGACAAATAGCCCCATACTAAATGTAAATTCATTGGGGTGGCAGTGGCTCCCAGGGTTTCTATGTTCTCCGTCTTTTTTAAATTTTTTAATTGTCATAAAAAGTAAGTAACATAAAATTTGCCGTCTTAACCAAAGTGGGTGGTAGGAAACTGATCTTGTGATGCATATCCAAACACACACCTGGAAGATATTAATGTATTGAGACTGAAGGAGTCTGAGGAGTTTTTTTTTGTGGGAAAAACTGGTGTACTATGCAACTTCTCCTACCACTAAAATGGAAGAAGAGAGAAGGTGCTACCATTTACCTTAAGCCAAGTATGAAAGGGAGCTTTAATCAAACCATGAAGAAAGCTTGGCAAGTGAACCTGGAGTTTGTGGGAAATGCATATGTTCTGGTAAGAGAAACAGGCTGTGTTGATCTAAGATGGAAGATTAGAGAGAGAAAAAGCTACATACAGAGTAAATTGCTTCTTACTGAAAAGAGGGCAAGAATGTGTATTGCCTATGGCCAAACTTGAAACACGTGTGAAGGTGATTGCTTGGAGCCTTTTTGAATTTTGTCCAAGCGTAATTGAATGTACCTGGGTTCATGGTAGGTCCCGGTGGAGAGTCTGTGGGCTGGAATAGTCCAATGCCCAGGAACTGAGGGTAGAAACTGTAAGTTGACAGCCAGAGAAAATGCATCATGCAAAAACAAGCTGAAAGGCCTCAGCAGTTATCTCTGAGGAACCTATGTATGTATGCCCCATGAGATGAAGAATTCATCACTTCCACAATGCACCAAGATCAGCTAGCATCTTTTACCACTTGTGATGGTTAATTTTATGTGTCAGTTTGACTGGGTTGGTCATACATTATTCTAGGTGTATCTGGGAGAGTGTGTTGGATGGGATTAATATTGAAATTCCTAGGTGGAATAAAGCAGATGACCCTCCCTAATGTGGGTGAGTCCCATCCAATCAGTTGAAAGCCTGGATAAAATAAAAATACTAACCCACCCATGAGTAAGGGAATTCCTCCTGCCTGATTGCCTTCAAATTGGGACGTTAATTTTTTCCTGTCTTCAGACTTGAACTGAAACATCAGCTCCTCCTTGTTTTGGGCCTATTGGCCTTCAGACTGGAAATACATCATCAGCTCACCCGGGTCTCCCGCAGATCTTGAGACTTGTCATACTCCATAGGTGAGTCAATTCCTTATAATAAGTATATGGGATATATAATATAAAATAATATAATATGTGTGTATTATAATATATTATATATGTAATATATGTACATAATAGAAAAAATATATATCCTATTGGTTTTGTTTCTTGGGAGAACCCTAATACACCAGCCAAATAAGACTTACCTTGTCCCTTACCTGTTCTTCCTCTCTTGGCTCTATCTTGGGTGAGCCATTGGCAACCTAGTAGTGGGTAAAGCGGGAGGAGGAGAAATAATTCCATGTGGGGAAATAGAAAAGAAATGGCTCTCTCCCCCACCATGACTACTAAGAGACATGATCTTATGCACCAGAAGATAGTTCTGGATTAGAAGACTAAAACTCTCAGTTCTGACTACAGCTATGTTAGGTAATAGCTGAGTAATACTTAGCAAAGTGACTCAGCTTTCCTAGAACCTGTGTTTTCTAATCAGTGAAATAGGGCTTAACAAGGCCCACCTTGCCTCCCTGATGGGTTGTTAAAATGATCAAGAAAGCTAAGATACTTGAAAAAACTTAAGGTGCTAAAGCTATAAGGCATTTATATGATATGATTTCAGAGGAAGAAGAAGGGCCCTTGGCCCTCCTTGAACTTCCCTCATCTATAGGTTAATAACAAAACTTGGATTTTTTTTAATAGCAGAAAAATGAATATTTATTTAACATCAGCTGTTTGAAAGGCTCTGGGCTGGGCATTTTAACAGAACCAACTCAGTTAATCTTCACAACACCTCTGTTTTCCTATAAATTATTATCTCCATTTTATAGATGAGTAGCCTGAAGCTCAAAGTGATAACTTCTTCAAGATCACACACCTAGCAAGTGTTGGAGGCAAGGCAATTCATGTCTGTCTGACTCTTAAATTAATCTCCTTAATTATCAAGTCATTCTTCTTCCTAAAGTTGATATATGCTAAATTATAATTTTCCCTCAGAGGAGTACCTGAATCTCAGTCATTCAGTGTCAGACAGCTGAGTGTGAATGGGTTTGTCAACTCCTTTCAGAGCATGCTTTGACTGGGGTTAAACATGGAAGCAGAAGGCACTGGATACCACACAAGGATGGGATGGTGTTAAAAAAAGTAGAAGATGTAGTGGAAAGAACAAGGGCATTGTGAATCAGTCAAGACTGGCTTTAGATTCCTGTTCTATTACGCAGCTATGTGCTTTTTGGAAAATTATTTAGCTACTTGAATTAAATGAGAATAAGTTAAATAATTTTAAGGATTGAGGTGATGTTTGTAAAGTTGAAATCTGATGTGTTGGTATGTCCAGCCCTCTGTGTCCTTTGAGAGATGGTCCCTTCCCCCATTACATGTGATCCTAGTGGGGTTGTTAATCATGATGCCCCTCAACCTTGGCTATAGTGATAATCATATAATCTAGAATGGGCCTTTTATAATATCTATCCCTTGGCAACAGTGATTGGTTTAGGGGTTGGCACCAGGTCTAAGCATGGCCAATAAGATTCCTTCTCTGGATTGACTTTTGGGTACTGGGGAGAATATAAATGTTTTTCTGTTTGGCTTTCTAAACTGGGAGCATGTAAATCTGGAGGTTTGGGTAGTCATATTCCCTTGCACATGGAAAAAATATGTCTACAGAATGAACCCATTACACAGAAGGGAGCTGACGGGGGAGAATTGTGCTCTTGAATCCTCCTGTATCTGAAGCAGGTTATCTGTTGCACTTTCTGATTTGTGAGTACCCCACCCAACTTTTGTTTTTCCTTAAACCAGTTTGAGCTGGGCTTCTCTCAAGTACTTTTGAAATAATCCTGACTTGTACAGTGTTATAGCATATATCAAATTCATATACATAAAAAGAAAAATGCATATAACATGAATAGTACTGAATAAATGATAACACATGTAATATAAGAAATAATCTGAAAAAGCGTAAATGTGATTTTTCATTTGCATTTTGGGGTACTTTTTTTTCTTTGCTTAAGACATCCATTTACTTCTAAGGAAATCAGATTGAGAATAATAAATGAAAGAAACCACTTTGGGAGGCTGAGGTGGGTGGATCACTTGAGGCCCGGAGTTCGAGACCAGTCTGACCAACACAATGAAATGCCGTCTCTACTAAAAATAGAAAAAAATAGCGAGGTATGGTGGCACATGCCTGTAATACCAGCCACTCAAGAGGCTGAGGCATAAGAATTGCTTGAACCTGGGAGGTGGCGGTTGCAGTGAGATTGTGCCACTGCATTCCAGCTTGGGTGACAGAGCCAGACTCTGTCTCAAAGACAAACAAACAAAACAAAAGAACACATTAACTTTTAGCTTTTGACATTTAAAACAGAATTCTACACCGGGAAAATATTTTGAAAGCTACACATTCTTAAGAGAAGATTTTTCTAAATTCCCAAATACCCTTTTTAGCATATCAGAATCCAGCCTTGGAGAGACAAAAGTGTGAGGGGTAAAAGCTCTTCCCTCTGAGGTCTGCGCCGTGAGAAATATTCAGAGGGTAGAAGAGGCCATCCCATGTCCCAGTTTCTCCTCTTCACTGTGCAGTGGGTTCTGAGTCAATATGGAGTGACTCAGCATACTTAAGTGGGTGAAAAATGTATCAAGACAGAGAGATCTACTTCTTTGGTTCCCTGTGGTATAGATACTAGGTTTAGAGCTACTACACCTGTAATGGGGCCCTTTGTAATGGGGGTGGGGGAAGCTTGCAACATACTGTATGGACCAAGAGCGGAAAGAAGAACGTGAGAGATAATTCAGCAGAGCCCCAGCTCAGCAGGAACTACAGGGGGCATTATTTATGCTGCATGTGTCAGAGACTCTTGCTTGTAGAGCATAAAAAGTTGATGCTGTGATTTTGGATACAACCCAGGTTGGCTCTCCAGTGAGCTGATAGAATATGCTAGAGGAAGCAAAGAGTGAAACCACTGACACTGTCAGACAGGCACAAAGAAAGTTGAAATTCTGTTTTTGAAGGAATTCATGAATATACAGAATTAAAGTCAAGAATGATCACAGTTGATGGGGTAATATATCAAGTTGTCCATAAGTTTTTCTTCTGTAACCCTCTTGGGCATCCACAGTTCCAGGGTCTGAACTATGGACTTAATTGGAGGCTTAGATGATTTGAGAGGTTTCTTTCCTCCAATGTCCTATGATCCTATGATATGAAGTTTCTAAGAAAAAATACAAGAAGTCTTATTTGGAGGATGCTGACTCTTCTGCTCAGAGATGGGTTGCTCTTTATCTAATGGGTCAAAAAAGTCAGAGGCTTCACAGCCAGATGGTTGAAGGGTCTGGTGTCTAGTGGAAGCATGCTGGTTTAAGGTCCTAACTCCCAGACTCTGGGAGTGTACTGAGGCCTATGGGAGGGGTAATACTGTAAACAGAATCTTCTGTTGAGAAGATTCATTTTGCCCTACTTTGTTCCCACTCCATTTTTAGACAGCTGCAATTATTTGAAAGTTATTTCTTTTACTGAGTTGAAATCTTTTTTTTTTTTTTTTTTTGCACTCAACTATTCCAATAGTCCCATCTTTTTTTCTCTGGAGCCACTTAGATTAAGTAACTTATTATAAATAATAACTCTCCTACATTACGCTAAGTGAAATAAACCAGACCCAGAAAGACAGCCGCTGCATGATCCTACTTATTATGTACAATCTTTTTTTTTTGTTTTTGTTTTTTCGGAGACTGGGTCTGGCTTTGTCTCCAGGCTGGAGTGCAGGGGTGTGATCTCAGCTCACTGCAACCTCTGCCTCCTGGGTTCAAGCGATTCTCCTGCCTCAGCCTCCTGAGTAGCTGGGATTACAGGTGTGCACCAGCACACCCAGATAGTTTTTGTATTTTTAGTAGAGACGGGGTTTCACCATTTGGCCAGGATGGTCTCGATCTCCTGACATTGCGATCTACCCATCTAGGCCTCCCAAAGTGCTGGGATTACAGGTGTGAGCCACCGCATTTGGCCGAATCTTTTTTTAAAAATGTTAAATTCATAGTAACAGAGAGAAGAAGTGTAGTTTCCAGGGGTTGGGGGTGGGGAGTGGGGTAAAAGGGGAGACACTGGTTAAAGAGTACAAACTCACAGTTATAAGATGAATAAGTTCTGGAGACCTAATGTACAGCTTGGTGACTATAATTAATAAGATATTATATACTTGAAATGTGTTAAGAGACTGGATTTTAAGTGTTCTCATCACACACAAAAAATGGTGACTATGTGAGGTGATAGATACACTAATTAGTTTGTAGTAATTATTTCATAATGTATATGTATGTCAAAATATCATATTGTACGTCTTAAATCTATACAAATTTTGTTTGCTAATAATACCTCAATAAACCTGAAAAAAAGAAAAATAATCTTCCCAAAGTTTGAAAACAGTACTAATGTTTTCCCACGAAGTCTTCTCCTGGCTAACCATCCTTAGGTTTCTCAACTAGTTCTAAGAGGCCAAAACTCCAAGTCCTCTAATCATATAGGTTGCTCTTTTCTGGACACACTACAATTTTCAAGCTTATTTGCTCCCAACTGAATACAGATAGTTTGGGTGTGGGCTGTCTGGTGCAATGTGATCATCATCTCCCTCGATCCCAACTAGTCTTCTGCTAAGGTAGTTCACAAAGCAAGTACAAACTGTTTCTTCTCAAGCCAGTAACAAGTGGCAATGAGTTTTTAGTCAACCTTAGGGCATTGCAACCCTAGAAGGTGGTGGGTGATGATGGGGCTTGAGAGTCACACTTAACTTTATTCCATATTTGGCTTTAATATTCTAGTACACACCTAGTTTTGAAAATAGTTATATTTTCTCATCCTGTGGCGCATATGGATTTGCATACAAAATCAGAAACTTACAAGCAGAGTTTCTATTCAACACTTGCTGTTGACTTTCTGGGTCAGATTTAATGAAAACCAACTAGAAAATATATTTAAATCCAATGAACTTTCTTGCTCTGGGATTATTATTCTTATCTAGAAACCCCAAAGATACAAGAAGGTCTATCTATACTTTGTGTTCTGTTTTATTTCTTTTGATAGCAGTTATAGTTCCCCTCACTTGTTCCCATAGTTCAGTGCTATGCAAACTGAGAAGGACCAAAGGTATTCTTAGACAAAGTAAGTGGTGTTATTTACAGCACTTTTCAATCTGGGAGAAAGTGAAGTACAGACAGATTAGTAAGCAAAGAACTGAATCCTTAGATGGCTTCACCAACTAATTGATTTGAGTCGATTATTGCCTTTAAACTCCCTGTTCTGAGTTAGGATGCTTGCTTGCAGTGTGACTTATTTAGACAGCATTATTTTATGACTCGACAATTTTCTCTCTTTATCTGGAATGATCCAGCCTAAGACTCCCTGAAAATGCCGGGCATTAGGTATATCACAGTGCTAATTCTTTTCACTGAAGCCTTATTTGATTCAGCGGAAAATGACTTCAGTGTATTGGATTTACAGTTCATTTAATGAGTGCTGTAGAGGTCAATACATTAGTGTAAACCTGGTTCAGGTAGTAATTTGGTTTCTAATGAGGTTCCCAAGCAACATCCTACTATGAAAAGTAGGATAGTGGCTCAGTGGGCATAGAATATAACTGTTTAATCAGACATAATCAGATATAAGAAATATGCCAGTTGTATACTACAATAACACTATGATTGCTTGACTTCTTTGAGACTCAGTTTCCATTTCTGTAAAATAAGCAGGTTGGACACAGCCCCTTGAAGCTCTGAACTGTTTGCTAGGAGTCTCATATTTTCTACTGGTATCCATGAAACTGTAGTAGGCTTACTTGCTAGTCTGAAAGTAGAGTAAAATCTCAGATCTTTCATAATTCTCGACAACCCTAGTTCACAGTCACTTTCCTCTTTTCTTACCACTGTAGCACCTAGCCCCTGAACAATCCAACTCAACACATTATGTCTTTTGTTGAATTGTTTTATATGTTAATTTTATCTCCCAACTAGATTGTAAGCATGTGAGAGAGGCACGATGCCAATATTTTTTCTGTCTACCCTGTAGCACCTGGCACAAGTAGGTACATAGTAGGGTCTCAATATATATTTTTGATTAACTTTGATTATATGCATGCTAGCAGAGCTAAAATACTCCATGCTTTTTATGATTGAACTTGCCTTGGATGTCTTCTTATAGATGAAAAGAATAGACTTACTCTCCTAGAAATAGAAAAGCCCTAATGAGAAATAAAGAAACTGTTTCTCAGGCTTCTAGGATGCAAGACATACACATTCCTTAATCAATTGGACATCATTGACTAAGGGGCCAATTACAAAGCTACTCTGAGTCCCACATTTCCCAATATATCAGAGCAGTTTGTTGTGCTGGACTGCTAATAATTACCATGTTTTGGTGGCTGAAGAACTAGACTATAGGCTCGTTTTTGTAGAAATCAATAGCCCCAGGAGGTCATCTACACCAGCCTACTGCCTACAGCATCAGTGGGAGCTTATTTGACATTTGATACTGATTCCAGAAGATGATATGAATCCCTGAGTGCATTTCCCAATGCCACACACTCGCTTCTTGTTTTCTTGTAAGTATCCTGTTATTAATGGCCCATTATATCAGAAACAAAAATGTCTATATATGCATTTTCCTTTGGTCTGTCATTATTTCCAATGTTCTGGATTATCTGATTCGTCTCAATCCAGTTGTCTTTGAGGGAATATGACACAGACACAAGAGTTGCCTGCCTTTAGTGCTAAAACTTAGGGCCCTTATGGCTATAGCCCTGAAGATGCACTCGTTAGCTCTATAACATTTTTTGTGTTCTTTCTTTCTTTTCTTTTTCTTTTTTTTTGTAGTTGTCAGGACTGCAACACACTCTTAATTCAGTCTTCCTGAGTGCAACTGATACTATTTTACAGATGTGGCATGGTTATCATTTTCTAACTTAAGCTTTGCTAATCTGGCATTTTCTAACTTTAGTTTTGTTAATTCAGGCTGTTCCTTCTCACTTAAAAATATTTCCTCTTATTTGAATTTGAGTATGCTGCCACCAAGTGGTTGCCAGTTCTTTGATTAACATGGTCTCAATTCAAACGCAGGCTGCACTGTTTCTATTGCTGTTGTTGGTGTATGTGTCAGGATTGGGATAGCGCTGGTCTATGAATAGTTGAAGGTATCAGGTATTAGAGGGAGTTAGAGTCAATCTTCATGAAACAGCAGGAAGATATTGAAAATTAAAATGGGCTGTAATTTGAGGAGGGGAGAGGAAGAGCAGTATGATGTCCAAAGAATGAGATCGGGAACGGAGGAGTTGTAGAGTAGAGGGAACAGAGAAATAATGGAAAAAAGGAAAAGTGACCCATAGTTAAGAGAACTTGATTAATGAAACAATTTTCATCTTTTGTTTCTGTACTTTTCTATGGTCCTTGTACCCATTGGGATCTACAAATAGCAAGATAGATGCATTATCTTAAGAAGGATTGTGTCTTGTATATCTTTGTAGCCCTCATAGTGTCTAGCATAGTGCTGGGTACGTAGCTGGTTCTTACTAAGGGTCTGTTGAATGAATGACACAAACCTGCAAGAGATGAGACAATATATAATGGAAGCGACGGGTGCTGGCTTGAGGCACGGGGGCAGCTCCTAACAGTCAAGTCTTGACAATGTCTTGCCTTTTTCAAGCTGATGACTTGCACAACTTAAGCTGACTCACAGGATCAATCTTCCAAATTGGAACCTTCTCCAAATCTTCTAAGGAAGGTACTTACACGCGTCCTCCTTCTTCCTCCACTACCTTCTCCTCTTTCTCCTCCTCTCTCTCCTGCTCTCCTTCCTCTACTCCCTCCTTTTCTTCCTCTTCTTCCTTGTTCTCTTCTATCCAAGGCTCTTGATTTCTTCATATCTCTGAACAAGTCTGGGTGTTTGAAAACAGGTGACATCTGTAAGCTTTGATTGGAGGATGAGAGATCTCGGGTTCTTTCCATTCATAAGATATATAGGAAATGACTGGATAGGGCTTTCAAAAATGCACATGAAAACTGGAGATTGTTCTATGTAAGATGTTTGCTGAAATTAATACCCTAGACACCATCTCCAGAAAGGGGTTTGTTCCTGCATGATAACATGCATGCTATGTTATCTTTGGCCTTGGCTAGTATATGTTCTCATAATTAGTTTTTTAAGATACATACTCCTGGATCTCAATCTTTACCCAAATATTATAATTCATGAATATCTGGTGAAAGTGTCCTGTGTGTACTTCTCCTAATGCAGAAATGAAATCCTTGAAGTCAATTGTTTTAGTAAGCAAGTATGACCTTAGTCACTTGCTTACTTGCTTTTAGTAAGACCTATTTGGCACCATAAGCATCCACATCTCTAACACAGAATTGCCTAGTCAGGGTTCCACACGGAGCAGTATAGCAAAATGAATAAGTGTGAGGGCTTGGAACTGCTGACTGCTCAAATTTTACCTCCTTTGTCTGATATTAGTCATGTCACTTAACCTCTCTCTGTACTTCGGTTTACTAACCTGTAAAAAATGATAATATCAATGACCTTACATGGCTGTTATGAAGGTTAAGTTAAACACAGTGCTCAGCATGTAATAAGTATATAATTACTGGTAGTTATTATATAAATTTCTTCCTAGAACATAAACTTTGGGAAATGATGGCCCTGAATAGTGTCTCTCTTACTGTCATGTCCTTGCCCTTGGCTTCTGAGGCTTAGGAAGAACCCCTAGGCACAGAGACTCAGGCTGTCTCCTGCCCCACAGAGTGCTGAACAAGTGGGAGCTTGTAAGCTAAGTAGGATGTCATTTTGAGTCACCACTGCTCTAATTTCTTTAGACATTTCTGAAGAACAATTGGATTCCCTTCAGTTTTAATTTCCCTCCCTTCTCAGATAAATTTTCCAAATGTCCACTTCCCATTTCTTCGATCAAAGCCAGAGTTGAAGGAAGCTGGCCTTCAATCCCCAACAAGGCTGAGAGCACCATTTGAGCTCAAGAGCAAATTGTATTGGAAAAGAAGCAGAGCCACTGACTAAAATGAATTGCCATGAAATGAGGCTTTAAATGAAAGCACAAGGCAGAGCCTGGTCCTAATTGGCAATGGAGTTAATCGGGTAAGAGGCCAATTCCAGATGTCCCATTGCAGAACTTTTGAAACTTGCTCCCTGCTTCTCTTACTTTCTACCCCTAGCCACCTCTTTCCACCCTCATAGCACCTTTGAAAAATGTTGATCATTGGGCAAAGGTAACACTGAGTTATTTAACATCTTTTAAAAATCTATAAACTCAGTGCAGGAATAGAAAATGTCAGAATTACAATAAAGTTTGAAATGTTTCATGTGGTAGGGTGGATAACGGTACCCCAAATATGTCCATTTCTAATCTATGGACTGTGAATATGTTACTTTACATGCAAAAGAAACTTTGCCTGTGCGAATAAGGTAAGAATCTTGATACAGAGAGATTATCCTAGATTATCCAGGTGGGCTCAGTGTAATCACAAGGGTCCCAATGAGAGCAATGAGGAAAGAGTCATAGGCAGAGGAGAAGATATGATGGCAGAAACAGAGATTGGTGTGATGACATGGAAGATGGGGCCAAAAGCCAAGGAATCCAGCCAGCCAATAGAAGCTGAAAGAGACAAGTAAATGGATTTTCCCTTGAGAGCCTCCAGAAAGAACTAGCACTGCCTGCACCACAACTTTATCCCAGTGAGACCCGTTTCATACTACTGACCTCCAGAACCATAACAGAATGCATTTGTGTTGTTTTAAGTCCTCTCTCCCCCAAATTCTCCCTGATACGCCATATAGCCAGAAATTCCTCAAATTAGAAGTATTGCTTTGGATGATACCAGTGAAGAACACAATTGTTAAAAAAGCTTCCACTGAAATGCAAAGGGAAATGTGTTAGACAACATTCAGCCTGTTATACCTTGATCTGACTGGCTGGCAGAGAGCAGGAAGGGGACCCATGATGCAGGGATTTCTGGGCCTTGGGGCATGAAATTGTTGGGTGGGATCTGTGTGGCTGGATGGAGCAAGTGATGCCTGGGATGAAAGGGAGAGAGGCTGAAAACAGAATCCCATTTATCATACTTCTTGAGTTTTCACCCAGTGGAAAACTCAGTGCTTCGGATGTGAGCATCATCTATGTGACTAATCCAGCTCCAAGCCTCTTCCATAAAGCTCCTGGCGAGTTAAAGAAAGAAATACCTTTTTTGCCGTTGTCTAGACTTACAAGCTCTCTGACTTGAGAGTGCCTGCTCTTTGGTCTACCTTTGTAGGATTTGGTCTCCTTTTGGTATTCCAGTATCCCGCAACTTCTACTGCCTATTTTGGACTCCTGGTCTCCTCTAACTTCAGCTATTTGGGCTGCTTGCAAAGCATGTTTCTGTTCTTTCTCAGAGCCTTGAGTTGCCTCCTTCCAAGAATTCTTTGCCCTAACCTGTAAACCATTGCCACCCAGCCCCTGGCACCAAAGCCACCATTAGACCCTGATCAGGAGACCTCTCAGATTCTTTATGAGATGACCCTGAGATACAATTATCCTCCACACTGCACACTTTCCAGGGTATTTTGGCATTTATGATAAGAATTAGCAGATGTGGCCGGGCGCGGTGGCTCAAGCCTGTAATCCCAGCACTTTGGGAGGCCGAGGCGGGTGGATCACGAGGTCAAGAGATCGAGACCATCCTGGTCAACAAAAATACAAAAAGTTAGCTGGGCATGGTGGTGCGTGCCTGTAGTCCCAGCTACTCAGGAGGCTGAGGCAGGAGAATTGCCTGAACCCAGGAGGCGGAGGTTGCGGTGAGCCGAGATCACGCCATTGCACTCCAGCCTGGGTAACGAGCGAAACTCCGTCTCAAAAAAAACAAAAACAAAAAACAAAAACAAAACAATTAGCAGATGTACAGATGAAGGATCTAAACTCTTGAAACCTGCGCTCTGTGTCTGCAACAAACATTCCATCACTTGCTTTTCCCTACCTCTGATCTCACTCCCAGAGCACTGCAACAAAAGCCCAGAAAAACGAGGGTCTTTGAATCCATTAGTAACCCCCTGGCCCCATATCCACTTGTAGTTTGGTGAAAATGAGAAGCATGGATCTGATCAGTTGGGCCTTTGGAGATGCATGTCAGATCTACATGACTAATATGATCTTTGAGCAACTGAGAAAGGAGAGATTTTCTGTTTCTCAAGTCCCTTGCCACAGAGTCAATTCAGTGATACAATCCAAGAAAGGACCTGTAGCCTAGGACATACAACAAATTCATTTATTATGCTATCAGGACGACTAGGCAAATCCATCCAAATGTGAGTGCTGACTTCTTAGGAACTGGACAAGTGAGCCCAGGTACTGTAAAGGAGCACCTATGACTTGTTTACCAGGCCTAAGTCACACAATCACAAGAGCCCAAGAATATCAAATAATCCACATCAAATTTTCAAACATCAAAACATGATACGGTCTCAATTTCCAGGCCATGTTTATTATTAAATGATGTTCTAGCCCTTTGGCAATATCTGCTATTAGAACAAGGGCTGGTGGAACAGGCCACAATAAAATAGACAAGACCTAGGAATTCAGGAAGTTTCCCTTGGTCAGGAGAAGTCTGATGCTGGGACAAGTATGATATGTTTTGGATGTTTGTCCCCTCGAAATCTCATTTTGAAATATAATTCCCAGTGTTGGAGGTGGGGCCTGATGGGAGGTGATTGAATCATTGGCGCAGCTCCCTCATGAATAACTTAGCACCATCCACTTGGTGATAAGAGAGTTCTTGCTTAGTTGGTTCACATGAGATCTGATTATTTAAAAGGGTCTGGGACTTCCCCGCTCTCTCTCTTTCTGCTGTCACCATGTGACATACTTTGCCTGCTCCTGCTTTGCCTTCCACCATGAATGTAAGTTTCCTGAGGCCCTCACCAGAACCCAAGCAGATGTTGATGCCATGCTTGGACAGCATACAGAACTGTGAGCCAATTAAACCTCTTTTTTTAATAAATTACCCAGTCTCAGGTATTACTTTATAGTAACACAAAAATGGACTAACACAAGGATTTAATTACAGGGTTTAATGATTTGGTTATTGCAGGCTCGAGTACATGGCTGTTTGACTCCAAAAATAGGTTGAGAATCATATTAGACCTAAGAGGGATAAGAGCAGGTAAAATGTGAGAATAAGTATCCACAGTGACAAACTGAACCAAGAACCTGGCTGTTGGCCAAGCAGAAGTGAGGCAGTTAACCAATGGCCATCCAAGTAATTGGCAATTGCCAGAGTCCAAATTAGCAGCTGATGAATTATCAAGGAATGATGATTCTGTGGGTATTAGGCATTGGGTAATGCCTAGGCAGTGGCAGCTCCTAACACTAGGCAGTGGGTGTTAGGGATTCAGTTCCAGATTCAGATTAGTAAACAGATTTTTTTTTGTGTGTAGGAAACCTAGTTGCACTACTAGGATACCAGGCAAGGAATCAGACACTGGGGAGGAAAGACATGGAAGGGCTCCAATTGTGGCTGTACTTATGTTCTGTGTCAGTAGAAAAATATGACTCAGTGCCGCATTGCTGAATTAATTGTTTTCTTCAAACTCTTCCTGACTGGTGGCCTTTTTCAGCCTATTATTCATAACATAGCCAGAGTCAGCTTTTGAATACTCTAAGCTGATTGCATTGTTCTAATTGCTCTTAGGATAAAGACCAGTTACATTATCAATTTCTAGAATGTTCTGCATGGTTTGGCTCTTGCCTGCCTTTTTAGACTCATCTCCCACCTTTTCTCCTTTCACTCTTGGCACTCTAGCTGCACTGGTTTTCTATAAAATCCTCAGCTCTCTGCTGTCTCTCAAAGCTGTTGCACATTGTAATTCCTTCTCCTCAGAGTGTATGTTACCTCTTTTTTCATCCTTCCAGTCTCAATTTAAATGCCACAACATCAGGAAGATCTTCTCTGATTTCTTTGCCTACAGAAATGACCCTTTATTCTTTATAATGGTTCCACTGACCACCATCATTTACAATTACAAGTCATACCCACTAACCTTGCCTCACATGACTAGTGAGCTCACCACCTCCCATGCACAACTTTCATCAGGTTTTACCTCCCCAATATCCTGATCATTTCACCACAGTTCCCCACTGTCATGCATATCACCATACCCTCTAGCTCCACCCACCACCGCCAACCTCATCCACCTATTCTATAACCCATGCTCCCCTTTGCCCCATCTCTCTACCAGTCCCAGTTAGCCACACTCAAAAGCCCCACACATTACCATCAGCCACACCATCCCTTGCCTATCAAGCAGCTACAAACACTAGCAGCCCTACCCTACCACCTCTCCTAATGAGCCCGGGCCCTCCTGCTTACAGTTCAGGCATCAGCCAGCTTCAATAGTGTCTTCTTTGATCATTCAGTCTGGATAAAGTTTCCTTGTTTTCTTTTCTCATAGCCCCTCCCTGCCCTTCTTCTTCACGGTTCTGATCACAGTGCTAATCATACAGTACTTTTGGTGATTGTGCTTAGTGGTTGGAACCCTCACAGGGTTTATGTCTGTTTATTCATTGCTATTTCCCATGTACCTAGGCACACAGTATATCTCAAAAAAATTGTTGAATCTTATTGTATCAAGTGTTACGGTTTAAAAAGCTCAAGGGTCCAATCAGCTAAATAATGTACTCAGGGTTGCATGTCTAAAAAGTGCCAGAGGTGGAATTCAAACCCAGATCTGGCTGACTGTAAATCCTGTGGGTTCTTGACCATTATACCAGTGGTTTTTGCCCATCCGGCAGCATCAGCCTCACTTAGGAACTCATTAGAAATGCAAATTCTCAGGTACTGCCTCAGATTTACTGAATTAGAAACCCTGCAGGTGAGGCCCAGCACTTTGTGTTTTAACAGGTCCTCCAGGTGATTCAGAGGCCCACTCAAGTGTGGGAACCACTGCTCTACATGACATTGCTCATTGTATGGTTTCCACTTGGTAAAAGATCCATGTTGTTCTCGGTCTATGCAAATAGCCCTAATGGTACTTAGCACCGGGCTCAGCATATGATAGGTGTTTAATAAGTATGTGTTGAATAAGTGAATTGAGCTCTTGGGTACATTAGGTTTTGAAAGACATGAATAGGTTTTTGTCATCAAAACCACAGAGGGACAGTGAAAACACCATAAAAAGAAAAAAATTTTCTCCCTGCAAGTGTCATAAGGGACATGATACTTGCGGGGAGCAGAGTTTTCAAAATAGAATTATTGATTACCTTCTGCTTTCCCCCTCCTCCTTTCAGGTCAATCTTTTCTATGAAAAGATTGTCTCTGACCCCTATGGTTCATATGGATAGCCCTCTTATTTGACTTCTTTACAGCCTTTAGTGTATCACTTAAGCTATGCTTGGATTATATGTGATGATGCATTTTTTGAGTATCTCAGGTATATAAATTGTAGTCTCCATAATGAAGCTTACTCCCTTTAGCACATGGATTGTGTCTTTTCCTTTGCTTCTTCTAGTTTCTACCATGGCCTTAATATATAGTAAAATGTTGGGATAATGTTTTAATAAATTATCCTGTGTTGTTTGTGTGTCTCTGTGTGTGCTTATACCTAGCCCTTTCCACATTCAGCAAACACATTCATCACCTAAGAGAAAGGCTGTTACAGCAGAAAAGCAGTAAACAACAACAACAAAAAAAGTAAATTCACAGCCTTTGAGTTTTAAAAGCCTGTTTAGAATTTCAGGAACTAGAGCTTTTGAGCTTCAAAGGCCCAAGTCCTAAGGAACCCAGAAAATGCACTTCACAATATACACAGTAGATTTGAAAGGATACAGGATAAGTTAAAGCCTGTTTTCCTCTTCCCCAAACTAGATGAAGATTCTGTCTATATGAGAAAAGTGAGAATTAGAACTAAAGAGTGAATCCTTACTGAGTCCCTTAACAGAGGTGCTGTAACATGATATTGTGGACCAAGACCCAAATCGAAAAATATTAATAATACAATCCTCAGTGGGGCATGGGAGTAGAGAAATCTGAGAGCAGATGAAACTGTTCCTTGCCTCTTCCCACACAGAGGGTTTTTAACAGTTCTCCTGAACCTAGCCTGACACCGGAGCAGTAGTGTCGACTGCATGTATTATATGTCAGGAGACGGGGCTTGAGACCACCTTATAATTCCCTAGACTCTGGTGAGGTACTGGAAGAACTGAGTGTTTTCTAAATACCTACAACGAGATCCCGAGACCTGAGAGAACTTAAACTCAAGGTTAAGGAGGCACAGCAGTGATCTGAGTACATCTGCAACTGAGTTCCGGGTGGAATTTGAATATCCCTAGAACACCTGTATAGAGATAACCAAGGCCACACATGACATTGCACCTCTCTGTGGATTCCAGGGCAAACAACAGCAGGCAAGTAAAGATCAAATGCTTTCTGCTTGTCTTAGCCACAATCCTAGAGATTGTGGGGAGCACTTGAAGTGACTGGAGTTAAGTTTTATACTACTTGGAGGAACGGGGCCTCAAAATAGACTGAGATACCAGAAAAACATTCTTGTGCATCTGAATTTGTGGGTGACATTTCTGTCAATTCTACCAAGGCACACTATATTTGGTCAATTGGATTGAACTGATGAACAAGATCCTTTTTTCTGAGGGCAACATTGAGGAGAAAAGTGAATCAGAACACAAAAAGCTGGCCAGGTATGGTGACTTATGCCTGTAATCCCACCACTTTGAGAGGCCAAGGCAAGGAGATCGCTTGAAGATAAGAGTTCAAGACAAGTCTTAGCAGCACACTGAGACCTTGTCTCTACAAAAAACAACCCAAATACTCATCACTGATAGACTGGATAAAGAAAATATGGCATATATACACCATGGAATACTATGCAGCCATAAAAATGGATGAGTTCATGTCCTCTTCAGGGACATGGATGAAGCTGGAAACTGTCATTCTCAGCAAACTGACACAAGAACAGAAAACCAAACACCACATGTTCTCACTTATAAGTGGGTGTTGAACAATTAGAACACATGGACACAGGGAGGGGAACATCACACACTGGGCCTATTGGGGGTGGTGGGAGGGCTAAGGGAGGGATAGCATCAGGAGAAATACCTAACGTAGATGACCAGGGGATAGATGCAGCAAACCACCATGGAATGTGTATACCTATGTAACAAACCTGCAATGACCTGCACATGTACCCCAGAACTTAAAATATAATGATATAAAAATAAATAAAATTAGCTGGGTTTGGTGGCACACTCTTGTAGTCCCAGCTACTCGGGAATCTGGGGTGGGAGAGGATCTCCTGAGCCTGGGAGGTCAAGGGGCAATGAGCTGAGATCATACCACTACCGCTGCATTCCAGCCTGGGCAACAAGTGAGGTCCTGTCGCAAAAAAAAAAAAAAAAAAAAAAAAAAAAAAAAAAAAAAAAAGCTGGGGAATTGGGTAAATTATTGAAGTGCTCCCTGGGCTGTCTTCACCTCAATATGCTTTTAACCCAACACTTCCCAACTTCTCTAGTTCTTGGTAATGACAGTGGTGGTCCAAATACTGTGATATACCTAGTTAGGCAAAGTAGATTCTAGCTATAGCCACTCAACTATTTACTAAGGCAGGAGGGTTAACTCAGGCATTTCAGAGTCTTCATACATATTCAGAGATTGCAACAAGAAGAAGGTTTAAAATAAATTCCAGACTCCCAACTGTACACGTATTTACAAATGTATGACTTGATCATTTATTTTTAGCAGGTTCACAGAACCAGACAAGTTCATATTTTTAACCAGGTTATAGCCTGAATATTGCATTTGGAAGGACCATGATATTTATTAAACTGTATGAGGCTACTGTGATTATGCTATAGATAGGCAGAGGTCTCCAGAGTCAATTGGGGTTGTTGAATCACATTCAACGAATGTCCTTGCATCTCAATTGAAGAAGCTTGCTATTGCGGGACTCTCCTGGAGTAATCAATTAAAAGCAGTAGCATTAAGCAGCTAATGGTGCTGGGAAATCAATACCGGTATGGGGAAGAAACAATTCCCTGCAATGATTTCTATGCAAATTCTGATTCTTGTACCTAATGACCTTAGGAGTCACTAATGACACATAACTCAAGGAATCGCTTCTTTCTCAGTTAAGCATGAAGCACATTTTTGCCCCTACAACCTTGGCGGCCACTTAGGCAGCCCACTTCTATTGCTGGGAAACAATAGATTAAGGTAAGGCAGCCGAACTTTCTATGGGTCCCTCTTGTAGGAGAGGAGGTCTGATAGAAATACTGACTTTCTGAAGATTGGAATGGGTTCCCAAAATGGCGAGGACCATTCTTTCATTCAGCAAGCATTTGTCTTCCCTGGCCCTGTACCTTTAACTGCTCCATTCCCACTCATGACCAATCAAAGATGCCTATAGGTCAGCCTAAACTTCTTTGAGACTCTCTTTACTTTCTCCCAGAGTAGATTCCACTACTTTCTCCCAATATTAAATCTTGTAGTGGACATGCATTTTACCCCAACATACACAGTGAAAGAAATATTTCTTTTTTTTTCTTTTTTCTTTTTTTTTGAGACGGAGTTTCGCTCTTGTTACCCAGGCTGGAGTGCAATGGCGTGATCTCGGCTCACCGCAACCTCCGCCTCCTGGGCTCAGGCAATTCTCCTGCCTCAGCCTCCTGAGTAGCTGGGATTACAGGCACGCGCCACCATGCCCAGCTAATTTTTTGTATTTTTAGTAGAGACGGGGTTTCACCATGTTGACCAGGTTGGTCTCGATCTCTCAGCCTTGTGATCCACCCCCCTCGGGCTCCCAAAGTGCTGGGATTACAGGCTTGAGCCACCGCGCCCGGCCAGAAATATTTCTTTTATTCTCTAAATCTCAGTCTGCTCAGAGACCATACCCTCCCAGATTTTGTAGAACATTTAATCTCAGTCACTGTTGAGGCCTCCAGGTCCATGTTGAGTACTAAGCATCTTGAACTATCACAAGGAGTCTTCAGGTCCTCAGTTTTCACACTGGTTGTCACTGATGTACTCATTGTTCAAGCCTGTATGGTCTCTTCGAGGCTAGCAGCTCTGCTGCTTCTGGACCAAGCTGAGGCACAGGGGTTTCTGTCTAGGCTGGGAGTCCTGAACTGGTTTGGGTCTAGTCTTTCTTGGATATTATATTGCCATTTTTCTCTGATGTTCTGTCACCTCCTTGGGCACCGTCAAGGAACAGGGTGTCTATATACTCTACATGTAGAATCTGTAAAACTCCAGTAATCCTGTGTGTTTTGAGAATACTGTCTTGAAGCTCTAGGTACTTCTATATCTCTGTTTTCCAAACCTCAGAGCCACTTCCATTGTAGAAGAGTAATTTAGCTCTTTGTTCCCTTTTGCCTTGGCTTTAGAACTCAGCATTCTCTTAACTTTGATCTGGAGCAGTTTAATCTTTGGGTCTTATTGCACCAGGTAGGCTGTGTGCATGTACACATGTATGTGTGTGTATTATGGGGAGGGTCACTCATTCTTTCTGAATTTTCCCTTTCTCATCCTCCCTTCTCCTCCACTCCCTACACATAGCAAACTTTTAACTATCCTTCAAGTCTCAGCTTATATGTAGTTCTTTCAGATAAGTTTTTCATGCTCCTCTACCCTAAATAGTCCCTTATTACACACATGTATAGCACTCTGTAGCTATTCTATGTAGTACTTGCCATAATGATAACGAGTTATTAGGGTGATTGTTAATGTTTATTTTTTTCCTGTGGGGTTGTAAGCTCCATGAGAATGAGGACTGTTATTTTTTGTTCATTGTTATATTCCTATCCTCCCATAAAATATCTGACAGTTAGATGTTGTAAATAAATGTTGAATAAACTAAGTGATATCTTTCCATATTTGAGTAGTAACAACCCAGAAACCATTTTCTAATTTTTAATTCTTTAAATTTATTTGGTGGTGATAGCTTGTACAATGAAAATAGATAGTGCATGCATTATCATAGCAAAAGAGTTGGCATAAAGTTGTTTATACTATATTTTATTTTATTTTATTTTTTGAGATGGAGTCTCTCTCTGTCACCCAGGCTGGAGTGCAGTGGCATAATCTTGGCTCACTGCAACCTCTGCCTCCCAGGTTTAAGCAATTCTCTGCCTCAGCCTCTCAAGTAGCTGGGATTACAGGCATGTGCCACCACGCCCAGCTAATTTTTTTGTATTTTTAGTAGAGACAGGGTTGCACCATCTTGGCTAGACTGGTCTTGAACTCATGACCTCGTGATCCACCTGCCCCCACCTCCCAAGGTGCTGGGATTACAGGTGCGAGCCACCGTGCCCAGCATTCTTTTTATTTCTTTAGCACAGAATATCTGTAGTGATGCCTCCTTTTTCATTCCTGATATTTCATTCTTCACGTTGGTAATCTGAGACCTCTCTCTTGGTCTTTATTGAAACAAAGTAATTATATTAATCTAAAACATCATTAAGAGAATGAAAAGGCAAATTAGAGTGGGGGAAAATATTTGTAATACACATAACAAGCAAAGGACTTGTGTCCAGAACATATAAATAATTCCCACAGGTAAATAAAAAATGACAGGTAACCTAATTAAAAATTAAGAACTTGGTGAGGGGATGGAAAGCAGAAAACCACACTCCCATGTGTGTACCTATGCAACAATCTTGCATGTTCTTCACATGTACCCCAAAACCTAAAATGCAATAAAAAAAATTAAGGACTTGATTAGGTATTTCACCAAATAGTATACAGAAATGTTTAGCAAGCATCACTAGTCATCAGGAAAATGCAAATTAAAACTACAGTGAGATACCACTACACACTTATCGGGATAGTTATCATTAAAAAGACCAACAACAGGAAGCATTGTCAAGGAGTGGAGCTAGTGGAACCCTCATATGCTTTTGATTGGAGTGTAAATTGGTACAACTACTTTGAAAAACTGGCAGTATCAATTAAAGTTGAATATATGTGTACCCAATGACCTAATAAATCCATTACTATGTATATACTCTACAGAAATGCACACATTTGCATCAAAAGACATGTGCAAAATGTTCACAGCAGCATTATTTGTAATGGCACCAAACTAAAACCAATATAAATGTTCATCAGCATTGGAATGAATAAATAAATTGTGGTATATTCATACAATGGAATATCATACAGCAATTAATAAGAAAAAAAAACTACAACACCAAACACAATGGATAAATCTCACATACAAAAGATTGAACTAGAAGCCAGAGATAAAAGAGAATATATTTATATCAAGTTCAAGCACAGGCAAAATTCATCTATGGTGATAGAAATTAGAATAATGGTAGAAGACCAAGAGAAACATGAGAGAGACTTTTGGGATGCTGATAATGCTCTGAGTCTTGATCTAGGTAATGATAGCATGGTTGTGTTTACTTTATAAATATTAATCAATCTGTATAATTAAGATTTACATTTTTGTATGTTATATTTCAATAAAAGTTTATAAGGATAGAATAAGTACATTAAAAGAGAGAGTGACACTGGATGAATTTTAATGTTCCTTCTAGCTCTAACATGCTATGAATTAATGTTTGAAAATGTTTTGAAAATAACGAAATCCTCTACAAGCGTAAGGTCTTTTATGATTGTTAGTGGTAGTTGACCCTGAATTCCTCATGATTTCCAATCAAATCATGAGAAATAATTTGCTTAAAGTTTTATATTTTGTTTCTCATATGAAAATGTAAGTTACCTCTCTTCCTTTCTGGCTCTTGTTCATTTCCTCTTTTCTTTGAACTTTTTTGGTCAAGATATTGAATGAACCACCAGAGACAAATACCCCGGAAAGTAATCCTGATTACTCATATAGTTTGAGTTAGCAATAATGATGGCAAGGCCTCTGAATGCAAAGTGCAAGGTTTAAGGAGAATGCTTCATGATTTCTTTGAGTCATCTGTGGCTTTGGGTTCCCCAGACTGTGTTTTCTACTTCAGTGCATAATGCAGCCATGGAAATAATAATGATTTTCTTAGTCACTTGACCGCCAATGGGAGCCCATTTTAATGTTAGGAGAAAGTAATGCTATAAAAGACAAATAATATACATTTAGCATTCATTTCCAAATGTAGTCATTTAAATAGTGTCATCTTCATTATTGCCATCACTTTGTTTTTTCCTTAGCCTTACCAGTAAAACTCCATTAATGAATCTACACAATTGATAAAGTGGTTGACTTATTCTGAGAGAGAAGGCTTTGGCTTTACTGAAGCCATTGAGCTTGCTTAGAAAAACTATTCATTTTTTTTCTTGGAAGTTTTTCTCTCTTTCCTATATTCACTAAGAACTCAACTTTCCTGGTGTCTAAATCAAAGTATCCTTTAAAGGTATATCGCCTTCCTAATTCTTAGCCTGAGAAAAAATGTCAGAAAATTCTTTAAACTCATTTAGTGAAGTATTTTAAATGCTCATCTTGCACTTTTGAGTGAAGTGTAATTTACATTTCATAAAAGTAGAAGCCGAGCAGCAAGCTGTAAGTAATTATCATATAATTAAATGTCTACTATGAAGGAATGAAAACGTGGGCTCCTTTGTGCCTTTCGTGACTGGGTTATGCAATAGCAAATTAAATTACAGCTCTTTATCTCGGAAAGGCTCCAGGGCACCTACTGAGGGTTTTAAAAATATGACTCTGAGTTGCCAATATAGTTTTAGCTGAAACCTGAAGCAATCACTTCACTGTCCAAGCAGACCATATGGAAATGGATTCTGTAGCTTTGGTTTTAGAATGGAAACCAAAGTGTCTACTCCTCTCAGTAACTTAGAAAAATGCTTTTCCCTAGGTTAATATTTGTAAATGGGAAACACCACCATGATAATCGATAACTATTACTGTGGATGAGTTTTATTTATTTAAGTTCACAAAGCAGTTGGCTTTAGGGATAATAATCAAATGCTAAATGCATTTTTAATTAGTTGAAATAATCCTAATCTGATCTCATTTAATAGTCACTTAAAATATGCATTGAGTACTTGCTAAATTCAAGATGCTATGGGGCATCAAAGGATCAAAAAAGACATGTTTCTGCTCTGAAGGTGATTACAGTCAGGAAGGGGATAAAAGCTGTGCATACAAAAAATATAAAATAAGGCAAAATTAGATAGTTAACAGATAATCCAAGGTGGAGGAGCTCAGAGGAAGGAGCAATCATTTCTATTTTTGGCTCAGTAAAGCAGGTAAGGTTTCAAGAAAATGGTATTTAATTTGGTGGATAAGGGATAGATTTATTATAAGAGAAGGTATTGAGGAGCCCATGATCAATTTTACAGATGGAAAACCAGCACAGGGTCTTCAGGGAATGAAGTAGAATAGTTTGTTCCCTTATTCAACAGTCACTGTGGCAATTTATTTAGACTTGTAAATATAATTGTTAAGTTTTACAGACTTTCTTCTCAGTCAAAAGCTATAATATGATATTTTTGATATTGTTTGGAGCATTAGATTCATGTAGGGGTCTAATGAGAGATATGGATGATGTATTAGTCAATTTCTGCATTGCTATAAAAAATACCCGAGATAGGGTAATTTATAAAGAAAAGAGGTTTAATTGGCTCACAATTCTGCAGACTGTGTAGGAAGCATGGCAGCATCTGCTTGGCTTCTGGGGAAAGATCAGGAAACTTACAATAACGGTGGAAGGTGAAGGGGGAAGCATGCACTGCTTCCATGGCAAGAGTAGGAGGAAGAGAGCGAGAAGTAGGAGGTGTCACACACTTTTAAACAACCATATCTCAAGAGAACTCTATCATGAGAACAGCACTAGGGGGATAGTGTGAAACGGGTAGAAACTGCCCCCAAGATTCAATCACCTCCCACCAGGCTCAACATCCAGCATTGGGGATTGCATTTCAACATGAGATTTGGGTGGGAACACAGATCCAAAACATATCAGATGACAATGGAAGTTGCAGCTGAATTGCAAAGACTATTGGGCACCAGTCCAATGAAGACAGACTTTACTCAGAGAATCATTTGTTTAACAAAATTATTGATGGACTATTGTGTAAGTAGTATGTGAAATACAGTTGTGAATATCTTTCCTGCCCATAGGGAAATGAGTTTAGTGCAGGAGTTGGGTGAGAGGTGTGAGGGCTCCTCCCTTACAGGATTTGAGGTATCAGGAAAGGAACACCTTCTAGAGATGGTAATGTCTGAGTTGAAAGATAAAGGAGAACATAGAATTTTCTGAAATGAAGAAGATAGGAAGGTGTTTCAAGCAGAGAGAACATGCAGAATCACTGAGGTTTAGAGAATCAGAGAGATGCTGATCTTGCTGGGCTTGAAACCAGGGTGTGAACTGAGTTGTAGAGAGTCAATGCTAGAGGGGTCAAAAAGGGATCTAATAGTGAAATACCCTATAGAGGCTATTGTAATGACTTAGGTGAAAATGAAAAGACCTTGAGTTAAAATTATAGTAGTAGGGAAGAAGAAGAAGGCACACATTTGAGAGCTATTTTGAGGTTAGAATTGACACGATTTGCTAATCAGTTGTATGTAAGTGATGAGGTGGAAAATGGAGAGTGAATATAAATCTCAGGATTTAACTTTGGTGTCGGGAAGTGCCATTCATTGAGAGAGGAAACACAAGAGGATAAGACTTGACGGGGAACTCCTGAGCTCAGCTTTACCTACATTGAGTGTAAAGTGCCCATCAGATATCCAAATGAAGATTGGATGTATTATTTCGGGTGCAGGAGTGTAGTTTGTGCTACTGATATAGTCTTGAAAGTCATCCGTATCAGTAGTTAAAAATTGGAATGTCTACAGGATCCAGACAGGTAACATAAATGAATAATTCTGTTTGGGGCTGATATGGGCCTAAGACAAAAGGAAGAGATGAGCACAAGCCCTCCCCAAAGACATTCAAAGTTAGAAATAAATGATGGAAATCACACTGGGGAAAAGAAAAAAAAAATATGGTAATCTAGCCAAACAAAACCCAGCTGCAGGCCATATGAGTCTTCAAGCAGCTACTATGTATATAGAGTGTATGTATCTTTTATGCAAGGGGAATATATAGAGTACAGAGAAAGGACAAGGACAAAGGTCCAGAGGAGTAACACAAAAAACAAGCAAATACTCCACTCCAGGTTGGGGAGGTAGAGGAAGGAGATAAGGGAGAGAGAGAAGGAAAGGAGAGAGATTGAAAGCAAACCAGAGTATGGTGTCCAAGAAGCAATAGGAGAAGAAAATTTTCAGGCAGGGAATGGTTAGCCATGTTGAATGCTACAGAGTTAGATTAAGATTGTGAACTTTCTATAGAAATTTGTACCATGGAGAGATTGCTAACTTGAAATGCAGCCATTTCAGTGGTGTAGTGGGGGCTGAAGCCAAACTGAGGTGGGCTGATGATTTAATGGAGAAGAAGTAGAGACTGTGAGTATAGATAACTCTTTCAAGAAAATCTGTCGTGAATGTGAGGTGAGCAGTTGGGTGGTAGGTGGTTATTTATCTATACTTATACACTGGGAGAGACATGAGCATACTTGTATGCTAAAGAGAGAAGGTAAAGTTGAAGTTGTAAGAAAGAGAAAGATCTGTTGAAGAGCTGAGGTCTCTGGAAAGGTGGAAATGGAAGATATCCAGAGAATAGGTGGAAGGATTAGCCTTGAGATAGAAGAAATGGCACCTTGTATATGGAAATTGAAGATAATTCCATTTAACAAAGATCTATGGAGCCTCTGTAACCTGCCGGATACTGTTCTAGGCACTGAAGATGTAGCGGTTTGAAAAACTAGGACAAAAATCCCTGCCTGCATGGAGCTTACATTCCAGAAAGAATGAAGTATGTACAAGAGCAAATACATAAAAGCAGGAATGAAACATTGGAAATGTAGTTGAAACATTCTTATTTGATGACCTCAATTTTCTCTGTGACTGCAGGAAGAGATCTTATGGTACTGGACATAGAAAATATTGGGTTGGGGTTTGTGTAAAAGAGGGGCCTAGGAACTGAAAAAGAAACTTCTGAGCAGCAACTAGACTCTTACTTGTCTTGCAGTAGAGGAGGGATGCACCAACTTTTTCTGTAAAGGACTAAGTAGAATAATATTCTCTATATCTACAAAAGTCTTGCTGGGATTTTGATAGAAATTGCATTAAATCTGTTTATCAACATGGGAAGAATTTGCATCCTTAATGTGCTGAGGTCGCAATCCAGAACATGTTATCTAACTCCATTTATTTAGATTACTATTTATTTCTTTCATTGGCATTGTGTAGTTTTCAATGTATAAGTTCTGCGTGTGTTTTATTAGATTTACACTTAAGTATTGGATTTTAAAAGAAATTTAAATGGTACTGTATTTTGCATTTTAGTGCCCATACTTCATTGCTATTATATAGGAATACAATTAATTTTTGTATGATTATCTTCTGTCCTCCAACCTTGCTGAATTTATTTACTAGTTCTGGAGGTTTTGATAGATTTCTTTGGATATTCTATGTAGACATCTTCAAATTGGGGTAGTTTTATTTATTTTCCATCTGTATGCCTTTTATATTCTTTTCCTTCTTTATTGGACTAGCTAGATCTTCTAATATTATGTTGAGTAAGAGTAGTGGAATGGACATCCTTGCCTTGTTGTTGATATTAGGGGGAAACTCTCCAGTCTTTCATCATGAAGTATGATGTTACCTTTAGGTTTTATGTAGATGTTCTATATCAAGTTGAGAAAGTTCTTCTCTATATTTTTCTAATTTTTATGGTGAATTGGTATTATTTTTTTCAAACTCTTTTCCTACATTGATCAATATGATCATATAATGTTTCTTTTTAAATTTTCTAGATTTAATCTTCTACAACTAGAAATACCATTTGACTGAGCAATCTCATTACTGAGTATATACCCAAAGGATCATAAATCATTCTACTATAAAGACACATATACATGTATGTTTATTGTGGTACTGTTCACAATAGAAAAGACTTGTAACCAACCCAAATGCCCATCAATAATAGACTGGATAAACAAAATGTGGCACATATATACCATGGAATACTATGCAGCCATTAAAAAGGATGAGTTCATATCCTTTGCTGGGACATGGATGAAGCTGGAAACCACCATTCTCAGAAACTAACCCAAGTACAGAAAACCAAACACCACATGTTCTCACTCATAAGCAGGAGTTGGACAATGAGAATACATGGACACAGGGAGGGGAACATCACACACTGGGGTCTGCTGAGGGGTGGGGGGCTAGGGGAAGGATAATATTAGGAGAAATACCTAATGTAAATAATGGGCTGATGGGTGCAGCAAACCACCATGGCACATATATGCCTATGTAACAAACTTGTACATTCTGCACATGTACCCAGACCTTAAAGTATAATAATTAAAAAAATTTAATATGGTAAATTATATTGATTGATTTTTGTAATATTGTACCAGCTTTGCAACTGTCTTTATCCATTTTTTGTTGCTATAATAGAATACTACAGACTAGATAATTTACAAAAAGAGGTTTATTTCACTCATGGTTCTGGAGGTTGGCACGTCCAAGAGCATGGTATTTGCATCTGGTGAGGGTAATCTCATGGTAGAAGATATCACATGATGAGGAAGCGCACAGGAAAGACAGAGAGAAAAGATGGGGGTTAAACTTATATTTTTAAACCAAGAGCCTGTTCCCATGATAACTAACTCACTCCTGTGATAACAGCATTAATCTGTCACCTTTTAAAGACCCCACCTCTTAATGCTGTTACAGTGACAATTAAGTGTCCAGTACATGAACGTCTGGGGAACACATTGAAACCACAGTATTCTCTCCTGGCCCTCCAAATTCATATTCTTCTCACATGTAAAATACATTCACTTTATTCCAATAGTCCCAAAAGTCTTAACTCTTTTCAGCATCAACTCACATTTCCTGATATATAATAATGTTTTGTTATCCCAGATGTCTCAAACTAGAATACCTTACAAAAAGTGACTCAGTCTATAGTGAAACTGCTGACTCCTCAAAGTGATACACATATATATAAAATGAACTGAGGTGATGACACCTACCGTGACCAGGCACCCTCCAGACCTGACAAAGTGAGGCTGAGATAACCACAATGGACACTCCTGTGGAGGGCCATAAAAGAACAAACCAACTGACCATGGCTTAGATGCCTAAAGAAGCTCGGCCCATGAGAACTCCAAGGCCTCTTGGCAATGGCTGCTGGAAACTGCCTTAGAAGAGCCACTGCTCTTCTTCCCCACCGGTCAGCATTTTGAAGGAAATACAGAGCTGCCCAGTTTGTGTGTCAGTATGCTGGTCTCCTGAATTACTCACCATGGTTTGTTCTCCCTCTTTCTTATTACGGCCTGTATGTGTTAAATACATTTGCATGATTATTGTTATGTGAAAGCCTCACAACAAACCATCAATTTGAAAGCAGTTAATTGGCCACTGAGCCACTTTGAAACCTTTCCCCATTCTTGGATTTAGCACAACTAGGCTGATTCAAATCTGACACAACAAAATCAAAAGTCCAGTCTTAGCTGAATCAGATATGGGTGACACTTAAGGCATAATTCATCCTGAAGCAAATTCCTTCCAGCTATGAACCTGTGAAATTAAAACAAGTTATCTACTTCCAGAATACAGTGTGGGACAGGTATACGATACACATTTTGATTCCAAAAGGGAGAAATAGGCAGAAAGAAGTAACAAGCCGTAAGTAAGTCCGAAACCCAACAGAAAACATTAAGTCTTAAACCTAGATAGTAACCTGCTTTGACTCCACATATCACTTCCTAGATACACTGAGGTGGAAATTGGGTGTCCAAGGCCTCTGGCAACATGGCCCCTATGGCTTTTCAGAACTCAGTCTATCCAGCAACTCTCATTGGTAGAGGTTTCATGTCTGCAATTCTCCCAGGCTGGCATTGCATGTTTGGACCTCTATAGTGCTGAAGTCTTAAGGGCAGCCCTACTCCTGCAGCTCCACTAAGCATTGCCTTAGTGGGGAAGTTCTCTGTGGTGATTCTACCTTTGTAGTAGGTTTCTGCCTTGGCTTTCAGGCATTTTGTGGCATTCTTTGAAATCTAGGTGGAGAAAGCTATTTCTTCACAGCTCTTGCATTCTATGTATCCGTAGAATTAACACCATGTGGATGCTGCTAAGGCTTATGACTTAAACCTTTTGGAGCAGCAGGTCAAGCCATACTCAGGAGCAGAGTCCTGAGGAGGCTCTGGGCAGTGAGCCCATGGAAGACACCCAGGACCTGTCCCCTGAAATCATTCTGTCCTCCTATAGCTCTGAGCCTATGATGGGAGGGACAATCTCAAAATTCTTTTTTTTTTTTTTTGAGACGGAGTTTCGCTCTTGTTACCCCAGCTGGAGTGCAATGGCGCGATCTCGGCTCACTGCAACCTCCGCCTCCTGGGTTCAGGCAATTCTCCTGCCTCAGCCTCCTGAGTAGCTGGGATTACAGGCATGAGCCACCATTACCAGCTGATTTTTTTGTATTTTTAGTAGAGACGGGGTTTCACCATGTTGACCAGGATGGTCTCGATCTCTTCACCTCGTGATCCACCCGCCTCGGCCTCCCAAAGTGCTGGGATTACAGGCATGAGCCACCGCGCCCAGCCAGTCAAAATTCTTTAAAATTCCTTCCGTTTTTTTTTCCTCTCATTGTTTTCATGAATAGCACCTGACTGTTTTCTATCAATACTAATTTCTCTAGTGAATGATTGCTTGGTAAAAATCTTAGTATTATATTCTTAGTACTTTTTTTTTTTTTTTTTTTTTTTTTTCCCAGATGCGGCCTTGTTCTGTTGCCCAGGCTGGAGTGCAGAGGTGCAATCTTGGCTCACTGCAACCTCAGCTCACTGCAACCTCGGCTCACTGCAACCTTTGCCTCTCAGGCTCAAGCATTCCTCCCATCTCAGTCTCCCGAGTAGCTGGGACCACAGGTACATGCCACCATGCCTGGCTAATTTTTTGTATTTTTGGTAGAGACAGGGTTTTGCAGTATTGCACATGCTGGTCTCATACTTCTGAGCTCAAGAAATACACCTGCCTCAGCCTCCCAAAGTCCTGAAATAACAGGCGTGGACCACTGCACCTGGCCCATTGTTAATATTCCAGAGTATGCTCTTTCACTCTTTACATGGCCAGCCTGTGAGTTTTCCTTATCTTTCTGTTTGGCTTATCTTTTTAAGCATCAATTTCATCTTTATGTCATTCTTTGGTGTTCACATCTCACCATATGTGGCTAAAAGTAGCCATGTAGCAGCCTGAATGCATTGATGCTTAGGTATTTCTTCCATTAGATATCCTAGTTCATTGCTCTTTAGTTCTACTTTTCATGAAGTCCTAGGGCACAGACACAATTCAGCCAAGGTCTTTGCTACTTTATAACAAGGAAGGCTTTTTCCTCAGATTCCAATATTTTGTTTTTCAAATGAGTCTGTAACTTTAACTTTATCAGAATGGCCTTTGCTGTCCATATTTCTATCAGCATTCTAGTCATGACCACTTAAATGATCTCTAAGAAGATTTAGACTTTCCTTGCAGCTTTGCCCCTAGGAGCCCTCACCAGAAACCCACTTAATGTTCTGTTCATGGAAATTTAGACTTTTTCTAGCCTGCTGCTCCAAATTCTTCTAGCCTCTAACCATTATTCAGTTCCAAAGCTGTTTCCACTTTTTCAGGCATTTTTGATAGCAATAGCTCCATTTCTTGGTACCAGTTTTCTGTCTTAATTTATTTTCTTCTGCTTGGACTGAATAATTTATAAAAAAGAAAAAGAAATTTATTTGGCTTACAATTTTGGAGGCTGAGAAGAATATAATGTGCCATCCAGTGAGGGTCAGTCCATGGTAGAAGGGTGGAAGGCAGAATTGAGCATGCAAGACAGAAAATGGGAGCAAAATTTATCCATTTATTATGAGCCTACTCCTATGTAACTATCTCATTGTCATAATGACATTAATCCATTCATGAGAGTGATGCCCTCATGACTTAATCACCTCTTTTATACCTCACCTCCCAATACCATCACTGTGGCAATTAAATTTCAATATGAATTTTGATAGGGACATTCAAACCACATCAGCATCCATGGCATAAACCCTACTTGAGCATGTTTAATTACTTCTATGTGTTGCTGATTTTTTTTCTAGTACTTTGTTAGGAATTTTTGTATCTATATTCATGAGGGATATTGTTTGGTACATTTCTGTACTGTCCTTTGTCTGATTTTGTTATCAGGATAATATTAGCTTTATAAAAAGAATTGAGACGTGTTCCCTCCTACTGTCTGGAAGATATTGTGTGAACTTAGTGTTAATTCTTCTTTAAATATTTGATATAATTCTCCAGTGAAACAATCTGGACCTCATTTCTTTTGCGAAGTTTAAAAATTATGAATTTAATTTTGTTATAATGCCATTGAATATAATGCCATTTATATTGGGTGAGGCTGTGGTAGTATATTTTTTTTTGAGAAATTGGTTCATTTCATGTATATTGTCAATTTATGTATGTAGAACTGTTTGTACTATTACCTTATTACCCTTTTGATGTCAGCAGGGTCCATAGTGATATTTCATTTTATTCCTAATATTGATAATTTGTCTTTTTTATGGGAGGGGGACAAGGCCTCACTTCAACGCCCAGGCTGGAGTGCAGTGATGCAGTCGTGGCTCACTGCAGTCTCAAATTCCCAGGCTCAAGCAATCCTCCCGCATCAGCTTCTCATGTCACTGGGGGTACAGCTGTGTGCCACTACACCTGGTTAATTATTTTTTTGTACTTATTGTGCAGACAGAGTTTTGTCATGTTGTTCAGGTGGCTGTAGAACTCCTGGGCTCAAGCAATCCACCTGCCCAGGCCTCCCAAAATGCTCAGATTACAGGCGTGAGCCACTGTGCCTGTTAGATAAATCGTGTCTTCTCTTTTTTCCTTGTCAGTTTTTCTAGAGGTGTGTCAACTCTATTGATCTTTTAAAGAACTAGCTCTTTGTTTCAGCGACTTTGTTGTTTCTCTGTTTTCAATTTCATTGACTTCTCTTTTAAAAATTTTTGTGGGTACATAGTAGATACATGTATTTATGGGTTACATGAGATATTTGATATAGGCATGCAATGTGTAATAATTACAACAGAATAAATGGGGCATTCATCCCCTCAAACATTTATCATTTTTATTACAAACAATTCAATTATACTTTTAGTTATTTAAAATGTGCTGTTAAATTACTTTGAAAATAGTTATCTGGTTCTGCTAACAAATATTAGGTCTTATTCATTCTGTTTCTCTTGTACCGTTAACCATCCCCACTTCTGCTGCATACCCTCATTCCCCTTCTGAGTCTTTGGTAACCATCCTTTTACTCACTATCTTGATGAATTCAATTGTTTTAATTTTCAATCCCACAAAAAAGTGAGAACATGTGATAGTTGTCTTTCTGTGCCTGGCTTATTTAACATAATAACTTCTAGTCCCATCCATGTTGTTGAAAATGACAAGATCTCTTTCTTTTCTTTTCTTTCTTTTTTTTATATAGCTGAATAGTACTCCATTGTGTATATGTACCATACTTTTTTTATTCCTCTGTTGATGGACACTTAGGTTACTTCCAAATCGTGGTTATTGAGAATAGTGCTGCAATAAGCATGGGAGTGCTGATATCTCTTCAGTATGCTAATTTCCTTTCTTTGCTGGCTAATATGGTAGCTCTATTTTTAGGTTTTTGAGGAGCCTCCATACTGTTCTCCATGATGGTTGTACTAATTTATATTCCCACTAACAGTGTATGAGTGTTCCTTTTTCTCTGCATCCTCACCAGCATTTGTTATTGCATGTCTTTTGGATAAAAGTCATTTTAATGTGGGTGAGATATCTCATTTTAGTTTTGACTTGCATTTCTCTGATGATCAATTATGTTGAACATCTTTTCATATGCCTATTTGCCATGTGTATGCTTTTTGAGAAATGTCTGTTCAGATATTTTGCCCATTTAAAAATCAGATTAGATTTTTTTCCTATAGAGTAGTACAAGCTTCTTATATTTCCTGGTTATTAATCCCTTATCCGATGGGTATTTTGCAAATATTTTCTCCCATTGTGTGGATTGTCTCTTCACTTTGTTGAGTGTTCCCTTTGCTGTGTAGAAGCTTTTGAACGTGATGTGATGTTTCTCTTGTCTGATTACTCTAATTATAACTTCCAGTACTATGTTAAATAACAGTGGTGACAGTGGACATTCTTGTCATGTTCCAGATCTTAGTGGAAAGGCTTTCAGTTTTCTCCCATTCAATATGATACTAGCTGTGGGTCTGTCAGATATGGCTTTTATCATGTTGAAGTATGTTTCTTCTATATCCAGTTTCTTGAGAGTTTTTATCATGAAGGGGTGTTGAATTTACCAAATGATTTTTCAGCATCAATTGAAATGATCATATGATTTTTGTCTTTCATTTTGTTGATGTGATGTATGACAAGTGCAAATCAATCTTACATATGAAACTCATATGATTGATTTGCATATGTTGAATCATCCTTGCATCTCAGGGATAAATCCCACTTGGTCATGATGAATAATCTCTTTAATATTTTGTTGACATCAATTTACTAATATTTGGTTGAGGATTTTCTGTGTCAATAGTCACCAGGGATATTGACCTATAGTTTTCTTTTTTCAAACAAATGTGTCTTTGATTTTGGTATCAGGGTAATAGTGGCTTCATAGAATGAGTTTGAAAGTATTCACTCCACCTCTATTTGTTGGAACAGTTTGTGTAGGATTGATATTAGTTCTTCTTTAAATGTTTGGTAGAATTCAGCAGTGAGGCTATTGGGTCCCGAGCTTTTCTTTACTGGGAGAGTTTTTATTATGACTTCAATCTTGTTACTTGCTATTGGTCTATTCAGGCTTTGGATTTCTTCTTGATTCAATCTTGGTAGGTTGTACATGTCTAAGAATTTGCCTATTTCTTCTAATTTTTCCAATTTATTGGCGTATAGTTGTTTATACTAGCCTCTAATGATTCTTTAAATTTCTGCAATGTCAGTCATAATGTCTCTTTTCATCCCTAATTTTATTCATTTGGATATTCTCTTTCTTTCTTAATCTGACTAAACGTTGTCTATTTTGTTTAACTTTTCAAAAAACCAACTCTTTATTGATATTTTGTATTATTTTCTTCATCCGATTTCATTTATTTTTGCTTATATATATATATATATATATATATATATATATATATACACACACACACATATTAGACATAAGCTTGCTCTTGTCACCCAGATTGGAGTGCAGTGGTGCAATCTCTGCTCACTGCAACCTCCACTTCCCAAGTCCAAGCGATTCTCCTGCCAGAGCCTCCTGAGTAGCTGGGACTACAGGCATATGCCGCCATGCCTGGCTAATTTTTTGTAATTTTAGTAGAGATGGGGTTCCACACCAGGCTAATTTTGGAGTTTCACTTTGTTAGCTAGGATGGTCTCCATCTCCTGACTTTGCCATCCACCTGCCTTGGCCTCCCAAAGTACTGGGATTACAGGAATGAGCCACCATGCCCAGCCTGCTCTTATCTTTATTATTTCTTTACTCCTACTATTTTGTGCTTAGTTTGCTCTCGCTTTTCTTTTTCTGTAAGATGCATTATTAGATTGCTTATTTAGAGCTTTTTATCCTTTGTGATGTGGGCACTTTTAGCTACAAACTTCCCTCTTAGTACTGCTTTTGTTGCATGCATTAGGTTTTGGTATGTTGTGTTTCCATTATCATTTGTTTCAATAATTTTTTCAGTTTTCTTCATAATTTCTTCATTGATCCAGTGGTCATTCATGAGCGTATTGTTGAATTTACACGTATTTGTGTTTTCAAAATTCCTCCTGTTATTGATTTCTAGTTTTATTCTATTTTGGTCAGAGAAGAAACCTGATAATATGTTAATTTTTTAAATATTTTAAGACTTGTTCCTTGAAAATGATCCATGTACTGAGGAAAACAGTGTGTGTTCTGCAGCTATTGGATAAGATGTTCTTTACATATCTATTAGGTTCATTTTGTTAATAGTACAGACTAAATTTGATGTTTCTTTGTGGATTTTCTGTCTGGAAGATCTGGTCAATCCTGAAAATGGGGTGTTGATGTTTCCAGCTATTATCATATTGGGGTCTATCTCTTTAGTTCTAATAATATTTCCTTTTCATGTCTAGGATCCCCACTGTTGGTGAATATATATACTTACAATTGTTATATCTTCTTGATGAATTGACATTTTTATCATTGTGTAATGACTTTCTTTGTCTCTTCTTATAGTGTTTGTCTTGAAGTCTATTTTGTCTGATGTAATTATTGCTACTCTTGCTATTTTTTGGTTTCCATTGACATGGAATGTCTTTTTCTATCTCTTTATTTCCAGTATATGTGTGTCTTTATAAGTGAAGTGTGTTTCTTGTAGGCAAGAGATCAATGGGTCCTGGATTTTTATCTATTCAGCTACTCTATGTCTTGATTGGAGAGTTTAGTCCATTTACATTCAATGTTATTATTGATAGGTAAGGACTCACTCCTTCCATCTTGTTATTGATGGTTTCCTGGTTATTTTTGTGGGCTTCCTTCTTTCCTATCTTTTTGTCTTTCTTTTGGTGAAGGTGATTTTCTCTGGTGGTACGACTTTATTTCTTGCTTTTTATTTTTTGTGTATTCATTGTATGTGTTTTGATTTCAGGTTACCATGATATTCTAAGTACTATTTTGTAACTCATTACAGTAAGCTGATAACATCTTAGCACTGTTTGCATAAAAAACAAACAAGCAAAAAGAAGACTAATTAAAAACTCTAGCTCTTAACTTCTTTCCCTGCTTTTAAACTTTCTGTTGTTCCTCTCTATGTTTTATTGTATTGAATATGTCTTGAAATGTGTTGTAGTTACTATTTTTGATTTGTTCATCTTTTAGTCTTCCTGCTTATTATAAGAATAGCTTATATCCACCAACCTGTTGATATAGTTGGAATGTATGTCCCCACTCAAATCTCTTGTTAAATTGTAATATCCAGTGTTGGAGGTGGGGCCTGGTGGTACGTGTTTGGGTCATGGGAGTTAATTCCTCATGGCTTGGTGCTGCTTTTGCAATAGTGAGTGAGTTTTCATGAGATCTCGTTGTTTATATCTGGTATCTACCCTCTAACCCCTGCCCCTCCTGTTCCTGCTTTCACCATGTGAGATAACTGCTCCCACTTTGCCTTCTGCCATGAATAAAAGCTCCTTGGGGCCTTCCCAGAAGTCAGGCAGATGCCAGTCCCATGCTCCCCATACAGCCTGCAGGACGGTGAACCTATTAATCCTCTTTGCCTTATAAATTGCCCAGTCTTAGGTATTTCTTTATAGCAATGCAAGAGTGGCCTAATATACCTACCTACCTATCTATTGAAATTAAGCAAATGTAGCAGAATGTTAGCAATTGGTGAATCTAGGTGGATGATAGATATATTGATATTCCTTTTGCTAGTCTTTCCACTATTCTGTGGGTTTAACATTTTCAAAACAAAAAGTTTGGAAGAAAAAAGCCTCATGTCGTTTTGATTCATATTTCTTTGAGTGTAATACCTCTCCTCTTCCTTTGTCGAAGCATTTGGAATCTTCCCTCTTTTTAAAAAGATGTTCTGATATGTCAATGCTGTGCTTTGGTATAGGGCCTTTTATCATTCATTATGTTGGACACTTTGTGAACACTGTTAATCTGTAGACTTGTGTTAGATTTATGCCATTCAAATCTGGGTAATTCTCTTATTGTATTTATCAATAATTTTCTGTCCTTCACTTTTTCTTCTTTCTATTTCAGAAACTGTCAATTAAATTGATTATTAGACCTCCTGGATGGATTCTATAGGACGAATATTCTTTTTTCTGTTTTCGCACTTACTATTATTATAATTTTGAGGAATTTTCTTTTGCTTTATTTTCTCGCTTTCTATTTGATATTTATTTTATTAAGTTATATTTATTATTTTAATTTTATATAATAAAATGAGTTAAATTTCATTAAGTTATAATTTCCATGTTTTTCTTTACTTCTTTCTACTTTTAAAAGTAACATTTTATATCTATTTTATGGATGCAATGCTTTCTTATATTTTGCCACTTTTTTCCCACTCCCTGAATTGTTTTCTTCTTTCTTTTTCATTTCTTTTTGTCCTATATTGAGAGTTTTCCATAGTGATCTTGTCATTATTGGTTAGGTGTTCATATGTATATTTGATGCACAAAATGCGGAGACTGAGAGCTTTCTGGGCATGCACATGGTATGCAACCTGGAGAAGTTAACTATTGAGTGTTTAGATGGTTCACTGGGGACCCAAAATATCACCATGTGGAGGCTTTTGTTTTCAAGCTAAATTTTTCTAGAAAAGGCTATTTCAATTTATTGCCCTGGGAAAGTAATCTAATTGTAAGGCTTTCTGCCCATAGTGTAGAGGAGAGGTGCACATGGGCATCTGACTATTCCATATGCAGAATTTTGATAGACCACTTTATGTTCAGCTTTTGCAATTCACCTGTCATCTTGCTTGCTGTTGTTGATTTTGAAGACTCCAGATTAGTTTCTCCAGTCAATCAATACCCAGTGGCTTCTGGTTTATGAGGTAGTTTCTGGGTGATGCTCTGTGAGTATGGGGAGTAGTATCTATGTGTATGGGAATTAATTCTGATTATTTCATGTAAAAATACCTAACAAATCCCCCATTTTTAAAAATTCCATAACTCCATCCCTACTCTCTGCCAAAAATGGTACCTCCAGGTTCTGAGCCTCTCCTGGATTCTGTGGACTGGTTTTGCTTTTCAGGCATCTTTTAATTATAACCTCCTTTGTTCACACTGTAGGTCTTGAGTTTCTCCACTTTGCCAAATCAGTAACTTATTCTTTCATCTACTTTCTGTCTTCTAAAAAAGTTTCTTGAATTCATTTATCAGCTGATATCTCTTCTGTTCTAATTATCATTGTTGATTCCTTCAATTCTGATGAGGAAATAAGTATACTTAAAATTCTCTATCCCCTTTTTAAAAATTTTACTTTAAGTTCTGGGATACATGTGCAGAATGCACAGGTTTGTAACGTAGGTATATATGTGCCATAGCGGTTTGCTGTACTCTATCAACCCATATCTAGGTTTTAAGCCATGCATGCATTATGTATTTGTCCTAATGCTCTCCCTCCCCTTATCCCTCACTCCCTACAGGTCCTGGTGTGTGATGTTCCCCTCCCTGTCTCCATGTGTTCTCATTGTTCAACTCCCGCTTATGAGTGAGAACATACGGTATTTGGTTTTCTGTTCCTGTGTTAGTTTGCTGAGAACGATTTGTTTCCAGTTTCATCCATGACCCTGCAAAGTACATAAACTTATTCTTTGCTATGGCTGCATCCCATTTTCTATTCTAACATATTTATAGAATAGTACATCGCAAACTTTAATGTGCACGAAGATCACCAGCAAGTCTTGTTAAAGTGAAGATTCTGGTTCAGTTGTTCTAGGTGGGATCTGAGATTCCGCATTTATTAACAAGCTTCCAGACAACACATTGACTAGCAATAGTCTAGAGCATCTTTTCCTTTGTCCTCATTTCTTTCATTTGTCCTTCTTGCTATATTTAGGAGGCAGGTTAAGTCTGGCTACTGTGGGACATGCATGTGAGGGATTGAACTTGAAATGCCATAAAAAACAGACTCATGACCAAAGGTACTTCTATTAGGAACTTCTATCTATGGCTTCCAGCACCCTGTAATGGTCTCATATTGACCATTGTTTTTCAAATAAACTATCTACCTATGGAAGGAATTTTTAAATAAAAGGTAAAATAGAGGAAGCGAACTGTTCCTGCAGGACTCAGGAGACCCCCCCGCCCCAAAACTGAGTGCCCCAACCACAGAAGTGGGAAAGGGATGAATACACACTCTCACTGAGAGGCTGAAGGTCTGTTTGTGGGAGAAGTTTCTGACTTTACCTGGAGCTGAGTCAATTTAGAGATGAGTGAAATACAGGGGTAGAGGAAGCAGCAGAAAGGCTCTGGTAGCTCGCTGGGTCCCCTAGCAGACCATTCCTGCCTGGCATCACAGGGATCCAATGGGAGAGGGGCAGTGGTTAAAACTACACAGGGAGAAGCAAATCTCTAGTTGAACTTTGTAACAATTTGAACAGGGTGAGAAGCTTCCTGGCCAGAGTTCATGGGAAGGTGCAAATCTGGTATGCAGAATCCACAGACGGGGGAAGAACCAAGACCTTTTCTTTCGCAGCTGGGAGGTGGGTAGCTTGGGGCAGGTTTTCAAACTTGTATTGCTCTCTGCCTGACTGATTTGTGGACCTAGGAGGATTATGGCTGACTCAGCAGAGGCAGCCATAATCCTCCTAGGTCCACAAATCTGGTGACCTGGGAATCTCACCTCCATTGCCTACAGCAGCCACAGGAAGTCCTGCCCAAGGAGAGTCTGAGTTCAAACCTGCCTAGCCCTGCCCCCATATGATGGTCCTACTTTACCCACCCTGGTAGTAGAAGGTAAAGGGCATATAATCTTGGGAGTCCTAAGGCCCCACACACTGCCAGTTCATCCCTATACTACCATAGCTGATGCTCTATTGAAAGCGCCACCTCCTGTGCAGGAGGCCAACCAGCACAAAAATAGAGCATTAAATCACCAAAGCTAAGAGCCCTCAGGGAGTCCATTTCACAACCCCCACCCCCGCCCCCCACCACTTCCATCAGAATAGGCACTGGTATCCATGGCTGAGAGACCCATAGATGGTTCACATTAAAGGACTCTGTGCAGATAATTCCCAGTACAGGCCAAGAGCCAGGTAGACCCGCTGGGTGGCTAGATGCAGAGACAGACAACACTTACTGCAGTTCGGCTCAAAGAAAGCCACATCCATAGGAAAAGGGGGAGAGTACTACATCAAAGGAACACCACATGGGACAAAAGAGTCTCAGCAACAGCCTTCAGCCCTAGACCTTTCCTCTGACAGAGCCTACCCAAATGAAAAGAAACTAGAAAACCAACCCCGACAATGTAACGAAACAAGGCTCTTCAACACCCCGCTCTTAAAATCACACTACTTCACCAGTAATGGATCCAAACCAAGAATAAATCCCTGATTTACCTGGAAAAGAATTCGGGAGGTTAATTATTAAGCTAATCAGGGAGGGGTCAGAGAAAGGCAAAGCTCAGTGCAAGAAAATCCAAAAAATGATACAAGAAGTGAAGGGAGAAATATTCAAGAAAAATAGATAGCTTCAAGAAAAAATCAACAATTCAGGAATTTTTGGCCACACGTTTAGAAATGCGAAATGTGCTGGAAAGTCTCAGCAATAGAATCGAACAAATAGAAGAAAGAAATTCAGAGCTCAAAGATGAGGTATTTGAATTAACCCAATCCAACAAAGACAAAGAAAAAAGAATAAAAATAAACGAACACAGCTTCCAAGAAGTCTGGGATTATGTTAAATGACCAAATATAAGAATAATTGGTATTCCTGAGGAAGAAGAGAATTCTAAAAATGAAACATGCTAGCTACATTGTCACTATAAAAATGCCCATTGAACAGTTCGATGACCAGATTGTCATGATGGTTAGTACTATCTCCATATATGATAAAAGTTTATAGAACTGTATGCCAAAAAATGCATACAAAACTGGCAAACTTTGAATAAAGTCTGTACTTTAGTTAATAGTGCTATACCAATGTTAATTTACTGATTTTGACAATATACTATGGTTATCCAATATATTAACATTATGGGAGAGTGGATGAAGGCTACATTGAAACTCTGAGCTATTTTTGCAACTTCTTATGAATTGTAAAACGATTTCAAAATAATGTTTTATTTTAAATGTCCGGTCAAAAGACAAAACAATTAAACAAGAAAGTAAAAAATTCCCCAAATCCCAACAAGAGATAATCACTATGAAAAATTTGATGATTTTTTTCTGATAGCTCTATATTTATTGAGCACTTTTTATGTTGCAGAAACTCATATATTATCTCATCAGTTCCCCACAATAGCTCTCTGTGGTAGATACAATTATTACCCTCATTTTGTAATGTAGAAACAAAGATCAGAGAGATGAGATAATGTGTCTTAGGCCATATGCCTAACCTATTTTAGAGCTGAGATTCAAGCTGAGGTGTGTCTGATATATAAACCTAATTCTTTTTCTTGGACTACATTAGTTCTTCTAATGACTCCACCTTGATCAAGTCCAGCTCATCATCTTCCAGGCACTGAAATGTGAGCTTCCTTAATGTTGGACTTACTATTCCAGACAGCTACCCAATGGCTCCTATCAGGATGTCCAAAACTGCTTGCTCAGTCTTACCCTCTGTTCTAGTAACTTCCAAACTCTCCAGATTTAATTTCTGCTGAGATTTATTTTGTTTCCAAAATTCTTCCTCGATCTTATTTCCCTATAAAGTAGATGTCAAGAATTTCACAACTTACAGAATTTTGCTACTAATCTATATCCTGTTGGCTTCTGGAATTGTAACTCTTCGCTTTGTCTATTCCAGATTTTCTGGCTTTCTGTGCATATTGCCAGCATAATTTTATCTGAAAACTGTGTAACTGGCCACATATCAACCATTTTCTCTCAATTTTTACACTCTGCTTTTCCTAAGCATATCAGTGTCTATAAGGAGGCATAGCAGACCATATATAAGGGTAGCTTTTCCTTGCTCCACTCTCACTTCAATTTCTTTCCTTACCCACCCACTGCTATGTGTTATCTTCTTCAATTTCATCAGTATGCCTGACATTTTATTTCTCTGCAAGATTTTGAGAAGAAGATCATATACCAAAGCTTGATCTAGACACATTTCACAGCCTTTGACGTTTAAAAAATTTTAGAGAAATCCTAGTACTTGTCGATCAAATAATGCCTATCCCTTTATTGCTGTTTATAGCACCTTGGGGAGTATGCAGTTTGCCAGCCTCAGCACTTTCCAAAGTTAGATTCAATGTGTCACCCTTGATGACCATTTTCCTTTTCTTCCAGGTGCCACTGAAAATAGCAGCCTTCAGAGGTTTGCTGAAGCTGCTGTCCTCCAGAGTCTTGCTGAACTCAGCAGTGAGGCTAGCAGGGCTGGGAACACTTCTCTTCTTCAACAACTACATCTTGATGCTTACTTCTGGAGCTGTCATATCAGTTCCTCTATCAGCTATATCGTTTTGCTTTGATTGATATCTCAACATAAGACCATGGCCTCTCCTTTTTCTCTGCTTTTTTTTTTTTTTTTTTTTTTTTTTTTGAGACCAGGTTTCACTCTTGTTGCCCAGGCTGGGCTGCAATGGCACGATCTTAGCTTACTGCAACCTCTACCTTCCAGGTTCAAGCAATTCTCCTGCCTCAGTCCCCTGAGTAGCTGGGATTACAGGCATGTGCCACCACACTCGGCTAGTTTTGTATTTTTTTGTGCAGATGTGGTTTCCCCATGTTGGTCAGGCTGGTCTCAAACTCCTGACCTCAGGTGATCTGCCTGCCTTAGCCTCCCAGAGTGCTGGGATTACAGGCGTGAGCCACTGTGCCTGACTTTTCTCTACTTTTAAAACAGTTCTGGAAAGACTACCATAATTCAAATTTCTTCTTATGTATTGTCAATCTGTTCAATTTGACAACTAAGGACACCACTAGCAAACATTCTTTCTTGCTCATCTATTCTCAGATGTTCATAAGTCCTGACTTTAATTTTGCTTTAGCGTGCTCTTCTTCACTTAACTCCTCTCTGTTTACACCTTCCTTTTATTCATTCTTTGATTTTTGCTACTTTGCTTTTTTTTCTTTTTCTCTCTGCTCTCCATTAAACATATCTGCTTTTGGGAATTTGTGATTGGCTTTGTGAAACCATTGGTTTACCTCTGTCTCTAAAGGGGTTTCCTTGAAGCTTTTCTTTTTTTTTTTTTTTTTTTTTGTGACTTTTTTTTTTATTGCATTTTAGGTTTTGGGGTACATGTGATGAACATGCAAGATTGTTGCATAGGTACACACATGGCAGTGTGCTTTGCTGCCTTCCGTCCCCTCACCTGTATTTGTCATTTCTCCCCATGCTATCTCTTCCCACCTCCCCACCCCCCGCCCCTCCCCCATTTCCCCCCAACAGACCCCAGTGTGTAGTGCTCCCCTCCCTGTGTCCATGTGTTCTCATTGTTCAACACCCGCCTATGAGCGAGAATATACGGTGTTTGATTTTCTGCTCTTGTGTCAGTTTGCTGAGAATGATGGTTTCCAGGTTCATCCATGTCCCTATAAAGGACGTGAACTCATCGTTTTTGATGGCTGCATAATATTCCATGGTGTATATGTACCACATTTTCCCTATCCAGTCTATCATCGTTGGGCATTTGGGTTGGTTCCAGGTCTTTGCTATTGTAAACAGTGCTGCAATGAACATTCGTGTGCACGTGTCCTTGTAGTAGAATGATTTATAATCCTTTGGATATATACCCAGTAATGGGATTGCTGGGTCAAATGGGATTTCTATTTTTAGGTCCTTGAGGAATCGCCACACTGTCTTCCACAATGGTTGAATTAATTTACATTCCCACCAACAGTGTAAAAGTGTTCCTATTTCTCCACATCCTCTCCAGCATCTGTTGTTTCCCGATTTTTTAATGATCGCCATTCTAACTGGTGTGAGATGGTATCTCAATGTGGTTTTGATTTGCATTTCTCTGATGACCAGTGATGATGAGCATTTTTTCATATGTTTGTTGGCCTCCTGTATGTCTTCTTTTGTAAAGTATCTGTTCATATCCTTTGCCCATTTTTGAATGGGCTTGTTTGTTTTTTTCTTGTAGATCTGCTTTAGTTCTTTGTAAATTCTGGATATCAGCCCCTTGTCAGATGGGTAGACTGCAAAAATTTTTTCCCATTCTGTTGGTTGCCGATTCACTCTACTGACTGTTTCTTTTGCCGTGCAGAAGCTGTGGAGTTTGATTAGGTCCCATTTGTCTATTTTGGCTTTTGTTGCCATTGCTTTTGGCGTTTTGGTCATGAAGTCCTTGCCTACACCTATGTCCTGAATGGTTTTGCCTAGATTTTCTTCTAAGGTTTTTATGGTATTAGGTCTGATGTTTAAGTCTTTAATCCATCTGGAGTTAATTTTGGTGTAAGGTGTCAGGAAGGGGTCCTGTTTCTGCTTTCTGCACATGGCTAGCCAGTTTTCCCAACACCATTTATTAAACAGGGAATCCTTTCCCCATTGCTTGTTTTTGTCAGGTTTGTCGAAGATCAGATGGTTGTGGGTATGTTGTATTTCCTGTGAGGCCTCTGTTCTGTTCCATTGGTCTATATCTCTGTTTTGGTACCAGTACCATGCTGTTTTGATTACTGTAGCCTTGTAGTATAGTTTGAAGTCCGGTAGTGTGATGCCTCCCGCTTTGTTCTTTTTGCTTAGAATTGACTTGGCTATGCGGGCTCTCTTTTGGTTCCATATGAAGTTTAAGGTGTTTTTTTCCAGTTCTGTGAAGAAGGTCATTGGTAGCTTGATGGGAATAGCATTGAATCTGTAAATTACTTTGGGCAGTATGGCCATTTTCACGATGTTGATTCTTCCTAACCATGAACATGGAATGTTTCTCCATCTGTTTGTGTCCTCTCTTATTTCGTTGAGCAATGGCTTGTAGTTCTCCTTGAAGAGGTCCTTTACGTTCCTTGTTAGTTGTATTCCTAGGTACTTTATTCTCTTTGTAGCAATTGTGAATGGCAGTTTGTTCTTGATTTGGCTCTCTTGAAGTCTATTACTGGTGTATAGGAATGCTTGTGATTTTTGCACGTTGATTTTGTATCCTGAGACTTTGCTGAAGTTGTTTATCAGTTTCAGGAGATTTTGGGCTGAGATGATGGGGTCTTCCAGATATACAATCATGTCATCTGCAAATAGAGACAATTTGATTTCCTCCTTTCCAATTTGGATACCCTTTATTTCTTTTTCTTGCCTGATTGCTCTGGCTAGAACCTCCAGTACTATATTGAATAGGAGTGGTGAGAGAGGGCATCCTTGTCTAGTGCCAGATTTCAAAGGGAATGCTTCCAGTTTTTGCCCATTCAGTATGATATTGGCTGTTGGTTTGTCGTAAATAGCTTTTATTGTTTTGAGATACGTTCCGTCAATACCTAGTTTATTGAGGGTTTTTAGCATAAAGGGTTGTTGAATTTTGTCAAAAGCCTTCTCTGCATCAATCGAGATAATCATGTGGTTTTTGTCTTTGGTTCTGTTTATGTGGTGAATTACGTTTATGGACTTGCGTATGTTGAACCAGCCTTGCATCCCCGGGATGAATCCTACTTGATCATGGTGGATGAGCTTTTTGATATGCTGTTGCAATCGGTTTGCCAGTATTTTATTGAAGATTTTTGCATCTATGTTCATCATGGATATTGGCCTGAAATTTTCTTTTCTTGTTGAGTCTCTGCCGGGTTTTGGTATCAGGATGATGTTTGTCTCGTAAAATGATTTGGGAAGGATTCCCTCTTTTTGGATTGTCTGGAATAGTTTCAGAAGGAATGGTATCAGCTCCTCCTTGTATGTCTGGTAGAATTCAGCTGTGAACCCATCTGGACCTGGGCTTTTTTTGGGTGGTAGGCTCTTTATTGCTGCCTCGACTTCTGACCATGTTATTGGTCTATTCAGGGTTTCGGCTTCTTCCAGGTTTAGGCTTGGGAGGTTGCAGGTGTCCAGGAATTTATCCATTTCTTCCAGGTTTACTAGTTTATGTGCATAGAGTTGTTTGTAATAATCTCTGATGATGGTTTGGATTTCTGTGGAATCTGTGGTGATATCCCCTTTATCGTTTTTTATTGCATCAATTTGGTTATTCTCTCTTTTCTTTTTTATTAATCTGGCTAGTGGTCTGTCTATTTTGTTGATCTTTTCAAAAAACCAGCTCCTGGATTTATTGATTTTTTGAAGAGTTTTTTGTGTCTCTATTTCCTTTACTTCTGCTCTGATCTTAGTTATTTCCTGTCTTCTGCTAGGTTTTGAGTTTTTTTGATCTTGCTCCTCTAGCTCTTTCAATTTTGATGATAGGGTGTCAATTTTCGATCTCTCCTTTCTTCTCATGTGGGCACTCATTGCTATATATTTTCCTCTAGAGACTGCTTTAAATGTGTCCCAGAGATTCTGGTATGTTGTGTCTTCGTTCTCATTGGTTTCGAAGAACATCTTTATTTCTGCCTTCATTTCATTGTTTATCCAGTCAACATTCAAGAGCAAGTTGTTCAGTTTCCATGAAGCTGTGCGGTTCTGAGTTAGTTTCTGCATTCTGAGTTCTAACTCGATTGCACTGTGGTCTGAGAGACTGTTTGTTATGATTTCTGTTCTTTTGCATTTGCTGAGGAGTGATTTACTGCCAATTATGTGGTCAATTTTAGAGTAGGTGTGATGTGGTGCTGAGAAGAATGTATATTCTGTGGATTTGGGGTGGAGAGTTCTGTAAATGTCTATTAGGTTTGCTCGTTCCAGGTCTGTGTTCAGGTCCTGGATATCCTTGTTGATTTTCTGTCTGGTTGATCTGTCTAATATTGACAATGGGGTGTTAAAGTCTCCCACTATTATTGTGTGGGAGTCTAAGTCTCTTTGTAAGTCATTAAGAACTTGCCTTATGTATCTGGGTGCTCCTGTATTGGGTGCATATATATTTAGGATCGTTAGCTCTTCTTGTTGCAGTGATCCTTTTACCATTATGTAATGTCCTTCTTTGTCTCTTTTGATCTTTGTTGTCCTTGAAGCTTTTCTTAAAGGCTTTCTTTCAGGTCGCTCCTGTCACACCCCAAAAGTGGCACAAAGTTTCTGAGAATTTATCCTGAGTGAATAGTAAAACATATGTGTGAAAATGTATGTATGTACAAGGTTTCCAGCACAATGTCATTTAAATGGTGAGAAACTAGGCATAAGAAAAATTTCTATCAATAAGAGATTGCATAAATTTTAGTACAGCCTTATAATGGAACAGTAAAGTGCATTTAAAATGGTAATGTAGAATGGATGCAGCAAACCACCATGGCACGTGTATACCTATGTAACAAACCTGCATGCTCTGCACATGTACTCCAGAACCTAAAGTATAATATAAAAAAAGGTAATGTAAAGTTATATTTACTGATATCAAAAGATTCTAAAATATTTATTGAGTGAAAAAGCAGGTTAAAAAGTATAAATACACACACACACACACACACACACACACACACACACACACATATATACTTGTTGAACAGCACTGACTCTAGAGTCAAGCAAATTTGGGTATGACTATTAGCGCCACTATTTACAGCTGTCTGTCTTGGGGCAATTTACTAACTTCTCTGTGTCTTGCCTTGCACATTTGTATAATGGGGATAATAGTGCCTACCTCATGAAGTTTTAATGAGGATTAAATTACTTAATTATGTTAAGTGCTCAGGAGAGTGACTGCCTAGTATATCTAATATTTGAAACTTAAATAAAAATGTATGTGAAAGTGCTTTGAAGGGTAAAAAATGACTGAGAGGTGATTGATAAATACTGAAACATATTATGGCCTCATACCAATACTATTGAGTTTGAGAGAAAGCTCTCCTGAACTCTGAGATGTTTCATGTCACATAAAGGGGAGGCTTCCCTCTATAAGGAGAGGGTAGAGCCAAGGGCATTTATGCCAATAGAAACTTACAAGAGTTTTCCCAAAACTCGCAGTGCTATTGTATATCTAGCCTTTGACAAAAATGTGGTTTAAGTAGCTTCTTCTGTGCTGTCTCCCTTAGTCTTCCCCTTTCTCCTTGTTGGCAGTATCAAATCAGAAGCCCAGGGCCTTCAGTATCATCATAGGACAAAGTAAGTAATGGTGGGAATTCCATAAATCCACAAATTGATGGTCAATTGGTTCCTGATAAAGATGCCAAGAACTAGCCATGTACAGAAAGCAGAAACTGGACCCATTCCTGACACCTTACACTAAAATTAACTCCAGGTGGATTAAAGACTTAGACATAAGACCTAACACTATAAAAACCCTAGAGGAAAACCTAGGCAAAACCATTCAGAACATAGGCATAGGCAAGAACTTCATGACCAAAACACCAAAAGCATTGGCAACAAAAGGCAAAATAGACAAATGGGACCTAATTAAACTCCAGAGCTTTTATACATCAAAAGCAACAATCATTAGAGTGAACCAGCAACCAACAGATGGGAAAAAATCTTTGCAGTCTACCCATCTGAAAAAGGGCTAATATCCAGAAAAAGGGCTAATATCTACATCAAACTAAAACAGACTTATAAGGAAAAACCAAACAAACCCATTCAGAGGTGGGTGAAGCATATGAACAGCCACTTTTCAAAAGAAGACATATATAAGGCCAGCAAACGTGAAAAAATGCTCATCGTCACTGGTCATTAGAGAAATGCAAATCAAAACCACATTGAAATACCATCTCATGCCAGTTAGAATGGCGATCATTAAAAATCAGGTGACAACAGATGCTGGAGAGGATGTGGCGAAATAGGAACAGTTTTACACTGTTGGTGGGAGTGTAAATTAGGTTCAACCATTGTGGAAGACAGTGTGGCGATTCCTCAATGATCTAGAAATAGAAATTTCATTTGACCCAGCAATCCTATTACTGAGTATATACCCAAAGGATTGTAAATCATTCTGCTATAAAGACACATGCACACATATGTTCATTGTGACACTATTTACAATAGAAAAGACTTGGAACCAATGCAAATGCCCATCAATGATAGACTAGATAAAGTAAATGTGGCACATATACACCATGGAATACTATGCAGCCATAAAAAGGATTAGTTCGTGTCCTTTGCAGGGACATGGATGAATCTGGAAACCATCATTCTCAGCAAACTGACACAAGAGCAGAAAATCAAATACCGCATGTTCTCACTCATAAGTGGGTGTTGAACAATTAGAACACATGGACACAGGGAGGGGAACATCACACACCAGGGCCTGTCAGGGGGTGGGGAGTTAGGGGAAGAATAACAGGGGTTGGGGGGATTGGGGAGGGATAGCATTAGGAGAAATACCTAATGTAGATGAAGGGGTGATGGATGCAGCAAACCACCATGGCACATGTATACCTATGTAACAATCCTGCACGATCTGTACATGTACCCCAGAACCTAAAGTATAATAATAAAAAATATGCTCCTGAATGATCAATGGGCCAATAAATAAATTATGAAGAAAATTAAAAAATTTATTGAGACAAATTAAAATGGAAATACAAGATAGCAAATCCCGTGTAACAGCAAAAGCAGTACTAAGTGGGACGTTTATAGCTATAAATGCCTACATTAAAACAGTAGAAAAACTTCAGATTCACAATCTAATAATGCATCTTAAAGAAGCAGGAAAAAAGCAAGAGCATACAACTTGTGGTTAACAGAAGAAAGGAAATGATAAAAAAAAATGGAGCAGAAGTAAATGAAGTTGAAATAATACAAAGTATCCATGAAACAAAACATTGGTTATTTGCAAAGATAAACAAAATACACCAGCTTTTTTAGTCAGATTAACTAAGAAGAAAGAAAAAGAAAAGACCCAAATAAAATCAGAGATGAAAAAAAAGACATTACAACTGATACTGCAGAAATTCAAAGTATCATTGTGGCTACTACAAGCAACCGTATGCCAATAAATATGAAAACCTGGAAGAAATGGATAAATTCCTAGACATATGCAACCTACCAAGATTGAATCATGAAGAAATCTAAATCTGAAATAGGCCAATAACAAGTTATAATAAAGAGCCCTCCAGCAATGAAAAGCCCAGGACCCAATGACTTCACTGCTGAATTTTACCAAACAAGGAAGAGCTAATACCAAACTATTCCAAAAACATAGAGAAAGAATGCATAAATTCATACTTCCAAACTCATTCTCTGAGGCTAGTATTATTCCACTACCAAAACCAGACAAAGACATCAAAAAAAAAAAAAAAAAAAAAAAAAGAAACAAAACTACAGGCCAATATACCTTATGAACATAATGCAAAAATCCTCAACAAAATCCTAGAAAACCAAATTCAACAATACATTCTTTTTTTTTTTTTGAGACTGAGTTTCGCTCTTGTTACCCAGGCTGGAGTGCAATGGCGCGATCTCGGCTCACCGCAACCTCCACCTCCTGGGTTCAGGCAATTCTCCTGCCTCAGCCTCCTGAGTAGCTGGGACTACAGGCATGCGCCACCATGCCCAGCTAATTTTTTGTATTTTTAGTAGAGACGGGGTTTCACCATGTTGACCAGGATGGTCTCGATTTCTTGACCTCGTGATCCACCTGCCTCTGCCTCCCAAAGTGCTGGGATTACAGGCTTGAGCCACGGCGTCCGGCCAACAATACAGTCTAAAGATCCTTCATTATGACCAGGTGGGATTTATCCTATGGATACAAGAATGTTTTAACATATGCAACTCGATCAGTGTGATACAGCATATCAACAGAATGAAGGACAAAATCCATTGATCATTTCAATTGATGCTGAAATACCATTTGATAAAATTCAACATCCCATCATGATAAAACCCTTCAAAAAACAGTATAGAAGGAACATACCTGAACAAAATGAGAGCCACATACAGTACACCCATAGCTAGTATCATACTAAATGGGGAAAAACGGAAAGCTTTCCTCTAAGATCTGGAACATGACAAGGGGGCCCACTGTCACCACCATTATTCAACATAATACTAGAATTGCCAGCTAGAGCAATCACACAAGAGAAAGAAAGAAAGTGTATCCATATTGGAAAGAAAGAATTCAAATTATCTTTGTTTGCAGATAGTATAATTTTATATTTGGAAAAACCTAAAGCCTTCACCAATAAATGATTAGAACTGATAAATGAATTAAGTTGCAGGATACAAAGTCAATATACAAAAATCAGTAATATTTCTATATGCCAACAACAAATAATCTAAAAAAAAGGTCTCAAAAAAGTGGTAACAATGTCCTGGAGAGTTTCATCAAAGTTTTGTTTAGTAGTTTAATATTTTGGGATCTCAGATTGATGTATTTAATCCATTTTTGTTAGAGGTTTGTGTACGGCAAGAGATAGAATTCTAGTTTTATTTTTCTGCGTGTGGACATCCAGTTTTCCCAGCACCATTTATTGAAGAGACTGTTCTTTCCCCAATATATGTCCTTGGGACCTTTGTCAAAAATGAGTTCACTGTAGATGTATGGATTTATTTCTGGGTTCTCTATTCTGTTCCATTGGTCTATCTGCCTGTTTTTATGCCAGGATAATGCTGTTTTGGTTACTATAGTTCTGTAGTATAATTTGAAGTCAGGTAATATGATTCCTCTGTTTTTGTTATTTTGGGTATCCTGGGTCTTTTGTGGTTCCATATACATTTTGATTGTTTTTTCTATTTCTCTAAAGAATGTCATTGGTATGTGATACAGATTACAGTGAATCTGTAAATTGCTTTGGATAGTATAGATATTTTAGCAACATTGATTCTTCCGATCCATGAACATGGAATCTCTTTCCATTTATTTGTGATTTATTGTACATTTAAAAATAACTAAAAGAGTATAATTGGAATGTTTATAAAACAAAGGAAGAATAAATGCTTGAGGTGATGGAGACCTCATTTTCCCTGATGTGATTATTGCACATTATCTACTGGTATCAAAATATCTAATGTATGCCATAAGTATACACACCTACTATATGCCCATAAAAATAAGAACACTTAAAAAGCGCAGTGAGTTATTCTCTCATGCCTGTTAGAATGGCTATTATCAAAAATACAAAAGATAGTAAGTGCTGGTAAGGATGTGGGGAAAAGGAGACTTTTGTCCACCATTGGTGAGAATGTAAGTTAGTACAGCCATTATGGAAAGCGGTACAGAGGTTCCTAAAACTTTTTTCTCTATATTTCCCCCTTTTTCCTTTTACTTACTACTGCCCATATAATTGCCAAACCACAAAAAATTAAAAATAGAACTACTATATAATTTAGCAATCCCACTGCCAGGTATATAACTAAAGGAAATGAAATCAGTATGTTGAAGAGATATCTATGCTACCATGTTCATTACAGCATTATTCACAATAGCCAAGATTTGGAAGCAACCCAAGCGTTCATGAATAGAAGAATGGATAAAGAAAATGCAGTACATATACACAATGGAGTACTATTAAGCCATTAAAAATGTGATTCTGTCATTTGCAACAACATGGATGGAACTGGAGGGCATTATGTTAAGTGAAATAAGCTGAGCATAGAAAGACAAATATCACATGCTCTCACGCATATGTTGAATCTAAAAAGGTTAAACTCATAGAAGCAGAGAGCATAATGGTGTTTACCAGGGGCTGGGGGTGGGGGTGTTGGGGAGATATTTGTCAAGGATACAAAGTTTCAGTTAGATAGGAGGAAAGAGTTCAAGAAATATATTTTACAACATGATGACTATAATTAATAACAATCTATTGTATTCTTGAAAATCGCTGGGAATAAATTTTAAGTGTTCTTACCACAAAAAATGATAAATATGTGAGGAAATGCATATGCTAATTTACTTTATTTAGCCATTTCATAATGTATATGTGTTTCCAAACGTCATGTTGCATTTGATAAATATATACAATCTTTATTTGTCAATTGAAAAAGAAATCAAATAATGGTGGAGATTTCTGAGAGTGCATGCAAGACAAATTGGCAGGCGGGACAGATAACTTTATGTCAGGGAAATTTTGGGCTGCACTGTTCGTCTCATTTCCTCTATGTGTGTAGGGAGGGATAGTCAACCTCACTATTTTGACATTTAAAGATGTTATCATAGCTAAAGAAGTTTGTCATATGAAATTTTTATGGAGCACCCAGGCCGTCTTCTTGAGAAGGCCTGGATGCCCATTTTTCATAGGTAGGTGAGTGGCTTTTCCTGGTTTTCTCAGCATTCTTGATTTGGTCAATCCTCTCACTAATTTTCCAAAACTTTACAGTTATAGTTTCTATACTTTAACTGTTTGCACATATTCACTTTTAAGAAACAAATCATTTAATTTTAAAATAATAGTTTTATTTTAAAAACTTTAGGAATTTCCAAAGGAATAAGGCATGCCCGAGCGGTGCTCAGAGTGGATATTGGCTGATTTCTTGAATATTTTTTGAGAATATAGTCAAATAAATGTGAATTAGTATTAAAGATACATACACTAACGTGGTTAAACTTTTGTGTCACATATAAGTAAGAATATATTCATTAAGTATTGTAATGTGTTACACTGTAAAAGGCACTGTGCTAGACACAGTGAGCTGGATATGTAGCTGAAAAAAAATATTGTCCCTGTTTTACAGCCTGGCAGGAGATACAAGACATGTGTCCATAAGGTAGAACGTGATCAGTATCACAAGAGCCAAAGAAAGTTATCCTAGGAATGTCAGAAGAGAAAGTAAACTGTTCTGATTAAAAGATTAATGGAGAGGATGACATTTGAGCTATATCTTGAAGGGTAGATAGGCAGAGACATTTCTCATGGCATGAGCAAAGACATGGATGTCAGAAAGAACAAGGTTTTTCAGGCAACTGTGCATTGTACAGTTGGATAGGAAGGGGCAAATGACTAGCAGGTTGAATTATAGAATGTCTGGCCTTGAAGGGGGAATTTAAGATAAATTAATTCACCCCCTCATGTTATAGGTGAAGAAACAGGTAACTTATCCAAAGCAAGCTATCTGGTTTGTAGTAGTTTGGGGCCAGATTATACAGGGCTTTAGATATTAGGTAAAATAATTCTCATGAATAGTAGAGCTGGTATTTGCATCCAATAGTCTGGCTCCACAGTCCATGCCCTGAATGACTATACTAAACTACCATCGAAGTGATACATTACAAAGTGGCAGTTGGGCAGAGGATGAATCGAAATAGGAAGAAGAACAGATACAGAAAGACTAGTTAGGAGATCATTGTAATGATATAGGCAAGAGGTGATTAGGGCTCAAGTTGTGGATGTGAGTTACTAGAATGGAAGAAAGTGGCAGACCCAAGAAATATTTTAAACGAAGACCACCTGATAGAGTAGTTGCAGTAATGAGGATGAATAAAAGAGGTTGGGAAGCCCAGTGAGTCAAAAATATGAGATGATCTCCAAAGAAAGGGAATGTAGACTTATAAACCAATAGACATTTCTTTTTTCTATTTCTATCAATGGATTTTTTTTTCTAGAGAAATGAAAATTAAAGCTTTGTCTTAATCAGGTCTGATCAAGCCAAACTTAAAACATTCAGTTCTGCAACTTGAAGAGAGAGATTAATAAAGCAAAGCATGTTTAGAAAATGATGAGTAGAATGTTAAAGAGATTTTACGGCTAACGGCCGTAGGAACATAGCCTGATTAGCTTGGAGAACAGAAGATGCAGGGAAGATCATAACTGTCCTCAGATATTTGAAAGGCTGTCTTATGGAAGAAATAAAAAAGAAAGAAAAAAAATCTTCTTTTTGTAAGGTATTGTGAAGCAGACCAGGGCCAATGGGTGGAAGGAACCAGGAGAGAGATTTGGGGCACAATATAAGGAAGAAATATATAGAAACGAGAACTGTGCTGTGCATAGTACACTTCTTCCTGGCACTCAACAGATGTTGGTGGAATGAATGCCTTGGGGGATAGTGGTTAGCCTGACTGTGGAATTTCCCCAAAATAGCTAAATAACAACTTGTGGAGGATGCTATAAAGGAGATTCAAGCAATATATGGGTGGCCGGACTAGGCAAATTTAAATCTCACTACAACACTGAGATTCTTTGGAGCTGTGGTTGAAAAAAGTTTGAGTGCTTAGAACTAGAGTAGCACCCTGTTTTCAAGTGTGGTGGACTTAAAGCTTTTGGTACAGTTGTGGACCAAGTCTCTGGAAAGATAGTAAATCTATTAAGTATGTGTGGTCCTGAAATTGAAGAGACAACCTAGAAATATGCTCTCCAGAGAATTAAAGGCATACCTGGAAAAAATGGTTCCACTTTTGATAGACTTAGTTTCTACTGAGTCAGTCATTTCTAGGAAATGGTAAAGTAAGTTGAAGTTTTTTGGACTCTGATTTTGGGGGTGTCTCAGTGGCTGCTCATATTAACAAGGAGACTAAAATTCATTCACTCAGATAGCAAAAGGTAGAAAGAAGTGCAAATATATCTATCCAATTGACACAAAACCTTATTATTTCAAGCAGTATGTAAAGTTAAGATGAGAGCAAGTGGCCTGGCAGTAACACGCCTGCCTTTTCCCGTCTCTCCTCAGGCTGCCTGTGCCAACTCTTCACCTTTGAGTCAGGGGAGTGCTTGTACATAGCTTGATTTGCCTTGGGTCCTACACTTAAGCTGATTGTTCCCTACCTTCCTCTGACCTCAGAAATGGTTAGAATCATAAGCCTTATTTCCAGAAGTAATCTGCTGCTTGGTTCATGGACCTCTGTAGCAAAGATGATAAATAGGTTTAATCTTTGGGGCCAATTCTGATTGAATAGTAGTGGCCACATAGGGCAATGCAGTGAGAGTCATTTGGAGCCTTATCTGAAGACAGCAGGAAAGAAGGCCATGGCTGATTAGTGATGTCTGCTCTATAGGTAGGAGGTAGGCGATTGACAGCATGCATGCCCCCAAAATGCACTATTCTTGGGATATAGTAGAAAGTTAAACATTTCTACCAAAAACTTTTATTATCTTCACCTTGCCTAGGTTAAGTGGTTAACTAATCCCTAATCCTCATGTATGTTTTAGCCATCAGAATCAGATATTAAGTTAAGCCTTGATTCTGGCCACAAAATCATTTCCTAACTGTAGTCAAGGCTGAGTCCTGGCCCTGGTCACAGATTAAGCCCCAATCTGGCTACAGATGGCGCCCTAACTGCAAGCAGCTAGTACACAAATGATCGTTATCAGATGGATTAAGTCAAATGCATTCTCACCTCTGGCGACACAGTTCAAAGCCTGCGCTTTACTAGAGGTGGCTGTGCCTCTTGTCTGTGAAGGACAGTGCATTATTGATATAGCAATATGCCTGTCAGTGTTTCTTCTTCAATTGTCTGGCTGCAGAGAGCACAAATACTTTATTGCCATGGTAGGCAGTCTTTTCCTAAAGAAGATAAAAATAAAATGGAAAGAAAGAAACGAAACTTGAGTGAAAGAAGTAATTTCCTGTGACTGTGAAAACATAAAGCAAATGCCTGAACATGATTTTAAATGGATCTGTGAATGTGGCTGGTAGAAGGAAGCTTTCTTGGAAAAGATGTAACTGTGAGTGCTGCTAGGTATAGAGCACATTAGGGGGCAAGGAAGCCAGGAATCATGTGCTGGAAGTCAGTTTCTATTAAATGAATAGACTTCAAACAGCTACTAAATCTGGTCTGGATAAATGGGTTTTTAGAATAATAATTTTTAAAAAATCATGAAGTGACTTGATAAGGTAGTAATGAAACTGTCAAAGTCTCTACTTTGACTGAAGCTGAGGTACAATAGGGGATTTATTTCAATATCTAAATCTTTTCAGAATGTCAGGAGAGGGGGCTGAGGATCCATTTGAATCCTTGTACTGGGAGTGGGGGCTTTGGAACGTACTGGACCACTTCTGTCCAACAGAACTTTCTGTGATTATGGAAATGTTCTATATCTGCTTTGTCCAGTATAGTGGCCACTAGCTACATGTGGCTATTGAGCACTTGAAGTATGGCTAGTGTGACTGGGAAACATATTTTTAAATTTTATTTAATTGTAGTGAATTTAAAATTAAATAGCCGTAAGTGGCTAGTGGCTACCATGCTGGGCAGCATAGCACTAGGATTTAGGTTCATCTCCACATCTAAGAGCAATGGAAGAGCCCAAGGAGAAAAGAGAGCAACAAACAGATCCATATGTCTGTGTTCAATTTTTATCTCTATTGAGAATAATAGCCTTTTAGCTTTAGATAGACTTAGCACCTTGATTTTAAATGAAAGCATGCTAGCATTGGTGGAGTGCATGTCCCTGTGGTCAACCTAAGTACATGGAATGTTGAAGTACATTAACCTTTACTAATGGGCATTAATAATGATAATGAAAGTAATCCATATTGTTTTAAGCAGAGAAATGAATATTTTACAAAAAAATATAATTAGGATTTTTATTAAAGATTTTGCCAATTTTTTTTTCTGCTCTGGATATAATAACCAGAGTTCTGTCTTTATATGGGACATATAACAACTCTTGGTCAAAGCCAAGAAACTTTTTCAATATCACACTATTGGTGACTTGGACTACAAAATAAAACAAGAAAAAAATGATATACAGTTGAGTCTCCATTTCCATGGGTTCTGCATTTGTGGATTAAACCAACCACAGATTAAAAATATATTTTTTAAAAAACAATAAAAACCAAAATCAATACAACAATTAAAAATAATACAGATAAAAAGCCAGTACAGCATAAGAACTATTTATTTAGCATTTAAATTGTATTAACTATTATAAATAAAACAGAGATGATTTAAAGTATAAAGGAGGATGTGTGCAGGTTATATGCAAATACCACACCATTTTATATCAGACACTTGAGCATCCTTGGATTTGGGTATCCGTGGGGGTACTTGAAACCAGTTTCCTCTACATACATAGGGATAACTACGCCATAAGCCAAATGAATTTCTTTGGGCAGAGTTTCGGTGTGATGAAGCAGATCTTACATTTGATTGGCTTTATCCCCTTGTTCTTTTAATGATTGTAATTTTGACATCTAGCTCTTCAATTTGCAACTGTTTTCTTATGTGCTGCCATAATGCTTCTTAATTTTTCCACTTTATCATCTTTCATTCACTCAAAAAACTTAAAGAAGTCTCACGTATCTGATGCACTGGATATAATGAGGTACTGGGGCAAGATCATGAAGGACTTTGAAGCCATGTTGAAGCATTTAGACTATTCTAGGAGCAGTGGGATTGACGTGAGACTTTTAGAAAGCTCATTGGCTGCAGCACAGGGCATGAATTGAAGAACAGGGAAGGTGATAAAATTAGGAGATTAGAAGGTGATTTTAAATTAGTTAGGAGGTAAGGTGATGGTAGCAGTAGAAACATAAGGAAGTAGACAGAATCAAGAAATATTTAAGTGGTAGCACTGATAGAACTCGGTGACTGATTAAATGAAGAAGGAACAGACTATCCTCCTTGAATAGTCTCTGCTCCTGGCCTATGCCTTTCCTGAGACAAAACACAGAACTCTGTCATTTATTCCTCCAAATAAATCCACTTACCAAAGCATTGAAGGGAAATGTGCATTTTGCTGAATATTTCATGGGGAAATGGAAGACTGGGTTACATTGTGCATAACAGAGGGAAATTTAATCTGATTCCCTTATTGGACATATCTCACTCAAAATTTTTTTCCTATCTGATTTTCTCCTGGTTTTTCCCTTCCTCCTTCCTCTGCTATTCCTGTCTCTCCAGCTTCTCTGCCATCCTAGATTCTAATCCACCTCTACCCACTTTCTTATAGAGAGCAGTTTTACTTTTCTCTGGGCTTTTACAGTTTACCTTCTCATGTGGCAACCTAGTTTTGCCTTTTGCTTGGGTTCCATCATCTTTAGAAGTCAGGAGACACCCTAGATAATAATCAATTTTCCTATTTTTTTCTTTTACCTCAGGCTCTAATATGGCTAGATACTACATTGTTACTGTCTTTATTGAACATTTTTATATTTTGTTCACCATGTATTTGTACATTAACTTGATTTTTTAAAATATTGCTTTAAAATGTTAGTCATCTTAATTCTGAGTCTTTTGCTGCCCCGTGATATTTTGTGTCCAAGGGGATTGTCTTGCTTGTCACACTATCATCCCAGCCCTAACCTTTGATAACCTGTAGGAATTTTAGAAATACATTTTATATACTTTATATGCCTATAATTCTCCTGAAATACAGGCTTTCTTAGGCCACCAGCTCTGACCTTTCATATATTAATGCATATTTCTACCCATCTGAGGTGTATTTCATTGGAAAAATGTATTTTTACTCGTTCATCATTCTTTGAGCTCCTAGTATGTACGAGGTTCTGTGTGCTGGTCTAGACTTATAATTGCCAAAAGATCTTTTCAGTGTATGAGACAGAGAGGAAATAAAGAAATATGTCAAAAATTGCTTAAAACAAATAATATTTTGGCAAATATTTATTGAGTACCTACTATGCTATGTTTTGGGGATCCAAGAATTCTGACCCTATGGAGCTCATTTTCTTACAGGGGAATAAAGCCACAACTTGGATAGGTAGCAAGAAAAGAGGCCTGGGGGAAAAAGGCAAGGGAAATGGTATTTAATAGGAGGTAGAGGAAGAAAAACTAGGAAGTGACTTTTCCCCAGAATACATAAGGCAAATAGTTGATCATGCAAGCCAGCTTATGCCCAAAGTTGTGAATATATGAAATGGTGTTAGAAATGTTAGAAGACAGAAGGATGGCCAGGCAAGAGATCAGGAAATGGAAATTAAGCCAGCTTTTTGGGATGATCCCAACTCAGCAGCAGACTCAACTCCATTCCAGCAAGAGCTAGTGCACGAAACAGTTCAGTAAATGGTCAGCCTCGAGAATATTCATCGAGGGCACAGTTATCCTGGAAGGATGGAGGAGAATAGCACTGTACAGTTTAGAAGGAGGAAATATACAGACATGGACACCAGAAGACATTTGGTGAGGTGGAAGCTTGGTAGCTGACAACTGGGTCGTGTGCTTTTGAAACTTAAAGGAAGAAGGGGAAACGAAAGTTGCCGATGATTAGGAACTTTTGCCAAACCCGGTTGGAGCCAGAAAGATCATCAGCTGGACCCTTGGAACGATTGTTCTTTTAGTTCCTTCCTTGATGAGGATAAAGTTGGTCTCAGAGCTTGTGGCTCACTCTGCAGATGGCTTCAGCTATCAGGAGTAGCACACTGGAAGAAGAGAGGAATGAGTCAAGACCATTAGAGCTAGTAATGGGATAATATAGATAATTTCTTCTCTATGCTTTTCATGCCTAGAAACAGAAAATTTTAAACAGCAATTCTTTGTTGTTGTTGATGATGATGATAAGGTGATTTAAATGTAACATTGCTTCGAGAAAAGTATCTGCAATTCTGCTTTGCTTTTATCACTTGAAAAATGGTTTACTTCCAAAGCTTAATTCAATTAATGTTTTACCTCCCCCAGTATGCCAGAACCACAAATTCTTCAGGGTGTTAGTTATGCATTAAATTCACCTTCTCATATTCACGACAGCTAAATCATTTTTACTTTTATATTGCCTTCTTACTGATATTTTGCCAAATTCACATATGCACAGGAAGAAAGTTGATATTTTCTCTCTGTTAGCATGAGGTGCTTTATTGCTGAACTCAATGGCAGCACATTAATTCAAAGGGAGAGAGGCCAATGAGACTGGAAATCAAGCCCTTCAATTCCGAATTTCCACATTTATTGCATTTGAGGATGCCAAGGCATAATGATAAAGCATTCCAGCAGGCGGAACTCACGGTTTTAAACCTATTTACTCTGCTGTAGTTGAATGTCGCTGCATATGACAAATGTTGTGAATAAGTATGTTTCAAGGCCAAAGAGCTGTATGAGAAATCCCATCATTCTAAAGATCACAAAGTCATTTCAGCAATTGAACAATATTATAGCAGCTTAATAGCAAATTTGAATCTTGTGTCTCCAAGATGTCAAGAGTTCTTTAAAGCACGCTGTGGGTGGTTTGTGCACAACAGCCCACACTTCTCTGTTTTAGACCTGGCAGGGACCAAAACTGAAATTCTCCCCACAAGGCAATGAACTCACTACTTGGTTACCAACTAAATATTGAAGGTTCTCATCGTGGAAGAACTCAGAAAGGCTTTGTTAGTACAAAAGAATCAATTCAATAGAATGACAGTTTGAAATTAGAAAATATACTTTTGACTTTTAAAACTTGAATTCTTCATGTAAACCTGTTATAATTGTTACCTTGAAAGCAGCATTTGTCCCTTTTCCAAAAAGGCTTAAATATAAACCAAAGTCTGATAAAATAAGTGCCAAGAAATCCCTGTTTTTTTTTTTTTTTTTTTTTTTTTTTTTTTTTATATGTTTATATCAGCCCTGTGTTCTGAATTTTCCGGAATGAGATCTTTTAAAAAACTATCTTCTTGGGACCACAAACTATTGATATTTCCAAAGCATTTCAACATTTTCTCATACAGACCCTGTCTTCCTGAAAAATGTTTACATCTTAGGTGCATAAAACTCCTTTGTAAGACAGCATGAGTCAAAGTTGGTACTGGTCTTTTTTAACCACAAATGGCATTTTCAGTTTCAGAAAATGTAAGGCAATTCTTGCTTTGGAGCCCCTCTGTGAGAGGGATTCAGCAGAAGGTAATCAAAAATTTACCTGGCTGGCCCAAATTACCTGGCCTGCCCAAACCGTGACCAAAGGGACTTGTATTTGAGTTCAGCTTTAGGAAGGGGATAAAATAAAAGGGAAAAATAAAGACACTTGGGAAAAAAAAATATGGCCTTCTCTGTATGCTTTAATGAAGAAACTGTGTGCATAGTTCTCACATGACTTGTATAAACCCAATTCCGAATCCACTGGTCTGTAAAGTGCTCTTTGGGTTTGCAGTCCTGATTTTTAAATCTAAAGATAACAAAGTATCCCCCAGGTCTCATCAGGTCTTAATTGTTGAAGTGTCTCAGTGTGGCTGATATGGTTTGTACAACCCCTAACTGAACTGTGAGCACACCCTGAAATCTCAGCAGGATTAATTTTTTCACAGTTTGAATGATTTTTTAAAATCAGATTAATTACCACCTCTTGCAGTCCAATCCTTCACTCTCTGCCAACCCACCCCAAGAATGTATATCTATTTCTGGAGCTGTAAGAAATCCAACTGTCACAATGCATTTAGCTGATTTTTTTTTTTTTTTTTTTTTGACAAAACAAAGTTCCTAGAACAATCCTTGCTGAGCTAGTGGTTGAAAATTGAGATGCTACATTTAAATGGGCACAGTGTTTTCAAGCAAACAATGAAGGGTTTTTGTTTGAATTTTGGGTTTATTACCACAAATAGCTGGATTTAATGGGCATTATGTCTGATTTAACACACAACCAGGATTTTCTATAGGTTTGCTAGCTGTTTTCCCCTTTACCTCTGGATACTCATGCTTTGTTTATCTCTTACAAAAGCTAAAACCTTTTGTATATGATTGAAACCTCTGAAGGTTTCTGTCATAATATTTTAGCTAGCCCCTATAGTGAATGGCAGAGCCGGGTGTAGGAACCACTAGTGTGCATCAATAATAAATAGATAAACAAACAAATGAGAAGAAAGAAGGGCTCTTTCTTATAGTAGAATGCTGGTATCTGTGGAAGGAATAGTAGAACTGAAAATCACCATTTTGCTGCCATCATAGTACAGAAGGGTTGAGGCAAGAATCATCAATAGATCCTAACTATGGCAGGGGAGATTTTGATGAGTAAATAGATATATGCATAGTTTCAGTGTTTCTTCATGGATTGCATTGGAAGAGAGTATATAGTAGAAAAACTGGACAATGTCTTGACTGGGTGATCAAAATCAATATCACAGGCAGATGTTGTATCCTTCAAATATGATGGTCTGAATAGAACAGGTCATTTATATAATTTTCTGGCTGGGAATACATAGCCTGAATCCAATCATAAGGAAACATCAGACAAACCAAAATTGAGGAATGATCAAAATAACAGGCCTATACTCCTCAAAGACGTCAGTGTTATGAAATACAAAGAAAGGCTGTAGAACCATTTGAGATTAAAGGAAGCTAAAGGGGCATAATTAAATGTAATGCATGATGCTAGGTTGGTTTTTGTACTGGAAGAATCAAATGTGATAACTGAAGAGACACAATACAATTATGGCACATGGGAGGCAGGACTAGACTGCAGCCCTGAAATGGACAGAGAGAGCAGCATGTAGAGGCTCACATTGTGAATTTTAGCTCCAGATCAACTGCAAGAACAAACCAGCAATCCTGAGATGATCCACAGACCCGCTGAAGAAAGGATACTGCTCTTGCAGGACTGGGAGACACCCCAAATACTCAGCTGCAGCAAAGAGCGTCTGAGCTCAGACATACCTCGCCCTGGCCCCACCTGATGGGCCTTATATACACCTTGGTAGCTGAAGACAAAGGGCATATAATCTTGCCCACTGCCGGTTCCTCTCTGTACTACCACAGCTGATGCTCTCTGGAAAGCGCCACCTCCCAGCAGGATGCCAAATAACACAAAAATAGAAAAACCACCAAAGCTAAGAACCCTCACAGAGTCCATTTCACCCCTGCCACCTCTACTGGAACAGGTGCTGGTATCCACAGCTGAGAGACTCATAGACAGTTCACATCACAGGACTCTGTGCAGACAATCCTCAGTACCAGCCCAGAGCTGGGTAGACTTGCTGGGTGGCTAGACCCAGAAGAGAGACAAGAATCACTGCAGCTTGGCTCACGGGAAGCCACATCCCTAGGAAAAAGAGGAGAGTACTATAAAAAGGGAACACTCCATGGGACAAAAGAATCTGAACAACAGCCTTCAGCCCTAGAACTTCCCTCTGACAGGGCCTATCCAAATGAGAAAGAACAAGAAAACCAACTCTGGTAACATGAAAAAACAAGGCTCCTTAACATCCCCCCCCACCCCCGCAATCACACTAGTTCACCAGCAGTGGACCCAAAGCAAGAAGGAATCCCCGATTTACCAGAAAAAGAATTTAGGAAGTTAGTAATTAAGCTAATCAGGGAGGCACCAGAGAAAGGTGAAGCCAAATGTATGGAAGTCCAAAAAATGATACAAGAAGTGAAAGGAGAAATATTTAAGGGAATAAATAAATAAATAACAATCAAAACTTCAGGAAACAATGGACACACTTAGAGAAATGCAAAATGCTCTGTAAAGTCTCATCAATAGAATTGAACAAGTAGAAGAAAGAAATTCAGAGCTTGAAGACAAGGTCTTCAAATTAACCCAAACCAAAAAAGACAAAGAAAAAAGAATAAGAAAATATGAACAAAGCCTCCAAGAAGTCTGGAATTATGTTAAACAAACAACCAAACCTAAGAATAATTGATATTCCTGAGGAAGAAAAGAAATCCAAAAGTTTGGAAAATACATCTAAAAGTTTGGAAATAATCAAGGAAAACTTCCTTGGCCTTGCTAGAGACCTAAACATTCAAACACAAAAAACACAAAGAACACTTGGGAAATTCATCACAAAAAGATCATCACCTAGGCACATTGTCCTCAGGTTATCTAAAGTTACCATGAAGAAAAGAATCTTAAGAGCTGTGAGACAGAAGCACCAGGTAACCAAAAAGGAAAACCTATCAGATTAATGGCAGATTTCTCAGCAGAAACCCTACCAAATAGAAGGGATTGGTGCCCTATCTTTAAACTCCTCAAACAAAACAATGATCAGCCAGGAATTTTGTATCCAGTGAAACTAAGCATCATATATGAAGGAAAGATACAGTCTGTTTCAAACAAATGCTGAGAGAATTCACCACTACCAAGCCACCACTATAAGAAGTGCTAAAAGGAGCTCTAAATCTTGCAACAAATCCTGGAAATGCATCAAAACAGCCTCTTCAAAGCATAAATAACACAGGACCTGTAAAACAAAAATGCAAGTCAAAAAGCAAAAACAAACAAACAAAAGCAAGGTACAAAGGCAACAAATAGTGTGATGAATATAATGGTACCTCACATCTCAATACTAAGATTGAAAGTAAATAGCCTAAATGTTCCACTTAAAAGATACAGAAGGTAGAAAACTACTGGAAGGTGTTGAGAAGCCAGCGCTGGAATGCAGCTCACAGCGAATGAGATGCAGAGGGCTGGAGGACTTCAAGGTTCCAAACGAGGTGCCAGGTCGTTTTCTGTGGGACTGATAGGGCACTGGAATTGGGCCCAGGGAAGGAGCCACCGGGCGACAGCCGCCCAGGGGTGCAAATCATGATGGGATGAAACATGCGGCTCGGAGGGTCAAGGGACTTAACTCCCTCGGAACTCTGTTTCGGATCTTGTGCTTGCCTTATCCCTCCAACCCATGGTCCACGGGGGCCCTGCCAGGCTGTGGGGCGCAGTGGGTACCCAATGCAAATCTGAGCCTGACTGCAAGTTGTCACAGGGCCCTGGGTGGGAGTTTGGACTAATGCGAGTGGGTTGGATCGTCCCACTCTGGGAGGGATGCCATTGGGAAGGTGGGGCCAATCTCACCTGCAAACAAACTCCAGGGAAGGACCACCCACCCAACAACCTGACTGAACCTAAGAGATCCCAGCAGCGCTCTCTACAGGCCAAAAAAGATACAGCTCCAACCTCAATAGAAAAAAAAAAAAGTCCACTCGGAGACTCCTGAAATCACCAAAGATTAAAGGGAGATAAATCCATGAAGATGGGGGGAAAAAAAAAAACCAGGGGAAAAAGGATGAAACCACCAAAGAACAGAACACCTCTTCTCCTCCCAGGGATCACAACTCCTCACCATCAAGGGAACAAAAAAAGACAGAGAATGAATCCGATAAATTAATAGAAGCAGGTTTCAGAAGGTGGATAATAACAAACTTCTCTGAGTTAAAAGGCCATGTTCTAACCCAATGCAAAGAAACTAAGAACCTTGAAAAAAGGATAGACAAAATGTTAACTAGAATAACCAGCTTAGAGAAGAACATAAACAACTTGTGGAGCTGAAAAACACAGCATGAGAACTTCAGGAGGCATACACAAGTTTCAACAGCCAAATCAATCAAGCAGAAGAAAGGATATCAGAGATAGAAGATCAAATCAATGAAATAAAATTAGAAGGCAAGATTAGAGAAAAAATAGTGGAAAGAAATGAACAAAGCCTCCAAGAACTATGGGATTAAGTGAAAAAACCTAATCTACGCTTGATTGGCATACCTGGATGTGATGGAGAGAATGAATCCAAGTTGGAAAACACTCTTCAAGATATTATCCAAGAGAACTTTCCCAACCTAACAAGGTAGGCCAACATTCAAATTCATGAAATAAAGAGAACACTACAAAGATATTTCTCAAGAAGAGAAACCCCAAGGCACATAGTTGTCAGATTCACCAGGGCTGAAATGAAGGAAAAAATCCTAAGGGCAGCCAGAGAGAAGGGTGGAGTCACCCACAAAGGAAAGACCATCAGACTCACAGCGGATCTCTCAGCAGAAACCCTGCAAACTAGAAGGGAGTGGGGGCCAATATTCAACATCCCTAAAGAAAAGAACTTTCAACCCAGAATTTCATATCTGGTCAAACTAAGCTTCATAAGCAAAGGAGGAATAAAATCCTTTACGGACAAGCAATTGCTGAGGATTTCATCTCTATAAGACCGGCCTTACAGGAGCTACCGAAGGAAGTACTAAGCAGGGAAAGGAACAACCAGTACCAGTCACTGCAAAAACATACCAAATGGTAAAGAATAATGATGCAATGAAGAAGCCATGTCAATTAACAGGCAAAACAACCAGCCAGTAACAAAATGGCCGGATCAAATTCAAACATAACAATATTAACGTTGAATATAAATCGCCTAACCCCCCCCAATCAAAAGACACAGACTGGCAAACTGGATAAAAAGTCAAGACCCATCAGTGTGCTATATTCAGGAGACTGATCTCACATGCAGAGGCTCACATAGACTCAAAATAAAGGGATGGAAAATGGAGAGCAAAAAAAAAGCAGGAGTTGCAATCCTAGTCTCTGATAAAACGGACTTTAAACCAACAAAGATCAGAAGAGACAAAGAAGGGCATTATATAATGGTAAAAGGATGAATGCAACAAGAAGAGCTAACTATCCTAAATATTTATGCACCCAATGCAGGAGCACCCAGATACATAAAGCAAGTTCTTAAAGACCTACAAAGAGACTTAGACTCCCATACAATAATAGTGGGAGACTTTAACACTCCACTGACAATATCGGACAGATCAACAAGACAGAAAGTCAAAAAGGATATACAGTACTTGAACACAGATTTGGACCAAGTGGACCTAATAGACATTTACAGGACCCTCCACCCCAAATCCACAGAATACAAATTCTTCTCAGCACCACATTGCACTTACTCCAAAATTGACCACATAATTGGAAGTAAATCACTCCTCAGCAAATGCAAAAGAACGGAAATTATAACAAACAGTCTCTCAGACCACAGCAAAATCAAATTGGAACCCAGGATTAAGAAAAGCACTCAAAACTGCATGATCCCATACAAACTGAAGAACTTGCTCCTGAATGATGAATGGATAAACAATGAAATGAAGGCAGAAATAAAAATGTTCTTTGAAACCAATGAGAATGAAGACACAACATACCAGATCCTATGGGACACATTTAAAGAAGTGCCTAGAGGGAAATTTATAGCAATAAATGCTCACATGAGAAACAAAGAAAGATCTAAAGTAGACACCCTATTGTCAAAATTGAAAGAGCTAGAGGGGCAAGATCAAAAAAACTCAAAAGCAAGCAGAAGACAAGAAATAACTAAGATTGGAGAAGAACTGAAGGAGATAGAGACAGAAGAAACCCTTCAAACAATCAATAAGTCCAGGAATGGTTTTTTGAAAAGATCAACAAAATAGACAGACTGCTAGCTAGACTAATAAAAACGAAAAGAGAGAAGAATCAAATAGATGCAATAAAAAGCAATAAAGGGGATCTCACCACTGATTCCTTGGAAATACAAACTACCATGAGAGATTACTACAAACAACTCCATGCACATAAACAAGTAAAGCTGGAAGAAATTGATAAATTCCTGGACACTTGCACACTCCCAAGACTAAGCCAAGAAGAAGTTGAAACCTTGACTAGACCAATAACAAGTTCTGAAGTTGAGGCAGCAATTAATAGCCTACTGACCAAAAAAGTCCAGGTCCAGACAGGTTCACAGCTGAATTCTACCAGACATACAAGGAGGTGCTGGTACCATTCCTGATGAAACTATTCCAAACAATACAAAAAGAGGGAATCCTGCCTAACTCTTTCTATGAGAACAACATCATGCTGATACCAAAATCTGGCAGAGACACACCTAAAAAAGAAAACTACAGGCCAATATCCGTGATAAACAATGATGCAAAAATCTTCAGTAAAATACTGGCAAACAGAATCCAATGGCACATCAAAAAGCGTATCCACCACGATCAAGTAGGCTTCATAATGGGGATGCAAGGCTGGTTCAACATACACAAATTTATACATGTAATTCACCACATAAACAGAACCAAAGACAAAAACCACATGATTATCTCAATAGATGCAGAGAAGGCCTTTGACAAAATTCAACAGCTCTTTATGCTAAAAACTCTCAATAAACCAGCTATTGATGGAACGTATCTCAAAACAATAAAAGCTATTTATAACAAACCCACAACCAATATCATACTGAATGGGAAAAAATTAGAAGCATTCCCTTTAAAAACTGTCACTAGACAAGGATGCCCTCTCTCACCACTCCTATTCAATATAGTATTGGAAGTTCTAACCAGAGAAATTAGTCAAGAAGAAGAAATAAAGGGCATTCAATTAGGAAAAGAAGAAGTCAAATTGTCCCTATTTGCAGACGACTTGATTGTATATTTATAAGACCCCATTGTCTCAGCCCAAAATCTCCTTAACCTGATAAGCAACTTCAGCAAATCCTCAGGATACAAAATCAATGTGCAGAAATCACAATCATTCCTATACACCAATAACAGACAGAGAGCTAAATCATGAGTGAACTCCCATTTACAATTGCTACAAAGAGAATAAAATACCTAGGAATACAACTAACAAAGGAGGTAAAAGATCTCTTCAAGGAGAAGTACAAACTAATGATCAAGGAAATAAGAGAGGAAACAAACAGATGGAAAAATATTCCATGCTCATGGTTAGGAAGAATCAATATTGTGAAAATGGCCATACTGCCCAAAGTAATTTGTAGATTGAATGCTATCCCCATCAAGCTACGATTGACCTTCTTCACAGAACTGGAAAAAAACACTATAGACTTCATATGGAACCAAAAGAGAGCCTGCATAGCCAAGACTATCCTAAGCAAAAAGAACAAAGCTGGAGGCATCATACTACCTGATTTCAAACTATACTACAAGGCTACAGTAATCAAAACAGCATGGTACTGGTACCAAAACAGAGATATAGACAAATGGAACAGAACAGAGGCCTCAGAATCAATGCCACACATCTACAACCATCTGATATTTGACAAACTGGACAAAAAGAAGCAAAGGGGCAAGGATTTCCTGTTTAATAAATGGTGTTGGAAAAACTGGCTAGCCATATGGAGGAAGCTGAAAATGGACCCCTTCCTTACATCTTATACAAAAATTAACTCCAGATGGATTAAAGATTTAAACATAAGAACTAACACCATAAAAACCCTAGAAGAAAACCTAGGCAAAACCATTGAGGACATAGGCACAGGCAAGGACTTCATGACTAAAACACCAAAAGCAATGGCAACAAAAGCCAAAATAGAAAAATGGGACCTAATTAAACTTATGAGCTTCTGCACAGCAAAAGAAACAATCATTAGAGTAAACCGGCAACCAACAGAATGGGAAAAAATTTTTGCAATCTACCCATTAGACAAAGGGCTAATATACAGAATCTACAAAGAACTAATGCAGATTTACAGGAGAAAAAATAAACAAACCCATTCAAAAGTGGGCAAAGGATATGAACAGACACTTTCAAAAGAAGACAAATATGTGGCCAACAAACATATGGAAAAATGCTCATTATTGGTCATTAGAGAAATGCAAATCAAACTCACATTGAGATACCATCTCACACCAGTTAGAATGGTGATCATTAAAAAATCTGGAGACAACAGATGCTGGAGAGGATGTGCAGAAATAGGAACTCTTTTACACTGTTGGTGGGAGTGTAAATTAGTTCAACCATTGTGGAAGACAATGTGGCGATTCCTCAAGGATCTAGAAATAGAAATACCATTTGACCCACCAATCCCATTACTGGGTATATACCCAAAGGATTATAAATCATTCTATCATAAAGACACATGCACACATATGTTCATTGCAGAGCTGTTTACAGTAGCAAAGACCTGGAACCAACCCAAATGCCCATCAATGATAGATTGGACAAAAAAATGTGACACATATACACCATGGAATAATATGCAGCCATAAAAAATGATGAGTTTGTGTCCTTTGTAGACACATGGATGAACCTAGAAACCATCATTCTCAGCAAACTGACACAAGAACAGAAAACCGAGCACCCATGTTTTCACTCATAGGCGGGTGATGAAAAATGAGAACACTTGGGCACTGGGAACAGAACAACACTCACTGGGCTAGGTGGGAAGGTGAAGGGAAGGTAGCTGGTGGGGGATGGGAGGAGGGGGAGGGATAACACCAGGAGAAATGCCTGATGTAGGCAATGGTGTGGGGGGGATGGAGACAGCAAACCACCATGGCATATATGTACCTATGCAACAATCCTGCAGGATGCATGATGTGAACATGTACCCCAGAGCCCAAATACAAAAAAAAAAAAAAAAAAAAAAAGATACAGAATTGCAGAATGGATAAAAACTTACTAACCAACTATCTGCTGCCTTCAGGAGACTCACGTAACACATAAGGACTGACATAAAGTAAAGGGCTGGGAAAAGGCAGTAATACAAATGGACACCAAAAGTGAGCAGGGGTAGCTATTCTTATATCAAGTAAAACAACTTTAAAACAACAGCAGTTAAAAGAGACAAAGAGGGACATTACATAATGATAAAAGGCCTTGTCCAACAGATAAATATCACAATCCTCAATATATATGCACCTAACACTGGAGCTCCCAACTTATAAAACAATTACTACTAGACCTAAGAAATGAGATAGACAGCAACACAATAATAGTGGGGGACTTCAATACTCCACTGACAGCACTAGACAGGCTATCAAGACAGAAAGTCAACAAAGAAACACTGGATACAACTATGCCTTGGAACAAATGGACTTAACAGATATATACAGAACATTCCACCCAACAATTACAGAATACACATTCTATACAACAGTACATGGAACTTTCTCCAAGATAGACCACATGATAGGCCATAAAATCAACCTCAATAAATTTAAGAAAATTGAAATTATATAAAGCTCTTTCTCAGACCACAGTGAAATAAAACTGGAAATCAGTTCCAAAAAAACCTGCAAAGAGATAGAAACACGAAAGATCCTTCAAAAAAATCAATGAATCCAGGAGCTGGTTTTTTGAAAAGATCAACAAAATAGACCATTAGCCAGACTAATAAAGAAGAAAAGAGAGAAGAATCAAATAGACACAATAAAAAATGATCAAGGGAATATCACCACTGATCCCACAAAAATACAAACTACCATCAGAGAATACTATAAACGCCTCTTTGCAAATAAACTAGAAAATCTAGAAGGAATGGATAAATTCCTGCACACATATACACCCTCCCAAGACTAAATCAGGAAGAAGTCAAATCTCTGAATAGACCAATAACAAGTTCTGATATTGAGAAAGTAATTAATAGCCTACCAGTCAAAAAAGCCCAGGACCAGATGGATTCTCAACCAAATTCTACCAGAGGTACAAAGAGGAGCTGGTACCATTCCTTTTGAAATTATTACAAACAATAGAAAAAGAGGAACTCCTCCCTAACTCATTTTATGAAGCCAGTATCATCTGGATACCAAAACATGGCAGAGACACAATAAAAAAAGAAAATTTCAGGCCAATATCCCTGTTGAATATCGATGTAAAAATCCTCAATAAAATATTGGCAAACCAAATCCAGCAGCACATCACTCTTGCCACAACTCCCCTCAACCTGGCAAGTCAGCTTCTCCAAATTCTGCGTGAATCTCTAGGTCCAGCTCAGATTTAGCTTCCTTCTTCTCTGCCTTCCTCTAGCACTGCTGGTCTCCGTATCATTTGGCACTAAGCCTGATCCTGTTGATCAGCTTCGTTTTGGGATGTAAACACTATAGTGGCTAAATGCGCAGACTGTGGTATCAGACTGCTTGGGTTCAAATCTTAGTTCTGCCACAAGCTGTGTAACCTCGAGCAAGTTCTTTACCTTCTCTAAGTCTCAGTTCCTTGAACTGGAAGCCTCATTTTATTAGGGGAAAAATAGCACCCACTGAGAGTTCGGAGGATTAATTCTAGGTCTAGAATTGCCACACAGTGTATGACCTTGCACAAAGCATTTCTTCTCTGTGGGTCTCAGATCTCTAACCTGTAACATAAGGGAGTTGGATGAATATGTCGTTCTCCACTTTGACTGCATTTCAGAATTGCCTGGGGAGATCTAAAAATACATCAATGTCCATACCACTTCTCCCCCCACCAAATTTTAATTTGATTAATCAAAGTTGAATCCCGGGCATAGTAGTTTTTAGAAGGTCGCAGGTGATTTCAATGTGGAGATCAAGCTGAGAAACACAGAGGCAGCTGATTCCTAAGGTTGCTTCTAGTTTAACCATCCCGATTCTATGCAAAAGTGCTGCTCTGACTTCTTTGTCATTGGTATTAAGCTCCTTCTGTTGCCCCTACAATGTGTGGCCTATGGCTTGATGACATGGTAGGGACACCCAATACGTATCTGTTAACTAAATAATAATTAGCTAATATTTTCTCTCTTTTTTTCTGCTAGAAAGACATCTTTGACAATTTCAGCATCTTGACAGAATGATTATTGCCTCCTACAATCCCCTACTAGCCATAGGAAATTAGCTGTAGTGGTGTGTACTCTTAATGGGAATCTGGTATGTCAATGGGTTATTTCTGTTATTGTGGTTTAGTCTGATATTCCAATATGCACCTGCTGCTTTTCATAATAGTTTGCGAAGAAAAAAATAAGGCAATGGTTCCCCCTTGGTTCACATTTGACCTCTTGCTATGCTTGAGGCAATCACAAAACACCATAGGTGTTGAAGTGATTAGGGACAATTAAGATAGTACAGCCTCTTGAAGAAGCCACTATCAAGCCTTCGGTCTCTCAAATGCACAGGTTGTGTGTTCCTGCAACAGCAATTACCTAAAAATATCGAGTACTTAATTACTTCCAAGTTGTCAGTCTTCATAACTGGGTATTAGAATGTTCTAATTGATAGCGCAGCTGCAGCTTTGCCGCCTGACACTGGCATATGGCTTGCAATATTCATACATGTTGATCGGTTTACTTTCTTCATAAATCTCAGATTGCAGATTGTAGGCGTGATCTAGCTGGGATTGGAATTACTGCACCTTTTTTTTTTTTTTTTTTTTCCGATTTACAATTTCTAGCCTTGAGCAAGAGGGGAAAACAGAAAAACTAGGAAAACAGAAAAATATTTTAAATAAAGAAAAGAAGAAGAAAAGAAAAATATAATTCAGAGGCCTATGGTCACCAAATTGGGTTGGAAAACTTCCTACTTCCTCTTGCTTTTGCATTTCACTTTAAGAAAGTCTTGCTCATGCCTGTAATCCTGACACTCTGGGGTGCCTAGGTGAGCAGATCATGAGGTCAGGAGATCAAGACCATCCTGGCCAACATGGTGAAACCCTGTCTCTACTAAAAATACAAAAAATTAGCTAGGTGTGGTGGTACGTGCCTGTAATTCCAGCTACTGGGGATGCTGAGGTAAGAGAATCGCTTGAACACAGAAAGTGGAGATTGCAGTGAGCCAAGATGGCGCCACTGCACTCCAGCCTGGTGACGGAGACTCTGTCTCAAAAGAAAGAAAAGAAAATTCTATACATATGTAATCCAGATGTCAGATGTCAGCTAGGATTACCCTCATCATCCTTAAAATCTAGATAAGATTAGCTGGAACCTCTATCCCAGAGATTATGGGCAGTCCAAAGCCCTTTTCAAACTGTGAGTTTCCAGGGTGCTAATGTTAATGAAGTTACCTGTAGCTCTGAGCTCTTGATATTGCTGAGTTTTATTTCAAAATCTTCTCACTGTGCTATATGTGGTGTTTCTGTTCTATACTATAATGACTCAAACGAACAGCGTATTTTACTGAAGCAAGGGGGATACGGAGGGATTTTTACTACAGGCATACAAACAATTTCAAATGAAATGGTAGCCATCTCTGTCCTTCAAAGTCCCTCAGCCATTTCTGCAACCCGAGCTCTAATCTCCCACCATGCTGCTCAATTTCCCTCTTCTCTCTTGAAGACTTTTCCCCTTTCCTTTTGCTCCTGTCCTCCCAGAAGAAATATAAATATATTATGCAAATATGAATATTCTTATGCAGAGCAATTCAGCTCTCTCTAGCAGCAACACCAAAACTTAGTCTGGGTGTCCCTTTGTGTATCTACAGCTTTACATTTATTGCTTAAAAGAGCCTTTTGAATTGGATTTGTTTTCTACTATAAACACAGACACATACACACACACACACACACACACACACACACACACACATCTCTAGATTTATAAAACTTATAAGATGTATCAATTACAACTTATCATTTTATTTGGCAATAGAATTTCCTATAAAACAGCATCCTAACTTGTGGGCAGGGCTCTGGCTTCTTTCAAGTCCTAATTGGTTTTCCACACATATGTCAAATGAATCTTCCAGAAATTTTTTCATCATGTTATTTCTCTGCATACAATTTTTAATTAATATAATGATCTAATGAATATTTAGATGGTAGTGATTGATAATGGATGAATGTATTACCCCCAGATAACTTATAATGTTTTAATTACCCCTAGGGACTTATAATGTCTTAAACTAGAGGAGTCAGTAATAATTTGTGTGATATGTTTGGACTAGATCTTGCAATATAATTAATGCTCAGTAAAGGTTAGTGACTGATATTGTTATGCTTGTTATTTTATTGGGATTTCAGGCTATGGCGGTGGCTGGGTCCATATGAAGAGGTTTCAGTAAGTCATGGGGTCTTGCTGGTTATGGCTCAAATTCCTATGACTAAATAGTTTATTGTACCTATGGGTACTGTCAGAGCTAGCTCCTTCTTCGTCATATTAACCACTGCCCACCAATTTCTCCTGGCCGAGTTAGAAATGGCTCTTAAACAAAATGTCCAAACTTCTCAGCCTTCTGTGAGACATGTTGCATAGTTGGACTCCTCTTTAATTATCTAAACTTCAGTTTTCCTGCAACCACACACAACTTTCTGTTCTAGTTATCCTTATCTGATACCTATACCCTAACGTGTTATGTTAGCTGATGTAACCTTATATGGGAATTCTCATTTGGAACTGAGGGAGTAAATGGGGTGGTGGCAATTGAGGAGTGGAAGATCCAGGAGTGATATTAAGCAATGTCATCGTTATGCATTTCCTATTATCTAAATAGGGTCACATGGTGATTATATGAATTTCCCTTTACTTTTCAGCAAGCATGATGGTTCCCAAATTTAAGACTAAAATTGGTTTCTGAACCCCACTGATGTCTTGCTGTCTCATAGTGCAGTGTTCTTTTTCTCTGCTCCGACTTTTAACCCTCTTTGTGGTTAGACCAGATAGGGCCAGGGAGGGCACTCTTCTCTAGAGTGAGGCAGGGTTCTTCTGGGACCAGAGGCAAGCACCAACTCTGTTAGTAGAACCAACAGTGACAAGACCCTCTGGGAAGACCTCCTAGCACTGACAGATGGGAGGTGGGAGATTTGCACATGCTTCAACAGGTTCAGTCTCTACCTGAAGTTTCGTCCAAGGACAGTTATATACTGTGGAAGTTTGGCTTATTTGTTGGTCCACACTTTAATGAATGCTATCAATCAAAAAGCATGTTGCTTGCCCATAACTGAGTTTATTGTTGTCTTGCTAAAATGATTTCTTTGGCTGTTCAGTCCCCAAACAGAAATCCATATTGGAGACCATATTGAAAACACTGTTTGTTTTTTAATTTTTTTGTAAGAGGGCAAAATTGGCCCATCTGTTTTTCTCCCTGCTTACTTGTAAACATGGAAATAGTCAGACATACCCCTCACCATGGTCTGAGCTTGTTCCAATGCATTATGCTAGCCAGGGAATCTTACCTCACTTATTTCTGAAGATTGTTTCCTTTTACAAGAAAACTGCTTTGGGAAAAAGTCACAGTCCAGTCACAGGGGTTTCTCTGACAGACCCAGCTGAGTGAAAGGCTATAGGATACGGAAATCCTGCCCTATATGAGTAGAAGAAAGAGGGCTGGGGCATGGAGGAGGCTAGTGCACAAAATCAGTGCCAACACCTCAATATCTTAAAGAGATTGGAGGGGAAATGCATGAAACCTGAACTTCTTAGCTCATACTGCTTACATCTCTCTGTGTGCTAAAGGATCAGCTGGCAAAGGCATTTCTGTCCATTTGCACGTGCCTTATCCTGACCCAAAGTATAAAGCAGTTTCCTCATCTGTATTAATATCTTGCCCTGGGAACTCTGCAGAGTTCTTGAAAAGATAGAAAGTGGGAATAATTGTGAACGTCTTTTCAACTGGAAAAAAAGCTGTACAAATGTAGGGACTTGGCAACAAAACCATAGAATCCTTTTCCTTTTCTTTTTTCTTTTTTTTTTTTTTTTAAAAATATACTTTAAGCTCTGGGGTACATGTACAGATCATGCAGGATTGTTAACACAGGTATACACATACCATGGTGATTTGCTGCATCCATTCCCCCATCTCCTACGTTAGGTATTTCTCCTAATGTTATCCCTCCCCAAATCCCCCACCTCTTGCTATCCCTCCCCTATTCCACCCACCCCCCCAACAGGCCCCAGTGTGTGATGTTCCCCTCCCTGTGTCCTTGTGTTCTCATTGTTCAACACCACTTATGAGTGAGAACATGCGATATTTGGTTTTCTGTTCTTGTGTCAGTTTGCTGAGAATGATGGTTTCTAGCTTCATCCATGTCCCTGCAAAGGACACGAACTCATTCTTTTTTATGGTTACATAGTATTCCATAGTGTATGTGTGCCACAATTTCTTTATCCAGTCTATCTTTGATGGGCATTTGGGTTGGTTCCAAGTCTTTGCTATTGTAAACAGTGCTTCAATGAACATACATGTGCATTTGTCTCTATAATAGAATGATTTATAATCCTTTGGGTCATATACCCAGTAATGGGATTACAGGGTCAAATGCTATTTCTATTTCTAGATCCTTGAGGAATCGCTACACTGTCTTCCACAATGGTTGAACTAGTTTACACTCCCACCAACAGTGTAAAAGTGTTCCTATTTCTCCACATTCTCTCCAGCATCTGTTGTCTCCAGATTTTTTAATGATCGCCATTCTAACTGGCATGAGGTGGTATCTCAATGTGGTTTTGATTGCCCCAATCAAAAGACACAGACTGGCAAATTGGATAAAGAGTCAAGGCCCATTGGTGTGCTGTATTCAGGAGACCCATCTCATGTACAAAGACATACATAGGCTCAAAATAAAGGGATGGAGGAAGATTTACAAAACAAATGGAGAGAAAGAAAAACCGGGGTTGCAATCGTTGTCTCTGATAAAATGGACTTTAAACCAACAAAGGTCAAGAGAGACAAAGAAGGGCATAACATAATGGCAAAGGGATCAATGCAACAAGAAGAGCTAACTATCCTGAATATATATGCACCTAATACCAGGAGCACCCAGATACATAAAGCAAGTTCTTAATGACCTACAAGGAGACTTAGACTCCCACACAATCATATTGGGAGACTTTAATAGTCCACTGTCAATATTAGACAGATCAATGAGACAGAAAATTAACAAGGATATCCAGGACTTAAACTCAGATCTGGACCAAATGGATCTAATAGACACCTACAAACAACCATAGAATCTTATGATTTGATGAGACTTTAAAGGTTAGCTAGTCCAATCTTTTGTCCTATACTTAAAAAATCTGCTATTGTTGTTTTATTTACTTAAAGATTTACAATCATAAATAAGCATTAATTTAGGGGCAATTGAGTCATTCAAGGTATTCAGTCATTTATTGGATACCTTGCTATTTTTTCAGGTGCTGTTCTAGGTGCTATAGATACAACAGTGAATGAAACAGACAAGGTGTCTGCTCTCATAGAGTTTAAATTTCAGTAGAAAGAGACCCATAGTAGAGAAGCAAAATAGTAGAGATAATTTCTGATTGGGATGTATTGTATGCAGGGAATTGAAGTAGGGTTATATGATAGAATAATATTAGATTAGGTGATCAGGAAAGATTTCTCTAAGGAGGTGACCCTTAAATTTAGCTTTGAATAACAAGAAGGAGACCAACTGCAAAGACTAAGGGGAAGAACATTCCCGAGAGAGGAGATAGCTAGTGAAAAGGCCCTGGGACGCAAGGTATGTTTGAGGATAGATGTGATGAGAAGGATTTGGGGAAAAGGAAACTATAGATGTAGCCAGGGATCAGATCATGAAGGGAATTTTAAACAAACAAAAAGTATTTATATTTCATTCCAAATGTGATGGGAGATTATAAACAAGGGAATTACATGATCATTTATGAATTTTAATAAAAATCCTGATATAGTTTGGATATTTGTTCCCACCTAAATCTCATGTTGAATTGTAATTCCCAGTGCTTTGCAGCCTGATGGGAGATGTTTGGGTCATGGGGGCAGATCCCTCATGGCTTGGGACTGTCTTTGTAATCAAGAATTCTCACGAGATCTGTTTGTTGTAAAGTGTAGCACTCCCCTCCACGCCCCTACTCTCTCTCTTGCTCCTGCTCTGGCCATGTGATGTGCCTGCTCCTGCGTCACCTCCCACCATGAGTAAAAGCTTCCTAAGGCTTCCCCAGAAGCAAATGCCAGTGCCATGCTTCCTGTACACCCTACAGAACCATGAGCCAATTAAACTTCTTTTCTTATAAATTACCCAGTCTCAGGTATTTCTTTATAACACTGCAAGAATGAACTAATACAAATAACCTGGCTGCTGTGTTGATAAGAGAATAAAAAGAATAAAAATAAAAAGGGTAGAAACTGTGATAGTGGTTAGAAGGATGTGTTAATTGCATATTTGTTCAAAATTATTTGTTTCTTCCTTGCCAAGATTTTTGTGGGCTGAGTATATTGTCTTTCCCCATTAACTTTGTGCTTGGCCATGTGACTTAATTTGGCCAATAACATGTGAGAAGTTGTAACCTATATCCTTTCCAAGCAGAGCTTCAAATTCACTTGTAGTGGTTTGGCTCTGCTAACCCTGAGTTTCCGCTCTCCACCATAAGAATATCATGGCTTTCAGCCTAGGTCCTTAGTAGACACGTGGAGCTAAGCTTGTCCCAGGATAGTCCAGCAGAGTTCAGTTGAGCTGCAGCCTTCATGGAACTTGAGCAAGAAGTAAATATTTATTTCTGGGAATCCCAGAGCCTCTGGGATTGTTTGACGCTACTAACAACTGGTAGCAGTAGAAGTGGTGAGAAGTAGTTAGACTATATATATATATGTGTGTGTGTGTGTGTGTGTGTGTGTGTGTGTGTGTGTGTGTGTGTATATGACAGAATTAACAAGACACTGATATTTGATATTTGCAAGCTGTGGAATCACAGAGAAGTAAAAGAGTCAAGGAGCAACTGGGTGAATGGGGCATCCTTTACTGCAATGGGGAAGACCTGGGGAAGAGCAAATATAGGTGGCATCAGAAATTCATCTTTGGCCATCTTAAGTTTGAGGTGATTATGGCAGATTCATATATAGATCCACTTGTGCCTCCCAATAAATCTTTATTTTATTTATTGTTTTATTTTACTTTGTCTACAAAAAGAATATTTCATAGCTTTCACTGAAAGTACTGGTAAAAGCAGTAACATGAGGGGATGCGGAGGGAAAATTGTATTGAGAAATTCTGACAGAGGAAAACTGCAATTCAGTATAATTAGTTTTGAGCTTCTTAGTAACCAGGATGAAGAAGCAAAAGCAGTGAGTTATGAAACTCTCATTTTCTGGGGCAGTGGTTCTCAGTTTTGGCAGCAGAGTATAATACTGTAATTTGGCCAAGCACATTGTGAATGGTGACCCTTGGAACTGCAACTTGATGGTCCTGCCCCATGCCCGCTCCTAGACATTTGAATTTAAATTGTCTGGGATGGAGCTGGGTTGCAAATGTGTTTACTATTAGGTGATTCTAATATGCAGCCAGAATTGACAATTACTATTTTGCACAAGAAAGTGTACCCATTGACATGGAAAGATAAACTTGTTCCTGAGCTCTAATTAAATTTGTCTCTGGCATTTTTATGTAAGAGGTATTGAGGTGTGTAATGGATAATGATACAGACAGCAGTTTCACACGAGATACAGAAGACTTCCTTCTTTGCAGTTTATTATATGTACCTTAAGTGAAAACTGTCATGATGTTAAAATTATAGTTGTGTAAAATTAGCTCCGTAGAAGAAGACAGAGCAGTGGAATCCAGCTATATAGCTTTCTGGGAATTTGGCTTAGCACAGTATTAAGCTTAGGGAATCATGAAGAAGAAAGGGTTAATGTAATCCTTATGAACACCAATAGTTTCAGCAAGGCTTTGTTCATTTTGGCCAGCAAGTCACTCTGGAAGATTCCTCAGGGGCTGAGCCTCTTGGCTGGCTCTTTCCCCCTTAACTGAAGCCTCCTTGTGGTTGGACAGGGAGTGTTTGGTGTTATCCTTCTCTTTTAGTTTGTTCACGTATGCTTTCCCATGCCAAGCAGGTTTTTCCTTTGGGGGAAGACACTTAGGCAGAGAATGAAATTAAGAAATAAGGTAATGATGATGGTGGCAATTCTTTGCACAGCCTAAGAGCAGTTGGCTGCTAATTGTAGAATGATAATAAGGGGGGCCCTGGGCCATAAGGTTTGCATTTGGAACACCTGTAGTTTTCATTTAACATCATGGATCATTAAACAGCTGCTCAGAATGGCCTTATTAAAACAAACATGGTTGCACTGTTTTATGCATGTGTTATATTGCAGTGAGCAGACCAGATACAAACAGAAAGATTCTGTAAAAAAAAAAAAAAAAAAGACACCTTAAACATGCTCTAAAGGTACTATCTCACAAAGACAAATGCAGCTGAATATTTTTTCTGCCTTTATGAAACTGAAAATGATCGAACTTGTTGGATTTTGCTTTAAGACCTCTTGCTGTGGCTAAGGGGCATGGAAAGTGTAGCGATGAACATCTTCTATGGGAAAGGTGCTCATTGAAGTCACTGGCATGCTCCCAAACTGGCCCATCAGTTGCGTTCCTCTCATTGAAAAAAAAAAGCAAAATGTAGTATCCACTGTAATGTGAAGATGACCTTCTGGGCTGAGGGCGAGTGTTGCAGGGATTTTTCATCACTGGGGGTGTGTTTGTTCTATGTTATCCACACTCACACTGATATCCTCTTATAAGTTTTATTACACAATTGTAACATGACTAATTAAAATTAGATACTGAGTTTGTGCCCAGGATCAGGGTGCAAGTGAAAGTTGGAATGTGGAGTTTTTCTTTTCTTCTTTTAGAGACAGGGTATCATCTAGGCTGTAGTGCACTGGTGTGATCATAGTTAACTGTAGCGTTGAGCTCCTGGGCGGAAGCAATCCTCTTGACTCTGCCTCACGAGTAGCTAAGACTGCAGGCATACACCACCACTCTTAGCTAATATTTTTAACTTTTGTAGAGATTGGGTCTTGCTATATTGTCCAGGCTGGTCTTGAGATTCTGGGCTCAAACAATCCTCCCATCTCAGCCTCCCAAAACTCTGGGATTATAAGCATGAGCCGCTGCACCCAGCCCTAGAGTTTTTCTTGATTTTAAAATAATTGGCCTTTGGTGGAGATAATTTTCTAACTATTTTTCAAAAGATGTTTTGGATGCTTCTCGATGCAAGATGCAGTTTGGCTAGGCACATGGCGTTTTTAGATATATTTTATGAGAATGACAGTGAGAAATGTATGATGTGTGTGTGTGTGTATGCGTGTACATGTGAGAGAGAGCGAGAGAGAGATTCATCAACATCACACTCCAAATATGGATAAATCCTAGAGAATGATTCATCAATATCAAGCTCCAAATGTGAATTAATCTCTTCTATAATGGCACAAATTTATGACCATAAGTAACACTTTACATCTTATACTAATTCTATGGAAGAATCTTTTAATATTATTTGTGGCCTTGATTTTATTAAAGGGCAAGCACCATACCCCATGTGCCTTCCTGTTTTATAATCAAACAGTCCCAAGTGGTCATCAGACTAGAAAAGAGATCTTGGCAAAGACAGTTTCTTGGTCGTCTGAATTACAACTACTGTAAAGAAAATTAGGAGCAACCACATAAATTTTGAGCAGATGAACGTGGCTTGAAGTATCCTCCATGTGCTTTCTTACCTTATCTTCCCTGTAGGTATCCCTTTCTTGTTCAGGTGCCTTGCTGCCCCAACCTATTTCCTGGCTCTGGCTTCTATTACCAAGTCAATCATTGGCAAAACTGTTAAAGCTAGGAATTAGTTCTTGGTGTTCTTTATTCCCGCCTGCTGGCTTCATTACTTTCTTTCCCTTGGTGGGCCAGCCTTTCCTCCTTTCCCACATGCCCAGAGAGGTATCCAAACCTCTTCGATTTTCTTCCATTCCACCCCTGTTAAATCCTGCTTTAGGGGATGATGGGGAACCGCTGCAACATGAGGGGGAAATGACTGATGCAGCTAACAGGTCTACTGCAGCAGGAAACCTGACGTTTAGCTAATGAGATGAAGTATCATCATCAGACATTGAGACATATGCTAGCTGGAGGTGAGGGCAGGGGGTAGGGGTGGGATGGAACGGTTTAGTTCCTTCCTGTTATATTTGGAGATCAAATCACAATGAGTGGTTCTTTTCTGCGTTCTTCTCTTATGGAACTCATCTTTGTACCTCCCAGGCAAGAGCCTAGACCAATTAGGTAGGCTCTCAATATTTTTGAATGCCTGAATGAATGGGCAGGAGGGTCTTTTGCAGATAACCTCACAGTGGTAGCTCTATGTTACAAGCTAGAACCTGAAGTTAAAGAGAAGTGTCTCCAAGCAGAGAAATATTATGCTGCCAAGGACATTGTCCAGGCCTCCAGCTTGTGGTCAGGGTTCACTGAAAGACACTTCTTTGCTGAGCATTATGGTCCACAAGAAGCATCTGATTTCTATTCCATCATAGTTGAAGAAGAATGGGCAGAAGCAAGCTTTTCCTTTGTTTTAGGAGAAGCAGCAGCTTCTTAAAACCACTTTCAGATTGCCTTAATCCAGCCTTGTTAATAAAGAATTTAATCAACCTGGCCTACTCCATTTTCAATAGACCTACTTGGATTCCAGAGATAATGAAGGAAAGAATCATGTTCATTTTAATTCTGATTTTTATTTGCATGGAGACCGACTACTTTCAGGTTTTGCCTGTTTCTTTCAGATCTTGAGTCTTTGGCTTCAAGCTAATTTGCATAATTGAAAATTCAAAGTACACACACACACACACACACACACACCCTACACCTTTCAGGTAAGCCAGGGCTGGGTCCTTGATTCTACTCCAGGTTTCTAATCTGCAAGGCATGACTTGACTGCAAGGATAAATGTACAAGGACTCAAACCATTGGTGTTCCCTTATCACTTCCGCCTTAAAAGGTTTAGGGCATTTGGGAAATGCAAGGTTGACCACTGAGAAAAATCCTGCTTCTGGAAGTTACTGATGAACTCCCAGAGAGACACGTAAATAAGGTGTATATTGTCCATAAGGAGCTTCTTTGATCCTTAAAGTATTATAAGCAAGATCGTATTTAGATAATGCTCCATAAGGAAAATTAGTTATTAGCGTATTCATTCTTTCTCTCGTTTACTCACTCCTACCAGACTCTTAATTGAGTACTTAAGTTACAAGGGAGAACCAAGCAAACATGAGTTATATCCTCTGGTCTCTGGAAGTCCTCTTCATTCTTTTCTGCCTGGGCAGAAAAGTTTGAAAAGCATTGCCATCAGATACATGAATTCCCTCTAAACGAGTACGCTGGCTTCAAGTTATTCCTTAAAGAAAACAAATGGCTGGGGGAGAAATATTCAGATGTAATACCCCATTCTCATTTGGGATAATTAAAATAGAAGACAGTTGCTATTGGTGACAAGCTGATTTAGAGTATAATTTTTAGAGAACAAAGATTTATTTCTTTCAGGTGTATGTAATGAATTAACTGTTAAAAGAATATGGGTAGGTAGATGTCTTGCCATATCTGTGATGAATAGGTAAGTATTTTATTAAAATATTTTTATAATTATAAAAATAATACATGTACTATATAGAAAGTATTGAAAATACAAAAGAGTTTAAAGAAATGAAGTGTGGCTGGGCACAATGTCTCATGCCTATAATCCCAGTGCTGTGGGAAGCTGAGGTGGGAAGATCACTTGAGCCCAGAAGTTCAAGACCAGCCTGGGCAATATACTAAGACCTCATTTCTATAACAACAATAAAAGAAATGAAGTGTACAATTCCAGCCCTCAGAATCAACTGCTTTTAATATAGGTCCACATCCCTTATCTGGTCCTTGGAGCCATTTGTGTTTTGGAATTCAGATTTTTTCAGATTTTAGTTAGGTAATCCAGTATGTGTACTGTAGATCTTATGATATCCTCAGTGGAGCATGGGGCAGTGCTTCATAATCAAACACAGTCATATTTTTGGCGCAAAATGTATAAATGTTCACTATAAGCAAGATAAATAAAGACCATAAGTAACCTTACAATTTTTCATTGTCAAATTTTGATAGCAAATGGCTTATAAAAATCTTTCCATTTCAGGTCCCTTTGTATTTTGGAATTGCATATGAGGGATTGTGGACTTGCATTTTAGCATAACATTTAGACCATTTCTAAGCATTCATGCAGGGTTGGGGCACAGGGCCCTCGAGCAAGGGGTACCTACAGGGGAGAGGAGGCAAAGTACACATAGGATACTTAAGCCAACTTCATCTGCTCAAAATTTACATGGTTGCTCCTACTTTTCTTTATCATGACTGTGACTCAAACCACCGAGAAGCTGTCCTTGTGAGGCATCATAAGAGGAATTTCATGTACACAGAGATTTGTGATTTTTATACTGATAGAAGTATATTTAAGGGATCGAGGTCCTGTGCCTTCAAAAGGTACCTGATAACAAGGAAATGCTGCTCAAATGGATTTGCCTGTATACACTCTTTTGTCAGGCCTTTGATAGCTTTGGCCTCAGTTTTGTCCATGGATGTTGACTCGCACATTCGTCCACTTGGATCTGTCATCTCCTGCTGGGGATGACCCTAAATTTGATCCTACCTCTGCTCCCAATTCTCTTTAGCTCAAAGGCCAGATTGTGACAGTCTATCTCCGATTTTGCTTTTGCAAATCTGTTTTAGCACTGACATTTCACAGCGACCCTGCCCTGCTCTACTTGGTCAAGTTAAGACAAGCATGACCTGAAAAATGGCTGAGAAAAAACATAGAGGTGAAGGTTAAGTGCATGCAGCGTCCGTTCAAATTGAAGAGATGGCTTGAGAGGCAAGTGACAGAAATTAAGCAAGTAAATAACAGAACACTGTGAGTCATTGGTTTGTAATGTGACAGCTGCCTGTCTGTGCCTCTTACTGTGTCTGTACTCTAGATTTCAACATTCAACCAGATAATGAATATTTTGCAGAAGCAAATGTCAGAACTCTTCTATGTAAGCAAAGACAGGAATTTGGTGAAATGATAACGAATGGATGAAAAAATATTTGAAAACCTATAATTACCTGTGATAAACAATATGTTATGCTTTCTTTTCTCTGTTCTAAATCTGCCACTGCAGTTTTTCTTGTCTAATGCAGTATTTCAGGCAGGCATTTGCTTTTCAATTATATATCTCAAGCTGAAGTTCCTGCTGACAGGGAGAACGAAAGCATATTTTGGTTATTATATTTTTCTTTCCCTCCCTCATAGACTCCAAGTGCCTATATGCTAATAGAAACCCAAATGACAGGAAGTCCAAATGGAAATGTTATTAGAAAGCTATGGATATGTAGTTAATGAAATATGTATGATTACAATAATGCAGGACATGTGTAATATTGATGAAAACTCAACTGATCTCAATATTTAATAAAGGCTTAATTTAAAATATGGATATTTGAGGGAGTGGGTTGTTTTATTCTTTTTGCAAACATGGCATATGTTAATTTCTTGCTGAGAATTTGTCTGGTGGATTCAATTTCCTTCTGTAATTTCTCATTTTGAATATTCCTTTTTTTGTTGAAAGCACACTTCTGTATGCTAATCTAGACTCTGTTATTCCTGAATGTCCTTGGATGAGAGAAGGACTAATAATATGTTTTGAGGCAGTCTGGAGCAGCTAAATGAACCACTAATGATTCCCTGTGGTCTACTATAATTGGCATTTGAACCTACTCTTTGAAAATTTGGGTGAAGAATTTAGCCTTAGACATTGTTCTTAAAGAAGCCTGAGGGTTGCTCTTTTTTTCTGTTGTTGTTGTTTTTTGAGATAGGGTCTGGCTCTGTGGCCCAGGCTGGAGTGCAGTGGTGCCATCTTGGCTCACTGCTAACCTCCACCTCCCAGGGTCAAGCCATTCTCCTCCCTCAGCCTCCCCTGCAGCTGGGACTACAGGTATGCACCACTGTGCCCTGATAATTTTTGTATTTTTTTTAGAGATGGGGTTTTGCCATGTTACCCAGGCTGATCTCAAACTCCCAAAGTGCTGGGATTACAGGCATGAGCCATTTCGGCCAGCCAGAAGCCTGTAGGCATTTGTTAAAATGGTGGACCCTAGAAAGTGAATTTTTGCCAGCTGAAATTGCCTGTGTAGCTCCTGGATAATGTACTTGCAGACTGGTTATGCTCTGGTCTTTTCTGAATGCCAAGAAAATTGCAGGCTATAGAGATCATTAATATTAAACAACGAAGGGGGATAAATAGACAATTGGAAACTGTAATCCACCAAAAATACTTTTTTGATTTTTGAAATTATTTTAGTGTCATGTCTTTTTTAGCTCTTCACCCTTCTGAGAATTTACGCAATTTAAATCAAAATGTTAATATATTATTTTGCAACTTTTTGCCCAACATTTTTATATATGTGCTAATTTTTTTCTTACTAAATCCCTTGTGAATAGAGATCTGTGTATCCGTTTTAGAGCCGAGAAAACTGAATCACAGAAAGGTGAAGTAACTTGCCCAAGGTCACCTATGGAGCTAGAAATGGTAGAGCTGGGATTCTAAGTTATTCCATCTGTATGGAACAGAAAATGAAAAATGATTAGATCCTCAGGTATGCAATATAAAATGATATGAACCAAGATAAATAGAAGAAACAATTTAAGAATTGGTTAAAATTTGTCTTCGAGACTTATTTACCCTTTATGGCCTACTTCTTTGTGAGACTGAGCCTTGGACTAGAGTAGAGAATGTGGATAACTTGATAACAGCCATCTCTATGCTAAAGAACCAACTTAAAATGAATGTCCTACTAACACTCAGTCATAGGGATCATATCCAGTTGTGGGACATAGCACTTTTTTTTACCTATGAGCCAGAATAAGTACCTTACATGGTGCTGGAGGAATGGTTATGCTTCCCATTCATTTGCTTAGGGTGAAGGAGCTTGTATTTCCAATCAAACAGTCTACTTATTTGCCCATTGAGAGAGTGGGATGGAAAGACAGGTTTATGAACAGAAGCATTTTGTGTAGCCTATTTTCAGCGTGGATTAAGGATTACCTATCAGGGTGTAGGCTGTGGTAAAATACCACTCTGGGAGACTCTGGGAAGCTAGAGGTGGGATGACAGCTCTAGGTGTGTATGGAAGCATTCAAAGTTAAGAAGTTTATCTCTGATGTCAGATTTCCTGAACTGGAATACCAGCTTTACCATTCACTATGTAAAATTTCTGGACATAAATTTGCTCAATTACAAAATAGGGATAAGAAGGGCTTTCCTAATAGAGATTTTGGGAGGATTGAATATGTTATTACATGTAAATACTTAGAATGGTATCTGGCTCATAGTAAGCCCTTAATAAATGTTAAATGCTGGCCATTATTCCTTTTAGCTCCTGTAGGCTGATCTGGACTCTGGTATTCCTGAAGTATAGCTCAAAATGGAGTATAGTCATCTCTTGATATCCTTGGGGGATTGGTTCCATGACCTCCTGTGAAGACTAAAATCTGTGGATGCTTAAGTCTTTGACATAAAATGACATAGTATTTGCATATAACCTATGCACATCCTCCCATATGCTTTAAGTCATCTCTAGGTCATTTATATTACCTAATAGAATATAAATGTTATGCAAATAGTTGTTATACTGTATTGTCTAGGAAATAATGACAAGAAAGAAAAGTCTGTACAGGTTTAGTACAGTTGCAAATCTTTTTCTCAAATATTTTCTGTCTGCAGCTGGTTGAATCCATAGATGTGAAACTATGGATATGAAAGGCTGACTGTATATGGCTCTTTAGAAAAAAATGGCATTGATCTAATCACATCAAATGTATTTTGGGGAATGTTTTTATGTCTCTAAGAACCCAGCCAATGAGATGACTGACATCTCCTATGACATCCGGTTGGGTTCTGTATTTATCCCATTTTTTATGTTCCTTTCCTTGGGTTTGTGTGTGGTTTTAGGACCCCTATTGCAGTGTGTCATTTCTGTCCTGGAACTGATAATGAACATGTTGACTAAATATTCCCATGTGGAAGCAGGTTTTCTAGAAGCGTAGTAACATGCATTGAGAAGGAAATTGATTAGCCAAAGACTTTAATTGACTTGTCTATGTGAGTTTGTCATTTTAATTATTAGGTTTTTAATGCTAGCAAGTCAGTTAATAGTACCAAGAAAACAACTGCTATTGTCAGGGAGTAAATAATGATCTTGTAGTCACTCTAGTGTGAAGGTTATTTTTGTATCATGTTTCATTGTGCTAGCCTGTCTGATTTATGGCTGTAACTAGCTGACCCTGGCTCTGGCCCTATCTGCTCACATAGTGATTTTAAGCATGTCTTTCTCAAAAAGACCCTGCCAAAGTATTTATGGGAGTCCCCAGGGGTTATCTTGTATGAGCTATGAATTAGCCCGACCACCATGCCTGCTGCTGCTACTATGTCCCAGACTCTCTGTGCTACTGCCTTGCCAGCCTGCTTTGCCCTGCTGACTGTCCTGGCTATTGATGCTCTCAATCCTTATGGAGCAATGAGACCTTGGTAGTCAATTGCAAGGTCAGAAGGGGCATCAATTCCTCCTTCCTGCATTATGCTTCCTTAGGGATGTGTCATAGCATGGCTATTTGGGTCCTGGGGTGTTACAAAGTTTAGTCAGCACATTTGCCTTTTACCCACAGTCTTTATATCCCAGAGCACACATTCGCCCAGTCAGAGGAGTTGGGCTGAGATGTCTGAGAGTTTTTTGAAGGACAATTTTGTTGGATACAGAATTATTGATGGTGTTTTGTTTTTATTTTAACACTTTAAATATTTCACTCCACCCTTTTCTTGCTTGCATGCTTTCTGATAAGTCCAATGTAATTCTTACCTTTGTTCCTGTATAGATAGGTAAGTTGAGTTTTCTCCTCTGATTTCTTTCAAAAAATTTCCCATGTCTTTGATTTTCTTCAGTTTGAATATATTTCTTCTGCTCCTTTCTATTATAGTTATCCAGCTATTTACAATTACTTTGCTCTTCCTTTATTCCTGAGGTTCCAAGTTTCTTTTTGTTATTATTTATCTTTTTTTTTCCAAAGAAATTCCTTTAACAATTAAGAGCAAGTCAGATGTTTACAAATGTATTTTCCATTGAGATTCCTTTTTAAACTTTACCTTCATTCCTAAAGGATATTTTCACTGGACACAGAATCTGGGGTGACAATTATTTTCTTTCAGCAATTTAAAAGTGCCATGCCAGTTCCTTCTAGTCTCCATCATTTCTAATGAGAAACCTACAGTTCTTCATAACATTGTTCCCCTATAGGTAATTCATTGTTTTTTTTCTGGTTGTAGTCAAGATTTTTTTCTTTGTATTTACTTTTTAGAAGTTGAATATGCTGTTTCTAGGCATCTATTTCATTGAATTTATCCAAACTGGCTTTTCCTCCTTCTTGAATATATAGGTTTATGTCTTTTGCCAAACTTAGGAAGATTTCACCCATTATTTCTTCAAAAAAATTTTATCACCCCACTGTTTTTCTTGTTCAATCTTTTGTTGCTGTCGCACAGGTCTCTGAAACTCTATTCATTTTAGTAAGCCTGTATTTAGTCTCTTCATTTCAGAGTAGGAATTTCTTTAGAACTATCTTCAAATTCACAGAATCTTTCCTCTTTTTTCTTCATTCCATTTTTGAGTTTATCTAGTGAGGCTTTATTTGTTACTGTATTTTTAGTTCTAAAGTTTCCATTTGGTTCTTTTAAAAATATCTTTTATTTCTTTGCAGATATCTTTGTATTTTTTGTTTGTTTCTGCTATTCATAATGGTTCATTTGAGCATTCTTATAATAGCTTCTTCAAAATCTGTATCCAATAATTTCAAAATCTGTGTCTTCATCTCATTACTGACCTCTTGATTGTCTTTTCCTATGGGGCAAGATTCATGTAGTTCTTCATATGCCTAGTAATTTTGGATTGTATCATGGATACTTTGAATATTATCTTATGAGACTCTAGGTCTTATTTAAATCCCATGAAGCATGTTAGTATTTTTGTTTAATCAGGCAAGTAATGTGGTTCAGTTCCAACACATCTGTATGCTGAGAGTTCTATGTCAGTTTAATTTCAAAACTTTTGCAGTGCTATTTGAAACTGTCTTGCATGTGTGCAACCCAGTGGCCAGACTGGCATCTGGGTAGTGGTATATCTGTTAGTCTAGTTCTCAGAGTCATTGGTATGCTGATTTGGATCAGATCCACACATGCACAGTTTGTGGATAAGCCTGGGTGTTCATAAGCAACTTTTTAGGGTTGCTTTCCTGAGCTCCTTCTTCTTTTCAATCTCCTTAGTACTTAATGGTTTCCTGGGGCTCTCTCTTTTTGTCTTCTGACCAGAAACTTTCTACTTGCATGATTGTACTATTGCCAGAACCAAGCAGCAAGAAGGCAGAGAGAAAATACAAAGTAATGAGACGTGGCCCTACTCTCTTGGAGCTGCAGCTTAACCAAATGGAGAGAAAAGTTTCCCTCTTTTAGAGTTCGGCCCCAGCATTCTCCAATACCTGCTGCTGCCACTGTCATTGCTACAGCTGCAGGACTGCCTAGAGGCTGGTTCACAATAAAAATAAAAAAGAAGACGAGTTTTCTTCCACCTTATGAGTGTTAGGGGTTCCCTTTCTATTCTTGAGCCAGTATTAGAGAGCTGCTTCTGGGCTTTCTCTATCTGCACCACAATACTCACTTTTGGGTTTCTGGTTGGCTTGATTTCTGACCAGAGGATACAGGAGGGGAAATGTGGTAAACTCACTACAGGGTTGGTGATATCTTAAATTCTAGTGTTCTTCCTTGTGACCCCTGCAGTCATGAGTCCTTAAGTAGATGCTTTGTGCATTCTGTCCAGGTTTTGTGGTTCATTTCAGTAAGAGAAAAAAGTCTAGCATGTGCTTACTGCAACTTACCTGGCTGCAAAACGAAATTCTGCTCTTAGAGTAATTTTAGTTGCCACAGGAAATAATTCATTTTTGTTTTGGAAAAAAGAAAAAAGTAAAAACTTAATTAACTGAAACTCTTCAGTACATAAAAATGTTTCTTCTTGGCTACAGCAAGTTTAAGATTTTGGGGGTGATGCCTTGAGTCCACTCATCATTCCCAAGGTTGGCACATAAAAGATGGTAATTGGGCATATATAGCCAGTACACTAACTGGAAACTCTGGGATTTGAACTCAGATATGACTCATGTCATAACCTAAGCTTTTTATTTTTTATTTATTTTTTATTTTTTTACCATCATACTATGCTGCCTTCTTAATTTAAATACATGCTGCTCCAAACACACATTTTTTTTACTGACTGGTACATTGTTATTCATTCCCTTGATCTGTCCCCTCAACATCTGTGGGAGGAGTATACTTTCCTACCCCATTGATAATGGAGTTGGCTATGTGATTTGCTTTTTTTTTTTTATTTTTTTTTTTATTTTTTTTTATTGCATTTAGGATTTGGGGTACATGTGATGAACATGCAAGATTGTTGCACAGGTACACACATGGCAGTGTGCTTTGCTGCCTTCCGTCCCCTCACCTGTATCTGTCATTTCTCCCCATGCTATCTCTTAACACCTCCCCACCCCCCGCCCCTCCCCCATTTCCCCCCAACAGACCCCAGTGTGTAGTGCTCCCCTCCCTGTGTCCATGTGTTCTCATTGTTCAACACCCGCCTATGAGCGAGAATATACGGTGTTTGATTTTCTGCTCTTGTGTCAGTTTGCTGAGAATGATGGTTTCCAGGTTCATCCATGTTCCTATAAAGGACGTGAACTCATCGTTTTTGATGGCTGCATAATATTCCATGGTGTATATGTACCACATTTTCCCTATCCAGTCTATCATCGTTGGGCATTTGGGTTGGTTCCAGGTCTTTGCTATTGTAAACAGTGCTGCAATGAACATTCGTGTGCACGTGTCCTTGTAGTAGAATGATTTATAATCCTTTGGATATATACCCAGTAATGGGATTGCTGGGTCAAATGGGATTTCTATTTTTAGGTCCTTGAGGAATCGCCACACTGTCTTCGACAATGGTTGAATTAATTTACATTCCCACCAACAGTGTAAAAGTGTTCCTATTTCTCCACATCCTCTCCAGCATCTGTTGTTTCCCGATTTTTTAATGATCGCCATTCTAACTGGTGCGAGATGGTATCTCAATGTGGTTTTGATTTGCATTTCTCTGATGACCAGTGATGATGAGCATTTTTTCATATGTTTGTTGGCCTCCTGTATGTCTTCTTTTGTAAAGTATCTGTTCATATCCTTTGCCCATTTTTGAATGGGCTTGTTTGTTTTTTTCTTGTAGATCTGCTTTAGTTCTTTGTAAATTCTGGATATCAGCCCCTTGTCAGATGGGTAGACTGCAAAAATTTTTTCCCATTCTGTTGGTTGCCGATTCACTCTACTGACTGTTTCTTTTGCCGTGCAGAAGCTGTGGAGTTTGATTAGGTCCCATTTGTCTATTTTGGCTTTTGTTGCCATTGCTTTTGGCGTTTTGGTCATGAAGTCCTTGCCTACACCTATGTCCTGAATGGTTTTGCCTAGATTTTCTTCTAAGGTTTTTATGGTATTAGGTCTGATGTTTAAGTCTTTAATCCATCTGGAGTTAATTTTGGTGTAAGGTGTCAGGAAGGGGTCCTGTTTCTGCTTTCTGCACATGGCTAGCCAGTTTTCCCAACACCATTTATTAAACAGGGAATCCTTTCCCCATTGCTTGTTTTTGTCAGGTTTGTCGAAGATCAGATGGTTGTGGGTATGTTGTATTTCCTGTGAGGCCTCTGTTCTGTTCCATTGGTCTATATCTCTGTTTTGGTACCAGTACCATGCTGTTTTGATTACTGTAGCCTTGTAGTATAGTTTGAAGTCCGGTAGTGTGATGCCTCCCGCTTTGTTCTTTTTGCTTAGAATTGACTTGGCTATGCGGGCTCTCTTTTGGTTCCATATGAAGTTTAAGGTGTTTTTTTCCAGTTCTGTGAAGAAGGTCATTGGTAGCTTGATGGGAATAGCATTGAATCTGTAAATTACTTTGGGCAGTATGGCCATTTTCACGATGTTGATTCTTCCTAACCATGAACATGGAATGTTTCTCCATCTGTTTGTGTCCTCTCTTATTTCGTTGAGCAATGGCTTGTAGTTCTCCTTGAAGAGGTCCTTTACGTTCCTTGTTAGTTGTATTCCTAGGTACTTTATTCTCTTTGTAGCAATTGTGAATGGCAGTTCGTTCTTGATTTGGCTCTCTTGAAGTCTATTACTGGTGTATAGGAATGCTTGTGATTTTTGCACGTTGATTTTGTATCCTGAGACTTTGCTGAAGTTGTTTATCAGTTTCAGGAGATTTTGGGCTGAGATGATGGGGTCTTCCAGATATACAATCATGTCATCTGCAAATAGAGACAATTTGATTTCCTCCTTTCCAATTTGGATACCCTTTATTTCTTTTTCTTGCCTGATTGCTCTGGCTAGAACTTCCAGTACTATATTGAATAGGAGTGGTGAGAGAGGGCATCCTTGTCTAGTGCCAGATTTCAAAGGGAATGCTTCCAGTTTTTGCCCATTCAGTATGATATTGGCTGTTGGTTTGTCGTAAATAGCTTTTATTGTTTTGAGATACATTCCGTCAATACCTAGTTTATTGAGGGTTTTTAGCATAAAGGGTTGTTGAATTTTGTCAAAAGCCTTCTCTGCGTCAATCGAGATAATCATGTGGTTTTTGTCTTTGGTTCTGTTTATGTGGTGAATTACGTTTATGGACTTGCGTATGTTGAACCAGCCTTGCATCCCCGGGATGAATCCTACTTGATCATGGTGGATGAGCTTTTTGATATGCTGTTGCAATCGGTTTGCCAGTATTTTATTGAAGATTTTTGCGTCTATGTTCATCATGGATATTGGCCTGAAATTTTCTTTTCTTGTTGAGTCTCTGCCGGGTTTTGGTATCAGGATGATGTTTGTCTCGTAAAATGATTTGGGAAGGATTCCCTCTTTTTGGATTGTCTGGAATAGTTTCAGAAGGAATGGTATCAGCTCCTCCTTGTATGTCTGGTAGAATTCAGCTGTGAACCCATCTGGACCTGGGCTTTTTTTGGGTGGTAGGCTCTTTATTGCTGCCTCGACTTCAGACCATGTTATTGGTCTATTCAGGGTTTCGGCTTCTTCCAGGTTTAGGCTTGGGAGGTTGCAGGTGTCCAGGAATTTATCCATTTCTTCCAGGTTTACTAGTTTATGTGCATAGAGTTGTTTGTAATAATCTCTGATGATGGTTTGGATTTCTGTGGAATCTGTGGTGATATCCCCTTTATCGTTTTTTATTGCATCAATTTGGTTATTCTCTCTTTTCTTTTTTATTAATCTGGCTAGTGGTCTGTCTATTTTGTTGATCTTTTCAAAAAACCAGCTCCTGGATTTATTGATTTTTTGAAGAGTTTTTTGTGTCTCTATTTCCTTCAGTTCTGCTCTGATCTTAGTTATTTCCTGTCTTCTGCTAGGTTTTGAGTTTTTTTGATCTTGCTCCTCTAGCTCTTTCAATTTTGATGATAGGGTGTCAATTTTAGATCTCTCCTTTCTTCTCATGTGGGCACTCATTGCTATATATTTTCCTCTAGAGACTGCTTTAAATGTGTCCCAGAGATTCTGGTATGTTGTGTCTTCGTTCTCATTGGTTTCGAAGAACATCTTTATTTCTGCCTTCATTTCATTGTTTATCCAGTCAACATTCAAGAGCAAGTTGTTCAGTTTCCATGAAGCTGTGCGGTTCTGAGTTAGTTTCTACATTCTGAGTTCTAACTCGATTGCACTGTGGTCTGAGAGACTGTTTGTTATGATTTCTGTTCTTTTGCATTTGCTGAGGAGTGATTTATTGCCAATTATGTGGTCAATTTTAGAGTAGGTGTGATGTGGTGCTGAGAAGAATGTATATTCTGTGGATTTGGGGTGGAGAGTTCTGTAAATGTCTATTAGGTTTGCTCGTTCCAGGTCTGTGTTCAGGTCCTGGATATCCTTGTTGATTTTCTGTCTGGTTGATCTGTGATTTGCTTTGACCTAGTGGTGGCTGGAGTGTGGTCCCCCAGTTTGGGCTTGGCCATGTGACTTGGTAGACCTGGCAAAAGCAGAGACTTGGAATATGATTTTGTGATTGGTATTGCCTGCCCTCTTGTCCTTCTTCCATCACCATGAGAAAAACAGGAATTCTGCCATTTCAAAGAGGGTAAAAGAAATGTGTGGTATATCTGGATCCAACCAACAACTTGCAGCCAAGCTCAGCTGCATCCAACCTAGATGAGTGACATGTGAGTAAAAAAAAAGTGATGTTTCAAGGTTCTGAGTTTAGAGTTGGTTTGCTATGCAGAATTATTGTGGCAACTGATAGACTAATTTTGACCATATAAGTATTTAGTCTAGGGCCTCTTATATTTCCATATGAAATTTAAATGAACACAGGATTTTTATTTAAATCTCAATACGTAGGAATAGATAAATTTCTCATCTCTTCTCTTTTCACTTCTTATTCTAGTTTCACCTGAAAGAGAGTTCTTACTAAGGAATGAGCTCCACCCCCTCCCCCCTTAACTCCATCTCTGGTTGTTCTTACAAATTCCGCTAGGTTTATTTTGGGTTTCAGAACATAGTAATGACTTAATGAGTGAGAAACCAAAGTTTCTACTTCGTTAAACTGGACTTGTTCCTCTCAGTCCGCTTTATAAATGCAGCATCAGCATCCCCATAGTTCTCTCTGCATGGTTTATGTTGATAATAAACTGCAGATCACAAGTCTGTGTGCTAGTGTATTTCTCACGACTCTGTCTCTTCCCATGTGGTGTAATGAAGTCTAGGATTTAGACAGACTTAGGGTTGAATACTATTTCTATACCTTAATGTTTGTGGGACTGAGGGTGAGCTACATACCATCTTGAGCCTCAGATTCCTCAAATGTGAAATGAGTGATAATTTCTGTCTAGCCTCCCTCATGGCATTGTTGTAAGTTTCAGGAGCTCAAAATAGATTAAGGAGATCTTATGATTTTTGTTATCTACCTTGGGTATGTTCAGCTATTAGCTAGCAGAAGTCATCATGAGTGTACTCTTCTTTTCCTTCCTTAGGAGAGGGAGTTTTCAGTGAGCTGGAGCTTGGCAGTTCTATCTCACCATCTCTGATTCTGACACAGCCTAGGCTAGGCAGTCTCACCCTCCCTCTGTACCCTTCTTCTGCCACCTGAGTAGGAGGATCTTAACCACACTCACCATATGCTGAGGATCCAGAGAATTCTGTTTCCTTGACAACAGGAATGCAGGTGTCAAAGCAAGCCAGCTTTGAAGAGCCACAGCAGTAGCAGGGATGCCGCCCTATGTCTCTACATTGCTCTTGGCTTCTTGTGTTTGTTCTCACTAGTTGCTCAAATGCACAGTGAGTATGTGACCAAGAGACTAAAGAAAAACACAAAAACTATGTAGCCTAGCTGCTTTCTTCCGGTGGCAAAGGCTCCAATGTTGTTTTGCAAAAATAAAGAAATTCTTTCATCTCACTCTTGATGGTCTTTTTAGAACCAGTCAACCTGTGGAGTCTGGTTATAACTACTATAATTATGATTGCATTTAACCTTTGGTTCACAGGCTTAATTGGTAGGGCTTTGCAGTGGAAGAAAACTCTCTTGTCATTGAATATTTACCAAGTGTCAGGTGCTTTACATTCTTTATATCATTTATTCTGATTTAGTACTCACATCAGTCCTTTTGTACCCATTTTACAGACCAGGAATCTTATAGTTAATAATCAACAGAGTCAGAAGTTATACCTACACTTGTCCGAATCCAACATTTGTGCCTTTCATGACATCACACAGTCACTATTTGCATTTTGCTTGTTTTAGGTCACTCTAGGGGTATGGTAATATATGCTCTACCATCATTTTGATGAGCAGTGTTTACAGCCAGGATGTGGAACCAGACAGCCCTGGCTTTGAGTTTTGACCCTATCATTTATTATCTGTGTGATCTTAGAAAATTCATTTCATCTCTCCAAGTCTGTTTCCTTATGGTAATAATAGTTTTCCGGGGGGATTAAATGAGATGTTGCATATGAGGAAACTTGCATAGCACCTGAGATAGTGTCTGACTCATAGAAAACACTCAGTACATATTGGCTAAAAAGTCTTCTGTCTCAAAGCAGAAGTACCATTGGAGCGAAAACTATCTTCTGTTTGCTTTTACAGGACATTAGCAGGTTCTTGAGAACTTAGTTACAGGAGTTTAGAACTAGAAGGGATCTAGGATTGGTTAGTCCATACTCCTTGTTTTTCATGTAGTGAAACTGAGGTTCGGAGCAGGAGAGTGACTTTGATTTGTGTTGTCCTCCACTACTTCCAATTGCAACACACAAGATCTCATGATAAAGTCACTGACTTTGGGTAAAGAATTTCATTTTTCTTGGCCTTGCTTTATTCATTTGAAAACTCCTCTATCTTTCTACTTATCAGGCCTGGGATTTATAAAGAGAAAATGAGATTTTAGGTATTTGTGATTAGAAAAACATACATTTCCTCTAGTCTTCTCCCCTTTCCCACACCCCACATACCATCATGCTTCCCAGGCCAGACCTGCAATTCAAGGAGAGTCTTCCTTCGCTGGAAATCTCTTTATCCTCTTTGCAATCATTACCACCAAAACTTCCTTGCCCCGTGTTACAGTCCTGTTGGGACCTGTTGTCTGTCAGACTCACTTGATAAAGTAAAATATAAACGAAGGTCTATAAGGTGTTAATGGTCTAATGTAGTAGCTTTTCCCACATATCATATGCATATTAACAGAAGCCTTCCCTTATAAGAATGATATTCAAAGGGATTTCATGCATGAAGATGTAGGCTTATAGAAGAGAGCAATTTGAGTAGGTGCACTCTCTTCTCACACCACCTGGATAAGTAACTTGGAAAATATCTATCTTTTGGAGCCTCGTTAGAGAAAAATGGAATGTCTTCTTAGGGTTACAGTGAAGTTTGGCCTTGCTTAGGTAGCCTTTTATAGCATTGAGTGGCAGAGGTAGAATTTGCCTCAGGTCTTAGTGATGGGGCCTATCCTGCTTGGGTTCTGGGGCTGGGGGTTGGTATTTGAAACCTTTTAAAGAATATTTAATGGGATGAGTATTGATATGTGTTTCAATCTGGTTAAAATCAGAAAGAGTAATCCTGTTGATACCAAGGACAAGGGCATCTCCTGACATTCCTTTGAAGGCAACAGAATCCAGAGGTCACAAAGTAGCTGGTGCTCATTTTCATCATTCCCTCCATTCTTATCAGTAGAGAAACCAGCATACTGTCTGATCACAAAGGCTGGGCCAGCCTTGGTAATTGGCATGGGAAGCAATTCTTTTAATCTGGTATTTACAGTGGGGCATTGAGACAAGAACTCTTCCTCCCTTGCCATTAGTGCTGTGTCTTTTCCAGTTATTAGTCTCAGTATATGAGAGGAAGTGTTTGTAGGTATCTTCTAGTTCACTACCAGTGGGGGTGACTTGCCCAGGGTTGTAGAGTGAGTTCATGGCTTAATGAGGGCTATAGCCCAGGGTTTCTGATGCCCTACTTTGTGTTCTTTCTAGTGTACCACACTGCCTATCTTGTATAGGTTAAGAAAGCATGGGTAAGTGGTATGGTTTCTGGAAGCCCCCTGTTTTGTAAGTGTATATTTATGTATGTGGGTATACATGTACACACATGATGTGTGTATGTATAGTGCCTAGTACTACACATGTAGTACTAAGTGGCTGTTACTCCTACTGTTGAGTTATCCCTCAAACACTTTAGCTATCGTTGTTATTATTGACAATATTTTCTACACATACATGGCAAATATGAAGGCCTTGAGATTCTGTAGCCTACTCTTATCAGTTCATTGATGAAAGTTTTTGGAAATCTCTCACGTATCTTAAATCATCATAACAATCTTCTGGAGTTAGCATTTTTATTGCCATTATTATTGTTGTAGTTACTGTTATTATCTCCAATTGGCTGAGAAAATTTCAATGGCTGGACCAAGAGATATAGAAAATCAGTGATAATGCTGAGTTGACCAAGGCCGGTGATTATGCTCCTTACACCAGAGCCTCCTTTCTAAGAGCTGCAGAGTGAACCTGGTTAGCTCAGCTGATAGGCCCTTTGATTTGTAATCTGAGAGCCAAACTGTAGAAGAGGTGTCACAGCAAGCTGAAGTCCTGAACACAGAGCAGGTCAGCACGGGACCTGGAAGAACAGGTCCAGGGATGAAGAGGAGCTGTTGTGTGTAAGTAGCAGATGCTTGAGAAGAGGAGCTGAGGGGCAGTGGCACCTAAGATAGACTTCACTTATCAACCAATTCTGTTAAAACCAGCCATAGTCATGAGAGTACCTCTCCTCATCTCAACTCTTTTTCCAAGTCTTCTCAAGGAATGTCACCTAACTGGGATTCAGCCGACAAAAATAATGGACTAAGATCAATTTAAAAGGCCCAGTTCTACTATAAGAATATAATACAGCAATATATCTGAGAAACAGAAGCTGGAGGAAAAGAAAGAGAGAGAGCATGAGAGAGGGAGGAATAGAGACATGAAAGCATTTCACAGGTAAAATCTAAATGTATAAAATATAGAGGTAAAAAGCAAGCAGCTGTGCGAGAACAAAAGAATATTCTGCTGCTCCTTTTGCTGCTTGCTGCCCAGACTCTTCAATTGCAGCTCCTACTAAATAATAATGTAGGCTCTCTCTTGGCTCCATCTCAAAGAGAATAATAAAGCAGTAAAATACTCAGAGTTACAGTAGGGCCACAGATAAAAGTTGATGACATGGATTCCCTCCTCCCACTCCCACTTTGGCAACACCTGCTGGAGAAGCACAATGATAGAGAATATATTGAACAAAGAAGGAAAAGACTTTTGAGCCCACGTGGGGGAAGAGAGCCTTTCTTTGCTTCCCCAATGGGATATTTTGATGATTGCTAATGGCTACAGTGCTCAATTTTGTGGAAGAAAGTGGGAGTGGAAGGAGAAGCTAGTTATTCCTGTGTCTTAGTTCTCAATAGGACACATCTATCTTACATGTGAGAATCACATGTCAGATACAATGATAAACATTAATTTCTAGATTCTTCTGCAGACTCAAAAAAGTCAAAGAAGAAGTTGGACTCTGAATTTTACCCATTTACAGGAAGACATGAAGTGGTAAAATGATATTCCAGGTTTTAGAAAGGAAGTAATGATGGATTGCATGAACCATAGACTGGTAAGTTTGATTTCAGTCTTAGACAATGATTCTAGAAATTGCCATTAACATATGGCTCATAATCCAAAGAAGAGTTACTAGCAATAAATGAGAGTTTACACGGGTTTACTGAGAAGCGGTCGTGTAATACAAACTTCATCCACTTATTTGGTAGGGTTAGTTGAGTGACAGACCTGGGGAATGTAGCATACACTATTTTTTAATGACATCTTTGTGGAATGTATGAAGATCTGTGGCCTCACTTACACAATTACATCAAGTAGTAGTTTGTTGAAGTAACACACACTCAAAAGGTATGGGCACACATCTGGAGAGTGTTGCTATGACGGTTTCTACTCACAAGTCACAGGTTTCTATCTTCAAGCCTGTCCTGTAAAACATTTTTATTAATCACTTGGTTGAAGTTATTTTAAAAACAGACTCATCAGATTTATAGAGGGATAGTAAACACAATAGAAACCAAAATTAGGATTCTATAGATTTTGACATGTTTGGTGAATGGGCTGAATCTGCAAGATAAAATTTAATAGACATAGGAATAAAATACTATTGGGGTGGTAATAATCAAGAAACATTAAGAAAATATAGAGTATGGATAAGCAGGGCTTGTGTAAGAAAGGTTTAAGGGTTTCAATGCACAATGAGCTCAAATATAAGTTAGCTATGAGATGTGGCTGTGCAATTTTAAGATACATTAATATAGTGGTTCACATACTTGGTTTCCCAAGCTTCAAACCTGAAACTCTTGGGCTGAGGCCCAGGAATCAGTATTTTTAAAGCTCCTCAGGTGTCCAATAAAAAAACCAAGATTGAAAAACCACTGTATAATAGAATCTGAAGAAATTGATAATCCCATTGTAATGTTCATTGGTGGAACTATCCCTGGAATATTTCAATTAGTCTTGGAAAACACCTTTTACAAACTGGAGCCCATTTAGAGCAGAGTGACCAGAATGGTAAAGAGATTTGAAGTTATGCAAACCATGCTATGTGAGAAACATTAAATGGTTAATTTCAGGGAAGACATAAAAGCTGCCCTCAAATGAGTGTGCCAGAGAGATTACCCTTATCCTGTCTGGCTCCAGAGATGAGAACTACAACCAAGAAAAGGAAGTGACATGGACATAAATTTTAATTCAATTAAAAAATCATTCTATCCGGGCTGTTAATGATATAATGGGCAGCCTCAGAAATAAATGATTACCCTATAATTTGTGGACTCCAAACCATTTGACTGGTTAACTAGTTGGTGGGGAAAATGTGGAGAAGGCTTATGTGATTCAAGACCCTTTTGGTGGCAGATGAACAAAACCTAATTCAAATAGCTTAAAAATAAAGTTAATTGTCTCATATAACAGGGAAGTCACTTCAGGAAGGGCTGATTCAGGGAATCAATTCACATCATTAGACTCTGTCTCTCCATTTTCTGGGCCCTGTTTGCCTTTGATTTTTTTCTGCATGCAGGCCCTTTCCATGTGATATCCTAACAACCTCAACAGAAAGAGAACTTTCTTTTCTGATACTTCCCAAAAAAGTCCTGGGAGAAACACTGATTAGCACAATTTTAAATGGGTCAATGTGGTCAGAGAGAGACAGTGTGTGTCTTTTGAGAGAATGGTCAGGGAACTAGATGCACAAAACAATAGAGGCCTCAGGCATTGGATTGGATAGGGTTGAGTAAGTGAAGATTTCTGCCATCTCTGGAATTTTAATATTATTTGATAATATGGCCAGAATACAGCAAGAAGTATAGAGTATGATGCCTTCCATGGCTCATCAAATGTATTCTTTTCTCTAGAGAGGCCCATCTGTTCTTAATGTCCTTCCCTGTCTTCACACCTTTGCTTGTACTGCTAAATCTTTCTGAAAAGACCTCCAATTACTACACTAAAACCCATAGTTCAAGACTTATCTTGAGTCCTGCCTCTTCCTCTGTTGTTATGCTAGCCTACACTGATCTGCACCTCTATTGAATTGCTACAATACTCTTCACAGTTTTAAGCATTTCCTTATGTCATGTCTTTAATTTTATTCTATTGCTTAGTGATATGGTTTGGCTCTGGGTCCCCACCTAGATTCATCTTGAATTGTGATCTCCATAATCCCCATGTGTCAAGGGCAGGACGAGGTAGAGGTAACTGGATCATGGGGGTGATTTCTCCCATGATGTTCTTGTGACAGTGAGTCTCAGGAGATCTGATGATGGTATAAGTGTCTGGCATTTCCCTGGCTTGCACTTCTCCTTCATGCTCCCTGTGAAGAAGGTACCTTTCTTCCCCTTTGCCTTCTGCTATGATTGTAAATTTCCTGAGGCTTTTCCAGCCATACAGAACTGTGAGTCAATTAAACCTCTTTTCTTTATAAATTAGCCAGTCTTGGGTATTCTTCATAGCGGTGTGAGAATGAATTAATACACTCAGTATAAGTTAGCCTTATAAATTGTAACTGTATTGTAACTGTGAGTTCCTTGAGAATAGAGGCAATGCAGCATCCTTTTCTGTTCTCCTCTGTGCCTAGCATAAAGGATATTGTATGAGCTTGTTCATTAAAATGTTTTGATTGATAGTAACTTTTTATATTTACCTCTCCTTTTATTACTATGTCTAAAGTGTGTGCTATGCAACTAATAATGGATTAAATTGCGAAGATGGGGCCATTGCCATCAAAGGGCCTCTGTGGAAGAAAGTGAGTGACTCTGTTGAAGAGGACATTGGAACCCTTTCCCACTGGTATAAGTTCTGTTCCACACTCAAGCTGCCACATTGGTTTCCTTGATTTTGGACTCTAGGAATGGGTAGATTTCCCTAGTTAGTCTTTCATTCATTCATTCTTTGTAGAATAATTTATTAATTACCAATGTTATTCCAAGCTCTGTTCTAGTTGTGAGGGATACACAAAATCTCTCTTCTCAAGGAGCTCCCAGGAGGAAATAAAAAAGTGAACTAGATAATTTTAACATAGCATCAATCATGGGGTTTCAGTTATGGATTAGATGGAGTAAGCACATCCTACCCTGTCTCCCCCCATATATCGCTGTAAAACCTCACCAGAATGAATGGAGCATGGCAGAGTCTGAGAAGTAAATGGTAGCATATTGATAAAGAAACAGAATTCAAAAGTGCTACTGAAATGGCGGTGAGTATACCATGTTTGTCCCTCTGGTATACCCAGGCCTGAACTAAGTACACCAGCAACTTGGGAGTGGGTATCAGGGATTAGATAGAGACAGTTATAGGGGAAGCAATGTAATTCTGGCTCGAGGAGTGGAAAAGTGAACTCCCAACACTTAGTGTGGAAATCTCCCATTTTTTTCCTCCTCCTTTCCTATGATTCCTTGTACTCTACTCCTGAGAGATCCTGTGGCAGTGGTGGCAGCTGATGAAAGTTAGAGCTTGCAGGAGCTAATACTCTGAGGGTGGGGAATTTTCTTCTCTTTTTGGTGGATCTGTGATTCAAAGAGGGTTGGACCAAATGCCATTGCTTTTTTTCTTGTCTCTGTCTCCCACCACTTGGTACTAAACAAGGGAACAGTTGTAAAATTGTGTAGCAAAGCAGGGTAATTAAAGCCCACTTTTCAGGTCTGAGGACTAAAAAGAAGATCTCAGGGAACCAGAAAGTAGTAAAGAGATCATAGAAATTGAGAAGTTTGTAACAAGTAAGCTCATATAAATTCTTTATTAACTCCTGAGCTCATTCCTGAGTAAATATGAGCAGACTAAAGACTTTGAGAACTGAACAAACAGACCACCCAGGTCCCAGACCGTCTAATGAGTGGTGGGCATGTAGGCATACCTGGATAGTGCTGCAAAGGTCTTGAAAATGGAATGTCCTTTGGAACTACAACCCACAGAAGGTGTATTGGAATTTGTGACTGCTAAAACAAAACAACAACATTCTCTATAGGATTTAAACAAGTTCCAAGATATATGTGGTAACAGTCAAAGCATCCCGGATACAATCCAAGTTTATTAGGCATCTGAAGAATCAGGAAAATCTCAGTTTGCTTGAAAAAAGACAATCAACAGATGCCAATACAACATGACAGATGTTGGACTTATCTGAAAAGATTTTAAATCAGCTATTATGAAAATATGCCAGCAAGTAAGAACAAAACCCTGGAAAGGAAGGGAAAAGTAGAAAGCCTCAGCAAATAAGTAAAAAAATATAAACAAAAACCAACTAGAAGTTTAAGAACTGACCACATAAAATAACCAAACTTAAAGAACAAAAATTGCGCCATAGGCTCAGTAGCAGAACATGGTCAGGATGATTTCAGGGACTAGGTTACACTTCAGGGGATTGTTTTAAGAACAAATAGAAGTGAATCTAATGAGGAATAGTTGTAGTGACCTATTGCTGCATAACATATGACCTCAAAATGTGTCAGGATAAAACAACAAATGTTTATTATCTCATGCCGGCAGTATCTGAAGGTCAAGAATCGAAAAGTGGCTTACCAGAGTGGATCTGGCTCAGGGTCTCTCACGAGATTGCAGTGAAATCTGCTAGAGGGAGTGTTGTCATCTCAAGGCCCAGCTGGGATTGGAGACTCTTCTTCCAAGCTCACTCATGGTTGTCTGCAGGCCTTAGCTCCCGGCCATGGGGGCCTTCTCCCTTGCAGCATGGCAGCTGGCTTCCCTCAGAGCAGGTGATCCAAGTAAGAGAGAGAAAAAAAACAAACTGTAAGCCACAGTCTTTTTCATAACCTGATCTTGGAAGTAATCGCTCAGTGGGTTGCCAAGTCCAGGCCAAGGGGAGGGGGATTAGACTCCACCTCTTGATGCAGAGGAATATCCGAGAATCTGTGGTTATATTTTCAAAACCACCACAAGTGGGGAGAGATTATCCTAGGTAGAGGGAATCAGATATACAAAAGTACAAAATCAAGAGAAAGCATTAAAAATGGACATTTAAGGCTGTTTATGTCTATCCAGTTCTGTTGGGCTACTCTTCAAGCACTGGTTGATGGGAAGTTTGTCTAAGTGTCAAATGGCCATTGCCGCCTCCTCCTTTATTTGTCCTGTCTGGGGAACGCAGCAGGTCCTGGACAGTACTCTTACAATAGGGGATGAAAATGACCTGCAGCCCCCATGATATTTTGTTTTAGAATCTTGGAACAAAAAGGAAAATATAAAAAATAATTTTTATTAGTTGTAGATGTATGCCTTCACATTAGCATGGGAAGGTAGCCTGGAGATTTCATTAGAGACTGATCATGCTTGATAATCCCCCATTCTGCCACTGTCTTCCATCTTCTTACTAGCTAAAGCACTGTAAGTCAGTTCTGCTATAATGTCTGTTATGAAAATGCGAATTTGTTCCAATGCGATTGATGTATTAGGGAACAATTTGAGCATGACATGAATTTCGTGTTTGCTTGAGCATGATTCCATCGGCAAGAAACACTAGGTGAATGCAGAAAATTACACCTAGCTCAACCGAGCTGTGTGGTAATACATAAAACACACGTCTCAAACATCTATCAACCACACCCATCCATATTTAGTGTTACAACTTCCCATCTGATTTCAGATAACCCTCTTTTCATCACTCCACAATTACTCACGAACTGCAACACCCATGTCTGCAAACAAACTTTAGGTCTTTCCAAGGCAAAGTACCATATTTATTGTATAGTTTATGTATTTATTAGCCATTAACACATGTAAAACTGTCCTGCAATTACTGTCTGGTTTTAAATGTGTCACTGATGTTTTTATTGTTATTCCCGTAATCCCATTTTCCTCATAAGCCCTGTACTTTTTAAGGTATGATTTTTTTTTGTAGTACAATAATTTTTTAAAGAATATGTCATGTTATAGCAAAACTGACTTTTTTTTTTCTTACCTGGAATAGTGATCTTTGGTGCATTTGGTAAGCAGTGAAAATAAATTAATCAAAGATTATGTATTACAGAATCAAAAAGAATAAGGAAGAGAAACAACAAGTATTCAACATTCAGTGGAGATGCTTCTCTTTGGTGGAGGACCATTCAGAGCTTTTATTTAAAGACTGACCTTGGGTGGACTTTCTCACTAATAGTTTATTATTCTGGCTTCTGGGTCTCATGCTCTTCTGACCTTGAGCATCTTCTTCCTCAGCAAGTGGTTTTGTTTCTTTGGCACATAGGGAAGTGAATGGATAGTAAGATACTGTTAAAGAAAGACTTTATTCTCTTGCATCTCTGTCCTTGAACAAGGCTACTAGTTCTTACTGACTTCATATCCCCTCTGAGAATACAACTTTAGGATCTGCCAGTGGCACTTGTCCTTGGGTCTGTGGCACCTGGTGCTGAGGTGGTCACAATCAAGTTCCAAAGTGGTTGGGGGCATTTCCAATAGGGAACATCTTTCTCATGCCACTGGGACCACATTTGACTTAACTGGAAGAGGCAGGAGACAAGCTTAATTATTTATTTCCCTTCCTCTTCCTCATAATTATTTCTCTTCTTTATCTTCATTGAAGCAGTGCTGTGTAGTAGTTGAGGGTTTGGGCTCTGGGTTTACCACTAAATGAGGTATGACCTTGGGCCACTTAACCTCTCCACATCTCAGTTTCCTCATCTTTAAAACAAATTGTAACAGCCCCTACCTCAGAAGATATACAAATGGTCAACAAACATATGAAAAAAATGCTCAATATCACTAATGATCAGGGAAATGCAAATCAAAACCACAATGTAATACCACCATACTCCTGCAAGAATGGCCATAATCAAAAATTTTTAAAATAGTAGATGTTGGTATGGATGTAGTGAACAGGGACCACTTCTCCACTGCTGGTGGGAATGTAAACTAGTACAGCCACTATGGAAAACGGTGTGGAGATTCCTTAAAGAACTAAAAGTAGATCTACCATTTGATCCAGCAATCCCATTACTGGGTATCTACCCAGAGGAAAGGAAGTCATTATACGAAAAAGATACTTGCACACGCATGTTTATGGCAGCACAATTCGCAATTGCAAAATCATGGAACCAACTAAAATGCCCATGAGTTGACAAGTGGATAAAGAAACTGTCATGGCTGGGCGTGGTGGCTCACACTTGTAATCCCAACACTTTGGGAGGCTGAGGCAAGTGAATCACCTGAGGTCAGGAGTTCGAGACCAGCCTGGTCAACATGGTGAAAACCCATCTCTACTAAAACATACAAAAATTAGCTGGGTGCTGTGGCAAGTGCCTGTATTTCCAGCTATTTGGGAGGCTGAAGCAGGAGAATTGCTCGGACCCAAGAGGCAGAGGTTGCAGTGAGCCAAGATTGCACTATTGCACTGCAGGCTGGGAGACACAGCAAAACTCTGTCTTAAAAAAAAAAAAAGGAAAAGAAAAGAAACTGTCATACACACACACACACACACACACACACACACACACACACATATATATGTATACATATGATGGAATAGTACTCAGCCATAAAAAGGAATGAATTTATGGCATCTGCAGCGACCTGGATGAGATTGGAGACTATTATTCTAAGTGAAGTAACTCAGGAATGAAAGATCAAACACTCCATATTCTCACTCAGAAGTGGTAACTAAGCTATAAGGATATAAAGGCATAAGAATGACACAATGGACTTTGGGGACTCAGGGGGAAAGAGTGGGAAGGGGGTGAGGGATAAAAGACTACAAATAGGGTGCAGTGTATGCTGCTTGGGTGATGGGTGCACCAAAATCTCACAAATCACTGCTAAAGAGCTTACTTATGTAACCAAACACCACCTTTCCCCCCAAAACCTATAGAAATAAAATATTTTTTAAAAATAAAACTATTGGATAAAAAAACAATAAAAAATTAAAACTTAAAAAAATGCTCATCATGATTAATCATCATGATGCTGATAGAGGCCAGGGTTGCTGCTAAAAATCCTGCAATGTAATGACAGTCCTCCCTCCAACAAAGAATGATCCTGCTCCAAATGTCAGTGGTTCTGAGGTTAAGAAGCCCTGTTCTTACACAATGTCTTAATATTAGGAACTTTAGAGCCTCTCGATAAATGTGTGTTGAATTAATGAATAAAGTTTTGGGGACAAAAAGGTGATTTGATAGCAGAGACAGGGCTTGGCAGGCAATGTCGTGGAGAAGCAATTGCAAGAAAGAGTGGCATTTAGCCAATTGATGTTAGCATGATGTTAAGACCAGTATTTTCCCTGTTCAGACATCCAGTGATACTGGTTTGTGTCTGGGCCATATGGTTGTTAAATATCTTGAATAATATCCCTGAGAAGTGGTGCATTTTCTAGAGGCTCTGAATGATTGCTTCTATAAATAAGTTGTCTTAGAAATCACAGGAAAAGGAAATAAACTGACTTTGGCTTTGGGACATAAACAGGAAAGGATACGGAGAGTGGCTGTGGATAAGTCACATTGATGTGGTAGCCATAGAAAAATGGAGTTCAAAATTCTGGTCAGAGAGGGAAAATCAGAACATTGTATGCAAAAGTCCCTCAGTTCTAGTCAAGGCAACTGTCCCCAAAATGGGAAATTAGTAAGGAAAAATTAGAAAGCAGCGTAAAGCATATTAACCACCCATAGGAAACTCAAAGTCTATTTAAAAGCATATTATTGAGCAATGGGGAAAGAACTCCATGTTCAATAAATGCTGTTGGTATATATAGTATCCATATGGAGAAGAATGAAATTGGACATCAACTTTTCACCATCTACAAAAATTAATTGGAGATGGGGTAAATATTTAAATATAAGATTTGAAACTATTAAAAATCCTAGAAGAAAACCTCAGAAACACTGTTCTGGACATGCACCTTGGGAAAGAATTTATGACTAAATCCTCAAAAGCAACTGCAACAAAAACAAAAGTTGACAAGTGGGACCTGGTTTAACTAAAGAGCTTATGTACAGCAAAGGAAGCTATCAAGGGAGTAAACAGACAATCTACAACCATCTGATCTTTGACAAACTAGACAAAAGCAATGGGGAAAGGATTCCCTGTTTAAAACCTGGTGTTAGGAAAACTGGCTAGCCATGTGCAGAAAGCTGAAACTGGACCCGTTCCTTATACCTTATGCAAAAATTAACAACAGATGGATTAAAGATTTAAACATAAGACCTAACACCATAGAAACCCTAGAAGAAAACCTATGCAGTGCCATTCAGGACATAAGCATAGACAATTACTTCATGACTAAAACACCAAAAGCAATGGCAACAAGAGCCAAAATAGAAAAATGGGATCTAATCAAAACTTAAGAGCTTCTGCACAGCAAAAGAAACAACCATCAGAGTGAACTGGCAACAGACAGAATGGGAAAAAAACTTTGCAAGCTACCCCTATGTCAAAGGGCTAATATCCAGAATCTACAAAGAACTAAAGCAAATTTACAAGAAAAAACCCCATCAAAAAGTGGGCGAAAGATATGAACACACACTTTTCAAAAGAAGACATTTATGCAGCCAACAAATATATGGAAAAAAGCTCATCATCACTGGTCATTAGTGAAATGCAAATCAAAATCACATTGAGATACCATCTTACACCAGTTAGAATGGTGATCAATAAAAAAAAAAAAATCTGGAGACAACAGATGCTGGAGAGGATGTGGAGAAATAGGAAGGCTTTTACACTGTTGGTGGAAGTGTAAATTAGTTCAACCATTGTGGTGATTCCTCAAGGATCTAAAAATAGAAATACCATTTGACCCAGCAATCCCATTACTGTGTATATACCCAAAGGATTACAAATTGTTTTATTATAAAGATACATGCACACGTATGTTCATTGCAGCACTGTTTACAATAGCAAAGACTTGGAACCAACCCAAATGCCCATCAAGGATAGACTGAATAAAGAAAATGTGGCACATATACACCATGGAATACTATGTAACCATAAAGAAGGATAAGTTCATGTCCTTTGCAGGGACACAGATGAATCTGGAAACCATAATTCTCAGCAAACTGACACAAGAACAGAAAACCAAACACTGCATGTTCTCTCATAAGTGGGTGTTGAACAATGAGAGCACATGGACACAGGGAGGGGAACACCACACATTGGAGTCTGTTGGGGCATGAAGGGCTAGGGGCGGGGTATCAGGAGGTGGGGAGATTGAGGAGGGATAATATTAGGAGAAATACCTAATGTAGGTGATGGGGGGATGGAGGCAGCAGACCACCATGGCATGTGTATACCTATGTAACAGTCCTGCAAGATCTGCACATGTACCCCAGAACTTGCAGTAAAATAAAAGAAAAAGAAAAAAAGAATATGTGCCATTAAGAGTAAAATATGTTTTAGAAAAATAAACCAAAACTGAATCCCTGAGTTGTTAACCTGACAAAGGAGAAGATGTTACTGTATATGCAAGTGTCTTTCAGAAATTGCAAGAGTGGTCCAAGTGAAGAGAACATGGGAACCCATAAAATATACCACGTTAGGTATAGAATTTGGGCGCCCTGGAAAGAATTTGAGGAGCACGTTATAAGGGATTCTGGATCCAATACTGAAGTTTTCTTTTCAGCTTTATAGAAGAGGGACAACAGGGGGCCTGATGATCACAAAGTCACTCTTTCATGTATCCTTCAGACAGAAGCTGTTTCTCAGGGCCGCTCACCTGTGGGCTCCTACTAACACTCATACTTTGGTAGAATCTGATTAAAATAAATTCAAAGATTTGAACTTCAGGATATAGAGAGTTTGAAAATATCAATGGAAGGGTTTGTGTCTTTGTTTCCATAGCTTAGTTTTTTGCCATGTTTTTTAAAATCTCATCAGTAGAGATGGATCTCACTTAAAGTGAGATCGGCATAGCAAGTACAACATAAGAAAATATTTACTGACAAACTGCCAAATAGAGAAGCGCAAAAGTTAAGACTAGACAGTTCAAAACTCACTAGACTTTTGAAAATATATTATACTTCAGTAGTAATCATGGAATTGCAAATTGGGGCTGGGCAGGATGGCTCATGCCTGTAATCCCAGCAATTTGGTATGCTGGAGCAGGTGGATCACTTGTCTCAAAAAAAAAAAAAAAATAATCCAGCGTTAATAAGAGTGCAGAGAAATGGAAACTCTAGTTTACTGTTGGGGAGTATAAATTGGCACAGTCTTTTTGGAATGTACTTTGGCTATATCTATTAAAATCTAACATGTGTGCTTTCTCTTCAGTATATCAATTCTATTTCTACATATATAGCCTAGGGAAACATTTGAAAATACAAGTCGAGCATCCCTAGTCCAAAAATTTGAAATCAAAATGCTCCAAAATCTGCAATTTTTTGAGTGCCAACGTGGTGCTCAAAGGAAATGCTCATTGGAGCATTTCAGATTTCACGTTAGGGATGTTGAACTGGCAATAATCCAAATATTCCAACAATCTGACAAAAAATTAGAAATCCAAAACACTTCTGGTCCCAAGCATTTCAGCTAAATGATACTCAACCTGTATGCATCACAAGGTATGTGTAAGAATGCTCTTTGCTGCATCAAATTGACCTAATCCACGACCTCTCCACCGAAGGTAACTGAATAAGTAAAGATGGGTTCAGCCCTATTAGGGAATATTACATATCGGTTTAAAAAGAATAAAATAGTTCTGTGTCAATAGTTTTTCTGTCATGAAAAATCTCTAAGACACATTGTTAAGAATAAAATAGAAGCAGAAAATACACGATATGTAGCTTGACACTATTTGTATAAAAGAAAAATCCCACCAAACAACTTCATAAATTTATGTATATACATACACAAGAATGGAAGCAAGAATAGAAAACAATGATAGGAAAAGGCATTGGAGGATATAAAGCAAACTGATCTTAGTGGTTCTCTAGGGGAGGGGAATAGAATGAGAAGGTAGTGGAGTCTTTTTACTTTATTGTGCACCAATTGCATTATGATAGGAGTATATCCACATAGTACTTACGCAGTTAAAAATACACAGTGAGAAAGTAGAAAATTGATACAGTGTGGATGTGCAGAATTATAGGGTATTTTTTACTTCAAAGAAGTATTTACTACCAGATTCCTGGAAACAAGAAGTTCCATTCAGAAACAACTTAACTGCCTGTTGCCTTAGGCAGGCAGTAGCCAGCTAGGCTCAGTGCTAAATAAGGATAGAGAGGGGAGTAGGGTTTGTTAGTGGTGAGCTAACTGTCCAACTTTTTCTTTAATCCCCAGAGCCCTCAGGCTGCTTCTGAAGCCTGTATCCTGTAACATTGCAGGCCCCCAAAACCAAAAGTCTTGAGGAAGTGTCCTCACTTTGCCTTATCATTCTGCTCCTTGGCTAATCACTGCTGCAAAGGCGCCTCTGTGTATGAGGGCCGTGAAGTGTCTAGGAGAGGCCATCTGGGGCCTAGGCCAAGAGTGCCTTGGGCTCATGTTAGACTGGCTCAGAAATCTATGTTCTTGGTCACCTTTTAGAAAAAAAAAATAAGTCTTGAAACTCAGAAGTTAGCTCAGTAATGAGCTGAAAAAGCAATGTGAATTTTCCCCTCTCAGCCTGCATTAATAAATAAATTTATTATCCATTTCTCAATAATTCAGTCACATGCTTAAAATAATCTCCTAAATTCCTCCTTCTGCAGTGACTTTTTGGCTCATGCCATACTTACTGGGTTATCAAAAGATGTCATTTTCTCCCAATGTAAAGTAGAAATCCTTCAACATATCTGTTGGCAACATGAATGTAATTAATTTTCTGTTCATGGGCCTTGCCCAGGGAAGATGGGGCTAGCTGATCGGAAAGACTGGTGCAGTTCTGGACTGAGCGAACATCAAGCTAAGTGATGGGTCCTGAGGTCTAGGGACTCTTTGATAAACCACCTAATTTATGGAAACCTGACACACATTTGGGAAACTAGATCTTTCACTTGCCTTTTGTTCTTCTGTCTTGCCGCTGCCTGGCCTCATATTCTTCCAGGTCAACTTTCATTTATCTTTGATTTGATTAGGGAAATAGGATTCAGGAAACAAAGGTGGGAGGGAGAAGGGCATAGATTTATGCATAAAGGGAATAGATTTTTATTTGCTTTTTTCGTTGATGTATTTTAAGTACCAAGAGACGTTCTTATTATGTAATAGGTACTCAACAAATATTTGTTGAATAAGCGAATGAAATTATCGACTATATGTCTTAAAATGTCTGGTGTATTTTAGTAACAGCAAGGAGGCAAGTGCAAATAAAGTGAATAGAGCAGGCAAGAGTGATAGGAAGTGAAATCAAGGAGGTACGTAGGGGACACTTCCGGTAGGGTCTTATGGGCTATAGTACAGACCTTGGATTTTATTCTAAGCATGATGGAAATACTATGAAGGATTTTGAACAGGTGAGTAACATGATAACAATAGCTAATATTTATGGTTCCAGGCACTATTCTAGGTGCGTTGGGTGTATCAACTCATATAATCTTCAAACATATCTGTAATGTAGTTACTCATATTATCTTCATTATAAAGGTGAGAGAAAGTTACACAGAGAGATTAAGTTCCTTGGCTAAGGTCATACAGTTAGTAAATAATGGAGCTGGAATTTGAACCATAGCAGTCTAGCTCCAGAGCTATACTCTTAGCAGTAGCATTATATTATACTGTCTTTTTGTACATCATGTAAATAATCTGGTTTATATTTTTGATTTATATTAACTGATTTAATCTCCACAACCAATTTATGAGGTAGGAACCTTCTTTTTTTTTTTTTTTATCAACTGTTCTTTTAGAATCAGGGGATACACATGCAGGTTTGTTACAAAGGGATATTGCATGATGCTGAGGTTTGTAGTACAATGAATCCGTCATCCCAGTAGTGAGTATAGTACCAAAAAGTATTTTTTTCCCAAATCTTACCCCTTTCCTTCCCTCCCCTCTCTTGTAGAGAACAAACAATGTTTAGTTTTCTGTTTCTGCATTACTTTGCTTAGGATAATGATTTCTAGCTGCATCTATGTGGCTGCAAAGGAAATGATTTTACTCTTTTTATGGCAGTATAGTATTCCATGGTGTATATGTACCACATTTTTTTTTATCCAACCCACCATTGATGGGCACCTGGGTTGATTTCATGTCTTTGCTATTATGAATAGTGCTGCGATGAACATGAGAGTGCATGTTTCTTTTTGGTAGAATGATTTGTTTTCTTTTGGATATATGCCCATAATGGGATTGCTGGATTGAATGATAGTTCTGTTTTAAGTTTTTTGAGAAATTGCCAAACTACTTTCCACAGTGGCTGGGCTAATTTACATTGCCACCAACAGCATATAAGCATTCCCTTTTCTCTGCAGCCTCACCAACATCTGTTTTTTTGTTTTTTTTTTTTGGTTTTTTTTTTTTGACTTTTTAATAATAGCCATTCTTCCTGGTGTGATATGGTTTCGTGTGATTTTGATTTGCATTTCTCTGATGATGAGTGATGACAAGCATTTTTTCACGTGGTTGTTGGCTGCTTGTATGTCTTCTTTTGAGAAGTATCTATTCATGTCCTTTGTCCATTTTTTAATGGGGCTATTGGTTTTTTGCTTGTTGATTTGTTTAAGTTCTGTATAGATCATGGATATTAGACCTTTGTTGGGTACATAGCTTGTGACCATCTTCTCCCATTATGTAGGTTGTCTGTTTATTCCCTTGATAGTTTCTTTTGCTATGCACAAGCTCTTAGTTATATTAGGTTCCACTTGTCAATTTTTGTTTTTGTTGCAATTGCTTTTGAGAATTTAGCCATACATTTTTTGCTAATGCCAATATTGAGAAGGTTATTTTCTAGGTTTTCTTCTTGGATTTTTAATAGTTTCAGGTCTTACATTTCAATCTTTAGTCCATTTTCAGTTGATTTTTGTATATGGTAAAAGGTAGGGCTCAAGTTTCATTTTTCTTCATATAGATAGCCAGTTATCTCAATACCATTTATTGAGTAGGGAGTCTTTTTCCCATTGCTTATTTTTGTTAACCTTGTCAGAAATCAGATGGCTGTGGGTGGGCAGATTTATTTTTGGGTTCTCACTTCTGCTACATTGGCATATGTGTCTGTTTTTTGCACCAGTATCATGCTGGTTTATTTCCTGTAGCCTTGTAGTGTAGTTTGAAATTGGGTAATGTGATGCCTGCAGCTTTGTTCTGTTTGCTTAGGTTCGCTTTGGCTGTCAGGCTTTTTTTGGGTTCCATATGAATTTTAGAATAATATTTTCTAACTGTGAAAAATGACATTGGTAGTTTGATAGGAATAGCATCAAATGTGCTAATTTACATTTTAAATACCTCCTTCTGATTGCTTTGTCTAGAGCAGACCACTGGGAGGTAGAAGTGGAAGCAGGGAGACCAGTTAGGAGACTGCTGTAGTCTACTTGGCAAGAGATAATGATGGCTTGGACTAGGGTGATGATAAAGAGACGGCGAGCAGACAGTTCTGAGTGAAAGCATTCTGAAGGCAGAGTTTAAAGGATTGCTGAAGAACTGGCATGTGGGGCATGAGAGTAAAGGAGAGGTCAAGGATGACATAGAGATTTGCATATAACATATAAACCACTTTTTAAAATGTTTAACTAATGTCGATCTATAAGTCTCCAGGTGTGCTTGGAAGCACTCACTTTTTCAAAGTGGACATCACTGGGGGTAAGAACTGCCTAGTTCTTGATGATGATGGAAACCCTCTAGTGACTTAGCTTAGAGTTATGTTTCATTCTTGATTAGCCACATGTGAACTGGCTGTTTTGGAAATGGCACCTCCCCCTCTTCTCCAGTGTTCTTCTGGGCTGCAAACATTTCTCCCCAGCATTGAGGGTTATTTCTAAGGAATGCACAATAGTTTCTCCTGTCATAGTCTCACTTAACCTGATTCAGAATTGTGGGGACAGGCTGGATGAGATTCACCAGTGGCACAGTGTTAAGAGTGACATTCAATGATGGTTTAGGACTACTGTTCCTCCCACCCAAACGTTGTCACACTATACTTATGCCCACATCTCAATTTTTCTCTGCTCTTGGTGTTTATTACCTGTTTTGTGTTCTCCAGCCTCTGAAACTTTTCTGTGCACGCTCCAACTTTGGCATCTAGGTTTACCTATGTTTAACGGAATCTACTTTACTCTCTAGTTTTCAACTTTTCTTCTTCCCAGCTTGGTCTCAGAACCTTATTTATCAATATGTACTTGTAGTAAACCATTATGGAAGCTACTGGCAACATGGGTCAACAATTTTTGACCCCAATGGGTAAAGCTAAGTACCATCCAGCCCTCTAAGCTGTAGGCCTTTCTCAATATTAAAAAATATGTGTCCTATTTTCTGAGCTCTCACCCAGGATGAATTTGATCCTTGAATGTGGGCTGAGGTCTCAGTGTGTTTCTGTGTGGTTCATATTGAGCAAAGTGTTTACACTGGAAAAATAAAAAAATCATATATTTTGGATCCTAAAAGACATTGGAACTGTTTCATGAAGGCTGTCCTGCCTTATAAATTGCAAAAGATTTCTTCTCATTATCAACAAAGCTGTAAGGTTTCACAGAACATGTTTTCAAAGTTTTAAAAATTGTGACAAAATTTGCCATTTGAACCACTTTTAACTGTACTGTTCAGTGGCATTAAGAACATTCACACTATTGTGCAACCATCACTACTATCCTTCCATCTCCAGAAATTTTTCATCTTCCCAATTAAAACTCTGTACACATTAAACAATAATGTCCCATTACTCCCTCCCCACAGACCCGCCAACCCCCCCATTCTTTCTGTCTGTGTGAATTTGGCTACTCTAAGTACCTCATATAAGTAGAATCATACAGTGTTTATCGTTTTGTGACTAGTTTATTTCAATTAGCTTAATATCCTGAAGGTTCATCCATGTAGCATCATGTGTCAGAATTTCCTTCCTTTTCAGGGCTGAATAACATTTCATTGTATATATGTACCACATTTTGTTTATCCGTTCATCATTGGCTATTATGAATAACGTTGCTATGGGCATGGGTGTACACATACCTGTTCAAGTCCCTGATTTCAATTCTTTTGTATGTACCTGGAGGTAGAATTGTTAGATTACATGATAATTCTATTGTTAATTTTTTTGAGGAGCTAGCATATCATTTTGCATAGCAGCTGTACCATTTTACATTCTCACTTGTAAAGTTTCAGTTTTTGCATTTGTTGTTTTAGATAATAGCCATGCTAATGGGCGTGTAGTGGCATCTCACCGTGGTTTTGATTTGCATTTCTCTAATAATTAATAATGTTGAATATCTTTTTATGTGCTTATTGACCATTTCTATTATCTTTTTCAAATAAATTTCTATTTAAGTGCTTTGCCCATTTTTTGACTGATCTGCTTGTCTTTTTGTTGTTTGATTTGCAAACTTTTAAAATCCTTGGACCTGTTGTTCAAGTGATGTATTTCAGAAAATTCTGAAATATAAAACAGATTAAAACTGAAATCTTTCAGGTACAGTTGGGGAGAAGATGGAGCCTACCTGTTCATTCTTTACTTCCATGGCTGCCTCTAACAGGACTCCTTTATACTTCTAATGCTATTTCTTAGCTCTTTGGAAAAACTACCACACCCTTGGCATTTAGATGGAGATCCATGCTTCAGAATATCTGAAGGGACATAGATATGCGCAAAGAAGGAATCACCTCTGTGTTTTGCCACCGTCAAATATTGACCATAGCAAAAGAAATATGGTGCTTTTCATTGAAGCATATTAGCGTTGTTTTGTCACTTAGTTTCCAAAGTCACACTGAGCTATTGAACCCTCCACATATCAAGAGAAGCTCATAAATTATTGGGGAGTTGTCAACAGGAATGAAGAAAATGATGGAAAGTCTTCCAGAACCAGAGAAAGACATTATTTACAAATTCATATCCCCCACTACCAGGTAGATACCTGCAAGCAGTAGAAATTTGGGAGAGCAAATAAGCCACTGATCATATTGCTATTTATCACAGTCACTCAATCCTGCTTCAGCCTTCAGACCTTGCTGAATCAGAAGAATTTTTTAAAGTGGGTGTTTGTATAGTTTATGGAATTTTTTTTTTTTTTTTTTTTTTTTTTTAGTTTGAAAGTGAAGTTCTGAGAAGATCCCGATTATTTTGGGAGCTAAAAACTGGCCTTCAGCCCACTGGTTAAGATTCATTTCCCTTTGGGAGTCTTAGTCCTTGTTTTGGGTAAGAACCCCTCAAGATTTTCATGTTTTCTTTGTTCTGTGCAGGTTCCTCTACTTCTTCCTCATTGGAATTCTGTACCCATCTCTTATCTTGAGAACCAAATTTCTTTTCATATCCAAATCACTTCTGTTTGTGATGAGTGGGAAGGCAAACAATAGCACAGCACTTTTACTTGCTAGAGTTCTGAACAATTGAGAAATTGAAAGGAATCTGAAGATGGGAGTCTAAATGATCACCTTTAGGCCAGGTATGGTGGCTCACTCCTATAATCCCAGCACTTTGGGAGGCCAAGGTGGGAAAATCACTTGAGTCCAGGAGTTTGAGACTGGCCTGAACAACATAGTAAGACTCTGTCTCTACAAAATTTTTTAAAAATCAAAGAAAAACTGGGCATTGTGTTGTGTACCTGTAAGTTTCAGATACTTGAGAGGCTGAAGTGGCAGGATTGCTTAAGCCTGGGAGATTGAGGCTGCAGTGAGCTATGATTATGTCATTGTACTCCAGACTGGGCAAGAGGGAAAGACCCTGTCTCAATAAAGTAAAATATCACCTTTAATATTGGATGAAGACTAGGATGGGGACACAGTTTATATCTATGAGCGAACGGGCTTCCCAATATAGTGGCCCTGTGTTAGAGACACCTGCTCTGTCACAAGCTATGCTGTACCATCACAGAACCCTCTTACAGGGCCAGGCCCCCTCACTGTTTGGCATGTATCAAAACAGAACACAACTCCTCTGTAGTCAGCCATATCCCAAGAAGAAGCAATATGGTCAGAACTACGCATGCCCCAGCTCCTTTTTCTAAGCTCATCAACCAGGTAAATCACCTCAATCCCCCTCCTCTTCATATGAATATCACAGCCCCCACAGGGGAAGAAACGTGGAGCTGGGAAGAAGAATCTACTTGAGGATTTCCCAGTTTATTTTTTTCTTAACCCACTGAGTTTAACCATTGAGCCATCTCCATGAAGGTAGAAAACTAGCAATTTATGAGGACAGTCTGACTCCCACCTTCGTGAGGCTAACCCCGCAGTAGAAACCACTGGGATTGCTGATGGTCAATGTAGATGGTGATATTTGCAGAAGGCTCCAAAATGTGCTTGAAGACTATATTAATTAAATTAATATCAAGACTGTGCCTTGTGTAAGGATGCAAATTTATTACCTACTCTATTTTCTTTCTCAAATAATGACCAGCTGCATCGTCATAAGTATCCTATCAGAGGATATGCAGTGAGATCAAAGGATAACATTAAGACACTACAATAATAATGTGCTGCAATAAGACGCCACTAATTTGAATATAATCTTTTTTTTTTTAAATCACATTTGCAGGGGGACATTTAAGTTCAAACTCCCTTGCGCTTTTCAGTTAAAGTCCAGATAAATGAAAGTCCAAATCTTTTTACATCCAAAGATTTTAAAGTTCAAAATAAAGTGTTCTTTCTTTTGGGAGTAAAAGTTCAAAAAAAATTAAGGACAAACATGTATCCTCCCTAGCTTCTTACTATGCTCAACTTTAACGAGAAAAGTTCTCAAGGCCTCTGCAGAGCTGGGCTTCTTCAGCAGTTTTAGTCTGTACTGTCTCTTACTGGAATGGATGCAGTTCTTTCAGAGCCACTGAATTTGTGTTGGTTCAATGCCAAGTGTCTGATGTTTCCTAAAGTTCAAGGAATTAATAGAACCTACAAGATAATTGCATCACTGGCCCCACATATTCCCAATTAGAAAACAAATAGGTGATGGTTGTCCCTTCATGGCCCACACTGATCTTTGCCTCCTAGAATTCATCCCTGGTAAAATCCCTTCCCCTGGATGTGGGCTGGACCTAGTATCTTGCTTTTAACAAATAGAATTTGATGAAAATGGTGGGGTGTCACTTCTATAATTAGTTTACTGAAGACTGTGACTTCCATGTTTGTAGCGTTCTCTTCTCTGGCTGTTCTCAGTTGTTTGTGCTGATGAAGCCATCTGCTGTATTGTGAGCTGTCCTATGGAGAGGGCCATGTGACAAGGAACTTGCCAGCAAGAGTTGAGACTCTCAGTCCAACGGTCTTTCAGGAACTGAATTCTCCCAAGAACCATATGAGTGAACGTGGAAGCAGATCTTCTCCTAACTGAGCCTCGAGATAACCACAGTCATGGCCAACACCTTGACTACAGCCTGTGAAGGATTCTGAGACAGAGAATCCAACTAAACTGCACCTAGATTCCTGAACCACAGAAACTGTCAGTTAATATTTTTTTCCAATTTATGCCACTGTGTTTTGGGATAGTTAGTTATGTAGCAACAGAAACTAATATGCAGGCCAATCTGTAGTCCTTAGGGAAGTTATCCCAGGTAAAATTTCATTATCCATATTCAGTACTCAGAATTGCTGAAGGCTCAATATTAACTCAAGGAAAAACAACAGACTGAAGAAATCTTGATTTTAGCTGTGCCAGGGATGTCAGTCTACCCAAATGGCTGGAGTCCGTGATCTGTGAACTTCAATTCAATTTGGAGAAACGTCTCACCAAGAAGTAATTTTGGCCTTGTTAGGCCTAATTTTGGCCTCATAAAAGCCAATTGCATAATGATATGAAACAGACTCTTGGCCCAATGTAAGCTTCTATAGACTGCCAAGTTCAAAATATTCTGTTTATATATAATTCCAAGGCCTATAGCCATGTCTCCTGGCCCCACCCAAAGATCTTTCTGTTGTTATTTTAGTCTGCTAATTCTAGTTCTTGTCTATTTCCCTGTATTCTTGGACCAATCCTTCAGGTGTTTGGATTGGAGGAAGTCCAATAAATAACACCTTGAATTCCAAACCAACAGATATTTAAGAAAAAAGAGCAAGACAAATGGGAGATAAAAATAGAAAAATAGCTCCTTTATTCCCAACTAAACTGATAGGAATGCAGCTTATATCTGTGGCTAAGTGAGCTTCCTAACATTGAAACCACCTTTGCAAAGATTTTGACAGAGAAATCTAGCATGGCTGACTCTATCTTGCTTCTAGCCTCATAGGCTGGCTATATTTACTCATTCCTGAGCATTGGCCAAGCTAACCATGGGAGGAATTTAGTTTGTAGTTTAACCTTAAAGCAAAGATGGTAATAAGTCCTTCCAAAAACTAAACCATGTTTGTAAAACTAATTAAATGCCACAAGGTTAGGATTATGAGAGATGCCTAAATTCTTCTAAGATGTAGGCATAGTTAACCAATAACTGGCCGTTGTTCCAAAGATCACAAGATTTGTAACTTCCCCCAATTACTCCTGTAGACAGCATCACTGTTACAGAACCTAAGATTGGCCTTTTGAGATGCCTTTTCAGACTTCTGCATTTTGGCGTGACCCAGTGGCAGTCCTATGGCCCCCTCCCAGAGGCAGACTCAGCATATGAGGACCATTCTCTACATCCCTATGATACCTTCCCCAATCAATGAGCAGCACCCATTTCCCAGTCCCCTGCCCATCAAACTATCCTTGAAAAGCTCTAACATCCAAGCCATCACTGATGTTGATATTTGTAATGACTCTGTCTCTCATGTGGCATTGCTGGCCTCGCATCAATTAAATTCTTTCTTTACTGCAATATCATAGTCTTGGTGAATTGGTTTTGTCTGTGCAGTGGGCAGGAAGAACCCATCACATGATTATAACACTGTATCTCAGACTTATTCACCGAGTTAGAGGTAGGGCTAGACCATCACATTGCCCTTCCCATCCTCATGGATATTTATATTCATCTCTCTGTAAAAACTCTCTGCATGGAAGAGCAGAGCAAGACACACACTCTGTAGACAGCCTTAGTCTCAAGAATAAAAGGAGATAAGAAGCTGTGACAAATGTGACAGGAACAGGTTTTTTGACTAGACTCACCACTCAGGTAAATCTCACCTCCCTGGGAAGAAATGAAAAGATAAAGTCACGGAAAGCAACACCAGGAGTAAGGAAACAGTGTTCTCTCCTGTCCCCATACGTTTCTTACATTTTCATTTCCTCATGTGTCTCTAGATTTCTCTGCTTTTCACAATTGTGAGAGAAGGTTGATTAAAACCCTACCAAGGTAATAATGCCTAGTTATTAGAGTCCCTCAGGGTCTAGTGTAAAATAAGAAGGAACTGTGTGACACTTAGAAATAGGGAAAGCCCAGAGGACTGGCTCTTGGCAAAACTGTTTAGCGATTCTGTGATTTTATGCCCTCCCACAAGTTCTTCCAGGGCCTGCTCTAACCCCCTACTCCACTCCCAACTCCAGAAGCCAGGGCCTTCTTCACACCTAGTCTCCATTGGTACGGTAACATCCAAATGCTCTGGCTCTATCAAAGTACATACCCAGCTCACCTTCCTGATAAACCAGTATATGCATACTCTTCTTTTGGGGTACATACCTTTAAACCAGTACCTTTTGTGTCTTATTCCAAAGAGATTAATTTTTGTTGCAGGACTTTTCCTTTGTTCAGCTAAAGACAGGGTCCTTGTCACATGGCCATGAAAATTTAGGCTTGCAGATGACTTGATGGGTGAGTAAGGCAGGTTTTTACTGAGTGAAAAGGGAAAAAAGGGAAAACAGGGACTCTCCACAAAGCCAGAGCCTCTGCTGGTATGCTTCCTGCCTCCCAGTTTGAATCCCAGGTTCAACCCAGGAAAAGGAGTGGCCAGGCTCATCCCCACTGCAAACAAGGCAAACTTCTCTGGCTCAACCCCAGTGCACATTCCTACCACTGCCCAGGCCAGCTGGAGTTTTGCCAGGGAGCTCTTCTCACCTGGCTGTCTCATATTGACACTATATGGCAAGCTGATGAAAAATTATACATGTAAACAATGACCTTCTGGCAAGGTTGGCCCTAGTTTACACTTAAAAATTTCTGGATTGTCTTATTGTCTAACTTAGTATCTTTGACATGTAAAGCAGACCTCAGCCAAGATCCATGAAAAATTCCATTTTTTTAAAGGTAAAATCATTTCTTTTTGGGAAGGCTTGTTGTATCTCACAGCCAAAAGGATTCAGATTTTTGTTGTTTGGGAAATTACCAAGGATGACAAACACTCCTGGAAGAGATGATAAATTGAGGAATAGTGTGGCATTCTGTGTTGTGAATTTAATTTGGATGAACATATGATAAGCCCTTTGTGTTATACAAAAAAGATTTACTGGTATTTGATTGAAATTTAAAAATCTACAGCAGCTGGGTACCCTAGCCAGGATCTTCTACTCCGCTGGAAAAGATCAACTCACATCTAAAAGATTTTATCACTTCTTATGGGCCATGAGGGTATTCACAAATAGCCATAGCAAATCCAATATTCTCAGGAAGAGACGATTCTGACTGGTTTTGCTCTATGTTCAGCCTTTTAATGTTTATCAATTCTGAGATGCACAGAGGTATTTTTTCACATTTCCAACAATACCTGGGCTCTGCTTTTCATGCATTATTTCTTATCAAATTCATTTGACTACAGCACAACACAACATTTACCCTTGGCCCCACCATGACAGAATGTTATGATCTTTTACACAGCTTACCTGGTGTCTGGAGAGATTTGTTTTACGTGTGTTTGGGTTGGGGGATGGAGAGCTAGGGTACAGGGAGTCAGCAAACTAGGGAGGCTGGAATGGCAAAAACTTGTTTGTTCCTGTTCTTTTTCTTTTTTTTTTTCTTTTGAAAATAATATGTTCAAATAGCTTGGCCTGACAGTTTCTGAAATATATGGCAAAACTCATCCTCTCTCCATTGGGAGCCAAATACAACCAGTCAGTCCTGGCTCTATACTAGAAAAATAAATGTCTGCCTACAGAATGTGGGAGTAGCCCCCACATCTCTTTGTTTTGGAGGTGTAGCTCGTTTGTTTTTATTATTCTTTGAAATACGTAGTTTAAGTGTCTTGTCAAATGTGTATGTATTATCTAGTGGTGGGGTGGGTAATGCAGTAACCTACCATCAGCAAGTTAGGAGGTAGTTCAACAGATTAAGCGAGCAGATAAGACCGTAAGGAGAAATGTGATACATGTTTTGATGGCAAGTGGCAAGAGAATGGCCTGGAAACTGTAATTATAATGAATACTACCATTCCCATCACTACTATCCCTATTGTACCATCACTCCCTATTGAGTGATTATTATATGTTTGGTGTTCTACCAAAATAATTTCATTCCCTACAATAAAAATCAGCCCTGTGGAGTGGATGCCGCCATTATCTCCATTTTACAGGTGAGAAAACTGAGGCTCAGGGAAAACAAAGTAATTTACACAGTGATTCTCAAATAGAATGTATAAATTCCAACCCAAGTCAAGTAGGAGGTAAGTACTCCTGTGGGAGAGCAATCAAAAAAAAAAAAAGAAAGAAAGAAAGTATCAGTGTATGTGAAGGTGCTTTGTAAACTGTGCAGGATGATATGCAGATTATAACAGATGGGTCATAATAGGAATCCCATTTCTTTTTTTTTTTTTTTTTTTTTTGAGACGGAGTTTCGCTCGTTACCCAGGCTGGAGTGCAATGGCGCGATCTCGGCTCACCGCAACCTCTGCCTCCTGGGTTCAGGCAATTCTGCTGCCTCAGCCTCCTGAGTAGCTGGGATTACAGGCAAGTGCCACCATGCCCGGCTAATTTTTTGTATTTTTAGTAGAGACGGGGTTTCACCATGTTGACAAGGATGGTCTCGATCTCTTGACCTCGTGATCCACCCGCCTCGGCCTCCCAAAGTGCTGGGATTACAGGCTTGAGCCACCGCGCCCGGCGGAATCCCATTTCTTTATCAAGTATATACTTTGTTGCTTGAATTCAATGAGTGACACTCAGGACCAAAAAGGAAGAGAACACTAGTAGCTCTCGCAGGGCTTCCTGTTCTGTTTGGTTTATGCAAGTCTTTTTTTTTTTTTTTGAGTTATCTCCCTCTGCCACCCAGGCTGGATTGCAGTGGTGCAATCACAGCTCACTGCAGCCTTGACCTCCGGGCTCAAGCAATCCGCCCACATCAACCTCACAAGTAGCTTATAGGCGTGAACCACCCCACCCGGCTAATTTATTTTTAGTTTTTGTGGAGACAGAGTCTCCCTATGTTGCCCACACTGGTCTTGAAATCCTGGGTTCAAGCAGTTCTCCTGCCTCAGCCTTCCAAAGTGCTGGGATTATAGGCATGAGCCACTGCACCCAACCTATGCAAGTCTTTATATCCTCTCAAGTGTAGACACTTATGTAAACTGGCTTGAGTTTGGTTTCTGATGAAGCTTTGTTTCTCTGGAACACGCAAACATTATGAGTGGCTAATGCAACTGCAGCAATGCTATGGTTTGAATTGCTGGGGCTCAGAAAATGATGCCCCAAAATATGGCACTTTCACATGCTGAATGAAAGAAGCAGCCTCAAGGTCCCTCTCTGACCTTTCCCTGCCTCCCTGTCTCTCTGTCCTCTTTCCCAAAGCACTGGGAAGGACTCTGTCTGGAACGTCCTTAGCTGATTAAGAAAACGTCTTTCCAAAAGAAATGCAACTGTCTTAAGTCACCCTCCCTAGGAATCTTATCAAATAACCAGGAAAGATTAACCAAGTGAGAAGGAACAGAAGGGAGTAGAGGTCATTATCCCAGCAAGATAGACTTTTCATCTATTCTTTTGAGGGCTGCTCTAAGAGAGTAATCTGAGATTCCTTACAAAAATATTCCAGCAAAGCCAGCTAAAAAAAGTCTATATGATCAATCACTATTCTTGCTGTACTTTGTGCAAATAATCAGGCCAAGTTTACGAAACTAATTTTACTTTTACAAACAAACTGGTCTTACTGTGATTATTGTTGTCAGAAATAAGGGGATTGGAGAGAGCAAATTATGTTTCAGAAGAAAACTATAGTGTACCTGTTATTAGATTCAATTCCTGTCCATTATTTTTGAGTTTTTATTATCTGGACTGAATTCTGAATTCTTAGTTTGTTCTAATAATCTTACCATAAGTCCCCAAACTAACATTTTCAATTTTTCTCTCACCATTCTGATTTGAAATCACCAGAAATTAAAAAGTGCCTTTTGGTCCCTGAGGCCCACAAGCCAAAGCTGGTCAACTTGGCTTTAAAGAACAAACACAACAGCTTGTATTTGGGCAAACTTTGTGACATGGAAACTATAAACCAGAAAAATCTGTCAAATTGCCACCACCTGATTTTACTCCAACTATAGATGCTTGAGTTCAAAATCTAGAAATCTTCTCCACTGACTGCCCTCCAGATCCTACATAAATTATCTTATAGACTGCTCTAGACATTAAATTTTGTTTTTCTTCTGTTTCCATTAAAACATATCTTATTAAAAAACCTCTTTGCTTACACTGTATACGGATTAAACTTTTATGGGAGCCTGGAAAACACCACCTCCTGAATTGAGAAACAACTGTTTAATTAGATTGACCTATTCCCAGCAATGGGAGATTAGTTTAATGGGACCCTTTGCCATTTAGCTGCTAACTCGATTTTTCTCTCCACAGCCACCAACCCAGCTTTAAATGTACGAAATTTCTAGGGAAGTTTCAGTCAGGGGAATGTTGGAGTTCAGAAAATGATACCTCAAAATATGGCGCTTTCACATGCTGAACTAAAGAAGCAGCCTCAAGGTCTTTCTCTGACCTTTCCCAGTCTCCCTGTCTCTTTGATCCTCTTTCTTCAGAGGGCGGTTCTGAGAGATTACCTGGGGGACTTCACCTGCATAATAAGACAAACTTTGTTTATAATGAAGTTTTGCCCCTCATCTTCCCATTGTCTTAGGTCATTGTTCTTTGGGCTTACTCATTTCCCCTGAAAATCATTTCTTTCTACATCCTCCTCTCCCCTTCCCCTATGAAGAAGGGTATATAAGAATGTGGACCTCCGTGTATTATTGGGTAATCATTCTGATGTGATTCCTCCATGCTATGCATATTAAATAAATTTTGTGTGCCTTTCTCTCCTATTGATCTGCTTTTTGTCAGTTCATTTTCAACACCTTCAATGAGTGAAGAGGAAACTTCCCTGCCACCCCTATAGAATGCAGATCATTTATATTCCTCTCTGACACTAGTAGATGGAGGATGTCAGGGTCCTGTACATCGGAGATAGGGAGAAACTATGACCGATACTTATAAGCTGAGAGTCTAAGAGAAATATCTCTAACAGCCCAACAACTCTATAGGCACATTCGTTTAGTTTCTGCATTGTGGCGAGATGACATACTCTTCCCAGTGCTATCTCTGAGGTAATTTGGGAAGTGACTACATTTATCTTTGGTAACTCTAGCCCTCCCTTTAAAAAATAATAAATACCACTTATTGAGCGTTTTCCATGTGCCGAATAGAGTGTTATATGCTTTACACAGGTATATATAATCATATGTAATGTTTATCACAAATCTGATCATCGTTTTTATCGAGTGCCTCCTGTTTGTCCTACACTATGCTATGGAATTTCTGTACTTTACCTTATTTAATCTTCGCAGTAACTTTATGAGATTTGTGTTACCATTGTTTCTCTTTCATACACAAGGATAGTAAGAGTGAGTGGAATTGTAGGAGTTATTAAGAAATTATTTTAGGCTGATAGAGAGGAAAAGGGGTCCTTGAGAAGTTTTCGTTTTTTAGAGCATCTCCGGAAACGTTTCTTGTAAAGCCCCGGCTCTTAATGCCCAGCCAGCAACCTTTGATATGCAAATATAGGCCGTTGGAAACTGGGTCCATCGAAACATGACATTCAGGTAGCCCTTTTGCCTTTGCCCAACATGTGCCTGGCAACATGGCTGCTCCCACGTGTCCCCACGTGTGTAGAACATCATGGCGCCCTTCATTTGCATATTAAAAGGCTAGAGGGGGAGGGCCAGTTTTTTATGGGCTACCTGAATGACATGCCTGGTCAAACCAATCCCCTGAGCCCTGTGCAAATCAGACACCACCTCCTCCAGCCTCTACACAAGAAGAGAGAAATATCTGGCTCAGGTGGAATACTTTTTATCCTATCATTCATTCAACTCCTCTCTTCAAGTCATTTAGGCCTAAACTCTTGGATTAATCATCATCATCACATCCACATCCAGTGTATCAGTGAATCTTTCAAAATATCATACAGAAGCCAACACTCCTACACATATTCACTGCCACCACCTTGGTCTATGCTACTATCATCTCTTATTTGGATGACAGCAACATCTACCTTCTTTTGCTGTAGTCCTCTGTGGCAGACATTGCTAGCTGTCTGTAAAAACCCATTTGACCCTTCTTCAAATAAATATACCTGAATGAACATCTGTCTGGCTGGACTACATTCCCTAGCCTCGATTGCTGTTAGATATGGCCATGTGACTAGGTTTTCATCAATAGTAGGTGAGCAGAAGTGATGTGTGCCATTTTTGAGTCAGTGGCTTGTGACATTTGGGCTTGCTTCCTCTATACCTGTTCTTTTTCTCTCTGCTAGAACCTGGATATCTTGACAATATGGCTTTGACTTTGCAGACCATGACAAAGCCCTGGATAATGATCTTGGCAACAACTTGGAAAGAATATGTGCCCATGAATCACCATGAGCAAGGGCCCTTATCTGTAGATTAGAACAGTTCGAATCAGGGCTGTTAAGTAAGAGAGAAAACAAACTCCTTTATTCTTAAGCTGCCATAAGATTGGGTCGTTTCCTGATAACACCCTAACTTTACCCTAACTAATGTACTCCATACAGTCTGCTCTCTACACAGCATCCAGAATAAACCATTTAAAAACCTGTCACATTATTTTGCTTATTTTATTAAACCCCTCCCTGTTCCTCACCATGTAAAAGCCAAAGTCCATAGAATGACATGTCCAAGCTCCTACACCTATATTATTTGGGCTTGCTTAAGGTCACACATGTAGAAATGATCTCTCTGACTCCTCCCCAATCACCTTCCTGCTTGTCTCTTTTCTATCTTTGAACCTGTCAAACACATTCCCACCAAAGGGACTATGCCTGCATTGTTCCTTCTGTCGGGGAAAATCTTCCATAGATAGTTGCGTGGCTCATTCCCTCACTTCATTCAAGTCTTGTGTCAGTTACTGCCTTTATAGAGAGGCTTTTCTGAACCATCCTATATGAAATAGGACCCACATCATTAATTAGTTCTTTACCACCCTTAGGTTTTCTCATAACACTTATCGCCAGTTGACATATGTGCTTGTTACCTGCCTTCTCCATTTAGAATGTATACTCCATAAAAATACAGAATTTGGTTCACTGCTATTTCCCTAGTGTGTAAAAGAATGCCTAGTACAGCCAGTCATGGTGGCTCACGCCTGTAATCCTAGCACTTTGGTAGGCTGAGGCGGGTGGATCACCTGAGGTTAGGAGTTCGAGACCAGCCTGGACAACATGGCAAAACACCGTCTCTACTAAATATACAAAAAATAGCCAAGTGTTGTGGCAGGCGCCTATAATCCCAGCTTCTCAGGAGGCTGAGGCAGGAGAATCAATTGAACCTGGAAGACAGAGGTTGCAGTGAGCCGAGACAGTGCCACTATGCTCCAGCCTGGGAGACACAGTAGGACTCTATCTTGAAAAAAAAAAAAAAAGAATGCCAATGCCTAGCACATAGTAGGGGTTTGATAAATATTTGTTGAATGAATGACTTCATTTATTAATCGTACATAATCCTTGAAGTCAGTGATTCTCAAACTCCAGTGGGCGTAACAATCACCTGAATGCTGTTTCCTGGGACTACATCCATTCTGATTCAGATTCAACTAATCTTAGATGGGCCTCAGGAATTTTCTTTCTTTCTTTCTTTCTTTCTTCCTTCCTTCCTTCCTTCCTTCCTTTCTCTTTCTTTCTCCTTCCTTTCTTCCTTTCTTTCTTTCTTTCTCTTTCTTTCTTATCTTTCTTTCTTTCTTTCTTTTCTTTTCTTTTCTTTTCTTTTCTTTCTTTCTTTCTTTCTTTCTTTCTTTCTCCTTCCTTCCTTTCTTCTTTCTTTCTTTCTTTCTCTCTTTCTCTCTCTCTCTTTCCTTCCTTCCTTCCTTCCTTCTTCTCTTTCTTTCTTTCTTTTTCTTTCTTTCTTTTTGAGATGGAGTCTCACTGTCTCCAGGCTGGAGTGCCATGGAGCAAACTCGGCTCACTGCAACCTCTGCCTTCCAGGTTCAAGTGATTCTCCTGCCTCAGCCTCATGAGTAGCTGGGACTACGGGTGCGCGCCACCACACCCAGCTAATTTTTATATTTTCAGTAAAGATAAGGTTTTACCATGTTGGCCAGGATGGTCTCGATCTCTTGACCTTGTGATCTGCCTGCCTTGGCATCTCAAAGGGCTGGGATTATAAGCATGGCATTTACTTTCTTTAAACATGCACCCATTTATTGTAATTTTGATGAAAATGGCAAGGTGACACTTCTTTGAGAAACCCTGCACTCGACTATAAACTTCATGAGGGTTTTCTTCAATCATGCAGTTGTGATGCCTTGCGTAGTGCTTCACCCGTAGTAGATACTCATCAACAAGTTTTTAAATGGATTAATGAACAAATAGTCATTGCAGTTTCTTAGTTTCCAGGCACTCTGCGAGGTGCTGAGATTACCCTAGTGGAAGTACCTTGAACTTTAAACTTATTTGCCCAACAATAGTCCCTGAGGCCTGGGAGTCTACTCAGTGCTACAATAATGTGGACTAAGTTATCCTTTAAGACAGTGCTTCTTGTTATAGTGAACCCCAAGTTTCTCTTCAAAGAATCAGCATGTCAGTATGTTCAGCTCTCTTATTCTTTAATTCTCTATTTTAAAGGTTAACTTCCTTGTAATTCCAGTAAACCACCTTCTCCACCGGTTTTAATCTCTAGTTCACATCTGCTCCCCCTCCCCCAGCTCCATCCTGACTTATTCCAGTCACCTGATCACCCCTGGCTACCTGCTCTGACACGCCTGTAACCATCCTTCCCACCAAAACACCCACCCTGCCACTCCAGCTTAGACCCCTGCTCTTTTTAAAATAGCCAGTTGGGATGAGTCTAGCTTGTGTGGTCTAACCCTAGCTAATAGGGAACGACACAGCAGTAGGGATGACCTCCTTCAGCATAAGTATCCCTTCCCCACCTTGTCCAAGCGTGCAGCGGCCATTATTGTTCTGTCCATGCGCCCTGCACCCTTCTGTAGAAGTAAACTGCCTTGCTGGGAGGATTCATCTTCAAGTGTTATTTCTTTTGTGCCACCAAAATTTTACTTATAACATTCTCAAATTTTAATAGGCACTGAAATTACCTGGATATCTTGTTAAAATGCAAATTCTGATTTATTGACCTGGGATATGCTTGGGATTCTGCATTTCTTACAAACTCTTAGGTGATGTCATTGCTGCTGGCCCGTCAACCCCACTTTGAATAGCAAGAATTTAAGCTAAAAAAGGATAGTGGGCTTAGCTAGCCAGATGATTATTGCTTCCCTGGGGCTACCTGCTCCTCTGCTGCAGAGAAATTTTTTTGCCTGAGGCTCAATGGAAGCTGTCTGATTTTCAAGCTCTACCAACAACTATACATGTTTTAATTAAAAAGACCCTCAAACAATTAAGATAGAGCATTTAGGGCGACTGTAACATTCACGGATGTAAATTGTGTTGTTGTTTTTCTGAGGGAGACAGAATAATGTTTGTTCTTAGTTTAATTAAAAAATGAAATAAAGGAGGCTTCAGAGGTGACAGACAGATGCCTGAAAGTGCTACAGAGACCTTGGATGAAATAATTTTTATTGGTTGAGCAAGACCTAGGCACAGTACAACTCTTAATTTAGGCTACCTGTGTGGGATAATTGGACTGGGAAGGTAATGCTTTCTTCTACTTTTCCAGCCTTTCAAGAATCCTAAATTTCCCACTGCCTTCTGCTTATTTCAGCAAAACAAAAATAATTTTCACTGTCACTTAATTCTTTTGCCTTAATGCATTTAGATTCCAGAAGTTCCCTCAGACAATGTAAATGTCCCCAAATTAGGAAAACATCAATTACTCTACAGTCATGAACACCTTAGGGCAGGGGCTTTTACCTCTAGGGCTTCTTCTTCAGTCTGCAGGGAAACTTTGAATTCCCCAAATGTTATAAAAATTGTATGTACGAGTGTGTGCTGTCTTTGTATTTTTTTTTTCCAGGGAGGTTGTTCATAGCTTATAGAGGATTCTCGGACAGGGTTAAAAATCTTCTTACATACACAGATAACAGCGATTAGGATGGGGGATTTGAATGGTGGGGTAGAGAGAAATGTATAACACTTTATTTCAGTTTGTTTTGTTTTGCTGTATGTTTCTTTCTGTCCATTGGATTATGTGCTCCTCAAGAGAAAGTCATACTCATCTGTTAATCTCCGATGCCTAGAATGATGTCTAGCAAAGAAGAAATATTCAATATGTGGTTTCAAAATAAGCAATGAAACCACGTTAGGAAGGGACCTGGGAAATAGGATGAAAAGGGAACTCAAGAAGTGAGTGATTGAAACACTGGGCTCTGGATAGCTAAATGAGGGTGAGATGAACATAGACATAGAAGACAGGACTGGAAATGTACCCAGAGAATACTTCAGTGGGTTGATACTTTTTATAGGGCTCAACTACATATACACATATTCTTTTTTTGGGATCATTTTCAATGGGAGGTAAAATCTGAGTCTAACATCTCAGCTTTTTCCTTCTTGTTTCCTAGTTAAGATGTGCTGTTCAATCAATAAAACTGAATAATTTAAATTCAATATGCCTCTGTCACTATCAATAATACTTTTGTGAGTGATGTAGTACTATGGTAATTCAATTTCTTAGTCACTGCCACACTTTCACATGACAGTCTGCTGAAGTTGTAAACTTAATTTACTCTAGGCACTTGACACAAGTAACATTGATGGGTTTTATCTTTAAAAATATTGATTTCCTCCCGAAAAGATCTCCTCTATATTTGTGTTTATTGAATAAACAAGCACCTGTCTGGTTAAGAAAAACTTTTTTTAAGCTAAGGAAGCTTCCCTCTTGGTTTTAAGCAGGTCTTGGCTGAACAACTTAAAACTCAGAACTTTAGAGCTAGGAGAAGACCTGGGAACTTTAGAGCTAGGAGAAGATCTGGAATTGTGTGTTGCCTTGTCTGTTTGACCATTTTCAGGGGCAGCTTTTTATCATCTAGGGTAGCAGAGTCCACTGCTGGATAGTTCTCATGGCTAGAAAGTTCTCCATGGTGAGAGAAAACCTACTGTTCTGCAACTTTGACTCATTATTGGATTTCCTGAGTGACATATTGCAAATCTGTTCACCAACTGCTTGGCGGGTTTTTCATATATTTAAAAATGCTGTTTGCAGGTATATCCAAGATATTTCTGGTCCAGGTTAAACATTCCTAGTACTTTCAACTTCTTTTCATTTGACAGGGTTTCTAGATCACCTCACAGTCATAGTCATTATCCTCTGGCCACAGTAGTTGACATCTCCTTTAAAATGTGCAATCCCAGACCAAACACAGTACTCCTGATGAGTTCTAAATGGATTGAACTTTACATAGACATTTCTTTAAAATGGTGCTGTCAAACCACTATTCAACTTCCTAAAAGTAAAATCAATGAACTATATATTGTCATACTTGTCTCTCTTTGTTATTTGACGCCCTTTATTAAGTTAAATTATACATTTGACTCATTTTGCCATAATGAATATTTGCATGTAAATAAAACCAACTTAAAAGAAACAAATAAAAAGTATGTATTCACTAACAATTATATATAAGTACATTTATAATCTCTCATTATACCTGTTCCTCTCTTTCATAGAAAGCACTTATTATAAATGTAATTGATTATATCTTTAAGCATCTTGGCATTCTCAGGCTTATAGATTAATTGGGGAAAACTGTCCATTTTAATATGCTTTGGTTTTTTGTCCCATTCTTTAAAATATTTTTTATTATGGAAAACTTCAAACATTTACCGAAGTAGAAAACATAAAGCCCCATGAACTCATCACCTAGGTTCAACAAATATCAGTTCATGGCCAATCTTGTTTCATTTATTTGACCACACTCCCATACCCAGAATTAGTTTGGAGCAAGTCCAAGGCACAATTTTTGTCTTAAATATTTCAGTATATATTTCTAAAAGATATAAGCTCATTATAAAAATAATATTCACAATATCATTATCATGCCTAAAAAATTAACAGTTATCATCAAATAATATAGGCAGTATATAAATGATCTTTACTTTCTCATAAATTTTCTAAGTTTGTTTGAATAAAGATCCAAATAAGGTTCCTACATTGCAATACTGCAATTAGAGAAGATAGAGGAACCTAAAAATCAAATGAGACTTAAGAGGCATATAAACTCTTTCTCTCTCCTATCTCTATCTCTATCTCTATCTATTTCTCTCTCTCTCTCTCTCTCTCTCTCTCTCTATCTCAGTCTGGATTTTGCTGATTTCATCCTAGTAAAATCACATAAAATATTCCCTTACCCTCTATTTGCTAGAAATTGGTAGTTAGCGTTAGAAATTTGATCAAATTCAGCTTTCATCTTTTCACAAGAATACTTGATAGGTGAGATTATGTACTTCTATCAGAAAGCATGTAATGTCTATTTGTCTCTTTTTGTGATGTCAGCAGCCACTGATGCTCACTGCCTAGATCCGTAGGGATTATGAGATGGTGATATCCTAGTACTATCAAAACTTCTTCAATTATTAGTTGGAATACTTTTATTAGACAAATTTGCTCTTACCAGCTGTTTGGTCTTGGTGGAGTATACATCACACAAGAAGGGCAAGATGAATTCTTCATTCTTCTCTTTACTTACTAGTGTTTAAAATAATGAGTTGTTTCACTAGCATTCTCCAACAGTGACCAGTGAATTTTGCTTTACTGTCATCAGTAACTCCTATCTTTAATGAACTTTATGTGTTTCAATTCATTGCAGTTGTCATTTCTACTGATGATAAAATTGTTTCAACTTTGGTCACATGGAGCCCCTTCATGTTGACTCTTGAGTTCTTTTACATGAGTCTGTTTTGACAGCCTCCTTGCTATCTTGTATGACAAGGTGATCCAGTCTCAACTTGAACATTTATCCCAGACCTGTACTTTCTCCAAGGAGCCCTGATTCCTTTTGGTGATGAAAGATATTAAGAGATGACAATCTTGGTGCTAGGGTTGCTCATTGCTACTGGGTTGGTCAGTGTTTCTAGGATTTTTCAGTGGACAGATCTAGGAATTTTTTATTTATTTACTTATATTTTTTGAGACAGGATCCTACTCCCATCACCCAGGCTGGAGCACAGTGGCTGGATTACAGCTCACTGAAGCCTCAACTTCCCAGGCTTAGGTGATCCTCCCATTTCAGTCTCTTGAGTAGCTGGCACCACAGGTGTGTGCCACCAAGCCCAGGTAATTTTTTATATTTTCAGTAGAGACGGGGAGATATTTTTGGTTTGTTTTATTTTTTGAGATGGAGTCTTGCTCTGTCAACCAGGCTGGAGTGCAGTGGCACGATCTCGGCTCATTGCAACCTCTGCCTCCTGGGTTCAAGCAATTCTCCTGCCTCAGCCTCTGGAATATCTGAGATTACAGGTGCCTGCCACCATATCCGGCTAATTTTTGTATTTTTAATAGAGATGGGGTTTCATCATGTTGGTGAGGCTGGTCTTGAACTCCTGACCTCAAGTGAGTTCTTCACCTCCACTTCCCAAAGTGCTGGGATTACAGGCATGAGCCACCATGCCTGGCTGGAAATATTTTTAAAATGTAAAACACATCATGGGATATTTCTAACTCAGATTTAGGACTTCAGGGTTTTTACTTGATGCCTTCGATCCAATGTCTGTATGTCCCTTTTTCTGTGCTAAAAATCAATTATAAGGCTAGTGAAAACAGTTTAAGATGTGTAAAATTAATCATGTCCTTAAGATATATCCCACCAGGAATGGAGAATCAAATTGCTGCATTTACAAATCACAATAAATAGCTCCTCTCTGGGTTGTTATGGCATCAATTCTGTAAGCAGGTCCATTTATTTTAATTTAATTTTGTTTCGTAGTGATTATTTTAAAAAATTAATTTACTCTTATACCTATATAAAATATTATGAAGAGCCAGACTCACAGTTCTAAAAAAAATCTATATTTAGAGAAATCTACCTTCTGTCCCTGTCCCCTCTGCTATGTTCCCTCCCTTCCCTGTCAATAACCATTTCAAAAGTAACAGAAACAAATAAACATTTCTTACAGTCTAATATACATGTATGAAAGAGAACAAGTCATAGACATATAGTGCGATGAGTTATCATGAGGTGAAAACATCACAATATCATCACATACTTGCTTAAGAACTAAAACATCACCAGAACACCCAGAAGTTCCTCTCACGTATTCTCGATCACCATTCCTTTCTTCCTCCCCAAAGTAAATACTATCCTTACTTCTAAAATTATTGATTCATTTGCCTTACTATTTGCCCTTCATATAAGTGGAATCATATGGTATGGATCTAGTTTTTTTGTTTTCATTTAATATTATGCTTGTGAGACTCATCGACAGTTTCATGGAACAGTCATTTATTCATTTTTATAATTTTAATGTCCATAATTTATCCTTAATAATGTTGATAGACATTTGGGTTGTTTGCAGGTTTTGCCTATTAAAATGTATGCTTCTATGAACATTCTTTGAATGTATTTTGTTTCTGTTAAGTATACACATAAGAGTGGAATTGCCAAATGATAAGAATATGTGTATATTCAAATATAGCATGTACTGTCAGTTTTCCAAATACATCATACCAATTTAGAGTCCCACCAGTAGGTAGGAGTGTTCTCTTGCTTCACATCCCATTTAGGAACAAAGTCTATCTCTCCAATTATTTAGGTATCACAATGAAGTTCTTAGTCATTATGTCTCGTGTTTTGTAATTACATGGGCTCATAATTTGCAAATAATAATGATTTAAATTTCATTTTAGGGAAGGGGTGGAACAAGATGGAATAGAAGGGTCTACTGATCATCCTCCCACAAGGACACCAATTTAACAAATATCTACACACAAAAAGGCACCTTTGTAAGAATCAAAAATGAGGTGAATACTCATAGTACCTAGTTTTTACTTCGTATTGCTGAAAGAGGCACTGAAGGGGTAGAAAAAAACAGTCTTGAATTGTAAACGCCACACGTGCCACATCCCTCTGGCTGTGGTGGTGTGGTGCAGAGAGTTTCTGTGCCCTGGAAAGAGGGAGAGCCAGCAATTGGGAGTTATGGAACTCAGTGTTGCCCTTGTAACAGAAAGCAAAACCAGATCAAACACAGCTGACACCTGCCCACAGGGGTGCATTTAAACCAGCCCTAGCCAGAGGAGAATTACTGATCCCAGCAGTTAGAAATTGAGTTCTTGCAAACCTTGCCACCATGAGTTAAAGTGCTCTAGGATCCCAAATAAACTTAAAGGCAGCCTAGGCTACAAGGACTGTAATACCTAGGCAAGTCCTAGGGCTGCACTGCACCCAGAGACAGTGGACTGCAGGAAAGCACATGACATACTAAGACACCAGCCAGGGTGGCTAAGAGGATTCTGGCATCATCCCTTTCTTCCCTTAACACCAGGCTGCATAGCTCACAGATCCAAAAGGGACCCCTTCCATCTGTTTGAGGAGAGGAGACAGAAAAGTGGAGAAGACTTTGTCTTACATCTTAGATACTGGCCCAGCCACAGCACAATAGGGTACTGGTCAGAGTTGTGAGACCCCCTTTCTAGAACTCAGCTTCCAGATATTTCTAGATACACTCTGAGATGGAAGGGAAACTGTTGCCTTGAAGGAAAGCACCAGTCATGGCAAGATTCATTACCTGCTAACTGAAGAGCCCTTGGACCCTGAATAACCAGCAATGATACCCAGGTACTACACCAAGGGCCGTGGGTGAGACATTGAGACTTGCTGACTTCAGGTGAGACTTAGCACATTCCCAGCTATGGTGGCTACAGAGCAAGGCTCCTTCTCCTTAAGAAAAGTAGAGAAAAAAGTAAGGAAGACTTTGTTTTGTACCTTTGATACAAGCTCAGCCAGGGAGCAGTACCAAGCAGGCTCTTGGGTTTGCTGACTCCAATACTTGGTTGTTGGACAGCATTTCTGAACCTGCCCTGGACTAGAGGGGAGCCCACTCCCTTGAAAGGTGAGATCCAGACCAGGCTTCATTGACCATAAGCTGACTGAAGAGTTTTTGGGCCTTAAAGGAAATATCCATGGTAATCTGGCAGTATACTCTGTGGTCCTGAAATGATAGTGGCCACAAGGCGAAGTCCTTCTGCCTTTGGAAAGGGGAGGGATGAGTCAGAAAGATTGCATCTTGTGGTTTGATTACCTGCTTTGCCACAGTTCAACAGAACACTAGGTGGACTTCTAAGGTTTTTGATTCTAGCCCTGAGCTCCTAGCCAGCACCTCTGGACCCACCGAGGCCCTGGAGGAACTCACCAACCTGAAGGGAAAGGCGTAGGCCTGGCTGTCTTTGCCACCTGCTGGTTGTAAAGCCCCAGGGCTTTGAGCAAACATAGGTGGTAGGTAGCAAGTGGTTATTGCAGGACTTGGGCAAGATCCATTGGTGTGCTGGCTTCAAGTCTGACCCAGTAATGTTCTAGAGGGGGTGGCAACAGGTGTACCTGTTGCACCCCACCCCCAGCTCCAGGTGGCTCAGAGCAGAGAGAGAGATTCTGTTTTTTTCAAAGAAAGTAAGGAAAGATACCAAGAGTCCCGGCCTTGCAATCCAGAGAATTTTTCCATAGCTTGTCCAAGTCCATCAAGGTGGTACTTCTATGAGTCTGCAAGAACCACAGTGCCACTGAACTTGGGGTCCCCCCCAAAGCAGATATAGATTAGATCACAACATCCAAGCTCTTTCAAATATCTGGAAAGGCTTTTTAAGAAGGATGGGTACAAACAAGCCCAGACTGCAATGACTATAATAAATACCTTACTCCTCAATGCCTAACATTGAAGAACATTTACTAGAATCAACATCATCCAGGAAAACGTGATCTTACCAAATGAACTAAATAAGGCACCAGGGACCAATGTTGGAGAAACAGAGCTACGTCACCTTTCAGACAGAGAATTCACAATAACTGTTTTGAAGAAACTCAATGAAATCCAAGATAACACAGAGAAAGAATTAAGAATTCTATCGGATAAATTGAACAAAGAGATTAAAATACTTAAGGAATCAAACAGAAATCATAGAGTTGAAAAATGCAAGTGACATAATGAATAATACATGAATTTGTTAATAGCAGAATTGATCAAGCAGAAGAAAGAATTAGGGTACCTAAAGATAGGCTATTTGAAAGTACTCAGAGGAGACAAAAGAGAAAAGAATAAAAAAGAATGAAGCATGCCTACAGGATCTAGAGCAGGTGTCCCCAGACTTTTTACACAGGGGGCCAGTTCACTGTCCCTCAGACCGTTGGAGGGCCGCCACATACTGTGCTCCTCTCACTGATCACCAATGAAAGAGGTGCCCCTTCCTGAAGTGCGACGGGGGGCCGGATAAATGGCCTTAGGGGGCCGCGTGCGGCCCACGGGCCGTAGTTTGGGGACGCCTGATCTAGAGAATAGCCTTGAAGGGGTAAATCTAAGAGTTATTGCCCTTAAAGAGGAGATAGAGGAAAAGATAAGGGTCAAAAGCTTACTCAAAAGGATACTAACAGAAAGTTTCCCAAACCTAGAGAAAGATATAAATTTCCAAGTACAAGAAGGCTATAGAATACCAAACAGATTTAACCTAAATATGACTAACTCGACACACTAAATAATCGAACTCCCAAAGATTGAGGAAAAAAAAATCCTAAAAGCAACAAGAGAAAAGAAACAAATCACATACCATGGAGTTCCAATATGTCTGGCAGCAGATTTTTCAGTGGAAATCTTACAGGCCAGGAGAGAGTGGCATGTGAAATTTAAAGTGCTGAGGGAAATAAACGTTTACCCTAGAATTGTATATTTAGCAAAATTATTATTCATCCATGAAGGAGAAACGAGGACGTTCCCAGACAAACAGAATATGAGGGATTTCATTAATACCAGATCTGTCATATAAGAAATGCTAAAATGAGTACATTAACCAGAAAGAAAAGAACATTAATGAGGACTAAAAATCATCTGAATGTACAAAACTGACTAGTAATAGAAAGTACAGAGAAAACACAGAATATTATAACATTGTAACTGTGGTGTGTAAATTACTCTTAAGTAGTAGAAAGACTAAATGATGCAGCAATCAAAGATAATAACTACAAAAACTTTTCAAGACATAGTACATAAGATATAAGTAGTAACAACAAAAAGTTAAAAAGCAGGGAATGAAGTTAAGATGTAGTCTGTCTTTTTTCTTGTTTGCTTATGCAAGCAGTATGAAGTTGTTATAACCTTAAAATAATGGATTGTAAGATAATATTTGTAAGCCTCATGGTAACCTTAAACCAAAACACATATAACAGATACACAAAAGTAAAAAGGAAGAAACTAAATCATGTCATCAGAGAAAAATCACCTTCACTTAAAGGAAGACAGGAAGGAAAGAAAGAAGAACACAAAACAATCTGAAAACAAATAACAAAATGGAAGAGTAAGTACTTATCAGTAATAATATAAATGGAAATGGACTAAACCGTCCAATCAAAAGACATAGAGTGGCTGGATAGATTAAAAACAACAACAACAACATTGCCTTGTTGCTTACCAGAAACACACTTCACCTATAAAGACACAAAGATTGAAAGTAAAGAGATGGGAAAAGATATTCCATGGTAATGAAAACAACAATAAGAAAGGAACAGTAGTTATACCTATATCAGAAGAAATAGATTTTAAGACAAAAACCACAAGAAGAGACAAAAACGGTCAATATATAATGATAAAGGGGTCAATTCAGCAAGAGGATACAACAATTTTAAATTTATACTTGCCCTTCACTAGAGCACCTAGATATATAAAGCAAATATGATTAGAGTTATAGATAAAGATAGGCCCCAATACAATAAAAGCTAGACACTTTAGCACCCCACTTTCAGCATTGGACAGATCTTTCAGACAGAAAATTGACAAAGAAACATCGAACTAAATCTGCATTATAAACCAAATGGATCTAATAGATATTTACAGAACATTTCATCCAATGGCTACAGAATACACATTCTTTCCCTTAGCACATGGATCATTCTCAAGGACAGACCATGTGTTGATCACAAAACAAATCTTTAAACATTCATAAATTGAAAAAATACCAAGCATGCTCTCTGACTACAATGGAATAAAATTAGAAATCAATACCGAGAGAATTTCTGGAAGCTATCCAAATACATGGAAATTAAGCAATATGCACCTGAGTGACCAGTGGGTCAGTGAAGAAATTGAAAAGAAAATTCAAAAATTTATTGAAACAAATGATACTGGAAACACAACATAACAAAACCTATTGCATACGACAAAAAGCAGTACTAAAAGAGAAGTTTATAGCTATAAGTGCCAACATCAAAAAAGATGAAAAACTCCAAATAAGCAATCTAACAATGCCTCTTAAAGAAATAGAAAAGCACGAGCAAACTAAACCCATGATAGTAGGAGAAAAGAAATAATAATGGTAAGATCAGGAATAAATGCAATTGAATGAAAAAAAAACCACAACAATACAAAAGATCAATTAAACAAAAAGTTGTTTCTCAAAAGTTAAGCCAAATACACAAACTTTTAGCCTGAGTAACTAAGAAAAAAGAGAGATGATCCAAATAAATAAAATCAGAGATAAAAAAAGAGACATTGAAACTGATATCGCAGAAATTCAAAGAATCATTTGTGGCTATATGAACAACTATATGCCAATAAATTGGAAAATTTAGAAGAATTGGACAAATTCCTAGCCACATAGAAATAGGACATGTTTAAACGTCGCAAAGCCCACTATCCTTACTGAGGTTCAGCCATTTTTCCATTACCTAACTCTGCAGTAGCCTTTAAAACCAACAGCCCTGAAATCATGGTAGCCCTGAAAGCTAGCAGTCTAACAGTCACTGGAGAGGAATAAAATGGCTTTGGGGCTGCCAAAAGCCCCATCCCCAGAGAATTGTCACTATCTGACCTGTCTGGCAGAACCGTGGAAACCTCCACTTGTAGGGCTTGTCTTTATTTATTCTGACTTAGAGATTGCTCAGTGTGAACAGTGTTTCCCCATGAGCATTTGTCATCAATAATCAGAGGCAACCGTTTAACACCACAGCTGCCTAACATGGCAAGAAGAGTTGGGGTAAACAAAATGACAAAAAGCGTAAAGGGAAAGATGAAGAATGATACATTCATAGAGGACTTTGGGACATAGAAAGCAGCAGAAACATACTATTTGAAAAAAATGACTGAAAACACTCCAAATTTGATGAAAACATTACAATCCAAGAAGCCCAACAAACCCCAAGTAGGATAAACCCAGACAAAGATAAAACAAACATCTTGAAAACAGCCCCAAAGCCATTTTATTCCTCTCCAGTGACTGTTAGACTGCTAGCTTTCAGGGCTACCATGATTTCAGGGCTTTGGGTTTTAAAGGCTACTGCAGAGTTAGGTAATGGAATATAGAAATAGGACATGTTAAAATGTCACAAAGCCCACTATCCTTACTGAGGTTCAGCCATTTTTTTTTTTTGTAAGAGATGTTTATGTTGTTGAAAGCATTTGTTTAATTTTCAGAGTTCATTTTGACATTTTTTCCTTGCCAAAGTTTATATTGCTTTTAAGGAGGAGAGGATTTTCAGAGATTCCTATTCTAACATTCCTGTAGTATTATCCAATGTATGAGTTTTATATGTTCCTAATATTATTCCTAGGGTCAATCTCATCCCATCATTTGTAGGACCTAGGACAGAAGAAATATAAATGGAGTCCAACATACTATATATCTAAATATTTTTAAATTTATGAATCAAGCTAAAAGACTTAAATACAATTAATTTTCTCCTCCTACCCTAACAATTATACATTTTATGCCATTCTGGAAGGCAAGGTTTGAATTTAGAATTCTAAGACTCCTCACATTTAAATGCCAGAACATGGAGAGACTTGAGGAGAACTGGTTTCCAACTGCAGAATGATCCCTTTATGTCCTATTTCTAGCGTGGAACTACAAATGACAAGCCTCCTGCATGAGCATGTGGACTCTTCAATTCACACATCCAAGCTATGTCTATTCTCCTTGAAAATAATTTTCCCTGGGAAACCTCCAAGCCTAGGGGTGTGTACATCAGTGTATGGCTTACCCTCAGGAGGAAATACTCGGGAAAAAATAACTGTGCATGCCCTGAAAGCAGAATAGACCTAGGGAAAGAACCCACTGTCATTGGATCTGTTTGGGCAGGGCATTCTGTGGTCCTGAGTATTCAGGCAATTTTGGAGGCCTCCAAGTGGGCATGTTTATTTGCCCCTGTGGATTTTCTGCATTGTAAGACTGGGTATGGCTGGAGGAGGGTCAGAGCGGGACTTTTTAAAGCTCATGCCCAGGACAAGGTTTCCCCTTGCTTGGGTTACAGGAGTCATATTGCCTGAGATAAAAATCATATGTTAGATTTAATTTGCTGGGGTTTTTTTCTTCATTTTTTGAGACACAGTTTTACTCAATCACCCAGGCTGGAGTTCAGTGGCTTGTTCATGGCTCACTGCAGCCTCGAAATCCCAGGCTCAAGCAATCCTCCCACCTCAGGCTCCTGAGTACCTGGGACTACAGGTACATGCCATTATGCCTGGCAAATTTTTGTACTTTTTGTAGAGACAGGTTTTTGCCATGTTACTCATACTCATCTCAAATTCCTGAGCTCAACCAATCTGCCCACTTTGGCCTCCCAAATTGTTGGGATAAGAAGCATGAGCCAGCATGCCTAACCTGACTTGCTAGTATTTTACTGAGAATTTTTATAATGGTATGTGGCAAAGTCATGGAATATTCCTTTATACATAATTGAAATTTCTTGATAATCAACATTTGCTTTTACTTTTGTTTCTGATTCTTGCTTTGACCATTTTGATGGAAATACTTTATAATGATTTATACAGTTTTTCTTTCATAAACCAAGTCCAGTAAACATAGTGTGATATTTTTCTTTTTTCTTTTAGTTTTTAAAAACCCTGTGCCATCATTATGAAAACTCACTCTTGATAGTGATCTCACAGGCCATGAAGTCATATAGTATAAGATGAATAAAATTATTTTTAGCAAAATATTTTCTAGTCTGAAAATTATCCTGGAGGCTAACTTTACTTGAGAGGCTGCGGTGGGAGGCTTGCTTGAGTTCAGGAGTTCAAGGCCAGCCTGGGCAACATAGTGAGACCTCGTATCAAAAAAAAAAAAAAAAAAAAAAAAAAAAAGAAAGAAAAGAAAAAGAAAATTACACAACCATTATTTTCATATTAACATTTATTGTTAAGATACTGATTTGGAATGTTAATGGCGTTCAGTGCCATGAAATGCTACTGTACATCATCAGGTAATGTGCTATATTGTGATGTATATATATTTTGAGTTATTTTGTGGTTTCTTGTTGACAAGAGGTAAAGAAAGCCTAGTTTTCTCTTGCTTTGTGGACACGTGTCTCCTTAAATCAAGATTAAGTTGCACTATGTCAGATATTGAAAGCAGTCAAATATTATGCATAATTTGGTTTTGCTTTCATTTTTAAACATGATGAGTCACAAATAAGAAGAGTATAGGAACAAAGAGAATATAATCATTTAATAATTCATTAAATATATTCAAGAAGAAATTAATGATAAAGAATATTTTTGAATAAAAATGTATTTATGAAGAATATGTTCTTGAATAAATTTTAAATGTATTCAATATATTTTGACTATATTCTTGAATGTACTTTTGAATATTTTGTTAAATGTACTCTTCAATATATTCTTACATATTCTCTTAAATATAGTGAATATACTTAAAATATGTTCTTAAATATATCCTTGAATAAGTTCTTCACTATACTCTTGAACATAAGGATTCTTGTGAATGTAATCATATTAAAATAATATTTTCAAAAAAATCTTGGCTGAGTGCTGTGGCTCACACCTGTAATCCCAGCACTTTGGGAGGCCAAGTGGGGTGGATCTCGAGGTCAAGAAATCGAGACCATTATGGCCAACATGGTGAAACCCCATCTCTACTAAAAATACAAAAATTAACTGGATGTGGTGGTGTGCACCTGTAGTCCTAGCTACTCGGGAGGCTGAGGCAAGAGAATCACTTGAACCCAGGAGGTGGAGGTTGCAGTGAGCTGAGATTGCACCACTACACTCCAACCTGTCGACAGAGTGAGATTCCATCTCAAAAAAAAAAAAAAAATTGTGAGGCTTTTTGATATGCAATAGCATATTACTATGAATGCATTTTTCCTATCCCTTCAGTCTCCTCTTTTTCTGCCTCTCATTGTCCAGTTGTAGCAATAGGACGCTGAGATAGAAATAAACTGAACATTTCTCAAAATGCTGTTATGAAGACAAAATGAAAAGTTACCTAAAACTAAATAGGTTAAAAGAAACAAAGAATGTAACTGAATTGGTCAGTTAGCAAGTTGATCATGAAGCTGATTGGCAAGTTTTGGTGAATTGACTTAGATTTGTATGGAAAAGAACTGTATGTGTGATAGAGGGACGTGACGTGTCTTTGTGCTGACATTGGTGAGTTTCTCTCCTCTTTCTTGGCCTTCTCTGTCCCCCAGGTGTAAATTTCTTGCTGTCGTACTGGGCAAACCCTAAACAACTTCACCCCTTCTTAGCTGTGGGATGAGAAAAATAACTAAACCATGATTGTTAAAACTATGTCTAGAATAAGAATTGCATATGAATTTTGGTTTAAGAAGTTACCCTATGAGTAAATTAAATCAGATTAGAGGATAGACATTGTGACATCCAGTTTTGCTTCTTGGAAACTCGTTTTTTTTTTTTTTTTTTTTTTTTTGTTATTTAGCTTTAGTTTTTCTCATTTCCCCATTTTCCCTGTTATTGCAGTTAGATAAAGTTTATGGAAAAGTGATGTCTGGTTGAGTAAACATGATATTGTTATATTTCCATGGTCTTCATTTACAGAATAATTTGTTTGACAACTATTCCAGTCTAAAGAAATCCCAAAATTAGTTATACTACTGCTAGAATCATTTACGCTATTTGGTCTCCAGCTACACTTCTATCTTCAGAACATATTGATTTATTTTTGAATTTGAATTTACTGTCCCAGGCAATTCTGAAGGCTTGATATGTGTGAAGTATAGAGTGGGCTTTGGAAAATTTGTTTTAGAATATGGCTATTTTTTTTTTTTTTGTCCAGAATGCTTTAGGAAGCATTCTGGCGGAGGAGGAGGGATTGAAAGGCCAAACTTGTCTGAACACGTAGGCAACTTGGGTCTCCAGCTCAGGAGAAAGATGTCAAGACCTGGATCCCAGTGATGCATACATGAGACAAAGATTAGGGGTGAGTATTACTAAGGCAGTGGACCTCAAATGTTAGAGTGCATCAGAGTCCCCTGGAGGGCTTGTTAAAACACAGATTCCCAGGTTCTATCCCCAGAATTTCTGGTTGACTAAGTCTGGAGTTGTTAGTGGTAGAAGTTTTCTGAGTTACCAGTGGTGAATCCATGAGTCTGCAGCAACCTCAGTTCTTACCTTCTCAGAAGAAACTATTCAACTGAAGGGCATAAAGCAGAAGAGACTGAGGCAAGCTTTGGAGCAGGAATGAAAGTTTATTAAAAAGCTTCAGAACAGGAATGAAAAGAAAGTAAAGTATACTTGCACAAGGGCCAAGCAGGCATCTTGGAGAACAACTGCTCTGTTTGACTTTGGACTTAGGGTATTTATTTATTTATTATACTTTAAGTTCTGGGGTACATGTGCAGATCATGCACGTTTGTTACATAGGTATACACTTGCCATGGTGGTGGTTTGCTGCATCCATCGCCCCGTCATCTACATTAGGTATCTCTCCTAATGCTATCCCTCCCCAATACCCCCAACCCCTGCTCTCCTTCCCCTAGCCCCCATCCCCCAGGCCCCAGTGTGTGATCTTCCCCTCCCTGCGTCCATGTGTTCTCATTGTTCAACACCCACTTATGAGTGAGAACATGTGGTGTTTCGTTTTCCGTTCTTGTGTCAGTTTGCTGAGAATGATCGTTTCCAGATTCATCCATGTCCCTACAAAGGACATGAACTCATCTTTTTTATGGCTGCATAGTATTCCATGGTGTATATGTGCCACATTTTCTTTATCCAGTCTATTGGTGATGGGCATTTGGGTTGGTTCCAAGTCTTTGCTATTGTGAACAGTACCACAATAAACATACGTGTTCATGTGTCTTTAGAATAGAATGATTTATAATCCTTTGGGTATATACCCAGTAATGGGATTGCTGGGTCAAATGGGATTTCTAGCTCTAGATCCTTGAGGAATCACCACACTGTCTTCTACAATGGTTGAACTAGTTTACACTCCCACCAACAGTGGAGAAGTGTTCCTATTTCTCCACATCCTCTCCAGCATCTGTTGTTTCCTGATTTTTTAATGATCATCATTTTAACTGGCGTGAGGTGGTATCTCAATGTGGTTTTGATTTGCATTTCTCTAATGACCAGTGATGATGAGCTCTTTTCCACATGTTCGTTGGCTGCATAAATGTCTTCTTTTGAAAAGTGTCTGTTTATATCCTTTGCCCATGTTTTGATGGGGTTTGTTTTTTTCTTGTAAATTTGTTTAAGTTCTCCATAGATTCTCCTCTTAGTCTGATGGGTAGATAGCAAAAATTTTTCCCATTCTGTTGGTTGCTGGTTTACTCTATTGTTAGTTTCTTTTGCTGTGCAGAAGCTCTGGAGTTTAATTAGATCCCACTGGTCTATTTTGACTTTTGTTGCCATTGCTTTTGGTGTTTTGCCCATGCCTATGTCCTGGATGATATTGCCTAGATTTCCTTCTAGAATTGTTATGGTGTTAGGCCTCATGTTTAAATCTTTTATCCATCTAGAGTTAATTTTTATATAAGATGTAAGGAAGGGATTCTGTTTCAGCTTTCTGCATATGGCTAGCCAGTTTTCACAACACCATTTATTAAATAGGGAATCCTTCTCTCATTGCTTGTTTTTGTTAGGTTTGTCAAAGATCAGATGGTTGTAGGGTTTTATATGCAGGCATACTTCCTGTGTCTTGTGTCCCTATTCCCTTGATACTTCTTTTGGAGTGAACTGTTTGCGTCTGCACTGGCCTGCTAGCACTTGGGAGGTGAGTATGCCCACTGACTCTAGTATGTTTACTAGAGTTTTAGGCATGCTCACCTGAGGGGTTCTTCCCTTTTCTAATGGAATGCCTCTAGAAGGTCATATACCAGCTAAACTCTGCCAGTTTGCCTCTTAATGTACATGCTTGATCCCACCCACCCAAATTCTGAGATCTTATTTAGAAGCTCCTGTTCACATTTCTGGTGTTTCTATCTATCGGGAAACTACCTTTCCCAGGTGCTGGCTGCAACCAAGTATTATTTTAGAGAGGCAGTGCAACAACTGTCTGACCATTACCTGATGGTGGCCACATTCCCAGTGTGGTTGGGGGAGCCCTCTGTTGCCCCACTCATGCCTGGGTAGCTACCTACTGTAACAGGGTGGGCTCTAAAATTTTTCATTTCTAACAAGTTCAAGTGATACAGATGCTGCTTGTTGGGAACCATGCTTTGAAGGCCTTGTACTACATTACTATGTCCCTCACTGTCTCTAGCCAAAAATAAACAGTAAGAGAATTTTTCTTCAGAACCCTTTAGGAACTCGCTTCAAGGACACAGAGTCATAACTTTATGTACACATAGATATGTACACACACACATAAATGTACTCCACTAATTTGGCTGTTTGTACCTTAGAGTCAGTGACTGAGTCTTATTTGTTTTTGATTTTCAGGACCCTAGATGAGCAAATATTTGATAAATTATGCTGTTAATTTTTTTAAAAATTATTCATCCAAATAATTCTTAGAGTTTAGTGCTAGGACAATTAGTTTTTCTGATTCTCCTTGTTATTAGATAATGAATATTGCATAATTCACTCCATATTACTCTTGCATTTGGCTGCCAGCATGCTCAGAATTGTGCACAACTACTGTACCTATTACTAACATGTATTTTCTTCTGCAAATAGTTCTATCTTATCTTTCTTTACTACAAAACATTGGTTCCATTACTCTGGTTTTAACAGTTCATGTTCACTCTATCTATATATCATTTTAATCATTATAGGTCTCAGTATTTTACCAAATATAAAAATAAATTAGTAGGAAAAAAATAATTCACTAGTACCTATAATGGGGAAAAGAGCAGTGATGAACATTTTGACGAAGTGTCCTTCTGTATACCTGTATTCAGGTACCAGTTCCACAACTCAAATCCCACCTTCACTGGGGAAGAATAAATACCATCTTAGCACTGTCCATCTGCTAGAGTGGGTTTAATGTATCTGCTTATACAATAAATGGTACTTATTATATATGACTTCTCCAGCCCTTTGCTTAGGGAGGAGAAAGAGCATGAAATAGCTTTCCTGATTGTGAATGCTTAAAAATTCTTAGATCATAACTGAGCCTGATTATTCTAGATACCATCTTTTTCTACTTATGGAAGTTAGGTTTAAGAGTCCAGGCTGAGTGAGGCTAAGAAGAACAAATATTCAAAAAATATGATATCTTATTTTTGATGGAAGAGCTGTACATAATCAGGGACAATTAAAAAAAACTGCATTACTCAAAGAGGGCTTTCCATAATACCCTGGAAAGCATTGGATGCTCTTTAAATGGACTTATTGATGTCAAGGGAGTAAGCATAATGAACACTGCACAGACGTGATCAAGAAATGTGGCCTATGTAAAAAAAAAAATCTACTTGTTAATTGCTGAACCCGTCAAACAAGATATGATGTCCCATTAGGCAGCCCCATGGAAAGAGCATTGCAATAAGCTACTCTATGCTGCTTATTACAGAAGCTGAAATGAGGCTCTCAGCATCCAGCACATGACATACTGTCTCTATATGTTCACTAAAATTTCCTATACCTTTATCATCATTGTCTATGTCTGCACACTAAGAGTTGATGCTCAGGTAATGACAATTCAAGGTTCTCAATAAACGAAGGTTCATGAAGTTAGTTAGACTTGGCAAAGTATCCTAGTTTGTGTGATACTCTTCCAACTCAATGAATATTTATTAAACACCTATTGTGTATGAAGTACCATGCTGGCACCTCAAGAGATACAATGTCTGATGAAAGGAATAGGTCTGGTGTAAACATAACCACAGCTGATATCAGAATATGATAAAGGCATTAAGAGGAATGCACAATGTTACTGGATTTCAGAGGACAACAAGATCAGAACTGATTGAGGTGATCAGGAAAGGCTTTAAAAGAGAAGAATAGGTATGGCTTTAAATAAGCATAAAAAGGGGTTTGATAGAGTGAAGAGAGATGGTGATAGTGGATTTCTTAATAAAAGAGTAACAAATTAAGTCGGATTCCCAGTCTTTCCCCAAAAGGACATTTTTGAAATTTTGATTTGTAGATTATGTACTTTCTTTTTTCTTTATTTTCTTAATGAAACCCACTTTGTTTAATACATATTATTTAGTGCAGCATTTCAAAAATGTGGTATGTATAATGTCACCCCAAGTATGTAAATGATATTTATATACAGTACACAGACCAATATTTTATATTTTTAGGATTCATGTGTTTAGTTTGATACAAACTTGAAAAGCATTGCAACCTATGTATCAACCTGTGATTTCATGGATATTATGGCTTAGGAAGTGTAAAAAGTAAACAAGTGGCTTGATTTAAAGAAAACATTGATTAAATAATAATACAGTTCAAGGGAACTCCTTTACCTAATCAGAAGCATATGTTTAAATATTTGAAAATATTGGGGAAACCTATGAAATCTATGATCACAAAAACTAATGCAAAATTAAGTTCTAAATAAAAAATATTATTTCTGCTATTTAAAATGCTCATAAGGTTTTGTTTTAAAGAATTGTATGGTATGGGAAATACAGTGATGAAGAAAAATACAATTTTCAGTTACATTGTACCTAAACTCCCCTAGTGCTAGACACATTATTTGGAAGGAACAATGCTACCTGATAATGGACTATTTTCTATTCAAGGCAGCAAGTCAAATATTCGTTTCTCATTAATAATTCAATGTGACAAATTTATTACCTTGAAGGTGCTGAAAGTCAATTAGACAATGGGAAATTGTGTCTACCTTTTAGCCCACTTAGTTGGCTTCCAGGTGTGACATTTATCAAAACCTTGACTTTTAATGTAAACTTTATTATATGAGTTGGGTTCGAGTTGACACTGGACACGCTTAACCAACCCTCAGGGTTTGGGTGCTCTACAGCCTTCAGAGACGGCTAGCTAATTGTTGCTGATATTTTCCCATAGAGTATCAGTGCCTGGTTGTACACCATCATTGTTTCTAATGCTGGGCATGGAGAAACTATCCTTAAGATCTTATTGAATTGTATACATTTTTTGGTATTTGCATATTTTTTATCTTTGATGAATCTTATGATCTTCAAAATGATGGGGCTTGAGTGGTAAGTTTTGCCAAAGTGTGATATGTGTTCCACAAGTAGCACATTAAATTCTTTTATGTAATACACAGATAAATATATTTATTTCAATATTTATAGATTTATTTTAATGTATACTATAAAAATATAGACAACACAAATATCCATAATTTTATAGATATTATGGCCTGTAACTTGGCTAAAGTAGATATTTAAATAAAAGTTAAAAGTTAATTTAAAGAAAATATTGAATAAATAATGGTACTACTGAAATGTAAAATAGATTAGACATCCCTAATCAAAAAATCGAAAATCTGAAATGCTCCAAAATCTGAACTTTTTGAGTGCTGACATGATGCCACAAATGTAAAATTCCACATCTGATTTCATGTACACAAACTTTGTTTCATGCACAAAATTTTAAAAAATATTGTATAAAATTATTTTTCAGGATTTGCATATAAGGCATATAGGAAACATAAACAAACTTTGTGTTTAGATTTGGGTTTTATCCACAAGGTATCTCATTACAGTATCTTTAAATATTCCAAGACCTGAAAAATATAAAAAATCTGAAACTCTCTGGTCACAAGCATTCTGGATAAGGGATATTCAATCTGCACATAGAAACTTACAGTACTGGTGATAGTGTTTGGCTGTGTCCCAACCGAAATCTCATTTTGAATTGTAGTTCCCAAAATCCCCACATGTGTGGGAGAGACCAGGTGGAGATAATTGATTCATGGGGGCGGTTTCCCCCATCCTGCTCTTGTGATAATGAGTTTGTTTTCATGAAATCTGATGGTTTCGTAAGGGGCTTCCTCTTTTGCTGCACACTCATTCATCTCCTTCCCGCTGCCAAGTGCAGAAGCATGTGTTTGCTTCCCCTTCCGCCATGACTGTGAGTTTCCTGAGGCCTCCCCAGCCATGCTGAACTGTGAGTCAATTAAACCTCTTTCCTTTATAAATTACCCAGCCTTGGGTATGTCTTTAGCATTGTGAGAATGGACTAGTACAATTGGCAATTCAGGAAAGAATTGTGGAGATAGAGATTGATGACTAACTTTGGGGAAACACTGCAAACTGTGAGCAGGATTTGCTTTATAAATTAGGTAGAATTGATGGGTAATGTTAAGGATGAGAAGTTCTCTTCAATCTAAAGGGTGTTCTCTGATCAGCCTTTCTGAGATTGGCATTATTGGTATCTTGTCATAAGGCCCTTCCCAAGGAAATATGCATTTAAACTGGGTGAAAACATTATGGTATACAATAAGCTACCAATACATTATTAAGGGTTGGTTTAATCTGATTATCAAATCCATTGTTTCTGATGTACTGCAACAAAGAGTAGGATCCTGAGTAACAGTGGCATGGGATCAGCAAGGTCTTAATGTTGGGGCAGGGATGGAAAAGTCTGGTGCATGGATTTCTACCTCTGTGTTTGCTTAGGATGCCTCAAAAAGAGACTGCTTTCAGGACCCCATGTTATTGCTTTGGTTATTACACTCACTCCTTTGAGAAACTATACTTACTAATCCAACCAGAGGGAATACATAAATTAGGGATAGATTATTCCCATGATAAAATAATGATCTGGTTTACCAAAGGATTCAGTGCTGGGCTATTTTAAGTGGAGAACTTCCTTAGCATACCTAAATATTTGTTGTGAGATCATAAATACTTGAGAAAATGATCGAACAAGCCACCAAACTTTAGAACAAATATGTTAGGATCAAATGTCCATAGAAGTTCCATCTAAAGTGAAGATAAAATGTCTTGAAGAGTTAACTGAAGAAAGCAGAGTTTGGTTTTCAGTTCAGTTTATTTGCAACGAAATATTGGTATTTTATTAGTATTTTCTTATAGCACATTTTTCCCTTTGTTTTCCCAGTGCTTCCTAGGCAACAAAATGACCTTTAGAAGATTTCTTCCTGTCCATTGCATATTAGGAGATGCTTTACTTCTGTCGTTCCATTTGTTCCTTTGCAGAGTGTGTTTGTCAATGGGGATTGATAATATTCTGTTGGAGTATATGCTTGGTTCTATTCTGGATCTGCTGATAGTCTTGATCTTTTCAAAACGTTCTTATATATTGATTATTTAACCCTAGAGTTCTTTCTCAAACTTGTGAAAGAAATGACACTATCATGTCAATATAGGATACATTTAAGTAGTGAGAGTTCCATAAAGGTGGAACCCAATGACCAATGGCAACCCAGAAGGGCACTTGGCCCTCTGTTGGTGTAATGTTTCACTTTGCTGAATAGGTTTTTACTCGTCAGCAAGGCTTAATTCCCCCTGCCCTTTTTCCCCCCAATTTGACAGCTGTTGGGCATATACATGTGAGGTGGGTGCTGGAGTAGAGTGTATATTATTTAGGTCAAGAATTGAGAGTGGGAGGTCGAGAGATATGAGAAGGAGGGAGATGTGCCTAATAAGGCAAAGAGGAATATTTGGATATCTGGAACTTTTATTGAAAGCCATGGAGCTAAGAACAACTATTTTCTCAATGACAAGTTCTTTGAAATAGGTAAAGATTATTATCCACTTTTCTCTGTCTCTCCCAGATCTCCCTAGTTGGGTCTATGGTTTTATAATGACTGCAATTGTCCTAAGCAAATTCTGTCAAAGTCAAGGTACTTATTAATGGTGTCTTCCTGCACCTCCTCCTGAACATCCCTAAAATGTTTTGTGAAGCTTGGAATTAGGTTAGTCATCATTCACAAAATTCTGGTTATACTGTCTAATACTACTGTCTAGTTCTCACTTCCCCCAGTATTAGAATTGTACCTCTGAATCCTGGGGTTTTCATTGCACATCAAGACCATTATCCTTTGGTTGCTTTGCTGTCTGTCATAAAGGTATGCTCTCTGAACCCAGAATCTAAAGTTAGGCTCCATGCTGGGTCAGAATCCTTGAGGATTCTGTCTGCTTGCTATCAGTTTATTCTGCTTCAAAGGACCTGGTGTAGTTTCTATCTAGTATTGTCCACCTGAGCTATAACAAAGATAAATGTATGCAGGGGCTCTAAAATCATCCTGTTTCAGAAATAGAAACCTTATTTGGAATCAAGTTCATTTTACCTTTCTTTATTTAATTGTGTGTGTGTACCTATCTATCTTCTTAAAAGAAATTAAAGTAGACCTAAATAAATGGATAAACATCCTATGTTTATCCTACCTATCTCTCTCTCTCTCTCTCTCTCTCTCTCTCTCTCTCGCTCTGTCTGTCTATCTAGATATTTGGTTCACAGTTTGCTCTACTCAACTAAAGTCCCCCAAATTTGTATTTCAATCTGTTCTTAAACAAAGCAGGAGACAGGGCCAGAAAAAAGTGAGAAGGCAGTGTGTATTAGAAGAAAGCACATCCTGATTTCTATTTTATCCTCGATATACTTTCTGCCAAACTAGAAGTAGAAGGGAACTTCCTCAATCTGATAAAGATCATCTTTGAACAATCCACAACTAACATTTAACATTATGCTTAATGGTGAAAACAGGATGCTTTACCCTTAAGATCAGAAATGACACAAGGTGATCCACTGTCAAAATTTGTATTTGACACTGTATTGGTGGCTCTAGCCAGGGCAGTTAGGCAAGGCAAAGAAATAAATAGCACACAGATTGGAAGGAAGGAGTAAAAGTGTCTCCCCTTGTAGATGGTGTAATTTTCTATATAGAAAATTCTGAGGCATCCACAAAGCCTATTGGAAATGTTGAATAAGTTCAGCAAGATTGCAGGATACCAGGTTAATTAAAAAATTAATTATATTTCTGAGTACAAATAGTAAATAATACAAAAATGAAATTAAGAAAACAGTTCCATTTACAGTATAATGAAGGAAAATAAAACAGAAATAAATCTAACAAAAGAAGTGAAAAATTTGTACACTGAAAACTACAAACCATCATTAAAAGAAATTAAAGTAGACCTAAATAAATGGATAAACATCCTATGTTCATGGATCAGAAGACTTAATATTGTTAAGATGGCAGCACCCTCCAAACTGATTGATAGATACAATGCGATCCCTAAAAAAATCTCAGATGGCTTCTTTGCAGTAATTGATAAATTGATCATGAACTTCATATAAAAATTCAAGAGACCCACAACAGCAAAAAAAGATCTTGAAAAAGAACAAAGTTGGAGGACTCAGATTTTCTAATATCAAAACTAAACACAAGGCTATAGTAATCAAGGCAGTGTGATACTGGCAAATGGATAGACATATAGATTAATGGAATAGAATTGAGAGTCCAGAAACAAACCCACACATTTATAGTCAATTGATTTTCAACAAGGATGACATGAGGATTTAATAGGGAAAAAGTATTATTTTTAAAGGTGGTGCTGACACAATTGGCTATCCAGATGCAAAAGAGTGAAGTTGTTTCCCTCCCAAACACCATGTACAAATATTAACTCAAAATGAATTAAACACCTAAACTTAATACCTAAAACTATAAATATTTTATGAGAAATCCTAAGGACAAATCTTCATGACCTTGGGTTAGGCAATGGGTTTTTAGATATGAGAACAAAAGCAAAGGCACACACACACACACACACACACACACACACACACACACACACACACACACAAGAGAGAGAGAGAGAAATAAATTGAATGCCACTGAAATTAAAAAAGGAAACTTGTGCTTCAAGAGCACCATCAAGAAAGTGAAAAAACAACTCACAGAATGGAAGAAGATATTTTCAAATCATATATCTGATAAGGGATTTGTATACTGAATACATAAGTACTCTTACTGTTCAACAATAAAGAATGAATAATCCATTTTAAAAACTGGCAAAAAATTTGAATAAACATTTCCCCAAGGAAGATATGTAACCAAAGAAAATACGCAAATACCAATAAGCACATGAAAAGATGCTCAACATCGTTAGCTGTGAACTTAATACAATTTAAGACCACAATGGGAAATCGCTTCATGTTCACTAGGTGGCTATAGTAAAAGAGGCAGATACTAACAAGTGTTGGTGAGGATTTGAAGAAATTGGAATTCTCAATCATTCCAGGGTGGGAATGTGAAATGGTGCAGCCATTTTGGAAAAAAGTTTGGAAGTTCCTCAAAAAGTTAAACATAGCATTACCGTACGACCCAGAAATTCCACTCCTAGGTATATGCCCAAGATAAATGCAAGTCTGTGTCCACACAGAAACATGTATATGAATGTTCATAGAAGGATTAGTCGTAATAGCCACAAAGCTGAAAACAATTCAAACGTCTAACAATGAATGAATAGATAAAATGTGCTATATGTATACAATGGAATATTGTTTGGGCATAGAAAAACATGATGAATGTTAAAACATGGATGAACCTTGAAAACTTATGCAAAATGAAAGAAGCCAAACCAAAAGGCTAAATATTGTATGGTTTGATTTATATAAAATGTCCAGAACAGAAAGTTACAGAAACAGAGGTTATTGTTTTCTAGGGTCTGGGAGGAGTAAAGAGGTGGAGACTAACTGATAATGGGTATGGAATTCTTTTGTAGGGGATAATAGAGATGTTCTGGAATTAGATAACAGTGATGTTTTCACAATCTTCTGCAAAAACACTAACACATACACTTAAAATGGTAAATTTGGCCAGGTGCGGTGGCTCACACCTGTAATCCCAGCATTTTGGGAGGCTGAGGCAGGTGGATCACTTGAACCCAGGAGTTTGTGACCAGCCTGGCCAACATGGTGAAACTCCATCTCTACTAAAAATACAAAAAATTAGCCAGGTGTTGTGGCGGGAGCCTGTAATTCCATCTACTTAGGATGCTGAGACAGGGGTATTGCTTGAACCCTGGAGGCGGAGGTTTCAGTGAGCCAAGATCGCACCACTGCAATCCAGCCTGAGAGACAGAGACTCTGTCTCAAAATAAATAAATAAAAAGGTGAATTTTATGGTAGTGAATTATATCTCAATAAAAGTGATTTAAAAGTGTATCGCCTTATCTGTGAGATCCTAGGCAAGTCACTCAACCTTTCTTCATCTTGGTTTCTCCTTTTGTCAAATAAAGGAGAAAACAATTCTGACCTTTCTACCATTCAAGGGTAGGATGAAGATCAAATGTGATAAAATATATAAAGCATAAAAGGCTTTACAGATTCAAAGACTTATTTATTGTATGCTTCTAACTTGTCTCCATTGCTTATGGGTGAGTATGTCTGCCACCTGCCGCTACAGAATCTGGGAGATCTGTGTGTAATTGGGGTTGGGATTATGAGGTTTAAAAAGCTAACCATTTAATTCTCTTATTATGTCTTGTTCCCTCACCCCTCAACCCCCAAATATACACATACACATTTCCAGCTCAGCAGTAAGGAGAGTCCTGTTTTCTTCCTTCCCAAAGGGAAAATGTAAGCAATTGCATTAAAATGCATAAGGTTTTAAGAAACTTGATTTTAGGATGAAAAAAATAAATGCAGCCCACAATTGAAAGCGCAACAGGGGGGCCAGCAAAGTGGCTATGTGACTAATCTCCCTTTTTGTGTTACAGCCTCACTTTTTCATACCGTTCAAGTTGTTTTAGATCAAATAATGGGCAATAAACCCTTCCAAATTGTTGTGTTGTTAATTCTGCCTTTCTGATTGAAGCCAGTAGGCTGAGATGTGGGTGGAACCTGGCACTCCTAACAGAAGCACAGTCAGATGTAGTTGAAAGATGTGTCTATAAACACATATAGACACATGCAAACTTGTGCACATGTGTCTTCCTTTATTTTATTTGATTGTGCCATTTGTGTATAACTCCTCAGGGTATAAATCAGTTTAACATTAATTAAAATGTATGAAGCCTCATAAAATGGTATTAAAATGCCAGGCTTCAGTTGCCACCCCTTTAGAAAAGGTCTATAAAAAAGATAAATCTTGCCCTGCTCGTCTTTTTCACCCTGTCTTTTTAATATTCATTCATACATACACAGATCTCACAAACCCCTTTTCTGCTGGACTTTGATTGAGTCTCTACAATAGCTCCCCGTTGCCCTCTGGATCACTCTGAATGCTTCAGACTGGTTTTTATAGCCTGCAATAAGCTGATCCTACCTTGTCTACCCAACCCTGCCTCCTTTTGTTCCCCGACAAAGATCCTCCACTTCAGATCTGCGTCCTCACTGCTTCATGCCCATCCCATGCTTATTCTTCCCTTCCTACTTCTCATGGCGTATCCATAGCTTTCCAATCTATTTTCTAAATTTTGATTCCTTTGCTTTTATGAAGGCTCTTGGCAATACTTCAGTTCATAATAATCTCCATTTTCACTGAGCTCTTACAGCACCTAAAGTCTCTGACAAGTGTTCTTAACTATGGTGTTGCAATACTGGTTATGAAATGTGTTTTAATTTGGTATATACCCACAAGTGTATATATATATGTGTGTGTGTGTGTGTATATCACATATATATTACATATATATACACGTGTGTGTGTATGTGATAGCTGCTTACATAGTATATATTCAAGTTGATTAGTCCTATAATAGACATGTCTTTCAATCACTTGTATTTAGATAGATGTGATATCTTGGGTGGGGGAGAAAAGCTGAGATTATTAGAATCCTGGTTACTATTGCATGATTATCTTAAGCATGTAAAGATTCATTCACACATTTATTCAATAAATATTTACTGAGCACCTACACTGTTTCAAGTATAGGGAACATTATTCATTATATGTGTTGTAGTGGGTAACAAGGATGAAAACTGCCAGCTTATACCACACAATTTAGCCCCTGACTACATATTGTCTGATATTTCTACCTAATTGTTCTTTGGGGTTAAGTTTTGTTTCAGTAGCCCCAGCTGAAGCTTTTTGAAGTCAGTGAAGACTATTTAAATCCTCTGTAGCAACTACTACGAGAATGGCACATTGTGGATGCTTAATAAGAATCAGTGATTGGTTAAAATATTGTTAATGAGAAAGATACTAGGAAAATGGAAGCACACATGAGATGCCAGAGAAGCTCATATTCATATCTATCTGTCCACTGAAAATTATAAGCTATTAAGTTGTCATCACCTCAGGGTTTGTTTATTTCATTTTTTAATCCTCTACCTGAAATTACACTAATTAATGAATGGATCGTTAGTATGTATGTTCTAGGGTGTTTAATTACTTATCTATTTATGCATCTAAAAATTGATAGCTTAAGAATTAAAAAGATATATTTAGAAAGTAGAATGAATGTAGGTAGGAAAGGGATTTTAAATAAAGTGTATAATTTGCTGGTAATTTGAATTACAGTGCAAAATAGAATCAGAGAATTTTACAGCTAGAAGGGACTTTAACAAAAGTCTAGTCCAAACCACTTATTTTACAGGTGAGGAAATTGAGGTCCAGGCAGGGTAAGGACTTGCTCAAGGTCACACAATCTGAGAGAACAAATGAATGTTCTCAGTTATCTGAATGCACATGTACTGCTCCAGTACCCTGGTTTTATTTGTTAAGAATGACAGAAGCATAGAAAGGTAAAATGAATGTATGTCTATTACCTGGGAAATAGCCTGCAAAATGACAAAGCTGACACACTCATTGACATGGTAAATTATAAGTGGCTTAAAGAAATTTGTTAACAATTTTTCCAGCCAAATGGTGCAAAATGAGAAAAGATAATATATAATCTTGAAATGATCAATGTGGTGATTGTCTCCTGAAGAGGACAAGGGGCTAACTAATCCCATGCTCGTCACTTAATTATGCTTAATCATAACTGTTTCCTAAACTTCTGGCATGATTTCAGAATATATGAACAAGGAAGTGTTTAAAATAAGAAAGTATGCCATTCTAGGCCAGGCGTGGTGGCTAATGCCTGTAATCCTAGCACTTTGGGAGGCTGAGGTGGGCAGGTCACTTGAGTCCAGGAGTTTGAGACCAGCTTGGTTACCATGGTGAAACCTCGTCTCTACTAAAAATACAAAATTAGCCAGGCGTGGTGGTAAGCACCTGTAATCCTAGCTACTTGGGAAGCAGAGGCAGGGAGAATTGCTTGAACCCAGGAGGTGGAGGTTGCAGTGATTGCAATGAGCCAAGATCCTGCCACTGCGCTCTAGCCTGGGCGACACAGCAAGGCTGTCTCAAAAAAAAAAAAAAAAAAAAAAAAAAAAAGTATGCCATTCTTATGGTTTTCAGCATAGTTGTATTTCAGCTCTTTCTTTCTTTGCTTTTTTTTACATCATCCTTTCAAACTTCAGCACAAAAGTATTCTTGCCTTCATTATCTGGTTGTTAGTTATTTATCTTTTTAATTATAGCTTATCTTCCACATATGTATTGTACTGTACAATTTTGCTATAACAGTGTTCACTAAAGAGTAGCTTTTAGTGTTAATTGAACTAGAATTGTACCTTATTTTTTTGTGTGTGTTTAACTGAGGTATGATTATATACGTGAATCTCATTATTTAGTAGAAAATCTGGTACCAACAGGCTCTCCCTTTGAGGTGCTTATGCTCATCACAGAAACTTTCAGAGTTGGAATGGACCTTAGAGAGCCCCTAGTGCACCATTTCCTTGAGTGCCAATGTGTGCTCCTTGGAATACTATCTCTGGACTATGACCAGGGCAAAGGAGTTACTTGGTCATTAAGTTTTGGAGACACATAGCATAGTCTGTTTCCTTCAGAAAGTTTCCCAATCTAAGTGAGTATACTTTAGGGCTCTGAGAAGCATTGTAGTAAGAAACCTGCTTAATCCCATCGAATGTTAACCCTCATCTTTGCGTAACCCTTACTAACATTCTAGCATACAAGGTTTTGGATGGATACACTTAGGAAGATAAAACTGATTTAGACAATCTCCCTTTTTACTGATTAGAAAACCAATGATTTGTGAGGGACTATGACTTATGCAAGGTTGCTAGCTCCCTTGTAGCAGAGCTGCAATTATATGTCAATTTTTGTTGCTGGGTGCAATACACATTTGAAGGTATAATCAGTGAAGTGTATGATATTGAGGGTAACAACAGGACCAAGTATTCGTGCATTCCTATTCTACGCCCTTTGCTTCCCTTTTTATTTGCCACAGATTTCTTTCTCATGACATTTTTCTCTAAAGCAGTTACAATGAAATCCATCATATAATGCCTTTTGGTTCTTTAACTTTTCTCATCAATGTTACAGGTAATAAACTGACATGCTTCGTGGTTATGTAATTTCTCTAATTCTTCATGTGGCTAGATCCTTCTCACCCTTCATATCTCAGCCTAAATGCTCCCTCTTCAGTGACACCTCCTCTAACCACTATAAGTTATCCTCTCCCCTCCCATGTCATTATTCTCTATTGCAGCACTATGTTCCTTTCTTTTATGGTACTGCACAGTCGTATCTCAGATGTTTTACTCACCGTGTGCCTTCAGCACAATTCCTGACCCATAGTTGGTGCTCAATACAAATATTTAGGGAATGAATGAATGAATAAAACAAGAAAACAAAACTCCCTGTTGACATTTTCCAATAGATAAAAGTGCCTCCTCCTACCTTCCTAGAATCCCCGAATTCTTTGTAACTTTTGGTTAGTTGGAGGATCCACTGGGTAATTTGTGGGATTCCTGTAATTTGTGGGATAATTAATGGGTAATTTGTGGGATAATTTGTAGGATAAGTACATCTTCTGGTCCCTTGAGTTTTAACTCAACCATGTGACTTGTCTTGGCCAATGGAATAATAGCAGATGTGATGTAAGCAGAGACATGAAATAGGCTTGCGTAGTTGAGCTTGGTCTCGTGTGTGTCTGCTATCACCGTAAGAACAGCTGCATCTTCAGCCTGGGATCCAGAATAAATATATGTAAGCTGATTTCAGCCTATCCTTTAGCAAGGAGCTAAGCCCAGGCAGACATGCAGCCTGAAGTAGAACTGCTGGCCAAGCCAAACCCAACCCAGATCACCCAACTCGAGTATAGAAAATGGCTCTTCCCAAACTAGCAACAACATTGTAAGTGCTAGGTGCTCACAGGTGTTCATTGTTTTCCTTCCACTGCCTCCTTTTCCTCTCTCTTTTCTCTCTTCTGCCCAGATTTGGGCTAGTATTTGAGAGATACCATGAAGACCTTCTCTTTCCTAGATCTTAACCACTGGTCTATCCTTGTACCTGAAACCCCAATATTAGAGATTTATTCATTTGGATTCAGGCATAATGTGCACTAAAATACAATTGATTAGTATACAGTAGGCACTGGATAAACATTTGCTCAGTGAATAAACACTTTAGTAGGAATTTGCTTATAAGAGAAATACATTAGATGGGCACTTTTTATGGGGATAGAAGACAATAGAATTATTTTATTTTGTTTCATTTCTTTTCGGATTACAAAATTAGCTGGGCATGGTAGCACCTGCCTGTAATCCCAGCACTTTGGGAGGCTGAGGCAGGAAGATCACTTGAGCTCAGGAGTTTGAGACTAGCCTGGGTGGCATAGTGAGACCCTGTTTCTACAATTTTTTAAAAAAATTAGCTGGGCATGGTGGTGCATGCCTATAGTCCCAGCTACTGGGGAGGCTAAGGCAGGAGCATTGCTTGAACCCAGGAGGTTGAGGCTGCAGTAAGCCATGATCTCACCACTGTACTCCAGCTTGGGTGACAGAGTAGACTCTGCCTCATGAAAAAAAGAGAAAAAAAGAGACTATGAACTATGTCAACTAGGTGTGGTGGCTTGTACTCACTTTGGGAAGCCAAGGTAGGAGGATCGCTTGAACTCAAGAGTTTAAGACCAGCCTGGGTAACATAGCGAGATCCTCTCTCTACAAAAAATAAAAAAAAAAAATGATTTGGGCTGAGGTGGAAGGATTGCTTGAGCCAGGGAGGTCAAGGCTGCAGTGAGCTGTGATTGTGTCACTGCACTCTAGCCTGGGCAACAGAGCGAGATCTTATATCAAAATAAAAGAAAAAAAGAAAAAAAATGAAACATTTCAAACAGAAAGTATAAAGAGAAACTTAATAAGCACCCATGACCCATAACCCAAAGTTAATAAATGCTAATGTCATGCATTTTTGTAAAAAATAAAGTGTTACAGAGTTGTAACTCTCTCTGTACTCCACCGTTCTCTGATTACATTGTCCTCCTCTTTCTCCTTAGGGGTAGCCTACATCCTGTAGTTGGTGTGGATGCTTCCCATGCGTGTTAGTGTATTTAAAGCTACATATTAACATATACTATGTTATATAATATAGTATATAACATATTTAATATTATATAATATTAAAATATAATATATGAAAATACATATGCAGATAATGTGTCTTATTTTTGTTTTTAAAGTTCGTGTATCGATGTTGAGGCCTGCATATCTAGATCCTTCATTTTACTTGCTGTCTTGCCTTACACTATATGACTATAAAACAATTTACTTATTTCTCTTTTCATGAATGCTTAGATTGTCGCCTATTACAATACTGTGGCAACATCCTTGTATATGCTATTTATTCACATGTGCAAAAGTTTTCTACTGTAAATGACTACAAGTGGAACTACTGGGTCTTAGGAAAGGTACATCTTCAAATACGCTAGATACTGCCAAATTGCTCTCCCATGTAATGTCCCTAAGTATATTTCCATAGATAACGTATGAAATTCCTCTTTTCTCTGTTTTCTTGACCATGTTCTGCATTGTCAGACTTCACATTTTGCCAGAGGTGGAAATGGTACCTTGCTGCTTTAGTGTGTATTATCTTGATAGCTATTGACATTGGTCATATTTTCATATGTGCATTGGGAATTGGTATTTCCTTTTTTGTGAAATGCCCATTCCCGTCTTTTACCCATTTTCCTATTGTATTGTTTGTCTTACAGATTTGTAGAAATTCATGATATATTCTGGAGCTCTACTTTTTGTCAGTTATATACATTGTAAATCCAATCACAGGTTTGTTTTTTAATGTGTTTATAATGTATTTTGTAGGACAGACGTTTTAAGTTTTCATGTAGTGAAACCTCTCTATTTTTAAATTTATAGCTTATGTGTTTCAGTTTTGTTTAAGGAGGCCTAAGCATACTGACTACCTGAGAGAAAAGAGGACTGACTAAATGGGCAGATGATGGAGGATGGAAACAAACTTCCCCTTTGTTCTCCCTCTTCTCTTCTTTCTCCTCCCATCATCTCTTCCCTTTTCCCCATCCTGAAATTGATGCCTTTGTCAAATCAATGAGGCTGCTTTCTTCCGGGATTTGTTCAATTTTACATCAAGTTGTCTTTGGCTCTGTTCTGCTGGGCTGCTTTCTTCAAAATCTTCTCATCTATTTGGCGTCAGTAGTGAATGCCAGTGGAGACAAGTGGTTTGTGACTTCAGGTATAAAAAAATAAATGAATACACCTCAGGATTGCAGTAATTGTGCCCAATGAGTTACTTCATATGATAAAAAAAAAAAAGTAACAAGCAATGGATCTCTTTTGGTGACTCTCTATTGTTTTTTGGTGAAGGAAGACTTTTTGAGCAGTCATTTTCTAAACGTTTATTACTGGAAATCGCTACTGCAGCAACACAGTGCCATCTGCAACAACCTCCTCATGATTGAACCAAAATCATTGTAACCTGGGCAGGGGATCAGTGGAGAACTACAAAAACAGAAGAGCAATGTTGCAGCAATTTTTTTCAGACTCCCCCTAATTCTTCCTCCTTGCCTTCACCCTCTGCCACACATTGCAGCCTGAATTATTTAGTTACTGAAATCAATCCATTTTTCTCTGTTCAGTGGTTGGACAGTAAAAGTAAGATTTACTGCAGCAAGCAAATAATAAAAAACGAATTAGCTGAAAACAAACAAAAAGCTGCTTACGTGGCAATCTTCTATGTTAATCAAAACCTCCAGGACAGGTCGAGTGGATCAATATTTGACTACAAGATGAAAGGAAGCAAAGCTTCCATGGAAGGTGGGAGAATAGGAAAAAAAGTAAGGCGTGAGGGCAGGGTTCATCAAAAGTGGCCAATGGCAAAGGTTCATCAGTCCTTGAGCGGGCCCTGGGTGTTTGAGAAATGACAGTGTTTTCTATGCACATATCAAAGTTCAGCTTGATTGTCTCATATGGGGAAGAAGGCCATCTGTCAGTATTCTCCAAATAATCTACATAATTGACTTTCAAACAAGCCTGAAATAAACGAGCATTTATCACCCTAATTGTGGCAGGCGGAGTGCGTGTCACTGCCATTTTATCAAGATAATGGTAAAAGGCACCCGGGTTTCTTCTCTCCTGTCTTCTCCCAGCTTTCTTTCAATTTGTATATTCAGTTACATTCTCCTTTGAGACCACATTCAGAAAAATGCAAGATAGGCTGACTGGACCTGGAGCGGGGTAAATTTTGCTTGCCTTTTGACAAACCCTGGATTCAGCCACCAGCCACCTGCCACCCTCCACCCTGCTCCTAGGGACTCAGCACTGGCATAGTTAGTAGAAGAGAAACACAGAAACGTTCCGTACAAGGATGGACTCCTGAGAAGCTCAATTCTGTGAGCCTGGATCTCTTAAGTAGACAAAACAGGGCTTGAACTTCTCTTTGGGTTTTGGTGATGGGGAAAGGAAGGGACATCCTCAGAACTAGCTTCTCTTTAGCTTTCCGCCCAAGCAAAATGGGCTAACTGGACTCCCGTACAAAGTGCAATATTTTAAGCAAGGATGTCCTCATTCCTGGAGATCCAGGGTGGGATTGAGGGGGTGTGCTGAGATTATCATGAAGTCCTCTCTTCTTCTTTTTCTTTCTTTCTTTATTTTCTTTAACACAATTATGATTAAAAATAGACGAGATTCTCTCTTCTACAAATGAATCTAGTAACTCTTATCTGTAGGAAATTGCTGCTCTACAATACATATATTAAAAAACCCATGTTAACTGTAGGATCTGCCCTCAAATTCAAGATCCGGGCCAATTCTACCTTGAATAGTCTTTTGTAATTTTCAAGGGAAAGGCCACTCTTTTCCTTTACCTTTCCAGGTTCTGTGAACCGTGCTTCTTCATCAGGCTAGCTTGAGACATCCCCATCTTTCCTGTGTGTTCATTGAGACAAAAAAGACCTAGCATTGCCCAATATTTGGCAGGTAGGAGCAGAGAGCAAATTGCTAAACTGGGGTTAAGTTGAAACTATTTCTTTTAGCAGATTGTAGCCGCAGAAGAAATGGAAGTATGTTTAGGTTTCCCAAGAATATTTGAAAATGTGTGTTTGTCTGTCAGTAGCCAGATTTCCCTATAGATAGGTAAATTAATCAGTAATCCATTGAAGGGGTGGTAGAAATTGAGGCAAGGCTCTTGTTAACAAATAAGCCACTGAGAAAAAAAATATAAATGAAAACAGAAGTCACATATCTGAGAATCATTCTCCTTCCTTGTGATCTTGAATCCGTTTTGCGTCGTAGGTATGGTGTACATATTTAAGCATGTAGACATAACAGCTTTGCACTTTTGTATATATGCAGAATATCATATAAACAGGACAATTTTCCAGTGTTGGAAGAAGGAAATATATAAGGCTTGAGTCATGGATATAAGACATTCTTTTTTCCCCATCCTGTTAAACTCCACTACTGAACTGTCTTTTCTGCTCTGTTTTCTCTCTGATGCGCACAGCATGTGGCATCCTATATTCTGATTAAAGAGTGGGATACAACAGCAGCATCTGGGCTGAATGGGGCAGGGAAAGTCCAACTGGTGCAACCAGCTATGATATGCAGCAGAATTCAGTGACCTAGTAAAGAAATGAGGATAAAACAAAAGCTAGTATAGGGAGGCAGATACATTTGTTTCCCTTGGCATAAATGTCTCTCTGCAGTAGTTCTCACTCAGTGTGTTATGGTACAGTGGTATCCTTGAAGCCTTCCAAGTTCCATAATGAAATTTTGATCATTATGTAGATTGTATTTATGCCACAATTGAGAGATCCTACTTTGAGAGTGATGTGTGCTGCATGAAAGCAGAGCCACGTACAACCTGCTTGAGGAGGACGTAAGAGGCATAACATGTCAGCCTGGCATCAAGGAAATATTGTGTGTGTGTGTTTTGAAACAGACGACGTTTTTTTCTTGTGGAGAAAACAGTTTGACTCAAATCACTTAGGGCTGAAGGGCAGTCAAAGGAATATGTAACTGTATGTATTTTTATAAACACAGTGTGATACTGAAACACTTTAGTGGGGATTATATTGTATTTATTGCTCACTTGTTTAATGCTGGTCTGAGTGTTTTAATCTCTTCAAGCGTGCTGGCCAGAATGAATGCTAGTGTGTCAGTCCAGATGCAAAAGAGTAAATACTATATGATTCCTTAAATATGAGGTTCAAGAATGGGCAAAATCCAATCCATAGAGATAGAGGAATTCACAACACTGATTGTATGTGTACCCAGAAAGGACTGAAAACAGACAACGGGAACTTTCTCTGGTGGTAGGAACAGACTACAACTTGTTCTAAGTGGTGGTTACAGGAGTGTATACATTTGTCATAACTCACCTAACAGAAAACCTAAAATCTGTGCATGTTACAGTATGTTAATGCTCTCTCAATAAAAACTGACAAATGTATAAAAAGAAACATTCTCAGGTCACAGAAATGCTAAGAGGCATACTTGCTCTGGTTAATTCAAAATTTGGCTACTTCAGTTTGGGGCTATTTGTCATGAGTCTGTTAAGGAGTTCCACGAACAACTTCCTTTACATACAAAATTCACTTCAAACAGAAGGACATCTTTCATTTCATAGCTGGTAACATAACTTTTTGTTGTTGTTTTGAGTGATATATTTCCCAAACTCAGGGTGATTCTGTTTTAAATGTCATCTCATGTGGAACTCACTTCCTTCACACACTTTTGCTTCTAGTCCTTCTCAGCTGAGTACAGTGCCATCAGGTCTAGTGAGTGTCTGCTTCATTATTTGTTTCTCCCACCAGAACGTCCACCTGTTTCTGATTTATTGCTGTAAATCACCCAGCACCCAATATAGTCTGGTCCACAGGGCAAGGAGGCCAGCCATTGTTTGGTAAATGAAGTACTCGTTTCAGGAATAAAAAGCTATATGTTTAAATAATTAATTAGGGCAGAGGTTGGTCTTTGCTTTCTAGGAGCTCACAAAAACATGGTGTAATTCGACGTAACTTGTAAGAGGCTACATCTTATCCTATGTATTACTCTTATTACCCTATTGCCTGCCTCTCCAACCTTTCTTGGGCTTCTCTATCATAAGTAGACTAGGCAACAAAAGTGGGGACCCTTTCTCTAGAAGGTCCCAGAAGTACATCTATGCTAGTTTCCTGTAGTCTCCTTCAGTACTCTTCTATTATTGTACCAGTATGGGTTACCATGAAAATTTAGCAGTGGATACATGGAGATCAGACAGTATGAACTACAGGAAATGAAACAAGTTCTGGACTTCACAATTATCCACTCAGTGTCTTAGCATGGTGTGGTATTAAGGTGCTAGGCTAGAGACAGCCGACCAAGGGAATATTTGGTCCCTTTGGGTGGTAGAGTAGAGAACACGCTTCAGTGACAGAGACCCATTTTTGAACATTTACAAGAGGCAAATTGAGAACAAAGAGAACACCTCAGATGATGTGGTGTGGATTGCTGAACATGTAGTTTTTCGGAAAATTTCAAAGCTATGACTAAGAAACCACATTGAGTTAATGAGGGGCATTTTAATGCTTAAAGAACCTCAAATATCTCTAAGCTGGGAGGTTGACAAGTTACAAACTGAAGGAAACCAGGTTCTTCTATGTAACCCTCCAGTACATAAAGCTCTGAATACAATAAATACTTGTTTTCTAGCTAGGCTGGTAAATGTCGAAGTGTTTTCTAATTGTAAGAAATGTTGGTTAAAAAAAAAGCAGGGAAAGGATATGAACAGACACTTCTCAAAAGAAGACATTTATGCAGCCAACAAATATATGAAAAAAAGTTCATCATCACTGGTCATTAGAAAAATGCAAATCAAAACCACAATGAGATACCATCTCACACCAGTTAGTATGGCAAGCATTAAAAAATCAGGAAACAACAGATGCTGGAGAGGATATGGAGAAATCGGAACGCTTTTACACTGTTGGTGGGAGTGTAAATTAGTTCAACCATTGTGGAAGACAGTGTGGCGATTCCTCAAGGAGCTAGAACCAGAAATACCATTTGACCCAGCAATCTCATTACTGGGTATATACCCAAAGAATTATAAATCATTCTACTATTAAAACACATGCACACATATGTTTATTGAGGCACTGTTCACAATACCAAAGACTTGGAACCAACCCAAATGCCCGTTAATGAGAGACTGAATAAAGAAAATGTGGCACATATACACCATGGAATACTATGCAGCCATAAAAAAGGATGAGTTCATGTCCTTTGCAGGGACATGGATAAAGCTGGAAACTGTCCTTCTCAGCAAACTGACACAAGAAAAGAAAGCCAAACACCACATGTTCTCACTTGTAGGTGGGAGTTGAACAATGAGAACACATGGACACAGGGAGGGGAACATCACACACCGGGGCCTGTCAGGGGGTGGGGAGCTAGGGGGAGGCACAGCATTAGGAGAAATACCTAATGTGGATCACAGGTTGATGGGTGCAGCAAACCACCATGGCAAGTGTACGCCTATGAAACAAACCTGCACATTCTGCACATGTATTTCAGAACTTAAAGTCTAATAAAAAAAAAAAAAAAAGAAAAGAAAAAAAAATATGGCTACAGATTGCTGGAGCAGCCTCTCTGTGGAAACCTAGGACCTTGAAGAATAGTTTACTCTTTAAGGCTATTATGAACTTATCCCCCTCATGAGTATCCTGGCTTTCAGCTCCATAAAACCTGCAATAACTGCCATTTTAAGACTTACACCTGGTCATAACACAAGAGATTGATTGGGGCTCCCATCTTATAGGGAAGGAAGACAGCACTTTCAGATGTATGGCCTCCCAAAATATTTTTCATGAGAAAAGCCAAAAAATACTTCTTCAAGATTCATGCAGGCATATGTGGTCAGTGCCCAAGTCTGTAAATAACATATCCAATCTTTAAAGGTTATACTCTGACTCTGTGAGTCTGCGGTATCCTTATTAGGCCAAATAACATGTTAGAAGGACGAGCTATGCTTTTAAAAAATTAGATTGAAATCTTTTAGGGAAAAAAATACTGCCCCCTTCCCTGTATTCTAACATTTGCTTATCTCTTCTCCCCACTCTCCACCCAGTTCAGGAAAGTTTCTCTTAAATCAGCCTGATATTTTCAAGACTAGCATGGCTGTTGACAGTTTTATGCAACTAATAAAGAAGATTAAAAAATAAACAAACTCTGCAACTTTCTGTATTTTGAAGTCCAATGCAGAGAAAAAAAGCCCTCTTGTGTGGGAAATGTAAAACGCTGCCTTGTCGGAGGGTGCTGGAAATATGATAGGAAAAAATGACTTCCATATATCTAAATGACATTTAAAAGAACAAAAATCAAGGGCTGTTAATGTAGCTAGATGTTGGGATTCAGGTAATATGTCCTGTAATTCATTCTGACTGACAGTTGTGAGGAGATATCAGAGTAGGGATGACCAGAATACCACCCTTTGGAAAAAAAAAATCGGCAACGGAACTTCAAAACTGATTCCTCACTTATCAACCTGATCTCTCCGAAGGGACTCCTTTCCAGCTAAATGCTGAATTGAATTCCATACATCACATTTCTTGGTAGAGATTTAGTGCTTTAATTAAATTTTTTATGTGTCAGAGAACTGTAAACATAAATTATCCTTTTGTTTTCTCTATCTTTAAAGAAGAGCTTAGAAAAATAATAGTAATTAAAGGTGCATGTGATTCTTCTTTAAGTCTTTTCATTACTTGTGTGAAGGCTACAATAGTTCTCTGTATTGTGGCTGCGGAATATTCTGGCCGTACCTCCAGGACATCTCAGCAATGACTGGCAAGTCTAAAATACATTTGATCAGCTATTTGTTTTGCTTAAAGAGATGATGATTGTTTTAATATTTTTCTGTTTCTTTCTGAAATGCTTTGAACTGAGCATTCATTTCTATTTCACACAGATAGATGTTGCTCAGCTGCTGCATGGGCTGAAGGGAAATCATTGGAAATATATTTTTTTTAATTTTCTAAACTATTTCAGTTGGAACATTGTGGCTCAGATTCCAAAAATCTTTTTGACTCAAATGTTGAAATCAATAATATTGAATAATAAAGGCAGAGTTAATAATCTAACAGAACTATCTGGGCATTTCTTTGCATATTAATACCTCATAGAGGGGAGTGAGATATTTTAAAATCCATTGGCCATTTTAAAGAATCGTCCAATTATATCATGTCAACAGTTGTTCCTCTTACGTATATACAGAGCTACTGGTAATGACAAAGCTTACCAGAAAGCTGTGCTACCAAAGACCAATGTCCCAGCTTGCATCTGGCTTTGTAGAACATGCCAAAAATGCTTAATGTAATGGGTCACATCTGTCAAGGAGGATTACAAATTGTACCTGTAATGCCCTGTAATTAGTAACCCTCAGATGGCTCCAGCTGCTATTTCCCTGAACATTTGCCTTGGTAACATCTCATAGGAATTACAACTCAGAATGAAGAGTATTTGGGTCCAGAGGACACTGTAGTGAAATAGGAACATTTTCTTCTAGTGTAAAAAATCCCTCTTTTCTCACCCAGTTTGCTGGAGGGTCTGTCATCCAGAGACCAGTACGGGATGTGCTTCAGCTTTCTGAGGAGAGATTTGGCTGTTGACTTTGAGAGCAGAATTCTCCCACGAATCATGAGAAAAGTAAATAAGTCTGTTTTCTGTGTGTTAGGGTGATTTGAGAATGAATGTGAGTCTGTAACTGGAGACTTCACACTGAGAAGCTGACCTTTTGCTTGGAAAGGAGACTTGCTATTTGGTTGGCTCATGGGTACATTTGCAAATGCTGGCATGCTGGGTTGTGTTTGCAGATCAGAATCTATTACTTGCTGAGACCTAAGATGCAATATGGAAAATGTATGTTTAAAAAATTGTTTCACTAGTTTGAGTTTCAGTACACTTTTTTCTGAATTTATTTGAGCAAGTTTCCAGTGAAAATTCACTATCTCATAAATGACTATCTAATAAAAATGAACTAAAACCAGACCCTTAACTTATACCGTTCAATAAAAACTTGTTTGGTGGATTAAAATTAAAATATGAAAATGAAAGTAGAAAATGATGAAAAGAAAATATAGGTATTTATTTTATTTATATACTCTTAGAGTAGCAGCATATTTGTAAACATGACTGCAAAGGTATAAATCAGGGAGGAAAAGATTGAGACTCCATCTCAAAAAAAAAAATTAATAAAGTCAACCCAGTTAGGGGTAAATATTGCCACTCCTCGGGCCTCCAGAGGAAGTGCAGCCCTGCTGACACCTTGATTACGGGCTTGCAACCACCATAAACACAGCCTCAGACTGTGTTTAATATTTTGTTTCTATCCTTACTTACCTGTCTTGGATCTGGGTCCTGGGTGTCAATGTGGAATAACAGAAAGCACACACACATGGAGTCAGGCAGACCTGTGCTTAATCTCTGGCTCTTTATTTATTCCCTGTGTATTCCTGGGCAATTTATTCAACCACTATGAGCTTGTTTTCTCATCTTGAAGACATGGCTAATCATATGCACTCCATAGAGTCATTGTGAGGATTAAAGGAGATAACATATATAACATGCTTGGTCCATAGTAGGCATGTGATGAATGTTGCTTTCCTTTTCCTATCGCCTTGTAATCTGTGAGCCAGTGGTGCTCTATAGTCTTGAAGTAGATGGTCTGGTAGAGCAGATATTTTGTATAGGGACTTTCTAATTTTCCTTCCAATCTCACTGCGTAGATAGCTTTGTTTTATTTTTTAAATTTCCCTTTATCTATATTAATGCATGGATGACAAAAATTGTATATAACCACTGTGTCGATAACTCTCTAGCCTGATTATACATAAGATTTCCCCTGATGACATTCTGTTTTATTTTGAACTATGATTATACCTACACAACATTAAAGTTTCTGGTTGAAAAGGGGAAAGTCCTACCAAAACGGCTGTTTGGGAAAACACCCTATAATAACAAATAAACAAATATTTATTATGTACATATTTATTATGTACATACTATGTGTTAAGTGTTGTAGGCATTAGGGAATGATATTAACATAGTACTTACATGCTTATGGAGTAAGGTAGACTGACCAGTAACTAGGCAAGTCTAGTACAGTTGTCCCTTGGTATCTATGGGGTATTCACTTTAGGACCATCATGGATACCAAAATCCAAGGATGCTCAAGCTCCTGATATAAAATGATGCAGCATTTGCATATAACCTATGTACATCCTCCAGTATACTTTACATCACTCTTAGATTACTTATACCAAATGCAATGTAAATCATCTCTAGATTACTTATACCTAATGCAACTTAATTTGAAGGCTCATTCCCATCAGGCTTCAAATGTACTGTAATCATTTGTATTATTTTAAAAAGTCAATTTTCCTGTCTCCCTTTACAGCGAAAGCTTGTTAAAAGAATTGTCTATACTTACTGTCGCTATTGTCTCTTCTCTTATTGTTTCTTGAATCCACTCCAGTCAGACTTACATCCCTGCCACTTCAATGAAATGAAGCAATGTAAATGCTATATAGTCATTATACTGATTGTTCAGAGAATAATGACAAGAAAAAAAAGTCTGTACATGTGCAGTACAGATGCAACTATCATAGACCTAACTACACTTTCAATTTGTGGTTGGTTGAATCCATGAATACAGAGGGTATAGTGTGATCGGTGCCATGGTGAGCACAAACACAAGGGGTGCTTAGCTGGGAATGTAGACTCCCTGGAGTAAGCAACTAAGTTGAGATCTCAATGGTGAATAGCAGTTAGCTATGTAGAGTCCCTTTTACCTTCCACAAAAAGGAAAGGGGGAAAAATATAAAGGAAATATTGTTTTAACAAATTTAATTGGTGTAAACATTAATTTTAGTTTAAAATTCTGGGTATATAAACAGAGCCATTCTTGTTTTTGTTTCCATTAAAAAAAGTTTTTGGATATAGTTGCACTACTGAGATGGGAGTGAATGGACCACTAATAAAATTCTTTCAAGTCACTTAGAGAAAAAGAGGGCTTTTATTACATTTTGCACAGATGTCCCCAGTGGACAGGTAGGCTGTTAGTCAAGATGTAAATACTATATCACAAATGTTCCTGAATACAGAGCCCTGATTTAGGAAACGGGGTAGATTTAGACCAAGTTGTGTTCACGGTAAGACACTGGGTAGGGAATGGTGTCAAATAGAAAATGTAGTTGCTGGTTTCTAGGAATAATAATCACAAAAACATGTTGTGCATCAATTTATGTGCCAAATAATGTTCTAAGTGCTTTTTGTGTATTAATTTGATTCTTCCAACAATTCTATGAGATAGGTAATACTTATAGTAATACGGGTACTAAAGACAGACTTTACTACAGCCAGCAAGTGATAGAGCTGAGATTCAAATCAAGACAAGTTGACTTGAAAACCTGTCCTCTTAACTCTTACAGTCAGTACTTTCCCCATTGGGGAAAGAAGGGCTTTGTGGAAATGTAGACACAGAAATGCAATATGAGAAGAGAAAACAGAAGCAAATATCAGCATGAATATATGTCCATATATCCATAAGTGCCAAGAGATAGGTTGAGTGATTAGAGTTACTGAACCTGGAGTTGAGATGGGGTGGGGATTACTTCATCAGGAAGGTCTACAGAAAAATAAATCTTAAGCCGTGTTTTGTTAAGAGAGGAATGTAATTATAATTACTACTAGCTAACATGTTCTGACCTTCTTCCATGTGCCTGTAAATGTTTTACATAATATCTAACTCAATAGTCAAAACAACCTGAGGCTGGCACTATTATATTTCCATTTATAGATGCAGAAACTGAGGCACAGAGAAGGTAATTTTCCCAAAGTCGCACAGCTCAAAAGGGGTGGAGCCAGGTTTTGAACCAAGGCAGCCTGACTCTTCCTTACATATATTGATGTGTTCCAGTAATTCTTCCCTCTCTCTCATGTCAACGATTTTTCTCTCTTCATGGTATTATTCCCATCAGCCTTCAAATGTGCTGTAATCATTTGTATTATTTAAAAAAGTCAATTTTCTTGTCTCCCTTTGCAGCAAAAACTCATTAAAAGAATTATTTCTTATTGTCTCTACTGTCTCTGTTCCCCCTGTTTGTTGAATCCACTCCAGTCAGACTTACACTCCTACCACTTTGCTGAAACTGCTCTTGTCAAGGTCACCAGTGACCTCCTTATGGCTAAATGCCAAGGTCAATTCCCAGCTCTCATCTTACTTGACCTTTTAGCACTATTTCCTATAGCAGATCCTTCCTTTGTCTTCCAGGACATTACCTCTGGTTTTTGCTTGTGTGTGTTTTTTTTTTTTTTTCTTCCTATTTCCCTAGTTGCACCAGTTTCCTTTGGCTGGTTCTTCACATTTCCAACTTCTTAATCTCAGAGTCCTAGACTGCTTCTCATGTCTATTCATAATCACTCCCTCAGTGATATCATTCTGTTTTGTGACGTAAAATACCACCTACATGCTGTTAAATCCCCAAATTTATATCTGCAGTCCAGATCTCTCTTCCAAACTCCAGATTTGTACATCCAACTGATTAGTGGTTCCATTTGGATGTCTAATAGGAATCTGAAATTTAATATGTCCAAAACCAAAATGCTGATATTTTCCCCACAATCTGATCTTTTCATTGTCTGATTCATTTCAATTAATGGCCATGCAATCTTCCAGCTGCTTAGGTCAAAACTGGGCATCACCTTTGACTCTTTTCTTTTTCTCATTCCCTTACTTCAGTCTAAATTCAATCTACCACTTTTTAATCAACTTTTTTGCAATTGTTGTGTCATGCTTGGATTATTGCAGAAGTCTCTTGATGGGTCTCCCTGATTTCACTTGTAACCTTCTAACCCACAGCAGCCTGAGTGATCTTGTTAAAGCCTAAGTCAGAGCATGCCGTCTTTCTTATCTTAATTCTGCAATGGCTCCTCATCTCGTTTTAAGCAAAAGCTAATGTCTGTACAATGGCCTATGGACCTAGCCCAGTGGTTTTGAATCATTACTATACATTAGAATCACTTGGGGGAACTTTTAAAAAAATGTCTGGTCCTCATTCCCAAATAAAATGAAGTCATATATCCAGGAGGGATAATATGTGGTGTGCCCCAGGTATCTGCAGTTTTTTCATAGTTCCTCAGGTGATTTTGAGAACCAGAAAGGGTTGAGTGTTCCTGGCTTCATTTTACCTTGATCTTCTACTACTCACTATCCCTGGCTTATTTCTATTCCAGTCACATTGGCTTGCTTGTTGGAAGATGCCAGGCACGCTGTTCCCTCTGAGTCTTGGCACTAGCTCTTCCCTCTGCCTAGTATGTCCATCCCCAGTTCCCGTGATGGCTGACTCACTCACCTTCTTCAAGTCTTTGCACAAAAGCAGCTTCTCTATGAAGCCTTTCCTGGTTCCCATTTCAAAGTGCATTAATCTTTTCTGCTTTATGTTCATCTATAGCCTTATCACCTTAAATATTACTGTTTTGCTTCTTTTAATGCATACCTCCCCTAGCTAGAATGTAAGCAAGCTCTCTGTGAGCAGGGATTTATGTGTTTTGCTTACTGCCATATCTCTAGTGCCTGGTGCGTAGTATCCACTCAGTAAATAATTGTTGAGTAAATGAATTATTTGACAAAATAACATATAATAAAGCAAGATTAGGGTAACAAGGCATCCAAGTAAAATAAAGAGCAGAGGAAAATCCAGGTAAGTAGTTAAGTCTATTTGCCTTTAGAGTAAGGACAAAGAGATGTCCACAAACTAAGTCTACATGCTCACTGATAGAATTTGAGATTGATTCACAAGCTAATTGAGAGGTCCTTGCATTTTTTAAGTCCATGAACCTTTTCGTTAGTCTGGTGAGGCTTACAAAGTCTTCTCAGAATAATGTTTTTAAATAAATAAAATGAAATCCACAGAATTAAAAGGAGACCAATTAATTTGAAACATAGTTAGAATAATTTTTAAAGGTTATAATAATATATGTGCCTCTATGTTAGCATATTGAAATCAGAGGTCAGCAAACTTTTTTTATGAAGGGTTAGATAATAAATGTTTTTAGCTTTGTGGACAATATAGTCTCCTGGAATTACTCAACTCTGCCATTGTAGCATGATAACAGCCACAGATAAAATGTATACGTGTATTAGCGTGACTATCTTCCGATAAAACTTGATATACGAAAGCAGGCAGCAGGCAGTTTTCTAAATAATAAGATCTACTGATTGGTCTAACAACTATGATGATTTCGAAGTGGCAATGATCCTAAATGATATTTTGAGATATCTGTTAAAACAATATCTGTAATGTGATATAAAGAAATTATGATATTTTTGGTGACAAAGTCACAGGTGCTGCTAATATTAACTATAATTTATATATTCATAGGTGAAGGAAATGCTAAGTTATAATTAAAAGCCAGTAAAATAAAGATGTAATATTTCCCACTCAAATTCACAGACCCCCTAAATTCTATTCATGGACCCCAATATAAGGACCCCTGAGCTAGGAGTCTTGATTAGCAGTTCAAAATACACATATTAACAACAGAATAACATTTAACTCAGGGTGAATGACAATCCCTTCTGAGTTGAGAAAGTTTAGAATAGACCCAGATCCCGGTCACATATATCTTTGTGGTGGTTTTATCAAGTGATGGCAAGAATTGATGTCCACAATATTCCACAGCCCCTAGTAAAGGGTGTCAGGAGCAGCTACTAAATAGAAACATGCCTAGAAGGTAGTGAAGAGGAGTGAATTTGATTGTTTGAAGCTCAGAGAAGGAATAAGCAGGCAGGCATCTTCCACTAATTTTAAAAATTCTGAGGAAGTTGTACAAACTTATCGCATTGTCAAGATTTGAAGGCATTGATGAGCCTGGCTCTGTTGTATACATACATACAATAAAAAGGAGTATTATTAAGGGAAGCAGTGGAAGGCCTATGACCTTTTCTGGAAAATGGCAGATCCTTTCTCTATAATTCCTACATTACTCAGTAGCCTCCAACTTCTTAGAATTCCTAGTTAAAAACTCCAAATATTCCAGCAATATCTTTCAAATACCACAATTTCCACTGATAGTGCCTCATACCCAATTCGGCTTTATCGTGCAGCTCCAATGTAATTGTAGCTACTGCATTGATCGAGTCAGAGAATCTACGTAGTTCTAACCAGATCCAAGCAAGAACTTGTTCAGGACCCAGAAACTTATTGCCCTTTAGAGTAGTAGTTAAATTAAAAAGGAAAAACCTGGTATTTTGAATTTGTGGCAATAATAGAAAAATTGCTAGGTACTTTTGATGAAGGAGTTTAAAGTGAATACAACACCGCATATATTGCCTTCATATTTCAGTGCACATCCAGATTTATTGATTAGAGAAGGACTGACTCAAACCAAGATTGATTTGATAGAAATCACAGTCTGCTTATTTATCATGTGAAGAAAATTTTCACATCTACCTAGGCATAGGGGTATTACTTCTTGACTCTGAATTAAGACTTGGCTGAGTGTCAGGTTTCCACTGGCAGTCTGTAGACCCTTTTCAAGAAAATTCTTGTTTGCATTTGAGCAAGAAACCACGAAAGGAACATTGGTGGTTTAAACGGCCAAAGGTACTTGGAAAAATCAAAATACAGTACAATATTGTTGACTGGTATTTGTGGTATACTAAAATTGTTGGCTGAATGCAGTTTTCTTTTATTCCATTTTTAAAAAAAGCCAATGAAGAATAATGCTAACAAGAGGACAACATTTCAAGCACTTTGGTTATACTCAGTTATAAGTAAATATTAGTATGCCAATTAGAAATTATTCTCTAATAAGGCAGGACATTAAAATAAATGGTCTAGGAACAACCATTCAAAAGCAGTATCCTAAGTAACTCTACTTAGAAGTGCTTGGTTAAGTTAGCAGTAACTTAGCTAACATTTATGAAGTACTTAGAATATGCCAGAATGTGCTAGATATTTTTCATAGATGGTCTTTTAAAACCTTTAAAAATTCCCTATTAAGTAGGTGTTGGTATTGTTCTCATTTTACACTTAAGAAAACTGAGTTTCAGAGGGGCTAAGTGACTTACCAGAGGCCTCACAGACAATACATAGAGATGGAATAAAAACTGGCTTCAGTGGCTTCTCCAATCTGTGAGTTCTTGAGTGAATTATTTTTCCTTCACAGTGAGGAGAGAGTAGGGAAATCGGGTCAAGAAAGAGTACATTAAAAATATTTAACTGAAAATCCTACATTTTGCACCTTTTAGGAATTAATCACTCAGGGCCCTAGTTCCTAACTACAAACATATGGCATTAGATTTTGGAAGAAAGGGCTTAACCCAGTTTGCTACTGGTTATTTTCCTTCAGCACAACAACTGCATTGCAAGGGAAATAGCTGCTCACAAGGGTTAAGGGCCTTATTATTATTCAAATGCCCTTTTAATACTCTTTATGTTGGCAAAGGTACATTACAAATGAAATACAGGAGAGGAATAATTCAAACTCCTTGGATGGTGGCATTTTGTAAACCTCAAAGCCATAGTACAAATCTGTCTCAAACCTCTGGAAATCCATCTTCATGGCATAGAGTAGGTGGGAAGGGGCTTGCAAATCCTTTTCAACCTGACAGCTCAAAAACCTAGCTTGTTTTCTGATTCCTCAGCTGTGACATGTCGGTGGCGGTGTATTTTTCACTTCAGAAACTAAGAACTTTTGCTAGAATATGGAGGCCCGAGCAGCTGGGTTCTAATGCTAGATTCTGCACAGGAAAGACAAAGGAAAGAGCAGGATGAAGTATATGTCAGGTCTTTTCTGGTGTTTTTGCATAAAGTGCATTTGATAATAAACATTCTATTCTGGAAGTTCCTGTGCCTTTAGACACAATGTTTCGGCAAAATTCTCAGCACTTGCCTACCATCTGTATATACCCATTTGCTTCATTCAGTTAACCTATTCCTAATGCTCACTTCTCAAGGAAGTGTATCTCCACACGATTTGAGGTGGCAAATAACCTGTCTGCCCCCAAATATTACTCTACCACCTGGCCACTGAGCTTGAAATTTCCAGCATGTTTCATTTATTTGATTATTTTTTCTACTTATTCCATCTGTTTATCCTTCCAGCTACCCACTAATCCGACAAAAAAAAAAATATTGTCTGCTCTGTGGTAAGCTCTCTGTTGGGTTCTGAAAATTCATTGATAATTAGAGCAGACGTAGCTCTTGCCTTTGAGTGTATAGCCTATTGGGGGAGACAAAATAAACATGTACAGGGACACAGAAGTGATTCACTTCAAATTGGGCTATGTGCTATGATGAATATGAATGCAATGGCATGACAGAAGACACCAGGAAGGGATCTACATAGTGTGTTCAGTGTTCAGTGTCAGTTCAGTTGAAACTTCTGTTTTTGAGATGGGGTCTTTCTGTGTTGCCCAGGCTGCAGTGCAGTGATATGATTATAACTCACTGTAGCTTCGACCTCCTGGGTTCAAGCAATCCTCCTGCCTCAGCCTCCCAAGTAACTGGGACTACATGCATGTGCCACCATGCTTGGCTAAGTTTTAAATTTTTTGTAGAGATGGGGTTTCACTATTTTGCCTAGGTTAGTCTTGAACTCCTGGCCTCAGGTGATCCTCCTGCCTTGGACTCCCTAAGTGTTGGAATTATAGGCATGAGCCACCACGCCTGGCCTCAGTTGAAACTTAAGACATTCTACTAGAGGGAACTCCATTTAAAGTACACATACAGCTGGGTGCGGTGGGTCGTGCCTGTAACCCCAGCACTTTGGGAGGCCAAGGCAGGAGGGTCCCTTGAGCCCAGGAGTTTGAGACAAGCCTGGGCAACATACCTAGATCCCGTCTCAAAAAAAAATTACAAATAAAAATAAAAATACACATATGCCATGTAGTAGGTGTAATGCACTAACTTACTAGACTGGTCACATTCACAGAGGATAGGACTCTGAGGACATGGGTCTCAGAACAGATCTTTTTTTGGGTGGACTATGGTCAGGGAGAAGAGAAGTAGACTAACTGAATTCCTTCTGTGTGCTAGGTTCTCTACTAAGTGTTGTTTAAAATGTTATCTTTCCTCATTCCAACCTCAGCACCAAGAGGTAGGTAGGCATTAACTCCATTCTAGGGATAGAAAAGCAGTTTCTGAGAGATGAAGCAATTTCACCAAGGTCACAAGGTTAGTTGGCGGCAAACCCTAGGAGTAGGAAAGAGTGTCGCGTGTGGGGATGAGTAGGGGGTTGGATAAAATCTAAAGCCTACCTAAATGAAAACAGAGGCAAAAATAGGAAGAGGAGATATGATGTCATTAACCAGACATGAAGTAAAAGACCGGCTCCTGTCTTTCAATTGCTTACAATTCACCTACAGAAAGATGAGGAACTCATGACAAAGGGCAGAATATAATAAGCAATACTAACAGTCAAGTCCAAACTGTGCATTATGACTGAAGAAGATAAACAAGGAACACGCGAGGGAGGAGTCGGGAAACTTTGAAAAAGCTACTGGGAGGAGGCTTTCAAAGCCATTTAAAATGGAGACTTCCTTCAAATACAGTGCTTGCTTCCTTTTGCTTGGATGAAGTAGTTTTAGATTTCAAGCAAGTTAGGTACAAAACAATGATTACTGAACTGTCTGGAAGGTCAACAGACACATTACGATCATCGAGTTATGAATTACTAAAGGCTATATGGGTCCAGGCAACATCCCATCTGTGGGTACTATTTCAGGTCGAAATACATAATACCAATTGTTGTCCCCAGCTCCACTTCCCATCACTAAAATGTGACAGTGATTAAATGCAAAATGCAAATATTACAGTATGTAAGTACAAATTTAAAACAATAATGGCCTCTTGTCAGACAATATGGAAAGGCAAAGTTGCATGGAATTTGTTATTATACTTGCAAATGCAGCAATATTTACAATGGGTTGACAAAGAGCTATATAACCCAATACAAGGCGAGGGAAGAATTATGGAAAGCAGGACTGGAAATTGTGAACACGGAAGAACACTGCCTTTAAGGAATCACAAAGGAATGCATGACGAGGGAGGAAAACAGTTTCAAGGTCAATGTTCCTCAGACATTTCGGAATAGCCTCCATGCTCCTAATTTCGTTTATGAATCAAGGCAAAGGCCAAAGAATCAGTTTTTTGAAATTTGCTTATGGCCTAACGTCCTCAATGCCAACTCTAATTTCTTAATTCTCTTATACTTCTTAAATGTCTTATTTTTCTATGAACCATGAGATCCCTGAGGCCAGAAACCACGTCTATCTTGTTCGCCATTCTATTTCTAGCATCTAACAGCGCCTGGCAATGTAGTACCTGCTCGATAAATATTTGGTATTTGAATGAATAGTTGTTCTCCTGGCTGCCTTGAAAGCTCTTGTGGCTTTCCTCCCTTACTAAGAAATTGCCTCCAGACTCTGTATCTCTCCTTATTCAATTATCTTCACTAAAACTGCTTATTTCATATCTTATTTCCCTAAGGGACTCTAAAGAGAGAAGATTTTAACAATAAGATTAATAGTTTCAGGCACTGCATGAATCCAGGATCAACCACAAAAACAGAAAACCACCGTAAGTTTTTAGAACAGAGGAAATGTAATGCCGAGAACCAGTTACACAGATGGTGGGATACACATAAGGACAGTCTTGCCTCCCAGATCCAGAGTATGTTGAAAGCAGTTCTCTTGATGCATGATCCTGTTATGCGCTCACACAATCTAAGGGTTGGAAAGAATCTTAAACTTCGTTAAGCTCCAATTCATCAGATGGCTGTTGTGCCACAGATGGCTATTGTGCCACAGATGGCTATTGCCTACTCCAACATCTCTTCTCTTCGTCCTCAGGCACAGAATGCCTATTTTCAGATGAACACATTTCTACCCAGAATAAAAAGAGACTGTTTTTCTAACCTTCGTTGCAGCTAGCCAAGGCTGTGAGACTAAACTTTTAGACAGTAATGTTTAAGCAAAGGTGTCATGTGGGACTTCCAGGGAGATTTCCGAAAGGGAGTGGACAGACACATTTAAGAGGGGCTTCTTTTTGTTTTTCTTCCTTTTCTCCTTTTTGAGGCCTATAGTGAAGACACAGTGTTGGAACTCCATGGGCCCATGAAGTATCCTTGCAGATAGAAGACGTGGGATAGGATGATAAGCTAAAACAGGAAGATAGGACCCTAGCTCCGTGATAACACCAGAGTGTTGCCACTTTGGACAACTTTGGACTTTGTTTGGACTGCCCACTTCCAAATCACTTTCACATGAAATAAAAATAAACTTCTTTATTATTTAGCCATTATTGTTGTGTTTTCTGACCTTTTGCTTTCTTTCTGTTATATACAACTGAATCTAAACCTAACTAATCCAGTTATATCATTTTTATTGCATCTTAGACAAATGGCCATTTGACTTTGGCTTGAATGTTTCCAGTGGTGGGAAACTTACTAGTTCTTGGGGTGGCCTATGTCTCTTTGAACAGCTATTACTAATGGGAACTTTTCTTAACTGAGTGCAAATTTATATTTATTAAGATTTTACTTAAGGCTGTTTGAATGGTTTTGGGTCACAAAGAACCTTGGAATTATTTTTTCATGTGTCATGTGTTTGAAGATGTGTCATGTTCCTCGGAGTCAGATCATCTCCAGTCTAAATATCTCCAGTTCTTTCAACTACTCCCCACAAGACATCGTTTCTTCATTTCAACAAGCTTAACCTAGCTTCGAGTATTAGTTCATACAGCAAGCCCTATGGAAAAGAGCTCCAGGCTATGAAATTCAGCTGTTGCCTGCAGCCCTATTTATTCAATGGATTCAATTGAATTAAGGAAAAGGTACTTTGTGCTTACTCTATGCTAAATTAGCAGCCTGCAGTTTACATAATGGACCTCATTATTTTGGGTGGGCTAAAATTGATGTTAAAACAAACACGATTATTTAATCCTATACTATATTATAATCAGCGTGTTCAGCAAGAGACTTAAAGTTTTAATTCATTATTAACCACATTGTACACAAACCAGCTTCTCCTTTTACATAGCAAGAGGCAACATTCCCAGAGTCATTAGCTATTGCTTAATCTGCTTAAACAAAGCTCCCTTCTTAAATGTTTTCTGTGGATATAGCCAATTCAGACGGTTGGGCTCTGATTTCTGGGACTGTGTGCTTGGCACCTGTCGATCACTTTTAATGGCAAGATATTCTTGGAGTCTACTGGGAAACTGTTTTTTATTTGTGTTAGAAGAAATTTATAGTCTTTCAAAATGTGCGTCTAAGAGTTATGCTTCTCCCCCACCACCCAACTAGAACACTGGCCAATGCCATTGACTCCTACCTGTCAAATTCAGTAAACCAATATTTTTTTTTATAATCTCGGCTGACACTTCTATGGCATTTCATGTTGTCGACTATCTCGTTTTCAAAATCATCTACTCCTTTGGTTACCAACATGGCGTCCCTACTGATTCTTCTTCTCTATGGCCATTTCTCAGTTTCCCCTGCTGGGTCCTCTTCTTCTAATCTCCACTTAATTGTTGCTGTTCTTCAGAGCCCTGACCATGGCCATCTGTGCTTCTCACTTTGCACCTTTATCCCGGACAATCCCGTCTACTTCTGTATAATCAGCATAGGCTGATGACCTTTTAGTCTGTATCTCCAGCTCTGACCTCTCTCTTTCGAGCTCCAAATCAGCATTTTCAACTGACATGGGGGCAGCGCTCTTGATGACTCACAGGCACCACAAACCATGTGTCTTCAAAACTCATTATCTTCCCACCCCCAACTCAGATACTCAAGCCAAATTCTCTAATCAGGCACTTTCTTACCTTTCTGTACTTATTCCTGTCAATAAATATGTCATTAAGAGATGTGAAAACTGAGGCTAAGTGCTCAAGTAGTTTGTCTATAAATTCCTTATCTACTACAACACAAAATTTTTAATGGATTTTAAAATTTTCTTTCTTTTTTTCTTTTTCTTTTCTTTCTTCTTCTTCTTCTTTTTTTTTTTTTCTAAGCCCATACCTTACAAGGACACCACAAGACAAATTCTAACACATTTCAGTCTAACTCTGGAGCTGGAGCTCTTAACTGTTATGCTAAATTCCCCCTACTAGGTAGTTTTATTATAGAATATTTTGTCTTCATCTTGAAAATCAGAGAGCAAGACCCTGAGGGAAGAGAACACTAAAGAGGAAAGGTTGTTGAAACATTAGGTTAGTAGGGGAGGTGATGTCCCTGAACAACGGGGAGAAGTAAAAGCTCAAAAGTGCAAGGAACAAAAGGCAGTTGAAAGAAAAAGTGCGAGGAGCCAGGGCAGGGCAGGAAGGGCCTCAGGCCAAAATAGTCTTTCTTAGGGTCTTATTGAGAGAGTGAGGACATCACTGGGATTCAATTAAGCTTGTAGGTAAGTGGTTTCCAGGTTGGAAAGGAAAAAACCTTTTGGTAATCCCAAACCTTGATTTCCACATAACTTATACTGAAATCAAAGGGGCCTATTGACTGAGACATGTCAATGGTAAACCTGATGAATAGCTGCAAAACATAATAACTGGCATGACTTTGGAACAGAAGCAAAGGTACAATTATCATAGCCCATTCAGCCATTAAAATTATAAGCAAATTGACAGTAAAATAATTATTCTCAAAATATTTTTTTCAACAGTTTCATTCAGCATCTTTCTATTATAGTCATTTCTATTTCTTCTGCTCCTAATTCCATCAACCACTTGTTTTTCTGGCTTTGCACTCAGCAACCCGTTAGGAATGGAACTCATTTTAAGTACACAAAAGGCATTGGGACAGCAAATTTCTTTAATCTTAAGACTCTCTCAGTATCCATTGCTTGACCAAATAGATATATTCCAACAATGTTGGCTATAAGATGAATTCTAATTTGCTTTTGCCTTACATTAGAACACTGAGGATGTGTTCCCATGAGTTCTTCCCTCCTTATATCCTACCAAGGGAAATTTCAAAAATACGGAGAAAGGTAGGTATCAAGAAGACATTTCTTAGATGGCATTGCTGCCATGATTATTTGGGGGCAGGGGAAAGGCGTTTCGTTTGGGTTCTTTCTTTTGCCATTGGTCCACTGTTCTTCTTACCCTTTTTCAGGAAAAGAATTTATTTAAAACCTGTTATTCTAAACCTGTTTGTCTTCATTCTTCTTATGGATATAAATAGTATCTAGAAAGTATAGGTGTGACGCTGTGTCTCACCACTAAGTGCTATGATTTAATACGAGTTACTCCAGCATGAAAACTCCTTACATTACATTCTTAGCTACTTTAAAAAGTAAGGTAAATGATCTTCTTTATCAATATCTAAATTAGAACTTAGGTAAAGTGAATTTACTTAAAACAAAGAGTAAGGTAAATTTATTTAAAACAAGGGAACATTTAAAGCTCAGGTTTCTATCACCTCCTTTTTTTTTCTTTTGAGATGAAGTCTTGCCTTGTCACCCAGGCTGGAGTGTAATAGCATGATCTCCACTCACTGCAACCTCTACCTCCTGAGTTCAAGAGATTCTCCTGCCTCAGCCTCCCAAGTAGCCTGGACTACAGGTGCCTGCCATCACACCTAGCTAATTTTTGTATTTTTAGTAGAGATGGGGTTTTGCCATGTTGGCCAGCCTGGTCTAGAACTCCTGACCTTAGGTGATCGGCCCTCCTGAGCCTCCCAAAGTGCTGGGATTACAAGTGTGAGCCACCGCACCTGGCCACCTCCTTCTTAATGACATTGCCAAAATGCTTTCACGTGGCTTATGGTTTCATTTATAAAGTAGTTAGTGAAAAGCCCAATATTTAACCCTAAATAGGTACTAATTTGTTTTTGAGGAAACTGAGGTCATATAGCCTTTGTAAATTGATTAAAAGGCAGGAGTGATCATTTCTTGCATGTGTCTCAGTTTCTAAATGCCGTGTTTGTTATCCTTAGACTAGGCATATAACCTCTGCATTGTTATATTTAAAATAATAACTTATCACTGTCCTTTTTTTTATAGTATTATATGAACTTACGGATTAGTAATCAGAAAATGCTTTCTGGATGAATCTGGCTTTTGTTTCAAGGTGTCTAGAAGGCACACAATGATATAACTAGCTTATGAATTCTGAATTTGCATTTCCTTTCTCTGAGTTATTTTGTCCATTTCTCATGTTTTTATAAGAATTTAAGGCCTGCCAGATTGGCTCATGCCAGTATTTCCAATAGCCTAGGATTCTACCTTCAACTGTGGTAGCTAGAGAAATTTTGTGGTAGGATGGATATATTTGCTTTTCATAACAGCAACCTTAAAAGCTTAGGAACAATCTAATAATCTTTTTTGCCCGTATTTTAAAATTATTATTTTTAAATTGACAAAATTATATACATATATGGTATACAGCATGATAGCTGAAATGCATATACATTGTGGAATGTCTAGATCAAGCTAATTAGCATATGCGTTACCCCATATACTTATAATTTTTTGGGGGTGAATATACTTAGAATCTACTTTCTTTGTAATTTTCAAGTATGCAATACATGGTTATTAACTGCAGTCACCATGTTGTACAATAAATCTCTTGAAATTATTCTTCCTGTCTAAATAAAATTTTGTATCCATTGATTCTTAGTAATCTTAACTACCTTCCACTCATTAAGGGTCTGTCATACATAAATTTATCTTCACATCCTTGTAACCTTCTTATATTTCTCACTTGGATTACTATGTTTTTCTACATGCTGATAAACAACTGATTTGACTAATCTTTTCCACTGAATTGCCTGATTTATCAACAGAGTAAGCTGAATGTTTTCGCATTTTATAGATGTAGCCAAAGGCACACACCAAACTAGCAAACTGAACAGGGAAAATGCTTGTGACAGTCTGGCCTGAGGTTACTGTCAAGCTCCCCTGGCATTCCAGAAGATCCCTTTTCTGGAAAACCAAAGGGCATGGCAAGATCAATTATCAGCTCAGGTCAGCATCAAATTTTAATAACCACGGAAAAAATGTAGCAACTGGTGGCAGACCTGAATCAGAGCTGAAGACCAGGTGGTATTAAACATATATGAGGGTGTGACTTCTCTGACCTTTTTATGACATGTGACCTTGATGGTCACTTGATTTCAAGATAAAAGAGTTAGGAGGCTCCTGTGACCTGGGCCATGTGCTTCCAGATGATTCAGGGGCTGACAAAATCACTAATGCACGGAAGATATTTATAGAAGTGTAGAATCGCAAACTAACAAGGATTGGCCAGCTCTAATAGTGACCATATTTCACTTGCACTATTAGATTCTTTTTTGAAAACTGTCTCTTAAGGCCAGTGCGGTGGCTCAAGCCTGTAATCTCAGCACTTTGGGAGGCTGAGGTGGGTGGATCATGAGGTCAGGAGTTTGAGACCAGCCTAACATCATGAAACCCCGTCTCTACTAAAAATACAAAAATTAGCCGGGCTTGGTGGCGTGCACCTGTAATCGCAGCTACTCAAGAGGCTGAGGCAGAAGAATCTCTTGAACCCGGGAGGCGGAGGTTGCAGTGAGCTGAGATTGCACCATTGCACTTCAGCCTGGGCAACAGAGTGAGACTCTGTCTCAAAAAAAAAAAAAAAAAAAAAAAAGAGAAAAAAAAAGAAAAGAAAAAAGAAAACTGTCTTTTAAAGGGATGGTTTCAGGCTCTAGTCTGAAAGACCAGTCTTTTCAGAAGAGGATTACTAGTGCAATGAAGGGACTCCAAGCCATGACATAAGGAACCCAGCATGTTTAATTAAGAGTAAAAAAAATGCTTAGGGAGGGTTATTTTTTAGAGGAGGGATCAGATTTGTTCTGTGTGGCTGCATATAACAATTCTAGGAACAGATTTTAGCTTGATATAAAGAATTCTCTGTTAATTGGATCAGTGCTAACAAGAATGGGTGGCCTTAATAGCATTTCCTGTTATCATGGGTCTTTAGATATGTTGATGTAGGGTGGACAGGAAGAGGGCAGAGGGGAATTGTATGAATGTGTATGAATGTGTGGGTCAAATCAGTCCGTAGTAGAATACTGGATCTGTATGACCAATTAATGAAGATTCAAGAAAAAATGAAAATACTGATATAGATTTCCAACTTTTAATTTTTCTTTTTTTGCATTTTTATTTTTATTTATTTATTTTTATTATTATACTTTCAGTTCTGGGGTACATATGCAGAATGTGCAGGTTTGTCACATAGGTGTGCACGTGCTATGGTGGTTTGCTGCATCCATCACCCTGTCATCTACATTAGGTATTTAAAATTTTTCTAAGCAAGTGAGGCTTGATAAGATTTTAGGGGGGCAATGGATAACATTTTCTTTGTCTTTCTGAGTCTGAAATCCATTAGAATTTGGAGCCAGAATGCCTGGGTTTGAATATAGACTGTCACTTACTAGCTGAGTGACCTCAGGAAAATTCTTTAAACCTTTTGTGCCTCATCTTCATTTGTAAAATGGGGATAATAATAGCTACCATTGGATGCTGGGAAGATGGCCGCCTAAGAACAGCTCAGGACTTCAGCTCCCAGTGAAAGTGCAGAGGGTGAGTGGACGCCGCATTTCCAGACGAATTTTTATTGCCCACAGACCAGGAGATACCCAGGCAGAGGGGTCGATGCGACTGTTTTGGCACCCGCGGGGCTGATTTGGCCGGCGCTGCTGCTGTGACCACGCCCTGTTGCTGCGGTTCTCCATACAAAAGCCACTGGCCTGGGAGCCCTCTTAGCTGGCGATCGGAGCCCTGAGACGCAGAGTTGCCCATTCATCTGAAATAGCGAGTCAGGCCAGGAGATTCCTAGGCAAAAAATCCACCAGGAGCCGGCTCCGCTGTTCGAGCCGACTCCGTGAGTCGCAGCACGGGAGATCCCGGCGCCTTTTCAACAAGCGACTGGAACGCGGGGTCGTTCAACTTAAAAGAAAAGACTCTGAGTCAGGGAGCTAGGTTATCAGGCTCCGTTGGTCCCAGCCTCCCACCCCCAACAACAACGAAAACAAAAACAGTAATTGGAAACCCTCTGGGTTGAGCCCTTCAAACCAAGCACAGCTGAACCCCGGATGGTCCAGCTCGGTGGGGGAGGGGCTTCCGCCATTACTGAGACTCTCCACCACTACAGAGGTGGGCCGCCGTCGCCGAGGCAACCCGCCATTGCCTAGGCAACCTGCCACAACAGAGAGAGTCCGCCATAACAGAGGCGGGGCCACCATTGCCAAGACAGTTCTAACTACGCCCATATAAACAGGACTGCAGGGAAGAGCACAGGGCAGCTGGACGGAGCCCACAGCAGCTCAGCAAAGCCTCTGCAGGCAGGCAGTGGCTAGGCGTGCTGCTATCTGGGCGGGTCAGACCTGAAAGAAAAATAAAAAAAGGCAGTAGTGCAACAGAAACTCATAAAGCTCCAACTCCCTGGCACAGAGCACCTGGGAACATAAAGGGCTTTATGGGTTCAGCTGCAGCAGACCTAAACATACCTGCCCAGCAGCTCTGAATGAACAACGGAGCTCACAACTCAGGACTTAAGCCCCGATGAAAGATAGACTGTCTCCTCAAGTAGCTCCCTGACCCCCATAGATCCAAAGACTCAGCTCATAAAGGAGAGAACGGACTGACAGTTGGCGAGCATCCTTCTGGGACAAAGATAGCAGAAGAGGAAACTGGCAGCAACCCTTACGGTTCTGAAGCTGCTGCAGGTGACGCCCAGGCAAGCAGGGCCTGGAGAGGACCTCAGCAGTCCTACAGCAGAGGGGCCAGACTGTTAGAAGGAAAGCTTAAAAAAAAAAAAAAAAGTAACTTCAGCATCCACGAACTAGAAGCTCACTCAGAGACCCAATCTGAAAGACAGTAACTACAAAGACAACAGGTGGATAAACCCACAAAAATGGGAAGAAACCAGCACAAAAAGGATGAAAACTCCCGAAACTAGAACACCTCTCCTCCTAAAAGGGATCACAACTCCTCACCAGCAAGGGAACCAGACCGGATGGAGAAGGAGGGTAATGAAATGACAGAATCAGACTTCAGAAGGTGGGTAGTAAGAAACTACAGTGAGCTAAAAGAACGTGTTCTAACGCAACACAAAGAAACCAGGAACCTTGAAAAAAGATTGGACGAACTGCTGACGAGAATGGACAGCATAGACAGGAGTATAAGTGAATTGATGGAGCTGAAAAACACAACACGAGAACTTCGTGAAGCATGCACAAGCTTCCACAGCCGAATTGACCAAGCAGAAGAAAGGATATCAGAGGTCGAAGATCAACTCAATGAAATAAAAAGAGAAGGCAAGAACAGAGAAAAAAGCACAAAAAGGAATGAACAAAATCTTCAAGATATGTGGGACTATGTGAAAAGACCTAATCTACATCTGATAGGTGTACCTGAATGTGATGAAGAGAATGAATCCAAGCTGGAAAATACTCTTCAGGATATTATCCAGGAAAACTTCCCCAACCTAGCAAGGCAGACCAATATTCAAATCCAGGAAATACAGAGAACACCACAAAGATATTCCTCAAGAAGAGCAACCCCAAGGCACATAATCATCAGATTCACCAGGGTTGAAATGAAAGAGAAAATGCTAAGGGCAGCCAGAGAGAAAGGTCGGGTTACCCACAAAGGGAAGCCCATTAGACTCACAGCAGATCTCTCAGCAGAAACCCTACAAGCCAGAAGAGATTGGGGGCCAATATTCAACATCCTTAAAGAAAAGAACTTTCAACCCAGAATCTCCTATCCAGCCAAACTCAGCTTCATAAGTGAAGGAAAAATAAAATCCTTTGTGAACAAGCAAGCACTCAGAGATTTCATCACCACCAAACCTGCTCTACAAGAACTCCTGAAAGAGGCTCTACACATATAAAGGAACAACCAGTACCAGCCACTCCAAAAACACACCAAATGGTAAAAGAGCGTCAACACAATCAAGAAGCTGCATCAACTAACCAACAAAACAGCCAGGTAGCATCAAAATGACAGCATCAAATTCACACATAACAATACAATCCCTAAATGTCAATAGACTAAATGCTGCAATCAAAAGACACAGACTGGCAAATTGGATAAAAAGCCAAAACCCATCAGTGTGCTGTATCCAGGAAACCCATCTTACATGCAAGGATACACAAAGGCTCAAAATAAAAGGATGGAGGAAGATCAACCAAGCAAATGGAGAGCAAAAAAAAGCAGGATTTGCAATTCTCATCTCCGATAAAATAGACTTTAAAGCAACAAAGATCAAAAGAGACAAAGAAGGACATTACATAATGGTAAAAGGATCACTGCAACAAGAAGAGCTAACGATCCTAAATATATATGCACCCAATACAGGAGCACCCAGATACATAAGGCAAGTTCTTAATGACTTACAAAGAGACTTAGACTCCCACACAATAATAGTGGGAGACTTTAACACCCCATTGTCAATATTAGACAGATCAACCAGACAGAAAATCAACAAGGATATCCAGGACCTGAACTCAGACCTGGAACAAGCAAACCTAATAGACATTTACAGAACTCTCCACCCCAAATCCACAGAATATACATTCTTCTCAGCACCACATCACACCTACTCTAAAATTGACCACATAATTGGCAATAAATCACTCCTCAGCAAATGCAAAAGAACGGAAATCATAACAAACAGTCTCTCAGACCACAGTGCAATCGAGTTAGAACTCAGAATGCAGAAACTAACTCAGAACTGCACAGCTTCCTGGAAACGGAACAACTTGCTCTTGAATGTTGACTGGATAAACAATGAAATGAAGGCAGAAATAAAGATGTTCTTCGAAACCAATGAGAATGAAGACACAACATACCAGAATCTCTGGGACACATTTAAAGCAGTCTCTAGAGGAAAATATATAGCAATGAGTGCCCACATGAGAAGAAAGGAGAGATCTAAAATTGACACCCTATCATCAAAATTGAAAGAGCTAGAGGAGCAAGATCAAAAAAACTCAAACCTAGCAGAAGACAGGAAATAACTAAGATCAGAGCAGAACTGAAGGAAATAGAGACATAAAAAACTCTTCAAAAAATCAATAAATCCAGAAGCTTGTTTTTCGAAAAGATCAACAAAATAGACAGACCACTAGCGAGATTAATAAAAAAGAAAGAGAATAACCAAATTGATGCAATAAAAAACGATAAAGGGGATATCACCACAGATTCCACAGAAATCCAAACCATCATCAGAGATTATTACAAACAACTCTATGCACATAAACTAGTAAACCTGGAAGAAATGGATAAATTCCTGGACACCTGCATCCTCCCAAGCCTAAACCCAGAAGAAGCCGAAACCCTGAATAGACCAATAACAAGGTCTGAAGTCAAGGCAGCAATTAAGAGCCTACCACCCAAAAAAAGCCCAGGTCCAGATGGGTTCACAGCCGAAATCTACAAGACATAAAAAGAGGAGCTGATACCATTCCTTCTGAAACTATTCCAGACAATCCAAAAAGAGGGAATCCTTCCCAAATCATTTTATGAGACAAAAATCATCCTGATACCAAAACCCGGCAGAGACTCAACAAGAAAAGAAAATTTCAGGCCAATATCCATGATGAATATAGATGCAAAAATCTTCAATAAAATACTGGCAAACCGATTGCAGCAGCATATCAAAAAGCTCATCCACCATGATCAAGTAGGATTCATCCCGGGGATGCAAGGCTGGTTCAACATACGCAAGTCCATAAACGTAATTCACCACATAAACAGAACCAAAGACAAAAACCACATGATTATCTCAACTGATGCAGAGAAGGCTTTTGACAAAATTCAACAACCCTTTATGCTAAAAACCCTCAATAAACTAGGTATTGACGGAACATATCTCAAAACAATAAAAGCTATTTACGACAAACCAACAGCCAATATCATACTGAATGGGCAAAAACTGGAAGCATTCCCTTTGAAATATGGCACTAGACAAGGATACCCTCTCTCACCACTCCTATTCAATATAGTACTGGAAGTTCTAGCCAGAGCAATCAGGCAAGAAAAAGAAATAAAGGGTATCCAAATTGGAAAGGAGGAAATCAAATTGTCTCTATTTGCAGATGACTTGATTGTATATCTGGAAGACCCCATCATCTCAGCCCAAAGTCTCCTGAAACTGATAAACAACTTCAGCAAAGTCTCAGGATACAAAATCAACGTGCAAAAATCACAAGCATTCCTATACACCAGTAATAGACTTCAAGAGAGCCAAATCAAGAACGAACTGCCATTCACAATTGCTACAAAGAGAATAAAATACCTAGGAATACAACTAACAAGGAATGTAAAGGACCTCTTCAAGGAGAACTACAAGCCATTGCTCAACGAAATAAGAGAGGATACAAATAGATGGAGAAACATTCCATGTTCATGGTTAGGAAGAATCAACATCGTGAAAATGGCCATACTGCCCAAAGTAATTTACAGATTCAATGCTATTCCCATCAAGCTACCAATGACCTTCTTCACAGAACTGGAAAAAACACCTTAAACTTCATATGGAACCAAAAGAGAGCCCGCATAGCCAAGTCAATTCTAAGCAAAAAGAACAAAGCAGGAGGCATCACACTACCGGACTTCAAACTATACTACAAGGCTACAGTAATCAAAACAGCATGGTACTGGTACCAAAACAGAGATATAGACCATTGGAACAGAACAGAGGCCTCAGAGGAAATACAACATACCCACAACCATCTGATCTTCGACAAACCTGACAAAAACAAGCAATGGGGAAAGGATTCCCTGTTTAATAAATGGTGTTGGGAAAACTGGCTAGCCATGTGCAGAAAGCAGAAACAGGACCCCTTCGTGACACCTTACACCAAAATTAACTCCAGATGGATTAAAGACTTAAACATCAGGCCGGGCGCAGTGGCTCAAGCCTGTAATCCCAGCACTTTGGGAGGCCGAGGCGGGTGGATCACGAGGTCAAGAGATCGAGACCATCCTGGTCAACATGGTGAAACCCCATCTCTACTAAAAATACAAAAGATTAGCTGGGCATGGTGGCGGGTGCCTGTAATCCCAGCTACTCAGGAGGCTGAGGCAGGAGAATTGCCTGAACCCAGGAGGCGGAGGTTGCGGTGAGCTGAGATCGTGCCATTGCACTCCGGCCTGGGTAACAAGAGCGAAACTCCGTCTCAAAAAACAAAACAAAACAAAACAAAAAAAACAAAAAAAGACTTAAACATCAGACCTAACACCATAAAAACTCTAGAAGAAAATCTAGGCAAAACCATTCAGGATATAGGCATGGTCAAGGACTTCATGACCAAAACGCCAAAAGCAATGGCAACAAAAGCCAAAATAGAGAAATGGGAACTAATCAAACTCCACAGCTTCTGCACGGCAAAAGAAACAGTCAGTAGAGTGAATCGGCAACCAACAGAATGGGAAAAAATTTTTGCAGTCTACCCATCTGACAAGGGGCTGATATCCAGAATTTACAAAGAACTAAAACAGATCTACAAGAAAAAAACAAACAAGCCCATTCAAAAATGGGCGAAGGATATGAACAGATACTTTACAAAAGAAGACATACAGGAGGCCAACAAACATATGAAAAAATGCTCATCATCACTGGTCATTAGAGAAATGTAAATCAAAACCACATTGAGATACCATCTCACACCAGTTAGAATGGCGATCATTAAAAAATCTGGAAACAACAGATGCTGGAGAGGATGTGGAGAAATAGGAACACTTTTACACTGTTGATGGGAATGTAAATTAATTCAATCATTGTGGAAGACAATGTGGAGATTCCTCAAGGACCTAAAAATAGAAATCCCATTTGACCCAACAATCCCATTACTGGGTATATATCCAAAGGATTATATATCATTCTACTATAAGGACACGTGCGCACACGAATGTTCATTGCAGCACTGTTTACGATAGCAAAGACCTGGAACCAACCCAAATGCCCATCGATGATAGACTGGATAGGGAAAATGTGGTACATATACACCATGGAATATTACGCAGCCATCAAAAACGATGAGTTCACGTCCTTTGTAGGGACATGGATGAACCTGGAAACCATCATTCTCAGCAAACTGACACAAGAGCAGAAAATCAAACACCGCATATTCTCACTCATAGGTGGGTGTTGAACAATGAGAACACATGGACACAGGGAGGGGAGCACTACACACTGAGGTCCATTGTGGGGAAATGGGGGAGGGACGGGGGGGTGGGGAGGTGGGAAGAGATAGCTTGGGGAGAAATGACAGATACAGGCGAGGGGACGGAAGGCAGCAAACCACACTGCCATGTGTGTACCTATGCAACAATCTTGCATGTTCTTCTCATGTACCACAAAACCTAAAATGCAATTAAAAAAAAAAATAATAATAGCTACCGCAAGTACAAAGCATGTGAACAGTGCCTTGTTCATAATAGATTCCCTAAAAGTGTTAGGTATTACCTTTTAATTGGCATACAGATACAGAAGTCAGCTGAAAGATAAAATGTCACCTGTAGCACAGATAAAGCTGAAGTGGAGATTGTGGATTTAGATCTTCGGCCAAATGGGTGTACTAGTACGCCACCCCGATCAGTTTACCTATCCAGTCATTGTCGCATCTGTACAACTATAGGTCTTCTCTATAGAAGTTGGTTTCTTTCCTGTTTGGCATAGAATGTGGGCATTTCATGGATAAGATGGCTCCAGAAAGTGAGAAACTCAGAAGGGGCCAAGTTGAAGATGCTAACTTTTTTCTTTGAAACTTACTAAATAAAATAATTCACTTTTCCTACCATAGTGAAGAGTAAATGAAGGACAGGGGAGGCAGGAGTATTTTTAGTGGAGCTCTCTTTCCATGTAGATATGAGGCAAAAAATGAAGGTTCACCCTCTAATGAGAACACGAGAGAAAGAAGAAAAAACAAACTATCATTTAAAACACCATCATTTCACACCCCAAAAGTAGAAAGGACATAATCTCAGAGTGACGCAAAGTCCTTTAATAAATTTAGCTTTCTACCACACTGCCCTTATTGTTTTACAGACCTGTAAGATTTCATTAGAATATTGTACAAATCCCTGGAACTGGCCTTTGGGAGCCACTGAACTAGATGACTTTTCAGATCCTTCTAGCCGTGAGATATTTTAATTCTATGATAGAATTTTACCTGCACCTGGATGGCAGAAGAGAACCAAGGGACTGGACCTGGGTCAGGGGAAAGGCAGATCGTGAAAATGTGTTTGCGAGAGGGTTGGCAGTCAGGCCCAGAGCTGAGTACTTTTTCTCCTTGCAATTCTTAATCATATTTCCAACTGTCAATATGGAGAAAAATGTATCTAAAAAAGCCAGAGGGTTGTTACGAGGAGAACTTGATGTTGAACCTCTGTGCCCAGCCTTGAGCTTTGGGCTCTCCGTTGCCAGCCTGTGCACCATAATAGTTGGAAGAAAAGACAGAAATGCCAGTTTTGGCATCTCTCTCAGTAATAAAATTTCAAATGTGTTTGCTTTTCTTGTCTTAACATTTTATTACTAGCTTGTAGTTCTTCTCATCCCATGTGTGGTCCCACATCCCCCCTTGTGAACTGATGAAGCTACGTTTTAGCAAATTGAAATAGAAAACCACGTATCCAGGGCGATTTATCATTAATGTGAAATTCTATCCTAACTTCAAAGTCAAGGAGCAGGAATCCCAAGCTATTTCAAAATTCATATTACAAGACAGACAATCAGATGCCCCAAACCACAACATCTTGTACTCTATTAATCGTACATTGACAGGGTCCTTTGGTTGCATTTGTATTTCCAAATAAATACAAACATATGTCACGATTTTTTATTGATTTTGGACTTTCCTAGGAAGGAAACACTGTTAAATTGTAATAAATGGTGTCAACTGAAACAAATAGTGCAAAACCCATTAAGAAGGCATTTGTTGCAGAACTTGGTTTGATTTGTTGGCGTCTGTTGAAATCATGTCAAAATAATGTCTCCGGAAACCAAATAAAAATTTGTTTGCAAATTTGTCTGCAGCAAGCATTTTTAGCATATAAAAATCCTTAAGAATCAATATGGTTTTATTCAGTGTGCAAATGTATTGAAAAGCATTATGGCAAAAATTCCATTGCTGAATTATATGATAGTGTTAGTGAATTAATAAATAATAATAGATGATAAATAATATAGGGACTGAACTAGATAATACATTTATGAAGAAGTAGAGGGAGAAAAAGATTAAGGGGGATACTCTTGGGAGAAGATCAATTTTCAGATAAGCTAAAATAACATTTTATATTCAGAAAATTAATGGAGTTTAGTCCTGTAACTCACAAAGTCCAGTTGAAGTAAATTTCACTGCATCCTCTAAAAAGGAAAGGAGATGCAAATTGCCTAGTTCTAAAGTGATAACCATTGGAGTTCTGATATGAATCAGCCTGCATCTAAGATTTGCATGACTGTGTTTGCCTTCCAGGTAATTGGGAATTTAATTGCTATCAGGATAAAATTTGAGTCTTATTTGCAAATGGTATCAATGCAATGTATCCCAATGTGCGTTTTTGAGAGTCATTGTAATTAGGCAAATGGGAGGGCTGCAGTTGGGGCTGGACCTCGCTATAGAATTTGAAAAGAGCTTGTCTTCAGCATACTCCAGATTCTCTTCTGCTACTGCCCTCTCGTTCCTCACCTTACAGTGGTGTTCTAACTGCATCTGACCTTTTTGTCCCTCTCTTAGTTTCCTCCTCACACTGAAACAGATCCCTTCTAATCTCATCCCTGGTATGTTTGAAGGAGCTCGTCAATGTCTTTATCCCTTACCACTGCCATATACTTTCTTTTTCTTTTTGCAAAGTAAAAAAATAAAAATAAAAAACCCAAGCCGAATCTCCACCGCCATCTACTCTCACCCTAGTTTTACAAAAAGAAGGGTGCTTTAATGTCTCCCAGCCCCCAAATAAAAGCAGGAAGGACATCATCTCAGAAATATAGATAGCCTTTTAACTGAATACATTTAGCTTTTTGACAAACTCACATGACACTGACCTTATTTTTCTAATTTTGATTTTTAAAAAGCCAAACTTTATCACAGCCCAGCACTGTTTTGTAAACTGATGTTTGAAAACTGCTGTGGTGTTGAGAAGGGAAGGGGTACTGATTTTCTGTGGTGGGGTAAAGTATAGTTATGGCACAAAGCAGGATGAAGCTAGGAGGTTTGTCTTAGGAATTAGGTTTGTCTTAGACAGTAACAACAGGCTCTGGGGTAAAGTAGAAAGAATGCATGGAATATAGCGACAAGTAAGGCTTTATTGGTGGGGAATCATGTTGGAGAGGCTCACGAGGGCTTTATAAGCATGGCTACTCAAGGGGAAATGACTATAGGTTCTTCTCAAGGCTCTTACAACATCTTTGAAATGAATGGTTAGAATTGTATAGGACTTTGTATGGCGCGACTGGCCTTTTGCTGGCCATATGACACTGTGCAGCCAGCTTCCTTGTTGCAGTAATTGGATATTGCAATTCCCCTTCCTCTGTAAGCACCACCGATATAAGCCCATTTTGGGTTGGCAAGACAGCATTTTTTATTGATTTGAATTCTGCAAAGTGTTCTGTGAGCAAAGTCTTTTAAAATCAGGGAATTCAAAGTTGCTGAATTATGCATATGTTATATGTACATAGCCTATTTGTACGTGTCTGTGTATTCCAACTTCTAAAACAGATTATACCAGTTTCTTATTTTCCTTTGCAAAAAAAAAAAAAGGACCAAAAGAGCTCAATCCAAGGTTGAACTAAGTGCTGTCAGGGTTCCAGCTTTGGGGGTTGTTAGAAGCATCCTGAGGAAAAATTTAACAGAACAATGCCCTGTTGTTACTTGTGAGTGAAACCTACAGACCATCAGAGGGAGTACTTTAGCTGCTGTGAAAGGGCACACAGGGAGACAGATAATAAATGTACAAAATCCAATGTCAGAAATGACCACTGTTGCAAAATGAGACTGAAAGCCTTTTTTTTTTTTTTTTTTTTTAGCTGTTTCTACAGATGAAGTCCCAACTCTGGCCATAGCCAATATTAGCTGGATAATTCTTTGAATCTGGCTAATGTGGAATCTTGCAAGGACAAAGAGGATTTGCTCACAAACTGGTAAGACAGGTACTGGTCATGCATGCTTAAATGTGCTAATAGTTCTGATCTTTAATGGTACTGACTTAATGAAGATGATGTTATGCATTTTTAATTGTTCGCCTATGATTTGACATTAACCATGCCTTTCTGACTAATACGAAGATTTGTTGGCCAGAACTGACATTAGCTGAAAATGGATCTTTAAATTGTCAGTTCCTCCCACATCTTCCTTGCCTTTGTTTTCCCTAGTGCCTTTCAACTGAATTGATGAGCTCCATTTGCAGGCCCATATCACCCCCTACCCCTTTCCTAAATCAATGTTTAAAATGGCAGAAAATATATCAGCAACCTCAGACTAATTTAACCGGGCTTGAAACACTGAGTCGGGAGTGAGCTTCGTGCATCCATTACATCCCTGAATTGCGGTGCTCCTTGCCCCCTTTCTAGGTTACTTTTGCTCTGATCTCCCACCGTACAGTTTGTCTGGTGATTTGGGCTTGTTTCCTCCAGGGCTGAGTCCCCATGCAGAACCTTGCCTCATTCCTGCCCAACTTCTCTTCCTAGAGTCTGCCCCAGCCTGTTTCTTTGATACCTTATTAGCTGGCAAGATATGGACATATCATGATGACGATGCACTCTGCTTCACTTCTGGGTTGAAACCTTTCTAGAGGTTCTTGTTACTGAGTTGGCTCTCCTCCCTTTACCATTGTTTGAGGCTGTAAACGCTGCTCTAGATATTCCCAACTGTCCTGGCTGAGATCCTGCTCTTCACTGTGGTCAGATTCCCTCAGCACCTATTCTAGTTAATGGGTCTTTGCTTGGCCCAACTTCCTCTCCCTTCATGCTTTGTGGCTGAATCCATCTATGATTTGTCTTTGTAGATGATGTGAGGGTTTCTGGAAAAAGCTCTATCTCCAAAATCTCCATCAATGATAGCTGAAATTTCTTGCTATTAGAGATTCAGCACTTTGACACAGGATATTTGTCTATAGGCAATGTCTGTAAAAATGCATAAGGTGTCTTAGGGTGTTCTAGGCTAAGCTGTGGTAATGAGTAAACCCAAATATGTAATACCTCAACATAATAGTTTATTTCTTGCTCACATAGCAATCCCATGAGGGTTCTCAGGTCAGCAGGGTGGTTCTCCTCCCTACAATCATTTTGAGATTCAGGCTTTCCCCATTTTGTGGTCCCTCAATTTCCTAGGGCCGCATGGGCATCTATACACAGCTGGTGGAAGAAAAGAGCCAGCCTCCAGAGTAAGACTCTTTTCTTAAAAGTTTTGACCTGGAGGTGGTGCTCTGTATGTTTTCTCACATGCCATTGGTCAGAATTCAATCACATGTTCACATCTAATTGCAAAGGAGGCTGGGGAATGTAGTCTAGTCATTGTGCCAGGCAAATGGGAGAATAGATTTTGGAGGACAGCTAAAGTTGCTGCCATATCAAATAAGGATAACATGCTAACTTATTTTCAGTCTTTGATGCCCTAACACAGTTTGTTTCATTAAATTGCTAATATCTTGGCAAACAGATGACAAAATAATAGGATATGAGCTAGGTCAGGGGACTAAAATAGAGGAGCGTAGACAATACATAGCCAAATATGGTTCATTGAATGGAAAGATCAGATTTCTTTGAGGTGAAAACTTTGCAAGGACAGGACTCTTAGAAAGTCAGGGATCAGGCTGGGCATGGTGGCTCATGCCTATAATCTCAACACTCTGGGAGGCTAAGGCTGATGGATCACTTGAGCCCAGGAGTTTGGGACCAGCCTGGACAAAACCCTGTCTCTAGCAAAAATATAAAAATCAGTTGGGCATGTTGGCACCTGTCTGTAGTCCCAGCTACTCTAGAGGCTAAGGTAGGAGGATCACTTGAGCCGGGGAGGTGGAGGCTGCCATGAGTCATGATCGTACCACTTCACTACAGCCTGGATGACAGACTGAGACTCTGTCTCACACACACACACACACACACACACACACACACACACAAAGAAAGGGGTCAATATGAGGGTACTGGGAACAGGAAAGACAAGGGGATGGAAACAAAGTAAACATGAAAAGGATATCTCAGTTTGTTTCAGGTCAGCTCTGCTTCTACGCCCAAAATGCTTGCCAGGCAAGGGTCTTCAAAATGTGAATAATCCAGTGTTGTGTTTAGTCCTGTGTCATCTGTCTTTGTGAAAGAAAGGGAGCAAAATGCTCCCAAAGGCCAGGTGCTTAGTGTACTCCACCAGGTTCCTGATCTTATAAGATTTTTCAATTTAGTACAAAACCAAAAGAATTAAAATCCCATCGATTTCACCGTTCTTTGGTCTTTGCTCAGGTCACAATGAAAGGATAGTTTTCTTACAGCTGTTCGTTTGGTGTCAGGCTACCCACTGGGAGCCTTATTATATATGAGGCAAAATCTCTTCATATAGGAATGGATTCTGTTTCCTGTTGGACATGCCACTTTACACAAACAAGGACTGACCTCTAGTTCATTTACATCTTCTTTTCCTCCACAGCCTTACAGACTGCGAGCAATTGACCCATGCTGGTGACTGACCAACACATCCTTAGCTAGCTGGGTCAGAGCAGGAGTTGGTTCAGCAGGGAACAGGGAGGTTAGTGGGAGGTTGGAGGTTGCCAAGCAATGAACCTCAGATGTTATCTGCAGAGCTATTAATGGGGCTGAATTTGATTTGTGTTTAGCCTGTAAGCACTTTGCAAAGATAGATGAGAGGTAAAGGTCCGGAGATGCAGAGGCATGGAAACCATAGATTTTGCTTTTTAGCTTGTGTCCTAGATATGTTCACTGGGCAGCACAAAAAGAATCTTGAAGGTGGAGAGTCATGGGCAGTCAATCCATTCTGGATGAATAGATTTCTAAGAGTTTAAGGGCCTCATTAGTATAGACAGTTATCCATGTAATGTGATGTGAGGCATGCTCCAAAATATCATTTTCTTGCAGTGTCTGAAATCCCATCATTAAAGATCATTCCTTGAAAACCTTTCAAAGTAATTATAATAAACTAGTTTATTTAATTAGCAATTATGTAGTTCTTACTATACACTAGACACTATTCTAAGGGCTTCATAGATATTAACACACTTATTCCGTGTAACAACCCTATGAGGAAGGTACTATGTTAGGTATCTACATTTTACAGATGAGCAAACAGAGAGAGAGAGAGAGAGAGAGAGAGAGAGAGAGAGGCCCAGGAACTCACAGTTAGTGAATGTCAGGAGCCAATATTACAAAGTCAGGCAGACTGGCTCCAGAGTCTGTACTTTTAATCATTATTCTACACTGCCTTTCATAGCATAGTATGTTACATTGATTTGGGGGAGTTGCAACCCATTTTAGCAAAAATTTACTAGTCTAATCACACTATTATCCCTTCCATCTAGTAAAGAGCAGCAAGACACCGAATGATTTGAAGAGATGAGGCGTACGAGGTCCTGATGAGACTATTGGGGGAAAGAGGGTATCAGGATGAGGATGTTGTTAAAGGGCTAGATCCTCCCAGCACTCAGTCTCCCTAAACATGCAGCTCTCAAGAAAAAGTGCTTTTACTTCTATCTTCTGGTTTGTATGACTTGGAGACAGGGTCTCGCTCTGTTGTCCAGGCTGGAGTGCAGTAGCATGATCATAGATCACTGTAGCCTCAACCTCCCAGGTACAAGCGATACTCCCACCTCAGCTGCCCAAGTAGCTGGGACCACAGACACATGCCCCCATGCTCAAATAATTTTATTTTTTAATTTTTGTAGAGACGGGTATCCCTGTATTGCCCAGCCTGGTCTTGAACTCCTGGGTTCAAGTGATCCTCCCGTCTTGTCCTCCCAAAGTGCTGGGATTACGGACGTAAGCCACCATGCCTCCCCTCATCTCTTTTCTAAAAGACTGTATTTAGTATGCTCAGAGGTGGTCTAGGCAGAACGTGACACCAGGTAGACTCCCATCTACTCGGGGAACAAAGAATGGTTTGGGCTGATTGGGAATCCATGAGCAACCATCTGAAAAGCCTTCTCTGGTTCTGTATTCAGAGTTACTGCATCTTACTGTCCCAGGACAGCTCCATGAAGGCTGCTCTGACAGGATTACTTCCTCTTGCCTGACTTTCTCATGGAGAATTTGGTACTGGACACTAATCTCTGATCACTCAGAGCTCCTGTTAGCTTTTTCCTGTCTTGCTTCTTCCTTACACCATTGACAAAGGGCCACTGTTGCCTCTGCAGAATGTTTTCACCTGATGTCATGTAGCCCATGGCTTTCAGTCTATAGCTGGCTCTTTACACTCCCTATCTGTGGCTCTTCAAATCTTCAATTCTTGTATTAGACCAAGCTTGTCCAAACCGTGCCCCAACACAAATTCATAAACTTTCTTAAAACATTATATTTTATTGTGATTTTTTTTTTTTAGCTCACCAGTTATGGTTAGTGTTAGTGTATTTTATGTGTGGCCCAAGACAATGCTGCTTTTTCCAATGTGGCCCAGGAAAGCCTAATGTTTGGACACCCCTGTATTAGATTTCTATGTCTCACTAGGTGTTCCAGAGGAACATCTGGTGGAAAACGAGAGGGGCTTGATAATTTTGGTGGGTAATACCTCACCAGTCTTTGTCCCTGGAACAATTTTCATGGCCAGATACTGTAACTAAGTTAGTCAGTTAACAAAAATCTAAGCACCTACCATGTGCAGGATGCTGGATAAACCACTGCATGTCCTAGGCAATCTGAGCTGACTTAACTTGGTCATTAAGTTCTCTCCTAGAAAAAGAAAAAATACTGTTATCTTGACTGACAGACTTTTCACTCCCTGTGCATAACTGAGGATTCAGCTTCTACACTTTGGCGCTGAGCTCATTGTCTTCATAATTAATGCTAAAAAGAGCAGATTTGGAAAGAACACAGGAACAAGAGGCTAAGTCTCCAGAGGGAGCCTTAGAAGTGGACTTGGTGCTTTTCCCCCTACACCATTAATCCCCTATAGTCACATGCAGGGAATACAAATGCCCTTCTCAGGCCCTCTGGTTCAATTTCACCGTAAGACAATTGACCTATCGCCACTGTGAGGAGCAAAGCCTCCAACAAAGCAGCTGCCGAAAGGACTTTGTCAAGCTGGAAATGAATTATTAATATGGCTCTGAAAGGGAACAGCATTGGAAACCAGGCTCTTTATTATTTACATTAATGAGCTGGAAGACGACGCAGTGAGCGAAATCCCAAATTTGGAGAATGCTGCATTCTGAAGGGCAACAATGAGTGAAGAAACAATAAAATCCAACAAATGTAAATTCAGACTACTGTCTCTGAACAAAAAGCACAAAGAGGGAATGTTTTCAGAGCAGGAAAGGGCTAACGCAGGGCGGCAAGTCATTACTGAAATTCCCTACCGTCAGTTGGTTTGAGAATGAAGCTCAAACTTAGGAAGGCAAGAAAAAAATGCCTCAGATTGCCTGCTGGACAGACACAATGCTATACACCTATCAAAGGAGGCAGCATTATCTCTATTACAGATGTGTGCCCAGTACAATATGCCATTCGTTTCTTATCTAGGTTGAATGGGAAAGTCAATTATTCTAATACAATATCATATTCTGCTCCTCAGAGAGATTCTGAGTTTTCACAGCTTGATTGGCAGTGTGTGTGTGTGTGTATGTGTGTGTGTGTGTGTGTATGTGCAAGCTTTCTGAATACTTCCTCTAATGCTAATTGCTTTCTTTTTGTTACATACAGAGCCCTGTTTCCCACCAATATCCCACCCCATTCCCCATCATAATAAATAATCTTTCGATTAACCTTTTCTTTTTTCACTCCAGCCATATCGTCTAAATATTTCTCCCTGTTAGTCCCAGCCTGGCAATGCCAGAACTGATGTCTGCCTTCACAAGAAGCATAACAATCTTCTAAGATGAGAGATGCAGCAACATTTTGCGCCATTAAATTAGATCCTCTTCCAGATGGATATTTCTATTTTATCTGAATTATACTTTGCCCTCTTATATCTCTTGGTTGCTGGAAATTGGGTCACTTACCTTCCTCTGCATTTCTGCCTTTTAGAGAGCTCCCAGTTTCTGCCTCTTTCGGTCTTCAAGCGTTTGTGGCCTTTTGGTTACCAGTGATTTTGTTTATCAGGCTTTGGATCCACTAGCTGCCTTCACTTTTCCTGCCCCCTTTGCTCTGAATCTAGCTTGCCTACTTGGCCTAGTCCCATTGCCTGCTGTGATTTCTAGAACCTGCATAATCTCTATCAAATTTCCCTACTTCTCTGGGCTGCCTTCTTTCCTACGCACTACTTTGACCTGCTATAATCAATACTTTGGAGTGATGCCGTTATGGGGACTTTTCCTCATACAACTCTGTACTATTTCTCACTAGTAAGGCTTTGAGTCAATCTGGGGGGGAGAGAGGAGGATGGCTGAGGGGTGTGGTGTGTGTGTGTGTGTGTGTGTGTGTGTGTGTGTGTAGCCATTTGGAAGTTACTGTCAATACTTTTTGTTAAATACCTATTGCAGCAAGACAGGACACTTTAAAATAATCTTAAACAGTGTTAATAATATTGGTTTACAGTGATAGACTTGAGCTGCGGCTGTCCTAATCCTGAATCTTGCATCAGAAAGGCCTTTGGCAATATTGAAGAAAGAGGTTTGATTTGATTTGGCTGTTCCTATTGGTGAAACATAATATAGTGCATATGCATATGTTTTTCTTGAAGTAGCAACAGCTACGGATGATTGTAAATGATCTTTGGCATTTTAGAGTTTAAAAATTGCCTTCAAATGTATCATCCTGTTTAATCCTTTTATTAGGTTGAACCATGTGAAGTTGCTGATATTTGAGCATTTTGACCTACAAAAATGAAATGACAATTTCATACAGCTCACTCTAATAGTTTACAGATGAGCAAATTGAGGCTTAGCAAGATTAAGTGGCTTCCTCAAGGTCATTCATTTCCACACTAAGTAGTAGAGCTGGAACTCAGATTCTCCTGTCTCACTCTCATTTTCTCCCTTGCTCTGTACCTTTGTTGCAAGTTCAAGATTCTCTAAAAAGAACTGGCCACAAATTTCAGAGTTCAAGTACAAGTTTCTATGTACAGTGGCCCACTGGAACAAAGGATTTTGAAATGCTCGCCTGTAGTCTCAGCTACTCAGGAGGCTGAGGCAGGTGAATCGCTTGAGCCTGGGAGGCAGATGTTGTAGTGGGCCGAGATCGCGCCACTGTACTCCAGCCTGGCGACAGAGCAAGACTCCATCTCAAAGAAAAAAAAAAAAAAGAACAGTAAAAGCCTCAAATTGGCCAAGAAAAAAATTAATAAATCATCACGCAAATAGTAATAAGCTAGTTGTGTGTACTCTGCTTTGGAATATGACAGCATCTGGATATCTGTCTCACTCACCCTTGATCCCTATCTTTTAAAACATTTTATTTGCTGTGTCTTTTTTTTTTTTTTCATCTTCTGTCCTTATTGCCTCCCACCATCCTGGCTCCTGCCATTTATTTCTTTTGAGCTTAAGCTCTTGAGCGTCCTTCTTTCTTTAGTGGTTTCTTTCTTGGCCAAGACCTGATTGTACCACTGACTACAATTCAATTCAATTTCACCAAATAACACTGTAGAACAGGAAAACTGGAGTGTGGAATTAGACATCCCAGCAGGGGCCACAGCCACTTGTTCTCTAAGAGCTTCCTGTTTTCTCACCTGTGTGGAAGGTTCAAGAAGAGGCTGACAGGGACCCAGCCTTGCACTGCAGCTAATGCTGTCCCAAGGGTACATCATTCAGACTTGAACAGCCTCCTTTCACTGCTGGGCCATAATACAATTGTGAAGTGGTGCTTTACTTAAGTCAAACTGGAGAGTACCGTGCATATTAACAAGTACCCTAATGAGCATTAATTTTTGATGTTCTTCGTTAACAAGCATTATAAACTATGGCAAATTTTGGTTTGACTTTGTGCCAAAATGAGGATGAGTTGTTGTTTAAAGCTGTAAATCCAAAAGCTTCCCTTGGGATTTGGAAGGCTGCTCATTAATACTTCTGGAGCTCGCAAAGTCAAATGAGACAAATATACAGCTGGATCTGGTTCCATTACCTCTTCTCCCGCCTGCCTTCATTACATCTTTCTTTTCTAAGCAGACTATCTCCCTAACACACACACACACACACACACTCTCTCTCTCTCTCTCTCTCTCTCTCTCTCTCTCTTTCTCTTTCTCTCTCTCTCTTAAAATCACTTTTCACTTCAGACTGTTAGAAAAAATGTTCACATCTTGGGAGTTACTAGACCTAGTAATTGCCTGCAAATTTCAGATAATGAAACTTCCAGCTTCAAAACGCAAATGCTTGGCAGGGATAAATAGATGGATGGAAAGATGTTTCTTTTAATTGAGAATTGGAAACTTCATTAAAAAAATTTTTTTTAAAGAAGCCACATTCTGTTCTACTGCTTGCTGTTAAATAAGAAAAGTGCAAGCAATGATATGTTTAAGGCACACATCAAACCCAAAGGAAGAAAAGGCATGCTAGGAGGGGCATGAAAAGGTTTTTTGGCTCCAAACTTGCTTTCCCTTGGGCCTGGCAAAGTGCCCAAATTCCTGTCATTAGATTGCCTCTTTAGGGTGTTCTGTTTTAATAGAGCTAATGCTTTATATTACCTGAGAGGGGTAATCCATTAGTTACCTGGTAACAGAATTTGATTATTTAATTACGCTCATTGCCACCCTGCAGGCTTTGGAATTAAGGGCTTAAAATATAGAATGAGCAGCCCAGGGCATGGTGGTTCATGCCTGTAATCTCAGCACTTTGAGAGGCCAAGGCGGGCGGATCACGAGATCAGAAGATGGAGACCATCCTGGCTAACATGGTGAAACTCTATCTCTACTAAAAATACAAAAATTAGCTGGGTGTGGTGGTGCGTGCCAGCTACTCAGGAGACTGAGGCATGAGAATTGCTTGGACCCAGGAGGTGGAGGTTGCAGTGACCTGAGTTCACGCTACTGCACTCCAGCCTGGGGGACAGAGTGAAACTGCATCTCAAAAATTAAAACAAAACAAAACAAAACAAAACAAAACAAAATATATGTATAATGACTATACTTCCTTGGAAGCATAATTCTGGGGTTCCTTCCCCACCTGATGAGATGTCCTGGGTAGCCTAGGGCAGTCAAGGGGCAGGAAATTATGAGGCATCTAGGTGTGGATAGGAACTGAATAGTAACTTTCTCCTGCTTTCCAAATTTCCATGAATCTGTCATAGAGACTTCCATGTATTATCTACCAAAATGTGGATGAGGGCTAGACCTAGAATACAGAGATTGCGAATACAGGCTTTGGCTTCAGATAGTACTGGATTCAAGTCCCAGCTCAACCAATTCCTAGCTGCGTGATCATGGAGAAGTCACTTAACCTTTCTGAGCCTCAGCTTCCCCATCAGGGAAATGGGACTACCCTTAGCATGTAACTAGCAGGATTGTGGTATGGATTAACATGAGCTGATTTGTGCAAAGTGAATAGTACAATGCCTGAAACACAGAAAAAATTCAAAGTACAGTGGATGTAGTTCTTTTGTAAAATGTTCTTTACGGTCTGGTGTGTGGAATATGCAAGGCCTCAGGGTCATGTCTCTCTTGGTCTGTCTCCACCTTTGTATTACTTGTTTTGTTCATTACCTTCAGTGTGCATTATCTGTCTTGGGGTGTTTATCTTTCTCAGATGGTCTTCCTTCATCAGCCACTGTGTTCTCATGTCTATCTCCCCTGGCTGCCTTCTCAGTGTGTTCTTGTTGATGATTCACACTGCTTAGGGAAACCCTAATGAGTTCACAGCACATCTGCCTTCCTGATCAAAGAAGGGATTTCAAATCCAAAATGAAATGGCTTTTGGATTACCTGTGACGTTATTTCCCCTTCTATTGCTGTCCATAATAAAAGCTGTCCTTTCAATATGTTACCTTCTTACCTGCCAGTGATGTGGAAAGAATAAATAAGACAGTAACTTCATCTAGAGGAAGGTGGCAGGGAGGAGGGGAGTGGATTTTTTTCAGAGATTCTCTCCATTGTTGTAAAACCTGGGAGTAAATTTTGGCAGTGCTGGTAGGCATGCGGCCACATTGAATGTGACAGGCAGATTCAGCCAATTGACACTTACTTACTTTTTATGTGTCCAACCCTGTGCTGGGTGCCCCAGAGCTATTAAGACTTATGAGCTATATTCCTGACCTAAAATTGCTTAAAATTAAGCTTGGAAGTTGAGATTGTGACTCATAAAACTGTTAGGTAAAAATAAAGTACGGAAAATTTTATGGGGAAATAAGATCTGAGCTAGGTCTTAACAGGCTGAGTTTGGATAGCAGAGGAGGGTGGAAGACATGCTAGTTATATGTATACTGGTGATGGTAGGAAATAAGTGGACAAGCTGATAATAGAAAGCCCAGGAAAAGGAATAAATGTGACGTGTACAGAAGGTGGTGAGGAGATCGGGTTGACAGGAGCAGAAAGTGCCTGGTGGAGAGCAGTAAGAAATATTACTAAAAGCATAAATATGGCCAGCTGCCAAGAAATTTTGACAGACAGGCTGAGGACTTTGACTTTATACAATAGATAATAGGGAATCATTGTACATTGTGAAACAGGAACATTTGCATTGGAGCAGAGAGATACTCAGGGCAGGGATTTGGTTGGAGGGTTTTGCAATGGTATAGTGGTTGCTACTCAAGCAAGGTCCAGCAGCGTTAACATCAGTATCCTCTGGGAGCTTATTGGGAATGCAGAATTTTTTCAGGCTCCATCCCAGATTATACTGTCTGGGCCATAGACCAGTACTGATCCATGGCCTGTTAGGAACTGGACCGCATAGCGGGAAGTGAGCAGCAGGCAATTGAGCATCACCACCTGAGCTCCGCCTCCTGTCAGCTCAGCAGTGGCATTAGATTCTTCTAAGAGCATGAACCCTATTGTGAATTGTACATGTGAGGGATCTAGGTTGCAGGCTCCTTGTGAGAATCTAATGCCTTATGTTCTGCCACTGTATAGATTGCATGTAATAATGTATACATGTACATACATTATATATTGTAATGATAATAGAAATAAAGTGCACAATAAATATAATGCATTTTAATCATCCTGAAACCATTCCCTCTTCCCCCAAGTTCATGGAAAAATTGTCTTCCACAAAACCGGTCCCTGGTGTCCAAAAGGTTGGGGGCCACTGGTCTAAGTTATCCGCTGCTGCATGACAAACCGCCTTAAAACTTGATAGTTTAAAACCACAGACATGTGTATCTCATAGTTTCTGTGGTCAGGAATCAGGGGTAATTTAACTGGGTGGTTCTGGCTTAGAGGTGGTTCACTCATGAGGTTGTAGTCAAGATTTTGGTTAGAGGTGTCGACATCTGGAGTCTTGACTAGGGGCTGAAGGACCTACTTCCAAACTCACTCATGTGGCCATTGGCAAGAAGCTTCAGTTTTCACTAGCTGTTGACTGGAGGTTTCAGGTTGTTACTATGCTGGCCTCTCCATAGCCTGCCTAAGTGACTTCTCAACTCTGTAGCTGTCTTTGCTCAGAGTGAGTAATCCAAGAAAGAGAGAAAGAGACAGAAAGCAACCAAGACAAAAGCAACATTGTCTTCTATAATCTAATCTCACAAATAGTCTACTATCACTTTCTGTACTTATGTTCTTGACCATGCAGGCCAACCCTGATCCAATGTATGAGAGGACTACACAGGAAGAGATACCAGGACATGAGGTCATTGGAGGCTATTTTGTAGGCTGGCTACCATACCTACTGATTCAGAATCTGTATTTAACAAGCTCTTCAGCTGATACATATGCACATTATGCCCATTAAAGTTTGAGAAGTGCTGGTCTAAGCCAATATACATGTTAATAGCAAATAGTCAAGAAGAGACATGTGAAAGGGTACATTGATGGATTTGGTGGATGTAGGGGATAAAGTAGATGGAAGAATCAGAGTTAAATGTCAAGTTTCTAGCTTGGGAGATAAAAATAGAGAGGTAGAGATGAGGGGGATGACATGCTCACTTTGATGTGCTGAGTTAGAGGTGATGAGATATCTAGATTTGAAACTTGGAGAATGTGGTGAAAGGTGGATTAGGGAGTGGGCAGCAGAAAGAAGGCTGTGAAGTCATGAATCAGTATAGAACGTTAGAGACAAATGAAGGGACTGGGGTAAGGAAAGGAACGGGATAGTAAACTCAATAAGAAACAATAGCGGAAGGCATGGAAAGTGGAAATCATGAGCCAAAAAAAGATGGGTAGAGAGGAGATGAGTCCAGGTAAGTCGAGGGTGCTAGGGAATAGAACTCGCTCACACTTTAAATATCATGGAATTTTAAAAAGATGGGTAGTATATAAGCGTTTGGTAGAATATTCAACAGGTATAAATCTTTCATTTTTGCCCTTCAGTTAGATGTGACTTTTTGTATGTAATCTCACAGCTATATTCTCTGCTATTTATTTCTTTAACAAATGCTTAAATAATACTTACTATGTGTCTAAGATATTTTTCTAAGGCTTTGAGAATATTAACTCATTTAATCCTCAAAACAGCTCAACAAGGTAGTACTATTATTAATTCCAGTTTACAGATGAGGAGACTGAGGCACAAAGAAGTCACACAGTTATTAACATGGCAGAGCCGAGATTCAAATCCAGGCTGGTTGGCTCCAGAATCCATGCTCTTAACCATTATGCTCTGCTGCTTTTCACATACAGATATATATTATTTTGTCCCAGTTTTTAGACAAATGGTAACATACTATATACTATAAACATTGTCATATTCCTTGCTTTTCCATTTAAATATATATTTTGGAAAGGATTCTCTACCAGTAACAAACAGATGTCCATTTAGGTCTACCATAATTTATAAAAAATGTTTCCTACTGATAAACATTTGAGTTTTTTCAGTAAATATGCCAATTAATACCTTCATGTATTGATTATTTATTATGCAAAAACACATTTATAGAATAAATTCCTAAAAGTGGAATTGCTAGGTCCAAAGGTAAGTGCATTTCAAATTTTGGTAGGTATGGCAAACTTGCACTCCATACAGGTTGTGCTAACTTACACTCCCCTCAACAACTCAGAAGAGTGACTGTTTCCCCACATCGTTACCAGCGCAAGCTGTTAGGAAACCTTCTTTTAATCATTACCAGTCTGAGAGATGGAAAATCATCTCAATGAGGTTTTAATTTACGTTTCTCTTATTATGGATGAAGTTGAGCAATTATGCTATATTTAATTTAGTATTTCATTTTCTATATATCTCTTTATTATCCTTAACCATTTGCAATTTGCTTGTTGACCTTTTAAAATTGATTTACAGGAGATTGTTTTATATTAAGAAAATTAATTCATTTTCTGTAGTATAAATTGCAAATGTTTCTGTCTGTGAATTTTTTTTTTTTAACATCAAGGAAGTTTTGCTGTGAACAAATATTTATTTTCTTTTTTGGCTTATGGGTTTTGTGTCATACTTAGAAAGCACTTCTCTCCATTCCAAGATTATTATTAAATGACCTTTCTTCTACTCTTTAATAATTTTAGTTTTTATGCTAAAACACTGACCCATCTGAAATTTGTTTTGGCTCAGATGTGAGTTGTGGATTCAACTTTACTCTTTTTCTAGATTTCTGCCCAATTGTCTCAATACTATTTTATCAGCTATTTCTTCTCCGTAAATGTAAATACTACCTTTAGCATATACCTTAAGCTCCTGTGTGTGTTTGGGTTTAGTTCTGGACTTTCTAGGCTGTTCCAATGAGGAATCACTAATATTTTGAAAGGGCTCTTTAGCTTATAAAATTATTTCTAAAGGAATCCCATAAATATCAGAATTGTCATTTGTATTTTTAAGTATTTGTTTATAGATCATTAAGTACTTGGCAAAGAAGATTGGGGGAAGGGGAGAGGCAGTGAAGCTTAAGACTAATCTGCTGGAAACAAGTATATATTGATAGTCCATCTGAAATTTTCATGTAAATCACTGAGAACTAGGAGTTGATTTACAGAAAGACTAAAGAACACCCTGTTTATCTAAAATGTGACATGCCTCTACAAAGCCACTCACAAGGTGCTATTTCAGAATAAGCACAGTGGATAGGAACATTGGCTTTGGAGTCAGTCTGTCAGGGTTCAAATCCTAGCTATAAATAATGTCAATAGTAATACCTTAAAGAAATGCTGTGGCTATTCTCCAAGGGCCTCAATGTACTTCCTTGCCTGTACGTTCGGCTACAGCTCTTTTGGAACACAGCGTAATAGATTTACTTGGTCTAAGTCTATTTTACTTGGACTACATAAACACCTGGTAGATTTGAGCCCACACTACTATTATTATTTGCTTGCTTAATTTGATGGAGGAGTAGCCAAACTGCTGCCAGCAGGTCAAATCCAGCCTATGGCTTGTTTTTGTACTCACGATTTTTGCTTTTTTTGAAATGGGGTCTCCCTCTGTGGCATTGGCTGAAGTGCAATGTCATGATTTCTGCTCACTACAGTGTCAAACTCCTGGGCTCCAGTGATCCTCCCACCTCAGCATTCTGCGTAGCTGAGACTGTAGGTGTGTGCCATCATGCCTGGCAAATTTTTTTAACTTTTTGTAGAGACAAGTTCTCCCTGTGTTGCTCAGGCTGGTCTTGAACTCCTTGGCTCAAGCAATCCTACCCCCTCAGACTCCGAAAGTGCTGGGATTGCAGGCTTGAGCCACCGTGCCCAGCCTGTACTCACAATTTTAAAGGACTAAAAAAAAATCAAAACCAAAATAAACAAACAAAAGAAGAATATGTGACAGAGGCAGTGTGTGACCTGCAAAGCCTAAAATCTTTACTGTCTGGCTTTTCATGCAAAATGTTTGCCAACCCCTGTTCTGGGTCTCGATTTGTTGTTTATCTTGTAAAAATAATAGCTTGCTAATAAAAAAGTAAGCTGTCTATTGCACTCCAAGAACAATTACAAGACATTGGTATGGCATAAAAGTAGGGTCCTGTTGGTTTATTCCCCACTGCGTAGCTGGTCCTACCCTCATTTTCATGTATTAGCTGACGGAGATTTAAAGACTCACAAGAGAATTTCCTTTGCATGACTTTGAGACAGGATTTGTGGTTAAAAGTCTGAGGGAACTTTCCAAACAGACTTTTCAGGCTGCAACCCATTCATGTTGCAGGCTTGTTTAGAGTTAGTCAAAATAACTAGACGTCAATTTATTTTTAAACCACCTCTTCTCTTCTTGCTGGTTTTATTGTATGCTCATAATGAACCATTTCTTCCTCAGCCTTTCTCCTCTCTTCTGTGCATGAGCACACATGTACATACTCTCCTTATCTAAATCTCTGGGGGCTACAATTTTTTCTTGGGTAGATGGAATCATTGAATTATAGACTATTAAAGATTTTGTGATACTATATAATTTAAAAATATTTAGGAGCTTCAGAGATAATTTTACACCAGTGGATTGTATACACAATTACACAATTAAACCCAGGCTCACATTGTATACACCAATTAACTGGAGTCATGAGAGGTTTAATGCTATGCCTAAGGTCACTGGACAGAGCTGGGCTAGAGGACAGCTCTCCCGACTTTCAGCCCACAACTTTGCCTGTTAGATTATGCTGTTTTATTATTAAAAAACTAAAGCATTTGCCCTGCTGTGTATGTCTCCTCTGTTCTCTAAGGCATAAAAGTAGGCGGGGTTGGAAAATAAACGCAAAATCAGAGACTGTCCTTTTAGCTTGTTCTGTCTTCCTTTGAGTTCAGATTGGGCCTGTCAATGTTACCAGTTTCTCTCCCCTTACTCCAGCGTAAGGAGAAAATAGTCTACCAAGTTTTATTCTTTTATTCTTACTTTGCTAATTATACCAGTATTGTTCGGACTACTCATCTTATAGTTTGTTTTGGGAGCCACAGCTATTGTTGGTTCTTTAGAGATCAACTTCGTTCTGTTTTTCTTCCCAAATATTTCATTATTTCCAATCTTCTCTGAAATCTAATGAGTTGGATTACCTTTATTAAATTAGAGAACCACCCCCCCTCCCCGACCCTGGTTCTGCTAATCTCAGCCTAGGTATACTTTAGCAAGTAGGAACTGCAATTTCCAAACTCCGTATCTGGGTTTTCACTCCCAGTTCTTCTTTGAGGTCAAACTCAATCTGCCTCTCTCGTTCTTCTCCCCTAGAAATATGTTTTAAAGACTTTTGAGGATGTTCTTAAGAAAAACGTCTTCTTTGTCTGTAAATGGGAAGATAAACAGTATAGAGTGTAAATACTTCACTTTAAAAGATACTTGGTTCATTCTTGCACATCTCTAGAGTGCAAAAAAAAAAAAAAAAAAAAAGATTTATTTTTTTCCCAAGGTAGAGCATACCCTAGTGGTATTTCACAAGTGGAAACTGTGCAGAGTGATAGAATGTAACTGAAGTGGATAAAGATTCTCCTTTTTTCAAATTTATAAGAATACCCTTCATAGAGTTCAGAGAACTCTCCACATTTTTAGCAGGCTTCTTAGGGCTTTCAGTGTCTCAGTTCAAACTCCAAGCTTTTCAGGGAGCATTTAACATTAGCTATACCTTCACAGTCAAACAATTTTCCATATTTCTTAAACTATGGTATAACATTGATGATTTGGAATAACTGATTGAGATGGAGAGCTGAGACCAGTCTGAATTGACAAAGCATTTTGATGTTGTATTGCCTCAGATGTAGGTCTCTAGAAGAGTCACTTTAAAATATTGATAAGAATTATTCTTGTGTTTGACATAAGTGGTTACTTAAATATTTCCTCGAATAGATGAAGCATCTCCCTTATTATCTTGTTTACAACACCCACTGGTTAAGTCATCACCAATTCCGTGTGTGTAGAGTTCAAATTAGTGGATCTCTCATGTGAACCAGGCTCATTCCGTGGATTACAATTATGTTACAGTCATTTGCATGTATACCCGCACACCCAGATCCCACGGAAAGGGATGCATCTTCTATTTATAAAGGCACAAAAGAGAGATGGCTTTCCGCATTTTAGAAGAAAATGGATGCCATGATATGTAGAGGGAGGCAGGATTTTTTTCTTAAAAAAGCAAGTCTCTACCTCTGGGCACTGGGAACCTCCACCTGGCCTCATGCTACTTTTCTGACTTTTTCATTCAGCATTCATTGATCCAGTGCCCACTCTACTCAGGCACTGCCTTTTGTCCTATGCCTCACAAGGCCCTTTTCTTTATCAACCCTTTAGTTAAAGTGAGAGGCGTGAAGGTTGGTTGAAGCCTTCTCTGTAGCTCCTGCTGCTGCTGATCATTGGCTTCAGTTCGCTTCACTTCCCCCGTTCATTACTTTGACACTTGGTGAGTTGAGATCCACCTTCCCCCATCCTACTCACTGCTTTGAAAAGCAGCAGTGTTTTTAACCAAGTAGCAGGAATTCACAGAGTAAAGTGACATGTATGCAGCAGATGCTAAATGGGGGCCCACCGTGGTGACTCAGTCAGTACTGTATTTCGAGAGAGACGCGAAGGACACAGAGGTGGCCCAGGCTGGGAACCTCCGTTGTGATACTGACATTTTTAAGTTTCAGAGCTTTGGTTTATTGCAGATACAATTTATTTAAGCCAGTGATTCTTACCCTTTTGAACTTTCCACACTCCAGCAATTTGATGACGGGAAAATCTTTGAAGCACGTAGCCTGCTGCTATTGCCTTTTGGTGGCTCATTCTCCCATTCATTCATACCCTTAAACAACTGACTTTGCCTCACATATGCCATCAGAGCTCTACCTGGGCCTATTTTCTGTGGCAGATCTTCTTAATATCCCCACCACCCATCTCAGTTAACTACAGATCTTACTATCCCTATCACCCATCCTCAGTTAACTATACCATGAGACCTCTTTTTCTGAGGTTCCCATTCTACTCAATGAGAAAGGGTAATTGAGGCATGAGACACGTGAATCCATGTGAATCTCTTGTTTCTCTCAAGCAGGAGTTCTCAATATAATTTCAATGCACATGATTCCAGAAGGGCCTAAATATTGACCCTTTGACTCTGAACTCTCCCATTGAATGGTGAAACTTTCAGGTATTTGATAAGCCATTAGAAGAAATTTAGATGGCAGTGGTGGTATTGTTTCTTGGTATTTTCTTTTCTTTCTTTTTTTTTTTTTCTTAGAAAGAATCACCTTTTCAGCCATGTGCAAAAATTCTAGTGAGCATTTCTCGTACCCTCGTATGCCATAGCCCAAGTGTTTGAGATTCCTTTGATGCTGTATAGAAACACAGAGGTTCAAATAGGTGCAACCACTCTGGACTGGAGGGTGGAGGGCTATGCTTTAGCAGGCAATGGAAAAAGTCCCAATTCTTCAAAAGGGAAGCCTGATTCTCTATGTATACTGCTGCCAATATTTATTTTTTTTTTGTTGCTACTGAAGATGTATATATGCTATTCCAAGCAGAAAAGAGATTAGCACTGCCACCTTAAGTCACCAAGGCTCTTAATTCTATGTCCTCAGTAAATTTTCTATCTTTCAATTACTATTTTCACAGTCCTAGTTAAGATATTTATTGCCTTCAGCCTGGACGATGGCGACCGATAATCCATTATTTTTCCTGCTTCTCCCCACAGTCTTTAGTTTCTCCCTCCTACAGTCCTTTCTGTGATACACATAGTAGGCACTGCAAAATGTTTATTCAACCAAATGAAATGTCACAAGTTTAGTTTTTTATAGGTCCATTATTGGGTCCATCTTGCTAAAACATAGTCTGTAGCTCTTTGTTACCTGATGAAGTAGGTACAAGCTCCATAGACTTCTCTCCCCAGTCCTTTCAGCTTTGTTTCCCAATGTGCTCCAAGACAGACCTGAGGCTCCTACCACACTCAGTCTTTGTTCTTTCTCACAGATCAATGTTATCTTTGTGTCCACCTGCCTCCTATTTGAAGTTTTACTTATTTGCCTCAGGTTGAACCTTAGTCATTCTTCAAGATCTATCTCAATTGCTTTGCCTAACTTATATAAAATAGTCTCCTCCTTCCAGCCTTCCCCATTCCCTATCTTCCCTGTATTATTTTACCCAATGGCACTTATCACCATCTGAAAGGCATTTTACTAGAATGTCTATTGTGTCCCCTCACCTCATTAGAATTTGTTTCATGACCAGCCTGGATGATGTGGCGAGACCCTGTCTCTACAAAAAAAAAAAAAAAAAACATTTAAAAAATTAGCCAAGTGTGGTGGTGTACACCTGTAGTCCCAGCTACTTGGGAGCCTGAGGCAGGAGGATCACTTGAGCCTGGGAGGCCAAGGCTGCAATGAGCTATGATCATGCCACTATACTATAGCCTGGGCAACAGAGAGAGACCCTGCCTCAACAACAACAGCAAAAAAATATATATATATATAAAAATAAAAATAAAAAAACAATGCAATTTTGTTTACTGTTATATTCCCATTATCTAATAGGTTCTTAATAAATATTTTTGAATGAATGAAAAAATGAATATATGACATCATATTGCGTATTTTAGCTGGAAGTTCTATCTCTCTATGATGTTTTGGCACTTTATGTATATTGCACTTCTCATGTCATGCCTTATACTGTGAGTTTCTAGTTATTCATATATACCTACACTCATTTGTAATGTGATCAGGCTGAAAAAGCCATTAATTTTGAAATTTAAAAAGTCTGAGTTAGACAATGAGATGCTATCACATACCCACCACCGTGACTAAAATGCAAAAGATCAACAAAACCAGGTGTTGATGAGAATGTGGAGGAATTGGAACGATCGAGTGTTGCTGATGGGAGTGTTAAAATGCTGAAACCACTTTGGGAAAAGGGTATAGCAATTTCTTATAAAACTAAGCATACATACCGTATGACCTAGCAACTCCATTCTTAGGTATGTACTCAAGACACATAAAAGTATATATCCACACAAAGACTTGTACAGGAATTTTCATAGCAGCAGTATTCATCATAGACAGAAAGAGAAATATTATCCATCAATAGGAGAATAAGTAAACAAACTGGGGTATCTCCATATAATGGAGCACAATTCAATAATGGAATGGAACACAATACTGATTTATAAAACCACATGGGTAAATGCTTACACAAAAGAGGACATACCTTGTGATTCCATTTATATACACTCTAATTCAGAAGAAACTCTTAGTTTCTTCTGAATTAGAACAGTTTATCCCAAACTTCCTTAGTCATAACCATTACTCTACTTCAGACCTACTGAAATAGAATTTTTACTGTCAATAAACTCACAGTCTATCAGAGAAGGTACAGAGGTAAAGGGAGACTTACAATAAAATATAAAGTTCCAATAAAAGAAGAAATCATGGTCTCTATGGAAGTTTTTAGTAAAGGCTCAGAATCCACCTTGGGAATGGTGGTCAGTGAAGACATCCTAGAGGTAGTGACATCTGAGTTGAGCATTAAACAACTAATGAACTAATCCTGACAAGCATGGACAGTCATGAGTAGAGGGTACTATGTTTTAGGCCTCAGAGCCATAGCGAGGCTAGGTGAGAGAGCATGGCTCACTTATTACTGAAATCAGAACTCAAAGTGCTCATCTTTCTTCCTTACTGCATTTGATGAGTATGGCTTTTTGGTGAAGTACCATCTTCACCATCTATGAACCTCCAGTCCAAAGGACTGATTATCCATTGTAAACTCAGATGATGATTTTATTTTTTATTCGAAAGGTCTTTGCTTTGTTGTATATGCAAGTGAATAAGCCAGGGTTAGGTTAGTGATTAACAACCTTTAGGTGCTTGTATTACCCTGGCAGACTGAGTTGTTACTACCCACATCTGTCCCTTGGCACATTGGAAATATTTTTGAAGAGGCATTTATCTGTTAAAATTTTTGGAATGAATTAAATCATTTATTCCAGGATATTTTTGCAGATTTTTATGGTGAAATTGCTGATCCACTGAGTTGTTGTCAAACCATGTTCAGGAATGCTGGAGGTAGGCCCTTTACATTCCTTCATTCAGTCACCTAAGGTTACTGAGCTCTTACTAGGTGGCTATACTGTGTGAGTTGCCAAGGTTACAGAATTGAATAAGATAACAATACTTATGTTAAGCCAATACAAGTTCTCAAAGAGCTCATACTTGGTGGGAGAAAATAAACAGGCAAGCAGACAATGACAATAGAGAGTGATAAGATATGTCAGACTGGGGAGCACCGATGGCAGAAGGACTCCAGGAGACCATTAAACAGTGCTTGGTACTCTGAGGAGTTGTGCTGCCCCTCACACATCAAGGTGACACTTGGAAACATGCTCTGTTAGGTTCTCACTGAGACAACCACAGACTCTCTCTTGGTGACCCCAGTGACTAATGGCATAGATCTGTGAGGTAAACGGCCAGAGTTCAGGGGTCAGTTGATGGTGGCAGAAGAAAGCACATGGGCTTCAGTTGGCAAGCATGGCCTCATTAGCACCGTGGTCCTCCCTTCTGTGTGCTCTGGCTGCCAACCTGGCTTCCCAAAGGGACATTTAGAATCCAGGTATCTTTGGTCAACTTTTTGTTCTCTGGGATCTTATAAGCATGTCCAAGTATCCTTCACCCTTGATTTTCAGAAGAGGAAATCAAGGCACAAAGAAAATCAGATTGAAGTCAAATTGCTGACAATTTCATGAGGAGTTTTCCAGCTTATCTGATGAGTTTACATCTTCATATGGTCTGTGCACCCCTAGGGTGGTTAACAGACTTTGCTTCTCCTACCAACACTTGACCTGCTACGCTTTGGAGGGCTGCTCATCACAAATTGTAAGGTTAGCTCTGAAAATGAGTCTTTCATACACAGATGGGGGAAAAGTCTCCCCTTCATCCCTTTCTCTGTTTCATCTTCATGCCTCCTCCAAGTTCAAAACACTCAGTTCCTCCATAATTTTAAATTTTCTCCCCTGCACTCCCCAGTTCTTAACAAGCTGTTGATGTTCCAGGAAATGTCTTTTCCTATGAAAGACACATCACGGCAGCTAAACAGCTGGAGTCCTCTGACAGCCAATCAGCCAGGCCTTAGGGTATCAGTGTGATGAGCAACTCAGCTAGAAAGTGTCTTTTCTCTAGCTGAGCAAATGTCATCTCCACCAGGAAGCTGCAAAAGGATGGTGAGAGACTGCACTGAAGTGTCTGTGAGGCTGAGTTCCAAGGGAAAAAAAATCTATAAACACAAATACACTGCAATGTGGGAGTGCCTGATTCAAGGGTAAATATATGAATGTATCTCTCTTTAGACTGTTTAGGAGCACTGTTTACACACTCTATACATTAGGTGGAATGATTATAAATGGTGTGGCTTAATAGACTTCTCACCTTAATAAATTTATAGATTTTCCTTAGGTAGGCTCTTGGAAGAAATTCATACTATTGTGTAACTGAACTAAATAAAACATACTGGCTTTTATACTTGAAGAAAATGCCTGCCCACCACCAGCAAAATAAGACCATTAATTGGAATTGGTTTGCTCTAATCCTTGCATGCACTCATTAAGGTTAACAGCATCCTTTGGAGCAGAGGTTCCCAGGTCAGTTAAAAAAAGAGAAGAAACTGTGTGTGTGTGTGTGTGTGTGTGTGTGTGTGTGTGTGTGTGTTTAAATATATAAATATAGATAAATACCTAGAGAACTAATATTAGATTGCCAGCATTTTATTTATTTTGCCACATAAGAACACACACACAGACACACATACACACACGCACCTACCAACAACTATCACTGTTATCATACGAGTCAACTTAAGTAAGCAGAAAGGCCAGAGTGTTAATATAAAAACAACCCTTTCAGTTGAATACATTGAATCATGTGAATAACTTGGTCTCTGTAAAAATAGATAAAGAGAAAAACAGAAAAAAATTATAAAAATATAATTAAATTTCATCCCCAGCAGGAGTAAACTCCATCACAGACTGACACTGATTCATGAGCTGACATCTGGAAACCATACTGATTGAGAGTTTGGGCTGAACCCAGCTATAGGAAATAGGGTAGGAACCATGCAGCATGAGAATGTGCCAGGAGGTAAACCGCAAGATCATAAAGAGGATAGCATATATCTGCTATTATTCCTATCACAGGCTCAAGAGAACAATGGGAATCTAGCCGGATAATTAACATAATAAAATAATTTAGATTGGTGGTAAGTGGCAGAACATAAAGTCAAGAAGATTCAACTAATAGCAAGAAAAGAGTCAGATACATACAGAAAGCTTAACTAATGCTGTATAATAAATGGTCAGCTGGATTAGTGTCAGGTTATTTTAGCAGAAATTTGGGAGAAGTATATAATTTTGGAAGACTGAACGTTATTGACTCTGTCTTCCAAGATAGGAGAGGAGTAGCTTCATTTTGTAAAACATTAACAGTTTTTCTGATCAAATAGATTTTCACGTGGTTCCTAGCTTCCACACTCTTCCTAGCTTCCCTTGACATACAGACTTTGAGTACTTGTCCTTATTTTCTTCTGACTTAATTTCTTAAGCTCTTTAACATTCTAAACTCTCTTCCAGTTTACATTTTTTTTCACCATCTCTCTCTGTTCTTTTTTGTTTCATGGCAACATGTACACAGAATTCTCAACTCAAAATTCAATGAACATATATTTCACATCCACTATTTGCAAGGCTCTATGTTAGGCCCTGCAGATGATTCAAAGATGAGTGTATCTTAACTTTTGCCCCTAGGGAACTTATGGTTGAGTAGAAGGTGAGGATAAAATAGTTACCCTAATATCTACTAAAAGCTAGACGATAACAGATTCCCAACAGAGAAATATGAGGGATAAGAGACTGTATCTAGCTAGATGACTAGGAAAGTTTCAGAAAGGAGTGAGGGAATGTATTCTCTTTCCCGTCCACAAGGGGGCATGGTTTCAAAGGCAAGAACTTCCCAGCGCCATACCTCCCCATCCAGGAGACTAGAGGTCTTTGTTTAACTTTCGCACATGCGCAAAGATAGACTGCCCAGGTGAGCTTCCTTTGTCTAGAAAGCCCACGAAAAGCTGTGGGAGGACTCTGGGCACAACAACAAATCAGATGTCAGAAATCAAAGATCAATCACTCCAGCGGAAGTTTAAAGGAACTCCTTTCATAGGACAAAAAACTTGAAAAGGGCAGGAATAATACTCAGGTTAAAAGTCCCCTTCTGCCACATCTGTATGGACTCAATTTCCTCCATTTCTGGATCCCCTCTCACCACAGCATGAGAACTCGCTCTCTCACCCTATTTCTTTCTCCTTTTTCTCTCTCTCTGCCTAAATAAATAACTTTCTGCAAAAGTCTTTGGGGTCCAATATTTACTTAAGCCCACCGCGCCTGGTGGGGTCCTCTCCCCCATTCTCGGGTGAGTGGGGGACCAAGGGCCTTTAAGAACACATCCTATCAGGGAGCGACCTGAGCCCATCGTCTGTAATTTGGGCACAAGAGTATTTGAGATGGACCTTGAAGGTGTGTAGGATTTCGATAGGTAGACATGGGGTTGAGAGAAGAGCAGGAGCAGAGACTTTGAAGGATTCTTGGCCATTGGCCATGCCTAGAGAGCAGAGCCAACTCTAAGTGCTGTGATGAAGATAAAAAATTTAAAATGATAGTAATTAAAAGGCTCTTGATTTAAAATCAATAAATTATAATAATTTGTTTAACAAATATTTTCAGTTGTGTTAAGGGGAGTGGGTTAATGAATAATTTGAAAAATCACAGAGTTAATTGAGTTCACATCTATTAGCTATGCAATCTTGCACAGGTTACTTAGCATATATGTGCCACAGTTCCCTTACCTGTGAAAAATAGAATAATGGTTTTAACACAGCGCTTGGCATATAGTAAGCAAAAAATAAATTGTTGCCATTATTACTTGAAAATCAGAGTCTGGCAATGAGTTGACTTGCAGTTTCTCTCTTGAGGTCTCTCTGCACTTAGTGAGGTCCTATGTGCTAATAATTTTCAGACTGACCATTGTAATCTATTTTGTGGATTGCAGCATAAAGCCACGATCTGTCTTGTACCAGGCAAAGCTTAGAGTTGAAAGATTACCATGAAGAAGGAACAAATACGTGCATTCCAAATCATATGTGTAGCTGGAAGACAGGCTTACCGAAACACTTGCTTGAAGTAGACAATTTTCCAGATTTAGTCACAAGATGCTCAGTGCTGCTGCCACTTTTGCAAGCACAGGTGTGAGGCGGTTAGGCGTGGATGTGCGATTTCCTCGTTTTTCAGCTAATATAAAGAAAGCATGTTTGCTTGAGCTGGTGCCTAACAATAGGTAGCAGCTGTGGGTTCACTCAACAATTGCTGGGAGGGAACATTTTTTTCCCTCTGGGGTTATATTTAAATCAGGGAGCTTGCTTTACCGGAGAGGCGCTGAAAGAAATTGCTGCAGCAGCTGCCCCTGCTTAAGAAGCCCAGGCGTATCCAACTCACCTAAAAGATCAACTACATTATTGGGGTGGTTATATTTACAGCACAAAGGGGTTCCCTAAATCTGAAGGTGCTTCCCCAGTGCTTTTATGCTTTGTTAACATATCATAGAGCATTGATTGAGAGGACTAAAAAGTAAAGTGTTTGCAACTAGTGATCATTGAAGATCCATTAGGAAATTACATCAGTCTCTGGAGTCAGTGAAAAAGTAGAATTCACTTTATTCGTAATTCTTCTTGTTTTCTGCCTGTATCGAGTTTCTACAATGGTCCAGACATTGTAATAGGCACTGGAGATATGAGGATGCTCTCTTTTGATTTGGGAAGAAATGGTGGGTCAAATAATAGAGATATATATGAGGTAGGGTATAGGCACCAAAGTGGGGTTATAGGGTGTTGTGTTTTCTTCACCTGTACGGTCTCGTGGCTCACTCAGTGCCTGCCTGGCTAACAGTAAAAGGTCATAAAAGATTTTTGAATTTACAACAGTAAGAGGGAAATTTTACATAACTCTACTGGAGTCCAGAGAGTGTATAAGATCCAGCCACTCAGGTAAGTCATAACAGCCATAGAATCTTTTCTGTATCACTGCATCAGCTCTCTGCTCTTTCTTTGATGAATGAGATGATTGTTTCGGATGTTGCCCCCTCCCCCCATCCTCTTTCTAGCGTGTGTGCACACACTTCTTTTCTGGTTATTTCTCTACCCTGTGGGGGTTGTGCTCAGCTGAGCCTTTAAGAGAAATCTCTTATGCTTTATGAGTCTGGATTCACTGAACAGGTAAGGCAGCTCTAGGACCCCGATATCCCTCTTTTACTTAGGCCCAGAAGTAATCACTGTCTTGCTATAAGGAAAGGCACAACATCAGGAAACGAGCTACATACAGTTGCCCCTAATCTGTTCAGAAGTTGCTGAAGATGGGATATACGAGCCAGGAGTGAGGTCTGGGGGAAGAAATGACAAAAGAGAAGCTGTAAATGCCATAAGCGGGGGCAACAGTATGTAGATATCCATCTTCTTGGCCAGTTGAGCCAAAACATTTACTATTTGTCTTGATAATATTCAATGTCTTCCTTTTAGCTATTTGAAACTATATGTTATTAACTGCAGTAATTCCATAGTGCAATAGTACACTAAAACGTATTCCTCCTATCTAGCTGTAATTTTGTCTTTTAACAAATCTCTCTCCTCCACCCTTCCCAGACGCTAGTATCCTCTGTTTTACTTCTCACTTCTGTGAGACCAACCTTTTTTTAGCTTCCACATATGAGTGAGAGCACATGGTATTTAACTTTCTGTTCCTGGCTTATTTCACTTAACATAATGTCCTTCAGTTCCACCCGTGGTGCTGTGAATGACAGGATTTCATTCTTTTTATGGCTGAATAGTATTCCATTGTGTACATATACCACATTTTCTGTATCTATTGTTCAGCAACTAGGTTGATTCTATATCTTGGCTATTTTGAGCAGTGCTGCAATAAACATTTTTGTAGTTATGGTAAATTGGCTTGCTTTCTCAATTTCTTTTTCAGCTAGTTTGTTGTTTATGTATGTAAATGCTGCTGATTTTTCTGTTGATTTTGTATTCTGCAGCTTTTCTGAATTTATTTATCAGTTCTAAGAGATTTTTCTTGGAGTCTTTTGGCTTTTCTTTTTTTTTTCTTGAGAGGGAGTTTCGCTCGTTACCCAGACTGGAGTGCAATGGCGTGATCTCGGCTCACCACAACCTCCACCTCCTGGGTTCAGGCAATTCTCCTGCCTCAGCCTCCTGAGTAACTGGGATTACAGGCACGCGCCACCATGCCCAGCTAATGTTTTGTATTTTTAGTAGAGACGGAGTTTCACCATGTTGACCAGGATGGTCTCGATCTCTCGACCTCGTGATCCACCCACCTCGGCCTCCCAAAGTGCTGGGATTACAGGCTTGAGCCACCACGCCCGGCCCTTGGCTTTTCTATGTATAAGATCATTCATCCACAAACAGGGACAATTTGACTTCTTTCTTTCCAATTTGGATGCCTTAGATGCCCTTTATTTCTTTCTCTTGCCTGATTTCTCTAGCTAGGACTTCTAGTACTATGTTGAATAGAAGTGGAGCAAGCTGTCATCCTTGTCTTGCTCCAGTTCTTAGAGGGAAAGCTTTTAGCTATTCCCCATTGAGTACGATGTTACCTATGGGTTTGTCATATATGGCCTTTATTGTGTTGAAGTGCTTTTCCTTCTATAACTAATTTATTGTGAGTTTTTATCATGAAGTGATACTGAAATTTATCAAATGCTTTTTCTGCATCTATTGAGACGATCATATGGTTTTTGTTCTTTATTCTATTGATGCGATGTAACGTGTTTTTTTTGTTTGTTTGTTTTGCGTATGCTGAAACATCCTTGCATTTCTGGGATAAATCCCACTTTATCATGCGGTATTGTCTTTTTGATGTATTGTTGGATTAAGTATGCTAGTATGTTGTTGAGGGTTTTGCCTCTGTGATCAGGAATACTGGCCTGTAGTTATTTATTGTGTTTTGTGCTTGTCTGGTTTTGGTATTGGATTTATGCTGGCTTTGCAAAATGACTTAGGAAGAATTTTCCCCCCTTTAGTTTTTTTTGGAGTCCCTTGGGAGTAATTGACATTAATTTTTCTTTAAAGATTTGGTAAAATTCAGCAGTGAAGACATCCAGTCCTGAGCTTTTCTTTGTTGGGAGGGTTTTACTAATGATACAATCTTGTTACTTGTTACAGATCTGCTCATATATCCTACATCTTCTTTGTTCCATTTTCTTAAGTTGTATGTGTCCAGAAATTTGTCCATTTCCTCTAGGTTTTCAAATTTAGTGGTGTATAGTTGATTATAATAGTTTCTAATGATCTTTTGTATTTCTATGGCATCTATTGTGACGTCCATATTTCTGATTTTGTTTGGGCCTTCTGTGACTTTTACTTAGTTGAGCTAATGGTTTGTCAATTTTATATTTTTTTAAAAAACAACTCTTTGTTTCATTGAGCTTCTAAAATTTCTTTAGTATCAATTTCATTTATTTCTGCTCTGTGATTTATTATTTCTTTATTTCTACTAATTTGGGGTTGGTTTGGTTTGTCCTTCCTTTTCTAATTACTTGAGATATATCACTAAGTTGTTTATTTGAAATCTTTCTAGTTTTCTTTTTTTATGTAAGGGTCTTTCAACTATTCATTTTTTTTTATTAGTTCCTTAAAACTCATTCATCTTACAACTTTGCCTCTCGATACTGGTTTTGCTGGACCCTATAGATTTTAGTATGTTTTATTTCTATTTTCATTTGTTTCAAGGAATTTTTAAATTTCATTTTTAATTCCTTCCTTCACCCATTGGTCATTCTGGAGCATGTTGTTTAATATCCATATATTTGTACAGTTTAAAATGTTCCTCTTGTTATTGATTTTATTTCATTCTGTTGTCATCAGGTAAGATATTTGATAGGATTTACATTTTTAATTTTTTTGAGACTTGTTTTGTATTCTAACACATGATCAGTCCTGGACAATATTCCATGTGTAATCCATGCTAGTGACATTCTTAGTGTCTCAGGGCCTAGGCAGAGAAGAGTTTGTGTTTGTGGTGCTGTGGCTTTGCTGGGGGTAGACTTGCCAGGCATTTCTCAGGTTGGGGGAGATTGTGTGCTATGGTGAGTCAACCAACTTGGGGCTGGGGTTGGGTCTATGAGGGCTGTTACACTCTGGCTGGGAGCATGCTCCCACAGTTGCTTAGCTGGCCTGGGGGTGTGCCTGCCAGGAAACAGGAGCTGTTTCTTAGGCCTGGTATGTGGTTGTATGGCTTCTCACCTGGCCTGAGTATGTGTCTGCTGGGGTGTCTTATGGGGCTGTTTCTCGGTCCCGGGATGCAGGTGCACGGCTGCTCAGCTGACCTGTGGTGTGTCTGCCAGGGTCAGCCCACAGGGGCTACTTCTCAGATCCAGGGCGCAGCCCCATGACTTCTCAGCTGGCATGGGTAAATGTCTGCTAGGGGTGGCTGTGGGGCTGCTTCTTAGGCCTGGGATGCAAGTACAAGGCTGTTCAGCTGGCCTGGAGGCTTACCCACCAACGTGGCCCACAGGGCTCTTTCCCAGTCCCAAGGCATGGGCACACTGCTGATTGGATGGGGGTATATCTGCCAGTGGTGGCCTTGGAGCTTTTCTCGGGCCCTGATTAGGGGCTGCAGGGCTATTATGCAGGCTAAGGGCTTGTCTGTAAGGGGTGGGGCTATTTCTCAGTGGGTGTGTAGCTGCTCCACCTGCTGGGAGTATGTCTCTGTTCAGAGGCTTGAGGACCTCTCCTGCTTGAAGGAGAGAATGTAGCGGTTTGCCTGGCTCAAGTGGGTTTGCACTGGATGGGAATGCTGGACTGTTCCTCTGGCTGGAAGTGTCTGTTGTGGGAGTTGTTTTACCTGTTGCACCGGAGCAAGGTCATAGCTGATCGTAGGTCCAAGCTCTGCACAGCTGGAGTTGTAGTGTTCAGCTACCAGTGTGGGCTTAGTGGAATGAAGACGGAGCAGTACTAATAGTGGAGAGGTGCAGTAGACTTCAGTAGTGGCTCTGGTCTCAACTTCACAGAGGGTAGGGGTGAAAGATATGTGGGATTTTCCTGTAGTAAGGACTGTAGGTGTTTGTGGGGCAATGGGGGCTGGCGGGGTTCTTCTACTTGGCTTTGCCCCATGATGGGAAGTCCCTTCTGACTTCAAGCAGATCTGATCCAGGTGGGGAAGATGTGGCTGTAGAGGCTGGGGGCTTCCATGCTGCCCTTCTGGATTTCTAGTCAACATAAGTGCATCTGCACTCTAGCACTGTTGACACTCCAGTTAAATACGATTTGTTTTTTCATTGCCTTGGTCCTTTCTTATGGGGGTGGGCGACAGGCACCTGATGTCTCTAGTGAATCATCTTGCTGATGACTCTCTCTAGCACACAAAGTTACTAACATGCACATGGGGAAGAACCACAGAGTGATACCCACAACACCCCAGTGGGGCACAGAAGGTTTTATATCATCTTGAGATTAAAGAAAGAATGCGGGCTTGGCTTGTGGCAAAGTCGATTACGGGTCTTGTTATGTAGATGGAACCTTACGGGTAGCAGCCCTCAGAAAGAATAGATGGTAAATATTTCTTTCAGACCTTTAAAGGTATCAGACTTTCAGTTAATCATTCCTAGATCTGGACAAGGGAAGGCCTCAGGGAAAGCCTGGCTTCATCCATGCGGATTCTCTAACAGGTACAAATCTCCCACACAAAAGATAGCTTTGCAGATCCTCTGAACAACCATGTCAAAATATGGAAAATAAATATGTTGATTTTTTAAAAATATAGATTGATAATTTATTTATTATTACAAACACAGCACAACCTTATTTGTCACTCCTTTACTCAGAAAACTTCCATGATTCCCTATTGTCCTAGAGAATCAAGTTCCAGAGTCTTATCTTGGCATTTACCACTCTGTAAGATTGAACCTTAAGTTAAAATACTCTAAGAATGCTTCTAACATTCTCTTTTCATTCATTCTTCAAACTATAGAGTCAGGTCCAATTAAGGAAAGGAGAGGGCCTCTTCTGGAGAGCAATGAGCTGTGTATAAACACAAGTAGAGTCAGTCCTGTTTTGTAGAAAAACCTACAGAATTCCAAAATAAGTCCTCTTCACTTTGGGATAGGCAGGGATAGATTGTGGAGGCATGCGGGTGAGTCCTGGTAATCCAAAAATGGATTACCATTTGTGGCAACAAATTCTGATTATGATTAAGAAAGTGACACCCAAAGAGAATAAATCCCAAAGCCCAGTTGTAGATACCTTGAACTAGGATTCTGTTATCCTGTCTTTCAGTCTGGTGGATTTTTAGGCCAGCTTTTATTTGCTGTGCCTGCTGCCTTCTATTACCTAGAGTGGTATAGGTGTGGGGCTAAATAACGAAATTTATTTTCAGTCATTAACAAATTAGTAGTAATTAATTTTTCAGAGCCACTTGCAATCCCATGTGATATCCGAAGGAAAAGGGTCACATGGCTTACTTGAATAGGTAAGTGTAGGTGAGAGACATGAGCTACTGTAGTGAGGGCAACACCAGATGCTACACAGCAATGGGAGGCTGTATGAGGTCACTGGGTATCTGGAGAGCAGAGAGCCAGGAAGAGAATGAAAGCATGCCACAAGCAGGAGTCTTTTATTTCTCAGCCTTATATCTGTACTTCATTTGCCTTTGAGAGAAAGTAGGGGTGGTGATGGGAAATGTACGGATGGATGGCTGAGTTTCAGGGTTGACTTGAAATCTACTGAAGAGAAGTCACCTAATCCTGACCTTCATTCATTGACTGATATTGAATTCTGCATTCAAACAAATTACTCTTTGCAGTTAAAAGCTCCACAGATGAGTCCTTTTGTAAGCTATGCTTAGTATACTAATGAACCATACTTGTCAATAGATTTACCATTGAAGGGCTTATGAGTTGCTGTATATCAAAAATAGCTTAGCTCTTCAACCTGTTTCTAGGATTGTCAGTTAGCAAATGCGTTTGGATGCTTGGAGCTCTTATCATGACACCTCACTAGAACTTGACCCAGGCCCTAATCTTTAGCTATGGTTATCTTGTGCTCTTACACCTCGGGAGCCATGCTATTCCTAAATGCCATGGAACTTCATCAGATTAATGTATATATGTGTGTGTGTATGTTTATATATGTGTATAAACACATACATAAATAAACATATCTATACATACAAACATATACACACACACACATATATATATGCTGAGCTGAAGAAGCTTGAAAGTCTCTCTGACCTTCCCTCTTCCAGCACTGTCTCTCCTAAAGAAGCTGAAATTTCTCTATCTGCCTAAGATCCAGACCCACCAAGGAGAGCAACTGTTTTTTTTTTCTTCAGTTTCCTGTTATGTCCTTATCTATTGCAGAAAAGAAGACCAACATGTAGCCACACCTGAACAAACACTTTTACAAGTATAATGTCTGTCTTCAAAGGTCATTTAAATTCCAAAGAGGAGTATTTACAATTTCCATATCCATTCATTCTCCCTGGTAATCCCCTCAACAGAATTCTTTTTTTCCTCCATCCCATAACCTGTTTCACCAGGATCCAAACCCCCATTCTTTCCATAACCTTGAGATGGTATTGAAACCTCCCTTGCAAAGTTTATTGACAGTGAAAGAAATCTAGCATGGTTGACTCCATCTCGCTTCTAGACTCACAGACTGGCTATCTTCACTTATTTCTGAGTGTAGGCGAAGCGAACCATGGGAGGAGCTTAATTTATAGTTTAGTTTTGAAGCAAGAATGATAATAGTCCATTCTTAAAACCATTCACCTCCTTGTTCAGGGGCTTAAACTGCCTTTGACTAATGGGAGGTCACAAGATTAGGATTATGGGAGGGGTCTGAATTATGTTAAAATGTAAGCATAGTTTTTATAATCCCTAACTGCTCAAGGGTTATGTTGCCAGATATCACAAGATTTATGATGTCCCCAGTTGCTCCTATAGATAACATTACTATTGTAGAGCTTAGAGCTTAAGATTGATCTTTTGAGATGTGTTTCAAACTTTTGCATTCTGGTAACTGACTGACTCCACTGGGAGTTGTGACTCATGAGTCAGCTTGTCTAGTGCTCAGCCCCCTCAACCCAGAGGCTGACTCAGTGCATTCATTTCTGTAAAGATTATGAAGACCATTTTCTACACCCCTATGATTGTATCCACAACCGGTCAGCAGTACCCCATTCCCTAGTCCCTTGCCTACCAAACTATTCTTGAAGAACCCTAACCTGTGACTCTTCAAAGAGACTGATTTGAGTAATAACTCCATCTTCCACATGGCTAGCCTGCATTAATTTAACTTTTTCTTTATTGCAGTACCATGTTCTCAGTGAAATGGTTTTGTCTTTGCACTGGTCAGAAAGAATCTGTTGGGCAATTGTAGTATATAAGCTTCTGTACCTTATTGGGAAATTGGATCTTCATTCTGAAGGTTCTTGTGTACACACATTAAATAAATTTGTATACCTTTTCTCCTATCAATAAAAAAAAAAACTATACAAATGTATGTATACACACAAACATATATCTTCCCCAGAGAATAGAATGCTTATGTCAGCTAACCAAGAGAACATTTACTGATTCCCCATTACTTAGAAAACCAGTACAAATTGGTACAGCTTTAGCATATTGGGAATAATACTTAACACTAGCTGTTCAGCCTTGGTTAAGTAATTCCCTCTGAATCTGGTTTCCTCTCCATGTAACTGGGGATAATTTTCATACCCCACAGGACTGGGGTATTGACTGAATGAGTAAGTGTATGAAAGTACAGTGTAACCTGTAAATTGCAGATGTTAACATGTCAGATATTAATGTCAGGAGTCAGTAGGGTGCGGTGGTGTAGAATATGGGCTCTGAAATCAAACTTCTTGACCTCATATTGTGGCTTTGCCATTGCCTAGCTGTGTGACTATGGGCATGTTAAACTCTCTGAGACTCAGTTTACTTATTTGTACGATGGGATGATAATAGATCCCATTTCCATAGGTTAGTTGTGAAGAGTAAATCGTTAATGAAGAGCCGGGCACGGTGGCTCAAGCCTGTAATCCCAGCACTTTGGGAGGCCGAGGCAGGTGGATCACGAGGTCAAGAGATCGAGACCATCCTGGTCAACATGGTGAAAACCCGTCTCTACTAAAAATACAAAAAATTAGCTGGGCATCGTGGTGCATGCCTGTAATCCCAGCTACTCAGGAGGCTGAGGCAGGAGAATTGCCTGAACCCAGGAGGCAGAGGTTGCAGTGAGCCAAGATCGTGCCATTGTACTCCAGCCTGGGTAAACAAGAGCGAAACTGCATCTCAAAAAAAAAAAAAAAAAAAAAAAAAAAAATCATTAATGAAGATAAAAGGCTTAGCACAGTGCCTGGAACATAGTAATCTGTCACTATGAACAAGGAAGTAAAACAGTAAAAATTCATATTCTGCAGGAATGATCAACTTTCACACATGCAGTCATATTTGGTTAAAAACAACTTTGAGAGGTAATACTTTGCAGAACAAAGTATTGCCATCATCATTTTATAGAATAAAGTATTGTCGTCAACGTTTTACAGAAAGGTTGATGATTCCCTCAAGAAACCTCAGCAAATAGGTGTTAGGCCTTTGATTAGAACCCTGAATTCACTTCTTAAGGCCTCAAATGAATTCTGAGACTGTACAACGGCAGCCCAGCAGAGGAGAGCTTTCTGGCTAGGGATCTCCTGACAGGCAGCCACCTTCCTCCTCTCCTATGTTTAGGCCCTGACTTATTACATGCTATATTATTACTATGGTCTGAATATTTGTGTTCCCACTCAGAATTCACATATTGAAACACTAACTTCCATTGTAGTGGTATTAGAAATTAGGGGCTTTGGGAGGTGTTTAGGTCATGAAGGCAGAGCCCTCATGAGTAAGATTCATGCCTAAACAAAAGAGGCCCCGGAGAGCTGCCTTACGTCTTCTACTATGTAAGGACATGATAAGAGGCACCATCTGTAAACTAGAAAGTGGGCCCTCACCAGATACAAAGTCTGCCTTGATTGTATACTCCTCAGTCTCTAGAATTGTGAAAAATAAATTTCTGTTATTTATAAGCCACTCAGTCTATGGTATTTTGTACAGCAGCTTGAATGGAGCAAGACAATTATCAAGTTATCGAATAGGCCATGGACAGGAGCAAAAAAAGTCTTCTTCATTTTCTCTGTGTTGGGTAGCACACTTGATTTGCGGTCCATCATTCTACTTCTATTACTAATAAATACATTTCATCATGAATTAGATTGGAACTTCTTTCTAATATAAGTATGTTACTATCTATTGTGCGCTGGAAGCCTTTCCCATGCCTATTTCTTCTATGAGGCTGTCTTTTTTTGAAACCTCTTTGTTAATCACAGCAGCTATCTCTGTCATTTGGGGACCCACTCTGTATTAATGAATATGGATTGGAGTCTTCCTAATTGTTCTCTGAACACCTCCCAATTTTCAGAAGGGTAATTGATTTCAATCAACTTCTTTAGTACACTCTCTGCACTCTTGAAGCCTGTAATTTTCAAGTTCAATATTTGTGTGCTCGCACCCTCAGGAGTGCTTCATTTGGATCCCATTATAATCCTGGAATTCTAACCAGTCACCAGCTTTATCATGAAACTTATTTATTTTCTAGTAGGGCTGAGCCGTGCTTCAGGGCATACCCTATACATAAATATCTAAATTTTCTGAAAAGCAAAATTACACAAGTATTTTTAAATTTAAAATATGAAGAAACAACTTTAACTCTGGCTGTAATGAAGAGTGTACTGAAGTGATTCCCATGCCTCTAAGGGTATAACAGAGTCTGAGGTAAAGAATCTAAGGTCAGATGTTAGGTGTTTTACTATAGACAATTAGTCAGAGAAAACTTTAGCCTGGAAGTGAGAGGAACTCGTTGGGAAGATAATATTTCACAAAAAAAAAATCACTTAGTTTAACTTCTAGAAATATAAAGAGAAATATATTTAGATACATTGCCACATAATAACTAGCTTTTTCTCATTACAAAACTTTTCTCATATTCATATACGGTTTTTCTTTTGTTGTCTAAGTCTACATTCAGATCTGTGGTGGTTTACTGTATTTCTGTGGAATTGGAGTAACTACTTGTAGTCTACAATAGAGAGCTGGTTGTTGGTTCTGCCTCCGAAAGCTCAAAGCTACCTATTAGGTTTTATTGGAGGAGTATCTAAATTGAAAATATGAACACTTTTATCACTATGGTTCTACCAGAATCACCCTCATTGAGGTTCTTATTGTCATTCTTAGCTGGACTATTACAAGAGCGTAACTGGACTTTCTACCTCTCTTCTCTTCCCACTTTAACCCATTACACACACTATTGCCAGAGTATTTTTCCCCTAAATGTTGTGTCATCCCCTTGCTAGATCTTCAGTAGCTCCCTGTCACCGGTGCCCTGGAGTGCCACATCACCCATAATTTAATTTTTCAACTTACCTTTCTAATTCTGGTTGCTGTTACTTCATATACCATATTTTTCAGTCAAATGATTGTGATTCCTCAAACGCTCCATAAGCATTGACACATACCTGTGTCTACTTATGCTGCTCCCTTAATGAGCAATATCTTTCTCACCATCTCTTTGGGCATTTTATATTCTGCCTTTGTTAGGGTAGTCACAGGGCCTTATAAAAAGGACACCACAGAGTAGAGTGGTTTAAAAATTCAGAACTTCATTTTTTTTTCTCTTGTGTAACGTCTCTGTTGTGTTTCAGAACACAGTGACTCTGCTTCGTGTGGTCATTCAGGGTTGTAGGCTCCTTATAAGTTGTCAGGTCAAAAAGTTATTGCTCTACCATCCCCTAGGGTGTCACCCTAATCCGAATGATGATGGGTGGCCCACCTCATTCACGTTCCAGCTAGAGGAAAAACAAAGTGTGAATAAGACATGTACACTCTCTTAGTGTCTGGGTCTGGAAGTAGGCACATTTGCACATAACTGAGCGGGGAGGGTTAGGAAATGTGGTCTAGCCATATGTTTGAAAGAAGCAGAGGAAAAATTTTGGTGGTCCACCAAGTTTATGACATGTTGAAATGTGGCTCACATGCCATCCTCCTTCTTTGGCTTTTCTGAGCCCTCAGCTGGAAGCAATCTCTCCTTCCTCTGATCTATTCTGGTTCAGGACTTCTGAAACTAATGTGTACAAGAATCATCTGTGGATCTTGTTAAACTATGGAGGCTGAATCAGTCAGTCAGGATTGGGGATTGTGATTCTGCATTCCTTTTTGTTTTTGAGATGGAGTCTTGCTCTGTCAAAAGGCTGGAGTGAGGTGGCGCAATCTTGGCTTACTGCAACCTCCACCTTCTGGGTTCAAGCAATTCTTCCGCCTCAGCCTCCCGAGTAGCTGGGACCACAGGCGCGTGCCACCACGCCCGGCTAATTTTTGTTTTGCATTTTTAGTAGAGACGAGGTTTCACCATGTTGGCCAGGATGTTCTCGATCTCTTGACCTTGTGATCCGCCCACTTTGGCTTCCCAAAGTGCTGGGATTACAGGCGTGAGCTACCGCACCCGGCCGTGATTCTGCATTTCTGTGGTGCTCTGAAGTGATACTTACGCACTAGTCTGAAGAAGGCACTTTGAGTGTTCTAACCCATTGTCTGTTTCTCTCTTGTGGGGTGGAACTTTTTCTACTTCATATTAACTATTCATGTGCGTAACTTAACCTCCTTACTAGACAGTTAACTACCATAGCAGAATTTGTATATCTTTAGCATCTGTCACTCTCACCTTGCCTTCCTACAGCACTAAGAATAGAGCATTGCACACTTAATAAATATTTGAATAATTGATGAGTGGCTTCAACTAATTTAGGATGTCAATCATAGAGTTTTGAAGGGCAACACTACTTACGTTAGCGTCTGGACTATGCTTAGTGCAATTGCTTGTTTGAAAATTGTCTGTTGAAAACTCCACTCTTACATAGCCCGGTCCCACTAAGGAAACACCAGCCCGAGAGCTAAGCTAAGTGGGATTCAGCAAATGGAAACCACATTCTATTGAGGACTTTCCCCTCCGTCCGCTGTGACTATTTCAAAGGAAATGCTAATCCTTGTGTTTGGAATTCATTTCCAGAGAGCTGCTCTGTTTAACAAGCATGACTTTGTGCCCACAGAGCTTCATAAGCCAATTTGATCAATTTTGTTGAAGAGGTGGCTTTTTTTTTTTCCCCACCTGGAAACAATCATCTTCTATCTGGAAAGTCTCAAGTTGAGTACCAATGAAAGCTGGATGAGAATGACTCCTCTCAACTTGGCACCATTTTAGCCTGTTTTTGTTCTCAGTCCTAGCATATGTAGTCATGTGTTGACCTTGGAGATTGTTGCCGAAGAAGGAAGAAAAGATGAAGTGGGTTAGGGTTTAAAACAGAGGCTACTTTGTAATCTGTCCTAAGTCTTATGAAGCAAAGTAAGAAGACCTGTGGCCTCCTGCCTCACACCTGCCTGTTTGATGGCATTCCTAACTAGAACTGTTTTGTACTTGGACTTGGTCATAAATGAGACAGGGCTGAGGTTTCCCTTTAGAGCTCTGTATGTAACAGGTTTCGCAAGCAAATTAATCACATTATTAAGATTTTAGAGATTCTTAGCCTAGTTGAAGAAATGAGTTTTAGTTTCTATTAGCCCCACTGGTACAATCAACTAATGCAACAATCACAAACCACAGAACTTCACAGTGGGATCCTTTACTTTTTACCTGTAGGCTCTTTACTTGGCAGTATCTTGTTAGCCCTTAGTTCCATTACTAGGCTGTGGAATTAAGAAATGGCTATTCAGACATGCCATTAATTTACACTGACCCCTCTCTTTCCTCACTGTCGACTATATATAACGTTTTATGGTATTGTCGGCACAGTGTCCTGATAAGTTGTTATTGCACATATCTGCATTTGATTTTGTAGGTATTCCCGTTTTTGACTTTCCTATTCCCACAGTGAGACGTCTAGTGTCACAATTCAATAATAAAAATATTCTCAATAGAGCTAGAACTAGGGTGAGACAAACCAGGCCGTTAGGGAGCAAAATTTAAGGAGTTACTAACTTGTATATGCATGCTGTGGAAGTGAGCACCTTCTTGTGTTTTGTACCTAGGCCCCTAGCTTGTCTTATTCTAGTCCAGGTCCTGATTTTCCAAATCAGAGAGCTCAAAGTACTAGTTGTTGAGATCCTTTGAACGATTGAGTCAGCCCCAGTTCTTTACCCCGACTTGTATGTGCATGTATGCATGACTGCAGAGATCCTACAAATGTAGATATGAGACAATACAAATGGAATTCAGCAATCACGATTTTATTAATCACATGAAGGTAAGACTGGCATTCAACATTTATTTGCCCTCTGTGCTGCAGCAAAACAGTCTTGACATAGATTTTTTAATGAGCATGCATTAAGTATTGGCTTTGAGAATCTCCTTGAATTTAACTCTTGCTATTTCTCCATGGTCTCAAAGTCCCCGATTTTTCAGACCACCACTGGCACATCTAAATGTAGACAAATGCATCACTTTTATCCAAGTGCCTAACTATACCCACTTGCAAGGCATATGTGAATACCACCTAATTAGTTGTGAAGTGTGTTTTGGCATGTCGGAAGTTAAAGCCACTTCCTTAGAGGAACTCAAACTCCAAATTTATCTTTATTAAGGCCTTGTCCAAATGATAAATATACACCGCCTTCTTGCTATCTACTGCTTGGAAATAAATCACTTTAGGATTGATTTGCTAACGGCTTTCTTCACTCTAAGGGTCCTCCTGCCCGAGAGGTCACACTGTCCTTCTTTACAAACAAACACTGATAACCAAACAGAAGACATCACACTGACCACAGAGTGAATGAAGAAGGAAATCTGAGGTGAGGGGAAGCATGACCCTTCCCACAGCCTAGAAAAAAACAGCCTTACCAAAGTGTAATATTATATTCTGGACAAAAGCCCCCAAACCATGTTTTAAGAATATGAGTAAACAAATGGGATACATTTATTTATTTATTTATTTTTTTCAGCAAAGTGCCATGAACATTGGTACTTTAGTCAGGAATTACAGACTCATCCAGAAGTCTGCCAAGTAATAGAAATCAGTGAAACTGGCTGGGTGTGAGATAATCAGGGGTGGTAGGGACTTCAGGGAAACAGAATGCACTTATGATCCACTCCAGTCTCTTTTTGTGGCATGGGAATATGGGCCAAATCTTGTTAGATCTTCTGATTTTTCAAGAGAAGCAGGTAACTTGATTTTTTAATAACATGATGGTTCCCATTTTTTAACTGTGGGAAAGTTAGCTTAAGAACATTTTAAGGTCACTCTGTGGGCTAAATAAAATATCCCTGAAGGACAGATTTGCCTCACTGTCTTGAAGTCTGAATCCTTTCTAGTTGTGATTTCTTGCTCAAGACCGTAACTCTGTATTGACATGGTGACTTTTAATGTCTCAGCCAATCATGCTTAAGTTGTATGTTCTTTTTTTAAAATTGTACTTTAAGTTTTGGGATACATGTGCAAAATGTGCAGGTTTGTTATGTAGGTATACATGTGCGATGGTGGTTTGCTGCATCCATCAACCCATCATTTACATTAAGTATTTCTCCTAAGGTTATCCTTCCGCTAATCCCCCACCTCCTGACAGGCCCCAGTGTGTGATGTTCCCCTCCCTGTGTCCGTGTGTTCTCATTGTTCAACTCCCACTTATGAGTGAAAACATGCAGTGTTTGGTTTTCTGTTCCTGTGTTAGTTTGCTGACAAGGATGGTTTCCAGCTGCATCCATGTTCCTGCAAAGAACGTGAACTCATTCCTTTTTGTGGTTGCGTAGTATTCCATGGTGTATATGTGCCACATTTTCTTTATCCAGTCTATTATTGATGGCCATTGGTTCCAAGTCTTTTCTATTGTGAATATTGCTGCAATAAACATATGAGGGCATGTGTATTTATAGCAGAATGATTTATAATCCTTTGGGTATATACTGAGTAATGGGATTGCTGGGTCAAATCGTATTTCTGGTTCTAGATCCTTGAGGAATCGCCACACTGTCATTGACAATGGTTGAAGTAATGTATGCTCCCATCAACAGTGTAAAAGCATTCCTATTTCTCCACATCCTCTCCAGCATCTGTTGTTTCCTGACTTTTTAATGAGCCTCATTCTAACTGGCATGGGATGGTATCTCATTGTGGTTTTGATTTGCATTTCTCTGATGACCAGTGATGATGAGCTTGTTTTCATATGTTTGTTGGCTGCATAAATGTCTTCTTTGGAGAGGTGTCTGTTCACATCCTTTGCCAACTTTTTGATGGGTTGTTTGTTTCTTGTAAATTTGAGTAGTGGTTTGTAGTTCTCCTTGAAAAGATTCTTCACATCCTATGTTAGTTGTATTCCTAGGTATTTTATTCTCTTTGTAGCAATTGCAAATGGAAGTCCATTCATGATTTGGCTCTCTGCTTGTCTATTATTGGTGTATAGGAATGTTTGTGATTTTTGCAAATTGATTTTGTATCCTGAGACTGCTGAAGTTGCTTATCAGCTTAAGGAGATTTGGGGCCAAGATGATGGGGTTTTCTAAATATACAATTATGTCATCTGCAAACAGAGACAATTTGACTTCCTCCCTTCATATTTGAATAGGCTTTATTTCTTCCTCTTGTCTGATTGCCCTGGCCAGAACTTCCAATACCATGTGGAATAGGAGTAGTGAGAGAGGGCATCCTTGTCTTGTGCCGGTTTTCAAAGGGAATGCTTCCAGCTTTTGCCCATTCAGTATGATATTGGCTGTGGGTTTGTCATAAATAGCTCTTATTATTTTGAGATATGTTCCATCAATACCTAGTTTATTGAGAATTTTCATCATGAAGGGGTGTTGAATTTTATTGAAGGCCTTTTCTGCATCAATTGAGATAATCGTGTGGTTTTTATCATTGGTTCTGTTTATGTGATGGATTATGTTTATTGATTCGTGTATGTTGAACCAGCCTTGCATCCCAGGGATGAGGAGTTGTGATCCTTTGGAGGAGAAGAGGCATTCTGGTTTTTGGAATTTTTAGCCTTTTTTTGCGCTGGTTTTTCCTCATCTTTGGGGATTTATCTACCTTTGGTCTTTGATGCTGGTGACCTTCAGATGGGGTTTCTGTGTGCACGTCCTTTTTGTTGATGTTGATACTATTCCTTTCTGTTTGTTAGTTTTCCTTCTAACAGTCAGGCCCCTCTGCTGCAGGTCTGCTGGAGTTTGCTGGAGGTCCACTCCAGACCCTGTTTGCCTGGGTATCACCAGCAGAGGCTTCAGAACAGCAAAGATTGCAGCCTGTTCCTTCCTCTGGAAATTTCATCCCAGAGGGGCACCCGCCAGATGCCAGCCAGAGAGCTCCTGTATGAAGTGTCTGTTGACACCTGCTGGAAGGTGTCTCCCAGTCAGGAGGCATGAGGGTCAGAGACCTACCCGAGGAGGCAGTCTGTCTCCTAGCAGAGCTCAAGTGCTGTGCTGGGAGATCCACTGCTCTCAGGAATGTTTAAGTCTGCAGAAGCTGCGCCCACAGCCACGCCTTCCCCCAGGTGCTCTGTCCAAAAGAAATGGGAGTTGTATTTGTAAGCCTCTGACTAGGGCTGTCACCTTTCTTTCAGAGATGCACTGCCCAGAGGGGCGGAATCTAGAAAGGCAGTCTGGCTACAGAGGCTTTGCTGAGCTGTAGTGGGCTCTTCCCAGTTCAAACTTCCCAGTGTACAGCGCGAGGGGAAAACCACCTACTGACGCCTCAGTAATGGCAGCTGCCCTTCCCCTCACCAAGCTCGGGCATCCCAGGTCAACTTCAGCTGCTGTGCTGGCAGCAAGAATTTCAAGCCAGTGGATCTTAGCTTGCTGGGCTATGTGGGGGTGGGATCTGCTGAACTATACCACCTGGTTTCCTGGCTTCAGATTACTTTCCAGGGGAGTGAATGGTTCTCTCTCACTGGTGTTCCAGGTGCTGCTGGGGTGTGAAAAAAAAAAAAAAAAAAAAAAAAAAAAAAAAAAAAAAAAAAGCTCCTGCAGCTAGCTCAGTGTTTGCCCCAACAGCCACTCAGTTTTGTGCTTGAAACCCAGGGTGCTGGTGGTGTGGGCATCCGAGGGAATCTCGTGGTCTGTGGGTTCTGTAGCCCATGGGAAAACTGTAGTATCTGGGCTGGAATGCACTGTTCCTCAGGGGGCACAGTCCCTCACAGCTTTCCTTGGCTAGGTGAGGGAGTTCCCCTACCCCTTGCACTTCCTGGGTGAGTTGATGCCCCATGCTGCTTTCACTCACTCTCTGTTGGCTGCACCCACTGTCTAACCAGTCCCAATGAGATGATCTGGGCGTCTCAGTTCGAAATGCAGAAATTACCTGTCTTCTGCATTGATCTCTCTGGGAACCGAAGACCAGAGCTGTTCCTATTTGGCCATCTTGGCAGCCACCGTACTGAATTAAGCTGTATATTTTTAAGATGAAAAGATGTGAAGATTTTATTTGGGACAGTTAAGTTGGTCTCACTGTACATAGGTGGTCCCACCTGCCTATAGTCTTAGCTTACTCACCGTATTATCAGCATAATACAACAGTGGACACTTGATTTCCATTAACCACATGTAACTTACTGTCCTGCCTTCACTTTTAGAGTGAGGCCACAGGGGCCCCATGGAACCACTTGCTTCTTGAGGAAGAAATATATACCTGGAAATAGTGCTATCTTAACCAGCTGGGCTTTCTTACATTTTTAATATCTTGCTTGTTTCAACTACTTATTCCATGGTCATTGTGACTTCTCTTTGCCTGTTTCTGAATCTGTCAGTTGTTGACTAATAGAGACAGAACTTGAATCCACGTATCTATTTCTTGAGGGAATTTGTTCTGCAAATTTATTCTTTGTAGGTTGAAGTGAGACTTCTTTGATTTGCCCTGCATCGTATATCTTTTAAGTTAGCTTGAAGTTTTTCTGCTCTTGTGATCTATGATGTGAAATTACTTCATGGCCTGTGGAAGTTCAAACACATTCCAAACACTTTTGTTAGCTTCCAGAGGAGCCTCATACTTTCCGGGAACTCCATGCTGTCCCTGTCCCACACTATATTTGTATGAAACGTAGCCTTTGTCTCTCTCTGGTTCTCTTTCTCGTTCACTCACTCTCTTTCTCTCTCCCTCACTTCTACGTCTGCTCTCACTCACAATCTATCTGTGAGCTCTGTACGCTTTCCCCAGCCACATTTCCTCTCCCCCTGGCCACCAGGCTTCATGGATCTCTCTCCGACTGTGCCTTTCTCATGGTACCTCTTCACCCCTGCCTCTCAGCTTGCCCTGAGAATGCTAAATTCTTTTCCTTCTACAGTGATAGAGCAGCCTCCTTACTTTTATGTGGCCTTGTTGCCACTGAATACTGAGGTTGTCAGAGCAGGGGGATGACCTTTTTGAGCCTGTAAAAAGAAACTCTGATTCTTTTTGCTAATTAACAAATAAAAATAGAGCCAAAAAGCCTTGCTCTCTAATATATTAGCCTGGGTCTACTGAGCCAAGACCTGAGGCTGATGCCTTTATGCACATCCCTGCTCTACCTTAAGACTATCAAAATGCTGCTTCGTTTAAATGTTACCTCCCCTCTTCTCTCCTTCCAAATCTCCAATAACCCTATCACTTCATTTGTTTCATGAGTTGCTCCATGCTTCCTCTGATGTGCAGTCTCCCTTGCTTTAACACATTAATAAACTTAACTTTGTCAGACGATAGGGGTCTTCCTGTTGGTCATCATCAGAGGGGCTTTATTACCTTCTGCTTCAAGCATTTCTTAGAGTATTTGTCCCAATATATGTAGTTTTCTCCCTAAAAGGACTTACCTTTCATTATAATATAACTTCCATGAAGACAGGGAATTTCATCTATTTTCTTCACTATTATAAAACAATACTTGGGTCATGTTGGAAGAATGAATAAATAAATTCTTTTAGTAGCCCTTAAACTAATACAGTTATCTCCACATCCTTTTAAGAGTATGGTACCTCGTGTCTTAGTCCATTCAGGTTACTACAGCAAAATACCACACACTGGGTAACTTATAAAGAACAGACATTTATTTCTCACAGTTCTGGAGGTTGAAAAGTTCAAGGCCAAGATGCTGACAGCTTCCGTGTCTACTGAGGGCCTGCTTTCTGGTTTTTAGATGGTGCCTTTTTCTGTGTCCTCAAATGGTAAGAAAAGGGCAAACAAGCTCCCACGGGTCTCTATTATAAAGGCACTAATCCCAATCATGAGAACTCCATCCATACAACTTTATCACCTCGCAAAGGCCCCATCTCTTAATAGCAACACTTTGGGGATTAGGTTTCAACATATGAATTTTGGGGGAGCATAAATATTCACACCATAGCAGACCCCCATTCCAACATTTAGCTGCATGATTTGGGATAAATTATTTAATCGTTTTACCTGTCTTTTTAGCTGTGAAGTGGGAATGATGCTATGTATCATATTTGGTTGGAAAGATGAAATGAAGTGATTTATGTGAAATGTTTATTGTGGAGTGTGACACATGGTAAATGTTCAGTAAACATCAGCTAGTATTTTTCATTATGACTCCCCCAGGCCTTAATTTTTCCAGATTCCAGACACTTGCACACCACTGTGCCCCTGCTTCTGTTCAGCACTACATTGCATTGTGTCTCATGATATGGTAAGGTATGTATGTCTTCTTGGTTTAGTTTTAAACTCTTTGAGGGGAAGGTCCATGTCTTACCCTTGTATCACTGTGGATTCGTACATCTATATAACACTGGCACGCAGTAGGCGCTCTAAATATCTGTGGTTGAAAAGTCTGCCTGAAAAGGAAGATGACAGTAAGAGTGCAGAGCTGTCCCTGATTGGTAAATGCAGTGACTGCAGTGATACTAGCTGATTATGATAGAGCATTAATAGGCTTTTTTTCTGAGTGGTTTTATTACTTATTTATTTATTATTATTATTTTTTTGAGACAGTCTTGCTCTGTCACCCAGACAGGAGTGCAGTGGCATGATCTCTGCTCACTGCAACCTTTACCTCTGGGTTCAAGCAATTCTCCTGCCTCAGCCTCCCGAGTAGCTGGGACTGCAAGCATGTACTACCACATCCAGCTGATTTTTTGTATTTTTTTTTTTTTATTAGAGATGGTATTGTGCCATGTTCGCCAGGCTGGTCTAGAACTCCTTACCTCAGGTGATCTGCCCACCTCAGCCTCCCAAAGTGCTGGGATTTCAGGCTTGAGCCACTGCGCCCGCCCGGCCCTGAGTGGTTTTAGAACATAACAAGTAAACAGGAGGAACAGGAACAATGAAGGTATTTATCTGAGTGTTGTCTGCCCTTGCTGAGTAGGTATTTGAATGATCCAGATAAAATGAGAAGGGCCTAGGAAGCGGGTGTGGACCAACCTGGTCATTTAATTCCTCAATTTCTCAGGAATTACCACTCCAGTCTACCGTAGCAATTTGGAGCAGTGGTTGAGTTACTTGTAGCTAATCTGTAAGCAGAGATCATTGCGCTGAGCTGTACACGAGGTTTTGCTATCCTGGCTACCAGGTGGGGACCTGTGACCATGTTATCTTTTAGTTGCTCTGGGGACTAGAACTAAAGGCATGGAAAGCTGTACGTTCACTGTTAGGTGGGCTTAGCTCTGTGAGTGGCTCTCTACCTGTGGGAGGATTTATGACAAGTGCTCTCCTGCTACACACACACACACACACACACACACACACACACACACACACACTGACTGGCCCAGAATAAAGAACAAGTCTTAAAACCTAGAGAAGGTAGGAGGGCAAGGTTTTTGCAACATCTCTTTCCTACACATCCTGCACAAATTCACACCTTTTGGCTTTTCATTCATTTCCCAGTGTCCCAACCCCGCTTGCCCTCTTCAGTATTCTCCAGGGGGTTACATTTCATGATCACTAAGATCCTTGAGCCTGTGGTGTGCTGGTAAATTGGCTCTCTAGGGGAAAAAAAGCCCTGATTTGTAGCTTTGTAGTGTTTCCTGATTCCCTTCCTCCCTCTTTCCCCCTCCCTCCCTCCATCTCTCCCCACCCTTTTCTCTTTTTCCTTCCTTCCATGCATAATTAATCCCACCCCCACCCCCCACCCCCAGTTCATTCTGCCTAGTTTTTCTTGTTTTCATCTTAGTACACATAACTTGAATTTCTCAGCTATGAAGGGCAAAAATATATACCATACGATTTTTAATTGTTTTTCCTGGAGCTGTATAGCCAATTGAAATGATTTACTGGCAGCAGTTTTTATCCAATCATTGCTTTAAACCACACTCATGACATCCACAACCTAAGTAGGATGTTTTTGTCATTTTCTTGGAAATCCTAGCCAGAGAAATCAGGCAAGAGAAAGAAATGAAGGGCATTCAAATTGGAAAGGAAGGATTCAAATTACGTTTGTTCACAGATGACGTGATCTTATATTTAGAAAACCCTAAAGATTCCATAAAAATACTGTTAAAATTTATAAATAAATTCAGTAAAGTTGCAGAATACAAAATCAACATACAAAAATTAGTACTATTTCTATATGCTAACAGTGAACAATTTGAAAAATAAATCAATAAATCAATACCATTTACAATAGCTACAAAACATATAAAATACCTAGGAAAATTTAACAAAAGTGAAAGATCCCTACAAGGTAAACAGTAAAACACTTATGAAAGAAATTGAAGAGGATACAAAAAATGGGAAGATATTCTATTGGAAGAATTAATATTGTGAAAATGACAATACTTCCCAAAGTGATCTACAGATTCAATGCCATCCCTATCAAAACACCAATGATAGTCTTCACAGAAATAGCAAAAGTATCTTAAAATGTATATGGAACTGCAAAGATCTTGAATAGCCAAAGCAATACTGAGCAAAAATCTGGAGGTATCACACTACCTGACTTTAATAGACTTTATTTTTTACAGTAGTTTTAAGTTTACAACAAAAGTGAGAGAAAGGTACAGAGATATCCTATATACCCTCTGCCTCCACATAGGTTGAGCCTCCCCATTATCAACATCCTCCATCAGAGTGGTACATTTGTTCAGTTGATGAACCTACATTGCCACATCATTCTCACCAAAAACTCATAATTTACCTTAGGGTTCATTCTTTGTAGTGTATATTTTATGGGTTTTTATAGATGCTTAATCATGTGTATCCACCACTATAGTATCATAGAGAGTAGTTTTACTTCCCTTAACAATTCTCTGTGCCCCACCTGTTGATCCTTTCCCCCACTCCCTGGCAACCACTGATCTTTTTACTGTATCCATAGTTTGGCCTTTTTTAGAATGTTATATAATTGAAATCACATAATATGTGGCCTTTTCGGATTGGCTTCTTTTACTTAGTAATATGAATTTAAGCTTCCTTCAAGTCTTTTAATTGCTTGATAGCTCATTTCATTTCTTTTTAGCACTAAATAATATTCAATTGTTTAGATGTACCACAGTTTATTTATCCATTCACCTACTGAAGGACATCTTGATTGCTTCCAAGTTTTGGCAATTATAAATAAAGCTGCTATAAACAATCATGCTCAGGTGTTTGTGTGATGTAAGTTTCCAGCTTCACTGGGTAAATACCAAGGAGTGCACTTGCTGTATCTTATGGTGAGGTATGTTTAGTTTTTTACGAAACTTCTAGACCGTCTTCCAAAGTGGCTGTACCATTTTGCTTTTCCGCCAGCAGTGAATGAGGGTTCCTGTTGCTCCACATCCTTGCCAGCATTTGGTGGTATGTTTTGGATTTTGTACATTCTAATAGATGTGTAGTGGTATCTCATTTGCATTTCCCTGGTGACATATGACATGGAACATTTTTTTCATATGCTTATTTGGTATCCGTATATCTTCTTTGGTGAAATGTCTATTAAGGTATTTGGCCCATTTGTTAATTGAGTTGTTTCTGGGCCGGGCGCGGTGGCTCACGCCTGTTACCCCAGCACTTTGGGAGGCCGAGGCAGGTGGATCACCTGAGGGTCAGGAGCTCGAGACCAGCCTGACCAACATGAAGAAATCCTGTCTCTTAAAAAAAAAAAAAAAAAAAAAAAAATTAGAAAAAAAAGAGAGTTGTTTCCTTACGGTTGAATTCTAGAAAAGTTTTTTGTACATTTTGGGTAATAGTCCTTTATCAGATATGTTCTTTGCAAAGAATTTTTTATGTCTTTTTAAAAGTAGGTTTTCAGGTTTCTTTTTTTTTTCAGTTTTGATGGAAGAAAGTTATATATTTCAATGATAGGGGCCTTACATTGTACTTCACATTTTCCTTTTATCCCCTTCCCTTTCCCCATCTTGTTAAGCAGCACAATTCGTTTCTGAGCTAATGCATCTCTTGGCTTATTCTGACAATAGCAGCAAAGAATAGATGAGTCCAGCTACTGATAGTCTTTTTCCCTTCTTTCAAGGCATAAAGGAGTATGCCCTATTTTCTGCCTTTTAAGTTTTGTCGGCTGACATAGCTTTAGCATACTTTGTATAAGAGTTGCGTAAGATGAGTTGCTCTCTGTCCAGGATTCAATGTAGTTTGGCATGACCCATGACTTAATGCCCAAGAATTTACCTGTGTCATTTTTTTCTGTCATCTCATTGTCCTAAAATGAATGATTTGATGAGGAAATAAAATATTTTCTAGGAGAAGTTGAGGAAAATATGCAAAGCGCATAAGAAAAGAAAAGTTCTCTGTGTTTTCAATAAATGACCATTTACGATAATGAGGATATAAGAGCGCTTGAACATAACAGAGACCAAAAAGTTTTCATATATAAAAACTAAGAGCCCATAATCAATGTCATGTTTTAAAAAGTATTATGATAGATGCAAAACTACCTGGTAGTACCTATACTTACTTCCACTTAAAATTCAACTTTTACTTGGTTCATCTGATTCTTTCGATGTCTTAAATGTTAAAGGAAGGGGTAAATTAGGAAGGTATTTAAGTAACTAGCAGGCCTCCTGGGTCTTCATAACTTCAGTGATTCTGGGAGCTAACCAGTTGGCCGCCAGTCTCTGTGGGATTCAGGTGCCTCTTCCCATTATGGATTTGGCCAGCACTTCCACTGGTGAGTTTCCACTAGTATCTTAGCGTTACTCTTTAATACAGTTGCCTTATTTTCCAGGGTTTTTAAAAGTTTAAATGACAACCGTAATTGTCGGAACAAATTGTTGAGGGTCTGTTTTTCATTGAAAAGTTGGGTCAGGGGATGAATGGAGGCTTCGAAATTAGATCCTTGAATTGAAAAATAAAGTTGGTGGCCATGAGTCCCATCAGGGGCATCTCTACGAAAAGTCTCTTTTTAATTGTGGTAAAAATATTTTACTTGAGATCTACCCTTTTTACAAATTTTGGCTCATAATGCAATTTTGTTAAGTATAGCAATATTGTACAATTACAGTAATTAGTTAAATAATACAATATTGTACAGCATAGCTTAAGAACTCATTCATCTCACATAACTGAAACTTTATACCTATTAAACATCGACCTCCCATTTTCCCCTTCTACCAGCCTCTGGCAACCACCATTTGATTCTGTTTTTCTATGACTTTGACCCTTTTGGATACCTCATGTAAACGGAATAATGCAGTATTTGTGACTGATTTATTTCAGCGTAAGTTTCTTCAGGTTCATCTGTGTTGTCTCAAATGGCAAGATTTCCTTCTTTTTTTAAGGCTGTATAACATTTCTTTTTATTTATATACTATATTTTACTTATCCATATAGCCATATATGGACACGTATGCTGTTTCCAGATCCTGCCTATTGTGAGTATTGCTACAATACACATGGGAATGCAGGCTATTTCTTTGAGATCCTGATTTCAGTTCCTTTGAAAGTATACCCAGAAGTGGAATTGCTGGATCATGTGTTAGTCCAATTTTTAGTTTTTTTGAGGAACCTCCATACTGTTCTCCACAGTGGTTATACCAGTTTACATTCCCATCAACAATGTACAAGGGTTTCAATTTCTCTTCATCGTTGCCGACACTTACTTTTTGTCTTTTTGATAATAGCCATCCTAACAGTTGCAGTTGGATGTGGTTTCACTGTGGTTTTGAAACTGTGTTTCCCTGATGATTGGTGATGTTCAGTATCTTATCATATACCTGCTGGTCATTTTAATAACTTCTTTGTAGAAATGTCTGTTCAATTCCTTTGTCCATGTGTTTTTTTTGAGACAGAGTCTTGCTCTGTCACCCAGGCTGGAGTGCAGTGGCATGATCTTAGCTCACTGCAACCACCGCCTCCTGGGTTCAAGTGATTCTCCTGCCTCAGTCTCCCGATTAGCTGAGATTACAGGCGCCTGCCACCATGCCTGGCTAATTTTTGTATATTTGGTAGAGAGGGAGTTTCTCCATGTTGGCCAGGCTGGTCTGGAACTCCTGATCTCAAATGATTTGCCCACCTTGGCCTCCCTAACTGCTAGGATTACAGGAGTGAGACCCATGCCTGGCTCCTTTGCCCATTCTTAAGTTGGATTATTTGGTTTCTTTTGCTATTGAATTGTAAGGGTTCCTTATATAGTTTGGATATTATTTCTGTGATGTAAATACTCCCATCAAGGCCAATTTCAAGCCATTAGCTTGAGGCCACTGAATGCTGTGTTCTGAAAAGATGCGCACGACTGGTTCTTGTAAACCAGTTCGTCAGTTTGTGCGAGCTCCAGCATCCTATTGCCTTGAGCCCTGGCCTTTTTTTTGTTGCTGTTGTTACTTTTGTTCCTGATCCTTTTTCTTTCCATCTCGCATCACAATACACATACAATAATCGCTGAAATACCCATATTAAACTACAGAGCTTCTTCTCAATAACCGAAAATGGCAAAAAAGGTTAAGGTGTTTCTTGCACACTTAATATGTACACTATGAAATCAAGGTTTTATCAAGGATGTATGCTAGCTGCTAATTTTTAGTACAGTAAGTCCTCAATGTCATCAACAGGTTCTTGGAAATTGTGCCTTTAAGTTAAACAACATATAAAAAACAATTTTTTTTTCTTATCAAGGATGTTAAGTGAGGACTTGATGTAGTAATTAGGGAAGGAACAGCAAGAAAGACTATGGTTTTGTGGTTTTGTAATACTCTGAATTGACAAGAGCCTGTCTGAAAGTCAAGCTTCAGTTCTGATGATAGTAGGTCCCCTGACACACCTCTTATAACAAACAGCACTCTCTCCATCAGCTATGGTAAAGCCAACGGGGAGCAGTAGTATCAAAATGTAAACAAGTACTCCATTATACTCATTTTATTTGCTTATTTACTTTTTAAAAAATGGAGTTTGTCTGTTGTCTAGGTTTAATGCAGTGGTGCAATCATAGTTCACTGCAGCCTCGACCTCCTGGTCCCAAGTGATCCTCCTGTCTCAGACTCCTGAGTGGCTAGGACTACAGGTGAATGCCACCATGCCCAGCTTTTTTTTTGAGACAAAATTTCACTCTTGTTGCCCAGGCTGAAGTGCAGTGGCACGATTCCAGCTCACTGCAATCTCCACCTCCCAGGTTCAAGCAATTCTTCTGACTCAGCCTCCCGAATAGCTGGGATAACAGGCGTGTGCCACCATACCTGGATAAATTTCGTATTTTTTTTTTTAGCAGAGATGGGGTTTCACCATGTTGGCCAGGCTGCTCTAGAACTTTTGACCCTAGGTGATCCTATAGAGACAGATTCTCTCTGTGTTGCCCAGGCTGGTTTCACACTCCTGGCCTCAAGCTATCCTCCCTCCTGGGCCTTCCAGCATGCTGGGATTACAGGCATGAGCCACCATGCCCAGCTCATTATTCACTTTTGTATTTATGCCTTTATTTCATGTCCTCACATGTGCTCAACAATGCTTCTTCCTAATTTAATGCATTAATTTCTGCTGCCATTGGAAGCTTCTGCAAATTGAATGTGTTTACTCTAGCTTGGAAGACATAGGTGAGTGAAAAGAGTTATGCTTTCTTGCCAGTAGTCCAGGAGTAGGAAACAGAGAGACAGGTAGAGCCAAGTTTGGCCCAAACTGCTTAACATGTATGAGATTTGGTCTTAATTCCTCCAGTTTTCCTAGGTATTACATGCTCATTTCTCAGTCTCTGCCCAGCTGCCTAACACACAGTCTCTCCTTTCTTGTCTTTGCTTTTTTAGGCTAGATTCCAACAAATCTCACCTGGAGAAACTTGGAAAAATCTAAGCAATAAACTAGAAGTCTAGTGACTGCTGATATATATTTATATATACTATATAGTATCTCTCAGAGCAAAGGGACCAGGAACCTGTGGTGTGCTGGTAAAAGGTGAACAACCGACTTTCAAGAACAAAAAAATTCGTGTGCATGTGTGTGTGCATGTACATTTTTACATTGTATTGATATAAAGAATGGTTAGGACACAATTAAAAAATAGTACACATTAATCCTTATTTTAAGTTTCACAAACTGGTTTATTCTTACAGAATGATTTTGTTAATTTTTGCAAGTTCTTTTATCCATAGCCAACCTATGATTGTTATTGATGAATGAATGTAGTCCCTACATAAACGTGGCTGATGTTCTCATTTCTGTTAATGAATAATGAAAGGGAAACAACAAAGATGCATGTCAGAATTTCACTTATTCATCAGTGATGTGGGCAACTCCTTCGTTGAATCAAATAATAGGTTTTGAATATTGGAAGGACATGTCCTTTTATTGGTTAGTCAAAATGTAATGGCTATAGATACAACAGTTTTAAGTTTCATCTGCATTATTAATTCTTTCTCCATCACTTTTTAAAGCTTGGACTATCAACAAAACAATAAATCAAGCCTTGATCTTGAGCATTTCCCAATTTTCATACTGTAAATAATCTCTACCATGGCTGATGTCAAGCTACAATTGTGAGGTCAGCGGGTGAAGAGTTGGAAGATCTACACAGAAGCACACCACTATAGGGTATTTCTACCACATAGATACTACAGATATAAATAACCTCAAGGGCATAGATAGACAAAATGTAATTCAAAAAGTAGAAAGTAATGTATTTTGAGTATTACTTTTGTTTATAATATAGTTTCGTTGTTGGTAGACCTAATTGAATTTTTAATAATGGCTGTGTTTAAAAACCAGCTTACAGATTTTTTGAAGATATAACTACTGGGTCTTATGAGCTAGGATATATCAATTCTCAGCACACTGCAAGCAACCAAATTTGTGAAGGACCTATTATGGGCTAGACATTTCATGTATAACCTGCAAGATTCCTTAGCTCTCAACAGTCTTAATAATAATAGCATCTAATCCAGTATCATTGGCTCTTGCTCCATCTTCTCCTTGCAGGATTCCAGTATCCTGTTGCGTCTCTCAAACTCTTGGCAGTCTCTAGTGGGTATCCCCTATGTGGTCATGACATGTTTGCTTGCCATGTGCTGTTGCTGCTTTGTCAGACATTAACCCCAATTTATCTGGACCTATTGTCTCCTATTGAAGCACTGTTGTTTCTTAGGTGTTCCTGTTACTCTACTGGAATCTGGTTTCTCCTGCTCACCCTGTTGCCTTTCTGCTGAGCGCTGACAACAAAGCACAGGTGTGTTCATGGCCCCAGAACACCTGGATAATTTTTCTCAAAGCAGGAAAAGAATACATTGTCGTGGACCATCCGGGACGGGTAGGCACGTCTGCCCGGGAGTCTCTCGACCTGCAAGAGGGTCCCAATACCTGGAAGAGGGAGTGCGCCTGGAAAAATAATAAAGACAGAGAGAGAGAAAGCGAGGCGTCTGGAGGGCTGATAGGCTGTGTCTAAACAGCAAATTTTATTTTTCAAAGGCCAGGAATAAATACACTTTCTTGGCTCTGGTTTACGTCATAGTAAGAGGAAATGCAAATGTATGCCTCACATGGCCTATACAATAGAGAAGTCAGATACACACTCAGTGGTTGTAAAAAGTAACAGAATTTCCTGTAATCACAAAGTTTGTTTGCATCCAAACATTATTCGCAAAGCTTGCTTACATCCAAACATTATTCACAAAGCTTGTTTACATCCAAACATTATTCACAAAGCTTGTTTACATCCAAACATTATTCCTACTGGCTGCAGGTATCTCTGGTTTGACCTTGTTTTAGAACTGAGATGTAAAAAGGTTTTTTTGGTTTTGCTCATGAGAATATCTTTTAATCAGATTCTCCTTTGTCTACTCCTGACTCAACTTAACTCACCTTCCCCATTCAGGAATCTCTGAGTCAGGAATCAAAGCCATCCCTTATGGTGGCATTTTGCTTTGCAAATATCGACAGTTAAACCATTACCTAGGGTACAAGGCAGTTAGGTAAGGTTTAAGGCTTATTCTTAAGGTCATAAAAAGGTTAAAAGCAGGAACCTGTTGCTGGTAGGGGGTCACTCGGTCTAGCAGCAATGCATAGTTTTAGGCCCAAACGATATTGTGGTTGATATTAGAAACTGATCATTCATCTTTCAGTTTCTATATTTCTGGATAGCTCGACTGCCTCCAGTAGGAAACTGTGTTTGGGATCAAACTCACCGTATAGTGAGACTCACGCCTTTTAGGGGTCTCACACGGGAATGTTCCCCACAATACATCTTTTTCGTTTGAATTACGTTTTATTGGAAACTATCCAAAAGCAGGACTGCTGATAACCTTACAACTTTTTTGAATAATCCTTTTACTTTAGAGTAGTAATCTTTTTAGATTTACAGAAAAGTTAAGATTTACTTCAGGGAATTGCCACATACCTCATACCCAGTATCCCCTATTGTTAATACATAATTATGGTACATTTGTCCCAATTAATAATCAATATTAATGCATTATTATTAAGTAAGGTCAATGGATTATTCATATTGCTTGTTTTTCCTAGTGTCTTTTTCTGTTCAAGGATCCCATCCAGGATACGATATTATACTTAATTGTCATGTCTCTTTGGGTTCCTCTTGGCTGTGACAGTTTCTAAGACTTTACTTGCTTTTGATGACCTTAATAATTTTGAGGACTACAGGTCAGGCATTTTGTAAAATTTCCCTCAATTGAGATTTGTCTAATGTTTGTCTCATGGTTAGACTTGTGTTTGGGGAAGGAAAACCACAGAGGCAAAGTGCCATTCTTATCATTCATATCAAGGATACATACTATCATTATGGCATATCAAAGTTGATATTGACCTTGAGCACCTGACTCTAGTTTTCAAGTTTCTTCACTGTAATAACTGAAAGCTGATTTCTCCAGTGTAAAGTCACTCTTTTAAAAATATCTTTCTATACTGTAGTCTTTGGAAGGAAGTCATTATGTACAACTCATGTTTAAAGATTGGGGAGTATCTCGAGGGTAGAGTATCACCATATTTTTTTTGGAATCTTCTGCATGGGAGATTTGTCTGTTTCCTGACATTTATTTATTCAATAATTTATATCAGTAAAGATTTATGGATATTTACTTTGAACTTTGAGTTATACTCTAATGTAGTCAATTCTTATTATTTGTGGATTTCATATTTGTGAATTCACCTGCTCAGTAACATTTATTTGTAACCTGCAAATCAATACTTGTGGTGCCTTCATGTTCATTTGCAGACACATGCAGAGTGGCAAAAACTTTGAGTAGTCTAATGTACACCTTCTCAGCTGAGGTGGAACAAGGTGATGTTCTACCTTCTTATTGCAGATCTCGTCCTGTAAACAAATATCTTTTTTGTGTGTGTATTGATTTTCATGTTTTTCCAATTTTTGTGCTTTTTGCTGGCAAATCTATATTAAGGTAAACATGTATTTAAACTGATGTTTCCAGTTCTATTCTAGCCTCTCCACTTGCTTATCTGTGACTGTTCATTAAAACAGCAAGAAACTTGGCTTTTACCATCTGCTATTCATTTACTTAATTGTTCAGTTCTAGTATCCTGTACATGTACAGCAGTATCAGAATTGTCAACCCATGCCTCATGGGAAATAACTAATAGAGTATGCTGCTTCTGTGTAGTTCCTTTTGCCTTTACTCTTACAGTTCCCACTCACCTCCAAAGTTACTTGTCTCAGCACCCTTTTCCCCTTCACAGCTTTCACTAACACTCTTGAAGATGCTTGACTATTCCATTGCTCCCTATTCTGTCATAGGCCATGTGGGATTGGGCTAGGAAATAGAGCCAAATGGCAGATACATCACAGTGGTTAGGATTCCTGATGACTTAAGCTGTTTCGACATTCCCATTCCATCCCTTGATCAAGTTCAATATACCTTATTCCTTCTCTTACCATGATTCTCCTCCAGGAGCCTTCCCAGACCACACAAAAATAGGCTCTTTAGGAATCTTTAAAGTTCATACCAGATATACCAAAATGTGTCTGAGTCCTAATTAGAAATAAGCTGTGGCCCCTGCTCTATACATTCCATCTCATTTAATTTTATTTAATTCTCATACAAATAATTCTTAAAATGTACTAAGTGCTTATTATTGTCAGGCATGTTTTCTAAGTGTAAGCATTAACTTGATTAGGTCTCAAAATCCAATGAGGTAGGGTCTATTGGTATTCTGCTATTTTACAAATGGAAAATAGAGACTCAGAGAGGCTCTTTTGTATCTTTATGCATTTTTGACATGCACACATATTTCAGTTCAACAAACCTGTATTGCGGTCAGGTACAGCAGTTCATGCCTGTAACCCTAGCACTTTGGGAGGCCAAGGTGAGAGGACTGCTTGAGGCCAGAAGTTCCAGACCAGCCTAGGCAATTTAGTAAGACCTCATCTCTAAAAAACAAACAAAAAGAAAACAATAACACCAAAAACCCATATTGAACACTTACTTTCTGCAGGCATTGTGCTAGACACTAGTGGGAAAAATGGAAATTAATAAGGAATGGTTCCATAACTCAAGGAGTTTTTGATATATATCAAAATATAATTTCAAATAATATGTAAAAGGAATAAATTGCTTTGTACTTGCATGGTGTATTAGTCCATTTTGCATTTCTATAAGGGATACGTGAGGCTGGGTAATTTATAAAGAAAAGAGATTTATTTGGCTTATAATTCTGCAGGCTGTAAAAGCATGGCACCAACATCTGCTTGGCTTCTGGTGAGGCCTCAGGAAGCTTTTACTCATTACAGAAGGGAAGGGGAGCCGGCATGTCACGTGGTAAGAGAGGAAGTAAGGGAGATGCCAGGCTCCTTTAAACAATCAGCTCTCCCATGAACTCATTACCATGGAGAGAGCACTAAGCCCTTCATGAGGGATCCTCTCCCATGACCCAAACACTTACCAGCAGGCCCCACTGGCAACACTGGAGATCACATTTCAGATGGGATCTGGAAGGGACAAATATCCAAACTATAACACTGGGTTCCCACTTAACACTCACCGAAGAATAACCTGAGCTTTACCTTATTTCCTTTTGGTTCCCAGACCTCCCAGCCATCTTTCAGGTTGACATTTTCTGGCTTCCTCTTCATCCGTTCTTTGCCTCCCCAGTCTAATTAGTAGATTGGTGGGTGGTAGCATCAGAAAGGCAAGGATTTTCCCTGTGTACCCATTCTTTGCAGCAATCCAGCCATTTGGGCTTTAATTGGCTTCATAGGGCCCCTCAGTGTTTTGTCCTTTGTGCATCAGGAAGTTAATTACTTAATAAACCAAATGGAGTCTTTCAAAAGTGCAGCATTAGCTCTTTTTTTTTTTTTACAGTAAAACTTGGACCAGGCTGAAGTACTCCAGGCATTGTGAATCTTCATTCATAGTATGTCTTTTCACAGACCTCTGGTGCTCCTCTGTATGGCTCCTCCCTTGAACTTGTCCTTCCCATGCTTCTGCCTGTGTTTTGCCCTGTTCTTAATGATTCCTTCCATCAGAATACTGCATATGCTTTGTGTCCTATTTCTGGGAGGCCCTGTTTAGTTAATATGATAAAGCAATTTAAAATAATATTACCAGCCAACACAGTGTAAGCCAACACTTATAGTCATTCTTCTAAATACTTTATACGTATTTATGAAATCCTCTCAGTAACCCTGTGAGGTTGATAGTTCTTCTTACACACATTGTACGGATGAATAAGCCAAGGCCCAGAGTGGTTAAGTGACTTTCTAAGATCACACAGCTAGCAAGTAGTGGAACTATGATTTGAATCCAGGTTGCCTGACACTAAAATCCATGGTCTACAAACCACCAAAGTGTAATAACAATGGTGTTTTGTAATGACTGGTAATAGCCTAGTCATTGAGGCACATTTGCACGATTTCCTAATCTTTTTCCAAAGTACCAACTTTGTAATTTAACTTGTCAAGCGTTTATTGAGCACCTACAATAAACTAGATAATTTTCATCTTAACAATAATGTCTTAATTCCTGGGAGTGATTAATGTAGCATCATGGAAGGATTAGAGAACAATTAAATGTTAAATTGCATAGTATTGATTGTAAATACGCTGGTATCTGGGGAGGCGGAATTGTGCTAGGATTGGATAGGTAGAGGTGAAGAAGGGAGAAGACATTACCAGTAGTGGGAAATAACACTAAAGGGCTGGAAATGAGAAGATGATGAGGGAGTAATGTGGAGATGTACCTGACTAACATAGTAATTTCCAAATCTCTGTGTAATTAACGTTAGAATCTCACTCTGCCACTAGGAGTTGCACCTTCTAACAAGGTACATGGATTGGGTTCTTAGAGGCCATTTTAACTTTCAGTCTTAACAGGAGTTTCTGTTTCCTAGACTTCAAGAGGCTGGAGAGAAAGCCTTGAGCTGTCCTTTGAGGTCATAGATCAAAGTCACTACTGCACCACAACTTATTGTTCTGTTTACCCAAAAGGGTTAGCAGTCCACCCTGTGGTCACCCAGTAGTCTTCGTCTTTCGTTTAATGGAAAAACCCAGTGAAGAGTCCCAAAAATCTTACCTTTGCATCTATGTGAGGTTGCTTTTCCAATTCTTGCCAACTGGTCCCAGTAGGATGGAAGTTTTGGCCCACGAATCTCTTGGGACTGTCTTTTTCATGTGTGGCCCCTTTCTTAGGCTTCTGAAATTCTTCCGTACAGGGAGTTACTTTGATTAAATTGGCCAAATTGGGACAGAAAGCTGCCCTGTAATTTATATTTCTCATTTTTATTATATATAGCCATATTAGAAGACCTTCTCCAGAGATAATAATGTATGTATTGCCCCAAATTGGCTCCCAACCAGTAGAAGTCAACACTCAAAGGTTCTTCTCATTAGCGTGTGTATCTCTGTCCTCAAAAAGAATTTAAAGTTCTAAGAAACAGCAATTACCCTCAACCCCCCAAAAGCCCCAAGCCCCAAAGCGATCTCTCTTTCCTTATTTGCACAGAAATAGGCTTTAGTTAGCAGGCAGTAGGTGGCATGATGAGTTTTTACGCAGGGGAACAGCATGATAAAAGTGGTCTTACAGTAGGATTGATCTGGCAATACCGTACCTATTATTTCTCACACTGTGCTACAATTGCCTGTTTATTTGCTTTTGCCTTTCTCCCTCAAAACATGTAAATTCCTTGTAGGACAACTACTTACTCATCTCTACCTCCAGTGCTTACTACAGAGCTAGGTGAGTGAGGAAAGGTTACAGGCAGAAAGATCAATTAAGGATGTAGGAATAGGGGTGTGAGGAGGCTACTGAGGTCGTCCAGGTATGCGTAGTGATGAAAGCCAGGACGAGAACAAGATCTTAGAGATATTTTGGAGGCACACATGACAGGATAACATGGATGAAAGGGTGAAGAATATAAGAGGACATCAGGATTTTGAACTTGAAAAATCAGAAAATAGGCAGTATTGTTGGGTTTTAGGACTAAATAAGTAATACCTCTTTGTTCCCCTCCTGAGTTCGGAACCAACTGAGAAATGAAATAATAAGTAAATGAAGTTCAAGATGTGATTATTAGTGTCTTGTGAATTACGCGCATTTCCCCATATAGTAATTGGCACACCAGAACAACTGTAACCTCCTGTAAGATTCCCATATGGCTGAGAGCAACCTAAAACACTCTTTCAGGGCAGGCGGAGGTGACATAGAAAGCCGCAAACAGGGATCAGCCAACTTTTAATGGAAAAAGCCAGATAGTAAATATTTCAGGCTTTGCAGGCTATATGGTTGATCTCTGTCACAACTACTTGCCCCTGCTGCTGTGGTGTTAAAGCAGCTATAGACAGTTGGTAATGGAACAAGCGTAGCTGTGTTCTAGTAAAACTTTACTTACAAAAACAGGTGATGAACTAGATTTGGTTCACAGGCTGAAGTTTTCTGACCTCTGGACAGATGGAACTGAGTTGTAGAGTTTCTTCATCAGCCTCACTAGTAAGCTAAGTCAGACCTCGAGGAAAAGGGAATGAGGAGTCCCAGATAAGCCCGGCATGTTATCCTAGTGGTGGCTCCATCAGGAAAACAAGAGACCTGGGGAATGCAGATTCCTTCCAATAGATACCACTGACAGAAAGTAATTTGGAAGAGAAGGTTTGTGGAGAGGTGTGGAGTCTGAGGTGACATCAGGACATCCAAGTGCAGCCACAGTGATGTGGGGATCTGGCTTGTTCTGCTTTGGGAGAGCCAATTGTGCACATGTCTTTTCAACTCTGTGTTCAGTGACCTAATATTGGTAGCTTGAAATTGGCTATGGTGGGAATATTGATAGCATGGAAATTGGCAAAACTAGAAATCAGTCTGCCTTGCACCAACTGCCGTGAGCCAATTGTTAAACACTTACCAGCACACCATTGCATGTAGAAGGTGCGAATGCAGATCCGAAACAGTGCAGCTAGGAGCCAATAGGAGAGTCATCTGCATGATGGAGAGAGCTAAAATTTTGGGAGCTGAGCTTACTGAGCATGAGGTAGAAAAGAGCAAAGTAAACAAAACAAAATGCTTGAGGAATATTCAGTTTGGGGTCAGTAGAGTAAGTGGCTGGCAAAGGCTGGAAAGAGAGATGGGAGAGACAGAAGAACAAGGAAGAAGCAGTGCTGGAGTAACTGGTCATTACTTACTACCTATGATAGTAGGGCTCTTGGAGAACATATCAAAAAAAGGATCATTTTCTCTTTGTTAATTACAAAACAAGCCCTCATCCTCCTGAATAGGTAATTTGAATGGACGGTGGAAAAAGAGACTCTTGGGATTCCGTGGACCTTCCAAACAGATCCAAAATTTGTCCCTCTAACACTTCCCTGGTACTACATGCTGTTTCAGTCAAGATCAACAGGGACAGAATCTGGCAGCTGATATAAAGCCATCCAACACTAACAATTGAAACCCCCCCAATTTCACATTATTTCTCTTTAATGCTTAAGAAATTTAGCTGCTCATATCCTTCACTCAAGTTTTGATGTGATGGGTTGTTTTTTTCTTGTAAATTTGTTTTAGTTCTTTGTATATTCTGGATATTAGCCCTTTGTCAGATGGGTAGATTGCAAAAAATTTTTCCCATTCTGTTTATTGCCAGTTCACTCTGATGATAGTTTCTTTTGCTGTATGGAAGCTGTTTAGTTTAATTAGACCTCATTTGTCTATTTTGGCTTTTGTTGCCATTGTTTTGGTGTTTTAGCCGTGAAGTCCTTGCCCATGCCTGTGTCCTGAGACACTTCTCAAAAGAAGACATTTATGCAGCCAACAAACATGAAAAAAAGCTCATCATCACTGGTCATTAGAGATGCAAATCAAGACCACATTGAGATACCACCTCATGCCAGTTAGAATGGCAATTGTTACAAAAATCTGGAGACAACCGATGCTGGAGAGGATGTGGAGGAATAGGAACACGTTTACACTGTTGGTGGGAGTGTAAATTAGTTCAACCATTGTGGAAGACAGTGTGACAATTCCTCAAGGATCTAGAAATAGAAATTCCATTTGACCCAGCAATCCCATTACTGGGTATATACCCAAAGGATTATAAATCATTTTTCTGTAAAGACACATGCACACATATGTTTATTGTGGCAGTGTTCACAATAGTAAAGACCTGGAATCAACCCAAATGCCCCTCAACAATAGACTGGATAAAGAAAATGTGGCACAAATACACAAGGGAATATGATGCAGTCATAAAAAAGGATGAGTTCATGTCTTTTGCAGGGACATGGATAAAGCTGGAAACCATCATTCTCAGCAAACTGACACAGGTACAAAACCAAACACCACAGGTTCTCACTCCTAAGTGGGTGTTGAACAGTGAGAACACATGGACACAGGGAAGGGAACATCACACAACAGGGCCTGTCAGAGTGGGGGGTCTCGGGGAGGGATAGCAGAGGTTAGGGGGCTAGGGGAGGGAAAGCATTAGGAGAATTACCTAATGTAGAGGACGGAGTGATGGACGCAGCAAATTACCGTGGCATGTGTATGCCTATGTAACAAACCTGCATGTTCTACACAGTACTCCAAAACTTAAAGTGTTTAAAAAAAAAGAAATCTAGCTGATATTGTGGTTGAAAGCCTTAGGCTATATTCCTAGCTGAGAAATACAACAAGGGTAATTCCCCCTAAACAAGAGAAAAAGGAAGAATCTGTTGCCTAATCTCGCATACCAGAGATCAGCGAATATTATATTAGCTTCAGTGCCTTCTTGTTTCCAGGTAAGCCAAACCTTATTCTAGTAGGGACTTTGACCTCTTTCCATAGGATTCATAAAGTCATGAAAATTCTACTTCTTTTGTAGTCTAAAGACCCCAGAATGCCTCTCCTGACTGTGGAGCTCGCTTTTATCTCTGTCCAAGGCTAAAACCCTGTAAGACACCCAGACACCCCAAATAAAGGATTTTACTTGCATATCAGGGACCCATGCCCAAGCCTGAAGAACCAGTTGAAACCATAATTAAAGCTCCAAATCCCAGTGCTAGTGAGGCTCACCAAAAATTTTGGTCTCTTAACATAGTGCTTTGGTTCACAAATAACAATCTTTGTGTTAATTTACTAAGTTTTCTGGACCATGTCGGAGAATTTTGAGGCTAATCTGTCCACTTGTCTACCCTGCTTGGCTCTAACCAACTCAGAAGAAACACAAGGAATTAGATGCAGATCAATGTCTCCTCTGTAATATTTCTTATTAGTAATTATAACTAAAATGTATTACTGGTTTTCTAGATAATAAGTATCTAATAAGTATTTAGTATATTACCTAATCTTTCTACCTATGAGGTAAATATGATTGATATTTTCAATATAGAGAGGAGGAAATCAAGGGACAGAAATCTTGAACGACTTATCCACAGTCACACAGTAGGTGATAAAGCCAAGATGAAAACCTTAGTGGTCTAAGTCCACACACTCTCCCATCTCTCTGCTTATAACTGAAAGACAAGATTCTCTGTTAAAGACTGACCAGAGGATAAGGTTTAGGCATGAGATAAAATGAGACTTCCGACTACCTCAAATAGTCTTAGAAGCTGGAGAATGGAAGATTTCTTTTGCAATTTAGAGTCGTCATTCAGGTGGACTTGCAAAATGGAGATGAGAAGCTGAAACATGCTGGAAAGAAAAGAGACAGACCCACATTGTTCTTTCCTTGGTGTGACTCTACCTTCTGGTTGAGTTTGCCTGTCCTATGTTGGAGAGGACCAAATACAGAATTCTAGCTCTGTTCCTTCCTAGGCGTCAGAGCAGTTGTCTCTCTTACTGACATAAGAAAGCAGGGGAAGAGTTTTCCTTGGATTGATCAGTATGTGTTCAATCTTTTGCAAGCCCGTGATGATAATACATGAAAAGTGGCTGGTATATAGTAGGCACTTGATGCAGGTTACTTCCTGTTGACCATTTAAGTCCATCCAGTCTGCTTATACACATGCACAAGACAAGACATTTCTTCTCTGGCTTTCAGCATTTGTCTCTTCTGACAGCGTATTAAAAGCTCTGATTTGCAGTTCCTTAATCTCACCTATTGTGGTTCCTCGTTCTATCTCTCATAGAAGGAGATTGGACAATTAATTTTAAAAAAGTGCTGTAATGTCAGGTAAGTGACATTAAGAAAACATGGCAATGGGTCAGAGAGTGGCTGATGGAATGGGCAACATTAGTAGAAAAGTCATCAAAGAAGGTGTCTCTGAGGAGGTGACATTTGAGCTGAAACTTGAGTGATGGGAAGGACTCATTCAGGCAAGGATATGAGAGAAGAGGACCCCAGATGGAAGTAATGGCAGGTACAAATGTTCTAAGCCTGGAATGAGTGGGCAGGCCTATGAAACAGAAAAAGCCAGTGTGAGTGGAGCAAGCATGAGTACATGATTTGAAGATGGAGAAACAGGCAGAGTTTGGATCACTCAGGGTCTCATGGACCATCGTAGGAAGCTTAAATTTGATTCCAAGGAAAGTGGGAAGTCCCTTTTGGATTTATCACTCTGGCTTCTGAAATTTGCCTCAGGGCCTTCTTGTATTGTGGTGTCCTGCTTCTTCTGGTAGCGAATCCTACATGGGTTTCACTGGTCCAGAGAAGTGATTAGCTCTGCAGGGATCTAGAACCATCCTTTCTGTGTGGTCACTGCCACTTCTCAATTTCACCTTTCCCTCTCCTGGCTTTGAGGGGGAATTCCCTGTTGCTCTCAACAGAGGGGCAGGTACAGAATTTGTGAATCTTGTAAAAAAAAAAATAATAAAAGAATCCCCCTTAAATGAAAGGCCACATGAATCTTCCCAGTGTAGGTAAGTGCAATCCTTGCAGCAGCACCCTTCAGAGAGATGCATGAAGGTATAGCTGCCAAGGTTGGGAAAAGTCCCCAGGAAGGCCTCCATCTCAGAGGAAATTCATGGGAGATCTCTGAAATATCATTGATTTCAACATATGCTTCATGAGATATCAGGATGATGGAAGCTGGCGTCTAATAAATTTTGAGAAAGGCGAGCTAAGTACAAATCTGAGATTTCTCACTCCAGCTTGGTCCAAAGGACAGAGACTATGTGTGGTGACTTTGAGTCCTTAGAAAGGTGATCGGTGATCTCTGCCTTCAGCCTGGCGCCTGGCGCCTGGCAACAGAGCGAGACTCTGTCTCAAAAAAAAAAAAAAAAAAAAAAGAAAAAGAAAAAAAAAAGAAAAAAGAAAAGAAAGGTGATCTCTGTAGTGCAGTATGGAATTTTCCAGGATCCAGTGAAGTGGGATAAAATTCCCCATAGAACTCTCTAGTTCCCCCTTCTTATATGCTATATGCACAAAACTGCTTTCTTATTGCCAAAAGCAACCACTTCCATTTGTACTACACTCTCCAGCTCATGAAAGTGATTTCAAATATCATACAAAACAATGCTAAGCAGTAAATATTATTCTCTTTTACACAGGTAAGAAAACCAAGGTCCAAAGAATTAAGTTACATGAAGTGTTGAACCTAGGTTTACATGGATGCAGTTCATCTTCATGTTCACCTCTTTAGAGTTGCTTTATGAGTTTAGTTTATTTCCTGAAGAACTAAATAGTGGGCCCAATTATTCTGGTTGTTGGATTGATTCATCCTACCATCATGTATGAATAACTTGGAGGTCCAGGTTATAAGTCTGTTTATTGTGAGTTTTGCTATTGTGAATCAGTCCCCAGAGGCTGGAGAAATTGACAGAACCAAGGTCTGTAAGGTAGAGTGCCAGAACTTGGATTCTGGTGACTCTACCCAAATGCAGACAGCCTTAAAAGGCCTGGCTGGAAAATAATCTGCTGACCTTTTCCAAGCTGTCTTAACTGCAAGATCACTCAACAGTTTCCACTTTGTTTTGAAGCTGCTTAAGAAAGAGCCAACCACTCTAATCTCTCTTAGCCAGTATTCCAGCTGGAGATGCAGAATAGCCTGGGGAGCTGATTAAAATGAGGTGGTACTTTAAAAAACTGGAGCCAGTTGACCTTAACTGTGTTTCTTTCTGCTTTTATATATTGCTGTTGAAGCTGCAGTTAAGTGATTTGCTGGCCCCAGCTCTAGAGAGGTTTTATATATTGTTTGCATGGTCATAACTCTCACCCATTTTCCTTTCATACTTCTTAGGTAGGGAAATAATTACTGCTTTGGGCTCCTGCTTTTGGGGTATTATTATGTGAGTCACTAAAAAGCCTATCCTGTCTGTCCCTTTTTCTTCCTTCCTTCCTTTCTTCTTTTAACATCTCTTTGTTTAGAAGAAAGAAATCAATTTTTGAATTGATTTCAAATTGCGTTTGAATTTGGAAAATTAAAACAGATGAAGAGCAAAATACGATTATTTTTAGCGCTCATAAGATAAAGCCTGGCTAGCTTGGGGTTTTGACTGTTGATTCTTATAACAAATGGCTCCTTTAAGATGGCACCAAAGTCAATACTAATGGTTATTATGATTAAGTACAGCTCCCTTGGTGTCCGTTTCCTGCTCTTTGGCTTTCCCCTTCGCTCGCCAATGCACACACATGGTTTCTATAAAGTTAAGTGTCCCTGATACACAGATAGGCCAAGTGGAGAAAATCTGTAGCTGACCCCTCCACTTCCCTTTCTGTGTCTTTCCTCTGCCTAACAACTCTAATTTCCCCTGGCCTCACCAGGGCCCTCCCATGCAGTAGCCCCTCTTCTGGCCTGCATTTACTCTCTAAAAGTCTTGCAAGCTTAAGGCATCTCAAGATTCTCCTCCTATCACCCCCTAAATCGCCTAGCCTAGGCCCTGCTCTCAGCTAAGTCAGTGCTAAGACAGCTGATATGGTTTGGCTCTGGCCCCCACCTAAATCTCATCTTGAATTATAATTCCCACGTGTTTAGGGAGGGGCCTGTAATCCCGACGTGTCAAGGGAGGAAAGTAATTGGAATATCGGGGCGGTTTTCCCCACGTTGTTCTTGTGGTAGTGAGTGAATGCTCACGAGATCTGATGATTTTAAAAGCGGCAGTTTCTTTTCCTGCACTCTCGCTTCTCTCTCCTGCTGACTTGTGAAGAAGGTGCCTGCTTCTCCCTTGCCTTCTGCCGTGATCCTAAGTTTCCTGAGACCTCCCCAGCCATGCAGAACTGTGAGTCAATTAAACCTCTTTCCTTTTTATAAATTACCCAGTCTTGGATATTTCTTTATAGCAGTGTGAGACTGGAGTGATACAACAGGTGAATAATAAGGTCAAATGCCAATACTAAAGGTACACAATAGTTTTCAATGTAATATGTGTCTTCCATAGAATTAATCCAAAGGTGTGACTGACGGTACAGTTTATTTTTCTTTTCTTTTTTCTTTTTTTTTTTTTTGATGGTACAGTGTTCAGGTGCTTCTAGAGCACAAAGCAAGGGTACTATTTCAGGCATCTTTCATAATACCAAAATAATTTATGTCTCTACAGGACTCTACACATTACCAAAGACTTTCTCATTCATTAGTTTATGTTTTCCCATGGGAACTTTACTTCCATCAACCATGAGTTATATGGTCCTCCACTCTGGATTAAACTGGTAGTGGAGTCTGCTTTGCCTCAGTTTCCCTGGAGGGGAAATAAAAGAAATGCTATTGCTGCACTGGGACTGCAAGGAGGCACCATACGTTGGCAGCTCAGGGTCCCCAGTCCAAGCCCTTGACCTCCTCTTCGCTATCCAAACCTGCACAGATGTTCCCTATGTCGGTGGGGTTGGTGGTGGGCCATGCCACGCTTTCGGGGACTGTCCGGGACGGGTAGGCACGTCTGCCGGGGGTCTCTCGACCTGCAAGAGGGTCCCAATACCTGGAAGAGGGAGTGCGCTTGAGCCGGGATCTGGAGGGCTGATAGGCCGTGCCTAAACAGCAAATTTTATTTTTCAAAGGCCAGGAATAAATACACTTTCTTCTGCTCTGGTTTACGTCATAGCAAGAGGAAATGCAAATGGATACCTTACATGGCCTATACAATAGAGAAGTCAGATACACAATCAGTGGTTGTAAAAAGTAACAGAATTTCCTGTGATCACAAAGCTTGTTTACATCCAGACATTATTCCTCCTGACTGCAGGTATCTCTGGTTTGATCTTGTTTTAGAACTGAGACGTGAAAAGGTTTTCTGGTTTTGCTCATCAGAATATCTTTTAACCGGAAAATTACAGGAAAATAAAATCTAATATTCCTTCAAATGCTAGGTGTTGTCATAGATAAGCGTAGTAAGAGTTCAGAAAGATGGAATACTTCCTGGAAGCTGTCAGATTGGACAAGGGGCTTGAAGGGTGGTAGAAGTAGGGTTTGTGGTGAGTAAGCACAAAAGGACAGTCCAGGAGGGCAGGGTTGCTATGCTTTGGATGCAGTCAATTGGCCTTTCAGGGGTGGGGGTGTGGGTGCGGGTGAGGGGGAATCCACATTGCTGCATGTTCTGCCTGACTGACAGATACAAAGCGTGCTGGGAGAGAAATGCTTGGCTGCTGTTGTGCTGATAATACCCTAAGGGAAGAAGTGTAACGTGCTCTCACTTCTTTTTCACTCACCCTCCTTGGACTCTATACTGTATTTGATATTTGCTTCCCCCTTCAAGGATGCCCTTAAAATTCATTTGTGTTTGCATTCACCTAGATACAAAGACTGTTGGTGGGGTGCATGTGTGCACATAGGCACATGTGTGTTGGAGGAATGATGTGGAGTTCGAACAGATTGTTCTCATTGATGTGGGCATTTCTCAAGGATGCCCATGAACTTTACCCTCCCCCCCCCCACTGATGGTACTGCCTGATATGAGCTGAAGGGTAGAGTTAGAATGAATATAATTCAGGCTTGACAGGGCAGGGTTGGGAGGAAACAGTGATTACAAGTGAAGAGACTGAGCACAGCTAAGAACACTACCCAGTAATTTTAGGGCTGGTCACCAACACTATAGTGATGCATAAGAAGCAGAAGACATGGTCCATGCCCTCACAAACCATCTGGTATAATTGCAAAACACAGTACACAATGGAAATAACATCAGGTACATGTTCCATGCAGCCCCACAGGAAACATCGGGAGGCAGATGGAGAGTAGGTAAAAGGATGGGCTTTTAATTATTAGATCTGTTCGACAGTGGAAGTGGCTGCCTTGTGAGTTGCTGAGCTTCTTCCCAGTAGACATATTCCAAGGTGGGATGCCTCTTTATCTGGGATGCTGCAGTCCAAACAGAGTTTAGACTCTGTGGCCTGCTCCTTCTTAGAGTCTGGGAGTTTGCAACTTGCTGCCTTTTACCTGACCTCACATTTTGAGAGGTATGTAAGCCACACGTGGTGACAGCAAAGGCTTGACCAGCAGGTTGGAAGTGATTAGTAGACTAAGAATTCATCCTCGGGCTGTGCATCGGGATCTGTGCCTGACTAAAAAGAAGGCCTGCTAAAGACTTCACTGACTTGACTGCTTCAGGGCTGCTCTGGGAAAGTGGTTTCAGATGTCTCTCTTCACAGGCAGGTGTCAGCCAAATGTATGGCAAGTCACCTCAACCTGGGAGGCGCTTTTATGCCTAAAGCCTGGGGAAGCACTAGAACTAAAACATCGCCTGAGGGAATCTGATGCAGGTTTGGCTCTGCAAACCTTCCCATCCAGCTAATGAGGAAGGCCTGATTGAAAATGGCAGAGGAAAATTAAAAATCAGAGGAAATAGCTTCAACCATTGCAACGTCTCACCTGCTTCACTAAGGCTAAGGGGTCCTAATATACCTATGAGGAAAATGAGGCTCAGAGATATTTGAAGACAGCTGCTTTTAAGGTCTTCTGAATTGAATTGTGGGCTCCCCTCTTGGAACCAGAGTTATGTTCCCCAGGCTTGGAAAGACTCTTCCTAATGGTCTCAGGGGACTAGGGCTTCACTGCAAGCAAAAAATCACCTCCCAGTCCTTCACAAATCCAGAGTGAAATTCATGGAGTTAGACTGAGCTCCATTATGTGATAAGCTCGTACTTACATTTCATAGTGGTCTAGGGGGTATGACAAAGAGGTGGAGAAGAGTTCTGCTTCCTGCTGATGCAGTTATAGGCCAAGGTCGTATTCTGCGCCACATCTAAAGGCATTATTACAGTAATTCATATTCACAGCTGATCCAATTTAGCTTTCCATTGGCAAGTTACCAACAGGATCCCCAAGGGACTCATTTGGGGGGTGAAATGGGGAACTGGACCCTGAAATTAAGCTCAGAGCAAGCTATCTAACATTTATTGAGAGCCTAACTTAAAAGTTAGGTGTAACTTGGCTTATCTTAGCAGCAATTTACGCAATGATGGATCTTCCATGAGTCACACATTTGGTTTCCTTCATGTTCCACCTCTTAGGGAAAATGTCTAGGATGTGATTTGTCTGTATGAAATAGGTCAGCTTTTAATTTGCCTTCAGCAGTGAATTGCCTCAGAACTTTACTTCTGTCAACCATGGGTTATATGGTCCTCCACGCTGGATTAAACTGGTAGTGGAGTCTGCTTTGCCTCAGTTTCCCTGGCAGGGGATCTTGTAGATTGCCAAGGTGCCCAAGATAACCCTGGGATTGTTCCCAATCAATAAGGTCTTCCTATGCTCCAGTCGACTTGGGATAAACCTTTTGTTTACTCCAATATTAACAGACTCAACATATGAACTGCTTAGGACCAGGTGTGGCTTGAATAGCTCTTGCAGCAGGTTACTTAAGTTTCCTATGCCCAGGAGATATACCAGAGGAAAGCTGCAATTTTGTTAAACTTTGTATGATTTCAAAATCCAAGGCTCCTTCCCCTGCCTCTGCCTCTGCCTCACCCCCACCCAGCATCGTCATGATTCTGGACTCTCCATTCTCTCTCCTCTTTTCTCCTTGTTGAAATATGTTTCTAATCTTCCAGGCCTCTCAAATGCATCGGTGTTTCCTGCTTCAGTGGTCCCAGTGGAGTCACTCATTCTGTATTTAATGTATTCCGCACTTTAAATGGGCCTGTTAATTACTCCCTCCTCACTCTGAATTTACTAATTTATTGATCAAATTTCTTTTTGTGCATGTGAGTTTTATTTTGCATGTGCAAAGAATTTATTTGGATCAATTTTATTGACCCCCCTCCCGCCCCCACCTCCTGGGATACTTTCCCAAACTTTAATTAAGTCTCTGGGAAGTCTCCTTGCTTAAAAGAGAGCTTCTTGCTTCCTCCTTTGTGAGCATTGATAGTATCTGAGTACTCCAGGCTAAGGTCAGTCTAACCACATTCTCAAGAAGATGGATCATTTAAATGGCAGCTGGGGGGAAGAACTAGGGTAGGGGTTCTCAAAAGTATGCTCCCCAGAACATCAGCCTCAGTATCACCTGGGAACTTGTTAGAAATGCAAATTCTCAGACTCCACCCCATCTACTGAATTGGAAGGTGGAGTGGGATCCACACTGTTTTTAGCAAATCCTCTGGGTGATTCTGATGCCCACTCAAATGTGAGAACCACTGCTCTAGTCCAGGGTTTGTCAGCTTCAACACTATTGACATTTTGTGCCAGATAATTCTTTGTGGTGGGAGTTGTCCTGTGCATTGTAGAGTGCTTGGCATAGAGGCCCCTGTTTACTGGGTGCCAGTGGCAAGCCCCAGCTGTGACAACCAACATCTCCAGACATTGCCCAATGTCCCAAGGAGGATAAGATCGTTCCTGGGTAAGAACACTGAATTAGAAGTTTCAAATCACTCTCCTTTCCCTCTTTAGAATCATCTCTTCTTTGTCTTTGGGAGCACATGCATAAGACAAAAGTATCCATGAGGGAGTATCTCACGATTTCTAGCATATGACCTTGTTTTATGTTTCACATCTACATATTTTCTATTCCCAAGTACTAAGTATGTACTGTGGCTTGGGCTAGGCCAATAATAAGCCCAAAAGCCCAATTTGTTTTAACAGTTCATTTAACCACCTAGGATTAATGCCCCATTCCCTGGCCTTTATACAAAACTCCTGAACTTTTCCAGAGAGCAATTTGATTTTCATTTCCCTTAGAAACTTGAAATTATTTGCAGGCTGTGAAAGAAATGAGTGAAGGGATTCAGTCATCACTATGGAGCCAGGTGGGAGTAGGGACTAGGAAGCAGCTTCTGCTCATGCCCCTCTACTTTCTGAGAATGCCAAAATATCACTGTACATTCCAGAGGACAGGTGCAAATCATAATCAGTGCCTAGATTAAATGGATTAGGTGGAATGAATTTGCTTTTGGAGCTAAGTCCCCCTGTCTACTGTAACCTGTTTTGTCTATGCACACCCACTGCCTTCTATCCCTCCTCTCTTCCTGGTCCATGGCAAGCCCGCTCTTCACTCCCATGCCTGAGTGACTCCATCTCCACCTCTCACGAAATGCCACTACATGTATAGGGGCCAGAATGCAGATTTAGGGAGGTGCTGGACATCTGGTAATGCCACTATTAACTCCAGTATGTGGTCCAATGAGACAGGCACCAGTTACAGGAGCAGTCATGGACACTTGCCTCCCACTGCAGAAATGTGCCAGAAAATTTAGTGGTTTTTTTTTTTTTTTTTTTTTTTTCCTTAAGGCCAATGTGGAAGATGTGTCTGCTCCTGAGCGGACCCTTAAGCTCATGGAGCATTCTTCCCCTACCCAGGCCGGTCAGCCAGTGAGCCAATTAAGAGGCAGCCAGCTGGAAGGCTTTCCACGGTGCCAATCTAGATGGGCCTTAAAACATTACGGAATAAACTAACAATATCGTGCCAGTTTATTTAGGTTTCCATACATGACTTCACAGAACTAGTGATGTGTAAATTGATTCCTGTCTTTTCAAAATTGACAACATCCTCAAGTGAAAATTAAAAAGAAAAAACAAACAACGCTACCACAAACTCACTTTACAGTCCAAATCAGTTGAAATTTTGACACCTAATAATGTATGGCATAGTGCTGATAATGGCAACAAAAGATTGATTAATTAAACTTAAAATCCTTTAGCGTGACTCTCTGGAAATTGGCTCAGAAATTTACAAAAAAATGGAGAACATGAATGAAGAATAGCAGGAAACATGCTGTTAACATAGCTTCACAGTGAAAGTGTGATTATTAAATGACTGTTTTTATTAATAAAAAATCAGTTTTCCCACCCCTTTTAATGTTAAACAGATATTTGAAAGGCATGTCCAAAGCAATCCCAAGTCTCGGGCCTTTCCTGCTCTGGTCTGCAGAAAGCAGCTAAAAATGGACTGCATTCATTGGCTCAGGAATTAAACCTTTCAGGCTCCTCCTACCTTGTCACTGCCTGCACCATGCCTTGCTATGTGTACATCTGTGTTTTCAGACACCCTTGGGTCTCTGTCTTGGCTCTCCTTTCTCGCATTGCTTTCTTTAGACTTGGTAGCCTGGTTCCCATAGAAGCCGCCAATAGGAATTGCCCCATGCTTCCAACTTTAGAAATGCTCTTCATGTGCACCTGTGGCAGCAATGAATCTCGGTCCCGAAGTCAGGTGTGCATAAAATGTAGCTTTCTTAACTTTCTCCAAGTTGTTGTAAAAAAGAGTGGGACCTCAGAATTTTTAATTCTTTACTATTTATAAGAAGTATTGATTAATTCTTTACTGTTTATAAGAAGTATATGAAAGAAGTAGAGAACTATTCACTAGCTACAGGCTGGGGCACACTAAACTCTAGGTCATTGTGTCAAAATTGCAGGCTGTCTTTTATACATGAGTATAAGCTAAGATCCTGTTGCAAGAATTGTCTTGTGGCAGTGGGGGATGAGTATTTTTATAATCTTCAGCTAGAAAAGGTGAAGCCTTGTGATACTCAGTGAAGTGCAAGAAGTAGACATAAGTTATCAAACTTCCAAGAGGCTGTTTTAAATTTTTATTTGTTTTTTGAGACAGAGTTTTGCTCTCGTTGCCTAGGCTGGAGTGCAATGACGTGATCTTGGCTCACTGCAACCTCCACCTCCTGGGTTAAAGTGATTCTACTGCCTCAGCCTCCTGAGTAGCTGGGATTAAAGGCATGTGCCACCACACCCGGCTAATTTTGTATTTTTAGTCAAGATGGGGTTTCACTATGTTGGCCAGGCTGGTCTCAAACTCCCGACCTCAGGTGATTTGCCTGTCTCGGCCTCTCAAAGTACTGGGATTACAGGCATGAGCCACCGCGCCTGGCCCCAAAAGATTAAAAGTGGTACTCATAACATTAATTTGAAAAGGAAAGGGGGCCACTATATTTGTCTGGTGAAACATTAGGAACCTCTCATTCTGTTGATGCTGTTTCTCTTCTAATTATTGACATCTGATAATGTCTTTTATTGTAGAAACTAATTTCCTCTTAGAGTCTATCCTCTGTGGATTTGTGAATCCACATATTTTTACCTGTACATGAAATTGGCTATGAATATTCCTTGCCAGTGATTATACTTGTTCATCATCACCGTAAGAATACTCCTGGTAGATGATGGCAAACTGCATTAGTAAGCAAAGTGAGCACGGTTAAGAAGACTTGGCTGGTATTATTAGCCAGTTGGTTCCCAGTTCATATAATCAGTCCTGAAGTTATCTGTTCATGCATTTCTTTGAGACTTCATTATGGTCTTCATCTTAGTGAATCATGGATGCCAAAAATGACTCCCTTATTCCTTCTAGATTAAAGATGACACAGGGCTTTGGAAACCTAAGCGTTCTCATCTAGCTTGTAATATCTTAAGTTGTATCTATATTTTGGTGAGGAATTAGATTTGCCCTGTTTTGGTGGGGGTTGTGGTTTGAATCCTTGGCTCTATGGTTCACAGGGAGGGAAAAGTTGCAGTTAGGTGTTTGTTTCTGTTGAGTGGTCTGGAGTCCACACAGCTGTGTGTGTAGGCGGGTCTAGGGAACTTTGAAGGATCGAATACTTTTGAGTTTGAGGTGGTTTGTTCTCTGGAACTTCCTGCATAGGCCTAGTCCCCTGGCTGACATAGATATCTTGGTGTGGATTCCCATGTTGGTCTGTAGCCTGAACACATACTGAAAGGAACTGTAGACATTAGCTCTTGACTTTAAGACTGCAATGTATCCTTCAACATTTGAGGGCAATCGCTGGACTACTAGCTGGAAGACAATCTCCTGAAGGCTGAGTGCACAGTCCACTGACTTGCAGCTCACAGGAAGTTTACTACTTTTAAACATTCAAAATTGGAAGGGCTTTAGGCCTCTTATTAACGGCCATTTCATGGCAGAATGTACTTAGTCCTTGCTTAGTGTTGCACATTTTGCCTTTGCTTCCATTTTGCAAGTTTTGAGGGTGGTAAAGAGTATATGTCTGAAATTTGTTTTTTTATGGCTTTAGATACATGGTGAAAATTTTGCTCTATAAAATAAAAGCCTTGGTCTGATTTCACATTAAGAGGAATTTTCCAGTGAAAAATATATTCCGGAAGCATAAAAAAATAAAAAGAAGATCAGTAATAGCACTATCCTCCTATAGCAAAGTCTTGGGCCATTCAGGAAAAAAAAAAAAAAAAAGGCACATTACACCTCAGACGTGGGAGTATCCCACTACCTGGAAACAGCCAATAAAAATCAGTTTGAAGGTAGGTAAAGTGCCTTCAACTCCAGTTGTGTCCTATATCACATTTGCTGCAATTTCCCTGTGTTACAAGTAACACAAGGAGTAGCTGACATATACTGAGAAGAGGGTATATTGGAAAATCCCAGTATAAATTTGGTATTTTCTATTTATTCCCTCATCCCCCACACTTTAGTGGGTACCCTATGCGGGAGGCTTAGGCTAAGATGGGAAGAAGGACTCAGAGGCCACAGGATGCCTGGCAGGATATAGTAAACAGGCTAGTGAAGGCAGGCTGCTGAGGAACTGTCAGCAGTGAACACTGTCCAAGCAGTGAGGCCCCATCGTGGGGATGGGACAGGTAGGACCTGGGGACAGGATAGAGGGCTGACAGTCCATGTGTCTGTGCAAAATCATGTTAGCAGCTGCCCTACCTTAAGTGGCCCTTTTAAGTGTTTTAGTGGTCTAATAAGCAAATCTACCTAGGAACTAAATAGTTTTTAAAAATTAAATCTATTAAAAGTAACATGCCTAAAGGTCTTAGATGTTTCAGTACTGAAAATTTAATAAGATTGCACTTTGAAATCATAACTGTTAATTACACATTTCAAATTATATTTGCATGGCTGTCACAAGGTGAATTCTCTCATGTGTCACAAATATATAATCATATATACAGAGCTTTCTTCTTAACACAAACATATAAATACAATAGTTTACTTCTATTAAACATCTCTGTACCTGACTATTATCCTACCTAGGGAAGATTATCATACCAAATCAATGAGGATATTTGCTGCCAAAGATTTAGGCATGGAGGCTCCCTGGTTTCTCATTCATTACCCTGATATGACATCCTGAAATCCATTTATGTTGTTTTAAATGTAATTCTGTAACGTCAAGAGGTTAAGTGATCAGTGACTTAGCCATTTCCCTAGGATAATGTTATTACATTAGAAAATAAGTCTGTAGTTTCCATCCTAGTTGACAAAATCTTATGATATTTTAATGTAATTCTCCTTACTCTAAAGAACTTGGAAGTTGATGGGTTCTTTAGATATGTTAATACCTTTCCCATTGATTCATATTTTTAGGGTCATATATTTCTTAAGGATACTTACATTTATATACAATTGAATTCCAGATATTTCATTTTGCTTTGTCTGACTTGAGATCACATTATATTGGCCATTCTGATATTCACCTGGTATCAGAAAATGCCCTTCAACTGATGTATTTACTGTTCTAGTTTCCATGTTCTCTACTGATACAATAAATTAATCAATAATGCCTCACAAATGAGAAATAAAGCTCCATAGAAATGAATTCTCTTCTATTTACCTACTTTTGAAATAGTTTTTTTATGGTTTCTTTTTGCGTATCATTATGAAAGCATGGTTTTTCATAGACTGACTGTATTTTAGTCACCTATAGTAATTATTTGCTTTTTGATGTGGAAGCCTTTTAAACATTTGCTCAATTCCTTATAACATGACCCAGTAATCATTGAAAGTTTTGTTGCGTTCTGGTACAATCATGTTTTCCCGGCTCCCTTTGTACCTTTCTGCCCTAGACATGGAATCGCTCATGTTTCAAGGAGTCATGGTTCCTTTTAGTGAAAAAATAGTGTCAGAGACCAGAATTCGAATGCTAAGGGGCACTGTGTAGGTATCATTGCTCTTGGCTCATTTCAATAAACAGAGCTAGAAAAGATTTGTGATTTTTCCTTTTGCATATTGTTATTTTACATTTATCTATTATGGTACAGAATTGCTTTCTGAATTTTTGATTTTGAACACGGTAAGTATAGTTACTTATTGCTTAATCTGGTTAAAAGAAATAATTGTTTCAAAATAACAATATAATATTAAACAATAAGTCTACAAAGTAAAGTTCAACATTTTCCGTACAGTTCATTGTGTTCTTAGCTGCAACCCACTAAGAATGTACAGTCAGCTTTCTTTATCTGAATCATCCACAACTCCTCATTCTGTATGGTTAAATAAGTATTTGCTGTTTTCATTCAATTATTTGTTTGCTTTCAGTTTGAAGGCCTTGTCTTTTAATAGTTGATATTTCTTGGTTTTCAGAAAGTGAAGGCTTTTCCTGGTGGAGGTAGGAATTAAAGAAAATGGGAAAGTCCCCTTACCTGTCTACAGGGAGATGATGAAAAGATTCAGATGCTCAGTTTTCAAGGTTCTATTTCATATAACCCAAGGAAATGGGCTAACTCAATGACTATTTCACCTCTTGAGGTTTACAGAATTACTCTTAAAACAACATGAATAGGATTCAGGATGTCCCATCAGGGTCATGAATGAGAATCCAATCAGCCTTCACACCTAAATCTCTGGCAGTAAAGATTCAGATGCTGTCTTCAAGGTTCTGTCTCTTACACAATGGTACAAGGTTCATGAATATGATTTTTGGCTGAACAATTCTGACTCATTTTTAATTTCTAGTAACAACTTCACATGCTCACATATTCAGCTGAACTCAGACTAAATTATGTATTTATCTTAAAACTTCTTAACTTATTGATTTCTTTTCTGGACTACATGCTCTTCTCTTTTTCATGACATTGCAATACTTCCTTAAAAACTATGTATATCATATTATGTACTGATAACCAAAGCTTGCCATTTATGACATGATTTTTCCAGTTAGTATTATTTTAATGCAGTGGTATTCATAGTCTTTTATTTTCCTGCTGGAAATTATGGTGATACCTAGAATTCCATGTGATTAACAAAAACAATACTTGTAAATATAAGTTTTGAAGGTTTTGTCCCCAAAACCTCCTTCGATTTCTGGCTCACCACTCTGATATTACTTGGCATGTAGGTACCAGTATCTTTCTTTTAAATGTATATATCTGTTGTAGAATTTCAGTTTCTTGGAGGCTTCTGGATAAATTCCTTATTACCATATAAATTCAAACTGCTAAAAGCCAATTAAAAATGTTAGATAATAGAACCAGATTATATTAAAATATAGTAATTCCTGAAAAAAATACATCTTTAAAATTTTCCCAGAAGCTTTAAGTTGACTTTTTCTGTAGATTTGAAACATTATGGGTTTCTTCTACAATTTACAAAAGAAAACATTTTTTAGAATTATAGCAATTTCTACTGAGATTCCATGGTTTGTTTCATTTACATAAAGCTCTAAGTATTTTATTTCAGTGCAGAAATCAAATTCTTGCATCAGATTAACTATGCTATGCCCTCGTTCCCAATTTTGCTTTTCGTAGGTACTGCACAAAATTGGATTCTGTAATATTAAGGTAAACTGAAAACATGTCCTCTTTTCATATACGATGTGCTTTTCACTAACCTTTTAGGATTTAAAAGCTACTTAATACTAGATTCCAGCATAAATTATACATGTTTTAAGAAACAAAATTCAAAAAGTAATATTTTATACCAAATACGAGATTTAAAATTAACTGACACATCAAGAGTCTTGCAATATACAGATTTTGTCTACAGATTTTGTCTCGTGGTTTGTCTCTGCTTCTTTGGGTACTTCCTGTCTGAAATGTGGGATATTAAGAAACACTCATAGGCAGTCCATCTAGTTAAGAGACAGAAGAGTACCCCCAAATTTTCCACGTCCTAGTGGAGAATATTCACAACAAACTTATGCTGACAGTCTAGATTCCTATCTCAAATGACAAAGCATTTCTCAACTGAAAAGGGTTCAGGTACAGGGGATTTCTTGGCAGCGGAGGGGAGGTGAGGAGGGACGATAAGTTCTTAGTAGGTATGCACTCAGCCGACATGCTCTCATCCATCTTTTGGGGTCTGTGTGGCATTTTCTTCTGTAAGGACTTGCTGTTTCCTCACCTGTAGCCAAAAAGTTAGGAGTTCTGGATTCCTCTTTTCTGCAGACCCATAGACCTCACTCTCTGGCATCCTGCTGCTGCCCTGCAGGCAGGGTCAAGAAGTAGGGTAGAGAGCCCTCCTCTCTTCTGTCTTACTTCCCCTAAATTGGGGAAAACGGTCTCCCTTCATAGTGCAGGCTAAGATTTTTTTTTTTTTTTTTTTTTTTTTTTTTTTTTTTTTTTTTGCCAGAGAATCCCTTTCTCCTAAGGGTTTCAGCTTTGGGAACTTAAAAGCCAGAATGATTTGCCAACTAGTTATGTTTTCTAGTCTGCAGCACCCCTCTCCTGAGAGGAAGCAAAGAGCTACTTGTTTGAATAAAGGGAAGGGGGAGGGGGAAATGCCAGGGTGAATCTACCCCCACCCCTTAGATTAATAATCATAATTATATATATATGTGTGTGTGTATTTAGAGAAAGAGAGAAAGAGAGAGTCTCATTCTGTCACCTAGGCTAGAGTGCAATGGCACAATCTTGGCTCACTGCAGCCTCCATCTCCTGGGTTCAAGCAATTCTCCTGCCTCAGCTTCCCCAGCAGCTGGGACTACAGGTGCCCACCAGCATGCCCAGCTAATATATATATTTTGTATTTTTAGTAGAGATGGCTTTTGCCATGTTGGTCAGACTGGTCTCAAACTCGTGACTTCAGGTGATCCACCGCTGCACCTGCCCAATAATAATGTTTAAAAAGCTGTCATAGCCACACACCAAAGCTCAGGATTTTAGGAAATGAAGGCTATAGGAAGGGACCACATCAGATGACAGCCCAAAATGAATCAAGGTGCTTATTGGTCCCAAAGATCTTGAAGGAACAGTGTTAGAAAGAGCCGTTTAGATATAAGAAAGGACGGAGTGTTTTGGCTGGTCAGTTTAGGGACGATTTAGAATTTAGAATTTAGTGAGAATTTAGGGAAGTCTATCGCTTCTAAATTTAGAAGTTGTTTTTAGCATTTTAATACTCCCAAAGCCTGTTTTCCCCCTCCATTGTAACTTATTTTTTTGGAGGAGGTGGTGGAAAGGATTCCCTAATTATTAGTGATGTTTTCGAAGAAAATAAAGCAAGTTTTAAAATCTCACTTTCCCATACAGTAACCTTTGGGCGGAGGGCAGGATGAGATACTGAGCTGTTTTCAACTCATGAGGACCTCCATTTGCCCTTACTGTCTCCCCGAAAGCCCACTGCCAGACCATGAGCCTAGAGAGAGGACACAAGAATACCAATCTAGGAGATGATAAAAGGTAGACAGGAAGAAAAAAGAGATGGTTTCCTTCCCACTTTAAATCTTTTTCTTCAGTTTTGTGATCAGGGATGAAAAGGCTGGTGAATTGGGATCCTGGTGAAGGGGTGTAAGTACCTGTAACCAAATCCTTTGGCTCCAGAGAGGAGTGTGCAGTACAGAGTAATACAAGCGAAGGGCAAGGCGTGGCTAACTGGCGAGGATGTGAACACTTACTTCACCGTGAAGCTGTGCAATACACAGTACATAGCATGTCTGTCAAAAATTCCTGGATGTTTCCAGGAATGGCTGCATTCTAGAACAATAATGATATAGTGGAATTTAGTAGCATGAAAACAAAGTCCATCCACTCTCAATGCTGTGACTGTAGCATTCACAATAAAGCTGTGACTGTAGCATCCCCCAAAATTATTTAGGTGATGAAAGATTGAAGGACATTTAGGCAAGTGACGTTACCAACTGACTAGATTGTTTTTTATGATAATTTTCTCAGAAAAATTCCAGAATACTGATCCTATCAATAAGTCCATATTTTATATTTTATTCCAAAAGACGGAGCTAGAATATCTCTGACTAGATCCGGGGAAAACAAAACAGAACAAGAAAATGGGTTTATTGAGCTTATTGGAGATCTAGTAGTGACCTGTGTGAACCTATTACCTGCTTATCTTTTTAAGGAAAAGCAATATCACTCTTCTGTATACTGAACAAAATTGGGGAAAGCTCCTTTAGAAGCTCTTGAGCCATCATGTGGGGAGTGGCATTCAGACAGGCTTAAGAGTCCAAAAGTCTATTAAAGTCACAAGCATGCACCCTGTGCTTAGTAATTACAGAGTACACTTATGCTAATTAGTCCAGATTTATAGATTAGCAATGCATTTTAACGATTCAATTATAATCCCAATGTGATAGGTAAGGGATGAAATTGAACATTGCAATGCTGTTACTGATTGGAGCTTCTTTGTTTTCTTATTATTTTTAAAGGTGTGCACACATGAGTTGGGGGAGAGGGAGGATATTTATAAGCATTCTAAGAAGGCTCATGTAATAGATCCCTGGCTTATAATAAAATAACTAGAGCAGAAAACTGCAGCATTGTACATTCAACAGAAGGAGTTTCCAAAAAGGGTTCAGTCTCTGACAGGATAAACTGAGTAAGGGGCCATCTACCTCCAAATGCTACCCTGTAGTAAGGGCCACCTAATAAATAATTTTGTTAATATTAGTATTTAGCCAGTGTTAAGGCATAGTAAGCCAATCGGAGACAAGGATAATAATGTATTAGTAAATAGCTTTTAAGAAATTCACTGATCTGAATTGCTCATTTAGCACCCACTGTTATTTAATCCAGAGCAGGATCTCCAGGAGAGACCAAAAACCTTGACATGAGTTTAGCAGAAAGAAAAGGAAAAAGAGTTGGCAGAACAAGGCCCAGGTCTTTGGGAGTTACAGCCTGAGGGCATCAGGGCCGGGAGAGAGGGAAGATCAAAGACAAACTTTATCCACTTCCAAATTTGGCTCTTGTTAGTTTTATTATTCACTTCACCAGGAAACCTGAAACTAGAGAGACAAGCCCTTACATTTTTATAACACGTTCTAACTTTGTAATGAGCTCTGTTTGTTATCACTTTTGATCTTCAGAGAACCCTGTGAAGTTAGCAGAGTTTTATTACATCCATTTGGCAGATAGCCACCTGCATTACCATCCTCTTCACTTTTGTGGTAGATCATTCTTAAGCAGGGAAAAGGCTCCAGAAATTGGGTAGATACTTAAATAAATAAACTGCTAAATTAAAACAAAGATAACACTGTTCTATCTGGATTGTGTTTTTAAAGCAGCTTTATTTAGGTAGAATTGACATATATAACTGCACATATTGAAAGTATACTCTTTGATAAGTTTCAAAATATATGTATATACTTGTCTAACACTCTTCTATCTGGATTGTGTTTTTAAAGCAGCTTTGTTTAGGTAAAATTGACATATATAATATAACTGCCCATATCGAAAGTATACTCTTTGATAAGTTTTGACATATTATATACTTGTCAAACTATCGCCACAATCAATAATTTGTGGCCCACCAATCAATAATTTGTGGCCCACCAAAAGTGCCTTCGTGCCTCTTTGAATTTCTTCCCTCCCTGTCTTTCCTGCTCTGTTTTTTTTCTTTCTTTTCCTTAATTTAAGTTTCATATGCTCTCCTCCTAGTTTCTTAAGGTAGAAGCTGAGGTCGATTTGAGATGTTTCATCTTTTCTAACATAGGCAGTTAGTGCTATAAATTTCCCTCCAAGTACTGCTTTGGCAGTAGCCCTAAACTTTGATCAGTTGTGTTTTCAATTTTATTCAGGTCAAAATACTTTTTAGTTTCCCTCTTGAATTTTTCTTTGACTCATAGGTTATTTAGAAGTATGTTATTTAGTTTACAGATATTAGGGGATTTTCCAGATATTTTTCTACTACTTATTTAGAATGTAATTCCATTGTGGACACAGAATTCTTTTTATGACTTGAATCCTCTGAAATGTATTGAGACTTGTTTTATGGCACAGAATATGGTTTGTCTTGGTAAATGTTCTATGTGTATCTGAGAATAATGTGTATTCTGCTGTTGGGTAGAGTGCCAACGTTATAAATTAGGTTAAGTTGGATGGCAGTATTTTAAAAATATTTTATATCCTGATTTTCTACCTACTTGTTCAATCACTTGTTGAGAGAGGGGTATTGAGATCTCTGCCTATAATTGTGGATTTAACTATTTCCCCTTACAGTTCTCTCAGCTTTTGCTTTCTATATATTGAAGCTCTGTTTTTAGATGTATAAACGATTAGGATTATTATATCAAATTGATTAAATGACCCCTTTATCATTACAAATTATTTTCATCATTTATGGGAATATTCTGAAGTTTAGTTTTTCTGATATTAATATGACTAGTGTTAACATGATATATATTTTCCCACCCTTTTATTTTTAGCCTATTTATATTTTTAGATATGACATGCATTTCTTATAGGTAGTATATAGTTGAGTCTTGCTTTTCTATCCAAGATGACACTCTGCATTTTAACTTAGATCATTTACCTATACTGTAAATACTGATATGGTTAGGTTTAAATCTATCAGCTTGCTACCTGTTTCCTGTTTGTCCCATATACTCTTTGTCCCCTTTCCTCTTTTTCTGCATTTTTGATTAATTGAATGTTTTTATGATTATAGTTTTATTTCTTTTGATGGCTTTTTAGCTGTAACTGTTTACTTTAGTGGTTGTTTTAGGGCTTATAGTCAACATCTCTGACTTCACACAGCCTACCTTCAAGTTATACCACTTCATCTATAGTATAAAATAACTTTACAATAGTTTACTTCCATTTCTTCTATCCCAACCCTTGTGCTTCATTGTCATACAATTTACTTTTATATATGTTATAAACCTCATGCTACATTGTTATTCCTATTTAAATAGTCCATTGTCTTTTAAAGAGATTTTAAAAATAAGAGCAAGTCTTATAGATTTACCCATATAGTTGTCATCTCCAGTGTTCTTTATTTTTTGGTATAGATCCAATACCTGGCATTATTTTTCTTTTTCCTGACACTAACTAGTGGTGAGGTTCTACAAGCCCAAAACGAAGGCTTCTGAGGAGGAAAAAGAAATAATTACTGTTGTGAGTCTAAAAATCAAGGTTTAAGGGATCAATGACTTTCAGAGAACAAGTGACTTTCCTCGGGAGGAGTGGGAATGTCTGAACTCTGTTCAGAGGAATCTAGATGTGATCACCTTAATATGGAGCAAAGGAAATATCTCTAGACAGTTTTCAGGGAAGAAATAAGTGGGTACACCGTGGCAACTTGGAAGTTGACCTCCTGCTACAATACTTGTCCTGGAATGCTTCTCTCTGACTGGGCTCATTTGGGAGCCATTCATCAGATTCAAATGTGGTGAGGTATTTCTGAGCAATATAATGAATAGGGTTTATATAAATTCAACCGTATGGTGTAGAGGGGGACAGTAGAAATGGGAACCAAAGGCTGAGCATGATGGCACATGCCTGTAATCCCAGCACTTTGGGAGGCTGAGGCAGATGGATCACCTAAGGTAGGGAGTTCAAGACCAGCCTGGCCAACATGATGAAACCCTGCCTCTACTAAAAAAATACAAAAAATTACCCAGGTGTGGTGGCAGGTACCTGTAATCCCAGCCACTCAGGAGGCTGAGCCAGGAGAATCGCTTGAACCTGTTGAACCTGGGAGGCGGATGTTGCAGCGAGCCAAGATCACGCCACTGCCCTCTAACTCTCCAGCCTGGGCAACAAGAATGAAACTCCATTAAAAACAAAAAAAGGAAAGAAAAGAATTGGGAAACAAGGTCTCTGCTTACCTCTTTCAGGCTGTTGAAGTAATCTAGATTGGAGCTGATGAGCTTTTGTTATGGCACTAACAATGAAATACAATGAAACTAACCTAAGGAACATAAAAACTAAAATAATTTAGAGACTAACAGGATATGAGGAGAGGAAACAAAAGATCTTAGCATGTTTTCAAAACAATCGAGAAGTATATATGTATGCTCTAAGAATGATATAATTGACTTTGGAGACTTGGGGGAAAGGGTGGGAGGGGGTGAGGAATAAAAGACTATATATACCTTGGTTACAGTGTATACTGCTTGGATGATGGGTGCACCAAACCTTCCAAAATCATCATTAAAGAACTTATTCATGTAACCAAACACCAGCTGTTTCCCAAAAACCTATTGAAGCGAAAGTAAATTAAATTGTATATATGTATGTCCCAGGACCCCATTTAAATTTAGCACAATGATTTAACACAGAAGTGCAAAAAGACACTTTTGATTTATAATATTATCAACTTGGAATGCTTTATTGGGACTTAACACCATCAAGAGTTGAGCACCTACATTCATTTTCTATTGCAGTGTGTAGTAGGTAGAATGACTCCCACAAAGATACCTGCAAACCATTCCCCAGAACCTGTGAATGTTACTTTACATGGCACAATGAACTTTGCAGATGTGACTAAGTTAAGAATGGAGAGAGAATTCTGAATTATCTGGGTGGGCCCAGCATTATCATGAGGGTCTTGATAAGAGGGAGATGAGAAGGTCAGAGTCAAAAAAAAAAAAAAAAAAAAAAAGGTATGATGAAGGAAGCAGAGGTCATAGAGAAAGAGAAAAACCTAAAGTTGATGTACTACTGGCCTAGAAGATGGAGATAGGGGCCATGAGTAAAGGAGTGCAAGTGACCTCTACCCTAGAGGCTACAGAAGAAGCTCAGCCCAGCTAGCACATTGGTTTTTAGGATTTCTGACCTCCAGAATAAGACAATAGATGTGGATTGTTTTAAGTCATATGTCTGTGATGATATGTTACAGCAGCAATAGGAAACAAATACACAGTGTAACAAATTACTCCAAAGCTAATGACTTAACATGGCACACATTTATTGTCTCAGTTTCCATAGGTCAGAAGTTTGGGTATGCCTTAAGTAGTTTTACTGCATGGTGTCTTACAATGCTGCAATCAAGCTGTAAGCCAGTGTTCATAACTGGAAATCTCCACTGGGGAAGAATCCATTCCCAAGCTCATTCAGTTTGTTGGTAGACTTCATCTCCTACACAGCTGTAGAACTCAGGTTCCCATTTTCTGGCCAACTGTGGACCAGAGGCTGCTTTTAGCAATAAGAGGCTGTCTGCAGTTCTTTGCCATGTAGCCCTCTCTGTGGGTTCTTTCATAGCATGTGTGTGTGTGCGTGTAAGTACAGATGTAATCACAGGAGTGGCAGCCCATTATCTTTGTCACCTTCTACTAGTTAGCAGCAAATCATTGATTGTTGCCACACTCAAGGGAAGGACATTATACAGGACGTGAAGATAGGGGCCACTCTAAGTTCTGTTGGCCATACTTGATAAATAAAAATCACAATTAATCCTGTCATCTTCTGCTAGCAATATTTTGAATTGGGAAGAGCTATGAGCTTGGCAGAAATGGGAAAGCTAAAATTCATGAGATCATATACATGTTCTTCAAAATACATATGCTAGAATGTTCATAGCAACCATATTTTGGACAGCTAAAATTTAGGGAAACTAACCAGTTTACCCTCAGTAGTAGATTGAATATAATTGATATTACTTTGAATGAATGTGCAATAAACAGAAATGAAAATGAACATTCTAAAATTATGTTCAACCATATGAATGAACCTCTAAAACATAATATTGAGAAAAACTAGATATAAGAATGCATACTGAGGGGTTCAATTTGTATAAAGCACAAAAATGGATAAAATGAATCTATACTGTTAACATTTTCTTTTTAAAATTGTGTATCTACACCACATTTTCTTTGTCTGTTGATGCACAATTAGGTTGCCTCCATGTCTTTGTTATTGTGAAAAATAGCCAATTTGTATAAAGAACAAAAATGCATAAAATGAATCTATACTGTTAACATTTTTTTTTAAATTGTGTATATATATATATATATATATATACACACCACCTTTTCTTTGTTTATCTCTTGGTGGACAATTAGGTTGCCTCCATGTCTTGACTATAATACTGAAATTAACATAGGAGTGCAGATATCTCTGATATACTAATTTCAATTCCTTTGGATATATATATACTTAGAAATGGGATTTCTGGATCTTATAGTAATTCTATTTTTAGTTTTTTGAAGAACCTCTATATCACATTCTAAAATGGCTGTGCTAGTTTTCATTTCCACCAATAGTGTATGAGGTTCATTTTACCCCCATATTCTCACCAACGCTCGTTATCATTTGTCTTTTTGATACAGCCATTCTTATAAGTGTGAGGTGATATCCCATTGTGATGTTAATTTGTAATTACCTGATGATTAGAGATGTTGAACATTTTTCATGTATCTGTTGGTCACTTGCATCTCTTCTTTTGAGAAATATCTGTTCAGATCCTTTCCCCATGTTTTAATTAAGTTCTTTGTTTTCTTGCTATTGAGTTGAGTTCCTTATGTATTTTAGATACTAGCCCCTTATGATAGAACTGGAGGATATTATGCTAAGTGAAATAAGCCAAGAAAAGACACATATTGTATGGCCACACTTATTTGTTGGCACTTATCTAAAAGTGTTGACACTTATCTAAAAATGTTATAATCTGTTAAAATGATGATTATCAAAAATGCAGAAAATAACAAATGCTGTCAAGGATGCAGAGAAAGGGGGACACTCCTACACTGTTAGTGGGAATTTAAATTAGTGCAGCCACTATGGAAAACATGAAGATTCCTCAAAAACCTGAAAATAGAACTATCATAGGATCCAGCAATCCTACCACAAGGTATATACATAAAGAAAAGAAATCAATGTATCAAAGAGATACCCACACTTTTATTTATTTCAGCACTATTCACAATAGCTGTAATATGGAATAGCTTTAGTTATTCATCAACAGATAAATGGATGAAGTAAATGTGGCATATATATGCAACAGAATGTTATTCCACCACAAAAAGAATGAAACCATGTCATTTGCAACCATATAGATGGAACTAGAGGTCATTGTGTTAAGTGGAATAAGCCAGGCACAGAAAGACAAATGTCATATGTTCTCACTCATGTAGGAGCTAAAAAAATTGATCTCATGGAGTTAATGAATAGAACGATGTTTATCAGAGGCTGGGGATGGTAATGAGGAGGGAGACATAAAAATGAGTTGGTTAATGTATACAAAAGTAGGAAGAATATGGTCTAGTATGCAGTGGCACAATATGGCAACTACAGTTAATAATGTATATTTCAAAATAGCTAGAAGAGAAGATTTCAAATGTTCTCAATACAAATATTAGAAATGATAGATATCACAACTATCCAGATTTGATCATTATATATTGTATACTTGTATCAAAATATCACATGTATCCTCTAAGTATATGTAGCTATTATATATCCATAAAAATTTAAGACAAATTAAAAATAAAAAGTTGATCTCATAGAAACCAAATAAAAATCTGGTTACTAGAGGCAGGGGAGAGGGGACAGTGAGGGAATGGGGAATGGGGACATGTTGATTAAAGGGTACAAAGTTTCAGTTAGACTGGAGGAATAATCTTTAGTGATCTATTATATTACATGATGATCACAGTTAATAATAATGTATTGATAGCAAAGCAAACCCAATAGCACCCCAAAAATAATTCACCATGACTGAGTGGGTTTCATTCTAGGGATACAGGGATGTTTCAACTTACACAAGTCGATAAATATGATTCATTGTATAAACAGAATTAAAAGTAAAAGCCATGTGATCGTCTTAATAGACACAGAAAAAACATTTGATAAAATCCAACATCTCTTTGTGATAAGAACTTTCAACAGACTAGGCATAGAAGAAACATACTTCAAAGTAATAAAAGCCCATCTGACAAACTCATAGCCAACCTCATACTAAATAGGGAAAAGTTGAAAGCATTCCCCCTGAGAAGTAGAACAAGACAAGCATGCCCACTTTCACCACTTCTAGTCAATGTAGAACTGAAAGTCCTAGCCAGAGCAATCAGGCAAAAGAAAGAAAGTACATCCTAATTGAAAAAGAGGAAGTCAAACTGTTTGCTAATGATATGATCTTATATCTAGAAAACCCTCAAACTCCTCCAGAAAACTCCTAGATCTGATAAATTCAGTAAAGTCTCAGGTTACAAAGTTAATGTATACAAAACAGTAGCTATACTAAACACCAACAATGACCAAGCTGAGAATCAAATCAAGAACTTGGTCCCTTTTACAACAGCTGCAAAAAATTACAATATCTTAGAGTATATTTAACCAAAGAGGTGAAAGATCTCTACAAGGAAAGCTATAAAACACTGCTGAAAGAAATCTCAGATGACAAAAACAAATGGAAATACACCCCATGCTCATGGATTGGAAGAATCCATATTGTGAAAATGACCATACTGCCCAAAGCAATCTACAGATTTTATGCCATTCTCATAAAAATACCATCATCATTTTTCACAAAATTAGAAAGAAATACTAAAATTTATATGGAGCCAAAAAAGAGCCCAGATAGCCAATGCAATGCTAAGCAAAAAGAGCAAATCTGTAGGCAACATATTATCTAACTTAAATTTATACTACAAGGCTATAGTTATCAAAACAGCATGGTATGGGTGGAAAAGTAGACATATAGACTAATGAATCAGAGTAGAGAACCCAGAAATTAAGCCAAATATTTACAACCACTGATCTTTCACAAAGCATGCAAAAACACAAATTGGGGAAAGGACACCCTATTCAATAAATAGTACTGGGAAAACTGGCAAGTCATACGTAGGAGAATGAAACTGGATCCCCATCTCCTACCTTATATAAAAAAAATTAAGATGGATCAAAGACTTAAATCTAATACCTGAAATCACAAAAGTTCTAGAAGAAAACCTGGGAAAAAGTCTTCTGAACATTCGTCTGGGCAAAGCATTTATGACTAAGACTAAAAAAAGACACAAAAAAATGCAACCAAAAAAGATAAATAGATGGGGCCTAATTAAAAGGCTTCTGCACAACAAAGAAAATCATCAGAGTTAATGGAGAACACACAGAATGGGAGAAAATGCTTGTAAATTATGTACTTGGAAAAAAGACTAATATCAGAATGTACAAGGAACTCTAATTGGCAAAAAAAAAAAAAAAAAAAAATCAACTAATCCCATCGAAAAGTGGGCAAAGCATATGCATAGACATTTGTCAATAGAAGATATACCAATAGCCAACAAATATATGAAAAAAATGTTCAACATCGCTAATTGTCAGAAAAATGCAAATTAAAACCATGATGAAATACCACCTTACAGTCAGAGTGGCCATTATTAAAAAGTCAAACAACAATAAATGTTGGTGTGGATATAGTGAAAAGAGAATGCTCTTATTTTGCCGGTGAGAATGTAAATTAGTACAATCTCTATGCAAAACTGTTGGAGATACCTTAAAGAACTAAAAATTGATCTACCATTTAGTCCAGCAATCCCACTACTGAGTACCCAAAGGAAAAGAATTCATTGTTTCAAAAGACACCTGCACATGTATGCTTATTGCAGCAAAATTCACAATTGCAAGGATATGAAATCACCCTGAGTGATTATCAACTGATGAGTGGATAAAGAAAATTATACACACACACACACACACACACATACACCCCCACACCCACACACACCCATGGAATACTACTCAGCCATAAAAAGAATGAAATAATGCTTTTTGCAGCAACTTGGGTGGAACTGGAGGCTACTATTCTAAATGAAGTAACTCAGAAATCAAAAACCAAATACTATATATTCTCACTTAAAAGTGCGATCTAAGCTATGGGTACATGAAAGTACACAGAGTGGTATAATGGAAATTGGAGACTCAGAAGGGGGTGGGGTGGAGGGGGATGAGGGGTAAAAAACTATTGGGTACAATGTATACTACTCTGGTGACAGGTGCACCAAAAGCCTAGACTTTACCGCTATACAGTTCATCCATGTAACCAGAAGCTACTTGTACCCCTAAAGGTATTTAAGTAAAAAATTAAAATATGATGCTAATAATGTATATTTCAAAATATCTAAAATAGATATATGACATTCTCACAACAAAATAATAAGTTTGTTTTTTGTTTGTTTTTGAGATGGAGTCTCAGTCTATCACCCAGGTTGGAGTGTAGTGGCGCAGTCTTGGCTCACTACAACCTCCATCACCTGGACTCAGGTGATTTGCGTTCCTCAGCCTCGAGTAGCTGGGATTATAGGTGTGCCACAATGCCTAGCTAATTTTTTTTTTTTTTTTGCTTTTTTGTGTTTTTGGTAGAGACAGAGTTTTGCCCTGCTGGCCAGGCTAGTCTTGAACTCCTGGGCTCAGGAGATCCACCCGCCTTGGGCCTCCCAAATCATGCTGAGAAAACAGGCATGAGCCTACCATGCCTAGCTGCAAAATGATAAATTGACGAGGTGATAGATCTGTTCGCTAGGTTGATAGAATCTTTTTGTAATGTGTATATAGATCGCATTGTGTCCCGTAAATATACATAATTGTTATGGCAATCAAAAATTTTAAAAATCTAAAAACTAAAAAGTGAAAAAAGAATATGAAAATGAACTGATGCTAGAAGTCACTGTATTTGTTACCCTTGGGTGATACTGGCTGGATAAAAGCTGGAGAACTTTTGTGGTGCTAGCAGTGTTTCATTTTTTGATATGGGAATCGGTTACATGGACATATTTGTGAAAATGTACTGTGCTGAATGATTTGTGCATTTTCTTGTATGTATGTATATTGTACTGCAATTAAAAGCTTTTCAGTACAAAAAAAAAAAAAAATAAAAAGCCGAGGTTTTGACTGGTGGGATCCAGTGAGATGTACATTAATGGCCTAAGGGCAGCAAGGACTGTAGCAGAGTGGTTTAGTGGGATCATCTGTTCAAAGTAGGGACACAAAATTGCAGCCAGAGAGCTGCCTAGGGTTGGCACTTGGTACCTTGTCAGGAGTTAACAGTGTTCCCCAAGCCCTGCATTCAGTACCTGGTGGAGGTGACCTTGGGAGTGCTGCTGTTTATGGCTTCTCTCCCATTACAAAAGACAGTTTTTAAAGCAAACTGTCTGTGGATGTGGAAAATGGACCTCCCCCTCCCAGGCACCTGGTAAACTGGTAGTGTGGCCTCAAGGGGCCTTCTGAACCTATAAGAAACCCATCTTGGCTGGGTTCCTTAGGGGCTTTTTTGTGAGCTCACCATAATCTGTCATCTGACGCTAGTGGGAAGTAGCAGGGCCTAAAATAGGAACAAACACACAAACACTTTCTGAGGCCATTAAGTGCCCCAGTGGTGCATTCTGGTTTGTGGCTTTGAGTCACAGGCTTTATTTTGGCCTTTGTGGACCTTGTATTTACTTTTTAGGGCTGTATCTCCCACTGGAGTCCAGAGGAAGCAGCAGGAAGATGGCACAAAGACAGAGTTCTCCACTAGTGAGCTCCTTATCTTCCTTCTACAGAAGCTCTGTGCAGAAACAGCAACTCAGGCTGTCCTTTAGGCAGCTTCGTTGTCAGAGACTCAATAGAATTCTCCTTTTGAACAAAGGGAAATACATTTCTTTATCTGTCTAATTAATGCTTAGACTTAAAAAGAATATATTCAGTCTGCAGCCTAAAGAGGACGAGCTACCTGAAATAAAAAATATTTTCCTTTGGAAGAAAAATAAAATGTTGACGCCATCTCTGCTGTATGGATTTTTATATCAGTTAGGGAGCTTGATAAATAGATATTAGAAAAAAATTCCAGGGGGTCTATTCTACCCTAGCCTAGACATTCAGGCTCCAATTCCCATTATCTAGCAGTCCAATGGGTTGAAATTGAGCAAATGCAGATCACTGTGAGATACACTAAATGTGTGTTGCACCAACCACTGTTTAATATGAGCAAGGCTTTCTGCCTTCACAGTTAGGCATTTTCTAGTCTTGTGCCAAAAGACCAATCATCAAAATATAGTATGCTGGTGGGGAGCAGAAACAAGTATAGAATGCATTCAAACATTGTCTCGCAGATCAATTCTAAACCAACCCTGCTGGCTTAGGGAACTCGGTGCATGGATCTGCTAAAGCTTATCTCCCTAAATAAATCTCCTCTCTTTCCTTTTCAAACCTCCCACCACATTGTGTCCCTGCTATTTCTGCTGCTTTTTTGTCTTGCTGTGTATCTCTTTTCTACTACTTTCTGGGTGATTGGACCATGGTATCTTCCTTGTCACATAACATGTGATTATTTAAATATCTCACAAGAGCCACAAGACAAGAATTATGCTACAGCACAACTACATGTTTAGTATTTTATCTTGATGAAACAATATTTCAAAATAGTTTAGCAAAAAGACACGAAATCATTGTAACATGCACTGACAGAGAACAGTCTAACAACTGAAATAGCTGTGGGCTTGTATTCTATACGTATTATGAAGCTCAGCCTTCAACTATGACAGACACTATGAACATAAAGTGATAAGCACAGAAAAAAGAGAAGCCAGGAAGTAGAGCACATTTTTTTCTGTGCTGTTCCCTTGGAAAACAGGTAAGTGTTTCTATAATTGAAGTGAAGCCTGTATTCCCTAGCTTCCCTTTTTCTGGGACCAAAGATCCTCTCCAGAGCTAGCAAATTAAGGTTTCATCCATGGGCATTATACCATCAGAAATTCCAGTCTTGCTTCCTTCCTTTAGATTGGAATCCATTTTCCCCAAAGCACGTGGCCCAGTGCGACCCTTTTGCTGCATTCTTGGCTAGATGTTAGCAGAGCTACCCCTATGCACAGTTTTGGCTTAGGCCTTCCTGTCAGTGTCTACCACAAAAGGTCATCTGGTTGGGAGATGTGAGGCATGAAGCTTTGTGATCTAACACATTAGTGCTGTCTAACCAAGACATGTGACTCCAAGGAGGAAAATGAAGGAAGCTGATAGAGGAGTGCGAAACTTGTAGCAGAGAAACTGCAGCTCATCAGCCATGGAATTGCCCTCAGAGCCTGCACACTCAGTCTCTACTCCAGAGACATTGTTCTAATTTTCCTAACTGTTCCAATTCTTTCCGTTTTCTGTACTCACTCATGTTGAGCGTTGTTTGCTTTAAAAGATTATTGTTTCAGTCCATTCTGGCTGCTAGAACAAAATATAAAATTTTGGCTTATAAACAACATTAATTTATGTCTCATAGTTCTGGAGGCTAGGAAGTCTAAAATCAAAAGTGCTGGCAGAGTCAATGCCTGCTGAGGGCCCACATTCAGGTTCATAGGTGCCATCTTTTCACTGTGTCTTCACATGGCAGAAAGGGTGAGGAATCTCTTTGGGGCCCAATCTCTTCTCAAAGGTCCCACATCCTAATAACATTTCCTTGGGGGTTGGGAATTCAACATGTTAAGTTTGGGGGACATAAACATTCAGACCATAGCAACTCTGTTGCCTGAAGGTAGTTGCATCTTTTTGTTTTGAATTTTATGGTAACCATCACCTAGAGTCTGCCACCCAAGTCATCTCATTTGGGAAGTCAAAGGTATGAAGTTGTGTGAAACCTCTATAGAAAGACGTTAATACTGTGATCCTGACTAACCAAGAAATAGCGTTACAAAAAGAGAGGTGGGTAAGGCAAAAGGTAGAGTCCCATCCCCTCACCCTCCCCAGCCTTCCCAACTTTTCCATTTGGCTTTTTTCCCACAGCTTCCATTCCATCTGTCTGCAACTTGTGAAATGATCATCAGAGCCTATAACAGCAGGCCTCACCCCCTGCAACCTCAGAGTCCCTTCCTTCCATACATGTATGTTTGTGTGTATTTATATATTGAGACAAAGTCTCTGTCACCCAGGCTACAGTACAGTGGTGTGATCTTGGCTTACGGCAACCTCCGCCTCCTGGGTTCAAGCACTTCCCTGCCTCAGCCTGCTGAGTAGCTGGGATTACAAGTGCCCACCACCATGCCCGGCTGATTTTTGTATTTTTAGTAGAGATGGGGGTTTCACCATCTTGGCCAGGCTGGTCTTGAACTCCTGACCTCAGGTGATCCACTCACCTTGGCCTCCCAATGTGCTAGGATTACAGATGTGAGCCACTGCACCCAGCCTCCTTCCATACATGTATACAAAACAATCTCCTTTTGATTCTTGTTCATTCTACAACTCCCATTCCTGAAGGTTTCATCCTCAGTCCTTGTCTCTGATAAATATTCAGGGAAAAAGGATACCCCATTGGTCTCTCCATCACCCATGTTTGACCATTCCCAGGAGGCCTCTTCCTGTCAGACAGTCCAACTAGTCCTGGTCCCACAGGCCCAACTTTCTGCTAAAATTCTCCTTTGGAAGTGTTTTTTAAAAAAATCGATTTCTGTACTCTGATAGACAACCTTGTATTTTCTCCCTTTATACCCCTCCCCACTACTGTGGAATCCTATTACACAGTGGATAAATATCTTTTCCTCGTTAGTATGTGTCTTCACTCTCTGTGTTAGCTGTAAACCAAATTGTGAACTACTTATTAAGTGTTCACGATCTTCTAGCATTATAGCAACATTATCTCATTTAAGCACCAGGACATCCCTATAAAGTAGGCATCATTATCTTTGTTGCATAGGTGAGGAAATTAATGTTCAAAAAGGTAAATTATCTAAGATTAAGTGATAGAGTCAGGAGTCAAAGCTAAGGCTGCCTGACTCCAGAACATTTCTTTTAACCAGCTCCCTGCAGAGGATATTTGGCAGAATTTGGTCCAAGTGGTGTTATCTGTCCTTTCTTATTCCCCTGTGTCTCCATCTCAGTTCCACCTGGATACCTGGCACCCTCAGGTTTCTCCAGGGCCTTTCTGGGTTTGTACTTGCTGCGACTTTCATCTATTTTTCTCTTCCGGAGGAAAAATGGGAGCTAGAGAAAAAGCACCAGAAAGAGACATGTGTACGTGGACTCTCTGTTTGTATGTTTGTATAATTTCCTGGTCAGGGATGGACTTTGAGGTGCGTAGGTGTTCTTTGCTCCTGAAGTAATGGGACAGAGATTACTGCTGACTCCATATGTCAAGCTAGGCTGGGAACCACATTTGACACGTTTGAAAGTCTTAAAGTTTCAAGAAGGAGCTCAAGAAGTGGCATTGGTGCTTTCTCTCACGCTTCTTAACACCTTGCCGCTCGGCAGTGCTCTGAAATCCTAGGGGAGACTCCCTGGGCTCTCCCAAGAAATGTCTTTGCTCTCATATCTTTTATCCTTGTGCTTCTACCAGAGTACCCATTGCATTCCCTAGTCTTTCCCAGTTAGTTTTGTCCGTCTCATTTCTCCCGTATACTAAATCTTCTTAAAGCCTGGGACCGCATCTCCCATCTAGTCTAGCATGGTGCCTCACTTTAAGTAGATGTCCTGTATGTCTTTGTTGGACTGAAATAATGTCAAAAAGATAAGTGCTGTTTGAAATTTCAGATTATGGTGCAGGCTAAAGAAAGCTCCCTATTTGACATAAGTCAGGCTTTAGTTACAAAAACCATAGATTCTTTCTTTCTTTCCCTATTATTCCCTTCTCTGACTCCTTGCTTCCTCCCTCCTCCATAACAGGCTATCCGATGTAAGGCACAGGGCAGGCTAGAAAAGATAAAGAAATCCCAAAGTGAAATCTTGGCATGGAAGCAGAGTGTTTTGAATCGGCTCTATACATTAATAACAGGAACCAGTGAAGGGGCATTCTTCAGGTTGAAAGGAATGTCCTGAGATGAATAGCTCTTAGGTTCCTGATGGATCTCTCTGTCTCTTTTTGGGCCTTGGCAAGAAAACAGTTCCTGGATTCATCTGTGATCATAGGGCCGCAGAGATCACATCACAGGGAAAGACACTAAGGGGACCTGTTTTACCATGCTTTCCTTCCTGGGGAGCTGGGCCTCTGAGTAATTGAGGGTCATGGTAATTGGGAGCACACACAGGGTTGCCATAGCTAGAGATGAAACCTTGACCAACTATGTATTAGTTTCCAATTGTTGAGGGACAATAAGTGGTACAGCTGCAGTTGGATCTTGCTTTTGTTAATGTCTACACGTTGAAAGCCTGGGAGACAAAACCTTAATGGGAAAATTGTGGCAAATGGAACAACCCTCCGCCAGGTCACAGAATGATCTGAACATCCACAGTACCTTTAGAAACTTAGAGTGTCTAAAATATAGTGACAGAGGTGCAATGTGGACCTGTCTGCTGACATTGTGTGCTCCTAAATTGGGCAGAAAAAACATTGGCTCAGTTGCTTTGAGAAAGCATGATGGGATTTTCAGTTGGCATTTGCTTTTGAGGCTGGGTAGCATGGTAAGGCCCACAAGATGCCTGAAGTGTTGCATGGAACTGAGAGCACCACTGTTTTTGTTAGGTACCACACTGGGGCCTATTTGATGGACAGTAGAAAACTCACACCAGTGTACTGTATTCCTTTTCCTAGAATATCCACCATAACCGTTACTGATAAATTATAAAGCAAAAGCCTAGATGTGATCTCTCCAAAGGCCACCACTACATTGTCATCCCAATAATTAAAATTAATAATGTTCTTGTTAGGATTACTAACCACAATATTAATCATAGAAAAGTCTAATGTGAATATAAATTAACAGTGAACTAGGAATTGGGTACACAAACCTTTTAAACTTTTCTCCCACCCCCATTCTTCGTCAGGATCCTAATTGTCAGAAAATGTTAAAGGTTTGGAGTGACAACCCACCTATGGCTTTCCTTTGTTTCTTTCTTGCCCATCTAACTGACCTGAAATACCTGTCACACACTCATGGCTTGGACAGCATTATGGACCCCCCTGTAAATCAGGATAAAGGTGAGAAAAGTGGAAAATTTATGTTTCTCCAGCCTGGTACAGAAAAATCCAGAATTTATGATTTGTTGAGTTCGGCATGGTTACCAAGGAGTGCTGTCATGACCTGGTTCGGAAATCAACAAATGCGATCAGACACCGAAAAAGATAGTATCAAAGACTGCCATGGGCATAAATTAAAGGGTATAGCCTGAAGCTAATTTATATCATTTCTTATGATCTTTCCACTGCCACCACCCCTTTGTCATATACCTGTTGTATCTGGAAGGGAAACGGATTTAGGAGAAGGGGACTGGAGAAGTGGGGCTTATAAAAACTTTGTGAAAGCCTCGCTCCCTGAAATAATCTTGAAGTGTGGATGTTGAGGAATCTGTTATGTGTCCGTATTACTTATATAGATTCTGGTTGGTCAGTCTCTGTTCTCTGATTCCCTTTGCATTTATTACCCCAGGATCCTAGATGCCATGGCTACAGGGGCAATGAGTTCTGGCTATGGTAAAAATAAATGTCTCTGGATCATCACCTCTTCTCTCATTAGTGTTATTTAAAGATCAGATTACTGGGCCAAATGGAATTTCTATTTCTAAGTCCTTAAGGAATCGCCACACTGTCTTCCACAATGGTTGAACTAATTTACACTCCCACCAAGAGTGTAAAAGTGTTCCTATTTCTCCACATCGTCTCCAGCATCTGTTGGCTCCAAATTTTTTAATGATCGCCATTCTAACTGGCGTGAGATGGTATCTCAATGTAGTTTTGATTTGCATTTCTCTAATGACCAGTGACGATGAGCATTTTTTCATATGTTTGTTGGCCGCATAAATGTCTTCTTTTGTAAAGTGTCTGTTCATATGTTGGGGAGAGACAGCATGGGGAGAAATGCCAGATATAAGTGAAAGGGAGGAAGGCAGCAAATCACACTGCCATGTGTTACCTATGCAACTATCTTGCATGTTCTTCAAATATACCCCCAAATTTAAAATGCAATAAAAAGAAAAAAAGATCAGATTAATTTAATCATGATCAACTTAAACCAAAATTAGAATGGGAGAGCACATGGACTCAGGGAGGGGAGCATCACACACTGGGGGCAGTTGGGGGTGGGTAGGGGAGAGACAGCGGAAGGTGGGGAGGGAGGGGAGGCTGGGGAGGGAGGGGAGGCTGGGGAGGGGTAACATGGGGAGAAATGCCAGATATAGTATGCACCTAAAGTTAAATAAATAAATTAAAAAGAAGAAGAATGGGGGTGGTGGGACAAATGAAAGCTTCAGGGAATACTCAGTAAGAGTTGTTAATACACTGCTTAAATCTTCTTTCTGTGCTCTACCTTGTGACAGCTAGGGTTTTAAACATTTTTATTTATTATTATTATTTTTTGAGACGGAGTTTCACTCTTGTTACCCAGGCTGGAGTGCAATGGCGCGATCTCGGCGGCTCACTGCAACCTCCGCCTCCTGGGTTCAGGCAATTCTCCTGCCTCAGCCTCCCGAGTAGCTGGGATTACAGGCACGCACTACCATGCCCAGCTAATTTTTTGTATTTTTAGTAGAGATGGGGTTTCACCATGTTGACCAGGATGGTCTCGATCTCTCGACCTCTTGATCCACCCGTCTCGGCCTCCCAAAGTGCTGGGATTACAGGCTTGAGCCACCGTGCCCGGCCCATTTTTATTGTATGTATTTAAAATGTATCACATGATATTTTGGTATACATGTACAGTCATATACAGTTTTGGTCAACCAAACATCAGACCACATATACAATGATGGTCCCATAAGATTATAATACTGTATTTTCTATGTGTAGATATATTTAGACACATAAATACTTACCATTGTGTTACAATTGCATCTAGTTTTCAGTACAGTAATACGTTGTACAGGTTTGTATCCTTGGAGCAATAGGCTATACCATATAGCCTAAGTGTGGCTTAGGCTATTCCTAGATTTGTGTAAGTCTACTCTGTAATGTGTTCACAATGATGAAATCCCCGTCATTAAGTGATGCATGAGTGTACGTAGCAAATTAATTACTACGGTCAAGAAAATTAACATGTCTCTCATCTCATATAGTTAGCTTGTGTTTGTGGGAAGGAGTAGGGGTGTGTGTGTGTGTGTGTGTGTGTGTGTGTGTGTGTGGTAAAAGTACTTAAAATCCACCCTCAGGAAATTTTCACTATACAATACAATATTATTAACTCTAGTCCTCATGCTGTACATTAGATTCCTAGACTTTGTACCTTTTGACCTGCAACTCCCCAACCTCCTGCCCCTCGTAACTAATGTTCTATTGTCTGTTTCTATGTATTAAATTCTTTTTTCCTTTTGGTCAAAAAGGGCATTGATCTTAAAGGTATAATGTCTTCACTCTAGAAGATAGAGTCCTTTTCAGTCCCTATTGAATTTTTGTCCCTGTGTGGTTATAGTTTGCTTGTTTATTCATGTTGCACATATGATACCTTCTATTGCACTAGTCTTTTCCAGTTTATCTCACTGATAAATGAGGTTTAGGGTATTTTATGACTGCTCCAAGTAGAAGTTTAATTAGACACCTAATCAGCTGCTGTACATGTAGTCTGAGAAGTGTATGTGTGTGCGTGTGTATACACATATATATACTATCTATCATTAGTATTGTCTATATATAGATACTGCTTTTGGACCTGTCAACTTTCTGATTTATTTATAAAAGAATTTTTTGTAAGGCACCAGTTATCCCCAACAGATGGTTTATTAACTAAAAATCAGCTTTAAAACAAACATGTCACAATTATTTTATTCTCTGCAGCAGAATTCCTACTGTTGATGAACTCCTAATTGGAATTTGGTTCTGGCAGAGAATGAAATACAGAGACATACTGTGAGGACAGAGTGCCAAAAATAGCACACTGAGCAATACAAAGGACCACAGCAGTCCGACCTCATGTTTTCTTTAGGACCACTTTATTTCCTTTCATCCGGAGGAGACAATTTGGCCTGAGTACAATCCCATTTTGTGGACCAGAAAATGGAAACACTAAGAAGCATGGACCAAGCCACCAGTGAGGAAAAGATGCATGAAATCTGATGAGTTCTGCCCTGGTTGTGCTGGAATTAATAAGGCCCCAAGCTCAACTCCCCTTTTTACCCCGTCAAAAATACCCAGGAAGGCTGTTGCTGACATGTCTCTAGAACTTCCCTATTGAAATCTGAACAGTTCTGGAGAGGAGTAGTAGCAGCAGCAACATCAAAATGGCTAAAAACAATTAGACATTCATTATAAGATAGGCTCTGTGCTGAATGCTAGACATACATGATCTCATTGAGTACTGGCAAATCCCCTGACAAAATATCTGGTTTGCAGATGAAATCAAATGGAGGCATACAGTGATTTAATGACTGTCTCAAGGTCAGGCCGATAATGGCAGATAGAGCCAGCATCAGAAACCAGCTGTATTTGACTCGTAACCACTATGCTACCAACCTGACTATTTATTTATTTATTTAAGATAGAGTCCCGCTCTGTCACCCAGGCTGGAGTGAAATGGCACGATCTCTGCTCACTGCAACCTTTGATTCCTGGATTAAAGTGATTCTCTTGCCTCAGTCTTCTGACTAGCTGGGATTACAGGCAACTGCCACCATGCCTGGCTAAATTTTTTGTATTTTTAGTAGAGATGGGGTTTCACCATGTTGGCCAGGCTGGTCTCAAACTTCTGACCTCAGGTGATCCACCTGCCTCAGCCTCCCAAAGTGCTGGGATTACAGGTATGAGCCACCATGCCCAGCAACCTGACACATTTTTATATGATCATTAGGATATTAGCTTATATTAATACTTTAGGCTGGACATGGCTATCAGATTAGCAACCACTTATCCATGTGCCTGAGTTAATGGCACATAGGACAGGGAAGTTTTACAATGGGGGTTCAGTGTGTGTGTGTGTGTGTGGAACACGTGCACCTACATGAAAATAGAAGAGTAAGTCCAGAACAAGATTCTACCCCTCATCTATTGAAGTACAGTAGTAAAAAATTCTAAGATAGCAATGTGGGATATCAGCAGGGGCATCATGAAAATCCCTGAAATTAGTTATTATTAATGGTAATTTCTAATAAAGTAGTTTTACTTGCCCAAAGGCTGCAATCAGTACAAACTCTTCCTTTCAACATTGGCTGCACTGAAACATGTAGTTTGAAAATCCTCCTATGCTTGACATATCTACCAGTTTTTGCTGGGAGAAACAATGCAGTCTCACGTCCCTGGGGATACCACAGTGAAAGAACCCCAGGTGGTCTGCAAAATTATCAGCTTCCGAAAGGTAGACTTTTCTCTGAGCTGAGGGCACCAGGCACACTTGGCTTCTAACTCGCCATATGGCATGCGTTATTAGTCCGGGCTGTTTTGCTCAGTCTCTAGTGTGATGTGGCTCTTAGTGCTGTGGAATGATTTCCTTACTCAATTAAAAAAAATCCTGCTCTAAATTCTCATCTGTTTCTCCCTACAACCTTCCCTCCACCCTGCCCCCTGGCCAGTCCCCTAGGCACTGAATGTATTTTCTGCTTTGCTTCTTGCTTGTCCTTACTTTTTGCTTTTCTATTCTAAACACTTTCTTTCCACTGACTTAAAAGTGCAGCAGGAGAATGAAGCAACGTTGCATACACTGAGACTAGATTTTCACAAAGCAGCTAATTCCTGAGATCCATTCATTCCTTTTCTGAGGAAGACTTTTGGTTTCTTCCCTTTTGCCATATTTTTCCAGGATTCTAATCTCATTAAAGTTTTTCAAGGCCGAAACCAAACAATCAAAAAAGACATACACAAAAAACAAAATGAAGGTATTGTATTAGGAGACCCATTAAGTTTATTTGTGTAGCAACTCAACCTTTGGGTTAGTTCCTCTCAGTCCCTAATCCCATCTCCTCTATGGTAGTGCTTATATGTAGTTGCTCAAATAATCATCTTGTGATTATATCATATTCCTCCTCTGGTCAGGAACCTCGAAGCCTGTGGGATTTCCCAAACTCAGGAAGATTCTCAGGCCCCAGTCATTTCTCCCATTCATCCACTCTAGAGCTTGACAGTTCTAAGAGTTGAGTGGTATCTTTTAAGGGCCCCAGTGAGCAGTGAAAATGGTTCCTGGGATAGATCCTACATGAATTTGTGAGCATTGGTCTATCCAGAGTTTGCATCAAAACTACTTGGGGAGCTTGTTACAATGCATATTCCTGGGCCATACCCTTAATCTACGGAATTACGATATTAAAATTTGTGTGTGTGTGTGTGTGGGGGGGGACAGATGTCAGGCCCAAGAATCTGCATTTTAAAAATAAGCTCTTTAAATCGTATACATGAAAGTTAGAGAACAATCATCATAAAAAAGGAAGAAGTATGATTATGATGAGACTTTTTTTTTTTTTTTTTTTAAAGAAAGATCTGGTGGTGATGTGGAGGTGTTCTGACCTGAAGCAAAATAAGTCCTCATATAGGAAAAGCAACTTAAAAACTGTTGTGGAGGGGGGCAAAATAACAGGTCACTGACGGGAAACTAATAGCATGTTCTGCTTTTAGATGTTGGGGAAGAAGTTGGAAATCTGAAATGAGTGACTCCAGACCCTGAAACTCCAATGTCAGGCCTCTCATCTAGCAATTTTCATCCTTTATTTTAAAATACTTTAGAGGACTGTTTATTGCCCTTGTCCACCACAGGGAAAGAGCTCACTTCTCCCATTTAGAATAGAACTCAGATGGAGAATGCCACATCTGTGTGAAGAAGAATCATCATATTGAAACAGTGAATCAAAAACCGTGGTTGTCCAAGTGTGATCTTTTGAGTGCCTCCATCTGAGTCGGCTAAAATGATGGCTAAAAAGCCGATTCCTGGGCCTCAGGCCTATTGAATTAGAATGGCTGCCCCCAAATCTTCATTCTAATTGGCTTTCCAGGTGACACTGAGGGGTATCATAAAGTTTGAAAGACAATAGTCTACACTATTTATGTCTTTGCTCTTACTGGGAATTCCCTTACCTCTATCTCTGACTATGGAAATCTTGCTTATCCCTAGAGTCCCAGCCTTTTCTGAGCCATTTGCTCCAACCCCAAGAGATGTAACCTCTTCTTCTGCTGTAGGGATAGGAAATATGGGGAGACGTCACGGCTGGGGTGTCAGAGGGAGTAGAGGAGCTTGAGTTTGTACTCAGAATTTTTGCACTTGAATTGAGTTTGAAAACAGCTAGGAAACCCGGGAAAACAACAACAAAATCACCTGTGCTGGTCTCAGCTGTGACTTCAGTGCCCGTGGTAAGCATGTTTGGAGATGAAGATTGGAGGTTATGTCAGGGCTGAAGTCTAGAGTGGAAAATGAGACAAAATGCCAGCCACCTGACAACCGCAGTTGGGGGAAGGAGGATGAACCAACCAGCCTAGCCTCTCTTTCCCCTCCATCTTTGCCTGCAGAAACCCTGTCCCATCTTCAGCATCACAATTCCGTGCCCAGGCTGCTTGGGTCACCCCATTCTGACAGTAACAACCGATCCCTCAGGTTTTCCTGCTCCTTTCATTTGAGAGTATGATGATGCATTCTCACGAGCTTTGCCACTGAAATCTTCAGAAGCCCTGGAGTAGAAAATACCAAGAAGTAATTCATGTTTGTTAGGAGGCCCAGGATATAGTGAGATCTGTCCAGGACAAAGTTAGGTTAGGGGCCACCTGTCTCAGTGTGCTAGTCAGCTTGGGCTGCTCGAAAAAATACCCTGGGCTGGGTAGCTTGAACCACAGAAATTTACTTGCTTACAGTTCTAGAGGCTGGGAAGTACAAGATCAGGGTGCTGGCATAGTCTGTTTATGCTGCGGGCCCTCTTCCTGGCTTGCAGATAGTCATTTTGTCCTGATACGTCCTTTCCTCTGAGTGCACATGGAGCACAGAGCATGGGCCATGGACAGGGAGGGAGAAATGAAAAGAGGGAGTGACAGAAGGGGAGTGGGGAAGTGGAAGGGAGGGAGAGGATACGAGGAGAAAGGGGGAGGAGAAGAGAGGGAGAGAGGAAGAGTGGAAGAGAGAGAGGGTAGGACTGGGAAAAAGAAAAGGAGAGGGAAGGAGGAAGAGGAAGAGAGGGAAAGAGGGAAGGCCAGGGGATGTGGAGAGGAATCGAGAGAGAAGGAGAGATGGAGGCAGGAAGGAGTGGAGAAAGAAAGCATTTTCTCTTTTCCTCTTGCAAGGCCACCAATTCTATGGAATTAGGGCCCCACTTTTATGACTTCATTTACTATTAATTACCTCCTAAAGGCTTTACTCCAAATACAGTCACATTGGTGGTTAGGGTATCAACATATGAATTTTACAAGGACACAATTCAATCCATAGCAATTATCAACACCTGTAAGTGCCTGTTTGACAGGCCCCTATCCCACATCTCCTCAATCGGAATCTCACTCAGGGTCCAGCCAGAGAGTCTGCAAGTACTTCAAGCAATTCTGATGGACACTGATGTTTTAAAAACCACTGCTTTAAATAGTATGCTTTGTATTTAGTTGACATTTTGCCTGATCTCAATTCTTTTGAAGCTTTTATTTTTACCCTATCACTTGGTGGGTAGCGCAGCCCTTATTTTTAATTACTCTTGGCTGAAGTAGGGCTTTCTTTCGTGTGTCCTAAACTAAACCAGTGGTTCTCAAACTTTAGCGTGCGTACAAATCAACTGGAATCTTGTTAAAATTAACATTCTAATTCAGTGAAATAAAAAACAGTGTAAAACTATCACTTTGTGGGTAGCGCAGTCCCTATTTTTAACCACTCTTGGCTGAAGTAGGGCTTTCTTTCATGTGTTCTAAACCAGTGGTTCTCAAACTTCGGCATGCATAGAAATCAACTGGAATCTTGTTAAAATTAGCATTCTAATTCAGTAGGTCTGTAGTGATACCTGAGAGGCTACATTTCTAACAAGTTCCTAGATGATGCTGATGCTGCTGATCCATGAACCACACTTTAGTAGCAAGGTCCTAAATGATTTTTTCGAAGTTTCAAAGGGATACCAGTAACTCAGGGAGAGGAAATTTAAGTGGCTTCACTGGGCAGGCAAGTAACTGACTATAAATGCGTCAACTATCAGGGTTGGTACGAATAGGGCATGATAGAACTTACAGTCATTCAAATATACATTTTTAAAACATACCGGGCTGGTCTGATAGTCAGCAAACTGCTTCCATCTGACACAACTGGTTTGTAACTCTTTTGCTAATATAATTATTTTAAGATTTGCCAATATGTATTTACTTTCCCCTCTGCCCATTTTATGAGTTTTTAGACTTCACAATCTCTTTCATTCTTCCTCTCCCCACTCTTAATTGGCACTGCTTACTGTTGCTTTGTAAGCATTTTTCAGGATGATGATGATTATTTTAAAAGGTGTGTTCTATATAAGCAACCAGGTCATAACTCTTCAAGGACAGAAACAAGGACAGCCTTGTTTCTTTTGTTGCCCCTCAATAATGTTTATTTCTGTGTTCAGCTCACAGTGGGTACTTGGTCACTGATGACTAATTGGCTCACTGTCAGGACCAGGACAGTACTTCAGAAGGGAAGTAAGTTCACTAGCATAGCTGAGATTTGCAGATAAGGACCACATCCTATGTGATCAGCATACAGTTCTTCCTAGTTTGAAGAAGGGAAGCCAGGACATTTGTTTTGGTTTGTTTTGCTTTAAAGGAACATTGTATTTTTCGAATGTTAAAACACAGGTCAGGCTTGCTCAACTGCTATTGTTTTGAATTTTTCAGGATGCGTTGTATTTGCAGCTTCTGGACTTACTTGATCTGCTATTTTTGGTGTTCTTCATTACATAGATTGTTGATATGTAAACATACAAGTTGCTATGCAAACATGCCCTGATTTTTCTTGTGAACTTTCTTCCTACATCTTGTGGAAAGGCCGCATTTTATTTCTTAATATTCAAGAATATTTTAAGTACTTGAGCTAAATTGTGCTAAACCAATTGTCAAAACCTGGGAGTGTTCCATAAAATAAGATTGATATAGATAAAGTCAGCCATTTGCATGGTCTTCCTTTATTCATATGTATGCAAATATATCTGTATGTGGCATAGATATATGCACACATTGTGTTATGACTAAAGATTCAACTAGAGTTAATAACCATACATAGGGAAAAACTATTAGCAAATTAATTAAGAACCTGTCTGTCATGCTATCATAAAACGAAGTCATTTGTTAGCTTAAAGAGGAACTCTTTTCCTCACTGAAAACTGTGATTCTATAAAATATTTGCTGGCCTTTGTTAGAGAAGAGGCTTCTGTTTAAACAAACAAAAGGCTGTAGATGACTCCTTGACCAGAGAAGTGTAAATATGAACTGAATTGCATGCCTTTTGATTACAATTCCCTACTTATTCATTTGTTCAACAAATATTGACTGATAAGAAAGCTTTCTGTGTGCCAGACACGGTACTGGGCACAGGGTAAACCCTGAGTTATAGCAGTGAACCAGATACTCCTGGTCCTTGCCTACTTAAAACTTAAATCAGTTGCAAGTGCTATTATCAGGTATGCATGTATATTTTTATATTATAGTAATTAGAGCGCTTTAACATGTTTTCTTTATGTAATCAAAGAATTATAAAGTTGGAAGGTGCCTTGAAATGCCATTGAACTTATTCCTTCATCCTTCGGGTAGCTGGAAGAAGTTGTGTGTTGCGGCAGACGCTATTGTGGCCACACCCATATCTCCTGGACCCTCACCATTTCTGTGCACACCCATCTGACAGCTTTTAACTGCAAGCACCTGCAACTCATTGCCTGTGTGCTTTCTCTAGTCTCTGGAGCCTGTAGGATCTATGTTGGAGTTAATGTACCCCCTCCCCACAGTGAAGCTGCCTTCACCTCAGTACTGGGGAGTACTGAGAGATAAATACTGCCAGCTCCTGGTCCTCCTATTGCAATAGCTCTGAGGAATAGCTTTTACACTCTCTCGCAGAGTTCTGTAGTGGGATGGAATCCCATTTACTCACAGTGGTGACCTGTTCAGTATCGCACCCTGTATGGGCTTCCTTCTCTAACCTGCCACACTTCTTCCCTACTTTTCTATGAGTGCTTTCTGGGATAATCTCCCAAATACACCACTTGCACACACATTCTTGTGTCAGGGTCAGCCTCTGAGGGGAATCCAACCTAAGCCATGCATCAATCTTGGCTGTCCAAGGATACACGATGGAATTGTATATTCAAGGGCAAGACAAGGGCAAATTTATTTTGAAAATTATATATAATGTAAAATACATGTTTTTCATTCCCAGATGAAATATTAGATCATTTATTATTCTCAAGCATTTTGATGCAAATGATTAGCTAATTAAGTGTATTTGGTGAAGTCCTTTTGCGAAAAAGTAAAATTCTTTTCCAATTTGAATAATAGAACCTACTCTTGGCCAGGTAATTTCAGTTTTGTCTCTTTGAGTTTTAAAAAGGCAGCTGCTACCTTTTCATATTGTGAAATCTTGTTTTAGGATCTGGCTACATCTTTTAATTGCTTCCCACCTCTTCTCCTCCCATAGCACGGGTCTTCCCAGGAGAGTGATAGAGTGTTGGGCTGGGTGGTTACAACGTACCCAAGGCCAACCTTCCCTTATGTTTGTTTCATGTTCTGTTTTTATTTTGTTGTGATTTTCTTTCATCCACAGCATGTGTCTGTTTTCCTTTGTCTTGAATGGAATCTTACCCCTAGTTTTATGGAGACGATCTCCAACATTTCCCTTTGCAGCCTCATAAACCCAGTGCATATATTTCTCTCTTCCTTTTATTGGTGGTGAGGAAGTAAGTCATTTGAATTTTATCAGACTTGGAGTATTTCAATCTATGAATAATGTAATATGGGAAACAAAAACAGACAAGCAACAAAACTGTTCAGCTTATGGAGGACTTAAAACATGCACTTTTTATACTTGTACATTTTATGTATGTGTGCCAGAATTTATTTATCTTTCTCATTTTAACTTTATTCTTTCATTCAGTCACCTGCAGCTTTTAAGATTCTTTGATTTGTGAGCTTGAGGGTGGCTATTTCCAGGGACTGAAGCTTGCCTTGGATAAAAGTTCAGAAGCGACTCCCTGATTAGAAACGGGGACTTGGCTTCAATTACCAAGACTTTATGTTGCTAGAACTCCATGTCTCCTGCCTCAGTTGCTTGTCTGGATACTTGAACTCATGCCTTTTCCTTCAAAGGACTCAGTTCAGGATGTTTGCCTAGATGTTGAACTTTACATCTCTGTCTTGTTTGTATTTTCTATATCCAATATATGTACCTAACTCACTTTCTGTTATGAATTCTTACACATAGTGGGTATTCAATTGAAATCTCTTAAATATTGGATACACTGCCTGATTCTCAGTTGCATGATCCTTTTATGGCTTCTAAGATCCAGGCCTTTGACTTCTGACTTATAACTTTGTCTTGAACTCATGCTCCTGGTTAATTTCACAGAGGGCTAGTAAGCTCCTCCGCCTGGATCTTTCACTTCACCTACAGCTTTGTCTCAGTTTCTTGGAGTTCTAGTTTCTTATTTTGTGTAACAACTTGCTGACTTTCTGCAATGGTGACAGTCCAGTGTGGATAATGTAACTAGGATGTTCACAATAAGGGAGGAAGTTAACAAATCTGAGATTCCTGTTTACACTTTTATTTTGAAGGACGATTATGTCTTTGCTTAAGTAAGACCCTATGTATTGAGTGCAGATGCCAGAGCAAGAAAGTGTTGACTAAGACTGGGTCCCTGCTGTGAAGTGCAAGATGCATAAAATTCTAGCATATGTGCAGAAATTTAAACCCATCATTTACTGACAGGCTATAATTACTTGAATGAAGTCAGGAGACTATTTTAAACAAGCAATTACAGTTAACAATAAAATTGTAAACAGGACCCTAATTAATGGATTTTCAAACTGTACTTCCCACCTCTGTGGATGCTATGAGCTATAAAAAGAATGAGAAGAATAATTAATATTTATCGAGTACTTATATTGTGCTGAGCACTATGTCGGGCACTTTACATATACTGTCTCATTTCATCCTTATAACAGCGCTTGGAGGTACATACTATTATTATTCCCATTTTTGTAGAGGAAGAAACTGAGATTCATAGAGGAAAAACATTGTCCAAAGCCACATAGGTTAGCAAATGGCAGATCTGTGATTCAAACATAGGTTAGGCTGACCCTTGAACCCAAGCTCTTTATCATGATACTACATTGACATATAGACTACATAGTATATACGTAAAACCCACTTTCCAAGTGTGTTAGTCAGAATGTGCTAACAGAAAAGACATTATATATTTAGATTAGAATAATTTAAAGAGGATATATTCATAAACTATTACACAGATGTGGCCATAAGGGTTACTAGGTATTGCATAGTAATAGAAAAGTAGCTATTACTACCTCTAAGCTGAAGGGACAAGAAGAGGGAGCAGTTACTGGCAACAAGAAGGAGAGAGTCATGTCAAGGAGGCTGACTTGAGAGGAGCAGTGATTTTTGGATTAGGGGCACTGTCAGGCCAGAGCAACTTGAGGATTAAGTACCCTGATCTTATTTTCTCCCTCCCTCTGATCCCTTACTGGGCTCACAATTGGCCAAGTTCATTCAGAAGCCATAGAGAAAGGAGCCAAATGGATAAGGTCCATATAGGTGAGCTTCTCAAGGCAGAGAGCAAAGCAAAGGGTAGAGAGTGGAAATGGGCAAATCCTCTATTTATTTATAATGGGCAAATAGAGGATTTGCCCATTTCCACTCTCTACCCTTTGCATTGATAGAATATTCTCATTTACCAACGTGCTCTGCATAAGTTCAAGTAGCTTGTCACAATTTTTAGCTGAGTGGCAAATACAAACCCTTCACAAAGTGTGACTTCTCTTCCATTCTAAATGGTTATAGCAAAATTATCATTTAATGTCTCGTGAGCACCTTATCATAATGCAGTCAGTATTTTCTTTATTCTGTTGAATTTAAGTCATTCTTTATTCTGTTAAACTTACATTACTGTATGTCTTCTCAGGACGATAGTTATTTAAAATGTTTCTAACGTTGTTCTATAGCTTTTTATTTTTATCTCCCACTCCTCGAGACTTATACATTTCGTCAAAAATTCCCCAAACTAGAAAACTGGGGTCGTCTTTGTTATATGCGTCTTGTCATCTCTATTAGTCCATTTTTATACTGCTATAAAGAACTGCCTCATACTGGGTAATTTGTAAAGGTAAGGGTTATAGTTGACTCACAGTTTAGCGTGGCTGGTGGTGACTCAGGAAACTTACAATCATGGTAGAAGGGGCAGCAAGGCACCTTCTTCACAAGGCGGCAGGCAGAAAGCATAAGTACTATGTGAAGGGGAAAGAGCCTCATAAAACCATCAGATCTCATGAGAACTCACTATCATGCGAAAAGCATGGAAGAAACTGCCCCCATGATTCGATTATCTTCACCGTCTCTCCCATGACATGTGGGGATTATGAGGATTACAATTTAAGATGAGGTTTGGGTGGGGACACAAAGCCTAACCTTATCATCATCTAAAATCAAGTCAGTCACTGATTATAGTTAATTATTTCTCTAATTTCTTTTACAGCCCCAATTTTTCTCTCTCCTACTGCAACAACCCAAACACGAACCTTTATCACTTCACACCTAGGTTTTAGTGGTTTCTTAAGAGCCACGCTAATCTTCATAGATGGTAATTTTTAGCATGAAACTCCACTCTCAAAAATTTCAATGGATCCCCAGTATATGCAAGAACAAGGCCACACTCCTTAGCATGACATTTAAACCCCTCCACAAATCAGTTGTCACCTTTCTTTCAAAACGTGTCTTTCAATGGTTTTACCGGGCAACTCTAGTCCAGTGTAATCACTCAACTTCTTATGCCCTGAATTTGGAATATGCATTTCCCCTTCAATGTGTGGCTCAAGTTGTTCCTTTTTGTAATGGTCTTTCTTTCTTCTTTGATTATCTAAATTCCATCATTTATTTGGGGTTCAGCTCAGCTCCTGTTTCCTTCAAGACTTCCTGTACTCAGTCCTCTGTGAGATCTTCTGCATGCCAGTAGCACTTCCTATCTATGAATAGATATAGTAGTACTAGTATCTGTTCTCTAGGGTTGTAATAATACTGCATTTCTCATAGGTTTGTTGCGAGGCTTGTATAAATTAGTATATGTAAATTTTTAGACTAATTCCGGGTATATGGTAAGATCTCAATAAATTTTAGCTATCAAAATTATAATTATGATTTCAACTCATTTGGTTCTGAGCATTGTACTTTGTATTGTTATTTTGATTTGTATGAATATGGAATATTTCCCTAATTAGATTATCATCTCCTTGAGGGAAGGGTATTATTATTATTATTAATTGCTGTATTCTCGACAACTAGCATACAGCATGGCAGATGGTGGGTCTGAATAAATACTTATTGTGTGATAGAGAGTAGTGATGATGATGATGGCTACTTCTTTATTATCTGCTTTTGGAAAATGGCTGCAATATATGTCAATTTATAAAATCATTTATTGCATTATGAAGCTGATAAGCACCTTAGAGATAGTTTAGTTCTACACCGTCATTTTCTAGGTGGTATAACTGAGCCTGAAGGGAGAGGAAAGAACTTTCCCAAAACCACAGAGTTGCCAGTTAATGACAGAGTCATCGTTAGAACTCAGAGTTGTTTAGTGAATTGAACAAATATTTATTGAGCACCCACTATGTTTCAAGTACTTTGCTAGCTGTTGGGTATACATCTATGACCAGGACAAAATCCTTGCCTTCATGACACTATTTTTGTTGATATATAGTATACATATTGATGGGTTACATGTAACACTTTGTTACATGCATAGAATGTGTAATAATTAAGTCAGGGTATTTTAAGTATCTATCAATCACTTCGACTATTGATCATTTTTGTGTGTTGTGAACATTTCAAGTCCTCTTTTCCAGCTATTTTGAAATACACAATATATTGTTGTTAACTATAGTCACCCAACTCTGATATTGAACATTAGAACTTATTTCTTCTATCTAGATGTATGTTTGTACCCACTATTAACCAACTTCTCCTCGTCCCCCTTCCATATCATTGCCAACCTCTAGTATCTATAATTTTACTCTACCTCCATGAGATCAACTTTTTTAGCTCCCCCAAATAAGCGAGAACATATATAGTTTGTCTTTCTGCTTCTAGCTTATTTCGCTTAATGTTATGATCTCCAGTTCTATCCATGTTACTGCAAATGATGTGATTTCATTCTTTTTTTTTTTTTGGCTGCATAGTATTCCATAGTACATATACCATATTTTCCTTATTTACTCATCCATTGATGGACACTTGGATTGATATGGATCTTCACTATTATGAATATTGCAATAAACATGGGAGTGCAGGTATCCCTTTGATATATTGATTTCTTTTCTGTTGGACAAATTCCCATTAGTGAGATGACTGGATCATATAGTAGTTATATTTTTAGTGTTTTAAGAAATCTCCATGCTGTTTTCCATAGTGTCTATACTTATTTACATTCCCACCAAGACTGTGTAAGAGCTCCCTTATCAATGGGCTTCCAGATGGTTCATTAGCCCAGGCATCATGGTTCATGCTTGTAATTCCAGCACTTTGGGAGGCTGAGGTGGGATCATTTGAGTCCAGGAGTTTGAGAGCAGCCTGGGAAACATTGTGAGACCCCCCCCATCTCACAAAGTATTTTTTAAAAAATAGCTGGTCATGGTAGTATGTGCCTGTGGTCCCAGCTACTCAGTAGATTGAGGTGGGAAGATTGCTTGAGTCTGGGAGGTGGAGGCTGCAGTGAGCCTTGATCATACCACTACACTCCATCCTGGGTAACAGAGTAAGACCCTATCTTAAAAAAAAAAAAAAAGAAGATGGTTGACTAGAGGCATCTGGTATTCATCTCCTCCACAAAGAACCAAAATAGTGAGTAGATAATTACACTTGAATAGATCACCTAAGAATGAATGCTAAAATTCAACAGAGAAGTTACCTAAAGCAAGAAAGGAGAGAAAAGTGAGGCAACCTGCTTGGCTGGGATGGGCTATGAAAACCTGGAGAGGTTACCCAATATGGGAAAAGTATATAAATGAGTGACCTCTAGCAGTCTACAGTCCCACTGTGGACTTCTGCAATCTTAGTCACAGGAGAGCCCTTTGACCCATGTGGGTCCTGAGACTTATGTAGGGATCTGTCTGGAGTCTTTGTGATGGCATTGCTCCAGACAGGGAGCTCATACCAGGTCCCATACACTCACTGAGTCCTAAGCAACTACTATAGCGGGGTACCATTTTGAGAGCTCAGCCCACACCAGACTGCATCCTGCCCTGTGGCCCAACAGCCCTGCATCTTCACATCCCTGGAGCCCCAGTGAAGTTCCCTACTTACAGCAAGGTGCTACTGCTGGCTGTGGCTTCCAGAGTTCAAGCATATGCCATGGGCAGCAACCCAGCTACCCCAGTTGCAGGGCTGGCATGCATTTAGAAGCACACTAAGGAAAGGCCACCTGGTTTATAGCCACCACTTGGGGCTGAATTGCATATGATCCAGGCATTTGTTTATGGCTGTTGCTACTGAAAGCAACCCAGACTTCCCCAGAAGTAGGGCCACAGTGTAAACACTGATATCCCCATGAAAGCGTTCTGCCAGGAACCTGGGAATCATCCTGCTCTTGCCTACCACATTTGGTTACCACATACACCACTAAGAGGCACTATTGGCCTGGCTCCATTACCCTCAACCTAGTGCCCAAGCCTTCCATCCAGGTCTTAGGAATTTCCCTGCCCTGTCCATCACTATTGGCACCAGCAGCATACTCTTACCAAAGGTGTAAGGACAGGTATACCAAAACTGAAGCTACCACCACAGCTGGAATCTACTCACATGTGCCACATGCAGGCATAAGTACTGTACTACACACTCCACTACAGCTACTGCCAACACCAGTGCACACTGCTTGAAGCCAGAGGGTTATTTGTCACTGCTATTGCAATCGCCTATGCCATTCCTACTGCTCAGTGACTCAAGGACTTGCCTGCTAACCTAGCCCACTGCTGTCACTCAAGCAACTTGCCTGGAGCCTCAAGAATTTGCCATCCTGGACCTTCTGACACTGATTCCAGTGTATGCCACCCTGGGCCATATAGACAGGCACACTTGGCCTTCTGCTTTCACTACTAGAGCCCAAGGAGTGACTCATCTGACAGCCCCATCCCCAGCAAAATTTAACCACGTCCTCCATTAAAAACTGCATCCTAAACCACTGAAGAAATCACATATACTACTGTGCTGCTTACAGTTGAAGAGATTATATGTAGACTACAGTACTGCACACACCCAGAATCAAAGGTAAATTACCCTACTTAACCAACACCATAGATATATATTTATGAAAAAATTATGTCCTATGAAAGCAAATTCAAAAAATTGGAACAAATAACTCATATCATATGTGTAAATATGAAAGGAAGAATACAAGAAACATGAAAATGCAAAGAAAACACCTTCAAAAGAACACAATAATTATTTGGCAACATATCCCAATCAAATATAAATTTATGAAATTCTAAAGAGTTTAAAATAATTATATTAAGAAATCTCAGTAAGATACAAGAGAAATAAGAAAAAAATCAGAAAAACAATTCAGGATATGAATCAGAAATTTACTGATGAGATAGATATCATAAAAAAGAACCAAATAAAAACTCGAGAATTAAGTAATTGAATGAAATACAAAACACATTCAAAAGCTTCAACAATAGAGTAGATCAATCAGAATAAATAATTTCTAAGCTTGAAGATGAATTTTTGTAAAACCCAGTCAGACAAAAATATAAAAGAATACACAAATCCTATTTGTCATATAGCAAACCACAAAGCAACCTAATATCCAAATTTTCAGTGTCCCAGAAGGCAACAAGAGAATGAAAATGATAGAAAACGGATTTAACAAAACAATAGCTGAAAATTTCCCAAGTCTAGCAGAAGATTTAGACATCCAGCTACAAGAAGCTCAGCAATACCCCAAAAGATACAATTCAGAAAAGTTTTCTTCATGGCACATTACAGTTAAACTGTCAAAAGTCAAAGATAATTTTAAAGCAGGAAGAGAAAACTGTATAGTCACTGATAAGGAAACCCCCATCAGGTTAACAATAGATTTCTCAGCAGAATCCTTACAGACCAGGAGAGAATGGCATAATATATTCAAAATGTTCAAAGAAAAAAAAAAAAACGCTACTAGTCAAAGATACTATGTCCAGCAAAGTTATCCTTTATAAATGAAGGAGACATGAACTATTTCCCAGAAAAGCAAAAGTTGAGGAAATTGATTACTGCTAGACCAGCCCTACAAAACGTGCTTAAGAAAGTCCTACATGGGAAAGTGAAAGAATAATATCTACCATCATACAAAAATAAAACTATCAGACACACCGTAGAGGAAACATACAAAGAAGGAAGACAAAAGAATCAAATATAAACATTATAGAAAACCACCAAGTGACAATAATAATAAAGAAATAAAGAATATGTAAAACAACCAGGGATTTATTAATAAAATGACAGAAATAAGCCCTCACATCTCAATAACCTTGAAGGTAAATGGATTTACTTTTCCACCTAAAAGAGATAGATTGGCTGAATAAATATTAATACAAAACCATGAACCAACTGATTCTTACGTATAAGAAAGTCATGCCACCTGTAAAGACACATATAGATGGAAAATAAAGGGATGGAAAAAGATAATCCATGTAAGTCGAAACCAAAAATGAGCAGGAATAGCTACACTTATATCAGATAAAACAGACTTTAAGACAAAATAGTAAAAAGAGACAAGGTCATTATATAATGATAAAGGTACTAATTCAGCAAATTGAAAAGACAACCTATAGAATGGGAGAAAATATTTGCAAGCTATTCATCTGGCAAGGGACTTATATCCAGAATATACAAGGAATATTCAAGCAACTGAACAGTAAATAAACACAACCCCATTATAAAGTAGGCAAATGAACAGATATTTTTCAAAATAAGACATACAAAAGGCAAGCAAGTGTATTAAAAATGCTCAACAACACTAATCATCAGGGAAATACAAATCAGGAGCACAGTGCAATGAGATATCCTGCTGTGATTAGAATGGCTATTACTAAAAAGACAGAAAATAACAGTTGCTGGAAAGGATGTAGAGAAAAGGAAACTCTTATAACACTGTTGGTGGAAATTTAAATTAGAATAGCCACTGTGGAAAACAGTATGGATGTCTCTCAAAAAACAAAAAATAGAACTACTGTATGCCCCAGCAATCTTATTACTGGGTATTTATCCAAAGTAAGATAAATCAGTATGTCAAAAAGATATCTGCACCTCCATGCTTATTGCAGGACTATTCATAATAGCCAAGATGTTCATCAGTGGACGAATGGATAAAATAAATGTGGTATATATACACAACAAATATATTAGTCTGTTTCCATGCTACTGATAGAGACATAGCTGAGATTGGGAAATTTACAAAAAAAAAAAAAGGAGATTTTAATGTACTTACAGTGCCACGTGGCTAGGGAAACCTCACAATCATGGCTGAAGGTGAAAGGTATGTCTCACGTGGCAGCAGACAGGAGAAGAGAGCTTGTGCATGGAAACTTCCCCTTTTTAAAACCATTAGATTTTGTGAGCCTGACTCACCATCACAAGAGCAACACAGGAAAGGCCCACCCCCATGATCCAACCACCTCCTACCAGGTACCTTCCATGACATGTGGGAATTGTGGGAGTTATGATTCAAGATGAGATTTGGGAGGGGACATAGCCAGACCACATTATTCCACACCTTGCCCCTCCCAAATCTCATGTCCTCACATTTAAAAACCAGTCATGCCTTCCCAACAGTCTCCCAAAGTCTTAACTCATTTCAGCACTAACTCAAAGGTCCACATTACAAAGTCCCATCTGAGACAAAGCAAGTCCCTTCTCCCTATGAGCCTGTAAATCAAAGCAAGTTAGTTACTTCCTAGATACAATGGGGACACAGGCATTAGGTAAATGTAGCTGTTCCAAATGGGAGAAATTGGCCAAAACAAAGGAGCTATAGGCCCCATGCAAGTCCAAAATTCAGCACAGCAGTCAAATCTTAAAGCTTCAAAATGATCTCATTTGACTCAATGTCTCACATCCGAGTCATGCTGATGCAAGAGGTAGGCTCCCACAGTCTCGAGTAGCTCCAACCCTGTGACTTTGCGGGATATAGCCCCCCTCCTGGCTGCTTTCATGGGCTGGCATTGAATACTTGCGGATTTTCCAGGTGCACTGTGCAAGCTGTTGGTGGATTTACCATTCTGGGGTCTGGAGGACAGTAGCCATCTTCTCACAGCTCCACAAGGTGGTGCCACAGTAGGTACTCTGTGTGGGGGCTCCAATCCCACATTTCCCTTCCACACTACCCTGGCAGAGGTTCTCCATGAGAGCCCCACCCCTGCAGCAAACTTCTGCCTGGGCATCCAGGCATTTCCATATATCTTCTGAAATCCAGGCAGAGGTTTCTGAATCCCAATTCTTGACTTCTGTTCGCTGGCAGGCTCAACACTACATGGAAGCTGTCAAAGCTTGAGGCTTTCACCCTCTGAAGCCATGGCCTGAGCTCTACATTGGCCCCTTTCAGTCATGGCTGGAGAGGCTGGGACACAGGGCACCAAGTCCCTAGGCTGCATACAGCATGGGGACCCTGGGCCCGGCCCAAGAAACCACTTTTTCCTCCTAGGTCTCCAGGCCTGTGGTGGGAGGGGATGGGAGGGGCTGCCGTGAAGTCCTCTGACATACCCTGGAGACATTTTCCCTATTGTCTTGGGGATTAACATTCAGCTCCTCATTAGTTAAGCAAATTTCTGAAGCCAACTTGAATGTCTGCTCAGAAAATGGGATTTTCTTTTCTATCACATTGTCAGACTGTGAATTTTCCTGACTTTAATGCTCTGCTTCCCTTATAAAAACTGAATGCCTTTAACAGTACCCAAGTCATGTCTTGAATGCTTTGCTGCTTAGAATTTTCTTCTGCCAGATACCCTAAATCATCTCTCTCAAGTTCAAAGTTCCACAAATCTCTAGGGCAGTGGCAAAAATGCCACCAGTCTCTTTGCTAAAACATAGCAAGAGTCACCTTTGCTCCAGTTCCCAACAAGTTCCTCATTTCCATCTGAGGCCACATTGGCCTGGACTTTATTGTCCGTATTGCTATCAGCATTTTGCTCAAAGCCATCGAACAAGTCTCTAGGACAGGCGTCCCCAAACTACGGCCCGCGGGCTGCTTGTGGCCCCCTGAGGCCATTTATCCGCCCCCCCGCTGCACTTCAGGAAAGGGCACCTCTTTCATTGGTGGTCAGTGAGAGGAGCACAGTATGTGGCGGCCCTCCAACGGTCTGAGGGACACTGAACTGGCCCCCCTGCATAAAAAGTTTGGGGACGCCTGCTCTAGGATGTTCCAAACATTTCCATACTTTCCTGTCTTCTTCTGAGCCCTCCAAATTGTTCCAACCCCTACCTGTTACCCAGTTCTAAAGTTGCTTCCACATGTTCAGGTATCTTTTCAGTCATGCCCCACTGTACTGGTACCAATTTACTGTATTATCTGTTTCCATGCTGCTGATAAAGACATACCTGAGACTGGGAAATTTGCAAAAAAAAAAAAAAAAAAAAAAAAGGCGATTTAATGGACTTAAAATTCCACATCTTTGGGGAAGCTTCACAATCATGGTGGAAGATGAAAGGCACATCTCACATGGTTGCAGACAAGGGAAGAGAGCTTATGCAAGGAAACTTCTCCATTTTAGAACGATCAGATTTCAGGAGATCCACTCACCACCACAAAAACAGTGCAGGAAAGACACGCCCCCTTGATCCAACTACCTTCCATGACATGTGGGAATTGTGGGAGTTACAATTCAAGATGAGATTTGGGTGTGGACACAGCCAAACCACATCAATGGAATATAATATGGCCATTGAAAAGAATAAAATAATGTCATTTCCAGCAGCATACATAAAACTGGAGGTCATTATGTTACATGAAGTAAGCCAGGCACAGAAAGAAAAATATTGCATCTTCTCACTCGTATGTGGTAGCTAAAATTGTTGATCACATAGAAGTAGAGAGTAGAATGATAGATACTGGAAGCTGGGAAGGATGTGTGTATATTTGGTGGGAAATGAGAAGATGTTGGTTAATGGGTACAAACATAGAAGGAAAAAGTTCTAATGTTTGATAGCTGAGCAGGGTGACTATAGTTAACAGTATACTGTATATTTCAAAATAGCTAGGAAAGAGGACTTGAAACATTTCCAACACATAGAAATGATTAATACTTGAGGTGATGGATACACTAAATGCCCTGACTGGATCACTACATATTGTATGCATGTAATAAAATATCAAATGTACCCCACATGTACAAATATTATGTGTCAATAAAAGTAATGACTCTCTGCATTCTTGCAGACATCTTTTTTGTGTCTTTAATAATAGCCATTCTAACTGGTATAAGATGATATCTCATTTTGGTTTTGATTTGCATTTCTCTGATGATTAGACATGTTCAGCATTTTTTATTTTTTAAGACAGGATCTCTTTCTGCTGCTCAGGTTGGAGTGCAGTGGCATGATCATGGCTCACTGTAGCCTTGATTCTCCTGGCTCAAGCGATCCTCCCATATCAGCCTCTTGAGTAGCTGGGACTACAGGCACATGCTACCACACTGGGCTAGTTTTTTTTTGTTTTTTTAATTTTTAAGTTCAGGTGTAAAAGTGCAGGCTTTTAATATATGTAAACTTGTGTCACGGTTTTTTTTTGTTTTGTTTTGTTTTAACAGATTACTTCATCTGTATTAATGGACTTCAACCCAGGTATTAATGGTACCCATTAGTTATTTTTCCTGATCCTCTCCTTCCTCTCACCCTTCACCCTCAGATAGGCCCCAGTGTCTGTCATTTCCCTCCATGTGTCCATGTGTTTTCATCATTTAGCTCCCACTTATCAGTGAGAACATACAGTAGTTTTCTGTTCCTGCTTTAGTTTGCTAAGGATAATGGCCTCCAGCTCTATCCATGTTCCTGAAAAATATATAATTTCGTTCTTTTTTATGGCTGCATAGTATTCCATGGTGTAAATGTATCACATTTTCTTTATCCAGTTTTCCATGGGTGGGCATTTAAGCTGATGCCTTGTCTTTGCTGTTGTGAATAGGGCTACAATAAACATATGCATGCATGTGTCTTTATGATAGAATAATTTATATTCTTTTGGTTTATACCCAGTAATGGGATTGCTGGGTCAAATAGTAGTTCTGTTTTTAGGTCTCTGAGGAATTGCCACACTGTCTTCCACAATGGTTGAACCAATTTACATTCCCACCAACAGTATAGAAGCATTCATTTTTCTCTGCAACCTCAACAACGTCTGTTATTTTTTGACATTTTAGAAATAGCCACTCTGGTGTGAGATGGTATCTCACTGTGGTTTTGATGTGTATTTCTCTAATGATCAGTGATACTGAACTTTTTCCATATGCTTGTTTGGTTGCATGTATATCTTCTTTTATAAAGCGTCTGTTTATATCTTTTGTCCATTTTTAAATGAGGTTGCTTTTTTCTTGTAAATTTAAGTTCCTTATAGATGCTGGATATTAGACCTTTGTCAGAATCATAGTTTGTAAAAATTTCCTCCCATTCTGTAGGTTATTCTCTCTGATGATAGTTTCTTTTGCTGTGCAGAATCTCTTAAGTTTAATTAGATCCCATTTGAAAATTTTGGCTTTTGTTGCAATTGCTTTTGGGATCTTTGCCATGAAATCTTTGCCTGTTGCTATACCCCTAATGGTATTGCTCAGGTTGTCTTCCAGAGATTTTATAGTTTTGGGTTTTAAGTTTAAGTCTATAATTCATCTTGAGTTGATTTTTGTATATTGTGTAAGGAAGGGGTCCAGTTTCAATCTTCTGCATATGGCTAGACAGTTTTCACAGCACCGTTTGTGGAATTGGGAGTTCTTTCCCCATTGCTTATTTTTATCGGCTTTGTCAAAGATCAGGTGGTTGTAGATGCATGGCCTTAATTCTGGACTCTTTCTCTGTTTCATTGCTTTATGTGTCTTTGTACCAGCATCATGCTGTTTTGGTTATTGTAGTCCTGTAGTGTCACTTGAAGTTGGGCAGCCTGTGGGTACATAGTATGTATACATACTTGTGGGTTAACTGAGATATTTTGATACAGGCACACAATGTGTAATATAATCATATCAATGTAAATGGGAACCAACAGAATAAATATATACATAAATAAGGATTTGGCCCATGTGATTATGGAGGCTAGCAAGCCCCAAGATGTGCACCTGGCAAGCTAGATACCCAGAAGAACTAATGATGTCAATTCTAGTTTGAAAGCCAGGAGGCTGGAGACTCAGGAATACACATTGTTTCATTTTAAGTCAGAAGGCTGGGAGAAACTAATGTCCCACATTAAAGGCAGTCAGACAGGAGAAAGAAGAATCCTCTCTTACTCACAGAACGGTCACCCTGTTTGTTCTAGTCAGGCTTTCAACTGTTTGGATGTGGTCACCCACTTTGGGGATGGCTATCTGCTTTACTTAGGCTACTAATTCCAATGTTAATCTCAACCAGAAACACCTTCAGACACACCCAGAGTAATGCTTGATCAAATATCTGAGTGTACCAGGTCGCAATCAGATGGAAACAAAATTAACCATTGCAGGGACAGTCTTTATGAAACCTTTGCTGATCCCTTTGTGCTGCTGTGAAATCATGTCTTTATCTTGAAACTGAAGCATAATTGTAGCATTGAGGTGCTAGTAGACTTCCAATGTATGGAACTTTCTAGGTCTGCATGTAATGTGCCCCAAGCCACCTTCTATGCCCTGGGAAACCTCACTGTACCCTATATTCTGAAGTATTTTTAGATCTTTAGTTTTATGAAAATAATTTTATATGAACCAATTTTGCTAATTAAAACAATTATTTTAAAAAAGCTTGGTGACAAATACACGCACAGTGAAACATTTTTGAAATGCAGTAGAACAAATAGCTTCAAAAGCAAGGATTTTAGAAATCTTCATTTCCTCATGTTTGTTTAAATGGAGGGATAGCTCAAGCTGCTTGTTCGATCACTCTGATGGATGAGGATTTCTGCTTGTTACGTAAGGGAAATTACTAATTGTATTATTTTTGTGTGTGATGCTATGCCAAAGCAGAGTGAGGTTGAAAGCCAAACTATCTAGGGGCATTTGTCCTTTTAATTTTTCCCCCTAAATCTTTTTATTAACTCTGGTTCTGAACTTATTCTATTTTCTAGAAGATGTGCAGGTAGGATAAATGAGAAATACACTAGGCAAAGTTCAATGTGGGTGGAGGGGATGGGGGTCCCACTCAGAAATGCTCTGCTTAGTCTCCTCTGGAGTATGGCAGATAGGGAGGGACACCATTGTTGCTGGGGCACAGAGACCCAGGGCTGTAAGGGGAGCAGGAGGAGGCGGGGTTAATGCCAGAAAAGATAATTAGCCACAGCCTGTGATCTTCCAACCTCATAATCTCCTGTAGCCTGCTTCTCATATATTAAATGTGTATCTGTGGTGTATGGGTGGCTGGGCATAGAGTAAAAGAGGCCTCATACAATGCAATGTGTTTGGCCCTAGCTGGTCAAGAGGGTAGCTCTTTTGAGGTTTTGTTAATAATCAGAGAAGGGGAGAGAAGATGTTTGCAGAATGGCAAGTAGAGATAAGTGAGCCCTGTCAGGGAAGCCAAAGTCAGAACAAAGGGGAGACCTTGAACTCTCAGAAGTGCTCTGGGTGCATCGCATTTGACACAACAAACCCTCCCCACAAAAGGCTTGTGCCCATCTCTTGCTCCCGTACCTTCAATTTAAAGGCAATTTGGTTGGCTTGTTAGACACTGGGAGCCCATAGGACCAGGGGAGACAAGAATAACACTGGAAGGGTCAGCACAGCAGATCTTACAAAGTGGAGTTGTTTGAATAACGAAAAGCAAAGAAACAATAGGAGACCAATTCCAAGGAGTGGGGCAGAACGGAAGAGCCCTGTAACATCGGAAGAGAGACACAGGAAACAGCATCTAAAGCAACTGTGGTTTCTCTAACAGGGAGCTTTTGCTTTATTTTTCATCTCTCAAAAGGTGTCAACTTAAGAAAACCTCACAGCTCCTGTTGGCTTCTTGCTCTCAAAGGGAAATTAATTATTTAGAAGTGTGATGAATAGTTCATCAAACCTTACTCCAACAGGGTTGCTGCTTAGGCTCAGAGTAATTGGCCAGGAGCAGAAGCGGGGCAGGTCCTTTCCTCAGTGGTTCTTTCTTCGCCTCTTGGGAGGGTGAGGATGACTGCCTGGGGTGGATCTTTTATCCCAGATGAGAACAGGGGCAGACAGGAAAACCGCGGTAATTCCCAGGATCGGCCTGCAGGAGGAGCCAGCGCCCTTCAGTGGAACAAGCTGTCGTCTTAGGAAGGGAGGGCTCTTACCTGGGAAGGCTTCAAGGAGCCTCAGATTCCTCCCTAAGTCCCAATCTCCCATCCGGTGGAGCAGGCAGCAGGTGCTCCCAGGCACTCTGCTTTCACTATTGCAGACCCTGGGGGGTAGGGGCTGTACAAGAGAAGGTTGTGTAGCAGAAGGAGAAGTGTGGTGCAACGTCCAGCCACAGAACTATGCTTCCAAGCCAGCCTCTGAACAGCCTTGCTTTTCCCCACAATGTTCCTTTTCTTTCTCACCCCTTCCTCTCTCGCATATCACCCACCCATTCACGTCCACACCCCTATACATTTAGTGGAAATGGTCAAAAGTTTAGGCCTAGCCTCATGAAAACAGTTTCCAGACTGAAGAGGTGGTATCTTTTTAAAGGCAAAGAACACAGATGATTCGAGTTTGTAAAATCACTGACAATTGGAGGAAGACAGACAAAAACTATTCCTGGCCTCATCCTGATCAGTAGATGAGGTGAGAGGCAATGTATGTCGTGCCTCTCTTTACTCCGTCCAATATGGACACAACTCAGGAGCTTTGCTCCTAAGCTGTTTGACTTTAGACCAGAGGCTCCCAGCCTCTGGGCTGCAAATGATGCTTGTCCAGACTGGCCTGTTAGGAACCAGGCTGCACAGCAGGAAGTGAGCTGTGGGCCAGTAAATATTACCACCTGAGTTCTGTCCCCTGTCAGATCAGCCATGGCATTAGATTCTCATAGGAGCAGGAGCTCAAACACATGCAGGAGATCTAGGTTGCATGCTTCTTGTGAGAATCTAACTAATGCCTGATGATCTGAGGTGGAACAGTTTCAACCTGAAACCACCTCCCCACCTCCACTGCTGTCCGTGGAAAAATTGCCTTCTGGTACTAAAAAGGTTGGGGACTGCTGCTTTAAACCTTTCACATAACCTCTCTAAGCCTGAGTTTCCCTGTCTGTAAATTGGGAATGGTAATATACATTTCACAAGGAAATTGAGAGGATTAAATGAGCTAACTTTTGTAAGGTTCTTGGTCTATAGTCAGCATTTGATAAATGCCAGCTATTACTCTTTTTTTTAAATGTTATCATAATTCCACATTTGTCATAGATCTTATGGGGAACTGGGCAGAAGAATTTGAATGGGTCTGGGAAAATCAACTCTTACTGTTGGAGAAAACATTCATATTCCCATCCTATTTCTTTTAGCAATGGACAGCTGTTTTCATCAAATTGCTGTTGCTGTGCTAATGATAGTGAATTCTCTCTCCCTTCCTCCTTCTTCCCTTCATCTGCTTCTCTCTCTCCCTCTCCTTCTTCCGCCTCCTTCCTTCCCTTCTGCCTCTTGTATTCTGGGGAATTTTTTCTGAGATGTTGTGAAATGTCTGTTTTTTAGTAACAAGTTCTATTATTGAAGGATTTGTGTTATATTACTAAGCCCATTGGCTACAAGTTCATTACTTTCCATTCCAAACCTAACTCTACTTCACACAAAGAAGAGTAATTTAACTACACACATGCACAAATGAGTGTCCCATTTGACTTCTGTTCTTCTAAAAGATTTAAAAAATCATTTAGTACAATTATTTCTGACATGCACCCATTAGCTCTGACATGGTTCTGTGAAAAATAGTTGTGGTCATTTCACTCAAAGTAATGGATTAAGATAATAAATCTGGCAAGGCCTAGCACTGAACCAATATAATCCTTTCACCATTGTTTGTAATTATGTCTTTTGGCAGAGAAAATATTCTGAGTAGGAGCAAGTTACGTCTCCAAATGAGTGTGAAAACTTTCAAATCTGGGGCTTCCACGTGTAGAAAGCTCATAAACTCAGTTGCAAAAGGTTCCTGGCAATTGCTGCTGGGTGTTTTCCACTCAGTGCTACAGTGTGCTCTGTGGCTGAGGAGCAGGAAGCTTGCTGTCAGCTAAAGAGCCTAGGATAAAGGCAAATCATCCTCAAGCATTTGCATTTGAGAAGCAAGGTATCTGTGACCAGGAGGCTTCCAAATGCCCACTAATAGGTTATGGCTGTATGTTGATTCATACATCCACCCAATGTTTACACCTAGCATTTACAGAATTCTAGGCAATGGAACTACAGAAAGGACTCACACGTGGATTCTGCCCTCAGGGAGCTTACAGTGTAGTTACGGAAACAGACAAATTTAATGAGGCTAAATTTAGAGGCAAATACTGGATATGTCTGGCAAACTGCTGTGGTGAGTCCTCTATGCCATCTGTCTTTAATTATCTGAACAAATTCACATGGAAGAAGGATTTGATTTGTTCTCCATAACCATTCAGGTCAAAGCAAAGAACTAAGAATAAAAATAATTCTACTTTTTGAATGCTGCCTTTGTACCAGGCATTTAACACGTATTGTCTCATTTAATCCTTACAGCAACTATAATAGTCTGCTCAGGCTGCCATAACAAAATACCATTGACTGCATGGCTTAAACAACTGAGATTTATTTTCTCACAATCTGGAGGTGAGGAAGCCCAAGATCAGGGTACCAGCCTCTTTGGTTCCTGGTGATGGCACTCTTCCTGGCTTCCAGATGGCTGCCTTCTAGCTGTGTGGTCACATGGTCTTTCCTTGGTGCCTGCAAATAGAAAGGGGGAAGTGGGAGAGTTTTTCTTCTTTTTATAAGGCCACAGTTGTATCAGATTGGGCCCCACCTTTATGCTCTCACTTTACCTTGATTACCTCCTAAAGATTCTATCTCCAGAAACAGAAACTGGGGATTAAGGCTTCGACATATTAATTTTTGGAGGCATACAGTTCAGTCCATAGCACCAACCCTATGCCTTACATTATTATCCCTGTTTTTCAGATGAGAGGAATCCCGCTCAGAGAGGTTATATAACCTCTCCAAGATTACACAACTAAGAAGTTGCAGAGATAGGAGTCTATGTCTGTCTGACTAAAGGATGACTTTTCTTTTGTGCTATCCTGTGTTGCCTCTTGAATCAGTAGCATCTCCCACTTCACTGCATAGCACATTTTGAATCAATATGAGAGAAATCTTTGATGTTTGAAATAATTAGAGCTGGTAACAGGGTCTCCATCACAGACAGTCTTAAGCAATGTATAGATGTTGTAGAGGAGATTCTCAGACGGGGTGGAATATTGTACCAGAGCAATGATTTCCGAAGTATGCTAAGTGATGGGGTGGGCCTTGGGATGCCTACCCCACATATCGTTCAATCAGAGCCACTCAGAGTTCATCTACTAAAACAATAATCAGACATTCATTTATTGAGCATTTACCAGGTACTGTTGCATAAACTTCCCATGTATTCGTTTATTTAATAATTGAAACAGCACCAAGAGGTAGGTACTGTTATTACCCCCATTTTACAGATGGCCCAAAAACGAAGGCATGGAGAAACAAAGAAACTTGCCCAAGGTTGCACAGGTAGGGTAAGTGGAGGTGGGATTTGAACCCAGGGCTGCCTAGCATGGGAGCCTGTACTCAATAAGCTGTATGCCAACCATCTTCTCAATTTTATTAGAAATATTGAGTTTCTTTGAAATAATTCACATGAACAAATAGTGATACAGATTGAAATTTTTGAAAATCACTGTCTTTTCTGGCATTTTTGAGTTTCACTGGTTCAATAATCATTCTCCAGGTTGATGGTCAAGAACCGCCAGTGACGCTTTCTACCAGATAAGACTGTGGCTTCGGCCTCTGACTGCAGACTCGAATCCTTCTTTTAGCATTATAAAGCCAGAATTTGCTGGATTTGGCCGTGGTTGCACCTGTAGACTGACAAGTTGCCACAGCCTGACTTTGTCTCCCAGCTCTGAATTTGCTCTCTAGCTTATAGTGCTGTGATTTGGTCTGTGACATGTCTATACATGGAAGCTATCCATTGGTCCCACCCAACCTGAGCACAAACCGGAATTAAGGTTCACTGGACACAATGAACTGGTGGAACATGGAAGCCTGAGGAACCTCCTGAGGAAAGACTTCCCTGGAAAAGAAGGAGTCAACCAGGAGTGATGAGCCTGACCCTGTGAGAAAGCCCTCGTCATCAGAGTAGAAGGGAACAATCATTGTGTAACATGGTCATCTGTCTCTCAGGTCTGTCTCCTAGCCAAGACCACCATGGACTAATGACTCAGTGCTGTGAATAGGAGGCATGCACATAAAAAACCAAGAGCACTGGTTTATGCAAAACTCCTTAAGACACCTAGGCACCAGTATTGCTGCTTAAGTATGGCTCTAACGGAGTCCAACCTGAATAACAAAGTCAGTCATTTAGTTACCAATATGGGTTGTACATCCATGGTGCCCACAGTCTAGTGCTTAATTTTCTGCTGAACAAGAAACATGAGTTTTTATGAGAAAGGGAATACAGTATAGGGGAAGAACATAGTCTTTATCTAATGGTGTCAGATGAGGAAGTAAACAAAAGTACAGCACTAGAGAGCATGCATGGCCAGAAAGCATCTGAATGTGTATAGACTACATATAATGCTGTTATCAGAGATTCATTTCTCTTATCTTCCCAATGGGACTATTAATACCTACCTTGAAGGGTTGGTGGGTAGACTAAATAAAAATGTGTATAAATGGATATAAAGTATCTTGATCAGTTCCTATAACATAAGAGCCCTGATAAATGGAAGATATTATTATTGGTTGGAGTAGTAGTAGTATTGTTATTATCTTATTATTAGTACCCGTGAAATATGTTCCACATAGCAAAGAATATGAATCTAGGGACAGTCTAAATAGTGGTTATGTTTTATTTGTCAATATCAATTTCAGCAGCTTAATTCTTGTGACTTTCCTATTGAATATGCTCTGGATGTTACTTCTATCTTACTGTCTGGGTAGGGAGTTTCCTGAAAGCAGGAATTTCATTCCCATCAAATTAGAAACTTGGTCTGGAGAAGAATCACATCTTCCCAGCTCTACAGGAGAGCCTACCATCAGATGTGAGGCAGGCTGAAATTGCGTACAAGCCTCCAACACTGGATTTTAGTTTTCCCCAAAGACATAGATACTATCTTGTATCTAAAGCCCACAGGTGGTCGTTTGGTATGTGACGTTCCTGAGTGTAATGAGATAATAGCATTCTCCATTTTATTACTCATTAATGTCTTGCTATTATAGTTGGATTGAGCTAGAGTGACAAGGCAGAAAAGAGATGGGAGCAGGAAGGCTCCAGATGCCTCATCATAGTTGAATTTCTATGGAATATCAGAAACCATTTTGTACTCCAAAACTGTGTAGCTGTCAAATGTCCCCATCCACTGCACTGAAATGTTTCCCTTTAGTTTTAAGCCTAGGCACATTTCAGGCCCTATTGAATGCATGTGCTTCCAATTGATTTACATTTAACACATCAAAATGTTGTTTTGTAAGAGATTTGATGTCCAAGATGCCGGCTGAGCTGCTTTTATGAACATTTTAAAGCCTTTTTCTTTGAAGGGATTGAAACCTAGGTGGTACTCTGTGTTGTTTCCAGCCTCAGATAGCCAGAGGGTGCTGGAATAGTAGAGGGCATCCTGGGATGGCCTGCATCTAGTAGAGTGAGTGGTGAGCTGGGGGAAGACAAGAGACTGAAGGCAGTTGTGGATCAAATGTGGATGGGACACATTCTTTGTGCATAATGACTAGACAGACATCTGAAGTCCCAAATATTGTCATTTAAAACCAAATTTGAGTCCTAGCCCTTTCAACGAATTTTTATTCCTTCTTGTTCAGACTTTATCTTCTTCAATTTCTTAACCTTTCTTGTTCAAACCAGAGTGCAGGACACAGAATTTGCTTTACTGAAATGTTACTATGGCCAGGAGATGTGGAATGGGAGGTACCTGTTGGAAGAGTAAAAAAATATAAAAGATATAAAGCACCACTGGAGTTGAATGAATGTTACTTACAAAGCACCTAATCTTGTGGTCCCCATAAGTGTAGCTGGTGAGTGGAAGGCATTAGGGAGTGGGATTTTGGAGAAGTGGAGCATGTATTCTCCATCTAAAATCATTAAAAATATTTAAACACTGTCCAGACCAAACGAAGCATATCAGTGTGCCCAGTTCACGATACAGTCTCCAGTTTGCAGTACCTTTATCTAATTCAACCCTCAAATTTATTAATGAGGAAACTAAAACTTGAGAGCTGCAAAATGACTTGTCAAAATGCACCCAGCTAGTAAGTGGCAGGAAGAGACTCAAATATGTATGTATTTGCGAAACCATATGTAATTTCATATATATACTCATATTTATATGAAAACATATATTTTTTTATTGCATTTTAGGTTTTGGGGTACATGTAAAGAACATGCAAGATTGTTGCATAGGTACATACATGGCATTGTGATTTGCTGCCTTCCTTCCCCTCACCTGTATCTGTCATTTCTCCCCGTGCTATCTCTTCCCACCTCCCCACCCCTCCGATCCTCCCCCATTTCCCCCCAACGGACCCCAGTGTGTAGTGCTCCCCTCCCTGTGTCCATGTGTTCTCATTTTTCAGCACCTGCCTATGAGTGAGAACATGCGGTGTTTGATTTTCTGCTCTTGTGTCAGTTTGCTGAGAATGATGGTTTCCAGGTTCATCCATGTCCCGATAAAGGACACGAACTCATTGTTTTTGATGGCTGCGTAATATTCCATGGTGTATATGTACCACATTTTCCCTATCCAGTCTATCATCGATGGGCATTTGGGTTGGTTCCAGGTCTTTGCTATTGTAAACAGTGCTGCAATGAACGTTCGTGTGCATGTGTCCTTATAGTAGAATGATTTATAATCCTTCGGATATATACCCAGTAATGGGATCGCTGGATCAAATGGGATTTCTATTTTTAGGTCCTTGAGGAATCGCCACACTGTCTTCAACAATGGTTGAATTAATTTACAGTCCCACCAACAGTGTAAAAGTGTTCCTATTTCTCCACATCCTCTCCAGCATCTGTTGTCTCCAGATTTTTTAATGATCGCCATTCTAACTGGCGTGAGATGGTATCTCAATGTGGTTCTGATTTGCATTTCTCTAATGACCAGTGATGATGTATTTCATATGTATATGAAACCAATGAAGGAAACTTATGAACCACACAATGCCTAGTACTGGTAGTTTAGTGAGGAGAAGATTGGCAAACTGACAGTGGAAAAAATAACAAAGTGGCTGGGAATCAGAAATAAGGAAATGGAAAGTATACATTAGAAATTGGGGATGGCTCAGAGAAGGTGGATCTTGAATCACTTCTGAGCTAGAAGTGACAGAAAACTCGAGAGCTTAGAAGCAGGTGTGAGGCAGGAGAGTGATGGCAGCATGCAGTCCCTTTGAAGAGTTAGATGAGGAAGTCTTAGACAAACATGTAGTCTAAAGTGATATGTGATTAATATTCCAGTTAACAGTTTAAAAGCATATCAGGCACTTCCTAAGCTAAGAAGTGGAGGATAGAATGTTTGTATTCACCTGGAGGCTTTCATTTTGAGCATTATGATTGTTTGTGTGTGTGTGTGTGTGTGTGTGTGTGTGTGTGTGTGTGTCTAGAAATGTAAGTTAAATACTACCGTATATCTAAGATCAAATGTTTGACAAGAAAATGAGCTACACTGTACAAGCATATGATGTCACTTCCATGTATAGAGTTAAATTTTGACAGATAGCTTCTCCTTGGGAAAATGGTGCCATCCACAGTCATCATGATCCTCATTTAGTTGCTGTCTAATTTTTACCTGCAGTTAGAAGTTGATATTATGTGCACGTGTGAGGTACCATTTCAGGCCCTCTGTTCTCTTAATCAACTGTGTGATACCATTTTTTTTGGAGTTGACACCATTTATTAACACCTCTTCCAAAAGCAGCTTTCAGCTAAATTTAAGGAACACCTAAAAGGTTCCTTCAGGACATAGTCTTCTTTTACATATTGGAGTGGCTGGTTTAAACTTCAGTCCATAAATTTAGGTTTCTATAGTTCAACTTCTTCTTGGGTTCCCTAACCCATAGGATGGCCAAACTCAATATCATTCTATTTAAGGATCTCTCCTTCCCCTATGGTTGTATGCACTGGCGAGCCATCTGATCCTTAATGTCATCTACTAGATAAGTTGCACCTTTGATATCCCTCCACCTGTCCCCTTCAACTCTAATGGCTCTCTTTGATACTTCCATACTTCATTTTGCGGACTTGGAAATTATTCTGATCCTTCCTGGCCATAATCAGGCACAGAAATTTATGTTCTTCTTCATTCCCCAAGGCTTTTGCCTGGAAGGAATTTGCAAAGACCCTCTTGCTGGGTTCTAGTTATGTTTATAGTGTCAAAATTTCTTTCTCTCCTTCTGTCCTCCTCAATAAACATGTTCAGTTTACTCTCTATCCTCTCAGAACTTATTTTTTTTGGACACCCAAACTGATCAACTCTTTTATTTCTGCTTTTGTTCAGTCATATCCCTACTGACACAATGAACACAAAATTGTGGAACTGGTGGAATTGGGAAGGGAGTGGTGGTCATTGGGGTACAGTCTGGATTACTAGGAGAAAAATGATTTCAAATAATGTTATTTCCTGGAGCTGCTGGGATTCTGGGATTTGGCACCAGGGGCAGTCTGTTGTCTGAAAACTAGGCAAAGCACTCCACGAAACTATTGGATAAAGCCAAATTGTCTTTCGTATCTTCTACCCCTTTAGTGTCAAGTGCAGTCATTACTCTGCATAAAGATGTTTGCTAAATTCATTTTAAGGGGTACTATGATTTAAATGATTGTTCCCTCCAAATTTCACATTGAAATTTAATTGCCATTGTGACAGTATTGAGATATGTGACCTTTAAGAAGTGTTTAAGTCATGATGGCTTCTTCCTCATGAATGAACATCTAATGTCATCATCATAGGAGTGGCTTTGCTATTGTCATCAAAGGAATGAGTTCGCTTCTCCTGGACCTCTCTTTCTTTTTTTGGCCCTTGCACCATGTGATACCTTCTGCCATGTTATTATACAGCAAAAAAATCCTCACCAGAAGCTGGCACCTTTATACTGGACTTTCCAGAACTGTGAGCCAATACATTTGTTTATTATAAAATACCTAGTTTATGGTATTCTGTTATAGCAGCACAAAACAAACTAAGACATCCTGAAAGAGTAGTGTGTGTCCTTCTTGGCTTTTATGAAATTGTTAGTTGGAAGTCCAGATATTGCAAATATTTTCCAACCTGAACACTTCTGATTGCAAAATATGTATATGCACATAGAAGTGTTCACATAGGGGAGGTGTATCAAGAAGGGATGCAAACAACAGATAGAGGGAAATCAATCAATTAGAGTAATCTAGTATAGGGGCCAATAGAAATATTCCATTTCAAAAAACCAGTAAGTACTCAAATTATGGGTAAGAGCAACGGAAAGAAACTGATGGCTGGAGGAATAAAATTGGAAGCTTGGCTTTATTTTCAATAAGAGACAGAGGTTTGTGGGACAAGAGAGAAAATAACAGCAAATGTTACTTCAAAGCTCATTTCCCTTCCTTGCCTTCCTCCCACCCTACCTCCTTGTCCCATAGTGAGAAATAATGATCATGTTCCACACTTGGAAGAATGGGTAATGGGAAGCATAGTGAGAGGAAATGACTTTCTCAGCAAATTGTCAGCAGTGGTTGAAGGACCCACAAGTGATGTTTCTCTGGGTGCTCTCACATACAGGCTTCCAAAGCAGACTCTGGCTGGATAACTCAGCTGTCAAAACCCTGTGGCAATAGGACCAAGGTAGTGGGTTTCTTCTAATTTGGGCCTGGTGGCCTAACTCTGTTCCCCAGCTACAGATGGAACCCAGGCCATAAGCTTTAACCCTATGTATAGTCTCAGCCTCAGCCTAGCCTTAATCCCAGAAGAAAGTCAAACCTTGGTCGCAGGTAGAGCCCTAACATTCTCCAGAGGCTGAGGTCCTAATACTGATCATAAAATGACCTCTAATCTTTGTCATAGGTTGAATTCTTAAACCCAGCCATAGGTTGAGCCCCTGACCTTGGCTAGCTACCTCAGATGTATGTATTATGGGGCATCAAAGGGATCAGGAAGGAAGGTAAAGATGTTGTAGTGTATCTCTATTATTTCTACTAAGAAAAGGAACTTACTCTATTAATAGGACATGAGTAACCTATTTTCACATGATGACAAATGATATCTACATGCTTTTTTGCTAGAAGCCATGAGGAGAAGCTTGCTGGAGTGAGAGTATGAGAACTGTAGCCTCTAATTGAGGATAGAATTTAGGATCGATATGATAAGGTCTCCTTGAAAACGTATCTGCCAGGCCGGGCACGGTGGCTCACGCCTGTAATCCAAGCACTTTGGAGGCCAAGGCAGGCAGATCACCTGAGGTCGGGAGTTCAAGACCAGCCTGATCAACATGGTGAAACCCTGTCTTAAAAAAAAAAAAAAAAGAAGAAAATGTATCTACCATTTTATGTCATTTGTTAAAAAGATAGCACTAGTGTTTGTTTTGCTCCACTCTCTCATGTTTAAGATACCAAGGGCAATGCCATGACAGCCATTTATGAAAATGCACCTAGTACTTACAGTCCCTTTCTTTCCTGAATCCTTTACCCCAGTGATCTGCCAGAATATCTAAAGCCTCCAACATTTGAATCACTCCATTGGGTTTTGACATGGGCAGCTTCTGTTTTATTGCAAATCTCACTTGGGATATTTCCTGTGTATAGATAATGATAATTAAAATACATTTAGAAAAGGAGTCCATTCTGAGTAACCAAAATAAACTGTTTCCAGCATTCAAACCAGTCCAAAAGTTGGTGTAAAGTGTACAAGAGGTTTAAATACAAACTGGAAAAATAACACTTAAAATGGAGTAAATCTTACTAGGTAGTTAAATATTTGATGCAAGTTTGGAATTTTGCCTCAAACATTTACAGAAGTATAGGGAGAAGTTGATAGTTAATTTTAGTTACCTAAAAGGCAGTCATATCAGAAGCAGGGGAAGGCTGGGTGACTCTCCACTTCCAGGCAGTAGTCAAGTCCTAGGTAATTGATCAAAGTTTGCTAGAAGGTAGAGTATTTCACATATGCTGCCCAGAGACAAACTTCTGATCTGCTTGAAATTTCTAGTTGGAAATGTATATATCCTTGCAGATATTTTCAAACCTTAACACTTCTGATTATAAGGGACTCCTATCTATAGGGAAGCATGATATGTGGATTGCTGTAACAGATGATGGGACTATAGAAAGCTGTTTTCTGTATCTGCAATCTCTCCTTTTCTCATCAGTTCTTAATCTCAAGTTGCCTTCTTAACGTAAAACACAGCAAAAATAATCCTTCAATCCCATATTCCGCTTCTTAGCCAAAATTTATCAAATAGGTTGAGCTTACCGTCTACACTCCCTCAGTTGCACTTAATTTTTAATTTAAACTTTATTGAAATGTAATTTACATACAATAAAATGCACACATTTTAGTGTATATTTAATGAGTTCTGAAGAATGTATAAACTCATGTACCCATCATCACAATCATGCTATAGAACACTTTCATCACCCCAAAGTCAATTGCCCCTTCCTAGTTAATTTTCTACCTTCCAGCCCCAGAAAACCTCTTACATTCTTTTCGTTGCTATAGATTATATTTTGGGGTGGGTGAGTGGGTTCATATCAATCAAGTATAATGTATACTTTAAAATGTTTAATTTATTTTCTTTTCAGATAATTTGTTTTTCTTCCTTTTTATTGAGGTATAATTGATACATAAAAATTACATAAATTTAAGGGGTACAACATGATGGTTTGCTATGCATATACATTGTGAAATGATTACCACAATCAAGTGAATTAGGACCTCTATAATCTCAGAGTAACCTTTATTTGTGGTGAGAGTACTTAAGATCTACTGTCTTAGCAAATGTAAATGTAGTCACTATGCATTACATTAGATCTTTAGAACTTACTCCTCTTATAACTGAATGTTTGTATCCTTTGACTAATATCTCCCTGTTCCCTCCCTCCACTCCTGTCCCCAGCCTTTAGCAACCACCATTCTGCTCTCTGTTTCTGTGAGTTCAACTTTTGTAGACTCCACATATTAATGAGACCATGAAATATTTGCCTTTTTGTGTTTGGCTTACATAACTTAGGATAATGTCCTCTAAGTCATCCAAATTGTCACAAATGGCATAATTTTCTTCTTTTTTTTTTGTGGCTGAATGATATTCTATTACTTACACACACACACACACACACACACACACACACACACACATATTATAATATACACCAAATTTTCTTTATCCTTTCATCCACCAATAAACACTTGGGTTGTTCCCGTATCTTGGCTATTGTGAATAATGCTGCAATAAACATGGGAGTATAAATATTGCTACAGAATACCAATTTAATTTCCTCTGAATATATATGCAGAAGTGGGATTGAGGGATCACATGGTAGTTACATTTTTAATTGTTAAGAAAATTTCATACTGTTTTTTATAATGCTTGTACCAATTTACACTCCCACCAACAATTTACAAGAGTTCCCTTTTCTTCACATCAACACTCCTTATATCTTGTCTTTTTGATACGGGTCATTCTAACTGGGATAAGAAAATATATTATTGTGGTTTTGATTTGCATTTTTCTAATGATTAGTAATGTTGAGCATCTTTTCATATACCTATTGGCCATTTGTATGTCTTCTTTGGAAAAATGTTTGTTCTGGTTCTTTGCCCATCTCCTAATTGCATTATTTGTGGACTTTTTTGGGCTGTTGAATTTTATGAGTTAGCATGTCTTTTTTTTTTTTAATATCTGACTTTCACGAAGCATAACATTTTTGAGATTCATCCATGTCATGGTGTGTATCAATAGATTATTTGCAGATGCCCTTTATTGGGTTAAAGAAATTCCATTCTGCCAAACTTGCGAACATTTTTTGGGGGAATGGGTGTTAGATTTTGTCAAGTGTGTTTTCTGCCCCTTTTAAGATGATCATGTGATTTTTTTTTAGCCTGTTAATAGGATGAGTTATTTTTATTGATTTCCAAATACTAAACTAACCTTGTAATACTAGGATAACTATTGACCCACTTGGTCATGATGTAGTATCCCTTTATATGTTGTTGAGTTTGTGCCATCAAATTTTGTTAAGAACTTATCTATTCATGAGGGATATTGGTCTGTAGTTTTCTTTTCTTGTAATGTCTTTGCTATATTTTGGTAACTGTAATGCTGGCCTTATGGAATGAGTTGGAAATATTTCTTCCTCTTTAATTTTCTAGAAGAGTTTTTATTGAATTTAAATGTTTGATAAAATTCGTTAGTGAAACCATCTGGGGCTGGAGTTTTCTGTCTGGGCAAGTTTTAAACTATAAATTCAATTTAAAAAATAGATATAGGGCTTTTTAGGTTATCTATCCTTGAGTAATAACGACATCTGTTTGAGCTACTTTGAGTGGTTTCTTTCTTGCAAGAAATTTGTCAGTTTCATCTGCTGTAATATTTATTAGCCAAAGTTGTTTATAATATTAATAGCTTTTTAATAATTATAGAATTGGTAGTGATGTTACCACTTTCATTCCTGATATTGATAATTTGTTTCTTCACAATTTTCCTATACAGCCTGGCTATAGATTTATCAATTTTATTGATTTTTCTCAAAGAACCAGGTTTTTTATGTTATTTATTTTTCTCTATTGTTTTTCTTTTTTTACTTCATAGTTTTCAACTCTGATTTTTATTATTTCATTTCCTCTGTTTATTTTGGGTTACATTTTTTTTTTCTAGTTTCATAGATGGAAGACCTTTCTTATACTCAAATACATTTATTTAGTGCTATAAATCCTCTGGTAAGTACTCTGTTAGCTGCATTATACAAATGTTCCTAAGCTGTGTTTCTAATTTTATTAAATTCAAAATACTTTCTAATTTCCCTTTTGATTGTTTTAATTATTCATCATTTATAAATGTGTTTAGTTTCCAAAAAATTTGTAATTTTCCAGAGATTTTTCTGCTATTGATTTGTAACTTAATTCCATTGTGATCAAAGAAGATTCTTTATGTGACTTAAATAATTTTAAATTTATTGAGACTTGTTTTATGGCCCATATTATTGTCTATCATGATAAATGTTCCATGTATACTTGAACAGAATGTGTATTCTTCTGTTGTTGGGTGGAATGTCCTATGCTGATTATATGCTATTATTTCTTATCTATCCTTGCTGACATTCTGCCTGGTAGTTCTATATCAGTTGCTGAGAGGTAGAGGTTATAGATACCAACTGTAATTAAAGATCATGTCATTTGCTTCTGTCTCTCAATAAATATTGTTGTTTTTTGCTTGATGTTCATTGTCTGAAAACGATTGTTTCATATATTTTTTTCCCTTTTTGTTAGCTCCATGTATACTTGAACAGAATATGCATTTTTCTGTTGGGTGGGATGTCCTATGCTGATTACATGTTATTATTTCTTCTCTATCCTTGCTGATATTCTGTTTAGTAGTTTTATTAGTTGCTGAGAGGGAGATATTATAGGTCTCAACTATAATTAAAGATCACTTCATTTATTGCTTTCATCTGAATAAATACTGTTTTTTGTTGCTTATGCTCAGTGTCTGAAAACTACTGTTTCATATGTTTTGTTCCTTTTTGTTAGTTGTTTCAGGCAGGGGAGTAGACTTAGTCCATGGTAGTCCGTCTTGGCCAGAAGATGGACGTCCAGCAACATTTATTTTTAAGCATGTTCAAATTTGGCTTTCACATTCCTGCTACTAGAAACTGCCCTTACAGGGGTCACAAAGAACTTTTTGTTGACAAATTCAATGGATGATTTTCAATTATCTTTTTTACCTCTTGGAAGCATTTGACTCCGTTTACAGGACTTTCATCTCAGAATATTTTCTACCTTTGCCTTCTGCAAAAGTTATGGATTATCTTGGTTTTTCCTCCAAGCTTTGTGGCAACCTTTCTCAATCTACTTAATTAGTTCATTTTCTTGTACTTGTCTCTTTGATTTCAGTATTTTAACACATATTAATTGAGCTTCTCCTGGATGCTAGATGCAGTGGCAATTGTTATAGGGGCCTCAAACTCAATACACCTCAAACCAAAATCATCTTCTCTCACTTCTTACCTGACCTTATTTTCCTATGTTTCTTTTCTCAGTAAGTGCCATCCAGGGTCCTACCTGGAAACTTGTGAATTTTTCCCTCTCCTTCACTATGCCCACCTTACATTCATGTCTGATAACAGGGAATGATGTCTATAAAATATTACCAGGGCCAGGCAATCTGAATGGAGGGAGGGGCAACCCTGACTAAACTACATATCAGTAAAACTTTATGTAAAGGTTTTGATTTTGTCCACCTTTAATGGGAGACTAAACAGTGTTTCTCACCAGAGCCTGAACCACCCTCAGCAGTCTCATTCCTATGCAATTAGTTCTCAAGTCTTTTAGGTAGTATGTATTTAATATCCCTTGAAACTGTCCACTTTCTACTATCTTCCTGGATACCTCCTTTGTTTGGCACAATGATCAAGGCTACCACTCTAAACTAAACTACCATTCTCTCTTGCCTTAACTACTATAAGAGACTCCTAAGAGATCGCTCTACTTCTACTCTTACCCTGCTTTTCTCCTAATCCATTCTCAATTTAGTAGCCAAAATTGTCCTTAAAAATGAGAATCAAATCATAGTATTACTTGCTTTAAAGCCTTGTAGTGACTCTTTTTTGCCTTTTGTTTGTAAATAAAGTAAACACGCCATATCAGGATAAATAAAACCCTGCAGGATCTTGACAGTGCCTATCTTTCCAGTTTCATCTCTTGTCATTCCCCGATGCTCACCACTTTGTCTAGATAATTTCTATTCATCCTTAAGATTCCATCTCAAGTACCACTTCTTCCATGAAGACTACTCACTCCCTCATATGGTTTGGATTTGTATTCCTGCCCAAACCTCATGTCATACTGTAATCCCCTGTGTTGGAGGTAGGGCCTTATGGGAATTGATTGGATCATGAGGGGCAGTTTCTAATGGTTTAGCACCATCCCCCTAGTGCTATCATGAGATTTGGTTGTTTAAATGTGTATAGTATCTCCCCACTTGCTCTCTTCCTCCTGCTCTAGTCATGTAAAATGTACCAGCTTCTCTTTTACTTTCTGCCACAATTGTAAGTTTACTGAGGCTTTCCCGGACATGCTTACTGTACAGCCTGTAGAACCACAAGTCAATTAAATATCTCTTTAAGAAAAATAAATTACCCAGTTTCAGGTATTTCTTTATAGCAGTGTCAGAACAGACTAATATAGAAAATTGTTACTAACGAGTAGAGTATTGCTATAATGATACCTGAAACGGTGGAAGTAGCTTTGAAACTGGGTAATGGGGAGAGGTTGGAACAGTTTGGAGGCTCAGAAAATGACACAAAGATGAGGGGAACTTCTTAGAGACTTGTTGAATGGTTGTGTCCAGAATGCTGATAGTGATACAGACAGTGAAGTTCAGGCTAAGGAGGTCTCAGAAGGAGATGAGGAACTTATTGGGAACTGAAGCAAAGGTAACTTTTGTTATGCATTAGCAAAGAACCTGGTGACATTGTGCCCTTGCTCTAGGGATCTGTGGAACTTTGAACTTGAGAGTAATTAATGATTTAGGTAGGGTATTTGGTGGGATAAATTTCTAAGCAGAAAAACGTTCAAGAAGTAACCTGGCTGCTTCTAAAAGCCTATGCTCATATGTTTAAGTAAAGAAATAATCTGAAACTGAAACTCATATTTAAAAAGGAAGCAGAGTTTAAAAATTTGGAAAATTTGCAGCCCCATCATGTGGTAGAAAAGAAAAACCCACTTTCTGGGGAAGAATTGAAGCAGAATGCAGAAATTTGCATAGCTAAAAGGAATGCAACTACTAATAGCCAAGACAATGGGGAAAAGGCCTAGAACACATTTCAGAGCCGTCCACAGTATCCCCTCCTATCAAAGGCCTGGAGGCCTAGCAGGGAGAAGAAGTTCCTTAGGACACTGCTCCTGGCATCCTGGCAGCTCCAACTTGGGCCTTGGCTCAAAGGGGTCCAGGTACTCAGGCTGTTGCTTCAGAGGGTACAAATCATATAAGCTTTGGTGACTTCCATGTGGTGTTAAGCCTGCCAGTGCACAAAGTGCAAGAACTGAGGTTAGGAACCTCTACCTAGATTTCAGAGGATATATGGAAAAGCTTGGATATCCCAGCAAAAGTCTGCTGCAAATGCGGAACCTTTATGGAGGACCTCTACTCAGGCAGTACAGAGAGGAAGTGTGGTGTTGAAGCTCCCGCACAGAGTCCCCACTGGGTTACTGCATACTGGAGCTGTGAGAAGAGGGCCACCATCCTCTAGACCCCAGAATGATAGATCCACTAACAACTTGTACTGTGTGCCTGGAAAAGCCACAGGCACCCAATGCCAGCCCTTGAAAGCAGCCATGGAGGCTGATCCCTGTAGCGCCACAGGGGTGGAGTTTCCCAAGGCCTTGGGAGTCCACTCTTTGCACCAGTGTGACCTGGATGTGAGACATGGAATCAAAGGAGATTATTTTGAAGCATTAAGATTTAATGACTGTTCTACTGGTTTTGGACTTGCATGGGGCCATTCTTGAGGCCAGTTTTCTCTTTTTTGGAAAGGAAGTATTTACTCATTTCCTATATCTCCATTGTGGAAGAGACTTGCCCTGTCTCAGGTGAGACTTTGGAATTTTGAGTTAATGCGGGTATAACTTAAGACTTTGGGTGACTGTTGTGAAAGCATGATAGTATTTTGAAATATGAGAAGGAAATGATATTTTGGAGGGGCCAAGGGCAGAATGATATGGCTTGGATTTTTGTTGCCACCCGAATCCCATGGTGAATTATAATTCCCATTGTTAGAGGTAGGGCCTGGTTGGAAGTGATTGGATCATGGAGGCAGTTTCTAATGGTTTAGCACCATCCCTCTAGTGCTATCATGAGATCTAGTTGTTTAAAAGAATGTAGCACCTCCCTGCTTTGCTCTCTTCTTCCTGCTCTAGCCATGTAAGATGTGCCTTCCTCTCCTTTGCCTTCTGCCATGATTGTGTGTTTCCTGAGGCCTCACCATGCTTCCTGTACAGTCTGCTGAACCATGAGTCAATTAAACCTCTTTTCTTTATAAATCAACAAGTTTCAGGCATTTCTTTATGGCAGTGCATGAATGGACTAATGTACTCCTTAAAGGTGATTTTGGTGACTCTCCTCTGTGATCTTGTAGCACCCTTGATTTACCCCTATTTCAGCACTCATCATACTTTAATTATAATTGCCTGCTTAGTTACTTGCCTCTACAGCTTGATTGTGAACTCCTTGAAAGCAAGGAGTCTTTTTTTTTTTTTTTTTTAGCTCATCATTATATTCTCAATAGTGAGCACAATTTCTAGCACATAACATTTTAGGGACATATGAATAAGTGGAAATTTAGCCTACATCTTAAGAGGAGTTAGTATTTTAAGTGTTTTCCAATACTACACCAAGATTGCCTTCAGATTTTCTTCTCTATTTCTGACGGTGGTACAGACGAAGAAGAGAGTACTTCCCTGTGGAATGATCAGGGAAGGTATCACAGGGAAGTGGAATCTGAGGTCTGTTTTGAAAATCAGATAGGACTTCTGCCAGATGATTATGGAGAAAGTATTTTTAAACCCCAGGAATAGTATGAGCAAAGACATAGAGGGAGGGTTGATTGTATACTCAGTGTCTGGGGAAGAGCTAATAGTTTAGTGCCATTAGGAGAGAGGGTTGATATAGGTGTGTAAAGGGAGATAAATATAGAAAGCTAGATGGGGACCCTGAGGTGGGATACTTTGAATTGCCTGCTATAGGGTTTAGACTTGATTTCATGGGCTCTGAGGAGTATTTTGCTTATGTTTATCATGCATTATAAAGACTTATTAATTATGCAAAAGGATTGGACCATCTTGAAAACACAATGTTTTTTTCCCCAAGAATATATCTTAGAAATTGTATTATAAATGAATAAAAATGATTTACTTTACAAACATGTATTTTTGCAGGAAACATTTTGGGTGTGTATAATTTTCTTTAAATGATATGAAATTGAAATATATATTAAATCCAAAACAAATGATTTTTAAAAGTATTCATTGTTTGGACTTTTCTTGCCATAACTTGCTTTTGTGCAGAGGTAATTGATAATTAACTACATATTAAATAGGCAGGCTGTCAGCCTGGTACATGATGTCTTGCTCCCAGCCAAACGCCTTGAATTATTGTTGTAATTCTTGGAATCAAATCCAGTCATCAACGACATCAGTTGTTAGCTGTATATGAGTTAGTGGAGTGGTGACAGTGGGAGAAGATGAATCACTGGACTATAAAGCAGAACTGAATTCTAGTCTTACTCTGATACTGGCTAACTGTGTGATTTTGGAGGAGTCAATTCACGTATTTGTACTTAAATTTCCCCAACTGCAAATAAACATTTAACTCTAACATTGTGTATCATTTTTTGCTTGTCAACATTACTCAACCCAAACATCTTTATTTGCTGGGAGAAAATAATCTTTCTCACATCCGTTTGTTTCTAGTGAGTTACTCCTATGATCAATTGGCCAACTTATTTGGTTTTCATTAGTAGAAACAAAACAAAAACAAAAATGAAATTATTTTGCTTCACATAGCACTTTATTGAAAATGGCTCGTCAATTCCTAAGATAGCTGATCTGCATTTGGAACCTTTGTCCCAATCTCCTTGTTCCTTCCTCCCTTCATTCACTGTAGGGAATGATCTAATCCAGTATTGCAAAATACTGCTCAAACCTATGTCTCTCAGTTTTGGCCTCTCATTTGAAATTTGGATTTGAACTTCCAACTACTTATAGAACATTTTCATTTAGATTTATCCTGCAGGCACCTTAAACTCAAACTGTCCCAAAATGAACTCCTCATTTCCAAAAAAATAACAGTGACAAAATGAACAAAAACCAAATGTAGTTCTCTTATTGTTCCCTAACTCAGTGGCTGGTATAAAACATGTAACTTAAAATCACCTGTGCCTCCTTTGTCTCCCTAATGCGGAATCCCTAAACCTAATCAACTACAGATATCTTACAACATCTCTCACTTTTTTCCTCTCCTTTCATCTCCTATTGCCACTGCTCTCGAGCAGAACTTAGTCTTTTTTACTCTATTTTGTGGCAGGAGCCCCCCAAATGGCTCTGCTCTTTCCACTTCTATCTGCACTTCACATTCCCATTAGAATAATCTTTCTAAAGCATAGCTGTTATCATGTCACTCTCCCCCTCATAAACTGCCACTGTCTCCATCCTCATCACCTACAAGATAAAACACAAATGGTTCTGCTTGGCATCTGAAACCATCTACAATCTGGAATAGCCTACCCCCTCAGGCTTATCTCCTCTGGCAGGCTATGCTCTGTATTTGAAACGTATACTATTGTTTGTCACTCTTACACCTTTGTTGTACAAAGGTGTTGTTACACCTGCAATGTGTTTCTATCATTGCCTGGTAAAATCTGGCTCATCCTTCAGTTAGTTATGTGTGCTGTTCTTTGAATATTTTGTGATTCTCGATTGTTAAATTTCCTTTATTGATGAGATTTCCTGCCAGATTGTTGTCTCTGTTTATGCAGTTCCCTGGAAGGTGCCTGTTGGGGCTTTTGCTCTCTTTACAGTGAGCATAGAAGATAGATAGAGATGCTTCTAATGTGTCAATGGGCAGGATATTTTAACAATTGGCAATCAGGACATGGCCACTCCCCTTTCCTTTCAGAAGTTGTCAGCCTCTAGGGACACTATTCTGTCTCCCTGACTCAAGCACGGTTCCTGCTTGAAGACGGACACTCCGATTGCTGTTGCCTGACTCACAGTGGGGACAGAGCAAGGGAATTCCCAGAGGTTAACCAGTTTGTCTGCTACAATCACTTTAGTGACCCTTTTAATCTCCTTGCTGGCTTTTTCTGGATCACACCCTTGTCAGATTTCATGACCTCCAAGTGTGAAGCACCCTTTGTGTAGCTTCTACCGTTTGTGAAAACAGACCCTGGTACCTAATCTGTGCATGCCATGGGCTGCTGTTTTCCTATTTAGTTTGATTTGTTGGTTTTCAATTTTGCAGAGATTCCTTAGATTTTAGTCTCCTGATGATGTAGCTTTTGGATTTTCAGTCTAGGATCACCCACTCCCCTCTGTCCTTCTCTGTCTCTGTGTCTCATTTTAGCTTTGGTGGAGAAAATGGTATGGAGTCAGGAGGTAGGAAAACTAGCGTGTGTATTCAGTCTGCTATTTTGAAACCATCTTCAGATCTCTGTGCAAAATGATTTGATCCATGAAGTCATTCCAATTACAATTACTCTCTCCCTTGCTATTCTTCTACCACATTCATAGAAAACAGAGAAAAATTTATATGAGAATTGATGTAAAGAAATATGGCATTAAATAGATATTCCCAACTAAAAAGTAACACTCAATAAAATTGGAATTATTGGATAGTTCTTAAAAATGACTTAAAGAGGCTTAAAATGACTATATAAAATATACAACTAAATGGGGGCATCTGTGTGTGTGTGTGTGTGTGTGTGTGTGTGTGTGTGTGTGTGTAACTGATATGGTTTGGCTGTTTCACCACCCAAATTTCATCTTGTATTGTAGCTCCCGTAATTCCTACTGTGGGAGGGACTCGGTGGGAGACAATTGAATCATGGGGCCATTTTTCTAATACTATTCTCATGTTAGCGAATAAGTCTCATGAGATCAGATGGATTTTCAAGGGGAAAACCCTTTTGCTTGGCTCTCATTCACTCTCATCTGCCACCATGTAAGATGTGTCTTTTGCCTTCTGCCATGATTGTGTGGCCTCTCCAGCCACATGGAACTGTGAGTCTGTTAAACCTCTTTTTCTTTATAAATTACGCAGCCTTGGGTATGTCTTTATCAGCAACATGCAAATGGACTAATAGAGTAAACTCGTACCAGGTAGTGGGGTGCTGCCATAAAGATACCCAAAAATATAGAAGTGAATTTGGAAATGAGTAACAGGCATAGGTTGGAACAGTTTGGAGGGCTCAGAGGAAGACAAGAAAATGGGGGAACAATTGGAAATTCCTAGAGACTTGTTGAATAGCTTTGACCAAAATGCTGATAATGATATGGACAATGAAATCCAAGCTGAGGTGGTCTCAGATGGAAATGAGGAACTTGGTGGGAACTAGAGCAAAGATGACTCTTGTTATGTTTTAGCAAAGAGACTGGTGGAATTTTGCCCTGCGCTAGAGATTTGGGGAGCTTTGAAATTGAGAGAGATGATTTAGGGTATCTGGTGGAAGAAATTTCTAAGTGGCATCTTGAATACAAGATGTGGCATGAATGCTGTTAAAAGCATTCAGTTTTAAGAGGGAAACAGAACATAAAAGTTTGAAAATTTTGCAGCCTGACTATGTGATAGAAAAGAGAATACCGTTTTCTGAGAAGAAACTCCAACTGCTGAAGAAATTTATATAAGTGATGAGTAGCCAAATGTTAATCCCTAAGACAACAGGAAAAATGTCTCCAGGGCATGTCAGAGGTTCTCACACCAGCCCCTTCCATCATAGGCCTGGAGGCCTATGAGAAAAAAAATTGTTTCAGAGGCTGGGCCCCGGGCTCCCCTGCTCTGTGCTTGGTGTCCTGCATCCACGCTGCTCCAACTGTGACTAAAAGGAGCCAAGATACAGTTCAGGCTGTGGCTGCAAAGGGTGCAATCCCTAAGCCTTGGCAGTTTCCATGTGGTGTTGAGCCTGTGGGTACACAGAAGTCAAGAATGAAGGTTTGGAAACCTCTGCTTAGATTTCAGAGGATGTATGGAAATGCCTGCATGTCCAGACAGAAGTTTGCTGCGTGGGGTGGGGCCCTCATGGAGAACCTCTGCTAGGGCAGTGCAGAAGGGAAATGTGGGGTTGAAGTCCCCACAAAGAGTCTCCACTGGGACGCTAACTAGTGGAGCTGTGAGAAGAGTGCCACCATGCTACCTATGGTAGATCTCCCAGTAGCTTGCACAGTGCACCTGGAAAAGGTGGAGATTCTCAATGCCAGCCCATGAAAGCAGCCAGGAGGGTGGCTGTATCCTTGTAAATCCATAGGGGCAGAGCTGCCTAAGACCGGAGAACCCATCTTTTGCATCAGTGTGACCTGGATATAAGATATGGAGTCAAAGGAGATTATTTTGGAGCTTTAAGATTTGACTGCCCTGCTGGGTTTTTGGACTTGCATGGGGCCTGTAGTGCCTTTATTTTGGCCAACTTCTCCCATTTGGAATGACTACGTTTACCCAATGACTCTACTCCCATTGTATCTAGGAATTAACTAACCAACTTTTGAATTTACAGGTTCATAGGCAAAGGGGACTTGCCTTGTTTCAGATGTGACTTTGGACTGTGGACTTTTGAGTTAATGCTGAAATGAGTTAAGACTTTGGGGGACTGTTGGGAAGGCCTGGTTGGTTTTGAAATGTGAGAACATGAGATTTATGAGGGGCCAGGGGCAGAATGATATGGTTTGGCTGTGTCCCCACCCAAATCTTATTTTGAATTGTAGCTCCCATAATTCCCACTTGTTGTGGGAGGGACACGGTGGGTGATAATTGAATCATGGGGGGAGTTTTCTCTATACTGTTCTTGTGGTAGTGAATGAGTCTGAAGAGATTTGATGATTTTACAAGGGGTTTCCCTTTTCACTTAGTTCTTATTCTCTTTTGTCTGGCACCATTTAAGGTGTGCTTTTCAACTTCTGCTGTAATTGTGAGGCCTTCCCAGCCACATGGAAATTTGAGTACATTAAACCTCCTTTTATTTATAAATTACCCAGTGTCCGGTATGTCTTTATCAGTAGAGTGAAAATGGACTAATACAATAACCAAAAGCCAAAGTCGTGTTAAATGGTGAAACACTAGAAAGACTTCTATGAAAGCCAGGAAGAAGGAAATAATTAACTTTGTTCTGGGGGTTTTAGTCATTATAATTAGATAAGCAAAAGAAGTAGGAAGTATAAAAACCGAAAAGGAGGAAGCCAAATGATCAGTTTTTTACTGATATGATTAAATACCTAGAAAACACAAGAGAATCAACTTAAAATATAGTACATAGTAAAATAATTCAGACTTCTCAGAATAAAATTAATATATACAATTGATAAACTTTATATAAAAATATACTCATATAATAAAAAAATCCTTTTTGCAAGTGTAAGAAAAATGGTAACAGACCTAGAAATAGATTTATCAGCAAGGTACAAGATATTTTGAAGAAAACTTGGAACACAAAGAGGAGGGATCTAATTGGAGACTTGAACCAATGGAAAACCTATAGCATATTCTTGAGTTTGAACACTGACTATCATACCTGTGAATTTGATGACTTTAATATTATCTGAATAAAAATAACCATAGAAAACTAAAGTTCATATAGAAAATTAAACATGCAAGCCTAGTGTGGAAAAACCTGGAAAAATTTACTAGTGGAGAGCTATCCCAATCCATATTAAATACATCATAAAACTGTAGTAATTAAAACTTTAAGATACTGACACATAACAGACACACAAATCACTGCAAGAGTATAGATAATCTAAAACTAGACCCAAATAGATAGAGGAAATTAATATATAATAAAGATAATATTTCAAATCAGAGGAGAAAAAAATGGATTATTCAACAAGTGGTACTGGGTCACCTGGGTAGCCATCTGGTGATGATTTTGAGTAGCCAAAAATAAGGTTGGATGCTTCCTTCTATCTATGCCAAGTGAACACAGTCACCAGCATAGCTTATATCACCAGTAATGTTCACTGCCATAAAGATGTCTATAATCAGAACCAGTAACTACCATACTAACTAGCAGCTATCACCACTATTCAGCTCTAATCCCAGACTTCGTGCCTATCATCAACAACTATATTCATTGCCAGTCCCTGTCACCGGCAGCCATACCTACTGCAAGCAGCCTTGCAAGTATCCATCAGCAGTAACCACACCACTGGTTCCAGCCAGCACCAACCATATTCAGTACCCCTCCTTGCTATCACCTCCTCCCTACCTTGACCTCTTTACCTTCTGGACTGCTTCTGCTCATACACATTCCTGTGCCTCTTGTCTCCACCAGCCTCACTCTTCACATAAACAAGACAGCTCATCATTCTCTTCTCAGCTTAACCCTTACCTCTTCGAGTAGGCTGAGACTCTATTTGATTTGCCCATTGTACTTGCCTGTTACATATTTTAGTCAATCAGTGAATTAATTGTTCCATTTATTTAAGTTCTATTACGCTTTATCTTTTTTGTTCCTCACCGTATCTCTCAGAGGCTAGCGCAGTGCCTAGTACGTCACTGGTGTTCCACAAATATTTGTTGACTGACTCACTGACTGGATGGGACTGTTTATTCTTGTGCTAGTCCTTCAGGTTGCTCTGATGGTACAATCGCATTGCACCTTGAGGCCTTTCTTTTCCCAGTGTCTCCCAGCCAGTGTCTGCTAAGGACTTGAAATACTTACAGTTCCTTACTTCTCTGTGTTGAAGCTTGGAGAATACTTGTGAGAATGCAAATATAGTGACCACTGATGGTACCCAGCAAAGAGATCTTATAGTAGATCACAAGGCTCTTCAGGTTGAGAATTAGTCCAGTTGGTTATGATATTAGGGGAGGAGAGACCGCGGAAGAGAGATTCCTCAGCATAAACTTTGAGGAGGGAGTGTGAGGGCAGTGCCCAAACAGTTGATATGAGGAAATTGAGGAGCCAAGATGCAGGTGGGATGGAGGGAGGCAGTGATGCCACAAGCCAGGCTCCATTTATAGCTCAGCTTAAGTTACAATCTGTGTACCTTGTTTAGTTTTTACATAAGAATTTGTTGGCAAAATTTGGGGCTTTTTTGGTGGGGAAGACAAATCCTAACCTTTTGTGAAATGACACTGAGATTTATAATTAGATAATAGTGGCTGTCTCTTGAGGGGACTGTCAGTTTGCAAATGATTCCCACCAGATTATGGTGGGATCAATAGGAGCTGAATAATTAAAATTCGATACTACTACATCTCTCTCAATAACACTGTGGAGAATGATGTATGACAGATTTAATTGAATTTGTCAGACACCATGGCTACATGCATAGATCACGGGGGATATTTTTAGAGTTATGTATTTGATTTTCTGATGAGACTTGCAAGGGGGCTTTTAACATTCGAGGTTCCTCCTGAGCCCTGAGCTGCTGTTTTCTGGGAGTGCTGACAAGGCCAGGGAACACTGACCTGACTTTGTGCTGTACGTCAAAAACAGTTTAAACATAAAATGGCATGGTTGCTAACTCAATTCATGGAGAAAAAGTTGATTGGGGGTAAAAAAAAAGGTCATACAAGAGAACAAAACATCTATTTCCTAGTAATTTTCTTTCTCATGGCATTTGGTTAGCCACTGAAGGGACAATTCTGGAATAACTCAGGTGACTTGAGGTCCAGCCCTGATGGAGTAATGTCATCTGTTTGCCATCTCTACCTGGTAATATTATCAGGGACAATTATGACACAAGATTTCAAAGCATTTTGTAAAATGTTACGCACTATGAGGTAATATGAATATGTTAAGTATTACATCTAATTTTTTCTAGTATTGCCTCTATTTGTTCATTCATTCATCAATCCATTCATTCGCTTATCCATTTAATCACACATCCATCCATTCATTCAGTAGACTTTTACTAAGACTGAACTCTGCCAAGTTCCCCGTTCTTGAGAGGTACATCATCTAGTGGGGGAACAAACCTGTATACAATTAAGTGTTACAAAGTGCTATAGGTATTATGGTAGAAGAATGTCCTAGTTGTAGGGGCACAAATCTGGTCATGGTATGGATGTCCAGAAAGGCTTCAGAGAGAAGGCAAACATGATCTGAGTTGTGAAAGTTGGGTAGGTCTTCACCAGGCAGTTGGTGGTACAGGAAAGAGCATTTAAGGTGGAGGGAGCAGCATAAACAAAGGCACAGTCTAGAGTGCTTTAGGAACTCCAAATAGTTTGGTGTAATTGGAGAGATGAATGTGAAGTTGGTGGGGATGGTTCATGAAGTGGTTCATATGGCATTTGAGGGTGCTGGATCTTTTTGCTAGGGGCAGTGGGGAGCCATTGGGAGGTATAAACGAGGGAGTTGTATGGAACAGTTTGCCTTTGAGTTAGAACCCTCTGGCATCAGCGTGGGAGGTAGATCAGAAGGGGGCAGGGCTAGAGGCAGAGTAACCAGTTAGAAGGTTATTATAATAGTTTTAGGGAGAGATGATGCAGATTTGAATTATGGGTTTAAACACTAGGTGAGTGACGACTTAGCAGTAATTTCAGTGCAGATGCCCAAGATGGGGAAAGGTTTCTGGATAAACTCCTCTTTTATGACAATTCATGAATTTCCTTCCAACTTTGGCTCTGAATGCAGTATTCACAATCTCAGGGACTACCGTCCTTCTATTCACACAGGTCAGAAACCTACCCCTTTCTAATCCTTGACATCCAGTTGTGTAGACTGTACCTTCAAAATCTCTCTCCATCCCTACTGCCACCATCCAATAATCAGGCCACTGCAATAATCCTATTATCCCCTTCCAATCTGAACTCTACACTATAGCCTGGAAGGTTATAGTGTAACAAGGTATGAGAGTGGTATAAGATGAGTTATAAATCATCTGAGCCCAGTGTCTTTATAATACAGGGAAAACAAAGTAAACAAAGTTAATTTGAGAAGTGTTTGGCAATCTCATCTCAGTCTGTGGCAAAAGATACCACTCATTTTTGGTTCTTAAGCTGCCTTGAGACAGGCCGTTCCTTTTTTCTATTGAAAAAAGGGTAATGACTTATAGAATCTTAGTTTTGATACAGCTATTTCCCTTCCTTTTATAGGGCAGAGGTCGGCATGTCTCACCTATTTTTAAATTTGGCCAACAGATTTCTTAAACTATTTTTTTTTTTAAGGTCAATTCAAGTCTCCTTTCTTTGGTTTACTCAGTTACACTCAAGCACCAGTACCATTTGTTCAGTATTTCTAATTTGTGCTACCTAACTTTATTCATTTCACAGATGTTTATGGAACTGACACTTTAAATAGGTAGAATAGACAACTGTGTACATGATGGGACTTCACAGACTCGTAAGGTATTAAAGTTGGAAGGGACCTCAGGGATCACATGTGTCAAGCCCCTGGAAGCAATGCAGTCAGACACACAGACATGGATGAAAATCCTTCTTTTATCACTCAGCCTTTGTGGTCTGAGCAAGTCATATAACCTTTCTGAACCTAACATTCCTTATATGTGAAATAAACATTGTACTACCTATTTGGGAAGATAAGGGAATTATTGATGTAAATCACCTGGAGCACAATGTTTAGCACATGGTAAGAAGTCTATAGATTTTAGTTTTCTTGAACTCCTTCTTTACATTGCATTAAAATGATACATTTAGGATAATGAGTCTCAGAATACTGAGACTAAGAGAGAAATGCTTTCATGGGATTATATAGCTAGGTGGAGTTCAGATTAGAATACAGTTCTGTTTCCTTGCTCTATTCGTGGTTATGCTTAGAAACCCCCCTGCTCTGGTGCAGGAACAGGTTGAGGAGGTGGTGGGGAAGACTTTGTGTTTTTGGCCCAGGAGATAGGGGCAGAGAAGAGTGAGAGGAAGACAGTGAAGCCAGCAGAAGCCAGATTTTACCTCCCTCTCAATTTTGCTAAAGAATACAATTACTGCTCTTGTCCCAGAATGTGTCGTGTGTCATTTATCATGAGTGAGTTTACTTACAATGAGTCAGCATATGGGGCTGCTGGAGACAGGGATCTATCTAATTCCTAGAGAAGTCTTCTTGGCCGCGTGTTGGATGATAAGAGAAGTCAGCTGGGAGGAGTAACCAGCACCAAGGGAATAATTGAGAAATGATATGATTCAGAAATTCTTAGAAAAAGGCACATAAATGAATCTCCAACAATTAATAGCAAGCAGGACTTAGCTGATTTAGAGTGAACCACCTTGAGGTCCTTCAGATTTGTGTGTGTGTGTGTGTGTTTCAAATATTATGTCATTAGGAGACTAAGTTTTATTTTCAAAACTATTCTTCACTACTGAAAGCTACAACAACTGGCAGAGGCTGCATGTTTCCTATTTGGGTGCTTGCAAGGTTATCGTTCTCTGACATTTATTGTCTGTTATGCTTATAAATATTTACTTTCATGAATATTCTGGCATCATGGCTCAGTTCCTCTTTTCTTAATATGAGTAGAGGCAGGGTTATGTTAGCAACCAGAATAAAAAGCACATTGATATTGTTGACCATGAGGCTCTGAGGTCCAGGTAGAGTAAGCTCTGTTTATTTCAATTTATTTGTTCACCTACATAAGAGATTTTGTTGCTGCCCCTCCCAGCCTCCCATCCTTCTATCTTTTATTGATGGATTATAAATTACACTTGGCAACTTGGTGTTCTTCCTAAAGCAAGGTAATACTGTTGATTTATAATCAATTAGATAGGACGTGTCCATTGAATCATGTCTCTATTGGTGGGGCATAGTAAGATTTCTTTGAGGTAATAATACTTAAAAAAAAAATCTTCTTACTTATCATCCAGCCACAAATAACAATCCTATGGCGGCCAAGGTTACAGGGCCCAGTCTGTGGTCAGTGTTAGGGGTTCAGTCTGGAGCCAGGGTTAGCTAAGTGCCAGGGGACACAGTATATGGTTTGTTCAGGTGAATCCCCTCTTGAACTTTTTCTGTAACTCAGAAGAGTATTTACTTTTATGATCCGTCATCTACCACATTCTACTCAGAGAGCACAGACCTGAGGGAGGGGAGCCCTGAGCTGGAAGGTGGAGCGCAAAGGAAGGAGGAGGGGAAGTCAGAAGCAAGTCCAGACTGGGGCAATACAGGCAGCAGCTGCCACTGTGGGAAGCCCATGGGCATCAGGTCTTGCCAGTTTGACTGTGCAGGAAGAGAACCTGGAGGCTGAGGGCCCCGGACACAAACCTCACCTACTTTACAACTTTGTCTTTGATACCTTCTGTAGAATCCAGCACTTTGTCTGGAGAGATTGTTGTTGTTGTTGTTGTTGTTGTTGTTGTGTTTTGAGACAGAGTCTTGCTCTGTCGCCAGGCTGGAGTGCAGTGGTGCAGTCTCTGCTCGCTGCGAACTCCGCCTCCCTGGTACAAGTGACACTTCCGCCTCAGCCTCCCGAGTAGCTGGGACTACAGGCGCACGCCACCATGCCTGGCTAATTTTTGTATTTTTAGTAGAGGCAGGGTTTCACCATGTTGGCTAGGATGGTCTCAATCTCTTGACCTCATGATCCACCTGCCTCGGCCTCCCAAAGTGCTGGGATTACAGGAGTGAGCCACCATGCCTGGCCTGTCTGGAGGGATTTTTAAAGGAGGTATTTTGGAATATGATATGTGGAGTGACAGCTATGGTGTTTGAAAATTCCTTCACCCTTGAAACCATGGACTACCTTTGAAGTGTTAATCACCTTGAGCAATCTCTTGGCCCCATTGGTAGTCAGGACCTCTCTATGTGGGGACTTCCAGTCTGGTCATGTAGGATGTTGTTTAACCTGGAGGTCTGAGCCTGCTGCCAGGCCTTTCGCTTGGGAGAGGACGAATTTTTCACAGGCTGCTGGATGTACTTCTGGATGTGATAATCAGAGAAGGTAAAAGGTCTCAGAGGAAAATCCTTTTAAAGGCATTCAACTTTAGTGTCACCAGAGATGCTTAGTGCAACTTTGTAAAACAGACAGGAAATGCCCTTGGTATCTGCCAGGGAACATATGCTAGGAAGCAGTTGCAATGGCAGCTAGGTTAACAAGGAACTGGTGAAGAATCAGGAGTCCAAGAGGACTGTAGCTTATGAGTGCACTAAAATGGTGATTTCCAAAACCATTTGGAGATTCCATATGGCCTAAACATGGAGATTTTAATTCTTTCCATCCTAGGAGTTAGGGAATATGTGCATTTAACAGATGCCTCAGGTCTCTCGGATGCCACTGGTACTCAAAACTATAGCAGTAACCACACGTAATTTCAGATTTCTTTGAATTGGACCTTGTGTACGCTCTGACGTGAGTTGAGCTGAAACTTCTCTTGGGGTTTGTGATGAAAGGGTTGCTTTAGCAGCGGAGTACTGCAAACAAGTTCAAAATAAGGAGAATGGCTTAGCTGTATGAAAGAATACTCCAATTCTACAAGAATCAGATGTTTGCAAGCACAGTTGAACTATTGTTTTGTGTACTAAAAATTAGTACTCTGTGTTCGTTTCTCAGAAGTCTTTTCCTTTCTGTGTGGTAAGTCTCATAAAGGCCTCTTAGTATGCAATGCTTGCTTTTCCAAATGAAAGCTAAAATAATAATAATAAGTAAAATAATAAAAATCTGCTTCTGGTACATGCGCACGTACACATACACACAAGGTATGTAATTCAGATTGATTTCTGTACAACACATCTGAATGACTAATTTTTGACTACAGAAGAATTACAGGTTATGAAGTGAGGAATGCAAAGGGGAGAATGGTAGCTGAATTGTGAAAAAAGACATACTTCAAATAAACAACTTTTGTGCTTGATGTAGATATCACTACCAGTTTTTCCTCCAGGAAAATCCTTTTTTCATCAAGCCCAAAGCATTAGAAGCCAGAAAAGAGGGAGGGAGAGCAAAGGGGTGGGGAATGAGAAACTAAGAAAGGGTTCAAGGCTGTCCAAAGGAGCTACCGAGTTTGAACAAGCCTCTGAGATCTTTGGATTTCTTTTGTTTTGGTGATGTCTTGGGGACTTTGTCAACCTTCTCCATCATCGACCTCCTCTTAATGTCCATACAATGTTTATGGTACATAGGAGGATTTGGAAACAGAGAAACAGATGGAAGAGAGCCCAACCCCAATAAATCCTCTACAGCCCATTCTCCATCAACATCTCAGTTCTGTCCTTGTACTACCTCTAGGGGTACCTCTTCCCATATAGCACATTAACCCAGTTTGTTCACTACCTCCCCGTCCCTTCTCCAAGGCCCACTGGTTCAATCAGATACTTGCTCTGGCTTTGGGGGAGTGGCATTGATGTAGGCAACTGAACCTAAAATTAGCTGACAGCAAAATTAATTATATGAAATTGTGACCCCAGAATAGGAAAGCCTAACTAAATCAAAACTAGAGAATATGAGTCCTCAAATGGCACAAAAGTGATGGAAGGGACAGGTTGTAGGTATAGATGGTTGGGAAAGTACAAACTTCTCTCATTTCCTTGTATATCCACAAGCTAGAAGGAACAGATAACATAAGATGGGAAGTAGAGGAAGCTGGGAAAAAGTTCAAGGAAAATTTTGTTGTCCATCATAATTTGTAGTCATAGGTATTTTTTTTTTCATGGTACATATCATAGTGCTGTTTATGACACGGTGTCTCAAACTGTAATGTATACGAGAATCACCTGAGGATCTCGTTAAAATACAGATTCTTATTCTGCATGTCTAGGAAGAGGTCTGATATTCTGCATTCCATGGTATAGGTGGGGGTGTCTGGAAAAGTCGTTAAGGAGGAGGTGGGTCTTGAGGAGGCCATTGAATGATATGATGAAGTTTAGCTAGAGAGAGAGGTGAGGTAGGAGATGTCCCGTGGTGCAGGGGTAGGAGAGGCAGTCTGAAATAAAAGTACTGGGAGAATGGAGTAAGCATTTTATATGCCCAGAACAAAGGGAAGTTGAAGTTTGCAGAGGAAAAATCTTATTTGAAGAAGATGCTGAAAATAGGGTTGGGTAGATAGAACGGAACTACTTCATGGAGGGCTTTGAATGCTGGCCTGAGGAATTTGGGCTTTATCCTGATATAAACAGAATCAATGAAAGATGTTGAGCCGAGATCTTACAGCACTACATAGCATGGATCAAATGGAAGAGAACCTTGGAGGGAGGGAAAATGTCAATTGCAGTAAGATAGATGTGAGGATATGAAGCCCTGTATCAGGCTGGCAGTAGAAGATTTGGGGAAAAAAAGTCCTCAGACTGGGAAACTGTAAAACTCTGTGACTGATTGAAGGTCCCCCTCCTTCAAATTACTTCATCCAAAAAAGCTAAGAGGCTGTGGGGCCAAGGTTTATCTGACTAGTTCATTTCTAAAGTTCTTGTTAAACTCCTGACAACCGGGTTGTGAAGTGAGCTGGCTATGTGACCTTATGGGAGAACCAACTTCCTATAATATTGCCAGAGGAGCTGAAAGGTGATGTTCTAAATGGTATATAAAATTCTGAAAGGATAGAACAAATGGATGCCAATAAGCCTTGTGAGATAGTAACTACTGCTGAAACACAGGGTCATAGACAGACCTTGGAGAAGCTAGAAATGGAGCAAGCAATTTAGGTTTGATTCTGTTTACAAGGTATGTGTAATTGGAGTCTATACTGACAAGAGTTCAGCTATAAACACAGATTCCATCCAGAAGCATTTGAGGGCAGTGCTTGACATGCTGTGGGAATAAAGGGTTAAGAGGAAGAAATAAATATGGGCTCTGTCCTTTTAGCATTGTGAGGCCCAAGCCTGACTGGCCAGATGTTCCTCTGCCCTTTCTAATAACTGCTTTGTATCCCCACAGCATGACAGTCATTCAGGGTTTGTTACATTGTTCAGAAAAGTAAGTGACATATGCCCCTATTCCTGAGCGGTAAATTGAAAACAGTGCCGAAAAGCCCCTTCCTCTGTCTTAAGTTTCTCTAATCATTTGTCTGCAGTGGGGCCTGAAATGCTCAGTGTGCAAGTCACTTTGACACACAGGACTCTGTGAAAAGGCAAGTATGTTAAGCCAGTAAAGAATACTTCTACTACCTCATCATGGAGAGAGCATCAAGTGAATGGGGATACAGGACAGGGAAGTTGTGGTGAGGGGAAGCCGAAACGTTCTGGATGATGAGACCATGTTGGGAGAAATCTTCTCAATATGGACGTGAGTGGCACTAGGTAGCCAAGAGCCACTGCTGGGTACAGTAAATGTTTCTGGATCAGCCCGTGGCAGCCCCACACCTGAGGAGCAGCAATCTTCAGTCTTAATTGCAAGGTCTGGTGAGTGGTAGTTTTCTATTCCACACATGTTGGTGGACTTGACTGTTTAAAAGACATCTCCCTGTGCCTCACGCTTTTGGGAAAAGAGCATTGATTCATTCTACAATGATACGTTTCTGCTGGGCTGAAAAACAACCTGCTAGGTCTTACTGGAAAAAAATTGGATCCCAGGATTTATATATGCAGAGGACCATACCTCCCCTGGGTCCTTTTGTAGCTCTAAAAGTTGATACTGAAGGACAATTGAGAGCTCCTATTGCCTGTCACAGAGTTGGCAGTCTGTTTGTTGAATATACTAATAAATGATTGAATACATAAATAAAATACAAACATTCTGAAGAAAGCACTAAATTTAAAGTCTTTTAAGGCTTGAGTTCAAATTTCTAGACTGCCAGAAATTTGACTCTTGGACCTTTGGTAAATGTTTATTTCTCTCTGGGCCTTATTTTCTTAATATATAATAAAATGGAAATAATGATACTTGCCCTGTCTCTTTTTCATAATTGTGGGAGAAACCATATATAAAAAAGAAATAATTATTTTGGAAACTAAAATCCACAGAAATGTCCTGGGCTGAACGAGGAGAGTCATTCTGATGTTTGCTAAATTAAATATATCCCTGGATCTCGTAATGGAGGGTCACTACTGCCAGCCTCTGGTTTAGAGGCATCCTCCTACAAAGAAAGCTCTGTATTGCCAACAACTCATTCTCAGACTCCTGTGCAAGCAGTGTAAGCATCAGATTTTTGTTCTTTTCTGCTGGCTTTTCTCTTCTAAGTGACAGAAAGAATTGGAAGCATTGTGGACTTCACATGAAACACTTTTGGAAGCCATTGACCAGATGTCTATTGTCTCCTCAGCGGCTTGTAGCCATCCCTCCAGGGATGAGAGTTATCTTAACGATATTTTTCTGTGAATCCTCAACTGTCTCTATGAAGGCATTGTCCCAGGGGAGTGGGAATGGGAGGGGATCAGGAGACAGCAGAAGAGTGGGACTTTCTCTCTCTTCTTCCCCACCTTGTGATTTACAAAGAGCAGTTGATTTGACTTTCAATCAGCCTCTTCTTTGTGTCATTTTCCTTTCATCTGAGGGCTTACTCCCCACCTTGGGCTCTGCTCAGTTGATCTCAAAAGAAGCTTTCTCACATTCCTTTTCTTGGACATATTGTGCAGAGTTCCCATTTAAATGGATGCTTTGTTCTCGGGGTTAGGGGAGAGAAGGTAGGATGATTTAAAAATCCTGCCAGGAGTCCTTGAGGAAGCAGGCTGGAGTCCTGTTTGCAGAAGTCAATAGCCTTGTTGTAAGCAGGCATTGTGTGTTCTAGCACAGGCGGCTGAAACAAATCAATTTCAATTTACTTGTCCAGCAAAAGGAGCCATTATTTAGAACTGAATAGCCTGAGCTCCCATAATATATTGTGAAAACTTATTGTAGTTTTTACTGAGAACTAGCTTATGATGAAATTATTTGTTTAGAAGCAAAGTGTGGATGTTTATAGAATATAAATTCTGGAGTTATTGATTAGAGGCATTTGAAGAATGAGTCACATTTCTTTTCTAAATGTGGTGGTCGGATGATATTCATATGATGAACATTGATCCCACAGTACATTGCTGGCTGGAAACCTGGCAGGATCTTTATTTTGACAATAAGTGCAATTAACATGAGGGGAGGCTGTGTGCTAGTTAGGGAGATACCATAGTAAAGGCTGAAGTCCATTCATCTTTAAATGGCAAGTTGGATCATAAATCTGGTTCCCTTATGAGAATATCTGTCACAGGCTCTATATTTTACGTTAGCTATAGAGCTTGGTATATTATCAGTAAATTGTTGAAACTGCCTGTAGGAGTAACATTTAAGGCTGGAGTCACTGAAGTTTTAGTTTCCCTTTTTGCACAGTTTACATTGAAAAAAAAAAAAAAAAAAAAAACAAAACCAACCACCACCACCACCAAGATATTTGGGCTTGAGACATGATTTATGTCTCTCTCCCAAATTAGCTGATCATATATTTTTCTAATTTTCAAAACTTTCTGTGCATCTTATGTAACTTCCTATTATGCTCTTTTGGAAAATGACTACAGTCTGTGTATTGAGATTATATATTGAGATTTTCCATCGAAAGACATCTCCCTAGCTCTCCCATGAGTTTCTGTGTTCTACAAATTTTGGATATATTTACCTATAGAGAATGCATCATTATCAACATACTTTCAGTTTAGTGAAACACAGATTTTTTTTTTTTTTAAATTTCAGTACCAACTCTATGCCATGTACTAGGCTAGGTCCTGTGCCTTTGCCATCACTGTGGTCTAGAACTTCAGATTCTGTTCAGTTGACGGAGTTGGATAGAACCCTGAGTTGAAGAATAATAACTGCTGATGACTTATCATCATGACCTCAGCTCCTAGGAATCTTGAGACCTGTATAACTTACACCATTTCTCTTGACTGATTATCTGAACAACTCATGTACCATTTAGTTGCCTTTTGATCTCTCCTATTTTCTTTTATTTTGTGTTTATTTAACATTGTTTGTGGTAGTTTTTGTTTCCCTTCAGCTCTAGTAAATGTTCCTTGAGGGCTGAGGCTGTGTTCATTTTTTTGTTATCCCCCAAAGGTACTGACATCTGTTGAATTAATGATAATATTGCCTTACAAAAACATTGTAATATCTTGTGTTAATATTGCAAGTAGTAAAGTTGCCACTAAAATAGATTCCACATGCATATAATAATAATAGTGGGCAATAATTATCTCTTTACTGTGTAGCATTCTAGAAACTTTGCATGTGTTATTTAATCCTTCCAGTGATACCATGATATAATATAGTTGGTATTACCATTTTATAGATAAAGAAATTGAGGCTCAGAGAAGTTAGGTCATTTGCCCAACATTACCCAGCTAGTAAGTGGCAGAACTGAGAACTCAGGTCTGCATATCAGTTTTTTGTGAATTTCTCCAAAATATATGTATTAATTAATAATACTTAATTAACAATGCATATCAATTAATAATGCATATAATAATACATATTCTATATATATTTTTTGGAGATGGAGTCTTGCTCTGTCACCTAGGCTGGAGTGCAATGGTGCGATCTCAGCTCATTGCAATCTCTGCCTCCCAGGTTCAAGTGATTCTCCTGTCTCAGCCTCCTGAGTAGCTGGGATTACCAGCATATGCTACCACGCCCGGCTCATATTTGTATTTTTAGTAGAGACAGGATTTCACCATGTTGGCCAGTCTGGTACTGAACTCTTGACTTCAGGTAATCCACTTGCTTCGGTCTCCCAAAGTGCTGGGATTACAGGTGTGAGCCACCATGACCAGCCTCCAAAAAATATTTTAAGACAACCTCCCTAGCCACTTATCATGCCACCTTCTCCCCTCACTCCACATAGGAGAAATCTTTCAACTTCTATCATGGTGAGCATACATTTTATGGGATCTGTGAACTATTCCGTGACTAAGTAATGATTATTATAATGATGTGATAAGCCAAAAGATGAAGATAGACCTCAAATAAATATGGACTATGTAGATCTGTTTATTTACTTCTTCGGAACCATCAAGCTCCAAAATATTGTACATTACTGGACTCTGAGAATGTGAATTCAGAGGTTATCACAAATCTACAAATAATGAATAAATTGGCCAATGAAGTTGAATTTTCGAAACTGGAAAATCTATCTTCAAGAGTCCGCAATGTTGAAAGGATTAGGGATAGGTGACCTGGCAGAAAGGTTCCTGCCAAGAAGGCTGTACAGTTTGTATCATATGCTTCTAGAAATAATCACCTCCTTAATTGTATTACAGTATATAGTGTATGTTTTTTAACATCTGTATTGAGTTGTAATTCACATTTAATGAATACAATTCAATATTTTCAGTATATTCACAGGGTTGTGCAATTATCAGCACAATCTACTTTTAGAATATTTTTATCCTCCCACAAAGAAACCCTGTCTAGCATTGGGAGCAGGGTCTGTAGGGGAATAGAGTGACTTTTGTGGTTTTTGTCTTTGGTTCTTTTATGTGATGGATTATGTTTATAGATTTGTGTATGTTGAACCAGCCTTGCATTCCCAGGATGAAGCCTACTTGATCGTGATGGATAAGCTTTTTGATGTGCTGCTGCATTCAGTTTGCCAGTATTTTATTGAAGATTTTTGCCTAGATGTTCATCATGGATATTGGCCTGAAGTTTCCTTCTTTAGTTGTGTCTCTGCCAGGTTTTCGTATCAAGATGATGTTGGTCTCACAAATCATGAGCGAACTCCCATTCACAATTGCTACAAAGAGAATAAAATACCTAGGAATACAACTAGCAAAGGATGTAAAGGACCTCTTCAAGGAGAATTACAAACCACTGCTCAAAGAAATGAGAGAGGACACATGTCACTCTCATAGAGTGACTGTATTACCCTGTAGACCCTGCTCCCAAGCCCAAGGCAATCATGAATACACCTTCTATCTCTATAAATTTGCTTATTCTGAACATTTGATATAAAAAGAATCTTTCAATATGTGGTCATTTGTCATTAGTTTCTATCACTTACCATGCTTTCAGTTTCCTTTGTTTTACAGTATGTTCCGTGCTTCATTCTTTTTTATTGCTGAATAACATTTCCATTCTGTGGATGGATTGTCACTTAACTTTCTGGATGATGTCTTTTGAAGCACAAAAATTTTAATTTTTATAAAGTCAAATTTTGTTTTGTTTATTATTTTGGTGTCATAGGAACATTTCATTGCCAAATTTAAGGTAATGAAGGTTTATTCCTATGTTTTCTCAGAGTTTCCTGGAGCTTGGTTTTATATAATCATAGATAAAGTTGGACTTAATTTTTGTATATGGTGTAAAGTAGAGGTCTAATTTCATTTTTTTGCATATGTATATACAGCTATTCCAGCATTATTATTGAAGAGGCTACCTTTCCCCCATTTATTGTCTTGGTACATTTGAATAAAGTTAACCACAAATATAAGGGTTTATTTATGGACTTTCAATTATATTCCATTGATTTATATTTTCATCTTTATATCAGTACCATGCTGTTTTATATAATGTAGCTTTGCAGTAAAATTTGAAATTAGGAATTCTGAGTCCTGAAACTTTTTTTCCCCAGATTTCATTTTTCTTTTTAGTTTTGGCCCCTTGTATTTCAAAATGAATGTTAGGATAAGTGTATCAATTCTGTTAAAAGAGCAAAGTGGCATTTTGATATGTATTGCATTAATCTATAGATTCAATAATAATATTTAGCCTTCTGATCTAGGAGCACGATGCTATTATTTATGATACCATTTTTTTTTTTTTTTTTTTTTTTTTTTTTTTTTTTTTTTTTTTTGAGACGGAGTTTCGCTCTTGTTGCCCAGGCTGGAGTGCAATGGCGCGATCTCGGCTCACCGCAACCTCCGCCTCCTGGATTCAGGCAATTCTCCTGCCTCAGCCTCCTGAGTAGCTGGGATTACAGGCACGCGCCACCATGCCCAGCTAATTTTTAGTATTTTTAGTAGAGACGGGGTTTCACCATGTCGACCAGGCTGGTCTCGATCTCTTGACCTTGTGATCCACCCGCCTCGGCCTCCCAAAGTGCTGGGATTACAGGCTTGAGCCACCGCGCCCGGCCATGAGACCATTTTTTTAGAGTTTCTACACACAGGCCAGTCATGGTGGCTCACACCTATAATACTAGCACTTTAGGAGGCTGAGGTGGGAAGATCACTTGAACCCCGGAGTTTGAGACCAGCCTGGGCAACATGATGGGACACTATCTCTACAAAACTTTTTAAAAAAATTATCTAGGCATGGTGGTGTGTACCTGTAGTCCGAGCTACCTGAGACGGCTGAGGTGGGAGGATCACTTGAGCTCAGGAGATCAAGATTGCAGTGATCTGTGGTTACCACTGCCCTCCAGCTTAGGCAACAGAGCAAGACCCTGCCTAAAAAAAAAGAGAGTTTCTACACACAACATTGATTTGTGATGCTACTGTAATTGGAAATGATTTCTTTTTAAAGCATTTAAATGGACAGATATGATTATATGTATTGTGCACACCATGATATTTTGAAGTATACACACACAATGTGGAATTACTAAATCTAGCTAATTAACAAATGCATTACCTCACCTAGTTATTATTCTTGTGGTGAGAACACTTTATACTCACTCTGTTAGCATTTTTAATAATACAATATATTGTTATTAATTGTAGTCACTGTATTATGTTCTCTTGGACTTATTCTTACCATCTAGCTGAAATTTTGTATCTTGTGTCCATCATCTTCATTCCCCTCCCTTTGCCCCCATACACAACCACTTCAGCCTCTAGTATCCATCTCTCTGCTTTTGGGAGATGGACTCTTTTTTAGATTCCACATATGAATGAGATAATGTGGTATTTATCTTTCTGTTCCTGGTTTATTTTACCTAACATAGTGTACTCCAGGTTTATCTGTGTTGTTGTAAATGACAAGATTTTCTCCATTTCATGACAATAACGTTTCATTTTGTATATACACAACATTTTCTTTATCCATTCATTCATTGATAAAATTGATGTGTTTGTGGAAGAACAAAGGGTCCAGGGCTTCCTATCCCATTATCTTGCTAATGGTATCCCAAGGCAATTCGAATTTAATAACATTTATTTTAATTATAAGTAAGGATGACCTTTGGGGATATGCCTTGTGATATAATACAACAGAGTTTTCTGGAACTTTATAGGTGAAAAAGGTATTCTTGCCTTTCTTTCCTGGTTACCTGAGGTCACGTGTGTCATTTCGGGCCTTTTTGGTTATTTGGCCAAGGTTATTGAGCCCTAATGGTTGTTAAATATTTGTATGTATTTCAGAACACATCAGAAATTGGGGACCCAGTCCCTGTATTTGAGGGCAGAGTAATATGGAAAGAAGTTTCATTTCAGATACTGTATTCACTATAATTTGTTTTCCCTGTTTCTCAAATGAGAATATTGAGATAAGAGAAGTAAAGTGATGTCTGCAAGGTTGTGTAGAAGTTTACTGAGAAAGGTAAAGCTAATACACAAGTCTTTTATGTGTATAGTCATATAGCCACACTTAACTGCAAGGGAGAGTAGGAAACATAGTCTCTCTGTCTGTTCAGAAAAAAGTAGAGAACAGATATTGGTGGGCAGCTAGTAACACCTTGCATACTCTGGTAGTTCATGTTAGAAAAGCAAGATGGAAGACATTTGGAGGCAGTAGAGAAAGCAAGAAGAAAAGAGGGCTTGATGAAATAGTCCAGTGTTCTCATAGTTTTTGTGAGTGTATGCATACAATAATAGCATTATTCATTCAGGCACTGGGATAGTGCCTTCAATGAATTATCACATTTAGTGCTTACAAGTTCATGAGATAGTTACCATTATTACCACCTTAAACATGAGGAAAATAAGGTCCAAAGAGGTAGGCTGCTTACTCATATTCACATAGTTAGTAGAAAATAATAAATGATGGTTATGAAGCCAAACCTGTCCAACTCCAATAATTCGATGGTATTGTATTTTTCTGGATTTGGGTTATAATGCAGGCATGTATTATTTCTATTTGGGAAAATTAGAGAACATTTTAGAGAGAAGGTTAGGATTTGAGCTGAACCTTGAAGAATGAATGGGGTTGAATTTTAAATAATGTAGAGGAGCAGGGAATTCCAAGAAGAGGCCTCATGGGGAAAAATTGGGAAGCAAAGGTATGTTCAAGAAATAAGGGAAGCAGTGAAGAAGTTTCCCAGGAGAAAAGTGAAGATGAACCTGAGAAAGTGAGAAGATTTAAATGTTAGACTAAGGACTATGGACTTGATCTTATAGATAGTGGAGATGAATGAAGTATTTTGAACAGGTGAGTGTCAACATCATGTTAGTTTTACGTACACGTAAAAGGCTATGTGTAATTTAAGGGATGTTGGAAAGCCCCTGTGGCCCTATTTCTTCACCACTTACGACTTTCTTATTCAAGTATCATATTACTGAAATTCCACAAGTAGAGATTTCTTTCTTAGGGTTATACTCTCTCCTCTCTTTTAAAATGGAAAATTTTACTCATCCCTGCAAAGAGTAACACATTGTTATTAAGATATCAACATGAAGGTCTTCATTAGTTCTTTTCATTCCCTCAGAGCAGAGGTTTTCCCAAGAGTATAGAATGCCTAAGCAAGAAGGGGAAAAGGTATTCCGGAAGAAGAAAGAAGGAGATTCTTGCCAAGAAGCTTTCTGCCTGCTTCTGGCTTTGGGGTTTGAGCCAGTTCTGAACTCCAGACATTTGAATTACTAACCAATTAGATGTCTGCACCTTCTATTGAAGAGGGTACACACTAAGAGATGTATTTTGCTTTGTGCACAAAGGTTTCTCTTGAAAATAAATTGCTATCTACTGTAAGATTCCAAATCCCTACATTGGCCTAGTCTCATTCTCTCTCTGAATCAGGTCTTAACGTATTAGCTGTAAAATAGTCATAGAAATAAGGATTATGTGTTGGTGTGAGTATATGCATGCATATATATGTAATCATTATTTCTGTGGCAATATTCGTATGGCCATAGGTGTATATCTTTATGTGTTATAAAGGTTTAATTATTTAGCTTTCAGTTTTGCTACCCTTAAGTTAGTAGAGAGCTTCTCTTGATTATTTTTTGAGAGGAAAAAACCCCTCTGCCGAGAGAGGTCTGTCTTAGCTTAGAGAGCTTATGGCAGTAGGCAGAAAGGAAAAGACTGATTGGGCATGGGATTGTGAGAGTTAATGTGACTTGTGTGGAAGCAAGGTCCTCAGATGCCTCAGTCACAACTGGGCAGACTACACTGGGAGAGAAGGGGAGGTAGAGTAATAAAGGCCAATCAGGCAGAGGATTGAACTCTGACACATATCTTTAGGACTTCAGGACTCTAGTGCTGGGAAATGGTGATTTTACAAATCACGGACAGTGCCAGCCCCTGAAAACTCTGCATGGTTCCACATGAAAGCCACTTTTTGTGACAGAACTTTTGAGTGTATCTCTTGAGTAGTAAACTTTAGTAGCAGTCTGAGTTGATTTTTTCCTCAAATAAAATGTTATCTCCGTGTGTGTGTGTGTGTGTGTGTGTGTGCATGTGTGTGTGGGGGGGGGGAGAGAGAGAAAGAGAGAGAGAGAGAGAGAGAATGAATGAGGATCCTAAAAATATGTATGTGGTCAGGGAGAGCTGGAGGACCAGGTTTGCCTTGCTAAAACAATTTTCCAAATGATAGCTGTCACTGAATATGTTAGCTGACAGGATTGAGAAAATATTAGCAAAGTTACATGCACTGAAAAACCTGTTCTACAGGCATGGTCTGGGCAAATGTTACCTTGGTCTATAAGAACTTCAGTTGGATTGACACTCCCCCTTCTTGTCACCCTGACAAGTCACAGATTATCAATGCTGAAAGAAGGCTAAGACTATTCACAGGCTGAATACAGTAGATAAAGTGAGTGGCAGTGTGTTTTATTAGTCCATTTTCATGTTGCTGATAAAGATATACCTGAGACTTGGCAATTTATAAAAGAAAGAGGTCTAAATGGACTTACAGTTCCATGTGCCTGGGGAAGCCTCACAATCATGATGGAAGGCAAGGAGGAGCAAGTCACATTTTACATGGATGGCAGCAGGCAAAGAGAGAGCTTGTGCAGGGAAACTCCCATTTTTAAGACCATCAGATTTCATGAGACCCTGTCTCAAGACCAGCATGGGAAAGACCTGGCCCTGTGATTCAATTACCTCCCGTCAGGTTCCTCCCATAACACATGGGAATTCAAGATGAGATTTGGGTGGAGACACAGCCAAACAGTATTATGTGGGAAGAAGAGATAGGAAGATATCTGAGAATATACCCATAAAATGCTGGAAGAAGGGGAAGCTTAGGAATCATGTGGCTTTTCTTTACCCAATCTCACCAAGTGACGTGACAAGCTATTTTTAAGCTTTAGGCTAACTAGTCTCTACTTGAGTTTACATTGTCCCAGGCTGGGAATTCTTTCTCAAGTCTTAGGTCCCTGATTCCTAATTATGACTTTTCTGTACCATATAGAGGTCTCCAGAACAGCCTGGGACCTAAAAATAGCAACATAGTCACTGGAAAACATATACCCACATGGAACTTGAAAAGTAGGGAAATGACAGTAATGAAATATAAATCTTTTGGGGAATTTTTCACTGGAAACAGGATGTCATGAATTGCATTAATTCAACATGCTTTTATTATAGTGTGTCCAAACGTATGCCTTATACTGGGTTGCTGGGGTATTCTTTATCTTCCAATCCGTTCTTCACACAGTTGCCAGAATGCTCTAGAACGTAAATCACATTATAGCACATCCTACATAGAACCAGTCTTCCTAATAATGGTATTTAAAGTCTTTTGTGGTCTTGTCCCTGCCTATCTATCCACCATTTTTTTTTCAACATGTCTCTTATGCTGCTTTTAGATATTCACTCATAGTGTTCTATATCATGTGTACATGTTTGTCTTCATTCATAATGTCCCCTCTGCTCCAGATACACTTCTCATCAAACTCCCTTTTTCAAGTTCCAGCTCAGATTTTATCTCCTTCAATAATATTCTCTTAACTCCCAGGTCCCTCCTCTCTGCTCTGATAGCAACATAAATTTCCTTTTTTAAAAACACTTAACCATATAATATTTAAATGATTTCATTATCATTTCAGGAGAAGTTAGCAAATGCTGACTGGGACTAATGGTGCTGAATGACTTGGTACCCTTTGGAGGGGCCCTAGGAAGCTAAAAATCTTGACTTTATTATTTTATTAACTACTTACCACTGTATGCAAAAGAACAACTGTAGTGATTCTTAATCTAAATGTTGGGACTAAGTGGCAGTGGCTAGCTAGAGTTTGCTAATTCAGAATTAGTATCTGAATTTGATAGCTTCTCTACAGAGGATGGGGGAAGAAAATATATTTTTGCTCTTTTTTTCTCTTGTTGGATATGCTAGACCCAATCCCTTCATGTTACCTGAGAAAATGGCATGGAATGCTTGCATAAGTACCAAATGGCTAATTAGTTCACTGTCGTTAAATTGCATGGCCTGTAAAGGCCATTTATTTGCTTTGCCTTTCTTGCAACATAGATTTGTTACATTAAATCTAAGAGAAAAAAGATCTGTTTGCCTTACATTTTGGCTGTGTCCCAGGGAGGCAAAGTTTTATGCAGCCTTTCAACCAGCAGCATGAAGGTTTATTAGATGTAAAAAAAAATGCATTTGCTATTCTTTCAGGGCAGTTAATGGAGTTACTACATATAAAAATCTCTATAATATTTTCTGTTGCCAAGAAAAAATTAAGTGTAAGTATGCAAACATCATAGATATACCATTAATAGTTTATATTAACATACAACCCATGTTCAATTCACCTCAGACATTTAGTGTTTACGGTGTTCTAGTTATATGTTAGGAATTCAGGAATTCCTAAATTCCTAGAAATGTGAGACAAAGTCTCCCTACCAGAAAATCTTCACAGTATGATAAATGCAATAAAAAGAGAAAAAAGATATAAGCTACCGAGTGAGCACAGAGGAAGCATGGGTGAACTGTATTTAGGAGGTCAGGGAAGACTTGTCTGAAGAGGGAACTTCTGCCTATTCTTCATGAATGAGTGCGTATTCACCAGATAGACATAAGGCAGAAGGAGGGAAAGGTAATCTGTGTGGCAGGAACAGCATATACAAAGGAAAGGAGAAGCAGCAAGGCTTGTTCCAGTAACTATGCATAATTCAGAGCTGATAAAGCATGAAATGTAAAGGCTTGGGTTATGTAGACAGGAGCCTAATTATGAAGTACCTCATGCACTTTATTTTTTACATGTTAAGGAACCAGTGATAGGATTTAAGTAAGAGAGTTATATAAACCAATCTACATTAATTTATTTATTTGGGGTGCCAGTTAATGAGAATTGCTTGAGCTACTACTATGTGCCAGGCCTTCTGTCAGGCACTGTGGGTATAGTCTTTCTCTTGATGGAGTTTAAGGTCAAGCAGGGGGAAGACAGATATGGTAAAAACAAATAGAAATGTGATGAATGCACTGAAGAAGAAAAACAGAATGTAAAGGGAACTAATCTACGTTAGAGGTATGGGGATGGAGAAGAAGTAACAAAATATAAGTGGACATTAGCTAGGCAAATGGGGAAGGGGAGAACACCCCAAAGACTGAGGGAGGGAGATACACAAAATGCCTGAGGGAAAAACTAACAAGCGGTTTCAGGGTAAATGTAAGAACACCAGGGTGGCGGAACTATGAAAGGTCACAGGAAAAGAGTAGCAGATGGGGCTAGGTTGGTTGGTTAGTTTTTCTTTGCTTTGATTTACTTATATTGGAGAATGTGTCTAGCAGCAGAATAGGGGGTGCATTTTGCAAGTGAAAAGTGGAAGTGCGAAGGAGTATTGTAGCAATCTAAGGGAGATGGGATGAGGTCCTGATTAAGGGCAATGGCAGTGGGAATGGTGAAGAGAGAATGGAAGGATAAGCTGTTTAGGTGGTAATATCAATATGACTTAATAACTGATTAGATCTGAGGGCTAACAAAGAGGGAGGAGTGGAGAATAACGTGCTTTTCTGGCTTAGTTAGTGAGAAAATGTGGGCCACCAACCAAAATAAGAAATATAGTTGGTTATTTCAACTCTGGTATGGATTCCAGTTGCTGATTATTTATAATGGACTTTGAACTTCTAACCTCACTCTACTCGTCAGTACTGGTGTCCTCTATCAAAAAACAATGTATTTTTTATTAAATTACAATAGCACAGGAGTACAGTAAAAAATTAAAATAGTATAGAAATGCACAAAGAAAACGAAAATCTTCCCCTTCATCCACCCTAGTCAATTTCCCCATAGGTAGCCTCTGTTAATAATTTCTTCTAGAAAAATATTGTTTGTACTACCAGCATATATATGTAGTCTTCATAAATTTATATACACAGAATCTTACAAACAGTTTTACACCTTGCTTTTTTATTTTAACACATTGTGGAAATCATTCTATATCAGGACACACCCATTCTTTTTAATGACTGCATAATACAATGTTACATTATATGGATATAGCCTAATTTAATTAACTATTCTCTTATTGAAGGATTTAGGTAGTTTTTAGCTTTTCATTGTTATCCTTGCATTAAATAGGTATATGTTGAGGCACTACTCTGTGCAAGATGTAATCCTTGCCTCTCTGGAGTAAATAGTCTGGTGGAGAAGATAGTCATTAATTAAATTACAGAAATGTCGACTTGCAACTGTGACACATGCTCCAAAGGTGCTTTAAGAACTTGTAATAAGGTATTTGGCTTAGTCAGGGGGGCCCTAAAGGGCTCCCTTGAGGAATTCATGCTTGAGCTGAGTAGGAGATAACAGAGGAGAAAGATGTGTAGGAGATAACAAAGAGGAGAAAAGAGCATTCTAGGCCACATACAAAGAATAGATGCACTGGTAATTAGGGAAATGCAAATCAAAACCACAGTGGGATACCATCTCATGCTAGTTAACATGATGATCATTAAAAGTCAGGAAACAACAGATGCTGGAAAGGATATGGAGAAATAAGAACACTTTTACACTGTTGGTGGGAGTATAAATTAGTTCAACCATTGTGGAGGATGGTGTGGCGATTCCTCGAGGATCTAGAACCAGAAATACCATTTGACCCAGCAATCCCATTACTGGATATATACCCAAAGGATTATAAATCATTCTACTATAAAGACACATGCACACATATGTTTATTGCAGCACTATTTACAATAGCAAAGACTTGGAACCAACCTAAATGCCTAACAAAGATAGACTTGATAAAGAAAATGTGGCACATATACACCATGGAATACTATGCACCTGTAAAAAAGGATGAGTTTGTGGCCTTTGCAGGGACACGGATGAAGCTAGAAACCATCATCTCAGCAAACTGACACAGGAACAGAACACCCAACACCACATGCATGTTCTCAGTTATAAGTGAGAGTTGAACAATGAGAACACACTGACACAGGGAGGGGAACATCACACACTGGGGCCTGTCAAGGGTAGGGGGCAGGGGAGTGATAGCATTAGAAGAAATAACTAATGTATGTGACAGGTTGATGGGTGCAGCAAACCACTATGGCATGTGTATACCTATGTAACAAACCTGCATGTTCTGCACATGTATTCCAGAACTTAAGGTATAATAAAAAAAGAATAGATGCATTTTAAATTTCAGTATACAATAGGAAATCCTTATTAACCAAGTACTTATCTGAGTCTCTAGACTTGGTTATAAGATTTTATGGAGGAGCAAAAAATCATTAAATGATAGGGTTTGGTTCTGTGTCCCCACCCAAATCTCATCTCAAATTGTAGTACCTATGTGTTGAGGGGAGGGACCTGGTTGGAGGTAACTGGAACACAAGGTCTGTTTCCCCCATGGTGTTCTTGTGGTAATGAGTTCTCATGAGATCTGATTGTTTAAAAGTGTGTGGCAGTTTGCCCTTCTCTGTCTCTCCTGCCACCATGTGAAAAAGTTCCTTGCTTCACCTTTAACTTCCATCATGATTTTAAGTTTCCTGAGGCCTTTCCAGCCATGCAGAACCGAGTAAATTAAATCTTTTTTCTTCATAAATTCCCCAGTCTTAGATAGCTCTTTATAGCGTGCGAAAATGGACTAATACACAAAAGCACAACAATATTCTTTTATTCTTTTTTTTTTTTTTTTTTTTTTTTTTTGAGACGGAGTTTTTCGCTCTTGTTATCCAGGCTGGAGTGCAATGGCACGATCTCGGCTCACCGCAAGCTCTGCCTCCTGGGTTCAGGCAATTCTCCTGCCTCAGTCTTCTGAGTAGCTGGGATTACAGGCACGTGCCACCATGCCCAGCTAATTTTTTGTATTTTTAGTAGAGACGGGGTTTCACCATGTTGACCAGGATGGTCTCGATCTCTTGACCTTGTGATCCGCCCACCTCGGCCTCCCAAAGTGCTGGGATTACAGGCATGAGCCATCGCGCCTGGTGACAACAATATTCTTGAGTGAACTGGCCATTTAGGAAATTTTTTCTCACTCACCCCTCTCTACTTAACACTGGAGTCTATCCTTGCTCATCACATAAATGTCTTTGTCAATCTTTATAACAGAAAGAGAGTGCAAATCAATGGCAAAGTGAAAATTTAAATATTGTAAAAGACACAAGACTTAATGAAGTTGATGAAAGTGAGAGATTTGCTTGAATCCCACAAAGCCATTGACAGGTGAGAATTGGCAGAGTTATCTTTTAAATAGACAGAATAAATTTATGTATATAGTGATAAGACGGCTAGTATGAAAGAGAATGATGGGAATATCAGGAATTATGAGAGGTCCTTGGGAAAATTGATAAAATCATTTAATATTTTATAAAACTTACTCTTTGTGATCCTGCTATGAAATAATGAGAAGGATTCTTTCTTATACTATTATGCAATTTAGTCAGAAAAGTCACACCAAAAAAACCCCAACTACCAATATTTGATGTATTCATTGCTCAAATAATGTGCTTGCAGTTGCATTAAAACGTTTTAAAAATTATAAGACACATTTTTGTAGGTTTAATTTTTAAAAAAATTTCAATTAAACATTTAAAAAATTAATGATATTCTGCTTTCTGTTTTAAGTAGACTTCCTTTAAGTAACCCCTTTTCCAGTAGTGGTTATTGTTGGATACATGGACTGCCTCTATTGCCCAATTATCTTCGCCAGAGGTGGCATCAATTTGCATTTCCACCAGCAGTGTATGTGAGTGCCTGTTACTCATCTTGGTGAGCTTTTGAATTATTGACAATCAGGTGGGTGAATAAGACATCTTCATTGCTGTTTGTATTTGCATTTCATTAATCATGAATGAGGTCGAACATCTTTTTATGTGTTTAATGGCCATTTGTATTTCATTTTCTGAGAACTGCCTGTTGCTATTCTTTGCCTGTGTTTTGTGGTGGTGGTGGTGGTGGGGGGGTTGTTTATCCTTTTGTCATTGATTTGTACAAGCTTGTTGTAAACAAAAAACTTAGTCATTTGTCTGTCATATATGCTGCAAACACTTTTTCAATGTGCCTTTTGTCTTTGTTCCTGACATTTTCGGTATTTGTAGTAAGTGTAGTTTTCATTTGGATTCTGACATTTGTATTCTGCTTAGGAATTGCTTTCAAACCAAGTGTATAAATTAATCCCCTTATGTTTTCATCTAGCATCTTTTTTACTGTTAAAACCTTTTATCCATTGAGGATTCATTTTGGTATAACAAATGAGGAATAAATTCAGCTTTTCTGTGAAACAGTCACAAGTCCAAACGTCATCAAGTGAATCATCCGTATTTTCTTTGCTGATATGAAATGCTAACTTTGTCATATGTTAAATTTCCATATGTATAGCAATCTAATTCTGGACTCTATTGTGTTCCATTGGTCCACCTATTTCGTCTCTACTATCAGATTCTTTTAGTCTTTGCAGGTTCACAGTGCTTTTAATTCTGCTCTGTTATGCTTCTCTTTCAGAATTTTTCTGGCTATTCTTGCTTATTTTCTGTCTATTTTGTCTGATACAGATAACAGAAATGTGTTAAGATCAGATCAACTTCTACTGTGTTTTTGAAGATTTCTCATTGCGTTTTATGTAGTTTATGTGCTATATGTTCTGATTCTGTTTTTCAGTGCATGAATATTTATGGCAGTTATATCCTCATTGTGGATGGTGTCCCTTATCAAAAATCCCGTTTCCCCCTTGAATTCAATCTTCTCTGATATTAATATCATGACCTCTGGTTTATTCTTTCATCATTTTTATGATATATAATATGTTTTATAGTTCAGTAATGCTGTTTTGGTTCCCAGCTTTTTTTTTTTTAACCTCTGTAATCTGCCTTTTCATCTTATTCTTCTCATTCCATTGTTTTATCATTTGTCTTTGATGTCTTGTCTCAATGACTCCACATTCTCTTGAAATTTTTCTTTTCCTTACTAAGGAATGTTATTTTCAAGAGTGGATTCAGTATCTGTATTCCCATTTCTTCCTACTCTCTCTTGCTTTCTCCTACTCTCCTGCTCATTCCTGTAATATTTTTGCAAAGCTGTCATTCTATATCTTTCTATCGTAGTCACGTTTAAATTAAAGAGTTCTCCGAGAAATTCTAAATACAGTGGGATAAATTTTTCTTCACTCCCTTATCATTTTGTACCTCCTTAAGAGCCTCCATTTGCATGCTAGGCATTGGGTGTTCTAGCCACATTCTGCTGTGCAAAGGCAGTTGCAATTGGTGGATTCCTGATATCCTGTCTGTAATATCTTTAAAATGCCTGTAACAAGATTCATCCCACTTGGTTCAATAATTATTCTTACTAGGAATCACAATCAATTTGAAGCAACTTTTAAAAAATACCAAGGCTTGGACCCCACCCTCTAAAGATTCTGATTCATGTGACCTGGCTTGAGACTCAGGAATTGGCATGTTTCAGCAGCTCCCCATGTGGTGACTGAGAACCACTGACCCAAATAGTGACACCACCTATTACACATAGAGTATCTTAGGCTTCAAGTTGTTCAAAATGAAGTCCTCGAACCTTTCTTTCCAACAAATACAATCAATGTCAGAACTCAACTTTTCCCATTTTATCCACCCATCCTAGGCAATAGAGAGAAAAAACCAAAACAATGCAAAACCTTTGGGTTTTTGCCACAATACTATCATCCTGAAAGCTTGAAGGGAGAATTGAGCAGCACATGGCCATGAGCTGCTTCTTCCTGAGCCCTTTACTACTTCAAATAATTTTGTCTTATTTAACTGAATTTCTTGTTTGTTTACTATCTCGTCTACTTTCAATTATTGCTAGAGAAAATTATCTGTGGATGATTATAATTGTTATGTCTTTTTACATCAGGATCTACCCCAATTTGCAAAAGCCAAAATGAAGGTTCACTGACTTCTGGTCTATGGTGAGATATTGTGGCTGATAACAAGTAGCTTCTTTTCTTGTAAGAAATTTTCCAAAACTTTTCTTTTCAATCAAGTTTCAGGACTTTAAAAGATTCACTTACATTATTTCCACTGTACTAATTCATGGGAGACAGGGGCTTGATGAGAGCTATAGCAATGAAAACTGTTTCTCATTGCCTTTACTGCAACTTTTCAAAGATTGTGGTATATGAGCCTTTGCATGTTTGCTGCTCAATTTTCCATATTTTAGGTTTATTATTCTTTTTGTAAATGTTGGGAATGTATTTTGTGTAAACTAGCTTCACTCCACCATCTTACTCTTAGAGCTCATCTGTGTTGTCTTTATTTGTCAGCTTCATTTATATTCGTAAGGTGCTGTAATTTTTGGTTCTGTGTCTTCCCCAGTTGTCCCTGGTCTATGGTGTCCAAAAGCCTACATTTTCTAAATTGTGATGTGGTTTAGAGAATTTACTCCAATACTTGGATGGCATTGATTTTGAAAATTAGCCACAAGAAATTAACAGTATAGGCCGGATGTGGTGGCTCAAGCCTGTAATCCCAGTACTTTGGGAAGCTGAGGTGGGTGGAACACCTGAGGTCGCGAGTTCAAGAGCAGTGTGGCCAGCATGGCAAAACCTCGTCTCTACTAAAAATACACAAATTAGCCAGGTGTGTTGGCACATGCCTGTAGTCCCAGCTACATGGGAGGCTGAGGCAAGAGAATTGCTGGAACCTGGGAGGCGGAGGTTGTAGTGAGCCAAGATTGCACTATTGCATTCCAGCTGGGTGACAGAGCAAAACTCTGTCTAAAAAAAAAAGGAAAGAAAAAGAAATTAGCAGTATAGGCAGTTCTATTTATTATTCTGTTGTCACATTTCCTACCAGGGTGTAAGACACAGAAATACTTCAGGCAACTTTTTAGAATACAATAAATCTAAAAGATATAACTTGGGAAAATGTGGTAATTCAACTGACATTTCAGAACAGTTTAGTTCATATCTGCCCACAAAGGAGTTAGGAAAGGCTATCTCTATCCCTTTAAATAATTTGCAGATATATGTTCTTCTCTGGATGATATTGAGCAGTGATGTTCATTTGGTCTTAAGGTTAACATTTCTTGGTGTAAAGAAGGGTCATGGGGATGGCTACTTTCAGTCACAGTCCTGAGCATATTTGTTGAAATTTAATGTTTTATCTGCTTATTCCTTCAGCAAATTTTGATTTGTTGTGGTGCCTTCTATATGCTAGGCTCTGTTCTAGATACTAGAAATACAGCATTTGTATCAAAGAAAAACATCCCTGCTCTTCTAGAGCTTATATTTTACTAAGGGAGATAACAAAAAGAGGCAAGATTTTTATCAGGTACTGGTAAGTGCTAGGGGACAAATAAAGATGATTAAAGGGATAGAGTGATGAAGTGGTATTTGGGGCTACCTTAGGTAAAATGGTCCGGATAGTCTCTCTGCTTAGGTAACATTTAGCAGAACTTGGTTAGGTGTCTGCTGTGGTATGTGAATGGGAGTGAAAAAATAGCCACATAAGATGCTCTATGAAGAAGGTAATCTACAGTTATGTAGTTTTTTTGTGAGCTACTGGATGCTATATTTTTCTCTCAGAGATTCTAAATGAAGATTAACATAGTAAAGGCTCTTGGCAGTTTTACAGAAAAGAAACCAGTTAACTTTGTATACCCTAGTGTTTTTCAAATACATTCAATGACATTTGTGTGTAATTCGTACTCTGGGGAAGGAGGTGTAACTTTTGGGAAATGCTGGAAAAGTGTGATAGAATAGCCACAGTGCCCCAAATACAAAGTCCTTCTTTAACTGAAGCCCAATTATTTAGAACCCACAAGTATGGAAATGTCTGTGCTGCATCTTCCCCTTTCCACTACCCTGCCCCCGCACCATTTTGAGGAAAAAGAGGCAAATGTTAATAAAATAGGCTGAGATAGAGGATACAAAATCATCAGAATTTAAAAAAGTAACATAAATCCAACAACTACATTTTCATGGAATTTGCTAGGGTAGAATACATTTAGCCCACTGTCTTATCATTGCTGTAGATATCGTCTTGTAGTATATGTTCAGGAGACCCTGAGGTCCAGCAGATTTGTGGGTACTCAAAGAGCAATTTGGGTATGTTTCACCAGCTAAACTTTTCCAGATTAAAAAAAAAGAAAGGGAATCATTGTAGGATGATTTTCCATATTGGGGGTTGAATCCAAATTCTTAATCTGTAGTTAGCCAGAAGTTATAAATCACCCTAAGCCCTCACTTTCCAATATCCATTTCATCAAGTTTTCAGAGGTGACCACTAGGTGATTGAGTGAGGCCAGGGTCATGAGGGTGGCTACTTTCAGTCACAGTCCTGAGTGTATTTGCTGAAATGGGCAGAAGCATTTAAAAATACACTGGGCAATATATAGGCTCTGTCAATCAGGAGAAGAAAAAGTGTGGTGCTGAAATTTCTTTCCAAACTCCTGTATATATACAAATGTGTTTCTACAGGTTACGCTGCCTTTTTCAAGGTTTGATCTATGAGACAATAAAGTCTTTATTCAATTGCAAAATTGAATGCACCTGTACATAAAACATCATTTAATATTCTAGGCAATTCATTTTTAAAGAGGAACTGTCAATCTTTTGACAAGCTTCAAACTTAACTTACTCTTACAAATGTCAAGGTTAAGCATCAAGTTTATCTCATCAATCTTTGTAGTTGTACAACTAGGAAAGAGAGTAGCTAACATTATCTTAAGGGTCACATAAACGTTAATTTAGTGAGTCAGCAGATGTAAAAAATCTCTGTCTCTTGTTTGTAGGAACAAACAAGGTAGGCTGTGGCATCTGAATATTGTTATATTTTCTTGGAATTTGAATAAACATTGTAGAAAATCCAGTCTTTGGGAGAGCATACCTGGTTATCATTTCTACTGTCTGAGAAACTGCAAATATCTCCTTAAACAGTGATTGAGGTCTCATAGGTTGAACAGTGAGCTGGAGGCAGCTCACCCTACTTTCTTTGTCTTTTCCATTCTTCCCAGAAATCGCTACTAATTGGACATAAAAGAACACTAGCCATTCCACTTAGAGTATAGATTTTCCTCTCCTATTAGGCAATCACTGGTCACCTATTGCACTGTGTAATTAGAGTGTTCTCCTTAGAAAATATGGGGAATTGGGGAACTGATCATAGTTATAAAATTTACATATTTTTATTTTCCTTGTTTAAGATGAAAACTGTATTTACTGCATTCTGAATCCTAATTTATGGTGGTAGTCCTACCTCTTTTGTTCATTAGTGTGTGTGTGTGTGTGTGTGTGTGTGTGTGTGTGTGTGTGTATGTCTTTGCCTATACACAAGTATTGTTCTGGGTCACTATGTTATTCTTAATTTGGTTATTCTATTGTCTGCCATGTAATTTAGATAGTAGACAAATGATTACTCATGTTTGTATAGCAAGTCCTCTGGTTTTATTGATTAGTTTGGGAATATTTTACAGAAAATATTCAGCATCACAGGAATAAAATTGGAGGTTCTGGTCACATCTTCTCTTCCTCCAAGTATTGTGTTAAGTTTTTAATATATTTTGTACTAAAAAGTAAAATTTATAAAAATGACATGTATTGAGTTCCAGTCCCTGTGTTAAGTATCTTCCTATATACTGCTTCACTTTTAACTATCAGTGACTCCATTTATGCTCCATTTTATAGTAGATACTCAATGTATATTTATTCATTCTTTCAATAAGTAATCTACTCATACTGAAAACTATAGGCTATTCTATCACACCTGGGATGGGGATTGTGTTGATGAAACTAAAGAGATAGAAAAGAAATGAAAGCCTCAGCAGAAAGTTACAAGCCAACTTATCAAGAAGTGTGGGTGTACTTAAATGTAGCAAGTGTGAATATTGGGGAGGTTGATGCTAAAGAGGACCATTATGAAATCCTTTATGTAAAGCAAATACATGAATTGGCATTTCCTGTCTATTTCCACCCTCTTGCCTATCTCTGCTCAAATCATCCCTACCGCCAATACTTTATAAATCTGGATTTTCTTATAGTGAATTTCCTAAATATAGAATATGTGGGTCATGTAAACCCAGATGGAGATGGGCTTTGTGATGCAGAAATAAGATTTGGTATTTGGACAATTTTTTATGTAAGAAAAGTATGGTCCTTGTTGTTGTTTTGGTTCTGCATGGTTGTTTTCCCCATCACAGAAACTGGAGTTTGTGATTAGGAGTTAGCAGTCTGCAAAATGAAACCCAACTGGGTTGCCGAGAGGCAGGCAGCTGCAAAGGGAAGCTCAGGAAATTATGGGTTTGAAAGAAGAATAAAAGCTTTCCCTAGCCATTCAGGATTATATAATCAAATCTGTATCTGTCAATTGCCAGAGTCCGATCATGGAGTTTGCCTATGATTACCTAACCTGAAACCCAGAATGTGCAAAACCCATTAAAAGAAATACTTGGGAAAATGAGCATGGCACTATACAGACTTTGAAATTGACTTTCATGAGTTGTCTCTGAATAATCAGATCTAGGGAGAAGACGAGCCAAGGGGAAGTGATGGGCATTTTGCTAAAGAAGAAAATAAGCATTTCTATGTTATTGTTTCCTCCCTCAAATGGTGGTTAAAATAATAATAACTTTTAAAAATCTAGCAAAGATCTCGCTTCCATCACTTGTTAGTGTGAAATCAATAGGTAATATTTCCTAAAGCCTCCACTTTTGTCCACATTCCCAAATGCAATCCCTCCTCTTCTGTCTTTCCCTTTCCTCAAATAGGTTTTATTCAACCAACTCTTCTATTTGGGTTGATGCTGATTTTCTTCCCTGCTCTGGGTCTTGCTACCAAGAGAAAGGATAGGCCATACAGGTGTGAGAAAAGCACTGTAGATAAGATGGTACCTGGTCCGTTTTGTATCTAATCAGAAGACGAACACATTTATGCTAGTAAAAGTGTACACAATACAGCCATCCAGGCACTCTATCCTGTAACTTATATCATTGACTGCCTGGTACCAAGGAAATTGTTATCCACGACGTATAGAGCTCACTTTCTTGGTCTAAACAAAACTTTTATGGTAGCCATATTGGCAAAACACTGCTGACATAAATTTTATGTGGGGATAAAAATATGCTTGGAGGGGGTGTAAATTTTATATGGATATATAGATTTCAGAATTCAAACCTGACAAATTGATGAGATGGCCAGGGAGAGCTGAATTTTCTTTTTTAAAAGGTAATAAAAATAACTCAAGGGCTGTAGACTGAGATAAAAATAAATGCTCTACATAATGTATTTGATGTAATTTATGATGTCTTTCCTGTGGCTGTTCTTAACAGACTGGAAGGAAGTAGGTCTATAATGCCATTGGGCCCTGCTTTCAGCCAGCAGAAGTAGTTGGTGCTGATTCCTTCCCACTGAGGGTTCTTGCTCCACAGCGAGTATAATAGGTACAGGGGGATGGTATGAAGCACCTGTCAGTTCCTTCTTCAAGGAGGGACTATGCTGCTCAGCTACTGGGAATCAGGTTAACAGGCAGCGTCCAGCTTCCAATCCCTTCAAGGTTTGCATCAGCTGCACGGTGTCACTTCACCCTAGGCCACACTAGTTCTTGGAACATCCATATTCAAGATGGGGATGAAAAGGCCTGATCATCCCAGCCCAAACTGCAATGCCTCTGAAGGGCCATTTTAGTTCCAGAGCTCCCTGTGGGGTTAGCCAAGTCTGTCCTTAAGCTTGCAGTACAGCTTAACATTTCCCTCTGTCCTTTTCAGCTTCCTTTCTTTATCTTCTACAAATGCTGCCACTGCAGGTACTCTTTAATAAACATCCTGGACACGAAACTCTTTCTCAGTATCTACTTCCGTGGAAACACAATCAAGGACCAGGGCCATATTGTGACTTTATTAGTCCTAGGCATTTTTGCCTTCAGTGACATATTCTTCCATAAAATATTAAAATTATATTTTATGATTGTATTGGTATAAAAATGATATATTAAGATTATATATTAAAACACTGTTTTCTACCTCAGAGTTCATTTTTTCTTCAGATTTAAAGTGAAGTAAAACTTTTTTTTTTTTTTTTGTAGACCTCAGGCCCTGTGCCTACTATGCCTAATGGGTAAGTTGGTCCTACTTATGGTAGGAGCCAATTGTGTACCAAGCAATAGACAAAATTATGAAGCTTGGGAAGATTGTTTTTATGCCTCTATCTCTTTCAACCTTAGGTCATCAGGTCCCCCAACTACTGCCTACTTTTCAGGGAAACCAACCTATACTGAGCTCATCTTTTGGAAACGATCATTCCTATGAAGATTTGAATGATTGATAATGCTGAGGTTCATTATTTTATCCCTACAACAGAGAACTTCTGGAGGCTTGCTTTGTACAATGTAAGAGTTCTTGTTACTGATTGGGTCAATTTTCTTCTCACTCCTTATCTTTTTTCTCTGTGCAAATTTCCTGTTGCTCTGTTGAATCTTCTTAAGGGAACATAGATTGAGCCTCATGCCTGGGAAAGGCTCAGATTGCCCTTGCCCATGGCACCATCTGTGTGTGGATGAGTAGGGACAAGTTAAAACAAAAGTATCCTGACACCTTACACTAAAATTAACTCCAGATGGATTAAAGACTTAAACATCAGACCTAACACCATAAAAACCCTAGAAGAAAATCTAGGCAAAACCATTCAGGACACAGGCGTAGGCAAGGACTTCATGACCAAAACGCCAAAAGCATTGGCAACAAAAGCCAAAATAGACAAATGGGACTTAATCAAACTCCACAGCTTCTGCACGGCAAAAGAAACAGTCAGTAGAGTGAATCGGCAACCAACAGAATGGGAAAAAATTTTTGCAGTCTACCCATCTGACAAGGGGCTGATATCCAGAATTTACAAAGAACTAAAACAGATCTACAAGAAAAAAACAAAGAAGCCCATTCAAAAGTGGGTGAAGGATATGAACAGACACTTTACAAAAGAAGACATACAGGAGGCCAACAAACATATGAAAAAATGCTCATCATCACTGGTCATTAGAGAAATGCAAGTCAAAAGTACATTGAGATACCATCTCACACCAGTCAGAATGGCGATCATTAAAAAATCTAGAGACAACAGATGCTGGAGAGGGTGTGGAGAAACAGTAACATTTTTACACTGTTGGTGGGAGTGTAAATTAGTTCAACCATTGTGGAAGACAGTGTGGCGATTCCCCAATGACCTAAAAATAGAAATCCCATTTGACCCAGCGATCCCATTACTGGGTATATATCCAAAGGATTATAAATCTTTCTACTATAAGGACACGTGCACACGAATGTTCATTGCAGCACTGTTTACAATAGCAGAGACCTGGAACCAACCCAAATGCCCATCGACGATAGACTGGATAGGGAAAATGTGGTACATATAGACCATGGAATATTATGCAGCTATCAAAAACGATGAGTTAACGTCCTTTGTAGGGACATGGATAAACCTGGAAACCATCATTCTCAGCAAACTGACACAAGAACAGAAAAGCAAACACCGCATGTTCTCACTCATAGGTGGGTGTTGAACAATGAGAACACATGGACACAGGGAGGGGAGCACTACACACTGGGGTCCGTTGGGGGGAAATGGGGGAGGGATGGGGGCTGGGGAGGTGGGGAGAGATAGCATGGGGAGAAATGACAGATACAGCTGAGGGGAAGGAAGGCAGCAAATCACACTGCCATGTGTGTACCTGTGCAACAATCTTGCATGTTCTTCACATGTACCCCAAAACCTAAAATGCAATAAAAAAAAGAAAAATAAAAAAGAAAGAAAGAAAAAAAAGTAAGATGGACCACCTAGAAAGACCTGATTGCTTTCTTCCTCTCACCTCCTTAGAGTCATAATTCCAGAATGATTAGCTATCTTCTTTTTTGGCCTGTCTGGGCCCTAGATGGTTCTTTTTGTTTGTTTTTGAAAATCTAGAAAATATATATTTTTGAGTGCTTGCTGTTTACCAAACATTTCTTTGGGGTTCTTTACATACATTATCTCAATTAAGTATAACGGGATATCCTAGCTAAGTCTGATCTTGGATTCATGATCTAGCTGTGTGTTGAATCAGGGGCTCACACAATATCAAACTCCATTAACTGAAGTGTCTAACAGGAAAGAGACCTCAGAAGTAGGCTGTTGTGCTTAGGTGACTAGGGGTCAGAGACAGAGAATGGTTAATAGTGAGGGCAGTATGCCCAAAAGGGCAATAGATCATTTCAACTAAGAGCATAGATTGTAAAGTCAAGCTTCCTGGATTCAAATACTGACTCTGCCACTTATTTGCTAAGTGACCTTGGGCAAGTTATCTAACCTTTCTGTGACTCTCTTTCCTTACATGAAAAATGAGAATAAGTACTAACTTCATTGGGTTGTAGAAAAAAATAAATCTGTCAACATATATAAAACATTTAAAACAGTGTCTGATAGTTGCCTGAAAATATGTTAGCTAATGCAATTATGGGGTCTATTGCCCTTACTGATCCCATGGACTGATTGTCTTAGCCCCTACGTACCTAAAAATTACAGACAGAATCTGAAGTTGTTTTTAGAAGAGTCTTTGTGAGACCGAGTACTAATAATTCTATGTTGGGTCCAGGTGATACAATACAATACACACCTGGGGAGGGCACCCACCCCTTCTCTGCATGGAACCAGAGAGTGTCATTGGGGGTTTGTGAATACTAAGAAATAGTCCTCTGATCAGGCAAGCTGTACTCTTATCTGGAACCTGCTCTATGAGATCAGGAGATGGGTGCAGAAGTGTCTGTCAACTTGTGGCACAAAATGATCACGACTATATCAAGGTGCTATGGATTGCTACAGTCCTTCCAACACTGCCTGCCCCATTTATATGACCTGATGTGAGTAGGCCCAGAACCTGGGCTGGGATTTGGAAGAGCAGCAGTTAACCATCTTCTTAGAGGTAGATTAGATACTTGGCTGAATCACTCCTTGCTTTCTGGGTACCAGACCCTGTGTTATCAGTACTATGGCTCCCCTCTAGTGAGCCTCTATCTGGAGACAAATGTTTTCTGGAAGGCCTTTACTGTAGAGACCTTGTCATTAACAGAGTTATTAGGCAGACAATGGGAGATGAAGATAACTCAGAAGGGGTAAAATGTAGGGGTCAGTAAGTGTTAATTTCAAATAAGCATCTTTGCCAAAATGAAATAATTACTGTATCTAGATAAAGCAGACTAAGTTGGAACAAGCAAATGTTCTTGGCAGGAAGTCAATCACATGTTGCACAATTCAAGTTATGGGCAGCTACAGACAGCTTTAAAATATTTTTTTGGCTTAATGTGATGAGTATTGAATCCCCTTTTGTTAAACATTTATTAGCAATGCAGAATTACCAATAAGTAGATCACAAATTTACTTGTCTTACTCTTAAATAATTACGCTCCCTTTCTGTCAACTTTATCTTTCAGAATTATCATTACTAAATTTCTTGGAATAATGGGGACCTAGGCTTCTTTCGTATGATCTACTACTAGGGATCTGACTGGCCCATTGCCAATAAGCTGGCATCTCAGTGGTAACCTTGAAAGAGATTGGAAATAACACTTAACATACATCTTTCCTATTCTAAAAACAAATAAAATCCCTTCCTTGATTTGCACAGTCCTATTCTTTCGTTCCTTTTCTTCTCATCCTAACTTCTTTTTTTTTCATCCTAACTTCTTAAGTAGATTGCACTCATTGTCTCCATTTTCACACCTCTATTCCCTCTTCATTCTGTTTTAAATTGGCTTCTGCTGTCATTATCCACAGAAACTCCACTTGCTCAAGTCAGCACTCTCACCAGGCCTTGTCCACTCATCATCTATGTGGTGCTGATTCCCAGATCTGTATTTTTAGCCCCAGCATCTTCCTGAAATGTCAGCCTTATATATTTGATGGCCTGCCAGTATCTTTAGCAGGATGTATCACAGGCAATTCAAACTCTATATGTTCAAAATGAAGCTCATGATTCGTTCCCATCAAATCTGTTCCTTCTTCTGATGTCCTATTTTGATGCCCAGTTTAAAGGTCATATTTTATTCCTTTCTTTATTTTACTTTCTACATCTAATAAATCACTATGTCTAGTTGACTTTCTCTTCTAAATATTTCTTACATCTGTCCTTTATACTCTATCCCTACTAATGCACTCTTATTTTAACTTCTGAACTGATAGTAGTTTCCCAATAGACCTCTGATATTCTCCCCTTCAGTACACTCCCCATGCTACTACCAGGGAGATGTTTCTGTTATGAAATCTGACCTTTTCGTTTCTTTGGTTAAAACTCTGTAAAGCTTTCCCGTTACCCACTGAATAAAGCTAAACGTAACTCATATGACATATAAGGCCCTCCAAGTCCTTACCCTGACTACTTTTTCAGCTTTACGTTAGAAATGTATTTTATTCTTTCTTTATGCCATGCCATTTCTTGCTTTTCTACTTTGCTTATACTACCACTTAGTCTAGAATGCCTTTCTCTCCCTACACCTAATTGGTCTGTATGATTTGACATATCTTTAAGATTTAGCTTAGGTCCGTCTTCTTTTTTTGAGATGGAGTTTTGCTCTTGTTGCCCAGGCTGGCATGCAATGGCATGCAACCTTGACTCACTGCAACCTTCACCTCCCAGGTTCAAGTGATTCTCCTGCCTCAGCCTTCCTAGTAGCTGGGATTATAGGCACCCGCCATCATGCCTAGCTAATTTTTGTATTTTTAGTAAAGACGAGGTTTCATCATGTTGGCCAGGGTGGTCTCAAACTCCTGACCTCAGGTGATCCACCTGCCTCTGCCTCCCAAACTGCTGGGATTACAGGTGTGAGTCACCACTTGAGACAGAGTTTCGCTCTTGTTACCCAGACTGGAGTGCAATGGCTCAATCTCGGCTACTTCATTTCCAATTGATCCTAAGTAAACAGAGTTTTTCTTTCCCTTTTCTTTCTTTCTTTAAAGGATTAACTATACATTTTACTCCATCGAGAGTATTTGAAATGTCATCTGGCAAAAGAATTTGTTAAAGAAAAAGAGTAGGTAAAGAAGTCTTGTATAGCAAAACAGATACATAGTATAATCCGTTTACTGCATTATATAGTAGACAGTGCACTCAGTTCTAAGCCAAGTTTGCTGCTATTCCAGCAAAAATGTCAAGGAAAAAAAAACATTCCTGACCCTTAGCCTCTTTTTTTCTTCTTTTCCTTCTTTTTTCTTTTCTATTCTTTTTTTTTTTTTCAGATTGATTCTTGCTATGTTGTACAGGCTGGAGTGCAGTGGCATGATGTTGGCTCACTGCAACCTCCACCTTCTAGGTTCAAGCAGTTCTCTTGCCTCAGCCTCCTTAGTAGCCGGGATTATAGGCATGTACCACCACGCCTTGTCCTACTTTCTCATTAGCAATCTTCTTTGCTGGTTCTTCTTTACCTCCATGACTTGTAATTGTTGGAGTGTACTAAGGCTCACTCCTTGGATGACTTCTCTGTCTATCCTCACTCCCATGATAATCTCATCCGGTCACATAGCTTTAATCACCATCTGTATACTGACTACTCATAAATTTATATCTGTAACAGATTCTTCCCTGAAGACCAGACTCAAAAACTTACTGCCTAATGCTCATTTTTACCTTGAATTTCTGAAAGGCAGTTCGAATTTAACATATTCAAAATCCAACTCCTGATCTTACTCCAAACCTATTCTTCTTTCCCATTTTGGTAATTTACAACTGTATTTATCTACTTGCTCACGCCTAAAACATTGACATCTCCTGTAACTTCTCTCTTTCTCTCATACACCAATCCATCATGAAATCTTGCTCTTATGTTCACAGTATGCTCAGAATATGACTATTCTCAGCACCTCTACTGGATTTTTGGAGGAGCCTATTAGTTGGTCTCGTTTCTACCCATTTATGTTCTACTCTCCTTACAGCAGCCAGTTTAATCTCATTAGAGCATAAGCCATATCATAGTACAAGAGTCAAAATATTTCAGTGGCTGAGCTATTCAATTCTGGATTCTCATATAGTGTGGACTTGGAAGTCTTTATCAAGTTGTATGGAATACTTGCTGCTTAACAAATATATTGCTTAGTAAGTGCATAAAAATTACTAAAAAATGGACTAGGTTCTATATGGGCTGATATGGTTTTGTGTGACATTGATCAGAGAAGGGAAAGAATATACAGATCAATAAAAAATAGACTTCTCTGATAAGACTTGGGAAGTGAAATGTGGTATGTGTCAGAGGCCAAGAGGTTGAAGAAAAAGTGACCTCATCAGAAATAAAGGTTATGGGAGCTGTATAAACAGGATCATTACCAACTAATTAGACAACTCTGAGAATGAAGAGTTTATGTCTTTGTATACTCTGGGCTCATTTCAATCTTGAAGTAGAATACATTATGGAAAGAGTAATGGAGGTCACGGACATCCAAATGAATAGCTAGATGAAACCTGGCTGAAAATTTGCTAAATTTAGTGCACAGACAAAAACCAGTTGGGACCTTTATACTCTGAGTTTGTATGTACGCAAAAAGGTAAGGGATTAGAGATAAATTATGTAGGTCATCAGATTAGCCACCTTTATTGGGGGATGCTGAAAGGAAGATGAAGACAATGGAATTTCCAGTGGATAGGTTTAATCAACTGCCTAATTTAGGAACTGAGTTTGAATTTTGAAGGTGTGTCCATTATTGGGTGGCAAGCACATAGGCAAGAATGAATATAATTTTCAATGTGTCCAGTATTCTGGAGGAATAGAACATGTAAAATCATAACTGAAGAAACAGACAGGAAATATAGAAGCAGGTATTGGAACAAATGATTTCAGCATATTAGCAAATTAAGTATACTGCTGAAAAAGAAAATTTGAATAGATTATTTATGACATAGTCCTGAGATTTTAATCAGAATATTACCTGACTGATATATTCACATTAGTAGAATATAAAGCTAGGAATTGCTTTTTTCTTCTTTTTGATTTCTAATGTAATCTGAATTGATTTCTGTATAAACTCCCCAAAGAGGCAAGCATGATAAGATTAATACTGAGGTCATTTACTGGCATCAGGAAAAATATTGCTAATTGTTTCCTCATATAGTATCAGTGGGAGAAAAAAACCTTGTAGATGATTAGCTTTCAATAAGGGGAAGGCCGCTGGATTTAAAGTGACAGTTTCATTCTTGTCTTTAGCAATAAAGCAAGGACCAAATGGAAGGAAAGGGCTGCAGATGTCTATAGTGTATAAAGTAGAAAACAGGAGAATAATTTAATGTGGATAGTGGTGCTGACTGATACAACTCAATCCAATGCATATTTATTGGGCATCTACTGTGTGATAGGCATCATGTTAGAGGCACCAGGGGATACATAAATGACACAGCTCTTGCCTCAAGCTGCTTGCAATTATACTGATGGTCGGGATAATTGCAAAAATAGTCATATCCACAGAGTTTATGTGTGACCTTAGGAGCATAAGTAATTGCTGCCGTGTTAGCTAAAAGCAGGGTGTAGCTGGTAGAGAAGGAGGATTTCTCCTCAATGATTTCAGCTTGGGGCTTATTGGGATTGCCAAGGAAGATGATAAGGAAGAAGTATTTTGCAGTGGTCTGCAGATTAGTTGGGCAGCTGTGGTGGCACAGAGGCCTTATGGGAATATGCAAGAGGATTATTTTTTGTCAGTTGCCCACAGGCATCGCTACTCTTCCTGATTCCAAATATGAGAAAGATGGAGTGATTTGGAAGGGCTGGAGTTTTGGTAGGTCTTAGGATTGTTGTGTTTGTTATTGGGCTGCCCTCTTTCTTGTCATCATGCTCAAAGGCTGCCTGACTCATTGCTGGCTTGCTTCCCAATGGGCTTTTATGAAGCGACCTATTGGCTGGCTTGTTTCTTCCTCCTTCCTTCCCTCCTTCCTTCCTTCACTCCTTCCTTCCTTCCTTCCTTCCTTCCTTTTTCTCTCTCTCTCCTCTTTCTCTCTTGCTTTCTTGCTTGCTTTCTTGCTTCCTTTCTCTCTTTCTTTCTCACTTTCTTACTTTCTTCACAATTGTGTCCTCAGGCTGGTGGTCGTATAAACATTTGGTACATAGGGTTTGCTCAGTATAATAGAAATGCAAAAAGTGTGAGCACTTCAGAAGCACCAGCTTCTTCAAATTACTCCATTGTTATTTAAAATCATTCTTATCTATGCATTAAAGCAGATATTCCTGGTAGGTGGCTGGTATAATTTGAATGAATCCCTCAACAGTTCATATGCTGGAAACTTAATGGCCAGTGTAACAATATTAAGAGGTGGGGTTTTTAAGAGGTGGTTGGGTCATGAGAGTGAAACCTTCATGTATAAATTAATGTTATCATGGAAGTGGGTTAGTTCTCAAGAAAGCAGATTGTTATAAAAGTCAGCTTGGCTTGCTCTTGTGGTCTCTTTTGCATGTGATCTCTTGCCTTATCAGCTATATATCATGAGATGACCCTCACCAGATGCTGGCACTGTGCTCTTGGACTTCCAACCCTCCAGAACCACAGCCAAATAAACTTCTTTTCTTTATATATACCCGGTCTATGGCATTCTGTTATGGCAATAGAAAACAGACTAAGACATTGGCAGAAGGGACCAACTAGTTGTTGTGCCTATCCTATGGGTGCTCTCATATGTGTTGTGCCAATGTCTATAGGACAGGCCTAGTGAACTTTTTATTAATGTTAAAGTAGGGACTAATAAACTAGAGAAAATAATTTGAAGAACAACTAGAGGGTTAGACAAGGTGGCCCAAAAGGAATAAGAAAAGGAGGAGAGCGTCGAAATTCAGAGTGAGACACAAAGAAGAGATTATAGATTGGCAGAGGTGGCAGTGTTGATAGATAAGTAATTCTTTTAAGTGGATAGCAAAGTGTTGTTTTAAGAAAATAAATACAAGAAGAAAAGAGGAGAAATGAGAAAGAGTGGGAGTTACTAAGAGAATAAGCAATAGATAAAGACTGCTTGATTGTCGTGTAGTCCACAGACTGAGGTCCTAAGGCTGATATGAAATTGCTAGGTTTCCTTTGGGATCAGCAGGATTGTAGGGCTCACATACAAACCCGTGAAGCAGCTCCAGTGACATTTTGATATAACTTGGAGCATCATGAAAGTTCTCAAAAACCCTAATATAATGTACAGTGTTCATTGATTGTGGCAAAAAATATGTGTCTGTTCTCTCAGGCTGAAGAGTCACCCTGTACTGTGCGGCAGGTCACAGAAGTCGAGAGAGAAGATTGTAAATTGCACTTTTGAACCTGGCCTCGAAGTGCTCATCCAGGCAGCTGGGCCAGGCTGAAGTGAACACGAGTTCTGCACAGGCGAATAATGATAAAAAATGTCATTTGCAAGTCTTCTCTGTCAATAACAAAGCTCATCTTTTTGTGCCAGCAAGACATTGCAGGCAGCCCATGTTTCAAATTCAGTTAATCTCAAAATAATTCAAAAATCAAAGCGCTTATTCAACCATCAAGATATACCAGATTGACTCACTGTGTATTCATAGAAGAGATTGTGTTTGGGGGTGGGGAAGGAAGAATCCAATATCAAAATCAGTCAAAGAAGCACTAGTTTTTGTTCAGTATAAATTGTTTTCAGAACACACAACTGCATTCTGAATACTAAGAAATATGGCCAAGGAATAGTTGATGATGGAATCATTTGCATTTTCAACTGGAGTAAAATATAGCACCTTAGATCTCTACAATTAAGTGGTCTTCGCTTCTCCCTCACATTTAGCTGTTTCCATCTCACTGGTTTCCCCTCTTAGTTGTTAATTTTATACTCTGCCCTTCCTATGGGCTGTTGTGGTATAAAAAGCTAGCAGGAAGCAGAGGCATCAGGTTTGTAATTTGTTACAATATTATCATCTTTATACTATTTAGCATGTGTATTGGCTAGCACTTTGGCTTGTTTTAAGATTTTTCCCTTCTATTTTCTCCACTGTTTCTCAGCTAAGGGGAAAGGGCTGGTGTTGTATAACTCTTTGAGCCTCGCTTCCCTCATCTGTGAGATATGGAAAGTAATCATACCCTAGAAAGTTCTCATTAAGTATTAGCTGTCCACTCCCTGCATTTACCGCTTCTAGTTTTATGGATGTGGAGATTGCAACCCTGTGAATGGCAGAGTTGTCAGCTCTACAAATGCATCCTTTCTCAGTGTACTCTTTGAAGCTAAGTGAATGAGATGACGTAGGAGAACTGACCCCTTAGAAGTTATATTGAATAGGGAGCATTCATTACCATATAGTGTACATTATTCAATTTTGATGTAAAACACAGAAGGCAAACTGGCTCAAGGAATTAGTTAGAGGGGAATAGTTAGCAACATGTCTCTACTCTGAAAGGGGTGCTGAGGATGAAGACAGCACCCATATATTTACTCAGTATAGATCTTCTTCACTCATATATTTACTCAATATAGATCTACAATCTCCTGTTCACAATTCCAAAATCCAAAGTCTTAAACTTGAGTGCTCTCTCTCTCTCTGGTAAATTTGGTGCCCCAACTCATTGACAGCAAAATCTGTCTTTATCTAATATATGAGGCATTTTACATTCTTTATTAATGCAACATGGAGCAAGTATTTATGTGATCCACTACAGATATATTAATGTGTTAAATTATGGGATGATGACCCAGATCTTGCTGGGGGTGCAATTTATAGTATATAGCCCACATTATCTTTCTCAAATCTGAAAAGTATTCTAAATTCTGAAGAACTTATGGTCCCAAGGTTTTTACATACACGATTGTGGCTCTATAAATACATATTTAGTGCCTTTAGTATGCCATGCACTGTATTAGGTGCTGGGAATGTGACTAGAAATGATAATGAAGATGATGCACCAACAATTAGAAAATACTCACTCCACTTTGGGAGATGTAAAGTGCTTATGTGAAATCTCTGATTTACTGGTAAGGCTTACTGGGACCTTTTGTAGCAGATACTATTGTAAATCATGGTTCTTGCCCTCAAGGAGCTTGTAGCCCTAGGAGGGAAAGCAGCAGGTCTGTGTGATAGAAGCTAAAAGAACTCTATAAAGAAATGTTATGCCCTGAAGTTGCTACTGTTGCCTCGACTAAGACCTTGTGCTATCTATTATCACACTGGTGAATAATGGAGCAGGAAAAAGCCCAGGATCAAGGAGAAAGGAAGTAGCAAAGATGGAAAAGGAAAGATAAGGCTAAGAATGGAATGGCACGGTGGCTCAGGTGTCAAGGGACAACATTTAATGAGACATGATCATATCAGTCGAGGTAGGAAATTGAAATCTAAGAGTATGTTGCTTGCCATGGGATTCTGGCCATGAACCATTAATGCCATAGCATAGATAACTGTGACAGATAAGAGTTTATTGTACAGCCTGGCTTGTTAGCTTTAGAGGAATGGGTGAGGGGAAATCTTAAGAAGTAGCATCTCTTATTTCTCAGCAACTCCTTCCAAAGGCATGACTTAAGGTAAAACATTTCGGCCCAAGATTTTCTAAAGGGCAAGAGCCTTTCTACCTGAGGCCTGAGGGTGACTGCCTAACACCTCCTAAGTGAGGGTGGATTTGTCCACGAGTATATAAAATAATGTCTTGCCATATTGCATGGCTAAGGTCAAATTCTGAAATGAGAGAGAGAGAGTCCAACCTGATATAGCACCTGCCTATTCCTAGTGCAACTTTCTTTCTAATTGCTCATACTTGATGCAAGACCTGATCTATCCTGTTCAGGTGACCATCAGTTATAGGTCTCTGTTGGCAACAGGCCATGCTTTCTGCCCTCCTTTGCTGGCAATTGATGGGCTGAAGTGATTAAGGGTGATATACTACATTACAAGCATCATTCCCATAACCAAGAAGACATGAGCGCACAAGGCATCCATGTCCTTAATTGATAATTCTCATGAGCTGTCCAGACAGGGGCCATTTATATATTTGGCACCCTCATTTTTCTTTCCTCCCTGGGGTTAGGTGCTGCAGCTGGTAGGGCCATTACTCCCTTGTCCCTGCTCGTGAGTTTTGGCTTGTGGCTGGCTTGCCTGTCAGAACATAAGCCTAGAGCACACAGTGGGTAGTAGGATGGTACCAGTGAGTGGAGAGGGGATCTGGAAACTAGCAATCCCCATCTGGTAAAGCAGAGACTTTGAGCCTGACCTAACTGTACACCATATGAACAAGCTGAACCCGGCTTGTGAGAGGATAACAAAATCACATCAGCAACATTTACTATTGTCATTATAACAATTATGACAACTAGCATTGTTTGAATACCTACTCTATGCTAGGGGCTTTACATTCATTATTTCATTTAATGTTTACAAGAACCCTGCAGACTTGCCCTATGCTGCACAGCAAAAGTATTGTAGTTCAATTGAAGTTCAAGTCTATTTCTATCCAAAGCACATACTCTTCCCCTGTCCCCCAGCCCCAAGATGGAGTATCACTCTGTCACCCAGGCTACTGTGTAGTGTTGTGATCTTGGCCCACTGCAACTTCCGCCTCCTGGGTTCAAGCAATTCTCCTGCCTCAGCCTCCCAAGTAGCTGGGAGTGCAGGTGCCTGCCACCATGCCTAGCTAATTTTTGTATTTTTAGTAGACACGAGATTTCACCATGTTGGCCAGGCAAGTCTCAAACTCCTGACCTCAGGTGATCCACCTACCTTGGCCTCTCAATGTGCTGGGATTACAGGTGTGAGCCACTGTGCTCAGCCCAAAGCATGTACTCTTTAAACTAGACTATACTGTCCATTCAGAGAAGTCTCAGGCAGCAGAGGTAATGTGCTTGGAATTCTCTGAAAGCAGAATTGGACTGAGGAGCAGACCAGCCAGGTAGCTGCCTAGAGCATCAGGCTATGGGGGCACTGATACAGCCCTGGAAAATGTGGAAGAGTGAAGCCCATTAACTCATTTCCATATGCAAATCCCTATTTTATTGGGTCCACCACCTTTAGAGCAAACAGAGGCCTTAGAAGAAAATAAAAACCACCCCTTACTAGATTGGACATATATCCACTTACTAATTTTACAGTACACATACAAGTTACATGAAGCACTGGAGGCCTTACTACCAATGCTCAGAACAGCCAGTTGCCTAAAGTGATTATAGCAATCAGTTGAAATTCTGAAAGAGAATAATACATGGTCTAGTGCTGTGTGCCAGGAATGAGTTATTTTCCTGTCAAAATTTTAAACACTTTTAATATGCTTTACAATCAATTTTCTGGTTCAGAAAATTGCATTTAATAAATCCCTTAATTTGAATATAAAGAGGTATTTAGATTCATTAACAGAGAATCAAGTTCGTGTTTGCTTTCGTATTTCTCTTCACTATTTTCTTTCTTCTTTCCCTCTACTCTCTGTCCACATCCCTGTCTCTCTCCCCCTTCCTGTCTTTTCTTCCCTTCCTCCTCCCCCTCTTCCTCGGCACTGTTACTGCAGTTTGTGTCAGCATTTCAGCCCCATTAGCAGTTGGAGACCTATTCAATTCTTTACGTATATGATCTTGGACATCTCCATCCCGGGAATTGCCACGGTTCCCTGCCATGGCAGTGGACAGTCCATGTTGTCTCAGTCTTACAGAAGATAAAGGGCAATCAGCATGGAAAGAAAATGAGTTCTTGGAAAAGGGGCTACCAGGTGCTCCAGCAGCATTCTGCTCCTAGCAAAGCAAGGCTTTGATAGTGTGAAAGGAAGACACGTGGCTTGTATGTCGTGTAAAATGAAGTACTGTATCTTGAGGTTTTTCTTTCCTTTCTCCACTCTGACCCCAGTACCTCCAGAGATCTTCACTTGTCAGTAGATGATGCTCTTAAAATCCTCTTAGGCCCCCCATGTGGACAGTACTACTGGCAAAATGTTGGGCCGTCCATGTTAGCAGTGTTAGCATTCTGGTGTCACCTAGAAACGCTGAGTGAAGCTGCGACATGGGGGACATAAGCAATTCTGGTGGCCCAGAAGCTGGGAAAGATTGCAGAGAGCCCATATATTGCAATATCAATTGAGGACAGAACCATAAATGTTTAAAGCTAAAAGCAGTCCCAGAAATAATTAATGTAACCTTTTTTTTTTTTTTTTTTTTTTTTTGTACAAACAGGAGATGGAGGTCTAGAGAGGAAAGTGGTTTACTAACCTTATATAACAATTCAGTCTCTGGCACAGCAGGCCTTAAACCCTGGTGTCCTAACTCCCAGGGGAGTCTTATTTCTGCTATCTCATGACCATGGGCAATTCCAGGGGTCTGAACAGAATTGTATAAAACTATCACCTTAGGCAGCAGCTATTAAAGCCCCGTCCCTTGGGTTTAATTTCCACTTGTGTACTCTATGTCCTCCTTAGGTCAAAATGTGATCGAAGCAACTCACTTATCTAGCTAGGAAATGGTTTGCTGTCAAAGATTATTCTAGATTCTAAGTATATGGGATTCAGACAAATGTAACTCTGCTTTTAAAGTGTCATGTCTTAGTAAAAGAGAATGAGGAAGGTTTAAACACAAATTGTTTGCTGGTATTTGCAATATTAATGAAATCGAATAAAGCAATATTAATAAAGACAATGGAAATGTGGACAGGGACCTGGCTCCACTCTTATTGATTTGTCTCTGAGACCCTTCAGACAATAGGGGAAGTGGCATTTATTTGACATGGTCTTGTTTCGTTGTTGGGGCTCCTTTTCTCCTATACACTTTAGTTTGTTACATCAAGGGAGACTGGCTTTTATGTGGTAGGCTATTTATGTTGAATAGAGAATCACAATTGGTCACTTCACTTCTGGCATCCTTTTAAAACAAATTCTGGGATGAATGTTTTGGCTTGGTAGGCTCATTGAATTTAAAAGAAAATAGAGCCAGTAGAGAATTTCAGAGTGTGCTCTCCAGGTACTAATTTTTTAATGAGGAAGGCCAGGCTGGAAAGACTTGTTCAAGGTCACACAATAAATGAGTGCTGAGTCAGGATTAGAACTGAGACCTTATGACTCCAAAAACAGTATGCTCATTGATGTAAGGAATTATTTTCATAAATTATCGTATCATATTATCTTGAAAATGCTCACAGGGTCTATGACTAGACTGTACAACATATTTCTCAAATATCATTCAGCTCCAGATTCAAGCTCTAATTCTGAGTCTGCTACCAACTCAGTGTGTGACCTTGGGCAAATCATTTAAACTCTCTGTGTCTCATTTACCTTCTCTGCCAAAACAGTAAATCAAAACCTGCCTAATTTAGCTCACCAAATTCTTTTTTTTTTTTTTTGAGACAGAGAGTCTCGCTCTGTCACCAGGTGCCAGGCTGGAGTGCAGTGGCGCGATCTCGGCTCACCGCAACCTCCGCCTCCTGGGTTCAAGCAATCCTCCTGCCTCAGCCTCCCAAGTAGCTGGGATTACGGGCGTATGCCACCACGCCCAGCTAATTTTTGTACTTTTAGTAGAGACAGGGTTTCACCATGTTGGCCAGGATGGTCTCGATCTCTTGACCTCGTGATCCACCCACCTGGGCCTCCCAAAGTGCTGGGATTACAGGCATGAGCCACCACGTCCGCCCGGCCACTCACCAAATTCTTAGAAGTCTCAAACAAGATAGTGGACAAGAGGTAATTTGTAAAGTGTAAATTGTTGTGGAGATGAGACTGTAGTAGTATTGACAGTTTTTAAATATTCCCAAAAGAATTTGCTTTTAGCAATGCAGACTACTGGCTTTTAGGGACACATTACAACTTTTGTGGGCTCTAGGCACTTTGCCTTCATGGGCCCTAAAATATTCAAAATTGTTTTATGACTGCATTGGTGTAAAAATTTGCATATTAATGTTATGTATATTAAAACATCTTTAACCTAAAAGTATATTTTTTCTTTGATTTTAAAATATATTAAGATATATATTGTGGACTCCTAAAGGTATTGAGGGCCTTAGGTGTGGTGTCTACCATGCCTAACAAATCAATCAATCCTGCTGATTTGGACCAGCCCTCTAACTGAGGGCAATGAGAAAAGGTAGACAAAATACAAATAATATCCATTTTAAGACACTGGGGATCTAACAAAGGAGTGAAGAGTTAGAGAAGAGAGAAGCTAAGAGAAGTTAATCTAACATTTAGTGTCACTTTCTCCTTCAATATACTTCTTGATTCCAAAGGTATAGCTGAGCTGTTTACAATTCTAGGGGTTAACATTTAAAGGTCAGGGTCCATCAAAGAGGAGCGTTTCTAGTAAAGCCCCTGGTTTTAAGCTGACACTCTGAAGGGCAACACCTAGGCAGAAAGGCAAATCAGAAATAGACTAGCTCTTCTAGGGACTGAAGACTAGCATATATTCATTTTAATATCTGATTGGGTTAAATTGATCTGGAGTTGTTCCTGCCGTTAGACTCTTAATGCCTGCCAGAAAACAAAGCAAAACAAAAATGTAAATAATCTCTGGAGGAAGGTAACCTCATCTAAAGCCTCAAATTAGTTTAACAATTTTTCACATTTGATGTTTTGGACTTTCAGTCAAAAATAATTAGGCACAGGAAAAGATAAGACTGTATGACCAAAAACTGAGGTTAATCAACAGGTAATAGAAACAGGTCCACAAGGGCCTCATAATGCAGTTATTATACAGGCTTTAAAATAACTATGATTTATATATTTAAAGAATTAAAGTATCTATAGATGGCATTGTTTGTTCTAGACTGGAAATGAATTACAGAAATACATGTAGTTAAGCAGTGAGACATTTGTCTGTTTATAACATTTACCATACCCATGCCCTGCATGTGAATTTTATACTTGGAAAGCTGTCAGTAGGATCCAGTATGAGATGTTGCCATTCATGTGAAGTTTGGTTTTCCATGGATGGTTATGTATTCTTTGAACATTTGGGTTCCAAGTTCTTCAGGTGTACAACATAGCACTCATTTTTATAACCCCACCCCCCAAATGTAGAATTTATGATAATTTGGAAAATAATGGGCTTTGTTTTATCTTCACGCAAAAACAGATAGTGAAACAAGATTGTAGGAGGAATGCCAAGTCTGCTTAACAAAATGTACTCTTTTTTGAAATAGCCCTTCTTATTTTACATCTGCCTTCTCACAAAAAATATTCTAATTATAAATGAGTCATCTCTCTTAATTAAAGCTTGTCCAAGGGAGTCTTTTTACTAAAGCAGTTTATTAGTAATTAGTTTACATTTGTGAACACTACTTGATATAATTATTTTTCTTTAACGTTTGTATAAAAGTTAGACTCTGAACACATTCAGTTAAATTCTATTCTCAAATAATCTCCTTTGGTAAAGCTTTATTCTCATAAAAGATAATCTGAATATTCAACTTTTTGGATTTCCCCTACTGTCTTTTTAGTAAAACGGAAAGGATAAAAACAATGTTTTCGTAGTGTCCGAGGAAAAAAAGATAAATATTTTGAGACATGGTTTCAATTATTCTTCTAAGGAATACTACCTATGGCTATAGGAATGCAATTTGTTTTTTTCAGCTATGCCAGGTATGACCCAAAGTGTTCCAAAGGAATTAGGTGGAGAAAGGAAGAAGAGTTTAGAATCTATCGATTCAGAGACAGTTTCAACTGACTGTAATGAAACAATTTCCCATTTGACAAAGAAACAAAATGATATTCAGAGGCCACTGGCAACACAGGTTTCTTTTCTCCTATTCCCTCACTCCCCATCCTTCTTCCTTTTTCTAGATGTTAAGTTCTCTCCCAGAAAGCTGTCCTTGTTTTGTGTAATCCTGTTGCTCTCTGAATTATGCCCTTTTGCTTTATTGTGGTTTCTGATCGTAACAAATTTTGCCCTAAGATAACCTTTTATGGCAATTTCAGTTCCCTCCCAGGAGCCTAACTTTTCCCATGGAACACAACATAGGTACAGCCACTCAACTTGAGGAGAGGGACACGTGATTGATTCAGGGGAATTTGTATTTTCTGGGCATTTCATAAAACATAGGTAATTATGTTTCTGAAAGTATACTCAAATCTTTTGTTAACTGAATATGATAGCATTCAGCTCACTGCCCTGTCTTCTGACAAAAATGACCACAAAATGGATAGCCTTTTACTGAGCACCATCTACATGAAAAGTTCACATTAAGAGCTAAAGGGATATACAGAGGAAAGCACAGGAAGGGGTTCTGTCTTTACAGGAGTTTATGAACAAATAGAAGATAATGTTATATGTGAGGAAGTGGTGTGAGGCCTTTGCTCTGCTCTATATTCAGACTTTATCTCTTTTAGCCCCCACTGTGCTTAACATAGTTTCTGGTGTATTTTAGCCACTCAATAAAGGGATATTAAATACATTAAAGAAATGAGTTAGTGTGGGCACTAATTTGGCATTAAACCACACACATACCTCTAGGACAGAGCTCATCCAAGGAGAGCTAATGCAGTGCTCACAAGGAGGCAGTGAAATTTGGTGGTTCGCTGACCATCAACTCAGCAGTAGATCTTTGATGAGATCATTTACTATTTGAGAATATGACAAAAGCTATGAACACTTGTTCCAGAAAAATACGTAAGTGCACATACATGGTAACTTTTGAGTGCAATTTAGACTTCCTGTGGATTCTCTAAATGTCTATAGTCCTGTGGTTAGGAACCCCTACTTTTCTGAATGTCTATTATGAGTCAGGCACTGTGTGGGACGTACACTGGGTGCTGTGAGAGCCCAGAAGAGAGATATTTATCTCAACCTGGTGATTTAGAGTAGGCTTCCTGGAGAGTTAGAGACTGAGGCTGAAACCTGAAGGATAAATGGAATAATAATAATAATAATAGTAATAGTAATAATTAATAAGTCACATGACAACACTCAGGGAGACCTTTCCTATTCATCCTGGTGAAAATAACATGCTGTTTTCTATCTCATTATTCTTTCTTCATTTTTAATAGCACTTATCACACTCTGTAGTTGTGTTCTTTTGTTTATTATCAATGCCCTGAGTAGAATGTAAGTGCCACAAAGGTAAGTGAATTCAATCTGTGGTGTTCACTGCTATATCCCCAGTGACTGAAAGAGTGCCAGACATGCTCATTATTTGTTGAATGAATAAGGACTTCCTAGGCAGGTGGAAGAGCTTGCACGAAAGCACAGAGACATGAGAGACTATGTGGAGTCTATGAGTCATTCAATGTACCTGTAAGGTAAAATGTAAATGAGAGTGCTGGCAGATGAGACTGAAGAGGAAAGGAGTATGCAGGTCATAGAGGACCCCCTTAAGGCAGTTGAACTCTCTGTAGTTCCAATGTGGAGGACAATTTCATGTAGTCATTTCTGGGGAAAAATATTCTAATCTCAGGAGAAAGAACTGGGGATGAGATGGGGCAGAGAACAAAGTAGAATAAAACAAGTCCAATCCAGGCTGACTTAGGATGTTCTGTCATAGAAACTCTACAACTACTTCCTGCCTTTGACTCTGGTTTGGGTCTCTAACTATGGGCTGGTATGTTGGACTTAGGCTCTGTTAAGAAGGATAATGACAATGATAGAGTAAATTGATCAATGCACTGTGCCAAACCATATGCCTAGATTTTGACATTTCATTTTCACAATGACCTTATAAAGGAGATACTGTTATATCACAGTCACATGATTTAGACAAGGAAATTGAGACTTGGGTCACGCAAATTCCTCAGTGTCATACTTCAGCAAGTGCAGGAGTAAGGATTTGGAACTAGGCAATTTGAATCGAGAGCTTAATTCTAACCAGTAACCTCCATGCTTTTCTAACAATTAAATTTCTGTCTCTGCCCCCAGGCTTCATCTCTGGACTTGGATAGACTAGGGCTATACCACTGGGCTTCTTGTTCTTAATTTCCATCCTCTATGCCCTGTCACTTGCTTATGGGTGTTTGTGGCCATGTCCTACTCTAGTCTGTGATAAAACAACATCACATGTAGAATAGTAAGAACTCTTATGACATTCAGCCCTGAGCTCTCTAGAGGTAGTTTGAGTGGATTAGAAATCATCTGGGCCAAATCTTGCTTGCAAATCAGTATTGATGTTGTCACTTTTAGTGATTTGTTGACAGAAACAGTATCTTTTATTAGCCAGATCCAGAGAAGACCTTTTCTGTTAAAGCACGTGTTGGCCTGTGCCAGGGAATGTAGGAACTGGGAAGTCTATGAAGCTGTTTGTTGAATCAGTTTATATCGTAATTAATATGTAACAAGGTAATTCTGCTAGTAACCATGAATGTTTCTGGGTTGCCAGACACTTTTTTAAATAACATTTTCGTGTATTTACTTATTTATTCCATGTATATTTATGAGGTAGTTAGTTACCACTACTATCTACATTTTCCAGATGAGGGTTAATGAAATTGCCCAAACTAAAGAGCTAGTAAGAGGTAAGGCTTGAATATGAATCCAGGCAAGTCTGGGTCCCAAGCCTGCTCTTTTAACTAGACAGGCTGTTCTTTGCAGGCTAGTTTCATAATGTCGTACAAGGGTTTGGATCATAATCCCCCGCCCCACCCCCCCCAAAGAAACCCCACACAATTCCGAATGCCATAATCCTGAATGTCAAAATCCTGAAAGATCTAAATACTTGAAGTCCTGAAAATCACAATCACAAAAGATTGTGAAATTTCAAAAGTTGAAATCCTGACAGTTGAATTCTGGGAAAGGGGTAAGTTGTATGCAGAATAGTTCCATCATGTTAGAATTATTACCTTGTTATTGTCCTCATTTTGACTTGGAAGAAAATTCAGATAAATAGATTGACCATGTGATATGGCAGCAATGCAAACTTCAGTTTAAAATTGCATCATTTGCCTGCATTGGCATTCTTTCCAGCTGATGATATTCCAGGAGCTTTAAATGAATTAAAGCCACTTTTGCCCAAAGAAGCCAGGAAAATTACGGACTGGTTTGAAAATAATTATATGTATGGTAGGATAAGAAGTACTTACTCAGCGATGTTGCTGTTTGATCGCTAGTATTGTTTCTGCCAAATTTGTAATCTATATATGAGTACATGCTGAACAGATTTTCATACACCCAAAACCACATAGGAGCATGGCACAGAATATGGGAAAATTTAATAGGGAATGCTCATGTTGGTGTATATTGAATCACAGAAGAATTTCAAAAAGAGCAGCACCATGTAGAAAATGAATGTGAACATATTCTCCAAGAAGAGCCATGTCCCAAAACAAAAAAGAAGCAGCTATTCATCATGATGCAAGACTTCAACATATAGTTAATGATTGCGAATGCCTGCCAGCTCTTGTGGACTATCTCTTTGCAATTGCCCATAATCTATGCCTGTAACACACTTTTTCATATGTCAAATTTTCTTTTTAGTTTTTTTCTTTTTCTTTTTTAGTTTCTTCAGTATTTTAAATTGTTAGCATTATTTTTTTTACAGTTCACTGTGCTATGTATTTCATCTTCGTATCATTTCCAATGTTGAAGATACCAGTTGTGTAAGATTTTAGAGCATTCTAATTTATGCATTTTTTTTTGCAAATTTAACACCATGAAAATACATTATCCAAATGTTGACTTTGGTGTAAGCACTGTGTGTGCATGTTGTTGTGCAAACATAGCGCGTATACCAAATTCCTCACATATTGTGAAGAATTGTTAACAATTCCTCAATAAACAAAGAAGTGTCCTTTTTGTACATCTGCATTTGTGACTGATAAAATTTCTCCTCATCTTGGCTTTTTGGGCAAATGCATGTGTGGTGGTGACCCACCTCGGTTTCCAATAGATCTTGACAATCAGGTTACTCATCACAGTATTTCAGATGACTGCGGTTATAAACCTGGGTGTACAAAATTACCAACCATGGTGATATGCATTTATACATTTCCCTTCTGATCTATTTCTTTATAAATGCAATTTGTCTCCTGATAACTGTTATATCTGCGTGACAGTATGCCTGAGTGTTTATGCTTGAACAATATGTGTGTTATTATTGCCTATTGTATTGTGTAAAGTGGCCTGTGATGTATCATGTTTTATATTTCTCAAATAAATCCCTTTTTATAAATGTAAATAAGTATCTTTTAAAGAATTAAAAAATATTTTATTCAGAATTATATTTTTGGGATTTTGATCTTTCAGGATTTTAATAATTTGGGATTATGGTATTGAGGATTGGGCTTTTGGGGGTTTTCATTGGTGTCTGTTGCACAACACACTTAAGAAACATGTATTGAGTGCCTATAATGTATGCAGCATTCCACTAGGAACTAATTCAGGAGCCTTTGCATAATGCAAGAAATGATGGAGACTTAAACTAGGGCACTGGAAATAGGTTTGGCAGATATTCCCTTTGGCAATATAGGAATGACAGGAAATAAATGGTAGCTTGTTAGATAGTGCACGTTTGGTTATTTTAGGACAGAAGGATTTGAGTGAGCCCATATCTGGGTGAAGGTGTGCAAGTCTGGGAGAATGAAGAACAGAGAAGGTGACAGTGGCAGAGAGAGCAAGATTATGGAGATGATGAGAGATCGGTAGTTTAAAGCAAGGCTTAGCTTTATAGCAGTGGAAGGCTGTGTGTATATAATGAGAAGTACAAACTAGAAAGGGAGTTCATATACAATGGACATGTTTTTCTTAGTGGAGTAGGAGACAAAAAATCATCAGCTAAGAATGAAAGGACTGAGAATGCCATGGGGTTTTTGTGAATGGGTTGATTGGGGAAGATTTGAGAAGAGAAAATAGAAATGGCTGAATGTGAAATGAAAATATTTTAGCAAATTATGTCCCTCAGAATATTATTTCAGGAGACAATGAGAAAAATGCTTCTAGGGAAAGTGTACTGGGAAATTAATCATAGTATGCATTTCACATTATATATGGGAATATGGAAGACTCTTAGAAGTTCTGTGGTACAGAAATTACCTACCTTCATTATCCTGTATTTTCCAATTTATTTATAGAGCATTTTGTAGTCATTTCTTCACATATTAATTATTAATATCCCATATCATCAGTGTTCCAGGGAATGCATTTCAGGCAATGCTGATACAGAGGGCTGATTTGAGATAAATAAAAAAACTGATGAAGTATGTTGAGAACCCATGTACCTAATCATATAATGCATGTATAATTGAGGCATTTAGTGCTGTCTTGTGACTTCAGCCAGCAATACTTTGTAGCCTGTAATGTAGAGCAGAGAAAATGGAGAGTTGTGTTTGTTCAAGCGTGGGTTTTGGCAAGGCAAAAGCAGCAGAATGCAAAGGGGACAAAATAAATGATGATTTGGTAGACGTGTTGTTGATGAAAGCATGACGGTGGGTAGAGAGAAGGGCAAAATGACTGAGGGGGTAGGAGAAGTTGGAGGGCCTTGTCATAATGGCATCAAAGGACATTTCTGGTGGGCAAGAGGGAATGGGAGAGGTGACAGTGAAGCAAGAAGGTATATATAGATATATTTATTATTTATTTAACAAATATGGAGTGTAATAAACTATAAAATGCTTCTCAGAGTTGGAGTAGGATGAAGCTGGAGAAGAGGCTGATGCATTTTGTACCTAGGAAATCATTAGTTACTTAAAAGTGAACAATTTGTACAGTACAAAGGGTTAATAAGGGGATGTATGGTGAAGAGACTTACGAAATAAAACCTCATTGATTTTTGCCAGTAAAAGGAATGACAAATGGGAAATTACTTGAGAAGACTGAAGGACCAAAGTGTTTTAAAAATTCTTATTTTGTTTGTTTGCATGTAGAACAGGTGAAACAGGGGGCTTGAGGTAAGGACATTGGCTAGGAGGATTGGGATAGGCAGAAAGGAAGGAATAAAATCACCAGCATCACTGAGGGTTCAACTAAAAAAAGTTAACATGGATTTATCTTATGGTCTTTCCCTGGTTTGTTACCTGAGAACAGGAGGGTTAGGGGATGGTAATGCAGGGGTTGAAACAGATCAGGAAAATGGATAAATGTTATGAGGGAGCAAAGCAGGTTGTTTTTAGAAGGGTGAGGGCAGGGTATTAATTTGAGTTCCTGGTGAGGTGAAGTTACAAATTTTGGACAAAAGCCCGGAAAGGAGTGGGAATGAAGGCCTTCAGAGTAGAAGGAGTCAAAAATTTCCTGGGTCAGGGTGTCATATGTATTAATGCAGAGAGAAATTAATGCCACCTTAGACAGGAGTCTGTGTGGGAGGAAATATTGTTAGAAGCACAAAATGGAAGAGGGACTTGGGAGTGAGCAATGCCACCGTGGAGGAAGAGAGGGTGGAGGTGTACTTGGATTATAGTATTGGCTTATAGTATTGGATTATAGTAGCAGCTAAAGGAAGGTGATGGAAAAACAGAAGACAGGCAACTGACATGAGTGAAGAGAAGGCAGAGTTTCTCTCTTGGTCCACAGAAAAAGAGGAAGAACAGGAAGGAAAAAAAAAGGAAAAAGGAAGTGGAAGAGAGGCTTTCTTTTGAAATAGTCATGAGGGAGGCAGAACTCTCAGGGGAAAGACAGCAGGCAGCAGGTAAATCAGGGGCAGACAGAATCCTCTGGGGATAGGTAGAAAATATAAGAAATGCAATTGGTAGTAGAATAAGGCTCCAGAGAACGTAGAAGAAAGGGATGGGGGAGTGTCAAAAGCAGAGACAAATACCATAAGAGAAGATGGACTGAGTTGAAGAGTGTTGAAAATAAAAGAAGCAACACTAGATTTGATGGTTTTATTCTGTGAGCAAAAGTAATGGCTAGTAATGGGGTATGAAGGATGCAAGGTCTGAAGGCTCCAAACTGAGGCCAACCAAGGGGCAGACATTCCTACCCTAGGAGGAAGAAAACCTGGCATGATTGACTAGAGGTAGCTTGACTCCCCATGATATAGTGTTGAGACTGAGGGCTGTGCTGAAGTTGAGAGATGCATCAATAAGCTTACCTGGGCTTTGGAATAATGATGATAGTACATATTTTTTGAGTTGTGGAATCCCGTATCCAAGACCTTGATTCAAAGAGAAGCACAGAGTGTCACCCTAATCCCATGTTTGGTGATAAATGGATTCCCTATCCCTGTGGAATGGCAGTGTCTCCCTATGCATTTGTTAGATGAATGTTTTCAGATGTGCAGGGGGACATGGAGTGAGTAAAGGGAACCAAGATCAATTTGTAAAGTTACTTTCAGGGCCAGCTTTGGAAAATTGTGACACAGAAGGAATTGTTCATGGTACTGGGTATTTCTCTACCTTGCCTCTAGGTGTTCTCACTGATTGCTGCCTGCCCACACTGTATTTAGGGTTCTTGTACCATTTCCTGTTTAACCAGGGCCATTTACAGTAGCCACCCCTGCTCTAACTGTCCCTTTCCCTTATTCAAAAAACTTGACCATGTGCCTTCAAGGCCCTACTCTATTCTTCCCGATGTTTCCTTCATAGCTAACAAGTGAATTAGTGTTAAGGTAGTTAAATTGAATTACTTAATGTCTTCATACCCTCAGGGTTTTTTTCCATTTCATCTGGGTATCTTAACCCAAAGGAAAAACTGACTATGGGAATTGAAAAATCTAAAGTAGAGGAAGGAAAGTAAGGAAGGGCTTCCTGGCCCTCAAATTAAACCAGCAAGACATTTAGCTTCTGGAGGTTTCATTGGGTGTGGAACTGATTTTGTTTTCTAGAAAACTTGGGGTTAGCCCTGGTTTCCTGTGGCCTAAAAGTACTGACACACCAAACTTTTGGGTACAATGACTTGCAGTTGCTTATATTTTCATTGTCTATCGCAGGCGTCCCCAAACTTTTTACACAGGGGGCCAGTTCACTGTCCCTCAGACCGTAGGAGGGCCGCCACATACTGTGCTCCTCTCACTGACCACCAATGAAAGAGGTACCCCTTCCTGAAGTGCGCGGGGTGGGGGGGGGCGCGGGGGGGAGGTGTCTGGATAAATGGCCTCAGGGGGCCGCATGCGGCCCGTGGGCAGTAGTTTGGGGATGCCTGGTCTATCGCCTTTGTTGAGCCCTCTGTGGATAGTGTGGTAACTTTTTTTCTGTTCCTCAGAAACTTTACACTCTAGCTTGCTTGAGGCATAAATAAGCTAAATCTTGCAAAGAGTCTTAGAAAAGTACTTTTCCCTAAAATCAATGCAAAGAAGCTTTGAAAATAGACCCATTAAGTTGTTTTAACTCTGCATGAAAAACTATTTAGTCAGGTAAATCTAATTCTTGAACAGGCTGAAACCTGATTTTTTCCATCCATTTTTCTTCCTCCAACCAAAGAACCCTAGGTGCTCACTAAGGAATGCAAATGTCAAAGTGGAATTTTTTTGATATGTGTCTTCTCGCGAGTGGGGGCTGTGACAATGGCCTTGTTGGTTTCAAGCAATGTCTCAGGCTCTTGCCAGCAATTATAGGCTTACATTCTCACAATACAAAGAGGCTACAAGTGGCACAAATTGCTATCCAGAGCCAACTCTAAGCAAAATGGAGATCCCTTACTTTGTACCCAGGATATCCATTTAATATCTGTTCTTTAGTAAGTATGTGCTGACCCTGTATTTCCATGTCAGAGTTGTCTGTTCAGAATGGTAAAATCATGGGAAAACTTTTCTCATCTGTAAATTTCCCAGGCTATTCTCTTCCTCATCCAACTAGCAACCAATTTATTTGACCATCTGCTTTACTCTCCACTTCTAGGCACCTCATACATAGAGACATTTACGAGTACAAATCTGTTTCTTCTTTTTCAAGACTCTGAGTGCCTTCAGGCAACCATTAGACAGCTCAGAGACCTCTATTGTGTCCCTTATTATGGATCCGTTGTATTGCACCATGTTCTGTCCTATCCCACCTGCCAGCAGCTGTCATGTTAGAAATCTATCTAGCAAATCAATCTCTGCTAAGGTCCTAATACCTAGTAATTGCCAAAGTGTGGCCTCTATTCTTCCCCTCAGGCATATTTGCATTTTAAAAAGGAACTTTTAGAACCACAAAACCTATTTTAAGAAATGACTCTCTATGGCATTAATTTCAGACATTTATTCTTTCAATAAATATTTAACATGTACCTATTCTGAGTCAAACATTGCATTAGAAACAATGAATATGCAATAGTAAAATATGGTTCCACCCTAAGGAGCTTACAGCATAGTATAAGCAATAGGCATGTAAAATAATTTCAGTGTAGTGTCATAAGTTCTATGAGAAAGCTATTATTAATTCATTCAAAATATGTTCATTGACTGCCTATTATGTACAAAGCACTATGTTAGATACCAGAGAAATAGCGGTGAACAAACCAGTCTTTATCCTCATTGAGCTTACATTCTGTTGTATATACAAGGCAGTATAGTTTGATACAGGAAGGAATAATTTGACTGAGAAGGTGGGCAGGGCTACACAGTCATGATATTTGAGCTAGATCTAGGAGGATGAGCAGAAATTCAAGTCCATGAGATGGAAAAAAGCATTCTAGGCAGAAGAAATGTCATGCACAAAGACACAAAAGCATGAAAGATGGACATATTGCGTCTTTGCGAAATGGCAAGTAGTTTGGGGTGTCTGGAGTGTGGGGAATTCTGTAGTGGAGCATCATGGAAATAAAGTTGGAAAGACAAGTTAGGCAAGATGGTAAATGATAGAAGCTGTACAGCCCTGTTTCTGGGTCACACGGAACAGGTTCAAATTTGGGCTCTGCCACTTATTAGTTAGGTAATCTTTGGGCAAATTATCTAATCTCTCTGAGTCTTGGTCTCCACACCTATAGATGGGAATAATAATTGAAACAACCTCATGGTATTGGAGTGAGGATTAATTTATGTAAAGTGTGATGTTTGTCAAGTACTTAGCACAAGGCCTGAAATACAGTAACTCTTCAATAATTTGTAACTGTTGTTATTTTGTAAAGGTGATTGAATCGCATCTGTAGGCAATGGGAATCTGCTTAAACTGAATTCTTCATAAGGGAAGTGACTTGATCAAAGATGTATTTCAGAAAGACCACTCCATCATGAGAAAGAAGGAGAGATTTTAGGGGTTAGCGAGAAGAGGTAAGGCAGAGAGTTAATAGACTAGTGCAACAATTCAGGAAAAAGACAACACAGTCCTGGATAAAATTGAATTGGGGAGGAGGAGAGTCCAAGGGAATGGAATTGAATGGGATTTAGGAGATTGTTCTCTTAGTTCTTGATTTGCACAGGCAGGAAGAAACAGTTGAGGCCAAAGATGTAATCAAAGAAGATGGTGAGTGATTGGAAGGAATGGTGATCCCTTTAACTTAAATGTGAATTACCAGAGAATGGGTATGGTTTTTTGGAGGAAGTGGGGGAATTTCAGGGAAGAAAATTATTGAGACTATCGCAGCAAGTTTTGTTACATTTATGTCTGTAGAACATCTATCTACCTACCAATTGATTTAGCAAGCAGATGAAAAGATGTGTTAGCTGATGAAATTATAGATGATGCAAGAGTAGTAGATGAGATTATCTAAACAGAAAAATATTATCTAAATACAAAGTTGAAATAGACTGGGGACATAACCCTAAGCACTTCATTTTTTTTTAGGGCTAGGCAGAGAAAAAGGAACAAAGTAAGAAAGAACCATCAAAAATATAGAAGGCCAAGTATTAGGACTGTACCCAGGAGCAAGGGATGAGAGTTCCAAAGGGGAAGGAGTGGGAAATAGTCTCAAATGAAGCTGAGAGGTATAAGTGAATTGGAAATTGAGAGGACACTTGGAACCCTTACCAGAGCTGTTTTATTGGAGAAACGAAGGTAGAAGCCAGATTGCCTGGGCTGAATAGTCACCTTGACTTCCTTAGCAACCCTGCTGTATAACTAGCAAAGGGGATGAGGTCACCCAGTGTGCTGGTTAATATTGTCAACTTGATTAGATTGAAGGATGCAAAGGGTTGTTTCTGGGTATGCCTGTGGGGCTGTTGCCAGAGGAGATTAACATTCGAGTCAGTGGACTGTGAGAGGAAGACCCATCCTCTATCTAGGTGTGTACCATCCAATGGGCTGCCAGCATGGGTAGAAAAAGCAGGCTGAAGAAGGTAGAATAAGCTGGCTTGCTTAGTCTTTCAGCCTTCATCTTTCTCCTGTGCTGGATGCTTCCTGCCCTTGAACATCAGACTCCAGGTTCTTTAGCCCTTGGATTCTTGGACTTACATCTGGTTTTTCAGGGGCTCTAGTGCCTTTGGCCGCACACTGAAGGCTGCACTGTCTGCTTTCTTACTTTTGAGGCTTTGGGACTTGGACTGAACCACTACTGGCTTCCTTGCTCCTCAGCTTGCAGACAGCCTATTGTGGGACTTTACTTTGTGATTGTGTGAGTCAATTCTCCTTAAAAAACTCCCTTTCATATATACATATATCCTAATCTGTCCCTCTAGAGAACCCTGACTAATACACCCAGGATATCATAGACCATAAACTTGGAAGAAAGAGTAAGGATTTGTGTCTTATATACATATCTAACCAAATGCTCTGCTGCTCTACAGAGCAACTATATCATAGGCAGTAAGGTCTGTGGCTTAGTTTGATGATCCTTGCAAACAGTGACTCAGTCATTGTGTAGATACAGTCTAAGAAACAAGATTTTAGGGGTTTCAGAAGAGTTGATCTTGTTAATTCGTAATGTCATCAGAAACTCTTTGGTTATCTTTGTTAAAATTTAATCATAGATTAGTAAATTCTATTTTCCTTTAATAAAACATAGCATTTTCATCTCTGAATAGTACTTTTAAAAAATATGCTGCTATATATTTTTCTTCCTGAAGAAAGCTGTTACCTCTTAAAATCTCCGACTCACATGTGTGGCATGAAAAATTTATATGAAGCACACATTTCTTCTTTCTTTTTGGAATTCTGTATGATTTCCACAGAATGGAATCTGAATGCCTGCATAAGAAAGTGTAGGTTCGCCGGGCACGGTGGCTCACGCCTATAATCCCAGCACTTTGGGAGGCCGAGTCGGGTGGATCACGAGGTCAAGAGATCGAGACCATCCTGGTCAACATGGTGAAACCCCGTCTCTACTAAAAATACAAAAATTAGCTGGGCATGGTGGCGCATGCCTGTAGTCCCAGCTACTCAGGAGGCTGAGGCAGGAGAATTGCTTGAACCCAGGAGACGGAGGTTGTGGTGAGCCGAGATCGTGCCATTGCACTCCAGCCTGGGTAACAAAAGCGAAACTCCGTCTCAAAAAAAAAAAAAAAAAAAAAAAAGTGTAGGTCCCCTACCCCTCTCACACAACCCGGGTACCCTTTTCTTCATTTGTATTGGAAGAAGGTTTCTACTTTTCTTCTGTACTCACAGTATATTGAAGAACATATACAGAAGGAAAAAAGAACTTTCTAAAGCCACAACTGCTTTTACTTAAAAGGGAAATCACTTTGCAAAGGACCATTGTGTAGCAGACTTAAGGTGTTCACTATAATAGTTCCGGATGTCAGCTTTAAAATTCATTTCCGAAAGGAATAAAACCATCCAATTCTAGCATTTGTCTGGGAACCCCTACACAGAGAGGAAATTGGCTAGCAGATATGCAGATGTGGGGGTCTGTGCCACGTAACTGCTGAGGTCTGGGATGGATCTTAATCACAGGGGAAGTTTATAAGCAATAAAAGAGGCCTCTGTGGAGGCTTTTCAGGTCCCAAAGCTCATTTTATCCTAAGAATATAGGGCCCTGGAGCCTGTGTGTTCACAAGCAATAAAGCAGTCTAACTCTTCCCAAGTTGCTAAAAGAGCACACTAAAAATGATGCCATCCTCAGCACTTCTTTTTCAAATGGTTCAAGAAGAAAAACCATGTCATCTTTTCTAATACCCACATCCTATTTTCAAATCTGCCAAAAATAGTGATTTTAATTCACAAGCTTTAGACAAGAGGGGAAAATGCACTCAAAAGGACAGCTTGATTTTCTGCTAATCTTAACATTTTATAAAAATAAGCTTACCGTGAAAGTGATGATCTCGTATAGAAAGCTATCTGATTGGAATGCCCAAGGTTTTTGGCTGGGTTGCTTTGCTTTTGTAATTTATTTCAACTGTGGTTGATGTCTTTCACCAAATTGTCCTCATGTCCTCGGCACTTTGTGAGGAAAGAAGCCTTCCTCAAAATTGTCTAAAGCTCTTCTACTAGGTTGCCCTTAGTGTGGACTGGTACCTGTGTGAATCTCAGTCCCAGTTTCTCTTCTTCAGAGAACTATCTGTTCTTCTATTCTAAACATGGGGTCGACCAGCTGCCTCAATGAGTCCAAAGACTCACTCCTATGAAATACTTTCACAGACCTTTAAATGGGGCCCTGTTCCAAGAGGGCAGCCTGGCAAATTGATAGCTCCCACTACTTGATGGAATATTTTCCGGCTATTGTGCAAGGTTGGGCTGCTAGACTGGTACTGAGATATTAATTTGGGACAACTGTCATTCACATTAAACACATGATAATTTTAGGGCAACGTTGACTTAGGTATCAACTCTTTTCCATCTGCATTCCAATTGTGGGTCAGCCATTTGCCTATGGCACCAGAGGTTAGTGGGAGCAGCTGTTGGCATTTTTTAAACTCCTCACCATCCCACTACTGGCACCCAGGACAGTCACCACATTCTTTTGCACAGGCTCTGTGTCTTGTCTCAGACGGTGGGTGGTCACATATATGTCCCCTTAGGGCTTTTGAGACTATTTTGCTCCTATGTCAAGAGTTCTTCTTGTCCTCTCTTGCCTTTAATGGATGTGGTGATATCATATTCTCTGAGGCTGATCTTAAACTGTGCCAGATGAGGGATAGATGCCCCTTGCATGAGTAGAACCACTCTTTTCATTCTGCCCATGGGTCCCTGGCCTATCTTCCCAGCTGGTGGTACTGTATGGAAGTCAGGGGGATGTAGTCAATGTTGAAAGCAACCATATTTGAGGAATGTAATGATTGTGGCCCAAAGCATTGAAGATAATACATGATTGGAAGATGTGTTGTCCTACCTTTATTCTATAAAACCCCTAATGGTAAAAATTTAACATGACCAGAAAACAAATTATTATTCACATTTTCCTGCATACCCTAGGCAAGGCTTACATTTGTGGCCAGCATTAATGGGGAGTGAGGCATAGATGCTGCAGCATCATGAGTTATGATGCAGTGAACATTAAGTAAATGGTATTACAGAACTGCAGAGATAAGATTTACATCATTTCATTAAATGGATTCTGAAAAGCCATAACTTGTGAATAACAGTATTGCTGTTTTCCTCATAGTGGCCAATATAAAATTAGCTAAGAATGGCATACTTACAATCAACCACAAAAAGAGATGGTCCCTGAACATGAAGTATATTTATATGCACAGATCAGACAAGAAACAAACACATAAGCATTGCTTTTTGACCCATCGTTCTAAATCTTTATTAAGTCACTGTATATACCTCACATGAGCCCATAAATTTTGTGATTCATTTTAAAATCTAATTTTATAAATAGTAAAGAGTCCCACAGAAATATTTCACAGGGTTGTTCCCACCCTAGAGGTGGCCATAACCAAAGCATTAAAAGTTTAAACTGCTTGTTAACACAGATACAGTTTTGTGTTGCTTAACAAAGAGGATATGTTTTGAGGATGTATTTTTAGGCAATTTCATCATTGTGTGAACATCATTAGATGATTCTATCATTGTAAAAACCTCATTGAGTGTCCTTACATAAACCTGCATGGTATACCCTACTACACACCGAGGCTATATTGTATAGCCTATTGTTCCTTGGCTGCCAACCTGTACATCATGTTACTATACTGAATACTGTAGGCAATTGGAACACAAAGGTAAGTATTTGTGTATCTAAATACAGAAAAGGTATATTAAAATACAGTATTATAATCTCATGGCACCACAATTATATATACAGTCCATTGTTGCCCACAGTGTCATTATGCATTATATGACTGTACTATACATTTTTTCCCCAGAAAGGGTCTTTATCTATCTGTCAAAGATCGAAGTCAAATAAGAAAGCTGTAATTTCTTTTGGTTTATGTAATATTATTTGGAGCTCAACCCCCAAAGTAGAAACTTAATGAGAAACTAAGATATATACATTAACTGTCACATAGACTTAAATTTCATTGGTTTAGATAATTATTTAATACTTATTCAGTGTATTAGAAATACTTTGCTAAGCATTGGATATATTTCGGTGAACAAATTAAACAGGGACTGAATAAGGACCTCACAGAGCTTAGAGTAGCTGGGGAGACATTAAACAAATAAATATACAAATATTATTGTTATGAGTTTTAATATATTCAAAGGAGAATAAGAAGGCTCTTTGTGAAATGTTGATGACAGGGGTCTTGCTTTATACAGAAAGGGAAGATATTTCTTATAGAGGAGACAAACTGAAACATGAAAAGTCAGAAGAGAAGAGATCCTGGCAGAGCAAACAGCACATAAGCAGCACTGAGATGGTTCCTTCCAGGAATGGAAAATGTGGAAAAGAGTGATTAAAAATGACATTGGAGATGTTGGCAGAAACTAGGTCATGGTGGGACTTGTAGGAGATTGAATCTGATCCTAAAAGCTATGAGAAGCCACTAGGGTATTTTATATAGGAGAGGAAATGATCTCATACGCATTGTTAGAAAACCACTCTGAAAAATGCAGGAGGGTGAGAGTGGAGGTGGGAAGACCATACAGAGGGCTGCTGTATAGATCCCGGTGAGAATGGTGGAAGCTGAATCCAAGGTAGCAACAGTGGATTGGAAACAAATAAGCCACTTTGACATATGTCTTGGAAGTTGAAATGATAGGACTAGCTGATGAAGTGGATTTGTTCATTCATTCCTTCTTCCAACAAATATTTGAAGGCTACTTCCTGTGTTAGGCATTATTGTAGGTGCTGTGAATACAGCAGTGAACAAAAATATAATCTCTGCCCTCATGGATCCTGTAGTCTAGCAGAAAGATAGACATAATAAACCAGGAAAATGTAATATGACCAATGGTGATAAGAACTATGAACAATAATGAAGCAGGATAAGATGTGAAGTGAGTACTGGAATGGGTTTGAAGTTGCTATTTTATAAAGAGTGGTTAAGAAAAAGCTTTCTAATCAGGTTACATTTGAACAGAAACTTAAAGATAATAAAGGAGAAACCTATGTGGTTATCTTGGGGAACTATTCTAGGCAAATAAAACATCAGGAGGTAGAAATGTACTTGGCAGTTTGAAGAACACTGGAGAAATCAGTATGTCTAGAGTTGAATGGGCAATGGTGACGGCAAAATGAGATTAAAGGGGTTCTGCGACGGGGAAACTCATGTTGGGCATTGTAAGAACCTTGATTTGTAAGATAACATGGGAATCCCTCGGAGAGTTTTGAGTAGAAGAGACATGTCATCCAGCTTATGTTTAACAGGATCATTCTGGGTACTGTGTTGATAATAGACCATAAGGAGGCAAAAGATGAAGCACAGGGACCATTTAAGAGACTGTTTCAGTAATTTATGCTAGAGATGATGGTGGTTTGGACTAGAGTGAATATATGTACAGTGCTTGGATCTGTATAAATTTTGAAGTCGAAACAATTTACAAATCAATTGTACATGGGTTGTGAGACAAAGGAGTCAAGGTTGATCCTAATGTCTGAGTAACTGGGAGGAATTAGAGTCACCACATGTTGAGATGAGGAAGACTGTGAGGAGCTGTTTTAGTAAGAAGGAGTTTTAGATTTGGAGGTGGAGTGGGAAAGAATTCAGAATGACTCCTAGATTTTTGGTTGGAGCAATTGGATGGAATGCGGTACAATTTCCTTAGGTGAGAAAGATACAGAATTTTAAAATTTTCTGTGCCAAGCTCCTTATTTTGATAGATGAGGAACAAAAGCCCTGAGAAAACAGCCACTTAGTTCAGTAGTGTAAGAGTCTGGACTTGGTTAAATGTCTCCTAATGAAAGGATCCTGATTCTTGCCTCCTTTCTTTTTCTTTTTCCTATTATACTTTAAGTTCTGGGGTATGCAGGATCATGCAGGATTGTTACATAGGTATACATGTGCCATGGTGGTGGTTTGCTGCATCCATCACCCCGTCATCTACATTAGGTATTTCTCCTGATGCTATCCCTCCCTAATCCCCCTACCCCCTGCTATTCCTCCCCTAGTCCCCCACCCCCAAGGCCCCAGTGTGTGATGTTCCCCTCCCTCTGTCCGTGTGTTCTCATTGTTCAACACCCACTTATGAGTGAGAACATGCAGTGTTTGGTTTTCTGTTCTTGTAAAAGTCTGCTGAGAATGACGGTTTCCAGTTTCATCCATGTCCCTGCAAAGGACGTGAACTCATCATTTTGTATGGCTGCATAGTATTTTATTTTGTATATGTGCCACATTTTCTTTATCCAGTCTATCGTTGATGGGCATTTGGGTTGGTTCCAAGTCTTTGCTATTGTGAACAGTGCTGCAATAAACATATGCGTGCATGTGTCTGTATAACAGAATGATTTATAATCCTTTGGGTATATACTCAGTAATGAAATTACTGTGTCAAATGGTATTTCTATTTCTAGATCCATGAGGAATCGCCACACTGTCTTCCACAATGATTGACTTAATTTACACTCCCAACGGTGTAAAAGTGTTCCTATTTATCCACATCCTCTCCAACATCTGTTGTCTCCAGATTTCTTAATGATTGCCATTCTACCTGGTGTGAGGTGATATCTCGATGTGGTTTTAATTTGCATTTCTCTAATGACCAGTGATGATGAGCTTTTTTTTTTTCACGTTTCTTGGCTGCATAAATGTCTTCTTTTGAAAAGTGTCTGTTCATATCCTTTGCTCACTTTTTGATGGCGTTGTTTTTTTGTCTTGTAAATTTGTTTAAGTTGTCCATAGATTCTGTATAGTAGCCCTTCGTCAGATGGGTAGATTTCAAAAATTTTTACCATTCTCTTGGTTGCCGGTTTACTCTATTAATAGTTTCTTTTGCTGTGCAGAAGCTCTTAAGTTTAATTAGATCCCATTGGTCTATTTTGGCTTTTGTTGCCATTGATTTTGGTGTTTTAGTCATGAAGTCCTTGCCCATGTCTATGTCCTGAATGGTATTGCCTAGGTTTTCTTTTAGAGGTTTTTATGGTGTTAGGCTTCATGTTTAAGTCTTTAATCCATCTAGAGTTGATTTTTGTATAAGATGTAAGGAAGGGATTCAGTTTTCAGCTTTCTGCCTATGGCTAGCCAGTTTTCCCAACACCATTTATTAAATAGGGAATCCTTTTCCCATTGCTTGTTTTTGTCAGGTTTGTCAAAGATCAGATGCTTGTAGTTGTGTGGCATTCTTTCTGATGTATCGTGTTGCCTCCGAGGCCTGTGTTCTGTTCCATTGATCTATATCTCTCTTTTGATACCAGTACCATGCTGTTTTGATTACTATAGCCTTGTAATATCATTTGAAGTCAGGTAGCTTGATGCCTCCATCTTTGTTCTTTTTGCTTAGGATTGTCTTGGTCATACAAGATCGTTTTTGGCTCCATATGAAGTTTAAGGTGATTTTTTTCCAATTCTGTGAAAAAAGTCATTGGTAGCTTGATGGGGATAGGATTGAATGTATAAATTACTTGGGAAAGTATGGTCATTTTCATCATATTTATTCTTCCTAACCATAAGCATGGGATGTTTTTCCATCTGTTTGTGTTCTCTCTTATTTCCTTCGGCAGTGGTATGTGCTTCTCCTTGAAGAGGTCCTTCACATCCCTTGCTAGTTGTATTCCTAGGTATTTTATTCTCTTTGTAGCAATTGTGAATGGGAGTTCACTCATGATTTGGCTCTCCGTCTATTATTGGGGTATAGGAATGCTTGTGACTTTTGCACATTGATATTGTATCCTGAGACTTTGCTGAAGTTGCTTATTGGCTTAAGGAGAGTTTGGGCTGAGACAGTGGGGTCTTCTAAGTATACAGTCATGTCATCTGCAAATAGAGACAATTTGACGTCCTCTCTTTCTATTTGAATAACCTTTCTTTCTTTCTTTTGCCTGATGGCCCTAGCCAGAATTTCCAATAGTATGTTGAATAGGAGTGGTGAGAGAGGGCATCCTTGTCTTGTGCCTGTTTTCAAAGGGAATGCTTCCAGTTTTTGCCCATTCAGTATGATATTGGCTGTGGGTTTGTCATAAATAGCTCTTATTATTTTGAGATACAATCAATTCATGCCTAGTTTATTGAGAGTTTTTAGCATAAAGTGCTGTTGAATTTTGTCGAAGGTCTTCTCTGCATTTATTGAGATAATCATGTGGTTTTTGTCCTTGTTTCTGTTCATGTGATGGGTTACGTTTATAGATTTGCCAATGTTGAACCAGCCTTGCATCCCCGGGATGAAGCTGACTTGATCTCGATGGATAAGCTTTTTGATGTGCTGTTGGATTTGGTTTGCCAGTATTTTATTGAAGATTTTTGCATCAATATTCATCATGGATATTGGCCTGAAATTTTCTTGTTTAGTTGCGTGTCTGCTAGGTTTTGGTATCAGGATGATGTGGGTCTCATAAAATGAGTTAGGGGGGATTTACTCTTTTTGTATTGTTTGGAATAGTTTCAGAAGGAATGATACCAGCTCCTCTTTGTACCTCTGATAGACTTCGGCTGTGGACCCATCTGGTCCTGGACTTTTTTTTTGTTTGGTAGGCTATTAATTGTTGCCTCAACTTCAGCCCTTGTTATTGGGCTATTCAGGAATTCAACTTCTTCCTGGTTTAGTCTTGGGAGGTTGTAAGTGTCCAGGAATGTATCAGTTTCTTCTAGATTTACTGGTTTATCAGCATAGAGGTGTTTGCAGTAATCTCTGATGGTAGTTTGTATTTCTGTGGGATCAGTGGTGATATCCCCTTTATCATTTTTTATTGCATCTATTTGAATCTTCTCTCTTTTCTTTATTAGTCTGGTTAGTGGTCTCTCTATTTTGTTGATCTTTTCAAAAAACCAGCTCCTGGATTTATTGACTTTCTGATGGTTTTTTTGTGTCTCTATCTCCTTCAGTTCCTCTCTGATCTTAGTTATTTCTTGTCTTTTGCTAGCTTTTGAATTTGTTTGATCTTGCTCCTCTAGTTCTTTTAATTGTGATGTTAGGGTGTTTATTTTAGATCTTTCCTCACTTCTCACGTGGGAATTTAGTGCTATAAATTTCCCTTTAGACACTGTTTTAAATGTGTCCCAGAGATTCTGGTATGTTGTGTCTTTGTTCTTATTGGTTTTGAAGAGCATCTTTATTTCTGCCTTCATTTTGTTATGTATCCAGTAGTCATTCAGGAGCAGGTCATTTAGTTTCCATGTAGTTGTATGCATTGGAGTGAGTTTCTTAATCCTGAGTTCTAATTTGATTGCACTGTGGTCTGAGAGACTATTTGCTATGATTCTGTTCTTTTGCATTTTCTGAGAAGTGATGTACTTCCAATTATGTGGTCAATTTTCGAATAAGTGTCATGTGGTGCTGAGAAGAATGTATAATCTGTGGATTTGGGGTGGAGAGTCTGTAGATGTCTATTAGGTCTGCTTGGTCCAGATCGGAGTTCAAGTCCTGGATGTCCTTGTAAATTTTCTGTCTCATTGATCTGTCTAGTATTGACAGTGGGGTGTTAAAGTCTCCCACTATTATTGTGTGGGAGTCTAAGTCTCTTTGCAGGCCATTAAAAACTTGCTTTACATATCTAAGTGCTCCTGTATTGCATGCATATATATTTAGGATAATTAGCTCTTCTTGTTGCATTGATCCCTTTACCATTATGTAATGCCCTTTGTCTCTTTTGATCTTTGTTGGTTTAAAGTCTGTTTTATCAGAGACTAGGATTGCAAACCCTGCTTTTTTTTTTTTTTTTTTTTTTTTTTTTTTTTTTTTTTTTTTGCCTCCATTTGCTTGGTAAATCTTCCTCCCTCCTTTAATTTTGAGTCTATGTGTGTCTTTGCATGTGAGATGGGTTTCCTGAATACAGCACACTGATGGGTCTTGACTTTTTATCCAATTTGCCAGTCTGTGTCTTTTGATTGGGGCATTTAGCTCATTTACTTTTAAGGTTAATATTGTGATGTGTGAACTTGATCCTGCCATTTCAATGCTAGCTGGTTGTTTTGCCCATTAGTGGATGCAGTTTCTTCATAGCAGGCATCCCTAAACTACGGCCCATGGGCTACATGCGGCCCCCTGAGGCCATTTATCTGGCCCCCTGCCGCACTTCAGGAAGGGGCACCTCTTTCATTGGTGGTCAGTGAGAGGAGCACAGTATGTGGCGGCCCTCCAACGGTCGAAGGGACAGTGAACTGGCCCCCTGTGTAAAAAGTTTGGGGATGCCTGCTTCATAGTGTTGATGGTCTTTACAGTTTAGTATGTTTTCATGGTGACTGGTACTGGCTGTTTCTTTCCATATTTAGTGCTTCCTTCAGGAGTTCTTTTAGGGCAGGTCTGGTGGTGATGAAATCTCTCAGCAGTTGTTTGTCTGTAAAGAATTTTATTTCTCCTTTGCTTTTGAAGCTTAGTTTGACTGGATATAAAAATCTGGGTTGAAAATTATTTTCTTTTAGGATGTTAAATATTGGCCCCCACTCTATTCTGGCTTGTAGGGTTTCTGCTGAGAGATCTGCTGTGAGTCTGATGGGCTTCCCTTTGTGGGTAACCAGACCTTTTTCTCTGGTTGCCCTTAGCATTTTTTCATTTCAACTTTAGTGAATCTGATGATTATGTGCCTTGGGGTTGCTCTTCTCAAGGAATAACTTTGTGGTGTTCTATGTTCCTGTATTTGAATGTTGGCCTGCCTTGTTAGTTTGGGGAAGTTTTCCTGGAAAATATTCTGAAGAGTGTTTTCCAACTTGGTTTTGTGCTCCCTGTCACTTTCTGGTACACTGATCAAACGTAGATTTGGTCTACATAATCCCATATTTCTTGAAGTCTTTGTTCGTTTCTTTTCACTCTTTTTCCTATAATCTTGCCTTCTCGCTTTATTTCATTGACTTGATCTTCAATCTCTGATATACTTTCTTCTGCTTGATTGATTCGGCTATTGAGACTTGTATATGCTTCATGGAGTTCTTGTGCTGTGTTTTTCAGCTCCTTCATGTTATTTATGTTCTTTTCCCTGCTGGTTATTCTCATTAGCATTTCATCTAACCTTTTTCAAGGTTCTTAGTTTCCTTGCATTGGGTTAGAACATGCTCCTTTAGGTTGGAGAAGTTTGTTATTACCCAACTTCTGAAGCCTGCTTCTGTCAATTCATGACACTCATTCTCCATCCAATTTAGTTCCCTTGCTGGTGAGGGGTTGTGATCCCTTGGAGGAGAAGAGGCATTATGGCGTTTGGCAATTTCAGCCTTTTTGTGCTGGTTCCTTCCCATCTTCGTGGATTTATCTACCTTTGATCTTTGAAGTTGGTGACTTTGGGATGGGGTTTCTGAATGGATGTCCTTTCTGTTGATGTTGAAGCTATTTCTTTCTGTTTATTAGTTTTCCTTTTAACAGTCAGGCCCCTCTGCTGCAAGTCTGCTGGAGTTTGCTGGAGGTCCATTCCAGACCCTGCTTGCCTGGGAATCACTCGTGGGAGCTGCAGAACAGCAAAGATTGCTGCCTGTTTCTTTCTCTGGTAGCTTTGTCCCAAAAGGGTACCTGCTAGATGTCAGCAGAGCTCTCCTACATGAAATGTGTCCCAGGTAGGATACATGGGGGGTCAGGGAACCACTTGAGGAGGCAGCCTGTCCCTTAATGGAGCTCAACCACTGTTCTGGGGACTCCATTGCTCCCTATAGGGCTGTTGGGCAGGGACGTTTAAGTGTGCTGAAGTGGAACCCACAACCGCCCCTTTTCCCAGGTGCTCTGACCCAGGAAGGTGGGGGCTTTGTGAGTCCCTGATGGGCTGTCTTTTTTTTTTTCTCTCAGATGCCCTGCCCAGCAAGAAGGGAATCTACTTCACAGTCTGCCTGCAGAAGCCTTGCTGAGCTGTAGTCCTTGGCTTCACCCAGCTGCTGTAAGCTTCACAGAGGTGGGGCTTTGTTTACACAGGCGGTGTTGAAGCCACCTACCAGAGCCTTAGCAATGGCATGTGCTCCTCCCCTAACCAAGCTGGAAGGTCCCCATTGGAGCTCAGACTGCTGTGCTGTCTGCGAGAATTTCAAGCCATTGTCTTTTAACTTGCAAGTCTTCGTGGGGTTGAGACCCACTGAGCCAGCTCTCCTAGTTTTCTTGCTTCAGCCCCCTTTTTCAGGGGAATGGGTGATTCTGTCTTGCTGGTGTTCCAGGTGCTACTCACCTAAAACGGGTGCCCAGTTTTGTGCTAGAAACACCAGGCATTGGCGTTGTAGGTGCCAGAGGAAATCTCCTATTCTGTGGGTTGTGTAGACCATGCGGAAAGTGCAGTATCTGAGCTCGAGTGTTGGAGTGTTGGGAAAAGACCCTAATGGCTTCCAATGGCTAGGAGGGAGAGTCTCCGGCCCCTTGCACCTCCTACGTTAGGCGGTGCCCCATCCTGCTTCGGGTTGCCCACCTTGGGCTGTTTCCACTGTCTAACCAGTCCTAATGAGATGAACTTGCTACCTCAGTTAGAAATGTGGAGATCACTTGTCTTCTGGCTTACTCTCACTGGGAACAGCAGACCGGAGCTGTTGCTATTTGGCCATCTTGGAGGAAGTCCCCTCTTGCCTCTTTTCCATACTGACTTTTTAATTTTTAAATCTCTGAAATGTGGAAATGAAATGGTAAGTTTCTTAAAGACAAGATCTGCTCTTTAAGCTTCTTCTGTATGTTATGTTATACTGGGTACTTTTTGTTTTATGTATGAACATCCCCTTTTTCAGGATCCATTATTTTCCACACATCACCTGAAATCTACATGGTTTCCACGGGAGTTACTATGCCAGAACAATATGATCCCACCTCTTCTCCACAGTGAATTGTTTGAGGAATCGACATCTAACCCAAAGTGGGCCAATTTCTTCTGCCTGGTAAAGGGAGGAATGCTCATTCTAAGTGCTCAGTAAATATTTGTTGACCTGAAATGAAGGAAGAGTGAAGCTTTCGGAAACCATATATATAAAACTTTTTCAAAACATATGAATTAGGGAATGATTATTTTCATTTCAAGAAAAAATTTTGCTCTACCAGAAGACTGACTGTAATTTTGCTTTAAATAACAATCTTTCTAGTGCATTCAAGCATTTGTTTATGATCATTCACAACTTGACAGGCTGGGGTTGATGGGAGAGCATTTTAAAGTTAAAGCATTTGGAAATACTTTCCATTAAATTCTCTTTATATGGGTCTGGAGTCTGTACTCCACAAAGGCCTCTCATTTCCAAACAAAAGTTTTAAGCTATCAATTGGGTTAGCACCCAGTGTCAATACAGGCTAAATGATGCTAAATAAACTAGTGGTGCTTTCAATTGTGAGTTCAACTTAGTATGTTTTATAGGCCTCTATAAGACTACATTAAATATAGACTAGATTAATTGAAAACATGGTGCATAGGGAATACCCAGAGTGTGTGTGCCTGTGTGTGTATGTGTGTTTATAGTTAGAGAATATGAGTACCAAAGATACATGGATAGAATCATAGGTTGCTCATAACAAAGAATGAAAGTCAACAATAATACACATTAGCAGAAAGATGCATTCAATGTTTATCAATGAGCTTCTACCCTACTGGAGAATAAGAGGGAAAAAAAAAGTGAGATAGAAGTATGTGGAGCTCAAATTTAAAGTCAGATAATCCATTCAGCATATTTGATAGTCCTGTATTTATTCTGTGAAGATAAAAGTGATCAGTTTCCATAATCATATTAGTGTTAGATAGCATAAAGTAAGCCAAGTTCAAACTAGACTTGTCTGAAAAGGGAAAAACAGGAAGAAACAAGAGGAAGAAGCAAAAAAGGAAGAAGATGAAAGAATAAATGGTAGTTTCATGAACACACATAGCTGCTAAGACTTGTGGAATCCCTCTTTATTTTGTCATACATGGATTTGAGCACCTTTACGCTATGGAGAAGCAGCTTCCAAATGAATTCACATATATCAACCAAATGAATGTGCTAATGTTTGAATGAATACATGTAGTTTGTTGGAGACAATAACTATTGAAATCAGGATACTGTATAATTCATACATATATTAACCTCTTTTCTCAACTCTGGAACAATCTCCTTACATTAAATAGTTGTAAGTAAATCTCTGTCTAGTTTGGGCTTTGTCGACTGACCAGATCACTTTTTCTTTGTTTAGTTACCTCCTACCTGTCCTTTGTCTCAGATGTTATTTCCTCCAGAAAACCTCTGACTCTTCTAGTCTGATTTATTTCTCTTCTGAGCTCCTATTTTACTCTCAGGATAACACCAAAATAAAACTCTTCTTATTCTTTTGTGATGGGCTGTTTACCTGTGTGTCTTGCTAGATTTGTGAGTGGTTTGAGGATATAGACCTTGTCATACATGCACAGATGTGTATATATATTTAATTCAAAGCATCTAGTGCCCACCATATAGTAGATGTTCGATAATGATTATTTAATGAATGATAAGATCGATAAAAGAATGAGAAGAAAGTGAATGATTCAGCCTTAGGGTTAAAGTGGCTAGCTACACAAATGAAGAGGGAGATTGGACATGTGCAAACAGTAACTTGCAGTGTATATAGGAAAAGATGGATGATTTTGGTGAGACTTGTTCATAGTGTTTCTATAAAAGCCTTCTTTTTATGCAGATCTTGGTGAGCTTTATCACTTTTAATATAGGATATTGAGAGATATGCTCCAGGCTGGATATATGCATACATCCCCACAAGGGAAAGAAATCCACAAGTGTCTTAGTCACTCAGTATTTCCACACAGTTACAGTTAAGGGGTAAACTCATAGCATAAGATAATGATGAGATCTTGGGAAATTTTAAAACAAAACTATGCATGATCAGATTCACATTTCCTGCTACATGAATTTCATTTTGTCTGACTTCTTCCTTATTTTATAATCTATATAAGGTCTATACTTTCTACTTAATAAAATATAAAATTCACTGGCGTAGTCCTTTTTTCTGCTCTCTCATCCCTGTCATGTGGACAGCCAAGCACTTTCAGTTGCCCACAGATGCTCTAGGTGGCTTAATGTTTTCCCAATCGAATTACTCTTTTCTCTTTTCTGGCTCAGTTATTATGGGATCATCTTTATCATCATTATCAGCATTAATGCTGTGTCATAATGATACACATAATTGGATCACTTGCTCACTTGGGTAGATAATTGCTTCAATTTGCTGCCAGCTTTTCCAGCTACCAGTGACATAGCCAATAGCCATATGAGAGTATAAGCAAATGATTGGAACTTATTTATTCTATATGATGGACCAACTCCAAAGTTCACTGTTTGGGTATGATTGTATGTTGTGAGTTGTTCATTAAATGGATGCTACCCCTCTTTACTTTATGAATGGGCTGTGTCCATAGCATCCTGAACCCCTGGTATGTTTATGGTGGCCTTACTGCACCACTAGCACCTAGAAGTAGTGTTTGGTATCCAGATAAAGAAAATAAAGTGCTCGTTAGACCAAAGGTATAAGTTTTATTTCCATGGTTAAGTGAGCTCTTGGTTCTTGGTCACAAACTGTACCTCTATTTCAATAGGCCCTGACTCTGGCACAGACAGAACTCTAACCATCCCATAATTAGAAGATGGTGACAGCTCAAGAAGATGACTTTAATTAGAGAAGTCCCTCTAAAACAGAATGATGTGACAGGCAAATGTCACATGATAAAAATTCTGGGTGCAGGCGGTATGCCAAGACTCAGGTGAGCAAAGAGATTTTCAAATAATAGAGAACTGATGACATTGTCAGGTCAGAGAGGGATGATAACATGTTCTGGGTCAGTTCTGGGGTTACTTCTGGGTATAAGGAATGGGACTTTAGTTTGAGAGCAAAATAGGGCCAATGTATTAGAATTATTAGTATTAAGATACAGGAGGAAGCAATGGGGCAATTACTTGAAGTAGGTTATAAGGTAGAGTTTTGGTCATGCAGTGATCTGGTGGAGCTAGCTCATCCTGGCTTGTGAGAGCTGACTGTGTATACTTCTCTTCCTAACTTTACTGTCAGTGAATTCATGTTGATGGTTTGCTGTCAGCTATGGTAGGAGTATTTGCACCATGGGAATGATCAAATATTATAGATCAGGCCTCTCTTCCCAGTTGGAAAGCCAGTTTACCAGCATAACATTGATAATAGAAATAACGTAGCAGCAAGTGGCTTTATCAAATGCTAACTATATGTTAAATACTTGCATTATCTCATTTAAGTTTCACACCATCTAATTTTTGGAGGGAGTGAGAAAACTGAGGCTAGAGAAGTTTAGCAAAAAGTTCAGTTACTAGAATGGGGCATGTGCTCAGAACATGACTAATAGTAAAGGTGCTTTAATTATGGGGCATTTGTGTACTAAACTAGGGTTCTTAAATCTTGCCTCGGATTCTAGGACTGAGCTTGCAGGCAGTGGAGGGTAATGCTTAGGGAACCAGGCTAGTTATTATTTCTGACAGAATTTTAAGTAGAATTATGTCCTCATCTTTACTATATCCTCTTGCCTGAAGTTTTTCCAGTATTCACCAAACTGTGGCAGGAAAGTTCTAGAATTAGCCTAGGTAGCTGCTTCCACATTATATATTTTTGTTCTAATTACTAATTTATCAACTTCTAACCCCTTCTCAAGAGTCTCCTTTAGCATCATACTTCTGAAGCTCTATGTGATCCTAAGATTCTAGATTTTAAAATGCATGTACTATTCCCCAAGATGTTTAAGAACACCTGTCCTTATTTCTGTATGGTACGTTCAAATTTTTATAGCCAGGAAGGACCTTAAAGATGGAGCTATTTTGTTTTCTTGTAGCATACAGACTTTAAAAAGTCAGTTATTTCAGTCTACACACATTTCTGGCAAAAAGATTATATTTAATTTGTCCTAAATTACTTTCATACCCAATGAGACAAAAGTATATAAACAACTAAAAGAAAAATATATTAAACTGTGTAAATCCAAATACACAAATATCTAATAAGCCCTGACCAGTTCTTGGGAATTGTAAATGAGATTTTAGGTGTATAATGCCTGCAGATTAATATAAGGTTTACTTAAACCAGTGTGTATTTTTGAACCCTAATAATGATTTTCTTTAACTTTACTATAGCAATTTACAGCAAGTCAACTGCAGGAAGATTAAGCATAGTGGTAATATCCTTTCTATTACATTAGACATAATAGGAAACCCAGATCTACCAAGAAATCATTTTTTGCTCTGCAGTTGGCCCATTATTTCACATAGTTCTGAGGGAAAATAGAGGAAAAGCACATTTTAAGCAAGTGTAGACATCGCATACGTTTGTTTTTGGTTTTGGTTGAGCTGGCATTTTGCATACTCTGCAATTTCTATGTTACACAGAATAGGGTTCAGTTGAATCCAAGAGAGGTTGTGATATTTAGGTAGTGAAATGAATAAGAACAATGTTATATAGATACAAAACCCCATTGTGCCTGTGACGTTTTAGAATAACCGTCTAAAACCTTCTAAAACTGATGCACCAAGATTTGAACTATTGGGCTAATTCATGTATGTATGTGCGCATACGTGTTGGAGAAAGGGGATTTATAGTTGAACACCACAAACTGATGGCTTTTTGTGTAAGCAAGTTACTGCTGCGTAATAAACTATCTTACAAATTAGTGACTTTAAACAACTATATATTATTGCTTCTTAGTGAGCTGGTCAAGCAGTTTTTTTTTTTTTTTTTTAGTCTTGTCTGGTCTTACTCATGCATCTGCAATAATCTATTGGTCACCTGGGGGCTAACTTGTTTAGGATAACTTCAGCTTGGATAACTTAGCTCTTCTCCACATTCTCTTGCATCTCCCTAGCAGGTTAACAGGAATATGTCCATATGGTAATGGTAGAGGTCTAATAGAGTAAAAATATTCAAACAAACACTCTCCTTATGTCATATTTGCTAACATTTAATTATGGAAAGAAGTTATGTGACCAAGCCCCAAATGAAGAATAACATCTTTTGAAGCAAAACTGATGAGAATCCACAGATGCGGTTGCTGTTCCATATACCAGCAAAAATCAGCTTCCATGCCATCTTTGATACACATAATACAGGCTTCCAATGCCTTGAGAAATGAAGCTTGGAACTTTTAATACAAATGCTATTTGGATTATAATGGTAAAACCATAATGTCCAGTACAATGAAAGAAATGATCCTACTGTATTTTGCATTAAGCACGATATGTTGTTTATTAACTCCTTTAGCTAACATTTATTTTTCATCTAATCTATGTCACTATCCAGTTTAGGAAAGACATAGCAAACTGGAGCATGACCAGGAGGAGACAATGGATGCTATTGACTGAATATTTGTGTTCTCTCTCCGAAATTCATACATTGACATCTAAATCTCTATTGTGATGGTGTTTGGAAATGGGACATTTGGGAGCTAATCAGGTTATGAGAGTGAATTCCTCATAGATGGGATTTGTATCCTTAGAAAAAGAGACATATAAGAGATAATCTCACTCTCTACCATGTGAGGCTACAACAAGAAGACAGCCTTGTGCAAACCAGGAACCAGGCTTTCATCAGACATTGAATCTGCAAGTACCTTGATCTTAGAAGTTCCAGTCTCCAGAACTGTGAGAAATAAATGTTTGGTGTTTGAGCCACCCAGTCTATAGTAATTTGTTATGGCAGCCCAACATCACCAGGAGAATGGGAATAGTGAGGAATCTGAATACAATCTAGGAGAAATTGTTGGAGAAGTTGGTGATTTTTGGACTGCAGAAGAGAAGACTTAAGGGTGATATAAGCAGTGTCTTCAAATATGTAAAGAGCTGTCATATGGGATAGGGATAGCATTGGTATATATCATCCCAGAAGGCCAAATTTTCCATTGCCTTGAGAACAAAAAGGAAGTTCTTAAGCATGTACCTACAAGGTCCCACATGATTGGTTTGTCTGTTTCTTTCACCTTATTTCTGCCACTTCCCCTTGCTCACTGTAGCCAAGCCATGTTGACCTCCTTGCTGTTCTTTGTGCACATCAGGCCCACTTCTATTACAGGACTTCTGTATTTACTGTTTCCTTTTCTTCTATGGAACACTCTTTCCCAAAATATTTGCATAGTTAGCTCCTTTTAGTTACTCATATCTCAGTTCAAATGCCGTCTCCTAAGAAAAGTCGTTCTGAACCCATCAATCTAAAATTAGCCCCGGTCGGGTGCAGTGGCTCATACCCACAATCCCAGCACTCTGAGAGGCCAAGATGGGCAGATCACTTGAGGTCAGGAGTTTGAGACCAGCCTGACCAACAAGGCAAAACCCTATCTGTACTAAAAATACAAAAATTAGCTGGGCATGGTGGTGTGTGCCTGTAATCCCAGCTATTCGGGAGGCTGAGGTGGGAGGATTGCTTGAACCCAGGACGTGGAGGTTCCAGTGAGCTGAGATCGTGCCACTACACTCCAGCCTGGGCAAAAGAGAGAGCCTCCATCTCAAAATAAAAATAAATAAATTAATAAATAATAAAATTAGCCCCTACACCTCCCACTGTTTTTTTTTCTTTTTGATCTCATAATCTTACTACTTTACTATATGTATCACTATCTGAAATTGTCTTATTTTTATATTTATTTACTAGCTTGTTATTTATTTCCTTGCAAAAAGAATGAAAGCTCCATGAGCGTAAAGACCTCATTTGTCTTATTTACCACTGTGTCTCTGTCTTATGGTAAACAGTGCTGGTACATAGTAGGTTCTCAATAATTATATATTGGATGAACTAATAAATTGAAAAAAATCATAGGTATTTTGTGAGCTATCTTGTGAAGTAATGAGTTTTCTGTCTCTGCATCTGTTTAAGGAGACATCAAGCAGAGATAAAAAGACTATCTATCAAGGAACTCCCAAATTAAGTGGGAACATTGATCTGATGATCTCTAGAAATCCTTATAACTCTTATAACTCTGGTATTTTATGATGTCCAAGGTCTAAGGAGAATATTATAACTGTAGCCTAGTATTCTTATAGATGTATAAAATTCAAGAGGATTTCAAGGTTAGTCATCTCATGTTTCTTTTTTATAAATTGTACTTTAAGTTCTGGGGTACATGGGTACATCTTGCAGGATTGTTGCATAGGTGCACACATGCCATGGTGGTTTGCTATCTCCATCCCCCTGTCACCTACATCAGGCATTTTTCCCAGTGTTATCCCTCCCAAACCTCCCTGCCCCCCGCTGTCCCTCCCCTAGCCCTCCACCACCCAACATACCCTAGTGTATGGTGTTCCCCTCCCTGTGCCCATGTGTTCTCATTGTTCAACACCCACCTATGAGTGAGAACATGTGGTGTTTGGTTTTCTGTTCTTCCAGATTCATTCATGTCCCTACAAAGGACACAAACTCATCATTTTTTACAGCTGCATAGTATTCTATGGTCTATATGTACCACATTTTCCCTGTCCAGCCTATCATTGATGGGCATTTGGATTGGTTCCAGGTCTTTGCTATTGTAAACAGTGCCGCAATGAACATACATGTGCATGTGTCTATAATAGAACAACTTATAATCCTTTGGGTATATGCCCAGCAATGGGATTACTGGGTCAAATGGAATTTCTATTTCTGGATCCTTGAGGAATCACCACACTGTCTTCCACAATGGTTGAACTAGTTTATACTCCCACCAACAGTGTAAAAGTGTTCCTATTTCTCCACATCCTCTCCAGCATCTGTTGTCTCCAGATTTTTTTGATGATCGCTATTCTAACTGGCATGAGATGGTATCTCAATGTGGTTTTGATTTGCATTTCTCTAATTACTAGTGATGATAAGCATTTTTTCATGTTTGTTGGCCTCAAACCTAGGAAGTACCATTCAGGACATAGGCATAGGCAAGGACTTCATGACAAGAACACCAAAAGCAATCACAACAAAAGCCAAAATAGACAAATGGGATCTAATTAAACAAGAGTTTCTACACAGCAAAAGCAACAATCATTAGAGTGAACCAGCAACCAAGAGAATGGGAAAAAAATTTCTGCAATCTACCCATCTGACAAAGGGCTAATATCCAGAATCTGCAAAGAACTAAAGTAGATTTACAAGAAAAAAGCAAACAAATCCTTTCAAAAGTGGGCAAAGGATATGAACAGACACTTTTCAAAGGAAGACATATGTCTCCTTTGAACTAGTTTGTACTCCCACCAACAGTGTAAAAGTGTTCCTATTTCTCCACATCCTCTCCAGCATCTGTTGTCTGGAGACATGTTTTAAAAGTATATTATTTTATCTTTAGGAAATTTTGTGAGATCAGGGTATCACCATACAGAATGTGTCTACAATTATAATTTGTTTACTTTTTGCTGTAGACTCTCAGAAGGTTGAGTTACAAACACCTCATTATGTAGATATAGGTAGATGTAGATATAGGGTTCTGAACACATTCTACACTAGGAGCCATTTAACTATTATTTCTATTTTTTCTTCCCTGAAGGGAAGGCTCCTTGAGACTATAAGAATGAGCTGGACCTTAAAGGATGGGACAGGTTTTGGAGCATATCAGACATTTAGGCTGGGAAAAGGGACTAAATGAAGGCATGGCCATGGAAATAACATATGTGTGAAAAAAGCAGAGTATCTGTCTTGACAGATATATGGCAGACAATGTGTTTCTAAGAAAATGTGGGAGATGGAAAACTTGGGAAATGGACAAGCAAGGTTAGGTTGAATCACATAGAAGCTTGAGGTTTTTTTAGATTTAGCTTTTGTTTTAAATTGATACATAATAATTATACATATTTATAGAGTATATGTGAATCTCATATAGAAGCTTGAATGTCAAGTTTGCGTTTCATCCATAGAGGGCAGGATTCTAGAATAAAGGAAGGATGTATATCTATAAAACAATATATGTCTATGTAATTATAATATATATAATAAAATATGTTCATGTATGTATGTGCATGTATGTGTTGGGGGAAGTGGATTTATGGTTGAACACCATGAACAGATACCTCTTTGTGCCAGCAAGTTATATATTTTATTATATATAATATATAGTTATATATTTTATTATATATATTATAAATGATGTATATTTTATTATATATTATACATAAATATAAAATATATAAATATATAAAATAAGTATATAAAATATATAATTAAAATAATATATATACTAATTTACATATATATAATAATGGGGAAGCCTTCCAAAGAAATTTAAAAGATGTTGAATCTCTTTTCTCTTTTGGAAGAGGAAACTGAGACTCAGAGAGAAAAAATAACTTAACCAAAGTTACCCAGCCAGTTTACAGCATAGCTAGAGAGCACTAAAGCTTTCTGATTGCTAGCTCAGTATATTTTCCAATATACCATGAAAGTGATAAACTGAGAGCTATACTTGCAATTTTAGGTATTACATGCTTATTTAAACAAGCAAGTAATCAATTAAGATGAATTCTGTATTAGCAGATGTTCAGGAGCAACTCCTGAGGGCTGTAGAGGTAACAAATGTCTGGCAGTGACTGCTTTGATGAAGAGTGGTACCACAGGGTACAATGTTCCTCCACAAACAAGAGACCCTCTCTACTGTGTCCACTGTGTGTGGCCCAGCTGGGAAGATGATTAAATGTATACATTAGATGGGAATGATCAAGTACCTCTCACCACATGCTCAGTGGTTTTCTTTAATTTCCAAAAGCTGCACTGGCTAGAACCTTCTATTTTAATTGATGGATGTTCCATTATGTGGCTGCCTAGTTCACTCTATTTCTAAAGGCCATCACGATCCATCACTGCTTTGTGTTAGACTAGGGATATCCAGTGTTGTTGAAGCTGCCATATTGATTGGAAAATACAGACTGGAGGCACAGGTGACAAAGTAACTGCTCAGGCCTAAGTTCTAGAATCATTATTGATATTTTCGTAAGGGAATTAAACTGAGACTACTTCTGATGTACCTGGGGTTTCCAGAGAACCTGTCCCTTGTGACATGTTCTATTACCTTTCTGTCACCAACTTGCTCTGAATCTACAAACACTACTGCTTAAGAAGGCTAGTCAGACAGACTTGTTTTCAGATCCTTCTTCCACCCTTTAATAGCGGTGTGAATTTAGTCATTGAACTTACTTTCTCACATATAAAATAAAAATAATAGTAGCATTTGCCTAATAGAATTTTGTGGAAGATTAAATGAGATATTTCAAAGTGTATGACAATTTAAGGTCATTATGTTAACATTATCATTAAGAATACAGAAAAAGATCCAACTGAAATGGAACAACTTTGCCTCAGTAACCCACATTCTCATAATGGTAAGATTAAGTTTATTCTATCATAGGAGATAAGACTTGAGTGAAAGAGAAGCGGGATGACTAAGTTTCGACAAAGCGTAGGGGAGAGAGAATGGGAGAATGCAAGTCTCATTCAAAAGATACTGTCTGGAAAAAAGGCAAGATTGGATATGGATACCATATAGGGACCCTGGCTAGTCAGAGAATATCAGTTTAAGAGATTAAGGCCCAGAAATGTTACATTATTTGTATATAGTCACAAAGTTAGTGAACAACAGAGTCAGGACTAGTTGTCAGGTTTTCTAAGTCCCGGTCTTGTGCTCTTTCTTGCCTCCTCATTTTGCTTCCATTTAAACAGTTAGTTTGATAGAAGGAATAAGATCTGGTGTTATAGTACAATATAGTACAGTATAGTAATAGCACAGTACAATATTATAGTTAAGAATAATTTATTGTGTATTTCAAAATAGCTAGAAGAGAATATTTGGAATGTTGTCAACATAAATAAATGATAAATATTTCTGATGATGAATACCCTAGTCACCCTGAGTTGATAATTACACATTGTATGCATATATTAAAAAATCACATGTATTTCATAAATATGTACACTTATATATCAGTTAAAATACATGAAATAAACTTTTATATTTCCAGTAAAATATATGTAATCCATTGAATGATAGAGCTAAATTTAGGGGCCTTTAGAGGTAATTTCATCCAGCCCTTTGTTTTCAGTAAAAAAATTGAAAGTCAAAGAAGTTACTTTTTCACCATCTCATATCTTATTAGTAGCATATCCAAAACCAAAACCTGGATGTTCTAATTGTCATTTAGTTATTTTTGTATTTCACTCTCAGACTTTAATAGTAAAAGACTTCAAGTCCTTTCAAAGAACTTAAGACTTTTTCTTCCCTTTCCTCTATTGCCCACCAGATTATCTGTCTTATTTTAGCTCCTGGTGCCACTATGTAAAAACGTTGGTATCATATCAATAGCACACAAGAACTATTGTAAGCATGTAAGAACTTGACAGTAATATGCAGGTATGAACTATTGGTAAATATTCAAGTGAATTTGATATCACATCATTTTTATAGCCAACATTATGATACCTTATAATTTTAGGATTAAGTTTTGAATAGAATAAGATTGAAGAAAGCTCATGGACTTTGATGGTTAAAGTTTGCTTTGGTACAAATTAATATGTTCAACTGATGTTTGTACTGGTAAATAAATAAAACAGCAAATATGTGTCATTAAATTTTACAGTGACAAAGATAACAGATTCAGCTCAAATGGGCTGGATACTTGACTTTTGTACTAAATGAACACTGTTCTTCCTGCCCCAGAGAGAACAGTCATGTAGAAAAGTCAGGGAAAAGTTTCCCTTGGAGGTATCTATTGAGAACTTAGTTAATCAAGTCACCATTTTCCTAGGCAATCATCAGTTTTCATTACTTTGTTATCATTGTGTCTTCTGTGTTAGCTGTCAAGTTAATAGCTTTTGGGAGAACTACCATGAGACATGTGTTCAAATCTCTACAGATTTTGCAAGTGAAGTTGTGTGGTCTTCACCAGATTTTAAGGTCTTTGAGCACAGAGGCAATGCCTTTTTAATCACCATGTCTCATAACTTTTGTTCTCATTTAGCCTTTGTTATTTGCTCAGTTGAAGTCCATGCAACTGCAAAACAGAAGGCTTCTCCAAAGGGCTTACCCCGTGTCTTCAAGCTCTATCTGCAGTTCTGTTTCTCATAGAAACTCCTGGTATAGCTGCAGCCCTCATTATTTCCCCATCTTGATTTCTTGTCTTTTGCTCACAATTTTGTGTTTTTCCAGAAGGCTTTCCTTTAAAGGCAGATTCTACTTAGTTCTTTTTGTTCTCCTACAGTATTAGACACATGGCAGTTCCTCAAAAATATTGAGTTGATTTCAATCAATTTCAAAAGCTAACTACCTAATTGTGTAATATTTGTTGTCCTTGAAAACTTTTATATAGGTCTTACATTCCAGCTTGATTTAAAGTCGATCATCAATTGCTTGTGGCCATAAATGAAAATATAAGTTAATAGTATACTTTAGGTTTCTCCAGTATCCATCTAAAATTGATTGTTCTGGGATTCCAGGTGAACTGAATGAGGAGTCAGAAGACTAGAGTTTTAATCTTTGATCAGGCTCTAATCACCAACATGGCCTTGGGCAAATAACTTGATATCTTAGTGTCTCATCTGTATAATACAGTTAGAGGAGTTAATCACTCAGGTCCCTTTCTAGTTATGTCATTTGGTGACTGATCAATCCCCACTCAAGAGTCAGGTAAGGGTAACAGTCAACTTGTATGCTAAATCTGGCCCAATTACTGAGCTAAGAAAAATTTTTCCGATTTATAAAGAGTTATACAAACAAAGAAGAACATGTGACAGAAACCTATGTGGTATGCAAAGCCTAAAATATCTACCATCCAGCCACTTACAGAAAAAGTTTTATGACCCCTGGTATAAAGAATGTGAGCATAAGCTCTTGGCCCAGCTCTGTCCACTTACCAATTGCATCAGCAGAGGTATGTTTTGTTGTGTATCTATGCCCCAGTTTCTTCTACAAAATGAGGATGGTAACAGTTTCTACAAATTTGTTTGTTGTGAAGATCAAATGAGATTATATATACAATCTTCTAATTTATACATTATATATACATATATAAAATGTATATAAATTTATACATTATATATACATATATAAAATGTATATAAATTTATACATTATATATACATATATAAAATGTATATAAATTTATACATTATATATACATATATAAAATGTATATAAATTTATACATTATATATACATATATAAAATGTATATAAATTTATACATTATATATACATATATAAAATGTATATAAATTTATACATTATATATACATATATAAAATGTATATAAATTTATACATTATATATAATATATATCTATACATTATATATAATTTATATGTATTATATATATAATGCATAAATTAGATGCCTACAATAGAATTCGTATTCACTAAATGTTAACTGCTGTCATCATTTCTATAATTCCTTGAGAGAGGTAATTAGTTCAAAAGGAGGAGATGAGGAGGGACAAATAATAAAACCTTGAACCATAGCATTTTAGGATTGGAATTGTGCTCAAACACTATCTAATCAGCTCATTTTTATTAAAGATGCTGTGACCAAGATTCAGGAAAATCAAGTGATTTGTCCAGAGACATAGTTTATTATTGTCTGAGCCTATATATTTTCCTCTTATCAAAGAGTCACCTAATGATTCCTAATTCTAGACGTTGACCCATGAGCTCATTGACTTTTAACTTTTTATTTTAAAATAATTTCAGGGTTATAGAAAAGTTGCAAAAATAGTACAAAGAATTCCCCTATACCTTTCATCCAGCTTTCCTGAATGTTAATATTTTACCACATTTCTCCTCTCTTGTATTCTTTCTCTTCCTACAGATAATAGATTTGAATAAGCTTTTTGTTCCTAAACTGTTTGAGAGCCAGTTGCAAATGTGATATCCATTTACTGCTAAAACTTCAGTGTATGTTTAATAAAATCAAGAGCAATCTTTTACATAATCACAGTGCAATTATTAAAACAAAAAATAAATATAGATATAGTATTATTTACTCTATGGTCTTTATCCAAACATTATCATTTGTCCTACTTATGTCATTTGTAGCAAAAGTACATCTTGTCTGTGTCCTTGAGAGTACAAATTTAATTTTTAGTGGGGGATATGTCCCTTGCAGACTTTGAATATTCTCTCATGAAATGTGTTTCTAAACTCCTCAACATGCTGATTCCATGCATTTTAAGACAAGGATAAATTTTCCTTTGAGATCTCTTTATTCCCCTTTGCCTTAATCAATCCAAAGTGGTCAGCAAGATGCAAGTAACATTTCCTCATAGACTAGCGGAAGCCATTAACACAAGTGACATGTTCCTGGGATTTAAGTGGTTCTGTACCGTGCGGTCCAACACTTAGATGTATGGTTATTTGTGTTTAAATCTTAGAGTGAAAATGAAGTAACAATTTGGCACCTTATACCTCCTGCTGAAAATAGACAAATAAAACTCATAAAATCAAAACCTAGGTCAAATCTGTTCTATTTACTTAGCAAATGACAGATTGATAGGACCATCTCTTAGAACATTTTCAGAGGTTTGTCTGAGGCTGATGGAGGGGAAGATATATAAGAGAAACGGCCACTTATTTTTTTTGCATTACTTTGGTTTATCTTATTTAGCAGTGACCCAAGTGAAAAGATCAAGGTATAATACCGTTTTTGTTTTGTTTTGTTTTGTTTTGTTTGTTTGTTTGTTTGTTTGTTTTTCAGAGAGATGGGAAAAGCACATCTATGACTCATTCTAGCATGGCTGTAGGGTTCCATTCTGAAGGGTCAGGTTATTTTATAAACAGGTTTCTTTGATAGTTTTGTTTGGTAAAGAACTTTGGAGAGGGGGATTCTCATTGCTCCAGTGTAATATTGAATTCAGTCTCACAAGATTTCTTTCTTTCTAGTAGGGTTCTTTTTTCTTTTTTTTCTAGTGGTGTTCTTGTCTTACAAATGCTTTTCTTTTACAACTTCTCTTTTAAGCAAAAGTAGAGCTGAGATATTGTTGTTCCAAAAGCCTTATTTGTTCAGCTTGAATACTGTATATTGCAGTGCCAGCCCCCAGCTCCCTCTGTACATTACTCTATGGTACTTCCCTTGGTTAGCATCTGGTATTCTCTTTTTTTAAAAAAACTTTTTTTTTGTTGAAAAACATAGTAAACATACAGAAGAGCAAAGAAAATATAGAGCTAATGAATTTTCACAATGTGAACACTCACATATAATCACCACGCAGCATAGATGAAGTGATTGAAGAAGCACCCCCTACATTCTTGAAAGTACTCGTTCCTCCCTATCATCCCTAAAATTAAGGAAGTAACAGTTATACATGTTAGAAGTTATCTTCTAACATTTATAATGCTAGAAGTTCTTCTAACATGTATAATTGTTACCTCCTTAGTTTTATTTACAGTTTTATCATTTGTTTATATTCTCAAACTCCATATTGTTGTCTAATTTTTGAATTTTGTATTAATGTAATTCTATAGTATGTATTCTTTTGTGTCCTGGCTTTTGCTCAGTATTATATTTATGAGATATCATCTGTGTTGTTCATTCTCTTTCTCTCTGTCAGTGAATATACTACATTTCCTTCTGTAGACAGACATTGGGGTTCAATCCAATTTTCAGTTATTATCAGTATAGCTTCTGGTATATAAACACATGCATTTCTATTGGAGATAAGAGAATTGTGGAGTCATAGTAGGGAGACATTATATCCTGGTTTGCTTTATTCATTCCTGGTTGTTACCTATTATCCTGGTGTAATTATTTATAGTGCCCCATTTCACTCTCAAAAATGTCTTTGGATAATAAAATAGGACAATATAATCATGAGATGTACTTTAATGTTAAAATTTAAGATAATGCCAAGTGATTTTTCAAAGTGAGTGTACCAATTTATAGCCCTACCAGCAATGTATAAGATTTTCACTTGGTCCTCATCTTTATCAACACTGTTTATTTTCAGTCTTTTTAGTTTTGGTCTTCTTGTGGGTGTGTAGCAGTATTTCATTATAATCTTAATTTCTTTGGTTGTCATTGAAGTTAAGCACTTTTAAAAATATTTACTGGATTTCTTTTTTGTGCATGTGTGAATTGCTTGAGTTCTGTCATTTTTGCTTTGCATATTAAAGGCCAAGTTTTATAGTATAAGTAAGTCTAGAATTGTTAAATCACTTATTGTTTAATGATATTTTTGCATAAACGTCTATTATGTTTGATGTTAATAAAGACACATCTGCTTTCTAATGGCTACTATTGGAATGGTAAATCTTCCAATCATTTTATTTTCACCAACTCTGTATCCTTATGTTTTGTATATGTCTCTTGTACACCGCCTGTTAGTTTTTTGGAAATTCGGCCTGTGAATCTTTTTCATTTAATTGGAATGCTGAGTTTATTTACATTCAATGTAATAACTGATGTATTTGTGTTTAAATCTACTATATTCCTGTATACTTTTTTTTGTCTGTGTTTTCTCTTCTTTCTCAATATTCTTTCTTTTTAACTTTTTTTGGGGAGGTGATTGATTTTTATCTCTATTCTCCCACAGATGTTTATATATTATTTTGTTATTCTCTTGGTAATTAGCCTAGAAATTATAACATTCATCCTTAAATTATTAAAACCTGAACTAATTAGTAGTTTAACTCTCCTCTGAAAACTCAGATATCTCAGAACAGTTTAACTCTATTTTCCCTGTTTCTGACATATATGTTATTATTGTTTAAGTCTTTCTCCTTTGAAACAATTTTTTTCTCTTTGCTGTTTCTTGCTGCTTTTAAAGGTTTTCTTTTATTTCATTGTTTATGTTCAGTTAATCATTATGTGTCTTGTTCATTTTTTTTTATTCTTTGGGATCCCCAAATGTATAGATTGATACTTGTCATCAGTTTTGGAATGTTTGCAGTTTTTATTTCCCCAAATACCCTTTCTGTTTCATTTTTCTTAATTTTCTTTCTGTGATCCAGGTTATACATATGTTAGATTTTCTTACTGTGTCTTTTATATCTATCTCTTGCCTTTACTTACTTTTCATTATTCCTTTCTATTTGTCTCATCATGGAAAAGTTTTTTAAAATATGAACTATTTTCCATTTCATCCAGCTATTCAGCCTATTCATTGCATTCCTGAATTTGGTTATTGAAGTAATCAGATCTAGGTTTTTTTGTTTGTTTCTGTCATGCTATTTTGTAGTGTCAAGTTTCTTGCTAACATTTTCAAGCTCTGTCAAGCTCAGCTTTTCTCTACATGAAAATATTAAGAATATTTGTATTATAGATACTGCTTTTAATCTTAGTTTCTATAATTTTTGGATTTCCTCTTTTATCTGTTGCTTATGCTATTTTTCATGTTACTGTGTTTCTTTTGGTGCCTGATTATTTTTGATTGTTTGCTTGACACTATTTTTTTAATAAACTTTTTAAAACAAAATTTAGAACAGTTTTTAGATTTATAGAAAAATTGCAGATACTACAAAAAGTTTCTATATACTCCACACCCACCTTCTCCTAGTGTTAACAATTTAAGTCAAAATGATATATTTGTCACAATTAATGAACCAATTAATACGGTATCATTAACTAAGGTTTGCATTTTATCCTGATTTCCTTTGTTTTTACCTAATATCCTTTCTCCCAGAATCCCATCCAGGATAATAATTAATTGTCCAGTATCCTTAGGCTTCTCTTATCTGTGACAGTTTCTCAGACCCTCTTAGCTTTCCATAACCTTAACAGTTATGAGAAGTACTTGTTTTGCATTTTGTAGAATGTCCCTCAATTGGGATTTGTTTGGGTTATAATAGCATGTGGTTTACATATATTTACTATAGAGTGTAATAATTTGAGGTATAAACTGATTCCCCAAGCAGCTATTATATGAATTTGACTGAGTCCATCAAGGTACTGGCACAATTTCTCTGAAAGGATCAGATTGTGAATAGAAAATGATGATTCTCAATGGCTACCTTCATAGGGCTCAATAGCGTATGGGACACTTTTTGAATGATTCAAAGCTTTCTTTTTTTGTGTGTATGTGTGTACTTATTTTTTTTTTCTTTCCACTGTTTTTTCTTTATTGTGCTTTAGGTTCTAGGGTACATGTGCAGATCATGCAGGATTGTTTCATAGGTATATACATGGCAATGTGATTTGTTGCCTCCATCCCCCCATCACCTATATCTGGCATTTCTCCCCATGTTATCCCTCCCGAACTGCCCCACCCCCTTGCTGTCCCTCCCTTGGCCCCCCAACAACAGACCCCAGTGTGTGATGTTCCCCTCCCTGTGTCCATGTGTTCTCATTGTTCATCACTCGCCTATGAGTGAGAACATTCAGTGTTTGATTTTTTGTTCTTGTGTCAGTTTGCTGATTCAAAGCTTTCTTAAAGGTGAACCTTAAATCTACAGTAAAGGTTTATCATTACCCAGGGTTGTCAGTGACAAAAGTTCATCCAATATGAAGAAAAGGATGTCTGAACATTTTTGAAAAACAACACATAAAATTCTTAGAGAACTTGAAATAGGAACATGCAATAAATAGTATTTCAGTGACAAATCTTTGTGTTACATCTGTGAATAGTGTCATGATTGATGGCTTCTTCAGTTGCAAGAGGCACAGAAGCAGTATTTGGTCAAATATAAGTATACTCAGTAATAATGATGCTTTGGATAAAATTGGAACCATTGCTAACTAGAAATGTTACATATTTTTTTGGAAAGCCAGTAGGTTCCATGCTGAATCTACACATAATAACAATTCATTTTTTGGGTCAAGCTTGCATTCGCCAACAAATTCTTGAACTAGGACATTTTCCTGTATTATTTGAGATGAGTATTTTCAAAACACTCAGGCAAAGTGAGATTCTTTTAAATCTTAGCCTTAAAAAAAAAAAAAGGAGTTAACTGCCTGAAAGAAAAAAAGGCTCCCTACTACACTTTCAAAATTATTTATATTAAAAAGGGAATAAACAGCTCACAATCATAGAAATGTCAGGACAAAGGGCTTCTTGAGGTCATTGAGATAAATGAAGGCCACATTTAGTGAAAAAGAAAGGGAAATCCCATATAAATGAGAATGGGAGATGACATAGAAAATGAGCATCTAAGGCAAAAAGAAATAACTGCAGAAATGAATGAGGATGAATTGATAGTAGGCATTTTACATGTCAGAAAGGAGGCATAGAAATGGGAAGGTGATTATAAGCTAGGTTCTCAGAAAAGGAGTTTCTCATAAAAGAGGATAATGGTATATGAAATTGGTGAGGGAAATTGGAAGAAAGTGGCAATATGGTATCAACAAAGCACCAAGTTAAGACGGAGGAAAACAAGAAATGACAAATCAAAGAGTAAACTACCATCCAGCTATGATGGGAGCAGCCAGGGTGCCTCAAGCATTTTACTGTTGTGCCTCAGCTTATGGTGACTCTCAGGAAGAATGGTGATCCTTCCATGACACAATCAGTGTTCTGTGCTGTTTCTGATTCTTTTTCATTACACGAGTTACAACTGAAAAACTATCTCTACTAAGAACATGTTCCAATTTACCAAGGATAACTAATGCTGGGTAAATAAAGGCTCCTATAAGGGTATGGTAGACTTTTTTGTTGTATTCACTGCAGTAAAAACAGGTACAGGCTTTTAAAAATGCAAATTATAGCACTTGAACATGAAAGAGTATTAGAAGATGCTGTGTTGCCAATACAGCATTAGCTGAGTTGAGGTCTTACTCTGTAAGCTGCCGAAATTTGGGGGGTTCCTGAGGGGAACATGTGTTCTGGAACTACCCTATTACAAAATGATATTTGATAGTGGTAGTGGTGATGATCCAACTGGTTAACAAAGCCTTGTTTCCCATGTTTTTATTATGTATGTCCTATTTCAGAGCCCTCAATTTCTACTCAACATTGTTTATGTACCTCTTAAATAAACATCATTATATTAATCACCTTCATTGTACAGCACTTTATATTTGGTCAACCACTTTCCTATCCTTTATCTCATTTAATCTTTAGCATTTAGCCACAGTTCAACTTTCTTTGGTATAAATAATTGTTTTAAAAAACTGAAAACAGTATATCATTTAGAAATTTGTAGGTTGATATTATGCTAATTTTACACAAGCTAATTATCATTGCTTATGTATTAAGTTGTGATTATGGGTAAACATTTTATTAGAAATAATTTTCACATTAAAATGTATAATAATATACTGGTCTAAATACAGTATTTTTAAACTGAGGAAAACATACATGTTACTCAAAATTACTTTGTATTCCTAAAATACTTTGTTTCATGACATTGTGTACTTTTATTGTGATTACTGATCAATTTGGAGAAATTTTTACCTTCTTATTTTAAACCTTCTATTTGTCCTACTTTTTCTGTGCTTATTTCCTTTTTTTCTTTTGCTTTCTTTTGGATTGACTGTTTGTTTAAAAAATTCATTTTGTCCCTTCTACTTGTTTGAAAATTACATATTTTAGTTCTGTATAAGTGATTCACCTTAAAGTATCATTATACATACTTATCAAATAATCCTAAACATAATTAGTATCTTTAACCCCTCACCAAACAATACGAAAATCTTACGACAGTTAGGCTCCCATCACCCACTCCAGACTTATATACTGTTAGTGTCCAGTATTTGACTTAATTTTAATCTCCATGATTAGCAATTATTATTGTTTTTAGGTGATGGCAATGTTTTATTACTGAAAATACTAGATAAATATCTTATTCTCAAAAACATATATACTAAAATTGTCTCTAAATATGATCATAACTTTTATTATGAATGACTGGTAACTGGGCCATTTACAAGATAAAAGGTAAATTTTTTTATTTTCTTGAGACAGTCTCGCCCTGTTGCTCAGGCTGGAGTGCAATGTCATGGTCTCGGCTCACTGCAACCTTTGCCTCCCAGATTCAAGCAATTCTCCTGTCTTAGCCTCCTGAGTAGCTGGGATTACAGGCACTTGCCACTACATCCAGCTAATTTTTGTATTTTTAGTAGAGACAGGGTTTCAACATGTTGGCCAGGCTGGTCTCGAACTCTTGACCTTGTTATCCGCCTGCCTCGTCTTCCCAAAGTGCTGGGATAACAGGCGTGAGCCAATGTGGTAAATTTTTAAACTTATATTTTATTTTTAATTGACATGAAAATTGTACATATTTATGGGGTACAATGTGCTGTTTCAATGCATGTATACATAGTACAATGATATATATCAATTTCCTCAAACCACTGGTCATTTCTTTGTGGTGAGAACATTCAAAATTCTCTCTTCTAGCTGTTTTGAAATATACACTGTTCTTAACTATAGGTAACTCTACCCTGCAATATAATACTAGAATTATTCCCCCTATACAACTAGAACTTTGTACCTGTTGACCAGCCTTTCCCCATTGCCCCTTCCCCACATCCTCCCTATCCTCTGGTATCCACTGTTCTATTCTCTACTTCTATGAGATCAACATTTTTAGATTCCACATATGAATGAGTTCATATGATATTTGTCCTTTTGTATTTGGCTTATTTCACTTAACATAATGTTCTCTAGGTTCATCCATCTTGTCACAGATAACAAAATTTCATTGTCTTTGTGGCTGAATAGTATCATTGTGTGTGTGTGTGTGTGTGTGTGTGTGTGTAGGTATGTGTCACATTTTTAATCCATTTGTTTTTGAACACTTAGGTTGATTCCATATCTTGGCTATTTGTAAATAGTGATATAATAAACATGTGGATACAGATATATATTTGACATGTTAATTTCATTTTCTTACACCCAGCAGTAGAATTGTGGGATCATATTGTAGTTCTATTTTTAATTTTTTGAGGAACCTCCATACTCTTGTCCATAATGGCTGCACTAGTTTAAATTTCTACCAACAGTGTATAAGAGTTCCTCTTTCTCCCTCTCCTTGCCAGCATTTTTTTTTTGTCTTTTTGATAATAGCCATCCTAAGAGTTGTGAAGTGGTATGTCAATGTGGTTTTGATTTGCATTTTTCTAATAGTGATGCTGAGCATTTCTCTTATACCTGGTGACCATTTGTATATCTTCTTTTGAGAAATATCTATTCAGATCTTTTACCCACTTTTAAATCAGATTTTTTTTTTTTTTTTGCTTATGAGTTGAGTTCCTTGTATATTCTTGATATTAATTCCTTGTCAGGTGCATAGTTTACAAATAGATTTCCCCATTCTGTAGGTTGTTTCTTCACTCTATTGATTGTTTCTTTTGCTGTGCAGAAGCCTTTTTGCTTGATATAATCCCATTTATCTATTTTTCTCTTTTGTAGCCTGTGCTATTAGGATCTTATTCAAAAAACACTCTTCCAGTCCAATTTTATGAAGTGTTTTCCTTTTTTTTTTTTTTTTTCTAGTAGTTTCACAGTTTCAGGTCTTACATAAGACATCCACTTTGAGTCAATTTGTGTAAGTGGTAACAGATAGGAGTCCAGTTTCATTCTTCTGCATGTGAAATATTAGGTGAATATATATGAGTGGGTTTACCTAATTCCACTGACTCTGCTTCCTTGTCTGGTGAAGATGCTGGGTGGACTCTGTGATTGGGTAGGGTCACAGGCTGGGCTCTGCAGTCTCCTCTGAACTGCAGGCTGTGATCTCTGGACAGATGGTATCACTGGCTGGACTCCATGTTCAGACAGGACCTCAAGCTATACTCCACAGTTGATTGGGATCACTGGTTCTCCTGGTTGGTTCAGCAGGGCTGCTGGCTAGGCTTCATAGTTGAACCGAGTGACAACCTATATACCCTGCAGTTGGGCAAGGTTGCTGGCTGGGCTTCCTGACAAGGTGGGACCACCTTCTATGCTCTGTGGCTGGGCCAGACTACTAGCTAGGGACCCCAGCTAGGAAGAGCTGCCAATGTTGCTTCCTGGGCAGATGGAGTCACTGGCTTGGCTCTGCATGTGGGCATAGTCTTGGGCTGGGATCTCTGGTTGGGTGAGGCCTCTAGCAGGGACACATTATCACCACCAAGATCCGAACACTGGTTGCCATGAGCCCTTTCCCCTGCCCTTCTTTGTTCCCTGCTGATCCCAGTTGGTCTAGCTAGTCCTGCCAATTCACCTAGTGTTCTCCATGGTGTGAGACAGAAGTGGGCCTCCCTGAGAGTGCCCCAGAATTCTGGGGAAACTATATGTCCACCTCCGACCCTCCATTACGGAAACCATAGCTCCAGAGGATCCCTTTTGGTGTCTCATGGTGTAGCCTGGAGAAGAGGTGAGTGGCCAGTGTAAAACCATTCCTTTTAACCTTCTAATGCTACTTTTCTTGTTTTGACACCAACATAGTTCTAGATCCTTTATTTTCCTCTGCACTTTGAAGAGTTTATTCTTGAGTTTGCTGCTGTGGGGAATCCTATTTGTAGTATAAATGCCTTTGTAAGTCATCTGTCTTCCCTTCTCTGTGATTGCATTTAACATATTTTCTCTGTCTTTTGTGTTTTACCAACTCACCACAATGTATTTAAGTGTACTTGGGATATATTGTTCTTCCCAGTTTAGAAGATACATGTCTTTCATTAATTCTGGAATCTTCTCTGCCATTATCTCTTTGAATATTGCTTCCACTATTTTCTTTATTCTGTCTTTCTAGAACTTCAAGTAGACATACATTAAGCCTTCCCACTTAAATCTTCTTTGTCTTTTAATTTCTATTTCATGTTTTCTACATTTTGTTTCTCTTAATTTAATTGTGGATATTTATTTCAATTTTGTCTTCCAGTTCACTTTGTCTCTTCAGCCTTATCCAATCTTTGGTTTAACCTATCCACTGAATTCTGAATTTCAATTGTATTTTAAGTTCTAGGTATTTTATTTTGTTCCTTTGCAAATCTGCCCATTTTATCCTGTATCATAAAATCTTAATATCTAAAATGTTTGAGAAGCTAAATAAGTACTTTTATTGTTTCTACTACTTCTAAGTATGGTTTTACTTTGGCTGAATTTATTTTGTGTAAATTCTGAGGGTCTGCAGTTAACGATGCTTTCCTTCAGAGGGTTTTTGCGTTTGCTTCTTCTAGGTGCAAAGAGTTGTTACCAACTTGAGACATCTTTAATCCTACTTGTTGTTTTGGAGCTTCCTGAGGATAGTATAGATATAAACCCCAGACATAACTTAGGGTAGGCCTATTGCTACCAATCTTGGGAGAGATCACTTATCCACGTCTGGAACTACAGAAAGAGAGACAGTTTTTCTCATGGGTTTCATTTGCCATCAAGCATTTGTTTGTTTGTTTGTTTTTGTTTGTTTGTTTGTTTTTCAATTCATAGTGTTCACTAAGGGTGTGATCTTCCTCATGGCTGGGCAGTGGTTTCAATTTAGGTGCTCAATTTGCTCTTGCTTCAGCCCAAGGCCTAAATTTCAGTACCTAGGGAATACGCTAATCCTCTAATCTGGATTTCTGGTATCTGCCATAGTCTGAGCCAGCCCTGGTTGTTGCTTGTGCTTACTGGTCTGGTTTTCGCCTTTCTCTCCCTGTCTCTCTTGCTTTCTTCTTCTCTTTGTCACCGTCTCTGCCCTCTCCCCTTCAGCATTTCCTTTATTTCTCCTAAGTTCCGCAATGCATTTAAAACTGTATTTGTTGTGGTTTATCCATAAGGTAGACATTTTAAAGGAAAGGGCTTTCCAGATGATCTATTGTGCCACACTGATGAAAGTGGAGTCTGTTCTTGTGTGTATTAAGTATTTAATAAATTCTTTTTTTTTTTTTTTTTTGAGACGGAGTTTCGCCCTTGTTACCCAGGCTGGAGTGCAATGGCACGATCTCGGCTCACTGCAACCTCTGCTTCCTGGGTTCAGGCAATTCTCCTGCCTCAGCCTCCTGAGTAGCTGCAATTACAGGCACATGCCACCATGCCCAGCTAAAATAAATTCTTAATAAAAGAGTGATGCCACTGAAGATAATTTTTTTTTTCTAAAATGGCCATTAGAGCTCAGTACCAGAATCCTGGGATAGATGTATCCAGGGTGGGGATTGTTTATTCAGTATTTTCCTTGAAATACTTACTTTTAGGTGTCATACCTTTCTCATTGCTATAGGTTTAAGAAGGAACGTTTTAAGTAGTACTAAAACACTTATAGGAGTATGAAGTTCTTTGAAGTAGAATAAGTATGAGAAAAAAACCTTACCCTTTATAATTTTAAAATGTGATATATTAATATTTTTAACATGTACCTTTTAAATTATTTATATTTTTACTTTTTGGCTTAATTCTACAAACAAAAAAATATATCAAATAAATACAAACTCTTAGCAGCAGCCAGAAACAAGTCCTGAGAAATGAAAGCTATGTAAACTAGAAACAACTGAGTTAAGTTTTCAGAGACAATGTAGACAGGGAGGATTTCTCCAGAAAGCATGAGCTATAATTGATACCAGATATGGTGGTGCATATCTTTTTTAGGGGGTCAAGGAGAGCTTGGCTTTATCATTGCCTCTGAGCATGACAGTTCTATTTCCTCTGAAAATCCCACGAGAAAGAAAATTGTAGCCCCTGACTGATATCTGCTTAGGGCTAGCAAGGCACTCACAGGTAGACCTTGGTGTTCTGTTGGACATAAAAATTTCTCAGTACACTAACGTCAGACAACGTCACTCTGCTACCATGAGAGAGCAAGACAAAACAAGACTACTTTGTAATCATGTCTGAATGCAGACAAAAACAATTCCCAGACTATGGAGATGACCACATGCACCCCACACCCCTGGTGAATAAGAGTTACTGTTACTTTTCATCAATTATTGTTTTACCCCACTGCATTCCTCATGTGTCCTTAATAAAAATTATTGATAACCATAGAATTATCACTGCTTCCTGAGAGAACCTAATCCAGGGCAAAACCATGCTTACTTAAACTTTCCTCAGAGTAACCGGACATAAGCCGCAATCCTGCAAGAAGCTCCTTTCACTGAAAAATCCCCATGATTCCCCATGATGTAGTGTTTCCTAATTGAAAAGAATCAATACACTTAAATTTGTTTGACTGAAGGTGTGTTTCTGGTGGTTTTGGGGTGGAGGGCATTGATTTCTGGGTGATGTAGAGTTGCATTTTACCGCCAGTAAGCCAAATTTGGCTTAGAAGTTTTATCAAAATTTCTCAATCAGCTTTGGGAGTACTTGTTTCAGTAAGAATAGATCTGAAAATTCTATGCTTTATTGTCAATAATGATACACATAGAGATGATAATGTGATGGTATTCTATGTTCAAAAAAGGGGAAAAGGCCTGGACTTGGACTACCTTTGGAGATTTAGTTGATACCATATTGGTGACACTCTTAGCTGATAGGCATTCTCTGGTCTGGCTTTCCATAAAGATAGCGATATTTACAACTGGTTATTGACTTTCACCCGTGGCCACCCTATCCCATTCCCAAATAACTAGGACTATCACTTTAGAACAATATAGCGTCCTGTAAAGCAGGAGAGAAATTCGAGTTATACGTTTGCCTTTTAAATTTCTAGTAGCATAATCTCATGGGTCAGGTGAAACAAGTTTTATGTAATTTTGGAGTGTAACAAAATATGGTTCGTGAGCCTTTCAGAGGAAGAAGGAGATTTGATATGCTGAGAAAGCAAAGGGGACTGGGGAAGTCTGGGTTTATTTCCCATCCTCAGAGCATTCGGCCTAGATTTGTGAAAATGTTAAGAATGATGAATGAGCTGTAAATAGAAGATTTATCTGACTGTGAGCCATAAACAACCATAAATGGATTAGACTGAACAGCTGGGAGCAAAATCGTGGGCATTATGCAGGCACATAGAGCCGGCTGTGGACCGTAACTAGCATCCCACCCTATTGATTAGCTGTTCTGTGGACCATAATAAAACTATCATGGTTAATTGCTAGAAAGAGGAACACACCTAGAAACAGGCAAGTTAAGGTGTCAGGCCTCCAGTTTATTGCTCAAAGGCAGGATAATTTGTGTTTCATTACAGCACTTTCTCGGCAGGATCTATAGGGCTCAATCAAATATCACCACCCACCCCCAATGCACAAACACTTTTCTTGGGCATGGGAACATTTGATTACATTTTGTTGCCTTCTAGCTATGGATCAGTAACTTTTCTAGTCAATCTATTCTGAACTGCAAGCATTCCGAAGGAAAGCCCAAGTGTTTACGGTGCAACCTAGGTAATGAAGAAAGGCGTTTTTCAATACCAGGCAACCAATTTTCTTCACCAGATTAACGTGGGCTCATTTAAGTTTTTACACATTTTTACTTACACAGAAGCCATAAGAGGAGCAATCTCATAAATCATATAGTTATAAAGGAGTGGTTAGGTCTTCTTCATTATTGTTATTTACACCCAAGAGAAAGTGACAAGAGTTTGATAAGGGACTCTGTAGAGTTTCTCCTGCGTTTAAGAGTTGCAGCGTATTGAATAGAGAATGTTTTGGTTTATGTCATAGAATGATACAGGAAAGGGATAATGCACTATTTAATTTTGTTTTCTATAACAGCCATCCTATTTGAAAAGTTAATATATCTCTTGGAGCATTAGTATAACAGGAACTATGAAGACTATTGGCTATTTCCCTTTAATACTGTTATTACAGAGTAATATGTGTGTATGTGCTAGATTCATACATAATGTGTCATTGGCAGTGGAGAAAATAGGTGTGTCTTGCAAATGTGAAATATAATGTGAAGAAAACATATTTCTAGTAATCATGCATGTTTTTACCAGCTTTCTGCCATATTCTGGGATATACTTTTCCTTCTGCTATATTCCTGAGGTTACTATAGCTTAGTAGCAAAAAGCACCATTCAGTTTTATTGGTTCCTGTGTGTAGTCATTGACATCCTTGATTATGTTGTTCTTAGCAGTAGGGTATGGGAGAGGATTTGTTTGCTAGTGGAGTATAACTTTTCTGAGTGTGATCACTCAGCCTGCCTAGTAATCTGATTTATAGCTCTGGTCATAGTAATCTGTCTCTAAACCCACATTCATGGTTCAGTTATGAGTGTTAATACATGTCTATTGAAAACCTACTATATGCTACACCTCTTCACACTAGCAGAAAGTGGAGACATTATTAGATATATTGTCTAATGACTTTTAGTCTTATTTAAGGTGATAATGTCACCACCATACATTTGTTTACAACCAGAACACCATGATGTATGGAGAAATTAGGATTTGTGTTTTAGATGTTATAAAGTAAAATATAAGCCTCAGGAAAATAAAGGTATACACTCTTAGAACCAGAGAGATGCAGATGTAACAGCCTCAGGGACAGAACTCTTGATAAAGTGGGTTTTTGGAGTTAGCAGCTCTTTTTTTTTTTTTTTTTTATAGTAAGTCCTGGGAAAATTTAAGCCCCTAAGAAACTAAGAACTTCTATACCAATAGATACCTAGCTCTTTGAAAAGAAAACATTTCAGTTGCTGAATGGCCTACCCTGGACAGCTGTTAAAGATTTGCCTCCCCTTTCCTGAGAAACTCTAGTGGGTTGAATTGTGTCCTCCTACATATATGTCCAAGACCTAACCCCTAGTAGCTGTAAATGTGACCTTATTTTGAAATAAGGTCTTTGCAGATGTATTTAATTTAAGAATCTTGAGCTAAGATCATCCTGGATTTAGGAGGAGCCCAAAGTCCAATGGCTGCTGTCCTTATGGGAGAAAAAAAAGAGATTTGAGATACAGAGAGACAGAGGTAAAAGCTATATGAAGAGAGATACAGAAATTGATGCATTGCTGCTATAAGCCAAGAAATGCCAACAGCAACCACAAGCAAGGACAGATGCACGGAATAGATTCTCTCTCAGAGGCTCCAGAAAGAACCATTTCTGCTAACACCTTGATTTCAGAATTCTGGCCTCTAGAACTATGAGAGAATAGCTTTTTGTTGTTTTAAGCTAAAAAATTATAATTTGTTATGACAACCCAAGGAAACTAATACAAGCCCCAACTCCATACAAAATTCCCTTTGGTTGCATTGGGTGTAAGTGGAGAATGCTCTTATTGCCCTTGATCAGTTGACCCTTATTAGTTTTCTCCTGTGCTGAAAAAATCTGATACCCTTTTCTCATACTCTAAACTCTACTGGCAAACAAATCATCATATAGTTATGATTGGATACAAGTGTATCACAACAATAATTTTTCTTTCATTCTAACTGCTATCTCTATTAATCTCAGAAACATAGAGCATTGTCTTTGTGCTGCTGTAACAATATAATAATGGGCCTGCTCCTGTGGCATTAATCCATTTGTAAGGGTGGTGCCCTCATGACCAAAACATTCCCGAATTAGAGATCAAATTTCCAACAAGCAAACTTTGGGGGACATGTTGAAACCATAGTGAGCATTCTTGGCGTGATAACACCCTTCTGAAGTACCTTTACTCATCCATATCTGCTAGCTCATGTACAATTAGGTATCTCCATCGCAATTTCACCAGGCAATCAATCTCTCTCTCTCTCTCTCTCTCTCTGTCTCTACACACACACACACACACACACACACACACACACACACACACAGACACTACATACATATATTCTTAGACTTGAGGTATTGGTGAAATCCTCTCCCTTAGCTGACTTACTCGTCTTGGAATTGGTTAAGTCAACATCTAACTCTTCTTTCTTATACAAGCTGCGATATCTTGTCTATAATACATTTTTTCTCTCTGGAATCTTTTATAACATATTCTTGTCTGGGGCACAGATTAGGGAGAAGAAAATGGTTTATAGTAATGAGTCTTTCCCTTTGCAATGTACCTTCTTATTGTATGTTTTCAATAGAGGGCTGGATTAATTCTCAGCAGGCCTCAGATGTCTGTCTTTTTCTTCTAGCCTCAACTCAGTATACTTTGAGTTCAACAGAGAGCAAGAAACATGTCTAGTATATGGTGATTTGGGTCCAAATTTGGTACACTTTGAAAAGATGTTGTATAAGGTGAAATATTCCATCTTGAGTATTCTTCCCACTGTTCCCTTATAGCTAATATATGCTGATCCCCCAGGATGGGAATGAAAATGCATGCATCCTTTACTAGTTGTTGGGCTATAGCTTGTGGTTTTCTCAACCTCTTCTATCCAACTTTACTCATAATCTGTCAGACTGTTCTTATGATAGGGATGGGGCTTTAATTTCCTCCACCTCTACCATCCAGAGCCTTATGGACAGGTCTTGATCTGGAGCATCTTCCCATAAAGTATCATAATGCACTGGACCTGTTGTATGACATTACCATATGGCAAACACATTAGGGAATTTGAAGAGAAAATTATACGGCAAGGCTCATCAGCAAGGATGATGTGACAGATTTAAATAGTTGTTTCAATCAGTGTTGGGAGATTAAAGTTTTGAAAGATATATATTGATCAGAATGTGAAGGATTTATTAAGGTTTTGTATGTGTGTTTGTATACACACACACACACACACACACACACACACACACACACACACATCCTCTCATACACACGTACACATGCACCCATATATATGAAAAGGGATTTATTAGTGAAATTGGCTTATGCAATTATGGAGGCTGAGGAGTCCTGTGATATGCCATCTGTAAGCTGGTAGGGTGGATCAGTTCAAGTCCAAAGTCCTCAGATCCAGGGAAGCTAACGGTGTAACTCTCAGTCTGAGGCCTAAGGCCTGAGAAGACTAGTGTAAGTCCCAGAGTGTGAGGGCCAGAGAACCTGGATTGCTGATGTCTAAGGGCAGGAGAAGAAGGGTGTCTCGACTCCAGAAGACAGAGAGTACACACAGATTTACCTTTCCTCTGACTTTTTTTTCTGTCTGTGCCCTCAGCCAATTTGACAATGCTCACCAATATTGGGTGAGGGTAAGTCTTCCGAACTCAGTCCACTGATTCAAATGACAGTCTCTTTTGGAAACACCCCCATAGACATATTTAGGAATAATGCTTTACCAGCTATCTGGATAATATCTTAATCCAGCCAAGTTGATACCTAAAAATAATTATCACAGAGTACCCTGAAAACAGGGCAAAAGAATTTCGAATTATTATGATAAGGTAAATACATTTATTTACCTACTATATATCCTGCACAATTCCTTCCAAAAAAAGCATATAGGTAAACATATATAATAGGACAGCAAAGGCAAATTTTGGAAGAGAGATAAAAAACTATTTTACGAAAATGTGAGATTATAACTATTTCTCTGTTCTCCCCTCACCCAACCCTAACAACTGTTATTTTACTTCTTTATGTTATTATTGTCCATAGCCTGGATCACTGTCTGAAATTTCACATATTTACTTATTTATCTCATTCTCCTAATTAAAATGAGTCATATTAGAGTGAATATTTTTGTCTGTTTTGTTCTCCGTGCGATCCACAGTGCCTAGAATGGTGTTTGGTAATAGCGGATTTCTAATAAGTACTTGTCCTTAAAAAATAACTATACTGGGAACCAGAAAGGGAGTTGATTTAGATTACTAAATTGTGACAAAATGAAATAGTCTGAGGCATTGATCATTATGACGGTGGTGGTGATTGATAGACTGGATGAAGCCACTAAGGAAACTCTTGCAGTAATCTTGTCATGAGGCAAAAATATAGAGCCTGGTCCTGGATAGTAGTAAGAATAAAGGGAGTCTGGGTGCGGTGGCTCATGCCCGTAATCCCAGCACTTTGGGAGGCTGAGGCAGGTGGATCACGAGGTCAGGAGTTCAAGACCAGCCTGGCCAAGATGGTGAAACTCCATCTCTGCTTAAAAAAAAAAAAAGAAAGAAAAATTAGCCAGGTGTGGTGGTGCATGCCTGTAATACTAGCTACTGAGGAGGCTGAGGCAGAAAATCGCTTGAACCCGGGAGGCGGAGTTTGCAGTGAGCCGAGATCGTGCCACTGCACTCCAACCTGGGTGACAGAGCAAGATTCCATCTCAAAAATAAATAAATAAATAAATAAATAAACAAACAAATAAATAAATAAATAAATGAAGAGAACAACAGAAATCCAGAATTATTGGTGTAATTTCACCATCACTTTCTACAAGATTACTCCTACTCTCACCATTCTTTCTGACCAAGATGTAAAAGACCATGGACATAATTAATTCATAATGGTTCAACAACCTGCCTTCAAATGTTATGCTGAGCAAGATGATCTTTATGAGTCCCTTTCAAGAATCTGATGTGATAATTTTGTGATTTCACCATCCCCAACTTCCAAACAAAGTATGCTTCCCTGAAACAGGAAGGATTCTAAGAGTATTTTTGATTCAGTTAAATAGACTGTAAATACATTTGCATGAGTGTGGTTCTAGCACTGCTGAAACAGGGAACTTTAGTGTTTGTATGACTAACACTTTGTGCTCCCTATTCTCTTTTACTAACAGACAAACAGTGGTAAATCATGCAACAAGCAGGACCATTATGAAAGGAACAAAGGTATTAATTTGGGATTTTGCCAGAAGGCTTAGAAACAAATCAGTCCATTTACAGCTGAGAGCCTCCATGCTGTTGAATTTTCATGTTCTCATTTTCTCAGCCAGTAACTGCTACCACTGAGTTGATGTTCCTGAGTTAGAGATAATGTTTTCCTGGAAATGGAGCCATCTACTTTTGCTTCTCTTCAAGAGCAAACTGATCTTTTGAAAGAATGTTTTCCATATGCCACCTGAGTTGATGATAATTATTATTAATGGTATCTCTATCTTTCTTCCTAGCTGACCTGCAGAGCAAAAGAATAAAAGTCTTAGCGGAATTAATAACTCCATTGCAATGCATCATAAAGATAAGCCAGTAATTACAAGGTCAGATAGGCATACACAGATAGATTGTTAGCTGGTTATACTATAATGAAAGAGCAGACCTTTTACATAAGTTTATGAATAATGTTTTTCATAAAGACAGGAGATTGATTATCCCAGAAAAGCTTCCCCCTGAACCTAAGACCATCAGCAATCACAATAATGAAATATTAATAACAAATTTGAGAATCTATCAGGAGTAAATTTCATAACCCACTATAATGAGTTTCTTGTTTCTAATTTTGGAGGGGAGCTAAATGAAGTATTACTGAAGGCAGAAAAACAGAAGACTATGTTTTGCATTGGGAGACAAATCAAGACTGCTTCATTTTAAAGAGTAGATCTGAAGAAGTGGCAGGTAGGGGAGAACAATAGGGAGTTTAATTTTTATTTATTTTCCATATAGAAGTAGCTTTATTAGTTAATCTCATTTTTGAAAAAAATAGTCTTTGGATGTATTATTTTTCTGAAAACAAGTGTATAATTATATAATTACATCTTTATATTATAATAGCTTGAAGAATTATGTTTGTTAGTTACCTAGCAACCATAAAAGCTGAATTTCAAAGCAGGAGATCAAAACTAGGATTCTTAACATAGAAGTAAAATAAGATGCTTCTTAGTAAAAATAATGCATGTAGTAATTTGGAATGATGATGAGAAAACAAAAGAAAAATGACCCCATCGATGTATTTTTATTTTTCTGATCAATATAAAATGATGTGGGTGGCACCAGGCATGAATCCAATTTTCAGCTGCTATATTTAGCATCCACATTAAGCTCATCTTCTTAGTGGTTTTAATTACTCACATTGAGATATGTGAATGTATCAGTACTGCATAATTACATTGTATTCCGGTATAAAAAAGGGTGGTGTGTCACTTCAATACAAAAGGACATAATTTAGTAGTAGTATATAAACTGCTGCTTTCATATATGTTGATATTCATGATCATTCATGCTTCAATTTATATCTCCTACTGTGGGGCTAAGCCCACATAGGATATTCTCTTTCCCAGTCCCATTTGTAATCAAAAGCATTTATCAAAAAGCCATTGAGAATATTCTAAAATTAGATTGTGGTGATGGTTGCATATCTCTGTGAATGTACTAAAAACCACTGAACTGTACACTTTAAAAGAGTAAATTTTATGATATATGAAATATATCTCAATAAAGCTGTTAATTTAAAAATAATATAATTGAGTCCCTCAACCCCTGCAATCATTATTCTCCCTTTTTTCCTTAGTATTGTCTTTTGAGGTAATGATATCTTCTGACTGGCCTCGTAACTACTCCTAGAGTTCTCATGAAACCTAAGATTGCAAAAAACAGAACGAGACATTCAGCTGGTCACAGTCCACAAATTATGTTAAAATTAAGCCTCTCTAAAAGAAACTTGGAGGCACTGGTGACAGGTTGAGTATGAGATGCAAAGGTCAGTCTTTGATATCTAGCACTGCTTGTAGGAGCTACATGAAAACTGTGCACATGTTGCCCAGGGGCTTCTGGAAATACCTGGGCACAATGTCAAGGAGCTGAGACTGATGATATGTAACCAATTTTCTTATGGTCAGATTGAACACAACATTTCTTCCAAAAAAGTTAAAGTCATTGTGCAAAGAGCAGTCTATCTAGTCATTAGCTTCACCAAAGCCAATGCCAGACTATGATCTGAGGAAAATAAACAACTCTCATTGCACTGTTTATGTATTTTGTATAGTTAGCCTTGTAAACTCCCAAATAAGACAAATGACCGGGGTCAGGATCAGTATTATAATTTGTGACCACAAAACTGGGTAATATTAATTGTTTCACACAGTGATTAAATTCAAGGTTTTGACAGACCCCTGAATTTTGTCCTGTACATGACAGCTCCCATACTCATAAATGTTATTCTCTGTTGACACACAACATCCCAGCTATTATTACTTTAAAAAAATATCTTTTTAAAGAATCTCTGTGACTTACGGTTTCACCCTAAATTTGACCAAAGTGATTAACCAAATGAGATTAACTCAATAAGATTGGTGGAATCTCAAAATTTTCAACCCCTTGTTATCCAGCTGAATATTTTGTAAATAAATACCTACTGTGACATAGAATAGTAGGCTCTTTGGAGACTGTACGATGAGTGAGACAGTATTCCTGCCATAAGGACAAAAAGTCTAGATGATTTTAATACAAAGAAGAATAAATATAAAAGAGGAGAGGTAACCTATGCCTTCTGGTTTCAAAGGATCACAGCTGGTTGAGCAGATCAGGAAGTGTTTGCAAAAATAAGTAGCATTTCTGGTTAATATTGAAAGATAGGTTATACTTTTGACAGATGGAAAGAAGATACAGACGACTTTCCAGATAATAGTGAGCAGAGGCACAGGGGTGGGGAAGAAGAAATAATGGGACTCACTAAATGCAATTGGATATTTTTAAAATGATTACTCAGCAGTAAGCATATGTTACATACAAGATATTGTGTTGGCACTATAGAGGATCTAAAGAAATACAAAATTTTATGCTTGAGTCATGCCAGACTCCCAGAAACCTATATATCATGATATCTCTATTTTGTCTTAGTCTCTCATAGGAGTCACCCCTTCTACACAACTTGTATTTTGCTGTTCTGGCTTATACTTTTATCAAAGTATGTAACAAGAAACAGCTAAAGCAAAGGGATGCCTATATTTGCTATAGAAGTACTGTTAAGGCTATCATTTCATATATCACCCCATGCCTCTTAAAAGCCCCATGCAAGAAACTTCTTTAGAACAGAATGCTAGAGAAAGTTTTGTTTCACCTAAAAATTTTGTATAATTTTTTGAGACCTACATCCATCTTCACTTTTGCTTTGGCTGCCAAGAAGTTCATATCCAAGTTGGAGGCTCAATTACAGCAAATTAATTTGGTTTATGATCTATATAAAATGTTATTTTAAAATTCATTAATCCAGGACATATTTATTGAATACCTACTATATGGCAGGTGTTGAGTACATAGTGATGAATGAGAAAGACATAAACATTATGTAAGATTTAGGTAATAAATGGGTAAACAAACATATAAATACATGTAATTTGTATTTGTGCTTGTCCTGATTCTCTATTTACAATATTCATTAGTTTACTGAATGTGTTCTCATTGTTAAGCAATCTTTATTGAGTAGAGTATAAATAAATGCATAAGTAAATAACACAGCTACACAAAAATGTTAAGTTGAGCAAACACTTTATATTTTAAGTGAGTTTCTGTGTAATTGACTCAATCTGTAGGCAGTTTTTCTTTGAACTGGGACTCTATGTGTATAGCTGTATCAGCTGATGAAATGACATTTCCAAAGTTAAAATATTCATTTTTTTAAAGTAGTAGGGAAAAAATAAAAATCAGTTTCTTCCTGTACATTATAAACTTTAGAGGCATCCCCTGAAAAAATAAACAAAAGATGAATTTCACGTTATGTGGTCTAGTCCCATTACAACCTTTTCCACAGCAGATCTTTCTATGCCTCTGCCAATAGTGCATCCATTTCAATAAGGTTCTAGCCCAGTCCTCCCAAATCATTAAGGCATAAGTAGCAACAGTGTTTTTCAAGATAGATATACAACCAGGTATACAAATCACATTGTTTTTAAGCTTTCCTCGTCATAAGTGAAAGCGAGCATGATTATGGCCAGTGACCCAAATTTAAAAGATGTGTTTTCATGAGGCCATGGTAAACTGAAATGAACCAGAGCTGTCTTCTACCTTCTGGGGCTTCCTACCTATTGGTGGGCAGGATCCAGATAAGTATGCAAGGCAGTAAGTGTTCAGTAGAGTTATAAACAAAAAAGTGCTGTGGCACAGAGGAAGGAGGTATTAAATCTCACTCAGGGATCAGGTAAATATTATGAAGAAGTGGCATTTGAGCTGGGACTTGAAAAATGATTATCATTTCAGGAAGCATAGCATGTGGGGATGAGCATTCTGACCAGAAGGAAGACATGGAAAAGGAAGGGAGGTGTTAAAATTTATGAACTTGTAAGTAGTTCAAGGTGTTTATACCAGAGACTAAGTAGAGGGATACTATGAGATATAAAGGTGGAAGATTTTGATGGATCAAAATCTTGCAAGACCTTGAATATGGTGCTAGGGAGTTTTGATTTTGAGAGAAAATTATACATTCTCTTGATATATAAATAATGACTATTTGAGAAATATGGAAATGACTGTGGATGTTATTTCAATCTAATACTTCATTAGGTCTTTGTTGAATTAGTCTCTTGGTACTAGCTTGACAAGAGAATAAAATGTTAAAACAACAAGAAGAGAGATTTTAATCTCCTTAATTTTGTTGTAACTAAGCACTTGGAAATTATGAAAATTATGATGAAGTGCTAGTTTACAGCAGGGAACCCAGATTTAGGATTAAAGGTGTTCAGAGATACATACTGTATGTTTGTATGGCTTCAGCTTGTGGCCTTGCAGATTTCAAGTTAATATATATGTCTCTTTAAGATCTAAGAGGGACTGTAAGAAGCTGCAGTGAAAGTAGGAATGTATAACCTCAGAGAAATACAGAAGAGAAGACTATAAATCATATAAATTATGTTGGAATGCCTGGAAATCCTGGAGGGGGCTCCTGAGAAAATTTTATGTGAAAATCTTTAGCTAATCCGTCCTTGCAAAAGCTCAGAACAAAGGTTTTTTAGTTTTTATTTTCTTTTTGTATTTGTTTGGTTTCTTAACCAAGTCCTAGCCTGATCTTGGAAGCCCTATATCTGAAGCTGGGATGAGCTTTATACAGCTGCCTATAGAATGAGAAGGAAAAGACTCTGAAAAACCTTTCTCATAAAAGCTATCATCCTCCACAAAAGTCCCGATCAAGAGGCTGGCCAGTTGTTGATTAGAATGTGGACAGGCCCTGAAGGAAAAGGGGCTATGTGACTTGATACCACATTTTCCCCAGATCTAAAAATATTTTGTTTCTATTCCCTCCTCACTCTACTCCCTGTACCCTACCCCTATTTGCTCCCCCCAAATTAATTTTTTTTCTACAGACTTGATTTCTTGTCTCCTGTGCCAGTGCTGAAGATATCCTGGACTTCCTTGACAGCAAGATGTTTCAATGCTTCCTGACATGTCATGGTTTAATACCCTTCCCTCTTTATCTCAGGTTGTGTCGTTATTACTTCTACATCATCAATTACACCTCCTCATAGGACTGGCTTATTGTCTCCCTCATTATATAGACATCTCTGTTTCTAGGCCCTTTTAGAACATATCTTTTGGTGAATTAAAATCATCTATCTGTCCCCTGGGTCTTGTTACCCTACATATATCACCTGCCTTCTTCAAAATCTTATTTCATGCTGTCTCTTTGATGAGCACTTACAACTTAATTAGCAATGCATATGCAGAGGACATATGGGAGGAAGAACAGTTAAGATACATGTATTTGGTAATGGTAGAGATGCTTATTTTCATTCCTCCCTTCATTCTTACACAATGCTTCAGGGCCAGCCTTGATTTGGGGTAACAGGTTCCACTAAGACTCTTTTCCACCCCACCTTCAATTTTGCTGCTTAGCAATGATTTTCATGTCTCTACAGGGGCTGCTTTCTTGCCCTTGACACTTTCTGTGCTCTGGGACACAAAATTAATATACAAAAATCACAAGCATTCCTATACACCTATGACAGACAAACATAGCACCAAATCATAAGTGAACCCCATTCACAATTGCTAGGAAGAGAATAACATTCCTAGGAATACAACATACAAGGGATATGAAGGACCTCCTCAAGGAGAACTACAACTGCTCAGGACATAAGAGAGGACACAAACAAATGGAAAAACATTTCATGCTCATGGATAGGAAGAATCAATATTGTGAAAATGGCCATACTGCCCAAAGTAATTATAGATGCAATGCTCTCCCGATCAAATTACCATTGACTTTCTTTACAGAAATAGAAAAAACTACTTTAAATTTCAAATGGAACCATATAGCCAAGACAATGGCCCATATTGCCAAGACAATCCTAAGCAAGTAGAACAAAGCTAGAGGCATCACGCTACGTGACTTCAAACTATAATACAAGGCTACAGTAACCAAAACAGCATACTACTGGTACCAAAACAAATATATAGGCCAATGGAACAAAACAGAGGTCTCAGAAATAATGCCACACATCTACAACTATCTGATCTTTGACAAATCTTAAAAAACAAGCAATGGGAAAAAGATTCCCTATTTAATAAGTGGTGTTGGAAAAACACGCTAGCCATATACAGAAAACTGAAGCTGGATCCCTTCCTTACACCTTATTCAAAAATTAACCCTAGATGGATTAAAGACTTAAATGTAAGACCAAAAACCATAAAAACCCCTAGAAGAAAACCTAGGCAATACCATTCATGACATAGGCATGGGCAAATACTTCATGACTAAAACATCCAAAGCAATGGCAACAAAAGTCAAAATTGACAAATAGGATCTAAGTAAACTAAAAAGCTTCTGCACAGCAAACAAAACTATCACCAGAGTGAACAGGTAACCTACAGAATGGGAGAAAATTTTTACAATGTAGACAAAGGGCTGATATCCAGAATTTAGAAGGAACTTAAACAAATTTGCAAGAAAAAACAAACATCCCCATCAAAAAGTGGGCAAAGGATATGACAGACAATTCTCAAAAGAAGACATTTTTGCAGCCAACAAACATATGGAAAAAAAGCTCATCATCACTGGTTGTTAGAGAAATGCAAATCAAAACCACAATGAGATACCATCTCACACCAGTTAGAATGGTGATCATTAAAAAGTCAGGAAACAACAGATGCTGGAGAGGATGTGGAGAAATAGGAACATTTTACACTGTTGGTAAAAGTGTAAATTACTTCAACCATTGTGGAAGACAGTGTGGTGATTCCTCAAGGATCTAGAACCAGAAATACCATTGGACCCAGCAATCCCATTACTGGGTGTATACCCAAAGGATTATAAAACATTCTACTATAAAGACACACTTGCATGTGTATGTTTATTGCTGCACTATTCACAAAGACTTGGAACCAATGCAGATGCTTATCAGAGATAGACTAGATAAAACAATGTGGCACATATACACCATGGAATGCTATGCAGCCATAAAAAAGGATGAGTTCATGTCCTTTGCAGGAGCATGGATGAAGCTGGAAACCATCATTCTCAGCAAACTGACACAGGAGCAGAAAACCAAACACTGCATGTCATAATTGGTAGTTGAACAATGAAAACACATGGACAGAGGGAGGGAAACATCACACATGGGGGCCTGCTGGAGGTGGAGTGCGAGGGGAGGGATAGCATTAGGAGAAATACCTAATGTAGATGATGGGTTGATGGGTGCAGGAAACCACCATGGCATGTATAAACCTATGCTACAAACTTGCATGTTCTGCACATGTATCCCAGAACTTAAAGTATAATAATAATAATAAATAAACTTCCTGTGCTCTGGATGCAGGGGACTTGGCCCTGGGTCAGAACTCTTTCTCTGCAGTAATATATATAATTAAGCAAATGGCACTGAGCAATGTTCTTTCCCCAAGTCAAAATGCTCCCATTTAGGTAAAATTTGAGCCTGCTGCTGGCAGTTAGGAGCCAGAATGGGAAAGAGAAATACAATGTAAAAGCAATATGAGTTTGAATGAAATTATGTTAAGTGTCAGATGGCACCATTACCCGAATCCCCATAGGCAGACATTAGGGAAGGTCTGTAATGTAATGCTGGAGCAGAATTCCACACTGGAGTGTAAAACAAACATGTTAACTCTTTGAGGTCCTTTGGGAGCCAGGGATGTGGAATAAGTGATTATAATCTAGTTGAATGAATAAAGCGAGCTCTGGAGACAGAGAGCAGGAGAGAGAGAGAACATTTTCTGTTGATGTCACATTTATTTTCAATAATCAGTGAATCAGGAAGTACACACAAATGAATTCCCAAGTAACTAAAATTTACTCATTTAAAATGCAAAACTTGTTATAACTTCACTATTTTGTGAGATACTTTTCTCAGTTAAGAAATTAATGTGATCCTACCTTATTAAAATGGAATACACCAAACATATGTCATTTCTTGATGATTCAGTTTGTCATTATTTTCAATAATTATAGTAATTTTTTGTTGGGAAAGTGACATTTTTATTTGGGGTTTCAGTTATGGAGAGAATTGCCACACGTTGAAGGAGATAGATAATACAGATAGAAGAGATAACGTGGTCACCAGCACTGAAGAACGCATGTCATATTTTGGGAAAAGTGAGCAGTTTAATATAACTATGATATGGGTATGTATAGTCCTTAAGATAATTAAGAGTGAAATACAAGAAAGAAATTAGAATAGCTTGTGACTAAATTTAGAAAACTTTAAAAGTCATTTAAAAAGTATACATTTTAACCATTATAAAGTGATGAGTTATCAAAGGCTTTTAAGGAGGAGAGTGAGGTGTCACCCTTGTGATGATGTTTCTAGGTCTTTGAGTCTGTATCAGTGGTTGCATTAAGGAGTGACTGGGGAGAGGTTTAACGCCTCTGTAATCTCCTTTAGCTCCAACTCTGATAGTCATTTCTGCATTTTACAAAACAGTGCCATGCAAACAGCTTCGAATTCATTTCCAACCAGTTAGCTTTTCCCAAATCCCAAGAGGTTGGTTAATGGGTACAAACCCATAGAATAAGTTTTAGTGTTTGACAGCATAGTAGAGTGACGACTATGGTTAACAATAACTTATTGTATATTTCAAAATACTTAGAGTTTAAATGTTCCCAACACAAAGAAATGGCAAATGTTTGAGGTGATAAATATGCTAAATACCCTGATTTGATCATTTCACATTGTATGCATGCATGAAAATATTACATGTACTCTGTAAATAAATATGTACAATTATATCAATAAAAATATAACAAGAAAAGAAAGAAATTCTTAAGTCACTACCGCTCAGTTTTTATCTCCAAGTATCTCAATATCTACAAAAGTATATACTATATGCCAGGCATTGTATTCATTCGTCCTTTATATACATTTCCCATTTAAATCATATAACAACCTCATCAGTTAGGTATAGGCATACCTTGGAGATATTGTGGGATCAGTTCCAGAGTACAGCAATAACGCAAATATCAAGACAAAGTGAATCACAAGAATTTTCTCAATTTTCCAGTACACATAAAAGTTACGTTTAAACTATACCATATTAAGTATTCAATAGCATGCCCAAAAAACACCAATGTACATACCTTAATTTAAAAACACTTTATTGCTAAAAAGTACTACCAGTCACCTGATCCTTCAGTGAGTTGTAATCTTTTTGCTGAAGGAGGGTCTTGCCTCAGTGTTGAAAGCTTTTGACTGATCAGGGTGGTAGTTGGTGAAGATTGGGGTGGCTGTGGCAATTTATTCAAATAACAACAAGGTTTGCTGAGTCAAATGACAGTTTCTTTCATGAAATATTTCTCTGTAGAATGCAATGGTCTTTGACAGTATTGTACTCAGAGCAGAATTTTACAGAAGTGGAGTCAATCCTCTCCAACACTGTCGTGGCTTTACCAACAAAGTTATGTAATATTTTAAGTTCTTTCTTGTCATTTCCACAATGTTCACAGAATCTTCACCAGAATAAGTTTCTGTCTGAAGAAACGACTTTCTTTGCTCATCCCTAAGAAGCAACTCCTCATCTGTTCAAGTTTTACCATGAGATATCAACAATTCAGTCACATCTTCAGGTTCCACTTCTAATTCTAGTTTTCTTGCTATTTCCATCACATCTGCAGTAATTTCTTCCTCTGAAGTCTTGAACCCTTCAAAGTTATCCATGAAGATTGGAATCAACTTCTTCAAAACTCCTGTTAATATTGATATTTTACCTCTTCCCATGAATCGTGAATGTTCTTATGGCATCTAGAATGGTGGGTCCTTTCCTGAAGGTTTTTGGCCTTCTTGGCCCAGATCCATTAGAGAAATCACTTACAAAATGTATTTCTTGCATAAAAAGACTTGAACGTCAAAATTATTCATTCCCATGGGCTGCAGAATGGACGTCGTGTTAGCAGGCATGAAAATAACATGAATCTCCTCGTACCTCTATCAGAGTCTTGAGTGAAAAGGTGCATTATCAATAAGCAGTATTATTTTGAAAATAACATCAGTAGGTCTTAATAGTGGGCTTAAAATACTCAGTGAACCAAGCAATGAACAGATGTGCTGTCATCCAGGCATTGTCATTCCATTTACAGAGTACAGGCAGAGTAGATTTGGCAGGATTTGTAAGGACCATAGAATTTTCAGAGTGGCAATTGAGTATTGGCTTCGACTTAGAGTCAGCAGCTGCATTAGCCCCTAGGTAGAGAGTCAGCCTGTCTTTTAAAGCCAAGCATTGACTTCTCCTCTCTAACTATGAAAGTCCTAGATGGTGTCTTCTTCCAATGGAAGGCTGTTTTGTCTACTTTGAAAATGTGTTGTTTAGTATAACCACCTTCATTAATTATCTTAGCCAGATCTCCTGGACAGCTTGCTGCAGCTTCTCCATCAGTACTTGATGCTTCACCTCGCACTTTTATATCACGGAGACAGCTTCTTTCCTTATTTATCATGAACTAATCTCTGTGAGCTTGATGCTTTTCTTTGGCAGCTTCCTTACCTCTTTCGGTCTTCACAGAATTGGAGAGAGCTGGATTAGGCATTGGTTTAAGTGAACACTGTAGCTGGTTTGATCTTCTACCCAGACAACTAAAAGTTTCCATATCAGCATCAAAGATGTTTCACTTTTTTATAATTTGTGCGTTTACTAGAGAAGCACTTTTAATTTACTGCAATAACTTTTTCTTTGAATTTACAACTTGGCTAACTGTTTGTTGTAAGAGGCCTAGGTTTTGGCTATCTCAGCTTTTGATATACTTTTCTCACTAAGCTTTGGCATTTTTAGCTTTTGAGTTAAGGTGAGAGATCTGTGACACTTTGTTTCATTTGAACACTTACAAGCCATTGTAGGATTATTAGTTGGCCTAATTTCACTAATTTTAATATTATCGTATCTCAGGGATCGGGGAGGCCTGAGTGAGAAATAGGGGAGGGGAAGGCCAATCAGTGGAGCAGTCAGAACACACACAATTATTAAGTTTGCATTCTTTTATGGGTGTGGTTCATGGTACCTCAAAATAATTACAATAAAAGAGGTATACCTGTATTAGTCTGTCCATTTGACAGAAGAGGAAACTGAGGCTCAGAAAGGTTAACTCACCAACAGTTATAGGGTTAGTGGCTAGCAAGCCATTCCAAAAATGGATATCTGATTTCCAAGCCCGCACTGCTGTGGTAGCTCAGGGCAAAGGTAACATGTACTTGAATTAAGTCATATACAGTGTGGATGGAGAAGAGAGTTAAATCTGAGATTTTTTTTTTTTTTTTTTTTTTTTTCATACAGAGTCTTACTCTGTCACCCAGGCTGGAGTGCAGTGGTGCCATCACAGCTCACTGCAGCCTCCACCTCCTGGGCTCAAGCAATCCTCTCACCTCAGCCTCCCCAGTAGCTGGGACTACAGGTGTACACCACCATGCCTAATTTAAAAAAAATTTATAGTGACGGGTCCCACTGTTGCCCAGGCCGATCTCAAACCCCTGAGCTCAAACTATCCTCCCACCTTGGGTTTTCAAAGTCCTGACATTACAGGTTTGAGCCACTGTGCCCTGCCAAATCTGAGATTATTTAGGAAAAAAAAAATTAGTGTTCCACTTTTATAATGTCCAGAAGTTCACATAAACAGTTCTGGTTTAACTACGTTATGAATTAGCAATGTCTTTTCTGCACAAAAATAAGTTAGAAAAAAATGTAGCAGTTGCAGTCATTCAATTAAGAGGCTTCTTTGAAAAACACTAGTGAGAAATTGGATATTTCTGTGTGTCTTAATTCAGTGTGTGTTTCTAGGTGTGTGTGGCCAGTGTTTGAGTGTACAGTCACTGTAATTGTTACTGCATGTACCGAAGAATAATGACATATAAGTTCTTTAAAAGCACTCTATTATTTAAATTACTCATTAATTAGATTTGCCACCCCATCCCTTATTTGTCTTATTCTGCAAGTTTATGGTTCTTTCTTTTATTGCACCTCAAATATTTCCAGATGTTACAGTTTTCAAAATTCTTTCAGATGCCTCTTCTCATTTGAATTATACAACAGTCATGTAAATAAATGAGGCTCAGAAGACATTTAATGTTTTGCCCAAGGGAACAGAGATACTTAGTGGCTGAGTTAGACTAGAAGCCGTAGCTCTGACTCTCAATTCAGTGTTCTCTCTGTTTAATCATAGACACCATCTCATCCCCAGCATCTAGCACAGTGCATGGGCATAGTAGGTGCTCACTCACTGTTTGACCAATGGATGACTAAGTAAATATTATCTAATATTACCATTGAGTTATGAAAGATTTGATAATAAACTGCTAGTTATTAATGATTCCCAATGTTTGCTCAAAATCAATCCTTTATTTTAATGACACACTATGGATAATTCAAATGAACCGTTGTAGTTAACTTCACTGAGGATAAACTGAGCTCTGTTAATTTTGCAGGAGCTTCCAGGGATTGTGGTGGTGGTTGGAAGCCATTCTTGTGATAGAAAGTAATTACATTTATTTATACAAGAAGAATGATTTGCGGTATAGAAGAAAGAATAGCAGGTCAGAGGACTTGGGTTCACGTCCCTGCCCTGTAATTTACTAAATATTGTGACCTTGTGGAAATTATAAAGCTTTCTGAACCTCAATTTCTACATTAATAAAATAATAAATAATAAGATCTATATCAATAGGATTGCTGTGACAATAAAATGACATCATATATGTGTGAATGTTCTTTGTGAAAAATAATGTACTATACAAACTTGGGAGTTTTGTTATTATTTGATGTTTCAGATAAGATTAAAGAATATTCAATAACAACCATAATGCCGAAGAACTCATGTAGGTCCAATCTTACTGCTGCAATGGTACTGGTACCATTACATGTATTTTACAACAATTATGTTGTACCACCGCAGTGATGCCCAGCCAACTTTACATTGTGTTCTGACAAAGACAAAGTCAGAAATAAGTAATGACTCATTGTTACCAGGCTTACAAAAAGGAATGCTTCTGTGAGACAGGCTTTTCTTTTTTGATTCTCTGCTAGGGGTATTGCTGAAAATGGCCACACAGGAAACTGATTGAATGTGGATTTGTGGGAAGACGATTCATTTCCCACTTAGGCATCACTTTCTGAAATACAAAAACTTTGTTTAAAGAGCTCTGAAGGAGATTGGGCTGTGACACCTAATTTATATGTGTGAAAATCTGCAAGTCTAGTCCAAGGGCTAGTAGAAATGTATTTACTGCTTTGGATTTCTTAGTTGTGCCAGATGGCGCAAGTCTGACCTATCTGAAAACAAGCTTGTCATCTTCTCCTCAAACTAACTCCTCTTCTTTGTTTTCTTATTGCTATGGTCCAGCAGCTTAAGTGCCTTTTGATTCCAGCTTTCTCTGTCTCCCTAGTTACCAAGTCTATTGACTGTTGATAGTCAATATTTGATAACATCCTGTATTTCTTCCTCTCAATAGTCACCACTTCGTATACTGGTTGCCATTTTACATACTTTAGCATATACTAACTGATTTCCCTGCCTCTGTCACATGAATGCATCCTGTCAGCTCTCTAGATGAATCTGCCCAAACTACTGCTGTTGATTACTTTATCTCCCTGCTCAGAAGCTTTAGTGGATCCCAGCTGCCAACTGAATGGGCCATACACTGACATTCAAGGCTGTCCACAATCAGGTTCCAGACCTTATCTGTTCTACTGATCCCCTATGGGCTTAAGTCAAAATCCTCTTTCACCCTTCTCAGAATACATCTTGCTATTTCCTATCTTTGTGGCTTTATTTAAGGATTTTCTTCCCTATGGAAGCATCTTTTATATCCCCACCCAAAAATAACTTTTCTGTCCTTTAGAGGGAACTTCAAATGGCATATCTTCACTTGTGAACTTTGGAGTCGTGGCTCAACTACTCTAGGATGAGTTATTGAATATGCCCTGTGACTTTGAGCAAGTTACCTAACCTCTCAGAGTCTCAGTTCCCTAAACTGAAAAATGGGGAAAGCTCTGTGAAGTAGATATTATGAGGAAAAAATAAAGTGGAATGCATGAAAGACTTATCACATGTCTGGGATATATTAATCACTCAATGAAAGGTAGCTGTTGTCATTGTTGTTACCCTACACAGAGGGTAACAAATCTCAGGAGATTTGTCTCATGCTGGTTTATAATTTTTCTTTTTAAAATTTTCCCTGCTGAGATATTCTAAGTTCTTTGAGGTTGGGAAACTTACACTGACTTTGTATGTGAAGCTGCCTGCATAGTAGACACTCAATAAATGTTTACTGGATGAATGCAAAATACTTGAAAGAAGGGAACCATTACTACCTCCTCCTTTTATTTTTTCTGAAGGACACTATTTGTAATAATAACATTGTATGCAATGAAATTGGACATGTACTCACAGAATCCTTGTGAAATAACATTATTATGATGATGATTGAGAAAGACAAATACCTTTTGCATATGAGAAAAATAAAAATTATAAAGGTATTCAGACAGCACTGTAATGCTCCTCACTGAGTTACCTCTGTTTAAGCCTCTAGTCCCCAGCCCAGTTAACATTATTGTGTTATACTCTTAATTATGTACTCACATCCTTGTTAATGTGCTTCAGATTTTATTTAAAAAACTTTGTTCTTATTATGCTTGTGCACGTAGAGAAATATGTAGCATAACATGTAAAATAATTGCATATTTAGTTGCTCATATTTAGATAAACTTAGATCTCCATACTTTTCTTTAGTCTGGCCTGACTTAAACAACTCTCCATAGAGCTATGCAAATCCTGGCCTGTTTCCTGAGCATTTTCTGAAATGGCTGAAACAGAGAGGAATTAAAAATAACCACCCTTCTCCCTGTCCCTGCCCAAGCTGTGTATAACAGGGAAGGGGTTGAGATCACTCTATGACATGATTGGAAAGTATTTTGACTCTCCAGACTCAGAGGCAGTATTGATGATGGTGATTCTGGGAGGCTAGGGGTGGGGGAGAATTACTTAAGAAAGTGGGTAGGAAAATAAAGAGGCAGGTGAATCCCAATGAGCTTTACCACATTACTTTCCACAACTAGATGAGTTTTCTTTCTAGTCCTTTTCTATTTCTTAGGGCCTACATTCCTTTCAGATCCCAGATGGCAGAGACTCTATTTATCTGCCTTGCATGTGGGAAAATCACACTTACCTTATTAGAGTGCTGTCATTTCTAATATAGGAGAAGTAATAATGTTCAAAGTAGCAGGCTTGGGAAACTTAGGAGAGGGATTGAGTTGAAGGAATAACAATGGCAGGTACTACCTTTAGATGAGAAGAAAGGATGACTTAAATCATGTGCCCTGCTTTCATTCCTGTGAAGTTTGGGTCAATAGTCGGTGTCAATGACCATACCTCACAAGTGAGACCATCTGTATTATTCTTTTGTCCTAATGCTCTGCACACAGTGGGTGCTCAATATTGGTCGTTGACTGCCTGGCAAATTTCACTGGAAGGCAGTTCTGTGTCCTGATCTTCTATTGTAACCAACTACAATAGAATGAAGTAGGGGTTTGATTCTTCCTCTGGAAGAGTGGCTGCAATCAATGTGTAAAGTGATGGTGTACCCTCCTCCCGAGATAAAATTGATGACAACCATGCTGTGTTGCAGGGAAAACTGAATGCAGTCTTCACTAACCCAAGAAGCCATGGTATTTTTCCCTCAGTGCTTCTTTACACATGAATGACTGAAAAATGATGGCACTTAAAAACAAAGTCTATCATTGAATCACGGTTATAAGCATTATATCATGTAAATGTCTTAGTTTCTTTATTTTTTTGTTAAGAAGAATGAAATCCTGACAAATGAGAGTGAATCCAATTGGCTTTGTCCAAAATCTATATAGAGTATAAAATTATGTTTTGAGTATTTGCAGAGGAATAGCTCAAGATTGATGGTTGGAAATCTGATAATCCACAAACGTGACCCAGCACAATATTGTCTTAATTTGCTTTGTGGGGATTAATTCAACTATTTTCTTCTTTCATGGCAGTGAATATACAGTGTGGTACAAATAATGCCCTGTAAACAAATTCTGAGCTTCCTTAATCTTTGCAAATATCTTTAGTTGACCTTTTATCTGAGTGTCCTTTAGGAGGTTCTAGGATATAGCCCAAAGCATGTGGAAAACCATGGAAGAAAGAAGACTGTAATCAAAAAGGACAATGGTCCATTGGACTCAATATTTATTCCAGTAGTTTCATTTTGTCTGGTAATTTAAAGACAATTTTGATGACTTGTTGATAATTTATCCTGTCTTGCCACAATGACTGAAATACTGAAAGTTAAGTTTTACTGTAAGAAAATGTATTATAGTAAAACATACTATGTTTAATGTGACTTTGAAATTCCTTTCCAGCAAATGCAATGATGTAGTAATGATGTCAACAGAAGTAATTTGGATTCCTAGCTTGACAGGGTCACAAATATCATCTAGAAAATGTTCTCTTACTAGGCTTCACAGCCTCTCTTAGAGCAGTAATCTAGGAGAGGGCCATGTTAAAATCTGAGAGAAGCCAGCTCTGAACCTTCTACCCTCTCACAGACAGAATTTTGCCCACCACTTTTAGGGTTTACATATCTTTTGCAATTCAGCCACTAAAGGTTCATCCATATTTAAAAAAAAAATTCTGTTACAAGAAAGCCATATGAGAGTAGTGGAAGTTTATTAATCAAAGATATGTTAAAAACATTTATAAAAATTTCCAAAACAGAATTGATAAACTCCAAGATAATGCAGTGAGAGGAGAAGGCACAGCACCATATAATAATTTCTTCCTCCCCGTCTCATGTTTCTTAGTTTAGCAGTCAGTGTTTTCTGTGTCAATATTTTAGGACTCTTCTGTTTTATGAGCATCCTGTTAATTAGCTGTGTGGTTTCTGTAAGATTGTTCCCATAGCATTGGTGGTAGCTATTTGTGGCTGCTAGAAAACCCTGACTTGTATGAAATATTCTTACACAAAGAAAGGGCAACTAATAAGTACTGGATAATGTGTGGTCATGGGGAAGCTGAGATTGACAACAGGAATTTTTTGAAATGGGTTCAAGATCCTCACCTAATTTAGCACCAAGGGACTGAATAATGATGGTATGTGTGATAAAAACAGCATGTTATAAAGGGTTATAATTTAAAGCTTTGTCCTGGCATACCAGGGATTTAATTCCTGTGAGGATACTGAATATTCATGTAGGTATAATTTTATGAGGATCTTGAATCAATTTTTCCCTCCTTTGGCATTAATGAAATTATTTTGGCTACATTGCTTAATTATGAAGGGTGATTGTGGAGTCCACTGTAAAAGAAGATAAGTAAAATGCTTGGAAATAAAAGAAAGTTATTTTAGAATCTAAAGTTTGGATACTTGAGATGGCCTAGGAGAATGCTTAAAGGTGGAAAAGAAAGGACCTTGCCCAAGATGGGTCAAAAGAAAGTAGACTTGAAATGCAGGTTGGGCTAAAGCATGGCAGAATATGTTTTGTGCAGCGTGAGAGCTATCCAACCATGGGTGCTACTCTCAGTGCTGCTCAGCAGCCTTTACTATGTCTCTAGATCACCTTCACTGGACTTCTAGAACAAATAGGTCCCTCTATTTTCTGAATCAAACTAAATTCTCCTGATGAGAGGCAGTAGAGAAGAAAATTGAAAAACATAGGCTTTGGTACCAGGTTGTGTTTAATTCCCAGTTCTACCACTTATTGGGTGAACTTGGTATTTTATTCAACTATTTTGTGCATGAGTTTCTTCTCCTGTAAAATTGGGATGTTAAGTATATTCATATCAGAGTTATTGAGAAGTTTAAAGGAGTTAACGTGTGACTCAATATACATTAAGTACCCAATAGATGTTAGCAATTGTTACTATAGCCCCATTAGCCTTCTGCATTTAGTCAGTATAATGGGTTCTAATAATTGACCTAAGATTTCATGAATTCAATGAAGGCAGGGATAGTGACTTATGTTTGTAGTCATTGTGACATCTAGCACAGTGTCTAAAAGCAAATAGGAACTCAATATATGTCTGCTATATAAATTGATTTTTATCTATAGGATGATAAGAATTACAGTTTTGGGAAGAGAAGGAAAGGGGAATCAGAGATGGATCAACTATTTTTCATGACTATACATTGTAAACAGCAATTGTTGTTTCTTTGTGTGCATGTGTTTTGTTTTTTGTTTGTAGTTTCAAACTTTTTTTCAGCTTTTAGAAGAAAGTTTCACAATAACTATAAGGGAGGTACTGGTTTTCTGAGCTCAGTAGTTCCCCCTTACTTGCTGGGGATATGTTCCAAGATCCCCATCAGACGTCTAAAACCATGGATAATACTGAACCCTAAATACACAATAGTTGTTCCTGTACATAAATACCTATGACAAAGCTTACATTATAAGTTAGGCACAGTAAGAGATTAACAATAATAACTAATGATAAAATAGAACAATTATAACAGTATGCTAGCATAACCATTCTTGTGATTTGTGACCATTATTAAGTAAAATAGGGTTGCATAACAGAAGCATGGCAATGCTGCAATAGTGGATCTGACAACCTAGGTGGCTACGAAGTCACTAATGAATGGGTGGCATTTACAGTGTGGATACACCGGACAAAGAGATGATTCATGCCCCAGGTAGGACAAAGTGGGTTGGCTCAGGATTTCATCACACTACTCAGAAGAGTAAGCAATTTAAAATACATGAATTAGTTTTTGGAATTTCCCACTTAATATTTTTGAAACATGGTTGATGACAGGTAATTGAAACCATGGAAAGCAAAAATGGATAGGGGAAGACTACTTTACTTTTCACAAAGATACCTGGATAGGGATCACTGATTTGCAGAATGATAACTCTGAAGCTACACAAAATTCTCTAGCAACAGAGGTGCAACAAGCTTTATTCAAAAATTTGCTAAGACATGATAAAAACTGTAGGACTAATCCATTATCAATATACATACACACAACTATATACACGTATGTGTAATTTTTATTAATCTATTGTGAAAGGTAGCACATATACAAAAAACTGACAAATTAACATTTGAAGGATTTTCAGTAACGATGGTTTTAGGTTTAAACATGTATCCAACACATTTAATTAAACTAAACCCCTGTCCCTTATGTTTTAACAAACCTTTTTATGATGACTGATACTCTCATGTTAATAGCAGTCTCGTGTGCATCAAACATGTCTTGAGTGTAAGAGCTCTATATTTTCAATTTGCTGTGCTCAGTCTTGGGAGCTAAGTGTTATAAACCCTGTCCCCCACTGGTTCTTTTTACATTTCATGGTTCAAGTTGCTAAGCTGAGGGCACACCTTCTGCATTTTTCCTGGTCACTTCAAATTCCATCAATACCTTTCCATCTGGCAGAGGTCTGTGATGGTGTGGGCAAGGAAAAGAAAATTCTATTCATCTTCTTTTCCTGTCCTGGCAATTATTGACCTTCTTTCAATCCTTGGTCTTGGCTGGTATTTAACCTTGTCCCCTACATAGTTCACTGTCTGATTTCTGATTTTTTTAACAGGCCCTTAGTACTGTTGCTTCTCAACGACACTTTTGGCACTTCAGAGATTGCCAAATTAGTTAAGCTTTTTTCTAATTTGAACTTTTAATAGCCCTCTTTTCAGATTCTTGTGCTTGCTATAGCTGTGGATTTGTATACAATTTGAGTAAACTTAATAAAACCAAACCAACCCTAAATGAATTTGAATTTGGTTAAGTAAGTGTAGCTCTTTTCTTTCTTCCTTTTCTTTATTTGACCTTCTGATTCTAAGTAGTCAATTAGACTGAGTTTTCAACTAGATTTTTTTTGGAGGAAGTGTTATACTAAATAACAGAGAGAGCCTGGTTGGTTCTCACATATATGAAATAAATATTTTCAAGGTAACTTGAGGGTCTTATCCAAACTTCTTTCGCTGAAGCTAGTATTAAAAAAAAAAAAAAGTATCCCCCCCATCTTAAATCCACAATTGTCCATGAATAAATGGAAATCCTTGACTTCTGAAAGATACATTTGATTTTTGATATGGTTTTAAAAGTGTTCTAGGCTGGGCAAACAGTTTTCTGTATTGAGACTTATAATCAAAATTCATCATTCTATCTAAACTCATTTATGAATATAGTGATAATATCCTTCTATGTATTGAGCATCTGTGGTGTACTTGACACTGTGTATCTTAGACACCATGCTTCAATAAAAGAATACTACAGATTGGGTAATTTATAAAGAGCAGAAATTTCTTTCTCATAGTTCCGGAAGCTTGGAAGTGAAAGATCAAGGCATCAAAAGGTTTAGGGCCTACTCTCTAATTCCAAGAGGGCTCCTTGAATGTTGCAACCTCTAGAGGGGAGAAACACTGTTTCTAACATACCAGAAGACCTGGAAAGAGTGAATCCAATCCTTGAAGCCCCATTCAAAATGGTATTAATCCATTTATGAGGGAGAAGCCCTCATTACCTAAACGCTTACCTTTAGGCCCTACCTCTGCCCATTGCTACACTGGAGATTAAGTTTTAAACAGGTGAATTCTGGGCGCATATTCAGACCATAGCACTGCACTAGGAGCTTTATGATGTCTTATTTAATTCTCATAACCATTCTGGAAACAAGGTATATTTATTATATTCATTTTCTAGATGAGGAAACTTAGTGGTCACATCACTTTCCCAAGGTTATATAGCTATTCATCCTCATACTTAGTATAAAACATAGATGTGAATTGCTCTTTAGTTAATTGGTCTTCTCTATTGTGAACATTTGCTATGACTTGTGCTTTGGATAAATACTACTTTCCCTCCACTGTTTCTACTGTTATCCTTTATAAAATGAAGACACAAACTCACAAATGAACAGGCAGTTTTCCCTCATAGCCACTGACTCCATTCCCTCTCTCATTTTAGCTCTTGGCCCTTGTCCTTTTTATTCCCACTGCCTTTGACACTGAAATGACCCACAGACATTGACTTTAGTCCTTGCACAGCATGGAATTTGAGGTCCAATTTTTCAAGGCATCTTTCTGACTCTGGCCGTGACCTGCTCCTACTATACAAAGCATGTATTGCTATTCTGTATGTGTTCTTTTTGCTTTTCACTCATTAGCCCCTGGTTTCGCTTTTCTACTTTTGTCTCAAAAAATAATGATTCCATACAGTCTTAAAGCCGTTATATAGTAGACAAAGGATGCTCAGGAGCTCAGCCTCTTTGCTTTTGTTCATATGGAGGAAAGAAAGGACACTTTAGCCAGAACTCAAGTACAATGAGAACTAAAGGAAGGGATACTGTCTTCTGTGGATCTTTCTCTTCTGGGAAATTGTCATTACTCCAGACTATGTCCTCTCTCTGTCACAGAACTGTGTTGAAACAATCCCGTGACCTGAGGCTAACTCTATATAGGCAGAATGTGCAGAAAGAGCTATAATTTTTTGATAACCAATATATTTTGCACAAAGTGCTACATTTAGGTTTAATGCATCAGCATTCCATGGCATTCCATAAAGCAAACTGTGAATTTCAGGTACTCTGCCACCCTAAAACATTTGTTAACACCAGTTTTGTAAGTACAGCCTTCACAGAAAACTGGGCCAGAGTTATGTTGACACAGGAGAGAAAAAGTTTGATGGGCGTAAGGAAAAAAGCTAGACTCCAGCCACTAGGGTACTGAACAAATCTAGATGGGGCACCACAGTGTGGAACTTCAAGCACCCAACAAATGAAGCCACTGAGTGTCTAGTGCTAGAGTAGAAGATTTTTAAAAAGCTAACAGCTTTACCTATATCTCAGTAATTCTAGGGCTTTCAGCTTCAAGATAAAAATAATAAGGGTCAGGCACAGTGGCTCACTCCTGTAATCCCAGCACTTTGTGAGACTGAGGCAGGCAGATCACCAGAGGTGAAGAGTTTGAGACCAGCTTGGCCAATATGGTGAAACCCTGACTCTACTAAAAATACAAAAAAATGGCCGAGCATGGTGGCAGTGTCTGTAATCCCAGCTACTTGAGAGGCTGAGGCTGGAGAATTGCTTGGAACTGGGAGGCGGAGACTGCAGTGAGCTGAGATTGCAACATATACTCCAGCCTGGGCATGACGGAGCGAGACTCTGTCTCAAAAAAAAAAAAAAAAAAGTGTGTGTGTGTGTGTGTGTGTGTGTGTGTGTGTATACATATATGTATATACACATATTTTTTGAGACATATATATCTAATATATATATCTCATTTTTGAGACATATATCATTTATCATATATATATGATATGTTAAGGATGAAGCAATGAAGCAACAAACACTTCTAGACACAGGAGGAGCAGAACTGAACATTAGCCATGGGGCACTCATCTAACGGCTTTCTGTTTGATCTCTGGCTTCATACTTTTTTCAAAACAGGTCACTTACTTCATTACTTTTCTCCCTCTTTAGAAATGGGACTTAGCACAGTGTGTTTCATTAAGTGAGTACATTATCCCAGCCTCTGCCACCATGACCACCATTTCCCCTGTGAAGAAGGTAGTGACTTTATTAATGCAGATCCTTTATGAAAATTTAATGGGGCTATCTATCAAGAGTAATGTAATAAATTTGCTTACTCACTGATTTAGTATGGGCTCTGTGTGTGTGTGTGTCTGTGTGTGTCTATTTGTGTGTGTGTGTGTGTGTGTATGTGTGTCTGCTACCCAGTAATACAATTTTATTATGTTATTCACTTCCTTTAAAAGCATATATGCTACAAAATGGACAAAAAAGCCCCCGAGAAGAGAATTGCCACACCATAAGCAGAGTAAATACCTTCAGGATTTTGGGGGCTTCATCTCAGACCTGATAGTTATGGGCACTGGAGGAGATCTGAAGAAGGACAGAAAACATGCTAGTGGAAAGGGAGAGAAAGGTACACAGAGCCATAAGCACAGATGCCTATGTGGAACTACAGGTAAATTCTGCCTCACGCTCATGCTCTGTAACTTGATTATGAACAAATGAATATTTTTCTCTTTACGAGAAACTGGATTAACCTTTTCGTAAATTGTGAGGAGACAAAATGTAGGCCCCCATGCCACCCACAAAATTTGATCTCCTTAGGCTCTTGGTTCAAGGAATCTTCTTAATTTTGTCTCAGTAACTGCCTGTGGCTTCCCACAATGGATGCCTTCCTGCAACATAGAACTTTTTAGCGGGACCCCTAACACCATTCCACATCATATCTCATTCAACTATTTATTCCACAAACATTTGTTGAGCACTTTCCAGGTACAAAGAACTGTACTAGTATCAAAACCTTGCCTGTTTGGCCTATTACGAGGATCATCCTGATATCAGCAGGTAAGTCTCACTTATTTCTTGTAGGGGCACCTGTATTCCTTTTTGTGTATAACCTATGAGGCTGATTCAGTAACAGACAGGGATATGAGGATTTGAGCTCTAGTTCTAACTTCACCACTCCTTGGTTATAATCTTGGCAAATCATATATATTTTTTAGGTTTTATTTCTTTTTCTTAACCCATAAATGACTTAGACCACATTACCATTCATTTTTTCCAGATTGATTAATCTTTGGTTAAATAACCGACATCATTCATTCATTCATTCCCCAAATAATCAGATTTGAAAGGGGAAGACACTGAAGATAAAGTGAAGAACATAAGCAAAAGTGATTCTTGTTATGGCTTTCATTTTCTGATTATCTTTTGAAGGATTAAATCCCAAGAATGGGAGTCTCAGGAATAAGAAACCCAAGAAAGCCTGAATGAAAGCCAAGGTGTCAGGGGGCTTAGTAAAGCAATGGGAGGAAACCCTTGTGCTGATTCATTGTTTTATACCCACAGAATAGCAACTGCCTCCAACAGGTCATGTCTTAATGAATGCTGTGGATCCTTTCCAAACACAGTGCTCATCAAATGTCCTGTGGAGAGCTGACTACATGGTAGGCAGCTACCTAGAATAAAGATTAATATCCATAGCCACTGTGGAATTGTCTTCATAGGCAACGTGAAGCAAGGTGGAAGGTGAACAGAAGAAACACACTGCTGGTCAATTGGGGTTACAAATGTCTGTCAAGACAGGAGAGTAGATACAGGCAAGCTTTAGTCCCATGAACCTGGGATCTTTGGCTCAGTTTCTCTTCTCCTTCTTTGTTCTCTGTAATGTCATTGGAAGATGGATGAGAGAAGGGATTTGCTAATGTGGATATTGAAAAGGCGCACCCTCTGAGCAGCAGGTAGAATTTATTTTTGCTGTCCACTAACCTCTTTCTTCAGGTGAATTGTTCTCAGGCAGAGGAAATTTGCTTCATAAGGGATATTTGGTAGTGTCTGGAAACCTTACGGGTGGTCACACCTGGGAGTGTGTGGTAGTAGTGTACTGGTATCTACTGGCTAGAGGCTGGGGATATTGCTATACATTCTATAATGCATAGGATAGACACTCTGTAACAAAGAATTATCCAGCCCCAAATAATGCTGAAGTTTGGAAACTTTGCTTTAGATTTTTCATGCATTAAGTCATTCAGAGTACTTACTGTGTTCCAGACACTGTGCTGGGTGCTGGGGACACAGTGATGAATAAGACAGACATGGTGCCTGCTCTCCTGGAATTTACAATGAGGAAGTCGTAAAATAAACAAGTAACAATAGGTTTCTTTTATTTATCACTGGTTATAATAGGCTTCTTTCAGCCTCTATCAACCACAGTTCTGCATGCATATTCATACAATAGACATTCACTCAACACTTACTCAAAGCCACACATGTTGTCAAGGCGGCAATGATACTTAAGTCAGATTTGATCTCTGTCCTAATAAAGCTTAGTCTAGTGGGAGAGACAGACATGGAAATAAACAATTGCAATACTAAATAATAGTTTTAGTAAAGGGGGGGGGGGCAAAATGCTATAGGAATGTAGAATATAAAAGTGCAGGCTGCCTTGGAGGTGATAATAGCAATTGAAAACTCGATAGAGAGCATGTTTTGCAGCCAGGTCTTGAAGAAAGATTTTGGCCGAATATTCATTGGCCATAAATGCTGAGAACAGCATTTCTGTTAAATAGATCAATATGAACAATGTCATGGAAGATGAACATTCATAGTGTGTTGGTGAAATGGCCATGGCATGTTGCATCTAGCCTATAGGGTACCTGAATGGGAGTGGCTGATTTGAGGTAGAAAGGCAAACAAGAGTCATAACAAGGAGGGCTTTATAGAATGTGTTAAGGTCCTTGAGTTTTCTCTCGGGAACAATGGGAAGGTGTTGAAATATTTTAAGAAGGATAATGATACGGTCAGGCTCCTGCTACAGATGGTCAGGACTTAGCAAAACCCTTATTTTAAGAAGGATAATGATACGGTCAGGCTCCTGCTACAGATGGTCAGGACTTAGCAAAACCCTCTATAGCAGGCGTCCCCAAACTACGGCCTGGGGGCTGCATGTGGCCCCCTGAGGCCATTTATCCGGCCCCCCGCCGCACTTCAGGAAGGGGCACCTCTTTCGTTGGTGGTCAGTGAGAGGAGCACAGTATGTGGCGGCCCTCCAACGGTCTGAGGGACAGTGAACTGGTCCCCTGTGTAAAAAGTTTGGGGATGCCTGCTCTATAGCTACTTTCACCATGATTAAATTTCTCTTACTGTGGTCTCTCCTGCCCCACCAACCAAAATGGTCTGCTCTCACTGATATCTCATTGTTTACTATAACAGACTGTCACCCCACTAAATAGTTGGGTGCCCAACATGAGTCTGGACTCCTCAGATGACAAGTCTGCATTCACCATTAATTGGTTCTTCTGGAATCATAGGCTATTAAGTTTGGAAATGACCCTAGAGGGAGGGCAAGTGGAAGTGACCAAAATTAATGATCACTTACCATGTGCCAGTAATTGTGCCTATCTTGTATGCCATGTATCTCCAGTGCTTAACATTTAACATAAGCTTAATAACTTAATTATCATCATCATCATCGTTATCATCATTACATTGTCTTACACATTTCTCACAACTCTTTGAGATAGATATTACTATTATTTTCATCTTGTATATGGGATAACTGTGAGCCAGAGATCAAAGCATTTCTGAATCAAGAAACTTTCTGTTAAGTCCGTAGGCAAATATTTACTGTAGTAACAAATGAAAACACAAATCTATGAGGAGGGATATGTCTTTGCCAGTATGTTCCCATTGATGTCTTTGGATTCAAGCACTATTATTTTCTTTTAAGGGGAACTCTCTAAGATTTGATTTTGAAATGTTTTATGCAGGATAGTAGTTCAGAAAGGTCTTCAGAGGGAAATGGCTGAGATAATAATTTTGGCACTACCATACTTAGTGGTTTAACTCTAACCAGTGTTTTTGAAACTTTCAACTGTGACTCAAAGTAAGAAACACATTCTTCATTGTGACCTACTATTGTACCCTGTATTTTATATACATACATATCTATGTATCTATGTACATATTATGTATGTACATTTAACTGAAACAAGTTTTTACCCAAAAAATCTTAGCCTTACCCTATGTGACAGGTTCTTAGATTTTTCATAGGATAGCCCATTCTTTTTCATTCCATTCCATTTAAAAATGCAACTGTATATAAGGCTTAAACCCCCAAGTGGGCCTCATCTGGACAGGCATTTATCAGTTCTGGGTACAGAAAGAATGTAGCTTACAAAAACCTAGCTAGATTACTCACAATAGCAACAACATGGAATCAACTTAAGTGCCCATCAAGAATAAACTGCATAAGGAAAATGTGGTACATATACAGCATGAAATAACACACAGGTATAAAAACAACAGGATCATGTCCTTAGCGGCAATATGGATGGAGCTGGAGGTCATTATACTTAGTAAACTAACACAGAAACAGAAAACCAAACATTGAATATTCTCACTTGTAAGTGGGAGGGAGCTAAACAATAAGAACACATGGACACACAGAGGAGAATTACACACACTGGGGCCTCCAGAGGGTGGAGGGTGGGAGGAGGGTGAGGATCGAAAAAGTGTTGGGTGCTAGTTTTACCTATCAGGTGCTACACATTACCTGAGTGATGAAATGATCTGCACACCAAACCCCTGTGATATGCAATTTACCTATATAACAAACCTGCACAGATATCCTTGAACCGCAAATAAAAGTTAAAAACAAAAACAAAAACAAAACAAAACCCAGCTTGAGTCCTCAGCTTCTTTTTGGGCAGTGGTTGGTTCACAGCGAACATCTCACCAACTCAACCAAGAAGCTCAAGCCTGGGTAAAATACCGTGTAAGCACAGGAAATGTAAACGAATTTACATTAAGGCAGCATGAACAAAAGTGATATGAAACCCCAGGCAAAAAATTATGTTGCCAAACTCAGATGCTATCTCAGTGGTGCACCAATCAAATGCACTTTTTAGAAGGAAAATCAAACTAAACTATATGACTGAAATGTAGGCAAAACTGTAAATATGTCACTGCGTCTTCTTTATTTTGGCATTTCCTGGATTCAGTACTTAAAACCAAGAAAAAACTAACTGCTTTGCCCTTCCTTTCCTTGTCTCTTAATATTTGGGTGTAAGCCCCTCCTTACCCTACTGCATACTAGAACCTTATAGCCATGTTTTATTTTTTGAGCCTTCTATTATTAGGAGTAGAGTGGATACCAGGCTCACTGTACTTACCCAAGGTTTTACAGATTTCTAGGGCTTGCTCCAGATCATGAATTATACTTAAAACAGCATGAGTCTTGTGTGTGCAGACGAAAGTCTCATTAGGACTGAAGATCCTTGCATTGTAGTAGTGCTCTGATTGCCCTAGAGGCCATGATGGTTTCTGTTTGCATACCCAGGGACACTTATATCAAGAAAACTTCCAGTGATGATTCTCTATTATTTGAAGGCTGCTGATTAAAAATAAAAATACTTAAGGTTTTATAAGGCATATTAAACAGTTTGCTTTTCAGTCTTATGATAGAAAATTCTTGGTGCATAGCTTCTCTTTTTGCATTCCCCACTACCTACCACAAGCCTCCCCTTTAGCTGAAGGATATTTTATGACATGGCCAAGTAGAAATGTGTCCATCTGGACCATTCTTTTTTTCACTCAGAGGTAGACTTATGACTCCATAAGGTTCATCTGCCCTTTTACTGGGTCACTAGCCTACTCCCTTATTCAAATAAAGAAGGAACTGATGTCATTCTTTAGAATCTGGGATTGAGAAATTTACTTACTCCAAAATGTTCCTTTGACGATAACAATTTGCTTTTTGTCATTCCACAATGAGCTTTGCCATGTTCAAAGGGATTTCAGGCCTCAGCAAGCAAATACAGAGATTTTGAAGGGATCAAGGGTCTCCTACCATCTCAATAGGCTTATCGGTTCTGTGAAACAAAAGGCAAATCTTAGACGATTTGAGGTTACAGGGGAGACCAGAAAAATAGCCTGGGATTGATCCTGATCTATCTGCCCCCCTGCAACTCCACTTCATTTCATTTCCTGGTGCACTACTATTCTATGAAAGATAAGCCCATTGTTGGTTCTGGTGAGTTTATTAGAGGTCTGATCTTGATAGAGGACAGGTGTAGGGGGAAGAATCTATTCTCCCTGATTTTCTCCAAGATCAGAAGTTCACTATGTCCCAACAGAAGACTGTCAGAGAATCTCTCCCCAACTGCTCCCTGCCAGAGCACTGAACTTAACCCACTTCTCCTCCACATTTGTACATATTTTCTGGCACCAGTTTTATTTCTCATTTATTGCTTTTTAAAATTTCTGACTGAGAGATTCATGTTGTTGTACTTTTTTCTTTTTCTTTTTCTTTTTTTTTTTTGCTATTCTACTTTTGGTGTGTATTGTTGACAAGAAACGCCTTTTCTCTTTAGTAATCCTTATTTTATTCCATGCTTATGTCCTGAATGCTTGATGGCAGATTACTAGCCTCAGTAGGCTTCCTATTAGATTGTTAGATAGCTGCATAGCCCAGTCAGCTTTTGCTAAACCCCGTTTTCCAGGGGAAGAGGGTTTTCCCAAAAGCTGAAATAGTTCTTTTTAAACATTGTTTTTGCATAACTTACTTTGCACCAGTTACTATACTAGTGCTTTACATTACATCACTTAACCTTCACAGTCACTCTATGAGAGTAGTTTGATTACTGACATCCGGTTGTAAATTTAAAGGAATTCAGAAGAGCTAAGGAGCTAAGGATGATGCTCAAGATCATGCAGAATGGTTGATTCTTGACTCTAGCATGATTGGACATATATCGAAGCAGATGTAAGAAATACTTATTCATTGAAATAATGATTTAAAACAGATGTTTCTATGGCTCAGAGAAAATTTAATTAATGGTAACAGGATGTGTTGCATGCAGTGAGGTGAGGTTAGGAATTGAGCAGTGTTTTGCCCCGTAGCCAGGGGTGGGTTGTACTGAGCTATCTGCATTCCTTCATCTGCTCCCTCTGTTGGGAACTTTTTCAACTTTATCTCAGCTGATGTTTTCAAGTTTTTGCCTGGCTCAGTTTTTGATGTAATCCTGACAAATACTGCAAAAACTCAGTGTGCATGTGGTAAACCCATTCTCATGCCCACTGTCCTCAGCTGCTCCTGTTTTCACTAGGTGTACTCAATCTGCAGATCTCATGATTTCTGTCTAGTTGATGGTATAAACTGGAAAGTACTACCTAGCCATGTTAATGTACTACTTGAGAGTCAGAGGAAGAAGAGAAAGCCGACTATCCCACCAGCACTCACCTTCCCTAATTCCATCTTACTTTGTGACTCTTACCTCCTGCCTCTCTAGCCCATATGTTAGCTCTTTCTCCTGGGAGCTGAAAACTGTACTCACCTCCTTGGTTTCGTGGAATCTTTTTTTCAAACCATCTGGAACCATTACTTTTTAATGCTACATCCTTCATTTTGGCTATTTCCATTGCCGGGAGATTTCTGATGTACCCTATTCTGTAGACTTGACTTTTCATCCTTTTCAAGATGACAACTCCTGCCCAAATTGAGCTGAAGTTTGAAAGTTTATTAGACTAGTGAGTATCCCCCTACTCTACAACTACCATTTATAGGCCAAACCACATAGCCAAGTGTCAGGTTCCAGCCTAAGCTGAGGTCTGAGTGGAGTGGGTAGGTGAGTTTCAAGTAACTGGAAAAACTTCTATGAATCATAGGCAGTTTTGACATGGCTTTATTCTCTCTCAGGGCTCAAGCGAGCCATGTGTACAGCATCAGCAGGGTAGTTACCCCTTTACAGACAATAGTGTCTCTGAGCCAAGCACGAGCTCACCTGAGTGGTTACCTAATGTGTCTCACATGGCATGGTTACATAATGCGTGGAATTGTGCACCTGCACTCCAAACCCACTAAGTCATGCTGCACTAGAAGGCCGCTTCGGCCTACTCCTGACTACAGCATAGCCATCTCCCTTACACCAAGTAATTTCCCTTGTCCTCAAACTTCCCCTGCCCCAGTCTTTTCTGCTTTCTTCCTAAGATCCTGGCATGCCTGATGGTCAAGATTGTTGACATGGACACTGTTGGTTGAACTCAAACACTTACTTCTTTTGCATTGTGCTCTAAACAACCTACCCAAAGGGCAAGAAGCCTCCCCTGCATCAACAATAGTGGAGGATGTGAAGCAAAACAATTTGTCTCATAAAGCTCAACTGTCATGTTTCTGCTGCAAGTGCAGCAAAGGGTAGAGAAAGAACTCAGTTTTCTCTGCTTCTGACTTTCAAGCAGCACATTAACATGGCTAGTTAGTGCTTTCCAGTTTATGCCATCAACATTGTAAATTCAGTAGCTTAAGTCTCACAGTGGTTTTGGTATAAGCCTTTAATCTTAGTAATGATTCCTTGATCAGCTGTGGCCCTTCCAATTCAGAGGTCATTAGAGGTCCCTGCTGAGAACTCCCCAGCTGTTTCAGTTCAGTTTATGTATATTTATTTACATGGTTTTTGAACCACATTTGGGTATGCAGGAGCACAACTCCTTTTAGAGGTTGGTGTTCCAGATCGTTTTTTGAAAGTGCAGCAGAGCTGGGAGAAAAACCAAACCCAAGGCACAGTGTGTCTGTGGTGCTTGAGATGCTCCTGGCATCCTGCTTTTAACTACTTCAGGGTTAATGACAGGCCTGCCAGAGCCTTTTTGTTGCTTTCAAAAAGGTCAATTGGAAACAAAAAGCCATTTTCCAGGTAGGATATCATTGTATTGGCAAAGACGAGACATTTAGACAAGGAAGTCAAAATGATCCACTGAAAAGTGAAAAACTCAGACAAAATGTTCATTTGGCTGTACTGAGATCAGAAAAAAAAAATGTGCTAAAGTATCATGACAAAAGTGTTTGCATGTAGACTTCATGGTGATCAGGTTTACATCATAGCTGATGAATGCAGAAAAATAACCCATTTTGGAAAAACTCGTGAAAGACTTGTGGCAGCAAATGGCCCCTAAGTGGATTTTAAAGATTAATGTGCTTCTCTTAGGAATGCGAAAGTATATATAGCAATGAACTTCCAGAGGTAAAAATGACATTGAATATTACCTGAATCAATTTCCTAAATTTACAGATGACAGAAGTAAGAGAACTAGAGAAGCAAACCTGCTTGCCAAAATTCGCACAGCAAGTTAGCGCAGAGTCAAGACTAAACTCCGGGCAGTGATTATAGTGTTTCAGGTAGACATTCCTCCCCCATTTTACAACTATAGATAAAGTGACAGCAAATTTCACCTGGCTACGCCAAACTAAAGAGGTAGTGGAATATTTGAAAGAGCAAACCTTTGAAGTCAGAGAGGCTTCTATGGGCTAGTAGCCCTGTCCTACTGCTAGGTAGCCACGTGAGCTTGGTCAAATTACTTAATCTCTGGGAGACCCAGTCTGTACCTGTGAAATACGGATAAAGACACCTAACTGAAAAAACAGTCCTGGGATTAAATGTGATAACACGTGTAAACTGCCCAGTGTGATGCACAGGCAGTGATCAGCAAAATGACAGCTGCAGTTGTTGACATTGTTGTTATTTCTAAAGGAGTTATCCAAAATATCAGGTTCTCTTGTGCTGGAAGCCTTTGTTTTCACAGCACTAACTATTGGACTGGGAATCAGAAGCAGACACAAATCTTCAAGCCTCTATTAGTTGAGGCTAGAGCCCAAATGAGGATAAAGTTGCTCTATGATTGTATTGTGCTGCAGGGAGGAAATATAATTTGATTTACAAAAATTCAATTGAGGAAACTGTTCTTGAACCTACCTGCATAAAACAAGGCACAAATGCACAGCAGTAATAGCACATAGAGGCACTTCTGCTAAAAAAGCATCTCCTAGCAAAGTGAAAAGAATGTACACAGTCTTAGCCTCCAGCTGGGTAGCAAATTTCAGAATGCTTCCTGAACAAAGGCTAGTAAGCATGAGGTGTGTCATGTTTGATCATTAGGTAGTTCGGCTGGAAAAAAGATAACATGTACCAAGACAGCAAGGGCTGTCAGATATTCCGTGCAGTGCTTGCAGAATTGGGGTTCTTTTATTTGCTTTCTCAGATTCTCACCCGAACTTCCTTCAGTTATCCACAGAATGACCTCAGGGATGCCTAGCTGGATTTTATCTCATCTATTTCCATTAGCTCCCCCATCCTGCCACCAGCTTTTCTTTGCTTTAGTGATCAATAGCGAGATCTCTTTCTATAAAAAATTAACAAAGCCCTCAACATTGCCATTCTTCTAGTGGCTGTGGTGGGATCAGCCCCAGGCCAGGAAGCCAGAGTTGTGGCTATTGATTTGATTACAGCTCTGGGAAGAAAGAGGAGAGGACAGCTTCTTGTACCGCTGTTAGATTAGGAACTAGTGCCATGACTAATCTGGATCCTGAGTAGAAACCTGAATAATTGATAGCATATATAGGAATTGAGACACTTGTGAAGAAATAAAAAAACTTCAGATTCACGTGTCATATCCAATGATTCCTCTGATACTAAATAAGCAGTTCATTAAGGTTTGACTTGTTAAGTATGCTATGATTATTTTTCTTTGGAAATAAGAGGGAAACTAGACAGTTTCAAATGTCTTCTTGAGACTACTAGTCTAGCCAGTGGAGAACATGGCCAGAGAGTCCACTGTTCACTGGCTGGAGCACTAGGGTGCTAGAGACAGAGAAGCTGTGCTTCTTTAAGTTGCACGTGGTTCTGTTGGGACAGTCAGAATTAGGATAAGTCTGCTTGCCATTCAACTCCAGTAAGATATTCAGGAAGATACTACTATATTTGCTGAATACAGCATCTCAACGAAGGGGCAACTCCAGAGAACACTATCCAAATCCCATGTCCAAGGGCCAAGAAAATTCAAGTGGAAACAATCTTGGAGGGTTTCATGGAACTAGTTTATTTGGGGCTGAGTTTTTAGACAAGGAAAAAATTCCTATCTGGGCTTCTAGTTCATCATCTATACATGAGGTGGATAAAATAATCCCCAAGGTTTTGATTAATTCTAACATTGTATCCATCCTATTATAGTAGCTCCACTTACCAAGCGATTATTATGTGCTACACAGTATACTAAGCACTTTGCATACCCAATCTCATTGAATCCTTAAACAACTCAACGAAGAAGCTAGTATTACCTTCCATTCCCACCTTAAAAATAAGGAAACTGCAGCTCAGAAGATAAATTTACCTTCACAGCTGGTAGATGGCAAAGTGTGATTTGAACTCATTCCTCCCTGAGGCAGACCCAGTTTCTGGCTTCATAGAGTTCTCAGTTTGGTACATCTGATTTACAGTTCCATTAGATCATCTCTTCATTTCTGGCCTGATAGTCTTTGCTAAATATGAACAGTGCTGTAACAGATACGAGTCTTCCTGAGCTCTGTCCTCATCCAGATTCCCTTATCTCCAAGAGAGCTGGCATTTACTAAACCATTACATGAGATTCTGGGTAACTTGAAAAAAATTATCAGGTCACAGAGAGCAGAGTCCTGATAGAATGGGACTGGGAGCACACATACTTTGATTAGAATGTGGGAGGCGGAGCAGTCAGGCTTGGTTGGAGATCTCTGATGGAATTCCTTGAGCAGTGCGGACAACGGTTAAATCTGAGGACATCAGGAAGGTATGGAAGCCAGCTTAGGCGGTCATCGCTATAAGAAAAAATTCCCAGTAATGGGATTGCTGGGTCAAATGGGATTTCTATTTTTAGGTCCTTGAGGAATCGCCACACTGTCTTCCACAATGGTTGAATTAATTTACATTCCCACCAACAGTGTAAAAGTGTTCCTATTTCTCCACATCCTCTCCAGCATCTGTTGTTTCCCGATTTTTTAATGATTGCCATTCTAACTGGTGTGAGATGGTATCTCAATGTGGTTTTGATTTGCATTTCTCTGATGACCAGTGATGATGAGCATTTTTTCATATGTTTGTTGGCCTCCTGTATGTCTTCTTTTGTAAAGTATCTGTTCATATCCTTTGCCCATTTTTGAATGGGCTTGTTTGTTTTTTTCTTGTAGATCTGCTTTAGTTCTTTGTAAATTCTGGATATCAGCCCCTTGTCAGATGGGTATACTGCAAAAATTTTTTCCCATTCTGTTGGTTGCCGATTCACTCTTCTGACTGTTTCTTTTGCCGTGCAGAAGCTGTGGAGTTTGATTAGGTCCCATTTGTCTATTTTGGCTTTTGTTGCCATTGCTTTTGGCGTTTTGGTCATGAAGTCCTTGCCTACACCTATGTCCTGAATGGTTTTGCCTAGATTTTCTTCTAAGGTTTTTATGGTATTAGGTCTGATGTTTAAGTCTTTAATCCATCTGGAGTTAATTTTGGTGTAAGGTGTCAGGAAGGGGTCCTGTTTCTGCTTTCTGCACATGGCTAGCCAGTTTTCCCAACACCATTTATTAAACAGGGAGTCCTTTCCCCATTGCTTGTTTTTGTCAGGTTTGTCGAAGATCAGATGGTTGTGGGTGTGTTGTATTTCCTGTGAGGCCTCTGTTCTGTTCCATTGGTCTATATCTCTGTTTTGGTACCAGTACCATGCTGTTTTGATTACTGTAGCCTTGTAGTATAGTTTGAAGTCCGGTAGTGTGATGCCTCCCGCTTTGTTCTTTTTGCTTAGAATTGACTTGGCTATGCGGGCTCTCTTTTGGTTCCATATGAAGTTTAAGGTGTTTTTTTCCAGTTCTGTGAAGAAGGTCATTGGTAGCTTGATGGGAATAGCGTTGAATCTGTAAATTACTTTGGGCAGTATGGCCATTTTCACGATGGGTATATATCCAAAGGATTATAAATCATTCTACTACAAGGACACGTGCACACGAATGTTCATTGCAGCACTGTTTACAATAGCAAAGACCTGGAACCAACCCAAATGCCCAACGATGATAGACTGGATAGGGAAAATGTGGTACATATACACCATGGAATATTATGCAGCCATCAAAAACGATGAGTTCACGTCCTTTATAGGGACATGGATGAACCTGGAAACCATCATTCTCAGCAAACTGACACAAGAGCAGAAAATCAAACACCGTATATTCTCGCTCATAGGCGGGTGTTGAACAATGAGAACACATGGACACAGGGAGGGGAGCACTACACACTGGGGTCTGTTGGGGGGAAATGGGGGAGGGGCGGGGGGTGGGGAGGTGGGAAGAGATAGCATGGGGAGAAATGACAGATACAGGTGAGGGGACGGAAGGCAGCAAAGCACACTGCCATGTGTGTACCTATGCAACAATCTTGCATGTTCATCACATGTACCCCAAAACCTAAAATGCAATAAAAAAAATAAAAAAAAATAAAAAAAAAGAAAAAATTCCCACTTCTCATTGGCATAACACATCAAAAGTATGTCTTTTTTGTGTTATTCTGCAGTGCAGAACTGCAGGCAAGCTCTGCTCCACTCAGTCATTAGGATTTCAACCTCCTCCATTTAGTGACTTTTCCATCTTCTGGTGCCTCAGTGTTCCTCCATTAGATCCTTTTGGCAACGTAAAAAACACAGAAGACATAACCACTCTTAAGCTGTTTACCCAGGGGGTGACCCAAGTCACTTTTGCCCATTGCAGGGAATTAGTTACATGGGCCACCTAGATGCAAGGGCCTTGAATAGCCCAGTGTGTATTCAGGAAGAAAAATAGAACATAGATTTTGGTGGGCACGTAGCATTGCCTTTGCCATTAGAGAAAACAGAAGGTCGGGAGAAGGCACAATGAAGAAGGTGACAAAAGGCTTCACATCGTAATCAATTAATTCCCTTTTGTTCTCAGATCAAATAGTAGGATGGCAGTGTTACCCAAATCCAGTTGTCACCGTTCCCATTATACCCTTTACAAATGGCATCTTCTGGAACACAAGTGTATGTCTTTGTCTTTAAAAAATTGTTTGGGGTTGCTTGGAATTTTGGGGGAAAATGTATGCTCAAAGTACAATTTTGGTGCTGCTTCAGAGACTAAACCAGAAAGCAGAATACGAAGTGGCAGAGAGCACTAGTAGTACAGTGACAGGATTTGATTTAAGACCAGTGAGACAGATGGTGGTGTGGTTTTTTTTAGAAGCAAACCAGGAAACAACAGATTTGCAAACAAATTTTAACTGCTATAATTCTTCTAATGCCCCACATGAGCAACACGAGTCACTGTGACCGAAATGTTTCTTTAAGGCAGCTGTACCTCAAGTGTTTTCCTTTCTACCTATTTAGAAGGAGGAGAGGCCCACTGCAGTGTTTATAAAATACTTTCACCACGAATATTATTGATACTCTGACCTTTACTCTGGTCTCTGAGCAACTGGAACTGGTGACATCTATGAAAGAAGAATATGAGGACAGCATAGGAAAATGTGTAAAAATGTTTGTTTTGCTTTCTGGGAGAATGAGGGTGGTTTCTGGCTTAGATCCTCATTCTGAAATGTAAGAATGAGCAAATTGAAGCATACATGCTTATTAGAGAAATATTTTCTCCCTTGGAATGGCTTTCATCCCAGTGGAATAGTTGAAATAACTGCTCACTTTCGAAGAAGAAGAGAAAGAGTTCGCTAGTAATTTGCTGCTTCATTCGTATTAGGCTGTATACTCTGCTGGACCATCTAAAGCCTGCCACCACCATCTCACTTTTGCCTGTGGAGATTATAAACATCCCGTTTTCATGAAATACATTTCAATGAATTTACTGGCTGCCATTGTGAGGAAGACTGTTTTCCTGAATATTTAGATTTGGAACTTCAATGATCAATTCATTCCCACCTCACGTTCACCCAGCGGAATCTTTAGGGAATACAGCAGAAAGTGAGAAAGCCGTTGGTAGGAGCAGGTGAAGGTCAGGGTACTTATGAAAGATCCCCAAGGACAGATTTTACTTATCACAAACTCTGCTCAGATATTATCATTTTATTTTCCATTTTAACAGCTTCCCAAATAGTATGACTGCCTTTAAACTCTCCTTTTCAATTCATTCTACAAAATAATGCCAGATTGCCTTTTTAAAAGAACAGTTTGACTCCTGTCATTCCTCTGCTCTAAATTATTAAATCATCAGAAATTTCTAAGATAATAAAACCAAATTTGCTAGCTATATATTTAAGGCTCTCCATGTTTGGGGCTCTGATTACCTTTTCGGTTTTACCTATCTGCCCATCCAAATAACCAGCTGAAGTCTTGTCAGAATATGCTCTGGAATATCTTACTTTCAGGCCTTCGCTCTCACTGCTCTCTTCAGAATGCTCTTCTTTCTTTCCCCTCTCCCTAGTCATTGTGAAACCTACTCGTTCTTCAAGTCTCAGCTCAACTTGTATCTGATCTTTGAAGTTTCCTTGACTTTCCAAGTGAAAAGGAATTACTTTTATGTGTGCCTATAGCATATTGCTGGTACCCATATTTGACATTTATGTTATTCTGCCTCAAGTGTTAGTTTGTTATTTACAAGTCTGTCACTCGTCTGTGAGGAATCCTCAAAGACAAGGGCTGTATCTTTTTCATCTGTATATCTTCCACAAGACACAGCACAGTGACTGGTTCAGAAGAGGTACATGATGAATGCTTGGTGACCTGGACTGATAGATTCCTCATTTTTCCCTTGTGATACAAATGGTAATGGCTTGCTTATTGTGACCACCAACTACATTTCTGCCAGTGAGGTCACAGGCAGAGGGTCAAGATATTCCCTTTCTGTGTGGAAGCAATCGGGCTGAAAAAGCCATCAGGCACCATTTATTATAAAGTTATTATAAGAACAGCTTAGTGCATTGAAAAGGGAGGTTTGCAGAAAACTTGGGTCAATGTATATTCACCTCGTCACCTGCCAAGTTTCATTTTGTTTCTGTCTTAATTACTACTTATCTCAGGATCAAACATGTATTCCATGCTTTCTAACTGTCCTATAGGTGGTGCTGTTACTTCTATCTAGTTTGGGAGACTGAATATGCACCTAGGAAGATGATACCATAACATACAGCATAATAGTTAAGATAAAAAGAATCTGGAACAAGACTGGCTGGCTTTAAACCATTCCTGCACCATGTACTGGCTGGGTAATCCTGGAAAAGTTATTTTACCTCTCTGGGATTCAAATTGCTCATATGCAAAAGGGCATAATAGTAATAGTAGTTGTCTTAAAGGGTTATATTAAGGATTAAATGAGTTGCTATACATAGAATGCTTAGTAAGTGCTTACAAATAGTATTATCACATAAAAATACAAAATAAAATAGTGTTGCCTAGTGTCATGAACAAAAGCTGAGGAGTCAGAAGACCTGGGTTATATCCTGACTGCCATTCATTCACCTTGGCCAACACATATAGCCTCTCAGATTCTTGGTTTCCTAACTATAAAACGAAGTGTGGAACTAAATAATATATGATATTCCTTCCAGCTCTAAAATGCTAGTGTTCAATATTGAATACAAGCTTCTTCCCCAGTAAGAGATGGTTTATTAAAAAAGAAAAAGAGAAAAGAATGTAATTCTTATCTGCCAAGAGAGATTTTTCTTATCCTTTTATCATTGGCTTCTGATAATCAGAAAATAATCACATGTGTAGGAGTTTATTTTTATGCTTCCTCTCTTGACTCTCCATCTTCCAGTCACCATTTCACCACTGTTAAGGAAAATGAAAGCCTTCAAAAACAGGAATTCTTAAAAGCCACTGGTTGCAAAACAGCAGAGGTGATTTTCTAGTGCAGAGATTCAGCTCAGTGCAACTTTGCTTGGAGATCATTTCATGTAATTAAAAATGCAATCTATCCAAAGAGGAATCTTCTTTTTGGAGAGAAAGATTTTTATTAACTAACCTGTTAATTAATATGAAGCTTTAAAATCACTTTCTTTTTAAGACCTGTAAAACAAGATTGAAGTGAGCTTGAATGCAGTTACCATTTATAAGAATTTAATAACATCCAGTTATTAGCCCCGATGAAAGAGACATGCACATCTCAATGATTCCCAGATTCCATTTTCAATTTAGTTAATACTCTGGCAACTCTCTCTCCTTCTGCAATCCCCACCTACCACAGCAAAAATAAAGTGAAAAGAGGTATATATTTCCCCAGTTTTTACCTCTCCTTGGCTTTTAAAACTTGATTGCTTCACTTGTGAATCCCTCCTAAGGACCCATAAAGGCTGATCACCAGTCACTGTAGGTTGGCATATGTCCAACTTCTCTCTTTAAGGTGTTCAGAGAATTCAGAGTGACAAGACTCAAAGGTAAAGAAGTGACTTTTCATTGAAAACATATTTCACCTTAAAGATACTGTGGTGGGAAGCTATCGGGATGCTGTTTTCATAGGTAAAAATGGTCAGATATTGACAATTTTTTAGAAGTCTCTCTCTCTCTCTCTCTCTCTCTATATATATATATATCTATATATCTATATCTATCTATCTATCTATCTATATATCTATCTATCTATCTATCTATATATATATATATATATATATATATATTTAAATTGTACTGTAGGTTCAGGGGTACATGTGCAGATCACGCAGAATTGTTGCATAGGTACATACATTGGCAATGTGGTTTGCTGCCTCCATCCCCCTGTCACCTATATCTGACATTTCTCCCCATGTTATCTGTCCCCAACCTCCCTATTCCTTCCCCTAGTCCCCCCCCACCAACAGACCCCAGTGTGAGATGTTCCCCTCCCTGTGTCCATGTGTTCTCATTGTTCGACATCCACCTATGAGTGAGAACATGCAGTGTTTGGTTTTCTGTTCTTGTGTCAGTTTGCTGAGAATGATGGTTTCCAGATTCATCCATGTCCCTAGAAAGGACACGAACTCAAAGTTTTTATGGCTGCATAGTATTCCATGGTATATATGTGCCACATTTTCCTTGTCCAGTCTATCATCGATGGACATTTGGGTTGGTCCTGGGTCTTTGCTGTTGTAAACAGTGCCTCAGTGATATTGACAATTTTATGAGTTTACCTAATAACAGTTAGGCCTGGATCCAGATACACACTACTGGCTAATTGTCAGGGAGATGTTCATTCATGGCACTGATCATTATTGTTTGGCACAATGGACAGGGTCTTGAATGGCAGGTTCAGTGAAATTATATTTTTCTTTTGTTTTCAACTTGTATTTTAAGTTCAAGTGGTACATGTGCAGGTTTGTTACATGGGTAAATCATGTGTCATGAGGGTTTGGCTTAATTTTGTCACCTATGTAATCAGCATAATACTCAATAGGTAGTTTTTTAATCCTCACCCTCTTCTCACCCTCCAACCTCAGGTGGGCCCTGATATCTATTGTTCCCTTCTTTGTGTTCATGTGTACTACAAGTTTAGTTCCCATTTACAAGTGATAACATGCAGTATTTAGTTTTCCATTCCTGCATTTGTTAGCATAGGATGATGGCCTCCAGCTCCATCCATGTTGCTGCAAAGGCCATGATTTAATTCTTTTTTGTGGCTGTGAATTATTCCGTGGTGTATATATACCACATTTTCTTTATCTAGTATGCTATGGATGGACATCTAGGTTGATTCTATGTCTTTACTATTGTGAATAGCACTGTCACGAACATATGCATACATGTGTCTTTATGGTATAATGATTTGTATACCTTTGGGGGTATATACCGAATGATGAGTGATGAAATTGCTGGGTTGAATGGTAGTTCTATTTTTAGTTCTTTGGGAAATCCTCAAACTGCTTTCCACATTGACTGGACTAATTTATATTACCACCAACAGTATATGTGTTTCCTTTTCTCCACAGCCTCACCAACATTTGTTGTTTCTTGACTTTTTAATAATAATAATTCTTACTAGTGTGATGTGGTATTGCATTGTAGTTTTGATGTCCATTTTCTTAATGATTAGGGATATTGAGCATGTTTCCATATGTTTCTTGGCCACATGGAGGTCTTCTTTTGAGAAATGTCTGTTTTTGTTCATTGCCCATTTCTTAATGGGGCTGTTTGCTTTTTGCTTATTGATTTTTCTTATTTATTTATTTATTTTTAAATTTTCTTTTATTTTTTAAGCTTTTTTTTTTTTTTTTTTTTTTTTTTTTGAGACGGAGTTTCGCTCTTGTTACCCAGGCTGGAGTGCAATGGCGTGATCTAGGCTCACCGCAACCTCCGCCTCCTGGGCTCAGGCAATTCTCCTGCCTCAGCCTCCTGAGTAGCTGGGATTACAGGCACGCGCCACCATGCCCAGCTAGTTTTTTGTATTTTTAGTAGAGACGGGGTTTCACCATGTTGACCAGGTTGGTCTCGATCTCTCGACCTTGTGATCCACCCGCCTCGGCCTCCCAAAGTGCTGGGATTACAGGCTTGAGCCACCACGCCCGGCCGCTTATTGATTTTTCTAAGTTCCTTGTAGACCCTAAATATTAGGCCTTTGTTGGATGCATAGCTTGCATGTATTTTCTCCCATTGTGTAGGTTGTCTCTTAACTCAGTTGATAGTTTCTTTTGCTTTGCAGAAGCTCTTTAGTTTCATTAGGTCCCATTTGTCAGTTTTGGGGTTTTTTAGGAATTATTTTTGGCATTTTTGTCATAAAATCTTTGCCAGGTCTTATGTTCATAATGGTATTTCCTAGGTTGTCTTCCAAGGTTTTATAGTTTGGGGTTTTACATTTAACTATTCCATCTTGAACTGATCATTGTACATGGTGTAAGCAAGGGATCCAGTTTCAGTTGTCTGCATATGGCTAGCCAGTTATTGCAGCATCATTTATTCAATAGAGATACCTTTCACTATTGCTTGTTATAGTCAGCCATATTGAAGATCAGATAGTTCTGGGTGTATAGCTTTGTTTTTGGGTTCTCTGACTCGTTCCATTAGTTCATGTGTCTATTTTTCCACCAGTACTGTGCTGTTTGGGTTACTGTAGCTTTGTAGTATAGTTTGAAGTAAGGTAATGTAATGCCTCTAGCCTTGTTCTTTTTGCTTAGGATCCCCTTGGCTATTTGGATCCATTTTTGGTTCCATATGAATTTTAAACTGGTTATTTCTAATTCTGTGAAGAATGTCATTAGTAGTTAAATAGGAACAGTATCAAATATGTAAATTGCTTTGGGCAGTATGGCCATTTTAACAGTATTAATTCTTATGGAAAATGGACTGTTTTTACATTTGTGTCATCTCTGATTTTTTTGAGCAGCGTTTTATGAGTCTCATTGTAGAGATATTTTACTTTCCTGGTTAGCTGTATTCCTAGGTATTTTATTCTTTTTGTGGCTATTGTGAATGGAACTATGTTCTTGATTTGGCTCCAAGCTTGGATGTTGTTGGCGTATAGGAATGCTCTAATTTTTGAACATTGATTTCTGTATCCTGAAACTTTGCCAAAGTAGTTATAAGATCAAAAATTTTAGACAGAGACTCTGGGATTTTCTAGGTAAAGATTTATATCATCTGCAAACAGGAATAGTTTGACTTCCTCTCTTCCTATTTGAATGCCATTTATTATTTTTTATTTCATATTTTCTTTTTTTAAAATTTTACTTTAAGTTCTGGGATACAGGTACAGAATGTGTAGGTTTGTTACATAGGTATATGTGTGCCATGGTGGTTTGCTGCACCTATCAACCTGTCATCTAGGTTTTAAGCACTGCATGTATTAGCTATTTGTTCTAACACTCTCCCTCCCCTTGCCCCCCCACCCCAACTAGCCCCAGTGTGTGTTGCTCCCTTTGCTGTGTCTATGTGTTCTCCAAAGTCAACTCCCACCTATGAATGAGAACATGCAGTGTTTGCTTTTCTGTTCTTGTGTTAGTTTACTTAGGATAATTGCTTCCAGCTTTATTCATGTCCCTGCAAAGGACATGATCTCATTCTTTTTTATGGCTGCATAATATTCCATGGTTTTTATGTACCACATTTTCTTTATCCAGTCTATCATTGATGGACATTTGAGTTGGTTCCATGTCTTTGCTATTGTAAGTAGTACTGTAATAAACATATGTATGCATGTGTCTTTATAGTAGAATGACTCATATTCCTTTGGGTATATACCCAGTAATGGGATTGCTGGGTCAAATGGTTATTTCTGGTTCTAGATCTTTAAGGAATTGTACAGTGTCTTCCACAATGGTTGGACTAATTTACATTCCCACCAACAGTGTAAAAGCATTCCTATTTCTCCATAGCTTTGTCAGCATCTATTGTTTCTTCACTTTCTAATAGTTGCCATTCTGACTGGCATGAGATGGTATCTCATTGCGGTTTTGACTTGCATTTCTCTAATGATCAGTGATGTTGAACTTTTGTTCATGTTTGTTGCATAAATGTCTTCTTTTGAGAAGTGTCTGTTCATATCTTTTGCCCACTTTTTGATAGGGTTGTGTGTGTTTTTCTTTTAAATTTCTTTAAGTTTGTTTAGATTTTGGATATTCAACCTTTCTCAGATGGATAGATTGCAAAAATTTTCTCTCATTCTGTAGGTTGCCTGTTTACTCTGATGATAGTTTCTTTTGCTGTGCAGAAGCTCTTTAGTTTAGTTAGATCACATTTGTCAATTTTGGCTTTCATTGCAAGTGCTTTTGGCATTTTTATCTTTGCCCATGTCTATGTCCTGAATGGTATTGCCTAGGTTTTCTTCTACAGTGTTTGTGGTTTTGGATTTTGCATTTAGGTCTTTAAGCTATCTTCAGTTAATTTTTGTATAAAGTGTAAAGAAGGGATTTAGTTTCAGTTTTCTGTATATGGCTAATCACTTCCCAACACCATTTATTAAATAGGAAATCATTTCCCCATTGCTTGTTTTTGTCTAATTTGTTGAAGATCTGATGGTTGTAGATGTATGGTGTTATTTCTAAGGTCTCGGTTCTGTTCCATTGATATATATGTCTGTTTTCTACCAGTACCATGCTGTTTTGATTACTGTAGCCTTGTAGTATAGTTTGAAGTCAGATAGCATGATGCCTCCAGCTTTATTCTATTTGCTCAGGATTGTCTTGGCCATGCAGGCTCTTTTTTGGCTCCATAGGAAATTTAAAGCAGTTTTTTCTAATTCTGTGAAGAATGTCAATGGTAGTTTGATGGGAATAGCACTGAATCTATAAATTACTTTGGGCCGTATGGCCATTTTCATGATATTGATTCTTCCTATCCATGAGCATGGAATGTTTTTCCATTTGTTTATATCCTCTTTTATTTCCATGAGCAGTTGTTTGTAGTTCTCCGTGAAGAGGTCCTTTACATCCCTTGTAAGTCATATTCCTAGGTATTTTATTTTCTTTGTAGCAAGTTCATTCATGATTTGTCTATGGCTGGTACATAGGAATGCTTGTGATTTTTGCATATTAATTTTGTATCCTGAGACTTTGCTAAAGTTGCTTTTCAACTTAAGGAGCTTTTGGCCTGAGATGATGGGGTCTTCTATATATGGAATTATGTTGTCTGCAAACAGAGACTATTTGACTTTCTCTCTTTCTATTTGAATACGCTTTATTTCTTTCTCTTGCCTGATTGCCCTGGCCAGAACTTCCAATACTATGTTGAGTAGGAGGGGTGAGAGATGGCATCCTTGTCTTGTGCCAGTTTTCGAAGGTAATGCTTCCAGATTTTGCCTATTCAGTATGATATTGGCTGTAGTTTTGTTATAAATATCTCTTATTATTTTGAACTATGTTCCATCAACACCTAGTTTATTGAGAGTTTTAACATGAAGGTTGTTGAATTTTATTGAAGGACTTTTCTGCATCTATTTAGATGATCATGTGGTATTTGTCATTGGTTCTGTTTATGTGATGGATTATGTTTATTGATTTGCATGTGTTGAACCAGCCTTGCATCCCAGGGATGAACTCAACTTGATCACAGTGGATAAGCTTTTTGATCTTATGCTGCTGGATTTTGTTTGTCAGTATTTTTGAGGATTTTCACATTAATATTCATCAGGGATATTGGTTTGAAGTTTTCTTTTTGTTGTTGTTGTTGTGTCCCTGCCAGGTTTTGGTATCAGGATGATGCTGGCCTCATAAAATGAGTTAGGGAGGAGTCTCTCCTTTTTAGTTGTTTGGAATAGTTTCAGAAGGAATGGTAACAGCTCCTCTTCACATATCTGGTAGAATTCAGCCACGAATCAGTCTGGTTGGGTTGGGTTTTGTTTTGGTTGGTAGGTTTAATTACTACTTCAGTTTCAGAACTTGCTATTGGTCTATTCAGGGATTCGACTTTTTCTGGTTTAGTCTTCGGAGGGTATATGTCCAGGAATTTATTCATTTCTTCTAGATTTTCTAGTTTATTTGCATAGAGGTGTTTATAATATTCTCTCATGGTAGTTTGTATTTCTGTGGGGTCAGTGGTAATATCCCCTTTATCGTTTTTAGCATATCTATTTGATTTTTCTCTCTTTTCTTCTTTATTATTCTAGCTAGTGATCCATCTATTTTGTTAATTATTCAAAAAACCAGCTCCTGAATTCTTCATTTTTTGAAGGATTTTTGTGTGTGTGTATGTCTCTATTCTCCTTCAGTTCTGCTCTGATATTAGTTGTTTCTGTCTTCTGCTAAGTTTTGATTTGTTTCTCTTGCTTCTATACCTCTTTTACTTTGATGTTAGGGTATTGATTTGAGATCTTTGCAGTTTTCTGATGTGGACATTCAGTACTACACATTTTCCTCTTTACATTGCTTTAGCTGTGTCCCAGAGATTCTGGTACGTTGTCTCTTTGTTCTCATTTGTTTCAAAGAACTTGAAATTCTTTCCTCAACTTGGTCTATTCTGCTATTAATACTTCTGATTGTGTTTGTTATGAAATTCATGAAGTGAGTGTTTCGATTTTATCAGTTCAGTTTGGTTCTTTCTTAAAATGGCTATTTCATCTTTCATTTCTTGATTCATATTACTGAACTCATTAGACTTCTTGGAATGGACTTCAACTTCCTCCTGAATCTTGATGGTCTTCATTGTAATGTAGATTCTTAATTCTATATCTGTGATTTTACCCATTTCATTCTGGTTAAAAAGCATTGCTGGGAGTCAGTGTGGTCATTTGGAGATAAGGAGACATTTTAGCTTTTAGGGTTGCCAGTGTTCTTGTAGTGTTCTTTCTCATCTGTGTACACTGATGTTCCTTTAATTCTGGTTTCATTTGAGTATAATCAGTTGGCTTCATTTGTAAATGTTTTCAGAGGGCTGATACTTTGTGCACGGTCTTTACTGATGGCTGAATTCTTGTCCCTGTTTTCACAAGAGGGTATATTAGCAAAGCATTTTTGATGTTGAAGCTTGGGCTGCAATCCAATAAATGGCACAGAAGCATAATGGCTTGTAGATGGGCTCTTAGCCACATGGCTCCTCAGCATTTTCTTGTGTTTATAGCCATGCTTTCTCTCTTTGCCCTGAGAATGTGAACTCCTCTCATACTCAAATGCTGGCCACAGGTCCCAGCCTGGCACTCCTGGGCTGCACACTGAAACCCTAGGGCTAGCTCAGGCTTATAGTTCCCTCCCAGCTTGGAGACAGCCAGCACAGGGACCTTGGCAGTGGCAATGGCAGAGGGCTTCTTGTCCCTTGAGACCCTCACCCCATAGAAATGAGGGGCCACTTCCAATCAAAAAAATTAGTTTGGTGTGGGGTGGCTGCATTATGGGCCCAAGCCAGGGACCCTGCCTAGTGATTAGCAATGGGGGCAGAAAGCTCACAGGGAAGACAGTCTGGTCTGTTCTCCACAGGGTGTCTGTGGCATGCTGGAGATAGGAGTAAAGTTCTGAGTCTTTTTGTTTTTTCCCCACCTGGAGGCAGCAAGGGCTGATACCACTGCATTGACAGTGGCAGATGGGCTGTCAGTTGCCTCTGGGAACTCCATGCCAGAGACACAAAGCCACTGCCAATGGGTATGTTCAGCCTGTAGTAGGGCAGTTGTATTGTGGGCCCAAGTCAGCAGGCCTGCTTGGTGAAGAACAGGGGTTTGGGGTCTCACAGGGAAGAGAGACTAGGCTCCTCTCCATTTGGCAGTTACGATATGCAGGGGAAGCCAGCAAAATGATCAGTCTTTATTCTTTTTCCATCCTGAGGGCATCAAGGGTAGTACCACTGCAGTGGCAATGGCACAGAGCCTTTGTTGTTTGTCTCTGGGATTTCCTCCCCAGAGAAACACAGAGCTGCCACTGACTGAAGTATTCAGGTGACGGGAAAGTGTCTTTGCTGGTGGCCCAGGTCAGGGGGCCCTGCCCAGTAAGGAGCAGAAGGGACAGGGATGCATGTGGATAACAGTCTGGCTGCTTTTCCACAGGCAGCTGCATATACTGGAGGTCTGTGGTAATTATTGGGCTCTCCTCTCCCTCCCCAGTCTGAGAGCAGTAGGGGCAGGGGCTGAGGCAGTGGAAAAAGCTGTCGACCTTTTGGTTACCTCTGGAAGCTCTGTCCCAGAGAAATACAGAGCTACTACCGGCTTGAATGCTCATGCAAGTGTAGGGTGTCTGTGTGGGGTCACAAACCAGTGGGTTTTGCCTGGTGCTGAGTAGCAGAGGTGGGGAAGTGAGGTCTGTCGTTCATCTGCTCCTTAGCACCGTGGATATAGTCCTTATCCTGGGGACATGTGAGAGAACATGGCTTTCCTTATTGGCTGAGCTATGGCAGCTGGCACTGGGGTGCTCAGGAATACATGAACCTTGGGGCTCCACGTGGGCCTGAGAGGTGATTCTGCTCACAGTACCTATACCTCTCCATGTCAGTCTGAAGGTACCAGAGGGAGGGGATCAGAGGGGTTCTCCTGTCCCCAGAATTGCAATGAGCTATGGCAAAAGTGTAGGTCCCTGGGGGTTCTCACTCACTCACCATTTTCCCACTGTGGGGAGCCTCCCTTGGCTCCTTGACAATCCCAGCTGGGCGAGTGTCTTGTCTCACTCTACTCTGCTCTCTATGGGTCACATTGCTTACTTGGTGAATTCCAACATGTCCTCCTGGACAATTTCATTGAAGAGTTTGTGTTTACTGGCCATCCTATCTCCTGTCCATGAGATTGGCATGCACTAGCTGCTTCTAGTCAGCCATCTTAGCACCTTCTGCAGTGAAATCTCTTCTAGTGTTTGTGCATTACAGTGTCCTCTATAATATAACCTGTTTCCCCTTTCACCATTTTGTTCTTCATGTTTTTTTTCTTTTACTTTGTTTCTCTTCTTTTTCTCTATTCTACTGCTCTCCTTTTGTGTTGCTTTCCTTTTGTGCTACTTTTCACACTCTTGCTCTTGCTTTCTGTAGCTAAGTAGTTAAGAATAGAAATTAGAATCCTGCTTTCAGCACTCACATTTATATGACCCTGGACACCACTCTCTCTTTCTGCTGTAGATTCTCCATCTGTGAACTTGGACAGTCATACATACTTCATCATGTTGTTGAAAACATTTAATGAGATAATGTGAGGGCAGAGCAAGATAGCAGAATAGAAACCTACACCATTTGTACTCCCTGAAGGAACAGCAATTTTAACAACTACCTACATAGAGAAAAGCACCATCACAATAATTAAAAAATCAGGTGAGCAATCACAGTATCTGGTTTTAACTTCATATCTCCAAAAGTGGCATTGAGAAAGGTTAGAGAGACAGTCTTGAATCACTGATGCCAGCCCTCCCTCATCTCCTGGCAGCAGCCCTGCAGTGAAAAGTATCTGTACACTTAGGGGAGGGAGAGCACAGTGACTGGGGGACATTATATTGAATTCAGTGCTACCCTGTCACAGCAGAGAGCAAAGCCACACTGGGCTCAGCCAGCATCCACACATGGAGGGAGCATTTAGACCAGTCCTATCCAGTGGGGAATCACCTATCCCATAAAGTTTCTCAGCAAGCCTCACCATCACAGGCCAAAGTGCTCTAAGGTGGTAGGTAAACTTGAAAGGCAGTCTAAGACACAATGAGTGTAATTCCTGGACAGCTCCTAGTGCAGGACTAAGCTCAGAAGGAGAGGGCTAGGGTGGAACATGACCTAGGAAGATACCAGCCAAGGTGGCTAAAGGTGTGCTTGCCCTACCACTCCCCCAGCCCCAGGCAATGCACCTCATGACAATAACAGTATCTCCTTCCTTCTGCTTAAGGAGAAGAGAATGAAAAGTAGAGGACTTCATCTTGTATCATGAAAAACAGCTCAGCCACAGTAGGATTGAGTACCAGGCAGAATCATGAGGCTCCCAGTCTAGGCCCTAGCTCCTGAATGACATTTCTAGACACACCATGGTCCAAAATGGATCTCATGGCCTTGAATCAAAGATGCCAGTCCTGACAGGATCAGTCACCTACTGACTTAAAGCCCTGGGGCCCTGAGTAACCAGCAGCAATACTCAGGGAGTATACTGTGACCCCTGGGCTCTGAGATTTGGTGACTTCAGGGGTGATCCAACACATTCTCATCTGTGGTGGCTATGATGAAAGACTCCATCTGTTTGAGAAAAGCAGAGGGAAAAGTAAATTGGACTTTGCCTTGCACCTTAGATACCAGCTTGCCCACAGTAAGATGGAGCAACAAGCAGGCACTTGGGGTCCCCAAATCTAGGCCTAGGCTCTCAGAAGCATTCTTGGACCTGTATTGAGTCACAGGGGAGCCCACTATCCTGAAGAGTGAGTCCTGGGCCTGACAGCATTTACCACAAGCTGACTGAGGAGACCTTGGTGTTTTTTTTTTGTTTGTTTGTTTTGTTTTGTATTGTTTTTTTTTGGGGTTGTTTTTTTTTTTTTTTTTTTTTTTTTTTTTTTTTTTTTTGAGATGGAGTCTCACTCAGCTGCTCAGGCTGGAGTGCAGTGGCGTGATCTTGGCTCACTGCAACCTCCATCCCCCAGGTTCAAACGATTCTCCTGCCTCATCCTCCTGACTAGCTTGGACTACAGGCACACACCACCACGCCCAGCTAATTTTTATATTTTTAGTAGACATGGGGATTCATCATATTGGCCGGGATGGTCTCTTTCTCTTGACCTCATGATCCACCTGCCTCTACCTCCCAAAGTGCTGGGATTACAGGCATGAGCCACCATGCTCGGCCGAGCCCTTGATTCTTAAGTGTACATGAATGGTGGCCTGGCAGAACACCCCTGGTGGGGTGGTGCTGATGCCCACAGGGAGGGGCTTCTTTGCCTGTGGAAAGGGGAGTAAAAAGTGGGAAGAACTTTATATTATGGTTTGAGTGCCAGCATCTCCGCAGTAGAATAGAATATCAAGCAAATTTCTAAGGTCTTTGATTCCAACACCTGGCTCCCAGAAGGCATCTCAGGACCCACCTGGGGCCCGGGGAAGCTCTTCAATCTGAAGAGAGGAACACAAACCTGGCTGGATTTTCCATCTACTGATTGTATAGCCATAGGGCCTTGAGTAATAATAGTTGTTAGCCAGGTAGTGGTTACAGTAAGCCTTGGACAAGATGCAGTGATGTGCTGGCTGCAGGTCTGACCCAGTTCTAGGAGTGGCCAGAAGGGTTCATGCATAATCACACCCCCAGTTCCAGGCAGCTCAGCATAAAGAAACTGTTTATTTGGGAGAAAAGAAGGGAAAAGATTAAGAGTCTCTGCCTTATAATCTAGAGAATTCTTCCAGATCTTAACCAAGACCACCAAGATGGTACCTCTATGAATCTGCAAAAACCACAGCAATACTGCGCTTGGGGACCAAGTCCCTTCAAACACCTACAAAGCCTTCTCAAGAAGGATGGGCATAAATAAGTCCAAACTGCAAAGACCATGATAAATACATAACTATTCAATACCCAGACACCAACAAACATCTACAAATATCAAGATCATCCAAGAAAACATGACCTCACCAAATAAACTAAATAAAGCATCAGGGACCAATCATGGAGAAAGAGAGACATGTGAGCTTTTAAACAGGTAGTTTTAAATTGCTATTTTGAGGAAATTCAAAGAAATTGAAGATATCACAAATAAAAACTTAATAATTATTTCAGAGAATTTTAACCCAGAGGTTGAAATAACTGAAGAGTACAGAAAAAATTCTGGAGTTGGAAAATGCAATTGACATACTGAAAAATACGTCGCAATCACTTAATAGCAGAATTTGTCTAGCACTAGAAATAGTGAGCTTGAAGACCGCCTATTCAAAATTGCACAGAGGAGACAAAAAAGAATAAAAACAATAAATCATGCCTGCAACATCTAAAACATAGGAACAGAAAACCAAATACCACATGTTCTTATTCATAAGTAGGAGTTGAACAATGAGAACACATGGAAACAGGGAGGGGAACATCACAAACCAGGGGCCTGTCGAGGGGTGAGGGATAGGGGAGGGATAGCATTAGGAGAAATACCTTATATAGATGATGGGTTGATGGGTGCAGCAAACCACCATGCCACGTGTATACCTATGTAACAAACCTGCACATTTTACACATGTACCCCAGAACTTAAAGTACAATTTTTAAAAAATTGGGCAATGGAAAAAATTCCTCAACAAAAATAAAAGACGTATATGACAGACCCATAGCTAGTATCCTACTAAATAGGGAAATGCAGAAAGCCTTTTTTGTTTTCTAAGATGTAACCATGACAAGGATGCTCACTTTCACCACTGTTATTCAGCATTGTACTGGAAGTTCTAGCTAGAGCAATCAGAGAAGAGAAAGATATAAAGGACATCCAAATTGAAAAGAAAGAAGTCAAAGTATCCTTGTTTGCTGATGATATAATTTTTTAATTGGAGAAACTTAAAAACGCCACCAAAAAACTATTACAACTGATAAATTCAGTTAAATTACAGGATACAAAATCAACATAAAAATCAGTAGCATTTCTATATGACAACAGTGTACAATATGAAAAAGAAATAAGTAATCTCATTTACAATAGCCACAAATAAAACTAAATATCTAGGAATTAACCACAATGAATATTATAAAACACTTATGAAAAAAATTGAAGAGGACACCCAAAAATGGAATGGTATTACATGTTTATGGATTGGAAGAATCACTATTGTTAAAATTTCCATACGACCTAAAGCAATCTACATATTCAATGTAATCCCTATCAAAATATCAAACACATTCTTTATATAAATAGAAAAAATTATCCTAAAATTTATATGGAACCACAAAAGTCCCAGAATAGCCAGAGCTATCCCGAAAGAACAAAACTAGAGGAATCATATTCCCTGACTTCAAAGTATATTAACAGAGTTATAGTAAACAAAACAGCACAGTAATAGCATAAAAAGAGATACATTGACCAATGAAACAAAACAGAGAACCTAGAAGAAAATCCGCACACCTTTAGTGAAATCATTTTTGACAAAGTTGTCATGAAAACGTACACTGGGGAAAGGACGGTCTCTTCAATAAATGGTGCTGGGAACACTGGACATCCATATGCAGAAGAATAACACTAGACCCCTATAGAAAAATTAAAACAAATTAAATACCTAAATCTAAGACCCCAAACTATGAAACAGCTACAAGAAAACATTGGGAAGAATCTCCAGGACATCGGTCTGGACAAAGATTTCTTGAGCAATACCCTACAAGCTCAGGAAACCAAAGCAAAAATGGACAAATGGGATCACAAGTTAAAAATCTCCTGCACAGCAAAGGATATAATCAATGAATTGAAGAGACAACCCACAGAATGGGAGAAAATATTTTCAAACTGTTCATCTGACAGAATGTATAAGGAGCTCAAACAACTTTATAGGACAAAAAATCTAATAATCTGATTTAAAAAAGGCAAAAATTTTGAATAGGCATTTCTCAAAATAAGGCATACAAGTGGCAACCAGGCATATGAGTAAGTATTCAACATAGTTGATCATCAGACAACTGCAATCCAAGACTACAATTATATATCATCCCACCCTAGTTAAAATGGCTTTTGTGCAAAAGGCAGGCAATAACGAATGCTGGCAAGGATAGGCAGAGAAAACCCTCATAAACTGTTGGTGGGTATGTAAATTAGTACAACTACTGTGGAGAACAGTGTGGAGGTCCCTCAAACAAATAAAACTAGAGCTACCATATGATCCAGCAATCCCACTGCTGGGTATATACCCTAAAAAAGAGAAAATGGTATATCAAAGAGCGATTTCTCTCCCATGTTTGCTGCAGCACTGTTCACAATAGCCAAGATTCGAAAGCAACCTAAGTTTCCATCAACAGATGAATGAATAAAGAAAATGTGGTACTTACATGCAGTGGAGTACTATTCAGCCTTAAAAAGGAATGTGATTCTTTCATTTGCAACAACGTGGTTATAACTGGAGGTCATTATATTAAGTGAAATAAGTCAGGCACAGAAAGAAAAACTGCATGTTCTTACTTATATGTGGGATGTAAAAATCAAAACAATTGAACGCATGGAGATAGTAGAAGGATAGTTACTAGAAGCTGAGAAGAGTAGTGGGGGGTTGAAAGGAGATGAGGGTGTTTAATGGGTTCAAAAAACAGTTAGAATGAATAATACTTAGTACTTGACAGCTTAACAGGGTGACTCTAGTAAAAATAATTTAATTGTACGTTTAAAAATAATGAAAATATTATAGCAGAATTGTTTGTAACATTGAGGATAAATGCATGAGGCAATGAATATCCCATTTTCTATGTTGTAATTATTACACATTGCATGCCTATACCAAAATATGTCATGCACCTCATAAATATATATACCTACTATGTATCTACAAAAATAAAAAAAATTAAAAACAAATTTTAAAATTGAGATAATGTGTATAAAATATTTAGTGCTGTACCTATTACATAATACACAATTAGGTTTAACATTCACATTCTTTTCTTTTTTTTTTCTTCCTTTCATATTTGTTTCTTTTTTACATGTTATTATTTTTTCCTGCCTCTTATTCTCATCAGTATTAAACTCCTCTGTTCAGCGCTCCTAGATTGTCTCAGTAACTGTACAGCTTTGTACAGATACTTGACAACCTGGCCTCTGTTAACACATTCTTTAATCTCTTTCCCTTAGCCCTTCCCTCCTCTGGAAATTATAGTGATTTTTTTTTTCTAAGTTGCAAATATTGCCATGTAATTGTCTGCTCACAACCTTACCTATAGTATATAATCCTACATCCTCATCATAGAATACAAGGCATTCCATAATATTGCCCCCAGCATCATATTCATACTTCATCTCTGTCACCGAAATAGCTCATAAAATAGGGTTATACACACATAGGTGTGCTTGTTCCTCAAACACACCACACACTGGTTCCTCTGAACTATGGTGCATCCTCTTCCACTTTACCTGGTGAACCATCAAGATCCAGCCATAGAGCCTTTCCCAACTCTGTTTTCCATATTTGATTCTTCTTTTCTTCTTGCTCCCATAGAAGTTTATGCAAATTACTATGGCAGTGCCTATCACAACGTTAGTATGGATATACCCAAATAGACACTGAGCCCCTAAGATCAAAGATATGTTTTTCTTGTCTTCATTATTTCCGGGTCCTATAACTGAGCCTATAACTCAACAAATAAACTTATCATATTTCTAAAATTAGTTTTCACCAGTCTGGAGAAGATTTATATTTGGAATTTATGTCTATATAGCTAATATGATTTAAGTCAACTCTGATGTCTTTGCTCAATTGCAGGCAGCCCCAGAGAGAAGTCGCATAATGGCCCACTCTGAGCATCTTTGAAAAAGGGCAAATAATTCTAAAATATGTAAGAATGAATTGTGTAAAGATTAGGAGATGTACAGTGGTCATACTTCAAGTCCCCTCTCAGCCCTAGGGTTCTATTTTAACAAGCCATAGACCTAGTGTATCTTGGGAAATACTTGATAATTATGATAAATTATCATTTTTATTACCTTTCTGTCAAAAGGTTTCAGATAACAGAATAAAGATTAATAATCTTCTTTTGTGTTTTTCTCCTGGGGGAGAGGGGATAGGTGAAGGATAGTATTTTGTTTCCAGTTTTGCTGACATATTGGCCTCTCACCAATTCTGAAGATCTGCCCTTTCTACTTTTTGGTTTTACAACTAGACTGTTTCCTGTGTGGCCTGCAAGCCATTTCCAGTTGAAATTACATATAATCTCTTCCATATAGGAATTTAGGAAAGAATTCTAAGAAAAAGTTGAAAACCTTTGAATCAACACATTTCAAGGCTTGTAGACACAAAAATCTGTAGATTCTGAAGAAAGAGTAAAATCTAGGTACGTGGTTGTTGCTGTCACTGGTGTTAAGTAGAAGGTGATAAGTTGGAACGGGTTTCTTTAGGAAATGATGAAGAAAATAGAAGAGAGCAGGAAGAAAGACTTAACAAAGACTTAATTATGTATCAGAGAGAGATTACACAATGTTCCTGGAAGCCTGAACACTGAAGCAGATTGCTAAAGGTGGTGGGAAACAAAATGAGAGGAAAGTAAATTGACTTGCTTATTTGCTAACCAAGGAGCAATAAAAGGGAACTAAAGAGACATAAGGAAATGAACATGTAGGGGTCAAAAAAGTCCTACCAAGCCTCTTGATTTCAAAGTTGTGATCAAGGTAAATTGTCTTGACTCAGACTGTCTCCAAGAATCTTAACATAAAGAAAAACCTGGCCATCCTTAGGGATGCATTCATCCCAAGAACAAGTTAGTACAGCCGACTAATTTCAAATGAGAGCCCATCTTATCTCGACAACTGCTCCAAACAGACCAAGAAAATGTATGCCAAAATGAGAAACATGTGAGAATCGTAAGATATAGTACAGACTCTTGGTGGACCTATCAACATGCATTTGTGTGGCCTTGGACAAGTCACTTCCTCTATTTCTTCAATCTGTTCTCCAAAATGAAGACAATTAAATTCTGCCTTCAATACCTCATAATTTGTTGTGAAAATCAAACGCGCTGGCACTGAAAACTATGATTATGGGGGTTTCTGTCAGGTCACCGAGCTCAAGTCCTAGGGATTTAAGCTCTATCACCACTATTTAGAAGTAATTTTTTCTTTTTTTTTTTCCAGAAAGATACTAGAAGACTGTTGCATATAGACCCAGTAGTCGTGTCTTCAATTGTTTTATACGCATAGTCTTGCTACAGTCTAGAACTTGTTTGGCAGGCTGGCATCAACATTACCAGTAGTTTGTATAATATTTTTTAAAGCTTTAGAGATGATAAATCCATGTATTTCCTGTGGTATTGATTATAAAAGCATACTAAAAGCTCAGAGATCAGGACTGTTCTGTGTGTACATTCTGCATGGTTCTAGGGGAGATAAAACAGACATAAACCAACTCAGTAGCCTTAACTCTGGGCTAATCCCAAACACCAAGGTCTTTATGAGCAGAGAGCACAGAATGAGCTTCTAGAAGTGAGCAGAGATCTAGAGATGTTTACATTTTGCTTAACAAAGAAAAGAATGGGCCAACTGTCCTTTGCATTAAAAAATGACATACTTTGGACCCAGTAACAGTCTTCTGTTAGTTATTCTTCAGTAGTCAGGGTGGATTTGTACTGAGTCATCCTCATAATCTTACTTAAGCCAAAGTCTCCCTTAGTGTGGTGACTCAATGAACTGAGGTTAGGACTCAGTCAGTGGCCTGAGCTAGAGCACCAGCTATAGCTGCTTAAACAATTTTTCTTGGTATACGTCAACCTTCTACCTTAGCTTTGTTAATACTGGTTTCTAACCAAATGGGCTATCTGGTGTTGTTTGCAAATTTTTATTCATAGTTACCTAAACATATCTTAAGAGGCATATTGGTACAATCCTTCAATGCACATGGCCACAGCCGTGTGTGTGTGTGTGTGTGTGTGTGTGTGTATGTGTGTATGTGTTCATTGGTATAACGCTTAGTGCCACCCATGATGTTAGGGGAATCATTAGCTATGGAAGGAAAACTAGCTAAATAAATTCATTCTATCATGTGGCTTTGTCATCCATCTACAAGGGTCTCTGAGTTTTCTAACACATCATCTGGTTCCTGCTGGCAGTTATGGGAAGATATAATGGAGGATACATGGAAAGATTTTGTGGTTCAGGCCTAGAAGTAGTTCATGTCAATTCTACCCACGTTTCAATGTCCAGAGTCTATCACACTGCAAGTAAGGGTCTTAGAAATGTAGTGGAGCTTTTTTTGTATTAAAGGAAAGGAATTAGATTTTGGTGAACACACTGCAGTCTCTGCCATACCAGTTTGTCTGAAAATGGAGTTTGAAAATTTTTTTGTTTTATTTTTATTTTGTATGATTTCTAGGAGAAATAGATATTGAAATAATGTTTCCTTGATGTACATATTAAAAGCCTATAGAACAATAGATAACAGAATGAACTTTAATGTCAGAAAGATTTAGCTTCAAGTTCTAGTCCTTGTACCTCTAGCTGTGTGACTTTAGGCAAGTCGTGTAATGGGGCCTCAAAATGTTGTTGTGAAGAGTCAATGAAAAGATTAGTGTAAAGTTCTTTATCTTGGACCTGACAGCATTATGATTAGTAATCATAGTAGCAGCATGTTGGCAAGCAAACATAGATTGGTCTGTGAGGAGTCAGGGGCATGAGAAGTAGATACAGTTAAGATCCATGTGGAATGAGATATGCAAATGCACATTCAGAGTGGCAATTACAAAGGATAATGGCTTTCAGTAAACCTTTAGGATATTGGCCAGTATAGTAAGTTTTCTTTTAGCTTTGGGAGTATGTGGTTCTCCCGTGGTGTGGTTCTCCCAAGTCTTGTTTAGACCTTACTATTGAGCTTTAAGTTCTAGAAAATCTCCAGAATTGCTGCTGTTTGATGCTAGGCCCTGTCTCTACCTATGCTACTCCATGAGATCTCTCTGGGCAGTATTATTTTCAATTCGACATTTTTTTTCCTACCTGATCATTATGTATCAAGTCACATACTACTAACTATCATACCATCATACCATATCCCTTCCCCCCTCAACCTCTCTCCATGGAGTCATATCTCCAGGAAACCTGTCTTAATTAGTTCCATTCTTATTCTTCTTTCTCATTGGCTCATAAAATATTGCTTAGTTGACTTTGTAATTATATGTTTTTCAGTTCTTTGAGAAGTTAAGTCAACTTTCGTATTGTATTTACGTGTTTGGACAAGAATTAGATGGTCAGATTCTGAGATGTACAGACAAAAGAGCTTTCCATATTTTCTTTGTGTCCCCTGTAAAGTACCTAAAATTGACTTTTCACACAGTAGTCATTCAGGGAAAGTTGAGTGATTCACTGCCATTTTGTTATATCCCTAGAGTACTGCCAGATTTTTCAAGTAGAGCTGCAAAAACAGTCCTTGTACTTCCTGGTGCTTCTCTAGAGAAGGGAGAACTGATAATGGCTAGAATTTGCTGGGAAATTTCTCAAACTTATTCACAAGGCCCCTAGATAATAGTGCCTGTTTAGAACACATGGCTGAATAGTGCTTTGGAAGATGGACAGATTTTTTTGGGTACCAAAGGACTTTGCAAATGAGCAACACTGTGTATAAGTGTGAGGTCACAGTCTGGGCCAGGATCCACAAGGGATCATAGGAAATACTGAGAATTGGCTTCCATAGCAGTAAATGAATTCTGTTCTACTTGAGTTGTTCTAAGAAATAGAGCAATAGGACTTGGCATTCCTGTAAGTGGAAGGGTTTGAAAGCCACAAGGCAGTAAGTGATTGAGGTTAAAGTCATTAGAGGAATGGTGTTTAACACACTGTTAATTGGGTAATGGGGAAGAAGGTATCTGGGCAGTCTAGAGAGGCACAATGCTTTAAACAGAAGAAAAGAATCTGGCCTACACTAAATTGTGTGGTAAAAAGCTGTATATTTCTCTTTTGTGCAATGCATCATTTCTCACTAAACAGATTGACAAGTAGTCATCTTGTTTTTATTCAGGCCAGCAGAACAGGAGAGAGGTTCTTAGAGAAGTGGCATTGTAGATAAAGAAAACCCTTATGTATTGTCCTTTGCAAACTAAGTTGCCATTCTTTACCACTGTAACTGCCATTCAGCAGACATTTACTGAGGAAATGCTGATTCTATACTATACTCTGTTTGAGGTGATGAGGATTCAGCAGTGAAAAAAGGAGGTGGCCTCTGACCCCTGAAAAGAAGACGCATAAATGACTGACCACCACATGTCATACTATGAGATTTGTCTCTTGAAAGTAGAAGAGTTTGTGGCACTGAGATTTACCGTTACCCTTACGATCATCAGTAAACTTTCCACTTTGTAAAATCACATTATTTTTATCTCTAAAAGTGACAAAAGCTAAAATCCCACAATAAGAAATGATTGATTTTTTATTATTTCATTCATTTTCATTTGTATTACATAGATGTACATAAACATTTATTAATGCACTGTATGCATATGTGTGTGTATATATATACTATATATATTAAATATATATATTATATTCAATCCTGTATTTTTTATGGTAAGTTAAGTGATTTTATGTTATTAAAACACCACAAATATTTTAATGGTTAAGTAGCATTCAGTTGTGGATATACCGTATTTTACTCAACCATTCTCCAATTAACAAGCATTTCAAATAGTAAACATTTTTGAAATGTTTAGGATAGACAATTGAGTTTGCCTCAATTAGTTTTTTTAAAAAGACTTATTGACTGCAAGAAAAACAGAGAGGCAGAAAGGAAGGAAGGCAGAGATGAAAATAAAGGGGGAGGGAGGGAGAGAAAGAGGAAGGGAAATACAGGGGAAAAAAAGAGACACTAGATCTGGTTATATCTGATTCTGTTATATAATGCTAAGAATAATACCCCCAAAATTCTCTTTGGTGATCACTTATTAAGCAGTTTCTCTATATAACTACTATGACCTCAACATTAGGACCTCATGGATATTGATGACCAATATCAGAGCATAGGCTTTCCCCTTTGGTCTTCATACTATTTGAGAGTTTGCCTTTGGTGGAGTTTGGAAGATCACAGAATCAAAATTTGACATTGATAAACCCTGGAAATTTTGGTAAGAAGGCAGTGGAAGCTATAAGATTTTTTCCTTTCCTTGGCTAGGATACTAGGGTATTGCAGAATTTGAGGCAACACAGTTCAGAAGACTTTCCTGACTTCGGATACCAACTGCAAGTTTGGTGAAGTTCCTAAAACCACACTCAGTTGCAATGATTAAGGACTCACAGAATTTACTGAAAGCTGTTATAGCCATAGTGATGAATTATTACAGCAAAGGGAAACAGGTTAAAATCATTCAAGAGAAGATACACATGAGGCAGAGTCAAGAAAAGTTGCAAATACAGAGCTTCTGGTTGTCCTTTCTTATGTAGTTATGGGCAGCATTATTTTTATCAGTATCAGTGTGTGACAATATGCAGTGTATTGCCAACTGGGAAAGGTCATCTGAACTCTGGTGTCCAGAGTTTTTATTACAGCTGCATGGTTGACTGCCTACATGACTGATCCTTAGTTTCTACACTCTCTAGTGGTAGAGCTGTTACCATGTGACTGGCCTGTAGACTCCATTTCTTTAAAGTGGAGTGAACTCTGCATGGCCCAGAGCCCTTTCATAATTTGTATTTTCCATCTAGTAGTCAAGCCCCCCAGGTAAACAAAGACACTCTGTATCTGGCATGACATTCCAAAACCTTAGCTACTCCTTCCCAGAAGCCCAGATCAAAGCCCAGCCCTTTTTCTGGGCAAAGTTAAATTCTTTACTATACAGATACCCTGTTTAGTGGAGACCTTCCCTTAATGATTTTCTACTAGTACATGGCATGCTGTGAAGAAAACCACTGAGGAAGCTGATACTGTATTTTATCTTTTAGAAGGTAGGTGGTGACTTAAGCCCATAGAACACTGGTCAGTGTTCCATGACACTTTGCTTTGCCTACTCTTCTTTTTCTGCAGGGCTGTCCAGGTCTAAGTACAAGGAGAATAGGTAGTTATGTGGTGTGACATGAGATATAAGGAAAAAAATGTCTAACAACAAACCTATTTTCTCATACATTGGGGGCCACAGAATACCTGAACTAAATAATCCCTTAACGATCATCTAGTTTGGGGGTTGGCAAATTATGGCCTAGGGTCCAAACCTGGCTCTCTGCTTGTTTTTGTAAATAAAGTTTTATTGGGAAAGAGAATCATGCTTATTCATTTATATATTGTCTATAGCTGCTTTCATGCTATAATGGAGAGTTTAGTAGTTGTGACAGAATACATAGCTGCAAAAACACTAACTGACCCTTTACAGAAAAAATGTTTGCTGACCTTTACACTAGCTCGATTATATCATTATGCAGATAGAGAAAATGAAGCCCAAATTAGAGAACTTCTATTAAACTAGGCAAATATCTATTGAATCCCTACTCTGTGCTGGGCACGATCAAAGACACTTTAGATACATTAGTGAGCAAAACAGATCACAAAATGTTATATTAATTATACTAACAATTATCCTAACATTATACTAATGTTAGCAATTGATAGTGCCACAGAAAGAGACTAACAAAAGGATAGTGGATTAAAGGAAAGTAAGGAGTGTGGAATAAGTAGAGGAGTTGAATTTAAATAGGCTGATAAGAGTAGGTTTCACTGAGAAGTCAGGCTTTGAGAAAAGACTTGAAGAAAGGGAGAGTGAAACTTGGAGACGACTGGGGATAGACCTTTCCAGGCAAAGGGAAATGTGTAAGCGAAGGCCTGAGGCAGATATGTTCCAAGAACAGCAAGGAGGCCAGTTTGTTTGGAGTAAAGTGAATGAAAAGGAGGGTAGTAGTAGATGAAGGAAGAAAGGTAATGAGGGTACCAGATGTCATAGAACTCGTAAAGCCACTGGGAAGGCTATGAATGAAATAGGGAGCCGCTGTAGATTTTAAGCAGAGGAATGACATGATATGACAGATTTTTAAAGGATTCTTATACATCTGCTATTAAGAATAGACCATTAGGAGGATGAGGGTGAAAGCAGGGGACCAGTTAGGAAGCTATGCTAGTAAACTAGCCTAACAATGATGTTGACTTTGACCATCTTGGTAGCAGTGGAAGAGGTGAGAAGTGATCAAATTCCAGATTTACTTTGAAGGAACAACTAACAGGATTTGTTAAAGGTTTGGATATTGGGTATAAGAGAAAGTGGAGAATCCAGGCTTTTAGCCTGAGTAACCGAAAAGATGGTGTTGTGAAAGTCATATAGGAAGTTGGTGGAAGAGCAAAGTCTTGAAACCAGGCTCCCCTAATTCCCAATCTAGTGTTCTTCCCACTAATGTGACTGGGCTTCCTGGGGTTGCTGATATGACTCTTAGACAATGGAAGCTGGCCTAAGGCGTGTACAGCGGTAGCAGTGTGCAAATGATAAACGTTGTCTCAGAGCTATGCCTATTACAGAGTATCACTATTTTCAGGTTTATTTCTAGGTTTATCTCTCAGAGTGCAGGGAAGGAAAAATTTCCTTAATATTTAGCTCAAGCTCATTAAAAAGTCTCCCCTTGACCAGCTTTGATAAAGAGAAGAAAGCAAACATAATGGCCCTGCTTGAATCTCATAAGATAATAAATATTCCTGGTGAACATAATTGTTTTTAACCTTTATGCCAGGTACAATAAATGTCAAAGGGAAAGATAACCCAGCACTCTGTTGAAATGGCTTAAATAATAGACCCCAGTTTGCGTTAATGGGAATTTACCCAGTAGACATACTCATATAACAAATGAGAAATCCCTAATGAGAGTTGCATTATTTCAATTGGCTTTTATGCCATACTTAATTGATTGCCATCATGCACGGCTAATTAAGAGCATGATAATCTGAATGAGGTATTTTCAGCCAGTGCAATGGTGCCTACTTTAAAACAATGACTTCTGGAAGCCCATGTCAAGGTGGCTGGCAGGTTACTCTGTAGCTGGGGACTGCCCCATTAGAAAGCACTATTCTGCACTTCTGCACTGACCAATCTAATCTGGCACCATCCTGGGGAATGATTGCCCCAACTGTGGATGGGAGCATTGAGACCATTCCCCAATGAGGCCAAAAACCTCCTAAGGAGTGGCCTTCTTGGCCCAAGCACTCCCGCCTAACTTTCTGCACCTAAGGCCCATTCCTGTATCCTTATGCCTCCATATCAAGAATTCCTATCCTGAATTTCTCTCACAGACCTCTTTTCAGGGTGTTGGGGAGGTATACTGAAAAGAGGACAAATTTGCTTTCTTATTCTCAGCTCAGGGACAAACTGGTTATATGACCTAGAATAAATCGCTTCTGCTCTGTAATCTTCTAGTTTCTCCACTAAAAAGTGAAGGATTGAGAGAGGTAGATTTAAAGGTTGACTTTAGTTTTGTCTTTTAGTTATTTTTTGACTCCAGCATTGTCGAAAGTCGATGGTGTGACTGAGGAAGGTTTGCTATATGCAGATTTCCCATGATCTCTTTTGTGAGTTTGGGATAAGAAAATTTGTCTAGCCATCTTCAAGCGTCCCCTTTTGTAAGAATCTAAATGAATATAAAAATATCTTAATTTTTTCAAGTGTAGACCTATGGTCCATATCATTTTTCTGTAATAGAATTCATTAAGCCCTTGGTCAGTAAACACAGAATTTATTCCTTCCTACTTGTGTGTGTTTGTGAAGAATGCCCCAAAAAGTCTCTCAGGGACCTTAAATATTTGTGCTTCTGAGATTATACAAGTTTTATTGAGATGTTAAGTTAGTTTCTTTGGAAATGAATTTGCAACATGGAGATGCAAATTATGACCTGAAGGAGAGATTTTGCAAAAATCAAATGAGGCAAAAAGTAAAAAATCTGTTGATACCAAGTGTTGGTGAGGATATAGTTAATGAGAATACTTATTTACGGCTGTTGGGAGAATGGATTGGTATAATCTCTATACTTAGTAAAGACAAACATGTGAACGTACTTGAATGTTCATGGCAGGATTGTTTTTAAAGGGAAAAACTAGAAATAACACGAATTTATACATATATAATATCTATAAGTATATTGGGGAATATCATGCAATGAATTAAATAAATAAACCATAGCTACACACATCAACATAGGCAAATTTAAAAAAACATGACATTAACCCCAAAATATGTCATAGATAAATATAAATAATTTCAGTTTTTTTGAAGTTTTTAAAATTAGAAAAAACTAAACAATACATTGTTTAGTGATATGGATATACGTGGAACCACTACTTGTAAAAAGCTGGAGGATTGGCCAGGTGCAATGGCTCATGCCTGTAATCCCAGCACTTTGGGAGGCTGAGGTGGGAGGATTACCTGAGGTTAGGAGTTCAAGACCAGCCTGGCTAACATGGTAAAACCCCGTCTCTACTTAAAAAAATAAATAAAAATAAAAAATAAATAAAAATAAATAAATAAATAAATAAATAAATAAATAAGCCAGACGTGGTGGTGGGCACCTGTAATCCCAGCTACTTGGGAGGCTGAGGCAGGAGAATTCTTGAACCCGGGAGGTGAGGTTGCAGTGAGCTGAAATCATGCCATTGCACTCCAGCCTGGGTGGCAGAGTGAAACTGCTTCTCAAAATAATAATAATAATAATAAAATAAATAAAAGGCTAGAGAATGGTTAACAAAATTTTTAGGATAGTGAATATCTTCGATTAAAGAATAGGGAGGCAGTTCGGAAGGCAGGAACATAGTGGGTGCTTCAAATATTGTCAGTGTGCTCTTTCATTTTGGAAATTTAAAAACTCCTATAAAAGCAATATATGCCTATCAAAAACACTCAAATAATATAGAATAATGTAAGATTGAAATTTTAACTTTCCCTTTTTCTCTGGTCTACAATCTTACTTGAGAACAAGAGGACTGTCACAATAACCTGGGGTAAAGCCTTCTGCAACAGTTGTTCTAAAAGTCTGCTCCTTGGGCCAGTACCATGGACATCACCTGGGAACTTGTTAGAAAAGCAAATTATCTGGCCCCAGCCTAGACCTACCAATTTAGAAACTCTAGAGATGAGGCTATGCAATGTGTGTTTTAACAAGCCCTCTGGGTAGTTATCAACCATAACCAAATAACAATGGAATCACCAGTGGAACTCTGAAAAGAATAGGAGAGCACAGATCCTACCTCCACAGATAGAGCTCCTCCAGCAATTATAGTATGTAGGAAAGCTGAGTAAGAAACACTGGTCTAGGCTTTCTAATATATATACACATAATATTATACACATGGAATATATATTAGTGAAAAGTGCAAGGTGTAGAATTTACAGATTTTTGTCTAAGATGTATATGAAAGAATACTCTGTATCTTGCACATTTCACTTATATATTGACAAACATACATCTGTTTTATCTTTAGAACAGTGGTTCTCAATCATGGGTAATTTTGTCCCACAGGAGACATTTCAGAATATTTGAAGTCCTTTTGGTTGTTATAACTGGGAAAGATGCTACCAGCAATTATTGGATAGAGGCCAGGGATGCTGCTACATATCCTACAATGTATAGGACAGTTCCTTTAACAGTGAATTATCTGGCCGCAAATGACAGTAGCACTGAGGTTGAGAAACTGTGTTAGAAGGACACATAGTGTTCTATTCTAAGACAGTATTAGATCTTATCCAATCTATTCAATGTGCTTTGATAATTTCAGTTAATATCTGTGAGTTATGAAGGGCTTAAAAATACATGGTTCATATGGATATGTCTTATCTCTCTGCTTTTTTCCCCAAAAGTCAGTAAAGTAAGGGGTATGGTTTTTGATTCTTTTGTGTTCTCATTGTAATCAACACATTCCTCCACATGTAAAAGATATTGAAGAAAAGCCTGTTGAACTGAATCATCCCCAGTTCCTGCAATACAGTGGGATTCTATCGTATTTGTGTCTAGTTTCTGTTAAACCTTAGACATGAGAGCTGGATGAAATTATTTCTGTCAATAACAAATGGAATTAACCATAGAGTCTCAGGTGTATTGCAGAGTGAATGATTAAAAATCATTGGCAAATAGTAAGCTGTCAGCTGTGACCTTTCAGCACTTGGTATTTTGACTGATGGTCCCCTCTTTACAGTTTAGTGAAGATGTAAACAGAGAGACATGAAGCCCATTGATGGACCAGGCAGTCAAATACCAAGTATGAAAAGGTCAGGACCAAACTCTGCTTGCTCATATGACTCAGGCTGACTTAGACTGGGTGGGCCTGTGACACTGTGGTTTTGAGCTGTTGACTTAAAGGGAAGATGACAAGTGGGTTCTTAGCAAACGAAATGGGAAAATCTTTAGTTAGAATCCTACTGGAGCTCTGAAACCCAATTCGGCTAAAACTTGTGTCTGGCTAAGGCTATGAATATTTTAAGTGGATAATGCCACGGGCTGGCTGCTTTGAAGGTTTTGACTAGGTTGTTGTTCCCCTTTTCTTCTCTCTTCTTCCAAGAAGATTTTTAGTATCTTGCTGCTATTTAACCTCTCTCTCTTTTTCTCCCCCTTCTCTGTCTCTCATTCTCCCTTCCTCTCTTCTTTCCTTCCTTTCTTCTCTTTCCATTTTTCTCTCTATATTCTCTCCTCTTTCTCTCTCTCTCTGTCTCTCTGTCTCTCTGTGTGTGTCTCTCAGTTGGGATCTCCAAATCATGCTAATCTATGTAGACCCACTCTGATAGGTATGTGATGATGTCTCATTGTAGTTTTAATTTGCATTTCCCTAGTGGCTAAGAGCACTGAATATATTTTCCTTGTTTTATTGGCCTCCTGTATATCCTCTGCAGTGAAATGTCTCCTCATGGCTTTCGCCTACTTTCTAATTTGATTTTTTTGTTGTTTTTACTGTTGAGTTTTGGGATTTCTTCACATCTCTATATATTTGCTCTTTATATTAGATGTAGTTTGCAAATATGTTTTGCCAATCAGTAGCTTAACGTTTCATCCTGTTAGCAGAGTATTACATACAGCAAAAGTTTTGGTTCTTGATAGATACCTATCAGAATGACTAGAATAAAAACAACCAGGTGTTAGTGAGGATCTGGAGAAATAAGATCATTCATACATTGCAGTGGGAATGTAAAATGACACATCGGCTCTGGAAAACAGTTTGGCATTTTCTTATAAAACTAAAAATGAAATGGACATATTCCTCAGCAGTTGCATTTTTGGCATTTATCTCAGAGAAATTAAAATTATGTTCATGTAAAATCCTGTACACAAGTGTTCATACCATGTTTATTTGTAATAGTCAAAAACTGGAAACAACCCAGATATCCTTCAGTGGATGAACTCCTAAACATGGTGTGCTATCCACACCATGTAATCTTGCTTAGAAATTGAAAAACAACAAACTATTGATATATTCAATAGCTTAAACTAATATATGAATCTTTGGGGAGGTATGCTTAGTGAAAAAAGCCAATACTATAAAAAACACAACATACCGCATGATTCTATTCATATCACTTTCTTTTCTCTTTCTTTCTTTCTTCTTTCTTTCTTATGGTAAAGGGATTTGTATTTATTACCCCAGATAGTGAATTTGTCTCATTATAGAAAGTGTCTTTTCATATCATTGTAGAAGAAAATTCATTACCCATTAATTTCTTTTTTTTTTTAAAATTTTACTTTAAGTTTTGGGATACATGTGTAGAACATGCAGATTTGTTATGTAAGTATACATGTGCCATGATGGTTTGCCAAACCTATCAACCCATCATCTAGGTTTTAAGCCCTGCATGCATTAGGTATTTGTCCTAATGCCCTCCCTCCCCTTGACCCCCATCCCCTGACAGGCCCTAGTGTGCATTGTTTCCCTCCCCACATCCATGTGTTCTCATTGTTCAATTCCCACTTATGATTGAGAGCACACAGTGTTTGCTTTTCTGTTCCTGTGTTAGTTTGTTGAGAAGATGGCTTCTAGCTTTATCCATGTCCCTGCAAAGGACATAAACTCATTCTTTTTTATGGCTGCATAGTATTCCATGGTGTATATGTGCCACATTTTCTTTATTCAGTCTATCATTGATGGGCATTTGGGTTGGTTCCAAATCTTTGCTATTGTAAATCGTGCTGCAATAAACATACATGTACATGTGTCTTTATAGTAGAATAATTTCTAATCCTTTGGGTATATACCCAGTAATGGGATTGCTGGGTCAAATGGTGTTTCTGGTTCTAGATCCTTGAGGAATTGCTACACTGTCTTTCATAATGGTTGAACTAATTTACATTCCCACTAACAGTGTAAAAGCGTAACTATTTCTCCACAGCCTTGCCAGAATCTGTTGTTTCCTGATGTGGAAGTCAAATTGTCTCTGTTTGCAGATGACATGTTGGTATGTTTAGAAAACCCATTGTCTCAGCTACTGGTAAGCAACTTCAGCAAAATCTCAGGATACAAAATGAATGTGCAAAAATTACAAGCATTCCTATACACCAACAATAGACAAGCAGTGAGCCAAATCATGAGTGAACTCCCATTCACAATTGCAACAAAGAGAATAAAATACCTAGGAATACAACTTACAAGGGATGTGAAGGACCTCTTCAAGGAGAACTACAAGCCACTACTCAAGGAAATAGAAGAGGATACAAACAAATGGAAAAAAATTCCATGCTCATGGATAGGAAGAATCAATATTATGAAAATGGCCATACTGCCCAAATTAATTTATAGATTCAGTGCTATTCCCATCAAGCTACCATTGACTTTCTTCACAGAATTAGAAAAAAACTACTTTAAATTTCGTATAGAACCAAAAAAGAGCTTGTATAGCCAAGACAGTCCTAAGCAAAAAGAACAAAGCCGGAGTCATCATGCTACCTCACTTCAAACTATACTACTAGGCTATAGTAAGCAAAACGGTATAATACTTGTACCAAAACAGATATATAGACCAATGGAACAGAACAGAGGCCTTAGAAATACCACCCCACATCTACAATTATCTGATCTTCAGCAAATCTAACAAAAACAAGCAATGAGGAAAGGATTCCCTATTTAATAAATGGTGTTGGGAAAACAGGCTAGTCATATGCAGAAAACAGAAACTGGACCCCTTCCTTAAACCTTATACAAAAATTAACTCAAGATGTATTAAAGACTTAAATGTAAAACCAAAAATCATAAAAACCCTGGAATAAAACCCAGGCAATACCATTTAGGACATAGACATGGGCAAAGACTTTATGACTAAAACGCCAAAAACAATTGCAAAAAAAGCCAAAATTGACCAATAGGATCTAATTAAACTAAAGAGCCTTTGCACAGCAAAAGAAACTGTCATCAGAGTGAATAAACAACCTACAGAATGGGAGACAATTTTTGCAATCTACCCATTGGGCAAAGGTCTAATATCCAGAATTTACAAGGAACTTAAACAAATGTACAAGAAACAAAACACAACCCCATCAAAAAGTGGGTGAAGGATATGAACAGACACTTCTCAAAGAAGACATTTATGTGGCCAACAAATAGCTCATTGTAACTGGTCATTAGAAAAATGCACATCAAAACCACAGTGAGTTACCATCTCACACCAGTTAGAATGGTGATCATACCACTTTCTTGAAATGACAAATTTGTAGACAGAACAAACTAGTAGTTTCTAGGGGCTGAGGTGGGAGTGAGGAGAGGCCAGTGTGATTTTAAGAGGGAAATGAGGGACCCTTGTGGTGTTATGACTGTTCTCTATTTTGACTGTATCAATTTCAATGTCATTTGTGATATTGTATTGTAGTTTATAACATGTCATTGGAGAATACTGGATAAAGAACATGTGGCATTCAGAAGAATGAAACCGGAACCCTATCTCTCACCTATACAAAAATCAAATCAAAATGCATTAAAGCCTTAAATGTAAGACCTCAAACTAACTACTAAAATAAAATTTTGGAGAAACTCTCTAGGACAATGTTCTGAGTAAATGTTTCTTGAGTAATACCCCATAAGCACAGGCAACCATAGCAAAAATAACAAATGGAATCACATGAAATTAAGAAGCTTCTGCACAGCAAAGAAAGCAGTCAACAAAGTGAAGAGACAACCCAAAGAATGGGAGAAAATGTTTGGAAACTATCCATCTGACAAGGGATTAGTAACCAGAATATACAAGGAGCTCAAATCCTAAAGGAAAAAAAGTATATTTATCCGATCAAGAGATAGGCAAAATATTTGAATATACATTTCTCAAAAGAAGATGTACAAATGGCAAACAGGCATATGAAAAGGGGCTCAACATCATTGTTCATCAAATAAATGCAAATAAAAACTACAATGAGAGACCACCTCGCCCCTACCCCTTAAAATGGCTTTTATCCAGAAGACAGGCAGTAACAAATGCTGGCTCAGAGTGGAGAGAGGGAACCCTCATATACTGTTGGTAGAAATGTAAATTAGTACAACCACTATGGAGAACAGTTTGGAGGCTCCTCAAAAAACTAAAATAGCTACCATATGATCCAGCAATGTCACTGCTGGTTATATAACCAAAGAAAGGAAATCAGTATATCAAAGTCATATTGCACTCCCATGTTTATTTCAGCACTATTCACAATAGCCAAATTTGGAAGCAACCTAAGTGTCCATCAACGTATGAATGGCTAAAGAAAATGTGGTTCATGTACACGATGGAGTAGTATTAAGCCATAAAAAAGAATGAGATCCTGTCATTTGCAACCACATGGTTGGAACTGGAGGTCATTATGTTAAATGAAATAAGTCAGGCACAGAAAGACACACTTCATATGTTCTCACTTATTTGTGGGAGTCAAAATTTAAAACAATTGACTCATGGAGATAGAGAGTAGAATGATGGTTACCAGAGGCTGGGAAGGGTAGTGGGGATGCAGCAGGTGAAGTGGGGATGATTAATAGGTACATAAAATAGAATGAATAAATAAGACCTATTCGATGGCACAAAAGGATGACCACAGTCAATAATAATTTAATTATACATTTAAAAATAACTAAAAGAATATAATTGGATTGTTTGTAACACAAAGAAGAAATACTTGAAGGGATGGGTGCCCCCATTTACCCTGATGTGGGTATTACAAATTGTATGCCTGTAAAAAATAAAATAAAATAACTAAAAGAGTATATTGGGTTTGTTTGTAACACAAAGAAAAAAATAAATGCTTGAGGTGATGGACATCCTATTTACACTAATGTGATTATTATGAATTGTATGCCTGTATCAAAATATCTCAGCCAACTCATATATATATATAGGGCGTGTGTGTGTGTGTGTATATATATATATATATATATATATATATATATATATATATACAGTATATATGTGTATATACATACACCTTATATATGTACACACGTAGCTATATGTATATATACACACACACCAATATATAGGTGTGTGTATATATATGCACACACCAATATATAGGTATATATAGGTGTATATATACACACACAAACACCATATGTATATACCTACTAAATACACACAAAAATTAAAAATTAAATAAAAATAAAAAGATTTAAAAAGGAATATATGGTATCTCTATTATTATGATTGCTCATGGATCTATAATTACCTCAAAATAAAAAATATAATTAAAAACAAATAAATAAATAAAATTAGATCCCTCAACTGTTTCAGACCTAGCTCTCTGCTTTCTTCTTCACATATTTCTTATTTTTAATTTTTGTGTCCACTACTTCTCTTCTTCCTATATCCTTATGATACTCTTGTTCCATGAAGTACTTAAATTCTTTCCTTTCTCCAGCCTTGAGGTGTAGTAAGTCTCTCATAACAGGAGGTATTTAAGCATTTATTTTTTCATTCATCAAACATTGTTTGAGTGTCTAATATTTGTAAGTCTGTGTAGTGCAGTGTATCGTTTCTGCTGTCTGAGTATATTGAGTACGATCTGATTATATTGAGTGTCATCAGAGAAATGTAACCACTTTATTAAACAGTGAATTCAGTGAGGGAACAAACATGAATTATTTTTATTTGTTCCTAATAATTACTTTCAAATATGTGCTATTCAATTCCCGTTCTTGTTTGACATCTTAGATATATCTTATATCTTTCTGATTATGTTCCATCTGTTAAAGTACAGTCCACTTACTAGGATGGCTAAAGGAAAACAACTTGATCATTACAGGTGTTGGTGAGGATGTGAAATAACTGAAATGCACCTATATTGCTAGTATGAGGGTACATACTATTTCAAAATAGTACAACTAAAACCTTTTGCAGTTGCTACCAACTTGACCATATGTATTTCTTACGACCCAGCAATTCTACTCCTAGGTATATCCACAACAGAAATGGAAACATGTTTATCAAAATATACATACTAGAATGTTCACAGCAGCACTATGGATAATAAGCAAAGGCTGGAAACTTCGCCAATATACGTCAATGGTAGAATGGATAAATACATTGTAGTATATTCACAAAATAAAATACTATACGATGAAAATGAACTACATGATAAAAGCAAGGATGACTTAAACAAGATTTTATAATATGAATTCCTATAGTATATTTAAAAAAATATTCTGGAAGCACAGCATGGACTATAGATTTGAGGTAAATAAGTAATCATGGATTACATCCTGGAAAATTTACACTTGACTATTTAAAGAGGAGATAACTATAAAAATAGATAAAAATGCAGAAAATTGGAAGAACTGGCAGAGGGGATTGCCTGGTGGTATAAAACAGCATAAAACGTTTAGGAAATATGAGGTAGGTGTCGGAAGTATCCATGTTTCAAGCTAGGGGAAGCAAGCCTCAGAGTGGTTAAGCATCTTTTCCTACATCACACAAGTAGTAAAATGCTGGAGTTAGAATTTGGATCCAGTTTTGCTTATCTTCAAAATTGACATCTTTACTTTCTAAGTTATACTACTTTTTTGAAAGGATTGGTAATAGAGATAAGCATGAAGTTTATATTAATGTATATAAAATGACAATCGCTTGTGGATGAGGAAGATCAGGTGAATCAGGACAATCATTTTCAGAAAGAGGAGATTACATTTGAGTTAGTTGGACATTGGAATAGAGGCAATCACTAGCTCCCTACCCAAAAAGAAAAATGGATATTAAAGGGCATAAATCCCTGTTTTGTGAAACCTTATTATATCACCAATAATTTCCAAGATGTGTATAAAATGTTTAACAAATTCTCCCAGTTTGAGCAGCCTCACAAAAATAATAACCGTAGCACGTTGCAATTTCCACAAATTGGGAAAATCAATAAGGAACCCTTCTCTTAGCTTTTTTCGCACACACTTATTGACAGTCTTAACTTTCACAGATTGAATTGTTGGCAACATTCCAGCTTAAACACACATTAAGTGGCACTGTTCTCAAAGGCAGCATGCTGTTTTGTTGCCCTTTGAATATATGCAAACATGCTGCCTCTTCTCTGAATTCCCAATTGAAGTTCAGTAGGCCTTTCGACTCCTGGTGAAACCCAAGTTTAGCTTTGTTCCCAGCAGCCTTAATGGAATGCTTTTCCACTGAGCAATATTACATAGTTATATTGGGTAACTTGTCTCAGTATCATATCCCTATTATTTTGATTCTTAGCTGAAATCTTATCTTCCATTTTAAAATATGGAATGATTGGAAAATTACAAGGATTAATTACAAAATTTATAATCTGTAATAGTAACACTTTCTTATTCCAAAATAGGCACATAGGGCATGTTGCTTGGTTGCTACCAATGCTTTTCTCTTCGTAGTATTATATTAGAGCTGTGGGGTAGAGTCTTGGTAGTGTTCCTTCTGTTGTTTTCTGGTTTTAACTTTCACCCCACATTGAGAGAGGTAAACAAAATAAGAACTACTATCATCTTTTCCTTTCCATGGAGATAAATTATGCCTAATATTGTTAATTGATATTTTAATTGTCAATGATATTTCAGATTTGTGTGCTTGTTTTATTTTACTATCAGGATAGGAATGTAAAGCATTCTTGGCATATGAGTTATTTCGTAAAGGTGAATCTTCCAGGCAATTGAAATTTACCTCCTAAAGATTTTGTTGACAGCCGGTGAAATTCTGGCTAATGACAATTGAGGACTAGTATCGCTGTAGATGCCAGCTGATCTTATCTTTTCTCCCCAACCTAATTGCATGTTTATTGAAACAATAAACGCCATGAGGGCTCGTTCTTTAGTCAGGGATGTTAATATATTACTAAATGACTGATAAATTGTAACTCTGCTGCTTCTTTTGTTCCCAAATCTAAGATTTAACACTGTTTTAGAAACAGAAAACTGTACATCATCATAATGTTCTGACTTTGTATTTCTGACTAGAGTCTAGGTGTAGATACATATTATTGAAAGTAGTCTAGAGGACTGATATAGCTAAAGTTATTTATAAAGTACATAATATAAACTTTTTTTCTTTTTATATGGGATGCAATTTTACTATGTGTAAAATCAGCTGGATTCATATCAATTACGTATGTCATCTTGAACAGTTACACACTTTAGAAAGTTATATTAAGTAGCTTTGATTATCAGATTAGCTAATATATTATCCTTAGCAAACAACACAGGAACAGAAAACCAAATACTGCATGTTCTTACTTATAAATGAGAGCTAAATGGTAAGCTCTTATGAACACACAGAAGGAAACAACAGACTCTAGGGTCTACTTGAGGGTAGAGGGTGGGAGGAGGGAGAGGAGCAGAAAATATAACTATCGGGTACTGGGCTTAATACTTGAGAGATGAAATAATATGTACAACAACCCCCTATGAAATGTGTTTACTTATGTAACAAACCTTCACATGTACCCCAAAACCTAAAATAAAAATTTTAAAAAGATTAGCAAATAATATCCTAGAGGTAGTATTTTATAGGCAATAGTCTCCATATTGGGTGTTCCTTTCCCACTCTTTCCTACTAACAATCTATTTTTCACATGACAGCTTGAGTAATGCCTTTTAAAAATATAAAACTTATACCCTTTCTTAAAACATCTTAGTGATTTCCCATTGTAACTTATGTAATAAACCTATGTACCTATGGCGTAAATCACTGCATGATCTGACTTATAACCAGCTCTCTATTCTCCTCTAGTCCCACTCTTCCCTTTGCTCACCACATCCATTCACATTGGCCACCTTTTCTATTTGGCTCTCTGTAATTCTCCAGGTTTCTTCCTACCTTTGGAAGTTAAAGAAACCAATCGCAAAGGACCACAAAGGAAGAGGTTATCTTTTTATTATAGTTGCTGTTTATTATAGTTACCATTTTCTCGGTCAGAAACAACCTTTGTTCTTCCTCCAAGTTTTTAACATGGCTGGTTCTTCCTTACCATTTTGATGTCAGCCACATGTTATCTTTTTGGAGAACTTTTCTGAGATACCCCACCCTCTATGTACAGTAGCCCTCAGTCACTCTCCAACCAATTACTGCATTTTATCTCCTTCACAGCATAGCATTATCTGTCTCCCATTACTAGAATGTAAGCTTTATGAAGGCAAAGTCTTTGTCTTATCACACTATCTCTAACACAATGTCTGGCACATATATTGTGGACATTAAATATTTGTTGAATAACCTAAATGAATAAATAGAGTAAGAGCTGGAAGGACTTGTGATGTTAGAGGTTATCAAGTTCAACTTTAATTCAGAGGTAAAGAAACTGGAGACAGAGGTGACATGATTTACCCAACAGAGGACAGTAATTTAATGGTGGAACTGGATCAAGAACCAGATCTTGCTATCACCTAGTTTTGGGATTTTTATGCTAAGAAGTTAGAATAGACTAAGCTATTATAAGTAACCTTTTATGGAGAAAGCTATGCTTAACCCAAATTAATGCCATGTTAATAATAAAATTTTAGTCTTCTGGTACCTGCACGAAAAAAGTTTTTTTAGATACCTTTAAATTGTAATCCCACCCATATCAAATAATTATGTCAGTCCTATGGCTTTACTTGTCTTTGGTATTATATCACATTGGTTATTAACACAAACATTAGACCAGGCATATATGTGTTACTTAAAACCTATGTGGTCTTATTTTTGTGTCTTTGTTGATTTTGCTTTTAGTAAATTGTAGGCTATGTATGCAATATACCCGTTAAACAGCTATACTGAGATATATTATAATTCACATTCCATAAATCTAGCCATTTAAAATGTAAATTCAATAGCTTTTAGTAATTCACAGGGCTGTACAACTATATCATAACATCATAATCTAGTTTAATAACACTTTTATCAACTAAAAAACATACACCACACAAGTTAACAGTTACTCTTCATTTTACTCCACTCTTCTCCCTAGCCTTTGGCAACCATTAATCTATTTTCTGTCTGTGTGCATTTGCCTAATCTGAACATTTCACATAAATGGAATTATCAATTATGTGGTCCTTTGTGATTGGCTTCTTTAACTTAGAATAATGTTCTTGAAGTGCATCCATGCTACAGCATGCAACAGTGCTTCATTTCTTTTAATTCCTTTTAATGGTTGATCAATATTCCATTGTATGTACATAGCACAATTTTGCTATCCATTAATCAGCCGATAAACATTTGGGTTGTTTTTACTTTTTGGCTGTTATGAGTAATGCTGCTCTGAACATTCATGTACAAGTTTGTGTGTAAATATATGCTTTTAATTCTCTTCGGTGTATGACTAGGAGTGGAATTACATGTTTAATTTCTCAGGAACTCTTACACATTTTTCAAAGCAGCTCACAATTTTTTATTCCCAATACCAATGCATGAAGCTTCCAATTTCTTCACACCAGTTCTTGTTATTATCTGTCCTTTTAAATAATAGCCATCCTAGCACATGTTAAGTAGTATGTTATTATGGTTTGGTTTTGCATTTCTCTAATGGCTAATGATGTTGCACATCTTTTCATGTGTGTAGTGGTCACTTCCATTTCTTCTTACAAGAAATGTCTATTCAGATTATCTGCCCATTTTAATTTTTTGGTCTTTTTATTGAATTTTAAGCATTCTTTATACATTCTAGGTACAAATCCCTTATCAGACACATGATTTGCAAATATTTTGTGCAATTCTGTGAGTTATCTTTTTTATGTTCTTAATGACATGCTTTGAAACATGAATGACTTTTAATTTTCCTGGAGTTCATTTATTCCCCCTCTGGTCATTTGTGCTTTTGGTGTTATGTCTAATTAGACCTTTTACTAATGCAAAGTCATAAAGATTTACCCCTTTATTTTTTTCAAAGGGTTTTATAGTTTTAGTTCTTACATTTGGGCCTCTGATGAATTTTGAGATGAATTTTGAGTTAATGACTTCCTATGGTGTGAAATAAGATTCCAAATTCATTTTCTTTTTTTTTTTTTTGGTGTGAAATACGTTTCCAAAATCTTTGTTGTTGTTGTTGTTGTTGCAGTTATACAAGCACCATTTGTTGAAGAGACTATTCTTTCCTTCATTGAATTATCTTGCCCTCTTGTCAAAGACAAATTTACCATAAATATAGGAGTTTATTTCTGAATTCTCAAAAATACAACACAGAAACTCTGGAAATCAGATCCCCCCTCATCCCAGGGTTTATTATTGCTGATGATTGTTGCTTATTTAGTTACTTTTCTGAACTAATTCTGTAAAGTCTGTTTTCTTTGTTCTGTGTGGCTGCTAAAGTCTCTTCTAAGTTAGCTTACTGGTCAGCTAGTGATTGGACACAGATTTCCTTAAATGCCTGGAACCAATAAGACTCCCAGTGTTTGCTGAATGGCCTTGTGTGCTTGTTGGAGTACATCTTTAATACTCAACCAGACAGTTTATAACTCTGACTAGTGTTCATTTTTTGCTTGTGTAGAGCCTCAAGGTCAACAAGAGGTGATGGCTTAGGACCTTCTCAAGCCTTTACTGAGCATGTGTGCAATTTGGAACATATACACAGGCTTATGCATGAGCATGGCCTCATAGATTTCTGGAAGTTTGTAAGAGCTTTTCAAAGTCTCCAATGGATATCTAATTCTCTAGATTTTACTTTTAAACGTTTTGGCTAGCCTACCATTCATCCAACTATTAACCACTGCATTAGGAAGCTTCAGTGTTAAACAATTGCTAATAATCGTTTTTAACAAATCTCCTTCGTGGAAAGGCATTTAGTGAGTGATCATTGAGTTGGATCAATTAAACATAAGACTTGCAAGTGTGATATTCCAGGAAATCACTGATCTGGTCAAATAATGACTATTCTCTGGGAATCGGGCTTTGAAGGAAGTCCAGCCTCATTCTATCCCCTATAGTGACTGCTAGGCTGCTGGTTCTCATTATAATTGCATACTATTTGTTTTCAAAGGTGCTGTGGAGCTGGGGAAAAAAAGGATGGAAATAAGTCAAGTTAAAATGCCACAGTCATACAAAAAAGAGACTTGCACACACTTGTTTATCGTAGCACAATTTGCAGTTGCAAAAATGTGGATCTACCCAAATGCCCATCAGTTAACCAGTGGATAAAGTTATGTGTGTGTGTGTGTGTGTGTGTGTGTGTGTGTGTGTGTGTATAATAGAACACTATTCAGCCATAAAAAGGAATGAATTAATGGCATTTTCAGCCACCTGGATGAGATTAGAGACTATTATTCTAAGTGAAATACCTCAGGAATGGAAAACCAAACATTTTATGTTCTCACTCATAAGTGGGAGCTAAGCTATGAGAATGCAAAGGCATAAGAATGACACAATACACTTTGGGGACACAGGGGGAAAGGGTGGAAAGGGGGTGAGGGATAAAAGACTACAAATATGGTGCAGTGTATGCTGCTTGGGTGATGGGTGCACCAAAATCTCACAAATAACCCATAAAGAACTTACTCATGTAATCAAATACCACCTGTTCCCCAAAAGCTGTGGAATTTTTTTTAAAGTCAGAAAGCTTGCTGCTCTTACCAATATTTAACTATTTTTCTTAAGTAAATGCTCAACAGATTATTACTGTGATTATTAATTTACAGACTTCCGAATGAAAGTTTATTCTTACAGTTTTGGCCAATGTTCTCATTGCTTTTGTGGAGGAAAGCATGTTTACAGTTATTTATTTTGCCATTCCTGCTGATGTCATCTGTTTGTTTTGTCATTCCACTTATCTGGTCCAGCCTATATATAGTTTCTAGTTTATGTAGCATGGTTACTGCTCAAAATATTTTTTAAAATATAGGACTGAAAACATTGATTGAAAGTGGAAATTCCATGTGGAAGAGGGTTAGGATGTAAGATATGATACATATATGTACAATCATGAAGGCACAAGACTCACAGAATAAGTATGCCTTAAACTTTTTTCTCAAAAATAGAAGTCAAGGACATCAAGGCAAATAAGTAAAAGATAAGGAAGAAAAATATTTTTAAAAAATGCAGCTACTTCTGAAATAGCTCGCATCATTCAAATATACAGTTTCTCAGAACTGTAAAAAAGCCAGAGATCAGTCAAGGCAGAAGTTAGAACATTACAAGATGAAATGGAAAACATGATCAAAGAGGATGGTAAAATTATTGAAGTATTAAATGAATTTCTTAATGGATTTACATGGAAGTATACTAGGCAAATGCCAGCTTTCATTTGCTATTTACATATCATCTTATTGGACTTCAAAGTCAGCATTTCAGGGGGGCTTAAACAAGCCATGGAAATTCAAAACTAACAATCTCCCCAGCCAGATGGTGTTGATCTTAGGTACCTGGCTCTGACCAGAGTCACCTTTTTCAGTGACCATGGGAAATACTGAGAGGAAAAAGTCTGCCAACCCAAGCTGCTGCTGAGACAGTTTGAATTAACGTGGTGCTCCTCTCTGTGCCTTGTCTTGAGACTGCCTTCTGGAAAGAGCTGCCAATTTCGATGGAGTTTTAAAACAATGGGTACAATTCACTCTCAACTGAAGTGGAGTGATTTGTGTGACAGATTTAGAATCTTGTCAGAGGGTCAAGCAATGATTCCCAGTATTTTTGAAATTGATGTCCTAACATAATTCATAATTTAAAAATTAAAAAACTATAACCAGATTCATTCACATCCTAAAAGAACATACATTATTTTCCCCTTCTATTTGTTTCTTTCCTTTTCCCTTTAAATCTCTTTTTATTGTGAAGTACAACTCCTAAAGGTGCAAAACATGAATGCACAACTCAGTAAACTATCACAAAGCAAATGCCCAGGTAACCATTACCCAAGTCAAAAATAGAACATCGACAACATCCCAGAGGCCCTCGTTCAATTTTCCTTTAAAAGATTCCATTGAAATTAATTATTTTTAGTAATTTAGTGACAATTCTAGAAATTAAAAAAAAAATTGTTGAGGAAGGGGGATCTTTCTAAACAAGATTTAGAAAATAGTGTATTATAGAAGTAGGGTTCAGGGACTAACCTTAGTAACTTAAATCTGGTAGCAGAGGAAATTTTTGTATATTACTGACTGTTGAACTTTCTCCTCCCTTGTCCCCCCAAAAGAATGACAAAGGCTCAGTTTCATACTGTAAAAAGCTCAGTAGAAATGTGACAGGCCAACAGAAAGTAACACTTTCTTAGGTCAGAGACATAAGCTAATTAGATTTTACTGATATATGCTGAAGTACAAGACATGTGCTTGGCCTTCACAAACTCACATCAAATATTTCTAATAATGCTATATCTATCTGATCCTCACATGTGATCTCAGTTTCAAACAATTCACCAATCATAATCATAATTCATGCTTATGGCATTTGCTATGCGTCAGGTACTGTTTGAAGCACTTTGCACATATTAACTATTGAATCATTTAATCATCATAACCCTTTAAGAAAAGTTTGGAAATTGAAGCACAAAGTAACTTTGGTAGGAGGTGGCAAAGCTGGAATTCAAACTCAGACTTGCTGGTAGTAGACTCTATGGTTGAACTACTAAGCTCTTCTTCTTCTACATAAGGAATTTAAAATACCTTAATTTTAAATTAAACAGAAAATCAAAAGTCAAACCATGTTCCTTGGTTGGATTTTTTTTTTTTGTTCATTGTCCATAGCATGTATACATGTATACATAGCTTAATTATGAGGAATAATTCTATTATTGTGACTATTAATTGTTCTTTGATATATATGTTAATAGAGAAGATTATATCTGAGATTACTGTCTTGACATGAAAGATGTATGAAAATGAAACATTCTTGACAAACTCAGAAACATTTTCATGGGCATACATAGTTTGAATGAAGACAAATCTATATTTTGAAAAGAAAAGTATACTGATGAACTTGTGTAGGCAGTACTTATTTGTAGCATTATACACAACTCATACTCAGTATAGTACTAATATAGTTTGTGCCGCTCCCTTAATTCATGCTAAAAGACCAGTAGTTTTGCCACTATTGTTTTTGCACTATAAGTGAAAATGTTAACACAGAGAAAAAGACAAAGACTGTCTTAATATTACTATGAAGATAGTCTTGATTTTGGAGACTCCATAAAATGATCTCAGGTACCACCAGTTGTCCATGGACCACACTTTGAAAACTGCTGTAAACAAAAATTAACAATTACACTTTTCCAAAATGTCAGCTCTCACCTACGTCCCAGATCATAATTGATCTGTTGCCACCTGACTCCCTTACTTACAAATTTACAAATTTGATCCACTAGGATGCCTGCATCCACACACAGATATCATTTGCATTTCCCAAAACAAAACAAAACAACAACAACAACAACAGCAACAACAAAACAGAGTCGTCAAAGTCCCCAATAAATGCTGATATGCTCTTTCTGATTCGAGGTTAAGTTTGTCCCTTGATTTCTTACAACATGGTGCTTGTAGTTATCTGCTTATAAAACTCTCTTCTTCACTTAAAGTTTGCCAAGCAAATTAGGTAAATGTTCAGAGATCACTAGGAGGAAGAAATAAGAATGAAGTTTTTAATAAAATAGAAAATAATAAGGATATCTTCTTGATCACTTATAAGGAAGAAAATCCTCCAGTCAGGCTGGTCTCCTATTCTTATATGAAGATGATTGGCCTCATTCCTAAATACTTGACAATTAATGGTAATATCCAATGACTTTCAGATATTGGGAGTATTTAGTCATTCTTAGTAGCTCATTCAAATAAGGTAAAAAAATGAAAGAGAGAGGCTGGTCTTTCCTCTTTCCTCTGGCAAGCTTCATGGTGGATAGTGAACTATGACACAAAAATTCAAAGCTGACATTTCTGTTCTATTTCTTATGGCTCCTTGTTCTGGCTATACAAATTCCTTAGGAGAAGTTTTCTGTTAAGTAATACTGAGGTACTAGATTTTGTAGGGAATCCAGCCCAGTTAATTCTGACAGGAAAGAGAACATGCTAGAACTTTAAGGTACAGCAAGCAAAGGGTCTAGGTGGAAAGGAAATCTGTATCTGGAAAGATGAGAGAAGACCTTTAGCCATCAACTATGTCATTCTTTTATTATCATCATTAGAATATTCTGTCTGAAGCATTTACATTTAGTTTTAAAAACATATTATCTTCTTTTTTCTCCTTATGAAAAATGGCAATGATTTGAAAGCTGACAAAATTTGAATTTTGGGTTACAAGAACTCCTAATTCCTCCAACCATGTTCAAATTATAGCAAAGGCATTTACAGTGCTTTTAACTGATTCTTTGTATGTAGTGTAGTGACAAAACATTTCTATTTAAACAAATGTTAATTAAGTACTTGCTAGGTGCAAAAATCTATTGGGAATTTGGGAAGTTGAAGAAATAGTTAATATGTGCTGTCTTGGCTCATTTTGTGTTGCTATAACAGAATCTTACAGACTAAGTAATTTATAAACAATAGAAGTTTATTTGGCTCATGGTTTGAAGGCTAGGAAGTCCAAGGTCAAGGGGCTGCAACTGTGAGAGCCTTCATGCCCAGGGCAGAAGGCAGAAGGCCAAGTGAATGTGAGAGAGCTTAAATTCTTTTATTACAAAGTCAGACTTTTAATAACTAATTCACTTCTGTAATACAAACATTAGTCGATTTCTGAGGGCAGAACCTTCATGACCTAATCTCCTTTTATGAGGCCCTGCCTCCCAACACTGCTGCATTGGATGTCAAGTTTACAACACATAAACTTTGGGGGGGCACATTCAAATCATAACATACCTTCTCTCCAAAAAAATCTTTAACTGGGGTAAAAGGTAGGAAACAAAGAGACAGATATTAATTACTTATTATATAAGTGAGTGAAGAAGAAGGAGGCAGGATATAGACTGACCATTGTACCTGTCTACCCCAGGGTTTTAACTATAATGTTTGTGACAGAGGGGAACCTGTACCAGGTGCATAATATTATCCTAACGAGTCCTCACTAGTCATTCAGACACAAGGGCTGGTGATTGGTCGAGAGCCTGCCTTTCAAGCACTGCCCCAGGTTGAGGGTGGCCACTGTCAATGCTATCATTTAGACTCTGGCTGTAGGCATGGTCAATTTATGGAGATCATTTTTATTCTTCCTATAGCTGCCATCCCCACCAATACACTGCTCTTGGAAGTCATGAGTCCCATCTGGGATGGAGCTACTTATTGTTTCTTGGGCAACACCACTGAAACATCGATACAAAAGAACTGGTAAGTGTTTGCTAGCTTTTAAGGAAAGATCCCCAAATGTCATAGTAATCAAGCTGTGATCATTAATAGCAAGCAATTTGCTCACAAATTTATTTCTGACTTTTTTTCCAGTTGGGTAATTAACATCATAAAGTGAGATAGGGATCAAAGCGTGCGGAGTGTCTCTTCTCTGCAGGAGATAAGAGGCAAGGTCAAAAAAATCAAACAGAAATTCATCTTCTATTCCACTCAGCTTTGATTTGGAAAGGAGGTAGTTAAGTTACAACATGAAGAAAGTGGCAGTTATAAAGCTTGCCTTCTATTGCATGCTTTTGCAGCAGCAATTACTTCAGCTACAAATCTCATTTACAGAACTCTTTGAAAGTGCTATCTGGGCGATGGCAGAATACACTGGAAATCAATGGAGGGTGATTTCATTCCCAAATTGAAGTTACCATTTAATCGTCAGGGAAAAAATACACACGCATACCCCAACTTCCTTCCTACTCATTAATAGATTCCTCAGTAGCAATTATGAGGCTCAACTTTCACAAATTCAATTACTACTTGAAAAATATGAATTATAAACACTCTTTACCAATTGAAATGCAATAGCATCCCAGCTTTCAGAAGGAAAATAGACAGGAGCTGTTGGGAATGCTCCTAATCATGATGCTAATAAGTAACGGCCCAGTGCCTGCCTTTCTACAGCTACCATTATGTGATGGTTAATTTCCTGATTTACATATAGCATCCTAGCAACTACCATTGCATGTTAGTGCTAATGGATCTAAAAATGATTGCACTGGGAAATTTGTCCTGAAGGGCCTCATGCTCTAGGGAGGGACACTTTCTCCTTGGAGGACATGTCAATAGCCAAATAGATATGTGGAGATTGGAGTCACTTTCTTTTTCCTGAGATTTTATTGCCCTTCCTAATCCTGTATATTCAGAGGGCCTATAATCCAGGTTTAATCTAAATAGATGGCAGTGCTGCCAACAGATCCTAATTCCACATGAATATTCAATAGTACAACAGAGGAGTCTGGGGACGTTGCCTGCTAGAGATGACCTTCAACCTAGAAAAACTGGACACTGACAGTAGCCCTAAATTTCATGTTATTTACTATTCATTGATTTCAGACAGAAAAGACACTGTCAAAATGCTCACAGAACCCAAGATTGGTGAGGCTTTAAGCCATTCTCTGCCACTCTCATTTTACTGTTAATTAGATTAGTTATCAGCCCAGTTAGGGCCTTGTGATAGAGGTTGGATCCTTTCTCATGTAGAAAAAGATTTAGAACCAACCATAGGGCAAAGAACTGGAGAAAAGCCAGATTAAAAAAAAAAAGCTAGAGAGATCCTCTATCCTTAATTCTGGTCTGGGTTCGCCAAAGTCAGCTACCAGATGCTATCAGGGACTTGATCAGATAGGCCCTATATGATGTGGTAGACTAGAAGAAGGTGTGGGAAATCCATTGTGAAGCTGAATGGCCCATTTGTTTAACAATGTTGACAGGGAAGACTTTAGCAAAGGAAGACAATGCTAAGCAATTAAAGATTTTTTTTCATTTTGTTCCTGAACTCATTTCCCCAACTTCATAGTCCCTTCATCTCAACCATAATGTACCCTGATGCATGATCCTGAATTCTGATTCTCCTATTTAACCATTGGCTCCTAGCCCTTACCTCCCACTGACTGTTCTCTTTTTGGTCCCATCATCACCTCTACACTCTTAATTACTTCCAATTTTCCTAGCCCATTACCTCCCACTGTGGTTTGCCTCCATGTTCACTGGGCTCCTTGGGCAGCCATTTTGATTATATGCTCACTAATACCTTGGGATTCCTTAGCCCCCTGAAAAATCTGTCAAAATTTTTTGCCTTGCCAATGCAAGCCCTGAATAACTTCTACTAACAAATTTGTTTACTTATGAGATGCTGAGTGTTTCTAAGGAAAACTATAAAACTGTGATGATTTGATTCATTATAACCATGATAGCTAATTTAATCTGGGCCTTCTAGGATACTCATTTAGATGTCTTTTCATCACTTGTTGGCTTCCTTTGCATTCATTCATTCTTTTGACAAACTTTTATTTGCCAATTATTACATCCCAACTATGGCCAAAGCACTGAGGATAAAATGGTGATGAAGATTGACAAGGTCTCTTCCCTCATGGACTTTATCACTTAGTGAAGGAAGGTGGAAAACAAACATGTTTTTAAAAAGGCAATTTCATATTGAGATAATTTTCATGCAAAAGACTGATAAGAATAATCTCAAGGCATTAAAGGGATAGAATGAAGGTCAGTGTAGGCGAGCTATAAAGGGAGAGAAAGAATAATAAAGGTGTAAAGTTACAGAGATAGGCAAGTGGTGATGAATAAGCCATAGGATATGATTCCATTTTCCGTGGAAAGGATTTTGAAAGCATTAAGCAAGGTACTCACAATATCTAATTTGTGCTTTGAAATGATCACTGTAGCTGCTGTGCAATGGATAGAAGAGACAAACATGGAAACAAAGAAACCAGTCAGTAAACTGATGAAAGATCCATATGAGGGATGCTCGTGGCTTGGACAAGGGTTGTAGCAGTAGAGATGGTGAAAAGTGATTAAATTCCAGTGAGAAACCCCAAGGCTAAATAATGAAGTGCTGTGCCCAGGGTTTAATAAAATGACAACAGTTACATTTAGAAGTCATGTTTGAATTGTCATTTTGTTTCATCTGAAGGAAAGAAGGTATGTTTTATCTTCTGCCCACCCCTCCACCCCACTTTGATTTTAGCTCTGGTGCAATTCTTTAACAAATAAGCCATCAGTGTCTCTTTTCTCCTTAAGTACCCTCTCCTTGTCCCTTTCTTGGGCTTGTTCTTACTAAAAGCCCTGTACTCGTTTTTCTTCTCCTTTCCATGATTCAAACTTCCTAAGTCTTGCCTCTTCTGCAGTCACAGAGGTGACTCCAAGGTGAGCATCTCAGTGAACTTGCAAAACTGTAAGGGCAGGCTATAGAGCAGGGTTAGGGGGCTAACAGTATCTCTGCAAGCCGTCACAATAACCATGTGGGAGCCACTATGCTACCAAACATAGGAATAATCTCAGTGGCTACTACTGAGCTAGGATTCTTAGAATGTCTTTTAAACTATCATTTTATGATCAGACGTAGAAATGCCAGACTTCTTGAAAAAGGCTTTCAAAGAAGCTAGTAGGTCCCATCATGCTATTTCATATTTGCAGAGCACTGGAAATGTTTGGAAGGAAATAGAAAATTGATCCTGATATGTGCATTTACTCTGAACTTATACCATCTCTTATTTAACAAGCCCAAAGCAGTGCCAATGTTAATGTTATATTACCTTACTAATCTCAACATCACAGCTGTGAAGCCAAATCAGTAGTCAGATTTGTCATTTTCCAGATGAATCAACCAACATAGATACTTTTCAAAACATGTACTACTTTGAGCAGCCATGGCCTAAGTTTTGGCTTCAAATATAGATGTGTGATCCATGATTCCTGTATAAAGAACACAAGCTGAATGTAGAAGAAACAATTCACACCAGAGCAGCAATTGATCACATGCTAGCTTGGGTAATACAGACTCTAATTTTAGCATGAATGCTAAGATGGAAGCATCAATTTTTATATAATGTGGACCTGTAGACTTTTAGACCTGGGAAGGAACTTAGAGTCTTGTCTACTCATTTCATAAGTATCCAATATCTGATAACAGAGAAATAAAGTAAACTAGCCACAGTCACAGAAAAGTCAGTGGTAGAGTCAGGACAGGGCCCAGGTTGTCTGACTTTTAGGCCAGTGTTGTTTATGTTGTAGAAAATCTTCCCCATCAGTCACATTCTTGGTGTGCTTCTGTGTTGCTGCATTTTATTGACCATTTGACTGTGATGCTATTAATACAAGTGGAACAGCTGCAGTTTCTTTAGCCATTTAAGCACCTCACCTAGGAATGGTTCATTATGGATATTCTAAATCTAGGGGCCAACGTTGTGTGAAATAGTTCTCTGAGATAAATATTCAGCTGCTCTCAGCATCTATTAGTCATCTCTAGGCTCTGCTCTATGCTCGTGTAATTAATCAACAAGGGATTGACACTCAGCAATATTTGTGAGTAAGACTTGGAACTGGCTTGGAGAAAACTTTGTCTTGGTTTGTGAGGAAAGCTCAGTCTAATGAGGAAGACATACGTGTTACTAATGACATGAATCTTACTATAATAGTAATGTAATACTTGATTTCAAAAATTTCTAGCTTGATTTAAGAAAAAGGAAAACTGCCATCCCTGAAGCCTACGAGGGTCGCATCTGTAGTGTGCAGGGGTCGTGGGGTGGCAGGCAGAGGTGAGTCTTTAGACATTTAGGGTCCGTGACTTGCCTCCAGCGGTGGAGACGGAGGTCGTCGGTCAGTTGAGCATTTTTGTCACCTGCAAATAACTTTAGCCAGGTGGCAAGTGTATATGGAGTTAGAAGAGCCTGCTTCTGCCTCTGACTTGGCAGAAATAACAGGAAACACATGAAAAATGCCATGATTGTAATGTCTGTGAGGAGAGAGCAAGGCAGTTCTTCAGGGGAGGGGTCATTGTCATTAGAAGATGTGGCTGTGGACTTCACCAGAGAGGAGTGGCAGTTTCTGGACTCGTCTCAGAAGGTCTTGTACAAGGAAGTAATGTTGGACAACTACGGAAACCTAGTATCAGTAGGGTATCAAGGCACCAAGCCAGATTCACTCTTCAAGTTGGAGCAGGAGAACACCCATGGATAGTAGAAGGAGCAGCCCACAGTCAAACCTGTCCGGGTTTTGTTATCCAGAATAGAAGATATGCAGAAAAAGATTCTGATGCATTTGGTGGATATGGGAAATCATGTCTCCATATCAAACATGGCAAAACCCTTACTGGAATTAATTACCATAGATGTGTTAAACCCCGTAGCACTAAATCACAGCTCAGTGACCATCAAAAAATGCATGCAGGAGAGAAACCACATGAATGCAGTGTGTGTAGGAGAGCCTTCTCCAGGAAAGCACAGCTTATTCAACATCAGAGAACTGAGAGAGGAGAGAAACCCCATGGATATGGTAAATGTGGGAAAACACTTAAAAGGAAGATTCAGCTCACTGAGCATCAGAGAACTCACATGGGAGAGAGACCCCATGAATGTAGTGAATGTGGAAAAGCCTTCTCCAGAAAGTCATAGCTCACGGTCCATCAGAAAACCCATATAGGAGAGAAACCCTACAGATGCAGTGACTGCGTAAAAGCCTTCAGCTAGAAGTGCCTGCTCAATAGACATCAGTGATTCCATACTTAGAAAGAAATTCTATAGGTGCAGTGTGTGGGGGAAAGCCTTTTCCCAGAAGGCATACCTCATTGCACACTAGAGACTCCACACAGGAAAGAAGCCTTATGAATGCAGTGATTGTGAAAGAACCTTCTATTTTAAGTCAGGCCTGACCAAACATCAGTGAATTCATACAGGAGAGAAACCTTATGAATGTAGTGAGTGTGAAAAAGCCTTTAGAAGCAAGTCGAAGCTCATTCAGCATCAGCGTACTCATACTGGAGAGAGACTGTATTCATGCAGCGAGTGTGGCAAAGCCTTTGCCCACATGTCAGTCCTCATTAAACATAAGAAAACTCACATAAGAGAGAAAGCCATAAATTCCCTGAAGGTGGAGAAACGTTCCTCCAGGAATCATACCTCCTGATACATGAGTAAACTCATACAAGAGCAAAACGCTGTGAACACAGTACATGTAGAAATGCCTTCCTCAAGAACCCCTCCATTGTAAAATATTAGTGAGCTCCTAGTGGGTAGAAATGTAGTGATTGTGGAACCGCCTTTTCCAAGAAATCAAGCCTTTGTAGTGAATCAGGAATACAAACAGGGAATAAGCCTTGAGAATGAAGTAAATGTGGCCCCATCAGTAATAGAGTATATCTTGTATCTTACAGATACTGTTTAAGAATAATCTTCTGATACCAGAGGTGGGAAAATCTTTAACAGGAATCCTCCATTACATGCCAGGTAGCTCATTTAGGGCTGAGACTACGGAAGCACTGGTTGTGGAGGACATTTCCGTGAGAAGCTAAACCTGTTAAACACCGTCGAAATCATGCTGAATAGAAATGCAGGTGTTATGAGGAAGCCTTTACCTGGAGATGATATCTCAATTGGTATCGAAAGAATTCTTACAGGAATGTTTATGAAAGATTGTGATGGTGTTCTTAGTGCTAAATTGTGCCTCGTGTGTCAAAGAAACAGACAACTTTAGAGGCAATGGAGATGGAAAACATTTTTAGTAAAATTTTTATGGGAGAATTTACAGAAAAAAAGTCTTGAAAGTAAGAAATGAGGGAAACTCACCAAATTAACTAATACATCACAATGTTATGCCTTGAGAGTCTTGGAGAAACATGTTTAATAAATGACATCTTGATCCCCAGGAAAACGAAAAAGAAAAAGAAAAACCAGAAAACATAAGCATATATAAAAAGACAAACACAGAGATACATACATCACAGTTACATACACATATATCAAATTGTCACATATATAAAACAGAGAACTTCAATGAGTAAATCCATGAATTGGGGTTTTACATTGCTATTTTAAAAAGTATTACATGAACATATATACCCTGGTTAAATGAGGAGGCTAGCTGTACTTGAGTTGCTCTTACATAAAGTATTCTGTATTGAAGTTCAAGTATTATTATTAACTGATGTGGACTTTCATAATTTTGATGATGACAGATTACTTCACATACCACAAATGTTCAGTTGACAGTAATGGTGCAAATTGAATGTTATTCTTGAATTTCCTCTGTATGATATTATTATGCATTTAACATTGGCACAAGGAGAAGAGTAGGGGTAAGCAGTAAAGAAACTGGTCTTTAGTGAGTCCCTACTGTATACCATACACTTTGTAGAAATAATCCCTTGATCTTATGAGATATGTATTATCTCAATATTCACAATGAGATAACTGAGGCAGAGACAGGATTGGAAATCAGCTCTGACTCAGAACCCCATGGTTCTAACATATCACAATATGTAGCTACATTGATATATTCTATCTAGGTTGTGACTATTGAGAGTGGGGTATGAACACTGGAGTTTTCCAAACACATTGGGCCAAAAAAAGAAATGTTCGATTATTTTAAAACTATTTTGATAGATGACAAATATTACAAACAATGAGTAAAGTTTGAGGAAAAAAACATATTTAAGCTAAGCCAGAATTTGCTTTGAAAGAATTTGTCCTACCTAGGTATTTGATTATTTCTGATTAAAGAGTTACATTTCTGTAGTGAAATTTTTGCCTGATTAGTATTCATCAGAGAGTGAGGTTTTGTTTTGGTTTTGGTTTGGTTTGGTTTGGTTTTGCTGGATTTAAACATCATTGGTTGAGTACATGTAATTACTGGACCTCTACTCCAACCAAAAGCTTGGATAAAGAAAAGAGTAAAGGAGGGGGGCACATGAAGTATATATGGACTGTGAAGTAAGATTCAGCAAATTTCTGATTAGTTTAAAAAAATGAGAATTCTAGACAAACAGTTAAAATTTAGGTATGTGGGGACGGGGTACATTTTAGCTTTTATGAAAAGCAGCTAGAGAGTTGACATATTCATCACAAATTCTCGTTTGGTAATGCAGTCTCTAGAGTGGTAATGTGAGAGACATCAAATCTTCATGAGCACTTGCATTATAATATTTTAAATCTTTTCCTAATAGACGTCTTTTCAGTAAATCCCCACTTATCTGCCTTATTCTAGTAAACTAACGTACAAAATGACCCTTTCAGGAAGTTCTGATGTTAAAGGTGTGATGAGACTAATCTAAGAGCAATGTTACTCTACTCCCTTCCTTACATGTGTCTAGTGGGGACATTGGATTCTGATAGGACTTCTTTTTAATCATATTTTTCTCAGTAAGTAAATAATATTGCCAGTTGAAATTCAAATGTGTTGCATTAGTAGTAACTTAACTAAGTGACATTCCAGTAAAGTCCCAATTACATAAATTTAATTAATAACTTGGACCCTTAGTTATACTGAATTATGGTTTGTTGTTTTTGCCTATATATTCCTGAAGACAAAAAAATAAGTAAAAATGATGTCATATCAGGTATTTAGTAAAACAAAAATATCTCCATAGGACCCCATCAGTTCAATACAATTATAACTCAATGTCCTAATCTCTTGGATTTATGTTCCTAAGGTCCTGAGCAGTAAATCACTAAGAATTATGTTCCTTTAAGAGCCTGAGGCAACAAGAAATGATTCAGTTTTATAGTTCAGATTCTAGTTTCTAAAGCAGATATATATGTGCTGAAATATTATAGAAAGATTTTTTAACTAAAATAAAAGGTAAAATTACAAAGGTTTTCACATGTATGACAGTCTTAGAAGTCTAGAACAATGGACTGAAACTAACAAGATAATATAAGTATAATAATATATATAATGAGTATAATAATAAGTATAAAAAATATAATAAGTATAATAAGGACTAATGAGAAGTTCTGTACTCAACTCCTCCCTACTCTTACATCGAAAGGCTCAGATAAGGAAGCCAAGGCTTAAATTATTGCTTCTAAAAAAGCCCAAGGGTTTTAGCTGACTGTATTACAGGCAAAACTAGTCAAGGCTGATGTCGAAACCAAAAAGGTAATGTAATCTGAGAGTAAATTGTATCTTTTCTAGAAGGTTATAGTCCCACTATTCTCTGTGCTGGTCAGTCACTTATATAACATAGTGGAGTTTTTTTGGCAGGGGAGAGATCATTGGAGAACATTGACAAATGGCTTTGATAAGTAAAGATGACCAGAAGTTTTTAGTTTCTATAACAATGGTTAAAGGAACTGAAGGTATGAAACCTTAGTTGAGGTTAGAGGGCTTAACAGCTGTTTTATAACTTATGACATGTTGACATGTAGACGACAATAGATTTATTTTGTGTAGCTTTAGAGGCTCTCACTACAACCAATAGCCTTTAAAAGACACAAACAGGTATGTGTCCTATGAGCTGATTCCTGCACTTTGTAGGGAGCTGTATTAGATGACCTTGATCCCTTCAAGTTACAACAATCAAGCTTCTGAAAGGTATCCAGCTGATTGTTAATCCTTTCCTCATCTTCAGGCTCACTATAAAAAATTCATTTGGCTGGAAGACAACAAAAATCACACCAAGTCTCTTTCCTTCTTCCATGATTTTTAAATCATTTTTTGAAGATGCTTTTAGTCAAACTCAGTGAGACTTAACTTACAATACAGTTATATAGTATTAAGACCATCTTTAGTGTTGTGGGCTATGAAATATGTCTTTTTGAACGATGGATTTTAAAATGTCTACTCCCTTTTCTTCTTGACTGGAAACTAAAGTTTAAGTCTTGGAAGGAGAAATGGTAACTTTTGAATAGATTTTTAAGATATTTGAAAATAGAGCAACACTTCTGAGTCCTGAGAAAGGAATGGCTTATTTATTTGGCACTTTTTTAAGGCAGTTGCAGCAGCAACAGTAGCAGCAAACAAAATCTTTCCCTGGGGTAAACATTGTAACCATGGCAAGAGGTTGCTTGACAGAAGGGCATTAGGCCATCCCATAATTTCTGTTAGCTCTGCCCTGCCCAATCCAAAAGCACTTCAGGCTAATAGTGTCTCAGCTTAATTGGTGGAAGATATGTGCAGTCTACCACTATAAAAATAGATCAGCCTTACTAAGCACATGAAAAAGATGTTCACTGTCACTAGTCATCAGTTAAATGCAAATAGAAACCATAGTGAGATACCACTACACACCCACCAGAATGTCTAAAATTGAATAAACTGACAAGACCAAGTCTTTCTGAGTATGTGAAGCAAGTGAGATTCTTGTACTTTGTTGGTAAAAATATAAAATATTGCAACTACTTTTGAAAACTGTTAGGTGTTTCCTTCTAATTAAACATACATCTACCCTGTGACCCAGCATTTGACTCCTAGTAAATCTTCCCAGGAGAAATAAAAACCTATGTGCACAAAAAATAGTTTTAGAAGAATGTTTAAAGCCACTTTATTTAGAGTATCCCCAAGATGGAAGCAACTCAAATATCGGTCAACAGGAGAATGAAAAAGTTATGCTATGTTCTCAGCAAAAAGAATGACTTACTGATACATGCTACAGCAAAGATCAATTTTATATATGCATTGTTGAGTAAAAGAGATCAGATACAAAACAGTGCATACTGTATAACTTCATTTAAATACATCTCAAGAATAGACAAAACTATCGAAATGGTGGTTGTCTGGGCCAGGGGTTGTGAGGAGGAGTTGACTAAGCAGGAGTATCGGGGGCCTTTTTTTCTGAGATGATAGAAATATTGCATATCTCAATTTGGGTGTTAGCTACAGGGATGTGCATATTTGTTAAAACTCATTAAATTGCATCCTTATTCATGTGCATTTCTCTATAGATAAATTTTACCTCAATAAAAACAAAAAATTTTAAAAATTGGTCAATCATTAACAAATAAAACCTTCAATGTATAATCAGAGCAAGAACCATGTGCATAGCTTTATATGGAGATGCAGCTTTGAGATAGTTTTCCTAGGTAAGTTGTCAACAAGATCACCTAAACTCCTTCACCACACAGAAACACTAGAGTTTCCTTTGGCTTGATTCCAATAGAAATTAGCAGGAGGCCATGCTTTTCAGAAGCTAAGAGATCTCTGCATGGTCTGGATACTTGGCCATTGAAATATGCACCTATGTAAAAGAGATTCTAAGGAATAGAAGAAAGTCTCAGAAATGAAAATGTAATTGATAGGGAGAGATCAAAGTCTTCCATGTGGATTTTTGTGGAAGCCATTGATTAGTAGAAAAAGATTATGGCTTTAGCACCAGATAGGTCCTGGGTTATAATTCATGCCTCTTCAGGTACTCAGTCCTTCATCTGTGAAATGGAGCTCATACAAGTTCCAATAAGGAATTGAAGTGAGGATTATAGATAATAGATATAAATCATCTAGTTCTGTGGAAAACAGCCAGTTCAATGACTTGTATGTGAGTAAACTGGAGCTAATACTAACATTGCTTCATATTCTGCTATTGGCAGCAGAACAGCCCCTACACTTACATATTTCTGTCCCTGCTTATACTATCAATCCTCACACAATGAAAACTCTCCTTTCCCATTCACTATACCAATATATACATATCCTTCAGGCTTTGACTCCTTTGAACTTAATAGAGAATTACTCTTCCCTGTTAAGCATAGCAGATTTCCTGCAAAGACCTCTCCCTCTCTTTGCTTAGGGCTAAAGATATCTGCCTTGCCTTATAAATAGAGAGTAGTGCAAATTAGATATACTTTGAAATTGAACAGACTTTGGTTCAAATTCTGGTTCTTCCACTTAATAACTGTGATTTTTGGAAGATAGCAGTCTCACTGAGGTTCAGTTTTCTCATCTATAAAGTGAAGAGAATAGTACCTACCTCACAAGAATAAATTAAAGGGCTTAGTATGGTACTGTGCTTACCTACCTTGTGTTAACCAGACAGACTCCATTTTGCTGAGAGTCAGACAGACTCCATCTTAACCTCCACCTCACCCCTCCCACCATTTCTCCTTTGAGTGCATATCTGGGTCATGTTTCTGTGCTGGGTCATGTTGTCCTTAGAGCTATAGAAACATATAACCATTGTAACCATATCCGACTTGACAAGCCCACTTACTATTGTGAATACCCCCTTGATTGATTGTATGGAAAGTACCAAATGCCCCTGCTCCTTGATAACCAGCAATCATGGGAACCACTTGTGTATACACTCCTTAGTTAATCAACAATCATGGGAGCCTCCTGACTCCTAGTTACCAGCCTCCCCCACTAACTTGCTTGTTCTGCTTCTGTAAATTTCTGCTTCAGCTAGGCTCCCCCTCCCCTTTCTTAAGCCAGGTATAAAAAGAAATCAAGCCCCTTCCTTGGGGCTGAGAGATTTTGGGCGCAAGCTCTCAGTCAAAGGCAATAAAGGACTCTCAATTCGAACTCAGAGTATGGCATGTCCCATTCAACTGACTCGGTTATAACAGTATCTGACTCATAGTAGAGACCCACTAGGTGGCACTTGGTATTACTACGATCAAAGATATTAATCAGGTCTACCTATAGGTTGACCCATTTGTTTGCCTTGTTCTCCTCTTAAATTGATTATTCATCTTCCTATTTTAACTTTATTCTTTCTTGCCTGGTGCCCAGTTGGAACAAATCACTCCATATACTGTCACATTGTGCTACACCTGAGCCATTTACTTGTCCCAGCTTAGATATCATAGCTGATTTGTTCCTTCTTGTTTGAATTAACAGCTGGTACAATGATACGTGCTTTTTCTTCTTGATTAACCTATAGTCTCTTGACCTTGCCTCCTGGAACTCAGACTGTAACCTTGTATCTATGTGCCATAAACCTAACATGAACCATCTAGAACTTGGCTCAGTGCCCTGACTTCTCTTGGCTTGCCTTGTCCTAGTATCACCCTCAATTCAACACAAATATTTAAATATTATTTACTTTTCCTCTGTCTTATATTTCTGGTTACATTCTATTAGGAAGTAAAGGTCATGCTCTTATGTATTTGTCATTCTTCTTAGTGGCAAGTAGATAGATATTCACTCAACATCCATTTTCTGATCATACGAAAAAGGCACTGCTAATACACTGCACTATACAATGTAGTAGTCACTGCCCATCTGGCTACTAAAATTAAAATTAAATAACGTTATAAATTTTGTTTCTCAGTTACCCTACCCATATTTTAAGAGTTCAGTAGCCACATGTGGCTTAGTGGCTGCTACATAGGATAGCTCAAATATGGGTCTAGACTAGGACATTATAAGATGTCTGTAATTATAGAAGCTGAAGCTTGCTGAGGACAGAATGTGGAATGGCAGATAAATTTTATCTTTAGTCTTATAGTTCAAAGAGTACAAGTATAAAAAGTGGTTATGGGCATGAACTTGAAAGCCAGGTAACCTGGGTTAAAATCACACCTCTGACATTTACTAGGTACATGACTTAGGGTAAGTTGCTTTTTTGTGTGTGCCTGTTTCTCTATAAGTAAAGTTTGGGTGATAGGAGTGCCTGACTCGTAGGCAAATCTCATTAGAGGATTAGATGCAATTGCATATATAATTTAAAACAGTGTCTGGCACATAGTAAGTCCTACATACCTGTTTGTTGTCATTGTTATGAAATAGGGGGATAGTGTTTTAGAAACTGTATTTTAGGGCAATTGTCCACCACCAATGCAGTCTTTATAAATTATGAGTAGCAGAAACAGTGGTTTAAGAGACACCAATTTGGCGATAATTTGAATACCTGTGATATGTTAGAGAAAAGAACCAAAAATCAGATTGCATGTCTTACACTTGGGACTGTGTCTAGTTTTCTGGCAGAGAGCCGGAAATGGTATGTTATATTTGCATGCTGAGTTTGAGTTTTATGCTCCTCGGGAGATGTCCCAAGTGAGTGTAAAACAAAACAAGAGAGTCAGGAATGGTCAGGCAGGAGTATGAGGCTGGACAATTAGATTGAAAAGTAATCTATTGGCTAGGCGAGGTAGCTCACTCCTATAATCCCAGCGCTTTGGGAGGCCCAGGCAGGCCGATTACCAGAGGTCAGGAGTTTGAGACCAGCCTGGCCAACATGATGAAACCCTGTCTCTACTAACAATACAAAAATTAGCCAGGAATGGTGGTGTGCGCCTGTAATCCAGCTACCCAGGAGGCTGAGACAGGAGAATCACTGGAACCCAGGAGGCAGAGGCTGCAGTGAGCCGATCTTACACCACTGCACTCCAGCCTGTGTGACAGAGCAAGACTCTATCTCAAAAAAAAAAAAAAAAAAAAAAAAAAAAGGAAAGAAAAATAATCTCTAAAGAAACATAGCAGTTGCAGCAGATGGGGAAGACTCCTGAAGGATATATTGAATAAACAAGCTGAGTTGCAGTAAAGGTGATGAACTTGGGATAGTGTTAGTTAATGAGAAGCTTAAAGAAACACATGAAAAGTACCTACAAAGAGGCATTTGAATCCCTTCCTTTTCTCTGTCTCCAATTCAGTGATAGAACACTACTGTTAAAGACAAGGGGCCCACCTCATGTTGCAATGAAGGTCAAAAATTTTGAGCCTCAAAATCTATTGCTGGGCTAACACTGGATTTGGATTCTTGTAGGAGATTGGTCAGAGTGCTGGGAAAAATTATAGGAAAGACAAAAATCTTCTTGGAAGGTTGGAAGGTTTTGCAAAAGCTTCCAGGGGAAGGGTTATAGTTGAAGACAGCCTAATCTGCTTACCTTGAGCTAATAACAAAAAGCAGATAACAAGGGAGTGCAGAGGAGTTTATCTAAATAGTTTGTTTACTTATATTGTCCTAAAACCAACCTTTGACCATCCCTGTGCATGACTGCTCTCTACTCTCAACTCAGGTTGACATTGTTAATTACTCACAAATAGTGTTTGCTCCAGACCTTTGTCATTAAATCTGTTCTAAAATAAATATGAACATCTCCGGCATATGGGGGCTGCATAGCCAGACTCCCTCCTCGGGGTCTGTAAGCCGTGGGGTCCCCTAGCCACACTCTTATAGGCGAAACATCTGTGTGTGCAAACTCCTTTCTTCCCTTGTTCAGCCAGAGACTACAGGTCAGACTCAGTAGATTTTTTTCCCATAGAATAATTTATTTGGATGAAAGTATTGAGTATAAGTGTACTACAAAAGTATTTAAGTAACTCAAGCCCAATTTAGTCTACCTGTTTTTTTAAACCTGGGCTGCATGACCTCCCGGGCTGACAATTTACCCTTGCTTCCCTTCCTCACCTCAAGTCTATCTATTCTACCATTCCTTACCCCAACAAAAAAAATAAATAAATAAAAAACAAAAACTCATCTGACTAATTTAGTTGTTTTCTTATAGCTCTAAGTGGTGATGGGCCAGACTGATAAAAATGCAGAGGAACTGTGCTAAGAGAAAGTCAAATAATCTATCTGAATACCCTGGTGTGGCCACAAGTAGTATAGAGTCACTAACTGTATAGTCATTTTCATTGACTATTTGAAAATACTCAATTACAGCAAACAGTCACTTTAAAGATATGGAAAAAGCAAGAGAGCAGTATATATTTAGTGAAATATAATTAAGTTATTATGATTCAGGCATAGAAAGTGTCAAGAGGGTTAGAAATTGTCAAAAGTGATAAGATGACACTACTGGCGCAGCCAGAGGCTGAAACATGAAAAGGATGTTGCACCATGTTTAAAACAGGGTTAGAAACACAATAAATGTTGGGTAAATAAATGAGAATTGGGTGGTTGTAATAGGATTTTGGACTTCATATTGTTGCTAGCAAATAATTAGTGGTGTGCTGGAGAGAAAGATAACATTTTAAGAGATAACTAGGAGGGAATGATGATAAGATTTGCTTGTGTTGAAGGGGTGAGAAAAATGGAGTAATTAAAAATGACTCCCACATTTCTGACATAAACAATTGTATAGACAGTCGTACCATTCACTGGGAGCACTGGAGGAAAAACATATTTGAGGTGTTGGTCGATAATAAGTGTAGTTTTTGGAAATGTTGACTCTGAGTTACCTATGTACCATCTAAGTGGAAATTTTCAGTAGGAAGCCAGATAATGAATCTCGAGCTCAGTAAGCATAATGGGGCAGAAGATATCAACTTGGAAAATGATTAGCAAAAGGCAGAAGAGTAGATGATATTTCCCAGCATGATTTTTTAAAAAAGAACTGAAGAAGAAACCTAGAATATATCAATATTTAAGTGACGAATTAGGTAAAATAAGCCACTGAAGGAGAATGAGAAGAAACAATATTAAAAATGTGGTAAGAGCCAAGAAAAAAATGTTATAAACATTACCAGAAGAATTACAAACACTTAGTAGTCAGTGGAAATATATGGCACACAGAAATCAAAGATTTTTCATTTAGTGGTAATTGCTGAGTTTAGTGAGATAATGTCAATAGCAAGAATATTTCAGTAGCTAAATTATACTGAGTTAAGATAGGAGAAGTAGAGACAGTGAATGTAGATTAGTCATTGAAGATGCTAATCTATAAAGAGGTGAAGAGAGGAAAAAATAGAGGGAGATAGAAAATTGAGAGTGTTGTACCTTTTTGGTTTTTTGAGTTAAAAATATATGTAGAAGACTTGAATATGTTTGACTGAGGGAAAGAGTCTGTAGCTTGGGAGGAGTTTAGAATATGAGGTTGTGACATGCCTTCCTTTACAGAAAGGACATAGAAATGAAATTTTGACTGAGGTCACAAAAGCTACAGCACTATTGGAGTGAGCTGTGCCTGAAAATCTCATCTGGTGCATGAGTGATCATTAATTACCTCATGTATTGAGCATTAATGAGAAGGCGGTGGTGATCATTAATTAGGAGATGTTTGCAAGATGAGAAAAAAGTGTTCCCTCTTGAAAAATTCAATGGATGACATTTAAGGACACTGACTCCTAACAGAATTAAAGAGGGGGGATTAATGACATGAAAACTTGCATTAAAAGGTGTCACGAAATGGCAGCCAGGCAGGTGTAAGAGATGAGAAAACTCCCATTTTGAAGTGGCCACTAAATCTGTGTCTAAACAAGCAAAGGAAAATGGAGAGTTGAAGTAATTGTTTTAACATCTCAAGGTCTCCAACCCCATTATGGATAAAGATAAATGTGTAAGAACAGTTAGGACTTCCCAAAGGTATATGAGGCTCAAGGTTCACTTCTGGAGTTTGTGAAGCCTAGGAAGAATCACAGTACTATCGGCCTATCATATATTACGGATCTCCCTCTCCCAATTTATACAAAAGGAACCAGGCTGTAAAGAACATTAAATAAAACTTAAAAGGAAAATGAAATGAAATCTTTACAAAAGGCCATTCCTGTGGGTGTAGCTCCAGGGAGTTGGAGCAGTCCCTTCACTTTACTTGGATGATGAGCTTTAGAAGCCTACTTTATGTCTGTAAGCTTCTGACATTATTTTCTTTATTTTAGCATAAAGTAGAATCTATATTCTCCTCTAAGCTATATCATTAAGGTATATCTCCTCTAAGGTATACCCCTTTTCCCTTGGAGCATGCCTTGTCTGATATTTTGGTCACTGTGGGAGCATAATTAAAGATCACATACTGCCCATTTAGAATCAGACAGATGAATCTTTAAGGCTTGCTGCTTTAGGTAGCTTTTTCACGAGTTCTTTCTAGAACTGGAGAAGGTCAATTCTTATTTTTAGTTTATTCATTCATGCAGTAAATATTTATTAAGAAGTAACTACGTTCCAGTTCCAGGCACTATGTTAGGCATTAGGGATACACTAGTGAACAAGACTGACAAAAACCTTTAGAAGGCCACATACTATTGGAAATTTGGCTTCAGTGGTTTCTTATGTCTTCACATCTTAGCTCAGCATCTGATATTGCCAGACTCTATGTTGGACAAAGAATTTGACCACTTTGCCCTGCTCTGTGAGTTGACTTGACTTCTTACTGACCTACCCAGCCTGTTTGATCACTGGCTTGCCTCATCCTGGCATTTAAGCCTCCTGGGTCCCAGACATGGGCCTTGTGACATGTGCCACTTTACTACTACTACTTTGCAGACCTTCAGGAGGCACTAGGAAAGAAAGTTGGTTTTCATCAACCTTGGTTGTACAGATTGTATTTCCACATTTGGGAAAAAACAACAACAAAGAATTAGGACATTGAAAAAAAATATAGGCCCATGTGCTAGCTTTTCGGTCCATTGCCCTTGGTAAAATTTGAGACACTGAACAAGTGAATGCAGTCCATCCTCTGCAACTTCATTTGCACAATAAAGGAGTTGAACTAGATAAGAGGTTCTCATTATATTCAATTATGAAGAACCCTTTTTATCAAAGAGTTTCACAGCTATGATAATGTATGCTTAATGTATCTGTGAGTTGAATGCCTACTTAACAATAGTAAAACTATAAAATTTATATATTTAATAATTACACCATCTGTGTGGTTTGAAAACTATAATACTTTATTCATTTCATTATTTATTTACCCATTATTTGCTAGCATCTAAGACGTGGCAGGAGCCTTGCTAAGTGGTAGGGATATAAAGATGAATGAGCTGATGTCCCTGTTTAAGACTCATGGTCTGTAGAGGAGACAAGAAAGTTATCAGATCATTGAAGGGTGATAGGTATTATGTCAGGGGAAGTGCAAAGTACTCTGGCAGCTAAGAGGACAAACAATGCAGCCTGAGAACATCGGAGAGGACTTTCCTTGGAGGTCATTTCTAAGCCAAGGTCCAAAGCATCAGGAACAGTTAGCCAGGAAAGAGTGGGATAAAGGCATTTCAGGCTGAGGAGACAGCAAGTCATGTTGTTTATCTTGACTACAAATGACCCTGGTACATATAGATTCCTGTGACTGCACCCTACCTCAGCATCTTTAATACATAATATGGGAAATGCTGGACTGAATATATACTAAGATTCCCCCTAATTCTTACAATTGATGATTAATCTATGCGCATTTGGAAAATGTAAAAAAAAAAAAATTGCAAACAAACCAAAGGAACACAACCAATAATTCCAGACAGTGACATTTCCTTTGCTTGATTAAATTATGGAGACTTTGACACCTCCGTCTGCTTGGTTCTCTCAAAAGTGTCCACCCTTATGTTGCTTTGGGTGTGATGAAAAGGGAATGCTTGTATACTGCTGGTGGGAATGTAAATTAGTATGGACATTTCTTAAAACACTAAAAACAGAGGCCGGGCCAGGTGACTCATGCCTGTAATCACAGCACATTGGGAGGCCGAGGCAGGTGGATCACCTGAGGTCGGAAGTTCAAGACCAGCCTGGCCAACATGATGAAACCCCTTCCCTACTAAGAATATAAAAATTAGCTGGGCATGGTGGCAGGTGCCTGTAATCCCAGCTACTTGGGAAGCTGAGGCAGGAGAATCACTTGAACCTGGGAGGCAGAGGTTGCAGTGAGCTGAGATTGTGCCACTGCACTCCAGCCTGGGTGACAGAGTGAGACTCCGTCTCAAAAACAAAACAAAACAAAAAACACTAAAAATAGATCCACCATTTGATCTAGCAATCTCACTATGGTTATCTACCCAAAGGAAAAGAAGTCATTATATCTAAAAGAAACCACACGTGCACGTTTACTGCGGCACAATTGCAAAAATATGGAATCAATACAAATGCCTAACAACTAATGAGTGGATAAAGAAAATGTGGCATATATACACCGTGGACTACTACTCAGCCATAAGAAGAACAAAATAATCTATTTTGCAGCAAATTGGATATAGCTGGAGGCCATTATTCTAAGTCAAGTAACTGAGGAATGAAAAACCAAATCCTGTACATTTTCACTTATATGTATTAGCTAAGCTATGGGTACACACAGGTACACAGAGTGGTATAATGGACTATAGGAGACTCAAAAGAAGAATGGTAGAAGGAAGAACAAGAAATAAAAGACTAAATATCAAGTGCAATGTACACCACTCTAGTGACAGGTGCACCAAAGTCTCAGACTTTACCATTATATAATTCATTCTTTTTTTTTTTTTTTTTTGAGACGGGGTTTCACTCTTGTTACCCAGGCTGGAGTGCAATGGCACGATCTCAGCTCACCACAACCTCCACCTCCTGGGTTCAAGCAATTCTCCTGCCTCAGCCTCCCTAGTAGCTGGGACTACAGGCGTGCGCCACCATGCCCAGCTAATTTTTTGTATTTTTAATAGAGACGGGGTTTCACCATGTTGACCAGGATGGTCTCGATCTCTCGACCTCGTGATCCACCCGCCTTGGCCTCCCAAAGTGCTGGGATTACAGGCTTGAGCCACTGCGCCTGGCGTAATTCATTCATATAACCAAAAACCTCTTGTACCCCAAAAGCTATTGAAATAAAAAAAAATTAAAACTGAACAAAAAAGTATCCCCACTTCATGAGAATTTTTAAAGATGCTGTAAAGTTGTCATTGTGGTATTTCTCCACTCACGTCCACCTTTGCTACCACTACTCCAACAATGGAGTGAAGACTTAGAGATGACTCTGTGCTTTACAGCTGATAAAAGGCTGAAACCTTTGAGGAGTAAAGGCTATATAATTTGTGGGACACATTGCAAAAAGAAAATATGAGCCTATTATTTAAAAATTATTACCAATTTCAAGGTGGAGACCACAGAACATTAAAACATTCATAGTTCCTTGTAAATTCTGGATGTTAAACTTTTGTCAGATGGGTAGATTGCAAACATTTTCTCCCATTCTGTAAGTTGCCTGTTCACTCTGATGATAGTTTCTTTTGTTGTGCAGAGCTCTTTAGTTTAATTATATCCCATTTGTCAAGTTTGGCTTTTGTTGCAATTGTTTTTGGCATTTTTGTCATGAAGTCTTTGCCCATGCCTATGTCCGGTATTGCCTAGGTTTTCTTCTAGGGTTTTTATGTAAATGTAAATTAGTTCAAGCAATGTGGAAGACAGTATGGCAATTCCTCAAGGGTCTAAAACCAGAAATACCATTTGACCCAGCAATCTCATCACTAGGTATATAACCAAAGGAATACAAATCATTCGACTGTAAAGACACATGCACACATACGTTTACTGCAGCACTATTTACAATAGCAAAGACATGGAACCATCCCAAATGCCCATCAGTGATAGAATGATAATAATAAAATGTGGCACATATACACCATGGAATACAATGCTGCCTTAAAAAGGAATGAGATCGTGTCCTTTGTGGGGATATGGATGAAGCTGGAAGCCATCATCCTCAGCAAACTGACACGGGAACAGAAAACCAAACACCTCATGTTCTCATTCAAAAGTGGAAGTTGAACAATGAGAACACATGGACACAGAGAGGGGAACAATACATACAACAGACTGTTGGGTGATGGGGGCTGAAGGGAGGGAACTTAGAGGACAAGCCAATAGATGCAGCAAACCACCACGGCATTCATATACCTACATAACAAACCTGCACATCTGCACATGTATTTTTTTTTTTATTAAATTGAAAAAAAAAGAGAGAAGCCATTCATAGGGACCCTATTAGTGGTGGAGTCCTGTGCAGCTGCACATGTTGCACATCTATAAAGCCAACCCTTCTTTTCAGAACACTTTACTGAAAGATTGGGGATCATGGAAGAGAAATACAACATTGAGGATACTCTACCATTACCACTAGTAGTATAAGTGGCTACTCTTAGAGCCCATAGGGGCAAATGCATAATGAAGATTTCATAAAATGCATTTCTATGCCCACCTCTTGGCTTGCTTTTGTGTGTCCTGAAGCTAGATAACTGCTACTCCCTGCCCCACCCAACAAATTGTGTGTGTATATTTACACGATAGGTTCCAGGTCAAGCTCCAGCTCCTTTCATGCCCTGAGAGAGGAAAAGATTATTCTTACTCCTATAAATGTAAAATAAACTCCTAAGCCTCCCATCAGACTAAAAGGAACCCCTCTTGGCCAAGGGGATTACATTAAAACCTTAAAATTGAATTCCTGGCCAGGTGTGGTGGCTCACGCCTGTAATCCCAGCACTTTGGGAGGCTGAGGTGGGCAGATCACGAGGTCAAGAGATCGTGACTATCGTGGTCAACATGGTGAAACCCCATCTCTACTAAAAATACAAAAATTAGCTGGGCATGGTGGTGCATGCCTGTAGTCCCAGCTACTCGGGAGGCTGAGGCAGGAGAATCACTTGAACCCGGGAGGCGGAGGTTGCAGTGAGCCGAGATCGCACCACTGCACTCCAGCCTGGGGACAGAGTGAAACTCTGTCTCAAAAAAAAAAAAAAAAAAAAATTGAATTCCCAGCCATTGGGTTGGGAGGTTGGACACAGCCCCTCCCTTTTGTGGTTTAGATACAACTGCCCAGCATTAATGTTAACATAGATACCGTAAGACAGACGGAACAGACTCTGTGGCAATAAGATACCAAATTATAAACAGGACGTAGAGTCATGCTAGGCAAAAGTTAAGTTACACACTCCCACAATTAAAGAATAAACTATGTCCTAACTGCCACAAGGTTTTTCTTTTTCTCTGGCAGCTAAACAAACAATGGCCTCAAGATAAGCAATATTAAAACAATTACAACTCATCCACCTCACAGACACTAACTAAATGAACTCCTGTTCCACCAGCCATAACCACAGCTTTAGTTGGACAACAGACCGATTTCAGTAACTTTATCGTGATAAGAAGACCACTGACCATGGACTGGTTCTAGCTGGTTTACAGAGGCTGTGCACTTGAGTGCCTTTGTATCCTGGAAAGACTTTCTGATGTATAGGGCCTAATTATAATACATTTAAATGTTAAGTCTTCACTCCAAGGTGAACATAGGTCATATGTTTACATGCATGTTTGTTCAATATGCACGCATCAGGACTAACTTCATGATTTTTTGTTAGTGACTCTTGTAACCTGTTGAATATATATATTTAGCCAACCCCTTCAGCATAAAGCTCCTACTCTAACCCCTCTTCCTTTGAAACGTCTGTCTTTGGTCTTTGCCAGAGGTACACTCCTCAGCCTGTGGGATGGCCACCTTGCAAGCTGTAACCCTTTACAAGATGTAAAATCTTCTTTTCTAAATTTATAAATTGTGTTTTTTCAAGTTAACACTCCCAAATAAGGACCAATTCCCATGTTCTTATTTTTATACCCAAGCCCTGTCATTTTTAAGGACTTTTACTAATGAGAATGTCAACTCTTCTGATACAACAACTTCCACACCCTCTACCTTGTAGTCTTATTGAATGGTACCCTTTAGCCCTAAAGACAGTAACATCAGAAGGTAACTTATTCAGCAGTAGTGTATTTTTCAAAGTTTAAGTCATTTGATTTCAAATTAAAAAGTACAATGTAAAGAACACTACCATGCCAGTCAAATTTAAGCCATGTCAACCTATTCTGGTTTGTCTTTGTAAGAAAGTTATACAGCAGATATCGATCATGCCTTTGTATCTTTCTGTAGTTCTCTAGGTCTCAGCTAAAACCATACAGTGAGCAATTGCTGAAAATGCCAACTCCAAGTGAGTAAGCGACAGTCCAAGAACAGTGTAGTCTAAATTCATAGAAAGCCATCACCCTACCACTCCACAGTAATAAAGTCTACAGATGTGGCTTTAACTCAATCATATCGAGCAATTTACATTACAAAAGAGAACAGTTATTTCTGAGACTAAAACGTGTACATTCAGAGTACTTTATAGTTTCCTCCAAGAATAATAGATGCTTTTTAAAATTTATGTAACAGGAGCTATTCAGGGCACTTTCTCCAAAACAGACGAGCAGGTTGCCCCAAAGGTGATTCAAGTTCTTACCACTTGAGAGAAAGAAAATGGCTTGTAGTATTTACATGACAGGTTTTCCTTCTTGTGTCCATCAAGGTTTCTAAAATCATAAAGCCAATTTACAGTCAGGATAAGGGTATCCTATTTCAAGAAGAAAAATAAATAAAAGTTACTCATAATTATGACGTCACTAACAACTTTTGAAGTGTGTTTATTTAGCCTTGTGTCTTTAAAAATATTTAAATTGCATATGAAAATCACAAATACATTCTAGCCATTAATCTTTAATAAATAATAGAAAAATAAAAGTCCTTTTGACCCCACCTGTCTCACTTCCACTTCTTCATCCTAAAGACAGAGAGGAACATTGAAAAGAGGATGGTTTGCATCCTCACTGATCTTATTTTATACATTTACATGTGTGAATGTATAGTTAGTTACATGTGTGAATATATGCACACATGTAACTAGGAAAATACCTAGAATATGAATTGTAAATCAGAGTTGACTTGTGTGTGTGTGTGTGTGTGTGTGTGTGTGTGTGTGTGTATCTCAAATGATCTCTGAACTTTTAAAATACTTTTATTTTACTTTAAGTTCTGGGATACATGTGCTGAACGTGCAGTTTTGCTACATAGGCATACATGTGCCATGGTGGTTTGCTGCACCTATCAGTCCATTATCTAGGTCTTAAGCCCTGCAGGCATTAGGTATTTGTCCTAATGCTCTCCCTCCCCTTTCCCCCACCCCGCGACAGGCCCCAGTGTGTGGTGTTCCCCTCCCTGTGTCCTTGTGTTGTCATTGTTCAACTCCCACTTATGAGTGAGAAGCTGCGGCGTTTGGTTTTCTGTTTCTGTGTTCGTTTGCTGATGGTGTCCTGCTCCCCAAAGGGTACCCTGCTTTTGCTGCCTCAATGCCTCAGAACTTTGATGTCATTGGTCTCAGATAGCACTTTGTGGTCCACTATCCTGCAAGTGGTAGTCTTTTGGGTGGTTTGCATGAAGTTGTTGCTGTCCAGGGTATCACCAAGATTGAAGTCCTCCCTGTCATACCCCAGGTTTTATAGGTGGTGATCTCAGCCTCCAGCTTGACTTTGATGTTCAGCAGGGTCTCGTACTTCTGGACCTGCTGCCGGCCCTTTGCCTGGGTCTATGCTAGCTCAGACTCCAGGTGCAGTAGGACTACACTGAGCTGCTTCAGCTCCATGGCGTAATGGGCCTCTGCCTCCCTCAGGCTGTTTTCCAAGCTGGCCTTCAGATTTCTCAGAGTCCAGGTCAGTCTCCAAGGACTGGACTTTATGTCTGACCTTTGTGAGTATCATCTCAGCAACTCCAATTTTGGCAGCCTGTGTGCTGACCACGGCGGTGCTCTCCTCATTCTGCTGGAACTAGTACTTGTCCAGCTCCTTTGGGTTCTTCCGAGCCAGTTCATCGTATTGGGCCTGGATGTCTGCCATGATCTTGCCAAGGTCCTGAGATCTGGGGACATCTAACTCCATGGTCAACCCAGAGCTGGCAGTCTGGCCTTGTAGGCCTTTTACTTCCTCTTCATGGTTCTTCATGAAGTGCAGCTCCTCTTTGAGATCCTTAATCTCTGTCTCCTGCTGCAGCCAAGTGACATTGGTATCATCAGTGACCTTGCAGAGCCCATGAATGTCACTCTCCACAGACTGGGGCATGGCCAGCTCTGTGTCATACTTGACTCTAAAGTCATCAGTGGCAAAATGGGCATTGTCAGTCCGCAGAATGATTCGGGTATTGTCTACAGAATTTGGAATGATCTGGGCCCTCAGGTCCTCCATGGTCTTGAAGTAATGCCCGCGGGCTCTGACCTAGGGTCCCTTCTCCAGGTGTTCCTGGATTTTGCCCTTTAGCTTCCAATTCTCAGACTCCAGGCCCCTCACTCTGTCCAGGTAGGAGACCAGGTGGTGGTTCAGGCCTTGCATGGTCTCTTTCTCATTGTGGATGCCCCTCATTCTCTTCAGACCCCCAGCCATCCCTGTGGGCAGGCACCCAGACTCCAAGCTGCCCTGGAAGAGCTGGTGGAGTAGGCCACAGAGATCTGGGAACCTGAGGCCCAGCACCTGCATAGACACTGGCTGTGCTGCTGACTGGCAGGACACTGCAGCTGGACAGCTGGACTGAGCCCGGGAACTGGTAATTGATGGAGAAGGTGGTGCAGCAAGTGGTGAAGTTCACACTGTTGGGGGAGGAGAGGGCGAGGACAGAATTCAGGTTCTGCTGACCCAGAGGATATATTTTTAATGGGCATAAACGCTGCCAAATTTCCTTTAAAAACACCATGACCAATTTGTCCTGTGTTGTTTGAAAGTGCCGGTTGCTCTGCATTGTTACCAGTATTGGACGTTATTATTTTATATTTTTCCAATCGATTTTCTATTCCTCCCATTAATACTATAATAGGTTATACATAACATAACTAGTTTTGACATCTGGTAGAGCATCTCCTCCTTTTGTATGCTTTCTCACTTGTAGGATGAGACTAACAGTGGCATCCGCTTCATAGGGCTGTTATAACATTTAGAAAAGTAAGCAGGAGTCAGATCATGTGCTGCCTGACAGGGTTCAGTAAGGAGTTTGGATTTTATTCAGAGTGAAATCGGAATTCAAAGGAGGGTTTTAAGCATGAGAATGGTGTGATTTGATATATGATTTAAAAGATGGCTCTGCTTAAGAATCTTAGTACCGATAAAGTTCAAGAGGCCCCACATACTGGTTTGCTGCCCCTTCTCTCAGACTCTTTATACAGTGAAATCTCTGCTGGAATTGTCACAAAGAGAAATGACAGGGAGAAAAGTTGGGAGATTTAACAAATAAAAATACAGGATAACCAGTTAAATTTGAATTTCAGAGAGTGATTTTTAAGTATAAATTCTCCCAAATGATACATAATTTATTATTTAGTAGTAATATGAGTTAAAGTTACATACTTTAACCAAAAAGCAATTTTCCACCTGAAATTCAAATTTGTCTGGGCACTCTGTGTTTTACCTGGCAAGTGGTTATTATATAAACTACCATGATTCCTTTTTTCTTCTTCACTTGAAACACAAATTCCATCATCTCTTTCTCTTCTGAATCCTTATGGCCTTTTATTTCTCTCTTTCTCAGCATAATCCTTAGGGGCAAGGCTCATATCTAATTCATTCACTGCTCTGCTGAACACAATGTCTGCATGTAGTAGTTACTCAGTAAATATTTGAGTAAAAAATAAGATCTTTAGAAATAAGAGGCAAGGATGACTTGAATAGCCAGTATTTCAGTTTCCCTTCTGTGTTTCAGTGTCAGAGTCATCTGCAAAGACTCTACTGAGAGATGATGTTAATTAGGGCATTCGGCAATCTATGGAACTTGGGATATTAAGAGGAACTGATCCCCATTGATTAAACTTCCAGCAGGATGAGACCTATTAGCTTAAGAGCTCTATTAGTGAGGCTTCTGAGGCTGTGTTGGCTATTCCCTTCTCTGCAGCAGCACCATTTACTCCCTGATTGCCTCATCCTACTCTGCTTTTATTTCCAGAGGGAGACAAAATCAAGTCTTTTGAGTACTGGTCATCCAGCCTCTCAGTTCTTCACAGTTATTTGTTCGAACAGTTTCTCCCAGAAGCGTAAAAGGAAATTTGGTGGAATCCCATGTATTCTTTTGTGAAGTGCTAAATGATTTGTCAGTAGATTGTTTTCTTTCTTTCTTTCAAGAATTGCTGGATCTTTACCCTATTTTTAAAAATTATTTTATTTTTAATTGGCATGTAATAATTGTACATATTTAAGGGATACAGAGTAATGTTTCCACATGTGCATACAACGTATCATTCATGGCAACATAGACTAACCCGGAGGACATTATGTAAAGTGAAATAACTGAAGCACAGAAAGATAAATAGCACATGTTCTTATTCATCTATGGGAGCAAAGCAACAATTTGGAGCTCATGGAAGTAGAAGGTAGAATTGAGAATATTAGAGAATGGGAATGGTAGAGAGGAGAAGAAGATAAGAAGAGATTGGTTACCAATGGGATTTTTGTTCAAGTGGAGTAAAAATGTCTGTTCTAATAACATTGGCTGAGCTGTATTTGGAGGGAGCAAAATGAAAGTGATGTTTTCCCACCAGGAAAAGCAGTTAGTGCTAATTTTTTTGCCTTTAAACCTGATGTCAGGGAGAAATGTGGCTGGAACATGGGGTTTTTATCTGCCATACTCATGCATCATAACATGTATGACACATGAAGCCTCAGGCAGGGTAATGTTGAGGAGTAAAGAAAGGCAAAGGTTCAGGTCAAGTAAGAAAAGGTAAGGTTTTATGGGTCAATTTGTGTGTGTGTGTGTGCGCGCGTGTGTGTGCGCGCGCACGCGTGTGCGAGCACACCAGCATCAGCACTATCCAGAGTTTCGTCTTCATCTCCTTAGTTCTTCCATGAGTTTTGAAACGTGCTCTTTAAAATTGAATGTCTCTCTTTGGGATGAGCAGCTTGTACTTCGTTTGAGACTGCAAGTAGCTAAATGTATCATCAAAACTGGGGTGCCTGATGTTTGAGCTGATGTCTTGACATGCACGTGCAGAAGGCATTCTATCTTTATTTTATGGAAACCACCAATCACTCTGATTATTTTGGTCCTGATGTATTTTTAGATTTCTACGTGGTATCACCTTGGTCTTCCTGATTTAGTTTTCCTCTATTTTTGTCTCTTGGATTGTTGGTAGCACCTTAAAAAAGAGGAAGATCCTTATTTGAAGTAGTACTTACTAAATACTGTGGAGTTTACTTTGAGTTTGGGTCCTGAATTTTCACAGCTAGTGATGCAGATAGATAGAGAGTTCTCTTTATGGTTTGTGGGAAACTGCTGAAAGACCCTGAATTGCCCACTTAGACCAACCCTCCTCTGTAATATGAGCTTTGACATTCCACCTGTATCAATGAATTTCAAGTAACACTGGAACTAGGCAAGGTGCTGTCCCAAGTCTGAATCTCAGGTGTGGTTCTTCTGGATCCTGTGGATTAGGTATCCCCTTCTGGATCACCTGAATAGACAGCAAGTAAAAAGGGAGCAAATAGAGAAGAATAAAGTAAATCTTTCAGAGAAACTAGGAGAAATTTACCACTGCACGATCACAGCAAGAAAATCTTATATACCTTCCCAAGCAAATGATGAATCAATCAGATAAAACTCAGTAAGGATACAGAAGACTTGAATAACAAAATTAGCAAGCTTAATTTAGTGGACATATATAATTAGAATACTGTTCCCAACTAACAGAGAATAGAGATTACTTTCAAGCATACAGCAAATGGATCATGTGTTATTCCATGGAACACATTTTAACAAATATCTAAAAGCCAGTATCATACAGATTATATTCTCTAACCAAAATACATTTAGATAAGAAATAAATAACAACAATGTAAATTCCCTTATATTTTGAAGTTTAAAAGTAAATTGCTATTTAACTCATGATTCAAAGAAGAAATTATGCAAATTAAAATCCATCTACTATTTAAGAAAAAATTAGCACATGTTTATGTAGTGTGGGAGATTAGATAAAGTGATAAAAAGAAGTATACAGTAAAAATGCTTATAATACAAATTCTTCAAAGGCTAAAAACTAATAAGTTAAATATCCAAATTAAGAATTAAAAAAATATATAACAAAAGCAAATATAGGCTATGTAAAGAACAAATATATGAGTGAAACTTTAAAAAATCAGGAGTTATATAAAGCATTAGTTTTCAACACTTATTTAATATTACGGTTACCTGGAAATGTTTTAAAAATACAGATATTTAGGCCTCATCCCAAGCCAATTACATCAGAACTTCTATGTATATGCCTTTAGGCATGGCTAGTTTTTAAAAAGCTTCCTAAGTTGATTGTAGTATATAGGAAGGGTTGAGAACAACTGAATAAAGAGAATAAACTGAGTCAGTGGTATTTGTAAAAGGAATAATGTGGTAATTTAAAAAGGAATTAAAATTTTAAAATACAAAAAATTAGCCAGGTGTGGTGGCACACACCTGTAGTCCCAGCTAGTCAGGAGGTTGAGGCAGGAGAATCACTTGAACCCGGGAGGCAGAGGTTGCCATGAGCTAAGATCATGCCACTGCACTCCATCCAGCCTGGGCAACAGAGTGAGACTCCATCTCAAAAACAAACAAACAAAAAAATTGTCATATTTTTGGCAACATTGATTAAAAACAAACACAGAAGTTATAGAATGTAGTAAAAATACAGAAAACCTAGACAAAACCACAGATTCAGTAGATACTGAAATGAAATTGACTAATATTGTGAACGACATCATGACAATGAATTTGAAATGTGGATGAAAGGCAGAATTTTCTACAAAAATGAAACTTATCAAAAAGGCTCAGGTACTAATAGAAAGTCTGAATTATTAAAGTCTTTCTCACAAGAAAACACATATACCCACATGACTTAAAATTGTAAACTATGAAATATTTAAGTGCCATATAATTGCAACCTCTCACAGAAAAATAGGAAATACCCTAAACTCATTTGTGAGGCTATTCATAATCTCATCAGGAAAAGCGGTAAGGATGATATAAGGAAGAGACACTACCGATTGTATCACTCATTAACATAGATACAAAAATAAAAAAACAAAACATAAGTAAACTAAATTAAACAATGTATGAAAAGAATAATACATCATAAGTACCTTAAGATTTTTCTAGGAATTCAATGATAATTTTTAATGCAATTTACTACTATCAGTTTCAAGAATGAAAGCCATGTGATCAAACATCTAAATATTTGCAGAAAAGAATTAGACTAAACTTAATTTTCATTTATAATAAAAACTCAATATAAATAACTCTTAGCAAACTAGGAGTACAAGAGGACTTTCTTCACCTGATAATGAGTATCTGCAAAACAGCTTTAGCTAAACTTGTAATTAATCATGAATCATTAAAAACATTCTTTTAAAATCAGAATAAAAGATAAATGATGCCTATGATCACCACTTTTAATCCATTATATAGGTGATGCTACCTGCTACCCAGTGCAAGAAAGCATATAAGTAAAGTTATATGGATTAGAAAGATGAAAAGAAGAATGTCATTACTCGCAGGAAAAATAATTATTCAATTATTTGAAAAAGAAGAATATATTTCTCAGAATTAATAAGAGGTTAGCCAGGTTGTTGAACACAAGATCAATACACAAAAAATTGACACATCTGCACTTCCAGACACCAACAACAATTAGGAAATGTGATTAATTAAAATAAACGTACAATTTAAAGTGGTGACTTGTATTTAAAATTTTGGATTGAATCTAATTAAAAATGTATAATATATTTACAATAATTTAAGATTTATTTTAGTCGTTAAATTGAGCGATTTATCTTCTTGTTGATGGAAAGGAAAACTCAGTTTTGTACATGTTACTTCTTTCCAAATTGATCAATCCCAATAAAAACTCAGAAAAAAAAAATCACAAGATGTTTTTATGAAAACTAAAATACTGAGTGTAAATTTATATGGAATAATATATTATGGGAAATGATATGGAAAACAGTGCTATGAATATTCAAGACACATTTGAAGAAGAAACTGGAGATTATATTCCTACCTAGGCATCAAGACTTGTATTATAAAAAGTATATTAATTAGCCTTTTGGTAACAGTACAGGGTAATCACATAGACCAATAGAACAGAACTGAGGATCCAAAAATATACCTGGACTCATATGATCTTGATCTATGGCAAAGCTGCATTATACTCACACTGGTGAGTAAAAGTGGGAGAATACTCACTTAATGGTGCTAGAACATTTGAATCTTTACATGGAAAATAATACATTATATCCCTTATATAATTCACACAAAAAAAAAATCTAGGTAGATTAAAGACAAAGCAAACTTTAAAACTCACAGAAGAATATATAGATTTATAGATTTTTGGTTTTTGTTTACTTTGGCATAGGGAAGGATTTTTTTTAAAACATTACAGAAAAAATATAAATCACAAAGGAAGATTGACACATTTGGTAACATTAAAATAAGAACTTTTAATCACTGGATTAATGTTAGTTAGCTGAATAGGCGTTTCCAGTGCTAATTTCTTCATAGTAACATCAATTAGAACAACCAACCACATAGAAAAATCTTCAAAAACACTAAGGAATCCAGATGAGATATTAGAAGCACCTGGATAAAGCACAGAAATAAGAAAAAATGAATTAAAAATAATTGGGAGAACATTTTCACATTAACCCCATCATCCCCTTCCTAAGCCTGGGCAACACAAAGAGAGATACCCTCCTCGTGGGTAAAGCAGAGCACAGTAAGTACTCCAACATCTCCAAAGACCCCAGTAGCAGGCCCATTTCAGTGAACTCCAGTGTCAGGCCTACCCCTGTAGACAGAGGTTCCAGGGCTACCTCAGCACCGGGCTGGCTACCATGGACTTGGAAAAGAAAGAAAGAAACAAAAGTACTACAAAATAGAAAAAAACTTAGCAAAACAACAGTAATAAGTCTTTACCTATTAATAATTAAATATAAACAGATTAAATTCTTCAATCACAAAACATAAAGTATTTGAATAATTAAATAAACATGATGCAACTATATGTAACCTAAGGGAGACACACTTTAAAGACACAGGCTGAAAGTGATGGGATAGAAAAAGATATTCCATAGAAATGGTAACCAAAAGAAGGCAGAGGTTGCTATACTTAAATTACTTTAAGTAAGAAATACACTTTAAGTTAAAATCTGTCACAAGAGTAAAAGGTCATTATATAATGATAAAGCGTTCAATTGTTCAACAGAATATAACATTTGTAAATATATATGCACTCGATATTAGAGCATCTAAATATACAAAGCAAATATTAACATGTGTAAGGGGGAAATAGACATCAATAGAATAACAGTAGGAGACTTCAATACCAAACTTTCAAAAGTAGATAGAACACCAAGCCAGAAAATCAGTATGGAAATAGCAGATTTGAACAGCATGATAGGCCAAGTAGACCTAACAGACATATGCGGAGCATTCAATTGAACACAGTAAAATACACATTCTTTTCAAGCACATACAGGACATTATCCAAGATAGCTCACGTGTCAGGCCACAAAACAAGTCTGTACAAATTTACAAAGATTGAAATTATACCACATATCTTTTCAGACCCTGATGGTATAAAATTAGAAATCAGTAGCAGAAGGAAATTGGAAAATTCACAAATATGTGAAAAGTAAACAACACACTCTTGAACAACCTATGGGTCAAAGAAGGAATCAAAAAAGAAATTTAAAAACACCTTGACAGAAACAGAGGAGAAGCACAACATACCATAATTTATGGGATGCAATAAAAGCAGTTCTAAGAGATAAGTCCATAGTGATAAATAGGTCTATTAAGAAAAAAAAGGAAAGGTTTCAAATAAACTTTTTACACATCAAGGAACCATTACAAAAAAGCAAACCAAGCCCAAGGTGAGCAGAAGAAAGGAATAAAGGATCAGAGCAGAAATAAATGGAAGAGAAAAATAAGCAATAGAAAAAAATCAATGAAATTGAATTGGTTTTTTGAGAAGACAAGCAAAATGGCCAAACCTTTAGCCAGACAAACTACGAAGAAATGAGAAGGCTCAAGGAAATAAAATCATAAAAGAAAAAGAAGACATTACAATTGGTGCTACAGAATAACACACATACAAACACACATATGTACCCACACACACCCAATATTTTTCAGTCTTATAAAAAAAAATATGTGATTTAGAACAATATGGATGAACCTGGAGTGAAATAAGCCAGACATAAAAAGATAAATACTGCATGATCTCAGTTATATGTTAAATCTGAAAAGATTGAACTAATAGAAGCAGAGAGTAAAATAGTGATTACTAAAGATTAGAGGGTGGGACAAATGAGGAGTTGTTAGTGGGGAGGCGTTAGTCAAAGGGTATAAAGTTTCAGTTTTGCAGGATGAATAAATTCTGGGAACCTAATAAATATTGATGTAACTGTAATTAAGAATAATGTATTGTATATTTGAAATCTGTTAAAAGAGTATATCTTTATTTAAAGATAAGTTTTATTGACACATGATTATACACATTTATGGAGTACAGGTGATATTTTGGGACATACATATAATGTGTAATGATCTAATTAGGGTATTTAAAATATCCATTTCCATGAACATTTATGATTTCTTAGTGTCAGGAATATTTCAAATCTCCTCGCTATTTTGAAATACACAATAAATTGTTAACTATAGTCAACCTGTTGTGCTATCCAAACAATATGGAGGTTTCTCAAAAGATGAAACATAGAACTACCATATGATCCAGCAATCACACTACTGGGCATTTATCCAAAGAAAAGGAAATTGGTATATCAAAGGGATACCTGAACCCCTATGTTCATTGCAGTGACATTCACAGAAGCCAAGATAGAGAATCAACCCAAGTGCCCATCAATGGATGAATGGACAAAGAAAATATGGTATATATACACAATGGAATACCATTCAGCCATACAAAATAATAAAATCCTGTCATTTTCAGCAACATGCATAGAACAGGAAGTCATTAGATTAAGGGAAATAAGCCAGGCACAGAAGACAAATACCACATGTTCTCACTTATTTGTGGGAATTATAAAATTTGATTTCATGGAGGTAGACAGTAGAATGGTAGTTAGTCAAGGCTGGGGAGGGTTGGGGGAATAAAGAGAGGTGGTTAATAGGTACAAACATACAGTTAGATAGAAGGAATAAGTTCTAGTGTCCTCAAGGTTCTTTTAGATAGTTATTTTAATTTTTCCCAGAGTTTATAATTGCTAGCTATGGGACATTTGGTTCAATGTAACTTACTTTGCCATTATTGGAAGTAAAACAGGTACTCTGCCTTTAATTGTGAAAAGAATGAGCCATTGACTTTCTTGCCTGAAGAGGTTGAATGCAATTTAATTGTGAAAGTGAGGGTTGTCTACTTCAGTCAACATAGAGCATACAAATACGGATGAGTTCTTTAGTTACCATAGGCAAAAAAGGTTTCATATATAGATCTATACATTTAGAAAAGTGAAACATTAATTTAAATAAGTCATGTTCTTACCAGAATGCCTTGATTCGAAATATGTGAGCTCTTATAACAAATTACTGGAACTGGCATTCCTCCATAGCATACAGTGTCTTAAACCATACAATGTTCCCTTCAGCTACACTCTCAGCTGAAATAACTTTGCATGTGTGTATACACACGTATGTATGTGTGAGGTATGAACTTAAAATATATAGAGATATATTTTTAAAGGAAAATAAAATCTTATAACATCTCTTTGCAATGTGCCTTTTTCATATAACAGCATGTTTTCCAAGTAATAGAACACATTTCTAACATGGATTTTTAAATTATACTTTAAATTCTGGGATACATGTGCAGAACGTGCAGGTTTATTACATAGGTATACACGTGCCATGGTGGTTTGCTGCACCAATCAACCCGTCATCTATATTAGGTATTTCTCCTAATGCTACCCCTCCCCTTTCCCCCTGCCCCTGGACACATCCCTGTGTGTGTAGTTCTCCTCCCTGTGACCATGTGTTCTCATTGTTCAACTCCCACTTATGAGTGAGAACACACCGTGTTTGATTTTTTGTTCCTGTGTTAGTTTGCTGAGAATGATGGTTTCTAGCTGCATCCATGTCCCTGCAAAGGACATGATCTCATCCTTTTTCATGGCTGCATAGTATTCCATGGTGTGTATTCACAAATTTTCTTTATCCAGTCTATCATTGACGGGCTTTTGGGTTGGTTCCAAGTCTTTGCTGTTGTGAATAGTGCTATAATAAACATATGTGTGCATGTGTCTTTATAGCAGAATGATTTATAATCCTTTGGGCATATTCCCAATAATGGGATTACTGAGTCAAATGGTATTTCTGGTTCTAGATCCTTGAGGAATCATCATACTTTCTTCCACAATGGTTGAACTAACTTACACTCCCACCAACAGTATAGAAGCGTTTCTATTTCTCTACCTCCACTCCAGCATCTGTTGTTTCCAGACTTTTTAATGATGGCCATTCTAACTGGCATGACACAGTATCTCATTGTGGTTTTGATTTGCATTTCTCTAATGACCAGTGATAATGAGCTTTTTTTTATATTTCATTGGCCACATAAATGTCTTCTTTTGAGAAGTGTCTGTTCATATCTTTAGTCCACTTTTTGATGGGGATTTTTTTTTTCTTGTAAATTTGTTAAAGTTCCTTGTAGATTCTGGACATTAGCCCTTTGTCAGACGGATAGATTGCAGAAAGTAGACCTTAAATGTTCTCAACATTTGCAAAAACAGCTACTTTGTGAGGTGATACACATGTTATTTAGCTTGGTTGTGGTAGTTATTTCACAAAGTATATGTATATTAAAACAATATGTTGTGTACTTTAAACATATACAATTTTGGTTTGTCAATTATACCTCAGTTAAACTGGGGGTGGGATCACTGTTGATCATCAAAAGATATCTTCATGAAACAAAATGATAAGCCATAAACAGAGAATATATTTGCAACACACTAAATTGACAAAATATGAGAAGCCAAAAATGTAAATAATTGTCCTGAATTTAAAAAGCAAAGGACAAACGTCTTAGTAGAAAAATGGGCTAAAGACACATAGAGACACAGCACAGAATAGGAAACACAAATGTCAAATAAAGATGTGAAGAGACCACAATAAGATACCAGTTCACAATGAGATACAACTCACTGAAATGGCTAAAATGAAAAAGACTGACACCATAAAATGTTGGCAAGATTTTGGAGTTACTGTAACTCGTACATTGCTGGTAAGTATATGAAGTATAAAATGATCTTAGAAACGTGTTTGGCAAATTCTACTCCCTCACTCAGCAATTACACTACTAGATACTTACGCAAGAAAAATAGAAACATTTGTGCACACAGTAAGAATGGTCCTAGCAACTGTCTTAGCTCTTTGGGGCTGCTATAAAAAAATACCGTAGACTGGTTTACTTAAACATAAAATATTAATTTCTCACAATTTGGGAGACTGGAAATCAGAGATTATGGTGCCAGCATGATCAGATTCTGATGAGGACTCTCTTCTTTGTTGCACACCTCTGACTTCTTATTACAACCTCATGTAGCCAAAAGAAAGCTAAACAGCTCCCTTGGACATGTTTTTATAAGGACACTAATGCCAATCAGGGAGGCTCTACCCTCATGACCTAATTACCTCCTCCAAATCTCACCTTCTAATATTATCACATGGAGGGTTAAAACTCCAACATATGAATTTTGAGGGGACACAAATATTCAGTCCATAACAGCAGATTAATTAATAAAAACATCAAATTAGGTATAGTCCAGATATCCATTAATAGGAGAATAGGCAAACCATCTTCATATAATAGAATACTACTCATCACTAAAAAATAAAGTATCAATGATATATACAAGACATGGATAAATCTAAAAAATATAGTGAGTAAAACATGGCAGACATAAGAGCATATGTACTGTAGGATTTTATTCATGCTACAATAAGTTCTACAATAAGCAAAACTAACCTATTGTGATAGACGTCAGATCAGTGGTTACTTTGGACTTTGGGTGCACGGACTGGGGCAAGGATTCAAAAGGGACAAAATGAAACTTTATGAGTCAATAGACTCTTTTATATCTGGATAGGGATCTGGGTCACACAGCTGTATGCATTTGTCAAAAATGAAAGTACTCTACACTTAAGGGTCTGTGCATTTTACTGCATGTAAATTATTCCTCAATTTTAAAGTCTTATAAATGCTGAAAGTGATTATGTTGTGGAAATAAAAAAAATCAAAATGTTACTTGAGACTTAGGATAAAAATTTCAGTGAAAGCATCATGCACAGATTTTTTAAAAACTGGATCTTAAACAACTTAGAATAAAATATAATGTGACTCAAAAATGTTTCTGGTTTTGGTAAAAAAAAATATGCTGATGACGTGAAGAGTTTAAATAAAATTATTTCATGAATAAAAGCTCAGTCTCATTAGTCATCAAAAAAATAAAAACTATATCCTAAATTAAACATCATTTTACATCTACAGATTCGCAAACATATTTAAGCCTGATAATGTCAGTGTTGGTGAAGTTGTGGAGCTATGAGTATCTTTTATATACTCATAAATATAAAAGTACATATTGATATAATTTTATTTGAAAATAATTTGGTATTCATTAGCAGTGTTGAAGCTCTGTATACCATATGATCCAATAATTCTACCACATATATTCTAGAAATACATGTTTAGTAGTTTTTCATGTCTCCCAGAATAAAAGCCCAAATTCTAACAATAGCCTAAAAGGTTTTACAGAATCTGTTCTGCTCACCTTCTCATTGCCTGTCTGACTTCATGTTCTTTAGTTCTCTTCTTTGCTTACTCATTTCCAACCCCAGAACCTCCCCTGCTGTTTGCTTAACACTCCAGAAATGCTCATATCTTAGGACTTGAGCACTGGTTGTTAATCTCTGAAACACTTCACCAAGAGGAGAATGGCTTACTCCCTCATCTACTTCAGGGTGTTACTCAAATATCACTTTCTCAGTAAGCCTTACCCTGACCACTCTGTTTTAAAATTATACCCTGTCAACACTCCCTAAACCCTTTTGCTGCTCTAATTTTATGCTTAGCACTTAGCACCTTCTAATATGCTGTTTCATACCACCACTGCAGTATAAACTCGAAGCCAGACATTTTTGTCTGTTGTTTTACTACTGAAATCCATGGGCCCGGACCAGTTTCTGGTCTATTATAGGAACTCCGTGACTCTCTAGTGAATGAATGCTTGTATAACGGTATTCCTTTTTTAATAGACTTTATTTTTAGAGCAGTTTTAGGTTCACAGCAAAACTGAACAGAAAGTACAGAGTTCCCATATACTCTGCCTCCACACATGCATAGCCTCTCCACCACTAACATCCCTAAGCAGAGTGGTACACTTGTTACCATTGACAAGCCTACATTGACACATCATTATCACCCACAGTTCATAGTTTACATTAGGATTTACCCTCGGTGTTGTACATTCTATGGGTTTTGACAAATGAATAATGACATGTATCCATCATTGTAGTACTATATAGAATTGTTTCACTGTCTTGTAATTCCTCAGTGCTCTATTTATCCTTCCCTCCTTCAACAACATTGTTTTTAATAGCAAACATCTGGAAACAACCCAAATGTCCGTTGACAGGAGAATGATAAATAAAACATGGTGTATTCACACAGTAAAATACTATACAGTTGTAAAGAAAAAGAATTAACTATGACAAGATAGATCAGCATGAATGAATCTTACAAATAGAAGTAAAAAAAGTCACATAAGAATACATATGTGATTCCATTTACATAAATTAAAACCTGTAAAACTTAAAATGTATTTTTAGGGCCACAGATGACTTTAGTAAAACTTTAAAGGAAAGAAATTATGATCAACATATTTTAGGATAGAGGCTACCTCAGTGTGGGAGTGGGGGATCAGAAAGGTCAAAAACCTTCCATTATTGTGATCTGTGGAACTAACTGGGTTCCTTTTCCTTTTGGTTCTGATTTTTTAACTGTTCCTTCCATTCCATAATACACTGTTGCAATAAATTATTTTTTTTTGCTTTAAATTAATTCTCATATTCAACATATATATTCTGCCTTTATATTTGCTACATAAGTATGGTGAGGTATTATCTGCTTCTGCTTGTAAGATCTAAGAAAGAAAGGAAATACTCACTAAGGCATAAATCATTTAATTTGTCTTTTAGCGGCCATTCTGAATGGAAAAATTATTTGAATTGTGATGGTTTTATCATACTTTCCCTTTATTTTTGGTCATTGAAATCATCCTACACCACTGCTTGAGTCCCCTGGGACAGTGCTAATACTTCGGGATAGTCTTTCAGTTAATTTAGTCTAATTTTGCAGGTGCTGCTAGAAAAACCAGCTGGCTTGGATAAAATTGCCCCCTAGATGCTAGCTGGCCGTGATATTATCAGCTTTTTAAGGGTTCTCAGAGTAACAGATGAGATAATAGTAGGTTTTTAAAATCCCGGTTTAGAATAATTTTGCTGTATTTGACTCCAGTGATTTTGCAGAAGCTGTTATGACTCAGCTCTATCTCTTAAAATCTCCTCTCCTTTCTTCTTCTCTTCCTCCACTTTCTCAGCAAATGAAAACTCTTTCCCTCCTTCTTTCTCTTGCCTTCTTTCTCTCTCACACACAAGAAGAGAAGACCCAAAACATCATCATATATATGGGGAACATATCTCAAGCCATCCTTGGTGCAACAGAAGATCTCTACTTCCATCCAATTGATGGCAGATTGTAGAAACACATGATGAGCCTTTGTATTAGCCAGGGGACATTATGCTAAGTGAAATAAGCGAGACACAGAAATACAAATAGTATGTGATCTCACTTATATTTAGAATCTAAAAAAGGTAAATTTATAAAAGCATAGAGTAGAATGATGGTTACTAAGTGTAAAGGGGGTCAGAGTGAGGGCAGGGAATGGGAAGATGTTGGTCAAAGGATACAGAGTTTCAGTTAGCAGAATGAATAACTTCTAGAAATCTAAAGTATAACGTGAGGTTTATAGTTAATAATACTGTATTGTATAATTGAAATTGCTAAGGGACCAAATCTTAAGTTTTCTTACCACAAAAAGAAAGATAACTATGTAAGGGGATAGATATGTTAATAATCTTGATTATCATAATCAACTCCAACCACCTCACTTTACAGATAAGGAAACTAAGATATAAACAGATTTATGTAGTTTATCCAAGGTTATATAGCTAGATAATAGCTGTAGTCTCATGATCTTGGGTCTGCACATGCTCTTCCCATTTTCCAAAATTACTGTTTTTGGGCATCGTTTCTTGGCTCTCTCATATGTATTCTTCTGGAGCAGAGGTGGTCAAACTATAGCCCATGAACCAAATTCAGGTAACAGGCTGTTTTTGTAAATAAAGTTTTATTGGAACACAGCCATGGCAATTCATTTCTTACTGTGTATGGCTGTTTTTGCACCACAGTAGCAAAGTTGAGTAATTGTGACAGAGACCATATGGTCTGCAAAGCATAAACTATTTACTACTTGGCTGTTTACAGAAAAAGTTTGCCAGCCCCTGACCTGGGGCCTGAAGTCTGTTCTAACTTAGCCAGAGACGATCTATGCCTTCTCTTACTTCTAACCACTAACTGTGTGGAATCAGAAGAAACAAAAAAGTGAGAAAAATGAGAGTGATGACATGTTTTGTGACTTCTTGCCAGCACAGTGAATCCTTGAAATGGCCCTTTTCCAATTAGCCTTTTCTTTGCTTGCCAGCTTCCAAGTCACTCCAGGCTGCTAACACTTCCCCCTACCTACCATTTGCCAGGCCATCTGCATACAATCAGTCTCCTTAGTAATAATTCTAGTAAGATTTCTGTTCACTCTTAGCCTAGCTTCTGGTTTTTTAAAGGCTCCTCATCCTTTTTTATAATCACAAGACATTTAAAAGACACAGATATTCAAAATGTCACAATATTTCTTTTAATGGAGAAGAGAAGCTGCTTCCTCACAGAAAGCCAGCCTCCAGGTAATGAACTGCCTCATTTGCCTTCTGTCCTGTGGGATATTTTGCACTAAATGCAGAGGTAGGCCTGATGACACTGATCAGTGTCCCAAAGCTTCTGAAAGCTCAACGGAATATTCCTGTACCTTTTGCAAGCAGTTGTTTAGTCCTGGTCCATGACTAGGGAAGGACTTTGGGAGAAGGAGAGTGTGAGGATAGAAAGGGCTACGTTTAAGTGATCAATGTGCTTTATTCAGAGCCTGTGGCATTGTTTTTGGGATATATAATAAACCTTAATAATACTTTTCAATATTGTTAGCTAATGTTAATTGAGCACTTACTCTCTGCCAAATTCTTTGCTACATATTTACCATGGAGAATAGGGATTATTTTCCTCCACATTTTGTAGGTGATGAAATTGAGACTCAGAAAAATCAGGTGACTTCACCAAGGAAACACAAGTAATATGTGATGGAGTCAGAATTTATACCTAGATTTGTCTGATTCCAGTGTCTTTTAACTACTTCACTACCTGCCTTTTAAAACTTTTAATACCAACATGCAAAAGCAAACAACAATCTTTCTCTGATGCCAGATGATTAGCTCCAGGAGGAGTAGTGTCTGTGGGTAAAGGCTATTTCAAAATCTTTTATTGGCTGGTCTTCTATACATAAGACATTCGGATTATAGGCAAAAGTAGGTTGCATTTATGGTAGCTGTGATAAATCAATTTGATCACCATATTCTGAGCATCTATTATGTGCCAGAACTGTGTTCTGGTCATGTAGAGATGTCAAAAATACAGTTGTTTTTCTCAAGGAGTTTACAGATTGTCTTAACAGCTTTTGATAATTAACAAATATTTGTTGAATAAAAGAATGAAGTGTTGTGAATACTATACTGGCTGAGAAAGACATTTTCCTGGCCTCCTAAATCTCCTATTCCAGTTGGTGGGGAAACCTAGAATGTGCAAATTCACAAAGATCTCAGATATCCGGATGTGTTAAGGGATTTATAGGTAGTTCCATACTGCAAGGGTGAAAGAGTTGACAAAGAATGTACCTGGATGCACTAGAAAAACAAAGAGTGATTTTTTTCATATAACCAGAATTTATTGAGTATAATGTCTGCATAAATTATACTAAAGTGTGACATGTGGGAGCCATGAGAAGTAGAAGAAATTACTGTGGAACCCTACTCTGAAGGTGATAGTATGCTTCTGGAAAGAAAAACACCTAAGGCATATAAACAAGTATATGCATGTGTGGCCAAAACTGAAAGTTTGAGTCCTGAAGATGTATGAATAAGGATGTGATCAGTAGAAAAATAATTTTGCAATTGCACATTTAAAAGAAAAGGCTGTTCCAATTAGAAAAAGTCCAGTGGTTCATGGAGAGAGGCAGGGGAACATCACACACTGGGGTCTGTTGGGGGGTTAGGGGGCTAGGGGAGGGATAGCAGGGGGTGAGGAGATTGGGGAGGGGAGACATACATTAGGAGAAATAACTATTGCAGGTGACGGGGGGATGGAAGCAGCAAACCACCATAGCTTGTGTATACCTATGTAACAATCCTGCAAGATCAGCTCATGTACCCCAGAACTTAAAGTAAAATTTAAAAAAAGAAGTCAAAGCTATATATGAGAAACCCACAGCCAACATCTTACTGAATGGGCAAAAACCGGAAGCATTTCCTTTGAAATCTGACACTAAACAAGGATGCCCTCTCTCACCACTCCTATTCAATGTAGTATTGGAAATTCTAGCCAAAGCAAACAGGCAAGAAAAAGAAATAAAGGGTATTCAATTAGGAAAGGAGGAAGTCAAATTGTCTCTATTTGTAGACATGATTGTATATTTAAAAGACCCCATTGTCTCAGCCCAAAATTTCCTTAAACTGATGAGCAACTTCAGCAAAGTCTCAGGATATAAATGCAATGTGCAGAAATCACAAGCATTCCTATATACCAATAACAGACTAAAAGAGAGCCAAATCAAGGGTGAACTCCCATTTACAATTGCTACAAAGAGGATAAAATACCTAGAAATACAACTAACAAAGGACGTAAAGGACCTCTTCAAGGAAACTACAAACCACTGCCCAATGAACTAAGAGAGGACACAAACAGATGGAGAAACATTCCATGCTCATGGTTAGGAAGAATCAATGTCATGAAAATGGCCATACTGCCCAAAGTGATTTACAGATTCAATGCTATCCCTATCAAGCTACCAATGACCTTCTTCACAGAACTGGAAAAAGGCACCTTAAACTTCATATGGTACCAAAAGAGAGCCCGCATAGCCAAGATAATCCTAAGCAAAAAGAACAAAGCTGGAGGTATCACACTGCCTGACTTCAAACTATACTACAGGGCTATAGTAATCAAAACAGCACAGTACTGATACCAAAACAGAGATATAGACCGATGGAACAGAACAGAGGCCTTGGAGGCAACACCGCATATCTACAACCATCTGATCTTTGATAAACCTCACAAAAACAAGCAATGGGGAAAGGATTCCCAGTTTAATAAATGATGTTGGGAAAACTGGCTAGCCATGTGCAGAAAGCAGAAACTGGACCCCTTCCTGACACCTTACACTAAAAGTAACTCCAGATGGATTAAAGACTTAAACATCAGACCTAACACCATAAAAACCTTAGAAGAAAACCTAGGCAAAACCATTCAGCACATAGGTGTAGGCAAGGACTTAATGACCAAAACACCAAAAGCATTGGCAACAAAAGCCAAAATAGACAAATGGGATCTAATTAAACTCCAGAGCTTTTGCACAGCAAAAGAAACAATCATTAGCGTGAACTGGAAACCAACAGAATGGGAAAAAATTTTTGCTATTTACCCACCTGACAAATGGCTAATATCCAGAATCTACAAAGAACTAAAACAGATTTACAAGAAAAAAAACAAAGAAGCCCATTCAAAAGTGGGCAAAGGACATGAACAGACAGTTTTCAAAAGAAGACATCTACGAGGCCAAGAAACATATGAAAAAATGCTCATCATCACTGGTCATTAGAGAAATTCAAATCAAAACCACATTGAGACACCATCTCACATCAGTTAGAATGGTGATCATTAAAAAATCCAGAGACAACAGATGCTGGAGAGGATGTGGAGAAATAGGAATACTTTTACTCCACCATTGGGACTGTAAATTAGTTCAATCGTTGTGGAAGACAGTGTGACAATCCCTCAAGAACCTAGAAATAGAAATTCCATTTGACCCAGCAATCCCATTACTGGGTATATACCCAAAGGATTATAAATTGTTCTATTACAAAGACACATGCATACATATGTTCATCGCGGCACTGTTTGCAATAGTAAGGAGTTGGAACCAACCCAAATGCCCATCGATGATAGACTGGACAAGGAAAATGTGGCACATATATACCATGGAATACTATGCACCCATAAAAAAGGATGAGTTTGTGTCCTTTGCAGGGACATGGATGAATCTGGAAACTAGCCTTCTAAACTGACACAAGAACAGAAAATCAAACACCACATGTTCTCACTCATAGGTGGGTGTTGAACAATGAGAACACAGGGTCACAGGGAGGGGAGCATCACACACTGGGGTCTGTTGAGGGGCACTACGGGAGGGACAGTAGGGGGTAGGGAGGTTGGGGAAGGATAACATGGGGAAAAATGCCAGATATAGGTGATGAGGGGATGGAGGCAGCAAACCACATTGCCATGTATGTACCTATGCAACAATCCTTCATGATCTGCACATGTACCCCAGAACCTAAAGTACAGTAAAAAAATGTGTAAAATAAATTTTAAAAAATAAAGAAAAAGAAAAAGTCCAGTGGTTTCCAACATGTAAGCCATAGTCATCTTGGGAAGAGGAAAAGCATTGCATTATTGCAAGGGGCCAAGGATGTATTTGCAGACCAAGCGCTGTCTGTGGATTCAATAAGTAATATGTGGTTACTTTATGTGCTACTGTTGATCAAATCGCGTTGCTTTTGTGATTAATAAAGTATAAGTTGGTAGGAACATATTATTCAGTTAAATCACTATTTATCAGCATAGATGTACTCAATCAAATGTTATTGGGCAGAGAATAGTTTCACAAACGTTGTTAAAGGTCTTTAGATTTCTAAAACATTGTAAATCACAGGTTTTATGGAAGCCGGAAAGTAATGTTTTCTCTATGTGACCGCTCTGTGTGACTCTGTGTTGGGTACTGGCCTAATGATGAGATATAGCAACGAGACAGTTGTTGGAATACTGTTTATTATAGCAGCATAGATGACACATCACAGAAAATATCTCAGAGGGAAGAGTTTTCCTGACCAAGTTAACCATAAGCAAACATGAAAGTGAGAATTGCATGATTTTTTTCTTCTAAAAGGTAATATTTTCTCTTCAGTTTGAAGAAAGTGATTCAGAACTCTTTCAAGAACAAAAGAGAAGGCAAAACTCTATGCAGAAAAGAATGGGATGGTAATTTGAAAAGGCAATGATAGGCTGATACCAAGGCTTAGATGTTTTTAAGGGTAAGTTTTTTTTTTTTTTTTTTCCAAGATTTCCTACAGTTTCCACTCCCAAAGGGAAATCCTCAGAGGGAAAAATAATGGAGAACCCCAAGCTCCTTTCTTCTCCTAATTGCAAATCGAGAGATAAAGGGAAAGACAGAATTAGGATAAGCCATGCTTTCTCAGGTCTCTGGACTTTCTAAGTTACTTGGGTGAGGAGACAAGTTAATTTGTAAAAGGGGCTTTCCTTACTTGGATAGAAGTTTACTCATACCTTACTATTCCCTCTCTTTTCCCCGTCTCCTACTTACCTCATTTTATGTCATAACTTTTCTTTTTTTGTTGTCTTTATTCCTATCTTTTCCACTCTACTTCTGTTTCCTCCTTCATCTTCTTCCTTTTCTCCACTTTTTTACTAGGAGTGTTAAGGAAGTCTTTTTCTCTATCTCTTTTTTTGTCTCTTTCTCTGTAAGGGGTAAGGACATGGAACAAGATTTAAGAAAAAGAGAGCGACCTTTTCAGTTATTTTTCACTTCAACTTCAGACAGAAAGATGTCATAGTCCCCTCATGTACCAAATAGAAGCATTGTAGACCTAAGTCTTAAGTCGCAGTCTTTGAAATTTAGATAACATTATACCCGAGGCCTATCCCATATTGCGTTGGAAGTTCACTGACCTCCCATTTGATTTCTCTGGAAGTTCAAAGGGACTCATATTTTATTATTACTTCCAGTTCTGATGTTTTGCTTCTACTGAATTTTCATTCTTACTGGACTTTTTGTCATTCCATTGTTCTTTTCTTTCCCTTGTTCCATGCCAGTCCGGAACTGGGGACTTAGCCAAAATTTTTTGATTTTTATGACACATACCCACCCATATAAGCTTTCCGTGTTTGGGGAATTGATGGAGGCTTATTTCACAGCATCACAAATGTCCTTTTACCTCTCTCCCCCACCACAAACTCTTATTAAATTTTTATGCAGGAACGTTAACGTTGCTCTATTTTATGCTTTTCCTTTATAATCCAGGTTCTCCTGATCTCACCTTTTATGCCCAATCGACTACCACGTTATTTTGTTACAAATATTATTGCTTTTTCTCTGAGGAATTCTGTCTGGTTATTAAAATAACATTTTCTCCCTGATGTAATAATAGTTAAAAGGATACCTTTTACCTGGGAGTTCTGCAAAGCCCCCCGAGGAGCCACTAAGGGACTGGGGAGGAGAGGGAGGCTCAGGCAGCAGGGCTCCACACAACCACTGCCCTGCTTCAACCAGACTAGCTTCACTTTGATCTGTCCTACATATTTGATTTCTTGACTATTTGGGGTAAAAAGAAAAGCTTCCAGTCCTAAAATAAAACGTGAAAACCACTGCTTTAGTAGATGAAACTTGTTAGCTCTAAAAGATAGTATGAACTGGATATATAAAAATATATTTCAAAAGAAGAAAAAGAACATCAAAGGTGTCATATCTACAATATTCATTGGAAAATTATTCAGGAAAAATTAGGATGTTTAGGGGTCATGGCAATTCCCCAAGGTTTACAAAAAGGAAAATAGTAAGATCCTATGATGGCTAAATATTTGTTAATTTGGACTCCACGGCATGATGGCATTTCTGGGAAGAGAAGCCCTTTCTCTTTGTGACCGACTTTAGAGTAATAGTGTTTGTATGTGACAAGAAGCCGTGCCAAAAGGGAAATTAAAGATAGAGCTATACTTCAAAAACTCAGTTCTTCATTTCCTATGTTTATTTTCCCCTGGATGTGAATAATGAACAGTTTAGCTTTTGAGTATTGAATGATTTTAGTATTTGATGCCATGCTAAATTTTTCCCTTGCTTCGTATACTCCCCTGATCTTGACTGTGCCCGACAATGTGCGAAAGGACTCCAGCTGTCTTTCAGATGGATTTGTTTGATATATACTGCTATCATTTAAGATAAATAAAATTTTATGAATTATGCATTTCTTCTGATTAACTGTTGTGATTGATTGAAAAAAAACAAAAAACAAAACTGGTGAATTTCATAGGACTTACCAGAAATCTCTGTTTGGCTTGTTCTTCACATTGAGGTCATTGGTGTACATCTTATTTCATTTATAGACTGTTTTTTCCTTTAAGGTAGGAGTTCCAGTGGTATATTACTAAGGGTGTGATTAGTAGGGAAGGTAATTTTGCAACTCCATATTGAAAGGAAAAGACTCTTCCAGTTAACACAAAGGTCGTGTTTGATTCACCTTTGTGTCTTCCACAGTATTTGGCAGGTAGTAGGTATGCAGAAATAATGTATTTATTTTAATTGGTGGCAAATTGGACCTTAGCCCATTATGGTGTTTCATGTTTTAAGAAAGGTGTCTTGTTGAAAATAAGTTCAGATTCGTAGGAAATAAAGATGAAGGGAATTGTCAATTTTCTAAATTAACAATGTGCTACACGGGGTCCTCGGAATCTTGTCTAAGTCATCTCATTTATTGTGCTTATACACCAATGTCTTAGGTTTCATGATAGGCATTTGTGTCTTAGGTATTTGGCAAAGAAGAGATAGTGTTGGCTTCTTGTCCATTCTAAACAGACTCTGATTTTACAAGTTTCATTTTGTTTTTGCTACTATGATGTTATCAGGATTTCTTTATGGGCTGTGGCCAGAGAGATGCAACTTCAACTCCGTCCTCAGTAGTGAGTTTAGATATCACCTTTTCTCACTATTTTCACTGGATTTGAGATCTAATTTGCTATAGGTATGTTGCTATTATAGGTCACAGAGTGTTAAGAGAAAACAAACATACAAATATCCTTGGTTCTATAGGTGTGAAATAGCCTCTTTCAGACTCACATCTTTCCCTTCATGCATCTCTAACAAGTCTTCACTTCCTAGTCCTCTGGGATGATATCCCAGATCAGATTAGAGATTTCCCTGAATTTCCCTTGCCGTTGAAGGAACTGGTGACTCTATCCTGCATGTAATTCCTTCTTTAGCTTGTGAAAAACAGTATCTGAAGCTTTGAGCTCTTGAGCTTCATAGCTGTATCTCTTTATGGTTCTCAGTGTTACAGAGTCCTTCTTTTGGTGGTAGCCTCCTCCTTTTTACTTTGTTTTTCTTCCATACAGAGGCCTGAGCCCCTTTTATCTTTTGTCTTGCTAGTTACTGGCAGTCCTTCAATCCAAACAGTCTAGTTAAAAATGCAACACTACTTGTTTACTTCTCTAAATTGCTCCATGTAAATTACAGAATTGGGAGAAGGTCACATATTGAACAGAAGGCTAGCAAAGAAGGCCTAGACAATGGGGAAAACATTTCTTCCCAGCAGGTGAATTCAGATATGAAAATCTGGGTTTATGCAACAATAAATCAAGGGAATTTTTTTCACTTTACAGAAGGATTCACCATAGGGTTCCTTTAAATAGCTGGATCCCTTAGTGTATATTACAATGGTATTGTATTATTTAAAAAAAGCCTAAGAGAAAGCTTTTTAGAAAATAGGCAATTATGATGATGCCTGGTAAATGTTACAGATTTTTCTTTTCCTTGAAAATAAATTGTAAAAATAGATCCAGAGTTAATATATATGGCATGGTAATATAATAATTCTGAAGGGAGTTAGGATGTTCAGTTGGATCAGTATTCTGCCTCATAAGCCACTTGCAGCAGAATCACCTGTGATGCTTTTAAAATGTAGACTCTTGAGGAGAAAGGCCTAGGAATTTGTATTTTAACAAAGTCTTCCAGGTAATTTTAATTTACACTAACATTTTCAAGAACTACTGGACTAGATATTTTTCGGTTTGAATCTTTCTTGCTTGTCACTTTTGGGCTTTAAGGTCATGTACTATAGCTTGTCACCTTAACTGTTTTGTTTTATTAGTGAGGAAGTAGAAATACTAACATTGAGATAGTAAAGAAGGGACTATTAAGAGCACGGAAGGTGATGGTGATAAACTTATGTTAGTGTGTATTTATGTGTGTAGGCAAACATCTTAAAATATATAAGGAAAAAGCTGGAGAGTAATCTTATGTACATGAGTTTTACTTCTGTTGTATCTGACTATATGTGGTAGGTGAACAGACATTATGCAATGGATTTGGCTGTCCCAAGTTTTGGCTTTCTTTGCTTTTTGGCAATGTGGTTCCTCAATAGTCTGGTATTGAAGGATGCTCCATTTTTCATAGATCCCTACTTTTTTCTTTATTATCTCTCTCTCTGCCCACCCTTCAGACACACCTAGTTTCTTGTTCATGTCAATAAAAGATTAGTCACCCTTTGAATGTTAAGCTTTGTGCTGGTGAGCTTATAACAGAGATATGGGCATGGTGGTGAGGCGGCTGAGTCAACCAAGAAACCATTAGAAGTTCCAATGTAGGCCGGGCAAGGTGGCTCATGCCTATAATCCCAGTACTTTGGGACGCCAAGGCGGGTGGATCACAAGGTCAAGAGATCGAGACCATCTTGGTCAACATGGTAAAACCCTGTCTCTACTAAAAATACAAAAATTAGCTGGGCGTGGTGGCGCACACCTGTAATCCAAACTACCTGGGAGGCTGAGGCAGGATAATTGCTTGAACCCAGGAGGCAGAGGTTACAGTGAGCCGAGATCGTGCCATTGCACTCCAACCTGGGTAACAAGAGGGAAACTCTGTCTCAAAAAAAACCCCAAAAAACAAAAAACAAAAAACAACACATTATGTAATAATGTGGCATTCATGACTCAGACTTAAACATGACAATGAATGACCACAAAGTGACATACCCGTTAGAATTATTACACAAGTCAATAAAGAACCTTACAAGTCTGGGCTGGTGGCTCAGGCCTGTAATCCTAGCACTTTGGGAGGCGGATGCGGGTGGATCACTTGAGGTCAGGAGTTCGAGACCAGCCTGACCAATATGGTGAAACCTCTTCTCTACTAAAAATACAAAAATTAGCCATGCATGGTGGCGGACACCTAGAATCTCAGCTACTTGGGAGGCTGAGGCAGCAGAATCTCTTGAACCCTGGAAGAGGTTGGGGAGGTTGCCGTGAGCCCAGAGCATGCCACTTCACCACTCCAGTCTGGGTGACAGAGAGAGACGCCATTGCAAAAAACAAACAAACAAACAAACAAACACCATTATAAGCATCCCAAACCCCACTTTACTTCATGTATTCATTATCACCATTTGTTTCCCCAGAGGTAACCATTATACTGATTTCTAACGACATAGATTAGACTTGCATATTTTGAATTTTATAAAATTTGTGTCATCTAGTCTGTACACTCTTTTATATGAATTATTTCATTCAACATAATGTTGATAAAATTCTTAATTTGTATATATGCACTTTGTCAGTTATATATGGCAAAAGCCATTTTGTGGCTTGTATTTTCACTTTATTAAAGGTATCTGTTTATAACAGAAGTTATTTAAATTTGGTAAACCCCCATTTATCATATGGTTTTCAGGTTAGAATTATTAAAGATCTCAAAAATATTGTTCTATATTATTTATTGAAAGCTTTGCTGTTTTATCTTTCACATATTTATCTATAATCCAGCCTGAAATTAGTTTTGTGCATTGTGTGTCATGTTTCACTATTTCCCTATGTATATCCATGTATTCCAGAACTTCATTTTTCCACTGCATTCCAGACCATTTTTGCCATTAATCGAGTATTCACATATGTGTTGGTCTGTATCTGGGCTTCATATAATATTTCATTGATCTCTTTGTCTATATGTGTCCCAATACCACACTGTCTTAAGTATTGTGGCTTCATAAGTAGCGATTATCTGGTAGTGTAAGTTCTCCAATAGTTTCTCTGTTTTCAAGATTGCCTTGACCATCCTTGGTATTTTATGTTTCCAATTAAATGGTAGATTTATGTTACTAATTTACACGAAAACATTATAGTTTTAACTAGAATTATGATAAATCTGCAGAACAGTTGGGGAAAATCGACATTTTAAAAATGTTGAACCTCCTAATCCATGAGCTTGGTTTATTTCTCCATTTCAGTCTTATTTAATTTCCACCAATAATGCTTTAGAGCTTTTCTAAATAGAGCACCTTTCTTTTCTTTTCTTTCTTTTTTTTTTTTTTTTGAGACGGAGTTTCGCTCTTCTTGCCCAGGCTGGAGTGCAATGGCGCGATCTCGGCTCACCGCAACCTCCGCCTCCTGGGTTCAGGCAATTCTCCTGCCTCAGCCTCCTGAGTAGCTGGGATTACAGGCACACGCCACCATGCCCAGCTAATTTTTAGTATTTTTAGTAGAGACGGGGTTTCACCATGTTGACCAGGATGGTCTCGATCTCTCGACCTCGTGATCCACCTGCCACAGCCTCCCAAAGTGCTGGGATTACAGGCGTGAGCCACCGCGCCCGGCCTAGAACAACTTTCATTAAGTTTGTTCCTAGGTATTTAGTCTTTCTTTTTCTTTTCTTTCTTTTTTTTTTTTTGTTCTTTTGTAAATACTAGCTTTAAAAATCTGTATTTTTATTATTTGTGGGGAGTATATAGAAATTCAATCAATCTGTATATTGTTGTATGCAATCACCTTGCTAAATTCATTAATTATCATAGTTTACTTTTAATTATTTTATATTTACTAAATATATAATTATTTCCTGTGAAGATACTGAGAGGTTTTTTCTTCTTTTTAGTTCTTAAACTTTTATTGTTTTTTTTCCCTTGATTTCTTGCTTCAATGAGTTTCTGGAGTATAATGCTGAATCTGAGCAGTGATGAGGGGCACTTCCTGATCTCAAGAAGATAGCATTCATCATTTCATCTTAAAGTCTTATTATGTTTGCTATAAACTCTATGTGGCTGTATTCTGTTAAAATTACAATGTTCCTTTTTATTACTAGTTTGCAAAGTGCTTTTAAAATTATAAATGGATGTTAAATTTTATAAAATGCATTATCTGCCTCATTTGAGATTATCTTATATTTTTTTTCCTTGGTGCTGTTCATGTATCGAAATACAATGATTTGGTTTTGAAAGCTAAACCAGCCTTGCATTCATGGAATAAATATAACTTGTTTTTTATGGATTGTTCATTTGACATATGACTAAATACAGTTGGGTAATATTTCTTTGAGAAATTTTGGAATTTTATGTCTATATTCATGGGTGAGATTGGATTATGGATTTCTTTTCCTGTAAAGTAATTGTTAACTTTTGTTATCAAGGTCATGCTTGCCACAAGAAAAGTATTGGAAATTGTATCTTCTCTTGTTCTCTGGAAGAATTTGTGTGAGATTGGAATGATTGTTTTCTTATATGTTTGAATAATTAAAAGTAATTAATCAGCAAAGCCATCTAGACATGGAAGGTTTTAAATTAGAGACTATGTTTTTAATGGATAGAGAAGAATACAGACACTATTTTTCTTGTTGGGTCAGTTTTTATAATTTTTAAAGGATTTTTTCATTTCATCTAAATTTTCTAACTTAATGGCAAAAAGCATTCATGATACCTTATTTCTTTGCAAATGTCTCAAGTATCTGTGATTACATTCTCTTTCCCACTCCTGGTAATCTCTCTTTTATTCTGGTTCTGTTTTGTGATGTGGCTTATCAATTTTATTAATCTTAAACAATCAACTCTTGGCTTTTGTAAGCATGTTTTCTGTTTTAGCTTTTATTTTTGCCATTTTGTCCTTCAAGTTTCTTCTGGTTTTCTGGTTTCTTTTAATGTATTGTGATATATACCAACAATAATAGATTTCTGGTCTTCTCTTCTAATACATGCGGTGAAAAGGACTTAATGTCTTTCTAAGCATGGCTTTAGTTGTCTTCCACTTTTTGTCTCGTTATGCTTTGGTCATGTACATTACCTACCTTAATGTCTTATGTGCTGTCTAATTTGCTTTTAAACTCAGGGATTTAGACCTTAATTTGGTAAATCATGTTTTTACTTCTAGAATTTTATTTTATTTTAAAATTTCTAGTTCTTTACCGTAACTCTCCATCTATTTGTTTAAACCTGTAAACCTATTAGTCATAATTACTTAGGTTCTCAGTCTGATATCTTCAATGTCTAGATCTCCTATAAGTCTCTTTCAATTTTCTTTTCTTAGCTTTTGGATAGTTCTTACCCTATAGAGTTAATGGCTATGTTTTGATTGAATATCACACTTCATGTATAAGTAATTAGAAAGACAGTCAAAATTCTGAATAATGTTACCTTCCTCTAGAGATAATTTGTTGTTGCTTTTTGTTTGTTTGTTTCTGGTATGCAGTTAGGCTGGGGCAGATGACTTTAAAGGGATTCACAGCTAGGCTTCAGCCATTTGAAGTTTCATCTGTTTCTGGTTCATGCTCACTGCTAGGATGTAGCCATTTAAAGATACCAATTGAAAATCTGTAAAATTTAACAGAAACCGTTGGCAGAATCCAAATTTCAATTTGTAATCCTTCCAGCCCTGTGAGATTTCAGTACACTTTCCTTAGCTTTTCAAACTGCTGCATTTTGTTTTACAATTAATGATTGTCTTGAGGGAAAGAGCAACCCCAAATGCTAGGCTCATCTCTCCTAACTTCCACCTTCTTTCTTAACTTGGCCCTGAATCTTCTCCCTTGGTTTTGCTTCGGTGTCTTTACATAGCTTTTGCTTTTTTTGGTTTTGTCCCCCTTTCCTCATTGTCCTCAGTGGACAACATAGTGAAATAACGTAATCAACCGTTAATGAAAGTGAGTAAAATTCTTGGACCATACCCCATGATAATCCAGTTCAGTAGGTTTGACATTGGGACTAACAATCTACATTTTAAAAAGGTGTGTGTATGACCTAGGTGTCCACAGAACACCCAGGAAGAGAACCTTTGAGAAACCTGTCTTAGACATGCATATAGCATTGACTGTCAAAGTAAATACACTATGTCCCTTAAGATTTAGTCTAGCCCAGAGTCTCTGGGAATTCAGGAAGCAATCCTCATAAGTCTGTGATTCCGTTGTTATAAAATAAAGCTGAGTAAGGGCAGACTTCAGGTCAGCAATTTTCCTCCAGCTCCATGGCAGCTGTTCTATCACAGTGTATTTAACAGTCCCCTGAACATCAGTATTAACATGTTGCCATACCCTGCTCCATGCTCACTGCAATGGAAAAGATCACATTTGTCTGGATAACAGAAAGCAGGAGAGGGAGGTTTTTGTAAAGGAGATTACATTTGAGGTAAGCCTTGAAGCACATGTGGAATTTCTTCAGAGATTTAGAGGAAAAGTATTCCAGAAAGAGACAACAGCAGGAGCAAAAACATGAAAAATATAGGACAGTGGTTCTCAAACTTTATTGTGAATCAGAATCACTTGAATAACTTCTGGAAGATGTAAGTAACAAGATTCTACCCTCAGAGGTTTTCACTCAGTAGGTTTGGGATGATGTCCAAGAATAAGCTGCTTTTATAGGCTCATACAGTGATTCTGAGGCAGGTAGTCTATGGACCACACTGGGTGAAACACTGGTTGAGTTGAAAAAACAAACAAACAAACAGTGATTCTCTATGAAAATAAGAAAAGAGTTGAAATGCTAAGGTATTTGCTTCATTGATGCATAAATTTCAAGGACATAACATAAAAATAATGGTTTGCAGGGAGGAAGTCATTTATGACATTTGGGAGAGTAAATAAAGTAGAAAGAAAATGAGAAAAAAATAGATTTTTGTGAAACAATGTGTTCTTTGCCCACAAAAAATTATGCTATCAAAGCTATGATATACACATTTTAGAAGCTTTCCTCCACACTCCTTTTGAAGAAAGTAAGAATTGTGGACAAATGTGATGTGATTCACCTTACTCTAGACGCCTCTATAGGACCTATCCCCTGCCTGTGTCTCCTCATGTTATTTTTGCTTTATTGTCCTAAAAACGTAAGTCAGACTGTGTCACCCTTTTGCTGAAAACCCTCCAAAGGCTTCCCATTAGAATTAAGTCCAAATGCTCTATTTTTTTTTTTTTTTTTTTTTTGAGACGGAGTTTCGCTCTTGTTACCCAGGCTGGAGTGCAATGGCGCCATCTCGGCTCACCGCAACCTCCACCTCCTGGGTTCAGGCAATTCTCCTGCCTCAGCCTCCTGACTAGCTGGGATTACAGGCACACGCCACCATGCCCAGCTAATTTTTTGTATTTTTAGTAGAGACAGGGTTTCACTATGTTGACCAGGATGGTCTCGATCTCTTGACCTCATGATCCACCCGCCTCGGCCTCCCAAAGTGCTGGGATTACAGGCTTGAGCCACCGCGCCTGGCCAAATGCTCTATTATATTATCTGGCCCCAGTCTCTGTTCTTATCTCATCTCCTATCACTCCGCTCCCAGTTTCCTATAGTTCAGCCACATGACTTTTATTTCTGTTCATTTAAAATATCACATTAAGTCCCCTTACATGGCCTTTGACCTTGCTGTGTTCCTTGCCTGGAATGGTTTTCATCATAATTCGGACTTCGATCTGGCAGATTCCATTTTCGTCATTCAAATCTCAAGTAAAATGTCATGACCTCAAGTAAATCATCCCTTACCATACTTTTTATAAATTTTCAGTCATCTTTATGCCTATTACCCTTTATTCCATCACCTGCTAAATAAATATCCTTCATATTGTTCACATGGTCTAAAATTATATTTTCTTGGTTATTTTTTTTCCATAGGATATAAACTTCCTAAGTGCAGGAACCTATCTTATTTTTATTGCTGAAATTCCAATGTCTAAGAAAGAATTAACACATAGTGTCAGTGTATATTTGCTGAAAAACAACTAAATAAATTTAATAGGCATTACCAAAGGTCTCCTCTAGTCGAATCTCTTCATATCTCTCCGTTTATCAAAATTATCTGATTTTTTTTTCTCTCAGAGAAACGTTTTCCTAGGCTAACCTAGCTAAAGAATTACCATGTTCTTAGATATTTTTAAAATGGAATATACCCTTGGGAAGTGCAGTGCCTTAAGCTTTGATCAGCCTTGTATATCCCAAGTCAGATATTGAGGAAGTAGGATTTTGGTTTGAGAGTTTGAGAGTTGTGGGGGGTGCATTTTGGAGAAAGGATAATTTCCAGGGAATGTGGGCCTAGCTGGGGTGCTACAATAGCCAATCCAGACATTGAGTATGCTGAAAGAGTAGAAGGAATCCTCTAAATATAAATTGTGTGCACCTCCAGCTTGGCCAAGAGTCAAATCCGGAATGAAGAAACTCTCTCTGTCTTTCGTGAACAGTTTTCATTTAACTTCCAGGCTCACCACCTGCCCTCCCTTCAGAAAACTGTCTTTGGAAATTTCTGGAACTTATTTGTCATTTTCTTACATGCCACAACCAGTTGTCTGTTGTTGCATTGTCCTATTGGTATACCTATTGATGTAACATAATTTACCATGACACATGCAACTATAGTATCTTAGTGATTCTCAAATGGGAGATGACAGAGGGTTGGATTCTGGAGAAGTAAATGGCACATGCCTTTGTTGACAGAATCTTAACGACCAGATGTGGTTTCATGTCTTCATTTGTGGGATGAAGCTTTAGTGGATGGATTTAGGCTTTTAGTGGGGATAGTAGGGTTAGAAACACAGACTGAGAACATGCTGGGAGCTATAATCAGTCACCATTGAAACCTGTGAGCCAAGCTCTCAAGATGTTTATGAAAATACTAATAATAGTAGCTAATATTTGCTTGGCACTTACTCTGTGCCAGGCACCATTTGTAAATATTTCACATATGTTAGCTCACTTTATCTTCACAATCCTGTGAGGAAGGCAAGGCTATTATCATGGAATCACAGAGGAAACTGAAGTACAGAGGAGATAAGCAAATTGCCCAAAAGCACAGAGGAGTGGTAGGGCACATACTGAAACTCAAGTGCGGCTGCCAAACGTGAGCTCTTAATAATCACTATCCTATCCTATACTGTATTGGTAATACTGGAGATAACTGAGTAACAGTAACAGGTGGTAATAGTAACTACAATAACTACCAATGTTTTGTGCTAAGTATTAAATACCTTACATAATCTCATTTAACTCTCACAGTACTTCTGCAAAATACATACCATTAGAATCCTTGTGTTGTAGATGGGGAATGTGAGGTTCAGAGTGTACATTCTCTTGCCCAAGTCTTATAGCTAGGAAGTAGGACAACCAGGACTTGAACCCAAGTTTCTCTGAACCCGGTTCCTAAAAAAATCAAATCATTGTGACATAGGGTCACGCTAGAGTTACCTTATAAAGCCAATGTAAAGAATTAGTTTGTCCTACAATGAGGCTCCCTGACAAGTGGGAAGGATCGATAACTCTCCCTCCCTTTGCTCTCTTGTAATGGTGGAGCCTCAGTATACATGTTGGACATCGCATTCCACATTTCTGCCAGTAAGTCAAAAGTAGCACTCAGCCTAACACTTGGGCCCTGTAGAAGAAACTTCTGTCCGAAGGTAACTGAGGCAAGACTTCCATTTCCTTCATATAACCCCAGTTTGTTCTTTGCTGTTTTTCATATACAAAGATAAGGTAACCTGCCCACTGACCCTAAATGTTACTTTGAATTGGTTCTCTTGCTGTAGGGATAAAGCAAACTGATGCCTTCTATTTTACTGGGTCCCTGTTGCAATTTTTTAAATGGCTGGTCAAGATTAGGTGCTCAGGCTGTGGTCAGGGTTAAGCATCCCTGCCTTGTCCAAGGTGAAGGTCTGAGACAGTGATGAGGATAAGAGCAAAACTTACTGACCCACTGGAGGACTATACCCTTATCTTAATTGTCCTGCCCTTTTGCCAGTTCCCGGAGAGGCAGCAGAAACTTCAATTTTCTGGTCTTAGTACCATTTCCAATGCAATTCAAATTGCTCAATATGGTCTTTCCTGCTCCCACCTGCTGCCATGTATGTGAGTTTTCTGCCATTTCTGCCCCTCAGTGAAGTGTGTAGTGAAATGAATCTGTTTTATGTCCCTCACACACAGCAGTCATCAACTCCCTGTTGGTGCAGTGAGACAAGGCAGGGGTAGGGCATGCCAGACACTTGACGATTAGGATCTATCTTATATAAATCCTCTGACCACTGCTCTGGGTCATCACCCAAGAGACCTGGTAACATTTGCAGAAGGCTTATCAAAGTTAGCGACCAACCCCCTTTTCACCCCAACAGAAATATTGCCCAATCTATCAGGAGGGGAACTTAGCTGAGCTTAGTTGGAAACTACTCTTTGCAGGCCCCCTGCTGCTATTTTTAATGTCTTTCCTTTGGCATTAGGAAAGCTATGCTTTGCTGTCAGTGGACCCCGTAACCCACTGAGGATGGGCTGAGATCAGCATGCTGTCTTGGTTTTATGAAGCAGCAGCAGTGTGTTCTTTTAGTTACTGCAGCATTAAGGCCAGGGTTTTCAGAGGAGAAAAAAAGTATTTTAGGCCTTAAAAATGGCATCAAATCTGCTTCATGATAGCTTCTGCCACAGCAGTACATAATACCTCAGATCCAGAGTACCGATGGCAGAAGGAAATGCATTGTGAAGAAGGCAATCCCAGGAAGACAAGTGAGGGGGATGACATGTCTGCCATCATAGGAGATGTTCCATTGTCCACTTCTGCTATTCACAAAGAAACAGCATTCTCTTCACTTGGAGTGTTTTTCCGGCTCTGTATTCTGCATCCTGCCCTCTGTGTGGTGTTTTCTGTCTAGGCTAGTGACTTTCAAGGGATGGAGAAATTTGTTGCTGTGTGTGTGTTTGGGGAATGGGCAGAAAGGGGTGTGGTGTGAAGACAAGACTATATCAAAATAGGGCAGGTGTATATAGGCTTTAGAAAAAAAATGCAATATTATGACAAAAGTAAAGATGGCTAATCCTTTCTTGCCTGATAGAAATCAGTATTACACACACTAGCTTCCTTATATCAGTGATTCTCAAGTGGTCAGGTGGCAAGCCCCCATGAGAGGATTTACCACAACAAAGGGAAAAATTAGGCTTTATGTTTATCAGAAGGAGCCAAGAGTTAAAAGCAGATAGAAAATATCAGTTTATCTCTCATGCCTTTTCCATCTTACTAGTGATGCTTTGAATTCACCCATGTCCTGCACAGGAGAATGAAGAACAGTCTGACAGCACCTTGCCTTTTTTAACAAGCTGAGCTCAGAGTTTATTTATTCATAAGGCGTTTGTTTTTTCCCCTTTGCCTTTTTGCTCTCTCCCTTTTTTGAGCTTTGATTAATTCTGCCTTGTTTACTATTCTTGTTGTTGATTCTGTTACCCTGCGTTTGGTGACTTCAGATCACCTCTTTCAGTATTTTGTCTCTCCATGTGTGCCTGCTGGTCATTGTATTTGTTTATTTATTTATTTTTGAGACAGCATCTTGCTCTGTTGCTTAGGCTGGAATGTAGTGATGCAATCTTGGCTCACTGCAGCCTTGACCTCCCAGCCTCAAATGATCCTCCCACCTTGGCCTCCTGAGTAACTGGGACCACAGTTGTGTGCCACTACATTCTGCTAATTTTTGTATGATTTATTTATTTATTTATTTATTTATTTATTTATTTATTTATTTATTTTGTAGAGACGGACTTTACCATGTTGCCCAGGCTGGTAACAAACTCGTGGGCCAAAGCCATATGCCTGCCTTGGCCTCCCAAAGTTCTTGGATTACAGGCATGTGCCACTGTACCAGCCTCTGCCTTTCCCTTTATTGGGGTCTGTCTCTTTCTTTGGTGTGTTAACCTCATCTGTCTCTCTTTTTAAAAAATCATTGCCTTTCTCTGGGTCCTTTCTTTGTGTCTCTATCACTCTTCCTTTTTTTTTTTTTTTTTTTTTTTTTTTGAGACAGTCTTGTTCTGTCGCCAGGTGCCAGGCTGGAGTGCAGTGGCGCAATCTTGGCTCACTGCAATCTCCACCTCCTGGGTTCAAGCAATTCTCCTGCCTCAGCCTCCTGAGTAGCTGGGACTACAGATGTGCGCCACCATACCCAGCTAATTTTTGTGTTTTTAGTAGAGACGTGTTTCACCATATTGGCCAGGGTGGTCTCGATCTCTTGACCTCGTGATCCGCCCACCTCGGCTTCTCAAAGTGCTGGGATTACAGGCATGAGCCACCGCACCTGGCCTCTATCACTCTTCTATACACAACCTTGTGTAAAAATCTCTCCCACCCTCCAAGCTTCTTATTTACTTCAGATACTTTATGAGGTGAGACAAGGAACTGTGATGCTTCACTTGTTTGCAGTACCTACTCAGTCTTTTGTCTTCCCCAAACATAAAATCTCTTAATCCAAGGTTTGGCAAACTGGGACCTGCATGCCAAATCTGGTGCTGTATTTGTAAATATAGTTTTGTAAAATATTTACTCTCTGACCGTTTACAGAAATGTTTGCTGCTTTCCTTCTTAACTAATGCTATAGTGGGCATCAGAATTGCATGGGTGTAGGGTAAATGCACATGATAACAATAACTTCAGTGTACCCTGATAATGATGCTATATGGCAGCTGCATTTGAGAGTGTGTTCCCAGCTAGGGAATCTGGGAGTAGTCAATGCAGAGAATCGTTCCTTGTCTATGAGGAACATCTAAATCTATGGCCCATCCAGTGGGAAACTATACGGGTGATCAAAACCCTGAATTTTGGGGTGAATGAAGCTTGCCAGGTGGAGGTTGTTAGGGAGAAGGTGCTAAGTAAAAATGCTATATAAACTACATGTTTTCTTTTCAAGCGGTTGCAGTGCTTCTGCCCAGCCTGCCGTCACTAGGCTGTTTGGCTATCCTGACCAGACCTCCACCGCTGGTCTCTTTTCCCTGTATGTAAGCCCCGATAAAACCCTATGTCTCATTTGCTGGCTCTGGGTCTCTTCTTTTACCTCTTGAACCAGGTGCCATCCCCATTGGAGTTGATAGGGGTTTAGCACAGCAATGGGGAGAGTATTGAAATGCAGCCTGCTAGAACCCATCACCAAAGATACCCATTCAGTTTATCTAGAATGCGAATGCTAATCTGCATTTTCAACAAGCATTGTGTTATAATGAGGCAAATTAGGAAAATGCTGAAAATGCACCCATTCCACAGATAAGGAATCTGAATCCAGAGATTCCTAGATGACCATAAGTGCATATAAACATAGAAAATGGCCCTATTTTAAACAAGACTATAACCTTCTATTTGCCTTTTTGTCCAAAACTAGGAAAGAGTGTGTCGTATCTGTGTTACCCTCTCTTTTGTCTGAGAGCTGCTGCTGTGACTTAGGACCTTGCTATTCAATGTTTGGTCCACAGACTAGCTACCAACCATATAGACGTCATCAGGGAGCCCATTAGAAATGTAGCATCTCAGACTCCATGCTGTACCTAGTGAATCAGAATTTGCACTTTTATAAGATCCACAGGTGATTCACATGTACATTGATGTTTGAGAAACACTGATCTTGAGGAAAGAACACAGGTTCTGCTCCTAAACATGCCCACCGGGGAGCTACTATGTAGTGCTGAGATGAGCATATGCTTTGAAATGAAGTGCTGTGTTAAAACCCCTGCACTGCTACTTGTTAGCAATGTGACTTTGACCACGGCACTTCCCCTCCCAGTATTCATATCTGTAATGGAGAAGGAATAACACCTGCCTGCCAGTGATGAAAATTTCTGTGGGATAATTCATATAAAATGTCTAGAAGATACTAGATGTACAATAAACATTCATTTTCCTTCTTTGCCTCAGTTTCCTCAATTGTAAAATGAGGGGAAGGAAAACAGCCATACAGTCTCTACCACAAAGTTAACATGAAGACTGTCTATGTAAAAATGATTTGCAAACCACAATCCTTACACAAATGTAGGGTGGCCTCACTACTAGTTCTGAATGTGTATAGAGTCCCCAGTAGTTATTCATGAGAACCAGAAAATACCAGAGTAATCTTCCTGACAGGCTCTACAAACCATCTGTTGATTTGATGAGAGTGTGAAATATAGACAACCAATACCAGTGAAATTTGTGAACATGTTTCAAAAGGTGTGCGTAAGAAAGTCAACTTTGTTATAACCCTCTGACTTGCTAGTGATTCCAGTTACTGCCTGGCATTAGCTAGATTTTCACCTGATGTTAGTTAGTTTTGCATTTTGGCCAAAGTCGGTCTGGATACAGAATACAGAGACAATGATGGCACTTTCCAAGAGGCCCATTCTTACCAGCAGAGATAGAAGAATGAAGAGGCAGCACCCGGGAAGAAGAGCAGGAACTAGTAATCAGAGCCTCTAGCAGCTGCCAATAATAATAAAAACACTACCTGAGGTATTTATATATAATTAGCGTCAGTACACAATTCCCAGCCACCTTCATCTACCACCAAGGCAACATGGGACAGAGGTAAATCTACTTCTTTTTTTCTTTTTCTTTTTTTTTAACATACATGGTCTTCTCATAAGCTATGGCTTGTGTCATATAGGCATAGAGACGATTTCTTGTGTAAAGAACTTTCTGTGTTCCAAGCATTGTGTTACATTCTTTACATTAGCCTCATTTAATCCTCAGAATAATCCTGTAAAAGACAAAAGTATTACTGTCATTCACAATTTACAGATCTGAAAACTGAGGCTCAGAGGAGTTGTATTCCCTTCCTAAGGTCTAACAGTTTCCCCATTGGTGGCGCCTGGATTCAGATTAGGGTCTTTTTGACCATCTCCTGTGCTCATTGGTTTTACTTCACTAACCCCTGCTTTCCTAGGTTTATTGACTCCATTTCCTTCATAATGTTTCAGAGTTCCAGGAGTCTGTGGAAAGGGCTTGTTTTCCCAGGATCTATCCTCAGTCATAGTATCTTCTTTTCTGTGGAATGCACTGCGACTTCCTTCTTTTCTGGGTAGCTACTATACCAATTTAGCCTTATATGTGAGGCAAAGACCTGAGTTTGATAAAATCCATCCTGCTCACTTGCACTGCATGTGTAATAAATAGGTAATGGACAGAAAGCAAAGTATTTGAAGGAGGGTCAGAAAATGTGAAGGTCTTAGTGTAATTGCCAGAAATAACAGCTTTTAGGAGTGAGCATAATGGGGAGGTATACCACCAGTGCACTTCTTATTCTTTGCCTGTGGTCCCAATCAAAGATAGTAGAGAGCTTTGTGGTTATAGACTATGAATCATATCCTCTTCATGCCTCCAACTGTCTCTTGAGGCTCCCCCATGTAAAAATCTCATGCTACTGTCTATCTACTCATGAGTCTGTCCATTATGATAGTCTGCTATGTGTGCCAACTATTACGCATTGTGCACTGAATTTTGTCTTTGTGATTGTTGCCTTTATTAATGCAATGAAGGTGGTGATATTAGAATGGGGAATTAATCTCTACAAAAGTAGGGCTTTTTATATATTTAATGATATATTTAGTGTAATGTATGTGACTTTTGGCAACTTCTTTTGGTTATTGATTTATTTAATCAAGTTTTGATCACCATTGCCTAAGCTACTTATTATTCTTCAGTAGGGTAAATCATGTCTGCCTTTTCAGATAGTTTAGTTTCCTTTTTTTCCTTGAATTTTCTGAATTAAAACTCTTTTTCTATTTACTTCTTCTCAAAGAGTGGTCATGAAACCACTGCATCAGAATCACCTACAATTATTGTTAAAATGCAGATTCCTATGTTCCATCTCAAACTTATGGAATTGGAATCTCCTAAACATTGGGCCTTGGAATCTGCAGTCTTACCACACTGACGTTAAAGAACCCTTGCTCTAATTGTTTTTGTCCTGAATTTCCGACAGACACCTTAGTCCTCTTTGATCTTACTGTTTCCTATTTCCAGAGCAGCTTAGTGTCTTCAGGGAATGCTTGAGAGGCTCTTTTATGTACCCAGGAGTTAACTGCTAGTCATTTAAGAGTAATACTCTGAAGCCATCAAGGTAATTAAAGCAACTGTATTTCACCTATGCCCTGAGGAGTGCAAGGGCAGTTAAGAGGAAAATGTGTGGATGTTGCCTCCAGCATGCACAGGATGGCCTTATAAGTAGATCTGAGTGGCAGCCTATAACCCATTCACTAACAGCAACTCTTTCATTTTAGCCTCAAGTGCATAGGCTTGTCAGTGAGGGGTTTCCTGCATCCTAGTTCATGAGCTCCATTGAACTGTGGAGACACTTTTACCTCCGAAATAACCTTACAAACACCTGGTCCTGAAGGCAGAGTTGGGAAAGGGAAATTGATTTCAATTTTCAAGTGGAATGGCTAAAGGTTGTCAGTGTACTGTTAGGGTACAGAACGATGTCATTTTGGAGCACACCCTGGGTTCCAAGGCCATGTGCAAAGCATGCTTAATGAGATGCTGCAAATAATATTCTACCTCAGGTGAGGTTCTAAACTGTAGAGGTTTCCTGAAGACATTTAATGCAGTTTTGTATACTGAAAAATCATCACTTACTTTCACTTAAAGCTAGTGGGCTTAAAAATGTCTAGTGGTGGTTGAGGGACAAGATGGCCAAATAGGAACAGCTCTGGTCTGCAGCTCCCAGCAAGACTAATGCAGAAGGCAGGTGATTTCTGCATTTACAACAGAAATACCTGGTTCATCTCATTGGGACTTGTTAGACAGTGGGTGCAGCCCATGGAGGGCAAGCAGAAGCAGGGTAGGGTGTCACCTCACCTGGGAAGTACATGGGGTCAGGAAACTCCCTCTCCTAGCCAAGGGAAGCATGTCGGACCATACTGTGAGGGACAATGCTATCTGGCCCAGATACTCTGCTTTTCAGACAGTCTTTGCGACTCACAGACCAGAAGATTTCTCTAGGGTGCCAACACTACAGGGGCTCTGGGTTTCAAGCACAAAACGAGGTGGCCATTTGGGAAGACAACAAGCTAGCTTCAGGAGTTTTTTTTTTTGTTTTTGTTTTTGTTTTCCATAACCCAGTGGTGCCTGGAATGCCAGCAAGACAGATTCATTCACTCCCCTGGAAAAGGGCTCAATCCAGGGAGCCAAGTGTTCTTGCTCAGTGGATCCCAACCCCGTGGAGCTCAGCAAGCTAAGATCCAAGGCTTGAAACTCTCACTGCCAGTACAGCAGTCTGAAGTCAACCTGGGATGCTCAAGCTTGGTGAGGGGCAGGGCATTCACCATTATTGAGGCTTGAATAGGTGTTTTTCCCCTTGCAGTGTAAACAAAGTTGCTGGGAAGTTCAAACTGGGTGGAGCCCACCACAGCTCAGCAAAGACATGATAGCTAGACTGCCTCTCTAGATTCCTCCTCTCTGGGCAGGGCATCTCTGAGAGAAAGGCAGCAGCCCCAGTCAGGGCTTATAGATAAAACTCCCATCTCCCTGGGACAGAGCAACTTGGAGAAGGGTCAGCTGTGGGCATAGCTTCAGCAGACATAAACTTTCCTGCCTGCCAGCACTGAAGAGAGCAGTGGATCTCCAAGAAGAGTGCTCTAGTTCTGCTAAGCGACAGATGCCTCCTCAAGTGGGTCCCTCACCCTTGTGCCTCCTGACTGGTAGATACATCCCAGCAGGGGTTGACAGACCCCTCATACAGGAGAGCTCCTGCCAGCATCTGCTGGGTGCCTCTCTGGGACAAAGCTTCCAGAGGAAGGAACAGACGGCAATCTTTGCTGTTCTGAAGCCTCTGCTAATGATACCCAGGCAAACAAGGTCTGGAGAGGACCTCCAGCAAACTCCAGCTGACTTGCAGCAGAAGGGATTGAGTGTTAGAAGGAAAACTAGCAAACAGAAAGGAATAAAATCAACATCAACAAAAAGAACATCCATACAGAAACCCCATCTGAAGGTCACCAACATCAAAGACCAAAGGTAGATAAATCCACAAAGATGAAGAAAAACCAGCATAAAAAGGCTGAAAATTGCAAAAACCAGAATGCCTCTTATCCTCCAAAGGATCACAACTCCTCATCAGCAAGGGAAGACAACTGGACAGCGAATGGGTTTGATGAATTGACAGAAGTAGGCTTCAGAAGGTGAGTAATAACAAACTCCTTTGAGCTAAAGGGGCATGTTCTAACCCAATGCAAGGAAGCTAAGAATCTTGAAAAAAGGGTAGAGGAATTGCTAACTAGAATGACCATTTTAGAGAAGAACATAAATGACCTGATGGAGCTGAAAAACAAAGCATGAGGACTTTGGGAAGCATACATGAGTATCAATAGCCAAATCACTCAAGCCAAAGAAAAAATTCTAGATTGAAGATCAACTTAATGAAATAAAGCCTGAAGACAAGATTAGAGAAAAAAGAATGAAAAGGATGAACAAAGCCTCCAAGAAATATGGGACTATGTGAAAAGACCAAACCTATGTTTTATTGGTGTACCTGAAAGTGACAGGGAGAATGAAACCAAGTTGGAAAACACTCTTCAGGATAATATCCAGGAGAACTTCCCCAATCTAGCAATACAGGCCAACATTCAAATTCAGGAAATAGAGAGAACACCACAAAGATACTACTGGAGAAGAGCGACCCCAAGACACATAATCATCAGATTCATCAAGGTTGAATTGAAGGGAAAAATGTTAAGGGCAGCCAGAGAGAAAAATTGGGTTATTCACTAAGGGAAGCTCATCAGACTAACAGTGGATCTCTCTGCAGAAACTGTGCAAGCCAAAAGAGTGTGGGGCCCAATATTCAACATTCTTAAATAAAATAATTTTCAATCCAGAATTTTATATCTAGCTGAATTAAGCCTCATAAGTGAAGGAGAAATAAAATCCTTTACAGACAAGCAAATGCTGAGAGATTTGATTTTGTCACCACCAGGCCTTCCTTACAAGAGCTCCTGGAGGAAGCACTAAATATGGAAAGAAAAAAACTGATACTAGCTACTAGAAAAATACCAAATTGTAGAGACCATTGACACTGTGAAGAAACTACATCAACTAGTGGGCAAAATAATCAGCTAACATCATAATGACAGGATCAGATTAGCACATAACAATATTAACCTTAAAGGTAAATGGGCTAAATGCCCCCAATTAAAAGACATAGACTAGCAAATTGGATAAAAAGTCAAGACCCATCAGTGTGGTGTATTCAGGAGACCCATCACATGTGCAAAGACACACGTAGACTCAAAATAAAGGGATGGAGGAATATATCCCAAGCAAATGGAAAGCATAAAAAAAGCAAGGATTTCACTCTTAGTCTCTGATAAAACAGACTTTAAACCAACAAAGATCAAAAAAGAGAAAGAAGAACATTACATAATGGTAAAGGGTTCAATGCAACAAGAAGAACTAGCTACTCTAAATATGTATGCACACAATAGAGGAGCACCCAGATTCATAAAGCAAGTTCTTAGAGACTTAAAAAGAGACTTAGAATCCCACACAATAATAGTGGGAGACTTTAACATGCCACTGTCAATGTTAGACAGATCGACGAGATAGAACATTAACAAGAATATTCAGGACTTGAGCTCAGCTCTGGACCAAGCAGACCTAATAGACATCTACAGAACTCTCCACCCCAAATCAACAGAATATACATAATTCTCAGCACCACATCACACTTATTCTAAAATTGACCACATAATTGGAATGCAAAAGAATAGAAATAATAAACAGTCTCTCAGACCACAGTGCAATCAAATTAGAACTCAGAATTAAGAAACTCACTTAAAACTGCACAACTACATGGAAACTGAACAACCAGCTCCTGAATGACTAATGGGTAAATAATGAAATGAAGGCAGAAATAAATAAGTTCTTTAAAACCGATGAGAGCAAAGACACAGCATACTAGAATCTCTGGATCACAGCTAAGGTAGTCTTTAGAGGGAAATTTATATTACTAGATGCCCACAAGAGAAAGCAGGAAAGATCTAAAATCGACACCTTAACATCACAATTAAAGAACTAGAGAAGCAAGAGCAAATAAATTCAAAAGTTAGCAGAAGACAAGAAATAACCAAGATTAGAGCAGAACTGAAGGAGATAAAGATATGAAAAACCTTTCCAAAAATCAATGAATCCAGAAGCTGTTTTTTTTTTTTAAAGGTTAGCAAAATAGATAGACCACTAGCCAGACTAATACAGAACAAGAGAGAGAAGAATCAAATAGGCACAGTGGTGGTATAGCTCTACTGATCCCACAGAAATATAAACTACCATCAGAGAATACTATAAACACCTCTGCACAAATAAACTGGAAAATCTAGAAGAAATGGATAAATTCCTGGACACATACACCCTCCCAAGACTAAACCAATCAAATCCCTGATTGGCCAATAACAAGTTCTGAAACTGAGGCAGTAATTAATAGCCTACCAAAAAAAAAAAAAAAAAAAAAAAAAAAAAAAAAAAAAAAAAAAAAAAAAGCCCAGGACCTGAGTGATTTACAGCTGAATTCTACCAGGGGTACAAAGAGGAGATGGTACCGTTCTTTCTGAAACTATTCCAAACAATAGAAAAAGAGAGACTCCTCCCTAACTCATCTTCTGAGGCCAGCATCATCCTGATACCAAAACCTGGCAGAAACATAACAAAAAAAAAAAAAAAGAAAGAAAAGAAAAAAAAGAAAATTTCAGGCCAATATCCCTGATGAACATCAATGCTAAAATCCTCAATAAAATACTGGCAAACTGAATCCAGCAGCACATCAAACAGTTTGTCCACCACCATCAAGTCAGCTTCATCCCTGGGATGCAAGGCTGGTTTAACATATGCAAATCTGTAAACATATTATATCACATAAACAGGACCAATGACAAAAACAACATTATTATCTCAGTAGATGCAGAAAAGTCCTTCAATAAAATTCAACAACACTTCATGCTAAAAACACTCAATAAACTAGATATTGATGGAACATATTTCAAAATAATAAGCACTATTTATGACAAACCCAAAGCCAATATCATACTGAATGGGAAAAAACTGGAAGCATTCCCTTTGATAACTAGCACAAGACAAGGATGACCTCTGTCAACCCTCCTGTTCAACATATTATTGGAAGTTCTGACCAGGGCAATAAGGCAAGAGAAAGAAAGAAATGATATTCAAATAGGAAGAGAGGAAGTCAAATTGTCTCTGCTTGCAGATGACATGATTGTATGTTTAGAAAACCCCATCGTCTCAGCCCAAAAATATCTTAAGCTGACAAGCAACTTCATCAAAGTCTTAGGATACAAAATCAATATGTAAAAATCACAAGCATTCCTATACACCAACAATAGACAAACAGATAGCCAAATCATGAGTGAATTCACATTCACAATTGCTACAACGGGACTAAAATACCTAGGAATACAACTTACAAAAGATGTGAAGGACCTCTTCAAGAAGAACTACAAACTACTGCTCAAGGAAATAAAAGAAGACACAAACAAATGGAAAAACATTTCATGCTCATGGATAGGAAGAATCAATATTGTGAAAATGGCCATACTGCCTAAAGTAATTTATAGATTCAACGCTATCCCAAGCTACCAATGACTTTCTTCACAGAATTGGAAAAAAGCCACCTTAAAATTCATATGGAACCAAAAATATCATGTATAAACAAAACAATCCTAAGCAAAAAGAACAAAGCTGGAGGCATCCCACTACCTGACTTCAAACCATACTACAAGGCTACAGTAATTATAACAGCATGGTATTGGTACCAAAAATATATATATATATAGACCAATGCAACAGAATAGAGGCCTCAGAAATAATGCCACACATCTGCAACCATCTGATCTTTGACAAACCTGACAAAAAGAAGCAATGGGGAAAGGATTCCCTATTTAATAAATGGTGTTGAGAAAACTGACTAGCTATATGCAGAAAAATGAAACTGGACGGCTTCCTTACAACTTATATAAAAATTAACTGAAGATGGATTAAAGACTTAAACATAAAACTCAACACCATAAAAACCCTAGAAGAAAACCTAGGCAATACCATTCAGGACATAGGCATGGCAAAGACTTCATGACTAAAACACCAAAAACAATGGCAACAAATCCAAAATTGACAAATGTGATCTAATTAAACTAAAGAGCTTCTGCACAGCAAAAGGAACTATCATCAGAGTGAACAGGCAACATACAGAATGGGAGAAGATTTTTGCAATCTATCCATCTGGCAAAGGGCTAATATCTAGAATCTATAAGAAACATAAACAAAATTACAAGAATAAAACAAAAGCCCATGAAAAAGTGGGCAAAGGATATGAACAGATACTTCTTAAAAGAAGACATTTATGCGGGCAACAAACATATGACAAAAAGCTCATAATCATTGGTCATTAGAGAAATGCAAATCAAAACCACAGTGAAATACTATCTCATGCCAGGTAGAATGGCAATCATTAAAAAGTCAGGATACAATAGATGCTGACAAGGATGTGGAGAAATAGGGATGCTTTTACACTGTTGTTGGGAATGTAAATTAGTTCAACCATTGTGGAAGGCAGTGTGGCAATTCTTCAGGGATGTAGAACTAGAAATACCATTTGACCCAGCATTGCCATTACTAGGTATATACCCAAAGGATTATAAATCATTCTAGTGTAAAGATATATGCACATGTAGGTTTATTGCAGCACTATTCACAATAGCAAAGACTTGGAACCAACCCAAATGCCCATCAATGATAGACTGGATTAAAAAAAAAAATGTGGCACATATGCACCATGGAATACTATGCAGCCATGAATAAGAATGAGTTCATGTCCTTTGCAGAGACATGGATGAAGCTGAAAACCATCATTCTCAACAAACTAACACAAGAACAGAAAACCAAATACGCATATTTTCACTTATAAGTGAGAATTGAGCAATAAGAACATATAGACACAGGGAGGGGAACATCACACACCAGGACCTTTTGGGGGATGGGGAGCAAGGGGAGGGCTACCATTAGGAGAAATACCTAATGTAGATGATGGGTTGATGGGTGCCACAAAGCACCATGGCACATGTATACCTATGTAACAAAACTGCACGTTCTCTGCATGTATCCCAGACCGTAAAGTATAATAATGAAAATGTCTAGGAGTGGATATGCAGATAGAAATACAAAGATTAATTAAGTTAGAACAACCGAAAAATAGTGGACTCAACAAATCACTTTATTTCTGGTTACCATATGATGCGTAGTTCAAACCAAGATAATTAGGGGAGTAAAAGGGAGCACTATTAATCAAGTCAGGACAATAGACATAAACTGGTATGTAAGTAAACCTCATTTCCATGCCATTTAACCTAAACAAGCATGCTCTGCCATATAGTCTCCTTTGCTATTGCAGGGAACTATCAGTATTTCGGGATGCAGAAACACAGGTAGATTTAAGGAGAAGATGACTAGAAAGTCAGTGTTCTCACCCTTTTTTCTGAAGGATGAGACAGCTTTTTCTGTGTCTTCAATCAAATTTGAATACTTGTAACATATGTGATGCCAGGCCACTGGATGACCGATGTCCCATGGCAACAGTCAGTGGTTCTTTCGCTAGTAACAGCCAAGTATAACGTTATGTGTGTGTGTGTGTGTGTGTGTGTGTGTGTGTGTGTGTGTGTGTATGTAACTCTGAGACAATATGCTAAGCAATTCCATTACCAAAAAAAAAAAAAATAATCTTAGAATGCGTATGAGCCACTTTGGGCTCAAATTTGGCTTCACATTTTGGAAGATTTGAAGCCAAATTAATCTCAGGGAGACTCTTTAAGCTTCAATTATTTTCCTATTTTATTTCAGACACATTCACACATGCTCTTCTAAGCACAAGAGCTCACACCTACATAGACATAGACATGCAAATACACAAAAACTGTTTAACATCTATTGGCCAAAGTTAGCCTGATGGAGACATCAGGACCTAGTAACAAGAGTGTGTGCCCGGTGTCAGATCTATAGAACAAAGGAATATCCTCCTGTGCCTCTCTGCTGCAGTCTGCCAGCTGCATGGGAGAAAAATCTATATCTCTGGGGGAATTGAGGGAGGCATCTGATATGAATCATATTCCTAATTCAAACCTTTCCTTATTCTCCATTGCATTTTCAACTTTCTTTCTTGCATATCTTAACTTTCACCAAACTGACTTAATAATTCTCCAGCAAATGAGTACCTCTCATAAAGGATGTAGTTGAAGTGGTTATTGTATGCAAATTGAGGATTAGTGACCCCTCATAGAGCCACAATGCCACACTGTAGAAATCTTCTACAGCTCCTGTGCTTTGACTTACATGGGTCCCTTGAGGACCCTTCAGCCTCTGTGTCACCAAGCTATATGAAGGTTGCCCAAGATTTAGCTGCCTTTTGTAGAGAATCATTTTCAGAAGTTGATAGTGAACTTTCAAGAGTTGATGTGCAAAGGTATTTAAAATTGATTTCCTGTCTGCACTATTGGTCTCCAGGGCTTACGCTGTTCCGAAGACATGAACTAAGATTTCTCAGATGTTTTGTAACTCCTAATTACCCCTTTCTTTCCCATGGCCCTCTCAAAAAAGCAGCCTAAGGTTGCTAGGTGACCGGGTTATTGCTTTGTTTTTTCTTTACAATCCGAGGGCCAGTCAGCATTGTTCCTTACTCTCCTGGTAGGCTCTGGAAAACTCAAAAGTTATGTCACAGGACCATAATATATTGGAGATTGAACACATTAAAGAGATCAGCTTATCCATCCCCTCATTCTGTAGATGAGATCTCCTGCAATTGGCACATTCCTCCTCATAGGCTCAAGTTTGGTGATGGAATTGAAGACAAGTAAATATAGGAAAAATATTCAAGCTAGATTAATCTCAGAAATATCTTATCTCCTTTAACTCCTTTTTTCTATTAATTACTGTAATACTTCTTTTTATTTTTGCTATCTGTCCCACAACCAGCCACAGGCTCCATATTCAATGCCACACTTTCTTACAGGGATTTTGATCAGAGAGTGGCTTCCTCTAGCTTACTTCTGTTTTCCACAGCCACAATTGGGAGTTTCATAGCTCTTCTCTTTCCCCAAATTAGATCAAACAAAGAGTCCTACTTGTATTTCCCTACAAATTCGAAAGCATAGGCTTTCTGAGTCACAACGGGCCTAAAAGGTTAGAGTCTACCAAGGATAGAGAACCACTAGTTTTGACGCATATCAGATTCACACTGACATGAAAAGACTGCTACTCAGTTCCTCATTTTTCCCAACAAGAAATCACCCTCTCTCAGTACTCAAAGTATTTGCTTTGAGTTCTGTTTAGCAGGAATCTCATTATACCTCATAACACTATACCTGTCTTTCTCCTCCATTGGATTGTTGGATCCTTGAAGGGAGGCCCATTGCTTAGTGAGCTGTATGTCCCTAATCCTGCCAATATTGTCTGACACAAAGGGATATCCAGAAGAGTTTGTTGAAATTAAATGTAAGACATTATTCAAATGGTCTGTATCACAGACTGGCATAATGCTAGATACCACAATGGCTTCACAAACAGCATATGTCCTTGATTTTGAATTCATTCTACAGTTAAAAAATATATTGAATGTCTGCAATTTTCTAGGCATTAAGGAAGTAGCAGGGGTTTTTAAAAAGCGTTTTGATTTGGAGGCAGATAATGCATGTGATATACATGCCACATCATATTCTGGACCTAGAAAACTTTACTTTGTTGTTGGTTTACCCTCTACACTTTCATAGCAATGTCAACTCAAACGAGCAAAACTCCAAGTGCAAACCCACGATTCTTCTTTCTAACTCTACCATTTTCTAGAGCCTCTAACATTCCCTTATAGCTAAGCTCTGATATCTCCCCATATCTTCCACCACACAACAATACTAGAGGACTTATCTACCTATTTTGAGTGGAAAAAGAATGAAAAAGACTTTCTGGAAAGAGACATCAGTAAGAACAAAGACATAAATAGTGTCTAGAAAAGGTTCACCAAATTTATTTTGAACTGATATTAACTGGTATGAAAACAAATGCCTGAAACACTTCTATATCTCCAGAGATCTTGATTATGGAAAGGGAAGAGGAAGATTAAAAAAAATCATCACCAATCTCTTCTACACCCTGGGTCAACTTTTAGTTTACCGTTTCAGTGCCTTTCTCCATACTCTTTGCTGGCAATAGGCTGTCCATTTCCTTTCCCTCTCCCCAGTAAGGCCAGATGCACTGATGAAAACACAGAACAATTCTCATCTTTTTCCAAAAGCTCTTTATGACTAAAGTTGCTGGAATGTGTGCCCTTCTCTTGTTTTGAACTCTGATCTAAAGCACTGACCAGCCCTACCAGGCATCTGGAGATAAGTTTTCTTAGCAACTAATTTTAGACAATGAGAATTATAGATCGAGGAAAATCCTATCTTCTTTAAGTTTTGCACACCACATTGCACAGTGCCCTATACATAGTTCACACTCAGTAAATGTTTATTAAATTGATTTGGCTAATGTAGCAGACTGACCTCAATGAATAGATTACTTTTGGTTGCAGTGGGGAGTTTTGGGTACTGAGTAGATGTACAATTACAATGAAAATTCAACATGGTAAAAAGGGAATGAATAAAAACCGACTCTCTTACAGACGTTCTGGCTTGAATCCGGGCCTGAAGTTTATAATGGATTTAAAACCTTTTTATGAAAGGCTTTTTGGCAAGAAGAAATCATCCATCTCTGTAGTAGCGATTTTCCCATTTTCCCTATTCGAGTTGTTAAAGCCAAAAAACCATGCCAAGTATGTAGCAGTGTGTGTGTCTGTGTGTGTGTGTACACATATGTTTGTCTTTCCTTACTGAAAGCACTGCTAAAGAAAGTGCACTCTTTATCTTGCACTGTATCTTCAAAATATTTCACACCCAGAAGCTCATATCTTGCATTTTAATATTTTGTTTGATAGTGAGATAGAGGGTGAGATAAGTTGCTTTGTCTTTTCTGAAATTTTATATTCATTATGATTTTTGGGGAGGTGTGGATGTTTGTTCAAAAAAGAGAAAGGATTCTGGAAAAGAAAGGATTCTGAATCTGAGTTTCCAGTCACTGTAAGGGAAATATATAGTGTTGCTTTTAATTTTTCATTTATAGCCAAAAACTTGAACCCATTTTATATCATTCTGTTTCTGAATCATGATCTCCTTTGAACCTTAAGAGTTGTTTTTAGAACCAAGGGTGTGTTTTATTCACCAATGTCAACGTCTCTAAACATCTTTGTTTTGGTTCGGGTAAGTGTCTTCATTCATAAAGAAACCCTTTACCTAACCTTGGTAGTATGGAACAAGTAAAACATGTTTCTGCTTTTTTTTGTAATGCAGAATATGAATCTGGACTCAGAGAAGAGACTTTTCAGGCTCTCAAAAATCCCTACAGAAACAAAATTGCATTGCATGTTGATATTTTCTATATCCATTAAACTTAAGTGATAGAATTTATCCTAAACACCTCATAATTCCTATTAAACACAAGGCTAAAATTGTGAATTACATTCTACTTTACAGCATAGACCCAAAGCCAAAATGATTCAGTTTCCCATTCCAATGAATCTGTAGATGATATGGACCCTTTGTGATGACACCAGTATTGAAATGGGCAGTTTTGGGGGAGAAACATTAGAAGAACATTCATACTTTTGTATCTGTCTCAAGCTAAATTCACCCTTAGGCTGGGTTGTCTTCCCAGTAACAGACCCTGATATTACGATTTGAGTGCAAACAGTTTATTTAGATAGTAATATTAGGATACACTTATAGAAGAATAGGAACATGAGATAGGAATGGGAAGGGGGTCAATACAGAGACCAGTAGAGGACTGAGAGAAAACCCTCAAGCGAAGAATTGCAGAGGCTCGTAGTAGGATACTATTTGTGGGTACAAGATACATTCTGAGAGTATTTGTGTGGGGAGATAACCATTTCTGTTAAAAATTATATACCAACTGGTTTTGGAATCAATAGTTAAATGTGTCCAACATTTTAAAAGCAACCTAAGCACCAAACTGTGCTTGCTATTCAGAGAAGATTTTTAGTTCAGGTCTGCTATTTAGAAGCTCTGAGAGAGCATATGGAGCCTCTACTTCCCCAACCACAAAATGGTGGCGATCATGTTTACCTCATGGCACCTGCCAAGATTAAATCTATGTATTACTGTGCTACTATTTATGTCTTACATATTGAAGATATAAGTGCTATGTAGATAGGCTGGAGATCTGTGTGGACCAGGAATGTTGAGAAACTTTATTAGACAAAGGAAAATTTGACTTGGGCCTTGGAGAATGAGTAAAATCTACATGGCTTAACAGTTAACCCTGTCCTCCAGGATGCATCAGGACTTGGAAACATAGTTGATGGCTAGGAAAACAGCCTATGTACAAAGACTCAGTACTTAGTTATCTCCCAAGGTGAAAGAAAGCAAAATATTTGGGAGGATGTTTATTGACAATGATTGTTTTTTTTTCTGTCATTAAGTGGTTAATGTGGTAGTATTTACTGCTCTGCTTCAGTATCTGGTTTCCCTCTTTTGAGCACATGGATAAAGGGTGCTTTCATACTCCTTGATATTTGGCATCACCCTGTGACTTTCTTTAGGCAATGAAATGTAAGCAGAGGTGATATGTGTCACTTCAGTATAATTGTATTTCGTTGCTGGCACTTGACTCTTCAACTCTCTTTTCCACTGCTAACAAGATTATGAATCTGGTGTTAATATGGAAGTCCAATAATAAGCCATCACATGACAACAGCTGCCCTAGAGAGCCACCTGAATCTATTGTTCATTTTGCATGAATGAAATATAGATAAATAATTGTTGTTAGAAACAACTAAGAGTTGGTGGTTATTTGTCATTGCAGCGTTGCCTACATTATCTTATCATAAACACCAAAGAAACACTGTTTCTGCCTCTATAGGAATTATTTTTAGCCAAAGAACGAGAGTAATTTCTCTCTTTTAGCTTTACTGGTTTACATATTTAGTCCCTCAATGGCATAAATTGCAAATGACCAACAAAAGTCATCTTCCTAATATACTAATTGTACCCTGCCTCTAAATGAAAACTTTGCTGAGCTGTGTGCATCTGATTTTGAAGTGACGTAGAAGGACACATTTCTCTGAATTCATTCCTACTATATCTGGCACAAGGTACGCATTCAAAAAATATCTGCTCAACTCAGAAACAATGAAAAAGTCCCATTTTAAGGAATCTGGCTATATCAGATTAGGTTAATCCTTAGAAGAATTACGCAGTAGTGACATGGGCAGGATTGTGGAAGTCCTAATCCTTGTCCTCCTACAGAAACATCAATAGAATAATGACATTTGGGCCAAAATAACTTAATGAAGACTCTTAAATCCAGTTAACATGTTGTAGCACCACAGAAGAACACAAAACTGAGAAAAAACACTTTGAAATGGGAAAGAACAGCAATTTCACCTTGTCTGTGTCAGTCCCTTCCCTAAGCTGGTATACAACACAGCACTGAAAAAGATCCACTTCTCCCTTGGGGCAAAGAGTGAGTGAAGCATGCATTTGACACTCCCATACCTTCATAGCACTGCCTGAAAGATCTACTGTCTCACTTCCCCCAGAGTGCTGAGGCAGCCAGCATAGTAAAAATGCCTACAGGCAGCTTAGAATAAAGAAAAAATTCAGGTGTTTTCAGAAGCCTACACAGAATTTCAGGACTGAGAGAAAGTGTACAACTCTGAGAGTTCTCCTTTACAAGGAAAGGAGAAGATTGGAAATTCATCCAACCTCCTGGCATTGCAGTCCAATCCTCTAGGGAAAAGGGACAGATGACTCTCAGCAGCCAGCATGTCACTGCAGAATTGAACAAAGGTGCACAATCCTGAGACTTTTTTTTTTTTTTCAGGGAGAAGGGAGAGAAGTATAACTTGGACCCAGACTATCAGCATTCCAGTAACTCCACTAGGGAAAAGAAGCAGGTAGCTCTCAACAGCCTGCGAAGCTTTGTGAGATGGAGAAAATTTTTGTGAGACTGAGACTTCTTCAGGAGGAAGGGAGAGAAGCAGAGCTTGCATTCAGCATCCTGACATTTCAGTGTACTGCCCTAGAGAAACAGGGTGAAAATTATATTCTGGCCTGCATGGCTGTGTGTGATTGAGAGGAGGAAGAAAAACCTGAGACCTTCACTCCAAGAGGCAGAAGTAGAGTGGGCACAATCACAAAATATGTTTCAGAGGCTCCCAGAATCTTTTGCTGGGCTAATTATGGAAGGTGTTTCCATGTTGAAATCATTCCATAAAGACTTCTTTTATGCACTTCTTCAAGTGCTCAGACACCAATGCAAAGGTACAAGGAGCATGAAGAATCACAGAACTATCCTACCATAAAAGGAACAAAAGAAATTTCCAGTAACTTACCCCCAGTAAATAGACACCTATGATTTTCTTGACAAAGAATGCAAAATAATCATCATAAGTGAGCTATAAAAAAAGACACCTGGACAAAATCAATAAAATGATAATCCACATGAAAATATCAAGATAAAGATAAAAATGATACACAAACAGCATGAAAATATCAAGAATGAGATAAAAATCTAAAAAGAACCAAAGAGAAATTTTGGATCTGAAGAATATGATACATTGAATAATTCAATATAACTTCAGCAGTAGTCTTGATCAAGCAGAAGAATCACCAAATTTGAAAACAAGTCATTTGAAATTATCTAGCCAGAGAAGCAAAAAGAAAAAAGAGAATGAAAAAGAGTGAAAAACTCCTGTGGGACTAATAAGACACAATCAAACGAACCAGCATACACATCGTGGGAATCTCAGAAGGAGGAGATAAAGGTTTATAAAGATTATTTAAAGAAATAATGGCTGACAACTTCTCAAACCTGGAAGAAAAATGGACATCCACATTCATGAAACACAAATGCCCAAATAAGAAGAATCTAAAGATGTCCTCACTGAGACATATTGTAATCATAATTTCAAAGTCAATTACAAAGAGTTTTGAGAACAGCAAAAGAAGAAAATGACTCACTATGTACGAGAGAGCTACGATAAGACTATCAGCAAATTTGGTAGCAGAAACTTTGCAGGCCAGAAGGGATGAGAATTATATATTCAGAGTGTTGGGGGAAAAAAAATAACCCAGAAAACTACAGCAGTCAAAACTATCTTCCAAAAATGAAAGAGAAATAAAAACTTTCCCAGACAAACAAAATCTGAGGGAGACTATCACCACTAGATCTGATTTACGAGAAAAGCTAGTGTGAATTCTTCAAGTTGAAACAAAAAGGATGGTAAACGGCAAAATGAAAGTGTGTGAAAGTATAAAACTCACTAGTGAAAGTAAATATATAAACAAGCACAGAGTACTGTAATACCATAATATTGGTATATAAATTACTTTAATATGACCTATGTTTTCACTGTTTTTCATGTATTTATCACTCCTACCTCATGAAAGATGACAAAAACCTCTCCTTTTTTGACCAAACTTGAGTGAGGCTCCTCTGAACCATCCTTCTTACTAGTTCCCTGATGTTGGCCAGTTTGGTCTAGTTGAAGCAAGAATGCTAATTAGTAAGTTTAGTGAAAATACCACACCACTGCTATCTGATTATATTCCTCATCACCAACCCCTGGTATCTGACCACATTTGCTTGCCTTCAACAAAAATCCTGTGAAGTCTGTTTAGCAGAATTCTTCTTATCCTGATGTTTCATTTTAGTAATTTTCCATTTGTCCCTCCCCTGAACTCCCACTGCTCCTTAGTAATAAACTCCTTCATTTTTATTCAGAGTTGAGCTGGATCTCTCTCCCAACTGCAGTTAGCCCCTTTAGAATAAAGTCTGCCTTTCCATCCATTTTAGCAAGTGTCTGAATAATTTTTTCTTTAACAAATATTAGGACAGGACATACAACCTCCTTCCCAATTCCCGTGCACCCTGCAGCTACAGTCCCTAAATCATAAGAAACACAACTTAATGACAGGCTTGAGTATCTCACAGGGCTGGGGAGAGACAGGTGGGAGAGTGTGAGAGCTAAGGAGGACATTGCAGGTGTGCAAATCTTGAACAGGGAGTTCTCTGTAGCCCACACAACTCACCTCCCTCACTAAGGTAGAAGGACTCTGGACCCTTACTCTGGACTGCATGGGGCTTGTTTTGCTTTTATCTTCCCTTCTCTCTCCATTACTTTGTGGCTTAACTTAGCATCCCCCACCTCAGGCTAATAGCTGGACTCTCTACTATACCCCCAAATTGTTCATTCCTTCTCTGGTAATGCTGATCCTGTCCATTCTCTGGATCGTGGATTGCCAAGCATCCACATGGGACTGAGAGGCTCAAGGTTTCAGGGCTGGGGGAGGAACAAAGAAGTAAGAGTTTGAATTTATCCCAGCTTATTCTGGACACCCAGGCATACATGCCTCCCTACTCTGACGCCAGCCATGACACTTGAGTTGATTCCCCATGGCCTGTTTCTCCATCTACAAGAGAAAGGAATCCCTGAAGCTCTTCTAGTATAAGCCTGACAGTGAGCTGTCACTGCCAGTCACAGCCAGAAACTACTGGTTGCAGCTGGTCTCTGCTGGTGCTGGCCAGTTGTGGCCAGTCTCAAACAATTGCACTTGGTCATGGGTGGGCACTGCCAGTTATGGTCAGTTGCAGCCAGTCTCTACCAGTATTGGCCAGTCTCAGCTGGTTACCATCATCTAAGCCTGTTATAACTAGTCATGGCTGGTCTTGGATAATTGTGGCTGTTCATGGACAGTCTTTGCCTATTACAACCTGTTTCAACTATTCTTCACCCATCATTGCTGGTCTTGGCCTGTTACAACCAGTCATGCCTGGTGTGTGTTGGTCTTGGCTGGTTGCAGCTGGTCTCAGCTGGTCTGCACTGGGCACCACTAGTTTTGGCCTATTACAATTGGTCACAGCTGGTCTCTGCTGATCTCAGACCATTGCAGCCAGTCTTGGCTGGTCTCCATTGCTTTTGGCCAATTTTGGCCAGTCTCTGCTGTTCACACTGCTGTTGGCCTGTCACAACTGATCTTTGTTGATTACAGCCACTCACAGTCTATCTCTACCAATCATTGCCTGTTATGGCTGATCTATGCCAGTCATAGCCCATCTTCATCTTTTATGACCAGTCATTGCTGGTTTCCACCAGTCATAGCTGGTCACAATCAGTCTTAGCTCATCATGGCCAATATCCACTGTCTGAGACAGCTGCAGTCAGTCATGGCTGATCACAGCCAGTTGTCCCTGGTCTCAGCCAGTGTTGGCTGGTCACGATAGTCTTGGCCATACATTACTGGATATAACTGGTCACCATAGGTCATGAGAAATCATCAACAGTCACACTGCTGGGTTCCTCCCAATGATGAAACCTTAAAAGAATGGAATTTCTAGCATTCCAGGGACTAAATGCAGCTGGCATGCCCTTTAGTCTATAATTAAGTGTTTCCAGCAAACACTATCATTTAGACAGTACAGGTGTACAGCATATAATGGAACAGAACACTACAGTATGTATTTACCTCCCTCTCAAATGCTTTAACATTTATCATTTATAATTTAAAACAACTTTCAGCAATCTGTCCATCTCTAAATATAAGTGAAATATTTATTTTGACTATTTGAGGCAATTTATTGCAGAAATGCCCCACAGAGATTTTGACCTGGATAATTTACAGGTGGCTAATACCAAAAAGGCTTTGTAATTCTAAATATGGTGCAACAGCTTCATCCAAACACAGGGATATTTAGCCATTCAACCGTTAGTTTACTTTGGTAAGTGCGAGGAAATTCAAGACCACTCTAGGTACTTTCCTTTTTAGCCTAGCATGAGGGAATTCTGGAACAACAAGAATTTGGTGTCCGGTAGCAAAACTAGTGAGGAAGATTAAATTAAAAAGCCGTTGATTCAAATTTTCAGCTTTTAGTTTTTTAAAGAAATAAACTACCTGACTCTGGTCAAGAGCTTTGCTTTCCTTGGTCCTCTGCTTCTGGGAGGGCTTAGGTGAAGTTAAGGACATCAAAGATAGGCCATTTGTCTCCTGGGCAGCAGCTGGCCAAATATTGGAATAAATCAACCCAGTAACAGCAGTTCTGTTATCACAAACCTAGACTTGGGCATAGCTTTTTGCAGAGCTCTGTCACCTCAAAGTGTGCAAAGTCACTTTCTTTTGATAAAGATGGGCCAGGGTAGCTGTTTTAGAGGCTTGGTTCACAATTTTTCTCCACAAATATTTCCTGCTGCTCATGAGTAGGGACTAAATTCCTCTAAGAGACATGAATTTTATTCTTAGCAATCGGTGTTGTTGCTAAAGTCTAGAGTCTAGCTCTGGGGTCCAATGAAGCCTAGATTCTGAGCCCTCAATCACACTTAAGTTTCTGGCCTCAGTTGCCCATTGATTGTAGGCATTTTTTTTTTTTCCACACTGATTTTGTGCAATTGAAAAGTCCTCAGGAAATAAAAGGAAAAGTCCTCAGTGATTGATTATGGAAAGCCACACAACAAAAGGATATATACAATTTTCTCCTTTTAGTCTGCACGTAAAATATACCTAGGTCTTGGAAGGAGGTACTTAATCCCATTTTGTATGTTAATGTGACAGTATCTTTAAGGATCACATGGCCTAACTTCCAACTGCGTAGGTCAACACATAATTTGCCAGTGGATTCCAGATGGGGTTCTTAGGGTGTAATACTGATTTACTCACCTACATTGATACATGCAATCTCTGGAAATATTTTCTAGTGTTTATGTAATCCTTCCCCAGACCTTTATCACTCACTTGGGAAGAACAGCTACAGAGTCTGTCTGTCATTTCTCATTGTTCAGCCAGATAAGTTAAAGCTTGCAACTCAGAGTCAATAGCAGTGTATACAGCAGGCGTCCCCAAACTATGGCCCTTGGGCCACATGCGGCCCCCTGAGGCCATTTATCCGGCCCCCCGCCGCACTTCAGGAAGGGGCACCTCTTTCATTGGTCAGTGAGAGGAGCACAGTATGTGGTGGCCCTCCAACGGTCTGAGGGACAGTGAACTGGCCCCCTGTGTAAAAAGTTTGGGGACGCCTGGTATACAGTAACAAAAAATGTAACAGAAACATCCAAATCTCTAACATTGAGCATGTAGTATAATTGCCACCTATCTCTTGCCATGCTAAATGTCCTTTGTCCCCAGATGTAGAAAATCCATGTGTCACCTAGTTGAAAAGAAACACTAATGCTAACAACTCCACTTGAGTTCCTAGTTCTCCTGAATACCTTTCAAAGGAAAAAAGCCATATTCAGGGACAGTATTGAGACAGTCACATTACGGGAAGAAAGCAGCATGCCAATTTGCTCTGGCAGCACTGTTTTCTTCAACATTTCTAATATATCTGATTTGAGAGGGCTGGTTAAACTGCCTCATTAAAACAAAGCACTAACACATGAGGTTTCTGTCATGTGTTCAAAATTGTGCAAGTTTCCATATTTCTGAGCAGATGAGGTGGGCCTGGCATAAAACGAGGTTTCATGATGGCTGGTGGCCTCCCATTCTCCTTGACATGCTTGCCTCAGCCAGAGACTCAACTGAGAAGCTGCTTGGGGCTGGCACTGGGGACAGAACTAATTATAATAAACGTTACCCAGCTCTCAGTTAGAACCTGGATATGTCACCTGGAAAACTCTATTTTATTTCTGGAAAAAATTAAAACACGAGACAAACTTTCTTTAGCTTTTTGGGAAAAATTCCTCATTCATTTGTAGCTTGCCCTGTTACTTCCAATGTTCCACAGGGAAGGAATTTAGATTGTAAAAGCCAGCTGATAATTGCACCTATAAAAAAAAACAAAAAACAACACTCTGACTTGGGCTCACAACTTGGAGAGGTGAGATACATGAGGAGGAAAAGAAGTTCCCCACCTTCTGAATTTGAGAAATGCCTCCAGCTCATTGTCAGCCATCCTGAGAACTATAAAAGCTAACAAGCAAGTTGCTAGCTTCTGACACCCAGCCCTTTCTGAACGGGGTAATATAGGACTATATGATTAATTTGTGTCACTCTGCCCATTATTTCCTTCTACCCCAAGAATGAGGTGATATTTTTAATACATCCCACTTGGTTATTATGATACACACATTTGGATGAAGTTGTTAATGGCAGATAATAACAGTTCATTCCTATTCTCAGGTATTTTTCTACCTTTTTGTTGAGACTTCCGTGCTCTAACATAGAAAAGTAAGAAATTTGGAGATTTCTAGTCAATGCAGTAAGGTCTGGGAATGGCAGTATTCTGGAACAAAGGATTTTTCACTGTCTTCCCTGGCTACTCAAGAGTCAACTATTTAAGAGGTTCTCTAGTTACCATGCCTCCCGTGTCACACCACATTCTTTAACCCCTCCCCCCAACACCCCCACCCCCTCAAAGCACCATCAAATATAAAGTGAATGAAAGATTAACCCAGAGTTTAACTCTGCAGGCTTCACTAACCAAAGCCTTCAAACTCAGATTCAGATTTAAGAAAGAGTTAAACATTTTTATAGCCTGGTGCTTCCTACTCCCAGTTTCTTCCTTGATATTTAAACAGAGACTTGACATTTCTAATTAGGAAGTTTTACATCCAGGCAAGCGGAATTTACCCCCAGCTGGGAAAACACGGCTTAGTAAGAGTTTGACATCAGCCCTCATTGATCTGAAGATTATCTCCCATTTGAGACTGAAGAGCCTCTGGGAAACTGAGGAGGGGAAACAAATGTGGGAAAGTGTGTGGAAATGCATTCTTTGACTTTGGGGTTAGGTGGATAAAGGCTGGCAAGCAGAGACTTGGGAACTGAAATCATTTTCTTTCTTCTCTTTACTGCAGCCTTCCTCTCCCAGCTTCCCTTGTCAATATTTCAGAATCTGAACTTGCTAAAGGCGGGCAAAGAACTTGTTGATCAGATTTTTGCATTGTTTTAACTTCGCCAACAAAATGGCTTGTTGCTTTGTGGTTTTCAGGGACTTGGTAGGGATGTCTGATATTTGATTTAGATAGGGAAAGCATTCAGGAAAGCAAATGACCTTGTCTTAGTCCATTTGGGCCACTGTAACAGAATAACTGAGACTGGGTGTCTTCTAAAGAATAGAAACTTATTTTTCACAGTTCTTAAGGCTGGGAAGTTCATGAGCAAGGTGCTGGCAGATTTGGTTTCTGGTGAGGGCTTGCTCTCTGCTTCCAAGTTGGTGCCTTGAAAACTGTGTCCTCACATGTTGGATGAGATGGAAGGACAAAAGGGACTAGCTAGTCCCCTTAAACCCTTTTATAATATTGCTAATAACAGTGATGAGGGTAGAGCCTTCATCACTTAATTACCCCCTAGAGGCCCCACTTCTTAATACTTTTAAACTGGTGATTAAATTTTAATATATGCATTTTGGGCAATACATTAAGAACATAGCAGATGTAGATTTCCATTCCAGGAACAAAGATATTAGTAGTTCTAAAATGATGGCCATAAAAAAGCCTATCTCCAAACTGGAAACTATATATAGGCTCCATTCTTTATATTTTACTTTGTTTCTTCCTTTGGTACCTTTGATATACCAGGATTTCTGATTACCCTGTCTTTCCTCTGTGGTTTAGAGACTTCATGCCATGCTGTTCATGTCCATACTGAGTTTCTATGGCTTGGCTCACTTCCTTTTCAGGTTGCCTGGTGTAAAGGTATCGCTTCTGTGCAGTGGAATGTCCTCTATACTGAAGAGAAATGGTTTTCAAACTCTAGTCTAGCCTAAGTACTCATGGCAATTCAGAAGTACTGTCAATTTGTCTCATATCAGAACTGTCTGGAGGCCACTCTAGTCTCCCTTGGGATCACCCTGCTATTTTCATGACCCTGCTATTACTGTGAATGGTGACATAGAAAGTTAAATTTGTGTTGAGCTCTACTGCATGTGTATTCTTCAATGGGCTATACATCTTTAACTGCTAGAAGTTATAGGGCTTCTCAACTCTCATACCCTAAAGTTGTCTTGAGAAGTCTTGTCAGGGACACCACTCAGGCCTCTGCTGAACTCTCCCAAGAGAGTTAGACAGCGATTTGAGACAAAATGTGTGAGGGACAGATCTCCCTTTGCCTGCGAAGAGTTCTTATATTGCCTTAGAAGCTATAGTATTCCTTTGGTTACCTCCTTCTAGGGAGTTATCTTAACTTTGATGTAAGAGGTATAACAAGATGACCATCCACAAGTCTCATAAATCCTGAAATAATTGTATAAATTGACTTAATGTCTTACAATTCTAGAAAAATATATGAAATATATAAAATTGACCATAATGAGGACCCCGGTTTAAAATGATAAACAGATTAATGGAACAGAGCCTTGCTACAGTAGTGTGCCTTATAAGTAAATTATACTTACACAGAGATAATATTCTTGCCTTTAAGTCATAGCTAAAACCATGGCTAACATAGAGGGGACTTTTATACAGAAGAGAATAGTACTCTGAGGAAATGCGTTGAAATATTTATAGGTTTTTAAGACCTTAGAATTTTCTTGAACTTTAAATAGGTAGTGCCTACATTTCCTATACATAGGACCGCTTTAGACCTAAAGAAAAAAAAATGCCTGAGGATGAAACAAATGAGAGAAGTGGTAGAAGACGATTGAGTGCACCAAGACAGGAACCCAGGATTTCTTTCTTAGGATGGGCAGGGTTAAGTAGGTATCAGTTAGGAAAAACTGTAGGTCAGAATTAGGTGAAAAAGTCAGTGTTGGAATAGGCATGGTAAGTGAAGAATTGGGCAAGTTCTGAGCTGGAAGTGAACTAGACGAGTACAAGGTAATAGAATCATCAGAGATCTAAATAAAGAGATAGACTCATAGCCTAGGCACATTGGGTATTAGGTAATCTGCAGGAGTAGGGAAACAGAGGAAAGTAGATGGTGAAATGTTAGCCAACCAGTTAGGAGCCAGAAATAAGAGGCAGCCAAACAGTGAATCAGGTAGAAGAAGACTCAATTCAAAGCACCGTGCCACGAGATGGAGAATCGAGTCAGCCTCAGAACTTCCATATGTTTTCTATGAAGACTGAACCCATTTTCTAAGTCTAGGTGTTGAGGTAGAAATAATCAAAAGCTGCTGACAGGAGTGGGGAGTGAGAAGCTGGAGTGACAAGCAGTTCCTGATAGAGCTGAAAATGGCAGACAATGTGCTGAGTCAGTGGCAAGTGGAGTTAAAATAGGATCCAGTAAAAGCAGCAGGGTATTGAGAAGTTTGCTTTGCAGAGGACACTTCAAGAATATGGCTATATTGTAAAATATGATGTACACGTGGAAACGGCATTATGGGTCATGTTTTGAAGGAATTTAGACCACTTTATAATGATAACTATATCTTAACAATTTCCCTTGGTGGCAAACGGCATAAATTGCTATTTGGAAGAACCAAGGGATGTGGATTCAAGTTGGGGCTAAGTTATCAGTCTAAGATATGCATGTGCTTGCCTATTTGGGGTGACAGCCAAACTTGGTATACCACTTACTTTTTTTTTTTTTTCCTCTCTGTTGAAGTGATGATAAGCCAAGCTGGAGGGGAGAGGTGGCAAAATCGTGCAGTCAGCCAAGTTTTCTTGGAATCGTCATCTTTCCCTTTCCATTCCCTTTGCCACTTGAAGTACACTTATCCTTCAAGTTCTTAATGCCCTGCTGCTTTTTACCTGCCTCCCTTAATTGACCAGAAAATAATTTGATCACTTTACATTGACTAGCATTCTGTGATGGGGATTTTTCTGGCAGGTGTTGTTTGTACTTCATTTCAAATCAGTGGCTATAGAGCATCTACTGCATACAAGGCCCTGACTGAGCTAGATGTGGCAGATATAAAGGCTAATGGGTCATAGTCCCATTCTCAAAAAATAACAACTTAATATTTAAATGAAACAGATGAAAGATGAACTCAAGGATAACTAAGAAACAAAACTGTAAAAAATGCCATAAAAAAATCCAGACAAAATATTATTCAAGTATTATATATGAGAAATGAACTGTTATTAGAAGATTTCTTAGAAGTAGGTTGTTCTTACATTGAGACTTCAAAGTTGATTACTTAGTAAATGAGGATGAGTAGAAGGGCATTCTGGAGAGAAGAAAAAGGAAGGAAAAGATAACTAAATTCAAAGTTTGGGACATATTTCAAGAACAGTGAGAGTTTCATGTGGCTAGAAGGTAGAGTATGTGAAAAGTGTGCCATGGGGGAATGATACTAAGAAACTCTGATGATTAGGAAGAATGGTTTAACTTTTATTCCTTATGGAATGTCGGGGACTGTCCGGGACGGGTAGGCATGTCTGCCTGGGGTCTCTCGACCTGCAAGAGGGTCCCAATACCTGGAAGAGGGAGTGCGCCTGGAAAATTAATAAAGACAGAGAGAAAGCGAGGCATCTTGAGGGCTGATAGGCTGTGCCTAAACAGCAAATTTTATTTTTCAAAGGCCAGGAATAAATACACTTTCTTGGCTCTGGTTTATGTCATAGCAAGAGGAAATGCAAATGTATGCCTCACATGGCCTATACAATAGAGAAGTCAGATATGTAATCAGTGGTTGTAAAAAGTAACAGAATTTTCTGTAATCACAAACTTGTTTGCATCCAAACATTATTCACAAAGCTTGTTTACATCCAAACATTATTCACAAAGCTTGTTTACATCCAAACATTATTCCTCCTGGCTGCAGGTATCTCTGGTTTGACCTTGTTTTAGAACTGAGATGTGAAAAGTTTTTCTGGTTTTGGTCATCAGAATATCTTTTAATCGGATTCTCCTTTGTCTACTCCTGACTCAACTTAACCTCAACTTCCCCATTCAGGAGTCTATGAGTCAGAAATCAAAGCCATCCCTTATGGTGGCATTTGCTTTGCAAATATCGACAGTTAAACCATTATCTAGGGTACAAGGCAGTCAGGTAAGGTTTAAGGCTTATTCTTAAAGAGTCATAAAAAGGTTAAAAGCAGGAACTGGTTGCCGGCAGGGGGTCACTGGGTCTAGCAGCAACGCATGATTTTAGGCCCAAAGGATACTGTAGTTGATATTAGAAACTGATCATTCATCTTTAAGTTCCTATATTTCCGGATAGCTCGACTGCCTCCAGTAGGAAACTGTGTTTGGGATCAAACTCACCGTATAGTGAGACTCACGCCTTTTGGGGGTCTCACACGGGAATGTTCCCCACAATGGAACAGAAATCCACTAATGATTTTTGAAGAGAGAAACTTTAAGAAGGCACATCTAAGAATGTGGGGTTGAAGTAAGAGAAGCTGAAGGATGAGAAAGAGTTAAGAAAGTACTGTAATTATTTAGCTCGTATGTGATGATGCTCTAAACCATTCTAACAGCAGAGAAGGTGGAAGAGTGCAATAGATAAATGATGAGAAGAAGATCTACAGAATTTTATCAACCTATTAGAAGTGATAGAAGGGAAGAGGCCTTGATATGATGTGAACTCTGGTCAAATGGGATAATGTTAGTTCATAAATCAAAGTTGAAATCACTGGAGCAATTTGTTATATGATATAGGTGATGAAATCAGGCTATAACATATTGAATGTAATTGTTATTTGAATATTCAGCTGGAGGTAAGCAACAGGCAGCTGGAAATGCGTGCAGTATGATCCTCAGGAGGAAAGTCAGAGTGAAAAACATGGATTTAGGAGATACTATCATAGATGTGACCAATTACTCTATAGGATTGGTGGGATTGTGGGCAGTGGATGTCTTGCATGAAAAGACTGAGGAAATTTCCTTGTGGATCTGTTATTTATATTCAGGAAATATGAGGAGGGAAAAGAGCTCATAAAAGATCTCAAGCAAGAGTAATCAAAAAGATTTAATAATGAGATAAGTACATACTCACTAGTCCATATGTTCCATGAGGTTAGCAGCTTTTCTGTTTTCATTATTTTGTCTCAGCATAGTAATTGCTCAAGAAGTATTTGTCAAATAAATGGATGAATGTCACAGAAGCCAATAGGGAAGACTTTACTTGCCACAGAAGATAAATGCTGTAAAATGTTGTCTGAAGTTGAATAGAATTGCACCTGGGAATGGCACTGGAAGTGGTGATAATATATACTAGTATACATTCCCACCAGAAGTGCAAAAGTGTTTCCTTTTCATCACATCCATGCATGTTTATAGAAGCGCAATTCACAGTTGCAAAAAATATGGAACCAGCCTAAATGCCCATCAACCAATCAACCAACAAGTGCATAAAGAAAATGTGGGATATATATATATATGTAGTATGTGTGTGTGTTTGTGTGTGTGTATATTGGAGAACATTTTTCTAAATAACTCAGGCATGGAAAAACAGCTAAGCTATGAGGACGTAAAGGCATTAAAATGATATAGTAGATTTTGGGAACTTGGGGGAAGGGTGGGAGGGGATGAGGGATAAAAGACTACATATTGAGTACAGTGCACACTGGTTGGGTGAGGGGTGCACCGAAATCTTAGAAATCATCACTATAAAACTTATTCATGTAACCAAACACCACCTGTTCCCCCAAAACCAATTGAAATATTAATAAAATTTGCAAACTTTTCCATGCAACTGAACCCTATCTGTAACCCCAACACTATTGCAATAAAAATAAAAAATTATAAAGAGGCCATTCATTGATTAGTCTGAACAATATTTGTGGGAAAGTGAGGATACAAACCAGACTATAGTAATTTGAGTAGGGAATTGGATTTGGACATGAGGAAGCAGAACTGAATATAAACTACTCCTTCAACATCTATGTAGAGTGAAGAGAGCAATTTTTGTATAGAATTTTTTTCATGGAGTAGATTTTTCACAAGAAGATTTGTTTACATATAATAAATATCAGTTGATGGTCTACCATTTTCTACACACTTTGCTGGATGCTAGAATTTTTAGTTAATTAAAGAAGATTTGAACAGGTTTGCAGGCCAAAGAAAAGGAAGTGATGTAAAGAAAAAAAAAAAAAAAAACCCTGGGCCAGGTGTGGTGGCTCATGCCTGCAATCGTAGCAGTTTGGGAGGTCAAGGTGGGTGGATCACAAGGTCAAGAGATTGAGACCATCCTGGCCAACATACTTAAGCCCTGTCTCTACTAAAAATACAAAAAGTAACTGGGCATGGTGGCATGTGCCTCTAATCCTAGCTGCTTGGGAGGCCGAGGGAGGATAATTGCTTGAGTCTGGGAGGCGGAGTTTGCAGTGAGCAGAGAATGCACTGCTGCACTCCAACCTGGTAACAGAGCGAGACTCCATCTCAAAAAAAAAAAAAAAAAAAAAAAAAAAGCGGTGACAGAGTAAAATATTGATGCAGGCAGGCAGAAGGCTGAAAGGGGCAGAAGAAATTCAGAGATTTGTCTTAGAAGAAGTGGATACCTCTTTCTCTGAAACAAGAAGAATGCAAGGAAAGAAAAATAAAAATATAAGAAATTTTTGAAGTGGGATCACTCAGAGTTGAAAGAATTTATATGAAATGACTTTTTCTTCCTCAGAGACAGGGATAGAAAAGGTTATCTGCTAAAGTTTAAGGCTTTGAGGCCTTAAGAAACATGAAATATCTTTGGTATGTGACCTTGAGAACGTCCCCAAGTAGGCTAAACTGATAAAAGTAAAACCATTGTCAATCAACTCGTAAGGCCCAGTTGAATAAAATTGCACCTGGGAATGGCACTGGAAGAGATGATGAAGAGGTCATTCATTGCTAATCTGGTTAGAGCAGTATCTACAAAAAGTTTGAACAATATGGTATCATGTACAACAATTGACCACAATATTTATATAACCTTCCCCTGCAATGCTTAGCTTCCCAATGTGCATTTGAATATCTTAGTAAACAATTTAATTTTGGAGATTGAAAGAAACAACATACTTGAAAAATGGAATGAGGGAATCGAGGGTACTGGTGATAGAGAACATGATTGGATATACTTTTGCAGATTGTTGAGCATTTTCAAGGCCAAACTCACTGCAATAGATGCTTTTGTTTTCATTTTCTAATAATTTAAATATCATGATATACCAGGAAGATGAGGTTGTTATTATGGCATCCAATTTACAGGCAATAAAGCCTTGGCTCAGAAAAGTTTCTCAAAGTTTCACAGCTAGTTTGAAGGGGAGCTGGGACTGAAACCCTTGTCTGACTATCTCCGAATGCCGTGAACTTGAAGTCTTTAGGAGCAGAATGAGGTATATTGTCTTCCATACTGTTAAAGGAATATTAGGTGAGAGTACAGTAAGAAATTGAAGGCATTTGGGGGCTGAAGAGACTTCTCATTTGTCCATTTTTGATATCCCTGGTGGTAGCTTTTTTATGCTTAGGAGCTTGGATCAAAGAAGGAATGGATCAGTTCCTACAGTTTGCTTTCTTCCACTTGTTAGAGTGATATGTTTTAGAGTGCTTCAAAATCAAAGTCAGAAAGCCTGAGTTTGAATCTTGCTACATACTGCTTGTGAAACCTTGAGTGACTTATATAAACTGTGAGGCCCTTAGTATCCTTTTCTTTGAAGTGGAGATGATATATACCTTATAGGATTATGCAAAATGATATCTATCAATCCCCTAGCAGAGTGTTATACATGTATGAGCTCACTGAAGGCCATTATCATACAAATCTGTCATTACTGTTCTTTTCCTTAACTGTGTTAACACTGATCTTACCGTTTCTCTTGCTCAGTTTCAGGATGCTTATATGTTGAGAAGCGTTCCTCCCAGAATTAGGTTCATACCCTTTCACAAACCCCTGACCAGAAAAGCAATTCAAAAATCTTATGGTCCAGAGCATTAGGTACATCAGGACATCCTGCATCTAGGTTATTTGACTGAGGTCTTCCAGGACTGGAGATAAGGTATGAGGAAAGCGAGGCACTTTGGCTGTTAGTTTTGTTAGTAGGTAAAGCACAGGGAAACTTGGTTCTGGAATAAGGCAGGGAAGTACAGCTGGGCGCAGGGTAACTTCAAATGCCAGGAGCTAAAATTGGAGATCTGTTTCCACTTATTTGTATAGTGACAATGACAATGAAATGGGGTCAATATAAAATGTCCCCAATAATGCTTAAGAACTAAAAATATTAAATGTATCTTCATTATAGCACTATCTAGAACTAACTAGTAAGATATCGACAGTCATAATTACATACTGAAATTCCCTAGGCTCTGTTAACTCTAAAATTAAGATATTTCAAAGAAATGTGGAAAAAACAATGTCACATTACTCTGCAATTTATTAATAAGAATGTTTCTGTCCACTATTTGTTATGCTGTGTAAATGTGATATTTAACAATACCATCCGACAGCTTTATAGGAAACTGCTAAATCCGTCTACACAAGTTCTATTTTTCTCACTATTTAAAAGGTTTTTTATTCTTAAACTTTTTTCACTTAAGAAAGCTGATTTAAGTCAGAATAAATATAAAGTGCTGGCAAAAAAAAAAAAAAAAAAAAAAAAAAAGAACTAAAATTCCAAAGGGAATGTGATAAAGGCATTGCCAGTACTCTCTGCTTTTGAGCCTTTTGTTGATCTGCTATTCCCTCCTTTCCCAGCCTTTTCTTTGCTTCATACTTTACAATCCAGCAGAGAGAAGTTGCTTGCTTTTTCTTCACAGACAATCCACAAAGATTTTGCTGCTACTACATCTTTGCTCAGGAGGTCTGTTTGTACTGACTTCAGTCCCACCCTTTTCTTAGTGCATTTCTTACTCCATTAAGAATCAAGTTATGGGTCAGGCACGGTGGCTCAAGCCTGTATTCCCAGCACTTAGGGAGGCCGAGGCGGGTGGATCACGAGGTCAAGAGATCGAGACCATCCTGGTCAACATGGTGAAACCCCGTCTCTACTAAAAATACAAAAAATCAGCTGGGCATGGTGGCGCGTGCCTGTAATCCCAGCTACTCAGGAGGCTGAAGCAGGAGAATTGCCTGAACCCAGGAGGCGGAGGTTGCAGTGAGCCGAGATTGCGCCATTGCACTCCAGCCTGGGTAAGGAGCGAAACTCCGTCTCAAAAAAAAAAAAAAAAAAAAAAGAATGAAGTTATGTATCATTTCTTCCAAAGAGATTGACCTACCTTCTACTCCCCATCCTCAAGACCAAATTGGGCTCTTGAAACATATTGTTCATATTTGTACCATTGTACTTCTAAATCATTTGATCAATTTGCCTCCTTTCTTCATACTTCAAGTTCCTGGAAGACCAGGATGGTGCTTTATTTATCTTTGTACTCATATGACTTAGCATGATATTTAGCACAGAGTTAATACTCAGTAAATATGACTTAAAAACAGGAGTTTTCCTGTAGCAAACTCATGTTGTAGTAATTATTACGTAGGCCATTGGATGAGCATTGGGTAACAACCTTGCTGACAGTTTCATTGGATTGAAGCATGATATCTCTATCTGTTTGCTCAGTCTTTATAGTTTAGTTTGTTGCTGATATAGCATGGCTGTCTGCTTATAATTTAAACAGATTACTGGGAACACTGCTTACGAAGCACACATTTTTCTTTATAGCCCTTTGTTCTTTAACCGCTGGAGAATTCTGAATTAATGTATATTATCTAGTTTGAAATAAAATCTCAAAGAATGCAGCCTCCTGCAAAACAAGGTAAAAATACATATATAATATTTCAATGGCCATATTTCATTGTATAAACAAAAACCGATTTACTTGGCCTCCTATCATTAATAACTCTCCATTAACTGGTCCCTTTCCACAGTCACTATACAAAGAGAACTGATGTTCATAACATGAGCACTGGGACCCCGTGGCTTCATGAAGTGACTTCTGAATAATCAAAAGAAAGTTTAAGCTCTATTCACTCGTTTCCGTATAGAATATATTTTCTCTTCTTTGTTTTTGAAAGTTGTCTCATGTAGAATAGTAATTATCAAATAGAATCTTATATTAAACCTGTCCCTTGACCATGCCAGAAAACAGATTTCTTTAAACAGGTCTGTTGACAGTAATTAGATTATTGTGTAAAACTTAAATAGCATGCCATATATGATTTCAGTCCTTAAACTTAGAAACCTAGATGCTGTTTGTTTTCTTTCAGAGGGAGTTATTTTAAAGATAACTAAATGATACTTGAATCACACCTCTGCCTCTCTGAGAAAGGTGCAAGATAAGTGCAATGCCACTGGGTGAAACAGGTGCCACTTTTTTCTTCTAGTCAACATTGAAAAACCCTCACAGCTTTCATCTATGTGTTACAGATATTTTTTCATTTACCGTTCCAGTTGATCATCTCTTACTTCAATTGGATGTAAGATTTTGAAAAGTGTCTTACAATGTGTAGTAATGTCTGTGAATGATGTTAGAATATGTCGTTTCTTGGAGTGAAATGCATACTTCTTACTTAAATGAGCATAACTCCAGATAATAGATTAAGGCCACTTTTGGGGAGATTATTTTTTCTAGGCAAGATGCTTATGCATGGTAACTATAACATTAAATGTTATAATGTGTTTCTAGACTCAAGTGTCCATTTCTTGCTCCACCAGTGGATCCCAGAAGATAGTATAAATTGAGATGCAGCTCTCCACCTCTGGGAGAGAAGATTTTAGAGAATAGAGTATGGTCTAGGCTGACACCCCACATGATATCTACTAGAGTGTTCATAGTAGAAGCAGAATAAGTTAAAAAAAAATTCTTGTTTCTGAGAAATTGAAATCAGGACCAGAGATTGCAACTGGTATCTTCGGACACTCAAACCGGGAGTCATAGGCAGCTGGGAGTGTGGCGGCTTTGTTTTGGCTATGTGCACAGGGGATGGGGAAAGCTGGGAGATAGGGAAAGAGTGTGACAGAGAAGAAAAAGAGAGAAGCAGAGATACAGAGAGATTAAGAGACAAGAGATCATTTGGCCCTAAAGCAAAAGAGACAGAAAATAGAAGTGGGTATCTTCGCTCTGACCAGCTTTGCAGTTCATAATTTCAGATCCTCATAAAACTTGTTTATGCTTCCTATCCTAGGGTCTACAACATACTCCTATGTTCTTCTAATGCTTTTTGCCACCATATTTTTCTTTTGGTCTCAGCTAACTTAATCAACTTTTCGTTCGTTGCTCCATACTCCCAGAAGAGCTCTAAATAAGATAACCATTTGATTTTCACTTTGGTTTACATGGGGAAAAAAAAAGACAGACAAAATGAACATTGGAACCCTTGGATTAGTATTTTATACTGAAAATTTGCTTAGTGTTTACGGGGTTAGAATGATATAAATAACTGAACTTTATTCATGACCATTTCGTAGAAACTACTAAAAACCAAATATATGTGCAATTGATTTTTATACCTTTATGTTATTGAGAATTATGTTGATTTTTCTACATTTCATGGGATCAGTGCATCTTCAGTCTAACTATTGTAGGGCAGTACACTTTAGATATGTATATGTGTATGTACACAGAAATATGTGTATGTGTCTGTAAACACCCACTTACACAATCACTCATGCAATTTTCCCCATTTATATCATCCTTAGGGAAGCTATTTAAAGGTCATGTTGCCTTTATGATTTTAGCATACTGTTGCTAGAGATTGCTGATCTTTAATTAAAAGGTCAGATCTCTCATCTTCCTCCAGTGACTTATGATTATTTTCATTACCAATGAGGTGAATTTGTATTATTTAATAAAGCTGGGATGAAATAATTATTTAATCTCTAGAGCTGTGGAAAGATTTATTAATTGTGAAGGCTAACTCCAACTGTAGATATTCTCTTTTGTTCTTATAGGCCTTCCGTTAGGTAGAGATATCTAAGGAATATTTTGATGGAGAGTATCTTTGCTCTCTACCCCTTAGTCCTCTTGAAAGTCATATTATCTTAAATGTCTTGGTACCAAGAACTAAGGCTAAAGCCTCATTTGGCTCTGGTTCTCAACTCATTCTCTAGGAGTAGCATGTCACTTCCCAGGCCCATCTCAAGAATCTAATGCCTTCAGGCTTCTCCTAGCTAATGCTGGCAGCTTTTCTAAACTTTCTCTTCTTCTCAGTTTCCAATATTTACCACTTGCACTCCATAGACTCAGGCAAAATTGCAGTTGCTAAAGTCTCATCCCATCAGAGCTTGTTTTGTCTGCTGTGCTTGTGTGATACATCAATTCTCATGATAGTATCCAAAACTGTAGATGATTTGACAGGTTCTCTATTCTTGTACAATTGAAATTGAAGTTGGAGAATTCCTGCCTCATTCTCATGTAATAAATTAACCATATAAGTAAATAATAATGAAAGCTTGGAGGTTAGGGGTATGACAAAGGCCAAGGTGGGTTCACATGGAATTTCCCACTTCATCTGATAAAAGGTTCTCTCTCCTTTTGAATTCTAGGGTAGACTTTGGGAGACCAGGATAGACATAGTGGTAAAGGAAGAAGAATAGAGATGGGATGGCTGGAAATACTCTCTTACTTTCCTCTGATACTCTAGTGAGGTCTTTGTTCTGTGCTATCATTTGATTTTCTTATTCATTAATTTATTTTTTTCATTCAGTAAATCCTTACTGAGGATCTACTTTATTCTTCTAGGCATAGTGCTAGCTGCTTGAAGGGAGAGAGAAAAAAATAAACAAACATTATGATACCATATCATGTTATCCTTTCTGTTGACAGGAAAACACAGAAGAGGAATATCAAATTTAGGTCTGGATATTCAGGAAAGGATTATGAACAAATTGTCTTCTAAGAGGTACTCTCAGATTGAGTAGGATTAAGCCAGGTCGAGAGAGAGAGAGAGAGAGAGAGAGAGAGAGTTTGTGCATGTGAATGTGTGAGTGTGTGTGTGTGTGTGTGTGTGTGTGTGTGTGTGTGACACAGAGAGAGAGAGAGGGAGAGAGAGAGAGAGGTGGTTCTGGTAGCAGAAACACAACATACAAAGGCCTTGAGCTCCTTTAGTGAACAGAAATTAATTTGGTATGGCTGAAGCATAGATTACAAGGGCAGGCATAAGCAAAATATACACCAAAAATAAAATTAGGGCCCCGTACGTGGAGGGATTTGTATGCCATGCTAATGGGTCTGGATATTATCCTGAAGATAAGGGGATCCTTTGAAGGACTTTAAAGTAAGAAAGTGACATGATCATTTTATTTTAGAAAAGGCACTTTGGGTGCTGGGTATGGAAGGCATTTGGCTGGGGCAAGGGAAGAGGCTGGAAAATAAGATGGGAGGCTATGTTAATTGTCCAATTGATGGCAGTGGCAGTGAGGATGCAGATAAATGGACTCATTTACAATATGTCAGAGCTAAGGTATAGATTTCGAAACCATCTCTATCAAATATCTACAAATATAAGTGACACAGAGTAGATATTCAATATATATTTAATGAGTGAATGAATCAAGGCATTCATTAAAGCTTGTGTAGCAGTAAGTACATAGAAAGAAGGATACGGGACCTAGGACTGAGCCTCGGGTTTTATACATGTTTACAGATAGAAAAAACTGGTTGAAAAGCTGAGAAAGAAATGACAAGGAAGTAGCACGAGAACTATGGAGAAGAACAAAGCAATTGGGGTTGAGGAAGTGGAGGCAGTAAGTATAGCTTTCTCTTTCAACATGTTTGGTGGTTTGATGTATATGAGAAATAGGACTCAAGGAATATAATGTCATAAAGAAGGGTTATTTTTGATGAGTGAAGACATGAACACTTTCATATTCAAAATTAAGAAGAAACAAGAGGCAAGAGAAGAAAGAGTTATATGGCAGGAACACATTAGATAAAAAGGGGCTATGAGTACTGTGGTGGCAGAATAATGATCCCTCAAATATGTCCACATCCTAGTGTCTGGAACCTGTGAATATGTTACTTTATCTGGTGCTATGGCCTGAATGTTTGTGTCCCTGCCAGATTCATATGCTGAAATTCTGTCTACCAAGGTGATGGTATTAAGAGGTGAGAACTTTTGGGAGGTGATTAAGTCATGAGGCCAGAGCCTTCATTAATGGCATTAATGCCCTCAAAATATAGGCCCAAGGGAAGCTCATTCACCCCTTTTGCCATGTGAGAACACAGGAAGAAGGCACCAGCTGTGGACAAAAATCAGACCCTCAGCTGATGCCAAATTTATTGGCACCTCCATCTTGAACTTTCCAGCCTTCCTAATTCTGTTGTTTATAAGCTACCCAGTTCATACTATTTTGTTATAGCAAATCAAATGGAGTAAGAAACCTGGAAGAAAAGATTTTGCAGATGTGATTAATTAAGGACCATGAGATAAGATTATCCTGGACTACCTGCGTGGCCCCAGTATATTCACAAGGTGAGAGGAGGAGATGTGATGAGAAAAGTAGTGTCAAATTCAGAGAGAGATTTGAAGATGCTACTCCACTGACTTTGAAAATGGGGGAAGAGGGCCATAAGCCAAGGCATACAAATGTCTTCTAGGAACTAGAAAAGACAAGGAAACAGATTTTCCCCTGAAGCCTTTAGAATGGAATACAGCCCTGCTGACACCTTGATTTCAAACCAGTGAGACCTGTCTTCGATTTCTGATCCCCAGAACAGTAAGATAATAATTTAGTATTCCTTAAGTCACTAAGTTGTAGTAAATAGTTGCAGTAGGAATAAGAAATAAATACAGGCACCAATGGAGTTGTGTAACTTGAAAAGGAGGACTGTGTCTTCTTGTGAATCTAAAGGAAATGTAGAAAGTGAATAGTGCAACAGGGAAATTTAAATGTGCAACGAGAGTTCGTGTGTGTTCAGATTCAGACAGGCTCTTCAGGAAATACAGGAGGGTGTACCTATAGCCTCAATAACCTCAACTCACTGATAATATCAGAACTAGTTAACACAGATCCAAGTGTCAAAAGTGCATCATTGGTTGTGGTTATTTTAGTGTGGTTTGACTCTACTTTAATGAAATGTAATATATAATGTTTGAAATATCCTAAATAGGCATTCATACTGCTCAAAAGGATGTTTTTTAACATGTCAACTTCCCGCTATATTTTAAATTTCACAAGGGCAGGGCATACATATGTCTTTTTCACCATTACTTCCCATGCGTAGCACACTGCCTGGCATATCACAGGCACCCGATGAGTATTTACTAAATAAACAAGTAAAAAGAATTGCTCCACCATAAGGAGTCTCCCAAGAATTAAGGAACATTTAAAACATATTATTTACAAACAGTTTTCATGAAGACAGATTTTGTGTAAAGAAAGACATGTCTGCAATTGGATTTATTATTCATTCAACATATTGAGCATTTTTGGCTTTCACACTCTGCTCTAGGGAAGGAGACATAGCAGTCAATAAAACCAAGCCCCTTCTTTCATGCAGTGGTATAATATTTTTAGGGGAAACAGATAAGAAAAATATGCACTATGAATTTAAAAGCAGTTTTGTACTTCCTTCAATGAAATGGCATAGTTTATCCCATATAAATAGGATTTGAGCTTTGAGTGATATTCCCAGTAAATGAGTTTGTAGTGAGGCATCCATGTTCTTATCTAGTCCCCCTGATATGGTTTGGCTCTATATCCTCACCCAAATCTCATCTTCTAGCTCCCATAATTACCATGTGTTGTGGGAGGGACCCTGTTGGAGACGATTGAATCATGCGGGTGGGTCTTTCTCATGCTGTTCTCATGATAGTGAATGGGTCTTATGAGATCTAATGGTTTTAAAAATGGGAGTTTCCCTGCACAAGCTCTTTTGTTGCCTGCTGCCATCCATGCAAGATATGAGTTGCTCCTCCTTGTCTTCTGCCATGTTTGTGGAGCCTTCCCAACCATGTGGAACTGTAAGTCTAATAAACCTCTTTCTTTTGTAAATTGCCCAGTCTCCAGTTTGTCTTTATCAGCAGTGTGAAAATGGACTAATACAGTAACTTGTTACCAACAGAGGGACTAATACACCCCCTTTCTATTATATTCGGCCTACAGGTGGTTCGTTGATAGAAAAAAGGAGAAAAACCAGCATTTGCTAAAATACATTCCATATGCCAGGCACTGTGCTGGGCCTCCCTCCCTCCCTTTCTTCCTTCCTTCCTTCCTTCTTTCTTCCTTTCTCACCCTCCCCTCCCCTCTCCTCCCCTCCCCTCCCCTCCCCTCCCCTCCCCTCCCCTCCCCTCCCTTCCCTTCCCTTCCTCATCATCTATCTACCTAAAATGTATGCAGCATTTACAATTTAATGATAGTTACATGCATTGTTTTCTGTCATTATCCCTATTTTACACATGAAGAAACAGTCTTAGAGATGCATAGAAACTGCTCAAGACCACGCAGCTAGTAAATGATGGAGACAGAAATTAAAAGCTTGCTTAGCTCACGTAACACAAAAACTGTTAGGCCACTGTGTTTGGCTCAATTGACATTGAACATATGACCAAAGTATCTTCTCCTCTACATTTTAATAACCTATAGTAAAAGACTCCTGAGCTGTCAATTTGAATTGAAATGCTAACAAGCCACTATCTAACATAATACTGCTTTGGACAAAAGCCTAGGCTCCCTAAGCCTTATGTTTTGAGGGAGTGGCTGATGTTGGAAACAGGAAGCACTGGGCTATTGAAGCAGGGTCTGCCAATGTGCTAACTAGTGTGTGAATCTTCAGGCTGTTTCACCAGGTTCCCTCAGAGTGCTATACCTTTCCGTGTGCTCCCTTCCTTTGCCACAAACTTTACCTTTGGTTTTACTCACTGGCTTTCTGCATTTTACAATCTCATTAATTGTGTGACCCAGGTCCCTGATGCAGTGCTGTGATTGGAGAAGCACTGCAAACTGTACCTGGTTATGAGGAGGGGCTGGGAGACAATAAACTGCTTTTAATTAGCTGCGGCTCATTTCCCATAACTGGGATGCAGTTCTGGAGTGCTGCAGCTCAGATTATTTCAATAGCAGGCAGCACTGACTGAGAGCTCCCATCCCCTGATGGGAGTCTGTCTAGTTTGAGCTAAAGAAGCTGATGTGATTAAGTGTGGGGTTTTTGATTAGGTGGACTTTGACAAGGCTTATTTGATTGTGTCAGGCTGGGGTTTCTTGAGGAATTGCCTGTGTCTCAAAATTGAACCACAACTTGACATGTCTGGGAACTTGGGATTTCCAGGCTGTGAGGCTGAAGGAATTAATTTTAATTGGCCAAAAGTAAAGACTGAGGAATTCAGAATATCACACGAGCCCCTATTATCTCACTCAACCATTTGTTTTCCTATCATGGACGGTAATTTAAATGACACCCACAGGCTTTGGAGATCATTTTATAAATTTTGCACTGGACCTGAGAGTTACAAGTGTACCCAGCCAGATGTGTTTCTTGGCCTCACACGGCAGGACTTATGCCTGGGCCATGTTTCACTCAAGCAACCATAATAGAGCCTCTAGGCAGGTCATCTTCAACAAGGCAATGGAGGGAGGAAGGGAGGTTAGGCATAGGCGTGATGTATACCTCATGTATAATCAATTATTTATTTTACTAAATACTGTAACATTATGTCCTTTCTGGACAGAGGAAATCTATGCGACCTGCCATAAAGATGGAGATTAGTAGTCCCTTAATCGCTATACAGCTGTATCTTATTGGCAACTCAAAATAATTCCTGAGCTACATCCTCTATGAAACTCAGAGAGAGTGTTAACATTGTGACGGTTGTAGCTTGTTTGTGTACATACTTTTTGTGTTTGGGAGTTGCTGACATTTAGCTTTACATAAGAATGTGCTAAATGTTGCATCAAAACATGTATTAAAATATGACATTGAATACCTTGAATATATACAATTTATGTTCATCAATAAACATTTATTGGCTGAGTGTGGTGTCTCACGCCTGTCATCCCAGCACTTTGGGAGGCCGAGGTAGGTGGATAACGAGGTTAGAAGATTGAGACCATCCTGGCCATCATGGTGAAACCACATCTCTACTAAAAATCCAAAAATTAGCTAGGTATGGTGGCACGTGTCTATAATCCCAGCTACTCGGGAGGCTGAGGCAGGAGAATCGCTTGAACCCAGGGGGCAGAGGTTGCAGTGAGCTGAGATCACACCACTGCCCTCCAACCTGGCGAAAGGGCAAGACTCCATCTCAAAAAAAAAAAAAAAAAAAAAAAAAGATTATACTCCAATAAAGCTGGGAAGAAAATTTTGCCTGAACAATTCAGCTTGGACAATCCAGCTCAGTGGATTGTCCAGCAGGCCTCTGGGAGGGCCCTTGGAATAGTTTTGTTTTGTTTTGTTTTGTTTGAGACAGAGTTTTTGCTCTTGTTACCCAGGCTGGAGTGCAATGGCGCGATCTCCGCTCACCGCAACCTCCACCTCCTGGGTTCAGGCAATTCTCCTGCCTCAGCCTCCCGAGTAGCTGGGATTACAGGCATGCACCACTATGCCCAGCTAATTTTTTGTATTTTTAATAGAGACCGGGTTTCACCATGTTGACCAGGATGGTCTCGATCTCTTGACCTTTGACCTTGTGATCCGCGGGCCTCAGACTCCCAAAGTGCTGGGATTACAGGCTTGAGCCACCACACCCAGCTGGAATAGTTTATAAAAGAGTGGTGCTCTCTGAGTTAAGAGAAACTGAACTCATATTGTAGGTACCTTTATGTTGAGCAATGAGTTATTAATGCCTACCTCAAAGCTCTTAAACATACTCAGCTTTCCTTTGAGCTAATTCCACAACAGGTTTCCATCACCAGTAGCATCTTGCTAATGACACAGAACCTTAAACATGGTTTTTTAAAAAGAGCATGAATTGCTATTGAATGAGAACTGTTTCTGAAGGGGGACCAATGTGATATCCCAGCTTAATTCCCTGGGTGATTCTGTAGTGATTGTGTGCTAGATCTATGTGCTAGACCTTGGTCTGCTACCAGTTTATAAAAGGCAAACATTTTAAGTAACATAAAAGCTGCAGTGACACATCCAGCCAAGGATTCTACCAGTAACAGTGTCAGCAAATGACAGATTCTGAGGACACAAAACTACTTGTGCGATGTCCTCTTAGTGCCTCTGGAAAGCTGGGAGAAACAGACAGCCAGACGCACACACTATTGCATGCTTCCCTTGCCAAAGCATCTTCCTTAAGAATTAAAATTAAGAAAGATTAATTAGTTTGCTGCTGTAGAGCATGTGGAAGATGGCTGTTCCCATGATGCATGTAGAGAGGGTGCTACAGGCCTATGATTCATTGCTCTGTCAGCACTGTGAGCTACACTGTATGAAAATGCCATATAAATGCAAATACAAATACAAACATCACATTTCCCTGTTGGCTAGTGATAAGGTGCTCATCCAGATGAGACATTAAGATTTAAAAGCAGAAAAGTAATAGCTGGGAAGAAAAAAAAAAAAAAAACTAAAAAAACCCCTACAATTACAGTACTCCTCAAACAAAGTTTCCTTTTTAAGAAAGCCATTAAAGTGCTTGCTGTACCCCGAGGCCTCCAATGACAGTTACTCACATAGCCTAAATGGGTAGGCTATAGTAAAAAATGATGTATTTGTGATTAATTCAATTAGGAAGAGGATAAATTTTGATGTCCAAAGGGAGGTATGTTCCCCAGAGGTGAGTAGCTCGTAACCAAGTTGTCTCTGATATGGACTTTAGTTATTGACTTAATAATGATTTTGGATCCTGACTTTATATAATCCCTTACATTCCTCAAGTGCTTTAGATGGAAGGGAAAAAGCAACAATGTAGCCTCATGAAGGCTTAGCCAAGTGCCTGGCACTTCCTTTTTTAAGAGACAGAGTGTGCAGGGAGCCATTTTCTCAGTGTTTTTCCTGATTGTGTTGCTGCCTGATGGCTAACTATTGATATAAGAAATCCTTTAAAATGAATGTGAAAAGAGAATGAATATTGGAACCATAGAATTTTAAAGCTGAATGGGCCTCAGAAGATTTTAACATTGTTCCAGAACTGAAAATTTTGCCAGACTATGAGCAATGAATCTTTGCAATCCAATCAGTATTCTTGTATAAGAACATAAAAATGTTCATCGGGGTTTCAACCAGTCTACAATTGCAAAAACTGGGACCCAAAACCAAAGGATATTTTGCAGGCAGACCTGCTTGTCCTTCCTGACATCATCTTCAAGGCTTAGAGACCTCCTAATCAACCTATGTTTCCCTTTATAACCCAGTTGAGAGCTGACACTGAATTATTGAAACTTCTTGAACCAGTTTGCATTATCCACCTGCCTCCTAGATTGGAAAACCGTCTACTCTAACTCTAGTTTATTGGTCCCTAAGCTATCTTCCTCAGGTTTCAAGTTTGGAATGTGGTCAGGAAGCTTAGACTTAAACTTCTGGGAATATTTGTATCTTTTTCTTCTGACTAATGAGCAAGAATGAATAGCAACAATGTTTATTCAGACTATCTCAGGGTGTCCCTTCTCTCTGCTTAACACTTATAAATGGCTTCTCATTGTCTATTGTATCTGAGCAGTATGGGCCAACTTGGTATGGGGGACCTGCCTTTAACTTAATCATTGATCATTTATATCAGAAGTAAGCAAACTATGGATAGTGCATTATCTGGTTGCCTTGCTTGGTAAATAAAGTTATATTGAACACAGTGCACTCATTTGTTTATATATATCTATCATCTATAGCTGCTTTCACACTATAAGAGCGTAATTGACAGGTTACAACAGAGATTGTGGCTCACAAAGCCAAAAATATTTACTGTTACGCCTTTTATAGAAAAAGGTTGATGACACCTGATCTATATCACTGTTTTGTTTTGTTTTGTTTTGTTTTGAGATGTATGATGCAACCACAGAATGAGCATTTTCAGAATACAGATTGCTAGGCCCTATCTTGGTCTTATTAAATAAGAGCATTTGGGAGTAGTTCTTGGGCTTGGTGTTATGAAAAAAAATAGTACAGTAGGGATGATACTGATATACCTTCATTAGGAAGTACTGCTCTGCAGGGACATTTTGACTTAGAACATTAGCTTATGAGTACAATTTGAGTCACATTAAAAATAGCAAGACATTTTACTACTTCTTTTTTTTTTTTTTTGAGACAGAATCTCCCTCTGTTGCCCAGGCTGGAATGCAGTGGCACGATCTCTGCTCACTGCAACCTCTGCCTCCCAGGTTCAAGCAAATTTCCTGCCTCAGTCTCCCAAGTAGCTGGGACTACAGGCGCACACCACGACACCCAGCTAATTTTTGTATTTTCAGTAGAGACAGGGTTTCACCTAGTTGGCCAGGATGGCCTCAATCTCTTGACCTCGTGATCTGCCGGCCTTGGCCTCCCAAAGTGCTGGGATTATAGGTGTGAGCCACTGCTCCTGGCCACCACTTCTTCCCTAATTTCTGACATAGGATCTACATATCTCCTCTAAAGTCAAATCTAAGTTGTTGCTGGGAGTTCTCAGGGGTTTTTAATGTTTATTCTTGAATTTGTGTGCCATTGCCACCAATTACCAGTAAATATGCATTATGTATCCTCATGCCCATCAAGTACCATCTCTTCCACTGGGCATCTACCAGATATGGCCATATCTGTCAGGTACCACTGTCTTTTGAGAAAACTAAGCCAGAGCCTTCAAAATGTCAAATCTGCACTGCTTTTCATTGGCAAGTAGGAACAGATTCTTCCTGTACCCTTTGTATTCCTCTGAATTAGAGGTATGCCCACATATTGATAGTTATGCTCAATATCTTACAGTGATCTTACGAAAAAATCTTAGTTTTTACATGTTATCTGTAAGCCTCAAATGTGAATTCAATATGGACTGAGGAAAGACACAAATCATTTGTACTTAGATTCATCCATTCTTTGTTTCTCATTTAAGTTTGTTGTGTCTGGTTACTTCTCAGTTTACGAAAAAGTATCTCCTAGACGGTTTCTCAAACCCTCAAGTAAGTAGGTCTACTCCACCAGTTCCCCAAGCATGACAACGTGAATGTCAGAATCCCATTTTAGGTTCATGCTGTAAAACTATTTGCTCCTTTTGCCTCTAGCTCTACCCCACAACCCTTGGAAGACTTCTTGGCAAACGTTTCATGTTTATAATCGGAACTAACTTGAAAGATGTAGAATATTTAAGTGTATATTTCTTCCCATCAGAATGTGGGTCACAAAGTTATGAGGGAAAGAATTACTCCAGTAGATACCCTCTTTTACTTAAATGGACAAATAAAACAAAGTATATGTTGAGAGATATTGCTAAAGTTGAAAATGTCTAGCGAGGGCTAATAAGGATGTTTAACAGTTTTTTAAAACATTTCAGTTGAGGGAATGTGGATATTTAACCTCAAGAAAAGGAGACGAAATGAAAATATAATAGATGTCTTCAAATATTTAAAAGGATGCTGATAGAAAGATGTAACTTACTTTTATATCTGAGTTGGGCAGAACTAGAACCAATGAATGAAAACTAGAATGAAATAGAGTTCAATTTAATTTAAAAATGACTTTATGACATTACAACAGACTATCATAAGGTTCAGTAAGTTCACCTTACTGTACATATGCTAGTTAAAAACCAGGATGGCCAACACTCCAGGATATAGTACATGAGATTCTTGTACCGGATGAAAGGTTTATGATGTTCAATAGCTTTCAAACTGAGGTTTGAGAGGCCCTAAGGTGTTCCACACAAAAGCATCAGAAGCAGTGAGCTAGGTAAGGAGTAGAGAAGGTAGGTCAAAAAGATAAAAGTAAGTTTACAAGAAATCTGAGAAGTCAAAATAGTACTGTAATGTCATTCTTGACCACCACTGCATCTTTAGTGCTTGGGACACCACTTGGCACATACTAGGTGCTTGATAATTAGTGGATAATTGAGTGAATGAATGCCTGAGTGAAAATATCTCATTATCAATAACAATAATGGCAAAGTAATAGAATGCAAAAAAAAATAAAGGAATATCAGCAATGTGTGTGTGTGTGTGTGTGTGTGTGTGTGTGTGTGTGTGTGTGTGTTGTGAGGGTGGGATTGTAGGAGGGCAGGGGTGGAAGAGCAGTGAATCTATCACTGAAGATTTCTGGAGTAGAGAAAAGTGACTTTTGAGGGGATTTTGACTTTTGAAGGGGGTGAAAAATATAGGATGGCAGAAAGTGAAGTAAGAGAAGGCAGAATAATAATCTAAGTTCCCTAAGAGCAGGTACCTTATCTGTTTTGTTCATTCCCACATGCTCAGTACCTGGCACAGTTTATTGCATTCAGTAGTGCAACATGATTTGTTAAATCAATACAGTTATGCATATGTGGTAAGGAAAGTGATTCATGTACAGGTAACAAGTTGATCTTATAATTTCAGCATCGGAAGGTACAAATAGTTTGATTTTATTTTCTTCAAACTGACATCTTCAAATCATATTCTAGAATTTCCTTCTTCTAGATAAACATCTCTAGTGTCTCCAGCCATTCTTCATGTTATATTTTGTTTATGCCACTTGCTAGCTGTGTGTCCTTGGTTATGTTCCAAACTACTTCAAGTTTCAGTTTTCTTACGTGTGAAAAATGATACCCTTACACAGCTGTTATGAGGATTCGATGAGATAATCTGTGTAAAGTGTTGACACATAATAAATGATCTTTTCTCTCTTAAAAGTCCAACATAGTACAGTGGAATCATCAAGACATTGGTTCAAATTTTGGCACTGCCTCTTATTATCTGTTTGAACTTAGACATGTTACTTAATATCTCTGAGCCTCAGAGAGTAGCCTGGCTCTTTTTTTGAGGACTAAATGAGCTAATACCTGTAAAGTATTAAGTATATTACATGATAAGTACTTAATAAGTAGTAATTATTACCATTATTATTATCTGGCAAGATCTCAATTGCTTCTGTCCTGATTCCCTCTCCTGAACACTTTCCCAGTTGGTGCACATCCTTATAAAGGAGTGGTGGTCAGAAGTCAATACAATACCTCTAGTATAGTCTGACTAGAGGATGATGAACCAACTTTATTATCTTCCTTAAATACTACACATTTAATACTGCATTTTAGATTGCATTGGCTTTTTTAGATTGCATTGGTAAACTATGATCAATATTGACTCATACTGAGCTTAATGGGAGGAGTATCATACAGGGTGATAAGTCATACTCTCCTTATCCTTCTTTTGTTTTTGTACATGTGGTTTCTTAGCTATAAATTCAGGAATTCTTTGGGCCATTGGTCTGCTCTATTTACTTCCTAGCCATGGACCAGTCAGTTAACTCTAGAAAATACAGCTTCCTCCTTGTAGAATGGGTGTAGTAGCTTACAGCTACCACAGCAAGTTGTCCAGAGGGTTGAGACATTTAAAGAGTCCTTAGAGATTTTCTATAAGATGTGAGGTAAATCTCCTACATGAAATAGTTATCTTTCTTCCAGAATGGTTAGTTGTGTTTCATTGCTTTCTCTAAATATACATTGGAACAATTCTGATGCTTCCAAAGGACATAATTTATTCAACATGCCATTAGGCTTGCTCTGGCTGTTTGTATTGATAACACTTGATCTTGCAATCTGAAAAATTCATTATTAAGAGGCCAGTGAAACTCATGGCAAGGGCAATGAAAATTTGAGCTTCCAGTTGAAAATATTTTCATAAAATAGTGCGCAATAAGGAATGATTTCCATCCCCATGTGTGCTTCTATAAGTGCTGAACTGTGAACAATAATAACCATTATATCGTAGAGTTTAACAGCATAGACTCTGAAGTCAGACTGCTTGGATTTAAATTCTAGCTCCACTGTATGCCAGCTGTTTCATCTTAGGTGGATTACTTCTTTGTGCTTCAGTTTACTGATCCAAAAATAAATTTAAAAAATAATAAAATAAAAATAAAAAATAAGAAACAAATCACTGATTATTTTTAAGTACCTGAGTAGATGCTTTCAAAAAATCTAGGCAGCCAGGTGTGGTGGCGCCTGCCTGTAGTCCCAGCTACTCAAGAGGCTGAGGCAGGAGAATCACTTGAACCCAGGAGGCGGAGGTTGTAGTGAGCTGAGGTTGCACCACTGCACTCCAGGCTGGGACAGAGCGAGACTCTGTCTCAAAACAAACAAACAAACAAAAAACAACAGTACCTACCTCATAGAGTTATTATGAGGATTAAATGAGTTTAATCACTTAGAATAATGCCTGGGTGGCAGTAAGTGCTATGTGTTAGCTATAATTCTTATTCTAGTATTAGTCTAATTCTAGCTGTAATTCCAATACTACTCTCCTGCTCTGTTTGACAGATACATTATGAGTAGGAGGTCCTTAATTCACATTCCAAGCCACTAAGAAAACCTGTTGGCTCTGTCTTTAAAATATATCCAGAACTTAACTACTTCTCATTAGTTCCACCTCTACTATACGGGTGCAAATGATTGTTGTCCCTTTTCTTGATTATTGAAATAGCCTTCAAATAGCTCTTACACTCACCATTTCTCCTACTCCTACTGTCTCAAAACAACCAGAAAGTCTCCTTTTTAAACCTAGGTTGGCTCATGACATTCCAGTGTTGAACACACTCTAATGACTTTCATTTCAGAGTAAACCCTAAAGTGCTTACATGGCCTAAAATGACTTTCATGATCAGGACCCCATAACCTTTTTTATCTCCCCTCCTTAATGTCTCTCTTAATCTTCCCACTCCAGTTATATTTGTATTCCTACTTTTCCTCAAATATATCAGGCACACCTGTCAGAGCCTTTGCATATGCTCTTTTCTCTGCCTGGAAACTCTTCCTCTTGATATCCACATGATCCACTCTCTCATCTCCTTTGGGTCTTTACTCAAATCTCATTTTCTCAGTGAAGCCTTTCCTGACCTTATTTTTTATTTTTATTTTTTGAGATGGAGTTTTGCTCTTGTTGCTCAGGCTGGAGTGCAATGGCATGATCTCAGCTCACCGCAACCTCCACCTCCCGGGTTCAAGTCATTCTCCTGCCTCAGCCTTCTGAGCAGCTGGGATTACAAGCATGTGCCACCACATCCAGCTAATTTTGTATTTTAAGTAGTGATGGGGTTCCTCCATGTTGGTCAGGCCAGTCTCAAACTCCCAAACTCACTCACCTTGGCCTCCCAAAGTGCTGGGACTACAGGCGTGAGCCACGGCACCCGGCCACCTGACCTTATTTTTAAAACTGCAAATCCTTCCAAATCAGCATCCCAGTCTCCTTCCCCTGTGAATTTTTTTCTATGTAGCATTGAATACCATCAGCTACAACATATGATTTAATTTATTTGAATATAGCTGTCTCCATCCTTCCTCATTAGAATGTAAGTTCTTTGAGGTCAGGTACTTAGTTTTGTCCAGTGATATAGTGGATAAGAGCTTGGCCATGTAGATACTCAATAAATGCTTATTGAATGAATGGTGTTTAAGCCATTTTCTGGATGTTGCCTGAAAACATGTCATAATACTTAGAACTATTAGATACTAAATATCTTAGACCTCAATATTTTCATTAATGATATTTTTTTCTATTTTCAGGAGAAAAGGTTTTATCAGCCATAGTTAATGGAAGAAGATCTGAATATCTCATCAAAATCTAGAGTGTGAATGAAAGGAATAGCAGTGTGGATGAAATCCTAAAATAATAGAATTCTTAAATTGAAAAAAGCCTGGAATATTTTAGACAACACATTTAGTTATTTAAGACATGGGCAAATTAAGATGCAAAAGTCCCATGTTTTGTTAGCGGCACATTGAACATTCAGATTCAAATCTAGACATCAAGTTCTATACCATTTTTACTGTATGTGATCTTTTTCTAGGTAGGGGCCAGTGTATCATCTGGTTAAGTACATTCAACATATAGAAATAAAACAACTTGAGACCAGCTTGAAAACTAAATGTAGTGAAGGCAAAATAACTTTATAGAATCTGGATCCTGAAAGGAGAAGAATAATTCTGGTCAGAATGGGTATGGGTTAATATCGAATCCTTCTTTAAAAGGATGCATTTTGATGGATTTTTTTTTTTTTTTTTTTTTTTTTGAGACGAAGTTTCCCTCTTGTTGCCTAGGCTGGAGCACAATGCCATGATCTTAGCTCACTGCAACATCTGCCTCCTGGGTTAAAGCCTCCTGCCTCCTGGGTTAGATGTGTGACATTCAATGTTACAAGTTAAAGCGATTCTTCTGCCTCAGCCTCCCAAGTAGCTGGGATTACAGGCATTCACCACCACGTCCAGCTAATTTTTGCATCTTTGGTAGAGATGGGGTTTCACCATGTTGACTAGCCTGGTCTTGAAATCCTGACCTCAGGTGAACTACCCTCCTCAGCCTCCCAAAGTATTGGGATTATAGGCATAAGCCACTGCTCCCAGCATTGATGGATTTTTGAAGGAGGCGAAAGGCTTGAACTAAAAGAGGAAATAGCTTATATTTTGGATAAGAAAGAGGAAGACACTTCTCAAGATCTTAGAGCAGGAATTAATAAGTTATATTTTATGGGTTTTTTTTACCTTTAGGAGTCAAGATTACTGCAAAAGATAACCTTGGCTACAGCAAAATGACCAATTCTTTGCAGAGTGGGGCTTATTTCACTAAAAACAAGTTATTCTCCTTAAGCTCGCCAGACTCAGAGTTGAATGCCAATTAATCAATGCAAGATTTGCTATTAAGCAATTTTCAAATGGCTATGTGAAGGCAAGGCTAGTAGTTTGTGGGTGCTGAGAGAGGTCAGGAATCAGCTGACTGTTTTTGCATTTGTGGTGATATAGACTGTCCAAGTAAATGCTAAAAAAGGAAAAGGCTTTTGAGATTGGAAAGTGAGGGCTAATTTCTGGAAGAAACAGAAAAAGAAGGAATAAAGACATTTGAGCATCATTCTCTACCTTATTCACATTTTGCTTTCTACTAGATTGTGATAGAGATGCAATTAATATTTTTGTCTTCAAATCCATATGCCAGACAACTCTTTGTTAGATACGTGACATTCAATGAGCTGCTTAACATCTCTGAGCCTGTGTCCTTATGTCTAAAACAGACATATGGTGATAACTCTAGCCACCTCTTAGAGTGACTGTGGTGGCTAAATTAGATAGTGCATATAAAGCACCTAATATACTGCCTGGTACATAGTAATCAGTCAGCTGTGTGTATCCTCTGGTCTATATTACAAGGCTTCATATTTTTATTATGCTTTGCAAAATGTAATGCATAATAATATAAATTCTTATGTGTTCCTTGCATATGCCTGGTGAGGCAAATGCTATTTTTGTGATGATTGTTATTGTCAATAATTTTTAAAAAGGGCTATGTGCTTGTAATTATAACCAGCTGAAAACAATTTCTGGCTGGGTACAGTGGCTAGTGCCTGTAATCCCAACATTTTGGTAAGCTGAGGTGAAGCAGGAGTGGTGAGAAGCAAACCTCTAGAACACCAAACTGAGGAAGGGAGTGGCTTTTTATTCAGCCGGAAGCTGTGGGAGGCTACAGCCTCATTCACTGAGCTCTCTGAAAAGCAGCTTCTCTCTCCTTTTATAGGCTTACAATGCTAAAGGGGAAACTGAGGAGGAACTATGTCACTGTCCCCTTGGCTGGATGTCTGACCTTACAATTTTTGATTTGCTAGTTCATATGCAGCAGGAGCTGGAACAGGCAGGGGAGGGGGCTTACAGAGACAAGACAAATGTAGTAAATTATTAGTTGGCAGAGGTGTTTCCAGGAGGGAGCCTGAGCCATACAGACATAGAGGTGTGACCCAGTGCTGGGCTCCAGCTGGTGGGAATAACATTCATTTGTAGCTCTTTCAAGGCTTACAGATAGCAGAGATGCTGGGAACCAAAAAGGGAGTCATTTTCCCAGCTCTTTGGTATTTTCTTTCTTTTTTTTTTTTTACCCTCCTTCCCATTCGAAGGGGAGGAGGAGGTGGAGGCCAGGAAGTAGGAGGGGGGAAGGGGGTCTGCCCTCTCAGGGTGAATCATTTGAGGTCAGGAGTTTGAGACCAGCCTGGCCAACATGGTGAAACCCTGTCTCTACTAAAAATACAAAAATTAGCTGGGCATGATGGCATTCACCTGTAACGGCAGCTGGAGGTTGAGGCAGGAGAATTGCTTGAACCCAGGAGGGAAAGGTTGCAGTAAGCCAAGAATGTGCCATTGCACTCAAACCTGGGTGAGTCGGTGAGACAGTGACAATCTGCCTTAAAAAAAAAAAAAAAAAAAAAAAAAAAAGCAATTACTAACCTGTACATAAAAGTGTTTTTTTGTTTTTGTTTTTTTTCCTGTGGCTTTTTCTATGTAAAATCATTCTCCGTACTATACTGCTTCAAAGTCTAGGGCCAGTGCCTACATCTTTCTAAACAATTATTTCTTCAACCACTTATTTCTTCATTGGAGCAAACAGATGTGGGGCATTTGTTAAGAGGAGCTCTTTAAAGGGCACTATTAGGTTTCTGCTTTTAGAGGTGGACTTTTCTGGCCATTTAGAAGCTAAGATCTTTTATCTGAAAGGAAGATAATGTCTGTTTATGTTGATGACTGTCTATTTGGATGTTAGAGAAAGTTTCTGATGTTGACGTACCATGTGCTGAGTTCAGGCTGGCTTATAACTTATATCAGGGTGCTGGAGACCACAGTTGTAAAATAACTAAAGACATATATATTCCTTGGGCAGTATCCATCAGAAGATTAGCTTGCACACTATGTGCAGTTGATGTCAGTGATATTTGTGTGGAGCCATGATGCCAACTGCAGTCGGGCAGTTGTGGCCAGGACTGTGTGCTCCATGGAGCCAATGGGAGCCAGGAACAGGCAGGAGTCCTGCCCTCCTGGGCACAGCTGCAGCCACACAAGTTGTGGTTGTAGACACAGCACTCCTTATGTTTTGGGAGCTGGGAGCAGCCAGGAGCCCCATCGTCCCAGGCACAGCTGCAGCCACCCAAGACATGGCTGCAGACCTGGGCATCTCTGCACTCTTGGGGGCCTGGGAAGGCCCACTCTCCTGCCTGCCCTCAGGCTTAGAGGTGTCTGCTCCTGCTGCCTGGACACTCCCAGCTCCTGGTGCCAACTGCAATTTCAGAGCTGGGCTGGGGCCAAGTCTGGGTGCTATTATAGCCTAGCTAGGTGTATGTATACTCAGGACAGTGGAGACACACCAGGCCCCTGCTGCCTTGTTATCAACCAGATTTTGGGCACTGAGGAGCATGGGAAGGAGGCTGAGTGGAGGTTGAAGGCAGCTCGGCACTGTCCTGCAGGTGCCTTTTAGCATGAGCAGCCTGGGTGCCATGAATGGTGGCAGGAGGCAGACAGGTTCCTGAGTGAAAGGGGGTGGGTCCTGGTGAAGCTCCACCTCCAAGCCACAGAGGGCCTAAAGCCTGGGGCATAGGTTGCCAACCCTCTAGACTGGGGTAAGAACTTTTGGTGCTTTATCCAGGCCTGCCCAGGCCCATCTATGGACGAATCAACATGCACCTCCTCCCCTCTGAGACCCATAAAAGCTCCAGACTCAGCCAGACTCAAGGAGATGGCTGGATAACCAGCTGCAAAGAGGAGCTACTCACACCATGCTCATTCACACAATCCTCTCTGCTCTGCACCTGGCTCACCCTTGGCAGGCATGGGATGCAGGCCAGTAGTGTGGCCGAGTGCAGCCTGCCAGGTCGAGTAGGTAGAATAAGCACAGAGGGCCCGAGTAAAACTCATGAAAGGTGCCGCTGGTTACAGAGGTTTCCATCTGGTGAAGCAACACCCCAAGAATCCCATGATATAAGCAGGGTTCCAGGCAGAAGAAACAGATGGCAGAGTGAACAGCAAGGTTAAGAAATTGAATCAGTCAATCTCTGAACCCTATTGGAGCTCAATTTCTCAGACACCTAACTCCCAGCAATACTCCTGCATTTTTTTGAAATACAGTCTAAATAAAGGATACACAATATTTTTTAAAGAGAAAATGTGCTTGAGAGAAAGACAGAAACAAAGAGAAAAGAAGCACACTTGCACCTGCCATTCCCCCCCCCAAAAAAAAGACAAACTAAGAGAGAGATTGAGGAAAACATAAACAGAGAGAGATGAACAACAGAGAAATGCCTTATTCTCTGTATTAATGTGGAAGTATGCTTTGGCTGGAGTTCAGAGTGAGACCAACAATCTGCTGCGGGGACTGCTTATATAATGAGGAGCATAATGTTTGCTGGAAAATGTCATTGTTCTCTACAGAGACACTGGAGCCACTTGGGACATGTTGGGAAATGTATCACCTAGAAAGTACATAATGGGAGGTGGGAATGGGAGTGTCTAAGTAGCTATAGAATATGCAATGCCACCGGGCGCGGTGGCTCAAGCCTGTAATCCCAGCACTTTGGGAGGCTGAGGCGGGTGGATCATGAGGTCGAGAGATCGAAACTATCCTGGTCAACGTGGTGAAACGCCGTCTCTACTAAAGATACAAAAAATTAGCTAGGCATGGTGGCGCATGCCTGTAATTGCAGCTACTCAGGAGGCTGAGGCAGGAGAATTGCCTGAACCCAGGAGGTGGAGGTTGCAGTGAGCCGAGATCCCGCCATTGCACTCCAGCCTGGGTAACAAGAGTGAAACTCCGTCTCAAAAAAAAAAAAAAAAAAAAAAAGAATATGCAATGCCTCTGGAGTCACTAAAATAATAAGATTTCAGTGGTCAAGGCTCCCATTCTATGTCTAGGAGGACAGAGGCCAGACAAAGCCTACCAGGTAAAACCACACCCACACCTGGAAAGAAATAATTCTTTCTACTCAAATAGATGGAACGGTGGGGAGATAATAAAATGATGATGTTCAAAGGTGTCAGATGTAGGCATGTAGATCAAAATGGGGGAAGGGGAGTAATACAGAAAACATGAATGGAAGTTATCTAAAAAGATGACAGAAATAACTGAGTTTATATCCTAGCAATAATTTAGAAAAAAAATAGTACACAATCTAAGATTTAGACTAAGAAAATAAAAGAGAACCTCAATATTCATACCTTGATGAGTGCTTGCTTATCCCACAGATGATTGATCTATTAGATTTCAAACTGAGGAATATTTTAATTATCTTGAAAGCAGCCACCTTCAGTCATGAATACTGGGCCTAATAATCCCATCCAGGCTTCAGGTGGGAAACTGCAGGATAGTAACTTCCGACAGGAGCCCTCTGAGTATAAGATGGATTTCTTTTATAATAAGACCAGTATTTGTAATTTTTAACAATTTTAGAATTAAAACTAAGTAAATTATGATCATCACAGAGAAAAATACATGAAATAGACATACAAAATAAAAATCAATTAAGACCACTCCTATTCTCATTGTTCAGAGCTGAACACTGTTTGTATTTTGGTATCTGTTCTTTCTGCCATTTTCTCTACCTATAAATACTACTCACATATGTTGAAAAAAATAAATTATAGCATACTATGTCTACTTCTCTGGTATCATTTCCCCACAATATATTATATATGCTTTTCCATGTCAAGTCATACAGTTCTAGGAAGTATCTACATTATAATTTGTAATGAACACACAGTATTCTATTGCATGGATGAACCATATTTTATTTAAATAGAATTTGAACTCAGGCCTAACACTAAAGATTATGTCTTTCCCTAAGAAGGATGAAACAAGATATAACTAAAAGTGTATAAATTACTTGTAAACTGGGAAGGGTCTTACTGTAATGAAAGGAATCTAAGGTTCCTTGTATCGTTCTTAGGAATAACATAGAGATAATGATTTACTTTATTTTAAGTCAAGTATGCATGTTAAAATATCAAGACTGACTTCTAAAACAAAACAAGACAAACACTAAAACCATTCTCCACATAGTAGCTTGAATGATAATTTGGTTACTAACACAGGCAGTGCTCGTCTTACCACCATGGTCAGGACCGCAGAACGGTCCTAACACGATTTGGTCGTAAGTTGAGTAGGCTATATGTATAGTTGAAATGGTGCACGTGGAGATGGTAGTGCTGCCAGAAGCTGGTCCGCACTGTCGTACGCCCAGCTGGGCAACGTTTGTGCTGCCAGACGCGGAGCAGTCATGGCTAGCGATTGTGGTCGTAAAGTCGAATGGTCGTCAGTTGCATGGGTCGTAAGTCGATCAATACCTGTATACATTTAGAGGAGCCATACAGTGCAGTAAAAAGAGCACTGGAGTAGGAGTTTGAAGAACAATAGACCTCCTTTAACTGAGCTGGTTACCAATTGTATGATCCAGTAGACATACTCTCTCAACAGAGATAGATCTGAAGAAAAGGAGAGGTAATGGTTTTGGTTTACTTTGTTTCCTACCTTGTTAGAAGTAATCATAATTTATATTTTGTCATTTTATTCCATTTATATTTGAGTATCTCTTATAAATGAGCACCAGAGCAATTGTTCAGTTGGCCTTTCCCTTAATCTGATTCTGTCTGCTCCTTTACATGTGCCTCAGAGTACAGACTCTATGGCTGATGAAAGAAGGTTTCTTTAGTTATGCAACCCAGCAAACTCATTGCTTTGGAATAGTTTCCTTGTCAACATTTTTCTAGTTCTGCCTTCGGAGGGCAATGTGACGGGGGCAAGTGGTGGTGGGAGATGCGGGGGTAGAGAGCCATGCATAGTGACGGAGGTGGTTTTCATGATGGCAGTAATCTCTGTAAGCATAGAATGTGTGTCTATTCATATCACCAATGACCCTCTTGCAAAACCCACTCAAATGAACTCCAAAATTACACAGACAGAAAGAGAAGAGCCAGAACTTTGTTCTGTCCTTAATAAGCTCTTACTGTGCCCCCTCTTCCATGCTGTTCTGCTCAATGCCACTGCCCTTTATCCTATCCTGTCTCCCTTCTCACTGTCTGTGTATGCCTAGATCACAGCTTCAGGCCCAAAGCCCACTTAACGTTTTTCTGATATCAAAGTGTACTGTACCCACAGCATTGTATCCAAAGAATAATTGGTATGTCCGGAGAGTATGCAAACCTATAGCCTATTCTCCTATTTGTCTTTGATATTGGTACTAAACCAGGATAGCTAGTTAATGAGCCAATTATTTTAGGACAGGCCAGTAGATCTGGACACATAGCTCTATAGCTTTGAGGTTTTATTTTACTTAAGGCCTCTTTTCTTTAGGGCTTGCCTTTCTTCTGGGGAAGCTCTTCATGAGAGTCAGAGGCCAGCACTGCAGGTACCTAACTTGAAGCAATCTGACATATGAATATTTTGAGTCCTCCAACAGGAAACTTTAAAGAGGGATTTACTTCTCTCTCTCTTTCTTTCTCCATATACGTCTGTGCATGTGTGTGTGTATGTATACATACACTATAATTTTATATTATAGTTTGCTTTAATATGATATAAAAGCCTTGACAATGAATATACACTTTGCCTATTGGATTCTACTTTGTGGAATTTATGCTAACCAAATAATCATGGCTATGTGGACAAAATTCAGTTGGAAGAATATTCATATAAGCATTGCTTATAACTGAAACAAATCTCAAAAATTCTAAATGTCCAATAATAGGAGCTTCATATAAAATACTATGAGGCCATTAAAAATAAGGTTAAAATGGGAAAAATATTTAAATATTGGGTTAAGTGAAAAATACAGGCTACAAGCATCATATAGTGTGAACATGTGTGTCTGTGTGTTTGTGTGTGTGTGTGTGTGTGTGTGTGTGTGTGTGTGTGTAGTGACTGGATAGATATATACCAAAATATTTGAAGTTATTTTCTTTGGACATTGAAGCTATTGGAAAATTTAATTTTTCCAGATTTTTAAGAAGTTAAAAACTATACCATCTATCGTTGTATAAGCCCCATAAAGCTTACAATTATTAATGTTATTTTACTTTATTTCAATTCTTTTCAGAAATAACAGAACTAAAACATTGCTGATAGTATCACTATATTCCCCCACCTCTCTTATCCTGAAGCATACAAAATAGTAAATTTCTTATATTTCTTTCCAATCACTACGAGTAATATTTATTTTATTTTTGTCTTTATTTTCTCTTTTGTTACAATAAAAGAATATTTCTTTGGTTATAAGGAAAAGTTATTAAATTTCTCCCCTGATGCATTTACATTTTGATTTAATTTGCAAGTACATCGAGTATAAATGATCTCTTCTCAGCATGAAATTACATGAAGTAAAGTATAAGCGGTAGAGATTGATCTCCGTATATCTTGTTACTTGACATTGTCACCTGTTAACTGTGGACTTTTGGAAACATTGCTCAACCTCTTTGTCCTTAATCTGAAATGGGGATAGCAATACTTTCCACAAAGTAGGGTTATTGTGTAGCATAAATGAGATAATACATGTAAAGTATAAAGACTATGTCTAAAACATAAAAGTTTTTCTATACAAGGTAGCGGTTATTATTATCACCATTTGACAAATCTGAAAATTGTGTAATGAATTATATAGTATGGTAAAGCATGGCTTCACCTTTAGAGTTTGAATCTACCTTTCCTCTCCTTGAATCTATTAGTGAGTGCTTTAAAAAGAGCAAGGAAAATGTTATTGGAAGCTAGAGGAAAGGAGATATTTTGTAGGTAGTGGCAGAGAGTTTAACAAAATTGACACCTTGCAACAATAGGAAAAAAATAAAACATAAAATGTACCTGAATTGATGAGCATGGCTAAAGAGATTTCCATGAAGAATGTTGAAGGTATCAATGGTTTCTTTTAGTTATATATTGTACAATGTGGAGAGAGATGAGCTAAAGAAAGATTATGTGGTTTGGATGTGTGTCCCCTCCAAATCTCATGTTGAAATGTGATTTCCAGTGTTGGATATGGGGCCTGGTGTGAAGTGATTAGACCATGGGGGTGGATCCCTCATGAATGGCTTAGCACCATTCCCTTGATGATAAGTGAGTTCTCACTCAGTTGATGTAAGCTATGGTTAAGAGTCTGAGACCTCCTCCTCCCCTTGCTCCTAATCTTGCCATGTGATATGCTGGCTTCCCTTCCCCTTCCACCATGATGGTAAGATTCCTGAGGCCTACCCAGCCATGCAGAACTATGAGTCAATTAAACCTCTCTTGTTATGAATTACCTAGTCTCAGTTACTTTCTTTACAGCAGTGTGAAAATGGACTAATACATCCTGGAATGACAAACTTCTGTGATCTGTAAATAGGCTGAGAAGAGTGACTCAGAGGACATGATCAAGAGATCATGGAATGGAGTCAAGATCCAGGGAGTAAAACTGAGCCCTAATAAAGAAAGCAAAAATTTTGAATTTCAGAATTCTTCTGGACAATTCTGTGTGTTTCTTGCTGTGTGTTTCGCTCTTCTCTTTAAATTTGATTTCCTATTATTTTGTTATACCTGTCCACAGTTGTATGCTGAGTGGAAGATAACTTGTCTCTTATATCACAAACTTTTAGACTGAAAGTTCTCATACCCTAGGAATTGTATTCATGGAGGCTTATCTTCCCTTGAACCTGATTAAGATAACAAAGTCCTGTGTGAAATGTAAAGAAATACTGTTATTAAGACAATAATGGCACTATCTAATTGGGGAATCGGACTCAGGATCTGAAATCTGAGCCTGATGCCTCAATTAGGTAAAAGTCTTGGTCAATATTGAGATGGATTGAATATATTTGGCATGTGTGAGGAATATAGTTTCTGTTCACTGGCTGCGCTGTGATTGCTTTTAAAAATGGTTTCGGATTCTTTGATATTCTCCTCATGGAGAGTCAGGATCTGTGTCTCCTCCTCTTGAGTCCAGTGGGCTTATGACTTCAACCAATTGCATCTGGTGAAAGTGACTCTATATGACTTCTGAGGCTAAATCTTAAGGAGCAATGCAGCTTCCTTATGTTCATCTTGGGAAATTCACTCTAGAGTAAGGCAGCTGGCATGTAAGAAGTTCCACCACCCTTAGGCCACAATGCTGGAGATGCCATGTCAGTTCCAGCTACGCATGTCCTCCAGACTCTGCCAAAATGCAAGATATGTGCATAAAGTAATCTTCGTTGCTCTAGACAACCTCATCCTCTAGCTGAATACTACTGAGTTACCTCAGTTGGTACTGAATGGAGCAAAGTCATGTCCTGACTGAAATCCTGATGTACAGAATTAGTGAGATATAATAAAATATATGTTTTATGATGTTAAGTTTTGAGATAGTGGGTTATGCAGCAAGACCAACTGAAACATAGTTTTACTATAATTCACTATAAAGAAAATGTTTCATATATAAGAGAAACAAAAAGAGTCATACCTAGGCATATTATCAATATTCACTTTAAAATGACTTTGCTATGACCAATAGACAATTGACATCTTTTGATGCCTATTGCTGTATGGAAGCCAGAGGTCTTCACAGGAATCGTCTTTGCCCAAGGCACAGCTTTGGGCTATGATATGGGATGCCATAAAATATTTCCAGCTCCAAGTTATCTTCCAACAAATCTGTCATTGTCTGAAACTCCTTTTATCTGAATAATTGCTTTGGCACAAAACATCCTTTAAATAGGAGGCATAGCGGAGTGAAGAGACTACTGCAAATGGGATGGGGACCTTATTATTAGTCATTGGCCACTCAGAGCAGGTATTTCTGTAAGATATTTTTCCATAGTCTTTGGAAAGCAGACAGAAAGATACTAGAGAAGGGGGCTTAAAGGAAAGGTTCATGAACGAAAGCAGAGATATATCCCAAGTATTAGGGACAAGTACTTGAGAAAATCAGTCCAAGATGGTGACCTCAGGGGTAATTCTTAGCAGTTAAAAACAGCCAAGGCATAATGGTTGTCTAAGAGTGGGTTTGTAAAAAGCAGGATTAACTTACTGATTATTATGTCTCAAGGACCAGCCTTACATAGACTTATTTTGTGTTAACTCTTTATAGGTAGTTGGTTTAGAAAATTTTGGATGTTACTGTCTTAATAACAGTACATCTTCACACTTGCATAATGCCCCACAGTTTATAAAGCACATTTGTATTCTGGAAAGGAGATACAAATTATGTTCCCTTTATATTTTACATGAGGAAAACAGATCTTCAGAAAGGTGAAATGACTTACCTAAAATCACATACTATGTTAAGTTGGCAAGATTATTCTCAAATTCCATGATGCTTCACTATTTCTGCCACACTTTTTTTGAGACTCAAAATTGTTTCTACTATGTACGTGTCAATGTGCATTCATACAGAATGCCTACAAAGAACAATACTCTGTGTAAAGGCACTGCTAGTACATTTTGTTTCCTTGCTAATTCAAACTAAAATGTGAATCATCTTAATACATTTTCTGTTTCTTATAACAGAATACTGGAAACTGGGTAATTTATAAAGAATAGATATTTATCTCTTACAGTTATAGAGGCAGAGAAGTCCAAATTTGAGGAGCTGCATCTGCTGAGAGCACTCTTGCTGGTGGGGATTCCCTGCAGAAGCCAGATACAGTGCACGGCATCACATGGCAAAGCTTAGAGTGCTAGTTTACGTATCTCTTCCTCTTCCTATAAAGCCATCAGTCCCACTTCCATTTTAAACCATTAATTAATTAATTAATCTATTAATCTAAGAGTAGATTAATCCATTCAGAAGGGCAGAGCCTTGAGACAAGGTCAGAGCCTCATGACCTCACCTCTTAAAGTCCCCATCTCTAAATACTGCCATACTGGGGATTAAATTTCAACATGACTTTTTGAGGGGCAAACTCTCAAACCATAGCACTCATTATACGTCATTAAACAAACTCCAAATGATTGTCCAGATTGAATTGAGAGCCTGGAATGCAGAAGTTTTGAAACATTATGTGGAAGTCTTTTAATTATAGCAGAAATTCACTTTTATTTGTGATGGAACGATATTTGTTATAGGAAACAAGATTTGTAGTACAGGTCAAATGGAATTAATTAAAATAAGGTAATGGTGAAAAACACTTCTACTGTTTTTAGACTGCCATAGTATATGAATACAGATAACACTCAAAGAAAGATTCAATGCAAAGTAAATTTCCCCAGGGGTGAAACCATGGGTGACTCACCAGGACACAGTCTGGGGCACAATGAATGGGAAATAGTATGGCAGAGTGGTGGAACATAGGTTGCCCTATGAGGCAAGAATGCTTGTTTATAAGTGTCTTTCATTTGACTGGCTGTTCAGCTTGGGCATGTGATTTTTTGAGTTTCAGTTGTCTCATCAGCAAAGTGGGGATGTATTTTAGCTGGACCATATGCTCTCCTGAGACTCCCTTCCCAATTTATGGTCTAAGATTGTAATCTTTCCTCTTTGGTTTCCCTTTTTCCTCTACAGACCTTTCATTCATGAATTTATCTATGCCCTTTTGTAACTGATTTATATTTTTGCCTTCAGGGTAATGAGTTCCACTGAAATTCTAATTCCTTTTTCTTAAAACTCAGTCTTTCAAGCACTACATGGTGAGGTGAAACTACTATTACAGAAATTAGTTCAATCTGCCCAGTTCCTTGGTGACACTAAGTGCCAGGCTGACTTGAATACCAGAATTGCAGAAAAAGAGCTGCAAGTAAAAGAAAAAATAAATCTAAACCCTGTCTTCATTTCTTTCCTAAATCACCTGCATTTACAATCCATGAAGCATTTTCTTTGTGAATTTAAAATTGACTCCTCCAATCTTTAGCTTAATAAAAATTAATTTATTTTCTTTGTTGTCAAAGAACTTGCTTTTCTCAAGGCTAGATATTCATTATGATTCTTAATTACATTATAAATTTCTGTTATCATCACAAAAGAAATAACAATTGTATTATATAATACGAAAAGGTGAACCTAAATCATAGTGGAGGAAGATAACATAGAGTAAGTAAAATATATTCATAGTCCAGAAAAATAGAATTTTCTCACAGAAAATATTAATTATGGGAACAATCGCCTGAGCAACATCACTTATTTCAGGTTCAGGAAATAACTCTGAATCTCATGCCAGTATAGTTTTAAAAACCAAATGATATTTGTTTTGAGTCAGGAGATATGTCATTTTAAAATTGAATTATCTTTTTACATTTAATTTTATTTCAAATTTTAATAAGTCAGAACCATGGATAACTCTATATTAAGGGATTTTCAAATATATTTCTATAGCTAACATAAAGTCACCTGAAGTCCTAGATGGAGTTTTCGTATTGGGATTTCAATGCATGCTTTATCTTGTCTGAAGAAAAAGCCAACCAGTGCTTGTTCTTTTATTTATTCAGCACATATTTTAAAACCAGTTTCTTTGGGGGTAAACAGTGTCCTAAGTGCTAGAGATATGGTAAACAAGACAGGTGTGATTTCAATAGTATACTTGGTCCTAAGTCTATTGTCTTTCAGCCTTTGGATACTAGTTTAAAACCCTTGTGGGATTTTTTTTTTTTTTTTTGAGACGGAGTTTCGCTCTTGTTACCCAGGCTGGAGTGCAATGGTGCGATCTCGGCTCACCGCAACCTCCGCCTCCTGGGTTCAGGCAATTCTCCTGCCTCAGCCTCTTGAGTAGCTGGGATTAGAGGCATGCACCACCATGCCCAGCTAATTTTTTGTATTTTTAGTAGAGATGGGGTTTCACCATGTTGACCAGGATGGTCTCGATCTCTTGACCTCGTGATCCACCCGCCTCAGCCTCCCAAAGTGCTGGGATTAGAGGTGTGAGCCACCCTTGTGGGATTTTAAGTCTAGTAGGAAGACTGTCATGGGTCAAATAGTTACACATGATTTTAGAATTACTATGGACAAGTTCAAGATGAGTTTTAAGCCCAGGTTACATGTCAACTTTGTGTACCTAGATAAGCTACCTTCTTAGAACCTCAGGGTTTTTTTTTCTTTGTTTCATTTATAATAAATAACAAATACTACCTCACAGAATAGTTGTGATAATAAAATATTTATAGAAAAATGGTTTTTAAAATGCAAAGTATTTTTATATTTATTAGCTGCTGCTGCTGTTGTTCCTTACATGCACCTATATATTTAAGATGTTGGCAGGCATACTTAGGCCATTACATTCAAAGCCTTCTTACCTGTCCCTTTATTCCTATGCCTGATCACTTATTCTCAACTTCCTTTATTCTTCATGCTTTTTTTTTTTATACTCACTGTACTCTCCTTCTTCCTACATCTCCTCAAAGGCTTGTTGAATAGGTTAAAAGTAAGAGTTTCAGAGTATTAGTAGTCTTACTGCCTGTTAGCATGTTCCATGGGTTGTTACCTCATATATTTCTCATCTCTTGTCATAATTGACTTATTCTCTGAGCTCAGTAGGTAATGAAGATTTTTCAAGGATTTGGCATTGCCGTTCTTTCTAGTAGCATACTTGGTCCAAAGTCTACTTTTTTTTTTTAGCCTTTGGGTAATGTTTAAAGTTATTTTAATATAAAATTACGGAACACTTAGATTACATTCTTAGAAAAGAGTAGCTTACTTGGAAGACTGCTCATTCAAATGCAAGTGAATCTGAAATAGGACCAGACTTATGTGAAGGCACAAAGAAAAGACTACTATGAGAGTTAGTGTCAATCTCAAAATCTCACTTTCATTTTTCTTGCTAATAAGTCTGTAATTCTCCACTATTAGTCACTAAGTAGAGCCAAGGCATTAAAACTAAGTTCACAGAAAATGCTTTTCAAAGAAAGAGTATTTACCATAGGGCTTCAAAGTTAAACAGAATTGTCTGTTTTAATGAGAAATGAGGTACCATGAAGTTTTTGAAAGGCAGAGCAATTTAATGAAAATGAAAGTTTAGGATATGTTAGGTAGTCAGTGTAACATACAATGTGCTTGACTAGGGGGTTGTGCCGGAGAAGCATGGTGAAATGGTAAAGAACTTGATTGAAGGTTAGGAAAACTGACTTTTATTCCTGACAACAATTTTGATTTTTATTAGCTTTGAGACCTTGGACTTTTGTTCTCTTTGAAGATCAGATTTTTATTTGCCCAAAAATGAGGAAGTAGAGGTTGAATTAAATAATCCATTACACAAAATAATGACATATTGAAAGTTATTGCAATAATCTCATAATTCTATAAAGAATTGATGCATAATGGTGGCAGTGGAAATAGACATAAGGAATAAAATGGAAAGACAAGCAACTTGTTGAAACTATTATTAGGGTTTGATGAATAACTGTGTAATGGATGAGAGGGGAAAGTCAAAGCTGTCTTAAAAGTATCAATTCTGATTGGGCAGATGATACTGATGAAAACAGATATGGGGAAATAGAGAGAAAACTAAGTGAAGAGTATGAATTGTCAGGGAAGCGGAAAGGCAATGAAGTTGATACAGTACTCTGTTGGGACATTAACATTTTTAGAAGAGAGTGGACAAGCATGCTGAGATGATTGCAAACCGAGGCAAGCTTAAACAAAAGAATTTAGTATTTAGATGGTGAAGTCATTAAAAATATACAAACACATGTACACATACATGTACCATGTATTTTCTTCTCCATTACATCCAATATTATCTCTGGATAAATGGAGGACTCAAGACATCATGATCCACATAGAAGCTCTTTGCTATACCTTTTATTGTGTACATACACTGGCTGAGAAACAATGATCCACTAAAGATCAGAATAGTTGAGAGAAAGTTCAAATAAAAGGACCCCCTTCACCATCCATCTATGTTGTGAATACTTTTGAGTTCAAAATACCCTTTCACTGTCAGTGAGAAATTCTGCTTTCCACTTCTTTTGATTTGTCTGTAAACACAGAAATGCAAGAGTTTCGTGGTAATTATCTGCCTTTTGTTTTTTTCCTTTCCCCCTGTCATGTTTAATTTCAAAATGATTTTTCTGAAAATGAGGTTGGATAAAGCTGAGATCTGTCGTGCCTCATCTGTCACAACATATTGGAAGGAACTCACAATTGTGTACAGATTGTATAACACCTTTAGATGAATCTTATTTCCTTCCCTTAGATGTGCTAATAGGGTATGAAAGAGAAACACGATTATATATGATGATTATTATGGTATTATATAAAGGCCTGGAGTCAGTTGCATGATTAGAACTAAAAATAAATATCTAATCTAAGTCCATATTACTCTCACAGAGGTGACAATCTATTTCTTTTATCAGCTAGAGTCCATCCTAAGACATTTACCCTTTTTTCTCCTCCACTTCTTTATACTAAAGATTTCTCAAATCTCTCTAAAACAATTGTAGTGCAAGTGAATAAAAAGATACCTTATCTAGTACAAGTATTAGGAAAGATTAGTTTCCCTCTCAGATAAAAATTGTCTTGTTATCTATTTGTGTGGCTTGAGTGTCAGTAACACATTTGTGAAAGGGGTAGCATACCCAGTTTTGGAAAACCACTGTTAAGGCCCCCTGCCTTTTTTTTTTTTGAGACCAAGTCTTGGTCTATTGTGTGTTGCCCAGGCTGGAGTGCTGTGGCACAATCTTGGCTCACTGCAACCTCTGCTTTTTGAGTTCAAAAGATTTTCCCTGCTCAGCCTCCCCAGAAGCCGGGATTACAGGTGCCCACCACCACACCCGGCTGATTTTTTTTTTTTTTTTTTTTTTTTTTTTTTTTTTTTTTAAGTAGAGACAGGGTTTCACCATGTTAGCCAGGCTGGTCTTGAACTCCTGACCTCAGCTTCCCGAAGTGCTGGGATTACAGGTGCAAGTCATCGTGCATGGCCTCTTAAGGCCTTTTGGTGTCAGGTGTATTGTGTAACTGAAACCTATCCAATAGTCCCATAGACAGTTTTTTTTCCTTGGAAAAACATAAATGGACCCTTCTGGTCTTAAAGCTTGAAACTTACATTTGTTTTATCTGTGTTCTTTTCTCCAGAAATAACCCCCAGGCCTCTCAAAAAGTATCAAAGAACTGAAACTCACCAGGCCACCACATCTAGACAATGAGATTCCAGGCCCCTCATTCATCATAATTGCTTCCTTGCCTTTCCCAAGTTCTGGTTTTCCGACACATAGTAACATTTCTTCCCTGCTGTATAAACTCCTAATTTTAGTTGGTCAGAGAGAGAGATTTGAGACTCATCTTTCAACTCAGACTGCAGCAACCGATTAAAGGCTTCTTCCCTGGCAATACTTGTCTCAGTTATTGGCTGTCTGTGTAATCAGCAGGACCCAGGCCAATTCACTGGCATTTTGTAACATAACTGGTCTGTTATTCTGGGCACTGGAACTTTGGCTGTAATAATTAAGTGTGGTTGGTTAATCTATCCCAGATCATTTTCAATAAAAAATGTCACAGGGTCTCTTTAAACATATAACTTCATGGAGACAGTAAAAATATTAGCTTGGAATTACTGAACAAACACTATAGAATGACAGTTTCCTAAACTGTTAAGCATATATGCATACGCATACTGTAAATTACAAGAAGTAGTGCTCTGACACCAACATTTAATTTTCCAGCACAAGGTGGTGTGTGTGTGTATGTTTTAAAGGCTCTAACCACATGAGGAAAAAAAAACATTTCTATGGTCCTATCTGATCCACATTTCTTTAATTTAGGAGTTGTCCAAGTTCTTCTGATCCTTGATGCGGTGCCCTGAGCTGTTCTTGCCCTGTGCTGCTCTGCCCTGGGGGTATTCTATACTAGGTCCCATTATTTCAGCCTCTGATTAAATAATTGCTTAGAAATCATTTTCAGTTTGGAATATTATCAATTTTATTCCTAAAGACATGGACTCTCTCAGAAACATCTGCTGTGTATTACTTATTACATTGGAAATCATTTCATGTTTCTTTGGTCCTTTAGCTTTCTAGTTCTCCGTCTTGTGAATGTGCTATATTTTCTAGGTAGCACTGTCCACACTGTGAAGACAGAAACAGTGTTTTAAATGCCACATATCCTGGTGGAGAAATTAACTTCCAGATTGAACCTAAGTTGTAATGTCTGAAGCTTGCATGCTATAGCATTTCCTATTTAACACTATTAAACTTTCCCCTCTGGCTACAGCAGTTCAGGATTATATTGTTTTATACTCTGATGGGAACTAAGCTTGATTGTAGTGCCACACAAAACTAGACATGACTTTGCCTTCCTGAGCTATAACTCCAGATTGACAGACAGACTTGGAGCTGGAGGAAAGGACAAGATATTATGAGAGGTAAGAAGTTTTCTCCCTAGATATACTTCTTAAATATCTGGACTGCAGTTAGTATATTTTTTGCAGATTTCCTTGGACTGATTTAGTGGTCACAGTAGTTACTGCTTAGGCAAAGGATTAGGACTATGTTTGATAGTGTTTATGCCACTGGAAAAAGATATTTTCATGGAACATTTTCTTAAAATATCCAACTAGAGTTCAATTAATTGTACTCTTCAATTAATTGGGATTTTTAAGTGATGCTTTACTTTGAGGGGAAAAGTATAGATAGCCAGAAACAATTCCACATCAAGCATATATTGAATGACTTACTTATTCATTTATTCAACACTATGAACTGAGTGTACTGACAAGGGACATGGTTACTGCATTCAAATAGAAACAAATTAATGGATAAATGAATCATTTCAATTAAATATTGTGTGTGCACATAAGCACAGGATGTTTTAGAATTCATAGAATTGACAACTAGGGAGATAACAAGGAAGAGTTGCTGAGGAAGTGACATATGATGTTAATTTCAAAGGACGACTAGGAGTAGACCAAGTGAAATGGTAGTAAAAGGGAAAAGAACTGTAAGTAAAAGAACTACTTTGCACTGCAGGCAAAAGAAGATATATAAGGAAAGAAGCCATACAGTAAGAACTGTAAATAGTTCAGAGTATGGCTGCAACACACAGTAAAACATGGAATGTGGCAGAAAAGCTGAACTGGTTGGCAGAAGCCAGATCAGTAAGGAACTTGTATATCAGGTTAAAACATTTAGCTTGAATCTTGAAGGCAAGCAATAGAGAGTCACGGAAGAATTTTCAGATGCAAAGGGCTGAGGCTGTGTTTGCAATTTAGAGAGCTATCTCTGGTGCAGTGTGGAGGCTGGATTGGAGAAGTTAAGACAGGAGGCAAAATCAATTAGTAGGCAATTAGTGGTAAGTTGTATTAGATCAGGTAAGCAATGAGGAGGTAATAGTGGGAATTGAAAGGAGGAGGTATATTTTAAAATAGTGAAAAAGATTTACGAGGTTGAATGGACAAGACAGTGAATTTTTAGAGTTTGGAGCTGAGGGAGAGGGAGGTATCTAGGATGACACGCAAACTGATGTGTAGAAAATAAGAGAACTAGCAGGACAAGACATGAGGAAAAAGACTAATTTTTGTACATGATGAAAATAGTTAGAGGTGAAGATCACATTTCCTCTGGGCTTGGACTTTGACCAATGACACTTAGAACGACTCTAAGATTTTGCACCAGCCTCACTTAGGAAAGAAACATTCGAGTATGTTCACTAGACCAGATTGATTAGAGAAGCATTCAGATAAAGCTTCACTTGCACAGCAATTTAATTAGCCTGAACCTACCATTTCCAGAGTATCTCCCTTATTGAGACTTTGTTGTACTTAAAAGATAAATCTATTCGGGAGTCAGATTTTCGATGATATTACTGTTGCTTTGGGCCTCTCATTATTTTAAAAATGCATCACGTTTCTCTAATCACTGCCAAGGTGACAAGAAGCAATCCTCCACTTACAATTGATCAAATTCTCTTTAATTTGATTTTCACATTCTCTGTTACCTCCAGAGTGGATCTGTTATTTTTATCGTCACCCTTCACTCATATTCATTATTGATTTTTTTCTGAAGGATGCCAAAGCAATTACTGCCTACCTCTTACTTCCTCCATGAAGGGATCGCAAATGGCTTCTTAAGGCCCTACAAAATCAAGGCTTGTTTACCCAATCACACATCTCACCACTTTTTCTCAGCTTTTCAAGATAAAAGTTTAATGTATCTCCTGATTAAAGTGCTTCTGTGATTGGTGCCCCGCACCAAGTTCTACACTTCCCTGTTTCTTTCTGAGAGCTTCTTTTCACAATCCAGGAAGCGACTTCGTGGGGCACAGCCTGAGGTAAACAAAATGCTGAGGGAGGCAGGTGTTCATATTGGTGGAATTTACTAGTTGCTTGCCCAGAAACTATTAGACACTTATTTCTGCTCTTTTTACTGAAAATCTTTTTTAGATTATCTGAATATACATTATTGTCACAGTGTGTCTGCACTAGTGAATCAAATTGAATTGCCCTTTGATGTTTCTTTTGATGAATGGTGTTTTCAAAACTTGGTGCCATCATTCTGAGCCTTATTGATCATTGTCAGTTGAAGATTATAGCATATGTTAGCAGGGCCAGACAAAGGTAGGTTAAACTCTCGATCCCATCAGTTACTAACTGTGTGACCTTAGTTAAGTCACTTAATTTTTTGGAGGTTCCTGTTACCTTATCTCTGAAAAGATAATTATATACACTCTGCTTTTCTCTTGAGTTTGATGTGGTTTTTAAATCAGGAATGTATCTTATCAATTTATAAACATTATACACATATATTTGGTACTTTGGGCACATATTTTAAAGGTAAAAAGGGGAAAAATGTGAAAGGTTTTGCTGCTATTCTCTGAAAGATGTAATAAATAATGTTTGATGACCTGGCAGAATTTAGGTATTAAATGAAAGATATTTACAGAAAATTAGTTTATATTAAATCAGATATGAGAGCTAACAGTAATTTGGTGCTTACTGTATGTCAAACGCCATTCTTTGTGCTTTAGATGAATTATTTTGATAGTCACAACATAGAGTTAAGTATTATTATTAGAAAAATTTTACAGATGACAAGACTTGCTTTAGATCACCCAGATAGTAAGCAGAAGAGGGATAGGTTTTAAATTTGGGCTTAATGAAAACCTCATGATTTTAACCACAATATGATTGCACCTCATAATCTTGATCTAAGCTTGTTTAATTTTGATGTTTCCGTTGATCTTACAACTATCTGTAGATGAACAATCATAGTTAACTGGGTTTTACTGTGTGTAGGAAAAGGGATAAAAAGATCTGGTAGGGGTGCTGGTTCTTAAATCTTAGAAATTACCTTGTTCCCTAGTTTCTGTGTGGGGAAGATTTAACAAAGTCAAAAACAGATACTCAGGGAGAAAACTCTTGAATCAATATTTGCTCACTTGACTTTAAAATCTTAGAAGTCACAGAACATATCCTGGTAAAGAGGCTAGCACATAGTTGGTATCTAATGAGTGTTTGTTGAATTGGACTGAGTTCTATTTCTCAGCAGAGTTTTATTTACCTTCAACCCCTGTTGACTGTGGCGAACAGTATAATTAAGCAGTTCTGCAGGAACCAGCATAAAATGTGAGTCAAATGTAATGCTTAAGTATACCAAGCAATTCTTGAAAGTTTCTGCACACAAGAGGAATTATATCTGATCCATTGTGAAGCATGATCAAGATATGTAATTGACTTTGAAAAAATCTGTGGTTTATAGATGTTTAGGAAATATAAAGTGGACCAAATTGAAATAAAATTTAGATTAAATTATCTTAGAATGATTTAGATTAAGACAAGTGGAAAGAATCTTATTTCATAAAGCCGCCCCCCCACCAACCTTACCTTATAGCACTGTTCCTAAACTTTACAAAAGTTTCTGAAAAATTACATAATTAAGACTAGTTGGAAAGGGATTATATTCAGTATTATTATTAAAGCATTTCCCTGTGTACCTACCTCTATTAGTAATGATTTCCAAATATAATCAAGAATAAAATAACCTAACAGAGCAGTTCTCAAATTGTTTGAATCCCTTTATGCTCTTAAAAATTTAGAATCTCAGAGAATTTTTTCTTACATGGGTTATATCCATCAATATTTACTATGTTAGAAATTAAAATGAGAAATTAAAAATATGTATTTGTTAATTCATTTTAAAATAACAAATACATTATATAATTACCTAAATAACATAATTTTAGGAAAACAAATCTTATTTTCCAAAACAAAAGTATGCCATAAAAAGGATGGGATTGTTTTAGAGTTTTTCCAATCTCTATCATCTGGCCTGAGAAGGCAGCTATGTTATCACATACATTTTTCTGCATTCAATCTGTTGCAATATGTTATTTCATTTACAGTACAGGAAGAAAATCTAGTCTCACTCAGATATGTAGTTGAAAAGGGAAGAGATATTTTAATAGCCTTTTCAGATAATTATGGATATTCTTCTCTGATACTACACTAAAATTCAACAAGTAGTAGTTGTTTAAATGTTAGTTGCAATATTGCGTTGGAAACAAAACCATATTAACTAACTTTTCATACTTGTTTTTATTAACAAGTATTGATCTATCTTGTACTCTGAATGGATTTTTAAATAATGCAGTATTTGAAAATGTTTAATTCACTGGGTTATATACATCTTCCGAAAGTTGACTTTTTAAAATTCAATACAAAAATAATACTCAATATCACTGCTGATCTTATCAGAAAAATCTTTAATGATGGAAAACTGTCATACTTATGATTGTAGTACCAATTTTCCAAAATGTGAATTTTCTCTGGAAAGCTTGAGTTTTACCAGTGTCAGCAAATACTGTCAGTTTTCCTTGAAGTAACAAGCTCACTTCATTAATTTCTCAAGAACATGTCAAGAAATATGTCGGAATAACCACAGTTTATTAGTTGTTCTTTTAAGTGAAAATAGTGTTCCATGAGAAAAACAGATATTTCAGCTTGCAACTCTAACAGTAACACAGTGCTTTTTTGAAAAACAACCATCATACTTCAAAATGTGTCAGAAGTGCTTTATGCAGATTTTGCATTTGTCACACAGAAAATTAATGAAACACATCCTCATGGGTCAAGACATACAATTAATAATTTTAATGCTTCACCAAGGACATTTTAAAGTGAAACTGGCCTTTTGTTATTCATTTACTACAAATGAATGCTGGTAAAGAATACAATGACAATAGTAATATGTGTTGCCCTAGCTTTGATTAATGCTAAGCCATTGGCAGTTTTATGCTTTATTGCTTTTGCACCATCAAAGCAAATATCAGCACAATGAAAAAAGCAAATAGCAATTATTATTATTAAAATGATTTTAACTCATGGAATTCCCTGAACCAGTTAACCCGTGGACTCTACAGACTATTCTTTGAGAATTCCTCACCTAGAGAATGTCTTAAAAATGCAGATTTTGGGGCTTAGGGGTGGGCAGACTTCCAGGAATTTGAATTCAACAGTTCAGAAAAGGAATCTCATAATGTGCATTTTACTAGCCACCCCATGAGATTTTGAGAAAGTTGGTCTATGGAATACATTTTGAATAATACAGGACAATAGAAGAGATGCTTTCATTTTTGTCTATGGTTAGGTGAAACCGAAATATACACCTGCCTAAAACAACCAATTATTTAATTTAATAAAGTTAGTAACCCTCACTTCTTTTAAAGTATATTTTTGTTTGTTCCATCCAAAGGCTGAAGTGAGAGCTCTTTCTTTGCATACAATCATTTTCCATCTCTCATCTCCCATATCTACTTCCTTAATTGTTTTCTCTATTTAAACCGGTTTAGACAGTATTTCTCTTCTCTAAGTTGTGAAAGTCAAAATTGGACAGTCATGCCACTCTCTGACTATGCTTAGAGGAAGTCCCTGCTGTCTTTTCACATTATAAAATAATGAGGCTGCTCATCCCCTCAGTTCTCCCTTCTACCTGTTAGCTTTCTAGCCCTATGTCTCCCTCTAGAATTCTGATCATGGCCGCCATACCTGGTGCCACGCCAGAGAATATAAATGAGTCTTGTCCAGGACTTTTATAGTTGAATATCTTGGGTTTCTTTCCGTAGGGATGATACACTGGGGTATTTCTGATAAAGACGGAAAATGTAAGCGTGAGTAGGAGAGAAAGCTTGAGCGTGAGTACGAACATTCCTTATGTAATTGGCCTGCTTATTTTCCCTTTTCTAACAATGAAACCTTGAAAACCAGAACTCAGCCACTCCTTTGATCTGTCTTCATCTTTCCCTTTTCAGATATCCTATAGTTGGCTGCCTGACTTCAGAGCTTTTTTTGAACTTGGAAGACTTCAAGCCTCGACTGAGGAATCCTTGATGCTCTGTTGTTTTGTCTTGCTAAAATGTACAAGAAACTTGCAGAGCTTTATCCTTCAGGCTTAAAATCTTCCCAGGTGAGAACAAACTGCCTTGGTCTTACTTGCATTTCTGGTTGACCTGTTTACTTTACCCTTTAGGGCATTTTCTTCTATTTGAAGGATTCAGCTTTTATCACCTCAAATACAATTATGGATCATGGTTTCTAAGACAGCTGGGTAGTTTTAAGCAAAATTTACTACCCTAAATGTTCACATGAGCAGCATGACACATCGGTGAAACAGACTTTCACTTGAGAAGCTGGTCTAGTTTAAATCTTGTCTAAGGGTCACAATTTGTGTGATGGTATTGTTAGCATAATTTAACTGAAAAGACTGTTGTATGTCTGTTATAAAAATTATTGAAAGAGCTGCCTATATCATAGTTGAACAATTTAAAGAGATATAACTGTAATGTTCAAAGAATGTTAAGTCATGAGTATGAGACCCTGAGATATAATCTGACTTATAAATGTAAATATCCCTGCCATATTCACTGACCCCATTTCATGCATAGATGTGTATATATGTACACAGCTGTTTAAACTTTAAAGATCAAACACTAGTGCATGCAAGAAATCCACAGCAAATACTCCTGATTACACTTCTATTCCTAAAACTAATTATATGTCTGTGCAACTAATACCTTTAAAATTTATCAAGTGTCAGCAAATACACATATTTGTCAAGCTTGACCTCTTTGATATGAAATTTAAATCTATTTGTGGCAGAGCAAGCAGTTTTTATAGTAATTACTCCAATCAAAACAGGATCTATTTTACTTAAACCAACAACAATAGTAAAAACCACTTTGGGAACAGAAGCATAGCTAAACCACAACTCATGAATTTGCAAATATTTCTTCTGTGTAACAGACATTAAACTGAGTTTGATTTTTGTCTGTGACTTCTACTGACTTTTATGTGACAGAATAATTTATTGTGATACTAATTTCTATATTATTCTCACTGGAGTGGACATATTCTTTCCCTTTTCCATCTAGAAAAAGTAGCTAAAAGTAGCTAAAACATTTTGTTTCTCTGCTATGGCAGAGGCAGGAGTGGAAGACTTAAATTTTGATTGACCAAAGCAGTAGTTTCCAGTAATCCAGAAAGTAACTCCATCCAGGTCTTTTGATTTTAAAAACAGACTCTTTTGGGAAAGATTGTTCAGAAAGAGGAGCGTTCTAAGATACGGAAGAGGTGAAATAAGGCAACCTGGAGATTGCAGTATTTGGGGAAGGCTTTCCTGAGTCTAACAGAGTTTCTTTAAGCTTTCTAGGGGGACAGAAAAATGGAACCTCATTTATAAGGCTCCAGATGGAAAATTACTAAGGAATGCCTGTAGGGGCTTGACCATATATATCATGGACCTGGGAGAATAATGGTGAAGCTCCATGTGAGTGAATCTTGGGCCAGCCAGTTAAGCAGACCATTAGCAGAGGCACTCTGAATCCCATCAGAGAGGAATGACTAACTGAACTTGAAGGTTCTGCTTGTTAGAATAATTACATTGTCTAAAAAAATCCTTAAGATATGATAAGCATCATATAATAAGGACTTGCATCACTTCTCAATTTTGAGTACCACTTAAGGCTGTGATTCTTGTATAATCCTCTAGAGAAGAGGGGAGATGTCTCTAAAATGACTAGCGCTCTGGTGGGTACAAAAAGATCCAAAAAGAAAAAGAATCAATTCAACAAGAAGAGCTAATTATCCTAAATATATATGCACCCAATACAGGAGCACCCAGATTCATAAAACAAATTATTGGAGACCTACAAAGAAACTTAGACTCTCATACAATAATAGTGGGAGACATTAACACCCCACTGTCAGTATTAGATCAATGAGACAGAAAATTAACAAGGATATTCTGGACTCGAACTCAGCTCTGGATCAAATGGACCTAATAAATACCTACAGAACTCTTCACCCCCAAACAACAAATTATATATTCTCATCACCACATGGCACTTCCTCTAAAATTGACCACCTAATTGATGCACATGCATCTCCAATTCAAGAAAAAAAACAACAGGAGAGGGAAGTCTTACCTCTTTCCACCTCTTTGCCCATATTCAGTCATCAGATATTAATTCAGGAAAAGCAAAATAACAACAAAACCAATAATGGATGATCTAATTCCTTGTAGAGGGCTAATGGTAGAAAAACAGAATCAAATAACGGAAGATCTTGAATTCTGACTCAGGAGTTTATAGTCTTGTCAGGCACTGAGGAGACACCAGGGTTTCTTGAGATAAGGAGTGATGAAATGGAAATGATATTGTAGGGAATAATCTGGAAGCAATATGTAGAATATATTGGAAAATGAAAGATACCATAGTATAGGAAGACTAGTTGGGAGATACAACTAAAATTCAGTTTAAAAATGATTATTTGTCTGGATAATTTACAACTTGTAATACTGAATTAAAACAGATACCACTGTTATGCTGCTTAATTATTTGTCCCTCTCACTTATGAGTTTTAAATATTTTTTATTCTCATACAATTACTTGAATACATGACTTCCCAAGTATCAAAACACTCATAATAACAGGTGATAAAGAAAAATATGCTATAACATAATTATTCATTTAAAAAAAGCATGTAAACTAAAGCATGCTTCATTAATAGAGAAAAATTCCCTTACAGTTAAACATAAATTTAAAAAAATTATCTAATATAATACTTTAGATTTGAGTGAGAGGTAGACTACATTAATTCCATGTAACAATAAGCGGAGTTGGTAGAACATCGCCCTCAGAAATTAGAAATGAAATTTTTAATTTTGATTTTAGATTTAGCCTGAACCAGGGATGCTTGGAATTTGATGTCAGGAGGTCAGAATTTTATGCCCAGTTCCATTACTAATGTAATATGTAGTTCCATGGTAAGCACAGTAATAAGTCATGTGATCTCCAAAGGCATCAATTTTGCCATTTAGAAAAAAAATATTAAGGAGTAAGTTCTTATATCCAAGATAACAAAACTAATAACTCTTGTTTAGTTTTTGCATGTTTGTTTGGGTCACTTTCATCTCCAATTCATACCTAGAATGAGTTGGATAAATACTGAATGAATAAATAAAAATGAAACGAGCATAATTGTAAGCTTCATGAGAGCAGGGACCATATCTAATTTATTAACTCCTGTATCCTCAGCACTTAGCATCGTGTTCTGTACCTTGTAGAAGACTTAATCAATTATAAATCCCTTTGAAGAAAGTCAGCAACTTAGTATATTAAAAAAAAAAAAAAACTTAAGTATATATTTCACTTGTGGGAGAAAAATCTTTTTAATAAGATTGACTTTTTCAAGTCGATTATTTTTCATCAATAACAAATGGAAATCACTAAGGCAAATTGGTCATTACAGGGTATTCAGGAGCAATAGGCTGCTATGTAGATTGGTGACCTGTGACATTAAAACACATATAAGAGCTCCTGAAAGTTAATGGGCTACCTAACTGTTATAATAGTCATCTGTAAAATTCTTCTAAAAACTCTATTGGGAGTCATGAATTTTGGCTTGGGGACTCAGGGATTTTTGGATTTAGACCTGTACAACTCCAGTTATTTTCAAGATTACTTGTGTGAATAAGGGATTGTCTTAGTAATTTCAGACTGCTGTAACAAACTACTATAGACTTAAAGAACATTCTCATACTTCTAGAGGCTGGGGAGTCCATGATCAAGGCACTAGCATAATTGTTATTTGGTTCAGTTCCTAGTTCACAGATGGCCATCTTCTTGCTGGGTCCTCACATCATGGTGATGGGGGTGAGAACTCTCTGAGGTTCTGAGGTCTCTCTCTCTCTCTTTCTGTCTCTCTCTCTCTCTCTCTCTCTCTCTCTCTTTCTCTCTCTCTCTTTCTCTCTCTCTCTTTCTCTCTCTCTCTCATTTTGAGACAGAGTCTGGCTCTGTCACCCAGGGTGTAATACAATGGTGCTATTTTGGCTCACTGCCACCTTCGTCCCTGGGGCTCAAGTGATCCTTCTACTTCAGCCTCCCGAGTAGCTAGGACCATATGCATACACCACTATGCCTGGCTGATTTTTGTTTTCTTTTTAGCAGAGGCAGGGTTTCACTATGTTGTCCAGGCTGGACTTGAACTCCTGGGCTCAAGCGATCGGCCCACCTCAGTTTCCCAAAGTACTGGGGTTACAGGTGTGAGCCACCTCACTCGGCCTGAGGTCTCTTTAATAAGAGCATTAATCTAATTCATGAGAGTTCTGCCCCTAAGATCTAATTACCCCCTCAAAGTCTTTACCTTCTAATAACATCACATTAGGAGTTAGGATTTCAACATATGAATTTGGAAGGGACACAAACATTCAGTCTATAGCAGGAATGGAGTGATTGTCTCTAAGATATAAATATCTTAGAGCTTAGGTGTGTTTTGGGGGATCCTTTTTTATTTTTTTGAACCAGGGTATACCACGTTGAAAATGTGTGCTAGGCAAAGCACCCATGACAGTTCATGCTAAGACACAAAAATATTTCAGGAATTTTATAGTAATGATGATAATGAACTGTCACAGTAAGAACAGAAATAGGAGAAAAAGGAAGAAGAGGAGGAGAAGGAGTAACAGCAGCTAGCGTTTATAAAATGCCTATAATGTGCCAAATACTATTATATGTTTTGCACTTAATCCTTATAATCGCTATCTGTCATGGTAGTTATTATTACAATCACTTTGCCGTGGACAAAGAAACTAAAGCAAAATGATATCTAGTAAGATTTTTCTGTCCAAGCTTTTAGACAGGAAATGGAGGAGTTGTGGTGTCAGTCCGGGCAGTCTAGATTCATAATTCTGTTCTAAACTGCTTTCCAATTGGATGGTTTTCAGATAAAATTTTCTTGAGATATAAAAAGCCACAATTTTACACAGAAAGTCAACTCGCCAAAGTTTATAGTTGCCAGATTCTCTACCTGAGGGAACTAAAATTCTACCTAAAGGCTTTCTCCCATGCGTTTCAGAAATAGCTATATAATCACTTCCGTTACCACCATTGCTTCCTTGAGGTCATAATTGAAATCACTGCTTCTGTTGAGATTCAGTGTCTTCCCATTTGTTCAGCCTAGATTACCTTGCTCCATCCTAAATTCTGGAAACTTTGATCAAGCTTCTGCCTGGTAAAAAGGAAGCACTATAGGTATTTTGCTATAGATATTGTTAAGAAGGTAGTCTCAAAGCTGAGGAAATTTTTAGTTCACTTATCCTGAAAAATTTTTTAATCACTGCGGGTTTCACTTTAGACCATTGAAATAAAACTGCAAACAACCCAAATTGCTACGTGTTTGTCCTTAGCCATTTTATATAAATTTACTAGTAATAGTTTATTAAAAAGAGATATTGTTCCCTACAAATATTCTGTAGTCAAAAAGTAATATGATATTTTTAAAAGGAGCAATTTGATCATGCCTGGAATGAAATTATTTTCCATTTAAGCAGGTAATCAATTTTACAATGAAAATCAGTGAAAAATAAGGTTCTCTATCTAGAATTGTGCCTTATGGGCAACTGACAGGACATACATCTACTCTAAAGAGGGAGAAACTTCTGCATTTGCTACATTTCCCTCCTGTTGCAAATCCTAGGGCTCTCAAACCTTTGCTTAATTTTACCTTGTGTGGGCAGTACTTTTCTGTGGATGTGATCTTTAGTCAGTGACGTTGAGCCCAGATAAGATGTAGGTAGACAGAGAACTTTGATGTGATCATGAGTTCTTCTCAGAGAAGTTCTGGGCTAGTTTTCCTCTCTGAAACTGGTAGTACTTGTTTGTGAACCAAATTTGAAATGATCCAGGCTCTGCTGCACTTTTTAGAAAACAAAAAAGTACATAGAAAACTGACCATTACCTACGCCTTCAAATTGGGAGAAAGAATCCTGGCACATTATTTATCATGCTGGATTTTTTTCAAAAAAAAGAAAAAAAAAAGGATTATTTAGAAATAGCAAGGATTATTCAGAAGTGGCAAGCACAACAAGCTTTTTCATAGAAGTCTTCTGGTTGGCCAAAAACAAATTCACAGATTTCTATCAGAAATGAGTTTTGGAATACTTACTTCTGAAAGTTCCCTCAAGAGACTAGACTAGGCATCAGCAAACTGTTTCTGTAAAAGGTGTGATAATAAGGATTAGGCTTTATGAGCCATCATCAACTTTTAAATATAAATTTAAATATTTTTAACTCTCATACAATTGCTTGAATGCATGGCTTCCCAAGTGTCAAAACACTCACAGTAACTGTTGAGAAATAAAGGAAAACATGCTATAATACATAATTACTCATTTTTAAAAGAACATGTGAACCAAAGTGTGCCTCATTTATAATAGAAAATAAAAAATTTCCCTTCAAGTCAAACCTAAATTTAAGAAAAAACAAAATGAATTAGATTTGAGTGAGAGATAAGACTATCTACATTAATTCCAGATACTTAGCTTTGCCATTATGGCATGAAAGCAGTGATAATACATAAATTAATGTATGATTCTATTGCAATGAAAATTTATAGACAAAAATATTTGAATTTCATGTAATATTTTGTCATTTAATACTATTTTTACTTTGATTGTTCAGCCATTTAACAATATGAAAACAATTTCTAGCTTGCACACCATACGTAAAGAAGTGGCAGGCCAAATATGGTCCATGGGTCATAGTTTGCAACACCCTGGAATAGACCAAATGAATTTGTACTGTAATCTTTTCATTACTTATCTTTCATGCCTCATTCCACTTTCTATTAAATGAAATCAAAACAGCCGAGTCTTGTCTGATCATAAATATGAAAACCCTTGGATGGCCCATTGGTGTGTTCCAAGGAATCTAATGATTCTCTTATTTCAAGAGATAATATTGAGGGTACCATTATTATAAGAGAAGCAGATCAAATGAAGGGCATGGATCAAAGAATCAGAGACTAGAATGTACAGGGCATCTCTAGGATGTATGTCCACATAGGTCCAGAGACTGGAATTTATGGATCAGGGCATAATTATGGCTCTTCTTTTTTAAAAAAGTACTCTGTTGCTAAAACTGTAGGACTCCAGATCATGAATAATAAGAATTCCATATATGTTAGTGAAAGACTTGGATTTTTATTAAACACCTTGTTAGGACATATGATCAGGCCATTTTTGTGTGGGTACAAAGGAAAACAATTAAGATCTAGTTCTTTTTTCTGTGGCTAAAACTATCTTCTAAAATCAACTTATTAATTCAATCACTTTTTAATTTAATAAATACTCATTGTATGCTACACACTGTTCTAACCCATTTGATACACATTTCATTGAGTTGCTTGCGTCAGTTATCCCTTTTCCAATGAATACAATAAAACAAAAATTAAATGACTTGGCCAAGGTCACATAGATGATATATGGTGAAACTACAATTCAAATAACTAGTTTGTTGCTGAAGATTTTGAGATCTCCCAGAAGTACTGTGTTGAGTACAGTACAGGGCAGTATCCTGTACAAGAAGACATATAGGAGGTTTGGAGATCAGGCTGATCTTAAGTGAAGAAAGAATTGGATTAAGGGCTAAGAAAGCTCAGTTTATTGTAAAGTGGAAGTTCTATTCCATTTAAAATTTTCCTCCTTTTCCTTTCTCTTGCCTCCTCCTCCCCTTCCTCCTCCTCCTCCTTTTTCTTATCCTCCTCTTTTCTTTTCTTTTTCTCTCTTCCTTCCTTCCTTCCTTTCTTTTCTTTCTTTCTTTCTTTCTTTCTTTCTTTCTTTCTTTCTTTCTTTCTTCTCTTCTCTTCTCTTCTCTTCTTCTTCCTCCTCTTCCTTCTTCCTTTCTTTCTCTCTCTCCTCTCTCTCTCTCTCTCTCTCTCTCTCTCTATATATATATATATATATATATATATATATATATATATAGAAGTTGCATTCTCTGAATTTGCTGACAAACTATGCAGGGTCCTTCTCCTGGGTGAATCTGCATATTCCCAGGATAGTGAGATGTGGAAAGCAGACATGTAAGTAAAAAGAAAGAATTCCATAATTTGATATTTGATTTGTGAGGCACTTTAGCATGCAGAGGTTCAAATTTTAGCTCTGCTATAAGCTGTTTGACCTTGGCAAATTTACTTAACCTCTCTATGCCTTAGTTTTCACTCCAATAAAATTGGTATAAATAATAGTATCTACCTCATAAGAGTTTAATTAAGATGGAGTTAACATTTGTTATGTACTTAGACTAGTACCTAGCTTAGAAAAAGACCTATATGAGGATTATCTATTATTCTTTCTATTACTAAAGAAGTTATGTCATTGGCTTGATCAAAAGGAAACTCTCAGGCTTCCCCTGCTCAGAATGTATTGTAGATATAGTAAATTACTTTGGCCTAAAAGCTGGGATGCCCCTGTTTGAGTCCTGGCTCTGCCATTGTAACATGTATGGCTTTGGGCAAAGAAGCTTTGATACGATGGTCAGAAGAATGAGTTAGTATCAAAATGAAGAATCATCAGGCATCATCTTGGTCTATAATGCCAAAATATGTTGGCATTATAGACATCTGTCTTCAAAACTTAGCTCTAATACTTTTTAGTGAAGTGACATTTTGGGCAAATAGCTTATTCTCTCATCTCTACAGGACAGATTATAAATAGTGCCTACCTCATAGGATCATTGACAGAATTAGAATAATTAAATGCCTGTAAAACAATTAGAACAAATGTTTTTCATAGTTGTTCATCTGGTTTCACAGAGTGGGTGTTTCCATTCAAGGATGCGGGCTCTTTCTTATCTGGGGCCTGCAGTTTGATGTTCAGGCTGTTCTTTGAAGGCATTTTACCAAGTACCCACCCTTACTGCCTGCCTGGGTGATTTCTTCCTTCCTCCACTCTCAAATGCAAACTGCCTCCTTACTCCCCGGATAAATACAGCTTGATAATTTTTGTAAAATATACAGAATATTCAGGAGGAGCAGAACTCTTTTAAAGGATGATTCTTGCTAACAGGAAATGCAGTCTCATTCTCCTTTCTTTCATGCCTGTGGATGGGTGTGCTACTCTGCTGCTGCTAGTCCATGGACCTATGCATAGTTGTTAATTACTATTGGTGACTGTGCTGAGTAATCTACATGGGATTTGATGCTACCTCAGTCTTCACTGCAGAGCTCTTGCAAGATTATCATCCAATGGCTACATCCTTCCCGAAGTACTTTCTGCTCTACCAATCTCCCTCAGACCAAATTACAAACTAGATAGTCAAAGTATCTTGATGAAGTATAGAGTAGGTCTTAGAACAATAGCATAGTTTGGAGGAACTGAGATTGGAGCTCTAATCTAGTAGTTTCTTGTGCCAAACAGGGGAAGGTCTTTCTAGATTTGGACTTTTGAAGAGGAAAACATTCCTGTTCTACCTTCCTCTCTAGTCACTACTCACTTCTCCTTTCATTCCACACAGCCCCCTCTTCCAAGCTGCCTAGATTTGTCCTGGCCCACCCCCCGCCACTGCCTGCCCTCACAAAATCTTATCTTTTTCACAGAAGTACAAATGTTTGTCTCTCAGATCCTTACTGTGTTTTGCAAACCTTAGATTTTCAGGCTTTGGCCAAATAATAGAGAGTCTACTCTGCTTTACTGGGTCCTGTGGTGGATGTGAGCGGACTGCTTCTAGTTCAGTCAAGTCTCTCTGACTTCAGTTCATACTTCCTAACAGGAAGAGATGGAGTTTATTTTCTCACTAGATGCTTTAAGAATTAGAGACAATTTAATCTAATATGATACCTAGAAATGTTATTTCTCCTAGCAGTAGGCCTTTGCCCTAGTTTCTTATTTCTTATTTATTTATTTATTTATTTATTTATTTATTTATTTTTCAGGCAGAGTCTCACTTTGTTGTCCAGGCTAGAGTGCAGTGGCACAATCTCGGCTCACTGCAATCTCTGCCTCCCAGATTCCAGCTGTTCTCCTGCCTCAGCCTCCCGGGTAGCTGGGACTACAGGCATGCACTCCCACACCTGGCTAATATTTTTGTATTTTTAGTAGAGATGGGGTTTCACTATATTGGCCAGTCTGGTCTCAAACTCCTGACATCAGGAGATCCACCCACCTTGGCTTCCCAAAACACTGAGATTAGTGGCATAAGCCACGATGCCTAGCCACCTTGGCTTCCTAAATAAAACTAAATGAGCCTGAGCATTTGCTTATTTTTTAAGTCGGCCTTGCACTACAAGAACCACTATCTCAAGTATTTCTCAAGGTGAAGGCCATTCAACTGGACAACTCTGTAAGTTAAAATTGTCTCTCCCAGTAAAATGTTTAGGTCGATATCTCTGGAAGATTTGGACACTGGCATCAAGCATTGGCATTCCTCTTAAATCATTCAGTACTATGTGCCACGAGGTATTTTGATGTAAGTTCTACAAAAGCTTACTGAAGAAGGAGTATAGATTTAATCTGGATAATTCAACATTTTACAGCTAGTTGGATTAATCAGACTCGTTCTACACTAGTAAAACGAAAGTGATGAACCAAGTTAATTATCTGGACTATCCAAGTCAATAAATTTCAATCATTTCCATTTCCTGCACATTTCTGGTGAAAGCCTATTTTGTCTTGAGTTATTTGGATAAATTCTTCGGTTTAACTTTTCTCTCTGACAAGGGAGCCCTTGAGGCTTTGAATCTAGTAAGCATTACATCTGTCACAGGCATAATGGAAAAAATGCTTATATGCCATGGCACCACACTCCTTTTACAAGCCTCCTTGTAGTGCCATGTTGAAACCTCCTAATGTTGAGGTGTAGCATCATTTCCTTAGAAAAGAAGAATGAGACTCATAATAAAGATGATAGTTGCACAGAAAAATATGAGTAGAGAGAAAACTACTCTTTTCTCTGAGTGAGAATAAGGGGAAGTGACTTTACTGGCCTTAATAGCTATCAGTAGAGATAAATTGATTTGGTTCTTTCTTTCTTTAGTAAGTTACAGTGAATAGATTAAGATATATGTACAAAACAAGCAGAGCCCACTTCAGGGAACACAAATAAGCAGAACAAGTATGCTTTGGGTGCTGTGCCCCTTTCCCTTGTTTTGTTTTCCCCTGTGCTTTTCTGAACATCTAAGAGCACTTTCCTTAGCTGTACTGTGCCCCCTTTCACACCTACCTAGGATATCATCACCCTAAGGCCTGATTCTTCCTAAATATATTTGAACTAAGGTTGTTGATAACCCATACTTAATGTAATAGTCTTTCCAAAAACTGCGTTTACAACATCCTTCACTCATGGGAGTGAGTCAGGTGAGCTTTCCAGTCACTGTGGTAGAGCCAGTGGTAAGGAAACTTGTGGTCAGGAATGCCTTTCTAGAATTCATCAACTCATCCTATAGTGGTAGCTGCCTAACCTACTGACACATAGTGATGAATTCAGAGGCTATGCTCACCATACAGCAAAACACAGAGAAAGAACATGAAGCATCTAGTTAGATATCTGGATATATATCTTACTATACTGTTTCTTGGCATTTGACCCTATATTTGTAAAACCACATTTAAACCTTAGCCAGAAGACCTTTTCAGATAGAGTCAAGTAATTAGTGCTTCTAAAATTTGAATCACTTGGAGCATCTTGTTAAAATATAAATTTAGACTCTGTTAGTCTGGGATAGGGCCCGAGATTATATGTTTCTAACAAGCTCCTAGGTTATGCAGATACTACTGGTTTGTGGAACACACTGAATTGGAAAAGTCTTCCACAGAAAGTGTGCTCAAACTGGAATCCATGAATCCAAAGATTCTGTAAAGGTGCCTTCGGTGTTAACTCAATAGGGTGCATGTGTAGACAAGCACATGAAACTCTGGGCAGTTCTTCCCTCATTCTATTTTTTAAAATAGGCTCTACTTTTATATTCTTAATATAGTGGGGTCCTGTATAAGATGTTTGTTAGAGGAAAACATAGGTTTTGGTTACTAAAAGTTCAAACAAACAAAAATGTGAATAGAAATCCAGTATTATTCAAGATGAAGATCATTCAATTGGGCCAATTTAAAAAATAAAATTGCCTTTGCCAATTAAACATTCAGGTAGGTAACTTTGGTATATTTGGATACTAATATGAGTATTCCCTGATTAAACTCCAAACTCGTGGTGGGTTTCTCTACATGAAGAAGGAGGTTCCAAAAATGGGAAGTATGATTTGGCTACGGTTTACTACTAGCCACTTTGCTTTTATAGGGCTAAAAAGATAAAACTAGGTGTCAGGAGATCTGCCTTTCAGTTGTGGCTCTGATATTAATCTGTGGGTGACCTTGGGTAAGTTGTCACCTCTATATGTTTGTCTTCTTGTTAATAAAAGAAGGGAATGATCAATACCCTAAATACTCCACAAGTTTGTTTGAAGATATAAATAACACAGTGGGTAGACTGTTACAGAGCCAACTCAGAAGCAGAGAGAACTATTAAGGGACTACTGCAGTAATACAGAGGAGAGATGATGATGGCTTGGCTACTATAGTAAAGATGGACCTGGTGATAGGTCACATTCTGATTCTCTCAAGGGAAATCTAACAGGATCTATTGATGAATTAGATGTGGGATATAAGAGAAAGGGAGAATATTTAATTGATCAGGGTACTTCAGACTTAGAAAAAATTTTAAAGCCTTACCAGGAAATAAGGAATAGAAAATGACAAATTTTGTCATATAGATGTAAAAAGCTGGATTTATTTCCAGGAAAGCAAGAAATATTCACTGTGAGGCAAAGACAGAGATACCCATTGGCTCATGTGATGTTTGACCAGGCACACATTGCTTTTTATTTATCTTCCATTCCTTTTCCTGATTTGATGTTTGTTTTCTAGAATAATAACATAACTTTTAATGAGGGAACCATTAGACTGTATGAAAACTTGATAGATCATTAATCCAGAATGAGGATTCACTTCTTGGATGTATTTGAAAAAAATAATTGAAATGAGCTAGAGTTTTTTTTTTTTTTTTTTTTTTGTGGGGGGGGCACAGTTTTGTCTGTCTTCTCTCAGCTCTATGTGAGCACTCTGCATTCAGTTACTTAGTAAATGTATTTTCAAGGCTGTTGAGTTATTGATGATAAAACTCAGTGAAGGCTTATTCTCCTTTCAGGTGATCTTCACTTTACACAACTGTTGTGTTGCTGAATACTGGGTTATGGGGAAAAGATTGCATTTATCTTGATTTACTTATAAATAAATTCCTATTTTATTCATCTTTCTGTACTTTGAAAAACCATTTGCTGAGTTCCTATTAGGTGTTAAACACTTTACCAAAAGCTCAAAATTCCTACAGTGTTTGCCTGTAGAAATATATAGTCTAGTCTAGCATATGGCACAATAAATCAGCACAAATAATATGGTGTTAATAAAGATACATATAAGATGTTCTAGAAACACAGAGGAGGGACATCTAACCCCGACTGGAGTTTCAGCTATGGCTTTGTGGAGACAGTAATTTATGAGCTGGGTTTTAAAGGAGCAGTAGGAGTTAACATTCACCAGGTAAAGAAGAAGTAGAGGGAGAAGATCATTCTTCTAGGCAGACTGGGCAGCAGGAGCAGTGAAGCTCTGGCTGAAATTCAGCTCTCTTGACACCTAGGTGTAAGAACATGGCATGTTCAGAGAATAGCCAGTAGTTGAGTATGTCTGGGATTGAGTATCTGTGAGGTGTGCACGAATATGAGACTTGAGAGGAAAGCAGAGCTTATATAGTTAATGTTGTTATTTGCTAAGCTAAGAAGTTTGTGTTTTATAACTGATGATAGCAAGTATTGAGGCTTGCTATTGCTAGGTCCTATTATATACACTTTATATGCATTATATAATTTAATTCTCACAATCACACAACACAATATTATTATCATTCTTTTTAGATGGAGAAACTGAAACTCAGAAAGATTACATAGTTGCCAAAGACCAGTAAGAGACAGATCTGAGATTCAAATACAGTCAGTTTATTCTAGAGTTCTTGCTCTTAACCAATAAACTCCGTAGGCTCCATTAATCCTGAAATATGAAGAACCCACAGAATAAAGATGGCCAAAGATTGAGACTTCATCTATTGAGAGGTTCAGTCTATGCCTTCTCTGGATTCTCAACCAGCACTGCAACTGCTTTAACCCAAAGAATATGGAAAAAAGGGATGTTGTGCCAGTTTCTAAGCCTAGACCGTAAGACACTGGCAGTTTTCACTTCTTGACTCTTGAAACACTCTCTCTGGAAACCCTGAGCCACCATGTACATGATACATCTACTTTGAGGTTTCCATGCTGGAGAGTCCACGTGTAGATGCTTCAGTTGATAGTTTCCGCTCAGTTCAACCTTCTAGTCATTCATGTCAAGGTACCATCTGTACAAGTAAAGCCACTTTGGACCACCCAGAGCAATCTATCCATCTGGTGAATACCACTAAGTGGCCTTAGTTGGCACCATGTGGAGGAGAGAAATCATCCAGCCTGGCCCTGCCTGGGTTCCTTACCCATAATATCATAAGATGTAATATAACAGTTGTTCTTTTAAGCCAGAAAATGTTGGCACAACTAGTTGCAAAGCAATACATAGTTACAGCCACACCAGTGAAGGATTATGAGTAGATCAGGTACCTGTTAAATTTACAAGCAGTGTTTATCCAAACTAAAATACTTGGCAAATGGTAGGTATGTAATAAATGAATGAATGAACTTCATATATACACTAAAAATTTATTATTTATACATTTTGACTGTGAATATGAAACCAGGTACCCAGTAGAGGTTGCTATGCAGGAGAAAAACTAGTACTGGATAGTCTGAGAAGATTCATATTTCCACAGTCCCTTGGGGCTTGCCCTTTTCTTTTTGGTCACACTTGTAGGCGATTTTGCAAGAAGGAACTATTTTTTGAGCTAGTTTAGTAACCAGCATCTCACTCTTTACAGGTCAAATTCCCACTTCCACCCTTGGCAGGTGTTTTAGGTGGATTATTTTCTACGTACTTTCTTCCAACTTTTTGATAAAAGTAGAGGGAATCAGGGAGTTAAGAAAAGTGAAGCATTTCCCTATGTGCACAAGTTGTTTTCAACCAAATATGAGTTTTAGCAGGTGCAGTAAACTATGAAATGCAACATCTGAGTACTGGGTGAATGTTCAAATCCCCAAACGCTCATTGCAACTTGGAATATGAGCAAGAGGGCATATCTGATTGAATATAACCTCTTTTTCCTCTGAAAAATTCTCCAAATACAGATTTACATTCATTGTTGGAATATGCATTTTAAAAGAACCCACATGCATATTAATAAACCATGAAATGTACTTTAAAATGTCAAGAGTGGTTTTAAAATGTACAACATTTAATTGGGAGAGGAATTCTGGAACTCCTAAATTTTGAGAGTAACACAAAAGTGTCAGTGATACTCTTCGTGTCTGCTTGTTTTGAAATGTCTCACATCTTATTGTAGGTGTAAGATCGCTTTTACTTCTAAAAAGACCTCATCCCTTCCTGCTAAAATGACAACTTTCTTCTTTTTGTCCTTCCGTCTCTTTTTCTTCTTCCTAGCTGCTTCTTTCCTTTTTTCCTTCCTTCCCTTTCTTTCTTCTTTTTGTCTTCTGATCTGTCTCAGAAGAATGAAGATTTATACTCTGTATTAATCATTCACTTTTCACTAGCTCAAAGGCATATCTTTGCTGGCAGAGGTTTCATCGTTTCCTGCCACTGAAATAAAGAAAGTAATGTCACTTTGTGGGGTGAAAGCAAAGATTCATCTAAAGTGCCAAGTAGGGGTTGGTAGAAATGGCCACAGGCTCCACTTTTGCTTATTTTTCCAGCCCCAGATAGTGAAGCAGATCCTCATTCCCTCTGATGTAGAAAAGGAAGAGAATTTGTGAAGGTAGAGAAAAGAGAGTTTTTGAGGACGGATTAGAAAACAGCAATATTAACTATCATAGCCTAGCAGAAGCTGTTGGCTTAAACCTGCTATTTTGGGTCCCTGACCCAAAACAAGTTGAGTGGGAACATTCGTGGATAATGGAATACAAAGTGGTTTGAGACTAAGTAATTATCTTTAGAGTAAGTTAGACTTACTGCACACTCACACTTGGCTCAGAGGCTCATCAGCTTCTGTGTGACTTTGGTCAAGTCACTTTACTATTCTGAGTTCCAGTCTCCTCTTCAATAAAATGGTGATATTTTCTTTTTGATTTACACAGATGCTCATGTTTTATGAATGACAGTGACCAATTTTTCTGAATTCAATATCTTGCTCCCTGTTCAAATTGTTTTATTAATACATATGCAGACTGCAAGGACACAGGATGAGAGATGTTCTCCATTTTTTATTACTCACAAACTGATAGTTTGTGCTGATAGTTTCTCTTGAATATTCATAATTGGACAAAACAGTTTAATAATCCATTGTTTGCCAGATCTTGTAGCATTCTTCTTACTACTTTAGTATCCTCTTAAATGGAGCTTGCGGTTCATAGCTCTGTATAACCTCTCTAGCCCTCAATTTTCATGTAAAATAGAGATAAAACATGTTCTGTACAGGTTTAGGGGGAAGAATTAAGAGATGAAACCATCTAGAACAGAGCCTGGTACATAGCATGTGCTCAGTAAACCTTAATCTCTATTTCCTTTCATCAGTAGTTCCTTTTGAAGTAAAAATGTATCATACTTCATGTCTGAAGATATACTCTTTCTGTCATTGTGAAAATGAGTCACTCTGGGTCTAGGACTCTTTGAACTTAGCATTACATAAACCTGAGACATCTGGTCAGGATCGGAGTAGAGCTTGAGAATAAGATTTAAAATGGCAAGTGTCTGGCCTATAGATAGACCAAATCTATGACCTTGGCTTTTTATTCACCTTTTTATTACCATGTAGGAGAAGTCAGTAAGTCAGTGTTTTAAAGTGATCACATGGATAATAGGTATGTTAGGTATATTAGAGTTAACCCTATTTGTTTAGATGGCAGCCAAGCACTTGCCAATTTCTCCTTCTTGAAGGTTACCATCACATTCCTTCAAGTCTGGCTGGAAATGAAGGTGTAGTATCTTTGATCAGGCTTGAGATCTTGAGAGAGCTGCTGAGGTCAAAGAAGAGAGGAAGGGAGGAGTGTCCAGGACTGACTGACTTTCTACAAATTTGTTCAGCTTCTTATAGGACCTTTTGAATAACAAATGAGTGATTCCAGCAGATAACAATATAGGTTACCAATGTGTTGGCAAGCTGAAATGCTGGCAAAGCTAATGACTTTTGAAAGCTTGTCGTGAAATATCAGCCACTCAGTGCTGGGTAAACTTATGTCTTGCTCTGAGGTTAACAGTTTTTTGGAAAGGTGTTGGAAGAATGCCAGAAAAGGACATAATACCCAACTCCTGAAATTCTAGGCTTTTTCTGAAATGCAGTGGAAACAGAGTTGGTTTTCTGTGATTGGAAGGAACCAAATAAATTCTAGTCGTGCTATCCAAGCAGTCGAGGTTGATGACCTCTCTTTTCTTGCCTCTCTGTCTCTTCTTTATGCTATATTGGAACAGAGAGGAAAGAAAGAAAAAATGTTTTCTTTTAAAGGGCTCATTTGAATAGTTCACACTACTTTAGTGAGAAGGTGAAAATCATCACCTGAGGCTATTTTCTGAGCTCGCTGGGGGTTCCAGATGAATTTAGCAACTCAGTCTGATATGTTCTCGGAATATATCAAGGTCTGAACTTGTGGCATTCTGTTAATAGAAGCATCTTTGACTTTGGTAAGTGGGCTCATTTTGTTTTAATCTTTTTCCTAACCCATGCACTCTAGTACTTAATTATCAGTGGTCTACTGTTCACATTAGGTAATGCTTACATTTCCCTTCTTCATTCATTCATTTCTTTGACATCCATTTATTAAATGCCTATTTTGCTTCAATCTATTATCTAGGCATTGGGGATACAGATATGTGTAAGACTTGGTTCCCATCCTCAAGTGCACAGTCTAATATTTCAATTATTCTGTAAGATATTCTAAGACAGAAACTATGACTTCTATTTCTTAATACCTACATAAGACTAAAAACACAAGGTATGGTAAGTTAAGGTTTGTTTAAATTTGGTTGAATTTAGTCTGAAAAATATAGTTTTTTAGTTTGGCTTATTAATAGGCAAACAATATATGAGAAAATGCAAGTATTCTAAGATTGGTTGAAGTTTTAGTGCTTGATGAAGCATCCCAAACAACTTCAAATACAGATGGATATGGGATGAATTTTTCTATTGGTAGAAAGTGCCAACTATGTCTATGCCAAATGTCTCTTGGGTAACTTTTACCCCATCATCAGTGGCTCAATTTTCTTATGTTTAAGTGTACTTATACATTCTTATTTGTATACACAATACACTTTCTTTGTGTGTAAAGTCTCAGAGAGGCATAACTAGTTTTCCCTATTCTACTTTTTTCTGATCTGAACTGTGCTGTCTCCATAGAAGAGTGGGCAGTCATATAGGTACTCTCATTTCCCACCCTTTACTTGCCCAGTGATAAATGAAATAGTTTGTTATTATGGGATTTGTGGCAATTAATCCTTTGCAAACTCTCTACAGCATAGTGTAACTTTCCAGAGCCATAATTATTCAGAAAACCAATTGGTCAAGGCAAGAGTTCACAACTGGTAAAACTCATATTTCATTCTTTTGACTTTTGCCAAGTTGAATATCCTAAGAAAAATAGAGCAATATGGGATTTAGAAGTAGTAGTGTATTTTTAGCCAACGTGAAATGGGTTACATAAAATTAACCTACTACCTAGATCAGGCGTCACCAAACTATGGCCTGCGGGCTGCATGCAGCCCCCTGAGGCCATTTATCTGCTCCTCCCCCGCCCCGCCGCTGCACTTCAGGAAGGGGCACCTCTTTCATTGGTGGTCAGTGAGAGGAGCACATTATGTGGTGGCCCTCCAACGGTCTGAGGGACAGTGAACTGGTCCCCTGTGTAAAAAGTTTGGGGACGCCTGACCTAGATAAATGAGTCCATTCCTAATGACTGATATGTTTCATGAATTTTCCTTCAACATTCTGATTTGCCATTTCCCTCTTTCTAAGCTCTCTGGGGTGATAAACCAATGAGCAAAGCAACCGTTTAATTCCAACCATCAGGAAAGGATCAAGCTCATACTCAGTGCAAGCAGGACTACAGCATTAATGTGTGTGATGTTATTCTTTCTTTCTTCGGGTATCTGACCATATGGGTTATTTAACCTCAATTTTTGTATAAAATAGAAATAAATATGTTGTGTATAGGTTTGGGGGAACATTAAGATAAGAGATGAAACCATCTAGAGCAGAGGCTGGTACGAAGTATTTTAAGTCATCTTGGCAAGTTTTCAAAATGCTTGATTTGAATTGACAGGCTTGAACTGTAGCAATTTGTTATATCGGCAATTTGTTATATCGATCTTTCTCTTTGCACACCTAAAAAGAGGTAGCCCTTTACAAATTCACTATCTTCCTCTTCTCTGAGGACTGGCTTTTCTCTTGTTATATTTCAAATGAGATGAGGAGAACAGAAAAGTTTGGACCTGAACTAAAGGTCAAAATTGATTGATTGGCTGAAAGCTAGCCTTGGATATACAGATTTCGTGATATAGCTCTTTGAAAATTTCATTTCACATACACACACAAACACACAAACACACTAGGAGACAAACATTTCTAGGGTAATGATTTTTTAAAATTGAATGTAAAATTTTATTTTGTACTTTTGTAATAGAGACACTTCAAAGCATTTATTTGTATATCTTTTTTCGGAAACCATCTTGTTTGGTTAGTGTAGTAGAGCACCTTAACACTGACTTAGAAATTATTGCTTTGATACACAGGCAATGTTTTAAGAAACTTATAGTGATGATGATGAAAAAAATTGTATGTGTGTACAGGTACATATATATGTATGTATGTGTTTATATATAATTTTTTGTGTATATAATTATATATATATACAATCAGATATATTTACATGTATTTACATATATGTGCATATATATGTGTGTTTAGTATAAAAAGGCATGTGCAATATATATAACCCTATTCAATTCAGTCTCTGTAAATAACAGTAACTGACTGCAAAATTTCCTGTGTGATTAAGAATTAGACAAGAATGTTGATAACTGTATCCTGAAGCAGCTAATTCCAATTGCCTTTGGGAGGAAAAAAGCAAGCAAACAACAATGAATGAGGTCATTTAATCTGATATAACCTTGTAGTTATTTTGGATCTCAAGTGGGAAAAATAAGGTATAGTTCAGCATTGGCAAAACCTATGTTTGCGGAAATCAATGTGAAAATGACTATATTTGTTTAACAGCCTGATGTAATTTTGCAATGTGACTCTTGTTGGACTGCTTCAGTGTCTACCGGTCAATCGACTCAAGGGGAAGTTCATCCCTGTCACCAAAAAAGATGCTGATGACAATCCAATATGAATCATCTGAATAGGAAACCTCAACCTCCAGGCAACCAAAAGGGAAAGTGAACTGGGCTTAAATTGATAAGGCTGTCATAACTTCGTGATGATAGATGGAAGTCTACTAAGTATACCATGAGGCAAAAATAATAATGTTTATTTGTACTGCCAAATGTAGAGAATATTTCTGGGCAACTGGGTGCCTTCCCAGTCTTGAAGATACTTTCCCCTCATCTTTTAATCCCCCTCTTTTTCCCTGCCTAAGAGATATTTTTTGTGAACTTCACTGATTATTCTGAAAATGTGCTGACTCACAAAGAGCTTGTGGTTGAAATGATTATTTGTGTTAACAGTACATACATTCCCACAAAGAGGAACTAGCTATTGAATACATTTCAGAAATTTAGAAATTTATGATATCCAAACCATGCCTTCTAGTATGATAATGTGTGCACCAGACCTCTCTCATCACTCCATTTGTACAAAAATGCTCATGTACATTTATTTTACATGATATTATATATGTTTATTTATAGTCTTGTACTAGTTATTTTGCTAGTTCATATTTGTCTCCTCATTTAGATTTTAAAGTCCTTGAATTCATTGAATACATTTTCTGCCTCTCCTGAATGTCTTAACAGGATTAAATCAGAAAAGGAAAGGAAGAAGAGGGAAATAAATGAGAGGGAGAAACTTACTGCTGAACCACAATGTGCTAGGCAAAGCAAGGGATGTGGAGGCAGTGTGTGTAGAAATGGTATTAAAAGGTATATTTACTGGGAGCTGTGAGGTTTAGTACATCTGATTCAGCTTTTATCTGGGACAGAGTTCAAGTAAATTGATTTTTTTTCTGGTAATGATTGTCAGTATGGACTCAAGTCTCCTGATACCTATTCAGAAGTATAAAATAGGGCAGAGAACAAATCATCTTCATACTAGGGTTAAATTTCAAATCTGCCTACTAATGTTGATTTTGTTGAGTTCTACAGTCTTCTGAACTCTGAATCTTGTCTGGTTACTTAGTCATGTAATGTCCTGCCTGCTGTTTTGCACCTTAGAAAACTTACCTGGACATAGGCCTTTTCTTGCCTGCTTAGACTTATGGATCTCCCAGGTACTTAATGGAAAGTATAGTGCTGGTACCTCCTAGCCTGCCATGTTTTTGTCACCCATACCTCAAGTAACAGAAGCTGAAAAGGTCAATTAAATATGTTGTGTTAATCCATCTAAAGGAATATTAAATACTGGTTTGGGAATTAGCAATGTAGATCTGGTGGGGGATATCATGATTACAGTAATACTTTCTTGTAGATTGATATGACTATTGAAAGAGTAACTCTATACATAGTCCTTTGCACATCATTACATATGCATAATAAGTGTTATTTTATTGGTCATTTTTTTCTTAAAAATCAGAAGATTAGAAACACTCTAAAATACTCTGATATACATACACATGTATACACACATACACTACTTTGAAGATCCCTTTTCTTTCTCATATTTGTATAACTAAAATCTGCTGTAATGGTCAGAGCTAAAAGGTCAGTGTCCTGATTCTTAAACATCAGACCTTTTGAAAATTTGTCTCTTATATATCACTTAGGCTGTATGCCTGTTGGCTAATCCTGTAGTTAGTTTCCACAGAGGTAGTGTCAAAACCATAATGACTGAGTGCAAGGTAGCTCATTGTTTTCTCTTTTCATCAATTATTCAGTGAAATCTCAGTCTTGGTAATATGTAACAAATGAATGAAGTGCTCTTGAAATGGATGAGCTACAACAGGATGAACCCTGTAGATCAGAACTGATGTTCCAAGAAGTCATTTTTGATATCCGGTGGTCATTTTTTATATTGAAAATTGAGCAAAGAAGGAGCACAATAGCTGGACAAAATAGAGCTTCCCATCTGTAACTTATGACTATTGTCTAGTAAATGGTCTATATATTATGCCAACCTGTTACAGGCCCATGGCATATAATGCAAAGAAGATGTCATGCAAATAATTTACAGCCTATTACATAGGTGATAAAGCATCTTGCATTCACACTCTAACTTGCAGATTGAAATACAAGCTTTCAGAGCCAAAGTTTCCATTTACTTACCCACCAATACAGACCAACATTTTTCAGTTAGTTGGGTAAGTTTCATATGTACCCAAAATATGGATAAAATCTTGGTCTGCTTGATTAATTTTGGAAAATTCTTTAACATTGCGATCCCAATCTCAGATATTTAGAAAAGGTTTTCAGTTGATATGGTTTTATCATAATATTAAGGTAGAAATCCTCTCAGACTACTGTCTATATTAAACAAGCCAAATGAGAAGTGCCTAACTGTTCTTCTTGTTGAATTCAGGGTATATCTCTGATGGAAATACTCAGGAATGGTTTAAAATGGAGTAGAATGGTCATTCTCCTGTATTTTGAAACATCAGACAACTAGGCTATCCCTCTAACTATCCTAACCTCCATCAGTGATCCATAGTTCTGCTGTACAAAAATTTTTCAAGACACTCCTTCAACTTTTTACACTTTTAATGTGTACCACATGTTCATTCCATGTTGTGTAAACTAAAAAACAGCTATATATTATGGAGAGTGATTAAGTGCTTTTATGTACAGGGAGGAACTGTAATCAGCTCCTTATGGTATACCCTGTGGATTCTATTTGTGCAATCTAAGGGATGTGGGCACCTGCCAGTTAGCTGTGATTTTGGTCAGTGTGGGCAGCTGAACCAGATTGTTCATCTAAATCAAGGTTACCTTTTGCAGATAGCAAATAAAGGAGGGTTGGGAATGATTCCTGAAACATATAGCGTAGGGCATAGTTCATCCTAAAGACAGAAGTTGCAAAAGAGTTGACCAAAAAAAAAAAAAAAAAAAATAGAGACAGAGTGTTCATTTGGGCATTGGGGTAAATATTTGTGCACTTGGACAAAAGCACCAGAGATATAAGCACAATCAGGTTGTCAAGGTCAAACAGTGCAACAATAAGGACAATCTTTAGAGCTAGAGTGGAAGGTGATATATGTCGGAAATAACTCACATAAGAAAATAACCTCAAGATTCATTTAGAAGTCCTAGCCTGGGGTTGCACCCTGGCATCTGTTGACCATATTCACACAAATAACTAGGTGTTATTTGAGAAACCAACTAAAATATGACCATCATTGAATAGAACCTATGCTCCACTATATTTCTTCTAAATTTCTACATTGAAGTGATTTCATATACTACATCTCACTTTATATGTAAAAATTGTAGGTGTTTTCCTACAATGAGATAGTATAATCCTAATAGTCAATATCAATCTAAGTATTTGTTTATACAAATGCATTTTTAGAAGTAAAATTCCCTTTGGGGCCAACTCTATCTTTTGGCAGTGGAATACTTTCTGGGAGGTGTAGAATGATTATCTCTTCTCTGACAACATACGATAATCTTCTGAGTATACGTGGTCCAGTGACATGCAGCAGGTTCTATATTATGTAATTTGGGGCTCAATCATGAAAATACAGAAGTAAAGAATAGGTTCTTCTCTTAACAAGCATATGGAATTTAAGGTTCTATGAAGGGACTTCTCTTCAAGCTGGGGCCTGGTTAGAGAATCAACTGGAATGGGTCATGATATATTTAGACAGGGTCATCTTTTATACCCATTATTTTACTTCCCAGGATGCCACATTTTCCTGAAAGATCTGTATAAGTTGGAAAACTTCTTTAGCATGTACTCTCCTCCTTATTCTGGAAGAAGAGTGACCAAATTGTGCTTGCCCTAGCAAGAAGGTTTTATATCTAATATAGTTTATTTCATATGTGGTGCTGGGCCCAACTTCAACACAGCCTATATTATAAACAATATTAATAATGATTACACTATTCATTGGAGTGCCACAGAGTGGAAAACAGTCTCAGATTTAGGGACCATAACTGCATTGGTACCAGCTATGCCTCCAAAATGTATGAATGTAAATTTATCATAACTTTTCCAGAGATCTACTTTCTTTATCTTAAAATGGGAAGTGGTAATATTGGTCCCGATTAGTGATTTTCTAGGTGATGTGTTTATATGTGGTGTGTGTGTGTGTGTGTGTGTGTGTGTGTGTACATGTATCTTTCTTTTTTAAAAATTTTATTTCCATTTGTTTTAGGGAATAGGTGGTTTTTGGTTACAGGGATAAGTTATTTAGTCGACCTGTCACCTGAGCAGTGTACATATACCCAATATGTGGTATTTTATCCCTCACCTGCCTCCCACTCTTTCCTGTAAGTCCGCAAAGTCCATTATATCATTCTTATGCCTTAGTATCCTCATAACAAAAGCATATTACTTAATTTTCATGTATTTGTATACTTTTGAGGGTTCATTTTGGGAGGCAACTTGCAGTTTTATTCCATCATGGTCTGAGAAGATATGGTTTTGATTTTCTTAAATATACTGAGAATTGTTTTGTGGTCTATTATATAGTCTATGTTGGAGAGTGTTTCATGTGCTAATGAAAATAATTTATATTCTGCAGTTGTTGAGTAGAATGTTCTGTAAATATCTGTTAAGTCTATCTATTCTAGGGTATAGTTTAAGTCCATTGTTTCTTTGTTGACTTTTTGTCTTGATGACCTGTCTAGTGCTGTTAGTGGAATGTTGACATCTCCCACTATGATTGTGCTGCTTCTATCTAATTTCTTAGGTCTAGTAGTAATCGTTTTAGGAATTTGAGGTCTCCAGTGTTACATGCATATATATTTAGGATCGCATCCTCTGTGAAACTAATCCTTTTTTTTTTTTTTTTTTTTTTTTTTTTTGGAGATGGAGTCTTGCTCTGTCACACAGGCTGGAGTGCAGTGGCACAATCTTGGCTCACTGCAGCTTCTGCCTGCCTGCTGGAGTCAAACGATCCTCATCCCTCAGCCTCCAGAGTGACTGGGATTACAGGCACCTTCCATAACACCCGGCTAGTTTTTGTATTTGTATTAAAGATGGGGTTTTGCCATATTGGCCAGGCTGATCTGGAACTCCTGAACTCAGGTGATATGCCTACTTCAGCCTTTCAATTACACAGACTAATCCTTTTATTATCATATAAGGCTCTTTGACATTTTTACTGTTGTTGCTTTAAAGTGTGTTTTAACTAAGAATAGCTATTCCTGCTTGCTTTTGGTTTCCATTTGCAAGAAATATTTTTTTTCACCCCCTTTACCTTAAGTTTATGTGAATTTTTATGGGCAAGGTGAGTCTCTTGAAGACAGAAGGTACTTGCTTGGTAGACTGTTATTCATTCTGCCATTCTGTATCTTTTAAGTGGAGTGTTTAGGCAATTTACATTCAATGTTAGGGTTGAAATGTGAGGTACTGTTCTATTAATCATTTTAGTTGTTGCCTAATACCTTGTTATTTTAATTGCATTAATATTTATGGGCCCTGTAAAATGTATGCATTAAGCAGGTTCTATTTTGGTGTATTTTGAGGTTTTGCTTCAAGATTTAAAATTTCTGTTAGTATTTTTAACACGGGTTTGATAGTGGCAAATTTTATTAGCATTTGTTTAGCTGAAAAAGACTTTATCTCTTCTTCATTATGGAGCTTGGTTTTGCTAAATACAAGATATCTGGCTACAATTATTTTGTTTAAGGAGGTTAAAGATAGGATCCCAATCCCTTCAGGCTTCTAAGGTTTCTGCTGAGAAATCTGCTGTTAATCTGATAGGTTTCCTTTATAGTTATCGATGCTGTTGCCTCACATCTCTTAAGATCCTTTCTTTCATCTTGACTTTAGATAACCTGATGACTTTGTGATGATCTTTTTGTGATAAATTTCTCATAAATTATTTGAGCTTCTTGTATTTGAAGGTCTAGATTTCTAGCAAGGCCAGGGGAATTTTCCTCAATTATTCCCTCAAATATATTTCCCAAACTTTTAGATTTCTCTTCTTCCTCAGGAATACCAATTATTCTTAGTCTTGGCCATTTAAAATAATCCTGCATTTCTTGGAGACTGTATTCATTTTTAAAATTCTTTTTTGTTTGATTTCCTCAGATTGGGTTAATTCAAAAGCCTTACCTTTGCACGCTGATGTTTCTTCTTATGCTTGTTCTAATCTACAGCTGAAACTTTCCACTGCACTTTGTATTTGCATAAATGTGTCTTTCATTTCTGGAAGTTGTAATTGTTTTTCCTTTATTATATCTGTTTCTCTGGAAAATTTTTCATCCTTATCAACTATTGTTTTTTTAAATTTCTTTATGTTAGTTTTCACCTTCTCTGGTATCTCCTTGAATAGCTTAATAATCAGCTTTCTGAATTTCTTTATCTGGCAAATCAGAGACTTCTTCTTGGTTTGAACCTATTTCTGGGGAGCTAGTGTGATCTTTTGGGGATATAACTGAATCGGCAACCAACAGAATGGAAAAAAAATTTTTGCAGTCTACCCAGCTGATAAGGGGCTGAAATCCAGAATTTACAAAGAACTAAAACAAATCTACAAGAAAAAACCAAGCCCATTCAAAAGTGGGCGAAGGATATGAACAGACACTTTACAAAAGAAGACATACAGGAGGCCAACAAACATATGAAAAAATGCTCCTCATCACTGGTCATCAGAGAAATGCAAATCAAAACTACATTGAGATACCATCTCACACCAGTTAGAATGGCGATCATTAAAAAATCCGCAGAACGTTGTTTTGTTATATTACCAGAATTACTTTTCTAGTTCCTTCTCATTTGGGTAAACTATTTTTTTCAAATTGTTCTTGAATTTATTTTTGAATAGACTGTGTGTTTTTAAAAATTTCTTCTTTTTTCTCTGTTAAGGATTAGATTTTAATGTTTATTTTAGCCTAATTTTATTCTTGGTGCCTGTAGGGTGAAGTCTCTATGAGATCCTTACTTACAGATTTTTCGTGTTCTGGCTTTCTCCAATGCTAGTTGCAATATTGTTATATTCTTGGTGTGTGGGTGTGTTTACCGTCTTCCATGGAGCTGGAATGGCAAGGATTTCTTGAAGCTTATTTTAGTCTTTTGTGGTATACACTTTGTTTATTTTATTTCTCCCCAGTATTTTATTTAATGAATTGATGGTTCAGGCTTCAGGCCAATAGAGGAACTATTCCTGGGTCAGCACTGGTTGTAGCTAAGTAAGGCATGTGGGTAGGTGTAATATCTGCCTTGACAAAAGTGGCTTGGGGGAGCTCTCAATTAGATGTGCTGAGATTTTATCAGCATGAAGAGTGAGCACTACCTCAGCTCCCTTGCCAGGCCAGCAGGAAATTTATTCACAGTACAGCCTCAGTCCTGTCTCATTGTTTTGGCTATTCAGATCAGATAAGCAACTCTTTTTATCTATAGGAATGTTGATGTTCCAAGTATGGAGGAATTGTGACTCTGTAACTTGTGCAAGTCTGATTCTGGGGAGTAACTCCTCCTGTGGGACTGCGCTCATCTGGATTGTTCCAGAAAGGCTGTCTATAGGTGCCTCTGTACTGCGTTCCTATGGAGGAAGCTCCAGCTGTGTCTTCAGTGGAGTGCCAGGGGAGACGAGGACTCCTTATCCAAGGCCTGTCATGATCACAGAGGCTGCCAGCCCGTTGGGGTAGAGGTACAGACTTTCCCTACTGTAGTAAACACTGCAATTGTGTCTCTGCTGTGAGAAACTTCACACAGCAGAAAGATCTGGAACTCAAGTCTTGCTGTTCATATTCGTTTGTCCCACGTGGTGATCCCTTGATGTGGTGCTCTCCTTCTTCCCCTAGGAATGGGGCTTTCTGAGAGCCAGACTGCAGTGATCGTTGTTGCTCTTTTGGGTCTAGCCACCCGGTGGGGCTACCAGGCTCTGAGTTGTTGCTGGGGCATATCTGCAAAGAGTCTAGTGATGTGACAAGTCTTCAGGTCCCCCAGCCATGGATATCAGCGCTTGCTTTAATGGAGGTGGCAGGGTAATAATGTAGACTCTGTGAGATTCCTTGGTTGTGGATAGGCTTAGTGTACTAGGTTTCTGGAATGCTGGTTATGCTAGCAATAAAGTTGTCATGCAAACAGACTCAGAAACTCTGGTTAGCCAGGGTGTTGCAGGCTGTGGTGTTAGCTGTTGTTTCTTCTACTTGGGAACAGTATTATTCTGCCAAGAGTTGCTCTAATGACCTGAGTTGGTTGGCCTCTAGCCAGGAGGTGGTCCATGCAAGACAGCAACAGCTGCAGTGGTACTAGTATGATTTGAGCTTGCCCTAAATTGTCCAGGGGAAGTAGTCTGGTTTCTCAAATGATGGGCAGGGACATAAGCTTCCAAGGGTTTATGTCTGTTGTGTTCAGCTGCCAGAGTAGAGAAATACCATCGGGTGGGGGCAGGGTTAGGTGGTTCTGAGCTCAGATTCTCCATGAGCAGGGCTTGGCTTGGCTTCTGTGGGGGATGAAGGGTGGTTCTTAGGCCAATGGGACAATGTTCCAGAGGGGGGAGTATGGCTGCCTCTGCTGTGCAGGAAAGTTTGCAAGGTGGGCAAGAGATAGCTGGTAGCAAAAGGCCTCACCAAGCTCCCACACATTTGATGTGGCGTCTCATTCTCACAGTGCCCCGCCAACAGCACTGAGTTTAGGTCCAGGCAACCTGTACACAGAACTTGGACTTATACCAGGCCATAAGCTTCCCCACAGAGAAAGCAAGAACCACCTTCAGTCCACAGCCCTCCCCATCTGCCAGCAATGCTAGGTCCCCAGCTCCTGTGCTCCTATCTGCTGTAGTTCCCATTCGCACCCAAGATTCTGTTCAAGGGAGTTTGTGCCCACTCAAAATTATCACAAAATCCAGTTGGGAGCTTCTTTCACCCTGCAACCCCTCCATAAGTTCACTGGCTACCTTCCCCATGGGGACCCTGTGAGATAATAGTCTGGGGTGGCTTTCCTGGGTTCAAGCTGGAGACTGGGATTGTCTATAAGGCTCTTCTCACTGCTGCTTCTGTTTTCATATTTTGCACCACTCCCTTAGTCTGTTCTAGTTCTAGGTAAGTTTAAAGCCTTCTAAGATCTGGACTTTCAGTTTCTGCAGTGACAGACTCTCCCCTTCTCCCACTCTGAGAACTCAGTGTTTCAACTGTCCCATAGAGTTTGCTGTGGTGTGCCACTTTTTTCAAAAGATCTGTGAATTCTTTAGGTTTTCCTGATAAATTCCTGCAATGGTTCTTGGAAGAAAAGTTCACAGGGTGAATCTCTACACACTGTTTTGTCCTTCAAGTGGGAGAGGCAAGCTAGCACTACCTCTTATCTGCCATATTGAAAAGCACATATATGTGTGTTTATGTATGCATTTTTTCTATGCAAAAATTATGTATGCATAATTTTTATTCTAATAAAATCTTATATGAACTTCCACATTTAGAACAGAATAAAATATAACTATTCTGAAACTACCTCCACTTCATCAAATTTGTTTCAATCACATGCCAGCCATTAGGTTCACTGGAACACAGTTTAAAAATCACTAGTAAGGATTTAAGGTCCCTCATCACTCTGATCTTCCATGATCCCTTGACTTTACAGTGTTGAGTCAACAGGTCCAAATGACCCAATTAAGGTGAATCTTATCTTCATTCATCACAATAGGAGAAACCATGGACTTATTTAGTAGAACCTAACACAGGGAAGATTCATCCAAAGTATTTATTGCCTATTGCAATAAACACTCAGTGTTAGATGTGGTGAATTAATTGTTGCAGTCCTATTTTTTTAAATCAAATCTCTATTTAATCAGCCACACACTATGCTAAAAGTGAATTTGTTCCATTAAGAAGGGACATCAAGAAATAAAGTCTGTTAGGGAGGAAGACAGCCAGAAAAGTTACTAAATTACTGGTGTATGTGTATGTGTATGTGTATAATATGTGGTTGTAGAGATGTTTGAAGTTTTTACTGCAATGAGTTTCCAGTGACCACATTACTTATAAGTAGTAGCACTATGCATGAGTTATGCCAGTCTTCCCAAGTAAGTGGCAATAAAAACTTTATAGCACACTACACCATATCCATATATTTAAACCACTTGTTTTCTTTGGATTTTGTCTTTTTTAAAAGCATCCCTATCTTTTCCTTCTTACTTATGTTACTCAACATAGAAATATGGCCTCTTTGGAGAGGGTGGGTCCAAGAACATTTGAAAAGGACAAGGTAGAATCAGTTTATGTTTCAGTTAGAAATGTATGCACTGGAAAGAAAAAAAGAAATGTATGCATTGATATGGAGAGCCTATAGCATATTTGCTGGTGGTTGTGGTCAAATATGGATTAGGAAGGATAAATTATAGATCATAATTTATAGGAATACATGGAAAAGACATTTGGAACACTGGAATGGGAATAAAGCCAATAAGTATTGTTGACTCTTTCCACTACCTCTGCTGCATCAGTGTGCTCTCATAGTTGGATTGGTGAATGTACATAAATTAACCCTCTGGCATAGAAAATAAATTTGTCTTTGCTTCAAGATTTAACTAATATTGAACTATAAGCTTCACTGGAGTGGATATCTTGTTTCATGGCTAACCACTGTATCCATAGGGCCTAGAAAACTACCTTGCTCATACTAGGTTCTCAGGATTTCTATTAATGTATGACTGAATTGATGCAATCCTTATTTTAATTTTATTATTTAATTTTGAGACAGAGTTTCACTCTTGTTGCCCAAGATGGAGAGCAATGACACAATCTCACCTTACTGGAACCTCTACTTCCTGAGTTCCAGCAATTCTCCTGCCTTAGCCTCCCGAGTTGCTGGGATTAAAGGCGTGCACCACCATGCCTGGCTAATTTTGTATTTTTAGTAGAGATGGAATTTCACCATGTTGGCCAGGCTGGTCTCTAACTCCTGACCTCAGGTGATCCACTTGCCTTGGCCTCCCATAGTGCTGGGATTACAGGCGTGAACCACTGCACCCAGCCCAATTCTTATCTTTAAAAGAGGAATGCATATTTTAGCCTCCATTGCTGAGTAGGGACATTTTCTTTAGCCATTATTTGCTTCAATCCTTACTAAGCACCTTCTAAATCTATTAACCTGAAAATCTTTGAAGTTAGCAACTCAGGAGACATAGAATAGAACATTTGAGTCTGGATGGCAGTAAAATGTACTATAATGAAGAGGTATGCTACCTAGCAACCAGACACTTCCATTTGTGTAGACTAGGTGCTTGAGGATACATTGTTTTCCATGATGGAAAAAACTTTAGTCAGTATCCTGACAGTGTCACAAAATGTAGTGGACATCACTCTAAGAAGACAATTGGTATCAAAGGAGATAACTTATATAAGAAAAAACAAATGAAAAACCAACAGCAACAACAAAAATACTGAGATGAAGAGCAGATACTTTCTATGCTACAGTCATTAATTTATTTATTTTCAATTACATATTTTTGAATACTGCTATACATAGATAAATATTTGTGCTCAGTAGAGACTCTGTCATAAATTCTCTGGGCATTTACTTTATACCAGATTGGACTTTTTATATTTCTAGCTTTATCTGAATTTCCAATTTTAACATATTACCTACTTTGATTTATGGGTTTGTGCTATTTTTCTAACTAATCTAAATCTTTGAACTTCTGTTCATTTATTTGATTAACCAAAAACATTATTGAATGATGCATATTACTAGGCACTGAGACTGTAGTGATCAAAAAGGCAGACATAGCCTTAACGATCCTTAGAGCCTACAATCTGACAATCTGTTCTTTTCTATTCCCCATACCTAGGTATAAAACACTGTTATGGTTACTTTCTCACATAAACGTGATGCCCATCAATTTTAATCATGCATTTATATTTACTCAGAATCTATTTTCTTCAATTTCCTTAGGATTTATTTGCTTTGTTTAGCATAAGCTAAGTCAATGAGAAAAAAAAGAGTGTGATGATTAATTTTGTGTGTCAACTTGACTGGACCACAAGATGCCCAGCTGTTTGGTCAAATATTTGCTCTGAGTGTTTCTGAGAAAGTGTTTTGGGATGAGAGTAACATATAAATGTATAGACCAATGAAAGAAGATGACCTTCCATTATATGGGTAGGTCTTATCTAATCAGTTGACGAGCAGAATAGAACAAAAAGGCTGAACCCCAAGTAAGATGGAATTCTTCCTGCCTAAGAGCCTTCAGACTGGGATATCATCTTTTTTTCATGCCTTTAAACTTGAAATGAGCTATTCACTCTTTCTGGGTCTTGAGTCTGCCAACCTTCAGATTGGAACTGTGTTATCAGTTTTTCTGGTTCTCAGTCTTTTGGACTTGAATTGCAGCTAAACCATCAGCTCCTCTGGGGTCTCTAGCTTGCTGACTCACCCCGAAGAACTTGAGACTTGCCAGCCTCTACTATTGCATAAGCAAATTCCTTATAAGTTTTTCTATATTTATATAAAACATAAAAGATAGAAAAGGTGTGTGTATATATATGTGTGTGTGCGTTTATAAATAAATATATATAAATATTTACTATATATATATATGTCTATATATATATGTCTATATATATATATATATATTTTTTTTTTTCCCCTCACAAATAGAAGAAGCTGAGGAGCTCCTGGGAAGAAATACCACAAGTCGTCTTCCATAATTATACCTCTTATGTCCAATTTTCTAAGGGTAGCCTTGTGTATAGCTGAAGCAAAATATAAGAACATATATAAGATCGGTACTCTATCTTTCCTGATATACCCTGTTATCAAATTTTATTCACTTTGTTTCTTACCAAGTTAGATATTTTTCCTAACTAATTAAATCATATTGCTTGCATTAGCTAAGTGTGCATCCCATCACCTGTAATATTTATAAATATTACATAAATTAGGCTTCCAAATAAATTATTTTGAGGAATTAAAATGTGGATAATTTCATTACTGAAGCAATTCAATTTGAAAGGTTCTTTTTGGCCCTAACAACGTGCCACAGATCATCATATAAGTGGAGCTGTCCCTGTTGACCACCAATACCACTAGCCAATCTCTGTTAGACATTGAACATACCTTTAATTTACAACAAATAATGATAATATCATGCATGTATATTTGTATTGAAGGCAATGTGTAATTAAGAGAAGGGAATTTCAGCATTAGTAGGGTCCTTCTTTCCTTTTTATTTTTGTTTTGGTCTGGATACAAACTAACTCATTTTTCTTTTATTTGAATTTTTATTTTAAGTTCAGGGGTACAAGCACAGGTTTGTTACATAGGTAAACTTGTGTCATGATGTTTATTGTACAGATCATTTAATCCTACAGGTATTAGACCTGCTACCCATTTGTTATTTCTTTTGATCCTATCGTTCCTTCTACCCTCCATCCTCTGAAATGTCCCACTGTCTCTTGTTCCCCTCCTTGTATTCATGTGTTCTCATCACTTAGCTCTAACTTATAACTGAGAACATGTGGCATTTGATTTTCTGTTCCTATGTCAGTTTGCTAAGGATGATGGCCTCCAGTTCCAACCATGTGCCTGCGAAGGACATGATCTTTGATATGGTTTGGATATGTCCCCACCCACATCTCATCTTGAATTGTAGTTCCCATAATCTCCATGTGGGAGGGATCCAGTTGGATGTAATTGAATTATGGGGACTGTTACCCCCATGCTGTTCTTGTGATAGTGAATGAGCTCTCACATGATCTGATAGTTTATTAAGGGATTTTTTCCCCCTTTGCTCAGCACATCTCTCTCCTGCTGCCATGTGGAAAAGGAGGCGTTTTCTTCCCCTTCAGCCATGATGATAAGTTTCCTGAGGCCTCCCCAGCCATGCTGAATGGTGAGTCAATTAAATTTCTTCCCTTTATAAATTACCCAGTTTCTGGCAGTTCTTTATGGCAATGTAAGAATGGACTAAAACAATCTTGTTCTTTTTTAGGGCTTCCATAGTTCCAGTATCACATTTTCTTTATCCAGTCTATCATTGCTGGGTATTTAGATTGATTCTATGTCTTTGCTATTTTGAATAGTGCTACAATGAACATATGCATGTATGTTTCTCTATAATATTAAATAGAATGACTTATATTCCTTTGTGTGTATATCCACTGATGTGATTGCTAGGTTGAATGGTGTCTTCCACAATGGCCGAGCTAATTTACACTCCTACCAACAATCTATAAATGTTCCTTTTTCTCCACAACCTCGCCAGTATCTGTTATTTTTTGACTTTTTCATAAAAGCTATTCTGCCTGGTATGTGATGGTATTTCATTGTGATTTTGATTTTCATTTCTCTAATGATCAGTAGTTCTCATATTTTTGTTGACCACATGTATGTCTTCTTTTGAAAAGTGTCTGTTCATGTCCTTTGCCCACTTTTATATGGGGTTGCTTTATGTCTTGCAAATTTGTTTAAGTTGCTTATAGATGTTGGATATTAGACTTTTGTCACATACATAGTTTGCAAAAACTTTCTCCTATTCTGTAGATTACTTGTTTACTCTATTGACAGTTTCTTTTGCTGTGCAGAGGCTCTTTAGTTTAATTGGATACCATTTGTCAGTTTTTGCTTTTGTTATAATTGCTTTTGGTGTCTTCATTATGAAATCTTTGCCCATGCCTATGTCCTGAATGTTATTGCCTAGGTTGCCTTCTACGGATTTTAGTTTTAGGCTTTACATTTAAGCCTCTAGTCCATCTTGAGTTAATTTTTGTTGGTGTAAGGAGAAGCTCCAGGCTTAATCTACATATGGCTAGCCAGTTATCCCAGCACCATTTATTGAATAGGGAATCCTTTCCCCTTTGCTTGTTTTTGTCAGGCTTGTTGAAGATCAGATGATTGTAGATGTGTGGTCTTAGTTCAGAGTTCTCTATCCTGTTCTATTCGTCTACATGTCTGATTTTGTATCAGTACCATACTGCTTTGGTTAATGTAGCTCTGTAGTATAGTTTGAAGTTGGGTAGCATGATGACTCCAGCTTTGTTCTTTTCGGTTAGGATTGCCTTGGTTATTTGGACCCTTTTTTGGTTTTATATGAATTTTAAAATAGCTTTCCCTAGTTCAGTGAAGAATGTCAATGGTAATTTAATAGGCATAACCCTGAATCTATAAATTGCTTTGGGCACTATGACCATTTTAATGATATTGATTTTTCCTATCCATGGGTATGGAATGTTTCTTCACTTGTTTGTGTCATGTCTGATTTCTCTGAGCAGTGGTTTATCATTCTCCTTTTAGAGATCTTTCACCTCCCTAGGTAGGTGTATTTCAGAGTATTTTATTATTTTTGTGGCAATTGTGAATAGAACTTCATTCCTTATTTGGCTCTGAGTTTAACTTGGTGTGTAGGTATACTAATTATTTTTTTTTGCATGCTGATTTTGTATCCTGAGACTTTGCTGAAGTGTTTATCAGCTTAGAAAGCTATTGGGCTGAGACTATGGGTTTTCTGTATAAAGTATTATATCATCTGCCAGCAGGGATAGTTTTACTTCCCCTTTTCCTATTTGGATGCCCCTTATTTCTTTCTCTCGCCTGATTGCCCTGGCCAGAAATTCTAATACTGTGTTGAATACAAGTGGTGAGATAAGGCTTCCTTATTTTGTGCCCATTTTCAAGGGGAATGCTTCCAGACTTTGTCCATTTAGTATGGTGGAGACCAACTCATTTTTCTTGCTGCCATCTAACAAGGAAACATCAAGATTATTAGGTAATAAAATCTGTAAAGGATTACTTCCACAAACAGTGTCTATTAGGATATATTTAACCAAGTTCATTAAAACATGACTGATACCAAATGTGAGTTTTTAAGATATACTGTGCCTGTGATATCCCCCTTTTTTTCTCCTCTTTCACCACTTTTCTGCTGCCAAAAGAAGTAGTTTTGCCTGGGTCATGATGACTTATTTAAAAATGATTGTACTAAGAAGGTGTTAAACTGGCCACAAAAGTGATAACATTAGCTCTTCCAGGCTATTGCACATCTCATTTATACTTTTAATGATTCGTATGTTTTCCAAACCTTTATACAATTAATACTACTTAATAGGTATGGAAATGTTCTTAGGACATTCATCCAAGGAGATAAAATATCTTTAATGGCTGCAATATAAAGCTTTAAGCAAATGAGTTTCTCATATGATACTATTCTGTGTGTCAAGGTAGATATTTTCAAATTGTGCACATTAAAATTTGACTGCAGATATCACCTTTAATGTGTGCTTTCTTGGCTGCAGGGGTGAGGTGGGGTGGGCTGGAAAAAAATCATTACTAATTGATATGCCATAATGACCTGAGAGCTTTCAGAGTTGGGTGAACCCAAGAGAAATGCTAAGAGGTATATATTTGATTCTAATTATGCATGGCACATGCTGAAAGTAGACCCATTGTGACAGTTATATCATTGTCAAATTGCCAGACCTCACGTTTTCTACTAATTTGACACTATTACCAAACACGGCCTCACTGAATTCATGAAAAGTGAAACAATGGATGAGGGCAGGAAAAAATAGAGCTTCATGATCTGTACTTGCTGGGGAGATTGCTATATTAAAAGGAAAAGGGTAAGAACATTCCAAATTCACTCTTCTAGCTACTTTGAAATATGCAATATATTATTGTTAACTATAGTCACCCTACTTGCAATGAAACACTAGAACTTATTTCTCATATCTAACTGTAACTTTGTACCCATTGATCAACCTCTGCTCATCTCCCTTCCTTCCTACCTTCCTCAGCCCATGGTAATTACTATTCTTCTCTCTATTTCTATAAGGCCAACGTTTTTAGATTCCACATATGAATCAGATTGTGTAGTATTTGCCTTTCTGTGTCTGGGTTATTTCACTTAACATAATTATCTCCAGGATCATCCATGTTTCTGTACCCCATAAATACGTACAATTGCTATCTGTCAATGAAAAACAAAATAAAACATAAAAAGAAAAATGGGCTGAAAAGAAACCAAACTTGTTTTGGTAAATTGTATTAACTGACTACTTTTTTTTTCCTTATGACTTTCTTATCATAAACTTGAAAATTAGAGCAGCAGAGATCTAAAAATTTATTTGGATTGTTTATTGCCAAGCTTCAAGTGAAGAACTGTGGCTGTTCAGCACTTCCTGGGTAATTAGGCTTCTTTGATAAGTACTGGTGGAATTTGGGTTAATATTTACTTTTCCAAAACTGAAAACTAACAGTGGCACTAGTCTGGATGCATTTTCTCTAAGCTTACAGGCTTTTATTTTGGTTAATTTATTTTAACATAGCAAAGTTTGTTAACATTCCCTGACTTTTTTGGGAAGTAGGAAGAATTAAATATGATTTGGGAGAAAACAAAAAGCTGGATATTAGGTTTACCTATCTTATGAAAGCCATTTCATTGCTTCCTAAACGTATCATGTATTGGACAAAAGGGGTTCTACTCCTGGACTTTCTCCTGGTATAATTTTGTTTCTGGAAGAAATACATAGGGTTATTTCAGGTTCATCATCTGAGACAGCTAAAGGTACAAAGTCAAATTAGAGCTTGAAGAAGCAGCTGTATCACTCCCAGATCTGTTTCTCATGATCATCAAGTATGAGAGCTCAGAGGGACCCAATTAACACCCTAATCCAACCTTCAAGCAGTGGATAAATTATGTTGGATCTGTAATTGGTCACAATTAAGATTCTGAAGGACATCTAGGATCAGCATTAGTTTAATAATGAGTGATCATTGGCCTTCAAAAGAAATAGCTTTCAGTATTTTAAGACTCTATTAATAAACATTAGACACTCTACCATTTATCAACTTAATAAATACATATTGAACCATATGAAAGGCACTTTCCTTTTGCACATATTTGTATTATATATATGTACACACACACACACATATACACATATACATACGTATATATATATATATATACACACATACATATATATATATGTATATATACACATGGACATACACATATATATGTGTGTATGTTTATGTGTGCATATATATATATATATATACACATACACATATATGTATATATATAAAATATATGTGGTTTGTCTTCTCAAAGAGGGTTACAACATAGTATGGGGAATAAAGTATATACATATAAATTTACAAATAAAACAGAATATGGTCAATTCTATAGTAATATAAATATGATAGTCATATATTGTCTAAACTGGAATACTTTTGAAAGTGAAAGGAGCATTATTAATAAATAAAATAGGTAAGAGCATCACTGACCCAAGACAATGAGAATGTACACGAACTTTATATATGAATGATATTTTCAAAATGCTGAGTTCACAGATGGTCAAGAGCTCTTCAAGCTAGAGTGATTAGGGAATTCTTTATGGAAAGGATAGCATTTTAGCCATACTGTGAAAGATGAATACAATCTTAAACGGTAGCTAGAGGAGTAGGTCATTGTAAGAGGTGAGATTATAATGAGCAAAGTCCTGTAGGTAAGAACAGGAGAGGTCTGCTTGAGGAGCAGCAAGCAGTACACCTTAAAGTTGTTAAAACAAGCAGTATGTGGAAGATAAAACCAGAGCAGTTGGTAAGGAACAGCACACATGGGGCTCCATAGCTTTGAATTTTATGCTAAGGAATTTAGATGGTATTTCAGTAGGCATTATGGCTCATTGAAAATATAGTTGTACTATTTGAGAGGACAGTGATCATCATTGCCTTATTTAGAATTAGATATATTTTCAAATTAGATTTAGCAGAAACCAAAGTCTTAAAATGTGAGATAGGCCAATGAGTGGTGTAGTTATAATATTCAGAGTGAGAGGCTGAATAGACTCTGCTGTGGAACTGCAGTGCATGTTTGTGGGGATGAATGTTACAAAAGTGTACATCATTATCTATTATCGTTATTATTTCTACTTTCTTGTTGGCTAAATGAACAAGGATCTCTTCATTGTGTATATTACTTGAGTTTACAAATTCACGTCCTGTATTTTGTTGAGTCAAGGTTTTCCTTTTCTTTTTCTCAAAATTGACTTTTGTTTGGCACAGACAAATGTGGCCTTATCTTTTCAATAAGGCCACCTTTGTTTCCTGTAATAAGCTTCATTTTACCATATTTTATAAAGGTATTTCTGATTCTTCTTCATCTCCCTTTCTTTGCTTAATGTATTTAGTCAGTTTTCAAAAAGGAATGCACAATCATCAAAATAGAAGAGTCATACAAAATGTAGCTTTCTGTCTTAATAACATACAATTATTTTTAAAAATTTGACTGAAAACTCTTAGATGACTGACTATAGAGCCTTTGAGCCTTAAGGGAACATTGAAGGTCATCTGACAGTAATCCTCATGGGTCTGTGAAGTGTTGGCTACAGGGTGGGGCTCCTCTGCCTTTGGAAAAGGGAGGGAAAAGTGAAAGGAACTGCATCTTGTAGTTTGAGTGCCAGTTCATCCCCAGTACAGTTGAATGCCAGGTAGACTTCTAAGGTTTTGAATCTAGTTTCTGTCTCGTGAACAGCACCTCTGGGCTTGCCTAGGGCATGGGAGAACTTGCTGCCCCAAAAGGAAGGACGCAGGCCTGGGTGGCTTTACCACTTGCTGATTGCAGGGCCCCAGAACCTTGGGCAAACAGGCAGTAACTAGAGTATGGCTAAGGTAGGCCTTGGGTGAGACTCAGTGCTGTCCTGGCTTCAGGTATAACCCAGCACAGTCATAGTGGTGGTGGCCAAAGGGGTGCTTTGGTCACACCACCCCCAGTTTTAGGAACCTCAGCATAGAGATAGACTCCATTTGTTTCAGAGAAAGTAAAGGAAGAGAAAAAGAGTCTCTACCTGGTAATCTAGAGAAATTTTCTGGATCTTTTTCAAGGCCATGAATGCAGTACCTTTACCAATATGCAAGAACTAAAGTGTTACTGGGATTAGTGTACCTCCTAAAGCAGATACAGCTTAGATTAAAACACCCAAGTCCTGGCCGGGCGCGGTGGCTCAAGCCTGTAATCCCAGCACTTTGGGAGGCCGAGGCGGGTGGATCATGAGGTCGAGAGATCGAGACCATCCTGGTCAACATGGTGAAACCCCGTCTCTACTAAAAATACAAAAAATTAGCTGGGCATGGTGGCGTGTGCCTGTAATCCCAGCTACTCAGGAGGCTGAGGCAGGAGAATTGCTTGAACCCAGGAGGTGGAGGTTGCGGTGAACCGAGATCGCGCCATTGCACTCCAGCCTGGGTAACAAGAGCGAAACTCCGTCTCAAAAACAAACAAACAAAAAAAAAAAACAAAAAAAAAAAAACACCCAAGTCCTTTTGAATAACCACAAAGCCTTCCCAAGAAGGACAAGTACAAACAACCCCACACGGTGAAGACTACTATATATATATATATATATATAACTGTTCAATGCTCAGGCAAAAATGAACATCTAAAAAAGTATTAAGATGATCCAGAACAACATAACCTCACCAAATGAACTAAATAAGGCATCAGAGACCAATGCTAGAGAAACAGAAATATGTAACCTTTTAGACAGAGAATTCAATATACCACCTTTGAGAAGACTCAAAGAAATTCAAGGTAACACAGAAGGGATTCAGAATAATATCAGATAAACTTAACAATGAGATTTAAATAATTTAAAAAATTAAGCATAAATTCTGGAGCTGAAAATTGCATTTGGCATACTGAAGAATGCATCAGAGTCTTTTAGTACCAGAATTGATCAAACAGAAGAAGAAATTAGTGAGCTCGAAGACAGGGTATTTGAAAACACATTCAGAGGAAACAAAAAAAAAAAAAAGAAAAAGAAAACAATGAAACTTGCCTACCAGATCTAGAAATAGCCTCAGATGAGGAAATCTGAGAGTTATTTGCCTTAACGAGGCGGTAAAGAAAGAGATAAAGGTAGAAAGTTTATCAAAAAGGATAATAACATAACTTCCCAAACCTAGAGGAAGAGATCAATGTCTAAGGGGAAAAGATTATAAAACACCCAGCAGATTCAATCCAAAGAAGGCTACCTCAATGCATTTAACAATCAAACTCCCAGAGGTCAAGAATAAAGAAAAGATCCTAAAAGCAGCAAGAGAAAAGGAAAAAAATACGTACAATGGAACTTCAATATGTCTGGCAACACATTTTTTAGTGGAAGCCTTACAGTCCAGGAGAGAATGGTGTGACATATTTAAAGTACTGAAGGAAAAGACTTTATCAGACAAACAAAAGCTGAGGAATTTCATCAATACCGGACCTGTACTACAAGAAATACAAAACAGGAGTACTTTAATCAGAAAGTAAAGCATGATTAATGATCAACTGAAAATCATCTGAAGGTACAAAACTCACTGGTAATACTAAATACACAGAAAAAGCCAGAATGCTATAACACTAGAATTGTGGTGTATAAACTACTCTTATCCTAAGTAGAGAGAATACATGATGAAACAATGAAAAACAATAACTACAACAACTTTTTTTTTTTTTTTTTTTTTTTTTTTTTTGAGATGGAGTCTGGCTTTGTTGCTCAGGCTGGAGTGCAATGGTGCAATCTTGGCTCACTGCAACCTCCGCCTGCCGGGTTCATGCAATTCTCCTGCCTCAGCCTCCCAAGTAGCTGGGACTATAGGCATGAGCCACCATGCCCAGCTATTTCTTTTTGTATTTTTTAGTAGAGACAGGGTTTCACCATGCTGGCCAGGCTGGTCTTGAACTCCTGACTTTGTGATCTGCCTGTCTCGGCCTCCCAAAGTGCTGGGATTACAGGCATAAGCCACTGCACCTGGCCACTACAACAACTTTTTAAGACATGGACAGTACAGTAAGACATAAATGGAAACAACAAAAAGTTAAAAAGCAGAGGGACAAAGTTTGGGCATAGCATGTTTATTATTTTTGTCTTGGCTTGTTTATGTACTTATGCAAATGTTAAGTTGTCATACGCTTAAAATAATGGATTATGAGACAGTATTTGCAAGCCTCATGATAATGTGGAACCAAATGCATACCTTGGATACACAAAAAATAAAATAAAAACAATAAACTAAGCCGTATCACCAGAAAAAAAATCACTGCCATTAAAGGAAGACAGGAAGGAGGAAAGAAGGAGGAGAAGAGCGAAAAACAACCAGAAAGTAAATAAAGGGTAAATCCTTATTTATCAATAAAACCTTTGACTGGAAATGGACTAAACTCTCCAAACAAAAGACACAGAGTGGCTCAACGAATTAAAAAAAAAAAAGATGTGTTGATTAGTTACTGACATGAAAACACATCACCTGTAAAAACACACATAGACTGAAAATAAAGGGATGGAAAAAATATATTTCATACAAATGGAAACCATAAAAGAGCAGGAGTATCTATACCTACATCAGAAAAGATAGATTTTAAGATGTAAACTATAAGAAGTGACAAAGATGGTCACTGTATACAGATAAAGGAGTTAATTCAGCCAGAGGATATAACAATTTTAAATATATATGTAGGCAACATTGGAACACTCAGATATATAAGGCAAATATTATTATAGCTAAGAAAGAGATAGGACCAAGTAAAACAATAGCTGGAGAATTCAACACCCCACTTTCAGCATTGTATAGATCTTTCACATGGAAAATTAGCAGTCATCAGACTTAATCTGCATCAGAGACCAAAGGAATTCAATAGATACAGAATATTTAATCGATGATTGCAGAATACATATTTTTCTCTTCAGCACATGGATAATTCTTAAGAATGGACTATGTGTTAGGTCACAAAGCAAGTCTTAAAATTGAAAATAGAAATAATATCAAGCATTGCCTGTCACCAAAATGGAATAAAACTAGAAACTAATAACAGAAGGAATTTTGGAAACCATAAAAATATATGGAAATTAAACAATATGCTTTTGAATGATGAGTGGATTAATGAAGAAATTAAGAAGGAAATTGAAAAATTTCTTGAAACAAATAACAATGGAAACACAACTATTAAAACCTATGGGATGTGGCAAAATCAATACTAAGAGGTAAGTTTATAGTTACAAGTACCTACATCAAAAAAGAAGAAAACCTTCAAATAAAGAATCTAGTTATGCATCTTAACTAGAAAAGCAAGAGCAAACCAAAGCCCAAATGAGTAGAATAAGTGAACTAATAAAGATCAGCGTGGAAATAAAATTGTAATGAAGAAAACAATAGAAATATCAGTGAAACAAATTATTTTTGAAAAATTAAACCTAATTGACAAACCTTTAGCCAGACTCATTGAGAAGAAAGAATATACAAGTAAACAAAACAAGAAATGAAAAAGGAGACATTAAAATGGACACTGCAGAAAATCAAAGGATCATTAGTGGCTACAATGAGCAACTATACAGACACTTCTCAAAAGAGACATTTATGTCACCAATAAGCATATGAAAAAAAGCTCAACATCACTGATCATTAGAGAAATGCAAATCAAAACCACAGTGAAATAACATCTCATGACAGTCAGAATGGCAATTATTAAAAAGTCAAGAAATAATAGATGCTGGTGAGGCTGTGGAGAAATAGGAATGCTTTTACACTGTTGGTGGGAATGTAAATTAGTTCAACCATTGTGAAAGACAGTATGGCAATTCCTCAAGGATATAGAACCAGAAATACCTTTTGATCATCAATTCCATTACTGGGTGTATGCATACCCAAAGGAATATAAATCATTCTTTTATAAAGACACATGCACATGTATTTTTTATTGCAGCACTATTTATAGTAGCATAGTCATGGAACCAACCAAATGCCCATGAATGATAGACCAGATAAAGATAACATGGTACATATACACCATGGAATACTATACAGCCATAAAATAAAGGCAGTCATGTCCTTTGCAGCCACATGGATGAAGCTAGAAGCCATCATCCTCAGGAAACTGACACAGGAACAGAAAACCAAATACCACATGTTCTCACTTATAAGTGGGAGTTGAACAAGATGCTCACATGGACACAGGGATGGGAACAGCACACACCAGAGTATATTGGGGGTTTGGAGGTGAGTGGATGGAACTTAAAGGACAAGTCAATAGGTGCAGCAAACCACCATGGCACACGTATACCTGTATAACAAACCACCATGTTCTACACTTGTATTCTGGAAATTAGATTAAGATTTAAAAAATTTCCACCCTTTCTCAGCTCTTTTCTCAAAACTTCCTTGTCCAAACTTACTTCCTTTTCCTTCCCTTCCTTCTTCTGGCATAATGGCTTCCTTTTGGGAAAAACTTGTGTCCAGTAGAGGAGACCTTCCTTGGCTTATTAATGTGGTCAAAAGAAGAACTAACAGCATAATTAAATAATTATTGAATCTTCTTCAGAGCCCTATTGGATTTGCTAAAGTATTCAAATTAAACATTTTATCTTATGACCCAAATGCTGTTTTATATCAATTGGTTCACACGTTAGTGTTAGAAAGACAAAGATTGTATAGCAAAGGCAAACCGGTTGAATCCTTTAGAAGACTTCCATAAATTTTCTAAAGCAGATCATGAAGGAGCCTATGATATTGCCAAAGATGTACAAAATGTTATCCTCTGTTTTCCAAAGAGTAGTTTATTGGATAAGATATAATAATGCTAACAAAATCTTGGTGAGCCTATATTCTCAGACTATGAAATATTTTTTAAAATGTTTAAATGATATTCAGGCCTGTTGGCAGAAAGTTATGTTAATCAGCAAAATGATATTCTTAACTCAAACTATATAAATTTCTTACATGAGGAATTGGCAATTATCATAAAGAAATAATACCCCAGTTGGGCTACCTCTCAAACACATGATCTAATTAATTTTGGCAATCAAATATCTTATACCCTAAGCAAGGAGATAAAGAAAAGAAAAATTGAGATTATGAGTTTACAATTAATAACAATTGTTCACACAATTTGTAATTCCTAAATAATGTAGTAAGTTTGAAAAAAGACCCAAGTCTCCACTTTGCAATTACTGTAAAAATCTTGGACACTTTAAAAAGATTTTGGAAAATTGAAATGGAAAGAACATCAACGGGACAGAGAAAAGGAAAAATACAAGTGCTGCAAAAAAATAAAGGGACATTCTCTTTTCTTCTCACTAATGCTCTAAGGGAAATTGAAATTAACTTAAATGGAGAACAAATGCAAGTTCTTATACATACTACGGCTGCATTATCAGTGATAAATGTCACCTTATTACAAGGTCCGACTCTTTTGAGTAAATATATATATATATATATATATATATATATATATATATATATGTGAAACACGTACTCCTATATCAATATATAAGCTTCAGTCTATTGTTTTTCAGTTCAGTCCCCTACATGGATCACGTACTTTCCTAGAGTTCCTCAGCCCCTATCTACTTAATAAGGAGAGAAGTTTCAGAATCATACAATACTTCCACCTCTTTCTTTGAAAAGGGGAAATGTACTTAGAATTAAAAGATAAAACAGAATTATTGAGTTCAAAAATTTTTTTTTTCTTTTTTTTATTGCATTTTAGGTTTTGGGGTACATGTGATGAACATGCAAGATTGTTGCATAGGTACACACATGGCAGTGTGCTTTGCTGCCTTCCGTCCCCTCACCTGTATCTGTCATTTCTCCCCATGCTATCTCTTCCCACCTCCCCACCCCCCGCCCCTCCCCCATTTCCCCCCAACAGACCCCAGTGTGTAGTGCTCCCCTCCCTGTGTCCATGTGTTCTCATTGTTCAACACCCGCCTATGAGCGAGAATATACGGTGTTTGATTTTCTGCTCTTGTGTCAGTTTGCTGAGAATGATGGTTTCCAGGTTCATCCATGTCCCTATAAAGGACGTGAACTCATCGTTTTTGATGGCTGCATAATATTCCATGGTGTATAATGTAAATGAGTTCAAAATTTTTCAAAATCTGATTGTTGTAATTCACAAATTGCAATTTATATTGTCATGCAGGAAACTAAATTGTTAAACAATAAATAATTTCAAGAGCTGTTAATAAAAGTACCTGATCAATTGTGGTCAAAATCCTCTACTAACAATAATAATTTTGGAGAAAATATCTCAAATTCGTAATTTGATTATTAATTAAAATATCTCAAAATGATAAATATGAGATACTTTTTAGAAAATTATTTCATTTTCCCCAATTAAAATTCAAATATATCAATCAAAAGCTCTTCTAAAATTTAAAAAATTTAAATAATATCAGAGGCCTTGGGAAGGATATCACCTATAGTTTTGAATTATATAAAAAAGCCTTCATTATTCCTATATAAGCCCATGTAACACTCCAGTCCTCTTCATGGGAAAACCAAACCCAAAAGATTAAGCTTGGTACAGTGAATTATTACTGTAATAGACCTAAGTAGTGCATTCTTTAGCTTTCTTGTGGATTATATTTATCCACAATTTCTCTTCATCTTCATTTGGGAAGACAGACAATATGTAGACAGTATACTAAGAACCTATCTTATTTTTAACCAATGTTAAAACCAGATCTTTCAGATGTCAATTTTCCTAGGAAATCCACCCTGATATAGTATGTAGATAATTTACTTATTTGCTCAGAGGATAAGCAAACCTATATAGAGGATGGAATTTATTTACTGCAACAATTATCTTCAAATGGAAACAAGGTCTCAAAAGAAAGACTTTAGTTCTGCCAGAAATAAATAAGATATTTAGGTCACCTAAGACCAAAGAAAGATCTTTTTATCAATCTGGGTAAATAAAAGGAATGTTGTCCTTCCCTACTCCTAAAATTAAGAAATAACGGAGGATTTTTTAAGGTTAGCAGGATACTATAGAAATTGGATTCCAAACTTCTCTTTAAAAATTCAATTTTTACAGACTCTTTTCAAACAACATAAACGAGACCTCTAGGAGTGGACAAAGAAAATCAGTTGACATTAGAAAAAAAATGTCTTAATAATGCCTCAGTGTTAGGACATCCAAATTATAATATTTTATCTTCATTGTTTACGAAAATCAGGGAAAGACGTTTGGCATTATGACTCAAAAACATGCATATCAAATAGCACTTTAGGATACTAGAGTCAATGACTGGACCCTGTTGCTAAAGGATTACCACTTTGTGTGAGAGCAAAAATTGCTACTGCCATGTTAAAAAATGCAAGTTTTATATTAAGTCTATAGAAGCACTTCTAAACTCGCACCACACTCAATATTATTCAGTTAGTAGATTGGCTTCTTATGAAGTTCTCTCTGCTCCCCGTATTACCATCTTCATATATAATAATCTATATCTTGCTACACTTCTTCCTCTGCCTTCAGATAAAATGATACATGATTGCGTACTCTAACTAACCAGCTTCTCTCTCCTAAAATAGACCTGGAGGAAACTTCCCTTACTAACACTGATGTTATTTGCGTTATAGATGATTCTTACTTAAAGAATGTATCTGGAATTTATCAGGCAGATTGTGCTATAGTATCTTCAACTGAAGAAATGGAAAGTGCTTATTCTCCAGCAGCAACCTCAGCTCAGTAAGCAGGGTTAATAGCATTAACAATAGCCTTTCCATTGGCAAAAATAGTAAGTGCTAATATTTATACAGAGAGAAGATATGCTTTTGGAATATCTCATGGCTTTAGAATGCTACTGAAACAGAGGATGTTTAACCTCTTCCAGGCAGTCCATAAAAATATGGGTAGCTTGTCTTAGAATGATTAAAAGTTAAAATATTGCCAAAGTCATTAGCCATTATCAATATTCCAGCCTATTCAAAGCCAGACACTCCAGAAAGCAAGTGAAACCAATTAGCACATAATACAGCAAAAAGCGTCACCCTAAACGTACCTGAACAGGAAAATCAACCCATTTTAGCTTTTATGAAAGCACTTGATTATACTATAAAATTAGCTCACTCTAAAGCTCCAAAAACGGAACAAGAAAATTGGGAAATAAAATTGGGACCATACTTCTCAAAGACTGGGCTACGGTATGGACCAAGTGTTCTATCCATAATTCCAAAAAAATTACAGTCATCTTTCTTAATTTATGTTCAAGGTATAACTCATTGGAGCCCAGATAGATGATTGGGAAATAGAATATTATTGGAAACCTTTAGATAGTTCTCAAGGTGATTTTCCTTTATAGAAGTCCCTTTTAAGATAGGGCAACTAGATTTTATTCAGCTACCACCACGACAAATATACAAGTATATTCTATTGATGGTTTGTATGTTTTCTCATTGAACAGAAGCATTTCCATTCAGAAGACAACAACCTTAGCAGTATGTAAAATTATCTTAGATAAAATTATTCTGACTTGAGGAGTTCCTCTAGAACTTCATAGAAATAGAGGTAATCATTTTGCTGAACAAATAATACAGTCAGTATGCAAAATCTGGCTTATTCTTCAACATTACAATTCTGCCTATAATCCCCACACATCTGAGTTACTGGAACATATGAACAGAATAATCAAAACTCAATTGGCAAAATTAACTGACATTTTAAAAAATGCCTTGGACAAAAGTTCTTGCATTGGTCTGGCTTAATCTAAGATCAATCCCTTTTGGTAAACATCAACTGTCTCTAATTGAAATTATAATGAGCAGACCTATGAAATTGTTTCCAGGAAATTGTGAATCTATGATATTAAATATGTTATATTATTGCAGTGGCTTTATAAGGCAGCTAACTAAAAACCGTAATTTAGTAAAAGATTCTACAATGGGTTCCCAGGAGACAAAAAACTCAGATCATGGCCTTTAGCTGGGAGATTTTGTCTATTGGCAATGACATTTTTAAAAAGACTCTCTCCAGCTAAGGTGGCAGGGACCTTATTAGGTGCTCTTAAGCAACCCGTGTACCACCAAGCTGAAAAGAATTGATTTCTGCATACATATCACTCACTCATTTAAAGAAAGCTACCCTGCCAATTCGACTTCATCTCAAACTGGTAATCTAAAATTGAAATTCTCAAGAATCAGCAAGGGTGAGAAGAAGATGACATCTGAAGCAGTCAGCTTTCTCAAGTCACCAGAATCTTTGGTGTGATTCTTTTGTTTTCAGCATAAAGGTGCCTGCTGACTAAGCTGAACAAAAGAGAGAATAAGCCAGATAAATGAATGCTTCATATTAATAATGGGTAATAAACGAGGAAGGTCTTACAAGTTTCCATTAAATTTCTTTCTTTTCATACCTAGCTCTTATGTTTTGTTGATACTACTAAAAGTTTTTTTTTTTTTTTTTTCCCCATGAAACAAACCTGTTCTTACAATAGGCTCAGGACTATGCCAACAGATTACATAACAATATTTGTTGGGTATGCAACTTCATGCCCTTTTCCAGTGGCTTTGGCCTCCATAGTGGGTATCTCCTCTCTAAGGACAAGATTGTATTAAGTATCAGAAACATATCTGTGCTACTCAAGAAAAGTCATCAGTGCTTAACACTGGTGTGACTAAGGATGATATGCATCACTGACTTATAATATTTTGCAAAGCAAAGAGTATGGGAAGAGCTTTTCAGTAAAAGAAACCAGTTCATTAGCCTTCACTTTGGCACTGCCACAATTGAAACATGAGATAATTCAGTGCTTGTATAATACAAATATGATATGGTTTTATCTGGCTTATTCCCTCTTTTGTTCAGCTTAGTCAGCAGGCACCTTTATGTTGAAAACAAAAGAATCACACCAAAGATACATGGCCCAATAACACTAGAGATATGGAGCAGATATCCAAAAACAATGTATCCATATCTTACCGTATAGTGATTGGCATGCCGCTGAATGGGCACAGTGACCAGGTGTTTGTTGGATATCTCCAAATGGAACAGCTTGACTGCACTGCACGAATCTATGGCTATGATTACCTCAGGATGGTTTTCTTTAAAAGGATGTGCCCAGGCACAAAGTCAAAAATGTCCAAAACCTGGAAATCTTGATTTACAGTCTTATTGGATTCCTTCTGTATTTTGTTAGTATGATCATTTAGCTTTCACCTTTTTACCACAAGTAGGTATTGAGGATGTCATTTGGCATGTAGAGGTCCTAACCAATTATACAAAAAAAGACCCTAAACAATAGCTGCATGGGTGTCTTGTTATTAAACTCTTAATTTTGGTATTTATTTTTATTGCCATCAAAGAAAGTTCAACTTTTTTATTATTTCCAAATCTCAAAATGCAGTAGTAGCCTACTAATCATTCTATTTAGACCTCATTTTCTTTCGTTACTTGGTCTTTGACCATTTTTAATTGGCACATTCACTGGTGTAGGAGTTCTCAAAGTATGTTCCATGGACTTCTCAGGGGTGCCAGTGACCAATTTCAGGAGGAAAATAAGATAAAAATTATTAAGAATTTATTAAGTATATTAAGAAAGTATTAAGCATCATAACACTACTTATATATAGTTCTTATGATAATACCTTTAATAAGATTATTATAATGTTGAAATACAATGCTTTCTTAAAGAAAATAATTCTGACCTTGTTACTGTTAATACTAAGAATTGGTCTTTTTCACAGTGTCAGCATTTATGCAAATGGTACAGGAGGCAATAGTGGTTAAATTGCGAGAGCCTTGGCATGAATCATGACAGTAGTACCTGACTTTACAAGCTTCTGTTCTTCAATTATATTTATTCATTAGGAAAATCAGGAGTTTTACTTAGGAATGTCCTTGATGAAGCAGTAAGCATTAATAATTAAATTAAATATTTTTCCCCTGAAGAACATGTCTTTTTAATATTCTGTGTGACAAAATGGGAGACACTTTCTACTTCAAATTTAATTTGGGATTCAAGAGTACATAGGCAAGTTTGTTACAAAGTTACATGGTGTGATGCTGAGGTTTGGGGTATGATTAAACTCGTCACCTACTCTCCAGTGTCTTTTCCCATCTTTATGTCCATGTGTACTCAGTGTTTAGCTCTCACTTATATGTCAGAACATTTGTTATTTGATTTTCCATTTCTGTGTTAGTTTACTTAGAATAATGGCCTCCAACAACATCTACGTTGCTGCAAAAAACATGATTTTATTCTTATAGCTGTGTACTATTTCACGGTGTAGATATGCCACTTTGTTTTAATCCAACCCACCAATGATGTACACTTAGCTTGATTCCATGCCTTTGTTATTGTGAGTAGTGCTGTAATGAATATACACGCACATGAGTCTTTTTGATAGAAAACTTTATTTTTCTTTTGGTATATATTCAGTAATGGGATTACTGAGTTGAAGAGTAGTTCTGTTTTAAGTTCTTTGAGAAATCTCCAAACTGCTTTCCACAAGGGACAAAGTAATTTATATTCTCAACAACAGTGTATTAGCATTTAAGCATTCTCTGTTTTCCACAGTCCTGCGAACATCTGCTTCTTTTTTGTTGTTGTTGTTTTTGTTTGTTTTGTTTTTTGCTTTTTGATAACAAACATTCTGACTGGTGTAACATGGTGGTATCTTATTAGGGTACTGATTTGCATTTCTCCGATAATTAGTGATGATAAGCATTTTCTTTTCTTTCTTTCTTTTTTTTTTTTTGAGACGGAGTTTCGCTCTTGTTACCCAGGCTGGAGTGCAATGGCACAATCTCGGCTCACCGCAACCTCGGCCTCCTGGGTTCAGGCAATTCTCTTGCCTCAGCCTCCTGAGTTGCTGGGATTACAGGCACGTGCCACCATGCCCAGCTAATTTTTTGTATTTTTAGTAGAGACGGGGTTTCACCATACTGACCAGGTTGGTCTCAATCTCTCGACCTTGTGATCCACCCGCCTCGGCCTCCCAAAGTGCTAGGATTACAGACTTGAGCCACCGTGCCCGGCCAATTTTTTGTATTTTTAGTAGAGACGGGGTTTCACCATGTTGACCAGGATGGCCTCGATCTCTTGACCTCGTGATCCACCCGCCTTGGCCTCCCAAAGTGCTGGGATTACAGGCTTGAGCCACCGCGCCCGGCCTATGATAAGCATTTTCTTTATGTTTGTTGACTGCTTGTATGTTCTCTGTTAAGAAGTATCTGTTCATGAATTTTTTGAATTCAGCCTTAATGTTGCTGTCTACCCAAAGACATTCAGAAAAATGTTGTTTAGTTTCCCTGTATTTTTGTGATTTTGAGATATCTTCTTTGTATTGATTTCTATTTTTATTCTACCGTTATCTTCAAGTATGCTTAATATAATTGCTATTTAAAAAAGATTATTGAGACTTGTTTTATGGATAAACATGTGGCTAGTTTTAGAATACAAGATGAGAAGAAAGTGTATTCTCTGGTCCACAGGTAAAGTATTCTATAGATGAGTATTAGGTCCAATTGGTGAAGTATGAAATGTAATTTCAGAATTTATTTGTGAGTTTTCTGCCCTGATAATCTTTCTAACATGGTCAGTGGAGTATTAAAGTCCTCCACTATTGTGTGGCTGTCTGTCTTTTTGTTGATTGGATATATTTGTTTTCTGAATCTGTGTGCTCAAATATTGGTTCTCTCTCTCTCTCTTTCTCTCTCTTTCTCTCTCTCTCTCCCTCTCTCTCTCTCTCTCTGTGTGTGTGTGTGTGTGTGTGTGTGTGTGTGTGCGTGTGTAGTATTATAGTATTATTTATCTACTTATTTTTTTTTTTTTTTGAGACAGAGTCTCGTTCTGTTGCCCATGCTGGAGTTCAGCGGTGTGATCTTGGCTCACTACACCCTCCACCTCCGGGGTTCAAGTGATTCTTCTGCCTCAGCTTCCTGAGTATCCGGGACTACAAATGTGAGTCACCAGGCCTGGCTAATTTTTGTATTTTTAGTAGACATGGTGGTTCACCATGTTGGTCATGCTGGTCTCAAACTCCTGACCTTGTGATCTGCGCACTTCAGCCCTCCAATGTGCTATGATTAGAGACGTGAACCACCATGCTCAGCCCATGTATTTATATAATGTATATGTATTTAAGCCTTCTTGTTGAATCAAGTGCTTTATTAGTATGTAATGAGTTTCTTTGTCCTTTTAAAAAGTTGTTAGTTTAATGTCTGCTTTATCTTATATAAGAATAGGGATTCCTGCTCTTTTTGTTTTTCGTTTGCGTGATAGATCTTTCTCCATCCATTTACCTTGAGACTGTGGCTATTGTTACTTGTGAGATGGGTGTCTTGAAGACAGCAGAAGCTTAGGTCTTATTTTTTATCCAAGTTGCAACTGTGCTTTTTAAGTGGGACAGTCAGATGAGTTTATTATCAAGGTTAATATTAATATGTGACATTTTGTTCCTTTCATTGTGTTGTTAGCTGCTTGCTTTGTAGTGTCAATTGTGTAGTTGCTTCATGGGGACCGTGGATTATGTACGTAAGTGTGTTTTTGTGGTAGCAGGTATCATTCTTTTGTTTCCAAGTTTAGAACTCCTTTAAGAAACTCTTGGAAGACTGGTCTAGAGATAACAAATTTCCTTAGAGTTTGCTTGTCTAGACAATATTTTATTTCTCCTTTGCTTATGAAGCTTAGTTTGGCTGGACATGAAATTATTGGTTGGAACTTCTTTTCCTTAAGGTTGCTAAAAATAATGACCCCAGTCTCTTTTGCCTTGTGAGGTTTCTGCAGAGAAGTCTACTGTTAGCATGCCGTAGTTCCCTTTGTAAGTGATATAACTCTTCTTTAGCTAGGTTTAAAATTTTTCTTTTGCATTCACTTTGGAAAGTCTGATGATTGTGTGTATTAGTATTAGAGATGGTCCTTTTCTATAGTATCTCACAGGGATTTTCTGAGTTTCTTAAATTTATGTGTCAACCTGTAATAATATTGGGGAAATTCTTGTGGACAATATCCTCAAATGTATTTTTCAAAATGTTTACTTTCTCCTTTTGTCTCAGGAATGCTGATGTGTTGTAGGTTTGTTCTCTTGACAATCTCATATTTCCTGGAGGTTTTCTTTATGTTTTAAAACTCTTTTTTAGTGTTATTGCCTGACTGAGTTTATTCAAAGGACAAGTTTTTGAGCTCTGAAATTATTTTCTTAGGTGTGTCTAGTCTGCTTTTTTAATTTTTGTGGGTACATAGTAGGTGCATATATATCGTGCATAATTAGGAGATGTTTTGATACAGCTATGTGATGTGAAATAATGATATCATGGAGAATGGGGTATCTATCCCTCAAACGTTTATCCTTTGTCATATAAACAATCCAATTATACTCTTTATTTTTAAATGTACAATTAAATGACTATTGACTACAGTTACCCTGTTGTGCTATCAAATAGTAGGTTTTATTCATTCTTTCTAACATTTTTTTGGTACATATTACCCATCCTCACCTCCCCCCACTCCCTCACTACTCTTCCCATCCTCCGGTAACCGTCCTTATACTATCTATCTCCATGAGCTCGATTGTTTTGATTCTTAGATCCCACAGATAAGTGAGAACATGTGATGTTTATCTTTCTTATCTGGCTTATTTCACTTAACATAATGATCCTCAGTTCCATCCATCTTGTTGTAAATGACAGAATCTCATGCTTTTTTAATGGCTGAATAGTATTCTATTGTGTGTGTGTGTGTGTGTGTGTGTGTGTGTGTATATATATATATATATATATATATATATATCTCACATTTTTTAAATCCATTAATTGTTTGGGGGACACTTAGGTTGTCTAAAAATCTTGGCTATAATGAACAGTGCTTCAAAAACATGACAGTGCAAATATCCCTTTGATATACTGATTTCTTTTCTTTTGGTAATAGACCTAGGAATAGAATACCTGTATCACATGGTGGCACTACTTTTAATTTATTGAGAAATCTCCAAACTGTTCTCCACAGTGGTTGTACTAATTTATTGACCTCCCTATATTGGGTTTCAACTTTCTCATAAATCTCATTGAGTTTTCCTTGTATCTAGATTCTGCATTGTATATCTGTTATTTTAGACCTTTCAATTTGGTTAGGATCCATGGCTGGGGACTTAGTGCAATTATTTGAAGGTAAGAAAACACTTTGACTTTTTGAATTGCCAGAGCTCTTTTGCTGATTCTTTTCCATCTAAGAGAACTGGTGTTCCTTTATCTTTTTGAAATCGCTATTATTTAGAGGGGGATTTTTGTGTTTTTATTCTTTTTATCCTTTGAGGATTTGACTGTGGTGCAGGTTGTGTAGTTTCTTGGCTTCATTTCTGGACGGTTTCAGAGAGTTAAGCCTCTGTACAGATTTCTTAGTTGTGGCTAGTTGTCTGCCCTGAGTTTCAGAGGTGATGTGTCCTGAAGGATTTTATTTTGGTATGGTGGTGTAACTCAGGCTGAGATTCAGTAGATGGTGCTTAAGTGTAGGGTCTGGCAGATAGGCTCTTACTCAGCAGTGAATCTCTTTTGTACTTCAATGTGTTCACAACAGTACTCTGGGAAGATGGAGATGGGGAGCAAGTGAGTGATGACTCTCTAGAGTATCAAGTCTTTTCTTGGTCCTTGGGGGATCCCCCTCCAATCACTCCAACACCATACCCATTATTCATTAGCCCCAGTGGAGGTCCTGGCAGGCTGCACACTCTCCTCTCATTTGGAGGCAGCCTGAGTTGAAGGTTAGGTCACTAGGAGGCCTGCAATTCCCCAGGGACCTGCTGGTCCTCTGCATTTGGCAGAGTCAGAGCAGGTGGTGGAGTATGTCTCTGGGTGGTCTGTTGACACAGTGGGTTAAGGGTGAAGGATCCCCTGGCAGGGCAGTGATGTTGTGGGTTTGGAGTTGGTGGGGTGCCTGGGGCCTTGGGATTTTTGCCCCTCAAATGACTGTGGGAACCATTCAACTTGTACTCTCCCAGTGTGGTCTGTCTCTCATGTCTATCCCAGGATCAGGTCTAGCCAGCTAGTTTTGTCCCAAGCTTTTTGTACCCAGATCACTGGGCTGTTAGGTTTTCCAGGCCTCAGGGCTCTGTCAGGCAGAGGCTATGGTTGGTAAACAGGCTACACCATTCCTGAACCAGTCTTGCAGGGGAAGGAATCCCTAGCTCCCATGCCAGCACTCAAACCTGTGACTCACTCTTCTTACTGTTCTCTCCCACTGGAGGTCGGGGCACAGATCTCAGCTCAATACCCCTGAGAAGTGTGCTCAGACCTGGGGTGGAGTTGGCTGGCATCAGGCTTGTGACTTTGTCCTCTGGCTTCTCAGGGTTGAGCAGCAGCTGTACGTCGGGGACCATTCTTTTGTTGGTCACCAGCAGAACACCAAATTGGGGCAGTAGAGGTTATGCTGTGTTTATGCTTTTGCAGGAGCAGCCAGGTAACCTTGGAAGGGGCTGGCAAACAAGGGAGGATGCAGATCAGACGAGCTCTGGTCCTGCAGGAAAGGCAGCCGGCCAGGCATTCAGCAGAGGCTGTGATCATTCAGAACAAGTTGGAGAGCCTTGGGGGATGGGCACCTAGGATCACAATTTGCTACAGTTGTCCTGTGTATAAAACTTATTGGGCTCTACTGAGGTTCAAGTTCTTCCTCTGCTTATACTCTGGGCCATTCCCTCTGAGAATTCAAATGTGTATGGGGGTCATGAGATCTCTTATAGCTAGGAAATCAGATGTCTACAGCAGGAATGTGGTGCCATGTAGTTTCTTCACTTACCCTTTCCTTAGGACCTGCTCAGGACTAGGAGCTGGCCCTGGCACTCAATGACTCCACGAAAGCTTCCCAGCTTCCTCTGTCTTCAGCATCCATGTTTGCTTCGCCTCTCTGTTGACTTTCAGTGTTTTTTCTCAAAAAGTATTTTTAAAGTGTGATGATTTACTCAATATTATGGTTTATCTTAGTGGCAGAGGCATTTCCTGGCTGTGTCTAGTCAGCCATCTTATCTCTCCAGTTAAATCACTTTTATGAAAATGTCTGTGATACAGAAATGTGTTAGAATAAACATACTCACTGCAGCTTAAGGGGAAACCTGCCCTCCCATGAAGACTGATTGCTGTGTCTGTATCCAAAATGAATCAGATAACATCGCTAAGTTAATGGCTAATATAAAAACACAAATTACTAACCTTTTAGATTCTATATCTTTTCTAAATGATTGTCTAAGCAGCTGGTTTGGATCTTGGGAAACTTAGTAGTAAAAACTTTTACTTATTCTAGGAATTATGATGATTATTTTGCATTTTGTCCTGTTTTTGTCTTCACTGCTGCTGCAGCATTTGTTTCCAATGGAGTCAATACATGACCAAAAAGACTAAAATAATGTTCACTCAAAAATTGCATTAGTTGAAGATGCGACTAAGTAGTCTGACTGAGGTCACAAAATCACTTCCCCCATGTTGCTTTAATTGGCCAAGTCCCCATCATTTTATAATGTGACAAATTTTTCCTACGATGGGACATGAAACTTTAGGAATGAGACTTCCTAGCAATGCAGGACTAGGCTCCTGAGTAGAAAAGAAGCCAAACCATTTGTATGTATCTATGAAGCTTTCTTTAAAAGATCTTTATTAAAAGGGGAGAATGTTAACTTAATAATTCAACTTATAAAATTTAAATTTAAAGCTATTGGAACTTTAATTTATCCTGAGCATTGAAGAAATGTAACTACGCAACCTGAATCGCATGCAACTGCAACCCTTTCTGCCTTTGATTTTTTTTTTTTTGTAAATAATTACAATCAAACAGTACCAGAGATATGACTCCCTCAGATAACTACCATTTTTCACAAGGTAATAAAGTACTCTATCTTAGAATGTAGCAACCTGTAACCAACCAAATTGCTATGGCATATGGACCTTATGTACGCCGTCTTATATGGAAAAGGTAATCCTGCTGAAACTTTTCTGTCTCTGCCTGTATAAGTAAAATTATTACTTCTCTACTTTGGAAATGCTGACACCATTCATTTGGAGTCCTGGGTGGTCATCTTCAAGCTTTGTGCTTGAATAAATTTTATACTTAATCATATTTTTTAAATCTCATTATTCAAGGTTGATATTCAGAATAAAACTACTCTGATAGATGGAACATGATATCAATAAGAAAAGAGCATAACACAATCATAAACAATTTGTAACATGAAGTAAGGGAGGTATCCTGAAAAGTGGGTGAAGAATTGTGTCAAAGAATCTTAAAGCAGTTGATATTCACAAATTCCCCTAGGCAAACTGGTTATCAGGAAACTTTGGCATCAGGGACTTAGGATTAAGGGCGGCAGGGATATGAAAACTTTCATGTTATAAGAACTCGTGAATAAAAGGCAATTCCCATACTGAGGTTGCTAAATCTATTAAGATAGAGATAAAGTCACTAAGAGCAAGACAAGAATGAGGCATGGTTGGTGTTTGTGTGATCAAATGTTCATAGCAATAGGAAACGGATAATAAGAAAACATACCTGAAAGGATTGCTTTGCATAGAGTTCAACTTAATAACAGTTTTTTTTTTGTTGCTTAGTTGAATAAGAATTATTTTACATGCTAGGAAGTAAATTATGGATCAATTCACTCAATGTATAGAACAAGTCAGAAATTTAAAAATTATATATTAAAAAAAATTCTGTGACATTTGACACCGGAGAGAACTACCATTGGAGAAGGGAATCCTGGGTTGGCTTCAGTGGCAGCCTGCTCTGAACTTTTTTGTTCTCCTTATTTTGTACCATTGTTGTGCTTCCTAAATGTATAAATATTGCATTAAAATAGTCTGTTAGGATTTTAAGGGCTGTCTTTGGTTGGGTTCCTCAGAAAATATAAATTGAGGCAAGTTCTTTATTAGTGAATGCAATTTCAGGGATTTGGAGTGAAAGAAAACATGAGTGAGGCTAGGACAAGGGAGAACCAATATAACAATGCAATATTAAAATGTTCACTACTTGATATTGAGAGCAGCTGATTGCTTGAGTTCGTGGGACTATTTTCTGAGAGGCTGTATTAAACAAACAAACAAACAAACAAACAAACAAACAAACAACAACAACTACCATATAGTATTGTAAAAATAACTACTTGACAGTGGGTCCAGGAAAGTAAAGGGAAATAATTTATTCTCCAGATCCCACTTCCTTTTGTTCAAAGTTAAGCTCATGGGGCTTTCACTCTTTCCTGAATTGTACCTGAATGGGCTCTAAGACAGTCCCTGCTTTGCCCATATAGAGTAGTTCAGAGACCATGCAAAATAGCTTGTTCTGATGGTATCTGGGGCTGTAACAAATGACCAAAGCTGCTAGAAAAAAGAAATGTTTGATACATTAGTGCAGACCAATTATATTTTGTGTTTTTACTTAAACTTTTCTGAATTATTTCCTTGTGGCCTGAAATTCCAATACCTAATAAAAATGTCTATAGCACTGGATATGATACTTTTGTGCAGCTAAAAATGATGCAAGGCAAGAAGATGAAGAGCTGATAGATACATATAGTGACCCCAAAGTTTTTCTAAAGCTTCCCTCATTATTTTCTCTTGTCTTTTTCCTACTATTTCCCCTTAGTGATTATTCATATAGCAGCTTCTCTCTTTCTTTTATTCTCAAGACTTTGAATGGACATTTGCAACCATATCTTGATAAATTTAATTCTAGTTTTTTCTATTGATTTTCATTGTTATTTCTGCAGTTATTTATCCTCATATTGAATTGGTCTTCAGGGAACAGTGGCTCTAAGTTTTAGCTCTCACCCTGTCTGCAATGGAGTTAATGTTCTGTAAACCAACACTTAAATACACAATTTAAAAATGCTCCTATGAATTATTTTGTGAAGGGAAAAATCACCTTTGTAAGGTCATTTGTAACTTCTTTATTTATGTTCAGGATTTAGGTCTTTACATTCAAAATTATATTCTCTTAATACACAATGAGATAGTGGAAGTGAACTCACATAAAAGGCAAAATGTTAAAACTCATTCTTTTCTTCTTTTCTTTCATAAATTGATATAAATATTATTTATATATAATATGAATATATATAAAAGTTTTCTTATTTCTTCTTCCATCAACAGACACTTGAGTTGTTCTCATATCAGTCATTGTGAATTAATGCTTCCTTGAATGTGGTAGTGTAAATATAACTTCAAGATTGGATTAGATTTTCAAGATAGGATTTCATTTCCTTTGGATATATACCCAGAAGTGGTATTTGTGGAACATATGGTAGTTTTACATTTAATTTCTTGAGGAACCTCCATAATGGCTGTACAAATTCACATTTATGCCAACTGTGTACAAAGTTTCACTTTTCTTCACATCCTTATCAACACTTCTTCTTATCTTTTGATTTTTTTGATGGTAGCCATTCTAGCAAACATGAGTTGACATCTCATTCTAGTTTTGTCATGAACACATGACAGCTAAATGCAATCCATGATTTTAGATTGGATATTTGATTATAAAAATTTTCCATAAAAAATATTAGCAATTATTGAATTCCTGGTTTACATTAAATAATAGTATATGGAGTTAAATTTTTTAAATTTAAAAATTTTGCATCATTTTGTCAAAGAATAAAAGAATAAAATGATGACTTTGTTCCTAGGAGATGCTATAGTATTTTGGGTCAAATATTCATTGTCTCTCACTTGATTTCAAATAATGAGAGGAGAGACAGAGAGAGTGAGAGAGAGAGAATGAATGTATGTGAGCCCATGCAGGCTAATGAGACTAAATGTTAACATTTGGTGAAATTTGGTAAAGAGTACAGGGGATCAATTTTTTTATTATTAGAACTTACATAGATTAGAAAACTTCCAAAAGTGAAAAAGATAACAAGCAATGAGATAAATAAAACTAAACAAATAGACAACACTTTTCTTACTAAACAAAATAGATCCTTAGGCCAGATTTTCCCATTAACCACCATGGAATCTGGTTAGTTATTTGAGCATTCTTTATATTTTTAAAGTTTCATGACATCTAATATCTCTACCACACAATCCTGTTACATTTAACCTTCTCTTGTTGTCTGTGTGCCTGTCTTGTTTTGTTCAAGTTTGATATGAGATACTTCTGGACAGATACTAACGTCTTTCTTCTTTATATATTCTGTTAGCAGTTAGGACAGTTTTGATCACAGGTGTTCAGTGAATAATTCTTGAATTTGGTAAGGTTGCATGAATTTGGCGGAGTAGACCAAAGGAGAATCTCTTCCATTGTGGACTGGAATTCCTAACATTTTTACTGAAGTTTTTACTACCTAAGCAGTCAAGACTGTCATTTTTTTTTTCCTTTTTAAATAATTCTAAGATTATAAGAATGGGAGTGGTCAAAAGGAGGAAATAAAGATTTCAGAGCATATAAAAAGGTCACTATTCTTTTTTGATATACAAAGTAGGTCATTATGTCTGTACTTTCATTCCAAGCCCCAGTTAGAAATTCAAAAGTGGAGTCTTACTGAGCTACTCTAAGGGAAAGAGGGTGAACAAAGCACTGACATGTTAGTGAAGCTTAAAAAAGGTTTGAATAGAACACTTTTTTAACCTTCAAAGACTTAAGTAACATTTAACTAGTACTTTGTTTCTATGGAATGTCTGCTGAGATATTTGATGGAGGGGTACTCATTAGGACTTCCTTGTATAAGACCAGTTCAGAGACAATAATTAATCTTAATAAATCAGAATAGTCACATCTGAGCTCCACTAATCAGTCACCAGTAGGGTACATATATTTCATCATCAAAGCCACTGTGCAAGAAACTCAGTCAAGTGCAGTGTTAACATGTCCTGTAGTAATGAAAAAAGCCTGAAACAAATTTGTGACTTTAGTTTGATTAGATCATTTTAGGTCTAGAACCAAGTTTTGTATTTATTCATTCAACCAAAAGTCACAATTTCCCTTGGTAAGTAGCTGGCTCTGCTAGCTGCTTTTTGTACAAAGATGAACAATCACCTTAGCAAAGAATAGTCAATAATTTCCTCAAAATTTATCTTAAATTGATTTGTAGTAAGAAAATCACAGATATCTATATACTCTAAGAGTCAGGTGTCTGTGTAGAATCTTCTAAAGATAAAGTATATTTCTTAATGAATGTAAAACTCAACAAAAGGAAGTTGTTAAGAACTCTAACTAGAAATTAGAATATTCTATTTGGCTGCTTTAAGAATGTTTCTCTTTATTTTTTAATTTAATAATATATTTAATTTAACTCAGTATACCCAAAATATCATCATTCCAATATGTAATAATTATTAAAAATATTTGAGATATTTTACTTTTTTAATTCTTCTTTTGCATTAATTTATCTAGAATTTTTCTATACAAAGTATGGTCTATGAAGAGTTATTTTGACACTCAGGATATAGAAAACTAGAGAGAGATCTTTCTCCCAATTAAAGAAATACAGATAGATAAGTTACTGATAATTTTATTAGAATATATCATAATCCGAAGAACAACCAAATAGCCTGGAATCTAAGGAAATGCAGGATTCTCCAAGGAGAAGTGAGATGTAAGTACTGACTCATCTGTGACGGAAGACTAGAACAAGAAATAAGAACTATACATGTAAGTTAAAAAAAAAAAAAAGTAAAATGTTTAAGGGCTTGCTATCAGCTAATGTGAAAGTATAGAAGCTTGGGGATTCCCAAATACAAGAAAAATTTATATAAGCTTGTAAGCTCTTTCCATGAGTGAGTAATGGATATTCATGAAAAATGAAGTAGAGTGGGTGACTGAAAAAAACACCTTTTCTTGTGGTAGAAAAAAAAAATGCTTATATAAAGCACTCAATACATCTAAAAGAAGACAGAAAAATTTTAAAAAAGAAGAAAACAGAAGGAACAGAGGATATGTCATAACGTGATTATGTAAATAATTATAGTAAATATAAATGGTCTAAACACACAAATGGCAGAGTTGGTCAGATTAGGTTGTATACAAGAAATCCATTTTAGATATAAAGACATAGGTTAAAAGTAAAAGAATAGAAACTAATATACTATGCACATGGACACTTTCATATTTCATGGAAATTTTAGGCAGAAAATCCACAAAGATATAGAGGACTTGAGCAATATTAACAACATGTGCTAATTAACATTTATAGATGAATAGACAAAACAGGAGTTGAATACATTCCTTTCAACTACATATGAATCATTCACGAATATAGTTAATATTCTAGGCTATAAAACACAGTTAAACAAATGTAAGATAATTGGAATCACAGAAAAGATATGATTTGAACACAAAGAGATTAAAGTAGAAATAAATAACAACTGGATATTTGGAAAATTCTAAAGTATGCACAAATCCAACAAAACATAAGAAAAAACAGATGTAATAATTCACAAGAGAAATTATAAATTATTTTTAATTCAATGAAAATAAAATACTAATATATCCAAATGTGTGGGATTCTGCTAAATCACTTCTTAGAGGAAAAAATATAGCATTAACTGATTACTTAAGAAAGTTTTCAAATCAATCATCTAAGCTTGTACCTTAGAAAAGTATTAAAAGAACAAATTAATTTCCAAAAAGTAGCAAAGATTTCATGAAGAAGATGCCAAAAGCAATTACAACAAAAGCAAAAAAAAAGGGATCTAAATAAACTAAAAAGCTTTTGCATAGGAAAGGAAACCATCAACCGAATAAACAGACAACCTACAGAATGGAGAAAATGTTTGTGAACTGTATATCTGGCAAAGATCTAATATCCAGAATCTATAAGGAACTTAAATTTACAAACAACAACAACAAAAAACCCATTAAGAAGTGGGCAAAGGACATGAAAACATATTTCAAAAGAAAACATACATGAAGCCAACAAACTTATGAAAAAAAGTCTATATTACCAATTATTAGAGAAATGCAAATCAAAACTACAATTAGATATCATCTCACATGAGTCAGAATAGCTATTTTTTAAGAAGTCAAAAAATATGCTGGTGAGTTTGCGAAGAAAAGGGAATGCTTATGCACTGCTGGTGAGAGTATAAATTAGTTCAACATTTATGGAAAGCATTGGGGCAATTTCTCAAAGAGCTGAAAATTCCCATTGATCTAGCAATCCCATTATTGGGTATATCATCAAAGAAATTAAATTGTTCTACCAGAAAGACACATGCACATGTATGTTCAGCGCAGCATTGTTCACAATAGCAAGTCATGGAATCAACCTAAATGCCCGTCAATGGTAGACTGTAGAAAGAAAATCGAAACCATAAAATACCATGCAGCCATAAAAAAGAACAAGATCCTGTCCTTTGCAAGGACATGGATGGAGCTGGAGGCCATTAGTCTTAGCAAATGAATGCAGAAACAGCAAACCAAATACTGCATGTTCTCACTTATAAGTGGGAGCTAATTAATAAGAACAGATTGATACTTAGAGGAGAAAAACATACTGGAGCCTACTTGAGGGAGGAAGGGGAAGGAGGAAAAAGAGCAGAAAAAATAATGATTAGGTCCTATGCTTGTTACCTGTGTGATGAAATAATCTGACCACCAAACCCTCAAAACACTGATTTACCTATGTAACAAGCCTGCACATGTACCTCTGAACCTAAAACAAAAGTTGAAAAAGTAAATAAAATAAGAAAAAAACGCCCAGGTCAAAAAATGAATAAGTAAAACAAGTGAAGTAATACAATGAAATGCAGAAATCAACTAAGCTAAAAAAAGAAAAACAGTAGAAAAATATCAGTGAAACTAAAAGCTGATTCTTTGCATACATCGGTTTACTAAACTTTCAGTCAGACTAATCCAGACAGAAGAGAATGCAAAAATTGTATCAAGAATGAAAGTAAGGTAACTGCAGATTCTATGGACATTATAAGATATTAAGGGGGTATTATGATTAATTTTGGTACATAAAAATGTCAACTTAGATGAAATGAGCAAATATTTTGAAAGAAACAAACTAAAAGATAATTAGGATAGTTGTATACCTATCTAAAGACAAGATTCTTTTTTATTTTTAATTTTTTTGAGATGGAGTTTCGTTCTTGTAGCCCAGGCTGGAGTACAGTGGTGCGATCTGGGCTCACTGCAACCTCAGCCTCCCAGGTTCAAGCAATTCTCCTGCATCAGCCCCCCATGTAGCTGGGATTACAGGCATGCACCACCATGCTTGGCTAATCATTTTTTTGTATTTTTAGTAGAGATGGTGTTTCTCCATGTTGGTCAGGCTGGTCTCGAACTCCCTACCTCAGGTGATCCGCCCACCTTGGCCTCCCAAAGTGTTGGGATTACAGGTGTGAGCCACCGCACCTAGCTTAAAGACAAGATTCTAAAATATAAACTTCCAGCAAAGAAAACTGTAGCACAGATGACTTGACTTGTGATTTCTACCAAACATTAAATTGAGAGATAATGCCAATTTTTAAAAAATATTTCAGAAATTAATACGAAACACTATCCAACTTATTTTATGCAGTCAGTCAGCATTATGTTGACACCAAAACAAGGGAACAATATTATGATAAAAATAGAGAACAATAGCCTTCATAAGCATGGATATAAAAATTCTCAAAAACAGCAAATCTAATTCAGCACTATAGAATAAGGATAATACATTATGACCAAGTGCAGTGGAGTTTTTTTAAAAAATACAGTTTGTCCAACCTTTTAAAATCTATCAATAATCACAGATAAAAAGAAAAGCAAAGTATAATTTTTTCTCAACAAATGCAAAAACAAATTTGGAAGAATTTGACATTATGATAAAAATCTTAGCCAATTGATGGGAGCATCCCCTACATGATAAAAGCCATCAATAGAAATACCCTACAGCTAATATTACAGTTAATGATTAAATTCTGAGTGTTTTATCCTTAAGTAAGACCTGGAGCAATTAGATCTACTGTCACTATTCCTATGCAATATTATGCTGGAAGTCCTAGACATACAAAGACAGGTAACAACCCCATAAAATCATACAGACTAAAAATAAAGAAATAAAACTGTTTTTATTCATAGATGCCATATTTGTCTACAGAAAATCTTCTACATTTTCCAAAAATATATTCTACCTAAAAAATGAGTTAATAAGTTTATCTAACAGGACTAAAACACAGAAATATATCATGTTTCAATTGTCCTATCCATTGTTTATTGACAGTCCAATTTTATATTGAAAAATGGAAATATTAAAAAATCTGCATAATTTAAAATAGTACCCTGCCCCTCCTCAAAAACCCATATAATATTTATAAATTTAACAAAATAACTAAATAAATTTAACCAAATAAAACCTGTATGGTGAAAACTAAATAATAGTGGAAGAAATAAGTAGAATATTTAAATAAATCAAATTGTATGCTGTCTCCTTGATTTGGAAAACCGTATTTTGTAAATATGTCATTTATTCTCAAATTGATGTATAGATGCAATGTTATTCCAGTTAAAATACCAGATAGTTCTTTTGTAGATAATCACGAAGAAATTCTAAAATTTGTGTGGAAAAACAAAGATACTAGCTAAAACAATTTTGGAAAAAAAAGAACAAATTCAGAAGACTTATATTATTTGATTTCAAAACCTAATCTAAATGTACAGTAATCAAGGTAGTGTAGTGTTGGAAAAGGATAGACACAGATCAGTGGAACTGGCTGTGGAGTTAAGAAAACTTACACATAGGATCAACTGATTTTCAACAAAAATGCAAAAGCAATTGAGATAGTCTCTTCAAAAACTAGTGTTGGAGATCTTAAGTGTTCTAACCACAAACACACACACAAACGTAACTATGCAAGGTGATGGATATATTTATTAGCTTCATTGTTGTAGTAATTTCACAATGTATATTTATATTAAAACAGCATAAACACAGTGAATATATACAATTTTTATTTGGTAATTGTACGTCCATAAAGCTGGAGAAAATGTTCTGGTACATTAACATATCTGTGCCTCACACCATATACCAAAAGTTATTTAAAATAAATCATATGCTTAAAAGCAAAAACAATGGAACATACGGAAGAAAACAGAAGAAACTGTAATTTCAGCTTAGAAGACAATTTCTTTAGTGAATAGAAGTATGATCCCTAAACTTTTTTTGAGAGATTAGACTTCATTAATGTTAAATCTCATGCTTTCTGTGAAAACACTGTTAAAAAATTAAAAACATGCCATAGACTAGGAGAAAATATTTGCAAAACACATATCTGATAAAAGAGTTGTATCCATAAACCATAAAAAACTCTAGGACTTAATCCTAATGAAACAACTTATTTAAAAAAATTGGCAAAGGATTTGAATAGATACTTAACTAAAGAACATACAGGGATAATAATAAGCACATTGAAAATTTCTCCACATTATTATTCATTAAGGAAACACAAAATTAAACTACAATGAAATTAACAGATGGTGGCCAAAATGAATAAACCAACCAACAAACACTCACTACAGCAACTTCTGGGGAGAATGCATAGCAACTAGAACTCTTATACATTGCTGATGATGATATAAAATAGTAAAATCACTTTGGACAATAGTTAAGGTGTTTCTTATAAATTTAAGTATACATTTACACTATGAAAAGATAATTCACATGAAACAAACATATGAATGTTTATAGTGGCTTTATTCACAGCTTTCAAAGTTATTAAGCAACTTAAATCTTCATCAACCAATGAGTGAATTAATAAAGTAGTCCGTTCATGCAATGGAACACTACTCAACCATGAATAAAAAAGCTTCTGATACATGAAACAACATGACTGAATCTCAGATGCATTAAAGTAAAAGCATCCAAATGCAAAAGGTTTCATACTGTATCTGTGATTCAACTTATAGGCATTCTGAAAAAGTGAAAAATATAGGAATGAAAAAGAAATTGGTGATTGCCTGGGTCCTGGGGTCTGGAGAGGATTGACTAGGAAGGGACATGGGAAAAATTGGGGGATAATAGAAGTGTTTTTTAGCTTGATTGTCGTGATGTTTGTGTGACCTTACGCATTTGCCAAGACTTATAGAACTGTGAAACAAAAAATATAAATTTTGCTGTCTGTAAACAAACCTAGCAAAAGAATTATGTGATTTGTGGAGAAGTAACATTAATGTTACCTGGGAACTCATTAGAAATGCAGAATCTTTGGGCCACATCCCAGACCTAGTGAAGTAGAATTCGCGTTTGACAAGATCCCCAAATGATCCAAATGGATATTCAAGTTTGAGAAACATTGACTGAGAACCAGTGTATTTTCTCCCTTGGACAATCTTTCATCAACAGAGTAAAGTAAAACCCAAGAGTAAGGGACTAAGGAGGATTCAAGTTGATGTTGTGGGCTTCTTGAGAAAGGATTTATATCAATATAGTCACTAAAGGAGACTTTAGGGAAGTAAAGGATTTCCAAACAGATTTATCTATTCTTGGAAGTGTCTTTTTCAGGCTCTAATAACACTTCAAAGCTATTTAGATTCTGGTGAGAACTACCTTTTCAAGATTAAACTACCTTAATACCTATTTTCAGTATTCTGATGAGAGTTTGGTAAAAACTGTCCTGTATTGTGGGGAGTCTATGAACAGAGGGAAGGAGCACTTTGACTTAAACTTCTAGCAACTGCATTTCTTTGGCTGGCCTCTTATGGAATCTACTAGTTGATTCAAGTTTGATTAAGATTGTGTATTAAGAACTAACCATGTATATTCTGACTTCCCTTTTTAAGGAAAATAAAATAATCAGGTAATTAGCCAGATTACGTGAGGACAGAGACTGTGCCATAAATCTGTCCTATACTGAAGATGGAATACAGTGGAGGTAGGTTACATAGAACTATAATACAGTGAATTAGTCAGAGTTCTCTAGAGGAACAGAACTAGTAGGATATATGCATATATGAAAGGAAATGTTTTAAGGAAATTGACTTATAAGATGAAAGAAAGGTGAAGTCCCACAATAGACTCTCTGCAAGTTGAGAGGCCAGGAAACCAGTACTGGCTCAGTCCGAGTCCCAAAACCTCAAAAGTAGGGAAGCTGACAGTGCAGTCTTCAGTCTGTGGCCAAAGGCCACAAACTACTAGTATAAGTCCAAGTGTCCAAACTACTAGTCCAAAGTCCTGCAAACTACTAATATAAGTCCAAGTGTCCAAAAGCTGAAGAACTTGAGAGTCTGATGTTTGGGGGCAGCAAGCGTCCAGCATGTGAGAGAGATGAGGTTTGGAAGACTCAGGAAGTCAGCTTCTTCCACCTTCTTTAGCCTGCTTTTTCTAGCCATGTTGGCAGCTGATTAAATGGTGCCTACCCACATTGTGGGTGGGTCTTCCTGAGAGTGGTCTTCCTCTCCCAGTCCACTGACTCACATGTTAAACTCTTCTGGCAACACCCAGAAACATCCAGATACACCCAGAAACAATACTTTGCATTCTTCAATCCAATCAAGTTGATACTTAATGTTAACCATTACACACAAATTTATTGTTTTCAAGGAGATTTATTTTGCTTGGCTATATTTAACTTATAAAAATATATAATGATACTAGCTAGCATGCAATAAAGAACTCTCCAGTTATTACAGAATCTAGTATCTTAAATAATTGAGATATACAATGTGTTCCTTAGGTTTAAGTGATCAGGGAAGGCTTTGTATAGAAAAAGGTGTGAATTATTGTGTATGCTACTCAGCTAGATATCTTATCAACAAAGCAACAGTAAGAAGAAACTTCAGTTGAGTTTAGTGTACTTATAAAATTTTAAAAAATATAGTGCATATCTAATAATATGAGGGACATTAATAATTAGAGAAATGAATACAACATTACAAATGGTTATGTTGAGTATTCTTACAGGTCAAGAATCTTCAGTTCCTATCAGTATCATGAAGTTGTTGTTTCTTTCTTCTTCAGTTGGATATTTGCCAAGGAAATTAAGAAAGAAATTAGGAATAAAAATGTATGCAAGGCTGGCTCAACATATGCAAGTCCATAAACATGATCCATCACATCAATGGAACCAAAGACAAAAACCACATGATTATCTCAATAGATGCAGAGAAGGCCTTCAACAAAATTCAACAGCCCTTCATGTTAAAAACTCTCAATAAACTAGGCATCAATGGGATGTATCATAAAATGATAAAAGCTATTTATGACAAACCTATAGCCAATATCATACTGAATGGGCAAGAGCTGGAATAATTCCCTTTGAAATCAGACACTAGACAAGGATGCCCTCTCTCACCACTCCTATTCAATACAGTATTGGAAATTCTAGCCAGAGCAGTCAGGCAGGAAAAAGAAATAAAGGGTATTCAGTTAGGAAATGAGGAAGTCAAACTGTCTCTATTTGCAGACAATGTGATTGTATATTTAGAAGACCCCATTGTCTCAGCCCAAAATCTTCTCAAACTGATAAGCAACTTCAGCAAAGTCTCAGGATACAAAAATCAATGTGCAGAAATCACAAGCATTCCTATATACCAATAATAGACAAACAGAGAGCCAAATCAAGAGTGAACTCCCATTCACAATTGCTACAAAGAGAATAAAATACCTAGGAATACAACTAACAAAGGGTGTAAAGGACCTCTTCAAGGAGAACTACAAATCAATGCCCGACGAAATAAGAGAGGACATAAACAGATGGAAAAACATTCCATTGCTCATGGTTAGGAAGAATCAATATCGTGAAAATGGCCATACTACCCAAAAGCAATGGCACCAAAAGCCAAGATAGACAAATCAGATCTAATTAAAATTCAAAGCTTCTGTACAGCAAAAGGAACCATCATTAGAGCGAACCAGCAACCAACAGAATGGGAAAAAATTTTTGCAGTCCACCCATTTGACAAAGGGTTTCTATATACCGATAACAGACAGAGAGCCAAATCAAGAGAGAATCTACAAAAAACTAAAACAGATATACAAGAAAAAAAAAAAAAACATTCAAAAGTGGGCAAAGGATATGAACAGACACTTTTCAAAAGAAGACATATATGAGGCCAACAAACATATGAAAAAATGCTCATCATCACTGATCATTAGAGAAATGCAAATCAAAACCACATTGAGATACCATGTTACACCAGTTAGAATGACGAACATTTAAAAATCTGGAGACAGCAGATGCTGGAGAGGATGTGGAGAAATAGGAAAACTCTTACACAGTTGGTAGGAGTGTAAATTAGTTCAACCATTGTGGAAGACGGTGTGGCAGTTTCTCAAGGATGCAGAAATAGAAATTCCATTTGACCCAGCAACTCCATTACTGGGTATATACCCCAAGAACTATAAATCGTTCTACTATAAAGACACATGCGCACGTATGTTCATTGCCACCCTGTGTACAATAGCAAAGACCTGGAACCAACCCAAATGTCCATCAATGATAGACTGGACAAAGAAAATGTGGCACATATACACCATGGAATACTACGCAGCCATAAAAAATGATGAGTTTGTGTCCTTTGTAGGGACTTGGATGAATCTGGAAACCATCATTCTCAGCAAACTGACACAAGAACAGAAAAACCAAACACCACATGTACTCACTCATAGGTGGGAGTTGAACAATGAGAACATGTGGACTCAGGGAGAGGAGCATCACACACTGGGGGCAGTTGCGGGGGGCTAGGGGAGGGACAGCAGGGGGTAGGGAGGGATAACATGGGGAGAAATGCCGGATATAGTCAAAGGGGGAATAGAGGCAGCGAAATGCACCTATGCAACAACCCTGCATGACCTGCGCATGTACCCCAGAACCTAAAGTATATATATATATATATATATATATATATATATATATATATGCAATCAAATCTGAAGAAAACCATACTGAAGTTTTTGTAAAATACCATGTGCCTTCAACTCAGAAACAGATGTCTCCTTTTGGTTGGCTCTGATAGGGATCTCTCTATCTTGGGGATGATCTCCTTCCATGGTCAGTTGAGGGAAATTGGCAGTGGACCTGCCAGCAGTGATCTCTCTCCAGAAATCCTTCTTTCTCTCTCCACCCATAGAATAGTTTTTCAGGCAAATAGGTTTCCCCCACAAGATTATGAATTCCTCTTAATAATCTTAGGTATTTCCCTCCATATGTCCTGTGCAATATATGACTCAGAATTGTTGCTCCATAAATAATACAGAAAAATCAAATCATCTAAGCTTCATATCGTCCTTTCCGGGATCTGTGGTCTTTAGCAGAAAATGACTATTGAAAGACTAATCAGATAAAAGAGTATATAAACTAGTTTATGTGCTGGCACTCTTAAATAAAAGCCAACTTTATCTGCTTACAATACACTCATCTCAAGAAAGATCCTTATTAAGTGAATGTAATTGTGGAAGTATGCTGGCATATGAGAGCAAATATTTTAAGTTTTTTGTGAAGACCTAAGTCACCTTACTTTAGACGAATGGACAGTCCTGGTTATAGAATGTCTCTCAACCCCAGTCTACCCACCAGAATAAATCTGTGGAGCTTTAAAAAAATATAAGTGATCCATGAATTACTGAAAAGTTTACAGATTCATTTCTTAGTATCTATGTTATATATTTTACATATAGTATTCACCAAAGTATACAGATATATTTGTTAATTTCGTGTGTTAGAGCTTGCTGAGGTGGCTTTGTGACTGTGGTGCAAAGATTATTCTGTGTTAGGATCTGGCCAGATCCTAACAATATTTACTGCTGCTCTAAACAGATAGGGTGAAAAATGTACATCTGTACAAGGAACAAGCACAAGGTGGCTAAGCATGTCTGAAGTGGTTGCAAATCACATTGGTGTCAACATTCAGCAAAGTTTCAGGAAAAACTAATGGTGAACCAGGTGTCCCTCAGCCATTGGTCTGGCACATTTTCCATAAGCTACTCAAGATGATACGTGGCCCTTTGCACCTCATGAAGGCTCCAATGGAGACAGATGAGGCAAAATAATATAACTTCTGCAGCTCGGTTTTGAGTCATATTGAGATGAATCAATTTTGCATATTCATATTCACCAAAAAGGCTGCATTTCACTTACATGAAAAAGTGAACCACTGTAAGTTCCACTAAGAGACAATGAAAATTAATATGACACTTGCCAGGAGTTGTGAAAATTAATGTTTTTTGTGTCATCACTCGCACATGTGTCTTTGGTCTATTTTTCTTTTTTTTTTCAGTGACAGGATTCCCTTATGGAACATGTTGATGGAATGAGGTTTTCTCCATAATTATAAGGTGCTTCTTTTAACTCCACTTTCCAAAAGGATACATTTCTATTTCTCTTCCATAGCAATTCCAGAGGTCACCTGATAAACATCTAACATGGTGGTAGACTGGGCATAGTATTCAAATTTGATCTACTTAGAGACCAGTGGCCACCCAGATATCCAGTTATCATATCTTGCAAATCCTCCCTCCTGTGAGAATATTTGCAAAAATCTCACGTTTTATGCCACCACTTTCTTGAAGGCGTAAGGAAATCAAGAAATACAATGTAGCTGATATTCCTACATTGACAGATTGAGAAAAAATGCTATAGGATTGGTATATGCCCTGTGGCATAAGAAATAAATATTGAGCAAAATAATTGCTTTCAATCTTTTATCAACCAATTTTGCTATATGATCATATTTAATATAGTTGATGAATAATTAATTTTGGAAAGTGCTTTTTAAAATTCCTTCATATTTATCTATAGATATAACCCTTCATACAATTAGGCACAACTGGGGGATACCTCTCTGTGTAGTTAAAATAGTTCAACAAAATGAAAATGTTGATTTGTAACCAGAGTGGAAAACCCCTCTGAAACAGTTTTTTCTATTTTTCCTTATTCTCTTCTCCAGTCAAGACCAATAATATCGAACTCCACCATGCTCTATAACTCTCATCTCCAAAAAAAAGTACATGTACACAATGTCTGTGCACATGCACACCTTGAAATTGAATATTGTGGGCTGCCAGAGACTAAATCGTACCTCCTTCTAACAGTTCTCTGAAGATCTTTATAACATCATTCTGGTAATATTTACTTAATTATACATCATAATTACATAACTGCAGATTGTAATTATATAATTACATGTGTTTACATTCAGTAGACAATTAGATGTAATCACCCTTAACACAAAAAGTTACTTGATGGAGACCAGGAACTTAACATAGAAAGTGAAATTAATTAAATGCTATTCTGATCCTTTCCATATGGAAGTTCTCATGAGGTGGGACTAGCAAAACAGCTTGCATCAAAATGGAGAGCTTTGGAAAAACATTGTAATTGAAGAAAACGAACAGAAAAAAATGAAACAAATCTTTCTTGATTAAATTTTCTAGGATTACGGACTGGGGTGGGGGGGGAATTTTCTAGGATTACATTATTGAATTATTGATATTAATTTTTAATATATAACTATTGATTATTTAAATATTTGTTGGGATAGTAGCTAATAGTAGTGTTATCACACATGGTCAGCATTTTAGTAGCAAATAGAGACATGCACTGCTCCATCTATTCTTCCCATTCATTCACTTACTCCCTCATTTAGCTAACATAAATTTACTGAATGCAAACCATGTCCTGGGACAAAAGTTCATCACTGGTCTGTGTCCTTATTCTTCAGAGGGTGGTCTTGCCTCTGGTCCCCAGTGTTTTTACCTTTCTCCACACTATTTAATACACATTCCCCACCCTCATCAAAACTCTTCCATTTAGTGTCTCATACTTCATGGCTGGATTGTCAGCTAGGTGATAATGAGTGGACAAGGTCACAGAAACAAAGAAATTAATGCAATCTATGCTGAAATATTAAGGTGCTAAGGGGTAATTTTAGTCCGGGTACTGATAAGTACTGAGGCAGTAGTGCTTCTCTCTGGAGCTCCTCAGTATGTTTCAAGTGCTGCCTCTGCTTTGGCTTGAAGCTGCAAGCTAAGTCCTCAAGCAGAACACCCTCCTTATTCCTATGTCTACTACTCCCATTGGACTATGAGCTCCTTGTGGAAATAGAGACCCTCTCTATAATACCCAGTGGATAGCAAAGGAAATTTTGTAGGATGTCTTCTGTTTATGCTTGTTGACTATCATAATGAAGAGGAATTGTCATAGGCAGGGCCATCCCTGCCTATATTTCCTCAGTAACAACCCAAAGTGAGGAATGTTTCACATGATTACTTTTCATATATTTCTGCAATCTTAAATCAAATATTTGTAACTCAAACTCTATTTTGATTACCAGTAACAGTTGTCATCATTATTCTGGAGGTACTTGATTTATATACCTGTTAAATTTTCATGTGGCAACACTAGGTCTCTCACTAGTAGTAATCTGTAAGCAAATACCTAATTCCTTAAAAAATCCACTGTTTAAGGAAATTTGACAGTAAAATATTGTCTAGGTATAGAAACACAGGGTCATGGAATTTTATATTTGGAAAGAACCTTTGAGGTTATCTGATCCAATCTTCTAGCTTCCATTGGGTGTAGAAATCTGCACTATTATATCCTTAGATAGTTATTAGGTCAGCTTAAACATTTAGAGAGTGAGGTAGCTCGGTATTGTACGAGGCAACCCATTCCATTCTGTCAATGGACCTTCTTATGTTGAACTAAATTTACCTATTTTTAATCATTCTTCAGGGCATGCACAAATGAAGTTTATATTTTCTTCCACATGATAGCTCTTTAGAAGTATAACTGCCATCATTGCTCAACTTCTGCCTTGATTTTTAAACTTGATTTTGCCAGTTAGGTGTCAGGTTTTCTGATATTTTTTAAATGTCATGGTTTTGAAGATACTTAGTCCTATCCTTTGAATTTTATCTTGATTGTCAATATCCGTCTAAAAGTGTGAAGCCCACATCTAAATACTTTATTCTGGGTTGGCTTGACCACGCCAGAGCGTCGGAGGGCTATTAGGTTCCCCACTCCATTTGAGCAGGTTTGTTCTTCCCAGGTACAGAACTATTTATTATTATATTATATAATTTGAGCTACTATTTCCATCTGTTGAGATGTTATTGAATCATAATTCTGTCACATTAACTGTCTGCTCCTGCTTTGGTTAATCTGTAAATGTGCTCAATCAGTGAACTTTCTGGGACTCCTCCAAGTTACTGGTAGAGTAGATAAGACTTGTGACAAAAACCTGTTCATCCAGGTTATCACTGATTTATTCTTTGGGGTGTCTTCACTGGCAACGGTAATCCAACTTTATAAATCCTACTTTATAAGTATCTATTTAACTGAAGCTAGCTATCATCATTCTATGTAGTTGCCAGAGTTATCACATCCCTTTTTGTAATGTATATGAATTCTAAGTGTAACATTCAACAAATCTGCCAGCTATGCAACACTATAGAAAAAAGAACTGAATACGAATTTTTAGTGAACTGATATTGGCTCTTTTCATAAATACCTGAAAGCCATCTGCTTAATAATTAATTCTTGAATTTTGTTGGAAATCACCATTTATCTCTGGGTTTTAATTCTAGAAGAAAATGGTTTTTTTTTTTTTTTGGTTTTGAAAATCAAGCTATTTATCCACCTCTAGTCTCCTGCTACATTTCTCATTTCTAGTAATTTCTCAAAAAATAATGAGTAGTCTAGCATTTGTAAGTACGTTTTCATCCTTCTTAACACAATTGAATTCATTGGAATCTTAGTTATATTAACCTGGTGTTATTGTCTTAAAGTCTCCACATCGAAATCCTCTCCATAAAATACTTCTTGAACCTTTCCAATATTGAGATATTCATGTGGTATTCACTTCCATGTTCACCTAGAGGACATATTTATTTAATATACTCTCTGTGGGTTAAATCTGTGTTAAAATTGCCCCAGCAACTTTACAGTTCTCCATATTCCTCTTATTTACAATATATTAATTTATATATATATTCCTAATTCTTATGTACATTTTCTACCACACTTCTCATTACGGATGGGGCAACAGAATGTTTTCAGCACCCTCTTAGTTGCTGTCAGGGTTTTTCCTTCTTCCGCTTTATTCTACCAGCAGCCCAGACATCTCATAGTAAATTTGAAACTCTACGGACCTCCTAGTATTGTCCCACTTGGACTAGGCAGGGTTCCATAGTTTGTATATTCTCTTAGGATAATTCTTTTGGTACACCAAACAGCCCCTTGGGGTTCTGCTCTCAGCCATGTGAAAGGTAAGTTAGTTTCTACAATTATGTTAGCAAGTTAAGATGTTACCAATCTCAGGTAACATAATGTCTTAACCCTGATGAAATGTGCTTGACTTGAAAAATAAAAAGCATTTTATTTTGCTTTGGATGTTATTTTATATGTTGGTTTGGATGTGGTTAAATGCAGTCATCAAGACAGACTGAACTGGGAGAGTGGAAGCAAAGATATTTAGAACAAACGGGTTTCCAGTGACAATCTGCTGGAATGGAACACTGTATATAGATACTTACTTGCTCTGCCATGACACTTTTTAGGCAGCAGTGAGGTTGATGCTCTTTCCAAAGACTTATGCCATGCTTGTGACAAATTGGAAGATGGAGACAATGTGACAGAAAATGTTTCTGATTCAGTAGATTGAATTTCAAACACCAGTCTCCTCTAGGCTCTTAACTGCAGGCTATGCCCTGCAATATTGTGCTGTAATGTTCTGATCTTGGATCTCTCTTCTCCAGAGCTGGTGAATAGTCTTGTGTCACCTTCTCATGCTTCAGTTAGATATAAAGGATGAGCAAATACTATTATTGGTCTTGATAGGGTGAGGAAGAGCTAATTAGAGGGGAATGACTTTTTCTTTTCCCTGGCTCCAACTTAGGTGTATCTGCATTTCTCTTTTTGGAATTACCTTTTCTCATTTCTGAACTTTCAGAGTGAGAAAAAACAGGTGGATACTGCTTACTTTATTGTAAATTGCATGGCTAAGTTAACACTAAGCCTGAGAAATCTGGGTTTTAGCATAATATCTATGGCATATAGTTGACAAGAATAGCCCATTTAATCAAATCACCTCCTACTTGGTGATTATTAAGAAAAATCTCAAATAAAAATATAGCCTGGTGGTCCAATACATGAATTCATTTTCTGCCTAAAAAACACATGTGTCACATATATACGTACCTGCACAAACACACATGCAACTTATACTCCATGAACACACAGATAGGTGCTAACTTCCTAAATTTCTCTTTTGTCAACTTTGCCCTCACAAAATCTGAATTTGGAGTCAGAGGAAGAAAGCAAAGGTTCATAGTTGACTCAGTTTAATAATGCCACAGTTTCTGTGGCCTTCTCATTTTACCTTCTATCTTTCTGTTCTTCAGCATGATCCCATTGACATCTCTGATATACTCAGACAATGCACATGATGACTTAATATGTACTGGAAATTCAGAATTAAGAGAATTTAATTGTTGGCACTGGGAATTAAGTAGAAGACATGTAGGAAAGAGCATTTGCAACAATTCTTTTTATTCACACCCTGATACCAGGAGCTTCAAAGAGACAGGACATTTCATAATAGAAGACATTGGATTTGAATCTGGTTTCCTGCTTCTTCCTCACTTAACCTGTCTGAGCTTGTTTTACCTGTAAATTATGGAATTATTGTGAATATCAAAAACATTGATGTAAAATAATCTATTATAATTTTGGCTGCAAAATCACTATGACTATACTATTATTTTTGAGAGAGGTGGGAAGAGATGTTAGAAGAAGATTCTAACCAATATTTATTGAAATCCTACATAATCAGGTGTAAATAAGGGTTGGAGTAACATGGATTATATAATTTTTAAAGTTCTTATTCATTAACTATACTATAGTCTCACATATGGCTTTTGATGAACTGAAGAAAGGATAAACGTATGCAAAATGGTTCTCTGCTAACTACAGAAGCCTGAGGGGCACCATAGTGTTATGCCTATGAATTTAAGATTTTCAACATAAATCATTATGAGAAGGATTCCTCCCATGTCCTGCTCCCGGACAAGTTTGGTACCTTGATTATTATGACCATGATTCAACCAAGTTTTCTAGACTGAAATCCCCCTAAAAATTGAACTCTGGAACAGTAATTTCCATTGTTTCAGTCTTAGTTCTATGTTACTCACTTAATTTTCACCAGCAATACTTTTACCACAGTGTCTACATTCCTGATTTATTTAATCTTACTCATCTTTATTTAATGATATTTTATCCTCAAGTACTTTTCTAAAAGAAAAACTAATGGTTGCTGTAATCTTTGCACTCATGCCTGCTTGAGACTCTCTGTAGCCTTTATTCTGCAGTGCAATTGGGCTAGGTTTCATATACTTAGCTCACCCTTTATTCCACACAGAAGTTAGTAGATGTTATTTTACCATCTTCTGGCATTAAATGTTGCTGTGGAGAATTCTGATATCAACCAAATCTTTCCTCATGTACATAATCTGTTTAATGCCTAAATGCAAAAGTATTTCATTTTTAACACTGAAATTCTATGATTTGTCCAGGCTATGCCTTGATTTGAGTCTCCCGTGTCAACTTTTCTATCAATTTTTCATGAAGCATGGTATGCTGTCTTCTTCTGGCATGTCAGTTCTTTATTCAGAGGGATTATTTTGTAAAGGGATGTGTGTGTGTGTGTGTGTGTGTGTGTGTGTGTGTGTGTGTGTGTTGGATGTGTGTGTATTTTAGTCTTCCTGATTAGATTGTCTTTGCCTAATGCACACACATATATACATACCCATAATCTTACCTCTGATTTCTTTATTATTTTCCTTTTTCCTGGATTTACTGTGATTATCTCAGGTACTTACTCTTTTTCATTAATTAGATTTTAATCCCTATCTTGTCTGTATTATGAATATAAATGTTTATTAGTTCTGTAACAGTGTTGTTTTGATCCTTGGTTTGCTTTTTTATTTCAATAATATTTCTTGTCACCACAGTCTTGTGTTCTATTTTCTTGTCTCTAAAATCTTATTTTACTGAAGTTATGTTTTTATTAAATTCTTCCATTGCATAAAGTACTTGTAGGAATATTTTTCTTTTATTGTCATATGTCTTTTTTTTTTACATTGGACTATTTAAATTTCTTTGCATGTCTTAAGTTGGGAGCTCCAGAAGCCATCCATCACAGGATACCTGAGTAAGTATTTTATTAAAGAGGGAAGCATTTTCAGGGAAATTCCAGGGGAATTAAGATGGGGAAGGGGAAAAGCCATGCAAAAATGTATCTTAGCCAAAGCCCCATAGAGGGTTGCTTCGGCCTGAATCTCAATGATGATTCTGAAAGGAACATTACACCTAAGTGTTGCCTCATATCAAGTCAAGGAAAAAAGCTTTTCATACTCTTTCCACCCATCAGGTGTTGGTTGAAACACAAATTGGTGAGGATATGAGGAAGGACAGAAATATAGGCATACCTAATTTTATTGAACTTTATTTTATTGTACTTTTCAGACACTACATTTTTACAAATTAAAAGTTTGGCTAGACCAATGCCTAGAAAAATTTTCTCAGGTTATAGTCTAATTTTTTATAGTTTCAGGTGAAATTAAGTATTTGATTAATCTTGAGCTGATTTTTGTATATGGTGAGAGACAGGGCTTAGGTTTCCTTCTTCTGCATATGAACAATTCAAAATTTTCAGCACAATTTACTGAAAAGGGTGTCCTTTCCCCAGTGTATGTTTTTCTTGACTCTGTCAAAATCTGTTGGCTGTAGATATGTGAATTTATTTCTTGGATATCTATTGTATTCTGTTAATCTATGTGCCTGTTTTTATACTCATACCATGCTCTTTTGGTTACTATAGGCTTGAAATATAATTTGAGTTCAGGTAACGTCATGCTTCCAGCTTTGTTCATTTCGCTTATGATTACTTTGATCGTGTGGGCTCTTTTCTGGTTTCATATGAATTTTAGGACATTATAATTCAATGAAAAATGGTGATATTTTGATAGGGATTGCCTTGAATATGTATATTGCTTTGAGCAGTATGGCCATTTTCATGATATTAATTCTTCTGATTGATGAATGTGGGATGTTTTTCCGTTTGTTTGTGTCATCTAAAATCCCTTTCATCAGTGTCTTATAGTTATCCTGTTAGAGATCTTCTAATTCCTTGGTTAAATATGTTCCTAGGAATTTTATTTTTTGTAGTTATTGAAAATGAGACTGCTTTCTTGATTTGGTTCTCAACTTGATTATAATTGGTGTATAGAAATGTTACTGGCCGGGCGCGGTGGCTCAAGCCTGTAATCCCAGCACTTTGGGAGGCCGAGGCGGGTGGATCACGAGGTCAAGAGATCGAGACCATCCTGGTCAACATGGTGAAACCCCGTCTCTACTAAAAATACAAAAAATTAGCTGGGCATGTTGGCGCGTGCCTGTAATCCCAGCTACTCAGGAGGCTGAGGCAGGAGAATTGCTTGAACCCGGGAGGCGGAGGTTGCGGTGAGCCGAGATCGGGCCATTGCACTCCAGCCTGGGTAACAAGAGCGAAACTCCGTCTCAAAAAAAAAAAAAAAAAAAAAAAAAAAAAAAAAAAAAAAGAAATGTTACTGAGTTTCATATATAGATTCTGTATTCTTAAACTTTACTGAATTCATTTATTAAATCTAAGAGTGTTTTTTGAATGTGTCTTTAGGGTTTTCTAAATATAAGATCATATCATTAGCAGATAGCAATGGAAAACACTACTGGACATTAGTCTAAGCAAAGAATTTATGACTAAGACCTCAAAAGTACAAGCAACAAAAACAAAAATAGACAAATGGGACTTAATTAAATGGAAAGGTTTCCACACAAAAAATAAATAATCAGAAGAGTGAACAGACCACCTGCAGATTGGGAGAAAATATTTGCAAAGTGTACATCTAACAGAGGACTAATATCCAGAGTCTACAAGGAGCTCACACAACTCAAAAACAGAAACCCCCAAGGAACCCAGTTAAAAATTCGGTCATTATCCTCAGCAAACTAACATAGGAACAGAAAGTCAAATACCACATGTTCTCATTTAGAAGTGGGAGCTAAAAGATGAGAACACATGAACACATAGAGGGGAACAACACACACTGGGACCTTTTGGAGGGGGGAAGGTGGAAGGAGAGAGGATCAGGAAAAATGACTAATGGGTACTATGATTAATACTTGGATAATAAAATAATCTATACAACAAATCCCTATGATGCAAGTTTACCTATGTAACAAACCTGCACATGTACTCCTGAACTTAAAAGTTTAAAAAAAAAGTGAGCAAAGGACATGAATAGAAAGTCTTCAAAGGAAGACATACAAATGTCCAAAAAGAATGTGACAAAGCGCTCAATACCACTAATTATCAGATAAATGCAAGTAAAGCCACAGTGAGATATCATCTTATACCCCTCAGAGTGGCTCTCATTAAAAAGTCAAAAAAATAACAAAGGTTGGTGAGGCTGTGGAGGAAAGTAAGCACATATATACTCTTGCTAAGAATGTAAATTAATACAACTTCTATGGAAAACAGTATGGAAATTTCTCAAAGAACTAAAAATAGAGCTACCATTTGATCCAGCAGTCCTACTACTACTCAAGGGTGTCTACTCAAGGAAAAATAAATCATATTGGAAAAAATACCTGCACTTGCATAGTTTTGCAACATTATTCACAATAGCAAAGATAAGGAATCAATCTAAGTGGCCATCAACAGATGATTGGATAAAGAAAATGTGGTATATATGTATATACAAAACAGAATACTATTCAGCCGTAAAAAGAATGAAATCATGTCTTTTGCAGCAATATGGATGAAACTGGAGGCCATTATCTTAAGTGAAATAACTCAAAAACAAAGTAAAATGCCATATATTGTCACTTAAAAGTGAGAGCTAAATATTATGTATATATCGACATGGACTGTGGAATAGTAGACATCGGTGTCTCAAATATTTGGGAGGGAGGGAGCAGTGAGGGATAAGAAATTACTTAATGGGTACAATGTACATTATTCAGGTGATAGTTACATTAAAAGCTCAGACTTCATCACTCTGTGACATATGCATATAACAAAACTGCACTTGTGTCCATTAAATTTATACCAATAAATGAATGAAGATTTTAAAAAAGTTTAGGCCTCTGACAAAATTCAACAGCCCTTTATACTAAAAACTCTCAATAAATTAGGTATCGATGGAACATATCTCAAAACAATAAAAGCTATTTACAACAAACCCACAGCCAATATCATACAGAATGGAAGCATTCCCTTTGAAAATGGACACAAGACAAGGATGCCCCCTCTCACCACTCCTATTCAATATAGTGGTGAAAGTTCTGGCAAGCACAATCAGGCAAGAAAAAGAAATAAAGGATATTTAATTAGGAAAAGAGGAAGTCAAATTGCTTCTCCTTGGAGAAGATATGATTGTATATTTAGAAGATCCCATTGTTTCAGTCATAGTCTCCTTAGGCTGATTAGCAACTTCAGCAAAGTCTCAGGATACAAAATCAATTTGCAAAGTTCACAAGCATTCCTATACACCAATAACAGACAGCGAGCCAAATCATGAGTGAACGCCCGTTCACAATTGCTACAAAGAGAATAAAATACCTAGAAATGCAACTAACAAGGGATATGAAGGACCTCTTCAAGGAGAACTACAAACCACTACTCAAGGAAATAAGAGAGTACACAGATGGAAAAACATTCCATGCTCATGGTTAGGAAGAATCAGTATGGTAAAAATGGCCATACTTCCCAAAGTAATTTATAGATTCAATGCTATCCCCATCAAGCTACCATTGGCCTTCTTCACAGAATTGGAAAAAAACCACCTTAAAATTCATGTAGAACCAAAAGAGAGCCTGCATAGCCAAGACAATCATAAGAAAAAAAAAAAAAAAAAAAAAGCTGGAGGCATTACGCTACTGGACTTTAAACTATACTACACGGGAACAGTAATCAAAACAGCATGATACTGGTACCAAAACAGAGATATAGAACAATGGAACAGAACAGAGACCTCAGAAGTAACACCACACATCTACAACCATCTGATCTTTGATAAACCTTACAAAAACAAGCAACGGGGAAATGATTCCCTTTTTAATAAATGATATTGGGAAAACTGGCTAGCCATATGCAGAAAGCTGAAACTGGATCCCTTCCTTATGCCTTATACAAAAATTAACTCCAGATAAATTAAAGATTTAAACGTAAGACCTAACACCATAAAAATACTAGAAGAAAACGTAGGCAAAACCATCCAGGACATAGGCATAAGCAAGGACATCATAACTAAAACACCAAAAGCAATGGCAACGAAAGCCAAAATAGACAAATAGGATCTAATTAAACTTAAGAGCTTCTGCACAGCAAAAGAAACTACCATTAGAGTGAACTGGCAACCAACAGAATGGGAAAAAAAATTTGCAATCTGCCCATCTGAAAAAGGGCTAATAACCAGAATTTACAAAAAACTTAAAAAAATTACAAGAATAAAACAAACAACCCCATCAAAAAGTGGGCAAAGGATGTGAACAGACAATTCTCAAAAGAAGACATTTATGCAGGCAACAAATATATGACAAAAAGCTTATCATCACTTGTCATTAAAGAAATGCAAATAGAAACCACATCGAGATACCATCTCACACCAGTTAGAATGGTGATCATTAAAAAATATGGAGACAACAGATACTGGACAGGATGTGGAGAAATAGGAATGCTTTTACACTGTTGGTGGGAGTGTAAATTAGTTCAACCATTATGGAAGACAATGTGGTGATTCCTCGAGGATCTAGAACCAGAAATACCATTTGACCCAGCAATCCCATTACTGGGTAATATACCCAAAGAATTATAAGACATTCAATTATAAATAAATATGCACACGTATGTTTATTGTGGCACTGTATACAATAACAAACACTTGGAACCAACCCAAAAGCCCACCAATGATAGACTGGATAAAGAAAATGTGGCACATATACACCGTGGAATACTATGAAGCCATTAAAAGGATGAGTTCATGTCCTTTGCAGGGACATGGATGAAGCTGGAAACCATCATTCTCAGCATACTGACACAAGAACAGAAAACCAAACACTACATGTTCTCACTCATAAGTAGGTGTTGAACAATGAGAACACATGGACACAGGGAGGAGAACATCACACACCGGGACTTGTCAGGGGGTGGGAGGGCTAGGAGAGGGATAGCAGGGGGTAGGGGAATTAAGGAAGGATAACATTAGGAAAATACCTAATGTAGATAACGGGGTGATGGATACACCATGGCACGTATATAACTATGTAACAAACCTGCATGATCTGCACATGTACCCTGGAACTTAAAGTATAAAAAAAGTCTGTGACAATCCTTCATCTAACAAACCTATAAACACCATTTTCCAACAGCATGTACTCACTTCATATCTCTGTCATATTTTGATAATTCTCATAATAATTTAGACTTTATTATTGTTATTATATCTGTTATGGTAATCTTATATCAGTGATCTTTGATCCTACTATTTTAATTTTGGGGGGGTGCCATCAACTGTGCTATATAATGCAACAAATTTAGTCTATAAATGTTATGGGTGTTCTGACTGCTCCACGGATTTTCTGTCTGTCTGACAGTGTTTGAAGTAAACATGTCATTTCAATTAATGCATGAATGATGAGACAGTAAAACATCCTTATTAAGTATATAGAGAAAGTTTTTGTGGTGTAGGAGATTATCATATTAGTCACAATATTTCCTTAAGCCAAAACCAAGTTCAGAAAAAAAGCCTTAACTGTCTTCAATTCTATGAAGGCTGAAAGAGGTGAGAAAGCTCCAAAAGAAAAGTTGTAAGCTAGCAGAAGTTGCTTCATGAAGTTTAAGGAAATAAGCTTTCTTTGTAACCTAATAGTGCAATGTGAAGCAACAAGTACTGATGTATAATCTGCAGCAAGTTTTCCGAAGGATATAGCTAAGAAAATTGATAAGATGGCTGCCCTATACAACATATTTTTATGCATACTAAACAGCCTTCTATTGAAAGGAAGTGCTAACTAGGACTTTCATAGCTAGAGAGTATAAGTCAACGTCTAGCTTCAAAGCAAAGCCTCAAAGGACAGGCTGGCTCTATTGGAAGGGGCTAATGCAACTGGTGACTTTAAGTTGAATCCAATGCTCATTTAACATTCCAAAAATCTATGGTCCTTAAGAATTGTGCTAAATCTCTCTGCCTATGTTCCATAAGTAAAACAAAGCCTGTATGGCAGCACGTCTGTGGTTTACTGGATATTCTAAGCCCACTTTTGAGACTTACTGCCAAGAAGGAAAGATTCCTTTCAAAATATTACTGCTCATTGAAAATTCTCCTAGTCACTCAATAATTCTAATGGAGATGTAACAAAGAGATTAATATTTCCACGGCTGCTAATACAATATCCATTTTGCAGTCCATGGAGCAAGAAATATTTTGACTTCTAAGTCTTATTACTTAATAAACACATTTTATAGGGATATAATGGCCATAGATAGTGATTCCTCTGGTGGATCTAGGCAAAGTATGTTGAAAACCTTTAGGAAAGGAGTTACCATTCTAGAGTCTATTAAGAACATTTGTGTTTCATAGAAGGAAGTCAAGTGTCAATACTAACAGAAATTTAGAAGAAGTTGATTCTTCTTCATGGATGGGTAGCCTCATGGATGACTTTGAGGGAGTCAAGACTTCAGTGGAAGAAGTCACTGTAGATGTGGTGGAAATAGCAAGAGAACTAGAATTAGAAGCAGAGCCTGAAGATGTAACTGAATTGCTGCAATATCATGATAAAATTTGAACAGATGATTGGTTGCTTCTTATGGATGAGCAAAGAATGTGATTTCATGAGCTGGATGCTACTCCTGGTGAAGATGCTATGAACTTTGTTGAAAAAAAAAAAAAGCAACATAAGGAATTAGAATATTCTATAAACTTAGTTGATAGAGCAGTGGCAGGGTTTGAGAAGATTGACTCAAATTCTGAAATAAGGCCCAGGAAAATGCTATCAAACAACATTGCATGCTACAGACAAATCTTTCATGAAAGGAAGATTTAATTGATGCAACAAACTTTATGGTTTTATTTGAATAAATTGCCAACCTAATGTTCAGTAACCATTACCCTGATCAGTCAGCAGTCATCAACATCTAGGCAAAACATTAAGACCATTAATTAGGTTAAAAAGATTATAACTTACTGAAGGCTCTGATGATTGTTAATGATTTTAGCAATAAAGTATTTTTAAGTTATGTACATTTTTAGACATAATGCCATTGAATAATTAATAGGCTATAATACAGTATAAACAGAAAAATTAGAATTTAAAAAGAGAAAACACAAAAAATCCAAAACTTTTATATATATTAGAAAAGTAAACAAATCTGTGTGACTCACTTTATTGTGATATTTACTTTATTGTGGTGGTCTGGAACTGGCTCTGCAATGTCTCTGATATATGCCTGTACCTAAGTACTTCCATTTCTGCTAGACTATAAAAATAGTGGATTCTAATAGCCCAAGGGGTGACCTCTGAAACCCAGCCTCAGGTTTTGTTTGTTGGAAGCAAATTCATATCAAAGCCAAGGGCACACGAAAACGTGTAAAAAAGGACTTGAGGGAATCTGGGAGGAGCACAAACACTGTCTGCAATACTTGTATTACTTTCATTTGTTATTTTTAAATAGGTTTTGTCATTTCTATGCCATTCCTTTTCATATTGCTCATACTGAGCTTGGTAAGCTCTGTTCAGTTGTTTCATTTACTTTTCTGTTTTTTTTTGGAATGTGAGTATATGCTTTATTTATTTTTCTTTTTTTATTGCATTTTAGGTTTTGGGGTACATGTGAAGAACATGCAAGATTGTTGCATAGGTACACACATGGCAGTGTGGTTTGCTGCCTTCCTCCCCTTCACTTATATCTGACATTTCTCCCCATGCTATCTCTCCCCAACTCCCCATCCCCTGGTGTCCCTCCCTTATTTCCCCCCAACAGACCCCAGTGTGTAGTGCTCCTCTTCCTATGTCCATGTGTTCTCATGGTTCAACACCCGCCTATAAGTGAGAACATGCGGTATATGATTTTCTGTTCTTGTGTCAGTTTGCTAAGAGTGATGGTTTCCAGGTTCATTCATGTCCGTACAAAGAACACGAACTCATCGTTTTTGATGGCTGCATAATACTCCATGGTGTATATGTGCCACATTTGCCCTGCCCAGTCTATCATTGATGGGCATTTGGGTTGGTTCCAGGTCTTTGCTATTGTGAGCAGTGCTGCAATGAACATTCATGTGCATGTGTCCTTATAGTAGAACGATTTATAATCCTTTGGATATATACCCAGTAATGGGATTGTTGGGTCAAATGGAATTTCTATTTCTAGGTCCTTGAGGAACCACCACACTGTCTTCCACAGTGGTTGAGCTAATTTACACTCCCACCAACAATGTAAAAGTGTTCCTATTTCTCCACATCCTCTCTAGCATCTGTTGTCTCCAGATTTTTTAATGATCGCCATTCTAACTGGTGTGAGATGGTATCTCAATGTAGTTTTGATTTGCATTTCTCTAATGACCAGTGATGATGAGCATTTTTTCATATGTTTGTTGGCCTCATGTATGTCTTCTTTTGTAAAGTGTCTGTTCATATCTTTCACTCACTTTTGAATGAGCTTGTTTTTTGTTTTTTTTTTTTTTCTTGTAAATCTGTTTCAGTTCTTTGTAGATTCTGGATGTCAGCCCTTTGTCATATGGGTAGACTGCAAAATTTTTTTCCCATTCTGTTGGTTGCCGATTCACTCTAATGACTGTTTCTTTTGCCGTGCAGAAGCTGTGGAGTTTGATTAGGTCCCATTTGTCTATTTTGGCTTTTGTTGCCAATGCTTTCAGTGTTTTGGTCATGAAGTCCTTGCCTATATGTCTATGTCCTGAATGGTTTTGCTTAGATTTTCTTCTAGGGTTTTTATGGTGTTAGGTCTTATGTTTAAGTCTTTAATCCATCTGGAGTTAATTTTAGTGTAAGGTGTCGGGAAGGTGTCCAGTTTGTGCTTTCTGCATGTGTCTAGCCAGTTTTCCCAATATCATTTATTACACAGGGACTCCTTTCCCCATTGCTTGTTTTTGTCAGGTTTGTCAAAGATCAGATGTTTGTAGATGTGTTGTGTTGCCTCCAAGGCCTCTGTTCTGTTCCATTGGTCTATATCTTTGTTTTGGTACCAGTACCATGCTGTTTTGATTACTGTAGACTTGTAGTATAGTTTGAAGTCTGGTAGTGTGATGCCTCCTGCTTTGTTCTTTTTGCTTAGAATTGACTTGGCTATGCAGGCTCTCTTTTGGTTCCATATGAAGTTTAAGGTCGTTTTTTCCCCGTTCTGTGAAGAAGGTCATTGGTAGCTTGATGGGGATAGCACTGAATCTGTAAATTACTTTGGGCAGTATGGCCATTTTCACGATCTTGATTCTTCCTAACCATGAACATGGAATATTTCTCCATCTGTTTGTGTCCTCTCTTATTTCATTGAGCAGTGGTTTGTAGCTCTCCTTGAAGAGGTCCTTTATGTTCCTTGTTAGTTGTATTCCTAGGTATTCCTAGGTATTGTATTCTCTTTGTAGCAATTGTGAATGGTAGTTCATTTTTGATTTGGCTCTCTTTAAGTCTGTTATTGATGTATAGGAATGCTTGTGATTTTTGCACATTGATTTTGTATCCTGAGACTTTGCTGAAGTTGCTTATCAGTTTCAGGAGATTTTGGGCTGAGACGATGGGGTCTTCTAGATATACAATCCTGTCATCTGCAAATAGAGACAATTTGACTTCCTCCTTTCCTATTTGAACACCCTTTATTTATTTTTCTTGCCTGATTGCTCTGGCTAGAACTTCCAGTAGTATATTGAATAGGAGTGGTGAGAGAGGGCATCCTTGTCTAGTGCCAGATTTCAAAGGGAATGCTTCTATTTTTTCCCATTCAGTATGATATTGGCTGTTGGTTTTTCATAAATAGCTTTTATTATTTTGAGATATGTTCCATCAATACCTAGTTTATTGAGGGTTTTGTACTCTTATATAAGGCAGATGAATGGTGTTTCATTCCTTTCCTACTGTGTTTAAAACCTTCTTTGTCTTCCAAATATGTATTGTTCTTATCCCCGAGTATATTTTGAGAAGTACAGCATAGACATTTGGGTAGGTGAAGTATGAAGAACTCCACTACTGCTGGGAGATAAAACTGTGGATGGCCTAGATTCTGCTGTTTCTTCTATGATTTCAGCAACTTACAGAATATATTGTATTCCTCAATCAGGATATATTTGGGCTTTAGATAAATCTTAGACCTCAACATGGAACCCTGGAAAATTACAGAGTTTTCCTGTCTGTGCTGAGTTCTTGATTACATGTGTTGCACTCTTAATAATGGTAGGTATGGTCTCCTACTCTTGCAGATTTTGCCTTGACTATTATCTAGGATTTGCCGACACATATTTCTTCAGATTGGAGTTTATTCAAGAAAATACTTTGTATTTTGTTTGTCTGCCATCTTTCCTGAGAGTAGAATTTTTACAAACCCCACAGAGTTATGCTATAATGTTTTCCTTTATTATTATTATTACACTTTAAATTCTGGGATGCATGTGCAGAATGTGCATATTTGTTACATAGGTATACATGTGCCATGGTGGTTTGCTGCACCCATCAACCCATCATCTACATTAGGCATTTTTCCTAATGATATCCCTCCCCTAAATCCCCACCACCTGACAGGCCCCAGTGTATGATGTTCTCCTCCCTGTGTCCATGTGTTCTCATTGTTCACCTCCCACTTATGAGTGAAAATATGCAGTGTTTGGTTTTTTATTCCTGTGTAAGTTTCATGAGAATGATAGTTTATAGCTTCATCCATGTCACTGCAAAGGACATGAACTTATTTTTTTATGGCTGCATTGTATACCATAGTATATATGTGCCACTTTTCTTTATCCAGTGTATCATTGATGGGCATTTGGGTTGGTTCCAAGTCTTTGCTATTGTGAACCATGCTGCAATAAACATACTTGTGCATGTGTCTTTATAGTAGAATGATGGGGACCATCTGGGATGGGTAGGCACGTCTGCCAGGGGTCTCTCGACCTGCAAGAGGGTCCCAATACCTGGAAGAGAGCATGCGCTTGAGCGGGGATCTGGAGGGCTGATAGGCCGTACCTAAACAGCAAATTTTATTTTTCAAAGGCCAGGAATAAATACACTTTCTTCTGCTCTGGTTTACCTCATAGCAAGAGGAAATGCAAATGGATACCTTACATGGCCTATACAATAGAGAAGTCGGATACACAATGGTTGCAAGAGGAAATGCAAATGTATACCTTACATGGCCTATACAAGTGAAAAATCAGATACACAATCAGTGGTTGTAAAAAGTAACAGAATTTCCTGTGATCACAAAGCTTGTTCACATCCAGACATTATTCCTCCTGGCTGCAGGTATCCCTGGTTTGATCTTGTTTTAGAACTGAGTTGTGAAAAGGTTTTCTGGTTTTGCTCATCAGAATATCTTTTAACCGGATTCTCCTTTGTCTACTCCTGACTCAACTCAACTTCCCCATTCAGGAGTCTCTGAGTCAGAAATCAAAGCCATCCCTTATGGTGGCATTTGCTTTGCAAATATCCCGACAGTTAAACCATTATCTAGGGTACAAGGCAGTCAGGTAAGTAAAGAAAAGGTTAAAACTTATTCTTAAAGAGAGAGTCATAAAAAAGTTAAAAGCAGGAACCGGTTACTTGCAGAGGGTCACTCGGTCTAGCAGCACCGCATAGTTTTAGGCGCAAACGATATTGTGGTTGATATTAGAAACTGATCATTCATCTTTAAGTTCCTATTTTTCCGGATAGCTCGACTGCCTCCAGTAGGAAACTGTGTTTGGGATCAAACTCACCGTATAGTGAGACTCACACCATTTGGGGGTCTCACACGGGAATGTTCCCCACAATTCCCTCTTTTTTTTTGTTTTTAAATGCAGCTCAAAAAGTTTGAGCTGAAGGCGCTGGAGGGAGGAGAACACAAGGCGGAAGAGGAACGGCAAGAGAATGATGAGTACAAGGAGGAAACCTCCAATGCCAATTAAGGTAGAAAGGGAAGGTAAATGAAAACCATGAGTCCAAGAGGACAAAGTGTCCGCAATGTCGTGGGCAATAGTGGCATCCTGCGGCAGCTGTCTGTGAGAAAAGTCAATAGCATGGATTTGACGCTGTAAGCGAAAAATGTCCCAAGACAGATTGTTGTGACTCCAAATGCCTTATAGATGGGCACAGACCAGAGGCCAGTCCCATTCTGAGTCATTGTAAGGGGCACTAGTAACACAAATGGAATTATAATCAGCATGACAATGGAAACGGAGACGAGACTGAAGATTATGAACCTTGTCACCCAAAACAGTAACAGTTTGTTCTAAAGCATTAAGCTTAGCCTCCAATTTAGAATCAATATCAATTTGAGTACCCAAAGAAACAGAAACATTGTGGGCTAGATGATTAACATATGTGGCAGCTTGAACACTGTGAGCTAAACTTACAGCTGCCGTGGCAGCTGTGGCCACAATACTAACAATAGTCAGAATACTAGCAATAAGAATACCCAGAAAACGTTTGGGGCGGACAATTAAATCATGGATGTCATGTAAAATTTGCAGGGTATATTCATCATACCAGGGGCCAGAAACATTAACAGGAAGCATAACATAAGGGGGTTGATGAACGACGAGAATAGTATAGGCAGGATAAATAGAGGAATCAATGCAGTTGGTAAGAGTGCAAGAAGGGCAAGAAATATGGTAGTGACCAGAAGAGACAGAAATGTTAACATGACCATGAAGTAAGGTGTAAGGAGAAGCAACACAGGCTTGGACATAATGTTGGGAGTGAGCGGGGTAAAAACCACTGCGGGTACTGGCCTGCCAATAACTAGGGGTAAGAGCAGTAAAAAGATGCCAGAGAGACGTATATGTGCGGCCAGAGGAGGTAGAAAAAATAGGAGTGGCCCAGCCGCCAGGGGACTGGTACCGGCCAAAAGAGGTGGATAGCGGTGCAGGGAGAGACCAATCATAAAGAGTGAAACCAGTAGAAAGGGTATAGGTAAGGGCAGTGTGTTGTTTAGGGTAGCAAAGTTTCCAGGGGGGAGAGGGGTCAAGAGAGGAGTTATCAACATGGCAGCGAGAGCGAGGAACAGACGAGAAATCAGGAGAGGAAGAATTCCACGATTCTTTGATACCAAGATAGGTGAGAAGCCAGTCCCTAGTATAGAAAGAGGTTTCGCCCTTAAGAAGGGCAGAAGGGCCTTCAAATGTGGTGAGATGCTTCATTCCTAATTCAAAGCAAAAGGGACCATTGGTAGAGGGGAGAATAGGTAAGAAGGGAATGCGATTATTGAGAGCGAGTTGGTCCCATATTTTCGACGCATAAATACACATAGGGGGAGAAGCAGCTTGGGCAAAATAAGAGTAATTGGCAGTTTGAGGGGTAATATGAGTGGAGGAAGGGAAGCCAAAAAGAGAAGTGTCATTCAAATAAACAGGAAAAGCAGGGTCAGTCCAGGTAAGAGGACGGAGGATAGGAGGGTCAGGGACATCAGCCCAGAGGATTTGAGAAGTATCAGCAGAGTGAGCATGGGAGGGGGAAACCTGGCAGGACAATATGGCCATCATGGCAATAAACATGACTGCAGGGGAACGGGAGTGTCCTTGTTCAAGAACAAGCTGGGTCGCTTTGGCAGTCAGACGGCGAAGTTGAGACCAGGTCGGCAGGGCATTGCCGTGGAACGGTGTGCAGATTCATTGTGCCCGTCGCAGGCGGCGGCATCTCCGGTGGGGTGGCGGTGTCAGTGTCAGGCGACGAAATCGAGGAATCAGGGCGTTTGCTCTGCCGTCGAACTGGTCCATGCTTGACGAGACGTTCAGGCACCCAAATTGGCGAGGCAGCAGACCTGGGAAAAACACAAACATGTCCTCGTCCCCAGATGAGGACTGGATCTGGTCCATGCCATTGGTTAGCTAAAGGATCTTTCCACAAGACCTCTGCCGTAGCCTTATCCTGAGGGTGCCAGAAACGGTCGGCGGCGAAGCCATTAGCATCCAAAGTTAAGAAATTTAGGACATATAAGGCATGACGCAACCAGTTGTGGGGCGTCTTATGAATAAGGTGAAGGGTACTACCATGTTTGAGTTTGTGTAGTAAAGTTTTGAGGACAGCGTGGGAGTGTTCCACAATGCCTTGACCCTGAGGATTAAAGGGAATGCCGGTGCGATGACAAATCTGAAACTGAGAACAAAAGTTAGCAAAACCTTTGCTGGTATAGGCAGGGCCATTATCAGTCTTTAAAATCTTGGGGGGTCCTATAATAGAGAAAACTTGTAAACAGTGAGAAATAACATCCTTCACAGCTTCACCTGTATGAGCAGAGGCCACAACAAAATGAGAATAGGTGTCAATGGTAATATGTACATATTGTAATTTACCAAAGGGTGCAAAATGAGTGACATCCATTTGATAAATATGGCCTGCCTGCAAGCCCCAAGGATTAACCCCGTGATGTGATGTTGGGTAACAGACATGTGAGGCAAACAGGCCCTACAGGTTTTAACAATACAAGTTTTAACAATTTGTCAAGCCTGCTCTCTGGTTATCTTAAATTGCAAACGAAGGCTGGGAGCACTTTGGTGATGCAGCGCGTGAGAAGCCTCGGCCTGTTGGATAGGAGATAAAACAGGGAAAACATGTTGAGTAAGTTGATCAGCAAACGAATTACCCTCAGTCAGGGGGCCAGGCAGGGTAGAGTGCGCCCTGATATGTCCTATAAAGAAAGGATGAAAACGTTTTCGCACCACTTGCTGCAAGGGAAGGAGGAGATGAATTATTGGAGAGGAGTCTGAAAAGGAAAGAGGAGCAGTTTCTAAATTTTGTATCAAATTAACCGCATACTGACTGTCAGAATAGATATTTAAGGGCGTATCCCAATTTTCTAAAACATGCTGGACTGCCAGTAACTTCACACGCTGTGCCGAATGTTCGTTTGTCTGGAAGGAAAACGGCTGTTTGTTGACCGTTCAGGCTGCAATCCCAAAAGAGGAATCATCAGTAAAGGCTAAAGAAGCAGAAGGCAAGGGCGATTTAACGCAGGTTTGTGGAAAGATAAGAGAGCACTGTGAATAAAATTGTAGTAGTTTATCAGCAGGATAATGACACAAAATTTGTCCTGAAAAACCTGCAAAAGCAATTTGCCAAGAGTCAGAAAACTGCCACAGCCACTGCTGTTGGGCATTAGTATATGGAACGACAACTTCCAAAGGGTCAGTGCCAAACAGATTTAAAGCACGTTGCCTGCTCTTAGCAACCAACGTAGCAACCAGGTCAAAGTAAGGGGAAAGAACTTTACCACGACTGGCTGGAAGATGGATCCATTCCAAAATCCCTTGTTGCCAAAAGACTCCAGCAGGGGTGTAGGCAGTGCGAAGAATGCAGTAACACCATGGCATATTGTCTTTAATTCTGGTCAATTTTTGTTGAGGGAGAGTGTCATGAACAAGTTGCAGAGCCTGTTTAGCAGGATCTGATAACGATCTAGGAGAGGTTGGTTTGGAAGGGCCCTTTAACATATCAAAGAGGGGCTTAAGTTGACCGGTGGTAAGTTTTAAACTAGGGCGAATCCAGTTAATATCACCCAAAAACTTTTGGAAATCATGTAAAGTCTTAAGATTACCTGTGGACAAAAGTGGAGTTTTAAAGGAGACCTGGTTAGACTCAATGAGTCTTCCAAGATAATGGTAAGGAGTAACAGTTTGAACCTTGTCTGGAGCAATGATAAGATTACCTCTATTAAGACAATGTTTTAGGAGTTCATATGCCTGAAATAAAAGAGACTGCGAAGGGGCAGCCAGCAACAAATCATCCATATAATGCAATAGCAGAGCATCAGGAAAGTCCTGACGTACTGGGTAAATGGCCTTGGCAACATAGGATTGACATAAAGTAGGACTATTTGCCATTCCCTGTGGGAGAACGACCCATTCACATCTATCATAAGGCCTCTCAAAATTGGTAGATGGAACGCTAAAGGCAAAACGTTTGCAATCAGCCGGAGCCAGAGGGATGGTGAAAAAGCAGTCTTTCAAATCAATAACTATAAGATGCCACTCCTGTGGCACAACAACAGGAGAGGGCAAGCCTGGTTGTAGGGGCCCCATAATTTCCATGGTTTCATTAACTTTCCTTAAGTACTGTAATAGTCTCCATTTACCGGAGCGTTTTTTAATGACAAAAATAGGAGAATTCCAGGGACTGTTGGTAGGCCGAATATGACCCGCATCAAGCTGTTCCCGAACCAGCTTGCGGGCGGCAGTAATTTTTTCAGAAGACAGGGGCCATTGTTCTACCCATACTGGGGAATCAGATTTCCATGTGATAGCATCAGCATGAGCATCGGGAGTTACAGTGGCCCTTAGGAAAAATACCCTAAACCTCGTTTGTCATATTTTGGAGAAGCAGAAATAGGCTCCGGTACTCCCTGTAAATTTTTACCTAAGTCTTTTCCTTCTTGGTAACCTTGTCTTTTCATAATCTGCCAAGCAAAATTTCCAGTAGTAAGTTTTGCTCCCATCGCTTCTAAAACATCTCGACCCCACAAATTAAACGAGAGTCCTGGAAGGATATAAGGACGAAAATATCCCTCATGTCCCTCAGCATTAGTCCACTTTAATAAATTAGTAGATTGTTCAGGATTATTACTCATTCCAATTCCTTGTAAAGAAGTCATAGAAGGGGAGGAAGGCCACTGTAAAGGCCAGCGATTAGATGAAATAACAGAAATATCAACTCTAGCATCTAGCAGACCCTTAAAAGGCTTGCTAGCAATCCATGTAGTCAATTCAGGGCGAGAAGCAGTAATAGACTGCACCCAATAAGCGTGATTTGAGGATCCAAAAGCGGAGCAACCTCGAGTCTCAGTGGAAAGGGGATTGCCTATAGAGGTATTCACAGGTATAGGAAGCTGCGCTATAGGCTTATCAGGAGTTAGAGTAAATATTCCACGAGGTGCCCAAACGATAACTTTAATTTTTCTAAAAGACTAGATTTACTGAGGACTTGAACCAACAACCTTATAGTTGCAGGCCTTACACTTTAATGAGCTAACAAGTCACCTGTATTACAAAGAGTTAGCTTTTCTTAAATTGTATTTTGGATGCAAATTTGGCCACCTGAGGTGGTGTAGCTTGCCTGAGAGCTGAGCGGGCAGGGCTTGCAGTCAGCAAAGAAAGAAAAAAAAATGTCAGTTTAAAACTGAGCTAGCAGTTTCTGGGCCTTTGGCCCCGCTGCGAGTACCCCCGCCCCAATCATGTGGAGGCAAAGCTGCTGTGGTCAAACTTTCTAAGAGAGAAACAGAAGGACAAACACATTCACAAAGCTTTCTCCAAACAGCAGTCAATTCAACAGTTTGAGGTAGATTATTACCTTGAAAGCAAAACTGATTAATCTTTTCTCCATTAAGTCCCCAAGCTTTGTCATCCAAACTTCCACCTTCAGGGACCCAGGAACACAATTCACGAACAATTTGCAAAAATTCCTGTACACGACTAAACTTTACATCACGACCTCTAGTCTTCATCATAAAATGTATAAACAACTTATATTCCTTAGACTCTAAATACCCCATGTTTTACTCCAGACTGAAAACATGAAAATCAACACTTGTATATACACGATTAAGAAAACAACTCAAAACATTACTGCTGCAGCCTCACTACTTAACTGATGAGCGTCACTGTGGTCTCTCGTGTCCAGGCCCCGCGGCCAGTCCCTTCGTGGTCGCCAGATGTCAGGGACCGTCCGGGACGGGTAGGCACGTCTGCCGGGGGTCTCTCGACCTGCAAGAGGGTCCCCATACCTGGAAGAGAGCGTGCGCTTGAGCCGGGATCTGGAGGGCTGATAGGCCATGCCTAAACAGCAAATTTTATTTTTCAAAGGCCAGGAATAAATACACTTTCTTCTGCTCTGGTTTACGTCATAGCAAGAGGAAATGCAAATGGATACCTTACATGGCCTATACAACAGAGAAGTCGGATACACAATGGTTGCAAGAGGAAATGCAAATGTATACCTTACATGGCCTATACAAGTGAAAAGTCGGATACACAATCAGTGGTTGTAAAAAGTAACAGAATTTCCTGTGATCACAAAGCTTGTTCACATCTAGACATTATTCATCCTGGCTGCAGGTATCTCTGGTTTGATCTTGTTTTAGAAATGAGTTGTGAAAAGGTTTTCTGGTTTTGCTCATCAGAATATCTTTTAACCGGATTCTCCTTTGTCTACTCCTGACTCAACTTATCTCAACTTCCCCATTCAGGGGTCTCTGAGTCAGAAATCAAAGCCATCCCTTATGGTAGCATTTGCTTTGCAAATATCCCGACAGTTAAACCATTATCTAGGGTACAAGGCAGTCAGGTAAGTAAAGAAAAGGTTAAAACTTATTCTTAAAGAGAGAGTCATAAAAAAGTTAAAAGCAGGAACCGGTTACTAGCAGGGGGTCACTCGGTCTAGCAGCACCGCATAGTTTTAGGCGCAAAGGATATTGTGGTTGATATTAGAAACAGATCATTCATCTTTAAGTTCCTTTTTCTGGATAACTTGACTGCCTCCAGTAGGAAACTGTGTTTGGGATCAAACTCACCGTATAGTGAGACTCACGCCTTTTGAGGGTCTCACTCGGGAGTGTTCCCCACAGTAGAATGTTTTACAATTCTTTGGATATATACCCAGTAATGGGATTGCTGGGTCAAATGGTATTTTTGGTTCTAGATCCTTGATGAATCACCACACTGTCTTCCACAATGGTTTAATTAATTTATACTTTTACCAACAGTGTAAAAATGTTCCTATTTCTCCATATCCCCTTCAGTATCTGTTGTTTCCTGACTTTTTAATGATCGCCATTCTAATCGCCAAGAGATGGTATGTCATTGTAGTTTTGATTTGCATTTCTCTAATGACCAGTGATGATGAGCTTTTTTCATATTTGTTGGCCACATAAATATCTTCTTTTGAGAAGTGTCTGCTCATATCCTTCACCCACCTTTTGATGGGGTTGTTTGTTTTTTCTTGTATATTTGTTTAAGTTTTTTTGTAGGTTCTGAATATTAGCCCTTTCTCAGATGGATAGATTGCAAAAATTTTCTCCCATTCTGTAGGTGGCCTATCCACTCTGGCAATAGTTTCTTTTGCTGTGCAGAAGCTGTTGAGTTTAATTAGATCCAATTGGTCAATTTTTGCTTTTTTTTGCCATTGCTTTTGGTGTTTTAGTCATAAAGTCTTTGCCCATGCCTATGTCCTGAATGGTATTGCCTAGATTTTCTTCTAGGGTTGTCATGGTTTTAGGTCTTAGTTTAAGTCTTTAATCCATCTTGAGTTAATTTTTGTATAAGGTGTAAGGAAGGGGTCCAGTTTCAGTTTTCTGCATATGGCTAGCCAGTTTTCCCAACACTATTTATTAAATAGGGAATCATTTCCCCATTGCTTGTTTTTGTCAGATTTGCCAAAGATCAGATCATTGTAGATTTGTGGCATTATTTCTGAGGTCTCTGTTCTGTTTCATTGGTCTATATATCTGTTTTGGTACTAGTGCCATGCTCTTTTGGTTACTGTAGCTTTGTAGTATAGTTTGAAGTCTGGTAGCATGATGCCTCCGGCAATCAGGCAAGATAATTATTCAAATAGGAAGAGAGGAAGTCCAATTGTCTCTATTTGTAGATAACATGATTGTATATTTAGAAAACCCCATCATCTTAGCCCAAAACCTCCTTAAGCTGATAAGCAACTTCAGCAAAATCTCAGAATAGAAAATCAATGTGCAAAATCGCAAGGATTCCTATACAACAATAATAGGCAAATAGCCAAATCATGAGTGAACTCCCATTCACGTATTGCTGCAAAGAGAATAGAATACCTAGGAATACAACTTACAAGGGATATGAGGGATCTCTTCAAGGGGAACTAAAAACCACTGCTCAAGGAAATAAGAATGGATGCCAACAAATGGAAAAAAAAAATTATACTCACCGATAGGAAGAATCAATATCATGAAAATTGCCATACTCCACAAAGTAATTTATAGATTCAATGCTATTCACATCAAGCTAACATTGACTTTTTTCAAGAATTAGAAAAAAGATTTTAAATTTCATATAAAACCAAAAAGAGCCCGTATAGCCAAGTAAATCCTAAGCTATAATGTTTTCTTTAGTTCAGTGGCTACCACTTTTCAAAATTTATAACATAACTTTGTATTGTTGTCTCTGTATTGATGCTGCTGTGAAATTTCTTTTGCTAATTCATTTATTTAGCCAGGAAAAGAAATTCTGTGATATAGTTTTAGTCTGCCATTACAAGTGGGATATTTACTGTTATTTGAATCAAAAGTTTCCCTGTTAGTTTTGATAAAGTACAATATAACCCCTCTCCTCAATTTTTCTTTATATATTTTCATCTTTATCTGGATCTTAGAGATGTTAAAAATCACACCATATTTATTACTTTACTAATGTTTTATAACTTGCTTATAGTACTTGAGGTAGTGCAAATCTTATTTAACAAATAAACAGTTTCCTTAAGTATCTAATCTCTAAACAGAGGAAGTAATTTTCAAACAACTCTTAAACAGAAAAAAAACAACAACCAAAAATTCAGTCATAGATTTTCAGTGGTTTTATCTCAAGCAAGCAAAGGAGACCAGAAATCAGATATTTATATTCTCTCTGTGAACCTTTACTAGTGATTAAGTCAAAATATCAGTCACAGCTGTTATTTGGTTAAAATATCACTAAAATTAAATGGATGTTGCAGTCAAGGTGTGCTTATTTTCATCACTCCAGATAATATTTATGCAGCATTATATGATATATTGATTTTTATGGTAATTGGAAGAGGGAATGATGTACTTTGAGAGGATCAGAAAACATTATCCATGTGCAAAAGAGGACAGCTTACATAAAAATCTGTAAATGTTGTCTATTTGAATAGGATGTGAAGTTCTGCATTGCTTACTCCTCTGATGCTTGCAGGCATCATGTGGTCATAGAAGTTTCCCAAGATGATGTAGCCGGGATGGTGCCTGTCTTCCTTATGATACTCTTCAGAACTCACAGCTTGTCTAAAGGGAAGGCTTATAACTGCAAGAATTTAGAGAGGGACTGATTCCTTTGACTGTTCTGAAAGGAAGGCAGCTCAGTAAACTTTGGGGCTGGTTGAGATCTTGCAAAGATGAGTTAAAAACTAGATCATTTTATGACTATATTTGATAAATAATTTTGCAAAGAAATTATCTCTTTTTATGTCTAGTTAGCCAGCTGTTGATTCTAAAGACAGGGAAATAAAAACCTCTGGGATAGGATAAACTGAATCACCAAAAAAGAAACTAGACACAGAGGCGATAAATATTTTGGCTGTAGTTTTTTTCAGATAAAATATTTTAAAATACTTGGGGTTGGATATGTCTTTCTCAATCAGGTCAGATTCTATTTAGATTATTAATAGCTGAACAGCTTTGGGATACATGTTGGTAATTTCTGTTTGTTTCCAGTGGACAGATGTGAATTATTCCCTTCTATCAGCTTGCTCATTCTCAGAAAACTAGATTTGTCATTCTGTTGCTGGGATCATAGAGTCACCCAGTTATCAGCTGCTGACTGCCTATATGCTTTGACAGAGAAGGAAATTGAGGGTGTTAGTAGAGGTTATTTAGGATCATTCAGTGAGTGTATTGAAAATAAACCAAAATAGGTGCTTTGGCAGATTTGAATTTAGAGGAAGATAAGAAGACCAAGTACAAAAAACACTAATGCTTCATTATCAAGTACCTTTGTATAAAAAGGGTTGCATGGCATCATTTCCTCTGTATAGCCATGAACATATACATTCTTTCCTTTTTCATCAGTCATGGCATAAACTATGAAATGATCAAATGATCAAGTTTGCATTTATAGCTTTCCAAATTATATCACTATATTCATGTGCATGCACACACAAGTATATATATATATATGCAGATATGTGTTTGTATTTTAGGCTGAGTCATGTGAAATGCCTTCCTGTAGATCAAAAATAGTCAAATATTAATTTCATATGGTTTAATTGAATGCATTGTAGATGCTTAAAATGTTCTGAGTTTTGTCATTTCCTTTAGCGATTTTTAAAGTTTTGCTGAGGCAACAATTTAAATCACATGTACTATGATGAAAACATATGTGAGTCCTTAACTAATGAATTCCATAGTCATTATGTACAGTATTAATTAGCTTTTATTAAAAAACATTATTTAAAGTGATAAAACTCATACTGTTATTGCTGGATGTATATGGCAAAAAGACAGATGAAAGTGAAGAAAGTGATGGTTCTTGATTGAACAATAGTTTTCTGGTAAATTTAAAAACAAAGCATCACATTATGTGCTAGCTCAGTCTGTGATGTGAATCATTCAATCCTTATGCTCAATTTAGAACTAAGAAAATTTTACTCCTGAAATTGTTTCCACCAGTGCAAAAATGTTCATCAAGAAAGTGAGAAAAATTATTGTACACTAAAAAAATGTGGCATAGTGGATACCTGGCTTTGCTTTCTGGCATCTATTCTCTCTATCATATAACAATATTCTGAAATTCCTTTAGAAATTATCCTTTCCCTGCCCTCTCACATTTTTAACCATTCAATTTATGTAAGATTGATTCTACATTCAGCTTGTGGTGGGTACAGATTGACCTAAACCAATCTGGGTATGGCACTCACCTCATGATTGAGACATAGTTAGGTACGTAATATAATTCAGTATAATCATAATGAACCTTGGAAGTTTTACTGGGGAAACTGGGTAAAGACTTTCTTCTCCACTGGATTTACTACTCTGAAAATTCAACTTGGGAGTATTGCAGTCATTTTTGACACCAGGAGGAGAGCTAGCCTGAGGACAAAGTTTGAGGGTAGAGGAGAACAGCCTGAGAAATTTGCATGACAGGAGAGCTGGAAACTTGATAAATTATCTTAAATTTCTGGGTCAAACTTAGTTCAAAGTAAGCTCTACTTTGGATATCTTTGCCCTTTAAAGCCATTGGCACCCTATTGTGTCAAGACAGTTTAGGTTTCGAGTCAGGTTTTTTTTTTTTTTTTTTTTCTCACCAGAAATCAAAAGTATCCTAACAGAGGTGATTAATATGAAGTTTGAGAATATAAGAAACATGTAATTCTTAATGGAAATGTGAGAGAAAGCCAGGAAACTATTCAGACCTGTCTATGATACAACTGCTAAAGAATTAAAATGTGTGTTAAGCATTTTTTCCTGAGTATAAAGGTACATAACCATATTTTAAAAACTAAAATAGGCAAGTTTAAGGCAGAAAACAGCAGTCACCTATAACTTTACCATTCAGAGGAAAACATTAGCATTATTTTAGCATATTTGCGTCTATTTTTCTTTCTATCCATTTTGGTGTAGTTGAAATCATACTATACATAATACTTTTGTCCACCTTTGTTTCATTTAACACCAAATAATAAGCATTTTCCCACATCATTTACAACTCTTCATGAAGAATATGTTTTTCTTGCTGAGGAAATTACACTTTATGTGGATTTGTATCACATAGGATGTGATTCACTAAACAATGAATTACGCAGTACAAAATTGTATAATATAATCGATATGAGGATATGATTATATTATAAATAATGTGATTGTGTTATTTAAATTTTCAGCTTAAAATGGAGTTTTAGAAAAGTAGGCATCTGTGATAGCAAACATGAAATGTATAGAAGGATGGAGTATGACTTAGGGACAGGGAAAGAATCAGATAATCTAGACCAAGAGAATTGTATTTCACATATATTCTGATCCAAATGTGAGAATCATCTTCTACATGAAGAAACCAAGACTAGAATGAAGGTTTATTAAAGCTAATCAGAAATAAGCGTAGATATATAAGACAGTTTGATTTTGGAGGATCTTGTAAGTCAGACAAAAGATTTCATTTTCTGTAGAACTATGAGGTGCATATAAACACCTGAATAAATCTAGGGCTTATTAGTTTATGGTACATAAAGAGGACTATGTTGTCTTATGTGACATGCTGTTTTAACAAGAATTGTAGAAAAGGAAGGTATCAAATGACATGAATGAGATTGTTTCAAGAGTATACACTATAAACCTTGGTATTACTTTACCCTGAAAATTTAAAACAAGTACTCTATTTCTTAAAATTATATTGTGCCTTTATGTCCTTACATTATTTACATCCTCACTGTAAACCTCTGATGTGGATATCATTGTTGTTATTGTTATTTTATGAAATAAGAAACAAAGACTCAGAGGTTTCAGGGAAAGTAATCTAGCTAAAAGTAGCTTAAGCTAGTTTATTGTAAATGTAAATATAAATATGAATAGGTATATGAACATAGTTTGAGCCAGATTACTGATACTTGCAATCAAATAATATAGTGATATAGTTGAGATTTCAACACAGATTATTTCTCAGTCAGTCCAATGTCCTTTCTATCATACTTTACTGCACTGCAGGTGTTAGTGCTAGGTCCATAAGGTCTTTGATGATGGTAGTGAAGACATCAGTATTTTCATATTGTTCCTACTCTGTTTCTGAATCCTTAATATCCATTCATACCATGGAGAGTGGTCAAATCATCCAAATATTTATTTTAAGGAATCATAGTGCAATTGAGCCTTTGTACAGTACTGTGAGTCTTATGAGCCTTTGAATACCTGAGACTTTTTTGTTCCTTTACACATGAAAGATAATTTGGATTATTATACAGTTCTTAGTTCACAATATTTTCCTTCAAAATTCTATCAAAGTCCCTCTATCTGTTGCCTTTTGGAACATAGTGTGTGTCTAAGGTATTTGAAACTGGCTTAATGTTGTGGCTTCATAACCTGTTTTATTTTCTCTGTGAATGATTATAGAAATTTTTCTTCATCCTTCTAATACAATTTTTTGGTCAAGATGTATCTAAGTGCAAGCTGCTTTTCATTGCCTTTTTCACAAATTCTGAAAAGTTTTCTTTAATCATGTCTTTGGTTATTGCTTCTGGATCTTCCTCAGTAACCTCCATGGTTCTTAGGTTGGAGTTCTGTTCTCTGTTCTCTATATCTTGTTTTCATGCTTGCCTATGACGCTTTACTTGTGGGAACTGACCAAGTGTTTTCTGGGAGTTTATGTCTCTGGATGTAGGCAGAAAAAAATAGTCGTATTTGGGAGGATGGAGAGAAAAAGCTCCCTGATTGCTTCCAAAAGATATATTTATGTACTAGGTGGTAAGCCATGGATCTGCTGAATTATGGATCAGTCTAATAATAGGGTGAAGGACATTTTGCTACCTCATTTCAAGTGGGGTATTTGTTTCCAGTGGAATGGTATACATGAGCTTGTATTTGCATTTATTTTACTGTTCACAAATCCCAGATTACCATATGAGCTGATCTTCCTCACCACCTTTGGTTCAGGCTTGAAGGTTTAGGTGAGTTATAAGTTAATATTACAAAATTATATAGTATAAATATTATTTTTGTGGCCAAATATATTTTCTAGCTTTATAACCAATTGTTGTCCTATTGTTATGGAATCATAAAATATCTATAGTTATATTTTATAACTGTTTATAAAATAAATTATATAATGTAACTGTTAATAAATTTGTTATTTGTGAAAGTCTCTGGACATATACTTTGGGAATATTAAGGCTCTATTACATATGTGTTTATAGGAATCTATGTATTTTGCATATTTATATGCAATTGTAGTTAACATTTATTGAATTATTGCTGTGTACTATGAATTTTATAAGCTCTTTACATATATTAAGTTACTTAATGCTCATTAAAACTTCAAGATAAAGGTACTACAATTATACTGATTTTACAAGGAAGGAAAACAAGGCACAAGAATGTTAAGTGACTTGACTAATGTCACATAACAAGGAAGTATCGTAGCCTGGATTGAAACCAAGACCATATGGCCACAGAGTTCTTGTGCTAAAAAACTATGCAATTCCGTCTCCTATATGTTTCCCATAAGTATATATGTGCATTGTACGGATTTATGTGTGTGCGTGTGTGTATTCCTGTGTATATGTGAAGTGAATCTGAAATGAATATCAAAGCACCAAAAGGCAGCTTTTCTTTCAGGATAACATTAAATTTAATTGGCTAGACCCAGATGTCTCCAGTTGCTGAGTCGGTTGCTCTCCAAATCTCAGATTTTCAGTAATCTCTGATCTATGCTATTAGATAACATTTTTGAGTCATTGCTGCTTGTGTTTCCACTGGTTACAAGAATGGAGACATGTCTGTATCTTGAAATGAGACTGAGAATTTCCTGCTTATGGTATTTAGGTTGTATTTTTATGTATTATCTTTAAATTCTGGACCTACTTCAGATTTATATTAATTATGAAAATAATTATATGCTTGATTGTAGAATAAACAACAACAAGCTATAGCTTTTTTTCTCAGGTATAGTTGCTATTTCTTCATCTGTCTCAGTGAGTCAACCTGGAATCTGGTCTATCTTTTTATCAAATGAACCTGAATCATAATACCAACCTAGGAGAAATCTGCTAAAGGTTGAATTGTGTCCCCCAAGTGATGCTTAAGTTATAATGCTCAGTAACTGTGAATGTGACCTTATTTGGAAATACAATCTTTGCAGGTGAGCAAGTTAAGATGAGGTAATTAGGGTGTATCCTAATCCAATGTGACTGAGCTCTTATCAGAAAAAGAACTTTGGACATGGAGACAGACAGACACATATGAAGACTGTGGCCATGTGACTATGAAGCAGAGATTGGGGTGATGCATCTACAAACCAAGGAGCAACAAAGATTACCAGCATACCACTAAGAGCCAGGAGATAGCCATTAAGCAGATCTTCACTCACAGTCCATAGAAGGAATCAATACTGCTAACAGTTTTCTCTTGTACTTCTAGCCTTCAGAACTATAATGCAACAAATCTGTTGTTAGGCCATCCAGTTTTCCATACTTTGTTACTTCAGCCCTAGCAAACTAACTCAAATACCTAAACTTCTCACATTTATGACCGATTCAGACACTACATACGAAGAAAGGCAGTTGCACAAGATCACTGCAACACCCATGACTACAACTGTATCCTCTAGGATACTTCATCAATTGTAATTGTCAAATTCAAGTGGTTTCATATGTTCCTTACTTGCTGAAATATGTAGATAAATAGATGTATTTATGATAAGCCTTATTCAGGATTGTTGCCCTCAGTCACTTTGTAGAAAGAAAGTGTAATTGGGAAATAATTAAAACATGACTGCTCTAAAATCTGTGGTAATTTTTCTAGGAACTTCCCCCTGGAGAGTAATACCAAGGTACCTCTTTGTATGTTTAGGGAGCAAGAGTGGTTGGGATGATTATATGAGTAGAAGTGGTTCTCTAATGTATTCATATCTGTCGAGGTTCTTCAAGCTTGTCCATTTCGTTTTCTTTTCATTTCCCTTATTCCCTGTTTTCTCATCTAATTTTAAGAATAAAGCTCTCATTGATTCATGAAGAGTGCCTAATGGAGCCACATCAAAGATCTGAACTCTTCGCTTGAACTGCCCTTACTAGAAAGTGAGGCCAGAGCAGCTCATTTTAGGTTAGTGAATGATGTCATTTTTGAGTGATTCTGTGATCGTTTCTATGTTTTCCAATCCGTAGCCTGGATCTTAGATTTGGCATGAGTTTGAACATTGACTCCACTTCTCCAGGAACCCTGGCTTTGGTCCTTGACTATGTTCTTTGTAATGATCACACTGAATGTCACCCATTGTATTAGTCAGTGACATCTAGAGGGATAGAACTAATAGGATAGATACATACATGAAATGGAGTTTATTAGGAGAATTGACTCACATGATGACAAGGTGAAGTCCCATAATAGGCCATCTGCAAGCTGAGGAGCCAGGAAGCCAGTCTGAGTCCTGAAACCTCAAAATTAGGGAAGCCAATAGTGCAGCCTTCAGTCTGCTTCCAAAAAGCCCAGGAAACCCTAGCAAATCACTGGTGAAAGCCCAAGCGTCTATAAGCTGAAGAACTTGGAGTCAGATGTTTGGGGGTACGAAGCATCCAGCATGGGAGAAAGACAGAGGCCAGAAAACTTAGCCAGTCTAGTTCTTCCACATTCCTCTGCCTGCTTTTATCCTACCCATGCTGGCAGCTGAACAGATGGTGCCCACCCAGATTGATGATGAGTCTGCTTCTCCCAGTCCACTGACTCAAATGTTAATCTCCTTTGGCAACACCCTCACAGACGCACCCAGGAACAGTTCTTTGCATCCCTCAATCCAATGAAGTTGGCACTCAGTATTAATCGTCACACCCATGTTCTCCACACTGTCTCCAGTGTGATTTTTCTAAATCGTACAGTTATTTTCCTATATTAAAACCTCCCATAGATGCCCACCAGCTGAATGGCACAGTCCAAGAACTTTCAAATATTAATATGCAAAGCTCTTCACAATCTTATTTCTGCCTATCTTTCCAGTTGCATATCTTGCCTGAGATTCTAAAACATTTTCCTCCCTGGAAGGGGAAATAGTGGGCAACATTCAAGCTTCCCCAGATTAGCTGCTCAATATGTATTTATTGGATTAAATAAAGTATTAAAGGGTATTGGGCTGTCACATGAGACAGCGAGAGTGCTAGGCTCAAGGCATTGCCTGTAGTCCAAGTAGGACATCACAGCAGAACAGTAGAAGTACCTTGAATGCCGTAGTATGGTGGCAGGGTACTTACAATAGGGATGTATCAAATCCAACGGAGAAACTTTTCTTGCTTTGCAGCTCTGCTTTACTAAGAACACTGCTTTAGTACCTATGAAGTATGTGCTTGAGAAGGAGACTGACTAGGGCATGTTGTTTTGGAAGATATGTCATTTGAATTCTGCCATTTAAATAAATAAATGGACATTCGGCTAATCTATGTACAACTCCCTTTTGCATATCTGGACCTAAAACATTACAATGTCTTGCTAAGGCCATAGACAATAGGATTTGTGCATCTGCAAAGTCAGAATCAAAGACTGATCCATACTTGGTTATTTTGAGTGAACTAAAACCCAGTAATTCATTTTCATTATAAATTGGGCATTCTAAGAAGAGGAACTGACCATTACTGAAAGCTACTGCCTATTCTCCATTGAGCCTGCTGAGGCAAGGGTCAGTCTGACACTATAGGAAAGCTGGGGGAGGGTCATCATCCCTAGAAGTGAGAAGTTGGCCAGGGTACTTTGCACTGTATTTTTGGCAGCTGAAAGTGTACTTTAACTAAATGGCTCTGTCAAAGCCTTTTGCGGTAACGGTGTTTGCAGTAAATGTGTGGAATGATGACTTAGGAAGCTTCGTGAAAGCTGAATGGATATGGAAAGCTTGTCTTTAGAGAACTTAGAAACCAAGATTTAGATATGCATTTAGTTTCTTTTGTAAATGAATCCCACCAGACTAAATCAGATTCTGGTGAAATAAAAAGAGCGTTGTCCTCTTACTGTTCTTAAATGTTTGGGAAATTATTTTAGCAGAGCTAATGCACGAGTAGAGTCTTCACTTCTTTCCATTCTAGGTAGTTAGCCTCTGTTAAGCTTTCTTGGCTGTAAAGTTTTTGTTCTTGTTTCTTGATTCAGTGTATTCACTCTTTGTGAACTTACGTTGTGCTACAACTTTGGACATTTTGTTCTTTTGCCTTGTTGTTGTTACTATTTAGGTGAGTATATATCATTTAGGTGAGTATATGTCTGTGATGGTGTAAGAAAAGCGCATATATATATATATATATATATGAGCCAAGTGTCCTACATGAGAGAAGCTTGTCCTGCAAATGCATAGTGTATAGAAAAGGCAGATATATATATATATATATATATATATATATGTATATATATATATAATATACATTATATATGATATACATACATATGATTTTTGTTTTATTTTATTTATCTATGCTTTTTATTTACATTTACAGGATTCATTTCTAACATGCATGGCACTTGGCTCATTTATTTTCTTTTGTGATTCCCCCTATGCCTCTTCTAGGTCTCCAGAGTACAGAGCTTGCTTTAAGTCACTTTTCCCATGAGACTGTATTAGAAAAGCTAATGCAGGAAAGCTGTTCTTGAAATTATATCATAGAGGCAAACTGGAATAAAACAAAAAGAAAAATAATGAGTCCTGAGTTTTAACGCTATATATATCAAAATCTCCCAAAATGACCTGAGGCAAGTCTATTTCTTTCTCTGCATCTCAGGTTCTCAATAAGAAAATAAAAGGATGAGACGGCATGATTCCCAAGGCCCCTCCCAGTTTAATTTCTGGGTTCTATCACAACTATTCTTTGTTATAGGATACATGGAATTGAACTTAGGGAGAAACCTGCTATAAGTGAAATTCTTACCCTTGAACAGCTTAGTTTTCCTACTGTTTATTGAGAACCTACAACATACAAAGTATGATTCTGGTCTTCTTAGGTGTGCTATCTCAGTTAATCCTCAAAGAGACTACTTGAGGCTGGTATTATTATTTTCCTCATTTTCAGAGGAGAGTTTAAGTAACTTGTCTACTTTTGCATCACTAGAAAAGTTCAGCACCATTATGTAAATCCTTGTCTAACTCAAAAACCCACATTCTTAGCCACTGTACTATACCACTTTACTATGTTGTACTTCTCCACTTTAGAATATAGGACAGATCAGGCAGGCAAAAATACATATACTTATACATATTTACATCAAAGAATGAGTAAGAGGCCAAGTGTGAACAATATGGGCTGTGGTTATCTGTGAGTAGGTGATCCTTAACCTATTTTCCATTAGTTGATCTGTGATCTAGGCTTGCTTAGGTCTGATGTCAAGGGAGTCTCAACACTTAATAGTAACTGGGCTGTAATGCTGAGAAGCAGCATGGAAGATAAAGAGATTCAACCAAGGATACAAGAACAGCACTGCAGGAGACACTGCATCTGTGCAAGGAAAAAAGACACAAGAAACAGGCAGTGGCATGAGAAAAGTCAAAGGAAAGGGAGGAAAGGGCTCATGGAAAAAAAAGCCAGCACAATTTCTTCCTGATTCCTTGCATAGATTGTCTCTGTGTACTCCTTAACTACTGTACCTCCCAGGCTTGAGCTCCAATTATTTCTACTAGAACATAAATGGGAATTTGAAATTTTCTTAATCAGCTAATGATGAGATACAGATAATACATGCATCATGCAAATGTTTGTGTCTGATCCATGAGACTAAAATGATATAAAGGAGAAAAGCCTGACTGTTTCTAATTTAACATTGCCCCATGACTTTGGGTGAGGAATTGTCCAATAGTTGGTCAAAGTGAGGGCCCACACTTAGCAACAAGGATATATATTACAGACTAAACTCCTCCTTAACTTCACATGGTAAGAATAGACCTTGTATTAAGTTATTTATTTTTCCAGAGTGAGAGCGAATCCCAGCAGTATACATGGGAAGAAAGAGGGCCTGGGATGATGGGATATGATGCGAGGGAAAAGAAATCTTATGGTCCATTTAAGCTATATGTTAAGGCAGGAATTTAGTGAAGTTGAATTGTACTGAGTTGAAGGAACTCCTGGAGTGAAAAGCAATGACCTGGGTAAGATTAAGTGTTATGTCTTTGATCTGGGTACTATGAGGGAGGGGCTTAGGGGCATAGTGGGTAGACTTGGAAGGAATTCTTATAGCAGATTACAATGAGAAAGGACCCAAAATCTGTTCTGTTTAAGAATCTTTATGAAAAGGCTGTTTCTGTCTAAAACAGTAGCTAAGCTTCACACAGTGACTGCAATCCAGCCTTTCATTGGCTGGAGTGTAGCCACGGTGTAAAGCTTAGCCATTAAGTCCTCACTTTATATGGCTTCAGGTCTTCTATGTCCTATATTATTTAGCAACTCTCTCAATAAAGCACAGAACATTTTCTGAGATTGTTTGTTTCACTTGGTTAAACTGGACTGAGTTGTTAAAAGGGTGAAGTAAGGCAGGAAGAAACATTCAAAAGGGAAATAATGGAGAATCTTAGTAAATACTCCGTGATCCCAAACAGGGCAGTGCCAGAAAGATGGCAAAAAAAAGGCTGAGAATCATTCTGGAAAATGAATGGCATCTAAATGAAGAATCTTTTCGAGAACTCCAGAATGAGGGATCAGAAAGTAGTCACATAAGATGTAAGGCTTATTTATTGTTTTCCATGCATCCTCTTGTGAATACTGTAACCTCTCAACTGCTTCCATGTGTCTTGTTCACTCTGTGGATTAGCTACAGCTAATTTAGAATGTCCCAATTCCAGCATTCTAAGTGTTGTAACTCCATGATTCTCATTAGCAAATAAACTCATTTTATTATTAAGCCAAGTAAAATCCCATGTGGTAAGGTTGCAGCAAACAAAAAACATATGTAAAAATATCATACGTCTCAAAGCCAAATATGAATGTATATAGTTGGCTATTTTGGAATTTTTGGACTCTCCTACAATGCATGAAAAATCAAGGATTATTTGGCATGCAGAATGAGCCTCATCAAATAAAAAGAAATCATTAAACTGCATTTCAAATAGCTGGGACTTTAATATGATCTTCAAGGCAAACACAGTATCATGTCCCATTAGCTTCTGAAGAGTACTGAAGGATTCCCAATTATTACAGCTGCATGATAGTAAGCTACTTTCTCTCTTAGAAACATAGGGAAATAATATTTTCCAGGTATCTTTTGGAAAATTATTGTTTTGACCTTGTGGTCCTGTGGGCAACCTGAGAAACATGTTTAGAGAAGCACAGTCTTATGTTACACTCAAGGTACAAAAGTGATTGTAGAACAGTCAGTCTCTGGGTGCCAGTTACTTGAGGCAGAAATATGAAATTTGATATTACTTTATTTATTTATTTATTTATACTACTGTGGAAGCCAGATGTATACCTGCAGCTTTTCTTTTTCAGCCATTAGTGAAATATGCTATTGTATGACCTCAAGATCAGTTGGGGAATACCCAACATTCTAAAATAATATCTTTCCAGGAACTCTCAGAGGCAACATCGAGTCTGTTCCCAATCTAGGCCAGAGTTAAATCCAGGGATTACAGGCATCACCTGTAAATGTGAGATGGGATTCACATCCTCCAGCTTTTTCTGGTGGGTTCTGTGCTCCTTTATCCATTATTTACTGGGTCCTCACAAGATCTCAGAGACAGAAAGAATGATGACCAACAACATTTTTGCTTGTGCTTGACAGGTGTTTTTTTTTTCTTTTCTTATTTAGAATTGATCAAGGGCCACCCATATTCCAGGCATCATGCTTTCAAATATGTCCCGTAATATAATCATCCTGTCAATCCTATGTGGTAGTTCTGAATATTCTCACTTTACAGATAAATTAACTGATACCAAAAAATTGGAATAATTTTTCTAAGGTCCCAAGGCTTGTAAATTATGGAATCTGTTTTTCCACTTACATCTGTCTAATTCCAAAATGTTTTCCCATTTCATCACATGCCATACCAACATCTGCAGTGGGTGAGAAAGAATAAAAAGAGGATGAAATCACATAGCCTAACACATATATGTTGTTTTCCTCTCTGTCTTAACCTGTTCACCTCATTTGCATTGCCTTCCTTTGCCTCGATTTGTCCAGGGATTGGTTCACTAATCTCTCTACCTATAACAAAAGTTTTGACCCAAAAACAGCATAACAAGAGCTTAATCCAGTGATAGAAAATTATTTTAATCCGATTCCAACACTGGTAGATTGGCATTAAATACTTTGACAACTTTTTGAGAAGGCTTAGGTAGTGGTATCTAGGACCAGTAGCTATGATCAATTGCTCATTGTTGCAATAAGCATGAAGAAAGAGTACATGAGGTATATATTTGCTATCCCTAACTTAAGAAATCCCAGCTCCATTGCTGGTGAGTGCAGAAGGGTATGTGTATGTCAGTAATGCATACTTATGGGCTTGGACAGGCTTTTACCTAGCTTTGACCAATAAATTATTATGTAGTTCCCTCAGTTTATGCTCACTGCTTTGTTCTACCCTTTGAATGCACCATTGCACCCCTAACACACATGTTTGTTCTAGTAAGGAAATTCCTTTATTTGAATTCCAAAAGCTGAATTTTCCTCCATTTTTGCACTGATCCATATTTTCAGCATTGACCTTTGATCACCAAACCACGTTCTTCTTTTTTCCTAGTTCATTCTCAAGAGCTAAAATCTTCCTTTGTTTTCCCAGTTTCCATTTTTCAGTACTGTGCGTGATGTAATGCACCCAGATAACCACTGATCACATGCATAGATACTGTATACATGATGATTTACCTAACCTGTTCATAATCCCTTCTCAGAGAGTTTCCTTATACCTAGAGACTTAGCAAGTGATAAATAAACCATGTGCTATAGACCACAGCTGATTTGAAAGGAAAATGCACCTTAGTAAGGGTCAGTGAATCTATTAGCTAGATAGAAAGTAACTTTTTCTTGAAAATTTGAAAGAAGACATAGAAACTGTAATCACAAGAGAGTATAGGGCCCAAACAAGTGGTAAGAAGTTGTGACAGAGCCAGCTGAGACATATGAGAGCTAAGTTAAGAGATAGCAACGTGTTTGAATACATTCTTGCTGGTATAACAAATTGCCTTAGACTGAGTAATTGACAAATAACAGAAATGTATTGCTCAAAGTTCTGGAGGCTGGGAAGTCAAAAATCAAGGCACTGGCACATTTGATGTCTGGTGAAGACGTGATCCTCATAGATGGCACCTTCCTGATGTGTCCTCACATGGCAGCAGAGACAAAGAATGCCCTTAAGCCATTTTTTTTTTTTTAGACAGATTCTCACTCTGCTGCCCATGCTGGAGTGCAGTGGTGCAATGCTCACTGCAAGCTCTGCCTCCTGGGTTCAAGCAGTTCTCCTGCCTTAACCTTCCGAGTAGCTGGGACTACAGGCATGCACCACCATGCCTGGCTAATTTTTATATTTTTAGTAGAGCCTAGGTTTCACCATATTGGCCAGGCTGATCTCAAATTTCTGAACTTGTGATCGTCCCGCCTTGGTCTGCCAAAGTTCTGGGATTAGAGGCATGAGCCACCACACCTGGCCTCAAGCCTCTTTTATAAGGGCACTAATCCCATTCATGAGGGCAAAGTCCTCATGACCTAATCATTTCCCAAAGGTTCCATCTCTTAATACCATAGCATTAGTGATTACGTTTCAACATACAAATTTTGGGGAGATATCAATATTCAGATAATAACACAGATATTATGAGAAAAGAGAGCAGAAACACTGACCCTGCTGCACTACTCCCATTGACACAGTCACGCACGTGTGGACCCCCACTGTATTGTTGCCCTGCCGTGCCATCCACCATGCGCATGAATGGATCCTGCTGTGGTGCCTTCCTGCCACCACTGTTATGCATGTTCACAGATCCCTCCACACCACCAGCACCCTGACATGTGAATGTGCGCCCTGCTGCCACCACCCTAAAAAAGCACTTTTGCTGGAATCCCTCATCAGAGTGTTGTTGACAGCAGTTGGAGAACACCTTTGCGCCTCCAATGAAACAGGTGTTTAATGTCAAGGGGCAAGAGAAGAAAGCTGTGAACATGGTCTAAGCCTACAAGGATTAGAGCATGCAGCCCAGGAGTGCTGAGCTGAGCTTTGGTCCCCTGAAACTATTCAAACTGCTGATGAAATGAATCCAGGTGATGAAACAATTTTTACCACAGCCAGAACTTCAAGGACATCAAAGAATGTGAAAGCAAAAGGCTCCATCAAGAGGACAGAGATGTCAAAGATTAAAGAAACATGAACCCACACAGATGAGACAGAACCAGTACAAAAATGATTGTCTTAGTCTTTTTTCATGCTGCTAATAAAGACATAGTGGAGACTGAGTCATTTATAAAGAAAGCAGGTTTTTTGGACTTACAGCTCCACATGGCTGGGGAGGCCTCACAACCATGGCAGAAGGCAAAGAACAAGTGACACTTTAAAAGCCAGAATGTCTTGTCTCTAAATGACTACACTAGCTCCCCAGCAATAATTCTTAAACAGACTGATGGCTAAAATGTCAGACATACAATTCAGAATCTGGATGGCAATGAAGATCTTTGTGATTAAAGAGAAAATTAAAACCCAATCCAAGGGATTGAGTTAAATGATACAAGAGCTGAAAGATGAAATAACCATTTTAAGAAAGAACAAAACTCATCTGATAGAGCTGAAAACTCACTACAAGAAGTTTATAATACAGTCACAGGTATTAACAGCAGAATTGGTCAGTCTAAATAATGAATTGCAGAGCTTGAAGACCGGTTATGGAATCAACTCCGTCAGACAAAAATAAAGAATAATTAAAAAGAATAAACTAAATCTCTGAGAAATATGGAATTATGTAAAGACACAAAACCTATGATGCTTTGCTATTCCTGAAAGAGAGGAAAAGAGGAGAAACAACGTGGAAAACATATTCCAGGATATTGTCCATGAAAATTTTCCTAACTTCACCAGAGAGGTCAATGTTCAAATACAGGAAATTCAGAGAAGCCCTGTAAGGCACTATAAAGATGATTGTCTTAGTCTTTTCTCACACTGCAAATAAAGACATACTGGAGACTGAGTGATTTATAAAGGATAGAGGTTTTTTGAACTCACAGTTCCACATGGCTGGGGAGGCCTCACAATCAAGGCAGAAGGCAAAGGAGAAGCAAAGTCATGTCTTACATGGCAGCAGGCACAAAAGCTTGTGCAGGGGAACTGCCCTTTATAAAACCATCAGATCTCGTGAAACTTACCCTCATGAGAACAGCATGGGGAACACCCACCACCATGATTCTATTACCTCTGACCAGGTCCCTCCCACAATATGTGAAAATTATGGGAGCTACATTTCAAGAGGAGATTTGGGTGGGGAGACACCCCAACCATATCATTACATGCCTCGCCCCTCCCAAATCTCATATCCTCACATTTAAAAACACAGTCATGCCCTTACAAAAGTCCCCCAAATTCTTAACTCATTCTCACATTAACTTAAAAGTTCAAGTTTAAAGTCTCATCTGAGAGAAGGTAAGTCCCTTCCACCTATGAGCCTGTAAAATCAAAAGGAAATTAGTTCCTAGATACAATGGGGATACAAATATTGGGTAAATACACCCATTCCAATTGGGAGAAACTGGTGAAAACAAAGTGGCTCAGGCCCATTCAAGTCTGGAATCCAGCAATGCAGTCAAATCTTAAAGCTCCTAAATGATCTCCTTTGACTCCATGTCTCACATCCAGGTTATGCTGATGCAAGAGGTGGGCTCCCATGGCCTTAGGTAGCTCTGCCTCTGTGGCTTTGCAAGGTACAGCTGCCCTCCTGGCTATTTTCATAGGCTGGAGTTGAGTGGCTGCAGCTTTTCTAGGGACATGCTGCAAAGTGTCAGTGAATCTACCATTCTGGGTTCTGAAAGACGGTGGCCCTTTTCTCACAGCTCCACCAGGCAATGCCCCAGGGGAGACTCTGTGTGGGGGCTCCTACCCCAAAATTCCCTCTGCACTACCCTAGCAGATGTTCTCCCTGAGGGTTCCACCCCTGTAGCAAACTTTTTCCAGGACATCCAGGCATTTCCATACATCCTCTGAAATCTAGGCAGAGGTTCTTAAACCTCAATTATTGACTTCTGTGTACCTGCAGGCTCAACACCACATGGAAGCTGCCAAGGTTTGGGGCTTGCAACTTCTGAAGCCACAGTCAAAGGTGTACCTTGGCCCCTTTTAGCCACAGCTGGAGCAACTGAAACACAGGGCATCAAGTCCTTAGGCTGCACATGGGGGCTAGTCCTGGGCCTGGCCCATAAAATCATTTTTCCTTCTTGGACTCCAGGCCTGTGGTGTGAGGGGTTGCCACAAAGGTTCCTTGGCCAGGCCTAGGGCCCTCTTCTCTATGCAGCCTTGGGACATGGCACCCTGCATCCCAGCTGCTTCAGGTCTAGATATGGCTAAAAGGGGCCAACATACAGCTCAGGCCATTGTTTCAGAGGGTGCAAGCACCAAGCCTAGGTGAGTTATGTGGTGTAGGGCCTGTATGTGCACATAAGTCAAGAATTGAGGTTTGGAACCTCTCTCTAGATTTCAGAGGATGTATGAAAATGTCTGGATGTCCAGGCAGAAGTTTCCTGCAGGTGTGGGGCCCTCATGGAGAACCTCTGCTAGGGTAGTGCAGAAGGAAAATTTGGAGTTGACTCCCCCACACAGCATCCCCACTGAGGCACTGCCTAGTGGAGCTGTGAGAAGAGGGCTACCATCCTCCAAAGCCCAGATTTGTAGAGCCAATGACAGCTTTCACTGCATACCTGGAAAAGCCATGCAGACACTCAATGCCAGCCTGTGAAAGCTTTTGGGCATGGGGGCTGTATCCTGCACAGCCACAGGGGTGGAGTTTCCCAAAGCTGTGGGAGCCCACCTGTGGCTTCGGCATGCTCTGGATGTGAGACATGAAGTCAAAGCAAATCATTTTGGAACTTACAGGCTTATTGACTGCTGTATTCTATTTCAGACTTGTATGGGACCTGTAACAGCTTTGTTTTGGTCAATTTCTGCCATTTGGAACAGGTGTATTTGCCAATACCTTCCCCCATCTAGGAAGTAACTAACTTGCTTTTCATTTTATAGACTCATAGGCAGAAGGGACTTTCCTTGTCTCAGATGAAACTTTGAACTTGGAATTTTGAGTTAATGCTGGAATGCATTAAGACTTTGGGGGACTGTTGGAAAGACATGATTATATTTTGAATTGTAAGGACGTGAAATTTAGGAGGGGCTGTGGCAGAATAATATGCTTTTACTGTGTCCCCACCCAATTTTTATCTTGAATTGTTTTTCCTATAATCCCCATGTGTTGTGGGAAATACCAAGTGGAGATAATTGAATCACAGGAACAGTTTCTCCCAGTCTGTCCTCATGACAGTGAAATAGTCCTCATGAGATCTGATGGTTTTATAAGGGGATTTTCCCCACTTTGCTTGGCATGTCTTCTTCTTGCCACTATGTGAAGAAGGATGTGTTTGTTCCCTCTTCTGCATTGACTGTAAGTTTCCTGAGGCCTCTCAAGCCATGAGGAACTGTGAGTCAATTAATCCTCTTTCCTTTATGAATTACCCAGTCTCAGGCAGTTCTTTATGGCAGTGTGAGAATGGTCTAATAGACAATTAAAGCAGTGGTAAGAGAAAAAGTTTATAGTGCTAAAATGACCACATCAAAAGTTAGAAAAATTTCAAATTAACAACCTAACATCAAACATAGAGTAACTAGAAGAACAAGAGCAAAGCTAGCAGAAAAAAAAAATCAAATCATGGGTGAACCCAATAAAACTGAGAAACAAAATCTATACAAAAGATCAAGAAAACCAAAAGTTAGTTTTTTGAAAGAAAAAGATTGATAGACTACTACTTAGACTAAAGGAAAAAAAAGAGATAAGACCCAAATAAACATAATCAAATTTAAAAGGTGACATTACCACAGATGCCACAGAAATTTTTTAAAAATCCCTCAGAGACTATTGCAAATATGTTCTTGCACAGAAATTAGAAAATTTAAAAGAAATAGATGTTTCTGGAAAAATGCAACCTCCCAATATTGAACCAGGAAGAAATTGAAATGTTGAACATAACTATAACAAGTTTTCAAATTGAATCAACCAGAAGCAGCCCTGGTCCAGATGATTTCACAGCTGCATTCTACCAGATATATAAAGAAGAGTTCCTACCAATACTCCTGAAATGATTCTCACCAATTTAGGATAAGGGTTTACATTTTTTTTTTTCAAAGAATGCTTGATTTTATTCGGGTTTTGCTCTTTTTTAAAATTACATTTTAGGTTTTGGGGTACATGTGAAGAACATGCAAGATTGTTGCATAGTTACACATGTGGCAGTGTAATGTGCTGCCTTCCTCCCCATCACCTATATCTGGCATTTCTCCCAATGCTATCTCTCCCCAACTCCCCACTCCCCGCTGTCCCTCCCCTATGTCCCCCCTACAGACCCCAGTGTGTGACACTCCCCTCCCTGTGTCCATGTAGTGGGATAAGGGTTTACTTTCTAACTCATTCTACAAGGCCAGAATCCTGGTGATATCAAAGCCTGGCACAGACACTGAGAAGAAAATGTCAGGACAATGTCCCTGAGGAATATTAATGCAAAAATTCTAAAAAATAACTGTCAGCTTTTGGTTCCATATGAAGTTTAAGGTGTGTTTTTTCCAGTTCTGTGAAGAAGGTCATTGGTAGCTTGATGGGGATAGCGTTGAATCTGTAAATTACTTTGGGCAGTATGGCCATTTTCACCATATTGCTTCTTCCTAACCATGAGCATGAAATGTTTCTCCATCTGTTTGTGTCGTCTCTTATTTCGTTAAGCAGTGGTTTGCAGCTCTCCTTGAAGAGGTCCTTTACATTCCTTCATTAGTTGTATTCCTAGGTATTTTATTCTCTTGGTAGCAATTGTGAATGGCAGTTCATTCTTGATTTGGCTCTCTTTAAGTCTGTTATTGGTGTACAGGAATGCTTGCGATTTTCGCACATTGATTTTGTATCCTGAGACTTTGTGAAGTTGCTTATCAGTTTTAGGAGATTTGGGGCTGAGACGATGGGGTCTTCTAGATATACAATCATGTAATTTGCAAATAGAGACAATTTGACTTCCTCCTTTCCTATTTGAACACCCTTTATTTCTTTTTCTTGCCTGATTGCTCTGGCTAGAACTTCCAGTACTATATTGAATAGGAGTGGTGAGAGAGGGCATCCTTGTCTAGTGCCAGATTTCAAAGGGAATGCTTCCAGTTTTTTCCCATTCAGTATGATATTTGCTGTTGGTTTGTCGTAAATAGCTTTTATTATTTTGAGATATGTTCCATCAATACCTAGTTTATTGAAGGGTTTCAGCATAAAGGGCTGTTGAGTTTTGTTAAAGGCCTTCTGTGCATCAATTGAGATAATCATATGGTTTTTGTCTTTGGTTCTGTTTATGTGGTGAATTACATTTATAGACTTGTGTATGTTGAACCAGTCTTACATCCCCTGGGATGAATCCTACTTGATCACGATGGATAAGCTTTTTGATGTGCTGTTGCAATCGGTTTGCCAGTATTTCATTGAAGATTTTTGCATCTATGTTCATCATGGATATTGGCCTGAAGTTTTCTTTTCTTGCTGAGTCTTTGTGGGGTTTTGGTATCAAGATGATGTTGGTCTCATAAAATGATTTGGGAAGGATTCCTTCTTTTTGGATTATTTGGAATAGTTTCAGAAGGAATGGTACCAGCTCCTCTTTGTATGTCTGATAGAATTTGGCTGTGAACCCATCTAGACGAAGCCATTTCTAAGCAAAAAGAACAAAGCAGGAGGCATCACACTACCAAACTTCAAATGGGACCTAATCAAACTCCACAGCTTCTGCGCAGCAAAAGAAACAGTCATTAGAGTGAATCAGCAATCAACAGAATGGTAAGAAATCTTGCATGTTCTTCACATGTACCCCAAAACCTAAAATGCAAAATAATAATAATGATAATAATAATGATAATAATAATAACTGTCAGACCAAATCCAGCAGCACATTCACAAACTAATTGATTACAATCAAGTTGGCTTCATTCCTAGAATACTAGGTTGCATAGGTTGGTTCAACATATGCAGATCAATAAATACGATTAATCACATAAATAGAACTGAAAACCAAAAACCCCATAATCACCTCAAGAGACAGAGAGACTGCTTTTGATAAAATTTAACATTCCTTCGTGTTGAAATCCCTCAGCAAACTAGGCATCAAAGAAATATACCTCCAAATAATAAGAGCCATCTCTGTCAAACCTACAGCCAACATCATACTGAATGGGTAAAAGCAGAAGGCATTCTCCTTGAGAAGTGGAACAAGACAAGTATGCCCACTCTTACCACTCCTATTTGACACAGTACTGGAAGTCCTAGCCAGAGCAATCAGGAAACAGAAATAAATAAAAGGCATCTGTTTTAGTTCCTTGTAGATTCTGGATATCAGCCCTTTGTCAGATGGGTAGAGCAAAAGTTTTTTTCCATTCTATTGGTTGCTGGTTCACTCTAATGACTGTTTCTTTTGCTGTACAGAAGCTCTGGAGTTTAATTAGGTCCCATTTGTCTATTTTGGCTTTTGTTACCAATGCTTTTGGTGTTTTACTCATGAAGTCATTGCCTACGCCTATGTTCTGAATAGTTTTGCCTGTTTTCTTGTAGAGTTTTTATGGTGTTAGGTCTTATGTTTAAGTCTTTAATCCATCTGGAGTTAATTTTAGCATAATGTATCAGGAAGAGGTCCAGTTTCTGCTTTCTGCACATGGCTAGCCAGTTTTCCCAACATCATTGATTAAACAGGGAATCCTTTCCCCTTTGCTTGTTTTTTGTCACGTTTGTCAAAGATCAGATGGTTGTAGATATGTGGCATTGCCTCCAAGGCTTCTGTTCTGTTCCATTGGTCTATATCTCTGTTTTGGTACCAGTACCATGCTGTTTTGATTACTGTCACCTTGTAGTATAGTTTGAAGTCAGGTAGCATGATGCCTCCAGCTTTGTTGTTTTTGCTTGGAATTATCTTGGCTATGTGGGCACTCTTTTGGTTCCATATGAAGTTTAAGGTTGTTTTTTCCAGTTCTGTGAAGAAGGTCACATGTAGCTTGATGGGGATAGCATCGAATCTATGAATTACTTTGGGCAGTAAGGCCATTTTCACAATATTGATTCTTCATAACCATAAGCATGAAATGTTTCTTCATCTGCTTTTGTCCTCTCTTATTTCCTTGAGCAATGGTTCGTGGTTCTCCTTGAAGAGGTCCTTTACATCCTTCGTTAGTTGTATTCCTAGGTATATTATTCTCCTTGTAGCAATTGTGAATGGCAGTTCATTCTTGATTTGGTTCTCTTTTAGTCTGTTATTATTGTATAGGAATGTGTGTGATTTCTGCACATTGATTTTGTATCCTGAGACTTTGTGAAGTTGCTTATCAGTTTAAGGAGATTTTGGGCTGAGACAATGGGATCTTCTAAATATACAATCATGTTGTCTGCAAATAGAGACAATTTGAATTCCTCCTTTCATAACTGAATACATTTTATTTCTTTTTCTTGCCTGCTTGTTCTGGCTAGAACTTCCAATACTATATTGAATAGGAGTGGTGAGAGAGGGCATCCTTGTCTAGTGACAGATTTCAAAGGGAATGCTTCCAGTTTTTTCCCATTCAGTATGATATTGGCTGTGGGTTTGTTATAAATAGCTTTTATTATTTTGAGATACATTCCTTTGTTACCTAGTTTATTGAGAGTTTTTAGCATAAAAGGATGCTGAATTTTGTCAAAAGCCTTCTCTGCATCTATTGAGATAATCATGTGGTTTTTGTTTTTGGTTCTGCTTATGAGGTGGATTACATTTATAGACTTGTGTATGTTGAACCAGCCTTGCATCTCCGGGAAGAAGCCTACTTGATGGTGATGGATAAGCTTTTGGATGTGCTGTTGCAATCAGTTTGCCAGTATTTTGTTGAGGATTTTTACATCTAGGTTCATCATGGATATTGGCCTGATTTTGTCCTTTTTTGTTGAGTCTCTGATAGGCTTTGGTATTAGGATGATGTTGGTCTCATAAAATGATTTGGGAAGGATTCCCTCTTTTTGGATTGTTTGGAATAGTTTCAGAAGAAGTAGTACCAGCTCCTCTTTGTATGTCAGGTAGAATTCAGCTGTGAACCCATCTGTACCGTGGCTTTTTTTTTGGTTGGCAGGCTATTAATTTCTGCCTCAATTTCAGTGCTTTTTATTGGTCTATTCAGGGTTTCACCTTCTTCCTGGTTTAGGCTTGGGATGGTGTAAGTTTCCAGGAATTTATCCATTTCTTCCAGGTTTACTGGTTTGTGTGCATAGAATTGTTTGTAGTAATCTCTGATGGTAGTTTGTATTTCTGTGGAATTATTGGCGATATCCCTTTTATCATTTTTTATTGCATCAATTTGATTCTTCTCTCTTTTTTATTTATCTGGCTAGCAGTCTATCTATTTTGTTGATCTTTAAAAAAAAACAGCTCCTGGATTTATTGATTTTTGAAGGGTGTTTGGTGTTTCTGTCTCTTTCAGTTCTGCTCAGATCATAGTTATTGTTTGTCTTCTGCTAGCTTTTGAGTTTTTTTTAATTCTTACTTCTGAAGCACTAGACATAGAAAGGAACAACCAGTACCAGCCATTCCAAAAACGTACCAATTGGTAAAGAGCATCAGCACAATGAAGAAACTGCATCAACGTATGGCAAAACAACCAGCTAGCATCAAAATGGCTGGATCAAATCCACACTTAACAATACTAGCCTTAAATATAAATGGGCTAAACGCCTCAATCAAAAGACACAGACTGGCAAATTGGATAAAAAGTCAAAACCCCTTGGTGTGCTGTATCCAGGAAACCCATTTCACATGGAAGGACACACATAGGCTCAAAATAAAGGGATGGAGGAAGATTTACCAAGCAAATGGAGAGCAACAAAAAAAGAGCAGGAGTTGCAAATTCTTGTCTCTGATAAAATAGACTTTAAACCAACAAAGATCAAAAGAGACAAAGAAGGGCATTACACAATGGTAAAAGGATCAATGCAACAAGAAGAACTAATGATCCTAAATATATATACACCCAACACAGGGGCACCCCGATACATAAAGAAAGTTCTTAATGACCTACAAAGCGATTTACACTCTCACACAATAATAGTGGGAGACTTTAACACTCCATTGTCAATATTAGACAGATCATCCAGACAGAAAATTAACAAGGCTATCCAAGACTTGAACTCATATCTGGACCAAGAAAACCTAATAGACATCTACAGGACTCTCCACCCCAAATACACAGAATATAGATTCTTCTCAGCACCACATCACACCTATTCTAAAATTGACCACATAGTTGGAAATAAATCACTACTCAGCAAATGCAAAAGAATGGAAATCATAACAAGCAGTCTCTCAGACCACACTGCAATCAAATTAGAACTCAGGATGAAGAAGCTCACTCAGAACTGTACAACTTCATGGAAACTGAACAACTGGCTCTTGAATGTTGACTGGATAAACAATGCAATGAAGGCAGAAATAAAGATGTTTTGCGGAACCAACAAGAACGAAGGCACAATGTACCAGAATCTCTGGGATACATTTAAAGCAATGTCTAGAAAAAAAATTATAGCAATAAATGCCCACATGAGAAGCAAGAAAAGATCAAAAATTGACATCCTATCATCAAAATTGAAAGAGCTAGAGGAGTAAGAGCCAAAGCAATTTTAAGCAAAAGGAACAAAGCTGCAGCCATCACTCTACTCAATTTTGAAATATACTACAAGGCTACAGTAACCCAAAGAGCATGGCACTGATACCAGAACAGACACATAGACCAATAGTACTGGTTATAGAAACCAGAAATAAGTCAACCCACCTACAACCATCTGATTTTCATCAAATTCAACCATAACAAGCAATGCAGAAAGGATTTTTTATTCAATAAATTGTGCTGGGGTAACTGGCTAGCCATATGCTGAAGACTGAAATTGGAGACATTCCATTCACTGTATTCAAAAATCAACTGAAAATGGGTTAAAGATTTAAATGTAAAACCTAAAACTAGAAAACCTCTAGAAGAAAACTTAGGAAATACCGTTCTGGACATAAGCCTTGGCAAATATTTCATGATGTACAATCCGAAAACAATTGCAACAAGACCAAAAATTGACAAGTGGAGCATACTTAAACTTAAGAGCTTCTGCACAGCAAAGGAAACTATCAACAAAGTAAACAAACTACCAACAGAATGGGAGAAATCATTCACAAACTACACATCCAACAAAGGTCTAATATCCATAATCTATAAGGACCTTAAATCAACAAGCAATAAACAAATATCCTTATTAAAAAGTGGGCAAATGATGTGTACAGGCACTTCTCCAAAGAAGACCCATCAACCCTATTACTGGGTATATACACAAAGAAAAATAAATTATTATACCATAAAGACACATGCTTGTGTATGCTCATTGTAGCACTACTCACAATAGAAAAGACATGGAATCAACCTGGGTGCTCATCAATGGTGGACTCGATAAAGAAAATATGGTACATATACACTGTGGAATACTATGCACCCATAAAAAAAATAAAATCCTGTCCTTTTCAGGAATGCAGATAGAGCTGGAGGCCATTAGCCTAAGGAAATTAACACAAGGACAGGAAATCCAAGTACCTCATGTTCTCACTTATAAGAAGGAGCTAAATATTGAGTACATATGGACACAAAGAAGGGATCAATAGACACCAGCTTGTACTTGAGGGTGAAGAGTGGAATGACGGCGAGTATTAAAAAATTACCTAACAGGTTTCATACTTATTACCTGTGAGATGAAATAAAATGCACACCAAACCTCTGTGACTCACTGTTTTACCTACATACAAACCTTGAAGATGTACTCCCTAGACCTAAAATACAAGTTGGAAAGAAAAAATAATAATAATAAATTCTATAATGCTTATTTCAAATTGCACTATTTTATTATTTTATTTAGCACAAAATGAATTTCTATGTATTTTAAATTGTTATGCACATGTATTTTGTTTTTCCACCCGGCTATAAACTCCATGAAGGCAGATAATATATGTGTATAGTTTACAACCACATAATTACAGTCTATTGCCATGCCTGAGAAAAAATAATAATTATTACATTAATATTGGTTGGGTGAATGCATAAATGAATAAACAAGCAATGAAAAATAGGTCAGAAAACTATTTTATCTTGGAGATAACATGCCTTGACCCGCAGTCTAAATTTCTACTGTCATCTCAGACTCTTCCATATCTGCCTTGCCTTAGTGGGTATGTACAGTGCTAGATTCTACAGATCCTACTTTTTATAGCTCCTGATGGATCTTGATGCATGCAACTTTCTATGACAAAGGGATGTTAACTTATACTGTTTAAATAACTAAAATTTATAATCATGTTACTTTTTGGTCCATATAACTTTGGGACCTTTGTAATTATAGTCAAAACCCTGCAAAACATCAAAATCCTGAAATTAGACAGATAATAAAAAATAGTAACACTTTCTAGGCTCTCTCTATTACTCTATGTGAAGTGGGGGTTTTACCTATCTCCTAGGTCTCTTGAGTCAATGTATTATCATAGTTCTTGACCTATTTAGTAAGTTTTAAGTGACTTTGTCTATATATCTATCGTCTATCTATGTATCTATTGTCTAGCTATCATTCTATCTATCATTAACATTAAACTATTAATCCAATCAAGGACTAGAGTGAAGACTTGTTGCCATATTTAGTAGACATCTCCAAGGAATTAATTTTTTCATTAAATTGGTGAGAATGAAAAGCTTGAAAGCACTGATAAATGAACTAGCAAATTCCTTTAACCAAATGGGGAAAAAGTGATTGAAAACAAAAACCTTTTCCATCTTTCTCCCCTCTGTCTGTGTCCTGATGAACCCTATTGGTAAATAACAAGTTGTTAAGTATACAGGAAAGAGTATGCTGATTTGACCACTGGAGTGAGGTTTACCTAGCAAATGATCAGAGTGACTATAAGAGAAGATAAACTTATCTTTCAATTTCTGATTAATATTCTTCTTGCTTAACAAACACCCAAATGCTTAGGAGACTGAAAGATCTGCTTTTGCAGTTTGATCTTACCTTCAGAGTATCGGGTGATAAATTTGTTATAAGAAATGATAAAAATTATAATTCTACCCACCTTCACAAATACATAAATCCAATTTCCCTGTTCAGGTTCCTGAAAAATAAACATGCCAACACAGAAAGGCTATTTATCATGGCTGTCATAATTATGTTCAATTGGGGAAGTCAGTTCCCTTTCACAAATGACAAACTTCAAGTTCCAACCTACCAGCACCATTTTGCAGGACACGTCTAATGACTTGCAGTCATTTATCATTATTCCCAAATGCCAGGATTATTAGAGGCAAATCATGTGCTCCTTATTTTAGTCAACTAAACTAAAATTATTGCTATCATTTTACCAATATTGGTTTCTGATACAATAACATTTTCTAAGTAGTTTTACTTCAGGTTTTAGTTTTTTCTTAATCTTAGGGGTATGGTACATAAAAATTGTTAAGGTAGCTTTTTTTTTTTTTTCTTTCTGACTTTTCACTTTCCAGGTAGGCAGTCAGCTGTTAGACATCAGGAGACAAGGGGATCAAAGAAACCCCAGGTGTCTCCCTTTCAATTTCTCTCAGGCACAGTGAAAGGCAGAGAGCAATGCATGGCTGGTACAATTGTCTGCCAAACCTCTGGCTAATAGGCTTTTTGCACTGTCTGGGCTTATAGACCAAAGATAGAACTGAAAGTTCTTCTTTAAAGTTATAAAGATCATGCTAAATATATCACTAATTCAATTAACAGGAAGGACCATCGTTTGGGTGTGTCCTGGGAAAGGGTTTCCATTAACGGATGCTATTTAATGAGATATTCTCACAAGCAGAAATCCCATGAGTATTACCTCTTAGGGTTGAAAACCTTATTAAAAGAATGCCTGCATTCTCCCTAAGTGTAATTTAGTGACCTCTATGGGTTAGATGAGAAAAGGCAGGGAAAGAGTGGTGCACTTGGCATCAACCAATCTGCTACAAACCAGCCGGATGTACTTAGGCAAGTCGCTAAATTTTTCTGGACAGCGATTTTTTCTGTTGTAGAGATAAATCCCACTGCCCTATGAGAAACCAGGAAGACAACACGTGTGAAGTATTATAAGTTTCAAAGGGCAGAAGATGAAAACAAAGCTCAGAAATGATAAACGACTTTCAGAAAAAAATTGAGTGACAGCTTGGTTCATATAGCTAGTACATATCAGAGTCAGACTATGAAACCAGGCATAGTTAGCTCACACACCAGCACTCATTTCCCTGTGATACACTCATCACCTGTTTTCCAAAGATGAGAGTTCAATCAAGTTGAGTAAAGGGATGCTATCTCCTCTGCATTGCCACAGTCCCGTACACAATTTTCTATTAGTATATTTAATAAATTGTATTTATTAATATTTTTAATGTCATGCTACTCAAGTGAAGGGACAATACCTTATAGATCTTCTTATCCCTCAAACCTAGTTCAGTGCTCTGAAACATAGTAAGCACTAAGTTAATACCCATTGTGAGAAAACAGGGAGGAAGAGAGGGAGGGAGAAATAGGCTGTTCAGACAACGTTTGGGGCTCCTGCCTCTCCCTTACTTCTTTTGTACAACACCTAGAAAACATTCTGACTCTTTGAAATTTCTGGTGATTTGAGTCCTAGATAACTAGGAGTTTATAACGATGCCTAACTAATTTTAACTTCTCAAATGCTTTAGTGATACAGCAATCAGCCCAGCCAGCTCTCAGGCCATGTATCAGCTAATCAATAGGAACATTCAGGCTACACCAAGATTTTTTAACAGCTGTCAAGCCTGACTAATCAGTGATTGTTCAAAAATCACAAGGAAGAGAAAACCTTTCCCTTCTCCTGGGGATTTGCTATGAGAAAAGACCTTAGGTAGAAATTGGAAGATGTAATTCTCAAATTATCTAATTAGTATTAGGAAGACTATATAAAATGAAGAAACAGGGCGGAGGAAGGGGGAACTGAGGGACTTAATTATGCTCATCATTTCACCCTTAGGAACAATTGTAAAAATACATTAGACTCCTGGCTTACTAGATTCTCTCAGAGGACTGCAAGAGGTGAAGAGTAGAGAAGAGAGAGATGCTGCAGAAATTAGAATAAGGGAGAAGGAAGGAGTAGGCTCCACAGTGGTATGTGGAACTTCCTCCTTCTGTACCACTAAAAAAAAAAAAAAAAAAAAAAAGTTTCCCAACAGCTTTCTCCTCTTTATAATATTCTCTCACAGTATTAGTAAATTTGAACCACTGTGAGTAAATCCCCATCCCCACCCCTCAAGCACACACAGACTCATGAGTCTTAACTCTTTCTATACCACCTACCATTTTTATGCTCCCAGAGCTCAGTCCTACTGATAGTGTTATGTTAAAGTGCCTGTGACTGTTTCCATTATAAATAGTATTTACCTTAAATTTACTACTTCAAATATTTCAAATACCTTAAGGCTCCAGCTTGGCATCAAACATCAACATGGTAGATGATTTTTAAAATTTTGCTGCTTTATTTAAAGCCAAAAATAATAAAAAATTGTTAAAATATTGTGAATTTACAGGTGAGAATGTATGTTCTTCTGATTCAGAGGGTAACTTTTAATCACTTCATTTCAAGACAGCTATATTAAAAATAGTATTAGGAATTTTTATGGGGGAGAGGGGCTAGGTGGTAGGGAAGAGGTATAATAATGCCTAACCACAATTGGTCATGCAGTGGGAAAGGGAGAAACTTGGTAAGGGACAAGTACAATGACGCAATCTGAGTAGGCATTTTAATATATTACTCTGGATAAAACTTTTGAGAGAGGTTTTCTCTTCTTATAATTTAATCCATGGAAGGTTATATGTGAGCTCCACACCATTGCAAATTAACCAATGTGATATTCATCCCTGTGGGATAGACTCAGGTGGCATGGAAGTGACGCAAGTTGAAAATGCCTTCAGTATTCCATCTATTTTGCCAGAAGTAGCTGTTTCTGCTCCAAAGGCATTTTCTACATGCTGGTAATAAGGTTTGATTATGTTCAATTTATAGTGCAGACATAATAGATAAAGCCTTTAATCAGTTTGGGAAAAAATAGTCTTATGCTCACTGTCTTAAGTGGGTAAAGAAGAAGAGACTACTATTTTAATAACTTCCATTTAGTACCCATGTGTTATGGGATTCTCATATGTTATTTTATTTAATCTTCACATACACAAAAAAATATGAGTCAGGTATTGCACCAATTTCCAGATGAAGAAACACAGGCATCAGGATTTGGGCCCATTTAGAAGTTCAGCGTTCTCAAACTGTCTTCTAAGTCTGGCTACAGCAAGTATAGGGATAGTGAACTGAAGAGATACTGATTAAATAAGTAGTCTACAGAGGAAGTTTGGCGAAATTAAATCCTTAATTTTCTGTGTGTCTACGTATTGGGTAAGGGTGAGGGGAATGATATACTAACTTAAACTCTCCCTTGGGTGATGAAGCTTAGGGTATTCACCACCTATGGAGCATTAATTCACATTCATTCATTCATACTGTATCTTATTTTTTCCCCTACCAAGGAGTTTCTTCAGCAGGGGGAAAAAAGAAAGAAAAAACAATACTTAAACAGGTCTTTTGGGCATCTGCTTTTCACAGCAGATTCCAGTATAGCTGATTGCTTTGCAAGAAATTTGTTGCTATTTCTCTTTACCATTAAGACTCGTCTCACTCACTCTTGCCCCTGATCCTGAAGGCTGTCAATGGTCTCATGGGCTTTGCTGTTCGATCAAGAGAAAAATTTCTAGTCTCAGAATTTGCTAAAATATGCCTGGTATCCTGGAGACAGGTAATAACTCAGTATATTGGCAACAGCAGCCCAACCCAGAGTAACGCATCTGACAGTTACTGAAGGACGACCAAATAGCCTTACCGTTTTGTCTCAAGTTTGGCTCCACAAGCCAGAGTGCTAAAAATGAGCATTCTTTGGTACTGACTCTCACAGGAGTAAACATCCCTTTTGTCCTTTTATAGTACTTTATGGCTTTTATTTAGCCTACTGTTCAGGATGAGATTGCCCTTTTTCCCTGGCAGTGCCATACTGGACAAGTTGAAACAGATTCTGCTATCACTTAAAGGACTGTCCATACCACAGAAGCTAGAAAACAACCCTGTAGAGCCATCTTCCCTTGAAATTCTTAAGACAATGCTGTTGCATTAGCATTCTGCCACTTGTTAATGAAAAAGTTATTCTGATACTTGTTAAAATATTAAGGGAGACATTATTTATGACTATTACAATAGGTCTAATATAATTGCAATTTAAGACTCTTGCAATAAGAGAGAGAAAGTGGGCTTAACTCCTCTGAATACTGCAAAGATAACTAGAGATTTATAGCCAATGAGCAGAGTGAGGAAATCAGTGTATGGGAAATTTCTAAGAGGAAACATCAAGGGTAAGAGATTTTCTCCAAACTAACTTTCCAGGATTTTTTGCAAAAGCTGCATGATACAGGGCTGACAAATACAGGACACCATAGGTTACTGGGAGGCAACATTAGTGTTTAGTAAAGAAAGGGGATCAAAGAAGCCTTGCTAAAATGTGGTCAAAGAGAGAGTCTTTGTCATCCTGTATCCCTCATGCAAATGCTGTGTGCTGACATTAAGAACCTTACACAGATACTCTGTTAAAAGACATCCTGATGTGCTTTTCACAATTCTAAAGTTGCTGTTAAGATATTGGCTGCATCACCCCACAACACAACCTGCTGATAAGACCAAGCTGATTTGATTGTTACTCACAGGAAGGGAGACTACTGTCTCTGCAAAGGTGTAGCAATGTCTCAGATGGGAGGAAGAAAGGATCAGAATTTATTGAGAATTAAAGATTTGATTTAAGACGTGTCTTTCAATATGGGAACTTGCTTAGGAGTGACAAGCATCATAATACAACAGTCCAAGATCAGTGAAAATAGCAAGGTGAGGATTTGGGGCTCAGGGATTGAAAGACTCGTATAGTGAAATGAAATTTTGTGTTTATGTTTTCCATTGAAGAGTTGATGTATGTTTCAGGAACTTCCTATAATGAACAATCAAACTGTTTGTTTGGGCAAGACATTCCCAAGAGTGAAAAAAAATGCTAATGAATACAGTGGAATGTCAAAGCTTGAATTTTAGACAGTGTCCTAGTGTTAGCAGAATGTAAGGGGGGCTGGTTTTGGTTCTCGTTGCCTTTAGAAAACCGGAAGATCAAAATGGGGCTTTTTTCCCCTTTATCCTCAAGGACTAGACCAGTCCAAATAAAGTCCCTTGCTACTTTTTGTTATCTGCTATTAATAAAACCCAGAGCCTATTGTGACAATATAGCAGTAGGATATATTTTAAAAGCACTGAATTTTGGGGAGTGAGAAAAACTGAGTTCTAATATTAGCTCTGATCCTAACATGCTGTATGACTTTGAGCAACATGGAATACCTTACTGAGCATTGCTTTCAATACATGAAAAATTGTCTGAGTTGGATTGGAAAATTGCTAAAACCCATCCTAATAGTGACATTCTGTGCCTCTGTCTCTTCTTTCTATGCCCAAAATGAGGAAGATCCCAGAGCTGAATTAATTATAAAAATGTTAATTTTCCATTAACCTATTATTTTTTTGTGTGTTCAAATGGCTTAATGACAACACAAGTCTCTCTACTACTAAAACCAGTCATCTTTGCCAGTTGGAATTTCTTAGAGCAACATGCAGGAAGAGGGTCCCTTCTCTAAAACTTTGACAGTTGAAAAACCACAAAGTCAGACAATATAAAAGAAATGAGATATACACATACCAAATGATATAGTTTGGCTCTTGTCTCCAGTTAAACTTCATGTCAAATTGTGATTCCCAGTGTTGGGGGTGGGACCTAGTGGGAGGTGACTGGATCATGAGGGTGGATTTGTCTCTTGCTGTTCTTGTGACAGTGAATGAGTTCTCACGAGATGTGGTTGTCAAAAAGTGTGTAGCACTTCTCCCTTTGCTCTCTCTCTCTCTCTCATGCTGTCCGTGTTAAGATGTGTTTGCTTCCCCTTCACCTTCTGCCATGATTATCAGTTTCCCATGGTCTCTCCAGCCATGCTTCCTGTGTATCCTGTGGAACTGTGACTCAGTTAGACCTCCTTTTTTTGTAAACTACCCAGTCTTAGGTACTCCTTTATAGTAATGTGAGAACAGACTAACACATAAAATCGGTTCCTGCAGTGGGGCATTGTTATAAAGATACCTGCAAATGTGTAAGTGACTTTGGAACTGGGTAATGGTCAAAGATGGAAACAGTTTGCAGGAATCAGAAAAAGACAGGAAGATGAGGGAATGTCTGGAACTTCCTGGAGACTTCTCAAATAGTTATGAGCAAAATGCTGATAGTAATATGGACACCAAAGTCCAGGCTAAGGTGGTCTCATATGGAGATGACGAACTTTTTGGGAACTGGAGTAAAGGTCACACTTGGTATGCTTTAGCACAGAGGCTGGCATCATTGTGCCCTGTTCTAGAGATCTGTGAAACTTTAAACTTGAGAGAGATGATTTGGGGTATTTGGTGGAAGAAATGTCTAAGCAGCGAAGCATTCAAGATGAAGCCTGGCTGCTTCTAACACTCATGTATTTGCAAAGAGATGGTCTGAAATGGAAACATATATAAAAGGAAAGCAGAACATAAAAATTTGGAAAATTTGCAGCCCAACTATGTGGTAGAAAAAAAAAAAAACAAACCATTTTCTGGGGAGGAATTCAAGCGACCAGCTGTGTAAATTTGCGTAAGTAAAGCAGAGTCTAATTTTAATATTCATGACAATGGGAGGAATGTCTTCAGAGCATTTCAGGCCTTTGTGGCAGCCTTTCACATCACAGGCCTGGAGGCCTGGGGTGAAAAATGGATTCATGGACCAGGCCCAGGGTCCTGATTCCCTTTGTAGCCTCAAGACAAAACACCCTGCATCCCAGCTTCTCAGGCTCCAGGTGTGGCTAGAAGGAATCAAGACGCAGCTCAGGGCATTGCTTCAGAGGGAGCAAGCCCCAAGACTTGGTAGTTTCCACGTAGTGTTGGGCCTGCAGGTGTGCAGGAGGCAAGTGCTGAGGTTTGAGAGCCTCTACTTAGATTTCAGAAGGTGTATAGAAATGCCTAGATATCCAGGCTGAAGTCTGCTGCAGGGCAGAGCCTTCTTGAAGAACCTACTGAGGCAGTGCAGATGAGAAATGTGGGTTTGGAGCCCCCACACAGAGTCCCCACTGTGCACTGCCTAGTGGAGCTGTGAGAAAAAGACCATTGTCCTCCAGACACCAGAACGGTAGATCCACCCGCAATCTGCACTGTGCACCTGGAAAAGATGTAGGCACTCAACGCCAGTCTGGGAAAGCTGTTGCAGGGCTGTACCCAGTAAAGCCGTAGGGACAGACTGTTCCAAGGCCTTGAAAGCCCACCCCTTGCAGCAGTATGGCATGAATGTCAGACATCAGTAAAATGAGATTATTGTTGAACTTTAAGATTTAATGATTTCCCTGCTGGTTTTTGGATTTGCATGGCCCCTGTAGTCCATTTGTTTTGGCTGAGTTCTCGATCTTGGAATGGGTCTGCTTACCTAATGCCTGCACCCCCATTGTATCTTGGAAGTAACTAACTTCTTTTGGTTTTACAGGTTCATAGGCAGAAGGGAATTACCTTGTCTCAGATGAGACTCTGGACTTAGAATTTTGAGTTTATGCTACAATTAGTTAAGACTTTTGAGGACTGTTGGGAAGGCATGATTGTGTTTTGAAATGTGAAAGGGAACTGTGAATTGTGAGGTGTCAGGGGTGGAATGATATGGTTTGGCTTTGTATTCTTTCCCAAATCTCATGTCAAATTGTAATTCCCAATGCTGGGGAGAAACCTAGTGGGAAGTGACTGAATCATGGGGTCAAATTTTCCCCTTGCTGTTCTCGAGATACTGAGTGTGTTGTCACAAGCTCTGGTTGTTTAAAAGTGTATAGAACTTCCCCGTTTGTTCTCTTTCTCCTTCTTCTTATATGAAGATGTGCTTGCTTCCCCTTCCACCGTGATTGTAAGAATTAAACCTCTTTATTTTTTTATTTTTATTTTTTTGAGACGGAGTTTCGCTCTTGTTACTCAGGCTGGAGTGCAATGGCGCTATCTTGGCTCACCGCAACCTCCGCCTCCTGGGTTCAGGCAATTCTCCTGCCTCAGCCTCCTGAGTAGCTGGGATGACAGGCACGTGCCACCATGCCCAGCTGATTTTTTGTATTTTTAGTAGAGACGGGGTTTCACCATGTTGACCAGGATGGTCTCGATCTCTTGACCTCGTGATCCACCCGCCTCGGCCTCCCAAAGTGCTGGGATTACAGGCCTGAGCCACCGCGCCTGGCCTTCTTTTTTAAAAAAAAAAAAAATTAATTAATTAAATAAAAAATAAACTACGAAGTCTCAGGTAGGTTTTTTTTTTTTTTTTTTTTTTTTTGTGAGATGGAGTTTTGTTCTTGTTACCCAGCAGGCTGGAGTGCAATGGCGCAATCTCGGCTCACCACAACCTCCACTTCCTGCGTTCAAGCAATTCTCCTGCCTCAGCCTCCCGAGTAACTGGGACTACAGGTGCACGCCACCATGCCCAGCTGATTTTTGTATTTTTTTTTTTGTAGAGACGGGGTTTCACCATGTTGACCATGATGGTCTTGATCTCTTGACCTCGTGATGAACCTGCCTCAGCCTCCCAAAGTGCTGGGATTATAGGCGTGAGCCACCGCGCCTGGCCCAGGTAGTTCTTTACAGCAATGTGAGAATGGACTAATAAACCAACACATATTTTATGTGTACCAGCTTGAGTGCTTAGTTAAAACCCACTGCCTTGAAGAAGGTGCCAAGTAAAGAGAAAAGCTATTACAATGTATGCAGTAGAAAAATTGTTAATCATTCATAAAAACATTCCTGTTATACTGTAAGTTGAAAAAAATAAGATCACAAAACAAGATGCAGTTCATAGTTACAGTTTTGAATAAAAATATGTATATACATACATGTTGAATAAAAGGCCAAATAATACTCTGTAATATTAAATATTAATATGGTTTATTGGTTTTAGTTATCTCTTTTAGCTTTTCTATGTTTTCTGGGTTTTCATCAATGAACATGAATTAGTTTTTTTTTTTTTAAATCAAAAAATTTTATTTAACATACTAGTATGACTGTTTTTTTTTGTTTGTTTTTTAAATTTTTTTTTTATTGCATTTTAGGTTTGGGGGTACATGTGATGAACATGCAAGATTGTTGCATAGGTACACACATGGCAGTGTGCTTTGCTGCCTTCCGTCCCCTCACCTGTATCTGTCATTTCTCCCCATGCTATCTCTTCCCACCTCCCCACTCCCCCGTCCCTCCCTCATTTCCCCCCAACGGACCCCAGTGTGTAGTGCTCCTCTCCCTGTGTCCATGTGTTCTCATTGTTCAACACCCGCCTATGAGTGAGAACATGCGGTGTTTGATTTTCTGCTCTTGTGTCAGTTTGCTGAGAATGATTGTTTCCAGGTTCATCCATGTCCCTACAAAGGACGTGAACTCATCGTTTTTGATGGCTGCATAATATTCCATGGTGTATATGTACCCTTCCCTATCCAGTCTATCATCGTTGGGCATTTGGCTTGGTTCCAGGTCTTTGCTATTGTAAACAGTGCTGCAATGAACATTCATGTGCATGTGTCCTTATAGTAGAACGATTTATAATCCTTTGGATGTATACCCAGTAATGGGATTGCTGGGTCAAATGGAATTTCTATTTTTAGGTCATTGAGGAATTGCCACACTGTCTTCCACAGTGGTTGAATTAATTTACATTCCCACCAACAGTGTAAAAGTGTTCCTATTTCTCCTCATCCTCTCCAGCATCTGTTGTTTCCAGATTTTTTAATGGTGTGATATGGTATCTCAATGTGGTTTTGATTTGCATTTCTCTAATGACCAGTGATAAGCATTTGCATTAGATGTAATGGAATTCACCAGTATGTCATTATACTTGAAATTTCTATAAGATTCCCTTTGGGTAGGTTATGGCACCATCTCAAGGAGGCCACTGCTTAAAGGTAAATAGGTTATGTGGGGGTAGAATAACCCAAGAACTCATGGGTATTCATTCACAAAGACAACAGTCTTGAAGGTAGAGGATACAGAGAGATGCAGTACATTAGTGGTAGTGATGAAGGTGGGTTCATTTATTGCCAAAGGAAGGTGTAGTAGAGAGTAAACAAGCACCATGGTTACAGATCATTGTTAAAGTTTGCCAACATTACAGCTTCATAAGGAAAGTTGGATTCATAACTTATGTTCATATTTCATTGTGATGTTTGTCTCTATGAGTTTTAAAACCAATTAAATATTCTGCCAGGAAAGTTCCATTGTATAATGACATTTCATTTTTATAAACACATTTTATTAATTTCTCAGTCAGTCAAATAGAGAGGGAAAATAGTTTCCCTTAGAAAGTCACAATAGAGGCCGGGCGCGGTGGCTCAAGCCTGTAATCCCAGCACTTTGGGAGGCCGAGGCGGGTGGATCACGAGGTCGAGAGATCGAGACCATCCTGGTCAACATGGTGAAACCCCGTCTCTACTAAAAGTGCAAAAAATTAGCTGGGCATGGTGGCGCGTGCCTGTAATCCCAGCTACTCAGGAGGCTGAGGCAGGAGAATTGCCTGAACCCAGGAGGCGGAGGTTGCGGTGAGCCGAGATCGCGCCATTGCACTCCAGCCTGGGTAACAAGGGCGAAACTCAGTCTCAAAAAAAAAAAAAAAAAAAAAAAAAAAAAAAAAAAAAGAAAGTCACAATAGATATGATAGAAAATTTTGATGGAAGTTAAATTCTTTGCTTATACATTGTGTAGGATTAGGGGAGGTCATGGGGTTGGGAAGATCCAGGGGCACAAGATAAGTAGAATTTTCTTTTCTCTAGACCTAGGGCAAGGCTGTCATCTGCAATTTGATTGGTTGTAGAGGCAATTAAATGATTTTCTAATTTTCCATTATAGTCAAGGTAGTGTGACAGTGGTAATACATGAAGCATTAGTATTTCTAGATATTTCCAGTTATAAGTTATTTTAAATCCATTATTTCTCTTTTGTTGTGTTAAATAATTTCATTTTTTGCTGGAGTGTACACTCTGTGCAGAAGAAATAAATATAAATTGCCTTCAGTCCTAACTTTTTAAATAATTAATCACAAACCTCAATCAACAGCCTTAGTAGAGAGGAACAGGAACAGTAATCTGAAAAAAAAAAAAAAAAAAAAAAAAAAAAAAGCTCACTTTTTTTGGCTTTGAAACACATTATATGAGAAATTTTTCTTTACTCCAATCTATTTATCTTTCTAAAAATACTCAACTGGGTAGATAATGAATTACATTTATATCATATGATTAAATAAATCTCTTGGTGAAAGATAGCTTGCTACAGGTGCCTGACATTCATCTTCTCTTCAATGAAAGGACCAAAAACAGCAATTAAATAACCACATGCAGAATGAAGCTTCTAAGGGAGAACATTGAAATTCAGCAGGAAAGTGACAGGGACCCTCTGATGAAAGAAAAGAGAGGTAAACAAAGCAGGAAGCAGCTAGCTAAGCCAGGATCAACTTGTAGCCAGGAGGAACTCCCCATTGTGGGGAAAAGGTAGGTGAGGGATCCCCAGTGTTACACATTCCCACCATGAGTGCCTGCCACCCTAACTATAGGAGAGCATCTTGACCCTTGCAAATCCTGATACTAGCATAGGGAACTGCCTAGAGTCCACTTAATGACAATGTTCCAAAGAGGGAGTCTGTACTGTATCCCACACCTCTACTGAAGACCCATAAAGTTGTACTATGGTGACATTTGAGGGCTCATACGCCACCAGACTTCTTTTTTTCTTGATTCTCAATAGATTCTGCACCTTCACATCCTAAGAGCTTCATTCACATCCTTCCACATTTATCGAAAAACCTCTAGCATCATGACACCAGGTGGTCCTAATGGTGTATCTGGGTTGCCAGCAATCTAGCCCACACAAAGACCATCTCCTCAGGGATTGGACAGTGCAGTGTACCAGGAAGGCTGGCTCCAGGACAAAAGGAGCTGAAGTATGTGCTCCCTGGAGCCTGAGAGCCACCTGCCTGAGATTGCTGCCATTGTGAGCAACAACATCCCTTTTAGTGGCAGGGCTGCCACATAGATAAACACACTTTCAGGGTACCTGGGGACAGATTCACCCACATACCATTCCAAGAGCTGCTTCTATTGGCACCTGCATGTGTCATTATGGAGTGTGAGGACCAACTCACCCTACCTGGCACTATTGTCACCTGTGCATAACCTCAAAAATCGTGATGACAGGCCCACCTTGACCACCACATCAGCACTCACGTATACTATCCAGAGGCCTGAGAACAGGCCTTCCCAACTCATGCTGGCAGTGCCTAAACATGTAATCCAGGAGCTTAGAGATTGACCCACACTGTCTACCAGTGTGAGTGTTTGTACACATCATCCAGCTGCTTAAGGAGAGACTGACTTTGCCCACACCACTACTGCTAGTGCCCTTATGTGTCATCCAAGGGCCTAAAGATTGACCCACCCCACCTGTCACCACCAGGGTCCACATATGCCTTCCAGATACCTGAGGAGGGCATGACACTCCTGCCATTTTCACCTGTACATACCTCCCAGAAGCCTATGGACTGGTTGGCTCAGCCCACTGCTACTACAGCTACACATCTGCCACTTGGGGGTCCAAGGGTTCACCTACCACATCCACTGCCACCAGCAACACCATGCACACTAACTAGGGCCCCAAGGACTTCCCCCACCTGCCCTTCCCACTGCTGTTTTTGCCAGGACCAGAGAAAGCCATGTGGATGCTCCAAACCAGCTTGTACAGACCACCAGTGTCCACATACAGTACCCAGGGGCCTGAGAACTGTTATGCTCAACCCACTGCCACCACCACCACTGGTGCCTCAAGACTAACTGACTTGGTCACCCCATCCCAGCAAAGCCTTGCCACAGCCTCAACTAACAATCACTACATAGGCCAATGAGAAACTCAGACATCACTGACACTGATTATAGCTAAAGAAATCATTGATATGGTTTGGCTGTGTCCCAACCCAAATCACTTCTTGAATTGTAGTTCCCATAATCCTCATATGTCATGGGTGGGACCCAGTGAGAGGTAATTTTATCATGAGGGCGATTACTCTCATGCTGTTCTCAGGATAGTGAGTGAGTTCTCATGAGATCTCATGGTTTTATTAGGGTATTCCCCCTTTTGCTTGGCACATATCCTTGCTGCTGCCATGTGAAGAAAGATATGTTTGTTTCCCCTTCTGCCATGATTGTAAGCTTCCTGAGACCTCCCCAGCTGTGCCAAACTGTGATTCAATTAAGCTTCTTTCCTTTATAAATTACCCAGTCTTGGCTATGTCTTTATTAGCAGCATGAGAATGGACTAATACAGTAAATTGGCACTGGTAGAATAGGGTGCTTCTATAAGGATAGCAGGAAATGTGGAAGCACATTTGGGACTGGGGTACAGACAGAGGGTAGAATAGTTTGGAGGGCATAGAAGAAGACAGGAAAATGTGGAAAAATTTGGGCCTTCCTAAATAATTGGAGGGCTCAGAAGACAGGAAGATGTGGGAAAGTTTAGAATTTCCTAGAGACTTGTTGAATGGCTTTGATCAAAATGCTCAGAGTGATAAGGAAGTAGAGGCTGAGGTGGTCTCAGATAAAGATAAGGAACTGGATGGGAAGTGGAGTAAAGGTCAATATTGTTATCTATGTTTTAACAGAGAGGCTGGTGGCATTTTTGCCTTTGCCCTAGAGATATTTGGAACTTTCAACTCCTGAGAGAGATGATTTAGGGTATCTGGTGGAAGAAATTTCTAAGCAGCAAAGCATTCAATATGTGAACTGGATTATTCTGAAAGCATTCAGTTTTGTGTATTCACAACAAGATGGTTTGAAATTGTAAATTATGTTTAAAAGGAAAGCAGAGTATAATAGTTTGGAAAATTTGCACCCTATGATGTGATAGAAAAGAAAAACCAATTTTCTGGGGAGAAATTCAAGCCTGTGGCAGAAGTTTGCATAAATAACAAGGAGCCAAATGTTGATCATCAAGACAATGGGGAAAATGTCTCTGGGGCATGTCAGAAACCTTCATGGCAGCCACACCCATCACAGGCCTGGTGGCATAAGAGGGAAAAATGGTTTCCTGGGCCAGACTTGGGGCTGTCTTGCTTTAGGCAGCCTTGGGACAGGTTGTCCCATATCCTAGCTGCTTCAGCTCCAGCTGTAGTTAAAAGGAGCCAATATACAGCTAAGACAATTGCTTCAGAGAGTGCAAGCCACAAGCCTTGTGGCTTCCACGTGATGTTGAGCCTCTGGTTGCACAGAAGTCAGGAATTGAGGTTTGGGAGCATCTACCTAGATTTCAGAAAATGTATGGAAATGCCTGGACATCCAGGCAGAAGTTTGCAGCTGTAGTGGAGCCCTCGTAGAGACCCTCTGCAGTGGAAGGGAAATGTGGGTTTGGAGCCCCCACTCAGAGGCCCCACTGGGGCACTGCTGGTGGAGCTGTGAGAAGAGGGCCACCATCTTTCATACCCCAGAATGGTAAATCCACTGACAGCTTGTACTGTGCACCTGGAAAAGCAGCAGGCATTCTATGCCAGTCCATGAAAGTAGCTGGTGGGGAGGGCTTTACCCTGCAAAGCCACAGGGATGGAGCTACGCAAGGCTGTGGTAGCCCACCTCTTAATCAGCATGCTGTGGATATGTGATATGGAATAAAAGGGGATCATTTCAAACCTTAAGGTTTAATGACTGCCTTATTGTAGCTATGAAGTAACTAACTTGTTTTTCATTTAACAGGTTCATAGGTGGAGGGACTTGCCTTGTCTTAGATGAAACTTTGAACTTAGAATTTTGAGTTAATGCTTGAATGAGTTAAGCCTTTGGGGGACTGTTGGAAGTACATACTTGTTTTTTAAAATGTGAAGACATGAGATTTGGGAGGGATCAGGGATGGGATGATATAATTTGGCTGTGTCCCAACCTAAATAACCTCTTGAATTGTAGTTTCAATAATTCCCATGTGTCATGAGAGGGATCCAGTTTGAGATAATATAATTATGGGGATGATTACTCTCATGCTGTTCTCATGATAGTGAGTTCTCATGAGATCTGATGGTTTTATAAGGGGGTTTTCCTTCTTTTGCTCAGCATGTCCTGCTGCCCCCATGTAAAGAAGGACATGTTTGTTTCCCCTTCCGCCATTATTGTAAGTTTACTGAAGCCTCCCCAACCAAGCTGAACTGTGAGTCAATTAAGCCACTTTTCTTTATAAATTACCCAGTTTTGTGTATGGCTTTGTTAGCAATGTGAGAAAAGACTATTACAGATATAGAAACTACAATACTGTGCCCACACAAAATCAAAGCCTAAGCATCCTACTAAACTAACACCATAGATGTACCTATAGAAAAATATCTTTTTTCCATGGAAGTCAATTCATAAACCCAGAAGAAGCAACCATTACATTAGATGTGCAAATCTCAAAGTAAAAACATGAGAAACATTTACAAAGTAGGAAAATTTGACACCTCCAAAGGAATATAGTAATTCTCCAGTAACAAATTTCAATGAAAAGAAAAATCTTGAAATGCCTGAAAAAAAATCAAAATGTAGATATTGCAAACTCAGTGAGATAGAGAAGAAAGAATAACAGTACACATAAATCAGGAAAACAAATTCCTGTTCTGAATTAGAAATTCAACAAAGATAGACAACATAAGAAAGAACCAAAAGAAATTATGAAATAGAAAAAACTAAATGAATAAAATTAAAAGTTGCAATTAAGATTTTTATCAATAGATTAGATGAAAGAGAAGAAATAATTTCTGAATTTGAAGGCAAGTTTTGAAATATTTAAAAAAATAAAGAGCAAAGAACAAAGTCTATACAACATAGGGGACACCAAAAAGCAACCAAATATTTGAATTTTTGATGTTCCAGAAGGAGAAGAGATGCACAATATCATAGCTAACCTTTTAATAAAATAATAGCAAAGAACTTCCAAAGTCTTGTAAGAGGTATAGACATACAGATATAGGAATCTCAATCATACCCATATATATTTAATGTACAAGGGTCTTCCTTGAGGTATATTATTGTCCAAGTATCAAAAGTCAAGGACAAAAAGAATTCTATAAATATCTAAGATGTCAAGTCACGCTTAAGAGATCTTTATCAGACTAACAGCCTATTTCTTAGCAGAGTCTCTACCAACTGAAATATAATTGGTTGATATATTCAAAATGCTGAAAGAAAAAAAAGCCAAAAATACTATATCCAGCAAATCTATCCTTAAAAGTTGAAGAAGAAATAAAGTATTTCCCAGATAAACAAAAACCCAGAAAATTCATCACCACTAGACCAATGCTATAAGAGATGCTTAAAAGAATCCTATATGTGGAAGCAAAATGATGATATCAACCATGATGTAAACATATAAAAGTTTAAATCTCACTGGTAGAGCAGATACATAAATAAGAAAGAGGAAGGATTCAACATTACCCTTACAAAAAAACTACCAAACTTCAACAATAAACAATGACAAAGGATGAAAGCAGCAAACGATATACACAGCAACCAGGAAACAACTAACAGAATGACAGAAATAAGTCTGCAGCTATCAATACTCACCTTGCCTATAAATGAACTAAGTTCACCACTTAAAAGATAGACTGGCTAAATGAATTATAAAAACACCCAACTATATGCAGCCTACAAGAAATTCACTTCACCTGTAAAGACACACATAAACTAAAAGAGAATAGAGAAAGGTATTCCTCATAAACAGGAATTAAAAGCAAGCAGAAGTAGTTATTCTTATATTAAATAAAACAGACTTCAACTCAAAAACTGTAAAATGAGACAAAACTTTCATTAAATGAATTAATAAAATTATATAACTGAGCAAAAAGATATAACAATTCTAAATACATATGCACCCAGCACTAGAACACCCAGGTATATAAAGCAAATGTTATTAGATCCAAAGGAAGAGATAGGATTCAATAAAATAACAGTTGGGGACTACAACACTCCACTCTTAGCATTTGGCATATCATCTAGACAGAAAATTAACAAAGAAACATTGCATTTTAAACTGCACATTAGACCAAATGAGCTTAATATGTATTTGTAGAATTTTTATCCAACAGCCACAGAATATACATTCTTCTCATGAGCACATGGAATATTCTCCGGGATGGACCACATATTAGTCTAGAAAACGAGTGTCTACAAATAAATAATAGAAATCCTATCAAGTATTTTCTCTGACCACAATGAAATAAAACTAGAGGTCAATTAAATGAGAACTTTAAAAACTATAGAAATACATAAAAAGTAAACATTGTGCTCCTGAACAACCATTGGATCAACAAAGAAATTAAAAAGAAATTTTTTTAAAATTTGAATATATGTGGGATAGAATAAAATGTATGATATACAGTAACAACTACTAAGAGAGAAGTTCATAGCAATAATCGCCTATGTCAAAACAGTAGAAAATTTTTAAGAAACATCTCAAACAAATAGAAAGCAAGAACAAAAGCACTCAATGTTAGTAGGAGGAAAGAAATACTAAAGAGCACAGCAGAACTAAATAAAATAGGCTAAAAAATGCAAAATATCAATAAAATAAAAAGCTATCTTTTTATTGCATTTTAGGTTTGGGGGTACATGTGAAGAACATGCAAGATTGTTGCATAGGTACACACATGGCAGTGTGGTTTGCTGCCTTCCGTCCCCTCACCTGTATCTGTCATTTCTCCCCATGCTACCTCTTCCCACCTCCCCACCTCCCCGTCCCTCCCCCATTTCCCCCAATGGACCCCAGTGTGTAGTGCTCCCCTCCCTGTGTCCATGTGTTATCAATATAAATAAAATCAATAAATTGTTAGCTAGATTAACAAGGAAAAAGAGGGAAGACCCAAATGAATAAAATCAGAAATAAAAAAAGATACATTATAACTGATACCACAGAAATACAAATGATAATAAGAGACTATTTTAAAGAACTATACAGTAACAAACTGAAAAATACAGAAAACATGAACAAATTCCTGGACTCATACAACCTACCAATATTTAACAATAAAGAAATAAAACCTTCAACAAAGCAATTATGAGTAATGAGATTATGTCAGTAATAAAAATGTATTCCAACCCAAAGGCCCAGAACTAGTTGACTTTACTACTTAATTCTACCAAAATTCTAGAGCTAATAACAATTATTGTCAAACTATTCACAAAAAATGGAGAGGAGGAAATTGTTCCTATCTCATTCTCCAAGGTCAGCAGTCTCCTCATACCAAAATCACACAAAGACCTAGATAAAGGCATTGACAGTGGCAAAAATCAGACAAAAGCAAACCAAAAAAGGCCAATATCCCTTATGAACATAGATACATTAATCCTTAACAAGATATTAGCAAACCAAATAGACAAATACATCAAAAAAATAATACATTATGATTAAATGAGATTTATCACAGGGATGCAAGTTTGACTTAATATATGTAAATCAATTAATGTGATACTTTACATCAACAGAATGAAGGACAGAAACCATATGATCATCTCAATAGACACAGCAAAAGCATTTGATAAAAATCAGATACCTCAGGATAATAAAGGCCATACATGATAAACCCACAGCTAACATTAAATTGAATAAGAAAAAGCTGTAATCTTTTCTCCTAAGAATTGGAACAAGACAAGGAAGCCAACCAATGCCATTCATTAACCATAGTGCTGGAAGTCATAGCTAATCAGGTAAGAGAAAGAAATTAAAGTTATTATGATTTTTAAAAAGAGGAAGTTAAATTGTTTCTCTTTAAAGAGGACATGATCATATATTTATAAAAACCTGAAGACTCACACACTTACACAAAAACTCTTAGAATTGATGAACCAATTCAGTAAGGTTGCAGGATGCAAAATCAACATACAGAACTCAGTAATATTTTTATATACCAATAATAAACTAGCTGAAACAGAAAGCAAGAAAACAATCCAATTTACAATAGCTACAAAAACCAAAATATGTAGAAATATATTTTACCAAAGATGTGAAAAACCTCTACAATGAAAACTATAAAACATTGATTAAAAAATTGAAGAGGCCCACAAAAATTGAAAAACATTACATAGTAATGGATCAGAACAATTAATATTGTTAAAATGACCATGCCACCAAAAGCAGTCTACAGATTCAATGAATTCCCTATCAAATTACCTATGACATTCTGCACAGAAATATTAAAAATACCCAAACATTCATATGAAACCACAAAATACCCCCAAATAGCCAAATCAATACTGAACAACAAAAAGAAAACTGGAGGTATCACACTCACTGAATTAAAAACCACAACGCTATAGTAAGGAAAACAGCATTGTATTGGTATAAAAACAAGACACATAGATGAATGGAACAAAATTAAGAACTCATAAATTCACATATTTACATCTGATATGGTTTGACTGCACCCCATCCAAAATCTTATCTTGTTTGAACCATAATCCCCATAATCCCTACAATCCCCAGATGTTAAGTGAGAGAACAGGTGGAGGTAATTGAATTATGGTAGCAGTTTCCCCCATGCTGTTCTCGTGATACTTAGTGAGTTCTGAAGAGGTCTGATGATTTTGTAAGTGTTTGGCAAGTTCCTCCTTTGGTCATTCTTCTGATGTCTTTCAAAGGAGGTGTCTTGCTTTGCCTTTGTCTTCCACCAGGACTTTAAGTTTCCTGAGGCCTCCCCAGCAATGCTGAACTCTTAGACAATTAAACTTCTTTCTTTTATATATTACCCAGTCTCAGGCAGTTCTTTATAGCAATATGAAAAGGGACTAATATAACAGCCAATTGATTTGCCACAAAGTTGCCATGAACATATATTAGGGAAAGGAATCTTCTTCAATAAATGGTCCTGGGAAAACTGGGCCTCCATATGCAGAAGAATGTGACTAGATCTCTCTCTCTCACCATATACAAAAATAGAGGTAAAGTTGATTAAAGACTCAAATGTAATACCTGAAATATACAACTAGTAGAAGAAAACATAAGGGAAATGCTATAGAACATTGTTTTAAGCAAAGGTTTTATGAGTAAGACTTCAAAAGCACAGGCAACAAAACAAAACTGCACAAATGGGACTATATTAAACTTAAAAGCTTCTTTACAGTGAGGAAAAAGTCAGCAAAGTGAAGAGACAACCTGTAGAACGGAAGAAAACATTTACAAACTGTGCGTTCATCAAAGTATTAATATTCAGAATCTACAAAGAACTGAAACAACCCAATAGAAAAATAATCAAGTAATTCAATTCAAAAATGGGAAAAAGCTCTGATTTCTCAAAAGAAGACATACAAGTGGTCAACATGTATATATAAATGCTGAGTATCACAAATCATAAGTGAAATGCAAATCAAAACAACAATAAGATATCTCACCCCGGATAGAATGGCTATTATCTAAAAGACAAAAAATAACAAATGATGATGAGGATGTGGAGAAAAAGAAAATCTTATACACTATTGGCAATAATGTAAATGAGTACAACTATTATGGATAAAGAGATGGAAGATGCTAAAAAACGAAAACTAGAACTACCACATAATCCAGCAATCCCACTACTGTGTATTTATCCAAAGGAAAGAAAATCAATACATCAAAGGCATACTTGCAACCTTATTGCAGCACTGTTCACAATAGCCAATATATGAGATCAACCTAAGATTCCATCTACAGATGAATGGATAAAAAATGTGGTGTATATACACAATGGAGTATGCAGTAAAAAAAATGAATGAAATCCTGTTATTTGCAACAACATGATGGTATTGCTGCAAATTACTTTTATATTTCATTATGAAAGTGAAAGAGACCAAGCACATAAAGACAAATATTGCACATTCTTATTCATATGAGGGAGGTAAAAAAGTTGATTCCATGAAGGCAGAAATTACAGTGAGAGTTACCAGAGGCTGGGCAGAGTGGGGAGAGGTTGAAAATATGTTGGTTAATTGAAACAAAAATATAGCTAGTTAGGAGGAATAAGATATAGTGTTAAATAATGCACTAGGGTTACTGCAGTTTATAATAATTTAGTGTATATTTCAAAATTGTGAAAAGGGAAGATTTAACGTGTTTCCAACACAAAGAAATGACAAATATTTGAGGTGATGGACATCTTAAATACTCTCATTTCATCATTACACATTGTAGGCATGTATCAAATAATCTCATGTACCCCATAAATAAGCACAATAATTATGTATTTAATAAAAAACGAAACTGAAAGAGTCCAAAACAAAAAAATTCTGTTGGTGGATGATGATCACTCAAGCACAAAATGTTACAGTGCTTTAGAATACAGGCTTAAGAGTGAGATTTAGATTTTAACCTTGCCTTTGCCATTTATTAGGTAGTACATAAGGGCAAGCTTAACCTCTCTGTGCCTCTGTTTCCTTATTTGTGAGCAAGAGTGATGGTAATTCTAGTACCTACTTCTTGGGAATATTTGAGGGTAAAGGAAGGAAGATGCTTGGCATTGTGGATAGTACTTACGCACTCAATCAAAAGTAGTTATTGCATCAAACACTGGGATGGAAGTACTAATTAGGATTATCCAGAAACTGAGGAATCCAAAAAATGTGGCAGGGGATAGGTAAGTAATTTGGATAAATACCTTCCATGTATCTGTTGAAGCCTGATTCAGTCTTAAGTCCAACAAAAAATAATCAAATGAGAACATGGACTACTAAAGACACTGTGTTTTTGCTGTCAGATTCCTGTCTGCAGTGTCATAATGACAATTGGCATGAGATTTGAGCAATAACTTTTTCCCATAGGTAATTAAATGCTCTTCCTCAGCATTAATTTTAATGGCTACCAACTAGTCATTCATGTCGATATCTATGTATCTGTTTAATCAAAATTTTGGAAGTGTTTACTTTTTGTAATGTTTCATTATGGCAGAAACTAATAGATGTATATTAATTTCCATTCTCCTTTTACTTAACAATTGAACTCATAAATTTAGCTGGACCCATGGCTGCCCAACCTGAAACTATGTTTACAACACTCCTTTGCAATTTTGGCCATATGATTATTATACGGCAGTCAGTGAATTCTGAGTAGAAGTGGTATGTTCCACTTCTTAGTTCTGGCCTTAAAAATAAATGAATGATATATGCTACCCTGGGCTTTTCTACCTTCCTCTTGACTGGAAGATGATGAGAACTGGACCAGTAACCTTAGATCCAAAGATCAATATAAAACTTTGAGTTTAGAAGGTCTGTTTACATTAGAAAGACACAATTGTATACATTTTTCGTGCCATATATTAAGGGGTCTCTTTTATATGACGTATAACTTAAATCACTATATGAGCAATGCTATGATAATCACTTCACTTCTGCATTTGTAAATTTCTGATTATTTCTTTAAATTCCTTGAAGTAGAAATTCTTGTGCATATAACATAAGTATTTTGAGGCATTCATTACATATTTCTAAATAAGCCATTAGCGACGTGTAAGAGTGCTAATTTTCCCATGTCTACACTGCCTCTAGGTATTGTTAATTTTGTTTTTATCTTTGTCAGTTAATGGGATAAAATATATTATTTTAATTTGCATTTAATTGACTACTTGTGCAGTTAAATATTTTTCTTGTTAATTATTTGCATATTTTAAGTCATTTTCACAAAGCTGTTTATAATGTAAGCATATTTACATCTTACTTTAGTTCTATTTTGTAAATACTTCCCAAATTTGTCATTTACCTTTAATTTTTTAAGAATTTTTACTGTTATTGTCAAATAAAGTTCTACCAGTGGTTGTCTTTATAGTTTGACCCACCGTGGTCATGCTTTCAAAGCCTAATATTAATAATTGTTCACAATAGTTTTCTAGTGTGGTTTTTATTTTTAATGTTTAAATCTCCGGTTCCTATGAAATTGTTTTTGACATATTGCCTAATTTTATTTTTATTTTCATTACTACAGATGGGTAGCAAAGTTTTCTCATACTGTTTATACCAGTTCTATTCAACTATGAGCAATAGCTCTCCTTTAAGATCAATTTGTAGTTGTATACTCACGTTTTTTTGTGTCATAATAACCGAGGGGTGCTACTGACATTTAGAATCTGATCATCAGGAATGTTATGGTATATTATGAAATATGTGGGTAATATCACACAAAGAAAATATATCTTGCTCAAAATGTTAAAAGTGTATCAATTAGAAATAAAATACATTCTTATTTTGCTGATTATTATTGTCACCTTTATCATATAATACATTTCAAAAGAAAGCTATATAGATATAAATTCTTAAACTATCTATTTGTTCCATCCACTCAGCCACCTTGACATTGATCTACTTGCCAACTTTTGTCTTTATCTCTCTTGCATCACATGAGAAGAGGCCAGGAAGCCATAGGTGTGGCAGTTGATGATGTTGATCTTGTGCAAGGAACACAGTGTGCACCTTGCATTTCTGGAGCTTCCCATCTGGGCGCTGCCTGAATTCTGTCTGGGAATCCATGGTGTTGTAATCATAGGAGCATGTGAAGGAGTGGTCCAACTTGGAGATCTTGACCATTGCTTTGTCAGTGGTGACCATGTTACCAGCATGGACCTTGTCTTTGGTCGGGGACTCAATCATCTTGGTTCCCAGGTCATAGATGGTCTCCATCTTTCTGGTTTTGATGGTCAGTTTGCTTACCTTGGAGCCCATTCCTCTCACTGGTCTATCAATCTGGGTCTCAACCTCTTCTCCTTCAGTGATCTCCATCTTCTCCTTGAAGCAAATGCCAAAAGATGGCCAGAAAGCCTGTCACTGCCTCAGTCTGGCTCATTTCCAGGAAGATCTCACTGCCAGTGATGGCTGTGAACAAGGTGTTAGGTCCCAGGGCCTACGCCATGCCTACAGCCATGGCTGTCTTTCCTGTGCCCAGCTGACGAGCAATGAGAACTTCCTATTTGAAGGTCTTCCCTTTATGGATCATCTCCAGCTCCACATCAGTGCCCACTGTGCAGCAAAGCTGACCCACCATGCCCTAGGAAGCTTGTTGAGCCTCCAAGGCATCATCCAGTCCCAGTCCTTAGATGGGGGAGTGAACACCTTTATGCTCAGTCCTCCTCACATCATAGATCTCCAGGACTTTGGTCATGGCCATCACAGTTGCCATGATAATTCACCAGCCACCAATGTCTTTCCTTACTATTATTTATTTTGTAGTATGTCCTCATCATTTTCAGATTTATTATTTTGATCAATATCTTTTTTCTTTCCTAAAAAAATACTTTGAAAACCATTGTGTCATATCCTGAGCAACCAGATTTATTCTTTTCCTAAATTGAATAATTAGACAGTATACTTTCTCATCCTTAAATATTTGAAAATGTATTTCTGCTGCTCTCATAGGTGAATAATATCTTGGCTGGGTATGTAATTATATTGTCATTTTGTTTCTCCCCCAAACTCCATAGCCATTGTTCAGTTGTTTCGTGGTCTTTGATGTTAGGGAAGAAATGACAAATAAAAGTAGTATTTATTTACTTTCAGGGTAGCCTTTTGTAATTTTCTTGTGTCCTTGCTGGTTTGTTGGAATGGATAGTTACAGAAATTTTCCTTTTTTGGTATTAAAAAGTAATGCATAGGTCATATTTCTATTAATTTCATCAATATATGTAATATATAGATATGAATCATACATATGAATATATTAGTTTAGTTATCAAAAGGTAGCTATGTGATTTAGTTATTAAAATATATTACATGAAATAGGTTTAGGCGTTTGAATGAATAAAACCTGGTTTTGAGTCCCAACTCTGTTGTTTACTAGCTACAGGACACTGGGGATTTCACAAAGTCACTATGATTCTATTTCCTAATCAGTAAAGTAATAATAATAGTAATATCAACTTAGCAGGGCTGTCGAGAGGAGTAAATGCAATATAACATAACATATTTAAAACAGCTCTTGGCATGAAAGAACTCCTTGATACAATTAGGTATTTTAAATCCTTTCCTACTATCACATTTTAAAATCTCATGAATATGTTACTCATCTCCAAAAACTCTTCCCTGATTTTATTTTGCACCCCTTCATCACTCTTTGCCATTAGTTTTTCAGTGTTACACATATATTATTAAACGTAATTTAAAATACACAATTATGCATGGCAGATTTTTAAAAGGTTTTCTCCTATTTTTGTTCATTTTGGGTTGATTTGCTTTTGAGTCAATCAATTTCACAGATCATTTACAATCCAGAGAAACTTTTCCTAGGGGAAATAAATCTATAAACTTACGGCAGAAACTGTGTTCCTGCTTTGTTCAATTTTATTCTCTCTTACCATTGGAACTCTTTCAAAAATATATATCTAAATTAATTATCTGGTGATGGTATGAATGAATACCCTTTGGCAGATACATCTATGAACTCCTTGTAACAAACATTCTCCTTGGCTGAACGAGTATTTATCTGCCATGGTTGATTCACAAGATGATGGCTAGTTTCCAGTAGTGAGTGACAGCTGTTTTGTTTGAGCCAGCGAAGTGGTCACAAACTGTCAACCCACTGACTGTAGTATTTTTTTCTATTTCAATGCCTCTTAACACTGCATGTACTCTGTATTTTTTAACAGTTTCAACTATTCTTTGTTGGTTTTACTCCAGGGTGACTTCACTCATTTTACTATTTTCCCTGTATTTACTTGTGTTTGTGATTCCTAAGCCAGCTTAATGTTTATGCAACTGAACCTCAGTGTAAAGATCAGAATTGAAAAGAGGGCATAAAAACATGTCTAAAACTTCCAACCAGGGAATTAATTAATCACTCCATTCAGACAATATTCATCTTTGTGCCAGAAGCTGAGATAGTTCTCAGAATAGAGTAGTAAACATAGTATACATAGTCATTGCCCCCCTCTTGGAGCTTACAGTGTAGTAGAAGAAACAAAATTAACTTAATGACATAAATGAAAAACTGCAATGGTGGCTTACTATTTTAGAAGAAGAAGGTAGAGAATGAAGAGAAAAGGAGAGAGAGAGAAATAGGGAAAGGAGAGACACAGAGGGGAAACAGAAAGAAAACAAGGAGAAGGCAGGGGACCAGAGGGGTGAAGAGGAAAGGAGAGGAACAGGGAGGAGCAATGTCAAAATGAAACTGTCAATAGGAGACCAAAATAGAACAAACAATACCCTCTGAATTTACGGAAAAATTTAACAGTCATAGAACATCATGATTTGAGTTCACATAGTAAAGGTGACATAATTCTCTACTTACCAGGCACATCAATTACTTTTGGCAACCTTGCTGAGAGTCTTTTCCCAACTACCACATCTCTGTTTCTACAGTTTTTTTTTTCTGATGTTTGTTTCCAAACACAACATTTTTGCTGAAAATAAACTCTTCTTAATATAGTCACCACATAAGCTTGTGAAAGGACAAGGAGTCCTGAAACAATTGTAAATACTACAACATACATATTTAAACTTTAAAGCACATATGTGTGTTACTTTGCCAGCTCATTTTCATTGGGACGTATGCAGAATCAGAATGAAGATTTACAAACTATATAGCTTTCTTGGCATGGATTTGCCAAAAATAATAGGGCCATTTTCTGTACTCCTGGTCTCCAACATAATAAAACCATCATTTTTTTTTGGTGTGGGGCGGGGGGGTTAATCTAGATTGCCTAACAAAAACAAATATATTTCTGCCTGCTGTGTTGATGGCTGAAAATATGTCATGACCAATGTGAATATGAGAAAAATTCTATTCTTTTTCACCCTAAAAAGACTAATGCAAAATTGCTTATTTGGCAAGTTTTCAGATTTTTTTTTTCATATATATATGTTACTAGCCCATCCTTCTGACTCCATTACTGTCTTTGAAAGTGCACTTGTATTTTATTTTTTTAAATCTTCCTTTTATAGTATCTATCTACTTACCTATTCAAGCCTTTGTACAGAATTACTTACCTGAAGAATGCTTAATTATACTTGCCTAAGTGCAGAGAAAAACTTGAATCATAGCTAAAACCTGAAACTCCTTAATGTTTAGAAATGTGTTCAAGATGTAGAGATTAAATATCTACTGTTTTACTTACTAGTTGAGTGATTTAGACCAAATTTCCCACTTCTCTGAACCTCAGTTCTCTGATGTACTAAATTGGGATAAAAAAGTACCTACCCCACAGATCTACATGAAGATTGAATAAGATCATGCATGAAATGTGCTTAGTAAACAGCATGACCTGTACTAAATGCTCTGAAAGTCACATTACTCATCAAGGATCCACCCCAATAAATTAACCCATCCATATTTATTTCTGCAGAAAACACAGCCCATTATGTACAGAATCTCCATCATATCACCCAAACAGAATCTGCCTGACCATGTGAACAACAGTAAGTACTGATGTGTTTGTGTAGCTTTTATGGGTTGAATACTGGGACTGGCAAAACTTTAAAAAGTACTGTGCAATGTTAACCTGTGTAACAAAACTGCACATCCTGCACATGTATCTTGGAACTTAAAATTAACTTTTTTAAAAAAGCACACAAAAAAAAGCAATTTGCAAAGATTCCAATGCTTTCTAACTCTAGTAGCCATGAGAATTTGGCAGCACAGGGCATGAGAGGCCTCAGGGTGTGAAAAAAATCAAACATTCCCTGATGAGCATTCCAAAAAAAAAAATAAAGTATTTGTGATATTTTTATTAAAATATTTTTTCAAATTCATTAAAAATGTCATTTAAGCTATCAGGATTTTTAAATTTGCTGATCAGTTGATTACTTTAAAAATGACTTGACTTTTGTTCATGACCAGAGATAGCTCACTGACTGATTAATCTGACATTTCAGTTTACCCTGTCTGCTAAGCTATCAACTAAACTGGCTCAGTTTAAGATTTCTCAGTCGTGAATTTATTGAAGCAGCTTACAAAATTGCTCTCTCATTTCCTGTTTGGCCAAAACTGTGTCAGAGCTTGCAGCTGCCAGCCCTATTAGGCTCAGCTATCTAACAGGTCTAGACTACAGACCAATAGTTAGTTCTGAAGGTCATCTGGCTAGCATTCAGTCCAAAAGTATTCTGATCAGAATTGGTGCGTACTGTGAGGAGTCCATATTCCTGATAGGAATTTGTCTAAACTCCCAGAGCTCCTGGTGACCTCTCATAGGCCTTTGCATATGGATATAAATGTATTTAATACTCAAAAGAGAGAGAATATGCCCTTGGCCTATGTTTATTTTCAGCATAACTGAATCTGTAATGTAAACTTTCATTAGTCAGATATTTGATAGCATAGCATCTAAATGGATCAGCAACTGTAAACATCTAGAGCTTAAGAATTATAACAGCTGATATCAATTAGGTGTCCATTATGTGCCAAGCATTTTATAAGGTCTACTTAAATGTTCACAGCAGCCCTTTGAAGTGGAACTATTATTGTATTCCCATTTTACAGATGATAAAATGATGAATTAGATTGAATTTCTCAAGATCTGCACTAGTAATTAGTGAAGATAAAATACTAAACTCAAGTCTTTATGGCTCTGGAACATCAGGACTTAAGAACAATACTACCCTGCCCAGAATAGCAGTTTTTGTTTTACCTGTAACTCTAAAACATTGAAAGATACTAAGTGCCTTTTCAATTATCAAAGCACGATTTCTAGTTTTTCTGGCTTAGCAGTGTATATCTCATCTAATGTATAATGTTATGTAATATATTATATTTATTACAATATGATAAAGGGCCATACTATCAGTTTGAACAGAGAGATTTCAGAGCACTGGGTGGTGGTGACAGCTCCAGTAGAACTGATAATGTGATAATACCAGCAACAATGCTAAGCAAAGAACAGGAGAAGGGAGTTCCATTCGGGGAAAATATTATGAACAAAAGTTCAGGAATGTATGTCCAAAGTGAAGACACATCTCAGGAAAAGGACATAATTTGTTTTGGCCAGAGCAAAGTATGTATAAAAAATGGAAAGACTGGGTGTAAGATTATAAATTGTGAAGAAGCTTGGATGCTTATTAACAATGGTGTGTGTGTGTGTGTGTGTGTGTGTGTGTGTGCGTGTGTGTGAGAAAAGGTGGTGGTGGCTATAGTCAAGAGATAGGAGGAAAGATTATTAACGATATGAATTATAACTATATATATACATATATATAAACTATCTCCTGTTTTCTTCATAGTCTGTGACCTTGGACAAGTAGCATATTTCAGCCTCAGTTTTCTAAAATTAAATGAGGAAAATAATTCTTACCTTGCTCTGTTGTTAAAAAGATTAAAATTAGATTAAATAAACAAGATACAACCATAATGTATAGAATATAGTCGGTGTACAGAAGTGGTAAATATGCTTTCCAACCTTTCCTGAACTGATTATTCACTCAATTTGAATATCTCGTTACTCACTTAACTTGGATGAGTACCAATTTACTATATTTGCACAAGCAAAACTGAATCAAATTCTCTTAAGCTGAGTGAGGTCTAACTTCTTTGTCTACTCATTTGTACTCATATGTGTACTACTGCAACAGAGCACAATGAGAATTTATTATCTTAAAATAACTCAGAAGCCAAGGTATGAAACTAATGGACATTTGCCAAGAAAACCATGTCTATGAATATAGATGTTTTGTCCTTCTTTTATTTGGCATTAATTCATTCATTGATCCAATGAGCATTTACCAAATACTGTATACCAGGTACCATGCCGAGTGATAGCAATTCAGAGATAGCTGAGATGTGTCTCCCTTCCTCATAGTGTCCTCCCATAGTCTAATTGCACATAACCCATAATTCATTTCAGTGACTTATAAATCAGAACATTCTCATGCAGTATATTTTTCTTCTTAGCAAACACACATACCCAAACATATATAGACAACATCTAGAGATTTTAAGATCTTTGTCAAAGCCCATACAGAGTATCTAAAGGTCCTGTGGGTCCATTATAAGTTATGGTTCAAATTTATTCTTTATACTAGTCCCTGAACTTCTCAATAATCTCTTTTGAGAACGCTTTTACCTTTTTTGTCTCTTAGAGGGAGGTCACTCTAAGTGCCTTTTAATGTGTGCTGAAGAAAGGGCAGCACAGCTGAAGCCTGATTTAAAATTTGATCTTCTCCTTAATGTCACAAGGACATCCTGAGACAATGAATGAGGAGCTGTGCACCAGTACCCAGCTGGTTCCCTGATACTTACATTGGCAGATGCATTATCAACACAGACATTGATTTACAGTGAATTAAGTAAGCAATTTCCATTTTCAAGCCTACAATTTCACTTTAGCAACAGGAGATCTTAACCAGTATTGTTATAGGTAAATTCTGATTGTGTTGAGGAGGGTGCCTGGACAATCAGAGGGAGTCAGAATAGGAAATTAGAGTTAAGAGTTTTGTTCTCATGGTCACCTTGAGAAACTTCCATCATGACTGGGTCTCAGTTTCTAAAAATCAAATTTTACTTGCTGTTTTCCTGAAACGGAGTTTTTGGATAACTGACTTGCTATGTATAACTCTCTCAAGGTAAGCATATGCAAGGAATTGCTGTAGGTGCAGGATTTTGCAAATTGCTGAAACGAACACTGGGTTGGCCTTGAAATATACTACTCCTCATCTGTATGGCCAGCAAACTAAAGAGCAAAGTGAACTACTTAAATGCACTCATTTCCAGCAGATTGATTGAGCATGGCAGAGGAGGAAGGGAGAAAGAGAGAAAATCTTATGTACAAAGTCATTGTAAGGCATACAAAAATATTAATATTCTATAATAACTCTTCTGGGTATAATTCTTCTACCTTAAATATTTGAACTACATATTGCTGAGATTTGATATTGACAAATATTTTAAGCAATTTGTTTGTAACCAGAATTTTATTGAGCCAAGTTATGAATACAGTTTTTTCCTAGAGTGTTCTCTCTTGTTTTCATATTTATACTAATAACATAATTACATAGCATTTTACAGTTCACATATAAGTCAGTTCATTTGAGCTGGTATTATTTTTCTTATTTCACAGATGAAAAATTAAAGCTCAGGGTATTGCTACTTGCTATGATTCCCTAGCTAGGACTAAAATTCTGGCATTCCACAATCACTGCCAGTGATCTCTGCACCAGAGCATGTTGTGTATACTAAACTATGGCACAGGTAAAGAAAGCTATGGAACTTGAGAGATTCAAAAGATTAATTTTGTCCAAAGGCCTCAAGGAAAAATGTCGTTACTGAGATGGGATACTAGAATTATGAAATTTATTTATATTAAAGAACACTCAAAACACTGACACTTTGTGTTATTTTTAAACTCATGGTGATACCCAAAGGTTCTCAAAATAAATAGCTTCTAACATTTTATTGCAGTATTTTCTAGACTCTGTTGGAGGAGTTCCATAAAAACAAGGGCAAACACCTTTGGGAAATGTTGCATATGATATAATTTTCTTGGAGATTCATAGAGCACACAGTAAATAAAAGGCTTTGAAAATTCCTATAAAAAGAAAATTTGCTCAAGTTTGTTAAACTTGGGTTTTCTTTCTGAAATGCTAATATTTATGTGAAACACAATTCGAAAAATGGAAAGCAATCTTCCCATTTCTCCTACTAAATACATCACTCCTTTTTTCTTCCATAGTTATCTTATAATTGAAAACTAAAAGAATCCAAGAGAAATTGATGGTGAATATGGCCATAGTCAATATTACTGGAGTAGAAACTTGTAGATCAAGACCTGTTTTACCTTCTCTTAAAAAGAGTCTTGCCTATCACAGTTGTTCGGTTATTCTAATAACATTTTCATCTTATTGACATGTAAATCGCTGACAGTTGACATGCAAACCATCCATGAGAAGAATAAAATATTCCTGAAACTTTTAGGATAAATACATATCTATTCAGGAATATGAGACATTCATCTTTATAGGAGCTGAAGGCTGGAAAAGTTAGTTTATTCTTTCCTATACTTACATTAGCAGAGGCAATTTGTATGGCTTCCGTTCCTCATTCTTATTCAACTTTATAGCTTTATCAAATTCCAGTTGTGGGGTAATGACCTGTTTGTGGCTGTTGGAATATAACTCCTTTATGGCCCATTGGATTAGATTCAATGTTACTTACACTGATGTGCCTACTGGAATAAAGCTACATATCCATGTGGTTTATGGCAAAGTCTCGCGTGAAATGTGAAGTCATCCTTGATGTCCAAGCCCTAGAAAAGGGGTGCCTGTTTAAGACCAGAAATAGAAAATAAGGAAGATAATCCTAAAGCTACATATCCATGTGGTTTATGGCAAGGTCTCTCTTGAAATGTAAAGTCATCCTTGAGGTCCAACCCCTAGAAAAGGGGTGCCTATTTAACACCAGAAACAGAAAATATAGAAGAGAATCATAAGTGTGTTATAGACTGAGAATCTCTCTTCTTTCGATTGATCAAGATGTTAGAAGGTATTCCTAGATAGTGCGTTTGAGATTTTTGTCCTTTACATGAGAGAATTCTGAAACATAGGAAATAAAAAAAAAATCTAGGCAAGTTTTTGAAGGTGTACAAGATTTTTGTGACTCAAATACTGATATTATAAAACAATAAATAGAATTGGTGCTAAAGCCCTCAAACCCTGAAAACAAGCTAAACATAACAGGATTCGAGAGTTGAATAGCCACCTAAGTTTCATTCCTAATCTCTCACTATTTCTCCAGCCTTCTGTGATACATATGTATTGAACATATTTCAGATTCCTGAATGGATTATTCTTTCTTATCTTTACTACTGTTTACATTCTATTCTTTGTTTCTTGAACATTCTCCCTAGACCTAACACTTAAACTAATTTGATTAATTTCTATTCAGGCTTCAGTTCTTAAAATGTTATTTCTTCTGGGAAGGAGTTCTTGGTCTTTGCCCACTCCTCATATAGATTAGGAGTTGTATGTCCTTTCTGTGTGATCTCAGAGCACCTTGCATTTTTCCCCATCAAAACAATCACAAAACTGTATAGTAAATGTTGAGTCTGTGTCTCTTACTGAACTTTGATCTCTCTTAAAGTAAGGGCTATGTCTTTCTTGTTCATAATTTTCTTTTTAACAGCGCTTACCAGATAGTATGTCCTCCATAAACATTTGCATTTACTGACTAGATATGTGATTGCACATGACATTTTGTTATTTTTCTATGTGTTTTATGATATTTTTGCACAATTCTGTTGTAAATGCTAAGCAAAAGCCAGTCTGACAAGGAGGAAAAATAAGAAGGTATCACTGTGTCACAAACTAAAAGATCAACAACACCTTTAATTTGCTTTTGATGTAATCTGTACAAATTAGATCTTCTATTTGTGAGTCTATCCCTTTCATTCTAGATTGTTAAAATTGTTCAACTTTAATTACAAGAATTAAAACGAAAACAAAAGGAAATTACAAAAACAACCTACTTGTTGGTCTCTCTTTTTTTTTTTTTTTTTTTTTTTTGAAACAGAGTCTTGCCCTGTCGCCAGGTGCCAGGCTGGAGTGCAGTGACGCAATCTTGGCTCACTGCAACCTCCTCCTCCCAGGTTCAAGCAATTCTCCTGCCTCAGCCTCCCGAGTAGCTGGGACTACAGGTGCCCACCACCATGCCCAGCTAATTTTTGTGATTTTAGTAGAGATGGGGCTTCACCATGTTGGCAAGAATAGTCTTGATCTCTTGACCTCATGATCTGCCCGCCTCGGCCTCCCAAAGTGCTGGGATTACAGGCGTGAGCCACTGCCCCAGCCCTGTTGATATCTTTAAGAAATAAAAAGAATGCCTTTGAAAATTGCCAGCAGTTTGGAGAAGCGTGAATGGAGATATCTAAAATGTGATTTATTCATGTTAGATGTTTTTCAGATGCTTTCAGTTAAAAGCCTTAACTACTGCCACCCAATATGAAGGTACCATTTATTTACAATGCAGGGCATGCTGTTTGCAAAGAAACCCCATGTTTACATTTTACTTTGCTGTCAGCTGCCCATGTCTATCTCTGACTATTTGTTATGCTACTGTGGCTCATGAACAGAAATGATGATGCAACAGAGGAATCAACCAGGTTAAGGAATTGAGCAGTTGGCAAGATGCCAGGAAAAAGTAGGAACAGAAGAAACTGATTTATATTTGGTTATCTGCCTGAAGCAAGGAGGTGGCCTCTGCTTTGTTTTTGTTCACAATACTCTTAGCTTTTCTAGATTTCCTAGCTTGACCAAAATCACCAAAATCCAGTGTTTTCATGTATACAAAATGATATGAAAAAACACAGTATCTTTATGATTTGTAATGTGCTTCTGCCAAAATATTCATACCAATATTTTTGGTAAAGGAAGTGGTACAATTCTTTGAGATATGACATTTCAATAATTCAGTAGTTTGGTTACAAAAAGAAGGAAAGAAAACAGTTTCAGAATGTTGACTGGTAACATTTTTCTGGAATGGTGAGACTATCCTTACATTTTACCCCTAAACTTCATTTCTTGGCCTCAAATAAGAAGAAATAGCCTAAGGTCAGATTATTTGTCACGTAAATTGTGAAAAAATTAATCAATCCTCAATCAGTTAATCATTAAGCAAGCATTGTGGATCTATTATGTCATGCCTATCCCTCTGCTAGATGTTACAGAAGATAAAACAAAATAGAAATCTATTCACAGACCTTAAAAAAATCTTATAATCCTGTTGTGGAAAAAACGAGTCTCAAAGTCAAAACGATGAGATAATTTTTCCAATTGTGAGTGCCAGGAATGTGCTACAAAATGTATTGTTGTGTAAATTCAGGAAAAGTAGAGATTACTGAGGGCTGAGGCTACTAGCTATTTATGAAAACATTCTTCAGGAGTTGCATGTACTATTCAGGTCCCGAGAGTTTGTACTATGCTTTCACTTGCTAGAGGCTGAATGGACATTTTCCATTTTGTTTAAGAAATGCATATTCAGTTAAATATTTTAAATTACTAGAAGGAAATGGTGAACAGTGAAGAGGGGAAGATAAAGAATATTCCCTGAGATGAAGAAGACCAGCTTGATAATGGGGCTGGCCTGCCATTTTTGTTTTTTTAATGCAAATTATGACAATAACCTATATTAAAGTATAGATTTATTTACTCACACTCTCCTTTTTGGGTACATTACTGCAGGAATACTGGACAGATTTAGAACTGTAGTTTAGAATAACAGAAAATGCATATAGCATTTGGTGTATGTCAGGAATTTTTCCAACCACTTTATAACTATTTATTTATTTCATACTAATAACTCTGTAAGACTTTACAGGTGAGAAAAATAAAGCACAGAGAGGTAAAGTAATTTGTCCAAACTCACATAACTAATAAGTGGAAAGCCAAGATTTGAACCCAGGCAACTTGGTTTCAACTTTTAAATACTATGCATGGTGGCTGGCATTACATTTGGTTATTTGCAGGACCTCAACCAACTTCTAGGTGTATCTATATACAGTTAAACTTGTGTGCTTGTTAAGACTTTCCTTGGCCTCTATTATTTCGCCATATATTATGTAGGTTCTGAGGAAATCTGGTGGGAATGTTGGTCATGAGATCAAGGAGAAAGTTATATATGTATGAAAAACAACTTTTTTGGTCTCTCTTAAATTATTATATAAATTGTTGAATCATCAGTTGACTTCTTTGATTAGGCTCTTATGCAGCAGATAATTGAGAACTATAAGCCAACAAGACATTGCTTGTATACCCTGATCACAACAGGGCAGAATTCTATGGCAGATAACTGTCCAGAGTAGCTTTCCTACAGTGAGCAGACATTCTGAGGGGGTACAAATACTTTTCCACCAGCCTCCATCTTCTCATTTGTTTGCTCATACTGTGTCATGGAGTCTTCTTAGCAAGACTTATAAGTAACAATGGTTTCTTACATTTTGCCCTCCCCATATGCAAACCAACTACTACAAGAGTACTGAATGAATAATGGTGGATAGTAAAGCCATCTCTGGTAGATCTTAAGTTGGCTCACTTTCAATTCATTTTGTTTTTGAACATCTATGCCCCAAATGTCAACATTTCTGTCAAGTTCCTTCTCAAATTGTTTTCTGAATTCTCATCTGAAAGGAAGAGTCAAGCACATCTGCTAGAGGCATTTTCATCAAGCATACTACATAAGGTCTTTGCTCTTTCACCTTTCCCACTGGCTCAAACTAATGCCCACCCTCATGCTTTCCTCGTTGCTGACCCTGCCAAGAAATGCCATTGCAGTCACCATGCCCCTCAACCCAAGAACAGATCTCAAGGTATATTTGAAATGGAAAATAATTCACCTTCACTAAAATGCTGGGGTTCTGCATCAAAATATTTGTTGATTTTGCTTTTGTTTGGGCAGGCAGAGGAAGGGAATTCCACTATGCCTGTCACAGTGATTGACAGAAATAAAGCATGGAAGAAAGCAACTGTGTTTATGAGCCAGGGAGGTGAAAACTAGACAAGACCTGGATCATATATTTTTAACAACTCAATAAATTTCTTTCACCCATTCCCAAAATCTTCACTTTACAGCCAGAAAAGAATGACATCAAGTTTCAGCTAGAAATGAATTTTTGTTTGTGAAGGTTGGAAAGTTATAAGACTATAAAACATATTTTTAATGAAATTGCAATATCCTCCAGAGTCTCACTCAAATCTAGTCCTTGGGGCTATGCTATTCTTATAGGAAAGATAACCTTCCAGCAAGGTCTTTGTGCTACTTCAGCAACCAAATTCTTCTAGATGAGTCTGAAACAATCTCTTTTTATGCTGAGTTCTGTATTGTTCTCTCATTGTATTAAAGCAAAGTCTGACTTATTTCACTGTCCCAAATCCTTGACATTCAGAGTGGAATCATTCAAGAATTGGTTACGGTAAATGTGTTTTGTGGAGGAGATTTGACAAGTTTAGAGGCCATCAATAGGCAAATTGTAGCAGGATATACTAGCAATGGCTCATGTCTCATTTCTGAGGAATCATGAGGAAAGAGAAAGTTTGTCTTTGAAAGTTAAAACCTGTTTTTTTCTTTTAATTATATATTAATTCACTCTAGAGATATTCTGATAAACTTTATTGAGGCAATATAGTATAGCTGGAAGAGCACGAATTTTTAAGCAAAACATACAGATTGGAAACATGGCTGTGCAAACAAGTAGATGCGGGTGAAATCTTGGAAATAAATTAACAGCTCAGACTCTATTTTATCCTCTGTATATAGCAAATAACCTTACTGATTCTGCAGGGTTGTTCAGAATAAATGAGATATAAATATATAAATGAAGTGTAAATCTATGTCACTATAACAAATACTTAAGTCTCTACAATGTACATTTTTTTTTTTTTTGGTGGTGGTGTTTCTTTTATCCTTAAAAGTGAATGGTATAAATCTTTTCCTCCCTGTTTTCTCCTGTTCTTCACTTTTTACTGGGGCAAATTTATTTTGAAACATAATCTCAAGCATATGCTGAGTGAATTCAATTGAAGAATAGTCACAAGAGACTCCTTTCCCAAACAGGTTGGCTAATTGTTAGCCATAAAATTAATAGCTCTCAAAAAGAGAGCGAGGCATCCTGATTGCCATATAGGGCTGTAAGGGACAATGGATGATGTACGCGTTATTATCTATGTAACCCAACTTGAGAATATTTGGTAAAAGGCCCACTTTAACTCAAAAATTTTCACAATAATAGCTGCTGCCACCTTCCCCCTTTGCCTAACATGAACTTGTTTATGTGGTTGTGATGGTTAATACTGAGTGTCAGCTTGATTGGATCGAAGGATACAAAATTTTAATCCTGGGTGTGTTTATGAGGGTGTTGCCAAAGGAGATTAACATCTGAGTTAGTGGGCTGGGGAAGGCAGACCCAGGCTTAATCTAGTGGACACAATCTAATCAGCTGTCAGCAAATATAAACCAGGCAGAAAAATGTGAAAGTTGAGACTGGCCTAGACTTGCAGCCTACATCTTTCTCTTATGCTGGATGCTTCCTGCCCTCGAATGTCAGACTCCAAATCTTCAGTTTTGAGACTTGAGCTGGCTCTCCTTGTTCCTCAGCTTGCAGAAAGCCTAATGTGGGATCTTGGGATCATGTAAGCTAATAATAATCTTCCCTTGATATATATATATATATATATATATATATATATATATATATATACACATGCACACACACATATGTATACATACATATATGTGCAAACTGTATATATATATATATATATATATACACACACACATGTACACAGTTTGATTGGATTATATACATATATAATCCTATATATATACAGTTATATATATATATATATATATATATATATACACAGTTTGATTGGATATATACATACATATATATATATATATATACATATATATATATATATACATATATATATGTAAATTGTGCCAGGATATACTAGTGCTGGTTCATGTCTCATTTCTGAGGAATCTTGAGGAAAGAGAAAAGTTATATGTATAACTTATATATATCCTATTATATATAGTGTGTATATGTATTATACACATATATGTATATGTATATATATATATACTGTTTTTTCTGTCCCTCTAAAGAAACATGACTAATAGGAATTTGGTACCAGGGATGGTTCTAGAGAAACAGAATATTAAGGATTGAGTTATTTCATTGGATTTGGGGTTTCTGGAGTGGACTTCTTAATATAATTAAACCCCAAAATGTGAAGGACTTTACTTCTAATAGTATGGATAACACTGATAGTCCTGGGCATGAACTGTTTAGAGAGTTATGCAAAGTAAGTGCATTTGACACTCCTGATTTACCACTGATGACAGGCAAAAAGTTTAGTTACTCGATACATAGTACCTCTGATCATATGTCGAGAACCAAGGAACATAATGAAGCTGGTTGGTTGCTCCTAAGTTCAGTGGACAAAGTGATGAAAGAAAATGATGAACTCAGGAATTCTGTTTCATGGCTTCAAAAGCATATACTGAGCCTCAAAACTGCTAAGACTGCCTAGAGTAAGAGTCTTATCTGCTGTAGAGAAAGAGCTGATATTGTATACAAACAGACACATGCTCTTAACATGTGAATGGCTGACGTGCAACAAAATGTGCATGCACAGCCTCATCAGGTGTCTACTGTTTAAGTGAAGGCATTGATTGGAAAATAATGGGACTCTGCAACTTGGAATGGGGAAGTGTCAGAGGACCCTGATGAAACTGGGGACACTGAGTTTGTAAACTCTGATGAAACTTTTTTGCCAGAAGGAACCCCATCCATCCTAGTGGCAAGATTCCCTCCCTGATCCACGCTGCCATCAGCCTTTCCACATTTGTCTAAGGAGATAATCGCTGCACTGACTGAGGCAAGAGTGCTGGCCTCCCCTGAGGCAGTTGCCATGATTCTCCTCAGGAGCCACCCCTAAAGCCTCTGTTTGCTTCTAGACATATAACTAAAATCCCAATGGGCCTCTAGGGGTGAGGTTGAGAGTGTGACCCATGAGGAAATGTATTACATTCAAAAAGAACTGTTTGAGTTCGCTAATTTATAAACAGCAATCTCAAGAACAGGCATGGGAAAGGATATTAAGGGTATAGTAAAGTGGTGGAAGGAACATAGAGTTGGATCAGGCAGAATTTATTGATCTGGGTCCACTAAGTAGGGACTCTGCTTTTAATGTTGCAGCTCAGGGAGTTAAAAAAAAGTTCTAATAGTTTATTTGCTTGCTTAGCTGAAATATGGATTAAAACATGGCCCACTGTGAGTGAGCTCAAAATGCCTGATCTCCCTTTGTTTAATGTAGAGGAAGGGATCCAAAGGCTGAGGGAGACTGGGATGGTGGAGTGGATTAGTCACTTTAGACCTACTCATGCCAGCTGGGAGGGTCCAGAAAATATACCCTTGAGCAATCAATGCCTTGTAAAATAGATTTGTGAGAGCAGCACCTGCATCTTTGAAGAGCCATGTAATTGCTCTTCTCTGTATGTAAGATCTAATGGTGGGTATGGTAGTCACTCAGCTACAAAATTTAAATACAGTGGGAATAATTGGATCCAGAGGTTGCAGTGGCCAAGAGGTGGCACTCAACCATCAGAGGCAAGATGGGTGTAGCTATTGTAATGGACAGCAGAGGCAAAGCAGCAATCAGAATAGTCTGACTCGTATAGAGGTCTGGCATTGTCTAATCATGGCATTCCTAGAAGTGAAATTGGTAGGAAGCCTACTGTATTTTTTTTTTGAAATTAAAACAAATAATAATAGCATGGCTTTCTTTCTTTCTTCCTTTTCTTTTTTTATTTATTTATTTTACTTTAGGTGCATACTATATCTGGCATTTCTCCCCATGTTATCCTTCCCCACCCTCCCCTCCTTCCCCATCCCCTGCTGTCTCTCCCCTACCCCCCCCAACTGACCCCAATATGTAATGTTCCTTTCCCTGAGTCCACGAGCCTACTGTATTTCTATTTAATTTATGCAAACAGAATATTTCTAGGCCAAATGGACAAAAGACTAAATTTGAATTATAAAACCAGAATCACAGCCCCTCAATCAATTTCCAGAGTTGAACCAGTTTACAGACCCATAACCCCTTAAATGAGGAGGAGGCTGGGTTTCCTTGATGAAACACCCCACTACATTACTGACAATTTATGCAGTGAATATTTCTCCTATCCTTCCCCAAGAAAACCTCCAGCCTTTTACTAGGGTACCTGTGCATTGGGGAAAGAGAAATCGGACATTTCAGGGACTACTGGACAGTGGCTCTGAACTGACGTTGATTCCAGGGGACCCAAAACGTCATTGCGGTTCTCCAGTTTTGTCCCTCTAGAGAACACTAATACAGTGGTGAAGAACATAAGAGTACAAGCTTCCCCAGCTTTGCAAAGAGGTGAAGTTTAGCTTTATATCTGTCATGAACATAATATTACATGATACCAGCTATGTAAGTTGTGATAGATATACCATGTGTTCTTTGTTCTGTAAGAGTATGGGAATTAGAAAATGTCCATAAATTGCAAAATAATAATAATAATAATAATAATAATAACCATGAGCAATTTGAGGCATCTCAATGGACAACACAATTTACAAAATAACTACCTAGAAGTTCTTCTTCACTCCACTTCAGCCCTCATATGTTTGCTGTTTTAATTTAGTTTTACCATATATTTATTCAATGTATTTTACTAACCACCTTTATGTGTGAGGCACACTTCTAAGTGCTGGGGATAGAAAAGAGAACAAGACAAATTAAGACTCTGTTCTTGTGGATCCTACATTGTAGTGAGGGTGAATCAAACTGTAAAAAGTTAAGCAACTACAGATTGTGATGAGAGCTATGATAAAAATAACAGAGTGATGTGACAGATTGGTTGGAAGTCCCTAGATTATAATGGATGGTCAAAGGCTTTTTTGGCAAGGTGATATTTAAACTAAAGTCTAAATGGTAAGAATAATCCAGCCATGCAGAGAAATAGGAGCAGCAGTGGAGGAAGCAAAGAAACCCTCTGATATGAGAAGCAGGCATGCTTAAGGAATCAAAGAAATCACTTTGGATGAGTCGTAGCAAACAAGAAAAAAAGAAATAACAATGAGGCCATGTGTAGCCATATAGGTCAAGATGAGCAGTCTGAATTTGGTTGGGCAACAATAAAATCATTGGAAAGTTTGAAGTCAGAGAATAATGCCCTATATATATATATTGAGATGGAGAATAATCTCATATATATATATATATATATATATATATATATATATGAGAGAGAGAGAGAGAGAGAGAGAGAGAGAGAGAGAGAAGAGAGAGAGAGATGGAGGTTTGCTCTTGTTGCCTAGGCTGGAATGCAATGGCACGATCTCGGCTCACCACAACCTCTGCCTCCCAAGTTCAAGTGATTCTCCTGCATCAGCCTCCCAAGTAGCTAGGATTACAGGCATGTGCCACCATGCCCGGCTAATTTTGTATTTTCAGTAGAGATGGGGTTTCTCCATGTTGGTCAGGCTGGTCTGGAACTCCTGACCTCAGATGGTCTGCCTGCCTCAGCCTCCCAAAGTGCTGGGATTACAGGCGTGAGTAACAGCATGGCCAATATTTTTAATCAATTACTATATTTGTGTGGTTGATGGATTTTAGCTAAACGAGAAGGAAAACTGGAAATCTTGTTAGGAGACACTGGAGGATTCCAGGTGAAAAATGATCATAATCTAAATTATTAGAATAGATTTTAACAGTGGAGGCAAGGTTAAATGTAGATTCAGGGAATATTTAGAAGATAGTGCTTATGTTTTCCTCTTTAAATTGGCTGCTAGAAAGCTTAGTGTCATATTTCTGGTTCACTTAAGGGTATTCCTTCTGTGTTTTAACTTCTTCATATTAATTTTTTTATTGCATTTTAGGTTTTGGGGTACATGTGAAGAACATGCAAGATTGTTGCATAGGTACACACATGGCAGTGTGATTTGCTGCCTTCCTCCCCTTCACCTATATCTGGCATTTCTCCCCATGCTATCCCTCCCCACTTCCCCACCCCCCATCCCTCCCCCATTTCCCCCCAACAGACCCCTGTGTGTAGTGCTCCCCTCCCTGTGTCCATGTGTTCTCATTGTTCAACACCCGCCTATGAGTGAGAACATGTGTGGTTTGATTTTATTCTCTTGAGTCAGTTTGCTGAGAATGATGGTTTCCAGGTTCATCCATGTCCCTACAAAGGACACGAACTCATCGTTTTTTTATGGCTGCATAATATTCCATGGTGTATATGTACCGCATTTTCCCTATCCAGTCTATTATTGATGGGCATTTGGGTTGGTTCCAGGTCTTTGCTATTGTAAACAGTGCTGTAATGAATATTCGTGTGCATGTGTCCTTATAGTAGAATGATTTATAATCCTTTGGATATATACCCAGTAATGGGATTGCTGGGTCAAATGGAATATCTATTTCTAGGTAAGAAGACAGAGTGTAGATTGGTGGTGGCCAGAGGCCAGCAAAAAGTCCAATGTTGCATTTTTTTTTTGTAAGAAGTCCAAAATTGCATTATTTAAATAAAAGGCAATAAAGAAATTGTTAGGCAACATATGATGATTCTTAGCCTCTAGTATTGGGCAATCAATCATTAAATGGTGTTTACAAAGAGACTAAATCATTAAATAGTGTTTACAAAGAGAGGTTGATTAAAGGGTACAAATATACAGTTTGATAGAAGAAATAAGACCTTGTGTTTGATAGGTCAGTAGGGTAACTATTCAATCTATTGTATATTTCAAAATAGCTAGAAGAATACCTCGAATCTCATTGGGTATTGAATAAAATTGCTGTGAGAATGAGTGTGCAAATATCTCTTCCAGACCCTGCTTTCAATTCTTTTAGACATATATGCATGTATCAAATCTTTCCAGCATAAAGACAAATATTTAAGGTCATGTATATCCCAATTACAATGACTTGACCTTTACAAATTATGTGAATGTATTAAATTATCATATGTACCCCACATGTTTGAACTTTTGACATTTAGATAATCTTGATTTGTATCTTCTCCATTTTTCAATAATTTCTAGAACTACAGGAGAACTCTGTCCCTTCTCTGGATTTTACACACAAAAAATTTCCTCTGTTTTTATCCCCTTCTTTTTTTTTTGTATTGTGGTAAAAACATAGCATTTATGTCTTTAATTTAAAATTGTGTGTGTTTAATGTATACAGTGTGATGTTTTGATATAAATAAATACTAAACTGATTATTACAATAAAAAAAAAGAAGATAGTGCTGCTAGGAATCTTATTGAATGGAATATAGGAGGTGAAGGAAAGAGAAATAAAAAATTTTTTCTAAGTTTGTAGTATGGGCCACAGGTCAAAGATTGTTGTATTTTGCTGTGATGAGGCAGATGGAGGAAATGTTTTTGTTTTTTACCTGTTATATTTAAGAACCCTATTATAACTTAAATAGAGATGAAAAGGAGGGAATTGGATACACGAGTCTAAATTTCCAGGGACAAATCTGGGCTGGAGATAGAGATAGTAGGCTGAACCATGTATCTAAGATTAGATCACCTACCAGTGACTAGAAACAGTGATTATCTGAAGGCAGAGACCTAGGATGCCCCCAAAATTTATGTTCACTTTTGCATATATTCATTTATACTTCTCTTCCTCTCCCTTGCCTCTCTTCCTATCTCATTTTTCTTCTTTACCATCGCTTCTTCCATCACTGAGTTTAAAATTTCTATGATAATCCAGACAGAAGCTATCAGTAACCTTTTTGTTAGAGATCACCGTGAAGCAAGGAGATTGCCTGTCATATTTCTCTTAGGCATTTTAGTCAGATTCAGTCTATTTCAAGTGGGTGTAGTGAACAGCTACAGGTGTGAATACAAAACACATCTGTGTCAGAGAAATCTGGTAAGTAATAATGGGATATCACCTCAAGTAGCAATGAGCACATGCAGCAGCCATATCTTTCTGTCTGAATATAACATGCTATCAGAAGTCAGTGATCCTTGAGGAAATATCTAATTCCAGGCAAAGTGCAAGGTCAGCTTGGAACAAATAACTTATGGAAGAAAGTAAGGAAGTGCTTAAAACTGAGGAAACATAAAAGAATGTACAGACCAACATAATAAGTCTCTCAGGGGCCACAGTTGGGGAAATTTATTTACAAAACTGATTTATAACACATTGAATTAAAAATAACCTAGAACTTCATAAGAGTATTCACATTCACAGAAAAAAGGTAGCATGGGAGGAGAAGGGGATATATTTTCTTTATAAAAGAATAACAATTTATGAAAAAGAAGACAAGATAAAATTAGATAATCTTGATGTGCAATTACTAATTTAATGACTGATTATGGAAAGGATTATCAATGATGCTAAAACTCTATGGTAAAAAGTTTTGAGGAGTAGGATATTACATTGTTTCCAAGACTACTCTCAATGAAAAAAAAATATGCCTTCACATTAGAAAAAGGGCTGAAACAACTTTTAACTATGTGAACAAAGAAAATCATCAATATGGAACAAACTGACATTATGCAGTTCCTAATAAGATGCTGAGAAGAAAAGAATACATTATCTATGTAATATTCTTGTAAAAATGTTTGACCTGGCTCCACTCAGGGAGAAACAATAAAACAAACCTATATGGTAGAATAGTCTATAAAACAAATGACCTGCCATCCTCAAAATTGTCAGCATCATCAAAGACACACCACACACACACACACACACACACACACACACACACACACATTCACACACACACTTGAAAAAATAAAAATATTCTTATTGAAGGTAGTGGAAGAAATATGACAAGTAAAAAAACACATGTAATTCTGAGTTAGATCCTGAGGTATAAAAATACACTATTGGGAATTTTGAATATGGACAGTGTAGTAAATATCATTGTATTCTCCAGTGATATTCTGCCCCCTGATGTCTGCACTTTCGTGTAATATCTTCCCACGAGCATGGGTGTGGTCTGTGACTTGCTTCTACCAATGGAATATGGCAAAGGTGATTCAATAGTCACTCCTTGATTATATTATATTATAATTATCTGATACTTTATCATCATTTGATTATTACAATTATCCAACACATAAGATAGGGAAACTAAGGTTCAGAGATTATAAGTAATTTGCCCAAGATTACATAGTACATTAGTGAAAACCAGGATTCAAACACAGGTTACTCTGACTCCAGCCTCTGTTCCTGTAACCACTTTCTCTCCTGTATGGAGTAGGCATGCACAGGATATTGAAGGAAGATCAAATGTTAAAGGGCTATTACAGTAATTTAGAAGGAGCAGATTATGACAGTGTTTCTCAAAGTGTGGTCCTCAGACAGGCATCATCAGCATCACTTGGCATTGTGTTTAACATACAAATTCTTGGGCTGCATCCCAGTCCTACTGAATCAGAAGCTCTGAGAGTTTGACCCAGCAATGTTTGTTTTAACAGTATTTCCAGAAGTTGGAAATTCTGATGCTCACTCAAATTTTAGGACCATTAGATGAAAGCAGTAGCAGAAGATGAGAGACAAGGGAATATACAACACGATTTGGAGAGGTTATGGGGAATATTAGAATCGAATTGTTACCCATGTTTGAAGCATGAGCAATGGGAAGAATAATAGTGACACGGAAGGAAAGAGAGAAAGATCTGCCTTTTGTTTCTCCAGTAATTTGATGTTAGGGAACTTTTGATGCATACATTCAGAATACACAAAAACAATGTAGTAGTGAGTGGTAGGTTTTCATTCTTGCTTCCCCAGCTATCCTAATAGTTAAAGCAAAGCATCAACATGTTTGTATTCTGCAGTGAGGTAAGCAGAAGGGGGTGGTAGCAGTGGGAAGCATGTAGTACAATTAAGCATAAAAGAAAAACAATGATGCAAGGCTCCTGTGAAAATGGAAGGACTTTAGAAGTTAATTTTAAATACATGCACATGTGTTTGCTATGATAGCATGAGTCAAGAAGATGACTCTATTAATAAAAGCAGTATTATAGCAAATGGAAGTAATAAGACACTGCAGCATTTACTGGTCTACATCAGAAGCCCTACTGCTCTTAGATGCTTGCCTTTCAACCTTATTTGAAATTAAAAACTAAACCCCTTGTGAGGGAAATCTGTTCCACCTGAAACAGTATCAAAAAACTTCATCTCAAATTAATTGCGTTGGTATTTGCCATAGCTGAGAGAAACACTGGGAGTTAATGATAAATCCATCTTAAGTAAACTAAGTTTCTGAGCAATTGCTTTGATCAACTGGACTAATAAGATCAACGTATTTGGATAGCACTTGGTAGTTTTCAAATTATTTTAGCATCTATTATCTTAATTAAACTAAAAAGTTGGTGAGTCAGGCAAGGAAACTATTGCTGTTTCCATTTTATGGTGAAGGGGATGAAGATTCATAGAGGTCTCCTATGATAAAGGCATTCTTTTAGTTGTCGTTCTCATTTAGTTGTCATTCTAGGCCAAATTTGCCCTGTATAACAATACTAAAGTCACAAGATGAATTATACGTAAGGGGATTACTTATTCTCTTAGGCAAATAAACTCCGGGAGGGTTATCCCACAGGGTGTGAGATGAGACTATATATGTTTGGGTATTCTTTTCATTGAGATAACAAAACTCTTATTTCTGTTTTATTTTATTTTTCTAATTTTAATTGTTTTGGGGGAACAAGTGTTTGGTTGCAGGGAAAAGCTCTCTAAAGATGATTTCTGAGATTTTGGTGCAGCCATCATGCAAGCAGTGTATCTTTTATTCCTCATCTTCCTCTCCTACTCTCCCCCAAGTCCCTAAAGTACATTATATCATTCTTATGCCTTTGCATTCTCATAGGTTACCTCCCACATATAAGTGACATACTGTATTAGTTAGGATTCTCTAGAAAGACATAATTAATAGCATATCTATTATCTCCTATTATATAGATAGACGTGTGTGTGTGTGTGCGTGTGTGTGTGTGTAAAGGGGATTTTATTAGGTATTCACTTACATCATCACAAGACCACACAATAGACTGACCATAAGCTGAGGAGCAAGGAGAGCCAGTCTACTACAAGCAACTACAAGCTAGTCTGAGTCCCAGAATTGAAGAACTTGGAGTCTGATGTTCAAGGACAGGAAGCATCAAGCATGGGAAAAAGATGTAGGCTGGGAGGCTAGGCCTGTCTCTAGCTTCATGTTGTTATGCTTGCTTTATATTCGCTAGTGACTGATTAGATGGTGCTCACTCAATTAAGGATGGGTCTGCCTTTTCCAGCCCACTGACTCAAAAGTTAATCTCCTTTGGCAACACCCTCACGGACACACCCAGGATCAATATTGCATCCTTCAACTGAATCAAGTTGACACTCAGTATTAACCATCACAAGTCCACCCCATGTCAATTTGAAATCATAAACATCTCCTGAGAGCATAATAATCTTCAAATAAAGACAATAATAAGGTCATAATTATGCCTAACATAATACAACCATCCTTCATAGAACCAGAAACATTGATCCCCAATCCAAAAACTATTACATAAAGTTAACAGTATTTAAATGCTGATATGAAGTCAATAAATCTTATGTCACATGAGAAAGAAAAAGGAAATAAACTGAATATATTTTCTTAGTACAAGTGTATACATACACAAACATGTTTCTAACAGAAGGAGGAGGAAATACTCATGACAATTACAGTCCTTGTTTCTGCAACCAGTCATCCAGTCATAGCTGGTATTGATGACTACCTTCTTTTCCTCTCCATTCTGTATTCCTTGCCTTCAGCAAGCAACTCAGCAGGTCATGGTTTTCTTCCTGCTGGAGTGACCCAAACCTTCATTCCTGAAGTGTCTGGGTGGTTTGTAGTTCTGCCTGAATTGGGCTGTTGTAGTTTCCCACTGACCTTAATCACAGAGCATGTTAATAATAAGAGACGCCTTAATGGATCTCCTGTATTCCATGCGTGTTCTTCCTTACACCCATTATGGAGTAGTAGACTGATTTCATCTTGATAGTCTGGGAAAATCACTGCAGCCAACACTGTAACTCCCTTCTTAGCCTGTTTACTTAAAGGTAAAAGGAGCCTAAAGTATGCCGGTGGCAATCTTAACTTCCAGTTTAAAGGGATTGCTGTGTCTCCTGGTGGCAGTGCTCCTCCCTTTGAAAATAAGACTTCTAGGCCAGCAGAACATAATGTTGCAGGAACAGGAAGCAAAAATTTTGCTAGTGGATCACTACAGGTGATGGTTAGTGGTGCTGCTTCAACTTTCACCTCTTCATTCCTGGACCCATGAATCCTGGCTGTGAGATGCTGCTTTAGAGCATACATGGCCTTCTGGAGAACTTTGCCAGAGCTCTGCACTTATTATCACCTAGTTGGTGGTGTAATTTTGACTTCAAAAGGCCATTCCACAGTTCTATCAATCCAGCTGCTTTAGGATGATGGGGAACATGGTAACACTAGTGAATTCCATGAGCATGAGCCCACTGTTGCACTTCTTTACCCATAAAGTGAATGCCTTGATCAGAGGCAATGCTGTGTGGAAATCATGATGGTGAATAAGGCATTCTGTGAGTCCACAAATGGTAGTCTTGGCAGAAGCATTGCATGTAGGATAGGCAAACCCATATCTGGAGTGTCTATTCCAGTGAGGACAAACCTCTACCCTTTTCATGATGGAAGAGGTCCAGTGTAATCAATCTGCCACCAGGTAGCTGGCTGATCACCCCAAGGAATTGTGCCACATCGAGGGTCAGTTCTGGTCTCTGCTGCTGGCAAATGTGGGTCCTCACCAGTGATCATAGCCAGGTCAGCCTTGGTGAGTGAAGATCCATGTTGTTGAGCCCATGCATAACCTCCATCCCTGTCACCATGGCCATTTTGTTCATGGGCCCATTGGCGATGACAGGGGTGGCTGGGAAAAGAGGCTGAGTGGTGTCCACAGAATGGGTCATCCTATCCACTTGATTATTAAAATCCTTGTCTGTCGAGGTCACCCGTTGGTGAGCACTCACCTGGGATAAAAATATCTTCACAGTTTTTGACCACTCGGAGAGGTCCATCCGTGTTATCTCTTCCCCAGATTTCTTTGTCACCAATTCTCTAATCACACATTTTCCAAGTCCCTGACCATCCAGCCAAACCATTGGCTACAGCCCATGAATCAGTATATAATGGCACATCTGTCCATTTCTCTTTCCATGCAAAGTGCATAATCAAATGCACTGCTCAAAGTTCTAAACACTGGGAACATTTTTCTTAACGATTTCCTTCAGGGATGTCCTGGAAGGGGGCTGTAGTGCTGTAGCTGTCCACTTTGGGGAGGTGCCTGCATATCGTGCAGAAACATCTGTGAACCAGGCCCTAGTCTTCTCTTCCTCTGTCAACTGACAATAGAGAACTCCCCATGAGGCCATTGGCACAGGCTGGGGGAGAGAAGGCAGGGTGGCAGGAGTGGAGACCATGGGCATTTGAGCCACTTCCTCATGTAACTTACTTGTGCTTTCAGGACCTGCTTGAGGCCGATCATACATGTACCACTTCCATTTGATGATGGAATGCTGCTGTGCATGACCCACTTTATGGCCAGATGGGTCAGAAGGCAACCAGCTCATGATAGGTAGTTCAAGTCCCATGGTGATTTGATGACCCATAAACAAACATTCAGTTTCCACCAAAGCCCAGTAACAGGCCAAGAGCTGTCTCTTAAAAGGAGAGTAGTTACCTCAGAAGATGGCTGGGCCTTGCTCCAAAATCCTAGAGGCCTCTGCTGTGATTCACCTGTGGAGGCCTGACAAAGGCTGCAAATGGCATCCCTATCTGCCACCGACACCTTAAGCATGATTGGATCTGCTGGGTCATGTGGCCCAAGTGGCAGAGCAGCTTGTATAGCATCCTGAACCTATTGCAGATCCTTCTTCTGTTGTGGATATCACCCAAAACTGGCAGCCTTTTGGGTAACTCAATAAATGGCCCAGAGTAACACACTCAAATGACGAATATGTTGCTTCTAAAATCCAAATAGGCCCACTAGACCTTGTCCCTCTTTCTTGGTTGTAGGAGGGGTCAAATGCAGTAACGTATCCTTTACCTTAGAAGGAATGTCTTGACAGGCCCCACATCACTAGACCCCTAGAAATTTTACTGAGGTAGAAGTTACCTGTATTTTGTTGGATTTATTTCCCATTCTGTGGCATGTAAATGTCTCACCAAAAGTCTGGTGTATTTGCTGCTTTTTGCTCACTGGATCCAATCAGCATAATATCATCACTGTAATAGACCAATGTGATATTTTGTGAAAGCAAAAAGTGATCATGGTCTCTCCAAATAAAATCATGACACAAATTTGAAAAATTGATATACCCCTGAGGATGGACAGCAAAAGTATATTGCTGGCCTTGCCAGCTAAAAGCAAGTTGCTTCTAGTGGGCCTTATGGACAAGAATGGAGAAAAAAGAATTTGCCAAGTCAATAGCTGCATACCAGGTACCAGGAGATGTGTTAATTTGCTCAAGCAATGAAACCACATCTGGTACAGCAGCTGCAATTGTAACAACCACTTGGTTAACCTTACAATAATCCACTGTCATTATCCAAGATCTATCTGTCTTCTGCACAGGCCAAATGGGAGAGTTGAATGGGGCTGTGGTGTGAATCACCACCCCTGCATCTTTCAAGTCCTTGATGGTGGCACTAATCTCCAAAATCCCTCCAGGGATGTGATATTGCTTTGATTTACTAGTTTTCTAGAGAGAGACAGCTCTAATGGCTTCCATTTGGCCTTTCCCACCATAGTAACCCTCACCCTACCAGTCAGGAAGCCAATGTGGGAGTTTTGCTAGCTGCTAAGTATGTCTAGGCCAGTTAGGCATTCTGGCACTGGGGAAATGACCACAGGATGAGTCTGGGGACCCACTGAAAGTTGGACTTGAGCTAAAACTCCATTAATTACATGACCTCCATAAGCCCCTATTTAGATGGAGAACCACAATGATGTTTTGAGTCCTCTGAAATCAATGTCAGCTCAGAGCCACTGGCCAGTAGTACCTAAAATGTCTGATCATTTCCATTTCCCCAATGCACAGTTACCCTTGTAAAAGGCTGGAGGTCTCTTTGGGGAAGAATGAGAGAAAGATTCACTGCACAAATTGCCAGTAATGTAGTGGGATCCTACCTCAAGGGGATGCAGCCTCCCCTTCATTTAGGGGGTTCTGGGTCTTTAAACTGGCTCAAGTCTGGGAATGGATTGGAGGGCCATGAATCTCTGTTTTTATAATTCAAACTAGCCTTTTGTCCACTTGGCCTAGAAGTTTTCTGTTTGTATAAATTAAATAGAAATGTAGTAGGCTTCCCATCGATTTCACTTCTAGGAACACAATGATTAATTAGCGAATGCTAGAGCTCTACATGAGTCAGACTATTCTGATTGTTGCTTTGCCTCTCCTGTCCGTTTTGGTAGCTATGCCCATATTGTCTTTGATGGTTGAGTGCCACCACTTGGCTCCTGCTACCTCAGGATCCAATTATTCCCACTGTATTTAAATTCTGTAGTTGAGTGACTGCCGTACCCACCATTAGATCTTACATACAGAGAAGAGCAATTACGTGCCTCTTCAAAGATGCAGGTGCTGCTCTCACAAATCTATTTTGCAAGGCATTGGTCAAGGATATATCTTGTGGACTCTCTCAGCTGGGATGAGTAGATCTAAAATGATTAATCCACTCCACCATCCCAATCTCCCTCAGCCTTTGGATCCCTTCCTCTACATTAAACCAAGGGGAATCAGACATTTCGAGCTCACTCACAGTGGGCCATTTTTTAATCCATATTTCAGCTAACCAAGCAAATAAACTATCAGAACTTTTTTTAACCACCTGGGCTGCAACATTAAAAGCAGAATCCCGACTTAGTGGACTCAAATCAATAAATTCACCCTGATCCAATTCTATTTTCCTGCCACCATTATCCCATACCTTTAATATCCTTTCCCATGACTGTTTTTGAAATTGCTGTTTATATAAATTAGCAAACTCAAACAGTTCTTTTCAAATGTGTTTCAGTTCCTCAGGGGTCACACTCTCAACCTCACCTCCAGAGGCTCACTGGGACTTTAGTCTAGTTATAGACCTAGAAGCAAACAGAGGTGTTGGGGGTGGCTCTGAGGAGAATCAGTGTTATCTTCAGTGGTAACTGCCTCAGGGGAGGCCATTACTGTTGCCTCAGGCAGTGCAGGGTTTATCTCCTCAGACAAATGTGGAAAGGCTGATGGCAGCCTTTCTGACCGGAGGGGATGTCACCACTACTGGGAATGGGGAAGCTATTTCTTTTCTTTTTTTTCTTTTTGAGATGGAGTTTTTCGCTCTTGTTACCCAGGCTGGAGTGCAATGGCGCGATCTCGGCTCACCGCAACCTCCGCCTCCTGGGTTCAGGCAATTCTCCTACCTCAACCTCCTGAGTAGCTGGGATTACAGGCACGTGCCACCATGCCCAGCTAATTTTTTGTATTTTTAGTAGAGATGGGGTTTCACCATGTTGACCAGGATGGTCTCGATATCTTGACCTTGTGATCCACCCGCCTTGGCCTCCCAAAGTGCTGGGATTACAGGCTTGAGCCACCGCACCCGGGGGGGAAGCTGTTTCTTCTAGCAAAATAGGTTCATCAGAGTTCACAAACTCAGTGTCGTCAGCTTCATCAGGTCTTCCTACAAGTCCCCATTCCAAGTTGCCAGTTCCCATTCTTTTTCAATCAGTGCCTTCGCTTTTAACAGTAAATGCCTGGCAAGTTTGTGCGCACACCCTTAGTTGCAGGTCAGCTACTCGTGTCATACAAGCTTGTGTCTGTTTTTCCACAATTTCAGCTCTTTCTCTGCAGGAGATAAGACTCTCGGAGCAATCTTAGCAAATTTGAGGCTCAGTATCTGCTTCTGAAGCTAGGAGACAGAATTCTTGAGTTCATCATCTTCTTTCATCACTTTTTTCACTGAACTTAGGAACAACCAAGAAGCTTCATTGTTTCTTGGTTCTCCACATATGGTCGAAGGTATTATGTATAGAGTCACTAAACTTTTTGCCTCTCATCAGCAGTGAATCAGGAATGTCAAATGCATTTATATTGCATAACTCTCTAAACAGTCTCCACCATGGACTACCAGTCTTCTCCCTACTATTACAAGAAGAGTCCTTAGCGTTTTGGGGTCTAATCATATTAAGCAGCCAACTCTAGAAATCCCAAAACTAATGAAAGAGCTCCATCCTTAATGTTCTCTTCCTCTAGAACCACTCCTGGTATCAAAACCTGTATTAGTCAGTGTCTTCTTAGAGGGACAGAACTAATAAGATGTGTATGCATGTATAGTTGTACTAGTGGTAGATATATACATATATATCTTTGTATATCTGTCTATATAAATATCCATTCATTAATTGATGGATATTCAGGCTGGTTCTATGTTTTTGGAATCTATATAAATAAATAGATACAGATATAGATGATATAGATATAGGAGAGTTTATTAGGTATTAACTTACACAATCACAAGGTCCCACAATAGGCTGTCTGAAAGTCGAGGAGCAGGAAGAGCCAGTTCCAGTCCCAAAACATAAGAACTTGAAGTTTCATGTTCAAAGGCAGGAAGCATCCAGCACCAGGGAGAAAGATGTAGGCTGGGAGGCTGGGCACATTTCTTGCTTCATGTTTTCTGCCTGCTTTATTTTTACTGGCAGCTGATTAAATGGTGCATACTCGATTAAGATTGGGTCTGCCTTCCCCAGCCTATTGATTCAAATGTTAATCTCCTTTGGCAACACCCTTACAGACATACCCAAGATCAATATTGCATCATTCATTCTAATCAAGTAATATCAACTATCACATACAATGCTTGGTTTTCCCTTCCTGAGTTACTTCAGTTAGAATAATGGCCTCCACCTTCATCCAGGTTGCTGCAAATGCTATTCTTTTATTCCTTTTTATGGCTGAGTAGTATTCCACAGTGTGTTTAAATATATACAAATGTGTTACATATATCACATCTTCTTTATCCATTCATTAATTGATGGGCATTTAGGCTGGTTCTGTGTTTTTGGAATTGTGAATTGTGCTGCTATAAGCATGCATGTCCAAGTGTCTTTTTCGTGTAAGAATTTCTTTTTCTATAAGTAGTTATCCGATTTGCTGGATCAAATTGTAGTTCTATGTTTAGATTTTTAAGGAATCTCCACACTGTTCACACTGTTTTCCATAGTCGTTCTACTAGTTTACATTCCCATAAGCATTGTAAAAGTGTTCCCTTTTCACCACATCCATGCCAACATTGGCTATTTTTGATTTTCTAAATTATGGCCATTCTTGCAGGAGTACATTGATATGAACAGACCAATAACAAGTGGCAAGATTGGAAGAATAATAAAAAATGTCAACCAAGAAACGCCCAGGACCAAATGGATTCATGGCTACATTCTGTCATACATTCAAAGAATTGATACCAATCTTACTGAAACTATTCCAAAATATAGAGAAATAGGTAATCTTCCCTAAATAATTCTATGTAGCTAGTATCACCCTAGTACCAAAACCAAGAAAAGACATAACAGAAAAAGAAAACTACAGACCAATATCTCTGGTGAACATAGATGCAAAAATCCTCAACAAAATACTAGCTAACAAAATTCAGCAGCATATCAATAACATAATGCACCATCATCAAGTGGGTTTCATACTCGGGACTCAGGGATGGTTTAACATATGCAAGTCAATAAATGTGATACATCACCTAAACAGGATAAAACACACATGATATGATCATTTAAATACATGCAGAAAAGGCATTTGACAAACACCAATATCCCTTTATGATTAACACCCGCAGCAAATTGGGCATAGAAAGGACATACCTCAAGGTAATAAAAGCCATCTATGACAAACAAACAGCCAACATGATACTGAATAGCAAAAAGACAAAAGCATTTCCTCTGAGAACTGGAACAGACAAGGATGCCTACTTTCTCCACTTCTATTCAACATAGTACTGGAAATCCTCGTCAGATAAATCAGAGAAGAGAAGGAAGTAAAGGACATCTAAATACATAACAAGGAAGTCAAACTGTCACTGTTTGCTGATAATATGAAAGTATGCCTTGAAAACCCTAAAGATTCATCCAAACAGCTCCTAGATCTGATAAATTCAGTAAAGTTTCAGGATACAAAATCAATTACACAGATCAGTAGCACTGTTATATACCAACAGCAGCCAACCTGCAAATCAAATCAAGAACTCAACCCCTTTTACAACAGCTGCAAAAAAAAAAACACTTAGTAATATACCTAGCCAAGGAGGTAAAAAATCTCTACAAGAAAAACAAAAACACTACTGAAAGAAATCATAGATGACACAAACAAATGGAAACACATCCCATGCTCATGGATGAGTAGAATTAATATTGTGAAAATGATCATACTGCCAAGAAGAATCTACAGATTCAAGGTAATTCCCATCATAATCCACCATTATTCTTCACAGAACTAGAAAATAAAATAATCCTAAAATTCATATGGAACCAAAAAAGACCCTGCATAGCGAAAGCAAAACTAAACAAAAAGAACAAATCTAGAGGCAGCACATTACCCAATTTCAAACTATACTACAAGGCTATAGTTTCCAAAACAGCATGGTACTAGTATAAACATAGGCATGTAGACCAATAGAACACAATAGAGAACCAGAAATAAAGCCAAATATTTACACCTAACAGACCTTTGACAAATCAAACAAAAACACAAACTGGGGAAAGGACACCCTATTCAACAAATGGTGCTGGGATAATTGGCAAGCCTTATGTCAAAGAATGAAGCTGGATCCTCATCCCTTACCTTATACAAAAACCAATGTAAGGCCAGGTGCAATGGCTCATGCCTGCAATCCCAGCACTTTGGGAGGCCTAGGCAGGTGGATCACTAGGTCAAGAAATTGAGACTTTTCTTGCCAACATTGCAAAACCCTGTCTCTACTACAAATACAAAAATTAGCTGGGCATGGTGGTGTGCTTCTTTAGTTCCAGCTACTTGGGAGGCTGAGGCAGGAGAATCACTTGAACGTGGGAGGCAGAGGTTGCAGTGAGATCATGCCACTGCACTCCAGCCTGGCAGCAGAGTGAGACTCTGTCTCAAAGAAAAAAAAAAAAAATCAATGTAAGATGGATCAAAGACTTAAATCTAAGACCTGAAACCATAAAAATTCTGCAAGATAACATCGGGAAAACTCTTCTAGTCATTGACTTAGGCAAAGAGTTAATGACCAGGAATCCAAAAACAAATGCAACAAAAACAAAGATAAATATGGAACATAATTAAACTAAAAGCTTTTGCACAGCAAAGAAATCATCAGCAGAGTAAACAGACAATTAACAGAATGGAAGAAAATATTCACAAACTATGCATCCAACAAAGCACTAATATCTAGAATCTACAAGGAACTCAAACAAATCTTCAAGAAAAAACAATCCCATCAAAAAATGGGATTTTTGATGGGATTGGAAAAAAAAAAGCAAAGGATATAAATAGTTCTCAAAAGAAGATATAAAAATGGCCAACAAACATGAAAAATAAGACTTAACATCACTCATTATCTGAGACTAGAAATGTTTGAATAGCAACAAAACACAAAGTTTATATTCAAGCTGCATTGCCTTTCTTTGACTTTTTTCTTCCACTTAAAATTAAATTGTGAATATTATTCCATGCCATTATTCTTCCATAATATAATTATTTTCAGTTTTGCAATATTATTGTTTGCATGAATATGCTTATGCATAAATATTTGTACATATCTCCCATTTCCTTAGGACAAAATTTTAGGACAAAATGAGCAGGAATTACCATGCTCATTTCCAATGCCTTTGGTACAGATAGCCATGATATTGCCCAAATACTTTACCTGTTTACATTCCACTCAAGGCTAATTGAGAGCACAATGTTCCCTGAACCTTTGGCAATACTGCTAGTTTGATAGGTGAACCCAGGGTCTTATTTTTGTAATTTGCATTTTTGATGACTAGTAGATCAAACAAATGATACTTATACATAGATTGACCATTTATGTTTGCTCTTCTGTGAATTGTCTCTTCATTTCTTTAGTTCGGAAACACATGGCTACAAAGGACCAGATAGACAACATTTTAGGGTTTGTAGCCATATGCAATATGGTCTCTGACATACCTACAGTGCAAAAGCAGTCATAGAGAATGCATAAATAAATACACATGGCTGTGTTCCAATGAAACTTTACTTACAAAAACAGGTGATGGGCTGTTGTTTTGGTTCATGGCTGTAGTTTGCCAGCCCCTGATTTAGTTAATTATGCTACTGGAGATAATTAGCACTTTCTTTTTGGTTTTGAAAAGTTCTGCATATATTAGAAATATTAAACTTTTTGTCATCTGTTAGAAATGCCTCCTAATTTGTTCTAAAATTTTATATATTCAAAGCTGTTATTATGTTTCTTTTCATTTCTGTCTTTGCTTTTATACTTAGCTGAGTTTTTCCTCACTATAAAAACAAGCAACTATTTACTCAGTTTTTTTCCTGTTTCTTTATTGTTATTGTTATGACTCATTTTTAAATCATCTAGAAGTGATTTTGGTGAGAGGCTTGGAGTAGAGGACTTACCCTATTTTCCAACAAGTAATTAACCAGTGGTGTTAACACCATTTATTGAATAAACCTTCTTTGCTCAGTGGGGCTTCTTTTGAAGCTAAATTTCTACTAAAGTGAATGCATCTCCACTACTCTTAGAGGTGTTGCCCTTAAGTCTAGTACCTGCAAGTAGTGGCTCGAGAAGTATGTTCACTCTAGGAGCCTCTCCAGCTTCCTTTGTACTTACATCAGTACAGTTTGACATGTATTAAAAATTCTGTCCTAACTACAGTTTTTGCCATTCTTATGGCTACTGCTGTCTTTATACTTTTTCATATATCTCTGTCTCTTTATGTTTGTATATGGTCTTACACTGCTCAGTGGGAGACATGCTTTTCTATAAAGCCAGAAAAATTGTGACTCCTCTTCCTGTTGTAATTTATCTTTGGTATCCTTTTCTCATTTGCAGTCAGCTTAGTTTCATCACAGTGTGCTAACAAATTGGCTATACTACATTATGCCTTTTCTTTTTATTAATGCCTGATTTATGCTTTTTTTTGATTACCTTACAGTAAGAATAACTTTGGACTTCCTGGACTCCTAAGAAACAGTAGTGACTGGGGTTATTGACCTTTGTTTTTTTTAACTCCACTAACCATAATGACATACTCCCAATATAGTGTTACACTCAACTTGACCAATTTAATCTCTATGGTCTTCACTGACAATATAAATTATAGTGGACACTTCTGGTCTCTCTAGGCTCTCTCATCCTAATTGTCACTCTGTGTTCTCTTTTAGCCTGCTAGAAGTATGCTGAAGGGCTGGATGTCTTTCCTTATTGTTTGAGAAAATAAAAAATAGCTTTCATGTAAAAGACCACTAGGAAGATTGCCCCACAATGTGGGGAAATAATAATTTCTTCTGAATTACTATCTTGTTTTCAATTAAAAAATTATTCCATGTCCTTATACCATTAGGACAAGGCACAAAAAGATTGTGTTTGAAATATACAACCTATGACCTGTATTTATATTTCTGCTTTCCTAAAAAGACATTTTCAAGTATTTGATTTCCTTCCCATCTCACTATGTGTATATTTTACATGGTGGAGGGAGGACAATATATAAAAACTAATACAAAGTTATATGTTCATCAAAATTCTGGCTTGGTAAAGACAGTATAAGGTAAAAGGCCTATTTTTAGTAGGGTACTATGTAAACTTACACTAGAAAATAGGTAGACGCATTATATTAAATTTTGCAGTTGAAAAAAATATAATATTCATGTTCTGCAGTGATAAAATAAAGGTGAACTACTGGAGACATTTAAAAAAAACAGTTAACTCTATATCAGTATAGTGTTTTACATGCTGCTCCAAATATCTTGTAAATATTTACTTATAATCTTGGCAGTGCCCTTCTAAGTCCCATTAAGTAAGATGATCTTGTTATGAATTGCAAAAAAAAAAAAAAAAAAAAAAAAAGAAAGAAAACCACTAAGAGATGGAGGTAAAATGATTTGTCCTAGGATGTGTAGCCTGTAAATAAATAAGTACAATCCTCCATGTCAAGTCAGTATCTTCAGGCATAATCTTACATGCCTTTAGGCATCTTTGGGTATGTCAAATTCTTTCCCGTTATCACCTATATAGAATTGTCTATACATTACTTATCTTAGATGCAGACAGCAGGGTCACCTCAGTATTATAAAATCATTGATCTCCCACCAAAAGGCATCTCTCAAAACTTCAATACCTCCTACCTGGGTGGGATAAGTGAAGAGGGAGTGACCATAGGGAAAATAACAAAACAGGGAAACAAAGGAAGGGGAAAGGGGAATGTCAATCTCCAACTAGTTCACATCTCTAACCTTAGGATGAGAACTCAGGTGAGGTCTCAGGTGAAGAAAATGTATCCACCACATCTAGGAAGCATTCCTTCCTCTTCCTTAGCTCTGATCACAGAGTCCTTCAATTTCTTTCCATTCTTATCAACATAGATTATGCTGCATGAACTTGCCTTATTTAGAAATACTATAAAATGACCAAAAAAGATTACCTTTATTCCATGTTCTACTGAAAGCTCCTTAATTCTTGAAATAATACAGTTTTTGTCTCTTGTTTTTCCTCTGGTACCTACTTCAGGGCTGAGGACTGTATATAGTGGACGGGGTGGGGGGCGTGATGTTGCATCATTCTAAGGAACATACACTTAATTCAGGATACTATAGTGAAAGAATCAATTGACTAGGAGTTGAATTTCTTTAGTCAAATTACACTATCGCTCTGGATACTGGTTTCTTTCTATTGTTAAAAAAGGAAAACTAAATTATCTTATCTCTAAGCTTTTTTCTGGCTTTAAAATTCCAGAAGCTCAAAGTATTTCATATTTTTTTCCTTTATAGTATCAGTATTACAGACATGTTATGCACATGGATTTTGGAGTCAGATAGACTTAGGGTAGAGGAGCAATTCTATCACTCAATAGTTATACAGTTTTGGAAAAGTCATCTGGTTTTCCCAAACCTCTATTTTCTTTATTTGTAAAATGAGCATAATACCTTTTTCACAAAATTATTATAACACGTGCAAATCACTTTCCACAGTTGATACTATGTAAAAATAAATAAATTTTAACTGTTACTATAAGATATATTTACAAGTAGCCCTTGGCAAAATCATGATAAACAAAGTCCAAGATGGACAGTTACCCTTTCCACTTCCTTTGTTTCCCTGTTTTGCTATTTTCTATATGGTCACTCCCACTGTATGCACCACACCCAGGTGGAAGATATTGAAGTTTTGAGGGATGTCTTTTGGTGGGAGCTCAATGATTTTATAATACTGCAGTGACCTTGTCTGTATCTAAGATAAGTAATATATATACAATTCCAATATTTTTAGATCTTTGTCTGTAATTTTCATTTCCCAATGAAGAAAATTTCCCTGGTAATGAATATGGAATGCTTGATTCCAGGAACTATGCTTCAGGAGACTTTTTCTGCAGGCAATGTGCATTAGTTATTAGGGACTGGCACTCATTTATAAAGCTGATTACAGGCCTGTTTTCTATCACTTACAGAATGTTCATAATAATTGCACAAGTTCAGGCAGGCTTTGTCTCCTCATGGTGCTATACAAGTTTAGAAAAAGAAATCTTTATTATATGACAGCTCATGTGCTCACATCCATCACTTTTTTGAGTGTAGCTTATTTGCAGCCCAGTGGGAGTTATATAATCTGACACCAACATTTCAACAGAAAAATCAAAGGAAATTATGAGAGAAGTGTACTACTGTTCACCTTTCCACAAATTCTTTTGTGTTAATAGAAATGAGATCTCAAATTAGGGCAAATTCTCCTACACATTCCAAATACCATAATTAGGCTGACCTATTTAAATCATTAATAATCTCTCTATCTCTCTCACACACATACACATAAACACATACACACACGTACACACACACACACACTAAATGGGCTGTAATAAGTATATAACCAACATTTTAAATACACCCTTAAGTTAAACCTATGGGGTCTGTTTGGACTGGTGGCATTTGAACTAGTTGCATGCCCCACAGAAACTCATGTTTTAGGTGTGGTCTGAATACGGGGATGTTTAAAAGCTTTTTCTGTGATTCTACTGTACAATAAAGTTGGAGAGTCACTGCTCTGTATGTCTCCCTTTAGCAAATAGACACTGAATAGCTACTTATGTCAGTAGCTTAATAATATGTAAGGGGGAGGGCCTGAACTATGTGCCAGGTAGTGGATTTTCCCTTGAAAGAAAATGATAGATGTGAACTGAGTGACAATTAATTTTAGTAGCCTCCCAGACAAAGTCTTGGCTAGGAATTACTTTGGACCACACCGTATATTCTGGAAAACACTCCCTGTATCCTCTGCCAACTCTCAACTCCTCCCCTACACCCAAATACCCACACAGAAATAAATGCTATTTTAAGCCTGGATAAATTATTTATATATCAATTTTATTGACGGGGAAACCAATTTTAAATTAACATCAGACAGTCTTGACAAAATAAAGTCACCAAAGCACAAGACAGACTACTATGCTTAGTCGCAGAAAAAGTTAAGGAAATATATGGGTTAATTTTATTCAGATGAGGAACAGCTGGCAAAGGCATTGGTGTCCTCATCTGGCTACCTCCTGGGGTCACAACTCAGCCACCAGTGACTGCAGCAGAATTGGGACCATAGGGAAGTCTGGCTGAGCACATCATGAGCACAGAACAGAGAGCTATGTTGTGCATTTAAAGCAATCAAGACCAGTGTGGTGGTTCATGCCTGTAACCCCAACACTCTGTGAAGCAAAAGCAGGGGGATATCCGGAAACCAGGAGCTCAAGACCAGCCTGGGCAACATAGTAAGGCCCTGTCTTTATAAAATGAAAGCAATCAAAGTAGATAAACCATAGAAACATGTAATATTTAACCATTAAGTTAGAGCTGTGCTGTGTCCCTGAACAGGCACTAATTTCTGCCAAAGAGGTTAGGTGGCTATATATCTCCACCTTCTTTTAATAGTCCATTATGTGTGAATCTGTTATTCTCTGAATTTACATAAATTCATCTTGGACTAGTTTTTATTTTCAGCTAATCTCTTCTTTTATGAATTGAATAATAATTTAATACTTCTTATCTTTTTTATTTGTCTTGAAACTACTTACTGAAATTATCAAATACCAAGATTAAGAGAGCCTAGTTAGAGTTCATGGAAACCAGTGATTCTCAAACTTTAATGTTGACCTGGGCCTTTGTTAAGTGTTTCTCAATGTGTGGTCCAGAGATTAACAGTATCAGCATCAGTTGGGAACTTGCTAGAGCTGCAAAATCAAAGGCCCATTGCCAGAATTATTGAATAAGAATCTGCATTTTTAACAAGATCCCCCAAGTGATTCTCATGCACATGAAAATCTGGAAAACATAAAGTTACATAAACTCCTTTCAAGATTCAATGTGAGGTGAGGAATCTCCTTAGGCCTTATATTTCAGAGTCTGTTAAACAACTGTGCATTCACTGTCTTCAGGCTTACTGCATTTAGCTTACTTTGCCAAACTATTACTGAGTATTGGTTATGATTTAAGTACTGGGGATATAGTACAGAAGTAAATAAAACATTCTTTGTCCTTGAACCTTTGTCTTTCTCCTTCATGTTTAAGATTACTAGAGTCCCCCTTTTTTGAACCTCTTCCAATGATGTAATTTGAAACAACAAAGACTCAATCTACACCTGTTTATAAATGGCAGCAAGATAAATTCCAAGCTAAATTACAGGAATATTTTCCTCACTGGGTCTCCCTAATTCTAAACTTGTTCCTTCCAATCATTTATTCATACAGCAGCCTCATGATCTTTTGACATTTCTAATCATTCCTTCCTTGCTTTCTACAATCTAGTCAATCTAGTCAGACTGGCCTTCTTTCAGTGTTTTGAAAGCAGCAAGCTCTATTACGCTGCAGTGACTTTACCTACTCTCTTCCCTGACTGTGGACTCTTCTTCTTATCATCTGGTTTACATTTCATTATTTCTTCAGGACTCATCTTAAGTGAAACTTTTTTTTCTTTTTTTATTTCTTTTTCTTTTTTTTTTTTTTTTTTTTTGAGACGGAGTTTTGCTCTTGTTACCCAGGCTGGAGTGCAATGGCGCGATCTCGGCTCACCACAACCTCCGCCTCCTGGGTTCAGGCAATTCTCTTGCCTCAGCCTCCTGAGTAGCTGGGATTATAGGCACGAGCCACCATGCCCAGCTAGTTTTTTGTATTTTTAGTAGAGACGGGGTTAAGTGAAACTTTTTTTAAAAAGTTTTTCTCTGATCACTTTTTCTCAGTCTTTTTTCTTTTCTTTTCTTTTCTTCTCCTCCTCCTCCTCCTCCTCTTCTTCTTCTTCTTCTTCTCCCTCTTCCTCTTCCTCTTCCTCTTCCTCTTCCTCTTCCTCTTCCTCTTCCTCTTCCTCTTCCTCTTCCTCTTCCTCTTCCTCTTCCTCTTCTTCTTCTTCTTCTTCTTCTTCTTCTTCTTCTTCTTCTTTCTGCTTTCTTTCTTCTTCTTCTTCCTTCTATTTTTGTTGTTGTTGTTGCTCAGGCTGGAGTGCAGTGGCATCATCTTGGCTCACTGCAACCTCTGCCTCCCAGGTTCAGGTGATTCTCCTGCCTCAACCTCCCGAGTAGCTGAGATTACAGGTGCCTGCCGCCACGCCTGGCTAATTTTTGTATGTTTAGTACAGATGGGGTTTCACCATGTTGGCCAGGCTGCTCTTGAACTCTGGCCTCAGGTGATCTGCCCACCTTGGTCTCCCAAAGTACTGGGATTACAGTGATGAGCCACCATGCCCAGCCTTTTTTTCTCAATCTTGATAACAAGCTCTTCTTATTATCATTTCTCATCATACTTAATTTATATTTCCTTTGTGACACTTACAAAATTATTTCTATAACTTATAATTATATGTTAATTTTGTAATCATTTATTAATTATCTTCCCTACAGTAATCTACGTTCCATGAGGATAGAAAGTTTGTCTGGTTCAGGTTCTTCATCATGGATCTCTTTTGATAGTATTTGGCACATAGTGCATGCTCAATAAATATTTGTTGAATGCAATATATGACTTTTCTCACCAGCCTGTCTACTATTACTTCCTCAGCCATTCTTTAGTATATTGTCCTGTTTTACTTTCTTTATAACAGTTTTTGATAGCTGAGACTGTCTTGCAGATTAATACATATATCTATATGCTATTATCTGTCTCCTCCAATTAGAATATGAATTTCATGATAATGCAGACTCTGAAGCAGACTTCCTGGGTTTGAATCTCAGATTTACCACTTACTGCATGTGTACCCATGAGAAAGTCTCTTAGGCCAGCTTTCATGCCTCATTAGTAAATTAGTGGTAGTAAATGTCTCTACATTGTAAGGTTGTTAGGATTAACTGAGAGACTATGTATAAAACACCACTGAGCAGGGTGACTGCACATGTGAGTGCTAACTGTTGTGATGATGGTCATCGCCATTATTATTATTCATCTGTTTCTTCACCAAATAGATGAGCAACAGAAATATAGCAGATATTCCATAAATAGATTTTGAATATGTTAAGAAAAGTTTTATGCCTTATTATGCATTAAAGCGATATTTTATTAGGCTGCTCAGAACCAGTGCCCACTTACAGATTTTCATAAAAATTATCTGTTTATCTGCCATCGTGTACTACATATAAAATTTCCCATTGTGATTATGGGTGGAAGTTTGGTTTTGCTTCTACACTTCTCATTTTGAGGGGAAAAGAGTGAGGTCTTAAAATTGATTTCTGTTTCTTAATCAGTGTGACTCTGTGTATTCTCCTTTTAGAACAACTATTAAATGAAATTCTTCATACACATCTTACCCCACCCCCATTTGGCCCATGAAAAATATAAAGTTTAAATTGATTTTAGTTCCACTTGTGATGATAATTTCTGCCTGAACAAGGAATGTCTTCTAAGGATAGAACTGGATGCTATTTTAAATTCTTTTTTTTTTCTACCAACGTTGAAACATTGAGACAAGTTTGGGCAGGGAGATTCAAGCACTTAATTCAACTTTCTCTCCACATATATGACATGGAGAAGCACAGTGATTTATCATACTCTGTATTTCATTATATTGTCATTTTTAGTATATTTAAGTTTGGTTAATACAATCCTGACAGCAGGGTGGAATGTAATTTAAATTTTAATATTTTCAGCTGCAGCAATGGCAATGTATTATTTCTGTATGTAGAAAGATACCAGTTATCTGACTGATGTGGAGGGGACAAAATATATCCTCAGGTTACTTCTTGAAAACAGAAGTGAAAAATCACCTCACTACGTCACTGATGTCGCGACATAATGGACACTTTTTTGAATTATTTACTAAATGCCTTAGTGCCAAAGGTCCTATCAAGTTTGGAATTATATACTTTAGACATTTCAAATGAATCTTAAAAAGAATTATTTAGTTTTCAGAATTGGTCTTTCAGCATTAAAACCCTATTATAAGACAATCACTCAATAATACTTGAGTAGGCTAAATCATGTCTCTCCAAATGTAAAATCCTGAATTTAAATATGGTATGAGGCTGATATTTATACTGTCTCCTGATGCCAGACTTATATACAGTTCCTTCTGTGTTGATTTTGCACTATGAAGATGAAAATTTTGGTAACATCAACCAGAATTAAATAAAAATTAGAGAATCAGAGACTATTTGGTCTGGAAGCAAACACATACGAGGCCTAGTCCAGGGCTTAGGGCAGTGATTAGTCTACTTACAGGTCTATCAATCATACATCTAGTTGTCCAAATCTGATAGAAGGATTGTGCTCCTATGTTTATGCCTGGTATGATGAAAACAAGGCCTCTTTTCCAGGAGTCTGCAGAAATAAGCAGTATCTCAATCAATTTGGAATAGTTACTGTGTATCAATAAAACAGATTCTTATTGGTCTTGTTTAGCATTGTCTCCACAATTGTGCCTGGTGCATAATAGGTACACAATATATACTTACTGAATTAATAAACAAACGTTCATTATTTTAAACATAAAACCTCAGATCCCCTTTTTGGATATTATCTGGAACTCTTAAGACTCTCCCGAGAGCCTAGGATATCTTCAGAATAGTGTTTGAACACCACTGATGCAAGTAACTTTGATAAAGAGCAACTGGATAGTTCTAGTCCTCAATTACTCTTAATCCTCCACCACCCTCTTGCCTCCATTCTTCAATTTTGTTATTCTCTATCTCCACGAGAAATTAGAGGACATACGAATGAAGAAGAGAAGATGGGGCAAATGGTAGAAAAATGTGTGAAAGCTATAGTGAATTGAATTTCACAGTCTCTGTAAAAGTAAAATGAGATGAAACCTCAAGAATAGAAAAATAGTGTCATTCTTTTCAATTTTCTGCTATATCTCACTCCATGAATAAATCTTACCAATAGAATATTTTCTGGATTAAAGCAAATTAGTTTAGGTATAAGTAAGTAGATTATCTGTTTGAAGAGAAGAAAAAATGTTGAAGAACCAACCCTAGAATATGACAACCACAGCTTCCCATCTAGCAGAAATAGCATTTTACATAACTAAGAAAAGATAATTGGCATGCAGTTTTGAATTTATTTTCTGAATGTGAATATGGGTTTAATGTCTAAATTGTTAGAATAGCCAGAGGCTAGTGTCTGACAGCATTAGACTACAGAGCTTCCTCTACAATCTGAATTGAAGCATGTAGCTTGGCTTAGAAAACAATCTGACATGACAGTTTCCCATGGTGTACCTTAAACCCAGGTAACTACATGCACTATTTAGTAATGGGGCAGAGTTTTAATAGGAGATATCCCATAAGGCCAGCCTGAAGCAAACTTGAGAATAAAAGTATTTTTTGTTCTGTGTTATTGAGTTCTTTCCATCCCAGATTCTGCACTATACTGAGCCCACAGTCCCCGGCTTGCAACTCTATTTCCAACTACTATCTCCTTTAAGGAGATAATCCTTCAGGATATTCTAAAATGCTATCGTCAACATGTGCCACCTGTGCAAAATAGTGTTGTGTTTATGCTAACTATTGAAAAGTACATTTATAAATTTAAAGAAAAAGATGTATGTGTTATGTCAGGAGACAGCAGAGCAAGATACAGAATAGAATGCTCCACTGATCATCCCCCCTGCAAGGACACCAAGATAACAGTTATCTACACAGAAAAAACACATCCATAAGAACCAAAAATAAGGCAAGGACTCACAGTACCTGGTTTTAATTTTATATCACCGAAAGAGGTGCTGAAGAGAGAAAAAATAGTTCTGACACCACCTCCTGTCCTCCAGCCGTGACCGCATGGTGCATAGAGCATCCCTAGGTGCTCAGAAAGGGAGAACGCAGCAACTGGGAAACATTAAGCTCAGTGCCGTCCTGTTAGAGTAGAAAGGAGAACTGGACCAAACTCACTGGATGTTCTCCCATTGAGGGAACATTTAAACCAGCCCTAGCCTGTGGGGAATTACCAATCCCAGAGGTCCGAATTTGAGTGCCTGCAAACCTTGCTATTAGGGGCTACAGCATTCAGTGCCTCCATGTAAACTTGAAAGGGGATTTAGGCCATAAGGACTGCAACTCTGAGGCAAATCCTGGTGCTAAACTAGACCCAGAGTCTGTGCACTAAGGCGTGGGGGTCGGAGGGGGGGGCGTGTGACATTCTGAGATACCAGCGGGGGCAGCAAAGGGAGCACTGGCAGCACACCTCCCCTAACCCCAGACTGCACAGCTAAAAGCTCCCAAAGAGACCTTTTTCTTTCTCCTGAGGAGAGGAAAGGGAAGACTGGGGACAACTTTGTCTTCAAACAACTGAACTCATGGACATACAGAGTAGCATGAGAGTTACCAGAGGCTGGGAAGAGTAGTGTGGAACTGGGTGGGAGGTGGAGTGATTGGGTACAAAAATTACAGAAAGAATTAATAAGATCTATTATTTGATAGCACAACATGGTGACTATAGACAATCATAACTTAATTGTATATTTTAGAATAATTTAGAGTGTAATTAGATTGTTAATAACTCAAAGGATAAATGCTTGAGGGGATGGATAGCCATTCTCCATGATGTGCTTATGTCAGATTGCATACCTGTGTCAAAACATCTCATGTACCATATAAATACATACGCCTACTATGTATCCACAAAAATTCATAATAAAAGTTAAAAAGAACTAGAATAAAACAAACAAAAAAACCACACAAATAAAAGATATGACTGATTCCATTTTCTGCAACCAGAGAAGAGAGAGATTTAACAATGTTGGGAACTCTCAAAGGTATAATTATGAATAGAAAAAAAAATTATTCAAATGAAGAAAAAGATAAATATCAACAAACATGTATATGAGTGGCATGAGGTATAAGAAGCGTGTGAGAAAGACTAAGATTCAGAGTGAATGTGGATTTATACCAAGAACTAAGATTAATAAAAGGACTTTAAAAGGTATACTTCAAAGAAGAAGAAAAGCAAGGAAGGCTTGATATTTGAAGCTGACACAGAAAAAGTAGAAATGACTTATTTGCTCCTACTTCATTTTATCTTCTCTCTTTCTGAGAATGAGCCTTATACTAGAATACAAAGTAGGTACAGGGTAACAGAAAATTAATTTTTTTCCAGCTTCTTTGAGGTATAATTGACAAATAAAATTCGTATATAATTAAGGTACACAATATTTTGATGTTTTAATATATATGTACATTTTAAAATTATTACTACTATCAAGCTAATTAATATATTCGTCAACTCACACATATTGCATTTATGAAGTGAGAATATTTGATATAGCAAATTCCAGTATGCAATACAGTACTATTAACTGAAGTCACCAGGTTGTCTGTCTATTACATCTCCAGAATTTACTTATCCTGCCTAAGTGAAACTTCGTACCCCTTGACCAATATCTTCCCATTCCTTCAATCCCCAGACCCTGGCAACAATTATTTGACTCTGCTTCTATGAGACTGATTTATAAAGATTCTGTATATTTTGAGCTCATGGAGTATTTGTCTTTCAGTGTCTGGCTTATTTCACTTAGCAAAATGTCATCCAGTTTCCTCCAGGATTTTCTTTTTAAAGGAAGGATAATATTCCATGATGTGGAAGATTATGGATAATATTCCATGATGTGTTATATATGATTGTTTCCCTTGCTTTGCAGAAGCTTTTCCGTTTGATACTTTTGCTTTAGTTGCCTGTGCTTTTGGGATCATATATTTAAAAAATCATTGCCCAAACCAATGTAAAGAAGTAATTTCCAGGCCGGGCTCGGTGGCTCAAGCCTGTAATCCCAGCACTTTGGGAGGCCGAGGCGGGTGGATCACGAGGTCAAGAGATCGAGACCATCCTGGTCAACATGGTGAAACCCCGTCTCTACTAAAAATACAAAAAATTAGCTAGGCATGGTGGCACGTGCCTGTAATCCCAGCTACTCAGGAGGCTGAGGCAGGAGAATTGCCTGAACCTAGGAGGTGGAGGTTGCGGTGAGCTGAGATCATGCCATTGCACTCCAGCCTGGGTAACAAGAGTGAAACTCCATCTCAAAAAAAAAAAAAAAAAAAAAAAAAAAAAAAAAAAAGTAATTTCCCTATGTTTTCTTCTAATAGTTTTAGAGTTTCAGGTCTTACATTCAAGTCTTTCATCCACTTGATTTCATATTTGCATATGGTGGGGTGTAAAGGTTTAAGTATTTTTAATGTAAAGGCCCATTTTTCTAGTATTATTAATTGAAGAGACTGTCATTTTCCCATTGCATGCTTTTGGCTCTGTCAAATATCAATTTATTCTAAGTAAGTAGGTTTATTTCTGGGCTCCCTATTCTCTTCTGTTGGTCTGTGTGTCTGGCTTTTTATATTACTACCACACTGTTTTAATTAAATATCTATGTAGTGTGTATTAAAATCAGGTAATGTGATGCCTCCTGCTTTGTTCTTTTTGTCCAAGATTGCTTTGGCTATTCACTTGGTTATTCAGGACCTTTTGTGGTTTCCATAGGAAGTCTTGGATTTCTAAAATTTCTGTTAAAATTGCCAAGATAATTTTGATACGGATTGCATTGAATCTGTGGATTTATTTGAGTAATATGGAGATATTAAGGATATAAATTATTCAAATCCATAAACATGGAATATGTTTCCATTTGTTTGTGTCATCTTCAATTTCCGTTATCTGTGTTTTACAATTTTCAGTGTATAGGTCTTTTACCTCCTTGGTTTAATTTATTCTTAAGCATTTCATTCTTTCTGATCTATTACAAATTGAATTATCTTCTTAATTTCTTTTCTGAACAGTTCATTCTTACTGTACAGAAACACAACTGATTTTTGTATATTGACTTTATATGCTATAAATTTATTGAATTCATTAAGTAGTTATAGTTATTTTTGGTGGCATCTTGAGGGTTTTCTATATATAGCACCATGTCACCTACAAGCAGAGACCATTTTAATTTTTCTTCTGACTTCAATGACTTTAACTTCTTTTTCTATCCGAATTGCTTTGGTTAGGACTTTCAGAACTGTGGTTGAGTATTAGTGGCAAGAGTACACATGCTTGTCTTGCTCCTGATCTTGGAGGAAAGCTTTCAACTTTTCACTTTGAGGGAGTATGATGTAGGTGTGGGGCTGGCTTGTTATGTGTGGCCTTCATTGTGTTAAGGTGCATTAGTTCTACAGTTTATTTGTTGAGAGTTTTTATGACGAAATGGTGTTCAATTTTGTCAGATTTTTTTTCTGCATCTAATGACATGATCATGTGATTTTTGTATTATTCTGTTAACGTGGTATATTATTTTTATTATTTGGCACATGTTGAAACAACCTTTCATTCCATGGATAAATTCCACTTTGTCATCGTGTATAATCTTTTTACTGTGCTGTTGAATTTCATGTACAAGTGTTTGTGGGGTTTTGTTGTTGTTGTTGTTGTTGTTGTTTTTGATTTTGGCATATGTGTTCATTAGGGATATTGGCCTCTAATTTTCTTTTCTTTCTTTTGTCCTACTCTGGCTTTCATATCAGAGTAATGTTGACCTTGTAAATTAACTACGTGAGATTTTCCTCCTCAAATTTTGAAAATTTTTGAGAAGAATTGGTATTTTTTCTTCTTTAAGTATTTGATAGAATTCACCAGTGATGCTTTTACGTCATGAGCATTTTCTCTGTTGGGAGGTTTTTTTTTAACAGTTTTTCTTTCTTCATAATTCAGTCTTGATAATTTGTAAATTTCTAGGAATTCACTCATTTCTTATAGATTTTCCAATTTGTTGATATATAATTGTTCATAGTTGTGTCATAGGCCTTTGCATCTATGAAGCATCAGCTGTACTGTCTCATCTTTAATTTATACTTTCATTTATTTGAATTTTCTCTCTTTTTTGTTCTTAGTATAACAAAAGATTTATTTTTTTATCTTTTCAGAAAACCAACTGTATGTTTCATTAACCTTTTATATTGTTCTTTGGTTTATATTTTATTTATCTCTGTTCCAATTTTTATTATTTTCTCCTTTCTGCTTATTTTGGGCTTAGTGTTTTCTTTTAGTACCTCAAGGTATAAAGTTAGGCTGTTTATTTGATATCTTTTTTCTTAATGTAGGAATTCATTCTTATAAAGTTCCCCCTTAGAACTGCTTTTTATCCATCGGATATGTTTGCTATATTATTTTTCCATTTTCCTTCATGCTAAGATATATTAGCATTTCCTCGTTGATTTCCTCTGGCCTATTGGTTGTTTAGGAGTGTGTTGTTTAATTGCTGGGCTCAAAATTAATATTCATGAAAATAAAATTCAAGGCATCGATATAAAGAAAAAATTGGTGTTATGAAAAAAATAGTAGAGTCAGAAAATATAGCCATCCTGAATATATATATATATACCTAAAATGTAGCTTCAAAATTAAGGCGGTTATGGAATTGCTGAGCCAAATTGATAAATAATCATCATAGTGAGAGATTTTAACATACTCCTCTCAAAAACTAATATATCAGGCAGAGAAATGGCAAAAAAACAGAGAACATCAAAAATATTTGTAAACTCCTATTTATGCCGACATTTTGTATTCTTCTTTCATGCTTAGACATCATTTATAGACATGTTCCATGTAATAAATAATGAATAAAATTCATTTACATCAAATAATACCATATAAAATTATATTCTTTAATTTAGACACCAATAATAAAATGATGGCTAAAAATTCTCATATATTTCTAAAGTACATAATATTTCACTAAATAGCCTTTGAAGTCATGAGCAAAGTGTATTGGAGAAACTGAAGGAAAATCATTGCAGCTATAGAGAGAGGTACAAAATGAGGCTGGAGAGGTAAGAAAACGTGACAGCATACAGGGCCATGTATACGTCTGTAGTGTGTTTTAATACAAAGAGTCTTGAATTTCACTCTCCTGCTACTTAATGGTGTAGTCATTCCAGATTACCTGTTTTCCTTCTCTATTTGCTGTTTCAAAATTCTTTCTTGTTTTTCTCTTCCCTTTTCTGCATTTTCCATTTTCTTCCCATCCCATCGTCTTCTTGACTTCTTTCTCTTTCTCTTTCTTTCTTTCCTATCTTCTCTTCTCAGTATCTTTCATCCCTTGCTCTTGATTTCTTAGTCCTGCTTATCTCTCATCATTCCTCCTCCATACTTTAGTATGATAGATTTGTGAGGGAGCTCTTTCTGTGGGTAAGTGGACATCACTGGGTTTGGTTCGAAGCATTTTAGCTTCCCAGTTGCTATGTTGATAGTCACTCGAGTGGCTGGCAAAATACTAGCAAAAGTTAAAGACTGTAATCTCAAACCTTTTGGAAGTCCAAAAGGTTTTATTGAGGCATGCTGAAGGCCGCCTAGCATTGGAAAGAGACAGAGATCATCAGAGGCTTTCCCAGTTTAAGTCTGTTTACCCCACATCCCTTTGTCTCCACTTTAACTGTTTACTTATGTAAATTTTGTGCTGGGTAGCCCTCTCACGGGGAGATCAAAGGGGAATTACCTGTTAATAGTGTTTACTCTGGGCCTGGAACCTAAAGCTTTTATCAGTAGTAAAACAGTTCTTTTAACCATGTTAATTATCCACAAGTGTGTTAACATGAACCTCTGTTGTAAAATCTGCCTGAATAAATGTATGATGGAGAGGGAGTTGCATTGGTCGGCTGGTTGCATTTCGCCCTCTGAAAGCAGCCAACAACCATCCCTAGCCTACTTAAATCACTGTTAATGGTGTGAGAGTGCATTCCTTCATCTGTCGTTGAGTCAGGGTCTGAAGATCAGAGTTCCACAGGTGATGGTCAACGTCTCACCACTGCGTTAATCCTTATATTGGACATTATTGCTTCTCCTTGAAGAGTTAGATATCCAGCTTCACTTTTTATCTATCATTAGAAGTCTGGAGACAACTCATCTATAGCTTATATTTCTCAAGGGACCAAAATATCTTGCTTACTCTTTTTTTCTCTCCATTTATATCAATGTGTTCCTTCCACAGACATAACTATGAGATGCATCTAAGCAACTCAACTATACCTGCCTGTACAGCAGGATGTCAAATGTTTTCTTCCTTTAATATGATTATATTAGTACTAATACCAGGGAAACTAAAGTAGAAACTCTGGTTTGTACTTCCGTACCAACACAACTCTGTCTTGCTCCCAAGAATTTAGCTAGCAAAGAGATTTCTCATTTACTTGGCTGTCTTTTCTTCTGAAAAATTGCTATTAGGGGTAAAGTGAAAGTGAGAGAGAAGAGAAGATAAAAGAAAAGAGGAGAAGACAGGACAGGAGAGGAGAGGAGAGGGGAGGGGGGGCGAGAGGAAAAGACGGGAGAGGAAAAAATACTAAAACCTCCTAAGATAGTTCTTTGACGTATTTCTCAGGGACAAAATTAATTTTGGGCCCTGAGCCATAGGTAGAAACAGTGTCTTTTCATTGGGTTACACTGGTTTAATTCAGGCAAACATGATCTTTTCCAACTTCACTCAGCTATTCAGAGTTGTTATGGTGATTTTTTTAACCTCTTTGCCTACATGTCTGGTGTCTCATTCACTGGAATTCTACGAGTCATTTTTCTTTGCTTTGTGTCATCTAATCATTGGTTCTCCTAGAGCTTGAATTGAGAAACAATGTGTTATTTAAGTGGTTTTTTTTCAAGGCAGTTTCTAATATCTTATCATATCTTACTGTCTTTAAAGTCTGACTTCCTCCCTAGAAAGAAAAACACAGTAAACCAAGCAGATGTTTTCTTATAAAGAATTCATAGCAGATGTATTTATACCAAATTAGCATGTCTCATTAACTGCCTCAAGGACACAGGCTGAATGGTTTTGGAAAAGTGTCTGAAACCACCTCATCTTTTGGAGAAAAAAAGTGTTCTGAAGTAACTGCTTCCATAACTAACTCCTTTCTCGATGGAGCATGAACAAAAACAAAATCTGACTTGTAACTGCCCATTTGAACACTTTGCTTGCTCTGAATTCTTGCAATAATTAGTAATATCAGGAGTGAGCCTGGGCCCAGGTGGGAAGAATGATAAGAATCAAGGGGAACACCATCTTATTTTTGTATAGCTCTAACACTTAGTAAATTCCTACCACCAGTACTTAGCATGGTAAGTGCTTTATGTACATTTTCTAATTTATTAATCATAAAAGCTATAATATATATACTATTACTACCCCTCCTCAAATTTTCATATAAGGAATCTGAGGCATAAAATGATTTAAAAAAGACCATCCAAGTGTTATAGCTATAAGCAGTAGAGATAGAATGAAATTTCAGTGCTGTGTGACTCCAAGCCCTTACTTTTCCAATTAATTATGCTGCATGATTGATCCAGAAACTAATACAAACCTTGACACATATAGGCACTGAACAAATAATCAAAGCAATGACTACAACTGAGACTGGATTTCTCTTTAGCTAGGTAAAAATTCTGAGCCAGCACATGTCTGTTATTTTACATCTGAGTTTATGTCATGTCTCCTACATCTTCCTAAAAGTGCTAAATGGCAGGTGTTATTATCTTAAATTTAAAGGAATCAAAATACATTTTTAATTTGTGATATTTAATGAAAATTTCTTGACAGTCTTGATAATACACAGAGAAGTCTTAGGGATTTTCTATCTTCCTAAAATAATGTTGTCTTGATATTTCTCTTGTTTAGTGCCTCCCTACAGCTAATCGGATGTTATCTAAACTTTTTGTTCTTGCATTTAAGGCAATCCATAATACGCACCGTGTCTTCTACTCAGGTTCTTTGGAGTTCCTATAGTACCACTTTTGCCTCTCATTCATACACATACACACAACAAACACTCAGAGATGCTCCACATTTCTCTTTGTCTTCTTTAGTGCCATTAACCCTATTTGAAAAGACCTTCTCTATCATAGTGATTTTTACTTGTAGGTATCAATATTTTATCCCTATGTTTGGCATGCACTATAAACCGCATTTATTTATGATTTTAAATTGAGCACACAGTTGTCAAGTTTGATGAAAAGTTCAAAGTCAGTCATTTGAAAGTTTATACAGGAGTACTTTCCTGCTCCTTACCATTGTGTTAAAGTTTCAGAGGCTCTTGGTGTTCCACTAAGTCTTTCTTGCCTGTTGCTTGTCCTTATAGTTATACTGATTTGACTCTGATTCTCTATTATCTATCTTATGGCTTGGCTCCTTAAAGTAATTCTTATTTTTTTGGTTTTATATTTTGCCCATCATGGTCCCTTGAAGCCTGATTCTCTGATGGAAATTTTACTCAGTTCTGCCAAACTTGGTCACAAGGAACCAGCAAGATTCCCAAGCTATAGATGTTTAGGGCCTTTTATGGGTGCCTAATCACTCACTTTCATTCAAGTTATTGTTACATTCAAAGCACTATCATCTACATGGATCAAATTTTCTCTGCTTCTGGTACAGTCCTTATACCAGTCTCCAAGGATATAGGTATGTGTGGGAAATACATTCATTTCCCTGAAACCTTTTGAACACCAAAATCCTATTTTCTCTGTGGTAAATTTCAAAATTAGCCACAAATTATTTTCTTCCCCCTACATATGTACCTTTCGCCAGGTGACTCTGATGTTGTGCTCATCAAGAGGTCATTTTCTCTGCTGCTTTAATCTGGGGTTGGTCATGTGACCTGTGTTGGCTAATATGATATTAGCAAATGTGACACAAGCAAGAGACTTGAAAAGTGCTTTCACTATGGAGCTCACTTTTTTTTCCTGCTCATGGCATCCCAACAAGGAGCATGTAAAGAAGCTCAGATAAGCCTCTGGAGAATTAAGAGACTACATGAAGAGAACTAGGAATCATAGCTGAAAGACTGTCCACTTCCAGATAAGAGAGTGAAGTCAGCCTTCACCTGATGAGGAACTGCAGACATGTGAGCAAAGCCAATCAAAATTAGCTGAGCCAGCCCAACACAAAAGAAGTGCCCAGCTCAATAATTGTTTCTGTTACAAGTATCTATATTACTTAGCTAAGGTGTCCATAGCAAAGTGTCACACGGTGGGTAGCCTAAACAATATAAATTTATTTTCTCACAGTTCAGGAGGCTGGAAGTCAGAGTTCAAGATGTTGGCAGGGTTAGTTTCTTCTGAGGCTTCTCTCCTTGGCCCGTAGATGCCCCTGCTTTCCCTGTGTCTTCGCATGGTCTTCCCTCTGTGTCTGTGTCCTAATCTTAAGGACACCAGTCATCTTGGATTAAGACCCACTCTAAAGATCTTATTTTACCTCAATCGCCTGTTTAAAGGCCTTATCTCTAAATACAGTCATATTCTGGGGTACTGGAGGTTAGAGTTTCAACATATGAATTGGAGAGGAGCACAACTCAATTCACAACAGTCACTAAATTATTCTTTCTATGAGGCTTCCTCCTCCAAACAAAGTTATCTTCAGAATAGCAACCCCTTTTCACTTCCTCTAAAATATAAAATGTTATTTGTTCCCACTCTGGAGTTAAGGAGACCCTAGATCTCTAACACCCTCCCCGCTTTGTGTGGTGGGAAAATAACACCAAGAAGTTTGCTCATTAAACTATAGCATTAATACATTGCATTGCAACATAACAACCCTTTAATATCCTCTGCCATGAGGATTTTCTTAATGACCATAATTCTAAAATGTAATCTTTACTTCTCTGAATTTCTGTATCATTGACACATCTTTACCATACTGCCTGGTCCTTGAATATATGCTATCCTGAATTATAATCTTGGTGTATAGGTGAGTCATTTCATCAAGAAGACCATAAACTCTTTGAGTTTAGAGCATTGGAAGATAGTTAATACTTTCATACACACACACACACACACACACACACACACACACACACACACACACATATATATATATATATATATATATATATATACGCTACTACTTTTTCTTTTTTTCTTAAAATTTTCTATTTTTTTCTTTATAATTTCAGCATTTATTTTTAGATGTTGGTACATGTGCAGGTTTGTTACATGGGTGTATTGTGGGTTGCTGAGGTTTGGAGTATGATTGAACCCATCACCCTGGAAGTGAACATAGTACCCCATAGTTAGTTTTTCCACCCTTTCTCCCTCTATCAGTCACCTATGTGTCTTGTCATCTGTACATCCAGAAGTACCCATTGTTTAGCTGCCACTTATAGGTAATAACATGTGGTATTTGGTTTTAGGTTCCTGTGTTAATTTGCTTAGGATAACAGCCTCCAGTTGCATCCATGTTACTGCAAAGATGGTAAATTTTTCTCCATTTTTATTCTGAGCCTATGTGTGTCTTTGCACGTGAGGTATGTATGTCTCCTGATTACAGCACACTGGTGGATCTTTACCCAATTTGCCAGTATGTGTCTTTTAATTGGGGCATTTAAACCATTACATTTTAAGGTTAATATTGTTATGTGTGAATTTGATTCTGTCATCATGATGCTAGCTGGTTATTTTGAACACTAGTTGATGCAGTTTCTTTATTGTGTCATTGGTATTTATATTTTGGTGTGCTTTTACAGTGACTGGTACCAATTTTTCCTTTCCATATTTAGTGCTTCCTTCAGGAGCTCTTGTCAGACAGGCCTGGTGGTGATAAATCCCTCAGCATTTGCTTGTCTGTAAAGGATTTTATTTCTCCTTCGCTTATGAAGCTTAGTTACAGTGGATATGAAATTCTGTATTGAAATTTTTTTCTTTAAGAATGTTGAATATTGGCCCCCACTCTCTTCTGCCTTGCAGGGTTTCTGCAGAGAGATCCACTGTTAGTCTGATGGGCTTCCTTTTTAAGGTAACCTTACCTTTCTCTCTGGCTGTCCTTAACATTTTTTCCTTCTTTTCAAACTTGGAGAATCTGACAATTATGTGTCTTGCGGTTGCTCTTCTCAAGCTTATAAGTGAGAACATGTGGTATTTGCTTTTCTGTTTCTGTGTTGATTTGATACGGATAATGGCCTCTAGCTCCATCCATGTTCCTGCAAAGAACATGATCTCATTTTTCATAACTGCATAGTATTCTGTGGTATATATGTACCACATTTTCTTTATCTATTCTACCCTTGATAGACATTTAGCTTGATTCAATCTCTTTGTTATTGTGAATAGTGCTGCAATGAATGTATGCATGCATGTGTCTTTATAATTGAATGAGCTATATTCTTTTGGGTATATATCCAGTAAGGGGGATTTCTAGGTCAAATGGCATTTCTGTTTTTAGGTATTGACAATTAGCCATAGTGTTTTCCACAGTGGTTGAACTAATTTACATTTTCACCAACAGTATATAAACATTCCTTTTCTTCTGCAAGCCAACCAACATCTGTTTTATTTTGTTGTTTGTTTGTTTGTTTTTTAGATTTTAGTAATAGCCATTCTGACTGGTGTGAGAAAGTATCTCATTATGGTTTGGATTTGCATTTCTCTAATGATCAGTGATGTTGAGCTTTTTTCATATGCTTGTCAGCTGCATGTATGTCTTCCTGTGAAAAGTAACTGTTCATGTCCTTTGCCCACTTTTAATGGCATTTCTTTTTCCTTGTAAATTTGTTTAAGTTCCTTATATGTCCTGGATATTGTACCTTTGTCGGATGCATAGTTTGCAAAAATGTTCTCCTATTCTTTAGGATGTCTGCTTACTCTGTTGATAATTCCTCTTACTGTGCAAAACTCTTAAGTTTAATTAGATTCCATTTGTCAATTTTTGCTTTTGTTGCAATTGTTTTTTTGGTATCTTTGCCATGCAATCTAAATCTAGAATGGTATTGTCTAGATTATCTTCTAGGGGTTTTATAATTTTGGGTTTTACATTTATGACTATAGGTTATAATTTCATGTTAGGTTAATGACATATCTCCATTGTATTAAAGTTGTTTTCTGATTATTTATATTTTTTCTTTTATTTAGGACATTTTTTTTTGTTTCCCCTGTGTGTTGGTTTATGTGCAACAGATAAGAGCATCACCTTTCCTAGTCCTGCTAGACTTGTCTCCAGTAGAAAATGTTCCTCCCCAACTAGTCTGGCCAGATATTCTATGTGCCTCCAAACTATGTGATTGCCTAACCTACTATTTTCAGTCTGAGTGGTTCCCAAGAAATTAGAGTGTCAAGTAGTGCTATTGCTTTGAGAGCGGTGGGATCAAACCAGTCCTTTTGTATGCAACCACAGAGTTTGGAGTGTTAGATGTCCAGTTTCTTCTTTCCTGTACAGAGAAGCTGAGAGCCAGAATTCATGTTTCACCCATTCCTACACTGAGGCCAGTGTCTGATGCAGATGCTTTTACTCTTGTTCAGACTACTCACTTTAAACATGGGGAGATAACTACTGAATGTTTGTACTTTTAAAAGCCAATGTTTTGTTCTCTGTGGTCTAAAAGATTCGAGAGTGCAGAGCTCTGTCAGCTTCCAGGGCTAGGTGATTTTGGAGTCATTCGGTCGGGTGAAAGCTATAAAAGTTGAAATGCTTGATGTACACAGAAATGACTTCCAGAAAGAGTCTGTAGGTTTGGATTTATTGCTGGTGCAAGATGGGGAAGAAGGCATATTGGGGTGTCCACGTTCCCTTTCAGGAACAGAGATGTCCCTAAGCCTTCTTCCTATGAGAGATTACAGAAGATTATCTCTAGAGCATGCTGAGAAAAATAGCTTGAGTTGTGCTGTCTCTTCTATAATTACTTACAGAGGCCTCTAATATCTTTCCTTGGAGACATTTAAGACTATAATTATCATTGGAGCAAGTTGGAGAAGGAGGCACAGCAAGCGGAAGTCCCAGACCTTCTTGCAAGGGAAGCCTTCTGGTCTGGAGTTTTCACTGAAGCAAGCTGGAAAAGAGGCAAAAGGAAATACCCACTTTTTTTTTTCTTTTTTTTTTTTTAGGCCAAAGCAGATCATTTTATCTTTCTCCAATAACAGACTGTAGGAATCCATCTAAGGAGCTAGCCAGGGGAGAAGGTGCAGAGTCCCTTTACTCCTATTCTTGCCAGCAGAGGCCTCAAATCTGTTTCTACAGAGAGATTGTAGAACTGAAATTATCACTGGAGTAAGCTAAGGAGAAGGCACATGGGACTGTCCATTAATTTTGTTCAGAATAGCAGAAGTTGTACACCCTCCTTGCAGGGAAATCATTCTCATCTAGATCTAATCTCTGAAGAAAGCCAGGAAAGAAGGTAGAGGGAGTACCCCCTTTTTTCCAGGTATGAGGATCCCTTCACCGCTTTCCAATGAGAGTTTGCAGAAATATGTTTCAGGAGCAAGAGAAGCAGATATAGGGAGTACCATCCCACCTGTTCTTGCTGGATGAGGCCTCCAATCTCTTCCCAAGGAGATTATAGGGCTGGAATTATTGCTAAGACAAATTGGGAAAGAAGGCATGGGGTGTGCCTTCCTACCCATTTAGGCTCTAAAAGTTTATTACTTGTTTGCTATGTAGTCTCTTACATACTGGCTTGTTAGAAACCAAATAGACAGGGAGCTGCTGGAAAAGTGTGAGTTAATATTCAAAACACCTCTGCGGCAGGGACAGAGGTATTAGGTGCTTGGATATTTGCACTTCACACAAATATATAAAGGTTGTAAAAATTAAAGTTATCCATCAAAATCCCCTAAAGTGCCCATAAAGAAGTCTGCACAACTTTGTGTATGCTCCATTGTATGATAATTCTTATTCATACTCACACTAAAGTTTGACAGTCCCTTAGCTAAAGTAAGGGAAAAAACAAACAAACAAAAAAATGTTATGTGCAGATGCCAAAAAATTTAAGCCATATTGCTTTAAAGATAAGTATCAAATCCCTCGGGGAAAAATGGAAGGTTAGTAGAGAATACTAAATGGTTCTTGGTGGTCTGCACAGTTTACTCCACACTTGTTATATCAGGTATTTATAACTTTAATATATGATATTCAAATAGGCATGAGTATTACACAAATTATTACAAATGTACTTTGGGGTCATTGTGGTGTTATTAAAGTTAGTTTCTAATTTAAGTGCACAAATATAATGTGACTCTACTACTATTTTTCTCATGTTAGAGATAATGATATTGAGACTCCCAGAAGTTGGATAACTTGCCTAAAATCATCTGGCTTTGAAATGATGAAAATACTTTCCAGCCTGATTACAAAGCATATTTTGTTTCCACTATAATGATCTTTCTTAGGAAGACATATACTGTAATAATTAAGAACTCGAACTCTGTATCTAAATTGTTTGGGTTTAAAATCTGGTCTATCGACTGACTGAGTGTGAACAAATTATTTTAATTTTTGGTGCTTCAGTTCCCTTACTCATAAAGTATGGATGGAGTATATAATAATGCCAATACACTCATTTTATAACATTGTGAAAATGAAATAAAAAAGTATACATAACACAATTCCAAAATGTATGGTATCTGCTTAACATCTTCAACTATCTAGTTGATATCCACCAGCCCATTTTCAGTAGCATGGGGAGAAAAGAGAAGTAAGTGGAAATTCTGTGCTAATTGTACATTATGAACTCTTGTTTTATTGTGTTGTTCATTATAACCCTTGGAAACAGTGACAGGAAAACAGAGCTTTCATTATAGTGCTCTACTGCCTAATAAAGATCAAACTTGCTGTGTTCTCAGTTAAAGAGCCCTGATAGAAACATCTACTTCTGCAACAACCTCCCCAAATATGTGAATCCAGATGTACTTGTTTTATAAATAGAACACCTAAACGTACCAGGCTAAGAGGCAGATGGAGTCTTTACATAATTGTGCTAACATTTATGTTGTCAATATACTCTCCTAAGTCATTATTACAAGATTATTAGTGTATCTTTCCTATTCTTTGGAAAGTTACAATTCCCATCAACAGTGACATGAGTTATATATTTGCGTCAAGAGATACATAAATGTCAGACTGTCAGAATGCGTATGCCTGGGCTGTAGTTCAATAAACCAATGTATTACAATGAACCTGGAATAAGCCTCCTCGTCCCACCTCTAGTGAAATGATCAAAACAGTTGTAAAGTTTAAACAATGTAGATCATTAAATTATGCATCACCAAGCCTAATTTCTCCCCTGGGGTTTGTGCAGGTAGGGATGATACCTAGGGAGCCTGAACCTTGTGGAAATTGGTTAGTGTTAAAATTAGGAAGGAAAGATTTGGGATTTTCTAGAGAAAGTGTGTATGGGTGGGAGAATGACAAGGGTGTTAAATACCAGTTTCTGTTAAAAGGGAGTTAGTGTTAGTTCAGAGCAGTGTTACTTAACCAGGATTGGGTATCAGAATTACATCAGGGGCTGTTGTTACAAAACACAAATTGCCTAAATCTTATCCAAGACTTACTAAGATGTCCAGAAAAAGCTATTTTAGTTTAAAAAGTATATAAGCTCTTCAGATGATCCTTTTCTATACCCTAGATTAACAATCATTGTCTTATGCACTTCAGGGCACATAACCATTATGAAAGGAGCTTTTTAAAAATATGAAACTCAAGTTTCATATCTATTCTATAATTCTGATTTAACAGATCTTGCAGCAGGCCCAGCAATCTGTAGAGCTAGGTGCCAATTTGACTACTAGTGTTTAGAAACCAATGGATTTAAGAATGGTGGCAATTAAGACTTGGGAATCCCTAGAAGAGTCTGGTATTTTTTCATACCTAAGTTCTTAGTCATTCAAGAAATATCTGTCCTGTATATAACGTTGAGCTAGACTTTTTTTGTACTTGGAAATGGGGGTAGAAAGTAAGCATCAAATTTGGACTTTATATGAGAGAAGCTTTCTAGGTTCTTGAGGAGGCATATTTTTACACACAGGAACAGAAAAATGTACAATTCAGGCCACAGCCCTAACTCTGCTAGCCTTTTCATATAGCTAGGCTTTGGTAATGAGGAATGAGTGAGTTGTGGTTCCATGTGATAATTGTGGATCAAGGGGTAGTAGTTCAATGCAGGCCTTTCCATGACTCCCTTAGCTAGCTCCTTCCCCTGATCCCCAGTATTAGTACTTCTCCATGGAACACATCAGTTTACAGTTGGCACACTGGTCAGTGCACACCATCAAATCTCTGTAATCAGGGTATTTACTTTGAGAAGCATAATTTGACTTTTCAAATCAGGTTTCCTCATTTTTTTTTCCTTTTGCTGTCATTCCTTTCACTCAAATATTGCCTCTTTCCTCCCCCTAAAAGAGGTGTAAACTGCTCTCCCTAGGATACTTGAATAAATTTATCAGGTCAGGAAAGGAGCAACACCTGTTTGCTCCAGAAGTGAAATCGCACTTTGTAGGAGGGAATGAACATTCTGGTTTTCTCACTTGATTTGCCCAAATGTAATGTCTATGCCCTTTTAGACCATGGCCTGAAACTAAAACAGACACTGCCTTTTAGCCTTTTGGAGTAATTTCGTCGTGTCATATTAGTTGCCACTCTGCATTTGCCATCTTTTATCAGTGTTCATGACTATCCATTTTATGGGTATAAAGACGACCATTACTGTCACAAACCAATAGGTTGTTGTGAAATCAAGTGGTAGATTGGTTCTTTAATTTTGAGTTACAACTCTACAATGACAAGCCATCTTGTTAGCTTTTTGTCAGTTGTAAAGCTTGAGTCAGCTTTCATAGATCTTCACTCTATCCATTCTCCTTCCCTGAATTCTATCTTCACTTACAGACTGAGATACATTTCACTTTATAATGATAGCCGAAAAAGGAAAATGTATTTTCTGGGAATCATATGCTTGCTTTGTCTTTTTTAGATACTTTGGCATAAATGTTATCATTAGATTATCAAAACACTTTTCCGGTATAGGCCAAATAAGAGTCAGTTATTCCCAGCTTATAGATAAGGAACTTAAAGCAAAGTGTTTTAGTGTTATCCTCCTGATCATTCAGTTCAATAAAAAGAAAATAACTCTAGATGAGAATGTAGGTCATTTCACTTCTGCCACAGGTTTTATTCTACAGTTTTAAAAAGATGAACTAGCAATTTTATATTGTACTCTGGAAATTTTTTTAAAAAGTTAAGATGACATAGTCTATTGCCTGCCTATTCTACATCCATTCTTCCTATCTTCTTTAGTAACAGAACTCTTACATTGATTGGTGTCATCATATTCCCATCTATAAAATTATAATTTCTATTGTATAAGAGATGTTTCATAAAAAATCTGCTTCTTCTTGTCCCTAGGCACATGGCTGTACTACATTATGCAGCCTGTTTTTACAAGCTGTGGTCATGTTGACTAAGTTAAAGCCAGGGGAATGTAAATAGAAGAAGGCCTGTCAGTTCTGGGCCAAGGCTTTTAATAAAATTGTATCTTCATTCATATTGTTTTTTAGCTTTTATTTTTATTGATATTATATATATATAAATAATATATATATATATATATATATATATATGGTACATGTGATATCTTGACATATTCATATAATGCATAATAATCAAAACAAGGAAATTTGGATATCCATCACCTAAAACACTTGTCTTTTCTCTATGCTGGGTTGTCCTCACTCTTTATCTATTTCTACGTGGTGGATGTAATATTGGTAATGAGACTTTAAGGAATTTCAGAGCCATTATATGGAAGGAGCCTAAATTCTGCAATCACCATGTAGAAGAGAACTGCCTCTAGTCAGTAACATTTGCCTAAGACTGTTGGGTGGTGAGAATAAACTTCTATTGTTTTTGAGTCATATGTATTGGGTCTATTTATTACAATATCTTTATATATATTCTATTTAAACTTTGTTGTGGATTGGTGCGGCCATATGGTTCAGTTGTGAAAAGCAATATGAACGTACAATTTATTGAAAGAAGTTTCTACAAAGTTTTTTGAAACAGGGATAAACTAGATAGGAAAAGTACCCTGTCGGGGACCGTCCGGGACGGGTAGGCATGTCTGCCGGGAGTCTCTCGACCTCCAAGAGGGTCCCAATACCTGGAAGAGAGAGTGCGCTTGGACGGGGATCTGGAGGGCTGATAGGCCGTGCCTAAACAGCAAATTTTATTTTTCAAAGGCCAGGAATAAATACACTTTCTTCTGCTCTGGTTTACCTCATAGCAAGAGGAAATGCAAATGGATACCTTACATGGCCTATACAAGAGAGAAATCAGATACACAATGGTTGCAAGAGGAAATGCAAATGTATACCTTACATGGCTTATACAAGTGAAAAGTCAGATACACAATCAGTGGTTGTAAAAAGTAACAGAATTTCCTGTGATCACAAAGCTTGTTTACATCTATCTAGACATTATTCCTCCTGGCTGCAGGTATCTCTGGTTTGATCTTGTTTTGGAACTGAGATGTGAAAAGGTTTTCTGGTTTTGCTCATCAGAATATCTTTTAACTGGATTCTCCTTTGTCTGCTCCTGACTCAACTTATCTCAACTTCCCCATTCAGGAGTCTCTGAGTCAGAAATCAAAGCCATCCCTTATGGTGGCATTTGCTTTGCAAATATCCCGACAGTTAAACCATTATCTAGGGTACAAGGCAGTCAGGCAAGTGAAGAAAAGGTTTAAGGCTTATTCTTAAAGAGTCATAAAAAAGTTAAAAGCAGAAACTGGTTGCTGGCAGGGGGTCACTCGGTCTAGCAGCACCGCATAGTTTTAGGCCCAAATGATATTGTGGTTGATATTAGAAACTGATCATCCATCTTTCAGATCCTTTTTCTGGATAGCTCGACTGCCTCCAGTAGGAAACTGTGTTTGGGATCAAATTCACTGTATAGTGAGACTCACGCCTTTTGGGGGTCTCACACGGGAATGTTCCCCACAGTGCCCCATTCCCTAATACTTTAAAAATTATTTCCTCCCTTTTTGAATATTGATGTAATTTCTAGACCTGTGGCAGTCATATTAGAACATGAAGTTCTGTCGGTGATAAAGCCATGTATAAACATTGATGGAACATAAACATACAAGGATTCTAGGTCATTGATTGCCTCGTTGTGAAACCATGCCAACTTTCAATTGCTTATCAGATATTTTATGCAAAATCATAAATGCTTTGTATTTAAACTAAGGTTATGTTGGACTGTATGTAAAGGTAGCTATATATAATCTATATGAAAATATATGCCACATGTTTTCTGAAATATAATCAATACAGATGCCTCTATAGGTGCAAATCCAAGACTCTCCACCAAATATCCACTCTTGGCTTGCTAAAAAACCTAAAATTTTATACCACAAAACTCATTTCTTTGGTAAAAGTTTGTAGTTCTGTAAGTGTGGTTCCATGGTATCACCCATGAGCTTGTTAGAAATGCAGGTTCAGTAGGTTTGACCTGATTGACTGAATCAGAATCACTGGAGGTGGAGCCAAGGAAACTGAACCAGCTCTCTAGGTGATTGTTACGTATGGTAAAACGTGTTTTCCCAAAGATGCCTGTTGGCACTAAGTTGTTATTTGAGTTATTTAATCATTAATAAATTAACATGAATTTAGTTATTCTCAACACAGGGCACACATTGAAATCATCTGAGCTTTAAAAAAAAATGCCTCTGCCTGGGCCAAGTTTATTAGGTAAGCTTATAGCAGTTATAGGTAAAGTGTTCCAGCTGGAGTCACTGGTGATCTAGGCATCAGAAAGTAGAAATTAAACTCAAAGTGGGGTAAAAGCACCTGCTTGAGCTAGTTTGTAGGGCTTTTTTATGAAGCATGTGGTTGATGAAGTTCTTTGTAAATTGTTTACATTTTCCAAATATATTTGTGGTCTCAACTTCTTCCAGAGGCTAGAAAAATTACTGTTGCTACTCCTACTATTACTAGTAGTATAAAATGTTCAATAATACATTATTATTACTATTAGTGAGATAACAATTATATTAGTGTGGTATTATTTTAGTAGTGATACTAATATCATATTATTGAACATTTTATACTTTAAGACTGGAAGATTTTCTGACACTCTAAGGATTATTTGTCCCCCCAGTTTTACACAAATTAGAATGGGCACAATGTAGGAAGCAGTGACTGTTGTTTTATTACACCCTCGAGCTCTCTGATTTTGCCTTCATCATGTAAGAAAAGTGGCTTCCTTACATGGCTATTTACCTGTAGAAGATATATTAGTCTGTTAATGATTTTTCTCTCTCTTTCACTAAGCTAAAACAGTATTGAATATTAAATTAGAATCCAATGTAAGCAGCAGTTTCCTGTTTTGAGATTATTTCAGCTGTAATAGGAGTATAATTAACCATCTCCACATAGTGTGATAACTTTTGTGTGCATATATTCACAACTGTTGAAATCATGAATCTCTAGTTTTCTTGGTATATTTAGCCATGTAAAATCCTTGTTTATTTCTTTACTTGCTATTATTGTATATTGTTTTAAAATAAGCAACTGATATAACTAGGAAGAAATCCTGAAGTGTGACACTGATGCTGAATCCTCATCTTCTTATAACTGGAAACAATGAAAGAGGGAAGAGACAAAAAAAATGAATAATGTATATGGACTTTTAGAAACAAGCTAAAATCCAGCTGATGAACTAGAGAAAGTTATTTTAATCATTCATAGTTCTGAAAGTGTACTTCAGTTTATAAAGCCTTGTTTCTTTTTCTAGGTATATCCCAAGTCTATTAAAGAGTTTATGTTCTTTTACTGGACAGGTAGGCTGGGGGAAGAGAAGGAAAAAAATGCAAAGGAATGCATAAATGGAGGTGAGAAGAATGATTTTCTCATGTAGTCAATGAAGAAATACTTTGGTAAAAACTCTTCTGTTTTCTTATGTTTGAAAATTATTTAATTGTTTCAAAGAAAAAGAAGAGTTCTGGCACCTTCAAGATAATCTCAGGCAATATGTAGCCTTGAAAATTTTAGAAAGGACAGGAGTCACAAAATGCAGTTTAGCTTAACCTTTCAGAATTGATTAGCTCTTCATTAGACAAGAGGGAGAGAAGAGAATTCAGATTTGGAAGGCAGATGGAGAACAGAAGTTAACCAAGCTGGTAATTTTGTCACCCAGGTAATGATAGCTTTTCTTACATAAAAGTAGTTGTCAGGGACTGTGATTGTTAAATAGAAGGGAAGGAGAAGATTAACCTAATCTTTCACCATCTACACATACACACACACACACACACACACACACACAAAATATAATATATAAGCAATAAATATATATATGCACATATATACACATATATATTTATTGCTTATATATAAGCAATAAATGTATATATGCACATATATACACATATATATATTTATTGCTTATGGCTTAGGGGAAAAATACTCAAGGAATAGAGGCTTTGAGAAAACAGTGAGTTGAGGCTTTAAGCTTATTTGGTGGAACTACTTAGTGAGAGAGAAACTGTGACTAACAAGAGGAAATACCATGTCAACAATGGCTCAGTTAGAACCAGGCCGCACTGACTGAGGCCAGGGTTTGTGCTGGGGCAAAACTGGAGACAGAAGAGAAGGGCAATGTCAGTGCTGGATGTAGCTACGGCAAAGAGGAAGAAGTGTATCTAAGTGACAGGTTTTCTTCCTCTTGCTATCCTATCATTGTAAAGAATTATGCAATCAATAAGATCAGCCTAAGAATGCTTCCGACCTTCGGAAGTGACTCAATGTCAGGCCATAGCTTTGATTTTGCTAAGCAGAGAGCTGTTAGTCATGCCAGTGAGGAGTGAGTTTGGCTGTGAATACCCGCATGAAAGTGGTTTAAATAAAATATAATTAATTTATTTTCTATTTAAAGAAATCTGAAAATAGTAATTCAAGGATATGTCAGCTCTACCACCATAAAGCCTTGGTCTCCTTCTATGTCTTTTGTTCTGCTATACTAATGTGAGTTTTTCAGCACATAATCCAATATGGCTATTCAAATCAATGATATAAGAAGGGCAAACCTGCTTTCTTTAAGGACATTTTTTAGACATTGCACATGACATTTGGTTTTATATTTCGATAGCCAAAACTTGGTCATGTAGTCACATCTAACTTAAAGGGAGACTGAAAATTATATTCTTTATTACAGAGAACCACATTTCCATGTCAGTAGCTAAATAATTAACAAAATAGAATAGAAATTAGACAAACTAAGAGTCTCTATTGCCTACAATTTTAATGCACAGGATTGACAGATTAAAAAATGTAGTATGAATTATAAAATATAGCCAAGAGTATTTGTTATTGTTTCTTTGGTAAATTCAATTCTACAGTAGCATATCTGGCACTTTAAATGAATAAACGAACTTTTAATCCAGATAAGAACAAACATGCAAAACAAAAACAAGTTCTTTTATTCATTTAAAGTGCTAGATATGCTGTTGTTGAATTTACCAAAGAAACAATATAGAATACTCTTAGCTATATTTTATAATTTGCAATACATTTTTAATCTGTCAATCCAGTGTATTAACGTTGTCGGCAATAGAGACTCTTAGTTTGTCTAATTTCTTTTTTTTTTCTGTATTTTCTTTTTTTTTCTGTTTTTTTTTTGCATTTTAGGTTTTGGGGTACATGTGATGAACATGCAAGATTGTTGCATAGGTACACACATAGCAGTGCGGTTTGCTGCCTTCCGTCCCCTCACCTGTATCTGTCATTTCTCCCCATGCTATCTCTTCCCACCTCCCCACCCCCCCGCCCCTCCCCCATTTCCCCCCAACGGACCCAGTGTGTAGTGCTCCCCTCCCTGTGTCCATATGTTCTCATTGTTCAACACCTGCCTATGAGCGAGAATATACGGTGTTTGATTTTCTGCTCTTGTGTCAGTTTGCTGAGAATGATGGTTTCCAGGTTCATCCATGTCCCTACAAAGGACGTGAACTCATCGTTTTTGATGGCTGCGTAATATTCCATGGTGTATATGTACCACATTTTCCCTATCCAGTCTATCATCGATGGGCATTTGGGTTGGTTCCAGGTCTTTGCTATTGTAAACAGTGCTGCAATGAACATTCGTGTGCACGTGTCCTTGTAGTAGAATGATTTATAATCCTTTGGATATATACCCAGTAATGGGATTGCTGGGTCAAATGGGATTTCTATTTTTAGGTCCTTGAGGAATCGCCACACTGTCTTCCACAATGGTTGAATTAATTTACATTCCCACCAACAGTGTAAAAGTGTTCCTATTTCTCCACATCCTCTCCAGCATCTGTTGTTTCCCGATTTTTTAATGATCGCCATTCTAACTGGTGTGAGATGGTATCTCAATGTGGTTTTGATTTGCATTTCTCTGATGACCAGTGATGATGAGCATTTTTTCATATGTTTGTTGGCCTCCTGTATGTCTTCTTTTATAAAGTATCTGTTCATATCCTTCGCCCATTTTTGAATGGGCTTGTTTGTTTTTTTCTTGTAGATCTGCTTTAGTTCTTTGTAAATTCTGGATATCAGCCCCTTGTCAGATGGGTAGACTACAAAAATTTTTTCCCATTCTGTTGGTTGCCGATTCACTCTACTGACTGTTTCTTTTGCCGTGCAGAAGCTGTGGAGTTTGATTAGGTCCCATTTGTCTATTTTGGCTTTTGTTGCCATTGCTTTTGGCGTTTTGGTCATGAAGTCCTTGCCTACACCTATGTCCTGAATGGTTTTGCCTAGATTTCCTTCTAAGGTTTTTATCGTATTAGGTCTGTTGTTTAAGTCTTTAATCCATCTGGAGTTAATTTTGGTGTAAGGTGTCAGGAAGGGGTCCTGTTTCTGCTTTCTGCACATGACTAGCCAGTTTTCCCAACACCATTTATTAAACAGGGAGTCCTTTCCCCATTGCTTGTTTTTGTCAGGTTTGTCGAAGATCAGATGGTTGTAGGTATGTTGTATTTCCTCTGAAGCCTCTGTTCTGTTCCATTGGTCTATATCTCTGTCTTGGTACCAGTACCATGCTGTTTTCATTACTGTAGCCTTGTAGTATCGTTTGAAGTCCGGTAGTGTGATGCCTCCTGCTTTGTTCTTTTTGCTTAGAATTGACTTGGCTATGCGGGCTCTCTTTTGGTTCCATATGAAGTTTAAGGTGATTTTTTCCAGTTCTATGAAGAAGGTCATTGGTAGCTTGATGGGAATAGCATTGAATCTGTAAATTACTTTGGGCAGTATGGCCATTTTCACGATATTGATTCTTCCTAACCATGAACATGGAATGTTTCTCCATCTGTTTGTATCCTCTCTTATTTCGTTGAGCAATGGCTTGTAGTTCTCCTTGAAGAGGTCCTTTACGTTCCTTGTTAGTTGTATTCCTAGGTACTTTATTCTCTTTGTAGCAATTGTGAATGGCAGTTTGTTCTTGATTTGGCTCTCTTGAAGTCTATTACTGGTGTATAGGAATGCTTGTGATTTTTGCACGTTGATTTTGTATCCTGAGACTTTGCTGAAGTTGTTTATCAGTTTCAGGAGATTTTGGGCTGAGATGATGGGGTCTTCCAGATATACAATCATGTCATCTGCAAATAGAGACAATTTGATTTCCTCCTTTCCAATTTGAACACCCTTTATTTCTTTTTCTTGCCTGATTGCTCTGGCTAGAACTTCCAGTACTATATTGAATAGGAGTGGTGAGAGAGGGCATCCTTGTCTAGTGCCAGATTTCAAAGGGAATGCTTCCAGTTTTTGCCCATTCAGTATGATATTGGCTGTTGGTTTGTCGTAAATAGCTTTTATTGTTTTGAGATACGTTCCGTCAATACCTAGTTTATTGAGGGTTTTTAGCATAAAGCGTTGTTGAATTTTGTCAAAAGCCTTCTCTGCATCAATCGAGATAATCATGTGGTTTTTGTCTTTTGTTCTGTTTATGTGGTGAATTACGTTTATGGACTTGCGTATGTTGCACCAGCCTTGCATCCCCGGGATGAATCCTACTTGATCATGGTGGATGAGCTTTTTGATATGCTGTTGCAATCGGTTTGCCAGTATTTTATTGAAGATTTTTGCATCTATGTTCATCATAGATATTGGCCTGAAATTTTCTTTTCTTGTTGAGTCTCTGCCGGGTTTTGGTATCAGGATGATGTTTGTCTCATAAAATGATTTGGGAAGGATTCCCTCTTTTTGGATTGTCTGGAATAGTTTCAGAAGGAATGGTATCAGCTCCTCTTTGTATGTCTGGTAGAATTCAGCTGTGAACCCATCTGGACCTGGGCTTTTTTGGGGTGGTAGGCTCTTTATTGCTGCCTCGACTTCAGACCACGTTATTGGTCTATTCAGGGTTTCGACTTCTTCCAGGTTTAGGCTTGGGAGGATGCAGGTGTCCAGGAATTTATCCATTTCTTCCAGGTTTACTAGCTTATGTGCATAGAGTTGTTTGTAATAATCTCTGATGATGGTTTGGATTTCTGTGGAATCTGTGGTGATATCCCCTTTATCATTTTTTATTGCATCAATTTGGTTATTCTCTCTTTTCTTTTTTATTAATCTGGCTAGTGTTCTGTCTATTTTGTTGATCTTTTCAAAAAACCAGCTCCTGGATTTATTGATTTTTTGAAGAGTTTTTTGTGTCTCTATTTCCTTCAGTTCTGCTCTGATCTTAGTTATTTCCTGTCTTCTGCGAGGTTTTGAGTTTTTTTGATCTTGCTCCTCTAGCTCTTTCAATTTTGATGATAGGGTGTCAATTTTAGATCTGTCCTTTCTTCTCATGTGGGCACTCATTACTATATATTTTCCTCTAGAGACTGCTTTAAATGTGTCCCAGAGATTCTGGTATGTTGTGTCTTCGTTCTCATTGGTTTCAAAGAACATCTTTATTTCTGCCTTCATTTCATTGTTTATCCAGTCAACATTCAAGAGCAAGTTGTTCAGTTTCCATGAAGCTGTGTGGTTCTGAGTTAGTTTCTGCATTCTGAGTTCTAACTCGATTGCACTGTGGTCTGAGAGACTGTTTGTTATGATTTCTGTTCTTTTGCATTTGCTGAGGAGTGATTTATTGCCAATTATGTGGTCAATTTTAGAGTAGGTGTGATGTGGTGCTGAGAAGAATGTATATTCTGTGGATTTGGGGTGGAGAGTTCTGTAAATGTCTATTAGGTTTGCTTGTTCCAGGTCTGTATTCAGGTCCTGGATATCCTTGTTGATTTTCTGTCTGGTTGATCTGTCTAATATTGACAATGGGGTGTTAAAGTCTCCCACTATTATTGTGTGGGAGTCTAAGTCTCTTTATAAGTCATTAAGAACTTGCCTTATGTATCTGGGTGCTCCTGTATTGGGTGCGTATATATTTAGGATCGTTAGCTCTTCTTGTTGCAGTGATCCTTTTACCATTATGTAATGTCCTTCTTTGTCTCTTTTGATCTTTGTTGCTTTAAAGTCTATTTTATCAGAGATGAGAATTGCAACTCCTGCCTTTTTTTGCTCTCCATTTGCTTGGTAGATCTTCCTCCATCCCTTTATTTTGAGCCTTTGTGTATCCTTGCATGTAAGATGGGTTTCCTGGATACAGCACACTGATGGGTTTTGGCTTTTTATCCAATTTGCCAGTCTGTGTCTTTTGATTGGGGCATTTAGTCCATTGACATTTAGGGATAGTATTGTTATGTGTGAATTTGATGCTGTCATTTTGATGCTACCTGGCTGTTTTGTTGGTTAGTTGATGCAGATTCTTGATTGTGTTGATGCTCTTTTACCATTTGGTGTGTTTTTGGAGTGGCTGGTACTGGTTGTTCCTTTATATGTGTAGAGCCTCTTTCAGGAGTTCTTGTAGAGCAGGTTTGGTGGTGATGAAATCTCTGAGTGCTTGCTTGTTCACAAAGGATTTTATTTTTCCTGCACTTATGAAGCTTAGTTTGGCTGGATAGGAGATTCTGGGTTGAAAGTTCTTTTCTTTAAGGATGTTGAATATTGGCCCCCAATCTCTTCTGGCTTGTAGGGTTTCTGCTGAGAGATCTGCTGTGAGCCTAATGGGCTTCCCTTTGTGGGTAACCCGACCTTTCTCTCTGGCTGCCCTTAGCATTTTCTCTTTCATTTCAACCCTGGTGAATCTGACGATTATGTGCCTTGGGGTTGCTCTTCTTGAGGAATATCTCTGTGGTGTTCTCTGTATTTCCTGGATTTGAATATTGGTCTGCCTTGCTAGGTTGGGGAAGTTTTCCTGGATAATATCCTGAAGAGTATTTTCCAGCTTGGATTCATTCTCTTCATCACATTCAGGTACACCTATCAGACGTAGATTAGGTCTTTTCACATAGTCCCACATTTCTTGAAGATTTTGTTCATTCCTTTTTGCGCTTTTTTCTCTGTTCTTGCCTTCTCTTTTTATTTCATTGAGTTGATCTTCGACCTCTGATATCCTTTCTTCTGCTTGGTCAATTCGGCTGTTGAAGCTTGTGCATGGTTCACGAAGTTCTCGTGTTGCGTTTTTCAGCTCCATCAATTCACTTATACTCCTCTCTATGCTGTCCATTCTCGTCAGCAGTTCGTCCAATCTTTTTTCAAGTTTCCTCTTTTCTTTGTGTTCGGTTAGAACATGTTCTTTTAGCTCACTGTAGTTTCTTACTACCCACCTTCTGAAGTCTGATTCTGTCATTTCATCACCCTCCTTCTCCATCCGGTCTGGTTCCCTTGCTGGTGAGGAGTTGTGATCCCTTTTAGGAGGAGAGGTGTTCTGGTTTCGGGAGTTTTCATCCTTTTTGCGCTGGTTTCTTCCCATTTTTGTGGGTTTATCCACCTGTTGTCTGTCTCTGTCCCAGGGAGTTGGAGCTTTATGAGTTTCTGTTGCACTACTGCCTTTTTTGATTTTTCTTTCAGGTCTGACCCGCCCAGCTAGCAGCACGCCTAGCCTCTGCCTGCCCGCAGGGGCTTTGCTGAGCTGCTGTGGGCTCCGCCCAGCTGCCCTGAGCTCTTCCCTGTAGTCCTGTTTATATGGGCGTAGTTATAACTGTCTTGGCAATGGTGGCCCCGCCTCTGTTATGGTGGACTCTCTCTGTTGTGGCAGGTTGCCTCGGCAATGGCAGCCTGCCTCCTTAGCGGTGTAGAGTCTCAGTAATGGCGGAAGCCCCTCCCACACCGAGCCGGACTGTCCTGGTTCAGCTGTGCTTTGTTTGAAGTGCTCAACCCAGAGGGTTTCCAATTACTGTTTTTCTTTTTGTTGTTGTTGGGGGTGGAGGGGTGGGACCAACCGAGCCTGATCACCTGGCTCCCTGACTCAGAGTCTTTTCTTTTAAGTTGAACGACCCCACGTTCCGGTCGCTTGTTGAAAAGGCGCCGGGATCTCCCGTGCTGCGACTCACGGAGTCGGCTCGAACTGCGGGGCCGTCTCCTGGTGGATTTTTTGCCTAGGAATCTCCTGGCCTGACTCGCTATTTCAGATGAATGGGCAACTCTGCCGTCTCAGGGCTCTGCTCGCCAGCTAAGAGGGCTCCCAGACCAGTGGCTTTTGTACGGAGAACCGCAGCAACAGGGCGTGGTCACAGCAGCCACGCGGGCGGAATCAGCCCCGCGGGGGCCAAAACAGCCGCACCGGCTGGGACTGCGACGCTGGCGACCCCTCTGCCTGGGTATCTCCTGGTCTATGGGCAATAAGGGTTCGTCTGGAAATGCGGCGTCCACTCACCCTCTGCACTTTCACTGGGAGCTGAAGTCCTGAGCTGTTCTTAGGCGGCCATCTTCCCAGCATTCCGTCTAATTTCTATTCTATTCTTGTTAATTAATTATTTAACTACTGAGGTGGAGGGGAGGTATGGAGAAAGACGGCCAAATAGAAGGCTTTACCAATTGTACCTCATGCAGGAATGCCAAATTAACAACTTTAACAACTGTTTCCACAAAAAGCACCTTAAGAAGAACCGAAAATCAGGTGAGCACTGACTATCTAGTTTAACTTCATGTTGCTGAAAGTGGCACTGAAGAGAGTCAGAAAAACAGTCTTGCATCACTGATGCCATCCCACTCCCATCACCAGGTAATGGCCATGTGGCACAGAGAATGTATGCATGCACGGGAGAGGGAAAGCACAGCAATTGTGAACCATTGCATTGAATTTAGTGCTGCTCTCTCACAGCAGAAAGAAAATGGGCTGAATCCAGGTGACACCCACCAAGGGACTATTTAGACCAGCACTAGCCAGAGGAGAATTACCTAACCAGTGGTTGGAACTTGAGTTTCAGAAAGCCTCACCAGCGCTAGCTAAAGTGCTCTGGGGCTCTAACTAAACTTGAAAGGTATTATAGGCCACAAGGACTGCAGCTCCTAGGTAAGTCCTAGTGCTGCGCTGGGCTCAAAGCCAGTGGACTTGGGGACATGCAACTGATTGAGATACTAGATGAGATCACTAAGAAAGTACTTGTGCCATTTCTCTCCCAATCATAGGCAGCACAGCTCACAGCTACAAGGAGACCCCTTCCTTCCACTTGAATAGAAAAGAGGAAAGAGTAAAGTAGACTAGTGTTTCATGTTAGACATCAGCTCTGCCTCAATGGGATAAGGCACCTGTCAGAGTCAGGAGGCTCCCATTCCTGGTCCTAGCTCCCAGATGGCATTTCTAGACACATCATAGGTCAGAAGAAAACCTGCTGCTTTGAAGGAAAGGATCCAGTCCTGGCAGGATCCATCACTTGCTGACTAAAGAGCCGTGGGGCCCTGAATAACTAGCAGCAATTCCTAGTGATATGATTTGGCTCTGTGTTCCCAACCAAACATAATCTGTAATTGAAATCCCCACATGTCAAGGGAGGAACCTTGTGGAAGGTGATTGGATCATGAAGGCAATTTTCACCATGCTGTTCTTGTGATAGTGAGTGAATTATTATGAGATCTGTTGGTTTAAAAGTGTGACAATTTCCCTTCACACTCTTACTCTCTCTTCTGCCACTATATAAGATGTGCCTTTCTTCCCCTTCACCTTCCAACATGATTGTAAGTTTCCTGAGACTTCTCCAGCCATGTGGAACTGTTAGTCAATTAAGTCTTTTTTTTTCATAAATTATCCAGTTTCAGGTAGGTTTTTATAGCAATGTAAAAACAGGCTAATACAGAAAATTGCTACTGGGATAATGGGGTACTGCTATAGATGTATCTAAAAATGTGGAAGTGACATTGGAATTGGGAAACAGGCAGAGGCTGGAACACTTTGGAGGGCTTAGAGGAAGACAGGAAGATGAGGGAAGGTTTGGAACCTCCTAGAGACTTGTTGAATGATTGTGACCAAAATGCTGATAGTGATATGGACAATGACATGCAGGCTGAGGTTGTCTCTGATGGGGATAAAGAACTGATTAGGAACTGGAGTAAAGGTGACTCTTGCTATGCTCTAGCAAAAAGATGGTGGCATTTTGCCCCTGCTTTAGAGATCTGTGGAACTTTGAACTGGAAAGAGATGATTTAGGGTATTTGGCAGAAGAAGTTTCTAAGCAGTAAAGCATTCAAGATGTGACCTGTTTTTTTTTTTTCTGAAAGTGTACAGTCATATCATATGCATTCACAAGGAGATGATCTGAAATTAAAACTTATGTTTAAAAGGGAAGCAGAGCATCCTCCTGACCATGTGGTAGAAGTGAAAAACCCATTTTATGGGGAGAAATTCAAGCTGCCAACTGAAGAAATTTGCATAAATAAAGAAGAGCCTAATATTAATAGCCAAGACAATGGGAAAAATGTCTCCAGGGAATTTCAGAGATTATTGTGGTGGCCCCTCCAATCACAGGCCTGGAGGCCTAGAAAGGAAAAATGATTTCCTGCAACAGACCCAGTGCACCATTGCTCTTTGCAGCCTCTGTGCTATGGCCTGCATCCCAGCCATTCCAGCTCTAGCTGTAGCTTGAAGGGACCAAGTTACAGCTTGGGTCATTGTTTCGAAGTGTTAAATCCTAAAATTTGACAGCTTCCACATAGTATAGGGCCTGTGGGTACACAGAAGATGAGAGTTGAGCTTTGGGAACCTTTGCCTAGATTTCAGAGGATGTATGGAAATGCCTCTGTGTCCAGGAAAAAGTCTGATTCAGAGATGGAGCCCTCATGGAGAACCTCTATGAAGGTAACGCAGAAGGGAAATGCGGGGTTGGAGCCCCACACAAGAGTCTCCACTGGGGCACTGCCTAATATAGCTGTGAGAAAAAGGTCACCATCATCAGACCCCAAAATGATAGATCCACTGACAGCTTGCACCACATCATGCATCTGGAAGCTGCAGGCTCTCAGTACCAGCCTGTGAAAGCAGTCATGGGAGCTGTACCCTGCAAAGCCACAGGGATGGAGCTTCTCAAGACCTTGGGAGCCCACCCCTTGTATCAGCATGCCATGGATGTGAGACATGGGGTCAAAGGTTAATTATTTTGGAGTGTTCAGATTTTATGACTGCCCTGTTGGGTTTTGGACTTGCATGGAACCTGTATCTTCTTTGTTTTGGCCAATTTCTCCCAATTAGAATGAGATCATTTACAAATTCCTTTATTCCCACTCTATCTTGGAAGTAACTAACTTGCTTTTGATTTTATAGTCTCATAGGTGGAAGGGACCTCCTTTGTCTCAGATGAGATTTTGAACTTAGACTTTTGGGTTAATGCTGAACTAAGTTCAGACCTTGGGAGATTGTTGGGAAGAGATTATTGTATTTTTAAATGTAAAAAGGAAATAAAATTTTGGAGTAGCCAGGATTAGAATGTTGTGACTCCACCCAAATCTCATCTGGAATTGTAAACCCCACATACTGAGGGAGGGACCTGACGGAAGGTCATAACAGTTTTCTCCATGCTTTTCTCATGATAATGAGTGAGTTGACATGAAATTTGATGGCTTACAAGTGTGGCACTTTCCCTTCTCTCTCTCTCTCTCTCTCTCTCTCTCTCTCTCTCTCTCTCTCTCTCTCTCCCTCCCTCCCCCTCCTACCACCATGTAAGTGGTGCCTTGCTTCCCCTTTGCCTTCCACCATGATTGTATGTTTCCTGAGGCCTCCATAGCCATGTGGAACTGTGTCAATTAAGCACTTTTTCCCATAAATTACCAAGTCTTAGGTATTTTTTCCCATAAATTACCAAGGCTTTATAGCAGTGTGAAAAGGGACTAATACGTCCAGGTAGTATGCCATGGACCTTGGATGAGACTCTTGAGATGTGCTGACTTCAGGTGAGAGCCAGAATATTCCCAGATGTGCTGGCTATGGTGAGAGACTTCTTTTGCTGGAGAAAAGTAAAGGGAAAAGAAAAGGGACATTGCCTTGCACCTAAGGGACCAGCTTGGACAGAGTGGTGTAGAGCACTAAGCAGACTCTTGTTGTCCCTGAGTGCAAGCCTTGGGTATTGGAGAGCATTTCTGAACTGACCCTGGGCCCAAGGGGAGCCCACTGCCTTGAAGGGTGAGTCTCAGGCTTGAAAGCAATCACCAAAAGCTGATTAAGATGCCCTTGAGCTTTAAATTAACATTGGAAGTAGCCTGGCAATTCTCCCTATGGACCTGTAGTGGTGGTGGCCATGGGTTGAGGCTCATCTGCATTTGGAAAGGTCAGGGAAGAGTGGAAAGGACTGTATCTCATGGTTTGAGTGCCACCTCAGCCACAATAGGTAGAAAGCCAGGTAGATTTCTAAGCTTTCGACTCCAGTCCCTGACTCTTACATGGCACCTCTGGACTCCCCCGGGGCCTTGGGGAAGTCAACTCAAACATACAATGGATACATGAAGAATAAAAAGCCACAGACAAAATCATATTACCAGGGGAAAATCACCTTTGTTAAAAAGAAGGAAAGAAGTAAGAGAAGACTACAAAACAAGAAGAAAACAAATAACAAAATGGCAAGAGTAAATCCTTACTTATCAAAAATAATATTAAATGTAAAAGGGCTAAACTCTCCAATAAAAAGACATAGAATGGCTGAATGGATAAAATGAAAAGACCCATAAATCTGTTGGCTACAAGAAACACATTATACCTATTAAGACACACATAGATTGAAACTAAGTGTATGGAAAAACATATACTATACTAATGGAAACCAAAAATAGCAGGAGTAGCTATACTTGTATCAGATAAAATAGATTTGAAAACAAAAACAGTAATAGGAGAAAAGGGAAAGTCATATAATGATAAAGGGGTTAAATCAGCAAGAGGATATAATACTGTGAAAGGCATCTGGTGACATGATGAGGAGTTTGGAATTCATTCTGAAGGTAATGAAGGAAAGATTAGATGAAGTCTTTTACGTTCTGTTTTAACTAAGCAGTGGCATACTCTCTTACAGACAAAAATAACAAAAGCTGTGGCTGTTTTAACTAAATAGCTTTATTAAACAATGAAAGGCATATTCAAGTATAAATGTTTGAGTTAGATATCACTCTTGGGAAGAGAACTGCCTTGTACCAGAAAATGACAAGAATACCAAATTATGTCCTGTACTTTCAAGGCTATATTAATGACAAGAAGCACCTTTATAGACACATTTGCCAGAGTTGATACAATAATGAAAGAGGAAGATCACCAGTCCACTAGACTGTGAGCTACCTGAAGGCAGATGTTATCTTCCATGCCTGAATCTTTGGCACCTAGCAGCATATCCAGTATGTCCTGTTAATACACAAAACCATGTAGGAAGTATAGACAACTGGCTTTACTTCAATTGATACTGCTTTGTTTCATTTTCCCAACAAAAAAACAAGAGTACATAAATGCATTTGATTGATATAGGCCCTGTTTTCCTGGATCTTAATTACTGGACCTAGAAATCATCCATTACATATTTACATCATATAAGTCTGTTACCCCTTGGTGACAAAGTCATCTCTTGAATGTCTCTGTGTGTGTGTGTGTGTGTGTGTGTGTTTTAACTGACAAGATCCCATTCCTGTATTTACCTGCTGCTCTCTGCTGTGGGACCTTGTTTTAACTGCTTTTTAGATATTACTACACTTTACAAGTTATTCCCTTTAAATGAGTATGAGAGAAATTTGTGAAATTCAGCTTTCTTGCCTTGCCTGTATATTTAAAGGCTGCAGGCCCACTCTCTCAGCATTGCAAAGAGGTCTTTGGCTGATTGTCTGTCAAAGTGTATTATTTTTATCATATAAATTTCAGCAAGTAAATAGTCCTTCTTCTTCCAGCCTTCTGATGTCTCTCCAGGGCAAGATGAAAATATTTTCTAGACTGTGCATTTCAATATAACCCTGAAAGGCAAAGCAAGGTATTTACACTAGTTTCAAATCTCCAGTTCTGTAACTACTTTAGTAGCAAACATGAATCTTTGCAAAATTGCAAAGGATGGCATTTGACTTCACTACTCTTGAATTAGCCTGCGTAACAATTTTCTCCAACTGATTTTAGTTGCCAGTGTCCCATTATGACAGTGAGCTCTAGGGAACCAGGAATTGTTTTTGCCTCTGGAGAACCTGGACATTAACTCATGCAGCAATCATCTTGTGGCCCTGGAATAAACATCAAGAAAATTTTAGGGACAGTGTTTTTGACATCACTAAACTGTTAAACCAATGTCAGTCACTGTGCTACCAATAGCCTATTTTCAGACTTCTGGTTTTATAAAGAAATATAAGCCCATATTTGTTTAAGCAACTAAACTCTGTGTTTCTGTTACTTGCAGATGACAGCAGTGCCAAATGACGCAAACTTGGTGCTAGCAAAGTAGTACAAAAAAAGTGTTTTCAGTGCTTTCATAGGAGGCCCTAAGACACAAGAAAAGAAAAAAGGAGATATTAGCTCATTATTGCCTATGGGCTTCTGTCGTCACCTTGGTGAAAATGGCAGTCATATGACCTAAATGCTGAAGCACAATAAGAAAGCACAGGTCCTGGCATATTAGGAACAAGGATCAAATTCCAATTCTTCCACACACTGTTATGTAACTTTACATGAATGTCAAGATGCTTTTGGAGGTTTAAAATAGTTAATAGCCCTTCTGGTGGCTCGAGGTGCATGTCACATTCAGCATTTTCAAAGCAAAATGCCCGTATTCTGGTCCTGGAATCCTGATTATATTCCACATTGCATTTTGCCTCTTCTCCCCTTCAGGCCCATTTGCCAGCTCCAAGTTTGAGATTCATTTCTCATTTTAATATCTGCTGTCAATCACAGAAGGGAAACATTAAATTATTTCTTGGAAGCAAATGTTACAGGTTTTTCTGGTTAAGGAGAGTTAATTTACAAAAGTTTTAATGAAATCCAGAGTTTATCTGAACTTTCCATTCAGTAAGCAAATGTCTTCAAACAGACTGCAACTTGAGATTGAAAGACATATCCACCTTCCACAAATCAAGCACACTTAAAAATAAACAAGTGTAAAATGAAGGCTGATTACTGATTTCACCCTGTCAGTAATTGTCACTAATCTTTAGCTACTTGTATATGCTTTGTTCATATGATTCCCACATCCTTTGCTGCTATAAATATTTCATAAGATATTCAAAGCCAGTTCACAACCAAATAATAACAAATGTCAGATGACACACTAAAAAGATGCATTGAGATTTTAAACATAAATTCTCCAGCAAAGCTTGATTAACATCTTATGGTCACTCTACAGAAATAACATGTCCAGAGAAATATGAGGCTGCAATTAGCATGAACACCCTAAGCAGCCCATTCTCAAGGGAAAAGGAAGCAGAAGCTCCAGTTATTTTCAGGTTTTCTGCATATTCTCCACTCTATTAAGAACCACAAGGGTTTTTATTGCAAATATCATTTTTTTTTAAAGGCCAGGCTTCATGCACTAAAGAGATTTAATTATTCTTCTTTGGGTAACCCATTGTGTTCATAGTCACAGTCATAATGCTTGATGAAAAGCAAGGGCTGGTCCTTGGTAATATTTTCAAGTTGCAAAGTCAGTTGAACTATTTATTTCTTTTGCTTTCCTTTTCTGTCCTTTGGCCCACCCTCTCTAAGAATACTCATAGAGTCCCTTCAGACGTGTCCACTTCAAAATCTCTTTTTTATTTTACTTATCCTCAGTTTAACCATATCCATCAGAACTTCATTTTCCTGGGTCTTGTCTCTGAATGACTGGGTGAAAATTTTCTGAGAAATTAATGGAATGTTTAATTGTCAATGACTAACAGCAGTTTTATATGTTTACTTTCCTAAGTAGCATGTGTGCATTTTGACTAGGGCATTCAGAACCATAACTTAAAAGTAATAATTACTGTGAAAATTCCAAATTCAATGTAGTATGAGGGGACAAGGGGGAGATATTTTTAATCAGGGAGGTTTTTTCTGGCATTCTTCATGTCATATCCTCTAGAGAATGCTTAATTAACCTACACATAGGACTGAACCAACTCAGCAACAATCTTCTTGAAGTACTCAAAAAGGTAAGATGTTCAGAGGAAAGTGTTAAGAGCTTACCTTTCTTGACACTATTTAATAGTACTTGTTGCCATGGTCATTTTCATGATTTTCTTGCTTTACCTACAAAAAAGAGGTAGGTAAAATGATTTTTTTCCTTTGCGATACTACCCTTTGCCAACTATTTATATTCTGAAAGTCCTGGTTTAATAACAAATTGCTTAGTTGTATTGTAATCATTGGCTAAATAAATAGGAATCTAGCTTCTTTAAGGTTTCATTCTTCCACTTAAATTCCCCAGGATTTATTCATTTATTCAGAAAAGCATTTTTGAAACATCTTCTGGTATGTCTTAGAAATTATGTGAAATCTAGACAGAAAAAGATGACTAAGACATGGTTTCTGGTTTTGAATTCAGTAAAATGAAAGAGATTGTACGAAATGAAAGAGATTGTAATAAATTCATGATGAAACAGAATGTAGTAACATCTCTGATAGAAGATACATAAGACATTCTATGGAATCTCAGAGGCAGTAAGCTGAGCTTCTGGCAGCTGCTCTGCTGAGAAGAAGGAAGTGCAGAGTACTTTGAAGGGCAAGTGATTAGAGGCAGTGAGGTGTAGAAGAAATAAAACAATTGGGTTCTGAAATGAGATAGACTTATGTAATTTCTTTGACTATTTAGTCTAGTCAACTGTACAATGAAGCTAATACATTTTACCTGAAAGTTTTTAAAATTAGGATTACAAGTAATTATCAAAGGAGTCATTAATTTAGAATTATAATTCTTTTCAAAATATGCCTCAAAAACAAGTTCTGAAGTTTTGCCTAGAGGAATCTTTCAAAGAATTATTGTAGCTCCAGCTTTCTGCTCCCATTTTCTCATAAGATTATAATTATACTGAGGAACAAAAAATCTTACATTTAGTTCAGTGAAGATAGGAGGAATGGAGTGGCAGGGAGAGAAGTGAATGAAAAATATCTGAGATTAATAGAAGAGTGAGTATTAACCTGTTTAACAGCAGAGCAAGAGAAAATACCTTAAACTTGATCTTCTTCCATAAGAACAAAAAGCATGGTTTAAATTCGTATTAATTGAAGACCCAACTCTTTATTATGTATAGTATTTGTGATGATTCTATTTTCATTTACGAATGCTGTATAAGTATTCTCAGTGGGTATGCATGATTGTAGGGGAAGATTATAAACTAGAAAGCTATTTATATTAGAACACACATGCAGATATACACATATACATGTATGTATGAGCCTTCACTCAGTTTTCCCAGGGAATTGGTTCCAGGTCTGCCTATAGATAACAAAAATCTGTGTGTTCTCAAGTTCTGCAGAAGCTATGAATACAAAACATTATCTCTCCATAAAAATTTACATTAATGTATGTTTTCATCCTGCAAATACTGTATTTACAATCTGTGTTTGATTGCGAATGCTGAACCTGCTGATACAGATATCTGACTGCAGTTATTGAAATCAATTCACATAGAAGTGGGCCCACACAGTCTAACCACATGTGTTCAAGGATCAACTGTATGGTCTATATATGCTACTAGTTTGGTAACAGAAAAATATGTTAGCAAAAAAAAAAAATGCTAAGTTTTTCTTAGGGACTGAGATAATTTTTAAAGGGAAATTTTCAGAAATAGTAACAACCATGTGCTCAGAATTTTAGCAGGGTTCTGGAGGGAGGCATGGGGCAAATAGAAGTAAGGGCCTTGTTCCTTGCAGAGGGCTTAACAGTTGGGTAATGGTTTAGGTTCTGTCTATGTGCACACCTAATGGAACAGGTAAAAGTTTCCAGCAAATCACTTAGAACACGTTCAAGGATTGCTTTTGCCTTGAAGTTCTGCCTGCCTACATATTTAGACAGCTACTTGGACCTTACTGCCCTTTGTAGAAAATACATTTTATCTCCAGCAGTGTGTGAGCTAGTAGAGAGTTGATTAAGTAGCCTTTGACCTCTCTCTTCCTATATGTCTGTGCTTCTCTGGGTCAAATAGATACGAAAGAGAGAAGGCCAATAAAACACTTGCTTAGCATTTTAGTCCATTTTGTGCTTCTCTGACAAAGCTCTGTAAACTGATTGATTTATAATGAATAGAAAGTTATTTCACACACATCTGGCAGGTAGAAAGTTCAAATTTAAGTCCCTGCCATCTGGTAGTAAAGAAGCCTTTTTTATTGTGTACACATGTTGTACATGTTGTGACCACATATACTGGAAAGTGGAAGAGAGAGATAGAGATAGAGATACAGACAGATAGATACATATAGATGGTCATACATGCCCATGATAATGACATATAATCATGAGGGAGTAGCCCTCCTGGTCTAATCAGCCCTAAATGGTCCCACCTCTTAATATGGTAGCAATGGCAAGCCAATGTCTACGTGAGTTTGGGAAAGGACAAATATTTAAATTTTATTTCTGAAGGCCATTCATGGCCCTCCAAACCTTATGTCCTTCTCACATACAAAGCATATTTATTCCATCTCAATAGCCCCCAAAGTCAACTCACTTCAGCACCAACTAGTAAGTCCAAAGTTCAGTCTCATCTAAATCAGACATAGGTGAGACTCAGGACATGATTCATCTTGAGGCAAATTCCCTCTAGCCATGAGCCTGTGAAATAAAAACAAGTTATCTACTTGCAAAATACAATGATGGAACGGGCATAGGATAGACGTTCCCATGCCAGAAGAGATAAATAGGCAAGAAAAACAGAGTAACTATTCCCGAGTAAATCTCAAAACCAACAGGGAAAGCAAACTACATCCTAAAGCTTAAGAATAATCTTCTTTGGCTCTATATCCCACCATCCAGACACACCAGTGAAGGTTGGACCCCCAAGGCTCCAGGCAGCTCTGCCTACATGGCCTTGCAAGACACAGCCCATGCAGCAACTCTAACAAGTTGGAGTCTTGTGCCTGCAGCTATCCCAGGCTGGTGTTGCATGCTGGTAGCTCTGCATTCCTGGAATTTCAAGGGTGGTCCCACCCGCATGGCTTCACTAGGCCTAGTGGGGACTCCTTGTGTTAGCTCTGCCTCCACAGTTCCACTGGACATTGCCCTCATAGGGACTCCGTGGTGATTCCACCCCCTGCAACAAGTTTATGTCTGGGTTCCCAGGCAGTCTGCAATATCCATGGAAGGTTAGATACAGGAAGCCATGCTCTCAAAGCTCTTGCATTCTGCATGCCTACAGAAATAGCACCATACAGACAGTGTCAACATTTATAGCTTCCGTTTTCCAGAGGTGTGGATCAAATGGAACCTGGGCCCACTTGGGCCATGGCTGGGAGATTGAAGAACACTGCATTAGAATGTGTGAAGCAGAAAGTGCAGGCACCCCTAGGCAGCAAGGTTCAAGGTTCTGAGTGTGCCCTAGACCTCTCTTTTGACATATTAACTTTCCGTAGGTCTTGGCACTCCGCATTTGTGATGGCAGGGGTGACGCTGGTAATGTCTAAGATACTTTGGGATTATTCTACCATTGTCCTGATAAATAGACTCTGGCTTCATTCTCTTCATATTAATCTTTCTATCAAACAGTTACTTAGCCAAACACTTGGTTTCCTCTTTTGAAATGCTCTTTTATGCTCTACCACACATCCAGGCTGAGAATCCTTTAAATCCCCAAGTTTGGTTTCTCTTAATTATAAGTTCTGTCTTTATATCATTTCTTTCTCCACACCTCTTACTATGTGTAGTAACATAGCAAGGACATTGAAGGCTTTGCTGCTTACATATTTCCTCTGCCAAATACCCTAGTTTATCATTTTTTCTACCACTTTATAACAAGGGCAACCTTTACTCCAGTTTCTAATACCTTGTTGCTCATTCCTGAGACCTTATTAAAATTGCCTTTGCTATACAAATTTCTACCAACATTCTTATCACAACCACTTAAGTAATTCCTAAGGAGTTTCAGACTTTTCGTACAGAACTGCTCTTTTTCTAGCGCTCAACTGAATCTCTCTTAACACTTCCTTCGTGGCAACACAAGTTTTTTTCCAGCACTCACTTCAAAGCTGTTCTAGCCTCTATCCATTACTTCCAAAGCCACTTACACATTTTTAGATGTTTGTTATAGCACTACTGCATTTATCTGGTGCCAATTGTAAGTCTTAGTTTCTTCTGTGTTGCTATAACAGAATGTCACAGACTGAGTAATCTATAATGAACTGATATTTTTTTCTCACATTTCTGGAGGCTGGGTAGTCCAAGATCAAGGTGGTGGTAGCATCTGGTGAGAACTTTTTGGATGCACCTTAATATACTATGAGGCAGGAGGGCGAGGACAAGAGAGAGAAAAAGTGAGAGAGAGACATGAGCCAAACTCACCCCTTTATAATCAATCAATTTTCTTAATAATGACATTAATTTATTCATGAAGGGGGAGCCCTCCTGGCCAAACAACTTGTTAACAGTCTCACTTCTTAATAATGATACAATGTCAATTAAATTTTGACATGACCAACAGGGTAACTGAGGAATAATCATGATGCTTCCAAGGGCTTTTGGGCATTGTCAGTGAAACAACAAATTGTGGCTGAATTTGTAGTTTCTAACTCATTGATAATATAGAGATCTCCAAAATGCCAGTGATAATAACAAAACAGCAACAACAACCAGATCCAAACACTTGCAGAGTCAGCGTATACCTATTTCTAACACTGGAATAAAAATTCACATCCACCCTCCTAAAAGTGTAGTTAGGGAACTCTATTGGAAGAAATACTTTCAGTCTTATCTTTCCAGAGCCACTGAAAACTTCCTGACAACATAGCTCAAAATACAGTTTCAGAGTAGCGATTTCACTCTAGAGTCAAGGGTTTGAAAGGATCTTTTTTTTTTTTTGAGACAGAGTTTCGCTCTTGTTACCCAGGCTGGAGTGCAATGGCGCAATCTCGGCTCACCGCAACCTCCGCCTCCTGGGCTCAGGCAATTCTCCTGCCTCAGCCTCCTAAGTAGCTGGGATTACAGGCATGCGCCACCACGCCCAGCTAGTTTTTTGTATTTTTAGTAGAGACAGGGTTTCACCATGTTGATCAAGATGGTCTCGATCTCTTGACCTCGTGATCCACCCGCCTCGACCTCCCAAAGTGCTGGGATTACAGGCTTGAGCCACCGCGCCCAGCCTTGAAAGTATCTTAAAGGTTACTAGCCCAAATTCTGCTCAAGTTGAGTCTTGAGATCAATCTTTTTTCCTTTATCAAAGGGAGTACTAATCCAGTTTTTAATACAGTCTGCCATTTCTATGTCAGTTGAATGTTGTGATGTTCATAATTTATTATAAAATACCTCAGAATAGACAGTGTGATATTATGTATATTTTGTTCAGGTTATACTTCAATTTTAGAAACAGATGGTTCTTTAAACAGATTATTAATTATCATTGATATTATTGCAGGGATAATCTACATTTCAGAGATTGGTAACTAGCTTCTTTCAGAAAGGCCAGACTGCAGAGCCAGGTTTTTCAAGTGCTTCTGTTATTCTATTTCTATAAACATCTGAGGCTTTTGATAATTAGCGTGTAGAATGTCAGACAATAGGCTTTTATTGGTGAAATGTGTTACTCATTAATTAGTATGCTGGATTGTTAGGAAGGGGCTCTTCCTAGAGAAATGAAAGGCATTGAAGATACAGATATGAGTATTGACTAAAGTATTTTAGAGTCTCTCTCCCAACTTGATGAAAGGGTTTTAGAATGTAGTGAGACATAACTGTCAAGTTGATCTCACACAGTTTTAACAGCCATTTGTCTAGGACTTAGATTTCTAGTTGCTTGGTGTCAACTTTTCTTGATGTCAACTATTAAGACAGTAATACTATGCTTCTAGAGTAATATTGTGTCTTCCTTGAATTTTCTTTCATACAATGTAGTGGTAGAAGCAACTAATAGGGCAAAGAGCTAAGCCTTTATTGAGCTTACAGAACAGATTTGTGATTGATTTAGTGACTGTTTGATAGAGAGTGTTTAATTCATGTATATCTGGCAGAATTTGGTCTGAGACTTACTCTCATTATAACCTGACAGTGAGATTGAAGAAAAGTAGATAAACCTGGCTCACCTCAAGCTTCCTTAATGACAACTCTTATCTACTAAACACAACCTAAGAGTTGTGCACAATCAAATTGGTTAAGGTCACTTTGCAACAGACTTTCTTTAGAACAGCACTGATTAATAACTGTAAAGTAAAAGCTTCACACAGACAGGAGACATGAGCCCAAGAAAGGTGTTTTATTTCTGAGTTCAGTCTCCCTGTTGGCATTTGTTGAGTTAATGCCTTTAGGGCTAGCCTGTTAGAAGAAGATCAAAGCTTGGGTTCTTATGGGGAATGAACAATCTTTTCTGCCTTTCCTTGTGTATCCTTAATTAAAGCCTTTGAGAAAGAGGAGTGTAAGGATTACATAGAGGAGGTTTTTGTTGTTATGTTTTGTTCAAGAATATGCTAAATATCACAGATTTTATGCTTCTTTGTTCTCTTTCTGATTTACAACAGGAAGACCACTAATAAAAAGTTAGAAAAACAGTGATATATTTTTAGTGTTTAGGAGAAAATTGTGTGTAGTAGAGGGAGACTGAACAACAACAACAAAGAAGGCCTGAGGTATGAAAAGTGTCCTCTACATAGATGTATTGCAGTACCATTTTCTTGGCTTCTGAAATATTGACAAATGGCTTCTCAGAAAAGATAATAGTGTTATTTGATTCCATCCCCTCGGAATTCTTTGAGTCAGTTAAACAAAAACAATTCTAAGTATTAAGAAAGGGACAATGGGACTTCTAGACCAAGCTATTCTGGAGCATACCCAGACCAAACTTCAGGGAGCAAATGAAGAGATAGAGGCAGATGTTAAGATAATGTTAACAAAAAAAATCTTATAGATCCTAGATAACCTGGTCAATTCAATAAAAAGCAATTAAAAATATAAATCCTCCAGGCTTATTCTTTTCTGTCTCTGAATAATGACAAATTATTCTCAAAAGTTGAGATTTAGACTTAACCTCTCTATGAATATTGCCTCGTTAACACTGACCTATTGCTACCTCCACTCTTTATTCTCCACAACAACCATCTTCATGTCTTTGCATTCTAAACTCCTAAGCCCTTGTATTTGCAGTTCCTTTCACATGTATTATTTTCCATTTGTTAATATTCCTTGAACTTTTCAAATATTATGTATTGTCTTTCCAGATTAGTCTATAAACTACCAGCTTTAAGTATTCTGTTATTTCTATTTTATTATCAAAGGCTCTAGAATAAGGGTCTAATTTTATTGCTTTGGAATAAAATATCAGAATATTGGTTAATATTACTTGCATAGCCTGTTATAGATTATTTTAATTAGGAAGAGAATGGAGATTTAAAAATAGTCAGTGATTTAGAATTGTAATTCTTCAATCTCCAAGGGTCTTTTTTGTTAGCTTACCCCAGGATGAAGATAGAGAAGAGAGAGAGAGAGAGAAAAGAACACAGTGTTGCCTTGCTTAGCATTGGTGAGAGAAGGAGACTCTTTTGTAGAACATTTTGTGGAACATTTGTTTTGGACAACTATTGGAAGGATAGGAAGATGGTGAAGACTAAGTATGCTTTTTATGTATTGGTAGTCTATGGAAATCTTCCGCTTTGGAATGATTATTCAAGGCATTATCAATTGTCCCATTTGGAACATTTGGAATTAATAATTCAAGGCATTATCAATTGTCCCATTTGAAAATCTCCAATTTTAATGAGCATTCTGTCCTTCCCATTTACCCTTAAAGGCCTCCCAACCATGTTCTGTGTAGTCTAGTAGTCTAGTTCTCCAGAATTTACAAATTGTGGCTCTTATTTGCTAGTTCAGGTAACTTTTCACCAGATGTTCTTTCCATACACATTTCACCTTATACTTCAGCTTCATAACACTAATAAGTTTAATGTATTTTCCTTCCATATTGGCTATTTACAGAGATAGACTTATATCTTTACTTCAATAAATTCATCTTTTATAATTTTCACACATAATAATCCTTATTCATAAACAGTACTTTAATAACATTCATAAATACAAGATGGGGACATTATATGATGCCATGGGGTGGAGGGTATTCCGTTTTATTTTATTTTTGATGACAGAAGAGCTACTTACCCCTACCCCACTACCATAATGTGAGCTGCTTGATTATAGGGGACTCCTAAAAGCTTTAAAGTAAGCTGATTTTGAGCTATAATAATCAAGCATTGCTTCTGATGATAGAGCAGGGAAAATGGCAATTGGCTTCATGAGCAGGTCCTTGTCATCTCATTAAAAGACTTAATCTGTTCGTTGATTAAATTGTTAGGTCACACATAAGATTCTTGGTATCTTGGTATGGAGAAAATAAAACATTGTCTGGAAATAGACTTTATAGTCAAGCCATTTTATTAAGAAAATTTCTGACACTACTGGAATAATTCCTAAGAAGGAGAGAAAATACCACAACAAAGGAAATTTATATTTTCTACTTGGGAAGCACGGATGTTGCATGCAAACAACTGAATATTTGAGGGTGTCATTTATTGAACATGTAAATATATTGTCATTGTAGTCTTAATGCCATTAGTATTATACATACGTATTGCACAACTGTTTTGTGCTTACTTTAACTGCATGTTTCTCCATGGTTTATTATTACATTTATCATCTATACATAGATAACAGTCTGTGTTTGCAGAATATCAATTTGTTTGCTTTTCATACTGCATTGTGGCACATGCAGTATAAAATATGAGATAAACAGTTAAAATTTGTTAATTTGGATTCTAGCATTTGCAACCATTTAAACGAATACTGTGTGGTAAAATACTTTCTCTACATTTGGAGAAATAAAAGGGTTTCTGAGCAAACGAATATAGAAACAAAGATTAGAATGCATTGTTTACATTGCTTAGTAAAACAAGTTTTTTTGAAAAAAAAATTTAAAATAGTTATTTAAAATCAAAACTTGGAGTCCTTCTTATTATGAATTTTTATATTTCCTTTGAAGCAGATTTCCTAGGAACCACCTGTAGAATACCCCTTTAGGCTCATTTATATTACCGTGTCTACTTGAGATAATGTAACTACATTTCTTTACAATTATTTTGTCAATTCAAACTTACTGACATGGTTTGGCTGTGTCCTCTCCCAAATCTCATCTTGAATTGTAGTTTTCATAATTCCCAAGTGTCCTGGGAGGGACTCAGTGGGAGGTAATTGAATCATGGGAGCAGTTACCCTCATGCTGCTGTTCTCACAATAGTGAGTTCTCACAACCTCTGATGGTTTTATAAGGGACTTTTTCTCATTTTGCTGTGCACTTCTTGCTGCCACTGTGTGAAGAAGGGTGTGTTTGCTTCCCCATCCACCATGATTACAAAATTTCCTGGGGCCTCTCCAGTCATGCTGAACTCTGAGTCAATTAAACCTCTTTCCTTTGTAAATTGCCCAGTCTTAGGTATGTCTTTATTACCAGTATGAGAACGAATTAATACAGTGACCATTCAAATTTATTTCACTGTAGTAAGCTACATCAGAAAAAATACTAGATGAGGAGTCAGGTAACCTAGATTCTACTCATAGCTGTGACCCTTGCCAACTATATAACCTTAAAAACGTCACATAATTTCATTATCCCTTGGCTTTCTGATTTGAAAAATGGAAAATGTATCTTCTTACTCCAAAATGTAATAATTCTTTGCAGTTTCCTAAGTCAGTTAGAATTTATGTGTATATCATATCTCAGAAATAGCAAATCTATTAATCTATTAGATGTGAAAATCATGCATTTCTTGACAAATCCTTTCTCAGAAAACTTGCTTCACCCATAATTCCTAATTAGAAGGTATCTATATGGTTCCAAACCCTGGGCTTTGACTCATTGGATTAGAGATGAATACCTGGCCCAAGGTGGACCTATTAGACAATGAGTATTTTCTCATTTTTTTCTTATTTGGATTAAGGTACTAAGTGACTAGGACAATCAAGCAAAGGGCATTTGAAGAAAAAAAAGAAAAAACAAATGAAATTTTGACTGGAATCAGCTCCAAGAAAAGGCTAAGCCATAGTAAGACTGAAAGTATGAAGGATCAGAGATCCATGAGTGAAAACATAGGTCTATAGTGAGAAATTGGAGAATAAAGTATATACAGAGATAGAAACAAAGACAAGATAACCTATGGCCCACAAGAGCCAGTAAAAATGGTTTCAACTTCAGTTTAGGTCCCAGCATAACCAATTAGTATTTTGAGCTCAGTCCTTGGATTTCTACAAGATTGTCTGTCATATCCGTACACTAAACCTGTCTCGATTTATTCTATCATTGGAGTTCTGATATGACATTAAGAAGATTATATAATTAATCACCAACTCATTTTTATTTAAAGTTATACATCAGCATTGTATTAAGTGCTATGAAAGAAGCAAAATTTAAATAAAGTTCAAGACATGATCTTTTTGATTAAAATCTTAAAAATTGTTTTGGGGTGAAAAACCTAACACACTTAAAAAAGAGTTAACGCTATTTGGCAGAATTTAGTTTATTTTAAATATCTTAAATAAAAATATATAGCACATATAAACTATAGTAATAGTATAAATATGTTTCAGTCATTATAACTGATATGTGCCTGTAATTGCTATACTGTGAATAAAAATAATTTATACAAATATATGTACATGATGTTTGCCACAAATTTATCTGTGTTACTTGGAGTATCCATAAATATTCACCAAGATCAGTGCTTGGGGAAAAATCACACATTGTTCTTGCAATACTAACATTTCTATTTCATGTAGAAATCAAGAAGTTAAATTGTTTTTCTTGATTTGCGCAGAATATGTTATATATAGGGAAACTTGAATTGACCCTTATATTGCTATGAGAAGTTTATTTATTTATTATTTTTTTCTCAACTAATTCTGTGAAGTCTGTATTGTTTGTTGTTTGTGGCTGCTGAAGTCTCTAAACAGTTTGCTTAGTGGTCAGATAATAATTAGACAGAGGTTTGTTTAAGTGCCTGGTACCAATATGTCTGCCATTCTTTGCCAACAGTGTGTGTGTGTATGTGTGTGTGTTGGGGCATGCTTTTTATAGTCAGCTAATCAGTATACAATTCTGCCTTAGCCTTCACTTTCTGCTAGTTCAGGGACTAAAGATCAGCCTGAAGTCAGAGTTTAGGTCTTCCTTGGGCATATGCACAACTTTTTACATGTAAACAGTCATGTGTATGGACTTCTAGATTCCCATATATGTGTCAGAGATTTTCCCCCATGCACAGCTCATTCTCTAGCTTCTCCTTTGAAGTTTTTGCTTAGCCTACTGTTTGCTCCATCTCTTATCCACTGCCTCAGCTGAGATGTTCAACAACTGCTTCTGGTGATTTTTTTCGAAGAAAATCCCCAGAAAAAAAGAGTGTTTGCACTGGGCAAGCTTCAAATCTGGTCACATAAGGAAGGCCTCATGAATGGTGTCCTCCAAGTAACCACCAAAAGTAATTATCCTTTTCTGGTAATTTGTCTTTTTTTTTTTTTTTTTTTTTTTTTTTTTTTTTTTTTTTTGATGGAGTTTCGCTCTTGTTACCCAGGCTGGAGTGCAATGGCGCGATCTCGGCTCACTGCAACCTCCACCTCCTGGGTTCAGGCAATTCTCCTGCCTCAGCCTCCTGAGAAGCTGGGATTACAGGCACGTGCCACCACACCCAGCTAATTTTTTGTATTTTTAGTAGAGACGGGGTTTCACCATGTTGACCAGGATGGTCTCGATCTCTGGACCTTGTGATCCACCCGCCTCGGCCTCCCCAAGTGTTGGGATTACAGGCGTGAGCCACCGCACCTGGCAGTAATTTGTCTTTTAAAGAGCTCCTAACCCTTTCTATCTTCTCTAGTTGTTGCCAAATTTCTGCTTTTCACCATCATGATGGATTTTTTTTTTCTTAGCGTTGTTTTGGAGTTTGGTAGGAGGTTATAGAATAAATCAACAAATTAAGCGTGCTGTTGTTACTGAGATTCAGCTATTTTTCTTGAATAAACACTATCTAAATTAACCAAGGCTCTGGTTAATTTACAGAGTTCTGAAAATGCTGGTTATGCCACTTATTTTCTTTTGCAAGTGTTCTCATTGTTTTGACAAAGACAGAATTTTCAGAGCTCCATAGTTTACCATTTTCACTGACATTACCTCCCCTCCTTTGTCTTTCCTTCTATTTTCTCTCACTATAGAAAGCCTTTCTTGGCTCCAGCTTACATGTAAATAATCTTATCAACCCATGTTGATAAGTTTATAGTACCTCGGTTCAAGTGACAAGTCTGACTGAAAATGAAACCTCACATCTCCCATTCCAAATTCTAGGGAGAGATAATCTGATTGGTGCAATTTTTATGCAATATTCAATCTTGTCCAATTAAATATGATCAGAGTGGCAGTGTTATGTAATATCAATGTGGAATAGAAGAGCATTACTCTAAGAATAAGAATGTATTTGGGCTTGTTAGGAAAATCGAATGGTGTCTATTACATGATAATGTCTCTAGATGTAGCGGAGAATAGAGTCAATATACTGTAAAATTATGAGTAAATGAAGCACAAAGGTAAATACTAGGAAATTTTAGTTACCACAAACTTGGAAGAGAAAAACAGAAATTATAAAAGGGGAAAATCACTTTTATTATTACCATCCAGAGATGACTTATTAACATGTTGATATACACTCCATCATCTGTATCTATGGGCTCTGCATCCATGGATTCAACCAACCAAAGACTGAACATATTACAAAAATAAACCAAAAAAACCTGTACAACAATAAATAATACAAATTAAAAACAATGTAGCATAACAACTACTTACATAGCATTTACATTGTTTTAAATATTATAATTAACCTATATAGATGATTTGAAGTATACAGGAGAATATGTTTAGGTTATATGCAAATATCCTATCATCTATTTAAGGAATATGAGCATCCATGAATTTTGATTCCCATTGGTGTCCTGCCACCAGTTTCCCTCTAAAATGGAGGGACACCTGTATATCATTCTAGTAATACACAAATATATGTTTTGAGAAACTTCTCACGTCATTAAATATCCTTCTAAAATTTGAAAATTTAAGGATTGATAGTACTTTCTCTCTAATTCCAAGGTTCCCTAGGCCTCAATAGTCATGGGTAGTAATGGTTTCACCTTAACCACTATAAATCAAATTTTATGAGTTATTTTTAATGTAGGACTTCAAATATCTACAACATATTTTCAATTTTACAGGAATCATCTTATTCATGATTACTAAGATTATTCTACATCAATTATTGTGTACATATTTATAAATTTGGAGTTAATTCACAGAATTTGTTTTTACTACTTGGCCGGAGTATGAATATGTTTGATACTATTGTATCTTGACAAATTGCCCCTTAGACTAGGTTTTTAACAGCTTTCTTGTAATGGGATTTTCTAAAATATGGTATAAGACGCTTTTCCATGTGTCTAAAATCCTTCTTGCACTAACTTAAGCAAGCTATTTTTCTGAATATTGTATTTTGTTTCTTGAAGAATCTACATTTATTGTGACAAATAGTATAACCCATTCCCCCCCACAACCCTGTGAGGTGAAAAATCACTTATTGGGTACAATGTTCACTATTTGGGTAATGGGTACACCAAACACCCAATTTCCACCAGTATGCATTATATGCATGTAACAAACATGCACATATCCCCTCTCAATCTAAAATAAAATAAAAAAGTTTAAAAATGATAATATTACAATAATTGTTACATAATAATTTACCAAATCAACTTACTGTCTCATACCAACATTTTTCTTCCATTTTTGATGATGATTTTATATTCTGTTTAATGAAACTTTGCATTTATGGATATAGATACTGTTTGTGGTATTGGAGCTACTGAAGCAATGTTATTGAAGTTTCTGAAAGTGTAGAGATGGCTATTTACCACCTCTTAATGATTGTATCTTCTCTGAGTATAAGCTCCTGTTTTAATCTTCAATTTTCAAGGCAATCTTCATTCAATTTATGCTGCTGCACATTCAGAAAGTCAATTTATCAAGAATCTCTGATCTTGGGCAATAATTATGGTATGCTCCCTAGAGTTATATGTCTTTCATTTGACTGCTTGTTTAAATTGGCAAGTCTGTGTTGTTCTTTCTTGGATCTTTTTGTTTTATTTTATAAGTGTAAAACTGCAAGAGATTAAAGAGTCAGTATGCATAGTAACATCAATGAGTACAACTTTTGATGGGAAGATGTACAGGTTTTATTTGAAAGACTGAACTTTACCAGATTAAATTGAAATACAATTTATTTCAATATGACTGAGAAGAAATAAACAGTCTGCAGCTGGGTAGTTCATTGGTGGGAACATTATATCAAATACTACTAATTTTAGCAATTTTTTCATTTGATTTTTTTCAAGATCTAATTACTTACGTGTAAATAGAAATCATGCTAGTCTCCAGAGTCTCAAATGCATATCATATTGCCTCTCTCTAAGATGTCCTCTTTTGTTTCAATCTACAAATTCAAACAGATGATTCTAACAAGTGACCCTTTATATAAATTGAAACATCAGCTATGTTAATGTAGTTATTAGATTAAGTCATATATTCATAGTTAATTTACTTGGATTTTCCCAAATCTTTCCAGCCTCTGAACAGAAGAAATAATGATATTCAAATTTCATTCACTCTTGCTTTCCTTTATGTCAGCTTCTTATGTGAACTTCTCCGAGTGAGGAAATACATGTTTAAGTGTCATCGTTGTTTCAATGGACTTTCTAATTTGCTGGGTCCTAGCACCATTCAATTGGGTACTTACATACTAGCACAACTGAGACACTGAAAATGCCACAGTATGCTGTTAAAAAAAAAAAAAATCCATCCTTCTTTTTTTTACATTACCTTCTACTTCAAAACAGAATAATGTGAAGATTAACATCATATAATCCTGAGTTGAAGAGATGTTCTCTTTCTCCAGAGTCAATTGGAGGCAGTGACTTGGATACACTCCATATCCCTTCAAGTGGACAGTTAAAAGTTCTAGACTAAGGCAGAGAAAGGAGTTTACAAGTTCATTTCGGTGAGCTTAGAGGCAGGCAGAAAGTTAGGAAGCTCCTGCAATGGCCCAGGTTAGGAGTTATGGTGCCTGAACTAGAGTGGCAATAATGAACATGGAGAAAAGTAGATGAATTTGAGAAATGTTAGAGTTGGAAACAAGAAAAACTGGTGTGTTTGTGTGTGTGTGTGTTTGTGTGTGTGTGTGTTTGTGTGCCTTGTACTACATGATGTGCTAGTCACTGGGGACATGCAGGTTAGCCAAACATGGCTTCATTTAGTTTCTTTCTAGACACAGGAATTGATTCAATGCCTGCCCTGACATCTCCTCAATAGTATCTATTTATCCCTGAACACTTCTCAGATAACTGTGTTCCACACCATTCCCTACCCCACCACTCACTTGTTATCTATTTAATTTCTCTTAGGCTAGAGAAAGGCAGAAAAATGTCCCATTTGTGGCCAAAATCGTAACAGTAATGTAGCTACTCTTCATTTTGCTGAGTGAAAGCCCAAGGAAGACTTCATTTTTCTCATGAAATCTGAAAGTCTGAAAATAAGATATGAACTGTTATTGTATTCTGAGGCCCACCACTTTCCCAGCTCAAAAAGGCCTTCTATGCAGCCAGTAATGATATATTATACATAGAGGTCAGTCAGAGATAAAGCCAGCCCTCTGCTTAATGTCATTTCTTTGCTCATACATATAAGCATATATTGTTACATGCAGCTAGGCCACTTATTGAATGCTTTACTGTTTAGAAATTTCTTCCATCAGATACCCTAAGTCATCACTCTTAAGTTTAAGTTCCTCAGATCTCTAGGACAGGGACACAATGCTGCCAGGTTCTTTGCTAACACATAACTAAAGTGACCATTGCTCCAGTTCCCAATGAGTTCCTCATCTCCATCGGAGACCTCATCAGCCTTTGTTTTATTCCTTTAACCAGTGTCTAGGGAGTTCCAAATTTTCCCTCTTCTCTGTCTTCTTCTGAGCCCTCCACAGTCTTCCAACCTCTATCTCTGTCCTTTACCCAGTTCCAAAGTTGCTTCTACATTTTGAGGTATCTTTACAGCAATACCCCACTCTAATTTTTCAATACAGTAACAATTTTCTGATTAGTCCATTTATGCTTTTGTATAAAGAAATGATAGAGATGGGTAATTTATAAACGAAGAGGCTGATTTGGCTCATCGTTCTGCAGGCTGTGCAGGAAGCAACATCTGCTTCTTGGGAGGCTTCAGGGAGCTTTTTACTCATGACAGAAGTAAAAGCAGGAACAGACATCTTACACGGCAGGAGCAGGACCAAGGGAGGATGCTACACACTTTAAAGCAACCAGATCTCATGAGAACTCACTATACAGCAAACAAGGGGGAATGGTGCTAAACCATTTATGAGAAATCTACTCCCATGATCTCATCACCTCCCACCAGGGCCCACCTCCAGTACTGGGGATTACAACTCAACATGAAATTTGGGTGGGGACACAGATCCAAACCATATCACTGACTTCACCAATTTAGACTAATAATGTTAGTAATGAATGTGGAAGCTTTGTTTTGATTTATACTGAAGATCTAACAAATGTCAGTTACTATGCTAAACTCCAGAGATGGAATAGTGGCAGAAATTAATGTGATACAGTCTTTGCCCTTAAGGAGGTTACAGGAAGCTGTGACTAAATAATTACATTATAATGTCATAAGTTCTATTTCACAGATATTTATTAGTGCCATGGGATCACAGTGGAGCAAATAACTAACTCTGCCTGCATTAACTAAATAATGATGAGGATTGAAATAGAAGAGGTGTTATTTTTCTGAGACCCAAAACAGAAATAGTAATTTTAAAAATTAACCAGGCTTTAAACTCATAAATGCTCTGTGTGTGTGTGTGTGTGTGTGTGTGTGTGTTGTGTGTTTACATATAAAAGTCATGTCTGTATGCATATATACATACACATAACTGTGTGTGTCGAGTATTTCACGAAATACAAGTTATATTATATATTTTAGAGAGACAGTACCTGTTTTATTTAAGAAAATATTTTTAGTGCTTTTGTATTACTCATTTTTATTTATTTAACACAAAGTGATTATCACATTCTCCCTAATCATTAAAAACAGTTCAGACTGTTTTTTATTAGGCAAAATATCCTACCTACATTTCCTAAGTCTTGTTTTATAGATGTGTTCTTTTTAACACTAATTAAAGCCACTGTGTTTAAGTTGTTCTTTTATGTAGACTTCACTGATACAGACTTACTTCCCTTCACTCATTTGAGCTTGAAAAGGCAGAATACATCTAGACATATGAGTAACAAATGCAGCCAAGCTAATATATCTTAGTCAGTTCTGGGCTTTGAAGAAAACCAATTTTAACCTTGGAAATTAATTAGAAATGTGGGAAACTGTGACAACAGGAAACCAGTAACCAGGGCCGCTTAAATTGAGTTATAAATGGAATTTCAAACAAAAAATGCGTTAAAATTTGATAAAACTAAGCAATCTAGTGACTCTAGCTTCCTAGAAAAAAAAATGTTAAACTTCCTGACTATGGAAGAATAGCATGTCCTAAGGGAGATTATAATTAAAGCATAACAGATTGTATTTTTCTTTTTCAGAGGATTTATAAAGATCAAGATGAATTCAGTGAAGCTTCCCATAGGACTCTTCAAAGATCTTCAGGTAAAGAAAACTCTGTTTTGGAAACTGGGGTAAAAAGGAAATGGAATTAAATAAGAGTCCACTGCACAAGTTAAGAATTTTAGAAAAGAGATAAAGGAAGCAGGAAAGTGAAATGAATTCATGCTCACAAAAGCAGTCAGATTAAAAAGGGGCACTGATGATAGGAAGCCTTTATGATTAAAACATAGAGAGATCAGAAAGCGAATGGATTAGCTAATAAATTGAAGAAACTACAATTAAAAATGACTATTAAATATGTGCATTGTCAAGTATATATTTAACAATAACAATTCATTTCTTTTCTAAGAGCTACTTTAGCAAATTGGAACTAATGGATACTAGGCAGAAAAGCAAACAACCAGGAGCTAGTAATTACATGAGAAAAACATCACATTAGGGAGTAGGAAACATCTAGGTTGGATTCTCATGCTCTTTGTGTAAGTTCTGTTTTTATCTCAATATAAAAAGTTCAGTTCTGTTCCTAGGCAGCTAAGCAAAGTAGGAGAGTTGCAGTGAAAATCAGATATAAGCATGTTCAGAAGTATAGCAAATTCAATATGGTTATGTCACAAGATAGAGATTTTACATATATTTGAGAATTTGGTAGTTATGCATAAAATAATCACTGAAAAATGTGTTTGAAGACATAATTAGTAGCTGATCTCCAAAAGGCTGTTAATAAATACTTCTGATGGATCAGATACTATTACCTTCCAGGGAGAGCTGGTTGCATTAGACATACATGTATCTCTCATGTATTTTGAAGTAGTCCAAGGCATGGCAATAGAAAAGATACAAATTGAGTATTTTAAGTCTTTCTGATCCTTGTTCTTAGAATATTTCCAACCAAGCTCATCATCCAAACTTTCCTAAAACTCTTCCATATAAAAATTTTTTATATTCATGCCTAATCCTCACAGATACTTACTCTCTGCTAGACAACTAATTAATTAAATGAAACTACTGTGATCTAGTAATGCTACATGCTTCTGGGATACCTTTCTCAAGAGTAAAGAATTTGAAAAAGAGTCTTCTGAATATTTACAACCTCAAGTTAGAAGAAAAATTTTATTCTGATAATAAGAATTCTAGGGAAATATGGCAGGGCGGCAGGACAGATTATTTGGGCAGGAAAAACGTTCAAGCGTCATTTTAATCATATTATACAAATTCTTTTTTGTCTTTGAAACTAAAATTTATTGAGTATTTCATTATACTATCTGTTATAATCTGTATTATAAGTGCTTCACATGACTTAACTAGTTTAATTATCTTAAAATAACTGATTTACCAATGGAGAAATGGAAACTCTAAAATTAACCTGCCTCATGTCACACAGCCAGTAAGTTGTAGAGCTGGGACTCAGAGTCATCTTTGTCTGGTTCCAGAGCCTTAGTTCTTAACCACTCTTCATAGTGCTTTTATATTGCATTAACTTTTTGTGGAATGTTGTAAGGAATGGGATAGAGCCAAAATATCTGAAAAATCTTTTACCCTAAATGTTGTCTATGTGTAGAAATATCAAGCGGGGAACTCCAGGCTTTTCTGCATTCCCCATTATTGTGTCTCCTACTCAGAAAAAGAAGAGTTAATTATCCAATTGGTAAATTTTAGAGAAAGAATTGGGCATACAGAATTCAATACGCTCTCCCTTTCTCTTTAAGCTCAGTGTTTCTTCAGGGACCATCCATTTTGCTAAGCTGCTTTGTGCCTTAAGTCTTTCAAGGCCAGGCTCTTCTACAACAGAGAGGCCAGCAGCTTGCCACACACTGTCTATGACTGAGGCTTAGCATTAAGAATTCCACCTTTGATGCACATGTAATCCAGATTCTTCAATAACTCCATCAATAATAATGTCATTTAGTTCTTCAGCTGCCTTATCCTTCTTCAATCCCCGATTGGTTCAGAATTCAGTAGAGCAAAAAGGGTGTCAATTACTTATCACTTCATACCACCAGAGTTAATTATGGTTAAGATTTAGAAATAATGTTTTTTAGGGAAAATATGGCACATATACACCATGGAATACTATGCAGCCATCAAAAAAGATGAGTCCGTGTCCTTTGTAGGGACATGGATGAACCTGGAAACCATCATTCTCAGCAAACTGACACAAGAGCATAAAATCAAACACCTCATGTTCTTACTCATAGGCAGCTGTTGAACAATGAGAACACATGGACACAGGGAGGGGATCATTACACACTGGGGTCTGTTGGGGGAAAATAGGGGAGGGACAGCAGTGGGTGGAGAGTTGGGGAGAGTTAGCATGGGGAGAAATGCCAGATAGAGGTGATGGGGAAGAAGGCAGCAAATCACACTGCCTCGTGTGTACCTATGCAACAATCTTGCATGTTCTTCACATGTACCCCAAAACATAAATGCAATAAAAAAAAACAAATAATGTTTTTTAGTGGCAGAGAATATAATTTATTGACAGAGTGACAAACATTGAGACAGTAGAATATGTTACTTTTTCTCTCCACTAATGTGTCTGGTATTGTTTTATATGTAATACAAATTCTTCTGGTAAAATTCTTGTTTACTTGTTTTACAGTATTATTTGATGAGTTATTCCATGTGTGATTGGAGGGACAGTGTTAATTTAGCATCTTCATTTGATATGAAATAACATTAAATACATGACTAGGTTATTTAAGCAGAAATGCTTTGCTTAAGACATTTTAAAGGTTCAGATCAACTATAGAAGAATGAGTTTATGGGGCCTAATAGTGCCAAAATGGTCAATTACCTCTAGTACTCAATCTGGCACTTGCACCCATAGTATCTTCTTTTGTATTCTAATTATTTCATATGTTTCAGTATTATCTCCCAAATGAGATTAGAAATTTATATATACCAAGGACAGCATATGATGATTAATCTTTATCTTTTATCCCAATTCTTGCCACTTACAAGTATCACCAAAAGTTCTGAGTTAAATAAAATGTATTAAATTGAAAAGGAAAAAAATGTAGTCAGGTTAGTTTTCCACAAATCACCATGCTTTCTACCTTGCATTATTTAATTTAAAAACATTGTTTAATGTTGGAGAGATATGCTATATGTACCTTTTCATAATTTGGCTCTTTGGAGAAGAGTGAGAGTAGCATCTTTCATCAGTATTTATTCACACAACTTCTAATTGGACTAAGACAAAAAGATGAAAATTTTTATATTTCCAAAACTTTGGTAGGACTGAGTAAGTTGGTAAAGATGTCATGGGATGAGAGGACACTTCTTTGATAAGGAAAAGATGTACTCTTTGTCACTGTCACGTTCAGTACCTAAATCATCTGCCAATGTCCCTGGAGAAGTAGTGCCATTTATGTCAAATAATGTCTTACTGTTTTCAGTGCCTTCCAAGATGGGTGATGAATAGAGGTGAGCTGTGTGACTGATGTCAGCTAGTAGGTTTTGGTTGATATCAGATGTCTAAGTTAAATAAGGAAGAGCTTGCCATCTTCTTCTGCAGAATCTCAGTGTTGCCTCAACAGATATGCTTTATATGTACACTTACTCTTTGGTGTTACATGCTGAATAACAAGCATGTGAAGATCGTACTTTTTTGAACTTGCATTTTTTTTAAAAATGTCAATTTTTGCATTGTATAATGCAAGTTCTAGTTGCCATGCCTGGACCTCTAAGCCTTATTTTCTTATTTTAAAAGGTGACAATTTAAAAATCCCAATGGAAGTGAATTAAGCTTTGGAAAAGCAGAAAACTCTGGATCATCAGGGTTAGATGACTTTGGCTCCATGGGTGGCTATGATAGTATTTCTCAGTTGATAGCAGACCTTTTTCAGAAGTTCACATGCGAATTATTTTTGTGACTTCTTTCAAGTCTGTTAAACACTTTGTATTTCAATCGTTTCTTTTAAATATACACAATTATATTTGAAATTTACTATGTTGCACAGAACCAACACCTTCAGTGAACTTCTAGTAAATATACTTTAATAGTGTTATTAAGGATAATAAAACTTATTAAAGTAATTGGAGGATTGTCATTTAGTACTGAAGATGAAAAATTAAGATCAAAAATATAATTTGTACATATCATTAGAGAGAGTCAGAAATTATTACATCTTAATATGAAATGGCATTATTATTTGCCAATATATAAGGAAAAGTTCTCTTAATTAAAAACAGAATTATTTATGCAAAAAATTGTGCTCTTATTCTGTAGTTTTTAAATTTAAGTGTTACAAAACAAAATTTCAAAAATGACAATTATGTACAATTCCCTGAGATATAGTTTTACTCTGATTTTTTCTTGTGAGTCTTGTAAAATACTGTTTACATCTAAAATCCACTTTGGAGTGAAAATGATTAAATTGGGTCCTACCTCAGAGTCCTTACTGTCTTATGCTATATGGAGTAAATGGGAGGTTTTCAGTTTTGCAGCATCTATGAAACAATTTGTTTTTAAATAAATTCATTATAATGGGACATTTCAGGTCTCCAAAAGACAATAGGAGGGAAAGAAAAGTCACAGAAAGAGAGGTAAATATTCTCTGCAAATTAGCAGTTTCAACCATGGAAACGAAAGAATGATACCTGCTACCACACAAACACACATAAGTGCATAGCCTGGAGTTCCCCGCTTGATATTTCTACACATAGACAACATTTAGGATAAAAGATTTTTCAGATATTTTGGCTCTATCCCATTCCTTACAACATTCCACAAAAAGTTAATGCAATATAAAAGCACTATGAAGAGTGGTTAAGAACTAAGGCTCTGGAACCAGACAAAGATGACTCTGAGTCCCAGCTCTACAACTTACTGGCTGTGTGACATGAGGCAGGTTAATTTTAGAGTTTCCATTTCTCCATTGGTAAATCAGTTATTTTAAGATAATTAAACTAGTTAAGTCATGTGAAGCACTTATAATACAGATTATAACAGATAGTATAATGAAATACTCAATAAATTTTAGTTTCAAAGACAAAAAAGAATTTGTATAATATGATTAAAATGACGCTTGAACGTTTTTCCTGCCCAAATAATCTGTCCTGTCGCCCTGCCATATTTCCCTAGAATTCTTATTATCAGAATAAAATTTTTCTTCTAACTTGAGGTTGTAAATATTCAGAAGACTCTTTTTCAAATTCTTTACTCTTGAGAAAGGTATCCCAGAAGCATGTAGCATTACTAGATCACAGTAGTTTCATTTAATTAATTAGTTGTCTAGCAGAGAGTAAGTATCTGTGAGGATTAGGCATGAATATAAAAAATTTTTATATGGAAGAGTTTTAGGAAAGTTTGGATGATGAGCTTGGTTGGAAATATTCTAAGAACAAGGATCAGAAAGACTTAAAATACTCAATTTGTATCTTTTCTATTGCCATGCCTTGGACTACTTCAAAATACATGAGAGATACATGTATGTCTAATGCAACCAGCTCTCCCTGGAAGGTAATAGTATCTGATCCATCAGAAGTATTTATTAACAGCCTTTTGGAGATCAGCTACTAATTATGTCTTCAAACACATTTTTCAGTGATTATTTTATGCATAACTACCAAATTCTCAAATATATGTAAAATCTCTATCTTGTGACATAACCATATTGAATTTGCTATACTTCTGAACATGCTTATATCTGATTTTCACTGCAACTCTCCTACTTTGCTTAGCTGCCTAGGAACAGAACTGAACTTTTTATATTGAGATAAAAACAGAACTTACACAAAGAGCATGAGAATCCAACCTAGATGTTTCCTACTCCCTAATGTGATGTTTTTCTCATGTAATTACTAGCTCCTGGTAATTATTTCTAAAAATAATTAAAAAATAAAAGTGATAAAATATTCAAATGGATACAAAGTCAACAGTTTTTTTCTATTGTGAATTAGTTTTTTCTATCATGTGGGACTAGCCACACTGAAATGTGTGATTGGATCATTGAAGACAAAGTGTATCCTAAAATACATAGAGACATAGAAAAGAGAGGAAAGAGCATGAAGAAGCAAACATTTCTTTACCATACTCTCTATGCTAGCTGCTTTATACATGTTCTTACAGATAGCAGAGACAGCGGACTAAATTCATGAGGACTTCATGATCTTCAGAGAGGCAGAAACAAGTGCGATGACATTTATTGCCATTATCCTTCTCCCAAACGCGAATGTCATTTATTAGGCTTCCAACAGAAAACAACACACATTTTGCTGTCTGATATGACCCAATTGCTCCTATACCCCAACAATCTACTTTTGAAGGTTGCTGTATCAACCCTTTATTTCTTCACTCACACTGTTAAGTACATGCTGATTTCAAAATTCCTGTCTATATTACTAAGCAATAGAGTGAAAATTGACATTCAAGCAAACCATGCCTCTGGCAAGTCATTTCATCAAAATAGACTTTAGAATATATCTTAGTCATGATTGATGAATAGAGACTAATCAGGTGGCTCCTGGGATGTTGAATGTCTGCTCTTACTAGGGCATCCTACTACAGAAGTTATGTTTGAAGGGTTTTTTTTTATTTTCTTTTTATTTCATCTACATTTTAGCCTCATGTGCTTAAGAGGAAGCACCATAGAAATGAAATATGCATACCTAGAGCTAAGAGAACCAGAAGAATAATAATGATAATTAAATCTGTCTGGGTGGAGGTGGAGAGAATGATCAATAAATAAAAAAGTTTGCTGGAAAGGCTGAGTTAACATCCAAGTGTTAATGGCTGAATAGTTGAGTTTGTAGGAAGAACTTTTAGACTGAGAGGTAGCATTAAGCAAAGTAGCAAAATCAAGCACCATCACAGTGTATACAAGTAAGTAAAGGGTATGGGAACTGTTGGAGCATAAAGTATAAATGATGAAAATGAGACTGAAAAGGTAGGCAATAATTGGTTTATTGTTTGGGCCATATTAATCCTGTTGTAAGAATGGATTTGCAGTGAGCCTACTGTGCTTTGTTACTAACATGTTTTGTGACAATAGCACCTTTGGGGTAGACATGCTGTGCAAAATTTAAGGCATCAGAGTCAGCTTGCTGTGCTTGGAGTTCAGATTACCACAGTTCAAACCAATTAAAAAATAAAATTAAGCCTAAAACAGAGTAAAGATGGTTTTCATGCTATTTAAGATTAATGTCTTATACATCTCCAGATGAATCAAAGTTGCAAAGGGAGGAATATATATATATATACATACATATATATACATATATATATACATATATACATATATATATATATACATATTCTTGAAAATATGCTTGAATATCCAGGCTTTTTAATTAAATTTTTCTTCCATGTATCTATGTTCCTGTCTATATAGCTAAACAATAGAGTGAAAATGTAAATTCCAACAAACCATATATTTGGCAAATTATTTAGCTGAAACTATCTCATATATATATATATATATATATATATTCATAGCATGAGTTCAAAAAACTTTGTTAATGTTTTCCCTAGGAAGAGAATATAATAAGTCAAACTTTTGATTCGAGAGTAAATTGTAAATCTGATGCTGGTATCTGTCAAGGGAATTTGGTATTCTGAGATTTGAAATTATGCAATGAATAGAACTAATTTTTAATAGCAAGGCATCTTGTAAATATCAGGAGGATGTATTTTCAGAACAAAAGTACTGACTTAGTTGCCTACATTAAAAGGAAATGCAAAATAAAAGTGAAATTTCTTTTTTGTCTGGTACTTTTTGAAAACTTTTTCTTAATCATAGTAAATAATAATACTTGAACAAACTTCTCTGGCCTGTATATTTTAAAATTCTATTATGTATTCAAAAAAAGTGAGCACACTGTCAAGTGAGTTGATTGTCCCTTCACAAACTGAAATATGCTTGAATATCCAGGCTTTTTAATTAAATTTTTCTTGCATGTATCTATGTTCCTGTCTATATAGCTAAACAATAGAGTGAAAATGTAAATTCCAACAAACCATATATTTGGTAAATTATTTAGTTGAAACTATCTCAACATATTTGAGACATGCCTAACAAACAGAGGAAAAATCACGTAGAGTTTATGACTGGGCCTTAGAATTTGGACCACACTTCTTAGGTTTAATAAATCAAAGGGGGTCCTTTAGCCACTCACTGTGAAAACTTTCTCATTGAAATGGTTCATTGGCCAAATATATATTTTCTAGGGGTGGCTTCATTTGCACATAAATATGTATTTAAATTCCTGCATTATCTTTCTTCTTGAGCTGCAATTTTACATCTTATTTCTTCTTTTTCAATAAAATATTTTTCTCTTATAATATGAGATAGCAACAGTTGAATAATTATTTGTCCTGAACAACAGATCTGTGTAGAGCTCCTGTTATCACATTTTGCCTACACACTGGAATGCCCTATTTAAATAAATTGGCTATGACTGAAAAGATATTTTATTATCCTATTGAATTCAGCCAAAAAGGTAGGGCGGGCTGTCTGATAGAATAACCAATAAAATTCAATTAAATTGTTAAGTTGAACATTTTACATCATACAGACAAAAAGATCTAATTATGTAATTGGATTTTCAGCTTTTTAATGGGCTCTTTTGATATTTTTTAAAAGCAGCAAAATTCAAAGCCTGTTCTCTTTTCAGGGTCTAGTGTATGACTAATCTCTAACATATTACAAAGAATATATTCTGATGTTTCTCAGACTTAGACTTCTTCTTGCATGCGTGTGTGCTCACACACACTAGCTCTCCAGCACACATTTTGTAACACGTGGACTTGATTTTTTCCTCTAATTATCTAATGAAATATCTTGCCAAGTGTTTTGCAAATAAGGTCCTGGAGGACAGTGGATTGTTCCTTTACATATTTGAGTATACTTGTGTGTTCAGTAGAGTTGTGCACAAAATAGGTGGTACTCATTAAATGAATTAATGAAATAACACAAAACACCTGAGCTATTTGAGTAAAATCGCATTCTATGATGCAGTAAATTCATGGAAAAGTGCTTCTTCTGATTGTGTTCTAAGTATGATCTTCATATGATTTTCCTGAAATTCGGTGGAATTTCAAGATATATATACCCAGGTAATGTGGATGGGGGTGATTATCTTTTTGTGTGTATAGGAATTAATCTCAGAAAACATTTCTTAAATACTCATCAGCAGTGATTCATCTCTCTCTGAGCTATGGTGAAGTATCTCTTGAGTGGAGTAATCGTTTTGTTTATGCATTCACTGCTGCAAATGCAAGGAGTCTCCGGGTGATATACCTAATTGCCTGTTTCTCCACCAAACTGCTGCACACGTTTCAACGGTTTTATCGTTAAAGGGAGCGTCTCAATCTATTCCTCTAATTGAGAACAAATACCGTCTTCTAATTAAGAGATTTGTCAATGCAAGCAATGGGTTTCTGGTGTGTACTTTGGGGCAGGCAGAATTTGAATCTAAGAAAAAATTAGTTTTTATCATTCCAACATTGAGTCAATCGATTGTGTGGGATAATTAATTTTTCCTTTTTTCTTTCTTTCTTTTTTTTTTTTTTTTTTTTTTTTTTTTTGCCTGCCATTCATGCATTCATGTTAGAGAGACACTTTGGGCCTACCAAATGAAGATCAATTCATGTGGAGACAGTCCTCTTATAACTACAATGGGATAGAACTTTTTTCTGAAACCTTCAGAAGGACTGACTAAGCTCTAGGCAAACAACCCCAATGAGGTCAGCTCTAAGGACATATTGAGGTAAGAACTACAGAAAATTCACATGTGCTATTTCCCTATTGCTTTTAAAATGCAATTCAAAATGTGTTAGCTAGCAAGAAATAACTCTCTATGACTTTGTGAAAATGATTTATACAGCTCCAGATGTGTATCTTTTTGTCCTCCTTTTCCCATCCCATTTACTACTTCAGCCACAGGTAAACACTTTTGCCATGGTTTCTCTCTGTGAAATCAAACCAATATGCTAACTTTTGTTTGCTTTTCTTGTGCAACACTGCTGATGAGAAACATTTGGTTCTCCTTTGTCTCTTTCTGTTATACTCTTTTAAGACTTGCCGTTACTACTACTAATAAAAATATCTTAATGTTGATTATGATATTAATGATGGTGACTGTAAGCTTGGCACTAGACTATTAACTCCATAAAGGCAGGAACTGTATCTTTTTTTTTTTTTTTTTTTTTTTTTGAGACGGAGTCTTACTCTGTTGCCCAAGCTGCAGTGTAGTGGTACAATCTCGGCTCACTGCAACCTCCACCTCCTAGGTTTAAGTGATTCTTTTGCCTCAGCCTCCCAAGTAGCTGGGACTACAGGTGCCCACCACCATGCCCGGCTAATTTTTGTATTTTTAGTAGAGATGGGGTTTCACCACATTGGCCAGGCTGGTCTAAAACTCCTGATCTTGGGATCTGCCCACCTCAGCCTCCCAAAATGCTGGGATTACAGGCATGAGCTACCATGCCTGGCCCTGTATCTATTTTCTTTACCATTTTATAAGACAAACCCAACAGCGTCTCTGACCTGGAGCAAGTACTCAAGAAAAGAATTTGTTAAACGAATGAAAATGCTAGCAGAGACCATTGGCTGAAAGTTCGCTAATATAATCATCCTAGTTTGTTTTTACAACCATCTTTGGAAACAGGTATTGATTACACGTATTTTGCAAATGAGAACACTATCTTCATTGGAAGGATAACCACATCTACCTTTAAAATGTAGTTAGAGAGATGCTCCTCAAGCTTTAATGTATATTTGAATCACCTGAAGAATCTTAATAAAATGCGAACTCCTAGTCAGTGGTTCTGAGTTGAGGCCCAGGTTTCTGCATTTCTTAACAAGCTTTGCGGTGTTGCCCACACTGCTGTTCTGAGTGAGCCAGCACTCTGAGTAGCAGTATTCCCTTAAAATTACCTGCATATAAACATGTAAAATTCAAATTATGGGTCTACGCAGATATACTAAATCTATTCTGGAAATGAGAATCAGTTGCCTACAGTATAAGCAATCTGGTAATTATTATGAAAGTTAAATGAGTAAAGTGTGTGTTGAGTGCTTTATAAACAAAAAGTAGTATGTAAGTATTAGAATGGCATTGTTATTTTATAATTGTTACAGTTATTATTGTTTATTGGTGACATAAATTTGATTTCCGTGCCCCTCCAAACGTGGATATTGGTTGTGAAAGCTATTTTTACCAATATGTATCTAAAATAAAATGTTCTAAATTAAATCATTGGAATAGAATTGTGGCAATTTTGGAAAAATACTGTAAAGAAAAATGTGCATATGCTGTATTTTACAATGTTGATAAAATATATTTTTCAGTACAATATCTGCTAATCTCTAATAACCTTAAATTGTACTCAGCACTGATTTGTTATAAAGTTGAGGACAGAAATAGTTTCATATACATGCCTGTTTCTATGAAATAAAGTCCTACAAATGCATTTGATGCTAAATAGCAGCAAAAATAGCTACCCATAGTATATTAGAGCTTTGGAGTTCATCTAAATGAATACATGGATTTGAATGAAAGTCACGTTTGCTGTTTACTGGGAAATAAATGAACAGGTGGCTCTCATGTCTTCCATACATCCATATATGTCTTAGCACTGAGTTAATTATTCTAAAATATACATTTTTATGGTTAAATTCCAGGTTATTTCTACATTTGACATTTACATGTTTATTTATCATCACCTTAAGATTAAAGTTTTATTTCCCATTTTGTTCAGTAAAAAACATTGCTGATATAGATGTACAAGAATCATTTGTTTTGAGTTATTTTTAACTTTATAAAATTCCATTTTTTGAAAATCTGACATAGTGCTAAAATTTAGCTTTGGTCTCTTTCTGTCATCTTTTTCTCTTCCTTTAATCTCAGGAAATTGTGGCCTGAAAATAATTGTGTATACATTTGACATCATTTAAAATAAAAGTTTTTAAAGGCATTTAAACCTATAATATGAAAAAGAAAGATCACATTTGGATTATGGCAAGGGTAATAAAACTACTTTTTCTCCCATATCAATCCCAATCCGTTTGTAGTGAAAACCTAGCATACTGAGCTAAGACAGATTGTGACTAATTAGCAATGACTACTAAGGGCATGAAACAGAAGAGTGGAAGCATACATGCCAAGTATTCTACAGCTCCGAATTAGGACAAATATCTTCAAAACTGGGAAAAACACAGGCTTTGGAATCAAAGATGTGTTGATTTATACCCCAATCCTTGGTAATGTTATCTGAACTTTTTGAGTCTCAGTTTCTACATATGTAAAATGAGAATACAGTATCTCTCTTACAGTGTTATAGCGGGTATTAAATGAGAAAGCACAAGGAGAATAACTACCATAGTTCCTGAACTCTTCTACCCAGTGCCTCTGGGAAGGGTAGTTATTAGATTAGAATTAGCAAATATGAAATTAAATGTAATTGCCACCTCATCCTTAGAAGGTCATCAGGCATTGGCATATCATCACCTAGAAAATCTTGAAATAAATGCATTTTAATTGAGGGCAGCAGACAAAGGCCCAAAGTTTTTATATAGAAAGGTAAGATAGGGAAGTATGAGACAGTGTCAGATACCAGGGAGCAGGTAAATAACTTCAAAGCACTGATTTTTTTCTTTTTCTTTTTCAAAAGACAAAGAAAAGAATAGGGCTGTAGCAAATGATGTGTTCCTTTCCAACTTTTCAAGTGATCACGCAGGAAGTAATTGAGGATATTATTTAACCTCTCTCTGCCTTCTTTAAACTGGAAATTATAGTATAACCATGTCTAAAAGTTGTGATAATTAAATGAATCAAATAAATTAAAATGAAAAAGTTACTTAAAATAGTTCCTGATGCAGAGTAAGCATTATGTAAGTATTTGCTAAATATACTTTAAAAGATACTAGCTTCAGTCAATACACTAAATAAACACTAACTACAGGAATGCTAAGCATGATGTGTGCTCATCTCTCTTTCTTTTTCTTTTTTCTTTCTGCCTTTCTCTCTTTCTCCTTTTTCTCCCTCCCTCCCTTCCTTCCTTCCTTCCTTCCCTCCTCTGTATACTTTTTCTCCCTAGGAGTCATGAGACTCCCCACTTTGTTTTGTGAAACAAGTAGCACAGCATTTTTCTGACTGTAAAATAAACCTTTTCTCCCAATGTTTAGAAGTAGTATACAAGATTCAAAAACTTTGAATTTCCTTTAAAGTATATTTTTTTCATGGTTAATCAACAAATTGGGCATGAACGCATTGGTAAACATTTATTATAGCATATATTTCAATTATAGTACTCTTTTCTGCATTAGTTGTGTACTGGTGAACTTGTTTATCTTTCCCAGTAGCTTTAAGCTTTGTAAGGAAAGGGATGATATTTCCTTATTTTATATTCCCAGAAGCTCCTAGTATGTAGTAGCTATTCACTGTATTTGTTCTATTCAATATACATGGTCCTTGCTTTTGAGAGACTAATTATAGATTAAAGATAAAATAATTTTAAAAACCATGTTGATTAATTTAACCACAGGATATCTTAATGACCAATTCAATATGATTTAATGTTGTAATCAAACCAAGGCTGGTAGTCTGATACATTTTGAGGGAAGTTCTCTAGACTAAAGTATCCTCCTTGGTTGTCAATATGCCACTTTTTCTCAAGGTATTTGTTCTCCATTGCTGTTAGGCCTACTGTGCCTTATGTAAACTTCTATAGCTCTGTTGAATTTCATAGGATTGAGATGAGCACCTTCATCTAAATAACAATAAATCAAACTTTATATTGTATAAATTTTGTTACTGTTACTTAACTGACTCTACTGTGCCTTCAAATTTGATCTCTCAAACCACTCAAAATCATATCTTAACTTCATAGAGTAGGATATATAAGGTGAAGTAAGTTTGTGTTTCTGATCCCCAAGTAAATTGCATTCCAGAAATGTTCTCATCTTTGGGTCTATTTTTGTGAGTTCTTAAGGACTATCAGGGCTGCTTGAGCATTAGTTAAATCTATGGCTATGTGTTTGTTAGATGACCTATATACTTTCTTTAAGTTGATAAATAATAATTATATATCTCTATGGGGTGCATGTGATATTTTGATACATGTATGTAATATGTAATGAGCAAATCAGGTTAATTGGGATATCTATCACCTAAAATATTATTTCTTTGTGTTGGTAATATTTTATATCTTTTCTATTTTGAAATATGCAATGAATTATTCTTAATAGAATCACCCTGTGCTACTGAACACTAGAACTTACTCTAATTGTTCTGTTGTACCCATTTACCAACCTCTCTCCCAAGACACTTTTTGACATGGTAAACTACTATCTCTTTTCTTCTTCTTCTTCTTTTTTTTTTTTTTAAAGTAGCAGTGCTCTGCAATGTTGATTAATGTATTCATAGTCATCTCATGTTTCCCTGCTCTCCAAACCTGGACATTAGCCAAGCTCAAACTGAGCCTTGCTTTGCCTTGGGAAAACATAAAGCAAAGCAAAGCTCAGTTGGAGCTTGACTATGAATTCATTAAGACTAATGTCTTTCCTGATTCTTCAAATTCTATAATGTACAGTTAAGAGTGTCTGACCTGAATAGGTATGTATACATATCAAGTCTACTTCGTGTTCAGCCTTACTCTAAAAAGTAATAAAAAAGTGGTCCCATTTAGAGATTTTTTTATTTTAGAAAATGAAACTGCTACTGTCTATAGCTATCATTATGCACATATATAGTGTATTCTTGATCTGACGTAGTCGTAATATACCAATTTCAATATCTGAGAGTCCTCTAACTTAAAATGTTCTATTTCTCTATATCTTAGCAGTTTCTAATAAGTCAGTGACTTAATATTTGCCCTCTGTGAGTGCTAGAGCTACTGAACTGAGTATTTTGGTCCAAAATTATTTTTCTAATTTAGAGTAATAATAAAAAATATGAACTTTATATGGGTACACATTTGTGGGAATAGATCTTACAATATTCTGAACATGGCGTATTTAATGGTCCTTTCCTGGATTTGGAATATTTTGTGTAGTCTGGAGTTAAATAATATTAAGTATTTTATCTAAGTATATTATTGTATTTTGGTTGACATTTTCAGGACAAAACATTGTTATTGCCAAGAACCATATTATGTAATAAGCCATCTTCTCCTTCTAACAGTATGGAAAATATACTCTTCAACACAAATTAATATAGAAGTAAAAATAAACATAAACACAAGTTACAATACCATAGTAGCAATATACTTACTCTGACCTGGCATCTCTTATTGGTAGAATATATTTATAAATCAATTTTATTTGGAAAGACATAGCCAGTTTATTTACCAAATTTTACCATTAGTATTGTCACTCCTGCTGATCAGTTCTAGTCTCTGTATACAAGCCTATATCTAGTGTGGAAGCCTAGATATAGGCTTATATTTTTAAAAAGGTAAAAAAATTAGTTTGTCTACATTAGCATGAATAAAAATTTTATATTTTCTTAGTTTAGTTTTATTTGAAGCAATCAGTGAATTTATCTTGTTACTATACTTTAAGCACAGATTCTTAATTTTTCATTTTAAATCACTTCAGAGATATGTTGTAGATGTAGCCTGAATAAAAATTATGTTTCAAAAATCTTGTGTTTTGAAAATGTACAATAATAAAACATTCCTGAATTGTCTTCTTAGTAAGATTAAAATATAAAATGTATAGGTAAAATTACAGGAAACTAATTTTTAAAGAGAAAAAGTTACTATAATAAATAAGTACTTCTTTACTTTTATGTGTTCATTTCAGTTCATTCAGTAGAGTTGGGTCTGATATCATCAGACTTCAGCACTGGCATCCCTTATATTCAAGGCTGAAACCTTCCTATGCTCTGAATCAATCTGACCCTATAATAGGGTAAACAGAAAGACTAATGGTTTCCTAGAGCATCAGCTTATTGGCACTAAGTCAACTTTCTACCTGTTCAATTTTGACCTGATACTCTCTTTCAAAATTTGTGTTTTGCATTCTTTCTTGTGACCAATCACCTTCTTGATAATTTTCCTTAATTGGGTATTTATTGTGTTCTGGCCTTGATATTCATGTTCTCCAGGAATTTGGGTTCCATCTTGCTTCTTGGTCCTTCCAATTGTACAGAAATTTTCAGCCCTATAACATAGTTTAATATTTGGGTTGTCATTACTTATTGCCAGCCTACCTGAATCCAGTGGTGTGCTGAAAGATGTTAACACTTGACTTCAGAAAATTAAATCCCCTGATTTGTTGCATTTTCTTCAAGACTCCTGTCACTTTCCATTTGTTATGAAGGAATAGCTGAGGCTAGGTAATTTACAAAGAAAAGAGGTTTATCTTTACTCACAGTTCTGTAGACTGTACAAGAAGCATGCTACCAGAATCTGCTTCTGGCTAGGGCCTCAGGAAGCTTCCAATCATGGTAGAGGGGGAAGGAGGAGCTGCCATGTCGGATGGCAAGATAGGGAGCCAGAGGGAGAAGGGAAGATTCCAGACTCTTTTAAACAACCAGATCTCCTGTGAGCTAATAAAGTTAAAACTCATTCATTACTGTGAGGACAGCAAGAAGCCATTCATAAGGGATCTACTTCCATGGCCCAGACACCTCCCACTAGGCCTCTCTCCAACATTGGAGGTCACATTTCAACATGAGATTTGGAGGGGACACGCACTTAAACCATATCATCTCCCTCTTACCTGTCAGTTATAAATTCCCTGTTTGTTTTTTGTCTAGATTTAATTAATTTGCTATTATTCGGTGTTTGCTACCTTCTGATGACTTGGTCTAGTTACTAGACCCAAATTTTTAGTCATTCTAGGTCTGGGTCCTCACTCCCCCTCCAAAATGAGATTAAGACTTAACTTGCATTTCTGTGGTATCTGGGAATGCATGATAACTGATACATTTAACACAATGTAACAGCTCATAAATGTAAGGTATGCCTTAAACAGAGTTTGTACTAGTATTTTAGAGTTTAATTTTAAAAATTGTTACAGATACATAATAGTTCCACATATTTATGGGATATATGTGAAATTTTGCTACAAGCATACAATGTATAATGATCAAATGAGGGTAATTGAGATATTCATCACCTCAAGCATTCATCATTTATTTGTGTTAGAAACATTTCAGGTACATTATTTTAGTTATTTTAAAATATACAATAAATTGTTGTTAACTATAGTCACCTTATTGTGCTCTGGAGCACTAGATGCTATTCCTTTTTCCTAACCATTTCTTTTTACCTTTAACCATTCCCTTTTTACGCACTCCCTTCCCAGTCTCCTTTCCAGCCTCTGGTAGCCATCATCCTACTCTCTTATCTCTATGAGCTATTTTTTTTTTTTTAGCTCCCAGATATTAGTGAGGAAATGTGTTGTCTTTCTGTGTCTGCTTATTTCATTTAACATAAAGTTCAGGAGTTTCATTTATGTTGCTGCAAATGACAGGATTTCAGTTTTTCTTATGGCTGAATAATGCTCCATCATATATATGTACAATTTATTTATTCATTCATCCGTTGATGAGCACAGGTAGATTCCACATTTTGTCTAGTGTGAATAGTGCTTCAATAAATATGAGGATGCAGTTATATTTTTGATATACTAATTTCCTTTCTTTGGGGTATATACCTAGCAGTGAGATTGCTGAATAGCATGGTAGTTTTATTTTTAGTTTTTAGAGGATACTGAATACATTACTTATTTTTAACTCCATTTAGTTAAGGAATATTTAAGCATCATTTATTAGCAATATGTTATTATGGTTAAGGCTTTAGAATTAAGCCTGTTTTAAAATCAATTTGTGGTTACTATTTCAAATGTATGCCTTTTCACAATTTATTTGTGTATCAACTAAAATGCCACAATGTGAGAAAATTTATTATCTAAAAATAAGCTAGTACTATGAATTTAATGAGATTATATATGCAAAGTACACAGTACTTAGCACATAATTAGCTTTCAATAAATATTAGTTAATAGTAGTGGTATTAGAACTAGAAACACATGAATGTTGAATTTTGATTATGGTCTATGTTCTTTTATTATGTGCCTATCATACTTCTTATTGACTTATTAAACACAAAATTAGTTATATATTTTGGATTTGATTTAATACTTTGAATTCAACTACTCTAACCAGTTGTTAATAGTTAATTTATTTAGGCAGAGTCAGTAATTTTGAATGAGTAAGCTTTCCAGAAGTTAACGTAGAATACATTAAGACTTGCAAAAGTAGCTGTCCTTTAGGGGAAAAGGGAGCTGAGATAGATGAATATGGTCTCCTTTTTTAACTTTTTAAAACATTTCCATAGGTTATTGGGGAACAGGTGGTGTCTGGTTATATGATTAAGTTCTTTAGTGGTGATTTCTGAGATTTTGGTGCACCCATCACCCAAGCAGTGTACATGGCACCCAGTTTGTAGTCTTTTAGCCCTCACCTTCTTCCCACCCTTTCCCTCAAGTCTCCAAAGTTCATTTGGTCATTCACATGCCTTTGCATCCTCATAGGTTAGCTTCCATGTATAAGAGGGAAGATATGATGTTTGGTTTTCCATTCCCGAGTTACTTTGCTTAGAATAATAGTCTCCAATCTCATTCAGATTGGTCCAAATGCCATTAATTAATTCCTCTTTATGGCTGAGTAGTATTCCATCATATTCTATATATAGCATACTTTCTTTATCCATGTACTGAATGATGGGCATTTGGATTGGCTCCACGTTCTTGCGACTCCAAATTGTACTGCTATAAACATGCATGTGCAAGTATCTTTTTTGTATAGTGACTTCTTTTCCTCTGGGTGAATACCTGGTAGATACTCTGGGATTGCTGTATCAAATGCTAATTCTACTTTTAGTTCTTCAAGGAATCTCCACACTGTTTTCCATAGTGGTTGTACTAGTTTACATTCCCACAGCAGTGTAGAAGTGTTCCCTGTTCACTACATCCATGGTAACATCTATTATTTTTTGATATTTTTGATTATGGCAATTCGGGCAGAAGTAAGGTAGTATTTCACTGTGATTTTGATTTGCATTTCCCTGATCCTTAATGATATTGAGCGTTTTTTTCATATGTTTGTTAGCCATTTGTGTATCTTCTTTTGAGAATTGTCTATTTATATCCTTAGCCCACTTTTTGCTGGGATTGTTTGTTTTTTTCTTGCTAATTTGTTTGAGCTTGTTGTAGATTCTGGTTATTAGTTTTTTGTCAGATATATAGACTGTGAAGATGTTCTCACAGCCTGTGGGTTGTCTGTTTACTCTGATGACTATTCTTTTTGTCTTGCAAAAGCACTTTAGTTTAATTAAATCCCAGCTATTTATCTTTCTTTTCATTGCTTTTGCTTTATGGTTCTTGATCATGAAATCCTTGCCTAAGCCAACGTCTAGAGGGGTTTTTCTAATGTTATCTCTTAGAATTTTTATAGTTTCAGATCTTAGATTTAAGTCATTAATCCATCTTGGGTTGAATTTTGTGTAAGGTGAGAAATAAGGATATACATTTCACCCAGTTTAGTGGCAAGTTATTTTAGACTTTGCCTTTTCCAGATTGACAATTTGAGCCACAAATTTTGGATCCAGAACTTCCCTCTCTGGAGATGGCAGATCTCATTATATCTGCCGTTGTGTCCGCCAGCTTAGCCAGAGCTCCTTATGTCTTTAGAGTTAACCTGTGTGAAAGTAGTGGTTGTGTCCATCTTTCTCTGGATTAGGTGTCCCATTCTAGCCTTCCCCTTGATAATGCAGTAAGGAATCTCCACCTAACATCACATAGCAGGCAGAAGCATAACCAGTTCTATGAGATCAATGTTATGTACAGTCACCACTGTAAGGCCGGCTGCCTCACAGAGGGTTAAATGGACACATCCATCTCTCTGGACGCCTGATAACTGCGTCATCACCCAAGCCCGTTATCTGGCCTTGCCTCACGGCTTTCTCGCACCTGCCTCTGCAAACCAGACCCAAGCCCACATTCAGCACTAAATTATGCATTCAACACCCAGCCTGCTGTTGATAAACCCTGCAGGAAAATTTTTTTAAAGAAGCCCCATCAAAGCCTGCCAGGTAGCAGTCTGCTCTGTATGCCCGCCCCCACCCGAAAGCCCGCCTACCCGTAACCACTAGCTCCAAGCATTTCCTGCTTCTTAATAGCCAATAAGATTACCTTCACTTTGTTTCCCCAACAGTCAATCAAGGCCCAAGGTCCCGGCCTACCCTTAACCATTAGCTCCAAGCACTTCCTGCTTCCTAACAGCCAAATAAAATTGCCTTTGCTTTGTTTCCCCAATAGCCAATCAATCGCCTTCCACCCCAATAAAAGCTCGTGACGTAAACAGCTGGGCGACTTCTATGGCCCCTTCCTGGACCACAGAACCTTGCCCGGGAGCTGAATAAATTGGCTTCTCATTTTCTCATACTTACCTCAGTTTCCTCATTTTACATCGGCAGTAAACCTTACAACCACCAGCTGAGCCTTCTTGTTCTCCACCCAGGGAGAATTTTAACACCTGCTGGAAGGATTGGTGGTCACTTAATGGAGACGTCCCCATTGCCGGCAGCTTTCTTCTCTACCTGGATCCAACAGTCTCTGCGGCTTCTCTTGCTTTGCCTCTTGTCTATGCTTGTAGGCAAGCTTAAGCAGGTAAGTTGCTGTTTAGTGGTCCAAAACTGGGTGAACTGGTTAATTTTGTGAAATACTTTCAACTTCTTATAAGAGATAGGCTTTTGCTGTGGCAGCTGGACGTACCAGGGCTATTTGGCAAGGTGGATGAGCTCCCTTTTGGACTAGATATGCTGTCCAATATCCAAGTTATTGGGCCTTTTCTCAAACAGGAGATTTACCACCTTTTTGGCCTCCTGTTTCTTCACAACAGCAGGGGCCTACGCTCATCTTCTTTTTCTTGGTCTTTCTTTTCAGCTCTTGGGTAGCCTACTGGAGGAGGCTTTTTTCCTTTTTTATGAAGACGTTTTATCTTGACATCTTGTTTTTTTATTTTAGTAACTTATTCAAGCATTCATTTAACACATATTTATCAAGTAAACACTATGTTGCTAAGTGCCGTTTTAACACTATATTATAAGGTAAACAGAACAAGCAAGGGCTTTGCCTTCACAAAGTTTCAAATCTAAAAAGGATACATTAGTGTTAGTTACATCATACAATTTACTGCAATTCCAAAAATGTTCAGTCTTATCAAACTCCTACCTTAATGTAGTCATTGTATACATGGTTTGATTTTGAGTTACACAAAATATTTCCTTTATTATTTTAAAAATACCGACTTTTGCTTTGCTAGGTAGATTCTTTTCAATATGATATTCAATCAAATTCTTAAAAACATGAAGCACTTACATGACAAAAAAGACAATAAAATCTGCCACATTAAACTCATATTTTGATATGCAGAGTTTCTGTGGTAACAGTAACCAATGTCAAGACAAAATCAGACAAAATTAATGAGTAAATAGGGCTCTGTTTGAGTTGACAAATAGTTCTTAAGAGTTCAATCTACATTGAAAAATACATGACGTGCTTACGTATTCCAAGTTGTATTTGTAGGCATTTACAATTTTCTTACAGAAGATGTGTTCGTGTCTCCACAAAACCTTTATTTAGTTGTCTAAGTAGTTGTTGATCTTTAATTGAATCTTATTTACCCAGAGAAGTCATATAAATGCCAAAGGTTAACTTTACTTTTATTGTGCAACTTCCCCTTTTATATGTAAATTTGTGTGTCATATGTAATAGGTCTATGCTTTAAAAAATTCATCCTTCAAAAAGTTTATTGTTTGCACATTTTGTATCAAATCCCCAGATAAATTACCTGAAATAAGAGCTAAAAACAGACTTAAAATACTGTATAGTATTAGTTACCTAATTCCAATTAAACTTCAAGATGGTATAATAAAATGGATTTGACATCATAGTAATATATTCTTATTACATGGATTTTAATATACCAGATGACAAACCAGATTTTTAAACGTAAAAGACTTAAAAAAATACATAGATTGTACTTTACAGGTTCCTCAAAAACATTATTTTTGCAACTGGATATTGCCATAGAAGATATAGTTTTCCAACCCAAATCTCATCTTGAATTGTAATCCCCAGGTGTTTAGGTGGAGACCTTGTGGGAAGTGATTATGGGGGGAGTTTTCCCCTTGCTGTTATGATAGTGAGTGAATTCTCACAAGGTCTGATGGTTTTATAAATGGTTGTTTTTCTGCCAGTGGCACTTCTCTCTTCTGCTGCCATGTGAAGAAGGTCCTTGCTTCCGTTTTGCCTTTTACCACCATGATTGAAAGTTTCCTGAGGCCTCCATAGCTATGTGGATCTATGAGTCAATTAAATCTCTTTCCTTTATGAATTACTCATTCTCAGGTATATCTTTATAGCAGTATGACAACAAACTAATACAGTCACTTCTCTGGAAGTTCTTGAAATTTGCTTATTAAGTAACTACCTTATTTATAAAAATGAAAGATGAACTTTGGAGATAATAGAAATTTGGCTAGTTATTTTTGCAAAAACCAGTGACAATCTGAAATTATAGTGTTTTATTTTATTTCTAGAATATAATGCAGACGTTCATGTATGGAGGACTAGATTTTATGTCATAGTAATCCATATAACCAAGTAATGTAAGAGAGAATATAAGTCACTTTGAGTAACAGAATTGATTAAACTGAAATTACAGAAAAAGGTACAACCCAGACTAAAAGTGTGAGCAGTCTCTGTCTAGCATAGCATTTATTTGACACACTGAGGGCCAAGTATATTCAGCGGAGAGATAAGCATATAGGGGCAATAATTGGGTTTCTGTTTGGCTTTGTTTCATACAGTTTCAAGATTAACCTAATTCTTGATGATGATGATCAAGGCATTCAGCCCTTTGCATGTAATGACTTTTTTTTTTTTTTGGTAGATTGTTAAAATCATGGACTTTTAGAGTTTTAATGCTGACAGTTCACTGTGAACTTCCTGTAATTATTCACTAGTGAAAAATATTCTCCAACAATTCATCATGAGTTATCCCAGGATACCTCAGGCAACGGATAGTTCATGTGGAAGAAATAGCATGCTGATTTGCAATTATAATTGAACAAAATTGCTTGAGAGGATTCTGACAGCACGGAAAATAGGCCAATTAGTTACCCAACTCTCATCCTCCTGTGATTCATGATTGTCTCCATTTAATTTTGCTGTCATTTATGAAGTGAGGTTAAGAATAGATTAGCTTCTTTTAGCCACATCTTACAATTAGCTTACTCCTTTGCTGCTGCTGCTGCTTTTTTTTAACAGTATGATTGGGTTTAAAAACCAGTGGTCCTCAAAACTTTATTTAACAGTTATTCATCATCAAGCACTCGCTAATGTTTAAAACCACTTCATTCAGCGCCATAGCCTAATAATCATGCTTAGAGTAGGATTTTTGCCCCCAAAAACATCATTGGATGAAACTTTGCAACATTTAAAATCAAAGCAAAGAAGATATAATAAGCTTTCACCAAGTAAATAAATATTAATCTTTTAAAAATCAATTTTATAAAGAAACAAGTTCTTTATGTAAGAATAGAACAAAATAAAAGAATAATATGGAAAAAAAAACTATCAGTAATATAAAATCTGGCAAATAAACAGTTTCTCCCATGCTTCTTGCTTTTAAATATGTCAAAAATACTCGTGCTTCTTTTAAAAGGAAAACTGAACATGGTAAGAATTAGAATATTTTAGTTGATGCAGACATTGGAAGATAATCATATTTTCTCATATTTGTATATAAGTTGGTTAATAAATTTTTCATAGCTCAATTTGAAGAGTTTGCTTGTGTGTGTGTGTGCAAGTGTGTGTGTGTGTGTGTGTGTGTGTGTGTGTTGGGGGGGTGGTGGTGGTAATGCTGTCTTTCCAATGAATAAAGACTTCTTAAGAACCAGAATAAGGCTATTGCCTATCCAGTGTTCCACCCAAGGAACCTACTTTGTCCCTGAGCTCACAGTGAGAATAAAGTATGTATGTGCAGACATAATGAATCAACAAATGAACTTTATGTACCTGTGCTAAGAAGTCATCCTGTTATATCCAGAAGCCACAATGTTATTTTTGTCACTATAATTGATTTACATCATATATGAAGCAATCTAGTGTGGATTATTTAGTTAAGCCCCCAAAGTACTTCAGTATGGAGCTATAGTAATACTCTCTAGCTTTTATTTTTTATGCCAAAACTTTCTCTTAGCATCCATCCATCTATCTATCTACCTATTTATCTAACTACCCAATCTATCTAATGTATCTATCAATCTATCCCTCTATGTATTACACACTTCATATATTTATCTAAATTTAAGTTAATTTATTTTGAATGTTTCGACATATTTCAGAAATGGGATGAGTTACAAAACCTGATAAAAGAATGTCTGATTCATACTCCAATTACACACTTAACTGAAATAATTATTTGGCAATTTCTTGAGTTCGCTGTGCCAGTAATTCTAAAATAGGAGGGAAGATTATTAAATTACAAGAGTTTATTTGGTTGAATATAGCAGTTCATGTATATTCAGACCCGGTGCAGGAGCATGTGATGTAACTAAACTGAATTATCATATAATGCCTAGATATCTTTCGTGGAAATCTCTGAAACCAAAGTTGTTTGTTATACAAGGAACTTTTTTTTTAATAGTTCAAAAATACTTGTGTGAAATTTCATCTGCATTTATGGGTATCAGATAAAGTATTTGATTTTAACTAAACTTATGTGAATCACTTCTAAAATCTCCAGTAATGTTCTATTTATTCAAGCTAGATGTTTTTTTTAAAAAAAGCTTATGGCAACATCTTCTTGCTTCTCAATATTCTATGTCTTGTACAACATGGTACATAATACTGTGGACTGAAACTGCTTAGAGAAAAACATTTTAAATACCATCTGCAAAGTCTTCTTTGAATTTTAAAATTCTGCAGGAAGACAGCATAAAATGTGAACAGAAGCACAGAATAAAAAGAGAAATGAATTATGCATCTTTATTAAATTCACTTTTCATCTCCCTCAATTATAAAAACACATTATGGAGCAGATTACTGAACAAGCCAAGAAAACAAAATGGAAATGCAATTAAATTGCAAACAACCTCCAAACATCATCTTGTATCTTCTGATGAACAATTTCAAAGAAAATAATTAACAATATGCCTGAGCTATAGCCTTTATTTTATTTCATATTTTGTTTTTTAAATAATGGCTTGCTTTATAGAACATTACAATTTATAAAATGGACAGGAAATATGCTTTGATTTATGTTTAAAGTGAATATATTTATATTTGTTTCCTTATTGTCACATATCAATATCTAATTATAACATGGTTATTCTGAAGTTAAGTACATGAGCTATAGCAATGTAATAATTAGGGGGGTTGATCTACACAAGTACGTGGAAAAATTAATTTTGTTAGCCTCAGGAATTTATAATGTTGAGGAGTCAATATTACCAGCTACAATCAATCAGAAAAATTTTGTAAATTGAACTTGTGTACTTATTTGTGTTTGGCATGTAAATGAAAAGAAAGTGAAGGCTACAGGAATGAGCATTGCCTGAATTTGCCAGAAAAATGATTTGGGAAAAATTAAACTGGAAGGAAAAATTTAGTTAATCACTCTCATAATCAATTATGATAAGTTGAAATATTGATGGGGGAAATTATGGTTATATGAGCCAAATGTAGTCATTGGACCCCTCAAAGTAATTTTAAAAAGCTGAAAAAGAAAAGATGTAACATGATGGTCTTAGTTCACAGATGATTTTTAGTTATTATGACACAAAAAATGGAAAGTGAAACATGATAAAATGAATTATTTAACAAATTTTAAGTCAAACATAATTATTTAAATTTAACTTTTACAAGAAGAAGTTAGTATATTCAAATGTATTTGAAAATTCACTTGTGTTATACTTTAGGAATAATCTATTAATTGATATTCTGACTTTCTATCAGGAATAAAGTTAAATTTGAAAGTAAATTGTAGAGAGACTTATTCTCAGAAGAATTTTACCCATATGCCATATCACTTGATTGGTGAAAATTCATTGGGTGTTTCATTTTGTGAAACCACAGTTTAATTGAATATTTATTTATTTATTCATGTAGGGCAGTGGCATAGGTAATCCATAATCCATGTTTGGTTTTTGAAGTAAATTTTAATGCAACTTCTGGTGGTAACAACCTGATGCATCCATTTATGTTTCCCATCAACCTTTTACTTAATGAGACTTGCATAATTATATAGTTTATCATACAAAATTTGGAAACTTTCAAAATTAAATGAAGACAGTAACATTAAAATTATGTAAATACAAATATTTCTATATTGCCCAGCTAGTTGGTTTCATGTTATTGGTGGATATATACAGTTTTTCCATTCAAAAATTATATCAAAATGTAATTATTTCTAAAAGCAGTAAGTAAAATAAAGGAAAATATTCTATATGAATTATCTAAATATTAAAACTTTCATGAGCATAAAAGTAATTGTTGGTATATAGTCATACACTTCAGTCAGCTTCTTAGCATGGTCTTAGCATGTATTTTTTTAGCATGTAGAGAAAATACATCTACGGTCATGAGATAACTGATGAACTCAGAACAAATTTTTTTTAATCAAGGATATTTTCAATTGGTGTTTTTGTTTTTCTTTTATTATTTTGAAATGTATGTATATTTTGGCTCAGATATTTTCACAGACACTTCATTCTCAAAAATCAACCATGCCTATTCTCAGTCTCATTGGATTTCACTTCATTAGAGAGATGCCATACCTGCAAATGTTTTCACAATAAGCCTTTCTCTACTGCGGTACTATGCTCACTCAAATTGAAGTTCAAGTTCATTTTGATGCTATGACAATTGAAAACCTATGTTTAAGATTCTTACATGATTTTTACCAAAGTGAAACCAATATTTAATGAATTAATTGACAATGAGAAATTCGGTTAAACTGTATGACACTTAGGATGATTTAAGAAGCTGTTATTTTGGCCAGGTGCAGTGGCTCATGCCTGTAATCCCAGCACTCTGGGAAGCCAAGGTGGGCAGATCCCTGAGGTCAGGAGCTCGAGACCAGCTTGGCCAACATGGTGAAACCCTGTGTCTACTAAAAATACAAAAATTAGCTGGGCATGCCTGTGTTCCCAGTTACTTGGGAGGCTGAGGCAGGAGAAACACTTGAACCTGGGAGGCAGAGGTTGCATTGAGCCAAGACTGAGTCACTACACTCCAGCCTGGGCAACAGAGCAAGACTCTGTATTCAAAAAAAAAAAAAAAAGCGGTATTTTGAAAACTCAAACTTTTCGAAAATTTACTTATTTTTTTACTTTGGTTGCAAGGCGTATATGTGCAAGTTCATTAGGTGAATATATTGTGTGATTCTGAGGTCTGGAATTCTATTGAAGGTGCCACCCAAATAGTGAACATAGTACCCAATAGGTAGTTTTTTAACATTGGCACCCCTCTGTCCTTCCCTCCTTTTGAAGTTCTCCAGTGTCTATTATTATTATCTTTATGTTCATGTGTACCCAGTCTTTAGCTCTTACTTTAGCTCTTACTGCATGTGAGAACACGCAGTATATAGTTTTCTAAATACTAGCTTAATCACCTCCAGTATACTGGCCTCCAACTGCATCCATGTCGCTGCAAAAGATAGAGTTTTATTTCTTTTTTATGGCTGTGTAGTATTACATTGTGTATATATACCAGATTTTCTTTATCCAGTCCCCTGCTGATTGGCACCTAGGTTGATTCAATGTCTTTGCTATTGTGAATAGTGTTGTGTGTTAGTCTGTTTTCCTACTGCTATGAAGAATGGCCTAAGACTGAGTAATTTATAAGGGAAAGAGGTTTAATTGACTCACAGTTCAGCATGGCTGAGGAGGCTTCAGGAAACTTACAATCATGGTGGAAGGTGAAAGAAAAGCAAGGAACCTTCTTCGCCAGGCAGTAGGAAGGAGAATTGCCAAGTAAAGGGGGAAGAGCCTCTTATAAAACCATCAGATCTCATGAGAAATCACTACCGTAACAGCATGAGAGAAACCACTCCCTTGATTTAATTACCTCCACCTTGTCATTACCTTGGCACATGGGGATTATGGGGATTACAATTCAAGTTGAGATTTGGATGGGGACACAATACCTAGCCATATCATGCTGTAAGAAACATAGAAGTGCAGGTAACTTTTTGGAAGAACAATTTATCTTCCTTTGGGTATGTATACAGTAATGGGATTGCAGGAGCAAATGTTAATTATATTTTTTGTTATTTTAGAAATCTCCAAACTGCTTTTTACAGGGGCCAAGTAATTTACAATCCTATTAACAGTATATTAGTGTGCCCTATTCTCTTGCAACCTTGCCAGCATCTGTAATTTTTGACTTTTTAATAATAGCCATTCTGACTGATGTGAGATGGTATCACATCATGGTTTTGATTTGCATTTCTCTAATGATTAATTATGTTGAGCATTTTAAAATTTGTTTTTTGCCCACTTGCATGTCTTCTTTTGAAACGTGTCTGTTCATGTCCTTCTCCTACATCTTAAAGGAGCTATTGGATTTACGATATTAATGCTTTTAGATGCATAGTTTACAAATATTTTATCCCGTTCTGTTGGTTGTATTTTTACTCTGTTGATCATTTCTTTTGCTGTGAAGAGAATCTTCAGATGAATTAGGTCCCAGTTGTCAATTTTTGTTTTGTTGCATTTGCTTTTGGGGTCTTAGTAATAAATTCTTTGCCTTAATCAATATTCCAGAAGAGTATTTCCTGAGATCTATTCTAGGATGTTTCTAGTTTCAGTTAATACTTTTAATTTTTAATCTATCTTGAGTTAATTTTTGTATGTGGTGAGACGTAGGGGTCCAGTTTCATTCTTGTACATATGGCTAGCTAGTTTTCCCAGCACTGTTTAAAGAATAGGGTATCATTTCTACATTGTTTATTTTTGTCGACTTAGTTGAAATCAATTGGTTGTAGATATGTGGCTTCAATTTTAGGTTTTTTATTCTGTTGCGTTAGTGAATGTGTCTATTTGTTTACCAGTACTGTGCTATTTTGATTACTGCAGCTTTACAGTATAGTCTGAAGCTGGGTAATGTGATGCCTCTGGCCTTTTTTACTTTTTGCCTAGGATTACTTAGATATTCGGGCTCTTTTATTGATTCCAGACAAACATTACAATGATTTATTCTAACTCAGTGAAAAAAATGACATTGATAATTTGATAGAAATTGCATTGTGTTTGTAGATTGCTTTAGGTAGTACTGTCATTTTAATGAACTTAATTCTCCTATGCATGAGTGTAGAATGTTTTCCATTTGTTTGTGTCATCTATGATTTCCTTCAAGAATGTTTTGTAGTTCTCCTTGTAGAGATTTTTCCCGTCCTTGGTTAAATGTATTCGTAGATATTTTCTTTTTGGGACTACTGTAAATGGAATTGCACACTTGATCCATTTATCGGGTTAAATGCTATTGGTGTATAGAAGTGCCACTGATTTTTGTATGTTGATTTTTTATCTCGAAACTTTATTGAAGTAATTTTGTTAGCTTTAAGAATATTTTTGCAGAATCTTTAGGGTTTTCTAGGTATACAATCTTGTTGTCATCAAAGAGAAATAATTTGACTTCGTATTTTTCTATTTGAATGCTTTTTATTTTTTTCTTTTGCCAGACTGCTCGGCCTACAACTTCTCATACTATGTTGAATAGGAGTGGTGATAGCAGACATCCTCCTCTTGTTTTAGTTAGCCAGGGGAAATCTTCCAGCTTTTGCCCATTCATTACGATGTTAGCTTTGGATTTTTCAGAAATGACCCTAATTAATTTGAGGTATGTTTTTTGGACATCTAATTTATTGAGGGTTTTTTTTTAAAAAATCATAAAGGGATATTGCATTTCATTTGAAGTTTTTTCTTTGTGTATTGAGATGATCACGTGCTTTTGTTTTTAATTCTGTTTAGGTATTGAGTCACATTTATTGACTTGCATATGTTGAACCAACCTTTTTTCTCAGGAATAAAGCCTATTTCATCAAAGTGAATTTACCTTTTGATATGCTACTGAAGTTGGTTTGCTCATGATTTGTTGAGGATTCTTGCATCTATATTTATCAGGGTTATTGGTCATTAGTTTGATATTTTTCTCGTGTCTTTACCAGATTTTTGTATCAAGGTAACATTGGCTTCATAGAATGACTTAGGGAGGAATTTCTCCTCAATTTTTTGGAAATTTTTCAGTAGAATTGGTACCAGCTCTTCGTTGTACATTTGGTAGAATTCAGCAGTGAATTCATCTGTTTCCGGGACTCTTTTTGGTTAATTAGTATTTAATTACTGATTCAATTTTGTAATTAATTGTTGTTCTATTCAGGGTTTCTACTTCTTCCTGATTCAGACTTAAGATATTGTTTCCAGGAATGTATGTATTTCATCTAGAAAATCTGTGCATAGAAGTGTTCATAGTAGTCTACAGATTTTTTTTTTTTTTTTATATTTCTTTGGGATTGGTTGTGATGCTACCTGCATCATTTCTAATTGTGCTTATGTGGATATTCTCTCTTTTTTTCTTTGTTTATCTAGCCTGGTGGTCCATTCATCTTCTTTATCCTTTCAAAGAACAAACTTTTCATTATGTTGATCTTTTGTGTTTTTATTAGTTTCATTTTTTTTTTAATTTCTGCTTAGATTTTAAATATATCTTTTCCTCTGCTAAGTTTGGGTTTAGTTTGTTTTTGTTCTCTAGTTATTTTAGGTGTGATGTAAAGTTATTAACTTGAGATTATCTATCTTGTTGATGTAGGCATTTAACACTATGAACTTTCCCCTTAACACTGCTTTTGCTGCATCCCAGAGGTTTTGGTATATTGTGTCACTCTTTTCATTTCTTTCAAAGAATTCTTTTTTTAAATTTCTGCTTTACTTTTGTTGTCACTCAAAGGTCATTCTGTAGCAAGTTGTTTAGTTTCCATGTGTTTTTTTGGTTTTGAGAGTGCCTCTATGTATAAATTTTCATTATTATTTCACTATTCTGATCAGATGCTTGGTTTGATTTCTATAGTCTTAAATTATTGAGACTTGCTTTATGACCCAGCATTTGGTCAACATTAGATTATGATCCATGAGCAGATGAGAAGAATTTATATTCTGTGGTTGCTAAGTGGATTATTCTGTAAATGTCTATTAGTTCCAATGGGTCAAGTGCTAAATTTAAGTCGGGAACTTCTTTTTTAGTGTTCTGCCTCAATAATCTGTCTAATACCTTCACTGAGGTATTGAAGTCCCCCGCTGTTTGTGTGTGGCTAAGTATTTTCGTAGGTTCAGCAGTAATTGTTTTATAAATCTGGGCACTTCAGTGTTTGTTGCATTTATATTTAAATAGTTAAATCTTCCTTTTGAATTGAACCCTTTATCATTTTTTCTTGCCTTTGTCCTTTTTTACTATTGTTGTTTTAAGAACCATTTTATCTGACATAAAAACAGCATCCTTTGCTCTTTTTTGTTTTCCATTTCTTCATCCCCTTACTTTGAGCCTATGGATGTCATTACATGTTTGATTCATTCATTGAACACAGTAGAAAGTTGGGTATTGTTTCTTTAATCTAATTTGACACTCTGTGTATTTTAAGTGCAAAATATAGGCCATTTATATTCAAGGTTAATATTGATATGTGAGATTTTGTTACTTGTGTAGTGTTTTTAGCTAGTTGCCTTGTAGTGTTAATTCTGCAGTTGTTTTATAGGGTCTGTGGGCTATCCATTTCCTTGTGCTTTTATGGTAGCAAGTATCGTTCTTTGGTTTCCATGTTTAGAATTTTCTTAAGTATCTCTTGTAGATCTGGTCTGGTGGTGACAAGTTGTTTCAGTGATTGTTTGGGGAAAAAAAAAACTTTTGTATCTCCTCTATTTTTAAAATTTATTTGGAAGAAACATAAAATTATTCACTTTCATTTTTTAAGAATGCCAAAAATAGGCCCTGAATTTCTTCTGCATTGTAAGTTTTTCTCTGAAAAGTCTGCTGTTAGTCTGATGGGATTTCCTTTGTAGGTAATATGGTTGTATTCTCTAACTGACAGAGAGATTTTCTTCTTTTCCATTTTCTTGAATAGTCTTATGACTATGTGTCTCATGGATGATTGTCTTTTATAGTATCTCTCAAGTGTTCTCTTGGTTTCTTTTATCTACCTGTTGACTACTCTAGGAAGGTTGGAGAAATTATCCTATATTATATTTTTAAATAAATATTTCAAGTTGCTTATACTCTCATCTTCCAGGAATGCCAATAATTCATAGGTTTAGTCCCTTTACCTAAGCTCATATTTCTCAAAGTCTTTGTTTTCTTAAAATTCTTTTTTCTTTGTTTTTGTCTGACTGGGTTGGTTTCAAAGACCAGTCTTTGAGCTCTGAAATTCTTTCTTCTGCTTGATCTACTCTGTTTTTAAGGCTTACCACTGTGTTTTGAAATTTCTGTAGTGAATTTTCTAATTCCAGAAGTTCTGTTTAGTTATTTGTTAATACAGTTACATCATTTTTCAAATCTTTGATTATTTTTCTGACTTCTTTGTATTGGATTTCGACCTTCTCTTATATATTGTTGAATTTCATTGCCATCTATATACTGAATTCTGTATTTGTCGTTTCAGACATTTCAATCTTGTAATGATCCATTGCTGGGGAGCAAGTGCAATCCTTTGGAGGTAATATAATGCTCTGCATTTTTCTATTGCTGGAGTTCTTGGGTTGATTCCTTGTCATCTCAGGGAGCTGACTTCTTTTTTTGAAATTGCTATTATTTGTGTGGAACTTTAAAATGTGTTTTCCTCTGTCCAGTTGCAGTCTCATGGTTGGTGTCAGCCAAAGTGCTTCATCAGGATAGTGGCAGCAGAATCTGTGCTTGTCATGTGTGCCAGCAACTATATCAGTGCAGAGGGTTACACATGCTAGGACCAGGCACCTGTGAGAGTGACATTGTCTGTATCCATGTGCATGTTTATGCCAGTGGCAGGAGTGGCACAGCATGGGGGCATTTCTGGTCTTTGTGTGTGCTGCCACCAATGGCATGAATGCACAGGTTGTGCATGCAGCCATGTTGGTGGTGTAGGGGTGGTGAAGTCCATCTGTGCATGTGTAGTTGCAAAGCAGTGGGGAGGGGGCTGCATCCCATAGGCAAGGTTGCCCTGCTTTGTCCAAGTCTGACAGCCACCCTAAGGCTAAATTTTCCTAACGGTGCTTGGTGAGCCTTGGGGGATGGGCATCCCTGGGTGTGGTCTACTGCATTCCTTCTTACACCAAATCCTCTTGGCTCTGTACAGGCTAGAGTCCTGCCTGTGCCACCTCTCTAAGCAGCTCTCTCTCTGCTATGTCCAGCATTTCTGGAGGTCATGGAATCTCCTGCTGCTACAATTTTTGGAGGTCCATGTCACTTCTCACCTGTTCAACTCATCCTTTCTTCAGGAGTTGTTGAGTGACCAGGAACAAGTTCTGGCACTGGTTCCCAGCTTTGTCCCTGCTCAGCCCAGGATCTGCTTTCTCCCACCATGCACTCTCAATGCCTTCCCTCTGAAGATCTGCTCACAGTTTTGCAGCTATCCAGATGTCCCAGTCTCTTGGTGGGAAATATTCCTCTTCACTTAAAATAAATATTTTGTAGTGTACCGGTTTACGTAATTTGTATTAGTGTTGTTGTTTACTATTTTTAGTTATTTCCTTAATCATTGCTCAATAAATTATAATATCTACCTTTAGTTATCATTACCCTCTTTATCTTAATTCTAATAAAATGTAAAAATGTTCCCAACTAGAGTTTGACAACATTCCCTCATCTGTGTAATTGTTTTTATACGTACTATGCCAATATTTGGCAACTCAAATCACATAATTATGTTTTATGTGGTTATCTTTCACATATTTTTAAATCAAAATAAGGAAATATATTTATATATTTATTAAGTTATCTATATATTTATAATACTTTTACTGATACTATTTCTTTATGTGGATCAAGGTACCATCTAGTGTGACTGCCTTTCCCTCAGTTCTGCATTTAGTGTTTTTAGTAAGGCAGTTTTGCTGGCAAAATATGCCCAGTCTTTTATTTTTAATATGACAAAGTCCTTACTGCACCTTCTCTTCTTAAACTTTTAAATATTTTTATTGATACTTAATAATTTAATATATTTGTCAGGTACATTGTGATATTCTGATACACACATACAATGTATACTAATCACATGAGGGTACTTAGGATATCTGTCGCCTCAAATATTGGCCATTTCTTTGTTTTGAAAATATTCCAACTCTTTTCTTCTGGCTATTTTGAAATTTATAATAAAGTATTATCTATTGTTATCTTATTGTTTTATTGAACACTAGAGTTTATTCCTTCTATCTAACTGTATTTTTGTACCCATTAACCAAACTCCCCTCATCCCTCCTCCTCCCAACACTTCCAAGACTGATAGCCATCATTTTACTCTCTGCCTCCATAAGATCAACCTTTTTAGGTTCCACATATGAATGAGAACATGCAATGTTCATTTTTCTATGCCTGACTCATATCACTTAACATAATGTCCTCAAATTTCATTCATGTTGCTGAAATTGTAAGCCACATTTACTTTATCCATTTACATGCTGATGAACAGTGAGGTTGTTTCCATATCTTGGCTATTTTGAATAGTGCAATAAACATTGAAGTGCAGATATTTCTTTGATATATTGATTTCCTTTCTTTTGGATATATACTCAGTATTGGGAACGTTTGGACATATAGTAGTTTTATTTCTAGTTTTCTTGAGGAACATTCATATTATTTGCCATAGTGGCTGTACTAATTTACACTCTCACAAAATATTTGTTATATTTGTCTTTTTAATAAGAGCCATTTTAACTGGGGTGAGCTGATATCTCTATGGTTTTGATTTGCATTTCCCTGATGATTAGTAATATTGACTATTTCGAAAAATATACTTATTGGCCACTATCATCTTTCTTAAATTGGATTATTTTTATTTTGCTATTTAGTAGTTTCAGTTCCTTATATATTTTGGTTATTAATCTCATTTCAGATGGATTGTGAATGTTGTCTCTTATTCTGCAGGTTATCACTTAACTTTTTTGATTTTTTTTTTTTGCTGTGCAGAAGATTTTTACCTTGATGTAATCTCATTTCTGTATTTTGCTTTTGCTGCCTGTGCTTTTGAGGTCTTACACAGAAACCCTGTCCAGACCAATACCCTGAAGCATTTCCTCAAAATTTTCTTCTAGTGGTTTCATAGATCCAGGACTTCCATTAAAATATTTAATGTAATAGTATGGAGCCCTCTCCTCACTGCTTTGCAAGTACATGTGCACAGATGGACTTCACCACCCCTACACCACCAACATGGCTGCATGCACAACCTGTGCATTTGTGCCATTGGTGGCAGCACACACGAAGACCAGCAACACCCCCATGCTGTGACACTCCTGCCACTGGCATAAACATGCACGTGGATGCTGGCTATACCACCCTCACAGGTGCCTGACCCTAGCTTGTGTAGCCCTCTGCACTGTTACAGTTGTTGGCAGACATGACAAGCACAGATTCTGCTGCCACTATCCTGATAAAGCTCTTTGGCTGACCTGGGATTACAGGCATCTGCCATTTTGATTTGATTTTTGTATATGGTGAAAAGTGGGGGTCCAGTTTCATCTTTTTGCAATATGAATATCCAGTTTTCCCAGCACTATTTATTAAATATATTATTTTCTCAATGTATGTTATTGGCACCTTTGTTGACTGACTATCAGTTGGCTATAGGGAATGAGTTTAATTCTGAATTTTCTTATTCTGTTTCATTAATATATGTGGGCTTTTTAAAAATGTCAGTAACATGCTGAGTTGGTTATTATATAGCTTTGTAGTATAGTTTGAAGTCAGGTAGTGTGATGCCTTAGCTTTGCTCTTTTTACTCAGGTTTGCTTTGGCTATTCAGCATTTTTTTGTGTGGCTTCTTGTGAATTTTGTGATTCTTTGTGCATAGCTTCATTGCTGTTTTGCTAGGGATTGCATTGAATCTGAAGGTCACTTTGGATAATATGGATATTTGAACAATATTCCTTATTCTAATCAATGATAATGGGATATCTTTCAATTTTTGGTGTCCTTTCCAATTTCTGTTATAAGCATTTTATGTTAGACTTCATATTAAAGTCTTTGGCTAACTTTATTCCTGTGTATTTTATTTTTTGGAGCTATTGGAAATTGGATTACTTTTTTTGGTTTCTTTTCTTTTTTTCACATTTCGCTGTTGGTGTATAAAACTGCTACTACTTTTTGCATGTTGATTTTGTATCCTGCCACTTTACTAAATTTGTTCATTAGTTCTAACAGTTTTTAGTGGAGTATTTAGGCTATTCTAAATATAAATCCTGTCATATGCAAACAAGAATAATTTGACTTCTCTTTCCCAATTTATATGACCTTAATTTTTTTCTCTCACCTAATTTTTCTGGCTAGAATTTCCATTACAACCTTAAATAAAAGTGGTGAAAATGGACACCCTTGTTTTGTTCTCAGTATTGGAGGTAGGCCTTTGAAATCTTCCCCATTCAGTATGATATTAGCTATGGGTTTGTTATATATGGCCTTTATTGATTTTGCAATAAGTTCCTTCTATACACATTTAGCTGACAGTTTTTATCAGAAATGGTTCTTAAATTATATGAATGCTTTATAAGCCTCTGTTGAAATGATCATATGTTTTTTGTTCCAATTATTTTCCCTTTTTTTCTTTTTCTTTCTTTCTTTCTTTCTTTTTTTTTTTTGACAGAATCTTTCTCTGTCACCTAGGCTGGAGTGCTGGGGTGCAATCTCAGCTCACTGCAACTTCTGCCTCCTGAGTTCTAGCAATTCTCCCACCTCAGCCTCTTGAGTACCTGGGATTACAGGCATGTGCCACCATGCCTGGCTAATTTTTTGTGTTTTTAGTGGAGATGGAGTTTCACTGTGTTGGCCAGGCTTGTCTCAAACTCCTGATCTCAGGTGATCTACTGTGAAGAAATACAGAAGACTGGGTAATTTATAAAGAAAAGAAGTTTAGTTGATTCACAGTTCCACATGGCTCAGGAGGCCTCAGGAAACTTACAATCATGGTGGAAGTCACCTCTTCACAGGGTAGCAGGAGAATATGTTCCAGCAGAGGAAAATGCTAGACACTTATAAAAACATCAGATCTCGTGAGAACTCACTCACTATCATGAGAACAGCATGGGGGAACCACCCTGTGATTCAGTTACCTCTCACAGAGTCCCTCTCATGACATGTAGGGATTGCGAGGATTACAATTCACAGTGTGATTTGGGTGAGGACATGGAGCCAAACCATATAATGCTGCCCCTAGTCACGCCCAAATCTCCTGTCCTCACATTTCAAAACACAATTAAGCCCTTCTAACAGTCCCCCAAAGTCCTAACTCATCCCAGCATTAACCCAAAAGTCCAAGTCCAAAGTTTCATCTGAGACAAAGCAAGTTCCTTCTGCCTATGAGTCTGTAAAATCAAAAGCAAGTTAGTTACTTCCTAGATACAACAGAAGTACAGGAACTGGGTAAATACATCCATTCCAAATGGGAGAAATTCACCAAAACAAAGTCTCTACAGGCCCCATGAAAGTCTGAAATCCAACAGGGCAGTCATTAAACTTTAAAGTTCCAAAACAATCTCCTTTGACACCATGTCTCACATCCAGGGCATACTGATGCACGAGGTGGACTCCCATGGCCTTGTGCAACTCTGACTCTGTGGCTTTGCAGGGTACAGTCCTCCTCCCAGCTGCTTTCACAGACTGGCATTGATTGTCTGCAGCTTTTCCAGGTGCACAGTGCAAACTCTGCGGTTTGGAGGATGGTAGCTCTCCTCGCACAGCTCCAAAAGGCAGTGCCCCAGCGGGGACTCTATAGGGGCTCCAACCCCACATTTTCCTTCTGCATTGCCTAAGCAGAGGTTCTCCATGAGGGCTCTGCCCCTGCAGCATATCATTGATTCTCAGTATCAATGTTTGCAACCACTGTAATTCTTTCCAACAGTCACAGGTGAGATTTGGACTAAAATACTTCTGTTAAACAAATTATTGTATATTTAAATAAACTATTCTATATTTTCTATATTTTAAGGGATTTCAGTCTTGTGATATAATCTATATCTGCTTTACTGGGCAACTAAGTCCAGCAATGCTGTGATTCTTGCAGACTTGTAGAGGTGCTGCAGTGATGATCTCGGTGAAGATCTGGGGCAATTTTCTGGATTACCAGGTGAACTCTTTTTTTCTCTTTCTTTACATTCTTCCAAACATACAGAATCTGTGTGTTCTGAGGCATGTAAACCTGGGGACTGAGTGACACAAGAACCCCTGTAGCCACCACCAATATAACTGCACTGGGTCAGAGCTGAAGCCAACACAGCACTGGTTCTTGCCCAAGGCCTGCTGTAAAAACTCCATGGCTACTACCCATGTTTTCTCAAGGCTCTGGGGCTCTATAATCAGCAGGGACAAAGCCAAACAGGCCTGTGTCTTTCTCTTCAGGTTGGCCATGTCCCCCAGGTTCCAGGTGGGTCCAGTGGTACCATCTAGGAGTCAGGGAATTAGAGTCAAAAACCTTAGAAATCTACCTGGCATTCTGTTGTACTGTAGCTGAACTGACACTCAATCCACAAGATACAATCCTTCCCACTCTGCTCCTCCCTTTTTAAAGGCAGAGGGGAACTCATCTCATAGCCACTGCCACCCCAGGCCGTGAGGAATTCTGCCAGGTCTTCACTGATGTTATTTTAAGACCCACAGTCTTTTAAGTCAGCTTGTTGGGAATATTGCCTGGTTGGGACTCACTCTTAAAGACAGTGGGATCTCCTCTGGCCCAGCACAGGTCTAGAAATGCCATCCAAGAGTGAAGTCCTGAAATCAGTGACCTCAAGAGCCTTCTTGCTGCTGTACTCCCCTGTACCCATGTTTTACCTGAAGCCAGCAAGTCTCAAAGGCACACCCAAGGCTCTTGATGTAGTAACTGGGTATTGCTGCTGGTTTTTCAGGGCCTAAAGGCTCTTCAGTTAGCAGGTAATGAATGCTGCCAGGACTGGGTACTTCCCGTCAAGACAGTAGAGACCCTCTGTCGCAGGCTATGTCTAGAATTGTCTTCTGGGTGCTAGGGCCTGGAATGGGGGTCTCATGCCTCTGACTATGCCCAATCTTCTCATAGATGGGCTGGTACCCTAGATGTAAGAAGAAGTACTCCCTACTCCTTCCTCTCGTCTCCTCTTCTCTCCTCAAGCAGAAGGAAAGAGTCTCTTTTGGAGACATGAGCTGTGTAGCCAGGGGTTAGGGAAGGGGTACCAGCACTCCCTTGGCTTCCCGTGTTAGTGGCTCAGTATGTCACATGCCCCCCACCAGTTCATGATCTCTGAGCCTAGTTCAGCACTAAGACTCACCTAAGATTAGCAGTCCTTATGACTTAGACTGCCTTTCAAGATTACTTGGAGACAGAGAGCAATGTAGTCCTCATTGGTGAGGTTTGCAGGCACTCAGGTTTGGACTGATAGGATAAATGATTCGTGTCTGGGTAGTGCTGCTGATTTCAGTGCTCTATCCATGGGCAGATGTTAGCTGAGTTTGGTTCAGTTTTCCTTTCTGCTCTGATATTTGCTGCTTCTTAAGGTGTTTTGTTTGTTTGTCTGTTTGTTTTTGTCTGTGTAGATAGTTGTTAACTTGGTATCTTTGAGGGGTTAATGACCAGTGAATCCTTTTATTCTGCCATCTTGCTCTTCCTCCTGTCTCCAGTAAACAAAATTAAATGGTGCTAACCCTGAAATGACTTCGCAATTAGGGGAGAGGGGAGATAGTGTTAATGTTGCACATTAATCTAAATGTTATATAGAATAACATCATAAGATTAAAAAGGTATGATAATAGTGAAGGGAATATTGAAGAAAATTTAATTTACTAGTATTCAAATATTGGTATTAAACTGTGTTTTTCATCATTTCTTAACATTATGTCTAGTATTACTTTTAGCTATGTGTGTGGACAAGAGAATACATCAGTTGGAAAGTCACTCATATCCTGTTCAAGAGGACTGACCAATTTTAGTGACCCAAGGAAGTAGACCAAATAAATGGGAGACCCTCAAAGTATAACATACACATCAAATTGATTGGAAAACCGTCTCATAGATCTTAGAGTAGAAGAAAAGATGGGATGGAGTTAGCTCTTTGGATGTAACTACCAGCTTTTCTGAGGCACTATGAGGGCTTCTAAATGAAATTTCTGATGTAACAGATAATAAATATCTGCCTGTATTTGAAGTTGTGATATAAATACAGTTTAAAACATATATTATTTTACATTATACTTTCTTGTAGTTAGAATGAAAATAGAATTTTCTGTTTTAAAATATAAAGATCAAAGAGGAAGAAGTCTTACTTCAGCATTTAATAGCAAAACAAAATAAAGAAACCCACAAGCTTTCTTAGCTTACATTTACCTTTCAGTTTTGATTGACAGTAAACTATAAGTTACTACCTCAGAATTATTTACTATGTAAATTGACAAATATAGAAAATATTTATTTGTGTTAGTTTCTAACTTGTATATAAGGCAACAAAATAAACACCACTAGACCTATGATGTCAGGTGCCTAAAGAAAGTTTGTCACAACTAACACAAAGCAAGGAACCCTTCTCACCAAGCCAAATTGTATTCAACGAGAAAATATACAACTTTTATTTTCCACGCCTGAATGCCTTTGCTTCATTTTGACTGTCTAATAACAGAAAATGACAGACACAAGACACTTTACAAGTACCCATACAGGTAGCTGGTATTCCTAGGATATATCTGTTATCAATACAAATCATTCATTCTCAGTATCAATCAATGTTTGCAACCACTGTAATTCTGTCCAAAAGTCACAGGTGAGATTTCGACTAAAATACTTCTGTTGAATAAATTATTCTGCAGAGATGTGTAACATAAACACAGATAAAGCAAGCTTTTCAAATTTGTGTCTGTCTACTCAGAAGTGTTTAATTAACTGAATTATAGAACAAGGCATTTGGTTTTCACAGTTCTTTTAACATTTTCTTTGAGCATTAGTGTTCCATATTACAGACATATTAGGAACTATGCTTTTCTTTCATCTGTAGTTCATGTTTTAGGTGGCTTCCTTGAAAGGTCAGAACATCCTTAGTTACTGCTGCCTATTGAGTGACTGGGGACACAGCTAACCTTAAAAGATAGATTAATCAGTCATTTTGGCAATTGGTCTCGTTTTCCCATTTTTATTACATTCAGTAGTCATTTGAGGATCCAGAGGTTTGAACCCAAATGTAGAACTATCAAAATGAATTATGGAATCAAGGCAACAAAGAGTTGCAAGACTTGGATTTAAATGTTTCTCTTTTTGGTTATGCTTTATTTTTAAAAGCCTCAATTAAGTTGGCTGACAAATGAAATAAGTATGATTTTTCCAGACTTATTCAAGAGGGCATGCTCAGACTCTTGGATTTAGCTCTTTTTACATCTGGTAGAAGTGGCTGTGAATTCATCTGGTTCTGGGAATTAGATCTCTGTCTGGTCTGAGGCCCTGTTGTTGAATCCTGAAGCATGCTGGGCTTAGCAAAGTATTCTGTTTATTGAAAAACCACTAGTAAACATATAGTTCATTCAAATTTTACTGAATTGTTATTTGTGCCATACAATGAAAGTTAAAGAGATGAACAAAAACAACTTTTGATTTGAAGGACGTTAATGGTATTTTATTAACAAACTGTAAATAGTAACAGCATAAGCTGGATGGGAAGCTGCTTTCACAGGCCATAAATGCTTAATGTTTATTACCAATAAAAGTCAAAGGAGCATTTAGTAAAGCAGTTTACCAAACAAACATTAAATACTTTAATGTATGAGCTTCAGTGGACAGAAGCAGCTATTTAATTAGCAATGAGTAATCTGCTAAGCTTTGATTCACCACAAATGATCTGCAGTTTAATACAAGATGATAGTCTGCAAAAGCAAGTGATGAGTATAAAGGCCATGTTAAGGAAACAGAATGACACTCTTGAAAGCAAGGGGTGAAGATAAAGACCAGTTTTAGAGTAATTAAAGATAGTAGAATAGTTTTGTCTTATGTTGCGTGGTACCACAGAAAGAACATGTATCTCCACTTCTGAGCTGTATAATTTAGGAACAGTTTTGTTTATTATATAAGCTTTAGTTTCTTCATCTGAAAAATGAGTCCTATGTCATAAGATATCTGTGCAGATTAATAGCATATGTATTGTTTTGGGACATAACGAGTGTCCATATGTAATTTTACTTTACTGGGTTCTTTTGTCACCTTCATTGCTTTTGTTACATACTTGCACTTCCTCCTCCTCCTCCTCCTCTTCTTCCTCCTCCTCCTCCTCCTCCTTCTCCTGCTACTACCACTACTGATGGTGCTATTTAATGAGAAAACATGAATTAAGCTGTAAAATTCCTTTGGGTTTCACAGAAAATAAAATCACAAATTACCTTTAGTGATAGATATTTATTGCAAATGTGCAGAATAAATAACCTAATTTGCCACTTATGAACACAGACCTCAGAATTTCTAACACAGATAAATACTGGTCTTTATATAAAAGAGGAAAATTCATAATAACTCGAAACAGCAACTTGAACTGAATAATATACCTTACCTTTATTGATCTAGCATTCTTACTTTGCAAAAAATATTTTGATTGAGATGGTTTCTTACCATTCATTGTGAGAGAGTTATGCCAAGCTGTTTCAAAAGTGATTGACTGTACTTGTGTCCAGTTCATATATGGGTGACTTTTGCTTGTGCATTATTCCTCAGACCAATCAGATGTGTTCAGGTTTGCAAAACTGGCTTTTCTTACATAGTGCATCACATGTACCGAGCAGGTTATAAGTAGGAAAGATCCTGTTGGGCCTGCTTTTCTTAAAACAGAGAGGTGTACTTAATGGGCAGATGAGAAGTTTTATTGAGATGTCTTTACCACATTTATTATGAAGACATACTATATTCCAGATAAGGCATAACAAATTTTATATGTGTTGTGTGCGTGTGTGTGTGTGTGTGTGTGTGTATATATATGTATGTGTGTATTATATACAATTTTATATAATATATACATTTATATAACAAAATTCATGTTATATACATGTATATATAAAATTTATGTTATATATGTGTATATATTATATACAATATGTTGTGTATATGTGTATATATTATATACAATTTTTATATACATATAACACATTTTATACATGTATATACACAAATTTTATATGTGTATATATTATATATACATGTTACATATAATATATACTCAAATTTATATGTATATGTATATTTATATACATTATATTTATAAAATTTACATAATTTACATGTATAAAATTTGTGTATGTATACACATAAATATATAAATAACTTTTATACACATAAAATTTGTGTATATATATATATATACAAAGTTTGTTATGTGTATATAAACAAAACATTTTATATATACACATTTAAAATTATATTATTGTATATATATAATATATACACATGAAATTTGTGTGTATATATACATATAAAATTTGTGTGTATATGTATATACACATATAAAATTTGTTTTATATCTCTATATTTTTATAGATATTTATATTATACATTATATATATATATATATACATACACACACACACATATAAATTCTATTTCAACAACCTTGTGAGATAGTTGACTTATTATCTCCTTCTTTTGTTTGACACAGGTTCTTGCTCTGTCACCCAGGCTGAAAGGCAGTGGCTCAATCATAGCTCACTGCAACCTTGAAACCCTGGGCTTAAGTGGTTCTCCCATCTCAGCCTCCCATGTAGCTGGGACTACAGGTGCGCCCCACTGTACTCAGCTCCTTTTTAAATTTGGTTTTTGTAGAGATGGGGCCTTGCTATGTTGCCATGGCTGGTTTCAAACTACTGGCCTTAAGCAATCCTTCTGCCCTGGCCTCCCAAAGTGCTGGGATTATAATAATAAGTCACCATGCCCAGCCTCCTTCTTTTATAGATGAAAAAAAATTGAGGCCTTTAAAAAAGTTTACCAAGTAGTCTAAAACAAAGCATCTAGTCAATGACATTAGAAGGATTCAAAACCAAGCTTGGCTGTTGTTCTCTCTCTCCCTCAATTCTCACATAAAAGCAACAGTTCTGCCATTAACTCAGTGACCTTGTGTAAGTAACTCTCTTTTATCTCAGTCTTTATTTTCTTAGGTGAAAATAAAATGTTGAATTTCATCACCAATTTTCTATTAAAAGTTGCACAGAAAGCTGTCCTCTCATTTAAAATCTTAAGTAAACATTTTTATATAAAACAAACAAGAAAAAATAGCAGAACTGCTCTTGTTGAAAGAAATTGCTAAGCTTCTGGGAAATATTTTTTTTCTTTGCTTGACTACCCACCTCCATATCCATATGTCTAAATTTCATTACTTCTCACAGCCATGCTCAAATGCCACCTCTCCACTTAATGATTCTGGATCTGGCGGGCCATAAGTAATCCCATATTTTTGTGAAAATTTGTAACATTAAACTTATAGCTGATTGTGACTATGTTATTTTCAACCTTATAGTTATTTTTATAAATTTCTTAAATTCTGTGGCAGACTGAACATTCCTGGAGGACAGGAGCTCCCTAAATTCATGTACGTATCCTCCACACCATCTGGCACAGTGTCTGACATATTAGAGTCAAGGATAAAAACTAGATTGCATCTTGTATGTGAACATCAGTGGATAGTTGTACTATGGTGACAAAGATTCTAGCATTGTGCAAGGGTTCATAAGGAATAATAATAATGTGAACTATTGGTTAAAAGTCTTTATGTTACCCTCAAGGAATCAATTCCAAACTTTCTTTAACAAAAAGAAATTTATCAGCTCATATAAATGAATAGCTCTATGCTCTGAGGCTATATATAATTTTGGGCACTGCAACAGTATCAGGGCTTCTCTTCATATTCTTTGAAATTATCTTGTATCTGTCCAACACTGTGTCAGCAATATTTTCCATAGTTTCCTTTATGTTATCAGAAATGACTGTGATAGTGCCAGATGTTACCTCTTTATACCACTGCACCCAACATGTTGATGAGACCAAGAAGCCTCCAGCAATACCTCCTTGTATCCTATTATTACACATTTGCTTAGATGTACATTCTTGAATTGAACACTGTGGCAAAGTGATGGGATAAATAAATTATCAATTCATAATATATATAAGATACATGAAGGGAAAATATTGCTTTTGAGAATAGAGTCACAGAAAGAGATATGAATAGGCTGGGCTTATCAGGGAAAAGGAGACAAAAGTATTGCAATCTTTCAGTCTAAAATTGTGACAAACAACCCTAAAACAATGATTTCTCAACTGGAGCAAAAGTAAAATTAGAGAATGATGAAAATGTGTTGGTTCATTTTTATTTACTGTATTTTTAACTAGTTATAGAACTCTGAAAATAGTACAAAATGTCCTAATATCGATCATTCTGTGGCTTTTAAAGGGCAACGATAAGTTGTTTCATAGAATATTCCTTCATTTGGATCTTTTCAAATTTTTCTAGTGATTGGATGGGGGTCATGTTTTTTTGGCAAGAACTCCACACCAATGATATTGTGACTTTTCCAATCTAGGCTATCGAGGATTTCATGTTGTCAGTATGTGTTAGTACTAGTGATGCTAATCTTACTTCCACAATCAGGTTGGTATCTATTAGATTTCTCCAATGTAAAGGGTTTTTTTTGTTTTGTTTTGTTTTGTTTTTATCTTTCTCATTGTACTTCATAAATATCTTGGGGAAAATACACTGAGACCATGCAAATCTTATTTTCCCTCAAACTTGTACCCACTTATTTTAGCATCCATGGGTGGATCTTGTCTCTTTGATTCTATATTTACTTCTTTTCTTTACATTCACTCATTTAAAGTATATTGTGTGAAATAGGTTTCCCCTCCCCTACATGCACTATTCATGTATTGTTTAACATTTATTTACATTAGCATGGACTCATGGATGCTTATTTTATTGGGTTAAAATCTAATAGAACAATTATCTTGTTACTTAAATTGTTCTAGCTTTGGCCATTTGCTACTTCTGGTTGATTTTTGTATTTTGTTTTGTTTTGTTTTGGTTGGTGCTATTTTTCTTTCTCAGGTTTTTAATTAATATTTTTATTTTGGGAAAACTATAAATCCACATGCAATTGTAATAAATAATGCAGAGATATCTCATATACCCTTGACCCAGTTGATGCCAATGGGTAGCATTTTGCAAAACTATTCTACCATATTATACCCACGATAATCAACTGATCTTACTTAGATTTTCCCAGATTTACTTTTCTTCATTTCTGTGATTGGGTGTGTGTATGGTATGTATGTGTATTTATCAAATTTATAGGCTTCTGTATTGAGTCAAGATGCAGAAAGTTACATAACCATAAGTATCCCTAGTATTCACCTTTTATAACTTCTATGCCCAAACATTCTCTCTCTATAGTACCTGTCAACCACTGCTAAGTTCTTCATTTCTATAATTTGGTTATTTTAAGCATGTTATATAAGTAAAACCAGTTTGTAACCTTTTCAGATTGGTTTATTTCACTCAGTGTAATTCTCTGGATACTCATCCAAGTTGATAAATGTATCAATAGTTTGTTCCATTTTATTGCTCAGTAATATTACCAAGTATATTACTCAGGTTCATAGTGAGCCTATATCAATAAATTTCACCTGATTCAACTTTGTTTCTTCTACTTTTATCTCACACCCTTGGTATTTATTTCCAAACATTTTAATTTCTGTCTATATAAATTAGAAAATTCAAGTAAATATGTGAGCACAACTCTTCATGGGTCACACTTTATACTCCACCTTCAGGGGCCTGCTGGAACCTGAGTCTAGTTATAAGTCTGGAAGAAAAGATGTGTGGTGGAAGTAGGTTCTGAGGAGAATCAACAGGGTGTTGAACAACTGCCTCCTGGAGGCCAATACGGTGTCCTTTGGCAATACGGTTTGTCTCTACCTCAGAATGAGGTAGAGAGGCCACTTTCACAGGGGTGAGGAGCCCTCTTTCACTGGCAGAGAAAACTCACCACAGTTGATGGGCTATATGTTCCCAATTTTATCTGGGTTTTTCCAAATGTTCCCCTTTTGTCTTTTATGATACTTCATAATCAATGCCTTCACTGTGACAGTAGGAACCTATGAGACTAGGAATGTCACTTACATTGTAATTTCATCAGTCACAGGATGAGATATTGCTTTGGATTTTTAACAATCAGCACTGTGGCTATGGGAAATAGGATCATCTTTAGGGCACATATAGAAGCTTTCAAGTTAATTATGCTGTGGTTGAGCTGGACATTTGAATCCATGAGTATATTCTTTTCTTTCTCTACTTTGTCTAGAGGGATTAAGAACGTCCAGCCAATCTCATTATATGTATTATTTTGATAAAAATATTTAGAATTACATACACAGTCATCTAGCTCCTTGCTTCTTTTAAGTTGTGGTTTAGGAGTAGCCAATGGTGATATTTTGCATATCCCCATTGCTAGATCATGCCATAACTGTCAGTGCCCTCTTTACTATTGGAAATAAAATCATTAGCCTCTTTAAATCTAATCAAGTCAAAATACCAATTCTAGAAATCCAAGGACCAAAAGAATGGGATATGGGATTATGGTAGCTGGAATGTCTCAAGTCCTGCAATCAGCTGGAGACCTAGGATACTCGATGTTTTAGTTGCAGTCTGAATTTGAAAGCCTGAGAACCAATCAAGTTGACAGTTCTTTTCCAGTGTGAAGGTTAATAGGCCCAAGACCCAGGATGAGCCAGTTTCATTTTAAATCCACAAAGGAGTCAAGAAGAGGAATTTTCTCTCACTAAAGGGTGGGCAAGTCTATTGTTTTATCCAGGCCTTTAACAGATTGAATGATGCCTTTCAACTGATTGAGTAGCACAGATCTTCATTACTGAGTACAATATGCTGCACTGAGTGTCTTGATTAACACATTATCTCATTCAGAAACACCCTCACAGACACATCTAGAATAATGTCTGACCAAATTTCTAGGCACATTATGTCCCAGATAAATTGACATAAAAAATTAACCCTTACACGTGGTATTGACATGCCACAGTTTATTTAACTGTTCGTCTATGTAAAGACATCTAGGCTGATTCCAATTTTTTACTACTAGAAGTAAAACACCTAAGAAATTATGTACAATATAAAAAATAAACAAATTTTTATTTCTCTGGGAAATAAAGTTCAATTGCTGGGTTATAAGGCAATTGCATGTTTCATTTTATAAGGAACTTTAAAAGTATTTTCCATGGTCTTATTTTTACATTCGCAACAGCTACATATGACAAACCAGTTTTTCTGTACCTTCACCAACCTTTGGTGTTGTCATTATTTTTTTTTATTATAGCCATTCTGACAAATTTGTCATTGTATTTAATTTGGGTTTTAATTTTATTTCCTGGTAGCTAATGATGTTGAACATTTTTCATGTTCTTATTTGCCATCTGTAAATCTTCTTTAATTTTCTTTTTATGTATTTTGTCTATTTTCTAATTAGATTGTTTTCCTACCATTGAGTTTAGAAACTTTTTTATATATTCTAGATACAATCATTTTATTGCATATGTAGATTGAATAATTTCTCCCAGTATCTGACTTTTCTTTCATCTTCTGTACAGCTTCATCCCCAGAGCAAAGGTTTGCATCTTGTTGAGGTTGTGATGATCTTTTTTTTATTCCTTGTACATATCATGCTTTTGGTATCAAGCCTAAGAACTCTTCACCTACCTCTAGATCCTGAAGATTTTTTTTCTGTTTTTCACTAAATGTTTTCTAGCTTTATGTTTTATACTTACATTCATGATCCATCTTAGGTCAATTTTTATATACGATGTTCAGGTTTAATCTTTATTTATTTTCATTTTTTTGCCCATGTATGTCCAGCACCATCTGGTGAAGAGATGATTCTTTATCCATTTAATTGTTTTTTAAAAATTTTGTCAAAAATAAGTTGAGCTTATTTTCCTGGGTATATTTCTAATTTTTTTATTTTGTTATATTTATCTATGTGTTTATTCCTCCACAATACCCCATTGCCTTGATTTCTGTAGCTACATAGTAAGCCTTAGTGTCTAGTAAAGTTATTCCTCTCACTTAATTCTCTTTTGTCAAGATGATTTTAGCTATTCTTGAGCCTGAGCCTTTCGATATAAATTTTAGAATAGGTTTTCTAGCCAGGTGCGGTGGCTCGCCCCTGTAATCCCAGCACTTTGGGAAGTTGAGGTGGGTGGGATCACCTGAGGTCAGGAGTTTGAGACCAGTCTGGCCAACGTGGCGAAACCCCATCTCTACTAAAAATACAAAAATTAGCCAGGTGTGGTGGCACACGCCTATAATCCCAGCTACTTGGAAGACTGAGGCATGAGAATCCCTTGTACCTGGGAGTAGAGTACATATTTTCTTGGACCATTAAAAAAAAACAATGCTCCTCTCTATCTATCTAGCCATCTAGCTAGCTAGCTACTTAGCTATATATCTAGCTATATCTATCTATCTAGCTTGCTAGCTAGCTATATCTAGATAGAGAAAATATATACTCTATTCATGTGGGGTGGAGTGTTCCATGTGTGTCAATTTAGATCCTGTTGTTTGAAAGTGTTATTCTTTTCTTCTATATCCTTATGTAGTAAGATTAAATATTTCAGGGTCAAATAAGAAAAATACGGGATTATGAGCAGCAGTAACACATAGTAAGTTTTATTGGACAGCACTTGGACAGTTTTCAGCAAGAGATCCTCCAAGACAGTTGTGTGAGACTACCTCATGAAAGAGGAATGGTCAAGAGACTTCCTAGGGGAGAATAGGAAATTGAATAGGAGGCTTGTTTGTTTAGGCAATGTTACTCGGCAGCAAAATGAAAAGTCTCTTGGCAAGAGAGCTCCAAAGGGCAGCAATAATTTGGGGTCTGTCATAGGTACAGGGTTCATCTTACCTATGTTTAGCAATTGTTGGGTGCAATTCATGGTATGCAAAGTGGATCGGCTCTAAATGGTTAAAATATGTTTATTTTGGATTTATATATACATACATTTGCATAATTTTATAGGTACCAGTGCAGTTTTGTTACATAGATACATTGTATAAAAGTGAAGCCTAGGTTTTTTGTATATCAATCACCTGAATAATATATATTGTATCCATTAGGCAATTACTCATCTCTCCCCCCTCTCCCACCCTCCTACCCTTCTGAATATCCATTTTCTATTATTCCACAATATCTGTACTATTATTTAGCTTCCATGTATAAATGAGAACATGCGGTATTTGACTTTCTGTTTTTGAGTTGCTTCACTTAAGATAATGGCCTCCAGTTCCATCCAGTTTGTGGCAAAAGACATGATTTCACTCTGTTTTATAGATGATAGTATCCTATTGTATATATAACAAATCTTATTTATCCTTTTATTCATTGATGGACGGTTAAATTGATTCCAGATCTTTGTTAATGTAAATAGTACTGTGTAAACATACAAGTACAGGTGTCTTTTTGATAGAATGATTTATTTTCTTTTCAGTAGATACCCAGTAGTGGAATTGCTGGATCAAAAGATACTTTTATTTTTAGTACTTTAAGACGTCTCCACATTGTTTTCCTTAGAGGTTATACTAAGTGACACTCTCACTAACAGTGTATAAGCATTCTTTCTTCTCTACATCTTCATTAACATCTGTCATTGTTTGACTTTTTAGTAGTAGCCATTCCAACTGGTGTAACATGATATCTCATTTTGCTTTTAATATGCATTTATTTGATGCTTAGTGATGTTAAACATTTTCTTCCTATGCTTGTTAGCCATTTGTATGAATGGCAGAAAATAATTGCAAACTGTACACCTGATAAGGGACGGATATCCAGAATTTGCAAAGAACCCAACTCAACAACAGCATAAAAACAACCCCATTAAAAAGTGGGCAAAGGGAATGAATAGACACTTTACAAAAGAAGACATATAAATGGTCAATAAACATAATTGGAATATATTTTAAAGCAATTGGATGTGTAAGGATTTGAGTTTGGCATTGGTAGGCTTTAGGCTAATGATCCTAGCCTGATGTGAAGTAAGCAGCAAGCCATTTTGGACCAAGAGGCCATTTTTGGTCAAGTTGTATTAACACTTGCAGATCTGATTAGTAGTTCTTTTCATTTTTTTGAGGAGGTTTTGAGGTCTGTAATTATAGTTGTGAATTTGCTTATTTCTCCTTTCAACTCTATCAGCTTTTGTTTCACAAATTTTGAGGTTCTGTTTTGTGGTGCATATACATTATAATTATTTTTTCTGATGGATTGATCTTTTTATCATTATATAACTTTTTTGTATCATAAATTTATTTGCTCCAGAGTCTATTTATTTTATATTTATATGGTCACTCCTGCTTTTTTTTTTAAATGAAGATTGCATGGTATGTTTATCCACCCTTTTAATTTCGATGTTGATTTTATTGAATTTGATGTCAGTATCTTAAAAGCAGCACAGCCTTATTTAGTGTTTTTTTTTTTTAGTTTATTAGCTCTGCTAATAATTTACTTTTAATTATTGTATTTAGACTCTGCTACATATAAGATAATTTGATATGTTAGAGCTTAAGTTTGTCATTTTATTATTTGTATTGTTTGTTTTCATTGTTTCTCAATTCTATTTCTGCTTTCTAAATTCCTGTAGGCTCTCCAAACTCTTGTTGGGAATCAATTTTCATTTATTTATAATGTTTTGAGGGTATATCTTTGTATTTTTTAAGAGATTGCTATATTACAAAACGCATAGTTGACTTATCTTAGTCTACTGGTATCCATCCATATTTTAACATTTCAAGTGAATTGTAAAAGTCTTATTCCTTTTTAGTTAATTTTAAATTCTCCTCTTTTAATATTGCTTTGAGTGCCAGATTGATTTATAGTTTGTATTTTAATCATCAAATATGATTAAGAAAACTCATTAATTTAAATTATATATACATATTTATTCTCTTTCTGTTCTTTTACTTTTTATACTTTAATATTCCTTATTTTATCATTTCCTTTCATTTTGAATAAATTCATTTAATGCTCTTTAATAATGGGCCTACTGGAGACAAAATATTTTAATTTTCCTTTATCAGAATATGTCTTTATTTCCTTTACTTTCCAGAGTAATTTTGATCAGTTGACAGTTCTTTACTTTGAGCACTTGAAAAATATGTCACTTCCTTCTTATACCAGGGCTTCAGGTGAGAAATATATTGTCATTTGAATTGGCGTTCCCCTATAATATGTCAGTGTTCTCTGACTATTTTCAAGATTTTTTTGTCTTTAATTTTCAGAAATTTTATTATAATAAGTTTTTACATTCAATTATTTGAATTCACTTATGTGGGCATTATTCAGCTCCTTGAATATGTAGATTTATGTCTTTCACCACATTTAGGAAGATTTCTTTCATGATTTTTTTCAAATACTCTTTAAACTATTTTCTTTCCCATCTTTGAAACTCTGATGATATAATTATTGGATACTTTGTTATTACCCCCAAAGTTCCAGATGTCCTGTTCATTTATTTTTTTTTCAGTCTAGTTTCTCTCTATTGCTTAAATTAGGTGAAATATATTGTTTCCAAATTCATTTATATTATTCTCTATTATTTATATTCTATTATTGAATCCACATATAGAGTACTTTATTCATCTTGTACTTTTCAGTTATAATATTTCTATTCTGTTCTTTTTTATAACTACTAATTATTTCATAACATTTTCTATTTTTTTCATTGCCTCAGGAGTATTTGAAATTGCTTTGTGAAGTTCACTTTGAATTTTAGATTCAGTAGGTACATGTGATTGCTTAGTACATGGATATTATATGCATAATGGGAATTGGAAATATATGGGGATATTCCAAATAATGAACATCTTATCCAAAAGATAATTTTCAACCTTCATTCTTTTTCCTTGCCCTTTTAGGGTTTCCAGTGTCTATTATCTCCATCTTGATGTCCGTATATGTACCCACTGTTTAGCTCCCACTATAAGTGAGAACATGATATTTGCTTTTCTGCTTCTATGTTAGTTCACTTAGGATAATGGCTTCCAGATGTATCTATTACTGCAAAGGACATGCCTTCAATTTTTTTATGACTGTATTCTATGGTGTATATGTACCAATTTTCTTTATCCAATCAACACTTGGTGGGCACTTAGGTTGGTTTCATGCATTTATTATTTTGAATACTACTGTGATAAACATAAAAGTGCAGGTGTCTTTTTAATATAATGATTTATTTTCCTTTGGGTAGATTCCCAGTAGTGGGACCGCTGAGTCAAGCTGTAGTTTTAGTTTTAGTTATTTGAGATATCTCCATTCTGTTTTCCATAGAAGTTAAACTAATTTACATTCCCAGCAACAATGTATAAATGTTCCCTTTTCTGTACATCCATGCCAATGTCTGTTGTTTTTTTTTTACTTTTTAATGATAGTAATTCTGACTGGTATAAAGTATCACAGAATAGTTTTAATTTACATTTCTTTAATGACTAGAGATGTTGAGTATTTATTTCATGTGTCTATAAGTCCCTTGTATTTATTCTTTTGAGAAATGTCTATTCATGTTCTTTGCTTAGGTTTTAATGGAATTGCCTTTAAAAAAAATTTTGCTTTCTTCTTGAATTATTTGAGTTCCTTCTAGATTCTGGATACCAGTCCTTTGTTGGAGGCATATGTTGCAAATATTTTCTCCCATTCTGTAGTTTGTTTATTCTGTTGACTGTTTCTCTGTGCAGAAGTGTGAAGCATTGTTATGAAGGTTGCTTTAAAATAGTTGTCAGATAATTCCGATAGCTTTAAATTGTGTGTCAGATAATCTTCTTAGTGTTAGGATCAGTTGTGTTTTTGCATTGAAGTTCTTACTTTCTTGGTTCCTGTTATGAGAAATGATTTAACAATTATATTCTTGAGTTTTTGACTATTATGTTAGAAGGATATGGGTCTTATTTAAATATTTTAATTTAGGCAGGCAGTTCAGGTTTAGCACATAAGTTACAGCCTACTTTAGTGGGATGCAGTTCCCATGGAAATATAATTTTCAGAGCCTTTGTAGTGATATATTTTTTTTCTGATTTGTTTATCTGCTTTTGTTGTCTCCCTGCTGGTGTATCCTGAGAGTACAGAATGAGCTTCCTCATGTCTGGCAACCTGACACCTCTATATGAGGAAAGGTGGTTTCCAACCTCTGAAGACAAAACACTTTTCTACAGCTAGGTACCTGTTGTGACAAATCATACTTTTTAGAGCTGTTTGGCTACTCTGTATCTCTAGGTGGATAAAGGGATTATTTTCCCATGGATAAATAGTGCTTCCCAGGCCTTAAACTTGTTTTGGTGTGGTGTCACTAACAATGCCATCCAGTCACCTGATCATGTGGTTTTTCTAGGTGGGGTAAAGGATTCTCCAGCTGCAGGGATGAAAAGTACTTTCTGATGCTGACACTTTAGGCCAGTCTTTAGTTGATGAAAGGACTTCACAGACCTGTCAAACAAAGAGTGCTTCCAGGTCTGAGTACTTTTAAAGATGGGAGCTCCCTTTCCTGAATCACCTACATCCCTACTATCTCTAAAGAGGGGAGTAGAGTATCAGGATTGGTGAAGATAATGATGCTCCCCAGGCAGGCTGTTGGCTGTGGCAAGACACCCCTTGATGGTGCTACCAGCACCACCCTCCTGGCCAGTGTCTCTAGATAGGGGAAAGTGGTATCTCACATCTCACAGAAAAGGAGAATGGTTTTCTTGACCACTTGTCTATTGACTGGTAATTTACCTTCTCAGCCAGTGCTCTTGAGTTTGCCAAGGGTTATTGGTGAGGCTCCTATTAGATCCTGGGGAGGAATAAACCTACCAGACTAAGTTGTGTTCTATTGCTAGGATATCAAAATTTTCTGGGCTTGGGCCACCTTCTGCTCTTGGGCTGAGGGTCTTAAGACACTATTTATAGAGCCTTTCTCTACTTTTTGGGCTTTTAGGCATTCTACCTTGATATTTCTACTTTTCAGTGTTGTCCTTTGCTTTCCTCTTACAATTTTTACAAAATTTATAGTTGTACCTTGTGAAAGAGTGGGAGAAATAAGTCTATTCCATGTGGACAGATGAGAAGTATCTCCTGTGTTCTTTTGACAGATCACATCATTTTTTGAGCATTTCTTTACTTTCTTGCAAGTACCAGATATTTTAGGCTCATCTTGTATTTCCTCTGCTCCAAACCTGGATCAACCACCACTTGTCCTAGAGGCTCTGATTTCCTTTATTGCAGAATGGTATTTAGGGACCAAGATCTGGGTGCTAAGTATACTCATGGTTATTGAGATGTAATTATTTCTAACCTGTCTCAGAAAACAAGGTTAGAAATATACATATGTATATATACATATATAAATACACACAAAAACACAAATATATGCATATATATGTATATTTATACACATACATTAGTAAACCATATAAATACAAATATGCCTATATTTTTTACCCTATGTGTCTCTGTATAGGTATATATGTGCATATATCTCTATATGTGTGTTTTTGTATGTGTTTAGCTATGAGTTTATCCCTATAATTTTGATTCTAATTTGCTGCCATGGAGTTTATTTAAGAACCTCCTGTTGGTTTATAGATTTCTGTTTACACTGGGAAGCACAGATTTTTTTTATCTACAATCTATTTGTGTTTTGCTCTTACTTATATCATTTATTTTCTACCTGAATTCTATTAGTGTGATTCTCTTACTTGTTTATAGTGTTAGATCCACCTAATAATGTTTAAATTTCATTTGAGTTCCTTCCCACAATCCTGGCTTGCTCTAATTATTTTTGTATGTTTCGCATGTAAAGTACATGCCAAACTTTAAAAAACGTCTAAGATTATGACTTTTAAAAATGTGTCATTCCCTCCTGACCCATGCTACCCAGTTTCAATTCCTCTTTTCTTACACCACCTGAATTTCACCTGCCACCTATAGATAACCAATTTCTAGTATATCCTTTGTACAAATTAACAGATAAATGTCCGTTTAGAATAACTTCTTGTTTCTGACACAGAGAGTATAATACTTAGAGATACTCTTTTGAATTTATTGTTTCACTTAATAGTATGTCTTAGAAATCACTCCATATCAATTTATAGAGTTTTACTCATAGTTAGAAAACCTTTTACTATGTAAAAGTTAAAGAACTATGTTTTCTTCTGATACCTTTTTCTTTCTAAAATGTTTTTACATATAGATCTCTACATTTCAATTCTATTATTGTGTATATTGCTACATGTGAACTCACTCATCTCTGTACCATTTATTTAAATAAATCTTTACCCCAGTAATTTTAGATGTGACTCATTTTGAAGGACTGATAGCTTTTGACTTGAGGACAAATAAACAACATTATGGCAAAATGATGCAGAGGACACACACACAGGTCATACTGTAGACTAAACGGAAGTTCGTAGGGAGTCAGAGTTTTCTCAGGAATTATAGTGTGATTAAGTCTAGAAATTGGAGATTAGGGGATAGACATAAAAGGAGTCAGCTTGAGGTAGTGACATAGGAAAGAGAAAGATTGGTCTAGCAATGATTTCATTAACAGCAATATTTGAAAGCTTCCATGAAATTAAAGAATAAAGAGTTTCAGTGGAATTTTTTATGCTGTGTGAGCAACGTCATTGTAAGCTTTTTGAGGTAGAGGGCACAGAAGGGAGAACAAGATATAGTATTAATTTATAAACTCAGAGTTTTGAATTTTATTTCATGGACTTCCATTTTATGGAAGTTTATGATCATAATAATGTAGCTAATGTTCTGTAATTCAATTACTGCACTATTGTAAGCACTAATAATCTTGTAGCAAATATGAAGAGTAGTGGGACAAATGGACAATATACATATTTCAGTTAGTGACGGCCTATTGCATAGTTACCTGGGTTGCCATTTGTACAAAAAAAACAAGGTTGGCATTGAATTTCAACAATTAATTCCGTGGCTAATTCATCCCCTTAAAGAAGGTAGGAGGCATTAAAAGAAATGTGTAGAAGAAATTAAGAAATGTATCTCAACAGCCAACACCATAATTAAAAAATACTAGTGTTTGGCTGGGCACAGTGGCTCACACCTGTAATCCCAGAACTTTGGGAAGCCGAGGTGGGCAGATCACAAGGTCAAGAGATCAAGACCATCCTGGCCAACATGGTGAAACCCTGTCTCTACTAAAAAATACAAAAATTAGCTGGGAGTGGTGGCACACACCTGTAGTCCCAGCTACTCAGGAGGCTGAGGCAGGAGAATTGCTTGAATCCGGGAGGCAGAGGTTGCAGTGAGCCAGGATCGCGCCACTGCACTCCAGCCTGGTGCCTGGTGACAGAGTGAGATTCTGTCTTCAAAAAAATGCTAGTGTTTGTAAAGTTTTAGGGTAAAATGATGCATGTTTCTTCATTGTCGTAACAACTATGTTGCAACATATATATTAACTCTGTATTTAAGTGATTCTTTGTTGTTCCCTATTTGTACTCTACTCTGGCATGTCGTTATCATGATAGACCGAGAGGATACCCTTTCTCCTTAATTAATTTAACTTTTAAATCAATAAAGTTTATGTTTGTTTTAAGTGAGTTTGTCAAGGATGTATTAGCTGTTTAAGGCATCTGTTTATTTCCACTAAGATTAAAATTTGTTAATTTAAAATATTTAAAAATATTTTAGAAATCATTACATATTAATAGTATTGTTCTGACATCTAATATATAGTAAATTTCTAAAACATTAAAACTTGAATAACTATGGAACCTACACATTTTGTATTTTAATTATGTTCATTTGAATGTGCTTTTAGATAGTTATGTTTCATTCCAGGAAAAATATATATATACGCATACATCTTTATATATATATATATATTATATATATATATTATATATATATATTATATATATATAATATATATATTATATATATATATATAGTTTCTTTCTATATTGAACCATTAAGATCTCTTATATTTTATGTGCTTTTTTTTAACTACTAGGTATATATGTGTGAGTGTGTATGTTTTTTACTTAACTACTAGGTGTGTGTGTTTGTGTGCATGTTTATTGGAGGGAGAGAGAGAGAGAAAGAGTGAGACATAAATATGTTAAGTTACTTCATAAGTATAATTATGGCTTTACCCTGAAAAGTATACAATGAGGGGTGGCAGAATATGCCACACTAATATATAAAAATTGGTATAAGGATTATTTTGAGCTGAAGATATTTGAAAAATAACAGATACAAGGTCATTTTGTTCTCCATTTACTTCCTGAAAACAGGAGATAAAAATTCCCGTATGAAAGATGCCCTCCCTGTATTAGGAAAAATGAAGCATTCTTCAATGGGGACTCAAAGCCTAGAAAATTCTGTACAAACAGACATTGTTAAAATAATTATTATCTTCCTTTGGCCTCTGCACATAGTGTAATTGCTTTTCTGGAATTGTTTCTCTTTGTTCAACCTGATATAAAGGCATTTGGTGCCACTTCTTTGCATTTTTTATATGTATGAAGACTTTCGTATTACATAAAACATATTAAATTGGTATGCTTTCTCCTGCGAATCTGTCTTATGTTAATTTCTCAAGCTCAGCTGGTGGAACCTATGATAATAGATGTAAAAGTTTACCTCCCCTACAATCGTTTATAAACTTACATAAAAGATGGTTTGCTCTTATAGTCCAGAAGCAAAAGTGGTCCCAACTGGGTCATAGTTAAACCTAGGTGTAATTGAAAATGGGCTACTGGTTACAAAACATCACTTAAATGACTGTCTTCTGTTATTCTGAATTGTAGAGTTATATTTATACTTCTTTATAATACCCAGAGCACCTAGCACAATGCTGGGTACACAGCAGATACCCATTAAATTCTTATTGATTATGTGATAAATCTGCATTACAGTTCTTATGAGGTTGTTGTAAGGAAACTAGAAATAGATAAAAGCACTTTGTAAAAGATGTAAGTGCAACTAAATAAAAGGTATCAATACAGTAATAATACTCCCAGTAAATTGTTACAGAAAACAAAAGGTCATTCTTTGTCTTTTCTCTTTATGTAATGAGATGCCTTAAAGTTTTTTAATATATTAAGCCATTGATGATTTGAAAGAACCAATGTCTCACATGACAACATTTGGAGCCACAATCATAATGGCTCCATTAGTGGCCTTATCTGACCTTTTCCATTTGTTAAAGTTAACCGTAAGTTAATGTAACATTGCCTACATTGTCTTTGGAAGGGTAACATAATACAACGTTTTAATGATGTTTTAGTGGAATCTTATGGTCCTTCAGGGAAAGCGACATAACTTCCTAGGTAACCATGGTTCATTACTCATTGAGACATGTACCTTTGCAGTCATTCTGGAGTCCATAGTCTTCTGGAAATCATGATAATGGAAAAATTAATGTACCACACTGTTTATAAATACTGTGCATGAGTTTAACATTTAAATCAATATTCAGAATTTAAAATAAATGAGAGATATATGCAGAACCTGAGGAAAACATGCTGAGGTAATAAAATTAAAGTTTAGCTTATTAGATTGAAATTCAAAAATAGATGCTGCATTATGCTAAAATTCTAACTAAACTTTATGAAGCAGTATAATTAAATACTTGCTCTATGTTGCTTATTTATGTAGGATGAAAAACATTAAATATATTTACAACTAATGTGAGTGTTCTATTTCTATATGATTGTGATTCTAATCTGAGAGTCTTCCTGAAATCTCTGGTCAACAATGCTCATTACTTAATAAAAATCTATAAATGTTAATTATATTCATCAATAATGCTTTTCTTTGTGTACTTAAAAAACATTTTGTGTTTTAAAATATCCTAACTCCAATCCTAAGAATTAATCATGGTGTACATACAGCATTGTGACTAAAGGGATGAAGATAATGACATAAAGCTAACCCCTACAAATGAAGATTGAATATGCAATTTTAAAACATTTATTCAACAAATGTTTCGTAAGTACCACGTATGTTTGACCTTGTGCTTGCAGCTGAATATACAGAAACAGAAGATACATTATTTTATCTTAAGAGTATACAGTTTTTCAGGGGAGATAGAGAGCTAAACAGTAAAAATGGTGTGCAATGGAGTAGGGGAAAAGCTCTTCAGAAGATGCTGGAACCATCAAGGTTCTACATCTGTAAAAATAGATTGGCATTCATGATAGGGCATCTTTGAAATATACTGAACACTAACATGTTTAAAAGACTTTTTCCAAGAAAAGTTTGCTTTGTTCTGTCAGATTTTGTTATACCTTTCTAAATACTTATGGAGGACCTTTATTTATGTCTCTGCTTTCTGGCAAGACCATATCTAAATGTTGACTACACTGAACTAAATTTAAATTTACAGAGAAGTGTTTTGATTGACTCCACCATATTCTCCTGCTCCCCTCAATCCTCTACCATGAAAATCCATAAAATAGCATTTGTTGAGGTAAAATGATGCATAATAGATGTATTACTCTGTTTTCATGCTGCTGATAAAGACATACTCAAGACTGTGCAATTTAATAAAAAAAGAGATGTTTAATTGAACTTATTCCATGTAGCTTTGGAAGCCCCACAATCATGACAGAAGGCAAGGAGGGGTAAATTACATCTTATGTGGATGGCAGCAGGCAAAGAGAGAGCTTGTGCAGGCAAATTTTCATTTTCAAAGCCATCAGATGTCATGAGACATTCACTATCACAAGAACAGCACAGGAAAGACCTACCTCTATGATTCAATTATCTCTCACCAGGTCCCTCCCACAACACTTGGGTCTTATGTGAGCTACAAGATGAGATTTGGCTGGGGACACATAGCCAAATCATATCAGTAGACAACATGGTGTCAGCTCTTAACTGATTTTTCTCTCAGAACCCGAGATGGAGAAAATCATTCATGAAAGGTGGTGCTTGAAAGAAGTGGAGATAAACATTCCCATTTCTAGTTGAATGTCTCCACATCCTGTAGATTTTATTAACCATACAGTATTATTGCAAGGAGAAATAGCATTAGAAAGATGGCATGAGGGCCTGTCATGTGGGAAAATGTGAAGGGACACACTCTCGAATTGCCCAGTTTTGAAAGATATGGAGGATGAAACCTAAACTTGTTACTATCTCTGAATTAGGAATCACACAAGATAAGATGGGTTTGGGGCCCATAGGCTTGGAGGAAATATTACAGTATGGAGCAAAGACATATCTCAGGGAAACACTAAAAAATGTTGCTGATTATAACTAGATTTCACAAGAGAACAATTCTCAGTGTGAGATGCCAGTGTCCAACTGATATCAAACCTTTGACAACAAGCTACAGTGGCATTTTTGTTGAGTAAAGCTATGATGGCTACCTTGTTAGAGCAGGTACCTCAGAAAACTGCATCATTTAAAAAAAAATCGCTATTCTACTCTAGTAACTGAAAAGCAGTATCAGGAAATGAGAGGGGAGTTTAGAAAAGATAAGATCTCTCCATCCCTCCTGGCATTATCAGTTATCTTGGGGTAAGCGGGAGGATGGCAGTGTGCAAAAAGTAGAAGGACTTGGAAATAAACAAAGGATTAGGTATTAGTATGAATAACTCAAGACTAAAGAACCGAAATGAGAACTACTTTCTTATCTAAAAATGGGTGAAAATTGTAAAATTAACTGAGATGTGAAGGAACACAAGTACACTGAACGAAAGCAGGAATGGAAACGAAAACAGCTTATAGTACTCGGGGAAAAAAACTATCTTGTATCTTATATTTTTAAAAGTAAAACAAATTTATACTCATTTGGGGTATAAATTTGGGGTATCCATATGAGATAGTATGCTAATTAGTTGAGCTCTCTCACTAAACTGATTGCAAATATTAATCAGACAACTTATTTTCTAGTGAAAGATATTGCAAATTTGGTTTAAAAAGACAAGTAATTACATGACTTATTTCAAACACATTGGATGTCACTGTTCCTAGTCTCTCTCAGTTGACAGGTTAGGAAATATATGGATGAATACTAACTTGTGTACACATGCACACATACATACACATACATCTAAATGTGTATGTGCATAAATATATATACACACACATACATCTAAATGCATGTGTGCATAAATATATATATATACACACACATACATGTATATAAATATAAGTATTCATGTATATCTGTATTAAGTTAAACATAATGTATTAGTTCGTTCTTGTGTTGCCATGAGGACATACCCAAGAATGGGTAATTTATAAACGAAAAAGGTTTAATTGATTTACAGTTCTGCATGGCTGGAGAGGCCTCAGGAAACTTACAATCATGGCAGAAGGGGAAACAAACATGTCATTCTTCACATGGCAGCAGGAGAGAGAATGGCCAAGCAAAGAGGGAGAAGCTTCTCGTAAAACCATCACATCTCATTAGAACTCACTATCATAAGAACAGCATGGGGATAACTGCCCCCATGATTTAATTACCTCTCACCAGGTCCCTCCCACAACATGTGGGGATTGTGGGAAGTATAAGTCAAGATGCTGTTTGGGTGGGGACACAGCCAAACCGTATTACATGAGTTCATACTGATGTCTGATTCTTACTAACTATGACACACTTTATTCTAGCCCTCTATCCTTAGTTATATGTAACCTCCCGTGTTATGATTAGGAAAGCTGGTTTCCACAATCCATTTGTATATTTTTTTAATCCCAAAATATGCATACAGTGGTTTTAGAATTGTTAATCTTTAATACTAACTAGAGTATGGTGCTTATATACATTTACATTTATCTTTAGCTTATAATCATCACTCATTACCAAAGTCACTTAGGTTAACATCATTCTGACCACCACCACCTATTCTTAGTTTATTGAGATTTTTATTTTTACTTTTTCATGAATGATGTTGAATTTTGTCAAATGAATTTTCTGTATCTATTTATATGATCACTTTTTTTTATTGTAACCTACATTGATTGATTTTTAAATGTTCCATGAGGCTTGCATTCTTGATACAAACTACATGAGTTTATAAACTTTTAGATTAAATTTGCTGATAGTCATTTACTATTTCTGCTTGTGAATTCATAAAAGGGTATTGGTTGTAGTTTTTAGTTATTGTTATGTCTTTATTTTATTATTTGGGTAATGCTAGCCTTAAAAATGAGTGGGAAAGTATTTCTTCCTTTTTATGTTATGGAAGACTTTGTAGGAAATGATACTTTTTTCCTTTTATTTTTATTTTTTATTGTATTTTACGTTCTGGGGTACATATGCAGAACATGCAGATTTGTTACATAGGTATACACATGCCATGGTGGTTGGCTGCATTCAACTTCTATTGTAGATTAAAGGGTACATATTTAGGTTTGTTGTATAGGTATATTGTGTGATGCTTAGATTTTGGGTACAAATAATCCCATCACTGAGATAGTGAGCATAATACCCAATAGGCAGTTTTTCAGCTTATGCCTTCCTACCCCTCCCTCATCTGGTAGTCCCCGGTATCTATTCTTTCCATCTCTGTGTTTATGTACCTTCAGTATTTAGCTCCTGCTTACAAGTGAGAACATGCAGTATTTGGTTTTCTGTTTTTATTTTAATTCACTTTTAATAATAGCCTTCAGCTCCATTCATGTTGCTTCAAAGGGCATGATTTTATTCTTTATTATGGCTATGTAGTATTTCATGTTGTATATGTACCACATTTTCTTTATCCAGATTACTGCTGATGGTCACCTAGGTTAATTCCATGTCTTTGCTATTGTAAATAGTGCTGCTGCAATGAACATGTGAGTGCATGTGCTTTTTGGTAGAATGATTTGATTTCTTTTGGATATATACCCAGTAATGTGAGTGCTGGGTCAAATGATAGTTCTGTTTTAAGTTTTTTGACAAATTTCTAAACTGCTTTCCACTAATACTTAACTAGTCTGCATTTATACCAACAAATATAAGTGTTCCCTTTTCTCTGCAGCCTCACTAGCATCTGGTTTTTTTGTTTTTGTTTTTGTTTTTGTTTTTGTTTTTGTTTTTTAACTATTTAATCATCACTATTCTGACTGGTGTGAGAAGGTGTCTCATTGTGGTTTTGATTTGTGTTTCTCTGATGTTGAACATTTTTTGATGTTTGTTGATTGCTACTATTTCTTCTTTTGAGAAGTATCTGTTCAGGTCTTTTGCACATTTTTATTTTTATTTTTTCTTATTTCAATAGTTCTGGTCTTTTATTTCCTTTCTCTAGCCTGATTGCTCTGGTGAAGACTTCCAGTAAAATGTTGAATAGGACTGGTGAGAATGGGAATCCCTGTCTTGCTCTAGTTCACGAGGGGAATGTTTCCAGCTTTAACTAGTTCAGTAGGAAGTGGGCTGTGGGTTTGTCATAGATTGCTGTTATTATTTAGAGGTATAGTCCTTCAATACCTAGGCTGTTGAGGGTTTTTATCATGAAAAGATTTTGGATTTTATCAAAGGCTTTTTCTTTGTCTATTGAGATGATCGTGATCTTTGTTTTATTCTGTTTATGTGGTGAATCACATTTATGAATTTGTGTATGTTGAACCAAACTTATATCTCAGGAATAAAGTCTACTTGATCTCAGTGAATTAACTTTTTGAAGTGCTGCTGGATTTGGTTTGCTAGTACTTCGTTGTGCATGTTTGTATCTGTTTTCATCAAGAATATTGGCCTGAAGTTTTTTTTTTCTTTTTTGTTTGTGTCTTGGCCAGGTTTTGGTATCAGGATGGTGCTGGCTTTGTAGAATGAGTTAGGGAGAAGCCCCTGTAAACTAGTTTCAGTATGAGTGTTACCAGTTTTTCTTTGTACATCTGGCAAAATTCAGCTGTGAATCCGTCTGTTCCAGGGTGCTTGGTAGTGGGTAGGGTTTTTATGATTAGTACAGGTTCACTTTCAAGTATTTTTATTGATCTCTTCAGGTTTTCACTTTCCTCCTATTTTAATCTTGGGAGGTGGTATGTTTCCAGGAATGTATCCATTTCCTCTATATTTTCTAATTTGTGTGTGTAGAGGTGTTCATAAAACTCTCTGAGGATCTTTTGTGATTTGAGGGATTGATTGTAATGCCATCTTTGTCATTTCTGATTGTGTTTCTTTTTTAATTTTTTGCTTTGTTAAACTAGCTAGCAGTCTATTGATCTTGTTCATTCTTTCAAATAACGAATTTTTGGTTTCATTGATCTTTTGTATACTTTTGAATCTCAATTTCATTCATCTTTTTCTCTGATTTTATATATTTTGTTTCTTATGCTGTGTTTGGGGTTCGTATTTTGTATTGTTTCTAGTTCCTCTACGTGCAATATTAGATCATTAATTTGAAATTTTCTAACTTCTTGATGAAGATGTTTAGTGCTATAAGCTTCCCTTTTAACACGACTTTAGCTGCATCCTAAAGATTTTGGTAAGTTGTGTCTCTATTTTCATTAAGTTTAAATAATTTTTTAAATTTTCTCTTAATTCCATTGTTCACTGAAGAGTTACTTAGAAGCAAGTTGTTTAATTTTCATGTTTCCGTGTAGTTTTGAGAGCTAATATTGATATTAATTCCTATTTTTTTTTCTTTTTTCTTATTCCTATTTTTATTGCACTGTGGTCTGAGAGTATGTCTGGTGTAACGTCATTGTTTTTTTAATACATTGAGACTTGCTTTATGTCCAAGTGAGCAGTTGATCTTGGAATACATTTAGTGTGCATTTGAGAAGAACTCAGATTCTGTAGTTGTTGAGTGGAGTATTTTATAGATACGTATTAGGTCTAATTGGTCAAGTGTCAATATTAAATTAAGAATTTATTTGTTAGTTTTCTGCCTTGATAATCTGTCTAACCCTGTCAGTGGGTTGCTGAAGTCCTCCACTCTTACTGTGTGGCTGTTTAAATCTTTTCATAGTTCAAGAAGTACTTGTTTTATAAACTTGTGTGCTCCAATGTTGGATGCATATATACTTAAGATAGTTATGTCTTGTTGAATTGAAAGCTTTATCACTATGTACCAACCTTCCTTTTTTTCATCTTGATTGTTAATAGATATTGTTTGGCTGTGTCCTTACCCAAATCTCATCATGAATTGCAGTTCCCATAATCCCTACCAATGTGGGAGGGACCTGTTGGGAGGTAATTGAATCATAGGGGCTGGATTTTCCCATACTGTTCTTGTGGTAGTGAATATGTCTCATGAGATATGGTGGTTTATATATAGAAGTTCCCCTGCACAAGCTCTCTTGCCTGCTACCCTATGAGATGTGCCATTGCTTCTCTTTTACCTTCTGCCATGATTGTAGGCCTCCCCAGCCATGTGGAACTGTGAGTCTATTAAACCTCTTTCCTATGTAAATTATCCAGTCTTGTATATGTCTTTATTAGTAGTGTGAGAACTAACTGAAACAGTAAATTTTTACTATTGGGGTGCTGCTATAAAGATACCCAAAAATGTGGAAGCAACTTTGGAACAGGGTAACATGCAAAGGTTGGAACCGTTTGGAGGGCTGTGAAGAGGACAGGAAAATGTGGGAAAGTTTGGGACTTCCTAGACACTTGTTGAATGTCTTTGATCAAAATGCTGATAGTGTTATTGACAATGAAGTCCAGATTGAGGTCGTATCAGATGGCGATGAAGAACTTGTAGAGAACTGGAACAATGGTGACTCTTGCTGTGTTTTAGCAAAGAGACTGGCAGCATTTTTCCCCTCCATAAGAGATTTGAGGAACTTCAAATTGAGAGATTATTGAGGGCATCTGGAAGGAGAAATTTCTAAGCAGCAAAGCATTCAATATGAGACTTGGGTGCTACTAAAAACTTTCATTTTTATTCATTCACAAAAATATGGTTTGAAATTAGAACTTAACATTTAACGGGAAAGCAGAGGATAAAAGTTTGGAAAATTTGCAGCCTGATAATGCGATGAAAAAGTAAAACCAACTTCTGAGGAGAAATTCAAGCCAGCTGCAGGAATTTACATAAGTAACGAGGAGCCAAATATTAATTGCCAAGACAATGGGGCAAATGTCTCCAGAGTATGTCATAAGTCTTCACGGCAGCATGTTCCATCACAGTCCTGGAGCTCTAGGAGGAAAATGATTGTGTGGGCTGGGCCCAAGGCCTTGCTGCCTGTACAGTCTTGGGCCTTGGCACCCTGCATCCCAGCTATGGTTAAAAGTGGCCAACGTAAAGCTATGGCTGTTTCTTCAGACAGTGCAAGCCCCAAGTCTTGGTGGCTTCCACGTGGAGTGCAGGTGCATAGAAGTCAAGAATTGAGGTTTGGAAACCTCTGCCTAGATTTCAGAGGATATATGGAAATGCCTGAATGTCCAGGAAAAAGTTTGCTGCAGGGTTGGAGGCCTCATGGAGAACCTATGCTAGGGCAGCACAGATGGTAAAGGTGGGGTCGGAGCCCCTACACAGAATTCCCACTGCAGCATTGGCTAGTGGAACTCTGAGAAGAAGGCCACTATTCTTCAGACATCAGAATGGCATATCCACCAACAGCATACACCGTGTGCCTGGAAAAGCGGCAAATACTCAACACCAGTCCATGAAAGCAATTGGGAGAGGAGATGTACCCTACAAAGCCAGAGGAGCAGAGCTGCCCAAGGCCATGGGAGCCCAACTCTTACATGACTGTGACCTGCATGTAAGACATGGAGTCAAAGGAGATGGTTTCAAAGCTTTAAGATTTGACAACCGCATTGGATTTCAGATTTGCATGGGGCCTGTTGCTCCTTCCTTGGGCCAATTTCTCCCATTTGGAATGGATATATTTACCGAATGCCTGTGCCACCATTGTATCTAGGAAGTAACTAACTTGCTTTTGATTTTACAGGATCATAGGTGAAATGGAGTTGCCTTGTCTCAGATGAGAGTTTGAGCTGTCTTTTGAGGTAATGCTGAAATGAGTTAAAAGTCTGGGGGACTGTTGCAAAAATATGATTGGTTTTGAAATCTGGGGACATGAGATTTGGGAGGAGCCAGGGGAGGAATGATATGGTTTGGCTGTGTTGTTATCCAAATCTCACCTACAAATGTAATAATCCCCATGTGTCAAGGGTGAGGCCAGGTGGAGATAACTGAATCATGGGGAGTTGTTGCCCCCATACTGTTCTCATGGTAGTAAGTCTTATGGGATCTTATTGTTTTATTAATGGGAATTGCCCTGCACAGGCCTTCTTGCCTGCTGCCATGTAAGATGTGAGTTTGTTTCTCCTTTGCCTTCTAACCTGAGTGTGAAACCACCCCAGCCATGTGGAATTGTGAGTCCATTAAACCTCTGTCCTTTCTAAATTACCCAGTCTCAGTTGTGTCTTTATTAGAAGCATTACAACAGACTAATACACTCTCGAAATTATATTCAACTGTTATTTTACTCAAGTTTTGTTAGCATGATGGTGGAGGGTAGGGACGTTGTCTGATGTTGTAATTACACCTTAGTGCTTGGAAGATATTATGGACCTGTGTCTTAAAAATGTTGTATTTACAAGGGTTTCTACTCTTCTCCAGAGCTGGACCCTCTTATCCCATCCTATTACCTTTCTCAAGCTACAATAGGTAAGCACTAGAGGCTTCATTATATGGTTTTGAGGGACTTCTCAAGATTAAGGCTTTTGTTACTTAGAGGGTATAAAGAAAATGAGTTACTGGTATCTTCCTGTTCTTTGTCTTAGCTGCGATGACATTGCACAAGAGTCCTTAAGCTACATGTCTTGATGGTCTTTTCTACACAGACTAAGCCTTTTGCTGCATAAAGGAAATATGGTAAGAAGTCTGTGCATATTTAGCTTTTCTCCCTCAGTAGGTGCAAACAAATAAAGCTTTGTTTGGATTCTTCCTGCTATTTAAGAGTCTAGTGATCTCATTGGAAGACAATCCAGCAAGAAGATGGGATTCTCCTTATAAATGTTACACCCAAATACTTCATCCTCATTAGCCTACATTTGGCCTCTAGTAATTCATCAAAATATCTAGTTCACATTTTTTACCAGCTTATATTGTATCCAGAAGTTTCCACTCAATTGTGACCAAATAATCTTATGTCTCACTAAAGGCAACTTTCTCTCTCCAGATTTTAGGTTGTCCATTTATCCTGAAACCTAAGTTATCTGGGGAGGTTCATATAAGTTTGTAAATTTGTAAATGATTTCATAACAGACTTAGCTATGACACATTTATTGGAACTATTAGATAGGGAACTGAAATTAATACCATTAATACATTTTAAAAAGCTCTAATGGAAAAGATAAATAACCAAGATCAGATAGGTAACATATTAATCCAGGTTAACATTCTCAGTTCTAAGAGTTAATAAGTTTCAAGTATGTCCAATTTCTGTTCTTATTGTAAGATCAAGAGAAATGTCCTCTCAGTTCTCTGTGTCTATGAGCAAAACAGAAGTTCTTAGCTTCTAAAAGACATTTTTTACTGAATACAGAATATTAGTTCGACATTGTTTTTTCATTCTGCACTTCAAAGATGTTAATCAAATATCATCTGCCTTGCATAGTTTTGGGGAAAAACTGTGCTATTTTTTTCTCTCTTCTTGTGTATATAGTGTGTGTTTTTCTCTGTCTTTGATATTTTTCTTTATCTTTGCTTTACAAAAGTGTGAAGGTAAAGTGTTTAGGTTTATATATTATGGTACTTTCATGATTTTGTATTCTCTCACAATGTTAGATGTATTTGATACGTTTTATCACTTTTGGAAAATTATTGACCAATATCTCTTCAAAGAATGTTTTCTGTTCTGTTTTCTTCCTCTTTTCTTTTGGGGTTATAACTGCATAAATATTAGACAATGTAAATAGTTTCTTGTCATTTAATTTCAGGTTTATTTAATTTTATGGGCTGTGCCTTGCTTGTTGATGAACCCAGCAAAGCCATAATTTATCTCTGTTGCTGTGTATTTTATTTCTAGCATTTCCATTTTTTCCTATTTTTAACCTCCACTTCTATGTTGAAGTCTTACATCTCTTCATGCATACCTGCCTTTGTATTAGAGTCTTTATTATATTAATCATAGCAATTTCCCTGTATATTAGTTCCAACACCTAAGTTATAACTGAATCTGATTTTGCTAATTACTTGGTTTTCTGACAGTGAGTTGTTTGGTTTGCTTTTTTACATGACAAGTAATATTTGGTTGAGAGCCAGACATTGTGTTGAATGCAGTAGAGTCATGAATAAATGGCATTTATGGTTGGTAATTGGAAGTTTTTTATTCTGCTAGGTCTTTCTTATTGACAGCTGGGTAAATATATCTAGGTTTTGAACTGGGTTTGTGTTTTGTTGTAAATATAGTTTCCATCATTGCACTAATAATTTTTAATTCCACTAGCATTACTTTGTGCTTAATTAGGTGTTTGGTTGCTGACACTATGTTTGCAACATTTCTATTCTGCCATCATCTTTACAGTTTTTCTTTAAGCCTATTTCTCATAGAGTTTCTCTTCATGCTCTTATGTATACTTAGTGGTAGACATCTGTTCCTGGTAACTCAACTTTTCCTCATCTATTTTGGTGGTGGTGTGGAATTGTTGTTCTCTATTTCCTAAATCAGGTTGAGTCTTAAACAGGCCCTGTGTTCCAGGTTCTTGAGCATGAGAATTTTTTAGTGTCCCTGCTCCTCCTCCACAGTAGATTTCTATTTGTCAGGGTTAGAATGTTCTCTCACCTGCCTCAAAGGTGGTAGGGTTTGTTTTTGCTATTGGTCTCTTTTCCTGCTGCTATGGATCTTCACCTGTTCTTTAGCAGTGAAAAGATTTGCTAACAGTCCCCAAATGTTGTAATGCTTTTGTTCAATAGAAAAGAGAGATTGGTATCTGCTGCCCTTTCCCAGGCCTGCACAACCAATATACCTCTGATTTTTCTCATTATCACATTATAATATGCATTGTAAATTCTTCTTGAGTGACTTCTAGATATTCTTAATTCTATTAATAGTTTTAACCTATTTTTAGCAGATTATTAAATATTTTAACTGAAATCTTTTTAGCCCTTCTATGCTGGCCTTGACTTCCTCTGATACTCTTCCCCAGGTAGTCTGTAATTACATCTACATGATCGTTGAAAATATCTGTCTCTCCTAATGCCTTTACTAGTTAGGTATTATCTTAATCAGTTTGGGATGCTATGACAGAATGCCATAAACTGAGTGGCATAAACAACAAACACTTATTTCTCACAGTCCTGGAGGCAGGGAATTTTAAGATCAAATCATATGCAAATCCAGTTTGTGATGAGGATACTCTTCCTGGATTGTGGATTGTTGTCTTCTTGTTATATCCTGATACGGTGGGGAGAAAAAACATCTTTCTCATGTCTTCTGTTACAAGTACACCAATACCATTCATGAGGGCTCTACACTCGACCTAGTTACCTCTCAAAGCCCTCATCTACAAATACCATCACATTAGGGGTTAGCATTTCAACACCTGACTTTCATGGGGACAAAAAGGTTTAGTCCATGACATGTGTTGTAAGCAAAGCTTCTAATGGTTTCAAAAGTCATGATAATTTGGTAGATTATTATGAGTCACCATATTTTCAGGCTTTTATATCCGAAGTAGAATGATGGCATCTGCAGTATATATTTTTAGTGAAAATTGTATTGAGATAATTGCAAATTACACTTGGAGGAGATAATACATACATCCCTTGTTCCTTTCTTCAAATTTTCTCCAATGGTAATATTTTGTCAAATCGTAGTATAGTATCACAGCAGAAGTAATGTTTTTATTGATACGATTCTGCTGACTTTATCAGCTTTCTTGATTTGCATGTACTAATCTGTGTTTGTGAGTATGTGTGTGTGAGGGGATTATTATCTTCTATTTTTTTAATGTGTGCATTTGTATATCCACCAACACAGTGAAGATACCAAACAGTTCAAACACCACAATGGTATTTTGCGTTGCTCACTTATCCTCACAACGATCATTTCCTCCCCACCCCATTCTTAATCCTTGGCAACTTCATATTTTTCTTTCCTTTCAAAATTTTATAAATTCAAAAATGTAACATAAATGGAATTGCACAGTATATAAAATTTGGGGACTGACTTAATTTATTCAGCATAATTTCCTCAAAATTAATCCGTGTTGTATGTATAAATCCTTTGTTCCTTTTTTATTACAGAATAGTATTACATGGTGTCGATTTATTAGAGTTTATTTAACCACTCACCTGTTGAAAGACACTCAGACTGATTTCAGTTTTTGGATATTAGTGACATAAATCCTATAAACACTTCTGTACAGGCGTTTTTGTACACATAAGTTTTCATTTTTCTGGGATAGATGCCAGAAGTTCAGCTGCTGAGTTGTATGGCAATTACATTACTTTGTTTTATAAAAAGCTGCAAAACTATTTTGCAGAGTATATGACACCCTATTACTTCCCACCAACAATATATGAGCAATTCAACTTCTCTACATTCTCACCAGCATTTATACTGTCATTTTTTTTTAATAGGCATTGTAAATGTGTAGTGATATCTCATTGTGGTTTCAATTTGGATTCCATGTTTATTAATGATATACAACAACTTCTCATGTTCTTATTTGCCAGCTGCTTGTCCTCTTCAGTAAAACGTCTATCTGTTCATGTCTTTTGGTAATTTTCTAATTGCATTGTTATATCTATTATTATAGAATTGATTTTGTTTTGATGTGTGTCTTTGCCAAAATCTCATAACGAAATGTAATTCTCAGTGTTGGAGGTGGGGCCTGATGGGAGATGATTGGATCGTGGGGGTGAATTTCCCATGAATGGTTTAGCAGCATCCCCTTTGGTACTGTCCTCATGATCGTGAGTGAGTTATCACAAGATCTGGTCATTCAAAAGTATGTAGTACATCCGCCCTTGCTATCATGCCCCTACCCTGGCCATGTGACCTGCCTTGCCCCCCTTTGCCTTCTGTCATGACTAACATTTTTCTGAGATCTCTCCAGAACCCAAGTAGATGCCAGCATCATGCTTCCTGTACAGCCTGCAGAACCATGAGCCAATTAAACCTCTTTTCTTTATAAATTCTGTAGTCTCAGGTGTTTCCTTCTACCAATGTGAGAATGAACTAATACAATTATATGCACAGTATACTATTGTCAAAAATCAGTTGAGTATAATTCTATATTTCTGAGTTCTCCATTCTATTGCTCTTATCTATGTGTTTGTGTCTAAACTAAAACCAAACTGTCTTGATTACTGTGGATATATATTAAAACCGAGATTCATGATGAGTGATTCTTCCCATGTTAATCTTTATTGTAATAATTGTTGTATTTATTGTAGGGCCTGTGACTCTTTATTAAAATTTTAGGAATAATTTGTCTACAAAATCTTGGCTTTTTTTTTTTAAGAAAGTGCTTTTAATCTATAGAATAAATTTGGGGAAAATTGTCATCTATGTCAAGTCTTTCAATCCATGAACACAGTGAGTCTGTCCATTTATTTAGAGTCTGGATTTTTCCGCTAATTATTACAAAAATTAGTACAAGATTTGTTAAGTGTTTACCTAAGTATCTCATATCTCATATTCTTTGGAATAGTTGCAGGTGATACTCTATTTTAATTTCAGAGTTTTCATGTATATTATTTATATATAGAAATATGATGAACTTTTGTGTGTTTATGTCATATCCTGGGACATTTCTGAAATTACCTTTTATTTTTAGTGGTTTTTAAGTAAATATTTTGGTATTATCTATGTGAAAATCATGTCATTTGCAAGTGGTGATAGTTTTATTTCATCCTTTTTAATCTGTATACCTTATTTTTCTTGAATTCTTGCAGTGGGTAAAATTCTCAGCATATGTGAAATAAGAGTGGTGAAAACAGACATCATTGCCTCATTCATGATCTTAAGAGGAAAGCATTCACTCTTTCATATTTGCATATGTTTTTAACTGTAGGTTTTTTGTAGATTCTCTTTATCACACTGAAGTAATTCCTTTTATCCTACTTTTATGAGATTTAAAATCATTAATATGTGTTTGATTTTGTCAAATGTTTGAGTACATTTATTGAAATACCCATATTATTTTTCTTATCTAGTCTATATAGTAGATTACAATAATTGCTTTTTAAATTTTAAAATATCCTTGAATACCGGGAATAAAACTTTCTAGCCATGGTGTATACATTGCTGAATTTAGTGGATTCATCTCATGTTGAAGATTTTTGTGTGTAAGCTCATGAGAGATATTGGTTTGTAGCTTTCTTTTTTTGTACTCTCTTTACCTAATGTCAGTTATGGAGTAATACTGGCTTCGTAAAATGAGTTGAGAAGTTTTCACTATTCGTCTATTTCCTGAAAAATGTATGTAAACTTAGTACCAATTCTTTGGTTTAGTAAAATCCTGTAGTTAAACTATCTTGCTCTTAAAATATCTTTTTCAGAAACTTTTAAATGAGAAAGTTTTAAAATTGATTATAGTGGGATTAAAATTATTAATCTTGGTTGAGTTTTGGTAGTTTGTGATTTTTAAGGAATCAGTTTATTTATTCTAAGTTGTTAAAAACATGAATGTAAATTTGTTTAAAATATTCTCTTACCATTTTTATGGTTGTAGACTTTGTAGTAAGACTCTCCTTTTCAGTGCTGATTCCAGTTCTTAAATGTGTATACTATATTTATCTAAATTTCCCCACCAGCACTATTTCATCTTCCTCCCTCATATTTAGAAACAATTTATTTTCCTTTTTATTCTGTTTTTTTAAAAATTGGACTTCCTCTTAGGATTATGGTATTTTAAAGTATGCTGTTTAATTTCCAAGTACTTTGATATTTTTCTATTGTTTTTCTATTCTTGATTTCTGGTTTGATTAACTAATGATCAGTTAACATCTTCTCTATAGTTTCATTATTTTAACATGTGCTGATGTTGATTTTACAGCCCAGATTATGGTCAGTCAGTAACATATGAGTGCTTGAAAAAATATGCATTCTAGTATTGTCCTTTGGAATGCCCTCTATATAGCAATTAGTCCTGTTGGTTGATAGTTTCAATTAGAGTTTCTATAACAGCTGATTTTCTGCCTAACAGTTCTGTCAGTTGCTGAGAGAGGATTTTGTAGTCCCCAGTTATAAATTTTGGATTTGTCTATTTCTTCTTTCGGCACTATCAGTCCTGCATCATATATTTTGAGGCTTTATTGGTTGATTTGTACACATTTAGGATCATTATATTTTTCTGGTGGGTTGATTATTTTATCATTATTTAATGTTCTTGTTTGTCCCTACTAATATTCTCTGTTCTTTATCTGATATCAATATGGCTATTCATGTTTGTTTTATTAATTTGTTCATAATATCTTTTTCCATCCTTTCATTTTCTTCATTGTTTAATTTTTATACTTTTAGGTCTTGCTCTGTTTTCCAAAACATTTGTATATTGTATTAATTTATTTATTTGCATTGGATTTATTATTGCCATTGTCTTGAGTATCAAATAGTATTTTAATTTGTGTTTCAATCATCAACATTATTTTGAAAATTCATGAGGAAATGGAAAGTCTATTTGATCTATCCATATTTTAGCTCCTGCCCTGGATCTCCCTTTCTGATGCTGCAAAATTTCATCTTTTCCTTTAGTTTTAAAGAACTTCCTGTAGACAATATTTAAGGGTAGACCTGATAGTTACAAATTCTTTCAGTTTTTCTTAGTATGATTCTATTTTCCCTGATTCCCAAAATTTAGTTTAGTCAGATGTAGTATTTACAGTTGACTTTTATTTTCTTTTAGCATTTTGTAATTATTGTCCTACTTTCTCTGGCCTCCATAATTACAGATGATAAACCTGCTATCATTCAAATTGATATGCTCATATCAGTAATATCTCATTGCTTCCTGGTTATTTTAAAGATTTTTTAAAATTGTCTTTACTTTTCAAAAGTTTAATTATGATTGTTTGGTGTAGATTGATTTGGGTTTATTCTGCTTGAAATTTGCTTTTCTTTTGGATCAATAGGGTTCTGCCGTTCTCCATTTGTGAGTAGTTTTCATTCATTGTTTCTTCAAATAGTCTTTCAACTTTATTTTCTCTCTCCTCTCCATCTCGAACTCTGATGATGTGAGTATTGAATCTTTTGTTATTGTCCCATAAATCTAAGGCTCTGTTTACTTTCATTCCCTAGTTAGTATCCTCTCTTTTTCAGGTAGGATCAATCTCTTTTTTTAATTTTCAAGTTCAATTATTCTACTTAATTACATCCTCACTGTACTACTGAGACCATCCAGCACATTTTTATTTCAGTTGTGGTACATTCCAGTATTTCTGGATGAGGAAGAGAGTCTTGGACCATGGGGGACAAAAGGTTTCTCAGACCTTCTGTAGCTCCATCTGCTTTGCTGGCTCTACCTGCTTTGAATTATTTGAGTGAGAATCCAAATTCCCAGGACCAGTAAGAAAGGAGAGTACCTCCCTTGGCTGTTTATTTCTGATAAGGTTCTTAATTGCTGCCACTTGCTGGTATTTTCTGATGGTGCTTTAGCTTCCTGATGTTGGAGACAGTCCTGTTAACTCTAGGAAAAGAATCAACATACCTCAGCTGCTTTTTGTTGCTAAAGTGTGGATAAAGAAACACTATGTCTGAGCTGTCTTCCTTTGTTGAGCGAAGAGATGCAATACAACCTGCAGCTGTACTGTTCTTCCTGTTACGAGATTCTAAATAATAGTTCTTTTTATTTAACATTTTGCAGAATTTTCTTTTGGTTGTCTCTCACACTATTTCTAGAATTTACAGTTGTGTTTAGCATAAAAGAGAAGGTAAAAATAGATATATGACTATTTTATCTAGTTGGAAGTGCCTATAGTGTTTTTGACTGGGGAGACTTTTTTTGTTTTTTACTTTGTGTGCTTATTTTCCTTTATGATCTGTACTTTAAATATCTTGTTTAAAAATATATATTTCTTTCTTAATTCCATACAGGTTTATTCTTTTATATTTATTTTTAAATATTTTATAGTTTTACTATTTGCCTTTATCTCTTTAATCCACCTGAAATTACATTTCATAAATGAGAATAGATATGGATCTGATTTTACTTTTTACACAATATGCTTTAACAAAGAAACCTAAAATTATCAGTGGTTTTTTACAATAAAATGTATATTGTTCATATAACAGTCCAATATCAGTGATCTCATTTAATCAGATTTGTTTTATATTGCATCACTACAGTCTTTAGCATGTGTCTTCCAATTTTATGTGTTTTTCTGCATCAAGTATTTAATATGAAATAAAACACTGAAGGAAGGAAAATATTGTTGGCCAGGATTAGACATGGCACAACTTGCTTTCATTTTTATTTTATTGGCTATAACCTCAGTAACATCATTACATCAAATGTCAGAAGATCCTGAGAAATGTAGTTTATTTTTTTTTTGAGAAATGTAGTTTAAACATTAATTTTCTGCATAGTTGTAGGTCTGTTTTGACTATCCATTATGTATTAATAATAAATTGCATATCTCTTAAACAATATTACAATGTCTCAATTGGTGGAATGTTGTAAAACGTATTGAAAGCAAGGCCTGTTTTCTTATTTTTTTCTTTTTTTTTAAATTGTACTTTAGGTTCTGGGGTACATGTGCAGATCATGCAGGATTGTTGCATAGGTATGCATATGGCAATGTGGTTTCTTTGTGTATCTCTTGACTATTATTGGACTCTTGTTCTTAATATAGATATTAGAATTGACTTAACTTTTCCATGAAAAATTTAAAGGGAGCTCATGTTGAGAGTTCAGTTGGAAAAAATTATGACTGCAGATCAATTTTGAGATAAATAGTACCTTCCTAGTCTTCCATGAATATGGTATATTTCTCTATTGATTTAGATTTTCTATAGTGTCTTAAAAATAAAATTTTAGAACATATTTATGTTAGTCCATTTGGGCTACCATAACAAAATACCATAGACTGGGTGGCTTTAACAACAGAAATTTATTTTTATTTTCTCACATTCTGGAGGCTGGACATTTGAGAGTACAATGCCAGCATGGTGGGTTCCAGTGAGAGCTCTCTTCTTGGTTTGCTAATGACTGCCTTCTTACTTTGTCTTCATAAGTTGGGGGACGGGGAGGTAGGGAACGGAAGAGAAAGAGGGGAAAGAGAGAGAGAGAGAGAGAGAGAGAGAGAGAGAGAGAGAGAGGTATCCTCTACTTACAAGACCAATAAGGTTATTATGATGGCCTCACTCTCATGACATAATCTAATCCTAATTACCTCCTATATTCATGTCTCCAAATACTGTTACATTGGAATTTAGGGCATTAACTATACATTTTTTGAGAGATTTTCACTTTCAGTCCATAACAGTACTTAATATTTTACTGCTGTTATAATGTACCTTTGTAAAATTGCATTTATACCTGTTTGGTGATATGGAAATGCAGTTGATTTTTATATTTTGACATATATCTAAAACACTTTCTGAATAATTTTCAAAGCTGAAAACTTTTACTGTATATGTGAGTTTTCTGTAGATATTATGTTATCTGGAAAAATGATCATTTTTCTTTTTTGGTCTATTTGCATATGTTTATTTTTTCTACACTGTTTTCATTGATCATGATTTTCAATGTAATATTAAAAAGAAGTTATAACAAGAAAATTATCATTTTTCTTGATTAAAAATGATGATACATTTTATTAATATATTTATTATATTCAAAAAGTTATTGTTTGTTTTCTTTTAATTTAATTGGAGACTATTCTGTGTTTTCCTATACATGATGATATTTTTTGCAATGTTGGGGTTATAATTTGTGGGAGTTTGTTTTGTAGACCTTGATTTTGTGATGGATGAATAAAGTACATTGACATATATATTGTGTTTTGTCAGTTTGGTTGAGGATTTGTGGTCATGTATAGACTCTTTGGAGAGTGTTGTAAACAGATGTAATTGTTGGTTTTTATTAGTCAGTGAGAGTTTTATTTATTTAGTAAAGTTTAATTGACAAAGACTTGAGTTAATAGTATTACAGTGAAGAGATAAAGGACAGGTTTTGATGTTTAAAGTAAACATTACTAAAGGGTAATATTTTGGTTGACTTTTTTGCAAAGTTAGAATTGGTAGTTTCTTATATGTCTACTCTATTTATCATTAAATTTTCAGAATGTGGTTTCTGCTTTACTGAAAGATTTTAAACTAATAATTAAAAAGGCATAAACTTTTTAATATGAGATATTTTATATGAAATAGAGTATACAAAATATATATGTACATTTTAAGAATAATTACAAACACACATTAACTCACACCAGATTAATGAATAGAATTGTGATTATTCATTTACTTATTTTAAATTGACAGATAAAATTTCATGTATTTATTATGTACAACATTATGTTTTAAAGTATATATACGTTTTGGAAAGTTTAAATCTAGCTAATTAATATGATTCCTCACATAATAAGTAGAACTTTGGTAACATTAGAGATGTATTTGAACTTCTTGAACTTCATCAAATAAAGCAAAACAGTTTCTCAATAATTCTATCAATTTGCATTTGCCCAGCAAAGAATGAAATTTTCTGTTTTTCTTAATTTTTATCAACCCTTAATAATGTCAAACTTTAAAATGTGGTCATAGTTTTAGTCACACTTTTGACTTACATATTTATATTTTCAATCCAGTATTTTTATATATTGAGAGATATTTGTATGTAGCAGGATGTAAGTAACCAATTTTATTTTTTCTTGAATATGGATACCTATTCATTCATGTACTATTTAATGACAAATTAATCCTTTCACCATTGATCTGCAATGCTGCCTTTTAATTTATCCTATGCATGTGTGTGTTTGGATTCCCAATTCTGTACTTTTGATGAAATTACTTAGCTATAATACAGTATTTCATTGTCTTGATACCTATAGCTTTAAATTACTACTGATAAATTATGATGTTATTAAAATTGTATTATTTAGAAATGTTTTTAACTGCTTATTGCTGATATATTAACATGCATTTTCTCTGTATATTGATTTTCCATCCAGCACATTTTTAAACTCTCATAATTTATACAGTTATTATGTATGTTGTTGTGTATTTTCTCTGAAAAAAAAATTTTTCATTTACATATCTTTTTTTTTTTTCCTTTCTAATACTTATACACTTTTCTTCTTACCTTGCCTTAGTGCACTGGCAGTGCTTTGAAAGCCATAGCAGACATCTTTCCCTTGTTTATTAACACTAAAGTAACACTATTAATGACAAACTGTTAAGGATGATTGTTTTGTAATTTGGACCTTTTCTCATGTGAACAATATTTTCTTATCTTTTTAGTTTATCAAATGCATTTTTCAAATTGCCAGATAAGATTATATATTTTAACGACTTATCTTTCTATAACATTTTATATTAATTGAATTTCTAACATTAAACCAAAGTTACATTAGTAATTGAAACTCAGCTTTGTTCTTTTGTATGCATTGCTGAGTTTGTTTATGTTTTAGCTTCAGATAGTTTGTCCACCAATGTGTCAATATGTGAGATTTGCCTGAAGTTTTTCTATCTTGTAATGTCCTTGATGATTCTTAATAGCAACGTTATGCTAGTTTATAAGTAAGTTGAAGTGTAGTCCTTATAGTACTAATTGCCAGGAAAATTTTTTAAAGACTGTAATTATGTTTCCTTTATTATTGGTAGAAATCACTGGTGAAGACAACTAAGCCTGAAGGCGAGTTTGACTATTGCTCTGCCCTTTAAGGAATTATTGAGGCTTCATATTTCTTCATGAGTCTGTGTAATATACTATAAGACATATTGTAGCTATAAGATTAATGATAGCTAAAAAGCCCACACAAGTGTCTCACAAGGCTGATGGGGTGTGTAACTTAGCAGTGTAATGCAACATAGTCCTAGACATAAGGAGATAAGACCACCTAAGCACAAATACAACTTTCCTAAACCTTAAAACAAAGCTTATCCTTACAAGAATAACTTAATTACTTTTATGATAGGAAACCCTGGTAACTGCCTGGACTAAATAACAAATATAAGAAAAAGGAAATAATTCCCCAAATTCTGATAATGGTCTCTAAACAGTGACCTTCCCAGTCAGTCTGTCATCTGGCCCTCTGATTGTAACTGGCCTATGACACCACCCTGTCTCTACCACCCATCTTATAAGAACATTGCCAGAATAAACTCCTTGAGCATCAGATGATGTCTAAGACTCATCTTTGACACAAATTGGACCCAACAGGAGAAGTATACCTTGAGGAAGTCTGTTGTGATCATTTAGTATTTTTAGACATTGCCCTGATGATTAAAAAATTCAAATATGTACTTATTAAGTTAGTCATAATACCCTCATATTATGTTTTCAAAAATGTTTAATTAGAAATCATTTCAAACCTACACAATCTTCTAGAACAGTATATTGAATCCCATAGTGCTATTAACCACATTGTAAGATTATTAAGATTTTGACAAGTCATTAATTTATTTTTATTCACTCTTCTTTCTTGAAGATTTTTTTCTTTTTTTAATTTAAAATATTTAATTTTTGTGACTACCTAATAGATATATATCATTATGGGGTAAATCGGAATCATTATGTGGTAAATCAGATCTGTTGATACAAGCATGCAGTATGAAATAAGCACATGATGGAGAATAGGGTATGCATCCCCTCAAGCATTTATCCTTTGTGTTACAAACCATCCAGTTATTCTTGTTTAATTACCTTAAAATGTACAATTAAATAATTTTCACTATAGTCATCCTGTTGTGCTATCAGATACTAGGTGTTGTTCATTTTTTTCAAACGACTTTTTGTACCCATTAACAGTCCTCACTCCCCTCCAATTCCTGATATAATTTCAATCCTACATATTTTGCTAAATGTCACTAAAAACGTAAAATTCTATTTATATAACCTTTGTGTTCATTGTAACACCTAACAGTTTGACAATTATTACTTGGTTTTATCTGATACCCAGATTGTATTCAAATTTCCAAAATATTCTTGAAGTAGTATTTTTGCATTTGGTTTATTTGAATTAAAATTCAAATTAGCTTTATACAATGTACATAATCGTGTCTTTTATCTCTTGCTCAGTCTAGAGCAGCACCCACTTAATTTTGTTTTTATGCAATTAGCTTGTGGAAGAAACAGTCATTTTGTAGAATATCTGACATTCTGAGTAAGTGTTTACTTCTTTAACATGTTGTTTGATTTGTATCTTTATCCTTCATGTTTTCTATAAAATATATGTAAGTGCTAAAGTCTTGATTAGATTCAAGTAGTGTTTGACATTATCTTATTTGGTATGACAACATCTTTCAGGTTCATATTGAATATTACTTGTTCCCAACTGGAATAAGTCATTTTTCTAAGGACCCCTAATTCTTTCAATGAGAAAATGTATTTTAACATTATAATTATATGTGTCTATGTATATATACATATATTTATATACAAATTGTACATAGTGTTATATAGATTTAAAGTTAAATATTAAAAATAGAGTTATCAAGATATATCTATCTATATATATCTAGATATCTAGATATATCTTACTTGATATCTATATCTATATCTATATATATAGATATATAGATATACAGAGTAACACTTGGCATGTTTGAGTACCAGTTACAGTGTTAGAGTTATATAGTTAGAGTAGTGTTAGAGTTACAGATTTAAATTTATAGTTAAAATGATAGAGTAATGATTAAAGTTGCAGTTATATTTGAATTTTATAAAAATGTTATATAGCGTTATAGTAATTGCATAATAGTTATAGCTGAAGTTATGAATAAACAGAGGTACAGATAGTGTTATAATTATATTGTTATAGCTATTTTTGTGATTAGTGCGGACAACACACATGTTTGGTATATTTACTTTTACTTGACATTTGATAATTCTACGTATGTATGACATACAGAGTGTTATTTCAATACATATAATATGTAATAATTAAATCAGGATAATTAACATGTACATCACCTAAAACATTTACCTTTTCTTTGCATTATGAATGCTCATATTCTCTCTTCTAGCTTTTAGAAAATATACAATAAATTATTTTTAACCATATTTACCCTACAGTGCTAAATAACACTAGAAGTTATTCATCCTTTCTAGCTTCATCACTAGAAGTTATTCATCCTATCCTATATCTGTTGACCAACCTTTTCCTGTTTTCCATATGTTAAATAACATAAATAACACTTTATAACCCTATAGGTATAACACTAACACTGTATTACTACCACTATAATGCTAATAATAAATGTATCACCATAATTATTACCTTGGCACTATAAATACAATTAATGCTCTATAAACATAACTATTTCACTATACCTCTATCACCATACTATAGCAATAGTACTATATGAATAAAATAACTCTAGTTCCATAATAACTTGATAAGAATAACTGTAACTATATAACAATATCACTAGAACTATGACCTGTAACTGAAACTATAACATTATAACTGTCACTTTGATTCTATAACTACAACTCTGTAACTATACTAATACCACTATTATAATACTATAACCAATGTGCTTTAACTATATCCATGCCTCTATCACTATAGCATAACACTATCACTAACATACTAATACTCTTACTATTACTATACTATACACTTTATTATCACCATATAGTATGCTACATATTAACACTATCTCTATTACTATTACTATATATTTTTAATTTTAATATTTTTGACTCCAAAACTATAACATTACAAATAAATTTTATAATTATAATTGTAAAAATATAACATTAATATGATTCCTCCACTAGAACACTATAACTGTAATACAATAAGTATGACTATTAATATAAAACCATAACTATAACACTACATGGTTTTAACTGTAACAGTAACACTATATCACTCATATCATAGCCACATTAGTATAACTATAATCATATCACTATAACTTTTATTATAAAATTATCACTACTGCTATAAAATCTACCTATACCTCCATAAATATAACTGTCTGACCATAAGTATAACATTAACAGTATGACACTATTATTATTATTTTCAAAATAACCTATAACTTGAACACCAAAACAATTTTAATGTTATGATTAGAGGCTTACAGTTATAACTATCACTGTAATACTATCACTATAACTACAACATGATGACTATAAAAATAGCACTATACCTGTAACTACAGAAATAACCCTGTAACTATAACACTAACATTATAACTGTACTTCTAACACTGTAAAAATAACTATAGCACTGAAATTATAACACTATCACCATAATAAATATAGCATTATAACTATAATAATAGCACTTTATAACTAGAACATGAAAACTATAATGATAGTGCTATACCTATAAGGATAGCACAACTATAATTTACTACTCTAAATATAACTATAGCACTGTATGTATGTCTTTAAATACAACATTATAATGATGTAATTTTATAACTAGATCTAAAATTTTACAACATTGTAACTATAATACTATACTACAGTACTAAAGTATAACACTAATAGTATAACTATAGCAATGCAACTATAATATGATAATATTATAACTAGCAAAATCACAATCACTACAACCTGTCTACTATGCACAATTGCTGTAACTATATAGCAATAATTACATCCATAGCAATATCACTCTACCATTATATTTATGTACCATTATAACTTAAATATTGTAAATAAAACCACAACTCTATAAACATAATTAAACTTTATATTCAAAAGAAGGCAAGCATAACCCTATAACTATAATATTAAACTATATGATACTAACAGTATAGCAATCACAATACAACTATAACTACAACACTGTAACGAAAATCAAACCACTGTTATTACAACTTGCATCAGACTATCATTAACATAACAATATCACCATTATATTAATAACACCATGCCTTTATCTATAACATTGAAGCTATAGTACTAGCACTATGTCCTTACCTGGAGGATGATAAGTATGATAACTATAATGTAGACCTCTAACTATAGCAGTGTAACTACAACTGTAAACCTTTAACAATAACTGTTATTCTAAAACTAAAACTATAAACTTTTAACAATAACTATGACCTTGTATTTACTTTATGACTGTAAAGAAAATTCCATAGCTATATCACAAATGTTGTAACTATAACAATGTAACTATAGCAATTTAACTCTAAGTATTGCAGTATAACTATAATACTAAAATTGTAACTGTAATACTGCTTCTGTAACAGGCCCATCATAACTTCAATGCTGATGTTATAATGCTAACACTGTACCTGTAACCTTGACACAATAGTTATAATACTACCACCATAATGACAATTATTGCTGTAATATAACACTATCATTGTAACTGTAGCACTCTATTGAAACTATAATGGTAACACTGTAACTATATAGCACTATAACTGTAGCACTATACCATAACTTTAGCACTACAATAGTGCCAAAATTATTACTATATCTATCCAACTAAAATTGTAATTATCAAAATACTTAAAAGGTTGTAATGGCAAATATGAAAATAAAATAATTCCACAATTACAACACTAAAACTGTAACTGCAGTACTATAATTAAAGTATAACATGACTACAACAGTATAACGGTATAACTATTACCGTAACACTGTAACTACAGCAGTCTTACCAAAATACCATAAATATAAGTCTACAATTCCAACTATATTTCTAACAATATTAGTAAAGCTCTGTAGCTATAACTTATTTTTGATAATAGTCATTCTGAGGTGAGATGATATCTTGTTGTGGTTTTGATTTGCATTTCCTTGATGCTGAGCATTTTTTCATATATATTTGTTAGCTATTTTTATATCTTCTACAGAGAAATGTCTGTTTTAATCTTTTGCCCACTTTTTAATCATATTTGTTTTTTTTTTAACTATCGAGTTGTTAGCATTCTTTGCATATTGTGTTAGTCTTTTGTCAGTTGAATGGCTTGCAAATATTTTCTCCCATTCTACAAGGTTTTCTCTTTACTTTGCTGTGCAGAAAATTTTCAGTTTAAAATAGTCTCTTTTGTCTGGAAAGGGAAATTTCTACACACTATTGGTAGGTTGGAGGGAATGTAAATTAGTACAGGCTAAATGGAATACATTATGGGAATTTCTCAATAAACTATAAATAGAATTACGAAAATATTTAGCAATCACACTACTGGACATTTATCCAAAGGTAAAACAATCAGTATATCAAAGGGATACCTGCACTTTTGTGTTTATTTAAGCACTGTCCATGATAGTTACCATATGCAATCAGCCCACATGCTCATCAATGGATGAATGGGTAAAGAAAATGCAGCATATCTACACAATGAAATACTATTCAGTTATAAAAAGGAATATCCTGTCATTCATGGTAATCATGGAGGGCTCTATGCTAAGCAAAATAAGTTGGGTACAGAAGACAAATACCCCACATTCTCATTCATAGGTGAGAGCTAAAAAATAATTTGAGCTCATGGAAGAAGAGCATAGAATTGTGTGCATTAGAGGCAAAGAACACTTTTATATTTATATTTTGGCTACAACTATAGGTATAGAGTAATATTTACAGTTATTTTATAAATAAAATGTAACTAAAATTATTTTATAGTTACATGGTAGGCAACATAACTACAATTTTGCCTATATTTATACAGTTACAATTAAAATGTTAGAGTTTAATATTATAGTTATATGACTAACATTGTAATTACAGTGTTAGACCTATATATAATGATAGATTTACAGTTAAAGTGGTATACTACTAGTGCTAGCATTATGGCTTTAGAACTATAGTTGCAGTAAAAACATTAGTATTATACAGTAATTGATGGAGTTATACTCTTAGTATTACAGTTGCAGTGTTATATTGTAGTAGTAATAGATACAAATGTAGTATTACAGTATTGCTATAGAGTGTTATTGTTATAACAGTGTGATAACTAGAGTGTTACAATGTTATAGTGATTTTGTTATTAATAGTGCTATCATTATAAGGTTATTGCTAGTTTAAATTATGCTTATTGTTATAGAATCAAAGGTCTAGTTATACTATACTTGCTCTAGGTACTGAATTTCAATTTTAGTTATAAGCATAGTTATAGTTTTATGGCTATTATTATATAGTTACAGTCATTTTTATAAGTTATGTTTATAGTGTTATACTTTTAGTTATAGATTAATTATATTATTGTTATAGTGCTACAGTTACAGTGCTACAATTATGGTTATATTTATGGTAATTGTAATGTAATTTGTGTTATACTATTGCAGTTATAGTGATAGTGGTTTAATTATTTCTGTATATTATGGTTATACAGTTGTATTTACACTTAGAGTCATTTTTCTAGATTCATAGTTCTAGTTATATATTTGTATTATAATTACAGATATTTTGTTATAATTATAAAATTTATTTGCAGTTATAGTGTTCTAGTTATCATTATAGATTTATTGTTCTTGTGGTATATTTATCAGTATGGTTTTATAGTTATAGTGTTATAGTCTTATGCTTTTTTGATAATATTGTTGTTTTCTTTCATTATAGGTTAGTTGATTTTTACCTAGGAGCATAATTACTTTTTTTCCTTTCCTTACTGTAGGGTAATTTCAGTAGAATATTCCATGGTGTAGGTAATTCTATGCTTGTATTTTCTCAAGTGTTTGGTGTGGTCTTTCAATACATAATCTTTAATCTAATTTTTTAAATTAAATTAAAATTTTAGTATTTATTCTGCTCTCTTGCTTTGGGTTTCATGTTTAGGGAACTTATTATACAGGTGTTGGATATTCTATACCAATATTCACTATTTCTCATTTTCTCTTGAATCATTTTAATTTTTTGTTATTTCTTCTTTTACATTGTGTAACTATTCTCCTTTTTACCTTTGCTTTCCCTTAAAGTGTTAAAAATGTTCATTCTTGCGATTCGTCTTTCTTAGACTTCATTTATGAAATTGATTTTACATATATTTATAATTATCTTTTATCTTTATCACCTCATAATTCAGATTTTATAATCCCAAATTATGTTTTTTTTAATATTTTGTATCATTGTTTTAATGATTTTTTAGATAATGTTTAAATTGATGTTTACAGTAACTATCCAGTGGGCATGCCTTATTTATATGCTTTTCATTATTTTTAAAGCTCTTGTACTGCTGTTTGTTCTCTGTTTTTGATAACAAGCTCTTTTGGGAACTTGACCTTGATAGTTTGGTAGCTTATTTATTTGTAAAATTTAATTTCTTGAAATCTTGGAGACATAGTTCAACATGATTTTTTTTTTAACCTCAGAGAAACTTTTCTCCAGTATAGTATTTTTATAGTATTTAAATATACTGCTATTTCCCAATTTTATTCCATGTCCCTTCTTTTATCTAGACCCTTTCTTCAATTTATCTTCTTTATCTGTAGCCTATACAATTTTGATTTTACTCCCATTGATTTTTCCTCAGTGTGCTGCCTTCTCTAATCTAAAAAGGAAAATCTGTTTTCTCAGTTTAAAGAGTTCATAGAAACTACACTGCATCAGTCTTTTAGGACCTAACCACAGGCCTTTGCACTCTCTGGATATCAGATTGGACAAAACCATCGCTTTCAGCTGCTATTCTCCCATTGGAATCCCATTATTTCTATAGTACTCTTGTTGGTTTTCTTTAAGTTTCAGTACCTAAGCCCATTAGATACCCATTTATTTCCTCTGCTTTATCCCACACATTGATTAAGTTCATGCAGGTCTTTTGGCAGATGTTAAGCTTATTCTTACCTGCTTGTATTTTAGAGTTTGTACAGATAAAATGTAACCTCATTTTATTTTAAACATTGTCCATGAGATTTTGTTACCTAGTGGTTCTGATTCTTCTTATGTGAGTATTCAGGAAGATTTAGCATTTATGTCAATACTGCTGACATCTTGCCACAGTGGGTATGTATGTATAAATATATGTACTTATATGATACATATGGACAGACACTGCTTAAAGTTAAAAATACTGCCTATGGGGTAATATGCATAAAGAGAAATTATGATCAAGAAAGATCATAATGGAGGGGAATTTTTATCCTTTTAAGACTTGCTAATTTTCAGTGAACTAATTCTAACAAATATGTAAAGTGTTGATAGTAAACAAAACATCAAATTCCTAAAACACCTTAAGTTATATCTATCTTGATGTTTCTGGTTTCAGTGGATTCAGTTATATCTGTGAGTGCCAGAAGTTGGTTTCTTTTTCATTATTTATTTAGAGAGATGAAAAAATTTTGTTGTATGTCATCATGTTTCCAGAATCCTCCACACATACTTTTAGTTTGCTTTTATCTGATTGTTTGTTAGGTTGAATGTATTTTTCTGTTTATCTTTTATTTATATATTTTTCTTTATTGTTTTCTAAATTTTTTATTTGTATATATTCATCGGGTACAAGCAGAGTTTGTTGTACAGATATATTGTGTAGTTGTGAAGTCTGGGCTTGTAGTGTAGCCATCAACCTAATCCTATGTGGTTAAAATACATTTTAATGTCTTTATCTGCAAAGCACTGATTCGTATATGTTTTCCAATTTTTCTATTGGCTTGCTTGTCTTTTGATAATTCAAAGTTTAGTAAATTTTTCTATATTTGGCACAGCAGCTAACTGTAATGTAAATTGCAAATATTTTTCAGCTTTTTATTTCTAGTTGTGCCTTTTTATCTTTAAAGTTTTTTTAAATTATGCTAAAATATGCATAATAAAAAATTTACCAATTGAAACATTTTAACTGTAGAGTTCAGTGCATTATGTAATCATCACCACCATACATCTCCAGAGCTTTTTGGTTTGGCAAAATTCTATACCCATTAAAAATAACTTCCTTTCTCTTTGCCATAAGCCCCTGGCAACCACAATTCCACTTTTTGTCGCTATGATTTTTACTATACTAAGTATTTCATGTAAGCGGAAGCATACATCATATGGCTTTTTTAAATGACTGGCTTAGTTCACTTAGTATTATACCTTCAAAGTTCATCCATGTTTTGGCCTAATGTCAGAATTTCCTTCTTTTCTAAGTCTGAATAATATTTCATTGTATGTATATAACACATTTTGCTTATATATTCATTTGTCAATGAACACATGATTTGCTTCCACAGTTTAGCTATCGTAAATAATTCTGCTATTAACACAGGTGTACAAGAGTCTCTTCAAAACTCTACTTTCAATTATATTGATTATATACCCAAACATAGAATTATTGGATCATATGGTAATTCTATGATTAATTTTTTTTTGAGAAATGACCACCCTGTTTTGCACAGCAATTATACCACTTCATATTTTCACTATGTACAAGGTTTTTAATTTCTTTACAATCTCACCAGTGCTTCCTATTTTTATTCTTATTTTCTTATATTGATAGTAGCTATCCTTATAGGTGATAACTGTTATCCCTTTGTAGTTTTGATTTGTATTCTCCTAATTATTACTGATGTTGAGCATTTTTTTCAGGTGCTTATTGGCCCTATGTATATATACTGTGGAGAAATATCTATTTAAGTCATTTCCCTATTTTTGAATTGTGTTTTTATTCTAAAGTTATAACACTGTAATTTGAATTTATACCAACTAAACTTCAGTAACATACATAAACTCTGCTCCTTTTCAGTTCAGTCCCCACTACTTTCAGTTGTTGTCACAAAATTACATCTTTATCATGTATCCCAAAATATAAACTAATAATTTTTAATTCATTAGTTTCTTAAATCTTCTAGAAAACAAAAAGTAAAGTTACACATCACTGTTCCCATAATCCTAGTTTTCATAATTGCCCTTGTATTCATCTTTATTAAGATATTTATTTATTCATAGAGCTTTACGCTAAAGTCTAATATCTTTCATTCAATCTGGAGGATTCCCTTAAGAATTTCTTGCAGTGCAGGTCTAATGGTAACAAACTACTTCAGCTTTTGTTTTTCTAGTAATGTCTTAACTTCTCTCTCACTTTTGAAGAATAGCCTTGCCAAAAATAGGATTCTCACTCACGGTGATTTTATTTAGCACTCTGAATATATAAGCCCACTGCCTTCTGGATTTAAAAGTTCCTTATGTGAAATCTGTTGATAAACATTTTTTAAACAAATTTGGGAAGTTTTTAGCCATATTTCTTCCAATTTTCTCTCTTCTTTTTTTTCTCTTTGTGAATTGCACAATGCATATATTGGTTTGCTTGATGATGTCTTAGAAATACACAGCTGTGTTAGGTTCTGTTTACTTTTCATCAGTCTTCTTCCATTATTTTCCTCAAACTACTTTCCTTTTTCTCACAAGTCCACTGATTCTTTCTTTTACTGGCTCAAATCTGGCTTCAAATCCCCGTAGTGAATCTCTCATTTCATTTATTGTACTTTTTAGCTTTAGAATTTCTTTGTTTTTTTTTTTTAAAGGTTTTCTATCTCTCTGTTGCTATTTCCATTTTGTTTATACATAATTTTCTTGACTTTCATCATATCTTCCTTTATTCATTTGAATATCTTTAGGACAATTGTTTTAATATGTCTGTTTAGTAGATATGCCATTGAGTCGTTTTGTAGGTGATGTTTCTGTTGGTTTATTGTCGTCTTTTATTCTTTGGATGTGTCGTAGCGTATTATTTCTTTGTGTGCTTGTGAGATTTTGTTCAATACTGGACATTTTAATCCAATGATATGGTAACTCAGGAATTCCATTTATTCCCTCCCCCAGAGTTTGCTTTTGTTGTTGGGAATATGTTTTTTTATTTGTAGACTGTTTCTTTGTCAAAGATCAAACTGAAGTGTAAGCTTAAGGTCTTAGGTTTTTCAGAGCTTACATTTTACCCTGGGCATTCAAAGTGACTTTCTAACTTCCCCTGTACATATGGTTGCTTTTGAATATCCTGGTCTTCAGTGTATTACTCCTGAAAGGGGAGAAAAAGAAAAATGAAGGTGGGAAATGAAAGAACTGTTCCTTCAAATTTCCTGGAAGTCACTTTAGCCAGAGGGGATGTGGCTTGCAACAAAAGAGGTAAATGTTAAAACAATGGTCAAGGCCTCTGTCTGCCCCTCTGATACAGAAGCAGTAATCAGCGATCAGAACAGGAAACTTTCATATTTGTAGAAACGGGGTTTTTTGATCACCTTATCTACCTCAAGATGTGTCAAACTGCTCCAGAAACATGTGCACAGCTACCTATCATGGAGCTAAAGGATGGAGGGTGGGTAGCTGCTACTCCCCTAAGAGCTAATATTGACCAGAATTAACTACAATTTACCATCGAAGCCTTCCCTTGAAATTTGTAAACCTTCAGTAGACTCTGGAGTTCTTTAAAGTTTGATAATTTTTAGTGATGTTCCATTTTTTAAATTTCTTTTTGCTCTTGTACTTGATCAGGCTCACCAGGATACTATCAATTTTATTAGACCTTTCAATAACTTAGTTTTGTCTTTGTTGGTACTCAGTAAAATATGATTTCCTTCCATAAAATTTATTTGTTCTTATCTGTATATTTGTTCTTATTCTTTACATTTAATGTTCTGTTAATTTTATTTCTGATTTGAATGTTTATCTTATTTATTTTTCAGCCATTCATATTTTTGTGTTTTTTCAACGTTTTATATTTCTCTCTGATTATCACTTTAGCTTTGTCACTAAACTTTTAAAAATATTGTGCTAAAGTATAATATCAACTACAGTGCACAAATTATAAGTTTACATCTCAATTAATTATTGTAAAGTGAAACCACCTGTTACAACACTATGAGGTTCACTAGCATTTCAGAATATCCTTTGGATTCCCTCCTAATCACTCCTCACTGCTTTTACTTTAAAAGAAACCAATCTCCTAACTTCTAATTTCATAGTTAATTTTTTCCAGTTTATTAAATTTAAATAATAGATTCATAACCATGGTGTTCATTTAGCCCAGTTACTTGCCCTTATCATTTTGTTTGTGGGCTTCATTAATGCTGTATGTATGTGTATAAGCTTCGTGTCCTTATTATGTTTTATGAATGTAATATGTTAGGCATATACCTGAAAGTGAATTTGCTAAATGATATTCAACTTTTGTAGATACTATTTATTTAATTTAAGGTTTGTCAGCAGAACATGAGAGTTCAGTGGCTTCACATTCTTGCCAAAAAGATAAGGTATTCCCCATCTTATTTTTATTTTAGCATTTCTGATATTTGAGGTATTGAATCTCATTATTGTTTTAATTTTCGTTTTCAAATTATTACTGAGAATAGGCAGTTTTAATATATATATTTGAGTCATTTAGGTGTTCTTTTTTTCCTAATATCTGTTTAAACATCTTTCACTTTTCTATCAGGTTGTCAGCCTTTTCCATATTAATTGTAGAAATTTGTTACATATTTTCCATATGAGTCCTTTGTAAATTATATATGTGGCAAATATATTTTTTCCAGCCTGGAGCTTTTGTTTTTACTCTTTTTATGTATTTTAATAAAGTAAAATACTAAATTTCCATGTAGTTTGATCATAATTTTTTACTAAAATATGTGTTCATTTAAAAAATAAAATTTACTAGCCCAAGGTCATTATGGTGGTCTTGTTGTTGTTGTTGTTTAGGTTATAGGCTAAAAACCCATTGCTTTTTAGTTTTTGTATTTTTCTAATATATTCATTAGTTATAATAATTATCTTAATTTCTCTCTAACATTGGTTTTAGTTGCATCCTATACTTTTGCTACATTTTCACTTACTTTACAAGAGATTTTAGATACTATTCTTAAGTTTTGTTTGCATATATGAATTAATTTCCAAACATAGAGACATTTTTAGTGCTCTTTATTGATTTATAGCTTAATGCCACTCTGTTCAGCTCATACTTTTATGATTTTAATGTGTTGATTGTTTTAAAAAATTCATATATTTACTGTTTTTGCTTTCTAAATCTCTGACATGCTATCAGAGGCAATTTTCCTTACATCTGAAGAATGTGAATGTCCTTTAATGTTTACTGGAATCTGATGATGACTAGTTTAGTTTTTGCTTATGTGAAAGTGTTTCTATTTTACCTTCAATGATGAGGGATATTTTTGCTGGGTAGAGTATGCTAGGTCAGAATTCATTTTCTTTCTACACCCTGAATATATCATTACATTATCTTGTAGCTCCCTTTTTATTTTACATAATTTTATGCTACATAATATTTGTACATAGTTATGAAATACTTGTGATATTTTGATATGAGCATATCATTTGAAATGATCAAATCAAAGTAATTGGGATATCCATCACCTCAAACATTTATTGTTTATTTCTGTTGGCACATTCTGAATCCACTCCTTTATTTTTTAAAAATATAATAAATCATTGTGAAATATATTCACATCCTATTGTACTACCAAATGCTAGATTTTATTCCTATGAATTGCATATTCATACCCACTAAGCAACCTTTCTCAACTCCCCACTGTCTCCCGCCTACCTTTCCTAGCCTCTGATATCTATTGTTCTACTCCGTACCCATATGAGATTAACTTTTTAAGCTCTCACATGTAATTGAGAACGTGTGATATTTGTCTTTCTGTGTCTGGCTTATTTTGCCTAACATAACAGCCTTTAGTTCAATACGTGTTGCTGCAAATGACATGATTTCATTATATTTTATGGCCATGTAATATTTAGTTGTATATATATGCCCTATATTTTCTTAATCCATTTGTCTATTGATGGAAATGTATCTTAGTTCCATATATTTGTTATTGTGAATATTGCTGCAATAAACATGGAGTGCGGGCATCTTTTCAATATACTGATTTCCTCTGGATAAATGCTCTGCAGTGGTATAGCTAGATTATATGGTCATTCTATATTTAGTTTTTTGAGGAAGCTTCATACTGTTTTCTGTAAGACAGGTGGAAGCCTAATTATTTCTTCTTTGCAATTATTACTTTTGAATAATTTGTAGATTTTCTTTTTGTGTTTTGTTTTACTGAATTTATTTTGACTCTGAAATGCCTAGGTGTATTTTCTTGTGTTTTATTTATTTTTTTCCCTACTTCTGTTGCATAGGTTCTTTTGAATCTGAATCATTTCAGTCAACTCTTTTGGCTAATTCTCAGTCATTGTCTTTAAAATTTTTGCTTTTGTTCCATTTATTCTATTTGTTTCTGCTGGAATTCCAAATACATATATATTAGATTTTTTGCTATATCCACTCTGTCTCTAACCTTATTTGTTCTTCTGTGCTTTATTATGTCCAATTTTCTTACTTATCTTCCATTTCACTAAATATATCTTCTCTTGTGTCTAATCTAAACTTAAAACATCCACTAAATCGTTAATTTATGTTGTACTTCAGTTCTAGATTCTTTTCAACTATATTTTTATACTTGCACATTTGCAACTTGGTTTTTTATACGTTATATATTTGAAAAATTGAGTGTAGTTTAAGTCTGTGCCTTACAATACAATTAATTTTTACTCCTATGCATCTCTTTAGTCTAAAGTCTAACATTTTCTTTTGTTTCTAGCTAGTGTTGTTTTCTTGTTTCATTGTGTCACTGATTTCTTTTTATTTAATTTAGGCTATTTTGTGTGGAAAGCATTAATAACATTAATTTAAGGACAAAAAAGGTTTTTTTCTTCTCAAGAGATTGGCTTTTTATTCTATCAAATGTTTAGGGGCACTGGTATCCTCCAGTTACCTAAATTCAGTTATAAATGTAGAGATACATTGATACTATGCTACCACTACTGAGAGGAAAGACATTTCCAGGGTCCTATTCTTAGAATGTAGCTCTTTAGTTTCCCATTCCAAAGGGTGAAAGCTTCATCAGAGTGCTTCCTTCTTAACATTTAACTCCAATTTTTGTCCTTTAGCCTCGTATAATTCTCAAGACCTATTTTGTATTTTAAAGCATCTTCCAGAGCCAGCAGGTTCCTCTTAAGAAATAGCTTTCCTAAATACTGAATTCATACTCATGAGTTTCCATGTTTTCTCAGATCTTAGTCCCATAGGTATTTACCACAGTTATTCTATATTATTAAATACCCTCTGTTGTTTCTAATTAGTTGTTTTATAATATTATGGACACCTTCTCTAGTCTTAGTCAAGAGAAGGGTTAATTTATATTAGTTAAACAGCCACTAACATGGGCAAATATCTATTCCTTTCTTATTAAGATGACACTAAGTGTAAGAAAGTTGTTACTGTCAGTCAAACATGTTTTCATATAGCTTCCACCCACTGATACAAAATCTACCCCTGTAGCTAGATAGAAAATATCTTTTCTAATTTATGCATAATAAACTATAAAATACTTGAGGATATCTGCTTTGATATAATTCAGCTCTTGTAACAGAAAACCCAATCAAATCTTATTTCAAATAACATAAAATAACATTGTCTCATGTAAACAAAATCCAGGGATATGCATTTAGGGACAGTCCAGAACTTCTTTGATTTATAGGTATAAAGGCAGATGGTTTTAGTGCAATTCTAGGACAGGGATTCTACTTTAAGGCAAACAATGGCTGTCCTAGCTTCACTTACCAGGTCAGTATTCCAGCAATCTGTAAAAAGAAAAAGAGAAGGTCATCCGTGAGTTTCATGGAAAATTTCCAGTAGTTATAAATACAATTCTGGTCAATCACATTTTCAAAAATCTGTTCATATGCCTGCTTACCTGTAAGGGAGGCACAGAAATACAGTCTTTATTTTGGGATGTCATGTGTTCAGACAAAAGTGCTATTTGTATTTCTCAGAAAAAGAAGAACAATGCATATTGAAATATAACTAAATTTATTTGTCACCGTGGATAGGCCTATTTCTCTGCCTTCTCTCACTAAATTGTCTCTATATTTTCTTTTATCATTTCTGATATCCAGTTAATCTTTTTTTCATCAATCTAATTGTTATTGGACATCTCTTATGTGCTAAACACTATATTATGTTCAAAGAATAAAATATTTAATGAGACTTGGTACTTGCCCTAATAAATAAGTATGAACTGTCTGTGGGAAATGTGTGATGTGATCTCTTCTCTGACTTCATCACTAGATGCTAATATTACATCAGCTTTTTGGAAACTAGGTTATTCTATTTCGTCCAATTGTACTGGGGATAGTTTTGATGGTTTGATAGGTGCAGCAAACCATTATGGCACATGTTTACCTGTATAACACACCTGCACATCCTGCACATGCGTCATAGAACTTAAAAAATTTTTAAAAAGAATAATTGGCATATAAATGCATATATAAAAATGTATTCATACATGAAAAAGTGTCATTAAGGCACATTTCTCCAGATACGTATTTATGTGCTTATACTTTTTCTATCTATATTTAATTTTGTCAAATTAGATATATCCAATGTCCAGAACATAGTAATACCTGGTTGATAGCCAATATTGCCTGGCCCTTATAGCAAAGGATCATCTGCAAATTGTATTACCATAAATTAATTGTTTTAAGGTACTTACCCAAATCATTTTAAAAAAATAACAACAAATACTTTTATACCTACTGTGAGGTGATATCTCATTGTGGCTTTGATCTGCATTTCCCTAATGAGTAAGGATGTTGATCATTTTTTGCGTATACCTAGTGACCATTGCCATGTGTTCTTTGGAGAAATGTTTATTCAAGTCCTTTTCCCATTTTTAATAAGGTTATTTTGTTTGTCGTAGGAAGTTCTTATATATTTTGGATATTTACTCTTAATAATAGAGGAAAACATTTGCAAAAAGTCTATGTAATGAGGAGTTAATATCTGGTCATTTTCTAATCAGCATAAGATTTATGTATCATATAATGGGCCCAAGGGATTAATTCAGGAGCTTAGATGAATTCAGCTAAAATATAAAATAATTATGTCTTTATTATTTGCTCCTATTATGTCACCAGATTTTCCTTATGAAAATTTGAACTTATATCCATATTTAATTAAAGGAACATTTATATTTTATTGACTAATTTACAGTAAGAAATGTATTATGGTGTTAGATTCTATTCTTAATTTTAAATAAAATATTAAATATTTGTTTGCTGAATATTGAAAGTATTGGTCAAGAATTATTTTTCATTAGGTCTTAGATCATTCTCTATATCCCCAGTTTTTTTCAAGAACCTCAACATTACTTGACCACCATACAGTGAGATTCCAAACTAATTGGCATCATGTAATTCCACTATTATAAGACTTTTATACCATTGTAGCTAGTGACCATATTATGTTGTACTTTGAAAGGTTTGGAAGTCAAGCCAGGACAGCTTCACAAAATGGACAATAACACATCTTAGAAATTATTTTAAGGCAGTTAGATTTAAATCTGACTCTTCAAAGTTGATTTGTTGTTTTAATTTTTTAATTTATTCTTGAAGGAATAAACTGTTACTGCTTATGAACAGTAACCATAAACCATAACAGAAGTTAGGAACTCCTTAAGGGTATTATGCTTCATGACAATTCCACCTATTGACAACCATACCACTAAATATATTTCAATTTGAATCTTTGATATATCGTTTATTCTTGCAAAATATTTTTACAATGGAATTAAGTGTTCTATCTTTTATGTTTACGTAAATATAAGAGTTTTAATGGTTTTCACTTTTGACTGACTGGTAGGGTTATTTAACAATTTTATTTGTTAAAGGTTTAGGGTTAAATAAAGGTTTGGCTCTGATGTTATATCTGTAGAGACCTACAGGTAGAAAGTATAATCTGCCAATAGGGAAAATTTTTTCATGATGGTTAATTCAGGAGAACATCAGTGTGATATTAATTAAAGGCTTTATGGAAGTTAAAATTTTGGCAGTTATTTGTAAATACTTTTTTGTTACTTCTCAAAAACAGGCAAAAAGGAAACACCTTTTATGAGCATTGTGTGTGTGTGTGTGTGTGTGTGTGTGTGTGTGTATCACAGATGCAAGTATTTTGGTTTTGATTTTATTTAAAGATGTATCTAAAAGTAATCTTCTAAAAACCTAGCTGTGACCTGTAAGATTTGCCTTAAAAATACTGAAGTGTGCTGGAATCGAATTAAATTCCAATTTATAAGAAACTTGTGTGTTACTTCAGGATGAAAACATAATGCATAGCTACTGGGGATACTATTAAAATGGAACAAAAATTGTATTTCAGAGATAACTAATCCCCCAGGCAAGACAATATGCTGATTACGTTGAGAAAAAGGAACACACACACAGCAAAAACCATGTATAATTGATATATGAAAACATAGAGTTTTACTGACTAAAGCAACACAAGTCAAGAAAAGGAAGAGGCTTGGTTCATAACAGTATGATCTGGCCACCGACTACAAAAAGTTGATATTGTTTTCTGCTTCATAGAATGTATTGTGACTATTCACACTAATCAGAATGGTGTCAAATATTTATTTATTTATTCTCTATTCTAATTCACTGTAAATAATTTGGCTTCTGCACAATGATTTGTAATGAAGTTTGGAAACCCTCTTTGTTTGTATAAGAATATTATGATGAGAACCACAAGATAATTTTACAGAGAACAGATTTTTAAAACACATTTATTAAAAATCCACCTGCTACTTTTGGATTTTGTAGTTTCTCAGTCAGTAGTATGATCCCCACCACTATGGTCTGTGATCACTGTACTTTGTGAAACTGTGCATGCCCTTGTAGCTTTTCTCAGTGTCTGTGGTATTTTTGTGACTTCCCAATACTAGAATAAGTTTTTCTGCCAAAATGAGTGAGGTACTTGGTACACTGCAGACGTTTCCACCTCCCAACATGGGAGAATTATGAACTTTCCATAAGACTGTCTCCCTGGTCCTCCACATTCTTCTCCTGGTGTTGATTATTCTGATTCTGACACAGGCCTGTAAAATGCCTTATAAAGCCTCTGCTGGTTTGACCCTACCTATCTTTTCTTCAGCCCATTTTAGTTAGATCATGTCATTGTGAGGTCACCAGCCCTTTCATCTGAATTATGTGAAACTGCACAGGGCCTGTCTTTGGGTGGAACCTGGAACAGTACAACAACCATCTTCAAACCGTCCTCCCCTGCATCCCTGGCACTGATTGTTTTCTGTGAAAATGCCAATGAACAGGCTCAGTATTGAACTGGCTCTGAGGAAATGGGCCAGGAGTTGTATGGACAAGAGAAGGGGATGAGAGCTGTGGGAGAACTGAGAATGAGTTTCTCTTCTTTGTAACATTTTTAATATTAGTAATAAAAAGAGTGGAAAACAGCATTTTTTTTTTTAAAAAGAAATCCACATGCCATAAAAATTCACACATATAAAGTACACAATTAATTGGCTATTAGTATACTCATAGAATTGATCAGACATTATAATTGATTTTAGAACATTTTAATCACCCAAAAAAGCAATTTCCCACCCCTTAGCCTTTGACTTTTTTCCCCTATTCTTCCAACACCTAGCCAAATATTAACCTAATGTCTGTTTCTATAAATTTGCTTACTTTGAACATGTTGTATAAATGGAATTATACAATATGTGGTAATTGATGAACGTCTTCTTTCACTTAGCATAATATTTTTGAGGTTCATCTATGCCGTAGGATGTATGTATATTTTATTCCTTTTAATGTCTGTATATTCAACATGGTGTAGATACACCACAATTTGTTCATACATTTATTAGATGATGGACATTTAGCATGTTTCCTCTTTGACTATTATGAATAATGCTGCAGGCATTCATGAACAAGTTTTTGTTCGGATGCATGTTTTCCATTTCTGAAACAAAAAGCTCAAATCATACAATACAAAAAAAGTGTGTAAATAAATATAAATTATGGTACAAGAGAAAAATTATACAATTCCATCAAACTGTAAACAGTGTATTGAAATGAGGTCCATAAGAGTAAAAGGGGTTCCTGTTTTGTTGTATCACACTTGAACTTCTAGAAATCTGAAAGATCCCATTTTCCGTGTCTCCAAAGTCTATGGGTTTTGTGTGTGGTGAGAATTTATTTTAGATGTAAGATATCAAATATTAAAGCAAAGGAATAATCTATTTTGTTAACCAGAAATAGTAAGTACTGCAGAAAACAAAAGCAAAATTTTTAAGACACAAGACTTAACATTAAATATGCAAAGGACTAAAACACTGCAATTAGAATTTCACATCAAAAGAAACTTTTCACTGAGAACTTCAAGGCTACAAAATACACTGACAAAACTGTCTGCTAAGATGCAGATCTAGACCTCTGCTATTTTTTTTTTTTTGACATTTTACATACTAAAGATATAACACTAACTTTGGCAGAATCACTACTAATAAACTCAAAGCACTCTTGGCCCAATGGTTCCATCTCAGTGGCCAGTGCACAAAATTCTCTAAGGACATTGCATTAACTAGAATGTAGAGGTCAGACACCTGAGAACCAGTGTTTGACTATAGTAGTAATTATCATGAAGAAGCAAGAGCCATATCAAGAAGGAACTGTGTCTGTTACAGCTTACAAAGCGGTTAGGAATGTCTTTTGTTTTAGTTGTGCTGGCTATTAGTGGCATTTAAAAATACATAGTTTAACTGTGCATGTTTGTGTGTGTGTGTGTGTGTGTGTGTGTGTGTGTGTGTGTGTGTCTGTGTGTATAGTGTGCTGTCTATACATTTATGCACTTTTTTAAATACACTATTCACAGGAACCCGTATATTATCTGCTCAGTAGTAATAACTGAATATATAGAATGCCTCTATGAGAGTGTGAAGCACTATGTGCTGGAGAGTTACATGCAGCTTTAAATTCTATTTAGCTGAGTTATACCTGGATACCTGAACTGAGTTTTTTAAGTTGACATTCATCAGATGTGCTACCAACATGTCGAAATAAACGCAAAACAGAAAAATACAAGTCACTGTTAGGTTTAAGAATAGCATCAAAGTACCTGAATTCAGTGAGAAATGCGCGTAAACTGTCCCTGAGGGTTTTTAAACAGCGTGTACAAGCTGGATTCCTAAGAGCATTAGTTTTATTAAACAGTGTAGACTGATAAAATGCCAGTGTCTCACAGCTTAAAGTGGAGGTTATGAAGAATTATATGCAAACACTCCAAATGTATAGTTTATACATTTTTTCAAAGCAGCAATAAGCTGCTGTAAAGTATACATCCCATCAGAACGAGCAACATGTGAGAGTCAGATAAAGGTTTCTATCTTAGTCTGGTTTTGTGACAGCATAGCGTGTCAATATCCAATGACTATTATCTTTCTTAAATCAGAATGTAACTAATTTTGACTAGCAATATAGGATTAGACTTAAACACTTTGCTATTACATACTAAAATTCCTTAAACTTACTAATATTGTTAATACTAACCTAGTTAATCATCCCCCCCCCCCATCTTAGAAATATGCCCTTCCACAACTTAAAAATGTTAAGATCCATTTTCAATCCCCTGGTGTAAAAAGCATGTCAGTGAATTAATATTAAAAATTTACAAAGTAAAAAGGCTTGAATTTCAGCCAAAGATTCTAAGTACTGCTCATTCCCTGAAGACTTAAAGGGAGAGAGAACCCCTACCCATTTTCCTAGTGATTTGTTTTCCTAAAATGGTCTGAAACAATTTTTTATTTTGGGGAATGTTCCCCCTCACCTTCTTTCAAATTCCAAATTCTTAAGCTTGAAATGCTTAATACAATGGAGAAAATGAGGCAATCACTTGGAATTGCTAGAAAGGTACACAGTGTTATTGTCTTTCTTAAAAATAAGAACTATTTATATAATGTGATCTGACCCCATATTATATAGTATGTTTTATATTTTTTAATAATCATCCTACAACTTACAGTACCTAAGACTCTGAAGATAAATTAAGACTTCGGTGTTGTAACAGAAAAAGTGCTGAATTATCCCTTTTCTAGTACTTTAAACATTTTGGACAAGTGCTTTCCTAGTGACAGTGAAGTTTACTATATAACCTTCCACCCCAACCAAGAAAAACAAAAAGTCACCTGGATGAAAAAAAAAGACTTTCAGGAGTGTAGCACCGGATATACCAAATAATAGAAGTTGTTTCACTTATTCTGAGGGAGTAAAAATATTCTCGATTGAAATTCTATTTTGCTATTGACTGTTAAAAATCCGTGCACTACCATGTCAGTGTCCTGTGCTCAACTACCCCCCACCCCCACCCCTAGTCCCCTTATATAATATTCACTGATAATCTAATCTCTAAAGAGATTATTTTAAAATTTATGTTTTTAGGGCATACCTGAGAAAGGGGGCAATTATGCAGAACAAGGAACCCAAGACTGCACTAATACTAATAACACCTTTATAAATTATTTCCCAGGAAAAATCTAAAAAATTTAAGAGGTATGGATCTTCAAATATGTCTTACAGCTTTAGATTTTTTTGGTATGTGTTATAGGGTCATTTCCAGTGTTGATCATCTTGAGTTTATTCAATGACAATTAAAGATGGGGTAAAAGAGTTCATTTCCACATTCAAATAACAGAGTAAATATTATGATAATATTTGCTACGTCCAATAAATCTATGATTAACTAAAAGTGCCTGCTTTTCAGCTTTTCTTGATACAGCTCTAAATGAACTGGAAACCGCAAAGTTATCCCCCAGACAGTTGCAGAATTAACTCATGTTCTATTGTAAAATCAACATTGATTAGCCTCGATTCTCATTTTTAAATAATCTAAAAGATCTTTATATGAAATCAAGATGGCCTAACTTCACCACATTATCTTGCAACTCATTTTTAGTATCATAGGGCAGAATCTTTAGCCTCTTCTCAGAAGTCTACATGATTTTTCCATCCTACTCCACCCTCCCCACTCCAGTCTCCCTTATAACACTTAGCGTTTATAGCTACAGTGTTATGTTACTGAGTTAATGTCTGCTTCTTCAAAACGTAACTGCAAGATTATTCAGGAATGAGGATACACAAATAATCTCCTCTGTTTTTCTTTCCATCATCATGTTCACAAATCCTATTCAAGTCTCCGGTATAGAATTAAACCAAAATAAACTAAGAGGAAAGAGCCTGGAGATCTGCCTTCCTTGTACCACAATTATTCTTTTTTCCTTTTCTTTTCTTTTCTTTTCTTTTTCTTTTTTATTATACTAAGTTCTGGGGTACATGTGCGGAACATGCATGTTTGTTACATAGGTATACACATACCGTGGTGGTTTGCTGCATCCATCACCCCATCACCTACATTAGGTATTTCTCCTAGTGCTATCCCTCTCCTAGATCCCCAACGCCCAACAGGCCCCAGTGTGTGATGTTCCCCTCCCTGTATTCATATGTTCTCACTGTTCAACTCCCACTTATGAGTGAGAACAGGTGATGTTTGATTTTTGTTCTTGTGTTGGTTTGCTAAGAATGATGGTTTCCAGCTTCATCCGTGTCCTTGCAAAGGACATGAACTCATTCTTTTTTATGGATGCATAGTATTCCACAGTGTATATGTGCCACATTTTCTTTAGCCAGTCTCTCATTGATGAGCATTTGAGTTGGTTCCAAGTCTTTTCTATTGTGACGAGGGCTGTAACAAACATATGTGTGCATGTGTCTTTATAATAGAATGATTTATAATCCTTTGAGTATATACCCAGTATTGGAATTACTGTGTCAAATAATATTTCTAGTTCTAGATCCTTGAGGAATTGTCACACTGTCTTTCATAATGGTTGAACTAATTTACACTCCCACCAACAGTGTAAAAGCATTGCTATTTCTCCACATCCTTTCCAACATCTGTTGTCTTCTGATTTTTTAATGATTGCCATTCTAACTGGCATGAGATGGTATGTCACTGTGGTATTGATTTGCATTTCTCTAATGACCAGTGATGATGAGCATTTTCTCATATGTTTGTTGGCTGCATAAATGTCTTCTTTTGAGAAGTGTCTGTTCATATCCTGCACCCACTTTTTGATGAGTTTGTTTTTTTTTCTTGTAAATTTGTTCAACTTCTATGTAGATTCTGGATATTAGCCCTTTGTCAGATGGTAGATTGCAATTTTTTTCTCCCATTCTGTAGGTTGCCTGTTCACTCTAATGATAGTTTCTTTTGCTGTGCAGAAGCTCTTTAGTTTAATTAGATCCCATTTGTCTATTTTGGCTTTTGTTGTCATTGCCTTTGGTATTTTAGTGATGAAGCCCTTGCCCATTCCTATGTCCTGAATGGCATTGCCTAGGTTTTCTTCTAGGGTTTTTATGGTTTTAGGTCTTATGTTAAATCTTTACTCCATCTTGAGTTAATTTTTCTATATGGTGTAAGGAAAGGATCCAGTTTCAGCTTTCTGCATATGACTAGCTACTTTTCCCAACACCATTTATTAAATAGGGAATTCTTTCCTCATTGTTTGTTTATGTCTAGTTTGTCAAAGATCAGATGATTATAGATGTGTGGCATTATTTCTGAGGCTTCTGTTCTGTTCTATTGGTTTATATCTCTGTTTTGGTATCAGTACCATGCTGTTTTGATTACTGTATATTTGTACTATAGTTTGCAGTCAGTTAGCGTGATGCCTCCAGGTTTTTTTGTTTTTTGTTTTTCCTTAGGATTGTCTTGGCTATGCAGGCTCTTTTCTGGTTCCGTATGAAATTTAAGGTGGGTTTTTTTTTTTCCCCCCAATTCTGTGAAGAAAGTCAATGGTAGCTTGATGGGGATAGCATTGAATCTATAAATTACTTTGAGCAGTATGGCCATTTTCGTGATATTAATTCTTCCTAACCATAAGCATGGAATGTTTTTTCATCTGTTTGTATCCTCTCGTATTTCTTTGAGCAGAGGTTTGTAATTCTCCTTGAAGAGATCCTTCACATTCCTTGTTAGTTGTATTCAGTAGATTTTGAAAGCAATTAATGAAAAAAAAAATCTCTAGATCGCTTAATAGTCTCCTAAATGGGCTGTTCTGTTGAAGCCACCAAGTTTTTAGTAATACTGGTGGTTATGGCCATTCCTGAAGGAGTAAGTTGGTATTGCAATGTGCTTTTGATTTGCATTTATCTGATTGTTAGTGATGCTGAGCATTTTTTCTTGTGTTTTTTGGTCATTTGTATATCTTCTTTTGAGAATTGTTTATTCATGTCCTTAGCCCACTTACTGATGAGATTGTTTGTTTTGTTCTTGCTGATATTTCTGTGTTCCTTGCAGATTCTGGATATTAGTATTTTGCCAGATGTGAAGATTGTGAAGATTTTCTCCCACTCTGTGGGCTGTCTGATTACTCTGCTGATTGTTTCTTTTGCTGTGCAGAAGCTTTTTAGTTTAATTAAGTGTCATCCATTTATCTTTGTTTTTGTTGCTTTTGCTTTGGGGTTCTTGATCATGAAGTCTTTGCTTAAGCCAGTGTCTAGCAGGGCTCTTCTGATGAATCTTCTAGAATTTTTATGGTTTCAGGTTTTTTATTTAAGTCCTTGATCCATCTTGAGTTGATTTTTTAATATGTTGAGTAATGAGGATCCAGTTTCATTATTCTACATGTGGCTTGCCAATTATCCCAGCATAATTTGTTGAATTGTGTGTCCTTTCCAAACTTTATATTTTTGTCTGCTTTGTTGAAGATCAGTCAGCTGTAAGTAGTTGGCTTTATTCCTGAGTTCTCTATTCTGCTCTATTGTTCTAGATGACTATTTTTATACCAGTACCATGCTATTTTGTTGACTATGGCCTTATAGTAGAGTTTGAAGTCAGATGATGTGATGCCTCCAGATACGTTCTTTTTGGTTACTCTTATTTTGGCTATGTGCGATCTTTTTTGGTTCCCTATGAATTTTAGGATTGTTTTTGTAGCTCTGCGAAGAACGATGATGATATTTTGAGGGGAATTGCATTGAATTTATTGACTGGTTTTGGTAGCATGATCATTTTCACATTATTGATTCTACCTATGCATGAACATGGGGTATGTTTCCATTTGTTTGTATCATCTATGATTTATTTCGGCAGTCTTTGTAGTTTTCCTTAGAGGTCATTTACCTCTTTAGTTAGGTATATTTCTAATTACTATTATTACTATTATTATTTGCAGCTATTGTAAAAGTATTTGAGTTCCTGATTTGATTCTCAGCTTGGTTGCTGTTGTTATATAGCAGAGCTACTGATTTGTGTACATTAATTTTGTATCCTAAAACTTTGCTGAATTCATTTACCAGTTCTAGGAGATTTTTGGATGAGTCTTAGGTGTTTCTAGGTATATGATCATGACCTCAGCAACCAGTGACAGTTTGATTTTATCTGTATGGATTTGGATGTCTTTTATTTCTTTCTCTTGTCTGATTGCTTTGACTGGGACTTCCAGTACTATGTTGAATGGAAGTGGTGACGGTGGGCATCCTTGTCTTATTCCAATTCTCAGGGAACATGCTTTAAACTTCTCTCCATTCAGTAAAATGTTGGCTGTGGATTTGTCATAGATGGTTTTTATTATCCTAAGGTATGTCCATTCTATGCCAGTTGTATTGAGGATTTTAATCTTAAAGAGACAGTGGATTTTTTTCAAATGTTTTTTCTGCATCTATTGAGATGATCATGTGATTTTTGTTTTTATTTCTGTTTATGTGGTATATCACATTTACTGACTTGCCTGTTTTAGTATAATGCGAAAGACTTACATGATCTGAAGAGAAACCAGAATATGACTTCCCTATTTTGAACCATCCCTGGTATAAAACCCACTTGATCAGTTTTGCTCTTGTCACTCAGGCTGGAATGCAGTGGCATGATCTCAGCTCACAGCAACCTTTGCCTCCAAGATTCAAGCTATTACCCTGCTTCAGACCCTTAAGTGGCTGAAATTACAGGCACCCACCACTATGCCCAGCTATTTTTGTATTTCTAGTAGAGATGGAGTTTTGCCATGTTGGCTAGGCTGGTCTTGAACTCCTGGCATCAGGTGATCCTCCCACCTCAGCTTCCTAAAGTACTGGGATTACAAGTATAAGCCAACATTCTTGGCCTGCGTTATCTTTTTGTTATGCTGTTGGATTCCATTAGCTACGTTTTTTTTTTTTTTTTTTTAGAATTTTATATATATCTATATCTATATATATCAGGTATATTGGTCTGTAGCTTTCTTTTTTTTTCTTTTTTTTTTTTTTTGTCCTTTCCTGGTTATGGCCTTAGGGTGATACTTGCTTCATAGAATGATTTAGGGTGGATTACCTCTGTATCTTGTGGAGTAATGTTAATAGGGTTGGTAGATATTCTTTGAATGTTGTATAGAATTCAGCTGTGAATCTGTCTGGTCCTGGACTTGTTTTTGTTGGCATTGGTTTTTTGTTATTACCATTTCAGTCTTTCCTCTTGTTATTCATCTACCTAGAATCTCTATTTCTTCCTAGCTTAATGCAGAGGGGATGTATATTTCCAGAAATTTATCCATCTCCTCTAGGTTTTCTAGTTTATGCACATACAGATGTTCATAGTAGCCTTGAATGATCCTTTGTATTTCTGTGATATCTGTTCTAATATCTCCCATTTTGTTTCTAATCAAGCTTATTTGGATCTTCTCCTTTTCTTGGTTAATATTGCTATGGTTTATTAATTTTATGCATATTTTTAAAGAATCAGCTTTTTGCTTTATTTATCTTTTTGTTTGTTTGTTTCAATTTCATTGAGTTCTGATCTGATCTTAGTCATTTGTTTTCTTCTGCTGGGTTTGGGCTTGGTTTGGTCTTATTTCTCTAGTTCCTTGAAATGCGACCTTAGATTATCTATTTGTGCTCTCTCAGACTTTTTGATGTAGGCATTTAATGCTATGAACTTTCCTCTTAGCACCACGTTTTCTATATCACAAAGGTTTTGATATGTTGTGTCACTATTATTGTTCAGTTCAAAGAATTTTTTAATTTCTGTCATGATTTTATTGCTTACCCAATGATCATTCAGGAGCAGATCATTTAATTTCCAGGTATTCAGATTATTTTGAAGGTTCCTATTGTAATTAATTTCCAATTTTATGCCACTGTGATCTGAGAGAGTACTTAATTCGATTTTGTTTTTCTTTAATTTGTTGACATGTGTTTTGTGGCCTATCATATGGTCTATCTTGGAGAGTGTTCCATATGCTGATGAATAGAATATATATTCTGCAGTTGTTTGGTAGAATGTTCTGTCAGTATCTGTTAATTCCATTTGTTCTAGAGTACAGTTTAAGTCTATTGTTCCTTTGTTGATTTTCTGTTTTGATAACTTGTCTAGTGCTGTCAGTGGAGTATTGAAACCAGTATAAACTTTCCTTTTAAAACTGCTTTAGCTGTATCCTAGATATTCTAGTATGTTTTGTCTTTGTTCTCATAAGTCTCAAAGAATTTCATGATTTGTACATTAATGTTATTGTTCAAACGAAAGTCATTCAGGAGCAAGTTATTTAATTTTCATGTAATTGTATGGTTTTGAGTGATATTTTTAGTATCAATTTCTATGTATATATAAACCACTGTGTGGTTTGTATGACTTTGTTTTTTTGAATTTACTGAGAATTGTTTAATGGCTGATTGTATGGTTGATTTTAGAGTATGTGTCATGTGCACATAAGGAGGAGGAGGAGCCTGTATATACTATTGTTTCTGTTAGGTTTGTATTCATCTGTTTTCGCACTACTATACAGATACTACTAGAGACTGGATAATTCATAAACAAAGGCGATTTCATTAACTCAAAGTTCTGCATGGCTGGGGAGGCCTCAGGAAACTTACAGTCATGGCAGAAAGGGAAGGAGGTACATATTACATGGTGGTGAGAGAGAGTGAGCAAACAAGGAGGAACTTGCAAAACACTTATAAAACTATCAGATCTCATGGGAACAGCATGGAGGAAACAGCTCCCATCATCCAATCACCTTCTACCATATTCTTCACTCAACACCTGGGGATTACAATTTGAGATGAGATTTGGGTGGGAACACAGAGCCAAACCATATCAGATCTATTTGATCATGCATTGGGGTCAGATCCCAAATATCTTTGTTAGTTTTTTGCCAATGTGGTGTTGTAGTCCCGCTATTATTTTGTGGTTATCTAAGTCTCTTTTGAGGTCTCTAAGAACTTGTTTTATGAATCTGAGTGTTCCAGTGCTGGGTACATATACATCTAGGATAGTTATATGTTCTTGTTAAATTGAAACATTTACCATGATATTATGACCTTCTTTGTCTTTGATTGCTGTTAGCTTAAAGTCTGTTTAGTCTAAAGTGAAAATAGCAACCTCTGCTTTCTTCTGTATTTTCATTTGCTTGTTAGATTTTTCTTCATCTCTTTAGATAGATAACTTTGGGTATAATTGCATGTTAAATAGGCCTCTTGAAGACAGCATACAGTTGGGTCATGCTTCTTTATCCAACTTGCCACTCTATGCCTTTTAATTAGGATATTTAGCCTACTTACATTCAAGGTTAGTATTGATATATGTGGATTTGACCCTATCATTGTGTTGTTGGCTGATTATAATGCAGATCTGACTGTGTAGTTGCTTAATAGTGACAGTGGTCTATGTACTTAAAAGTGTGGTTATTTTGTTGGCTGGTAATGGTCTTTCCTTTTCATGTTTATCAGTCCCTTCAGAACCATGTGTAAGGCAGGTCTGGCAGTAACAAATTCCCTCCACATTTTCTTGTCTGGAAAGAGTCTTATTTTTACTTCACCTGTGAAGCTTAATTTGGCTGAATGTGGATTTCTTGGTTGGAATTTCTTTTCTTTAAGAATGCTGAATATAGGCAAACAACCTCTCTGGCTTGTAAGGTTTCTGCTGAGATGTTAATTGTTAGCCTGTTGGGGTTCCCTTTGTAGGTGACCTGCCTCTTCTCTCTCTCTGCTCTTATTTTTTTATTTCATTTCGACCTTGGAGAATCTGATGACTATGTATGTTGGGGATGCTTGCCTTGTATAGTATCTTGCAGGCCTTCTCTGCACTTCCTGAATTTGAATGTTGGTCTTTCTAGCAAGGGTTGGAACATTTTCATGGATGATATCCTTGAGTATGTTTTCTGAATTGCTTTCTTTCCATCTTTCATTCAGGGACACTGATGAGTTATAGGTTTGGTCTCTTTACATAATGCCATATTTCTCACGTTTTTTAAAATTCATCTTTACTCTTTTTTTTTTTTTTTTTTTTTGTCTCACTGAGTTATTTTGGAGAACCAGTCATTGAGATCTGAGATCTTCTCCACAACTTTATGTATTCTTCTGTTAATACTTGCAATTGTAGTGTGAAATTTTTGAAGTGATATTTCCGGCTCTGTCAGATACATTTGGTTGTTTCTTCAAATGGCCATTTCATGTTTCATCTCCTCTATCATTGTATTGTATTCCTTAGATTTCTTGGACTGGGGTTTTACTTTATTTCTGAATTTGATTATCTTCATTTCTATCTATATTCTGAATTCTACTTATGTCAGTTCAGCCATTTAGCTTGATTAAGAACCATTGCTGAGGAATATATATGGTTGTTAGGAAGAAAAAACACATTCTGGTTTTTTGAGTTGCCAGAGTTCTTATACTGTTTTTTTTTTTTTCTCTCATCTCTGTGGGCTGATGTTCTTTGAAGCTGTAATCCATCAGATGGGGTGTTTTGTTTTTATCTTATTTTATTTCCTTGGGGTTTGATTGTGATATAAGGTTGGTTCAGTTGACTAGCTTCATTTCTAGAAGATCTTAGGAAACCAAGGCTCACCTCAACAGTCCTGGGCTGCATGCTGTAACTCTGTTGGACTGGTACCAGGTCACTTTAATTTCTCTCTTGTCCCTCAAGATTAGAAACCTGCTGCCCTGGAGGGGGCAAGGAGCTCCTGATTTGCTGTCCACAGCAATCTAATGAGTGGTGCTGGCCAAAGCACTTCATCAGGATGATGACAGTGGGATTCATGTTTTTCCCAGAAGTGGCAGCACTGGCAATGGCAGTTGTCTGCTGACAAGGGTTGGGCCACTGATGTCTGTGCATGTGTTAACACTGGCAGTGGCAGCAGCATAGGATAATGGGACTCTCAGTGTCTGTGTTTGTGTTTACCACAATGGTAGTGGTGCAAGGGGGGTCAGGGTTGCTGGTGTTCATGAACGCATTAATAATGGCAGCATGATCAGGTGTCCACATATCAGTAGAGAAAGGTGAACAGTACAGTACCGATGCGTGTGATACATGTACACCATGGAATACTATGCAGCCATAAAAATGAATGAGATAAGGTCATTTGCAGGGACACAGATCACAGATGAAGCTAGACGCCATCGTCCTCAGCAAACTAACACAGAAACAGAAAACATGTTCTCACTCATAAGTGGGAGTTGAACAATTAGAACACAAGTACACAAAGAGGGAAACAACAGACACAAGAGCCTGCTAGGGGTTGTGGGGGTGAGGGAAGGGAATTTAAAGGATAGGTAAATAGGTACAGCAAACCACCATGAGGCACATATACCTACATAATGATTATTTTACTATATTTGTCTTATTGTTCACTGCTTGTATTACCACATATATGTCTCCAAAGGTTTAAATATGTCCCCCAAAGTTCATTTGTTGAAAATGTAAATGTCACTTAACACCATTAAGGTATTTAGAGTTGGGACCTTTAAGGGTTACTTAGGTCATGAGGGCTTTACCCCCATAAACGGTTTAATCCTGTTATTGGGAAGTGGGTTAGTTATCACGAAAATTGGCTCCTAATGAAACAATAAGTTTAGTCCCATTTATCTGTCTGTGTTGCATACTTACTTGGCTTTTTTTCCCATTTTGCTATAGAATGATGACTCTCACCAGATACTGGTACCATACTTTTAGACTTATTAACTAACTCCCAGATCTGTAAGCCGAATAAAATTTGTTTAATAATTACCTACTCTTTGTTATTCTGTTATAGCAACAGTTAATGGAGTAAGATAACATCTTAATATAACAGAATGCACATTAGATTTACACTAACTTAATTTTGATAAGATATAAAAATGTTAATCTCATAATACTTGCCTATCTATTTTGTGTTGTTAGTGTTGTGCACCTTACATCCATAAATTTTAAAGCCTTACATTGCATTGTTACAATGATTACTTTATAAAATGTTATGTTCATTAAAGAAGCTAAAAGAAGAAGTGAAAGCAAATTTATATTTAAAGAGCTTATTATACTTACTATTTCTAGTTCTCTTTGTGGGTTCCTTCTCATCCATTTCAAACTGAGGAACTTCCTTTAGTATTTGTATTCAGGCATGTTTACTACCACATAAATATTTTTTATAATCTTAGAATGCCATCTAATCTTACCTTAATTTTTAAAAGATGCATTTTCCTGGTAAAAGATTCTTGGTTAACAGTGTTTTGTTTTGTTTTGTTTTGTTTTGTTTCACTTTTTGAACATGTTACCTCATTGTCTTCTTGTCTTTATTATTTCTGATGAGAAATAGGCTCTTAATCTTATTGTTGTTTCCCTGTATGTAGTGAGTCATTATAATTTTCTGTTTTTAAGATTTTCTCTTTTTCTTCAGCATTTTTTCTATGATATGTCTGAGTGTGGATCTCTATCTCTTTGTATGTATCCTATGTGCTGTTCATTAAGATTCTTGATTGTCTAGATTGACGTTCTCCAGAAAATTTGGGAAATATGTAGCCATAATTTCTTTGAAATGTTTAGTACTCCATTCTTTCTCTCCTCTCAACTGGTATTTGTATTACATTTGCATTAGTTCACATAAAGATGTGCCATATTGTCTGAGACTTGGTACATTTGTCTTCATTCTGTTTTCTTGTATTTATATTAAATAAACTATGTTGTTTTATTACATTGTTCTCTGCTCTTCCTTCTGCTAGTTCTAATAAACTGTTGAGCTCCTTTGGTGAATATCTTAGTTTGGTCATTGTACTTTTCAACTCCAGAATTTGAATTTGGTTATTTTTTAAATTTTTATTTCTTTATTGATATTCTCTATTTGATGAGATATTGGCATTATATCCACTTTTACTTTTTTAAAACATGGTTTTCTTTAGTTTCTTGAACATATTTGGTGTCACTTCTTAGGAGGCTCAACCTTAAGCATGTACACAATCTCCCTTTAATTACAATCATTGATTAGGGCTATTTTTGAGTGCATATTTTCTCTATATCTCTGTTAATAGATCTGTCTCATTTTGTATGAAACCCAGCTATAAGATTTCATGAATTGCTCTCTGGTTTCCTGATTTTTTTTCAACAATTTACTAGAATATAAACTGCTTTATAGTCTAGACCAATTAACTTCAGGTAGGGGTATAGTTTTTGTTGTTGTTGTTGTTTTGTTTTTTAAATAAATTCCATGTCTAATGTTTGTATTGACTTAACTGTATTTTTTTGAATTTTGAATTTTAAATGTTAAATGTACAAGTAATTGAATATATTTATGGGGTAGAATGTAATGTTTTGATATATGTTTATAAAATGTCAAAGGTACTTTTGGAAGTCAGTCTTTGAGATTTGCTCTAACACAAGAAAAGCTCCTCTTAGTTGGCTTTTTCACATTTTAAGCTGATGAATTATCTGACTGTTCATTTAGAGAAGATATCTTTAGGTGATCTTAGGCTTGAATTTCCTCTCACTCTTTAAATAAAGTTAATTTATTTTGGGAGTGATTTTGAGCGCTCTTTTCTATGGACTTTCTTTGTATCTGGAAAAAGGTTCTGAGCCACTACACAGGTACTGGGTGTGGTTTTAGCCTCTAGTTTTCTTGACTTTTCTCTTCTGGTATGTAATCTCTGTCCTACAAATACCATATTGCAGTGCAGCACTATTCACAATAACAAAGACATGAAATTAATCCACATGCCCATCAATAGTAGATTGGATAAAGAAACTGTGGGGCACATATATGCCATGGAATACTATGCAGTCATAAAAAGAATGAAATCATGTCTTTTGCAGCAACATGGATGAAGTTTTAAATCATTATTCTGAACCCATTAATGCAGCAATAAAAAAACAGGCACTACATGCTCTCACTTATAAGTGGTACCTAAATGTTGGGTAAGCATGGTTATAAAAATGGGAAGAATAGATACTGAGGAATACCAGTGGGGGAAGGAACATGGGGAAGGATTGAAAAAATCCATCTAGTGGGTACTGTGGTAACCACCTGGGTGATAAATTTATTTGCAGTCTAATCCTCAACATCACTCAATTTACCTTTGTAAGAACTCTGCATGTGTATGCCTTGATTCTAAAATAAAAGCTGAGAAAAAAAGAAAAGAAGCAAATACACAGTCATCATCATTTGTAGGATATAGATATTAATAGTAGACCTCTCTTAGAATTGTTATGAGGATTTTTTGTGGTAGCTCATTAAAAGTTCTCATCACAGTGTGTGACTCTTAATAAGCGTTCTATATCTGTAATTTAAAATATGGACTTCCTTGATGAATTTCACTAGATTTATGATATGCTATCAGAACCTAACCAGAGGAGTGAAAATCATTTACATGAATTGTTATTTAGAACAGACTTGACAATTCAGGCAAAATATATTAATGTATGAATTTCTATTGTACAACAGCTGGCTAACATTTTATTAAGGTCATACTAAAATGTGATGGATGTTGAAATTATAGTTAAAGATCAAGTGGATTAATTTTTTACAAAGATGGTATGGAAAACTTTGAAATACTATTGTAAAAAATAAAAACGTTCTAGCTTAAGCACCTGAGTCATTATAAAGTATGTGAATTTAGGTCCTTGTCACAAAGGCAAACTCTCTATTCCAATATACTTAAAAATTAATTTTATGAGATAAAAATTTCTTTTTAAATTAATTAACTTAAAAAATTTAGGTTATTTGGTTTGAAGAGATAATTACACTTGATAAGAGAAGTACAGTATGACCAGAATTACTGATAAGATGGAATTTTGATATTCAATAGTATCATATTATTTTGCTTTTTACCCAAAAGCAAAGTATTTTATTCTTTCAGTAAAATCTAAAAGTAGTTATCTAAGATTAGGGCTGCATAGTGCACATTAAAAAATAGTTATAAATTTTTTCCTGCTAGTTAATATTTCACAGAACCAAATAAGTCAATTTTGGTTTAAAAATCATACCTAATGTTCGCCTCTGAAATATCCAGCTAATAGATCTACATGGATTACATTAATATAATTATTACCACTTCTTTGTTTCATGCTGAGTAAACGGGGGTTTTTGCCTGATAATTAAAGCACAGTGGAAATAGGGCTGACAATTCAGACTTTGTAGTATCACTGCCTTTTTCATCATGCATTAAAGCACATTTAATTGAAGCAGCCACATTTATGGGTTTGATGTACAGTATCCACTATATACTACACTTTACAGATTAAGTAATTATTTACAATCAATCTCTATGGAGAAAAAAGTAAGGATGTTACAATGAGAGTGAACCTATGGTCTATAATTAATCATAGAAATACACTAAAGATGTAAGAGGTGAAATTGCTTTGGTGAAGATTTACAATGCCCTAAACCACCAATTCTTAAATCTCTGGAGTTATGGTTGATTATTAATATATGTTCTACTGTTTGACTTTATCAGCTAAGCAGCCATAGGACTCAGATTTACCTTAATGTTTACAATATATAAGGCCTTGCCATTATAGCCAAGACAATCTATTGAACAACTTAGTACATTTATAATTTCAAAATTTACAATTTAGCTCACTCTACACACATGGTAACAATTCCATGTCTTCAAAATCACTATTGGAAACTTTTGGTATTGCTAGTTCTAAGACAGTTGATAACCCTCATCTTACTTTGTTATCTTAGTCTCCTTTTCAGCACTTGACTACATCATTTATACTAAATGTACATGTTACTGGATAATAATTCCGTATTTGTTCACATGGTTCCCTTTCAATTGTATTGTAATCTTTTTCTAGTTATAGGCTTCCTTCAAACACACAAAATCACATAAGCACATATGATACTAATTTCCATAAATATCTGTGAAGAATTAATTGTAGGGTTGAACTAATTACTGTAATACAGAACTCTAACATTCTTTGACTTACTGAAATAAGCTCATAGATGTCACGAAATATTCTATCTTCTCAAATCACCCAATAAAAACTAATAAATGGTTGACATTCTTGTGCACTATTGAATCTTATAAAAATGGACAAAAGATGACCTTATTTCATATTCTAAAAATTCTGAGTGATAGTTTGACCTACTCTGTTCAAAAAAGGATAAAAGAGAGAATTTTTTATTTCTTTTTTTTAATGCCATGAAAGTAAAATATTGCCTTCAAAGTGTAGTCAAAATTTTAACATATTCATTTTGTGGAAAGAGAGTATTACCATTGTACAATGACCTACTTGCTTAGAAATGTTCACAAGTAAAAAAAATCTCAGTGAGGCTTTGGATTTTTGTTTTATATCCACATTATTCTAGTCAATTCTTCTGTACAATTATACAAAAATTTGCAGAAATCAAATATAATACACAGGTATTTATCACTTAGTCCAACATACTTTAGATATTTTCAAGAGTTAACTTTATGGCTCAGCCTTGTATGGCTAATGAGGGAGTGTATTTTACTGTAGTGCTCTTCTATTAATGAATCACATTAGCTTAAACACACTTATAACATATTTATTAAAGGTATTTAAAAGTAATTAGCAATTAATAGATCAATAACCCACAGAATATTCTCTTCATACATTTAAATGATAGAATTGCTTACATTTTTAAACATTAAGTCATTCCTGTATTTTAAATCAAAGAATGATGCCTTACATTCTCAATTAAAAGTGTCTTAGATTTGGAATTTGGGACAAATTGAAAATTGAAAATTTCAAATAGTAAGTCCTTTTTATTACAGAAACAAGAACAGTAAATATAAATAAAGACATTTACTTGGTTGGATACTTTTTTATATAAATGACTCAAATATTTTTTATTGAGTAATCTTTAAATTTTTGGATCAGTCAGCAATGCCAATTAAATATTGTTTACTGACTTGTGTCACCCAAAATTTATATGTTAAAATCCCAACTTCCAAAACCTCAGAATGTGACTAGATTTGAATATAGGGCCTTTTAAGAGGTAATTAAGGTTAAATGATGGGGGGGGGGGCTTTAATTTAATCTGATGTATTTACAAGCATAGGAATTTCTACAACATAAACAGACATGAGTAATACATGTACAAAGAGGAAAGACCATGTAAGTAATGAGTGAGAAGGCAGACATCTGAAAAGCCAAAGAGAGTCCTCAGAAAATACAAACCTGCTGAGATCTTGAACTTGGACCCCTGCTGGTAGGTGTCTCTCAGTCAGGAGGCACAGGAGTCAGTGACCCACTTGAAGAGGCAGTCTATCCCTTAGCAGAACTTGAGCTCTGTGCAAAGCCAAAAGTCAGGAACATTTAAGTCTTCTGAAGCTGCACCCAAAGCCACCTCTTCCCCCAGGTGCTTTGTCCAAGGAAGATAGGAGTTTTATTTACAGGCCCCTGATTAGGGCTGCTGCCTTTCTTTCAGAGATTTCCTGCACAGAGATAAGGAATCTAAGGAGGCGGTCTTGCTACAGCAGCTTTGCTGAGCTACAGGGGGCTCCACCCAGTTAGAAGTTTCCGGTGGCTTTGTTTACACTGTGAGGGGAAAAGCACCTACTCAAGCCTCAATAATGGCAGGTGTCCCTCCCCACCTGCCAAGCTTGAGCATCCCAGGTCAACTTCAGACTGCTGGGCTGGCAGCGAGAATTTCAAGCCAGTGGATCTTATCTTGCTGAGCTCCTTGAGGGTGAGATCCTTTGAGCCTGACCACTTGGCTCCCTGACTTCAGCCCCCTTTCCAGGGGAGTGAATGGTTTGTCTCACTGGCATTTCAGGCACCACAGGGGTATTAAAAAAAACTGCTGCAGCTTGCTCAGGGTCTACCCAAATGGCTGCCCAGTTTTGTGCTTGAAACCCAGGGCCCTGGTGGTTTAGGGACCCAAGGGAATTTCCTGGTCTGCAAATTGTGAAGACTGTGGGAAAAGCATAGTATCTGGGCCAGAATGCGTGGCTCCTCCTCAGGGCACAGTCCCTCACAGCTTCCCTATGCTAGGGGAGGGAGTTCCCTGACCCCTCTTACTTCCCGGGTTAGGGGATGCCCCACCCTACTTCGACTTGCCCTCTGTGGGCTGCACCTGCTGTCTAACCTATCCCAGTGAGATGAGCCAGGTACCAGTTTGAAATGCAGAAATCACCGGCCTTCTGCATTGATCTCAGTGGGAGCTGCAGACCAGAGTTGTTCCTATTTAGCCATCTTGCCAGCCACTCTAAGTTTATTTTTAAATTAAAATTTGGAAAATGTAAGCCATTTCAAGTAAGAATTTGCTTATTTCCTTTTCTTCTTATTTTGAGATGCCAGTTACAAGTAATTTAGACATTGTATTATTGTCCTATAGTTTTCTTAGGCTCTGTCAATTTCTTCAATCAGTTTATCTATCTCTCCTTTATTTATTGTTTCCCTAAAACAATAATTTGTTATTTGTGTATTTTTAAATTGACACATTATAATTATACATATTTATGTGGTACAATTTTATGTTTTGATACATATATATGCTGTATAATGATCAAAGTTGGGTATTAATGATATCCATCACCTCATGCATTTATTGTGTCTGTGGTGAGAACACAATAGCCTCTCTTCTAGCTATTTTTTAATATACAATACCATAATCTTAACCATTGTCACCCTAGTGTACTATAGAATACCAGAACTTAATTTCTCTCATCTAATTGTAACTTTGGAGCCACTGCCAAATCTTCTTCATCCTCCCTACTCCCTCCTATTTCTTGTCTCTGATAATCATTATTCTCCTCTCTGTTTCTATGTCAACTCTTTTTTTTTTTTTTAATTTCATGCGTAAGAGAGATCATGCAGTATTTGTTTTTCTGGTCTGGCTTCCTTTACCTAATATTATGTCCTACAGGTTAATCCAAGTTGTCACAAATGACAGGACTGTATTTTTTTGTGTAGCTGAGTGGTATTCCGTTGTGTATGTATAACACATTTTATTTATAAATTTATTGGACACTTAGGTTGATTCTATAGATCGGCTTTTGTGAATAGCACTCCAATAAACACAGTAGTGTAAATATCTGTTTGATATGCTAATTTCATTTTTTACATATGAATCCAGAAGTGAGATTGGTGGATCCTATGGTAGCTGGTTCTATTTTTAATTTGTTTAGGAACCTTCAGACTGTTGTCCATAATGTTTAGACTAATTTATAATCCCACCAACAGTGCATGCATGTGACTTTTCTTTACAGTCCCACAAACTTTCTTTTTTGTCTTTTTTATAATAACCATTCTAACCTGAGTGAAGTGGTATCTAACTGTAGGTTTGATTTGCATTTCTCTGATGATTAGTGCTGTTAGGTATTTTCTCATAAGCCGGTTGCTCACTTCTGTGTCTTCTTTTGAGAAATGCCTATTAATGTCTTTTGTTTTTGTGGGTTTTATTTGCTGTTGAGTTTTTAAATATTCATATATACTCTGGTTATTAATCCTTTGTCAGATGTATAGTTGACAAATATTTTCTCTTATTTTATAGGTTTTCCCTTCACTCTTTCCTCGCCTTCTACCATGATTGTGAGGCCTCCCAGCCATATGGAACTGTAAGTTTATTAAAACCTCTTTGTCTTCCCAGTCTCAGGTATGTCTTTATCAGCAAAAGTTTTTAGCTTGATAAAATCTCATTTGTCTATTTTTGCTTTTGTTGCCTGTGCTTATGAGGTCTCATTTTTAAAACCTTTATTCAGCCAAGTGTCCTAAAATATTTCCATTATGTTTTCTGTTAGTAACGTCATTGTTTCAGGTTTTAAATTTAACTTTTTAATTCATTTTGGCTTGATTTTTTATTATGATGAGAGGGAGGGATGTAGTTCCATTCTTCTGTATTTGAAGTCTATCTTTTCACCAAGGTGTATTCTTGGCACTTTGTCAAAAAAGCAGTTGGTTTTGGGGCATGATGTAGTTTGGCTGTGTCCGCACCCAAAGGTCTTCTTGAACTTCCATGTGTTATGGGAGGGACATGGAGGGAGGTGATTGAATTATGGAAGCAGGTCTTTCCCATGCTGTTCTTATGATAGTGAATAAGTCTCATGGGATCTGATGATTTTATAAGGAGGAATTTCCCTGCACAAACTCTCTTTGCCTGTTGTCATCCATGTAAGATGTGACTTGCTCTTCCTTGCCTTCCACCAGGATTGTGAGGCCTCCCCAGCCACATAGAACTGTAAATCTATTAAAACCTCTGTTTCTTCCCAGTCTCAGGTATGTCTTTATCAGCAGCATGGACGCATACTAATATAGCATGTGGATTTATTTCTGGGCTCTGTATTCTGCTCTCTTGGTCTATGTGACTATTGTAATGCCAGTAACAGGCGTTTTAGCTACTAGAGTTTCATAGTATATTTTGAAGTCAGGTTGTGTGACACCTTCAACTTCATTCATTTCTTCTCTGGATGCTTTAGCTACTTGAGGACTTCTGTCATTCTATATAAATTTTAGGATGATTTTCCATTTTGTGAAGAAGAAATTGATATTTTGAAAGGGACTGCATTAAATCTCTCCGTCACTTGAATAATATGGGTATTTTGACACATCTCTCCTTTAGATTGTATTATTTCTGGTGACATATTTTCAAATTCACAGACTCATTCTGTCAAATTTATTCATCTCTTAAGTCTATCCCATAAAATTTTTTACTTCAGGTATTTATATTTTTATTTCTAACACCTTTTAAAATTTTTGTTACCCCCATTATATCACCTGTTGCTGTCAGGGATTTTATTCTTCATATAGATACTTATTTCCCCTGGTAAAGTATTCTTCATGTAAGAACTAGAACCTCTAAATCTGTAGACATCAGTGATTTGGGTATGTGAAACACAAACTTTCCTAGTGGGTCATTGAAGGGATAATTAAGATAAGCTACTCTAGCTTCCATATCTTGGTTCCCAAATCCATATAACATAATTCTAACTACTTGTGGCACAGTATTACGTTTGTGCTTTAGAGTGCATACAGTACCCTGGAAAGTATCATCTATACTTTTATTGTATCATCTGTACATTACATTTATTACTTTAGAGTGCATATAGTACCCTGGAAAGTATCATCTATAAGCTTATACTTTGGTCTCACCTTTACAAGGTCATCATTGTCTAATGGCTTCTAAGATACGTACTTCTAAGATATGAGATACTACTAGTAGATACTATGGTAATGGGTCCACTTCCAAATTTCTCTTGGTGTAAAGATGGTCCTTTGGTCTACAGTGAGGATATGGGGGAATTGCATATTAGGATGACAAATGTTGTGCGAGCTTTCAGATAATACTGCTGCTAAGAATCTTTAGGCAGAAAAATCAAACCACTATACCCATAATACGTGTCACTTCCAATCAAGATAAGTTGCATGCCTTTCCAGTGTGGAGGGGTGTCCAACATAATCAACTTAACACAAAGTAGCTGTTAGGTCTGTGTGATGGATACTGCTGTACTAAGGTTCAGCAGTGTTTTATTTTAATTATAGGTTGAACATTTCACAGCAGTGTTTGTTAGATCATCTTTGAAGAATGAAAATTCATGATGTTAAACACTTGCTTAACTCCATCACTGCCATTGTGCTGCTCTATTACTACATTCACGTTTCTAACATTAAGGTGGGTGATGCTGCAGGCTGGCTTACTTTATCTAGCCTAGTCATTTGGTCTATATGGTTATTCAGTGCTTTTTCTAGTGTGTATGTTCTCTTGAGGGTATTAATATGGGATACAAGTAGCTTCTCTCTTTTTTTTCTATTTTCATAGGTCTAGCCACATTGCTGCTTCTCTAGACCCCCTTATGTAGATCTTCTAGTCTTTTTTTTACAGATCCCCCACTAATTATTTAAGTCATTTGTTATTGAGCATATCTATCTATCTATCTATCTATCTATCTATCTATCTATCTCTATATCTATCTCTATATCTATCTATCTCTATGTCTGTGAATACTCGATCCATCTCTGTTCATTCTAATCCCAGACCACATTGTTTTCCATAACAGTGGATAATAAGTAATATTATTTGAATCTTTTTCTATTTAGATAACTTAACCTCATTCCTTGTGCTCGAGGACTGAATTAAATGGTAGTGCAGGAACAAAACATTTTTTTATTTTTAACCACATATGAACCCCCCTGTGTCTTAGTCTATTTGGCCTGCTATAAACAGAAATACTATACCTGAGTGCTACAAACAACAGTTTATTTATCACAGTTCTGGATGCTGAAAGGTCCAAGATCAAGGTACCAAAAGATTCAGTGTCTGATAGGAGACCACTTCATGGTTTATCAGTAGCAATCTTCTCAATTTCTATGTAAGGTAGAAGGACTGAGAGAGCTCTCTGGGATCTTTTAAAAGGGCACTTATTCCATGCATATGATCTGTACTCTAATGACCTAGTCACCTCCCAAAAGCTTAACTCCCCAATGCCATCAAATTGGGGATTAGGATTTCAACATATACATTTAATGGGGACACAAACATTCATTCCACAGCACTCTCCATTCATGAACTGAGCTTAGCTTTTCATTTCTTCCATCAGTTTGTCATAAGGGAGTCACTACCAATGTGGCCGTAGCTGTGAGCTAAAGAAAGGTGCTGGTATAACAGTGTTCTGATATTTGGAGTACAAGATTATGCAGTTTATATGTGTCCTCTGGTCTTTTTCATGTATAATTCTGAATGTACCATTGTAATCTTACAGTTGATTGCTAGTGGACCTTCTTGACCTTATGACTTGATGAATTAAAAAGCAGTGGGTATATATCCAAAGGATTATAAATCATTCTACTATAAGGACACATGCACACGAATGTTCATTGCAGCACTGTTTACAATAGCAAAGACCTGGAACCAACCCAAATGCCCACTGATGATAGACTGGATAGGGAAAATGTCGTACATATACACCATGGAATATTACGCAGCCATCAAAAACGATGAGTTTGCATCCTTTGTAGGGACATGGATGAACCTGGAAACCATCATTCGCAGCAAACTGACACAAGAGCAGAAAATCAAACACCACATGTTCTCACTCATAGGTGGGTGTTGAACAGTAAGAACACATGGACACAGGGAGGAGAGCACTACACACTGGGGTCCGTTGGGGGGAAATGGGGAAGGGAAAGGGAGGCGGGAAGAGATAGCATGGGGAGAAATGACAGATACAGGTGAGGGGAAGGAAGGCAGCAAACCACACTGCCATGTGTGTAACTATGCAACAATCTTGCATGTTCTTCACATGTACCCCCAAATCTAAAATGCAATAATAAAAAAAAAAAAGCAGTGAGATCCTGTTGAGCAGTTCTGGCAGCATGGTCACTTAATACTTCATGATCATGTGCTCTGTTTCTAACAAAGCCTGACTGCATTCCAGAAGCAGTTTTTTAAGTGGTTCATAATCTCCACTAGTGATGGCATGGTCCTGCTACAGAACTGTAAAGATATTCCATTATCATTTTACAATTAGAGTTTTCCACAAACTCTATATATCGTGGTTTTCTACCACAGATATCTCAGTTGCATCTGTTGTGTCATATGAAACATGTGGAAGAATATCTTGTACTGCAGCCATGGACTTAATGCAGAATTTTTTCCCAGTCTTGTTTTACTTAAGGCTTTCAGTTTTGTGTTACTTGGTAAATGGGTTAGTACCGTATCTAGATGTGTGAAGTATGCTGCCTCTAGAACCAAAAAAGGACTGCCAAGTATTGTCTTTCTTATGGTGACTCTTGCCAGATGCAATAATTTATTTCTTACTTAGGAGGACATTCCTTGGCATGCCCAGACCAGTGAATATCTAAAAACTTCACTAATGTTTTAGGCCCCTCAATCTGTTGATGGTTTATTTCCTTGTAGCTTATATGTCTTATGATCTACAACATAGACGCCACTTCTTGTATATTAGTTTTGATTAACATGATTTATCAATATAAAAAATATAGTAAATGAATGTGATTTACTGCAAAATGTGCAGACTGTGTAGACCCCTTAGTACAACAGTATGACAAAGGTTGGAGACATAACATAGGCTTGTGTGTGAATGAAAACTGCTTCTAACACACATTAAGATAGAGTTGGAAAAGATCACATTATCCAAATGTCTGCATACCACGTATGTGAGAATATATTAATCTGTTAAAAATAATATATCAGACATATTCATTGCATTTGGGATTACTACTTGGTTTGGTTTGTGGTGGTCCACTGCCATCCTCAAACCAATTTATTTTTTATGTAGCCTAGGCTGTCAAATTAAATAGGTATATGTTGGGTATCACTATTCTTATATTTTTATCTTAAGCCATGGCATTAATCATTGCCATTCTACTCCACTTTATTTGCTGAGAGGGGGCAATTTCACAGGCTATCTCTTGGCTTTCCCCACAGAGTTAGTTTTTACCCCAATGGCCAAGTAACACATGTAAGGCTTCCTTTAATTTCCTGGAATGTCTATCTCAACATACATTTGGGGTCTGATTATTGATGAATGAATGGTTTTGTGGACTAAATGGGCTCTTATGAGCTAGACCTGGCACCGTATTTTATGTACATCCTAACTAAAAGAGAAGCTATGCTGACTCTTTGGATCTCTAGATATCAATTTTTATTCAGATGTTATGTCTGTGTCTCAAAAATGTCTGGTATTTCCTGTGCTCCAGGGTTAAGTTATCCAAGAAAATAACTATGAGTCCATTTGTAAAAGCACTAGGGGAATATTACTATATACACTTGTGAGGGAGACTTTATAAGAAGACAGCTTGTTCTTGAATTCATTAATCTTGGTCTAAAAACAGAAAATTGAGCAATAAATTGAGACATTGAGACATCAGCCTTCTGATTACTATTCCTTGATATATCTAGACTGTATAGATTTAGCAGTACTTTGTTAGCTGCCTACTGACTTGTCTCTGGGGAGTCTATATTGTATTAACTATCTTTATGGCTCTTTTAGGGTCAGGCTTTTCTGGCTGTGACTTTTAACTTGCTACTTACACTAATTGAACCTACTTTGCTCATCACATGTAAATAACATCACCTAGACTTTAGCATTTCAGGAACGTATTATTGCCATTGATATCAGAGAGCCCCATACTGTAAAAAGAACCTCGTACTATCATTCATGACCTACAGAGGGCAACAAAGACATTATCAACAATGCTATTCACTCTCACCATTTTATTAATTATTATGATAAATAGAGCCTTCCCAAAGAATGTAATTTGTTGGTAAATTTTCCGTCTTTCTGTGGTATATACACATGCAGGTCCACTTTTCTAAAACTACTGATCCCTTCTTTTACTGTCTCCCATGGAAATTCATTCATTTCTACATTACACAGTATGGACCATCATTCTCTCCAAGTTTGCAAAAGTTATCCTAGAAGGGCATTTACCACTACTCCCAGAGTTATTGCCATGCTATTAAAACCTGTATTAGCATGTTTAATTCTTTCCTGGACAAATGATATTGTTACTGGTCTATGGTTATTGGTCCAGTGGCCTGGAGCAGTGATACAGATAAATCCTGACAGGATGTTTGTAGTCTTCCAATGCAGAGATCTTGGCATTGTCTTAACGGAAGAAGAGTGCTAGATGTTAACATGGAGCAATGGACCACTTCTGCAAAATTAGAGGTTTCATTGCACTCTGGGGATTCCAAAGTTGTAAGTGTATTTCCTTGGATAGCTCCATCCTATGTGTCAGGATTTTACTTCTTTGTAAACCTGGCCTTGACCTTGGCTTAGCTGCCTTTCAAGGACTGATAATTCAAACGTATCTGGAGCTCCACTACTTATAATTAAATTCTAAACCTTCCCCTCACTTATTTCTGCCTTCTGGCTATAAGAGATAAGAGTCTCCTTATATGCTACCAAAAAGGCCATGACTTTTGCCCTTTGCCTTATACTGTTGATTAATCATGTTTAATTGTATTTTTCCAATGCAATAATGTCACTCAGCAAGAGTCATCAAATTCCATTGTCCTTTTAATTACAACTGTTTCAAATCTCTGAAATACAGCACTTACCAATGTATTCTTTCTCACTAGTGTATCTGTTTCCAGCTCAATATTGGTGACTTTTTGTTTTTTTAACAACCTCTAGAGCAGGCTAGATGCTATGTATTGGGTCTTCATTGCCATTGCCACCTGGCTAGTGAATGATTTTGATCAAAATCCCATTTTACATTCTGCTTTCTCAGACCAATTCTAGGACCAACCATTTTATGTTATGTTCCCTGGGAGACTGGGAGACAGACATTAAGACAGATATTTGCATGCAGAGGATATGTTAATGAGTGCTATTTGCAGCAATAGCTGGGAGGAAGTAAGAAAAGTAAAATTAGGCAGAGCCATAAGTGTGACTGTGGTACATTTGCATAACAGGCCTCAGCTACATGGGGATCCCTAGACCTGGAATGAGTCTTCTGAGTTGTTGCAAATTGAATCAATGAGGCCAGGACAATGGATTCCCTGTTTAGGTGTCATTGGGGCTCCTGTCATTTTATGTGGGCTGTCTCTGGGGAAGTAGACCAACTTTTGGCAAGTTCACGCCCTTTAGCTGAAAACAATTCCTGGGGAAAGCCTCAGCTGGGGGTTATTAGCAAGCAATACTCCTGAAAAGGGTAGGTGAAAACATTGGTACTGAAGGGTAAGATCTGAACATAGCATCATAGCATCCATAGCCTCCAAATAGTCAAAATGCTTATCTGCTATGGTGTCTCTGTACTCTTTTCTGTTTCCGTTGAAATTCTTCCTGTATTACTGCTTGCAAGCTCATTTCATTATCAAGACAGTTGTGAATTTCAGAAAAAGATGTATATTCATGTTTATGTCTCCCATTTCTCAAGTTCCAGTCTTTAAATCAGTACTCCCCATACTAAGAAGACCATCAAGATTTTATTGGGAACTCATTAAATTACAGGCTAGTAAGTCTAATCTTTCCCGGGTTCAGATTCAACAGGTCTCCTAACTTTTGTTATTGCTATGAGTGTTGTTTTTGTTGTTTTTATTAATTATTATTATTGTTTCTTTTAAAATGCACCCTAGGAGTTTCTGATACAGCCACCAGAATCTGACATTTACAAATTATTTACAAATGACTGATCTAAGTTAATCCCCTGGGAAGCTTTTAAAATCTGAGGATCCATTTTATCTTGTAACAAAAGAACATTGAATAGTTCTACAACTATTCTAGACGTTGTAGGCATAGGCTTGTAATGATTCTTATACATTCATTTTGTCACATTTGAAACATATATATGCATTTGGGATTAGGTATATAATATATGGCCATTTACCAGAATAAACAAAATCCATTCAGGTTTAGAATACATGATTTAATCATCTATGTGGAGTAGTTCAGTAAAATATCTATTCCAAAGTTCCATAGTTATCGGCCTAATTTTCTGTCCCATCCTTCATTAGGGATACACCACATTCTCATTATCATAGTAATTTACTGTAGCACACTGTTTTTAAAGCAAGAGACAACAAAATGGAAGAAAAAGGAAGTGATATAAATTTGTAAAATGTCCAAAGAAGTATATCATTGCTATCGTTAATGGGTTCAGAGGAAAACAAAAAGAAACAGCACTATCAATTTATAATTGGCACCAACATCTCCTTAGCAGTTAAAAAAAAGTAAAGGGAGTCTTAAAGTCATCGTACATTCAACTTATAATGCAGATGGATAGATAGATAGATAAGCAATTTATTCCATTATTAAATTTATTCCATTTTCTGACTCGTTATTTGATTGCTGACTTAAATTTTGCTCTCTGTGCTGAGGACAACAGTAGGCCTGGAGCAAATAAAGATACTCCTTTGGCATCAGGTATTTGTATATTTGATCATATTTTATAGTGATCAACACACTTGAAAGCTAAGACATTTAATTTTAACATTCAGGCATCAATGAGAGATTTTAAATGCCAATAATGGAGTCTTAACTGCATTACGCTTTTTTGAAATTACGTTGTACCAAATAGAATGAGAAAGAGGCTTTCCTAGATACTTAAATATTTATTGGAAATAACATTTTATATTTTTTACTGGACCTTATAACTGGAGATTCTGGTAAGCTGATACAATGGGAATTTAGATCATCTAGATATTAATCTAAAAGGGAGGGAATGTGTTTAGACTATAATGTGTAAATAGAGGAGTATTACAAATTTGAATAATAAAGCCTGCCTGGATCCTAGAGGCTAAATAGCTTTGAATTTTTTTTTCTAAATGTACCAGTCTTTGCTTGTAAAGGCTATGTCTATCATTTTTTATTCATTCCCTGGGGCCTGGGATAGTTAGAAAGGTTGCTTAAGAAAATAAGAGTTAGCCATATTTGATCCACCTGCCTCTGGCCACAGCTACATCACTTTAAAGTCCAAGTCTACAGGTCCACATTTGGGGCAGACACCTCTTTCTCAGAGAAAATAAAGAATATGGGGGAGGGGGACATTTTTGGGGAAATGGCAGACAGGAGGCAAGACTAAATTACAGCTCCCTCTTGGATGGACAGAGCAATATGTGGAGACTCACATCATGAACTTTTGCTCCAAGAACTACCACAGGAGCATACCAGGAAAGCTGAGAGAATTCAGATCCTTTTGAAGGAAGATTACTCCTGAAGCCCCCAGTAGACAGCCAAAAAATCATGAGTGTCAAAGTATGAAAGTATGAAAGGGGCATTATCCACCCCTGAACACACAGCCTTATTGGGGAACCTGAAGGTGCAGACCACTGGAGAAGGATTTTACCTTACCTGGAGCTGAGACAAATTTAGAGAGCCAAGTGAAATATAGGGGTAGAGGAGGTAGTGGAAAGAATCCTGTGGGCTCTCTCATTCCTCAGGGAAGACATTTCTGATTTTGTCTCACAGAGGTCCTTGGTGAGGGCTGCCAAAGGAACTGGGAAAAAAAAAAAAAACACCGGAAGAAGAAAACTTTCTAACTTTTTAATGTGGTCATTTAGTGCTATGCATTTCCCTGTTAACACTTCTTTAGCTGTATCCTCAAAATTCTGACATGTTGTATTATTCTCATTGGTTTCAAAGAACTTCTTCATTTCTGTTGTAATTTGATAATTTACGCAAATGTCATTCAGTAGCAAATTGTTTAATTTCCATGTGGTTGTATGATTTTGAGGAATTTTCTTAGTCTTGATTTCCATTTTTATTGTGCTGTGGTCCAAGTGTGTGTTTGGTATGATTTCAGTTCTTTTACATTTGCTGATGATTGTTTTATGTCTGATTGTGTGGTCAATTTTAGAGTACTTGCAATATGGCAATAAAGAGAATGTGTATTTTGTTGTTTTCATGAGGAGAGTTTTGTAGATGTCTGTCAGGTCCATTTGGTACAGTATTGAGTTCAGATCCTGAAATCTTTGTTAATTTTCTGCCTCAGTGATCTGTCTAATACTGATAGTGAGATGGTAAAATCTCTCACTATTCTTGTATGGGAGTCGAAGTTTCTTTGAAGGTCTCTGACAATTTGCTTCATGATTCTTGGTCCTCCTGTGTTGAAGGTATATATATTTAGGATAGTTAGATCTTGTTGAGTCAAAGCCTTTACTGTTATGTAATGCCCTTCATAGTCTTTTTTTTTTTTTTTTTTTTTTAGCTTTCCTTGTTTAAGGTCTGTTTTGTCTAAAATTAGAATTACAACCTCTGCTTTTCACTGTTTTCCATTCGTTAGGTAGATTTTTCTCAATTCCTTTATTTTGAGGCTATGTGTGTCATTGCATGTAAGATGGGTCTTTTAAAGATAGCATACCATTAAGTCTTGCTTGTTTATTCAGTTTTCCACTCTGTGCCTTTTAATTGGGGCATTTAGCTCATTTACATTCAAGGTTAGTATTGATATGTGTGGATTTGATCCTGTCGTTGTGTTGTTAGGTGATTATTTTGCAAACATATCTGTGGTTACTTTGAAGTATCACTAGTCTGTGTACTTAAGTGTGGTTTTTGTAGTGGCTGGTAATAGTCTTCACTTTACATACTTGGTGCTTCTTTTAGGAACTTTTATATTGCAGGTCTGGTGATGACAAATTTCCTCAGCATTTTGTTGTCTGAAGGAATCTTATTTATTATTTTGCTTTTGAAGTGTAGCTTTGCAAGATATGAACTTCTTGGTTGAAAATTCTTTTCTTTAAGAATGTGAAACATAGGCCCTCAAGATCCTCTGGCTTGTAGAGTTTCTGCTGAGAGAACTACTGTTAGCTGATTGGGCTTTCCTCTGTAGGTGATCTGTCCTTTCCATCTAGCTGCCTTTAATATTTTTTAAATTTCATTTTCACCTTGGAGGATCTGATGATAATGTATCTGGGGAATGATTGTGAAATATCTTATCATGGTTCGCTGCATTTCTTGAATTTAAATATCGGTCTCTCTAGCTAGGTTGGGGAAGTTCTCATGGATAATATCCTGAAATACATTTTCCAGGTTGCTTCAATTCTCCTCATCTGTTTCAGGGATGCCAATGAGTCATAGATTTGGTCTCCTTACATAATTCTATATTTATATTTATTGTTTGTTTTGTTTGTTCCTTTTTATGTATTTATTTACTTATTTATTTATTTATTCTTGTCTGTCTTATATCAGAAAGCCAGTCTTCAAGCTCTGAGATTCTTTACTCAGCTTGGTCTATTCTGCTCTTAATACTTTCAGTTGCACTATAAAATTCTTGTAGCATGTTTTTCAGCTCTATCAAGTTGGTTACATTCTTTTCTGTATTGGCTATTTTGTCTGTCAGCTCCCATATTATTTTTTTGTGATTCTTAGCTTCCTTATATTGGTGTTTAACATTCTCCCGAATCTTGATGATCTTCATTTCTGTTTATATTCTGAGTTACATTTCTATCATTTCAGCCATCTCAACCTGTTTAAGAATCCTTGATGTAGAACTGGTTTGATCATTTGAAGGTAAGAAGACATCTGGCTTTTTGAGTTGTCAGTTTTTGTGCTGGGTTCTTTCTCTTCTTTGTGGGCTGATTTTTTTCAGTCTTTGAAGTTGCTGACATTTGGATTTTTTTTTTTTCTTATATCACTTTGGATGACATTGTGGGTTTGATTGTGGTATAGGGTGAACTCAGTCGACTGGCTTCATTTCTGGAAGATTATAGGAGGCCAAGGCTCAGCTCTGAACTCCTGCAGTACATGCTCTAACTCCGAAGGTCTAATATCAGGCCCTGGTTTGTTCTCTGGCTCCTTGAGGTTAGAAATCTGGTGCTCCAAAATTTCAAAAATACAAAAACCTTTACTTTATAATAAAGGAGAGATTCAGCTTTTCATACAACAAGACTCACTAAAGACAGTATGAGAACTGTCTCTTCTGTCTCCCCTCTTTTTCCTGTAGTTTAAACAAGTATTAGGTCGGGCGCAGTGGCTCACGACTATAATCCCAGCACTTTGGGAGGCCGAGGCGGGTGGATCACGAGGTCAAGAGATCGAGACCATCCTGGTCAACATGGTGAAACCCCGTCTCTACTAAAAATACAAAAAATTAGCTGGGCATGGTGGCGCGTGCCTGTAATCCCAGCTACTAAGGAGGCTGAGGCAGGAGAATTGCCTGAACCCAGGAGGCAGAGATTGCGGTGAGCCGAGATCGTGCCATTGCACTCCAGCCTGGGTAACAAGGGCAAAACTCCATCTCAAAAACAAAACAACACAAAACAAAACAAAAAATGTATTATTTATCATCTCTCAATATTACACGTAAATCTTGTTCAAAAAGAGAAGACTAAATTTTATCTTTGTGCTAGTGCATTATTAAAGTTAAACCTAATTTTAAATGAAATTTTATATACAAAACTATCTAACTTAGTTTGACCATAAGGTAAGATTTTAATAAACATTTTACAACTCTTTACAATATTTTTACAGAGCAGATCAATGCCTAATAAAACTCTGCTATTCTGACATATGAGCCCAGATTCTGGCGCTGCATCAGCATACTTTTAATGTTTAATTTATGCAGAAACTAAACAACACCTTTTTAAATTTTACCCAAATTGTTCACACACTGAAGTTTTATAAGCTTAATCTTTCATAAACCTTCCACAATTTGCTTAAACCTTCAGTTTTCTTCTTTCATTTAAAGTAAAACAATCCTTAAATTCTCTCAATTAAACAAAATAACTTTTTCTTTTAAGAAAATGGATTCCCAAACCATGCATTTTAATCTAAAACACATAATTTATATTTTTAGTGTAAGAAGTTTTGATTGATTGTATATCAAGTGCACAGTCTCGGTTACAGGACAGAACCCCGCATAATGTCTGACTCTGCCTAGCCTATTTAAACTGCGTGGCTAACTACATACATTTCCAGGCCTTACTTAGAATCTAAGGTAAGGCTTTGAGGAAGGCAAGTAAAACAATTATCAAAAGTCATAGAAACTGTGTGATTCTAAAGTGTCTATTAAAGTCAGTATCTGACCTGGCTAGAACAAATGCCTAAAGTTTGGAGACATTTTTGTTTTAGTTTATCAATAATCATTAAAACTGCCCTTATTTACCAAAGATGACTAAAGTCATGTGAACTAAAAGGCAATGAAGTTTTTATTTTTGACACAATATTTATGCACGTATTTTTCTTTAAGCCAATTAACTAGAGCTCATTTATATAAACATTAAACACAAAACATATATAAGTACAAAGTCAGACAGGAGATATAGTAGTGTTACGCATTTTTTAATTTGCCAGTTTTTAAGTTTTTCTTTGCTATTTTAAAGTAAGATTATCAGTCTTTTGATTACCTGTTTAATGCCATAAAAAATTGTCAGCTAGGGAACTCTGAATTTATATATTTTTAAATTTCTAAGCTTTGGGACTACAAGTGGTTTTTGGCAACATGGATACATTGTAGAATGGCGATGTCTGAAATTGTTGGTGCACTCATCAGCTGAGTAATGTACACTGTACCCAATTTGTAGCTTTTTATCCCTTAACCCACTTCCACTCTCCCTGCATCTCAGTCTCCAGTGTCCATTATACCACCATATATGCCTTTGCATACCTATGGCATAGCTCCCACTTATAAGTGAGAACATGCAGCATTTTGTTCTTCATTCCTAAGTTGCTCCCCTAAAATAATGGCCTCCAGTTCATTTAGCAGGAATGCTGGATTGAATCGTAGGTCTATTTTTAGTTCTTTGAGAAATCTCCATAGTGATTTCCAAAGAGGTTGTACTAATTTTCACTCCCACCTGCAGTGTACATGCATTCCCTTTTCACCACATCCACACAAACATCTATTATTATTATTTTACATTTTAATAATGGCCATTCTGGCTGGGGTAAGGCAGTCCCTCATTGAGGTTTTAATTTACATTTATCTGATATTTAGTGATGTTGAGATTTTTTCAAATTCTTGGTAACTCGTCTATCTTCATTTGAGAAATGTCTGTTCTTGTTATTTGCCCATTTTTTGATGGGATTTTTTGCTTTTTTCCTTGCTGATTTTTTTAGTTCCTTGTAGAGTCTGAATGTTAGTCCTTTGTTAGATGCATAGTGAGCAAATATTTTCTATGATTTAGTAGCTTGTCTGTTTACTCTGATTAATATTTATTTTGCAGTGCAAAAGATTTTTAGTTTAATTAGGTCCTATTTTCATTTTTGTTGCATTTGCTTTTGGGGTCTTAGTGATAAGTCTATTGCGTAGGATAATGGCCCAAAAAATTTTACCTAAGTTTTATTCTGAATTGTTATGGTTTCAGGTCTTAGATGAAAATCTTTAATCCATCTTTAGTTGATTTTTTTATATGGTGAGAGATAGGGATCCATTTTCATTTTTGTACATATTGGCTATTCAGTTTACCCAGCACCATTTATTGAATAGCATGTCATTTTCTCAATTTATGTTTGTGTATGCTTTGCCAAAGATAAGTTGATTGTAAGTGTTTGGTTTTATTTCTGAATTTTATATTGGTCTATGTATATACCTTTATACCAGTACCATGCTGTTTTGATTATTATAGCCTTGTATTATAATTTGAAGTTGAGTTGCCTCAAGATTTTTTGTCCTTAGGATTGCTTTGAATATTTGACCTCTTTTTTGTTCTGTAGCACTGGAGTGAGCAGAAAATCAACACCAAGACAAAAGTATGCCAATTGCAGGGTCTTTATTGCGGGCAGCCACGGAGGACTTAAGTCTCTCCAACCCATGGCCCCAAGCTCAGGGGGAGCAGGGCCTTTAAGCTGCAAAACCACATCCTTATTCAGGGGGGCCCAGGGGTGTGCAAGGCGAGCTGTCTGTACAGAAGCTAAAGTTAGTGGTTTGCTGCAAGGGGAGGTGGGTAGCAGCGGAAATTTTTACCCTGAACACCTCTGAGAACTGCAGTACAATAACAATTACACCTCTGTCCAGGGCCCAGGTGGCTTCTCTATAAGATGTCAGTGCTTAGGCTTCTGTTTTTGCCCCTATCTCAGTTTCACATTAACATTAGGAGTGTTTTGTCAAGTTCTGCAAAAAATGATATTGGCATTTTGATTGCAATCACATTGAATCTGTAGATTATTTGGGGCAGTGTGGTCACTTAAATAATATTAATTTTTCCAACCCATGTGCAAGGGATGTATTTCCTTTTGTTTGTGTCATCTATGATTTCTTTCAGCAGTGTTTTGTAGCTTTCCGTGTAGAGATCTTTCTCTTCTTTGGTTAACATATTTCTAGATTTTCTTCTTCTCTTTTTTTTTTTTTTTTTGTAGCTATTGCAAAAGGGATTGAGCTCTTTATTTGATTCTCAGATTGGTCATTGCTGGTGTTTAGCAGTGCTACTGATTTGTGTACATAAATTTTGTAACCTGAAACTTTACTTACAGGATTCGTGTATCATATCTAAGAGTCTTTTAGTGGAGTCTTTAGAGTTTTCTATGTTTACAATCATATAATTGACAAACAGAATCACTTCCTCTTTTCTAATTTGGATGCTCTTTATTGCTATCTCTTGCCTGATTGTTCTATCTGGAATATCTGCTTGGTGCCAGCTCAAGATATTTTTATAACTCAAACAAATAGGAGGCCTGGAAGCTGAGGCCTGGGAGCTCCCCCCAACCTTCAGAGAATCTTTCATTTCCCAAAATTTATGTGAGGTTTTGCTGTTTATTTTACTTGCATCCAACAAGAAAGTAAGTTTTTCTGCCTCCATGATGATGGAGGACAGGCAACTGCTTTCTAGAGTTTCAGCTAATTTCCAACAGTGATGGCTAATTCAAGTTTTTTGTTGTTGTTGTTTTTCTGCTTCTAAGATAATAGACAACAGTCTTGGCCTGGGATCTCATTCCTAGGTAAGTAGCTAAATTAGGCTTTTTGTTTTTTTTCTGATCTTGAAAACTCTCCATTATAACTAAAAGTTAACAGTGAAAACCAGCTCATTTTAATTTCTTCTTACCATTAGAGCTTTCAATAATTATATTTGTTATTGCTGTTGTTATTCTGGTCTTTCTCCTATCAGATTTGACCAGCTCTAACTGACGTGCTCAAATCTGAATGAGAATTTCAAATTATGGGGAATAAGGCCTATTAATTGGCTACAACTCCTTGAGCTGCAAAAAGAAAAAAAGGAAAAGCAAAAAAACAAAGAATAATATGCTTAGTTTCTGTATTCACTGAATTCCTTAGAAAAACATTTTTCTTCCTTTTGCTTTTCTTTCACCCTATTCATCCTTCCTCCTTTGTCATCTTTGGCATTAAAAAAAATAATAATCTAGAGAAGGACTCGAATGACTCATACCCTTTAAAGAACTCAGAAAAATGTGCTACTCACCCTTTTGGGGATATTGTGTTCTTTGTGTTCCTGCTCAAGACTCATGGGCAGATTCTCCTTAGGCCTAAAGCTCTGCTTTCTCGATTACATTACCTGACTCTTTGGCTTTTAGGGGTACCAGAGATTACCTTGTACTGTGAGAGGATTTGACTTTGACACATGTAATGGTGGATGAGAACAACAAAGTTGGGTGTGGCCGAAGACAGTTTACAGAAAGTGGTCTTAGTTGTTTTATTTTTACCCTAGAAAGTTTTTGTCTAGTATCCTATTTCTAGTTTAAAGACTCATTCTGCAGAGTCTTCCCCATTGCTTTTTCTCCAAAAATTAAGCTCAACTGGCTTGTCTGCACATTTACATGAGAAACTGTACTGTCATATTCATAGATAAATGAGAGACTTGAGTTTCCTTTGTTCCGAAGACAAAGGACATTTTACTCCTTCCAGTCAACAGTTGCCCCTGGACTGGTTGCCGAGTGGGAGTGTCTGAATTATTGAACATCTGCAATGTTCAATGACCCTGCAGGGAACCCCCAACAAAATTAATTTAAAAGGGCTTCTCCAGAAAATGCATATAGTAGCTTCTGCTCTGCATTTTAAGCCCTCTTATGAGTGATAGACCTTCAGAGAGAAAAACTGAGCCATATTACGAAGCAGAAACAATTCAGTGGTGACATACTGTGGAGTCCTGCCCACAATCAGTACATTTTGTTCCACTACACTATGCCCTAGGCCACAGCACAGTTCCTCATTTTAAGAGAAAAAAGTTGGACAAAATTAAGAATAAGGAAAGCCAAGTAGAATGACCACCTTTTGGGTACCCCATTGTTTTTATGAAACCTCTACTAGCAAGTGATTGTGTAAGAGGAAAAATTTTGGAGGCATGTCAGCTTTTCTAGTACTACATCAGGTTTACATATTATAGTATTTTATTCACATTTTAAACCAATGAGCAAATTATAGCAAAGAAAACTTTAGAGCCCAAATGTCAAAAACAACATTTTATTTCTTTGATCGTTTATATGTTTTTTGTTTTACTTTATCTTACTTCTGCTCTAATCTTTATTATTTTCCTTCTTCTCCTAGCTCAGCGTTTGGATTTTTCTTTTTTTCTCTAGTTTCTTCATGTATGTCGTAATTTGTCAGTTTTTCTTATCTTTCATTTTCATGTAGATGTTTAGTACAATAAAGTTTCCTCTTAGCACTGATTTTGCTTTATCCCAGAAGTTTTGATAATTTGTGTCACAGTTACTATTCATTTAGAGAAATTTTTAAATTTCCGTCTTGATTTTATTGTTCACACAAAAATAAATTTAGAGCTATTGTTTAACTTCAATATATTTGTGTCACTTTGAGAGTTTCTTCTGGGATTTATTTCTAGTTTTGTTTAGTTGTGGTCTGAGAAGACCCTTTAATATAACTTTAATTTAAAAAAAATTATTGAAACTTGTTTGCCTAGTGCTGTCAGTTGAGAGTTGAAGTGCTCCGTTATGACTATGCTGCTGTTTATCTCTTTTCTTAGATCTAGTAGTAATTGTTTTATAAACATGGGAACTTGAGAGTTAGGTTCTTATATATTTAAAATTGTTACATCTTGTTGAATTGATCTATCATTATACAATAACCTTTGCCATCTTTTACTGTTGTTGCTTTAAAGTCTGTTTTATCTGATATAAGTATAGCTACTTCTGCTTACTTTTTATTTCTTTTTGCATGACATTTATTTTTCCATTCCTTTACCTTGAATTTGTAAGTATCCTTATGTTTGAGGTGTATCTCTTGAAGACAGAAGATATTTGGATTTTGATTTTTCTATCCATGTTGCCAATCTCTATCTTTTAAGTGGGACATTTAGAACATTTTCATTCAGTGTTAATGTTAAGATATGAGCCACTGTTCACATAGTTATGTTGACTGTTACCTAGTTACTTTGTCTCTTTCATTGTGCTATTGTTTTATGGGTCCTATGAGTTTTATGCTTTCGAGATTTTCTATTGTGGTGCATATTAATCTTTTAACGTTTCTAATAGGGCTGGTCTAGTAGTGACAAATACCCTCAGCATTTGCTTGTCTGAAAAAAAAAATATTTTTCCTTCATTTATGAAACTTAGTTTTGCTTGAAAAAAATTCTTGCCTGGCATTTATTCTGTTCAAAGGTGCCGAAGATAGGACCCCAATCCCTTCTGGCTTTTAAGATTTCTGCTGAGAAATCTGCTGTTAGTCTGGCACGTTTTACTTTTTAGGTTACCAGATGCTTTTGTCTCACTCTTAGAATTATTTCTTTCAGATCAACTTTAGATAGCCTAATTACTATATGCCTTGGTGATACCATTTTTGCAGTGAAACTCTCAGGAGTTCTTTGAGCTTCTTGTATTTGAATGTCTAAATCTCTAGGAAAGCCAAATAAATTTTCCTCAATTATTCACTCAAATACATGTCCCAAACTTTTTGCCTTACTTCTCCCTCAGGAACACCAGTTATTCTTAAATTTGACCATTTGACACAGTCCTATATTTTGTGGAGACTTTGTTCTTTTAATTCTTTTTGCTTTATTTTTGTTTTACTGTATTAACTCAAAGCCTTGTTTTCAAGATATAGTTTTTTTTTCTTCTTCTTCTTCTTGGTATAGTCTGTTGTTAAAACTTTTTACTGCATTTTCTAATTTTCTGAGTGTGTCTTTTATTTATAGAAGATCTGAATTTTTTTTGTAAAATATCTATCTTTTTAGAAAGTTTTTCATTCATATTCAAAGTTGTTGATTTTAGAATTTCTTTATGTCATTGTTCTCCTTTCTCTTGTATCTTCTTGAGTAACTTCATAATCCAACTTTGAACTCTGTAACTGGTATTTCAAAAATTTCATACTGGTTTGGATTCATTGCTGGAGAAGTAGTGTGATATGTTGATGGTGTTATAGAACCCTGTTTTTTAAAATATGGCCAGAATTATTTTTCTGGTTCATTCTCATTTGGATAGACTATTCTAATTATTATTCTTAATTTATTTTTTATTTGATTGTGATTCTTCTTCTTTAATTTCTTTTTACCCCTTGAGAGTGTGACTTTAATAATGATAGTTTATTGTAGCCTAATGTCATTCTGTATTCTTTCAGTAGTAAGACAAGCCTTTTTGTGAAGACTTTCTCAGAAGCTGGTTGTAGTAGTGATGTATTTGGTGTGTGAGCAGGTTCAGTGCCTCCTGTTGGGTAGAAATGGCAGAGGTCCCATGAAGCACATCTCTTCCTCAGTGGTGTGCAATTTTATTTATTTATTTATTTATTCATTTATCTTCCAAGGAGTTTATTCCTTGGATTAAACAGTTCAGGCTTCAGGACACTATAGGTGGTATCCATGGATAAAAACCTCCTGTGGCAAAACTAAGTGGGTATTTGAAATACCCAATGATGGGGAGAGGACCGAGCCTTGAGATAGGCAGCTAGGGAAACTCAATGAAACACACTGAGGTGTTTTTATGGGAAAGGAAGGGAGCCATCTAAGTTTCCCTACCAGGCCAGCAGAAAAGCAGTCCACCTCCCATTGACATTCCTGATCCAGTGCTATGGCTATTCATACATTACAGGCACCTTCTATCATTTGAAGGATATTGATGTTCTGTGTAGAGAGTGATTGTGACTCTACCCCTCATGCAAGCCTGAATCTGGAGGGCACTCCTCCTGTGAGTATAAAATCACCCTGAAGAGTTTTAGAGATGCTATCCACAAGTGCATCCACACTGAGTTCCCAAGACAGAAGCCCCAGCTGTGTCTGCAGTGGTGTTAGAGAGGGAGAAGCCCCCTTCTCCAAGTTTCTTTGTGTAAACCAGGGCTACCTGACTGTTGGGGTGGAGCTGCAGACCTTTCTCGCTGAGCATAGCACTTCATCTTTGCCTCTGCTGAAATAAACTTTTCATAGGCAGAACATTTTGAGACCCAAGGCTTGAAGTCTGAATTATTTGGTCCCATATGGTACTCCCTTCCCGTGGCACACTTCTTCTTCCCCTAACAGTAGGAGTCCCTGAGGCCAGACTACTGTGAATCCTGTTTTTCCTCTGGATCTAGATGCCCAGTGGGGCTGTCACACTCCAGGATATTGCTGGAGAATGTCTGCAATGAATCCAGTGATATGACTTGGCCTCCAGCTTCCCAGCAGTGGGTGCCAGCACCAACTCTGATGGGGTTGGCAGGAAAGTGAAATAGGCTCCGTGAGATTTCCTTGGTTATAAATAGGCTTAGTATATTGGTTTTATATGCCAGTGGTAGTAGTAATGTACAGGTCATGTGGACAGACTTGAGACCTTTTGATTAGCCTAAGTGATCCAGGCAATGGTAATAGCTGAAGTCGCTCAAAAGTTTTCTCCTTCCTAAGTGCTTCAATGTTTTGCCTGAAGATTCTGTAATTGACTGTGTCAGTTGGGTTCAAGCTAGGAGGTGGTCCTTGCAAAGAGCACCAGGTAGTAGTAGAATTTGTGCTTGCTTTGTATTACCTAGAGGACATATTCTGGTGTCTTAGACAATGGGTTGGGTTAGGCCATGGAGCTCCCTAATGTTTCAGTCCTTTGTATTAACGTATCATGGCAGGTTGAGGGACAAAGCCAGGTTGGACATGGGTCGGGCAAGTCCCCAATGTGGATTGGAGGGGAGTTCTCTGGCAACTAGAGTAATGTTACAGGGAGGATCACACCTGCCTCTGCCTGCACAGAAGAAACTGCATTAGTAGTGGTAGGTAGCAGGCAGCTATAAGCTCTACCCAGCTTCCATGCATGTTGCAAGGCAAGTCTTAGACTCTCAGTGTTCCACTAGCAGAAGCTATCTGGGTTCTGGGCAGCCTGTGCCCAGAATTCAGAACATCCCTAGGAAAAATGCTTACCCACTGAGACAGAAACTATACTTTCAAGCCATACCTCTCCTGGTCTATGCATGGAATAGGGATACCCAATTCCTGCACCTGTGGCTATAATACTCACCTCCCTCACTTCTTGGTTCTGGCCAAGGGGGTTTATCCCCACTCAATATTCTATTACAGACCTCAATTGAGAATGTCTCTCAATCTGTGTCCACCATCTGAGTTAGCTGGCTGACTTCCACAAGGTCACCTGTGAGATATTATCAGAAATGGCTTTCCTACATCCCTGCTGAAGTCTAGGAGTGCATGGAAAGCGTGTCACACTGCTTTCCTTCATAACACTCTTGATATCATTTGGTTGTGTCCCCACCAAAATCTCATCTTGAATTATACCTTCCACAATTCCCATGTGTCATGGAAGGAAGAGAGTGGTAATTGAATCGTAGCAAAGGGTCTTTCCCATGCTGTTCCTGTGATAGTGAAAAAGTCTCATGAGATCTGATGGTTTTAGAAAGGGAGTTCCCCTGTACAAGTTCTTCTTGTCTGCTGCCATGTAAGATGCCCCTTGCTCTTCCACCATGATTGTGAGGCCTCCCCAGCCATGTGGAACTGTGAGTCAATTAAATCTCTTTCTTTCATAAATTACCTAGTCCTAGGTATGTCTTTATTAGCAGCATGAGAACAGACTTATGCACCCCCTATAATTCCAACTCTGGGTAGGTTCAAAGCATTCCCCTATGGCCTGGATTGCTAGATTCACTAGTGGAAACATATATCATAGAGGCAGTCTCCCCATCTTTCACACTCTGGGGACTCACAGTTTTCTTCCTGGCTCATGGTGTAGGCTGCTGCCCACCACTTCTTTCAAAAGGTCTATGTTGATATTTCAGTTTTCCTGTTAAATTCCTGTGTTGTTTCTTGGAAAATATTCACAGCATGAAACTCTATAAAATATTTTCTTTCCAAGTGGCAGAGGCATGTTAGCAATGTCTCTAACATGCCATCTTGAAAAAAATTAAATGTTCATTTTAAAGGGACAAGTCTTAGATGAAACAAGATAGACAATTCAAAATGTACTTGAACTAAGAAAAAAAATGATATGAGTAAATGTTTATTTAAATTGCCAAAAGAAGCTGACAGTCTTAACATATTTAATTTTTATAATTGGATAATGGCTTTAGGGTAAAGCCATTCTAGAAAGAGGGCCAAAAATGCAAGCACTTAGTAGGGGTTAATATGTGGGAACACCTGAAAGGCAGAACAGATACCCAAAAATTAAGGATCCCATTTTTATACTGAATCCTGGGTCTTAAAATAGAAGAAAAAGCTGTGGAATGAAACAGTGTAACATATTCACAGTGAATTTTATCATAATGGCATTTTCCTGACACTGTTTGGCTACCTAATGCCTATCAGCTCATCCCCCATTTGATACCTTCGAGGTGTCCAAGAGCATGTTTTGCTTATCTAAGTGTACAAAGAACGAAGTCTCACTCTGTAGTAATAACAATTCACTCTAATTAACTGTCATTAGCCATCCTTAAGGGTATATTTTCTACCTAGTTATTACACACAAATGCTAAAAATTTTCTCATAATGTAATTTATGATGCCCCTCATAGTCAAAAAAGTCAGGCAACCCAATACAAAACAGTGTAAAGCCTTAGATTTTAAGAGAGTTCTCTCTACTTACAATTCTTGGGTTTGCATGAGCAAATGAGAGCTTTTCTTACCCAAATGGGATCTGTAGTGCCAACGGGGTCTGTGGTTGTCTACTGTGGGTATCAAGGGGGGCAAATAATAAGCAGAAAGAAGTACGTCAGAAGTGCATGGTGAAACAATTCAGTCAACTGAGAAGAAAAAAAAACAAAACAAAAAACTTTTCCTTAACATAAAACAAGATTGATGAAGTGAAAAAATAAAGACCTTTTAAAACTAATTTGACTTTTAGCTCTTAGCTATAGAGCTCAAAAAACAGTAACAACAGAAAAAAAAACCCACTTTAGCTGGGACAGACCAGCTGACCCCTTTGACTTTTAATCCCTTTTTTCCCAAAAGCCTTTCCTAAGTGAAAACAGTAAACTTTAACTAAGATTATGACTTAACCATGACCACATGAAGTGTTTCCAAAAAAATGACAAGCAATTTTCACAAGATTCAGAATCTCCCCTCAGGTAGCTTACGGAAAAGAAAATTCAAGACAGAAAATCAGATGCTGTCCATGGAGGGAAAAACAGTTACTAAATGACAGATGTCCCACAAGGATCAAAGCAGAAATAATTTATTCCACAAGCCAGGAATTGAATCCAGGCCTCCATGCTGGAAGTGCAAAGCTTTAGCTACTAAGCTCTTTTTAAAAAACAAAATTTCCATTTTATTGAGATTGAAATAATCTATATAAAATTGATTTTCTTCATCAAAAATAACAGCAATGTTTTCCATATTATTTCTAGACAAATTACAAAACACTTATTTTTGTAGACTTGCCAGGTTTTGCTTATAAATCTAGACAAGGCAGTAAACAATAGTCTTGGAGAAAGACAGAAAAAACATATACATCAGTTAATATCCATGGCCTTTGATTCTGTCTTAACCATGAAACAGAAGTGTTCAACATATACCTGCTAAAAAGTTTAGAAAGATGGAAGCTCCGCAAAGAAATGTAAACAGCCACAGCCAGATGTGGAATAACAGTAGGCTCTTCATTCAAATGTTACCTGTAATTTCTTCCATCAAGTTCATTTGAGAAAGACAAAATCTACACTAACATCATTCTTTGGTGGGCTCACAAGCTTCTTTCTCTCCAGTAATTTCTTTTAACTATCCAGTATAGATTTTTAACAACATACTTAAAACTCCTATTAGTCAAAGGTCAATTGTGCACTTCACTGTAACATTTTAAAGAATGAATGTCTTCTTCTCACACCTCCTCAAAATACATTTTTTCAAAGAATTGATAATCCAATACCAAACAAATACAGATCCACGGTGATAATAAATGTTATGTTTAAAATGACTTACCTAAAACAATTTCAGAATGCCACTAGCAGATATTACACAGAATTGAAACGTGGTACTTTTAATGTTCTCTTCTGGAAGAACAGATAGATCTTCAAAGCGTCAGAGTTCAAACAGGGGTTATTTAAACAGGTATATTATCCATGGGTAATGTATTCAATGGAGGCCTGTAGGCACAGATATTTTGTGATTAAGTGGCATAAATACACCGTATTGCTTTTCTTCCAAATATCAAATAGAAGAAAGCTTATTTTTAAAGTCTGTTAGGCATTTTCAGTGGTTTCAGAATTACCTGTAGGAAGCTCTGACTTAGTTGTATAGAGTTTATTATATGTGTCCACTGTGAAATACAGATTGTGTTTTATATCAAAACTTATGTTAAACAAAGCCAAGTTACATGACCTTTGGTCTGCCAAAGTGTTCCTCTGAGGCTTAACATGAGACAGCCACCATTCTTTTTCCCAGGGGTCTACAGCAGTCAATTTTCAGCATGCAAAGGATTTAATCTGCTCAAGAGAATTCATAAAGCTGGTCATGGCATTATCATGTATCCTTTCAGACTGGGTGCCTGACAAGAATTCAAAAATTCTCACCCTCCATGTGGCAGAGATCAAGAGACAGTGCCCTCACATGGTCTCAAAGTCAAGCAGGCAAGAACGTAAAACAAGATGAGAAGGAAACCTCATCTTGCCTTTGTGCCAGGCCCCTACAGCTAAGCTTGCAAATGACAAGTCTCCTGGGTTGGCTTCAAACAGTAGCCTTATAAAGGGTCCTAGGCCCTTGTGCTGTCCTCTGTTACCCCTCTCTATGACAGAACAATACAGACAAATCATTTTTTTTTCAGTAATCAAAATCCTATAGAGGAGATAAGAGGTGCAGTAACTTTTACCATTCACTCAACCCGTTTGCACAGGTAGAGAGACTAGAAGCCTGACAGGTAAGAAATTTTTACCCTTTTGCTGGCATTCCACGGTTTTGAGTTACCTCTCTCTGCAGCTTCCAGAAGAGCAGACCAGATTTTGTTGACCCTGATCACTGCACCATAACTGTGGAGTCCAAACTATATTACAAAAGAAAATCATCGTTTTCCATTTTTTTGGCGTTGTAGGCAAACTTCTGTCCATTTTGCAAAATGCTGCCCAGTGGGTCACGTACGGGAATGAAATGTTGAGTGAAACATACACACACACACACATACACGCACATGCGCACATGCACACACACACACACACACACACACACACACAATGGATCAGGATATGAGTGACACAAACTCTGAACCAACACGCTAGCAATTCTCTCATGATAGACAGCACCTAAAGTTGATATGATTGCATGCATTAACAGACGCATGACAGAAAAGTTCATAGGCTTCACTTCCCCATAAGATGTGGCACAGGGAAATAAAATAATGAGGCATTTTGAATAGAGTTACAGAATTGAGGGCCAGTGTGCCAGAAAGGGAAAGAGATAAAAAAGAGGGAGAGAGAGAGGAAGAGAGAGTTTTTTTAAGGACTCAATCTCAAACCAACTTAGACAAGGGAATGGTTGTGATTCATTCCACTGCCTGCCAGATTGATCAGACCCAGCTAGTCAACTGTTTCAATTTGTCCTGCATAGTTGTCTGTTCAGGTCACCCAGAGCAGTAAAACAGGGAAGCCATTTCAACCCATTCCTCGCAGATGTCTATTCAGGTGACGCAAACCAGTAAGGATTATGAGGGTAGAGGCAAAGCACCCTGAGTGACAGAAAATATAGAAAGACAAATGAAGAAAAAGAGAAAAAGAAAAAGAAAGAAAGGAAACTGTTGCCAGAGGTGAGGAGTTCCAGGAGTCTGACGAAAGACTCACCAATCATGGTGACACTGAATCGAAACTTCATGCGGCTCTTGTCAGCCTTGAAGGGATCTTGTCCAATAGTCCCATAAGCTTATAAGTCTCTCCCTTAGGGAAAGAAGGCTGCTCCACATTCTGTGATCCTGGATAAATCCTCAAAGAATATTTACGAATCATGGGTCCTTTGGCTTTCAATGCAAAAGAAATCTACATGAGGCCAAAAGAGATTTCTGAGACAAGGCTTCATTGGAGGTTATGCACAGACATAAGGGAAATAACACAAGTGAGAAAGAATTCCCAGATTGACTCTCTGAATAGGGCTTTTTTATTAGGCAAAGCATGGGAATTGACATCAGGGGAAGGTTATGTAGGCTGTACCATAAAAAGCATGTGAGAAGTGCAGTATGCAGGTCAGCACTTATCTAGTTGTGATGGTTACCTTGAGTAATAGGCCACATGGTGGTCTAGCCTGAAGCAACAAGGCTATAAATCAATTGTTCTACATTTCTTCCCAAGGTGGGACACTGCACAACCTTGGTTTTCTCTTAAAGTCAGTTCCTGCAATTCTTTAAGTAAAGGACTATTAACAGTGAGGTAGTGGTGTGAGTTTTGTAATCAGTTGGAATGCGTGAAGAATACTCTAATGGGGGTGAGCTGAAGCCAAGCCCCATTACTACCCTGTCTCACTTTTAATTAGATTTCAGAGAATATATTGTAAAGAATGGATGCCTGGACTCTAATAGGGTGGTGCTGATGGGGAAATTTGGGTTTGGAGTCCCCACATGAAGTTCTTATTGGGACACTGCTTAGGGAAGTTGCAGGAATCAGGTCACCAAACCCCAGAACCCAGAATGGTAGAACTCCTGGCAATGTGCATCATCAGCCTGGAAAAGTTGCATTCAGGTAAAACTTTAAAAGCATCCATATGGGCTTTGCCTAAGAAAACCACAGGGGCCCAGCTGCCTGAGGCTTTTGGGGTCCATCCTTTGTATTAATGTGCTCAAGATGTGGAATATAGAACCAATAATTAATTTTGAGGTTTATGATTTAATATTTGCTCTGTCAGATTTTAGATTTGTGTGAGTCTTATTGCCCTCTCCTTTGGCTAATTTCTTCCATATAGAATGGAAATGTTTATCCTTTATCTGTACTACCATTGTGTCTTGTTGGGATAAATTTTGTTTTTGATCTTACTGACTCACAACAATAAGAAATTTGCCTTAAGTCTCACATGAGACTTTTGACTTTGGACTTTTGAGTTGGTGCCGGAACAAGTTAAGACTTTTGGACACTATTGGGAAGGGATACTTTTATTTTGCAATGTGATAAGAACGTGAGATTTCAGAGTGCCAGAGGCAAAATAATTTAGTTTGGATATTTGTCCAATCCATTTTTCAGGCTGAACTTTGAACCCCAGTGATGGAAGTGGGGCCTGTTGGGAGATGCTTAGATTATGGGAGCAGATTTTTCATGAATGGCTTGGTGTCATCTTTGCAGTAATGAGTGAGTTGTCATGCAATTATTCTCAGGCGACCTTATTGTTAAAACGAGTCCTACACCTCCTCTCTTCTCTCTCACTTCCTACCATATGCTTTATACACACCAGATCTCACTCACCTTTTGTCATAAATAAAAGACTCCTGTGGCTCCCATCAGAAAGAGATGCTGGCACCATGCTTCTTGTAAAGCCTGAAAAATTTATCCAAATGCTTTTTTTTTTTTTAATTGCCCAGTATTAGGTATTTCTTCATGGAAACATAAAACGAGCTAAAAGAGGTAACTAAAAATAATTGTAAAATTTAATTTTGCATAAAAATATTACAAGTTTAAAAAAATATATTACAAGTTTAATTTTTATTAGCCTAGTAATATGAGATCACAATTTAAAAAGCTGCAAAAGGTACCAATAGCAATCTAAAAAAATCTGTAATTATAGGGAGAGGTTCATACATCCACAAACGAATAATGAAGTTGAAAGTCTACATGACATGACATAAAAAACCTAAATGAAAATGGATTAAAAACCCAAATGTAAGATTTAAAATTATGGAACTTCTAGAATAAATCATAGCAGTAAATATTGATGAACTTTGAATAGACAATAATTTCTATAAATGAAGCAAAAAGTATGTGACAAAATAAGAAATAATAGATACATTGAAATTCATCAAAATTAAAAACTTTTGTGCTTTAAAAAACAGCATCAAGAAAATTGAAAGATAATCTACAGAAAGGGAGAAAGTATTTGCAAGTCATGTATTTAATGTAGGGCTTGCATGCAGTATATATAAAGAACACTTAAAACTCAATAATAAAAACATAAATGATCCAATTTAAAAAAGGAGAGAATGTGAATATCCACTTCTGCAAAAAAGATATGCAAATTTTTAAAAAGTGTAAAAAAAGTGTCCAATGTTCTGTTAATAAATAAATGCAAATCAAAGCCACAATGAAACTTCTATTTCCAAAATGGCAATGTAAAGAAAGCTGGCTTTACTCCCCTCATCCCACAGAAAACCAGATACAAATATTCACCACTGAGATTATCATTAGGAACATTTCAGAACTCAAATATAAGGATGAATTCATTCCTTGAGCCACAGATAAATTTAAAAACTTTGAACAGATGGTAACAGAATTGAATTTCCATATCTGTGATGGCCCTTTATCCAATCTGCCTAGCACAAAACACAGAAAAATTCCCCTGAGTCATGGGTTCACATTGGAAAAAGTGAGATTGAGGTGGACAACCTATTTTCTGGCCATCTATTATTCCTTGGAAGGATACTTGTCCCTACCTCAAACCACAGGAAGAATTGCAAATGCTTGAAGGGAAAAATATTCCTGAGGACAACCAGAGACAAAAGGTGGAGGTGGGACTACCATGCCCAGCCTTAAAAAACTCTGCTCTGTAACTCAGCCAAAGAAATGAACCAAATACAAGGCTGTATGAAGTATGCCCCACAGGTCCCTTGGGTAAGAACTCCTGTCCTGTCTTTCTACATAGCTGGGATATTCCCTTTTTGGACCTTGCCCATTTGAAATTGGACACACTGTTATTGTTTGCTAGAACCAAGGCAAACCTGAACTTAAAGTACCATCTAGTGCTGAAAAGAAAGCAGGTACCTAGTGAAAAAAATAAAAAATAAATGTAACAGGTAAATTAGAAATAATGTCCAGACAAAAATTCCCAATAAAAACTGACAGAAGCTTGAGAGAGAAGTCTAGAGTAAATAACAAATTATTCAATGTAAAGATATCAACATACCCCCAGAGAAACAATAGCAAACAGGGAACCCTGACCTCCCTAAATGGACAAAACTTGAGCCCAGTGACTGACATTAAGAACATGGCAATACGTGAGCTCTCTAACCAAGAATTACAAATAGCAGTTTTAAGGAAACTCACAGAACAGAAAAACAGTTCACAAAATTTTCAGATAAATTTAACAAATAGATTAAAATAATATATAAAAATCAAGCAAAAATATTGGAACTTTGAAATACATTTGCTGAACTAACAAATTAAATGGAAGAGCTCAAAAGATGAATTAAGTAGATGTAAGAATCAGTGAACTCAAAGACAGGCTATTTGAAATTATACAATTAGAGGAGATAAAGGAAAATAATATTAAAAGAAATGAAGATCACCTAAAAGATATTAAAAAATTATCTCAAAAGACCAAATTTTTGAATTTTTGGTGTTCAAGAAGAAGTTGAAAAGAGCAAAGTGTAGAAAGCGTATGAAAGAAGTAATAATAAAAAATTCAAAACTTGAGAAATATTGAGATATAGGAAAGTAAGAGAATATCAAACCAATCTGCCCCAAATAAGACTACCTCAAGGCATATAAGTAATCAAACTCTCAAGTATCAAGGACAATGAGAGGATTCAAGAAGGAGCAAGACAAAAGAAGCAAATAACATATAAAATGACTGCAATTTGTCTGCCAAAAGACTTTTAAGCAGAATGCATACTGGCCAGGTGGCAGTAGGATGACATTTCTGAAGTGCTGAAAGGAGAAAAAATAACTGCCGTACAAGAATACTGTATCCAAACAAAAGCTATATTTCAAATACGAGGAGGAGATAAAGACTTTCCCAGACCAACAAAAGCTGGAAGAATTTATTACCAGTAGACCATCTTATAAAAAATGCTAAAAAAAGAGTTTTCCAATTTGAAAGAAAAAAACACTAACATGAAAAAAAAAAACACATCTGAAGGTATAAAACTCACTGTAAACTTAAGTACCAAAACAACCCCATAATACTCTAATAGTTAATTGTGGTTTGCAATCCACTCATAACTTTAGTATAAAATCTGGAAGTTAAATCTATTAATAACAATAATAGCTAAAGCAAACTGTAAAGAGAAAGGCAATATAGAAATATGTAAATCAGGACAACAAAAAGTCATAATGTGTGTGTGGGACAAGTTAAATTGTAGAGGGTTTTTTTCTTTTTGAGACCAAATTTCTGATTCAACCAGGCTAGAGTGCGATGGTACAATCTCGGCTCACTGCAAACTCCGTCTCCTGGGTTCAAGTGATTCTCCTGCCTCAGCCTCCTAAATAGCTCAGATTATGGATGCCTGCCACCACATCCAGCTAATTTTTGTATTTTTAGTAGGGACAGGGTTTCACCATGTTGGCCAGGCTGGTCTCAAACTCCTGACCTGAGGTGATCCACTTGCCTTGGCCTCCCAAAGTGCTAGGATTACAGGCATAAGTCAAGGTGTAAAGATTTGTACTTGTTTAATTTGTTTCTATGTTTTGTTTTGTGATTTAAGATAAGTTTACCTCTATTCGAACTACTTGTTATAGCTATAAGATTTATTTTGTAAGCCTCATGGTAACAATAACACAAAAGCCTATAATAGATGCACTAAAAAATGCAACAAATGAAAATATATCACCAGAAAAACCAATTAACCATAAAGACAGTAAGAAAAAAAGAGAAAAGCAGACAAATTACAAAAAAAAAAAAAGAAAAAAGAAAAAGAAAAAGCAACAAAATAGCAGTAATAAGTCCTTACTTACCAACAATAACACTGACAATAAAGTGACTCAATTTGATAATTAAAAAACCTATAATGGCTGAATGGACAAAAAAAAGACCCAACTATATGCTGCCTATAAGAAACCCACAACACTTAAATGACACACATAGACTAAAAGTGAAGTGATAGAAAAATATATTCTGTGCAAGTGGAAACCAAAATAAGATCAGGAGTGGCTATACTTATGTCAGATAAAATATACTACCAGTCAATAGCTGTAAAGTCCACAAAGTTTACTATATAATGATAAGGATATCTAATCAGCAAGAAGATATAGCAATTATAAATAAATATGCACCCAACACCCGAGCACCCAAGTATGTAAAGCAATCGTTAATACATCTAATGGAAAAGATATACTGCGGTCCAGTAATAGTAAGGTACTTTAACACCCCATTCTCAGTAATTGATAGGTCATTCAGATGAACAATCAGCAAAGAAACATTGGATTTAAACTACATATTAGACTAAATAAGGCTACCTGACACTTACACAATGTTTAACCTAATTGATGTAGAATACACATTCTCTGCATCAGCATATAGATCTCTCACCAGAATAGACCATATCTTAAGCTACAAAAGTCTCAATAGATTCAAAATAGGAAACATAGCAAGTATATATTTTTTTCTGAGAATAATGGAATAAAACTTGAAACCAATAACAAAATGAACCACAAAAACTATGCAAACACATAAAAATTAATCAACATGTTCCTGAACAATCAATGGGTAAATGAGATAATTAGGAAAAAAATTAAAACTTCTTGAAACAAATGAAAATGGACATGAAACATAAGAAAAATCTATAGGTTATACCAAAGGCAGTGTTAAGAAAGAGGTTTATTGCAATAAATAATTACATCAGGAAATAGAACAAGTTTAAATAAACAAGCTAATGAAGCACCTCAAGGAAATAGGGTAAGAAAGAAAAAAAAACAACCCCCAAATTAGCACATGAAAAGAAGTATTAAAGATCAGAGTATAAATATAAGAAATTGAAACTATAAAAATAGAGAAGATCAACAAAATGAAACATTTTTCTTTTTTTTTTTTTTTTTTTGAGACAGAGTTTTGCTCTTGTTACCCAGGCTGGAGTGCAATGGCGTGATCTCGGCTCACCGCAACCTCCGCCTCCTGGGTTCAAGCAATTCTCCTGCCTCAGCCTCCTGAGTAGCTGGGATTACAGGCAAGCGCCACCATGCCCAGCTACTTTTTTGTGTTTTTAGTAGAGACGGGGTTTCACCATGTTAACCAGGATGGTCTCGATCTCTCGACCTTGTGATCCACCCGCCTCGGCCTCCCAAAGTGCTGGGATTACAGGCTTGAGCCACCGCGCCCGGCAACATTTTTCTTAAGAAGTAAACAAAATTGACAGAACTTCCCCTAGAATAAGAAAAAATAAATAGGACCTAAGTAAATAAAATCAGAAAAAAAAGGAATAACAACACCACAGAAATGTAAAGACTCGTTAACAGCTATTATGAACAGGTATACATCCACAAATTGGAAAATCTAGAAGCATTCGATAAATTCCTGGACAATCTACCAAGATTGAGACATACGGATTAAAAACATCAACAAATGAATAATGAGTAACAAAATCAAAGCCATCATAAAATGTCTCTCATGAAACAAAAGCCCAGGACTTAATTGCTTTACTGCTGAATTCTCCCAAACATTTAAATAACAACTAATACCAATTCTACTCAAAGAAAAAAAAAAAGTAGAAAATGTTTCCAATTTAAATCTATGAGGCTAGAATTACGCCAATACCAAAACCAGACAAAGACACAACTAAGAAAGAAAACTGTAAGTCAATATATCTAATAAACATAGATGCGAATATCTCCCCCAAAATACTGTCAAACCAAATTCAACAACACATTCTAAAGTTCATTCACCATGATCAAGTGGGATTCACTCCAGAGATGCAAGAATGGTTTATTTGCAAATCAGTTAACATGATACATCCTATGAGTAGATACAAGAGAAAAAAACCTCATGATTATTTGAATATATTCTGAAAAAGCAGTTAACTTCAACATCTCCATATGAGAAAAAGCCTCATAAAACTGGGTAGAAGAGGAACATACCTCAAAATAGTAAAAGCCATTATGAAAGGAAAATAAATCTTGGAACCCCCAAATCTATAAGCCAAAGGGAAAAGTCAAGCTGGGAACTGTTAGGGTAAACCTGCCTCCCATTCTATTCAAAGTCATCTCTGTTCACTGAGATAAATACATCGCTGATTGGTTCCTTTGGAAAGGCTAACTTGATACTGGCATAAAATCAGATACATAGACCAACTGAAAAGAATAGAGAACCCAGAAACAAATCCACATGCCTACAGTCAACTCATTTTTGACAAAAGTGCCAAGACTTACACTTGGTAAAAGACAGTCTCTTCAGTAAATGTTGCTGGGAAAACTGGATATGCACATGCAGAAGAATGAAACTAGATTTCTATCTCTCACCAAAAATCAAATATAAAAATACAGTCACAATGGACTAAATACTTAAATGTAAGACTTCAATATGTGAAAACACTATAAGAAAACATTAGGAAAAATCTTATCCCGCAAGCACAGGCAAGCAAAACAAAACTGGATCCATGGGATCATGTCAAGTTAAAAAGCTCCTGCACAGCAAAGGAAACCATTAGTAAACTGAAGAGGCAACCTACAGACTGGGAGAAAATATTTGGAAATGACCCATCTGACAAGGGATTAATAGCAAGAACATGTAAGAAGTTCAAACAACTCTATAGGAAAAAAATTCTAGTAATTTCATTAAAAATGGGTAAAATATTTAAATAGGCATTTCTCAAAAGAAGATATGTAATGGCAAATATGCATATGAAAAGGTGCCAACATCATTGTTCATCAGAGAAATGCAAATTAAAACTATAATGAGATATTAAGTCACTCCAGTTAAAATGGCTTTTATTCAAAAGACAGGCAATAACAAATACTGGCAAGAGTGTGGAGAAAAGGAAAACCTCATATGCTGTTGGTGGGAATGTAAATTATTACAACCACTATGGAGAACAGTATGGAGATTTCTCAAAAAACAAAAATTGAGCCACTATAGGATCTTGCAATCATGCTGCAGGGTATACACCCATGTGAGGGCAATCAGTATATTGAGGCGATATCTGCACTTCCATGTTTGTTGTGTCATTGTTCACAATAGCTAAAATTTGAAAGCAACCTAAGTGTCCATCAACAGATGGATGGATAAAGAAAATGTGGGAGATATACACGGTGGAATACTATTTAGCCATAGTAAGAATGAAATCCTGTCATTTGCAACAACATGGACAGAACTTAAGATCATTATTTTAAGTGAAATAAGCCAGGTACAGAAAAAATAACATCGCATGTTCTCAATGATTTGTGGAATCTAAAAATCAAAACAGTCAAACTCATGTACATAGAGAGTAGAAGGATTATTACCAGAGGCTAGGGAAGGTAGTGAGGAGGTGGAGGACAGATGGGGATGGTTAATGGATTAAAAAAAATGTAACTAGAAAGAATAAATAAGAAATACTATGTAATTGCAAAACCGGGTGACTATAGTTAACAATAACATTCTTGTGTGTATTGAAATAACTAAAAGAATGTAATTGGTTGATAACACAAAGTATAAATGCTTGAGAAGATGGATACCCCATTCTTCATGATGTGACTATTTCACATTGCATACCTGTATTAAAACATCTCATGTACCCCAGAAATATATACACCTACTATGTACACAAAAATTTAAAAATAAAAAAAATTTAAAACAAAAATAATTTAGCAACATAAAATATTATATGCTCTGATCATGTTGGATTCATCCCAGGAATAAAAGGTTAGTTTAATATTCAAAAATTAATTTTCACAACTTTTGATACTAATAAAATAAAGAAACATACTTCAATAAGAGAAAAATGTTATTTTACAGTGTTCAATAGCTCTTTATAATAAAAGCTGTCAAAAGCCTAGCAATAGTTAGGAACTTCATCAACCTGATAAAGCGTATATTTATCTAAAACATACAAGAAATGATCATACTTAAACTAGTGATTTTTTTCCTTCTCAAATATGAGGAAAACGGCAAAGATGTCTGCTCTTGCCACTTATATTATCATAGGATTGAATGTTTTAGAAAGTGAAATCAGACCAGCATAATAATAATTAGCATCCAGATTTTAAATGAAGAATAAAATTGAATTTATTTGCAAATGACAAGATTCTTTATGTAGAAATCCATAAACTATACAACAAAATTCTTGAACTAAAATGATTTCATCAATGTTACAAGATATAATATTAATATACCAAATGAATTATTACATTTCTATAAGCCAGAAATAAACCATTAGAAATGAAGTTAATAATGCACTTTCATTCACAATAGCACATTATGAGAAAAGTACTTAGGAATAAACATATTAGATGATTTCAAAACTTCTCTGCTGAAAATCACAAGAAGTTGTTGAACAAATTTTAAAAGGCCTAATTTTAAAAATTTCATGTTCATTGATTGGTATACTCATTATTAACATGAAAATTACCCCCAAAGTAATTTATTGTTTCTATTTAATGTCTATTAAAATTCCAGCATTCCTTTTTTAGGAAATAATAAATTATGTCTAAAATTTTATGAAAATTCAGGTTGTTTTGGCCTTTCCAGGTCTTTAATTTTCATATTGGGGTTTAATTATGTTATTATATGTATCAAAAGTTAAATTATGTTCTATTATGGTCATGCCACTGTTTGTTTATCTATTCACCTACTGATGGACATTTACATGGTTTTCAAGTTTGGCTATTAAAAATAAGCTTCCTATTGATATTCATGTAAACATTTTATGTGGCCATACACTTTAATTTATTTTGTGCAAATATTTAAGCGTAAAATTAGTGGACCATTGCTAGGTGTATGCTTATTTAAAAAAGAATGCCAAATTAGTTTCCATAGTGGTTGTGGCATGTTACATTCCAACCAGTAGTGTATGAGAATTCTAGTGCTCCACATCCTCACAATCACTTGATGGCTAGTTCTTTTAATTTTAGCGATTGTAATAGGTATGAAATTATATCTCATCAATTTTTTATTTGCATTTTCATAATTAATAATGATGATAATCTTGTCATGTGTTTATTTGCCATTAGCATTTTTTTGTTAAATGCTCTTATAACTTTTTATTTACTGAATTTTTTCTTAGTAGTGACTTTTGATATTTCTTTATGTAATACAGAATCAAGTATTCTATCATATATTTTAGTTGAAAATATCATCTTTCAGTCTATAGCTTATCTTTTCAATTTTTATGATGTTCATCACAGAGCAAAGGTTTAAAGTTTTAATGAAGTTCAACTTTTCAATTTGGATCATGCTTTTTGTGTCACATATAACTGATCTTCTCACTCAAGATCATAAAGATTTCTTGTATTTTCTTCTGGAAGTTTTATAGTTTAGGTTTCAAGTTTCAGTTGGTGATTAATTTTTACTTTTGTTTAGGGTGTAAGGAAGTATAGATCAAGATTTATTTCTTGTATAAGGACATAGATATATAAGTGTTTCAGCACTGTTTGTTGAAAAGACTATTCTTTCCCTGTTAAATCTCCTCAGCCATGTCTATACAAATCAATTGACCATTTATGTGTGGGATTATTGATAAATTCGATTCTGTTTCACTGCACTACTTTCATGCCATTATGGATATGCCAAATTGTCTTGATACTGTAGTTTTATAATAAAAATCAAAACACTATTTCATATTGATTTGACTTCACTATTTCTCAGTCATCATCAAAATATCTACATTATTCCATAAAACTCTTCCTAGGGGAGATAAAAGTTGCAAATTCTCTGTTGTTAATTCCAGATACTTTGAAAAGATTAATCAACTCTTCAATAGAGAGCATCAATTTATACCCCAATACTATTTGAAATATTTGCTTCAAATCCTTGCTTTGCTGTATTAACTAATCCTAAACTATTCTGTCTTGATCTTGATCTTAACCTGATCCAAAATAAATCACCACGTTAAAGACAAGCTTCAAACCGCCAAATTTCAAAATCCCAATAAGCACTTTATCTTAACAAGTAAAAATCTAAACAAATTGAAATCAACAGCACTTCTGAAATTCATCAGATAAGTGAGGTCATAGGGCAAACTGCTACTTCAAAATTAGAGAGACAGAAAAGCAAATATAGAAAATTACAGTTTACCAGAGGAAAACCCAGAAATATAAAATTCTATGAGAATTAGTGCCATGATGTGACAACCTAAGCTATAATTGATATAATTTTTATAAAAATTAGTACATAGTATATAATTACATATATATAAAACTCCAAAAAATACAAGTTAATATGTATTGACAGAAAGCATATCAGTGGTTGCCTAAGTAAGAGGAAAAGGGCATAAGGGAAGGATTATAACGGGTCATGAACAAACTCAAGATTGATAGATATGTTCATTATGTTTGTATATGGACTTGTGGGTATTTACATAGGTAAAACTTTTCAAACTTTATATTTAACTGTGTTCACTTACTGTGTGTCAATTATTCTCAAATCAATTAAATAAAATGGAATTCTTTTTCTCCAAAAGTCCCTAGACCCAACCAGTTTTAACAGACAGGTTTAACAGAAAGAAATATGTCCTTTATATAAATCTATTCTAGAATACATAAAGAAAAAACTTCCATTAACTTATAAACCCCACAACTTACATTATAAAGTCTGCATGTGTAAAGCTGATACCAAATCCTGGTAAGTGGAGTTCAACAAAAAAAATTTACAAGCATCAGTTTTTAATGAATATATGTGAGAAAAATCACTAACAAAATATTTTCAAACTCAAAACAAAAATATTTTAACCCTATAACACATTATGTCCTCATTAGGTTTATTTCAAAAATATGGATTCTTTTAAAATTTGAACTTTAATCAATATTTTTTAAGAATTTAATATATTATAGAAAAATATATCACATTAAATCTGATGGTATTTAACACTATCAAATAGTATTTGAAAAAATTCAACATTCATTAATCATAAAAACTTTCAGCAAAATAAAAAGGTAGAAGATGATTTTTTAATCCTAATAATGGATAATTTTAAAAATCCTGTATAGAAACCATCATACTTAAATGGAATTAAACGGAAGGCATTCATTTTAATTTCAAGAAAGAAACAAAGGTGCCTTGTATTATCACCCCTAGGGGTTTATCATTGTGCTATGAGCTAATAAATAGAAAGGTGTAACAAACAGAAACTAAGCAGAGAATTTTAATTAGTCACAGATGACAATGATATGCTTAGACATAAAATAATCTACAGGCAAATAATCATAAGTAATATGAGAGTTCAGCAAAATTTGTGGATACAAAATCATTACACAGAAAGAAATTGTATTTCTACCCAACAGTAAGAATCTCTTCTTGCAATTTTTAAAGTATAATCTGTAGTAACATGAAAAATAATTCATAAGAGGAAATAAGAAAACATGAAAAAAGACTTAATGACAACTTTACCAAACAGATTGAAATATAAAAATAATAGTAGTAGAGGCTATTTTTATCATTCTTACCAGAATCATTCCTTGGTCCAAAGCCTATATCAGCTGTTGGTTATGAAACACCTCATGCAGATGCAAAGGTACAATTTACTAACATTTTATTAAATGATTCTGAAGATTTAGATCTTAGAAAGCAGGAAAGGTAGACTTGCTATGTTTCTGTAGAATATTTAAGCTTTATTTCAGTATCATTTTATGCTAATTTATTGTTTTATATCCTATTGCATGGTTGTTGCTATATCTACTGCTTTTAAGACAGGATTTGCAATGTATTCAGATATATCATTTGTATAACACATAAGGACTGAAAACTGAAGCTCAAATACTGGTTAGCTCAAAAAGAGATTTATTTTATGAATGCAATTCAATGTCTTCTCATTACGTGTAGGATGGTAAATGCTGTAAGTTGCTTGATTTTGCATTTTATAATCAGAATTAAATATTGACTCTTCAAGATCAAAGAAAAAGAATATTAAATTCTAAGTAAATAATCACGTCAATTGAACTGTAAATACCTTGTGATTATACTTTCATAGTACGCAAATAGTCAATATTTTTTTAGAAATATTGACCATCAGAGAGTTCCACATTAGCCAAAACAATAGCAAGAACCTTCTAGAAGTTCTTCAAGGAAACCCTAGAAAGATCATAACTGACAAACACTATTCCTTGTGAATGAGGTCCACTCTGCTCCCTCTAGCGTCAGTTAACTTTATTGAGAATACTAATTGCCATCTTCAAGATTACTGCCACACCAGGGATAGGGTTATGGAAAGCTGGATTAAGATTCCTCAAAGCTTTACTGTTCTCTTCATAGCACTCTTTACTTAATTCAGTGTCTGCTTGGTTGCTGTAATTTTTTTTACTATTTTTCTGTGTTCCATCAAAATTGATTCTGACAAATTTTGCTCAATTTTTTAGTGTGTCTGTGGAGAAAATGTTTCTTGGAATTTCCTACTTTACAATTTTTTCTTACATTGCTGTTAGAGCATTTTTATTTGCGATATTTCCCTTTGATTATTTCTTAGAGATTGTGCCTCTCTGCTTTCATCGTTTGTACATTCTTGTGTGTTTTTGCCATTCTGTTACAGCCCTAACATATCAACCATTGTATTTTAAATTCCTTTTCTGATAATTATCAAGCCCGTTACATCTGAGTTGGCTATGATGTCTGATTTGACTCTTTAGACTGCATTTTCTTGCCTTTGATACGTCCTGTAATGTTTTTGAGAAAGCTATACATGTTTTTCGCTAAGAGTCCAACACTGTAAAATATCTGAAAATATTCATTCTGAGCCAAATATGAGTAACCAATGGCTCATGACACAGCCCTCAGGACATTCTGACAACATGTGTCCAAGGTGGTCAGGGAACAGTTTGGTTTTATTCATTTTAGGGAGACATGAGGCATCAATCATGATGTGTAGGGTGTATATTCTTTCTATCTGGGAAGGTGGGACAACTCTGGAAGTAGGGGCTTCCAGGTCACAGGTAGATGATATTTTGGGTCTTTGATCAGCCTTTCACAAATACATAATTTACATGTGAAAGCGAATAGAGGAATACTCACCTATGCCTTAGTCTGACTCCAGCAAATATGCATTTTTACATAAACAATAGGGAAGAGAAAGCAATCAGATATGCATTTATCTTAGGTGAGCAGAAGGATGACTTTGAGCTCTGGCCTTTGTCTGGCACCTGTGAAGATAAGCTGTCAATTTACCTTGTCAGGGTGAAATTCAACAGAACTGTTTTAGTGTAAAGATCTTGAGATCCACAAGGAATTTCCTTGTGGGTAAATTGTGATGGAGATATGTAGCCTTTTTTTTTTTTCCTTTGTTACCGTTTTTTTTTTTTTTTTTTTTTTGAGACCAAGTTGCCCAGGCTGGAGTGCAGTGGTGCTATCTTGGCTCACTGGAACCTTCGCCTCCCAGATTTAAGCGATTCTTCAGCCTCAGCCACTTAAATAGCTGGGACTACAGGCACATACCACCAGGCCTGGCTAGTTTTTGTGTTTTTAGTAGAGACAGTGTTTCATTATGTTGGCCAGTCTGGTCTTGAACTCCTGACCTCAGGTGATACACCCCTCCTCAGTCTCCCAAAGTGCTGAGATTACAGAAGTGAGGCGCTGAGCCTGGCCTCTTTGTAGCTATATTATCTAGGAATAAAATGGGAGGCAGGATTGCCTGACACCCTTTGGCTTAGTGATTTGGGGGTCCCAAGATTTATTTTCCTTTCACATGTTGTATCAATTATAGGGACTAAAGTACATAAATCCATAGTGCAAACATTTATATTATATGGCTAGGATTTGGGCTATGTTTAATGATTGTTATATCTGAAGGAGGTAAAAGCTTTAAAATCCTCTTGTGTCTGTGTTTTTGCCTCTTCTCTTGACTTTCAGCTTCCCTGAGTACTCCTTAGAGGATTGCATTTTGCTGTTCATTTTTTCCCTAAACCTCTTTTATTATGCTGAAGCCTATTGATGTGGTAGTGAGGTGCAGAGGATATGAAGCCTTCTATTATCTTATGTTAAATCTCAGTGTTTAATAAACTTTTCTCTGAACTGTGACCCTCACAATTGTTTCTTCAGCAGTATGGCTCTTTCATCTTTGGTGAAACAGAAGCCTAGAGTTGATCTTTCTTATAAAAACATCTTTTGACATGTTTTACAAGGATTATTCTTTCCATTCTCCTGCCAGATACAAGAGGAAAATCTTTCTCCAGTCCTCATTTTGAGAATCTGCTGATATTCCTTGATGTAGGAAACCCACATAGGTTTGTTTGCTTTTTTTCTCACTAGTGTACAATCAATTTCAACAATTTTTCAAAATTAGCACTTGAGTGTTCCAACTAATTTATGCCTCTAGTGGCTTTGGCTGTTCTAGTGGCTTTGGCTTAAGCAGTTCTCAGCTGTAAGTTTTTCCTGTTTCTCTGAATTTTCTAGTGGTGGATTGCCCTGCAGCCTCAGTTCTTTGACAAGGGAAATAAAATTTACTCATTTTTAGTTTGTTCCACTTTTTTTTTTTTTGCTGGAGGGACAGAAGTGATGATTAGCAAACTGTTTACATAATAGAGGTGGAATCACAAGTAGCATGTGTTTTTGCTTTTGATTTCGTTTTCTTATGTTCTATTTTTCCTATCTGCTCTTTTGAAGCTACAATTTCACATTTGTTAGACTACTTGATAATTTCTACAAATCAATGTGGTTATGTTATTTAATTTCAAAGATGTAAGTTCAGAGATACATATTAGCAGTGCCTGAAAACAAATGCCTCATATATTTTGTCTCCCTTTTTTTTTTTTTTTTTTTTTTTTTTGAGACAGAGTTTTGCTCTTGTTACCCAGGCTGGAGTGCAATGGCGCGATCTCGGCTCACCACAACCTCCGCCTCCTGGGTTCAGGCAATTCTCCTGCCTCAGCCTCCTGAGTAGCTGGGACTACAGGCATACACCACCATGCCCAGCTAATTTTTTGTATTTTTAGTAGAGACGAGGTTTTACCATGTTGACCAGGATGGTCTCGATCTCTTGACCTTGTGATCCACCCGCCTCAGCCTCCCAAAGTGCTGGGATTACAGGTGTGAGCCACCACGCCCGGCTACTTTGTCTACTTTTGTAGTTGTTAACAGTATTTGCGGTGGTCAAATCTAGAACCAATTATTCTGCCATGAGCAGAACATATTTCTGGTTGTTGTTGCAATGGTGTTCTCTTTCTAGCTTTTCTCACAGTATACATTTAGCCTATCTCTCTTTTCTCTATTGTACATAGAACCCAAGTGTAGGAGTGCCTGAGATCTTGTTTTCTATCTGTATTTTTTACTTAGTCAACTTTATCCATTAATCTAAATTTGAATTGAAATACGTATAATGCAGATTGTGGAATTTTCCCTCAAGCCACGGTATTCTGTGAATTCCAAATTTGAAATACATATATAATTATAGAGGTTGGCTGTCTCTCCATTTTCTCAAACATGTATCAACAAATACTAGGAATTTTGGCTAGTATTATATATATATCCTTATCTCTGCTAACTCCTCCTCCACATCTCTGGACTGGAAACAGACAACCTATAAAATGGGAGAAAATACTGTACTGAAGTATGCATCCAACAAAAGACTAAAATCCAGAATCTGTAAAAAATGTAAGCAAATCCAAAGGAAAAAAACAAATAACCCTATTAAAATGTGGGCAAAGAACATGAATAGATGCTTCTCAAAGGAAGACACACAAGCTGCTAACAAACATGTGGAAATGCTGAACATCACTAATCACCAGAGAAATGCAAATGAACACCCCACAGAGATACCGTATTACACCAGTAAGAATAACTATTGTTTAAAAAGTCAAAAACAACATATGTTTACATGCATGTGGAGAAAACAGAATGTTCATACACTACTGGTGGGAAAGTAAGCTACTTCACTCACTATGAAAAACAGTATATAGATGTGACAAAGAACTAAAAATAGAACTACTTATTTGATCCAGCAATCCTACAATTGGGTATCTAAGCAATGGAAAAGAATTCACTATACTGTATATAAAAGACATCTGCACTTACATATTTTTCACTGCACTATTTACCATAGCAAAGTTATGGAACCAACTTATGAGTCTACAAACGGTTAGTTAGTAAAAGAAAATGTGGTATATATACACAATGGAATATGATGTAGCCATACAGTAGCATAAAGTCATGTCTCTTACAGCAACATGGATGGAGCTGAAGGCCATCACCCTAAGAAAACTAACATAAAAGCGGAATATCAAATACACATGTTCTCACTTATAAGTAGAAGCTAAACAAATAATACATATGGACATAAAGATGGACAAAATATATTCTGGAGACTCCAAAGGCATAAGAGTGGGAGAAGAAGGAAAGATAAAATATAACCTATTGAATACAATGTCCAATATTTAGTTAATGGGTACTCTAGAATCACAACTCTCACCATTATACATGTAATACCTATGTAACAAATAAGCACATGTATCCCCCCTCCCGAATTGAAGATAAAATTAAAAAAAAAAAAACCACGAAAACAATTCCAATTATTAAAAAAATACTTGGAAATAAAAAATTAACAAAACTAGTATAGAAGTTTCTGAAAATGATAATATTGTTTGAAGAAACTAAAATAATAATATGTAAGTGATTGGCAAAATAAAATCACATGTTCATGGATTGGAAGAGTTGACATTATTAAGATGGTAATATTCCCCAAATTGACCTAGTGATTCAAGGCAATGTCTGTCAAAATTCCATGTGACATTTGTGAAGGAATTGGCAAGCTGATCCTAAAATGCGTATTGAATTGCAAGGGACCCAAAATGGCCAAAACAATCTTGCAAAGGAAGCACAAATAAGTACTCAAACTTTGTAACTACAACATCTATTACAGAATAACAGAAATCAATGCAGTGTGCTACCAGCATGATGACAGAGATATACATCAATGGAATAGAGCAGTGAGTCCAAAAATAAACCCAGGTGTCTGTCTATGGTGAACTGTTGCTTGAAAAGGATACTAGCCATTCTGTGAGGGAAAAAATACTATTTTCGACAAATGGTGCTAGAACAACTGAATAGAACTGCAGTCAAAAGGATGAAGTTGAAAACATAATGCACACCATAAATAAAAATTAGAAAAAACTAATTAATAGTTAAAAGTTTAAAATACTTAAAAGAAAACAAAAAGATAAATTTAAGAATCTTAAATTCTATAATGAATGCTTAGATATGACACAAAATATGAACAACAAATGACAACACAGAGAAACTTGACTACTTTAAAATTTACAAGCTTTGTAATTTCAGGAACACTAACAAGAAAGTGAAAAGACAATACAAGAATAAAAGCATGTATGCACATAATGTATCTGATAAACACGAGACTCTCGAATGTGTAAAGAACAGTTACAATGGAATAATCAAAAGACAACCTAATGAAAAAGGAGCAAAGAGTCTGCATAGACATTTCCCCCAAGAAGAGATTAGAATGGCCAATAAGCACATAAAAAAGATTCTCAACATGGATACTTAAAGCTGTAGATCAAGACCACAATAAGATAACATTTTACACACACTAGAATGCCTAGAATCCTCAAGTCAGATAATAGAATTTAGAAGCATGTGGAGAAGTAGGAACATTCCTACAGTGATTGTGGGAATGTAAAGTGTCACCACCACATTGGAACAAAGAACTTACATAAATTAAAATCAAATAATTTAACATGGGGTTGTCATATGACTCAGCAATTCTATTCCTAAATATATATCTTAAAAAAGTGACCACAGAATTCCAGGCAAAAGCATATAGAATAGTGTTTCTCGCAGCTCCGTAGGTATGATTTGATTTCTTTGGCTTTGTATCTAAGTAGGGAGCACTAGTGGCTCAGAGGCCCCACCCCTATGATGCTCAAGAGGCCTCACCCCTGTGATGCTCGAGGCCCCACCCCTCTGATGTCAAGAGCTCCCACCCCTTTGATGCTCAAAAGGCCCCACCTCTCTGATGCTCAAGAGACCCCGCCCCTCTGAGTCTCAGCGGGGACAATTGTTGCCTTGGCTAGATTGTGACAGAGAGGGCAATCACCCTTCATGTTGCCTCAGCAGGCCCTGGGCCTACAGAAAGGAGACAAGATTCAGAGGTTGAGGATGGGTTCTCCTTGTAAACTGAAGGCAGCCTACTAGTTCTACCTGGGTGATAACCTGAGAACTTCGGAACCCTGCAGCCTAAAAAAATTCTAAAGGTGCCTGTCATCTCACAAAGTGACGTAAGTGTTCTTTCTTTATTTGGGGGCAGTCCAGAAGAGCACGCCACAGACATGTTTAACCCACACATATTAGATGTTCCTGCTGTAATTTTTGACAACGGTTCAGGACTCTGCAAAGCAGGCCTGTCTGGAGAGCTTGGGCCCCGCCATGTCATTAACTCTGTCTTGGGATATCCTAAAGTCAACAAGCCTTTAGTAAGACCCAGTCAGAAGTACTTGGTGGGACAAGAAGCCCTATACAAGTGTGAGGCCTTATATTTGCACTACCCCATTGAGCGTGGACTGGTAACAGGATGGGATGACATGGAGACACTCTGGAAACATCTCTTTGAGTGGGAGCTGCGAGTAAAACCTAGCCAACAGCCTGTGCTTATGACCGAGCCTTCTTTGAACCCTCGAGCAATTCGAGAAAAGGTTGCAGAAATTATGTTTGAGAACTTCAGTGTGCCTGCTTTTTACCTGTCTAATCATGCAGTGGCAGCGCTCTATGCCTCTGCCTGTGTCACAGGCCTGGTGGTGGACAGTGGTGATGGGGTCACTTGCACTGTCCCCATCTACGAGGGTTACTCCCTGCCTCACGCAGTCACCAAACTCTATATGGCAGGGAGGGACATCACAGAGCACCTCACCCGGCTCCTCTTTGCTAGTGGGTGTAACTTCCCTTGCATCCTTAACAAGGCCGTGGTAAATAACATCAAAGAGAAGCTGTGCTACATCGCCTTGGAGCCAGAGGAAGAGCTACACAAGTGTCGGGGAAAGGTCCTGGGAGCATACAGACTGCCAGATGGACATGTCATCAACTTTGGGCATGAGCTGTACCAAGTGCCTGAGGTTCTTTTTGCACCTGACCGGCTGGGCATCCACAGCCCAGGACTCTCAAAAATGGTCTCCAGCAGCATCATGAAGTGTGACACTGACATCCAGAAGAACCTTTTTGCAGAAATTGTGCTCTCCGGGGGCACCACTCTCTTCCCTGGGCTGGAGGAAAGGCTCATGAAAGAATTGGAGCAGCTGGCTTCCAAAGGTACTCCCATCAAGATCACTGCTTCTCCTGATAGATGCTTCTCTGCATGGATTGGTGCATCCATCATGACCTCTATGAGCAGTTTCAGGCCAATGTGGGTCACCTCTGTGGATTTCAAGGAGTATGGGACATCTGTGGTTCAAAGAAAGTGCTTTTAAAGATCCTCGAGCAGAGGGGACATCTTGAAGTGCCAGATTAGAGGAGTCTCAGTGGGAGGTGGCATTTTCTTCTGGGCTTCAGCATGATGCTCAATAAAAGTTTCATCATTTCAAGTTTCAGTTTACTCGTAGTATCACTATAATATATGAATATATGTCATGAATCTTTAGGTTGCTCTTTACTGTCTTCTCTCCCATAGACCTCTTAAGATGTTTTTCTCCTAAGAAAACCTTGGGTTTCTATGTTGAGGTTATGTTCTTATACAGGATTTATAGCAAAAGGTGCCTGGGAGTCATACCTAGGAACTTGATTTGGTAGGATCCCGAGAATCTTTAAATTAAATTATTATCTTAGGTGGTTCTGATAGGCCTAGTTCCCAGGAGACCAAATCATGAAGAAAAGTGTGGGAAAAGGAAGGAAATAAACAAGAACCAGAAACCCTCCACTAGTCTAAGGGTTCAAGTCATTTTACCTGGTTTGTACTTAGTGCAGTAAGAGTCTTGCTCTGCTGTTATGAGCTCAAAACACTAATTAGAATGGAAACTAGTTGGGCACAGAAATCACTGTTTTCTAAGGCTCTCTAAGCTCAGGGTCCTTGTTCCCAGTTGGAGCATTAAGAATCAGTACTTCCAATTTATTGTTGTAGATTTTTACCATTTTTAATCTCAAGGCTATATATAGCATCATTTTCTTATGAATACAACACTAGAAACAGTTAATAGTTATCAATAAAATGATCATCGAATAAGTTATACATACAGAAATACTTCTCATTAAGTTAATACATGTATAAATAAATGGGATTTTATGTGATTATAAGCATTTCAAGAAAAGGACGGAAGTAAAGACACCACGTACTTTATACAACTTGAAGCGTGGAATGAGAGATAATGCAGTTGGAAGAAAAGGGTGTAACAAAGTTTTTTAAAAAGAAAGGATTCTATTATAAATTTCAGCCTGAATGAAATAAAACCATTCACTCAAAAAAATTATATTTTTCACATGTCTCTTCATCTCCACTTTTAGAGATATCACATCGCTACCTAAACACAACCATGAAAATTGTCAAGCCCTATAGTTACTATAAGTCAATTCTTTTCATTTTTATGTTTATTTCAGAGAGTTGGCTTAATAGCAAACTACTTTTTAGAGGTAACTTATCAGAACCACAAAGAAACAAGATAGTGGAATAACACCTTCAAATTAATCTAGAAAAACACTACTGTCAATATAGTATTATATGCTCAGGAAGCCACTACAAGAAAGATGGTAATAAAATAAGAGACATCTTTGAATAATAACTAAAACTACCGCCAGCAGACTATTACACAGAAAGGTTTATAAGATTTACTTAAGACATAGAAATAACCCCAGAATCACCAAATAACATGTTAGAAAAAATAATGAAGTTTTAAAATGCTGAAAATGGGGGTAAATTAAAAAATATTGATGGTATAAATTTATAGTAATAAAACAGACAATAAATCTTCTGTACTACAAACATAGCCACAAATCATGAATACTGGTTTGAATCTAAAATATTTAAATATATTTGCATTATCCAGAAAGAAAAGTACTACTTAAACTTAGAATCTTTAAGTTGAAACTGAAGAAATTCTAACTGTAAAAACCTTAAAAATTAACAGAAATACTTAACCCTTACATTTCTTCATAATTTAAATAAATAATTGACTTAACCCTTACATTAATTTAATCTGATTATAAAAACCTTAAACATTAAGTTAATTTTCAAATAATGTAAAGATCAAAAGACACTTTTAATATAATTAGACAAAAAAAGAAATTGTAATGGATTTACATAAAAAAGTGAATGAAAACAAAATACTAGCTGTCAAGATAATTGAATACAGGTAAAACTGAAATGAGTAAGAAATGTATAGTCTTAAGTGGTTTATAAGTAAGTAAAGAAATGCTGCATATATGGGAGTCCTTTATAAATATAAAATAAATAGACATACTAATGAAATCACTGAAGACAGAAGCAATGAAAAGTATAATAATTAGGAAAGAATAAACCCAACTGTCATTACTCACAAATTACAGAATAATCTTCCAAAAACCTAAAGTAGGAATGACAAAGATGACTGACTGGAAGCAGCTATTTTGTGTTGTTCTCACAGAGAAGTGACAGAGTGAGGAGTAAACCAGGTTGATCATCCAGGAGGCCACATCAGAATTAATTAAGGAAACAATAGTAACCCACAGAGAGCAGAGAGAGAAGAGGCAGGACAGCCTCCCACTGGGACTGACATGGAGCCAGGGGAGGCTTCCTACCACGGAGAAAAGGTAAATGAGCAAAAGTCCTTGGGATCCATCCTTCTGCGATAGACCTTAGCAACCTTGGGCACAAGAGAGCCTTCCTGACCCCCTATACCTCCAGACTAACACAGAGATTTGCCTCAAGCACCCATGAAGCTCCATGATCCTTGGATCCCTGAACAACCCAGCATTAGCTGCTATAGCACTGCCATCGAGGGAGGCCAGTCCCTCTCACATGCCCTAAGGATAGAGTCTTCATCGACAGTGCTGAGAAGCAGACAAACTGCAGACTGGCCTGGGACCCGGGTACAGCCTCTCCACCTCTGCCTGAGTAGTCCAATTGGTGGCAGCTCTGCAATTATCTGGGATGGAGCTCCCAGGTGTAATTAGCATACCTTCTGTGATTGCCGTTGTCAAGGCCCCTCCCTACCCTTTCTGTTCTCAGTCTGAGGAGGGAGCAAAAACTATAGAACTGTCGTGTGCCTCCAACAGGCCATAGCTCTCATACAGAAAGGTAGCCTTACTATTTTCTTCATGAGTCCCTGCCCCGTCTGCTTCTCACCAAACATGGCCTTCTGGCTGGGAGCCACAGTGCAGCTGCCCCACCCCCAGCCAATAATTTTGATCAGCAGTGGCTCTTCTTTTCTCTGGGGTGGAGTTCCCACGGGCCACTGAAGGTCTGTCTGCTACTGCCAACTCTGTGGTACCTTCTCTTGCTATCTGCAGGTTGGGGAGAGAGCAAAGAGCCTGATTGCTTTTCTCACACCTTCATAATACTGCAGGCACACAACAGAGAGGAGGCTAGACTATCTTCTCCAAGAGCCTTGACTTCACCTGTTCTTCACAAGGCAGGGCCCCCTGACTTGGGCCTACATCACAGCCACTCTACTCCTGGATGATCACTTTGATCAGCCATGGCTCTTTGTTTCCTTGAGGTGGAGCTCCCAAAGCCAAATGAGAGTCTCTGCCATTGCCACCACCATGATCCCTGCCTCTTCTGTCCACCAAGTTGTTAATGGAACAAAAAGCCTGTGCTCACTCCAGGGCTGCAGTGCACAGCTCAGGAGTGCTGAACTGAGGTCTGTGGCTACCACTTGAGTGGGAGAGAAGTCCGCATTCTCAGAGTACTAAGAGGGGTGAATTGCACAAGTTCATGGTACCTTTTCTTGCTATCTATAGCTTGGGGAGAGAGCAAAGGGCCTGGTTGCTTTTCTCACACCTTCATAATACTGCAGCCGCACTACAGAGAGGAGGCTAGACTGTCTTCTCCAGAAGCCTTGACTTCACCTGCTCTTCACAAGGCAGGGCCCCCTGACTTGGGCCTACATCACAGCCACTCTACTCCTGGCTGATCACCGCTGTGGAAATACGGTATGACAACCTCCACAGGGCCAGTACAGAGGGGTATGACGTATTTCCCTGACATGGCCTCTGCCCAAGGGAACCCCACACGCTGGAACACCTAAACAAAAACTAATGCAGTGCCAGTGATTAGAGGGGCTTCCCCAAGGCCCAGGAATGGACCTGGTGAAGGGGTCACCTTTCTTCTCACTGTACTACCAATAACTATAAATTAAAGAAAATACAGTAACAATAACACCAGGGAACACCTCGGGGTGGTTGCAGAGCAGGCACTACTGCCCTGGTCCCACAGATGACTTCTCAACATGGAGACTGCATGAGGGCCTTGTAAAAAGGGCTTGTGCAAAGATCTCTGAGGAGGGAGGCGACCTCTGCTCACAAGATCTGGGAGGGTCTTTGCAGATGGGAGCTGGCAAAGAGAGAAAAGCCTTGCAGGGCAGAGATCACGGAACACCTCAGGCTCTGCCTAGGCTCTCCGAATATGGAGTGATTTTAATTGTTCTCTGTCCTCAGTGCTTGGGAGATAAAAGCCCCTTGATGCATTGGGTGTGGTCAGACCGGGTGGCTCCTCATCTGCTATACTTCTGATGCAGCCGCACCCTGATAACAGTCAGTGATAAACTCAGAGCACTGGTTTAGCTTGTCTTAGAAGGATCTCAAGTACTCTCTGCCCGGCTATCTTACCTACCCGTTCACCCTCCCCTTCCATTCCCATAAGATCAATGAGATTATGCACAAAATAAAAGTGTTTGAAGCCCAGAGCTCCGGGCCAACCTGGTTCCCATGCTTGCATTGGTCCCCTGGATCCATGCTGTAAATTCGACTCTTGTGTATCTGTATTTCCTTTTCTCAATCCCTTGTCACCACTGGGACTAAGGGCACCCACATATGGGGTTGGGCTGGTTCCCAACATAAGATTATGTGAAGAGACCTAGTCGGTGGCTCATTGGCATTACTGAGAAAGTAGGAGGAGGAACAAACAACTTGAAAAATATATTTAAGGACATACTCTATGAAAACTTCACTAGAGAATTGAACATGCATTTTCTAGTTTGTGTGCACAGAATTGTTCATCGTATTCTCCAAGGATTTTTTTGTAATGTCATTGTCAGTTATATCATCTTTGTCATTTCTGATTATACTTATTTCAAGCTTCTCCGTTTACATTGGAGATGACATAAATGAATGTAAAAGCATTCCATGCTTGTGAATAAGAAGAACCAATATTGTTAAAATGGCCGTACACACCAAAGCAATCTCCAGATTTAATGCTCTTCCTATAAAAACTAAAAATATTTTTCTTCATATAATTAGAAAACCTATTCTAAAATTTATATGGAACCAAATAAGAGCCCAAATGGCCAAAGAAATTCTAAGCAAAAAGAAAAATACAGCTGCAGTTATCACATTACCTAAGTTTAAACTATATTATAAAATCAAAACAGCATAGTACTGGCACAAAAATAGACACATAGACCAATGGAACACAAGAGAAAACTCATATATAAAGCTGCACACTTACAACCATCTGATAGTCTATAAGACTGACAAAAACTAGCAATGGAAAAAAGACCCCCTATTGAATAGTGCTGGGATAATTGGCTAGCCATATGCAGAAGGTTAAAACTGGACCTTTACTTTCTAACACATACAAAAATTAACTTAAGATGGATTCAAATTGAAATGTAAGACCTCAGAATGTAAAAATTCTATAAGAAAAACTAGGAAATATACTTCTTGATATTGACCTTGGCAGAGTATTTTTGGCCAAGCCCCCAAAAGCAATTGCAACAAAAACAAATATTGACATCTGGGACTAAATTAAACTAAAAGCTTCTGCACAGCAAAAGAAGCTATTAGTAGAATAAACAGAAAACCTGCAGAATGGAGAAAATAGTCACAAATTATGCATCTGACAATGTCTAATATCCAGAATCTATAAAGAACTTAAATCAATAAGCAAAAAACAAACCCATTAAAAATGGGGCAAAGGACATAAACAGACACTTCTCAAAAAAAGACATACAAGGTGCCAATACACATCAACATCAGAAAATGCTCAACATCACTAATCATTTGAGAAATGCAAATGAAAACCACAATGAGATACTTTCTTACACCTGTCAAAATGAGCATAATCAAAAAGTCAAAAACCAATAGATGCTGGTGAGGCTGTGGAGAAAAAGGATCACTTGCACACTGTTGATGGAAATTTACAACAAGTAAAACCTAAAATATTTACTATAGGTTGAATATATTGGAGAGGACAACTGAAGTTCAACTAATATAAATTCCTTTTGTTATACAAGAGGAGGGTAATATTACTGAGTAACGATACATTTTCTCAATTTAATTGTGAATTTAAAAAAATATTGGATAAGTGATACTACTGAAAAAAATAGAGTTTCCTCTGTATACATGTTAATCTCCTTTGTCACTCTTTTATTTCATTACATTCACCTGGCAAAACTCCAATACTGGTTACATACAAGATTCCACCTAATCTTTATATGCAAAAGTGTAGCTAAACTTGGCCTGGTGGGAAAAGATTCTCATGTTCACCTATTTCAAGTGAAAGTAATGTATACTCACTATTAATTCACCTTTAATGCTGTTCAGCAATCTCTTTAGCTGCTTTAAATACCTTTTCCTCTTCATGCCTCCAATTAGACTGCCTCTAGTTTATATTGTGCCTCTGAATTGCAGTGGCTCACACCTGTAATCCCAACAGTTTGGGAGGCTGAGGCAGGTGGATCACCTGAGCTCGGGAATTCGAGACCAGCCTGACCAACATGGAGAAACCAGGTCTCTACTAAAAATACAAAAATTAGCTGGGTATAGTGGCACATGCCTGTAATCCCAGTTACTCAGGAGGCTGAAGCAGGAGAATCACTTGAACCTGGGACACGGAGGTTGCGGTGAGCCGAGAATGCACCATTGCACTCCAGCCTAGGCAACAAGAGGGAAACTCCATCTGAAAAAAAGAAAACCGACTCCTTTCATTAGGACTTCTTTTTCTGAGTTTAGCAAGGATTGGATATTTGTTGCCTTTTCTTGGTAAAAACTTGCCAGCCACAACCTCTGCAACCACATATGGAGGTCTTTCTTCCTGCCCTTACTTCCTCTATTCAGTTTTAACAAATAACATTGTATCCTATTTCTTTTGGGAAATAGAATCTGTCAGAAATGACTATCCACAAACTGCTACTACAGTACTAGTACAATATATCTTCCTGTTAACATCTGTTGACATGAGTCCCCCCTGCCTATTCATGGATATCATTTCAGAAATATCCCACTTCCCCTCTTCCAGATGACCTATATATTCCTTATCTTATATTTTTTCTACATTATTTACTAGCATAAATTCATGTTGTAGTTACTCTCATCTTAAAAACAATTTTCTACTTGACCCAATATTTCTCTTCTGGTATGGACCTATTGTTTTCTCTTATAGAGAAATTCGTCAAAACAGTTCTCTATAGGTCCTATTTCAAATTCTTTTCTTCTTGTTCTCTTTATAAACTAATTTTTCTTTTGTCCATATCATTCCACTGAATCTGCTCCAGAACCTCCGCACTGCTAAACTGAGTATTTTGTTGAGAGGGACAACTATATAGAATCACTAAATCCTAGGCACCATTAATTTTTTAAAAATACAAAAGTAAACTTACTGTGGTAAAATTCTTAAATTCTGAGAAAAAAAAATCATACAGATTTCCAACCAAAAATAAAAGGAAAATTATAAATTCAAAAAGTGTCAGAGAAGGATACAACTTCTCATTGAGAACACCGTCAACTACAACATAGTACAATAGTGTTTATAAAATATCTCTTTACTTAAAAATCATTTATTAAATGCCTACTATGTACTGGTAACCATGCTAGATGCTGCAGATGCAGTAGAGAGAAATACTAACAATGTTTCTACTATTATGAAGCATATCTTTAACAGAAGAAGACAAAAGAAACAATAAACAAGTTAAAACAAAAATTTCTATATTCACGTGTTTTTTGGGTGAAAATATTTGTTGGTGTATAAAAGGAACAGGTGTCTAACTGGATTTTATTCTACTTTCTATTTAACTATGCAAGTGTATGGCTTTTAAAATATAAGAAGTTTATTCTCTGGACTCAGAAGCATCAGGTAAATTTTGCCTTACAAACTCTTGGAGAATAACTTAATATGGACCATGATACCTCTAGCTCCTACATTTCTTAGTGAAACTTACAAAACAAAAGTTAATGCAAAATATAAAAATACCCCATAGTTACTGGCAGATGTGTGTTTTCCAATCAAACACTGCTATCTCTTGAGTGTATTTTTTCCTTTGCAAGTATCACCCATTCAAACAGAGCTTTCATTCAGCTTAGTGCCCCAGTCATAAAATTTAATAGGAATTATGGATTAAAAGACATTAGGAAGGCCGGGCACGGTGGCTCAAGCCTGTAATCCCAGCACTTTGGGAGGCCGAGGTGGGTGGATCACGAGGTCGAGAGATCGAGACCATCCTGGTCAACAAGGTGAAACCCCGTCTCTACTAAAAATACAAAAAATCAGCTGGGCATGGTGGCGCGTGCCTGTAATCCCAGCTACTCAGGAGGTTGAGGCAGGAGAATTGCCTGAACCCGGGAGGCGGAGGTTGCGGTGAGCCGAGATTGCGCCATTGCACTCCAGCCTGGCTAACAAGAGCGAAACTCTGTCTCAAAAAAAAAAAAAAAAAAGACATTAGGAAAACCTCTACCATCATTTAAAAATAGGCAAAAAACTATAAAAGAGATTCTCACTGGAAATTGGGATAACACAGAAAGCAGATGAAAATTTTAAAAATGTGCAATTGGTATTTTCATAGAGTTGAGAGAAGGCAGTGAATTGATATAGTAATGTTAGTGTTCTAACTCTATAAGGTCATTCAGAGAAAAAAGTGTGATTGCAAAAGAAATCAATAAAAGGTTTAGAAGATGAAGTAAAGGAATTTACTTGGTATAATGATTAATTTTATGTGTCAACTTGGCTGGACCAGAGAGTGACCAGGCAATTGGTCAAACATTCTGGATGTGCCTGTAAAGGTGTTTCTGAATAAGATTAACATTTGAATCAATAGACGGAGTGAAGCAGAGTACCCTTCCTAATGTTTGTAGGCCTCACAGAATTCATTGAAGACCTTAATACATGAAAACAAAAAAGGCTGAGTCAGAGGAAAATCCTCTCACCTGAATATTTGAGCAGGAACATTGGTTTTTCTTCTGCATTTAGAATCACACTACAGAATAAGCTTTTCATGGGTCTTGAGTTGCCTGCTTTCAGACTGGACCTTACATCCTCACCTCTCCTGTTTCTCAGGCCTTCAGACTTGCACTGGAACGACACCACTGCATTAACACTCCTGGCTCTTCAGTTTGCCAACTGCAGATCTTGAGACCTGTCAGAATTCCTAATTGTATGAACTGATTACATAAAACGTCTTTTTCTCCCTCCTTTTCTCTGTCTTCCTTTTGCATATCATATATATATTTGCAAATATATGCAATATATATATATATTTGCATATGTGTATCTATATATCAATATCTATCTATCTGCCTATCTATAAATTCTGTTTCTCTGGAGAATCCTAATACAAATTTTGGTACCAAAAGTGGTTTTTGAAGAACAGAATTTTAAGAATAAAGTACTCAAATTTATTCTGGGTTTTGTGGAATAGCTTGTTTGATTAGATTTTAAAATTCTGATAACTTTATTTCCAAAAGTACAAAGACCACTGATATACTTCAAATCAACCACTTATGGGAAGCAAGAAGTTCATTGACTGTGTATGTAATACTCTTCATCATGTTTTGCAAGCTAACAAATACAATGAGATTGACTAGTTTCTTCTAACGCTACTGGATGAAGTGGAAAAAGAAAAGGATAGCTTCAAGGATTCTAATTCCCATCCCAATTGCCACACAAATGACCTGATCTATTCTATATGTGCCCGGAAGAAGACTCTTGCTTACGGCAGCTGGAGAGCTGAGATTGCTGAATATAAAATCTAGAACATTATACTATGACTGGATTAATTACAGCACAATCTGAACTGTCATCTACACATGGTACTTACTATTAAAATGAGGACATGAATTGGAAAGTTGAAATGGAGATATGTGTAAAAATTCTGATGAAGCTGGAGACACTGAGTTTTCCACCCAATGGAAGCTGTCATTCTACCACCTTCATATGAAGATTTTAACCTTGCATTGCTGGAGAAAAGTGTAATGGCTTTCCTTGAAGCAACTGCTGGGAAAGACAATGCTGAATCTTGTCAGAACCCACACACAACACCCCTCCTTGCTTTTAGACCTTTAGCTCAAATCCCATCAGGTCACTAAAAGTGAGATCACACTAAGTGTGACCCATAAAGAGGAGCACTATATTCTAAAATTACTACTTAAGCTTTCAAATTTATAAAGATGTAAATCTGGGAGAAACACATAGGAATAGATACGAAAGGTATGGCAAAGTGGTGGAAGAAACATAAAGATTGATAAATTTGAATTTATTGATATGCACTCACTGAACAGTGATTCAGCATTTATTTAATGTTGCAGTTAAACAATTTAGAAAAGGCTCTAATAGTTTGGGTGGTTGGGTGACAAAAATGTGGGCCAAAATGTGGCTCACAATGAGTAAACTGAAAATGTTGAATTTGAGTTGGTTTAACTTAGAAGAGATTTAAAGCATTAAAGTGTTAAGATGATTAGAATGTTAGAGAGATGATTTGTCATTTAACACATATCCACAATGGGAGGGTTCATAAGCAATAACTGTCACCACTGTTGTGACAAATAGAGGAAAGCTCCAATATCCTTGAAGAATCTGTGATAATTTTTCTCCCCAGGTCAGATTTTATATGGCAACTGTGGTCACTGTATTAGGAAACCTGAATGCAAAAAAATGAGAGTATTTGGATTCTGTGGTGGTAGGAGTCAAGTGGCAGTATGGAACTACCAAACATAGTCATGGCCATTAATCAATTTTCAGAGTTGATCCAGTTTACAGTCCAGATCTCCATGAATGATTAGGAAGCTGAATCCCCTTAAGGAAAGACCCTTGTACTCTGCCAAGAATTTATACCATTAATCTTTCTTGCACTTTCAACCAAATGAACCTATGGTGTTTTACAAGGATAAATATGCATTGAGGAAAAGGAAATCAATCTTTCAGGGACTACTGGACACCAGCTTCAAATCCACACTAATTGCAGGAGACTCAAGACAGCACTGTGGTCCGCCAGTTATAATATAGGCTTACAAAGGTAAGGTAACCAATGGAATTTTAGGTCAAGTCCATCACATAGTGGACTCAGTTGGTCCTTTAACCCACCCTGGGGACATTTTGTCAGTTCCAGGATACATAATTGGAATGGAAATACACAGTAGCAGAGAAAAAAATCCATATTGGTTCCCTGATCCGTGACATAAGGACTACTATGGTGGAAAAGGCCAAGTGGAAGCCACCGGAACTTCCACTAACTTAGAAATTGGTAAACCAAAAGGAATATCACATTCCTGGAGGGATTGCAGACATTAGTGCCACCATTAAGGACTGTAAAGTTGGAGGAGTGGTGATTCCCATCACATTTTCATTCAACACATATTTGACTTGTGCAAAAGACAAAAGAACTGTGGAGAATGAGAGTGGATTATCATGAGCTTAACCAGGTGGTGACTTCAGTTTCAGCTGCTGTAGAAAATGTGTTTTCATTACTTAAGTAACTTAAAACAATTTCCGTTATCTGGTATACTGCTATTAATCTGGCATATACTTTTTCTCAATACTTGTCAATAATGGCCAGCAGAAGCAGCTTGCTTTTAGCTGCCATGGCCAGTCATGTACCTCTGCTGTCCTGTTTTAGGGGCATGTTAACTCTCTAGCTCTATGTCATAGTTTGGTTCACAGAGATCTTGATCATTTTTCTCTTCCACAGAGTAAAATATGTCCAACATAAGGATGACATTATACTAATTTTGATATGGACAGGAGCAGGAAAATACTGGGTAGAAGAGGGAGGTCCCCAGTGAGGGCTGAACTCTCAAGCCTGGACCCATGGCCCAAAGTGAGAACATGTATTTCTTTTTTCCCACTTGAATGTTGTCTTTTCCCAAACCACCCTAGCACACCCTGACCCCCTTTCTGTACCCATGAAAACCCCAGGCCCCACTGACAGACAGGCAGAAGGGCAGAGTGGCAGAGAAAGAGAGAATAGAAGCAGCAGCCAAACATCAGAGAGAAGCAGCTTGACTTTGGAGTGACAGTTTGATGGCAGGATCTAAAAGAAGAGTTTGGTTGGGGATGACCAAGCTCCAGGGGAAGGCCACCTTCCTATTCCTCTCCCCATCCAGCTCCCCATCCCACTGAGAGCCACTTTCACTATTCAATAAAATCCTCCACATTCACCACCCTTCAATTTACTCATGTGACTTAATTTTTCCTGGATGCTGGACGAGAACTCAGGTACCAGGAAGGCAGGTGCAAAATGCTGTCACCCTAACCCTCCATTGAGCTATTAAACACTTAAGTCATCTGTGGATGGCAAAGCTAAAAGTGACATATGCACTCTGGCGATTCAGGGGTTGCAGATATTCCTCCCTCTTAAATTCTGTGAGGCTGAATAGAGTTCTCCTTTTGTTGGCACCCAGAAACGGTTGTCCTATCCCCTGAACCTGCTCACTTGCATGCTCCCACTCCCACAAAGGGTTGAGAGCTGCCAGCTGAGTAAATGAGCCAACCCCTTCATAAGTCCTGCAAAGAGGTCAAGGGAACTGTTTTGTTTCATCTGGAGTTCTATCTGGGATCTATTAGAAGGTTGAGAACAAATGCAGAACTGTCAAATCTGTTTCTTTTCCAAGACCCTGCCATATCTCTCTTTCTTTTGAGTGAAAGGAATGTTGGATTGGTTTCCCTTCAGTGGAAGGTTAGCCATTGCATGGAACAAGGACAAGTTCTTGGGGCAACTGAAGGCATCAATAAAGACCCCCAGATTTTTCTATGGTACATTTTCTTCCTTTTTTTGTGGTTTGAAATGGTTCAAATCCCTTCTTTTATAACATCAAGGGTTTTGCTAGAAACTGCAGTGGTGTTAAGCAGAATGGGTGTTTAGCCCAGTAATCAGATATGCAATTCAGAATAATGTGATTTCCATTTGTTCTTCCGGTGCCATCCCCACTCCCACCCCAGCAGCTGCAGGCACATGGCACACAGCGCTTTCCTCCTCAACCACTCCCTTCCCAGCTTGGGCACCTGGGTGTGTCTGCCACTTGTCTGCACTGTGCCCAGTGGCCAAGTGGGGCTGGAGTAAGCTGCACAAACCATCCAGTCCCCAGGTAAATCTCAGAGGCCAGGCTAGGAGAGGGATACAGTGACAAAAGGAACCCATTTGCACAGAGCAAGAGGTTTTTTTTTCCCCAGGCCCCCTCCCCTTTTTCCAATTTAACCTTTTTTTTTTTTTTTTTTTTTTTTTCTTTTTATAAGCGAGAAGGTTCTTTTCCTACCTCTACACTCTGCTTATGATAGACAGGCAAAAGAAAAACGACCCCTGTTGGCTGAGGACTGTAATTTGGCAAGGCCCATTGGGACTTAATTTAAATGAATCCATGCACCACCTGCAACGCCTTTTTGTCCCAAACTCTATTCTCAATTTTGGTTGCAGCTCTAGAAAGGAAAACTAGATTTGAGGGATCCAAAGCCAAGCAACAGGCACCGTGTAAATGGGCAGGACTACTTCCTGCCATTTAATCCCCCAATTCATGGAAGGAGGACATGCTCCATGGCATAGATAAGGCCCAGGGAACTCAAACTTACTTTCAACAGTAAGGGGAATGGAGTAATAGGTTAGTGCAGATAATTTCTATTCCCTAGGCCCTCCCTGCTTCATGGGCACAAGCTACATTGACACCCATGGGTGGGTCTTGACAAGGTCACTGGGACTGAGGGACAAAAAAATGGAAGAGAAAGGGGGGACACCCATTTTCTCTCTCCCTCACCTCCCAAGGTTTTGCTGAGAGAAGGAAAGGAAGTGAGGGATGCCTATTTCCCATCTTTCAGAATGAGCAACCAGCTATCTTCACTGCCTTCAGTTTATAATACTCTGGGGTGTATCCTGAATCACTAGGACTGCTTTGACTGTCAAGCTCTGGAAGAAAAATGCCTCATAGCCCTCTGCACTTAGGATTGGCCAAATTATGAAGGACTGACTTGGCCTCTGGAAGGAACCATTTATTTCTGTACTATCAGGCAGTTGAATCTTTGCTATAAATGCAAGGACAATTGGTCTGAGGCCAATTGTGCAGGCTTTCTTTACTTTGAAGGGCAATCCAGACCTTTCCAGACAGTATAGGATTGATCCAGCTCTCCTGTTGGCCATCTCTGGAGCTGCGGCAAGGTGCAATCTCAGGGAACTAAAGTAACAAACCCCAGAGGCCCCCTGTTTCTGGAGTGTGAGCCTGATGCATTCTTTGGACTTCCACATCATCTTTTCTTGTTTTCAATCATTTGGATTCAGATGAGAACTATCCTGCCATCATCACTCTTGGGTCTCCAGGTTGCTGACAGCAGATATTAGGACTTGCCAGCTTCCGCAATCATGTGAGCCAATTCCTTAGAATAAGTCTCTCTCTCTCTCTTTTCCTTTCTCTCTCTTTTTCTTTCTCATTCTCTCTCATAATGGGTAGATATAGATAGATGTGCATCAAGTCCAAGATCAAGGTGTCAAAAAATAGATTTAATTTTGTTCTGAAATGCAATTTTATCTTGGTTTGTTTGTGGCTGCCGTCTTCCTGTGTGATTGGTACAGCCTCTTCTTTCTGTGAGTGCAGAAGGAAATAGATAGCTCTTTCCTTTTCTCTCATTATAATACTGTTTTGTTTTTTGGTTTTTGGTTTTTTTTTTTTTTTTTTTTTGAGCCGGAGTTTCACTCTTGTTACCCAGGCTGGAGTGCAGTGGCTCTCACCGCAACCTCCGCCTCCTGGGTTCAAGCAATTCTCCTGCCTCAGCCTCCTGAGTAACTGGGATTACAGGCACGTGCCACCATGCCCAGCTAATTATTTGCCTTTTTAGTAGAGACGGGGTTTCACCATGTTGACCAGGATGGTCTCGCTCTCTCGACCTCGTGATCCACCCGCCTCGGCCTCCCAAAGTGCTGGGATTACAGGCTTGAGCCACCGCGCCCGGCCTATAATACTGTTTTAAATAAAACTCTTCATCACTGTCACTGGTAGCTACTGTCCCCAGCAGCCACCGGAGGCCCAGACAAAAGAGCACCAGCAGGAGATCCACCTGAATGAATCCCTTCGTGGTAGGCTCACTGGCAGGGGTCAGATGGTAGGCATGGCTTCAATGATATACCACAATGAGGGAAGTTTATGCTTTTAGTACTTACAGACCCTGGGAGCTACGTGGCACACCTAGCTAGAGGTCACAGAGACCTAGGTCAGGGAGTGCCAGGAAAGAGAGAGAATAAAGTGCATTATAACTAGCAGTATATAAAGGGAATAAATGACTGAGTGGATCATTTAAAGGAAACAATGTGGGTTTTTTTCCTTTTTTTTTTTTTTTAAACGGCAGATAGGAGATAGAGTTAGCATGCCTCTTACACTTAGAAGGACAAAATAGTGGGTAGAGAGTCACACTGTGGAACTTACTAGGAAAACTGAAAGAATTCACAGACCCTTTGAAAGGAGTAATAGGCGGCACCCTACTCCATGAGACGGGTAAAAAGCTGTAAGTTTCCAGAGTGTAAGAAGGGGAGCGCCTGCCTCCAAACATACATTCTACTAGGATATCTGAAAATCCAGGTTACATGAGAAGGCCTTAACTCCACACAGAGCTGGAATGGATTTTAGGAAGTGGTGTAAAATATAAAAGTAGAAGCAGCAGCAGGAAATGCCTAGTAGGCATTCATAGTCTCCAGCATGAAACCATTTCTGACTATATCTCATAGGGTCCCACAGGGAAGTCAGCCAAGGAACTCAGGGAGAGGTCATAAGAGGAAAGAATCTCCCAACTAAAAATGGTCAAGTAATTTTGAGTGAGCACAAACTCTGTTGAACAGAACCTAAGGACCAGCAGGCAGTGTGCTGCTGGCAAGAACACAGGAGATCGGTACCCAGACTATGGACAGATGGGGAGGGGTGAGAGAGAAAGCATTGCTTGCTATCTCTGCAGGGAAGCTTATGGCCTGGGGCAAGTCTGAGTTCTGTGTGCAAGCTCCATGGAACTCAACCGGGTGCTGTCAGCACCAAGTCACTGCAGGAGCAAGAGGAGCCTTGCCAATTGTGTGGGAGCTGTGTGAGGCCTACTGCTGCTGCTAACTGCCCCCACCCTACCCCGCCTTTTCAAACTCTTCTGCATAGCAGAGGCCGTTACACTCCTCTCTGGAACATTACTCCAGTGGCCCTTTTTTTCTCCACAGTGACTCTGGCAGGCCCTGCCCAAGGAGAGTCTGAGCTCGTACTTTACTAACCCTGCCCCCATCTGATGGTATTTTTCTACCTACCCTGGTAGCTTGACACAAATGACATAAACTTTTTGGAGATATATGGCCCGACCCATGACCTGAAAAACCAGAGTACTTCCCCTGGACAACCTAGGGCCATCTCAAGCCCACTGCTACTACTGCAGCTGGTGCTGTCTTGCAAGCACCACCTCCTGGCTAGAGACCAATCAACTCAGGGCATTATTAGCACCTCTCAGGAGAGTAACAGTGCACCCAGGATGAAGAAAACAGCTGTGGGATCCCAGAAAACACCACTGCCTGCAACACTCTGGCCAACCAGAGGTCCTGAGTCTGTCCGCATGACAGTTTTACTAATAGCATAATGAATATTTGAGAAATCTAGCACACTAAGCCTAACTACAACCAACAATTCTCACAGAATCTATATCACTCCTCTGTCACCTCCATCAGAGCAGGTGCTGATATTCACTGCTCTAAGACTTGAAGACAGGTAACATTACTGGATCCTTTGCTGACATTCCTTGGCACCAGCCCCATTGGGTGGCTAGACCCAGAAGAATAATAACAGTCACTGCAGTCTGCTCTCAGGAAGCCCCAATTCTAGGGGAAGGGGGAGAGCACCACATCAAGGGAACACCCCACACGATAAAAGAATCTGAGTGCAGGCCTTGAGTTCCAGATTGCGAGAAGTTACTCACAGCAGACACAATTGCAGTGCTGGGTGCAGCAGGGACAGCCTGCACCTCTATCCCAAAGGGCAGGCAGCCTCTGTGATAATAAAGGGACTTGGAGAAGGGGTCATGGTTCTCACCGGCACACCACTGCAGACACAACTGGGGCTTCTTTTACAGGAATGCAGCATAGACACACCTTTGTATAGCCTTCCTAGAACAATTCAGCATGGTTGCTAGCCCTACAGGAGGAGCACTCCCACAATTCAGGCCTACACAGGAGACAAGAGTCACATTTCACCCTACTTAGCACATCAGCTTTTCTACAGTTTAAAAGAGGTGCCTGTCTGATCTGAACAGCCAGAAAACTTGGAAAGGAGTGAGGCTGTGATGTGGATAACTTTCCTCCTTGCCTGGCAGAGGAGCTGCAGTAGCTCCTACCCCTAACCCTGATAAAACCTCAGCACATCTACTTAATATCTTCCTCAGCCATCTTCATCAAAGCTGGAACCTCTGTGCACCATTGGGTATTATATGTATTCACCTGCCTTAGCTACAACAGGTACTTTCCTAGAGATACCTGCCATATTGGCCTGAGGCCTGAATCATCAACTCAGTAAATACGATAATGGAGAAAAATTAAATAGAGTGTACATAATGAGAGAATGAGATAAACTTCAAGAGATCCCTGGTGTTTCAACACCATAGGAGACAGTGAACTTGACTACACACCAGGTACATTACTACTACAACCAGTATCTGGGAAAACCAGTGCACAAAGACTCTCTGTAACTAAGGCATAATATAAAAGTAGAACTAAGGAACTTGTACAGAGTCTTCACCCTACAAGCACCAATAATCAAATCTGGCAAATCTATACACATCACAGTTTGATCCTTAAGAGGAAAAAAGAAGAAATTTAAGAGAAACTTAAGAGTTTAACCAAAAATAAATTCAAGAACAATTTGGAGAGATAGTCCTCCCAAGTGAAAGGAACCAGAAATGTAATTCTGGTAATATGACAAAACAGGGTTCTGTAATACCTCCTAAAGATTATACTAGCTCAACAGCAATGGATCCAAACCAACAAGAAATATATGAAATGTCAAATAAAGAAATAAGAAGGTTGATTATTATGCTACTCAAGGAGATACTAGAGAAAGGTAAAAACCAACTTAATTTTTTAAAATATAGAATATTAATAAATTTTTTCCAGATAAAGAGATACTATAAAAAGTACATTCAGAAATTCTAGAAATGAAAGACATGCTTAGGGAAATACAAAATGCCATGGAAAGTTTGAACAGTAGGCTAGAACAGGTTGAAATGGGAGTTTCAGAGCTTATAAAAAAAGGCTTCTGAATTATCCCAATCAGAGAGACAAGGAAAAAAGAATTTTAAAAAGTGAACAAAGTCTCCAAGAATTATGGGATTATGTAACGCAGCCAAACCTAAGAATAATTGGTGTTCCTGAGGGAGAAGGGAAGCCTTAAAGTTTGAAAACCATGTTTGAGGGAATAATTGAGAAAAACATCCTTGGCCTTGCTAGAGATCTAGACATTCAAACGCAGGAAGCTTAAAGAACTTTTGGGAAATGTACTGCAAAACATCATTGCCAAGGCATGTAGTCAACAGGCTATCCAAAACTAAAATGAAAAAAAAAGAAAAAGAATCTTAAGAGCTGGGAGACAAAACCATTAGGTAGCCCGTAAAGGAAAATGGGCATCAGCAATCTTACAATCCAGAAAGAAAGTAGGGTCCTATCTTTAGCCTCCTTAAACAAAATAATTGTCAGTCAAGACTTTTGTATCCAGCAAAACTAAGCTTCATAAATGAGGGAGCACAAGTCCAATAAAACAGTAACACATGAAAAAAAAAATGAATTATCTAGGTAACAACTAACATGATGAATAGAATGTAGTACCTCATATCTCAATATTAACATTGAATGTAAATGGTCTTAATGATAAACTGAAAATACACAGAGGGGTAGAATAAATAATTAAAAAGCCCACCAAACAAAATCTGCTGTCTTCAGCAGATTCACCTAACACCTAAGGATTCACATAAACTTAAGGTAAAAGTGTGGATAAAGGTATTCTACACAAATGGAAACCAAAAGCGAGAAAAGTGAATATTATCATATCAGACAAAACAGATTTCAAAGCAACAACAGTAAAAAAAAAAAAAAAAAAAGTCAAAGAACAGTATATAATGATAAAGGATTAATTCAAAAGAAACATATTACAATCATAAATTTATATGCACCTAACACTGGAGCTCCCAAAATTATAAAACAATTACTATTAAACATAAAAACGAGATAGACAGTAACACAATAATAATGGCTGACATCAGTACCTCACTGACAGCAACAGACAGATTATCAAGACAGAAAGTCAACAAAGAAACCATGGGCTTAAACTTTACCTTAGAACAAATGGACTTAACATATATTTACAGAACATTATTCCCAACGTCAGAATATATATTCTTCTCATCAGCACATGGAACATTCTCCAACATAGACCATATGACCGGCTACAAAAAGTCTTAGTAAATCTAAGAAAGTTGAAATTATATCAAATATCTTCTCAGACCACAGTGCAATGAAACTGGAAATCAACTCTAAAAGTAATCCTGAAAACTATACAAATACATGAAAATTAAATAATCCATTCCTGAGTGATTTTTTAAGTCAACAATGAAATCAAGGTGAAAATTAAAACGTTATTTGAAATGAATGATAATAGTGATACCACTTACCAATACCTCTGTGATAGTGAATACAATACCAATACAAAAGCGATAGTGAAAGTTAATAGCATTAAATGCTTACATCAAAAACTCTGAAAGAGCACAAATAGACAACCTCATGTCACACCTCAAGGAACTAGAGAAACAAGAACAAACTAAACCCAAATCAAGCAGAAGAAAGGAAATAACAAAGTTCAGAACAGAATTAAATGAAATTGAAACCAAAAAAAATACAAAAGATAAATAAAACAAAAAGCTAGTTTTGTAAAGGTAAGGAAAATTGATAGATCATTAGATAGATTAATCAAGAAAAGAGAAAATATATAAATAAACTCAATTAGAAATGAAACTGGGGGTATTACGACTGATGCCACAGAAACACAAAAGATCATTCAAGGCTATGAACAACTTTATGTGCTCAAGCTAGAATATCTAGAAGAGATGAATAACTTGCTGGAAATATACAACCCTCCTAGATGAAATCAGTAAGAAATAGAAACCATGAATAGACCAATAGCAAGAAGCAAGCTTGAATCAGTAATAAAAAAGTTGCTAGGTCCAGATGGAGTCACAACTGAATTCTATCAGACATTCCAAGGATTAGGACCAATTCTACTGAAACCATTCCAAAAGATACAGAAAAAGAGAATCCTTTCTAAGTCATTCTGTGAAGCCAGTATCACCCTAATACCAAAACCAAGAAAGGATATAACAAAATAAGAAAACTATAGACCAATATCCCTAATAAACATAGATCCCTGATGAACTCAACGAGATACTAGCTAACTGCATATCAAAAAGATAATACATCATGATCAAGTGGGCTTCCTAGCAAAAATACAGGGATGGTTTAACATATGTAAGTCAACAAATACGTATGTCACATAAACAAAATTAAAAACGAAAACAACATGAACATCTCAGTAGATGCAGAAAAAAAGTATTTGATAAAATCTGTCATTCCTTTATGATAAAAACCCTCAACAAAACAATTATAGAAAGGACATACCTCAAAATAATAAAATCCATATATGACAAACCCATAGCCAACATCAGACTGAATGGAGAAAAGTTGAAAGCACTTTCCTGATAACTGAATAAAGACAAGGATGCCCACTTTCACCACTTACGATTAATAGCACTGGAAGTCCTGGTTTGGGCAATCAGAAAAGAGAACAATATAAACAGCATCCAAATTGGAAAAAAAAAGAAGTCAAACGGTCTGTCTTTGCTGATGGTATAATCATATATCTAGAAAACCCTAAGGAATCACCCCAAAAGCTCCTAGATCTGATGAATGAATTCAGTAAAGCCTCTGGATACAAAATCAATGTACACAAATCAGTAGCACTGGTATACATCAATATGACCAAGCTGAAGAATCAAATCAAGAACTCAATCCCTTTTACAACAGCTGGGAAAAATAAAATACTTAGAAATTTTTGTTTTGTTTTGTTTTGTATGGCTCTGTCACCCAGGCTGGAGTGCAGTGGTGTTATCTCGGCTCACTGCAAGCTCCACCTCCTGTGTTCAAGCAATTCTCTTGTCTCCGCCTCCTGATTAGCTGGGATTACAGGCTTGTGACACCACGCCTGGCTAATTTTTGTATTTTTAGTAGAGACGGGGTTTCACCATGTCGGCCAGGCTGGTGATGAACTCCTGACCTCAAGTGATCTGCCCACCTTGGCCTTCCAGAGTTTTCAGATTACAGGTGTGAGCCACTGCACCTGGCTGCAGCCTCTGCCTCCCGGGTTCAAGCAATTCTCTGCCTTAGCCTCGCAAGTCACTGGGACTACAGGTGTGTGCCACCACACACAGCTATGTTTTTGTATTTTTAGTGGAGACGGGGTTTCACCATGTTGGACAAGATGGTCTCCATCTCTTCCTTTGCCTCCCAGAGTGTTAAGATTGCAGGGTGAGCCACTGCGACCAGCTGACTTTTCTTTTTAAAAACAAAATTTTTACTTTTATTTACTTGAAGCTCTAGGATACGTGTGCGCAATGTGCAGATTTGTTACATAGGTAAATGTGTGCCATGGTGGTTTGCTGCATCTATCAACCCATCACCTAAACATTAAGCCCAGCATGCATTAGTTATTTTTCCTGATGCTCTCCCTACCTTCAACACCCACCTCCAACAGGCCCCAGTGTGTGTTGTTTCTCTCTTTGTGTCCATGTGAAAAACATGGCTTTTATGATACCTTACTAAGTCATGATCATTATGCAGATCTCTGGGACAATACAGGAAAGGTTCAGCAGGGAGAGGTGTGAAAGTTGTCAGAATCAAAATGGAGTCACTCATGTTAAGAAAAACTGACAAATAGAACCAGGCAAGTCCACGAATAGAGGGTTCTCATGAGGATCATAAACTCTGATTTTCACTCAAGTGGAACGCAAGTGTGTGGCTGAAAGGTCTTTACAAGTACTATCTACACCTGAGTGGGATTATTTAGATTAATCCTGAAAATGCAGCAAACTTTGTTCCTTTATGAAAATTTTAGTGAGATACTGTATGTGGGAGGAGAGTGCAAAAACTGGAGTGAGATTGAGAATTAGAGAGGGAGTAGAATGATAATAATATATACTATGAATAAAGCATAATTAATAATATAGGGCAGTAATTATCACAGCTTATAAAAACTCCATAATCTCTTATATAATGCTGCTAATGGGGCAAAGACCCATGTAATAGGCCAGCTGCAACACAAACCTCAGCGTTTGGTAGAGTTTACACAAAATGTGATTTAACCCGTCATACGATAGAACGTGAACTGAGATTTTACAGTAGGTCCTCAAAGAGGAGAATGAACATTTAAGCCTCATATTAAGTGTGATCATAGGAATCTTGGCTGGTATAATACTAAAATGATCTAATTTCCTATTTAAAAAAATAACAGGCTCAATTCAGAAAGAGGATATAGCAATTTTAAGTATACATTCAGCTAAAACTGGAGCACCCATATATATAAAGCCAATATTACTAGAGGTAAAGAGGTAGACCTCAATATAACAGTAGCTGGAGACTTCAACACTGCACTTTCAGCATAGGACGGATCATCCAGAAAACAAAATCAACAAAGAAACATCAGATTTAAACTTTAGGATAGAACAAATAGGCCTAATAGATATATACAGAATGTTTCATCCAGTGGCTGAAGAATACACGTTTCCTCACCACATGGATCATTTTAAAGGCTAGATTATATGCTAGGACCAAAAAACAAGTCTTAATAAAATAAAAAAAAAAGTGAAATAATATCAAAAAATACGGACATTTAGAATAATGGAACGGAATTAAAAATCCTGACAAAATCCATGTATCTACAGTGAACTACTTCTCAATAATATGCCAAGAGCATACAGTGGGGAAAAGATAGTATCTTCAATAACTGGTGCTGGGAAAACTGGATATCCATATGCATACGAATGAAACTAGTCTACTATCTCTCATTATATACAAAGAAATGAAAATGGATTAAAGACTTGACTCTAAGACCTCGAATAATAAAGCCAGTAAACGGAAACATTGGAGGAACTCTCTGGGATATTGGACTGGGCAATGATTTCTTAAGTAATGCCTCACATGCACAGGCAACCAAGTAAAAATTGGGCAAATTGGATCACATCAAGTTAAAAAGCTTCTGCACAGCAAAAGATATAATTGACTAAGTGAAGACACAATCCACAAATTGGGAGAAAATATTTTCAAACTATCCACCACATAAAGGATTAATAACCAGAATATGTAAGAAGCTCAAACAACTCTATAGGAAAAAAATGATAATTCAGTTAAAATGGACAAAAGATCTGAATATACATTTATCAAAAGGAAACATACAAATGGAAAACAGATATATGAAAAGGTGCTCAACATCACTGATAATTAAGTAAATAATGAAAACTACAATGAGCGATTATGTCACCCCAATTAAAATGGCTTTTATCCAAAAGACAGTCAGTAACAACTATTAGAGAGGGTGTTCAGAGAAGGGAACCCTTACACACTCTTGATGGTAATGTAAATCAGCACAGATTCTATGGACAGCAGTTTAGATCTTCCTCAAAAAAACTATAAATAGAGCTGTCATACCATCCAACAGCCCTACTGTTAGTTATATCCCCAAAAGAAAGTAAATCAGTATATTGAAGTGATATCCACACTGCTGTGTTTATTACAGTACTGCTTATAATACCCAAGATTTTGAAGCAACCTCAGTGTTCATCAACAGATGAATGAATAAAGAAAATTTAGTATATATTCACAATGAAGTACTATTCAGTCATAAAATGAATGAGGTTCTGTCATTTATAGCAACATGTGTGGAACTGGAGATTATGATGTTAAGTGAAGTAAGCCAGACACAGAAAGACAAAGTTCACATGTTCTCACTTACTTATGGGAGTTAAAACTAAAACAATTGAACTCATGGAGATACAAAGCAGAATGATAGTTACCAGAGTCTGGTAATGATAATGCCGGGGGGAGGGGGTGGGGTGGGTGCAGGGAGCATATGGATGATTAATGGATACAAAATATAGTTAGATTTATAACTTGGTTTCTTATAAGAATTCATTTTCTGACTATACAGTTACATAATTTTTAAAGTAAGTAGGAACCTCTTCTGAATTAGCATAGTTAGGCCAGTGGTAAAAAATTAAATATAGCCAGAATTCTTTTTTGTTTCTTCCCTGGAAGCAGAATCTAATTGATTTTCTTTATTCTCAAGATTCCATACCCTGTGGCAGTCAAACTGCATATTTTCCTAAATGAGGACTCATTTCATTCCTTAAAACATCTGTTTATGAATATATTTGTGAAATTAATGACTCTTTACAAAGTTTAATGCATAACTATGGGGTTTAAAATAAGGAACTTTGAAGTAAACATATTTGATTCTTCCGTTAATTTTTGGAAAAGGCCTATAAATGTGAAAGGATTATACAGTTTCTACAAATTTAATTTATTTTCTTTTAATTTAATCAAATCAATTTGTAAAACATATAAACCACATGATACTTCTGAAATGTTATTGGTATTAAATGTAGGTTTGAAAGAGAACTGATTTCCTTATGATGAAAATAATTGATGTATGTGAAAAGAATGACTATGATTTTTAAGATTATTTTTGATTAAAAGCATTTAATTTTTATTTAAAAATTATGTTTATTTTATTTTTAATATTGTTTATTGTATATATTTAAGGTATGAAACATGAAGTTTTGATATGCATATACATAGTGAAACCACAACCAAGGAAATTAATATAACCATTGTCTCACATAGTTACCTTTCAAGAACACCTAATATCTGCTCTTTTAGCAGATTTCCAATCTGCAATACATAGTTATTTGCTGGTTATTATGCTGACTTCCATCAGCAATGTATCAGCGTTTCTGCTGTCAGCATTTTAGCATTGTCAGTGATTTGGATTTTAGCTATCCTAACAGGTATATAGCGGCATCTCATCGTTGGTTTAAATTGCAATATCCTAATGATATATGATGTTGAGGATCTTCTCATCTTCTCATTTTCTATCTGTATATCTTCTTTTGTGATGTCTCTAGACCTTTTGCTCATTCTTAAAATAGGGTTTTTTTTTTCTTATTAAGAGGTTGTATATTTTGGATATTAATACTTTATCAGATGCGTCTTTCGCAATGACTTTCTCTCAGACGGTGGTTGGTTTTTACACTACTCTCTTGCCAGTGGCCCAGTGTCTTTTGTAAGGTATACATTTTTAATTTTAATGAAATCCAAATTATTTTTATTTTATGGATCATGCTTTGGATATTGTATCTAAAATATCATCACCAAAACTTGGGTAACATAAATTTTCTACTGTTTAATATTCTAGAAGTTTTATAGCTTTGAAATTAACAGTCAAATGATCAATTTTGAGTTAATATTTGTGAAAATGTAATTCAGTGTTTAGATACTGTTTTTGTTTTAGACGTGAAGGTTTAGGTACTCTGTTCTGGCATCATTTGTTTAAAAGAATTGCCATTTTCCATTTAAATTCTATTGATCAGTTGACGATATTGTGTAGGTCTATTTTCTGGGGTCTATTTTTTTCCACTTTTGTTTGTCTATTATTCTGCCAATACCACACTGTCTTGATTAATATAGCTTTATAGTAACTCTTTCTCCTCACCTGAAGCCAGCAAGACTCAGAGGCCCACCCATGGCCCTCAATGTAGTACTGGGTATAGCTGCTGGTTATTCAGGGTCCAAGGGCCCTTCAGGTAGCAGATGATAAATGCTGCCAGAACTTGGTCCTTCCCTTTAGGGCATCTGGTTTTCTTCTGGCCCATGGCTTGTTTAGAATTGTCATTCAGGAACTAGGGCGTGGAATGAGTTCCTGACTGTGACCAGATCCTATCCTACTGTGGCTGAGCTGGTATCCAAGATGCAAGACAAAATCCTCCTTACTATTCGGTCTCCTCTCCTAAAGCAGGAGGAAGGGGTCTCTTTTGCAGCCATGAGCTGTGAGGCTTGCGGTTAGGGGAGAGGTCATGCCAACACTCCCTTAGCTGCCCTGGCTGGTGTCTCAGTAGGTCACAAGACCCCCACTTCACTGTCTCTGGGCCTGGTTCAGCACTAGGATCCACCTTAGAGTTACAGTTCTCGTGGCGAAGACTGCCTTTTACATTTATGTAGAGCCCCCTGAGAACTTTAACCTGTCGTGTCAAGGCTTAGAGAAACTTGAGTTCTGACACCTGCAGTTATTCTCCTCTGACTAGGACTGGTTTAAGTTTTCCCTGCATGAGCAGGTATCAGCTGAGTTTGGTTAGGCTTTTCATTCTAATTTAACAGAACAGCACTGAGTTCAGTCCTCAAAACTGCTATGCTCTCTCTTCCCAACCCACAGAAAAGCTCTCTACAACATATTGCCACTGCCACAGGGTAGAAGAGGCATGGTGTCTGGTTCAAGACGGTCCTTTCTACCTCTTCAGTGCATCTTTCAGTTATATGGAATTAAAACCAGGTACTACTGGAACACACCTGATTTTTTGTTTCCATGAGGGATGTGTGTGTGTGTGTGTGTGTGTGTGTGTGTGTGTAGATAGTTGTTAAATTAATATCCTTGTAGGTGGGATAACTGGTAGAAACTTCTATTCTGCTGTATCACTCTGGCTTCTCTCTTGATAATCATGTTTTGTAAATCTAGTTTTGGATTCCTTTAACCTGGCAGACATATCACTTTGCATAAACTGGTGGGACCTCAAATTTTGAGAGCCCCTTTTCGAGAAATTGGGAAAACACCCCGTGTGATGTCATTTTGAGTGCTGCACATCAGGCAACAAAAAATCGGTAATACCACAAATTAAGAAACCAAATGAGTTTTGCCTTTTAAATGCCTTTGAGAGTGTTTCCAAACCACAGTCATAGAAGAAACCAAGGACAATTATGAAAACTATGAGTTGAAGGAATTAAATTGAGAATCTGGAGAGAGCAAGGCAGTGAGAGTTTGTAGTATACAGTATAAGAGATGAGAGAGCTGCCTGGAAAAATTTGAAGATCTGCAGACATGTCCCCTACAGTATTCAGACAGGTAATGATCAGTACATGAGAATGATATGCAAGAGCGGTGAGAGAAAATACAAAAGGATGACAGGTAAAAGCATACTGTATTCACACAGGGCTAAGAATAATTCCAGTTCTTATCAGCTGGACTGAGAAAACTTACAATGACATGTCTTATTAGTAGAAAATAATTGATCCTATACTGCACAAATCTCTGGTCATCTTAATAAATCTTATGAGCAAGACCTGATAGAATCAATCTGTTTCCAAGTAAATTTACTGCAGCCTAGAAGAAAGGTTTTCTTTTTTTATATATAAAAAGATCAAAGTATGCAGCTTCCAAAACTGATGAAACATAAAAAGGACAGCATTTTTCTCCATAGAAGCAATGTGAGAAGACAGAGGGACAACATGTTTTAAGCACTCAAGGTAAACTTCCAAACAAGAATTTTATACTCAGTAAAAATATCGTTCAAAAATGAAGATGAATTAAGGGCCTTTTACAACATGCAAAAGCTGAAATAATTACTCACTAGCACATTAACACATGAAGAAATGTTAGCGGAAGTACTTGAGGTATAATGAAAATGATTTCAGACAAAATTTTTACCTAAACAAGAGAATGAAGTACACTGGAAATGGTAACATGAGTAAATATATTCGTGTTTTGTTATTGTTTGTAACTCTTTAGAAGGTAGTTGATAGAAATATAAATAGTATTTTTGGTAATATAAAAATAATGCAATATAGTATGTGCTTTATAGCATAAATAAAAAGAAAATATTTTATGACGAGCATAAAAATTGGTAAGGGAAGAATAAAGGTAAACTATTGTAAAGTTTTGTAGTATAGATAAAATGGCATATCACTTAAAGGTAGATTTTGTTAAGTTAATAATATATATCACTAAAATGATTATTAACAAAACAAGTTATATTTAAGTCAATAAAGATAATAAAATGGAACCATGAAAATGCTTAATTAAACAAAAAATGCAAAAAAAAAAATAGAAACAAGGATATAAAACATACATACGTTATAATTAATCAATACAGTGTCAGAGAAGATAGTACCAAAACAAAACAAAACAAAACAAAACAAAAACACTTTTGTTTTTTCCTTTACCTCTTAGAAACACTTAACAGACAGAACATATGCTGGACCACAAAACCCAATACATTTAAAATAACTAAAGTCAGGCAAAATATGTTCTCTGAACACAATGTAATTACATTAGAATCAACCACAAACAGAAATTTGGGGAATTTGCCAATATTTGGAAATTAAACAACACACTTTTAAATAACCCATGAATCAAAGGAAATAACACAATGTAACTTTGAAATGACTTAAACTGAAAGAAAATGAAGAATGTTAATATTTATGGAATGAAGCTAAAGTAGTACTTAGAAGGACATCTATACTATATACATATGTAAACAAAACAATCAATAAATATCTCCAACCAATAACCTGCACTACCGCCTGGAGAAACTAAAAATAGAAGAGCAAACAAAACCCAAAACAAGTAGAATAAACAAACAGTATATATTAGCATCGTCACAGGATCCTTCGGGTGTCACTTCAGCAAACAAAAACCTCTGTGGCTGGCTGTACCTCTGCTTGAAGTTTGCTCTGGCCTGCTGGGCTCATTCCACCCACTAGGCCTAGCAGGCTGCACTCAGTTTACACTTCTAGCCTGGATCTCATTCCTGGATCCCATGCACACCAAAGGACAGCCAGGTGCACAGCGATGAGGGGTGTGTGTGTGAGTGAGTGAGGGCGTAGTCTGGCTGCCGCACACGGCAAGGCACACTGGTTGCTGTGGTGACATGAGCAGCTCCAGGTGCTGGCACAGGCACCAGCTTTGTTCAAGGCAGCAGCTGGACCAATAATACCAAAAGCAACTTCTGCTGTGGACACTGACATCTGGATGAGGGGAACATTATGGCACCTCAAAACTTGGAGATGCCAGTAACCACAGAGCCCCAAAGTGGGCAGAGGGTATGCTAAAGCTTTCTCATTCCTGCTGTGCCACCTGCAGTTTGACAAATGGAGGGAGGACTGTATTTTCAGTTCATTCAGTTCTACCGCCTTACTCTGGCCCACAGCTGCCAGGCTGGCATGGCCCTACTGCCACTTCCCATCATGTGAGCAGCTGCCCAGTTCTGGGGGAGGTAGGGTGGGCTATGGTGTTACCACCCTGGCTCAGGGAATCTTGGGGTCTGGGCCCCCAGAAGGGTCACCTCTCTTCACTCCCACAGTCCATCAGATGGGAGTGTGTCAATGGTGAGCCAGCCAGAAATGCTTTACAACCCTTTTTGCTCCCGCCTGCAGCTCAGCAAGCCAGACAGGAAAGTGTTACACCCCTTTTCATGTCCACCATTCGGCAGGTCCCACGTTCTTGTCCTGCATCCGGAAAAAATGAAGTTACGTGGAAACTGGAAGGTGAGCAAGGTAGAGAAGAGCTTTACTGAGTGACAGAATAGCACTCAGCAGAGAGGAGACCCAAAGTGGATAGCTCCTATCTGTAGGCAGTTAGTCCTGATGTGTGGCTAAGTCTGGCTGAGTCTAGGGTTTTAATGGACTCAGAATGGAGAAAGTAAATGCTGATGGGTGGATGGGTAGACACGGAAAAGGCACCATCTGATTGGCCAAAAGGTATCAAGAAAGGTGTCACTCCAGGTAATGGACTCCACCTGGAACTGGCAGCCCAGTTCCCAGGCTTCATGCTTTCCCTGGCTTGAAGATTGGGTCTCACCAGGGACCCACCCTGTCCTACCTCGAACCTCTCTGCCTCCCACCACCATCAGAATGAAAATAAGTAAAATAGAAAACAGAAAGACAATGTAAAATAATAAACAAAAAGTTTACTTCCTGAAAAAAATTTAAGAACTGATAAACCTAGATTAAGAAAAAAAAAGACATGAAACGAATGAACAATATTAGGAGAGAAAGAGGAGATATCACATGGACCTTTCCGAAATTAATGAGATAATAAGGTAATATTGATAAACAGCTTTATGCTAAATATTTGGAAAACTTTCTATAATATTGTACACATTATTACCTACCATTTTGTGCATCAATAGTTTGTCCATTTTTATTACTAATTACTACAAACCTGCCATAATTTATCTATTTTCCTTTTGTTGAGTTTGGATTATTTCCAGTTTGAACCTATTATGAGCAAAGATGCTAAAGACTTCTTTTATTTATTCTTACTTTATTTACTTATTTATTTATTTATTTATTTATTTATTGTGACGGTCTTACCCTGTCACCCAGGCTGCAGTGCAACAGTGCAATGCCAGCTCACTGTAACCTCCGCCTCCCAGGTTCAAGTGATTCTCCTGCCTCAGCCTCCTGACTAAGCTGGGAATACAGGCATGCACCACCACGCCTAGCTAATTTTTTGTATTTTTAGTAGAGACGAGTTTTCACCATGTTGGCCAGCCTGATCTTGCACTCCTGACTTCAGGGAACCTACCTGCCTCAACCTCACAAAGTGCTAGGATTACAGGTATAAACCACCACGTCCGGCCTAGGGACTTCTTTTAGAAATATTTTGTGGACATGTATTTATAACTACGAAAACAATTAAGTAATAAGTACATACAGAGTTTTACTTTTTCAAATCAAATATGTATGTCTTTTTATACTTTCTCACTTCTCATTTCACTTGTAAAACTTGCAGCACAATGATGATGATGAAGTGATGAGTGGACACCCTCACTTTGTTCTCAACATTTTTTGTAATATATTCATCATCAGAACATTACGCTTGATGTTAGATGTATGTTTTTCAAAAATTCCCTTGCCAGATTGTAGAAAGTTCGTTCATCCTTTCTTTCTCCTTCCCTCCTTCCTTCCTTTCTTTCTTCTTTCTTCCCTTCCTTCCTTCCTTCCCTTCTTTTTCTTTACTTTTCTTTCTTTCCTTCTTTCCTTCCTTCCTTCTTTCCTTCTTTCCGTCTTTTCTTCCTTCCTTCTTTTTCTTTTCTTTTCTTTTCTTTTTGAAAAGTTTAGTCGTGAATGTGAGTCAACTATTACCAAAAGATTTTTCAGCATTTAATAGAGTTCTCCTTTTTTTCTGGTAATATGTTGAACTATATTGATTGATTTCCAAATATTATACCAATCTTGCATTATTATAAAGTGGCAAATCCCATCTAGCAATATATAAAAAATAATATAACATGACCAACTAAATTGTAACAAGATTGGTCGTTAATTTGTCATGCTATATTATTTTTTACATATTGCTAGATGGGATTTGCTACTTTATAATATCTTTGTATATGTTTTATGTGTTTTTATGAGTGTTATTGGTTGAGAAATAATTTGTTAGATGTCTCTCTCAGATTTTTATATTGGGGTGATACTGGTTTCATACAATGAGTTGGGATTTTCTATTTTAGGGGAAGCTTAAATGGAAATTTCTTTTCTTTTAGTTCTGGAGGCTAGAAATCCAAGATGAAGGTGTTGGAAGGACTGATTTCATTCTAATTCTCTCTCCTTGGCTTGTAGATGGCTGCCTTCTTATTGTATCCTCATGTGTTCTTTCCTCTGTGCATACACATCCCTGAAATCTCTTTAAGTTTCCAAGTTTCTTGATCTTATAAAGACATGAGTCATTTTGGATTAAGACCCATCCTCATTTTCACTTAATCACTTCTTTAGAGGCCTTGTCTCCAAATATGTCATATTCAGAGGGACTGATGGTTAGGGATTCAATTTCTAATTTTGGGGGTACACGATTGAGCCCACAATACCAATTATACTCAAATTATTTCAGAAAATGTAGGTGGAGGGAATGCTTCCCAATTCATTCTATTAAGGCCTTATTATTCTAATACCAAAGCCAGATAAAGACTTTATAAGAAATGTGTAAGACTACTATTCCTCATCAATGTAGATACAAAAATTCTTAACAAAATGTGGGCAAACAAGCAAATGTTGGTAAACAGGAAAATACACTATGCTCAATTGGGGTTTATCTCAGGAATGAAAAATTTGTTTTACATTAAAATTAGTCAATGTGATACACCAAATTGACATATTAAAGAAAAACAACCATATGATTTGTATTTATATGGCAAGATTCCCCATTCATTTCAATTTCAATCTGTGTGTATGTCTTTATTTTTAATAAAAAGTATACTTTATAGTGGTTGCTCTCAAGATTGGAATAGAAACATATTACAGTGTACATTCTAAAATATTCCAATATCAGATGAGTAATAAATACTAGAACAGTGTAATTTATTTTATACATATACTTCTGTGATTATGTTTTAATATATTTTATTGCTAGATATTTTATAGAGGTCGGGATGAATTATGGTTATCTTTGGATTAGACTGTTAAGAAACTCTGAAAGAATTTTTATAGTATATTACACATGTTATATAGATATATTATTATACAAATATATATATGCAAATATATAAAATAAACATAGTATATTATTTGTTAGCTGTGTCAAGTTAACTGGTAAGCCTGTTGAGGTTATTCTTCAGATGTTGACAATCTACCTCCACCCAGAACACAAGGTTTTACACCTGTAATATGAAGGCTGTGGTACACTGAGACAATGGGAGAAGCAACAATCCTCAAATACAGCCAAACTCCTAAATAGATGATTACATCCCCATTTATTATAAGTCTGGCAGAAAGAAAGAAATTCTCATATTAAGGCATAAAAGCTATTTACCTCAGTCTTCACTGTTCTAAACAAGATGTAAAACTTTCAACAACAACAAAATATTATGAATCATATAAAAAGTCAAAAAAAAAAAAGCACATTCCTCCAAGACAAAGCAATCATCAGAAGCAGATTCAGATATCACACGAAATGTTGGTACTATCTGACAGAAAATTTAATATAATTAAGACTAATGTGATGAAGGTTCTAATGTAAAAGATAGACAACATGCAAGATCTAATAGCTAATATCAGTGGAGATAAAACTACAATAAAACAAAATATTGGAATAAGTGTAAATGAAGAAAAAAGTAAAGGGAAGAAAGATTGCCCTCTACAAATTTGTTAGTAGACTCCACACAGTTCAGAAAGCCACCAAAAAACTTGACCAGAGATCAATACATATTATTCGGATTGAAAGACAAAGAAACCCATATATAGCATATCACTGTGTAACAGGTATAAATGAACATGTTTTATATATGCTAATTAAATTATTGAATTAATATTTATATCAATTCTATATGGTAGGTATTCTAATTATTCCTATTTTATTGCTGAGCATCTGCATAGTCAGATTCCATGATTTTCCAATGATCATACAGTTAGATAATTACAGAGCTGAGAATTGAACCACGACAATGATCATGTGATAGTGTTGACTGTTATCACTGGCATAATTACATTCTGCTTGTTAGCATTCACAAGGCTAACCGTCTTGAGTATACATCTGCAAATAATTTTAAAATAATAGCATGGGTATTGGTGCCAAGTAAATTAGATTTTTGAATCATTTTTCCCCATCTACTAACTATGACTTCAGAACTTTACCTAACTTCAATCCCTTTTGGTACTCATCTGCCCAATGTTTGTAACTATAGGAGTTTTATAAGAGTTATTGTTGGAATCAAAATATTCAAGCCATTTAAATATTTAGTATGGTACCTGACAGTTAGGCATTTGATAAAAGCTATTTTTAAAAGTGTGAACTATTATGTAAGTAAAATACTTTCATGCACATAATTTTCTTCATCAACTTGTTGATAAGGAAAAAGCAACAGATGATTTGGCCTCCTAAAAATGTCAATCATTAAATAAATATTCCCCAGTTTATTTTATTCATTACAGTGTGCATTTTTGTTTGAATCAGAGAATTAGAAAACTTATTATAAGCAAGATTATTGTTATGCTTGTCAGAATTATGTGAATAATTGCTTCAAATATGTAATTTGTACTTAAATTTGTCCACACAGAGAAAAATCTTGTCATTCTTGAGTACACACATTCTAATTATATGAATAATAATTTTTTTCTCATTTTAGTTCATTGAAAAAACCCTTAATTCTGGCAGCCTTTCCATATATTCAGAATTCATTCTCTCTTTCCCTGGAAAAATCGACAGATCTCCTTCTAGCTCCTAAATTCACAGATTTGAAGTAAATAAGAATGATTTAAGACAATATAACACTATAGAGTTTAAAACATAAAGAGTCGAATGAAAAACTAAGAAAATTAGTTAAAAACATAAAACACCTGTGTTGTATAAAAGAAAAAATAAAGGAAAATAAGAGAAACAAATATAGTATAAAAAACATAGAAATGGGATAAAATTTAAGATAGAAGAAAAAAAGGAGACCAAAGTGGAGCTAAAATATTATTTCAAAACAGAAACTTACCTGATTTTCCTATATAAGAAAATCTCAGTAATAGTAGTCATTTACTTATAAATTTATTTTAATATTTTTAAACAATGAAATGATAAAGACAAAATACTAAACCAATGTAAATGTAAATTAAACATTTGTAGCACCCAAAGTATCAGATGGGTATCTAATTTTTAATTTATCTATCATGATACTCTGTTCTATATTCTCAGATCCTTCAGTACAGCTTAAATTGTACACGTTATTTTGTCTTTTATCACTGTGGGAAATTTAGGAATGAATCCTGAAAGCTTCTGAACTCAAGATGTGAAAAGGTGACTTGAACAAGACTGGAACACAGGGCTTGAAAACGATATTTGCTGGGATAGCAAGCAATACCTAAAAGGATTTGTGAAAATCTAAGCATTTCTAGAAAGAAGTGGGAAGAAAAAAAATTTTTAATATCTAGACTTTTAGAGAGAGGAAAGTCTTTTCAAACTATTGTAATGTTAAGCATTAACACAATAATAGGTAACGTTTTTAGTGCTCAGACTACATGTTGCTATGTTCTTTTCTTGCAGTATGACATTTAATACAGCAATGCTTTCCAGTATTGCTCACTTATTAGCCAAGTATACACTCCAAGACTCTCTCAGTGGATGCTTAAAACTGTACCAATAGTATCAAATCTGATTGCTGTCATTTGGAACACATTTCTGTTCATGTTTTTCCCCCACAAATAATACCTTTTCCATTTTAACTAAGTGCTTATCATACACTGTGGCTGTAAGTTTTACAGTTTGGGGTGCAGCAGCAAAACTAGCACAATTTTTTTTACTTCTTAACAATTTCACAGATTTTTTTTACTATAGATCTCAGCAACCTCAGAATATATATGTATATATGCATATATATACACACATATAATATATATTTCTTTATTATGATAACATTCAACTTTTCACTTAAGTAAAGCGCTTTATGAATTTTAGTTGGCATATCGAAATTGCCACCATTATTACTTTTGCACTGTAGAGCCATTATTAAGTAAAATATTAAAAAAAAAAAGAGTTACTTGAACACAAGCAGTGCAAAATCTCTACAATCACTCTGATAACTCAGACAGCTACTAAGTGCCTAGCAGGTGGGTGACATATACAGCCTGTATAGCTGAACAAAAAGATAATTTGGATATCAAGTGAGACAGAGAAGGGCAGTACGATATTTCATCAGGCTACTCAGAACAGCATGCAATTTAAAACTTACTGCTTATTTCCAGAATGTGAAGAAATAATGGCCCCAAACTTTTCACATTTGAGGAAGGAAACGGATATAGGAATTCAAGAAGCTTAACAAGCATTGATTAAGATAGATCTACAGACACTTTTTTTTTTTTTTTTTTTTTTGAGACGGAGTTTCGCTCTTGTTACCCAGGCTGGAGTGCAATGGCATGATCTCGGCTCACTGCAACCTCCGCCTCCTGGGTTCAGGCAATTCTCCTGCCTCAGCCTCCTGAGTAGCTCGGATTACAGGCATGTGCCACCATGCCCAGCTAATTTTTTGTATTTTTAGTAGAGACGGGGTTTCACCATGTTGACCAGGATGGTCTCGATCTCTTGACCCTGTGATCCACCCGCCTCGGCCTCCCAAAGTGCTGGGATTACAGGCTTGAGCCACCGCGCCCAGCCAGATCTATAGACACTCTTAATGAAACACATAATCAAACTGTCAGAAGTCATAGACAATCTTGAATGAAGAAAGAGAAAGAGGACTTTTCATGTAAAACGAACCTCATGTAAGATCGTTAACAAGTTTCTTAGCAGAAATATTGCAGGCCAGAGAGAATGGGATAATATATTCAAAGAATTGTTAATGAGAAAATAAAACTTTCCCAACCAGGGAAGCTGAGAAAATTGTCCTTCAATAATGATAGAGAAATTAACAATTTCCTAAATAAACAAAAACCGAGAAATTTCATCACCAATATCTCTACTTTATAAGAAGCACTAAAAGAAGATCTTCAAGTTAAAATGAAACAGCAACTTGAAGGCATAATAAAATACAAAATGAAACTGACACAATAATTTCAAAGATAGTTCTGTTTGATAAACATAGAAATTGATACTTCCTGTCTTAAAGCTTAAAACTTATATTTGCCTTATATGAGGTCCTTCTTCTGGAGAGAATCCCCAGGTTTCTCAAAAAGTATCAAATAATGGAAATTCCTGAGATCATCACATCCAGGCAATGAGGCACCAGGCCCCTTATTCATCATGATTGCTTCCTTGCCCTTTCCTAGTTTCTGTCTTCTTATACATTGTTACATTTTTTTTCCCTGTTATATAAATAACTAGTTTTAGTTGGTGAGCTAGATGAATTTGAGACTGATCTAGCTCCTCAGCTGCAACACCTGATTAAAGTCTTCTTCCTTGGCATTAATCATTGTCTCAGTCATCGGCTTTCTGTGCTGCTAACAACAGGACCTAGATCAAACCCCTGGTGTTTTCGTAACAAAAGCTCCCTGGTAAAGGTAAATATATGTTCTTGCAGTATGACATTTAATACAGCAATGCTTTACAGTATTGCCCACTTATTAGCAGAGTATACACTCCAAGACCCCCAGTATCCTCTGGTATTGTAACATCAGTATGTAAGTCACTGTTATTATGCTGATGTAGAATTTAAAATATAAAAGCATAAAAATAACTCCAAATCTATGTAAATGGATGCATAATATGAGCAGACGTAATCTATAACATCAATAACAATAAGTGAGAGAATAGAGATGTTAAAAACTATAATTTTTGTATGCAATTCAAGTTATCACCTTAAAATAGATTATTATAATTTTAAGATATTTTATGTAAGCCCCATGGCAACTGCAAATAAAATGTCTGTAAAATATATACAGAAGGAAGTTAGAAAACAATCAAAACATGAAACAAAAACACCAAGCCAAACCAAAACACAAACAAAAGCCAAAGGAAGAGAGTGAGAGAATAAAAGGGAGAAACTAGTTACCAAATATAGAGAACACAATTAACCAAACTGCAGTTGTAAGTTCTTCCCTGTCAGGTATTAAATATAAATGGATTAAACTCTCAAATCAAAAGACATAGATTAACTGAATGGATTAGAGAAACAAGATATATCTATATGCTATCTACAAGAGACTCACTTTAAAATTTAAGGACACATATATGCTAAAAGTGAAGGATTAGAAAAAGATACTGTATGCAATGGTAACCAAAGGAGAACAAGGACAATCATATTTACATTACACAAGTTAGATTTTATGTCAAAATCTGTCACAAAAGAGATATTGTATAAAGGTAAGTGGTTTAATTCACCAGGCACATACACCAATTATAAACATATATGAACTAAACACCAGAGCACTCAAATATGTGAAACAAACATTGACAGAATTGAAGGGAGAAACAACAGAAAAAGAATAAAAGATACTTCAATGTACAAAATTTAATCAATGTAAAATATACTATGCAACATTAATAGAATTGTCCTAGTCACTTGGGCTGCTATAACAGAATACCATAGACTGGGTGGTTTAAACAACAGACATTCGTTTCTTATAGCTCTTAAGGCTAAGAATTCTGAGATCAAGGCAACAACAGATGGTGTCCAGTGAGGGCACTTCTATTGGTTTGTTGACAGCCCTCTTTTCATTGAATTTTCAATGGCTGAGAGAAAAGTTGTCTTTCTCTTTCCAAGGGCACTAATTCCATTTATGAAGGCTCCGCTGTCATGATTTAATTACGTGTTGTACTTCCCATCTCAAATACAATCACATTGGGAATTAGATTTTAACATATTAATTTTTGAGGCATACAATATTTCATTTATAAAAAATGGGTATAATGTTTCAGTTTTTCAAGAAAACAAATTTCTAAAACTCTATTGCCCAACAGTGTTACTATAGTTAACACTACTGTATTGTGTTCTTAAAATTGTTAAGGTAATTTTATATAAATTTAACCAAAATTAAAATTATTTTAATAGTGTTTAATACTGATTATGTGTCACTCACAGTTAATGTAGTTTGCATATGTAAATTTAATTATAAAAATTACTCTTCCAATTATTTAGTGACTTCAGCATTCCCATTTAGTAGATGACAGAAGTGAAATAGAGAAAATTTAAGTAACTTGCTAAATATTTCACTGAAAATGAGGAAGTTGTTTTTCATACACCGGCAATCAGATTGTGAATAATGTGTTTTTAGCAATTACATAATGCTTTCTGAATAATTTTACAAATGACAAAGTAGATATGCAATATGATTTTGCACCATTTGTAGACAAATTTTCTTAGAAAGCTCTCTATTATTGGGTGGAATTTTCTTGTAAGTTTTTGGCTATACTCTTGTGATATCTTTTGGATTTTATTAGTACAACTGAAAATCTCCATCTCTTGTTTATGTTTGTCCAATCATTTTTCAGTGTTATTTTCCCAAATACTACACATTTTATTATTTAATAAAACTATTTTAAAACATTAAGATGAACCACAAAATGATTTTTATAGTTACTTATTTTGAAAAATACTGCACAAGCTTTCTTCTTATATATCTATATTCTATACTAGCATTTAATGAACTGTAAAAAATATAGTCATGAGCCACATTACATTTCAGCAAATGATTAACCACATACACTATGATGGTTGCACAAGCTTATTATAACATATTTTTATTGTGCCATTTCTATGTTTAGATTCATGCATACTTAGCAATGTGTTACAATTGCCTACTGTGTTCAGTACAGTTACATACTGTATAGCTTTGTACCCTAGGAGCAATAGGGATTATATAGCCTTAGTGTTTAGTAGGTATACCATCTAGATTTGTGTAAGCATACTCTGTGATGTTTACACAATGATGAAATCACCTAAGAACATATTTCTTAGAATGCAACCCCATCATTAAGCAACACAGGACTATACTACAATAAAAACATCTCCATACTTTCATGACTCCTTCATTTCCAAACGAAGGAAAGCCAGTTGAAAGCTTGCTGTGACATAGTAAATATATATTTGATCTTTTTTCTGAGTTCCAACAGATAATTCTATAATTCCCTGGAACTTCACGAATCATAGGAGCATCTTGTTATCTAATATGATGACTTTTGGTTAGCTCTAAGGTAGCTTGATGACGGAGGTTTGATGCCAGGAAAACAATAATTTTATTCAAATCCTGGCACTTTCAGCCCCATCCATCTCTCAACCTCTGAAAAGGAGAGAGAAGCTGGAAATTGAGTTAATAAACAATCATATTTACACAATGAATTCTTCATGAGGGAAAAAACAAACTAGCCTATAAGGACCCACAAGTTTTGGGTTGGTGAACACACTGGAGTGCTGGAAGGGTGGCATGGAAACTCTGTACCTCAGCCACTATAACTTGCCTTATGCATTTTTTCTATTTGGAGTGTTATACTTAATAATTAACCAGTAAACAGGAAGGTATATTTTTTTTTGGTTCTGTGAGTGATTCAAGGAAATTATCAAACCCAAGGAAAACGTCATGGTAATCTCTGATTTATAGCCAGTCAATTAGATGTACAGGTGGCCCAAGACTTTCAAGTGATGTTGAAAGTGGTGGCAGTCTTGTGGGAAAGGTGGGGTCTGTCATTAACTCCAAAAGTTTAATTGAATTTTTGAACACTCAGTTGGTGCCTAGAGAATCAGATAACTGGTTATTGGTGGTAGAAAATACCACACTCACGTAACTGAAAATCCTAGAAGTAGAGTTTCTTTAGGCAAAGCTTGACTTGTGTTTCTACATTATCAAAAAGGATTCAGTTTCTCACCATCTCTCTATCCTGTTATTTGCAGTCAATTTTTCTCATCATCTTCAACCTACCTTTTCCCCAAATGTGGCTTCATACATGACTCTGAACTCTTCTCTTAGGTATACAAATGGCTGCAGCAAATCTAGAATTCATATTCTCATATCACCTTATCTGGGAAGGATGAGAGTAGGACTTTCTAGCTGTTGTAGAAAGAAAGGAAGTTAGTCTTTCCAGGAATCCCCAGAAAAGTTTTTTTTTTTTTCCTTTTAGTGTGAATCTTACTGTGTTACATGTCTTCTCTGAAGTAAGCATTGTGGCCAGAAGAGTGTGATGGACTCATCAGCTTACCACAAGGCTGAAAATGGGAAGAAAATCCTTTCCTTAAAGCAAAATGTTGTTTCTGTTATCATAAAGGTGAAAATGGATGCTGAGCAGCAGAAAGAATGAATAACTTACTAAATTTAATATTCTAAAATTTATATGAATGTTAACCATTTTCAGAGTATTAGTTTAATATTAGGTAAAGCAAAATTAACAAATAGTTTGTGTAACCATTTCAAGGGCAGAAGTTCACTTAAATGTCAATAAGTACTGCAGAATATTACACATAATAACATTTTACAGAATAGCATAGTTGTACCCTACATATGTTACACAAAATACGGCAGGGCTTTTCCTGCTTTCTCCATTATCCATTCAGTTTTAATGTATTATTTAATTATATTTCTTTTATAAATTAACTATATTAATGTGTTTTATTTTTTGTTTTATTTAGTCCTTGTGGTGGTTAAGCATAATAATTTTTTATTTTCTTGATTTTATAAATGATAAAATACAAAATGCCCAAAATAAAAACGTTTAAGTGTCCAAAGTCATTTACAGAGAAAGCTAATAATCTTGCCTACTTATTTAAATTAAAACTAAGAAAGCAAATTTATATTCTGATATATTTATATTTGGATATAAAGCCTTCCATAAAATTCTAACATTTTATAAAGCATGTACAAACATAACCATGTATATAGGGTATTTGTTAATGTGTTGTGTACAGACTACATTGCTCTAGAACAGAGCTCAGCAATTTTTTTCTATAAAAGTCCAGATAAAAAGTATTTTAAGCTTTTTAGGACATATGGTTTCTGTCACTGCTACTCAACTCTGTTATTGTAGTCTGAAGGCAGATACAACCAATAAGCAAAGAATAGGTATGTGTGAAAGCAGCTATAAGTAAAGAATGAGTGTGGTTGTATTCTGATGCAATTTTATATATGAAAGCATTTGGGGAACTGAATTTGGCTCACAAACTGTGGTTGCCATCTCCTGATTTAGAAACATTATTAACATTTAATTATGTACCTTGAAAATACTTGCAGGTCAACAGTTAATAAAATATTTTATATAATTATATATCATAGTATGGCCTGGTAGCTTTGTACTGTGTCTAGTTAGATAAAATTTAACCGTGTTTTCTAGAGTTCCTTTCCCTTGTATTTTATTGTTTGCCACAGGAGAGATTTGCATTAAATTTAGAAGAGAAAGTTAAGTATCAACCATTTTGAGACTAAAAGTTGCTCTGCAGGAAGCATAAGAGTAATTCATGCTGTTCCTAATCTTCTGGCTCATATTGAATCAGGACAGCAGCTGGCTTGAAGTTCCTTCAATTTTTACTGGACTCCACCCTTTTAGCTTCCATGAAAACTGGTACTGTATGGAATGCATCTTTATATAGTATAGGTACCATCGAATTCTTCAGGTCATCTGCATCATCATAACTGAGGGCCATTAGAAACAAACATGGTTCTAGATTTTCTTTGTAGATTTTCCATTTCACATCAGTATTTCCTTCCTTACTGTAAGCTCTGCTGACTTCAATTATGGCATTAAATACTGGAACAATAGACTTACATAGTTTGAGTGTGTAAAATCTAAACCCTATCATAAATATCTTATTTTATATCACACTTAGTAGTTCTGCTTTGCTAATGGAATCTTAACTGAAACATGGATATTCAAGATTTTTTTTCAATTCTTCATCTAGTGGTTGATATTTGGGTAATAGCTATTGTTTTCCACTACAAATAATACTGCAACAATCAAAAATGTACTTGGATCTTTAAATTTTTATGTTTTATTTCTATAAGTTTACAAAAGTGAAATCACTAGGCAATAATTATGTGCAGTTGTAGTTTTCACAGCTATTTGTCAAATTACTTTTTATTTTTAAAGACTTTACTTTGTAGAGCAGTTTTAGGTTTTCAGCAGACCATAAGGGAAGATATTTAGACATCCGTATACTCCTCACCCCAACATATGCACGGCTTCCATCGTTATCAACCTCTCCCACCAGAGACCTATGTTTCTTACCACTGGTGAGCCTACATAGGCATATCATTATCACCCATATTACTTTTTAAAGTATGGTACTTTACATTTGTCTTAGAAAGAATTCTAAAGATGCCTTCCAGAGATTCTGCCCTCCGGATATTTCATGAAGTACCAATCTAGGTACTGACTTTTCAGAAGGAGTTAATATTGTTCATTAGGCAGGCTAATATAATAAGATTAATGTGCAATATCTGGATGGGTCTAATATAATCACTGTTAAAAAAATTTTAACACTTGTTAAAGGGAGTAAGACTTTATTTAAGACTATGACAATGGAAATCCAGCCTATTGCAATAGTGACAAGAGCTTGAATTCAATCCTGAATACAGCAAGGCAGCTGGGAATTCATAGAATTAAAAAATATATATATTAAAGCAAATAATTACAGCCAAAAAGCAGCAAAGTGTGGGGTTCAATAATTATAAAGAATAATGACTAGGAAGAACTTGATTAGTTATCAAGGGTACAGGGATTAAAGAGGCACTGAAAAGTGTAGAAATGAGTCTAGAATAGTTGACACTCCCCACCATTCCTTGGCAATAACCACGTGGCACAAAAAATATGTGTACTTAGAAGAGGGAAAGTACAGTGATTGTGGGACTTTGTATTTGAACTCAGTGTTATCCTGCCACAGCAGGAAGCAACAGCAGGGAGAACTCAGCTGATGTCCATGGAGAAATCATTTAGACCATCCCTAGCAAGAGAAAATTACCTATCTCAGTGGTCAGGAATTGAGCTCTGGCAAGCCTTGTCACCATGGGCTAAAGAGCTCTGGGGTTCTAAATAAACTTGAAGGGCAGTCTAAGCCACAAGGTTTACAATTCCTAAGCAAGTTCTAGAGCTGTGCTGGGCTCAGAGTCAATGGTCTTGGCGGTTGCAAAATCTAGTGAGTCACCAGTTGGGGTGGCCAGGGGTGTGCTTGTGCCACCCTTCCCCTAACCCAACTCAGTACAGCTTAAAACTCTGTAAAAAAACAAAACAAAACAAAAAAACCACTCCTTTCTTTTAAGGAGAAGAGAGGGAAGAGTAAAGGGGACTTTGTCTTGCAAATTGGATCCCAGCTCAACTCAACCACAGTAGGATAATTCTTGGACTTCCAGGTGGTCTGCTGGTAATGGTAGTGTTGAGCCAAGTAGGTTGTTGGGATCTTTGGCCCCAGGGATGACAGCATAACATGTGCGATGACAGTAGCAATAACATAAAAACCCTCTGGGTCTCATGTGATGTGTGCTGGTGTTAATAATGTGAGACAGGATGGGCCAGTCTCTGAGTCTGAAGATGGCACATCCGTGTAGGTGCCAGCTGTGGTGATAACAGCAGTGGGAGTAGGCCTAACCTCAGCCTTCTAGAAGGAGTGCTCAGGTATCAATGGCTGTATTCTGGGCTGGACCATACCAAGATCCCTAGACTGTGTGCCTTGTGAAGGGAAGAGGTACAAAGCCCCTCCAGGGAGTTCGTCCTCAGGTCTCATAACTGTGTGTGCAAGCACCAGTTCTATAGTGAGAAACGGTGATTCTCAGTACCCCAGTGAAATGTTTGAGTGAAGGGCTACAGCAGCCTTACTGTGGCCCTTCAATTGGGGATGGTGAGGACACTTTCAGTGATGAAAACCTAGGCAAACATGGGCTTGCTTGCTCCTCAGCTCTGGTGGCCCCAAGGCCTCAGCCCTGCTGTGTGTAACTTGCACCCCACCCTTCAGCTCTGACAATAGTAGTTTATGTTTTTTTCATGACTCAGATCCTGAACTGGGCCCCAGGATGATTTGCAATCTACTGGGGGCTAGGCTATAAAATGGCATGTTGCTCAAGATGCTTAGGTCTTGGAGTGTGTGGGATTCAGTGTGATCTTTCTCCTGGAGCACTCTCCTTTAATAATGGCCTAGCACCTTCTTATGTTAGTTTCAAGGCCCATGAATGTTGAGAGCCTCTCCTATGGCTAGGATCACAGCAGTCCATGGTGGAAACAGTGGGCTTCTTAGGGTCTCTCACATCTTCTTTTCATTTGAGAGATACTCCCAGCTCCAAGTAACGCCTGGCTAAGCAAGCTACCTCACTTTCTGCTTCTTCTTTGGTTTAGGTGTTTCCTGTCACTTCTCTATTGAATTCCAATGTTCTCTTTGGGATGATCTTCTTACTATTTTGGTTTTTCTTTTGGGAGGAAGCAAGTATAAGATGCATCTAGTTACCCATCTTGAAGCCTTTTTATTACCTCACTTTTGTGTGGAATAACTCAAGTTTGAATAATTTTCCTCATGTTATCTTTTTTTAATGCCTCTCCAACCAAGAAGGTTGTATATATCACATAGTGCAACTACAGAGAGTGTTAAAGCCTCCCACATCCAAGATTACTGAATCCCTAGACAGAGGGCAGGTGTTTGGTACAGGTGCCTGAATCTATTGCTGAGTTTCATAAGCGAGTAAAGTCTTCATTGTGCCAATCCACTGAGATGTTGGGATTCTTGAAGTAGCCATGCATGTCTACCTTACTGATTCTCAAACTAATTCCAGTAGTGGCACAAACCCGGAAATAGTTATTACTGTAAGGGTCTAGCATCAATTAATGTATATCTGAGTCACAAATAATATACTCTTTTGCTTCTCACTACAGTTGGGTAATCTATTTAGTACAATATTGACATTACAATCTTTTCCCACTGAAAACATCCTCTGAATTTAGTGCAGCTTTTCAAAGCTTTAATTTTTCAATTACTCTTTATCTTTTCTAAAAGGCAATATTTTAAGTAAAGTAGGCTAAATTAGCCCTTCTTACTTTTCTCTTCCATTCTCACCAGGGCAATAAAATACACAGTTGAAATTTATTCTCACGCGTGTGTAAGGCTTAGAAAGATCAGTGTATAATAGAGTCCAAATAAGAGGCTTTTGAACATTAATCCACCAAAAGTTGAAGTTACAAAATGTATCATCTTGTGAGTTATGGGCATAATATTAAGCCAGTAAGGCTTGGGAAATTTTTATAACTCTTGGAAAGACACATGGGCCGAGGTGGATTAAGAACTCATTTTCTTCAACCATCTGGTGCATACACTTTCTCTGTGGAAAACAGTCTATACTTTTGTACTACTCACCACAGTTCTTTGTGAACATTTTCATTACATGCATACTTGTAAACATCTTTACCTGGTGTATCATTATAGCTGTGGTGTCATCTATTTCTCCATTAAGAACACGTGGTTTTGGAAGACATTAAAGTGTACTCTTTGATAGGCAAAACATACACTTCTATCACATTACACTGAAGAAGTGTATAGCCAAAGAACCCAGTATTAAGGATGTCTGCTTGTTTAATGTGGAAGACCCTGCACCGGGAGCTTCAGAATGGCTATATCGAAATGGAAGAAAAAGAGAGAGAGACATAGATTGGGGAATGGGAAAATACTAGGGAGCCAAGTAGAATAGCACAGACAGAAGGAAATATTTTGATGCTATCAAAAATGAGTTTGCTGCTGTGGCTTGATGCCATATTCATGGACACTTAGACATTCATTTTTATTACTTGATCGTTAAAAGCCTAGATTAAATAGCATTATTTGTAGCATTGTTTTGAAACCGTCCACTTCCCAGCTTTTGCTTTTCTATAACTCTGGATTATTTCTGGCATAATATTCCTTCATTTAATATGAACCTGAATATTGACAGGGAAAGTTATGATTGTTCTAAATAAACTCAGTTAAATATATAATCAAAAGTTATTAATGAGTATAGGATATTGCCAGACAATTTCATCTTATTTTCCTACTATATTCACTTTTGTGCTGTGTAAGATATCCAGTTAATAGCTTACATCTCCTCCAACTTTTACTTCTACCTTAGCTAATAACCTCCATAAACATATCATAAATAAACTATGCAATCAGAGAAATACTTTATTTGTTGCCTTAAATCTCATAAACTTACCAGTATCTATAGTCACGTATACACCCTACTATATTTTTATGGTGGAAGAGGTGTTTCTTGTTCTAAATAAAGTAAAAACTTCTGATTTAGCTCTTGTCTTTGGACATACTCAGAGCCTTCATCCTTGTATATACAACTGTCTAATATATGTCTGCACAGTGGATGTGTGGTAGGTATCACAAAATAACTATCCAATAGAACGCTAAGATGCTGCTCTTTTTTTTTTCTGTTACTCATATTAACATATTTTTGTTTTGAGGACTTCACTATTCCGATTTCTTCTGCTTAGAGCACCATTTTTGGAGATCTTTTTTATAAATTTCTCTTCTTATAATTCTCATCACAGCTCAAAGTTTGACTCATTCAGAGAAGTCTTACCGAAAAATGAAACGTATAATGATGTTCTTTAAAAACCATGCTTGCATAATATTCCTATTCTCTGTTTTATTGATAATAATATCAATAAAGTATCAGTACAGACAAATCTCCAGAAATATTGTGGGTTCGGTTACAGACCACCACATTAAAGTAAATAATAAATAATAAATATTGACTCACAATAAAGTGAGTCAAAGTATTTGGTTTCTCAGTGCATATAAAAGCTATGTTAACACTATGCTGTACTTTATTATGTATACAATAGCATTATATCTAAAAACAATGGCTGTAAATATAGAAAAATCTATAGCATTATATGACAACAGTGTACAATCTGAAAAAACCATAAAAAAGTAATCCTATTTACAATAGCCACACATATAATTAAATACCTAGAAATTAAAGAAGTAAAGGATCTCTAGAAGTAAAGCTATAAAACACTGATGAAAGAAATTAAAGAGGAAACAAAAAAGTAAAAATAAATTCATGTTCATGCATTGAAAGAATCAATATTGTGGAAATGTCCATATCACCTAAAGCAATCTACAATTTCAGTCCAATTCCTATTGAAATACCAATAAAATTATTCATGGAAATGGAAAAAAAAAATCCCAAAATTTACATGGAATGACAGAAGACCCAAAATAGCTAAAGCTACCCTAAGCAAAAAGAACAAATCTGGAAGAATTACATTACCTGACTTCAATTTATACCACAGAGCCATAGTAAACAAAGCATCATGATATTGGCAAAAAAACAGAAATATAGACAAATTTAGCGCCTAGAGAACCCTAAAAGAAATCCACACACCTGCAGTGAACACATTGGTATTGCCATAAAAACAGGCACATAGACCAGTGGAAAAGAACAGAGAAACTCAAAAGAAAGAAAATCCACATCCATACAGTGAATTCATTTTAGACAAAGGTGCTAAGAGCGTATACTGGGAAACAGACATGTTTTCACAATAATGAGTGCTGGGAAAACTATATTCGTAAGCAGAAAAATAAAACTAAACCCTTACCACCCACCATATATGAAAATCAAATGGAAATGTATTAAATAGTTAAGTCTGATTTCTTAAACTATGAAATTACTACAAAACAACCTGAAAACCTCTCCATGACATTGTTCTGCACAAAGATTTCCTGAGCAACCCATCACAAGCACGGACATCCAAAGTAAACATGGACGAATGGGATTCTATCACATTAAGAAGCTTCTGCACAGCATGGAAACAATCAACAAAATGAAGACACAACCCACAGAATGGGAGAAAATATTTGCAAACTACCCATCTGGCAGTGGATTAATAACCAGAATACATAAGGAGCTCAAACAACTATATAGCAAAAACATCTAGCAATCTAATCAAAAATGGGCAGACTAGGAATAGACATTTCTCAAAAGAACATATAAAAATGGCAAACAGGTGTATAAAACAGCATTCAGTGTTATTGATCACAAGAGAAATGCAAATCAAAACTACAGTGACGTATCATCTCACCCCAGTTAAAATGACTTATATCCAACTGAGAGGCAACAACAAATGCTGACAAAGACGTGAAGACAAGGGAACTCTCATACACTGTTGGTGGGAACGTAAATTAGCACAATCACTATGGAGAACAGTTTGATAGCTCTAAAAACAGAGCTACCAAAAGATGCAGAATTTTCAAAACTGAATATTTACCCAGAAGAAAGGAAATCAATATATTGAAGAGATATCTGCACTCCCATGTTTTTTATAGCTCTATTTACAATAGCCAAGATGTGGAAGCAACCTAAATATCCGTTAACAGATGTATGGATAAAAAAATGTGATACATATACACAATGGAGTGCTCCTCAATCACAAAAAGAATTAGATTCAGTTATTTGCAACAAAATGGATGGAACTGGAGGTCATTAAGTTTAATGAAATAAGCGAGGGACACAAAGCAAACCACTTAAGTTCTCACTTAATTTGTGGAATCTAAAAAAACAAAACAATTGAACCGATGTATATAGAGAGTAGAGGAATGGTTACCAGAAGCTGGGAATTGTAGTGGGGGTTCAGGGATAGGTGGGAATGTTTGATGGGTACAAAAGTACTTAGAATAAATGACTAAGGCCTAGTAATTGATAGCACAATAGAGTGACTATAGTCAATAATAATGTAATTATATATTTAAAAATAACTAAAAGTATAATTGGATTGTTTGTAATACAAAAGGTAAATACTTGAGAGGATGGACACCCTGAATTCCATAATATGATTATTATGTATGATTATTATGTATTGCATGCCAGGATGAAAACATCTCATGTACCTCATAAATATATATACCTACTCTGTACCCACAACAATTAAAAATTAGGAAAATAGTGTGCAATGGACCTGAACAGATATTTTGTTAAAGAAGACATACAAGTGTCCAGCGGTGTATGACAAAAAAATGCTTAAAGTCATTAATCATCAGATAAATGCAAATAAAACCACAATGAGATATGCTATTAGAGCAGTCAGAATGGCTAATGCCTGAAGGCTGGGCTGGGTGAGTTTCTCTTCCAAAGTCTCACTCTCAAGCATGAGTAAGAGCCTACTGAGTCCAGCCCAGTGACTTCTGAAGGGCCCCTTGAAAAATAACGGGGCTTCTGCCTAAGCCCCTCCCTCCAGCCACGAGGTGGCTTTCTAACTACCCTAACAAGCCTTGGACCAAATGGAAATAAAGCTATTTGAAGAAAAAAAAAAAAAAAAAGACAAAAATAGTAGATGTTGGCAACGCTGTGGCTTAAAGGGAATACTTACACACTGTTGGTCCGAATGCAAGTTCCTACAACTTCTTTGGAAAATATTATGAAAATTTCTAAAAAAAAATGTAGATTTCTCATTTGATCCAGCAATCGCACTATGGGGTATATATGTTCAAAGGAAAATAAGTTACTATGCAAAAACAAAAACAAAAACAAAAACAAAAACAAAAACCTCCACTGTAGGTTTATTGCAGCACTATTCACAATACAAAATATATGGAATGAACCTAAGTGTCCGTCAACTTATGATTGAAAAAAGAATATATCTATATCTATATATATATGATTGTGATATATCATATATATGTTTGTTGTGGATAAAGAAAATGTGATATGTATGTGTGTATTTATGTATATGTGTGTGTGTATGCAAATATATGTGTATATATAAGTACATACAGGCATTGATCGACTTACGACCTATGCAACGACCATTCGACTTTACGACCACAATTGCTAGCCACGACTGCTCCACGTCTGGCAGCGCAAATGTTGCCCAGCTGGGCGTACGACAGTGCGGACCAGCTTCTGGGAGCACTACCATCTCCGCGTGCACCATTTCAACTGTACATATAGCCTACTCAACTTACGATCAAATCGTGTTACCACCGTTCCGCGGTCCCTACCTTGGTCATAAGTCGAGCACTGCCTGTATATATATTTACATCATATTGTAGCAACATGTATGGAATTAAGGGCATTATCTTTGGTGAAATATCTCAGAAAAAGACAGTCAAATATCACATGTTCACACTTATAAATGAGAGATAAATAATGTGTACCCATGGACATAGTGCAATAATAGACACTGGAATCTCAGAAGAGTGGGAGGAGGTTTTGGGATGAGAAATTATGGATACAACATACACTGTGCAGGTGATGGTTACAGTAACAGCCCAGATTGACCACCACACTATATATGTGTGTGTGTGTGTGTGTGCACATGTATATGTCTGTCTGCTTGCATATGTGTATGTAATGAAAAAGCACTTGTACCCCCAAATTTATGAAAATAAAAAATAGTTCTATTAATGATATATTCATGCAAAGAAGAATATAAGCAACATTTTCTTTTTTGTCAGTAAAATAAAACAATGTGAAACCAGTATATACAAGAATAATAAAAAATATTAGTCCACTATTAGGGGCACATTAATTAATGGCTATAAACTATAAAGAAAACTTATTCAGCTCTTAATTCACTTCCATTTTCTCTATTAAGGGAGATCAACTTCAATATAGAGAAGATGACGCAGACATTGAGGCAAAAACTGGAATAGGTGAATGAGGTAATTCAAGAGATTCTATGCGAGAAATTACACATTCCAAGCGAATTAAAGTCTCATTATTATACATACCATATCTGAAAATATTAATCTTAGAATATAAAGAGAAGCACTGTTGACAATCTTTGAAGATTCAGTGTAGAAGGGGAGTGGAGTGGTTCTCTGAAAAATTACGTACAAAAAATTTGAATGTTCAACAAGTGAGATGGTTTCTAAAATTACAACTTGCTGACAATATAGCAAGGCTCTCTTACTTCTAACCCCAAAATACTAATAAACATAGGAAATTCATGCACATTAGCATAGACTGGCAGAAAGAATTTCCAGCTTTTTACAGGTAAAATATTCAGGCAAGTTAAGTACATTTTCCTGCATCATAGAGCTTATAATTGGCAGACAGAATTGAAGCACATGTCTGTCTAATTCCAAATCATACTCAATTATTGCTCTGTATACTTTGTGATAAATATCCAGTAAAATGTCTAAACTGGATTATTAAACATCTAGTTATGTATTAGAATAGGTGTCATTAGGACCACTAAGTATAATGGGAGCTATTACAGTGGTCAATGAAGAAATATGTAAATGTTTCCAAAGAATAATTATTAATATATTGATTTAATTCTTTATAAGAAAGTGATTCATGAGAGCAATGACTGCATTATTAGATTCTATATCTTATTTGTGATCAAAATACAGTTATATAGATAGCATGTTAGTCAATATTCAGATAACACAAATCTAGGCCAATTATATTAAGAATATCTCAATTTTTGAAGCAGGGACCTTAAACACCCTCAAGTTGAACTTGTATTACTACCGAATTTTTATTCAATCAGTCTGTGCTTGTGTTTTCAAATGCCAGGAAACACATTGTGTCCTGCATTATTGTGTTTTAAGTATGGTTGCTCTAATCTTTCAGTAAAGAAAGTATTCTTAGATTCCTATAATTATGTAACTAACTAATCCTTATTACAACTAGTGAAACCAAAAAAAAATCCTATATCTATATCTATCTATCTATATCTATCTATCTATCTATATATATATGGAAAGATTTTAAACATTTTTTGATGTTTAAAAGTATCATCTAAATCAAAGAATAATTTTGAAATTTTTTATAATAAACTGAACTTAATTTCACTAATGTAATTAAAATGGGGTACAGAAAATAATAAGAAATATACAGAATAATTGGATTATCACTATAAGAGAACTATACTGGATTATCTGGTGGAAAATATTCACAACTTCTTAAGTATTACCAGAGAAATAACTACCATTCATTTTCTGTTTAGTTAATAATGACAATTAATGTTAGATTTAATTAATTCAAAATTAAACTTGATAACAATGATGAAAATTAATTCCAGTTATAAGTTAGATTTATCTATATTAAGGAATATTTTACATATAACACAATTCACTGGTGTTAGGTGTACAATTCTATGTGTAATCATTGCAATCATCACCAAAATCAAGCTATAGAATATTTCCATTATGCTTAGAGGTCCCCTTTTGACTAGTTCATGCATTAGAACTTCTATAACAGGAACTGGTAGATGTCAAAAAAAGGGACATATATATACACATATGTGTGTATGTATAAAATCATAATATAATAAATTAAATAACAAAAAGTAGAACAAAATATTAAATATGGGGTGGAAAAATGTGAAAGGTTACATTATGGTATGTAGTGATGGCTGAGAGGAAGTAAGACACAGATGTCTTTCTACATCTGAATATCAGAAACAAGAATAATGATATTTTAAATAGGATACTAAAATCACAGAGAATGTGAACATGTCCTTAAAGTCTAGGAGTGGGATAGCAAATTTTGTGCAGAATTTGTTTAAAATATTGCATTATCTGAAGTAATTACCTTCAGTTATAGCACTGGTTCTATGGAAGATATGTATTCCAATTTCAAAATAGCTAACATGGAATCAAAATTTCAGAACCACTATGTCACATGTATTCCTATGTAACAAACCTGCACATTCTGCACATGTACCCCAGAACTTAAAGTATAACAAAAACAAATTTCAGGACCCAAAATTTTATTTCTACAGCATGACACATACTTGCTATATTTGTATATTAAACCATGATTTCACTATTTTTTTCTTTCCTACTCATTCTTATACTCATAACATTGTGACAGTTATAATTTTAAAATAAAATAAAAATATAAAACATTTTTCAAGGAGTGCCACATATACTTTTCACTTTAGCAACTTATTTGTAATATTTAATCACAAACACATAAATTCCATAATTTACATATTTTTTCTATCACTGAATGTTTAAATGTCAGGATGAAGAATTAAAATAGAAAATGATAAACTCTTCTCAAACTCTGAAAGTGAAGAAATTTATCTCCCAACTTTGAATGTTATTTAAATATTTGAATAAGTATCAAGAGAAAGATAGATGTACTATAAATTAGTTTAAATTTGATGGAAGAAATATTGCTTATTTCAAGGTATTTGAATAGATTACTTCATTTTAGTATTCTGTTCTGAATAAAGACTTCTTTTCAGCGTATAAGAATTGTTCCTCTGCTTTGATCAATTTAATTTACCTTCAATTGAATTCAATTATGATTTTATCTAGCTTGTCTCTCTAAGTTTTAGAAGTATGCCTTTAAAATCCTTTGGTTTATTGTATCTCCAATTCATATTTGAGATTTCAGAATACATAAATCACTTTGAATAAAATTAATTTTAAAACGTAGAGCTCACAAAATATATTAAAAATCTGATTAACAAGAATGCCTAAGAAATAGGCAGACATTGTTTAAATGTTGTGCTTGTGACAATTAAGCAAAAAACACTTTGTTTCACTTATGTTGTTTAATAGTTCTCTAAAATTCCTCTGTCTACTTTGTTTGTATCACATATAAGCTCTCATAAGATGAGCTTAATGAAATGCCTCTTTGAAAACCCTACAGATCTGCAAGGTCATCCATCAATATAGCAGTTCAAACTTCATGTAAGTTTATGTGTTACAGGTGTAGAAGACTAAACAGCTTATACACTAAACCTGGATTATTTGTAAAGTTGTCTATGGATTTTTGTTCTTTTTAAATTATTTTTTAGCCACTCTATTAACTGAAGCCCACAGATTATATTTTTTCTGGAATTAACATGTTTTTCTATTAGCCTCATGCAAATTTGTTAAAGTCTCACAAATACCAATTATTTGAGAGTTCTAGTGAATTGAATTCTAGTTAATATTTTATAAATAAACATACACAAGATGTTTTTAATGTAACCATCCACAGCGTTAAATTCCTAACCCATTAATTCTTCTGTGTTTCACAGTATAATAATGCACTACCTCTGGTGGAACACATGCAAATGTGGACTTCAACAGTTCTTCCCATTCCTGTCAGTGCATGTCGCTTTTCTCAGTGGTCTACTTCTCTTCCACATGGATTTTAGATGGTTTTGTGACTTATTACTATAAATATAATATGACAGAATTTATTAATCCTGTGCTATATCTGGTCCTAGGCCTTAAAAGGCAACGCAATTTTAGCTTCATTCTTTTGGAGACCAGAAGTCTGGATATCCTACTAGAGAAAATATATGTAGAAAAGAGGACTATTCAGCCTCCAGCTTTTCCAGTCATCCCAGCTATGGTGCCAATACTTTGAGTAAAATATCGTGAATGTTTCAGCCCCAGCGAAGCTTGTTGATTCATGTAACTTCAAGAGTGACAGCAGAATACATGTTGTTGAGGAAGTGCACAAAAACAGAAGACAACTCACAAAAGTGTTAGAAATCATATTTATAGTATTTTTATACTATCATGTGTTGGGTACTTTGATATTCTGCAATAGATAACAGACACATAAATTAATATGTGTAAGTAGAATGCTGCCCTTAATGAAATGCTAAAATGTGTTTTGCTTTTGATGTTAAATGTTAGCTGAGGCTGGAAAAGTGAGAAGGAGACTGTTAGTAAACATCAGAAGAATAGCGAACAAAACATGAGAGAAATATGGGAAAAAATAAAACCCCTATTATATATTGGCAAAAAGTTGGCCAGCACTGTCAACTGAGGCACTATGGAAGAGAGATGAAGTACTATAGAAGAGAGTTAACATATCTAATAAATTTGGGAATCTGGCTAGAGAAGATCTCTGGCCAGAATGTTTGGAAATACCAAATAACATCCTTAAGAGTATGATAAGGAATTGCAAAAGAAATTAAGTAGGGAAAGTATTTTCGAGGAAAATTGGGACCCAGGACAGTCTCTTCAGTTGAAAAAAGATTTTAAAAGTAAAAAATGCCAAAGGGCAAAGATCATAGTAAAGCCAATGAATCATAGCCTAAGGATCAACATAAAATAAAAGCAAGAGATGGAGAGAAGGCCTTCAACAAAATTCAATAGCCTTTTATGCTAAAAACTCTCAATAAACTAGATATCAAAGGAACATATCTCAAAATAATAAAAACTATTTATGACAAACCTACAGCCAATATCGTACTGAATGGGCAAAAACTGGAAGCATTCCCTTTGAAATCTGGCACTAGACAAGGATGCCCTCTGTCACCACTCCTATTCCATATAGTATTGGAAGTTCTAGCCAGAGCAATTAGACAAGAATAAAGGGCATTCAATTAGGAAAAGAGGAAGTCAGATTGTCTCTATTTGCAGACGACATGATTGTATATCTAGAAGACCCTATAATCTCTGCCCCAAGTCTCCTTAAACTGATAAGCAACTTCAGCAAAATCTCAGGATACAAAATCAACGTGCAGAAATCACAAGCATTTCTATACACCAATAACAGACGAACAGAGAGCCAAATCATGAGTGAACTCCCATTCACAATTGCTATGAAGAGAATAAAAGACCTGTGAATACAGCTAACAAAGGATATAAAGGACCTCTTCAAGGAGAACTACAAACCACTGCTCACGGAAATAAGAGAGGACATTAACAGATGGGGAAACATTCCATGCTCAGGGTTAGGAAGACTCAATATCGTGAAAATGGCCATACTGCCCAAAGTAATTTATAGATTCAATGCTATCCCCATCAAGCTGCCAATAACCTTCTTCACAGAACTGGAAAAAAACACCTTAAACTTAATATAGAACCAAAAGAGAGCCCACATAGCCAAGACAATCCTAAGCAAAAAGAACAAAGCCTGAGGCATTACACTACCTAATTTCAAACTATACTACAAAGTTACAGTAATCAAAAGAGCATGGTACTGGTACCAAAACAGAGATATAGATCAGTGGAACAGAACAGAGACCTTGGAGGCAACACCACAAATCTACAACCATCTGATCGTTGACAAACCTGACAAAAACAAGCAATGGGGAAAGGAGTCCCTGTTTAATAAATGTTGTTGGGAAAGCTGGCAAACCACGTGCAGAGAGCAGATACTGGACCCCTTCCTGACACTTTACACTAAAATTAACTCCAGATGGATTAAAGACTTAAACATAAGACCTAACACCATAAAAACCCTAGAAGAAAACTTAGGCAAAACCATTCAGGACATAGGCATGGGCAAGGACTTCATGACCAAAACACCAAAAGCATTGGCAACAAAAGCCAAAATAGACAAATGGGATCTAATTAAACTCCAGAGCTTCTGCACAACAAAAGAAATAATCATTAGAGTGAACCACCAACCAACAGAATGGGAGAAAATTTTTGCAATCTACCTGTCTGACGAAGGGCTAATATCCAGAATCTACAAAGAACAAAAACAGATTTATATGAAAAAAAGGAACAAACCCATCCAAAAGTGGGTGAAGAATATGAACACACACTTTTCAAAAGAAGACATATATGAGGCCAACAAACATATGAAAAAATGCTCATCATCACTGATTATTAGAGAAATGCAGATCAAAACCACATTGAGATACCATCTCACACCAGTTAGAATGGCAGTTATTAAACAAGACAACAGATGCTGGAGAGGGTGTGGAGAAATAGGAACACTTTTACACTGTTGGTGGGAATGTAAACTAGTTCAACTATTGTGGAGGACAGTGTGGCACTTTCTCAAGGACCTAGAAATAGAAATTCCGTTTGACCCAGCAACTCCGTTACTGGGTATATACCCAAAGGATTATAAATCATTCTATTATAAAGACACATGCACACATATGTTCATTGAGGCACTGTTTACAATAGCAAAGACCTGCAACCAACCCAAATGCCCATCGACAATAGACTGGACAAGTGGCACATATACACCATGGAATACTATGCAGCCATAAAAAACAATGAGTTCCTGTCTTTTGTAGGGACATGGATGAATCTGGAAACCATCATTCTCAGCAAACTGATACAAGAACAGAAAATCAAACACCACATGTTCTCAGTTACGGGCAAGTGTTGAACAATGAGAACACATGGACAAAGGGAGGGTAGCATCACACACTGGGGTCTGTTGATGGGCCAAGGGAGAGACAGCGGATGGGTGGGGAGGTCAGGGAGGGATAACATGGGGAGAAATACCAGATGTAGGTGATCGGGGGATGGAGGAAGCAAGCCACATTGCCATGTATGTACCTATACCACAATCCTGCATGATCTGCACATGCACCCTAGAACCTAAAGTACAATAAAAAATAAAATTAAAAAACTTTGAAAATACCTCAGAAATCTTTAAATTCATTCCTAGAAGATCATTTCCACTAGATATAATAACTATAATTTTTTTAATGTTGTCTTACAGCAGCCTGACACTCCCACAGTAGAGAGAGGTACGTCTAGGTATGAAAAGGTTTCAAATAAGTTTCAATAAGAACCACAAAGTATTTTAAGTTTTAATTATATTTGCAAAAGCAGTCTGGGCTAATAGTCATATAGATTATTCAAAATGAAAAGAAGCTCCTGGCTACCATTTTTCTGTTGGCAATCAGAAAGCTAAGGGGATTATTTAAAAGCAAACATAAGATATATTTTATGAAAAATATGGAAGACTTAGAAGGTGGAGCCAAATGCCACTAAGAACAATAGATTACAGAACTATGCCCAAAAGCATAATTAGAAACTAATCATGGAACATCTTCTATCTCCTACGGAGTGGCAAGCCATTACATGTTCCTAGCACAATTTTTAATAAATCAGTGTTCCAAGGTGCCTTTCCTTTTTTACTTTTTCAATGGTAGTAACTATGGTAGTTATTTAATCCCCATGTAACAATGGTATATTTGGTGTCTGAAGACAGAGAACTTATTTAGTTATTGAGTTTTAGAACAATACTGTGCTTGAGGTATTTCTGCTTTTCAACATAATGCTGATAATGAGATCCTTGACTTTGAAGTTATGCCACAATTGGATAAGACTTTGTAAGAATTAGTGTAATTTGCCTTTAAGAGATACATAGATTATGGTAGCCAGAGAGTGTACTATGATAGATTATTCTTTGTTTGTTTCGTGTTGCTAAAAAGGAATACCAGAGACTGAGTTATTCATAGAGAAGGGAGGTTTATTTAGCTCCCAGTTCTTCAGGCTATACCAGAAACATGGCACTAGGATTTGCTCAGTTTCCAAAGAAGGCTTTTGTGTTGTATCAAAATAAAGCAGAGAATGCCAAAGAGAAAATAGGCACATGTGAAATAGGACCAAATATGAGCAGTATCCTGGCTTTATAACAACCTACTCTGCTGAGAACTAATACATTCCCCTGAGAACCCATCAACTCTTAGAAGAGCAAGAACTCATTATTATGAGAAAGGTACCAAGCCCTTAGTGAGGTATAAATCCCCTTGAAATAAACATCTCCCATTAGGACCTACCTGCCAACACTACAACCCTGGGGATCAAATTTCAATATGAGTTTTGGTGGGCACAATCAAACCATATTCAAACCATGGCATTCCACCCCTGGCTCCCTAAAATTTACATTTTCTGACATGCGGCATGTAACTATTTTATGCAAAGAGTACCCCAGAAGTCTCCACATCAGCTCAAAAATCCAAAGTAAAAAGTCTCACCTGGGACTCAAGGTAAGTTATTTCCAGCTATAATACTGTAAAAACAAGTTATTTACTTGCAAGATACAATGGTTATACAGGCATTGAATAATCATTTCAATTCTAAAATTAAAGAAACCAAAATAAAAAACGACAGGCCTTATGCAAATTTTAAATGCAGCAGTGTAGATATTCAATCTTAAAGGTCCCAAATAATCTCCTTTTACTCCATATTCTGCATCTGAGGCACAGTGGTGCAAGGAGTGGAATCCCCAGGATTTTCCAGGCCGAGAGTGCACGCTACCACTGAATTTTAGTCCTCTAAAATTCTGGGGACTGTAGAGCAGTGTTCTCACTCCTTTAGCTCCACTAAGCATTGCTCAAGTGGCTATAATATGCGGCAGCCCCAACACTTTGTCAGGGTTCCATCAGGGCTCCCAGGCTTTCTGACACATTCTCTGAAATCTTGGTGGAAACCACCAACTCTTCATGACTCTTGAAGCCTGCAGAAATAACACCACATGAAAGCCACCAAGGCTCACAATTCCGCTCTCCAAAGTGGCTATGTTAACAACAGCTGGATCTGTTTGGGCCTGAACTGCAGCTGGAATGGGGGGAACAGTGTTTTGGGTTGTCCTGGGGCAGTGGTTTTATAAACTTATCAACCAAAATCATTCTATTTCTCTGAGCCTTGGCATCTGTGATGAGAGCAGAGGCCCTGATGATCTTTGAAATGCCTTTGGACCCTTTTTCCATTACCTTCGCTGTTGGCCTCCAGCTCCCTTTTATCCATGCCTATCTCTTTAGCAAGTGGCCTATCTCTGTATCCTCTCCTCAATAATTATACTTCTCTCCTGAAAAATAACTTTTCTTCTCTAAAAAAATTGTCAGATCATAATTTTTCCAAATTTTTATGCTCTGCTTTAAACTTTTCATTTTTAAATTATGTGGGTTCATAGTACATTTACAGATTTATGGGTTACATGAGATATTTTGAGACAGACATGCAATGTGTAATCACATTAGGGTAAATGAGGTATCCATCACCTCAAGCATTTATCTTTTGTGTTACAAATAACTCAATTATACTCTTTTACTTACTTTTTAATATATAATTAAAATATTTTTACTACAGTCACCCTCTTTCGGTAGCAAATACTATGTCTTATTCACTCTTCTAACTTTTTATTTGTACCCATCAAGAGTCCCCACTTCACTGGCATGCCCCATTCCCCCTCCAAACCTCTGCAAATTATTCTTTATTTTTTTTTATTTTTATTGCATTTTAGGTTTTGGGGTACATGTGAAGAACATGCAAGATTGTTGCATAGGTACACACGTGGCAGTGTGCTTTGCTGCCTTCCTCCCCATCACCTATATCTGGCATTTCTCCCCATGCTATCTCTCCCCAACTCCCCACCCCCTGCTGTCCCTCCCCTATTTCCCCCCAACAGACCCCAGTGTGTAATGCTCCCATCCCTGTGTCCATGTGTTCTCATTGTTCAACACCCACTTATGAGTGAGAGCATGTGGTGTTTGATTTTCGTTCTTGTGTCAGTTTGCTGAGAATGATGGTTTCCAGGTTCATCCATGTCCCTACAAAGGACACGAACTCATTGTTTTTTATGGCTGCACAGTATTCCAGGGTGTATATGTGCCACATTTTCCCTGTCCAGTCTGTCATCCATGGACATTTGGGTTGGTTGCAGGTCTTTGCTATTGTAAACAGTGCTGCAGTGAACATTCACATGCATGTGTCCTTATAGTAGAATGATTTATAATCCTTTGGATATATACCCAGTAATGGGATTGCTAGGTCAAATGGGATTTCTATTTCTAGGTCCTTAAGGAATCGCCACACTGTCTTCCACAATGGTTGAACTAGTTTACACTCCCACCAACAGTGTAAAAGGGGAGTGGATTTTTAATAAATAAATTAATACCCTACTTAGAGGGTGAATGAGTTCTCACGCTATTATTCCCCAGGATAGCTGGTTGTTAAAAAGAGCAAGTTAATACCATTTCATCCATTCTTGCCATGTGATCTCTTCACACTGGCTCTGCTTCACTTTGTACCATGAGTGGAAGCATCCTGAGATCCTCAAAGTTGCAAATGTTCAGTCTTGAACTTTCCAGCCATTGAGCATAGTGATCCAAAAAATATATTTTTTCTTTACAAATTACCCAGCTCAGGTGTTTCTTTCTAGCAACACAAGACAAACTTAAACAAGAAATTTGTCCTGGGAGCAGATTGCTATAAACGTACTTGAAAATGTAGAAGTGGGTCTGGAGCTGGGTAATGAGCAGGGATTGGAAGAGTTTAAATGGTTCATAAAAAGACAGACAAGAGGAAATTTGGAGCTTCATAGAGGTTGTTTAAGTGGTTGTAACAAAAATGCTGATTTAAGTATAGACAGTAATGGTTATGTTGACCAGGTCTCAGATGGAAATGGATTTATTGGAAACTAGAAAGGTCACCCATGTAATACCATAGCAAAGAACCTGGCTGCCTTGTGTCAATACCCTCAGGCTTTGTGGAAGGCTGAACTTAATAATGGTGATCTAAGATATCTGCTGGGAAAATATTCAATGCACCATAGGGCTCAAAAAGTGCTATGGTTACATTTAACAGCTTATGCTGAATTATGGCAGCAAAGAAATGGTTTAAAGGTAATTTAGTATTAAAATAAAAGGATGAAGAAGCAGAGTAAGGTGCCTGAATAGAAGGCTTTACTAATTTACTGATCATTACCTCCTTTGGCAAAATCAATTTGAACAACTATCAACACAAAAAAGTACCTTCTTAAGAACCAAAAATAAGGTAAGAACTTATAGTCCCTGGTTTTAACTTCATATTGCTGAGACACTGAATAGATGTATTAGTCTGTTCTCATACTGTTATAAAGGAATACCTGAGACTGAGTAATTTATAAAGAGGTTTATAGGTTCATGGTTATGAAGGCCATACATAAAGCATAGTGGCTTCTGCTTCTGGGGGGCCTCACGGAGCTTTTACTCATGGCAGAAGGCAAAGCCAGAGCAGACAACTCTCGCATGGTGGGAAGAGGAGCAAGAGAGAGAGGGAGGAGGTGCTACACACTTGTAAACAACCAGATCTCATGAGCACTCACTATACATTACCAAGGGTAGATGGTGCTAAACCATTCATGAGAAACTGCCACCATGATCCAATTAACTCCCACCATGCCACACCTAAAACACTGGGGATTACAATTTGATATGATATTTGGCAGGGACACAGATCCAAACCATATTCACAGAGTAGGAAAGACAATCTTGCATTGCTGATGCCATGCTCTGCCCATCCCCTGACAGCAGTTGGTCAGTGCAGAGAGGGAATGCTTGAGAGAAAGAGAATACAGCAATTGTTGAGTCTTTGCATAGAAGTCATTGCTGCCCTATCACAGCAGAGAACAAAACCATGCTGAACTCAACTAACACCCACCCATGAAGGGAGCATTTACATGATCCTTAACCGGAGAAGAATCTCCCATCCCAGTGGCAGATCTTGAGTTTTGGCAAACCTTGTTACTGCAGGCTAAAGTTCACTGGGGCTCTACATAAACTTGTAAAATAGTCTAGGCCACAGTGAGTTAGCGAATCCTAGTGCTGAACTGGGCTCAGAACCAGTGAACTTGGGGAACAAATGACATACTGAGACACCAGCCGGGGCAATTAGGGAGTGACTGTGCCACTCCTCCCACAATACCAGACAGCATAGCTTGTAGTTTCAGAAGAGACCCTTCCTTCCACTTCAGAGGAGAGGTAAGAGTAAAGAGAACTTTGTCTTGCATTTTGGATACCAGCTCAGGCACAGTAGGATAGGGCTCCAATCAGAGTTCTGAAGCCCTTATTCCAAGCCTTCACTTCTGGATGATATCTCATAGACATATCACGGACCCGAAAGAACCTTGCTGCCTTGAAGGGAAGAATGCACTTCTGGTAGAATACATCACCTCACCTGACGACTAAAGAAATGTTGGACCCTGATTAACCAGCAGTCGTACCCAGGTAGCAGACCATAGGTCTTGGGTGAGATTTTGAGATGTGCTGCCTTCTCTATACTTTATATTATAAATGCTAAACTTAGGTTGTTATAAAGCTGAACTGTTACATTTCATTTCTTCAACCAGGTCTCAGTACTATATGCATGGATGAGATTATGTTAGGTAAAGTAGATGATCTGCAATGGTAAATTAATTCATGGGTATATAATAGATTTTCCAACATCAGGCTAAAATCTTACCTTACACATGTTTTAGAGAAGTTGTGATTTTTAATATTTTCTTGAATGATGATGATGCCGTTGATGATGGTGATAGTGATTTAATTTGAAGAACAATAATGCAGAAATTAAAATGGCAAAAATATTTTAATATGGTTGGTTTGTGCAGATTAAGTGAATTTCTATTATAGGAAGATGTCTACAAATCAATGGACACAGAGTGAAAATGACACTTGTATGAGGTAAGCAAGAGCAGAATGAAATAGGGAGGGAATAATGCAGAAAATAAAGTGTCATATTAGGCAATTAATTTTCCTGTAATATTAAAGGAAACATAATACTAGATCTTGAAGAATGACTATCAACAAAGCAGACAGAAAGATAGAGAAAGCAGAGTCAGATAAGATATTAAAAAAAAAACACTGAGAAATTCAGTGGGGCTAAAGCCAATTGTGTCTCGGAAAAAACAGAATGCAAGACTGGAATTTAAAAGAATTATGAAGTTTAATTTGGAATTAAATTTGGAATTGAACTTGAAATAAATATGGAATTGTATGCTATGTTTAGAATTTTGACATGCTAATAACTTTTAATTTATCCTTTATAAAACAAGACAGGCTTTTAAAACAAATCTAATAAAAGTTATTAGAGATAATCTAGCTGACAAATATTTGTTCAACATCAGTTTTCTTGTCCAGTGCTCCTCATAACACTATTTGAGACAGGAGATGGTTAAATGAACTAGACATTAATTCATATATGAATGATAGGTAAAAATTTTGCCTATCCTTGTAAATTTATTCTTCTTACTTCACTCAGACTCTTATACCCTAAGGATCTATTTTATTCTCACTCAATATTGCATTGAACTCTTTCTCACCTTATTTGAGCTAAGACCGCCATGCCTGGTACCTTCCTTGAATTGATAAATTCCTCACTCAGCTCAGGCTCTAACACCCAATCAAAGACACTCTTCCCTCACGGACATTTTCCCTACCCTTCTTGGATTCTAAACTCTATGCCAGGAGACACTTTCTACATAACACTGCCTATAATCCACTAAGGATCTGATTCTTAGTTTTTAATCAGCATGGACTCCCTTCTCACCCTGCTTTGTCTCTGACGTCCCCACATTAGTGTGCTCCTGACTCCATTCAGGTTCTGGATATCTATGATGGGCTGATCCCCACCCTCAGTAACATGTGGATGTCCTTCTCATCTTAATCATTCTTTGATACTCTACTCTGAGACATTGTGGCTTTTCACTCCACTCCACCCACTGCGGCCACTACCTTGCTCTGTCCTATAAAATGCCTTCATAGCTTAATTATTTGAGAATGGAATGACAGGGGAAAAAGTATAACTCTAATTGCAATTTTAATTTGCACTTCTCTTATAGCTACTTTAACACATTTCATATTATTTCTCCATTCAGATTTCTTCTGATATGAATTTCTTGTTCTATTTGACTATTTTTCTACTGAGTTTTTTCTATTTATATCCTTTTAAGCTTATTCTACTTACCAAAACTAATAATCCCAAATTATAGAAAAAGTAAATAAAACAAAAAGTTGGGTTTTTGTAAAAATGAACAAAGTTAACAAAAATGTAGGTGGATTACCAGAAGAGAGAGAAAATACTGAAATAACTAAAATTAGATGTGATAAAGGAATCATACAAACAATTACATTAACCTAGATTAAATTAATAAATTCCCAGAAACACAGCAAACCTCTTAAACCAAATCACGAAGAAATAGAGAGTATGAACAAACTTATGACTAGCAAGGAGATTTACTTATCAAATACCTCTCAGAAAAGAAAAACTACTCAGAGCCAATGGCTTCAATGGTAAATTTCTCACACATTTAAAAAACAATTAACACCAATATACCTCAAACTTTTACAAAAAAATAGAAAAGAAAGAAATAGATTCAGTCTCATTCTAGGAGGTCAGCATTGCCCTGATAAAAAAGCCAGACATGCACACTATCTAAAAAAATACAGACCACTGTTTATGGTGAACACTCATGCAAACACACATATGATACAGTCCCTGATTTACAATGGTTCAACTTATGATTTTTTCACTCTATGATAGTGTGAAAGTTATAGATATTCAGTAAAAACTATACTTCAAGTACCCATATAATCAGTCTGTTTTTCACTTTCAGGATACTATACAATAAATTATGTGAGATATTCAATACTTTATTATAAAATGGTGTTTGTGTTAGATGATTTTGCTCAGCTGAAGGCTAACGTAAGTGATCTGAGCATGTCTGAGGTGAGCTAGGTTAAACTGTTTTGTTTGGTCGGTTGAATGTATTTAACTTACAATATTTTCAAGGTACGATGAGTTTATCAGAAAGTAACCTCATCGTTGGTAGAGGAGCATATGTACTATAATTCAACAGTTCATTAAATATATTGTACATCATGACGAAGTTGGAGTTACCCTTGTATGCAAGGTTGTACAATTAATAAATGTATTATACTAAATTAACAAAATGATGAAAAAGGTCATGATCATCTCAATTGTTGCAGAAAAAAATTGATAAAATTCAACAGCCTCTCATAATAAAAACAAGTTAAAAAACTAGAAATAAGGAAAAACTATCTGAATATTATAAGGCTATATATGAAGATCCTCAGCTAGCTTTTTTTTTTTTTTTTTTTTTTTTTGAGATGGAGTTTTGCTCTTGCTGCACAGGCTCAAGTGCAATGGCACAATCTTGGCTCACTGAAACCTCCGCCTCCCAGGTTCAAGTGATTCTCCTTCCTCAGCCTCTCGAGTAGCTGAAATTACTGGTACCTGCCAACATGCCCAGAATATAATTTTTTGTATTTTTAGTAGAGACAAGGTTTCACCATATTGGCCAGGCTGGTCTCAAACTCCTGAATTCAGGTGATCTGATTGCGTCAGCCTCCCAAAGTGCTGGGATTACATGTGTGAGGCACTGGGCCTGGCCTTCTCAGCTAACCTTTTAGCCAATAGTGAAAGACTTCTCCTTTAAAAACAAAAACAACATAAAAATACCCACCTGTGCCAATTAAGGATCAGACTGGAATTCTTAGCCAGATCAATTATAAAAGAGAAGAAATAAACAATATCCAAATTAGAAATAAAGAATTAAAAATATTTCTGTTTGCTAATGATATTATCCTGTATGTAGGAAACCCGAAAAACTTCACACACATACACACACACACACACCCCCAATTAAATAAATTCAGTGATATTGTAAGATACAAAATCAATGAGCAAAAATAAGTTGCATTACTATAAACAATGAACAGTTTGAAATAAAATTAAGAACAAATGATTTAAAATTGCATAGACATAATGCTTATGAATATATTATCCACATAGATAAAACACTTGTACACTGAAGACTACAAAATGTGTCTGAAAAAAAAGGAAGACACAAAAAATGGAAAGATATTCCTTTTTCATAGGTTGACAATATTATTAAAATGAAAATACTGACAAAACAATCTATGGGTCTAATACAGTTCATATCAAAATTTCAATGGCATTATTTGAAGATCTAGACAAATTTCTCCTAAAATCCATATGAAATATCAAGGATCCCTAAATAGCCAAAACACTCATGATAAATAACAAAGTTGAAGGTGCCACACTTTCTGATTTCGAAACTTATTACAAGGCCACAGTAATCAAGAGTGTGGTGCTGGGATAAAGACATATACAGATTAATGAAAAATAATGGAAATCACAAAAATAAATCCTTGCATATGTGCTCAAATAATTTTTACAAAGATGTCAAATCCATTCAATAGGGAAAGGACAATCTTCAACAAATAGAGTTGGGAAAACTGGATGTCCATATACAAAATAATAAAGTTGGATCCTTATTTGAAACAATATATAAAAATAAACTCAAATAGATCAAATACCTAATCATAAGAGCTAACATAATAAAATTCTGGGAATAAAATACAAGAAAAAACTTCATGATGTTGGATTTGGAAATTATTGAATAAGACACCAAATACACAAGCAACAAAAGTGAAAAAAGGTAAATTGGACTAGATGAAAAGTAAAAGCTTTAGCTCATGCAAAGATACAATGAGTGACAAAGCAACATATAAGATGAGAGAACATATTTATAAATCATTTATCTGCTAAGGGGTTAAAAGCTAGAATTTATAAAGAACTCTTACATCTCAACAAGAAAATATAATACAATTTTAAAAAGGTAAAGTATCGCAATAGACATTTCTTCAAAAAAGGCATATAAATGGCTAGCAAGCATATGAAAAGATGCTCAACATCAATAATAATTTGAGTCAAATTATTAAATTACTAAGTCAAAACATCAATGAGATATCATACACACACACCCATCAAAATGGATGCATCAAAATAAACAAAAAAGGTATAAAGTATTGGTGAGGATGTGACAAAATTGGAAATCTGTGCACTGTTGGTTGGAATGTATAATGGTACAGGACTGTGAAAAACAATATGGTGGTTACTCAGTTGATTAAAATTGAAATTACCATATAATTAACCAATTCTATTTCTTGGTATGTATCCAAAGTAGTTGAATACAGAGTCTCAAAGAGATAGAGACAGATTCATATTCATAGCAGCCTTATATATAACAGACAAATGATGGGAATTGTCAAGTGTCCATTAACAAATGCATGGATAAGCAAATGGGGTATATCTATGTAACAGAAGTTTATTCAGCACTTAAAGAGAAGGAAATTTTGACTCACTCTGTAACATTAATGGACTTTGAGTGCATTATGCTAAATAAACTAAACCAGTCACAAAAAGACATATTCTATGTGATTCCACTTATATAAAGTATCTAGAGTAGTCTAATTCATAGAAACAGAAGGTAGAATGGTGCTTAATAGTAGCTGGAGAAGGAGGGATTGGATATTTGCTTTTAAATGGGTACAGCAACTTGGTTTTGCAATATAATATTTTTTTTAGATTGCTCACACCACAATATGAACATACTGTAATTGAAAATACTGAACTGAACACTAAAGACAGTTGAGATGGTAAATTTTATGTTATCCGTATTCTGTCACAATTTCAAAAGTAGTTATATAAATGTACTACCTTCAACAAAATATTGTTTGCCTCCAAAAATGTTACGTCATGAATATGAAATGTTTCTACAGTTTTAAAACACTAAAAAAGTATGTTATGATCATAAGATACATCTGTAAAAGAAAAATATTCTCTTACATGTATTCCAAATATTTTCTCCCCATTTATGGCCCATGTCTTTAACTTTTAAGAGTGTATCTGGCTTAATTGAAATGTGATTTGTAATATCACCAAATATATAATTTTTCCTTTAATAATTATGCCCTAAAATAAATAATAATTTGAGCAATTTTCCATATACATATTGGCCATTTGTATGTCTTCTTTGCGGAAATGTTTGTTCCAGTACTTTGCCTATTTTCTAATTAGATTATTATTATGATTATTTGCTATTGAGTTGTATGAATTATTTATATATTTTTGAAATTAACCTTTTATCAGTTAAATGGTTTTCAAATATTTTTTCCCATTCCATTCCACAGGTTGACTTTTTATTTGGTTGTTTTCTTTGCTTGTAGAAACTTATTAGTTTGTAATAGCCCCATTTAATTATTTTTCCTTCTGTTACCTGTGCTTTTGATGTCATATTCAAGAAATCATTGTCAAGACAAATGTCAAGAAGTTCTTCCTATGTTTTCTTCTGGGTCTTTAATTCACTTTGAGTTGATTTTTGTGTATCATGTAAGGTAGGGGTCTAATCTTACTATGGTATTTCGATGTGGAAATGCATTTTATCCAGCACTATTTATTGAAGAGATTATCTTTTGTCTAATGTGTATTTTGGGGACTCTTGTCAAAGATCAGTCAACCATATACATGTAAATTTATTTCTGGGCTTTCTATTCTTTTGCATTGATCTATAAGTTTGTCTTTATGCCAATTCTTCACTGTTTTCATTGCTGTAGCTTTGTAATATATCTTGAAATCACGAAATGGGATGCCTCCAGTTTTATTCTTTCTCAAGAGTGATTTTGGTACTGGTGGTCTTTTGTGATTTCATATGCATTTTAGAATTGTTTTTCTATTTTTGGAAAAAGCACCATTGAGATTTTGGTGGGAACTGCATTGAATCTCTAGAGCTTTCTGGGTAAGACGGACATTTTAACAAAATTAAGTCTTCCAGTCCATCAACATGGGATTTTTATTTACTTATTTGTGTCTTATCTACTTTAATTTCTTTCATCAAGGTAGTTTTAAGGATAAATAATGTTCACCTCCTTGGTTAAGTTTATTCTTAATATTTTTAGAAGAGTTGTTATAAATGGCTTTGCTTTTTTAAAAATTTTCTTCTCAAATAGCTTTTTGTCTGTTTATAGAAACACAACTGATTTTTATGTTTTTATTTTATATTTTATAATTTTGCTGAATTAGGTTATGAGTTCTAATTGTATTTTTGTGGAGTTTTTAATAAGAGTTTTCTATACATGTCATCTGCATACAGAGGTATCTTTACTTCTTCCTTTCTGGTTTGGATAAATTTTACCTTTTTTTTCTTTGCCTGAATGCTCTAAGACTTCCAGTATGATGTTGAATGGTAGTGGTAAAAATGCTGTGGTAATGTAAGGGATAAAATTTGCTTTTCATCCAAGATTCCTACTTCTCAGCTCCTGTTAGCCTTGTTATTTTCTGAGTGATTAGAACAATAAGGGTATCTTTTGTTCAAGTATTTGACCTTTTGACCTTGATTCCTGAAGTATCTCCTGAAAGATAAAGGTGAAAGACAGTCTTTTGCAATTTATAACAAGCCCTTTCCACCACACCTGAGCTTAGGGGGCGATTTTTGGAAAGACCCTAGAAAACACAGGATGAGGGGACTATCCAGGAGAACCAGCTGTGTGGGCAGAGGGATACATTTTCAGTTCCACCTGTCAATCATGGGGAAGAGGAGAAGGGCTGAAGATTACACAGATCACCAATGGCCAATGATTTAATCAATCATGCCTAGATAATGAAGCTTTCATAAAAATCCAAGAAGATTAAATTTGAGAGCTTCTGGAGAGCTGAACACTTGAAAGTTCCTTGAGAGTGGCATACCCAAGGAGGGCATGTAAGCTCGATGTCCCTTTCCTAATTCCTCTCACTATGCCTCTCTCCATCTGTATTCTTTATAGTATTTTTTACAATAAACTGATAAATGTGTTTCCCTGAGTTTTGTGAGTTACTCTAGCAAATCAATAAAACCCGAAGGGAGGTTTGTAGACATTCCAACTTGAAGCCGGTTGGTCAGAAGTTCCAAAAGCCTGAACTTGTGTTTAGTGTCTAAAGGGGCAACAGTCTTGTAGGACTGAGCCCTCAACCTGTGGAATCTGATGCCATTTCCAGGTAGATAGTGTGGTGGGTATGGGCTATGGTGCAGCCAGTTCAAAGAACCTTGCAAATATCTTTTGTGATTACTGGAAAACTCATAATATTCTATTTCTGAGATAATTTTACCATTTTTCTAGAAAATACCATTGTATCTAAATTGTCAAATATTTAACAAAAAATTTTCCAAGATGATTTCATATATATTTTTTACTCCATCTGCTGTTATACCCAATTATTTTTAAGATGATTTTTTTATTCCTTATCATTTAATTCTTTGTTATTTTGCCTTGATTTTCATCTTGTAGTATTTTTTTGTTTTTGATTTCATTTATTTCTGCTATGTATTATTTCCTTTCTTCTACATTTTCTGGATTTGTTCTTTTAACCTATTTCTTCATTTTATTATGAAAATATTCAAATATATATTTTAAGAATTATCATGATTATATTATGCCCAATCAAGTAGTCCAGGATAATTTCTCCATATCAAGATTCTTAACACACATCTGCTAAATCCCTTTTATTCCTGCAAAGGAAAATATTCACAGGCTTTGGAAATTAGGACATGGTATCATTCAGAAGCAGTATTCAGCCTATGACATTGTGACTTACTTGAACATTCTTTCATATTTTATGTAATAAGAAAAATGCTGAATCATATTTAAAAATCCTTCTCCCAAACTAAGAGGGTGCTGAGAGACCAAAGAATGACTGCTGCTGAAGTCACATCCCAGTCCAGAAAGACATTATCAGCTGCCATGTGTAGCAGAAACAACAGCCTATGTGTATAAACACAGGTGTTTAGTGGGAACCCTCATAAGTGTACCCACTCCTTGTAACATTACTACTGCTGTATTTTCTTCTATTGACCCTATTAAAAAGGACGCTATGGGCTTCAGGCCTGGCTTATAGCACCACACATGGCTTTCCTCCCCAGGAGTGGACGTAATAGTCAATTGGTGAGTTTCCAGTCTTGCCCACACTATCTGCATTATGACTGCTTTAGCAGGTATTGGTGCTGCTACATGTTGATTTTGTAAGGCTCTCAGACCTCTATCAAAAAGCACAGCTGGAATCACCTCCCCTCTGGCAGTCTTCTGGTGCTCTCTGGTGCCATAAAACTGATCCAATATGATGGCACTTTCCAGCTCAATTTCAGGTCCATGCAGCTATTGCCACTTGGCAGATCCTAGTTCTCTCTGGAGCACAGTCTGATCAGCTGCTTCAGGAGCAGGATTCAGAGTCTCAGCAATAAGCCTGAAAGTTTACAGTGCCTTGCCAACCATTCAGAGAGAGAGATGCCATGTGTGGTAGTGGGAGACTCATTTAAAATTTGTATAGGAAAGAAAAGGCTTCAGGGAAAGTCTTAGTCCAGGACCTTATAGAACTTTCCTGAGACAATGCATATAATTGGGTTTTAACAGGCCCTGCTTTTTCTATGAAGCCTGCCCCTGTTGGATTATAGGGTAAGTGGAACCCCAAGTCCATGTTTTGTTCTCATGCCCAGTGTTGGATATCACAGCCTATGGGCCAATATGATTGACTTGCTAATCTAATCTCAAAAAGGTTGTATGCTTGATGTCTGTTGCCTGGTGCAGAGGGAACTTTTCTAGGTCACAGTCATGAATAGATATCACATTCTGAACAGCTGCCAAAACATCTGCAGCAAGATGGGATTGCCTGCTTCCTTTGCTATGGTCCATTGCATGGTCCTCCCCAGGTGGCTGCTCCTACTATATCCTCACATGGCAGTTTCCTCCAAAGGGCTCTGGCAAATTGCTCAAACACGAATAAGCGTGTCTGCCCCCTGACTTCTCAAAGGTGACTTGGGGCTGTATACATCTACATGCTACACCATAAGACAGGCATCTTCTCTTGCAACCTGATGTAGATGTCCTGGCATATGAACATTCCCGAAAGGGGTCTGCCCCAAACTTGCTGACTCTCTGTGGTCCACTGATTGATGTATATGGTAAAACCTCTGCATGCAGTCCAAATATCTGTGCAAGTGGGTAGCAGCCAGAGCTTTGGGGTGATGAAAATCCAAATTGCCTGTAGCTTGGCCCATTGACTGCTTTGTCCTAATTCCCATTCTATCAATACAGCACCAGGATCCATTTTCATGGCAACCACTGAACATTGGTGTTAGGTCCTTTTGCTAGACCAGTTAGTGTACCAGGCAAAACCCCATCCTCCACCTTTGACCAAAAAAAGAAAAACAAAACAACAACAACAACAACAAAGAGGCCAGCATGGCAGTCACATGCCAGTGGTCCCGGCTACTTGAGAGTATGAGGAAGATGTCTTAAGCAGGAGGCAGAGGTTGTCCTGAGCTGACACCATGCCACTGCACTCCAGCCTGGGTGACAGAACAAGACCCTCACTGAAAAGAAAAGAAAAGAAAAGAAAAAAGAAAAGAAAAGAAAAAAGAAAAGGAGGAGAGGAGAGGAGAGGAGAGGAGAGGAGAGGGGAGGGGAGGGGAGGGGAGGGGAGGGGAAAGGAAATAAGAAAAGGGGAAGGGAAAGGAAAGGAAAGGAAAAGGAAAAGCAAGGAAAGGAAAGGGAAAAGGAAAGGAAAAGAAAACAAAGTAAAAGAAACAGAATGGAACAGAAAGAAAAAGAAAGGATAAGGAAAAGGAAAGGAAAGCAAAAGTAGCAGAAAGGAAAGGAGGGGAGGGGAGGGGAGGGGAGGGGAGGGGAGGGGAAGAGAGGGGAGGGGAGGGGAGGGGAAGAGAGGGGAGGGGAGGGGAGGGGAGGGGAGGGGAGGGGAGAGGAGGGGAGGGGAGGGGCGGGGAGGGGGGAGGAGAGGAGGGGCGGGGCGGGGCGGGGCGGGGCGGGGCGGGGCGGGGCGGGGCGGGGCGGGGCGGGGCGGGGCGGGGCGGGGCGGGGCGGGGCGGGGCGAGGCGAGGCGAGGCGAGGCGAGGCGAGGCGAGGCGAGGCGAGGCGAGGCGAGGCGAGGCGAGGCGAGGCGAGGCGAGGCGAGGCGAGGCGAGGCGAGGCGAGGCGAGGCGAGGAAAGAGGAGAGGACAGTTTCTTTTATGCATTTAAACCTGATTCCTTTTTGTGGAACCAAAATGTATGATGAGAAAAGCCCATCACCAACTGGTGCCTATTTCCATTGTTCTATAAAACAGATTTTGGTTTTACAGCTCACATGTGCCCCTTCAACTTATAGAAAAATACATTATCATTTCTGACATCAGGAGCCAAGGGAATTTTCTCTATCTAGTTATTTTCATACTTCAGCTTAAACGCCACCATTTTTAGCAGGATTTTAGACCTTTTGTGTTTAAGTTTCCTTGTTCTCTTTTTTTTTTTTTATTTTTTTAGTGATTTCTGAAGGAAATAGAAAATTCTTACCTTATATTGCCATGTTCAGATGGATATCATATTATGCATTTTCCATGTATTTTTCAAACCTAATATTTTGAATATTTAAAAAATTCTTGGAATGAATGTAATTATTGGGCAAATGTATATATACATTTTTTTAACTACCAATTTGTCTATAGCATATTTCTTCAATTATTAAAGCCTTTTTATCCCCCTCAGTAAAGCCTTTTCCTAAACTGCTGAATAGTCCTTTGATGAAGCCATCCCCACTAAGAGCTGTCGTTTTATCATTTCAGGATTGACTATGGCCTCATACTACTGAATTTTTTTTTTTAAATATCAATTAAGCAATGTTGTATTCTTCTTCTTTCTGTGCAATTGTGATTTTTGACATGTCTCATCAAAACACTGAAAATTTCACATGATAAGGTAAAAGAAAATGTGGACTTGGTTTTATTTGCTATAATTAGAAAGTTTACTTAAACTTTCTAAGGACCAAACCAATATGTATTTAAAAAAAAAAAAAAAAGGGAACTGATGCTTATACACAAATCAATGAGAGTCTTGTGAAAAACAATATATAAACTAATAAAGGCCATTTTGATTCTGTCATATTTATTTCTCAAAACTAATACCTTTTTTGGTCTTAGTTTTTAAAACACTTTATGAACCAACTTGAATTACTTTTAAAGGTCACCATTTGCATTTGCTTTTTTAAGCCTCATTCCTCTTATGTGAGATGAGCTTGTGTTTCCACCAAGCTTTGATCTTCTGTAACAAACATGGAAGAACACTGATAACTAGAAGGGCTTACATAGTCCCCAATACTGTATCATCCATTTCATTGATCTGAGGCATTTTCTGGTTGAACTGGTACCTGAATGCCGAGCATGCAGAGGGAAAGCCATTTTTTCCATTTGAAAAAACTGAACATTACACAATAGAGATAACACCACATATCTGCAGATGCCTTTCTAGTCAAGCTTTAATAGCTCTTGACAAAAAAAGTAAAACATCAACAATTTTTAAAGGGACCAAAAAGTTATTAAATCTAGAGATTTCAGCATCTTTAAACCTTGAGTAGTATTTTTGCTTGGCATTCAATACACCCAAGCTTCATTAGTGTTAACTCCCATACTTGAGAATTTAATAGAATTTAAAAGGATTTCATCTAAAATCTGAGCTAATGTTCACAGCTTTATTAAAACTAAGACTTTTCTGGAGTTTATATTGTTAACATAAACTGATTTTCTTTGTATAATAAAAAGGAATGTTACTTCTATAAAAATGAATTCTTCAAATTTTTGTGAATAAATGTTGATATTGGTGAAGACTTTATTAAATGCCATTTTTCTACTTTTGTTACATGTGTGTACATGGGTGTATACTTTATATAGTTAGCAATTTTATTTACATTGGCACAGTTCAGGAGACAAGGACCATGTGAACATTTTTATGTAATATATAGATCAGGAAAATGTTTCATTCTTTGAAACAGTTTAGCTAAGAAGAAAAAGAGAAAAAATCATATTTCTACAATATTGTATTCATTGTATGGGTTTCTTTTGAAACTGGATCATATTTGAATCCCAGATTAACAGCAACAACTATTAGTTTCATAGAAGCTCATCTGCATGTCTTTATGGAAGTTAGAATTGCAGTTTAAAAAATATTTTGACTCTGCCACTGATTCCCTAGGTGACCTTAAATAGGTAATTTACCTATCCTTATTCCTGATATCCCAATAGGGATAAGGTTAACCATAATTGCCATCTATTTACCTCACAGCTGTATTGAAGAGATGATCACTGTAAAATGCTTCTGGAAGCAAAAGGAGAGATTAATAATTTACATGTGAGCTACTGATAAATAACCCATCTTAAGCCACTCAAGTGACAATTACAGGCATACCTCATTTATTGTGCTTTGCTTCATTGTGCTTTACAAATATTGTATTTTTTATAAATTAAAGGTTTATGATAACCCTGCATCAAGCACATCTACCAGTGATGCCATTTTTCCAAATATGTATTCACTTCGTGTCTCTGTGTCACATTTTGGCAATTCTCACGACATTTCAAATTATTTTATTATATTATATCTCATATGGTTATCACTGATCTGTGATCTCTTGATATTATTATATTTATTTGGGGGCACCGTGAACCATGCTGACATAAGACAGTGAACTTAATCAATAAATGTTGTGTATATTCTGATTGCTCCACCAACTGGTCATTCTTCCATATCTCTCTCTCTGCTGGAGCCTCCTTATTTCCAGAGAAAAAACAATATTAAAATTAGGCCAATTAGTAACCCTAAAATGTCTCCTAAGTGTTCAAGTGAAAGTAAGAGTCGTTTGTTTTTCACTTTAAATCAAAAGCTAGGAATGATAAAGCTTAGTGAGGAAAGGATGTTGAAAGCCACTATAGGTGGAAAATTAGGCCTCCTGAACCAAACAAGCAATTTCTTGTGAATGAAAGGAAAACGGTCTTGAAGAAAAATAAAAGTGCTCTTTCAACAAAAGAGAATAAGGAAACAGCAAAGCAGCCTATTGCTGATAATGATAAAGTTTTAATGATCAGGATGGAAGATCGAACCAACCACTATATGCCCTTAAGCCAAAGCCTAATCCAGAGTAAGGTTCTGTCTTCAATTCTATTGAGGTGAAAAATCTCCCAAAGAAGAGTTTAAAGCTAACAGAGGAGTTTATGAGGTTTAAGAAAACTTGCTCTCTCCATAACATAAAAGTGAAAGATGAAACAGCAAGTGCTCATATAAAGCTGCAGCAAGATATCCAGATGATCTAGCTAAGGTAATTAATGAAGGTGAGTGCACTAAACAACAGAATTTCAGTATATGTGGAACAACTTGATATTAAAAGAGTATGCCATCTAGAGCTTTTATAGAGAGACATTAACGCCTGGCTTCAAAGCTTCAAAGGACAGGCTGACTTTCTTGTTATGGGCTAATTCAGTTGGTGAGTTTAAGTTGAAGCTAATCCTTATTTACCATTCTGAAAATCCTAAAGCCCTAATAATTATCCTAAATCTTTGGAGTCTGTGCTCTATAAATAGAATAACAAAGCCTGAATAACAGCACATCTGCTTATAGCATGGCTTACTGAATATTTCAAGCTTAGTGTTAAGACCTACTGCTCAGCCGGGGGCAGTGCCTCATGCCTGTAATCTCAGCAATTTGGGAGGCCGAGGTGGGCAGATCACCTGAAGTTGGGAATTTGAGACCAGCCTGACCAACTTGGAGAAACCCCGTCTCAACTAAAATTACAAAAAATTAGCCAAGCATGGTGGCATATGCCTGTAATCCCAGCTACTTGGGAGGCTGAGGTAGGAGAATCACTTGAACTCAGGAGGCAGAAGTTGTGGTGAGCCAAGATCATGGCATTGCACTCCAACCTGGGCAATAAGAGCAAAACTCCGTCAAAAACAAAAAACAAAACAAAACAAAAAAAAACCTACTTCTCAGAAAAAAAACAGATTTCTTTTGAAATATTATGGCACCTAGTCACCCAAGAGATCTGATGGAGATGTACGAGGAGATTCACATTGTTTTTATGTGTTAACACAATATCTCTTCCTTAGTCATGTATCAAAGAGTGATTTCAACTTTTATGTTTTATTATTTAAGTAATACATTCTGTAATGTCATAGATAGTTATTCCTCTGCTGGATCTGGGCAAAGTACAGGGAAAATATCTGGAAAGAATTTATCTTTTTGGATGGCATTAAGAAGAACATTAGTGTTTCATGGGAGGAGGTGTTAAAACTATAAACATTTACAGGAGGCCAGGCATAGTGGCTCATGCCTGTAATCCCAGCACTTTGGGAGGCCAAGGCAGGTGGATCACTTGAGGTCAGGAGTTTGGGACCAGCCTGGTCAATATGGTGAAACCACATCTCTAATACAAATACAAAAATTAACTGGGCATGGTGGTGGGCACCTGTAATCTAAGTTACTTGGGAAGCTGAGACAGGAGAATTGCTTGAACCCAACCCAGGAGGTGGAGGTTGCAGCGAGCTGAGATTGCACCACAGCACTCCAGCCTGGGCAACAGAGCAAGACTATGTCTCCAACAACAACAATAATAATGATAATAATAAAATGAATAGGAATTTAGAAGAAGTTGATTCTAACCTTCATAGCTGCCTTTGAGAGGTTCAAGATTTGAATGGTGGAAGCCACAGACATGGTTGAAACAGGAAGATAAACACTATTAGAAGTGGATCCTGAAGATATGATGGAGGTGCTGCAATCTCCTGATAAAATTTTGCTGAATGAGTGGTTGCTTCTTATGTGTAAACAAAAAAAGTGTTTTCTTGAGATGGAATCTACTCCCGTTGAAAATGCTGTGAACATTGTTGAAATAAGAACAATGGATTTATAGTACATACATAAATTTTGTTGGTAAAAGAGTCTTGGGGTACGAAAGAATGACTCCAATTTTGAAAGAAGTTCTACTGTGGATAAAATGCTATCAAATCACATAATATGCTACAGAGTCTTTCTTGAAATAGTCAATCAATATGGAAAACGTCATCATTGCCTTATTTGAAGAATAAGCCACAGCCACCTCTACCTTCAGCAACCGCCACCCTGATTAGCCATCAACATTGAGAAAAGACCTTCCACCAGCAAAAATGTTATGTCTGGCAGAAGGCTACAATAACTGTTAGCATTTTTAGCAAAAAAATTTAATTTAGGTATATGCATTGTTGTTTAAGACAATACTATTGCCCAATCAATAGACTACAATATTGGGTAAGTATAACTTTTATATGCACTGAGAAACCAGAAAATTTGTGTGATTTACTTTATTGCAATACTTGCTATATTGTGGTGTTCTGGAATCAAATTCATAATATCTTCGAGGTATGCCTGTATAGCCATTGAACAGAATAAAATTGGTTTGAAATACAGCTTAAGATCTTTCGTATAATCCTATGCAGTGGCAGATAACTGTTCTTACTATTTTAAGGAACTCCACTCCAAGGTTTTCAAATAGAAATAATAATCTGAATTATATGACACTAAAAGAACTGCCTGCACTATTCAGTCCAGATTTATAGACTTTTTTTTTTTTTTAATTTTCAAGAAGTAAAATCATCTGTGATGTTTTTTTTCTGGTAGTTCGCTAATATGAAGATTATTTTCCCACTACTCAGAGAGTTATATGTGACTTTGAAATGATAGTTTTTTTAAAAAAATAAAAATTTTTTTCTTATTCTTGATCTTTTTATGAGAATAACCTTACTCTGAGTTTTCTATCAAGGACTTGAACTCTCTGAATTTCAGAAATAAAATAAACATAAATATTACATTAAAAACTACTTACTATTAAAACATTACATAATTCTTTAAGTAGCTGTCATATGATAATAGTAAAATACTCATTTACTTATTTGAAATGTGACTTATTTCTTTAAATCTTGGGGCAGAGTCTTGAGTGGCGGAAGTTAATTTTTATTTAAAGAAATTAAATGATTAATAACTTGTCTTCTTATAAATTAGTACCTTTGAATATTGGTTAACTTAGGATTTAAATTAATGCATGCTATTTATGGTTCAATTTTTTTCAAAGTTTATTAGTCAAAGTTCAAAGAACCTAACACCAGAGTTGCTACAATATCAATAGCATAACAGTTCTAAGCTTTTGTTAAATAAATTTCCTCAAAAGTTATAAGTAACTCCCTAGGAGTTAGGTCCTAAGGAGTATCAACTAACGTCCCATTTAATTTATTGAACAGTTTCCTAACATGTTTATGTGCTTTTGGAAAACACATGGCCAGGCACAGTGGCTCATGCCTGTAATCCCAGCATTTTGGAAGGCTGAGGCAGTCGGCTCACCTAAAGTCTGGAGTTCGAGACCAGACTGGCTAACATGGTGAAACCCTATTTCTACTAAAAATACAAAAAATTAGTTAGCTGTGGTGGCATATGCCTGTAATCTCAGCTACTTGGGAGGTTGAGACAGCAGAAAAACTTGAACCCGGAAGCTGGAGGTTGCAGAGAGCCAAGATCACACCATTGCACTCCAACTTGGGCCACAAGAGCAAAACTCTATCTCAAATAATAATAATTATTATTATTATTTCTAGGGAGATATATACTAGCAGAAAGATCTCAGTCAAGTTGTTCTTACTCCTGAGACTTACTCTATTCTCAGGCTTTCTCTAATTCTGAAGGTGTATTATGATTGCTAGTTAGCAATATTTCTCTTACCCTTGTTCACTTATAATTTTTAGGCATCATTAGACAGTATTATTTCCAATCGTGAATTTTAATGAACGCATTTTAGATAGTGGTCACAACTCATTCCAATAGCACCTGTTTCTTCATTAAGAATTCATAACTTTAAATATCTAGTATTTAAAGTTATACATTTACAATAATTTTACAATACAAATGCTGCTTTACTTATGATGGGGTTACATCCTGATAAACCTACCATAAAGTAAAAATATTATAAGTTGAACCATTATAAATTGGAGATCATCAATATGTGCAAACCATCTTTTAAAAGGCTTTCTGTTATAATTTTTTCTTTAAGATTAGCATTTTGTTGATTTGTCATTCCTTTAACTGCTATAAGTGTACAATAAAAGAAAATAAGAGCAAGATAGACCATGAGATGCTTCAAGAAAGGTAAATCTGATTTGTAACCAAAAGAAGAGTAGAAAATTCTTTCTTGTGGGGAAAAACAGCATAGCAGGGGATATAGAGGTAAAATCTAATGTGGTATATGGAAATTATGAACTCCTTCTCTCTACATCTATTCTAGAAAGGTCATATATTATCTTACACACAATATAAATGCATATTTTATAAGATGTTTTTATTGTTATTCATGTTTTCTGTCAATACCATTTCATCTTTCAGAACTTACTATTGTTATTGCTTTCACATCTAGTAAATTGGTCATAGACCATTCATTAAATTGTATTCAGGAATCAAGTATTTATACTGCAATTTTGGACATACATGACTTAGTTTTGGCATTAGCAAAATACATTATGTCCCAAAGAGTTAATAAACTTATACTCTGAAAAAGCAATTAACTGATTTTATTCTGCTTTTCCTGCCAGTGTTTAATTCATTAATAAGTATTTGTAATTTCATCATTTAAAGTGCTTGGAAATTAGGTCATCAGTAAAGCAAGCGGAATAGAATGATTAATTGTAATATGCAAAAGTCAGATAGAATAAACCTTAAAGGAATCACTTGATTCTTGCCTCTCCAATTTACTTTTGGAGAAAACAATTGTGCCATTTGGAGTGAATTTTCTCTTACTATAGTTAATTGCACCTCTTAGATGAAAAAAATAAACTTCTCTCTCTCATTACAGTTAATTGCACCTCTTAGATGGAAAAATTTTCTAAATTTGTAGAAAATTAGATGAAATATTGACTTAAATTCCAAGTTGATGTTCTTCTTTGCAGATGCAAAGTTAGAACTAGTGATGTCAAAATTAGAGCAATTATCTTTAACTATTAATGGCAAAAACTCATTTTATTTTGTGTTATTATCTTTATATTTGCTTAGCTTCATCTTCTCTCTGGTATAACTTCATAGTATCCATGTATCTTCCTTAGTAGCAACTAACAGATTAGGGTGAGGGTTAGAGACATTTGTTTTTGTATATATATTTATTTTCCATTTTTTTTTTCAGGATCCCTTCAGCATAGAGTCATAGACCTCTTCCTATGCTAAGTAAGAAGACCCAGAGATTAGCTTTGTCCTCTACTTGACTCTTCATAACAAAAGTAACTAATTTAGTAACGTTAGAAAAATTGTTTCTGTTTGTTCTCTGAGACTCTGAGCTAAGTATCACCCAGGTTGGAGTAAGAAGTCTAAGAATTCCAAGCCATGGAACTCTGATCAATAAAACATTCTATAGTACATAGTCAAATGTGAATTAAAGAAAATAATATGTTATAAATTTTAATAATGATCCTCTTCTTTTGGCTTCAAAAGAAATGAAACTTTATCTGCTATGTTAATTACCAAAAGCCACTGGTATAGCAGCAGAGGAAGAAGTCTATGAATCTGTGCTGCAGGTATCCTTCTGGGGTGGATTCAAGAGGGTGATGAGTGGAAAGGAGAATGATGGGAAATAACAGTAGCTGATATTTATCAAATTTGTCTCCATAATTAATTGAAATGGGGTGGAGGAGAAATGAGGGGTAAGGAGAAAAGAAGAGAAGGAGAAGAGAGAAAGAGAGAGTGTGAGTAAAGGCAGGTACCTCAAGGGGACATGCCTTGACTGTAGGATTTGTGAAGGGATGAAATGGATACTTAGAGATATTAATAATGATCATCACATGTTGTACATCATAAAATAATTTGATGTCCCTACCCCCAATGAATGAGTTTAGCCTCAAGATGTATAATGTTTATAAATGTTTCATGGAAATTGAACTTAGGTCTATTTTGGAATCGTTATCTTTCTGAGAACTTCCTTAAGGTGAGAATGAAAGTTTCTGTTTCATTTGGGTTAGGTGTTTACAAAAAGAACCAATTTATACACACTCAGCTACCTTATAATAGCGGAGGATATCTGGAAGAATAAGAGCCCAAGAATACACACTAAAGTGGCAGTTGAGACAAGATGGTGGATAGGGGACAGGGTTAATGTGAAACTCCTGATTGGATAGACAGAAGAACATCATGTGGAGACTAATATCATGATCTTCTGTTCAAAAACAAAACAAAACAAAACAACAACTACAGGAACATACTAGGAAAACTGAAAGAATTCATAGATCTTTGAAAGACGCGGCACGCCACTGCAAATTCTGCAGAATGGGCAAAAAAACTGAGTTGCTAAAGTGTGAGAGCGGGACAGCCTGCCTCTAAGCACATATCTCCACTGGGGAGTCTGAAAATCCAGATTACAGAAGGATTTAACCTTATCTAGAGCTGAAACAGATTTAGGAAGTCACACAAAATATAAAGGTAGAAACAGCAGCAGGAAGTGCCTTGTGGGTACTTCACAGTCTTCAGCTCAAGTCCAGGGAAGCCATCCCTACCTATACCTCACTGAGGCTCTTTTGGAAAGCAACCCGTAGAATTGAGGAGATGTTAGAGGACAAAGGAAGCTTCCAACTAAAATTGGTAGTGGTTTCAACTGGGCATGAATTTTCTTGAGCAGAGTTCAGGGGACGAACAGGAGCTACTGCAAATATGAGCTCAGGAGCCACCGCAGAAAGAGTAGGTGGATGGGGATAAGTGAGATCCAAAAGCCATGCTTGCCTTCTCAGCAAGGAAGCTTACAACCTGCGGCAAGGTCTGAGTGGAACACTGTGTCAATGAGTCCAGCCTCCCTGAGTGCTTGGGAGCTGGGTGAGGACTCTCACTACCACCCATGCCCCACTTCCCTGGTGAACCATATGACACAGCAGAGGCAGCTGAGATAACCCTCTGGAACATAACTCTGTTGGCCTGAGAGCCACCCTTTTGTCTTCATTCCCCCACAGTGGCCACAGCAAGTCCTGCCCAAGGAGTGTGAGTCCAAACCCACCTAACTCTGCCCCCACCTGATGGTATTTCCCTAACCACGAGTAGCTGAACACAATAGATAGAAACTCTTGGGAGCTTCAAGTCCCCATCACCTTGGAAACTGAAATACTTACCCTGGTCAACTTAGGACAAGCTTATATCCCCCTACTACTACCACAGCTGGTCCTCTCTTGAAAAAGCCGCCTCCTGGCCAACCAATGCAGGCCATTAAAGCAACACATGACTCAACAACTTGCTCCCAGGAAAGAGAAGACAACACCTAATTGCACTGCCAGCAACATCCTGGAACCAGAGTTCCTGAGTATGTCCACATGACAGCTTCACTGCTAGCATATTTAGCATTAGAGAAAGCCAACACACTAAACATATTTATGGCTAAGGACTTTCATAGAGTCTGCTTCACTTCCCTGCCACCTCCACAAGAGCAACTGCTGCTATCCATAGCTGAGAGACCTGAAGATAGATCACATCACAGGACTCTTTGCAGACACTCCCTGACACCAGCCTGGAGTCCTGTAGTGCCACTTGTTAGACCAAGAAGATCAATAGCAATCACTGTAATTTGGTTCACAGGAAGCCTCACCCTAGAGGAAGGAACCAGAAAAGTAAATCTGGTAATATGAAAAAACAGGGTTCTATAACACCCCGAAAAATCACACTAGCTTTCCAGAAATGCATCCAAAGCAAGAAGAAATCTCTGAATTGCCAGATAAAAAATTCAGAAACCTTACAAGCCAGAAGGGAGTGGGGTCCCATCTTTAACCTGTTGAAAGAAAATAATTGTCAGTCAAGACTTCTGTATCCAGCAAAAACCGAGCTTCATAATGGAAGGGGTGATAAATTTTCAAACAAACAAATATTGACAGGATATGCCACTACTAAGCCAGCCCTACAATAAATGGTAAAGGAAGTTCTAAATCTTAAAATAAAACCTCAAAATACACTGATAGAAGGTAGCAAGATTGAAGTAAAAAATAGTTGCCAATAAAGTCCAGGACCAGATGGATTCACAGCTTAATTCTATCAGACATTGAAAAAATTGGTACTAATTCTATTGAAATTATTACAAATGATAGAGAAAGAAGGAATCCTCCCTAAATCATTCTACGAAGCCAGTATCACCCTGATAACTAAGCCAGGAAAGGACATAACAAAAAAAGAAACTGACAGACCAGGCCCGGTGTGGTGGCTCACACCTGTAATCCCAGCACTTTGGGAGGCTGAGGTGGGCAGATCACCTGAGGTCGGGAGTTCAAGACCAGCCTGATCAACATGTAGAAACCCCTTCTCTACTAAAAATACAAATTTAGCTGGGCGTGCTGGTACGCGCCTGTAATCCCAGCTACTTGGGGGCTGAGGCAGGAGAATTGCTTGAACCCAAGAGGCAGAAGTTGTGCTGAGTTGAGATTGTGCCAATGCACTCCAGCCTGGGCAAGAAGAGTGAAACTCTGTTTCAAAAAAAAATAGAAAGAAAGAAAGAAAATGAAAGACCAATCATTCTGAAGAACATAGATGCAAAAATGCTAAGCAAGATACTGGCTAACCCAATCCAATAGCATACCCAAATGAAAATACAGCATGATCAATGGGTTTCATATTTGGGATATAGGGATGATATAACATATGCAATTCAATAAAGGTGATACATTACACAAACAGAATTACAAACAAAAATCATATGATCATCTCAGAATGTAGAAAAAGCAATTGACAGAATCCAGCATCACTTTATGAATAAAACCCTGAGCAAAATTGGCAAAGTAGGGAAATACCTCAAGGTACTAAAAGTCACCTATGACAAACCCACAACCAGTATTACACTAACTGGGAAAAATGTGGCACATATACACCATGGAATACCATGCAGCGATAAAAAACGATGAGTTCGTGTCCTTTGTAGGGACATGGATGAACCTGGAAACCATCATTCTCAGCAAACTGACACAAGAACAGAAAATCAAACACCACATGTTCTCACTTATAGGTGGGTATTGAACAATGAGAACACATGGACACTGGGAGGGGAGTATCACATACTGAGTTCTGTTGGGGGTGGGGACTAGGAGAGGGACAGTGGGAGGTAGGGAGTTGGGGAGGGATAAGAGGGGGAGAAATGCCAGATATAGGTGATAGGGATGGAGGCAGCAAACCACATTGCCATGTATGTACCTATGCAACATCCTGCATGTTCTTCACATGTACCTCAAAACCTAAAGTGCCATATATATATATATACACACACACACACACACATATATACATACATACACACATATATATATACATATATATGTATGTGTGTGTGTATAAATATATATATATATATATTTAATGTTGAAAGCATTCCCCCTGAGAAATGGAACAAGACAAGGATGCCTACTTTCACCACTTCTATTCAACATTTTACTGGAATTCCTAGCCAGAGAAATCAGAGAAGAGAAGGAAATAAAGGACATCCAAATTCGTAAAGAGGAAGCCAAACTGTCACTGCTCACTGATTATGTGATTGGATTCCTAGAAAACCCCAAAGAATCATCTACAAAGCTACTGGACCTGATAGATGAATTCAGTAAAGTTTCAAGATACAAAATCAATGTATACAAATGAATAGCACTGCTATACACTCACAATGACCAAGCTGAGACTCAAATCAAGAACTCAATCCCTTTTATAACAGCAGCAATAAAATAAAATAAAATACTTAGGAATACACCTAGTCAAGGAGGTAAAAAATCTCTACAAGGAAAACTACAATACACTGCTGAAATAAATCATCAACGACACAAACAAATGGAAACATATCCCATGCTTATGTATGGGTAGAATCAATATTGTGAAAATGCCCATACCGCCCACAGCAGTCTACAGACTCAATGCAATTCCTATCCAAGTACAATCACAATTCTTCACAGATCTAGAATAAACAATCATGGAACCAAAAAGGAGCCTGCATAGCCAAAGCAATACTAAGCAAAAAGAACTAATCTGGAAGCATCACATTACCCGACTTCTAAACTATAAAGCAATAGCGATCCAAACTGCAGGGTAGTGGTGTAAAAATAGGCATGTAGACCAATGAAACAGAATAGAGAACCCAAAAATAAAGCCAAATACTTACAGCTTACTGATCCTTGACAAAGCAAATAAAACATAAAGTGGGAAAAGGACACCCTATTTAACAAATGGTACAGGGATAATTGGCAAGCCACATATAGAAGAATGCAACTGGATTCTCATTTTTAAAATGCTCAAAATCACTGATTATCAGGGAAATGCAAATGAAAACCACAATGAGATACCACCGTACTTAGCAAGAATGATCATAATTTTAAAAAATTTTTTAAAAAATAGATGCTGGCATGGATGTGATGAAAAGGAACACTTTTACACTGCTGATGGGAATATAAATTATTACAGCCATTATGAAAAGCAGTGTAAAGATACCTTAAAGAACTAAAGATAGAACTATCATTCAATCCAGCAATTCCACTACTGGGTATGTCTCCAAAGGAAAGGAAGTCATTATATGAAAACGACACACATGTTTATAGCAGCACAATTTGTAATTGCAAATATGAGGAACCAAACTAAGTGTCCACCAACTAGTGAGTGGATAAAGAAAAGGTGGTATATATACACTATGGAGTACTCCTCAGCCATAAGAAGGAATGAAATAATGGCATTCACAGCAACCCGGATGGAGTTAGGGACCATTATTCTAAGTAAAGTCATTCAGGAATGGAAAACCAAATGTTGTATGTTCTCACTTATAAGTGGGAGCTAAGCTATGTGGAGGTATAGGCATAAGAATGATATAATGGACTTTGGGGTCTCAGGGGGTAAGGGTGGGAGGGGGTGAGGGATAAAAGACCACACATTGCGTACTGTATACACTGCTTGGGTGAGAGGTGCACCAAAATCGCACAAAAAAACAGTGGTGCACACAGTTCCTTGGAGCCAAAATCTGTGAATAAGAAGTGAGATTCCAGAGAAGTTAGACAAGAACTTACTCATGTAATCTACCGCTACCTGTTTTCTAAAATCTATTGAAATAAAAAGTGGCAGTTGAAACCTTTATATATACTTCTAAGGTACGTTTTCATTTTTGAGTTCTGTAGTTGATTTTTGAACATTTACTTTGATTATTTTTGATGGTGCTTCAGCTTTCTAATTAGCCAAATGCCTTTTTCTTCGGATTCAATTATGCTTCAACAAAACAGTCCTCTCTTTTTTCAGGTGCTTATTTGAAATATCCATATAGCATATCAATAACTCATATTTAATCAATTTTTTAAAAGTTTGATTCAGAGACAAAAGTGATATCTCTATTACATACTATTTTTCTTACTTTAACCACTGTTTTATTATTATGTTTTGTTCCCTTTCTTGACTTCTTCTCTAGCTGTATTCTAGCCTTAATTCAGGAACAAATGAACTTAACAGGATTCACGGGGTGTGCCCTGAATTAATGTTAGTTTCTGTTCTTGTTTCAGGGGGAACCAACCCTAAAAATCTTACAAATTTAACTCATTCCAGAAGTTCCTAGTCCAAACTTCATCCGAGGCAGGGAGATATTAAAGGAAACATATAATTCAGTTTAAGACTTGGGTTTTCAGTCTCTGCTGTGTCATTTCAAATTGTATTGCCCACAAGATACTGTAGATTCAATTTTCGAGAGAGAATAACTACTCCTACATCTATAAAGTACTGAATCCTTTAATCCCCAACATATTGTACTTTTTGTTTTGTTTTGTTTTGTTTTTCTTGAGATAGGGTCTCACTCTGTTGCCCAGGCTGGAATACAGTGTTAGAATCATGGCTCATGGCTCACTGCAATTTTTAACTCCTGATCTCAAATGATCTTTCCACCTCAGCCTCCCAAAGTGCTGTGATTACAGGCATGAACCACCGCACCTGGCTACGTTTTCTTTTCTTTCTTTTATTTTTGTTTTTTGTTTTTGAGACGGGGTCATTCTTTGTCACCCAGGGTAGAATGCAGTGCTGTGATCAGGGCTCACTGCAGCCTCGAACTCTGAGGTTCAAGTGATCCTCATGCCTCTCATCCATGCCACTACACCTGGTTACTTTTTTTTTTTTCTTTTTGTAGATATGGGTTTCACCATGTTGCCTAGTCTGGTCTCAAACCCCTGGGCTCCATCAGCTTGTGTTGGCCTCCCAAAGTGTTGAGATTACAGGCCTGAGCCACATGTCTGGCCTACATTCTCTCAAATACTAACATTTTCAGTTCAAATTCTGATGACCCGAAAAGGCTGAATTTATACACACCAAGTTGTGCTGTGACATCTACACTACACACCTTGTCGTTTAGAAGTAATGCATTCATTTCTTCAACAAGTCTGTATTGAGTGCCAATTGTATAACAGGTTCTGATAACACAGTGTTATGCAAGACACACACAGTTCTTGCTTTTTAATAAGCTTAGAATTTAACAAGGAAATCAAGACTATAGGAGAGTGCAGTTAGGTAATAAAACTTCCAAGGCACTCAAATAGTATAATTCTGTTGATTCACCATTATTCAGGAAATAAATATTTACTTATCTGCCTCTAAGTACTGTTTGTTGAACAGGGCAGACATGAACTCTATCCTCATGGAGCACATTTTCCTTCTTACCTCTTTGTACTAGTAAATGTTTGACCAAATAGCACTTATTTATGTTTTGAATTGGGTGTTGGCAAAAACTGTGATAAACAAATTTCATGTAGAATTAATCAAATATCTTCAGCAGAGCTACGTTTGTAGGATATTGGATTTGTACTTAGTCACACTGTTATTCTAAAAGGACTCTTTAAGTAATATCATAGCAGTTTAGTCTTTAGGTACCAGAAAGGGAATAGCATAAATGTAAAGATAAGCAATACGTGCTTTTCATATGCACATAAGAGCAGATATGCAATAAAATTGCAAGAAAAAAGGATAAAAACTGTGTGTTTCATTTATTTCCTACACTGCGGGTTAGTTTTCTCTCCTTGATCTACCAGAAAGGATATATCTGTCCCACAGTTTCCATATGTTGATTCCAGAGACCTAGTGATTCCTATTGATCATTGTTCTGACACTGTGATAATGTAATTGACCCAAATTAGATTGTATCTTTACTCTTAATCCTATCTGTAATGGTTGAGGGACTGTAGTATACAGAGTTCCTCAGAGCCAAACTCTGTGAATGAGAAGTGAGATTCCAAAGAAGTTTGATTGTGTGCAAAACAAATAAATATCAACAATTTTTTCTAACATTACAGAACAGTAGTAGTACTAGTAGCAGCAGTAATAACAACTAAGGTTATAAAAACTCCATTTTAGACCTAGTGCTGTTTTACTGATAACAATGAATACATTTTATTTTTTTACTATGGCAAAATATACACAACATAATTTACCATTTTAATTATTTTTAAGTTTACAGGTTAGTAGTATATTATTGTGCAACCATCAATGCTATCATTCTTAAACGTTTTTATCTTTCCCACACTAAAACTCCATACCCACTAAGCAATAGCTCTTCATACCTCTTTCCATTCAGCTACTGGAAACCACCATTTTACTTTCTGTCCCTATGAATTTCACTAATCTAGGTATCTGATATAAGGCATTATACAATATTTGTCGTTTCATGTCTGTTTTATGTTATTAGGTGTAATATCTTCAAGGTTCATCAACACTGTAGCATGTATCAGAATTTAATTACTTTTTAAGATGGGATAACATTCCACTGTATTTATACCATATTTGTTTATCCATTAATCTATCGATAGACATTTGCATTGTTTTCCACTTTTTGGCTATTATTAATAATGAGGTTGTGAACATGGGTATAGAAATGCCTGTTTGAGCCCTTACTTTAAATTATTTTCAGGGTGTACCCAGAAGCTGGAATAGCTGAATCACATGAAAATTTTTGTTAGATTTATTGAGGAAACAACGAACTGTTTTCCACAGTGGCTGCACCCTTGTACATTCCCACAATCAAAACAAGAGCTGTCCAACTTTTCCAAATCTTTGCATGTATTTACATCTGAAATAGCCATCCTAATGGTTATGAAAGGGTACTCTACTGTGATTTTGCTTTATATGTGCTTAATTGCTAGTAATGTTGAGTATCTTTTCATGTGCTTATTGACAATTTTTATATATTCTTTGGAAAAATGTCTATTCAAGTGTAGTCTCTCATTTATTTTTAAGTTGGATTGTTTGGATTTTGTTGTAGGAATTCTTTATATTGTCTAGATATTAATTCCTTATCAGATATATGAATACTAAATGTGATCTTCCACTTTTCCTTGTATTAACAGACTTTGATACACAAAAGTGCTTGTTATTATGTCCAGTTAATCCATTTTTTATTTTGTTGTCTGTGCTTTAGAAGTCATATTCAAGAAATCATTGCCAAATCCAATGTCATAAAGCTTTTCCTCTCTTTTCTACTAACACTTTTATAGTTTTTGTTCTTACAATTATTTCTATAATCCATTTTATCATAATGTTTGTATATGTGATAAGTTAAGGATCTAACTCCATTTTTATACAGGTGGATATACAATTTCTTCAACAACATTTGTTAAAAAGACTGCCCTATTCTTAGGAAATGGTCTTGGCACCCTTTTTGAAAATTGTTTGAACACTTACAAAAAATTTTGTTTATAGGTTGTCTACTTTATCTCATTAACTTTTATATCTGTATTTATATGCACCATACTGTTTTAATCACTGTAGCTTTGTAAAATAGCAAGTTTTGAAACGGTGAAGAATGTGACTTCCAACTTTGTTCTTCTTTTAACAAGACAATTTTTGGTCCCTTGACATCTCATAAACATTTTAGAATGAATGATTCTGTTTTTGCAACAAACATTGTTGTAATTATAATAGAGATTGCATTTTAATATGTAGATCAGTTTGAGTAGTATAGATACCTTAACAATATTAAGTCTCCTTATTCATAAACATGGGATATATTTCCATTAACTTGTGTTTTCTTAAATTTTTGAAGCAATATTTTACTCTTTTCAGTGCACAAGTCTTTCACTTCCTATTCCTAAGTATGTTTTATTTTTGGTGCTATCTATTAAAATATTACAAATTGTTTTCTTAATTTTCTTTTCAGATTTTTCAATGTTAGTGTATTAAAATGCAACTGAAATTTGTATTTGGGATTTTTAAAAAATTCTACAACTTTGTTAAAATTTTCATTCATTCTATCAGTTTTTTTGTGGGAATCTTTAGGGTTTTCTATGTATAAAATTATGTCATCTTAGAACAGAGATATTATTACTTCTTTTTCCATTCGTATGCCTTTTATTTCCTTTTATTGAGTAAGCTGGATATATCTTTCAATATTATGTTAAATAAAAGTGGTGAAAAGGATCATCATTGCTTTCTGTAATTTTAGACAATTTTAAGTCTTTTACCATCAATCATGATACAATATTAGCTGTGGATTTTTCATAAACAACCTTAATATGTTGATTTTTTTTTTCTTTTCCTAGTTTGTTTAATCTTTGTGTTATGGATGGCTATTGAGTAAGGCCAAGCAGAGATAAGTCCTCCAATAAGCCTTCACACAGGTTAGAATGTTGCAAGTAAGATTTCTTCTGTTCCTTCTAGTTTTTTTCCCCTTCCTTCCTTCCCTCCTACCTTCCTTCCTTCCCTCCCTCCTTTTTTTCTTTTCTTTCTTTCTTTTCCTTCTTTCTTTTTCTTTCTCTTTCTCTTTCCTTCCTTCTTTCCCTCCCTCCCTCCCTCCCTCCCTTCTCTCTCTCTCTCCCTCTCTCTTTCTCTCTCTCTCTCTCTCTCTCTCTGTTTCCTTCTTGATGGAGTTACACTCTTGTTGCCCAGGCTGGACTGCAATGGCACAGTCTCAGCTCACTGCAACCTTTGCCTCCCGGTTCAAGTGATTCTCCTGCCTAAACATCCCAAGTAACTGGGATTACAGGCATGTGCCACCGGTCCTGGCTAATTTTTTTGTATTTAGTAGAGATGGGGGTTTCACCATGTTGGTCAGGCTGGTCTCAATCTCCTGACCTCAGGTGATCCAACCATCCCAGCCTCCCAAAGTGCTGTGATTATAGGTGTGAGCCACCGCTCCAGGCCTGCTCCCTCTAGTTTTAAGGAGGGAATTGGGAACTAAACTGCTGCTTCCTCCCAGCCTCACCAACCTTTGCTGGGGAAGAGGTGGAGCAAGTATGAGTAACAACAGCGTAAAATATCCTATCGTTTTGAATGTGGCTTTTCATGATTGGGTGTTCACTTCATTGCTATATACAATGGGTTGTTTTTTAGAGTACCTATAAAGTTATTTTAGTTAGCCTCTAGTGAATTTTTTAATGTTTTGTAAACCAAAAATTATCTGAGACATGTCACTGTCAATTTAGAAGTTTATTTTGCCAAGGTTAAGAATGCACACCCAGGAGACAGGTCTATGCCTTTCTCCAAAGATGATTTTGAGGGCTTCCATATTAAATAAGAAAAGAAGTCTGGAGGGAAAAGAGGGAGGATATGGTCACATTACTGAACCCACACTTTGCAAGAGAAAATAATTAGGTAGAATAATGGTCAATTAGATATTCATCTTGAATTCACGATAAGATAAAGTTAACATAGACTATCTACCTGAGGAGATACTCAGATTTTAATCTTTAGCTATATGCTGAGGAACACAAGAAAAGGCATATCCTTGCATGATGCAGCTTTCAGCTTAATTTTTTTCTCCTTTGGGCAAAGTGAATTGAGGTCTCAAGTCTATTTTTCTTTCACAGTTTCCATGGGGGAACAAAAGCCAATAACTTCCTACTTCATCATCTTGCTGATATTACTCCCCAAAACAAACACAAATGACTTAAACAGCACCTAATTGTTGTTAAGTACATTCATATTTTTCATCATCTTTAATCATCTCAAATATCCAGTGAGGTAAGCGTGATAAGAAATCATTTTCACTTCCCAAGTAAGAAACAAAGAGGCTTAATGAACTGATTTAATGTCTATTCAAATTGTGCTCTTTATATGCAGGATCATGTCATCTGTGAATAGAGATGGTTTTACTTCTTTCTTATTTTGAAGTTTTTATTTATTTTTATTGTCTGATAGCTATGGCACTAACTTCTATCAAAATATTAAATAGCAAACGATAGTGTGGCCATCCTTGTCTCGTTTCTGATCTTAGGGGAAACGTTTTTGTCTTTCACCACTGTATTTCCCCAATGAGGATGATGTTACTTGAATTTTTTTTTTAATAAATTCACTTAATCATGTTGAAGTTTTTGCCTCTGTTCCTAGATCTATGAGAGTTTCTATTATAAAAAGTTGTAAATTTTTTCAAATGCTCCTTTTGAATAAATTTATATGGTCATTTTTGTTTCATTCTATTACTGTACTGTATTGTTTTGGAATATTCTTTAATTTCTGGGTCAAATTTTACCAAATCATCCACAAGAAATATACCAGAACTAAGAAATAAATTTAGTAAAGTTGTAGGGTCCAAAATCAACATTTGAGTTATATTTCTATGCATTAACAATAAGCAATCTGAAAAAGAATATGGAAAAACACATTTACAATAATGTATAAAAAATTAAATATTTAGGAAAAGATCTAACCAATAAAATAAAAGACATGTGGAAAACTAAACGATATGATTGAACAAAATTAAGGATCTAAATAAATTGAAAATAAGGGATGCTCATGGATAAGACCGCTTGATATTAAGATGTCAATATTACCCAAAGCAATCTACAGATTCAATAAAATCCCAAAATTTCAACTTCTGTTTCTCTGGAAATAGACAGGCAGATTCCAAAAATTTCTAAAGAATTGCAAAGAACCCTGACTAGCAAAGGAATAATGAAAAATAGTAAAGTTAGATGACTAATGCTTGTTGACAACAAAACTAGTTACAAAGTAACCATAATTAAAACAATGTGGTGAAAGTATTAAAATATGTGAGGCAAAAACTAATAGGACTGCATGGAGAAATAGATAAATTCACTATTATAGTTGGAGACTTCAACAACCCTCAATCAGCAATGGAGAGATACAGCAGGCAGAAAATCAGTAAGGCATTGTTAAACTCAATAGCACCATCAATCAGCTGAATGTAATTGACATCTACAAAGTACTTCATCTAACAACAGTAGAGTACACATTATTGTGAAGTTTATATAAAAGACTCATTAAAATATATCACATCCTGGGTCATAAAACACACTTTGACAAATTTTTAAGAATTAAAAAATCAGATGGTATATGCTCTCAGACCACAATGGAATTAAATAAGAAATGCATACAAGAAAGATGGATGGACCATCATAAAGTACTCAAAGATTAAACACATTTGTAAATAATGTATCAGTCAAAAAAGTCTCATGAAAATTTTTAATACTGAATTAAATAAAAATAATAAGACAACTTATTAAAATGTGAGACAAAAAATGCAAGTATTTCTTCAAGGAAAATTACAGCATTGAGTCCATATATTGGAAAGGAGGAAATATTTAAAATCAATAATCTCAGCTTCCACTTTAGGAAGTTAGAAAAATAAGAAGTTAAAACCACAGCAAGCAGAAGAACTGAAATAATAGAAATGAGAGCAGAGATTCTGTTCTCATTTCTATTATTTATTGAAAACTGAAAACAGGTATTCAATAAAGAAAATCAATAAAACCAAAAGCTAGTTGCTTTTAAAGATTAATAAAAGTGATTATTCTCCACCCATGTTAACTAAGGAAAAAAAGAGACACAAATTAATAATATCAGAAATAAAAGATGGACCATCACTACAAATTCTATTGACATTCAAAGTATTATAAAGGAATATTATGAACAGCTGTATGTCCACAAATTTAATAACCTAGAAGAAATGAAATGGTTCAATTACTTGAAAGACGCAATATGTCAAAATTCACACAAAGAGAAATAGGCAATATGAATAGGTCTGTATCTATTAAATATATTGAATCAATAATTAATAGCTTTCCAAACAGAAATCACCAAGCCCAGTTGGGTTCACTGATGCATTTTACCATTTTATGCATTTAAGGAATACAGTATACTGATTTTTTACAATCTCTTCCATAAAAATAGAAACAAGAGTGCCTCCTAACTCATTGTATAAGGTTAGTAGTGTCCTGATACCAAACCAGACAAAGACATTATAGGACAACTACACTCTAATAACTTTCATTAACACAGATGCCAAAGTCCTCAACAAAACACTAGCAACTAAAATCTAACAATGTATAAAACAATTATATAGCATGACCAAATGGGATTTATTCCAGGTTGAAAGGCTGGTTCACATAAAAAAAAAATCAAGTAATATAATTCATCACATCAGAAGTCTAAAAAAGAAAAATGGCATGAACACATGAATAGAGTCAAAAAAGGTCAAAATCCAACGCCCATTCATCATCATAAACTCTCAGCAAACTAAAAATAGAGAGGAAGTTCCTTACTTTGATAAAGAGCAACTACAGAAACCATACACTTAAGTTCATACTCAGTGGTGAAGAACTAGAATTTTTTCCACTATCATCAGGAACAAGACTAGTGTATACCCTCTCATTCTTATATTAGAGTTCACTCTTGGTGCTGCTCATTGTATGGGTTTTGACAAATGTAAATGATACCTTTCCACAATTATGGTATCATACAGCATAGTTTTACAACCTTAAAGGTTACCTATACTGTACTTAAATTTATTTCCCCACTAGAACCCGTGGCAACCACTGAATTTTTCTGTATCCACAATTTTGCCTTTTCCAGAGTGCCATGTAGTTGAAATCATAGACTATGTACCCTTTCAAGATTTGCTTCTTTTGCTTAGTAATAGTTATTTAAGCTTCCTTCATGTATTTTTGTGGTTCATTTCCTCTTACTTCTGAATAATATTCCATTGTCTGCTTTACCTCTCTCTGTTTAATCACCTATTGAATATCCTGGTTGCTTCCAAGTTTTGAAAATTACAAACACAACTGCTATAAACATCCATGTGTTGGCTTTCATTTTGACATGAGCTTACAGACCGTATGGGTAAATACCAAGGAATATGATGACCATAATTAATAATAATGTTTATTTCAAAATTGCAAAACAGATTTTTGATGTTTGTACCACACACACATAAATGAAATATGTGAAGTGACAGATATGTCAATTAGCATGATTAAATCCTACTATAATATATATGCATCAGAACATCACATTGTCCTCCAGGTATATACACAATTTTTTTTTTGTCAAATAAACATCAAAATCTGGGAAGCTTGGGGGTATAAAGAGAGGTTGGATAATGGGCACAAACACACAGTTAAACAGAAAGAATAAATTCTAGTGTTGGATATTATGGTAGGGTGTCTACAGTTAACAATCATTTACTGTATATTTCAAAACAGCTAGAAAGAGAAGATTTGAAATGTTTTCAAAATAAAAAGTGATATATGTTTAAAGTGATCCATATACTAAATATCCTTTTTGATGATTACACATCAAATGCATGTATCAAAATATCATAAGTACCTAAAATATGTACAATTAGTATGCACCATTAAAAGTATCTTTAAAAGAATGCTCAAGCAATCACTAGGATAACTTAAATTCTAATTGTGACACATTACAAAGATAAAATATATGTACACACACAAAAAAAAGAAAGTTTATTTAAAAACCAAGGTGGTGCTGGCATGCAGACAGATATACAGATCAATAGGATATAATATAGAGTTCAGAAATAAACCTTCATGTATATAGTTAATTGATTTTCAATAACAATGTCAAGAGCCCTCAATGAAGAAGGGATAGTCTTTTTAATGAATGATACTTCAAAAGTTAAATAGCCACATGAAAAAGGATAAAGCTGAACTATGACCCTAAACTATATGCAAAGTCATTTCAAAATGGCTCAATTACCTAAACTTGATATATAAAATTACAAAACTCTTAGAAGTAAACATGAGGAAAATGTTTACTACATTGGATTGGATATGGTATTATGGATATGGATATCCACAGGGTGATGATTTTATGAATATAACACCAAAAGTACAGGCAACATCAGAAACATAAATACAGTGGACTTTTTCAAAATTAAAAAAGTTTATGAATCAAAGGTCATTATCAATAAACTGAAAACACAATCTAGAGAAGAGGAGACAATGCCTGCAAATAAAATGTCTGGTAAGGGATTAATGTCAAGAATATATAAAGAATGTCTACATCTGAATATAAACAAAACAAAAAAACCCAATACAAAAAATGGGCAAATGATTTGCATAGACATTTCTCCAGAGGAGACATATGAATGGCCAGTAAACAAATGAAAATATACCCAACCTCATTAGTCATTAGGGAATTGCAAAATAAAATCTCAATACAATATCATTCTACATCGATTAAAATTGCCAATATAAAACAAAACAGAAAATAACAAGTGTTTTAAATGATGTGAAGAAATTGAAACCCCCATGCATTGCTGATGGGAAATGTAAAGTAGGGCAGCATCTGTAGAAAACAGTTTGGTGTTTTCTCAAAATATTAAACCTAGAACCACCTTATAAACTCAGCAATTTCACTGCTAATATATATCAAAATAATTGAAAATATAGACTCAAACAAATATTTGTACAATGTTTACAGCAGATTTACTCATATTAGCCAAAAGATGTAAACAACCCATGTTCATCAATAAATGAAGTTAAACCAAACATTGTATATTCATACAATGGAATATTATTCACCCAAAGAAAATAATGAAAATTTTATATAAGCAACAGCATTAGTGGACCTTGAAAATATTATGCCAAGTAAAATAAGCTAGATACAGAAGAATAAATATTGTACAATTCCACTTACAGGAGGTACAGGTAAATACATAAAGGCATAAAGTAGCATAGGGTTGACTAGGGTTTGGGGCTTGGAAAGAATAAGGAGTAATTGTTTAATGTGTATAAGGTTTTTATGATAATACTAAAATAGTTTTGGGGATAGTGATGATGGTTATACAACGGTAAGGATATATTTAATGCTATTAAATTGTAAGCTTTTAAATTTATAAAATGATATTTATTATGTATATTTTATCAGAATGAAAAATAAAATGAAAGGTTATATAAGATGCATGCCTCCCTGTGTGCCAGAGGACATTGCCACTAGTTTTAATTTAGTGACCAGAGGATTGTTGTGGTCATTTTTCAAATTCCTTTAATTTCAAATTATAGTGCTCAGTGAGATCATCCCTGGATAATTTTGCAGAAATAAATTACTGGTTTGTCAAAGCAAAATTATCTTTTTCCTATCTCAACTGTAACAACAGTGGCCTAGTATACTAATAATTTTCCATAGGATATGTTAATAATATAGGTGGACTCCAAATGGATTAAGCATGTATATATGAGACAATAAAAGTTTAAAGGGAGAAAAAATAGTTTGTTCTTATGCTGACATATATGGTCATAATTATATAACTGTATGACATCTAATTTTGGAGCATGAGAAGGTATATTCTGTTCTCTCCCCTTTCAGTGTTATCACTGGGCAAAAAGGTAAGTATAGAAGTTCTAAATATTTATATTACAAAGATTCCAAGGGAAAGAACGCTTTCTTGTTTGAATGCAGAGCTGTGTGAATTCTCTGCATTTCCAGAAAGTAGCTGAGTTGCTAGCCAAGCTCTAAAGTGGGTTATGTAGTTCAATGGAGTGGAATCACATAAACTCCTGAGTGGATTATTAGCTGACTGGACTAAAATCACTGTATTACAAGGACCATTATACATACTCACATATACATAGATGCACATACTATTTTTCCAATGAAATGTCCATGATGCATCAAAGGACTCCGAATGTACTATATAATAATCGAATGGTGTTAGGGAAAGCTGATTGTAGAGGTTTTGAGGATATTTAGTCTTATTTGTGGAATATTTTTTTCCAATCCCCCAGCAATGTGAAAATAAAATCTATGTCCTGATTTGCTGAAACGTCTGTCAATATTTACATAATTATTTGTTTGTGATGATGTACTTAGGATAATTTGATTAATCTTGGTTTTTCTTTTATTGTTGTTGTTGTTCACTCATGTATGAGTTCCAGTCAGCTAACTAGAGAGCCTAATTGTACTTGTAACTTTATAAATGGTAGAGATGTAAAAAAACTGACTGCCTCCCAGATCACATTTTTTAAATACATGGGCTTCATGTAGTTTTAGATGGATGAAACACAAGGTATAGCACGCCTAATTGTCAGGTGGTGGGACCTAATTACTGATTTGTTATATTTAATTTTAAAAACCACACTACTGCATTTTATACCTAATATTGACTACAAAAATGTTAAATTTACCACTGTTTTGTTTTTGTTTTGTATTTACTTTTTTTTTTAAATATTTTGGCCATATAAACCTAGTGTATTTCCATTAAATGCAAATGTTACTTTATCACTAAATGGGAACCACCCTTTTCTTCACATTGTGTGTGGAACTAAATAGGCTTTTGAAACTGAGGAATTTTCATTGGATGTGACTATTCAGTAGGTTGTGTGTCAGCTTCCTTTCTATCAATGTAAACACAGAGATATGGTAGATTGTTTTATTTCTGTGACTAAATCTGGTATCATGTGCATTGACTATTCTCTTCAAAGTAATAGATACCATATTGGAAGAGTCGTAATAGTCATAAAATACTAAATTAAATTAGATTATTCTGCTCCCAAAGCCCTTAAATATCTTCTTCCAGAAATTGAAACAATTATACTCATTATTTTATAAGATAATACCACAAATCCCCAGCTTCACGTATATGTGAAGACTTGCTGTGGAATACAAATTTTATTTTCACAGAAGTACATTTTAAGTTACAAAAGCATGGAATCTCAGAGCTCAAAGCAAGAGCGTAGTCTTCTACTCAAACATCTTATCCAGTTAAAAAAAAAAAAAAAAAAAAAACTCCCTTCATTGATCAACTTCCAGAATACTAGAGTGAGAACCTTGGTTCACTTGCTGTCCTTACAAAACAATTAAAATGGGGTCAAAGCAATAAAACAAACCATTACAGAACTCTAGTAATTAATGATAGTCCTAGAACAAACTGAAAATGATCTATCCAAGCGAAACTACTGAACCCCACTTGGTAAGATAGTTGAATTTACGACATTTTAATTTGTGGTTATCTTACAACTCTTCACGCCCATGCTTAGTAGTGAAGTGGCCAAAATCTGGCAGCATTGCTGACAGTGGAGAGATTTGATACCTTTTGGAGTTCTGTTAAAAGCACCACCCCTGTAATATAGTTAATATTTCATCAAAACTTGTGGGTTTCCAAAAAAGTCACTCTTCTGAAAGTCAATACATTATCTATTCAAATAATAGTAAATTCGAGCAACATCTCAGCTGCTTAAGACTGACGTTAGATGTAGCAAACTGGAGCCTGGCCAGGAATGTAAAAGAATATGCTAGAAAGCTAAATGACAATAAAAACCAATTTGGAAAGCTCTGGCATGGTACAGGCAATCTAATAGGATTCACTCATGTAGAAGGTTATGTATATGTCCAAGAAAGAGTTATGAAAGGAGAAGGCACTAATTACTCACCTGTGGATGACTTTAAGATTGGGTACAAGCAAAAAGGGAATCCTAAGGCGGTCTAGGAAACTGCTTGAAGTTTTAAAGTGCTCTTTCTTATATATATCCTCTTAAAAAAAAAAAAAAAAAAAAAAAAAAAAAAAAAAAAAAAAAAACAGTGGAGGCTATAAAAGCAAGGTATTTAAGGAAATCTGACAAATTCTTGGCTGAGCAATAAACTATATTGAATCATACGTGACACCAAGAAAAACAGGGTTAAAAATAAAACAAGAAGAAAACAGCTAGCAGAGTACTCTGGGGCTCCACACTCCAAGAGATACAGAAACTAGTTAGTCCACTAAGGCTGCTAATCAGGTAAGTGCTAATAAGAAATGTGACAATAGTGAGAACAAACCAGCAACAGCTCCAAATCATGTGGGTGTGAAACAAACTGATAGTGGATTTACAACAATATTTCATCTAAATACTAAAATGTCAGGTTTTTAGCCAAAAATTAAGAAACATGGGGGGAAAAAGAGTGGTATGCCACATGTAAAGAAGAAAAGATAATCAAAAGCAAAAATCCCTTAGGGGTCTGTGGGGAACATTCCCGTGTGAGACCCCAAAAGGCGTGAGTCTCACTATACGGTGAGTTTGATCCCAAACACAGTTTCCTACTGGAGGCAGGCGAGCTATCCAGAAAGAGGATCAGTTTCTAATATCAACCACAATATCCTTTGGGCCTAAAACTATGCAGTGCTGCTAGACCCAGTGACCCCCTGCCGGCAGGCAACAGGTTCCGCTTTTAACCTTTTTATGACTCTTTAAGAATAAGCCTTAAACCTTTTTCTTTACCTGACTGCCTTGTACCCTAGATAATGGTTTAACTGTCGATATTTGCAAAGCAAATGCCACCATAAGGGATGGCTTTGATTTCTGACTCAGAGACTCCTGAATGGAGAAGTTGAGTTAAGTTGAGTCAGGAGTAGACCAAGGAGAATCCGTTAAAAGATATTCTAATGAGCAAAACCAGAAAACCTTTTCACATCTCAGTTCTAAAACAAGATCAAACCAGAGATACCTGCAGCCAGGAGGAATAATGTTTGGATGTAAACAAGCTTTGTAATTACAGGAAATTCCCTTACTTTTTACAACCACTGATTGCATATCTGACTTCTCTATTGTATAGGCCACGTAAGGTATCCATTTGCATTTCCTCTTGCTATGAGGTAAACCAGAGCAGAAGAAAGTGTATTTATTCCTGGCCTTTGAAAAATAAAATTTGCTGTTTAGGCACAGCCTATCAGCCCTCCGGACGCCTCGCTTTCTCTCTCTCTGTCTTTATTATTTTTCCAGGCGCACTCCCTCTTCCAGGTATTGGGACCCTCTTGCAGGTCCAGAGACCCCCGGCAGACGTGCCTACCCGTCCCGGACGGTCCATGACATCTGGCAACCAGGAAGGTCTGGCGACCAAGACACGGGGCGTGGACACGAGGGATTACAGTGAGGCACATCAATTAAGGAGTGAGGCTGCAGCAGTTAAGTTTTTGAGTTGTTTTCTTAATCGTGTATATACAAGTGTTGATTTTCAAGTTTTCAGTCATGGAGCAAAACATGGGGCATTTAGAGTCCAAGGAATATAAGTTGTTTATACGTTTTATGATGAAGACTAGAGGTCGTGATGTAAAGTTGAGTCATGTACAGGAATTTTTGCAAGTTGTTCGTGAATTGTGTTCCTGGGTCCCTGAAGGTGGAAGTTTGGATGACAAAGCTTGGGGACTTAATGGAGAAAAGATTAATCAATTTTGCTTTCAAGGTAATAATCTACCTCAAACTGTTGAATTGACTGCTGTTTGGAGAAAGCTTTGTGAATGTGTTTGTCCTTCTGTTTCTCTCTTAGAAAGTTTGACCACAGCAGCTTTGCCTCCGCACGATTGGGGCGGGGGTACTCGCAGCGGGGCCAAAGGCCCAGAAACTGCTAGCTCAGTTTTAAACTGACATTTTTTTTTTCCTTTCTCTGCCGACTGCAAGCCCCACCCGCTCAGCTCTCAGGCAAGCTACACCACCTCAGGTGGCCAAATTTGCATTCAAAATACAATTTAAGAAAAGCTTTCTAACTTTTTGTAAAGCAAGTGACTTGTTAGCTCATTAAAGTGTGAGGCCTGCAACTGCAAGGTTGTTGGTTCAAGTCCTCAGTAAATCTAGTCTTTTAGAAAAATTAAAGTTATTGTTTGGGCACCTCGTGGAATATTTACTCTAACTCCTGATAATCCTATAGCGCAGCTTCTTTACCTGTGAATACCTCTATAGGCAATCCCCTTTCCACTGAGACTCGAGGTTGCCCCGCTTTTGGATCCTCAAATCACGCTTATTGGGTGCAGTCTATTACTGCTTCTCGCCCTGAATTGACTACATGGATTGCTAGCAAGCCTTTTAAGGGTCTGCTAGATGCTAGAGTTGATATTTCTGTGATTTCATCTAATCGCTGGCCTATTACAGTGGCCTTCCTCCCCTTCTGTGACTTCTTTACAAGGAATTGGAATGAGTAATAATCCTGAACAATCTACTAATTTATTAAAGTGGACTAATGCTGAGGGATATGAGGGATATTTTTGTCCTTATATCCTTCCAGGACTCCTGTTTAATTTGTGGGGGTCGAGATGTTTTAAAAGCGATGGGAGCAAAACTTACTACTGGAAATTTTGCCTGGCAGATTATGAAAAGACAAGGTTACCAAGAAGGAAAAGACTTAGGTAAAAATTTACAGGGAGTACCGGAGCCTATTTCTGCTTCTCCAAAATATGACAAACGAGGTTTAGGGCATTTTTCCTAAGGGCCACTGATTCTCCTGATGCCCATGCTGATGCTATTTGCTGGAAATCTGATTCCCTAGTTTGGGTAGAGCGATGGTCCTTGTCTCAAAAAAAAGATTTCTGCCGCTCAAGAGTTGGTTCAGGAACAGCTTGATGTGGGTCATATTCGGCCTACCAACAGCCCCTGGAATTCTCCTATTTTTGTCATTAAAAAAACGCTCCAGTAAATGGAGACTGTTACAGGACTTAAGGAAAGTTAATGAAACCATGGAAATTATGGGGCCCCTACAACCAGGCTTGCCCTCTCCTGTTGTTGTGCCACAGGAGTGGCATCTTATAGTTACTGATTTAAAAGACTGCTTTTTCACCATCCCTCTGGCTCCAGCTGATTGCAAACGTTTTGCCTTTAGCGTTCCATCTACCAATTTTGAGAGGCCTTATGATAGATATGAATGGGTCGTTCTCCCACAGGGAATGGCAAATAGTCCTACTTTATGTCAATCCTATGTTGCCAAGGCCATTTACCCAGTACGTCAGGACTTTCCTGATGCTCTGCTATTGCATTATATGGATGATTTGTTGCTGGCTGCCCCTTCGCAGTCTTTTATTTCAGGCATATGAACTCCTAAAACATTGTCTTAATAGAGGTAATCTTATCATTGCTCCAGACAAGGTTCAAACTGTTACTCCTTACCATTATCTTGGAAGACTCATTGAGTCTAACCAGGTTTCCTTTAAAACTCCACTTTTGTCCACAGGTAATCTTAAGACTTTACATGATTTCCAAAAGTTTTTGGGTGATATTAACTGGATTCGCCCTAGTTTAAAACCTACCAGGGGTCAACTTAAGCCCCTCTTTGATATGTTAAAGGGCCCTTCCAAACCAACCTCTCCTAGATTGTTATCAGATCCTGCTAAACAGGCTCTGCAACAAAAATTGACCAGAATTAAAGACAATATGCCATGGTGTTACTGCATTCTTCGCACTGCCTACACCCCTGCTGGAGTTTTTTGGGGACAAGGGATTTTGGAATGGATCCATCTTCCAGCCAGTCGTGGTAAAGTTCTTTCCCCTTCCTGTGACCTAGTGGCTATGTTTGTTGCTCAGGGCAGGCAACGTGCCTTAACTCTGTTTGGCACTGACCCTTTGGAAGTTGTCGTTCCATATACTAATGCCCAACAGCAGTGGCTGTGGCAGTTTTCTGACTCTTGGCAAATTGCTTTTGCAGGTTTTTCAGGACAAATTTTGTGTCATTATCCTGCTGATAAACTACTACAATTTTATTCACAGTGCTCTCTTATCTTTCCACAAACCTGCGTTAAATCGCCCTTGCCTTCTGCTTCTTTAGCCTTTACTGATGATTCCTCTTTTGGGATTGCAGCTGGAACGGTCAACAAACAGCCATTTTCCTTCCAGACAAATGAACATTCAGCACAGCGTGTGGAGTTACTGGCAGTCCAGCACGTTTTAGAAAATTGGGATACGCCCTTAAATATCTATTCTGACAGTCAGTATGTGGTTAATTTGATACAAAATTTAGAAACTGCTCCTCTTTCCTTTTCAGACTCCTCTCCAATAATTCATCTCCTCCTTCCCTTGCAGCAAGCGGTGCAAAAACGTTTTCATCCTTTCTTTATAGGACATATCAGGGCGCACTCTACCCTGCCTGGCCCCCTGACTGAGGGTAATTCGTTTGCTGATCAACTTACTCAACATGTTTTCCCTGTTTTATCTCCTATCCAACAGGCCTAGGCTTCTCACGCGCTGCATCACCAAAGTGCTCCCAGCCTTCGTTTGCAATTTAAGATAACCAGAGAGCAGGCTCCACAAATTGTTAAAACCTGTATGGCTTGTTTGCCTCACCTGCCTGTTACCCAACATCACGGGGTTAATCCTCGAGGCTTGCAGGCAGGCCATATTCATCAAATGGATGTCACTCATTTTGCACCCTTTGGTAAATTACAATATGTGCATGTTACCATTGACACCTATTCTCATTTTGTTGTGGCCTCTGCTCATACAGGTGAAGCTGTGAAGGATGTTATTTCTCACTGTTTACAAGTTTTCTCTATTATAGGACCCCCCAAGATTTTAAAGACTGATAATGGCCCCGACTATACCAGCAAAGGTTTTGCTAACTTTTGTTCTCAGTTTCAGATTTGTCATCGCACCGGCATTCCCTTTAATCCTCAGGGTCAGGGCGTTGTGGAACGCTCCCACGCTGTCCTCAAAACTTTACTACACAAACTCAAACAGGGTAGTACCCTTCACTTTATTCATAAGACGCCCCACAACTGGTTGCGTCATGCCTTATATGTCCTAAATTTCTTAACTTTGGATGCCAATGGCTTCTCCGCCGTGGAGACAGGGGTCTAGATTGTGGACTGAGTAGACAAAAGACTATGTTTGCTATTAAAAGTATTTTTTAAAGGGGAAAGAAAAGTGTGCCTAAAAAGTATGAGGCCAAAGTGTTACCAAACAGAACATATCAATAAAAAGGTAGATATTGTAGATGAAATAATCAAATTATTTGAAAGGGATTGAAATTTTAAAAAATTCACTAGAAAGGCTCAGAAACACGTACTATTAGCTAACAGAAAAAGAACTTAAAAAATGAAAATTAAGTTCATGTAGTCTGAAAAGCAAAGTGAAAAAATAGAGAAACAGGTAGACCCTGAGAGAGCTGTGTGATATCATTACAAATGTTTAAATAGGAGGAATCCCAGAAGAGAAAAAAAATGAAAAGGGAAGAAAAAATTCATTAAATAAATATTGAATACTATATGCACACTACTCAAATTTTATGAGAAATTTTATTACACATGCAAGAAGTTTAAAGATCTTCAAGTAGAAGAAACTCAAAGACTTCCCCATCTAGACATACAATAACCAAATTAATGTAAGTAATTGATAAAGAGAAAATCTTGAAAGCAGACATATGAAAACTGTAGCATAAAAGGATCCTTAATAAAATTAATAGGTGCTTTATTTTGAAGAAGAGGCAAGATAATTAACTAAATGCAGCTAGTATATGACCCTTCCATAGAGAGGAACCATCGCAACAAGAAAATGTTCACACTTCTAATGGGTCAGGTAAGAGAGAGCTCTGAAATTCAATAGAGAAGTGATAGAAGGCACCAAAAGCAAAAAAGGAGAAAGGAGAGGAAGCCTGCTGGGGGCTGTTGTGGGACTCAGATGTGAGGAAACTGCATGTCTCACAGCTGCCTGCCTATGAAGCTTGCACTGAGAATAGTCCCACCCTCCCTGTTGGGTGGCCTGCAGCCAGTGCCAGTATGAAAGCATAGCCCCAGTGAACTGTCATGACCTGAGGCCAATGCCAGAAATGCTGCTAGGCTAAGGAGGAAAACGGGAGGCTGAGCACTTTCACCTGCCTGAAAGACAAATATGCCCACTGTTTCTGCTGCTGCCAGCAGCTTCAAACAGCTACAGAAACCAGGTATGGGCAAATTGAGAACTCCACAGCTGCTCCCATTGATAGTGACCTCATACAGCCTGGAGGCAGGCCCATAGTGTAGTCACCACTGGCCCCAACTGAGCATTCTGCCAGTGATCTGGGGACAACTTCATCTCTGCCTATTATAGCCAGCAAATGAACGCACTACCAGATGAGCTGAGCGAAAGTCCACCAGCCAATTCTATTCCCTCAGTATTTATGGACTCTGGGCAGGAGCCTTGGGATCACACAGCCCAGCCCACTACCATTGACATCTGAACATTCCTCCAAAGGTCAGGCCTACCAAAACCGCCAATACCACAATAGCTGGTGCCCACTCACATAAGCCACCTGTAAGCCAGAGGAATGGCTCGTCCAGCCTTTCATAGCTACTGCCAATACCAGCATGAACTGCTTTGGGTCCAGTGAGTTGCCTCACCACTGCTACATCCATTGCCCACATCACACCCACTTTCCGAGGTCAGAAAACCCACCTACCCATCTGCTTGATGCACTGTTGCCAATATCAGCAACCAAGCTACATAGGGAATCACAGTAAAGGGATAAAAAAAGGTATTGCACACAAATGAAAACCAGAACTGAGGACGACTAGCAAGTCTTATACAAAACAAACTTTAAGTCAAAAACAATAAAGACAAAGTCAGCGTATAATGATAAAAAGATAAATTCAGAATCTTACCGGTAGTTAGACGAGCTGAGCAGGAGAAGGCTCTTCTCCCCCACACACTGGGAACTTCAGGTGATGGTTCAACAATTATCACACAACCAGAGCCAGGGGCGAGGAGGAGCCAATCTCCTGATGATCCACAGCTGTTAACATCCAAGTGTTAATTGAACGTAGATGTCAGCTGGGGGAGCAACGTGGGCATGCGCATTAAGAAACAAAATGGTAAAGTATGACCTTCTGGGGAAACGCCACCGGGAAAAAGGAAAAAAAGCCTCAGATGGACAGGCATTCAACTTCTTAAAAACACACTGCATACGCTCACTTCCCGAAAGGAGGGCACCGTGCATGCGTGCAGCCCACGATAAGGGAAGAATCATGGGAAAGAGGTGAGTGGATAAAATCCTAGGATCAAGGTTAAATGTTTTCTTTGACCTTCAGATGCCCACTTGCGTCTCTTCCAAGTGAACTTTTCTTTCCTTTCCGTTCTAAAGCCTGTATAAGTAAACTTTCATTCCTGCTCGGAAACTCATCTTGGTCTCTTCTTCTGTCTTATGCCCCTCAGCTAAATTCTTTCTTCTGAGGAGGCAATCATTGAAGTTGCTGCCCACGCATTAAGCGAATACCTCCAGTAACTCGGATACCTTCCACTGGTAACAAGCAAAAGAAAATAATTCTAAATATGTGCATCCAACACTGGAGAACTCAGATTCAAAAAGCAAATATTATTAGATCTAAAGAGAAAGATTCCAATACAATAATAGTGGGAGACTTCACCATCTCAGTCTCAGCATTAGACAAATTATCAAGATGGAAAATCAACAAGGAAACATTAGATTTAAACTGCACTTTACTTATTTTTATATTTTATATTAGAATTTTATTTTTTGAGATAGTCTTATTCTGTCACCCATGCTGGTATGCAGTGGTTTGATCTAGGCTAACTGAAGCCTCAAACATCCAGGCTCAAATGATCATCCCACCTCAGCCTCCAGAGTAACTGTGACTATAAGGCATGCACCACCATACCTGGATAACTTATTTTATTTATTTAGGTATTTCTTTTTTTGTCGAGATTAAGCCTCATTACATTGCCCAGGCTGGTCTCAAATTCCTAGGGTCAAGTGATCCTCCTGCCGTGGTTGACTCAACAAAGAATTGGGTGAAGGAACTGGTTCCTGGCTACATACAGTAAAAAATGAAAATACTAGACCTCAAAGGAACTAAAATAAATATGGCTGAAGAAAATTACTTTATTCTGGGCATTTGACTCACTGCTACACTAAATAAAATGAGATGGGAAGTAGGGACTATCTCTCTGGTTCTGCTGGGTGTTGGCATCTAAATTATCAAAATGACATGTGGTTGTCGTTATGTTTTGTCTTCTAAGGAAGCTGAACTTGAATAGATACAATTAACTATACAAACCCTCATTAACTCTGACTTTCATCTTTGACTACTGTCTCCATCACTTTGATAGAGGCACAGTAACTTTCTTAGTGTACCTGAAACACAACAGACATCACACTCAGGGACTTTGCACTTGCTGTAGGAGGAATGTACTTCTCCCACATATTATCATGTCTCACTCCTTCATCTTGTTTTTTTTACATAAATATTTTCCTTCCGTATACATACGGCCTGTCCTGATTATTTGTAAAAGCCTACATAAAATTAAGCTTACATTTCTCTTTACCATGCTGAAAATACTTCCTGTCATACAAAAATTAGCCAGGTGTGATTGAGGGTGTCTGTAATCCCAGTTAGTCAGGATGATGAGACAGGAGAATTATTTTAAGATGGGAGGCAGAGGTTGTAGTGAGCCAGAATCCCAAGATCACACGACTACACTCCAGCCTGGGCAACAGAGCAAGAATCTAAAAAAAAAAAAAAAAAGAAAGAAAAAAAGAAAAACTGCTTGTCTTTTTCTTAACAATATTTATCATGATCTAATATGCACATATATTTTAGCAATTTGATTGTTTTTGAACTAACAACTCCCCCTCTGGAAACAAATGCACTAGAATATAAGCTCTATATGAGCAGGGAGTATGGTCTGTTTTGTTTACTGGTTTATTGCCAGTGCTTGAAATAGTGCCTGGCAGATAATAATTCATCAAAAATGTTTGTTGAATACATAAATATATTTTTCAATCTTAGCTGTTATAGGTTTGATGTGTTGCAGCATTGTAACGGGACTTCAGAGAATCCCTCTCGGGTTTTATTCTGGATATACTTGACAAGGGCTGGTTTGAGGGATCTGAATGTTTTCCCTTTTCTTTATGTCACCAACACCGTTTGAAGAGTTAAGGATATCTCCATTCTACAGGGTTTATGGTGCCCCAAGCAGTGCAAACAACTGTTATCAACACAGAATTGTTCATTTGAAAGACAGGGGATTAGGCAGAGTTTTAAAGAAGAAAGGAACATAACTCCTAGATAGATCACCTTGTTATGGATTTTTAACAGATAGTAACAAAAAAGATAACAGGGCACTTATTCCCTTTCTATGTGGCATCCTGAGGAGGGTCATTAAAATCACTTGGTTAGTTGAAGCTTATTCTTTCTTGGTCTCAGATTTTTTTCACCCACGTGATTCTCCCACTCCTTTTCAAGCTTTTGGTGTTTATTATCTAATCTTCAAGGAGTAGAATATATTCTGTAAATATATGTATTGTCCAATTTCTCTCAAACCAGTGGATTTTGAAATTAATAGTTACGATTTTGTGTATTTTGTTTTTTGCTTTTGTAGTGGTTTGTTCAATTTGCATTGTAGAGCTTTGTTGGGAGCTGAGGGGCTTATAGAATATAAAATTTAATAATGAGGTGTGAAAGTTGTACAGCAATTACTATGTCAATTATTCTTTTGAAAAATGTCCAGTCTATCATTGATGGGCATTTGGGTTGGTTACAGGTCTTTGCCATTGTAAGCAGTGCTACAATGAATATACGTGTGCATGTGTCTTTATAATAGAATGACTTATAATTCTTTGGATACATACCCAGTAATGGGATTGCTGAGTCAAATGGAATTTCTATGTCTAGGTCCTTGAGGAATCACTACACTGTCTTCCATGATGGTTGAACTAATTTACACTTGCACCAGCAGTGTAAAAGTGTTTCTATTTTTCCACATCCTATCCAGCATCTCTTGTCTTCAGTATTTTTAATGATCACCATTCTAACTGGAGTGAGATGGTATCTCAATGTGGTTTTGATTTGCATTATTTCTCTAATGACCAGTGATGATGATAATTTTTTCATATGTTAGTTGGCCTGTATGTCTTCTTTTGAAAGTGTCTGTTCATATCCTCCACCCACTTTTGAATTTTTTTTTTCTTGTAAATCTCTTTTAGTTCTTTGTAGATTCTGGATTTAGCCCATTGTCAGATGGGTAGACTGTAAAAACTTTTTCCCATTCCATTGGTTGCTGGTTCACTCTAATGATTGTTGCTTTTGCTGTGTAGAAGCTCTGGAGTTTAATTAGATATCATTTGTCTATTTTGGCATTTTGTTGCCAATGCTTTGAGTGTTTTAGTCATGGAATCCTTGCCTATGCCTATGTCCTGAATGGTTTTGCCTAGGTTTTCTTCTAGGGTTTTTATGGTGTTAGGTCTTATGTTTAAGTCTTTAATCCATCTGGAGTTAATTTTAGTGTAAAGTGTCAGGAAGTGGTCCAGTATCTGCTCTCTGCACATGGCTAGCCAGTTTTCCCAACACCATTTATTAAACAGGGAATTCTTTCCACATTCCTTGTTTTTGCCATGTTTGTCAAAGATCAGATGATTGTAGATGTGTGTTGTTGCCTCCAAGGCCTCTGTTCCATTCCCCTGGTTTATATCTCTGTTTTGGTACGAGTACCATGCTGTTTTGATTACTGTAGCCTTGTAGTATAGTTTGAAGTCAGGTAGCGTGATTCCTCCAGCTTCATTCTTTTCCTTAGAATTGACTTGGCTGTGTATGTTCTCTTTTGGTTCCATATGAACATTAAGGTGGTTTTTTCCAGTTCTGTGAAGAGGATCATAGGTAGCTTGATGGGGATCACGTTGAATCTATAAATTACCTTGGGCAATATGTCCATTTTCACAATATTGATTCCTCGTAACCATGAGCATGGAATGTTTCTCCATCAGTTTGTGTCCTCTCTTATTTTCTTGAGCAGTGATTTGTAGTTCTCCTTGAAGTGGTCTTTTACATCCTTTGTTAGTTGTATTCCTAGGTATTTTGTTTTCTTTGTAGCAATTGTGAATGACAGTTTGTTCTTGATTTGGCTCTCTTTAAATCTGTTATTGGTATATAGGAATACTTGTGATTTCTGCACATTGATTTTTTATCCTGAGACTTTGCTGAAGTTTCTGATCAGTTTCAGGAGATTTTGGGCTGAGGCAATGGGGTCTTCTAAATATACAGTCATGTCATCTGCAAATAGAGAAAATTTGACTTCCTCCTTTCCTAATTGGATACCCTTTGTTTCTTTTTCTTGCCTGATAGCTCTGGCTACAACTTCCAATACTATATTGAATAGGAGGGGCGAGAGAGGACATCCTTGGCTAGTGTCAGATTTCAAAGGGAATGCTTCCAGTTTTTGCCCATTTAGGATGATATTGGCTGTGGGTTTGTCATAAATAGCTTTTATTATTTTGAGCTACATTCCACCAATATCTAGTTTATTGAGAGTTTTTAACATAAAGGGCTGTTGAATTTTGTCAAAGGCCTTCTCTGCATCTATTGAGTTAATCATGTGGTTTTTGTGTCTGGTTCTGTTTATGTGGTAAATTACGTTTATAGACTTGCATATGTTGAACCAACCTTGCATACCCGGGACGAATCCTACATGATCATGATGGTTAAGCTTTTTGATGAGCTGTTACAATCAGTTTGCCAGTATTTTATTGAAGATATTTGCATCTATGTTAATCATGGATATTGGCCTGAAGTTTTCTTTTCTTGTTGAGTCTCTGCCAAGTTTTGGTATCATGATGATGCTGGTCTCATAAAATGATTTGGAAATGATTCCCCCTTTTTGGATTGTTTAAAACACTCTTCAGGATATTATCCAGGAGAACTTTCCCAACCTAGCAAGCCAGGCCACCATTCAAGTCCAGGAAATACAGAGAACACCACAAACATATTCCTCAAGAAGAGCAACCCCAAGGCACATAATCGTCAGATTCAACAGGATTGAAATGAAGAAAAATATGCTAAGGGCAGCCAGAGAGAAAGGTCTGGTTACCCACAAAGGGAAGCCCATCAGACTCACAGCGGGTCTCTCAGCAGAAACCCTACAAGCCAGAAGAGAGTGGGAGCCAATATTCAACATCCTTTAAAAAAGGAACTTTCAACCCAGAATTTCATATCCAGCCAAACAAAGCTTCATAAGTGAACGACAAATAAAATCCTTTATGAACAAGCAAGTACTCAGAGATGTCATCACCACCATGCCTGCTTTACAAGAGCGCCTGGAAGAGGCACTAAACATAGAAAAGAGCAACCACTGCCAGCCACTCCAAAAACATACCAAATGATAAAAAGCATCAACACAATGAAGAAACTGCATCAACTAACAGGGAAAACAACCAGCTAGCATCAAAATGGCAGGTTCAACTTCACACACAACAATATCAACCCTAAATGTAAATGGGCTAAATGCCCCAATCAAAAGACACAGACTGACAAATTGGATAAAAAGCCAATACCCATCAGTGTGCTGTATCCAGGAAACCCATCTCATGTGCAAGGATACACAAAGGCTCAAAATAAAGGGATGGAGGAAGATTTACCAAGCAAATGGAGAGCAAAAAAAAGCAAGAGTTGCAATTCTCATCTCTGAAAAAATAGACTTTAAACCAACAAAGATTAAAAGAGACAAAGAAGGGCATTACTTAATGGTAAAAGGATCAATGCAACAAGAAGAGCTAACGATCCTAAATATATGCACACTCAATACAGGAGCACCCAGATACATAAGGCAAGTTCTTAATGACTTACAAAGAGACTTAGACTCCCACACAGTAATAGTGGGAGACTTTAACACTCCACTGTCAATATTAGACAGATCAATGAGACAGAAAATTAACAAGGATATCCAGGACCTGAACTCAGACCTGGAGCAAGGAAACCTAATAGACATTTACAAAACTCTCCTCCCCAAATACACAGAATATACATTCTTCTCAGTACAACAACACACATACTCTAAAATTGATCACATAATTGGAAGTAAATCACTCATCACCAATGCAAAAGAATGAAAATCATAACAAACAGTCTCTCAGACCACGGTGCAATCAAATTAGAACTCCGGATTAAGAAACTAACTCAGAACCACACAGCTTCATGGAAAATGAACATCTGGCTCTTGAATGTTGACTGGATAAACAATGAAATGAAGGCAGAAATAAGATGTTCTTTGAAACCAAACAAGAACGAAGATATAACGTTCCAGAATCTCCAAGACACATTTAAAGCAGTGTCTAGAGGAAAATTTATAGCAATAAATGCCCGCATGAGAAGCAAGGAACGATCTAAAATCGACACCCTATCATTAAAATTGAAAGAGCTAGAGGAGCAAGATAAAAAAAACTCAAAGCCTAGCAGAAGACAAGAAATAACTAAGATTAGAGCAGAGCTGAAGGAGATAGAGACACAAAAAACCCTTCAAAAATATTTTTTTATTTTTAAATTTTATCTAGAAGTTTCATTACAAAGTACTAACAGTGGGAACAAAGACAAATATTTTGGAATCTTGATCTAACATTTTACCTGTTATTTTTAGCTTTATCTCACTCTCCCTTCAGTATGTATACTGCATGTAATTTTGTTTTTTTTTTTTAAGACAGGATCTTGCTGTGTTGCTCAGGGTGGAGTTCAGTGGCAGGATCTCAGCTCACTGCAGCCCCAAGCTACCCAGTAAGCTCAAGTGATTCTCTTGCTTCAGCCTCCTGAGTAGTTGGGATCACAGGCATGTACCACCATGCCTGGCTATTTTTTAAAAGTGTTTTGTAGAGACAAGGGTGTCTTGCTATTTTGCCCTGGCTGGTCTTCAAGACCTGAGCTCATGTAGTTCTCCAGCCTTGGCTTCCCAAAGTGCTGGGATTACATATGTGAGCCATCAATACCAGTTAACTGCATGTATCTTTGATCAGCATGTACACAGTATATATATCCAAGAAACTGATAAAATGGTAAAATGCTGCATCATGACAGTCACTGACTATGTTGTTCTATGAATTCTGAATCTATCTGTCTGCACTGCCATTTAGTCCACATCCCTCCATCTACAAGCTGAGGAGCAAAGAAGCCATTTAGAGTCTTAAAACCTCAAAAGTAGGGAAGCTGACAGTGAAGACATCAGTTTGTGGCTAAAAGCCCAAGAGCCTCTGGCAAATCACTAGTGTAAGACCAAGAGTCCAAAAGCTGAAGAACTTGGAGTCTGATATCTGAGGTCAGGAAGCATCTGGCACATGAGAAAGATGGAGGCCACAAGACTTAGCCACACCACAGGGATTCAATGCAACTGGAGTCGTCACTTTGTTTAACCTTATGATAATCGATTGTCATTCTCTAAGATCTTTCTGTCTTCTGCACAGGTCAAATGAGAGAGTTGAACAGGGATGTGGTGGGAGTCACCACCCTTTAATATTTTTAATAAATTAAAATATATTTTGCATACCAATCCTTTGTCAGATATGTTTTCTGCAAAATTCTCTCGCAATCTGTGGCTTATCATTGTATGTAGTTTCTTTTGAAGAGCAGAAATTTTTTTTTTTTTTTTTATTTTTATTTTTCTTTTTTATTGCATTTTAGGTTTTGGGGTACATGTGATGAACATGCAAGATTGTTGCATAGGTACACACATGGCAGTGTGCTTTGCTGCCTTCCGTCCCCTCACCTGTATCTGTCATTTCTCCCCATGCTATCTCTGCCCACCTCCCCACCCCCCGCCCCTCCCCCATTTCCCCCCAACAGACCCCAGTGTGTAGTGCTCCCCTCCCTGTGTCCATGTGTTCTCATTGTTCAACACCCGCCTATGAGCGAGAATATACGGTGTTTGATTTGAAGAGCAGAAATTTTTAATTTAAATAAAGTCTAAATAATTATTTTCATGGATTGTGCTTTTGATAGTGTATCTAAATAATCATCACCAAAACCAAGGTAATCTAGATATTTTCCTATGATACACTGTAGACAACTTATACTTTTTGATTTTACATTTAGATCTGCTATCCATTTTGATTTAATTTTTATGAGATATATAAGGCCTGTGTCTAAATTCATTGTTTTTAAGTAAAATATATTTTTCAATTTCTTTTGTTTCATAAGAATGATTAAGGATATAACTTAAAGATATTACAATGTGATGAGTCATTAAAATGAGATTTAAAAATAATGTTTGAACTAAAAACAAACAACCAAATAACAAGAAAAGGAGAACTTTGATGCTTGAAAAAGGGAATGTGATGTTTGTGAAATGTGAGGTGGATGTGACAAAGGGAATGTGATACTGTGATAAAGAGAAAACAAATCTTCTCAGTTCCTGTTGTCTTTCCATCTTCTCAGGCAAGATGCCTGAGTTTATGATGAGAAAATGTTCAATTAAAATTGGTCATAAAGAGAGGAGGCAGAGCAAGATGGCAAAATAGAAAGCTTCACTGATTTTCCCCATCAAAAAGATACCAAGTTAACAACTATCTACACAGGAAGGAAACACCTTCATAAGAACCAAAAATCAGGTGGGCAACCATAGTACCTGGTTTTAACTTCATATAGCTGAAAGGAGCACTGAAGAGATAGAGAAAACAACAACAACAACAGTCTTAAATCACATATGCCACCCATCTCCCAACCCTGGCAGTAACTTGAATTCAGTGCTGTCCTATCAGAGCAAAAAGGAAACCTGGCACATGAGAAAGATGGAGAGCATTTGAATGAGCCCTAGCCGGCAGGGAATTGCCCATCACAGTGCTTCAAATGCAAGTGCCTGCAAACCACCAAGGGCTACAGAACTCTCTCCTCAAAAAGATCGCTTTTTGAGTATACGCAAAAGGCGATCTAGGCCATGAGGACTGTAGCTCTTAGGTGAGTCCTACTGGTGAATCAGGCCCAGAGAAAGTAGACTGAAGGGGCATGTGATATACTGAGACATGAACTGGGAAAGCAAATGGAGTTCTGGCAGCACCCCTCTCCTATCGCCAGGCTGTAAAGCTCATGACTCAGACCCCTTCCTTCTGCTTGAGGAGAGAAGAGGGAAGGGTGGAGGGGCCTTTCTCTTGCATCTAGGTGATCAGCTCAGCCACAGCCAGATAGGGCACTTGCCAGAGTCGTGAGTCCCCCATTACAGGACCTAGCTCCCAGATATTTCTAGACACACCCTGGGCCAGAAGAAAACCCATTGCTTTGAAATACAGTAACTAGTCCTGGCAGCATTTATTACTTGCTAACTGAGGAGCCTTTGGGCTCTGAGTAACCAGCAGAGATTCGCAGGTACTACATCAAGGGACTTGAGTGAGGCTCTGAGACTTGCTGGCTTCAGGTGAGACTTTGCGCATTGTAACTTATGCTGGCTATGCGGCAAAACTCTTTCTACTTGGGAAAAGCAGAGGGAAAAGTAAAGATGACTTTGTCTTGCTCCTTAGGTACCAGCACAGCTACAGGGCAGTAGTGGTCTCCTACTCTCCAAGTGGACTCCTGGGGTCACCAGTTGCAGAACGTGACTCTTAGACATTTCTGGACCTGCCCTGAGCCAGGAGAAGGTCCACTTCTCTAAAGAGTGAGCCCAAGGCCAAGCATATTCACTACAAGCTGACTTAAGAGACCTTGGGCCCTAATGGAACATCTGTGTATTCTGGCCGTACTCTTGGCCTGAGGAGGTAGGCACTACAGGGTAAGACTTTTGCATCTTTGGAAAAGAGAGGGAAGAGTGGAAACAACTGTAGCATTGTAAATGAACACCATTCCACTGTAACCTACCTTTAGTAAGATTTCATCGTTTTTGTAAGACTTTGCTGCTTCTGGGGCCTAATAGTTATGCATGTATAAGTCAGAAAGAACTCATTTCTTCTGAAATTAAGGATCCCATTTTTACCTCAAATATTGGCTTTGGCTCTCAGGTTCCCTTGACAAAATTAGCCATTGATATTTTTCCCTCCCTAAACATGCAGGAAAAATGAAACAAAGGGGTAGAACACAAGAATCCCTGCAAATTTCCAAAAGCTGAATTTTACACCCCCTGCAATATTGCCATTTACTACCAGGTTCTTTCTGATCCAGTCATACAAAAGAGGCCTCTAACTAGATCCAAGCCAATTAATTACTGGATCCCGTGTGATCCTGGACCCAGTTAAATCAAGTTTAGCCTAAAGCAGTGGCATGGTGCAAAGTGTTTCTCTGTGCACCGGGAAAAGGAGAACTCCAAACCCAGTCTGGATCAGAAATTTGCTTAAAGAAACTCAGAGAGCTCGAAACAGAAATCTGTGGAGCTTCAGAGTCTGACAGAGAACTTGCCATGATTCACAACTGATCTAAGAGAGCAATGGGCACAATGGGCCTGCTGACTACCTCACTTAATCACTCTGTACTCCTGGGGGTCATTAAAAAGAAGCTCTACTTCAGATTCCAATTCTGACACTATCTGTTAAAGAAAAAGAACTTTAGCCAAATTAATTCTAAAAGAGTTGAATTAGACAAATAACAATTCATGACTCAGGAAGTCTGAACCAGAATAGGCTCAGAGACCTCAGTGCAGCCACGTGGTAAAAGATTTATGGGCATAAAAAGGAGAGTGGTGTACAGAAAATAGAAATGAGGTACAGAAACAGCTGGATTGGTTATAGCTCCCTGTGTGCCTTATTTGAACACTGTTTAAAGAGTTGACCACATTTGACTGGCCAAATCTTGGTGATTGGAACAAGAGTAGGTTATAATCTGATAGACAGAGAAACTTTAGGGCCAAACTTAGAATATGTAAAGAGATAGCTTTAGGCTAAACTTGATTTTACAGAACCAAAAACAGAAATTAGATACATCAGAATGTTGAATCTATGCAAATAAAATGTATTAAAGATGTATGTAAAGTTCCACAGTTGTAGCAGTAATTTTGTTGATGCACAGTATGGTTACAATGATTAAATTTTATTAAAATAAGACTTCGTTGTTAGAGGGTACATTTAGCTGTCTTCACGTATTAGAAGTATTCCATGAGTACCATCAGAGATAAAAGGCCAGAAGCACAGATAATACCAAATGAAGAATACCTGTCAATTAGAACTATTTAAAAATTTAATAGAATACTTTGGATGACCATTTGTTTTATAACACTGAAAATTTTAAGTAGAATTTAGAAAACCATCTGCTATTATTAGTTGGAGTAAATTCAATCATTCAAAGATTTAATTGGATAATCACTGAAATTTCCTGACTTCAACTGACTTGACTGTATTTTTTAATGTATTTATTTTTTGTTATAAATATCCTCAAACTACCTTTAAATACATACTCATAGTATGTAAAGTATTTCTCAGTTTGTTCTCACCATGGGCTTCTTATTATATATCCACAGCTGCACACACTGAAGTATAGTCAGGCAAAATTATTCCCTCGATATACTGTATAGAGAAAAATACTTTTGAATGCTGGAATAGTCTCTTTTCAGTGTATTTCAGGGCATTGCTGTGTGGTACAATGGTTAATTGCTGGGCCACTTTATTTTGCATTAGACTGGACACTGATGTTTAATAAGACAATGGCTTACATTTTAACAAAGTATTATTTATTGAGATGGAGACACATTTGCATGCTGACAATGAATGAGGGAAAAACACAATTTAGTTGAAAGGCTGAAATGGGAGCAGAAACAGTAAGTGTAAATTAAATAACTAGAATCATCACTATAGGCCACTGAGGATTTATTTTCTTTGGCAGTAGCTATTAGCCCTTGTTAATGATTCCTGAAAAAAGTTTTGCATTTTCAGAGACAGATGTTTTCATAATTTACTCTGGCACGCTCTTAGGCCTCTAGAAATTGCAACATTAATTCCTATTAGTGAATAATCATGGCTATGTTGATATCAACTGAATAGTATATTTAACTGATGGCTAATGTCCTATCAGTGAGGATTAGCACATTATAAAGATATAAATATTTTCATAAGGTAGTACATTGTGCTTGTGTCCATTTCTCCTTTTTTCAGAGTTTTAAAATATTATTTTTTCTTACCATTTTGTATAATGACTGGAAATAAAAATGTTTCTAGACTGAGACTACTACATTTAATTATAATTTATAGATTATGATTTATTGCAATGTGTCTGATTATTGTTGCATTTTAAAAACTTGCATTGACCTAACTTTTACACATATTGAAAAGCTTTGTATAAGAGCTATGAGGATTTACCTGGTTTATTTCTAATCTAGCTAAATGTCTCCACTTCTTTCCTCTGGTATGACTATAATTTTAGCCTAGTTCCTTCACTCAATAAAATGTATATTGGGAAATATACAAAATATGTCTCCAGCATAGATTAAATTTCTGTTCTCACTCATGATTCAGTTGTTAAAATTGCTTGGATTCTGACATCTCGTGACCAAGCCTAATTGGTAGAACCCTGATGTATGTCAACTTGGCATATGACCCAACTGTAACTCTGAACTATGATACTTTCGGATCTTAAATTTCTACCCATTTGTCATAATTTAAATTTTTAGTTTTTAAATTGATACATAATATTATACATATTTTTAGGGTATATGTGAGTATTTGTTACATGTATAGAATGGTTAATAATCAAGTAAGGTCATTTGGGGTGTCCATCATTTGAGTATTTATCATTTCTATGTGTTGGGAACATTTCAAGTCTTTTCTAGCTATTTTGAAATATAAAATACATTGTTGCTAACTATAATCACCTTACTCTGCTACTAAACATTACAATTTACATCTTCTGCCTATCTTTATGTTTATACCCATTAACTAACCTCTCTTCATGACCCCCTTCCACCCACACACCATTCTCAGCTTCTGGTATCTATCATTCTGCTCTCTGCCTCCATGAAACCAACTTTATTAGCTCCCACATATGATCGAGACTATATGATATTTGTTTCTCTGTGCCTAGCCTATTACATGTAACATAGTGACCTCCAGTTGCATCCATGTTGCTGAAAATGACATGATTTTATTCCTTTCTCTGTGCCTAGCCTATTACACTTAACATAATGACCTCTAGTTCTATCCATGTTGCTGAAAATGACATGATTTGATTTTTTTATGGCTTAATAGTATTTCCTTGTTTTATATTTTCTTTATACATTCATCTATTGATTGGCACTCAGGTTGAATCTACATCTTGTTTCTTGTAAATAGTGTTGCAATAAACATGGGGATATAGATGTCTCTTTGATATGCCAATTTCCTTTCCTTGGGATAAATGCCCAATGGTGGGATTGCTGGATACTATATTAGTTTTATTTTTACTTTTTTGAAGAAGCTTCATACTGATCTTCACAGTGGCTTTGCTGGTTTGCCTTCCCATCATTAGTGTATAAGAGTTTCCTTTTCTTTTCATCCTCATCAACATTTGGTGTTTTTGTTTTTTTTTTATTTTTTATTTTTTGACTCTTAAATAATAACTATTCTAACTGGGATGACATGATATCTCATTGTAGTTTTGATTTGCATTTCCCCAGTGATTAGTGTTGTTAAGCATTTTTTAATATAACTGTTGGCCATTTGTATGTCTTTTTTGAGAAATATCAAATTATCTTCTCCATTCATTTTTAATACGTTTTTTTTAAAACTGTTGAGATGTTTGAGTTCCTTATATATTGTAGATATTAGTCTCTTATCAGATTGACAGTTTGCAAATATTTTCTCCATGGCATAATAATAGCTCACTGCAACCTTGAATTCCTGTGCTCAGGTGATCCTCCCAAGGAGCTAGGACTACAGATGTATGCCACTATCCTTCGCTAATTTTTTAAAACGTTTTTTGTAGAGATGGGGTCTTGCTGTGTTGATTGAGATGGGCCTGAACTCCTGACCTCAAGAATTTTCTCATCTTGGTCTCTCAGAATGCTGGGGTTATAGACATGAGCCATCATCTCAGCCTACAGAAGCTCTTTCATTTATTATAGTCCTATTTGTATATTTTTTTAATAGTTGTCTGTGTCATTTAGGTCTTAGTCACAAAATACTTGCCTAGACTAATATCCTGAAGTGTTGCCCCATATTTTCTTCTAATAGTTATACAGTTTCTGATACTACATTTAAACCTTTGATTCATCTTGAGTTGATTTTTGGATACGGTGAAAGATGGGGGTCCAGTTTTCTTCTACATATGGATATTCAATTTTTTTAGCACCATTTATTTACCCAATGTGTGTTCTTGGCAACTTTGTCCAAAATCAATTGGCTGCAAATATATAAATTTATTTTTCTGGATTCTCTATACTGTTTCATTTGCCTAAATATCTATTTTCATACCCATACCTTGATGTTTTGGTTACTATAGCCTTGGACTATATTTTGAGGTCAGGTAGTGTGATGCCTTCAGCTTTATTATTTTTGTTTAGGATTTTGTTGGCTATTTGGGCTCTTTTTTGGTTCCGTAAAAATTTGGGGATTGTCTTCTCTATTTATGTGAAAAGTGACATTGGCATTTTCGTAGGGATTTTATTGAATGTATAGATGGTTTTTCACATTATGATGATTTTAGGAACGTTAATTCTTCTGAGATGTGAGCAAGGGATATCTTTCCATTTGCTTGTGTCCTCTTTAATTGCTTTCACCAATGTTTTGCCGTTTTCTTTGTAGAGACATTCACTTCGTTGATTACATGCATTTGTAGGCATTTCATTTTATTTTATTGTAGCTAATCTGAACAGAATTGCTTTCTTTATGTCTTTCTCAACTAGTTCAGTACTAGTGTATAGAAACATTACTGATTTTTCTATATTGATTTTGTATCATATAACATTACTGAATTTATTTATCAGGTATAAGAGTTTTTTACTGGAGACTTCAGCTTTTTCTATATATAAGATCACATTATCAGGAAACAAGGACTATTTGACTTCCTCTTTTCCAATTTGCGTATCTTTTATTTTCTTCTCTTGACTGATTGCTATAAGACTTCCAGTATTATGTTAAATAGGAATGATAAAAGTGGGCATCATTATCTTGTTGTTTTCTTAGAGAAAAGGCTTTTAATTTTCCTCATTTAATATGATGTTAGCAGTGAGTTTTTCATATGTGGCCTGTATTATGTTGAAGTTCATTTCTTCTGTATTTAGTTTGTTGAGTTGTTTTTTTTTTTTTTTTAATCATCAATAGATGCTGAATTTCTTTATCTATTGAAATCATCATTTTTTTGTCTTTCATTCTGTTGTGATGTATTATGATTATTGATTTCAATATGTTGTAATATCCTAACATCCCTAAAATAAATCCCACATGATCATGGTTCATAACTTTTTGATATGTTCTCACATCAAGTTAGCTATTATTTTCTTGAAAATTTTTGTATCTGTGTTAATCAAGAATATTGGCCTCTTATTATTATTTTTTATCTTGCATATTTGTCTGGTTTTGTTGTCAAAATAATGCTGACCTTGTACAATGAGTTAGAGAAAGCGCCTTTCTCTTCAAAAAAGTTTTTTGAATGGTTTGAGAATTGACATTAGTTCTTATTTGAAAACTTGGTAAAAGTAACTAGTAAATTCATGTAGTTCTGGACTTTCGCTTTGAGAAACTTTTTTCTCACTGCTTTGATCTCATTACTTCTTATTGGCTTGCTCCATTTTTTTTTTTTTTTTGTCTAATTCAAACTAGGTAAGTTGTAAGGGTCTAAGAATGTATGCATTTCTTTTAGGTTTTGTGGTATTTTAGTGTATAGTTGCTCATAAGAGTCTCTGAACATATTTTTTATTTCTGTAGCATCCAATCTACGGTCTTCTGTTTAATTTTTAATTTTTTTTTTTAACTTTGATTTTAGCTTCAGGGATACCTGTGCAGGTTTGTTATATAGGTAAATTGAATGTCACAGTGTTTTGGTGTACAGACTATTTTGTCACCTAGGGAGTATGCGTAGTATCTGAGAAAGTATTGAATCTTGACCTTCCTCCTTTCCTCCAGCTTTAAGTAGGCCCTGGTGTCTGTTATTCTCTTTGTGCCCATATGTACTCAAAATTTAGTTCTCGTTTATAGGTGAGAACATGTGCTATTTGACTTTTTGTTCCTGCGTTAGTTTGCTTGGGATAATGGACTCCAGCTTCATCCATGTTGTTGAAAAAGGACGTAATCTCATTTTTATGGCTGCATACTATTCCATGTGTATATATACCACAGTTTCTGTATACATTCTATTCCTAATAGGCATTTGGGTTGATTTTATGTCATTACAATTGTGAATAGTGTTTTGATGAACATATACATGTGTCTGTATGATAAAACAATTTATATTCTCTTGAGTATATACCCTGTAATGGGATTATTGGATGGAATGGTAATTCTGTTTTAAGTTATTTGAGGAATGGCAGACTGCTTTCTACAATGGCTGAATTAATTTATATTTCTACCAACAATGTATAAGTACTTCCTTTTTCCAACAACCTTGTCATCATTCTTTACTTTTTTACTTCTTAAGTAATAGCCATTCAGATTGTGTGAGATGGTATGTCATTGTGGTTTTGATTTGCATTTCTCTTTTTTTTTTTTTTTTGAGACGGAGTTTCGCTCTTGTTGCCCAGGCTGGAGTGCAATGGCGTGATCTCGGCTCACCGCAACCTCCGCCTCCTGGGCTCAGGCAATTCTCCTGCCTCAGCCTCCTGAGTAGCTGGGATTACAGGCACGTGCCACCATGCCCAGCTAATATTTTGTATTTTTAGTAGAGACGGGGTTTCACCATGTTGACCAGGATGGTCTCAATCTCTCTACCTCGTGATCCACCCGCCTCAGCCTCCCAAAGTGCTGGGATTACAGGCTTGAGCCACCGCGCCCGGCTTGATTTGCATTTCTCTAATGATCAGTGATGTTGAGCACTTTTTCAATGCTTCTTGGTCATGCATATGCCTTCTTTTGAAAAGTGTCTGATAATGCGTTTTGCCAAATTTTAATGTGGTTGCTTGATTTTGCTTGTAAATGTAAGTTTCCTATATATTTTGGATATTACACCTTTGTCAGATGCATAATTTGCAAATATTTTCTACCATTCTGTAGGTTGTCTGTTGATAATTTCTTTTGCTGTGCAGAAGCTCTTTAGTTTAATTAGATATAATTTGTCAAATTTTGGTTTTGTTTCAATTGCTTTTCCTGTCTTTATCACTAAATCTTTCCCAGATCCTGTGACCAGAGTGACATTACCAAGTCATCTTCCAGAATGTTTATAGTTTGAGATTTTACATCTAAGTCTTTAATTCTTCCTAAGTTTATTTTTGTATATGATATAAGGGAGGAGTCCAGTTTCAATTTTCTGCATATGGCTTGCCAGTTATTCCTGCACCATGAAATGAAGAGAGAGTCCTTTCCTCATTTTTTTAACTGTGTCAAAAATCAGATGGTTGTAGGTATGTGGCATAATTTCTGGGCTCTATATTCTGTTCCATTGGTATCTGTGTCTGTTTTTATACCAGTACCATGCTGTTTTAGTTACTGCAGCTTTGTAGTACGGTTAGAAGTTGATTAATGTAATGCTTCCAACTTTATTATTATTTTTCCTTAGGATTATCTTGGCAACTTGGGCTCCCTTTTGGTGCCATGTAAAATATAAAACATTTTTTTTTTCCAATTCTGCAATGAATGTCTTTGGTAGTTTGACAGATATAGCATTGAATCTGTAAATTGCTTTGGGTAGTATAGCTATTTTCACAAAATTTATTCTTCCTATCTGTAAGCAGGGAATGTTTTTCCATTTGTTTGTGTTAATGTCTGATTTCTTTGAGCAGTGGTTTATCACTCTTATTGTAGAGGTCTTTCACTTCCTTGGTTAGCTGTATTCCTGAGTATTTTATTATTTCTGTTAACATCGTCAGTGGAATTGCATTCTTGATTTGGTCCTCAGCTTGGATGTTGTTGCTGTACAGATATGCTACTTATTTTTGTACACGGATTTTATATGCTGAAAATTTACTGTAGTTGTTTATCAGGTTAAAACACTTTTGGACAGAGACAAGGAGGTTTTCTATGTAAAAAACTACATTGTCTCCAAATAGGAACAATTTAAATTTCTCTCTTCCTATTTTGATGCCTTTTATTTTTTTTTTATCTTTCCTAATTGCTCTTGCTAGTGCTGCCAGAACTATGTTGAATTGGAGTTGTGAAAGAGGGCATCCTTATCTTTTTCTTGTTTTCCAGGGGAATGTTTTCAGCTTTTGGCCATTCAGTATGATGTTGGCAGTGGTTTTGTCATAGATGGCTCTTATTATTTGGAGGTATATTTTTTCAATTCCTAGTTTGTTAAGGTTTTTTTTTTTCTCTAATAAATAGATATTGAATTTTATTTAAATCCACTTCTACATTTATTGGGATGATTATGTGGTTTTCATTTTCAGTTCTGTTTATGTGGTAAATCACATTTGCTGCTCTTCATATGTTCAACCTATCTTGCATCCCAGGGTTAAAGCCTACATAATAGTGGTGGAATAGCTTTTTGATGTGCCGTTGGATTCAGTTTGCTAGTATTTTCTTGAGTATTTTTGGATCTATGTTTAACAAGGATATTGGCCTGAAGTTCTTTCTTTTTTTTTTTTCTTTGTTTCTGCCAGGTTTTGGTGTCAATACACAGACCTGTGACACTACAAAGCAACTACACAAACAAGTCTACAGAGTAACCAGCAAACAATATGATGAAAGGTAGAAATTTGCACATATCAATACTAACCTTCAAATTACATAGGTTGACCACCAAGTTTAAAAGGCACGTGAGCTCTCATCATTTAGCTCCCATTTAAAAGGGAGAACATGCAGTATTTGATTATCTGTTCCTGTGTTAGTTTGCTAAGAATAATAGCCCCCAGCTCAATCGATGTTCATACAAATGATCTTATTCTTTTTAAGGTATTCTATATTGTCTATATATACCACATTTTCTTTTTCAATCTGTCACTGATGGGCGTTTGGGTTGATTCCATGTCTTTGTTATTTTGAATTGTGCTGCAATGAACATTTGCATGCATGTGGCTTTATGGTAGAATGATTTGTATTCCTCTGCCTATATATTCAGTAGTGAGATTGCTGGGTCAAATTGTAGTTCTGCATTTAGCACTTTAAGGAATCATCATACCTCTTTCCACAATGGTTTAGCTAACTTACACTCTCACCAACAGTGTATGAGTTTCCCCTTTTCTCCATAACCTCATCAGCATCTGTTACTTTCTGAATTTTTAATAATAGTCATTCTGACTGGTGTGAAATTGTATGTCATTGTGGTTTTGATTTGCATTTCTCTAATGATCGGTGATGTTGAGCTTTTTTTCATATACTTGTTGGCCACATGTATGTCTTCTTTTGAGGAGTGTCTGTTCATATCGTTTTCCCACTTTTAATGGGGTTGCTTGTTTTTCTCTTGTAAATTTGTTTAAGTTCCTTATAGATGCTGGATATTAAACCTTTGTCAGATGCATAATTTGCAAATATCTTCTCCTCTTGTGTAGGTTATCTGTTTAATCTGCTGATAGATTCTTTTATTATTATATAATGACCTTATTTGTCTTTTTATACTTTTGTTGCTTTAAAGTGTGTTTTATATGATATAAGAATAGCTACTCCTGCTTGCTTTTGCTATTCATTTGCAGGGATTTTTTTTTCTACCCCTTTAACTTGAGTTAATACAAACTTTTATATGTTAGGTAAGTCTCTTGTATATGATCATTATATAATTCCTAAATTTACTTTTATAGATTTGTGGGTACAAGTGTAGTTTTGTTACAGAGATATGTCACATAGTGGCAAAGTCAGGGCTTTTATTTTACCTATCACCAGAATAGTGTACATTGTATCCAATAGATAATTTTTTATCTTTTACCAACCCCCTGTCCCAGCTTTTCCACATTTTGGAGTCTCTAAATCAAATTGTTTCATCTTTTTGCTTGGTGGAAGTAAAAAAAAGTTGTTATATTATTTCTCTATTATCTATCTTCTGGTGTTCTATTATTAATTATAGAGTTTTAAGATTGAAAATAATTCAAAATATTGAATATTTTTTTCAATACTTCTAAGTATGTTTGACATTATACTTTTGAACTAAACTAGAGCATATTCTTGACATTTATAACACTCCAAAATAAGGATAACATTCATATCAAAGTGAAGCATTTGAAGCATTTTAATTTCTCAAATTATCCTTAGTTTGATAAGGATAATTATCAAATTAGTAAATAAGTAAAAAACTGTGTTCCTGACTCACTGGGTTTTAAACTTATCATCACAGTTTTCTCTAGAGAATTGCATTTTTATATCTAGGAAGACTCTTCTTGCTTGTCATTCTTAATTGAGAGCCGCAGCCCAAGTCACATACCAGTACAAAGGCTGTCAATAAAAATGTCACATTAAAATGAATTAAAGTAAGTGGATTTGCAGTCTATCAGTGCATCTGCCAAGACATTACCCAACTTGACGATCATATATCACATGTATAGACAGTTTATCATGGCCGATTTTTTCCTGCTGCAATGTATACACCAACAATTATAACAATGCCTACACAATATAAACTCAGTTGGCTTAAAACTATATTAAAATTGTGTGATATGAGTGAAAGTATGAGCATACAGATTCATTGAGCAAAAATGCAATTATAGAAAAAGAACAAAAATACTTATTTCATATATGATGAATAGAGCATATCAAATTGGAATTTAAATAATTACCAGTCTAGTTTGTTAGAATAGTCATTTAGCATATATATAAATATATGCATATATATATATTTATATTTATACTCTACCTATATAGTTGTCTCATAGTTTATGTTCAAATAGATTCTTCATGAAATATGGAAGTGCTTTAAAGCCAGGACGTACTTACCAGAATATATGTTTCAGCTTTCTTAAAATATGTATTATAGCCTTATTCTAAAATGAGAAAATAAAATACTAAAATATGAGATTAAGCAGATAATGATATATCAAATGAAAGAATCTTTATGTAAGACAAATAAGAATGACATGGCATTTATTGACATAAAAAGCATTATGGTATAACACTGAGATAATTAATGGGATACAAACTACATGTATAATATGCTATGGGTGAGGTAAAAAAGAGGAATTAAAGAAAATATACAATGAAACAATATTGGTTATTGTTATTTAAAATAGCAGTTTTAAGAAAACTTCATAATTTCCAAGATAACACAGAAACAATTCAGAAATTTATTGGGGCAACTTAGAAAAGAGATTGAAATAAGTTTTAAAAATCAAACAGAAGATATGGAACTGGGAAATACATTTGTTGAACTAAAAAAGATATTATTAGAGGCTCTCAACAGCAGATTGGATCAAGCAGAGGAAAGAGTCAGCTAAAAGATAGGTTATTTGAAAATATACAGTTAGAGAAGCGAAACGAAAAGCGAAAAAAGCAAAACAGAATAATTACTGCCTGAAAGATGTAGAAAATTACCTCAAAACACCAAATCTAATAATTATTGGTGTTTGAGAGGAAGCCAAGAGCAAGGGGTAGAAATATTATTCAGGGAAGTAATAACAGAATACTTCACAACTTGAGTAAGATACAGACAGCCTGGTACAGGATCACCTGAGAACACCAAACTGATTCAACCAAAATTAGAGTACCCAATATTAGACTAACCCAAAGCCAATAATAATCAAATTCTCAAAGGTCAGGAACAAAGGAAGAAAACAGAAACACAACATATCAACATTTAAGGGATATGACAAATGCAATACCAAGAGGGAAGTTTATGGCAACAAATGCCTATACCAAGAAAAGCAGAAATTTTTCAAATTAACAACCCCAAAATGCCCTCAATGAACTAGAAAAGCAAGAACAAATCGAAGTCAAAATTAGTGTAAGGAAATAAGTTTTTAAAATCACAGCTGGATTAAATGAATCAGAGACTAAAAAATTAGTACAAAAGAGCTTGGTGTTTTAAAAAGATAAACAAAATTAACAATCCTTAAGCTATACCCAGTAATAAAAAGACTCAAATAAGTAAAATAAGAAGAAAAAAAAGATATAACAACTGAGATGTCAGAAATACAAAAAAAAAATCATTAGACACTATTATGAACAACTATATACCCACAGGTTGGAAAACCTAAAAGAAATGGATACACTCCTGGACGTGTGTAACCTACCAAGACTGAACCATGAAGAAATTTAAAACAAAACAAAACAATAAATAATGAGATATAAGCCATAATAAAAAGTCTCCCATCAAAGGAAAATGCAGGACCCTATGGCTTCATTGCTGAATTCTACAAAACATTTTTTTAATTCAAATCAATCTTATGCCAACTCACTAGAACAATTGAAGAGGAGGTACTATTACCAAACTATTCTACAAGAACGTAATTACACTGATATCAAAAATGCACAAGGACAGACCACCACCAACAACAACAAAAAACTAAAAGCCAATATTTCTGATAAGTGTAGATCCAAAGATCCTCAACAAAATTTCATTTCCAAAGAAAATGAAATAAAAAGAACATTAAAAATATCATTCACCATGATCAACCAGAATTCATTCTAGGGAATCATGTATGGTTTAACTTATACAAATTAATATAGGTGTGGTAGCTCATGCCTGTAATCCCAGCACTTCAGGATGCCAAGGCAGGCAGTTCACTTGAGGTTAGGAGTTTGAGACCAGCCTGGCCAATATGACAAAACCTCATCTTTACAAAAAAAAGAAAAAAAAAAAAGTCGGGTGTATTGGCTCATGCTAGTTTCAGCTACTCAGAAGGCTAAGGCATGAGAATTATTTGAACCTGGGAGGCAGAGGTTGCAGTAAGCCAAGCTCATACCACTGCACTCCAGCCTGGGCAACAGAGTGAAACTTTGTCTCAAAATAAAATAAAATAAAAATACAGGTGATACATCACATGAACAAAATCAAAATGAAAACTATACTATTATTTCAACATATTTCAAAAAAGAATTTCATAACATTCAACATCAATTTATAATAAAACCCTCATCTAAATGGTTACAGAGGGAATAAACCTCAATAATAAAGATCATATATGACAAACCCACAGTTAATATCATATTGAATTAAGGTTTTTTTCTCTAAGAGCTGGAACAAGACAAGAAAGCCCACTTCCACCACTTTTCTTTAACATAATACTGGAAATCCTGGCTAGGGCAATTAGGCAAGAGATTAACAAAAAAAAGCCATCTAAGTTGGAAAGAAAGAAATAAACTTAGCCTTGTTTGAAGATGACATGATCTTACATCTAGCAGTACCTAAAGAATACACCAAAAAACTATTCAAATGGACAAACACATAACATTGCAAAATATAAAATTAACATAAAAAGCAGTATATTTATATACATCAACACCAAACAATCTGAAAAAGAAATCAAGAAAGCAACCCCATTTACAATATCTCCAAAGAATATAAAATACTGAGGAATCAATATAACCAAACAAATGAAAGATCTATACAAGGAAAACTATAAAACATGGATAAAAGAAATTGATGAGGAGACAATATGGAAAGATATTTCATACTTATGATTTCAAATAACTAATATTGTTAAAATCACAATTCGATCATAAAGCAATTTATAAATTTAATGCACACAATCTCTATCAAAATATTAATGATATTCTTCATAGAAACAGCAACAAGTATCTTAAACTCTTTCAGGATTCTTAGAGAATCACAAAAGACTCTCAATAGCCAAAGCAATCCTGAGCAAAAAGAAAGGTGGAAGCATCACACTATCTTACTAAAAATTTACTACAGAGCAATAGTAACCAAACAGCATGACATTGGCATGAAAACAGGAACACAGAGAAATAGAACGTAATAAAGAACCCAGATATAAATCCACATATATGCAGCCAACTCGTCTTTGACAATGGCAACAAAACCATACAAGAGAAAAAGGACAATCTTTTTAATAAATGGTGATGGGAAAACAGGATAAGTATAGGCAGAAGCATGACAGTATGCCCCCATCTCTCACTATACACAAATATCTAATCAAAATGGATTAAAGACTTAAATCTAACATCTCAAAGTATTAAAACTACTAGAGAAAATATTAAGGAAATGCTCGAGGACATTGACCTGGGGAAAGATTTTTTTTTTGTAAGACCTCCAAAGCACAGGTAACCAAAGTAAAATAGTTAATTGGTATTGATACTACATTAAAACTAAAATCCTTCTGCACGGCGAAGAAAACAATCAACAAAATAAAAAGACAACCCAAAGAATAGGAGAAAATATTTTAAAACTATCCATCTGGCAAGGGATTAAAAAACAAAATATATAAAGAACTCAAACAACTCAATAGCAAAAATACCCCTAATATTCCAATTTTTAAAAATGAAATATTTGAACTGACATTTCTCAAAAGAAGACAAACAAAGAATCAATGGTCCTATAAAAAAGGTTCAACATCACTAATCAGTAGAGAAATGCAAATAAAAACAACAATGAGATATCACCTCACCCCAGTGAAAATGGCTTGTATTAAAAGACAGGGAGTAGCAGATACTGGTCAGGACACAGAGAAAGAGAAACCCTCACATGATGTTGGTGAGAATGTAAATTAGTACAACCATGATAGAGAACACTATGAAGATTCCTAAAGAAATTAAAAATAGAACTATCAAATAATTCTGTAGTTCTACTACTGGGTATATAGCCAAGAAAGGAAATCAATATATTGAAACAACATTTGAACTTTCATGTTTATTGCAGCACCAGTCACAGTAACCAAAATATGGAACCTAAGTGCCCAATATCAAATGAATTGATGAAGAAAATATGGTATATATCCCACATTTTGAATAATCATTATTCAGTCATGAAAAGGAAATTCTATCACTTGCACCAAGATGGGTGTAACTAGAGGCCATTATGTTAAGTGAAATAAGCCAAACACACACACACACACACACACACACATACACACAAATATTGTGTTTTCTCAGTTATATGTGGGAACCAAAAAAGTGGATCTCATGAATATAGATACTAGAATGATGGATACCAGTGGCCAGGAAATATAGAAAGGAGGGGAGGGATGAAGAGAAAAAAAAGTATATAAATGTATTTGTACCACTTAACTATAAATAAATTAATAAAGATATAAACTTTAAACAAATTTAAAAGTAATTATATATGTAATTTTTGTACCTGACTTTTATTCATCATTGTACCTCTACTATCCCATGTTGTTATGAAAAGCTATGGTAGGCAGAAATTTAAGATGGTCCTAAAAAATTTCCACCCTACTAGTGTACAATTTTTCATAATCCTGAGTACTGTGCATATACTGGATCTTTCTCCCATACTTAGGTTAAGTTATATGGCACAGTTGGTTGGGCATGGTGACTAATGCCTGTAAACCTAGCAATTTTGGAGGCTGAGGTGGGTAGATCACTTGAGGTCAGGAGTTTGAGACCAGCCTGGCCAACACAGTGAAACCCCGTCTCTACTAAAAATACAAAAATTAGCTGGGCGTGGTAGCATATGCCTGTAATCCCAGCTACTAGGAAGGCTGCAGCAGGAGAATCACTTGAGCCTGAGATGTGGAGGCTGCAGTGAGCCAAGACCATGCCACTGCACTCCAGGCTGGGTGACAGAGCAAGACTCTGTCTAAAACAAACAAACAAAAATAGTAGTATTGCACAGTTGACCTAAGATATGGAGATTATCCTGTTTGGCATCACATAAGCCTTTTAAAAACAGAGTTTTCTTTAAATGGTAACAGAAGAGAAAAATATTTAAAGTACAAGAAATATTTAAAGACTTTTTTAAGAAAGACTTCCTTTTTAGAGCAATTTTAGGTTCACAGCAAAATTGAGCCAAAGGTATGGTGAGTTTTCATATATTCTCTGCCACCCCAAATTCATGACCTTCCACATTATCAATGTAACACACCAAAATGGTGTATTTGTTACAATTGATTAACCTACATTGACACATCATTATCACTCAGAGTCCATAATTTACACTGTGTTCTATCATGGTACTACACATTCTATAGGTTTTCACAAACGTGTATGTACCCAACATTAGAGTATCATACAGAGTAGTTTCACTAACCTAAAAATCCTCTGTGCTCTGTCTAAACATCCCTTTCTCCTTTCAACTCTAGGTGATAGCTGAGTCTTTTACCACGTCCATAGTTTTGCTTTTTCCAGAATGTGTAGTTGGAAGTATGTGGTAGGTAGCATTTTCAGATTGACCTTTTTTTTCACCTAGTAATATGCATTAAAGTTTCTTCTATGTCTTTTCATGGCTTGATAGTTTATTTAGTTTTAGTGCTAAATAATATTCCACTGTCTGGTTGTACCACAATTTATCCATTCACCCACTGAAGGTAGATTATCTGTTGCTTCCAAGTTTTGACTATTATAAATAAAGCTGCTATAAATATCTATGCTCAGGTTTTCGAATGGACACACATTTTAACTCCTTTGAGTAAAAACCAAGAAGTGTGATTGCTAGATCATATAATAAGAATATGTTTAATTTTGTAAGAAGCTACCAAATTGTCTTCCACTCTGTCTGTATCATTTTGCATTACAACCAACAATGAATGAGAGGTCCTGTTGCTTCACATTCTTGCCAGCATTTGGTGGTGTATGTGTTCTGGATTTTGGCCATTCTAATAGATACGCAGGGGTATGCATTGTTATTTTAATTTGAATTTACCTGATGGCATATGATGTATGATGTCTTTTCATATGCTTATTTAATATCTGCATAGTTTCAGCAAGGTGTCTATTAAGGTCTTTGGCCCACTTTTTAATCAGGTTTTTGATTTTATTTTTTTATTTTGATTTTTATTTTTTAATACTTTAAGTACTGGTGTACATGTGCAGATCTTGTAGGATTGTTACATAGATATACACAGGCCATGGTGGTTTGCTGCCTCCATTTCCCCATCACCTACATTAGGTATTTCTCCTAATGTTATCCCTCCGCAATAGGTTTGTCCTTTTTTAATTGTTGGGTTGTAAGAGTACTTTGTGTATTTTGGATGACAGTATTATATACATATTTTGACTTTTTTTCTAATTCATCATTTATCTTTTTTTCATTAAACAGTTTTTTTTAAAAAACACAATAGAAGAAGTTTTTAATTTTAATACAGCTAATACTAGTTTTTTACCTCATAGATTGTACCCTTTGTGATGTATCTAAAAGGTCATCACAATTTAGGTTATCCCAATTTTCTTTTAATTTATCTTCTAGGTCTTTTATAGTTTTACATTTTATACCTAACACAATTTAGGTCATCTAGATTTTCTTTTATGTTATCTTCGAGGTCTTTTATAGTTTTGCATTTTATAACTAACCTCATTATCCATTTTAGTTAATTTTTGTAAATGGTATGAGGTCTTTGTCTAAATTCATTTTTTTTGCATGAGATTGATGTTTCAGTATGATTTTTTGAAAAGACTATATTCTCTCCATTATATTGCCTTTGCTCATTTATCAAAGATCAGTTACTATAATTATGTGGGTCTATTTATAGGCTCTCTATCCTTTTACAGTTACCTATTGGTATATTTTTAAATCAAGTCCACACTTTTTTATTAGTCTAGCTTGATGGTAAGTTTTGAAGTTGGGTAAAAGAAGTCCTCCAAATTTTTTTTTTCAACATTGTTTTGTCTATTCTAGGTCTTTTTTATCTTCACATAAACTTTAGAATCCATTTCAAAAACCACAAACTAACATTCTGGGATTTTTATTGAAATTGTGTTAAATTTATACATCAATTTTGGAAGAACAGACTTCTTAACAATATTGAGTCATTCTATCCATGAATAGTGACTTTGATTTCTTTCATCATAGTATTTTTTCTTTTCTTTTTTCATTATAGTATTTTTAATATAGATATAAATATTTTATTAAATTGATACATAACTACTGATTTAGGGATGCTAATGTAAATGATATTGTGTTTTTATTTTAAAATGAAAACAGACTCTTGTACATTAACTTCATAATCTCTGACCTTTCTATAATTACTTTATAGTTCCAGTTTTTTTTTTTTCCTTTGGTCAGTTCTTTTAGATGTTCTACATAGAAAATCATGTCATATGTGACATAATTAAAATAGATTAAAATAAAGATGATTAAAAAGATAAAGTCAGTTTTATTTCTTCATTCCTAATTTGTATAACTTTCACTTCCTTTACTTGTGTTATTATATTAGCTAGAACTTCAAGTATGATGTTAAGGAGTGGTAAGAGGGGACATCCCTACTTTGTTTCTGATCGTAGTGGGAAACCTATTTTCTTATCCATTCCATAGTTGATGGAAATTTGGGTTGTTTTCAATTTGTGTTTATTATAAATAAAGCTGCTACAAATATTTTGTGTAATTTTAAAGTTTATATAAATATTCATTTCTTTTGTGAAATTCCTTGATGAGTAGAATATGCATATATACAACCTTTATTGACACCACCAGAGAGTTTTTCAAATCTTCACATTAATATCTATTTTCCTCAAGAATGGATGATATTTTTAATTGCTACATATCATTTCCAATATTTGGTATATCAGACTTTTAAAAAAATCCATCCTGTTGGGTTTATAGTGATATTTTGTTTAGGTTAAATTTTTATTTCTCTAATAAATAATAAGCTGAATAATATTTTCATATACTTGTTACTAACCATTTGGATATCATTAGAATATTTCAAATATGTTTCTGTTGGATATTAATTTCTTATTCATGTCTTAGTCACTATCTATTCCTGGCATAAGCCCTTTGTTGGAGATGTATATGTATGAACGTACATATATAGATCTATTCTGATATACTGGGTTGTATAGTTTGCCTTTTCACTCCCTTAATAGTGTCTGTCGATAATTGGAAGTACCTAATTTTAATAAGTTCTAATTATTAATTTTTTTGCCATTAAAAGTAATGGCAAAAATACCCCACAATTACTTGTGAACGAACCTAATATTATTTTTACATTTAATGGGATTCGTGGTGAATTGCTTAAGCGATTTTTACTTCACAATTATGTAGATGTTCTCCTATATTATATTCTAAAATATTTATTGTCTTACTATTGACATTTACATCCACAGTCCATTTTTAATTGATCTTTTGGATTATGTGAGATAAGGATCATGCTATTTTTTACCTTTTGAATGAATATGTAATTGACCTAAGACCATTTATTGAAAATTTCATCATTTCCATCCAATGAAATATACTATTACCACTTTTCAAATCAAGTGACCAGGTACACATGGATATGTTTATAGATTGTGGTTGCATTTTATTTGATTATTTGTCATTTATTTCACTATTCATAATGTCTTCTTATTGATTCGTAATAGGTTTATTTCCGTTAGTGTACAAAGTTAGTGTACAAACTTCTTCAAAGTTTGTACTGTTTCAAGATTGACCTGACTTTACTTGATCATTTGCAATTCCATATGAATTTTAGAATTAGAAACTCATTTTTGCAAATGCTTGTTTCGAGATTTCTATCAGTATTTCAATGAATATGACAAGTTGGCAGTTGCACATACAAAATTAGAGTTAAAGGAAAATATCAGGGCTGGTGATTTTAAATTAGAGGTAACTCCATAACAATAATACTTTAATTTTATAAAAATAGAAGGTATTACTAAGAAAAATAAGTATAGATGAGGATAAGGAAATATCACAAAATGAGCTGCGAGGCCCTCAACAATAAGAGTTTTGAGAGAATAGCTAGAATTAGCAAATATGAGTGAAAAGTAATATCCAATAAATTTTCAAAACAATGAGAATGTCATGTCCTGGAGGCTAAATGAGGATGTATCTAGAAAAATAGTTTGGTAAAGTTTTAAATGCTACTGATTCAATAAAGATAAGACTAAGGATTGATAATTAGATTTAGCAACGTGTAGAATTCTAGGACCCTTGTTGAGATCCTTAATGCAACGATTTTAAGAAAGAATGAAAAGAAATGAGTTGGAAATAAAGAGTATATTTTCGAGGTGTTTTTCTATTAAGAGGATGATAAAATTGAACTCTAGAAGTAAAGGCAATAGAGGTAATTTTTTTTTGTTATTGAGAAATTAAGAGCATGTTTATATACTCACTGAAATGATCTAGTAAAAATATAGGTTATGTAGATATATTCATTTATTGTTGTTGCCGTAGCAAATTATCACAAAGTTAGTGATTTTAAGTTAGTGATTTTAAATAACACAAATTTATTATGTTATGATTCTGGAGGTAGGAAGTCCAAAATAGGTCTTACTGGAATAAAATCAAAGTTTTGTCAGGACTGTGCTCCTTGGTAGGGTCCTCATGGAGATTCTACATTATTATCTTTTTGAGCTTCCAGAAGTTACTTGTATCTCTTTGTTTGATGATGCTTCTTTTATCTTTAAGCCAGTGATTGCATCACTCCCTCCTCTGCTTCTATCATCACATCTTTTTCCTGACTCTTCTGCCTCCCTCTCTATCTTATAAAGACCCTTTATACATTGGGCTCACAGGGTTAATCCAAAAAACTCTCTTCATCTCAGATTCTTAATTTATTCACAGCTGTATAATCTCTTGTACCACATAAGGGAATATATTTATAGGTTCCAGCAATTAGGATGAAGACATCTTCAGGGAGACATTATTCTGACTGCCATAGTAGGAGATATAAGACAAATTATTGAGCCGGGCGCGGTGGCTCACGCCTGTAATCCCAGCACTTTGGGAGGCCGAGGCGGGTGGATCACGAGGTCAAAAGATCGAGACCATCCTGGTCAACATGGTAAAACCCCGTCTCTACTAAAAATAGAAAAAATTAGCTGGGCATGGTGGCACGTGCCTGTAATCCCAGCTACTCAGGAGGCTGAGGCAGGAGAATTGCCTGAACCCAGGAGGCGGAGGTTGCGGTGAGCCGAGATCGCGCCATTGCACTCCAGCCTGGGTAACAAGAGCGAAAACTCCGTCTCAAAAAAAAAAAAGACAAATTATTGGAGCATTTTGTTTAGTAGGCAAGATAATATAAATCTGGTGTACAAGTGGAGAGAAATCAGCTTTAGATAAAAGCATACAGAGTTCATTTAACAGATAAGAAGGCATAGTAAGTGGCATATAAGCAGATGAGATGGTGGGAATCTCTGGAAGCTCCTTTCTGAATGCTTCAATTTTCACAGCAAAATAGGCAGAAAGATTTTCCATTGAGAGAAACAATGAGGATATAAACAGTTGGAGTTTTGAGAAGTGACAAGAAAATATAGTCATCTAGGAGAGTATAACTATGAATGAAATAGAAAAAGTATATAAGCTATCACATTAATGCTCCACTTGAAACATATTGCCATTAATTTAGAATCGTATGTTTAGCTTGGTTTTGTGATATTCTTCAACCAAAATCATGAATGCATGCATGCAATCTCTAAGTTGTGTTATCCAGAGTTGTGGTTTTACAGGATGATTGTGACAAATCATAGAAGACACAAGAATTGAGAGCAAATGAAAAAAAAGTGGCTATAATTATTTGCCATGGGAGATTGGGCTTTAAGTAGATGACAGGCATTAAAAGATGGTAGGTAGAATGAATTAAAAATCCTGTTTGGATCAAACAATTTTCAGGGCTCTCTCTTCTGGAGTGATTGAGGTGGAAAGCCAGGAAGTAGTAGTACTGAAAGTGAATATTTTATAAAAAAAATTATAAAAAATATAAAAATTATAAAAATTTAGCTTACACTCAGAGTAAATATTTCTTTCCTATCATTAGTTTGTCTTTTAGCTTTAAAATATTATTTTATCATTTATAAGATATACATTTTGATGCCAAATAAACTTCTTCATATTTTTTCTTATTGTTTGATATTTAATAAGTCTTTCCCTGTCACAGTATCATAAAGATGATTTCCTATCTTACCAATTCATTTTAAGTTACAGGACATGCTGTCCAACTTCAGAACTAGCCAAATGAGAATTTAATACAGATATGATACAAATGCCTCTTAAGCATATTTCAAGTTTATTATATTGGTAGTTCTAATTCATAATTTCTGGAGTGACTTGTTATTGCTTAAGATGTGTTTTTGGAATATAATAAGAACACGAAGGGCTATTGCTTGTCCTTCTTATCGTGACAGCCCTTAGTGATTAAAACTGTAATCCGGAATTAGATTGGCTTTGTTAAAATGCAAGTCCCACTATTTCTTTTTATTTTCGATAACTTTCTTTTATTTTTGTATCTAGTTTTTCTATAACATGGATTAAAAAAAAAACTCAGAAACTGACAACTGAGAATCTTTGCCTTGTAAGTTGCATATTTCTATGATTTTCTTAAAATAAGAAATAAATATAAACACTTTTAATATACTACTTGGAAATCACACACAAGAATTATTAAGAGATCTGGAAAGAATATCTCCAATGGAGAACTTCTTACTACCCAACCTGGCCCATAACAGACTGTAGAAAGGACAGAAAGTCAAATCTTGTCCTTCTCTTGTATATCCGTAAAGCCATTGCCATTGACGATCAAATAGACAGCCATTCAAGGTGGATGGTGCTATTGAATATCTGACCAGGCACATCCTACAGCTGACCAGAGCCAAGTCTCTAGGATTTCTGAATCCCCTCATCTAACCCTTGCACAGCTTCCTGGGGGCAACTCTAGCCCAGTACAGCCCCTTAAGCAATAACTGATAGCTTCCTAATATGTTGTGGTGGGGGGCATTTCCAGGAAGAGGCTACTACTCCAAAACTGTGGAACCTTTTCCTTCCTTTTATTTTATCAGTTAGAAACAGAAACCAAAAATCTCAGTTTCAGGTTACAAATCTTTTTAGAAAAAGAGGAAAGAAAATGTAAAATGTAAAAGAGACTACTTCTTTAGATGGGCACAAGTCCAAGGAAAAAAAATGGAAATTTAAACTTTAAGCACTGAGTAAGCCCTAGGTCTAAGAAAATATAGTGCTAGTCATAGATTACTTATTGACTTATGAACAAATTGCTAGATATGGTGGTAAAATAAAATGTAATTCAATAAATTATATTTAAATGTAAATATATAACAAATAAATTTTTATATGATTTTTTTATTATTTGATTTAGCTAGAAGTCAAAAATTTTTATATTAATTTATATGCTAAAAATTTATGTAACAGAAGGATAAAAGGGGTACTGATTGGCTTTTGTACCTCTACAACATACATTATAATGTGACATTGATATTTGCCAAAATACACTAAATAACAAAAATTCATGGACTTAATACTGGGGCTCAAATTATAGTTATACCTGGGCTATCACTAAATTTAAACAGTCTATCCATATAATCTTGAGGGGGTAAATACAAAATAGAAAAAAAATGAGTACGCCTCATTTTAACTGTAGTGTTTCTTATGTTTCCCATGGTCATGTACCTGTTGCTATAAAATCTTCTGTTAGACATAGATGCTCTGACACAATAAATAAATTAAAATTGAAGTAAGTTTTTTGCACTTATGAATTGGTTTTGTAAAATGGGACCCCACAAGCCCCAGTTAAGGTAGTGAATGTGGCCCAATGTAAGTTAAAATTGAACCTTTAAGAATTAGCATTCCTTATACAAAACCTAATTAGTAAAATAGTGATTGCCATAGGAGACACTGACCCAACCCAAGACTTCAGTGCTAGAGATGACTTTGTCCTCTGTGTTGCAGATTACCTTACCACTTACATTAAACCTCAACCCAGGTTCATGGACAGCCTTTCCTAAGACACAAATAGACATAAGGCATTGTTTGCTTTTCTTCCTGAATTCACTGCTTATTCCGTGGTACACTTCTTGCTCTCTGCTCAACTATAGACTCCCATACTTTCTTTTTTTTTTTTTTTTTTTTTTTTGAGACGGAGTTTCGCTCTTGTTACCCAGGCTGGAGTGCAATGGCGCGATCTCGGCTCACCGCAACCTCCGCCTCCTGGGCTCAGGCAATTCTCCTGCCTCAGCCTCCTAAGTAGCTGGGATTACAGGCACACACCACCATGCCCAGCTATTTTTTTTGTATTTTTAGTAGAGACGGGGTTTCACCATGTTGACCAAGATGGTCTCGATCTCTTGACCTTGTGATCCACCCGCCTCGGCCTCCCAAAGTGCTGGGATTACAGGCTTGAGCCACCGCGCCCGGCCGGCGACTCCCATACTTTCATACCTGAAATGAACTCAGATAATGGCTACTAAACTTGATGAAGATTATTTCGTTCCCCAGCATGTACCAGTTCCATACTGGGCAATTCTTCAGCCCCTTTGACCTCTTTGGGAGAGGACCACCCACTTGATGTTGACTTTTCCTGCTGCCTTCCTCCAACTTTCCACCATAATCTCTCTCCTTGTGTCTCCAAACATAGCTAACAAACACTCTTTTCTCTTACAACCAGTAGATCCCCACCACTCAACTGTAACTGCCTTCCATTTAATTCTGATGATAAGGCACCAAGGTGTGAATTGCAGTGATGTCCTGTAATTCTTTTTTACCTCAACATTCATTTTATTTTTTATTTATTGTTATTATTAGAAACAGAGTCTTGCTCTGTTGCCCAGGCTGGAGTGCAGCGGTGCAATCTCAGCACACCGCAACCTCTGCCTCCCTGGTTGAAGCGACTCTCATGCTTCAGCCTCCTGAGAAGCTGGGATTACAGGCATACACCACAATGCCCAGCTAATTTTTTTATTTTTAGTAAACATGGGGTTTTGCCATGTTCTCCAGGCTGGTCCCAAACTCCTGACCTCAAGTGATTCACCCGCCTCAGCCTCCAAAAGTGCTGGGATTACAGGCGTGAGACACCTTGCCTGGCAAAAATTTTGTTTTCTCCTTACAGAGGCAGGGTTCAGCAAACCTTGACACAGTTTCCAGTTCTCTATCACATTCAAATGACTCAAGCTGATAGCCAAAGATAAAGAAATAAAGACATTTCTTTGACCTAGCAAACTGAGTTGCCTGCTTTCCCAAAGGACCACTTCCTTCCAAATAACCATTCTGGCAGTTGCCTGGTAACTTAAAGTGACCCACATCTCATTCCCGAATGATAGATAGATAGATAGATAGATAGATAGATAGATAGATAGATAGAAAGATAGATAGATAGATAGATAGATAGATAGATAGATAGATAGATATAGATAGGTATAGATGCAGATACTGCTAGTTGCCAGACTCCTATTTCTACCTGTTTGTGCTCCCTGACCTTCTTGTGTGTGGCCTCCATGTGTGCTGTGTACTCACTAAGGTCTATAAGTACTAAAACTCTTAAACATTTACATTGTAGTTGTGTCATTAAAGACTGATCAAGAGGCTGGGCGCGGTGGCTCAAGCCTGTAATCCCAGCACTTTGAGAGGCCGAGGCGGGTGGATCACGAGGTCGAGAGATCGAGACCATCCTGGTCAACATGGTGAAACCCCGTCTCTACTAAAAATACAAAAAATTAGCTGGGTGTGGTGGCACATGCCTGTAATCCCAGCTACTCAGGAGACTGAGGCAGGAGAATTGCTTGAACCCAGGAGGCGGAGGTTGCAGTGAGCCGAGATCGTGCCATTGCACTCCAGCCTGGGTAACAAGAGTGAAACTCCGTCTCAAAAAAAAACAAAACAAAAACAAAAACAAACAAACAAACAAAAAAATGACTGATCAAGGGAAAATGAAAAAAAAGAAACCCACAAATTATCAATATCATGAATGGAAGGGTGGACACATCACTGTAGATCCTATAGATATTAAAATGACAATAAGAATACTAAGGAACAGTTTCTGCTAATAAATTTGGCAACCTACATAAAATAAATTAATTATTTGAAAATCACAGTCTAAAAAAGGAATTCAAGGAAAAGGAAACATAAATAGTTCTTTGGTAAGAAAATTGTACCTGTAATTTAAAGCTTTCCTTAAAAATCAATTTTTAATTATAATTTTTATTAATAAATGTAGAACTTTACATTATACATTTTTTCTTGAGAAAGTATTAATAATTTTTGTTTTCTAATAATTACAATCATTTTATCTAAGTTATTACATGTATTGGTATGTGTTCCACAAAGTATTTATCATTTTAATATCTGTAGCATCTATAGTTATGCCACCTCTGGCTAGTTGTATATCAATTTATTGATCTCAAGTAACCAGTGTTTGGCTTTAATATGTGTATATTTTTTCTTGTTTCTTCTTCATCAGTTTCTCTCGTTTTTTAATTACTATACATTTAAGGGGTACAAGTGCAGCTTTGTTACATGGATATATTGATTAGTAGTGAAGTCTGAGTATTTAGTGTAACCATCACCCGAATAATGCATATTGTACCCATCAAGTAATTTCTCATTCCTCACCCCCATCTCACTCTCCCATTCTTCTGTGTCTCCAATGTGTATTATTCCACACTTTATATCTATGTGTGCATATTACTTACCTCCCACTTATAAATGAGAACATATGGTATTTGACTTTTTGTTTCTAAGTTATTCATCTAAGATAATAGCCTTCACTTCCATCTGTGTTGCTAGGAAAAACATAATTTTACTGTTTTTTTTTTTTTTTTTTTTTTTTTTGGCTGAATAGTATTGCATATATATGTCACATTTTCATTATATAACCATTCATTGATGGAACTTAGGTTGACTTCTTATCTTTGCTATTGTGAGTAGTGCTGTGATAAATATGCAAGTGCAGGTGTCTTTTTGACATAATGATTTCTTTCCCTTTGGGTGCATACCCAATAGTGAGATGACTGGATCAAGCGGTAATTTTGTTTTTATTTCTTAAACAAATTTCGCCGGGCGCGGTGGCTCAAGCCTGTAATCCCAGCACTTTGGGAGGCCAAGGCGGGTGGATCACGAGGTCGAGAGATCGAGGCCATCCTGGTCAACATGGTGAAACCCCGTCTCTACTAAAAATACAAAAAATTAGCTGGGCATGGTGGCACGTGCCTGTAATCCCAGCTACTCAGGAGGCTGAGGCAGGAGAATTGCCATTGCACTCCAGCCTGGGTAACAAGAGCGAAACTCCGTCTCAAAAAAAAAAAAAAAAAAAGAAAAGAAATTTCTATACTGTTATCCATAGAGGGCGAAGTAATTTGTATTACCACTAACAGTGTATAAGCCTTTCCTTTTCTCCACATGCTCACCAGGATCGATTGTTTTTTGATTTTTTAATAATAGTCATGCTGACTCATGTAAGGTAATATTGTGGTTTTAATTTGAATTTCTCTGATTACTGATGTTGAACATTTCTTCACATGCTTGATATCCATTTGTATGTCTTCTTTTGAAAGTGTATATTCATGGGATTTGTCCAGTTTTTAATGGGTTTATTTGATTTTTTGTTGTTGTCTGTTTCTTATAAATTCTGGATATTAGTTCCTGTCGGATGGATAGTTTGCAAATCTTTTCCTTTTTCCTCCTTTATTCTACTTATTTGAGTTTAATTTGCTTTTTATTTTCTATTTTCTTTAGGTGGAAGCTGAGCTCATGAATTTAATATATTTGTGGTAATATAATTTTATAGTACTATATATTTACCTCCAAGTACAATATTAATGGCAATCCACAATTTTACATATGTTCTGTTTTTATTTGTATTTAATTCAAAATATGTTCTATTTTCATTTTGATTTTTTTAACGTATGAGTAATTTAGAAGTGTGTTATGTTACCAAATATTTTGGATTTTTATTGAATCTGTTTATGATTTCTAATTTAATCCCATTGTGTTAGAGAACATACTTTGTATTAGCCAAATCTTGAAAAATTTGTTGATAATTGCTTTACAGTTCATACTATGGTCTGTCTTCATGAATCTTCCATGTGCCCATGAAAAAAAATAGCTATTCTGTTGTTGTTAGACGTAATGTTCTACAAATGATTGTTAGAAAAAGTTGATTGACAGTGTTTTTCTACTCCAATTTTTTTAATTGTTTATCTATCCACCTGTTCTATCAGTTATTAACAGATGGATATTGAAATATCTGCAAATACATATTGATTTCTCTCTTTGTCTTTGCAAATCTATCAGGCGTTGCTTCATGTATTTTGAAGCTATGCTATTAAGTACATACACATTTAGAATTATTAATTGCCCTTGATGAATTGATGAATTTATCATTATAAAATGATAATATTTATCAATGATTATATGCTTCCCTCTGAAATCCGTTTTGCTTCAAGTTAAGATAGTTATTTTTTCTTTTGGTTAGTGTCACCACGGCATATCTAATTTTCATCCTTATTTTTAACCTACTGATTTCTTTATGTTTAAAATATGTTTTGGTAGACAGCAAATAGTTTTGTTTTCCTTCATGTTTAAATCCATTCTAATAACTCTTGCTTTCAATAAAATATAGATATTTTATATGATTATTGATATAACAATTATTGATTATTAATATATGATAGATATGAATAGGTTTATATCTATTATCTTTTCATTTGTTTTTTGTCTCAGATTTTCTTTTCCTTTTTTTCTAATCATCTGGGGCAGTTTTTTTCTGAACCTTAGATATTTCCTAACATGCACATGCTTATTAGTTCTCTGTTGAATATTCGAGGTGGCTTACTGCCAATATTTGGAGCTGTCCCCACATAGCCCTTTACTATTTGATATTCTATCTTATGAATTTTAATCATTTTGTCCTCTTTAGACTCTTAGGTCTGTTTCTTCAAATTATGAAACCCATCAGGCTGTACTTGGATTCTCTCTGTTAGTGTTTTCGCTTGGAATCTCTCTGAAGGTTGTAAGCTGATATCTCACTGTCTTCAATGGAAGATATATGCTATTTCATGTATTATAATTTTTTGTTTTATATATTTTGCACATTTTTGGTTGTTTCAAGTAGAGCATAAATCTGATCCTTGTTACTTTATCTTTTTTGGAAGCAGATATTTATCTTTTGACTTTTGATTACCATAAATAAGTTCAATTTAAAGCTTGGTACTTATGAAAATCAATTTATCCAAAATACATATATCATGTGATTTCTACGTGAAGTTAATCTTCAAATATTAAAATAGTTAGTGATCTCCTCATCTATCTGCAGAATATGTTCTAGTCTCTGGTTTCTGGACATGAAATTGAGAATTATTTACTAAAGCTTCTGGTGATGATGCTCTTTGATTATAACAATATCTTAATCCATAAATCCCTTAGTAATAAAATTCCTTTTGTGGCCTCAAACAATTTAAAATTCTGATTTGCTACTCTATTGTCTAGCCTAACAAACAGTTGTAAATCTCTCTGATAAAGTCTTGTATTGTTCTATACTCTTTTTAATGGTGATAGGCAAATTCAATTAATGCCAAATCTTGCTATAGATGAAAATTATGTTGAGATTTTCTAAATTTATGCATCCCATCCCAGATCTACTAAATTACAATATTTAGAAGTAAAATTTAAGGTTCACCATTTTGTAAAATCTCCCAAAAGGATGCTTATGTACATTCACTACCATTAGACCTTATATCCCCAGAAGATGTATATAATTGTCCGATGTAGTCTCTTCTTATAAGACCACAATTTTCTCCCTCAAGCTGCTTCCATTAAGAAATATAAGTAGTATTCTTTTGGAAAACACTTAGATAGAAATGTATACATGAATAATTTTGAAATTATTTATTTACATATATTATTTGTTTACATATATTATTTACATATATATTCCTATCTTTTTTGAGACAAAGTCTTGCGCTGTTGCCCAGGCTATAGCACAGTGGCACAATCTCAGCTCACTGCAATCTCCGCCTCCTGGGTTCAAGCAATTCTCCTGCCTCAGCCTCCCAAGTAGCTGGGACTACCGGCATGCGCCACCATGTCCAGTTAATTTTTTTGTGTTTTTAGTGGAGACAGGGTTTCACCATGTTTGCCAGGATGGTCTTGATCTCCTGACCTCATGATCCACCCACCTCAGCCTCCCAAAGTGCTGGGGTTACAGTTGTGAGCCACTGCACCCAGCCACTTATCCTATTTTTAACATATAATTATGTATTATTATAGAGCATCCTCAAGTCTTTTGGGAAAATGATAAAATATAATTCCTAATTAAGTGAAAAGCTTGAATATATTTTCATTTGTTCTGACCTGTGGTGTTGATTACATCTGTTCTCCTCACACCAGGGCACCAACTGTGACATTGATCATGTCAGAGTCACCACCAAAGACATTGATCACCACCTCCAGAAGTCTGTCCTACAGACTCTGACTCAGTGACAGATGAATGAAATATACTCTCACACACAGAATACAGTGTAAAAGTCAGGTTAGGGGGTCATCAGCTACTCTCAGAGGGTGATTGCAGCTAATCAAGGACTACTCCCTGTTCCTCCTCACATTTATTCAATATAGATTTAGTAACAGAGGTTCTAAGTCAACACGTTTGTGGATAATAACATTTTCAAAGAGTGGTTTTACGGATGATAAAAAATTCTGGTTCCCAGGCCCAGAGCAAACACCATTAACAGGTAATCCTTTTTCGACATTCCCCTAAGAGGACCATCTGGCACAAGGTTTACATAAGTAAACAGAATAGAGACAAAGGAATGTGCTGTAAACTGACTTAAGTGGGGAAGATTTAATTATCCCTAATCTTCACCTATGATGTAATGCTCTAACATAAGAAATGGTGGCCTTCAGCCTGTCTCATTAAAATCTTTTGGCTTTCTAAAGGTTTAAGACTATAATCTTACACTTTCCCTAATATTTCCCTTAATATTTTGCCAGCCACCCTGAGTTAATCTCAACACTTAACCAAATATAATGATGACAGAATCTTAATAGTTTGTAGGTCATACATTTGTAAATTTTGTGTATTTTTTGGGAGTAATGGGCAAGCTTCTGTTTCATGGATTTAGAAAATTTGTTATAAAATGAGAACAGTCACTTCAATTCTGTTTTAAGTTTCTGTATTTGTTGATATTTATGGATATTTTCCCCAAGTCTGTCATTGATACCAGGGATTTTAACAGCAGCTCATAAACCATAATTTTGCTGTTATAACCCAAATTTATAGACATCTAAAACTCCATCAAGGCTCTGAGTTAAATCTCAAGAAGAATTACTGCACAGTGAACATCATACATTTTTGATATTAATATATAATATCTTTGGCACACTTGCCTGTAAGATATTTTTGGCAGCCAAATGTTACTTCTATTTTATTCAAAATGTAAGTCTTTTGTAAGAGTGAAATAATAACAGTTACATGAATAACTGCAACAGATTGTTTCTTTTTATTAATTTATTTTAAATCATTAGGTTTTTTGTTAACTACTGATGACAATTTGACATAAAACAATAGTTTTAAGGATTACTCTAATTCGAGTGTTTTTTTCACAGTAAGTGACTTTTTAAAATCTTCCAGAAATATTCTAGGTTTAAATATCCCTCTGTTTGAAAATTCTAAAAGGAAACATATCTTTAAGTAAATATTATTTATAGTATCATTAAAAAAATCATTTTACTTTGTTATAGGTCAGGTTTTGCAAATATTGATTCCACTGGCTTAAGTGGCTTATATAATTTTAATAACAAAAAATCTACAAGTCAGCTGCAACTATTTTCTCGAATTCAGTCTAATATCTTACTGTAAAGGTGAAAAGCAGCATGAAATTCAGGGATCATTTGTCCTGTCTCCTGATCATTTATGGCAAAATATTTCCAAGCACTGATGCATCAACTCTAATATTTAAAACAAAAACAAAAAATACAAAACACTTTATGAAGTCAGCAGTCACTGAAAGATGATCATCATTTTATTCGGGGAAGGGTTGGTGTGAAGGTTAGAATCTTGCTTTTAATAGTTGCATGTGTGAATCATCAAATGATTACACATGTTTTATCAGAAAGAGGAGTGAGGAAAGTGTGTATTTTTAGATTCTACTTATGGAAGGCTCAAATTTGGTATTTCCTACCAGATTAATGTTATTAGTAGCACTAAATGCTTTCCCAACTGCAATGGGAAGGATTTTATCTTATGAAGCACTTTCAGATTTTGAAGTTTAGAGATTTATTTTAAAGAAAAGTTGTGCTGTACTGAAGCTCTGGAAATATTTAAAGTTTAATATTATTGGATGTAGACTAATTCTCTGATGAAATGTTGGTAGAATAAATTGATCCGATGCCCAGTTCATTTCTGTCAGTCTAACGGTGTGTCAGAGTTGATAAGTAATCCCATTATAAAAATATAAAAACATTAAAAATCTATTACTCTATGATTTTGTGAATCATCTGTATGTAAAATCTATGAGAATGAATTATTTGCACCTGCTGTTTCTGTTTTGAATTTGATGCATTAACCATACTTACATTCTTTCTAAAATATATTAGGAGCATAACATTTGCTATCTTCCAAACCATATACATTTTAAATATTAATGTTAATTACTTTTAATTTATATCTCTAACTTGATATACGCCAGCAAAGTAAGGTATTTTATAAACTAAAATTAACATTTTTAAATAAATATACACAAAAATAATGCAACAAATGTAGTGGCCTCTTCTATTTATATGCCAAAGTTGGGAGGTTTGTCCATACTAAATTTTCATCAATATTTGTCCAAGAAAGGCAGCAAAGTATATAATTTACCTCAGTATCTCAAGTTTTATCTATGTATGAGGCATAAGGAAATATCAGTTTCCTGGATTAGCCTGTATGTGAGAGTTGATTATTGAAAAACTAAAACAAAAATGATTTTAAAACGTCAGCAGATAGAAACAAGCAAATGTTAGTAATCATTTATATGCAAAAAAGAGAGAGATGCTTAGAAGTAGAGAGAGCTTGCATTTCTGTAAAACTGATATCTGGGTTAAAAGGAAAAGAATAGATCTGCTTTCATTGGATATAAACATTTCCTTGGAACCCTTTCCCCACAAACACGTATATTAAAACCCTGAGCTGTTTGATTGCATCATTATAATACTCTAGTTTTCTTCAAAGCATTCTACTCCATGATAGCAAATGTGACTGGAAAACTGGCTTAGTTAAGATATGCCTAATGCATTCTGCTTTTCTATGCACATCACATCGCACCAGCTATATTGCAGAGAGCAAGCAGTTATCACACATATGTGTATTCTCTGAGCTAGGATGAATACTCCCTTATTCTCCCTCTGAACTATTCTTCAGTGAGAGACAGAAAATAAATAGTGACAAGGAAAGACAGACATAGAAGTTGGGAGAGTATTAAATAATTTTGTTCTAAGATGACAACCACCAATAGAAGTCATTTTTTTTCCTTCAGCATTTTATTATTTATTTTTTAAAATTATACTTTAAGTTCTCGGCTACATGTGCAGATCGTGCAGGATTGTTACATTGGTATACACATGCCATGGTGGTTTGCTGCATCCATGCCCCCATCATCTACATTAGGTATTTCTCCTTATGTTATCCCTCCTCAATCCCCCCACCCACCGCTATCCCTCCCCTAGCTCTCCCATCCCCTAACAGGCCACAGTGTGTGATGTTCCCCTCCCTGTGTCCATGTGTTCTCATTGTTCAACATCCACCTATGAGTGAGAACATGAGGTGTTTGTTTTTCTGTTCTTGTGTCAGTTTGCTGAGAATGATGGTTTCCAGCTTCATCCATGTCCCTGCAAAGGACATGAACTCATCCTTTTTTACGGCTGCATGGTATTCCATGGTGTATAGGTGCTTCCTTTTTTAATGTTTTCCTATTTCCTCTTAGAAAAAAAATGTTATTTCAACAATGAAGTCTAAAAGCCAACAACTATACATTTAGGCTGTGAAAAAAAGTATCAACTTGTATCAGGTAGGAAGTCCCTTCTGCTGCCTCTTTAATTCTTCTAACTCATGATTTTCTGCATTAAAATCCTAGTGCCGACTTCTAGAGATCTAGCATATGTCATCCACCTTCCCCTGAATGAAAATGTTCCTGGTAAACATTGCTAATGACATTCAGTATATTTCTTCTTTGAAAGGGGAAGACACTTCATATAATACAAGGAGGCAGTCCCTAGGTCTATCTTCTTGAGCAGAGGTGTGTGTGGAACATTAGGAAGCAGCTGACAAAATTGCAGCTGTTGCTTATCCATGAAGTCATGTCCAAAATTAATAAGGATTATCTGTTTTGCAATTATAGAAACAGCTTCTCTGTTTAGTTAAGAACACTATAGCATTAGCTTTTGTAAAATGTACTGCCATAAGTTTTGTTCCATATAATAGGTGAATGTAGTTTAGATTATTCAAAGATTTGTCATAAGTTAACATATTGTTTTAATTTCCTGGACTGTTTGAATGTATTTCATTCATATTTTTCAGCATTGTGTTACTTTAGTGGCAATTATTTTTTTTACAAAAGATTGATCTTTGCCTTTTTCTACTATAAACATTTAATAATATATTCAGAATGAATTATAGAATTTATTCACTGTATCGTATTTTTTAAAACAATTCTTAGATAACAAGTAATTTATTAGAACTTTTGTATGAATCCTTTTTAAAAAGCCTGATAGTTAATTTTATGTAAGTAAAATTTTATACTTTAATTACAGACATAATTTTATTGGAATATTAACCAATCCTGAGTACCTTTTGAGAAATACACAAATATAAAATTAAAAATATATACATTACAATCTGCCATTAATTTTTTTCTAAATAAGAATTTTTCAGTTCAACAAAATAATATGTATCCTAGTTCTTTGCTTTGCCCAGATATCTTAACATTAATTTTGACATATATATGTGTTTGTCTTATCAAATAATTAATTTACTAAGGCTATAACATTGGCAATCCACTTCCTTCTTTGGCATATGAATAGCCAATTTTCCCATCATTTATTGAAGAGGCTATCCTTTCTCCAGTGCATATTTTGGCATCTTGGTAAAATATGTTTATTTCTGGGCTTTCTATTGTACTATATTGGTCTATGTATCTATTTTTATGCTGGTGTCACATAGTTTTGCTTACTGTGGCTTTGTAATATGTATTGAAATCAGGAAGTGTGACACTTCCAACATGGTTCTTCTTGCTCAAAATTGCTTTGGCTATTTGGAGTATTTTGAGGTTCTAAATGAACTTTAGGATTGTTTTACCATTACTATATAAAATATCTTTGGGTTTTTAACGGAGATTGTGTTGAACCTGTAGCCCAACAGGAATATTAAAACATTTTTAGTATCACTAATTTTTAGATAAATGTAAATAAAAACCACAGTGAAATATCACTCCATGCTTGTAGGGTGGTTATTATAAAAGATGATGAGCATTGGTGACGTTGTGGAGAAATTGGAACTCTTTCACACTGTTGGTGAAACTGGAATTGGTACAGCCATTATGGAAAACACTAGGGCAGTGCCTTGAAAGATTAAAAATAAAAATACCATGAAATTCAGCAATCCTTCTTCTGGCTATCTATCCAGAAAAGTTAAAATCATTATGTTGAAGAGATATCTGCACTTCCATGTAAATTGCAGGATCATTCAAAATAGACAAGATATGGAAACTATACAAGTTTTTTATCCATATGTCCATTAACAAATGAATGGATAAAGAAAGTTATATATATGTATATGCATATATATAAAATCCTACCATTTGCAACATAATTGATACTTCTGGAAGACATTATGTTAAGTGAAATGTGTCACAAAGGAACAAACGCTACCTGATTTTTCTTATATGAGGCATCTAAAATAAAGAAAGGGGTAGAAGTAAATAATAAAATGATGATTACTAGAGAATGGGAGGAGGAGCATACAGGGAGTTGTTCAACATGTACAAAGTTACAGTTATACCAGATGAGTAAGTTCCAATGATCTGCCATATAACATACTGCCTATAGTTAATAATAGGTATTGACTACCTAAAAAATTACCAGGAGGGTAGAATGCATACTAAATGCTCTTACCAAAAAACAAAGGGACATAAGGAAACTTTTAGAGATGATAGATATGTTTCTTTACTTGGACTGTGGTGAGAGCATGAGTGCATAAATATGTTCAAACTTATTGAATTGTATAAATTATGTGCAGTTTTAAAATACAAATCAAACCTCAATATAGTTACAAAACATATTTTGAAAGGATAAAAGTATTATTAAGATGTTTAGTGCTAAGTGGACAAAGAAAGAAAAAATTTTGTTTTATAAATGATACATCTATTACTAAAACATTAACTGAAGCACATAAGGAAAATATCAAGGCCATACTTTCAAATTAGAATAGTCAAGATTTATTCAAAATTTTGCTACAATGTACAAATAGAATCACTCTGAATTTTTGATGCAAGCAAATCAAGGCATTTATGTGTTTTGCAAAATATAACCACTATACCAGCATTATATATAAATTTGTAGAATCCATAGATGCAATCTATATTTTATTATGGTAAGAGCACTTGACATGAGTTCTACCATTTTAACAAATTTTTAAATGCATAATAGAGTAATGGTAAGTATAAGCACAACATTTTATGTTTTATAGCACATCCCTAGAACTTACTCATCTTACATAACTGCAACCTTATGCCCATTGAAAGCAATTTTATTTTTTACAGGTATTTGTATTTAAAAGTAAATAGTACTAAAATTATATAATTTTATTTTGACTAGAATAAGAATCAGAAATATGAAACACAATATACAATAACATATTCACAATATCATTATTTCCTTTGTTAATACCTGCTTTAAAAAGTGTGAATATATTCAACACTCAGTGAAGAGTCTGTTACAAAAATTATTTCTCTAATAATGATATTTATTTTTTAGAATTTCCAACTCATTTTATCTATAATAGCAAATTGTTAAATGTTTACTTAAAATTCTTAATTTTGAATGGCAGTAAAAGTAACACGTGTTATATATGGAAGTGAAAAAACCTGAAGAATGTTAACATTTATGCTGTTTGTAAGTGAAATTTGTATCTCCTTTTTTTAAGACATAAAATACACTTTTCCTAATTGTTTGTAGCATCTATGCAGGCAAATCTGAACTTTCCTATCATTGTCAGTGTACAAAATAATATATTTGTTAGCAAGATGTAACTTCAGTTGAGTGTCAGTGAACTTTTACCATCCTTGTGGGCAGGGGTCCCCAACCCCTGGTCCATGGACTGGGTACAGGTTTGTGGCCTGTTAGGAAACAGGCCACACAAAAGGAGGTGAGTGGTGAGTGAACCAGCAAAGCTTCATCTGTATTTATAGCCTCTCTCCATTACTTGCATTACTGCCTGAACAGTGCCTCCTGTGAGATTAGCAGTGGCATTAGATTCTCACAGGAGCTGGAACCCAACCATGAACTGCACTTGTGAGGGATCTAGGTTGCGCACTCCTTATGAGAATCTAATACCTGATAATCTGTCACTGTCTCCCATCATCCACAGGTGGAATCAGCTAGTTGCAAGAAAACAAGCTCAGGGATACCACTGATTCTACATTATGGTGAGTTGCATAATTATTTAATTATATATTACAATGCAATAATAAAAATAATGTTCACAATAAACATAATGCACTTAAATCACCTTGTAACCATCCTTCCACCCCCTGGTCTGTGGAGTAATTGTCTTCCAGGAAACCAGCCCCTGTTACCAAAAAAAATTGTGGACCACTGCTTTCGGGTCAAAAGCACCATTACTTTGGTACATGTCACAATGTATAACTAGAATTTTGTTAATTTTCTTTTTCCTTTCACAATGAGAGGCTATCTTATGTTAACATGCATTTTAATTGAACTTAATTAGGTAATTGCTTTCAAAAGTAGGATTTCAAACACAACCTAAGTCCTAACAAAACCTGTATTAATAAAATATTGTATGATTATGATTATTATTATTATTGAGGTGAAGTCTCACTTTGTCACCCAGGCTGGAATGCAGTGGTGTGATTTCACTTAACTCATGATAGCCTCTACATTCCTGGATCAAGCGATTCTTCTGTCTCACCCTCCTGAGTAGCTAGAATTAGAAGCACGTGCCACCATGTGCCTTTAAAAAAATACAAAAAATATGTTTTTGTATTTTTAGTAGAGATTGGGGTTTCACTATGTGGGCCAGGCTGGTCTCGAACTCCTGACCTCAAGTAACTGCTCTCCTTGGGCTCCCAACATGCTGGGATTACAGGCATGAGCCACCATGGCTGGCCAAAATTTTGCATTATTATTAATGACCCATCCTAATCTAACATGTCTATAGATGTGACCAACTATTTTGAAATATATGTCTGCATAGAGATATTTATACTGCATATAGAGAAAATTAATCCACTTAATATGTAAATAAAACTGCAAATAGAGTATTCTGTGTATTTTATGACAGGACTATAAGATTTTTTCTTGTATTTCTTTTTTACGAGTCAAAAGATAAGATCCAGTGTTTATTTTGTTGTAAGTTTTATGTATCCATAGGACTTACTTGGAGACACATTACTTTTAAAATACATTATAGACTATTATCTCCAAGAAACTAATCATTACATGCAATTAACTGCTAGACTGCTAATTCATTATGGCTTATTAATGTTTTTAACAAAGTGACTGCTAAGTAAAGCAGCAGTAGGTAGAACATAGTGTTTGATTTTGGAATTGGAATAACCGTGTGATATCCTTTTTTATCCTAGTTAAAAAATGCATACATGTTTTGTAAAGTTTAAATGAAACAATTGTTTTTGCAACTAAATTTCTCCTATTTTGTGTATTTAAAGGTTATGTCATCTAGCATATTTTGGGTAATAACATGATACAGTAGATCACATGCATCTATTGTATTGCTCTATAACTCTTTTTCACACTGTTCACTTTTTCATTTTTGATTGTCTGCATTAATGAAAGGTAGTGATGGCTCCGATAACACAAAATGAGAGATGTCATCCAATCACATTATAATTAGCCCTGAGACACTTTATTCTTCCACTTAAATATGGATTCTGGAAATGCCTGACAATACAGTTCAAAAAATAAAGTCATGCAGGAAAAAAAAATCAATAAATAGTCTTTCCATCTCTTGCCCTGTCCCCATTGCATAGATCTACTTTCATATCTAGAGCAAGAGAATCTCACAGCTTGGAGAAATTACCACTTGTAAAATGCTCTAATCTCCATTATATCCCTGTCAAGTGACCATCAAACCTCAACTGTACCCTTTCAAATAAGAGGGGTCGTAACCTCTCTTTGGACTCCTTTGAACTCTTCTGGTTACCTAATAGTTCCTTGCCATTGAGCTAAAAATCACATTAAGTAGCATAATTCTGAAGCATTTGAAAAAAAAAAAAAGCAGTTTCATTTATGAGCTGGTCAGGCTATTTACTGTCAGTAAGTTTAGCTCCTTATGTGGACAATAGGGAAAATAATAATGTAACCTCCTAGAGTTATGGTAATTCAGTAAACTAATGTGCTAACAAATACTAAGCTCAATAACTTATTATTGTTTTTGTTCACTTTTTAATCCTGATTCTTCTACCTTTCAAATATGGCAAAGTTAACAAATTCTGAATGAAATAGTAAATAAAAATGTCAACAAAATTTTGAAATTAATGCTCACAATAAATATAATTAAGTTTTAGGCAGGAAATAAAAAACCATTTATAAGATACATGTTTGTGTATGCACATATACATACATGTTTATAAAGAAACTCAAAATTCCACAGCCAGGGGGAATATAATTAAGTGAAAAAGTGGAGAAAAAATACTATGCCATACCTGAGAAATTTTTTTCTCTTTAACCATTATTATATTATGAAATAGCTAAATATCTGCAAAGTCCCCCACATCCACACTCTGTTCCCTAGCAAAATTAGTTCCATGAGCTACTGAAGGATTCTGTGTTCTTCATTACTAATCTGATATGTACACCCAAGTTGAAATTTAAGGGAATAATAAATACTTCACAATATTTGTGCTTATAACTTTATTTTATAGTAAATTTATTATTTGTGCTTAAACACAATTAACATGAGATCTACTTTCTCAACACATTTTAAATTTACAATACAGTGTTGATGACTGTAGGAACAATACTCTATAACAGATCTCTAGAAGTTATTCATTTTGTATAATCAAAATTTTATGCCCATGGATTACCACTTCCTACTTCTCCATGCCCCCAGGTCCTGATAACCACCGTTCTACTTTCTGGTTCCATGAATTTGAATTTGAATATTTTAGATATTTCATATAATTTGAATCATGCAGTATTTATCCATCTGTGACTGGCTTATTTCAACTAGTATAATAAACTCAGCATAATGGATTCACCCATTTTGTTGTATATTGCAGGATTTTTCTTTCTTATATAAGGCTGAATAATATGACAATACATGTATATACCACATTTCCTTTATCCATTCAACTGTCAATGGTCATTTAGGTTATTATCAAATTATGAACATACCGATGCATGCTGCAATGAACATGGGCATGCTAATGTCTCTTAGAGATATTGAATATAATTATTTTGGATAAGTACACAGATATAGAAGTGTTGGATCCTATGGTAGCTATATTTTGAATTTCTTTATGAGTCTCTGTACTGTTTTCCATACAGGCTTCACTATTTTGCATTCATTTTAACAATGTATGAGGTTTCCAATTTTGCCACATCTTCATCAACACCTGTCTTTTGTTTTCTATTAGTTTTGTTTGTTTTCAATTTTAGTTTCTAGTAAACATCATATAAGGTGTGTAGCTTGATGCTTTTTGATGCTTTGCTCTACATAATAAATGTGGTAAACTGATTACTAAAATCATGTTAATTACCATAATAATATCCTCACATAGTCTCCTCTTTGTAATGAGAACACAAAGTCTGATCTTTTAGCAAATTCCAAGTATAAAATATATTATTAATTGTAATCATCATGTTGTACATTTGATTTGTAAAAATTATCCATCCTACAAACCTAATCTTTTTACTCTTTGACCATTATGTCTTCATTTGCTTATCCCCAGAACCCCGTTAACCACCATTCTGCTGTCTGCTCCTGTTAATTCAACTTCTGAAGATTCCACACATAAATAATATCATGTAGTATTTTTCTTTGTGTGTCTGGAGTGTTTCAGCCTAATACCACTAGAAGAAAATACAGAAAAATAGCTACTTGGCATTGGTCTTGGTAATGAGGTTTTGCTATGACATCAAAAGAACATTCAAGAACAAAACTAAACAGGTGAGCCCACATGAAACTACAAAGCTTCTGCAGAGGAAAGGAAACAATCAATAAAATAAAAAGGCACCTATAGGTTGAAAGAAAATATTTGCAAACCACATATCAGATTAGGGATTAATAATCAAAATATATAGAAAACATAACATAATATCAAACCCCACAAATGCACTAGCTAAAAATGAACAAAATATATGAAAAAAATTTTTTGAAGAAAGACTTAACAATTGTCAACAGGTACATAAAAAGGTGTTCAATATTACTAATCAGGGAAATAGAGATCAAAATCACATTGACACATTGTCTTACATCTGTTACGATAGACAGAATTAACAGATAATCCTGTTAGGATTTTTTTAAAGAAGTGTTGGCTAGAATGTAGAGAAATTGGAACCCCTGCACACTGTTGGTGGGAATTTAAAATGGTAGAGTCATCATAGAAAAGTGTGTGGAGGTTTTTGTTGTTGTTGTTAAAAATACAACCAACATATAGTCCAGTAATCCCTCTTCTGAGTACATATACACATGAAAGAAAATAGTACTTTGAGAATTTATTTGAGCTCTCAGGTTCATTACAGCATTATTCACAATAGCCAAGTTATAGAAAAAAGTGCCTGTAGATGGATAAATGGGGATACACACACACACACACACACACACACACACACACACACACACTGGAATATTATTCAGCCATAAAAGAAGGAAATTCTGCCATTTATAACAACATGAATGAACCTGGAGTATATGATGCTAAGTGAAATAAGTATTTTGCTTTTTAAAAAATAAGTGTCATAACAGTTTTGAGGTGATAAGTCATTTGAGCTTAGATTTGCATTTCCTCCATGATTTGTGACACTAATCATCTTTTCATAACCATTTTTGTCTTTTTAAGAAAAATGTCTGCTCGCATTGTTAGCTCATTTTTAATTGTGTTATTAATAATTTTTGTTTATTTTTTGTTGGTTTTTGCTACTGAGTTGCAGGAGTTCTAATGTATATTTTGGAAACTAACCTTTTATTTGATATATGACTTACAAATTTTTTTCCCATTCTGTGCATTGCCTTATTCTGTTGATTATTTTATTTGCTGTGCAGATGTTTTTTATTTTGATGTAGCCTTAATTGTCTATTTTTGATGTTTTTACTGTGTTTTTGTTGTCATATCCATTAAGTCATTATCAAAACCAGTATTGTGGAGAGTTTTCTGTTTTCTTTTAGGAGTTCTACAGAAAGTCTTTAATTAATTTTGAGTTGACTTTTGTCTATCACATAAGATAAGGGTCCCATGACATTATTTTACAAATGGAGATCTGGTTTTCCAACACCGTTTGTTAAAGAGATTATCCATCCTTATACACAACAGTCTTGTCAAAGATCAGTTGACAATATATTTGAGGACTCATGTCTCAGATCTTTATTCTGTTCCATTCATCTACATGCCTGTTTTTATTCCACTACCATACTTTGTAACCATAGCTTTATAACATGTTAATATTTTGAAATCAGAAAATGTAATGCTTCCAGCTTTGTTCTTGCTCAGGTTGCTTTGGCTATTCTGGGTCTTTTGTAGTTCCATTTGAACGTTAGGATTGTTTTATCTATTTTTTTAAAAAAATGCCAATGATATTTAATAGGAATGGCTTTGACTACTTAGATCGTTTTGGCTAATGTGGATAATTTAACAGTAAGTTTTTCAACCCAGGAACAGAAGATGTCTTTCAGTTTGTTTTCTTCAATTGATGCCACCAATGTTTTGTAGTTTCAGTGTATAATTAATCACCATAAATAAGATTATTTCTCAGTGTTTTAGTATTTTGGGTGCTATTGTAAATTTCTTTTTCAGATAGTACTTTAATAGTGTATAGAAACAACTTATTTTGTATGATTTTTCCGTCTTTTTTTTTTTTTTTTTTTTTGGAGATAGAGTTTCACTCTTGTTGCCCAGGATGGAGTGTGGTGGTGCCATCTCGGCTCACCACAACCTCCACCTCCCAGGTTCAAGCGATTCTCCTGCCTCAGCCTCCTGAGTAGCTGGGATTACAGGTATGTGCCACCATGCCCAACTAATTTTGTAGTTTTGGTAGAGAAGGGGTTTCTCCATGTTGGTCAGGCTGGTCTTGAACCCCTGGCCTCAGATGATTCACCTGCCTTGGCCTCCCATTGTGCTGGGATTAAAGGCATGAGCCACTGCATCCGGCCAATTTTTCTCTTTTAAGGTATAACTGACAAAATTGTATGTTTAAGGTGTACAAGTGATGCTTTGATGTATGTATACAATTGTGAAATGTTTACCACAATTAAGGTAATTAATATATCCACCACCTCACATAAGCATCATTAAGGCGATAATATTTAAGGTCTACTTTCTTATCAAATTTCAAGTACATTGACCCATTAGTCATAGAAGCATATTGTTTAATTTCTACTTATTTGTATAGTTTCCAATATTCATTTTATTAATTTCTAGTTTATTCCTTTGTGGTTAGGGAAGATGCTTGATGTTATTTCAGTTTTTAAAAACGTTCTAAGATATTTCTTGTGACCTAACATATGGTCTGTTCTTGAGAATGATCCATGAGCTGAGGAAAATAATGTGTATTCTGTAGCTGTTGGATGAAATGTTCTGTAAATACCTATTCAATTAATTAGTCCTGTAGTGCAGATTAAGTGTGATGTTTCTTTCTTGATTTTCTGTCTGGATGATCTGTCCAATGCTGAAAGTGGGGAGTTGAAGGCTTCATTTATAATTGCATAGGGGCCAATCTCTTTCTTTCACCTGAGAAATGTTCCCTTTATATATATGGTTGCTCCAGTTTTGGCTGTGTGTGTGTGTATATATATATATATATATATATATATATATACATATATATGTATGTATGTATACAAATTGCCACATCTTCTTTCTGAAATAAACCCTTTGCCATTATATAGTGACCTTCTTTGTCTCTTCTGATAGTTTTTGTCTTGAAACATCTTTTGTCTTACGTAAGCATAGTGACTCCCTCTCTTTTTCGGTTTCCATTGGACCTTTGTCCATCCCTTGATTCTCAGTCTATGTGTGTCATTATATGTGAAGTGTGTTTTCTGTAGGCAACAGATTAATGAGTCTTATTTTTCCATACATTCAGCCAGTCCATGTCTTTTGATTAGAAAGTTTACTCTATCATGCAGTGTTATAATTGATAAGTAACAACTTACTCCAGCCATTTTTAAAATTTGTTTTCTGGTTGTTTTAGTGTTGTCTCTTCCTTTTTTTCTTTCTTTTCTGTATTCCTCTAGCAAAGGTGATTTTTCTCTTGGGATATAGTTTAGTTTCTTGCTTTGTGTGTGTGTATATGTGTGTATGTGTGTGTGTGTGTGTGTGTGTGTGTGTGTGTGTGTTTATATATTGTATGTTTTTTATTTGAGGTTACCCTGAGACTTGTAAATACTATCTTATAACCTATTATTTTAAGCCAATAACAACTTAATACTATTTGCATAAACAAATAACAAAAAGAAAGCTAACAGAAACTCTACGCCTTAGCTTTGTCCACAAGCTTTTTACATTTTTGTTATTTCAGTTTACATCTTGTTGTACCATGGCATGAAAAGTTGTTTTGCTATTTTGATTATTCATTGTTTAGTCCTTCTAATTAGAATAATAGTATTTTACACATCACAGTTACAGTGTCATTGTACTCTGTGTTTTTCTGTGTCCTTACTATTACCAGTGAATTTTGTACCTTTAGATGATTATTCATTGCTCTTTCATTTATTTTTCTAATTGAGGTACACCCTTTAGCATTTCTTGTAGGATAGATCTGGTATTGATTAAATCCTTCAGTGTTTGTTTGTTTGGGAAAGTCTTTATTTCTCCTTCACATTTGAAGGATATTTTTACAAGATATATTGCTCTTTTCCTCCAGCACACTAAACATCTTATGTCACTCTCTCCTGGACTGTAAGGTTTCCAATGAAAAGTCTGCTATCAGACATATCAAAGCTCCATTTTTCGGTACTTGTTTGACTTCTCTTGCTACTTTTAGGATATTTTATTTATCCTTGCACTTTGGGAGTTTGGTTATTAAATGCTTTCACGTAGTATTCTTTAGTTTAAATCTCCTTGCTTTTCTATAGTCTTGTATTTGCATATTGACATCTTTCTCCAGGTATGTGAGAAAGATGTTATTATAACCTAATAAAGAGATTTCTGTTATTATCCCTTAGAATACACCTTATACCCCTATCTGTTTCTCTACCTCCTCTTTAAGGTCAATAACTCTAATATTTGCTCTTTTGATGCTATTTTCTAGATCCTGTAGATGTGCTTTATTGTTTTTAAAATTTCTCATTTGACTGTGTGTTTTCAAATAACCTGTCTTGAAGCTCACTGATTGCTTTTGCTTTATAAATTCTATTATTTTCCCAGAACCATTGATGGAATAGTATATCTTTTTGTCAATTTAAGTTTTTGTATGCTCTGTTGATTATTTATCAGTTGGCTGTACGTATTTGGCTTTACTTCTAGGTTCCCTATTCTGTTCCACTGATCATGTGCCAACTTTTATGTTGGTACCATGATATTTTAGTAAGTATAGTCTTGTTATATTATTTGAAGTTGGGTAATATGAGCCTCCATATTTGTTCTTTTTGCTTAGTATTCATTTGGTTATGTTGGCTCTTTTTCTGATCCCAAATAAATTTTAGGATTGATTTTTTTTTGTTAATTCTATGAAGAATATTGATTGTATTTGATGGGAATCACATTGAATCTATAGATTGTTTGGGGCAATAGTAACATTTTTACACTACTGATTCTTCCCATTCATGAGCATGGAATGTGTTTCCATTAGTTTGTGTCACCTACAATTTCTTTGAGCAGTGTCTTGCAGTTTTCCTTGCAGAGACTTTTTACCTGCTTGGGTAAGTATAATCTTAGTTATTTTACTTTTTTCTGGCAACTGTTCTTTTTTTTTTCTTTATTTTTATCTGATTGGAATATTTCAAAAGACTTGTCTTCTAGTTCTGATTTCCTTCGTTTGTTTGTACTGTATTCTTCAAGTTTCAAATGTGTTTTGTGTTTCAGTGAATTTTCTGGTTTCTGATATTTTCGTTTTTTTAAAAAAATATCTATCTCTGGTAAGTTTCTCATTCTTATCCTGAATTTTAAAAAAAATCTTATTTTTTAATCGCTTTTCTCAGATTTCTTGTATCTCATTGACCTTTATTAATATCATTATTTTATATTCTTTTTTTGAGATTTCATAAGTGTCTTCATTGAAGTGTTGCTAGAGAACTATCATGTGTTCATTTGGAGGTGAAATTTTTATTGTTTATTTATGTTTCTTGTGTCCTTCTGTTATCTGTGCTTTTGGTATAATAGCTGGATTCCTCAATTTTTTAAAAAATATAATTTTGGGGAAGAACTTTTTTCTGAAGATATTTTTTGTCATGTGGGTTGGGTTGGGCTATTTGGCTTTTGTTATAGATGCATGAAGTAGTGTAGTCCCCATATGATACCTTCAGTGTTAAACAGCATTAATTGCGTCTTTGATTTCCTTATTGGCTTAGTGTGTGGTTTTTAATGTAGGCTGTGATGATATTTTGCTGGGGATGGTGGTATCAGGTGGGCTACTCTTCAATGGTGGCAGCGGTGGACTGACTGTGCCTGTCCTTGGGCCCCAGGGCAGCATATACAGGCACCATTGTTAGCAGGTTCAGGTGGGTTGATGTGGGGGCCTCCATATAGCTTTGTTGGGTGCCAGCAATTACAAGGTGAGCACACTTTTTGTGCCCCTGGGCAGCAATTTGTCATGGGCAATGTCAGTAATAGTGACAGAACAATACTCTGGCTCACAAGTGGTCCACAGTGATGATGGGCATAGCTGTGTGGATCAGTCCTTGGGTCTATAGGTGGTGCATGTGGTTGAGTCCAGCCGTGGTCATGATAGAAGGTGGGTTGGGCCCATCCTCAAGACCCTAAGAGGACTACTCAGGTACAGTGGTAGATGGGATAGAGTGATCTCCAGGACATCAGACAGTGTGCCTGGGCACTGAGGAGATTGTGTTGTGCTGGGCAGGACTATCTTAAGTTTCTCTGTGGAATTCGTTGGCACTGGCTGATAGTCATGGATGATGAAATTCTCAAACCCCCAGCAGAATGCTAAGGTTGGGGCAGCAGTGGCTGTACTTCATCCCTGCTGCTCTGGAAGTTGAGATCTCTTTCAGTGGCAAAAGTCATAAACAGGCAGCTGAGGCTGCAGGTGGCAGCTCTAAGTGGAATAACCTTTTCTCAGGGCACTTTAAAATGTACAGTGGTCCTGCTACTTGGAGTAGTGAGATCACAACCAATTATTGATACTTCAGCCTTGACAGCTGCAGACAGCAGCAGTGCCCAGATGTGGACAGAGCATATCATTGGGATTCCAGGGATGTGGAGATTAAGGGGTTGTTGAGCTCCAGGGCAGGGTGCAGTTTGGTGCTGGCTAGGCGCTTAAAATGTCACCTTGCAGCAGCTGCTTAGAATTTGGGATGTGAGTGAAATCCAACATGTGCTGTCTTTCTAGAGCATTGCCATCAATATCATTAAAATGGCCATACAGTCCAAACCAATTCATTGATTTAATGCTATGCTTACCAAACTATCAATAACTTTTTTCATAGAACTAGAAAAAACTATTTTAAAATACACATGGAACCAAAAATAAAGTTAAAATAGCCAATGCAATTCTAAGAAACAAGAACAAAGCTAGAGGCATCACATTACAGTACTTCAAACTATACTACTGGGCTACAGTGATGAAAGCAGCATCATATTGATACAAAAACGGACACAGAGACCAATAGAACAGAATGAAATTCCCAGAAATAAGGGCACATACCTACTACCATCTGATCTTTGACAAAGTTAACAAAAACAAGCTATGGAGAAAAGATTCCGTATTTACTAAATAAGGCTGGAATAACTGGGTAGCAGCCATATGCAGAAGATTAAAATGAGACCCCTTCCTTACATCACATAAAACAATCAATTCCAGATGGAATACTTAATTACAAAATGTAAAACTATAAAAACCTTGTAAGATGATTCAGAAATTCTATTCTGGACATAGGTCCTAAAGTTTAAAAGAAAGTAAAAGAAATAAATGAAATAAAACCCCTAAAATTCTTAATAAAAGAGTATTGTTTTCTCAAAAAAACTGACTTAAAAATAAACTGAAATATTTCTTAAAAAGTGAAATGTGTGTTGTTTCCCTGTGCTTCAACATGTATCTATTTATTGAAATATATGTGTAAGTTAACTGTGACTTGTCATCTATCTACTTGATAAAATATAGTTGTTTTTTTAAAAAAATTATCTATGTTGAGTTTTACATTCCACTAATATAAAACATTGCTATATATTTTTAAATAATTTCAACACTTATTTTAGATTCTTGTTACACATGTGAAGCCTTGTTACGTAGGTATATTGTGTGATGCCGAGATTTGGGTTATGATGGATTTCATCACCTAGATAGTGATCATACTACACAATAGTTTTTTAACTTCTCCCCCCGTTCTTCCCTTCCCCCTATTCTAGTTGCCAGTTGTTCTATCTGTTCTGCAGACAGAACTGTTCTATTTTTCCCATCTGTACGCCTATGCATACCTGTTGTTTAGCTCCCACTTATAAGTGAGAACATGTGGTATTTGCTTTTCTGTTCTTATAATAATTTGCTTAAGATAATGGCATCCAGCTGCATCTGTGTTGCTGCAAAAACCTTATTTTGTTCTTTTTAATGGCTATGTAGTATTCCATGGTGTATATGTATGACATTTTCTTTATCAAATTCACAATTGAGAGGCAGCTATAGTGATTCCATATCTTCACTATTTTAAATAATGCTGTGATGAACATATCGGTTGATATGTCTTTTTGGTAGAATTATTTATTTTCTTTTGGGTATATATTCAGTAATGGGATTGCTAGATCAAATGGTAGTCCTGTTTCAAGTTTTTTGAAAAATCTCCAAACTGCTTTCCACAGAGGCTGAAATAATTTACATTTTGACAACAGTATATAAGCATTCCCTTTTCTCCATAGCCCTGCCAGCATCTCTTGTTTTCTGACTTTTTAGTAATAGCCATTCTTACTTATGTGAGATGGTATCTCATTGTGGTTTGAGTTTGCATTTCTCTGATGTTTAGTGATCTGGAGCATTTTTTATGTTGGCTGCTTGTATATCTTCTTTTGAAAAGTGTTTATTGATCTCTTTCACCCACTTTTTAATGAGATTATCTGGATTTTTCTTGTTGAATTAAGTTCTTACATAATCTGGATATTAGTCTTTCACCAGATAACTAGTTTGCCAATATTTTCTTCCGTTCTGTAGTTTATCTATTTACTCTGTTGATAGTTTCTTTTTCTGTGCACAAACTCTTTAGTTTAATTAGGTATCACTTATCAATTTTTGTTTTTATTGCAATTGCTTTTGCAGACTTAGTCATAAATGATTTCCCAAGGTTGATGTCCAGAAAGATATTTCCTAGGTTTTCTTCTAGTATTCCTTTTTATGTTAATTTTTGTGGATTTACAGTAGGCATATGTATTTGTGGGTTACATGAAATATTTTGATACAGGCATGCATATGTGTTATAATCCCATCAGGGTAAATGGAGTATCCATCAACTCACGAATTTATCTTTTGTGTTACAAACGATCAATTATACTCCTTTAGTTATTTTAAAATATACAATTAAATTTGGTACAAAAATAGGTAAAATGAATGAGATCTTTAGGATTCTTTTAGTTTGATTTCTTACATTTAAATCTTTAATCAATGTATTATTTTCTTAATAAATATCAATGTCAGACATTTTCTTCACAACTGTGTTCTCCTTCACCACACCCATGAGAATATGCAATAAATTTTGAGAAGTCAACAAAAGAAGGTAGGTTTTGGAATTAACCTTTGTGACATGAAATGTGGAGTGGCTTTTATGAACAAATCTCCACACTTATTTACACTGGTATTTGTCTCTTGATGTTACTGGTGAATGTAGCTATTGCCAGGCCCTGGGCTTGTGTCTTATTTGCTTCATTGTGTTTCACCACTGAGTCCCCACCTACTTGACTCTGTCTCTGAACATCTTAATTTATTTCAGGCTCTTTTTAGTGGGGAGCTGAACATTTGAGCATTGTTCCTATACTCCCAATCATCATCTGGGATCTTTTTTAACTAGTGTATTTATGTCAGGCACTCCATTGAGCTAGAGAGTGAACTGAGATATCCAGTGTCAGAGTAACTGATTAAAGCAACAAGTCAAAAATGAATACAGCAATCAAATATTTAACCACTTATTTCAATAATAGGAACATGCTGCTAAGATGGAAGAAAATGTCAACTCCTCATATTTCATTTTCTCTCATGTAACAGTGTGCTGATAGAAGTTCATGTGGATTGATGTAGACATGTGGATCATCTCACTGTTCAGAGTGCCTGTATTAGTTTAATTAGTCTGATGTTATGGACTAAATTGTGTTCTCTCAAAATTCATGTGATGAAGCTCTAATTCTCAGTGCCCCTGAATGTGACTATATTTGGAAAATAGGGTCTTTAAATGGGTGATTTATTCACAGAAGTCATTAAATTTGACTCTAATCCAATCTGACTATTGTATTTATAAGAAAAGAAGGTCAGGGCACATAAAAACAGCAGGGATTTGCAGACAAAGAGAAAAGATCTTGTAAGGACAAAGAGAAGGAGGCTATCTGTAAACCAAGAAGAGAGGCCTTGGGAGAAACAAAACTGGCTGGCACCTTGATTTTGGGATTCTAGCCTTTGGAATTTGGAAAAAATTAGTTTATCTCCTTTAAGTTACCCAGGCTATGGTATTTTGTTATGGCAGCCCTAGAAAACTAATACAGTTGTTGTAGGAAAGTACCACAGACGAGGTGGCTTAAACAAGAGAAATTTACATTCTTCTCGTCCTCAAAACTAGAATACTGAAGTCTAGACATTGCTAGGGTTTATTTCTCTTAAGGCCTCTCTGTCCTTGGCTAGTGAATGGTTGTCTTCCTGAGATGTCTTCGTGTGGTCTTCCCTCTGTGAGTATCAGTGTCCGTATCATCTCTTCTTATAAGAACAACAATAAGATTGAATTAACACACCCCCCACATCATATAACCTAATTTTACCTTAATTACCTCTTTAAAGCTCTTGCCTCCAAACACAGTTACATTTTCAGGTACTGAGGGTTAAAACTTCAACATATGATTATTGAGGTGAAAACTTTAGCCTATAATACAATTTGAAACAAAGGGCACTTACATTTTTATGAGCTCTGGGGCTGAGGAGAAATAAGCAAGGAGGACTGAGATTAAAATTTACTTGGTACCATGATCAAGTTGGCTTCATCCAAGGGAGGCCAGGCTGGTTCAACATGTGCATATCAGTAAGTATAATTATTCACATAAACAGATATAAAGACAAAAGCCACATGATTTTCTTGATAGATGCAGAAAAGGCCTTTGATAAAATTCAACAACCCTTCATTTTAAAAAACTCTCAATAAACTAGGTATTGAAGGAACATACCTCAATTTATTAAGAGCTATTTATGACAAAGCACAGTCAATATCATACCGAATAGGCAAAAACTGGAAGCATTCCCCTGGAAAACCAGCTCAAGACAACGATACTCTCTCTCACCACTCCTATTCAACATAGTATTGGAAGTTCTGGCCAGGGCAATCAGGGAAGAGAAAGAAATAACAAGTATTCAAATAGGAAGAGAGAAGTCAAATTGTCTTTGTTTGCAGACAACATGATCCTATGCTTAGAAAACCCCATCGTCGCAGGGCGCGGTGGCTCAAGCCTGTAATCCCAGCACTTTGGGAGGCTGAGGTGGTGGATCATGAGGTCAAGAGATCGAGACCATCCTGGTCAACATGGAGAAACCCTGTCTCTACTAAAAATACAAAACATTAGCTGGGCATGGTGGTGCATGCCTGTAATCCCAGCTACTCAGGAGGCTGAGGCAGGAGAATTGCCTGAACCCAGGAGGCGGAGGTTGCAGTGAGCCGAGATCGCGCCATTGCACTCCAGCCTGGGTAACAAGAGCAAAACTCCATCTCAAAAAAAAAAAAAAAAAAAAAAAGAAAAGAAAAGAAAACCCCATCGTCTCAGCCCAAAAGTTTTTTAAGCTGATAAGCGACTTCTGCAAAGTCTTAAGATACAAAATCAGTCACAAGCATTCCTAAACACCAAGAACAGGCAAGCAGGGAGCCCAGTCATAAATGAACTGCTAATCATAATTACTGCAAAAAGAATAAAATATCTAGGAATACAGCTAACATAGGAAGTGAAGAACTACAAGGGGAACTACAAACTGCTGCTCAAGGAATCAGAGAGGACACAAACAAATGGAAAAACATTTCATGCTCATGCTCATGGATAGAATCAATATTGGGAAAATGGCCACATTGCACAAAGTAATTTATAGATTCAATACTATTGCCATTAAACTAACATTGATATTTTTCACAGAATTAGAGGAAACTATTTTAAAATTCGTGTGGATTAAAAAAGAGCTTGTATAGCCAAGACAATCCTATGCAAAAAGAGCAAAGTTAAAGACATCACATTACTGGACTTCAAACTATACTACAAGCCTACAATTACCAAAACAACATGGTATTGCTACAAAAACAGACACCTAGACCAATGGAACAGAATATAGAACTCAGAAATAAGATCACATATCTACAACCATCTGATTTTCAACAAACCTGACAAAAACAAACAATTGGAAAATGATTCCTTATTAAATAAATGGTGCTGGGGGCAATGGCTAGCCATACAGAAAACGTTGAAAGTAGATCCCTTCTTTACACCTATCTAAAAATTAACTCAAGTTAGATTAAAGATTTAAATATAAAACCCACAAGTATAAAAACTCTAGAAGAAAATCTAGGCAATACCTTTAAGGACAAAGGCAGGGGAAAATATTTCATGATTAAAACACCAAAAGCAATTGCAACAAAAGCAAAACTTGAAAAATGGGATCTAATTAAACTGAAGAGCTTCTGCACAACAAAATAAATTGTTATCAGAGCCAATAGACAAACTACAGAGTGGGAGAATATTTTTGTAATCTGTGCATCTAACAAAGGTCTAATATCAAGAATCTACAAGAAACTTAAACAAATTTATAAGAACAAGCAACCTCATTAAAAAGCAGGCAAAAGAAATGAAAAAACACTTCTCAAAACAAGATATTCATGCAGCCAAAAAAGATGAAAAAAATCTCAACATTACCAATCATTAGAGAAATGCAAATTAAAGTCATAATGAGATACCGTCTCACACCAGTCAGAATGGTGATTATTAATAACTTAGGAAACAACAAATACTGGCAAGGTTATGGAGAAATAGGAACACTTTTACGTTGTTGGTGGGAATGTAAATTAGTTCAACCATTGTGGAAGACAGTGTGGCCATTCCTCAAAGATCTAGAACCAGAAATACCATTTAACCCAGGAATCCCATTACTGGGTATATACCTAAAGGAATGTAAATCATTTTGTTAAAAAGATACATGTACATGTATGTTTATTGCAGCACTGTTAACAATAGCAAAGACAGGGAATCAACCCAAATAGCCATCAATGATAGACTGGATAAGGAAAACATGGTGCATATACATCATGGAATACTATGTAGCCATAAAAAGGAATGTGCTCATGTCCTTTTCAGGAATGTGGATGATGCTAGAAACCATTATTCCCAGAAAACTAATACAGGACCAGAAAACAAAACACTGCATGTTCTCACCTATAAGTGGGAGCTGAACGATGAGTCTATATGGACACAGGAAGGGGAGCAACACACACTAGGACTGTTGGGGGTTGGAGTAGGGAGACAGAAAGAATTAGGAAAAATAGCTAATGCATGCTGGGCTCAATACCTAGATATTAGGTTAATATGTACGGCAAATCACCATGGCACTGTGGGAAACATTCCCGTGTGAGACCCCCCAAAAGGCGTGGATCTCACTATATGGTGAGTTTGATCCCAAACACAGTTTCCTGTTGGAGGCAGTTGAGCTATCGGGAAAAAGGAACTGAAAGATGGATGATCAGTTTCTAATATCAACCACTATATCGTTTGGGCCTAAAACTATGCGGTGCTGCTAGACCGAGTGACTCCCTACCAGCAACCAGTTTCTGCTTTTAACTTTATATGACTCTTTCTTTAAGAATAAGCTTTAAACTTTTCTTTACTTGCCTGACTGCCTTGTACCCTAGATAATGGTTTAACTGTGGGGATATTTGCAAAGCAAATGCCACCATACGGGATGGCTTTGATCCCTGACTCAGAGACTCCTGAATAGGGAGAGTTGAGATAAGTTGAGTCAGGAGCAGACAAAGGAGAATCTGGTTAAAAGATACTCTGATGAGCAAAACCAGAAAACCTTTTCACATCTCAGTTCTAAAACAAGATCAAACCAGAAATACCTGCAGCCATGAGGAATAATGTCTGGATGTAAACAAGCTTTGTGATCACAGGAAATTCTGTTACTTCTTACAACCACTAATTGTGTATCTGACTTCTCTATTGTATAGGCCATGTAAGGTATACATTTGCATTTCCTCTTGCAACCACTGATTATGTATCTGACTTCTCTATTGCATAGGCCATGTAAGGTATAGATTTGCATTTCCTCTTGCAATGATGTAAACCAGAGCAAAGAAAGTGTATTTATTCCTGGCCTTTGAAAAATAAAGGCTGCTGCTTAGGCACGGCCTATCCAGCCCTCCAGACGCCTCGCTTTCTCTGTGTCTCTTATTTCTTCAAGCGCCCTCTCTCTTCCAGGTATTAGGACCATCTTGCAGGTCAAGAGACCCCCGACAGACGTGCCTACCCGTCCCGGACGGTCCCCGACATGGCACACGTTTACTTATGTAACAAACCTGCACATCCTGAGTGTATACCCTAGAACTTAAAATAAAAATTAGAATTAAAAAAAACTTACATGGTAGCAAGTCCAAGTAGGAAAAACATCTATAATGTTTTCCTCTCCACCCTGCTTCCTATAATAAAATCTCAGTAGAGGTTCTTGAGTAAAAGTTCTGAGTCCTTGTGTTAACTCCTTTTAGAGTTGCCCAGGCAGTGGCTGTTTAGCAAGTCTGGTGTGGGGAGGGCAGCTTTCCCCCATGAGGTCTGCCGGGTAAAGCCTTTGAAATTGTCTGTAATCAGATCTGAAATATCACACACAGGGTTTTAATCCAGGGACTGGACTCCTTAATGTATTATCACTGTGGAAATTTCTGGTATTTATGCCAGTTCAGAACATGCTTGAGATCTCCAGATTCTTTTCTGAATGGAATGTGCACTAACTTGCTTAGAGATCAGTCATAGAGAGTAAATTGGTCCACCTTCTTTTCTCTCTGATGGTTTTCTACTGGCATCCAGATATATGTGGATGTTGTTTTAATGGTAACTGACTTCTAATACAGAGTTTTAAATTACTTACAAACCATTATTTTATCTATATACACTGCCATGTTCTTTGTAGGTAAATCAAACTTACTGACTCATTGCAGAATGCAATTTCTCCTACTTTTAAAAAAATAGTGTTGCATTTGTCTACCTAAATTTGCTGTCACTTATTCTGCATACCATTATTTGTACATGATTGTAAACTGTGGTTTGGTCATATCATCTGGGAACTTTTTTGGTAGACTTTGATCTTGGATTCATGTAAAGCAATTAGGTGACCTCTTGAAATCAATGCCAAGTACTTACGATTTAGTTTATTCTTGCCAGTGTTTGTTCCACAGTTTTTAGCCTGAAGAATAGTATTCTAAATATAGATGTGTGTTATATTAAGATTGAGCAATTTTGTGTTATTTCTGTCATTCATTTTAATAATTTCACCAACTCCAAAAAGAAAATGTGTATTATTTATTCTTCAATTTGCTCTGGATATAAATTAAAAATACCTTATCTTTTCTTCGTAATTTTTGAGTCACATTTGTCTCTGATCCATTAATCAAGAATCTTTACACTTTTTTAAATGTATTTTTCTAGAAATGAATGCATTGAGTGCATCTATATAAAATTGTATTCATTTTTTAGAGACTAACTTCTTATCTTTTCCTCACTTGTCATTTAAAACTATATACTTAGCATTATGATTCTTAGTCTTCTTAAACTATATTTACTTTTAAGAGTCACAAACTATAGATCATGAAATTTGCAATCTGCCTCAGATTTAGATAAGTATTTGACTATTTACTTTACTCTGTCCTTACCTATGCTCATTGTTTCCACCAAATTCTCATTTCAATTTAATCAACGAATATTAATTTAATAGTCAGAATCAGATCTATATTTATTATTTTTTGTTATTTTTTTATTAAATTATCAGTAAATTAAAGAAAATTTATCACAATGCTGATTTTAGCTTAGTATGCCTTCCAGCAGATGTCTCCATTTTTGAAATTGTCTCTTAATTCTTTATTTTGCCCCTGTGCCACCTTTCTGAGTCAGTATTTTATTAGCTACTTTTTATCTCACTGTGTTATCAGTCGTAGGAATTGTATGCCTACAACTTCATAAGTTGTTCCCCTCTCTAATCTTTGTGTAACTAATTTTTAGATATATTTCATTCTTAGAATTTTAGATATATATGCAAATAAACACATACTTGATACTTTGGTTTTCTCTAACAAATCTATTTATCGAGCAATGTTTCCCTTCCACAGATAAATTTTAGTCCTATTTTGCATCTCAATAAATATTTATAATCCCCATGGGAATTATATGTATATCTTCATGGTAAAGCCTAAAGTGAATTTTCCTTAATAATTTTTTTTTAATGCATGAGTTTACAGACCATTTTTCAGTTTTTCTTCATGGTATCCTTCTCATAGGAAGTCCTATAAATATCCTTATTAGTTTATTTATCATCTTCAAGTCATACTTAATGACTTCCATTGTAATACTTCCAATTTTATCTCAGCATTCTTATTCTTTCACCTCCCTTTTTAGTGTATATTATTTTTGGTGACACCAGCAAGTCACTCAACAGACATATGCATATCTGGTGTTAATTCCTGTCTAAGAATCCATTACTGAGACATCGTAAAAACAACTGTGATACATACTACTAAAAGAGATGGGAGTGTATGCTTGATTTCTTTGTGTTTTGTGCTTAATCCTATTTTATTTGGTATTGATATTTTGACCTGTGTTCTGGTAAAGGCATACTTAATCATAAACAACAACTGAAGACATATCATTGCTGTTTGCTATGATTTCTTCATTAACATGTATTTTTTTTCTGAACAAAATTTAATGTAAGGTTATATAGCATATCTAGAAATTTAAGTATTTCTGTTAGACTCAGAAAATCTCGGCAGTAATGACTTCATGTGACCACATTTTCTTCTTTTTAAACTAGAGTAAGATTTGAATTTTATAACAGATTCGTCAATTGTAGTTTTTGAAATTGCCCTTACAGATTTTTTTTAGGGTTCGTCTAGAGGTAATGTTTAACCTACTTGAATCTACAAGACTGGGAAGCAGTTCAGATATTTGAGAAATCTTTTAGGTCTTCCATCACATCCCACAAATACATTATAAAAATGCAGTATATCTTTTTATAAGCTATGCCATCCTATCAAATATTTCTACATATTTTTTGGCAGAGAGACACCAAACACCTCTATAGATTGTCTTTACACATGCTGCGACATATGCTGCCTCCTTACTGTTCTGTGAAAAATGAAATGCTTACTTTGAATCTTTTTTGTGTGTGCAAAAGCCTAAGGAATTTTTCTCATTTTGTCTTCAAAATTATCTGGGAACTCTGACAAGAAAGGAGGGAGTAACACTAAATTATCCAAAAATTAAATACGTGATATGCAAGGAAGTAAAAAATAATTACAAGAGAAGTCTTGGGGCTTGTGAAGTTGTTTTTTGGTTAATAAATACCAACATTGCTTGATATAATTTATCTGAATTATTTAATAAATCTACTGGGATAAATTTTAAATAGTCTGCAATGACTAAATTTGACTTAATGTTGCATCAAGACTGTAGGCTAGATGGCAATATAAATAATAAAAATGATTTGTTTATATTTTCTTATGACAGAAAATTTTCTAATCAACCTTGACAAACTATCAGAGTTATTCTGGGAAACATTCCAATATATCATCTTTTTTTTCCCAGCATTTTATAAATTCTAGTAATGATGTTTAGGGATGTTGGCTTTTTGGTTATTGACTAATATAAGACATGTATTCAAAAACCTTGGATTGTATAGTATTATATTATGGCACTATAAGAAACTCTAAGATGTCACCTTGTCCTTTTCCTTAACTTTTCATATCAAAGAGAAAAACAATAATTTTTATCAGGATTCAGGGGAAAGGGTTTAGTGAAAATTATCAATATACATTGTTTTTGATTTTTAATAGACTCATACATTATTAAAACTCGATTTTATTCATGGATACTTATCCAACTACATAGAAAATTCTTCTCTCATTTACAGATACTCCAGAGTAAGAATAGTTAACTAATGGTGGCAAAATTTCATTGTAGGAAAGCAAGAGGTAGTTTTCAGTGTAGGTTTAATAGAATGTCTGAAAGAAGGTTTCTTTTCCTGGATGTTGGATACAAAATTTAATAATACTTAATATGATTTTCTAATTATTCACAATTGACATTTTTATAATTTCTTTTACTTTTGTGTGAACTGTGTGCCTTTAGCTCAAGTAAATGTACTCAGCAAACTACTCCCTTCCCCGGGGCTTATCCTTTCAGCTTTATGTCTCTTTTACTGGGATTCTTATACAAGCTTAACTGCTATCATTTATGAACTTGTTTGCATTTTCTTAATTATGGTACTGATCTCTGTTATTTTCAGTAATTTCTCCACCTACTCAAACCTTCATTCTCTTACTATGTCTTTTCACTATATTTGCCAGTAATTTACTAGAACGCTCACCTCTTTTTGTGAGACATCTATTAGCATAAGCATAAGTGCTAGTTCATTTTATTTCCTGATCACTCAATAGTATATAAAACAGCCATCACGATAATCAAATCTATGTATGCTACTTTAATTTAGTAGAATTTTTGTTCATGCAGAAAAAGTTACATTATTCCTCATTTTCTGCAAGACAGCTTATTGTCGTTTTCAAAACATCAATATAAACCTTAAATTATTTAACCTTTTTATTTGAGGCTAAACATGGGATTTCTTACTCAGCAGAAAAAGATAATGTTAATCAATTCTTTCACCAATTCGTTAAGATTTCTTGAATGTATTCTATATTTCAGATACTATGCTATGCAACAATTGAGCTTCTTGCATTTTGTTTGGAAACCCAAGAAAACAAGTACATAATATCTATAATACATAATAAATACTACAACTTAACTAAGCAGATGATAGTATGTAGGAGGATCTAAGTCTTTGGTAATAGAGTTAATTTAAAATCACAAGTGTATAATTTGTGTATAACAGTAGGTTAAAAATTGGCCATAAAATATAGGTGGGTCAAACCATTTAGATTTGTGGAGGCTTAGAAAATTGTGTTTAGAAGAAAATTTTTACTTCTTTTTTTTTTTTTTCCTTTTTTTCTTTTTTCTTTCTTTCTTTTTTTTTTTTTTTTGAGATGGAGTTTCGCTCTTGTTACCCAGGCTGGAGTGCAATGGTGCGATCTCGGCTCACCGCAACCTCCGCCTCCTGGGTTCAGGCAATTCTCCTGCCTCAGCCTCCTGAGTAGCTGGGATTACAGGCATGCGCCACCATGCCCAGCTAATTTTTTCTGTATTTTTAGTAGAGACGGGGTTTCACCATGTTGACCAGGATGGTCTTGATCTCTTGACCTCGTGATCCACCCGCCTCGGCCTCCCAAAGTGCTGGGATTACAGGCTTGAGCCACCGCACCCAGCTGAAAATTTTTACTTCTAAACAATAACAACAACTATAAACTAAACACTCATCAATAACAGATAAGGGGCATTGATTATTTTTTTAAACATAGCTGAGTCAAAAGTGTTTCAAAGTAAATCTACTGCACATATGATTGTGATATGTGTGAAAGGAAAATATCTTGGGGCCCCCAAATTACTAAACTAAAGAAATTATCAAGCTGGAAACTGCTTAGCGCAAACCTGCCTCCCATTCTATTCAAAGTTACCACTTTGCTCACTGAGATAAATGCATATCTGATTACCACCTTTGGAGAGGCTAATCAGAAACTCAAAAGAATACAACCATTTGTCTCTTAACTACAGATGACCTGGAAACCACCTCCCCTCTGTGCTTCACATTTTCCCACCTTTCTGACCAAACCAATGTTCATTTTACATATGTTAATTTATGTCTTATATCTCCCTAAGATGTATAAAACCAAGCTGCACTGTGACTACCTTGGTACATGTTGTCAGGACCTCCTGAGGCTGTGTCACGGGCATGTGTCCTCAATCTTGGCAAAATGAACTTTCCGCATGTGTCCTCAATCTTGGCAAAATGAACTTTCCAAATTAACTGACACCTGTCTCAAATTTTCAGAGTTAACATATGTTTAATATTTTGGAAGAGTTTGAGAAGGAGTAGCATTAATTATTCTTTAAATGTTTGGTAAAATTTACCAGTGAAAGCATTTAGTCCTAGATTATCATTGGTTGGGAGGTTTCTGATTATAGATTCCATCCTTGTTTGTTACTGATCTATTAAGATTTTCTATTTTTTATAATTTATTTATGGTAAGTTGCATCTCTAGAAATGTATCAATTTTTTAGGTTATCTAATTTATTCGTATATAATTGTTTATTTTCGTCTGTTAGGAGTCTTTTTGTTTCTGTGCTGTCAGTTTTAATGTGTCCTCTTTCATTTCTAATTTTATTTACTCGAGTCTTCTCTCTTCTTTTTTCTTGGTCTAGCTAAAGGTTTATTAATTAATTTTGTTTATCTTTTTTAAAAAACAATGTTGATTTTTTTGTGTTTCTATTTTCTATTTTGATTCTTTTTTTCTCTAATCTTTATTATTTTTTCCTTCTGCTATCTTTTTTTTTCTTTTTTCTTTTCCTAAATCGTTGAGGATTAAAATTAGGTTGCATATTTGACATCTTTCTTTTTTTAATAAAGGTGTTTATTGCTATAAGCTTCTAAATTATTACTGATTTTGCTTCATCTCATAAGTTTTCGTGTGGTGTGTTTTTATTGGAATAAAACGTTTTGGGTCAATGGGGAACTTTTTGGAAACCCTAGTATGGGAAAAGGTCAACACAGGTACTTCAACAATATCAGGAGACGGTGTTCAAAGTTTCAGTTAGCAACTGGAAGTTACTGTTCAACCACATTCTGAAACTGCTTGCAAGTTCGATAGAAACTAGGAAACAAACAACTACCAGAAAGAGAAAATTAGGTGACTCGTGATCACAAGCCTTCTCCCCACACAGAATTAGGGGGCAAATACTCAGCAACTCAGAATTACTTGAGGATTTGAGCCCAGGTAGCCCTGACCAACAATGGCAACCCCTTCCGGTCCCCTTCCATTCTGTGGAAGCTTTTACTTTCGCTTGCTCGATAAACTGCATTGCTGTTCACTCTCTCGGTCTGTGAACTCTTGTTTGGAGCTGCAATACTCACCATGGTGTTAAGGCTTTCTGCTCGAGCAAGGGAAGCCAAGAACCTGAGCCCAGAGCCCAAGCTGGGCCTGGAGAAAGGCCCTTCTCAGGGCCATCCTAGGACCCAGCAACTGTATTTTCGGCAACATTTTTATTTGTCTTGAGATATTTTCTAATTTCTCTTTTGATTTTTTAATGACTTTTCGCTTTCAAGAATGTGTTATTTATTTTTTATGCATTTGTGAATTTTCCTACTCTCACCACTTGTATTCAACGTAGTACTAGAAAACTTAGCCAGAGCAATTAGGAAAAAAGTAAACAAAAGGCACCCACGTCAAAAGGGAGAAGTAAAATTGTCTCTTTCTGTAAGTGACATGATCTTACATGTACAAAACCCTAAAGGCACTTAAAAAATAAAAACTAGTGACTGAATTTAGGAAAGTGACAGGATACTAAATCAACATATAAAAATAATTTCGGTTTCTATACATTTATGATAAGGTCTTTGTTATTACTTTGATATGATTGGTTTGTCCTCCCAAAACTTATGTTCAAATTGGGTCCCCAATGTGATGGTACTGGGGCTAGTTAGGAGGTATTTGGCTTATGGAGGTAGGTCCCTCATGAAAGTCTTGGTGCTGTTCTCCCTGTAGTGAGACATTCTCCAGCAAAGATGAAATTAGTTAACATGGGAATAGATTAGTTCCCATGAAGGTGGTTTGTTATAAAGTGAGATTTATCCTCCTGTTTAGTCCCTCTTTGCACATGCCTGCTTTCCTTTTCACCTTCTCTGCCATATTTTGATGCAGCACAGAAGTCCTCAGCAGAAACCAAGCATGTGCCAATGCCATACTTCTTACAGCCTGCAGAACTGTGAACCTGATAAACATATTTTCTTTATAAGCTACCCATCAACAGGTATTTCTTTACAACAACACAAAATTGATCAAGATAGTATTCAGAAAAGAAATTTTTAAAAATCCTATTTATAACACCAATAATAAGCATTGAAGAATAAAATTAACCAAAGAAGTAAAAAATTTGTATACTGAAAATCAAAAGAAATTAATGAAATAAATTATAGGGGCCACAAATAAATCAAGACATCTTTGTTCATGAAAGGATGTTTCCGTGTAATTGGGAATATTAAATTTGTATTTAAGCAAAAATATTTTATCAGTAATAATTTTCTTCCTTACTTGTTTGTTTCTTTAATGTTAGAGAAGAATTGACACAGGAACATTTTTTCTTTAGTTTAAATGAGAGTGATTTTATTGTGAAATGTATCTCTACTTAAGATACCGAAAATCACTAAAGAAATTAAGTTTAAAAATAATGCTTAGGAGTATAACAGAAACTTGATATTTTTATAATTGTATCACTTCTTAAGAAGTTCCTAGGAGCATGCTCTTGTTATAAACTTGTTTATTTTCAGTGATATTCAATAATATACCTTGAGATTATCTATCTCTTTCTCTGTCAATCAATCATCTACTTAACTATCTATATATTTATCATTCTATATGCCATACTCTGTGAAACCACTAAGGTTCAGCATAACCCATAAAAACTTTATAGAATGATATGATGTGATTTTTAAAAAATGGACAATTTGGAGTATCAGCAAAAGAGAGATAGTTTGGAGAGAAAAAGAGAGGAGGGATAAGATTTGCTGCCAGACATCTAAAGAGACTTATCACATATCCTTGTTAGTATCAGTATTTTAAAAATATTAAAAATTAACTTCATAGGTTTTATTCTTTTCAGTCTTTGATGCTCAATCTAACATGCAATTCATGTATGTCATTCCTACAGAAAGATTTTAAGGAGTGGCTAAAAGCAGAGATTCAATTAATGTTTACACTATAAGGCTCAATTCAACATGTTATATTTAAATAATTATTCAGTAAGAGTTGCTTTAGGCACCATCAATATGTTATGTATGTACTAAATGCAGATTATTCTACTTCCTGATTAGTGTATCCATCAGGGTTTTGGGGGTTTAAGCAGCAGAAACCACTTCTGATTAATAAGCAGAAATTATCTTTTGGGAATATATGAAAGCTCAAAGGATTTCTAGGAACTATTATCCATCACTACTTCTCCTCACCACCTCCTCCACCAACTGTCCTTCCTAGCCACTGGGAACCAATATTCTATTGTCTATCTCCATGAGTTCAATTGTTTTAATATTTAGCTCCCATAAATAAGTAAGAGCATGAAAAGTTGTATAAAAATAAATGACTTTTTAAATAAAATGAAAAGGATAGTCTTATCATAAACTAGACTATTATAGTCTATCATAAACCAGCTGACATTTCGATATTTCATAATTAAACATAAGTTTTCTATACTTTATACTTAAAGATAAAAATATTGAATAAACTTCAAAATGGAAACTAGAGAATTAAAGATAGGTTGATGGGCAATGATCATAAAAATCTCCTGTAAAATGAAGAAATGACACAAGCATTATCATTTATTACTTTACTCTATAAAATTTCAATCTATTTATTCTTATTTAATTTTTTATTTCAATAGCATTAGGAATACAAGTGATTTTTTTGGTTATACAGATGAATTTTATAGTGGTAAATTTCAATTATGAAGAATCCTGTGATAAATATACATGTGCAGGGACTTTTTTTGAAACATGGACTATTTTTGTACCTTTGAATAGTAGGGTTTCTGGATTAATGGTAAATCTACTTTTAGTTCTTTGAGAAACCTTCATGCTGTTTTCCATAGAGGTTATGCTAATTTATATTTCCATCAGCAGCCTGTAGTGTTCCCTTTTAAATCCCATCCATCTCAACATCTATTGCTTAATGACTTGTTAATAATGTGGTACCTCATTGCAGTTTTAATTTGCATTTCCCTGATGATTAGTGATTAAAATGGTTTGGCTATGGCCCCACCCAAATCTCAACTTGAATTATATCTCCCAAAATTCTCACGTGTTGTGGGAGAGACTTAGGGGGAGGTAATTGAATTGTGGGTCTTTCCATGCTGTTCTTGTGATATTGAATAAGTATCATGAGATCTGATGGGTTTATCAGGGGTTTCTGCTTTTGCTTCATCCTCATTTTTCTCTTGCTGCTGCCATGTAAGAAATGCCTTTTGCTCCCGCCATGATTCTGAGGCCTCCCCTGTGGAACTGTAAGTTCAATTAAACCTTTTTTTTTTTTTTTGGTTCCTACTTTTGGTATGTGGAACTGTAAGTTCAATTAAACCTTTTATTGTTCTCAGTTTTGGGTATGTCTATCAGCAGTATGAAAACAAAGTAATATAGTAAATTGGTACCAGTAGAGTGGGATGTATTGAAAATATAACCGAAAATATGGAAGCAACTTTGGAACTGGGTAACAGGCAGAGGTTGGAACAGTTTGGAGGGCTCAGAAGATGATAGGAAAATGTGGGAAAGTTTGGAACCTCCTAGAGACTTGATGAATGGCTTGGACAAAAATGCTGATAGTGATATGAGCAATAAGGTTCAGACTGAGGTAGTTTCAGATGGAGATGAGGAATTTGTTGGGAACTAGAGCAAAGGTGACTCTTGCTACATTTTAGCAAAGAGGTTGATGGCATTTTGGCCCTCCCCTAGAGATTTGTGGAACCTTGAACTTGAGAGAGATAAAGAGTATCTGGTGGAAGAAATGTCTAAGTAGCAAAACATTCAAAAAGTGATTTGGATGCTGTTAAAAACACTCCGTTTTAAAAGGGAAGCAGCATAAAGTTAAGAAACTTTGCAGCCTGACAATGCAATAGAAAAGAAATACCCTTTTTTTTTTTTTTTTTTTTTGAGGAGAAATTAAAGCTGGCTGCAGAAATTTTTGTAAGTAGCAAAGAGGCTGTTAATTCCCAAGACCATGGGGAAAATGTCCCCAGGTCATGTCAGAGACCTTCATGGCAGCCCTCCCATCACAGACCCCAAGACAAAAAAATGGTTTTTGGGCCAGTCTGTGTGCTGCCTAGACACTTGGTGCCCTATGTCCCAGCTGCTCCAGCAATGGCTGAAATGGCCCAATGTAGAGTTTAGGCTGTGGCTTCAGAGGGTAGATGCCCCAATATCTGGCAGTTTCCATGTGGTATTGAGTCTAAAGGTACATAGATGTCAAGAATTGAGGTTTAGGAACCTCTGCCTAGATTTCAGAAGATGTATGGAAATTCCTGGTTGCCCAAGCAAAAGTTTGCTGCAGGGGTGGGGCCCTCATGGAGAACCTCTGCTAGGGCAGTGCAGAAAGAAAATGTGGGGTCAGAACCCTCATATGGAGTCTCTACTGGGGCACTGCCTAGTGCAACTGTGAGAAGAATGCAACCGTCCTCAAGACCACAGAATGGTAGATCCACCGACAGACTGCACCGTGCATCTGCAAAAGCCACAGACCCTCAATGCCAGCCTGTGAAAGCAGCCAGGAGGAAGGCTGTACCCTGCAAAGGAACAAGGGTGGAGCTGCCCAAGACCATGGGAAACCACCTTTTGCATCAGTATGGCTTGGATGTGAGACCTGGAGTAGAAGGAGATTATTGAAGCTTTAAATTTGACTGCCCTACTGGATTTTGAACTTGCGTGTGCCCTGTAGCCTCTTTGTTTTGGTCAACTTTTCCCATCTGGAATGGCTGTATTTACACAATGCCTGTACCCCCATTTTATCTAGGAAGTAACTAGCTTGCTTTTGATTTTACACTCATAGGAGGAAGGGACTTGCCTTGTCTCAGATGAGACTGTGGACTGCGGACTTTTGGGTTAATGCTGAAATGAGTTAAGACTTTGGGGAATTGTTGGGAAGGCATGCTTGGTTTTAAAATGTGAGGACATGAGATTTGGAGGTGCCAGTGGCAGAATGATGTAGTTTGTCTGTGTCCCCACCTAAATCTCAACTTGATGTTATTGGCCAAAATTCCCACATGTTATGGGAGGAACTTGGAGAAGGTAATTGAATCATGTGAGCCGGTCTTTCCCATGCTGTTCTCATGATAGTGAACAAGTCTTACCAGATATGATGGTTTTATTAGTGGTTTCCGCTTTTGCTTCTTCCTCATTCTTCTCTTGCCACCAACACGTAAGAAGTGCGCTTTGCCCCCTGCCATGTTTCTGAGGCCTCCTCAGCCATGTGGAACTCTAAGTTCAGTTAAACCTCTTTTTTGTTTTCAGTTTCAGGTTTATCTTTATCAGCAGTAGAAAAACAAACTAATAAAGTGATGTTGAGCATTTTTTTCATGTTTGCTGATCATTTGTGTATCTTCTTTTGAGAAGTGTCTATTCCTGCCATTTGCCCAATTTTAATGGGATTATTCGGCTTATTCTTGCTGATTTGAGTTCCTTGTAGATTCTGAATATTAGTTATTTTTTAGTTGCATAATTCGCAAAACTTTTCTTAGTCTGTAGGGTTTTTTTTTTTTTTTTGCTCTGAAGATTATTTATTTTGCTGTACAGTAGCTGTTTAGTTTAATTAGGTTTCATTTATTTATTTTTGCTTTTGTTGCATTTGCTTTTGGAGTTTTCATCAACAATTATTTGCCTAGGCTAATGTCCGAAAAGTCTTTGCTATGTTTTCTTCCAGAATTTCTATGGACTCAAGTCTTAGATTTAAGTGTTTAGTCCATCTTGGGTTAATTTTTGTATATACTGAGAGATAGGAATCCGGTTTTTTTTCTTCCTGGGGATATTCAATTTTCCCAGCATCATTTATTGAATAGGATGTCTTTTTCACAGTTTATGTTTTTGTATTCTTTGTTGGTCATAAGTGTCTGGCTTAACTTCTGTCTTCTATATTCTGTTCCATTGGTCTATGTATCTACTTTTATACTAGTTCCATAGTTCCATGCTGTTTGGGTTATTGTGTTCTTGTAGTATAGTTTGAAGTCAGCTAATGTGATCCCTCCAAATTGGTTCCTTTTGATTTTCTAATTCTAAAAAATTAATATGTGTTTTTTATTTTGTTTTTCCTAAAAGCTGATGTGTATTTAATGCTGATATGGATATTGACAACCTGCTTATAGGAAAAGAATCAGTAGTCAAAATAATAAATCAATAACCTGGAAATAAAAGTGTCAATAGAAGCACCATTCAGAATTTTTGTGAATTTTTATATAGGCCTTAGAATAATTTCAATATGAAGACATTAATTAATTAATTATGTGAGACAGGGTCTCTCTCTGTCACCCATGCTGGAGTGCAGTGTTGCTATCTGTGCTCACTGCAGCCTCTGCCTCTCAGGCTCAAGGGCTCCTCCACCTCAGCTTCCCAAGTTGCTGGGCCTATAGGCATGCACCACCATACCTAGCTGATACTTTATGTTTTTGTAGAGATTGGGTTTTGCCATGTTGCCCAGACTGGTCTCAAACTCATGGACTCAAGAGATCTGCCTGCCTCAACCTCCGAAAATGTTGAGATTACAGACATGAGCCATGACGCTTGACCCATTTAATTTTAAAAGTCTGTTTATCTCCAGAAAACATGTAATTTTTCATTTGAATCACTTTTCAATGTCTGAAAAATATTTTATATATAGCATTCGTGTAATAGAATTCCTTAACTTAGGAAGAAGTTAACTTGGTACTTTTAAATAGATAGCGTCATTTATGGATAATGACTTTTTGCTTCCACTGTATTGAGAAAGAAGCCAAAATGCCACCAAAAGCTTCTCAAAGCCCTTTGATAGAAGCCATCAGAAGAGCAAAGTCAGGGTTAGTTGACCTGTGTCCAGTATTGAAGCCAATTTTACTGCTGCATTAGGAAATATCTTTTGAAAGCCAGTGTTCATAGATGAAGATATGGTGATTGGAAACAATCCATCACACTATTTGATCAGTAAGTTAAAATGGTTGTCAGTTTCAAAGTGCCTTCTCTTTTGAAAAGAGATTTTTTGATATTAATGGCAAGGCTACAGCTCATCCAGGAAACAACTCAAGGAATCCACATTAAAAAGCTACTGATGGGAGAAGGTTCTGAATGACCTTTAGAATAGCATAATTGTGCCAGAGTGCTGATTTATATCATTTGCTCTTTTACAGGCCTTAAAAAGTTCATTGAGGAAAATAATATTCTCTGAATTTCAACTCGGTAATTTATGATTATAATTGGAGAGATGGCTAGAGTTTCTAGCCGTGTATGAAAACATAAATATAAAATAATAGTAGAGCAGATGAAGAAGAAATAATTTCTGAGTAAGGGACATAAGTCACTGTTTATATGAATTCAGAACAGAATTTTATCTCATACAATTAATGTACCTTCTAGGACCAAGGAAGCTTTGTTAACCAAAACATATAACTTCTTTTTTTTTTTTTTTTTTTTTTTTTTTTTTTTTTTTATAAAGATGCCATGAAATAAGCAATGTAAAATTTTAGAGAGTTAAAAAATATTCTTGAATTTTGATAGGTGCCTCCCAGTCACATATTACATGTATGGTAGTTGACAGCCTCTCATAAAACATGTTTACTTTTGAACTATGTATACATTTTTGTTTTTACTTTGTGTCAGAGTTTCTTTCCTGTTGCCCAGGCTGGAGTGCACTGGTGTAATCTCGGCTCAACACAATCTCCACCTCCTGGGTTCGAGCAATTCTCCTGTCTCAGAATCCCGAGTAGCTGGGATTACAGGTGTGCACCACCATGCCCAGCTCATTTTCCATTTTTAGTAGAGATGGGGTTTCTCCATATTGGTTAGGCCGGTCTCAAACTCCCGACCTCAGGTGATCAGCCCACCTCGGCCTCCCAAAATGCTGGGATTACAGGGGTGAGCCACAGGGCCCAGCTTATTTCTTGTTTTTTTTTTTTGTTTGTTTTGTTTTTTTTTTTTGGTTTGTTTGTTTGTTTTGTTTTGTTTTTTAATCAATATAGGCACATGAGATGGCTGTACCAGGTTAAGTAGGCCATCTGGAACCACAGAGCAAAGATTTTTTCTCTTTATTTCCCTTGTGAGCAAAATAAACCAATAAGAATAAATGTAAAATCAAAGATGATGACTTTATTATAAACATACTTAGGTTGATAACTTAAAAAATGCTTAGAAATTACATATGTATGTGTGTGTATGCATATTATTTATACATTTATACACACACACACATACATATATATATATATATATATTTCTCTTTCTAGGATGGAAAAAATGTTAAAAGCTTGTTTTAATAAGAACAGTACTAAAAAACCAAATTCTTGCCTGATAAGAAAGTTTCACAACATATACGTCATAATTATATTATTCTTATATGAGGAAGAAAGAAACGAATGGGGAAGAGCTACAGAAGAAGGAAGATGGGGAAATAAGTATATGTATTATTTTAATATTTTTCGATTTCTGAAGAGGTGAATATAAACTCATTTACTAATATCCATGTACTTATTCATCAGATAATTTTGAGTACCATCCATTTCCTCTGTATTGATTTGAACATGGGTGATACAATAATGAAGGAACAGAGAATGCCCGTGCTTTCATGTAGTTTAAACCTCTGTGATGAGAAATAAATAATAAATATATTTATACATATCAGATAATGACAAAAATAAGGCTAGAAAAAGGAAACAAATGGCTAGTGGGAAGTGGGGGAATTGGAAGTCATATTTTGGTAGGATGGACAGTTAAGTCCTTTCTTATGGGGTGACATTTTAGCAAAGATCTGAATGAAGTAAGACAGCAAGCTCTGCAGATTTCTAGGGAAAAGCGTTACGGGCAGAGAATGCAGAGTATGCCATAGCCCTGAAGATCTTGATTCGTATGCTTAAAGGAATTCAAAAAGGCCATATCTGAGGCCATATAAATATCAGAAAGAGTGGTAAAAGAGCCAGTCATAGAGGTGGTTGTGGGCCAGGCTATGTAGGGCATTGTAGAACAATATATGAAACTTATGTTTGGTACTGAGTTAAATTGTAATGCATTAGTGATTTCTGTATACAATAGCAATATGATCTAGTTTATGTATCATAAAATTCACTTTGGCTGCAGTGTGAAGAATGAAATGTAAATGGGATATATATGTGTTAAGAGACAATTGAGAGGCTATTACAAACACGTGTCATACAAATAGTGATAATAAGAAAGCTAGAGTGCCCATATCAACATTACACAAAGTAAATTTAAAACAAAGCATATTGCTAGAGATAAAGAGAAACATTTCAATTTTAAATACATTGATTCCTAACAAAGGCATAAAAATTGAAAACATATATGTACTTATTAGGAGAGCCCTCAAAATATATGAAGCAAAAACTAACAAAATTAAAAGGAGAAAGTAGGCTGGGCATGTTGGCTCAAGCCTGTAACCCCAGCACTTTTGGAGGCCAAGGTGGGTGGATCACCTGAGGTCAGGAGTTTGAGACCAGCCTGGCCAATATGGAGAAACTCTGTCTCTACTAAAAATAAAAATATTTCTTTAAAAAAGCCTGATGTGGTGGCAGGCACCTGTAATCCCAGCTACTCGCCAGGCTGAGGCAGGGAGAATCACTTGAATTTGGGAGGCAGAGGTTGCAGTGAGACGAGATCGCGCCACTGCACTCCAGCCTGAGCAACAGAGTGAGACTCTGTCTCAAAGAAAAAAATATTGTACTTCATATAGCATCATTTACAAAAATGATCTGAAAATGGAAAATAGACTTCAATATGAGAGATAAAATTATAAAACACTTAGAAGAAAGCATAGGCATAACTCTTTGTGATCATAGACTAGGGAGCTTCCTAGATAATCACTAAAGGCATAAGCAACCAAAAAAGTAGAGAATTCAATGTCATGAAATTTAAAAATTTTCGTTTTTCAAAGGACAGCATCAAGAAAGTGAAAAAGGTAACTCATGGAATCAGGAAAAAAATTACAAATTATGTATCTTTGAAGAAACTTGTATCCTTGGCCAACTTCTCCCTTTTGGAATAGAAATGTTTACCTAATGTTTATATCCCCATTGTATTATGGGAGTAACTGTCTTCTTTTTGATTTTACAGGGTCATAGATGTCCTTCTACTTATTTAGGTGTTATATAATTTTTCAGCAATATTTTATAGTTTTCACTGTACAAATCTTTTACCTCTGCATTAATCTGTTCTTGCATTTCTATAAATAATTATTATACCTGAAACTGGCTGATTTATGAACAAAAAGAGCTCTAATTGGCTTACAGTTCTACAGGCTGTACAGGAAACATGATGCTGGCATCTGCTTTGCTTATGGGGAGGCTTCAGGAAATTTACAATCATGGTGAAAGGCTAAGGGGGAGCAGACACTTTACATGATCAGAGCAGGAGCAAGAGAGAAGAGCAAGGGAAGGTGCCACACACTTTTAAACAACCAGATCTTGAGATAACTCACTATCACGAGAATATGACCAAGGAGGGGATGGCACTAAACTCCTTATTAGAAACCACACCTATGATTCAATCATCCACAGTATGAATAATTCACAGTATGAGCTACACCTCCTATAGTGGGGATTACAATTCATCGAAAGATTTGGTGAGGACACAAATCCAAACCATATCAACCTCCTTTGATAATTTTTTTCCTAACATTTTTTGGATGCTATTGGCAGTGAAATTGCTTTGTTCATTTCCTTTGCAGACCATGCTTGGTAGAAACACCACCAGGTTTTGTATGTTAGTTTCATTAGCCTGCAACCTTGCTGAATTTATTTTGTAGCTCTACTAGAGTTTATATAGATTCTTTGGGATATTCTGTATGTAAGATCATGTAATCTGGGAACAGAGATACTTTTATCATTACTTTTCTTTTTTTTTTTTTTTTTTTTTTTTTTTTTTTATTGCATTTTAGGTTTTGGGGTACATGTGATGAACATGCAAGATTGTTGCATAGGTACACACATGGCAGTGTGCTTTGCTGCCTTCCGTCCCCTCACCTGTATCTGTCATTTCTCCCCATGCTATCTCTTCCCACCTCCCCACCCCCCGCCCCTCCCCCATTTCCCCCCAACAGACCCCAGTGTGTAGTGCTCCCCTCCCTGTGTCCATGTGTTCTCATTGTTCAACACCCGCCTATGAGCGAGAATATACGGTGTTTGATTTTCTGCTCTTGTGTCAGTTTGCTGAGAATGATGGTTTCTAGGTTCATCCATGTCCCTATAAAGGACGTGAACTCATCGTTTTTGATGGCTGCATAATATTCCATGGTGTATATGTACCACATTTTCCCTATCCAGTCTATCATCGTTGGGCATTTGGGTTGGTTCCAGGTCTTTGCTATTGTAAACAGTGCTGCAATGAACATTCGTGTGCACGTGTCCTTGTAGTAGAATGATTTATAATCCTTTGGATATATACCCAGTAATGGGATTGCTGGGTCAAATGGGATTTCTATTTTTAGGTCCTTGAGGAATCGCCACACTGTCTTCCACAATGGTTGAATTAATTTACATTCCCACCAACAGTGTAAAAGTGTTCCTATTTCTCCACATCCTCTCCAGCATCTGTTGTTTCCCGATTTTTTAATGATCGCCATTCTAACTGGTGTGAGATGGTATCTCAATGTGGTTTTGATTTGCATTTCTCTGATGACCAGTGATGATGAGCATTTTTTCATATGTTTGTTGGCCTCCTGTATGTCTTCTTTTGTAAAGTATCTGTTCATATCCTTTGCCCATTTTTGAATGGGCTTGTTTGTTTTTTTCTTGTAGATCTGCTTTAGTTCTTTGTGAATTCTGGATATCAGCCCCTTGTCAGATGGGTAGACTGCAAAAATTTTTTCCCATTCTGTTGGTTGCCGATTCACTCTACTGACTGTTTCTTTTGCCGTGCAGAAGCTGAGGAGTTTGATTAGGTCCCATTTGTCTATTTTGGCTTTTGTTGCCATTGCTTTTGGCGTTTTGGTCATGAAGTCCTTGCCTACGCCTATGTCCTGAATGGTTTTGCCTAGATTTTCTTCTAGGGTTTTTATGGTATTAGGTCTGATGTTTAAGTCTTTAATCCATCTGGAGTTAATTTTGGTGTAAGGTGTCAGGAAGGGGTCCTGTTTCTGCTTTCTGTACATGGCTAGCCAGTTTTCCCAACACCATTTATTAAACAGGGAGTCCTTTCCCCATTGCTTGTTTTTGTCAGGTTTGTCGAAGATCAGATGGTTGTGGGTATGTTGTATTTCCTGTGAGGCCTATGTTCTGTTCCATTGGTCTATATCTCTGTTTTGGTACCAGTACCATGCTGTTTTGATTACTGTAGCCTTGTAGTATAGTTTGAAGTCCGGTAGTGTGATGCCTCCCGCTTTGTTCTTTTTGCTTAGAATTGACTTGGCTATGCGGGCTCTCTTTTGGTTCCATATGAAGTTTAAGGTGTTTTTTTCCAGTTCTGTGAAGAAGGTCATTGGTAGCTTGATGGGAATAGCGTTGAATCTGTAAATTACTTTGGGCAGTATGGCCATTTTCACGATGTTGATTCTTCCTAACCATGAACATGGAATGTTTCTCCATCTGTTTGTATCCTCTCTTATTTCGTTGAGCAATGGCTTGTAGTTCTCCTTGAAGAGGTCCTTTACGTTCCTTGTTAGTTGTATTCCTAGGTACTTTATTCTCTTTGTAGCAATTGTGAATGGCAGTTCGTTCTTGATTTGGCTCTCTTGAAGTCTATTACTGGTGTATAGGAATGCTTGTGATTTTTGCACGTTGATTTTGTATCCTGAGACTTTGCTGAAGTTGTTTATCAGTTTCAGGAGATTTTGGGCTGAGATGATGGGGTCTTCCAGATAAACAATCATGTCATCTGCAAATAGAGACAATTTGATTTCCTCCTTTCCAATTTGGATACCCTTTATTTCTTTTTCTTGCCTGATTGCTCTGGCTAGAACTTCCAGTACTATATTGAATAGGAGTGGTGAGAGAGGGCATCCTTGTCTAGTGCCAGATTTCAAAGGGAATGTTTCCAGTTTTTGCCCATTCAGTATGATATTGGCTGTTGGTTTGTCGTAAATAGCTTTTATTGTTTTGAGATACGTTCCATCAATACCTAGTTTATTGAGGGTTTTTAGCATAAAGGGTTGTTGAATTTTGTCAAAAGCCTTCTCTGCATCAATCGAGATAATCATGTGGTTTTTGTCTTTGGTTCTGTTTATGTGGTGAATTACGTTTATGGACTTGCGTATGTTGAACCAGCCTTGCATCCCCGGGATGAATCCTACTTGATCATGGTGGATGAGCTTTTTGATATGCTGTTGCAATCGGTTTGCCAGTATTTTATTGAAGATTTTTGCATCTATGTTCATCATGGATATTGGCCTGAAATTTTCTTTTCTTTTTGAGTCTCTGCCGGGTTTTGGTATCAGGATGATGTTTGTCTCGTAAAATGATTTAGGAAGGATTCCCTCTTTTTGGATTGTCTGGAATAGTTTCAGAAGGAATGGTATCAGCTCCTCCTTGTATGTCTGGTAGAATTCAGCTGTGAACCCATCTGGACCTGGGCTTTTTTTGGGTGGTAGGCTCTTTATTGCTGCCTCGACTTCAGACCATGTTATTGGTCTATTCAGGGTTTCAGCTTCTTCCAGGTTTAGGCTTGGGAGGTTGCAGGTGTCCAGGAATTTATCCATTTCTTCCAGGTTTACTAGTTTATGTGCATAGAGTTGTTTGTAATAATCTCTGATGATGGTTTGGATTTCTGTGGAATCTGTGGTGATATCCCCTTTATCGTTTTTTATTGCATCAATTTGGTTATTCTCTCTTTTCTTTTTTATTAATCTGGCTAGTGGTCTGTCTATTTTGTTGATCTTTTCAAAAAACCAGCTCCTGGATTTATTGATTTTTTGAAGAGTTTTTTGTGTCTCTATTTCCTTCAGTTCTGCTCTGATCTTAGTTATTTCCTGTCTTCTGCTAGGTTTTGAGTTTTTTTGATCTTGCTCCTCTAGCTCTTTCAATTTTGATGATAGGGTGTCAATTTTAGATCTCTCCTTTCTTCTCATGTGGGCACTCATTGCTATATATTTTCCTCTAGAGACTGCTTTAAATGTGTCCCAGAGATTCTGGTATGTTGTGTCTTCGTTCTCATTGGTTTCGAAGAACATCTTTATTTCTGCCTTCATTTCATTGTTTATCCAGTCAACATTCAAGAGCAAGTTGTTCAGTTTCCATGAAGCTGTGCGGTTCTGAGTTAGTTTCTGCATTCTGAGTTCTAACTCGATTGCACTGTGGTCTGAGAGACTGTTTGTTATGATTTCTGTTCTTTTGCATTTGCTGAGGAGTGATTTATTGCCAATTATGTGGTCAATTTTAGAGTAGGTGTGATGTGGTGCTGAGAAGAATGTATATTCTGTGGATTTGGGGTGGAGAGTTCTGTAAATGTCTATTAGGTTTGCTCGTTCCAGGTCTGTGTTCAGGTCCTGGATATCCTTGTTGATTTTCTGTCTGGTTGATCTGTCTAATATTGACAATGGGGTGTTAAAGTCTCCCACTATTATTGTGTGGGAGTCTAAGTCTCTTTCTAAGTCATTAAGAACTTGCCTTATGTATCTGGGTGCTCCTGTATTGGGTGCATATATATTTAGGATCGTTAGCTCTTCTTGTTGCAGTGATCCTTTTACCATTATGTAATGTCCTTCTTTGTCTCTTTTGATCTTTGTTGCTTTAAAGTCTATTTTATCAGAGATGAGAATTGCAACTCCTGCCTTTTTTTGCTCTCCATTTGCTTGGTAGATATTCCTCCATCCCTTTATTTTGAGCCTTTGTGTATCCTTGCATGTAAGATGGGTTTCCTGGATACAGCACACTGATGGGTTTTGGCTTTTTATCCAATTTGCCAGTCTGTGTCTTTTGATTGGGGCATTTAGGCCATTGACATTTAGGGATAGTATTGTTATGTGTGAATTTGATGCTGTCATTTTGATGCTACCTGGCTGTTTTGTTGGTTAGTTGATGCAGATTCTTGATTGTGTTGCTGCTTTTTTACCATTTGGTGTGTTTTTGGAGTGGCTGGTACTGGTTGTTCCTTTATATGTGTAGAGCCTCTTTCAGGAGTTCTTGTAGAGCAGGTTTGGTGGTGATGAAATCTCTGAGTGCTTGCTTGTTCACAAAGGATTTTATTTTTCCTTCACTTATGAAGCTGAGTTTGGCTGGATAGGAGATTCTGGGTTGAAAGTTCTTTTCTTTAAGGATGTTGAATATTGGCCCCCAGTCTCTTCTGGCTTGTAGGGTTTCTGCTGAGAGATCTGCTGTGAGTCTAATGGGCTTTCCTTTGTGGGTAACCCGACCTTTCTCTCTGGCTGCCCTTAGCATTTTCTCTTTCATTTCAACCCTGGTGAATCTGACGATTATGTGCCTTGGGGTTGCTCTTCTTGAGGAATATCTCTGTGGTGTTCTCTGTATTTCCTGGATTTGAATATTGGTCTGCCTTGCTAGGTTAGGGAAGTTTTCCTGGATAATATCCTGAAGAGTATTTTCCAGCTTGGATTCATTCTCTTCATCACATTCAGGTACACCTATCAGACGTAGATTAGGTCTTTTCACATAGTCCCACATTTCTTGAAGATTTTGTTCATTCCTTTTTGCGCTTTTTTCTCTGCTCTTGCCTTCTCTTTTTATTTCATTGAGTTGGTCTTCGACCTCTGATATCCTTTCTTCTGCTTGGTCAATTCGGCTGTTGAAGCTTGTGCATGCTTCACGAAGTTCTCGTGTTGCGTTTTTCAGCTCCATCAATTCACTTATTCTCCTCTCTATGCTGTCCATTCTCGTCAGCAGTTCGTCCAATCTTTTTTCAAGGTTCCTATTTTCTTTGCGATGGGTTAGAACATGTTCTTTTAGCTCATTGTAGTTTCTTACTACCCATCTTCTGAAGTCTGATTCTGTCATTTCATCACCCTCCTTCTCCATCCGGTCTGGTTCCCTTGCTGGTGAGGAGTTGTGATCCCTTTTAGGAGGAGAGGTGTTCTGGTTTCGGGAGTTTTCATCCTTTTTACGCTGGTTTCTACCCATTTTTGTGGGTTTATCCACCTGTTGTCTGTTTCTGTCCCAGGGAGTTGGAGCTTTATGAGTTTCCGTTGCACTACTGCCTTTTTTGATTTTTTTTTTTCAGGTCGGACCCGCCCAGCTAGCAGCAGGCCTAGCCTCTGCCTGCCCGCAGGGGCTTTGCTGAGCTGCTGTGGGCTCCGCCCAGCTGCCCTGAGCTCTTCCCTGTAGTCCTTTTTATATGGGCGTAGTTAGAACTGTCTGGGCAATGGTGGCCCCGCCTCTGTTATGGCGGACTCTCTCTGTTGTGGCAGGTTGCCTCGGCAACGGCGGGTTGCCTCGGCAACGGCAGCCTGCCTCCGTAGTGGTGGAGAGTCTCAGTAATGGCGGAAGCCCCTCCCCCACGGAGCCGGACCGTCCCGGTTCAGCTGTGCTTGGTTTGAAGGGCTCAACCCAGAGGGTTTCCAATTACTGTTTTTGTTTTCGTTGTTGTTGGGGGTGGAGGGGTGGGACCAACCGAGCCTGATCACCTGGCTCCCTGACTCAGAGTCTTTTCTTTTAAGTTGAATGACCCCGCGTTCAGGTCGCTTGTTGAAAAGGCGCCGGGATCTCCCGTGCTGTGACTCACGGAGTCGGCTCGAACCGCGGTGCCGGCTCCTGGTGGATTTTTTGCCTAGGAATCTCCTGGCCTGACTCGCTATTTCAGATGAATGGGCTATTCTTCCGTCTCAGGGCTCTGCTCGCCCGCTAAGAGGGCTCCCAGACCAGTGGCTTTTGTACGGAGAACCACAGCAACAGGGAGTGGTCACAGCAGCCGCGCGGGTGGAATCAGCCCCGCGGGGGCCAAAACAGCCGCACCGGCTGGGACTGCGACGCTGGCGACCCCTCTGCCTGGGTATCTCCTGGTCCGTGGGCAATAAGAGTTCGTCTGGAAATGCGGCGTCCACTCACCCTCTGCACTTTCACTGGGAGCTGAAGTCCTGAGCTGTTCTTAGGCGGCCATCTTGAAAGTCGGATCTATCATTACTTTTCAATTTGCATATCTTTTATTAGTCTTCTTGCTTGATTTATCTAGATAAAACTCCCAGCAAAATATTGAATAACAGTCATGAAAGCAGGCATACTTGTCTTATTCTTTATCTTAGGGTGAAAGTCTCCATATTTTTACTATTAGGTTTGATGTTAGCTGTGAGTTTTTATGAATACCATTTATCATGCTGAAGAAGATTCTATTTCTAGTTTCCTGAAATTTTTTTAGAAAAATATTATATTTTGTCAAATATATTTTTCTGCATTGAGTTAATTTTTTTCTTTCATTCTGTTAATGTGTATCACACTGATAAATTTTCTTATGTTTCATCTGTATTGATAATGAACATTGTCTGCAATTTTCTTGTGAATTTTTTAAGTTTAGTTTTCATATTAGGGTAATACTGACATTATAGAATAAGTTAGGAAGTGTTTCCTCCTCTTTTATTTTTGGAAACATTTGAGAAGAAATGATGTCTATTCTTCTTTAAATAATTTATAAAATTCACCTGAATAGCAATCTGATTTTAGACTGTTCAGGAATTTCTGATTACCAGTTCAATCATTTTATTTATTATAGTTCTGTTAAGATTCCCTATTGCTTCCTGAGTCAGTTTTGGTAATTTATATGTTCCTCGATATTTGTTCATTAATTTAGGTAAATTTAATGAAAAGTTAAAGACTAAATTGAAATATTTCTGCAAATGTTGTTCTACTGACTACATTTTTTCAGACAGTATTAATATATACCATTGAAATGTGTATACAGGTCATATAAGTTTGAAAATATGAGGTTAAAAATAGTTCAGCAAAATTGTTTTATAAAATTTATTTTGTTGTTTTTTTATTTTTTATTTTTCAATGTGTTTTATTTTTTTTTTTTTTTTTTTTATTTTTTTTTTTTTGAGACCGAGTTTTGCTCTTGTTACCCAGGCTGGAGTGCAATGGCGCAATCTCGGCTCACCGCAACCTCCGCCTCCTGGGCTCAGGCAATTCTCCTGCCTCAGCCTCCTAAGTAGCTGGGATTACAGGCACGCGCCACCACGCCCAGCTAGTTTTTTGTATTTTTAGTAGAGACGGGGTTTCACTATGTTGACCAGGATGGTCTCGATCTCTCGACCTCGTGATCCACCCGCCTCGGCCTCCCAAAGTGCTGGGATTACAGGCTTGAGCCACCGCGCCCGGCCTCAATGTGTTTTATTTCAATAGGTTTTTGGGGAACACTTTGTGTTTGATTACATGAATAAGTTTTTTAGTGGTGATTTCTGAGATTTTGGTGCACCCATCACCCAAGCACTGTACACTGTACACAGTATATAGTCTTTTATCCCTCACAGTTGTACTAGTTTACAACTTCCAGCAGCATCAAAATGTTCCCTTTTCACCATGTCAACACCAACATCTATTATTTTGTGATTATCACCATTCTTTCAAGAATAAGATGGTATCACATTGTGTTTTCGATTTGTATTTTCCTGATTATTAATGATGCCAAGCATTTCTTCATATGTTTGTTGACCATTTGCATATATTCTTTTGAGAGTTGTCTACTTATGTCCTTAGTACACTTTTTCATGTTATTGTTCGTTTAATTCTTGATGATTTGTTTGACCTCCTTGCAGATTCTGGGTATTAGTCTTTTGTCAAATGTATGGATTGTAATGACTTTCTTCCACTCCCTGGGTTATCGGTTTACTCTAATGATTATTTCTTTGGCTGTGCAGAAGCTTTTTAGTTTAATTAAGTTCCATCTTTTTATCTTCGTTTTTGTTTCATTTGCTTTTGGGTTCTTGGTCATGAAATCTTTGCCTAAGCCAATGTCTAAAGGGTTTTTCTAATGTTATCTTTTATAATTTTTTATGGTTACAGGTCTTAGATTTAATTTTTTTCATCCATCTTGAATTGATTTTTGTATACAGTGAGGGCTAAAGAGTCAATTTCATTCCTCAACATGTGCCTTGCCAATTATCCCAGCACCCATTCAATAGGGTGTGCTTTCCCCACTTTATGTTTTTGTTTTGTTTGTCAAAGATCAGTTGAGTGTAAATACTTGGCTTTATTTCTGGGTTCTCTATCATGTCTCATTGGTGTAGATACCTATTTTTATACCAGTACCATGCTGTTTTGGTGGTTATGGCTTTATATTATAGTTTGAAGTTGGATAATGTAATGCCCCCATATTTTTTCTTTTTGCTTATTTTTGCTTTTGCTATGTTAACTTTTTTTAAGTTCCGTATTTATTTTAGGATTGCATTTTCTAGTTCTGTGAAGAATTTTGGTGGTATTTTGATGGGAGTTACACTGAATTTGTAAATTGCTTTTGGCAGTATGATCATTTTCACAATATTAATTCTACCCAATTATGAGCAGGCGATGTGTTTCTATTTGTTTGTGTCAGCTGTGATTTATTTCAGCAATGTTTTGTAGCTTTCCTTGTAGAGGTCTTTCACCTTCTTCGTTAAGTATATTCCTAAGTATTTTATTTTATTGCAGCTATTGTAAAGTGGGTACAGTTCTCAATTTGATTTTCAGCTTGGTCACTGTTCATGTATCGCAGAGCTACTAATTTTTGTACATTAATTTTGTATCCTGAAACTTTATTGAGTTCAATTACCAGTTCTAGACACTTTTTGAATGAGTCTTCATGGTTTTATGTTGATATTCACTTAGGGTGGCTGGCGGCAAAATATTAACTATTAGGAAAAGTTATAGGCTGTAATCGCAAACCTTTGGGAAGGATAAAAGGTTTTATTGAGGCAGACTGAAGGCAGCTGCCTCATTAACATTAACATAGGAAAGAGACAGAGACAACCAAAGGCTTTACCCCACATCCTTTTGTCTCCACTCTGTTTACTCATGTAAATTTTGTGCCGGGTGGCATCTCCAAAGAAGATCAAAGGGGAATTACCTGCTAATAGTATTTACTCTGGGCCCTGGAACCTAAAGCTTTTATCAGTCATAAAACCATTCTCTTAACTGTGTTAGTTATCCACAAGTGTGTTAACTTAGAAAGTCTGTTGTAAAATCTTGACTGAATAAATGTGTGGATGGACGGAGGGTATTTTTTGATTGATTGCGTTTTGCCCTCTGAAAGCAGCCAATGGCCATTCATAGCCCACTTGTAGCACTGTAATAGTGTGAGAGTGAATTTATTCATCCATCATTGAGTCAGGGTCTACAGGCCAGACTTCTGCAGGTGGTGGCGGACGTCTCAGTTTTCTAGTTATATAATTATGTCATTCAGCAAACAGCGACCAACAGTTTGACTTCCTCATTACTAATTTGGATGCCGTTTATTTCTTTATCTTGTCTAACTGCTCTGGCTATAACTTGCAGTACTACTGAAAAAAGAGACCCATGCATCTAAGATCACCTCCCCCTTGACTTCCCCACTGCATTTCAATAGAACAAAACGCTGGCCGACTGGGGCCTCCTAAATCACCTTCCTGTAAATAGACATGGTGTGGGGGAATTTCATTGGAAGACATTGTTTTTACTTAACAAGATCAAACCCCCACTCCACTCCTCCATTGATCAAGACCCTTTCATATGCGATTTCTAAAACTGTAAATCCAAGACCCTTTCATATGTGATTTCTAAAGCTGTAAACCCAAGATTCTTTCATATGCGATTTCTAAAACTGTAAACTCAAGACCCTTCACTTGTAATTTCTAAAACTGTAAACCCAAGACCCTTTCACTTGTAATTTCTAAGGCTGTGAACCTAAGATTCTTTCATCTGTAATATCTAGAGTAGAAGCCTATATAAAGGCAGAACTTCTCTTTGTTAGGCGAGCTTGGCGGTTAGACAAATTGTGGCCTCACTCCTGGGCCATAATAAAACCTCTTCCTTCCTACTTCGGTGTCTGAGAGGCCTGCTTCTCATGGCCGATCCTGCTTTACTACGTTGAATAGAAGTGGTAAAAGTAGGCATCCTGGTTCCAGTTCTCAGGGGGAATGCTTTCAACATTTCCCCATTCAGTGTAATGTTGGCTGTGGATTTGTCATACATGGATTTTTTGGGGGGGTGGCACCTTACTCTGTTGTCCAGGCTGGAGTGCAGTGATGCAATCTTGGCTCACTGCAACTTCTGCCTCCTGTGTTCAACCGATTCTCCTTTTCAGCCTCCTGAGTAGCTGGGATTATAGTCACCCATCACTACACCTGGCTAATTTTTTTTTGTATTTTTAGTAGAGGCAGAGTTTCACCATGTTGGCCAGGCTGGTCTTGAACTCCTGACCTCAAGTAATCCACCCACCTTGGCCTCTCAAAATGCTGAGATTAGAGGCATTTTGATTTGTTCATCATTTAGTTTTTCTACATAAGAGTAGTTTACATACCACAGTTACAGTGTTACAATATTCTGTGTTTTTCTGTGTATTACCAGTGACTTATTTTTATCTCCAGATGGTTTCTTTTTGCTCATTAAAATTCTTTTTTTTTTTTCTGATGAAAGTACTATTTTTAGTGCTTATTGTAGGACTTGTCTGATGTTAGTGAAATTCCTCAGCTTTTGTTGGCTTGGGAAGGTGTTTCTCCTTCATGTTTGAAAGATAAATTCTCTGGATATATGATTCTAAAGTAAAAGGTTTACTTTTTTGCTTAAGCACTTTAAACATATTATGCTACTCTCTCCTGTCCTGTAAGGCTTCCACTGAAACGTTTACTGCCAGAAGGTTTGGTACTCTATTGTATGCTATTGGTTTCTTTTCTGTTGCTTTTAGGATCCTTTCTTTATTCTTGACCTTTGGGAGTTTGATTGTTAAATGCCTTGAGGTAGTTTTCTTTGAATTAAATTTGCTTGATGTTCTATTGCCTTCTTTTACTTGGTAACATATTTCTCTAAAAGTTCTCTGCTATTATCTGTTTGAGTAAACTTCTTACCTTTATGCCTTTGTCTACCTACACTTTGAGGTTATTAACCGTTAGATTTGTTCTTTTGAGACTATTTCTAGTTTTCTGTGAGCATTCTTTATTTATTATTTTTTTCTTTTGTTTCCTCTGACTGTGTAGTTTCAAATAGCCTGTTTTCAAGCTTACTAATTCTTTCTGCTGCTTAATTTTGCTTTAAAAGGACTCTGATGCATTCTTCAGTATGCCAATCGCATTTTTCAACTCCAGCATTTCTGCTACATTGTTTTTAATTATTTTATTTTCTTTGTTAAATTTATCTGATGAAATTCTGAATACTTTTTTGTGTTATTTTGAATTTCTTTGAGTTTCATCAAACTACTATTTTAAATTTTCCATTTGAAAAATCCTCATAACTCTGTTTCTCCAGGATTCATCCCCAATGCCTTATTTAGATCTTAATGAGGTCATGATTTCCTGGATAGCCTTGGTACTAGTTAATGTTTGTTTGTGTCTGGGCATTGAAGAGTTAGGTATTTATTGTAGTCTTCACATTCTGGTCTTGTTTATACAAATCCATCTTGGGGAGACTTTCCAGATATTTGAAAAGACTTTGTTCTTGTAATCTAAGCTGCATCTTCTTTAGAGGGCACCTCAAGTCAAGTAACACTCTTGTTGCAGACTTGCAGACGTTCCACCTTGTTGGTCTTGGACAAGGTCCGGAAGAATTCTCTGTTTTTACCTAGACAGAGACTCATTCTCTTCCCTTGCTTTCTAACAAACAACTGGAATGTCTTTCTCTCTCTTTTGTACCTCCTAAATCTGACAGTCAAGCCATACAAGCACCCTTGTGGCTATAATCACTAGGACTATGCATTGGTCAGTCCTGATTCCAACACAGCACTGTGTCTCACACAAGATCTCTTGTAGTCACACTTTTGTTACCGCTTATGTCCTCTTAAAGACCTGGGGCTCTATAATCAGCAGGTGTCAAAGCCAGCCAGGCCTATGCCCTTCCCATCAGGGCAGCAAGTTCCCACAGGCCCCATGTGTTTCCGACGGTGCCATCCAAGAGCCAGGGATTAGAGTTCAAAACCTTAGATTTCTATCTGTTGTTCTATTGTACTGTGGCTGATCTGGCATTGAAACCACAAGTCACAATTCTTCCCCACTCTCTACCACAATTTCCAAAGGCAGAGGAGCCTCACTTTGTTGTCACCGTCACCACAGGCACACAGGGAGTACTGCCAGAAAACCACCAATGTTTCCTTAAAGTCCTGGAACTCTTCATTCGACTGTGGTTAATACTGCCTAGCCTGGGACTCACCCTTCAAAGCAGTAGGCTTTTTCCTCTGGCCAGAGGCAGGTCCAGGAATGCCATCCAAGAGCCAACACCTGAAATCAGTGACCCCAAGTGTCTACTTGGTGCTTTACCCCTTTGATCAAGCTGGTACCTAAGATGCAAAACGAAGTTCCCTTTACTGTTTACTCCACTTTGAGAGCCCAAGGGCTAGTGTTGAAATCTATGAGTTTGGTTCTTTCCCTTTAAGGCAGTGGCTTCCTTTTACTCCCTAAGTGTGTCTAGAAATATAATCCTTGAACTAGGGCCTGGAATCATGGTCTCATGACTCTGATCAGTGCCTTATCCTGCTGTGGCTGAGCTGGGATCCAAGATGTAAGACAAAGTGATCCCTATTCTTTCCTCTCCTTTCCTTAAGTGGAAAGAAGGAGTCTATTTTGCAGCTGTGAGTTGTACTGACAAATCTAAGGGAAGGGTGATAACTACACCCCTTTAGCCATCTGGTCTGGTGTGTCAGTAGGTCACATGCCCCCGCCGTCTGCTGGCTCTGCGACCAGTTCAGCACTAGGACTGGCTGAGAAGATGCAGTCCTTGTGGCCTAGACTGCCTTTCAAGTTTGAGGCCCCAGATCACTTTAGCTCACAGTGGTCATGCTTGTGTGAACTCTAGTTCTGACTTTTGGAATTGTTGATTCCTCACTGGCTAAGGCTGATTTAAATGCACCCTCCATGCATGAGTCTCAGCTGAGTTTGTTCCGGTTTTTCTTTTTACTATGTTAGGGTAGCACTTAGTTCAATGCCTCACAATTGCTGCTCTCTTTCTCTTCACTGTGCACAGAAAGCCTCTCTGTACTAAGTTGCTGCTGCCACAGGATGAGAGAGGGATAAAGTTGTAGATTCAAGACTGTTTTTCCTACCGCTTAAGTGCCTCTTTCAGCAATATAATGTTAAAGCCAGGTACTGTGAGCACTCACCTGATTTTTTGTCCTTATGAAGGTCCTTTTTTTGTGTAGATAGTTGTCATCAAATTGTTTTCCTTGCAGGGAAGATAAATGGTAGAGTCTTCCATTTTACCATGTTGTTCTTCATACCTGTCATGTTGCTTTACATTTTATTTTCAAATTATTTTTCAACCAACTCGCTCCAAAGAAGGAACTGTCATCTTAGTACTTAGGAAAATACTACCAATAATTGCTCGTTGGCACTCTGCTTCACACAACCATAACAAAGTATACAGGAAAATGAAGTGCACTGAAACAAATCCAACAATGACAAAATATGTGTAGTGATTACTAATTTCAAAATTGTCTGAATTTCTTTTTTTTTTTTTTTTGAGATGGAATATTGCTCAGTTGCCCAGGCTAGAGTGCAGTGGAACAATCTCAGCTCACTGCAACCTCTGCCTCAGACTCCCAGTAGCTGGAATTACAGGCACCCACCACCATGCCTGGCTAATTTTTTGAATTTTTAGTAGATGCGAGGTTTCACCATGTTGGCCAGGCTGGTCTTGAACCCCTGACCTCAAATGATTCACCTGCCTCAGCCTCCCAAAGCACTGGGATTACTGCTCCCGGCTGTCTGAACTGTTAATCACAGTTTTTAGATGAAGAAAATTCTTCATAAAATAATACTTATACCCATGGACTTAAATTTTGTGTTTATTTACTGTGAAATATTTTACATGAGAGACAAATTTTCCTGAGCTGACTGAGTTAGAGAAGAAACAAATTAAGAGAAAAAAAATGGATTGTTTAATTTCATTAAAATAACCACATTAATAATCATTGGCAGTAACTACTGCAAATATGAAAAGAAAATGGTTGGTAAGTTTGAATATATGAGATTTGAACATATATTATAGGAGTGCCTTTGTATAAAATTTATTTTAATTAATAACAGTCAACATAATATTTTCAGTTTAGTATTCATTCAATATTATATAAGGCTATTAAAAATTTCAAAAAAAATGCTTTAGGTTTTTATAAATGCAGTTTAGAATCTCTGTTATTTAGATATGATTTAGTTTACTTGAAGTATCTAAAATTAATATTTAGATTGAAAAAATAGTGCTTTCTAAAATGTATGCTCACTTCTCTACATGACTACTAAGATATCTTTTTTTACATTGTTAGGTTTTTGCTGTCTCCTCTTTATAGAGTACAATATGAACATATCTATAATAAAATATTTTGTTCCAGACTATGGTTTTGTTGCCATATCCATGAATAGTTACTTACATCGGTTTTGCTTGGCCACATGTTTTTTTGTCTGTTTTTCTTAATTGGTTTCTTTCTTCCTTTACCACTCATTACCTTTGATTATTCTATCTTTAACTGCAGCAGATGATATCTCAGAAATAAACACTTTGAAATCTATACAACCAACTTCTATGATTACTACAAGTTTTGTTTTCAAAAAGCTATCTCTAGTCTTATGCCTAATCTCAGTTTGAATAATGGACTGAACTGAATTAAGTTGGAAGGAATAGTTACTCAGAGTAACGAGGTAGGTATCAATGAATCTTCTAATTTTTTTCTGTGTTAAACCCTGCTGCGTTGGCCGGGCGCAGTGGCTTATGCCTGTAATCCCAGAACTTTGGGAGGCCAAGGTGGGTAGATGGTGAAACCCCATCTCTACTAAAAATACGAAAGCTAGCCAGGCACAGTGGCAGGCATCTGTAATTCCAGCTACTTGGGAGGCTGAGGCAGGAGAATCACTTGAACCTGAGAGGCGGAGGTTGCAGTGAGCCGAGATTGCACCACTGCACTCTAGCCTGGGTGACAGAGCAAGACTCTGTCTCAAAAAACAAACAAACAAACCACACTGTCATCATTTTAATTGAATTAAAACTCATAAAATAATACATTATTGTATTTATTGTCATCTTTTTTCCTATAAAAATATAAATGTATTGTATAAAATTTAGAGAAAACACATACATACACGACAGAGAAGAAACATCTTGTATCATCTCTTCACCCAAAAATAATTCTTTACACTCCTTTGTTTCTATACAAAATCTTTTTTTATATGTTTATTATTTTTACAATAAGATTTCATATTATGTATCTGGTCAACACCTTTTTTAGTGAATATATGGAAGACATTTAAATCTTACTAGACATTCCTCTGTAAGTTTAATGGCTTAACTATTTTTTTATTGAAACATCTATTTTCATAAAGATGTTTTACTTTTTTTTCTGGTTAATGTGTGCTTATTATGAAATATTTAGAAAAATGCAGGAAAATATAAAGAAAATTAACATTGCCCATGTTCATAATACATAAACATGAGGGCTGTTAATGGGTTCAACATATGTATTTACATTATTATTTTATTTTTGTGATTATAGTTGTATGCTGGTTTGAATCTTGCTTTCCCCACTTACCATATTATAATCATTGCTCTTGAGAAACATGGCATTTTTAAAGGCTACATGATCTAACATTCTATAAATGTTTCACATGTTATTTAATTGACTAACTACTGCCTGACATTTATATTGACTCCAGTTTCTCATGCTCATAAACAACTCTGTGATAAACATCTTGGAGCGAACTTTTCACAGGTTTTTAAGATTATTAGCATATATTCCTATAAGGAGAATTACTAGGTAAAATTTATACTGACATTAATTTTTTAATATATGCTTTGACAAAATACCCTCAATATATCTCTGCCAATTTACAGTCCTCCCGGTTATGTAAGAAAGTAACTGTTACTGATATTTTAACATGAGTATTATCATTTATTAATTTTTGTCAATCTGGTAAGTGAAATTGGTATTCTGTTGTTTTAATTTGTATTCCTTTAGTATTGAGACTGAATTATTTTTCAAATACTGATTAGCTAACTGTATTGTAATTGTCTCCTCATATGCTTTTTTATATTTACAGTAATGTACTTATGTATTTTTTTCTCTTTATATAAAAGACTATTAACTTTTTTCTCTCATGTGGCAAAGCATTTCTTCAGAGTGTTCTTTTAAGTGCGTTTATCTTTTATGTAAAAGTAAATATTTTAATAATAATTTCTGTCATTTCTCATGCTTTTGAACTCCTTTCTCTAACTTTGATTCTATATATATTGGCTCATATATGTGTTTTTTTCTCTCTCTATATTTTTTCTCTATAAATACGTATCTATATTATATATAGAAAAAATATATGTCATCCTATATATGTATATGGGACATATATATTCATATATATATGGTCCATTCATATCTATATATCCCTATGGCCCATATGTATATGTATATATATGCATATACGTGGCTCATGTGTGTGTGTGTATATATATACATGAGCCAATATATATATAATCCAAGTATGTGTATGTTTGTATTTATACATTGCTATATATTCTTCCAGTGCTTTTTATAAATATTCACTTAAATATATGCTCTATCTGGAATGTGTTTGTTAAATAATATATAGGAACTATCTACCTAATTTCTCTGCAATTTTTTGCTAGCTATTAATATATATTAATATCAATGGTAGAATAATCCATTGTTTCAAAAACAGAATTAAAATGCCACTTTTATGACATATTATGCTCTCATACCTAGGAAAATATACTGTGCTTATGAACATCAGCCTACAACTTTTCTTATAAAGTTTTATTGCCCATTTGTTTATGTCTTTTGTATGCTGCTTTTACACTACAACAGCACAGTTGACTAGTTGTACCAATGATTGATCATATGGCTAGCAGAGCCAAAAATATTCACTTTGTGATTATTTTATAGGAAAAGTTTGCCAGCTCCTGGTCTCATGTAAAATTGTGACAATTATAATGTATTGATAGGCTCAAATGCATGACAAGAAAAGTCCCTATAATTTTTTTGTTTTTAATAGCATTATAAATATGTGTTCATTTAATCTAGTTAAGCTTGTGAACAAATCTGTTTTATATCATAAGTTAATTTCTTATTTTTTTCTTGGTATTGAATTCAATGTACAAATAAATTTAGGTAAGTGTGTTATCTATGTAATGTTAAATTAACACATATAACGGTTTGTCACAGTGCCTGGCAGAAGATTAGCTGTCAATAGATATGAGTTACCTATAGCTATAAAGCCATTTACTACAGTGGCTTGGTTTGTGTCTGAATTTATCAGTAACTGCTTTTGAATACCTCAGTAAAGTTGTGTAGTTTTCTTTGAATTTGTCTACCATATTTATTATTAAGCTGATTCTTTTGTATTTTTACAGTATGTGATTTGTAGACATGTTATACATTTTATAAATTTGTACAGTGACCAATAAATTATTGCACTAAATTATTAGTTATCCTAGTTTGTATTTTAAATGCCAAAGTAAAATATGCTCAGTGTAGGCTACATGAGATTTTTGAAAACTACAAATGTATAAAGGAAAATTAATTCTTCAATACTATAAAAGAAAGAACTGTTAAAATTCTGACAAATATTCTTTTAAAGTCACTGGTAATTTTTCTCATTCACTTTCACATTTATGGCAAAACAAGCAAGCAACCAAACAAATAAAACTCCTTTCTGTCTCTGTATGACAGTCCCTGATTGTGACACAGGAACCCATGTGTCCAGAAACACTTTTACAAAATTAACCCAAAAACCAGTTTGCATATCAAAACTCAAGTCAATGAGAAATATATTTTACTGTAAATAGTATAAAATCCTTATAGAGACACTACAATATGTAATAAATAAGAAAAAAGTATAATTTGTATCTTTTAATTTATTCTAAGATTACATATTCATGGAGAGCATACTTTTGGGATCATGAAGTTGAGAAAAACTGGTTATAATTTGGCATGCAGAGTGAGATAAAAATAAATACTGATCTTTCTAAATCCTTAAAAGTATTCTCTTTCATAATACATTTGCCTGTCAGGGAGGATGAGAAGTGGTGTGGTTTTGATTGATACCATCCTCTTCAAGAAGTCAGTTTTCTCTTTTATATCTAGTTATTAAAAAAGTTATAAATAGACTGCAGAGATTAATAAAGTCTATCATTTTTTAGCTCTATTTGCTTGGAATGTTATTTCATACTTTCCTAATCCAAAAACTATAATAAAGCAGCATTAATCAATGATGCATGGGCAGTAATTTGCCTAGTCATAAAATAAGCATTGTACTTTGAAAAATATAGCAACACAACAAAAAGCTAATTGTAGATTGTTTGGAAAATAGCCTGATATCAAGAAAAATTGGAAACAAATAAAATAATGAGAGACATAAATTCCACAGCTATTTTTTTTTTTTATTTTAAGATGGGTCCTTGTCCTGTTGCCCAGGCTGGAATGTGGGTGTGATCATGGCTCACTTACTGCAGTCTTAACTTCCTGGACTCAAGCAATCCTTCCACCTTAGCCTCTCGAATATCTAGGAATACAAGAACACACCACCGCACTCAGCTAATTTATTTTTTGTAGAGATAGACTCTCAATGTGTTGGCCAAGCTGGTCTTATACTCTAACCTCAAGGCAGCTTCCTGCTTCAGCCTCCCCAAAGGTTGGGATTACAGGCATGAGCCACTGTGCCCGGCCTCCTTCCAGTATTTTTACACTTGTTTATTTGATTGAAGATACTATGTCTTGACTTTATTACAGAACATTACATTTGAAGTTTTTAAGTTTTGTTTTTGACGTTGTTCAGTCTTCTAAAACAATTCCCACGCTTGTAAGCCATCAACTGCCAATTCCCTGGGCAACTCATAGCCTTGGGCAACTACTAATCTACTTTCTGTCTCTATGCATTTGCTTATACTGGATATTTCATATAAATGCAATGTGTGTCAACATACTTATGATCATTTTTAATTATAGAAATAATGCTGAATGTAGAATAAAAAGAAAACAGAGAACAATGAAAGGCAAGCAAAAAAAAAAAAAAAAAAGATGAAAAGCAGGAAAGGAGGAAGAAAGGAAAGCAAAAGAAAAGTATATACCAAATAGTACTAGAGGCTATACAATGTAAAATAAAACTATCTTTCATCCTCTGCTCAAAATCACACTCTCAAGGGATAAGCCCTATTATGAGTTTTTGTTCTTGCTCTTATTTCTGCTGTTTGTTTTTAATTGTTCTTGTCGTGGTTACACTCAAGATTTCTAATAATATACATGCACTTCTATTGATCCATTCATATAAATGAGTGTCTGCTATAAAGTACAGAAAATTAGTTTATTTACACTATCTCTTACCAACACATTCTCATTCCCTTGTCATTTTCTTATGCCATCATATGTAGCTCTACAAAAGATTGCATTTCTGGCATTATATAATATTCATAAAAGATTAATTCTTGAATGATCTATTATAGTCACTCCATACAGAAAATCTTCTTTCAACTCCCAGGAAATTAATTCACTTACCCATGTCATACATGAAGCCTATTCTTCCCAATTTATATTCATGATTTTAATTTTGGACTGTAAAGGTTAGCAGTAAGTGCATTATCTTTTGGATTTCTACATAGGTCTTCATGAGTTGATAGAAAAATGAACAACTATATGATCAGCTCCTTTCTGGTTTTACCTCTCACTGTTTCCTTCTTTTTTAAACAGCTTTATTGGAAAGTAACATACCATACAATTCACTCATTTGAACTGCATAATTTGTTGTAATGTGTTCATGGCATTGTGCAAGCATTATGACATTCAAATTTAGAATATTTTTATTATTCCAAAAAGAAACCAAGCACTCCTTAGATGTCAACCCATAATCATCCCATGCATTGGCAGTCTTAGTCAACAACTAATCTGCTTTTTGTCTCTAGATATTTCCTTATTCTATATATTTTATATAAATGGAACTATACAATAAGTAGTATTTTGTGTCTGGCTTTTCACTTAGCATGATCCATATTGTAGTATATAACATTATTTTCTTTCATATTGGAACAATATTTCATTGTATGAATATACCATAATTTGTTCATCCATTCCTCAGTTAATGGACAGTTTTGTTTCCTCTTTAGCTATGATGAATGATGCTGCTGTGAATACACATTATATTATTGTGTGAACATGCTTTTAATTCAGAGTTTATGCCTAGGAGTGAAACTTCTAGATCGGATGACAGCTCTATTTTTACATTTGGGAGGTACTACCAAACTCTTTTCCAGAGTGGTTGCACCATGTTACATTCCCACAAGACAGGAATGATGGTCCCAATTTATTCACATACACAACAATTTATTTTCCATTTACTTGATTATAAACACCCTAGAAGTTTTGAAGTGGTATCACCTTATGGCTCTATGTGTTTCCTAAAGGTTAATGATGCTGAGCATCTTTTCTTGAATTTATTGGCTATTAGTATATCTTCCTTGGATAAATCCTTATTCAATTCATTGCCCAGTTTATATTATTTTAAAGACAAGAAAATCTTTATTGCAGCAAGAACCTCTGCCATGTTACAAATATGAACTTGAAAGCTGCATTTTGCTACAGCTGGAGAGACTTCCGTTTTTGTCACTATCAACTCAGGTTCTTCCTTCTTGATGGTGACTTTTCTGAGTTCTTTCTCCCATTCCTGTTTGGCTTTCTAATCCTGGGACTTTCTATTGAAGGTTCATTGGAACTCTGGATTTCCTGCTCTGCATAGTTGGTGACCTCTTCCAAGTCTGGCACACTACTGTCATGCTTCCTTGGCTTCTTGGGAGATCACTCTAGGTCACTAGTTTTAGTCTCCAACTCAAACTCCTTCCCCTTCTTGGTTGCCATATCCTCATTTTTAAATTAGAGTGAGTATCTTCGTTGCTTACTTGTTCTTTACATATTGTGGACACTAGAGTCTTATCATATATGTGATTTGCATATATTTTCTCACATTCTGGGGGGGTTTTAAAAAATCTTGTTTTATTGTTGTAGGAACACTTAATATGAAACCTACTGTTAACAAATTATTTATTTATTATACTTTAACTTCTAGAGTACATGTGCAGATCGTGCAGGTTTGTTAAATAGGTATACACATGCCATGGTGGTTTGCTGCATCCATCTCCCTGTCATCTACATTAGGTATTTCTTCTAATGCTATCCCTCCCCAGTTCCCTCTACCCGCTGCTATTCCTCCCCTAGCCCCCCACCCCCGAGGCCCTGATGTGTGATGTTTTCCTTCCTGTGCCCATGTGTTCTCATTGTTCAATACCCACTTATGAGTGAGAACATGCAGTGTTTGGTTTTCTGTTTTTATGTCGGTTTACTGAGAATGATGGTTTCCAGTTTCATCTATGTCTCTGCAAAGGACATGAACTCATCCTTTTTATGGCTGCCTAGTATTCCATGGTGTATATGTGTCACATTTTCTTTATCCAGTCTATCATTGATGTGCATTTGGTTCCAAGTCTTTGCTATTGTGAACAGTGCCACCATAAACATAAGTGTGCATGTGTCTTTATATTAGAATGATTTATAAGCCTTTGGGTATATATCCAGTAATGGGATTGCTGGGTCAAATGGTATTTCTAATTATAGATCCTTGAGGAATCACCACATTGTCTTCTACAATGGTTGAATTAATTTTCACTCCCACCAACAGTGTAAAAACATTCCTATTTCTCCACATTCTCTCCAGCATCTGTTGCCTCCAGATTTTTTAATGATCTCCATTCTAACTGGCATGAGGTTGTATCTCAATGTGGTTTTGATTTGCATTTCTCTAATGACCAGTGATGAAGAGCTTTTTTTCATATGTTTTTTGGCTGCATGAATGTCTTCTTTTGAAAAGTGTCTGTTCATATCCTTTTTCCACTTTTTGAAGCGGTTGCTTATTATTATTTTTTTTTCTTGTAAATTTGTTTAAGTTCTCTGTAGATTCTGGAAATGAGCTCTTTGTCAGATGGGTAGATTGCAAAAATTTTTTACTATTCTGTTAATTGCTGGTTCACTCCGTTGATCGTTTCTTTTGCTGTGCAGAAGTTTAATTAGATCCCATCTGACTATTTTGGCTTTTGTTGCCATTGCCTTTGGTGTTTTAGTCATGAAGTACTTGCCCATGCCTATGTCCTGAATGGTATTGCCTAGGTTTTCTTCTAGAGTTTTCATGGTGTTAGGCCTCATGTTTAAATCTTTAATCCATCTCGAGTTAATTTTTGTATAAGGTATAAGGAAAGGATCCAGTTTCAGCTTTATGCATATGGTTAGCCAGTTTTCCCAACACCATTTATTAAATAGGGAATTCTTTCCCCATTGCTTGTTTTTGTCAGGTTTGTCAAAGATCTGATGGTTATAGTTGTGTGGTGTTCTTTCTGAAGCCTCTGGTTTGTTCCATTGGTCCATGTCTCTGATTTGGTACCAGTCCCATGCTATTTTGATTATAGTAGCCTTGTAACATAGTTTGAAGTCAGGTAGCATGATGCTTCCAGCTTTTGTTAACAAATTTTAAGTTCAGGATAAATTGCTGATGACTAAAATACAGTGTTGTACAGCAAATGGCTAGAGGTTATTCATTTTGTTTAACTGAAACTTGTGCCCATTGATGAGTAATAACTCCCTATTTCCTCCTACCCCTGCCACTAGCAACCACCATTTTTACTCTCAGGTTCTATAACTTTTAAAATTTCAGATACATCATATGAAGTTGAATCATACTGCATTTGTCTTTCCATGACTGGCATAATTCTATTAACATAATTTTTCTAAGTTCATCCATGGTCTTTGATATTGCAGAATTTGGTGTTCATTCCTCTAAGCAGTAAACAACTCCTCAGAAGATGTAAAATGCCCCTAAAATAAGAGCAAAAAGAAAACCTGACATTTGGTGATATTCCATTGCAGTTGATAATTTCATTTGATGCCACTTTGTTATTTCTGTAATGGACAGGGCATCCAAAATTTAAGAGGTATTACATAAAAAAGTCCAAATAATGGTGAGGAATTGTTTTTATTTGAAACGATATATGATTTTGTAAGAAGAGAGAAAAAGTCTTTATTCTGTACATTTTATTCCAAAGAGAATTGTTAATTCCTTAGAGTTTTGTTTCTCTATGGGGTATATATTTAAATTAAGAAACTATTTTTATTAATAATTTAAAATGTTTTCAAGAACAGAAAATCAAGCGGTACATGTTCTTACTTACAGGCAGATGTTGAGCAATAAGAACACATGGACACAGGGAGGGGAGCATCACACACTGGGGTATGTTGGGGGGTCAGGGGAGGGACGGCAAAGTGGTGGGGAGGTCAGGGAGGGATAACATGGGGAGAAATGCTAGATATACGTGACGGGGGGATGGAGGCAGCAAACCACATTGCCATGTATGCACCTATGCAACAATCCTGCGTGATCTGCACATGTACCCCAGGACCTAAAGTACAATAAAAAATAATTTTAAGTATTTCATTTAAGAGATAAATAGCATTTAGTGCTACATCACTGCCCAAAAAGAAAAGATTAGAGAAGATGGAGGTAACACAGAATAACATACAGCCTTAAGAATAATTATATATCAAGATTCATTCTTTAGATAAATACATAAATATCTTATGGTTTAAATTACTTCATATATGTGAAAGAAATGTTTTCAGTATTTTAAGTTTAGAATATAATTTTCCCTAATCAGCAAAGAAAATGTTTTAATCTCATTAGCAATCACAAAAATTCAAATCTAAAAATAAATTGAATATATTTACCTATTGAAATTACAAATCTTTTAAAACTGATATTTCTTATAGTTTTCCTCCCAGGTTGACTGATCTCCTATATTCAGTATTTAACATAACTGACTTTGTAATGAGAGCCTTGAAACAATGTGCTCATATGTTACTGACGAGTGTATACATTGTTGAAATCTCTTGGGAATATAATTTGAAAATTAGTGCTAAGAATAAAAGCAAACTAAAAATACTGTAGAAATTTAATTTCTATGATGTTTATCAGTTATGTATCTTATTTTAAAAATCAAAAGTATTTAGAACATTTTTAGTTCACTAAGGAAAAGGATCTCATGGGATTTAATAAACAGACACTGAGATGACATCAGTGAAAATTATGAAATAAGGAACACCAAAAGCTTATACTTTCATAAAAGCAAGAATAAAACCAGCAAAGACAGTAAAAATAAACTTTTGTGGAATTCTGGTAACTAACCAAAGTCTTGCAGCAAGAAGATAAATGCTTACTGAAGAAAAGCTAATATTGATAAAATGGCAAACTGTGCGGCATTGTAACTTACCTTGTCTCATTCCCCACTCCCCAGTTCAATGCTAGCCTTGGAAATAAAAGCACACATTTCTGATATCAGTACAATCCTGTAGGAAGCAGAGTGTAACTCATTTGAGAGGATTTGTCATTTATTGACCTGTCTGGTGGCCTCATAAGAAAGCAGATCAAAAGCCTTGCATTTATCTCACTTTATGCAGAACTTGCCCAGTGTTAAAGCTGCTTCATGGAAAATCTTTGGTGAAAACTGTACATAGACAAATATTTTAGTCACTGATGTCTGAGGTAATAGATAACATTTGGAGCTAACAATAGACTAACACAAAAGCTTTGCAGGTAAATACTAGGAATAAGATGCTTTAAGGATGCATAAAATATGACATTTTGTGATATTCTGTTACAGTTGATAATTTCATTTTATGAAGGTATCTCAAGCTTTATCCTAAAATTTGAGTAAGATATCAATATCCATACAGAAGGAGGTTATGGAACACAAGCAGATTGACCTCAAAGAAGCCTACCTCATGGCATTCAATAAACTTCCAAAGGTCAAAGATAAGGAAATAATTTTAAAAGCAGCAAGAGAAAAGGAACAAATGACAGCTGGGTGCGATGGCTCACTCCTGTAATCCCAGCACTTTGGGAGGCTGAGACAGGTGGCTCAAGAGGTCAGGAGTTCAAGATCAGCCTGGTCAAGATGGTGAACCCTTCTTGTCTCTACCAAAAATACAAAAATTACCCAGGCACAGTGGCATGCACTTGTTATCCTAGCTACTCAGGAGGCTGAGGCAGGAGAATTGCTTGAACTAGGGTGGCAGAGGTTGCAGTGAGCCGAGATTGTGCCACTGAACTCCAGCCTGGGCGACAGTGTGAGACTCTGCCTCAAACAAACAAACAAAGAAACAAAAAACAAATGACATAAATGGTGCTTCAATACATCTGACAGCATACTTTCCAGTGGAAATCGTACAGGTCAGGAGAGAGTGGCATGGCATATTTAAAGTGCTTGTTTTGTACCTTCAAAAGATGTTTGTTATTTCAGAGGAAAGATGAAGAGAAATTAGAAAAGGAAGTTTTCTTCAGAAGACCAAGCACTTCTGAAGTTTTCATAGAAATACAACTTTTATGAACCTTACATTTTAACTTCAGATACATTGAAATATTATAACTTCTGCTTTAAGTAAGAAATACTTATTCACATAGTGATAGAATTTTTCTGAGCTTACAATCTCAAATTTAATACTTACATCAATTTCATTGACTGACTTTAATATTATACTGAAATGTTAGCATATATTAACTGGAAGAAGATAATTTGAAAATTCATTAAATTCATATAAAAATAACTTGGTTGAAGTTATGTCACTTTTACTGAGGACCTTATGTATGTACACAGATATTGAGAATGGAACCTGATTTTAAGGGTTTTTGGAATGTATACTGAAATTTTCAGATATAACCTTTGATGATTAGCACTTTCTATGGAGTAAAATTTAGATCTAGTTTTTAATTTAATTTATTTTTTTAGACAGAGTCTATTTCTTGCCACCTTGGCCTCCTAAAGTGTTGGGATTACAGGCTTGAGAAACTGCAGCTGGCCACATTTTTCAGTTTGGTTTGGAAGTTTTCACAAGCCAGAATTTAGGTTCCTTTTTTTGTTATTTAAAGAAATGCTTCTGTGATTTATCCTATGAAACAGTAAACTTTGCTATAGTTTTTTGGTGGTAAAGCTTAATAGATTTTTGGTAGTTAACATCTGTTAGGTTACAAAATTTCACTTGAAATTTTAGTTTTATTAACTTTTTCACGAAATATTAAAAATTTTATTTTCTAAATTTTAATTAATTTAATTTATCAATCCATTTAGATAACCCCATAGTATAAAAGAATATCACAGTGGTGAAGCAGCTCAGACCTGGCAATTTCTGATGCGCCTGGATGGTGTCACCACCAGAGGCCAAGCTAATCTCAACTGAAGCAATCCTCTAGCTAGTCCAATATTTTGTGGCTTCTTTATTTCCCAAAAATTTGTGCAATAAACACATTAAAAGTTATTATAATGCAGCATTCTGTGTGTGTGTGTGTGTGTGTGTGTGTGTGTGTGTGTGTGTTGATAGTAGTCTTTTTCCACCTGAAATCATGCAAATGGGAAAAAGTGCTTTAGACTATTTCATCATCTCTCTTCATTGTAAAGAATGTAAATCCATTGAAACAGACACCGAGAGTTGTTATGAAGACAGTATATAAATTAAAAAATATATAAAAATCCAAGATTATTTATTAGCCTTTTTAGTATTGGGCTTCCAGAGTGCTTTCCAGAAAGGAGCTAGGGACTGGTTCCAGATTAATGTAGCTTTAGGAAATTTTGCAGCAAAAATTGGAGAGTTTTGCTGTGAGGTTCCATTAGTAATCCTTTGCAACTGCATTCTGCATATGTGCCTCTTTATTTTACACTACCATTTGGCCTTCTATGATAGTTAATAATTTATATTTCTTTCTATATTTGAAGTCTACCTTGCAGTTCTCCATTTTCATGTTCCCTTATAGCTATTTAGTTACAATTTTTAATATTAACTAGCAGATTCCTTCCATGTCTCTTAGTGCAAATTTTGAAAATTGACTGTGTAATTTTTTCAGTTTCTCTTATTGAGCCAGACTTAAAAAGGAATTTTACAGCTCTTGGGTCAATAGCCCCTTCCAAATCCAATTAGTTCTGGCCAAGGTGGCATGAGTGTAGGGGGGCACATCCATTACAATTATCTGCCATCAAACATTTTGAAGAGAATAGCTTCCACTAGAAAGGAGTATCATAGTGGCACATAGCATAGGTGACATATAGAATGCAGGCATGTAGTTCAAGAACAAATTCAAAGGAGCAGCATGGACTTTTGAAAGTAAAATTCAGAATGAAGTAAAGCATAGGAGAAATGCCAAAGGAAACATCATACAAAGGATTTTCAATTGCAACAATGAACTTATGGTCTTTCTGTCACAAACAGATTACTTTTTCTTCTTATCTGCAAGAACATTGTGGTGTTTGAACCAAAATTTTATGTGAAGATTTAACTGGTATTTCTTTTTATTATGCAAATTATTTGTTATAAATTCAGATAAAATTTCTCTTATATAGAACATTTTACAAAATAAAGCACTCATATAAAAATCCTTCCTTGTGAATTTATCTTTAATCTGGAACTGAACATTGATCTAGTATAATGTCATATCCTGAATGTGGAACTTACAGTATTCTTTCTGTTATCAAAATCTTCCATTGTATTGATTTTTATGTTAAAGAAAATAATATTCACATTTAAAACATACATGCTTATTCAGTAAACATTTATTTCACTTGTCAGTGCTTTCTAATCTTTTCTAACATTCTTCCCCTTCTTATTTACTTTGTAAGTTTCTTCTTGGAATATTCCTCTAATTAATACAAACTACAACTGAATTCCAATGTTCCCAAAGTAATGGAGCCAGCATATAGGAAACTTTAAAGCAAAACATATTTTTTTTCAACAGCACTGAAGCACAGATTCCGTACCTTTTGAATGCATATTATTAGAAGGCATTCATGTACCTTGTATTAGTCAATGCAATGTTTCTTTCTCACCCTTGAAAAGAGCAGCTCTGCTCCCATTCTAGGGAGTCTTTCAGCTTCCAAAAAAACAATCTAATTGTTCCATCAAGCTGTTTGCTCTCTGCATATTTACAGTGTTGATCAAAATTAGAGATAACTTTTGCCATAGGTGTTATTGAAGTGAGAAAATTGGCAACTCAGGACAATTTGATTCCATTTCATTTCATTGTATATATTCTGAATGAGTCATTCTGTTTTGATCTGCTATATCTCTCCTCTGATTTTTTATCGAAGTGTCTAATTACAATAAATATCAATAAAAAGTGTCCATTTATTAACTTGGTTGCAGTTTTATGAAAACATCTATTGTAAGCAACCTACTAAACATGTGATACAAATATCTAGCTAACTAGCTAGCTAACTATCAATCTGTCATGTCCATCCGTTCTTCTATATCCATTGCCTCACCTATCAAAATAAGGAACCATTTGCTGGTATGCAAATATTTGGCACCAGTGTTTCCTTTAGGTTAACTTTTATCAACCTTTGTTTCTCTTTGAAAATGCCTGGAAGCTATTAAAAATTCTGATGTCCAAGCTGCCTCTCAGATAAATTAAATGAGAATCTATAGAGTGGGATTCATGCATCAGTCTTCGTACTGAACCCCAGGCAAACCTAATGTCTATTCTATAGACAGAGAAAATGAGTCTCTAGAATGTACTGTTCTTTTCTCATTCAATCTGTGATACAGTAACTGTCACCAAAGAGGTTCGCTATTTAGATGAAATCAGGGATCATAACCTTTTCTTGACAATCATGTGCTTTGGCAATCTAGTGAAGCCCATGGATTCTTTCTGAAAACAATGTTTCTAAATGTATATAATAAAGTAAATAAAATTCCAAAAAAAGTATTGATGTAACTATCAAAATGCTAAAAATGTATGGTAATTTATGTAATTATCAAGTAACTCACTTAAAAACATACAGCAGTGGGTCTGCTATCATAATTTTGAGGAATTATTAGCACCAATAGCATTTATCTGTAATAGCTAAAATGGATTTGAATAATATCCATCTTTCTGTCACTCAGGCAGTCACAGATGCTCCTAATAATATGTTAGATTGCTTTTGGCTTACATAATAAGAGGAAAATCTAAATTTTATTTTCATGGCAGAGAAAAGAGAGTTATAATTTTTTCCCTCCCAAGTTCATGGATACCCAAGATCATACAGAAGGTCTGTTTACCCCAAACAACAACCCCTGGGAAAAGGTGTTTTCTTTGTTAAACTACAAATGTGTCCCAATAGATATCACCCTATAACATGCCAACACAGAAGCTAACATATAATTTTTTTTACCCAATTTTTAAGTGGAGGACTTCAAAGCAATGGCACATTGAAAATTAGTTTTAGTGGGATAAAAAGCTTGAACTATGGACTTTTATCCATAGAAGATAGATCGTGCTAGAGACTTATTGTTAAAAAATCAGGTGGCATAAGGACATCAAAAAATTAAGGATTGTGTGAGAAGTCAATTAGAAATAGAAAGAAAGTGGGAAAAGCATTGAAAATAAGCTTTTCCTGTTACAGTTTTTGTTCAGTATTGGGCCAAGTCATAGAGGTTTATTCTGGAAATTATGGCCTGATGTAAGGATACAGAACGGAGGTAGCTAGAAAGGGGAAGATCAGGAAATAAATAAACATGTATTTATTTATTTATTCATTCATTTCTCTACATTAAAGATCAGGAGAAACAAAAGAGATAGGTGATAAGAGGAAATAATTAAGTGCGTAATACTTAACATTAAGTAATCAACTTTATTTACTCTGACGTACTTTTCACTCTGTTCTTTGGATTTCTTTTCAAACAGTAAAACTGTGAAGTGATAGGTGTAGGTGTAAAACATTTGTTGCATGCTTCAAATAGCAGCAGTTCCTTCTTGAAAATGGTTTAATGTTCTCTGTAACTATTATCTGTTTATCTATGACTTGGAGGCCGAAGATAAAGATATGCATGCCTGGCCCTAATAATTCACAAATAGAAGTTATAGGCTCATAGAATAGGGACAGTCATTGCTATTCCCTATATCTACTTTCATTTGGTAACTTAAAGAGAAATCACTAAATTAATGATGTGTTTCTATGCAAAAATTTACAAGTGTCTTGGGTTTATGCAGAAGTAATGTAGGCTGGAGTAATGTTGCCCATTTATCAAGGAGTAAACAATGAGGAGTATCATAAATGAAGATTCTAGGTAAATTGAGAGTTACATTGAGTATGTTTTGAATAGTCTGTTTGTCAACCAACCATATAGCAAAATCATGTTCAAGAACAGATTTTTTCTAAGTGACTTGGTGTTTATCTTATCTAGAAATAGATTTCCTTCTTTATAAAGGCTGAATACTATTCCATTGTACATATATAACATATACATTTTTTATTCATTCATCTCATTATGGACACTTAGTTTTATTTTATAACTTGGCTATTTTGAGTAAGGCTGCCATGAACATGGGAATGCAGATATCTTTTTGACATACTTGTTTCATTTTCTTTGGAAATATCCCTGGTAAAGCAATTGCTGGATCATATAGTTTTATTTTAATTTTTTTTGAAAACTTCCCATACTACTTTTCATAATGACTGTACCAATTTACATTCCCACAAAGAATGTAATACAAGGGTTTCCCTTGCCAACACTTGCTATCCTTATCTTCTTTTCTTTTTTTGAGATGGAGTCTCTGTTGCCCCGGCTGGAATGCAGTGGTGTAATCTCGGCTCACTACTGCAACCTCCACCTCCCAGGTTCAAGTGATTCTCCTGCCTCAGCCTGCTGAATAGCCCGGATTGCAGGCAACTACCACCACACTTGGCTAATTTTTGTATTTTTAGTAGAGACGGGTTTTCACTGTGTTGGACAGGTTGGTCTCGAACTCCTGACCTCAAGTAATCCTCCCACCTTAACCTCCCTAAGTGCTGGAATTATAGGCATGAGCCACTGCGCGTGACTACTATCCTTGTCTTTTTGATAGCAGCCATTCTTACAGGAGTGAGGTGTATCTTACTATGGTTTTAACTTCCATTTCTTCTGATGATTAGTTATTTTGAGCATTTTTTCATACTCCTATTGACTATGTGTATGATATCTTTTGAGAAATATTTATTCAAGTCCTTTTCCCTTTGTTTTTTTTTTGTTTGTTTGTTTGTTTGTTTGTTTGTTTTTGAGAACGAGTTTTGCTCTTGTCGCCCAGGCTGGAGTGCAATGGCACAAGCTCAGCTCACCAAAACCTCCGCCTTCTGGGTTCTAGCAATTCTCCTGCCTCTACCTCCCAAGTAGCTCATAGAATAGGGACAGTCATTGCTATTCCCTATATCTACTTTTATTTGGTAACTTAAAGAGAAATCACTAAATTACAGACATGCACCACCATGCCTGGCTAATTTTGCATTTTTGGTAGAGACAGGGTTTCTCCATGTTGGTCAGGCTGGTCTCGAACTCCCAACCTCAGGTGATCTGCCCACCTCGGCCTCCCAAAATACTGGGAATACAGGTGTGAGCCATCGCACCCAGCTTCTTTGCCCATTTTTTAATCATGGTATTTGCTTTCTTGCTGTTCAAATAAGTTCCTGATGTATTTTGCATGTTAATCTTTTTTCAGATGTATAATTTGCAAATATATTGACCTATTCTGTGGGTTGTCTTAATTATTTCCTTGGCTGTGAAGCTTTTTAATTTGATATAATCCCATTTGTCCATTTTTGCTTTTGTTGTCCATGTTTTTGTGGTCGTATTTAAAAAATTATGGCCCAGGCCACTGTCATAGAACTTTTCACAAATGGTATCTACTGGTGATTTTAGAGTTTTAAGTCTTATGTTTAAAGTAACTAATGCATTTCAAGTTGATTTTTGTAGATGAAGTGAGATCAGAGTTAAATTTTATTCTTCTCTATGTGGATATCCAGTTTTCCCCCAGGCTTTTGAAGAGGCTGTCCTTTCACTGTTTGGTGCTCCTGGAATCTTTGCGGAAAATAAATTAACCATAAATTCATGGATTTGTTTCTGGGCCACCTGTTCTGTTCCATTGGTCCATGTGTTTCTTTTTATGGCAACACCATGCTCCTTGGATTACTACAGCTTTGTAGTATATTTAAAGTCAGGTAGTATGATGCCTCCAACATTGTTCTTTTTCTTCAATAATAATTTGGCTATTTTGAATCTTTGGTGTTTCTATATAAATTTTAGATATTTTCATTTTTGTGAAAAATGTTACAGAAATCTTGATGGCAATTGTAAGAAATCTGTAGATCGCTTTGTGTAATATGGGCATTTTTACAATATTAATTATTCCAATCTATGAACAGAGAATATCTTTCCATTTAGTTTTATGTTCATTCATCCCTGTTTTATTTTATTTTATTTTACCTTATTTTATTTTATGTAGTTTCCAGATTTATCCACTTCCTTGGTTAAATATATTTTAAAATATTTCATTATTTTTTGATAGATACTATAAATGGGATTTTTTAAAAAAATTCTTTTTTGGATAATTCATTGTATATAGAACTGCTACTGATTTTTGTATGTTGACTTGGTATTCTCCAACATTACAAAATTTGTTTATTAAGCTTAACAGTGTTTTTGATGGAGCCTTTAGGGTTTTCTGTATAGACAATCATTTCATCTGCACAGAGAGACAATTTAACTTATTCCTTTCCAATTTAGATGCCTTTTTATTTCTTTATCTTGTTTAATTGCTCTTGTGAGGAATTGTGACATTATGTTGAATAGAAGTGGCAGGAGTGGGCACCCATATCTTGTTCATGATTTTAGAGGAAATGCTTTTCACTTTTACTGTGACATACGAAGTTATCTAAAGACATGTCATGTATGGCTTTCATTGTATTCAGGTAAACTCCTTCTAGACCTAATTTGTTAAGAGTTTTTAATCACAAAAGAATGCTATAATTTGTCAAATGCTTTTTTTCTGCACCTATTGAGATGATCATATAGTTTTGTACTTCGTTCAGTTAATGCGATGTGTTATGTTTATAGATTTGCATATGTTGAATCATTCTTCCATCTCAAGGATAAATTACACTTGACCCTGGTAAATGATGCTTTCAATAAGCTGTTGAATTTTGTTTGCCAGTATTTCACTGAGGCATTTTCTTTCATTTATGTTCATCAGAGATGTTTACCTGTTACTTTATTTTTTGTGTAATGTCTTTGTCTGGCTCTGGTATCACCATAATGCTGGTTTTGTAAGCTGAGTTTGGAGGTATTCCTTCTTCTTCAATTATTTGGAAGTTTGGTAACCAAATGTTCTGCTTTGAATGCTTGGTAGAATTCAGCAGTGAAATCATTAGGTCCTAGGTTTTTCTTTGAAGGAAGACTTTTATTACTGATTTAATCTCTATATTTGTTGTTGATCTGTTCATTTTTTTCTAATCTTACTCAGACATGAGTATTGTGTATGTATGTATCTAGGTATTTATCCATTTCTTCTAGGTTACCAATTTGTTGGTATATTATTTTTCAGAGTAGTGCTTTATAGCCCTTTGTATTTTTGTGGTGTCAGTTTTAGTGTCTCCTCTTTCACTTCTGATTTTATTTATTTGAGTCTTCTTTTTTCTGTCCAGCTAAAAGTTTGGTTTATCTTTTCAAAAAGCATGTCTTAGGTTTGTTGATATTTTCCCTTGTTTTTTTTTTTTTCTTTTCCATCTCTATTTCAATTATTTCTGCTCTAACATTTATTATATTTTTCCTTCTACTAACTTCAGGCTTAGTTTGTTCTTTTCCTAGTTTCTTGAGGTTTAATATTAGGTTGTTGATTTGAGATTACTATGTCTATATAAATTTATATTAATTTGAGATAAAGAACTGAATAAGAGGGGTTTTTGATAGCACATTTATTTTTAGAACTACTTTTACTGCATTTCATAAGTTTTGGCATGTTCTGTTTCTGTTTTTTTATTTTTCTCAAGATAATTTTTAATTTTACTATTAATCCCTTATTTTGATTCATTAGTTGTTCAGGAGCATGTTACTTAATTTCCACGTAACCATGATTTTTCTTACATTTCTATTGCTATTAATTTGCAGTTTCATACTACCGTGACCAGAAAAGACACTTGATATGATTTCAATATTAAATTATTTTAAAACTAGCTTTTGGCCTAACATATGATCGATCCTGGATAATGTTTCATGTAGGCTTGAGAAGAGTGTTTATTCTGCTGTTATTGAATATGATGTTTTATATCTGCCTGTTAAATTCATTTATTCTAAAGCATAACAAGTCCAGTGTGTTCTTATTGATTTTCTTTTAAATGATATGTCTATTGTTGAAATTGTATTATCAAAGACACCTATTTTTATTGTACTGTAGTCTATTTCTTCCTTCAGAACTATTAATATTTGCTTTATATATCCAGGTGTTCTGATGCTGGTTGCATATATATTTGCAATTATTATATCCTCTGGATGAATTGACCCCTTTATTATTATACAGTGACACCCTTTGCCTCCTTTTACAGTTTTTATTTAAAGTCTTTTTTATATGATATATGTATAGCTATCGCTGCTTTATTTTAGTTTCCATTTGCATGATATATACTTTTCATCTCTTCACTTTTAATCTGTGTGTCCTTAAAGGTGAAATGTGTCTTTTGTATGCAGCATATTGTCAAGTACTGTTTTTCTTCAGCCACTCTGTCTTTTGATTGAATGAGTTAGCCCATGTATATTCAAGGTAATTATTGATAAGTAAGGATGTCTTGCTGTCATTTTAGCAATTGTATTCTGCCTGTGTTGTACATCCTGTGTTTCTTTTTCTCTTCTATTCCTTTGTGACTACATGATTTTTTTAGTGGATTGTTTAATTCCTTACGTTTTAATCTTTTGTGTACCTACTATAGTTGTTTGCCTTCTGGTTACCATGAAGTTTACATAAAATATTTGCATTTATTACAAACTATTTTGAAGTTATAACTTCTTAATTTAGACCACTCTAAACTTTTGTTCCACCCATCGAAAAACACATTCTGTGTATTTGATTTACAATTTACACCTTTTTATATTGTATGTGCTTTGAATTGTTAGTTATTGTTTTAATATTTTTGTTTTTTAATCTTTATGCTAAATATAAAAGTGATCTACAGGTCGCCATTACAATATGAGAGTATTATGAAGTTGACTTTGTTCTTACTTTTACCATTGAGTTTTATACTACCATGTTTTCATATTATTAATTAGCACCATTTTGTTTCAGTTTGAAGAACTCCCTTTAGATTTACTTGAAAGCCCAGTGCAGTGATAATGCACTCCCCTAGCTTTTGTTTGTCTTGGAATGTCTTTATGTCTTCTTTATTTCTGAAGGAAAGCTTTGCCAGGTAATAGATTTTATTTGGGAACTTTCTGTTTTCCTTCAGTACTTTGAATCTATCATCTTACTCTCTGCTGGCCTGTAAGGTTTCTGCTGAGAAGTATGTGGAAAGCCTTGTTGAAATTCCTATATATGTGATATGCTTCTTTTCTTCTGCTGCTTTCAGGATCTAATGCTTTTCTTTGGTTTTTGATGGTTTAAGTATAACATGTCTTGGTATAGTCATGTTTATGTTGAATCGATTGGAGACCTTTGACTTTTCAGTAGATGGATATTTATATCTTTCTCCGTATTTGTAAAAATTCCAGCTATTATTTCTTTGAATAAGCTTTCTGCCCCTTTCTCTCTATCTTTGTTTTCAACTCCTATAGTCTGAATTTAGGTCTATTGATGCTGCCCAATCAATTTGTTAGATTTCATCATTTCTTTTCGTTGTTTTTTTCTCTTTCTTCCTGTGAATCTATATTTTAAAATAATCCGTCTTAAGTTCATAGATTATTTCTCCTGCTTGATTAGTCTCCTGTTGACATTTTTAATTATATCATATTTTTATGCATTGTATTGAGTTCCTGAATTTCTGTTTTTTACCATTTCAGTCTCTGTGTTCAATTTCTCCTTTTGTTCACTTAATTTTTTTCTTACATTTATTGAATTGTTTCTCTATGTTTTTAAAAGTTAACTAAATGTCCTTAAAACAATTATTTTGAATTATTTGAAAAGTATTTTATAGATCTCTTTGGGGCCAGCTACTGGGAAATTGTTATATTCCTTTTGTGCCAATATTTGTTCTTACTTTTTCTTGCTCCTTGTTGCATTACATGGATGTCTGTGTATTTGGTATAGTATCACCTCTTTTCAACTTTATAGGGTGGCTTCAGTAGATAAAAGCCTTCCTCTATGGAACTATATGAGGGTGCTGGCTCAGTGGGGAAGTGGTTCTCTGACTCTTAAAGGTGCAGCCATGTAGTCTCTATGCAGCTCTTCCAGCTGAGGTCAGTTTTGATTTCAGAAATCCTCAGTGCCCAATGCTGTGGATGTCCTCAGAGGATGTGAGAGCTGTTGAAGTCTTTGCTGGTCATGTCTGTTGTTATGATCCTCCTGAACTCTTTTTCTCCCACGTGGGAAGTTGCGGCTGAGGGGATCTTCTTTATTGCTGCCTCTGGCTTATGAGCACGCCTGCAGTGGCAGTGGCACTTGTGTCTAATGGTTTACACCACTATCCTATGAGTGACACCCATGGAGCAGCCATACAGCCAAAGCCTGAAACACAGGCATACATGGAGGGATTATAGCTCTTTAGTCCAGAGTGGTATTGGTGTCAGTATCTAGAGTGTGGGCCTTACCCCTACCACACTGGTAACAATGTGTGAGGTGCAGGTACCTTTGATGCAGCTGTGGAACTGTGGATGGAAGTACAGGTGTGCACAGAGCTATAGTGACTCTAGAGTCTGGAGCTACGTCTAGCTCTCTGTAGTGGCTGACCTCGAGAATGGAATGTGGAAACACTCAGAGAAACCTTGAGTCCAGGGTCTAGGCTGTGAGCTAGCTTGTTATGTCAGTGGCACTAGTTTCTGAGGTGCAGGTGTGAGGGCATACAGCACAAATTCAGAGCCAGTATCTGGAGCATGGAAGTGCATGTTGCTTCAGAAGCTCTGGTGTCAGTGCACATGTGATCTGTCTATAGTAGCTGAGCTGGTGACTGGAGTGCAGGTACGAGAGAGAGACCTTGGCTTCAGGGCACAAGATGCATACTAACTTGTTACAACTATGGCATTGGTGTCTGTGAAACAGGAAGGCATAGTATAGCCACATAACTGAGGTCTGTAGTCTTGGCATTTGTAGAACAGCCATGGCCCAATGGGGAGGAGACGGTGAGTTAAGGGCATGAATAGGATTGGAAGAGCATATGGCCCCAGTCTCAGAGTAGCACCACTGTTGCTGCTTTTTAAGTGGGGAGTGTGTGAAGCTGCACTTCTCTCTCTGGGGCTTCTCATTGGGAATGACTCCTTGTTATCTCAGTGGCAAAAGATGCTAGGTCTTCTGCAGAGCAGGCTCCTGAGGACTGTGGTGGTTTGTACCATGTTGCTGAAACAAATCATCTATGCCCCTTTCTTCTTTGTGTCTAGCCATCATCTGGCCTCTCAGGTATGCTGATATTACCAGTGATATCTTCAGTGTGGATATTCTCCTTTTCATATTTTGTTTGTTTACTTGCTTGCTTTTGCTCTACTCTGTGCCTTCAGATTCTTAAATTGGCCCTTGAGCACTCATAGGGTTATTTTGGTTTATGGATAGCTGTGTATATTGTTTAATTTGTGTGTGTGGGAGAATGAAGACTGATAGCTCCTTCTCTGCCATCTGCATGATACCAATCTTCAAAGAAAGCTTGGAGACTTCAAAAAAACTTTTAAAATAATTTTCAACAGCTTTACTATGAAGTGGGTATGCAAAGCACCTCATACTGTCATTCTGGAAGTAAAAACATATATTAACTTTCTATAATAGGTGGTGTAAGTCCTCCAAAATTTTATTCTATTTCTTGATTATTTATTTAGGTCAATGATATTTTCATATGAGTTCTATAAATAAGCTTGTTAATTTCTTCCAAAAAAAGTTGTAAGTGTTGTCTGAAGCTATTAGTCAATTTCGGTGAAACTGCAATCATAATACTGTGACCTTCCTTCCAAGTATATAGTTTACCTCTGCATTGACTTTTCAAAATATCCCTATGTAGCTGGGTGCCATGGCTCATGCCTGTAATCCCAGCACTTTAGGAGGGCGAGGTGGGCAGATCGCGAGGTCAGGAATTTGAGACCAGTCTGACCAACATGGTCAAACCCTGTCTCTACTAAAAATACAAAAATTATCCAGGCATGGTGGTGAGTTTCTGTAATCCCAGCTACTCAGGAGGCTGAGGCAGGAAAATCCCTTGAACCCAGGCAGCAGAGGTTGCAGTGAGCAGAGATTGCACCACTGCACTCTAGCCTGGGCAGCAGAGTGAGATGCTATCTCAAAGAAAAACCAAAAACAAAAACAAAAATCAAAATATCCCTATGTAATTTTTTTTAGTTTCCAAATTAGTTTAGATTTTATACATCTCCAATTATCCATTTTTTCTTCATATCTTAAATACTGTTTCTATTTCTATTTCTTCTTTATTAGTGTATAGGAATACAATTGCACTTTTATATCCACCTTGTATTCTGTGACATTGTTTAATTTAATAGTTCTAATAGCTTCTGTAGATCCCTTGGCATTTTCTGTGTACTAAATAATGTTATCCACAAAAAAGATAATTTTATTTCTTGTTTCCAGTTTTTATTATTGTTAATTTTTTTTGGTCTTATTTCATTGGCTAAGGCAATGATGATATTGTTTAATGAAAGTGGTGAGAGCAGATATTCTGTCCTTATTCCTGCTGTTAGGTTTATATTCCTGGCTCAGTTATCAAAAACCTAGATGTGTTTCATAACTACCTGAACATCTCTGGGTGACAGCTCTTTTCTTTATTAATGAGCATAGTGATACCTACATTGCCTGAAGTCACAGTTGGGAAAAGGTTGACAGTTGTGAATTATTTAGGTGTCAAGTAGGAAAATCACAACACAAGGCAAAGCCATATTATTAGTGAACTATACATTCAAACATTTTTTTAAAAAAATTGCTACCCAATATTTCAGTGCTATGATACTGCAGAAGTGAACAGTTTTCAAGAAAGAATGATGTGCAACTATGTAAATTTAGAAAAATGCAAAATGCTTTCTCTCTAAAACTGTTTTGTTGACCTGAGTTCCACTAAGTATAGATGTCAGAAATGTAAATATTAAACAGAAATTAACTATGTATCTGTACAGATATGTGTGCTTATATTACAAATTTGTGCTTGCGAAATATCCATAATGTTGAAGAATCCACCTGCATTTATAATTGTGTTAAATAACACAACCTATTTCAACTATTTTGTTCAATTAAAATAGTTTTAGTTACAAACATGTATGTTTCTTACAACAAAAAAGTAGCAAAGAGGCCAGGCGCAGTGGCTCACGCCTATAATCCCAGCACTTTGGGAGGCCGAGGTGGGTGGATCACAGGGTCAAGAGACTGAGACCATCCTGGTCAACATGGTGAAACCCCGTCTCTACTAAAAATACAAAAAATTAGCTGGGCATGGTGACGCATGCCTGTAATCCCAGCTACTCAGGAGGCTGAGGCAGGAGAATTGCCTGAACCCAGGAGGCGGAGGTTGCGGTGAGCCGAGATCGCGCCATTGCACTCCAGCCTGGGTAACAAGAGCGAAACTCCCTCTCAAAAAAAAAAAAAAAAAAAAAAAATAGCAAACAGTAGTTGTCTTTTCTCAAATTAATTTTTTTGTATATTCCAAGGTCCTAATCATTTAATTTTTTTTAGTAGCACCTAAAATCAGGCGTCCCCAAACTACGGCCCGCAGGCTGCATGCGGCCCCCTGGGCCATTTATCCGGCCCCCCACTGCACTTCAGGTAGGGGCACCTCTTTCATTAGTCGTCAGTGAGAGGAGCACAGTATGTGGCGGCCCTCCAACGGTCTGAGGGACAGTGAACTGGCCCCTTGTGTAAAAAGTTTGGGGACGCCTGCCTAAAATCATTGGAGTGAAAACAGGTGACATGAATAATACTGGTTCTCACTTCATTCTCTACAGAGTGACCAAATTTCTTCCAAATTCTGTGTAAAGAAAAGAATAATTGGAAAAATGCTCTCCAGAGAAAAGTTTCATAAAATAGTATACTAACATAGTTATGTACCTAGCTCAAAATATACCCTGAAGTGGTGAAACTGAACATTAAGTTATTTAAATAGCTTTTTTTAAACAATGGAACAATCTGTGTAAAGTGTAACCATACATTTGTTCCTAGCAGAGAACTGATTGATGAAGACAGAAATACATATGCCTAGAGAGCTAGAGCAGCTGAGTGCCACTAATTTTATGATCTCAATCACTGTAGAATGGGAAAAGTTATTTGTGTAACTGTAGTCTCCATGGATATTTATATGTGTCCTAGATTAAAAGTTAACTGGCTTTTATCTGCAGAAGTAAAAAGCAATGAACAAATGTATTAATTCTCCTTCACAGTAAAGATGGTTGTTATTTTGCAGATGATAATTTATTGTATTTCTACTTAATATCAGAAACTTTCTTTGCTTGTTTTATAACGGTTTTGCATCGTCTTAGATTTAGGTTCATGCCACATTTTCAGGTAGTATTATGTATGAAGGCACATAAATTCTATGTAATATAAATTGTAAATATTTTTCACAGTGGCATATAAACAAGTCTGTGTGTGTGTGTGTGTGTGTGTGTGTGTGTGTGTGTGTGTCTATATGTATACACATAACGTTTGTTCTGTTACTTCCTTAATAATCTTATGCACCCATAGTGCTTCAGTGCTTCAGTTATCACCTCTAAGTGCAAGACTTAAATATCTTTCTGGCAATAATTCCTGAGATCCAAATCATTATTTGCAGTGTTGTGGTGAACAAGGTTATGTTCATATTCTGCTAGTGCTTCCAAGTCTGCAAGCCAAAACCAGAATACTTCATCTTATATCCCCCAACCTACTCTTTCTTGAGTGGGTGTGAAATAATAAAATCTACTCTTTCTGATGGAGTACAATCAGTTGTCAGATTCTATTAGGTCTTTCCTATTAATTCTCTCCAATTCCTTTCTCCAAGTGTTCCCTAAATTCAAGTCCTTGTTATTTCTAGGATTTTCTATTTCAAGGACTTCTAACCTACCTACAAGGTTCTAATGTCTGATATTTCCCGTCTCCATGATATTTAGTAATAACTATGTATGTAATTTCCTTACAGTTATTTTGCTCTCTATTTCCTGGTAAATTACTGACTCAGAGTCAAAGAACTAATGTTGAAGCCCTCCACAATTTGACTACATCACCCATGCTATTGCTATATCTTATGTACATTTTACATGAACATCGGGTTGAATATATTTTCTGAAACAAAAAAATATTGTGGTAGGCTGAATAATGAACCCACAGTGTTCCGTGTTCTAATCTGTAGAACCTGCAAATATGTTGCCTTGCATGGTAAAATTGACTTTCCAGATGTGACTACATTAAAGATATTCAGTTGGGGATGTAATAACCTATCCTGGGCTAGCATCACTGACTGCATCTTAGCTGTAAACTCCAACCTGGCTTCCCCCTTCCTAACATAGCCCCTTTGGGTACACAACTGGGCCACACTGATGCTGTGCTATGTCATGCTGACTCTGTGCTTATCCTACCATATAACCAATGTAACTGCATCCTGCTTGGCAAGCACACCTGCTATTGTGTATAACTCTCTTTGAAGCCCCCTTGGTGATTGTTTGAGAATACCCTTAGCAACCAACAATCCTGGGAACCTCCTCCCCCCTGGTTACTAGCTAACTTGCCTGTTCTGCTTCTGTAAAATTCTGCTTCAGCTAGGCTACCCCTCCCCTACCTAAATCAAGGTATAAAGGGAAATCAAGCCCCTTCCTCTGGGCGAAGAGAAATTTGAGCATTAGCCATCTCTCAGTCGCTGGCTAATTAATAAAGGAATCTTAATTTGGAACTCAGGGCATGACACACTCCTTCTAAATCACTGGGTTATTACGAGGAAATTGTCTTAAATTTTCCAGGTAGGCCTAATATAATCACAAGGATCTTTATACAAAAGAGGAAGTATGTAGGAGAAGAGATAAGATGCTATGTTATTATATTTGAAAAGTGAAGAAGAGACCAAAAGCTAAAGAATATGATTGGCCCTTAGAAGCTGGAAAAGACAAGGAAATTGATTTTCCACTTAAGACTTCCAAGAGAACCAGGCCTGCCAACACCTTGATTTTAAACTTTGAAAACTCATTTTAGACTTCTGACCTCTAGACCTGTAAAATAAGGAATTCGTTTTGTTTTAAACCACTATATTTGTTGTAATTTGTTACTGGGATAATAGGAAACTAATATAATCAGGGTATAGTATTTTTTCTGATTAGTGTATTTAATTTTATTAAAAATTTATGAAATAATAAATTGATATATATAAATTTGATAAGTATTAATTTTAAAAGCACAAGAAAACTAAACTCACAAAAACATAAAATCAGGATTATAAATATTATTAACAACCCTTATTATTCTTGTTTTATTCAAATGTTCTTGGCATTTCTATTGTGATTCTGTCTCCTCTGAGTCGCTACAGAAGGTTCAGCATTAAACATGGGAGTTACTGAAAGCTTAATCTAGGATCCTTTCTGTTCTGTTCTACCTATAGAAAATGCAATCCATTCATATGAATAGTTTCATTACCATTTACACACAGATAATTTTGAAATTATATTTCCAGATGAGATGTCTTTTCTGAGTTCCAGATCTATGTATCCTATTGCCTACCTGGCATGTTTATTAAACTGTCTCAACATATTCAAAACAGAACAAAAGTTTTATCTTTCAGTCTTTGCCTTCTTCTAATATATCCTGTCTCAGTAAATGATACAATTATTCCTCCAGGTAAACAAAACCAAATGAAAACTGGAGTCATTTATTCATTCAACATATATTTATTGAGCACTATTTATTGAGTACCCACCATATGCCAAATGCTAACAAAGTCCCTGACCTGTGCAGTGAAAAGGCAAACAATAAACATTTTTATTTTAATTTTTTACTTAAATGTTTATTTTTGACATTTTAGACTTTTCAGGAAGCACATATTGTATCTCTATAAGATCTTGTTTTGTTTCTTTCTATTAATCTACAAGTGTAAAGTGAAGTGGAGAGAGGTAATAAAACTCTCTACCAACTCTAGCTTTGGAATTAATTTGTATCTGTCATTTTCTAGTTGGAAAAAAAAAAAACACTGGTTTTTCAAATTCTACTTTAAGTTCTGGGGTATATGTGCAGATCATGCAGGTTTGTTACGTAGGTATACACATGCCATGGTGGTTTGCTGCATCCATTGTCCTGTCTTCTACATTAGGTATTTCTCCTAATGTTATCCCTCCCCAATCCCCCCACCCTCTGACAGATCCCCATGTGTGATGTTCCCCTCCCTGTGTCCATGTGTTCTCATTGTTCAATACCCACTTATGAGTGAGAACAGGCAGTGTTTAGTTTTCTGTTCTTGTGTTAGTTTGCTGAGAATGATGGTTTCCAGCTTTATCCATGTCCCTGCAGAGGACATGAACTCATCCTTTTTTATGGCTTCATAGTATTCCACGGTGTATATGTGCCACATTTTCTTTATCCAGTCTATCATTGATGGGCATTTGGGTTGGTTCTAGGTCATTGCTATTGTAAACAGTCCCGCAATGAACATACATGTGCATGTGTCTTTCTAATATAATGATTTATAATCCTTTGGGTATATACTCAGTAATGGGATTGATGGGTCAAATGGTATTTCTAGTTCTAGATCCTTGGGGAATCACCACACTGTCTTCCACAATGGTTCAACTAATTTACATTCCCAAGAACACTGACTTTCAAAGTTTTAAAGTCATTTATGATGCTCATGTTGAAGAGATATAAACAAGAAAGTTACAAAAATGTAAATTCAAATGGGCAATAAAAAGAAGATATATCTAGCATCACTAATAAAACAAGCAAATGAAAATTAAAACAAATCTCATTTATTCAACCATTATAGTGACAAACATTTAAGAACATGTCAATAGCCAGCTATGGTGAAGTTATGGAGAAACAGGTAGTCTCACACACTGCTAACCAAAGTATAAATTTATGGGAACTTGTTAGAGAGCAAGTTTGCTAAAATGCTGAATATTTATACTGTTTGAACAGTATTTCAAATTTTGACCAAGAAATTTTATTTTCATTTCAGGATTTTATTTTATGGAAATGAAAACAATCCAAAATGAGGTAAGTTGTTTCTCTTACCTATTCAAAATCGTGAAAAACTTTGCACAACTTGAGTATCTCCTATATACACATATAGATATAAAAAGGACCATTTTAATGAAAAGGAGAGATCAGTATGCATATTATACAATCAGTCTTTGTTATTTGCTCATTCTGTACTTGCAAATTTTAGCAAATAAAAAGTGATATGCCATATAATAACGTTTTAGTTAATGACAGACTGCATATCCCACAGTGGTCCCATAATATTATATCTGATTCTAAAAAATTCTTCTCATCTAGTGATGTCATAGCCATCGTAATGTTATAGCGGAATGTATTACACACATGTCTGTGGTGATCCTGGCTTAAACAAACCTGGTATGGATGTCCGTTATATAAAGATATTACACATACAATTAGGTACAGTACATCATACATGATAATGATGATAAATGACCATGTACTTGATAATGATGATAAATGACCATGTTACTGGTTTATGCGTTTTCTGTGCTATATTTTTTATCATGATTTTAGCATGTACTTTTTCTACTTATATGTATTTTTAAAATTCACCAAAAATTAGCCTTAGGCAGATCTTTCAGGATGTAATCCAGAAGAAGGCATTGTTATCCTAGAGGATGACAGCTGCATGCATGTTATTGCCCCTAAAGACCTTCCAGTGGGACAGTATATGGAGGTGGAGGTGCAAGGCAGTGATATTGACAATCCTGGCCTGTGTAGCCTCCTTTAATATGTGTGTTTGTGTCATTCTTTTTAACAATAAGGTTTAAAAAGTAGGAAAAACAAAAACAAACAAAAAATAACATTAAATAGAACAAAGCTCATAGAATGAGGACATAAGGAAAGAAAATACTTTCGTACAGCTGAACAATGTATTTGTGTTTTAAGCTAAGTGTTAAAAGAGTCAAAAAATTAGAAAAAAGTAAAATTGTGTAAACAAGTTAGAATAATCTAAGGTTAATTTATTATTGTGGAAGAAAAATCTCGTAAAATAAATTTAGTGTAGCCTAAGTGTACCATGTTTATAAAGTCTTCAAAAATATGCAGTAGTGCCTTGGGCCTTGACATTCACTTACCACCCACTCATTCACTCATTCACCCAGAGCAGTTTCCAATCCTGCAAGATTCATTCATGATACTTTTTTTGTATTCAAATTTTTATTTTTTATGGCACCGTTTAGAGAATTAGATAATTTTAAACACAAAAATACTTCCCCTGTGTTACAATTGCCTAGAGTATTCACTACAGTGTCATCCTGTACAGGTGTGTAGCCTAGGAGCAACAGGGTATACCATATAGCCTAGGTGTGTGGTAGGTGATACCATAAAGGTTTGTGCAAGTATATGATGTTTGCACAATGACAGAAATCACCTAGTGATGCGTTTCTCAGTGGGTACACCTGTCATTAAGTGATACATGACTCTGTATGTAATGTATGTGTGTGTGAGTGTGTCTGTGTGTGTGTGTGTGTGTGTGTGTGTGTGTCAAAGAATTGGCTCACATGGTTATGGAAGTTGAGAAAGATCTGCAGGCAGCAGACTGGTTACCCATGAGAGCCAATGGTTTAGCTCCAGTTTGAGTCTGAAAGCAGGAGTAGACCAATCTCCCAGCTCACAGAAAATCAGAAAGAGAGCTAATTCTCCCTTGCTGAACTTCTGTGTTCTCTTAAGATCTTCAATACATTGAATGAGGCCCACCCACATTGGTATATTAGGAAGGGCAATTAGCTTTAGCTAGTATACTGATTCAAATATTAATCTCTCCAGAAATATCTTTTTGTTGCGGTTGTTTTGTTTTTTTTTTGCTTTTGAGAAGGAGTTTCCCTCTTGCCGCCCAGGCTGGAGTACAATCGTGTGATCTCTGCTCACTGCAACCTCTGCCTCCTGGGTTCATGCAATTCTCCTGTCTCAGACTCCCAAGTAGCTGGGATTACAGGTGCCCAGCACCACGCCTCGCTAATTTTTGTATTTTTTTAGTAGAGACAGAGTTTCTCCATGTTGCCTGGAATGTTTAACCACATATCTGGGTACCCCATTTCATTGTCATGTTGACATATAAAATTGACCATCAAAACACCAATTCTTGTCACCTTGGCCCCCATAATGCATGACCTTAAACCATACTTAATCCCCAATAAAAACAATAACTAAGCCACAATTTCATCTAACATGATATCACTAAAATGTGTACAAGTAAAAAGGCACTAATGTCTTCCCCAGAAGATAATGTCAAATACTTGAGTGATGTTCACTCTCTTTTTTTACCCAATAATTTGAATCTTGTAATTTAACACTATGATGTAAATTTAACAATACTTAAGTAATATAATAAAATATCAATATATTTTATGTCACATAAGAAATAAGAGAGAAAAAAGATTTTTAAAAAATATATTCGGTGTGTGGGTGTGTGTGTGTATATAAATAAACATATTCACAACAAAATAAAAAGGAAATACAATATTCAGAACTCATGAAAATTACAGTCCTTGTTTTTATAACTGGTCACGTGGCCCTAGCTGCCATTTATGACTACTTTCATCCACTATTCAATCTGTATTTCCTTAGCTTTCAGTAGGCACTTCCTCTGATTGTGGATCTTTATCTGTTCAGATGATCAGCCTGTCATTACAAATGAATTTTGGCTTTAAGAAACTGCTTAGATTGTTCTTGTTTTTCCATTAACTTTCATCACAGAGCGTGATAATAAGTAGAGAAACCCTAAAGGATCTCCTATATTTCAGATGTACTCTTCCTTATCACTTGTACGAGTTCAATTCCCCTTGATTGTCAGGATCAGTCACTCCAGCTGGTACAATAACACCCTTATTTGCCTGTTGATTCTGACACATGATTCTGAAGTGGCTAGCTGGTGGTGGTAACTTCTAGTTCAATGAAATCATTATTGTGTCTCCCACTTTCTAATCATGTTCCTTATAACTCCTGGCATTTATACCTAGTTTCAGATCTTAGAGAAAAAGTTTATAACTTTTCACTGCTGAGTTTGAAAATGTCTGTGGAATTGCCGTATGTGTCCCTTATTGTGTTTAGGTACATTCCTTCTACACCTAATTTGTGAGAGTTTTTATTCTAAAAGGAAACTATTTTTGTCAAGTGCTTTTGCTTTGCATTTGTTGAGACAATCATATGATTTATTTTCTTCATTCTGTGAACGTGTTTTACCATATTTATTGATTCATGTATGTTGAACTATACTTACTGCAATGAACATATGACTACATGTGTCTTTTTGGTAGAATGATTTATTTTCCTTTGAATATATACCCAGTAATGGGATTGACAGGATTTCTTTCTGATCTGAAACACCCCAAGCTTGTTCTATCTCAGGGTATTTGCACTATTTCTTCTTCTTAGAATGCTTTTTCCCAAGACCTTTTAATGATTTACATATCCAATTAAAACACTCTCGCTGTTACAGAGAGAACTTTCCCATGATCACAGCGAATGTACCTGAAACCATCCATCCATCTAATCACTTTCTATAATGTACTCTGTTTTATTTTCATCACAGTTTTTGAATCATATATTTAATTGCTTTTTCGATTATGTCTTTATTTTATGTTTCCTTCCCAATAAAGTATAAGTTACATAAGTTCAGGCCCTTGGCTCTGTAATTAGTGGTTTTATCCATATTCCTTAAAACTGTTTTATCCCTACTGCCTAAAACAATCACATACTGAATAATTTGTTAACAATGAGTAAATGGATGAAAAGAGGAACAGTATGAACAAAGGCTTAGATGTAGGTAAAGACTGTCTTGTTTGGGTGCTTACAAATTTATCCACGAAACTATTAAAATTTAAAAGAAGAGATTAAATATATAGGAATACTGGCAATTAGGTCATAGTCATCAGGGTCTTTGTCCAACCACGGTGATTTATGAATTAGCATATCCTTTAGTTTGTCTCTGAGTTAAAAGAGGCCTCCGGTGAAGACTGATTGCTAAGATATTTTGGTTTTAATTGCTCTAATTTTCTGTGTTTATGATTTAGTTCTCCAAATTGCTGGATATCAATTTTAGGATATGTTGAATAAAATGGAAATGCTTACAACTATAGAGTGTAGCTCCCAAAAATGTGCCACATAAATTGTGATTCAATAAGCTTCTATTGAGATATATGAATATGAAATTTTGGTAATCTTTTCAGATAATTTGCTGCAAGTCATATATGGACTTTTAAAATGCTGTAGCAACAATAATCTTTAAGTAAAATTAGCATCTAGAAACAAAGCCCATAGGATCTATCTTTAAGTAAAACCAGGATTAAAAAAATGTAGAAGCAAGGATGGTTTGTATTCAATGTGTCTCAAATATTTCTACTGTAAACAAAGAATTGAAGCCCAAACTCTGCCAGCAAAATTTTTTTGATAATATTCTTTGCGTCTTTTTGCGTAAGTTTCATCTACTTACCATTAAATTGGAAAGGACTGTGTATTAATAAGCTGGGAGTGCCTAACAAAATGGAAAGTGGAGATGATTAAATGGTACAAAAATGTAGTTAGATGAAATAAATAATATCTAGTATTTGACCATATAATAGGGTGACTATAGTCAACAATAATTTATTGCATATTTAAAAACAACTAAGAATATAATTGAATTGTTTGCAACACAAAGAAAGAATAAATGCTTTAGGTGATAGATTCCTATTTACCCTGATACAATTATTATTATTATTATTATTATTTTTTGAGATGGAGTCTTGCACTGTCACCCAGGCTGTAGTGCAGTGGCATGATCTTGGCTCACTGCAATCACTGCCTCTTGGGTTCAAGCAATTCTCCTGCCTCAGCCTCCTGAGTAGCTGGGACTACAGGCATGCGCCACCACGCCCAGCTAATTTTTTTTTTTTTTAAATTTTTGGTAGCGATGGGGTTTCACCATGTTGGCTAGGGTGGTCTCAATCTGTTGACCCCATGATTCATCCGCCTTGGCCTCCCAAAGTCCTGGGATTACAGGTGTGAGCTACTGTACCCGGCCTACCCTGATATAATTATTATGCATCATATGCTGTATCAAGACATATCATGTACCCCGTAAATATCTATACCTACTATGTACCCACCAAAATTAGATGTTAAAAAAATACTATAAACTGAGTGGTTTAAACAAAAGGAATTTATTTCTCATAGTTATAGAGTCTGGGATGTCCATGATCAATTTTTCCACTAATCCTGTTCCCTGGTGAGGGCTCTCTTACAGAGAGAGAGAGAGAGAGAGAGAGAGAGAGAGAGAGAGAGATGGGGGAGAGAGAGAGAGAGAGAGAGAGAGAGAGAGAGAGAGAGAATGTGAGAGTGTGCTCTAGTATTTGGTCTTATAAGGCTACTATATTAGTCTGTTCTCATGCTGCTAATAAGGACATAACCAAAACTGTGTAATTTATAAAGAAAAGAGGTTTAATTGATTCATAGTTCCACATGGCTGGGGAGGCCTCAAAATCATGGTAGAAGGTGAATGAAGAGCAAAATCACATTGTACATGGTGGCAAGCAAGAGAGCTTGTATAGGGGAACTCCCATTTATAAAACCATCTGATCTTGTGAGACTTATTCACTACCATGGAAACAGTAGGGAGGAAACTGACCCCATAATTCAGTTATCTCCACCTGACCCCACCCTTGACACCTGGGGATTAATATGATTTTGTGTGAAGACCTAGCAAAACATTATTAGTTATTAATCTTACCACAAAAGCTTCACCCTCGTGACCTTGGCTAAACTGAATTACCTCCAAAAAGCCTCATCTCCAAATATTATTACATTGGGGGTTAGGGCTTCAGTATATTAATTTTGGCTGAAAACAAGTCAATCCTTAGCAGGTTGCAATCATTTGACAAGCATTTCAATGCCTAAATGCACTTTAATTTTCTCATTTCTAAAATGAAGACAGTAATTTTATTCCATAAAGTAAAGCACACAATTTTCTGGAAGGTAAATTAAATGAGTGAAAATTACATTGGAAGGAAAGCACTAGCTAATCACTAGTAATTTTGAAGAATTCGTTATTTTCACCCCTGTCAAAGTGGTGGGAAGAAAACCTGAATATGGTTAAAAGTTACTTTAAATAATTACCTTAGTGGTTTTTAAAGCAAAGATTTTTTTTTTATTTCATGTGTCATTTATTTTGTCTTAAAGTAAAAAATACATGTTATTCTAATTATTACAAATAATTTTAATGAAATAAATATATTTTCAAATACAAATTTGAAGATAGGATGTACATGATTATTCATTAATGAATTTATGAACAATTATTTTGTGGAAATAACATTGTATTGGCCTTCTTTTTGTGAATAATCTTATAAATTGAAAAAGCAAATAAAAATATTCAACTGTGCATCTGAAAAAATTGCTGGTTAAATGAATATCAGGACAGCTAATACTAAGTTTATTACTTGTGCTACAGTTACTGTGAAAAATTGACTTTTTAAGAAAACAATAGTTTCTTGAGTGTGGCAATAGACACTTTTCTCATTAAAAGTTCTTAACATTGTCATTCTATAGTTCTATATTTTATCTGCAAAATAAATTTTAAGTTAAAATTAAATCTGAGAGTTCTGCCTGATATTTTATACTGCATAGATATTTCATTTAAAGTATTTTAAAAATATAAGTTCTGTAGATTTGGAAAACAATCACTTTCATAGTCACAGATAACCTATGGCTACCTGCTCATATGGAGAGGGTAGTAATTTAGAACTAATATTTACATAGGGCATTGGATGAGTTATATTTTAGAGTGCCCTAGTGACTGGCTGGAATCAAATAGGGAATGTAGATATTGTTCCAACAACTTTAAATAACCCATTATTTTTTTACTTTCTAAATTCTCTGCCCTGGTAGAGAAATCATCTTTAGTTGCCATGGAAATGCTTGCTTAATAAGAAAACGAACAAGCAATAACTTACTCTTATCATAAAGGGAGAAGAATCTTTAAAGGAAGCAGAAGTCTTGTTAAATAAAAAGTAATTATGCTAGTGCTTTTCTCATCTTCTGAACATTTGACCATACTGTCTATTGGGAAGTAGGCAAAGAATGATATTTCAACCAGAGTTCAGCATAATTCTGTTTAGTTTTATCTATTTGCACTTGCAAACTGGAAGCCAAAAGCTTCCCTGTAGTTAGGTAACTATGCCTGGATGAATGAACTTGGACCTGAAGGCTTAGGCTATGATCAAAATGGTATTATTAAAGATGATTGGGTATTTTTCAGCTCCCTGATTGAGAGATTAGATAGTGAGGTATTGACTCAATGAAAAGATTTTTAGCTGATTCTTTTTTTTTTTTAATTTTAATTTATGTTCTGGGGTACATGTGCAGATCATGCAGGATTGTGGCATAGGTACATATATGGCAAGGTGGTTTGCTGCCTTCATCTCCCCATCACCTATATCTGGTATTTCTCCCCACGTTATCCCTCCCCACCCCCCACTGTCCCTCCCCAAGCCTCCCTCAACTGACCACAGTGTATGATGCTCCCTCCCTGTGTCCACGTGTTCTTATTGTTCAATACCTGCCTATGAGTGAGAACATGCAGTGTTTGGTTTTCTGTTCTTGTGTCAGTTTGCTGAGAATGATGGTTTCCAGATTCATCCATGTCCTTATGAAGGACACAAATGCGTTTTTTATGGCTACATAGTATTCCATGGTGTATATGTGCCACATTTTCTTTATCCAGTCTATTGTTGATGGACATTTGGGTTGGTTCGAAGTCTTATTCAACATCCTTATTTCCTCATATCTATGACATATTTCTCATTTGTTAAAATAACTAACATTTGAGAGTTTGCTGTATGTCAAACATGGTTCCTAGAGCTTTATGTGGGTTATCTTCCTTAATCTTCTCAACAGCCCAATGAGTAAGGGTTAGTGTTGTCCACTTTTTTTTATAGATTATAAAACTGAGACCTAGAGAATTAAATAACTTACCCAAAATTACAGAGATAATAAATGGTATAACAGTTAAATATGTAAGCAATCTTGTTTCGGAGCCTTTACTCAACTGTTATCCTATACTAGCTCTTCAATTCATTACCAAATACTATTGTTATTTTTCTCTTTTAAATAGCCTTCTAAGCTGTCCAAGTCTGATTATCTGCTGAGTAGTTCACTGTGTTGATTCCCCAAAGAGTGCTTTTGTTTAAAATTTAATCCCAATTATTAGTCACGTTCATTGCAAAAGGGCTAGTAAAACATAAACATAAGTAAAAGTGACTATCTCTCCTTAATCTCACCAATCCTACTGAATTAAGTTCTCTGCACTTCATGTTCTTTGTCTAAATCCTGGGATAATCCCTGCTTATTTCTATTGCCACCTTCCTGTTATTAAAATCACATGAATGCCAAGTCCATGCTTGTAGGCATCATAAATATTATTTAGTTATTTTACACAATACACCCCCCCCACACACACACACATGCAACTGTGAAGTATGTATTATGAAGTAGTTTTCAGATGAGGAAAACAAGGCCTACAGGTTATGAACTACAACAAGTAACACTACTAGAAAGTGGCAAAGTGAGGTTCCAAATGAAGTCTCCTGACTCTCAGAAATAAACAATTTTTACCACATTATACTGCATCCAAATTGAGGTTAGCAATTGGAAAACGTATGAATCTGAAAACAATACTTGTTACTAAGAAATGGTTGGTGAAGAAAGAATGGCGCTCAACAGCTTAATCTTGGTTACAGGACACAAAAAATTTGGAAGGTCTATATTAATTATAGTGGGCAAGAAGGTGATAACAATTTAAAACATAAAAAGACTCAATAAAATAGTAGTTTATTCTTCTTCACTTAAATGTCCAGGGAAGGTTGACGTTAGTTAGTTCTGCTGTTCTAAAACTTGATTTTAAATGCTTCTAAAGAGATTGCTATTCAGGTGATCAGAAAGGGAAAATAACATGAAGAAAGCCCACTGGCTTCTTAAAAGCCTTGGCCTGGAAATGACAGTTTACTTCTATTCACATGCTTCACATGCCTTTGGGGAGAACTAGTCTTGTCATGAAAGTTGCTGATGAGGCGACTACTGCCTAGATGCAAATGATGGTAAAGATAAAATATTTGATTTAAATGGACAGATAACCATCTTTACCACAGAAGGTTATTAGTTGATGTTAAGTTCAACAATGGTATAAAATGGATTGCATATCATTTGGTGTATTTTTATTGTCACTAGAGCCACAATGTATAAATATAAATATAAATATAAATATATAAATATATATATATATACACTTATTTATTTAAATATCCCTATTCTTATGTATAAGATAGTTATATATGTAATGGTTATAGTGTTGAGATGTTTAAATGACAAGTTCCTAAGATAATTACAGAGAAAAATAAACAAAATAAATTGTTTTAAGTCCCACTTTTTGTCACCTGCAAGTTTCCTTAATAGCTACTCATTTCTAATCATTCTCAAATAAAATACAGAATGGTAAATATTGTTAGAATAATTTACTGTTCAACAGAAATTAGAAGTAAATACAGTAATATATTTTTCACATATTTGTCATCAAAATCAAATGAGAATATCAATTTAATTTTCCTCTTTATTGACATCTTTAGCCTCCAGGCTATCGGAAGAGAAAAGAAACATTAGCAAATAAGGACAACAGGCACTCATCTTAATCTGCTGCCTTCATGAACTGTAGGTTTCTTTGTTAGAAAGGCCTTCAGAAAAGAAGGTAGCTTAGAAATCAATTTTAAGCTTCTCTATTTTGATTCCAAAAACTAAGAAAATTCAGAAATGAGACATAAATGTCAGATGTTGTTTGACAGGCTGTATAAAATAATGTACTGGTGATTTGCATGCTGCTAAAAAAGGTACTTTTGAAGAGCTATACAATGATGATTTTAGCTATTAAATACATTTGAATATTGGATGTTTGGTATAGACCTAAATCTCACCTAGAATGATATGGAATAGAGAATAAACTGTCACTCTATGCTGCCTTCTCTACGCTACACAAATATTATTATTTTTACTTCCTCTTCAAGGTCAGTGAATTGGCAGATATATTCTTTATACACAGGCTATGTAAATAAAGACTGTGACTGTTTATCCATATGCTACTTGTGATGGTTTTCTAAATTTACCATCTTTTCGGTCACTGTATTAGAGTCCTAGATGTGAAACGCCCACACACACAAAGAAACAGTAAAATAACACACAGAAAGAAACAGTAAAATAACAGTAATTCCTCCTTCTCCATAGGGAATAAATATCAAGTCTGAGAGAGGATGCCAAAAACTGCCAATAATAGAGAACCCTATATGTACTAGGTTTTTCTAATAAATATATACCCATGATAGGGTTTATTTATAATTAGGCACAGTAAAAAGACAGGGTCTCACCTTGTCACCCAGTCTGGAGTGCAGCGGCATGATGATGACTGACTGCGACCTCAAACTCCTAGCATCAAGTGATCCTCCTGCCTCAGCCTCCTGAGTAGCTGGGAGTACAGGAACCCAAATTATTCCCTATTTGTTTATTTATGTTTTATAGAGTAACATTTCCCTAATACCCTATTTTTTATCCCCGGGTAACTGGACTAGGAAAAAAAAAATAGATGACTGTAACCCAACTAGACTTAACACACATGTATAGAACACTTAGCCAACAACTGAACACTCATTCTTCTCAAGTGCACATAGACATTCTCCAAGATAGGCATTATTTTACTCTCTGATTCTAGAATAGGAGTTGGACATTTACAGAGTCCACATGTAAGAGCTCAGGCAGGCTGGGTACAGTGGCTCATGCCTGTAATCCCAGCACATTGGGAGGCTGAAGTGGGTGGATTACATAAAGTCAGTAGTTCAAGGACAGCCTGTCCAAGATGGTGAAACCCCCTCTTTAGTAAAAATACAAAAATTACCTGGGCGTGGTGGCAGGCACCTGTAATCCCAGCTAGTTGGGATGCTGAGGCAGGAGAATCACTTGAACCTGAAAGGTGGAGATTGCAGTGAGCCGAGATCATGCCACTGCACTCCAGCCTGGGAGACAGAGCTAGACTCCATCAAGAACCAAAGGAAAAAAAAAAAATGGAGCTCAGGCAGTATTTGTCTTTCTGTGTTCTGTGACGGAGTTATCTCACTTGACATTATGTCTTCTTGGTTCATCCATGTTGTTGCAAATGATAGATTTTCCTTTATTCTTAAGGCAAAATAGTATTCAATTGTGCATATATATGAAATATTTTATTCATTCAACTAATTAAACCAGTATATTGAAGAGATAGATGTACTCCCATGTTCACTGAAGCACTATGCACAATAGCCAAGAGGTAGAATCAATCTAACTTTTCATGGATGGACAAATGTATAAAGAAAATATTTTATATATATATATATATATATATATATATCCAATGGAATATTATTCAGCACAATTTAAACACTTAAATACAGTGATCAGGTTTGATGTGGACATATACATTGGAGTTTTAACCTTGAAATGACCAAAAATATTTTAGTAGTTTTTGTCAAAGACAAAAGTTGATTTGGAGAGCTCCCTTCTTGCCAATATTCAAAATATATGTTGATTATTATTAGTTCATAAATGTTCCACAAATATTTTGTAATGCTAAAGTATCTTTAGCTAAAAAGAATCAATTGTAATTGGCAAATACATGTAGTTCCAAAAGATAACACGCCATTATACAATTGTATAATGTCATTAGATTCTCTCCCTTGGGCTTAGTACAAGTTCACCACTATCTATACATCACCTTAGCTACACAGAGTCTACAAAGCATGCAAATTACTATCAAGAAGATGCAGTTTTGACATTTCTTTTCATATTATACCTTAAGTTGTGGGGCACATGTGCAGAACGTGCAGATTTGTTACATAGGCTTACATATGCCATGGTAGTTTGCTGCATCCATCACCCTGTCATCTACATTAGGTAGTTCTCCTAATGCTATCCCTCTCCAGCCCCCTGCCCCCTGACAGGCCCTGGTGTGTGATGTTCCCCTCCCTGTGCCCATGTGTTCTCATTGCTTAACTCCCAATTATGAGTGAGAACATGTGGTGTTTGGTTTTCTGTTCTCTTGTTAGTTTACTGAGAATGATTGTTTCCAGCTTCATCCATGTTGCTGCAAAGGACATGAACTCATCCTTTTTTATGACTGCATAGTATTCTATGGTGTATATGTGCCACATTTTCTTTATCCAGTCTATCATTGATGAGCATTTGAGTTGGTCCCAAGTCTTTGCTATTGTGAACAGTGCTGCAATAAATATACATGTGCATGTGTCTTTGTAGTAGAATATTGTATAATCCTTTGGGTATATATTCAGTAATGGGCTTGCTGGGTCAAATGGTATTTCTGGTTCTAGATTCTGAGGTATTGCCACACTGTCTTCCACAATGGTTGAATTAATTTACACTCCCACCAACAGTGTAAAAGCATTCCTATTTCTCCTCATTCTCTCCAGCATCTGTTGTTTCCTGACTTTTTAATGATCACCATTCTAACTGGTGTGACATTTTTTATTGTAATATAGAGAACATTAGCAGATCACTTCAAAGAGTATTTTGAATTTCTTTATTGATAGTTGAATATTGAATTTGAGAAACAAAGATTAAGATGAACACATCTCTCTATTATGGTTTGCAAATAAACAATGAAAGTAGTCTCTACATAAAATAAATAAATATAGATAAGATTTTATTCATAGTTTGGGCTAAGAAATTTAAAAGTGTCCCATTGAGTGCATTTAAGTAAATACAATTTTTACTTTTTTGTTGATATTGGTGCCTTATAGGCTATTAAAATTATTTGCGTCTGTTACCTATCTTTTAAACAAGCCACATTTTTTTTGTTTGTTTTGTTTTGACAGCTATATTTTCCTTTTTGGGGCACTAAAACTACTTTTAACTTGAGTAGTAGAAGAGGCATACACTCTTGTCTTTATGTTGGAAAATTATTTTAAATTTAATGAGGCTGGTTTTATGATCTTAGCATCTTATCTTATTCTAGAGAATGTCTATGTGCACTTGAGAATAATTTATGTTCAGTTGTTGGGTAAGTGTTCTATATATGTGTGTTAAGTCGTTTGGTTACAGTTATCTATTTTTTTGCTATGCTAGTCTGCGTAATTGTTTTACACACTATTGAATTTGAAGTATTAAAATCAAAGTGTTAAATCATGTGTTTTTCCCCACATTCCAGTTAACTTTTCCTTCATGTATTACAGGATCTGCTGTTAAGTGCATGTATGTTATAATTCTTATAACTTTCTGATGTATTGATACCTTTATCAGTATAAATTTTTTCTTTACCTCTAAGAAATTTTCTTCTTCTCAAATCTGTTGTGTCATATGCACTTTGGCAGTCCAGCTTCTTATGGTTTCTGTCTGCCAAACATACCTTTTTACATCTTTTTACTTTCAATCTATTTTTATGTTTGAATCTAAGACATGTCTTCTGTAGACATGCTATAGTTTAAACTGGTTTTAAGAAACCTAGTTTGACAATCTATAGGTTTTATTTGTTTAGTTTTTTTTTTTTATTGTATTTTAGGTTCTAGGGTACATGTGCAGATCATGCAGAATTGTTGTATAGGTACACGCATGGCAATGTGATTTGCTGCCTTCATCCTCCCCGTCACCTACATCTGGCGTTTCTCCCCATGTTCTCCCTCCCCGACCCCCCAACCCCCACTCTGTCCCTCCCTTCGCGCCCCCCCAGCAGACCTCAGTGTGTGATACTCTCCTCCCTGTGTCCATGTGTTCGCATTGTTCATCACCCTCCCATGAGTGTGAACATGTGGTGTTTGATTTTCTGTTTCTGTGTCAGTTTGCTGAGAATTATGCTTTCCAGATTCATCCATGTCTCTACAAAGGACACAAACTCATTTTTTATGGCTGCATAGTATTACATGGTGTATATGTTTAGTTCATTTATATTTAATGTTATTACTAAGGAAGTTTAGCTTATGTCTGTCATTTTGCTGTCTGAAAACATTTATTTAATTTCTCTAATATTTGTTTACTCTTTTCTTTCACATTAAGTGAAAATTTCCTACTATAAAATTTTGATTTTAAAAAAATGCACTATAGTTTTTTAATAAACAGTTCACTATAGTTTCTTAGCATCATTTTAGGGCTTACCATATACATCTTAAATTCTCACAATCTGCCTTAGATTTATACTAACTTGACTTCAGCCAGATATGTAAATGTCATTCCTATTTCACTGCATTCTATTGCTCCATTTTTTGTGCTATAATTTTTCTACCAATATGTTACAAAGCTGACTGTACTTTGTAACAATTATTATTTTGATAATTTTATATCAATTAATAAATAGAAAGTAGAGCAAGTGCACATTTATAAAGTTTGTTATATTTACTCAGAGGCACCTTATTAGGATCAACTCAGGCATGTTTGCTTTTAATGATGTTCATTTTTCCCACAGTGTGGGGAACCTGTGTATAATCACACTGAAATGCACAGTGGATTTAGTAAGGCTCTCTTTATCTGCCTCTTTTTCTAATACTCTGCTAAGTGGTCTTTTTTAGTTGGCAATTAGTTGTCTGCCTTTAGGCTCCACTAATTATCAGCTGACTGATCAACAGTAGCCCCATTTTCCTCAGTTGAATTTGAACAAAATAGATCTTGATGCCAGTCTTTGAAGTTTGTTATGACTCTAGCAGGGCTCTTCTTCGTTGTATCTTTCCCCAGTGCTCTGTGGTCGACAAGATGACCTATTGTTTAGCTTGCTTCTCTTATTTCAGAGGAACTATTGTTTTTGAGGGCCCTCTTAAAATAACTGTGAGGATACTTCAAAGTTAGGTTCATACTTCCCAGTCCTCTGCTTTACATAAAATCAGTTCTTTTAGGAAGTGCTTTAGTTCACTTTTTTCTTGTGGAATGCCTTTGCACCTGTGTATAAGAGGCACTGCTGTGGGAATCAGGTGTAGTGGGGGCCTGTGGCCTTTTCAGCTTTCCTCTCCTAGCATAAAACTTCTGTCCTATAAGCAAGCTGAAATGAGGGCAATCAGGTCCTAGTATTTCCAGCCTGCTGCATCCGGGATAAAGCCTCTGTCCTACAGATAGAGGCTCAGTGGAAGAAAAAAAGTCCCAAATATTTCAGCCACATTAACCAGGAATTCTACCTCTTCAGTTTGGAGGCAGAGGGATGAGAAATGCTGGCTTTGTTGCCAATTATGGAGAGATATAGTAATCTTTAATTGGAAGATGAAGAGTGAGAGCTCTATTTTAGCCACACCCACCTGAATCGGAACTTAATTTAAGCTGAGCTAAGGGAGGGAAGGGAAGGGGAAGGGAAAGAAGGGGAGGGGAGGAGTTTTTAGCATATTTTCTGTTAAGTTTATGACCATTAAAAAATATAACTAACCTGCTACGGTCTTAATGTCCTCCAAAATTCAGGGGTTAAAATAATCCCTATTGTGGTTCTATTCAAATAGGGGCTTTTAGGAAAGTGATTAAGCTTATGAATGGATTAATCCTTATAAAAGGGCTGGAGGGAAATAACTTAGGCCTTTTCATTTGCTCTGTCACTCTTCTGGCATGTGAGGACACAGCATTCTCCCCTCTTATCCTTCTGTTACTCCTACCTTGTGGGAGTACAGCACTAGTCCCCTTTCCCAGGGATGCATCAACAAGGCATCACCTTGGAAGAAGAGAACAGCCCTCATAAGAGACAAAACCTGCTTGCATCTTGATCTTGGGCATAACAGTCTCCAAATCTGTAAGAAATATGGAGATTCTCCGAGAACTAAAAATAGAACTACCCTTTGATCCAGCAATCCAAAACCTCGGTATCTACTCAAAGGTAAAGAAATCAGCCGGGCGCGGTGGCTCAAACCTGTGGATCACAAGGTCAAGAGATCAAGACAAACCTGGTTAACATGGTGAAACCCCATCTCTACTAAAAATACAAAAAATTAGCTGGGCATGGTGGCGCGTGCCTGTAATCGCAGCTACTCAGGAGGCTGAGGCAGGAGAATTGCCTGAACCCAGGAGGCGGAGGCTGCGGTGAGCCGAGATCGCGCCATTGCACTCCAGCCTGGGTAACAAGAGCGAAACTCCGTCTCAAAAAAAAAAAAAAAAAGAAAAAGAAAAAGAAATCATTATATTAGTAAGATACCTACACCTGTATGTTTTTCACAGCACCATTCACAACAGTAAAGTTATGGAATCAACCTAAATGTACATCAGTGAAAGACTGGGTAAACAAAATGTGGTATGTATGCATGAGGAATACTAATCAGCCATAAAAAAGTATTGCAAAAAGCAATCATGTCTTTTGCAGTAACATGGATGAAACTGAAAGCCATTAATTTAAGTGCAACAAGTCAGATACAAAAAGACAAGTACTGTATATTTTCACTTATAAGTGGGAGATAAAATATGTGTACATATGGACATAGAGTGTGAAATAATAGAAATTAGAGACTAGGAAGGGTGGGAGTTGGGAGGGGAGTTCTTAGATTTTCCTTCTCTTATATCATTCTGTCTATTAATAACAATCTAAAATATTTTCAGTATATTGTCTTTACAGGTGCTTTTAATATCAGATATGATTACTCCAGGTGCTCTTATAATTCATTTTTCCCCATTTTTGTAAGCTTGTTCTTCCAAGTGTGAATATGATAAATGATTCTAGTTTTACTAGGAGAATAAGAACAAGATAATAACTTTGATAGAATTACTAAAATTTATAAATTAACCCATAGGTGAATAGAATATTTATGATATTAAGTCTTCTTTTATAAAAACCTTATACTACTTTTTTCATGCATTTATGTCCATTTGGTATATTTGAAGAGTGTCTTATGTATTTCTCATATAGTCTTTATACATTTCTTAAGCTTATGTCCAATATTTAAAAAACATTTTTAAAATTAGTTTTAGATTTACTGAAAAAAAAATGTGAAGGTATTACAAAAATTACATATCCCCTACATTCAGTTTAACTTATCTCTTGCATTATTTATATATTTGCTACAATTAATAATTAAATACTAACACATCATTATTAACTAAACTCCATCACTTATTTAGATTACATTATTTTTTCACCTGATTGTCATTCTTATGTTCTAATGTCCCATCCACGATGCCATATTATATTTAGTCATTGTGTCTTTTTAAACTCCTCTTTGCTGTTGCATTGTCTTAGATTTTCCTTTTTTTGTTGTAATTTTTAGGAATGCTCTTCAAGCATATTTATAATGCCACTCAACTGAGATTTGTTTGATATTTTTCTCATGATTAGACTTGGATTATGTGTTTTTATACAGAAACTATAGAGGCAAAGTGTGATTTCCATCACACCATATCATGCTGTCAATGTGACGGAATTATCGCTAATGATAATAAGCTTGATCAGATGGCTATGGCAGTGTTCAACAGGTTTCTTTACTGTAAAGGTCTCTTTTTTTTTTTTTTTAACTATCTATGGTGTACTTCTTGAAAGAAAACCAATAGGTGCATCCCACACTTAAGCAGTGGAGATTTATGCTTCACCCGCTTTGGGGGGGTGTAATCTTCACAATTTATTTGGAATTCTTCATAGGAGATTTGTTCTTTCCCATGAATCTATTTAATTATATATTTATATCAGTACAGATGCAGAAATATTTATTTTATATTTTTGATTACTATCCAGTATTACTGAAGATGTTCAGTTTCTTCCAGTTTTTGATCAATGGAAGCTCTTTTCAGTTGGCTCGTGACACATTCAAATCATTGTAGGTTGTCTCATTTAGTTTGGCTTTTTGAGCATTGCTTTACTTTCTGGCACTATAAAATATCCTAAGATCACCTTGTATATTTATTTTACTAGTTCTGGAATTACTGACTGCAGCCAAATTTTAAATTTATTTTGTAAATGAAATCTTCTCCTCCTTATCTCATCTTATCTCTTAAAATTATTCTTTATTTTTATTCGTAATACTATTAATTTCCACATGAATTGCATAACCTGAGAATGAATTAAATTATCTTGTTTGACGTAGCACATTTTCAGTGAATTCTTTTAGATTGTTTAGACGTGTAGCTGTTATTCACAAATTAACTTAGACTAACTTTTCCTTTCCAATTTGTATGCTTTTAGTTGTCTCCCCTTGTGTAACTGTATTGACTAATTCCTTCAACATAATATCAAATAGTGGTAGAGATAAAGGACATTTTTGTCTTCTTTCTAATAGTAACAGGGAAGCTGTTATTATTTTCCTATTAAGTCAGATGCTGTTTTCTTTGTCCTGCATATTCTTCCAACACAATTTAATAGCTAAGTCTATCGCTTGTTTCAAGTAAGTGTTAATATATTTCCTTTGTAGTTACTTTTCCCCAATTACCCTATTAAAATTGTACTCACTCTCACCTCACACCTGCCATCAGACTTTCTAATTTCCTGGACTGTGCTATTTCTTTCCATAGCACATGTCAACTTCTAACCTTCTATATACTGCATTTGTTTATTAAATTTATTGTATGTTGTTTATCATGCATGATGAAAATATAGTCTCTGTGATGACAGATGTTTTGTTTATCTTGTTTAATGATCATCCTTATTGCCTAGCACAATGTCTGGTACATGATAATTCCTCAAGAAATACTTTTATTAAAAATGAATATGTAAATCCTTAGAGTATTCAAATTTTACCTTTTATGTGCTGTTATATATTATTTTCAGTGTTATGTCTTCCATATCATACCAGTTATTTTAGGCCCATGAGACTAGGAACAGTGTCTTCCTCATGTTTTTAATTCATTCCTAGACCCAGAAAAAAGTTTTATGTTTAGTAAGCATTCAAAATACAATGACAAAACCAAACAAAAGTGAACTTTTCAATTGCTACATTTGTGTTTCTAGACTCAGATCAAATATTAGTTTTGAGTCTACTTTGCAACACCAACTGCTATTATAAATGGCACTGTTTGAAATAGACCCTCTATCTTTCTGACCCATGAATAGACCCCATATTCTTGAGTGGTAGGCTAATAGCCTTTTAAAAATATTCATTGGACATATTAAACTTGTACAAACTCAGGCAATATTTTTCTTGATGTTTTGTCTCTGCCTGAAATGCTTCCTTATCAATTTTTTGAATACATGTTTTATTTTTAGGGCAGCATTATATTAAGAGCAAAATAGAGCAGAATGTAAAGAGAGGTCCCATATACTCCTTACCCCACACACTCACAGTCTCCTCCACTATCAACTTCCCATAATAGGGTAATACATTTGTTACATTCAATGGACTTTCATTGACATATTATTAACCTAAATCCATACTTTTTATTAGGATTCACTCTTGGCATTTTATATTCGGTGCCTCTTGACAAATGTAAAACAACATGGATCCAGCACTATAGTATCATACAGAACATTTTAAGTGACCTGGAAATCTTGTGTTCCACTTCATCTCTCCTTGCTCCCTAAACCCTGGCAACCACTGATACCTTTACTGTTGCTACAATTTTTGCCTTTTTTTTTTTTTTTTTTTTGCAATTTAACACTTAGAACAGTATAGTGTATAGCCTTTTCCAGATTGGCTTCTTTTCTTGGAAATGAGGGGGAGGGTGGGGAGGGGTTGTTTGTTTTTTATTTTTATTTTTATTTTTTTTGAGACGGAGTCTCATTCTGTAACTACGCTGGAGTGCAGTGGCCGACCTCGACTCACTGCAACCTCTGCCTCTTGGGTTCAATCGATTCTCCTGCCTCAGCCTCCCAAGTAGCTGGGATTACAGGCACAAGCCACCACGCCCAGCTAATTTTTGTATTTTTAGTAGCGACGGAGTTTCACCATGTTGGCCAGGATGGTCTTGATCTCTTGACTTCATGATCCACCAGCCTCGGCCTCCCAAAGTGCTGGGATTACAGGCATGAGCCACCACACCCAACCAGGAATGTGTTTTTAAGATTTCCCCATGTTTTTTCATGGCTTGATAGCTCATTTCTCACTAGCACTAAACAATATTCAATTGTCTGGATGTGCCACTGTTTACTTATCTATTCATAAACTGAAAAACATTTGGTTGCTTCCACCTTAGGGAAATTATGAATGAAGCTACTGTAAATATCTGTGTGCAGGTTTTTGTGTGGACATGAATTTTCAACTCCTTTGGGTAAATACCAAGGAACGTGATTGCTGGATCATGTAATAAGAGTATGTTTAGTTTTTAAGAAAACACTGAACTGTCTTCTATCCCGGCCTTACTGTTTTTGCAATCCCATCAGCGATGAATGAGGCTTTGTCCATATCCTCACCAGTATTTGATACTGTCAGTGTTTGAGATTCTATTTTAATAGATGTGTAGTGGTATCACATTGCTGTTAAATTTTGTTTAATGTTGTGATGTTGAGCATCTTTTCATATACTTATTTTTTATCTATATATCTTCTTTTTTGCAGGCAGGGTCTACTCAGATCTTATGTTCATTTTAAAATGGGATTGCTCATTTTCTTTCTTTCTTTCTTTCTTTCTTTCTTTCTTTCTTTCTTTCTTTCTTTCTTTCTTTCTTTTTTCTTCTTTCTTTTTTCTCCTTCCTTCCTTCCTTCCTTCCTTTCTTTTTCCTTCCTTCCTTTCTTCCCTTTTTTCCTTTTTCAAAGTCTCCCTTTGTCACCAGGCTGGAGTGCAGTGGCACGATCTTGGCTCACTACAATCTCCACCTTCTGGGTACAAGTGATTCTCCTGCCTCAGCCTCCCGAGTAGCTGGGATTACAGGCACGCACCACCACAACCAGCTAAGTTTTGTATTTTTAGTAGAGACCGGGCTTCACCACATTGGTCAGGATGGTCTTGATCTCCTGACCTCATGAGCTGCCCATCTAGGTCTCCCAAAGTGCTGGGATTATAGCCATGAGCCACCATGCTCATTTTCTTATTGTTCAGTTAAATAATTTTGTGCACACTCTAGCTAAGAATCCTTTATTAGATATATTTTTTGCAATTTTTTTCTCAATCTGTGGCTTGTCTTTTCATTCTCTTGTCAGTATCTTTTGCCAAAGAGAGGCTTTTGATTTTAATGAAGTGGAGATTATCACATATTTATTTCTAAAATTGTGCCTTTAGTATTGTATCTGAAGAATAGTCACCAACCAATCAACCAACCAAGGTCATCTAGATTTCTCTTATGTTATCTTTTAGGAGATTTATAATTTTACATTTTTACATTTAGATATATGATAATTTTGGGATAATTTTTGTAAAGGGTTATGTTCTGTGTCTAGATTTTTTTGGCATTAGATATTCAGTTAAACCACCATTTGTTTGAAAGACTATTTTTTCCTATTGTATTATTTTTATTTTTTTCTGAAAGTTTAGTTGACTACATTTGTATGGATCTCTTTCTTTATGATTTAGTCTTTTCCCTTAATTTATTTGTTCATTCTTTCACCAAGAGCATACTGTGTTGATTACTATAGCTTTATAATGAGTCATGAAGTCAGGTAATGTCATTTACCAAATTTGTTGTCCTTCAGTGTTGTGTTGGTTTTCCTGGTCTTTAGACTCTCCAAGTAAATTTTGAATCAGTTTATCAATATCCTAAATATTAACTTGTAAGGAATTTGACTTGGGTTTAATTAAATGTATGGATCAAGTTGGGTAGATCTATCAGCTTGATGATATTGTGTCTTCCTACCCATAAACATGTAATATCTCTGCACTAATTTAGTTATTTGGTTTCTTATTTCACTATTTTATAGTTTTACTCATATATGTCTTCAATTTATTGTGTTAGATTTATATCTAAATATTTTATTATTTGTAGTGCTAATATAAATGGTATTGTTTTACATTTCAAATTCCACCTGTTCATTGCTTATGTGTAGAAAAGTGATTGAATTTTATATACAACTTGTATCCTAAAGCTTTTCTATATTTGTGTTTTAGTTACATGAGATTTGTTATTGATACTTCCTGTTTTTTTAATATGCAATCATATCATCAACAAAGAAATGCAATTTTATTTATTGCTTCCCAGTCTGTATACCTTTCATTTACTTCTGTTGCCTTAATGTATTAGCTAGGCCTTCTAGTATGATGATGAAAAGCAGAGATGAGACAGGACATCCTTGCCTTTTATAGATCTTAGTGAGAAAACTTTGCACTGTTCACCAAGAAGTATGATGCTAGCTATAGGGTTTTTGTACATGGTCTTTGTCCAGTTGAGGAAATGTCCTCTATTCCAGGTTTGGTGATTGTTTTTGTTATGAATGGGCACTGAATTTTGTCAATATTTTCTTGCATCTATTGATTAGATCATGTGATTATTCTTTAGACTGTTGATGTGATGGATCATTTTATTAGAATACTTTTCATTATAATTAAAATACTCTAGATTGACATAAACAACAAACATTTATTTTTCACAGTTATAAAAGATGTGATGACACTTAGATCAAGGGCTTACAGATTCAGTGTCCAGTGAGGTCTCCCTTTCTGTTTTATAGATGGCTCACTTTTGTGTTCTCAAATAGTAGAAGGGTAAGGGAGCTCTATGAACATTCTTTTATAAGGACACTAATAACTCATGAGTTTTCTGCTCTCATGGCCTGATCATCTTCCCAACAAACTCAACTTCGTATACTATCACATTGGAAGTTTAGATTTTAAAATGCAGATTTTGGGGGAGAGACACAACCATTCAGACCATTACAGATTGCATCAATTGATTTTTGAGAATTGAGACAGCTTTGCTGCCTAGCAAAAATTCCACTTGGTCATGATGTATAATAATTTTTATAAATTGTTATATTCAATTTGCTAGTATTCCATTTATAATTTTGCATGTATGTACATAAGAGATATTGGGCTTCAGTTTCAGTTTCTTGTACTGCCTTTGTGTTGTTTTGTTATTAGGAAAATGCCAGCCTCATACAATTAGTTGGAAAGTTTTCTTTCTTCTGTTCTCTACAAGAGATTGTAGGTAATGGATAAAAATTTTCCTGAAGTATTTGGTAGAATCAGCAGCAAACTCATCAGGATCTGGTGCATTCTGTGTTGGATGGTTGTTAATTATGTATTCAATTTCTTTTATAGATATAGGCTTATTCTGATTGTCTATTTCTTCTTTTGTGAGATTCTACAGATTGTGTCTTTCAGTAAAATAGTTCATTTTATCTAGTTTATCACATTTATCAATATAGATTTGTTCAGTGTTCCTTTTTTATCTCTATATTGCCCATGGGATCTCTAAAGATGTCCCCATTTTATTTCTGATATTTGTGTCTTGTCTCTTTTATTTGTTAGTTAGCTGGACTATTATTTTATCACTTTTATTCTTTAAAGAACCAGCTTTTGTTTTCATAGATTTTCTCTATTGTTGTTTTCAATTTACTGATTTATGCTCCAAATGTTATCCTTTCTTCTTCTTCTTACTTTGAATATTATTGGCTCTACTTTTTCTGGTTTTCCAAAGCAGAAGGTTAGATTCTAGATTTTAGATATTTATTTTATTCTAATATTTAGTAGTATAAATTCCCCTCCACTATTGCTTTTACTACATCCTACAAATTTTAATAAGTTATGTAGATTCATTTTTATTTTACCTTGAAATATTTAAAAATTCCTCCTGATATTTCCTATTTGACTCATTTGTTATTTAGAAGTATGTTCTTTAATCTCCATGTGCTTTGGGGTTTTACAGCTTATCTTCTTGCTACTGAATTCTGCTTTAAGTAATTGTGGTCACACAGAATACATTATGCTATCTATCATTTTAAATTTGGCAAGGTGTGTTTTATGATCTAGAATGTGTTCTATCTTAGTGAATTTTCCATGTGAGCTTCAGAAGAATATGTACTTTGCTGTTGTTGGATTAAATAGCCTACAGATGTCAATTATATCCAGTTGTTTGATAGTGTTATAGGGTTGAACTATGTAATTATTGATTTTCTTCCTGATTAATCTGTTTATTTCTGATAGAAGGGTGTTAAAGTCTCCAATTATAATGTTAATTCCATATTTTTCTCTTTGTAGTTCTGTTTTTGCTCTATATATTTTATGCTCTATTGTTAGGTCCACATACTTTAAGGATTGTGATTTCCTGAAGAATCCACTCATTATTATGTAATGCTTCACTTTATCCCTGATACTTTTTCTTGCTCTGAAGTCTGCTGCATCGAAGTTACTACTTATATCCCAATTTCTTTTGGGTTGGTGTTAGCATGCTATAGCTATCTCTATCCCTCTACTATTAATCTAAATGTTTCTTTATATTTAAAGTGGGTTTGATGTAGCCAACACATAGTTGTATCTTGTTTTTTGATCCCTTCAATCTGTATTTTAATTGGTGTTTTTAAAACACTGACATGTAAAGTAATTATTGATATATTTGGATTAATATCTACATTATTTATTACTATTTTCTTTTTTTTCTACCCTTTTATCTCTATTTTTCCAGTCCTTTCCTGTATTTTTTAGTTCTTATTAAGCAGTTTGTATCCTTCAGGCATATCAATTACAATTCTTTTTCTTTCCTTTCTTTTCTTTTCTTTTCTTTCTTTTTTTTTTTTTTTTTTTTTTTGAGACAGAGTCTCGCTCTGTCACCAGGTGCCAGGCTGGAGTGCAGTGGCATGATCTTGGCTCACTGCAACCTCCGCCTCCTGGGTTCAAGCAATACTCCTGCCTCAGCCTCCCAAGTAGTTGGGACCACAGGCGCGAGCCACCATGCCCAGCAAATTTTTTTATTTTTTTAGTAGAGAGGGGATTTCATCATGTTGGCCAGGATGGTCTCGATCTCTTGACCTCGTGATCCGCCCGCCTCAGCCTCCCAAAGTGCTGGGATTACAAATTTGTTTTCTTTTTTCTTTTTTTAGTTGTTGCCCAAGAGCTTGCAACATACAGTTACAACTACTCAAGTCTATTTTTAAATAACATTATACTACTTCACAAATAGTATAAGTACTTTACAGTAACATAACCCAAATGCTCTCTGACTTAACCATGGTTTGGGTTACAATTCTTTGACTTTTCGATGGTGGGAATGTGGTACACATTCAGTAGAACACATACTTCAAGTTTTCATATTACTATTCTGTTTCTATGTATTTAATAAATTATATGAAATAGTCAACTTTTTATAAAATAGGCTTTAGGGTAGATGCTTTTACAAAACTATAGGCTAATGGAAATGTTTTGAGCACACTTAAAGTAGACCAGGCTAAGCTACAATGTTCCATAGATTAGATGTATTAAATGCCTTTCTAACTTACAATATTTTCTATTTATGACGGGTTTATTGGGATGTAACCCCATTATATGTAAAGAATCATCTGTATTTTTAATTCCTCTCTCCTATCCCTGTAACATTATTGTCAGTTATTTCACTAATATGTAAGCAATAAATATCAACCACATAGTCATTATTGGTTTTAAGAACCTGTCATCTATTATATTAATAGTAAAAACAAATATTTAATGTTCAATCATTTTTTTCTATAGTGTCCTTCCTTTCTTTTTGTCAACCTAAGTCTCTGATCTATATTATTTTTCTTCTCTCTGAAGAACTTATTTTAACATTTCTTGCAAGCTAAGTTTACTGGCAACAAATGTCCAATATTTGTCTATCTGTGAAAGTATACTCTTTCACTTTTAAAGTATATGTTTGCAAGATATAGAATTCAAAGCTGGTTCTGTCTCCCCCTCTATCTCACTACTCAAGACTTTAAATATTCACATCACTCTATTGCTTGCATCATTTCTGAGAAGTCAAAGGTAATTCTTTTTTTTTTTTTTTTTTTTTTTTTTTTTTTTTTTTTTTGAGATGAAGTCTTGCTCTGTCACCTAGGCCTGAGTGCAGTGGCACGATCTTGGCTCACTGCAACCTCTGCCTCCCGAGTTCAAACGATTCTCCTGCCTCAGCCTCCTGAGTAGCTGGCATTACAGGTACCCACCACCACGCCTGGCTAGTTTTTGTACTTTATTAGAGACAGGGTATAACCATGTTGGTCAGGCTGCTCTCGAATTCCTGACCTCATGATCTGCCTGCCTCAGCCTCCCAAAGTGCTGGGATTACAGGCATGAGCCACTGTGCCCAGCATCAAAGGCAATATTTATCTTTGCTTTTATATAGGCAAGCTGTTTTTCACTCTCTGGCTTCTTTCAAGGTGTTTTTCTTTATATTTGACTTTGTACAGTTTTAATATAATATGCCTGGATGTAGGATTTGGGTTTTGAATATGTGTGTTTTAAATGTATTCTGCTTGATGTTCTCTGGACTTCCTAGATCCGTGTTTTCATGTCAGACATTAAGTTGAAGACATACACTGTCATTATTACTTCAAATATTTCTCTGCCTATTTTCCTCTCCTTCTACTATTTCTATTTGTTTCATACCTCTTGGATTTTCCATTTTATTTTTTCAGTCTTGTTTCTTTTGATATTTTAGTTGTGGAAGTCTCCATTGACATTTATTCAAGTTCAGACATTGTTTCCTCAGCTGTATGTAGTCTACTAATGAGCTCATCAAAGGCATTCTTTTTATTTTGGTTACAGAGTTAGCATTTATTTTTATTCATTCTTAACATTTTCTTCTTTTTGCTGACATTACCCACCTATGTTTCCATTTTGTCTAATTTTTCCATTACATTCCTTGCTGTATTCATTAGTTATTTTAAATTGCTTATCTGATAATCTCAACTTTCCTTTCATATCTGTCTGATTCTGATGCCTTCTCTGTCTCTTGAAACTGTGTTTGTTTCCTTAGTGTGTTTTGAAATTTTTAGTTGGAAGCTTGAGACACTATCCTGGGTAAAATGAGATACAGTAAAGAAAACTTTAGTACTGTGGTGGTAAGATGTGGTGAAGTAGTTTCTCTTAAAGTCAGGCCTTATTAAGAAGAGCACAGGATTTTGAGATATCTCAGAGGGTTACTTTTTCCTCCCCACTTCCAGAGGCACAAAGAGGCTTTTCTAAGCTCTGTACTGCAAGAACCAGGTAAAGCAAAACTCACGAAATGTGGACATGCCCCTAATACTGGATTCCCTGCAGTTTTTAACTCTCGTAATTGTTCACACTGAGCCTCCTGCTCTTTGTCAGTTACAGTTTAAGTTTTCTTACTCTGTTACTGGTTCTCACTTAAGGTTTCTGCTTGAGAGTCTCTGTTCTGTTCAGGTGTAATTCTGTACGAAGAGTTTTTTGCTTGAAGTTTGTTTAGCTTTACACTTGTTGCTAAGATGGAGTAATGATTTCCAAGCTCCTAGATGTCAAAATCTTGTTTATTTTATCTTCATATATTGTTCTCACTTCCCAAATCACTCCAGATTATTTAATATATGTTATAACCATAAAATATAAACTAATTAGTTTATCTCTTTTGTCTGTTTCTCTAACTAGAAAATGAAGACTAGTTCATGAAAGCATGAACTTGTATGCTTTCTGAGTACTGTATCTTTTTTACATATAATGATAACTATCACCCAGTAGGCTATCTGTAGTTGTTTATTAAATGAATAGATGGATGAGTGACGAAGGATTCTGGGAAATATATGGTAAGTTTGTTATTCGGTGTTCTTGTGATTTTGTGATTTGGTTCAGATTTCTTCACTTATTTGTCCTAGAGTCATAGCAGATTCATTCAGTGTAAATAACACTCTAAATATTCTTTTCAAACAGCATTTTATCATTATGTGGGCCAGCATCAATAATAAGAGTTGGAAATATCTCCATCTATAGCTATGCTTTTAAGCACAATTATCTGTAACAGTCAGTGTCGGCTGCAATCTCTGTTGGATTTGGTTCCTTAAAAAATAAATAAATGCAAAACCAACAATGGGAAGCAGTATGAGATAGATTTTAAAGATGAGATTTTAAAGATGAATACCAAAATAAAGGTTATTGTTATGTGACACTGATGGGTTTCAGGTAACCCAATAGGCCTTCCACTACTTGCTGAGAGTGCATTCATCTCTACCTTTAGAAGTCCTCAATGCTACACGCTGATAGAGATTAGCATTGTGATTCTGGACATAGTTAGATGCCAAAGCTTCAATCAAACTTCTCTTTAGTAACCTTTCCAAATACTGACCTTTTTGTTATCATTGTAATTTGCTCATGTGATTGTTTGTTTCCCTTATGTTTGTGACTCTTTATGCCGTTTATTGACAATGACCTTTGAACATTCCAAATGGCATGTATTAAAGACATAAGAAAAGAGGTATGAGGTTGGTGCAAAAGTTATTGCAGTTTTTGCTATTATAATATAAACTGTAATAATCATTCTATTTGTTAAATAAAAATGTCCCTTTCTTGGACAAATTGAGTGTCTCATGTTAGTTATAAACAATTTTACAAACTATGGTAATTTGAGAAACGAATTTTGATAAATTCGATCTCAAATTCTAGTGATGATCATTATCTCTCTCAGCCTGTAAGTATAAAATTATTCTTTATAAATTAAGTCGACTTGGTCTTTAACTCCTAAGGATGAATATGCCTTCTATATTAATAACAATGTTCTAATTTATAACCTACAGTAAAGATCAAATAGAAGCTTTGTTAAAGGATTTTATTTTTCTTATTTTTAAAAACAAAAATTTTAATTTTATTTGAGTACAAGTAAGGTCCAAACTGCTATCATTATTGTGCATTTTTCTGCTCTCACTGATTCTCTAATTCTCTAGGGGTTCTGTAAGTGTGGTCTAACAAAACTATGAGCACATGGATTATGGGTTTCCTTCCATTTTGATGATCAATAATGTAGCAATTGATTATACCAAACAGTAACTAATCTGACTCATCTACAAACTCCAACTGTGGCTATATTAATTCAAAGTTCTTCGAGCCAGTGTTAGATAAGTATAATGATAAGATTTCATAAGGTTTTGTGGTTTAACTAACAGCCACATATTCTCAGAGGCTTTAAAAAATAAATATTTATTTCTTATTTACGTTACTTTAAGGTCTTAAGTACACTTTAGCTCTTTTGGGCTCGCTTGGCTTTGCTGGATTCATGAGACTCTATGGGGCCTGTATATTCTAGGCTCAGCTAGATTTGGTTAAGCATGGCTCCATAGGTCTTCTTGAAGCAGGAGCAGCAGACCTCTTGGATGCTGAACTAGAAAGTAGGGGGTTTTATTATTACAGCCTAGGAGCAAGGCTTTAAGTTTTGTCCAAACAGCCAAGCTCCCCTAACAAAGAGAAGCTCTGCCTTTATATAGGCTTACACTCTAGATATTACACGTGAAGGGATCTTAGGTTTACAGCCGTAGAAATCACATATGAAAGGATCTTGGGTTTACAGCTTTAAAAATCACATATAAAAGGGTCTTGGGTTTACAGTTTTAGGAATTACATATGAAAGGGTTCTGGTGTCTGGATGGAGGAGTAAGGTGGGTGTTTGATCTTGTTTAAGTAAGAACAATGTCTTCCAGAGAGATTCCCCCATACCACCATACCACACCTGCTATCTCATAGGAAGGTGATTCAGGAGGTGCCACCAGTCAGCCAGCCTTTTTTTCTATTGAAATGCAGTGTGGAGGTCAAGGGGCAGGTGATTCCAGATGCCTGGGTCTCCTTCCTCATTCCGATTTTAGAATCTACACTGAAGGAATGTAATCATTATCTAGGACATACTATTTTAATGATAAAGAGTCTGTGAAAAAGGGCCACAGCATACAAATATTACATTGAAAGCATCTGTTTATATGCAGAAAAATAACATGGCCAAGAACAAAGCCAACAAGGCAGAGAAAAATGACAGGAAAAGGGATGGAAAAATGCTAGTCAGTAAACAGTTTAAACTATCATTCATTCACTGGAATAAATAAATAACAAAATAACAAATTTTTAATAGAGCAAATATACAGGATGAAATGTAAGAAGGAAAAGGAAGAGAAAAAGAAAAATAATAACTGATGCCAGTTTTATGATGTAAATATAGTATCAAATTCGTCAACACAAAGAGAATACATGGGAACAGGCACAGGACAAGGGGAGGGAGAGCATCAGGATGAACACCTAATGCATGCGGGGTTTAAAACCTAGATGATGGGTTGATGGGTGCAGGAAACCACCATGGCACATGTATACCTATGTAACAAACCTGCATGTTCTATACATGGATACCAGAACTTAAAGTATAATAAACAAAAAGAAGAAGAAACACCCACCCAATAAAAAAGGTTTACCACTAGACCACTAGACTGCATGTGTTGCTTATGGGCAGACTGGATATAGAAAAACTCACAACTATAGGTGGTGACTTTTTAGGAAAAAAATCAAGATTATTCTAAAGGAATTTATGTGTCAGCAGCTCTCTCTCTCTCTCTCTCTCTCTCTCTCTCTCTATATATATATATATATATATATATATATATATATATATATATTTAATGCTAAGGAAAACAAACTCTAAAAAGCTAGAACATCAAATATATTAAACCTTTTTTTGGAATTTATAGCGGGAAGATGTTTGACTTGCTAAATAGAAAAACAAAATTAAGAGTGCTAGAAGATGCAAAACAGCAGGCTCAAGTGATAAGATTATAAGAATGGGAGGTGGAATGTGTAGAAAGTGTACTTAAACTCATTGGCATAGGCAATAGTTGCAGAACTTCTAGTCAAACATCTGCAAATGTACATTTATCTTAGAGCTATGTAGTATTTAAGATCATTGGTAGAAGGGAAAAAATGCTTGAAAATTGTATCTCATCAATTTGACAGTAGATGAAAAGAGGAGTTTTTACTTCCAGTGTGAACAGGCAAACTAGGCTTGAAGGTGCTAAAGTTAATAAAAACATTTTAGTACTAATGTTGTGCATCAAATCCCTAGGTAGAAATAAACCTCATACTCTTTTCTGAGCAAATTAGCACACTCAGATGTTAAGAGATTATTTACAAATAATATGGAGTGGTTCATAATCTGAATTTAAAATCATGAAATGCATGCCTATAATTTTTTATCATTTTCATTGTAAAGAACTAAATATGTAAACTAGTTGGTATATGATGAATAGTAACAAAATTCTGAATAAAATAAAATAAACTTTTCTCAAAGAGTAGATTATTTTTTGACCTTTTCCTCTTTAACTATTTCCTTCTTATTTTAAAAATACAACTATTAATTGCATAACCATATATTGCAGTACACAGGCAGAGAAAGAGATACTAAATAAATTTCTACCCAATGAGGTAATATCATTCTACTAAACAACTATCCATTTCTGGTTGCTCCCTCCTCTTACAAATAGTCTTCGTATCAATTTTCTAGTTGTTTTGGTTTAGTATAAGGCACAACAGGAAAAATATACAAAAAGAAATATCTGTGCTTGAGTACACACAGAGGAAACTGGGACATCTGTAAAAGTGACTAATGCTAATCGTCTGGATGTATTCAACTTTGTCAACCAAAACTAAGATAATTTCCTTTCCTGATTGTCTGAGAAGTCATAAGAATTAATCTAGATATGGTTCACACAATCTGCCTACCTTTTGAGAAATCCCGGAAATGATTTTCAGTAGAAAGCCCACCAGTCCCATTTACTCTGCATGAAATAATAGCGGATGCCACTAGACCTGCTGTGAGTGACTTTTTGCTCCTCATTTAATCACAGTAAGAATCATTTTCACACAGTAAGGAATGGGAGACTTTCAAACTAATAAAAGCATAGTTTCCAGAGAAATTTGCAAGAATGATGGTAATCCCTAGTAGAAATTATCCAATAAAATAATAGCTAAGCTATAAGTAGAAACGACAGGACTAAGAACATTGTCCACAGAGTATGTGGGCCTATTTATTCACTTGAGACATAAAAACAAAATCTAATGCTACAAACCTAATTTGAATTGGAAATTTTCAATAAAAAGTGAGTAGTATTTTAAGAAACTTAAGATACATTACCAAAGCAAACCACTAAATTATTTCAGTAATTGCTCTTTGTGTTGACCAATTTAAGATACTATATTTACATCATAAAACTGGCATCAGCTATTATTTTTCTTTTTCTCTTCCTTTTCTTTCTTGCATTTCCTCCATATTTGCTCTAATAAAGGTTTTGTTATTTTGTTATTTATTTATAACAGTGAATGAATTAATATGCATCAAAGAAGAGTTTGTTGTAAATATACTGTAAGTTTCCCATCCGTGACACAAGTAACTTATACTGGATGTAATTATGTTGATATTCAGTTGTCTAAGTATTGGGCAGCAGAGATACAAGCAATGTACTGATTCAACCATTCTCAAAAGAGATGGAATCTGATTTCCAAAGAAAATGATCTTTTTTGTTCTTGTGTATCTGTAACTCCATCCCTTTTATTAGTTTCTTTTTCACTTAAACTTTTTGAATAATTCTATGTTCACACACAAAATAGAACAGAGACACCTGTACATACAATACAGAATAGTTTTATTACCACAAGAATCCCTGACGTTGACCTCTTATAACCACACAATATTATTCTCCTCAACCTACCTTAAAACCCGGCAACTTCTAATTAGTTTTCCATTTCTATAGCATTGTATTTTAAGATTGTTATATGGAGATGTTAGAGAAAATAGCAGAGTAAGGAAATCTGAAATTCTACTTTCCTTAAAAGCAACAAAGAAAACAAATGAGGCAATGTCAGAATCAACTTTTTCAAAAGTTATCCAAAAGCATTCAGCCACACAAAATCTCGCAGTAAGAACAATGAGCTTCGGAGCATTTTAACTTGCTCTAGCCTATTTTCTACACTCTCCACCTCAGCAGTAGCTTTGAAGATAATAGCACATATTCTCAGTACTGGAGGGAGAAAAACAAATCTCATTCTCAAAAATGATCATTATTTTATCAGTCTGATAGCTCTCTGAAAGAACACCTGAAAATACTTGTCTTATTTGGTCTCGCTCAGAACTTATACAGTGCTAAATCATTATGTGGGGGTGTGTATTAAGATATTTAGAGGCAAATATTTTGATCACTGATGCCTGAGGCAATGTGTAACAGTTGTGAAAAACAAGAAACTACTCAAAAGAACATGGAAAAAAAATGCTTAGAAATGAGGTGTACATAAGGGATTTTAAAAGCTCCTGGGAGTCTATAAGTGAAAGTGCATGCCCATGGCTGTGCACTTGCTCAGCACAGATCTGAGATGTCTCTAAGCTCTCATTTCTGGCTGATTTTGAAGCTCTGCACAAGCAGGAAGTGACAGCTACGGCAGAGTTGCAAACTGCCCAGCTGAATGTTAAAGAAATGACTAAACTTGCTCACAAAAACTCTACAGAAAGTTAGGGAGTTTTTGCTTTCATTTGTTTTAGGGACTCTTTCTCCAGTCATTTGTTGACTAAAATGTTAACTAATCAAACACTTCGATGGCTAAATAAGATTACAGACTTTGATTCAGTTCAGAAAAGTTACTTTAGTAACAAACAACTACTACAACAAATGAAAGTAAAAGCAAACTCTAGGAAGAAAGGAGAATCTTATTTGTAGGATAGTCTCATTGTAAGATCCAAAATGACTAGTATTCAAAGGATTGCAAAGTATGCAAAGAAATAAGAATATGATACCATACCACATAAAAATCAGTCACTCAAAACTGTGCCAGGAGAAGACTCGATGTCAAGCATGCTGAGCAAAGAATTTTAAAAATCTATTATCAATATGTTTGAAGAGCCAAAGGAAACCATTTTCACAGAATTAAGAAAAAAATGTAGGACCAAGCCATCACAAAATGAAGAAAAAGATGAATTTAATATATAAATTATTTTTAAAAGCCAGATACAAATTCTGGAGTAGAAAAATACAACTGAACTGAAAAGTTTACTAGAATAAGCAGCACATTTACACAAGCAAAATAAATATTTAACGTATTCCAATACAGCAATTCAGATTATACACTCTGTAGAACAGAAAGAAATGAAGAAAAGTGAACAAAGCCTAGGGATCCTGTTGGACAGCATAAGGGCACCAACATATGCATAGTGGGCAACCAGAAAAAATAAAGGGGCAGAAAATATTTAAAGGTAGTGACTGAAAATATTCACATTTGCTGAAAACCCTCACTTGGACATTTAAGAAAATAAAGAAACTCCTAGAAGGATACACCAAAACAGATAAACATTTTGACGCAACTTAATCTCACTGCCAACTATCAAAAACAAAGAAAGAATTTTGAAAACAAGAAGAGAGAATTGAATCATTATGTAGAAGGTATCTTCAATAGAATAAATAGCTTATTTTTCATCAGAAACTGTGAAAGAGTAATTAAGACACTGTATAAACAAGACATGAGGGTGTTTGTCAGTAGATGGCTATACCTATGAGAAATGATAAAGTTCTTCAGGCTGAAATGAGAAGACAGTCATTCAAATCCTGATAAAATATTTATTTTGAAAAAAAAATACAGCAAATGTAAATATGAAAGTTATAAAAATAGATAATACAAATGTAGTTTTTGTTTATTATTCATTCTATTTTATCTGTTTTGAAGGACAGCCTTATGAAAAATTTCTTAAATATCTCTTTTGATATTTATTTTTATAATGTTTATACATTATACACAATGTATAAAGATGTAACTTGCTTCATAAAAAGTGTAAATAGTCATATACAAACTATATTAGGTAACATATTTGAAATGCACAAATTTCTAAAAAGGCAAAAACTATCAAAACTAATTAAAAAGGAATAAATCAGAATAAATTGATAAAAAGATTAAATTATTAATAATGCTTAAAAAAACTTTCCAACAAAATTTGCTCTCAGATGGCACACTCTTATGAAGAAATACCCAAGACTGGATAATGTATAAAGCAAAGAGGTTTAATCAACTCACAGTTTCACGTGGCTGAGGGATGCCTCAGTTTCACATGGCGGAAAGCATGTCTACATAGGGCAGCAGGAGAGAGAATGGGAGTTGAGCAAAGGGGGAAGCCCCTTATAAAACCATCAGATCTTCTAAAAACTTACGATCCCAAGAATAACGTGTGGGAAACTGCCCCCATGATTTAATTACCTCCCACCAGTCACTCTCATGACATGTGGAGATTATGGGAACTACAATTCAAGATGAGATTTGGGTGCGATACAGCCAAGCCATGTTATAGGATTACTAGTTATTTCTGCTAAACATTTAATTCATAATTAATATTAAAACTTTATAAATTCTTCCCTTAAATTTTATTTTTCTGTGGTGGTGAATCAGAGGCAGAGTTGGGATGCCTTTCTCTCCTGGGAAGACAAAATAGTATTTAGAGATTCATACTGTGAGCTTTTTAAAAAAGGCAATGGAGGAAATGAACAGGAACACTGAAAGAATCACAGAATCTTTGAAAGAAGTGGCAGATTGCAGCCTACATTGCGATCCATGTAAATATGTAAAAGTATGAGAGGGGAGACACTACCTAGAGGCTATACACCCTCACTGGGGAACCTGAAAATCCAGGTCATGACAGAAGGCCTTAACTCTACCCTGTACTGAACTGATTTAGGGAGTGGTGTGTTAGTTCGTTTTTACACTGCCATAAAGAACTACCTAAGAATGGGTAATTTATAAAGGAAAGAATTTTAATTGACTCAATTTCACTTGGCTAGGGAGGACTCAGGAAACTTATGATCATGGCAGAAGGTTAAGAGGAAGCAAGGCATGTCTTACATGGCAGCATTGGGAGGGTGCAGGGCTGTTAAACACTTTTAAACCATGAGATCTCATAGAACTCACTATCATAAGAACAGGGTAGGAAAACCAACCCCATGATCCAATTACCTCCCAACAGGTCTCTCCCTTGACATGTGAGGATTTCAATTCTAGATGAGATCTGAGTGGTGAAACATAGGCAAAACATATCATTCTGTCTCTGTTCTCTCGCAAGTGTCATGTCCTTCTCACATTTCCAACACAATCATGCCTTCCCAATAGTTCTCCAGAATCTAAACTCATTCCAGCATTAACCCAAAAGTTCAAGTTCAAAGTCTCACCCCAGACAAGAAAAGTCCCTTCTGCCTATGAGCCTGTAAAACCAAAAGCAAGTTAAAGCCAGGCACATTTTTTTTTTTTTTTTTTTTTTTTTGAGACAGAGTTTCGCTCTTGTTACCCAGGCTGGAGTGCAATGGCGTGATCTCGGCTCACCGCAACCTCCGCCTCCTGGGTTCAGGCAATTCTCCTGCCTCAGCCTCCTGAGTAGCTGGGATTACAGGCATATGCCACCATGCCCAGCTAATTTTTTGTATTTTTAGTAGAGACGGGGTTTCACCATGTTGACCAGGATGGTCTCGATCTCTCGACCTCGTGATCCACCCGCCTCGGCCTCCCAAAGTGCTGGGATTACAGGCTTGAGCCACCGTGCCCGGCTTTTTTTTTTTTTTTGTCCCAAAGCAGTAAGACTTTTATTCCCATCAGTGATGCTGACGGGCCTGACCCTTTACAGAGAAAAAGGTTAGGAAAATAGAAGTGGGCAGGGACCCCAGGCAGCTCCATTCTCGCTGCCCCACCCTTTATCCCCTGCCAGTGTCGGCGCCTCCAGACCAGAAGGTGTAGGGAGGGCCTGGTGGGGCGGGCCACACGTGGGTCTCCCCAGGTAAGGCCACCTGCTGGCAGAGACAAAAGCGAGGGCAGGGAAGCCTGGGCCCGGCCAAGCTCTTCTGGCACAGGTAGCGTATGGAGAGGGTGATAGGTGGGTGGTTCTCCTTGGTGACCAGTCTTGGGCTTTCAGCTCCCCACTGCAGCTTCATGGGGGTCCCTGCTGGCTCCGCCGCTCCTCCAACGCCCTGCACACCCACATGGACACCACAGCGGCGTTTCCGTCATTGAACTGCAAGATGAACGGGTGGCCACAGCCCATCGGCCAAGGCCAGGCTCCTGTGTTGCCAGTTTTCTGGTTCAGTTGCTGCCCAGAGACCAAAGAATCATCTCGCCAGAGGCTGTGTCAGTCCCTGTTAGTTCTCTCCTTTGTCTACAGCTCTCCTATAAAGAAGTCATCACCTGCTTCCCGGTCAGGGCTTCTTTGATTTGGGCTGGGATCCAGGCAGTTTTTCTTTAGCTTTTTAAACTTCTCAGATGACTCTGGTGAGCTGCTAGGGTTGAAAGCTGCTGTACTACATGGACTAACTTGTGGCCATAAGATGAATATATAATTAAATGCTGCTCCAAGCTAGACACAATACGTACTGAAGGGCTTCAGAGAAGGGAGCAAGCAACCATAAAGTCGAAGAGTAGGGAAAAGCCGCAGGAAGGAGGATCTATTACAGATAAACAGAGACTGTTTCATTCTAGTATATAAACACATACTAATGGTGTGGTTACTTGTATTAGATACAGAGTGGTGTATATCTTAAGAATCGAAACAAGCTTTGATCAGAGTAATTTAGTACTTGTTTTAGACTCTTCCATCTTTCACTGTTCATATTCGGCCTTTGAATAAGAATTCATTTATCCTACTTAAGTGAGGAGTGAACCTCATAATCACTCTCTGCTGGAGAAAGCATGCATTTGTTTATTTTAACCATACAAGTGATAACTTTGAAAATCTAAGATCTAAGTTAAATGCTTTTGACTCAGTGCTGGAACTCTATCTGAATGAATATCAACATTGTTAAATCTTTTCGTTTTGTATATTAGAAAGCGAAAGTTTAAAATCATTTTTATTTTGGAACTAAATCCAAGAGAGTAATTTTTGTGCTATTGATTTGAGATGACAATTTTATTCAATTAGTAGTTTTACATTACATTAATGCATTTCTTTATAGACAAGAATTTGCCTTAATAAAATATGAAATGTTTTCATCTTTTAAGAAATAATATCAGCATTGATTTAGTATTCTTTAAATATTAGCCATCACTTTTCAGAAAAAAAATTAAAAATTACCTTTTAATATATATAGTTTTTGGCTAATCTTAGAAATATGAGTGTATTGATGCATTTGATTATAAGCCTTATAGGTAAGGAATATATAATAGTATATCTTCTATATGGGTAAATTTCCAGATATATTGACATTCTTTTTCATGGCTAGCACATCCATTCCAGAATATTTAAAAATAATCTTAAGAAGAATAATATATTCTCCTATAACCTTTGATTAAACTTTAAGAGATGACATTCTCACATTAAAAAGAAAATTGGACATTACGTTAAATTCTAAGTTTAGTAACTTACAAGAAATTTGTAAGATTTTGCCAAAATATTTCCCAAAGTGATTGTACCATTTTATATTTTCTAAAATTGTAACAATTTGCATTATTACATCCACGGCATCACATTTACAGTAAAGTCACCTTGGCCTGGAGTTTTCTTTGTGATAAGGTTTTTCAGAACAAAATTAATTTATTGTATTGGATAAAAGTTTAGTTAGATTTTCTGCTTCATATTGAGTCAATTTTGGAAGTTATATTCCCATAATTAATGAGAATTCTATTTCTCCACATCCTAGAAAATATTTTGCATTTCAAGTTATTTATTTTAGCCATTCTAATGGGTATTATATGTTTTAGTTTTTCAATGTCTAAAGATTTTGAAAAATTTTCACATGAATATTGGACATTTCTATATCTTTGTGAAGTATCTTTTCAAATATTTTGACATTTAAAACATTAGTTTTTTTAGTGTATTCAAGTTTTGGACCTTTGTATAAGTTGTATATAAAATTTAATTTTCAGAAATGAGCTTGATGCATATTTTTACCTAGTTTCTGCTATCTTTTTAATTAATTAATGGTGTCTTCTATAAAGTAATAAGTTTTAATATTGATGAAGTCTAATTCGTCTTTTTTTTCCTTTAATAATCATTGCTGCACTAAAGATGGAAGCATTTTCACCTCTTTTATTTCATAAATATTATAATTTTACATTTTATTTTTAGTTCTGTGATTCATTTTGAATCAATATTTGTATATAATGTGAGGTAAGAATAAATTTAAGTCTCACTTTTTTCTTATTAATATTTATTGCTCCATAACATTTTGTTGAAAACACTTTATGCTCTTCATTGAATCACCAGGCCATTGTGATTAGAAATCAGTTAACTATGTATGTATGGTTTTACTTCTGGACTCTCCATTCTTCAGTAACACACACTCTCAATTGCTATAAGCTCAAAGTGAATCTTGAAATCCCATGTATCATATATTAATCTTTAATTTCAAGTATTCTTTATATTCTACCTTTTTTAACTTTTCTTATAAAATTTAGAATTGCTGTATAAATTATGTATATAATTAGTCTGCAGAATTTTACTCAAAATTCATTAAAAAAGTCAATTTGAGAAAAAAATAATCAATATTGAATCTTTCAACTGATTACGATGGTTTAAATTTCCATTTTTTTTGTTTTAAAATTGATTTCACCAATGTTTTGTGGTTTTGATGTAGAAGTCTTGACATATTTTAAAATATAGACATCTAGACATATATTAAAATATTATTTTAAATATGCTATTGCACCTTTAATGTAATTGTATATTATTTATTTTAAGTTTTCAGTTTTGTTCTTAGCATATAGAAATGAAATTGATATTGGCCTTTTATCCTGTGTCTTGCTGAATTTACTAACTAGTACTTGTGGATTCTTGTAGAGTTATAGCAATGTTCTATAATCATAGTCATTCCATTTCTGAACAAAGATAGTTTAACTTTTTCCTTTTCTATCAGTTTGTGTTTTATTTATTTGTTTTGTCTTACTGCACTACAGAAACATTACATAAAATACTGCATGCAAATGGTGAATGCAGGTATCAAAAACTTGTTCCCAGTCTTAGGAAAAAAGCATTCAGTCTTTATCATTAAGTTCGAGATTTTTCTGCAGGTTTATCATAAATACCCTTTATCAGGCTAAGGAAGCCTCTTTTATTCTTAGTGTATAGGAAGCTTTTTTGTTTGCTTTTTTTAAAATGATGATGAATGTTGAATTTTATCAAATGCCTTTTGAGCATTTTGAGTTAAACGCATTAGTTTTCACCATCATGTTGTTAATATATTTTTAATTTTAATGTTAAACCAACTTTACATATCATTGGAATATATTATTTTTAAAACATGTTTTGTATTCAAGTAGCTAATATTTTCAGGAAGCAGTCACATCTATCTTCATCAGGGGCAAATTTCTGTAGTTTCTCTTTCTGTGTTTTTCTGAATTTTATATCAGGATAATTTTGTCTTCCTAAAAGTTGTTATAAAGTGTTCACTCCATTATTTGCTGAAAGAATTTATAGATTAGTCTTATGGTGATTTTGGATGCCTGCTGGAACTTACCAGTAAAGTCCCCTGAGCCTAAAGTTTTTTTGTGTGTGTGGGAAAGTTTTTGAAGACAAATTACATTGAGACTGAAGTGTGTGTGTGTGTGTGTGTGTGTGTGTGTGTGTGTGTAAGTTTTTGAAAACACATTACATTTCTTATTTTCTTATATTTATGCTCAGAGTTTCTCTTTCATATAAAGTCAACTTTGATGAGTTGTATTTTTGTAAATAATTTGTATTTGTGTATTTCATGTAAGTTGTCGAATGTCCTGTCCTAAATTTAATTATAATGGTGTTTCATTATCTTTTCAATGTCTGTAGGATATACAGTCCTTTTCCCCTTCTTTATTTCTGATAATGGTAAATTGAGTGCTCTGTCTCTCTTTCTCATCTCATCTTTATATCTCTATTGTCAATATAACCTACATATTTCTCTATAGCTGTTCAATACATATAGAAATGTATGAATTTGGTAATTTTTCTTAATTTTTAATTTCAAATTTCTCTATTATTTGTCTATCTTATATTTTACTAAATTTCACCATAATATTTATCTTTTTCTGTCTACTTTGTATTCAATTTGCTATTCACCCTCTAGCTTCCTAAGTTTAAAGCCTATATCATTGATTTTAAGGCATTTTCCATTTCTAATATAATCATTTAAGGCTATACTTTAAATTCTGTTGTTGCTGTATTTCATCAATGTTGATATGGTGTGTTGTCATTACCATTAATTTCTATAAATGATCCTTATTTCTTAATTCTGTTTTGATTTGTTATTGACCCATGGTGATATGGCTTGGCTGTGTTCCCACCCAAAACTTATCTTGAACTGTAATCCCTAAAATCCCCACGTGTTGAGGGAGAAACCTGGTGGGGGCTGATTAAATCAAACAGACAGTTTCCTCCATACTTTTCTTATAATAGTGAGTGAGTTCTCACAAGATCTGATGGTTTTACAAGGGCTATTTCCCCTTCGCTCCTCATTTCTATCCCCTGCCACCATGTGAAGAAGGTCCTTGCTTTCCCTTTGCCTTCCACCATGTTTTCTGAGGCCTCCCCAGCCATGTGGAACTGTGAGTCAATTAAACGTCTTTCCTTTATACAATATCCAGTCTTGAGTATTTCTTCATAGGAGTGTGAGAATGAGCTAATACACACGGGTTGTTTAGAATCATGTTGTCTAATGTCCAAATATATTTTTCTTATTGTTTTCTAATTAAATTCCTTTATGGTCAGAGAACATTTAGTCTATCATTTTAATCCTTTTATAGTCATTAAGACTAGATTTATGCTCTAATATATGTTTTACCTTGCTCAATGTTCCAAATGCACTTGAAAGAATAAATGTTTCTGTTACATAGAATGTTCTATACAGGTAAATTAGGTTATGTTGTGTGATAGTGTTTAATTATTCTATATTCTAATTGATTTTCTACGAAGTTTTCAATGATTTGAGGACAATGTTGATGTCTCTAAATATAAATGTGGATTTCTCTGTTTCAGTTCTACCAACTTATGCTATTAATTTTTAGACTATATTATTAAGGATAGTCCTTAATAATTTCATTTTAAGTGCAGAATTTATGATTTTTATTATTATGAAATATCCCTTTTTATGCCTATTAATATATTTTATTTTATAAAACACTATTTAACATGTGCATGTGTCATATACTTATCATTTGTTTGAGATGAGACCACCTAATATCTACTCTCTCAGCAATTTTCAAATATGCAATATATTGTTATTAACTGTAGTCAGCACAATGTACTGTAGATACCTTGAACTTATTATTCATTCCTAATTGAAGTTTATTGTCCTTGGACTACCATTTCCCCAATACTTTTACCTTACACCCTCTGGTAACCACCATTTTACTCTTTATTTTTATGAGTTCTACACTTTTTAACTTGACATATATAAGTGAGGTCGTGTGGTATTTTTCTTTATGTGCCCAGATCATTTTATTTAACGTGTCATTTAGATTTATCCATGTTGTTGCAAATGATAGAATTTTCTTATTTTATAAAGTAAAATAGTTCATTGTGTATGTATACATTTTCTTTATTTATTCATCCATGGATGAGCACTTAAATTGATTCCGCATCTTGGTTATTGTTAAGTACTGCTGTAGTGAACATGGGAGTGCAGATATCTCTTTGAGATACTCATTTAATACCCTTTGAATACATACCCAGTGGCTAGATTGCTGGATCATATTGTACTTCTATTTTTAATTTTTTGAGGAACCTCTATACTATTTTCTATAATTGCTGTACTAATTTGCATTCTCACCAACTGTGTGCAAAGTTTCTCTTTTCTTCTCATCTTCACCAGCACTTGTCTTTTTTTGATAATTGCTATTCTAATATGTGTAAGGTGATAGCTTATCATGTTTTTTATTTGCATTTATCTGATTATTAATAATGTTGAGCATTTTTTAATATACCTATTGCCCATTTGTATGTCTTCTAATAAATGTATATTCATGTGCTTTGCCCTTTTTAAACCAGGTTCTTTGTTTCCTTACTATTAAGTTAGCTGAGTTCCTCATACATTTTAGATATAAGCCTTTATCAGATTTATTCCTTGCAAATATATTATCTTATTACATACACTATCTCTTCAGTCTGTTGATCATTTCTTTGGCTATGCAAAAGGGTTTTAGTTTGACATAATCTCATTCATCTATTTTATTGTGTTGTCTGAGCTTTTGTGTTGGAATTCACTCAGGGTGGCCAGCAAAATACTAGGGAAAGTTATAGATTATAGTCTCAAACCTTTTGGAAGCTGAAAGGTTTTATTGGGGCAGGCCAAATATGGCTGCTCCATTACATTAGCATAGCAAAAAGATAGAAACAATGAAAGGCTTCCCCAGTTAAGTCTGTTTACCCCACATCCCTTTGTCTCTACTCTGTTTAATTATGGAAACTTTGTGCTGCATGGGTCTCTCAGAGGGAGATCAAAAGGGAATTACCCATTAATAGTGTTTACTCTGGACCTGGAACCTAAAGCTTTTATTATTCTCAAAACCACTCTTTTAACCATGTTAGTTATCTACAAGTGTGTTGACTTAAAACCTCTGTTGTGGATGTGGAGAAGTAGGAACATTTTTACACTTTTGGTGGGAGCGTAAATTAGTTCAACCACTGTGGAAGACAGTGTGCCGATTCCTCAAGGGCCTAGAAATAGAAATTCCATTTGACCCAGAAATCCCATTACTGGGTATATACCCAAAGGATTATGAATCATTCTATTATAAAGACACATGCACACGAATGTTCATTGCAGCACTGTTTACAATAGCAAAGACCTGGAACCAACCCCAATGCCTGTTGATGATAGACTGGACAGGGAAAATGTGGCACATATACACCATGGAATACTCTGCGGCCATCAAAAACTATGAGTTCGTGTCCTTTGTAGGGATGTGGATGAACCTGGAAACTATCATTCTCAGCAAACTGACACAAGAGCAGAAAATCAAACACCGCATGTTCTCACTCATAGGTGGGTGTTGAAAAATGAGAACACATGGACACAGGGAGGGGAGCACTATACACTGGAGTCTGTAGGGGGGACATAGGAGAAGGACAGTGGTGGGTGGGGAGTTGGGGAGAAATAGCATGGGGAGAAATGCCGGATATAGGTGATGGGGAAGAAGGCAGCAAAACACACTGCCACGTGTGTATCTATGCAACAATCTTGCATGTTCTTTACACGTACCCCAAAACCTAAAATGCAATAAAATAAATAAATAAATAAAAATACCTCTGTTGTGAAATATTTACTGAATAAATGTGTTGATGTGCAAGGGGTCTTGGTCGATTGGCCATAGTTGCCCTCTGGAAGCAGCTGATGACCATCCCTAGCCCACTTGAATCACTGAACCAGGTGTGAAAGTTCATTTATTCATCCATCTACAGGGCAGACCTCCACAGGTGTTGATTGACATCTCACGTGGGTGACCCTGACGTGATCGAGGTCACAGGTGGTGCCCCTCTGGGGCTATATCTAAGAAAATCCTTGCCAAGATCAATGTAATGAAGTTTTCCACTTAACGTTTTCTTCTCATAGTTGTATAGTTTCAGGTTCTACACATAAATATTTAATGCATCTTGAGTTGATTTTTGTAGATGATAGGAGAAAAGGGTCAAATTTCATTCTTCTGCCTGTGGACATATAGTTGCCCAAACAGCATGTATTGAAGAGATTGTTCTATCCCCATTGTGTGATCTGTACACCCTTGCCTAAAATCGGTTGATTGTAAAAGCATGGATTGATTTCCGGGTTATGTGAGTGATTTTAGCATTTCATTTAATCTCTTCTGGCATATTCATTTTACATAATTGTTTATTTGTTTAAGATTTTACAACAATTTTCTTTAGTTTAACTTGTAGTATACCAAAACTTTCATCATGCAATTTTTTTTTCAATTTACTCCTCCATATGTTGTAAACAGTTATTATTAGTACTTATTTTTATTTTGAGATTACAACTGCATGTATATTGTGATGATTGCTTTATATTATCTCAAAATTTGCCGAGAATTTGCTAATATATTATTTTTTTCTCTTTGTGCTTCAGTGTGGATAGTTTCTATTGAATTATGTGAAATGTACTAATCTTTTCTTCTGCAATTTGTATACTACTGCTGTGTTTCAAGTTAAGTGATTATTTCAGTTTGTATTTTTCAGCTCTAGTATCTATATGTTTTGTATACATATGGCTTCAATTACTGGATATGTTGTGCTACTTGATTACATTTTTAGAAATTTATAATGAACACCTAATAATTTTGCATGTTTGTGCAATACAGAGTGATGTTTAAATATATGCATATAATATGTAACTATCAAGTCAGGGTAATTAACATGTTCAGCAGATCAAACATTTATTATTCTCCTGTGTTGGAAACATTCAAAATCATTTATTTTAGCTGTTTGAAATATACCATGAATCATTACTAAGTATAGTCACCATATAGTGCCATAGCAAACTAGAACTTATTCTTCCTGTGTAGCTGTAATTTTGTTTCTTCTAATCAACCTCTTTCTAACTGCTCTGCTTTCTACACTTCCCAGATTCTAATAACAATTACATTGTTCCCTACTTCTGTAAGATACAATTTTATCTTCTGCGTAAGAGTGAGAATATGTGGTATTTATCTTTCTTTTTAAAATTTTTATTTTAATTATTCTTATTTTTATGGATACATAAGTGTATATCTTTATGGGGTAGATGAGATATTTTAATACAGGGAAACAATGCATAATAATCACTTCAGGGTAGAGTATCCATTACCTCAAGCATTTATAATTTCTTTGTGTTACAATCATTTCCATTATACTATTTTAGTTTTTTTTTTATGTAGAATAAACTATTGTTGACCGTAGTTATCCTGTTGCAACTTAAAATGTTAGATCTTAGTTATTCAATCTAATAACATTTTTGTGCCCATTAATCATTCAGTTTTCCTTCCCCCTCCCCACTACTCTTCCTAGCCTCTAGTAATCATCATTCTACTCTCTATCTCCATTATTCAATTGTATTAATTTTTGGCTTCTACAAATAAGTTAGAACATGCGGTTTTTCATTTTTGTGCCTAGATTATTTAACTTAACATGATATCCTCCAATTCCTATTTTGTTGCAAATGATAGGATCTCACTTATTTTATGACTGAATAGTATTCCGTTGTGTATACATATCACATTTTCTTTATCTATTTGTCTTTCGATAGATGCTTAGGATGTTTTCCAAGAGTGGCTATTGTAAATAGTGCTGCAATAAATATAAGAGTGCAGGTATCACTTTTACATACTGATTTCCTTGCTTTGGGGGATACACAGTACCATGTTGTTTTGGTTACTTTGGCTCTGTGGTATAATTTGAAGTCAGGTATTGTGATTCCTGACGTTTTGTTCCTTTGGTTCAGGATAGCTTTGGCTATTTTGGGTTGTTTGTGTTTTCATATAAATTCTAGGATTTTTTAATTTTCTATTTCTGTGAAGAATGTCATTTGTATTTTGATAGGGATTGTATTGAATCCATAGATTGCTTTGGGCATTGTGGACATTTCAACAAAACTGCTTCTTACAATCCAGGAACATGAAATATCTTTTTATATTTCAGCATATTCTTCAACTTCCTTCATCAGTGTTTCTTAGTTTTCTTTGCAGAGCACTTTCACTTCTTTGGTTAAGTTTACTTCAAGGAATTTTATTTCGTTTGTAGCTATTATAAATGGGGTTACTTTCTTGATTTCTTTTTCAGATTGTTCACTGTTAGCACGTAGAAATGCTACTAAATTTTGTATGTTGATTTTGTCTTACAACTTCACTGAATTTGTTATCAGTTATAATAGATTTTGGATGGGATCTTTAGGTTTTTCCAAATGTAAGATTCCATCATAAGCAAAAAAGAATAATTTAACTTCCTTCCTTACAATTTGGTTGCCCTTTATTTCTTTGTCTTGTCGGACTGCTCTAGCTAAGACTTCTAGTACTATGTTGAATAACAGTGGTGAAAGTGAACATGGTTGTCTTACTCTAGATCTTAGGGGAAAAAGATTTTAGTTTTCCCCACATTCAGAATAATTCTAGCTGAGAATATGCCACATATAGCTTTTTTTAAAAAAAAGTCAAGGTATTTTTATTCTATACCCAGTTTTTTAGGGTTTTTATTATGATGAGATGTTGAATTTCAACAAATGCTTTTTCAACATCAATTGACATAATCATATGATCTTTGTCTCTCATTCCGTTGATATGATGTATCACATCAATTTATTTGTATATGTTAAACCATCTTTGCAACAAGAGGATGAATCAATAAATCCCGGTTGGTCATGTTAAATGAACTTCTTAATGTGTTGCTGAATTTGGTTTTCTGGTATTTTGTTAAAAATACATGCATAATTTCTCACTCATAAGTGGGAGTTGAACAATGAGAACATACGGACACAGAGAGGGGAACATCACACACTGGGGCCTGTCAGGGGGTGGGGGAACAAGGCAAATACCTAATGCATGTGGGGCTTAAAACCTAGATGAGAAGTTGACAGGTGCAGCAAACCACCATGGCACATGTATACCTGTGTAACAAACCTGCACGTTCTGCACATGTATTTCAGAACGTAAAGTAAAATTTAAAAATCTATATATACATCATTGTTCACAGATATATTAGCCTATAGTTTCCTTTTTTTTTTATGTGTCTTTGTCTCATTTTGGTATCAAGTTAATACTTTGTAGAATACATTCGTTAGTATTTATTTTTTTGGAATGGTTTGAGAAGGATTGGTATTATTTCTGTAAATGTATGGTAGAATTTAGCAGTGAGTTCATTGGTTTCCATGCTTCTCTTTGCTGGGAAATTTTGTATTATGCATTCAATCTCATTACTTGCCATTAGTCTATTCAGGTTTTGGATTTCTTCATGATTAAATCTTGGCAGATTGTGTGTGTCTAGGAATTTATCCATTTCTTCCAGGATTTTCAATTTATTGGCATATAGTTGCTCCTATTAGTCTTTTCTGATCCTTTGAATTTCTGTCATATTAGTTGTAATGCCTTCCTTTTATGACTGATTTTATTTTATTTCTCACTTCTCTCTTTTTTTCTAAGTTAGTCAGGCTAATAAATTGTGGATTATGTGTATCTTGTCAAAAAAACACCTTTAACATTTTTCAGATTTTGTATTTTTTATTTAAATTTCATTTATTTCTACTCTGCTTTGTTTTTTTCTACCAATTTTGGTTTTTAGATCTTGCTTTTTTAGTTCTTTAAGATACATCATTTGGTTCTGTGTTTGATTTTTCTACATTTTTGATATAGGCACTTGTAGCTATAAACTTTCCTCATAGTACTCCTTTTGTTGTATCTCATAGGTTTGGGTATCTTGTGTTTCTATTTTCATTTGTTCCACGGAATTTTTCAATTTTCTTTTTAATTGACCCACTGTTCATTCAAGAGTATATTTTTTAATTTCCATGTGTTTTATACTGTCCAAATTTCCTCTTGTTATTGATTTCTAGTTTTATTCCATTGTAGTCTGATTAGATACTTGATATTATATCAAGTATTTTTGAATTTTTGACTTGTTTCGTGTTTTAACATATGATCTATCCTTGAGAAAGTTTCATGGACTGAGTAGAAGAATGTGTATTTTGCAGCCACTGGCTAAAATGAACCATAAAAATCTATCAGAACCATTTAATCTACAGTGAAGATTAAGTCCAATGTTTCTTTGCTGATGTTCTGTCTGAAAATTTGTCCAATGCTAAAAATATGGTGTTGAAATCTCTATTATTGTATTAGATTTTGTCTATCTCTTTAGCTCTAATTATATTTGCTTGATATATCTGGGTGCTCACATGTTGGGGGCATATATATTTATAATTGTTACATCTTTTTTTGCTGATTTGACCTCTTTTTAAATTGATACTGACCTTATTTATCTCTTTTTAAGGTATTCATCTCAAATATTATTATATCTAATGTAAGTTTAGATACTCAATTTTGGTTTCCATTTGCACAGAATATCTTTTTTCATCCACTTGTTTTCTATCTATGTATGTCTTTATAGATGAACTGTGTTTGTTGTAGGCAGAAGATACTTGAGGCTGTTTGAAATGCATTCATCCAAAATATGTCTTTCAATTGAAGAGTGTAGTACATTTATATTTTTTATTATTATTAAGTAAAAACTTATTACTTGCATTTTGTTATTTGATTTCTGGTTGTCTTGTGGTGTCCTCTTGCTTTTTTTCTTCCTTCCAGTGTTACTTGTGAAAGTGATTTTCTCTGGTGATGTGTTAATGTCTTGCTTATTATTTCTTGTGTATCAATTGTAGGTTTTTGAGGTTGCTGTAGGCTTGAGAATAGTATCTTATAATCCATTATTTAAACTGATGACAACACTGATTGCATTAACAAATAAGCAAAGAGGAATTTAGTAAAAACTCTACAGTTAACTTTCATGCCTTCACTTTTAAACTTTCTGTTGTTTCTATTTATATCTTATTACACTCTCTAAGTCTTAAAATGTTATTGTAGTTATTGTTTTTAATGGATATAAATTTTAGTCCTCCTACTCAAGATATGATAGTTTACACTCCACAGTTACAATGCAATAATATTATGTATTTGTTTGTGTATTTATAAGCAGTAAGATTTTTGTTTTTGCCAAACAGTACCATATGGCTGGGGAGGCCTCACAATCATGGTGAAAAAGCAAGGGACGTCTTATATGAAGGCAGGCAAGAACGAACTTGTACAGGGAAACTCCCTTTTCTAAAACCATCAAATCTCATGAGACTTGTTCACCATCACAAGATCAGCATAGGGAAGACCCACCCCCATGATTCAATTACCTCCCACTGGATTCCCTCCCATGACATGTGGGAATTGTGGGAACTACAATTCAATATGACATTTGGGTGGGGACACAGCCAGATCATCTCATTCTGTCCCTGGCCCCTCCCACATTTCATGTCCTCACATTTCAAAACCAATCATACCGTCTAAACAGTCACCCAAAATCTTAATTCATTTCAGCATTAATTCAAATGTCCAAAGTCCAAAGTCTCATCTGAGACAAGGCAAGTACCTTCTGCCTATGAGCTTATAAAATCAAAAGCAAGTTAGTTACTTCTTAGGTACAACAGGCGTACAAGCATTAGGTAAATACACTCATTACAGATGGGAGAAAATGGCCCAAATGAATGGGCTAAAGGCCCCATGCAAGTCCAAAATCCAGCAAGCCAGTCAAACTTTAAAGCTCCAGAAATGATCTTCATCGACTCCATGTCTCACATCCAGGAAGCACCGATACAAGAGATGGACTTCCACAGCCTTGGGAAGCACTGTTCTGTGGCTTTGCAGGGTATATCCTCCCTCCTGGTTGCTCTCCCATGCTGGCATTGAGTGTCTGCAGCTTTTCCAGGTGCATGGTGAAAGCTGTCAATGGATCTTCCATAGTGGGGTCTGTAGCATTGTGGCCCTTTTCTCACAGCTCCATTAGGCTGTGCCCCAGTGGGGACTCTGTGTGTGGGCTCCCGCCCTGTATTTCCCTTCCACACTGCACTAGCAGAGGTTCTCCATGAGGGCTCTGCCCCTGCAGCACACTGCTGCCTAGGCATCCAGACATTTTCAAACATCCTGTGAAATCCAGGCAGAAGTTTCCAAACCCCAGTTCTTGACTTCTATGCACCCTCAGGCTGAACACCATGTGTAAACTGCCAGGGCTTGGGGTTGCACCCTCTGAAGCAACAACCTTGTTGCTTCCAAACCATATCTTTGTGAATGAATAAAACTGGATGCTTTTAACACTATCCAAGTTACCTCTTGAATTCTTTGCTGCTTAGAATTTTCTTCTACCAGATGTCCTAACTACTCTCTGTCATGTTCAAAGTTCCACAGATCTCTAGGGCAGGGGCAAAATGTCACCATCTCTTTGCCAAAGCATAACAAGAGTCACCTTTGCTCCATTTCCCGATAAGTTCCTCATCTTCATCTGAGAATACCTTAGCCTCGACTTCATTGTCTATATTACTATCATCATTTTGGTCCAAGCAATTCAACAACTCTTTAGGAAGTTCCACACTTTTCACATCATTCTGTCTTCTGAGCCTTCTGTCTCTAGGAAATTCCAAACTTTCACACATTTTTCTGTCTTCTTTTGAGTCCTGAAAACTGTTCAAACCTCCATCTTTTATCCAGTTCCAAAGTTGCTTAGACATTTTTGGGTATCTTTACAGCAGCACCTCACTCTACCATTACCAATTTATTGTATTAGTCTGTCCTCACAATGATAATAAAGACATACCTAAGACTGGATAATTTATAAAGGAAAGAGGTTTAATTGACTCAGTTCCACATGGCTGGGGAGGCCTTGCAATCATGGCAGAAAAGCAGAGAATGTCTTACATGGCAGCAGGCAAGAGAGTTTGTGCAGGAGAACTCCACTTTATAAAATCATCAGATCTTGTGAGATTTATTCACTATCATGAGAAGAGCAGAGGAAAGACTCACCCTGATGATTCAATCACCTCCTACCAGGTCACTACCATGACACATGGAAAGTGTGGGAGCTACAATTCAAGATGAGATTTAGGTGGGAACGTAGCCAAACCTTATCAGTGGTTCAGGTCGCATGGTAAGTTGGTGACCCATAATCAAAAGTTCAGTTTCTGCCAAGGCCCAGTAGCAGGCCAAGAGCTGTCTGTCAAAAGTAGAGTAGTTATCTGCAGAAGATGATAGGTCCTTTCTCCAAATCCTAGAGGCCTCTGCTGTGATTCACCCATGGGGGCATTCCAAAGGCTCCAAACAACATTCCTATCTGTCACTGACACCTCAAGCCTATTGTATCTGCTGGGTCATGTGGCCTAAATGACAGAAGAGCTTTCACAGCAGTCTGGACCTGTTGCAGAGCATTCTCCTGTTCTGGATATCACTCAAAACTGTCAGCCTTTCAGGTCACTTGATAAATGGGCTGGAATAAGACAGCCAAATGAGAAATGCATTGCCTCCAAAATTCGAATAGGCCCTATTGTGCCTCTCTTTTCATTGTAGAAGGGGGCAAATGCAATAAGTTATAATTTACCTGAAAAGGAATATTTCAACAGGCCCCACATTTTCGTACCCCTGGCAATTTCACTGAGGTGACCTGTCACTGAATTTTAACTATATTTATTTCCCATTCCCTGGCACACAAATGGCTCACCAGTAAATCCAGTATGGCTGTTACTTCTTGTTCACTGAGTCAATTCAGCATAATATCATCAATGTAAGAGACCAGTGTGATATCTTGTGGAAGGAGAAAATAATCAAGATCTCTGCAAACAATATTATGACACAAAGCTGGGGAGTTGATATACTTCTGAGGTTGGAAAGAGAAGGTATGTTGCTGGCCTTGACAGCTGAAGTCAAGTTGCTTCTGGTGGGCCTTATAGACAGGAATGGAGAAAAAGGCATTTGCCAAATCAATGACTGCATACCAGGTACCAGGGGATGTGTGAATTTGCTCAAGCAATACAACCAAATCTAGTACAGAAGCTGCAATTGGAGTCATCATTTGGTTAAGCTTACAGTAATCCACTGTCATTCTCCAGAATCCATTAATCTTCTGCACAGGCCAAATAGGAGAGTTGAATGGAGTTGTGATGGGAATCACCACCCCTGCATCTTTCAAGTCCTTAATGGTGGCATTAATATCTGTAATCGCCCCAGGGATGTGATATTGTTTTTGATAAACTAGTTTTCTAGGTAGAGGCAGCTCTAATGGCTTCCATTTGGCCATTCCCACCATTATAGCCCTCACCCTACAGGTCAAGGAGCCAATGTAGGGATTCTGATAACTGCTAAGTATGTCTTTTCCAGTTATGCATTCTGGCAATGGGCAATTGACCATAGCGTGAATCTGGGGACCCACTGGACCCACTGTAAGTTGGAACTGAGCTAAAAAATCTATTAATTTTCTCACCTCCGTAAGTCCCTACTCTAACTGGATGATCACAGTGACATTTTAGATCTCCTGTAATGAATGTCAGCTCAGAACCAGTGTCGAGTAGTCTAAAAAAAATCTGATTATTCCTTTTTCTCCAGAGCACAGTTACCCTGGTAAAGCCCTGGAGATCTCCTTGGGGAAGGACGGAAGAAAGATTAACAATATAAGTTGTAGGTAGTATAGTGAGGTCCGTCCTCAAGGGGATCTAGCACCCACTTCATTAAAGGGGTTCTAAGTCTGTAAACTCACTCAAGTCTAGAAAAATCATTGAAGAGCAGCAATTCTCTATTTTTATAATTGGAATTAGTATTTTTGTCACTTGACCTGAAAATTTTTTGCTTCTACAACTTAAGAATGTAGTAGGATTCCTGTCGATTTCACTTCTAGGAACACCATGATTAATTAGCCAATGCCAGAACTCTACACAAGTCAACTATCTGATTGCTGCTTTGTCTCTATTGTCCATTATGGTAGCTATGTCTACCTTGCCTTTGATGATTGAGTGATGCGAGTTGGCCCCTGTCACCTTGTGTACTAGTCTGTTGTCATGCTGCTGATATGTACATACCCAATACAGGGTAATTTATACAGGAAAAAGGTTCCACAGTTCCACATGGCTAAGGAGGTCTCCCAATCATGGCAGAAGGCAAGGAGGAGCAAGTCACATCTTATGTGAATGGCAGCAGGCAAAGAGACAGCATATGAAGAGAAACTCTCGTTTTTAAAACCATGAGCTCTCGTGAGACCCATTCACTATCACAAAAACAGCACAGGAAGGACCCATCCCATGATTCAATCACTTCCCACCAGGTCCCTCCCACAACACATGGGAATCATGGGAGCTATAAGATGAGATTTGAGTGGGGACACAGTGCCAAACCACATCACCTTGAGATTCAATTAGTCCCATCACATTTAAGTTTTCAAATTCATTGACTGGTTTCCACTGTAAGATGTGACATACAGAGAAAAGAAACCACAGAATGCATCAAGGATGCAGGTACTCCCTTCACAAATCTATTTTGCAAGATACTGGTGAAGAGTATGTCTTCTGGGCCCTCTCATTTGGGATAGGTAGGTCTAAAGTGACAAATCCACTCTAGTATTCCAATCTCCCTAAGTCTTTGGATCCCTTCCTCTACATAAAACCAAGAGTGATCAGGCATCTTTAGCTCACTGACAGTGAGACATCTTTTGATCCATGTTTAGCTTATCAAGCAAATAAACTATTAGAACCTTTTTTTAACTCCTCCAGCTGTACCATTAAATAAAGAATCTCTGCTTAGTGGGTCCATATCAATAAATTCAACCTGATTCCATTTTATGTTTCTTCTACCATTATCCCACACCCTTAATATCCACTTCCATACCTGTTCCCTAGGTTTCTGTTACATAAATAAGAAAACGCAAGTAGGTTTTGGGGGAGTCAAAGCCATACATAAATTTTTAACTGTGTGAGGGGTCGCCGTCCCTAACTCCTGCATTGTTCAAGGGCCAATTGTACCGTTGAGTATTAAACTTTTGTTTCATGCTGTTGGTCAACTTCTCAAGGATTTACTTGTTCAAAAAGCCCTTAGAAAAAGCCACAATCACATTTAAAACTTATATTTTGACCTATAATCCATAGTAGGTGGTTAAAAATACATTTCAATTTTTGTCGTTGCTTTATAAAACCAGAAGGTGAGATTATACATTCAATGATACTTCATTAAGTTAGCCTGATTTTTCCTAGATCATAATACTCTTTGAAAACCACCAGAAAGGCTGGTTCAGAGGCAGGTATATTGGTATTCATTCATGATGATCCACTGCCTATCTTGTGGTTTGTCACTTTGTCATAAACAGATTATTGTGGTTTAATTATCACTGGTATCAGATCAGTGTTTTTATAACAGAAAAAAAAACTATCAGAGGGCATGTTAAGTTTTTAAAAATGAATTGCACTTTAATTTCCAGGAACAACCATCTTTCCTTCTTTTATTCATGCAGCATATATTTATTGAATGCTAACTATGATGTAGACATTTTTCTGGGTGTTGAGGATAAAGCATTGGAGAAAAACTATGCATTGCACTTATATACCTTATAAATTAGCAGATAAACAGATAACATACAAATAGCTAGGATCTGGAAACAATCTAAATGTCCATCAACAGATGAACAGATAAAATAAATGTGGTACATATCCACAATGGAGTACTATTCAGCCACAAAAAAGAATGATATTTTGTCATTTGCAACAACGTGAATAAAACTGGAGATCGTTATGTTAAGCAAAATCAGCCAGGCACAGAAAGACAAACATTGTATGTTCTCACTTATTTATTGGATCCAAAAATCAAAAGAATTGAACTCATGAAGGTAGACAGTAGAAAGAAGGTTATCAGAGGCTGGGAAGGTTAGTAGGGGGTTGTGGTGGGGAGGTGGGGATGGTTTTTGGGTACAAAAAGTAGAATAAATAAGACCTACAATTTGATAGCACAACAGGGTGACCATCATCAATAAAAAACTTAACATACTTTTAAAAATAACTAAAAAAGTATAATTGGAGTTTATGTAATATAAAGGATAGATGCTTGAGTGGATGGATGACCCATTCTCCACGGTGTGCTTATTTCACGTTGCATGCCTGTACCAAAATGTCTCATGTGCTCCATAAACATATACACCTAATATGTACCCATAAAAATGTAATAAAATTAAAAAATAAAAGCCAAACAAACCAAAAAACAAATTACACAGTATAAATATTTCAACTGTAAGAAGAAAAATAAAGCAAGGTAAAAAATATAATATGATCATACATTATAGAACATCTATATTAAAGTACAAATGTGGGTCATGTTTGCAATTCAATTTTCAACTAAAAATGCATTTGCTTCAATTGATTTCTTCTTATCTATTTAATGCAGTTGTTATTGCCTATGAGTAGGATACGATGTACTTGGATTTCATAAATATGTGTGGATTGTTTGTATGTTATATTTTCTCACAAGTCTTTCTCACCCTCTTTTACAAAAAATACTTTTTATCAGAATCATGAAAGCATTTAGGCAGTGAATTATTTCTCGCCTATCACAAAGTGCAAGTTGGAACCTTACTAACATATTTCCAAATAACTTCCACATTCTTAGAAACAAATTAATCTTTACACTGATTGAAATTCAGCCTGCTTTAAGACATATTTGTTCTCTCTCTGTTTCTTTTTCTTATCCCTCCTCATTCTTGAGAGTTTCGAGAGAGACAGAGACAGAAAGAGAGAGAGGACTTTTTTTTTTTTTTTTTTTTTTTTTTTTTTTTTTTTTTTTTTTTTTTTTTAATAGAGTCTCTCTCTGTTGCACAAGCTGGAGTGCAATCGAACTATTTTGGTTCACTGCAACCTCCACTTCCCGCGTTCAAGCGATTCTCCTGCCTCAGTCTCCTGAGTACCTGGGATTATAGGCACCCGTCATGATGCCCGGCTAATAGAGAGAGGATTTTTAAAGCATTTTTATACCCAGGACTTTTCACATACTAGAATGAATTAGAAAAAAAAAAAACCTATGAAATAGAGAAATCTGACGACTAATGAAATGGCTCAGCTCTGTTTTATGAGAGACTGGGTAGAGATAGGAGTCAGCATCTTTCAAGATTATAACATGATATTGAGGAATAAACAGATCTCATAAATATTCAATTTTTGACCTGAAAAGTAGAATAGGGGTACTCCATAGCAGTTAAAAATGGATAGTTACAGCAGAACACAAGGAAGATCTGAAAAAGGAAGGAGCAATTTATACTAAAGATAGAACTTAGTTTAGAAACTACAAAGCCGAGTCATATTTGCACAAGGATTTAGTCCCAGGTATCCTGATTTCTTGGGGCTGTTTTTATTGTTACTTGGGTGCTAATGATAATTGACATCTAGATTTCAAAGTAACGAATTCTTGATGGCTCCTGAAATATTTCCAGCAGTTTTCTTGCAGAATGCATCATATACTTTTATACTTAAAAAATGGTTAAGATTTGGAGAGGTGGAGAAAAAGGCAATAATCATAGCAATAATCATTTTTCTATTAAAAGTGGGATTCTCAAACTTTGGCATACATGGGAATCCACATCCCCCAGAGGGTTTGTTAATTCACATACTTTAGGTTTTGCCAACAGAGGTTCTGATTCAGGAGGTTTGGGAGATTTTATTTTGACATGTTCCCAGGTAACACTAATATTGTTTATCTGTCAACAGCACTGAGAACCACTTTATTAACACTGTGAGTCTCTGAAGGGAGTGTTAGTTCCGCATTTTAAATAAAGGCAAAATATAAGTTAATATGTAACTAAACATAGTAAACTGCTCATATTTGTTAAGATTGAAAAATTTAAAAACCATTGTAATTCACATGTTTTACCTCTGTATTTGATTTAACTGTTCTAATATTGTAAAACAATATCTAATAGTGAAGAGACCTGCTAATTTCTACTCTAGATAACATTGACTTTGGGTAAGCCATATAAAACTCTGGACAGAGAAAAGACCATGTGAGGACACAAGAAGGAAATGAATGTTAAGAAGCCAAAGAATGAGGTCTCCAAAGAAACTACCCTACCAACTCATTGATGTCAGACTTCCTATGAAATTGTGAGAAAACAAATCTCTGTTGTTTCAGCCACTCAGTCTTGGGTACTTTTGTTATGGCATTCACAGCAAAGGAATACACAGCTAATCAAATCTAACTCACGTGAGCTGTCTGTGTTAAACAAACAAACAAACAAACAAACAAAAAAAAACACTCACCGTTCTACTATATCTTATAACCTAGTTGGAAATACAATGAAATAAGCAATCACAATTAAACAATAACAAAACCTGGCACTAAGTCCTTAATACATATTTTTGAATCAACAAATAAATGACTAAGTTTTTTAAATGTCAATGGAGCTGTAACAATGAATTTTAAAATGAAAGATACTATGGGAATGCATAGCAGGAGCATTATTTTAAAGGCTTATATAAAATAATAAGTAAGGAACTGGAGTCAAAAAAATGGAAAGGGGAATTCCAGAAACTCTTTAAGGTTTCTTTCTACTATAATAGTCAATGAATCTATATAATAGTCTGAGAAAATTATACATGAAATCATTCAGAATGAAGTTATAGTTTTTCAATTTAAATTTATAATTTTGTTGAGAAATAAAACTGCATATTGAGCATCATTCCTGTCAGCTGGAGGCCGTCATGGTTGACTTACTGAATTTTTCACTTTTATCTAGATATTTTAGTGTCATATACTCACTTGAGCATAAAATTAAACCCTCTCCTCATGCTTCCCACCCTACCCCTGCTTGAAAAATTGCAAAACATATCCCTAGTAAATCACCCAAAGTAATTACTGTTTTTCAGTCAGATTGTTTAATTGCCACATGGTTGAAAATGTAATCTTCATCAGCAAGATTCTCTTCCTCTTTAAAACTGAAGTAGGACGTATGAGTATAGTTCTCCTAGGGGTGAATATCAACCGTAATCTTTCAGTGGGAACTTGTGAACTACTTTTGAAAGAGGTTGACTAAGCAATTAATATTAAACCCACACAGACATTTTCCCCAGTTACTGTCTGCTGTCTAGAAGCACTGTGCAGCACAAAGTGTTGGCTTTACTGTACAGTTACATATTATTTAACACCTTAATCAGACCATATGCCATAATAGTGAAGTATCATACAACATCCTTCTTCACAGTGTAACTACTACCAAATCTTAGAAACAAAGTTTAAAATATGTTAAGTCACTGCCTTAAAATTCTTCAGAAAAAGGATGATTAATATTTAGGTTTAAATTCTTTCAGGAAGTATCTACATAATGTCACTTGGGTTTCTCTCAAAGCTTTTTTTAATACAAGCTCAAACTGAATTATGCATAACATAAAAGTAGAGTTTGTAGAGGAAATCAGATAAAGATATGTGTTTTAAAGGAATAATATTTTTAAAGCTATATTTTATGTTAGATTTTGGAATTAATTAATGAAACTAATGCCTACTATTGATAATTGCATCAGTTATTCAAACACTTTTAACATAAACTTTATTTTCAGTTTAGAAACATGTACTGAAAGCCTTCTATGTACTAGCGGTTCTGCTATTTTCAAAATACAGACAAAGCTATGATCCTCATTTAGGTCAAGTTCTGAGGACATGGTGTGTGAAATGTAAGTCAGCAAATACAATATACAAGGTACAAATGGTAGAGTGGCATACAGCCATATATGCATAAAAAAAAGAACACCTAGCCTAGATTGGAGGTGGTCCTAATTATCTATGCAAAAAAATGATATCTGACCTGGAAGCTGAGAAGTGGTAAGATTCAACTCAAATAAGAAGACAAACATAAAAAATATATATATTTGCATTCATATATAATTATAGTTATACAATTGTAGTTATATAATTGTTATATATTATATATAATTATATATGTAGTATATTACATATTATATATCTATATATAATTTAATAATATATATATTTTATATATGATTCCTTTATTGTGCATCTCTCTCTCTTTGTCTCTGTCTTTCTCTGTATATGGTAGCAGCAATCAGTTTTACTTACATATGAATCTCAACTTGACTAGTCAAAATATGTAAATAAGTTAAGGTTTGCTACATTAATAAATTGTCCATTCTCTTACTGCTATAAAGAACTACCTGAGATGGAATAATTTATAAAGAAAAAGATTTAATTGACTCACAGTTCTTTAGGCTGTACAGGAAGCATGGCTGAGGAGGTCTCAGGAAACTTACAAGAAATGGTTAAAGGCAAAGAGGAAGCAGGCAATTCTTCACATGGCCAGAGAAGGAAGAAGAGAGAGATAGGGGAGGTACTATGCACTTTTAAAGAACCATATATTATGATCTCTCACCCACTAACACAAGAGCAACACCAAAGGGGAAATCCACCTCCATGATTCAATCAGCTCCCACCAGGTCCCATCTCCAATAATGGTTACTACAATTTGACATGAGATTTGGGCAGCAACACAGGCCCAAGCCATATCACAGGTGATCTCAAAGTCTCAGTTATTTAAACCTACAAAAAATTATTTCTTCATTTATAGTATTTATCTGGTTTTTCTTGCCAGAGCCTTTTGCTCATTGCAGTCACATAGGGACATATTCTAATGGAGACACCCCTCAAAATATGCTTCACAATTGCTGCAGTAGTGGAACAGCTGGGCTGAAGACCTGAACATCACCCTGGAGTGACGTTTGTCATATTTACTCATATTTTTAGCCACAGCAAATGATTTTTTTTCTTTTTGAGATGAAGTCTCACTCTGTCGCCCAGGCTGGAGTGCAGTGGTGCAAGGTCTTGAAATCAGCTCACTGCAACCTCCGTCTCCCGGGTTCGAGCAATTCTCCTGCCTCAACCTCCTGAGTAGCTGGGATTACAGGCACTCACCACCATGCCTGGCTAATTTTTGTATTTTTAGTAGAGACAGGGTTTCACCATTTTGGCCAGGCTGGTCTCAAACTCCTGATCTCAGGTGATCCGCCCGCCTCAGTCTCTCAAAGTGCTGGGATTACAGGCATGAGCCACCGCGCCTGACCAGCAAGTGAAATCTTACCATGAGTCAGCTCTTAGAGAACCTGATATCATGATCAGAAGTATTGACTTTATTTAGCTCACTGACATCAGATATATTATTGACAGTGTAGTATAAGATGACCAAATAAAAATCAGAAAAAGAAAATTGTAGTTCTATTGAATATTTTAATATCTTCAGACTGTATAATTCAGTGTAGTCAATGAGCGGTATATGTTATGTGGGAAAAGCTAGAGTGAAGATCAGAAAGCATGTTTTTATTACTGTTTTCCCCACACATCTTCTAGATATCTGCAAGAAAGTCCATTATGATCTATGATTAGTAAAACAGAACTTTAAATAACTACTCTTCTCTACGTTATATAGAAAATGTTACATGGTAGCTTCTTAGTTTCCTTCTGGTCACACTTACAAAAAAGTCACAGGGCATCAGATTATTTGTGACATAATAAAAATAAATATGAAAAACAAAACCTACACATATGAGGAATCTTATACATATTCTCATACTTTCCTTTTATGAAATAAATTTGAAGAATGAAAATGTAGTCTTATTTTGCCCATGAGAAATTTTAGTCATTTACAAATACAACATAACATTTTGTAGGTGATAACTGCTTCAGCTGTTATCATCACCATGTAAAGTAATTTTGGCTGTATTTTAAGATTTACCTGGCCATGTTATCTTCTTTGTATGTTCACAAATATTAATGTTCTATTTTCTCCAGTAAAGAACATGTTTTATGTTATGATATGTGAGGATATGCAAGTTAGTTGGTTATATCAATCTACCTAAGAATCAAAGCAAGTTAGAGTATATGAAAACAGCAGGGATTAAATTATTTAATAAATCATTAATCTGAATTTTAAATAGAATATATACATGTATGTAAATTGATCCACTTTTGGTATGGTGGCTTGAGGAGCTCTGCTGATCTAGTCACCATAGGAAAAAAACCTAATTGGTATAAATTGTGATATAACAGCATTAAAATTTCTAAAAATTGCCCATAGGGCATATAGCAAATAAGTAAATATTTAAGAAAATTTACTCTATCCCAGTAAAATGACAAGTCAGTGACCTTTGAACTATAATCCACTCACATTTCATATAAATTGAATCATAAAATATGTAGCTTTTGTGTCTGGCTTTTTTTCTTATCCATTTCATGACAGATATCAGTACTTTGTTCTTTTACAGCTGGCTACTATTTCATTGCATGGATATACTACCCTTTAATTATTCATTCATAAATTGATGAACATGTAGGTTGTTTTCACTTTTTTGGCTATTTTGAGTAATGTTGCGATAAACATTTATTTACAAATTTTGTGTGAAAACATATACTTTCAATTCTCTTTGGTGTACAGCTAGGATTAGAAGGATTAGAATTCCTGGGTCATATATATATATATATATATATATATATATATATATATATATAGAGAGAGAGAGAGAGAGAGAGAGAGGGAGTTTATATCTACATATTGCCTATATATTGCTTATATATAGGTTGCTTGTATATATATATATAGTTATGTTTAACTTTTAAGCTTTATAGCTTATGATTAGGACTATATTGAACTTTTAAAGTAACTATCAAACAATTTTCCACAGCATCCACAACCGTTCATATCCCCAAGAGCAATAGACTTGGATTAAAATGTATTCTCATACTTGTTACCATGCCATTTTTATGTTATTATTATTTTAAATTTTAGTCATCTTAGAGAGCATTAAGCAATATCCCATTGTGGTTTTGAATGCTTCTTCGTCATTTGTATATCTTCTCTGAATAAACATCCATGCAAGTCTTTTGTCCTTTATATTTTTCCACTAGGGTTACTTCATTTTTGTTGTTGAGTTATAAGAGTTCCTTATATATCCTGGAAAGAGCTTTACTTTTTTTGATCAGCAAATATTCCTTCCCATTTTGAGGTTGTTTTCTCACATTCCTGGTAGGGTACTTTGATGCAAAAGTGATTTTAATTTTGGTGAAATCTAATTTACGTATTTTTTTTGCTCCTGCTTTTGCTGTCATATTTAAGAAACCATTGCCTTAAAGATCATGAAGATTGCACCTATTTTCCTTCTATGAATTTTATGGTTTAACTCTTTTAAAAATATATATTTTATTGTGTTTTAGGTTTTGGGGTACATGTGAAGAACATGCAGGATTGTTGCATAGGCACACACACGGCAATGTGGTTTGCTGCCTTTCTCCCCATCACCTATATCTGGCATTTCTCCCATGTTATCCCTCCCCAAATCCCCACCCCCTGCTGTCCCTCTCCTAGTTCCCCACCACAGACCCCAGTGTGTGATGCTCCCCTCCCTGTGTCCATGTGTTCTCATTGTTCAACACCTGCCTATGAGTGAGAACATGTGGTGTTTGATTTTCTGTTCTGGTGTCAGTTTGCTGAGAATGATGTACTGTATGTTTTTATCAATTTTGAAATACTTTTTAAATAGGATATAATCTAGGGATCCAAATTCATTATTTTATTTTAGGCTGGCATGTTGGCTCATGCCTGTAATCCCAGCACCTTTGGAGGCCAAGGCAGGCAGATCACTTGAGGTCAGGTGTTTGAGACCAGCCAGGTCAACATGGTGAAAACCCATCTGTACTAAATACAAAAATTGGCCATGTGTGGTGGCACATGCCTATAATTCTAGCTACTTGGGTTACTAAGGCAGGAGAATAACTTGAACTCGGGAGGCAGATGTTGCAGTGAGCCAAGATCATGCTACTCTACTGCAGCCTGGGCAAACAGAGTAAGACTCTGTCTCAAAAAAAAAAAAAAAAAAAAAAAATTGCTATTTTGCATTTGGCTAACCAGTTGTCCCAACATCATTTGTTGGAAATGCTATTCTCCTTTAACTTAATGGTCTTGGCACCTTTTTCAAAATAAATTGACCATAGACATACAGTTAAAAAAATTTTTTTTATTATTTTTTATATATATTTTTTGTACTTTAGGTTCTGAGGTACATGTGCAGATCATGCCAGATTGTTGCATAGGTACACACATGGCAATGTGGTTTGCTGCCTCCATCACCCCGTCACCTACATCTGGCATTTCTCCCCATGTTATCCTTCTCTGACCTTCCCACCACCCCGCTGTCCCTCCCTTGACCCCCCCAACAGACCCCAGTGTGTGATACTTCCCTCCCTGTGTCCATGTGTTTTCATTGTTCAACACCCGCCTATGAGTGAGAACATGTGGTGTTTGATTTTCTATTTTTGTGTCAGTTTGCTGAGAATGATGGTTTCCAGATTCATTCATGTCCCTGCAAAGGACACAAACTCATCATTTTTTATGGCTACATAGTATTCCATGGTGTATATGTGCCACATTTTCCTTGTCCAGTCTATCATTGAGCATCTGGGTTGGTTCCAGGTCTTTCCTATTGTAAACAGTGCCACTATGATCATACGTGTTCATGTGTCTTTATAATAGAATGATTTAGAATCCTTTGGCTATATATCCAGTAATGAGATTGCTGGGTCAAATGCAATTTCTATTTCTAGGTCCTTGAAGAAGCGCTACACTGCCTTCCACAATGGGTGAACTGGCTTACACTCCCACCAACAGTGTAAAAGTGTTCCTATTTTTCCACATCCTCTCCAGCATCTGTTGTCTCCAGATTTTTTAATTATCACCATTCTAACTGGTGTGAGGTGGTATCTCAATATGGTTTTGATTTGCATTTCTCTAATAACCAGTGATGATGAGCATTTTTTTCATATGTTTGTTGGCCTCATATATGTCTTCTTTTGAAAAGTGTCTGTTCATATCCTTCTCCCACTTTTGAATGGGTTTGTTTGTTTTTTTCTTGTAAATCTGTTTTAGTTATTTGTAGATTCTGGATATTAGCCCTTTGTCAGATGAGTAGATTGCAAAATTTTTTTCCCATTCTGTTGGTTGCTGGTTCACTCTAATGATTGTTTCTTTTGCTGTACAGAAGCTCTGGAGTTTAATTATGTCCCATTTGTCTATTTCGGCTTTTGTTGCCAATGCTTTTGGTGTTTTAGTCATGAAGTCCTTGCCTATGCCTATGTCCTGAATGGTTTTGCCTAGGTTTTCTTCTAGGGTTTTTATGGTGTTAGGTCTTATGTTTAAGTCTTTAATCCATCTGGACATACCGTTTTATCTCTAGATTCTCAGTTGTACTCTACTGATCTATAGATATATCTTTATGCCAGTATCTCATTGATTTAATTACTGTGGCTTTGCAGTACCTTTAAAATTAAAAACAGATAATCCTTCACCTTAGTTCTTCTTTTTAAAACTTTTGGCTATTTGGGGTACCTTGCAACTTGATGCAAATGTTAGCATCAACTTCTCATTTCTGGAAAACATTGCAGTTGGAATTTTGATAAGGATTTCATTTAACCTATAGATGAAATTGGTAAATACTACCCTGTTAATAGTAGTATTTCTTTTAATCCATAAACACAGAGTGTCTTTTTTATTTATTTAAGTCTTTTTTATTTGATTTCAATAGTGTTTTCAGTTTATAAGTCTTGCATATCCTGAAGAGTCCAGCTCCTGGCCAAAGGATTTTGTGTGATTTTCAGGCCAAACAATAAGCAATTATGAATGTATGCTTGTGTGTATATGTACATATACATACATAGTATGTATATAGATACTATATATATACAGTCTCTGTCTCTATTTATATGGTATGTTCATATGTGTGTATGTGTATGTAGTACTTCCTTGTATATTAAGTTATTGCTACTTTGTCTGGACTAAAAGTTGTGTATATTTTTGTCATTTTTTTCAGTGAACCATGTTTTTTTTTTGTATTTTATAATACACAATATGATTCCTAGTCTTTTTATGGTTATGTAACATTTAATTACTTTATTCGTTGTGAACTGTAAAATCTATAGTAATTAAAAGAACATGAACACTACAAGTAAATAGATAAATGTTTTTGAATCTATAAAATTAATTAGTATATAATGATGCTTGTATTTAAAAAATTAGGGATTAATTATGGCTTACTCATTTAAGTGGTAAAATATAAAAATTTTAAGAGAAAAAATAGATCATGACAAGAAACCATATGCCTGGAACCAAGGAATTCCTGTAGTTTAAAGGTTTTTCTTGCCTGATTGCTCTGGCTAGAACTTCCTGTACTATATTGAATAGGAGTGGTGAGAGAGGGCATCCTTGTCTAGTGCCAGATTTCAAAGGGAATGCTTCCAGTTTTTGCCCATTTAGTATGATATTGGCTGTTGGTTTGTCGTAAATAGCTTTTATTGTTTTGAGATACGTTCCATCAATACCTAGTTTATTGAGGGTTTTTAGCATAAAGAGCTGTTGAATTTTGTCAAAGGCCTTCTCTGCATCAATTGAGATAATCATGTGGTTTTTGTCCTTGGTTCTGTTTATGTGGCGAATTACGTTTATGGACTTGTGTATGTTGAACCAGCCTTGCATCTCTGGGATGAATCCTACTTGATCATGGTGGATGAGCTTTTTGATATGCTGTTGCAATCGGTTTGCAGTATTTTATTGAAGATTTTTGCATCTATGTTCATCATGGATATTGGCCTGAAATTTTCTTTTCTTGTTGAGTCTCTGCCGGGTTTTGGTATCAGGATGACGTTTGTCTCATAAAATGATTTGGGAAGGATTCCCTCTTTTTGGATTGTCTGGAATAGTTTCAGAAGGAATGGTATCAGCTCCTCTTTGTATGTCTGGTAGAATTCGGCTGTGAACCCATCTGGACCTGGGCTTTTTTTGAGTGGTAGGCTCTTAATTGCTGCCTCAACTTCAGACCTTGTTATTGGTCTATTCAGGTTTTCGGCTTCTTCCGGGTTTAGGCTTGGGAGGATGCAGGTGTCCAGGAATTTATCCATTTCTTCCAGGTTTACTAGCTTACGTGCATAGAGTTGTTTGTAATAATCTCTGATGATGGTTTGGATTTCTGTGGAATCTGTGGTGATATCCCCTTTATCGTTTTTTATTGCATCAATTTGGTTATTTTCTCTTTTCTTTTTAATTAATCTGGCTAGTGGTCTGTCTATTTTGTTGATCTTTTCAAAAAACCAGCTCCTGGATTTATTGATTTTTTGAAGAGTTTTTTGTGTCTCTATTTCCTTCAGTTCTGCTCTGATCTTAGTTATTTCCTGTCTTCTGCTAGGTTTTGAGTTGTTTTGATCTTGCGCCGCCAGCTCTTTCAATTTTGATGTTAGGGTGTCAATTTTAGATCTCTCCTTTCTTCTCATGTGGGCACTCATTGCTATATATTTTCCTCTAGAGACTGCTTTAAATGTGTCCCAGAGATTCTGGTATGTTGTGTCTTCATTCTCATTGGTTTTGAAGAACATCTTTATTTCTGCCTTCATTTCATTGTTTATCCAGTCAACATTCAAGAGCAAGTTGTTCAGTTTCCATGAAGCTGTGCGGTTCTGAGTTAGTTTCTGCATTCTGAGTTCTAACTCAATTGCACTGTTGTCTGAGAGACTGTTATGATTTCCATTCTTTTGCATTTGCTGAGGAGTGATTTATTGCCAATTATGTGGTCAATTTTAGAGTAAGTGTGATGTGGTGTTGAGAAGAATGTATATTCTGTGGATTTGGGGTGGAGAGCTCTGTAAATGTCTATTAGGTTTGCTAGTTCCAGGTCTGAGTTCAGGTCCTGGATATCCTTGTTGATTTTCTGTGTGGTTGATCTGTCTAATATTGACAATGGGGTGTTAAAGTCTCCCACCATTATTGTGTGGGAGTCTAAGTCTCTTTGTAAGTCATTAAGAACTTGCCTTATGTATCTGGGTGCTCCTGTATTGGGTGCATATATATTTAGGATCGTTAGCTCTTCTTGTTGCAGTGATCCTTTTACCATTATGTAATGTCCTTCTTTGTCTCTTTTGATCTTTGTTGCTTTAAAGTCTATTTTATCAGAGATGAGAATTGCAACTCCTGCTTTTTTTTGCTCTCCATTTGCTTGGTAGATCTTCCTCCATCCCTTTATTTTGAGCCTTTGTGTATCCTTGCATGTAAGATGGGTTTCCTGGATACAGCACACTGATGGGTTTTGGCTTTTTATCCAATTTGCCAGTCTGTGTCTTTTGATTGGGGCATTTAGTCCATTGACATTTAGGGATCGTATTGTTATGTGTGAATTTGATGCTGTCATTTTGATGCTACCTGGCTGTTTTGTTGGTTAGTTGATGCAGATTCTTGATTGTGTTGATGCTCTTTTACCATTTGGTGTGTTTTTGGAGTGACTGGTACTGGTTGTTCCTTTATATGTGTAGAGCCTCTTTCAGGAGTTCTTGTAGAGCAGGTTTGGTGGTGATGAAATCTCTGAGTGCTTGCTTGTTCACAAAGGATTTTATTTTTCCTCCACTTATGAAGCTTAGTTTGGCTGGATAGGAGATTCTGGGTTGAAAGTTCTTTTCTTTAAGGATGTTGAATATTGGCCCTCAATCTCTTCTGGCTTGTAGGGTTTCTGCTGAGAGATCTGCTGTGAGTCTAATGGGCTTCCCTTTGTGGGTAACCCGACCTTTCTCTCTGGCTGCCCTTAGCATTTTCTCTTTCATTTCAACCCTGGTGAATCTGATGATTATGTGCCTTGGGGTTGCTCTTCTTGAGGAATATCTTTGTGGTGTTCTCTGTATTTCCTGTATTTGAATATTGGTCTGCCTTGCTAGGTTGGGATAGTTTTCCTGGATAATATCCTGAAGAGTATTTTCCAGCTTGGATTCATTCTCTTCATCACATTCAGGAACACCTATCAAACGTAGATTAGGTCTTTTCACATAGTCCCACATTTCTTGAAGATTTTGTTCATTTCTTTTTGGGCTTTTTTCTCTGTTTTTGCCTTCTCTTTTTATTTCATTGAGTTGATCTTCGACCTCTGATATCCTTTCTTCTGCTTGGTCAATTCGGCTGTCGAAGCTTGTGCATGCTTCATGAAGTCCTCGTGTTGTGTTTTTCAGCTCCATCAATTCACTTATATTCCTCTCTGTGCTGTCCATTCTCATTAGCATTTTGTCCAATCTTTTTTCAAGGTTCCTAGTTTCTTTGCGTTGGGTTAGAACATGTTCTTTTAGCTCACTGTAGTTTCTTACTACCCACCTTCTGAAGTCTGATTCTGTCATTTCATCACCCTCCTTCTCCATCCGGTCTGGTTCCCTTGCTGGTGAGGAGTTGTGATCCCTTTTAGGAGGAGAGGTGTTCTGGTTTCAGGAGTTTCCATCCTTTTTGTGCTGGTTTCTTCCCATTTTTGTGGGTTTATCCACCTGTTGTCTTTTGTAGTTACTGTCTTTCAGATTGGGTCTCTGAGTGAGCTTCTAGTTCATGGATGCTGAAGTTACTTCTTCTTCTTCTTTTTTTTTTTTAAGCTTTCCTTCTAACAGTCTGGCCCCTCTGCTGTAGGACTGCTGAGGTCCTCTCCAGGCCCTGCTTGCCTGGGGGTCACCTGCAGCAGCTGCAGAACAGTAAGGGTTGCTACCAGTTTCCTCTTCCGCTATCTTTGTCCCAGAAGGATGCTCGCCAACTGTCAGTCCGCTCTCTCCTTTATGAGGTGAGTCTTTGGATCTATGGGGGTCAGGGAGCTACTTGAGGAGATAGTCTATCTTTTATTGGGGCTTAAGTCATGAGTTGTGAGCTCCGTTGTTCGTTCAGAGCTGCTGGGCAGGTACATTTAGGTCTGCTGCAGCTGAACTCATAAAGCACTTTTTGTTCCCAGGTACTCTGTCCTGGGGAGTTGGGGCTTTATGAGTTTCCCTTGCACTACTACTGCCTTTTTTTATTTTTCTTTCAGGTCTGACCCGCCCAGATAGCAGCACGCCTAGCCACTGCCTGCCTGCAGAGGCTTTGCTGAGCTGCTGTGGGCTCCGCCCAGCTGCCCTGTGCTCTTCCCTGCAGTCCTGTTTATATGGGCGTAGTTAGAACTGTCTGGGCAATGGTGGCCCCGCCTCTGTTATGGCTGACTCTCTCTGTTGTGGCAGGTTGCCTCGGCAACGGCGAGTTGCCTCGGCGACGGCGGCCTGCCTCCATAGTGGTGGAGAGTCTCAGTAATGGCGGAAGCCCCTCCCCCACCGAGCCGGACCATCCGGGGTTCAGCTGTGCTTGGTTTGAAGGGCTCAACCCAGAGGGTTTCCAATTACTGTTTTTCGTTTTCGTTGTTGTTGGGGGTGGGGGGCTGGGACAAACGGAGCCTGATCACCTGGCTCCCTGACTCAGAGTCTTTTCTTTTAAGTTGAACGACCCCGCGTTCTGGTCGCTTGTTGAAAAGGCGCCGGGATCTCCCGTGCTGCGACTCACTGAGTTGGCTCGAACTGCGGCGCCGGCTCCTGGCAGATTTTTTGCCTAGGAATCTCTTGGCCTGACTCGCTATTTCAGATGAATGGGCAACTCTGCCGTCTCAGGGCTCTGCTCCCCAGCTAAGAGGGCTCCCAGACCAGTGGCTTTTGTAGGGAGAACCGCAGCAACAGGGCGTGGTCACAGCAGCCACGCGGGCGGAATCAGCCCCGCGGGGGCCAAAACAGCCGCACCGGCTGGGACTGCGACGCTGGCGACCCCTCTGCCTGGGTATCTCCTGGTCTGTGGGCAATAAGAGTTCGTCTGGAAATGCGGCGTCCACTCACTCTCTGCACCTTCACTGGGAGCTGAAGTCCTGAGCTGTTCTTAGGCGGCCATCTTCCCCAAGGTTCTCAAGAAGACATTTTAAACAAAAAATTGTAAAAGTTAAGTACAATCTCTGCAGATGGTCTTGATAGATATATTTTCTTGTAATTTAAACATATATATATATATATATATATATATATATATATACTCTCTGTCTTCTGTATTTTTTGTTTTAATTTTCATTCAAGCAATATATAAGCATGGTTTAAATATCAAATGATATATAAGAATGTTTAATACATTGCAACTATTCCATTTCCCACTACTTCATATTCCCAGTTCCACTTCTTAGAGGTAACCATTTTTACTTATTTTGTAATCAGCTTAATCACGGTATAAAATATATTCACTAAATTCGTTTTCATTTATACAATTTGATAAAGTTTGACAAATAGATACAGCCATATAACCAGCAGCTCATTTGAGATATGAAGTACATCCATCAGACACGTTAAGTTTCTTTCTTTCCCTTTGCAGTCAGTTTTCTTCCCTTAAAGTATAGCACTTGAAAATCAACAACTTATCTCTTTTTTTTTAATCACTATAGATACGTCTTTTCTGGAAATAAATTTAATTGGAAATATATGGCATGCAGTACATACTCTTTGGTGTTCAACGTTTTTACTTAATGTAATGTGTGCTTTGTGATTCACCAATGCTATTGTATATATCAGTAGATCATTCATTCCTTTTTATTACCAAGTGATATTCTCAGGTAATCATTTGTAACTATGTCCTGTTTTTAGTTTACTTTTTTTGTGTGTTTTACAGATTAAATTTAAAAATGCTTATATTGCTTATATTGATTTCTTGATTTAGCACATTGCCCAATAATTTTCTACTTTGAGAGGCAAGGTTTGAAGTCACCGCCATTATCACAAACAGTTTGTTATTCTTATACCTTTAAATGGTACTTAAGCTTCTCTTTTTGTTTCAATAACTCTGCTTAGTCTATTGACTTCCCCACTCCCTGCCTACCTGCCACTCCCGTCTCTCTTCTCTCTTTCCTAAAATGCTTCTTCAACTTTTTCTTTCAAACTTCTGTATAATTCTTAATTTAGGAATTTATACTTTATGATAATTTCTGTTTTTTTTTTTTCTCTGATTATGTTATTTTTCAATGAGTGAAATTCCTTTACAAATCCCTCTGAAAATGCAAATTAGAAGCCTCTAGAGTTCATTGTTTCTTTGCTGTTTTGTTTTCTGAAATATCTTTTAAGAATTGATCCCTGGAGTTGATACTTGTGCTTGTTCTCTTTGGTTTTTGTCTTTCATGCTGTTAATTTTTCTTCATTCTTTGATTATTGTTTACATTTGAGAATAGACAGTTTAATTTTTTTCTAGGTAACTTGGTTTCTTTGTGGACCATTTTCTGACTTGGGATTCTATGTATGTGGGTTGGTATTATCCACTGATAGGTTTAATTTTAAAATAACCAGGTGTCCTACCAACCTTTAGACAAGGATGCTCACAAATGGCAGAATGGTAAGAATTGTGCCTATGAACATGCAAGTTCACCCTGAGTACTAATTTTCCTCAAGTTGTTTGCTTGCATTTTTTAGGAAAGAGCCTTTTTGCATTCATATAGGGCTGAAATACTTAGCTGTCTGAGTTCTGAGCACATAGGAAGAAGACAGAAATGTGGGAATTTATTTTAAGTGGACTAGGAATTAAGTTCTCCTGATTCGGAGTTCTTTTTATTTCTACCAATTTGGAACCTAGAATTTATCTTCTTCTGCTGTCCCTTGTGTGTATTTAGACTGCTTGTCCTTTCTTTTTTTTATTTTTTGTCAAATGGCTTTTACGTTCTTTAATTTTCTCAAAATTACAGACTGTCTACTTATCCATTCTCTTCACTGCTGCAAGAATTTCTCTTTACCCTTATTGTTTCCCAGTTTGCAGAAAAATACGTATGAAAATGTAGTTTTAGTTTGCCTATCTAGAATGCAAACCTCTCTCCCTTTTAGATGCTACTGTAATTAGAGTTCAGATAAGATAACAAAAATTTACTGTCCTGATTAATTTAACATTATCCATAGGATAAAAATATGAACACAAGGATTTAAAGAATGCCATTTGAAGATAACATTTTTTCAGTCAGAAGGACAATCTATGACCTATCTCCTACAGTCGATACCCTGAAATTAATGTCACGCATAAGGCTCCTCATTTGCAACTAGCAATTTGATGACATATTCCTAGCTAAAAGAGCCAATAGTACTAAAATGTATGACTGTCTTCCATCTGCTTGCATTCTTATGAAGAGTTGTTTGTGCATATAATGTCAAGTTCTTAAAGGAGTAGGTCAAATGATAAACAGGCAGATAATGATAAGAGTTTTTTTAGGTAAGGAGAACAACTCTATTACACTTTGTCTACTAGAATTTGCCTGTGTTGTTCCTAGTGATAAGAGGATGCAATATTTTTAAAATCGTTCTCTTATAAGAACTTTTAGTTTCTCTTTCAAAACCATTTTAGTTCATAACATAGATACTTCCATTTTAGATCTATATTGGTGTACTGACAAACAAAATATATCTCTTCTTTCCCAGAAAATATGGAAAGTATAGCCTCTTTTTTTTTTTTTTTTTTTTTTTTTTTGAGACGGAGTTTCACTCTTGTCACCCAGGCTGGAATGCAATGGCGCGCGATCTTGGCTCACCGCAACCTCCACCTCCCAGGTTCAGGCAATTCTCCTGCCTCAGCCTCCTGAGTAGCTGGGATTACAGGCACGCACCACCATGCCCAGCTCATTTTTTTGTATTTTTAGTAGAGACGGGGTTTCACCATGTTGACCAGGATGGTCTCGATCTCTTGACCTCGTGATCCACCCGCCTCGGCCTCCCAAAGTGCTGGGATTACAGGCGTGAGCCACCGCGCCCGGCTAGCCTCTTATCATGATGGCAAATCACAGTGACCCAGCTTTATGTTTGGCTACCTTTTGAGAATATTGATTATAAAAGGGCTAAACAGGCTACTGTAGAAGGAAAACTAGCCATATTTTCTCAAGCTTTCAAAGAGCGTACTTGCTTACCTGTCAATCTGTGAGGATATCTTTCTAAGTTGCTAAATATCCACAACACAAAAAGTATGTTTACTTGTTTTGAATCACAAATAAATTACACAGATGACAATATCAAGCCCTAATTTCAAATTAATGACATTTCATTCTTCCTCTCTCTCCTACTCTCCCTCCTGCCTTCCCTCTTTAAAAAGTACTGAGTCTAGTTAAATATAGCAAAATTTATTTGAGCATTAAAAAGATTCTAGAACCTGGCAGCATTCCACACCTATGATGGTTCAAAATGCCCCCACCTCCAATGTCATAAAGTATATTTATAACTAGAAAACAGGAAATGACATACAGGGATTACGTGATTGGTGCGTTCTGAGTTTGTCTGATTTGGGCATAATTTGGCAGCTTTCAGTCTGGGATTGGCTGAGAATTCAGCTCTTAAGGTTGTCTGAGTGTCAATTACTTGATTACAAGAGTATACTCTAGGTTAAATTACACTTGCTTACACAGCAAGTTAGGTTACAGTTTACCACGTAAAGAGTCTATTTTCAACCAAACTTGATCATCCAAGTATAGAGACAGATTTAGGTCAGACTTAATTCAATTCCTCCCTCCCTCCATTTTTCCCTCCTGCCTTTCTTCCTTACTTTCCTCTCCACTGTGACTGTTTTATCTAGTTAGCAGAGTAGTCTACAGTGGGGAGAGAGTACAAATCGACATTAATTTAATCCCTAAAGTAACACTAACAAATCATTTGACTGATTTTCCCAACTGAAAGAACAAATTGTTATTACGTATATATCATCATCTTTATTTTTTTTTTTTAGGGTTTTATATGCTAAAAAAAAACCCTGTATTTTTTTAGGGTTTTATTTTTATGAGCATTATATTGTGAACATATTTCAATAAAATTAAATATTCCATATAATTTTTAGTGACTGCATAATGCTCCATCATACTGTTGAATTGTAATTTATTACAATTGGGATTCTATGCATGTGGGTTGGTGATTCCTCTGTTATTGGCAATATAGGTGGTTCTAATTTTCTTTTCTTTATTTTTATATAAAACACTGCAATTAACAACATAATACATAAACCTTTGCACTTGTATTTGCTTATGATAAAAGCAAACATTTATGCATCTGTATTTGCTTATGATAAATGAAATGATAGGGTCAAACTAAAGTTTCTCTCTGTGTACACACACATATTTTTATTCATTTTTTTCTGCCTTGGATAGTGATTGAAGAATTGTAAAATGAGATATCACATAGCTTTGTTATTAAAATTACTTGAAAGTCAATTAGATATAAAAATTTTGAAACTTATAGGAATTTTCCCCCCACACACACATTGTTATAGTACAAACTCAACTGCTGCAAATGTTACAGGATATTTATCAAGAAGCACTCCAAAATTATTTTGGCCTGTCTCACCTACAGGACCTTATCTAATTAGGGTAACTTACTTTCTAATGAGTGATATTAATGGTTCTTCTAAATTTTTAATTGGTTGCCTTCCTCTGCTTAGTATATATATTCCAAAGTTCTGCCTTGGACCTTCTGTCTCACCCTATAAAAAGTATCTGATCTCAACAATTAATATTGTGTTGATTATGATTAGAGTGCCAATACATTTTAAAATGGTATCTTAATCTCGATTTCTGTCTTAAGTGCAGGTTAAGTTATTCAGCCTTTTGCAAGACATCTCTAGGTACATATCTTATAGATACCTCAATATCTGCATGTCTCAAAACTCAATTCATAGAATTCTAAAAATCAAAATTCATGTTCTATTTTTCCTGTTCCTGTGATAATAGAGGCTTCACATCAGATACCCCCAGTCTGTATATTTATTCTCTTCCCAAATGAGAATGCTTTTATTTCATATGACCCAACCATGTATCCTGGGTATGTTTTCAAATGTGAATACTTCAGTTTTGACTATTGTTTTTCGTTAACACTGATACCACTCTACCTCGAGATATCAGCATCTACTCTGCATCACTGTGATACATTAATGACAAATATTCAGAATTCCATCTTTACCCCACTACACTTCATTTTCTGAAATGTAGCCAGGGTGTTATATAATTGAAGCATTCATCAGATTCCATTACTCAAGCGAAAACTTAAAAACAATAAAAATACCCATGGTCAGTAAGCCTATATATGACCTGGCTTCTGTTTGATTTTTCAGTTTTATCTGTTTCATTCTCTCCTTATGTCTCTGAAATCAAGTTACTTGTCCTCTTTTAACTTCTGGAATATGCCAAGTTTTCTCACATCAGGATCTTTTCTATGTTGCTCCATCTAGCTGAAATAGTTTTCCTTATTCTTTTCACTTTATTTCTATTCATGTTTTAAAGTTTCTCTTTAAATATCTTCTTTTCTTAAAAAAAAGACTTCCTTGACTCCTTCCCTGATACAAAGTAGGTAAACAGAGGGTATTCATGGACATAAAAATGGCAAATATAGACACTGGAGACTACTAGAGGTGGGAGGTAGGGCAGGGGGGAAGGGTTGAATAACTAACCATTGGGTACTATGCTTACTTTATGGGTAATGGGTTCAATCTGGGCTCTATCATATCCCAATCTTCAGTATCACGTAATATACCCATGTAACAAACCTGCACAAATACCCCTTGGATTTAAAATAAATGCTGAAATTATTTTAAAAAATAAAAATAAATAAATAAGATCATTGTTAAACTCTCTAGTAACTCCAGACACTAATATCTTCCCACATTCCCAGTGCTTTGCTAAGTGTTTGTCTCAAAAATATAGTTTTGACTTGATGATTTATGTATTTTAAAATTTTTAGTTTGAATAGTTTGAGATTTAAATAGAAGTTGCAAAAATACCACAGTTATTTCTCCTGTACTCTTTACCAAGTTTTCCACAGTGAGAAATTCTTACAAAATCATAATACAGTTATCAAAACCTGGAGGAAATTTACACTGGTGAAAGACTGTTAAATAAATTATATACCTAATAAATATCTTGTAAGTTTTTGCATATACTCATTCTGCTGTTGCTATAGTTCTGTGAAATTTGTAGCCTGTATAGTTTTATGTAATCATTACAACAATCATGATACAGAACTGTTCCATCAACCCGAATAAATAACCTCCTGCTACTATTTATATTAATATTTTCCCCAAAACCCTAACCCCTGGAAAATATTAATCTCTTTCCCATAACCAAAATGTTGTTATTTAGAGAAGGTTTTAGAAATTTTATCACATAATAGGTAAGAAATATCAAATAGTAATTTGATTTTTTTAAAGTTAACACTACTTTTGGGTACATCACTAATATGATTTTAACAATATTGTGTTATAACAATTACAATAGTACAAGTGAAATAAATTGAATTACAAAGACAAAATCTTTCTTTAAGAGAAATTTAACACCTGTCTCTTTTGAGTGGAAGTCTGATGGATCACATAATGAAGCTTACACCCTCCCATATGTTGCAAAAAGAAATGTTTTTTTTTTTTTTTTCTTAAGTAAAGCCTTTCTTCCAACTGGCATTTCAGAGTATCTCATGGTGTCATGTCTCACATGAATATTTGTGTAAACATATTTTTTAAAGTTTGAATATGTATTAATGGACTTCACTCAGGACGGTGGCAAAATGTTAAAAGAAAAATATTAAAGAAAGTTATAGAATTTAGTCTCAAGCCCTTTTGCAAGGTCTAAGGTTTTTTCATAGTTTCAGTAGAAGTTTCAGCTGAAGGCAGCCTAAATCCCTGTTACATTTAGTTAATAAGTACAGCAAATAGCTAGGGTATGTGGAGGAGTTTCCCTAACTAACTTGTTTGCTCATGTGGTCTTTAAACTTTGGGCCAGATGGTCCTCTTGTGGAGAGATTGACCAGGGATATTATCCACTACAAGTGTTCACTTTGGGCATTGGAACCTGTGCTTCAATCTTCAACCTCTAGTGGTGTTGACTCAAGCCTTTGTCAATTAAACTTTACTAAATAAACATGAGTCTCACTGGCTGGGGAGGGCAGGTGGTTGCAACTCCAGGGTGCCTGTAAGCCACCCGGTCAACCTCAGCTGAACTGGCAAAGCATAATATCTGTGTGTCAGTGTATGTTATTCATCCATTGCTGAGTCAGAGTCTGAAGGACAGAACCCCACAAGTGGTGATCCTGACAGTGGCGCTCCCAATGTGGGGCAACCCCAACAGAGTGGCAAAATTATTAAAGGAAAAATAGTAAAGAAAGTTACTGAATATAGTCTCAACCCCTTTTAGAAGGCCTACAAGTTTTTTCACAGTTTCAGTAGTAGTTTCAGCTAACAGTAGCCTAAATCCCCCTTCATTTAGTTAACAAGTAAAGCAAATAGCTAAGGTATGTAGAGGAGTTTACCTAACTAACTTGTTTACTCATGTGGTCTTAAAACTAAACTTTGAGCCAGATCATGTCTCACATGAATACTTGTGTAGAAGTATTTTTTTAAATTTTGAATATGTATCAATATTCTAATAATATTGAATATATATAAATTGATAAAAAATTAAAATCTCCCAGCTAATGACTTACTTTTTGTCTTAATGTTTTTTTCATTTACATCATTTCTTCTCTTCAATAATGCATTGTGTTGTTCTTATTTTATGTGATAGTTCATCTTTTCTCATTTTTACTTTCTACATTTTCAACTGGTTTTGAATTTAACAACTGGGTCTCCATATATTGGTCTGGCTCCTTATTCCATGCTGTGCACTAAACTATAAAGAGTTATTCATTCTCTTGTTAATCAATTAATGTTCTTCTAGATAGTTACCTCCAGTTTACCAGTTTATCTGATGGATGCTACATTGAGAATAAGGATTGGTTTACTATGCTTATCAGCTTCAAAATCCTTTAATATTGAGCTTATTCTATCAGTGTTTAAAAGTACACACATTTTTTCCTTCTTCTTCACACTCAAAACTGTAAAATCTTTACAAAAACTGTAAAAACTTATTTTTAAGTATTTCTTTTTACTTTTTATTTGCTCTCACTTTGTTTTTCTTCTTTATTGCTTTTCTTTATTTTTCTTTCTTACTCTGTGTGATAGACAGAATTCTAAGATAGTTTTCATGACTTTAGTACCCAAGGTGTTACTCTTATGATTATGTCATATTATGTGACAAAAGATATTTTGCAGATGTAATTAAATGTACTTAGACCTAACTATAGGGAGATTATTTGGTTAGGCCTAACCTTTCACATTGCCCTTTAAAAACAGAGTAGGGGCTGGGCATGGTGACTCACGCCTATACTCCCAGCACTTTGGGAGGCAGAGGTGGGTGGATCATGAGGTCAAGAGATCGAGACCATCCTGGTCAACATTGTGAAACCCCGTCTCTACTAAAAATACAAAACTTAGCTGGCATTGTGGCGCATGCCTGTAGTCCCAGCTACTTGGGAGGCTGAGGCGGGAGAATTGCTTGAACTTAGGAGGCAGAGGTTGTGGTGAGCCGAGATTGTGCCGTTGCACTCCAGCCTGGGTAACAAGAGCCAAACTCTGTCTCAAAGAAAAAATAAAAAATAAAATAAAATAAATAAAAAAGTAATAAAAACAGAGTTTTATTTACACGATAGTAGAATACTAATTCAGAGTGATTGGAAATGTAAGAGGGATTCAATATGAAGTTCTCTATTGTTTAGTAGAAAGGGATCATGAGGCTAAGACCTGAGATTGTCCTCTGCTGGAGGAGAGTGGTCCCAGGCTTCCAGGTAGCAAGAGAATAGAGATTACATTAACTACAATTGCAAAGGCTTGAATTCTGTCAACAATTTGTGTGATATTATAGGTGGATTCTTCCACAGAACTTATAGGTAATAGCTCATCCAGCTAACAATTTGACTTTGGTCTTGTGAGACCCTAAGTAGAGAAACCAGGTGAGTGCACCTGGATTTATGACTCACAAAACTATGAGTGAATAAATGGGAATTATTTTAAACTACTCTGATTTTTTTGCACAGTAATAGAAAACTAATACATTCCAAAATCCTTTTGAGAGTCACACTAACTTAAGCTAACCTTAGTTATCAGTTGGAACTTAGTTGTTATTTGGTCTCAGGAAAAAAAAATTTATAGAATACTAGACCTAAATATTAAGTGAGAACATGGAATTTTTAAAAAATCTTCTCATTGGATACCAACACTAGCCTTGGAAAAGCTACTTTTTTTTTTTTTTTTTTTTTTTTTAACCTCTGTCCCTCTGTCTCTACATGTATGAGTTACATAACCAATATTTTCTTCTTTTTTGGTGAGTAAAAGGCAGTAGGCAGCTAGTCAATTGCTCAGTGAATCTAGAATTTGAATCTTGTATCCATTGAATGTGATTTATCTTTTAAAATAGTGGAAAATTGTAATCCCAGCACTTTGGGAGGCTGAGGCGGGTGGATCACGAGGTCGAGAGATCGAGACCATCCTGGTCAACATGGTGAAACCCCGTCTCTACTAAAAATACAAAACATTAGCTGGGCATGGTGGTGCGTGCCTGTAATCCCAGCTACTCAGGAGGCTGAGGCAGGAGAATTGCTTGAACCCAGGAGGCGGAGGTTGCGGTGAGCCGAGATCGTGTCATTGCACTCCAGCCTGGGTAACAAGAGTGAAACTCCGTCTCAAAAAAAAAAAAAAAAAAAAAAAAAAGTGGAAAATTCTGATAGCAGGTGTTTCAATCTCTAGAGATTGACTTGTCCATAATACATTAAAATCCATATCTAAAACACCAGAGAGAAATATGTGCTATAATTGTGATGGTGGTATTATAAAAAAATGAAAGAAACATACTTTAGACTGAAAATAGAAAAAAAAATTTCTTTTCCTTTTTGTGGGCAGCAAGTTACAAAGCATCTAAGCTAACTACTCTATAGTAGTTGCCTTTATAAACTCTCCCAGGGCTTTCTTATGAATCCTGCTGACTTTATTGCAGATCACACTATGCCTTCCAATATTAATTTCTATTACTACTTTTTCCAAGAGAGAAATACATGCCCTCTCAATGTAACACCATCAAAAGCTCAAATTGCTAGTATTACTACTTTCTGTCTTCTCTGATTTAGTTTTTATTGTTCACTTTTTGAATGAACACAATTTCTTTTTAATTATACAAAGGAATATAGCCAACACAAATATGTAGTAGATAAAAGGAAAATTGTGTGAACAATGACAGAGGAAATCTCCTCATTTATTTCTCCAGGTATATAAGAAGTTTTGGAAGACAGACATAAAATAATACAGTGGGAGAGACTATGGTGATAAGCAAAGCAAAATTTAAGAGAGAAAAGAGAAGACACGGTGTAGTAGTCTCCTTAAGCTACCAAAAATGTACCATAGACTGCATGGATTCAGTAAAAGAAATTTATTTTCTCCCAGTTCTGGAGATTTGAAGTCCCAGATAAAGTTTAAGAAGAGTTCAATTTCTGGTGAGGGCTTTCTTCATGGCTAGCAGATGGCCACCTTCTCACTGTGTCTTCACAAGATCTTTTCCATGTGTATAGAAAGAGAAGGAACACTCTCTGGTGTCTCTCCATGCTCTTGTAAGGACACACATACCATTTGATTAGGGCCCACATTTATGACCTCATTGAACTGTAATCATCTCCTAAAGCCCTATCTTCAAAAAAGTCACATTAGGGGTAATACCTTCAACATATGAAATATTATTTTTATAGCAGGGAAGGGGACTCAGTGTAGTCTATAACACATGGAAAACCTCATATATCCAATAGAACATTTCAATAAAATTAAATCAAGAGTATACTTAAATTTTCTCTTTTCCTGAATATTATAATAAAGCAATATATCAGAAACTTTTAAGGAGAATTGTATACAAAGGCAGGGTTTGGGAATAAATTTAGAACAAATGATATAAAATTAATAACAGCAGAGTAGAATTACATCAGACTTAAAACTTCTATCTTTAAATTAGGATTATATAGTAATTTAAAGAAACATACTTAACATACATTTTAATAACTTTTTAAAGGTTTGTTTTTAATTGATATGGAATAATTGTACCTGTTTATGGGGTACAGTGTGATGTATCAGCACACATATGTATTGCATAATTATTAAGTTATGGTAATTCACTTACCCATAACCTCAAACACTTGACATTTCTTTTTAATATAAACATTCAAAATTCTCTTGTCTTGCTATTTTGAAATAGATGATATGTTATTATTAACCGTAGTCACCCTATTATGTAGGAGAATGCCAGAACTTATCTATCCCATCTAGGTGTAACTTGGTGCTCATTGATCAAGCTCTATTCTATCTTCAATTCTATAGATCAACTTTTTTTAGATTCTACATATGGGTGAAATCATGCAGTGTTTTCACTTTGGTGCTTGGGTTAACCTAGAACAAAGTACTCTAGGTTCTTCCATGTTGTCACAAATGACAGGATTCATTTATTTTTACAGCTCAGTAGTATTCCATTGTGTATGTATGCTACATTTTAAATAATTCTTTGTCTGTTGATGGACACTTAGGTTGATTCCATATCTTGGCTACTGTGAAAAGTGCTGTAATAAATATGAGGATCCAGATATATCTTTGACATATTGATTTTCTTTCATTTGGATACTGGATCCCAATCCAGTATTGGGATTGTTGAATCATATTTTAGATATATTTTTAATATTTTGTTTATAATTATTTCATTAATCTGAATTCCCATCAATAGTGTGTGAGTTCCCTTTTTTCTAAACTCTCTCCATCATTTCTTATTTTTTGTCTTTTTGATAGCACACTTATCCAAAATGGAGTTAAGTATATTAATGGAGTAATACACTTATCCAAAAATTCCTTTCCAGGAACAGCATCATGAAGAATTTTGACTATATTTTTTTTCTGATAGTTTTATAGTTTCAGGTTTTAAAGTTAAGTCTTGAATCCATTCTGAGTTGATTTTTTGTAAGTGGTGAGAGTTAGTGGGAGTCCACTTCTTAAAGAAAGAAGGACTCACACCATTGGGAATAGCCTGGTTTAACACAAAGGAATAGAGAAAGAAAAATATATAAGAACTTTTCAGGAAATATTAAGAAGACATGTGGCTTAAGCAAATGATACAGGACTAGTACTGTGGGATCATTCCATGCCAAATATATGACTACTCTCCATAATAGTTATGAATAATTGTTCATTCAGACTCTATTTTCAGTACTTTCAATTACATGGATTGTCTCTTGAGGGATCTGATTAAACTTTTCATTTAAATGCAATAGATAAGACAATTACCTATTGCATCTCTATACTATGGAAATCTCATTATACAGTGTTATATTTTTTGCCTTCAACTATAAAATATAGATTAATGAATTTAATAGGAGAGACATAGTATTTTATATTTAGCCAAATAGTTATCACTTGTTTTCTTCATGACTGGTATTTCATTCTTTCTCTGGCATAATTCCCCTTCTAGCTAAAGAACTTCCTATATAAATTATTTAAGAGTAGGACTGTCTTTTAACTTATCTTTATTTCTTAAGGTTATATCTTCTAGATACAGAATTCTGGGTTAAGAGTTGTTTTGTTTTCATTGAAAAATGCTACTATATTTCTTTCAGGCTTCTGTAGTTTCTGGTGATCAATGTATTTTTATAAAATCATTATTATTTTCTTCATATAATGTGCCATTTTCTGCTGGTGGCTTTCAAGTCTTTAGTTGTCAGCACTTTTATTTTTGTATGTTTCAGTCCTATGGGATTTTATAGGTCCCTTTGTGTTTATCCTTCTCTGAATTTGCTCACATTCTTGAATGTGTATGTTTATGCCTTTCATTATATTTGAACAATTTTTTGCCATTATTTTATAAAACATTTTATAGTACCTTGATTTTTTCATTATGGGACTGTGATTACATGAATGTTAGACATTTGGTTACTGTCTCAGCAATCTTAGGGGATCTGTTCATTTTTTTCTCCTAACTTTGAATTGTTTTCAGATAGAATAATTAACATTTATCATTATTCACCTTCAGTAATACATTCTTTTCTTATCTCTATTTTGCTATTAAACTCCTCCACTGATATTTATTTTGCTTATTATTTGTAAATTATTAATTTTTATTTGGCTCTTCCATGTCTTACATTTCTTAATGTAAACTCACTATTTTTTCCATCAGTTATAACACTGTTCATAAGTCTTTGCTTTAAAAGTTTTCTAGTTTCTGTTTTAATATCTTTGTTAGATAATTCCAACATTGTATTATTTCAGCATTTGTGCATCATTTTTATTTCATGTGAATTGGTACTCTGAATCCTAGGTAATTTTGGATTACAGTCTGGATGATTTAAATATTATATTATTGAAGGTCTTGCTCAAGGAATTTTGGAGAATGTTGAGACTTTTGTACTATTAAACAACAACTTGCGTAATTTCAAACAGAAAGCTCTAATCTGCCTTCTGTTTTTTTATGGTTCACAGATTGGTTTTTAAAGCTTTCATCATATTATTGGGATCCATCTTGTGTGTGTGTGTGTGTGTGTGTGTGTGTGTTTCAGCCAAGGGTCAATTTGAGATATGGGTGGTAATATTAATATTAGGTCACGTCTCAATGTCTTTTGGTATGCTGAATAGAATTAAATTCATCCCTGCACAGTATATAATGAGTCCAAATATTAACCTAATAATTCTGATACTTACTATTTTCCCAAGGGTTTCTTTTAAGCTCTTCCAGATAGAATGCTGTGGCTTAGTTATACCATTCTGTCATGTACACAGTGTTGTGAGTAGAAGGATACAAGAAGAACAGAAAACAATGGAGAAATAACAAATTATTTACTCTCTCTGAGCACTTAAGATTCCCAGCATGTTTCTCAAACCAGAACTAAAGAACTTCTGGATCTTTCTCTGATTGTGTTCTCTGCTGCCCACTTTACTACTTGCTATGCAACTAAATAGAATATTAGAGAAAAACAGTAAACCTATTGCTGATTTAGTGGAAATTTTGATTTTGGTCTTCTTCCTCCTTCTTCCTGCTATTATTTTCTTTACAGTAACCTCAAATATCTGGAATATTTAATGATGCCTAGTTTTTAATAGCTGTAGTCACTGGGAAAGATAGAGTGATGTGTGCTTATTTCATGTAATCTGAAACTGGAACCTGCATTTGTGTTGGTAGGAATATTTTCATAATAGATGCCCCTTCTACTAGACTACAACTGCATGAAGGCAAAGACCATGTTACTGTTTGCTCATAAGTTTACATCTAATATTTTGGACAATGATTGGTACGTGGTAGGCAGTCAAAAATGCTTTGAGACCACTTTTGCCATTTACCATAAAGTAAAATTATTTTTATCACCATTTGAAAAATTAATGGAATTAACAATATTTTTTGATGTTATTGTCATACTTACTTAAAATATATTTTAATGGTAACTGACATTTCTATTATGTTTTCATACCATAATGTATACAAACTTTTCTTTGCTGTTTTAAATTGTTTATTTCATTGTATTTTTACTATAAGTAACCTTCAAATAAAGATATATATATATATATATGTATGTATGTATATGTATTAGTCCATTTTCACACTGCTGATAAAGACATAGGAAAAAGACTTTTAACGGACTCACTAATGGTGGGCAGGTCTCACAATCATGGTGGAAGGAAAAGGGCACATCTTACATGGCACCAGGCAAGATAGAATGATAGTCAAGCAAAAGGGGAGATGCCTTATAAAATCATCAGATCTCATGAGACTTATTTACTGCCACAAGAACAGTATGGCGGGAACCACCACCATGATTCAGTTGTCCCCAGCTGGCCCCCTCTCACAACATAAAAGAATTATGAGAGCTACAATTCAAGATGAGATTTCATTGAGAAAACATCCAAACCATATCAGTATATATTTCCAAGTTGATGTAATAACTATATATTATCATTTAAAAATTGTTTTATTTTATTACAAAGCAGCATCAGCATTTATTCATATGGCTACAAGAAATGTAACCATAGAAAGAGCAATAATATATTTGCTCTTTCCCAAATTTTTTGTTCATGTATATTACGTATGATTTTTTACTTTGTCTTAAAAGTTTTTTTTTATTGTATTTTAGGTTTTGGGGTACATGTGATGAACATGCAAGATTGCTGCATAGGTACACACATGGCAGTGTGCTTTGCTTCCTTCTGTCCCCTCACCTGTATCTGTCATTTCTCCCCATGCTATCTCTTCCCACCTCCCTGCCCCCACGCCCCTCCCCCATTTCCCTCCAACGGACCCCAGTGTGTAGTGCTCCCCTCCCTGTGTCCATGTGTTCTCATTGTTCAACACCCGCCTATGAGCGAGAATATACGGTGTTTGATTTTCTGCTCTTGTGTCAGTTTGCTGAGAATGATGGTTTCCAGGTTCATCCATGTCCCTACAAAGGACGTGAACTCATCGTTTTTGATGGCTGCATAATATTCCATGGTGTATATGTACCACATTTTCCCTATCCAGTCTATCATCGTTGGGCATTTGGGTTGGTTCCAGGTCTTTGCTATTGTAAACAGTGCTGCAATGAACATTCGTGTGCACGTGTCCTTGTAGTAGAATGATTTATAATCCTTTGGATATATACCCAGTAATGGGATTGCTGGGTCAAATGGGATTTCTATTTTTAGGTCCTTGAGGAATCGCCACACTGTCTTCCACAATGGTTGAATTAATTTACATTCCCACCAACAGTGTAAAAGTGTTCCTATTTCTCCACATCCTTTCCAGCATCTGTTGTTTCCCGATTTTTTAATGATCGCCATTCTAACTGGTGTGAGATGGTATCTCAATGTGGTTTTGATTTGCATTTCTCTGATGACCAGTGATGATGAGCATTTTTTCATATGTTTGTTGGCCTCCTGTATGTCTTCTTTTGTAAAGTATCTGTTCATATCCTTTGCCCATTTTTGAATGGGCTTGTTTGTTTTTTTCTTGTAGATCTGCTTTAGTTCTTTGTAAATTCTGGATATCAGCCCCTTGTCAGATGGGTAGGCTGCAAAAATTTTTTCCCATTCTGTTGGTTGCCGATTCACTCTACTGACTGTTTCTTTTGCCGTGCAGAAGCTGTGGAGTTTGATTAGGTCCCATTTGTCTATTTTGGCTTTTGTTGCCATTGCTTTTGGCGTTTTGGTCATGAAGTCCTTGCCTACACCTATGTCCTGAACGGTTTTGCCTAGATTTTCTTCTAAGGTTTTTATGGTATTAGGTCTGATGTTTAAGTCTTTAATCCATCTGGAGTTAATTTTGGTGTAAGGTGTCAGGAAGGGGTCCTGTTTCTGCTTTCTGCACATGGCTAGCCAGTTTTCCCAACACCATTTATTAAACAGGGAGTCCTTTCCCCATTGCTTGTTTTTGTCAGGTTTGTCGAAGATCAGATGGTTGTGGGTATGTTGTATTTCCTCTGAGGCCTCTGTTCTGTTCCATTGGTCTATATCTCTGTTTTGGTACCAGTACCATGCTGTTTTGATTACTGTAGCCTTGTAGTATAGTTTGAAGTCCAGTAGTCTGATGCCTCCTGCTTTGTTCTTTTTGCTTAGAATTGACTTGGCTATGCGGGCTCTCTTTTGGTTCCATATGAAGTTTAAGGTGTTTTTTTCCAGTTCTGTGAAGAAGGTCATTGGTAGCTTGATGGGAATAGCGTTGAATCTGTAGATTACTTTGGGCAGTATGGCCATTTTCACGATGTTGATTCTTCCTAACCATGAACATGGAATCTTTCTCCATCTGTTTGTATCCTCTCTTATTTCGTTGAGCAATGGCTTGTAGTTCTCCTTGAAGAGGTCCTTTACGTTCCTTGTTAGTTGTATTCCTAGGTATTTTATTCTCTTTGTAGCAATTGTGAATGGCAGTTCGTTCTTGTTTTGGCTCTCTTTAAGTCTATTACTGGTGTATAGGAATGCTTGTGATTTTTGCACGTTGATTTTGTATCCTGAGACTTTGCTGAAGTTGTTTATCAGTTTCAGGAGATTTTGGGCTGAGATGATGGGGTCTTCCAGATATACAATCATGTCATCTGCAAATAGAGACAATTTGATTTCCTCCTTTCCAATTTGGATACCCTTTATTTCTTTTTCTTGCCTGATTGCTCTGGCTAGAACTTCCAGTACTATATTGAATAAGAGTGGTGAGAGAGGGCATCCTTGTCTAGTGCCAGATTTCAAAGGGAATGCTTCCAGTTTTTGCCCATTCAGTATGATATTGGCTGTTGGTTTGTCGTAAATAGCTTTTATTGTTTTGAGATACGTTCCGTCAATACCGAGTTTATTGAGGGTTTTTAGCATAAAGGGTTGTTGAATTTTGTCAAAAGCCTTCTCTGCATCAATCGAGATAATCATGTGGTTTTTGTCTTTGGTTCTGTTTATGTGGTGAATTACGTTTATGGACTTGCGTATGTTGAACCAGCCTTGCATCCCCGGGATGAATCCTACTTGATCATGGTGGATGAGCTTTTTGATATGCTGTTGCAATCGGTTTGCCAGTATTTTATTGAAGATTTTTGCATCTATGTTCATCATGCATATTGGCCTGAAATTTTCTTTTCTTGTTGAGTCTCTGCCGGGTTTTGGTATCAGGATGATGTTTGTCTCGTAAAATGATTTGGGAAGGATTCCCTCTTTTTGGATTGTCTGGAATAGTTTCAGAAGGAATGGTATCAGCTCCTCCTTGTATGTCTGGTAGAATTCAGCTGTGAACCCATCTGGACCTGGGCTTTTTTTGGGTGGTAGGCCCTTAATTGCTGCCTTGACTTCAGACCTTGTTATTGGTCTATTCAGGGTTTCGGCTTCTTCTGGGTTTAGGCTTGGGAGGATGCAGGTGTCCAGGAATTTATCCATTTCTTCCAGGTTTACTAGTTTATGTGCATAGAGTTGTTTGTAATAATCTCTGATGATGGTTTGGATTTCTGTGGAATCTGTGGTGATATCCCCTTTATCGTTTTTTATTGCATCAATTTGGTTATTCTCTCTTTTCTTTTTTATTAATCTCGCTAGTGGTCTATCTATTTTGTTGATCTTTTCAAAAAACCAGCTCCTGGATTTATTGATTTTTTGAAGAGTTTTTTGTGTCTCTATTTCCTTCAGTTCTGCTCTGATCTTAGTTATTTCCTGTCTTCTGCTAGGTTTTGAGTTGTTTTGATCTTGCTCCTCTAGCTCTTTCAATTTTGATGATAGGGTGTCAATTTTAGATCTCTCCTTTCTTCTCATGTGGGCACTCATTGCTATATATTTTCCTCTAGAGACTGCTTTAAATGTGTCCCAGAGATTCTGGTATGTTGTGTCTTCGTTCTCATTGGTTTCGAAGAACATCTTTATTTCTGCCTTCATTTCATTGTTTATCCAGTCAACATTCAAGAGCAAGTTGTTCAGTTTCCATGAAGCTGTGCGGTTCTGAGTTAGTTTCTGCATTCTGAGTTCTAACTCGATTGCACTGTGGTCTGAGAGACTGTTTGTTATGATTTCTGTTCTTTTGCATTTGCTGAGGAGTGATTTATTGCCAATTATGTGGTCAATTTTAGAGTAGGTGTGATGTGGTGCTGAGAAGAATGTATATTCTGTGGATTTGGGGTGGAGAGTTCTGTAAATGTCTATTAGGTTTGCTTGTTCCAGGTCTGTATTCAGGTCCTGGATATCCTTGTTGATTTTCTGTCTGGTTGATCTGTCTAATATTGACAATGGGGTGTTAAAGTCTCCCACTATTATTGTGTGGGAGTCTAAGTCTCTTTGTAAGTCATTAAGAACTTGCCTTATGTATCTGGGTGCTCCTGTATTGGGTGCGTATATATTTAGGATCGTTAGCTCTTCTTGTTGCAGTGATCCTTTTACCATTATGTAATGTCCTTCTTTGTCTCTTTTGATCTTTGTTGCTTTAAAGTCTATTTTATCAGAGATGAGAATTGCAACTCCTGCCTTTTTTTGCTCTCCATTTGCTTGGTAGATCTTCCTCCATCCCTTTATTTTGAGCCTTTGTGTATCCTTGCATGTAAGATGGGTTTCCTGGATACAGCACACTGATGGGTTTTGGCTTTTTATCCAATTTGCCAGTCTGTGTCTTTTGATTGGGGCATTTAGTCCATTGACATTTAGGGATAGTATTGTTATGTGTGAATTTGATGCTGTCATTTTGATGCTACCTGGCTGTTTTGTTGGTTAGTTGATGCAGATTCTTGATTGTGTTGATGCTCTTTTACCGTTTGGTGTGTTTTTGGAGTGGCTGGTACTGGTTGTTCCTTTATATGTGTAGAGCCTCTTTCAGGAGTTCTTGTAGAGCAGGTTTGGTGGTGATGAAATCTCTGAGTGCTTGCTTGTTCACAAAGGATTTTATTTTTCCTTCACTTATAAAGCTTAGTTTGGCTGAATAGGAGATTCTGGGTTGAAAGTTCTTTTCTTTAAGGATGTTGAATATTGGCCCCCAGTCTCTTCTGGCTTGTAGGGTTTCTGCTGAGAGATCTGCTGTGAGTCTAATGGGCTTCCCTTTGTGGGTAACCCGACCTTTCTCTCTGGCTGCCCTTAGCATTTTCTCTTTCATTTCAACCCTGGTGAATCTGACGATTATGTGCCTTGGGGTTGCTCTTCTTGAGGAATATCTTTGTGGTGTTCTCTGTATTTCCTGGATTTGAATATTGGTCTGCCTTGCTAGGTTGGGGAAGTTTTCCTGGATAATATCCTGAAGAGTATTTTCCAGCTTGGATTCATTCTCTTCATCACATTCAGGTACACCTATCAGACGTAGATTAGGTCTTTTCACATAGTCCCACATTTCTTGAAGATTTTGTTCATTCCTTTTTGCGCTTTTTTCTCTGTTCTTGCCTTCTCTTTTTATTTCATTGAGTTGATCTTCGACCTCTGATATCCTTTCTTCTGCTTGGTCAATTCGGCTGTTGAAGCTTGTGCATGCTTCACGAAGTTCTCGTGTTGCGTTTTTCAGCTCCATCAATTCACTTATACTCCTGTCTATGCTGTCCATTCTCGTCAGCAGTTCGTCCAGTCTTTTTTCAAGGTTCCTATTTTCTTTGCGATGGGTTAGAACATGTTCTTTTAGCTCATTGTAGTTTCTTACTACCCATCTTCTGAAGTCTGATTCTGTCATTTCATCACCCTCCTTCTCCATCCGGTCTGGTTCCCTTGCTGGTGAGGAGTTGTGATCCCTTTTAGGAGGAGAGGTGTTCTGGTGTCCGGAGTTTTCATCCTTTTTGCGCTGGTTTCTTCCCATTTTTGTGGGTTTATACCTGTTGTCTGTCTCTGTCCCAGGGAGTTGGAGCTTTATGAGTTTCCGTTGCACTACTGCCTTTTTTAATTTTTCTTTCAGGTCGGACCCGCCCAGCTAGCAGCACGCCTAGCCACTGCCTGCCCGCAGCGGCTTTGCTGAGCTGCTGTGGGCTCTGCCCAGCTGCCCTGAGCTCTTCCCTGTAGTCCTTTTTATATGGGCGTAGTTAGAACTGTCTCGGCAATGGTGGCCCTGCCTCTGTTATGGTGGACTCTCTCTGTTGTGGCAGGTTGCCTCGACAACGGCGGGTTGCCTCGGCAACGGCAGCCTGCCTCCGTAGCGGTGGAGAGTCTCAGTAATGGCGGAAGCCCCTCCCCCGCCGAGCCGGACCGTCCCGGTTCAGCTGTGCTTGGTTTGAAGGGCTCAACCCAGAGGGTTTCCAATTACTGTTTTTGTTTTCGTTGTTGTTGGGGGTGGAGGGGTGGGACCAAAGGAGCCTGATCACCTGGCTCCCTGACTCAGAGTCTTTTCTTTTAAGTTGAACGACCCCCCGATCCGGTCGCTTGTTGAAAAGGTGCCGGGATCTCCCGTGCTGCGACTCACGGAGTCGGCTCGAACCGCGGTGCCGGCTCCTGGTGGATTTTTTGCCTAGGAATCTCCTGGCCTGACTCGCTATTTCAGTCGAATGGGCAACTCTGCCGTCTCAGGGCTCTGCTCGCCAGCTAAGAGGGCTCCCAGACCAGTGGCTTTTGTACGGAGAACTGCAGGAACAGGGCGTGGCCACAGCAGCCGCGCGGGCGGAATCAGCCCCGCGGGGGCCAAAACAGCCGCACCGGCTGGGACTGCGACGCTGGCGACCCCTCTGCCTGGGTATCTCCTGGTCTGTGGGCAATAAGAGTTCGTCTGGAAATGCGGCGTCCACTCACCCTCTGCACTTTCACTGGGAGCTGAAGTCCTGAGCTGTTCTTAGGCGGCCATCTTCCCAGCATTCCCCCGAAATTCTATGTCTTTACTCTGGCTTTCAAATTTTATTTTTAACATTCTCATAATTTTCTTTGCACCATTCTGGGTTATTCTGTCAAATGAACTTAGAATTATACTGATAAGTTCAAGAATCTTAAACCTGAACATTCGTTTGAGTAAAATTGACATATTTATATAGGCAAATCTTCCTATCCAGGAGCATTGTAGGCTCTTACTTCAGACTTTTATATCCCTAGTAAAGTTTTGTTGTTTCCTTTATTGTTTTTTAAGTTTTACACATTTCTTTGTAAGTAGGTCTTTTTGTTGCAATTGTGAATTAGATAATTATCTCCTGTATTTTCTTACTTGTTATTGCTGGTATATAAGAGAACTAGTAATATATATGTATTGATTTTCTCTGTGGCCATGTTATTGATTTCTTTTTTCATTCTTAGTCATTTTTCAGTTGATGGTATTTTTAGGTTATACAAACTTATAATGATAATTTCAGTAACAAATGATGTTTTACTACTTTTTTTCTGATATTAATTTGAATTGTACCTATGCCTCTTATTACTTTTTCAGTCTAGCAGCTTGCTTAGCTTACTGGGTTTCAACTAATAGGTCATGTTCAAAATCACCTGCCCAGAGAGAATTTCTCCTGCTGGGTTTCTCATTTATCTATCAGTATATTAATTTCTTTTTGATTTTACTTTCTTCATAACTTAAGCTTTAATTCCTTCATCCATAACTGAGACATCTCTTTCAAATGGATCATCAATTTTCCCTTTCCTATAATACCTCAACACAGAATCAAGAATATATAATAATATTTTAAAATAGTTTTCACACAGGTATTCATATTAGGTATCACTATCTTTTCTTTAGAAACATATGTTAATAAGCTACTAATAAGCCTTGTGTAGGTAAGATAAGATCCCAAGTTCAATAGGGATGAGTGGCTGAGGTGTCGATGAGAGTATGAAAGAAGTTTTCAGAATAAAGAAGAGGGAAAGGAGAAAGAAGTTCCTAGTAACAACACAGATGTGACTAAATACTAGAGAGAATAGTGACCAGTGAAATACCTGGCTGCAAAGTGGACTAAGACTTTTGAAAACAGATATATTATCCCAAATTTCCTGTGAATTTTACCTCACAAAAAGCCTTGTGTGAGAGATTTAAAGGAGATCAATGAAACTTTGGATCCAGCAGTTATCATACAAGGCCACATTGACAGAAAGATTGATCAAGTTCTCCTTACCTGATAAAAAGACTAAGAAGTACATCTTTCAGATTCACCCAAGGAGGATGATGTTCGCACTCTGGAGAACTTGATTATGGGTGAACACAACCTCTCTGGTGCTGACATCAAGGCAATCTGAACAGAAACTGATCTGATGCCCTTAGTGGACTATGTAAATTTATCTATCTACAGAATGAAGCCAGAGAGAGATAACATGGTTGAAAAATTTGTGAAAAGGTGGCTGGGTGTGGTGACTCATGCTTGTAATTGCAGAGCTTTGGAGTCCAAAGTGGGGAGACTGCTTGAGACCAGGAACTTGAGACCAGCCTGGGCAACAGAGTGAGACATTCTCTCTATAAATATGTTTTTAAAAAATTTAGCTGGACATGATGGCATGCACCTATAGTCATATATACTTAAGAGACTGAGGATCTCTTCAGCACAGGAGTTTGAGGTTATCATGAGCTATGATCGTAACACTGCACTCCAGCCTGGGCAACAAGGCGAGATCCTGTCTCTCTAAGTTAAAATGTATCTACATAAAAGAGTAACAGAAGTATAGGACATACCAAAAAGCTCTTAGATGTAAGTCCAAGAAAGTTAAGTAGAATCTTGGGGGCAGAATATATATTTGACATAATAGATGAAAATTCCCTAAATTTAATGAAACCCATCAACTTGTAGATGAAATAATCCCTAAGATCCCTAAAAAGAATATATAAAGGGAAAATAACCTTAGGAAAATGAGCACAAAAACACTGTAAAACCAATGAGAGAAAAGTATTCTTAAAATCCTTAGGAATAAAAGCGATAATTTTCAAAGGAACAGCTACTACTCAGAAGTAATGAACATGGAATATAATAGAATAAAATCATATTTCAATGTGTCTAAAGGACTTAATTATATACATAGAATTATATGCCAAAGAAGGATAGCTTTCAAGAATGAAATTGAAATAGTTTAATTCAAACAAAAATTGTTAATGTAGTTAATAGCAAACTTTCATTAAGGAAACATTAAAGATTTCTTTCAGCAGAAATAAATGTTACCAGATAGCAACTTGGCAATTCAAGAAACAATAAACAATGAAAAGGGTAAATAAGTGGGACAATATAAATGAGTATTGACTGTAGGTATCAATAAATATATATCTACCAATTTAAGAGAAGGCAAACTGGAATCAAACTTTCTCAATAATTCTAAAATACTAAATAGAGTAAAATGGTCATCTAATAGGAATGAAACAAATAAAAGGCCAAAAGTGAGATGGCATATTTAAACCCAAATATATCAGTAAATACACTAAATTTAAATAGACTAAGTGCTCCAATTAAAATGTAAAATGATTAGGAGAGTTGATGTAATATTAAAACTTGACTATGTAAGATTTGATTCATCATCCCCACTATTGGGTATCTACCCAAAGGAAAATAAATTATTATATCAAAAAATAACTGCACTCATATGTTTATCACAGCACTACTGACAAGACCAAAGATATGGACTCAACCTAAATGTCTAACAATGGATAATTGGATAAAGAAAATATGGTATGTCTATGCAATGGAATACTATTCACCCATAAAAAATAATGAAATCATGTCTTTTACAGCAATGTGAATGGAACTAGAGGTCATTATTTTAAGGGAAACAACAACAACAACAAAAAACAAATATCACATGTTCTTACTTATAAATGGGAGCTAAATAATGTGTGCTCATGGACATAGAGTGTGTATTGATAGACATTGGAGACTCAGCTGGAGGGGGCTGAAGGGTGGGATGGGTGATGAGAAACTACTTAATGTATACAACATAGATTATTTATGTGATCGATACACTGAAAACCAAGATTGCATTTGTACTCTTAACAAATACAAATAAAATGTAATATGTGTGCAAATGATATACAGAACATTTTTAAGGCAATTATAGATAAAATACATTATGAAATCAGTAACCAAAAGGAAAATGAAATCATTACATTAACGTGATGGAAAGTATATTTTTAAAATACAGTGTTCTAGAGAGAAAAAGACACCACACTAATAATAAGTTTCAAACCACTTTGAATATATAACAAATCTAAATTTGTAATCTCATAACAATATACTTTTAAAATAATAAGGGATAAAAGATAATGCTATGTGATTAACTCTATCAAAGCCAGCTAAGGTACCTGATGAAATTTAACATAATATTTTTTATTAAACTGCTGATATATGGTACGTCCTTAATTAGTAGAAACTACAAACAAAAATTGACAGCAAACATCATACTTAATTGGAAATGTTTTAATTTTTTTCTTTAAGATGAGTGAAACAAAGTTGCCTCCTACCACTGCTTCTACATCCTATCTAATTTTGTGGTGAGTTCATAATCAGTGAAAAATATCAAGAAAAACAAAACAAAACTATATATCTATATCTATATATATATATATATATATATATATATATAGGCATTGTAATGAAAAAAAACCTCTTATTTTCCACAGACAATATACTATGAATAAATTAGTTAAATTAATAAATAAATTTATCCAGGTAGGAGACTATGAGGACAATAAACAAAAATCTGTATGCCAACTACAACTTAAACTATACCACTTAAAATAGCGGTTTATTCAAATATATGGAAAAAACACTTAAAAAATTATATATATATATATATAATTTATAATGAGGCAGAGCAAATATTGATTCTTTTATATATATATATACATATATATATATATATATATATATAATGCTCACTATAAAGCTACAGTAATTAAGACAGTGTGGTTTCATATTGACTCAAGGATAGACAAATATAACTATATAATAGAATTGAGTCCAGAAACAAACCCACACATCCACGGATTTTGTTTTGTTACAAGGTTGGCATAAAAGATAAGTCAGAAGATAAAAGGCTTTTTGATAAATGGGGCTGGTTCAAATGGACATTTTATTAATGAAAATGAAACCAGACCTCCAACAAACACCGTGTGCACACACACAATTCACATATTTATAGATCTCAATGTAACAACTAATAAACCTCCTGGTATTAGTATAGAATATCTTCATAAATTTATTAGACTCTATTTTGTGAAGAGAAATAATCTCTTCCTCTCAGGGCCAAGAGAGCAGTTATTCCCCTTCTTCACTCACATCAGCTGCCTTTCATTGTTTCATCACCTTTTTGAAGCTACCTCTCCTCCCTTGAAGCCTGCATTGTAATTCAAGCACACCTCAACCTTCTCATTCTGCTCAATGGCATCGCTCATTCCAAGTCCCTTCCCCATACTGTGTTTCTAATGATATTTTCTGCTACACCAAAAGATAAATCTGCTGTTTGCTGTAAATATTTGTTTTTAGTTTCTACTGATTTAGAAATTCCCATATATCTGCAGTTTACTAAAACATGTTTTATAATTTTTAGATGTGAAATTTCATTACATGCCCTTACTGGGTTTGATGGATTTGATCACATACTGTTGATACATTTTTTTGACAGTCTCCTGTCAAAAGTTAAATCAATATTCACATGCATATCCCACATAACAGCCTGGCACCACAACTTTTTAAATTTCTGTACTCTGAGGATAGTCACTGTTACTTCATTGCAGCCCTATTTTCCTGTGGCAACAATTATATCTTGTCCTAATCTGCAACTCAAACTGAGATTCCTCTTCCAATCCATTACAATCTCCTGCTGTCCTTGACTCTCACTGCACCAAATCCATCATGTTTACACATTTTCTCTATTTTCTTAGCCTTTGACATCCTTCTGATTTTACATCCTCCCTTCGTTGACTGGTTTCCTAACCTTGGTGAATTGGGGTATCCCTGTACTCGACAACACGGAAGTTTGGAACACTATAGGGACACTTGGACATCAAATAACCTTTAGAGAACAAATCCACATCAGCTTTCCTGACTCAAGTCCCTGACGCTGCTGTTCAATTGTTCCATTTAGATATTCTCTGATATTTTGAAATTTTCTTCCCTTTTTGCCCATTCTTTATTTTCTTCTTCACATACTTGTCTTCATTTTCTTATGTGCTTATTACTTCCAAATCCTTATGTTCAGGACTCCTTAATAATGACTTCAGTGCCACCATTTCAATGAAATCGCTACTGATGGTAATCAAATTAACTACTTCTCTTGACTTATACTTCACATACTTCATTTTGAACCTAGTATTATTTTCTTGTATTTAGAGTAGCTATTTACATGTCTATATATCTCCCCTTCACTAAAATATATGTGCTTTAAAGACAAAGACCATGAATTTTCCATCTCTATGCTGATTTTGAGCACTGAATTTATCTCTTTTCCTATCGGAGACACTTTCTGAGACATATTTCGTTTCTGTCGGTGTCAAATTTTAGCCCTATGCTATCATTATCATCATTATATGCAGAAAGCATATAAGTAAAAGGCAATTTTTGCTCTGTCTCATGGAGTTGCAGAACTACCTTAATTCCTGTACCAAAAGATACTGTGGAAAAGAGATTCTCGCTTTGCATTCTGCTGCATCAATTCTATGCATTATGCTTTCCTAGGCTCTGACTTTCCTAAAAGGTATGCATACTTGCATGTGTGCGTAAGATTATTCTATCAAGTTGCAAATGTCATTTCAAATGGTTAACTGGCAGAAGTCTCAGCGGCATTCTCTGTAACAGCTCACAGGACAAGAGGCCTGTTGGAATGGGAAATCACCGTTTTACTTATTAGAACTTTGCCCAAGCAGTTCTATTACATCTCTGTATTTTTATATTTTAAGTTTCTGTTTCTGAAAAAACCCAACTATACGTGGTGTACAGTTCTGATATAAAATGAAGATTGCAACTATGGTAGATACTTTCTCAACAATTCCAGATAGTGAAATGCACTATCTCTTTTTATTAATTTTTATATCACTGCTTTTTCACTTAAAGAATTTCAAATGGAGTCAGAGAGGCAAATATGAGTGAGATTTTCAGTTATATGATTTCAAGGGAACTTCTGTTATCTCGTTTTATCTTCATATGATGGCTCAAAAAGGATGCATGATTTAAAATGGGATCTTATTAAACAAGCACGTCTGATTAGCATGCCCCAACTTTAATATGTAGCTCTTCTTGATATATCCCTTTGCATTCTTTGTACTTTAAAAAATAACAGCCTCAATACTAGCATATAAATACAGTTCAGAACTTACATTATGAATTAACAGTAGTCAATGTCTTTTCACCCACGTCCTTTACTCAGCCCACACTAGTTTGTGCATAACCGGCAGGCAGGATAAAATGAAGAACTGCACTTGCTATAAGCTTTCTGTTGAGTATCTCCTCAACTTCTAAAATGGCTTGTAGGATTTCCTGATTTACATATGCCCTCGCCACAGACTAATTTAAAAACAAAACATATTATATTTCAATATCACGGTACTGCTTTCAATAAACAAAGCTAAAAGGTTTTTTTTTTTAATTTTAGAAATAACGTTTAGAGTTCTTTCCATAGTTTCTTCATACTTGCTGGTCCACAAAATCTTAGTCATAACTTGCTACATGAAATTAAACAAGATATAAATAGCAAGTATTGTCATCCATTGATTGTTACCAACCTGCTCTTTAACTGGAAAATAATACACAGGCAGTTTGTAAGATATCAGAGGCTTATTAGATGAGAACTATACAGAGTCCAGGGCCTGTCATGTTCTCCTCAGACAGTTACCTAGACTGCCTGGGTTCCCCTAAGATGACTAACCTTTCACTGAGTACTGTGAAAGCAGTCTTGGGTAAATTGACTTTGAACCAAATCACTTCATTATTAAAGTTGTCTTCTGTAGGGTGTATCTAAGATAAATATCACGTTCTGAATTCAGGTTTCCTGCCTTTTCATTTTTTCATGCTGAAGTTTTTTCCCCTTTCTTTGATGATTTAGTAAGAATGAAAAGGCTTAAGACAAAACTTATCAATAGCATACAGAATCCCCAAAGAGAGGAAAATAAATCATTTAGGATATTTTAAATTAATCAAGTGGAGATCTAAACTGAAAGAAAACATTCAAATGTTTAAAAGTCTGTTTATTCACAGTCATAGCTCTATATTTAACCACTAGACACTTAAAGCTTTCTTTTCTATAACAGAAATATGATATAGAAGTTGAGAGGTTCGTTGATAAAACATATCATAGTTGTCAGGGAAAATGGGACATCTTTGTCTCAAAATAATCAATGACCAAGTGATATTTTTTCACACCAGTTAGGTGGTCTATATAAATAATCATGTTAGATAAGTGAACATTCAATATCTAGTTTTCAAAATATAAGCTTTATACAAAACCCAAATAACATGTGTTTAAAATAAACAGGAGTTTTAATAACAATGTTGTTTTTCTGAAACATCTACAATCAAATAAATCACATAATTCATATCATATTATTTCATTATGTGATTATTACTTGCTGTTTAAAATGGTAAATCCAATCATTCTAACATACCTCTTTCAAGATTCAAGATATGGTATACTACTATTTTTAAGACTCTGAACACCTTTGACACATACTTCTTGGTTTAATAAATCTATTTTCCATAGTTTTCAACTTTCTAACTCACAAGTCCTAAGCCCGCGTATGAATGAATGTGTCTACAAACTTTTCATCATTTTAGCATCTCTTTATCGATCCTTTTCCAGCCGATTTTCTCTGTGATCTGTTCTAGTGTTCCATTTTCCAAGTAGGTACTGCCAAACAGTCCACCAAAAAGCACTTACTTATTTATCAACTACTTATTTTAGCTCCTGCCAGGAATTACTGTGATTCATTATGTGTAATCATGATTACTGACTTGGCTTCTGCAGGTAAAGAGGAAGTATAAGACAGAATTTAACTCATAGATAAATATACTATTACTGAGTGGATTTATAAGAAAATTGTATTTAAGGGTAAATGGTAGCATTAATGTTTAAGATACAAATGTCTTAGATCATTTTCTTGAGCAGAAAGCATAAAACCCAAGCAACGTTTTAAAATTTTGGTACTAACTGATCAACCTTGTGTTGATCAGAATTGGTAAAGCTATCTATATTTACATATTTTTAATTTACAATATTTGGAATATTAAATTTCTATAGCATTTAAAATTAGAGGCAAATAAAATGCAGACAGCGTTTAGAAAATCAAATATAAGAGAAAAAGCAAGAATTTAGTTGGAACTGAGGCTCTTTCACTACTTACTTCGTTGCTAATTTGCTCCATGACCTTCAGTCAGTAACCTCATTGTGTCTCAGAGGATATAATAATCCTGACCTGCTTCACAGGGGCGTGCTGTACCTTAATTGATGTGTGTTCAGCGCCTGGAGGTACTTTAATGAAAGCCATTATTGAAATGCAATTATTAACATTTGGGATAATGAAGTTAGCTTAGATGGTTTAGCCTAGCCTGGTGTGAATATACTTTCTAAATTCAAGAGCACAAATTTTTGCTGTTTTAAAACTTTAAAAAGGCATGAAAAAGCAAAACAGAAAATTAAACCATAACTGGCTTATTTGCTGACTTTAGCAGCATCAGGGCCTGTAGTTTATTGCTTTGTCTCTGATCAAGTGCATTGCAATCAATGCGAATTACGACAGAGATGGTAGGAGATAATTTTGCAAAAATGTCAAAAATGCAAAGTTTGTGAGAGCTGGATGGACTAGAAATGACTATATTGATTTTATAAAGGTTGGTAAATTACTGCAATACCCCTTTACTTTAAGGTAGATTGCAAATCATGCATTTTAAGCAAGATCAACCCTAATTTTAAACTTCAAGAAAAGTTTAGCATATCACATGCATTACTTTAATCCATGAGAAATTTAGAAGTCATGTGCTTACCTAGTAGAATCTAGATGTGAAATTCCCAGTAGTACTAATCCTTCTGTTCAACAATTCCTACCTGTCTATGCATTTTAGCTAGCTTGTCTTTACACTCAGAAGCAATCAGACCAGAATAGAAATTAGTGAAATAAACTCCTATTATCAAAAAATGGCAGATGAAAATAAACAAAACACATTTTTCGGAAAATGCTCTGAACAACGACCATTCAATCTTACATAATGTCACACTGCCATTTATGTTTTTTATGAATTATATTTTTAATTGATGTCAATTACATTTAAATAGCTTACAGCATAGGGTCACACTCACTGAAAATTTAAGACTTAATGGAGATTTCTCCAATGATATCTTAGTTTTCAGTCACTATGTGGAAAGTTGCAGTGTTCCTAAAACTACATAATAAAATCATCTTTAGTGTTCATTTTTGTCTTTATATCCATTAAAAAATTCAGAAAATCTATGTTGAAAGCTACAAGAAACACCTATAATATCATGTCATAGGATTAATCAAATTATTTTTATATTAATGAAAGCATTTTACATTTTGTGTTTTATGTTTTATGTATATTTAACACGAATATCTTTGCATAAACCTCATTGTTTCCTAACTTCAGTCTAGTTCTCCTCCTAATATTAACTGACAATACCACTCATGAATATTTTTATACTTATGATTTGATATTTTATAATATACTATACATTTGTGTTTATTAGTGAACAGTATATACTACCGGGTTTTTGTATTTATATGTTTTAATTATACATTAATGGTACTAACCATTGTACAAGTTGCTTTTTCACTTCATATTTTGTTTTTTGTATGTATTCATCTTGGTAAATGTAAACCTATTCCACTAAATTTAACATGTTCAATAGTATGCCATTGTAGTCATATACCATAATACTCTTATATTTACCTCTACTAATGGGCATTTAGAGGGATTTTAATATTTTACACCGTGCTCTTATAAATTTTTATATATATGCCTCCTATACATATCTATAAATATGCATGTGTGTTTATGTGTTTATATATGTATGCACACACATTAGTTGGCTCGGGCTGCCAAAAGAAAATTCCACAGACTGGGTGGCTTAAACAATAGAAATATATATTCTCACAGTTCTGTAGGCTTGAACTCCAAAATCTAGGTGTCTGATTTGGTTTCTTATGAAACTTCTCTCCTTGGCTGTTAGATAGTCTCCTTTTTACTGTTTTCTCACATGGCCTTTGTCTGTTTTTGTGTGTTTACATTTCCTTCTCTAATAAGGATGCTAATCAAAGTTTATTAAGTCCCACTTACATCCTTTATTTAACTAATTACCATACTGAAGTCCTCCAAATACTGTCACATTCTAGCTACTGAGGATAAGAACTGCTATGCATAAATTTTTGGGGATCAAAATTCAGCCCATAATATTCTATAAACATGCAATTTGGATACATCATTTATTGAAATATTGATTTGGTAAATAATAGACAAAGGGAATTGCTATTCTTAAGCATGTATTAAAAAATTACCTTACTAATTAATTAATGACAGAGCCAGTGGGATACAGAGTAAGATCAAAAAAGAACTCAAGCTTCAAACATTTATTGTCAGAAAGGAATGCTGAAATAAATTTGCAAATGGAAATTTGCTCAATATCCACAGAGCAATAATCAATTACATTTCAGTGACACATTTTGCATTTCTGTAGTCAGGAACTATGTGTTTTACTCTCCATTTTCTACAAGTTTTTACAAGTTAAAGCTTCTATCTCTACAGTTGTAAAATAGCCTATTTAAAGAATAAAAAAATGGGAAAAACCTAATGTATCAGATTACATCAGTCAGTTGTAAAGATATCATATAATCTTTTTTTGACAGGTAATTTAAATCTTTATGAAAAGACAATTGAAATTCTGACTATTTATTATATATATACATATATATTTGACACATAATAATTGTATATATTTATGAGGTGTAGTGTGTTATTTCAGTACGTGAATACAGTATGTAATGATCAAATCAGGGTCATTAGCATATATATCACTTCAAATATTTATTATTCCTTTGTGACTGAAGCATTCAAAGTTTTTTAGGTATTTGACAATATACCATAAATTCTTATTTACTGTAGTCACCATATAGTGTTATAAACACTGTAACTCATTACTCCCATATAGGTGTAATTTGTAATTTTGTGTTTGTTAACCAACCTCTCCCTATTCTTTCTCCTTCTACTCTTGCTAGCCTCTAGTAATCACTATTCTATTTTCTACTTCCATGACATAAACCCTTTTAGCTTCCACATATGAATGACAGCATGAAGTATTTGTTTTTCTGTACATAATTTATTTTACCTAACATAATGCCCCCCAGGCTCTTTCATATTGTGGTGAATGAAAGGATTTTATTCTTTTTTATGGCTAAACAGTATTTCATGGTATTTATGTACCACATTTTCTTTGTGCATTCATCTGTTGATGGACATTTAGGTTGATTCTATTTATTGACTATTGTGAATAGCACTACAAAAAACATGAGAATGAAAATGACTTTTCAGCGTATTGATGTCCTTTCCTTCAATTCTAAATCCAGTAGCAAAATTGCTAGAACACATGGTAGTTCTATTTTTAGTTTATTGAGAAACTTCCATACTGTTTTTCTAATAACATACTAATTTATAGTTTTTACCAACCATATATAATTGTTCCCTTTTCTTGGCATTTTTGTCAGGATTTGCTATAGTTTGTTTTTTGATGATAGCCGTTCTAACTGGGGTGAGATAGTAACTCATTGGGGTTTTGACTTTCATTTTCTTTATGATGAATGATGGTGAAGAAATTTTCATATACTTGTTGGTCATTTATATGTCTCCTTTTGAGAATTTTCTGTTCAAGTTTTTCTCATGTTTAAAGTGTTGTTGTTATTATTTGTTATCTGTTGTTTGAATTCCTCGCCTATTTTGGATTTAATCTCTTATCAGATGACTAGTTTACAAATATGTTCTCCCATTTTTCAGCTTGTCTCTTCACTCTGTTGATTATTTTCTTTCCTGTGCAGAAGCTTTATAGTTTGATATTAACCCATTTGTCTGTATTTGCTTTTATTGCCAGTATTTTTGAGGACTTAATCCTAAAATATTTGCCCAAATATACTTAAGCATTTCCTCTAAGTTTTCTGCTAGTAGGACTACAGATTCCGGTTTTACATTTAATTTTTTAATCCGTTCTGAGTTTATTTTTGTACATGGTGAGAAATTGGCACCTGGTTTCATTCATCTGCATATGGACGTCCAGTTTTTCCAGCACCACTTATTGAAGAGACTGTCCTCTTTTTTTCACTCTAGGGTCTTAGCGTCATTGTTGAAAATTGGATATATATAAGATGACTTATTTATTAGTTCTCTATTCTGTCCCATTGGTCTATGTATTTGCTTTTATGCAAGTACCATGCTGCTGTTTTGGTTTTTATAAATTTGTAGTATATTTTGAAGCCAGGTATTTTGATGCTTCCATCTTTTTTCCTTTTTGATCATGATTGCTTTAGATATTCAGGCTCTTTGTATGTCACACAAATTTTTGGAATTGTTTTCTATTTTTGTGTATAATGTCATTATTATTTTGATAGTGCTTGCATTGAATCTGTACATTGTTTGTATAGTATGAACATTTTAAGAATATTAATTTTTCTAATATGTGTGCATGGGTTATCTTTTCATTTTATGTTTCCTCTTTATTTTATGAGTGTTTATAGTTTTCATGGTAGACTTTTTCACCTTGTTGTTTAAATTTAATCGTAAGTATTTTCTTATATTTTGTTCCTACAGTATATGAAATTGCTTTAATGATGACTTTCGGGTAGTCTATTATTTATGTGTATCAGTGCTACCAACTTTGTATGTTGATTTTTTTATTCTGCAAATTTGCTAAGTTGATTTATCGTTTCTAAGAGTTTTTCTTGTGAAGCCTTTAGATCTTTCTATATGAAAATAACAGCACTTGCAAACAGGAATTACTTGATTTCCTCATTCCCAATTTGAATATCTTTTATTTATTTCTCTTATGTGATTGCTCTGACTAGGACTTCTAGTACTCTGTTGAAACAGAAGTGGTGAAAGTAAGCATACTTGTATTTTTCCAGTTCTGAAAGAAAAGGCTTTCAGTTTTTTTCCCATTTGCTCTGATGTTAGCTGTGGATTTGTCATACGGGGTCTTTATTATGTTGTGGTATGTTCCTCCTATGCCTAGTTTTTGAAAGATTTTAGCATTAAAAAATGTTGAATTTTATCAAATGCTTTTGATAGTTCCATTGAGATGATCACATGATTTTATTATTCATTCTGTTAATGTCGTGTATCACATTTTCTGATTTGCATATATTGAACCATCCTCACAACCCTGGCATAAATCTAACCTGATTATTCTGTATTAACTTTTTCATTTACAATTTGATTTGATTTGCAATTATTTTGTTGAGGATTTTACATCGATATTTTTCAGAAATATTGGTCCACAGTTTTATTTTCTTATAGTGTCCTTGTCTGGTTTTAGAGTCAAGATAATGCTGGTCTCGTAGAATAAGTTTGGAAGAATTTTTTCCTCTTCAGTTTTTTGAAATGATACAGCTTTTTTTTTTTTTTTTTTGAAATGAATAGCTTTGAAATGATAGTGTTATTGATTTAAAATAGTGGTAGAATTCAACAAAGCCGTCTTTTCTTGAGATTTTATTTGTTGGGAGATGTTTTGTTACAGATGCAATCTTGTTACTCATCATTGGTCTGTTCAGGTAATGTATTGCTTCATGTTTCAATTATGGCAGGTTCTTTGCATATATGAATTAATCCATTTCCTATATGTTCTCCAATGTGTTGGTGATAGTTTTTCATAATAGTTTCTGATGATCTTTTAAAAAAATTTGTGGTATCAGTTAAAATATCTCCTTCTACATTTCTGATTGTATTTCATTGGGTCTTATTTCTATTTTTTCTCAACTAGTTCAGCAAATGGTTTGTTACTTTTTTTTTTTTTCCTTTTTGCTAATTTTGGGTTGTGTTTGGTTTGCTTTTCTAATTCTCTGAGGTTAACTATATGTATTTTTTTTTAATTTAAATCTCTCTACTTTTTGATGTAAATACTTATTGCTATAAACTTACCTGGTAGTACTGCTTTTGCTCTGTCCCTTAGGTTTGTTATGTTATATTTCTCTTCTTATTTATTTCAAGAAATCTTTAAAATATTCCCTTCCTAATGTGTTTATTGAGCAATTGGTGGTTTAGGAGCATGATGTTTAATTCCCATGTATTTTTACAGGTTTCAAAGTTCTTCTTGTTATTGATTTCTAGTTTTTTTTTTTTTTTAACTATAGTCTAATACCAATAGTATGTGATATGATTTTAATTTTTATAAATTTGTCAAGGTTTGTTTTGAGGCCTAGTATACAATCTGTCCTGGACAATGTTATATGTGCTTATGAGAACAACGTGTATTCAACGATTATTAAATGAAATGTTTCCTAAATGTCTGTTAGGTCCATTTGTTATATAGTGTAGTTTATTTTTTATTTTTATTTTTTTCTTTCAAATTTCTGTGGGTATTTAGTAGCTGAACATGTTTATAGGTTACATGTGATATATTGATACAGGCATGCAATGCATTATAATCACATCAGGGTAAATGGCGTAGCCATCAATTCAATTATTTATAATTTGTGTTATACACAATCAAATTGTACTCTTTTAGCTAACATATACAATTAAACAGTTTTTGACTATAGTCACCCTGTTATGCTAAGAAATGTCAGTTGTCATTTGTTCTTTTTAGCCGTATTTTGTACCTGTTAGCCATCCACACATCCATCCTCCCACTACTATTCCGTCTCTGTTAACCATCCTTCTACATTCTACCTCTATGAGTAAAATTATTCTAATTTTTAGCACCCACAAATAAGAACATGGGAACTTTTGTTTTTTTGGCCTGGTTTGTTTCACTTAACATTATGATCTCCATCCAGTTCCACCCACGTTGTTGCAAATGACAGGATCTCATTCTTTTATATGGCCAAGTAGTACTCCATTGTGTATATGTGCCACATATTATTTAACCATTCATTTGTTGATGGACACTTAGGTTGCCCCCAAATCTTGGCTATTGTGAATACTGCTGCATTAAACATGAGAGTGTAGATATCTCTTTGATATATAGATTTCCTTTCATTGAGGAATACCCCTAACAGTGATTTTGCTGGATTGTATGGCAGGTATTTTTTAGTTTTCTGGGAAACTTCCAAAATGTTATTTATAGTGATAGTACTAACTGATATTCCTACCAAGAGGGTATGAAGATTCCCTTTTCTTCACATCTCATCAGCATTTGCTATTACCTGTCTTTGCATAAAAGCCATTTTAACTAGGGGTACATGATATCTCGTTGTAGATTTGAATTGCATTTGTTGAGCACTTTTTCATATACCTGTTTGCCATGTCTATGTCTTCTTTTGAGAAATATGTATGCAGATCTCTTGCCCATTTTTAAAATCAGCATATTATGGGTTTTTTTTCTATAGAGTTGTTTGAGCTCCACATATAACCTTTTATTCATCTCTTGTCAGACGGCTCATTTGCTAATATTTTCTCCCATTCTAGGATTGCCTTTTCACATTGTAGAATGTTTCCTTTGCTGTGCAGAAGCTTTTTAACCTGATGTGATCTCATTTGTCCATTTTTGCTTGGTTACTGGTACTTTGGGCTATTTTGGTACAAGTAACTAAAACAAGAGTGATCAGATGGGATCAAATTAAGTATGATCCCATTTTTTACTCCAGGAAATCTTTTCCCAGTCCAATGTCCTTGAGAATTTCTCCAATTTTTTTTTTTTTACAGTACTTTCATAGTTTGAGGTCTTAGATCTATGTCCTTAATCCACTTTGTTTTAATTTTTGTGTATAATGAGAGGCACAAGTCTAGTTTTACTTTTTTATCTCTGGACATCCGAGTTTCATAGCACAATTTATTGAAGAGATTATCCTTTCCTGTATGTATATTGCATGTATGTTCTTGGTACCTTTGTCAAAAATGAGGTTATTGTAGACGTACAGATTTACTTCAATTCTCTATTCAGTGCTGCTGACTTATATATCTTTTTTAATGCCAGTAACCTGCTGTTTGGTTTATTAACGTTCTGTACTATAATTTTAAGTCAGGTAATGTGATTCTTCAAGTTTTCTTCTATTTATTCAGTATTGCTTTGTCTATTATGGGTCTCTCTTGCGTCCATATAAATTTTAGGATAGTTTTTTTTTTTTTTTTAATATTTCTGTGAAGAATGTCGTTGGTATTTTGGTAGAGATTCCATTAAATCTGTAGGCTGCATTGAGTACTATGGATAATTTAACAGCTATGGATTTTTTCAATCCATAAACATGGCATATCTTGCCCATTTTTGTTTCTTTAATTTCTTGCAACAATATTTTATGGTTTTTATTGTACAGACCTTTCATTTATTTGCTCAGGTTAATTATTATATATTCTATTTTATTTGTAGCTATTGTAAATGGGATAATTTTCTTGACTTATTTTTTGGATTGTTTGCTGTTGACATATAGAAATTCTGCTAATATTTCTATGTTGGTTTTGTATACTGCAACTTGAGTGAATGGGTTTATCAATTCTAATTTTATTTTTGATGGCCTCTTTAGGTTTTTCTAAATACAAAATTATGTTATTGGCAAACAAGAATACTTGATTTTTTTCTTTTAAATTTGGATGATCTTTAGTTCTATCTCTTGTCTCATTGGTCTAGTTAAGACATCTAATACTGAATTGAATAACAGTGGTAATAGTAGACGTTCTTATGTTTCAGATCTCAGAGGAAAGACTTTCAGCTTTTCTCCCATTCAGAATGATTCTAGCTGTGGGTCCGTTGTATATGGCTTTTATTTTGTTGAGGTATGTTTCTTCTATCCCTGCTTTTTTGAGGATTGTCATGAAGGAATGATGAATTTTATCAAATGCTTTTTCAGCATCGGTTGAAATTATCATATGGTTCTCTCCTTCATTCTGTTGATATAATGTATCACCTTAGTTGATTTGCATACATTGTATCATCTTTGCATCCCTGGAACAAATCTCACTTAGTAATAACAAATGAACATTTTACTGTGTTGTTTAATTTGGTTTGCTAGCATATTGTTGAAGATTCTGGCGTAAGTATTCATCTGTGCTATTGGCCTTTAGTTTCCTTTTTAGATGTGTCTTTATCTGGTGTTGGTATCAGAGTAATACTGGCCTTGTGGAATGAGTTTGGAAGTATTCTCTCCTACTATATTTTGGAAACAGTTTGGGAAGGATTGGTATTCTTTATATATTTGCAAGAATGCAGCAATGAAGCCATCAGGTCCTGGGTTTTTTCTGCTAGGAGGCATTTTATTACTGCTTCATCTTGTTACTCGTTACCGGTCTATTCATGTTTTGGATTTCTTCATGGTTCAATCTTGGTAGCTTGCTTGTATGTATCTAGAATTTTATCTAGGTTTCTCAAATTTATTTGCATCTTGTTGTACATAGTAGCTACTAATAATCATCTGAATTTTTGCAGTGTCAGTTTTAATATCTTGTTTTTCATGTCTAATTTTATTCATTTGGGACACTTTTCTTTTTTCTTAGTCTGGGTAAAGGTTTGTCAGCTTTTTATCTTTTCAAAAAAAATTTTTTTTGATTGAGCTTGCATTGTTTTATTTATTTCAAATTCATTTATTTATGCTTTGATCTTTATTATGTATTTTATTCTAATAATTTTGTATTTGATTTGCATTTGGCTTTCTGGTTCTTTAAGGTAAATTGTTAACTTATTTTGTGTTTTTGTTCTTTATTGATGTAGGCACTTACAAGTATGAACTCTCCTGTTAGTACAATTTTTGCTCTATTCCACAGGTTTTGGTATGTTGTGTTTCATTATTATTTGTTTCAGAAAACGTTGCCATTTTCTTTTTCTTAATTTCTTCATTGACTCACTGGTCATTCAGAAGCATATTGTTTAATTTTCATGTGTGTCTATAGTCTAAAAGTCCTCCTGTCATTGTATTCTAGTTTTACTCTACTGAAGACAGAGAGGTGCTTGATACTATTAAATATTTCCAATTTTTTAATGTTTTAAGTCTTGTTTTGTGACCTAACATATGGTCTATCCTTGGGAGTGATACATGTGCTAAGGAAAAGAAATGTGTATTCTGCAGCTCTTAAATGAAATATTGTGTAAATGTCTAATAGGTCCATTTGGATTATAGTACAGACTAAGTCCAAAGTCTCTTTGTTGATTTTCTTTCTCGAAGATCTGTCTAACGCGAGTTGCTGAAGTCTCGAGCTATTGTCATATTGGGGATATGCTTTTATATTTTGTGCTCCAATACGAGGTAAATATATATTTCAATTGTCATATCCTCTTGCTGAATTGACATCTTTGTCAATACCTGGTGACCTTCTTTGTCTCTTCTAATAGATTTGGTCTTAAATTTTATTTTTCCTGATATAAGGATAGCTATTCCTGCATGTTTTTGGTTTCCCTTTGCATGGAATATCTTGTTTTATTTGGTCATTTTCAGTCTATGTGTGTCTTCATAGGTGAACAGTGCTTCTTGTTGGTGACAGATAACACAGTACTGTTGTTTATTTAATCCATTTAGCCACTCTGTCTTTTGACTGCAGATTTTAATCCATTAACATTCAATGTTATTTTTTATAAGTAAGGACTTACCCATGCCAAATTGTTACTTTCTGTTTGTTTTGTCTCTTCTTTATTTCCTTCCTTCCTTCTTCCTTTTAGTGAAGGTGTTTTTCTCCAGCTGCATAAATTAATCTCGTTTTCTAGTTTTTGTGTATATATTGTATGTTCTTTTTTCTTTGTGGTTTCCAAGACGCTTGCAAATACTACCTTATAACTGATTATTTTAAGCCGATAACTTAACATTGTTTGCATTAACAAATAAATAAGAAGAAAACCTATTAAAAATTCTCCACTTTAACTTCTTCCCCCCACTGTTTATTTTTTGTCTCTCTATCTTATTATACTGGCTATGTCTTGAAAAGTTGTTTTATTTCTTTTTCATTGTTTCATATTTTAGTCTTTCACTTACGATTAGTTTACAAACCAAACTTACAGTGTTATAATATACTGTCTGTTTCTATGTGCTTACTCTTCCCATTGAGTTTTGTACTTCGGGTGATTTATTATTGCTCATTAACATATTTTTATTTCTGACTTAGGTACTCCCTATAGCATTTCTTGTAGGACAGGTCTGCTGTTGATGAAATCCCTTGGCTTTTGTTTTTCTGGAAAAATCTTCATTTCTCCTTTATGTTTGAAGGATAGTTTCTTGTACCATAAAAGTTTTTTCTTTTTTCCATTACTTTAATGATGTTATTGCACATTCTCCTGCCCTCTAAGATTTCCACTGAAAAGTCTGTTGCCAGATATATTGGAGCTCCATTGTATGTTATTCACTTATTTTATCTTGTAGCCCTTGAGGTAGTCTTCCTTGGATTAAATTTGCTTGGTGTTCTATAACCTTATATTTGAATGTTAATATCTTTCTCTAGGTTTGGGAATTTCTCTGTTGTTATCCTTTTTAAGGAATTTTCTACTGTCTTCTCTTTCTCTACATCATGTTTGAGGTGAATAACTCTTAGATTTGCCCTTTTGGAGCTATTTTCTAGATCATGTAAATATGCCTCATTATTTTTTATTTTTCTTCTTTTTTGTCCTCTGAGTCACCCATTCTTTTTTCTGCTTTATCAATTCTGCTATTAAGAGACTCTAATTAATTCTTCAGTGTGTCAACTGCATTTTTCAACTCTAGAATTTCTGTTTGATTTTTAAAAATTATTTAAATACCTTTTCAAATGTATTTGATAGCATTCCGATTTTCTTCTCCTGTTATCTTAATTCCTTTGAGTTTTCTCAAAACAGATATTTTGAATTATCTGTCTGAAATTCACCTATGTATATTTCTCCAGGATTTGTCCCTGATGCCTTATTAGTTTGTTTGATGAAGGTGTGTTTCCCTGAATGGTCTTGAGCTTGTGGATGTTCATATATATCTCTGATCAATGAAGATTTAGTTGTTGTTTTTTTTTTCTATAGTCTTTATAGTCTGGACTTGTTTATACTCATTCTCCTTGGGAAGGCTTTACAGGATGTCAAAAGGACTTGAGTATTGTGATCTAAGCTGTGTATGCATTAGTGGGCACACCAAGCCCAGTAACACTGATTCTCTGGAAAGACATGTAGAGGTACCGCTTTGATGGTTTGGAAAAGATTTTAAAGAGGAATGCTGGGAAGATGGCCGCCTAAGAACAGCTCAGGACTTCAGCTCCCAGTGAAAGTGCACAGGGTGAGTGGACGCCGCATTTCCAGACAAACTCTTATTGCCCACAGACCAGGAGATACCCAGGCAGAGGGGTCGCCAGCATCGCAGTCCCAGCCGGTGTGGCTGTTTTGGCCCCCACGGGGCTGATTCCGCCCGCGCGGCTGCTGTGACCACTCCCTGTTGCTGCGGTTCTCCATACAAAAGCCACTGGTCTGGGAGCCCTCTTAGCTGGCGATCAGAGCCCTGAGACGGCAGAGTTGCCCATTCATCTGAAATAGTGAGCCAGGCCAGGAGATTCCTAGGCAAAAAATCCACCAGGAGCCGGCGCCGCAGTTCGAGCCGACTCAGTGAGTCGCAGCACGGGAAATCCTGGCGCCTTTTCAACAAGCAACCGGAACGCGGGGTCCTTCAACTTAAAAGAAAAGACTCTGAGTCAGGGAGCCAGGTGATCAGGCTCGGTTGGTCCCACCCCTCCACCCCCAACAACAACGAAAACAAAAACAGTAATTGGAAACCCTCTGGGTTGAGCCCTTCAAACCAAGCACAGCTGAATGGGGACAGTCCGGCTCCGTGGGGGAGGGGCTTCCGCCATTACTGAGACTCTCCACCACTACGGAGGCAGGCCGCCATTGCTGAGGCAACCCACCATTGCCGACGCAACCTGCCACAACAGAGAGAGTCAGCCATAACAGAGGTGGGGCCACCTTTGCCAAGACAGTTCTAACTATGCCCAGATGAACAGGACTGCAGGGAAGAGCTCAGGGTAGCTGGGTGGAGCCCACAGTGTGTGACCTGCAGAGACCCTTCCCGAAATAATTCAGTCCAAGGAGCCGCTGGGCCAAGTCCAGGTTTATTGGGGTTTGCGGGCAACTCAGGCAGGAGAAGGGAGAGCTGCCCCCAGCAGCTGCCGGAGGGGGTCTTTATAGGGGCGGCGGCCTGCTTAGGCGAGGTGTCATGGAGTGATTGGTGGAGGTTAAACAAAGAAGAAGGAAGAGCCATGTGGCAAGGGGGATGGGCTAGTCCTGTTGCCGGGCAGACTAACTTCCGGAGGTGGCCTGCTGGGCGTGGGTTCCAGATAGGGGGAATGGGCCCTTTCTACCCCACATTCCCGACTCCCTAAAAAGGGAAAAAGGGCGACGAGGTTGTTCTGGCTACTTCCTGCTGAAAATGGGTGGTGGAGGGATCTGATCTTTTTAGGGATTTGGGAAGTGGGCTGAAGGGCGTAGTTTTCTGTGGAGGTTGGTGGGGAAGTGACGTGGTTGTTTTGGGGGGCAGGTGTTGGTATGGTGTTATCGTGGAAGACTGGTTGTAGCATCATCTGGTTGATGGTAACTCGGGTTAGTTCTTGGAACCGCCGTTGGAGAAACTGGAAAAAACAAGGAGCAATGAGTAGAACAAGACAGATAACCAGTAAGGGACCGAGTAATGGGGATAGGAGGGTGTACATGGAAGACGACCACCATGCGGAGCCTTCTGTTGAGAACTTGTAATTTTGGAGGCTGGTTTTGATTTTTTGGAGATTTTCAATTCGCGTTTCTACTAGCCCAGACTCGTTGACATAGTAACAGCATTCTTCTTGTAGGAATATGCAGGTTCCTCCACGCTCTGCCCTAAGTAGATCCAGCGCCCTCCGATTTTGTAGGGCTACCTGGGCGACCGAGGTGATCTGTCATTGGAGAGATGCTAGAGATGCTGCGGAGTCTTCGATGGCTGCCTGAAGTTGTGAGGAGAGTTGGGCGAGGGCTTGGTGAGAGTGAAGCAGAGCCCCACTCCTAGTCCTGCGGCCAGCGCTGAACCTGCGAGGGACAGACCTACCGCCACCGGGAGGAATGCTGCCCTTCGGGTGCGATGAGATGGATCTTGCGGGACTTGTAATAAGAGGAACTCAGCCGGGGAGTAGACAGTGAGTCGAGGTACTAGGGTGACTGGAAGGCATAAGAGGGTTGGAGGCTGGCTAGAAGTCAGGGTTTTTGTTAGGGTGCCATTACACCAGAAGAAGATGCCCCTTGGAGCGGTTAGGCTGGTTGAAACCCGCCTGGTGTGGTTACAATAGGAATAATTGTGGCCTAGGGAGTAGCAGGCCGGGAGCTGAGACTCAGGTAAGGCATAGAGTTGTACGTTAGGAATGGGAGTAAAGGGGTTAGATGATTCCGGAGCATTACGCGGAAAGGGAACCGGTACCGCAACGAGAGGAGTTTGTCCAAGAGTGGCACACAGAAGGCAGGAGGTTAAATTAGTAAGTCTGGACTGGTTAGCAAGTGCTAACCCCTCCCTGAGGAGGGCAATCCAGGAAAAGGGAGTATTGTGGGGTTGGAGTTGAGTGGTTAGCGCTTGTTCCTGCTTTTGTATAGAGGCGCTTACAGAGATGAGTACATAAGCGCGTCATATGTAAAGGTGTGAGGAGGGGTACGATTGCCCTGGGCAGTCATAGAGTGCTGTCTTTTGGGGACTGGTCCATCTTGGGTTCCAAGGGTCGGGAATGGTTAGAGTGAATTGGTTGTTTCCCGTAGGGATGCCCTGGGGATTGAGTGCGTCAGTTTTGGTTAGAAGTGAGAGACTGTTCCTGCCTTTTTCCCGAGTTTTTTCCAGGGCACAGGAGTTCATCCAGACACAGCCCAGACAAGAATGCCAGGAAGAGGTTTTACAGGTTTTAGGCTGTTTTTAATGGTAGCAGAGAACAGGGAAGGGGACCCTGGAATTGTAAAACCTAGAAAAGTTGAGCTGTATGGGGCGTGAGCACCCCGCTGTGGGGCAGTCAGTGGTGGCTAGAAGATAATTGTGAGAGTAAGGGGGAGGGTCACAGATATGCTGTGTTTTGGTATAGTTTTCAATAAGGAAGAATCTCCAGACATACTGAGAGGAGCTAAGTTTTGGTAAGTTTGAGAGACAGAGGGCCAGTAGGAGTACACTCCCAGCGGGGAGAGAGGGAGCCATCAGGGCACCTCTTTACTCGGGACAGGTGGACCCACGACGGGATTTGTGCGACCTTAATGGCTGACGGGGTGGCGAGGATAACTGTGTAAGGACCCTCCCACCGAGGAACTAGGGGCTTTGGGTTAAGGGTTTTTATGAGGACTGAGTCACCGGGGGAGATACCCTTGGAACTGGTAGGAGGATTAGAGGGGTGGGGTATGGAGGAGTTGGCGTGTTCCCTGAGGAGGTTTCTGAGGAGGGTGAAGTAGGGGAGATAGTTTTCTAGAGGGGTTGTGTTTGGAGGTGGAGGGGTGGACAGCAAAAAGGGGCGCCCGTAAAGGAGTTTGAACGGGCTGAGCTGTGATGAGCCCCGTGGACGTGCCCGTAACCTGGCAAGGGCTAGGGGAAGCAGGGTGATCCACGACTGTCGGAGTTCTAAGGAGAGTTTGGTGAGCTGCTCCTTGATGAGCCCGTTGGCTCGTTCTACCTTACCAGAAGATTGAGGATGGTAGGCAGCGTGAAGTTTCCACTGGATTCCTAGGGAGGTAGAGACCGCATTAGTGACTTTGGAGATAAAGGCAGGGCCGTTGTCGGACTGGATGGTAGCCGGGAGCCCAAAACGAGGAATGATGTCCTGGATCAGATGGTGGGCCACTTGGTCAGCCGACTCAGAGGTGGTAGGGAAAGCCTCTATCCATCCTGAAAAAGTGTCAACCAGGGTTAACAAATACTTAAAACGTTTGTGTTTAGGCATATGGGTGAAGTCTACTTGCCAGTCCTGACCTGGTAGGAACCCGCGAATCTGGTGGAGTTGCTGGCGGGGATGGCACGTCCCTTGAGGATTGGTTTTTGTACACGTGGAGCAGCTTGCGTGGACTTGGTGAATGGTTTGAGCGAGCCCGCTAGGGTGTAGCAGGGGTGTAAGGAAGTGGAGTAAGGCTTTTGGTCCGATATGGAGCGAGTTATGGATGTCCCGTATGATAGTGGTTTTCTGGGACTGGGGGAGGATAAGTAGGTTATGCTTGAAGGCCCATCCATCTCTGAAGGCAACACCAGGGGTTTGTTGTAGGGCTTGGAGTTCGGTGTCAGAATACTGGGGGTTGTAACAATGAGATAGAAAATATATTTTGGCTGGGGGTGGACAGTTTTGTGCAGTGTTCCTCGCTGTCCTATCGGCAAATGCATTACCGAGTGCTTCAGGAGACCCCGAGGACTGATGTCCCCGACAATGAATGATGGCTACTTGTTTAGGCAGTTGGATGGCCTCAATGAGGCTAGCAATAAGCTTGCCATTAATTACCGGGTACCCTTGGTGGTGAGGAAGCCTCTTTCCTTCCAGATCATACAGTGAGAATGTGCAATAAGGAAGACATACTTGGAGTCTGTGTAGATGTTGACGATTTTATTTTTTGCCCATTTAAGAGCTTGAGTGAGTGCGACAAGTTCTGCCTGTTGGGAGGTGGTACCTAAAGGCAAGGGGTGAGTTTCAATGACTTTAGAGTGGGTGACGACGGCATACCCCGCTGCACGAGGTTTGGAGGGACGTGAGAAAGAGCTGCCGTCTACAAAGAGGGTTACAGCTGCCTCAAGGGGGGTAGACTGTAGATCCGGTCGTGGGGACTGGGCTTCAGATAGAACCTCGGGGCAGCTATGCTCCGGCGGGGAAGCGGCGGGATTAGGAAGGAGGGTGGCCGGGTTTAGGGCAGGACAGTGGGAAAGAGTAATGTTGGGATTTTCTATAAAGAGTAGATGCATGAGCTGGATCTTAGAAGGTCCCAGGTGTGGCAAGGACTGATGGGAAAGGAGTTCCCGGAGCTTATGGGGGGAGAAGACCTGAAGTGGCTGCTGCAAATTTATCTTGAGGGCTTCTGGGGTAAGAATAGCGGCTGCCGCTAGTGCCCGGAGACAAGGTTGCCACCCTTTTTCAGTGGGTCCTAGCTGCTTAGAGAGATAGGCTAAGGGAAGAAAGGTGGGGCCAACGGGCTGCGCTAAGACTCCTAGGGCCACATGAGCCCTTTCATCAGTGTACAGGTGGAAGGGGAGGCTAGGGTTTGGTAAGGCCAGGCCTGTGGAGGTGCATAGAGTTTGGAGTAAGGTGTGGAAGGCTCGTGTGACCGCGCCTGGAGAGGACAACGGTCCCTCAGGAGTGTCCGTGGTGGCTTGGTATAATGGTTTTGCCAGGAGGGCAAAGTTGGGGACCCAGTGGCGGAAGAACCCAACCATTCCCAGGAAGGAGAGTATTTCTGTTGCTATCTGGGGTGGTTGGAGGGACCTGAGGGCCTGCAAGCAGTCAGCTGTGATAGATTTTTTTCCAGGTGTTATTTGTAGGCCTAGGTAGGTTACAGAGGGGGTGGCTATTTGGGCCTTCTTGAGGGATACGCGGTACCCCTTTGCGCCCAGAAAGTTTAGCAAGAGGGTGGTGGCCCGAATACATTCAGGGTGGCTAGGGGAGCAGACTAGCAGGTCATCAACATATTGAAGGACAACAGAAGGAGCGAGGTTGCAGTTAAGGAGGTCAGCGGCTAGAGCTTGCCCAAATAAGTGGGGGCTGTTCCTGAAGCCCTGGGGGAGGACCGTCCAAGTAAGTTGTTGAGAAAGGTCCGTGTGCGGGTCCTCCCAGGTGAAGGCGAAAATAAAGTACGAATCAGGGTGAAGGGGGATGGTGAAGAAGGCATCCTTGAGATCCAGGACTGAAAAGAAAGCAGTGTTGGAGGGGATTTTTGAGAGCAAGGTGTAGGGGTTGGGGACAACCGGGTATATGGGGATGACAGCATCATTGACCAGGCGGAGATCCTGGACCAGTCGATACTCTCCAGACGGTTTGCGAACAGGGAGGATGGGAGTATTACATGGGGAGTTGATAGGGATAAGGAGACCGCAACCTTTAACTCTGTTAACGATGGGAGAAAGTCCAAGGCGATGCTTCCTGGAGATGGGGAACTGGGGACGACAGAGGAATCTGGGAGAATGCTCTTTAAGGGAAATTTTGACAGGCTGGTGGTGTTTGGCAATTGTGGGTGTTTCAGTGTTCCAGACCTGAGGGTTGACGTCTGGGAGAAGGGAAAGAGAGTTTGTGGGGGTTGACGTAGGGTCAGAACTGTGGAGTAGCGCTAGGAAGCTGCAGTCGGTGGTGGGAGAGAAGGTGATGTTGGCGTGGAGTTTGGTGAGAATATCACGACCCAACAGGGGCACGGGACAGGAAGGGATGACTAGGAAGAAATGGCTAAACAAAGTGGGACCATACGAACAAGTTAACGGAGGGGTTTGCCATGGGGCATGGGGAGCGCCATCAATCCCCATAACAGAAACCTGGGAAGGACTAGTTTTGCCATGGTAAAAAGGGAGTACGGAGAAGGTAGCCCCCATGTCAAGTAAGAAGGAAACACTTTTTTACCCGCTACCTGAAGCGACACCCTGGGCTCGGCGAGGGTAACCGGGGTTGAGGAGCCAGGGCCTCTCTAGTCGTCCAACAGCCCTAGAAGTTCCGGGAACGGAGAGTTCTGGGCGCCTGGTTCCTGAGCAGCACGACCAGGTTTCAGGCCTCCAGTGACAGCCCCTTGCTGTCCAGGATGTCGGTCCGGAGAGACCGGGACCCTGGGCGAACTGGGGCAGTCAGACTTCCAGTGTCCCATAAGCTGACAGATGGGGCAGGGCTTGGTGGGTGGACGAGGTTGGGGGCAGGCCTTGGACCAGTGTCCTTCCTTCCCACATTTGAAACAAGCACCTGGAGGGGCGTGAGCGGTATTTTGTGGGCCCCGGTTTCCTGCCGGCCGCAGAGCTGCCACCAGGGCCTGGGTCTGTAAAGTGACCTTCTGTTTCATTCGGGCTTGGCGGGCTGCCTCTGCTGCATCTTCCCGGGTGTTAAAAACTTTAAAGGCCATTTTTACCAGGTCCTGTATGGGGGTTTCCGGCCCATCCTCAACCTTTTTTAGTTTTTTTCGGATATCAGGGGCAGACTGTGAGATGAAATGAGAGGCAAGAACAGTTGCCCCGTTTTGGGACGCGGGGTCTAGCCGGGTGAAACGGACAAGGGCATCTTGCAAGCGGCCGAGAAAGAGAGCGGGATTTTCATCTGGCCTCTGAGTTATTTCTCTGAGTTTGTCATAGTTTACTACCTTATGGGAGACAGTATCCATGCCCCGTAGGAGATATTGGAGCATGCGATCACAAGCTGGGATGTGGGATCCTGGTCCCTCCTGATAAATCCACTGGGGGTCTGTGCTAGGGAGAACTTCAGTTCCAACGGGGACCTGGTTGGGGTTTATAGCATGGTCCCTGTCGGCTATATGTCTAGCTGCCGCTAGGATGCGCTCATGTTCTTCGGCGGAAAGAGTGGAAGTGCAAATGACACGGATATCATGCCAAGTGAGACTATAGGCCTGAGTAAGGTACTGAAACTCCTTAATATAGGTGGAGGGGTCGGCTGAGAAAGATCCAAGTCGGCGTTCGATCTGAGCCAGGTCTTGGAGGGAGAAAGGGACATGAACTCTGACGAGCCCCTCCGCTCCGGCTACCTCATGGAGCGGCGCCAAGACAGCTGGTGGGTGGGAGCGAGTACGGGCCACAACTGGAGGACTTAAAGGGGGTGGTACCGCAACAGTTGGAAGTTGGGGGGAGGACGAGGAAGGAGGAGAAGGAGGAGCTGTGGGAGTGGGGGCAGGGTCTGCAACTGGCGCAACAGTTGGAGGGGAGGAGAAGGACGAGGAAGGAGGAGGAGGAGCTGTGGGAGTGGGGGCAGAATCTGCAACTGGCGGAGGAAGGGAGTTGGAGTGAGCAGGAGGGGGATGGGATAGGTGATCAGGCAGCTCCTCCTGCGGTTTGTAAGGAGGGGGAGAGCTGACCTTGGGAGGGGTGCGAGCTAAGAGAACTTGATGAGTAGAACAGGAGGAGCAGAGGTCGGGGTGGGAGCGTAAATCCCAAAAAGCCTGGATGTACGGCACCTCACAATCCTTGCCAGTACGGCGACAAAAATTGTCTAGGTCTTGTAGGATGTTGAAATCGAAAGTACCGGTTGGAGGCCAATGTGACCGGTTATTGAGCTGATACTGGGGCCAGGCCACTTGGGATAAAAAGATAAGCGTCTTTCGTTTGAGAGTCTGAGAGTAACCCAGCCGAGAGAAATTGAGGAGTAAACACCCAAGGGGGGTGTTACTGGGGATTTTAGACTCCGTGTTCCCCATGGCGCGTGTGGCAGGAACTCCCCTTTAGCGGAATTGGGCTAGAGTGGTGTGAGGAGAGGCATCCCGTCTGCCTCACAGCCCCTCTAGAGGGAGATAGGAAGAGTTAGAGGAAGCGTCCTTCTCTCCAACTGTTCCTATTATGGACGTGGACGTGGGAAGGATCAGAGGAGGCGTCCCTCGTCTGATGACTTCCAAGGCTCCTGGAGCCGGACTGGAGGATCTGACTCAGGCCGGCCGGCGCTAGGCGAGAGATCCGTGGAGTGGGAGATGCGAAAGGAAAAGAGGCCACCACACGCACCGAGGGGAAGATAGGCAAGTAAACGGACTTACCTTATACGGAGTGTGGAGGCCAATTCAGAGGAAGGGGGGTCGCCAGAGGGAGGGGGCCGCTGGTGGACCAGCCGCCCACACCTCCCGGGTTTCGGCACCAAATGTGCGACCTGCAGAGACCCTTCCCGAAATAATTCAGTCCAAGGAGCCGCTGGGCCAAGTCCAGGTTTATTGGGGTTTGCGGGCAACTCAGGCAGGAGAAGGGAGAGCTGCCCCCAGCAGCTGCCGGAGGGGGTCTTTATAGGGGCGGCGGCCTGCTTAGGCAAGGTGTCATGGAGTGATTGGTGGAGGTTAAACAAAGAAGAAGGAAGAGCCATGTGGCAAGGGGGATGGGCTAGTCCTGTTGCCGGGCAGACTAACTTCCGGAGGCGGCCTGCTGGGTGTGGGTTCAGGATAGGGGGAATGGGCCCTTTCTACCCCACACACAGCAGCTCAGCAAAGCCCCTGCGGGCAGGCAGTGGATAGGCGTGCTGCTAGCTGGGCAGGTCAGACCTGAAAGAAAAATAAAAAAAGGCAGTAGTGCAACAGAAACTCATAAAGCTCCAACTCCCTGGGACAGAGCACCTGGGAACAAAAAGTGCTTTATGAGTTCAGCTGCAGCAGACCTAAACGTACCTGCCCAGCAGCTCTGAATGAACAACGGAGCTCACAACTCAGGACTTAAGCCCCAATAAAAGATAGACTGTCTCCTCAAGTAGCTCCCTGATCCCCATAGATCCAAAGACTCACCTCATAAAGGAGAGAACGGACTGACAGTAGGCGAGCATCCTTCTGGGACAAAGATAGCAGAAGAGGAAACTAGCAGCAACCCTTAATGTTCTGCAGCTGCTGCAGGTGACCCCCAAGGCAAGCAGGGCCTGGAGAGGACCTCAGCAGTCCTACAGCAGAGGGGCCTGACTGTTAGAAGGAAAGCCTAAAAAAAAAAAAAAAAAAAAAAAAAGAAGTAACTTCAGCATCCACGAACTAGAAGGTCACTCAGAGACCCAATCTGAAAGACAGTAATTACAAAGAAAACAGGTGGATAAACCCACAAAAATGGGAAGAAACCAGCGCAAAAGGATGAAAACTCCCGAAACCAGAACACCTCTCCTCCTAAAAGGGATCACAACTCTTCACCAGCAAGGGAACCAGACTGGACGGAGAAGGAGGGTGATGAAATGACAGAATCAGACTTCAGAAGGTGGGTAGTAAGAAACTACAGTGAGCTAAAAGAACATGTTCTAACCCAACGCAAAGAAACTAGGAACATTAAAAAAAGATTGGACGAAATGCTAACGAGAATGGACAGCATAGACAGGATTAGAAGTGAATTGATGGAGCTGAAAAACACAACACGAGAACTTCGTGAAGCATGCACAAGCTTCAACAGCCGAATTGGCCAAGCAGAAGAAAGGATATCAGAGGTCGAAGATCAACTCAATGAAATAAAAAGAGAAGGCAAGAACAGAGAAAAAAGCACAAAAAGGAATGAACAAAATCTTCAAGAAATGTGGGACTATGTGAAAAGACCCAATCTACGTCTGATAGGTGTACTTGAATGTGATGAAGAGAATGAATCCAAGCTGGAAAATACTCTTCAGGATATTATCCAGGAAAACTTCCCCAACCTAGCAAGGCAGACCAATATTCAAATCCAGGAAATACAGAGAACACCACAAAGATATTCCTCAAGAAGAGCAACCCCAAGGCACATAATCGTCAGATTCGCCAGGGTTGAAATGAAAGAGAAAATGCTAAGGGCAGCCAGAGAGAAAGGTCGGGATACCCACAAAGGGAAGCCCATTAGACTCACAGCAGATCTCTCAGCAGAAACCCTACAAGCCAGAAGAGATTGGGGGCCAATATTCAACATCCTTAAAGAAAAGAACTTTCAACCCAGAATCTCCTATCCAGCCAAACTAAGCCTCATAAGTGATGGAAAAATAAAATCCTTTGTGAACAAGCAAGCACTCAGAGATTTCAACACCACCAAACCTGCTCTACAAGAACTCCTGAAAGAGGCTCTACACATATAAAGGAACAACCAGTACCAGCCACTCCAAAAACACACCAAACGGTAAAAGAGCATCAACACAATCAAGAATCTGCATCAACTAACCAACAAAACAGCCAGGTAGCATCAAAATGACAGCATCAAATTCACACATAACAATACTATCCCTAAATGTCAATGGACTAAATGCCCCAATCAAAAGACACAGACTGGCAAATTGGATAAAAAGCCAAAACCCATCAGTGTGCTGTATCCAGGAAACCCATCTTACATGCAAGGATACACAAAGGCTCAAAATAAAGGGATGGAGGAAGACCTACCAAGCAAATGGAGAGCAAAAAAAGGCAGGAGTTGCAATTTTCGTCTCTGATAAAATAGACTTTAAAGCAACAAAGATCAAAAGAGACAAAGAAGGACATTATTACATAATGGTAAAAGGATCACTGCAACAAGAAGAGCTAACGATCCTAAATATATACGCACCCAATACAGGAGCACCCAGATACATAAGGCAAGTTCTTAATGACTTACAAAGAGACTTAGACTCCCACACAATAATAGTGGGAGACTTTAACACCCCATTGTCAATATTAGACAGATCAACCACACAGAAAATCAACAAGGATATCCAGGACCTGAACTCAGACCTGGAACTAGCAAACCTAATAGACATTTACAGAGCTCTCCACCCCAAATCCACAGAATATACATTCTTCTCAGCACCACATCACACCTACTCTAAAATTGACCACATAATTGGCAATAAATCTCTCCTCAGCAAATGCAAAAGAACAGAAATCATAACAAACAGTCTCTCAGACCACAGTGCAATCGAGTTAGAACTCAGAATGCAGAAACTAACTCAGAACCGCACAGCTTCATGGAAACTGAACAACTTGCTCATGAATGTTGACTGGATAAACAATGAAATGAAGGCAGAAATAAAGATGTTCTTCGAAACCAATGAGAACGAAGACATCACTTACCAGAATCTCTGGGACACATTTAAAGCAGTCTCTAGAGGAAAATATATAGCAATGAGTGCCCACATGAGAAGAAAGGAGAGATCGAAAATTGACTTCCTATCATCAAAATTAAAAGAGCCAGAGGAGCAAGATCAAAACAACTCAAAACCTAGCAGAAGACAGGAAATAACTAAGATCAGAGCAGAACTGAAGGAAATAGAGACACAAAAAACTCTTCAAAAAATCAATAAATCCAGGAGCTGGTTTTTTGAAAAGATCAACAAAATAGACCACTAGCCAGACTAATAAAAAAGAAAAGAGAGAATAAACAAATTGATGCAATAAAAAAACGATAAAGGGGATATCACCACAGATTCCACAGAAATCCAAACCATCATCAGAGATTATTACAAACAACTCTATGCACATAAACTAGTAAACCTGGAAGAAATGGATAAATTCCTGGACACCTGCATCCTCCCAAGCCTAAACCTGGAAGAAGCCAAAACCCTGAATAGACCAATAACAAGGTCTGAAGTCGAGGCAGCAATAAAGAGCCTACCACCCAAAAAAAGCCCAGGTCCAGATGGGTTCACAGCCGAATTCTACCAGACATACAAAGAGGAGCTGATACCATTCCTTCTGAAACTATTCCAGACAATCCAAAAAGAGGGAATCCTTCCCAAATCATTTTACAAGACAAATATCATTCTGATACCAAAACCCGGCAGAGACTCAACAAGAAAAGAAAATTTCAGGCCAATATCCATGATGAACATAGATGCAAAAATCTTCAATAAAATACTAGCAAACCGATTGCAACAGCATATCAAAAAGCTCATCCACCATGATCAAGTAGGATTCATCCCGGGGATGCAAGGCTGGTTCAACATACGCAAGTCCATAAACGTAATTCACCACATAAACAGAACCAAGGACAAAAACCACATGATTATCTCAATTGATGCAGAGAAGGCTTTTGACAAAATTCAACAACCTTTATGCTAAAAACCCTCAATAAACTAGGTATTGATGGAACGTATCTCAAAACAATAACAGCTATTTACGACAAACCAACAGCCAATATCATACTGAATGGGCAAAAACTGGAAGCATTCCCTTTGAAATCTGGCAATAGACAAGGATGCCCTCTCTCATCACTCCTATTCAATATAGTACTAGAAGTTCTAGCCAGAGCAATCAGGCAAGAAAAAGAAATAAAGGGTATCCAAATTGGAAAGGAGGAAATCAAATTGTCTCTATTTGCAGATGACATGATTGTATACCTGGAAGACCCCATCGTCTCAGCCCAAAGTCTCCTGAAACTGATAAACAACTTCAGCAAAGTCTCAGGATACAAAATCAACGTGCAAAAATCACAAGCATTCCTATACACCAGTAATAGACTTAAAGAGAGCCAAATCAAGAACGAACTGCCATTCACAATTGCTACAAAGAGAATAAAATACCTAGGAATACAACTAACAAGGATCGTAAAGGACCTCTTCAAGGAGAACTACAAGCCATTGCTCAACGAAATAAGAGAGGATACAAACAGATGGAGAAACATTCCATGTTCATGGTTAGGAAGACTCAACATCATGAAAATGGCCATACTGCCCAAAGTAATTTACAGATTCAACGCTATTCCCATCAAGCTACCAATGACCTTCTTCACAGAACTGGAAAAAAACACCTTAAACTTCATATGGAACCAAAAGAGAGCCCGCATAGCCAAGTCAATTCTAAGCAAAAGGAACAAAGCAGGAGGCATCACACTACCGGACTTCAAACTATACTACAAGGCTACAGTAATCAAAACAGCATGGTACTGGTATCAAAACAGAGATATAGACCAATGGAACAGAACAGAGGCCTCAGAGGAAATACAACATACCCACAACCATCTGATCTTCGACAAACCTGACAAAAACAAGCAATGGGGAAAGGATTCCCTGTTTAATAAATGGTGTTGGGAAAACTGGCTAGCCATGTGCAGAAAGCAGAAACAGGACCCCTTCCTGACACCTTACACCAAAATTAACTCCAGATGGATTAAAGACTTAAACATCAGACCTAACACCATAAAAACCCTAGAAGAAAATCTAGGCAAAACCATTCAGGACATAGGTGTAGGCAAGGACTTCATGACCAAAACGCCAAAAGCAATGGCAACAAAAGCCAAAATAGACAAATGGGACCTAATCAAACTCCACAGCTTCTGCACGGCAAAAGAAATAGTCAATAGAGTGAATCGGCAACCAACAGAATGGGAAAAAAAATTTGCAGTCTACCCATCTGACAAGGGGCTGATATCCAGAATTTACAAAGAACTAAAGCAGATCTACAAGAAAAAAACAAACAAGCCCATTCAAAAATGGGTGAAGGATATGAACAGACACTTTACAAAAGAAGACATACAGGAGGCCAACAAACATATGAAAAAATGCTCATCATCACTGGTCATCAGAGAAATGCAAATCAAAACCACATTGAGATACCATCTCACACCAGTTAGAATGGTGATCATTAAAAAATCTGGAAACAACAGATGCTGGAGAGGATGGGGAGAAATAGGAACACTTTTACACTGTTGGTGGGAATGTCAATTAATTCAACCATTGTGGAAGACAGTGTGGCGATTCGTCAAGGACCTAAAAATAGAAATCCCATTTGACCCAGCAATCCCATTACTGGGTATATATCCAAAGGATTATAAATAATTCTACTATAAGGACACATGCACACGAATGTTCATTGCAGCACTGTTTACAATAGCAAAGACCTGGAACCAACCCAAATGCCCAATGAAGATAGACTGGATAGGGAAAATGTGGTACATATACACCATGGAATATTACGCAGCCATCAAAAACGATGAGTTCACGTCCTTTGTAGGGACATGGATGAACCTGGAAACCATCATTCTCAGCAAACTGACACAGGAGCAGAAAATCAAACACCGTATATTCTCACTCATTGGTGGGTGTTGAACAATGAGAACACATGGACACAGGGAGGGGAGCACTACACACTGGGGTCCGTTGGGGGGAAATAGGGGAGGGACGGGGGGTGGGGAGGTGGGAAGAGATAGCATGGGGAGAAATGACAGATACAGGTGAGGGGATGGAAGACAGCAAACCACACTGCCATGTGTGTACCTATGCAACAATCTTGCATGTTCTTCACATGTACCCCAAAACCTAAAATGCAATAAAAAAATTAAAAAAATAAAAATAAATAAATAAATAAATAAATAAAAATAAAAATAAAGATTCTTAGAAAAAGTATAGCGAAATGATGAGCGGAAATGCCGTACTACATTAGAGAGAAAAAATAATAATGACAATAAAATTACACTTATATTAAGGTACAACTTTAATGAGTTCAGTTTACAAAATTATAATGCTAATGACCTTCTTAACTAGAAGGTATTTAAGCTCATAAGTGAGCATTAACTATGTTTCCTATCACTCTCACAAAGAAAGATTATTTGTAATTTTAGGAAAGTATTTGAATAAAGTATTTTCTGCTTATGTTAAAAAAAAAAAAAAAAGATTTTAAAGAATTATCTGGATTGGGGAGGATCCATGATGGCTGAATAGGAACAGCTCTAGAGTGCAGTTCCCAGCAAGAATAATGCAGAGGGTGAGTGCTCACCTCATTTCCAAACAAATTTTCACTGCCCAAAGACCAAGAAATTCCTAAGCCAAAAAGCCCCATGAGTTTTTAGCATGGCGGTTTCAGCTGGTGCCAAGTTGGCACACAGAAACTCACACAAATCTGGGAGGTCATTTCAACTAGCGCCTGGAATGCCTGGGAGACAGAGCCACCCATTCAACTGAAAGGGACGGGGCAGACACCTTTCAAACAGAAAGGCGATATGGCTCAGCAGATACCACCCCCACAAAACAAGCAATCTGAAATGCTGTGGATTGAGAGTTTTGTAGCAAGTGCTGCTGGACCCAGGACGATCCAGCTCAGTGGGGGGAAGGGCGACAACCACTACCGAGGCAGTTCATACAGCAGCTGGGCAGAGCCTGTTGTAGGTCAGTAACACTTCTGAGGGCAAACTGTGACTAGACTACTCTGTGTGGGGCAGGGCCTCTATGAAAAAAGTTAGCAGCATGACAGGAACTTCTTATAAATAAGTTAGCATCTCATCTAACCTTTTAGAAAAAAGCTTAGAAAATAACCTTTAAAAAACAGCTTAGAAAATAATATAAATGACTTGACAGACCTGAAAAACACAGCACAAGAACTTTGCAAAGCATACACAAATTTCAATAGCCAAATCGACCAAGCGGAAGAAAAGATATCAGAGATTGAAGATCAACTCAATGAAATAAAATGAGAAGGGAAGAATGGAGAAAAAAGGAGTGAAAAGAAATGAACAAAGCCTCCAAAATATATGGGATTACGTGAAAAGAGCTAATCTACGTTTGATAGGTGTACCTGAATGTGACGGAGAGAATGAATCCAAGCTGGAAAACACTCTTCAGGATATTATCCAGGAGAACTTCACCAACCTAGCAAGCCAAGCCACCATTCAAGTCCAGGATATACGGAGAACACCACAAACATATTCCTCAAGAAGAGCAACCCCAAGGCACATAATCGTCAGATTCGCCAGGGTTGAAATGAAGGAAAACATGCTAAGGGCAGACAGAGAGAAAGGTCGGGTCACCCACAAAGGGAAGCCCATCAGACTCACAGCGGATCTCTCCACAGAAACCCTACAAGCCAGAAGAGAGTGGGGGCCAATATTCAACATCCTTAAAGAAAAGAACTTTCAACCTTGAATTTCATATCCAGCCAAACTAAGCTTCATAAGCAAAGGAGAAAGAAAATCATTTATGGACAAGCAATTGCTGAGAGATTTCATCACCACCAGGCCTGCCTTACAAGAGCTCCTGAAAGAAACACTAAACAAAAAAGGAACAACCAGTACCAGCCATTCCAAATAGGTACCAAATGGTAAAGACCACCTACACAATGAAGAAAATGTGTCAACTAATGGACAAAACATCCAACTAGCATCAAAATGGCAGGATCAAATTCACACATAACAACATTAACCTTAAATGTAAAAAGGCTAAATGCCCCAATTCAAAGACACAGACTGGCCAATTGGATAAAAGGTCAAGACCCATTGGTGTGCTGTATTCAGGAAACCCATCTCATGTGCAAGGACACACATAGGCTCAAAATAAAGGGATGGAGGAAGGTTTATCAAGCAAATGGAGAGCAAAAAAAGCAGGAGTTACAATCCTAGTCTGTCAAAATGGACTTTAAACTACCAAAGATCAAAAGAGACAAAGAAGTGCATTACATAATGGTAAAAGGATCAGTGCATTAAGAACTAACGATCCTAAATATATACACACCCAATACAGGAGTACCCAGGTACATAAAGCAAGTTCTTAATGACCTACAAAGAGACTTATACTCTCACACAATAATAGTGGGAGACTTTAAAACTCCGCTGTCAATATTAGACAGATCAACGAGACAGAAAATTAACAAGGACATCCAGGACTTGAACTGAGATCTGGACCAAGGGAACCTAATAGACATCTACAGAAATCTCCACTCCAAATCCATAGAATATACATTCTTCTCGGCACCACATTGCACCTATTCTAAAATTGACCACATAATTGGAAGTAAATCACTCCTCAGCAAATGCAAAAGAACGGAAATCCTAATGGTCTCTCAGACCATAGGGTAATGAAATTAGAACTCAGAATTAAGAAACTATCTCAGAACTGCACAGCTTCATGGTAACTGAATAACTGGCTCCTGAATGTTGACTGGATAAACAATGAAATGAAGGCAGAAATAAAGATATTCTTTGAAACCAATGAGAACCAAGATACAATGTACCAGAATCTCTGGGACACATTTAAAGCAGTGTCTAGAGTGAAATTTATAGCAATAAATGCCCACATGAGATTTGAGGAAAGATCTAAAATTGACACTCTGTTATCAAAATTGAAAGAGCAAGAGGAGCAAGATCAGAAAAACTCAAAAGCTAGCAAAAGATAAGAAATAACTAAGATCAGCAGAACTGAAGGAGATAGAGACACAAAAAACCCTTCAAAAAAATCAATAAATCCAGGAGCTGGTTTTTTTTAAAAGATCAATAAAATAGACCACTAGCCAGATTAATTTTAAAAAAAAGGGAGAAGAATCAAATAGATGCAATAAAAAATGATAACGGGGATATCACCACTGAGCCCACAGAAATACAAACTACATTCAGAGATTATGACAAACAACTCTATGCACATAAACCAGTAAACCTGGAAGAAATGGACATATTCCTGGACACTTGCACCCTCCCAAGCCTAAACCAGGAAGAAGTTGAAACCTTGAATAGACCAATGACAAGGGCTAAAGTTGAGGCAGCAATTACACTGTTGGTAGGATTGTAAACTAGTTCAACCATTGTGGAAGACAGTGTGGTGCTTCCTCAAGGACCTAGAAGTAGAAATTCCATTTGACCCAGCAATCCCATTACTGAGATTTATAGTCCCAAAGGACTATAAATCATTCTATTATAAAGACACATGCACACATATGTTCACAGCGGCACTGTTTACAATAGCAAAGACCTGGAACCAACACAAACGTCCATTGACAATAGACTGTACAAGGAAAATGTGGCACATATACACCATGGAATACTGTGCAGCCATAAAAAATGATGAGTTTGTGTCCTTTGCAGGGACATGGATGAACCTGGAAACCATCATTCTCAGCAAACTGACACAAGAGCAGAAAATCAAACACCACATGTTCTCACCTCAAATACTTTTCAATTTTTTTGCGTTGAGCACATTTGTGAATCTTCTTTTGTGTTTAAACTCACCCATCATAATTATTTCCAAAGAATTCATGAATCTGTTACATGTAAAACTGAAGGGCTAGCCTGTAAGGCTGAGGCAGGAGAATAGTTTGAACCCAGGAGATGGAGGTTGCAGTGAGCCAAGATGGTGACACTGTACTCCAGCCTGGGAGACAGAGTGAGACTAAGTCTCAGCAAACAAACAAAAACTGAAGGGCTCTTACCAGAATTTCAGAAAAATAATGCTTATGAAAAAAAAAAAAAACAGCTTTATAAACCCAGTTGGATATCAGAGTTTTAAGTTCTAGGTAAGAAGAATGATTAAATATCTCCAATGAGATAGTTGATATGAAATGTTTTGAAATGTATATAATACATAATGTGTTAATATACTACTGTGCAATAAATTGACGCACTCCACATGCAAGCGACCCAAATCTAGAGGATGATACTGCTGAGTAGAAAACTTAGAGATATTTTTCAAAAATGCAACTTTTGCTTGTTTTCCTGGGTATCCCAACTAATATCTATTGAAGATCTAGGAGTCACAGAAATATTAGAAAAGCTTTTCTATATTACAATCATGTCTCACTTTGCTATAAATTTTCTCAATTAAAAAAGCTTAGTCACGGAGCTTGAGATCCTCAGAAACAAAGCCTTTGCCTTATCGAGCATATATTGACTGTATTTTTGTTTAGCTCTCTACCTCAGTTCCAATTTTGCTTAATGTCACTTGTGATGCTGCTTTATAATTCTGTAACACATTTTGAGTTTGTTTTCTTTTTAACTCTTTTTATTATTTCCAGAAATTACAAAACCAAAATTTCAAATGTCCCATGTATAAAAACAAATGTGTCACAAATTCCAGGTTTGCAATGACAGCTATGGCAAATTACCTCTCATTTGAATTCAAAATGTCACCTACTATTGCACTTTTCTGAGGGGATGCAAAGGATAAAGCCCTTAAATAATCAATGATATTATTCCTATGGAAATACAGTTTTATGTTTGAAGCATTTCTTGTTTAAAAAACAAGCAGTAGTGTAATCATCTTAATATTTTCAATGAGGGTATGATAAATACAAAACAAACTTCTTTCCCTGTTCTACATATAAGGGGTAATAATAAAACTAAAGTTATACTCAGTACAACAATATTCTTCACTAAGGAGAGATTTGTAGATCTGAATAACACTTTTAGAAATGAAACATATTTGACCAATAAAATGAGTTTATAAAAAGACCATTACTCAAGAAATTTGAACTCCTGTGTACATAAGAGTGTCCTACGTATAGTCAACACGTTTCAAACCCAAAATATTTTGTTGCTAAAATACTCATCTCTTATACTAAAAATATAAATACCTTTATTTACTAGTCTTATTAAACTCAATAAGAATCAGTCTTCTAGTTTCTTTGGATAACAGGAATTACATTTGGTAAAATTATTTGATTAGAGAGTAATGATCATTATTAGACTAGAGTAAATTAAATTACAATTATTAAAATTACAGATAATTATAATATAGCTTATTTTCAAAGCTAAATTAATCCTTCAAAAAAACCTGTGTTTTACCCATGTGCTTAATATATGCCTGTATATCTATTAATACAATGCATAATAATGGCTTTGGTCATTTGAAAGCTAAAAGTATGTAATTGAACAATTATTACAGCCACACTGCCTGAAGGCACTATTTGTCAAGAGAGTTATATGATGGCCAATTATATCCACTCAACCTTGATGGATAATTCTATCTTCAGATGGGAACAAATTACCATTATACTACTTTCCTCCGTCCTCCAAAGTTTAACTATTGGGTTTTACAATGTAAATTTTCTGAAATGAACACTTTTTAGTGCCAGGCTTGCTTTGATTTAAATAAAACTATGTACTATGCACATTTTTTCAGAATATTTCAGATAAATATTCAAACAAAAGTAAAATAAAATCTCAGTCCTCAAGAACATGGACACAATTTAAGAAAGAGGGGCAATATTTGAGTTACTATTGTAGTTGTCATAAAACCCTAACCTGGAAGTACGCATTTTTTTCAACGACAGGCATAGTGATATTACTTTAACATACAATCTCATTTAATTTTATAGCTATGAAGTGAACATAAGTAACAGAATAGAAAGAATCCAGATAAAAATTTTTAAGGCAGGATTATAATGACAACAAGAGAAGTAAAAACTCAAAATGTGATGCCAACAAAGGAAACAAAATAACTAAAAAATAGTTCTGAAGTCAATTCTTACGAGGACAGTATAATAAATGAGATTCTTCATGTTTATTCCAAGTTATAAAATAATCAAATTCTATTTGGTTTCCTTTTTGAAATATTAGGGAATAGAATATACATTAGAAAGGCTTCTATCATAAAGGACTGTTTTTAATTTTTTTTTGGTGGTTGTTGTTATCTTCAAATTTTATAGTAAGTCTTCAGTGAGCCCAAGTAAACATTATTCTATAAATTTATTTGATATAAAATAGGATTTCATACTCCAGAAAGAATCATGCCTTCTTGAGATATTATTGAGTTACAACTCTCTTGGCTAGGCATTTTATTTTTAAAATGAATGAACTTAAAACTTCAAATATTTGAAGGAATTGTTTAATAATTTGTGATTTATAAATATTTTCTGTAAGTTGGAACCTGTTTGCTGGTCTCTTTGAAATTTAGGCCAGTATTTACAAATAGATTTTATATCAAGAATTGTTTTGATTTGTGTTATTTTGGTCCTATTGATGCCATGAGTGAACATTAGAGACATATATTCCTCCTTTGGACTGTGTTTCAATGGGTGGGAAACCCTGAACTAGTCTTTTTAAAAATGATAAATTCAATGACCGATTAAAGCAAAAATAAAAACTAACACAAAATAAACAAAGATAAAGGAAATAAAATCCACACATCAGTTCATAGGATTTTTCATTACTAGAAGTAAGTTTTTAAACCTTAAGGTTTCTGTGTCTTCTTTCCTATGAGGTTACAATATTATGAAAAGATAAATAATATTAGATAAAAATAAATCAGAATATATGTGCACCTTTTTCAATTGGAGGTGGATATGCTTGGTCTTTCTCCATGAGTATATGCTTTTTTCAAAAACCCTCAATACATTTTCTATCAACTTAAATCTAGTTTATTCAGCTTCAACCATCCATCTGTGCCCGTCACCGTAATTTCTATCTAGCCCCTTCTCTCTAATAATACTTATGGTTCTACTTTCCTCAATCCTTCTTTTTAGCTTCTTCTTTTCACTCAACTCTACTTTGGATTCCCATGGAAAGCTTCAAATGAAGAGTGAACTCCTGTTTCAGAAACGGTTTGTCACCCCAGCATAGCAGGTTAACCAGAGGTAATCTTCTGTAGGCTTGAATAAAATTGTAATTTTGACATCTTTTGTGTAGCTAAACACAAAGAAAACACATGATACAGATTCATGAAAAACCCTGGACTGTAAATCTGAATGCCTAACTAGTTACATATTTTACTTTAGGCAAATTTCTTAATCTCTGGACATATGCTATTTTGAATGTATATTGGGAATTGAGGTGGATGCCTCCTTTTACATTCTGTAACACTGTTAATATGATGGCAAATTATGGATTTCTGTATTTCCCTAGGTTACTCATTTAATTTTCATTAATCACTTGCTATCATTCAACACATATAATGGCTAAATACCAAATTAGTTTTTACTGTAAAAAAAATCAGAGCAATAATCTAGCCACAGAAAACATACGCCTTCAGTTTTTCAAATATTCTTCTCACTCAGTAATTTATTAGTACATCTAAATGTTAACACCCATTCTGAAAATAGTCAGTCCTACTCAACATTTTCTAATCCAGTTACATTGTGGAAGAGGGTCAAATTTTGGCTTAATAAATACCTGTAGTCACACTTGAGAAGAACCAGCCTGCATTCTGAGATTAATTCCTAAGCCCCCCCTTTTTTCAACATTTATTATATTATTTATTGTAAGTTTATTATAGGTATCCAATATCTCCTTCTAGTTGGCTTAGTTTCTTTTTAAACAGATATAGAATTTTTATCAAATGCATTTTTTTATTATTATACTTTAAGTTCTAGGATACACGTGCAGATTGTGCAGGTTACATAGGTATACCTGTGCCATGGTGGTTTGCTGCACCCATCAACCCGTCATCTACATTAAGTATTTCTCCTAATGCTATGCCTCCCCTAGTACCCCACCCCACAACAGGCCCTGGTGTGTGATATTTTCCTGGTGTAAAGATGTTTACAAATGGTAGAATAGGAGGCCCCTGAGTATCTCTCTATTCATGGATAAACCGACTAAATATCTACACACAGATGGATTCTCTTCAAAAGAAAGCCAGACTCTATTTAGAAGACTCTAACGCACTGAATAACTAAGAAAATATACACATCAAAATATGTAGAAAAAGCAGAAATATACTCTATCACCAAGTTTACCCTGAGCATAGCACCTCACAATCAAAAAGATTTACCAACTCTCAGCTTCTTCCTGAGGGTTAAGAGGCTTGTACCACAAATATATCACCCCAACGTTTATGGCCCCTGCCAGAAGGCTTGGCTCTTAAATCATCTTGATTGAGTAGTAGCAGAGACTAGGCACCAGAGTATCTTCCCAAAACAAAATGAACAAAGTTGGGAGAAGGAGTGTTCAACATTATGAGCACTTCCAGATGCTGACACCTCTGGAATCAGTCCAACTTCCCACTTTACCCTGGAAACAATTTGGCTGCATACTTTTCCAGTAGGTTCTCGTAGTTCTGGTTTCTAAAAAGTTAGTATCGAGGAGCTTTTTTTTTTTTTTTTTTTTTTAAACAAATAAAGAATAAACCTTCTGCAGCCTAAACAGAGAAATTACATGCCCTAAATCTTCTTCCGCAGCTTGCACCAACAATAAAACCAAGCCTACAAGTTCTCCCTGGAAAGAGGGTAGAGGCCACTGGGAGTTAAGAACATGAGGGACAGCACTCCCTGTGTCTCCTTACCTGGCTTGCTCTACCCCATAAATCTCAGCAATCTGTCACTGGAAGGAGGCTTAGAGATCCTGATGTTCCTGAACAGGAGAGTGATCACGAGGTTAAGTTCAACATTGGGAGATGTTAGTCAAGGGGTAGATACTAAGTCTCATCACACACGGAGAAAACCTAACTCTATGAGGTCATAGATATGCTAATTTCCTTAATTGTGATGATTGTTTCATGAGATAAAATAATCAGGTTGTACGCATTAAATATATACAATAAGAAAATGAGCTTTGTTACAAACAGAAAATATAAATAACAAAATAGATATAAACATACCTATTTTTCTAATAAATATTTTCTAATATCTAGTACAATATTTGTAATTTGTACTATATTTTCTAATAAATATATATTTATTAGATATGTTTTATATTTTTTCTAATAAATATTAATAAAAATAATAAATTTAATACAAATAAGGTGTAACAATTCTAATCATACAAAGAATACATGTGAGATGGACAAGTGAATGAATCGGGAACTTTCGAGTTTTACTCTTCTATTGAATTTCTGCAATGAACTAAAACCTTATACTTATTTCTCTCTGTGTGGATGTGCGTATAAATCTTGAAAAGATATATTCTTTTCGCCTATTTTTTGTCATCACAAAGACTTTTGAATGTGAGTATTTTTCATTTAAAGTAGCATTTTATAAAAAATTTGAAAGACAAAAATAAAAATGTTATCCCTAATTCCAGAAACCTGACACAATCATCTGTTGCCTTACTTTATATAATGTAATGGGAATAGAAGAACAAACTACAGTCCACCACTTGCTTTTGTAAGTAAAGTTTCACTGAAACACTAACACAGTCATTTGTTTATACATAGTCTATGACTGCTATCATGTCTCATTGAAGAGTTACGTAGTAGCAATAGGAATTATGTGGCTCACGAAGTATAAACGATTTATTTTCTGTCTCTTTTAAGAAAAAAAAAATTGCTGAGGCATTGAGTAGAACATATATTACAACAGTATATTTGACAAGGTTGTAACCAGTGTCAATACAATTTTGTACCCATTCCCACTTAATATTGTAGCAAATGCATTTTTCAATTTCTGTTTTCATGAGCATAGTCTTTAAAGATTTTTTAGTGACTCATCTATCAGATAGGACCTTACTTAATAGAACATTTCCTTATTGTTGAACATTTAGATTCTAATTTTATAGTACTATAATTATCAAAAGAATAACTTTAATGAATATTTTTGGCATATTTTAGATAATTCTTATGGTAGATACCAAGAAAATGAATTAGTAGGTCTAAAGATATGAATAGAGTTTTTATAAAAATTATCATACGGATTTTTAAAAGATTTGTTCTGATTGATAACGGCAACAGCTATGCATGTTGTTACTTAATTAATTTGACAATTTCAGGAAAGGTTATGGGGGATAGTATTTATAAAAATAATTATATAATTGAGAGAAAAATTTGTACTTTACTCATTAATAATTTGTATTTGTTTGATTATTACTGAGGTTGTACATTTTTCCTTTTTAAACTTTTGGATAGTATCTGATCTTATCCTTTATTCCTATGTTTGGAACCTTCAATTTATTCATCCTGTCAATTCTTTGATTTTTATGTAGAAAAAAATTTATCTGACATTCTTGATTAAATATCTTGAAGTGTCTTAATCTGTTATATCTGGCGATTTAAACCAATATTATCTATCTTTAATCCCTCTCTGTTCTACTGAAATGTAAAAATTTGTGCTAATGATCTGCTTTTAAATGTTTATCATTTCTTACCCATTTGTGGCTTTTGAACCTGATGACTCTTGTCATTTTAAAATTCTTCTTTCTTATTTTTATATTTAGTTTCTCATGGTTCTCTCTCCTATCAGTTTTCATTTTTATATTATCTTCTTATTCTCATATTTCAAACATTCATGGTCTTCTGGTTCCATCAAAGCCTTTTTTCTTATGACTCACTGCACTTTCGTGGGCATTCTCAAACTCTCAAAAGTCTCTGTTTTCTGCTATGCTTTCCATATCTTCATTACTTATTTCCCTCTAAGCTCCATTTGTAAATTTTCAAATTCTTACTAAACATCTCTACTTCAGTGTCCAACAGGTTTAAAAAAAATAATTAACCTTTCAATCTCCTGGAAGTAGCTTCTCTACATATAGTACGTTGCTCATTTAATGATACTGTCATTGATCCATTTTCTCTAGCAAAAGTCTTGCAATGCCCTCTTACATTTACCTTCTCACACTCTGAATTCACTAAGTCACCAGGTATTGACAATTCTAACTTTCAAATATCTTATTTTGCTAAGCCATCCCCACCGCCAAGGAGGAGCCCTTCACCACTTTTTTGATTATTGTCTTACTGGTTTCTCTCATTTAAAGTTTTCTGTCTTGTTCTATGCTATCTCGTTCTGGAAATTCTCCCACTCCCACTGTATTATAATTATTTGATTACAGTTTTGAATTCTCCATTGGTTCCTAAACTCCCAACACTACCATATTATTCTCTGCATTGCCAGTTTTTAGAACAAAGCAAATGCCCACAAGGATCAGCAAAGAAATATTTGAGTATCAAGAATTCATATGTTAAAAGCAAAAGACATTATATTAGTTTACTAAGGCATCTGGCCTTCTGTTTTGTTAGGAAAAAGACAAAAGTGAAGTCTGTTAAAGATGTTGTAAATGTCAGCAAGCAGGTTTGGATGAATCTTCTTGACACAAAAAGTCTAATACACAAGCAATAATAAGTAAATAATATAAAATTTCCAAATAGATTCATGCCAGAATAGTTCCTTAAATACCAGATTAGTTATTTATTACATATGTTAGAATACTTGTGAAGCTACTTTAACAGAGATTTAATTACAGATGCTTAAGAAAGATAAATGATGTGTCTCTTTCTTAAGTAGTTAGATGACCTGGGCATAAAAGGGATTTGTTCTCTATGGTCAAAAAGGTATTATTTTCTTCCATGTTGTTGCTATTTTATCAATATCTAAGATTTGTCCTTGGTCAAAATTGCGTTATCATCACCACGTCCAAAAGAAGGTAGGTTTGGAGGAGTGGTGAGCAAGCGACTTCCTTTTAGGGATATGACCTGAAAGTTGCAAGGGTCCCTTCAAGGAAGCCTTGGGGATGTAATACCTAGGGGGAAAGCTGTCTTAAGCCAAGTTGCTTTGGAATTGGACTTCAAATTAGATATTTGCCTGAAGGAATTAAATGGGATGGCTGTTACCAAGAGCAGTATCTGTAAAGAAATATTACAATCAGGATTCATTAAAATAGAATTAAGCTATAATTTGTTTGCAACATATGGCCACACTGAATCCCTCAGAAATCACTGAAATAGTGAAGACCCTTCAGAAATGTTCTAGAATTTTGGCAGTCCTAGACTAACAAATTCAGAACAGAAAGTGTCTCAGAAGAGGAATAGGTATGACTTTAGATAAGCAACTTCCCATTGTCCCAGGGTAATTCTTAAGGAGGAAGCCATCAACAGACACCACCACTAGCATCTGGGAACTTAAGTAGCTTGTTCCAGAAGGGGAAACCTGTGACTTACAGCATTCTTAGAGGTTCTTTTACAAAAAGGAGAAATGGAGGGATGACTACATTAGTCATGCATACAATATACTTTGGGGAGAAAGCAAACCATTTATTTATCAGCAAAGCTAGTAGGGACTGAAGCAGTTCTTTCTTAAAAACAAATTAAGTCAAACCTAACTGGACTCTTCCAATAGCACATGTTTAGAATTTATGTGAGCATCAGTGCTCACTGTTTGACAATACAAATTCACAACGAAAGGGACAACTGTAAAGCACTATTCTTTGCCTTTGACCAGAAGTTAGATTGGATAGTTTTTAGTAGCAATAACAATATCTAATAATGTAGGTGTTTGAAGGGATTTTTACTTAAAATATTATTTTCAATAATCACCATTCTAACTGGCCTGAGATGGTATCTCAATGTGGTTTTGATTTGTATTTCTCTAATGACCAGTGATGATGAGCATTTTTTCATATGTTTGTTGGCATCATATATGTCTTCTTTTGAAAAATGTCTGTTCATATCCTTCACCTACTTTTGAATAGGTTTGTTTGTCTTTTTCTTGTAGATTTTAGTTCTTTGTAAATTCTGGATATTAGCCCTTTGTCAGATGGGTAGTTTGCAAACATTTTTTTCCCATTCTGTTGGATGCCATTTCACGGGAGTGATCGTTTCTTTTGCTGTGAAGAATCTCTTAAGTTTAATTAGATCCCATTTGTCTACCTTGGCTTTTGTTGCCATTGCTTTTGGAGTTTTAGTCATGAAGTCCTTGCCTACGCCTATGTCCTGAACGGTTTTGCCTAGGTTTTCTTCTAGGGTTTTTATGGTGTTAGGTCTTATGTTTAAATCTTTAATCCATCTGGAGTGACTTTTAGTGTGAGGTGTCAGGAAGGGGTCCAGTTTCAGCTTTCTGCACATGGCTAGCCAGTTTTACCAACACCATTTATTAGACAGGGAATCCTTTCCCCGTTGCTTGTTTTTGTCAGGTTTGTCAAAGATCAGATGGTTATAGATGTGTGGTGTTGCTTTCGAGGCCTCTGTTCTGTTCCATTGGTCTATATCTCTGTTTTGGTACCAGTCTCATGCTGTCTTGATTACTGTAATGGTGATCATTAAAAAATCTGGAGACAACAGATGCTGGAGAGTGTTTGGAGAACTAGGACTACTTTTACATTGTTGGTGGGAGTGTAAATTACTTCAACCACTGTGGAAGACAATTTGGCAATTCCTCAAGGATCTAGAAATAGAAAATCAATTTGACCCAGAAATCCCATTACTGGGTATAAGCCCAAAGGATTATAAGTGGTTCTATTATAAAGACATATGCACATGTACGTTCACTGTAGCACTGTTTACAATAGCAAAGACCTGGAACCAACTCACATGCCCATCAATGATAGGCTGGAAAAAGAAAATGTGGCACATATACACCATGAAATACTATGCAGCCACAAAAAACGGTAAGTTTGTGTCCTTTGTAGGGACATGGATGAATCTGGAAACCATCTTTCTCAGCCAACTGACACAAGAACAGAAAACCGAACACCACATGTTCTCACTCATAGGCGGCTGTTGAACAATGAGAACACATGGGCACAGGGAGGGGAGCATCACACACTGGGGTATATTTAGGGGTGGGTGGCTAGGGGAGGGACAGTGGCGAGTAGTGAGGTTGGGGAAGGATAACACTGGGAGAAATGTTTGTTATAGTTGACAGAGGGATGGAGACAGCAAACCACCATGGCATGTATGTACCTATGCAATAATCCTGCAAGATCTGCACATGGACCCCAGAACTTAAAGTACAATTAAATAAATAAATAAATAAATAAATAAATATTTTCAGATTAATCACATATGAGAGTATATTGGTTTTTTTCTTGTTTAGAGAACATGGCATTAATTTTCTAACTTGACAGATAATTTTAGAGAGAACATATTTAATACAAAATGGAAGATCAAAGAATTGACTTTACTCATGCATTCATTGGTGGAGTTTAAATTACATGTTACTATGTGTTTGGCATAATGAAGTCACCAAGTAATTTGAAATTTTTGATCACTTGGGTGTGCTTGGTTAAAGTTGGTCTTTCCTTTTTATTTAAAAAAAAACTTGCTATTTTCATCAAAATCAAGTGTAAATAAAGAAAGGGCTTCCCATATTTAAGAGTAAAGGCCAAGAATCTCCTATTTTAGAATTAACATTTACAGATAACCCTTGTCTGTATTAATGAAAAAAAAAAACCTCATAGTATAATAAGTGAATTTATATTTTTAATTAGACCTTGGAGAATATATAGGATCAAAATAATTCCACTTTTGGACAGAGAATGAAATGGATACTTCAGGGTGATGAAACAGTATCGAGTAGGATTTAGATGGAAAAAGTCCCATATGAGAATCCCATTCTGACTATTCTATTTCCTAATAGTGCTTTAGGAAGCTACTCCCAAGTACTAAGAGTTTGTGTTTTTGATAAAAACTATATTTCATACTTAGATTAGGGACAGAAATGTGTGTCACATATTCTTGGGTGGATAATTGCCCAGCTGAGCTATAGGAGAGGGTTCACGTAAGGGATATGTATGATGAAATAGGCAAAACCACATTGAGATACCATCTCATGCCAGTTAGAATGGCGATCATTAAAAATTCTGGAGACAACGGATGCTGGAGAGAATGTGGAGAAATAGGAACACATTTACACTGTTGGTAGGTGTGTAAATTAGTTCAACCATTGTGGAAGACAGTGTGGCGATTCCTCAAGGATCTAGAAATAGAAATACCATCTGACGCAGCAATCCTAATTCCTGGGTGTATACCCAGAGAATTATAAATCATTCTAGTATAAAGACACATGCACATGTATGTTCATTGTGGTACTGTTTACAATAGCAAAGACTTGGAACCAACCCAAATGCCCATCAATGACAGAATGGATAAAGAAAATGTGGCACATATACACCATGGAATACTATGCAGCCATAAAATAGGATGAGTTCATGTCCTTTGCAGGGACATGGATGAAGCTGGAAACCGTAATTCTCAGCAAACTGACAAAAGAACAGAAAACCAAACACTGCGTGTTCTCACTCATAAGCGGGTATTTAACAATGAGAACACATGGACACAGGGAAGGGAGCATCACACACCAGGGCCTGTTGGGGGGTTGGGGAACTAGGGGAGAGACAGCAGGGGCTGGGGGAATTGGGAGGGATAGCATTAGGAGAAATACCTAATGTAGATGATGGGGGATGGATGCAGCAAACCACCGCAATGGCACGTGTACACCTGTGTTAACAATCCTGCACCATCTGCACATGTAACCCAGAACTTAAAGAATAAAAAAAAAAGAAAGAAATAGGTAAAAACCAAATTATGTAGAGCTCTGAAAGGCAAGTGTTGAAGAATCTGTACTCTTATCCTGTAGCACCTCAATTCTCAACCTTTTTTCTTTGCCAGTATATCTGATGGATGGCATTCAAATAACAATGCATTCTCATGGGCATAACTGGATATATGTGCAGCTCTCAGAGTAGGAGATCTATCCTCACCTCTTTCACGCTCAAATCAGAAAGTGTCTCTGAGTATGTGTGAGAATGTTTTCACAGGGATAATTATGAATTCAGTCAAATTTGTTATTTAAATCTTGTGTTTATGGTACTTTACATTTAGTAAATAATTATTTATGATGCATCTCATGATTGATTATAGTGTAAAAAGTGCCAAAGTTGTTTTGATGTTTGTGGAGAAGAAAGTCATATGCAAATCACTGTGTATATGCATTTGCTCATCAGAGTATCTAGGCAGGAAATCAATTAAGACCAACTCTAGAATTGCAGAATTGAGGTGCTTCGGTATCATCTAGACTAAGATAATATGGTAAACGTGGAAGGATAGTACAGTTAGATATGTGTTATGAAGAAAAGAATCAATAGATTTTATTTACATTTCTTAGTTTACCATTGCAAATAAAGAATGAAGATGCATTGTGTTGAGAGTTTGTGTAAGCAATATTTTAAAGTTTGACAATTGAATTTAAATTCAGATTCATTTTGGCATCAATCTGGTCCAAAAACATAACCTATTTAACTATGATAAACCAAATGAAATTGCTAATTCTTGACCATTTTGACCTACAAAAATAGTGATTTCATATAGTTCAATCTAAAATAATCTCCATTTCTATGGCAGACGCAGACTTATTTCTGGGGTAAAATATGGGCTTTGATCAAGTAAAGTCTGAGCAACTAGATGACACTTTTTGTGAAAGGAAAAAATGGAAAAATGGACCATATAAAATATTTGAAATGTAAAAAAATAACTAACTTAGCTATACAAGACGTTTGGAATTCTCAAGGAGAAAATGATTTAAAAGGCATAACAAAAAGGAGTATTAAGTATCAACTGTATTTATAGCTACATGACACCAAAGATAAGTTGAACATCCAGTTATGCTGAGTTTCCAGGTACCAAATAGATAAAATATTCAGATAAACAAATGCACCTTTATATTTTATCTAGATGTCTAGATATATTCAATTTAAGATGAGATTTCAGAAAGTAAAATCCACTTCCATATAATCACACTAAACAGAATCACATGATCATTTTATATTTTCTTCTCACCTACAGGAGAGGAATACAAACAAGACTAATGTAGGATTCAGCAAACAGATTTTTTTTTAAAAAATTAGGGTGACTAGCCTTCCCTTATGCTTAAATGCTAAGCAGCGACAGCTGGTCTATATATAGGCTAGGTAACGATGACAGAGCATAAAGTACAATATTTCAATCACTGCAACAGGAAGATAGGGCATGTACACAAAGCACAGCAATGTAGTGTAGTGTATGGTGTAAGAGATTAAAACATTTTATGGGAATTCAGAGGAGGGAGAGAGGATTGATGACTAGGAGAGAACAGAGTTTAGAGAGCAGGAGAATGCCCTGGTCTTATTTTTGATGAAGCTTAAACTAGTCATAGTGTAAAGTGGTTTGGAGAGTGAAGCACTTGGATGCAGGGGATATTAGATAGTAGGCTGTGTAACATATAATGTTTTGATATTACAATAACATGTAATGTTATGACCATTATAACATATAATGATTTATATGGCATATGTTTAAAACCAAATATACAGTTGTGGCTGTTTCAATCGGAACTAGATTACAAGGTGGGAAAGGCATTGTAAAGGTTAAAAAAGCATATTCTAGTGAAAAGAGAGAAGACTCAAAGACAACTTAGTGTATTTAGTAAGATATGCCAATATTTACCAAAAAAAAAATCGGAAACATTGGTATGGGAAATATGATGAATTTGATGAATGCTGCAACTAGATTTGTAAATAGTTAAACATAGACTTCTGTCAAAAAGGTTCACCTCAATCCCCAGTTTTCTTAACATTAAATTAATGAGACTTTTTCCTCATTTTACCCCAATTTGCTGTTAAAGTCAATAGTGAGACAAATAACCCATGAAGGAAAAAAAAAATACAATTAAAAATATCATTCAAGTACAGAGGAGAAAAACAATCTCTCCACATCTCTATTAGACTTTTGCATTTGTAAGGCAAGAAATTCAGATTTACAGTATTTATAGGCATATACCAATGTTTGGTATGTAAGAAGAATATACCATTCTTGCTTATTTTCACTGTATACATAATACAAGCTGAGAGATAGGGAATATTAGGAAAGTGAGGAAACTAAGAGAATTTTCATAGCTTTTTAGTCTGGTAGTTTTTCAGTTCTCTCCTCTGTCCAGACTCATGTGGACAGAACCTATTCTTTACAAAATTGAGAGAAATTAAGGTCATGTTCGCCTACTGTTAACTTAGCATTTTCTGATTATCTATGAGGATGAAACAGTTATCACAATATAAACTAGATTTTGAAATTTAATATTTAAAATGATAAATAATAATAAAAAAGTTAATTGATGAAACTTTTCTATGATAACGATAAGAATCACGAACACAATGCATCTGTAACATCTAAATAAAATTAAATAGAAAACCTATGTTGTGATACTGAGCAATACCTTTGTAAAAAAGAATGGGAAAAATTATCAGTGAAATTCAAGATACGTTGGTTCAAAAAGTACTGGTTAAATAATATCATTTATAATTCATATGAGAAAAGCAGACCTAATTTGGATTATTTTTTCCTATTTGACTGCCAGATATAACTGACCTTTATATTAAATTTGCTGGTGTCAGTTTCACATTAATATTGAATGTTCCAAACCAGCTTGCAAGTAGGCTTTCTCAACTTCTGATTTTGGATGCCATTTGTTTTTGATTATATGCCATTTCGTATTTAACCTTCACATAAAGAACACATTCACATTAATACCATTACTAAATTTCAATGTAAAATGGTTTTGATTTAAACTTGAGTTTGACACATCTCTGAAAACAAGTTTTTTAAAAGCCTCTATCATTTCTTGGTATTAACGTCTGTAATTCTCACAGTTTGCCTATCAGTTATTGAATCCATGTGGTATTTATATCCTTAAAAAGTATTTCACATATAATGAATAAAACTGTTTAGATAAAGTTTCTACGAGTTGTTTGTTTTACATGTGTCAGTTGAATCAGAATTTACTTGCTTAAAAGTAAACTATCTGTTTTAAAAATACTGGGTCAAGTAACTGCTTTTGAATGCATTACTTGCAAAAGTTAGGCTGTTGTTCTGATGGATGGAGTTATATTTGAGAATTAAGAAATCCTTGAAAGCCATAAAGTACAGAGGTAGGAATAGGACCTTAGGTTAGGTATTGATGTCCAACTGTACTGCTATCAGATTTCAGAATTTGGAAGGCCTGTCTTTACACTAGGATAAGTTTTATGGGAAAAACACATGACATGATTGCCCAAAATTCCAGTATGCTAGTGTCTTTCTCATATACGTCAGTAGCCAATGGTATCCACTGCAAGAGAGATGCTGATTAAAGAATTATCTCTGTCTCCTATTTCTGTTTATTAAAATATTAATATACTGGTCTATACACACAAGGACATATATAGAACCTTTGTGTACATTATTACATATGTTTGTTCATATATATATTTACATATACATACACAATGCATGTGGATATGTATGCACATACACATCTTCATCTACTTTTAGTTCAATCCAAACGTCCTAGGTTTAAATCTTAGGTCTAATTCTTATGTGCTATGTGTGGTTCAAAAAATAATTAAATTCTCTCTAAATTCTGTGAAATGTATATAATAATTCTTAAAAATATGAAAAATAATCAGCATGATCCTAGAAGATGTTTGTACTGAATATTACATACATATTGAATGTTAGCTATTATACACACATATGCTCAAATAATCCAAACCCTTATAAAAATGTGCATAACAGAAAGCTCATATTTAAACAAAAATTAATTTTATATCATAGAAACTGAAGAACTTCATTGAGACAGGCATGAAATTTATCTCAGAGTTCACTGTGAAGTCAAGTATCGATGAGAGAAGAATTTTGAAACATGATATAACCTTGGACTATAAAGAATGAGCTAATTCCCAAGCTCTTAAATTTTATGATAACTTTGTTTATAAATTGCAATTTGTCATCCCTCTCAGGTGGGATTGCTGCTTTTAGCAACTCAAAGCAAAACTCACAACATTTTTTTTTTATATCGGTATTTAGTTGTAGGCCAAAACCAAACACCAAATATTAAAGGAAACAATCAACCATGAATGTGACACAGCAAACATAACAAACAGTTTAATATGCAGTTCTCTCTTCTAGAACACAATTTTACTCCACTTCAACTGCACTATTTCCTTTTGATAACGGTTAACACTCTTCATCTTTTAAGGGTTTCCTTAATTGCCGTTTACCTAGGGAAGCCTCCCATGGTCCCTAAACTAGGTTCCTTGTACTGCTGATTTCTAGAGCTATCTCATGGTAAGAATTCAATAACTACATGTGAGTTACTCATGTTCTAGATCGTTAGTTTCTGAAACAGTGTCCACTTGAGCCACATGCTCCCTCAACATTGCTTCTGGTGACTGAGTATGTGGGACTTTTGGATTCAACTAAAATGATTCAGGTTACATCACATTCATATATTGCAATTCAATCTAGGATTTCACTTAGAAAAGAGGTTCATTGTTTTAACGGTTTTTAAAATATCATCAGGGAAACAATTTCCATATTCAGCTAGCACTGGACAGTTATTTTCCCCTTAGATAACATTCCAGGCACTGGGGATTAGTTTTACAGGGAGCTTACATTATTGAGGCGATGTCTCAAATTATCTATTATTTTCAATCATTACTGAAATGTTAAGTTGGTGGCTCACTAAGGATTTTAGCTGTAGGAAATCACAGAATTACTTCCATTCTCATTATTTTACAAATGAGGATATGGAGATCTAGAAAGAGAAGAAGGCCTCATTTAAGATAACAGTCAGTAAGTTGGAATTAGAACACAGCCAAACTTTTCAGTCTTACGTACTTGAATACTCTACCTTTAATCAATATCTGTGGAACTATTTTGTCATTTATTATTACTAATTTGGAAGGATCTGACAGAGAATTAGTAAATTATCAGAGATATTCAAGTCTCCTAAAAATTAAAGAGAATGTAAACTCACTAGCTTTGAAACAGCAAAAGGAACACAACTAGGAAATAATTGCTTGTTATAATGGGCAATTAATATAAAACTGGGGTGCTCAAAAAGCTGGTAGTTAAGTTGAGCCAAGATGGGCTTTTATGCTTCAAACTATACCTTAGATTTTTTTCTTCTTCTTTTATTTTTTAGAGACAGTATCTCACTTTGTTGTCCAAGCTGGAGTGCAGTGGCACAATCATAGCTCACTGCAGCCTCAAACTCCTGGGCTCAAGCAACCCTCCTGCCTCAGCCTCCAAAAGTACTGGGTTTACAGGTGTGAGCTGCTGCATTTGGCCCACCTCAGATTTTGCTGACGGAAAGTTTGTTTTTATCATAAATGTACAGACAAGAATATGAATGCATTTAGAATAATATTTTCTGTCCACCACGAACACTCAAATAAATGTTTTGTTTTGCTTATTTGTTTTTCTTGTAACACCATGGCATTTGATTTGTCACCTGGATTTGTGAAAGAATTACAGGAAAGATGGTTGGGTTTCAACTAGCAGTTTTTATAAACTTCTCTCATCTGCAAGCATATTTATCTGACTACTCTCCAGAGCATGAATTTTTAATTAAAATAATTATATACATACATACATATGGTAAGAGAGACAGAGAGATAGAGACAGTGATAAAGATAGATATTTTTGTTACTACTTAACTTTATGGTTTGCTAAAGTCAGAAACAAAAGATAGAAAATATTTAGTGAGTCAAAATTATTGGGCAGAAATTTTATTTTAAATTCAATGATCATAATTTTAGCAGTGAATTAGCCAAGAGAAATGGAATTAGTTTCAATATAAGTAATAGTAAGAAGTAAACATCTGTGTAACGCCCAAATTGTTGCATTAAAATTCTCAAGTCTATTTTATGGACCATTTTCTCAACCTATAAGTATATTTATCGAGCAATATTGCACATCAATGAATGAGTTGAATGTTTTCTTCAGATATTTAAGGAAGGGTAGTGGTCAAAATCAAGGACTCTACAGACAGACTTCCTTGGCTTAAAAACCGGTTTTATCAAATATCCATGTGATTTCAGGCAAGTTGCTTTGCCTCTCACTGCCAAAGGAGTGGGGAAGAGTTTGCCTTGCATCTAGATACCATGTCAGCCACAGGAGAACTCTAAAATGAACATGATCAAAATATTACTAATTTAATTACTGAGATAATTAAATTAGTATATGTGTGCGTGTGTGTGTACACGTGTGTATATATATGTATATACACACATACACTTAATGTGATACATACAAGAAATCGACATTGCTTATTATTCTTATATAATCATGAAGTGATTGTTTTATGGGTAAATATAAACAATAGTTTCCTAGTTTTGCCAGAATGAAAAAACAGCAAATGATTTTAAAATAAGGCCAAAAGTGACTGTTTCATTTGATGCATGAGGAAGAATTTCTTTCTATCAATGTATCCAAACTTTAGAAAGTGTAAAGAATCCATTTTTTAAAAGGTAACATATTACCACCTATTTTAAATGATTTAGATCTGTGTTATCCAATGCAGTGACTACTAACCACATGTGTCTATTGATTACTTGAAATGTGGCCAGTCAGAATTGAGATATGCTATAAGACTAAAATAGGCACTGGATTTTGAATACTTAATATAAAAATAAAATAAAGGCAAAATGATTATTAATAATTTGTATAGATTACATGGTGAAATAATAATTCATTAGATATATTGGGCCAAATAAAATATGTTACTAAAATTAATCATCCCTGTTTTTTTTTTATACAGTTGCTACTAGAAAATATAAAATTACACAATAACTTTCATGGTTATATATGACTCAATGATTAATGAGTATCTTTTATAAGATGATCTAATTAGAAAAGAGGTGGTCTGAATTTTGGTTTTTAAAAAAATATTTTCTTTTTGGTTGTAATTTTTTACTTCTCTGTAGCTTGGGGCAAAAGCTGGGCTTTGACGGCTTTGTTAGTGAGCCCAGGGGCCTTGGGTCAGCTGAAGGCTGACTCTTTCAAAACTGCTGGCCTTCTGGAAGTAAATTAAAAGCACAAACAATTACAGCCATGCATTGTTATGAGGGAAAGTGTGACTAAAGCCATTCAAGTTTCTGTAAGGTAGCCAATGACACCTAAAGAAGCAAATATAACGTTTTCTGTGGAAAATGACAGTGAACTATGTGATCACAGATTCTTCCATAGTATTTCATAGTAGGTACACTAACAGCCTATATTGACTTGAAACAACTGATTTAAAAATGCTTAATCAAATAAGAATTTTACTTCAAAATTGAAAACTAAATGAATCCAATCAGGAGTGAGGTTGGAGCAAGATGATGGAATACAAGGCTCTACTGATTGCCACACACTCCCCAATAATGACACCAATTTAACAACTATTTACACAAAGTAGTACCTTCATAAAGACCAAAAATCAGGTGAGTGAACACTAATAGTACCCGGTTTTAACCTCATATTGCTGAAAAAGGTATTAAAGAGGAATAAAAAAACATTTAAATTTCTGATGTCACCCCTCCGCCCATCCCCCAGCAGAAGCAGCTTAGTGTGGAGAGCATTTCTGTGCACTGTGCAGCAACTGTGAGGCATTGAACATAGGCTGCCCTGTTACAGCAGAAAACAAAACCAGAGCAAACTCAGATGATAACCACCCAAAGAGGAAGCATTTAAATGAACTCTTAGCCAGAGGGTAATCACTGATCCCGGTGGTCTGAGCTTGAGTTCCCATAAACCTCACTGCCACTAGCTAAAGGGCTATGGGTCTCTAAATAAACTTGAAAGGCAGTCTGGTCCACAAGGATTGCAGTACCCCTGGAATAAGAGCCAGTGGATGGGACACAGCAGGGTGCATACACTTACTAAGACACAGCCAGAATGGCTAAGGGAATGCTGACATCACCCCTTCCCTAGCCCCAGATTTCACAGCTCATGGTGCTAAAAGAGATCTCTTCCTTCTGCCTGAAGAAAGGAGAGGGAAAAGTGGGGAGGAGTTTGTCTTGCATCTAGGATACCATGTCAACCGCAGGAGAATAGAGTACAAAACAGAGTCATGAGGCCCCTTTCTAAGACCCTAGCTTCAGAACAACAATTCCAGACACACCTTGGGTCAGAACGAAAACCAATGCCTTGAAGAGAAGAATTCCTTAATGGCAGCATTCATCCCCTGCTAACTGAAGACACTTCAGGCCCTAAATAACTAGCAGCAATATCAAGGTACTGTGTCAAAGGTATTGGGTGAGGGCCGGGCGCGGTGGCTCAAGCCTGTAATCCCAGCACTTTGGGAGGCCGAGGCGGGTGGATCACGAGGTCAAGAGATCGAGACCATCCTGGTCAACATGGTGAAACCCCGTCTCTACTAAAAATACAAAAAATTAGCTGGGCATGGTGGTGGGTGCCTGTAATCCCAGCTACTCAGGAGGCTGAGGCAGGAGAATTGCCTGAACCCAGGAGGCGGAGGTTGCGGTGAGCCGAGATCGCGCCATTGCACTCCAGCCTGGGTAACAAGAGTGAAACTCTGCCTCAAAAAAAAAAAATAAAATAAAATAAAATAAAATAAAATAAAATAAAAGGTATTGGGTGTGACTCTGAAACTTGCTGGCTTCAGAAAAGACTCAGTACATTCCCAGTGGTAGTAGCTATGGGACAACACTCTTTCCACTTGAAAAAAGTGGAGGAAAAAGTAAAGTGGACATTCTCTTTCAACTTAGGTACCAGCTCAGCCACAGGACGGTAGAGCAACATGCAGGCTCTTAGATACCTAATACCAAGACTGGCCTTCTGGAGGGCATTTTCGGACCTGAAGTGTGAGTCCCAGGCCAAGTAGCATTCACCAGAAGCTGCCTGAAGAGTCCATAGGCCTTAACTGGACACCAGCAATAGTCTTGCGGTACTTCCTGTGGGCTTGTGGTGGGATTGGCCACAGAGTGAGTCTCTGCTGCCTTTGGAAAAGAGAGGGAAGAGGGGGCAAACAGTGTCTTGTGGTTTGTGTGCCAGCTCACCCACAGGACAATAGAAAGCTGTGTTGAATTCTAAAGTTTTTAAGTCTAGACTCTGGTTCCCAGATGGCACATCTGGAACTGTTCAGGGCCGTAGGGAACTTGCCATCCTGAAAAGAATGGCACAGACCTGTCAGGTTTTGCCACCTGCTGAAGTATAGAGCCCCAGGGCCTTGAGTGAATATAAGCCACAACAAGGGAGTGGTTACAGCAGGCATTTGGTGAGACCCAGTGCGATCCTACAAGCGGTGGGAACTGGAGAGCTTGTGACATTTCAAGCTCAGCTCCAGGTGGCTCACAACAGAGACAGACTCTGTTTGTTTGAGCAAAAGAAACGAAAGAGAACACGAATGTCTGCTTGATAATCCAGAGGACTCTCCTGGATCCTGTACAAGACCATCAAGGTGCTACTTCTAGGAGTCTGTAAGAAATGCAATGTTAATGGGCTTGAGGTACTCCCTAAAGCAGATATAGCTTGTAACACAACATTAAAGTCCATTATAATATCTGGAAAGCTTTAACAAGAAAGATAGGTACAAACATGCTCAACACTACAAGAAAGAGTTAATTCTTCAATGCCCAGACACAGAAGAACATCGAAAAATACCAAGACCATCCAGGAAAACATGACCTAACCAAACAAACTAAATAAGGCACCAACTACCCATCCTGAGGAAACAGAGATTGACATAATGATGAATGTATCATACTCCTTTAATAGCAGAACTGACCAAACAGTAGAAATAGTGAGCTTTAAGGCAGACTATTTCAAAATATGGACTCAGCTGAGACAAAAGAAAAAAGAGTCTAAAACAATAAAGCACACCTACAGGATCTAGAAAATATCCTCAAAAGAACAAATCTAAGAGTTATTGAACCTTAAAGAGGAGGTAGACAAAGATAGAGGTAGAAAGTTTAATCAAAGGGATAATAACGAAGAACTTCTCAAACCTGAAGAAAGATATCAATATCCAATTACAAGAAGATTATAGAACACTACACAGATTTAACCCAAAGATGACTACCTCAAGGCAACTGATAATCAAACTCCTAGAGGTCAAGGATAAAGAAAGGCTCCTAAAAACAGCAAGAAAAAATAAGCAAATAATATACAATGGAAATGCAATACATCTGGCAGCAGACTTTTCAGTGGATAACTTACAGGTCTGGAGAGAATAGTGTGTCATATTTAAAGTGCTGAAGGAAAAAAAATCTTAAACTCTAGAAAAGTATATCTGGTGAAAATATCTGTCAGGAATAAAGGAGAGATAAAGACCTCCCAGACAAATAAAAGCTGAGTGATTTCATCAACACCAGAGCCAACCTACAGGAACTGCTAAAGGGAGCACTTCAATCAGAAAGAATAGGACATTAGTAATAATAAGTAATAATAAATTCTCTGAAGACACAAAACTCACTGGTAGAAGTAAGTAAATAGAAAAAGACAGACTATCATAACAATGAAGCTGTGACAAGTAAATTAATCTTATCTCAAGTAGAAAGACTAAACAATGAACCAATTAAAAATAATAACTGCCACAAATTTTTTTAAGACACAGAGCATACAAGAAGATATAAATAGAAAAAACAAAAAATTAAAAAGTAGAGGAAAATGTAAGGCATAGAGTCTTCATTATAGTTTTCATTTTGGTTGTTTACACAAAAAGTCATAGGTCATCAAATTAAAATAATGGTTTATATAATGGAATTTGCAAGCCTCACAGTAACTTCATAACACAAAATAAAACACAAAACATACACAAAAAAATAAAAAAGTGAAAAACTAAATCATATCACCAGAGAAAATCACCTTCACTCAACATAAGACTGCAAGAAAATAAAAAAAGTAAAGACCACAAAACAATCAGAAAACAATAACAAACTACGAGAAGTAAGTCCTTAGTTATCAATAACACTGAATATAAATGAACTACACTCTCCAATGAAAAGACACAGGATGACCGAATGAATAAAAAGAGACCCAGTTATCTGTTGCCTACAGGAAACACACTTCATCTATAAAGACACACAGAGACTGGAAAAAAAGGATAGAAACAGATATTCCATGCCAATGGAAACTGAAAAAGAGGAGTTCTATGCTTATATCAGACAAAATACATTTCAGACAAAAACCATAAGAGAAAAAGAATGTTACTATATAATAATAAAGGGGTCAATTCAGCAAGAGGATATAGCAATTTTAAATATATATGCACCCAACACCGAAACACTCACATATATAAAGGAAATATTATTAAAGAGAAAGAGAGAGATAGGTCTCAATGTAATAACTGATGGAAACTTCAGCAACCCACTTTCAGCACTGAATAGATCTTTCAGACAAAAAATTCACAAAGAAACTCTCAAAGAATCCTTTGGGTGTCAATTCACCAGCCAGACGCCTCTGTGATTGGCATTGCCTCTGTGAGTTTTGCTTGTGCCTCCTGGGATTGATCTGCCCACTTGGCCTGGCAGGCTGTGTTTGGCTCATGCTACTGGCCTGGATCCCATGCCTGCCAAGGGCAAGCCAGGTGCAGAGTGATGAGAGGTGTGTGAGCAAGCAAGTGCAGGGTCCAGCCACTGTGCTCAGCCAGGCATGCCAGCTGCTGGGGAGGGGAAGGCAGCTCCAGGCACCAGCACAGGCATCAACTCTCTGCAAAGCTGTGGCTGGACCAGATGTTCCGCAAGCAGATTCCACTGTAGGCATCAGTGTCAGGAGAGGGAAATGTGGTGGTGCCCAAAAGCTTGGAGATGCCAGGTCAAAACATCTTATATACCCCATAAATGTATTTTTGTATCTATTGCTTTGATGCTTGCTGTATATCCCGGATATTTTTATTCAAATGAATGTTAAATTAGAAAATAAGATGACTGAAAAAAAGTGGAGAACATTGTTTGGTGAGTTATATATTTAAAAATCTTATGGATGTGCTACTCCATTATGAGTGCCTGGGAAGAGAGCCAGTGTGACTGGAGATACAAGGTATTTCAGTAAAATACTGGAGGTAATTAATAATATCAAATTTAGAAAAGAGAACAGATATTGATAAAAATTCCACACTACCATCCAGACTCTGTGATGTAATTAGAGGCTACCAATTTAATTTTTTTTTTCGGGCATAATATATTTTCTCTCAAAACTAAACTTTATTGTAGAATTAATTTTTAATAAAAATAGCCATTAAAGTCCTGAATACTGCATAATTAATGTACCATATGATTGTATGAACTGTATCATCACCAGAGTAAATGTAGCATGTAATTGCATGAATAAATGTAAAATTTTATGATTAAATATGAATCTCTATCCATCGTAACTGATTTTCATGTGGGGAAAAAAATGAGTCAGCACTTAGCACTTCTCTTCAGTTGTGGTCATCCCATTCTGCAAATCAACTCTGCCTCCCCATGTTTCTAATCAGTTAAGTTTCCTCATTTACCTTATTCCATGGCTAGGATTGTCAGATTTGGCAAGTAAAAATAGAGGGCATTAAGGTAAATTTGAATTCTGCATGAACAATGGATATTATTTTAGCATTAGCATGTCATGTGGAATAGTATTTGTTGTTTGCATAAATTTCAAATTTTAGTGAGTTTTTTCTATTTTCTCTGGCATCACTACTACTATCCCTTTCCTTTCAGGACACGTATCTACCTGCCCTCTCTAAATCATAATATCTTACACTCCCCTCATAATTGCCCAAACATACAACACCAAATCCGCCTATAGTTTAATGATGAAAATTTCTCTGAAATTTTTGTTCCTGTTTTCTGAATCAGGAACAAAATATGCCACTTTGTGTAAGATGCGGAAAGCTCTACCTTTTAAACCAAAGCCTTGGCACTTTTTATTAACTCAATCCAATCTCTCTTTTGTCTTCTTTTCTTTTACTTGCAATTTTGGACTCTCTCTACAATTTACAATATTCTTCTGAAAATCCTATCACTAGGTCACGAACATTGCTTTCTTCTCTTAATGGTTTCTGTTGTACCTGAACTTTTGGTTTTTGTATTCTTTTTCCTCCTTGTGCCCTAACAAGGCATTTTGACTAGAGCCTGGGTATTTAATCTCTCCATCTCTTTCTCTCTCTCTCTTTCTCCCAGTCACTGCTTTTAGTTTTTGTGCTCCACAGTGTACTATTGTCAGGGGATAGTTCTTTCATAGCTTCCCTTTGACCACATCAGGATTATTTTTGTTGCAAAAGAAAAGAGATTTTAGAACATTTTCTTTGCCATGGACTGACATATAGAAGGTTACTGTTACCTATCTAGGGATTTGTTAAAAATAAGGAAAGGGGAGTTGTTAGCTTTTTGTTTTTTACATTGAGTTTCTTGTATTAAAGTATCCTATGGTTTATAAAAATCTTTGTCACTTCCTTTTTTTCTTCCTATTTCTCACACTGTTGTGCTTTTTTGGTGCAGGCCTTTAATGTCGTTAGCAAAAACCAATTTGAGAATGGCAAAGTAACTGACAAAAATAAATCAGTAACATTTTTTAAAGATTAAGTTGAACTCTGTCACTAAATGGGTCCTTTCTACTTTACACTCTGGCCTTAGAGATTTCTTTGCAAAATGACAAATGAGTGAAGTTATATGCAGATATGTGCAGAGTTGAAAATTCAGTACCACATTAAAAAAGTAATCAAATTGTTTGCAGAAAGTTACCTAAGAAAATATGCCTCATTACGAAATTCAACATTCTACAAATGTGTCAAGTGTTTTCATATTTTCTATACGTCTTGAAATACTGTACACCACACAATTATTATCCCAGTCTCACCTATTGAAAACTTGAGTAAATATTTCAATCTTGGCAGCTTTGACATCTTGCTGTATAATTTCATTGTCCATGTGTTGGACCCTGACTTTGAGTTTCTTGTTTTCCTTATCCAATAAGTTTTGTTTCCTAATCACTATTTTAATCAGTAAACATAATAAAATGTAAATGACAGGTATCTCTTCTAACTCTTTCCATCTGTCAATGTCCAAATAGTAAATTATCTCTACAAGCCATTCACCCTTTTTTGTGCCATTGTGGCTCTAAATTTTTGTCCTTCTTTGCTCTTTACCAAAACCCTATTTGTAAGCTCTTACAGTGTGCCCTCTAACTTTTTTTTTTTTTTTTTTCTGTATAATGGGCAACTTCTCTGTAGCCTCCACTACTTCTCTGAGCATTTCCCCACCTTTTATTTTTTTTTAACTGCAAACAATTTTCTCTGAAAACATCATTGACTTCTACAGTCCTCTCAAATTGATATTATTCTGCATATTCTCCCCCACTGTACACATCCCCAAGTTCAGCAGTGGGTTTCATCTCCTAGTCCCTCCATAGTAGTGCTTTCCCTACTACTAATTCCCCAACCATTTAGAAGACAAACATGATTCTCCAAAGTTTGTTACCATTTCACTGTGCTTTTCCTCTCACAGTTACTGATACTATAAATATTTTTTACCCTTCTATATTAACCATATATTTTTATTTTCTCTATTTTCAATCTTTACCATCTAGAGATTTACTAACACTGGGGGGAAAGCTGTCTGTCAGGGTTAGCTAATTCCTAGAATAGTAAAAAAAAAAAAAAGAAAAGATAAAAAGAAAAAAACCTCACCTGGGAACACACCTTTCAAATGTAAACCAACTAATCCAAAACTCATAACCCACCCAGCAATCAATCACCTCCTTTATCATGCTTTGACATTCTAGACCACTACCTGCCTTCCTTAATCACCTCAGATCCAGGTGCCAGAAAACTAAAGGCAGCCCCTACACCCCAGAGCCAGCTGAAATTACTCACATTAGCATGTTGAGCTGTTTACCTTCGCTGGCAGGTTCCCTCCCATGGCAACCAAAATAAAGGCTTCTGCCCACAATTTCTACTTCTACCTCTTCCTTCTGGTTGAACCCAGTGCTTCTCCATGTGGCCCTTCATGGCATGGTATAAATTTTTCTCTTTGGATCTGTTGGTACAACAAAGTCTTTTCAATGGCAGTCATCTCCTGATTTATTGTCCTCACCATATCTGAATAATAACAAAATCTATATTTTAAAACAGTGAAGACCTTGGGAAAACACAGTCTTCTTTTCAACAATCTTGGTTGATTCCAAGTTTACATGAGGACTCATTTCAACACTGTGGCCTGAGATTTACTATCAACTAAAAGTAAAAGGAAATAGAAAAGAAAAGGGAGGGAATAAAGCAGAAGAGAAAATAAAAATAGTAAAATAAAACTCAAAGCAATAAGACTCCACAGACCTTACACTTACTGTGTAGCTATAATTCTAACTTTCTTTTTTCTTCTTCCAAATATCAGTTTATACTAACTGCCCTTATTTTCTCCATTATTATTCCATCAACAAATGATTACAGTCTAATTTTCATTTCCAGTCCTCCAGCCAAAATTATTACTAATATGATCAATTACTTAAATGTCATAAAGTCCAATCCCCATCTGACTTCGTCTCTTACCAGCATTTGATAATGTTGACTACCCCTTCCTTTTAAAAATATAATTTAACAATGCTAACTAAGTGATGGGATCAGTTTTCCCCTGAACCTCAGCATTACACAATATACCAATGTAACAAACATGTATATGTACCCATTGATCTAGAAGACATTAAATTTTTCAAAATAAAACATAGAGGAAAATATGTGTTTCTGTATATACATACACATATGTGTGTGTGAAAAAATATATATATAATCTAGTGCTACAGTAATACAATGCCAGAGGCAAAAAAAAAAAGGCTTAGTAATCTAAATAGACCATTTATTTCTAAGATAAATTCTTGCTGATATAGTTGTTCCCACTTTCTGATTCTTTTATTTTTAAAGCTGTATTTATTGATCAGATTACCATTGCCAGATCAATAATATCAGAATTTGTTGAATGTTTACATTGGACTAGCCATTGTGAAAATACGTTTATATGTAAAATCCCATGAAATCCTTCCAGAAGTGCTATGAGTTGGGTATGGTCATGATTCCTATTTGACAGATTTGTATTGGTTCATTATCATTATGTGACTCTATCAACTAAAATAAAATCGTGTAAATTTTAAACTATATTTATCAGACTCCAGAGCTGATGGATTTCAATTAAAATAGGCTGCTTCTCCTCACCACTCTCCCCCATATGTTCACTTCTATTGCTTTCATCTAATCTTGAATGAACAGGAGAGGCGTGGGAGAAATATAAAATAGACATTTCTTAGTAATATCAAATAAGGAGGTGAAACTTGAACTGTTGATAATTGATATGCTGCTTTATAGTAGAGTATACATTAATTCATATGAACTACCAAGATTTTCTTTTGTCTGAAATCATTTAAGTTAGTTTTACTTACTTGCAGTAGTTCTAAGTAGCTTTGGGAATATAGAGATAGTGACAATTCTGTTATATCAACACCAAACAAGTTGTTATTATCTTGTAGTATTCTCAATTGTATTTTAAGCATAGTCCATGAAGCTAATTAAAGATCTTGTGGAAGTTGTGATGTTTTATTGCTTGTTCAGGTTGACAGCATTTCATAAAATAGCCATTTGTACATTCACAAAGTCACAGCCTCCTAAGTGATATCAGCTAAAGAAAAAAACTTAACTGGAAAACACTTAATCCAAGCATTTTCAAAAAATAGCTTGGCATCTCTTTAATAATACTTAATTGTCTTCAAAATTACTCACTTAGACTAAAACAAATTCTCTAGTGCCAATTTCTACAGTCAAGTGCATGTGTCAAAAGTAAAGGCTACTGTGATAATTTTGACTGAAGAGCCCAAATGAAAATCAATTCAAGGAAATAAAGCTAGTGAAATGAGTTATTCAGTTTTATGGATGTAATCACATTTTCTTGCCTGTTTACTCTTCTAGCAGTTGTTGGAACTGTGTGAGGCAAATGCACTGTGCATTAGCTACCAAATTATGTGAGCCCAGTGACACAGAACATACTTATATGAGAAAAGATACATAAAGACAATGTATTACTTATAGGTAGGCAACATGGGCTGAAAGACTGGGATCCATTATGAGTTGATTCCTCTAGGCTCAAGAAATCTGCCCTCGGTGGTTGGAGTCTTGACTATGCTTTCTTCACTTGCACTATAGCTGAGGGACCTTGAAAGGCATTCCACTCCAGGTTATATGTCTCAGGGACAAAATGAGTCCTGGGTAAAGCTTTGAAGGTTATCTTTCTTCCAAGAGAATGAGGAACAAAGCTTGGCCTGTCCCAGCAATTCCTCCCTAACTCAAGATATTACATGACCAATAGTCACTAGTGGTTGAGAAGGGTAGTGGATGGGTGGCAGGGGAGGTAGCGATGGCTAATTGGTACAAAAAAGTAGTTAGAAGATATTACATTCCATAGGAAGGACAAAAACTAGTCCAGGGTTCTTTGGGGAATTTCCTCCCTCTCTCAAGATATTGCATTCTCAATGTATTCTATAGTTATTCTTGAAATCTATGAGGAAGAAAAGGAAATAACTAGATTATTTCAAGGTAACCCAGAGAACTATTCTGCAGGGACAGAAGTAAAATACAGTTCAATAATGAAGTTCCACAATGGTTTGAGTTGTAGCACCTTACATGCTCGATTTCACGACAAATCTTCCAAAAAGCAACATATTGCTCAGCTTACGGTCAAAAATATATTTGTTTCATGAGTCAGTTAAGGACAGTGTTCATAAAACCTTCCGAGAGCTAAGAGAACTGTGTGTACTTACAAATACATAGCTGGACAATATTAGTATCCTTAATAATTTATAGTTCTTTGTAAAGCTGATTTTGGTAAATTTTGGGACAACCTTTAAGACATCTGAAAGGACCTTGATTGTCACACATACATGAAGAGAAAACACAAAGATTCACTCTTCCAGAATGGGAAATATGTATTATCTTTCAATCTTGTTCATCATAAGTAGAAATCATCTAAATTGGGAATTATCTTTTTCACCGTTTCTGTTAATAGAACTTACTACAATGATTAGTACATAGTATAGAAAACAATTAAGGTAAATAATGATAATAATACATGAATTCTCTCATCTACCTAGTACCTGCTGTGCATTACGTAAAACTAGACAAGGTCCCCATCCTCATGAAGCTTATGGAGTGGCAAGAAAGAATGATATACAATATGATTATTTGAATTCAACTGTGATAAGGGCAGGATAATCATCAGGTAGCTAGATAATTTGAAGAAATAATAATTACAACAAAAATACTAATAATACAGACATTTCAGTGTCCCAGGATGTATATGCTTTCCAGCTTTGAAGTTCGTAGAGGTCTGGAGATGGATAACTTCATGTATGTAATGACTCATTCCTAAGCAGACTTGCTTTTGACGTGGACTAGGACTACCAGAGAATTCAGTAACGGCCATGGGAGGGAATAGGAAGTAGGAAAGCTTATATTTTTCAAGTCTGTGTAATAATTTCTACCTACATCTAGGAAATACTTAGGATAAATAACAGTTAATTGAGAAATACCTACAAAAAATAAATGGAATATTAACATATATGTGCAGATAAACTCTCCAATGCATATATTATGTTTCAAATAGTAATAACAGAAGACATGGGAGGAAGTGATTAAAATTTTTACCTACATGCAATAAAAAAGCAGTCAATTTTATGAATTGTATAAAGCTACATATATAGTTTGCTAGTGAAAGTTTCACTATGGATTTATAAGTTAATTTTAGTAAGTTTTCTCCATTTGACCCAGCAATACCATTACTGGGTGTATACCCAAAGGATTATAAATCATTCTATTAGAAAGACACATGCACACTTATGTTCATTGTGGCACTGTTTACAATAGCAAAGACCTGGAATCAACCCAAATGCCCATCAATGACAGACTGGACAAGGAAAATGTGGCCCATATACACCATTGAATACTATGCAGCCATAAAAAAGGAAACGATAAGTTTGTGTCCTTTGCAGGTACATGGATGAACCTGGAAACCATCATTCTCAGCAAACTGACACAAGAACAGAAAATCAAACACTGCATGTTCTCACTCATAGATGGGTGTTGAACAATGAGAACATATGGACACAGGGAGGGGAGCATCACACACTGGGGTCTGTTGTTGGGGGAACTAAGGGAAAGACAGTGGGGGTGGGGAGGTAGGGGAGGGATAGCATGGGGAGAAATGCCAGATACAGGTGACAGGGAATGGAGGCAGCAAACCACCTTGTCGTGTATGTACCTATGCAACAATCCTGCATGATCTTTACATGTACCCAGAACCTAAAGTACAATAAAAAATAAAATAAAATAGAATAATAAAAGAAGAGAAACCAAATAATAATAATAACAACATAACTACCAGTGTTATCTCACTGACACCACATGTAAGGCATGTTTTCTTTATTGAATGGTTGCAAAGTTACAAGCCACTGTGCCACTCCCTTCTCCTAATTTATTTTCATTCTCTCTCATTAGATAAATTATGGTATCACCAGTTCATTAGTTTCTGGATTTTGGCACCTGGTATACAAATGCACTTCAAGATAGTATATATTGGTCTCTACCATTTGTGCCGTAATAACTAATCCACATAAAGTGAGGATAGCCTAATGACGTGACTTCTTTTTATTTTTTGTAATATATTTATACTACTTAATAGATTTCTTAGTATAAAGAGAGACAAAGTGCTGCATGGATGTGGTGAACAGGAAACACTTCTTCACTGCTGTTTGGAATGCAAACTAGTACAGCCACTATGGAAAACAGTGCGAAGATTCCTTAAAGAACTAAAAGTAGAAGTACCATTTGATCCAGCAATCCCACTACTGGGTACCTACCCAGAGGAAAGGAAATCATTATTTGAAAAAGATGCTTGCACATACATGTTCAGCGCAGCATAATTCACAGTTGCAAAATTGTGGAGCCAACCCAAATGCCCATCAATCAATGATAATCAAAGAAATGTCACAGTTTCTTTATATATATATATATATATATATATATATATATATATATATATATATATATCACAGTTATATAAACATGTCACAATATATAAATATGTATATTTATGTCACAATATATAAATATATATGTGTATATATATATAAGGAAACTGTCACACACACACACACACACACACACACACACACACATATATATATATATCACAGTTAAAGAAAGAAAAAAGTTCTTGTTTTACATTTTCAATTCTGTTGGAAATCATAGACAAATCTCACAAATCACCACTAGAACCTCACAAATCATCCACACACACACACACACACACACACACACACACACACACACATATATATATATATATATATATATATATATATATATATATGATGTTAATACTGTTAATTCATTCATTTTTATGGCTGCCTAGTATTCCATCATATATGTCTGGTATATATGTTTGGATAAAAGCTAGTATTCCATCATATATATATATGGATGGCAGTCATAAAAAGGAATGAATTAACAGTATTAACAGTATTTGCAGTGACCTGGATGAGATGGGAGACTATTATTCAAAGTAAATTAATTCAGAAATGGAAAACCAAATATTGTATATTCTCACTGATATGTGGGATCTAATCTAAGCTAGGAAGATGCAAAGCCATAATACAGATGATACAATGGATTTGAGGACTTGGAGGGAAGAGTATGAGGGGGCCAAGGAGGAAAAGACTATATATATGGTGTAGTCTATACTGCTCTGGTGATGCATGCACCAAAATCTCACAAATCACCACTAAAGAATTTATTCATGTAACAAAATACCACCAGTATCCCAATAACTTATGGAAAAAATAAAAAGAAAAGAAAACAGTAAATCACAATAAAGGTGAAAATAGTTCCTTCTTTATGGTATATAAATTGTGCTGTAACTGCTCTAAGGCAGGCTTCTCACTACTCGGTTTAAAGTTTCCTGGATTGAGATCTATACTTTTTATATGGCAAAAAAACTTTACATTTTTTCTAGCCTAATCTAATTTCTACATCTACCTACCTACCCACCTATCTATTTATTATCTATCTATCTATCTATCTATCATCTATCTATCTATCTATCTATCTATCTATCTATCTATCTATCTATTTATCTATCTATCATCATCTATCTAATTGCTTCCTATGCTCCAGACTGGAGAAGTGGCCGGAAACTCAAGAAAGAAAGAACAAAGTTCTTGTTTTATGTTTTCAATTCTGCTGGAAGTCACAGACAGAAGAAAAAGAGAGAGAAAATAACGAAATCATACACCATTAGTTTATTCATGAAGAAAACTAAAAGCCAGTTTAAAAACAGCAAATAATGGGGAACTGGACATCTTGGGAAAGTGAGATTGGATACTATTTTACACAAGATCATAATAGAAGTCCTTTCTGAGATTGGGAAGGAAGTTAACATGATATAGTGCATTAAAAGTTGTTGGATAAAAGCTAGTAAATGTCAGTTTAAGTTTGAACTCTCCCCTTATCCTTCAGCCTGCAATTCAAGTAGAAATTAAAGAAGAGAGCAGCATGCAAAATAAGAAAGAAACATGAGGAAGCAAAAATAAAACATATAATATCACTTTTCCAAAATTACAAAATAGAAAGATCTGAAAGCATGTGCTTAATTGAAGTTGAACTACTTCACTGATGTTGGTATCCCATACAACATATGTTGCAAAAGGGTTTCCAAGGTTTTTATTGCACACTAACTTATTCCACTGAGCTTCCTTCTGCAGTGACAACCAGTCTCAGCACAGTATGATACACACATCAGCTACAATATTCTCTTGCCTTGTCATTGGTTTATACACAGAAACAAAATTAATTTTATAAATCTAGATTTCAAATATTACTGTATTATCCAGTGATACTACTATGAAGTCCTCTTTGTTTAGTCTTCTCATGAAAAGCTGAAAAAATTAGGTTTTCTAGAAAATGGAAGCAGTGGAAACAAAAACAGTGTATCAAGAGTAAACACTTTTAAATATTAAGTACGTGTGTTTTCCTTATGTTTAGGAGGATTATTATTTATCTTGTAGAATTAGTTGAAAAGTAAATATTTACATGTATAAAACAAATACCATTAAAAGCACATGCAATATATCGTGTTAATAGCCTACACAGAGAAAACTAAATAGAAATATGTGATAATATCTGAATTACAATTTTATCATGTAAGTAATGCCTTGCCATCATATTATTTTTACTGATTATCCAGTTCAGAGCAAAGAGTCATTACTTTCTTCCTCAAAGTATATAATGTAACTATACGGCACACACATAGGAAAAACAACTGTAGATGAATGGATGAAATTTTCAATGTACAGCTCTTATGGAGTAGCAGGAAAGAATGATGTAGAATATGATTATTTGAATTCAACGGTGAATTTTAATTCACAGTTGGATAAGGGCAGGATATTCATCATGTGGCTAGATCATTATGAAGAAATAATAATTACAATAAAATTCTAATAATGCAAAGATTTCAGCATCCCAGGATGTATACACTTTCTGGCTTTGAAATTCTTAAAGGTCTGGAGATGGATAACTTTATGTATGTGAGGCCTCATTCTTAAGCACACTTGCTTTTGACGTGGATTAAGAATCTGTTAAGAAAAATAGAAAAATTGTGTTTTTAATCCATTGATACAGTGAACACTATTTCTTATTCCATGGAAGAACTGTGATGACTTATCCAGATTCACCTTTAACAATCATGAACTTACTTTTTCTGATGTTGACCTTTAGCTGTCAGGTGGGTTGCCTGAGCTGAAGCAAACTGCCGCACTCAGTGTTCCCTTACTTGGGGCAGCCCACATGAGATTATTCATCAATGTGAAAGTGTAAAGGCTCAGCCCCAACCCCCAACTCTATATGAAATAATACTGAAGGGCTATCCTAGCTCTAGAGTTCCCAAAAGCAGTCTGCTAAAACCTTACTTGGGCTTGTATCACAGAATTGTTTCTCCCTCTGTCTGATACTCCTTTCTCCTGGCATTGATTATAAGAGCACTATCTAATAAACATGCCACATGCTAAATTCTGCCTTCCAGACATCTAAGATTATGAAAAGAATCTTATATGAGATTCATGTTACATAGCTCAAAGATTTTATTTATGAGCACTAAAGCTTGCTATGAGTAACCACAACACTGCAATAACCAGAACATACTATTTCTCAGGGATTTTAATTAATTTTAAATATATTGTAATATAGGCTTGTTATTAAAATGAGAACAAATAAATGTGGCCATCTTATTATCTCTGCAATATCATCTCTAATGCTTGACAGCACAATGATCTACTTTAGAGCTAGAGAATATTTGAAAATCTTTACCAATTATAACAAATCCCTGTTTGTACTGTATAGAAAATGAGTTTTACAAGATGCATTTTAAAAGTGCCAGTAAGACAATAGTTGTTTAATATTCTTGTTTGCATTGACTTGTGATGTACCGTTTCTAATATATGTAGTTTGAAATAAATTGTAACTTATTTTTCTAACTAGTAGTTGAAGTATTCATATCTGAAGAAAAATCATCAAACGACTGTATCTAATTAAAGTTTTATTGCATAATTTCTGACTTATGAAGTTATAACTTTTTTCTTCCCTATGACTATTCTTGGAGAAAATCACTTTGAAATGACCTGTTTCACAATGTAGGTTTCTTTCAGTACCTGTGTTCTGTTTATTAGCCGATCACATGTATTTTGAAAAGTGTTTTAACATTTTTCTCATATGGTGACAAAACTACAAAAACTGGCAGAATAACTTATTTTGTATAGGAGATCACTTACCAGTCTAACTAGCTTTTGTGCTACATTAACTGAAATTCAAAACCTTTTAGACTTCAAAATACTCCGCTACAGAATTAACCATTCTCAGTGTGTTATATTTCTCAGTAAAATTCACTATCCTCAATCCTAGAAGAATTGAAATAAGATTATCTTGTCACAGTGAAACTACAATCTAAGTACCTATACAATGAATACCACAGGTGTTTTATGAAATATATAGGCCAGTGTTCTTAACTCATGTAAGAAATTAAAGGTACAATATAGTATTAATAAAATGATTAAAACAATCTTGCCCTCATTCTTTTTTTCCCTGACACAACAGTTAGAAAAGTTAGATTTGTCTTTTCCATTGTTTCCATCATTTATTAGTCTGTTTTCACACTGCTATAAAGAAATATTGAGCCTGAGTAATTTACTAAAAAAAGACTTGTAATTGTCTTACAATTCTGCAGCCTGTGCAGGAACCATAGTGGTTTCTGCTTCTGGGAAGGCCTCAGGAAGCTTCCAATCAGGATGGAAGACAAAGCAGGACTGAGACATCTCACGTGACAGGAGCAGGAGCAAGAGAGAATGAGGGGAGAGGTGGTACATACTTTTAAACCACCAGATCTCATGATAACTCACTGATCATCATAAGAGAAGCGCCAAGAGGAAGGTGCTAAACAATTCATGAGAAATCTGCCTGCATGATTTAACCACTGCCCACCAGGCCTCACCTCCAACACTGGGGACTACAACTTGACATGATATTTGGTGGGGATACAGGTCCAAACCATATCAATCATGTAAGCACTAAAACCCATTACAGAGTCAGAGAGGAAGGTTTTGGATTGGTATGTTTTAATAGTGTGTAGGAGCCAACTCATACAGCTTTGCAAGAGTGGATTGTGTGCTTCTTTCCCAGCTCCACGTTGAAATAGACCTGGTGGGAGTACATGCTACATGGGAGTTGGCAATCACTATAATCAGAAATTTTATCTTTAAATGAGCCAGTTGTGAAACATTCACCATTGCACCACTACAATTCCCATATAACCTGTGATATGTTGGTCAGCATGTGATCCTCCGAAATCTATACAATCAACTTTCTTTAACTAGTTCAATCCAGCTCCAGCATACTGCTGAATATAAATACATTGATTATTTATATTAAAAATTGTGAGATTATATGCATGGTTCCTTTATTATAGAATAGTTTGACACTATCAGCACAGTGAAATTTTGAAAACATCCAGGGTATAACATGGTCATTTTGGTAATGATGCAGTGTACAAACTTCAGGGAATACATTTTCTTCCAGATTAAAAATTCACAAAATTATCAGCAGGGTAGAATAATTGCAAGGCCATTGTATCTAGTTTCACAACCCTTGTCCCTCTACTGTCTTTATCTTTTCTATTACTTCTGGATAATTATTCTATTATTCTAATTCTACTCCATTCACTACAGAGAAAATCAAAATAGATAGTATATTCTGCGTTTTTCTCTTCAGATGTTTTAATGTATAACATACTTAATTATGAAGTATTTAAACATGGAAAATACAGACCATAACAAAAATAATAACCCACAGGTCAAATTTATAAAGAATTATGTTTTGCTGTATTTGCTAAGGCTCACACTTTCACTCTGCTTTTGGTTAAGTAAATAAAGCATAAACCTTACTACTATCCCCTAATTCATTTTTTACATACTGCTTCAGTTAACCATTACCTGAAATTGGCACGTAATATTATTTCACATGATCAATTTGTGTATTAATGAGTACCATCCGTTTTGTATATTTTAAAAATTTGCATAAATTACATTACATATTTTGTTTCCTTTTTGCAAGTTTTTATTTTATAATTTATCACTTTTATATAGAACATTTATCATATATCCATTATATTATTAATGTTAATTCAAATGTAGATCAATGTCTAAAACGTTCACAACCATATAACCTCTAATTAGATTCAACAACAGTCCTCATATTCCCATATTTTGTATGGTCTGCATGTCTATCTCTGTGTGTGTGTGTGTGTGTGTGTGTGTGTGTGTGTGTGTGTGTGTGTGTGTTTTCCTATTCTCAGTCATATTATGAAAAGGGATTCTATTTGAAGCACACTATCTTCGGTCACTTAAGTGAAATATGGTTTCCTTAATGAGAAGAGTGAAGGGAACGAGTTGTAGAGTCTTTTTCTTCTTAATTTATTCAGGAATCGGCTGTTTGTCCTCTTGCTCGTTTCTCTCTTTTTACTATCATCTTTCTCCACGGCACAAACCCACTCTCTATTTTCTTTCCTAGACCAAAACTTCCCTAATACTGCCACTTTTAGCGTCATTTATTGTATTTTCAAGTCCCCTTTCATATATTTGGTGATGTGGACTACCAAATGCCAAACTTGTGTTTAGTAATTTGGCTGTTTGCATTTTTGGTTCTCTTTCTTAGGATAGTTTTATCTGTGCTTTATTAATTCTTATAATTCTCTCACTCTTTCCATAGAATGTTTTAAGCATTCATATTTCTGCTATATACACCTATAGTCTTGTAGTCACAGCAGAAACTCTCTCAGAATCTGGTGTTTCTCTATAAATATAATTTGAAATATTAGTATTCTCTTTATTCCAGTGGTCCTAAGATTGTGGATTGTGTGTGGTTTTATATGCTCCTTTTGTTGGTCTTATTACATATTGGTAGGACATATGGCTTTAGGATGATTCAATTCAGGTGACCATGCCTGCTTAAGAGAAGCTGAGGCCTTTCATTCTCTTGTGTGGAATATTTCTAAAATTTTTGTTCCACACCTTAGAAAGTGTGAAGTGAAAGTCATAGTAGTTTTCAATATTCAATGAGACAGCTGTCAAGCCTTGACCTCTAGGTCCTCATGGATCAGCAGGCAGCATAGCCACCTATTTTTGTTCTGTTTTACTTATTCCACATCCTATATCTGAAATATTTTCCATATTATTTTATTTTATTTTAATGTTATGTTCTTTTTGTAAAAAATACTATGTGTAATTAGTTTATTTATTTATTTTTATTTTATTATATTTTTTGAGATGAAGTCTTGCTCTGTCACCAGGGCTGGAGTACAGTGACGTAATCTCATCTCACTGCAAACTCTGCTTCTCAGGTTCAAGCGACTCTCCTGCCTCAGCCTTCCGAGTAGCTGAGATTACAGGCGTCCACCACTATGCCCAGCTAATTTTTTGTATTTTTAGTAGAGACAAGGTTTCACCATGTTGGCCAGGCTGGTGTAGAACTCCTGACCTCATGATTCACCTGCCTTGGCCTCCCAACGTGTTGGGATTACAGGCATGAGCCGCTGTGCCCAGCCTATTGTTTTATTTATTTTTTTAAAATGTTTTACAGGTATTAGTTAACTGACTTTCTCCAAGTTTTAATATATAGTGTGTTTACTAACTCAGTCCTTAATTTGTTTACTTACCATTATGAAAGATTTTATATGTTATTTTGTTTTATTATTAAATTCTATTAAGATTTGATTTGTAAATTTTTAGACTGCATTATTCGATGTTTAAAATTAAGTGATGGTTCAATGAATGAATGGATATAGAAAATGTGTATATATACACAATGGAATAGTAATCAGCCATTAGAAAATTAAATCATATGACTTGTATAACATGGTTAGAACTGGAGACCATTATGTTAAATGAAGTAAGCTAGGCACTGAGAGACGGATACTGTATGCTTTCACTTACACATGGGAGCCGAAACATTTATTTCATGGAGGTCGAGAATAGAATGGTAAATACCAGAGGCTGGGCAGAGTGTGTGAGTGGGAGGAAGAAATGAAGAGAGGTTGGTTAATGGGTACAAACGAACAGATAGAATAAGTTATAATATTCAATAGACTAGTAGGGTGAGTATAATAAACAACAATGTATTGTATATTTTAAAGTAGCTAGAAGAGACAACTTGAGAGATTTCTAACACATGAAATGATAAACATCAAAGGTGATCACTATCCATGCTGACTTGACCATTAAAAATTCTGTTCATGTAACTAAAAATAACATATACCCCATAAATATATAAAATGTTATGTATCAATTTGTAAAAGCAGATGCTTAATGCAACCTCATAGTGAACAACTACCTTTATCATCTGTGAGATGATATGCGTATATCTGTATTTGCCTGTGCATAGTCTGATGTCTGATATTATTAGAATACATCACCATTGCTATGATAGTACATATGTGACACAACTTCCATTCTTCACATTCACCATTTATTTTTAAAACATTTAATATTACATTTTGTTTTTGTGGATACATGATATGTATGTATATTTATAGGGTATATGTGATATTTTGATACAGTATAGTAAGTGTATACATTTATAGAGTTCATGGGGTATATGGAATATTTTGATATTAAATGTGGTCTTTAGGGCTGCTTACAGAATGAGCAAATATATGGGTAATAGCTAAAGGGTATAGTGTCTTTTTTTAATATGATAAAATTATTTCAAAATTGTGTTTGAACAGATATGAGAATATAATAAAAACCTTAGAAATGTACAATTTATGTGAGTGAAATTTATGGTATACATATTATATCTTGATAAAACCTAGGACATTTAATGAAGAGAATGATCTTCCCATAAAATCCTCATAAATTGTCTCTAAAACTATTATTAGTTTATTACTGTTATCCTTCAATTGAAGATCTAAATCATTAACATTTGGGGTTGAGTTTTTCCTAAATCAGAAACAATTTTTGCACATCTGTGCTTAAAGCAAAGCAAAATAAGTTCTTTTGAAAAAAGAGAGCAGTTTATGTTCTCTCCATTGATACATCAGCACTTTGAATCAACATATTACAGTAAACTGAAAGTAGCGGTGGCTTTCTAAACATTAAAGATCAAATTATCTATGAAATTATTCCACATAAATCAAAGGTAAATCATTTTACAAAAATCAGAAATCAGTGGTATAAGAGACTCTTACTACCTCTATGTCCATGCATAGACACCACAGAGTCCAGAATCTAGTACCTAATGAGACATTTCACAAAAAGTATTTGTCTTTGTAGCACTGTATCTAATAAGACGAACTAGTCATAAACCTTATATCCTCAATTGTGCCATGCAAAATTTTAGAAAAATTACATCTGAGTTAAAAGTTTAATAAGAATATAGATGTTAACAGGAGAGAAAGATATGTGATGCCATGAGAGCATCATGGGAGATTTTCTGCAGTCCAGAAACTCTTTCCCGAGAAAGTGCTGAGGGGGAAGTCTAAAAGATTCCTAGAAATCAATTGAATAGAGGTGGAATGGAAATGGGGAGCTCAGATAGCATCTTTAAAAATTGTGTGAAATGAGACCAGAGAGATACGGCATATAGGCTATGTCAAGAATTTGGGTCTTTCTCCCAAAATAAAGAATCCAAGTTTTCAAAGAAAAAGATTCAACGTGAGTAAGCCCATACAGAATGCTTGAGAGAACTATAGGCAAGACAAAGTGAGAGCTTCAGCTCACATGGGTAGGGGAAGATGAAGACAAGTGCACAAATTTGAGAGCTGTCATGATGTAAAACTAGCATGACCCAGTGCTGATTTAGATATGGAGGAAAGTGAAGCAGGTGTAACAGATGCTGCCAAGACTACTATAAACATCTATCGAATACCTCCTATGTGTCAGCCATTGTGCCATATTCTGATGTCACAGCAGAAAAGAAGTTAGAATCGAGTTTGATATATTTTACTTTTCTATTACTAAAAGTAATAGAAAAGTAAAAAAATATTCATTGCTGCAATAAGATAGAAGGCTTTGTTTTATCTTCTCTTATTAAAACTTCAGGAGTCTGAGTTCCAGGATGATTTTCCATAAAAATGTAAATCATTCAGCATTGTTACTTCTCCAGGCAGGACCTCCATTCCCACGTTTCTCCAAGCTGGCTATTCCATCTCTGGCCATTGTATGAATGTTGTAGCCATCAGGAAAAAAAATAATAATAATAATGAAAAGTAAGGGGCAAAGCATAAGGAAATTTTACATAAGGAACCACACAACACCTCTGTTTATGTCCACTGACCAGAAATCATTCACTTGAACCAGAGAACCTCTAAGGGATGCTGGGAAACGTAGTCTTCATTATAGGCAGCCATATTCCTAGGTAAAAATTCTCTTATTTTGAAAGAAGGGAAAATGATACTGAAATACAACCCACAGTTTGGATAAATAAAAAAAAATAGACACAGTTGTTGCAATTTTGAGGGCTTAAAACAGTTTAAGGTCAATGGTTTTATTCTTACTAATCTAAATTTTCCTCACTGGTCAAACAATAGGTTTCACATAAAATGACTACTATAATTTCTTCGAGTTCTAGAATACCATGATTCTAACTATAATTCCATTCCAACCAGGAACTTTATACTTGTTTATGATTGAAAATTATTAATACTTGATTTTTTTACAGGCAATCACATTTTTCTCAGGACACATTTATTAGTCCTTTCTTGCATTACTATAAGGAAATACCTGAAACTGGGTAACTTATAAGGAAAAAAAGTTTAATTGGCTAATGATTCCACAGGCTGTGCAGGAAGCATGATGCTTGCATCTGTTCAGAAAAGCCTCAGGAAACTTACAATCATGGCAGGAGGTGAACAGGAAGCAGGCATGACAGATGTGGCTGCAGCAGGAGGAAGAGGAGAGGGAAAAGGGGCTACACCTTTTAAACAATCAAATCTCATGAGAACTCTAACACAAGAACAGTACCAAAGGGGTGCTGCTACACAATTCATGAAGGATCCACCTCCATGATTCAATACCATCCCACCAGGCCCCACCTCCAACACTGGGGATTATAATTCAACATGAGATGCTAGGAGGGACATAGATCCAAACTGCATGATTCCTCTCCTGGCCCTTCCCAAATCTCATATACTTCTCATATTTCAAAATAGAATCTTGTCTTGCCAACAGTTTCTCCACAGTCTTATTTCTGTCCTGTGTTAAGTCCAAAGTCCAAAGTCCAAATTTACATCTGAAACAAGGTAATTCCCTTCCACCTATGAACCAGTAAAATAAAAAACACGTTAATTACTTCTAAAACACAATGGGGGTACACGCATTTGGTAAACATTCTCTTTTCAATCTCCTTTGGCGCCATGTCTCACTAATGCAATGGTGGGTGAGCTACCAGGTCTTGGGTGACTCCACCCCTGTTGCTCTGCAGGGTTTAGTCCCCATGGCTGCTATCAAGGGCTGGCATTGAGTGCTTGCAACGTTTTCAGGTGCAGGGTGCAATCTCCCACTGGATCTACAATTCTGGGTTCTGGAGAATGGTAGCCCTCTTCTCACAGCTCCACTAGGCAGTGTGCCAGTGTGGACTCTGTGTGGGGGCTCCGGGCCCCCATTTCTTTTCCATACTGCTCTAGTAGAGGTTCTCTGTGCAGGCTCCCCCCTTACAGCAGGCTTCTCCCTGGACATTCAAGTTTTCTATATATTCCTTGAACTCTAAGCAGAGGCTCCTAAACTTAAACTCTCACATTCTCTGTGGACCTGCAGGCTTAACATCATGTGGAAGCTGCCAAAGCTTATGGTTTACACTTTCTGAAGCGAACACCTGGGCTGTACCTGGAGCCCTTTTAGTCACAGATAGAGGTGGAGACATTGGGACACAAAAATCATTGCCCCAAGGTTGTGCAGGGCAGTGAGGTCCTGAGCCTGGCCCTGGCCCAGGAAATTATTCTTCCCTCCTAGGTCTCTGGGCCTGTGATGGAAGGGTCTGCCTCAAAAGTCTCTGAAATGCTTTCAAGGGCTTTTCCTCATTGTCTTGGCTATCAGTACTTGGCTCCTTTTATGCAAATTTCTGCAGCCTGCTTAAATTCTTCCTCTGAAAATTGTTTTTTCTTTTCTACTGCCTTATCAGGCTGCAAATTTTTCAAACTTTTACAGTGTGCTTCCGTTTTAAATAGAAGTTCCAGTTTTATATCATTTTGTTTTGTTTATAAACATGAACATACACTTCTCGAAGAAGCCAGGCCACATCTTGAATGCCTTGCTGCTTAGAAATTTTTTTCTGCCCTATAACCTAAATCATCATTCTCAGTTTCAAAGTGTCACAGATCCCTAGGGCAAGGGCACAATTACATTAAGCTCTGTGCTAATGCATAACAAAAGTGACATTTTTTCCAGTTCTCAATAAGTTTCTCGTCTCCATCTGAGACCTCCTGGGCCTGGCCTTCACTGTCAATATCACTACAAGCATTTTGGTCACGACAATTCAATGAGTCTCTAGGACATCACTTTTCCTCATCTTCCTGGCTTCTTTTGAGCCCTCCACATTCTTCCAATGTCTATCCATTACCCAGTTCCAAAATGTTTTCACATTTTCAGGTGTCTTTGTAGAAATGCCTCACTCCTTATTACCAATTTTCTATATTAGTTTGTTCTTGCAATGCTATGAGGAAATACCTGAAAGTGGGTAATTTATAAAGACAAGAGGTTTAATTGGCTCAAGGTTTTGCAGGCTGTACAGGAACCATTATGCTGGCATCTGCTCAGGGAAGCCTCAGAAAAATTACAATTGCGACGGAAGGTAAAGGGGAAGACGGTATACATTACGTGGCCAAATAAGGAGCAAGAGGAGGGGAAGGAGGTGCCACATACTTTTAAGCAACAAGATATGAGAATAACTCCAAAGGGATGGTGCTAAACCATTCACGAAACATCTACCCCTATGATACAATCGTCTTCCACTACGCCCCCACCTCCATCATTGGGGGTTACAATCCAACATGTAATTTGGGTGGGGACACAGATCCAAACCACATCAACATATAATGCTCTTTTCTATCTGAAAATAGCAAGGATCAAAATTGAGTCACTCGTCTTAAAAAACAATACCAAAAAAAATTGTAAAAAAAGAGCCAGGAAAGGCCATGAAGGGAAATTTCTCATGCACAAATGCCTGATAACAAGCATTATCTCTCTGTAGAAAGACTCTGCAAAACCCTGAACCTTGCACAAAGGCTACTGTAACCTTAGAGATAATATATTTCTGAGGACACAGGCCCAGCACCTGCTTGCCTAATCTTGGACTGGTGCCACCCTTGTAATTGAGCCTTGTAGCCAAGCACATTATCTCAAAACGATTATGTGATCCTCCTATTTGACCTTTAAAAACCTTTGTCTTCCTTTACCTTCCTGAAAATGCCGACAGTTGATTATGGCACATGAATTGTCAACATAATGTCCTATTCCCAAATAAATACAATTTTCTTTTAGAGATCTTTTTTTCTTTTTGTTATTTAGATTGACACCTATAATGGTTTTCCTTGCTAAGGGTGAATTAACTGGAATCAGTAAAAAGTGATGATTTTCCTGGCTTATTATGCATTTGGTGCCTTTGTTTTGTGGAAAACCAAATATTAATATAGTATGAGAATGTAAAAGACATGCAGTTTAAGTGTGGACCACCTCTTTTCCAATGGAGTAATTGCTGAATGATAAAATGAGGGCAAACTTATAGATGCAAACCATAAGGCAATTTTTAGAAAATATTTCTGTCCTAGGAGTTTTTGTTTTTTAATTCAGATACAGTGGTTGAAATTTGAGTTCCCATGTGTCTCACCACCATGGGCTAAAGGGCTCTGAGACTCTAATTAATCTTGAAAGGCAGTGTAGGCTACAAGGACTGTAACACCTGAGGAAGTCCTAGTGCTTAACTGAGCCCAAAGACAGTGGACTACGAGGGCACTCACTGATGCCAATCCAATTGTGGAGGCTAACAAAGTGCTAGCATCACCCCTTCCATAACTCCAGATGGATCAAAGTACACCACTTCCTTCCACGTGAGGAGAAGAAAGGAAAGAGTGGGAAGGACTCTGTCTTGCATCTTGGATATCAACTCAGCCACAGCAGGATAGGGCATGGGCCAGAGTAATGAGGCCCCCTTTCCAAACCCTACTTCCTGGACATTTTTAGGCACAACCTGGGCCAGAAAAGAACTCAGTGCCTTGAAAAAAAATAGCCAATCTGGATAGCCTTCAATGCTTCCTAACTGAAAAGCCCTTGGGCCCTGAATAACCAGAAGCAATACCCAGGTACTACATCAAAGGCCTTTGGTGACAGTTCAGTACTTGGTGACTTCTGGTACAAACTCAGCCATAGGGGCATAGAACACCAATTGGGATCTTGAGGTTCTCAATTCCAGGATGAAACTTTTGCTCAGCACTTTTGAACCTACCCTGGACTAGAGGGAGCCCACTGTTCCCCTCTGGCCCAGGGTAGTGGTAAGTAGGAAGCACTGAAGCTAATGGTTTGAGGGCCAGCTGAGCCACAGTAAAATAAAACACCAGGTAGACTTCTAAAGATTATTCTCTAGTCCCTGGCTCCTGGACAGCACCTCTGTGGATCTGCCTGGGCTTGTGATGGTAATGGTCACTGGGTAAGGCTCCTCTGCACCTGGACATCGATAGGAAGAAAGGGCAAGACTGTATCTTGTAGTTTGAGGGCAAGTTCAGCTTCAGTACAATAGAACATTAGGTAGACTTCTAAGGTTTTTGATTTTACTTTTTGCCTCCTAGACAGCATCTCTGGAACCAGCTGGGCCTAGAGGGAACATATCACCATGAAGGGAAGGACAGAGACCTGGCTGACTTTGCTGACTGCTGATTGTAGAGCTCCAGGGCCTTGAGAAAAGATAGGCTGCAGCCAGGGAGTGGCTACAGCAGGACTTTGGTGAAACCCATGCCCTAGTGCTATGCTGGACCTATGTTAGAGTCTGATACAGCACAGTCATAATGATGGTGGCCACAAGGGTTTGTGTCACTACACCCCCAGCTTTAGGTGGCTCAGAAGAGGCAGACTTTGCTTGTTTGAAAGAAAGTAAAAATAAGACAATAATAGACTCTGTCTGATAATCCAAATAGTACTACTCCCAGATACAGTTCAAGACCATCAAGGCAGTAACTCTAAGAATCCGCAGAAAACAAAGTGCTACTGGGCTAAGAGCGCCCTCTAAAGCACATACAGATTCTATCACAACAACCAATTCCTTTCCAATGTCTGAAAAGCCTTTCCAAAGGATGGGTACAAACAAGTACATATGCAAAGACTATAATAAATACCTAGCTCTTCAATGCCCATACACTGAAGAACATCTACAAGTATCAGGACCATCCAGAAAAACAGGACCTCACTAAATGAATTACATATGGTATCAGAAATCAGACCTAGAGAAAGAGACAGAAGATAACATCAAGGAATTTAGTAATCAAACTTCCAAATATTAAGGATAAAGAAAGGACTCTAAAAGCAGCAAGAGGAAAGAAACAAATAACATAAAGTATAACTCCAAAATGCCTGGCTGCAGACTTTTCAGTGGAAACTTTACAGTCCAGGAGAGAGTGCTCTGACTTATCTAAACTGCTGAAGAAAAGAAAAACAAAAGGAAACCAAACACTTTTAAATCTTAATACACACACACACACACACATACACACACACACATAAAGGAAACAAAACACTTTTAAGTCTTAATACACACACACACCCCCCCTTCAAACATAAAAGAGAATTAAAAACCTACCCAGGCAAACAAAAGATGAGTGATTTCATGAATACCAGAACTGTCCAACAAGATATGCTAAAGTGAGTACTTCAATCAGGAGGAAAAGAACACTAATGAGCAATAATAAATCACTTGAAGTTACAAAGCTCACTGCTAAGAATAATTAGACATAAAACCACAGAGAATCAAGACAATATCTGTAGCACTGTAACTGTGGTATATAAACTACTCTTACCTTAAGAAGAAAGAATAAATGATGAGCCAATCAAAGTAATAACTATAACGACTTTTCATGACACAGACCTTACAATAATATACAAAGGGAAACAACAGAAAATTAAAAAACAGAGAAACAGTGTTATGACATAGAGTTTGTATTACTTTTTGCTCATTTGTTTATGCAAACAGTGTTAAGTTTTATCAGCTTAAAATAATGAGTTGTAAGATAGTATTGGCAAGCCTCATGGCAAAGAAAACACATACAAATGATACACATAAATAAAAAGCAATAAATTAAATCATATCTCCAGAGAAAATCACTTTCCCTAAATGGAAGACAGGAAGTAAAGAAGGAAGAGAAGACTACAAAATAGCCAGAAAAAAAAACAATAAGAAAATGGCAGGAGTAGGTTCTTACTTATCAATAATAACATTGAATGTAAATGAATTAAACCCTCCAATTTAAAGACATAGACCGGGTTAATAGATTTTTTTTTTTTTTTTTTTTTTTTTTTTTTAGAAAAAGCAAAACCAATTGATCTGTTACTTAGAAGAAACACATTTCACCTCTATAACACACATAGCCTGAAAATAAAGGTATGGAAAAATATATTTCATGCCATTAGAAACCAAAAAAGCAAGAGTAGCTATAGTAATATCAGACAAAATAGATTTTGAGGCAAAAACACTATGAAGAGACAAGGACAGACACTATATAATGACAGAGTGGTAAATTAAGTAAAATGATACAATAATTTTAAATATATATGTATCCAACACTGGAAAACCTAGATTTATAAATCAAATATTACTGGAACTAATGAGAGAGATATACCCTAATACAATAACAGTTGGACACTTCAACACCCCACTTACAGCACTGGACAGATCTTCCAGACAGAAAATCAACAAAGAGTGTTAGACTTAATCTACACTTTAGATCAAATGAACCTAATAGATATTTCAGTTACATTTTATCCAATGACTGAATAATACACATTATGTTCCTCAGCACATGGATTATTTTCAAGGATAGATCATATGTTGACTCAGAATCCAAGTCTAAAAACGTTCAAAAGGTTGAAATAATATCAAGCATCCTCTCTGACTACAATGGAATAAAACTATAAATGAATAAGTAGAACTTTGGAAACTGTAGAAACACATAGACATTAAACAATATGTTCTGAAATGACCAGGGCATCAATGAAGAAATTCAGAAGAAAATTACATTTTATGAAAAAAGTGATAATGAAACAAAACATACAAAAACTCATGGGATACAGCAATAACAAGAATAACAGGGTCATATATAATTGCCTACATAAAAACAGAATAAAATCTTTAAATACAAAATCTAACAATGCTTATTAAGGAACTAGAAAAGGAAGACCAAATCAAACCCAAAATTGTTAAAAGCAAATACACAGTAAAGATTAGATCAGAAAAAAAGAAACTGATTTGGAGAAAACAATTTAAAAGATAAACTGAAACACGTCAATAAATTGGAAAGTGTAGATGAAATAGGCAAGTCCCTAGACTCTTATAACCTACCAAAGCTGAACCAGGAAAAAATGCAAAACCTGAAAAACCAATAGCAAGTAATGAGATTGAAGCCATAATAAAAAAATTATCTCAGTAAACAAAAGCTGGAGACATGATCGTTTCACTGCTGAATTCTATCAAACATTTAAGAAAGAACTTCTACCAATCCTAAGAAAATTATTCTGAAAAATAGAGGAGAAGGCAATACTTCTCAATTCATTATATGGGGCCAGTATAACCTTGATACCAAAAGGAAACACATTAAAAAAAAAAAAAAAAGAAATATACAGGCAAATATCTCTGAATAATATTGATGCAAAATATGCAAAGTAATACTAGCAAACAGACTTCAACAACAAATTAAAAAGATCATTAATTATAACAAAGTGTGATTCATCTCTGAGATTCAGGAGTGGTTCAACATACACAAATCAACCAATGTGATTTATTATATCAACAGAATGCAGGACATGAAACATATGATCATTTCAATTGAGGCTGAAAAAGCATCTGATAATATTTAACATCTCTTTGTAATAAAACCCCTCAAAAACCTGGGTATAGCAGGAACATAAATCAATATAATAAAAGCCACATGTGAGAGATCTAGTATCATACTGAATGGGAAAACTTGAAAGACTTTTCTAAAACTAAGATGTGAAACACGACAAGGATGCCCTCTTTCACCACTGTTATTCAACATAGTACTGGAAGTCCTAGCAGGAGTAATCACACAACAGAAGCTAATGAAAGGCAACTAATTTGGAAAGAAGTCAAATTATGCTTGTTTACAGATGATAGGATCTTGTATTTGGACAAACCTAAAGACTTCACCAAAAAAAAAAAAAAAAAATCATAACTGATAAACAAATTCAGTAAAATTGTAGGATACAAAATCAGCATTAAAAAATCATTGACATTTCTATATGCCAACAGTGAGCAGCCTGAAAAGGAAATTTAAGAAGTAATTCCATTAAAAATAGCCACAAATACAATTTAATACCTAGGATTTAAGCAAGAAGTGCAAATACTCTACAACAAAAACTGTAAAATACTCATGAAAGAAGTTGAAAATTACACCTAAAAATGCAAAGACATTCCAGGTTCATGGATTGGAAGAATTAATATTGTTAAAATGTCCAAACTATACAAAGCAATGTATTAAATGGAATGTCTATCAAAATACCAATGACATTCTTCACAGAAATAGAAAAAATTTCTAAAATTTATATGAAACCATAAAAGTCCCAGAATTACCAAAGATATATTAAGCAAACAGAACAAAACTAAGGAATCATATTACCTGGCTTCAAATTTTACTACAGAGCTCTGTTAACCAAAACAACATGGTACCAGTATAAAAACAGACATGTAGCCCAGTGGAACAAAATAGAGAACCCCAAAAATCCACACACCTAGAGTGAACTCATTTTTGACAAAGATGCCAAGAGCATACACTGAGAAAAAGACAATTTGTTCAATAAATGATTCTGGGAAAACTGGATATCTATATGCAGAGGAATGAGACTAGAGCCCTATATCTTGCCATATACAAAAAACAAATCAAAGTGGATTAAAGATTTAAATGTAAGACCTGAAACTATAAAGCTGCTGTAAGAAAACATTGAGGAAACTCTTCAGGTCATTATATTGAGCAAAACTTTTTGAGTCATACCCCTCAAGCACAGGCAAACAAACAAAAGAGAACAAATGGGATCACATCAAGTCTGCACAGCAAAGGTAACAATTAAACTGAAGAGGCAACCCACAAAATGGGAGAAAATAGTTGCAATGTACCCATCTGACAAGACATTAATAATCAGAACATATAAGGAGCTCAAATAATTATATAGAAAAAAATCTGATAATCTGATCAGAAACCAAGAAAAGAAATTTGAATAAATATTTCTCAAAAGAAGACATACAAATATTCAACAACTAAACTGACATGGTTTGGAACTGTGTGCCCACCAAATCTGATGTTGAATTGTAATTCTCAGTGTTGGAGGTAGGCCCTGGTGGGAGGTGATTTGATCATAGGGGTGGTTTCTTATGAATCGTTTAGCACCATCCGCCTTGGTACTGACCTCACGATAGTGAGTTCTCACGAGATCTGGTTGCTTACAAGTATGTGGCACCTCCCGCCACCATTTTTCTTGCTCCTACTCCCACTGTGTGAGACAACTGGTCCACCTTTGCTTTTGTCATGATTGGAAGCGTCCTGAGGTCTTCCCAGAAGCAGATACCACTATACATCATGTAAAGCCTGTGGAACTGTGAGCCAACTAAATCTCTTTCCGTTATAAATTACCTAGTCTTAGGTATTTCTTTATAGCAGTGTGAGAACAGACTAATACAAATATGAAAATGTGCTTTACAAAAGAAGACATACACGAAACCAACAAACATATGAAAAAAATGCTCATCATCACTGTTCATTAGAGAAATGCAAATCAAAACCACATTGAGATACCACCTCACGCCAGTTAGAATGGCGATCATTAAAAAATCTGGAGACAACAGATGCTGGAGAGGATGTGGCGAAATAGGAACACTTTAACACTGTTGGTGGGAGTGTAAATTAGTTCAACCATTGTGGAAGACAGTGTGGTGCTTCCTTAAGGACCTAGAAATAGAAATTCTATTTGACCCAGCAATCCCATTACTGGGTATATAACCAAAGGATTATAAATCGTTCTACCGTAAGGACACATGCACACGAATGTTGACTGCAGCACTGTTTACAATAGCAAAGACCTGGAACCAAGCCAAATGCCCATCGGTGATAGACAGGGAAAATGTGGCACATATACACCATGGAATACTGTGCAGCCTTAAAAAACGATGAGTTCATGTCCTTTGTAGGGACATGGATGAAACTGGAAACCATCATTCTCAGCAAACTGACGCAAGAGCAGAAAATCAAACACCGCATGTTATCACTCATAGGTGGGTGTTGAACAATGAGAACACATGGACACAGGGAGGGGAGCATCACACACTGGGGTCTGTTGGGGGGAAATAGGGGAGGGACAGTGGGGGGGGGAGTTGGGGGAGAGATAGCATGGGGAGAAATGCCAGATACAGGTGATGGGGAGGAAGGCAACAAATCACGCTGCCATGTGTGTACCTATGCAACAATCTTGCATGTTATTCACATGTATCCCAAAACCTAAAATGCAATTTAAAAAAAAAGAAGAAGAGAAGGGAGATGGAAAAATAAAAGATGATGTATCTTAAAAAAAATGCATACCCTTTGGAGGTAAAAAGAAAAATAAAAAGAAGCAGTAGCAACAAGGCTTTCTGCAGAGGCAGGGAGATGTAAGGTTGGAAGCTTGAGGAAACTGAAGAATTTTGGAAGAGCCATTGTGGACATTGGAAAAAGTTGACTCAGTTTTAATAAATTATCTTTTGATACTAACCTACTTTCAATGGAGAGAGTTGAGGAAAAACTACTGGAGCTTCCAAAAGATGTGTCTCCTTAGTTTTCTGGGAGGGGATTTAGATGAATTTCTGTTGGTTTCTATTGTCTTGAAGCACTAAAGGTAACCTAGGCTCTTGTAAATCTGACACAAGGATTTCAAATACTCATCAGGCATCCCAACAAAGGAAATGCAGCAGGAGCAAAAAGCAAGGAACAAATGAAAATGGTGACAAGAGGAAACGGGAGGGAACCTAGCAACCAGCAAATAACATCATCCACATTCATCCTATGTAGTCACTGGTGGCTTAATAGGAAAGCAAAGAAAGCTAGGTTTGATGAGGCTTTTTTTTTTTTTTTGGCATAATAGAATGTCTTTGAGGATTTAGGAAACAATGTGTGCAGAGAGTTTTGTGTTCTGTCATCAACAAAAGCATGAGATTAATGGAATTGACTCTTCTTTCTCATGTATGACAATATATTCATCACTATTTGCTTGTATCCTGAGACCTGAGGAGAACAGCTCCTTCTCGTTGCCCTGCCAATCCTTCTCAAGCAGGAGAAGAGTTCAGGCACTACTTTGTGTTTGATTGTTATACTTCCTATTGAAGCTGACCAAAATAGAAAATCTACCCATTCGTGGCAGTAAATGTCAACAATGTGAACAACTCCAGAACTGAGAATAAGACTGATATTCAAGTGTCTAAATGCAAGTGATGGGAGCCTCAAAAGTTGTGTTTGATAAATGTAATGACTAAAAAAAAAAGTGTTTTTGTGATACAAGTCTTGAGTTATATAAAGAAGGCTTAGACTCAGTCATTACTTTTACTTAACCCAGTTCGTAAGAAAGTACAAAATTCTACTCAATCAATTAAGTGAGAATTCATTATAACATCCAAGTCCACCGTAATCAATATGTCTGCTCTATGTAGCTTAATTATTCATATATACTGTACAAGTGAAAACTGATGGCAAAGCTTTGCAAGTCAAAACTGATGTCCAAGGAGGATAAAAACGTATTCTTTGGGTGGCTTTGAGGGTTGAAGTTGGAAAGGGAAAAATAGGGCTGCTAGACATTAAAATGAAAAGAAAAAGTATAATAGGTAAATATTCTGACTTTGGCTACAATGACATTTGGTAAAAAAAAAAAAAAAAAAGAAAGAAAGAAAGAAAAGAAAAGGTACTCAATTTTAGTGCTCATCAGAAAAATGCAAATCAGAGCTACAATAATATACCATTTCATCTCAGTTAAAAAAGCTTATATCCAAAAGGCAAGTAATAACAAATGCGGGTGAAGATGTGGAGAAAAGGGAGCGCTCATACACTGTTGTTGGGAATGTAAGATAGTACAACCACTAAAGAGAATGGTTTAGAGGTTCCTCAATAAACTTAAAATAGAGCTGTCATATAATCCAGCAATCCCACTCCTGGGTATGTAACCCAAATAAATAAATTGGTATATCAGAGATCTATCTGCACTCAGATGTTTGTTGCAGGACTGGTTATAGTAGCTAAGATTTGGAAGCAACCTAAGTGTTCATCAACATACTAAAGGTTAAAGTAAATGTAGTACATATACACAGTGGAGAACTATTCAAGAGTAAAAAGTATGAGATCCTGCCATTAGCAAAGACATGGATGGAACTGGAGATCATTATGCTAAGTAAAATAAGCCAGGCACAGACAGACATCACATATTCTCACTTAATTGTGCTATCTAAAAATCAAATTTCAATCATAATTGAACTCATGAAGACAGAGATAAAAGGATTGTTACCAGAGTCTGCAAAAGGTAGTGAGGGGATGGGGGAAGGTGAGGGTGGTTAATGGGTCCAAAAAACATAGTTACAAAGAATGATTAATACTTAGTGTTTGAAAGTGTAATGGGATGAGTATAGTCAATAATAATGTAATTGTACTTTTAAAATTAAGTAAGAATATAATTGGATTATTTGTTACTAAAAGATAAATGTTTGAGGGGTTGGATATCCCTTTCTCTGTGATGTGATTTTTATGCATTGCATGCCTATATCAAAACATCTATGTATCATAAATGTGTGCACCTACTTTTACCCACAATAGTTACATAGTTAAATAAAACTTGATTGAACAAAAGTCAAATGGAAGTTTATATTATGCCAACTAGCAAAACTGATACCAATTATGCTATAGGTAGTTGTCATTTTAACTATTTTCTTCCTAGTAAACTATGACTGAAAGTGATTTAATGGAAGAAATAATATTATTTAATAATTATGCATGAATTAATCATTATTAATATAGTTGAGATATATGTTAATACATTATATAATACTTTCTTATACTGTGTTGACTTGAAGCAGTTTTTATATGGGTAGGTTTACGGTGGGATTAAAAGCCATAATACCATAAATTATATAATTTCACAACACTGAATGTGCCCAATGAACGATTGCCAACTAAATGTTTGTTCTGTCCATTCAGTATCTTTTGAGAATATATATATTGTATCTTATGCCTCATATAATAGGCAAATGCTTTACTGCTTTCAAAGCAAAGCAAACAATTTCATTTCTAGAGTAGTCATGGAGATCCGAAAGCATATATAAACAAGACTGAAAATGATTATCCTAGTCAGAGACTTTAATTATAAAAAACAGAATATTCAAGCTTGCTTATGAGTTGAAGTTATTGCAAGGACAAAGAAAATGGTATTCAAAGATTATAACCAGATTTCCAATTCGACTATAAGTGTGATTCTTACACCATTTTCTAGGTTCATGCTCTCTTTTTTCTGTATATGTGCAATCAACTCATCTCTCTGTAAACAAGCTTTCTGAATAGGGATCTTAATTTTGATTTCACTGATGGTTTAGTGTTATCACAGGTACCATTTGTGGCACACATCTGTTTGATCTTACAACCCAAGTTTAGGTGTCCTACACCTTTTAACTAGTTCAGTCTGTGCCTAAAGTCCAAAATTCCTGAAGAAAAAACAATCATATTTTTCCAGTGCAGGTCAGATGGATGGTCCTGGTACAATTGTTATGGTCTAAACACAGAATTACATGCTGGAATACCCTAGCCCTTCTGGTATGTTACCATATCAAATAATCTAAGAATAAGATGTATACAAAAAAAGCTAATGGGCAACTTTAAGGTAACCTTATCTAGTATATGGAAATGGTTGGCATCTATACAAGGTATACATTCTCTCCATTTTCTCTAGTATAAATTGCAAGCATTCAATGCTAACCTCTCATTTTAACTCATGGGTAAATTTTAATACAAAAATACCAAAATTAAATTTATTTGTACATGTTTATGTATGTATATGAATATATGTGTGTGAGAGAGAGAGTGTGTGTGTGTGTGTGTGTGCGCGCGCGTGTGTGTGTGTATAATTTTCCTTAAATGCTCTGTATTTATTTTTGGAAAACCTGACGAAAATTGAATGTGGTATTTGAAATATAAATGCAGACACTATTTGGAAAACAATCCTTACAAAATATGTATCTGGAGTAAGCGCCACATTTCTGATATCTGATTATTAGCAGTCTCTTAAAAGATTCGTAACTTTAGATAGATAGATTGCTTTTCTCTCTTGCATTTACCTACATGTAACTGAATTTTCTACAGATGTACTGGTAACGAATTTACAAGGGGGTATAGATAAACATGAATCAGAAATACATGCTAGTTTAACACTATGGAAGACATGTTTTTGAAATCCTAAATAATAACTTATCCGGAATATCTCAGCTTAGCAATGACTATGAAACATTTAGTAGCTTGGAGGCTGAGTGCTGTGTATCTGCCTATTCTTCGCTGTGGAGGAGTGGAGGGAGTGTAGGATTAAACATCTATAATACTTCATGCCCTTCCCCACCCCTGTGCTTCTGTTCATGCTAATTTCTTTCTCTGGAGTTACCACTAGGTTTCTTATTCAAGGTCCTTTACAAACTCAATTCGTCATGAATTCTTCTCCCAAATTCCTGTACACAAGCATTTTTTAGTAACATTACCTATAATTCATCTTATAACACTAGCTTATATAGTATGTTTCATTTCATTTCATATGGCTGTCTTCTTTTCCAACAATATTTAACTTCTTCTAAGCCTGAAATCAATCTCTCTCTCTCTCTCTCTCTCTCACACACACACACACACACACACAAACACACAGTTTCCATTTCTCATTCCTTTCTCTCTTTTATGCATTAGAAAGCTAATAAAAACAAATATTTACTGTTTCTGTGTATGTTTTAGGTGTCAGAAAATGTAATTTACATGTTTTATCACAAATGAATGTTAAATACTAATTTAATAAAATTGATTTTAGTACATAATAATGTACCATGTTCTTACTTGACACAAATTGAATTCTCTTCTAACTACATGTCTTATACTGAATTATGCCCTCCCGAAAATTAAAAGCCCTAAATTCTGATACTACTGTATTTGGAGATAGAGCCTTTAAGGAGGTAAAAATGGTTACATGAGGTCATAAAAATGGGGCCCTTATTCAATAAGAGTTATGCCATTATAAGAAAAGAAAGAAACATATTTAGAGTATGCTAGCGCAGAGGAAAGGCCATGTGAAGAAACAATAAGAAGGTGGTCATCTACAGGTCATGAAAACAGTCTTACGGAGAAACCAAGTCTGCAGACAACCCGATCTAGGAATTAAAATCCAACACTTTATAACACTTTTATATAGACAATTTCTTATTTCTTGGGTTAAGATAGCTTAAGTTTTAATTAATAACACCATTATTAATGGTACAAGTTCAAGAAAGTACATTTGAAATACCCACTCATCTCTGCAATATAGCTTATTATTTTTTGTGTAGACAAAAAGAAAAATACCTGCTGATATTCAGTAGAACATCAATGAATGTATAAGCAGAAGAGTTGAAGCTTCTGTGTATATTTATATTCAAGCCCAGGAACATAGTTGTTTTTTTTTTTTTTTAAGGATTTTCATATTCAGTTCAAAATACCCATTCACTGTCATTAGGGCTGTAACACAACAACAACAATATTAGTTGTTTCTGTACTACCACAGAGAATGCAGTCTACCTGTCACTCTGGTGAACAATTAGTTTTTGGACTGGAAGATTCACCTCAGCTCTTCCTTGTTGTGTTGTGGAGTGTTTTTGTCAAATACCTATATTATTTATATTTATCATATGTTGATAATAAATTTATTTAGAAAATTGTTCTATATGTGAAAAAAGAAAAAATCTGTAAAAAATTAAGTAGATGACTCATAAAATGTCCAGACATTTGAGATCTAAAAATTACTTATGTGTGTGTTATATAGAAACATACACACATACATATTGCACTTGTGTCACATAAGTAGATTAAGAGTCACATTCATTACACCTAGATACACTACTTTAATGGGATTGATCAAACAAACAAGCAATCCTGTCAAATAACTATACATAGAGAGAGGGAAACAGGCAGGGACGGAGAGAGAAAGAAAGAGAGCACCAAGAAAAAAATTAATTTCATTCATTACTAAATTTAGTTGAACGGTTTGAACTGATGATACATGTAGACACAACTTCTATGCAATAATTTGGAGCCTGTTACTACTGTATAGAAATATAACTTGGAGGCCATTATTATTGCCCTGTAGCATGGATATAAAAATTATGCAGGTGACATTCAACTTTCCAAGAAGGTAGGCATAACCTTGACACTTTTCTGCTGACTTTCTAAGTTGTAGAAGTTGTTTGGTGACAGTCACATTTCTTCTGTGAGTGCTGCATTTGAAGATTGCATTGTCCTTCAACATGACTAAGAATATTGGACAGTGATTGAATGTCGTCTAGTGCTTATTAATATGCATGTTGTCATTTGTCATCTCAGTCATCAATGACACTTTGTCATTTATGTTACTGTAAGCATTATATCGACTCTGAGTTGCTGGATTTCAGAACTTTCTCTTGCTTGTAAACTCATCAGAAATACAGGAAATCATCTTCAAGAAGACTTGTTAATAAAAAAAGAGATGTGTTTAGCATTGTTTATATAATGCTTTATTTGAATACCTATAGAAAAGAATTAACAAAGTCATTATAAACAAAGAAAAAATATGACGAATTGTCATTTTTGTCTTGTTAATGGATTGTGTCTAATTATACTGTTTATCGTGTAAAAAAGTTGAATCTTCTTTGTGAAAGTTAACTAAAAATAATTTTCTTAAATAATACTTCAATATAAAAGAGCTTTCATACCCATTTGTCTACTTTGTTATCATCAAAATATCTATTTGAATAATAATAGGCAGGTAATAACATCCCTATGTAAGTAGGAAAACTGAGGCTTACATAGCTTTAATGATTCGCCTGAGAACACATTTTTTTAAAAGTGAAAACTGACAACAGATCTCAGACTTCCAAATCTTCCACCTGATGTTTCTCTTCTAATATATAGTATATTAAGATGATGCTTAATAGACTATACCCTCATTCCTCTTCTTAAGAAAACATTGATTTTTTTTTTTTTTTTTTTTTTTTTTTTTTTTTTTTTTTTTTTTTTTTTTTTTTGGTGTTCTGCCTCCAGCATATAATCATGTGTTTCAGGGAAAGCTAACCTGATCTCTACTTCCAGATAGTAGATAACATTTAGTTCAATTCATTCATGGTCATTTCAGCTTTCTTACCAGTGATTGGATTAAGAAGAATCATGAGACCAAAAACATATGTGTGAAGTCCTCTAAAGGACATTTTGGATTGTTTTCCTCTATCCTTAGAAAAAAAAAAGGTATTTCCATGTCTGAACTGATTATCAGAAGCTCTACAGCCATCTTGCTATGTGACAGCATGAAAACAACATCTGAAGGAATTCAAACTTAAAAATTATAGAGAAGTGAGAGTAGAGTCCTCAGATACTACTCTTGAAAGCTGTCTTATTATTTAATTTTGTCGTATAATGATAGATTTTGATATTAAAACCAGTTTGAGAAAAAGAATGAAGTTTACATTCAAAACATACTGATAAAAGAAAATTTGACCCAATGGTATTTTTCCCAGTAATAATAATAATTACTGAGTGTTCCCAGCATTGTTTTGAAATACCACTAAGGAACAGTAATAACAGCAATAAAATGCAAAACTACAAAGATCATTAGAAAAAACATACCATCAACATTTCACACACTGTTTTCCACTGAAAATATTTTGACAAAAGGGAGGTTATGTCCAAGTTAGATACAGTTTAGAAAAAAAATATGTTTAAAAACCTTAACAGGTTCCTTAACTAAATATGTCTTGGAGCCATGCTAAACTACATCATAGATTTCTAAATGAAGCTTTAGTTTGCATTTGAAAAATTTATTCTATCACAGAATTGTGTATGTATATGTGCACGCACACGTGTGTGTGTCATGTTATGGAATGGTGTTTCCTGAAACATGCTTTAGGGGGAAAAAAAGAGATTACAAGATTTCAGAAAGAGGATGGGAATCTTCAGCATTTTCAGGGCACTTTGTAGAAGATTTGAGATTAATACCTTGAACTGCTGACCTGCTGGCTAATATTATTTTACTTATACCATTCAGACTTTTTATTAAGCAACCAAAAATACATGGTTTATTATAAAAATATGAAGTATTAATTACACATATTTGATGACAATGAAATGATGACATGTGAGAGGATATTCTTTCATAGAAAGCTAAAGGTTTAAACATAGATACAGGAAAACATGCTAGAAAGGTTATAAATTTGAAATCAGACAGAACTGGGCATTTATTTTATGGATGAATAATACTTTACATATTTTGGGGATACATATGATACTCCGTTACATGCATAGAATGTGTAATTATCAAGTCAAAATATAAGAGGTGCTGTCATCTTAAGTATTTGTTTGTATGGGTTGGGAACAATTTGAGTCCTCTCTTTCAGCTACTTTGAAATATGCAATACATTATTGTTAATTCTAGTCACCCTAATATTCTATATGACATTATGACAAATTCCTTATATGTAATTGTATGTTTGTATGATTAACCAACCTCTGGTCATATCTCTTCACCCCATCCAAATATCCTTCCCAGCCTCTGGCATCTCTTCATTCGATTTACTTCCATGAGATCAACTTTTCTAGCTTCCACATATAAATGAGAATATCCAATATTGGTCTTTCTGTCTCCAACTTGCTTCAGTTAACATAATGACCTCCAGTTTCACCACGTTGTTACAAGTGATGTTATTTTATTCTTTTTATGATTGAATGGTATTCCATTGTGCATATATGCCACATTTTCTTTATTCATTTGACCACTGATGAATATTTATTTATTCAATAGACTTGCTATTGTAAATAGTGCTGCAATATGCATGAGAGTGCAGGTACCCCTTTGATATACTGATGTATTTTCCTTTGGATCAACATTTAGTAGTGAGATTGATCGATCATATGGTAATTTTATTTCATTTTCTTGAGAAATCTTCATACTGTTCTCCCTAATGGCTAATTCACATTCCCAACAACAGTGTATAAGTGTTCCCTTTGCTCCACATCCTTCTCATCATGCTATTTTTGGTATTTTAGTAATAGCCATGCTAAATAGGGTAAAATGATATCTCATTTTAGTTTTCATTTGAATTTCCTGATGATTGGTGATGTTGAGTATTTTTTTCACATATCTGTTGGCTGATTGTCTTCTTTTGAGAAATGTCGGTTCATAACTTCTTCCTACTTGTTTCATACTGCTGAGTTGTTTAAATTCTGTATATTCTCAATTTTAGTCCCTTATGATATGGTTTGCAGATACTTTCTCCCATTCTACAGGTTGTCTCTTCACACTGTTGATTGTTTCCTTTGCAGTACAGAAGCCTTTTAGTTTAATATAGTACCATTTGTCTATGATTTTGTCTGTGCTTTTGAGGTCCTAGCCATAAAATAATTTACAAGACCAATGCCCTAAAGTGTTTTCTCTATGTTTTCTTTCAGAAATTTTATAGTTTTGAGACTTACATCCAAATATTTACTTTGTCTAGATTTGATTTTTGGATATGTTTGTGTCCTCTTTGATTTCCTTCATCACTGTGTTGTAGTTTTCCTTGTGACTTGGGTATTTATTAGCCCTAGTTCTCTCCTTTCCCAATAGTGTAATCCTGTGAAAGTAATTTAAGCTTTTAACCTCAAAACATCAGTTTCTTAATCTATAAAATGGGATTGGCAGAACATCATTTCTACAGGAATATTATAGATGTTAATATACCTGAGATAAATATAGTTAACTATTATCTATCTATCTATCTATCCATCCTACATATTGGCTTCGACTACCTTGTTCATGAAGATGAAAAGATGTGGCTTCATTTATCATATGCTTAGGAAATCTCATATTCTCAAGATTTCTGTGAATTCTTCAGGGACTAAAATATTTGTGGTTATCCCTAACTCTGAATTCTTATTATCTCTGGTTTATATCATTAATCAGCTACTGCAGTGTTTTTCTGCTATATGTCAAATATCTCTGTAGGATACTCTACCCTCATTACCTGTCAGAAAAACATAGACTGGAGAAATTTGGGCTGTAGTGTATTTTATTCAAGTTTTGACACAGTGCAATGTGGATGTGCTCTATATTTTTTTAAAGATAGGGTCTCACTATGTCACCAAGGCTGGAGTGCAATGACATGATTATAGTTCAAATTATATATATATTAGAGACAGGGTCTTGATTTGTTGCTCAGGCTGTTTTCAAACTTTAATTTCAAGTGATCTGCCCACACCAGCCTCCCATAATGTTGGGATTACAGGTGTGAGCCACCATGCCCATCCTGTATGTGCTCTTTAATGATCATTTTCCCATGTCACTTCTCTACCTCAAGGCACTCCTAATATCATCACTCCTATTTTCCTTATCATCTCCTCCAATTCACACATACAAAGTACTTCCCTCAGTTTAACATGGTGAGCAACTTAACTCTCTAATTTCTGTTGTTTTGTATCCTCCGAAGAGTCCAAGGGTGTTAAAAATCAGGGTTCTATTTTAGGTCCTAATATTTATCAGCAAAGAAAAACAAACAAACAAAAAACAGATGAACTGATAAAAGCTTAGAAATTCCTATAATTTTCTCCTTACTATCCCTCAGTCTCTGTATGGGATGTACTCCCCCTCTGATATAATATATGGCACTTTCCTATGATGGTGTAAACAGCAGCATGTAATTTTGTATTATGATTAACTAACTACTTTTAATTTAACTGTCATTTCATGTAGTATATTTTCAAGTAAACATTAATTTTTCACTCTGGCTTGAAATTTAATAGCTATATGTCAATTAGCTTCATTTTTACTTTTAAGAAAACAAAATAATTTCAGTTTAAATATCTATGGCATGCATATTTGAAAATTTATTCGAAAATTCATCAATGTAGAGTGCCAGTATGTGTCACTCAGTAATCTAATTGCCTAAATAAAAGAGAATTCCAAAAACAAACATAAAATAAAAAATAAAAATATCATTCTAACTTGAAGATTTAAGTCAACTTCATATATATTTGATTAAGTATCATTCACTGCTAGTATTTAATATATACTTTACCAACTCTTTGAACAAATATTAGAAATATTCTTGTGAAAAATGAAGAGATCCATTAATTCTTCCAACTTAGACTTTCACTGTTTACTAACATGGAAAATCAGGAAACAGAATTATTCTTGTAAAACCACTATTAAACAGAAATAAATTATCTATGAAAAGCCAGATTGTAAGTCACCAGACATGAGAAAAAGAAGGACACTGATCACTTAGAGATGAAAAACAAATGTGTCAAGCCTTATAATTGACTCACCTTGTTGCCTAGAGTGATTCCAAATAACAGTACAAATAAGGGGAATCCAGGCATATAGCAGAACACTCTTTCTGATTTTAGGAAATAGATCTGAGAGTAGGGGAAGACTAAAGCAACTATAATTCCAAAAACAGAGTACCGAAGAGACAGCTTCAGAGAGAGAATTAAAGAGATCATCAGAAGGTCTTCCTAAGTGTTCACATGACTTGGTAAGCATATGTATATTTTAAAAAGTACCTAACGCCAGGGAATGAGCATTCTAAAAGACTTAGCAATAATAATGCCCAGCACTCACAGAAGTCTTAGAATGGTACATCTTCCCATGACATTGAAAAAGAAAACAAAAGTATTTTAGCCTCAGTAGTGAAGAATAATTAATCTCAGATTGAGCATTGCTCTGATACCAACATTGAAAGGACATAGTATTTCCAAGAAACTTAATTGAATCTCAGAACAATCTCAGGAATGAATGTAAGAATACAAAATATGTAGCACCCTACAGAATAGTAAGAGAGCAGAGGAATTTTGTGTGGAGAGAGAGATGGTATCTAAAAACTCTCTGTGTTTACTGCTGAATTTTGGTGTGAAACTAAAGCTGCTCTAAATTGCAAAGTTTACTAATTATTGTTTTTAAAAAGAAAAAGCTGTAATGGCTGTACGGATATCAGACAAATAGTTCTTTAGTTTACTTGTGATGTTATCATCTGGCTTTGGTATCAGGGTGTATGTGTCCATGAACTTATCCATTTCTTCTAGATTTTCCAATTTATGTCCATAGAGGGGTTTATGGTATTCTCTGATGGTTTTTATTTTTTTTTCTATTTCTGTGGGGTCAGTGGTGATATCCGCCTTATAACTTCTGCTTGTGTCTATTTGATTCTTCTTTCTTTTCTTCTTTATGAGTCTAGCTAGCTATCTATTTTATTATTATTATTTTTTTCTAAAAACCCACTCCTGGATTTGATTTTTTAAGGTATATATATATATATATATATAAAATCTCCTTCATTTTTGCTGTGATCTTGGTTAACTCTTGACTTCTGCTAGCCTTGGAGTTTGTTTGCTCTTGGATCTTTAGCTCTTTAAGTTGTGATGTTACTTAAGGTCTTTCTAGCTTTCTGATGTGGGCATTTAGTGCTATAAATTTCCCTCAACACTTCTTTAGCTGCATCTCAGAGATTCTGATATGTTGTCTCTTTGTTCTCATAAGTTTCAAATACCTTAACTTATAACTTAATTTCTTATTTATTCAGGAGTCGTTCAGAAGCAGGTTGTTCAATTTCCATGTAGTTGTGTGGTATTGAGTGAATTTCTTAGTGACAAGTTCTAGTCTGATTGTGTTTTGGTCTGAGAAATTGTTATTATTTCAGTTCTTCTACATTTGATGAGAAGTGTTTTACTTCTGATTATATGATCAAATTTTGAATAAATGCCATGTAGCAATGAGAAGAATGTATACTCTGTTGCTTTGGAGTGGAGAGTTCTGTAGATGCCTATCAGGTCTGCATGATTCAGAGCTGAGTTCAGGTCCTGAATATCTTTGTTGATTTTTTGTTTTGATGATCTAATATTATCAGTGGGGTGTTGAAGTGTCCCAGTATTATTCGGTGGGAGTCTAAGTCTCTTTATGGATATCTAATAGCTTGCTTTATGAATTTGGGTGCTTCTGCATTGAGTGCATAGATATTTACATAGTTACCTCTTCTTGCTAAATTCAATCCTTTACCATTTTGTAATGCCCTTCTTTGTCTTATTTGATCTTTTTTGGTTTAAAGTCTTTTTTTTTTTTTTTTTTTTTTCCCAGAAACTAGGATTGCAGCCCATGCTTTTTTCTCTTTTCCATTTTCTTGGTAATTTTTCCTCCATCCCTTTATTTTGAGTCTATTTGTGTCTTTGCACGTGAGATGGGTCTCTTGAACACAGCATACTGATGGATCTTGACTCTATTTGGCTTGCCATTCTATGTTTTTTAATTGGGGCATTTATCCCATTTACATTTACGGTTAATATTGTTATGTGTGAATGTGATCTTGTCATCATGGTTCTAGCTGGTTATTTTGCAGTCTTGTTTATGTGGTTGCTTCCTACTGTCACTGGTCTGTGAATTTCAGTGAGTTTTTGTGGTGTCTGGTAACAGTTTTTGCTTTCCATATTTAGTGCTTCCTTCAGGAGCTCTCATAAGGAAGACCTGGTGGTGATGAATTCCCTCAGCATTTGCTTGTTTAAAAAGTATCTTATTTCTCCTCCACTTATAAAGCTTAGCTTGGACAGATATGAAATTATGGGTTGGAAATCATTTTTTTCCAGAATGTTGAATATTGGTCCCCAATCTCCTCTGGCTTGTGGGGTGTCTACTGGAAGATTTGCTGTTAGCCTAGCTGGTTTCCCTTTGCAGGTGACCTGACCTTTCCCTTGGCTGCCCTTAACATTTTCCTTTCATTTTGACCTTGGACAATCTGAGGATTATGTGTCTTGGGGTGGATCTTCTTGTGGAGCATCTTACTGGGCCTCTCTGGATTTTCTTAATTTGAATGTTGGCCTGTCTTTTTAGGTTAGGGAAGTTCTTGATGATATCCTGAAGTATGTTTTCCAACCTGGTTCCTTCCTCTCTCTTTCTGGTACCCCAATCAGTTGTAGGTTCAGTCTTTTTATATAGTCCCATATTTCTTGGAGTTTTTTTTTTTTTCACAAATTTTTACTATTTTTTCTCTATTTTGTCTGCCTGTCTTATTTCAGAAAAGTAGTCTTAAAACTCTGGCATTTTTTCCTCTAGTTGTTATATTCTGCTATTGATTCTTGCGATTGTATTGAGAAGGACTCATCTTGTGTTTTTCAGTTCCATCAGGTTAGTTATGCTCCTCCCTAAGCCAGCTATTCTAGTTATCAGTCCCTGTATTGTTTTATCATGATTCTTAGCTTCTTTGCATTGGGTTACATTGTGCTCCTTTAGCTCAGAGAGTTCATTATTACTCACCTTCTGAAGGCTACTTCTGTCAATTCAGCCATTTCAGCCTCAGCCCAGTTCTGTGCTCATGTTATACAGGTGTTGCAGTCATTTCATGGAGAAGAGGCACTCTGGCTTTTTGCGTTTCAGCATTTTTGCATTGATTCTTTCACATCTTTGTGGACTTACCTACTTTCAATTTTTGAGATTGCTGGGCATTTAATGGGGTCTTCATTTGTTGTTGTTGCTGTTGTTTCTGTTGCTTTCTGTTTGTTTTTCTTTAACAGGCCACTTTCTGTAGGGCTGCTGTTGTTTGTTGTGGGATTGCTCCAGACACTAGCTTCTTTGTTTTTTTCCCTTACATGGAGGTACCACCAGGGAAGGTTGTGAAACAGCAAACACGGCAGCCTGCTCCTTCCTCTGGGAAATCCATCTCAGTGTTGGAACTGACCTGTTGCCAGCGGAGATGGTCCTGCATGAGGTGTCTGGAGACCCCTGTTGGGAGGTCTCACCCAGTCAGAGGGACAAGATGAGGGACCTGCTTAAAGAAGCAGTCTGACTGCTTTTTAGTAGAGCAGGTGTGCTGCATTGGGGGTAACTCTTTCTCAACCAGATTGCCTGGACTCTTCCAGAGCCAGTAGGCTGGAAAATCTAAGTCAACTGAACTGCAGAGATGTCAGCTGCCCCTCCCCACAGGGGTTCTGTCCCATGGAGATCAGAGTTCTGTCCCTATAAACCCATCGAACCCCAAACAAGACACGACCCAGCTTAGCTTCCGTGCTGGAGCTCCATTAGGCTGCTATGGCACCTGAAAGCTGCCCTATTGGACTTGCACGGAGAGGTCCCAAAACAAGCCGGGGAAGCAGAGGAGTGGGAAAGGGAAGGCCAGAAAATAAGGGGGCATTTGGGAAGCCTTGTGAAACGCGGCGTAAAGTGGGAAAAGAGTGTAAAACCAAAATACTACAGCCCCCTGTCTCCCCATGTGGTCTCAAATCCAATCCTTAAGACAGAACCGACCTTGCTTAACTTCCAAGCTGGGGCGCCCTCAGGCTGCTATGGCACACTGAGGCTGTCGGGACAGATAGACACGGGTACAGCAGATGGGAAAGGAGTTCTAGTGAGTCAGGGGGTGGTTGGGAAGTGTTGCAACAAGAGGGGAAAAGCAGGAAAGGAGCAGAAACCTAAAAGCCTCCTGCCCTCGGTCTCCTAAGGCAGTCCTCCATCCAAGCTACAGCCAGGCTGGACCCTGCTTAGCTTATGGGCTGGAGCGCCCTCAGGCTGCAATGTCGCCTGAGGGCTGCTGAGAGGAACACCCATGGGAGGTTGTGGATTGCGGTGTAAGCGCAGGCTGGGAAAAGAGGGGACCAGAGAGTCAGGAGGCAGTTGGGAAGCATTGTGATAAGAAGAAAGTGGGAAGGGAGAGGGAAGCCAAAAGCTTCCAGCCCCCAGTTCCTCCGGTTGGTCTTCCATCCAAGCCCCAGCCAGAATCAAACCTGCTTAGCTTCAAGGGTGGGTGGCCCTCAGGCTCCTATGGCACCCAGGAGCTGCCCCAACAGATTCCCACAGAAAGGTCCTGGGCCTGGAGTGGCGCAGGTGGGTGGGAAATGAGGGGCCTGAGAGTCAAAGGCAGGTTCAAAGAGTTTTGGCAAGCAGAAGTGGAATTTCAAAGGTTCAAGAATAACTAAAAACAAGAACATCATTGGCAGACGCAGACTCCCAAATTTAAAATTTACTACAAACAACAGTAACCAACACTGATTTTCAAGTTCTTTGATAGCATATTAAGTAATATACAGTTACATGAAATGGAATTGAAAGTCCAAAAAACAAACCAATAAATGGTCAGTTGTTTTGAAACAAAGGTACCCCCATAAAACTTAATATAATTTTTTTTTTGTTAAATTTGAAACAAATAGTGGTGGGATAACTGTCTCTTACCCTGGTGAGAAAATAAAATCAAAACTCTGCTTCCCAACACATACAATAAATAACTCAAAATTAATCGAAGATCTATATGTAAGGGTTGAAATTATAAAATTCTTAGAAGGAAACAGATGAAAATGTACATGACCTTGAGTTAAGCAACTCTTAATTTTAATGACAGCAAAATCACTAGCAAATAAAGAAAAAATAATCATTAAATTACTCTTTTGCTCTAAAGGATACCATCAAAAATGTGAAAAAACAATATTCAAAATAAACAAAAAGTTTGCAAATCATATATGTGATACGGGACTTATATTTACATTATATAAATGCCATTTAGAAAGAATACAATAAAAAGGCAAATAATATGATTTAAAAGAGGCAAAGGATGGATATTGGCATTTCTCCAAGGAAGCTATACAAATGTTCAGTAAGCATACAAAAATAGTCAACATTATTAGTCATTAGGAAAATGAAAATCAAATATACAATGTGATGCGATTTTACAGATATTAGGATGGCTATATTGAAGAGACAAGTGTCAGGGATAAGTGGAACTATCCTTATACTCTTGGTGGGAATAAAGAGGTTCAGGCAATTTCTCAAAGAGTCCAGTCTGGCAGCTACTCCAAATGTTAAACATTTAAATATATGATCCAGCAATTTCACTATGAACTATATATTTAAGATAAATGAAAACATGCATCCATACAAATCAAATGATAAATGGATGAAGAATTGTGATATATCCATATAATCAACAATAAAAGGAAATTAAGTACTGAACATACTACAACATAGAATAAACTTGAAAACTTAATGTTAAGTGAAAGAAGCTTGTCAAAAATATAGCACAGTGTATATTTCTGTTTTTATCAAATGTCCAGAACATGTAAATCTAGATAGTAAAAATAATATATTAGTTATTTTCTGGAACTGGCCTTGGGGGTATTAGGGAGACCTGATATGGGTAATTGCTAATGAGTAATGAATTATGAAAATATTCTAAATTGATTATAGTGATGGCTGATCAACTATAAATATACTAAAATCCATGAAATCATACACTTTAAAAAGATAAAGTATTTGGCATATAAATATATAGCAGTAAAACTGTCATACAAAATTTTAAAAGAAGTTAAGAAAAATGTGTTGAGCAGTCCTCAATGCTCAATTTAAGTATTAGCTTTCACTGACATTTTCTACAGCATTGAACTTTTATTCTTAAGGATATGAGAGCTTAAAGGAACTCTAGCAATGATGTATTCTAATCACTTTTTAAATAGAAGGGGATCTGAGCTGAAGAATTGGAAAGTGCCTGCTTCAAACAGCCGAGGCGGCCAAGGAAAAAAATCCAAGACAGTATATACAACAACAACAAAAAGGTTTACATAAAAAATTACAGGTTAGTAGTGTGAGGGGTTTGATACTGTACAACATATAGCATAGTTCAGCAGGTATTTATTCAATACTTAATAGCTGCTATATACTCCAATTGTTGGTGGGGTAGAGAAATAAATACAGTATGTCCTTTGTACTTACAAAGTGTTGTGTCAACTCAGAAATCTTAGGATGATGCTTTGGCACATTTTAAGTTTAAGTGCTTGTGAAACAACCAAAGAGAGATATCAACTAGATCTGACTCTGTAGTGAGAGTTATCACAAGAAAAAGAGATTTGTCAGTCATCAGCATCGAAAATAGTATTAAAATGATGGGAAAATAAAGGATGCACTGCAGAACAGCATGTAGAATGAGAATATGGCAAAGCACACAAATCTGGCAGAAGTCATTGTTTAAAGAGCAATCAGTAGATGAATGTACTACAATGATTATTTATACAGAAAGACAATTGAAAAAATAAAATGCACGTACAAAAACCTTAATTGGAAAAATAAATGAATAAACATGTGTAATGAAATACTTGTACAGCACGAGTCAGAAAGGAAAAGGCTAAAGTAAAATTACCTATAAAAGAGATTAATTGATATAAAGTCTCTGGAGCCCATATGGTATCTTACTATTCAGTGAATAGGATGTAAACTTACATCCAAGGAGGCTGCAAAATGAAAACAAAACTTTAAGACTGTTAAAATCTAATATTGCAAGATTCAGAAAATAAGCAAAGAATGTCTTTGAGGAATCTTATGAGTGTGCTACCTTGAGAAATGCAATCATTTGAGAAACTATTTTAAATTTCTAACAATAAAGAAAACAGTCTTATTAGATTACTCCAGACCTAAACTTATAGTTATTTTCTTTGAAGCAACTTCTATTCCTAATCTTTCCAGTTATCAGTAATGTGGCTATAACTCAGATTTTGTCTACGTATTGGTTTAGATTTTTGGTAGCTTGATCCTGTTTTAGGATGTTATCATTCTAAGTCCTTATGAACATATTTTGATTATTAATAAAGTTTCAAGTGCAATTAAATATTAGCATTCTTTGAGTTGGATAATCAGATGAACAGAAGGATATTTGTTTCTGAATTTAGATTCATTTATTTAATAAGAATTAGCATTTAAAATTTTATTAGAATAAGCTTTTAATGCCCTTCATTATTTATCAAGGAGTAAGTTATATTCATGGCTCCAAACATTTGATATATTCAAATTTAATTTTAACAATTGAGTATTTTTATTTTTATAATTATTTGCCTAGATGTACACTCTTTCTACAGAATATATATTGGGAAATAATTCTGAAAACAGCAATTGAGTGCTCGAGAACTAATAGTTCAGTTGTTTCAAAGATCTGTTTTAAATTTGTTACACATTGGAAGTTAATCCTTCAGAAATATTCATCTAGATAGAGGCTACTAGATGTCAGGACTCATGCTTATTGCAAGGGACCCTCATTTATAGAAAAAGGAAAGATTATAGGCATTATTTATCACTTAATGTCTCTTCATTTTTAATGCATAATAAAAATCAACTACATATTTTACTTATTTGGGTTTTCAGAGTTCTAGTCCTAAGTCTGTGATGCCCCAGACCCGTATTACTGAGTCCTAGGTTACAGTCTTTGGATAATAACTTTCCATAATTTAATTAAAATCTAGGGAATTGCTTTATTGCTAAATCACCTTAATTTTATTACTCTAGTTCTCCAGTTTGTTACATTGTTTACCAAATAATGCAATAAAGCAATGGAAGTTCATTACTGTGTTCTATAAATAATACGGTGAAAGTGAAATAGAGCAATAAAAATGATCAATAGAAAAATAATTTAATTATAAATGCCAGTATACTTTCAATATTTAGGCACTTTGCCTTTGTAAAGGAAGCAGTTTTTTTTTCTTAAATATATGTGATTGTTAGAAATTAGACAGAAGGTTATGTACTGAAATTTAAAGCATATACATTTCTTTGGTTGAAAAAATATATTAAATACATTTTTTTAAGTATTAGTAGAATTTTTCTATGAACACAAAATTAGTGAACACATTCCATTCTTTATCTTAATAAACTTTGGCTCATTGGAGTACTGTGGGTATATGTTATGCATTTAAAATTGTATAATTATGAATGACTGTAGTAGTTTGATGATGTGCAATGGATACTAAAACTGCACCTCCAGAAATAATTTGGATCATAGTAACTTAGAAGATAAAAAAAAGAACTTACAGTTTTGCACAAAGCAGAGCTGGAATTAATCTGCCCATTGGTATATGGCATTTAAGTAGTCAATATATACACATATATATATACATAAATATAATATTATGTAATTGTATATGTATATATTTATACATACACACAATCTATATATTTATATATAAGCAGCAAAGATTTTTTTTTCTTTGAGACAGGGTCTCACTGTGTCATTCAGGCTGGAGTGTAGTAGCATGGTCTCAGCTAACTGCAATCTCTGTTTCCTGGGCTCAGGTGATCCTCCCACCTCAGCCTTCCATGTAGCTGGGACTACAGACATGTGCCACACCATGCCTGGCTAATTTTTGTAATTTTTTTGTAGAGATAGAGTTTTGCCATTTTGCCCAGGCTAGTCTTGAACTCTTAGGCTCAAGTGCTCCACCCACCTCAGCTTCACAAAGTGCTGGGGTTACAGGCATGAGCCACCATGCCCAGCTTTACCAAGAAAGATACTGCATCCTCTTGAATACTACATTTTTTCAATATTTGAATTAAGTAGAGAAAGCATGGAACATCTGCTGAGGCAGATTGGGTAGCCACCAAGTTCTTTATTAAAGGACATTAAATTGTCAACAATTTTTTAAAAGAGGTGACATGTAAACATTATCCTACTTACAAAGAAGAAACATACAAAATGCAAACATTGCTTCACTCATTTTGAGATTTTGACTTTAGACACTGTAACTCTACAAATGAATAGTCCCAGTTTTAGCTCCAAATTGGTAGTATAATTTTTTTCGGCCTAAAAATAATGAATATATGCTGAGCAAAAGTATTGTATTTTTATTCTATGGTTAAAATATATTCTACTAAGAAAATATATGTTGACATAGATCAAATTACTGTTATACATGTACGTATATACATATATTCAATGTTTTATATTTTGCTATCTCTGATCTCAGCTCACTGCAACCTCCACCTCCCTGGTTCAAGTGATTCTCCTGCCTCAGCCTCCCAAGTAGCTGGGATTACAGGTGTGCATCACCAGGCCCAGCCAATTTTTGTATTTTTAGTAGAGATGGGGTTTCACCATGTTAGCCAGGATAGTCTCGATCTCTTGACCTCGTGATCCACTTGCCTTGACCCCCCAAAGTGCTGGTATTACAGGCCTGAGCCACCGCACTCAGCCTTAAATTTATTTTTCAATCAACTTTCCACTATTTGTTCAACAACAATCATATAATTCTAGATTTTCAGTTTCTACTGTGAGTTAGAAACAATGGCCTGAAATATCTAAGATTTATTTTCTATTGCCTGTGGAGGATGGACAGTTACATAGACTGAAGCACTGCTATTTTTTTTAGGCTCTTGAATAAGAAAAAGGAGTTTATTTTCATTTTATGAACTTTCTCCTCCAAATCCCTGTCAATAGAGACTAGTGTTTAAATAGAAACTAATGTTTAAATACTGAATCTACAAGCTAAGAACTTTTTAAGAGTTGATAAAAGTTTGAATTTTTCTCAAAAGGAAGTGCATTTTCAAGTACAGTGTATACACATTTAAGAGTATTTATATTTTGAAACATTTTAAAAGCATTTTATGTTCTATGAAGATGTCTTCCATTTGTCGCTGAGAAATCCTTAAGACTTTTGTCCATGGAACATTTTTAGTATTTTTTCTTTTCATACAGATAATTTCAACATTCACATGACTATTAGCCAGGGTTCTCTAGAAATGGAGACATTAGGATATATAAATATAGATAGATAGATGGGAGGCTATTTATTAGGGGAGTTTGCTCATGTGATTATGGATAATGAGAAATCCCACAAACTGGAAACTCTACAAACTGGTCATCTACAAACTGGAAACTCCGGGAGGCCAATCACATAGCTCAGTCAAAATCTGAAGCCTCAGAACCAGGGAAATCAGTGTATAATTTTCAGTCTGAAGACAAAGACCCAAAGTCCTGGGAGATTATTGGTGCAAGTACCAGAGTTCCAAAACTGGAAAACCTTAAGTTCCGGTGTCTATAGGCCAGGAAAGGAAGAGTGTCCCAGCTCCAGAAGAGACAAGATTCTTCCATCCCTTGCCTTTTTGTTTTATTCACATCTTCAGCCAGCTGTATGATACCCGCCCACATTGAGTGAGTGTGGATCTTCTTTACTCAGGTTATTGATTCAAATGCCAATCCCTTCTAAAAACATCCTTACAGACATACCTAGAAATAATGCTTTATCAGGCATCTGAGTATCCCTTAATCCAGTCAAGTTGACACTTTAAGTAAACCATCACGAGTCCACCCTTTGTCAACTTGACACTCATACACATCTCCATTAACAACACTTAATTTTCAAATAAAGAGGATAATAAGGTCATAGCTTCACATAACACAATATAACTGTCTTGTTTAGAACATAAAATATATTCATTCTTTTCTCATAAGAGATAGTCCTTCCGTGATGTTTTCTCTTTCTCTGAAATCCCATAAACTTAATACTATGATATAACATCCCTAATTATTAAATACTAATATAAACTCAACACATCTTATATTACATAGTAAAAGAATAAGAGAGAAAGGAAAACAAATATATGTACCTAATATATGTATATATGTCCAAAAAGTGGAATCTTAACAAAATAGGGAGGAAATACTCATGGAAATTATAGCCCTCCTTTCTGTAACTGGTCATGTGGTCATATTTGCTATTTATAACTACCTTCTTCTACTATCCAGTATGTATTCCCTATGCTTTCACCAAGTACCTCATCTGCTTACAAAGAGGTAGTCTGTCCCTTATCAGAGCTCAAGTGCTGTGCTGGGAGCTCTGTTGCTCCCTTCAGAGCTGCTGGCTGGTACATTTAAGTCTGCTGCAGTAGAACTCACAACAGCCCCTTTTCCCAGGTGCTCTGTCCCAGGAAGGTGGGGCTTTATTTATAAGTCCCTGATGGGCTGCTGCTTTTTTTCAGAGATGTCCTGCCCAGCAAAGAGGGAGTCTAGTCATAACCTGCCTGCAGAGGTGCTGCTGAGCTGCCACCGTCTTCATCCAGCTGCTGCGTAAACTTCCTTGCAATTTTGTTTACACAGGTAAGGTTAGAATGGCCTCAGCAATGGCCGATGCCCTTCCCCCCACGGAGCTTGACCGTCCTGGGTCGAGCTCAAACTGCTGCGCTTGCTGCAGATTCTCAAGCCAGAGGGTTTCAGTTTGCTGATCTTTGTGGGGATGGGACCCGCCGAGCCAGATCACTTGGCTTCCTGCCTTCAGATCCCCTCTTTTCAGGGGAATGAGCATCTCTGTTCCATAGATAAGATGTAAAAGGTATAAATGACAAGATGTGTGACCTTATGGGACTTGGAATCTAAAAAGAAACTTAGCATCCATGGAAATGTTCCTATATAATGTAGCATTGAAAGTAAAACCATTAACATGTACAAACTGTTATTTAAAAAATACCAAAATTTTATACAACTTTTTAATTTAACGAATACTTTTAGGTCTCTACCATGTTTTAGAAACTATGTTAGTGACTAGAGATTAAATAGTAAACAATATGAATACGACACTTTTATCTAAGAAGCTTACAAACAAGGAAAGAATGAACAAAAAATAATCTTTACAAAATAGTGTGATAAGAAGGAATGCACACTATTCTATTAGAGCACTACCATGAATAGCCAACATGTTCAGGACAGTCAGGGAAATCTTCCCATAGGAAAAATAGTCTCAATACAATATCTGCCATGAATAGGTATTTTTTCCTTTAAAAGTTTTTTTTTTTTAAAAAAAGGAACAATGCACACAAAGACCTGAAGTCAAGAGAGAAGCAGATATAAATACGGCTGCAACATAAAGTAGTAGGTGGAAGGAATCTGGGGCTACCTTTAGAAAGAAAGGAAGTAATGTAACGTACTTAAGTGCTTAAATATTGGCATCTCTTGAACTTGGGTTTCAATCCTGAATTCAAATTAAGACTAGCTATGTTATCAGTAACTTAATTACTTAGCCTTCGTCTAAGCCATGATTTTTATATCTGCAAAATCAAGACAATTATACTTACTATATAGGTTCATTGTGAGAATTAAATAATATATTTAAGATTCAAAGGGGAATGCACATAGTAAACAGTCAATACAAGATAGATATTATTATGTAAGGATTTATTGTCTTTATTATTGGGAATTTGGCCTATCACCTTTTTTAAAATTTTTTTTTTTATTTTTTGGCCTATCACCTTCTAAAAGAAATTGAGATAATTTTTCGTTTAGCTTCATTGCTAACAACAGTAAACAGTATCACTGCTGATAATAGTAAACACTTCTGGTAATAGTAAACAATATCATGTTTAGAGTATATATTGGATTTGCGTTTGTCATACTAAAGTTTATTTCCACTGATTTGTTGAAGAAAATATTATGTCCTACAGAAACTGATTACATTTGAATGCCTATTTCTAAACTGTACTTTTCACCCTTAAAGAAAGTTGATAGTGCATGTGCTGCATGTTTCCATGACCTGCCAATTTTCTAAAATGTTTATATATCCTTCTAAATGACTTTGGTAAGTCTTGGTAAGAAATAGATAAATATTTTATTGGTATGAATTTTCTCATAGTACTTATGAGAAAAAGGGAAATAGTTTAACTTTTTGAAATATTTTGGAAAATTACTATTTCCCTTAAAACTCTACTGTCAATAAACTCTTCATCCTGATTGTTTTCTGCATCAATATTAAGAATAAGGATTCTACTATTGGAGCTTTGTCAAGTGTTGCTTGTAGTCAGCACTGAGTCTGAGACTTACCCGAAGTCCATGGTTATGTAAAAGAAAGAGAATCCATGGCCAGATGCGGTGGCTCAAGCCTGTAATCCCAGCACTTTGGGAGGCCGAGGTGGGTGGATCACGAGGTCAAGAGATCGAGACCATCCTGGTCAACATGGTGAAACCCCGTCTCTACTAAAAATACAAAAAATTAGCTGGGCATGGTGGCGCGTGCCTGTAATCCCAGCTACTTAGGAGGCTGAGGCAGGAGAATTGCCTGAACCCAGGAGGTGGAGGTTGCGGTGAGCCGAGATCGTGCCATTGCACTCCAGCCTGGGTAACAAGAGCAAAACTCCGTTTTAAAAAAAAAAAAAAAAAAGGAAAAGAAAGAGAATCCAGTATAGATCATCAGCAAAATGTGGTCTATGTTCTGTAGGATCATGAGCATGATCATGATAGAGAAGATGATGATGTATCTATCAGATATTGAATGTGTACTATTTTTAGGCAGTATAGGTATCTTTTCTAATTTAGTTTTTTAAACAAAATTTTAGAGATGAGATCTCACCCTTTTGCCGAGGCTGGAGAGAGCCGTGGCACAATCGTAGCTCACTGCAGACTCAACCTCCTGGGCTTAAATAATTCTCCTGCTTCAGTCTCTTGAGTAGCTGGGATTACAGATGTGAGTCATCATGCCCAGCTTCTTATTTAATTTTTATTATAACCCTGAAATACAGTTATTATTATATTTATTTTATCAACAAGTATACTAAGGCTAAAAGTTAGTAAACTTAATTGCCTAAGGAATTGCTGAAGGAATCCCTGGCCTTCATTATACCAGTAAAATTTCCAGGAAACTTCATATCATTGCGTAAAAGTCATAGTAGACAGGCTGTGTATGTAATAGACAAAACACTGTCAAACAAGTAAGGAACATTGCTTTGATGGTAAAAAGTAGCTGGGTGTGGTGGCTCACACCTGTAATCTAAGCACTTTGGAGGCCAAGGCGGGCGGATCACCTGAGGTTGGGAGTTCAAGATGGTAAAAAGCAGCACATGGTTATTTTTTCTTTTCCCTTGTTGTCAGTCTGGTGCTTTGAGACCTTCCTTTTATTGAGTTATTCACAAAAAGTTCAAATTTAATCACTATGCGCCAGAAGATTGGGGTGTTGTTTTGATTTTCCCAGAAATTTAGGGTTCATCATTTGTGAATTCTGTGAACAATAATCCCACAGGTATCTAAATAAAAATACAATCTGTATAACTGCAGTACTCTCATATCTACCTTCTTTAATCCTATATCCTCAGCACCTAGCATGATGCCCAATATATATATAGGCATTGAATAACAAAAGGGATGTATGATGAACTGTAAGAAAAAGCCTCAGTAGACTTTGAGACAAGGGCAAATAGTAGTGACTGGCAGTTCTGGGTTGCAGAAAAATAATGTCACAGACATGAGACAAAACTTTCACATACAATAAAAGCAGGAAAGAATGATATAAATTTTGTGCTTCTCAGAGGGAATGACATTAGGAAATTCTGATATGATGAAATACAGTTTGAGTGTAGGACAGTAAAATTTATTTCACTCAGAGCTTCAGGGTAAAATATATCCATTCTGATCATAGTTGAATCTCTAGAGCCTAGTATAGTGCCTATACTATGTTCAGTGGTTATAGGTTGTGTTTATGAAAAGGTATTAAGCACATATTCAGGGAAGAAATGAAAAGAAAACAATCGTTCCTCTTGGATCAGCCAAATCATCTATCTCTAAATAGTCTGTCTCTAAACAGAATAATCAAGAAACTTGCAAAAATCCATGGGCTATAGACTGAATGCTTGTGTCCCCCCAAAAGCCATATATTGAAGCCTTACTTTTCACTGTAATAGTATTTGAAGGAGCAGCCTTTAGGAGGTGAATAAGTTAAAATGAGGCAATGAGGGTGGAGCCCTCATGATGTTATAAGTGCCTAGATAAGAGAAAAAAAAAGAGACCAGTTGTTATCCCTCTCCACCATGTGAAGATACAGCAAGAAAGCAGCCATTAGTAAAACACACAGAGAGCCCTCACTTAGAACCTGACCATACTGGCACTGTGATCTCAGTCTTCTAGACTGTGAGAAATAAATATAATTTAAGCTATCCAGTGTATGGTGTTCAATTACAGCAGCCAGCACTGACTAAGACATGAATAACAGTTATTATCCCTGACTTTGGAAAGAAGGCAGAGGGCATCAATCAGGTTAAGAAACAAGAATTCAATGGCAAAGAGAAATATTGCACAGTCTTATAAAACTAAAATCCCATGACCTCAGGAGGCATGGTTTTAAGAGAGAATTGCTACTGGCCAGTACTTATATTTCCTTCCATCTAAAGAAGTAACATTCACTTCTAAAAGGAAATGTCAATGGCATTGGCAATCTCATAAGCCGACAGGCAAACCACTATCCTAAGAAATAATATCCTTCTCCTGGCACAAACGTCAAAATCAAGTAAGAATGGTTATGTTTTTTGGTACACATGGACATATAGATGGGAACAATAAACACCGGGGACTACTATCGCGGGGAGAAGAAGGGTAGTAAAGCCTGAAAAACTACCTATGGAGTACTGTGTTCAATACCAGGGTGACGTGTTCAGTCATACTTCAAACCTCAGCAAAACACAATATTCCTCTGTCTCAATCCTGCACACGTACCCTCTGATTCCAAAATAAAAGTAGAAAAAGAGAAAAAAGAATGATTAGGCTTAAATAATACCTTTAAATACATTTATGTTTAAATAAAGAAAATAGACATGGTAGATAAGAAAATCAATTTTGGAATCAATCTTAGGTCAAATCTCAGATGCCCCACTTACTAACTTCTTTCAGCTGTAAAATATAAATAATAAAAGTACTTTCCTCTTAAGATCATTGTGTAAATTAAATGAAATAAGCACAAGAAACTTAACAGAGTGTATGGCACACAATAAATAGTAAATATTCTTTATATTATAGAAAATGACTTTCCACTAATAGGTAGACAGATACGTGCTATTATTTAACTCTGAGCTGCTATATAAATGTGATCTTCAGGCAGAATCTGTTCATGTGCCACAAGTTACTAGTTTACAGAGAGCTGTTGTACAAGGAAAAAAATAATCTCTACCAATGTAAACTCTTAAATTTTAGTATCCTAAGGTGAAACATAGCTCCTACTAGACCTAGGAAATGAACTAGACAGCTTATTTTCTTACATTGGGTAAAGTGGGTAAGAATCCAAAGAAGAGGAATGTGGGTTTATAAGTTGGCACCTAAAGATTAATATTCTGATGCTCCAGTACACTTACAAATAATTTTAAAAGGAGCCAATAACAAGTCATAGGCCTACTCTGTCCTACATTTTTACAAGTCACTTGTAAGAAAATTCAGATGATAAATTGATCAAATCAGGAAAACAGCCACACAAAATAGCACAGTGATTAACAGCATGCATTTAGTGTTACTCAGGTGTGAGTGTAGCTTCTTTAATTTTGAAAACCCATTCCCTAATGGAGGATGAAACTTACGACTCTGTCCATTATTAGCTGTGTGACACAGGCAGGCAACTTAACCTCATGTATAAATTGGAGGTAATCAGAGCAGCCACTTAATAGAGTTGTTGAGAAGATTACATAAGACTCCATGTGAAGGCACTTGTTCTTATTTTGGCATATGTTTAACATTCAATAAAAGTTATTATCACACACACACACACACACATACACACACTCAAATCTTGCTTCGCGATTGAAAAAAAGGATCAAAATAAATTAATGTCCATAGCCCTAACAATTTTTGACCTGGGGAGAGGGAGGCATGAAATAGAACCAAGAAAGAAGCAGCAGCAAATAAAAAGGGGATATACAATTGAAAATACTGTAAATAAAGGGAGGATGGCCCTCAGTTGCAGGGAGAGAATACAAAACTAATAAAAAACCCAAATGTTATATCCTGTTCAATTCAGGAAGCCATCCCCTCCTTGCTTGATTCACCTGCTCCCTGCTCATCTCATCATATAGAACAGCTAGCAGATAGTCCAGGATGACCTCCAAAAGTTATGAATTCATAAAGGCATATGGGGAAATTGAAATGCAGCAAGGTTCTAAATATGATTCTTTAGAGAACTGGCTGTTGAAATAGTTTAATATTCATGTCTTTGTATCTGGCTAAGACTTGTGTTTAACTCTGAATAATGAAAATTTAGAAAGTCCAGATGTGTTTAGAGATAATAATGAAAAAAGACTCAATTGGTTAACTATAAAGCGAAGAAAAATATATAGAAATTGCTATTATTTTTCTGTATCTATACTACATTTCAAATTCCCACTTCAACATTCTTTGTATAACCACATGGTAATATAAGCAAAACCACCCAATCCAAAAGATGTCAGCACTTAACTCTACGTTCAGTTTCTAGCAAAACACAACATCAACATTTGTATAACTGACTAAACCAATTTTATTTAGACTACAGTGCATAGTTATCAAGTGAGACCATCAGTAACACTGTTTTAATTTTCTTTTTCTATTTCTACAACAGCAGTCATAAGATGTGGGCAAAAACATTCATGTGAAAGTTGGGGAAAGGTATAAGTAAGGACATAAACTAAATGGCTTCCAATAATTTCCTTGGAGAATTTTGCTTCATCTCTCCCATTTGCTTCAACGTTACGGTAAGTTTCATGAAATAAATAGTCAATTAAGTCTTGTGTATGTATTAAGCAAATATTACCATCTGCTTAAATTTGCCCAATTCTGCTGAAGCTATTCACTTTTAAGAGAAAAATATAGGTAAGAACAGATAGTTGATCAAGTGTGAGAATGTTGAGCACAGCTTTTTTTGTGCTATATGAAAAATTAAAGATGGTTCCATATGAAATTTAAAGTAGTTTTTTCTAATTCTGTGAAGAAAGTTAATGATAGCTTGATGAGGATAGCATTGAATCTGTAAATTTCCTTGGGCAGTATGGCCATTTTCACAATATGGATTCTTCCTATTCATGAGCATGAAATGTTTTTCCATTTGTTTGTGTCCTCTCCTATTTTCCTGAGCAGTGGTTTGTAGTTCATGAAGAGGTCCTTCACATCCCTTGTAAGTTGTACTGCTAGATATTTTATTCTCTTTGCAGCAATTGTGAGTGGGACTTCCTCATCGTTTAGCTCTCTGTCTATGCTTGGTATACGGGAATGCTTGTGATTTCTGCGCATTGATTTTCTATCCTGAGACTCTGTTGAAGTTGCTTATAAGCTTAAGGAGATTTTTGGCTGAGACGATCGGGTTTTCTAATATACAACCATGTATTCTACAAACAGAGACAATTTGACTTCCTCTCTTCCTATTGAATACACTTTCTTTCACTACACTGATTCCCCTGGCTAGAACTTCCACTAAGTTGAATGGGAGTGGTGAGAGAGGGCATCCTTGTCTTGTGCCAGTTTTCAAAGGCAATGCTTCCAGCTTTTGCCCATTCAGTATGATATTGGCTGTGGCTTTGTCATAAATAGCTCTTATTATTTTGAGATACGTTCCATAGATACTTCATTTATTGAGAGTTTTCAGCATGAAGGGCTGTTGAATTTTGTCCAAGGCCTTTTCTGCGTCTATCGAAATAATAATGTGGTTTTTGTCATTGGTTCTGTTTATGTGCTGGATTACATTTACAGATTTGCATATGTTCAACCAGCCTTCCATCCCAGGGATGAAGCCAAGTTGATCGTGGTGGATAAGCTTTTTGATGTGCTGCTGGATTCGGATTTCCAATATAGCCAAGACTATCCCCAGCAAAAAGAACAAAGCTGGAGGCATCACGCTACTTGACTTCAAACTATGCTCCAAGGCTACAGTAACCAACACAGCCTGGTACTGGTACCAAAACAGATATGTAGACCAATGGACCAAAACAGAGGCCTCAGAAATAATGCCACACATCTACAACCATCTGATCTTTAACAAACCTGACAAAAGCAAGCAGTGGGGAAAGGATTCCCTATTTAAGAAATGGTGTTGGGAAAATTGGCTAGCCATATGCAGAAAACTGAAAGTGAACCCCTTCCTTACAACTTACACAATAATTAACTTAAGGTGGATTAAAGACTTAAATGTAAAACCTAAAACCATGGAAACCCTAGAAGGAAACCTAGTCAATACAATTCAAATTGTACATAGGCATGGGCAAAGACTTCATGACTAAAATAGAAAAAGCAATGGCAATGAAAGCCAAAGTAGACAAATGGGATCTAATTAAACTAAAAGCTTCTGCACAGCAAAAGAAACTATCATCACAGTGAACAGGCAGCCTACAGAATGTGAGAAGATTTTTGCAATCTATCCATCTGACAAATGGTTAATATCCAGAATCTACAAGGAACTTTAACAGATTTACAAGAAAAAACAAACAACCCCATCAAAAAGTGTAGACACTTTTATGAACAGACACTTCTTAAAAGAAAACATTTACGTGGCCAAAAAACATATAAAAGAAAGAAAGAAAACCTCATCATCACTAATCATTAGAGAAATACAAATCAAAACCAAAATGAGAAACCATCTCACACCAGTTAGAATGGCAATCATTAAAACGTCAGGAAACAACAAATGCTGGAAAGGATGTGGAAAACTTTTACACTGTTTGTGGGAGTGTAAATTAGTTCAACCATTGTGGAAGATAGTGTGGCTATTCTTCAAGGATCTAGAACTAGAAATACCATTTGACCCAGCAATCCCATTCCTGGATATATACCCAAAGGATGATAAATCATTCTATTATAGAGACACGTGCACATGTATGTTTATTGCAGCACTATTCACAATGGTGAAGACTTGGAACCAATCGAAATGCCTATGAATGATAGACTGCACAAGGAAAATGTGACACATATACACCATAGAATACTATGCAGCCATAAAAAGAATGAATTCTTGTCCTTTGCAGGGACATAGATGAAGCTGGAAATCATCAGTCTCAGCAAACACGGGAACAGAAAACCAAACAGCTCATGTTCTCATTCATAAATGGGAGTTGAACAATGAGAACACATGGACACAGGGAGGGAAACATCACACACCGGGGCCTGTTGGGGTGTTTTGGGCTAGGAGAGGGGGATAGCATTAGGAGAAATACCTAATGTAGATGATTGGCTGATAGGTGCTGCAAACCACCATGGCACATGTATAGCTATGTTACAAACTTTCACTTTCAGCACATGAATCCCTGAACTTAAATTATAATAAAAGATGGGGAGATAATTATGATATAAAAATTAAAGAAGTTTTAATGAAGAAGATGTTAATCTGGATTTGGGGGAAAAGGTATAGACCTTGAATTAAAAAGTTAAAATAGGGCTATTTCTGGTAATTAGGACAGCATGAGCAAAGATACAGATGAAAAGCACCCTCCTGTTTAATTTAAAAGCTCTAAGACAAATTTCATCCTAAAAGTAATTGAAGATAAACTTAGATATGTAAGGTGACACTGTCTGTGCATTCACTCATTTACATTCATTCATAATTTCTTTATTTTGTAATGCAACAAATATTTATTGTTTAAAAGATTTAATATGATATTTAGAGCTCCACGAACAATATCAGGGTGCTGAAGATTACTACCATAAACATGTTGAATTATCAAAGGCTGCCTCACACATTGCCACTGGAACCGTTGTCTCAGAGTTAATTAACCAATTGTAAAGTTTGTCGTTTTTTTTTTCAAACTTTAAACTCTGCAGCATTTTACAATATTGTCTTTGTTATTCTTTCTGTAACTCTCATCTTCCTTGCTTCTTGGTGAAATACACTTCATTTTTATTCACCTATTATTGGTAGTAGTCTCCCAAGGATTCAGATATCAACTACCTTCTTTTACTTGACTAAGCACATTCCATAAGACATCCCATCTCTCTCCCCCATGCTGTAAGCTACTTAAAGACAGAGACATTATTAGATTTGCTATATCCAATGAGTAAGTGACAGGCAGAGATCAAATATTGATTAAATATTTGTTGAATATTTTAATAAAGCAGCTTCGGGTAATGTATGTACTGCTCCCTTCAAAATATGTACAGTTGACCCTTGAACAATGCAGAGGTTAATGGCACTGACACACTGCCTGGTTTAAAATCCATGCAAAACTTACGACTTCACAAAAATGTAACTGCTAATATTCTGCTGTTGACTAGAGGCCTTACCAATAATATAAATAGTTAATACACATTTTGTGACTGTATTATGTATTGTTTTCTTATAATAATCTAGAGAAAAGAAAATGTTATTAAGAAAATTTTAGGGAAGACAAAATATATTTACTATTCATTAAGTGGAAACATATCAACATAAAGGTCTTCATCCACGTGCTTTTCATGTTAAGTAGGCTGAAGAGGAAGAGAAAGAAAAGGGGTTGGTTTTACTGTCTCAATTGTCGCAGAGGCAGCAGAATTATGTGTGTCTACAGATAAGTAGACACACATAATTCAAACCTGTGGTATTCAAGGGTCAACTGCATTTCCAGTTTTCTTTATTGAACTCCAGGCCTATGACCTAAAATGCCTAATGTAATTCATTCAACCAATATTGAATGTTTATAGGGGGAAAGCATGCTCTATTCTACAATTATATAATGGTGAATAAAGGAGAAAAATGAAAACTTCTTTCATTAAATTTGCATATTACATATATGACTCTTCTTAAAAGCAAGGGCACACAGAGGCTAAGACTTAAATTTTGGTTCTGATTTGAAATTACTTAGAGAGATATGAACTGCTGTGAAAACATATGTCTTAAACTACCTCAGATTCCTCCTCAGTAAAATGGTGAACATAATGGTACCTGATTTGTTTGGTATGTTAAGAAGTAAATGAAATAATATAAGCAATGTAATTAGACATAATAAGGACTCAATTATTATTAACAATTGCTGTATGTGATGGATAATTTTATGTTTCAAATTTATTTGGGCACAAAGTGCCACAGTATTTGGTAAAACAACATTCTGATAGTGTTTGCGAGGTGTTTCTAGATTAGATTAACACTTGAATTAGTAATCTGAGAAAAACTGATTTTCCCTTCTGATATGGGTGGGCCTCACCCAATCAGTTGAATGTCTGTATATAACAAAGCCTGGATGGGAGAGTATTCTCTTTCTCTTATTGACTGATTTGACCTGGTACATCAGTCTTATCTTACCTCAGACAGACTGATTCTAGAACTTATATAATTGGTTTTCCTGGTTCTTAGAATTTTGGACTTGGCCTGAGACTATACCATCGTCTCTCTTGGCTCTCCAGTTTGCTGAGTGCAGATCTGGGGACTTCTCAGCCTCATGAATTGGCATGAGCCAATTCTTTATAATAATTGTCTATCATCATCATCATCATCATCATCATCATCATCATCTCTCTCTCTCTGTCTCTCTCTCTCTCTTTCTCTGTTCCCATCTGTCTATCTTTCTATCTACCTATTCTCTCTCTTTCTCTCTCCTCTCTCTCCATTTCATGGGAGAAACCAGACTAATACACTGAAAATTATTGTTTTTTACCTTTTTAATTGGCAAACTGAAACAACTTATCACAATAATTTTTTAATAATTTTTATTTATTCTATGATGTATATCTTCCAGCTTCTATTTTCTCTGTGGCACAAATCTTTAGTTAGCTCAAAAAACCTTCACTTACAATCCACATAGTGTCCTGTGTGGTCAGATATTTGTAAACCAATAAAATGTCATTCCTGCTCTGAAGAAAAGTGGATTCCAGTAGAGATCAGAAACAGATAAACTATGAATATATATTTTATTCAGATGTTTCTGTTAACACTATATTAGAAACATCTTTTAATGAATTATTTGATGTTCACTGAACATCTCAATGTGCCAGGCATTATTCTTGACAGAATATGAATACACAAAATCAGAATAACATCTGCTCTTATACTGCTTATGTTATAATTAAAAAGCTACTGAAATATACCAGATAGTGATGAAGAATAATAAATCCAGGAAAGAATAAGATCATATTTCTCATTGTTCAACACCTGCCTATGAGTGAGAACATGTGGTGTTTGATTTTCTGTTCTTGTGTCAGTTTGCTGAGAATGATGGTTTCCAGATTCATCCATGTCCCTACAAAGGACACGAACTCATTGTTTTTTATGGTTGCATAGTATTCCACGGTGTATATGTGCCACATTTTCCTTGTCCAGTCTATCGTTGATGGACATTTGGTTTAGTTCCAGGTCTTTGCTATTGTAAACGGTGCCACTATGAACGTACCTATGCAACAATCCTGCCTGATCAGCACATGTACCCCAGAACCTAAAGTGCAATTAAGAAAATGTAAAAAAACAATGTATATTTGGAAAAATAATAAAAATTAACAATACAACAATAAAAATACAAATTTTTAAAACTAAAAAAAAAAAGACTATTTCTATGATTTGGCCTTGAAACCAAAGCACAGTTTTGATCTCCATACACCACACAGGTTGTTCCATTCTCATTCCCAAATAATGTTTTACTTTTTCAAAACTGCTACTTCAAGAGCACCACATTTAATTTCTCTCATAAGCCTGCAATGATTTCTTGAGATTAAACTTCATCACATGGATGGATGAACAGATTAGATAGATGAATAAACAGATCATAGGTAGGAAAGTAGATATACAGAGAGAATGCAAGCATTAATTGATATGACAAAGGAGTAGCTGTCTAATTATCTTATTAGTACTTACCCTGGGTTTCAGAGTCTCAGGTAGAAGTAATATTTAATGGAAGATTTTTTTAAAATGAGCTACATTTTTCAAGCTATGTCATATTTCATAGATAGTGGGATTGGCCACCAATTATTTGCTTGAACCTTGTTCAATTAGCTTTATAAATATTGGAAGGTCTTCATAAATTATGGCCACTGGTTATCAGACATTGTTTATGATTTTGTCATATGCATATATATGTAACAAAAATATATATTCTCAGATATTTTAGTGGAAAATTGAAAATGACTTTCACTTGTATAAGTATTTTCTTCTGTCTCTTCACATCCCATAGTCTTCCTTTTTATTCTAATGTATCTTCTTACGCAAATAAAGGAATGTATACTTCACCGAGCTAAGTTGTAGTATAATGTCTTTTTCTTTGACAATCTTTTGAGAATTCTGCTTGAGAAGGGCAAAGTGATTAAAGTTGTCTTATGTACATGAATTGTAAAAAGTCACTTATTTTCATTTTATGTGTTTTAGGTAATTTAACTTTTGTGGGAACAAGTGAAAGAAAATAAATGTAGTTCCTGAACTGGATGCAGAAGGGCTTTTGAAGAAAGAAATTATCTTAAAATGAAGAGAGAAGAATAAAACAAAGAAGGTTTTGTAATGATTAACACTTGTCTACTAACAGCTACCTCATGTAATGACTACCCATGTGCATAATAAGAGCTAACTTCCTTGGACATTTTGGATTCATTACAGCAGATAAGAACAAAGGTGATATGTATGTACTACTTAAGCTTTGAATGAAAATATCTTTTCTTTTTAATAAAAAAGAAACATATAAATCTTGGTTTATAATTAGCAACTTGTAGTTGTTAGGCATGATTATTTCTATGCTTTCTTCTGTAGAGATGTTCAGTCTTTTTTCAAATATAACAAGTAGTTTTTAAGAAGTTGTACCAGTGATGTTGAGCATTTTTCCATATACTCATTGGGCATTTGTTTATTTCCTTTTGAGAAATGTCAATTCATGGCTTTTTCTCCCTTTTAGATGGGATTATTCATTTTCTAATTGTTGAGTTATTTGAGTTCCTTGTATACTCTAGATATTAGTCTCCTGGTGGATAAATATGAAATAATGAATTTCCTGCCATTCAACAGGTTGTCACTTCACTGTGTTGATTGTTCCCTTTGTGGTGCAGAAGCTTTTCAGTTTAATATAATTCTATTTGTTTGTTTTTATTTTTGTGTCTGTGCTTTTGAGTCCTTAGCCAAAAGGTAAAATCTTTACCTAAATCAATTACCTGAAGTGTTTTTCCTATGTTTTCATCTAGGACTTTTGTAGTGTGGGATTAAGTCTTTAATCCATCTTGACTTTTGTATGACATGAGAGGTAGTGATCCAGTTTTATTCTTCTTCATATGGATATCTCATTTTCCTAGCACCATTTATTGAAGAGGACACTCTTCTGTATATTCTTGTGTACAGTTTGTCTAGTGCTGGGCTTTAGAGCTGGCAGGATATTTTAGCTGCTTAGCATCTGGGACCTAGCACAAACTACCTCCCTGTTAAAATGCCATCAGGCTGTGTGTCCAAGCAACTCCCTATGTTAGTTTCAGGACCCACAAGGGTCGAAGTGTTTTCCTATGGCTAGGAATGTAGGAGTCCATGGTGGGAATACTGGCGACTGGGGATCTTTAACTTATTGTTTCCCCAAGTTGGTGAGAGTTTCCTAGCTCCCAGCTGAACCTGAACAAGCAGACTGATTCGTTTTTCTTTTCTTTCTTGCTTTAGGTGTTTTCTGTGACTTTTCTTTTAAATTCCAGTGTTCTTTCTTGGGTGATCTATTCAAAGTATGACTACTCACTATTTCAATTCTTTATAGTGGAGGAGGAGTAGGTAGCATGATGAGTTTTGACAATTGTATACAATCATACAATCACAACAATCAACAAAATCTATCACTCCAAAAATAACTATGAGCTTCTTTTACAGTAACTTCCCTGCAAAACAAAACAAAACAAAACAAAACAAAACAAAATTATACACCACTCAATCTTGGCAACCACTAAACTGCTTTCTCTACCCATAATTTTTTCTTATCTGGAATATTACATAAATGAAATCATGTAGCATTCAGCCTTTTGAGTTGGCGTCTTTTATTTATCCTAATTCATTTGAGAGTCATCCATGTTATTGTAAGTATTAGTATTTCATCTCTTTTAGTTGGTGAGTAGCATTCTTTAAGTAGAACTAATAGACATAAAAGTCTTATGAGAAGAGAGGTGATCATGCTGTTTATTCTACTCTAAAACGTTCTGACCAAATTGCACATAGGAAGGCAGAACAAGATGGCAGAATAGAAGCCTATGTCATGTGTGCCTTCTGCAGGAAGACAAATCTTAACTACTATCTGCATATAGAAAAGCACCATAAGAACCAAACATCAGGTGAATAATCACAGTACCCGGTTTTAAATTCATCACTGAAAGAGGTATCGGAGTCAACCATAGAAGCAGTCTTGATTCACTGACATCACCTCTCTTCCATCCCCAGCCAAAGGCCATGTGATATGAGAAGTTCGTGTATTTCAGGGAGGGAGAGTGCAGCACTAGGAGACTTTACATTGAACGCAGTGCTTCCCTGCCTTATTGGAGAGCAAAGGCATGCCGAGCTTAGCTAGCACCCATGCATGGAGGGAGCATTTGAACTAGAACTGGTCAAAGAGTAATCATCCAAAGCTACAGAATACTCATTTTTCTCATCGGCACATGGATTGTTTTCAATGATATCAACTTGTAAAATTGAAATATATAAAAGAAATGGATAAATTCCTAGACATATAGAACCTCCCAAGATTAAACCATGATGAAATTCACAACCGGATCAAAAAAATAACCAAGTAGCAAGATCAAAGCTAAAATAAATTGTTTCCCAGCCAAGAAAACCCTGGGACCCAATGGCTCCAACACGGAATTCTACCAAACATTTAGAGAAAAACTAATACTAATCCTATTCAAACTATTACAAAAAATAGAAGAGGAGAGAATCTTCTAAATTCATTCCAGGCCAGTATTACTCTGAAAGGAAATCCAAAGACACATCAAAAAAAGAAAACTGCAAGCCAATATTTCTGATAAATATTGACACAAAAATCCTCAACCAAATACTAGCAAACAAAATTCCACAATACATGAAAAAATACATCCAATGTGATCAAATTGCATTCATCTCAGGGATGCAAGGATTGATCAACATATGCAAATTGTTCAGTGTGATACATTGTATCCACAGAATGAAGGACAAAAAGTACATTATAATTTCAATCGATGCTAAAAAAGCATTTAATAAGGCCGGGCGCGGTGGCTCAAGCCTGTAATCCCAGCACTTTGGGAGGCCGAGGCGGGTGGATCACGAGGTCAAGAGATCGAGACCATCCTGGTCAACATGGTGAAACCCCGTCTCTACTAAAAATACTAAAAATTAGCTGGGCATGGTGGCGTGTGCCTGTAATCCCAGCTACTCAGGAAGCTGAGGCAGGAGAATTGCCTGAACCCAGGAGGCGGAGGTTGCGGTGAGCCGAGATCGCGCCATTGCACTCCAGCCTGGGCAACAAGAGCGAAACTCCGTCTCAAAAAAAAAAAAAAAAGCATTTAATAATTTTTGACATCCCTGCATGATAAAAACCTTCAAAAACAAGGTATCAAAAGAACATACATTAACATAATAAAAGCTGTAGATGACATACACACCACTAGCATTTTACTGAACAGGGAAAAACTGTAGGTCTTTTCTTTAAGATCTAGAACATGACAAGGATGCCCCCTTTCACCACTATTATTTAACATAGTATTGGAAGTCCAAGTTAGAGCAATTAGATAGAAGGGAAAAAAAGGCACTCAACCTGGAAAGGAGGAAGTCAAATTACCCTTGTTTGCAGACAATATGATGTTATATTTGGAAAAAACAGAACACTCCCTCAATAGATCCTTATAAATTATATATAAATTCAGTACAGTTGCAGGATACAACATCAACATAAGAAAATCAATAGCTTTTCTATATGCCAACAATGAGCTCTCTGAAATACAGATCAAAAACGAATCTCATTTATAATAGCCACAAATAAAATTAAATAACCAGGGATTAACTAAAGAATTCAAAAATCTCTATGATGAAAACTATAAAACACTGATGAAAGAAATTGAGGAGGACAACAAAAGATGGAAAGATATTCCATGTTTATTCATTGGAAGAATCTGTATTGTTAAAATGTTTACACCACCCAGACCAATCTACAGATTTAACATAATCCCTATCAAAATGCCAATGGCATTCTACACAGAAATAGAAACAAAAATTATCTTAAAATTTACATCACACCAAAAAAAGACCCAGACTAGCTGAAGCTATTATGAGTAACAAGGAAAAACAAAACAAAACAAAACAAAAAAACTGGAAGAATCACATTACCTGACTTCAAATTATACTGAAGAGCTACAGTAAACAAAACAGCCTGGTACTGGCATAAAAAACAGACACATAGACTAATGAAACAGAATAGAGGACCCAAAAACAAATCCACACACTTATAGGAAATTTATTTTTGACAAAGTACTAAGAACATACACTGGGGAAAAGAGGCTCAAATGGTGCCAGGAAAAGAGGATATCCATCAGCAAAAGAATGAAACTAGAGTCCTATCTCCCATCGTATACAAAAATCAAATCAAAATGACTATAAACTTAAATTTAAAACCATAAACTAGGAACTATGACAAAAACACACACACACACACACACACACACACACACACACACACACACACATACACACATTGAAGAAACACTCCAGGATATTGGTCAGGGCAAATATTTCTTGAGGAATACATAAAGCAAAGCCAACCAAAGCAAAAAGTGTGATCCATATTAAGTTAAAAGCTTGTGCACAGCAAAGAATACAATCAGCAAAAAGAAGAGAAAGTCCACAGAATGGGAGCAAATGTTTGCCAACCTCTCATCTCACAAGATATTAATAACCAGAATATATAAGGAATTCAAACAACTCTACTAGAAAAAAAATCTAATAAATTAATAAGCAAAAGATCTGAGTAGATATTGCTCAAAAGAAGACACAAAAATGGCAAACAGACATATGAAAAGGTGTTCAACATCAGTGATCATTAGAGAAATGCAACTAAAAACTATAATGGGATATAACCTCAGCCCAATTAAAATGGTTTATAACCCAAAGAAAGACAACAAACTTTGGTGAGGATGTGGAGCAAAGAGAATCTTTGTACATTGTTTATTTAAATGTAAATTAGTATAATCACTATGGAGAATAGTTTGAAGATTCCTCAAAAAACTAAAAATAGCGCTACCATATGATCCCGCAATCCCCACTTCTGGGTATTCATTCAAAAAAGGGGAAATTGGTATGTTGAAGGAATATCTATATTCCAATGTTTATTGTAGCACTGTTCAAAATAGCCAAGATTCGAAGGCAAACTTAGTATCCAGCACATTAAAGGATAAAGAATATGTGGTTCTTATACACAATGGAGTAATAAAAAAAGCCATAACAAAAGCATGAGATACAATCATTTGTAACGACATGTACGGAACTGGAGATCATTATGTTAAGTGAAATAAGCCAGGTACAGAAAGGAAAATATTGCATGTTCTCACTTATTGGTGGGGTCCAAAAATCAAAACAATTGAACTCATAGAGATAGAGAATAGAATGTTGGTTACCAGAAGCTGGAAAGGATATGGGGTGGGAGGGCTGAAAGGGATGTGGAGATGGTTAATTTGTAAAATAAGAATTATTAGGATGAATGCATGAAATTTTGTATTTGATAGAACAACAAAGTAACTATAGTCAATATAATTTAATCATACATTTAAATATACCTAAAAGAGTATAATTGGACTGTTTGCAACACAAAAAATAAATGAGATAAATAGCCCATTTTCCACGATATGATTATTTCTCATTGCATGCTTCTTTGAAAATATCTCATTTACCCCATAAATATATGAACATATTATTTAACCATAAAAATTAAATATTAGAAAAATTGAGTCAGTTTTTCAGACAGGATATGCTAGGTTATTCGGCAGTCACAAGGAATTCATGTTTTGTTTTGTTTTGTTTTGTTTTGTTTTGTTTTGTTTAGCACTAAACTTTCTTAAAAGCTTCATTGCCTTTTTCCTTCTATGTAAGTGTAAGTTTTTCACTTATTGAGCAATCTTCCACACTCCCTCAAATCCACCACCATCCCACCCTTCCCAGCATGTGGTAAACACTATTCTACACTCTAATTATATGAGATTAACATCCTCAGATATTAAATATGAGTGAAATTCTGCAGTATTTCTCTTTATATGCTAGGCTTATTTCCCTTCACATAATGTCCTCCTGGGTCTTCTGTATTGACACAAATGACAGAATGTTCTTATACAGTAGAATGACTGCAGTTAGCAATATATTGCATGTTTCAAAATAGAAAAAAAAGAGGAAATTGTAAATGCTATAAACACAAAGAAACAATAAATGTTTGAGGTGACGAATATGCTAATTATCCTAGTTTGATCATTATGCAATGTATATATGCATTGAAATACCACATTATACCCCATAAGCATGTACGATTACTATGTGTCAATTAGAAATAAAATGAAATTTTTAAAAACGTAAGGCTTTTTATATGTTTGATTCCAGCCAGTTTCATGTGCTGATGCCTACAACGGTAATGATTTCCCAGGTATTCCCTTTGGATTCATTGTACTTTCTTGCCTCCATGCATCCCATCTGTCAGTCTAGTTTCAAAGACTTTGTGCCAATCATATTGTGGTGGAAAAGTCAAATATTTACAGTCATGTATCATTTAATAATGGGAATATGTTCTGTGGAATCTTTTAAATCACCCAATTCACTACCATCCCCATTATGTTCATTTAAAAAACAAACTAATAAAAAAACTATGGTTAATTTTAATTGCATTTTAGGTTTTGGGGTACATGTGAAGAACATGCAAGATTGTTGCATAGGTACACACATGGCAGTGTGATTTGCTGCCTTCCTCCCCATCACCTCTATCTGGGATTTCTCCCCATGCTATCTCTGCCCAACTCCCCACCCCCTGCTGTCCCTCCCCTATTTCCCCCCGACAGACCCCAGTGTGTGATGCTCCCCTCCCTGTGTCCACGTGTTCTCATTGTTCAACACCCACCTATGAGTGAGAACATGCAGTGTTTTGATTTTAAGTGATTCACCGAGGAAGCCCAGTTCTTATTTTGCTATTGGCATTTTTATCATTGACTATTGATAAGCTACTCTGACTCATGTGGACATATACTACAAAGGAACAGTGAAGCAGGATGAAAATACAGAAATATATTAATCAAGAAAATAATAATCACAATGGTGACTGATACTTAGGAGATATTTATTCTTGGAGAATGGTCTGAAGAGCTCTAGAGTTGTTTTGGTAAAAAGAAGGATGACGTGTTGGGAACCTAAAAGCAGTTTTCCTTTTAGGTCAATCACTTTGAGTTGGGAACAACCATTACTTCTTTTAAAAGATGATCTTAAACTGTGGTCCACAGCAACTGTCCAATGACATTATGCTATGCCATCAATTTTTTTTTATTAATGTGTAAAATAAACCTTTCCTCCTATAAGTAAGCATAATGTTATGGAAAAATTTCATCAGATTTAAAAAGAATGATTGTGTATTTCTTGAAACACAAAGATGCTTTGCCTTGCCTGAATACGGGAGAATAAGGTCGGGGCATTAGGCAGCTTTAAACAAACCCTGACAACATGCCTAAGATCAACCAATGAATAGTGCAATTATTAGAGTTCCTCTGCCAAGTATTGTGAGACATTATACTTCTGAAGTTGTAATATTATCATAATCTTACATTGTTTGCTCAATATTGTTTGGAATATTTTTAATACCTTCATAAGAACTACGGATTTTTTTTCAATATTATATTGTAGGCAATCAGTTGGGAATGACTGTCTTATAATACCTCTATTTGGAAGTAGATCCTATAATCCATATGCATACCAAGCCACAATTATTTTTCATTGGCATTTTACACACTTTTGACTGACAGACCAGCAAGGCAGTTGTGTTTTCTGACGAATAATGTGACTGGTGTACTGAAGGAACCATAGTAGGCAATGAGATTTCTGAGATTATCTTTTGTCTGCCTTTTTTTCATTGTATTTTATTGGTTAATCTATGCAAAAAGATAGAAAAAAGTATAATATTAAAGTCTATTCTCAAGCATTGCATGATTTTTGGATTAAGATACAATGAGGAATTGTTTGGGATCTTGTATGAATATTCCTTCCATTTAGAAGAAATAATTAAGAAATTATTTATCTTTCATTTATGTGGTGGGAAACACAAAGCTGTTAAGAAAACTGAAAGACCCTGTCAGGAAAAGAGCAAAGCCACAAAGCACTGCTTTGTTGCATAAAAACAAGCTTTTACTAGTTCAGTTGGAAAAATGTGAATTAGGATAAAATGTCTTGGGGCTCAGAAGATGTTAATAGAAGTAAGAGAAATAATAGTGTTGAAACTTATGACTCATAGAAACATCAAATATAACTATCTTCTGTCATTTGCTTTTTGAAATATCCTCATAATTTTTATTTTAGTCTATTCCACACTTGTTTCATATTAGTTATTATAAAGAAAAGTATTAACTTAAATTGTATCTATTAGAACTGGGAAATAGGATGAGTTGCCAAACGATGAGTAACATTTATGCTTTATAAAAAAAGAGGAAAATGATTGCAAGTGAGAAAATTAGTAAAAATTAGGTATGTTAAATAAACTGTAAATTTGTCAAAGTATCTCAGTGTCCTCAAAGTAAATTCAACTACTTATTTATTTAAACGGTTTACAAAAAATATTTATGTACTGAGTGAATTGTTTAAAAAGCTATTTTTGGGGGGTTAACATATTTCCAAAATTGGGATAGATTAGAAAATTTTAAATTATTACTAAATTTTAGATCACTTTAACAGATGCTATGTTAAACTGTATTATAAATTAGGTTGAATATTTTCAAAGAAAGTTTATGCTGGATATGTGCAGGCATCAAATCAACAGTATTAAACAAGCTATATTCACCTCCTTAATCATTATTCTGTGCTTCACCACACTTGACACAATACTGGACCCAGATTACTATTTTTTGACTGATATTAAATAAACCCTCTCTACAATTCAATTATAGGGTTTGAGCAAAAATCTCATTCAGTCTACTCTGCTGTGTCTCAAATAGAGTCTACAGACCATTGTCAGGAACAGAAGATTAGTGACAAAGTTAACTGGTTCATTTGTGTTCAACCAGTTAAGATTTGAGATCCAATTGATCCTTTTGAAGGACCACATGGTTAGTGTGGAGAAGTGTCTTCAGTTTCTTCTTTAGAATCTGATGTATATTATTCAGTTAAGAATTTTGACTTGTTGCAGTATATTAGTATGCACGGCTATATATGACCTTAATGTAAGGGGCAAAGAACAGCTCATACATATAGCAGTTCCTTGTATTACTTGAGTTACCACATACCTAAATTTACCTAATAGTAGTAAAACTAGGTTTAGGAGATTATACTCTATTTGATATTTAGTCTATTGCATTATCCAGTATAATGTGCCTAAATATGGTAGCTCAAAAAGAATTCATACCTTGGGACTTAGAGAGAAAATACTTTTGAAAAAAAAACAACAAGATTATTAGCTTTATGCATTAATTATATATCTAATATTGCATCACCGTAGAAAGACCTTAATTTAAACATTTGATTTTCTATCTATATTTTTTTAGTATGTGAAAGTTCAAACTCTTCTTCTATAAGAACAAAAAAGCCTTAAATGAATACAGACAAAATCTAATATAAGGAACTTCTGCAATGCATCTGTCTCTATATAAACTTTGAAGTTTTTTACTACAGTCCTACACATATTAAAAGTATGAGATCTTAGAAAAGTATTATTTGAAAATCATTTTTTCTAACCACATCTGATCAGATTTTTCTAAGTTGATGTGAAATATCATAAAGCATCATATTCACTTGAACCAATCATGTTGTATTATGTTATTGTCTCCTAATCCAAAATAAATGAATGCAATGAAATTGAGCATGACACAAGGGAAGAGAGTAACCAGAAAATCTGAAAACATTGCAATGAGAAACAGTGAGTCAGTAGATCTATAGTCCATTGGGTAAAATGCCTATCTAGTTATGCTTAAGAAAATTTTATTTTCTTCAAATGACGAGGAAGAAAAACAAATGTAACACTTAAAGAAAGTGCCAAGAGCCAGAACTGTTTGCTTAGATATGATTATCAAGTCAACAAACATTCACTGATCATCTACTGACTACTGTGTGTCAGTCCTCATGGTCTTTATTCCTTAAACCTTGAACTAGAATCCTTATTTATTTGTACTACAGTTATTTTTTTAAAGCATAAAATAACAAATAATCAGGAGAAATCTTCTCTGGGTATAAAGTAAGACAAATTAAAACTTAAAAACATGAGACTCCACAGGCATCAAAAACTCAATCCAGACTATAGAATTTATTATTTTCAGAATATATTATTTCCTTGATTTTTTCATAAGATTTGTATGAACAATTTTGATGAGTAGTGAATATACATATAGATATGTATAAATGCATATGGATGCATTTAATGTCTATATTATATGTTGTATGCATGAAATAAATTTGTCATTACTAGTTGAGGGAACAAAAAGGAATTCCATGAAAGATCACTGCTTGCATTTCTAACAAATAAGCTAATCATTTCTCTAATAGCCAACACTTCATTTTGTGAATTTTCATGACCATTAATACATTTTAGTTAATTTGACACTTCTAAATGTCTTTGAATGACATAGGGGAGGGGAGATCTTTCAAAGGGTTTATATAAATCAACTTCTTTGTATGGCCAGATAATATGTGGAGTTTGTTTTTTTTTTATTATTTGTAATTTTAATTTTTGTGAGTACATATTGTGTGTATATATTTATGAGGCACATGAAATGTTTTAAAAGAGGCATGCAATGTGTCATAATAACAACATGGAAAATGCAGTTTACATCCCCTCAAGGATTTATATTTAGTGTTATCAACAATCCATTTGTACTCTTTTAGTTGATTTTAAATGTACAATTAAGATATTACTGAAAATAAAAACCCTGTTGTGCTATCAAAGCTTTTGTGTAATTCATTTATGCTAACTACTTTTGATATAAATTAATAATCCCCACCTCTCACTCACCCTATTACTATACTTCTCAGCCTCTGGTAACCAACCTTCTACTCTCTATCTGTATGTGTTCAGTCGTTTTGATTTTTACATCCCACAAATGAGAACACAGGATGTTTGTCTTTCTTTTCCTGGCTTAGTTCACTTAACATAAGGATCCCCAGTTCCATCCACGTTGCTGCAAATAACTGAATATCATTCTTTTTATGGTGAAACAGTACTCCATTGTGTCTAAGTACTGTATTTTCTTTATCCATTCATCTGTTGATGGTCACTTAGGTTGCTTCAAACCTTGGCTATTGTGAACAGTGCTGCAACAAACATGTGAGTTCAGCTGTCTCTTTGACATACTAATTTCCTTTCTTTTAGGTATATAGCCAGCAGTGGATTTGCTGGATCATATAGTAGCTCTATTTTTAACTTTTTGAGGAACCTCCAAGTTGTTCTCCATAGCAGTTACACTAATTTACATTCCCACCAACATTGTACAAGGGTTCTCTTTTTTCCACATCTTCACCAGCATTTGCTCTTACCTGTCTTTGGATAGAAGCAATTTTAATTGGGGTGAGAAAATATCTTGTAGTATTGATTTGCATATCTCTGATGATCCATGCTGTTTAGTACCTTTTCATATGCCTGTTCGACATTCATATGCTTGCTTTTCTTAAATATCTATTAATGTATTTGCCCAGTTTCATATTGGATTGTCAGATTTTTTCCTAGCTTCTTATATATACTGATTATTAATCTCTTGTCAGATGGATACTTTGCAAGTATTTCCTCCTATTCTGTGGGTTGCCTCTTGACTTTGCTAATTGTATTCTTTGCTATGCAGAAGGTTTTAAACTTGATGTTATTGTTTTTGTCCATTTTGGCTTTGGTTGCCTGTGCTTCTGGGGTATTGCTCAAAAAATCTTTACCCAGACCTATGTCCTGGAGATTTTCCCCAATGTTTTCTTGTAGTAGTTTCATAGCTGCAGGTCCTATATTTGTCTTTAATCTATTTTGATTTGATTTTTGTATATGGGGAGAGATAAGGGTCCAGTTTCATTCTTCGGCATATGTATATCCAGTTTTCTCAGCACCACTTATTGAACAGGCTGTCTTATCCCCAGTGTGTGTTCTTGGTACCTTTGTCAAAAATCACTTCACTGTAAGCACAGAAATTCATTTATGGGTTCTCTATTCTGTTCCATTAGTCTATGTGTCTGTTTTAATGCCAGTACCATCCTGTTTTGGTTACTATAGCTCTGTAGTATAACTTTAAGTCAAGTAATGTGATTTTTCCAGTTTTATTTATTTATTTTTTTGCTTAGGATGGTTTTGACTATTTTGCATCTTTTGTGGCCCCGTATAAATTTTAGGATTTTTTTTTCTATTTCTGTGAAGAATGTTATTGTTATTTTGAAAAGGATTGCTTGAATCTGTGAATTGCTTTGGGTAGTATGAATATTTTAATGATATTTATTTCTTCTAATTCATGAAAATGGAATATCTTTCCAATTTTTGGTGTCCTCTTCACTTTCTTTCATCAGTGTTTCATTGTTTTCATTATAAAAATCTTTCAACTCTTTGGTTAAGTTCACTCCTAGTTAATTTTATTTGTGGTTATTTTAAGGGAGATTAGTTTTTTATTTCTATTTAAGATTGTTCACTGTTGACATATTGCAGTGCTACTGATTTCTGTAACAAGATGTAAAATTTGAAACTGATATATAAGTGTGGTGATAATTTATGATTTTTGGAAATCATCAGCCCTAGATGTTCGTTTATGTCATGCTATATTTTTTAGTAAAATCAAAGACAAACAACAAATATAGTACTTTAGCATTTGCACAATGCACCATATTATTTTTATCTCAAACATCACATCACATATTTATAAACTGTTTTAAGTTTTCATTTATTTTTCCCTGGTGAAAAAAAAAATAGGTTGAAAAGACTGGAACTGTTAGTAATAGAGTATCTTCGACCAATGTTTTGCAAACTGCAAGTGGAAGTACATTAGTGAGTTCTGCAATAAATTAAATGAGCTGCAACCAGCAACTTAAAAAAAAATGAAATAGAATAAAAATGTTATAAAGCATTTCACACATTTAAAAGTGTTTTTTTTTTTAAATTTTTGTTTTAAGTTTAGGGGTACCTAGTGCAGGTTTGTTATATAGGTAAACTTATTCATGGGGTTTGCTTACGGATTATTTTCTCACATACGTGTTAAGCCTCATAACTGTTAGTTATTTTTCTGATCCTCTCCCTCCTCCCATACTCCTCCTTCTGAAAGGCACCAGCATGTGTTGTTCCTTTCTATGTGTTCATGTGATCTCATCATTTAGCTCCAACTTATAAGTGAGAACATGTGGTATTTGGTTTTCTGTTCCTGTGTTAGTTTGCTCCATCTAGCTTCCTGCATGGGACATGACCTCATTCTTTGCTATGAACTCATAGCATTCCATGGTGAATATGTACCATATTTTCCATATCCAGTCTACTGTTGATGGACATTTAGGTTGATTACATGTCTTTGCTATTGTGAGTAGTGCTTCAATGAACGTATGCATGCATGTGTCTTTATAGTTGAATAATTTATATTCCTTTGGGTATATACCCAGTAATGGGATTCCTTGGTTTAATGCATGGTTTGCTTTCATTTCTGTGAGGAATTGTCATACTGCTTTCCACAATGGTGGAATTCATTTACACTCCCACCAACAGTATATAAGAATTCCTTTTTCTCTACAACCTCCGAAACATCTGTTCTTTTTGGAATTTTTAATAATAGCCATCCTGGGTGGTGGAGATGATATGTCATTGTGGCTTTGATTTGCATTTCTCTAATAATCAGTGACATTGAGCTTTTTTGTATATGATTGTTGGCCCACTGTATTTCTTCTTTTGAAAATTATCTGTTCAGGTACTCTTGCCACTTTTTATTACATTGATTGTTTTTTGCTTGTTGAATGAAGTTTCTTATAGATTGTGGATATTAGACCTTTGTTCTATGCACAGGTTGCAAATATTTTCTCCCAGTCTGTAAAGTGTCTGATTACTCTGTTGATTACTCAGTAAAGTCTCTGATTACTCTGTTTCTTTTGCTGTACAGATGTTCTGTCATTTAATTAGATCCCATTTGTCAATTTTTGCTTTTGTTGCAATTGCTTTTGACATTTTCAACATAAAATGTTTTCTCGTTTCTATGTCCTAAATTTTATTGCCTAGATTGTCTTCCAGGGTTTATAATAGTTTGGGGCTTTACATTTTAGTCTTTAATCCATCTTGAGTTAATTTTTATATACGGTGTAAGAAAGGAGTCCAGTTTCAGTCATCTGCATATGGCTAGCCAGTTATCCCAGTACCACTTATTGAATAGGGAGTCCTTTCCCTGTTGTTTGTTTTGGTCAGCTTTCTTGAAGATCAGATACTTTTAGGTGTGTGGTCTTACATCTGGGTTGTCTGGTGTGTTCCTTTGGTCTATGTGTCTGGTTTTGGACCTGTATCCCACTGTTTGGGTTACTGTAGACCTGTAGTATGGTTTGAAGTTGGATAGTGTGATGCCTTCAGCTTTGTTCTTTTTGCTTAGAATATCTTTGGATATTCAGGTTCTTTTTTTGGTTCCATACGTCAAACCATTCAAAAGATAAATGAAGTTAGGAACTGTTTTTTTTTTTTTAATTAATATAATAGACAAGCAATTAACTAGACTAACAAAAAGAAGAGAAGATGCAAATAAACACAATTAGAAACAAGAAGGATAGTACTGCTGAACCGACAGAAATAAAAATAACCGCCAGAAAATATTATGGATTACTCTATGCACATTAACTAGAAAATGTAGAAGACATTGACAAATTCCTAGGCACATACACCGTCTTATGACTGAACTTGAAATAAATCAAATCCATGAGCAGAGCAGTAATGAGTTCTGAAATCGAGGCAGTAGTAAATAGCCAACCAATAAAAAAAAAAAAAAAAAAAAAAAAAGAAGCCCAGAACTAAATGACTAAATGGATTCACAGCTGAATTCTACCAGATATGCGAACAAGAACTGGTACCATTCCTGCTGAAATTACTCCAAAAAGTGAGGAGAAGGGACTCCTCCCATACTCATTATGAGGTCAGCATTATTCTCATGCCAAAACCTGGCAGAGACAAAAAACAAAACAAAAACTAACAAACAAATGAAAAACCTTCAGGCCAATATCCTTGATGAGCATCAACGCAAAAATCCTTAACAAAATACTGGCAAATCCAATCCAGCAGCACATCAAAAAGCCATATATTCATGTTAAAAACTCTCAATAATCTAGGTGTTCAAGGATCATTCCTCAAAATAATATGAGCTGCCTATGATCAGCTTACAGCCAGCATCATACTAAATGGGCAAAAGCCGGAAGCAGTCCCCTTGAAAACCGGCACAAGACCAGGATGCTTTCTCTCACCACTCCTGTTGAACATAATAATCAAAGTCCTTGCCAGAACAATCAGGCAAGAGAAAAAAAGAAAAAAAAAGAAAAAAAGAAACGCTAAATAGGAAATTAAACTATCACTGTTCTCAGATGACATGATCCTTTATTTTGAAAACCCCATAGTCTCAGCCTAGCAGCTCCTTAAACTGATAAATAATTTCAGCAAAGCCTCAGGATACATAATTAATGTATAAAAATCACTAGCATTCCTACACACAAACAACAGTCAAGCCAAGTGCCAAATCAGGAACATGATCCCATTCACAATTGCCACAAAAAGATAAAATACCTAGGAATACAGCTAGACAGGGAGCTGAAAGATCTCTGCAAGGAGGACTACAAGACAGTACTCAAATAAATCAGAGATGATACAAACTAATGGAAAAACAGTTTATGCTCAGGGATAGGAAGAATCAATGTTGTTAAAAATGGCCACACTATCCAAGCAATTTATAGGTGCAGTGCTAGTCTCATTAAACTATTACTGACATTCTTCACAGAAGTGGAAAAAAAAATTAAATTCATATAGAAGTACATTTTCATTAAAATGTTTTTCTTGTTATGTGTGTGTATAGAGATTTTTCTATGTAAAATCTATTTATTATTGTTTCTTATCATGGGCCAAAGTAAAAAGAGAAATGTTAAAGCTACTGTCCTAGGCTATGTAAAGCATGTTCCATTATCCACAGACCCATGGTCATTGGAATGTGACCTCAGCATGGGGCAAAGTTGTTTTCTAATAAAGATCTTTCATGCTTGCTCCTGCCTGTTTTGAGAACACTGACAGACAATGAGAGTGAATCGGAGGTGGATGTGCCCCAGGGGTATTAAGTCATTTCTAAATAGTCAACAGATAAACGTCACATTTTGCTTGTTCTTTTAGAACTCCCTTCACTCACTGAAACCACTCATTCCTGTGAGGCTGGCTTGGTGGCAGTGGCAGCAATTGCCATTTACAATAGAAATATAACTGGGATCACTTGATGCTAAGAAGGTGCCCTGAGTCACCTTAACTTATATCTCTGCTAATTTTAAAAGGCTGTGTTGTCTAAGAAACTGACATATTTTGGGATCTCATTGCTTTTTGTGGATTGAACTAATTAGCAGGAGTGTTACAATGAACATGTTACCTATTTAAACTGAAATAATCCCCATACTGATGCCTTAATAAGCTGTTTGATTTTTATTGAGGAGATAAAGCTATTTTGTATTTCCTGTCGAACAAAAAGTTCCCATAGATTTTTAATGTAATAAAATCAATGAATGCTGTTGTTAATGCTGTTTCTAGAATACAGTCAACTGAAAAAAAACCTGGATTTTGGTTTAGTCATATAAGCATGTTCTGATCTCAGGTACAGTCAGTAATGCCTCTCAACATATCTGGCTTAAATAAAAGCATAGATACAAGTCATTTGTCCTATTATCATGGAATGCCAAACATAAAAGAAAGCAGGGAGATCCATATAATCCAAACCTTTTACCGTATAGAGAAGAAATTAAAGCTCAGGGACGAAAAGTGACCTCTCCAAGATTGCCCAGCTAGTTATTGGCTTAGCCAAGACTAGAATCCAGGTTTCCTCACACTTTTTCCATGACTTTTTCTCTCCAATATCATAACACTATCTCTTTACCAGTGTTCACCAGTATCAACTGGAAACATGGCATTGCACTAGACGCTGTGATAATAACTTCTCGGGCTTCTTTCCCTAATTCTCAAAGGTGGGGTACTAGAACTCTCATTTGTAGCTTAGCTCTGAGTTAGATACTAGAAGCAAGTGTGAAGATCATTTATTGCATACCTTGATGACCAAACAACCAGAGGGAAGTTGGCACTCCAACCCTTTACCTTAGTTCTATTACCCACATTTTTCTCCTTTCATTTCCACTAACACTCTGCTTTCTAGGAATCGAGTCTTTGTCACATTTTCTAGGCATCAGTCACAAACTTATAGTCTAGACCAGGATTGCTGTTCTCTACTCTGCTATCCTAAAGAATGGAATCCTACTTCAGGCCTCAGGCTAAATCTCAACTAATCTAAGTCCCTCCGGAGTTCCCTGACTGGGCTGCGTGGACACTTATTTATTAAATTATACTAAAATAAAGGCGTTATTCCATCAGATATTATGCACATACCTTTGAGGTCTCCTATTTTTCCTTATTAATGGCAATTGCCCATTATTCTATGATTCCTTGCATTTGCTGCTCATAGATCAGTTTTGACCTGTAGCCTAAATTCCATTTAATTTATCAACATTTTGGTGTGTTGTCAAGTCCTGCCACTGGCTATCCACAAACTCCATAATATTTGAAGGCAAATTTTCCTGATACTACTATTTTTCTTGTTCAGTAAGAAAGTATAAACAAGAAGAGGAATGTTGGTATTCAGACCAGAGACATTTGAAGTTAAAATTGTGTATATTTCTTAATAATAGACTAGGAACATGTCATATTCATCTGTATTTTTTAATTGCCCTTCACAGTTGAGATAATCAGGAAAAAGAATCATTGAGTTTATGTCAGTGTCAGTGTTTTAGTGGGCCTAATAAAAGCATCCCATTTTCTTTCTGTACTTGGAATTCATTGAGAAATACAGTCGGGGTACGAATACCAAGATAAAAATATTAGTATTTTTGCAATTAAATGTTAAATTGGAGGATGCAACTTATACTTATCATTGCTTGCTGCATTCCCTAAAATTATTTGGACTCGTCTAGTCACAGACAACACCATAAAATTGCTATTCATCCCCTTCAAAGAGACAGTTGTTTTTTTCTTGGTTTATTATACAACCTAGAGAGCAAAATGATGTGAACCTTTCTGAGAGCAAACAAAACCCAAGGAAAGACAGAATTATATCTCAATAAAGCCTAACAAAGAAAAAAGCTGGAGTAATGAGCTGGCTAAAAGACTCACTCTTCTTCAAAGGAATAAGGAAATAGTGTCCCCTGATAAATGCTAGATATTCTCTTAAAGGTAGTATTTGTAGTATTTGTTAATGTAGGAACCTTTCATTAAAAGGGATTTTTAGCATGATGGCCACATAGAAAAGAATTTATGATTGCAAAGACAGGTGAACCTAGGTTTTCATTCTGGTTTTGCCACTTTGCAGAGTACTTAGTCTCTCCAAGTTTTTATTTCGACATCTGAAATGTCTGCCTACTGTATTTAGCGATTGTGTAAATAAAATTAACTAATTGGTTGTTGACTCCAAAAGACTCATATATGAAAGGGGATTATTGTTTCTACAAAAAGTATGAATGAAAAATTCCACAAAAGAATAAATCTCTAAGAAGAAAAGAGAATTATGCTCACATTTTCTAAAACCATCATTCTCAGCAAACTGACACAAGAATAGAAAATCAACCACTGCATGTTCTCACTCATAGGCAGCTTTTGAACAATGAGAACACATGGACACGGAGGGGAGCATCACACACTGAGGTCTGTTGGGGGGTAACTAGGGGAGGGTCAACAGGGGTTGAGGAGCTGGGGAGGGATAACATGGGGAGAAATGCCAGACATAGGTGATGGGGAGGAAGGCAGCAAACCACATTGCCATGTATGTATCTATGCAACAATCCTGCATGTTCTTCACATGTACCCCAAAACCTAAAATACAATAAAATATATATTTAAAAAATAATAATAATAATTGTCAAAATATTTGGATAAGACTATAAGGTAGCCATATTTTATTTGCATTAGGGCAGAAACAGATTTTTAAGTGAAATCACTATGCCTCTTACAGATCCCATTCTTAGGCTTCTTTTTCATAAACTTTTTGTCTTACCTTCCCAAAAGTCATTAATCAACCCATTGATTGATGCTTGAAGCAATGGAGGTGCTGCTGTTACATATTCATTAAAAATAAAATTATCTATGCAGCCTAGTAGATTCTATAGACACAACACAAACTTTTAACATTGCCTTATGCTATACAAAATCTGAAATTTATCACAGAAGTATTCATCAAAAATTTTATTAGGGTTATGTATTCCCTACGACAACCATTCTCTAATGCTTCTTCCTAAAGAACACTGATTCTACTGTCTTATTTTTAGGTTATCTCTAACACTTTTAAAATAAAGTTTTATTTAGTTTTCGAAAATGGGTTAAGATTTTATTATGTGGAATCAGACTTTTAAAACTTATTTTCCTGGAATTGTTCAGGGAGAAAATCTTCAGGACTATCTAGTATGATGTCCTCATTTTCCAGAGAAGAAAACTAGAAACCGAAAGAAGTAAATTCCTCAAGATTGTAGTATAAAGAAGAATCTTTTCTGAAGATACCTGTTCTTCTCACTGCATCCCAATGCTTTAAGCATTATTGACTGAGTTTGGTATTTGTGATGTGAAATTAGTGGGAATATCAATATGCTGGCCTTGCCAAAGCAAAGTATTTCAGATATTATCAGGTCGGATTCTCACTTATGAGTTCAGTTTTTGAAAGGTGCCTGTTAATAAGAACATGCTAAAGTGCCTTCCATAAACTAAGTATTTAATAAAATTTTGGACAACAATTTTTATTATCTTATGCTGTAGTTGAAATAGCTTTGTTTTCCTGGCACAGATGGGACGGTAAACTACCCAGGGATATTTTAAATTCATGTGCACGATCACCAAATTTTATCAAGCATAAATATCATATCACACTGTCTCTTGAGAAACATGTTAATGTTAGTATTTTTCCACACACAGATCAGTAAGTAGCATTGTCTTCAGCAATGAAAGAGGACACACTCTGAACGATTATACCATATTTGAAAATGAGAAAAAAATTGAAATGAATTGACTTTTGAGACAGCAAATTTCTGAAAATCTCCAATAATTTGCTTGCATAGAGCTAAAATATGTCATCTGATTCTACTTTGTATTTAATCAATATCTATTGAGACCATTTTGATTTAGAGGCTGTTTCTGAATGTCATGTGGAGATAAAAATAAACAAACACACCCTATATGCCTACAAAGTGTGCTCCTTTCTTGTAAACCTATATTGCATGTATATGGGAGTAAAACTGTAGAACTTATGTGAGTTAAATCTGCTGTTATTCTCTATCATTTTCTTTGTATTCACTTCTACACATTGAAACTATATTCTCAAAAAAAATCACCAGTGACCTCCTAAGTACTCAGAACATTTTTTTGCTGTTATAATTATTAAATATTTAACCATGTTAAAATTATATTATGTAATATAACAAATACCCATGTATCCAGTACACAAAATTGTAATATCAACCTCATAGGACTGCTATAATATTAAATAACTTAATACATAAAAGTGTTTTGAAAAGTGCCTAACACTAAATGTTGAAGAAATATTAATAAATATGATGATATTATCTTCATTTGCTAAATTTCCTTGTAATATTTTAAGGAGAAATAAAACATTCTTACAAGTAAAGATTCCACTGTTAACATCCCAAATCCATGTTCTTATAAATTACCACATATGTATATGTTTTCTATAAACAACAAAGTAATTTTGACATTTTAAACTTATATAAGCAATATAATAATGTAATATGCTTTTGTAATTTTAAAAGTTGACATCATGGTTTTGCTATCTACCCATATTCAAATGGACGCTAGATACATAACAGAGAGAGAGAGAGATTCAGAGATAAAGCTGATTTATTCTGTGAACTATATGGTATTTCACACTATGCATCAGATTGCTATTGGTTAATACCAGCAGTACTTTTGTGGTTTATCTTTTATTTGTCAGTCAGCCTTCATTACCTGTATCTGGGCTGTATTTCTGCCTCCCTTTTAACAGATGCCAATAATTTTATTAGCTGTGCTTACTACATAATTACACTCATTTCTATTAATTTTCTGTTTTTCTTTACCATTTTTCTTTTTGTTCTTTTCTTCCCTTTCTTATCATGTATTGAATTGATGGAATTTTCATAATTTATCTTATACATTTTTTCCTTTCCTCTATTTGTCTGGAATTTATATTTTCTATTTCTTTTATTTTACCAATTTCCTTTACATTTCAACATGTGCACTTAAGTTGAAATTGTTATGATTAGCCAGTGTCTATATTTTCTTTCTCCCAAAGACAAAGATCTTAGTATTCTTTGATTCAAATGTACTTCTTCCCATCTTTCATACTATTGTCTAGCTTTCTAGGTGTACATTGTTATTAAGCCTCACAGTAATTATTATTATAATTCATTGGTACTTTTATGCAAAGTTTGATTGGTGCTTTCCTGTAGAGTTAACCATTACTTACTCAAATATACCAACACATTTTACCAATTTCTTTCTTCATCATTGCTCTTGCCTTCAAACACTTCATTTCTTTTTTAAACTTAAGTACATGTTATGGTAGTAAACCCACACATTTGTAGGTCTGAATATTTCTTTCATTCTTAAATGGCACTTTAAATGAATTTATAGTTTAAGATTAAGTTATATCAGCACATTGGCCGGGTGCACGGGCTCATGTCCCTAATCTCAGCACTTTGGGAGGCTGAGGCCAGTGGATCACTTAAGTTCAGGAATTTGACACCAGCCTGGCCTCAAACATGGCAAAACCTCATCTCTACTAAAAATACAAAAGCTATCCCAGCATGGTGGGATGTGTCTGTAATTCCAGCTACTTGGAAGGCTGAGGTGCCAGACTCGCTTGAACTTGGGAGGCAGAGGTTGCAGTGAGCTGAGATTGCACCACTGCACTCCAGCCTGTGTGACGGAGCCAGACTGTCAAGAAGAGAGAGAGAGAAAAAAATATATATATCAGCACATTGAAGAAATGATTCAATTTAATTCTGAGCTTTATTTTTGTTCCACTGTGGATAATTTGTCTTTTCACTCTGGTAGCCTATATGTTTTCTTTTGGTCTTTGATATTTCTCATTTTGGTGGCCTGATTAGCCTAGATGTAAGAGTAAGAACTTTTTTTTTCATCTTGTTCAGTACCTAGTATATTCCTTAATGGTAAGCAGGTTTGTCTGTTCTCAGTTCTGAAAAGTTCTTAGTCAATTATTTTTAGAAAATTATCTCTTTCTCATCTTCTTTATTCTGTCCTTCTGGAATTCCTATTACTCTGTTGGATCTTCTCCATATTGTTTGCGTTTCTTTCTTAAATCTTTCTTATCTTTAATGTTCTATGCTGCAATTGGATGATTTTCTCAGATTTATATTCCATTCGATTAAGTATTTCTTCAACATATATAGTCTTTTCTTTTCCTCAGGTGTTTTACAAAAATGCCTTTATTTTGACATTTAAAATTGTTATTTTTTTTTATTTTTATATGGTTTCTTGCTCTTGCTTGTATTATATCCCATGCTTTATTTGACTCTTATTCTTTTAAACATGCTGGAAATTTCTTTCACTTTGTTCTATTACATACAGTTTACATTGTATTAACTTGTATGTTTGTTTGATTTGCTTACTCTTTCATAGTGGTTCCTTTCCATGTGTTGTATATCATTTTAATTATAATCTCATCTTCAAAGTAATTATTCCTGTGGAGGATTCTTCTATATACTGGATTGTACAGATTTGCTTCATCTTCACATTGTTTCTGTCATACTCTAAGGGTATCAATGTTTCCAAGGCTATTTTTATATTAATTTCTTTGTTTGCAATTTTTTATCATTTTTGTATAGTATAAATTGAACATTTTCCTACCTGTGGTGCTTGTTTGAAGTTCTAATTTTTGCAGGAGTTTATTTCTTACAACACTGTCAAGATGGCCAACATTCTTACTAAGTCTCTAGGCCAGTGAGTAGAGAGATTTCAATGCCTGTTGTATAGAACCATGGAATCTACCTTTTTGCAGAGAACTCAGTTCCAGCTTTTAGCCATCCTTGGATCCAAAGCCTTTCCACCTTTTTTATGTATTAAAATAGTATTTACAAAATATTCCTGGATCTGTTATCCCATTAGTAATTTGAATTCTACTCTTATGGTCTATATACCTACTATTATCAAATAATTCCTAAACTTTTAGTTCTAGTCGGAGATCTAGTGTTCACAGTTTAACTGTGTACAAGATATTTCCACATTCATGTTCAGCAGCACCTCAAATCACATTTCTGAAAAAAAAATTTTTGTATGCCAAATAAATGATTTACTCTTCATAATTTCCTACAAGTACTTTATTACAATGCATACTTGAGAAAACATGTACCAAGCCAAATATGTCACACACCACCAACAAAATTTTATACTTTATAAGAAGTTACTTTCTTAAAGAGAAAAAATTAAATTCCTGATATACAGCTCTTGTTTAGATACATGCTTAATGGATATATTAGCGACATGTATTTTTGAACAATATTTTCCTTTGAAAATTTAATACATGTTTGAATCCAACAAATCTAGAGAGAGATTTTTTCTACTTGATTTTTTTTTTTAAGACGGAGTTTTCGCTCTTGTCTACTTGATTTTTATCTTCATCTTGCTTGAATTAATTTATTAGATCTGTGCTTCTTTAAGAAGCATCAGATTTTTTTCTTTAATTTCTTTGGTTATAAAATAAAATTAAAATGCATTTAAATATGTAAACACTTTTACCAACAGGTATTGTTCTACTGACATAGATGCATATGCCACCAAAACTGAATGACTGGCTGGTAGAGAGCACCAGCATACAGAGACTCACTTGTCAGCTGATATACAAAATCTGAATTAAGTAAAAAACATACATTTTAGGGTGTATGTTAAACCATCTCCAATAACATTTTATAATATCAATTAAGAGGAAAAAATAAAGTATAACTAAGCTTGATGTACGGTATTAGCAGTCATTAAGCCTGCTTGCCCTTTGACCCACGTTTTTGTAGCTTGTAACTACTTGCTACTCCAGTGCAACTCTTTTTCTAGAGCTTTTATTCTTTTCCTGCTGTATGGATAAAATCTAAGACACTTCGAAGCAATATGTTTTCTGTTTGAGCTTATCCTTTAGGTTATGCATACCAACAAAACAACCAGCACCAGCTTGTCTGGAGTAGCCTAGTAAGAACCATGTCATGGCTAAATTCAGTTACCATATCATGATGATTTCATCCCCCTAACCCCCACCAATCAAAAACCCAAATTTTCTAACCCCTCACCCTTCATAATCTCCTTGTCCAAAACCCCTCAACAAAAGAGATTTGAGGCTTGAGAATTCTTCCCATATCCTAGTTTGGTGCCTTCTGATTATTAAACTATACGCTGCAAACCCCATTGTTAGTGTATGTTCCTGTTGCTATGCAGTACACATATGAACCTGTCCGTCTTGTTACAGTGTCACTATAAAATACTATGCAAAAGTGAGAACTACATGAAGACTGATTATAACAGAGTTAATGAAATTTCTTATTTGGTACTTATCTTTCTATCACTCAAGTGTAAAGCAAACATTTTCTTTTATATTCTTCCCTGATTCTTCATATCTAATTAGCCATAAAGTCTTACAGATTTTTAATTGGATGCGTTTCTGAATTCTCATATTATTTCACCCCCTCTGACACTGATTTAGTTAAGGATTTTATGACCCCCCCCCCCCATGTAGTCTTATAATTCATTTCTATGATTCCAGCCTGCTCACTTCACTGCACTCAGAACATGCCCCTCACATTCTCGTATCTGTGTTTCTCTTATTTGGTTCTCCTTAAAGAAGATACTGCCATCATGGCAACCACTGTGACTATGATGCTTATCAGAATTATATGCTTGCTTCAAATTCCACCTCAAACTCTACTACATAAAGTTTTTCATTATTATGTTAACTTGAAACAGTCTCTCACCACACTTACATATTATGCCACCTGTCTGACACTTGTAAAACATTGGCTTTCATAGTGATGGGTATATGATTATAAAGGTAAAAAAGTATATGGCAGATTTCACGGATCATTCGAATTTTGTCAATACAAGAATCTTTAAAAATACTTTGAACCTGATCTCTTCTGCCAGACATTCTCAAATTATTTCAAATGTCTGCATAATTTTTTGAATAGATTGTAGCTTGCTATTGGTCTTAGTGTAACAACTTTAGTTCTTAATGCAGGGCCCATGAGACCCTAGATGACCTGTCCTTGTCTCAAGCATGCTGAGACATCCCTTCGGTTCCTTGATTATACATCATAATCTGTCTCAACAGTAGGCCTTTATAAATGTCATCGCTTCTTCTTAGAACCCACTCTTTCCCATATTCTACTATTTACTTGCAGAAATCTTAGTCATCATTCATAATTCTTTTTGAAAACCCCTTCATCTGGAAAGCCTTATCTGAATTTCGAGATTAGCTCTGGCTTCTTTGTTGTACACCGTAGCACACTGTACTTTAATTCTATAGTGTATTTTACAAACTGAATTTTTAGGTACTGGGGAGTAATAAATATTATTCAAATAAGTGTTTTAATTTTTCCTCTCCCAAAATCTAGCGATGGAGATGAATTCATATATTATGTCTGGAAAAAAAATTTATTAAATTTTGCTATCCTTCTATAATCTCTAGCACCTTTAAATTCCTATAAATGTCTTGGTTTTCTAAACCAACATCATTTGCCTTATAATCATGCCATTCTTTTCAAACATCTTTGTTTCCTGATCTCCCTTTTCCATACTATGTGTAGCTCCACACAGTTAGTGTTCTGCACATATATAATTCATGGGAATGGCATACAAAGCCTGTTGAGTGAGGGAAGTGTTCTTAGTCCCTTCTGGCTGTTTTTAGCTTGATATTTTACTCAAAGTATATTTGATGTTTCTGTTCTTTGCATATGGGTGGGGAGGGGGATTTTCTAAACACCTACATTTGAATATATATATATATATATATATATATATATATATATATATCATTATATATTTTTAAATTAATACCTCTATTCTCAAATAAAGGATTATCACCATGAGGGTAAAAAATATTGACTATTTTTGTTAATCGTCGTATCACCAGTAACTAGCACTGTATTTTGCACATAGATTTTGCTAAATAAGTATTTGCTGAATAAATAAATAATAAGCAAAAAAATCAATAAAATCACCACAGTCAGGCAGCAATCCTGACAGCTAAAGGCTTAACTGGAGGTTTAGAAAGCTGGGTATGAAAGTTTAGAAACAGATGCAGGGGGAAAGTAATTATGAACTAAACCGTGGCTTACAAGCTTTTATCCTGTGTTGAAGAGGTAGCAGTTTTCCACACTTTACCATTATTGCCTTAATCCAGATACAATATTATGTTCTGTGTAAAATAAAAAGCAAAAACCAAACTGTGATGTGGTGTGAGTGTGTGTGTGTGTGTGTGTGTGTGTGTGTGTGTGGTGTGTGACCACTTGTACTCTACTGGGAGATAATCCTTTGGATGAGACTTTCATTGTCTTCCAATGAGTGTAGTTTGTAATTCTTTCATGATCGTAAGTTCAATGAAACAGATTCTTCAGAATTGAGAAGATTTCTTGGTTGGTCTAGTTAAATACAAGTTTTACCTTCCGGCTATTCACTTTTTACCGGAGTAAGATGGATTCATTACAGTCTTATCACATTTGTTTGTATTAACTAAAACATCAGTAAACAAAATCAAATCTATTCAATAATACCAAAATATCGACTCTGTCTTGTTTTCTTGTTGTATTACATAAAATTCTTAAGCTAATGCATACAAATTTCTTGACATAGTACCTTATATACCCAGTAAGCACTTAAAAATTTACTCATTCACTTTAATTTTTGTCTTGTATTTTATATTGTTTTGTTTATTTTTATTATATTATTTTATTTATTATATATATTTTTTATTCTGAGACAGCGTCCCACTCTGTCACCCAGGCTGAAGTGCAGTGGCATGATCATGGCTCACTGCAGCCTGGAACTTCTGGGCTCAAGCTATCCTCCCACCTCAGCCTCCTGAGTAGCTGTGACTAAAGGTGCACGTATCTACAATCAGCTAATTATTGTATCTTTTGTAGAGATGGGGCTTTTCCATGTTTCCCAGGCTAGTCTCAAACTCATGGGCTCAACTGATCCTCCTGTTTTGGACTCCCAAAGTGCTAGAATGAAAGGCATGAGCCACCCAGCCAGGCTATGTTTATTTTTAAATAGTTGAGTTTATTTTTACCACTGTTTTGGTGTATTGGCTTTGGCTTTTTTTTTTTTTTTTTTTTTTTTCAATTTTTTTGAACACATTTTGTAAACTATAAAGAGATTAATATAGCTGTAATGTTATTAACACTGAATTACTATCCATAAAATATAAGTGCCTATTTATCTGATATTCTGTGACCTATCATGCTATCAAATGGATTTTTTTATCATTATATGTTGCTCTCTAACAACAATGGATTCAGAGCAAGAGGAATTTGTGCTCTTTTTCTTTGGCTATTTGCCAATTGGATTTTTCAAAGTGTTTCTTTCCTTTGGGTAATGCAGTTAGTTTAAATATTAATATTATATACACAAAACTTTTTAATTAATTGTTCTGCATACATTCAGTGTTTATTTAGTATTCTGTATCCATATTAGATTGAAATGCATAGAGGGTTTTTGGAGTAGGCTATTACATTGAGTTTCTTAAAGTCTTGTCAATTCCCTTCTATATTGTTGAGAAAGATGTCTTTTTATTGATTGCCTCACAGTTTTCCTTGCTGATGGACCCTGTTAGACTCTGAACTAATTAACAGAGCTTTGATCTTGACTGCTCCTTTCCTCAAATTCTCTGCAGGAAGGAAATGTAGGAATACTTTGTAAAATTTGACTACATAAGGAATGATGATATGATAATAATAAATATACTACAGCAGCTGTGTCCAATCTTGGCTTCCCTGGGCCACATTGGAAGAAGAATTTTCTAGGGCCACGCATAAAATATGCTAAGGATAGATGATGAGCTAAAAAAAAATTCAAAAGAAAATCTAATAATGTTTTAAGGAAGTTTATGAATTTGTGTTGTGCTGCATTCAAAGCTGTCCTGGGCCACGTGCAGCCCATGGACCACAAGTTGGACAAGCTTGTGCTACGGAGATTTGAATAGATTTGAGATATGACACAGCAATCTATAAATCCATAACTGGTAAAAAGACAACCATCATAATGGCAACAGGTATGAAACCCATGATGCTAAACAACTGATTGTACTTACCAAAGGCTCTTTCATTCAACACAGTCTTGAAAATTATAGTGCTCCATGAGCCACTGAAACAAAGCCTGTTTGAACTGGCCCTAGCTTATATTCTGCCTCTGCCTTTAAGAACTGAATGTCTTAAGTCAAGAAATTTTCTCATCTGCAGATGAGAAATTAGAGTAATAATAATAATGCATCAATGGATTTTAAAAGCGTTGCATGATAATTATAGAACCCAAAAAGGCATTTTAGTGTGTTACATAAAATTATAAAGTTAATGCATACACATTTCTTGGCATAGTACTTTGCACACACAGTAAGTGCTTAAGAAATATTAGCTGTTATTGTTGTTGTCACGTTTCTTCTGCCGCTGTGTGATTGTGGAAATTTTTATTTTTACTCTTAGTGAAATATTTCCATATGAGAAGTATAGGACATTTACAACATAGATACAGTGACTGTATGTCCTCACTCATGGTCTGACAACTGTGATTGTACTTATGGAGGAAACCAAAGAAAATGTTGAAAAGTTTATGACAAACATATTCATTAGATGTAGACCACAATGTTAAGCCATGTTGTAGCTACCTGCAGGCTCAGGATAAGATCGTTAAGAGTTTGGTGAGCATAGAGATAGCTCGTTGACTTGCAATATACTTTCACCTGGAAAAAATACCAATACTATGGTCATGATGTCTAAATTGCAGATACATGCTATGATTTATTTCTCCTGATTTTCTATTTGACATTAAGAGGCAAGACAGTGACTGTTTGGATCCCATCTCATGTCTACACCCAGTTAACCAACTCATAGCTAAGATAGTACAGAAGGGAGGATCTTGCAAAACATTTTCTGCATAAGAATTGTACTGTATTATTCAATTAGCTGAGCAATATTTCCAGGATCAGAATTCCACCCAAACAACTTTTGCTTAGTACAAAGCCCAGTTAGCACACTTGTTGAGTCTTCTTTCTTACTACTAACATGAAGAATCATGGGTTTCTTTGAAATAGATTTTAATTAAAACCTCCAGAAGGGAATTGTATTTGTCATTGGATACATTAGTAGGTTTTAAAAAATTGTTTCAAACATACTTTCAATGCACCTTAATTTATGCCTTAATTTATGTAGATGGTATTACCATGTAAAATTTTTCACCTTTTAAGAATTTTCCTCTAAGACATACGATTCATTATATTTTCAATATCACATTCTATATGGAATAACATAAGTGATTATATGCAGTAAGATCCTAAGATGAAATTCTCCTGAACATAGGTAATTTTCAGGGTCTTTTGTATGATACCTATACACAGTGTTAGATCTGTCCTTTAGCTCTGAGTGCCTTTTTGGATAAAGTGGTTATCAGAGAATCCCTAAATAACCTTCTATCATTTAGTCTGAAGAAGTATTTTCTTAAAATGAAATACTTTTATGAAGCTATTTAATAAGGTGAAAAGCCTCCATCAATTCAGTAACATTAATACAGTCAAAAATTACAATACTTTTGTTACTGTCAGGAGCCAATTGGAAAATATAAATTAATCTCTCTGACAATCCTGTTGTAGAAAAAGACAGTTTTCATTTGAGGTACTTGCTGCCAAGGCTTCAACTTTATTAATACAAAACATGCCTTTTAGCCTTAGGCCCCATGTTTTGGCAGCTTCACAAAATGCAGAAGAGTTTAGAGCTGCCTTTACCTATTATATTGAGACAGTTCCCAAGCACATCTGAGTACCCAGTGTTTGCCTCAAATGTGCTAGACTCTGTGAGAAGATACCAAAGAATTCACAGGCATGACCCCTGGTCTGGAGAAGTTCGCAGTCTAGTAGGGAAAAGGGGATGCAGTCCTACCCAATAATTTGAAGAAAAATACCTAGCAAGATTCCGAAAAGTGAAAAACAAACAGAAACCAATTACAAATTGTCTTTGTAGAGAAATATGTGCATTGATTTTGCAATAATAAGGCTACTCTTTTTGTGAGCTTTTAGATATGAAATTCTATGTCTATTTTATTCTAGCCTTTCTGATTTATACAGAAGATCATACAGGAAGCTCCATAATGAACCAGAAAATGTGGGATATAATAAGTCATCTTGACATCATTTCATACCACTTCTGCTCTGCAGTATCTTTCATCTTAGATGTCCTTTTTCAAAGCCTAAGGCTAGGCCTGCCTCTCAACTAGTGCACATACTTCACCTTGTTTCTCTCTAAAAACCGGACAATAGTCAAATCTATAAATTTTGCTTTTGTTTTTCATATTCACTGTAGTCCTCCTGAAGCCTTCTAGACAAATTAGATTTAAAACTATGGGAAAATGCTTTCCAAGCCTGGCTTTCCATGGTAGAAAGCAAATACAGTATTTCTTTAATACAAGTGCTACTGAGAAATAACAATCTCTTTCTTCTGTGTTTCAGAAAATAAGTCTCTCTCAAGACCAAGACATTTTGCTTTATTATTATTTTAATTTTGCAATAGGTTGTATGTACTAAAGTGGTAGAACAACCATTTGTTAGATAGGAAGTTGGAGGGTTCCTAATAAATAATCATTGGCACTGCAACCCTACACATTTTACTTTCAGTTCTATTTGCACTCAATGCTATACATTTTCACTCTTATATTTTGTAAACCTTTTTCAAGGTTCCGTGGTTGCCCCCTATTTCCTTCATATACTCTCTCTTTTCGGATGGAAATACTCACTCATCACAAACCAGTCGTAGTTTTGTGATTATAGCATGTCTATATGAAGCTGAAAAGCAGAGCCCCATAGTTCAGATTTTGCTATAGAATAAATGAGTCTAAATACTGTTGCTCAAAGTGTTGTCTTTAAAGTCTTTGAACAAACTGCATTAGAATAATCAACTGGTGGACTCACGTTGAGATAAAATTTCTGGACTTTGCCTGAGAGCTATTGAATCAGAATCACTGAAGACTCTGCTTTTGTTTATATTATATTACCTTTTTTTCTAGAATGCTCTTTCTCACTGCATAAATTCTGTCCATCTATTAATGCTCAGCTCAAATACAGCCTATTCTATGAAGCCATTCTTTACCTGCTTCCTTCCAATACATGTGATCTTCCCTGAAATTATGGCATAGGATGACAGAGGGCATTAGAACTGGAGTACACAGAAAGTTTGGGGGAAATGGGATAGGTCATTCAGGAGAAATGTGATAGGAAGCATCTAAGATTTGCGCCTATATTTGTACTTGCATTTAGAAACCTGAGCTAAAAATGCTACAAACAACTAAGTAATCATCTACATGACATCTGTGTTTAATGGGGGTCTGGTGGCACAATTTTACAATAAAAACCTGCAGTAAAAGGGAGATAAAATGGCTCGTCTTCTAGGCAAAATCATGTACAAGAAAAGAGAGGGAAGTTGTGGTATATAGTCTTTGAAAGGAGACAGTAACATCCTAATTAAGCATACAAAGTTATGAGGATATTTTACATTAGAGTCACGTTAACACCATAGAGTAAGGTATAAAAACAGGAAATAGACAGATATGGAAAGTAAAGTCATAGATAAAACTATTATTAAATGGCAGCGCTGGGAGTATGGACGTAGGTGGGCCTGACTTCAAAGCCTATGCTCTGAACCTCTTAATTGCATCTTTCTCTAAACTGTGTTTTTACCCTAGAATGTTCTTTCCCTCTGTCTTTACTGTAGAAACCCTGTCCCATATTCTGATGGCAGTACACTGCCAGGCTGCTTGGGCCACTCCACTCTGACAGTAACAGTGAGTTCTAACTGTTCCACCACTTTCATTTGAAGAGCATGGAGGTGCACTTTTCTGGCCTCTTTTACTGGAATACTTAGTTGTCTTGAGGTTGAAAATACCAAGGACTGGTTCACTTTTCTTAGGAGGCCAGGGCTACAGGAAGAGCTGTCCAGGAAAAAAGGAGATCTGAAGACCACCTGTATCAGCATTATTTGTTTGAAAGGCATATTTCCCGGCCTTGCCCCACATATCTTGAATCAGAATCTTTAGCTTGGAACCCAGGAATTTTCATTTTTAACAGCTACCTGAGGTAATCTGATGTGTAATGGAATTTGAGAATCAATAATTCTAGTTCTTCCAGAAAGCTGACCAACATACTAAGTCGTAGTTCATTACAAATGTTTCCATTTCATTGAGGCGGCACAGAAGACTGATTCTTAGTTTATTTTATATGGCATTAAAAAGCAAAGGTGTGAACTGTAATTATTTAATCTGGGACAAACATCTCTAAACAGCACCTGACATCTCACCTCTAGCTGTCCTGCCTGTGGATTGCTAGTTACAACGGTTTTAGAAATAATTATTAGGAAAGATCACTGAAAAAAATGCAAGGAAAAGAACAGGAAATCAGCCAAAATATTAGCTGAGTGGAGAATTGAGCTTATTTCCTAATCATATTTCACAGGGAAAGAGCCAGCTGATGAATTTTAGAATTGCAATAAGCTAGATTTTTGCTGTAATCCAAGAACATAAACTTAGCTGATTGCAGTGTGTAAATATTCTTCCAATTTCTTTGACAAAAACATCTAAAGAAACAAATAACTCTTGTTTTAGAAATAAGAAAGAAAATTACTAATTTTAAAATGATAATGGATTAAATAACTGCTGCCAACAAAAGTCCCTTGATTCCTAGAACCATGATTCAGAAGCCTCCTGCTGTTTCTTTTTGGAGAAAAGTGATTCATTTTTCATTGAGCCGCCAACTGTCCCCATGAAATTTATGCATTGATACTAGGACATTCACAAACATAAGAATAAAACCAATGTATATGTTATTTACAATGGAAATTATGTTATGGATTTTTAAAATTTAAACTCCTGAAAAAGTAGTGCCAGACTACTCACAGAGACAAGGAGGTTGGGGAGGGGGATTAGTGATTGTGTACTGGAAACATATTTTCTGCTTTAAAAACAGTGAAACCTCTTCTTAATGTTATTATGGTTTACATGCTCCCACAATTTATCCTTATCCCCAAGACATTTTTTTCTATTCTCAATTTGCATTGCATTTCCCTTATCAGTAGTCCTTTTTCAGCAATGCAGAATTAACGTTTCTAGTCTCTACTCTAGCATTTGTTCTTAACAAAGGACTGTATTTCCTATATCTGACATAACTTTTTCAAAGCTCCCTTATAAATAACTCTTTGATAATAATTTTACTCAATAATAACAATTATTGAATGTCTACTAGACACATATGATATTGTTAATCCTTACGAACATTCTGCTCATAGCACTACTAGCTTTTGTAGTGTGTACCAAAGCCATATTGATGGCTCCCAATAAACCATGCCTAGTAGAGTATGTTCCCATGTGTACTGCTTTCCTATTCAGCTTGGCCAAGTGACTCATTTTGTCCAATGGGACATCGGCAAATGTTATGCAAGCATAGGTTTGACAATCACCTGTAACTGAGTCCAAAGCTGATTCTGCTCATGGCATGACACACGATAAGTCAAAGGACAAGGTGTTGAAGCAAGGTATGTGACTTTATTTCACAGACCCAGCAAGCGGAAAAGATGGCAGACTAGTGTCCTACAGGCATGTTAAAAGGTGTGAATCTCAAGCTTTTTTTTATTTTATTTTTTTATTTTTATTTTTTATTGGGGAAGAGGAATAAGTAGGGTGTTGAGGTTGGCAGGTGATTGGTGACCACAGACATCTGGGCATCAGCAGGAGACCTAGGAGTTTGCAAAACTTCTTTGTCCTTGGTCAGGTCACAGTGTTCCTATAAATCTTTAACATAACATTGTTATTTGTGTGTAAAACCCTCCTTATCCTCTCAGGGGTTAGTTTGGGGGAGGAATTATTATCATCCTTGCTTTAAAGTTAAGATATAAACTAAATTCCTCCCCCAGTTAGCTTGACCTGAGTGCGTGAATAAGCAAAGGCAGTTAGCTCGCTTGTTTAGAAACAAGATGGAGTCAGCCATGTTAGATTTCTCTCACTGTTACACATAACTAGTCTTGTACTTTTGGAACTCTTCCTCTTAAGACTAAGCTGTCATATTGTAAGAGAGAATAGGTCATTCTGCTTGAAAGAGAGAGACTGCATAGAGAGGTTCCAGAAGATTTAAAAGTATGTACAGGGAAAGGGCAGGTAAGTTGGAGCCCCAGTCAACTCGAAGGTCAATTCAGCTTCTTGAGAAATTTCAGCTAATAACATGTGGAGCAGAAGTACAATCTTGTTAACCAACAGAATTATGAGAAATAATAAATTGCTATTATTATATGACATTAATTTTGAGGTGATTTATTACACAGTGATAGATCATTGATATTTTATAGATGAGGAATTTTGTGCACCAAAAATATTAAGTGAATTATTCAAGATCCCTACAGTTACTACATGGCTTTGTGGTAGTCAGTCTCTAAGATTGTCCCTAATGATACTCATCTCATGTTATGCATATTCCTGTGTAATTTGCTATTACATGTAACACAACTGACCAGTATAATTAATCTAATATTTCAGAAATTGCAATTTGTGATTTCTGAATTTGATTTATAAAATATATCACAACTTCTGCTTTCTCTCTTGGATAACTAGCTCCAAGGGAAACCAGCTGCCATATTGTGAGGACTCTTAGTAGCCCCATGGGGCAGTCCATAAGAGAAGGAATTGAGGCCACTTGCAAATAATCAGCATTTTGAGTGAGCCCCAATCAATCTTTCAGATGACTCCATACCTAGCTGACAACTAATTTGAAATCTTATGAAAGAACCTAAGCCAAAATCTATTCAGCAATTATACATCTGAATTTCTGAATAATGTGGGAGACTTAAAATGAAAAGTATTTATTGTTTAAATCTATTAAAGTGCATGCTAATTTATTACATAGCAATAGATAACTAGATTCCGCCCCCCCAACATTCTTTCTACTGCACAATGCCACCTACAAGCAGCATCCTTGTACACTAATCTGTTAACAGTAAATGTTTAACCACTTTTCAAGTTCAGTCTTGCATTAATGATGAAAAAAATGCAGAATAAAGATTTCTCAATTGTCTAAGGTCAAGAAAATCCATTATCAGTTCAATAAAGTTGATTTATTGCTTTCTTTAGTAAGATGGGGCAATCAATATTCTGGCCCATTTAATAGAGCTCCAATGTTATATTTCCTCTAATTTTTTAATGAATGAGTATTCAGCACAAATACACAAATGCACACGTATCTTATTACAACTAGTTAGCCTTTTATTAGATTCATGATTAATATTTTGCATAGATATATAAGTGCTCTGAATCTCAAATTCATTAGTTTTGATATCAGAATTTTTATATAGCACTTACAAATTCGTCTTTTTTTGAATATATAGACATATCCTGAATGTCTAATTCAATTCCTGAATTTGCAGAACAGCAGATTTCTAATCTTCAGACCAATGTAATAATTCTTACACTTAAGGAAGATACCTTTGTAAGTCTCCATTGACTTCGTTAAATGTGTAACTCTGAATTAGTGTCAAATATTTTGATATTAGAAATGAAAATGAGATTATTCCCATCTAGGTTACTAAAATGGACTCCTTTAAAGTAGCATGTGTATAGTAGTGATGAGTGGGTAATAAACAAAATCCCAGAGCATGAGTAATTTCAATACCTTTACTTTGAAGGACTTTCTAGTAGTCATTTATACTAAAATACACATATTAAGCTTCAGTGCACTTTTCAGAAACTAACTAGTCAATTATTTTAGTGCCCTTGAGAAAAAGTAAGAATATATAAAAATAAGATCCTGCCCTATCTCATGTAATAATACATTAGGGTTTGGTAATTAAGAGCCGCAGCTCTGAAATTGAAATATGTTTTTAATCCCATTTACAGCACTTATTCTAGCCTTGTCACGTCTAATAAGTAAATCATTCTCTCCAAGCATCAAATTATATCATCTGTACAACGAATGGTAATAGTAATCTCATAAGGTAGTTTTGATAATTGAATGAATAAATGTAATGATTCATAGGAGTAATGAATGGGAGGAAAAGAGCATACTACATCTGACACAGAATAAGCACTGAATAAATGTTAGATATTATTAATTATTATTTTGTGAAAATAATACAGTGCTTTTGTCAAAAGTTTCTGAAATCATCCAGCTCATATACATTTTGATAAGAAAAAATTGATTTTTCTATATCGAATATATAACTTGTATCTGCTTGACCTGTGCATTGAGCAAATGTTGAATTAGAAGTTAGTAAAATAATCTTGAGCATTAAAGAGAGAGGAGTCACAGAGCAATAGAACTTGCATCATTTTGGCTGTTTTATGCCATTGGTAAAATAATGTTAGTTTTTAACTGCATTGTAGCACTTCTCTCTTTAATGTCATTTTCCTCCTTTTCGAATCACCTCAAAAATAGATTTATAATTAAAACTAAAAATAAATTGTAAAAAACTAAAACTAAAAATTCGTTAGGATGGTAAAAAAAAAAAAAAAAAAGACCTATTTGTCTCTCTTAGAAAGATTAGTAGATGCTTGCTTGCCTTTCTGAAAAAGAAAAACCACATTACTTTTCAATATTATTTTATTGTTGTATTTTCAAATCTAGAATTGATATTTGAAGATAATAGCCCAACTATTTACCTTTTCGAGGTACTTTATTTCAAATTAGAATTTACCAATTTTTGTTTTGTGATTAATTATATTAGAAAATAGGTTACTTTATCCAAACTAATCGCTGCTAGAGTGTATTGTTTGAAGTTAGATTGTTTTTATCACACCTTTTTTATCATATAAATTGAAGAGATAATGTTGAAATCTGTTTATTAAAATACATTTCAATGAACCATTAACAAATCTTTACATAAGTAATTATGCATTTTAAACCCATAACAGAAAAGTAATCCTGTGGCTCAAGAAAGTGATGCAATTAGAACATCTATGCAAATTAGAATGCAAAAATCTTATGATTACCATGAAAATAACTTTTAAACAATGTTAATTTATAGTCCTTTATATGGACAAATAGGAAAACCTGAAATCTAACAAAGAATGCAATCAGTGTGAGACTAAGGAGTGAACTGTAGAAATCTAATAAGAACAATAAACTTTACAGCACAGCATGTAGTTAAATAATTTCATAAATAGCCCATTTTATGAAATAATACAATAGATAGATGACATTGAAATTCATTTTAAAAAATGACATTATTGAATCTGATGAAACTTGGAGCATTGTTATTCTTAGTGGGACTTGATTATCCCAGGTTGTTGTGGAGGCCTTAATATTTAGGATAGGTACTAGTTGATTTCTTAATAATTGAAATAATTTCCTTCCTGAACACCAAGAGTATAAATCTACAATCATCCTAAAAATATAAAGCCTGTGAGCTTTCACACACATTATATCATTTGTGTCTTAAAAAACATTGGTGATATAAGCATTATTAGTTACATTTTAAACATGAGTGTCCAAAGGAGTTGTAACTTTTCCAAGGTTGTATTACTAACTATTGAAGAAGCGAGACCACAAATTCAGATATTCTAAGTCCATTAAAGCATATGGACAATGAATGAACACCCCATCCCCCTTGACTTCACCTTCGCCATCATTATTTTCTTCGGCCAAGATGTGTGGCTCCACAATCAACAGGGAGATCATATATTTATGTTCTGGCCCTAATCTTTGCCTTCATGTGCTTCATGGGATCAAATCCAATAAATATTTTAGTCACATCCCATAATTGCAGAACACATGACACCCAATTCTGCCTGTTGCAGATCTAATTTTGCACCAGATTCTTTATCAATGATCCTAATATTTTTCTCCTATGTGAAATCTTCTTTTAAATGTAATATTTAACACTTACAGTCAGAATTTAAATTAATTAGGGAAGGCACTGCATTTACACATTAATCTTCAAAGTCACTGCTGCTAGTATAAATAGTTAATGTTTTATATTCCAACATTATTTGATAATCAATTCAAGTTTAGATTGAGTTATTTTTTACTAATGCATTTTTTATAAAAAATTAAATTTACACACAATTTACACTGCATTTACAATCAATAATCAATTTATTATTTAAGAAATACAAATTCATTATAGATATATAATATTTAGCAAATATATATACATATGTACACACACACAATTATAATGCTGAATGTCTCAAATCCACAACTGAGATCAAAGTAGTGTCCATCTACCTTCTTTTTTTAAATTATAAATAATTATGAGTCACACAAACTCATCCTTTTAGACTTTTCTTAATCATAATATATTATAATTTTTTAAATCTGTAACTTTTCTGGAGAGAATTGCAATGTTATAAAATTATATAGCAGATTTGTGAAGTAGAGTAAGGTAAAGTAGGATCATAAATCTCATTTCCAATTATAATCTACTTTGCATAATTGTCTGTTGATTAAGCAAATAGATATCAGGTTTAATGTACAGTATACAGTAAATGCAGTAAGCTACCACAATTGTGAAAGTCAACTCTCTCTCTAAAAAATCCTCTATTTATCTAAAACGAAATGATAATTTTGCAATACTAAGTTTGAAGTGACTAGTTGCATTTGCAGGAAGAAGTAGATATTTGCTATATGTCTCGAGTTTTCCCCTAAAGATATTTTTCTTTATACCTTTAACTATCTTATTTTTATTATGTTTTATTTAATTCTTATTGTGGATAAGAAATATATCTAACTATAAATTGTTGAGACTTTCCACCAAATTGCGTTTCTATTTACCAAATATTTTTATTACTTCAAGAGGAGTTTATTTCAGGCCATCTGAAATCCTCAAATTAGATACTTTTCTCTATTTAACAGTGCTTTGTAAAAAGAGATACTCCTTTATACATGCAAAAACCTCAGCTGACTTCTGTTTTTACTGAAGCAAATGAAAGTAAAACTTGCTGTCTATTAGAGAACTTAGAATAGAAAATTTGAAAGTGTTTAATTATTGCAAGAGTAATAGTTTATTAGACAGAAATAATGAATCAAGATTCAGTGAAATATGTTTATATCAATAAATATGTTAAAACACTCTGATCAACACTGATGCTGGCAACAAAAACCAACTATTTGCAAGTTTGGTCCCATTTAATTTGAAAATCAGTAATAACCAAATATAGCAAGATATTAATAACTGTAGCCTATCAGTATTTGTTTTGATCCCACAGCTTTGTAACATATATCTAATGTCCTTGGACTGACCAGTCATGTATACAGATGAGAAGAATCAATCTTCAATGCACTTGCAAATCCTATTTACTTAGCTTTCTTATAGTCTCATCTTTACTGTAATCTTTTCTGCTTTGTTTACCTCTAAATGCTGAGCATGGAAAAGAACCAATCCTATAAGCAAATCTGATATAACAGGTCATGTTTCTCCATATAAATCAAGCAATATTTTTAGGGGAACATGTTCATAGACTGTGAACTTGAAATTTACATAAAACTACTGAGATGAATGGAGGAAAATAATTAATACATTAATGAGTACTGATATTGCTTTACAATTTGTTTCAGCAGTAATATGAAGCAGCATCTGAAAGATTTATATGACATCTCTAAAACGTTCTAATCCTGTGGTTCTCAAAATTTTTCTTTCACAAGAAAGGGACCTGTTTCATATCCAAGGGCAAAGATTTTGAGGTTAAGACCTAAAAAGTCCCTAATCTTATCTAAGGAGTTTCAACTCAAATCATCAGATAATATCTTCTCAGTTCTTGTTTCATCCAGTGACAGGAACATACAATTTGTGTCTCAGTATTATAAACATAGCAGCAAACTTACAATGCCAGACTTTGCTAAGATTTTTATTCTGTACTTATCAATTTCCCCTGGATTTGAAGTTTTATCTAGAATAATTTGCCTTGAATTTTAACATAATATAATGAGTTGTTCATTTTAAAAATGATTTGGGAGTAGGGGCCAAGATGACCAACTAAAAACAGCTGTGGTCAGAGGCTCCTACTGAGAACAAAACAGAGAGTGAATTATGTACCAGATACTAAGGTACCCAAATTGTCTCATTGGGACTGACTAGACGGTTGGCATGTCCCATAGACAGTGAGAAAAACAGGGTAGAGCTACAATCCACCCAGGAGACACATGGGGCAAGGAGAGCTTCCACCCCCAGCCACGGGAGGTGGTGAGTGATTGTGCTATCTCACAATAAATGGATAGAGGGGAATTTACCAAGCAAATAGAAAGCAGAGAAAAGCAAAATTTGCAATCCTGGCTTCTGACAAAAAGGACTTTAAACCAACAAAGATCAAAATATACAAACAAGGGCATTATATAACGATAAAGGGCTCAATTCAACAAGAAGAGCTAATTATCCTAAATATATATGCACACAATGCAGGAAAACTCAGATTCATAAAACAAATTCCTAGAGACCTACAAAGAGACTTATATTCCCACACAAGAATAGCGGGAAATTTTAGCATCCCACTATCCATATTAGACAGATCATGGAGACAGAAAGTTAACAAAGATATTCAGATAGCTCTGGATCAAGTGGACATGATAGATATCTACAGAACTATCCACCCCAAAACAACAGAGTATATATTCTTCTTGGAACCACATGAATCACATGATAAATGAAATCATTATGGTCTCTCAGACCACAGCACAATCAAATTGGAGCTCAAGATTCAGAAACTCACTCCACAAATGTAGTTCTATGTAACTACATGGAAATTGAAGGAAGTGCTCTTTAATGACTCCTGGGTAAATAATGAAATTAAGGCAGAAATCAAGAAGTTATTTGAAACCAATGAGAAAACAGAGACTATGTACCAGAATCTCTGGAATGCAGATAAAGCAGTGTTAGGGGGAAATTATCACTAAATGCCCACATTAAAAAGCTGAAAAGATATCAAATCCACACCTTATCATTGCAACTAAAAGGACTAGAGAACCAAGAGCAAACAAACTTTAAAACTAACAGAAGACAAGAAGTAAACAAGATCGGAGTGAAACTGAAGAAGAAAGAGACACAAAAAAATTTGGGGGAAAGTTAATAAAATAGAACACTAGCTACAGTAATCAAGGAAAAAAGAGAGAAGAATCCAATAGACACAATAAAAAATTATTAAGGAGATATCAACACTGACCCCACAGAAATACAAACAACCATTAAAAAATACTATAAATACCTCTACATAAATAAACAAGAAAATCTGTAAGAAATGGATACATTCATGGACACATACACACTCCAAAGGCTGAACCAGGAAGAAGGTGAGTCTCTGAATAGACCGATAACATGTTCTGACATTGAGGCAGTAATAAATAGCCTACCAATCAAAAAGAAGCCCAGTACCATACAGATTTACAGGTGTATTCTACCAAAGGTACAAAGAGGAGTTTGTTCCATTTCTTCTGAAACTATTTCAAACAACTGAAATGGAAGAACTCCTCTATAATTCAATTTATATGGCCAGCACCATCCTGATACCAAAACCTCACAGAGAGACAACAACAAAAAAGGAAAACTTCTGGCCAATATTACTGATGAACATCAATGCACACAAATCCTCAATAAAATACTGGCAAACCAAATCCAGCAGCATTCAAAAGCTTATCCACCACAATCAAGTTGGCTTCATCCCCAGGATACAATGTTGGATCAACATATGGAAATTAATAAACATAATTAATCACATAAACAGATCTTAAGACAAAAACTACATGATTATCTCAATAGATGCAGAAAAGGCCTTCAATAAAATTCCACAGCTTTTCATGTTAAAAACTCTCAATAGACTAGATATTAATGGGTCATACCTCAAAATAATAAGAAACATTTATGGCAAACCCACAGCTAATATCATACTGAATGAGCAAAAGCTAGAAGCATTTTTCTTGAAAACTGGCAAAAGACAAGGTTGTCCTATCTTACTACTCCTATTCAACATAGTATATAAAGTTCTGGTTAGGGTAATCAGGCAAGAAAAAGAAATAAATGGTATTCAGACAGGAAGAGAAAAAGTCAAACTGTGTCTTTTGGCAAGATGACATGATCCTATGTCTAGGACATCTCAACTGAAAAGCTTCTTACGCTGGTAAACTACTTCAGCAAAGTCTCAGGATACAAAATTAATATGGAAAAATCACTAGCATTCCTATAAACCAACAACAGACAAGCAGAGAACCAAATCATGAATGAACGTCCATTCGTCACTGCTATAAAGAGAATAAAATACCTAGGGATACGGCTAACAAGAAAAGTGAAGGAACTCTTCAAGAGAACTACAACCATTGCTCAAGGAAGTCAGAGAGGGCACAACCAAATAGAAAAACATTCAATGCCCATGGATAGAAAGACTCAATATCATGAAAATGGCCATACTGCCCAACGTAATTTTTAGATTCAATGTTATTCTCATTAAATTACCATTGACATTCTTCACAGAATTAGAAAAAAACTGGTTTAAAATTCATATGAAACCAAAAAAGGAGCTGTACAGATGAGACAATCCTAAGCAAAACAAAGAAAGTTGGAGTCATCACACTACCCTACTTCAAACTATACTACAAAATTACAGTAACCAAAACTGCATGGTACTGGTACAAAAACAGACACATAAACCAATGGAGCAGAATGGAGATCTCAAAAATAAGACAGCATATCTACAACAATCTGATCTTCGACAAACCAGACAAAAACCATCAATGGGGAAATGATAGCCTATTTAATAAAGTGTGCTGGGAGGACTGGCTTGCCCTATGCGGGAAACTGAAACTGGAGTTCTTCCTTGTTCCTTACACACACACACACACACACACACACACACACACACACACACAAAACTCAAGATGGATTAAAAACTTAAGACCCATGACTAAAAAAGTCCTAGAAGAAAATCTAGGCAATCCCATTAAGAACATAGGCATGGACAAAGATTTCATGAAAAAAATGTCAAAAGCCATTGCAACAAAAGCAAAAATTGACAAACGCAATCTTAGTAAACTAAAGTGCTTCTGCATAGCAAAAGAAACTATTGTCAGAGTGAACAGACCACTGACAGAATGGGAGAACATTTTTGCAATTTTTCCATATGACAAAGGTCTAACATCCAGAGTCTACAAGGAATTTAAACAAATTTACAAGAAAAAATAACCCCATTAAAATGTGGGCAAAGGACATGAACAAACACTTCTCAAAAGAAGACATCTATGCAGCCAACAAGCATATTTTTAAAAGCTCAACTAGACAAATGCAAATAAAAACCACAGTGAGATACCATCTCATATTCATCAGAATGGTGATTATTAAAAAGTCCAGAAACGGCCGGGCGCGGTGGCTCAAGCCTGTAATCCCAGCACTTTGGGAGGCCGAGGCGGGTGGATCACAAGGTCGAGAGATCGAGACCAACCTGGTCAACATGGTGAAACCCCGTCTCTACTAAAAATACAAAAAATTACCTGGGCATGGTGGCTCGTGCCTGTAATCCCAGCTACTCAGGAGGCTGAGGCAGGAGAATTGCCTGAACCCAGGAGGCGGAGGTTGCAGTGAGCCGAGATCGCGCCATTGCACTCCAGCCTGGGTAACAAGAGCGAAACTCCATCTCAAAAAAAAAAAAAAAAAAAAAAAAAAAAAGTCCAGAAACAACAGATGCTGGCAAAGCTGTGGAGAAACAGGAACACTTTTCCACAATGGACGAGAATGCAAATTAGTTCAACCACTTTGCAATATAGTGTGGGGATTCCTAAAAGATCTAAAGACAGAAATACGATTTGACCCTGCAATCCCATTACTGGGTGTATACCAAAAGGAATATAAATCATTCTATTACAAAGATACATAAATATGTATGCTCATTGCAGCACTAGTCACAGTAGCAAAATCATGATATCAACCCAAATGCCCATCAATGATAGACCAGATAAAGAAAAGGTGGGAAATGTACACCATGGAATATTATGTAGCCATGAAAAGGAATGAGATCATGTCCTTTGCAGGGACATGGATGGAGCTAGAAGACATTATCCTTGGCAAACTAATACAGGAACAAAAAAGTAAACGTCGCATGTTCTCGCTTATAAGTGGGATCTGAATACGAGAAAACATGGACACAGGGAGGGGAAAAACACATGCTGTTGCCTGTCGGGAAGTGGTGGGTGGAAGGAGAGCATCATGAAACATAGCTAATTCATGCTGGGCTTAATACCTAGGTGATGGGTTGATAGTGGCAGCAAGCCATCATGGCACACATTTATCTATGTAACAAACTAGTACATACTGCACATCCATCCCAGTACTTAAAATTAAGTAAAATTAAATTTTAAAAAATTATTTGAGGAGAATCCTCTATTAGCCACTATTTTATTCTATTTCTTCATATTGCATTCTTTAGCGACATTTAAAAGTAAGTAAGATGAACGTTTTAAAGTATCTAGGATTTGTTTTTTAAAGAACTTTGGAGTTATTTTTAGTCGTCTTTATATTTGAATTAAATACGTTTTTTATTTACTTTAACTACATAAGTTAAACATCCAAATTGGTAACAACTTTTACTAGATAAAAAAAAATCTTATTTTGAATATTATTAACCCAAGGTAACAGCAGTTGTAATTACAATACCCTGAAGTTTATAAAATGATCTGACTTATTCTACTTCAAAATAAATTTACATGCAGTTTTTCTCTGCCTTGGAGAAATCTGTGAGTTTATTTCATGTTATTTTTGGCCAGAGATCATTGATTGCTTTATAGGAGATGCTTGTTAAGAAACTGCAGTGTAGTCTACATGTACATTTTCAGTTTTTTAACCTGGAGCACAGCTATGGGGAAAAAAATGCCTCAACGAGCAAGTAAAATAAAAGATAGTCACAGCATTTCCATTTTTTAATTATTCCACATTAGTTTACCAGTGGTGCTCTCACACATTGCCCTAGGACAGCTTTCAGTTGCGTAGATATTTATGACCTGATCTTCTTCCTAGAGTTGTGAAAGCTGAACTTTTAAAAATAGGCAATTTAATTACATAAACACATAGAAAAATTGGTTGGCAACACTCTTTCTTTTTGAGAATATTTACTACAGAAAGAGTAGCAAACGCAGTACAATATGGGTTTACTTTTGAAATTTTCTTCAGTTAATACTCCATGGTTCCGGGAAAGGTAACAATAATCATTATCATCTACTGCGCTGATGTATAGTACAAGATACTTTACATGTATTATTTCTAAACCTCACAACAACTTCACAAATCTGGTGTTAACATTCCAATTTTAAAGATAAGAAAACAAGTACACAAATTAATTTGCTTAAGGCCATAGTTTTAAAAAATACTAACGCCAGAATTCAAACTCAATTCTGTTGAACCCAAATCCTCATTGCATTCCACTATCTAAACATTTTCTCTGTAATTAGCCTTCTACTTATAACCACACCATTCCTCTACTGTAGCTAAAAGGTAATTCTTATTCTTCCACTTTTCTTAAATCTAGTGGTCAGGGAAATGTGGAGGGCATTAAGTTACAATGTTTGCTTGCTCAAAGGACAGGATGCCATCAGAATGTTATCACTGCCATAGCCTGCTCAATTTTCCATCATTGTTCAGTTCCTATTATCAATTTTTCAGCTTTTAAAAAAATAATCTGTCAGGCAGGTTTCTTCTTACAGTCTCAGATGTGATTTTCTCTCAACACCTCAAGCTGCAACTAAATGTGTATGGGGTAGACATCCTTCAAACACAGAAACAATGGACTGAAAGAGTTTTCATTGTAAGCTACAGATTCTACTTGGTATTTTTCATTTTTATTTTGTAAGTTTGCTTTATCACAAAGCTCACAAGAAAAATTTATGTAGTAGAGAAGCTCTTCTGTTATGCAGCACAGCCACAGAGAAAAGTATTTTGCTTAAACAGGTATTCTGACAGCACTTTAAAGGGTACCACATAAGAAATACTCTTTGTAATGAAATTAAAGTTTTAAATAGTTCAATAAAAATTCTTCGAATACACTTTATGTGCAACCTGCTAGGTTTAAACAAATAAGTATTAAGTCCTGTGAGGCTGAGTTGCTTATATTTACAGCTGTCAAGCTGACAATTATTATATTGCCACGTTTGTCATTGCCCAAGGGACACTTTGAGGAATCCACTTTATATATACTTGAAGTCAGTAACAAATTTACACTCTTCTGTCAGCCCCTCTCTATCCCTCACCATTCTACTCTCATCTCCTTCTATATGCCCTTTCTATACCCTTTTCTCTCTTTACAAAATGGAATGATCATAATAAGTCTGTTAAGCTTTCGACTGACCGGCTTGTTATACTTTAACTCTCTCAATTTGGAAAGTAAGATTTATCCATGGGTGAGAAATTTTAAGCATTAGCAAGAAGACAAAAATATTATTATTTGTTGGTTGATAACATTTGGCTTGAAAGGAGGGAATGGTTAGAGGTAAGGAACACGTGGCTCAAATTATACCTAGCTAGCAAACAAGTTCTAGAAATTAACCTGAGATAACAATTTCTTGGTTATTTTGGAGTTGGAGTGGGGAATAGTGATAACTGTAGACAGCCTCACATTTTTTCTGCATTCTTAGTCAACAGCCAGTGAGCTTTAATAGGCAGAGGTTATATTCTGATATTAACCTATAGGAAAATATTTGAAATTTTTGATAAGGTTTTTTGACACAGCATTTTAAATTCTGGTGGGAAAAATAAAAGTCTTGTGCACTTTTCAGATATTCAAGGTAGTATAACTAACGGATTTTGGAGTACCTTTTTTTTTTTTTTTTTTTAAATCCTGGGAGAAAACTTCATGAGAGAGACTTCAGTATGTTTGGTATAAGCTCTCCCAAAGTATTCAAACATGCTCACTTTGTTTCAAATGTGTTATTCCAGGATTTATCTGATGATTTTCCTGGATTCTCTGACTTTGATAAATGGACCATCTAATGATAGAGAGAAAACTGGAAAATAGATACTTCGTATAATTTCTTGGGCGGTTTGTTCTTTTAACACGTCAAGCTCCTCAACGTCTTCATGGTGGACTATGGAAATCCTTTAAGGAAACTCCTGGAAGTATTACAGTGGAACTCCTGAAAGTATGAAGACGCACTATGCTAATTACATCATATCGCTAGATCTTCACCAGGAATGCAGTGTCAGAATCACCTGTTAAGCTTAATTAAAAATACTCATATCTGGACCCTATTCCAGACCTACTAAATTATAATTCCCAAAGGTTGTATCTGAATATATGTACTTTTCTCGGAAAAAAAAAAAAAAAGGCACTCAACATGAAAGTGACAGTCAATTTTTACTTACCAAAAGAAATAGCTACTATATAAGGTAACTTATAGAAAAAGACAGCTCACTTATTTTTGGAACCCGTGTGACAATTTTCTTTGACATAGAAGCACACTAAGAAGACTATAGGTCTCAGGAGTTACATGTACTTAAATACATTTTAAGTACATTTTACAGAATGAATATCAGTTTGCATTTTTAGTAGGAATACAAAGGGTTTCCTATTATCTTAAATCATTGCCAACATTTAATATTATGCTAAATATATCTCAATAAAGCTGTTAAATATGTTTGAAAAACTGTTTCTTTTAAAATTATTGTTCTATTGTTTCAGAGCTACTTGTACAAGATGAGAGTGGGTAATTTGTGATTATTGAATCTGTCATAGAATCCAACTATCAAACGTTCTAGTTCTGGGTTTATTGGTAATGATATGTGGAGTAGTAAGAGATTTGTTATCATTTTTATTTATGTAATTATTTTTTGTATATTTCTACTTTGCTGTTTCATTGTGTATTTATTTGACACTTGACATTTTTTCCAGAAATATATATTCTTTTATTTTTTCAAATATTTGCATAAGATTGGTTACAATATTATTTTACCTTATCTCTGTTTTGACTCTAGTCACTACCCACATTTAAGTCTGTATTTGTTTGCTCTTCTTTTGTTTTACTTAATTAATCTTTCCACCTATCTTTTTACCATTGTTTTAAAATAATCAGTTTTTGGTTTTGTGAATCATTCTGAATATATCATTGTCCTCTATTATTTTTTCTTGTTTTTTTTGGTTTACTCTGTTGCTCTTTTTCTAACTTCTTGAATTGAATACATAGCTCATTTATTGTTAATCTTTTTCATTTTTCTTATACATGTATTAAAAGCTTCAAATTCCCTGTGCTGTTTTAGCTGAATATTCCAAATTTGAACATGCAATAGTCAGTTAGCTATTTTGAATAATTTACATCAAAATTTTCTCATAAACTATAGAGTTATATAATGGCATATCTTTTTTTTTTTTTTATATTGAGATTTATATGCTCTGGGAGGCTATTTTTCTGTTACTGGTTTTTCCTTTACTTCATTTTGCTCAGATCACTTAGACTGGGTTACATCGTCTTGGAAACATGTCACACAAAATAAATAAGCTTCCAGGTGAAGAGAGATATGTAGTTAACATAAAGGAAAGAACGGAGCCCTATTTTCACTTGATGTCTAATAGGCATTTCAAAATTACCATAACTACAGCTCCACCCTTGTTATTCTCCCAAACCTGCTCTTTGCAGGCTTCTTCATTTCAGTTCACGACAATCTCTGTTTTCTCAGTTATTAAGAAAAAAAATTGTTCTACATTTTGATTTATCTCTTTTCTTTTGCTTCACATAAAATCTGTCAGAAAATCATGTTGCCTGTACCTTTAAAATAATGTATAATACAATAAGTTATTATCGCCTATGCTGCTATTGTCCTGGGCCAGCAGTTCTGACTACTGAAGGTGATTTTTTTCCCCAGAGGACATGTGGCAATGTTGGGAGACATTTTTGGTTGCCACAACTAGGCGCAGGGTTGCTACTGGCCTCTGGTGGGTAGGAGCCAGGGGTTCTGCTAAATATCCTACAATGCACAGAGCATTCCCTCACCTCAAGTAATATACAACACAGAATTACCTGCCCCAAATGTTAATAATTCCAAGGTTGAGAAGCTCTGTCCTGGGCCACATAACTAGTATTGGTCACCTAAATTTTTCCAATAGCTTCTGTACAGTTTCCCATTTTTCTACCTTATTTTCTTCAGCCTGTATTTCACATACCGGCTAAAGTAACCCTGTTTAAAATTGTCATGCAATTTTACTCTCTCTTCACAATTCTCCAATGACTCCCGGTATCACTCAGTGTCAAGGTCAAACTCTTCATACAGGCCTACAAGGTATACATAATCTGTTCCACTCATCATTTTCTTTCTGACATCTTGTGCTATTACTCTTATCCTCATTTACTCTCTAACAGTCACATAGGCCACCTTGCTATATCTTGAATGTATGCCAGACTAACTGCCACCATAACATATTTGTTTATCCTAGAATGTTCTTCTCTCAAAAATATTTATGGTTCTTCCCCTCACTTCTTTGTCTGTATTCAAGTATCACCTCCACACTAAGATCATCACTGACCACCTTATTTAAAACTTCATCCATTCCCTGCAATTCCCCGTCCCCTTCCCTACTTTATTTTCTCTATATTACTTATCACCAACTACCTGCTTATATTTTACTTACTTAAAATATTGTTTGACTCCCTATACAAGAATATAAACTCCATTGGGGCTAGGATTCTTGTTTTGTTCATTGCTCTATCCTCGGCATGTAGAAGAGCACCTGACAGAAAATAATTGCATAAATTATGCTTTTTAATAAATGTGTGTATTGGAAACTTCCAGTCAGTACTATCTGAGCTATGAGTTGGTTAATTGGGTGTAGACACAAGATGGGATCCAAACAGTCACTGTCTTGTCTCTTAATGTCAAATAGAAAAGCAGGATAAATAAATCATAGCATGTATCTGCAATTTAGACATCATAACCATAGTATTGGTGTTTTTTCCAGGTGAAAGTATATTGCAAGTCAATGAGCTATCTCTATGCTCACCAAATTCTAACGATCTTATCCTGAGCCTGCAGGTAGCTACATGGCTTAACATTGTGGTCTACAGCTAATGAACGTGTTTGTCACTTTTCAATATTTTCTCTGGTTTCCTCCATAAGTACAATCAAAGTTGTCAGACCATGGATGAGGACATACAGTCACTGTATCTATGTTGTAAATATCCTATACTTCTCGTATGGAAATATTTCACTAAGAGTAAAGATAAAAATTTCCACAATCACACAGCAGCAGAAGAAACATGACAACGACAATAACAGCTAATATTTCTTAAGCACTTACGGTGTATGCAAAGTACTATGCCAAGAAATTATTCTCCACAAGATTGTGAAAAAATATAAAATGTCTTTTTGAACATATATCTCACCAGTTTAGAAAGTGGACTCTGACACCATCCAAATTCACTATTGTGTACTCCAAAGGTGAAAGAGCAGAAATGGGAGTTGAGAAAGGAAAGTAGTAGCACAGTCTCAGTTGCCACTGAGAAAAGCATAAAGAAATGGGATTTGAGAGAGATAATTTGATGTTTCAAAATTGTTAAAACACTGCACAATATTAATTCATATCTTTATGCAGGCTAGCAAGATAGATAATCTGTATTTACATGCAGGCTAATCTGATACCATAGATTTTGAAATGGCACATGGAACATACAAAGTAGAGGAAATAAGAAATAAATGAACTTTTTCCATACTTTGTTTCTATGTTATGGCTTTGTTAATGGAGCAAAAGGGAGAGAGAGGGAGACAAAATTATTTTTTTAACTCTGTTATTTCACATTATACTCTCACATTTTGGGAGTTATGAAGTGACTTTTTAACCTCACTATACACAGCCAAGACTTTAAATATAATACCAACTCATTGAATGCCAAGTTTGGATTTTTTTTATGTCTGCCATTGAAACTTTTGAAAAGAGCTTTAAATAGTTAGCAGAATCCAAACTGTGTCACTTCAAATTAAAGCAGAACCAATTAAGCTAAAGGCAAAGCTAATCCAAAAAATGCAATTAACACTGCATCCAGGAAGAGGTTACACTATAAGTAAGAGGTGTTAACAAATAACACACTAAAGTTTTATAAAGAGAGGAAACATAGATTTTCAAGGAGGTAAATGTAGTGATGTTGTAAATGTGTTATATAAATACAAAGTTGTAGCTGATAGTTTATAACAATGTTTTAATTTTAATATATTGTATTTGAATGACTATATTATAGGGCTGTTATACATTCACTTAACTCTGGAGACTTGGAAATGTACTTAAAATATGTATGCAACAGTTTACTGAATTCAAGGCCAGTCAGTCACAAAACAAGTTGTTCTTGTGAGAAGGAGGAGTAGGATAAAAAGGAGGAAAAGAAGGAGGAACTTATATTGAGTCTTAAATTAATTGAAAAATTTTAAAAAAATATTTTAAAGTAAGACTCTTATTTCAATACTATTTTAGAATCCAAGTGACATGGTGAGTTTGTGTGATTAAAAAAAAAATCACTGTCTAAGAAATTAATATTCTAGTCCCAATTATGCTGGAAAAATAGGTATGCAAACTTAAATCAGTCAACTCACTCTCTTGGCTGCTTTCCTTAACTGTAAAAAAAAATAAAAGAATAAAATTAATTAACTTTCAGAGTATTTTAATTTATAATGTTTTAAATATCTATTAAGTACTTTAATTGTTTTATTTTATAGACCTTATTGCTTTTAGGGTCATAATCAGTTGTCTCAGCCAATATGATTGTAGATTGATCAAGATACATGCAGGTTCTAACATATGTGCAGTCTGTATTTAATTCTAACAAGGATGCTCACTACTGTAATATGAGCTTAACTAATGTGGATTATGTACTTCAATATTTCTCTAAGAAAATCAGTTATCAACATCAATTATTTCTTCAATTTATAAAGAGCAAGCATCATATTGTAATAGAGGAGGAGTAACATTTACCTTTACTAGTCAATTTTCTATAGGATTATGGAATTATGGGAAATATCCACTGATATGATTCCCAATTTATTAGTGGTTCATTTATTTTCATTTATTCATTTATTAATTCAACAAATATTTATTTAATATCAGGCAAAATTCCAGTTACTAAGTATTCAATAGTTAAAAAAGAGACACAGCCCTTCTTCTCATAATACAATAAGATTAAGACAGCAGATAAGAGGCAGGACTAGCTTGCAGCTCCCATTCAGATGAACAAAGAAGCTTGTGGAGACTCACATCATAAACTTTTGCTCATAGAACTACCAAGAGAATAAAAACCAGGAAACCTGAGCAAATCCACAGACGTTGAAGGAACTGGATCACCCCTACGGGCTCCCTGAGATGCTGAAAAAGAGCCAGCTTGCTTTCTCAATAGGAAGGCTCCTGGCTTGGGGCAAGTTCACAGCCCTGGTCACCAGCTGCCTGGAAATATACTCAGTGCTATTTGAGGTTGGATGGGGGGCATGGTGGGAGTGAGACTGGCCTTTAGGACTTGGAGGCTTCATGGGAGCAGAGTGAAGCCTGGGACTGCCAGCTTTCCCCTACTTCCCTGGCAACCTGTATGACTCAGCAGAGGTAGCCATAATCCCTTTGGGAATATAACTCCATGGACTGAGAACCACACCCCCATCCCCCACAGGAGCCACAGCAAGCCTGGCCAGAGGAGAGGCTGAGCTCAGACACACCTATCCTTCCCCAGCCTGGTGGTTTTTCTCTACCTGTCTTGGTAGCCAAAGACAAAGGTCATAATCTCTTGGGAACTCTGTGGCTCTGCCCATCACCTGAAAAGCCTGAATACTTAATGTGTCCTTAGGAAAAGTTTGCATCCTGCCTATAAGGCCTCAGCTGATGCACTCTTGAAAGCACCAGCTCCTGGCTGGAGGCCAACCAATACGAAACCAACAAAAACACACCCCAAGACTCTCAGAGACTCCGTCGCACTCCCTTGCTACCTCCACCATAGCAATGTGCTGGTATTCATGGCTGAAAAACCTGAAGATGCTTTACATAGCAGGACTCTTTGCAGACACTCCCCAGTACCAGCCCAGAGCCTAGTAGCTCCACTGGGTGGCTAGATCCACAAGAGCGAAAACAATCACTGCAGTTTGGCTCACCGGAAGCTCCATTCCTAGGGGAAGGGGTAGAACACCCATAAAGGGAGCTTTATTTTATAAATAATCTGAACAGCTACCCTTGAACCCCAGATCTTCCCTCTGACATAGTATATCCAAATAAGAAGAAACCAAGGAAACAATTCTGGAAATTTGACAAAATGACATTTTTAACACCCCCAAAAGATTATACAAGCTCACCTGCATTGGATCAACACCAAGATGAAATTGCTGAAATGCCAGAAAAAGAATTCAGATGTCAATTATTAAGCTAATCAGGAAGGCACCAGAGAAAGGTGAAGTCCAACTTAAATAAATCAAAAACATGATACAAGATATAAAAGGAAAATTCTTCAGTGAAGTAGAGAGGATAAATAAAAAGCAATCACAACTTTTGGAAATCAAGGACACACTTAGAGAAATTAAAAATGCCTTGCAAAACCTTAGCAATAGAATTGAACAAGCAACGAAAGAACTTGGGAGCTTGAAGACAAGTCTTTTGAGTTAACCCAATCCACCAAAGACAAGGACAAAATCATTTTGTAAAAATGAACAAAGCCTACAAGAAGCTTGAAACTATGTTATACATTCAAACACCAGAATATGTGTTGTTTCCAAGGAAGAAGAGAAATCTCAAAGTTTAGAAAACATATTTGAGGAAATAATCTGGGAGAAAAAAAGCCAGAAATAAGGCCAAATACTTATTTTTGTTTGATTTTCAACAAAGCAAACAAAAAAATAAAGTGGAAAAGGGGCACTCTATTCAACAAATGGTGCTGTGATAATTGCCAAGCTACATGTAGAAAAATAAAACTGGATCCTCATCTCTCACCCTACACATAAATCAACTCTAGATGGATCAGAGATTTAAATCTAAGACCTGAAACAATAAAGACTCAAGAAGATAACATTAAAAAAAAAAAATAAAACCCTTCTAGACATTGGCTTAAGCAAAGATTTTATGACCAAAAGCCCAAAAGCAAATGCAACAACAACAAACAAACAAACAAACAAACAAACAATCCAATCAAAAAATGGACTAAGGACATGAATAGAGAATTCTCAAAAGAACATATACAAATGGCCAACAAGTATACGAAAAAAATGCTCAACTTCCCAATTATCAGGGACATGTAAATCAAAACCACAATAAGATACTACTTCACCCCTGCAAGAATGGCCATAATTTTTAAAAATCAAAAATAACAGATGTTGGCATGGATGCAGTGAAAGTGGAACACTTTTACGCTGTTGGTGGGAATGTAAATGAATACAAGTATTATGGAAAACAGTGTGGAGTTTCCTGAAAGAACTAAAAGTAGATCTACTGTTTCTTTCAGAAATCTCACTACTAGGTATCTGCCCAGAGGAAAAGAAGTCATTATGCATAAAAGATACTTGCACACACGTTTATAACAGTACAATTTGCAATTGCAAAAATATGAAACCAGCTCAAATGCTCATCAATCAACGGCTGGATAAAGAAAATGTTATATATATTCTTTTTATCTTCTGTTTTTAAAATTTTACTTTAAGTTCTGGGATACATGTGCAGAAAGTGCAGGTTTTTTACAGTAACTCAGATATATAAACATCCTTAGGTCCACCAATAATAAAAGGATAAATTAATTATGTGTGCTTATATAATTAAATACTATTCAGCAATGAGCATGAACAAGCTACAACATTGTCATGGATGAGTTTTATTAAACACAAAGACAATGTCAAGTAAAAGAAGAAAAGGAATACAGTGAATTTTTATTTATACATGTTTTAAAAACAAGTAAAGGCAAACCATTTTATTTAGGAACACAGAGATGTGAGGTAAAACTGCAAACTACAGCAAGTAAATTATTGTTATAAAACTCATATTGGTGATTAATCTGTAGAAATGTGATGTTTTGAGTGGGAATTAGCAGATATTGGGAAACAGGAGTGGTTCTGGAATACTGGCAAAGTTCTAATTTTTTAACTGTCTTGTAGTAACAGTAGTTTTGCTCTATAAATATTTGTTAAATTATGTCTATATTTTATTCACTTTTCATATATATATATATATATATATATATATAAAATCTCTGTATATTCTGGATGCTGTGTTTATTATAGCCCAAATATTTATAGGACAGAATGAGAAAAGAAGTAAGAGTACATATATAGATAATCTGTTCAAGGATGTTACTCTTAAAGGGGAGGAGAGACAAGTGGTGGTAGCAGCTGGAGCAGAGTACAGAATCCAGAGAAGAATTTACTAAGATAGGAAGGTTTTTGACATGTTTGTAGGCAGCTGGCAGTGATGCAGTATAGTGGGAGCAATTGATAATAGAGGGACAAAAAATCTTAGAGAAAGCCTTTGGTTAAGTGAGTAAGTGAGAGGGGTGGACTCTACTGCACAATAAAATAATTGTCCTTATCAAGACAGAGGGATAGTTTACACAAAATAATAGGATAAAATTATAATAGAGACAGAAAAAAGGTAGTTTCATTAACTTAAGGATAGGATTATTGCGTGACTGTCTTCTTATTGCTTGGATTTCCTTGTAAAATAATAATCAATTTCACCAGCAGAAAATGAGGAAAGTGGGAGGAAGTAATAGATATTTTAGATGAGACATATCCAGCAAAGGGAGAAAAAATTGATTAGGTAAGTGCAGTAGGATTGTCAGGTCCATTTGACATTAATAGTTATGATGTTTAAGTGAAAGCAGTCACATAATTTAATTTTTTATCCTTATCATGTTGCCATTATCTATAGTGTCCAGCTTAGTAAAAAAGGCAGACATTAAATAAACAGTTTTGTATGTCACCTAACCAGAACATTTGTCACCTGAAGAATCTGGGTCATGGAGAGAGACTCGTGTACTGATAAAAATGGGTGGGAAGAGTGAGAAGAATTTTGTCTTGTTTTTTGGGGTCCACCTCAGCCACAATAGAACAGAGCACCAAGTGGATTCTGAAGGCTTCTATCTCCAGGTCATGGCTCCTGGACGGCATTTCTGAACACATCTGGTGTCAGAGGGAATCTGCTGACTTGAAGAAAAGGACAAAAACCTGACTGCCTTTCCCATCTGCTGATCATAGAGCCATAGAGCCTTGAGCTGTCATAGGAAATAGCCAGGCAGTGGTTACCACAGGCCTTGGGCAAGACCCAGTGCTGTGATGACTTCAAGTTTGATTCAGCACAATCTCATCATTGGTGGCTACAGGGGAGTTTGTTTGATCACTGCCCCAGCTCCAAGCAGCTCACCACACAGAGAAGAGACTATTTGATAGGAAGTAAGGGAAGAGAACAAGAGTCTCAGCCTAGTAATCCAGAGAATGCTTTAGGATCTTATTAAAGACCACAGAGATGGTTTCTCAATGAAACTGAAAGTCACAGCATTACTGGATTTGCAGTACCTCCTAATGTAATTTATGGATGCAGTAAAGACGATCTTAAATTTAAATTTACAACACCCAGTAACTGATTTCCAGGAAGGATGGGTACAAACAAACCCAGATAGTACAATAAGTATCTAATACTTTAAATTTCAGACACCAATGAACATCCGCAAGCATCAAGATCATTCAGGAAAACAACTTCACCAAATGAACTAAATGTGGCTCCAAGGACCAATGTCTGGAGAGACAAAGATATGTGACCTTTAAAACAGAAAATTCAAAATAGTTGTCTTGAGCAAACTTAGTGAAATTAAAAATAACAAAGAGAAGTAATTCAGAATACTATCAGAAACTACTAACAAAGAGATTGAATTAATAAAAGAGAATCATGCAGAATACTGGAGCTGAAAAATGCAACTGACATACTGAAGAATGAATCAGAGTCACAGAACAGCAACATTGGTCAGGTAGAAGAATTAGTGAGCTTGAGGCAGACTACTTGAAAATACAAACTAGTGCACACAAAAGAAAAAAGAATGAAAAGAATAAACCATGAATACAAGATCTAGAAAATAGCCTCAAAAGAACAAATCTAACAGTTACTGGCCTTAAACAGGATGTAGAGTTAGAGATGGAGCGGAAAACTTATTGAAAGAGATAATTCTAGAGAAATTCCCAAACTTAGAGAAAGATATCAATATTCAAGTACAAAAAAATTATAGGACCTCAAGGAGATTTAACTCAAAGATGACTACCTCTAGACATTTAATAATCACACTCCAAAAGAGAAAGCAAGGATCGTGAAAGCAGCAAGATAAAAGAAACTAATAACATACAATGCAGCTCCAATATGTCCATCAGCAGAATCTGCAGTGTAAACCTTACAGGCCAGGAGAGAGTGGCAACACATATTTGAATTGCTGAACAACAACAAAAAAGCTTTTTAACACAGATTATTATATCTGGCAAAATTAATTTTCAAACATAAATTGGAAATAAAGACTTTCCTAGACAAACAAAAGTTGAGTAGTTTTATCAACGCCAGACCTGTCCTAAAAGACATGCTAAAGTTATTGTTTCAAACAGAAAGAAAAGAATGTTAGTGTGCAAGAAGAACTCGTCTGAAGGTGCAAAGCTCACTGCTAATAGTAAGCACAAAGAAAAACACACAATATTATAACACTGTAGCAGTGGTTTTTCAAATAAAAAACATGCAACAAATACACAAACAGTAAAAAGCAAGAAATTAAAACATACCACCAGAGAAAATTACCTTCATTATAGCCAAGACATGAAGAAAGGAAAGAAGAAAGATAAGACCACAAAATAACCAGAAAACAAATAACGAAATAACAGAATAAGGCATTATTGATCAATAATAACATTCAATGTAAATGGACCAAATTACTCAATCAAAAAAGAAGACCCAATAATCCGTTGCCTATAGTAAGCATATTTAATCTCCAAAGACACACTGAAAATGAAAGGGTGCAAAAAGATATTCCATGAAAATTAAAAACCAGAAAAGAGCAGGAGTAGTTATTCTTATATTAGACAAAACAGATACAAGACAAAAACTACAAAAATAAGGTCATTATATAGTGATAAATGGGTTAACTCAGCAATAGGCAATAACAATTTTAAACATGCACTCAACACTGGAGCACTCAGATAGATAAAGCAAAGATTCCTATGACTAAGGAGAGAGATAGACTCCAATAATATCTAGAGGCTTCAAGATCTCACTCTTATCGTTGGAGAGAACATTAATACAAATATTAACAAGAAAGCATCAGATTTAATCTGCACTATGAAGCAAATGACCTAACATGTTTACAGAACATTTCAATCAACAGAGACAGAATACCTTATTCTCCTCAGCATGTGGATTACTCTCAAGGTTAAACCACATGTTAGGCTACAAAAGCAGTCTTGAAAAAAATTTAAAAAAACAAAATGATGTCAAGTACATTCTTTCACCACAGTGAAATAAAAGAAAAAAAATCAATAATAAGAGAAATTTGAGAAACTATACAAACACACAAATATTAAACAACATATTGATGATTGATCAGTTGGTCAATGAAAAAATTCAGAAATAAATTGGAAATTTTGTTGAAACAAATGGTAATAGAAAGACAACATACCCAAATGTTTGGGACACAGCAAAAACAGCACTAAGAAGAACATTTACAACTATAAGTGCCTACATCAAAAAAGTAAGAAAGCATCAAATAAACAACCTAATGCTGCATCTTAAATAGCTAGAAAAACAAGAGGAAACCAAACTCAAAATTACTAGAAGAAAATAAATAATAAAGATCAGAGCAGAAGTAAAATAATGGACCTAAATAAAACAATACAAAAAATCTAATAAAAAGTTTTTTTTTTTTGAGAAGACAATCAAAATTGGCAAACCGTTAAGCCAGACAAACTAAGAAAAAGAGAAGATCTAAATAAATAAAATAAAATCATTTAAAATAAACAATAGACATTACAACCAAGACCAGAGAAATTCAAAGGACCATTTAAAGTTAGGATGTGCAACAGTATACCAACAAATAGGAAACAATATTTAGAAATGGATAAATTCCTAAAAACATAAAACCTATCAAGATTGAATCATAAAGACATACAAAACCTAAACAGACCAATAATGGGTAATGAGATCAAAGTCATAATAAAATGTCTCCCAATAAACAAAAGGCTATGACTTGACAGCTTCACTGATGAACCAAACTACTCAAGTATTCTGAAAAACAGAAGCAAAGGAAATACTTATAAACTTATTTTATAAGTACAAAAAGCAGACAAAGACACATCAGAAAAGAAAACTACAAGGTACTATCTCTGATGAACACTGATACAAAAATCGGCAACAAAACATTATCAAAACAAATTCAACAACACATTAAAAATATTAGTCATTACCAAGTTGGATTCATCCCAGAGATGCAAGGATAGTTTAACACATGCAAATCAATGTGATACATCATATAAACAGAACAAAGGACAAAACTATATGATCCTCTTCATTGATGCTGAAAAACTGTTTGATAAAATTCAACATCCCTTCAAAATGCAAACTTGTAGAAAACTGGGTGTAGAAGTAACATACCAGAATACAATAAAAGCTACATATAACAGACCCAAAGCTAGTATCCTACTGTATGGGGAAATCCTAAACGCTTTTCTTCACTCTATGATCCGGAACACAACAAAAATGCCACTTCCACTACCGTTATTCAACATAGTACTGAAATCCAAGACAGAACAATCAGACAAGAGAAGGAAATAAAGGGGATCCAAATTGAACAGAAGTCAAATTATCATGAGTTGCACACGATAGGTTTTCTTTTATTTTGAAAAATATAAAAATTCCATAAAAAGATGCTTAGAACTGATGAACAAATTTAGTAAAGTTCCAGCATACAAAAACAACATACAAAAATCAGTAGCATTTCTATATGCCAACAGAGAATATCTGAAAAATAAATTAAGAAGGTAATCCCATTTAAAATAGCTACAAATAAAATTAAATATCTCAGAATCAATTTAAAGAAGGAAAATATCTCTATAATGAAAATGATAACACATTGACGAAAGAAATTGAAGAGGACAAAAAATGTTATGTTCATTGTTTAGAAGAATTGATACTGTTAGATTGTCCATGCTACATGAAGGAATCTACAGATTCAAGACAATCATCAAAATACTAATAATATTTCTTACTTAAATATTTAAAAATCTAAATTTTATATGGAACCACAAAAGACCCAGAATATACAAAGCTATCCTTAACAAAAAGCCCCAACCTAGAGAAATCATATAACCAGACTTCAAATTATACTAGAAGTACAGTATGCAAAATAGCATGATATTGGCATAAAAACAGATCCATAAACCAATGGAACACAATAAAGAACACAGAAACAAATCCATACATCTAAATTGATTTCATTTTCAACAAAGGTGTCAAAACCAGTATGGTTTTCAGAAAACATATTTATTTCTCAAAGCTTATTTAAAAGTAATCTGTGTTTTAAAAATCACACCACAGTTTATTTCCTGCTGTACAGGATTCAGAATAACACCAAAAGCTTAGAGATTCATTTGACAAGAATCAGCAATGGCTTGCCTTACATCTGAATGTAAAATTGAATGGAAACTTGCAGGATGATACCAGTTTGCTTAATACTTACTATCGAATTTTAGATAACAAAATATTGTGATTAGTAGACAAGTTACTCCTATCTACATTCAGTTAATAATCCTTCAGGTATATTTTCCAGAGCACAAGGCATTCACCTAATAGATTTGGTATTGCTCTTAGGCTGTGGTGTCAAATATTAATTAAAATACTAGAGAAAATTTTCTCTTGTTTGTGACAATATTGTGTAGGTAAGGGGAAAAAAGAAGTATTTAATAATTCAGATTTAGAATCAGTATACTACAGAGCCTATTATATATCAGAACCTGATCATAGCATGTAGAAAAAAACATTGTGTGAATGAATAACATAATGTGTGCAGATAAAGAATAGGTAAGTTTACAAATGATGATGCTCCAGTTAGTTCTTAATTCCTTACACACGAAAGACACACACACAAATATATCACTTACATTTTTACTCAGAAAATTGGAGTCACCTAAGTAAAATTTTTGTACTACTTTCAAGCTTCCAAATCTATTTTAGTATTTTTTCTTCATTCATTTTAACTTTTTTTCTCCTATCTGAAAATTTGGTCTCTAATAATAAGACAGAATACTCCATATTCTGCTTATAAAATCTTAACATACATTGTTTTCTCTATTGTCTTTCATTTTAGAAAGCCCTCTTCATCGTGGAATGTTAGGGGATCGCAGTACACAGAAAAACAATGAATACCAACAACAAAGCCAGCATTTTGAGACAATCACAATTATCATTTTGGTTTAAATCTTTCCATAGGTTTTATTTAACACATATATATGTATAGGAAGTTTTAGAAAATGTGAATACAAGTTATGAAATCATTTTGTTATCTTATTTTAGCATTATATATTGTACAAAATACTATAGATTATCAAAATTTTCTGTGATGTGACATATATATACGTATATAAACATTTAAAAATAGTTACATATCATCTTATTAATGCACCATTTTTTGTTTTCCTAATGTTTACAATCTTAATTAGGTTCATTCCTATACTGTTAGAAATATTATTTAAAGAATGACATGTCCAGTCAGCCTTCAGTATCCTTGTGCTCCACATTCTTGTATTCAAGTAATTGGAGACCAAAAATATTAAAAAAAAAAAAAAGAAAGAAACGTAACGATACCACAAGAAAAAAAGTAATACAAATAAAATACACTATAGCAAACATTTATACAAAATTTATATTTTAATAAAAAGTATATGTAATCTAAAAATTATTACAAGTACATGAGAAAAGGCATGTAGGTCATATGCAAATACTATAACATTTTGTAATGGGGACTTGAGCATCCACAGATTTTAATATCTATGGGGGTCCTGGAAACAATTCTTTGTGGATAACTACGAACAACTCTACATAAATTCTTATATTTCTAGTTAGGTCCATAGTTTAAGTTACTAAAAATTTAAGTTTAAAGACATAAATTATGTTTCTAAAAAATCATTACATTTGGCCACATTTCTCTATTGAATTTTACCATTTTATATTTTCACCATTAGTGGAAAGGATGTGCTTTACCTACTGAATTATTCCTAGTATCTGATATTATTTTCAAAATTATTGTTGGTTTTAAATATATCTATATTTAATTTGCATTTATTTTATAACTGTTTAGTTTTAAAAAATAAGGCTGAAGAGAAGAAAGATGTTTATTTATATCTACTTCCTTTATGGAATTGAATGGTTACTTTATTTGCCCACAATATATCAGTATGTTAAACCACTTATTGACATCCAATAATTGTCTCTACATTGAGCGTGGCAGTTCATCATCAGATATTTATTTTTCTAATTTTTATTTTAGAGTCAGGAGTACATGTGCAGGTTTATTATATAGGTAAACTGCATGCCATGGAGGTTTGGTGTACAGATTAGTTCATCATCCAGGTCACAAGCAAAGTAAACAATAGGTATTTTTTCTGATCCCCTTCTTCCTCCAACTCTCCAGTCTGAAGCAGACCCCAGTGACTGTTCCTTTCTGAGTGTCCATGTGTTCTCATTTTGAAACTCCATGGTTGATAGTAATTTAGGTTAATTCCATGTTTTTGCCATTGTGAATAGTGCTGCAGTGAACATACATGTGTATATATCTTTATGATACAAAAATTCATATTACTTTGGGTATAAACTTTATAATGAGCTTCCTAGGTTACATGAAAATTCTGTTAAATTCTTTGAAGGATTAGCCTATAGTTTTCTTTTTCTGATGTTTATTTGCATAGTGTTGGTATCAGGGTAAAACTGGCCTCATAGAATGAGTTTGAAAGTATTTCCATCTCTTGTATTTTTCAGAATAGTTTGAGTAGGATTGGTATGATTTTTTTTTAATGTTTCATAGAATTCAGAAGTGAAGCCATCATGTCTCTGGCTTTTCTTTAGTGGGATACATTTTATTATAGCTTTGATCTTGTTATTCTTTTTGGTCTGTTCAGGGTTTGGATTTCTTCCTGGTTCAGTTTTGATAGGTGGTACGTGTCTAGCAATTTGTCTCTTTTTTCTAGATATTCCAATTTATTGGCATATAATTTCTCATAGTAGCCACTAACGATCTGAATTCCTGCAGTATCAGTTGTAATGTCTCCTTTTTTTATTTCCTATTGGACTATCTCTCTCTCTCTCTCTCTCTCTCTCTCTCTCTCTTTCTCTCTCTCTCAATCTCTGTCAGGCCAAAGGTTTGTCAATTTGCATAACTTTCCAAAGAATCAACTTTTGGTTTCACTAATCTTTTGTATTTTAAAATTTTAATTTCATTCATTTCTTCTTTGATCTTCATTATTTCTTTTCTTCTAATTTTGGGTTTGGTTTGCTTTGGCTTATTCTGTTCTTTAAGATGCCTCATTAGATTTTGCATTTGAAGTTTTTTATTATTTGTTGATGTTGGCACTTATAGCTATGAACTTTCCTCTTAATACTGCTTTTGCTGCATCCCACAAGTTTTGGTATGTTGTGTTTCCATTATCATTTTTTCAAGAAATTTGTCAATCTCCTTCTTAATTTCTTCATTGACCCACTGGTCAATCAGGAGCATGTGGTTTAATTTCCATGTATTTGTATAGTTCCCAAAATTTGTCTTGTTATTAATTTCTATATCTATTTCATTCTCATCAGAAAAGATACTTAATATTATTTCAAATTTTGAATGTTTTAAGACTTGTTTTGTTACCTAACTTATGGTCTATTCTTGAGAATGACCCTGATCCATCTGCTGAGGAAACTAATGTGTATTCTGCAGCTCTAAGACAAAATGTTCTGTAAATTTCTGTTAGATCCATTTGGTCTATAGTGTAGATAAAGTCTGATTGTTGTTGTTGTTGTTGATGATGATGATTTTCTGTGTGGAAGACTTGTTCAATGCTGAAAGTGGGATTTTGAATTATCCAGCTATTGCTGTATTGATGTCTATCTCTTTCTTTAGCTCTAATAATATTTTCTTTAAGTATTTTGGTTCCCCAGAGTTGTTGAATTCATATATATATATATATATATATATATATATATATATATATAAATGTTATATCTTCTTGCTTAATGAACCCCTTTATCATTATATCATAATCTTGTTTGACACTTCTTATATTTTTTGTTTGAAATGTACTTTTTCTTATATATGTATAGAAACTTCTGCTTGTTTTTGGTTTCCATTAGCATGAAATAACTTTTTCTATCCCTTTCTTTTCAGTCTACATGCGTATTTATAGGTGAAGTGCTTTTATTGTAGGCAACACATCAATGGGTCTTGTTTTTTCAACCATTTAGCCAGTTCATATATTTTGATTGAAGCATTTAGTTCATTTGCAGTCAATGTTATTATTGATAAGTAAGGGCTTACTCATGCCGTATTGTTGTCTGTTTTCTTGTTGTTTTATGGTCTCCTCTTCATTTTGGTTTTCTTTCTGTCTTCCTCTAGTGAAAGTGATTTTCTCTAGTGCTGTAGTTTACATTCTTGCTAAGTATTTTATTTGTATTCATTGCATGTTTTTGCCATGAGGTTTGCAGATTGTGTCTTATGACCCATTAGTTTAACCTGATAACAACTTTTGTATAAACAAACATACAAACAAGCACAAAAAAAACTAATAAAATCTGTATGCCTTAACTTCAGCTCCTCACTTTTTACATTTTTGTTATTCTTATCTTATTGTACTGCCATCACTTGAAAATTTGTTGTAGTTGTTATTTTGATTGGTTAGATGCAGAACTCACTTGCCATCTTCATTCTTCCCAGTGAGAGCCGCTTCTATTTGGCCATCTTGGCTACCCACCCTCTCTCAATATTCTTACATATATGTGTATACACATACACACACACACACACACACACACACACACACATATATATATATATACACACACACATATATGTATATATATACACACATATATGTATATATGTATATACCATTACCTATATTTTCTATCACTATGTGGATAGTATTTTCTAATGCACAAAACTTTTGACATTTTGATGAGGTTCAATTTATTTTTCTTTTGCTGTGTCTACATTTGCTGTCATATCCAGAGAATCATTATCATGGCCATGTAATTAAAATTTCCTTTATTTTTCTTCCAAGGGTTTAATAGATTTCTCTCTTACATTTAAGTGTTTGATCTATTTTAAGTTTGTATGTAATGTAAGGTAATTATCCAACTTCAGTATTTTGCATGTAGTTTTCCAAGCACCATTGGTTCAATCCTGTTTTAAACTTCTTGAATGCATAAACCTAACTCCTTCTTCAAGGCCATTGTACGTACTGTCTCTTCCACCTGAAATGCCCCAGCTGCAGATATTCATGTGTTTGGTTTTATCTCTGTTATCTATTACCATAATAATAGTATCTATTTACCATAAATGTTAAATTCAAATGTTACATCCTCAGATAAATCTCCCATTCTCTAAAAGCTCTTGTAACATCACTCCAGGACGTATCTATCCTATTATCTTATTTAACTTTCTTTATACAATTTTTTACATCAAAAATTGTTAATGATTACCATTGGCAAGGGTGGGTGTATAATATGGAGAGATGTATAGGTCAAAGTGTACAAATTTGCAAATATGAAGAATGAATAAGTCTAGAGATCTAAGGTACAATATGAAAACTATAATTATATTATAGTAACCTGAAGACACACTAAGAGAAGAGATTCTAGGTACACTTAAAAAAAAAAAAAAAAGGATACATTTGGCTCTCCAGGGTTTCTTGGTGGTTCTATGCACATTTTAGGACTTTTTGTTCTATTTTTATGATGTATGCCATTGGAATTTTGACAGAGACGGTGTTAAGTCTATATTGCTCTTGGTAGCATGGACATTTTAACAATATTATTTTTCCCACATATGAACACAGGATATATTCTCTTTCATTTGGGTTTTGTTCACTTTCTTTCATTACTGTTTTATGTTTTTCAGTGTGCAAATCTGCCAACTCTTCATTGAAATTTATTTCTAGGTATTTTTCATCTTTTCAAAAGGGGGAATTTTAAATTTTTTTAGATAAATGATTATCCGTATATACAAATGCTACTAATTTCTGTATATTGCTTTTATCCTACAACTTTACTAAATGTATTTATTATTTCTAACAGACTTACTTGTTTAATCTTTGGGGTTTCTAAATATAAATTGATGTCATCTACTGTGTGACCCAGCAATTCCTCCTCTCATTATATACTCAATGGAAAAAATCATTACTTTGTAAAGAAACCTGCACTCCCATATTAATTGATGTATTATTAACAATAACTAAGATATGGAAACAACGTAGGTGGCCATGAATAGATGAACAAATATATAAACTTTGAAATTTGTCTATCTACATACCCATACACACACACATACACACACACACACACACACACACACACACACGTATATATACACACATATATATGTATACAGATGTAATAAAGAAAATCCTGCCAATTGCAACATGGCTAGACCTACAGTACGTTGTTCTAGGTAAAGTAATCTAGATGCAGAAAGGAAAATATATTATTTCACTTATTCAGTCTGTAAAAATTTTTTTAAAAGCTTGAACACACAAAGATAGGGCATAAAACAATGGATACCATGGGTAGTCGGGGTGGGGGGGAGAGAAAATGGAGGGATGTAGGCCAAATAATACAAAGTAGTAGATACGTATAATGAACAAGTCTAGAGTTTTAATGTGCAACATAAGGACTAAAGTTAATACAATTGTATTAGAGATTGTTGTTAAACAAGTAGATACTATCTGTTCTTGTCACAAAAAATTACTATGTGAGATAGTAGATATATTCATCTGACTCATTCACTATAGTTACCATTGTACTATCTATATGTAACTATGTATCATTATGTATCCCTTAGCATCCTTGTGAATCTTAAAAATACACAATAAAATGTATTGTTTAATGATAACTACGTGAGATAATGTTAATTTGGTGGAGGTTAGTAACCAGTTCACTAAGTATAAGAAAACAGCATGCTTTACAATTTAAATATATACAATACAATATTATTAATGTATTCAGGTTTTTGTACCTTCCTCTAATCACTCTATTTTGTGTTTCCATGGAATGGAATATATAAGAAATCAGGAACCTTGTTAACTAATGGTGAAGTGTAAGAGGTTTGCACAGAATAGAAGACATTTTTTTTTTCAATTCTCACTGATTTATCATTTTCAACAATAAACTTATAAAATATTTTTTCTCAACATTTGTTCTACACTGAAAAGGAAACAAATAAGACATTACATGCAGATTCACAATATTACCTAAAATATATGTCCATATATTTTTCTTTATGGAGCAAAAAACAAAACAAAACTGTTTTATTATTGAAAACATCCAAACCACAAATCTTTAATAGAAATGAAAATGGCTACGATTTTTTTTCTAATGGGTCTCTTCCTTTGTCCCACTACTTTTGAAGAAAATGCCATATGCTGTAAAGTTTAATGAAATGGCAAAATGACTTGAGTACAAATTGTTGTGCATTACTTAGAAAATACATCATTTGGTGATGCAGCTTTCCTGAAAGATGTGTTTGGAAAGTGTTTTTGTATATTTACTAGAAATACTAATTTAAATTGGACTCTATTTCTCCACAGGGTGCAAATATGATTTTCAGCTAGAACGGTTATCAGAGTATATTGTTTCAGGCTGTTTTTCAATGAAAGAGAATAGAGGACAATTCTCCAGTGGGAGTGAAAAAGTTGCATAATTATGTCATAAAACATTAACTTAACAGTAGGAAGTAGCACTTATGTACCACTATAAGTTCTGTTCTCTTGGGTTTAATTTTTTACAACTATAATAAATCTAATAGATCCATAATTTCCTTATTGAGACAGAAATTGTATTTGTTTTCAAAATCTAGCAATCTTCTATGAGCACAGGCAAGCATTCACACAGACCACACATGCACAAAATGTATAAGATATCTGGTATATTATTAAAATTAAAATGCCCTATGAGCATTTTCTTCTTAGGAATTAAATCTTTAAATTAATGATTCCTTTGAGTTTTAGAATGTCAGGATGTATTATAAATCGTGAGAAAAAATACTAAATGTGAAAACACTATCATCATAGTGTTTTCATATTGCATAGGTATATTAAATGACAAATGGTAGCAAACTCTCCGTCTCAATGAGATAATCACCTGCTTATGTGAGTACCTTCAAAGCAGAATAAAGCACAAATGTGCTGTCTCTCTATATTTTCCTTTTACATAGCAGCTCTGGATAATAGCTCACATTCCCTTGTTCTCAGAAATCTCAGTACTAAGATTCCTTAAATCTTCAAGGTAAATCTCTCTACATGTCTGAATACCACGCATTTCAAATTTCAACTTATCACTGCAACAGACACTTATATTCTTAAATGGCTTTGTACCTTTAGTAAAGCTCTTTAATCTGCAACAGTTATCATACTGCATTCTTCAATATTTAATTTTTACTTTATTTTTCACAGTGCTTCATTCCTCCTTTAAAAACCTGACTTCACATTACTAACAATTCCAGTGTCTCAAAGACTGCTTATTTTAGGAAACTCAAAATTTTACAGTTTTTAGACCACCATTTTCTATGTTTTCAGAGCTTCATGCACTTGAAATCCATTATTATGTTTTTCTTTAGTTTTCTCTAATTCAGAAAAAATAAGCTTAGATTTTCTTCGCTGTTCTCACGAGTCTTATTTTTCAAAATTTGTAATATTTTCATATTCAATTTCATAATTTCTTCAAGTTATCTAAACCTATAACATCCTTTTAAAAATGTTGAAGGAAGGCCGGGCATGGTGGCTCAAGCCTGTAATCCCAGCACTTCGGGAGGCTGAGGCGGGTACATCACAAGGTCAGGAAATCGAGACCATCCTGGCTAACATGGTGAAACCTCATCTCTACTAAAAATACAATACGCCTTCAGTCCCAGCTATTCCAAAGGCTGACGCAGGAGAATCGCTGGAACCCAGGAGGTGGGGGTTGCCGTGAGCCGAAATTGCACCACTGTACTCCAGCCTGGGCAACAGAGTGAGATTTCATCTCAAAAAAAAATAATAATAATGTGGAAGGAATATAGAATGTTTTAATCATAGAATATTTTTAGTACTATAACTACTGAGTTTACTAAATGGATACAAGTCTATGGTTATTAAATGATGGAAATATATCCAATCATTGAAAAAAAATGTTTTTCATTGTCCATTCCATATTTTTAATTAAACTGGATTATGCCAATTATCTACTCTCAAAGTTATTTAACTAACCCCAATGTTATCAATAGTCATCTACTGGACTCTGCTTTATTTCCAAATTTGAAGAAATTTTAACTTAGCTTATATGCTTTCTACATTTTATCTAGCTTGTCATCATTAAAGAGATTGCTGGAGGCCATGATGAACAATCATATTCTGGATCAGTTTGACTAGTAATATTTTTATTATGAACATAAATGCATGATCATGAGTTTTATAAATAAACACGGTTATTTGCAGGTATTTGAGAGATGGGATTCACATATTACCAGAAGAGTTGCTTAAACAGACATTGGTTAAACATATCCCAGAGGAAAAAAAAATGAACAAGGTGTATTAATCAACAAACTCATTGTCTTAGTCCTGGGAATGCTGCCATTATGGGTCTCTAGGGTTAACTGTCAACTTTTATTAGGTCATAGAGTTGGCATCACCACAGTTCTGAGTCCCTCACCTAGTTAGCTAATTGGTTATATAAGCAGTATTCTCTGGTTTGCATGTCGTATTGGTTGCCTTTATTAGAAGAAATAAGAGACAAAATCACAGTAAGAGTAAGTCCTGTTCAAGATGTAATCCCTAGAGTTTAGCCAGCCATCTCAAAATGCCTCCCTGATGTCACAAATAGTCTGTAAGGGATCACAGATAATTCCCTTATCTAGTAGTTCAAAACCTAAGAAATGAGCAGCACTAACAGAGTTTCATTAATATGGAAAGGTAGCTTTATTAATATGGAAAGATGGCATAGCAAAGCTGTGAAGCAACCTTAGAGTTCAAATCCCAGCTCTGTTTATTGCTGCTTTGCGGAAATTTTTAACCTCTTTCTTCACTTTTTTTTTCTACTGTAAAATTGGAATGAAAACAGTGGCTGTTTCACAATGTTACTATGAAAATTGGAGTTAATAGTTATTGCAAATCTCTGAAAGCAACATTTTAACAATAGTATTAGCTATAATAAATTGTTAAAGGAAAATTTTCGCAAGACTGCTAATTGTACTTTTGAGCAGGACTATCTTGATAACAGAAGTTCCAGAGTTAAAAGTCACAATAGTTACATACAAAATTAAAAATGAAAGAAATTTTAAAATTCTTTACTAGAGCAGCTTGCAAACTAAATTTTTATGAGCAATGATATTAAATTTCTCTTTTTTAGCAGCCAAATCTTATTTTCAAATAAAAGGTTTTGCAGAATCCCAATTTATAAAATAGCTAAGAGCAAAGTTCACCATGCCTTGCAACAGATTGCCAGAATTCATTACTTCTAATTGAACCTTTTACTCTTTGACCAACAACTCCTCTTTACTCATTGACTCCCACTCCCCAGCCTCTGGTAACCACCACTTTACTCTCTATTTCTGTGAGTTTGATTTTTCGAGACCCCAGATATGAATGAGATCATATAGTATTTCTCTTTCTGTGTCTGGCTTACTTCACTTAGTATAATGTCTTCTAAGTCCATCCATGTTGTCTCAACTGAGAGAATTACCTGTTGCTTTCTTTTTAAGACTGAAATATTATTTCATTGTGCATATATATCACCTTTTAAGAAACATTCATCTGTTGATGGACATTTTGGAGTTTCCAAATCTTAGCTTGTGATATGATACTGTATTTATGTTAACTAAAATGTATTGTGTAATGTAAAGCAGCTATCAGAGAAAGTGTTAAATATTGTCACCAAAAGAATGATATTTGGGTTGATATATATCATAATCAGCCTGATTTAATCATTCTACAGCGTACACATGTATTGAAAAACCACGCTGTACCCCATACACACACACATACACACACACACAATTATTATTTGTCAACTAAAAATAAAATAATTTTCTTTAATAAAGTAGCCTTGTTTTATCGAAGCAAGGATAGCTCTCCCTTTCCCTTCATTTCATGGCATCATTAAAGGCATGATTCCTCTTGAAAACAAAATAAACTTTATCTAACGACAGACTTGTCTACTCTGTAGAAGTCATCATTCAAATAAATATCTCTGAGGAAATGTGAATATTCAACGCAGATAATCCAGTCTCTCTGGGTGGACTTAGAGCATTGTATATTGAGTAAAAGTGTTTGTTCCCCACAAATCTGGAAGCCATAAGATTTTCAATGATCTGATCAAGGATCAAGCCCCAGAGGAAATACTTTAGATTTCCTTGTTCTTATTTTAAAATCACACCACAATGTTGGATGAGAATCTATTGTATATCAATAATAATGACACTTGATATTTAATATGTCTTAATATAAAGTTTTCTATATAAAAATGCTACCTAAAAATATATTGCATGTTAGGAGTTAGTGATTAATAACTCTGCAGAGTATGCTTCCACTCTAATGGCCCTTTGCTGCTGAAAATCTACTTTATTGTAGAAATAGTGTTCACAGAACATAAAATTAACAATTTTAACGATCTTAAAGGGTACAATTCAGTGGCTTTTAGTATATTCACAATGTTTTGTTACCATCACCACTGATTCCAGAGCATTTCCATCATCCAAAAAAGAAACTCTGTACACATTAAGTGGTTACTCTCCATTTTCCCTCACTCAGTCCCTGAAAAGCACTACTCTGCTTTCTTTCTATATAAAATTGCCTATTCTGGACACTTCTCAAAAATATAATCACACAATATGTGGCCTTTTGTATCTGGCTTCTTTCACTTAGTAAAATGTTTTTGAGGTTAATCCAAACAAATCAGAATTTGTTTCTGGCGAGGGCTCTCTGCTTTGCTTGCAGATGACCACCTTATTATGACATGGTCTTTATTTTGTGCACTTGTAGAGACAGGGGAGTAGGAGAGGAGAGGAAGAGAGACTGCTCTCTGGTGTCCCTTCTCACAAGCTCATTTATCCCATAAGATTAGGGCTCTTCCCTTATGATCTCATTTAACTTTAATTACCTCTTTAGATAACCTACCTTCAAATATAAGCACAATGAGAATTCACATACAAATTCATTTAAGGGGACACAAATATTTGGTCCATAACGTTCTCTCAGATTTAGTTTATGTAAAAGTGATTTAAATTCTCTTTAATTTTTGAAGGATACTTTTAATAAATATAAAATTATTAACAGATTTTTTTTTCTTTGAACACTTAACATATGATGCCACTGTCTTCTAAGCTCCATGGTTTCTGATGAGAAGTCAGCTATTAATTTTATTGAGATTCTCCTGTAAGTGGCAAGCTGCTTCTTTCTTGCTGCTTTAAAAATTATCTTTCTGTCTTTGTTTTTGACAGTTTGGTTATGTTTCTCAAAGTGTGTGTCTTTGAGAATATTCTACTTATGGTTTATTGGTTTCTTGATATTTAGAATTATTTCTGTAATCTGATTTGGGAATATTTTGAGAACTGGTTTTTCAAATTGTGTTTATGTACTTTCTATCTCTGTACTACTTCTGGAACTACCATCATGCATACCTTCATAAATTTGTTATATCCTGTATAATTTTAATTTTTAAAAATTCTTTTTTCCTCAGGCTAAATAATCTCAATTAACTGTTTTCAGGATCCTTCAACCTTTATTTAGCATGCTTTAAACTGCTGTTGAACTACTCTAGTAATTATTTTATTTCAATTATTGTATATTTTAACTCCAAAAATTTTATTTGGTTCATTTTTGTTAGACCTGTCTCCTTACCAATGTTCTCAATTTGGTTAGACATTCCACATTCCTTTATTTATTTGTATATAGTTTCTGTTCCTTCACTGATCATATTTTAAATGGTTGATTCATAATTTTGTTTAGAAATCCAGTGTCAGATCTTTCAAAGACAGAGTATTTTGGTAATTTTTTACTGTGTAAGAGCAATATTTTCTAATTTTTTGCCTGCTTTATATTTTTTTCTGGGAATTTGTACATTTGGTACATTACAATATAGCAACTCTAGAAATTAGATTGTTCTGTCTCCAAAGTTTAGTTGTTATTGCTTATTGCAGTTGTTTTTCTTTATTGACTTGTCTGAACTAATTTTATAAAGTACATATTCTTTGTTGTGTGTAACCACTAAAATCTGTTTAACATTAATTTAGGGATGACCTAGTGACTCAACAGATATTTCCTTAAATGTCTGAAAAAATGATAACAAAACCTCCCAGTTGTGCAGATTGACTCTACATTTGTGGTGGTTCATGCCTTGAATACTTGGCCTGGCAGTTTAATAATCTAACTTTGCCTTCATTTCTTGCCTGTGAGTCTCCCAAAGATCAGCCAAAGGTGAGAGTTTAGGGACTTAACAGGTAAGTTCTGAATACATGCCAGTCCTGGGCATGCACATCTTAGATTCCCAGAAATATGTGGCAGCATTTTAAAGTTCCTTACTCCCAATATGTCTCACTAACCAGTTTTTTTTTTCTCAACCACTTTAGTTTGTCTACCATTTACCCCACTGCTATTCATTGTCTTATGTGGCAACAAATAATGCACCTACTTTTAAATGTTTTCAACAATATTCCCCCAGGGTAGCCACTTCGGCCCTGCTGGAGTACTGACCTAGGTGAAATAAAGGGAAGCCCTTTGAGCTAATACTTCAGGGTGTCACAAAATAGGTAAAAAAGAACCAAATTTTTGGATTATATGATTTATTGCCTCTCTCCATCATGAGGAATCTATAACCGATGTGGGCAGTATTCTTTAAGGCCACTGTCAAGCTGAGAAGTATGGGGTGGATTTAGGGTTGGTAAAACCCTTACAAAATTTTCTTAATGAAATTCAGATGTTTAAAAAATATTTAATTTGTTGCTGTGAATTTCTGATTAGTTCCCAGTGCTCTTCTAAATGTGATTGTGTCAGTTTATGCCACATAAGTATCTGCTTTTGTGGGATAATGGTCTTGGTAGTTCTATGCTCTCCCATTTTAGCTGACATCACTGGAAATTTACTTTTAAGTAATTCATGCACTACCTTAACAGAACCTACAGACCTTTGTAAAATAATGACAACAGGTCAGAAAATTGAAGTTTGGAAATAATCAGTGTTATTTGTAACTTTATTTGTGCTTCCTTGCAGCATTTAAAATTTGTTAATTTAATTAGCACCTCAAAGTTTAACTGATTCTACATTCCTATGTGAAGAAAATTGTTAAAATTGCATTTATAATAATTAGGTGTAAAAAAAATCCACCTAGTTTCATTTTTCACATAGAAAAAATATCACACTGAAACATTTATTTCAAGGTGGCCAATTTAGTTAATATGCATTATTGCAAAAGCTTCAGTTTGCAATGAAAATGTAAGAATATTGCATTGTCTACACATTGAAGTTAACATAGATGATTATAACAAGTGTTGAATAATTTATAAAGCAGTGTTTTTATATTGAGCACCTCTATTCAAACTAATGTTACTTTGTGGGAAAGGGAACACTTAAAATATGTGAGCCAATTTTAAAATCTATGCAGTAGTATCACAAGTGGTATATTTTAAAGTCAACATATAAATTAATCCTAATTTTTCATAGAATTTGATTTTCTCCAAATGTGTATACATAGTGACTCTCTGTAAAACTTTAACATTAGCAACTATGTGAATTTTATTCTTTATACCCTATTGAACTAAGATAATACTAGCTATGTGAATTATATCATCTGCAGAACAAATTTACAATATATATTCAAATCCAGCAAAAAAATAGTAATGCATCTCTTTTGAGTTCACATTCCAGTATTCTTTTGACTGAAAAAATAATTCATGCTTACATTTGCATAAGTCATTTTGTACATATCCACTAGTTTCGCTAGAGAAAAGTGTATGCAAAAGAAACCTTGTGATTAGTTTTCACATTCAGAATAACATCATTTGTTCTTTAATAGTTATGCTTAACTAATAATTAGATGTTGATTATTTAAAATATGTTTGAACAAACTCTTGGATCACAGCACAATAAAAACAGAAATTAATACTAAAAAATTACTCAAACACATACAATGACATGGAAATTAAACAGCCTGCTTCTGCATGACTTTTGGGTAAATAATGAAATTAAGGTAGAAATCAATAAATTATTTGAAACAAATGAGAACAAAGTTAAAACATAGCATAATCTCCAAGATACAAGTAAAGCAATGTTGAGTAAACTTAATAGCACTAAACACCCACATCAAAAAGTTAGAAAGTTCTCAAATTTACAACCTCACATTACAGCTAGAGAAATAAGAGCAAACCAATCCCAAAGCTAGCAGGTGACAAGAAATTACCAAAATGAGAGCTGAACTGAAGAAAATTGAGACAAAAAAAAGTATATAAAACATCAAGGAATCCAGGAATTGGTTTACTGAATGCAAGAATAAGATTGATAGACTACTATATGGACTAATAAAGAAAAAAAAAGATCCAAAGAAATACAATCACAAATGACAATGGGGATATTACCATTGACCCCATAGAAACACAAAACTCTCAGAGGCTGCTATGAACACCTCTATGTGCACAAACTAAAAAACTCAGAAGAAATGGAGGAATTCCCAGAAACAATCTCCCAAGAATGAAGGAGAAAGAAACTAAATCCCTGAGCAGATCAATATTGAGTTCCAAAATTGAATCAGTAATAAAAAGCCTGCCAACGAGAAAAAAAAAAGCTGAGACCAGATGGATTTACAGCCAAATTCTATCAGATTTATAATAAAGCACTGGCACCATTGCTACTCAATCCCAAAAATCAAGAAAAAGGGATCCCTGCCTAACTCATTCTATGAAGCCAGTGTTACCCTGCTAACAAAAGCTGGCATGGAGACAAAAAAAGAAAACGTCAGGCCAATAACCTTGATGAACATAGATGCAAAAATCTTCAACAAAATACTAGCAAACCGAATCCAGCAGTACGTCAAAAATCTAATCTACCACGATCAAGTAGGCTTTATATCTGGGATGCAAGATTGATTTAGAATACACAAATTAACAAATGTGATTCACCACAAAAACAGAACTAAAAACAAAACCACATAATGATCTCAATAAATTCAGAAAAGGCTTTTGATAAAATTCAATATCACTTCATGTTAACCCTCAACAAACTAGTCATTAAAAAAATAGACTTAAAAATGATAAGAGCTATCTATGATAAGCTTACAGCCAATATCATACTGAATGGGCATAAGCTGCATACCTGCCCCATGAGAACCAGAACGAGAAAAGGATTCCTACCTTCACCTCTTATATAAAACATAGTACTGGAAGTCATAGCCAGAACAATCAGGAAAGCAAAATAAATAAAACACATCTAAATAGGAAGAGAGGAAGTTAAATTATCTGTGCTTGTAGACAATGTGATTCTATACCTAGAAAACTCCATAGTCTGTGCCCCAAAGCTCCTGTATCTTGAAATACTTTCACGAACTTTACCCCCACCTTAAGGCAAAATAGTTGCCATTTCTTCTCATAAAGCATTCTGTACTTATTTATTCTCTATTCACAGTATTTTGATTGATTGTATTCGTGTATTTCTTTTTACTGTGAGTAGCCGAGACTAGTGGGCTAAATCTTATTAATCTCTATAACTCAAGTAATTGTAGAGTTTATAACATATAATAGGCTCTGGAGAAGTATCTGTTAAAGTTATAATGAAAAAATGAATGGTTAGTAGATGGATGAGTAATTATGAAGAGATTGATGTGTTGAGATTATTCATTCATAGTTTAAATACCTTTTCATAAATAAAGCACTCTCAAGACAATGATCATGCATTTGACTTAATTGAATTAAAAATATTGTGGTTTCTGAGGATTTTTTTTCTGACTTACTACTAAAATGCATCTTCCATTTTTTACAAATATCTATTTGGTAAGGACCATAAAGGTCACAAATCGGTACAAATTTGGGATTTCAAGTGAATATTACCTTTTTATTTTGACTTGAATAAAGATAAGTACTATTATTAAAACATATAGTATTATATTTATTTTAGTGAATGTTTATTAACTGTATAATAACAGGATATAAATTATGACCTAAATCTCCACAGTGACTACATTGCCATTTGGTCTGGGCTTCTTGCCTCACAGTGCAGTAGGTGCAAATAATCGCACTGGTATCTACAACCTCTTGTTCGCCTTTGGCTGAATGAGAAATTAATTGTTGAGCATACTTCCAAGACTAACTGTCAAAGAAGATGCAAATTAATGTAGTTAACTTATTGAAACCAGTTCTTATTTTCACATGCAAAATATGTGTAGTGGCTAAAATTATCTATATCTCCATTTTACCTATGAAAATTGATAATTACAAATTTAAAATACTGTCTTCAGTTTAGATCCAGAGACATCTCTGGCTAACTGTAAACACTGTGAGGCTAAAGGCAATAAAAATAATGAAGAAATTCAATATATACTAAACTTTCAATTTTTAAAAAAATTTTATTACTAGCCATTTACTTTGGGGAACTAAAAAATAAAATATATGTGTGTGTGTGTTTAATGAATTTATTTTACTGAGTCAACATTTTGTTTTGTTTTACTTTTTTTCTTCCCAAGTGAAGCATAAAGCAGAAAGGAGTTATCTGGGTTACTTTAGGCAGACACTAATGAAAGGGTCCCCCAGAGAACCTCCAAGCCACCCCACAAGTGATTACACCAGATGTTTTGTGCAGATAACAGAACTTGCACAGGGAGCTTGCATAAATATTCCAGCAGTGAATAATTGTGTTCCTTAACACATGCTCAGTAAAGAAAAATAAATCAATATGGAGCAGCTCAGTCTCAGGGCCTACATGTTTACAGGAAAGACAGGGTGGCACCACTAGGAATTTGCAGCTTATGCAAATAGGAAACCCCCTGACAACAGGAGGACGAGCAGCATGTGGTAAGGGTAAATAATTCCCACCCCCAAGGCCCCATGTTCACAAGGGTGAAAGCTGCATTGACACTCTGCTAAGGCCACCAAGACTTGAGGATCTAAGGATAGAAGAAAAAGCATGCTTTTTCATTCTCTCCCTCACGTACGCTAGCTATTCATTAGGAAGAAAAAGAAATGGGGGATGCCTTGTTCCCCTCTTTCTAGGTGAGTAACCAATCATCTGCAGCCTGCATTTCTCTTGAACACCTTCTTAATCACTGGGATTCCCTTGGGAAAAATATCTTATTTCTCCCTTTTCCTCTTCTAGTCTCTGTCCTCTCTTTGTGGATAGATCCTTGTATTTATGTTCTGCAAGACTTTCTCCTCAGATGCATTCTCCAAACTGAGAAAAGTTAATTTTCCCAAACCTTAAGCTTCTTGGATTAAAACTGATCTGGGGAAAGGGAAATCCAGAAGCCCGGCATGCCAGCAAATGGGTAAAAGTTCCTACCAGTTTGGCTTCTGGCCTCTCTTTTCCTGTGAAACTGGTTGAATGAATGTTAAAATCACTGTTTGTTTGTTCTGCAAAGTTTTGATAAATGGAAAAAAGAATTTATGAGGCTACTCTTCAGCTGTAGCCAATCTGGAGTGCTTTCCGTGTTTTTCTTGTGAGGTTACTTTTGGTAAATGTCAAAAGCCAGAAATATTGACCAATTGGCATAGCTAAAGTCAGGTAACCAGGGATTTAAAAGGCTTTTATTAAAGAGCACTGAGCTTAATTTAAAGTGGATATCCAAGCTACAGGCATATTTAAAAGACCTTTATGTTGTTTTCTTCTCGGATCTTGTATTGCTTCAAATATTAGTATTTTTGATCAAACAAATTAGTTATGTTCTACCTCTAATCACATATATTTTTACTTACCTATGTTTTCCTTTAATCTGCCAACAGAAAACATAGTTAAAATTCCAAAGTGCTTACTCTAAAATTTCAGTGTATTTTTTACTTCAGATATTAGTTGTAATCTTATCAGAAAAAAAAATGTTTATATCATTTCTAGCTATTCTACTCCCTCATGGAAATATTTCACATTAAATATTTTCAAAGTAGGAATTCAAGCCATGATTGCAATTTCCCTTTGGAAATTTTATATATCAGTCTAGTTTCTATTTTCTTCCATTATATTAGATATGGTTATTACGATTACCTCTGGTTCCATCATTCATTGTTTGTGTGGCCTTTGATAAATTAATTAATTCCTGTAAAATTTAGTTTCTTACTTTCTAAAGGAAGGAGAGGTTAAAAGTACTCAACTGAAATTAAGTGATGAGGGAGCAAGATGGCAGAAAAGAAGGCTTCACCGATAGTGTCACCCGTGAGGACACCACGTTAACAACCATCTACACCAAAAAACCACCAACATGAGACCCCAAAATTAGATGAGCCCTCATATCTCAATATTACTTAGTATCACTGAAAGAGGCACTGTAAAGGTAGAAAAAACAGTCTTGACTCAATCATAGACACCACTCCTCTCCTACTCTCAGTAATGGCAGCATGGTGCAGAGGGCCTCTCTAAGTGCTAGGGGAAGGACAGGACATAAATCATGAAATATTGAAAACTCAGTGCTCTCCTGTCAGACAAAAGCAAACAAACAAAAAAACAAAACTGAACCAGAAGCCCACCCATAGAAGGAGCATTTAAACAATCCCCAGCCAGAGTGGTACTGGTGATTGCAGACATCACAACTCCAGTTCCCACTAACCACCCCACAGTGGGCTGGAGTGTTCTAAGTCTCTAAGTAAACTTGAATGGCAGTCTAGGCCATAAGGACTTCAACCCTTAGGCAAGACCCAGTGCTGAACTAGGCCCAGAGAGAGTGGACCAGGGGGATACATAACCTAATGAGAAACCAGCTGGGATGCCAAAAAAGTGCTGGCATCAATTCTCCCCTAACCCCAGGCTGCACAACTCATGACTCTAAAAGAGACCCCTTTCTTCCACGTGAGGAAAGGAAAAAGTAGGAAGGGCTTTCATTAGCATCTTACATACCAGCCCAGACACAGCAGAGTAGGATACTACTCAGAGTTATGAGGCCCGTATTCCAGGCCCTAGCATCTGAATGACATTTGTAGACATGCCCTGAGGCAGAAGGGAGCCCACTGCCTTGAAGAAAACAGGCCCGTTCTGGCAGCATTTATAACCTGCTGACTGAAGAGCCTATGGGCACTGAATAAGCAGTAGCCATACCAAGGTACTATATTGAAGGACTTAGGTGAGTCTGTAAGATTTGCTGGCTTCAAGAGAGACTCAACAATTTACCAGACAAAAAATGAACAAAGAAACACTGGACTTAATCTGCATTATGTAACTAATGCGTGTAATGGATATTTACAAAACATTTCATCCAAGAGCTGCAGAATATACATTCTTTTCATCAGTACATGAATTATTCTCAAGTATAGCCATATTTTAGGTTACAAAAGAAGTTTTAAGACATTCAAATAAATGAATTAATATCAAGCATCTTCACTGACCACAATGGAATAAAACTAGAAATCAATAACATGAAGAATTTTGGGAACTATGAAAATACACAGAAATTAAACAATATGCTCCTGAATAACCAGTGGGTCAATGATGAAATTAAGAAAGAAACCAAAAAATTTCCTGAAACAAATAATAACATACACAAAAACATACAAAACCTATGGGATACAGCAAAAGCCGCACTAAGAGGGAAGTTTATAGCTGTATGTGTCTGCCTCAAAAAAGAAAAAGAAAAATCCTCACCTGAACACTCTAATGATGCCTCTTAAAGAATTAGAGAAGCAACAGAAAGTCAAACTCAAAAACAGTAGAAGACAAGTAATTAGTATGATCAGACTAAAAATACATAAATTTGAAATGAAGAAAACAAGTTATCAATGAAATAAAAAGGTTTTTTTTTTGAAATTTAAACAAAATTGACAAAATCTTAGATTAAGAATAAAAAAGAGAAGATACAAGTCAATAAAATCAGAAATTTAAAAAGATACATTACAGCTGATACTGCAAAAATTCAAAGAATCATCAGTGGCTACTATCAGCAACTTCTTTGCCAATAAATCTCTAACAAATGGACAAATTTTTAGACACATTCGGTCTGCCTAGGTTGAACCAGGAATAAATCTAAAATCTGAAGAGATCAGTAACAAGTAAGAAGATTGAAACAGTAATAAAAATTATTCCAGTGGGGGGGAAAAAAAACACAACAGCCAACCCAACAATCCAAGAACCCAATGGCTTAATTTAAAGAACTAATACCATTGCTACTCAGATTATTCAGAGAAGGGAAAACTTCCAAACTCATTCTCAAGTCCAGCATTATTCTGATTTCAAGATCAGACAAAGACACATCAAAACAAGAAAATGACAGACCAATATCTCTGATTAATATTATTATTTTTTTACTGTTAATTTGTGTGGGTACAATGTAGGTGCATATATTTATGGGGTACATAAGATGTTTTAATATAAGCATGCAATGTTAGACAAGGACATCATGGAGAATGAGGTATCCATCACCTCAAGCATTTATCCTTTGTGTTACAAACAATCTAATTACACTCTGAGTTATTTTAAAATGCACATTTTTTTTTTTTTTTTTGAGACGGAGTTTCACTCTTGTTACCCAGGCTGGAGTACAATAGCGCGATCTCGGCTCACCGCAACCTCCACCTCCTGGGCTCAGGCAATTCTCCTGCCTCAGCCTCCTGAGTAGCTGGGATTACAGGCACGCGCCACCATGCCCAGCTAATTTTTTGTATTTTTAGTAGAGACGGCGTTTCGCCTTGTTGACCAGGATGATCTCGATCTCTTGACCTCGTGATCCACCCACCTCGTCCTCCCAAAGTGCTGGGATTACAGGTGTGTGCCACCGCGCCCAGCAAAATGTACAATTTTAAGTTGTTACTGACTACAATAACCCTGCTGTGCTATCCAATAGTAGAACTTATTCATTCTTTCTCTTATTTTGTCAACATTAACCATCCCCACCTACTCCTGCAGACTCCAACATTCTTCCCAGCCTCTAGTAACCACACTTGTACTCTCTTTGACCATGAGCTTTAATGTTTTAATTTTTAGATCTCACAGATACATGAGAACATAGAATGTGTGTCTTTCTGTGCCTGGTTTATTTTACTGAACATAATGATCTCCAGGGCCATTGATGTTTTTGTACTTTTTTATGGCCGAACAATACTCCGTTGTGTATATGTACGAAATTTTCTTCATCTGTTCACCTGTTGATGGACACTTAGGTTTCTTCCAAATCCTAGCTACTGTAAACAGTGTTGCAGCAAATGCAGCGTTGCAGATATATCTTTCATGTACTGATTTCCTTTCTTTAGAATATATTCCCAGCAGTGGGATTGCTGAATCATGTGGTAGTTTTATTTACAATTTTTTGAGGAACCTCCAAACTGTTCTCCATAGTGGTTGTGACTAATTTAATTCCCACCAATGGTGTATAAAAGGGTCCCCTTTCTCCACCTCACTGCCAGCATTTGTTATTGCCTGTCTTTTGAATAACAAGCCATTTTGACTTGGATGGGATGCAATGTCACTGTAGTTTTGATTTGCATTTCTGTGATGTTAAGTAAATTTTATATGTCAGTTTGCCATTTGTGTGTCTTCTTTTGAGTAATGTCTATTCAAATTGTTGTCCCATTTCTTTGGATCAGATCATTAGATTTTTTTCCTATAGAGCTGTTCGATTATATTCTGGTTATCAATCCCTTGCCAGATGGGTAGTTTGCAGATGTTTTCTCCTATTTGGTAGGTTGTCTCTTCAATTTTTTTTTCTATTTTATTCTTTGCTGTGCAAAAGACTTTTTACTTGATGTGAACCCATTTATCCATTTTTGCTTTGGTTGTCTGTGCTTCGGCATTATGCAAGAAATTTTTGTTCAGAACAATGCCCTGTAGATCTTCCCCCAAATTTTCTTGTAGTAGTTTTATACTTTGAGGTCTTAGATTTGAGTCATTAATACATTTTGATTTGATATTTGTATATGGCAAAAGATAGGGATCTAGTTTCTTTCCTTTGCATATGGATATATAATATTCCCAGCACCATTTATGAAGAGATTGCTTTTTTCCCAGTGAATATTCTTGGCACCTTGTTAAAAGTAACATCGCTTTTTTCCCAGTGAATATTCTTGGCACCTTGTTAAAAGTAACATCACTCTAGGTGTATGGATTTGTTTCTGGGTTCTCTATTCTGTTCCATTGTTCTATGTGCCTGATTTTATGCCAGTACCATGCTCTTTTGTTCATTATAGTTCTATTGTGTAATTTGAAGTCAGGTAATGTGATTCCTCTAGTTTTGTTCATTTTGCTAAGTATAGGATATTTTCTTCTATTTCTGTGAAGAATGCATTGGTACTTTGAAGGAGCTTACATTAAATCTGTAAATTACCTTGGGTAGTGTGGACACTTTAACAGTATTAATCCTTCCAATCCATAAACATGGAATTATTTTTTTCATCTTTTGGTGTTCTATTTGATTTATAGTTTATATTATAGAGATCTTTCATTTCTTTAGTTAATTTAATTCCTAGGTATTTAATTGTATGTGTCTATTATAAATGGAATTACTTTTTAACTTACTTTTCAATTTGTTCACTGTTGGCATATAGAAATGATACTGAATTTTGTATGTTATTTTGTATCCTACAATTCTAAGCATTGTGTTTATCAGTTCAAATAGTTTTTGTGGAGTTTTTAAGGTTTTCCAAATAGAAGATCATATCATCTGCAAACAAGAAAAATTAGATTTTTCTTTCCCAATTTGGATACCCTTTATATTCTTCTCTTTTCTTTTTACTCCAGCTAGGTCTTCTGTTACTATGTTGAATAGCAGTGGTAAAGGAGGGCATGGTTGTCATGTTCCAGATCTTAGATGAAAGGTTTTCTGTTTTGTTCCATTCTGTATGATACTAGCTGTGTGTTCTAGATGGCTTTTATTATGTTGAGGTATGTTACTTCTATCCACAGATTTTTGAGTTTTTTTTTTAACATGAAAAGATGTTGAATTTTAGCAAATGCTTTTTCAACATCAGTTGAAATGATCATATGGCTCTTATTCTTCAGTTTGTTGATACAATGTTTTATATGATTGATTTGCATATGTTGAACCATCCTTGCATCCCAGTGATAATCCCACTTGGTTATGATGAATGGTTATTCTAACTGCATGGCTGAATTTGGTTTGCTAGTATTTTCTTGAACACTTTTGCATAAATATTCATCAGAAATACTGGCCTATAGGTGTTTGTGTGTATCTCTTTGTCTGATTTGAGTATTAGGGTAATAATGGCCTCATAGAATGAGGTTGAATGTATTTTCTTCTCTATTTTTTAAAACAGTTTAAGTAGGATTGGTATTAGTTTTCATTTAAATGTTTGGTAGACTTCACTGTAAAGCCATCAGGTTTCTAGCTTTTTCTTTTTTTTTTTTTTTCTTTTGCAGGGGGTGACATTATTAGAAGTCTTTTATGGGAGACTTTATTATGGGTTTGATATAACTACTTGTTATTGGATTGCTCAGATTTTGACTTTTACCTGTTTCAATCTTGGTAGCCTTTATGCATGTAGGAATTTGTCAATTTCTTCAAGATTTACCAAGTTATTAGCATATAGTTGATAAGACAGGCAATAACAAATGCTGTCAAGGATGTGAAGAAATGAGAACCCTCATACACTGTTAGTGGGAATGTACACTTTAATACAACCACTATTGAGAACAGTTTGGAGGTTCCTCAAAAAACTAAAATAGAGCTACACTATTGTCCAGCAATCCCACTGTTGCATATATACTTCAAAGGAAAGAAATAAAGGTATCAAAGAGATGTCCATGTCCCCATGTTTGTTGCAACACTGTCACAATAGCTAATATTTGGAAGCATCTTAAGTGTCAATCAAAAGATAAATGGATGGAAAAATGTGGCACATATACACAATGGAGTACTATTCAGCCATAAAAGGAATGAGATCCAGCCTTTTGCAAAAACATGAATAGAACTGGAAATCATTATGTTAAGTAAAATAAGGATAAGGGAGGCATAGAATGAGAAACATCAGATGTTTTATTTGCAGGATCTAAACATTAAAACATTTGAACTCATGGACACAGAGAATAGAAGGATGGTTACCAGGTGCTAGAACAGTAGTGTGTGACGGAGGGCAAAGTGAAGAAGGTTAATGGGTAAAAAAATAGAATAAATAAGACTTCTCATTTTATAGCACAGAAGGGTGACTATAGTTAATAATAACTTAATTTTACATTTAAAAATAACAAAAAGGATGTGATTAGAGTGTTTGTAACACAAAGAATAAATGCTTAATGAGATGGAGGCTGTATATTTTGTGATGTGATTATTTTACATTGCATGTCTATATTAAAACATCTCATGTAACAAAAAATAAAAAATAAAAAATGTCATGTCAATAATAAACGATTAACATTTTTTATTATTAATCCAGAACTATAGACTAGTCTCCTTCTAATAACTCCCTATGTGAATTCACATTAGGACATTTCAGAAATTGCATCTATCCAAAAATTTATATACAGACCGTGAATGATGTTATTTCGAGATACATTTTGTTAGGGTAGATATACTCACAGAGTTCCAAAGTGACAAAATTATAGTTTATTTTGAATTATATACCTGATAAATAAACCATATTTTATAAATATGCTATGAATTTCTTTCCCTTTAATTGTCCTATAATGTTCTCCACATTGGTAGGGATATTTTCCTGTTTTGTTCACTGCTATATATATGTACAGCAAGTAGAGCAGTGCCTGGCATGTAGTAGATTCTCAGTAAACAAACATTACATTAAGTTGTTCAAACTGACTCCTTTCTGATGTGTATAAGTAACCAATTTCAAATAAAAATGTATTCACATTCTGAGAATTCTAAAAAATTTCCAGCAATATAAAAGAGTTTACTAAAAACAGTACATATATGCAAAACAACTACAAATCAATCTTTGATATCTGTTTACCCAACATCATCATTTGTTTTGATACATACTGAAAATCTCTATGTATGATGCCTCTGTGTTTTTGAAGAAATGTAAAACATTACAGAGAAGACAAGTACGTGATTGTGATGTTAATTCAGAAAACGGAAGTACTACTGAGCAACTCGGTAAAATTTCTGCACAATTACAATTTATCTCCAGAACAATCTTACTCTGAAAGTTTTGTTCTTTTGAATGAAAGCTGACATTTATCATAGAGGGAGTCTTCTTAGGCCATATTCCTTAGATACTATTTATTTCCTATCCTTCTACTGATATAATCTTCATATTGCAATATATATATATATATATATATATATATATATATATACACACACACACACATATATATGTACATATATTCACAAATATGTATATATTTGTACATTGTTTATGAAGATTTGTTTTAAAACATGTTATAGGTAGGTGTGAATATTATTCATAGACAACATCACTTCACAAACTAAATGCAATATAATATTGTATTGTTTATTCTTTTGTTTTCTGACGGAGTAATAATGACTAATAAATTCTTATGATAATGATAATGACTAATTAGAAGAAGTTCTTTATCTCAGATAGTACAAGTGAGGAGGAAATCATGATTTCAGGGAAAAAGGGTAACTGAATAAAAACCACATGAATTTAGAACTCATAGTTAATCTATGCGATTAACAGTTTTGAATATTTTAATAATGGGATTGTTTCTTTGGCATAATAAAAAATAGTTACAGAGACAAATCTATTAAATAGGCTTTTCATATATTAGACTTTTCTGGCTACTCAATTTTTGGAGGGATTAGAATCTTAATTTCCAAACATTTCGTTGATGGCCATTTCCAATATGTTTTTACAATTTGATACATTAGCAATATTAAATAGGTAGCACATTTTGATCTTCTTTGATGATTGGAACACTTACAGTTTGTACTATAATTTGGATCTGGTTTGCTTGACCCCTCCAAATCTCATGTTGGCATTTGATCCCAATGTTGAAAGTTAAGAGTCTAACAGAAGCTGTTTGAGTCATGGAGGCAGACGTCTTGTGAAGTGGCTTAATGTCATTCTTGCAGTAATGAGAGAGTGCTCACTGTATTAGTTCCCACAAGAGCCAGTTGTTAAAGAGAGCCTGGCACCAGCCCCCAACCCCTTCTATCATTTGTCCTCCCTTGTCATGTGGTCTCTGTGCATGCCTTCTCCCCTTTGGCTTCTGCCGTGAGTGTAAAGTAGCCTGAGTCTCTCACCGGAAGCAGATGTTGGTACCATTCTTTTTGTACAGTCTACAGAACAGTGAGCCCAATAAAATTCTTCCGTATAAATTACCCAGACTCATGTGCTTTTTAGAGCAAGAAAAATGGACTAATTTTCTGTCTGCACATTCTAAATATCAGTCCTTATTTGCAGGCCTATCGGTGGAGAAGCTATAAGAAGCTAGACTGAATGTATTGAGATCCTCGGACCTACCATTTTTGCTCGTCTATTTTGAGGGAAAACCAGTAACAACCCTGCATCCAGCTTATTGTTTTATCAGGAGGTTTAATTTTGATACGTATGCAGAATCTTGATATAAAAATTGATTCAAATGTGAAGTATATATTCTTTCAGTACCAATTATTGAATACTTAAGTGTACCAGATTTGATGTTAGTATTTTTTAATTAAATGTAAAAAATTTGCATAGATTATTTAATATTTTCCCTTTAGGCAGAAATAAAACATGGTCAGAACAACATAATTGTAATAGGGATTTAAGTTCATTTGGCTACAGTTAACTAGGGTTTCCCTGTACTTCAAATGCTAGTTACGTTACTTCTTTGCCTTTAGATCTTGAGCAGTCTTTAAAGTCTCCCCTAATGAGTATATCGTTACAATCTGTGACTTCCTAAGAGTTCACCTCAGTATACTTTAGATTCTTGCAAATGACAAATAATGAATATATAGGCATATGTGTACATATGGATATAGACTACTTTTAAAGATAGAGAATATCCAATTACTATCTAACGTGAGATAATGTATTTAAGTATACCTGTGTACCTACAGTAAGAGGCATTTACTAGATCCTTCAATTGTCTCTTTTTTTTTTGAGACAGGGTCTCACTCTGCCACCCAGGCAGGAGTGCTATGGCATGTTCTTAGCTAACTGCCACCTTGACCTCAAAAGCTCAGGTGATCCTATCACCTCACTGCCCTGGGTAGCTGAGACTACAGGTGTGGGCACAATGTCCAGCTAATTTTTTTTTTTTTTTTGTAGAGATGGGGTTTCCTTATGTTGCCCAGGCTGTCAAACTCTTGGACTCAAGAGATCTACCCGCCTCAGCCTCCCAAAGTGCTGGAATTACAGATGTGAGCAACCATGCCTGGTGATTCTTCAATCTTTAATCTATAAATTGAAATTCTTGAGTACAACATGCAATTACTATACCTGTTGAGATCAACTACTTGTCCTTTGCCTATAAGAAGGAAAAGGCCATGAAATTTTTAATGAATGAATAATGTAGCCTGAGTCTATCTGCCCTAATCAATTTCATAATGTATGTCTACTTATTTGGTATAGAGTGATGCATTAATAGATTCATTTGTGGCCATTTGGAAATAGAAGGTTTGGGTATCTTGTAAAGATGTATATCCTTGTAGCAGATAGCAAAAATAATGAGAGATTCTTTACATCTGTGTGTCCACTCCTGTTTGTGATGAGACTTTGCAGCTCAGATTCAAGACTTTTTGGTCACATAACTTACATGTATTAGTTGAACATTAGCAAAAATGACACAAGTGAAGACATGAAAATTGCTGGGGTAAATGGAGCTTGCATTCTCCTGCTGATCTTGAGAAACCTATAGCTACATCCTTGTGAAAGAGCCTAAGCTAACCTGCTGAATGATGAGCAACACAAATTCCAGTTTCCTCTATCACTCCTGTTGACAAACAGCCAAATGCAGACATATGAATGAGAATATCAACCTTTATCTTACTACAGGTACATAAGGAACACAGCTGTAATACAGAGAAAAAATATACCAGTGAAACCAAATGAAAACTCACAACCTACGGAATCATGAGTAAATAAATGCATTGTTCCTTTAAACTATTTTATGGTGGGTTTGTTGTTTGAACAAAAGTAAATTAATAAAAGGATATATACCTATGTGTGTGTATATATATATATATATATATACACACACACACACACACACACACACACACACACACTCCCCAAATTCAAAGGGCATGTGACACACCTGATGATATGATTAAAATGCAGATTCTGATTTTTTAGATCTGGATTGGGGCCCACGATTTTGGAATTTTAATTAGTTCTAGCAGATAATGATGACTTGAGTCCACTGAACATACTTCGATTAACAAAGACTGTGATACAAAATATAAAACAGTTAATAAAAACACAAGTTTCTTAAGCCAATGATATTTGTTATTCTACTGAATAAAGCAAACTCATTTTATTTTATTATTTGTATTTTTATTTTTTTGAGACAGGGTCTCACTGTTACCAAGGCTGGAGTGCAGTGGAGAGATCTTGGCTCACTGCAACATCCACCTCCCATTCTATTTTAAATTTTTAAAAAATTATGATGTTTTCTCACCTAATGTAACAGATAACAACCCTCACCCCAAACACACACACACACACACACACACACGCACACACACACACACACACACTCATCCAAATTTTCCACTTTATTTCCAGGATGCAGTATATATATATGGGAAACTTTCAGACTAGAAGGATAGAAAACCATAATATCATGCAAATGAAATAAGTAATAGATAACTGGCAGGATACATATTTCAGTAAGTAAATTTCTTTGCAATAAATTTTATTTAAAATCATGTTCAAATAGTATGGCAATTAGAGTTTCTCCTCTTATTAAGCTTACATAGTAGTGATTGGTTTAGGGGTACAGAAAGTAATTTTTATTCATTCATTAATCTTCAATAAATGAATCGCTGAATTTGTAAATTCATAAATAAATTTCCTTTGAAAGTATAATCATGGGAAGAAATGAGGACTGAGTAGATCTCACTTAGTTACTGAAGTCAGAATTAAATAACTCATAGTTACAAATTAAAAAGAGCCTAAAGGGTATTCTCTTCTGTTTTGCTATCTGATACACAATGGGAGTAGAGTTTGCTATTTAACAGCTGAAAACTTTAGTCTTTTGAAAAGACTAAAAGAATTGAAGATAAATGAAATTGAGATTAAAAAGGATCAGAGAAAAGTAAATAATGACACAAATTCAGTCTTTTATGGATGCATACATCATAGAAAATGTTGAATTTTAAAATTCTTAAGATCACTTCCAACTACTAGTGTCCATTAATATTCTATAACAGCAAGTTGCCTAACTACAACAATGTGCAATGTTTAGTAACTTTTGTTAGTAACAATCATTAAAGAAAATCTTTCAAATTTAACAAATATGAAGATAGTTACTAAGTTAAAGAATATTTACTCATTTTCTCTTGAGTTGACTAATTTGTTAGTTTTGTTTTTTGTTTCACTGAAAATGATTTTGAGATGGTTGAATAGTACATGGTAATTTACTTACCTAAATTAGACACACATGCTTTTTACATAGAGATTAAAACTCTACATCTCTACCACCTCCACCATGTCACACACACACACACACACACACATACACACACACAGAGATACAATAATAATGGAAAATTTTAGTGACTACAAAATTTTAACAGCTTTTATTGGGATACAATTTACATATTGTGTACTATTTCGAAAGTTTTTAATCACTCCAAAAAACTATCATGTAATCATTACATTATAGCTCTCTATTTCACTCTGCTTCCAGCCCCCAGTGATCTCTAATCTACTTTCTGTCTCTATGACTTTGTCTATTCTAGATCTTGCATGCAAGTGCAATCATAAAATATATGTCTTTTTGTGTCTGATTTATTTTACTCAGCATAATGTTTTCAAGATTCATCCATGAACCTTGACTTGAACAAGAAATTATTTTCTTTTAGTGGCTAAATAACACCCAATCTTAGGTATATACCACTTTTGTTTACCTATTAATCTGTTGATGGACACTTTTATTGTTTCCAATTTTGGCTATTATGAATAATGCTGCAATGCACAATGGTGCTAAAGTATCTTCTCAAGACCCAGCTTTAACTACTTTGGACATATACCCAGAGGTGTAATTGCAGAATCATATTATAATTCTATATGTAGCTTTTTGAGGAACAGCCAAATTGCTTTCCACAGCAGCTGTGCCATTTTCAGTTCTCACCAGAATATTTTAGAGTTTCAATATCTTCACATCATCACCAACAATTGTTCTTTTTCTTGTGATTAAAAAAAAAATGTAACATGGAATCTACACTTTTAAAATCTTTTTAAGAATACAGTGTAAGTATTGCTAGCTATATTTGCATTGTTAAACAGCACATCTAAAGAAATCGTTCATCTTATTTAGCTGAAATTCTATACATATTAAACACAAACATTTCATTTTCCCTTCTTCTCAGCCCCTGACAAACTATCTTTCTACTTCCTTCTCTGAGTTTGAATATTTTAAGTACTTCATATAAGTGTAACCATGCAGTACCTATTCTTTTGTGACTCACTTATTTAACTTGGCGTAATGGCCTTAAGTATCATCCATATTGTCTCATATGACAGGATTCTTTTTTTTTTTTTTTTTTTTTTGAGGCTGAATGATATGCATTGCATGTATAAATTAGATTTTCTTTATCCATACATCTGTTGATCAACATTTAGATTGTTTAAACCTCTTGGCTATTGTGAACAATGCTGCAATGAATATGAGATTAGAAATAACTTGTAGAGATCCTGTTTTTTATTATTTTTAATACATGTAAAGAAGTGAGATGGCTGGACTGTGTGGTAACTCCATTCTTAACTTGGAGAAACATCATGTTTTTCATAGTTGTGAAACCTTTTTACATTTCTATCAATAGTATGCAGATGTTCAGTTTTTCCACATCTTCACCAACTCTTGTTATTTTCTGTGTCTATAATAATATCCATCTTAACAGGTATCAGGTGATATTTCATTGTGAATTTGATTTTTGTTTCCCTGATTATTAACAGTGTTGAACATCTTTTCATATACTTGTGGGACATTAGTATGTCTTATCTGAAGAACTACCTGTTTAAATCCTTTTCCCATTTATAAATTGGATTCTTTTGTTGTTGAATTGTAGAAGTTCTTTATAGTCTAGATACTAATCTCTTGTCAAATATGTGATTTGCAAATATTTTCTTCTGTTTTGTAGCTTGTCTTTCACTCTGTTGATAGTTGGCTTTGAAAAGGATTTTAGATTGATGTATTTCCACTTGTCTTTTTTTACATTTTTGCTTGTGATTTTTTTCATATCCAAAAACGTATTTTTGAATTTAATGTCATGAAGCTTTTTCTCTACATTTTTTCTGAGAAACTTGATGAATTTATGTATCACATTTGCTTTTTAATTAATTTTGAGTTAATTTCTGTATGTAGTATAAGATAAACATCCAACTCAATTATTTTGCAAGTGAATACCAAGATTCCTCAACATCATTTACTAAATAGATTGTTTTTTTTTTTTCCATTCAGTAGTGTCAGCACATTTGTCAGAGAAAGCTTAAGTATATATAGAAAGCTTTTTTAGGGAACTCTCTAGTCCATTACATTGGTCTGTTCTACAATTACCACACTCTTTGGATTACTATAGTTTTGTAATATATTTTGAAATAAAGTGTGAATTCTACAAGTTTGTTCTATTAATATTTCAGTTATTTTGGCTATTCAGAGTCCATTGAGATTTAATGTGATTTTTAGGATAAATTTGCCTATTTTTATAAAAAATTCCATTGGGATTTTGATAGGGACTTCAGTGAATTTGTATATCATTCTGAGTAATATGGAAATCTTAACAATATTGTCTTATCCATGAACACAGGCTATGTTTTTATTTACATGCATCGACTAAACTTATTTTAGCACTGTTTTGTAATTTTCAGTGTACAATTTTGCCTCCTTTGTTAAAATTATACTTGAATATTGTATTCTTTTTGCTGCTCTTATAAATGTGATTGTTTTCTGAAATTTTCAATTTTATGCCTAAGTCTAGTTTGCTGAGTATTTGTATCATGCAGGGATGCTGAATTTTATTGAATGATTTTTTTTCTAAACCTGTTAAGATGATTATGTATTTTTTGTCTTTAATTTTGTATATGGGATGTATCATGTGTATTGATTTGCATATGTGGAACCACCCTTGCATATTTGTGATAAATTGTATGTTCTCCTAGTTTATTATCTTTTTGATGTGCTGTTAGATTCAATTTTCTAGTGTTTTATAAGGATTCTTGCATCTATGGTCATCAGGGATATTGGCCTGAGGTTTTCCTTTTCTGTTGTTTCCTTTTGTGACTTGGATATGGTGGTGATATTAGCCTCATAAAATAAGTAAGGATGAATTTCCTTACTTTTTTCCTTACAATTTTTTTCGATTAGTTTTGAGGAGAAGGGCATTAGTTCATCTTTGTATGTCTGGTAGGATTTAGCTGTGAATCAGTCTGGTCCTGGTATTGTCTTTTGTTGGGAGATGTTTGCATTACTGACTCAATCTCATTACCAATTATTGGTCTATTCAAGAGTTTTATTTCTTGCTGGTTTAATATCAGAAGGTTGTATGTTTCATGGAATTTATCCATTTCCTCTAGGTTTTCTAGTATGTAAGCATACAGTTGTTCATAATAGTCTGTGATTATTTTTTCTGTTGTATCAGTTGTAATATCTGCTTTTTTACCTTTTATTTTAGGGTCAGCCTTGTTATTATTTCTGGTTGTATTTATTAGCATTTTCTCTCTTCTTGGTTAGTGCAGATAATCTTTTATCAATTTTCTTTCTCTCTCTGAAGAACCGACTTTTCCTTTTTTTGATCCTTCGTATTGTTTTCTTGATCTCTATTTCCTTTAGTGCTATTCTGATGCTTGTAATGCAACTGATTTTAAATACACCGACTTTATTTTTAGGTCTAGTAGGCTTCATGCAGATTATCTGGAATTTGTCATATATTGAATCATGTTATCTGTCAACAGAAATAGTTTTACTACTTCCCTTTCAATTTTGCTTTTTATTTCTTTGTCTTGTATAATTGCCTTGGCTAGATCTTCCAAAACAACGTTGAATGCCAGTGGTCAATGCAGCAATGCTTGCCTTATTCTTAATTATAAAAGGAAAATTTTAATTCTTTCACCTTTAAGTATGATGTTCGCTGTAGTACACACATAAATTACCTTTATCATTTTGAGAAAGTTGCCTTTCATGTCAAATATTCTGAGATTTTACCATAAAAAGAGTTGAAATTTTAAAATGGATTATCTGTGTCAATTGAAGTAATTATGTATTATTTTATTGCAGTAATGTGGTTATTGCATTAATTTTTCCTGCATTGAACCACCCTTGCTATCATGAGGTAAATCTCACTTGGCAATGGTATACAATTATTTAATATACTGTGGGGCTAATTTTGCTAGTATTTTGGTTAAGAGTTTTACACTTGTATGAATAAGGATTATTGGTCTGTAATTTTATTTTCGAGTCAATCTTTATTAATATTGGATAATGCTGGTCTCACAGAATGAGCCAGAAAGTATAGCTTCTGCTCTAGACTGAATCTGTAAAAATTGTTATTAATTCTTTAAATGTTTGGTTGAACTCATGAGTCAAGATTCTGGCACTGGACTTTAGTTGTGGGGAGATTTTTGATGAGTTATTTAAACTCTTAGTATAGTTGTATTAAATTTTTAATTCCTCTTCAATCAGTTTAGATAATTTATGTGCTTTTAGAAATTTGTCCATTTAATCTATTAATAGGTTATCTAATTTGTTGGCATTCAGTTGTTCTTAACATTTTCATATTTTGATTCACTAAGGTTTTCAGGTTTATAAACTCATTTTTAATTGAATTTGGGAAGTTTTCAGCCACTACTTATTCAAATATTCTTTCTGTGTCTTTCTCTTCCTCTCTAGAACTCCCAATAGTGTCCCCCAAGCTCTGTTTATTCCTTCACTGAACTTACTCTATTTTATATCATTAATTTTTATTACTTTTCTTCATTTTTCTCAAATTTAATAATTTCAGTTATCTTGTCTTCGGTTTTGCTAACCTTTTTTCCTTCTGCCTGCTCAAATCTTCTATTTAACCCTTCTATTTAATTTTATATTCATTTTTGTATTTTTTTATTTAGAATATGTTTGATTTTTTAAAATAAATTATATCTTTTTATTGATATATAATTTAGCTCATATGTAAATTTTATGATTACCTTTAGTTTTTTTGTCCCCATTTGTTTTTTAGGGGGGAAGTCAATGTGGTTTTGAGCACATTTAAGACACACATATTAGAATATTTTTATAGAAGATCTGATGTCTGGGTTTCCTCAAGGTTGGTTTTTGTCAGTTTATTTTGTTCCTTTGAATGGAACATACCTTTCTGTTTCTTTGTGTATATTGTAAGTTTTGGTCAAAAACTAAACATTCAAATATTATAATTTGAGAACTCTGAAGGTCATATTTTCCTTTTCTCCAAGACTTGCTTTGTTATACTTTTTAAATGTTGTTATTGTTATTACTGCTGCTGTGGGCTGTGGTAGTTCACTTAGGTACTTTCCCAAAATCTTTACAAAGTCCGTATTCTTTGTCATGTATGGTCAGCGATGTATCCGTTTTGTTGGCTAATGTTTAGCTGACGCTTTAACACATATTTACATGAATGTCCAGTTAGAAACAAAACAAATGGGCTGGGTGCAGTAGCTCACACCTATAATCCCAGCACTTTGGGAGGTGGAGGCAGGCAGATCACTTGAGGTCAGGAGTTGGACACCAACCTGAGCAAAACCCCATTGCTATTAAAAATAGAAAAATTGGCCCGGCATGGTAGTGTGTGCCTGTAATCCCAGCTATTCGAGAGGCTGAGGCAGGAGAATCACTTGAACCTAGAAGGCGGAGGTTGCAATGAGCCAAGACTGCGCCACTGAACTCCAGCCTAGGTGACACAGCAAGACTCTATCTCAAAACAAACAAATAAACAAACAAAGTAAAAACAAAAACTTCTCCCAATGTTTGCAAACTCCCTCTGGCTGGGAGACTCCTTTAACACTTGGTCTGCACTGAGTACAGACTTGTCTTGCACTGAGTGTAGTGAGCCTTGCACTGAGTGTAGAAACCTACCTGAGGTGGAAGCTCAGAATCTATCCTTGTTTTTTTCTGAACATGCATAATGTCCTAGGCATGTCTGTGGCTTTCAAAATTCTCTTATATGTACAAGTTATTTTGATTTTCCTAATTTTCCAAATAATCTTTCCCAGATTTTACTCTTGGACTTATGTATGTCTTTTAAATGTCTTAATCATTCTTTACTCCAGGCATCTTTGGTTTGTTAGATCACTTGGCAGCGCTTTTCAGCAATGCCCAGCACTTTCCCAGACTATCTTACAAATTAAGTGAAACAGAGATGAGTATCTTGCATAGCCTTTCAAGAGGCCCTGAGAGGTGTTACAGTAGACATACATGGTAATTTACAAATAAAGTCCGCTCCTCTCCCTCTGGAAATGGGGGCTGGGGCATCACACTGGAATGCAGGTTGATGTTCCTTTAAAACTTTCACTGCCTTTTAAGCCAGTACAGCAGGCTGGGGTGGGGTGGCAAGGACAATTTAAAATGCCACAGAACTTTCCTATTTCCAAGTTCCGTCTTTCTTATTCAGTATTTCACTTGGTTATTATACATTTTTGACTGTTTTCCAGAGATCTTATAATGTTGCTTCTGACAATTCCTGCTAGTTTGTGAATGATTCTGTCAGAGTGGCTTCTGACAATTCCTGCTAGTTTTTTTAATGATTCTGTAGGAGTGAATGAGATCTGGGAGTGCCTATTCTTCCATTCTGTTGATGTCCTTCCTCTGCATCATTTTAATTTGGGCCTCGAGTAACTATGTTTAAATAAACCATGTCACACTAAAGCAAACAAACAAAAAACAAAGCTTCTACCATAGTAGAGGATAAATATTCCATTTTCTCTGTGAAGCATATGGATATCAGACTATACTTTTGTGGGTATGATAAAGACATTATTTTAATTAAATAATTTTTTTCAAATGAGAAATGTGAAAGTGACAAATTTTTGTCTCTACCAATTATGATTTCTGATAATTTGACTCATAATGATTGTTGAGAAATTCATAAACTACAAGCAAATATCTCACCATGGAAGGTTTAGGAAAAATAATGCACTTTATCTAAATTAAAAATTAGGCTGGGCATTATGGCTCACACCTGTAATCCCAACACTTTTGGAGGCTAAGATGGGTGGATTACTTGAGGTCAGGAGTTCAAGACCAGCCTGGCCAATATGGTGAAACCGCATCTCTACTAAAACTACAAAAAGTAGCCAGCTGTGGTGACGTGCACCTGTAATCCCAGCTACTTGGGAGGCTGAGGCTAGAGAATTGCTTGAACCCTGGAGGCAGAGCTTACAGTGAGCAGAGATCATGCCACTGCATTCCAGCCTGAGCAACAGAGCGAGACTGTCTCAAAAAACAAAAAAATCATAAGGTGTCTATTATGTTGTCAGACACCATGTAAATTATTTCACAGACCTTATCACATTTATCTTTGTAATAACTTTCCACTTTTGCAGAATTGTTAATCAGAGAAGTTATTAAAATTTTCCAAAGATATACAAGTTGTAAATAGGAAAATCACATTTAAACCAGATCTTCTTACTTCAATTCTACAATTCTATAGCTGACCATATTCATTTTCTAGCATATTTTAAATGGGGTTTAATGTGACATTATGAAAGCATGCAGAGATATGTGAAGATAAAATTTAAATTTAAAGAGAATGCAGTCTTTCAAAATGAAAATCTAGGTAGTGGCTCTCAGAAAAAGTAAAGACTGATAATGTTTTTACAATATGTCCATTGCCATTTGTACAGAGCTTATAAATCATATCATCCTAATCACAGACACTTTTTGTTGTATGTCAACATATACAATGCACCAATTAATAGTAGTTATAAGATATTTCTGCCAATATTTGCAATACAACATTAAAAAAATAGTAACAAGAATGGCCTTAAAGATGTAGGATTTTGTAACTATGTAGTATGACTATATGTAATTCATCAGAGTCAAACTCTTTAAAATGACAAACCAATACTAGTTAACTACTTTTTGCTAGCAACAAAATCATACCAGTTTCTTTAGTTTCTGTAAAGCCATTTACCCATATTTTGCATGGAAGGCTAGTCTTATGACAGCAGTGAAGAAAAATGCATGTCCACATAGGGAAATGAATGATACGATAACAGCAAATAAGTAGTACACTTGCCAAATTTTCTGACATTTTTCACCTCAACAAACTTTGCTAATCTATCATGGTATTCTTCATTTTGAGCCTGGATTTTATCTTAGAATGCCTCTAAACATAGATCTAAAAATTGCTGCCATTCATCAATAAGAGTTAAAACAATAAGAGTTCAAACTTGGTGGCTATCTCTAAAAAACAGTATAATTTATAGTTTTTAATGCCAATAAATTTTGCCTTATACATCATCAAAATTCAGTGTAAAATGTATTCTATTAACACATTAAATTTTGTCATAAACCTTTGAAATTTTTCCACAGGGGAAAAAAGAAACAAATATTTAAAAAATACCCATAGAGGCTGAGCATGGTGGCTCACGCATATAATCCCAGCACTTTGGGAGGCCGAGGCAGGTGGATCACGAGGTCAAGAGATCGAGACCATCCTGGTCAACATGGTGAAACCCTATCTCTGCTAAAAATACAAAAATTAGGTGGGCATGGTGACACGTGCCTGTAATCCCAGCTACTCAGGAGGCTGAGGCAGGAGAATTGCTTGAACCCAGGAGGCAGAGGTTGTGACGAGCCAAGATCATGCCATTGCACTCCAGCCTGGGCAACAAGAGCGGAATTCTGTCTCAAAAAAAAAAAAAAAAACAATTTTGGGGACAAAGATATAACCCTAACAGTTTATAGGCAAATTATTATTTTTTCTACAAAGACAATAAAACCTTTATTTACTGTTTCAAGTTTTTTTTAAAGATACCACATTAACTTATTTTGCTTATACTGTCTAACAAGAAATCCATCTCATTAAAACTGAGCTACTCTCCTGCTTTTGCGAGTTTATAATTCAAAAAGTCTCTAAGTGAGAATAACATCAGCAAGATGGCAGACTGGGAGTTTCCATCACTCAGCATCTTCACAGAAACATGAATTTGAAGAAACATTCACTCAAAAAAAGTACCTTCACAAGAGCTAAGTAATTCAGGTAAGCAATTGCTACAAATGGTTGGAACACGGAAAGAAGAAAAGATGCATTAAAGGGGTATAAAAAAATCTTTCACATCACTCATGTCACCCATTCCCTCTATGTGGAGGAAGGAGAATGAAGTGAGCAACAGACTTTGCCACTGACCTTGACACCAAACCTGACCCAGGCTTGCCTCTGTGGCCCCAGGCTCCAGGCTAGATCCTAAAGACTCAAATTTCAAGACAATCCTAGAGTAAGACCAGCTCCAGCATTCCTAGAATTATGGATGACCCACATGGTTCAAAACACAGGTCGGCATTCATAGACTAAGGTTCCAGGTTGCCCCCAAAGACCTAGGTTTTAGGCTCACCATAGTGCCAGGGTAGCCCCTGGTTTAGTAGGGGTTTAGGCTCCATGCAGGCCATTGTGGATCCAGGCTCCAGGCTGGTCCTAGTTGCTGCAGGCTCCAGGTCTGCCCCAATGCTAGACTAGCCCCAGTAGGCCCAGGCAGGCGGCCTGTCACTATGAATCAAGGTGCCAGGCCCTCCCCAGCACTAGTTGGATCCTTGTGAACTCAGGCTTAAAAGCCACCCCAGGCTCTAGGCTAGCTCGGTAATCCCTAGCTCCAGGATAATTCCTGTGGACCAGACTCTAGGCAAGCCTCAGTATCATGTCAACCCCCATTTCCCAAATCCAGGCCAGCCTTTACATGGGCAGGCTTCGGGAAAGCCCTAGTGCTAGCTTAGGTTTCATGTCCTGAGGCTCCAGGCCAGCTCCTAGGGATCCAGACCCAAGCATGTCACTGCATACCCAGGCCCCAGGACCTGCTCTATAGTCTGACGAACGAGGACCACTTTAGTAGATCCTGACATTAGAACAGTCTCTATGGATTCAGGACTAGGTCCATCCCAGTGGATGAAAACACCAAGCCCACCCCAGCACCAGACAAGCCCTCAATGACTCAGAATTAAGGCTTATCCCAGGCTCCAGGTTGGCATCCAAAGCCTTGACACCAGTTCAGCACCCATGGATCTATGCAGCAAGATCACCTCAGTGCCAGTATGACCCCTGTGGATTCGGTTTCAAGGCTCCAAGATGGTATCTGAAGCCCCAGATTTCAAGCATCTCCTGCCACCTCAGGCTCCACACCTGCCCTGTGGCCCCAGGTATGAGGCTTCTACCTGAAAAATTACGTGCTAGGCCTGTCCCAGCATCAGGCCTTACCCCATTGTCCCAGAGTCCAGGCTAGACACCACAATCCAGACACAAGGCCGAGGCATAAGGCCCAAGACCAAGGCATAAGGCCAACTTCCATGTGCCTACGGTTCATGCTCACCACTGTGCGTCTTGCTAATGTCTCTGCATGCAGACTAAGGACCACACACATTCTGTATGATCCAGGTGCCAACTCACAACAGCAGCGGGCTGGCTGATACGGACTGCAGTTCAAGGACTGCCCCAGGCTTCAGAGTGGAAACCGTGGCCCCACGCACCAGGACGCGATCTATAGTACCAATTACCTGGCCTCTCTTTGTAGACTCAGGCTCTAGGCTTGCCATAGAACTATGCTAGCCCCTACATCATAGGACTCTAGGCTGAGCTCTGTGAAGCAAGGTCCTAAGTCTGTCCCATGGCCAGAGCATTCTCAGTGGCCCCAGGATCCAGACTGGACCACTCAAAATCTTTAGACAGGCTGACTGTTGAAGGGCTTTTCCTGTCGAAGCCAGTCTGTAAATGTGCCTACTTCAGATGTGCAGACACGAATGCAAGACATAATCCAGGAATAACCAGGATAATATTACATTACAAAAAGAACAAAATGAAGCATCAGTAAGGAACTATAAAAATGAAAATTGACTGGGCGGCATGGCTCATGAATGTAATCCTAGCACTTTGGGAGGCTAAGGCAGATGGATCACTTGAGCACAGAGGTCCAAGACCAGCCTGGGCAGCATTGCAAACCCTATCAGTGAGCTACAAGAGAACACAGATGAACAAACATAGTTATAAATAGTGTAACAACATTTTGGTCAATGATGAACCACATATACAATGATGGTCCCATAAGATTATAATGGAGCCGAAAAATTCCTATTGCCTATGTACATCTATTGTAGTCATTGTTAAATCATAGAAAAGTGCCTTATTAACATATTTGTGATGATGCTGGTAAAACAAACTCACTCCTTAAGAAAAATCTCAGGCAGGTCCTTTAGAAGGTATTGCAGAAAAAGGCATCGTTATCATAGGAGCTGACAGTTCCATGTGTGTTACTGCCCCCTAAAGAATTTCCTGTGGGACAAAATGTACAGGTGGAAGATAGTGATATTAATGATCCTCATCCTGGGCAAACCAAGGCTAATATGTGTGTGTGTGTCTCAGCTTTTAACAAAAATTTAGAAGTAAAAAATAAAAAAGATAAAAATATGAAAATGCTAGTAAAGATACAAAGAAATAGTATTTTTGTAGTGCTGTACACTATGTTTGTGTTTTAAGCTAAGTGTTATTACAAAAGAGTCAAAAAGTTAAAAAAACAAAAGGAGGCTGGGTGCGGTGGCTCACACCTGTAATCCCAGCACTTTGGGAGGCCAAGGCGGGTGGATCACAAGGTCAAGAGATCGAGACCATCCTGGCCAACATGGTGAAACCCCGTCCCTATTAAAAATTTAAAAATTAGCTGTGTGTGGTGGTGCATGCCTGTAATCACAGTTACTCGGGAAACTGAGGCAGGAGACTTGCTTGAACCCGGGAGTCAGAGAATGCAGTGAGCCAAAATCATGTCACTGCACTCCAGCCTAATGCCTGGTGACAGAGTGAGACTCTCTCTCAAAAAAAAAAGAGTTTACAAGTAAAAATATTATCGTAAGCTGTTTATTATTTATGAAAGAAAAATATATTTTTATAAATTTAATATAGCTTTAGTGTATTATTTATGAAGTCTATAGTGGTGTACAGTAATTTTCTAGGCCTTTACATTCACTCAACACTCACTAACCCACTCAGAGTAACTTCCAAGAGTACAAGCTTTATTCATGGTAAGAACCCTATATAGGTATGACACTATTAGTTCCCTAAAGTACCCTATATAGGTATGATTCTGACACTTCTACTCTTCTTTGCACATCTGACATTGTTTATTCTTTACACTTTACTTTTGTTGTACCTTTTCAATGTTTAGATATATTTAGATGTACAAATACTTACAATTCTATTACAATTGTCTACATTATTCAGTACAAAAACATTTACAGGTGTGTGGCCTAGAAGAATAGTCTTATACCATAGTCTATACTATATTGCCTAAGTGACATGTGGGCTATAATATCTAGGTTTGTGTTTGTACACTCTTCGATGTTTGCTCAATTAAAAAAAAAAAGCTTAATTACACATTTATCAGGGTTTATCCTCATTATTATCCAATTCATGAGTATACATGAACTAAGAATAAGGATACTGGAACTAACAAAGATTAACCATTAAAAAGAACCAAGCAAACATTCTGGAGCTGGGAGAACAAAATTACAAACATTAAAAATTTTTAACGTTTCAACAGGAGATATGATCAAACAGTAGAAAGCATCAGTGGGCATAAAAACGGGTCATTTGAAATTTCCCAGTCAGAAAAACAAAAAGGAAAAGAGAATAAAGCCTCTAAGACTTATGGGACAACATAAAATAAGCCAAATAGGCATCATGAAAGTTCCCAAAGGAACAAAGAAAGAGAAATGGGCAAAAAGCATTTTTTGAAGAAAAAGAAAATGATGACTCTCTAAATGTGGAGAGGAAAATGAACATTCTGATCCATGGAATTTAAAAAGCCTCAAATAGAACAAGACAGGGATATTCACTCTCACCACTTTTATTCAACCTGACACTGGCAGTTCTAGCTAGAGCAATTAGGCAAGAGAAAGAAACAAAAGTAATCTAAATTAGCTTCAGAAAGTTAAATTGTCTCTATTTGAAGATGATATGACAGTACACACACACACACACACACACACACACACACACGTAAATTTCTCTGTCCCTCCCACCAAAAAACCTATTAGAACTAAAACAAATACAGTAAATTTACAGGAAGCAAAATCAAAATAAAAAAAGTGTTATATCAAAATAAAAATCAGTTATGCTTCTATACGCTAACAAAGAACTACGAAAAAAGAAATTAAGACATCAGTCCTATTGATATTATCAAAAGATTAAATATTTAGTAATACCTTTAACCAAGGAACACATGAATAATCTGCACACTAAAAAATTTGAAACTTTGATGAAACAATAGAGTAAACCTTGTTATTTTGAGGCATAATATTTCAAGGCCTAATTTGTTGAGGTTTTTAACATGAAGGCATGTTGGATTTTATCAAAAGTCTTTTCTGTGTCTATTAAAATAATAATGCGGTTTTATTGTTAATTATGTTTATGCGGTGAATCCCATTTATTAATTTGCATATGTTAAACCAACCTAGCATCCCAGGAATAAAGCCTGCTTCATCATGGTAAATTAGCTTTTTGATATGCTGCTGGATTCAGTTCACTAGAAATTTTTTTTGAGGATTCTCGTGTCTACATTAATAAAGGATATTAGCCTGAAGTTGTTATTTTTCATTGTGTCTCTGCCGGGCTTTCATATCAGAATGATGCTGGCTACACAGAACGAGTTAGGGAGAAATTCCTCCCCCTCAATTTTTTTGAATAATTTCAGTAGGATTGATACTAAATCTTCTACTCTTCTTTGTACATCTGGTAGAATTTGGCTGTGAATCCCTCTGGTGTAGGCTTTTATTGGTTGGTAGACGTTTTATTACTGATTCACTTTCGGAGCTCATTATTGGTCTTTTCAGGATTTTAATTTCTTCCTGGTTCAATCTTATTAGGCTGTGTGTTTCCAGAAATTTGTCCATTTCCCTCTAGGTTTTCTATTTGTGTGCAGAGAGTTGTTCATAGTAGTCCCAGGATTTTCTATATTTCTGTGGGACCAGTTGTAATGTAACCTTTGCCATTTTTGATTATGTTTATTTGGATCTTTTCTCTTTTTTTCTTTATTAAACTTGCTCGAGGTTTATCAATCTTGTTGAACCTTTTGAAGAACCAACTTTTGGGTTGTTTCATCTTAAATATGAATATTCACATCTCAATTTTATTCAGTTCTGCTCTGATTTTGGTTATTTCTTTTCTTTTTCTAGCTTTGGGTTGGTTTGCTCTTGATTTTTCTAGTGCCTCTATGTGTGATGTGAGGTTGTAAATTTGAGGTCCTTCTAATTTTTATTTTAACTTTTAAGTTCAGGGGTACATGTGCAGGTTTGTTACACAGGTGAACTTGTGTCATGGGGGTTTGTTGTACAGATTATTTCAACACCCAGGTATTAAGCCTAGTACTCATAAGTTATTTTTCCTGATTCTCTACCTCTTCCACCCCTCATCCTCCAATAAGCCCCATTATGCATTGGTCCCCTTTTAATGTGCCTGTGTTCTCCTCATTTAGCTTTCACTTATAAGTGATATCATGTGAGAGTTTGTATTCTGTCCCTACATTAGTTTTCTAAGGATAATGGCCTCCAGCTCCATCCATGTCACTACAAAAAACACGTTCTTGTTATTTTATCATGGCATCATGGGATTTCATGGTGTATACTTAGTGCTATAAATGTTCCTATTAACTGCTTTAGCTTCTTCAGCTTTAGCTGTGTCCTAAAGATTCTATATGTTTTTATTAATTTCAAAGATCTTTTTGTTATTTCTGCATTAATTTTATTTTATTTTACTCAAAAGTCATTCGGGAGCAGGTTGTCTAACTTCCATGTAATTGTACAGTCTTCATAGCATGGGTTTCATATTCATGGTATTGATTTCTGTTTTTTGTTTCTTTGTTGTCTGAGAGCGTGGAAGAAGCTGCCAAGTGCCAAAGAACTCTTTTATTATTATTATTTTTTGTACTTTACGTTCTGGGGTACATGTGCAGATCATGCAGGACTGTTGCATAGTTACACACATGGCAATGTGGTTTGCTGCCTCCATCCCCCCATCACCTACATCTGGCATTTCTCCCCATGTTATGCCTCCCTGACCTCCCACTCTCCCACTGTCCCTACTTTGGCCCCCACAACAGATCCCATTGTGTGATGCTCCCCTCCCTGTGTCCATGTGTTCTCATTGTTCATCGCCTGCCTATGAGTGAGAACATGTGGTGTCTGATTTTCTGTTCTTGTGTCTGTTTGCTGAGCATTATGGTTTCCAGATTCATCCATGTCCCCACAAAGGACACAAACTCATCATTTTTCTATGGCCGCGCAGTATTCCATGGTGTATATGCGCCACCATTTTCCTTGTACAGTCTATTGTCAAGAGACGTTTGTGTTGGTTCCAGGTCTTTGCTATTGTAAACAGTGCCGCTAGGAATATATGTGTGCATGTGTCTTTACAATAGAATGATTTACAGTCCTTTGGGACTATAAATCTCAGCAATGGGATTGCTGGGTCAAATGGCATTTCTATTTCTAGGTCCTTGAGGAAGCACCACACTGTCTTCCACAATGGTTGAACTAGTTTACACTCCCACCAACAGTGTAAAAGTGTTCCTATTTCTCCACATCCTCTCCAGCATCTGTTGTCTCTAGATATTTTAATGATTGCCATTCTTTTTTTTTTTTTAATTGCATTTTAGGTTGTGAAGAACATGCAAGATTGTTGCATAGGTACACACATGGCACTGTGGTTTTCTGCCTTCCATCCCCTCGCCTGTATCTGTCATTTCTCCCCATGCTATCTCTTCCCACCTCCCCACCCCCCCGTCCGTCCCCCATTTCCCCCCAATGGACCTCAGTGTGTAGTGCTCCCCTCCCTGTGTCCATGTGTTCTCATTGTTCAACACCCGCCTATGAGTGAGAACATGCGGTGTTTGATTTTCTGCTCTTGTGTCAGTTTGCTGAGAATGATGGTTTCCAGGTTCATCCATGTCCATACAAAGGATGTAAACTCATTGTTTTTGATGGCTGTGTAATATTCCATGGTGTATATGTACCACATTTTCCCTATCCAGTCTATCATCGTTGGGCATTTGGGTTGGTTCCAGATCTTTGCTATTGTGAACAGTGCTGCAATGAACATTCGTGTGCATGTGTCCTTATAGTAAAATGACTTATAATCCTTTGGATATATACCCAATAATGGGATTGCTGGGTCAAATGGGATTTCTATTTTTAGGTCCTTGAGGAATCGCCACACTGTCTTCCACAATGGTTGAATTAATTTACATTCCCACCAACAGTGTAAAAGTGTTCCTATTTCTCCACATCCTCTCCAGCATCTGTTGTTTCCCGATTTTTTAATGATCGCCATTCTAACTGGTGTGAGATGGTATCTCAATGTGGTTTTGATTTGCATTTCTCTGATGACTAGTGATGATGAGTATTTTTTCATATCTTTGTTGGCCTCCTGTATGTCTTCTTTTGTAAAGTATCTGTTCATATCCTTCGCCCATTTTTGAATGGGTTTGTTCGTTTTTTTCTTGTAAATCTGTTTTAGTTCTTTGTAAATTCTGGATATCAGCCCCTTGTCAGATGGGTAGGCTGCAAAAATTTTTTCCCATTCTGTTGGTTGCCGATTCACTCTACTGACTGTTTCTTTTGTCGTGCAGAAGCTGTGGAATTTGATTAGGTCCCATTTGTCTATTTTGGCTTTTGTTGCCATCGCTTTTGGCGTTTTGGTCATGAAGTCCTTGCCTACGCCTATGTCCTGAATGGTTTTGCCTAGATTTTCTTCTAGGGTTTTTATGGTGTTAGGTCTGATGTTTAAGTCTTTAATCCATCTGGAGTTAATTTTGGTGTAAGGTGTCAGGAAGGGGTCCTGTTTCTGCTTTCTGCACATGGCTAGCCAGTTTTCCCAACACCATCTATTAAACAGGGAATCCTTTCCCCATTGCTAACTGGCATGAGGTGGTAATTCAATGTGCTTTGGATTTGCATTTCTCTAATAATCAGTGATGATGAGCTTTTTTTCAATTGTTTGTTGGCATTACATATGTCTTCTTTTGAAAAGTGTCTGTTCATATCCTTCTCCCACTTTTGAATGGGTTTTTTTGTTTGTTTGTTTGTTTTAAATCTGTTTTAGTTCTTTGTAGATTCTGGATATTAGCCCTTTGTCAGACGGGTAGATTGCCAAAATTTTTTCCCATTCTCTTGGTTGATGGTTCACTCTAATGATTGTTTCTTTTGCTGTACAGAAGCTCTAGAGTTTAATTATGTCCCATTTGTCTATTTTGGCTTTTGTTGCCATTGCTTTTGGTGTTTTAGTCATGAAGTCCTTGCCTATGCCTATGTCCTGAATGGTTTTACCTATGTTTTCTTCTAGGGTTTTTTTTTTTTTTTTTTTTTTTTTTGGTGTTAGGTCTTATGTTTAAGTCTTTAATCCATCTGGAGTGAATTCTAGTGTAATGTGTCAGGAAAGGGTTCAGTTTCTGCTTTCTGCACATTGCTAGCCAGTTTTCCCAATGTCATTTATTAAAAAGGGATCCTTTCCCCATTGCTTGTTTTTCTCAGGTTTGTCAAAGATCAGATGGTTGTAGATGTGTAGCATTGCCTCCAAGGCCTCTGTTCTGTTCCATTGGTTTATATCTCTGTTTTGGTACCAGTACCATGCTGTTTTGATTGCTGTAGCCTTGTAATGTAGTTTGAAATCAGGTAGCATGATGCCTCTGGCTTTGTTCATTTGGGTTCTCTATTGGTTCCATAAAGTTTAAGGTGTTTTTTTCCAGTTCTGTGAAGAAGGTCATTGGTAGCTTAATGGGGATAGCATTGAATCTATAAATTTTTGTGGGCAGTATGGCCATTTTCATGATATTGATTCTTCCCAACAATGAGCATGGAATGTTTTTCCATCTGTTTGTGTCCTCTCTTATTTCCTTGAGCAGTGATTTGTAGTTCTCCTTGAAGATGTCCTTTACATCCTTTGTTAGCTGAATTCCTAGGTATTTTATTCTCTTTGTAGCAATTGTGAATGGGAGTTCACTTTTGATTTGCCTCTCTGTTTGTCTGTTATTGGTTTACAGAAATGCTTTTGATTTCTGCACATTGATTTTTTATCCTGAGACTTTGCTGAAGTTGCTTATCAGTTTCAGGAGATTTGGGGCTGAGATGATGGGATCTTGTAAATATACAATCATGTCATCAGCAAGTAGAGACAATTTGACTTCCTCTCTTCCTATTTGAATACTCTTTATTTATTTCTCTTGCCTGATTTCCCTGGCTAGAACTTCCAACACTATGTTGAATAGGAGTGGTGAGAGAGGCCATCCTTGTCTAGTGCCAGATTTCAAAGGGAATACTTCCAGTTTTTGCCCATTCAGTATGATATTGGCTATGGGTTTGTGGTAAATAGCTTTGATTATTTTGTGATAGATACCATTGATGCCCAGGATGCCCACTTTCACTACTGTCCACAACAGAGTAACGGAAGTTCTATCTACAGAATGTGAAAGAGAGACAGAGAGAAAGAGAGAGAAACAGAAAGAGAGAGAAATGGAGAAAGGGAGAAAGAAAATAAAGAGAGAAAGAAAGAATCCAAAATGACAAAGAAAAAGTCAAAAGATCTTATTTGTACATGATATGATTATATATTTGGAAATTCTAACGATTCCACCAAAAAATAATTAAAACTCGTGAGATTACTGTAAACAAATTTAGTAATATTGCAGGTTACAAAATCAATGCACAAAAATCAGAAACATGTCTGTATGCAAATAGCAAACAATCTGAAAAAGAAATTGAAAAAGTAATTTCATTAAAATAGCTACAAATATAATAAAATACCTGAGAATAAACTTGAAGAAGTGAAGGAACTCTACAATGAAAACTATAATACATTGATGTAATAAACTGAAGATGACACAAAACAATGAAAAGATTCTATGCTCATGGATTAGAAAAATCCAAATTGTTAAAATATCTATACAACCCAAACCAATCTAAAGGTTCAGTGCAATCCCTATAAAAATACCAATAATATTTTTCACAGAAATAGAAAAAAAATCCTAAAATTATATAGAAACAGAAAATCCAAAGCTATTCTGCACAAAAAAAGTTAAACTGTGGAAATCACCTTACCTGACTTCAATTGTATTACAGAGATATAGTATCCAAAACAGCATGGTATTGGCATAGAGACAGATACATAGAACAATGGAACAGAAGAGAGAAGACATAAACAAATCCACACATCAAAAGTGAACTCATTTTTGAGAAAGGTTCCAAGAATATACACTGGGGGAAAGCACAGTTGTTTTAACAAATGGTGATGCAAAAACTCGATATCAATATGCAGTCAAAAGAAACTGGAGTCCTATCTTCCAATTATACAAAAATCAAATCACAATGAATTAAAGTCTTAAATATAAAACCTCTCTGCATGAAACTGCTAAAAGAAAACATTGGAACTGGGCAAATATTTTTTTTAGTAATACCCTATAAGCATAAGCAATCAAAACAAAAATGGACAAGCTGGATCCAACCAAGTCAAAAGGCTTCTGCAGAGCATTGGGAACAATGAAGTGGAGAGACAACTCACAGAGTGGGAGAAAATATTTGCAAACTACTCATCAGATAAGAGATTAATAACCAGAATATATAAGTAGCTCAAACAACTCAATAGGAAAAAAAAATCTAAACGTCTGATTAAAAATGGCAAAAAAAAAAAAAACTCTGAATGAATATTTCTCCAAAAGAAGACATACAAATGGCAAACAGGTATATGATAAGGTGCTCAACATTACATTTTTCATCAGGGAAATTCATCAAAACTACAATAAGGTATCGCCTCGCCCCAGTTAAAATAACTTTCATCCAAAAGAGAAGCAATAACAAATGCTGGCAAGTTTGCGGAGAAAAAGAAACCTTCATACAATGTTGGTGGGAATGTAAGTTACTACAACCACCATGTAGAACAATTTGGAGGTTTCTTAAATTTTAAAAGCAGAACTGCCACTGCTCTGTATATATGCAATAGAAAAGAAATCAGTATATCAACGATATATCTGTACTCCTATATTTATTGTAACAGTATTCACAATAGCCAAGATATGGAAACAACCTAAGTGACCATCAACAGATGAATTAACAAAGAAAATTTGGTACGTATACACAATGGAATACTATTTAGCCATAAAAAGAAATGAGATCCTATAATTTGCCAACAACATGGATGGTGTTGAAGGTCATAACGCTAAGCAAAATAAGTCAAGCACAAAAAGACAAACTTCATACATTCTAACTCATTTGTGGGAGCTAAACAATAGACCAATTGAATTCATGGATATTGAAAGTAAAATGATAGTTATCGGAGGTTGGAAACTGTAGTGGGGGTTGGGAAGGAAGTCGATGTGGTTAATGTGTACAAAAATAGTGGAAGGAATCAATAAGATCCAGTATTTGATAGCACAGTAGGATGACTGCAGTCAATAATAATTTAATCATACATTTTAAAATAACTAAAAGAGTATAATTGGATTGTTTCCCACACAAAGAATAAATGCTTCAGGTGGTGGATACCACATTTCTCCTGATCCTGATATGATGATTATACATAGCATGACTGATTTAAAAAATTAAAACAAAATTAGAATATAAAAATTAAAATAGAAGATAGATTTTTGAGGTGATGGATATTCTATTTATCCTGATGTGATTATGACAAATTTTGTGTATCTAAGTATCTCATGTACCCAATACGTATATACAGCTTCTGCGTACCCACAGAAAACTGAAAGTTAAAAAAGTTACAAACTAAAATAAGGAAAAAAATACACGTGGTGAATTTATAGGTTCAATTTCAGTTTTCAAACATATGGTCAAACAATTGTCCTAACAACACATTGGGAGGGGAGCACTACACACTGGGGTCCGTTGGGGGGAAATGGGGGAGGGATGGGGGGGTGGGGAGGTGGGAAGAGATAGCATGGGGAGAAAGGACAGATGCAGGCGAGGGGACGGAAGGCAGCAAACCACACTGCCATGTGTGTACCTATGCAACAATCTTGCATGTTCTTCACATGTACCCCAAAACCTAAAATGCAATAAAAAAAAAGTCTTTCTAATCTTGTTAACTCATTAGGTGTCAAATCTTTATTTATAGATCATTTGTGGTTTTGTATTCCTTGTTGTGTTCAATTCATATGTTTGTCTATTCATCTATCCTGAATTAATGTAGTTTTATAATAATGTTTACACCTTGCTAGGCAAATCATCCTACCATGTTTTTCTTCTTCACATGTCTTGGCTATTTTTGGACATTTTCACTTGAATATATACTTTAAAATTAGGTAAAATTGAACTAAAAATTCCAGGAAATATTTTTTTACTGGCAATGTATTCAACTTAAAATTTTTCAAATTCTAGATTTTATATTCTAAAGTAATTGACTCTAAGCATTAGAAACCAGTATATAAGCTTATCAGGGTAGTGATTATTATTTTTTTGGTCACACTTATATCCCATAGGCCTAATATAATGCTTTGTGTATAATAGGGATCCAATAAATATTTGTTGAATATTGAAGAAAATAATAATTATATAGATTATTTTAAGGAGATATGATCTTATTAATGATTTGCCGTTTTCTGATTCATATACCTGCTATATTTCACTTGTATTCATTGCTAGGGCTGCTATAGCAAAACACCACAGAGTGAGTGGCTTAAATAGCAGAAATTTATTTTGTCAGTTTTCATGGCCACAATTCCCAGCTCACGGTTGCTTTCTGGTAAGGTCTCCTTCCTGGCTTAGCTTGTCACTGTGTTCCCAGGTGGCCTTTCCTCTGTGTACATGCAGAAAGCTCTCTGGTGTCTCTTCTTCTTCTTACAAGAACATCAGTTCTATGGGATTAGGGCTCCATCCTTATGACCCTATTAATTTGAATGACTTCACTAAAGGCTCTATCTCCAAATACAGGCACATGGAAGATTAGATTCTTAATATGAATTTTTGGTTGACATAATTCAGTACATAGCATTACCATTTATTTCATAATTCTTTAATAACTTTCATAAAGTTTTTCAGTGTGTCTCAAGAAAACTTTTCAAATCAGTATAATTTATATTTTGGTGTTATTGTAAATGTATTTTTCAAATTACCTTTTCTTTCTGCTAGTTTTTGGTATCTACAAATGAAATTTGATTTTCTATAGTGAATTTTGTTAACGGCCACCTTGCTGAAATTTTACCTTATTCCATGATCTATTTAGAAATTATTTTGAGTTATCTGTTAATGAAATCATAAAATCATTTTCAATCCCTGTAGGTCTGTTCTCTTCCCTTACATTACTGAGTAGGATCTTCAGTGCAGTTTGGAAAAGACATGGTAATACCAAGCATCCTTGTCTTGGTAATAAGTCAGTAAACTGTGGAATATCTTCAGTGTTCAACAACTATTAACACAGATGAAGACAATTAAATGATTTTTAACATTTTAAGATTATTATGTTTGCTCTTAATTTTATAGGTATTTTCCAGATTAAAAATATTCCTTGTTTGCTCAGGTTTTTTTTTTTTTCTTTCCTTTTTATAAATGGACAAAAAAATTGTTGAATTTTAACAAATGCTTTTTGTTTATTTAGAGGTCATTGATTTTTATCACAAAATGTGCTGGTGTGGTGAATTATATTAATTGTTTTTTCAAAGTTATTACAACCTCTCTATATTACCACTGTTTTAGTTTACCATTGTGATATCTTTGCCTTTACTATCAACAGCACTACCGACTTATTTACCCTTAACAGCTCATATTTTAAATATCCCATTTATTCTTTTAGAACTAAGAAATGTCATGGTCCAGGTTATATCATCATCAGTGTAAGTTTTAGCTCCCTTTCAATTGGTAGGCAACTTGGTTGTGACCAACACCTCTCTACCGTTTACATTATGAGTAAATAAAGTTTTTAAATTCACTCTCTCTATACACATTTATTCAATATACAAAAATTTTACTTTCCCTCAGGAGAGAAGAATCTAGATCTGGTCAACAAATTTTTTCCCTCACATCAAAAGCTTACAGAAAACAATTCTGTTTTCAAAATAATTCTCTAGGTCTAAAACCCCAGGGAAGGGTACAAGTAAAGGTGAGAAAAAATTGATTGGAATCAAGGAATATATCGAAGTATCATTGTGGAGCATTCTCTTTCTTTTCAGTTGTTAGCTAAGTGCATTAGAACAACAACAACAACAACAACAACAAAATGATGACCTTAATAGATAAGACCGAAATGAAGTAAAAAGGCTTTCACCTCCTATTTTACCCTGAAGGTTGATTTTTATCAGTACGCTTAAATGCATTTGGAAAGAATGATTATGGACAGGAGTGAGGTTTTAATTCACCTTTTTCATTTCCCATCCTTACTGATCAATTATATTTCTTAGGATTGTCACTCAGCCATTTGTTTCTTAGTTTTAGTATTAAATTAAGTAATTTTATGTAAGTAGAAGTCTAATATTTTATTTTTAACATGACATAGATAGATATTTTGGTATTTATGTAGTGTATATGACTGTAAAATGTGTACATTCTGTTGGAGTATGTTAATGCTTTCTATTTATGTATAGTATTTCTTGTTCAATTGATTTCAACTATTCAAAGACTTTTTAGTTTTAAATACACTTTTGTCACAGATTCTACTGATGCATATTCCAACATCCTAGTTATTTTTCTACCAGCATTATTTAGCTGCATAAAACTTTTGAAATATAGGATGAGTTTTGTGTGTGCTTACTATGACCAGATACCATATGAAGCACTTTCCTTGCATTATGTCACTTAATCTGAACAAAAGTCCTATAAGGAAGATAAAATTTATCTCATTTTATATATGAGAAAAACTGAAACTCAGAAAAGTTAGGTAGCTTACCAATGGTCATGTAGCCAATTAGTAAGTGCTAGAGTGAGATTAAAACTGAGTCAGTGCAATCAGTTATCAAAATCTGGTTGGACATAAAGTTGGAGCAAGAGAATAGCAAACTACTTAATACACATTTATTGATCCATCAAATATTTATTGAGCACTTAACTCTAGGGTAGCCCTGTGTATGCAATAGTTATGTAAGTAAAACCGTGATTACACAGGGATTCATAGCTCAGGCTTCATAAGCTCTAGGTAGATAACTCTTTATTTTTGTAATGCTTCTTCTGAGTCAATCTCTGTACTGGATGTTTAACATGCACACTATAACTGGAACCTTGCAAAAAACCATTTGAGGTAGCTGTTTTTATTCCCCTTTTATAACCAAGGAAACTTTAAATCGAAGGAATTAAGAAACTTACTGAAGGCTACGTAGTGCACACAGGTTAAACATCCCTAATTACAAAAATTTGAGATCCAAAGTGCTCCAAATTCTGAAACCTTTGAGCTCCAACATGATACTACATGAGAAAATTTCCACATCTAACCTCATGTAATGGGTCATAGTCAAAACTTTGTTTCATGCGCAAAATTATTATAAATATTGTGTGAAATTGCCCTTAAGCAATGTGTAAAAGGTTGATACGAAACATAAATAAATTTCATGTTTAACTGTGGTCCCATCCCCAGGATATTTTGTTATACATATGCAAATATTCTAAATCCAAAAAAAGTCTCAAATCTAAAACATTCCTGGCTCTAACCTGTATATGGGATTTGATTTATTCCTAACCAATTATTCCAAACATTGCAGAATTTTTATGTGTACTTAATGCCATTGATACTTTATGATATAATTACCACAGAATCATGTATCTTGAAAGCATCTTAATAATAATAAAATTCAATACCTTCATATCGAAGCCAGGACTCAAGTTTTGTAATGCTCATGTCAGTGGTAGGTACTTGGGACCTTACTTTTTCTCTAGACCAGGTCCTTATGGACCTGATCTATTACTATAAAAAAATTGTTGAATGAAGTTCTTTCTAGCAACTTAGGTTGTTTATAATTCACTTTTTATCTTCTTGTCTCCATCAAAGAAATATATAGACATGTCATGTTATATATCAGTGATATATTTTATTGAAATATTTTATGGAAATCCAGGTTAGCCAGGAGTGGTATTTAATTAAGCAGATCTGGTCAGAGTAGTATTTTCACAGATTGTTATAATCACTGTCACTTGATTTTTGTGTTGTAGATCACAAAGTCCTTGAAAGCAGGCATGGTGTAGTATTTGCATTTGGTCTGACTCAAGCATCTCAAAGGAAAGATCCTAAACAACTTATTTAATATTTGTGCCAGAGTTTGTTTATAAAATGAAAATAATTATTGCTTGTAGAAATCATTTAGCACAGTGCTATTCAAGTAATACAAACTCAGTACATACTAATTACATGTAAAAGCTGATAGGTGAATATTTGGTGAATGAGCAGATGAATGTTTGAATGACAGAAAGCAATGTAACCTGGATTTATAGTTTGCTCTAGAGGAACCTAACAAAATTGAATAGAAACACACACACACACACACACACACACACACACACAAATATCCAATAGCTCTTATCTTACATATTTTTAATTAAACCATCTCTTCACAGATAGTGACAACGTGATCAGCATTTATAAAACATAGGAGGACACTGATCATTTAATGCACCATCTTAGTTACCGTTTGCATTATATTAGATTGTTGTTCTGAATTATTAATTCCTTCCCCAACCCATCTCCATAAACAGAGTATAGCTTTCCACCTCTTGAGTTTAGGCTTAGCCAATTACTTTCTTTCACACATGATGTATTTGTTACATTTGTAACTATCAAGAATCCCCAAAGGTAAATCACAGTCAGGTGATATCTCCCTTCTATAAAGAGAATAGACTAAAAATGAGTATTAAAAATACCAATGTGACAAAATCATTAATCAAAAATTTACCTCAATAGGCTAATGAAAAGAAGCAGAACACTGGATTCCATACCTAAGGTCTCCACACCGTAAGAGATTCATTAATATAATAATTGGTATCTGTGTGCTATTTTAAATACTTCAAAAAGTTTAAAGGAAATACAGCACATAGCATATGTAATGATGTGCAGGCTAAACAAGCTGATGAATTTGTTTTTGGCTGAGAGTTTATCAAGTCCATTGTAAAAATCTTGTAGACAAAACCACATTTGTTGCATATAAATGATAAACTTTCCATGGGGCTTTTAGTGGGTGGCTCCAAAACTTCATGTAATTGCAGATTGAAGGAACTGTCCCAGAGATCTCTTTGACAGCTGAAGCAATGTTACTGCAAAATGATCACAATGATGGATTTCCTCAGTTTAGTAGCACAGGGAAGTCTGGCCTTTAAGAATTTTTCTAATCTTTAGGTTTCTGTAGGTTTTATAAGGTTACCATGCCCTTTGAAGAATAAAAATATACTTTAGAGATGTTTTTCTGGGAGTCAGTTAACCAAAGTGCAGTTTTCATTAGGCTTGGTTCTAGAGAGTTTATGTGTAGAGGCATGTTTACAAAGGTTTGGGATCCTATTTTTACATAGTCTTACATCATGACTCAACAGACTAGGATGAGAGACGGCTGAAAATTCTTCTCTATAGAATGGATATAAATTTGGACATTAGAACAAGCTGTACAGAATGACGGAATGCATATACAGAACCTGACTGGACAAAATGTTGATTTCTACACACTTTTAATGGCTGGAGCAACTTTATTTTGTAACTCTGTGTGGCTCTCCTAAATTATAAAGGAATATGGAAAAAACTCAATTTTCTGAAATTAGTCGTTACACTTTAACTTACTGTCTCTTCTTTTCCACTTCAGAAACCTACATTAGATTTTACAGATCAGCAAACCAAGCGCTGTGATATGTCATGTCCAGTTACTTCAGTCACATTGTGTTCATTACAGACGCAACCTAATGCTATGTGACTGATGTAATCAGACAATGTATTGCACAATGAGGTGTCACCCTGAGATATTTAAAGAGACAGCTTTTTTTTTTAAAGACATTTTAAAGTTGTGATAGTAGAAAACAAACCAGTAACTCAATTTCCGTGTGATATGTTATGAAAATTACGGTATGGAAAACAGACCAGAAAGACTTGTAAAGTGTGCATATGTGTGTTTGTGTATATATATTAATATTTTAAAAGTACTGAGCTGGAGTGAGTCATAGTAATTTGGTTTTAACTTTTCAAACTATCTTTAAAATAGAAAAAAACACCGAACAAATTTAAAATAATAAAGGTAATGTCATTAAAAAAATCGCTTTGCACAGTTTTAATACAGGACACATAAATTTGATGCTTAAAACTGTTTTATGTGGCCAAGAAATAAAAAATAACTATGTGGAATATTTACTGATAATATTTCCAGTATTACCATTATATCCTAGAATTACACCAAGCCATGTATAACTGGTTAAAAAGGACTTAGGATTAATGTCTGAAAGACAGAGAGCAGCTACTAGTTCATAACATTGTTTGGTTATGTCCCCTTTCAAATCACATCTTGAATTGTAGCTTCCATAATTCCCATATGTTATGGCAGGGACCCAGTGGGAAGTAATGAAATCATGAAGGCAGAATTTTCCCATGCTGTTCTCATAATAGTGAATAAGTCTAATAAGAACTGATGTTTTCATAAAAGGCACTTCCCCTGCACACACTCCCTTGCCAGCCACCATGTAAGACATGCCTTTGCTCCTCCTTCACCTTCTGCCATGATTGTGAGGCCTCCCCAGCCTCACAAAGTTAGTGGAACTTAGGAGTCCATTAACCCTCTTTTTCTTTATAAATTACCCAGCCTCTAATATGTTTTATTAGCAGCGTGAGAACAGACAAACACACACACTTATTATTTAATGTTCCATTTTAAGTTCTGTTTTGAATGAGTAATCATTAGTTAGCTTAAATAACTCTGTGTACCTAGTTGAAACCTGTCAGTCTGGGGATATATCGCATGAAATGGGCCTGTGTTCATAAAACCCCATTAAAACACTGTTATCTGCACAATTACTATTTCATGTTTACATGATGTTTTTAAAAAGAAGACTTTAATTTGACAGAATGTAAATGCAAAAATATCAGTCAAGGTCTTAAAATGATTATGAAGGGGCAACAGATAATGAAGTCCTAAAATAAGACCAGGGAAATGAGGTAGTGGAACTAAGGGAGGTTTTTCAATTGATTAAAGAAATATAAATACTCTTATTAATGATTGGATAACCTACTGTATATTTTTATTGACCAAGTTCACTGTGGGAAGCTAGCAAGACACTTATTTTGTTAATGAAATGCCTACTGCTTAAAAAAATGAAATAGAAACAAGCAAAAGCCACACAAGGAAAAACAGCAGCAAAATAAGTGGCTTACAATTACTCAGAAAATGAACAGCCAGAGTAGATTTTAGAAAAATTGTGTAATCTGTAGTTTTGCTGTAAATTTATTTTAATCAAAATTATATATTCAGAGAGTTTAAAAAGTGAAATTATTCTACATGGTAATAAAGAAAAAGAAATTGTTTGGTTCCTCTCACTAACATTCCTGTTCCTCTTAGTGACTTATTCCTCTTCTCTAAAACAGATTCTCAACACTTAGAGATTATTTCCACAGTACTAAATAGTGTGCTTATCCTAGTAGTATTCGTTTTTTTTCTACTTTCATATTACCTGTTAACTTCCTACTATGGAATATGAGGTTTTATATGAGGGTTTATATTTAGCTTTATATTCTCTACCTTCCTTTAAAAAAAAAGTCTCTTTCTTCTGCATCTATTATACTTGTATTACAGTATTTTTAATTAAGGAAGCAATTATTTATACATTTATGATGTTTTACTTTCCTCGAAATTAAAAATAGCCTCTTTTATTTTTTCATCTTGATTTTCACTGGACCTATAAGTAGTCCATAATTACATTTTCCTTAAACCATGTAAATATAATTTCAATACATTCCAACATAGCAAGTAATCTGTTTTTTTTTTTTTCTTTTTAAATCTCCAAGCAACTCCTCCTGAAACTCTCTGTTTTCTGTTACAACTTGGACCAAAATATTGCTTTTATGGAGTATCTTTTGCCATCATTCTGAAAATTCACTTAATTACTCTTTTGAATCCACATCCTTGCATTTCTATATTTTTGTTTACATCCTCATTTTCTTGAGCATATTCTCAAGTTGCTTCCTGGAAAAGGTGAGTGAGAAGCTGTTTTTCAAATTGTTTTCATGTCACAAAATGTCTTTTTTAAATCACTTCCAAATGATAATCTGGTTATTGTCTGCATTATACATCATCTTCCCTCATAATCTTGACAGCTATGCTCTTTTGTCTTCTGGTTTTCAGTACTGCCATTGAGAAGCCTGATACCCTACTGATTTGTGATCTTTTGAATGTGATTAGATTGCATTTCTCTTCCTGGAAACTTTAAAGATAATCTCTTTATGTTTCTTTAAGTATTCTTTGAGCCACTTCATCCTAGAATCTCATATTCTTAAGATCTGCTAAATGTCCTTCAATTATTTATTTATTTTCCCTTCTATGCTCTTTATCATTGTTCTAATATTTCCCTTTTTCCTTTCTCTTTTTCTCCTCCTTCCCACCTTTCTTTCCTCTATCCTTCCTTTCCTCTCTTCTTTCTACATTGTGAAGGAGCACTTCAACTTTATCTTTTCTTTTTCTCTTTCTCTCTCTCTCTATATATATATGTTATATAAACACACAAGATATAACAACTGTTTATGTGTGTGTGTGTGTGTGTGTGTGTAGGGAGAGAGAGACAGAGATCCTTTTATATCTCATATTAATAACTTATCTTTTCTTTATGCCATCAGCTGTGTTCAAGATTGCTTGTTTCTTTTGGTTTTTGCTCATGTTAGACCCTTTCCACAATGATTCATTAGTCCTTGCCTGTATTTCATAGCTAAGAAAATGTCCTAAGAAGGTGATTGGAAGGATGATGTACATTATTGGGGCTTGTTGATTTTTGTTATTCACTGTACAATGCTTCTGCTGGAAAATTTCACTGAGGAACCCCCAACAGTCAGCGTCTTCATACTCATTTCCCTGATAAATTAGTCTATGCTATTATGATAATAGCTCAAACATTTCCCCGAGAAGAGTGATATATTCATTTTAGTTTGACTTTTATTTCCTTAATTCTTAAAATAATTGTAATAGTAATTCATGTTATAAATAATAAAAACCTTTTGATTGTCTTTTCTTCCCTTTCCAATCTACATTTATATTTAAACTTTTTGAAAGTATTATTGTTATATAATTATTATAACTTTATTAAATTCACTTGTCTAAACCTAGTCTCATCATCTTCTCTGTATTATTCTCCTAAATTTTTTGTTTTGAGATACTTAGAGATCCACAGGAAGTTGCAATAATAGTACAGATAAGTTTCATGTACCCTTGACCTGGTTTCCAATTTCCTTGTAGGATTGGGTATTTTATATACAGACCCATAACTAATAATTGATCTCTTAAGTATATAATGCTGCTGTTATGCTACAGTGGTTGCAAGTCAGCACTTTAATAGTGAGGAAATATAAATCTGTATATATTAGCATAAATCAGAGAAATTATAGAAATCACTGTGAAGTGGAATTCACTCTTATAGACTGATGACCGAAAGCACGTCTGGGTTTCAGTGCTCTTCTGGAAGAGTTGATATATTGGTTTCAATGAAAACTTATGCTTTCTTTCAAATGTTCTATTAAAATGAATATTAGTGAAATCATGGAACATTGTAATGTAGGCAATTATATTTTAGTCTTCAAGTTTTGATAGAGACTGAGAACAATATGGAATTTAAAGAAAGGAATAGACTTCATCCCTGAATAACCAATTAAATAGTATTTAAATAATTACTTACATTTATGTTTCCTTTCTACCAAATGAAGTCATCTGTAATATTGAGATAAAACCATTTACAACTAGATGGGACATCAGAAAGAATTTAATCCTTTCATTTTACATAGACTTTCTCAAGTCAGATCCAGATTATATGGCTTCTAGTTCAGTGTTTAATCAGACATAATTAATTAATTAACTTGTCATATATTATCACAACATTGAGTACACAAAGTAAATAGAAAAATATAAAATATAAGTAAGTCTACTTTATGTAAGTCACAATCTCAACCTAAGAACTTAGCTTCCATTTGAGTTTACTCATTCAACAGCATCTGAAGAGAAACAGACAAGTATACTCATCTGAAAATACAGAAATAGAAATGAGAATCTTCTTGATCTCTGAGAAGTTTTTTTCTAGACCACATAGCTTAGGAAAGAGATGAATGGGGCTGGGATGAGTTCTTAAAAAAAAAAAAAAAAAAACCTCATACATTAGTAAGATAAATCAGCTTAAGTAGGATCTAAAGGGATTGTATTTTTGTTTTATTTCTGTTTGTTTTCTTATTATAACCTGAAGTCCCCCTGTTAATGGTCTGTCTCTAAAAAATAGATACCAATTTTGAAAAGTTGGGGAAAATCTGTGTCAGCTTACATTCATATAGACCTCACATCTAGATGAGTAAGATGCTAAAATAAAATTATTCAAGGGTTTTTCTCACCAATGTCTTACTGACATTTACCTTTTATGTGCATGTAGGCCACAAGATTAACTTTCTTTTACTATATAGGTTTTTCTGCTTTTTTTTTTTTTTCTAAATACATAGCTTGACTTGAGACAGTGATTCTAATTTAGTAGCTCTTGCATGGGGCCATGGCCACTATGACACAGCAGATCATGTTTTAGTTACGGACTGCATATGTAAAATACCTAGCATGTTATACAGAATATATAGGATTTAAATAAATACTGGCTTTCTTTCCTTTATTTGCATATTTATCTGTTTCTTCTATTAGACTGTGGGCTGCTCAACACTGGAATACATGCCATTTGTTATCACTTTAGTACACATTTCCTGTGGTACAGAGACTGGCACACTGAAGGCATTGTCTTCAATGAAAACTTGTCATATTACTGCACTAGATATTACTGTGTAAGATTATAGTTAAGGGAATAGAGTTGGATCTGTGGTCTACATAAAGCATAGAATAATGAATGCCCCTATCTGAAATGTTTTCAAGATTTGGGAGATTTACCTGAGAGAAGCCACATATAAAAATCTACATATAAGTACATTACTGAAATAAATGTTGAAAGATAGGTTACAGTTAATTGATTTTGAGCTTCTTTAGGAAAGGAACCATGCCTTTCACCTTTTGGATAACAACTTAGTACCCTAAACAGTATCATGTTCCTTGAGGCAGCTTAACAAATACTGAATTGATGTATTGCAAGTAGCTTTACTCTTCAAAATACTATTAAATTTTTTTACTTCTTATGTTGTTTTTATTTGTCCTAGCTCATGCTACTATGCCCTCAGTGGAAACCCAACATTTTTTATACAATACGTTATTTAGATTTGAAAAAGGGAATGTCATGAACATAGTGAGCAAAAGTTGGGATGTTCAACTTTGTGAATCTAGTTAATAAAGTCCTTTCAATAGAATAAAGCCAAGTAGACATCTGACTATATTTAGTATCAGCTTTTCCTATTCTTCTCTTAGCACTCTGCATTGTTCACAGGCTTCTCAGGTTTATTTATTTAAAAACGACTTCTTTATTCCTATTACTTTCAGTGATACTTGACTGACTGATTTTACTGACTTTTCAATGGCAAATAATGTAGGCTTACAAGAGGTAAAAGCCAAAAAATGCTTCACTTCTCTTGATGTGTGCCAGAATCAGCACACACAACAGTAATCTGACACTTAGGCTCTTGCTTAATAGAAAGTACAGAAACAGACCTTTTGTGCTTGCTGCATACATACAAGAAGTAAATCAATGTTTAGTTATGAGAATAATTGGGCAAAAGACTAGGCATGACTGTTTTATATCATAGATGTTTTAATAAAAGCTTAATCTTGACATTCCATATAGAAACAAAGTTATAGGTGTCAGTGAGCAAATTCAATCTTATAAGTATGTATTGTTGAATATCATATATGAAAAAGAATATAAAATGATTATTGAATTCAAATGATTCATATTGTAGAAGAGGAATCAAAAAGATAAGCAACAGTTGACTCATAATTACTTGAAAACACTATGTAAACAGTAACATCATTGACATCCAGACAAAGTGTAGTGCGAGACAAGAAAATAATGTAATTAAAACCAAGGGTGAAGGCTTAAAGTAGGATTTAATTTTGGCACTGAACTTTAAAAAATAAGTATGACCTTAAGAGTCAGATATGGAGCTGATGTCATTCCAGGAAGAGAAAACATCATGAAAAAAAAAAAAAAAAAAAAAAAAAAAAAAAAAAAAAAAAAAAAAAAAAAAAAGAACCACACAAGAACAGTCTAAAATACTTGGAGCAGAGGAAACAATAATCAGAATCCAGGCTAAAGAGGTGGGTTAAGAGAGATGATGATAATTTTGAATACCATGAGTATTTTAGATACTACTCAAAAGAAAATGGACAGTTTTAGCAAAAGTAAACGGCATAATCAATTTTGAAATTTAGAAAGATCAATGTGGTAGTCGTGTGGTAGTTTAAAACCAGTACAAATCCGAGGCAAAAGGGCATATTGCAACATATCCCAAGCATGAAAAAAAGGACTGAATTGAGGAAGAGGTGATGAATGGATAAAAGATATGTGAAAAATATCATGCAGTGCAAAACAATACACAATGTAATCAGAGAGCAACATCAACACTTCTAGCATAGAGTATGGTAATACACAGAATGCATGACATGGAATATGACCAGATGCGAAACTGTTGTGGATGACTAGACTATCATGGAATTAAATTGATTATGAGAAGGCTCAGTTGGGAGCAACTGATCTTTAAATATCAACCCATGTGATTCCAAGAGAAACTCCAACCCAAGGACTGGTGAATCAGTGGCATTTTTTCACAGATTTAAAAGATGGCTAATAACATTAGTCCAACATTACTTGGGCTCACATCTTTATACTTTCAGAAAACTTTTATCTGAAAAAAGAAACTTTAGGAAGATCAGCACTGTTTACAATAGCAAAGTCATGGAATCAATCTAGCAGTCCATCAGTGGTAGATTGAATGAAGCAAATGTGGTACATATACCCGATGGAATAATATGCAGCCATAAAAATAAGGGAATGATGTGCTTTGCAGCAATATGGAAAGAACTAGAGGCCATTATTCTAAGTAAATTAACACAAAAAGAAAACCAAATACCACATGTTCTCACTTAGGAGAGCTAAATAATGGGTACACGTGGACATAAAGATGCAAAAAATAGACACTGGGGGCTTTAAAATGGCATTGGGGCAGGGTGTGGTGGCTCCAACCTGCAAATCCAGCAGTTTGGGAAGCCAAAGTGGGCAGATCACTTGAGGCCAGGAGTTTGAGACCAGCCTGGTCAACATGGAAAAACCCTGTCTCTAGCAAGCACATAAAAATTAGCCTGGCATGATGGCACACACTTGTAGTCCCAGGTACGCAGGAGGCTGAGGCATGAGAATGGTTTGAACCCAGGAGGCAGAGACTGCAGTGAGCTGAGATTGTGCTACTGCACTGTAGCCTGAGCAATAGATGGAGACTCTGTCTCACAAAAATGAGAGGCACAGGTAGGGAGGGGAGAAAGGGTTAAAAACCTACTTATGGGGTACTCTGTTCACTATTTGGGTGATGGGTTCACTAAAAGCCAAAACCCCAGCCTTAAGCAATTTAAGCATGTAACATATATGCACACCCTGAATCTAAAATTTAAAGGAGAGAGATTAGTGAATTATAAATATATGGAAAATTCTTTCATATAAAGTTAAGCACTTAAAGTTTCCTAAATGATTAAAGTGCAGATCATTCTTGGCTCTGTATGTGCAAAATCATGGTGGGCATGGCTGGTAAACTGCCAGGAAATCAGAAGTCTGGCAGTGAGTTCTCCACATATACAAGTGGTTTTTCTTGTTGTTTTATTTCATTTTTCTTTTCAGGAGTGAGTCACATCATGTGAAATCAAAATGCAAGGGTTTTCAGAAGCCAAAAACGTTATTATTTCTACCCGCCAAGTAATGGAAAATTTTTAGGGTAAATGTGCTCGGCTGCTATTCAAACAAAGTTTTGCAAATTATATGGGGGACTTCCCAACAGACTTAAGGATTAGGGCCATTTAGACACTGGTTATAGCATGTGCAAATGCAGTTAGTTTTTATAATTACATGGCAATCACACTGTTAACTGCTGGGGCACTTCTGTGGCTGATTCCATGGTTATTAAAATCCTGTAATTAGAAATCACTTTCGTAGATTTTAGTGTCAAGACAAGAGTAACTGTGGCAGCAGCACCTACACCTGCACAGAATTATAGTTCTAACTGGAGTGAAAGCATGTTTTCTTGACAAAACACTGGCAGTATGATTTGAAGGTGAAAAAGGAAAGGACAATGTGTATAATTTAATATTCACACTACTATAGTCACTATCAGATCACAATTGGCATTGGAAAAGATGACATTTCTCTTGTAGACAAGAGTACTTTCCAGTAGACAGTGACCACTGAATGTATGTTTCTAATGTATGTGTCCTCAATCATAGAGACTGGTACAAAGGCCTACATTGTTTAGATAATTAATGTTGCTGTAGAAATAATATATGCCAAAATGTCAGTTGCTCATAAAAAAGCAGATGTTCCTGCATGGACATTTATTTTGCACAGCTTTACCCCAAGCAGTGATACAGAGTTCCAGGCTCCTTCTACATAGTGGCTCTGCCGATGCCAAGGGCTTCCTTAGAGTACTGCACTATATAATGCACATTTAGCCATCTGTTGAAAAGAGAGAGATACACGACACACACACACACACACACACACACAGAAGGGGGGGAGGGGAGAGAGAGAGAGAGAAATGATCATGCAGATTTTTAGCAGCCCAGTCTGGATTTGACATCCATCACTGTCTACATTCTACATTCTGCAATTAGTCACTTGCCACTATGCAGGTGCAAAAGGACTGGTACATATAGTCTTTTTGTATGTATAGGTGGATAGGAAAATGATGTGGAAACTGAATTTTCAGCATATTACATGCATTAAGACATTGTTTACATGAAATTTAATTATGTTCATGGGGGAAGGCACAAAACATTCCTGATTAAAGAGGAAGATTCCAAAATAAACGAATAAATACATAAAATTTTTTTAAAAAAGAGGACGATTCCTATAAAACAACTGAGGATCTAGGATTGTGCTATTTTTGCATAAAAAGAAAGAGTCCTCAATTGATGCCTGTCAGATATTTCTGCTTGTGCGATTGTGGCATGGTCCAGTGAAAACACAGCTAGGCATTTAGATACTTATTGTCTTGACCTTATTACTAGTTATGTGACACTGATCCAGTCCATAACTATTTCAATCTTATCATTGGTCATCAGAAACCAATATCGCAGATTATGGCATTTTGCTGAATGGAAGAAGAAGATACAAGGTCTCTCTGACATTCCATCCACCACTCCCCGACCACTGCCTCCCGTCTCTCAATATAGTGTGTCTCCTAAAGCACCACACAATAAAGTTGTTCTCTGAAGTTCCTTATCTGCCTAAAGTCCAGACTTGTCAACAGAAGAACAACAACTATGTCTGGTCCCTTCCCTGAGTATTCATTAACTAAACTCATAGGAAGAAAGACTGACGTCTGTCAATAAACCTGGACAGTCTTTTGTCACAAACCATTGTCAGCTCTGGGGGTCCAATAGATTTTGTCCCAGACCCATTGTATTCTTCAAAGCCATTGAATTCCTCTAAAATATTGACTTCCCTTTGAATGCTAATAAATTTGTATGCCATTTTGTCAGTTGATTTTTCAGTGAAACTTCAGAGGGCAAAGGGGAAGTTTTCCCTAGATCCCTATATCATCTATCTGTAAAATGAAACTACTAACCCTAGCCTTTATATTTCACAGTTTATACAAGATAACTTTGATCGACCTAAAGTGAAAGTAGCACAATGCACATTATATAGTAAACTGACCTGTCAACTGGGAATAACTCCTATGCTTTTCTTTTATTCCTGTCAACTCTAGTTTCTCCTGGTTTTCTTCTTATCAAACAAAAATTGTTGTTAAATAGAATATGATGGGCTGACAGACAAGGCTTTAATTATAATTTTCATCTCTATGTTTTTATTTGGTTATTCTAGCATGGATAAGTGAATACTTTACAGAAGGATATGTATTTCATGGGACAGGTCTACGGAGAAGTGATGAGCATAATGAATAAAATAACAGGCAGAAAAAAAAATTGTATTTTAACAATTTCTAGCTGAATTTTTAGTTCCTCGTAAATAAAAATAGCCAGGTAAAGTGGCTCATGTCTATAATCCCAGCACTTTGGGAGGCCAAAAAGTGGGTGGGTCACTTGAGCACAGGAGTCTGAAATTAGGCTGGGCAACATAGTGAAACCCTGTTTCTTAAAAAAAAAAAAAAAAAAAAAAAAAAAAAAAAAAAAAAAAAAAAAAAAAAATTAGCAGGCCATGATGGTGCACGCCTGTGGTCCCAATATACTCCTGATACAGAGTTGGGAGGATCACTTGAGCTGGGGAGGCGGAGGTTCCAGTGAGCCAAAATCATACAACTGCCCTCCAGCCTGAGTGGCAGAGCAAGATCCTGTCTCAAATAAATTGAAAAGTTAAGTAAAAATAAACCTTTTAATACTGGAAACAAAGACAATTGCATCTAGATGTAGAACAATGATAGACCTTTTCTTCTCACTTTCCTCCTTCTTCCAGTTTACTTTTAGTACCACTTTTATGCAAATATTTGTATGAAGCAGGGTAGTACAGTTTCATATTGGCTTATTCCAAATGCAAAACAACTAAAGAGTTAATAAATTAGGAAAACTGAGGTTGCATATTAATAAGTGTTGATAAGAGAAGTCAAGTTAATATTTGGCCTTTTAAGGCGAGGTGCTTTTTTCTTCCCCAATATTTCAAATGTGTTTTATATCATGAGTTTTAATTTCATTCTAAGACTGTGAAACAGAAAGGGTTTGTATAAGGTAAATATAATTTTTGAAACCGTAGATAGGCCAGGCAACTGAATATGTTAAGATAATTAAATGGGAGAGACCATTAGACAGGTGGTTCGAATACCCTGCCTTCCTATGTAAGCAAACAAAACCTAACTCTAATACATTTCCTTTAAATTTTGCTGAATGGAAGAGTTCAGCAAATTAAACAGCTAATGTAAAAGAAAACAAAACTTGAGTTCAGCCAGTCACAAGTGGCCAACTGGGTATTAGTTATATTTTCACGACCTTCCCATCAGGATAGTACAAATAAGGCAATTGGTCAAACTTTAACCAATGATTTATTTGCTCTCCTTCACATTCACCCCCAAAAAAGTTTTCCCTTCAACCACCTCCAGAGAAGCCCCCAAAAGACTTTTGGTTTGTTTGAAGCTACCCCATTCATGAATTGCTGTCTGCTCAAATAAACTCTCCAGTATTTTAAAGTACCAAGGTTTATCTTTCAACAAATGCTAATGATCTCATCATGGATAACAATAAAAACCAAACATGTTAAAATTAATAAAATCTTCAGTATTACAACCGATTAAATTCAATTTGAATATATAGTTATTAAGTACTTATTAGCAATTTACATTACCATTATTACCAATCAATATTAAATCCAACGATTGTTGCTGTGTCAGTGGTTTGGAAGGAGGCTGTATTTTGCTGAGGATAAAGATAGAGCCTCTCAATATAACCTGGTTATTCAGTTCAACAATATTTATTTAGTGAATACCTGCTGACTGCATAGCATTAGACAAAGATGCCAGAGAAAAACAAAATGTATGTAAGAAATGTCCAAGTTGATATGATTAATGAGACAATGTGCCTTTAGAGAAAAATATTTAAATCAAATTACAAAATAATAGCTAAATTTATTTATTTTTTTTTCTGCTACAATAGAACTTTCAACATAAAGTAGTCATTGAACCCTAAAGGAATAGTGTGGTTTCAGAGGCATTGGTAAGTTGTTATGGATTTTGCTTGAGGACAACATCCCAGACAGAGAGAGAATGGCACAAGAAAAGGTATAGAGGATGTAATGAGAGGGAAAATGGAGGATGCCGACTAGAAAGGTGAATTTTCACATGTTAAACAGAAGAATAGGCAGACAAGGCAGGAAAACTAGAATATTATTAACTTCGAAAGCTAAGCTGAAGTTGGTTTGTGCACTTTTTCTATAAGAAAAAGTAAAATTTTTGCACAGAAACATGCCATCATAAACAAAATATTTGGGACAGCCATGTGGGATCAAACACTGCTTTATAAACCTTTAGTTAATGAAGCAAACTGAGCAATCTGGTATTCCCGAAATTATACTCTCTTCACTATTTTATTCTTTTTTACACATTATAATTATCTTGTCTGTTTCTTGAAGCAGCCTAGGTGCCTAAGAAAAAGTGATAAAGTGTTGTGGTTAAGATCCCCTACCTTCTTACACTAAAATGATTGTCTTTTCATCCTGGCCCTACCATATTTTTAGTTAAGTGATTTTAGCCAGATTCCTTAATTTCACTGTACTTCAGTTTTATTGTTTGCATAGTGAAGAAAATAATAGGGTTATTATAGGATTTTATAGATTGGGAATCCAAGCTATTCGGAAAGTTCTTAGGGATTTATAATGCTTGGCACATAGTAAGCACTCAGTAAAAGTTAGTTACTATTTTTATTACTCCACTCTCATATGCCAAGATGCATATTGTTGTTGGTATTTGCAAAATGGTTGGAGCCATATAAACATTCACATTTTCAGATAAAAGTCAATAAATTGTGAGAGGAGACCTTAAGTCTCACACCAAAGATGATAATATAGATTGTAAATAAGTCAACATGAAAATAAACAGCAGATGTTTCACTACACTAAGATAAACTCAGAGAATACCATCAATTCCCATTTTAACTTAGCTGTTTTTTATACATTCATGTATATTCATTTCAATTGAACAAGTTTTAGAAAGACTTTGTTATGAATCCAGCAGTACTTATGAATTACTGACATATTCCTAAGAAATGCAAAGTTCAGAACTAGTTCTCAAGGAGCCGCTTACATTTTAAGCATCTATAAAAAACACCCTGGTCAAAATTAATTTTCTCCCATGAGGATCCCCATAAATCAAAGCTTAAAAGAAAACGTTGATCTTCTAACACTAATGTTATTATTTTTCCTAAATCAGAATATAAAAAAATCAGGGACATGGATGAACCTGGAAACCATCATTCTCAGCAAACTGACACAAGAACAGAAAATCAAACACCACATGTTCTCACTCATAGGTGGGTGTTGAACAATGAGAACACGTGGACACAGGGAGGGGAGCATCACACACTGGGGTCTGTGGTAGGGAACTAGGGGAGGGACAGCGGGGGGTGGGGATTTGGGGAGGGATAACACGGGCGAAATGCCGGATATACGTGATGGGGAGGAAGGCAGCAAACCACATTGCCATGTGTGTACCTATGCAACAATACTGCATGTTCTTCACATGTACCCCAAACCTACAACACAATAAAATATATATTTTTAAAATATTAACTGTGTTCTTCTTACATACATAAAGATATGTTAATTCAGCAAATAATACTGTCAGTTCCTTTGTTCAGAATCATACTCTGGTGATCATCAGGACCTAAAAACCTCATAATGTAAGCTTATCACATTTGTTTTCAGCAAAGCCTTGAGAGAAATTTCATCAGACATGTTTAGTTATTACGGAATATAATGTTACCCTTTGAAAAGTGGTAAGAACTCTTGCAAATAACGGTAATTACATTAAGTGGCATTTTCTCTATTAATCCTGTATTAGAAACCATAACTTCAAGAAAGTCTTTTCTATGATCCCCAATTTAAGTAGTAATGACCAAATCTTGCATCAAAGAAAAATTCACTTTCCATAGCTACAGATGACACTATAAGTCTTACTATCTGCATCTGAAAAATATATAAATTTAATCACTTTCCCTTCATGAGGATGAGATTCAATAATCATGTTTTATTTTGTTTTGTTTCTGGAGAGAGAGAGAGAGAGAGAGAGAGAGGAGAGAGAGAGAGAGAGAGAATGCATAAAACAGGACACATCTTGATAAATCACTAAACATAGTTTTGTATGATAGAAGTAGTCTAATTTATGTCAGATATATGAATTCTGGGGTTCTGTTCCTGACAGAAATTTCCATTATGACTTTGAGTATGCCATTAAACCTATCTGTAACTGATTTCTTCTTCTAAAGACTGGGAAAGATAACATCTTCCCAACTTTTCCCTCGAAATTACTGTGAAGGTCAAATGATGCAATTACTATGGAAATACTTTGGAATGTATCAAGCAATATTTTAAGACATAGTTATCCAGTTGGCCATCGTGACTGATTCAACATACCTCGTGCCATTTCTATTTTAATTAAGGGCAGAGACTATGTATCTAACACTCTTAAAAATTCTCTACATCTATTGCAAGCATCACAACTCGTGCCAAAGAGGTGGTTCATGAAGGTTAAGAATCTGTATTTGGCCAGGCATTGCTTCGCCATTAAAAAAAAAAAAAAAAGTTGATATCCCTAACACAAGTTGGAGTGATAAAATATAGTTCAATTGGTGAGAAAGTACCTGGAGCAGAGAAGGTAAGAGATGGATGGGAAGTCACTACTAAGTTGAAAAATATGGTCTCTGGAATCTTTGTACTTTATAAAGTACTTTCTTGCCCATATATATACTCCTCCAAGGATACACACTGCCTGATGCAAAAACCACCACTTTTAGGAAATCAATGTACCAACCATCATAGGTCTATAGCTATTACTACATACCTATATTTAGTGATGAGATAAACAACAAAAACTGTCCTAGTAAAGGAAGACAGTGAAGATATGTAACCATTTAACCCAAAAGCTGTCAGTTCATTTCATATGAGCTCCATTTAACATTCATAAATTATTTGCTTTGTGATACATATCATAAAGCCATTGAGAACCAAACATAGTGGAAATGTGGCTTCTACCCTCTAGAAACTTAACAGAGATTATCAGGTTAAACACTGAATATACAGATGTTTCACAAAAACCATGATACCAATAAGAATGAAGTGTGAAAGGAACCACACTAAAGACCAAAGGAGGGAGGGCATTAAAAATGATAATTATATAAATGTTTGCCTCATTTACTATTGAATAATTATCTTGTGTGAATTCAATTGTAATAGAGAGAAAATATATTTAGATATCTGAGACATGAAGACTTACAAATAATTAAACAAGATAGAAAATAATGAATACACTGATGAAAAATTAAGAAAACTTAGGAAGAAATTCTACAGACACCTCATCACCAAGTATTTGAAAATTAAAATTATGAGGACAGGAAAAACAACAAATCAGTTAATCTATTATACTTACTAAACTGTAGTCATACTGATAGTGCAGAAAATAAGAATCAATATTGCCACATTTTTATTTTAATATTTATTTATTCATCATTATACTTCAGGTTCTGGGAGATGTGCAGAATGTGCAGGTTTGTTACATAGGTATACATGGTGCCATGGTGGTTTGCTGCACCCATAAACCTATCATCTACATTAGCAATATCTCCTAATGCTATCCCCCACCTTGCTCCCCATCCCCTAGCAGGCCCCAATGTGTGATGTTCCCGTCCCTGTGTCCAAGTGTTCTCATTATTCAACTCCCACTTGTGAGTGAGAACATGTGGTGTTTGGTTTTCTGTTCCTGTTTTGGTTGCTGAGAATGATGGTTTCCAGCTTCGACCATGTTCTTGCAAAGGACATGAACTCATTCTTTTTAATGGCTGCATAGTATTCCATCATGTATGTGTGCTACATTTTGTTTGTCCAATCTATCATTGATGGGCATTTGGGTTTATTCCAAGTCTTTGCTATTGTAAATAGTGCTGCAATAAACGTATGTGTGCACGTGTCTTCATAGTACAATGATTTATAATCCTTTGGGTATATATCCAGGATTGGGATTGCAGGGTTAAATAGTATTTCTGGTTCCAGATTCTTGAAGAATCACCATATTTTCTTTCACGATGGTCGAACTTATTTACACTACCCTCAACGGTGTAAAAGCATTCCTGTTTCTCCACAGCCTCATCAGCATCTGTTTTTTTCCTGACTTGTTAATAATCGCCATTATAACTGGCGTAAGATGGTTTCTCATTTTGGTTTTGATTTGCATTTTTCTAATGATCAGTGATGTACATATTTGAGTACAAAATAAAATAATTTGAAAAATAATGTTCTTTTTCAAGATTTAGCTGAAATACTGGATATAAATATTATACTACTATATAGGAAGATTTTACATCACAACTATATAAATTATCCTAAAATTAATATATGCATTTAATGAAATTCCAAATATAATCTTACAGTTATATTAGTTTATTTTGGAAACAAAAATTATTTAAAGTTCATTTGAAAGGAAAAATGACCAGAATATTTAAGAAAATTATAAAAAGTAATAAGCATTACTTGCCCTACTAGATATCAAATATTTTGTAAAGCTATTGTAATCAAGGCAATATTATATTGACATAGGAATAAAAAATATTTTACTGAAACAAAGGAAATAATTCCAAAACAGATCCTAGGACAAATAAAAATTTAATATAGTGAAAGACTGGTTTTTCAATTAAGTGATAAAAGAATAGTTCCTTTAATATATGGGATAATCACAACTGACTAGACATCGCTAAGAAAATAAATAAGAATACTGTTCATCAATATATCAAAATATAAACTGAATTAAGAGCAATGTATGATGAACTAAATATCTTAAAATATGTGCAATACTAAATATGCAACCAGAAACCTAATATCTGTAAAAGGAAATGAAATAACCACTTCCATTTGCAAAAGTTAATAATTTTTCTACTGTAAAAGGTGTTTTAAACAAAGACAATACCTAAACAACAAATTTGGAAATATCAAAGTAGATAACCGAAAAATGTATATCTACACCAATGCCGCTATAGTTTTAATGTGTTCCCTCCACTCTCACTTTATGTTAGAAACTTAATCTTCAATGCCATAGTGTTGGGAGGTGGAGTCTTGGTGAAGTTTTTAGGTCATAAGGGCTCCAACCTCATGAATGAATTAATGCCTCTATAAAAAGGGTTTGCAAGGGTGGGTGACCTTTCTTTTGCTCTCATGCCATGAGAGCACATAGTGTTTTTCTCCTCCAAAAGAGGTGGTATTCAAAGTATCATCTTGGAAGCAGGGAGTTCAGGCCTTAATCTGCTATGCCTTGCTCTTGGATTTCCATTTCCAAGACTGTGAAAAATAAATTTCTGTTCTTTATAAATTACCAAGTCACAGATATTCTGTAATAGACCCTCAGAATGGACTAAGACAAATCCTTTTGAAAATTTAGGGAGTATTACCTAGGGGTCTTATTAAAATGCAGATTTTGATAGAATAGATTGTAAATTGTAGGTGGGACATTTTTATTTAGCGCATAGGTAATGTTGATAATGATGCTCTGAGGAATTTGTGAAAAGAAAAATAAGCGTCTTCACAGAAAAAAAATGAAAAAAGCAGAAAAATAGCAATTTAAAAATAAAAGAAACCAAAATGGCCAATATACATTTGAAAATATGCTAACATAACAGTGAAATGCATACAGCAATGTGATATTAATTATTATGTATTATTATTATTTGCAAAGAAAGAAGAAAAGCTCTCTTACAGTGAGAGGAATCGAGAAGAAAGTATTGCTTTCATACAATGAAGTCTTTGCAACTTGAATTGTTAGAGCCCTTTGAAGAATTTATTTGATCAATCTATTAAAATTTAAAAAATATATATCTTTCAAGGTCACAACCCCACTACAGCGAACTTAGTGGCATGGTAATAAAACACCACTATAAGGGAATATATGTACATGTGTTTGTCATAGCACTGATTGTAAAAACAAAGAATAGAGAAAAACCTGAATGTTTATATTTTTGTTTTTAGTCAACAATATGGTTTAAATCTATAGCCCCACTTAAATCTCATGGTGAGGGCAGTTTGTCATGGTTTAACACCATCCCCCTTGGTGCTGTCATGGCAAGAGTGAATTATTAACATAAGATCTGGTTGTTTAAAAGTGTGCAGCACCTCTCCCCTCTATCTCTTCCTCCTGCTCCAACCACGTAAGACATGCTTGTTTCCTTTTCACTTTCCACCATAATTACAAGTTTCCCGAGGACGCCTCATTCATGCTTCCTGCACAGCCTGTGCAACTGTGAGACATTTATTCTTTTCTTTATAAATTACACAGCTTCAGGTATAACTTTATGGCAGTGTGAGAACTAGTTGGTACAGAAAATTGGTATTGGGAGTGGGTCATTGCTATAAAGGTACTTGAAAATGTGGAAGTGGCTTTGGAACCAGGTAATGAGCAAAGCTTGAAACAGTGCGCAAGGCTCAAAAGAAAAGAGGAAAACGTGGGGAAGTTTGGAACTTCCTACAAACTTGTTGAATGGTTTGACCAAGATGCTGATTGTGATATGGACAGTGAAGTCCAGGCTAAGGAGGTCTCAGATGGAAATGAGAAACTTATTGGGATCTGAAGTAAAGGTCACTCTTGCTATGCTGAAGCAAAGAGCCTGGTGGCATTGTGCCTCTGCTCTAGGCATCTGTGGAACTTTGAAGTTGAGAGAGACGATTTACAGCGTATATTGGAAGAAATGTTTAAGTAGCAAAGCATTCAGGATGTGTCCTCACTGCTTCTGAAATCTCAATGTCATATGCATGAGCAAATAAATAACCTGAAAATCAAACATATACAAAAGGGTAGCCGACCATAGACATTTGGAAACTTTGGCCAAGCTGTAGAAAAGAAAAACCAATTTTCAGGGGAGGCATTCAAGCAGACTGCAGAAATTTGCATAAGTGAAGAGGAGTCAATGGTTACTAGCAAAGGCAGTCGAAAAAAGGCCTCAAGGCATTTCAGAGACCTTTGTACCAGCCCCTCCCATTACAGGCCCAGAAGCTAAAAGTAAAGAAATGGTTTTGTGAACCAGGCCCAGGGCTCTGTGCAGTGTTGGGACATGGCACCCGGTATCCCAGCCACTCCAGCTCCAGCTGTTGTTTAAAGGGGCCAAGATAAAGCTTAGGCCACTACTTCAGTGGGTGCAAATCATAAGCCTTGATGACTTCCACGTGGTGTTAAGTCTATAGGTGCACAGAGTGCAAGAGTGAAGGCTTCGGATCCTCCACCAACATTTCAGAGGATGTACAGAAAAGGCGGGATATCCAGGCGGAAGCCTGCTGCAGAGTGAAGGGAAAATGTGGGGTTGGGAGTCCCACACAGCATTCCTATCGGAGCACTGTCTAGTGTAGCCGTGAGAAGAAAGCCACTGTCCTCCAGGCACCGGAATGGTGGATCCATCTGCAAGTTGCACTGTATACCTGGAAAAGCCAAGCTGCAGGCACTCAACACCACTCCATGAAAGCAGACACAGGAGCTGTACCCTGCAAAACTTCAGGGGCAAAGCTGCTGAAGGCCTTGAGTGGTCACCCCTTCCACCAGTGTGCCCAAAACATGGAGTCAGAAGAGATGATTTTGGAAGTTTAAGTTTAATAACTGACCTCCTGGGTTTTGGAGTTGCTCGGGGCCTGCAGCCCCTTTCTTCTCTCTGATTTCATCCTTTTGTAACGGGGAGTATTTACTCAACGCCTAAGCCCCATTGTATCTTGGAAGTAACTAATGCTTTGATTTTACAGACCTCATAAGCAGAAGGGACTAGCCTTGTCTCAGATGAGACTTCGGACGGTGGAATATATTATGTTATTTTTACAGGAAAATAGGCTATTTAAATACATTATATACTAATACTGTAAGACATAATTACGCCCTAATTTATCTTCCTTTAGGAGTTTTGATATTTCTGCATAGCTCTGTATAAAATGATACATGTCTTCAGAATGGTGATGTCCCAATAAAACCTTCTAATTATAATTTTAAAAATCATGTTAATTCTTTTGTAAATGGCATGCTATTTGACGATTTTACCTTTCTAAATATAATTATATAGACCATTCCTACAAAAGGCATATCACGTAGTAGAAAAAGTAATAAAATAGAAGTCAAGAGACCCGGATTCTGTCTCTGCCAATTCCTGTCTCTGCCAATGTGTAACCTTCCAAATCTCATTTGAAAGAAAAATAAAGGCAGGCTAGAAATCACCAAGATCAGCAAAAGCATAACAATAAGCAAATATATATAATTCATCATGCAATTATCCTTTGCTGACCCCAGATAGGATCAAATAATCTTTCACAGACCTGGAAACCAAAACCAATGGACTAGTTTGCAAAGAAAATGAAACGTCTTTTAAATTCTAAGTTCAAGAGTATAATTACACATTATTTTATACAGGTAAACTTACGTCATGGGGGTTGTAGTACAGATTATTTCACCAACCAGACATTAAGCCTATTACCCATTAGTTATCTTTCCTGATATTCTCCCTCTTCCCACCCTCCACCCTCCACAAGGTCTCAGTGTCTGTTGTTCTCCTCTTTCTGCCCATGTGTTCTGATCATTTATATCCCACTTATAAGTGAGATCATGTGATATATTTTATTCTGTCCCTACATAAATTTGATAAAGATAATGATGTCTAGTTTCATCCATGGTCCTGCAAAGGACATGATCCCATTTTTTTATGGCCACATAGAATTCCATGGTGTGTATGTACCATATTTTCCTTATCAAATCTATCATTGATGGACATTTAGATTGATTCTATCTTTGCTATTGTGATCACTGCTGCATCTTCATAATAAAATCATTTATATTTCTGTGGGCATGTATACAATAAGGGGATTGCTGGGTCAAGTGGTATGACTGTTTGGAGATCTTTGAGGAATCGCCACAATGTGTTTCACAACGGCTGAAGTAATTTAGACTCCAACCAACAGTGTATAAGCATTGCTCTTTCACTAGAACTTTGCCAGCATCGGTTATTTTTTTTTTTTTTTTGAATCTTTCATAATAGTCATTCTAACTGGTGTGAGATGGTATCGCATTGTGGTTTTCATTTGCATTTCTCCAGTGATCAGTGATGTTCAGCTCTTTTTCATATGCTTGCTGGCTGCTTGTACGTATTCTTTTGAAAAGCGTCTGTTTATGTCCTTTGCCCACCTTTTGAGTTGTTTTATTTTCTCTTCTAAATTTGTTTAAGTTCCTTATAGATTCTACATATTAGACCTTTGACAGATGCATAGTTTACAAAAAATTTCTCCTATTCTGCAGGTTGTCTGTTCACTCTGTTGATAGTTTACTTTGCTGTGCAAAAGCTCTTTAGTTTAATTAGTCTCATTTGTCAAATTTTGCTTCTGTTGCAATTGCTTTTGACATCTTCATCATAAAATGTTTGCCCGTTTCTATATCCTGAATCTTATTGTCTATGTTGCCTTCCAGGGTTTTTATAATATTGAGTTTTATATTTAGGTCTTTAATTCATCTTATTTTTGTATATAGTGTAAGGAAGGGTACAGTTTCAATCTTCTGTGGCTAGCCATTTCTCCCAACACCATTTATTGAATAGGGAATCCTTTCCCCATTAATTGTGTTTGTCAGGTTTGTCAAAGATCATACAGTTGTGGGTGTGTACCTTATTTCTGGCTTCTCTATTCTGTTCTATTGGTCTATATGTCTCTTATTTTTGCACTAGTATCATGATGTTTTGGTTATTTTAATCCTACAGTATAGTTTGAAGCTGGGTAGCATGATGACTCCAGCTTTATTTTTTTCCTTAGGATTGCCTTGGATATTCAGGCTCTTTTTTCATTTTTTATAAATTTTAAAATAGTTTTCTCTAGTTCTGAAAAGAATCTCAATGATAATTTAGTAGGAATCATATTGAATCTACAAATAGTTTTGGACAGTATGGCCATTTTTTATGATATGGATTCTTCCTATCCATTAGCATAAAATGTTTGTCCATTTATTTGTTTTTCCATTTATTTCCATTTATCTCTTATTTCGTTGAGCAGTGTTTTGTAGTTCTCCTTGTAGAGATCTTTCACCTCCCTAATTATTTTATTCTGAAAATAAAACTTTGTTGTCATTCCAGATGACTACTAATTCTTTTGCATCTCTGGCTCTCAAGAACTGTTGCTTATTGTCATTCTACCTGACGCATTATTTCTTCACACTTTTTCTCTCTTTTCTAACCTCATTGACTAATACTCTAAATTCCTGCAAAGTTTCAAAAAAAAAAAAAAAATTCAAACTGGCCTTACCAAAAAAAAGTACTGCACGTCTTTCAATTTTCTACTCACCCTTCACCCTGGGCCCCATCCACTCACCTTGGGCAATGAGAAATTGATCATGGAAGTTTTTTTTCTGGAGGTTATTAAGAATTTGATGTGCATAATTACTTAACTCACTTTTTGGTTTTAGCTCAAAATTACTAAATTTTATATGTACTGTAGATCAGGCAATAGGCTACACATCTCTCTCTCCAAAATTGTGTTTTGATATACCGTGGTCCAATAAAAGGACAGTAGCAGGTTGTTGGTTGCATATACATTTCTATGTCTTGTTTTAAACTGTGGATTTTAGTGTGTCTATCTGTGAATTTCTATGTGCATGGCTACTGCCAATACTTTCTACATTGCAAATACATTAGATATCTTACAATTGGAGATCTGACCCATACATGAATAGGAAATAAAAGAGAATATTTAGAACAATGTATTAATTGTGGACTCTTTAGTTTCAGGTATTAGAGACTACAAGTGAAACTAAAATGCTTTTCCTTCTTTAGAAAATCAGTATAGGCCACAAAAATCAGTATAAATTGTATCTCTTACAGTGTTTCCTACACAGTGCTTTATCAGTGTCACTTCTTGAAGTGAATAATGCAGTTGCCCTGGCCCATTTTAATGCTGAGACATGGATTCACCTGTCAACATCTTAAATCAATCAGAAATTTGTTCTTGTATACAGGAGAAAAAAGTGCTAACTAAAAACACAAACAAGAACATTTTTTAAAGCAAATAAACCTCTAGGGACTGGAAGATCCTGTTCCTAATTCCGAAGATTCAGCTTCTTATCGAATATTATTGTTGGCAGTTTTGTGTGTTCTATTAAATGTGTATTTCCAACTAAGATTAAAAAACACAAAGGAATAAATTATTTAATAACTGATCAAATAAATAACAAGCATTAATTCCAATATAATAGCACAGACAATAAGTTGTCCTTAATTGTCTTCATTATCTGTTAGATCAAATTTGCAACAATATTTTTCCATGTTTAAATTACCGGCAAACTATTTCTGAAATATCTTTAAACTATTACTAGCAAATTACCATTGCCTCTACATTTTCATGTATAAGAAATTGCTGCTTTGTAAAAAACTTTATGGTATTGATCTCATATTAGGAGATGTGAACTGATTATATGGTGTTCCTATGTGAAGTTTTAACAATCATATGATTTTGTACTATATTATATATTACAGATCACAGATAGACTCTAAACAAATCCAGTTTTCCTATGTTAATGTAATGTACATATGCAAACACAACTTAGAAATCACTTAGGAAACCTGACTAAGTTTGTTGAAAGAAAAGCCTAACTAGACCTTGGAAGCCATATTCTATGACATCTAGAAGTTGCATAGCTTTTATCTGTTACTTTTGCAATATTTAGGTGCTCTATATCTCTATATCATCTGTTAATATATTATCTGTATCATCTATATGTAGATCTATATCTTTCCATCATCTATGAGCACTAGTTTGACATTAAAGTCACTAGGAAGAAATACTTCTCTTTTGAGAGTTCAATATTTACAATGTTATTGATTTTGTTTGGTAATAGTTAATCACCCATTTTTGACAAGACTCAATCTACCTTTTCCTGAATAGTCCATGTAATAATTCTTTGCCTTTGTGTAATGCTTTAAACCTTCAAAATATTTTCAAATACATTATTTTAGTTGATTATCTCAACAACGTTTTAATGTATGGTGGTTAGTAACATAATTATTTATATAAGAATAAAACCTGAGATCCCTGTTGGTCAGACAACTGGAATCAAATCCAAGGCTCATGATACTTGGTTTAGTGCTTTATCGTGGAACACTGCCTCCCTTGATTGTTTTTTAAAACACCTTTTGACCTCACACATTTAGGATATTTTTTGTAAATTTATATAGCTGGGTTTACAAGATTTGTATAACTTGATGATATATTTCTTAAGAATGCGTCTTCTATCAATTAAACAGGCATGCCTTGTTTTATTGCATTTCACTTTATTCTGCTTCACAAATAGTGCACTATTTATAAATTAAAGGTTTGAGGCATCCTTGCATTGTGCAATTCTATTGGCACAAGTTTTTCACCAGCAAGTGCTCACTTTGTGTTTTGATATCACATTGGGGAAGTTCTTGTAATGGGTTGAACTTTTCATTATTATTATTTCTGTTATGGTGAACTGTCATTAGCGGTCTTTGATGTTACTATTGTTACTGCTTTGGTGTGCCATGAACTACACGCTTAACTGATAAATGTTATTTATTCTGACTGCTCCACTGACCAGTCATTCCCCGATTTGTCACTCTCTTCTCTGGCCTTCCTATTCCCTGAGACAGAACAGTATTTAAATTATACAAATTAATAATCCTATAATGGCCTCTAAGAGTTCAAATGAATGGAAGAGTTGCACATCTCTCACTTTAAATCTAAAGCTAGAAATAATTAAGATTAATGAGGAAGACACATCAAGAGTTGAGACCAGCTGGAAAATATGCAGTTGGTTCCAAATGCTCAGGCAGGTTGTGAATGCAAAGGAGATATCTTGAAGGAAACTGAAAATAATACTCCAATTTTCCCTGGAACATTGGCTAACCATATGCAGAAGAAAGAAACTGGACCCCTATCTCTCACCATATACAAAAATTAACTCAAGATAGACAAAAGACCTAATTGTAAGACTTGAAACTACAAAATTTTTAGAAGAAAACCCTAAAAAATGTTCTTGACAGCACTCATCAATGACTTTGAGGAATTCAAGACTTCATTGGAGGATGAAACTGCAGATGTGGATGTGGTAGAAGTAGCAAGACAATTAGAATTAGAATTGGAGTCTGAAGATGTGAATAAATTGCTGCAAACTCATGATAAAACTTGAACAGATAAGGAGTTGCTTTTTATGGATAATCAAAGTCAGTCATTTCTTGAGATGTTGTTTACTGGTAAAAATGTTTTGAACCTACGTAAAATGACAACAAAGGACTTAGAATATTACACAAACTTGGTTGAAAAAGCAGTGGTAGGCCGGGCGCGGAGGCTCAAGCCTGTAATCCCAGCACTTTGGGAGTCTGAGGTGGGTGGATCACGAGGTCAAGAGATCGAGACCATCCTGGTCAACATGGTGAAACCCCGTCTCTACTAAAAAATACAAAAAATTAGCTGGGCATGGTGGCGTGTGCCTGTAATCTCAGCTACTCAGGAGGCTGAGGCAGGAGAATTGCCTGAACCCAGGAGGCGGAGGTTGCAGTGAGCCGAGATCGCGCCATTGCACTCCAGCCTGGGTAACAAGAGCGAAATTCCATCTCAAAAAAAATAAATAAAAATAAATAAATAAATAAATAAATATTTTAAAAATTAAAAAAAAAAAGCAGTGGTAGAGTTTTAGAGAATTGGCTTCAATTTTGAAATAAATTTTACTATAGGTAAAAATCTGTAAACCAACATTGCATACTCCAAAGAAATCTTTTGTGAAAGGAAGAGCCAACAGATGTGGCAAACTTCAATGTTGTCTTTTATACGATATTGCTCCAGTAATCCCAACCTTCGGCAAACATCATCTTGATCAGTCAGCATCCATCCACATCAAGGCGAGACCCTTCACCAGCAAAAAGATTATGACTCACTAAAGGCTCAGACAGTATTAGTAGTTTTTAGCAATAAAATATTTTTAAATAAAGGTATATACATTTTAGACATCATGCTACTGTACACTTAGTAGGTAGGCTTCAGTATGGTGTAAACATAACACTAAATGCACCAGGAAACCAAAATATTCTTGTGTCTCATTTCATTGCAACATTAACTTTTTTGCAGTGGTCTGGAACAAAACCTACATTGTCGCCAAAGTATGCTTGTATCCCTCAGCCATATACGCAGTGCTTGATGCCTTCTTATCTGCTGAACACCATTGCAAAAAATTCTCATCACCTTGAAAATCTCTATTTTTCTACTAATAATGATTAACTTGGAATAAAGGTACTAAAATTCTTAATGTCAGTCTTAAACTTAGTGTCAAATTTCACAATTTTAATTTGTCCTAATTCTCGTTATTTAAACCAGTGGTCACAATGTACATGACTTGTCAGTAGAAATTAGTGAACTGTCATATCTCTCATAAATGAGTTATTTTCCATACTTACAGGTCTTAACAAGAAGGGCATATTTACCACCTACAACTTTCTTAGTATCTTATTATTCAGACATATAGCAGACAACAAATAAAATTACTAGGGAACTAGCTGGCATATTATCATTGCAGATATGAAATCCAGATACCATTTCCGATACATGGACAGGTAGAATATTGATCTATATTTACTATTCAAATGGCTAGACTTCATGGTAATATAAATATGATTTGTCACTTCATTATGTTGTCTTTCTTAACATTGCTAAGTGCCTTAATGTAAACGTGCTGTTTAAAAGTAACAGGTACAAATGCAATTCACAATATTATTAGCTACTTAATTTATAATTTCTCAATTTACAGCATTAAGATGTTTTTCAAGATTGTGTGAATATAACTGAGTGAACTTATCTGGCAGTGATGTTTTCTTGGGTCATGAGAAAATAATTATCTACTATGTATGGGGAAACGTTTGCATTTGTTAATTATTTCAAAAATAAAATAACTTTGTGGATGTATAAATAGCAAGTGTGGCACTATTTGGAGGCTATTGTTCACTAACAAGGATGTCGAAATATAACCTTCACCTCAAAAGTATGAGGGTCACCCAAACATCTCAATATTTTTTAACTAACCACTGTAGATTGCTAGTGGATATATTGAGACACTCTGGAACCCATTTTTTGGTGGTTTTTTGTTTATTTGTTTGTTTATTCCTATGCTTCTTTCCAAACATCTCTACAGAGGAGTGGTTAGCAAGCTTGGACAGCTGAGCAATAAATCCTCTAAGAGGTAAAGGGAGAGTTCTTTTCAAAAGTCCTCCTAAGAAGCCAGTATAGAAGCTGAGAGCTCAATGCATGATATATTTGCAATTATCTCAATAGAAACTCAAATGCCAGATGTGCCCAAATAATCCACAACATGGAGTTGATAATATATCAGGGGAAGCTGGTAAGCCCCAAGCTGTTGTATTACCTATTTGCAATGACAACAGTTCCCAAGTAATTTTAAATATAATGTGATTTGGAACATCTAAAATTCAACACATGTTGAAACCTCTGAACTTGGGGAGTTGCCTTTTCATAGAGGACTGAATTGATAGTATGAATCAGAAAACTATGGCTGACAGAATAAGAGATTCAGATAACAGTGAAAATAACTTGCTAGACTCATGAGGGAAATACAGATACACCTGCACTGCTGCAAAGTATTTGCTTTTTAAGAGCCAAGAATTACCTGTTGTTACAGGAAGCCCCATGTCACTTGCTTGCCTTCACTCTTGAGCCTTCTGCTTTGGCGTAGGAGAAGTGGAATGCTGATCCCAATGAGTTTGGGAATTCAGCACACGCCAAAAGAACCAAACTGTTTCAGTTGGTTCAGGTAGCTTTTACTATTCAGCACCTTGACAATATTCATTCTTTAATAAGACCCAAAAACAATTAATGCCATTTCTGAAATATTCTTTTTTTCTCTCCTTCTACTTTTACTAGGGACCATTTTGATGAGAGGATACCATAAAATATATATATATGTATAATTATTACACATGGCCTGTGTGGGATTCTATATATCACAGATTAAATAATCTAAACCTTCAAAATAATGCATGTGTGACTAATAACCACCTTAACTATAAAGATAATCTCAATAAAACAGACATTAAAAAGTATTAAGGGGATACAATCCCATGCCAGCAGGCATGTTTGAATTAGACATCTTGCAACCACACTTCTTATAAATAATTCAATTCAATTATTATATGCTGAATACTGTTTTCCACATTGTAGGGGATACAAAATGAAGAGAAGTGTCTTTGTCTTCTAGCAAGAAGAAACTCACTTGAGAACAACATACATACGTCCATGTCTAAAAATTCTTACTATCTATTTTATTGTAATTCCTTATTGGTTAATGAGGTTAACCATTATTGGTTATATATGTGTTAAATATTTTCTAGGTGAAGATAATCCATGCTATGTACAATATATTTTGGATGCCTCAGTTCTATTGTATTAGATGGGTTTTGAAATTATTTTTTTATGAGATTGAAGGTCTTATTCCTAGTCCATCTTAATAAAGATGTTGTTTGGTCTTCTTATACAAGTACCTCTCAAGGATTAAAAAAGAATATCAAGTTTTTGCATTCTCCCAAGGAATGAGACAAGAAATGTACAAGATGATCTTAGATATCTTCTTATGGTAGAAAGTAAAAAAGTGTTCAAAAAATCATGGGGACATGTGAAAGGACACAGAGTCATCCTGAAAGATCCTATACTGGGCCAATTGTGACAATATTTAAACATCAAAATAAAATAAATACTAACAGTAATGGATTACAAGTTATTGAATACAGTGAGAATCCATAAGTCCATAGTGATAAAAATAAGTAAATGGGAGAGAAGGAAAAGCTCTTTCTTATAGTAGAATGCCAACTAGTAAACGTAGAAGAAATGATGGAGTTAGAAAATAATCACTGAAATTTAAAGCTTGTGAGTGATAGTCTAATAAAGAACAGGATATCTATATCATCTCAAAATATCTTCTCAAAAATTGCCTATTAATTAAAAAAATGAAAAACTGTCTTGAAAGTGGAGAAACCTGGAGGATAGCACGTTATGTAAGCAATCAAACTTAAAATCACCAATAAGAAAAGAAACTCACATCACTTGTTTGCTATTATGATGCCTTGAAACGGTTATACCACTTTTCTGTTATCCCTGCTAGAATGTACAAACTAAACATAATCATGAGAAAATACCTAATATTTAGAGATATATTTTCAAAATAACAGGCCTATACACTTCAAAAAATATTAAGGATTATAAAAAGAAGATAAGGAACTGATTCAAATTAAAAGAGACTAAGGAGATATGAAAACTAAATATAATGCAAGCTCCTGTATTAGATCATGAATAGGAAAATTGTATAGCTTTAACATACATTATTTCAACAATTATAGAAAGTATTTATGGACTGTGGATTAGATAACAGTATTGTATTTGATATCAAATGTGTGGATTGTAATAACTATACCGCAGTTATGTAAGAGAATATTTTTATTTTTATAAAACATACACTGAAGTATTCAGGCATGTAAAGAACTGTTTAAGTCAGCTAGGGCTGCCGTAACAAGGCATCACAAACCAAGTGGTTTAAACAAACAAACAAAGTACTGTCTCACAGTTCCAGAGGCTAGAAATCCAAAATCAAGGTGTCAATGAGATTTGTTTCTTCTGAAGCTGTGAAAGAAAGATCTATTTCAGGTATTCTTCCTTGAATTATAGATGACTATCTTCTCCCTGTGTCTCACCACATGGTGTTATACCTGTATCTGTGTTTCTAAATTTTCCACTTTCATAAGCACACAAATCATTTTGTATTGCAGTCTACTTTAATCATCCCTCCTCAACTTGATTATCCCTGTAAAGACCTTATCTCCAAATAAGGTCAAATTTTGAGGCACTGAGGGTTAGGACTTCAACATGTGTATTTTTGGTGACTGCATGTCAACCCCTAACATTCGATATCTCCAATCCTCAGGTTATTCTCAAATGACTCAGAACAGTATATTCATTCATAAAAATGAGTTCTAAGTCATATTAGATAGGCTGCATTTTAGATCAACATCTAGTCTTAAAAAAAATCAAATAGATTTTTTTTAACAAAAATAGCAATATTTCAGGTAGATGCTATGTGTGATTATTAGTTTTTTTGTGTTAAATTAGCTAGAAGATAGTCTCCAATTATTTATTACAATCAAACAATAATCTATATATTACTGTGAACATATTCTTTGTATGTAGTTAGCATCTATAATAAGTTGACTTTAAATTTTAAAAATTACACTGGATAATGTGAGTAGGACCTTGTCCAATCAGTTCAAAGGTTTCAAGAATGAAAATGGATGCTAAATGAAAAAAAGAGCAATTCTCCCTCAGTACTCGAACATCAACTCCTACTTGAGTTTCCAGACTGCTGGCCTGCCCTACTAATTACAGGCTTGCCAGCCCACACAACTGCATGAGACAATATCTCACAGTAAATATATTTCTACAGATAGGTAGGTAAATAAATAGATAGATAGATACACAGTTCTAGAGATAGACTGACATAATCTATAGACTTCTTTATCTATCTATATATTTTATATAGATGTTTATGCATTTATCAAGATATATGTTTACCTTTGTAAACCTCTGTATTATCTATTAGTTCTCTCTCTCTCTCTGTCTCTCCCTCTCTCTCTGTCTCTATCTCTGTCTCTATCTATATCTCTCTCTTTCTTCTCTCTTTCCTGGTTCTGTTTCTCTGGGAACCCCAAAAGACGTAAATTTTGGTACCAAAAGAATTTCACAGCAACATAATCTTAAAGACGAGGTTCTTAATTATTTCTGTGGGTTTTTTTTTTTCTTGGACTTTCTTATCTAATCTTATTATGTTTAAGGCACCAATTATTCTATTTTTATTGGTAAAGAGGGCACTGATAGTCAATGGCATAATGTGGCAATAGAGATATGCGAAATATCACCTTTAGATACCCCTAATCTGGTATTATTGAAAAAAACAAAAACCCCTTACAAAAAGGCAAAGTTCTGAGTAACCAGGCGTTTGATACCTTAGAACATTTTTGTCAAACTAATGAGAATAATGTAACTGGCTGTTTTCTAGTAACCGTGCTGTTGGAAGTGGATGGGCAGGAGGCGAAGCATGAGCTCAAGGCTTATAATTCCCAGCTAAAGGTCCAGATAAATTATCTGAAAGTTTTTATGTCTTCCCTGAGAAAACTCTATCTTCTATAGCCACAGGGCTGAGTGGTGAAAACCAAATCCAGAGACTCATCCTGTGAGTGAATAAATTACAAAGTGATTTGAATTTTCAACCTTGTAAAATATCTTCTGTTAAAACAAGAATATTAGATGAGAAGGATTTAGATTCTTAAAATCTGACTGGGCACATATGGACAGATCCTGATGAAGCTGGGAAAATTGAACCCATAAATGTTGATGATTCTTCTTTATCAGTAGGAACAGCTCTTCTACCCCTGTTTGAGGAAGTTACCCTGTCTTTGCCTGAGGAACTTTTAATGACCTTCCCTGAGGTAGTTCCCTTGTAAGGCACTTTAGTGTCTCCTTAGGAGCTACCCCTAATGTATTTCTTTGCTTTTAGACTAATAACTAGGCACAAGTCCCAGGAGGCCCTAAAAGGTACGGTACAAAGGGTTACCCATGAGAAGGCACACTATACTTCAAAATAACTGTGTGACATTTCCCAATTTATGAGTAGACAAAAATGAGGAGAATATATATGGGAATGGATATTCAGGATGTGGAATAATGGTGAATGGAACAGACCATTGTATCAGGTTGAATTCTTACATGGGCCCACAAGGAGAGCATATGTAATGTTGCAACTTAAGTTAAAGCTTTCTAATAATTTGTTTGGATGGTTGGCTGAAATATGGACCAAAAGGGACTCATGCTAAATAAAAATGAAGTACCAGGATTTCCTTGGTATACTGTAGAAGAAGGCATCTCAAGGCTTACGGAGATTGAAAACTTATAGTGAATTTATTATGTAAAACTTGCTTGCCCATTCCAGAAGGGTCTACAGAACACTCCTGTAATCATGACTATGAGAAATAGAGTTTCAAGTGGAGCCTTGGCATCACTGAAAAACTCTGGAGTTTCTCTTTCCCTTGGGTTACAAATTATAGTGGAAACTGCTGTCAATGAATAATGATGTCTAAATCAATAGAATGACCACTAAACAGGAACCTTTAAATAGATTCTGAAGTTACAGAGGCCAAGTGGCAACACTTAAGTGCCAAAGTCAAAGTTGGTATGGTTACAATAATTGGCAAGAGAAATAGATAGGTACACATCAAGAAAGCATTTCGTAGACTGCCTATTTCTCGTCAATGAAAAATCCTGATCAAGTAGCCAACATAATCGGTCTTTGCAAACCAGACTATAATTGTTTCTTTGACTTTATTGTCAATTATATAATTGACTTCAAATACTTCTGTAATATGAATCGCCAAAACAGAAAATTATTTACACAATTTTGAGACTTGAGTCATTTGACAGACCTACAACTTCTTGAATGAATGGGAGGCCAGGTTCCTGTGGAGATGAACCCTGGTATACTGCCAAAAATGTATAACCATTAAGCTTTCTCCCAGACTTCCCCAGATGAATCTAAAGTCTTCTATCAGGGTTACTGTGCATTGGGAAAAAAACAAATAATCAGACTTTTAGGGCATTGGTGGATACTGGTTCTGAACTCACACTAATTCCAGGTGACCAAAAATATCACTAAGGTTCACAGTCAAATTATGAGTTTGTGGAGTTAGTGTGGTCTGTGATGGTTTAGCTCAGTTCCATCAAACAATGAGCTCAGAGGGTTTCCAAACCCATAATATGGTAAATCCCTCAGTTTCAGAATACATAATTGAAGCAGAAATATCCAGCAATTGGCAGAATGAAGGCCATTATGATAGGAAAGTCCAAGTGAAAGCCACTAGAACGGCCTCTACCTAGAAAAATTGTAAACAAAAGTAGTACCACATTTCTGGAGGAATTCCAGAGGCTAGTGCCACAATCATGAACTTGTAAGGTGCTTACCCCACATCTAATTAAACTCACCTATTTGTTCTGTGCAGAAAACACATGGATTTTAGAGAATGAAAGTGGATTATTGTAAGCTTAACCAGGTGATGACACGACAGCCACTGTATCCGATGTGACTTAATTTCTTTTGCAAATTAACACATTCCCTGTACCAACTATGTGGGTATTGTTCTAGCAAATGCTTTCTTACTTATGTAAGTAAAGAACACCAGAAGCAGTTGGCTATCAGCTGACAAGACTGGCAACACACCTATACTGTTACACTCCATGGATATATCAAAACTCCAGCCCTATGCCATCATAGAGATAAGGAAATCTGACTGATTTTTTTCTTCAATAAGACATTATACTGGTCCATTACATTGATAATATTTTGCTGATTGGATACAATATGTAGGCAGTAGCAATTATTCTAGAATTAGTAAGATATTTTTCTATATTAGAAGGTAATAAAATAAATTTCAAAGAAATTCAGGAGCTTTCAATGTCAGTGAAATTTCTAGAGGTCCAGTGGTGTGAAGCATGTCACAATATACTCTCTGAGATGAAGAGTAAGACGAGGGTGCATCTGGATCCTTGTACAACCAAAAAGAAAAAGACACATCTAATGGGCCGCTTTAGCCATTGGAGGCAATCATATCTCATTGACGTAGACTACTTCAGTACATTTTTCAACTGAAATAAAAAAACTGCCAGTTTTAAGTGGGGTCAAGCACAATAGAAGGCTCTCCAGAAAGTCTAGGTTTCTGTGCAAGCTGCTCTGTCACTTGGGCCAAATGATCCAGCAGATCCAATGGTGCTTGAAGTGTCCATGGCAGATAGAGATGATTTTTGAAGGTTTTTGTCACTTTGCTACGTGGCTTTTTGCTTGGTACCAGGCCTTAGTAAATTATGAATGCTTGACTTTGAATCACCAAGTTAACATATGACCTGAGTCTCTCATCATAAATTAGATATTGTCTAACCCACTCATCTATAAAGTTGAGCATGCACAACAGCATTCCATTATTAAATGGAAGTGACAAACAATATCATGATTGAGTAGACACAACGGCACAAAGAAGTTACGTAACAAGGTGGGTCCAATGCCTGTAGTTTCAACTCTTGTTATATTACCTTTACTCACTCATTCCACCCTTATAGCCTTGTGTGGAGTTCATTATTATTGGTTCACTAAATAAGAGAAAACTCAGGTCTGGTTTACAGATTGTTCTATACGATATGCAGGAACACCTGAAGGTGGACAGCTGCAGCACAGCAGACCCTTTCTGAGACGCCTTTGAATGACAGTGGTGAAGGAAAATTCTCTCAGTAGGCAGAAGCTCAAGCTATATACGGGGTTTTAAATTTGGCGGGGAGGAAACGGAGACAATGCCCAGAGGGATGGAGGAAAAAAAATTAAATGGATAAAATGACCAATTCTGATGATAGCAGTCAACCTTTTTTTCCCAAGACTCCCCTGTATTAATCAGTGGGCTCGTAACAATGACCGTGACAGAAGAGAGGGAAATTATGCATGGGGGCAGCAATATAAACTTCCCCTCATCAAGGTTTATTTTGTTATCACCACTGCTGAGTGTCTAATTTGCTAGCAGCAGACACTAACACTGAGTCTTTGATATGGACTATTTACCAGATGAACAGACAGATATCAAGTAACAGGTTAATTACTTTTAACCATTTCTATTGTGAAAGAAGTAGCACTCTATTATGTGACTGAAATGGATATTTACTTTAGAAAACTATTTGCCTTCCCTGAACACAATGATTTTGAAAAACCTCTTATCTGTGGACTTCCAGAATACCTTACATACTATCATGGTATATAATACAGCATTATTTATGATTAAATAATTCACTTCATAGCAATTACAGGCAATATGCTTATGTTCATAGAATTCAATAACTTTACTGTGTTTCTTACCGTGCTGCAGAAGCTGGCCTGATAACTCAGTGTAATAATCATTTGATAAGTCAATGATGGTGTCACTAAGTAGAAATACGTTGCAGGGGCAAGTTTCTCCAGGAAGGTATATATGCTCTGAATCAGTGTCCAACATATAATGCTGATTCTACCATACATGTAATTTGTGAGTCAAAAAATCAAGGGTACAAATGGGAGTAACACCACTCACTACTGCCTCTACTGACCCATGAACAAAATTGTTTCTTCCTGTGAATTTATGCGCTACTGGCTACGAGATTATAGTTTAGAAAGAAGACTCCTTCTACCATAAGATCCAACAATGATTTCATTGAAATAGAAGTTAAGGCTGCTACCCATCTACTTGGGAATTCTCATGCCTCTAAATAAATGTTTCTTATTTTTAGGTATTGTGCTAATTGGAACAATTGATCCCGACTGCCAAGAAGAAACGGGACTGTTGCTACACAATAGACATAAGGAAGACTACGTCTGGAAGGCAGGAGATATTTTGGGATATCTGTTAGTGCTACCATGCACTGTGGTTGAAGTCAATGGAATACTAGGACAACCAAATCCAAGCAGGGCTACCAATAGCCAAGATACTACAAGAATGAAGGTTTGTGTTACCCACCAAAGAACCATGGCCAACTGACATTCTTGTTGAGAACAAAGAATGTAAGCAATGGAGAGTGGAAAAATGTAAGTATAAATAGAAGCTACAACCATGTCATCAGTTTCAGTTTGAGTACTATAAGAATTTTCAATATATATGGTGCATTTTGTTTTGAATTTGTGTGTATATAACATTTTTGTTTTCTTCTCTATTATCCCCTTATCCTATAACATAAGATCTATTAATAAAGGTTAACTTATTACAGTAATTAAGTCATTGGATGTATTAGTTTGAAAGAACTGTACATCACAGTAATTAAGTATAACTGTACATCACAGTAATACATCCAACTAATACATTGAATGTATTAGTTTGAAAGAACTGCAATAACAAACTACCACAAGCTGAGCAGATAAAACAAAATAACTTTGTGTTCTCACAGTTCTGGAGGCTATAATTTTGAAATCAAGATGTTAGGAGGGTTGGTTCTTTCTGAGGACTGTAAGGGGAAAACCTGCTCCAGGACTTACTCCTTCTCTTTCCCAAATAAACAAAAGCCATAGGAGTCCATTACCACTAGACCTACTCCAAAAGAAACGCTAGAGGGAGTCCTTCAATTTGAAACAGAAAGGGAGTAGGCAGTAACACAAAGCCATCCAAAAATATAAAGCTCTCTAGTAATGGGAAGCACATTGGCTAATACATGCTGTTCCATTGTGATTTTGGTCCATATAATTTAAATGATAAAAAATTAAAGATCAATGTTAATGTATATATAATATGTAAAGATATACTCTGACATCAATAACATAAAGTGTGGAAACTGGAGCTGTAGTTAAATTTTAGATGTGATTGAAGTTAAATTGTTATCAGTTTAAAATAGAATTATATAACCAAGATGTTTTATGTAATCACAATAACTACAAAATATACATGAAAGGAAATAATAAGGCATTCAAAACACATCAATACAAAAAATCAACAGAACACAAAGGAAGCCAGTAAGAGGGGAAATGCACAAATAAGCTACAAGACACACAGAAAACAACAAACAAAATGGCAACAGTAAGTCCTTCCCTGTCAGTATTTACTATAAATGTAAATGGAGGAATCTCCACAATTAAAATATACAGACGGGCTGAATGGATTGAAAAAACAGGATCCAACTATATGCACTCTCCAGGACATTCACTTTATTTTCATTTACTTAAAACTTTTTTTTTCCATAGGTTTTTGGGGAACAGGTGGTATTTGGTTATATAAGTTCTTTAGTGGTGATTTGTGAGATTTCGGTGCACCCATTACCTGAGCAGTATACACTAAAACCAATCTGTTGTCTTTTATCCTTCGACTCCCTCCCACCATTTTCCCGAGTCCCCCAAATCCATTGTGTCATTCTTATGCCTTTGCATCCTCATAGTTTAGTTCCCACTTATGAGTGTGAACATAAAATGTTTGATTTTCCATTTCTGACGTACTTCACTTAGAATAATAGTTTCCAATCCCATCCAGGTTACTGTGAATGCCATTACTTCTTTTCTTTTTATGACTGAGTAGTATTTCATCATATATATCACAGTTTATCTACTCTTTGATTGATAGGCATTTGAGTTGGTTCCACATTTTTGAAATTGTGAATTGTGCTGCTATAATCATGCATGTGCAAGTATCTTTTTTGTAATAATGACTTCTTTTCATCTGGGTAGACACCCAGTAGTGGGATTGACGAATCAAATGGTAGTTTTACTTTTAGTTCATTAAAAAATCTCCACACTGTTTTCCATAGTTGTTGCACTACTTTATATTCCTACCAGCAGTGTAGAAATGTTCCTTTTTCACTGTATCAATGCCAACATTTATTATGTTTTTATTTTTAAATTATGGCCATTCTTGCCAGGGTAAGGTGGTATCCCATTGTGTTTTGATTTGCATTTCCCTGATCATTAGTGATGCTGAGCATTTTTTCATGTTTGTTGGCCATTTTTTTTTTTTTTTTTTTTTTTATTGCATTTTAGGTTTTGGGGTACATGTGATGAACATGCAAGATTGTTGCATAGGTACACACATGGCAGTGTGCTTTGCTGCCTTCCGTCCCCTCACCTGTATCTGTCATTTCTCCCCATGCTATCTCTTCCCACCTCCCCACCCCCCGCCCCTCCCCCATTTCCCCCCAACGGACCCCAGTGTGTAGTGCTCCCCTCCCTGTGTCCATGTGTTCTCATTGTTCAACACCCGCCTATGAGCGAGAATATACGGTGTTTGATTTTCTGCTCTTGTGTCAGTTTGCTGAGAATGATGGTTTCCAGGTTCATCCATGTCCCTATAAAGGACGTGAACTCATCGTTTTTGATGGCTGCATAATATTCCATGGTGTATATGTACCACATTTTCCCTATCCAGTCTATCATCTTTGGGCATTTGGGTTGGTTCCAGGTCTTTGCTATTGTAAACAGTGCTGCAATGAACATTCGTGTGCACGTGTCCTTGTAGTAGAATGATTTATAATCCTTTGGATATATACCCAATAATGGGATTGCTGGGTCAAATGGGATTTCTATTTTTAGGTCCTTGAGGAATTGCCACACTGTCTTTAAATGTCTATTAGGTTTGCTCGTTCCAGGTCTGTGTTCAGGTCCTGGATATCCTTGTTGATTTTCTGTCTGGTTGATCTGTCTAATATTGACAATGGGGTGTTAAAGTCTCCCACTATTATTGTGTGGGAGTCTAAGTCTCTTTGTAAGTCATTAAGAACTTGCCTTATGTATCTGGGTGCTCCTGTATTGGGTGCATATATATTTAGGATCGTTAGCTCTTCTTGTTGCAGTGATCCTTTTACCATTATGTAATGTCCTTCTTTGTCTCTTTTGATCTTTGTTGCTTTAAAGTCTATTTTATCAGAGATGAGAATTGCAACTCCTGCCTTTTTTTGCTCTCCATTTGCTTGGTAGATCTTCCTCCATCCCTTTATTTTGAGCCTTTGTGTATCCTTGCATGTAAGATGGGTTTCCTGGATACAGCACACTGATGGGTTTTGGCTTTTTATCCAATTTGCCAGTCTGTGTCTTTTGATTGGGGCATTTAGTCCATTGACATTTAGGGATAGTATTGTTATGTGTGAATTTGATGCTGTCATTTTGATGCTACCTGGCTGTTTTGTTGGTTAGTTGATGCAGATTCTTGATTGTGTTGCTGCTTTTTTACCATTTGGTGTGTTTTTGGAGTGGCTGGTACTGGTTGTTCCTTTATATGTGTAGAGCCTCTTTCAGGAGTTCTTGTAAAGCAGGTTTGGTGGTGATGAAATCTCTGAGTGCTTGCTTGTTCACGAAGGATTTTATTTTTCCTTCACTTATGAAGCTGAGTTTGGCTGGATAGGAGATTCTGGGTTGAAAGTTCTTTTCTTTAAGGATGTTGAATATTGGCCCCCAGTCTCTTCTGGCTTGTAGGGTTTCTGCTGAGAGATCTGCTGTGAGTCTAATGGGCTTCCCTTTGTGGGTAACCCGACCTTTCTCTCTGGCTGCCCTTAGCATTTTCTCTTTCATTTCAACCCTGGTGAATCTGACGATTATGTGCCTTGGGGTTGCTCTTCTTGAGGAATATCTTTGTGGTGTTCTCTGTATTTCCTGGATTTGAATATTGGCCTGCCTTGCTAGGTTAGGGAAGTTTTCCTGGATAATATCCTGAAGAGTATTTTCCAGCTTGGATTCATTCTCTTCATCACATTCAGGTACACCTATCAGACGTAGATTAGGTCTTTTCACATAGTCCCACATTTCTTGAAGATTTTGTTCATTCCTTTTTGCACTTTTTTCTCTATTCTTGCCTTCTCTTTTTATTTCATTGAGTTGGTCTTCGACCTCTGATATCCTTTCTTCTGCTTGGTCAATTCGGCTGTTGAAGCTTGTGCATGCTTCACGAAGTTCTCGTGTTGCGTTTTTCAGCTCCATCAATTCACTTATTCTCCTCTCTATGCTGTCCATTCTCGTCAGCAGTTCGTCCAATCTTTTTTCAAGGTTCCTATTTTCTTTGCGATGGGTTAGAACATGTTCTTTTAGCTCATTGTAGTTTCTTACTACCCACCTTCTGAAGTCTGATTCTGTCATTTCATCACCCTCCTTCTCCATCCGGTCTGGTTCCCTTGCTGGTGAGGAGTTGTGATCACTTTTAGGAGGAGAGGTGTTCTGGTTTCGGGAGTTTTCATCCTTTTTACGCTGGTTTCTACCCATTTTTGTGGGTTTATCCACCTGTTGTCTGTCTCTGTCCCAGTGAGTTGGAGCTTTATGAGTTTCCGTTGCACTACTGCCTTTTTTGATTTTTTTTTTTCAGGTCGGACCCGCCCAGCTAGCAGCACGCCTAGCCACTGCCTGCCCGCAGGGGCTTTGCTGAGCTGCTGTGGGCTCCGCCCAGCTGCCCTGAGCTCTTCCCTGCAGTCCTTTTTATATGGGCGTAGTTAGAACTGTCTGGGCAATGGTGGCCCCGCCTCTGTTATGGCGGACTCTCTCTGTTGTGGCAGGTTGCCTCGGCAATGGCGGGTTGCCTTGGCTGTAGCGGTGGAGAGTCTCAGTAATGGCGGAAGCCCCTCCCCCACGGAGCCGGACCCGTCCCGGTTCAGCTGTGCTTGGTTTGAAGGGCTCAACCCAGAGGGTTTCCAATTACTGTTTTTGTTTTCGTTGTTGTTGGGGGTGGAGGGGTGGGACCAACCGAGCCTGATCACCTGGCTCCCTGACTCAGAGTCTTTTCTTTTAAGTTGAACGACCCCGCGTTCCGGTCGCTTGTTGAAAAGGCGCCGGGATCTCCCGTGCTGCGACTCACGGAGTCGGCTCGAACCGCGGCGCCAGCTCCTGGCGGATTTTTTGCCTAGGAATCTCCTGGCCTGACTCGCTATTTCAGATGAATGGGCTATTCTGCCGTCTCAAGGCTCTGCTCGCCAGCTAAGAGGGCTCCCAGACCAGTGGCTTTTGTACGGAGAACCGCAGCAACAGGGCGTGGTCCCAGCAGCCGCGCGGGCGGAATCAGCCCCGCGAGGGCCAAAACAGCCGCACCGGCTGGGACTGCGACGCTGGCGACCCCTCTGCCTGGGTATCTCCTGGTCCGTGGGCAATAAGAGTTCGTCTGGAAATGCGGCGTCCACTCACCCTCTGCACTTTCACTGGGAGCTGAAGTCCTGAGCTGTTCTTAGGCGGCCATCTTGAAAGTCTGTTGGCCATTTTTTATATCTTCTTTTGAGAATTATTTATTCATGTCCTTAGCCCACTTTTTGATGGAATTTTTTTTATTAATTTGTTTGAGTTAATTGTAGATGACTGTTCTTTTGCTATGCAAAAGCTCTTTAGTTCAATTAATGCTCACATATTTATCTTTGTTTTTGTTGCATTTTCCTTGGGATTCTTGTTCATGAAATCCTTGCCTAAGCCAATATCTAGAAAGGTTTTTCCAATGTTACAGATTTTTTTTTTTATAGTTTCAGGTCTTAGATATAAGTCCTTGATCCATCTTGAGTTGATTTTTGTATAAGGTGAGAGATGACGACCCAGTTTAATTCACCTATACGTGTCTAGCCAATTATCTTACCACCATTTGTTGAATTGGTTGTCCTTTTCCCACTTTTTGCTTTTGTTTGCTTTGTCAAAGATCAGTTGGCTGTAAGTATTTTAGTTTATTTCTGGGTTCTCTATTCTGTTCCATTGGTCTATGTGCCTATTTTTATACCAGTACCATGCTTTTTTTTTTGGTGACTACGGCCTTATAGTATAGTTTGAAATCAGGTAATGTCATTCTTCTGGATATGTTCTTTTTGCTCAGTCTTGGTTTGGCTGTGAGGGCTCTCTTGGTTCCATATGAATTTTAGGATTGTTTTCTCTAGTTCTGTGAAAAATGATGCTGATATTTTGAGAGAAATTGCATTGAATTTGTAGATTGCTTTTGGCAGTATGGTCATTTTCACAATATTCATTCTACCCATTGAAGAGCATGGAATGTCTCTGCATTTCTTTGTGTTGTCTATGATTTCTTTCAGCAATGATTTGTAATTTTCTTTGTTAAGGTCCTTCACCTCCTTGGTTACGTATATATTCCTAAATAGTGTTTAGTTTTTTTTTTTTTTTTTTGAGACACAGTCTTGCTCTGTTGCCAGGCTGGAGTGCAGTGGCGCAATCTCGCCTCACGGTAACCTCCTCCTTTTGGGTTCAAGTGATTCCCCTGCCTCAGCCTCTCAAGTAGCTGGGACTACAGGCACACACCATCATGCCTGGCTAAGTTTTTGTATTTTAGTAGAGACGGTGTTTCACCATGTTGGTCAGGATGGTTTTGATCTCCTGACCTCATGACCTGTCACCTTCTGCCTCCCTAAATTCCGGGCTTATAGGCGTGAGCCACCATGCCCAGCTGAGTTCTTGATTTGATTCTCAGCTTGATTGCTGTTGGTGTATAGCAGAGCTACTAATTTGTCTACATTAATTTTGTATCCTGAAACTTTGCTGTTTTGTTTTTGTTTTTGTTTTTGTTTTTGTTTTTGTTTTGACAGAGTCTTGCTCTGCCACTCAGGCTGGAGTACAATGGCACCATCTTGGCTCACTGCAACCTTTGTCTCCTTGGTTCAAGCAATTCTCCTGCCTAGGCCTCCCAAGTACCTGGGATTACAGGCATTTGCCACCACGCTCAGCTACTTTTTAGTAATTTTAGTTGAGATGGGGTTTTGCCATGTTGGCCACGCTGGACTTGAACTCCTGACGTCAGGTGATCCACCCATCTCAGCCTCCCAACGTCCTGGGATTACAGGTGTGAGCCACCGTGCCTGGCCTTTGTTGAATTCTTTTATCAGTTATAGGTGCTTTTTGAAGCAGACAGTAGGGTTTTCTAGTTATGCAATTATGTCATCAGCAAACAGCAACAGTTTGATTCTCTTTACTAATTTGGATGCCCTTTATTTCTTTCTCTTGTCTGATCACTCTGGCAAGCATTTTCAGTACTATGTTGAGTAGAAGTGGTGAATGTGGGCATCCTTGTCTTTTTCCAGTTCTCAGAGGGAATGCTCTCAACTCTTCCCCATTCAGTATTATGCTTCCTGTGAGTTTGTCATAGGTGGCTTTTATTACATTGAGGTATGCCCCCTGTATGCTGATTTTGCTGAGGGTTTTAAGCATAAATGGATGCTGGATTTTTGTCAAATGCTTTTCCCACATTTATTGACAGGATTATGTGATTTTTGTTTTTAATTCTGTTTATGTAGTGTATCACATTTATTGACTTGTACGTGTTAAACCATCCCTGCATCGCTGGTATGAAATCCACTTGATCATGGTGGATTATCTTTCTGATATGTTGTTGGATTCAGTTAGCTCATAGTTTGTTGAGGATTTCTATGTCTATGTTCATCAGGGATATTGGTCTGTAGTTTTCTTTTTTTTATTATGTCCTTTCCTGGTTTTGGTATTAGTGTGATACTGGCTTCATAGAATGATTTAGGCGGGATCCCCTCTTTATCTATCTTGTGAAATAATGGCAATAGGATTGGTACCAATTATTCTTTGAATGTCTGATAGAATTCAGCTGTGAATCTGCCTGGTCATAGATTTTTTTAATTGGCAATTTTATAATACTTTAAGTTCTGGGATACACGTGCAGAATGTGCAGGTTTGTTATGTAGGTATACACATGCCATGGTGGTTTGCTGCACCCATCAACCCATCATATACATTAGGTATTTCTCCTAATGCTATCACAAATGCTATCTTTCCCCTAGTCCCTGACCCCTCAACAGGCCCCAGTGTGTGATGTTACCCTCCCTGTTTTCATGTGTTCTCATTGTTTAACTCCCACTTATGAGTGAGAACATGTAGTGTTTGGTTGTCTGTTTCTGTGTTAGTTTGCTGAGAACGATGGTTTCCAGTTTCAACCATGTCCCTGCAAAGGACATGACATGAATTCATCCATTTTTATGGCTGCATGATATTCCATGGTGTATATGTGCTACATTTTCTTTTTCCAGTCTATCATTGACGGGTGTTTGGGTTAATTCCATGTCTTTGCTATTGTGAACAGTGCTGCAATAAATATATGTGTGCATGTGTCTTTATAATCGAATGATTTATAATCTTTTGGGTATATACCCAGGAATGGTATTGCTGGATCAAATGGTATTTCTGGTTCCAGATCCTTGAGGAATTGCCACACTGTCTTCCAGAATGGTTGAACTAATTTACATTCCCATTTTGTTGGTAATATTTTTATTACCATTTCAATCTCACTGATTATTATTATTGGTCTATTCAGGTTTCTAATTCTTCCTGATGTAAACTAGTAGGGTTTATACTTTCAGGAATTTATTCATCTCTTCTAGATTTTCTAGCTTATGATGCAAAGGTGTTCATAATATCCTTCAGTGATCTTTTGTCTTTCTGTGGTGTTGGCTGTAATAGCTCCCATTTTAATTCTCATTGAGCTTATTTAGATTTTCTCTCTTTTTTTCTTGGTTAAGCTTGCTAATGATCTATAAATTTCATTTATCTTTGCAAAGAACCAGGCTTTGTTTCAGTTGCCTTTTGTATTGCTTTTCTTCTTTTAACCTTATTTAGTTCTGCTCTGATCTTGGTTATCTCCTTTCCAATGCTGGGTTTGGTTTGTTTTTGTTTCCTATCTTCTTGAGGTGTGACCTCAGATTGTTCATTTGCACTCTTTCAGACTTTTTGACTTGGCATTTATGGCTATAAACTTTCCTTTTAGCATTGCCTTTGCTGTATCCCAAAGCATTTGATAGGTTGTGTCACTACTATCATTCAGTTCAAAGAATTTATTCATTTCCATCTTGATTTTATTGTTGACCCAATGATCATTCAGGAGCAGGTTATTTAATTTCCATGTATTTGCATAGTTTTGAATGTTCCTTTTGGAGGTGATTGCTAGTTTTATTCCACCATGGCTTGAAAGAGTCCTAGATATAATCTCAACTTTATTAAATTTATTGAGACTTGTTTTATGGCCTATCATATGGTCTATCTTGGAGAAACTTCCATATGCTGGTGAATAGAATGTATATTCTGTGGTCGTTAGGCAGAATGCTCTGTAAATTTCTGTTAATTCCATTTGTTCCAGGGTATAGTTTAAATCCATTGTTTCTTTGTTTACTTTCTGTCTTGATGATCTGCCTAGTGCTGTCAGTAGAATATTAAAGTCTCCCAATATTTTTATATTGCTGTCTATCTCATTACTTAGGTCTAGTAGGAATTGCTTTATAAATTTGGGAGCTCCAGTGTTAGGTGTGTATGTATGTAGGATTGTGATATTTTCCTGTTGGACGAAGATTTTTATCATTATATAATGTATCTCTTTGTCTTTTGTACTGCTATTGCTTTAAAGTTTGTTATGTCTGATATAAAAATAGCTACTGCTTCTCACTTTTGGTTTCCATTTGCATGGAATATCTTTCTCCACTCCTTTACCTTAAGTTTATGTGAGTCCTTATGGGTTAGGTGAGTCTCTTGAAGGCAGCAGATGGTTGGTTGGTGAATTCTTTTCCATTCTGCAATTCTTTATCTTTTAAGTGAAGCATTTAGGCCATTTATATTCAATGTTAGTATTGAGATGTGAGGTACTATTCTATTCATGGTGCTATTTCTTGCCTGTATAACTTAGGTTTTTTTGTTTGTTCGTTTTACTGTATCTTTGTTTTATAGGTCTGTGACAGTTATGCTTTAACAAGGTACTATTTTGATGTGTTTTCAGGATTTTTTTAAGATTTAGAGCTCCTTTAGCATTTCTTATAGTACTAGCTTGGTAGTGGTGAATTCTCTCAGCGTTTGTTTGTTGGAAAAAGACTGTCTTTCCTTCACTTATGAAGCTTAGTTTTGCTGAATACAAAATTCTTGGCTGATAATTGTTTTGTTTGAGGAGGCTGAAGACAGGGCCCCAATTTCTTCTAACTTGCAGGGTTTTATCTGAGAAATCTGCTGTTAATCTGACAGGTTTTTCTTTATAGGTAAACTAGCGTTTTTGCCTCAGAATTCTGAAGATTCTTTCCTTTGTCTTTACTTTAGATAGTCTGATGAAAAAGTGCCTAGGTGATTGTCTTCTTATGACGAATTTCCCAGGTGTTCTTTGAGCTCCTTATATTTAGATGTCTAAGTCTCTGGAGAGGTTGGGGAAGTTTTCCTCAATTGTTCCCCCAAATATATTTTCCACACTTTTAGTTTTTTCTTCTTCCTCGGGAATGCCTATTACTAGGTTTGGTGGCCTACCATAGTCCCAAATTTATTGCATGCTTTTGTTCTTTTTAAATTATTATTATTTTTGTTAGTTTTTTAGATTGAGTTAATTTGAAACCTTTGTCTTTGAGCTCTAAAGTTTTCTTTTTTTTTTTTTTTTTTTTTGACAGAGTCTTGCTCTGTCACCCAGGCTGGAGTGCAGTGGTATATCAGCTCACTACAACCACTACCTCCCAGGTTCAAGCGATTCTCCTGCCTCAGCCTTCCAAGTAGCTGGGATTACAGGCACATGCCACCACGCCCGGCTAAGTTTTGCATATTTAGTAGAGAGGGGGTTTCACCATGTTGGTCAGGCTGGTCTTGAACTTCTGACCTCAGGTGATCAGTCTATCTTGGCCTCCTAAACTGCTGGTATTACAGGCATGGGACACTGCGTCCAGCCTGAAGTTCTTTTTTTTTGAGATGAAGTCTCACTCTGTTGCCCAGGATGGAATGCAGTGGTGCCATTTGGCTTACTGCAACCTCCATCTCCTGGGTTCAAATGATTCTCCTGCCTCAGCCTCCCAAGTAGCTGGAATTAAAGGGATATGCCATCATGTTTGGCTAATTTTTATATTTTTAGTAGAGATGGGGCTTTACCTTATTGGCCAGGCTGGTCTTGAACTCCTAACCTCAAGTGATCCTCCTGCCTTGGCCTCCCAATGAACTCTGAAGGTCTTTCTTCTGCTTCTTCAGTTCTATTGCTAAGACTTTCCAGAACATTTTGTATTTCTCTAAATGTGACCTTTATTTCCTGATGCTATGATTATTTTTTATTTATGCTATTTTACTGAAGATTTCTCTCCTCATTTCTTGTATCTTTTTTATTTCCTTAAATTGGACTTCACCTTTCTCTGATGCCTCCTTGATTAGCTTAATAACTGACCTTCTGAATTCTTTTTCAGATAAATCAGAAATTTATCCCTGTTTTGGGGCTATTGCTGGTGAGTCAGTGTAATTTTGGGGGAAGTTTTAAGGAACATTGTTTTGTCATATGATCAGAATTGTTTGTCTGGTTCTTTCTCATTGGGTAGATGGTTTGCAGGGAAGATCTAGGGCTCAAGACTGCTGTTCAGATACTTTTGTCCTATAGGGTGTCCCTTGATTTAGTACTCTCCCCCTTTTCCTACGGATGTGGTTTCCTCAGAGCTAAACTGTAGTGATCATCACCTCTCTTCTGGATCTAGCCACCCAGCAGATCTACCAGGCTAGGGGCTTTTACTGGGGGTTGTCTGCATAGAGTCCTTTGATGTTAAACATCTGCAGGTCTCTCAGCCATGGATACCAGCACCTGCTCTGGCAGAGGTACCAGGGGATGAAAGGAACTGTGAGGTTTCTTGGTTTGAGTTCCTTTGATTGTTTAATGCATTATTTTTGTGCTGGTTGGTCTACTGCCAGGAGGTGGCACTTTCAAAAGAGCATCAGCTGTGGTAGTATAGGGAGTATTAGGAGGTGGGCAGTACTCTAGAACTCTCAAGAGTATATGGTTTTTGGATTGTCTGGAATAGTTTCAGAAGGAATGGTACCAGCTCCTCTTTGTATGTCTGGTAGAATTCGGCTGTGAACCCATCTGGACCTGGGCTTTTTTTGGGTGGTAGGCTCTTAATTGCTGCCTCGACTTCAGACCTTGTTATTGGTCTATTCAGGGTTTCAGCTTCTTCTGGGTTTAGGCTTGGGAGGATGCAGGTGTCCAGGAATTTATCCATTTCTTCCAGGTTTACTAGTTTATGTGCATAGAGTTGTTTGTAATAATCTCTGATGATGGTTTGGATTTCTGTGGAATCTGTGAATGATATCCCCTTTATCGTATTTTATTGCAACAATTTGGTTATTCTTTTCTTTTTAATTAATCTGGCTAGTGGTCTGTCTATTTTGTTGATCTTTTCGAAAAACCAGCTCCTGGATTTATTGATTTTTTGAAGAGTTTTTTGTGTCTCTACTTCCTTCAGTTCTGCTCTGATCTTAGTTATTTCCTGTCTTCTGCTAGGTTTTGAGTTTTTTTTTTTTTTTTTTAATCTTGCTCCTCTAGCTCTTTCAATTTTGATGATAGGGTGTCAATTTTAGATCTCTCCTTTCTTCTCATGTGGGCACTCATTGCTATATATTTTCCTCTAGAGACTGCTTTAAATGTGTCCCAGAGATTCTGGTATGTTGTGTCTTCATTCTCATTGGTTTCGAAGAACATCTTTATTTCTGCCTTCACTTCATTGTTTATCCAGTCAACATTCAAGAGTATATGTTTTATGTCTTCAGCTAGCAGAGTGGGTAGGGATGGACCATCAGACGGGGATAGGGCTAGGCATGTCCAAGCTCAGACTCTTGTGTGAGTCTTGCTGCAGCTGTTGTGGGGGATGGGTATGCATGGTTACCAGGTAAATGGAGTTGTGTTCCAAGGATGATTATGGCTGCTTCTGCTGTGGTGTCATGCAGGTTGTCAGAGAAGTGGTGGAAATCTGGCAGTCACAGGCCTCAACCAGCTCCTACACAACCCAAAAGGCTGGTCTCAGTCCTACTGTGCCACCACCCCCCCACCCCCCACAACAGCACTGAATGTATTTCCAGTCAGTGGATGATCAGAACTGAGAATTTGCCCCAGGCTACCAGCCTCCCAGCTGCAAAAGGAAGCAGGGACTTTGTGCCTCCCCACTTCGTCCCCCTGCCCCTGTGGAGTTTACATACCAGATTCATGCCCTCCCCCGATTGCTGACCAGGAGACTTCACATTCAGTTGGAATTGTTACAAAGTTGGAGGCTTCCTTCTCCCTGGGGTATTTTCCCAGTACTCTAGAAGCTCTCCCTAAGGAACCCTGAGAGACAAGTCTAAAATAGCTTCCCAGGGTACCCAGAGAGATGACAGGGATTTTCCCACTGCTTCTTCTACCCATGTATTTTGCTTGGCTGTCTAAATTGACACAGCTCCAGGTAAGGTCAGATCCTTCCCCTGTGATCTAGACCTTCAGGTTCCTCAGTGAGGGTGTAGGTTTCAGGGGTGGACACTCCCCCTTTCCCACTTTCACAGCTTGGACACTCTCAGTAGTATTTGGGCTTGTCCCCCAGGTGCTGAAGGAGCAATACACTTTCTTCAGACTGTGAGTTCTCGTGGGTTTCCTAGCTTATTCCTGCAGTCGTTCTGGAGCAGAAGTTCACAATAGAAGTCAATGAAAGTCTCCACACCCTGCTTTTTCTGTCTGAGTGGGAGCAACAATCTAGTCCCAATTGGTAATGCCTATCTTAATTAGCTTGATTGAGCCATTCCTCAATGTATACATATTTCAAAACATCATGTTGTATATAGTAAATATATAAAAGTTGCATTTGCCAATTAAATTTTTTTGTAAAAAATATGGTATGCAGGGAAAGCAGTGTTAAATGGGAAGTTTTTAGATGCAAATATAAACATAAAATAATCCTAAAATAAACAACCTAATTTTATACCATACAAACTAGAAAAGGAAAAATAGATGAAACCCAAAGCTAAAAGATAGAAAGACATAATGAGATTAGAGATTTAAAAAAAAGGGAATAGAAAAAAATAATAGAAAAGTTAATGAAGAGTTTGTTTTTTCTAAAAACAATAAAACAAACAAAATTTTAGCTAGATAATCTAAGAGAAAATTCAACTGAAATCAGAAATGAGAGAACTTTATGACTTATGTCATAGAAATGAAAATGATTATAAGACTATTAACAATTTAATGCTAACAAATTGGATAACCTAGAAGAAATGAACACATTCCTACCAACACACAATCTACCAAGACTGTATCATTAAGTGACAAAAAAACATGAACACTAAACAACAATTAAGAAGATTGAATTCAGTAATCAAATTCCCTCAACAAAAAGAAAGCCCCAAACCAGATGGCTTCAATGAAGAATCCCACCAAACATTTAAAGAAAAATTAACATAAATCCTCCTGAATTATTTCACAATCTGAAGTGGAGGAAACATTTCCAAACTGATTTTACAGGGCCAGAATACTCTGATATCAAAGCCAGACAGATACTACAAAAACAAAACAAACAAACAAAACTACAGCCAGTATCCTGTATGAATATACAGAAACCCACAATAAAATACTAGCAAATGGAATTCAGCAGCACATTACAAGGATTATGGATCATGAAAAAGTAGGACTTCTTACTGGAATACAAGCATGGTTCAACATATGAAAAGTAATCAATGTAATACACCACACTAACAGAATGAAGTACAAGAACCACATGATTATCTAAATTGATGCATAGAAAGCATTTTAAAATATTCAATGTCTTTTCATGATAAAAACATTTGAAAAATTAAGAATCAAATATAAACATCTAAATATATTAAAGGCCATTTACAAAAAGCTCAGAGCTAACAACATCATACACAATGGTGAATGACTGAGAGCTTTACCTTTAGGTTCCAGATGAAGGGAAGCATGCCAACTTTTACCAATTCTATTCAACTTAGCATTAGATGTACACACTAGAACATTTGGGCAAGAAAAATAATACTATGCAACTATAAAAATAATGAAATTGTTTACTTTGTAGCAACATGGATAGAACTGGAGGCCATAATCCTAAGCAAATTAATACACAAACAGAAAACCAAGTACTACATGTTCTCACTTGTAAGTGGGAGCTAAGCATTGAGCACATATGGACATAAATATGGGAACAATAGACACTGTAAATTACTAAAAGGTAGAGGGGTGATGGGTTAAAAAATAAACTATCTACTAATGAGGTACTATGCACAATACCAGGGAGATAGGTATTGTACATACACAATATTCCCATGTAACCAACCTACACATGTACCCCCATATGTAAAATAAAAGTCAAAATTATAAAAAAAAAAAAGAAAAAGAAAAAAAAGAAAAGAAAAAGAAGGCATCCAAATCGGAAAGGAAGAATTAAAATTATCTCTGTTTACAGATTATATGATCTTATATGTAGAAACCCCTTAAAATTCTACAAAAAAATTGTTTGAACTGAAAAATAATTTCAGAGAAGATACAGGATACAAAATCAACACCCAAAAAATAGCTGTGATTTCATACGTTATCAATGAACAATCTAAAACAGAAATTAAGAAAACAATTTTGTTTACAATAGAATCGCAAGTAATAAAGTAATTAGAAATAAATCTTACAAAGGTGCGTAAGGAATGAAAACTACAAAGCATTGCAGAAGAAGGCAAAAAAATGGTAAGATATCTCTTGTTCAGGATCAGAAGATTTAATATTGCTAAGATACCTGTATTGTCTAAACTTCTAAAGCAATCTACAGATTCATTTAACACAATGTCTATCAAAATCTCAATGGCATTTTCACAGAAATTTTTAGAATTCACCTGTATCTGCATATCTGTGTGTGTGTGTGTGTGTGTGTGTGTGTGTGTGTGTGTGTGTGTGTGTGTATTATATTGGTTGTGTTTCTTTGAAAAATCCTGATTGATATCCTAGGGAATATACAGACTTCACACTCACTGCCACCATTATCTACCAAAAGTTTCACTGAGTGAATTATTTATTGAGGAGTATTTGAAGAATATGGATGCAGTATATTACTTTATAGGTCTAGATTATCTAAAATCTAGCCTTGAATTAAATGAGAGCTATTTGCCTAGACCCTATTTTATTTTTTCCCCTTCTCTCCTTCTCTATTCATACCAGCGACTGCATTGCTTTTTGTAAACTGTTCACTGTGACTCCATCTGTCTATTTTGAGGAAAGCTATAGAAAAAGTCCTTATAAAACTCATCACTCTGTGTATTATAAGGATGTTACTGGTAACATTTAGTACATTACAAGAACCTTCTGGATAAATTTAATATTGATTTTAGCATTAGAAAGTTTTACCTTTCCTGAGATCTTGGTTCCAATTCCCTTCACTGTGTATTTGATCAAGTTTCGCTGTTCACTTTTTAAAAATTTCAACATTTATTTTAGATACAGGAAGTAAATGTGCATGAGTTTTATATGGGAATATTGCATGATGCTGAGGTTTGGAGTATGGATCTCATCACCCAGGTAGTGAGCACAGTTTACTTTTGTTGCTAGAAAGTGTAAGAGAAAAATTGACAGTCTCCTAGTAATAAGTACATAGAATCATTTGTAGTTCACATTTTTATTAGCCTCGTTCCTGATTTATTTTCACAGTGCTTTTTCTAACCTATACCTTTATCTTCTATGATTAACTTACTTGATATTTTATGTATGTGAATATATGTCTATGTATCCCTCTATATACTTATTATAGGGCAACATGTGCCTTTCTGGATGATGACAGGAATATAAATAAACAATTATAAAAATGTAAAGCAAGAATGGCCTTAGATATTATCTAGTCCAATAGGTTATACATGGATAAACTGATTCTAAATGTGGGGTTTTGACTTGACTAGATGATGCAATCAATCTGTGAAAGAGCCATACAAGAAACTTTGTCTCATGATTTTCAGTCATATCAAAAATTTTAAAATGCCCATACAAGGTGGGGCATAACTGAAGGGTAAAAATGAGTAATGCCAACACTAGACACTACATTTTCCTCAAATAAGAATGACTTCACTGTAGACCCTCTAGAGAATATAGGCCTTAAGCTGAGGCTTAAAAATAGAGATTGGATAAGTGTGGAAAGAATTATAAAGAAAACCTTACAATGAAAATGACAGAGTTGTATGAACGAGTTAATGTTCCAGAAAGCATGAAGAAACAAACCTCTCTGGAATTGAGGTTTTACATTAAGCAGAAATCAAAAGAAAGGAAGAGAAAAAAAGCTATGTAAATATTATAAGTTTAGGTTACAGAGAGCCTTGAATGCCAAAACATGGCATTCAGAGGTAGCTTTGTAGATGTCATGAATATCTCTCAAAAGCAAATTGCCTTACTCTCGAAAAAAGGTTAACATAAATATAAGACCATCCCTTCTCTTCTCATGCTAGAAATAGAAAACTGATCTCAGAAGATTAAACAAAAAATGGGAGAAATCAGCCATTAAGTGCTTACAAATCCTAAGGACAGAATCAAATCTCCCCTTCCTTCGTATCAAAGAAAGAAGAGGCCTGAGGATCTAGATAACCATTCCCTGAGAAGTTTGAGAAACTCCAACATTGGTTAATCTTCACTGGAGTTCTAATACTTCAAAGTAGAAGGGAGAAAGTGAATAATCACTATGTAACCATTTCTAAAGGTGGAGACATCTATCTAATTAATTATCAATCAGAGACATCTTTATCTTTCCCCCTCCCTCATTATGGTATCACAAAGGATGAATAACTAATGTCTGCCTAATCTATTAAATATTTCTCAAACATGTACATTTATCTTGAACCCCATTGCCACTATCATAGACCACCATCTCTCACTAGAAATGTTACAATAGTCTCTAAATTGAACTGTTTGCTTCTAAATGTTGTCTCACCCTCACATTCAATCCCTGCTTGTCATAGACTGTATCTCTTAAAATGCAAAGCTAGTCTTTTTACTCTTTTGTTTAATGCTTTTACTAATTCTTTATTATACTTGTAGTGATTTCCAAACAGGCATTTTGACCTATTAAGGGGTAGTGAATTTAATTTATTGGGTCACTACCATCAATTTAAACAATAGAAGAGAACACCTTAGTGTGCTCATATATATCAGAGGTAGATACTTTCTTGGAAAATGTTTATATTATATATATACACACACACACACACACACACACACATATCTACATGTAAATATAGAAATATTTATATGTGTACTAAGTCACAATGTAATACATATTTCTTATTTTAGGTTAATGTCAAAAACAGTTTAAAAGCTACTGTCCTACTGGGAAAAGACCAGACTCCTTAATACGGTACAGAATTCATTACTAAGTTCACTGTTTCTCAAATACAAGCCCCAGTCAGAATCACCTGGTGGGCTTCTTAAAGCACAGATTGCTAGGTCCTAACACCAAAAGTTGTCACTTAAGTGGACCTTAGTTATTCATCCAATGTAATTCTTTAGTAAGGGAGGGAGCCTGGGCTGTGGCTCAGGCTCTAATAAAATTTCCAGGCGAGGCTGCTGCTAGTCTGAAGACCAGACTTTATGAACAACTGCCTGAAGCCTATCAGCACTCCGCCTTGACTAGCAGAGCCATGGTGATTATTGTAGTTTTAAAAGCACAATCACCTAGTTATTTGACCTCCCACTGAATTGCTCTTTTCAGTCATTCACAGTTCCTCTAATTCAGTCTTTCCTCAATTTTTCCTAAGAGAAAAGCACAAATTTGCGCTAGTGAAAGTACAAATTGCCAGGTTACTCCCTCTGATTCAGTACTCCCTCTGATTCTAGGCATGAGCCCAAGAGTCTGTATTTTTAAAGAGATGCTTTAAGTGTTTCTTTTTCTCAGACCATTTTTGAAGCACAAAGCAAATTTTACTTTATTTGCAGAGTAAAATAATTGCCTACCCTAAACAGTGAATACTTAAGCTGCATGAAAAGAATTACTGATTTTTTTCCTTTCCCTCTATAGCAGAGGTTACTAAACTTGTCATGGTACTCATCTCTTTGACACTTTGGTGAATTCTACAGACTCCTTTACAAATAATATTTTTAAATGCATAAAATAAAATACAAAGGATGGCATGAAACCAATTATACAGAAATGAAGACATCAAAATATTGTATAAAACAAACTGTATTATAAAAATATATGCAGTTAATTATTGATATATTATATAAAACTGTCTAGGTGTGTGCCTTATAACTACCACAATTTCAAAGTAATGCTTTTAGTGATATTGGCAAAAGCTGTAATGTTATATCATAATATCTATAATTCCCATAGGTGAGCAAATTAAGGTTCTGATAGTATCACTGTGGACTGTTACTGACATTCACTAATTGGAAGAAGTGCTAAATTTCTGTGAAAGGTTAATGAACATAAAATATGTGTTTTTAAATTCCATTTCAAGGACTTTCTGAACACCTTAACTTTAAGGAATTTTGCTTTAGAGGCTCTTCCTGAAATATTTCAAGCAGATCACCTTAGACAGATAGAGCAAGAGGGAGTTGACGAGACATAGAGAAGAGATTGGGAGGTTGATGCATTCCTATTTAGGGAGGGGTAAACAGATCTGTACCCAACATTGAAAATGTCAAATGACTGATTAGTTGCTAGCTGGTGGTGTTCTCACTGGGTCTTCTTGGTGTGTATGTGGAGTCCAGTTAGCTGGAGAAAGAATCAGGAACCGCTAGCCTCACTGTTTTCTTTGATCAGTTGGTTTTGCAGATTTTCTCTTTAGAACTTTTGCAATCTTAGCCCCACATTTCACCTTCCTTATCTGAGACCATCTACCTTTTCAATAGCCTAGACTGCAAATCCATTTATGTAATAATGTAGCTTAGATTGGGAGCTGTTTTTTCAGCTTATGTTTTTCTTTGCCTTTGAGAGAAAATGAGTTCTATATGGCTAGTAAGTTTTTGAAATATACATACAAGTATCACTAAGCATAACTCGGATGATCTTTTGACATACCATGGTCTACCAAAAGAAAATTTCCAGAGCAGCTGCAGGCAACTTAGATTTTTTTTTTTTTTGTCTTTTTTTCCATACATGGTACAATGCACTTAATTTTGGTTAGAAATAATATAGGGCACAGCAAATGAAGTAAGTGCCCAAACATCTATGTTGTAATCATTTTAAAAATATTTCTGAGAGCAAGGAGAGAGTCATCACTATCGGTAACTGTCCCTTTTGCCCTTTTTATCCATAACATTACCTATACAATGTGCTTACTTGAATAAAATAATTCAAAAGTAACTTTTCGAAGCTCTTCATCATAAATAAGGCTTTGCACGTCATATTACATCAGAGAAATCACCACATATAAGATAAGCATAATTATGTTTTAAATAGCCCCCTGCAAAAATGTAAGTCAACTCCTATGACAATGACATTTTGGATAGGGAATATGTTTGACTTAAACTAAGGAGAACATTTTTTTTTACATTTTTTTAAATATGCACCGTATTTTTTTTCTAATAGCCTGGTTGGGCAGTAATCTGACTAGAAACTGTCAACAAATCTTGCTCTGTAACATTCTACATAACTCAGTTACCATGGCAACTGTATCCCTATTGACAAGGAAGAAGGAGAAACATATGGTTGGGTAACAGTCTTACTTCAGGAAGCATAAAACCCATTTACAGGATCATCATTCTTTCTGAGAGAAGTAAGGTTCTCAAAACCAAAAGCAGCTTTAATCAAATATTCCTACAGGCTGTTAAAAATGTTATTTTGTTGCTAATAAGAAAAAAAAATAATGTTTGCAATATTTTCAGAATGTTTTATCTATTTTTAAAAATCAATATAAGCCAATGAAAGTGCATTTATAATCAAAAGTGCATTGCATCTTACCTAACTTATTCTTACTACTAAAAAATAGCCAGATGGCATTTATGAAGTACCTACCATGTATATAACAGAATACTAGGTTCTGTGGTCTAAAATAATAGTTTTGCAATAGGCACAAACCATACCACTAGAAATGTGCCTACCACATTGGGAAAGTGAATTTTAAGTTTAATTAATTTTAATATTAATATAAATAACCACATGTGGCAAGTGGATACTGTGTTGGACAGCTCAAATTGAGACTTAAAAGAAGAAATATCTCAATTGCCTAAAACAATTACTTTTATAAGTGAGATGTTAATTTTAATTTATTCTTAAGTATTTGTTAAATCAGTCAGTCAGGCATGAACCTAAGGGGAATTACTTCCCACCTTTGAAGATAATCAAATTGAATTGCCTTAAAATTATTTAGAATTTACAACTCTCACTATTTTGTACTAATATTTCTAATTCCCTTGCTCAAGTATCTTACTTGACAGTTTTAAATACATTTATATATCTTGAACTTTATATAATATTCAGAACAATCTAGAAACATGGGCAAGTTAATTTTCTTTTTTAATTCTACAGATGAAATCCTGAGCATGAAGAACTGTGAAAGACAATAGGACTTGTAATTTGCAGAGCCAAAATCCTAATTTAGGCCTTCTAATTTTTAAAAATTAGCCTCCATTCTATTACAACCTGAGTGTAATGTATTAAGTATGTTCAAAAACCTTCACTTAAAATTCATGAGGACTTCTTTTTCTCATAAAATTCCAACCAAAGATACTTATTAATAGATGTCACATGGCTGCTTGGTGCACTAATCAGTGATTAGAACATTGAAACTATCAAAAAGAGGAAAGAGCAAGAATGAGAGCAACAGTGAGAGACCAAGAGAAAAAGGAAGAGAGAGAGAGAGGACAGAGAGGAGAGAGAGGTGAGAGAGAGAAAGCAGGAGACAAATTTTAAACCATTCTAGCAGATGCTTTTCTAAGCTATGAATGAGGTTGCTTAGACAGAGAAAAACAGGACATAATATCTTTGTGTTATTAGGTAGAACTATTTTTCTCAAATATATTTTCATATTGACAGTAAGAATATGAGGAAGTAACTTACAATTTGCACACAAGATTTTACAAGCTTACAGACAAGATTTAACACTGAACAGTGTTGTTTGCAATGTCCTTTTTTTTGGTGGGAGAGTAGTATGGAGGGCAAAAAAATAATACAATATTGAAGGGGCCAACAGTATGTGTTTAATCATTTGAAATCCATGTGGTTGACACACTACAGAAATATATTTTCTTTCTTTCAAACAAATGCTACTTTTACTGAAAATGATACAAAGATTTGCATTATTATTCACATATGGAATATTCCCAAAGGAAGCTGTTTTCCCAAGATGTGGTGCCATGAAATCCTTTGATAGATCCAAGTATTAGATACATCTTCATACCAATCTTCTGCTCTTGCAAGAATTGTTGAATATACTATTTCTGCATTTTTAATGCAGAAATAGTATATTAATACAATGGACATCTAGCAAAATAGAGTTCTCTAAAATTGCAGACAGGAAATTCTAGAAAGACAAGTGAACACACTTCTAGAAAACTGTGGAGGTACAATTTCTGACATAGTTTGTTTGACAGAGATCTCCAAATCCATTTTTAGAACGACATTGATTAAGAAAACATTTGCTAAAGTGATTGGATAAGACATGATTACAAACAAGGTGTGAAAAATAATCCTAGCCCAAGTCACTGACATTTGTAAGCTCCTTTGTCTGCCTTTGTCTGAAACCTTTGGAAACTGTCAGAAACATGCAGTTTGTCAGTCAAATGTCTTATTGGGCTAATAAGAATTCTAAAATTATAGTCCCATAAAATAATGATTCCAGTGCATTCTTTCATGCTTGTTATAAGGCCTAAAGGCTAAACACACTGTGTGTTCTTATTAGTGGTCAGTATTAAGTGCAGCTGTACAGGAGTAGGTCTCATTAAAAGAAATCAAATTGTAAAAATATGCTGCTATATAGCATAGAAGCAGTAAGGTTTAGATATTTTTTGTCATATACCACATTTAAATAATTCCCCAGGATTTCATTTACTACAACTAGTGAGCCAGCAGATTTACTCTTCGTTTTTGTAGATGCTAGTGGAATCACTGTTTGGGTTAGATTTCTACACTTCTTTCAGTCTTCAGCCAAAACCATTGTGTTCATTTCTAAAATCCAGAAACAGTGAAAAATGTTGAGTAATAAGTCCCAAGAAACCACATGGGAAATTTCATTTTCCTATTGTCTCATTTAGATTTTGATACAAGCCTGGAAAACTTTCAATCTCGTGTTTTCTGTTCAGTGTGGATCTCATTATTGTTAGTATAATTTTTTAATTAGGAAGCAGTACAGTATAATAGCTAAAAAAGCCCACGATTTGAAATCAATCAGGCCCACATTCTAGTCTCTGCTTCATACATCTTGCTAGCTATATAATCATGGAATGTTGCAAAATTTTGCTTGACCCTCAATTCCCTCACCTATAAAATGAGGATAGTAAAAACCCCTATCTCATTATGTTGTTATGAAGACAGTAGGATGTGGTGAATTTCTTAGCACAGTACCTGACACTAAATAAATGATAGCAAGTATTACTTAATGGAAAATAAACTATAGGTTCATATATTGTGGTTCATTTTTGTACATTTCAAGAAGTCCTTTCACTCAATCAACTTTCAGTTTATATTCTGTGGTTACTTGCAATATGTGAAACATTTTTAAGTGTCGTAGCAATATTGAAAGATGAGTTAGACATGATTTCTTTGCTCAAAGTGCATAATAGTGTCTAATCTGGCAAGTATCTAAAGAAAAATTACAGAGGCGTTGCATTATTCTTTGTATAAAATATACATCTGTATATTCTAGAAGAGGACAATTCTCTATGAATTTAAAAGGTGTAGGAAGAAGAACTTTATAGGCTTGTTTGCTTTGTATTTGATTATTTCTAATTTTTTACATGAAGAGAAAGTCTGAAGACAGATGTTAAAGTGCCAGATATGTCATTCAATTGATGTTGTCATCTTAAGCAACTTATTGCTCCTCTCTAGACCTCAGTTGGATTTTCCACAAAACAGGAAGTTTTGATTCAATAGACTTTAATATCTAAACACTCTTTGAGCTAAATTTCAAGTAAATTCAACCTCAAAAGACATAATGGGCTTGCACTGGAAGAGGGGAGATTCTTAATAATTCATAAAATTTCCGTTGAAAATGTTGCTTTATGGCCAACCAAAAGAAAGAACATGTTATGGAAATACCTGTGGACTGCATTTCTGCAAATGGGAGCACTGACTGAATTAGTCTTTTCAGCAAAGCCTCTATGAAGAAGTGTCCAGAAATATTACACTGACATCTACTTTTCTGTTCTCTTTAAATCCTCTGAAATCATGAAATGTCTCTGGCCACAGTTTCCTTCATATTATTTTGATCTGTCTTCCCAAGTTGAAGTAGCTTATGATACATTTCATAATATCAAAGGGCCTTCCCAGTCTTTGTTCACTTGGAAATTTTCGCCACTTTTTCCATCATTTGCTTAAAGGTAAGTCACCATAAAATTTACATTTTAAAATTCAGCTTGGCAATATTTTTCTCAAGACAGTCCTGATACTATAATCAATTTTAAACTTATAATCAAATTAAACTTAGAATCAATTTTAAACTTATAATCAAATCTATTAGCCAGAATCTAAAATAAAAAGGAGAAAGGCCACAGTGGTGTAAATAATGCACGTGGCAAAACGCTCAACTCAGGATAGTTAGAGCAGTATTGGCAGTATGCTGTTTTTAACACTTAATGACTAGGATAATGCCAACAGTATATAGTTGGCTCTACTAGTTCCCATTCCCGAATGTGTATAAGAGCACACAGATATTTAAGTGGAGAAAGAACAAGGAGAGAAGAGAGAGAAAGGGAGTGTGTGTGCTGGAATTGATCTCTCAGCCTTTTAAACTTTGGTGTTTGCTACGCATCATTCCTGGAGCCTCTTATTTATACTCAATCCGTAAGTTATTACATCAACTTTAATTGACCACCTTATCTAATACTGTTGTTGACAACCTTCTACTTCCTGTGCTATGTGTTCCCTCCAGACAGCTGCCACTCTAGCTCTCTCAAATTTCAAATCATTTTTTCAGCTTTAAAATTATTGAGGCTTGTTTTTACTATTGTATTTAAAATATCAGTACTCTCTACTCCTTTCTTGCTTTATTCTTATTTACAGAACTTATCATCATTTAACATTTTATGTGTTTCACTTGTACATTTGTTGATTATATGCTTTTTTTTTTTCCAATGATGGCAAGGCTTTTTGTTTGGTTTGTTCACAACTGTATTCCTTAGTCCCATATGAATCACTTCTCATGAGTGAACCCATATGTACCACACACACAAATAAAAAACATTTCAGAAAAATGGCATTATAATAAGTCAACATTACATAATATTTTACTTAAGAGATGCCTGTATGTTGAACTGAGGAGTTATGGCTGAATCATTACGAAAATCAAAAAATATTTGAGTTCCTGCTAAACATAAGGTACAGTTTTAATTGCTATATGTCATAAAATATTCTTCAAATTGAATGTTAGGGAACAAAAATAAACAAATTTTCTTAATATATCCCCATTTAATAGTCTAGTCAGGAAAAATAGTGTATCCAGATTACTGTATCGCAATCTCTTTGGTATTACTTTATCTTTGAATTACAGCTCTAACAACATAACACTGCCAGTGACTATTTCTGATTCTCTGATGTCTTTGTCTTTCTCTCTGAGCTCTCATCTCCCTTCCTTATCTACATGAAATTTTGGTTTACTGTGGTCCACTGAGTTTCATCATCCTCAATATCCCGGCTTGTGAAAGTAGGCCTGGCTGAATTAATCATTGGTACAATACGATAAAAATACTAATAACATCAAAACGCTGGCAATGTCATGCATTGGAGTTCCATCGTTACATTAAAGCCTTACATATAAAATATTAATCTTCTTGTCCTAGTATTTTAATAAAGAAACACAGGTTTTACCTTAGAATATCATTGGATTTTCTTGCCATGACAGTGCCTAATTATAATTATGCAAGTGCAAATTTGTATCCATTATCATTACTATATAGTATAAAAGTTTTCCAATTTCTAAGGGAGAAAAATAGTACATTTCTTAGTGTTGACTGTTTAGTTTAAAATTATATATATTTAATCTTTCAGCTATTATATTTTGTTACTGTTGTTATGGTTGTTTTAAACACCATAGACCAGAAACACATTTGTAGTCCTGACATAGTGTTTATCATTCAATTGTTCCTTACAGGCTGGTAAGACTCCTGCCGAGAAAACTAGCTCCTACCCTTCAGAAATGTTCATCCTCCAACTTAACAATGTTTTCCTTCTATGTTTCCTTGCCAGCAATCAATTATGTGTATGCTTAAAAGCTAGATGGCTATCATTTATGTTTGAACTATCTTGAAAGTATCCAACATGGTCATTGGCAGAAAGTAAGAAAAAATGAAGAGTCACTAAATCTCCAAAATAGCATGGATTATTTTTAGTGAGATATTTTATGATGATACCTTAATAGCTGATATTAGTAATTTTAGAAATTACTGATGCATATTTAAATATAAACTTGAAATTCAAAAACATTAAAATAAAAATGATTCAATGGTTATCATTATTAATCCTTAGATGAATATTTGGTTTTGTAGCACATATAAAGAAAGGATAGTGAACTTTAAATTTTTCATGTGGGTTCATGGGAAATTATTGTTGCGAGAAACAGTATTCTTATTTTAAGACCATTTCATTATTTTTCTGTCAATAAATGAATGACATGTTCACATGTGTAGATCTTTTTTCTTTAGCATGGCATCCTTTTCATTCAGAATGGTTTGTCTGCTGTTATTGACAATTACATCAAAACCACATTAAAATCTGGACTGCAATGACAGGTACATTTTCCAGGCACAAACATGTCCTCACCTGATAGATGTTCTGATCATATAATTTTACTGTGCATCCAAACTTCTCCAAGACTATTCAAGTGAGGCTGCGGAGCTGGAACAGGTTCTGATTTCTCTTTAAAAATATTCCTTTTCTGATTCTTCCTATTCCGAATTCTTCTGTAATATATGACTCATTACTTTTTATGGATCAGTTCATGTTTTGGATTTATTCCTGGTTCTATATTGATTGGTTGTATGTGTCTAGGAATTTTTAATTTTCTTTTTTTTACTGTATTTTAGGTTCTGGGGTACCTATGCAGATCATGCAGGATTGTTGCATAGATACACACATGGCAATGTGGTTTGCTTTCATTTTCTTTTAGATTTTACAACTTATTAGCATACAGTGGCTCATAGTAGCCACTAATGATCCTTTGAATTTCTGCACTATCAGTTGTAATGTCTCATTTTTGTTCATTTCTAATTTTATCCATTTGTATGTTATCTATTTTTTTTAGTCTGGTGAAAAATTTGTCAATTTTGTTTAACTTTGTAAAAATGCAAATTGTTTAATTGATCTGTTTTTTTTTCATTGTTTCAATTTCATTTATTTTTTTATCAGATCTCTATTATTTCTTTTCTTCTGCTAATGTTGGGTTTGGTTTGTTGTTGTTTTTCTAGTTTTTTTAAGATTCATCATTCATTAGGTTGTTTAAAGTTTTTCTCTATTTTGATGTAGCATTTGTAGGTATAAATTTCCCTATTAATACTACTTTTGCAGTCTCCCATAGGTTTTGGTACACTGTCCTTCCGTTATCTCATTATCATTTGTTTCAAAAAAATTTTTCAATTTCATCTTTAATTTCTTCATTGACCACTGGTAATTGAGAAGCCCATTGTTTTTCATGTATTTATAATGTTTCAAATATTCCTATTGCTATTTATTTCTAGTTTTATTCCATTGTGGTCACAGAAGGTGCTTGATAGAATTTCAGTTTTTCTAACGTTACAAGACTTGTTTTATAACCTAACGTATGGTCTATCCTTGAGAATAATCCATGTGCTGAGGAAAAGAATGTGTATTCTCTAGCTACTGGATAAAATGTCCTGTAAATATCTATTAGATCTATTTGGTCTATAGTGCAGATTAAATCCAATGTCTCTTTGTTGTTTTCTGTCTGGAAGATCTGCCTGATGCTGAAAATGAGATGTTGAAGTCCACAGCTGTTATTATATTTGGTCTATCTCTCTATTTAGCCCTAACAATATTTGATGTATATATTGGGCACTCTAATGTTGGGGGCCTGTATGTATAAAATTGTTATATCCTCTCACTAAATTAATGCCTTAATCATGATATGGTGATGCTTTTTGTGTCTTTATACAGATTTTTATCTTGAAATATATTTTGCCTGTTATAAGTATAGTGAATTCTGCTCTTTTTGGTTGCCATTGGTACCGAATATTTATCTTCCATTCCATTAATTTTAGTCCGCACGTGTTTTTACAGGTGAAGCATGTTTGTTGTAGGCAGCACATTAGTGAGTCTGGTTTTTTTTCATCCATTCAGTCTATGTCCCTTGACTGGAGAGTTTGGTCTATTTACAGTCAATGTTATTAATAATAATGAAGGACTTACTCCATCTTGTTAATTGTTTTCTGGTTGTTTTGTGCACTGTTCCATGAACAAACAAACACACAAGTGAAAGAAACCTAATAAAAATTTTATGCCTTAACTTTATCCCCCACCATTAAACATTTTGTTGTTTCTATTTACATTTTATGTACTGCCTAGGTATTGACACTTGTGTAGTTATTATGTGGGAATTGATTTATTGGTTAGTCTTTCTAATTAGGATAAGCATAGTTCACACATTGCAGTCCTAGTGTTATAATTTTTTTTGTATACTTAACAATTGCCAGTGAGTTTTGTATCTTCATGTGATTAATTATTGCTCATTAAAGTCATTTTCTTTTTTAATAAAGTACTCCCTTTAGCATTTCATGTAAGAAAGGTCTGGTGTAGATGAAATCCCTCAACTTTTGTTTTTCTGGGAAAGCTAGTATTTCGCCTTCATGTTTAAAAGATATTTTTACTAGATTACCACTCTAAGGTATTTTTTTTTCCTGCATCACCTTAAATATATCATATCACTCTGTCCTGGTCTATAAGGTTTTCACTTAAAAGTCTGCTACCAGATGTACTGAAGCTCCATTGTATGTTATTTGTTTCTTTTCTCTTGTTGCTTTTAAGAACCTTTCCTTATTCTTGAAATTTGGGAGTTTCCTTATTAAATATCTTGAGATAGTATTCCTTGGGTTACATCTAGTTGGTGTTATATAGCCTTCTCATACTTGGATATTCACATTTTTTCTAGGTTTAATAACTTCTCTGTTATTATCTTTTTGAATAAATTTTCTATCCCTTTCTCTTTCTCTACCTCATCTTTAAAGCCGATGACTCTAACATTTCCCAGTTTGATGTTATTTTTTATATCCTGTAGGCGTTCTATCTTTGTTTTGTATTCTTTTTTTCTCTTTTGTCTCCTATGACTGTTGTACTTTCAAATCACCTGTCTTCAAGCTCACTAATTCTCTCTTCTGCTTGATTTATTGTTATTAAGGGACTTTGATGCAGTCTTCAGTATGCCAGTTGTATTTTTCAGCTCCAGAAGTTTTGCTTCTTTTTAATTATTTTAATATTTTTTGTTGACTGTATCTGATAGAATTCTGAATTATTTCTCTGTTATCTTAAATTCCTTTGCATTTTCTCAACACAGTAATTTTGAATTATCTGCCTGAAAAGTCATATATCTCTGTTTCTCCAGTACTGGCCCCAAGTTTCTTATTTAGTTCATTAGGTAAAGTCATGTATTCCTGGATGTTGTTGATGCAGGTAGATGTAATTTGATTTCTAGGTATAGAATTGTGAGGTTTTTATTGTAGTCTTCACTGTCTGGGCTTATTTGTAGCTGTCATTCTTGGGAAAGGCTTTCCAGCTGTTTGAAAGAACTTGGTTGTTATTATCTCAGCTATATCTGCTTTAGGGGCCACCTCAAGCCCAGTAACACTGTGGTTCTTGCAGACTCATAGAAGTACCACTTTGATGGTCTTGGAAAAGATCTGGGAAAGTTCTCCGGATTATCAGGCAGATATTTTTGTTCTCTTCCCTTACTTTTTTCCCAAAGAAAAAAAAGTCTGTCTCTCCCTCCGTTCTGACCCATGTAAAGCTAAGAATGGAGTAACACAAGCACTCCTGTACCTACCACCAGTATGACTGTGCTGTGGTAAGATCCAATAACAGCACAACCCTGGGTTTTACTCAAAGCTGGCTTTAACTGTATGTTCACTCAAGGCCTGGGGGCTCTACAATCAGCTGGTGGCTAGGCCAGACAGACCTGTGTCCTCTCCTTCAGGGCAGCAAGGTCCCTCCAGCCCCAGGTAGATCCAGAAGTGCCATCCATGAGTTAGGGACTAGAGACAAAAACTTGACAAGTCTACCTGGTGTTCTATTGTACTGTAGCTGAGGTAGCACTCAAACCACAAGATGCAGACTTTCCTATTCTTCCCTTTTCTTCCCAAAAGCAGAAGAGCCTTACCCAGTAGCTATCACCACCCAAGGCCATTAAGTGTACTGACATAATACAGGTAATGTTCCCTTAAATCCCAGCGGCTCCTAAGTCAGCTTGTGATGAATGCTGCCTGGCCTAGGACTCACCCTTTCAGGGCAGTGGGCTCTCTCTCACTAGGGCAGGTCCAGAAATGCTGTTCAAGAATCAAGTCCTAGAATTGGGAACCCCATGAACCTGCTCAGTGGTCTACCTTCCCTGGGGCTCTGCTAGTACCTAAAGATAGAAAGTCTCAGAGGTTCACCCAAGGCCCTGGACATAAGATCCGCATATTTCTGCTGACTATTCAGGCCCCAAGGTCTCTTGAGTTAACAGCTAATAAATGCTGCCAGAACTAGATTCTTTCCTTCAAGGTAGTGTGTTTCCTTCTAGCCCAAGATGTGTCTAGAAATGTCTTTGAGCTAAGGCCTGGAAAAGAGGCTTCACGACTCTGGCAATGCCCTATTCCGCTGTGACTGAGCTGGTATCCAAGAGGCAAGACAAAATCCTCCCCACTCTTCAATCTCCTTTCTTCAAGCTAAAAGGAGCCTCTTTTGGAGCTGTGAGCTTTGCAGATTAGGGTTAGGAGAGGGGTAATGTCAGCACTCCCTTAGCTTTCTCAGCTGGTATCTTAGTGTGTTGTGTGCCCCACCCACTGTCCGCTGTCTCTTGGCCTAAATCAGCACTAGGACTCACCTATCAGTTTCAGTCCTTTTGATGTATACTGCTTTTCGTTTACTTAGCGACCCATAGCGCTCCAGCCCTTGATGGAAAGGCTGTGGGAACTCAAGTTCTGACTGCTGGTATCAGCAAATCCCCTCTGGGTCGGGCTGGACTAAATGCTCCCTCCTGAGCTGGCATCAGCTGAGTTTGGTCTGGTTTTCCCTTCTGCTCTAATAGGACAGCACTGAGTTCAATGCCTGCCTCATGTTTGCTGTGCTCTCCCTCCCTCAGAACCCAGAAACACTCTCAGCACCAGGCCACCCAGGCTGGGGTGTGAGAAAAGGGTAGCATCCAAGATTCAAGATTTTTTTTTCCCTATCTCTTCAGTTCTTCTTTAAGTGATAGAATGTTAAAACCGGGTACTGTAGGTATCCATCTGATTTTTTGTTCTCATGAAGGTATTTTTTAATGTAGATACATGTTAAATTGGTATCATTGCAGACATGTGACAGGTGGAGGCTTCTATTCCATTATCTTCTTCCACCTCTGGAAATTTGTTCTAAATAGAGAATATCAGGTATCATCTCAGAGGTACCTAATGAATACAAATCTGCATTTTAACAAGATCTCTAAGTGATTCCAATATACATTAAAAGTTGAAAAGCACTGATCTAGCTGACTGGTCTCATGAAACACTCATATTTTTTATACAGTAATAACTATATTTCTATTACATGGCAAAATTTGTATAAACATAGCAGTCCATGATATTGCTTGAAAAGGAATGTCTTCTTTGTTATCTTAAATAATCATTGAATAATTGCCTTTAAAGAGTATGCCATTGTGGGTGGTGAGTGGTTCTGAGTAGTCCTGTTTCTATTGGAAAAAATTAATTATTGAAAAAAATTTCTCTGTGGCAATGGGTGCACTTAAGTCTTGGGCTGTTTGAAGGTCATATTGGTACCTGGATTATAAATGGTAAATATAACCTTAGTCTATAAAATACAAAAAATATCTGAGTTTCATAGTTCATAACACTCTTCATAAAGACTGTGTCTATAATTCTTTCTAAATAGAGAATTTCACTGAAATTTTGAAAGATCATTTTTATATGCTACAGTAAGTAAGGAGTTAGTTTACCAAAAATACGATGTAAATTGTTTTTACTCAGATTCCAGTGAAAATAGAGTAAGTAATTACATTTTTAGGTCTGGAAGGAAAAATAGAGATAGTATAGCTCAGCACCCTCATTTCATAAATGAGCAAGTTAAACTGAAATTATAATTTTATCCAAGTTCAAGCTAGGACTTGAGCTTGAATCTTGGTACTCTTATTTTGATCTTTTCTCTTATACCGATATATTTCCTGATATGACTTTGAGCCTCAATTTTATTTATATGTAGTAAAAACAAACAGCAATAGAATCTATTTTATAGGATTATTTGGAAGAGTAAATGTGATTTTACAAAAGCAAGGCACTGTAATATAAAAAGGGAAAAACATAGCATTAATGGACTTCAGCAAGGTCATAAAGTAAATTATCTGTATAAACACATTGCTGAAAATTGTTCTAATTAAGCCTTAGAATTCCAGAATTTGGTTTCTAGTTAGATTAAATGCTATCCTACAGATTTGCAAGATCTCCCAAGGCACAACTGGAAATCAATCCAAGGTATGAGACTTTTCTTTTTGTTTGTCCTTTCCTTTGATTTCCAATCCCACTCTGAAAGACCAAAATCAAGGAGAAAATGACAGGGGCTGCAGTGAAGAAAGGCGTATCTTAGAGGTACCAGTGACAGACTGAGAAAGAGTGAGTGAGAGAGAGAGAGAGAGAGAGATTATTCCCACAAGATCTTAGCTTAATATTCTAATTAAGATTATATGTTTGACACATCAATTTGATATTCTGGGAGACTCATTTCCAGATTCTATTTTTTTCAGACATATTGGGAGTAATCTGTAAGCATTAACCTCAAGAACCTTGTTTTGCTATTTTGTAATTACCAATACCTAATAGAGGATTTACACAGAGTAGGGTCTTAATGAATGGCGAGTTACTGAATGATATAATAATAAGATTGGCAATGTTAACTCATGTCATATTCATAAACCAACTACTGCCACCATAGAGAATAGTAGGACACTTTTTACTTGAATAAGTCATGTCCAACAAATTAGTCTATCATCATTTTTCAATGAGCTATTAATGCATGTCAAAATACTATGCTAGGTTCTTTACATATATTCTTTCTAATTATCATAAGGCATTATTCTGTCTGGTACATGAGAAAACAATATACTGATTGGGAAAGTAATCGCAAGGTCACAGAGTTAGTAAGTGACTGCTGCATTTGAATCCAATTCTACCTCATATCTAAGTCCATGTTACTTATTATCTGAATTTTCCCACTTTCTCCTTTACTCCCTTTGTTCCTTTCTCCCAACACATATTAAACATCTAATATATGTCAGGCATTATGTTAGGCACAGTATCTATATTCAGCATTATTAATTTTATTCATCACTGTATAGTAATTTACAGTTCTACATTTTGCATTCAGAATCACATTTGATTCAACATCCTGCTCCATTTTTAAAAGAAACAACTGAATATGAAAGAAGCTAAATAATAATCCCAAGTTTATGCATATCTTAGGTGGGATACTGGGACAGAAACCGTGATATTGGTCTTCTCATCCACTGCTTCATTTTTAGTGTATCACATGGCTGTAAAGTAGCGCAAAATGCCCATCCTTAGGGTTCAGATCTGAGCTCTAATCTCGACTTTTCTACTTAGTAGCAGTTTGATGTTATACAAATTTTAACCCCTCTGAGATTTGGTTCCCCCATAACAGTAATTACAGTGGGAATTGCAATAACAGCCACTTCAAAATATTGATACAAGTATTAAATAAGATCCATGTAAAACACTCGTAGTTATTCACTGAATCCTTCCACAGTATTATCATCATCACTGTGAGAATTAAAAATAGCAAATACAGAGTACCTAAAGCAGTGTTTGGAAACTATTTGAATGGAAAAGAAGTGTTTATCAGTTATTAGTATAACTGAAACAGGTTTACTGATGCTTTAAAAATCTGCATTTGAAGCAACTCAAATGAAGTATTTCTTTCTTAACACATACTAGAAAATGTGTAGTGTTAATTACCCTTAGTGGTAGGTATGGTTAGAAAGATTAATTTATTCTATTTAGATTTAGATAAATTCTGGGATAGTAGTTATTCAGGAAAGCTAGAACTTACTATAGAAAAATCTATAGCCCTTCACAACATGAAAGATAATTGTCACTTTCTTTAGTATATATTTGTGTACTGAAAAGAAGAAGAGTTCTTGACCAGGCAGCCTAATATTCTTAATAAGAAAGAAAAGCGGGGCAGTTTGAGGATTATTCAACTGGATCCTAAATGAGCTTCCTGGATTATTATTTAGGACAGTGAAAACCACATTCTAAATAAATCTGTGATCCACTGGTAGTGTTTTCATTTAAAAGCTAATTGGTAGTTTTCCTTCCATATTACAAACAGATTAGAAGTCATGAGTTTGCAAGATGGCTCACAAAATCCCAAGGACACAGATGTGTGCTGCTTGCCTTTCTATTTATTTTGTTCTGTTTTGTTTCGTTTTTCCTTTGTCAAGGGGAATTAAAAAAAAAAAAAAAAAAAAAAAAAAAGCAACGGCTGAGTCTAAACACAGATTTGTTAAATGTAAGGAAAACTCTGTAACTACATTGTTAAATAAATTACATAATTCAATATGGAACAAAAAATAAAGTAGAGGAAAAAATTCAATGTGGCTTCAATAGTTACAAAGGCAACAATGTTGTGTATTCTGTAAATTTGCCACTCATAGTGTATGGTTAACAAACATTTGCACTCATATAAACATTGCGGCTCACTTTCAGGGTATGCTTAATTCTTCCAAGCTTTTAAAATCAGTTTGGGTGCATATGAGGATCAATAGTTAACATAGCTTGTTGTCGTGTTCCCATGAAGGATCAATGAATAACAGAGAAATATTGACTTTTAGATATTTATAATGAGCATACCCTTTGTGGATCAGCTACATCATCTCTTTTTATCACCACCTTCAATGAGATTTAATCATGGCAAAACATTTGCTTTCAGGCTTTGCATTTTCTGAAAACATTTTAGATGCAGCAATATAAGAAGGAAGGATGAAAGGTGAAACAATGAGAGCTGTTGACGAGAGAGATGTTAATCTCTTAGACACCAGCACAAATTCATAAACCAAACGGTCTACTAGATGAAAATGAAGAAGCTTGTACTACTTAGAAGTGAAATCAGAAATGCAAAGATAATGAAATATGCCTTACAAAATGTTAAAATTCTTCAATTTGATGTGTTTTGTTTTATTCTGAGGTTATGTCTTTCATATTCTTTAAATGTTAAAATACCCTTTACTTTGTGGCGTAATGGTGATAGCTAATAGATTTCTTTGAAATGCTTTCTCTGTGAAATCCAAAAGCCTAGACATTGGCATAGAGAACCAAAACCGATAAGGAATTATACTCCCACATTTCACTATTATATGATTTATTCATTTGAAACGTCAGTAATATAGAATAGTGTATACATCAATACTTGTACCTGAATTAAGTGAGGAAAATATACACACAAATAAATTGAGTTAAAAGCACAGATAGGTTTTTGCAAACTCTGAATTAAATACAATTCTTAATTAAATAGAGTTTTATTACTTTCCAGGACATTAAAAATCCTGAAACTTATGACTAGCAATCAGTTACCAAGTAGAGGAGCTGTGGATCTAACTTCTATGAATAAAAGTCACATTTATAATTAGCATATTAATTACTCATAGGGAAATGAATGCCCCTGCAACCCCCTACAGACTTATTTTCAACTATTAAATTTATATTTAGAATAATAGTGCTTAGGGTATAGAATATTCTGGTTAATTGACATTTCTAATGAATTGGGAAAAATCCTATTTTTTTGGTTTATCCTGATGTTGAAAATGTTTCTGTTGAGTTCATTTTTCTTACTATATGTGTAAAGTTTTGTTTTGCTACTTGAATCAATAATCTGTGCATTATCATTACAGAGTTCACTGAGATCCAAAAATGGAAGAGACATGCTGTAGAAAAATGAGCTGAAGGACTATTGAATTTAAAACACATTATTTTGGAAGGCATTTATTCCACTTTAAGTAATTTCTTAATATCAGCTGGGTTTGGTTTGATACGCTTCTTTCTCCTAAAAACATATGTTTCTTTATCCTAAAAGCATAGCGTAGTCACATATGCTAGTGAAGGTGCTGGTTAATTGACCTGCGGGGTTGAAGTAGGTGGCCTTATTACACATTCTGAGGTTCAGAAAAAATACCTGAATTACTAGTGATATGGTTTGGCTGTGTCTCTATCCAAATTTCATCTTGAATTCCCATGTGTTGTGGGAGGGATCTGGTGCAAGGTATTGAATCATTGGGGCAGGTCTTTCCTGTGCTGTTCTCATGACAGTGAAAAAGTCTTATGAGATCTGATGGTTTTAAAAATGGGAGTTTCCCTGCACAGGCTCTCTCTTCACCTGCTGCCATCCATATAAGATGTGACTTGCTCCTTTCTGCCTTCCACTGTGATTGTGAAGTCTCCTCACCCACATGGAAATGCATATTTATTAGACCCCTTTTCCTATATAAATTGCCTAGTATCAGGTATCTTTATCAGCAGCATGCAAATGGACTAATCCAGTAAATTGGTACCAGTAGAGTGAGGCACTGCTGAAAAGATACCCAAAAATGTGGAAGCCACTTTGGAACTGGGTAACAGGCAAAGGTTGAAACAGTTTGGAGGGCTCCAGAGATGACAGGAAAATGTGGGTGAGTTTGAAACTCCCAAGAGACTTGTTGAATGTTTTTTCCCAAAATAGTGATAGCAATATGGACAATAAAGTCCAGGCTGAGGTGGTCTCAGGTAGAAATGAGGAACTTGGGAACTGAAGCAAAGGTTACTCTTGTTACGTTTTAGCAAAGAGACTGGCAGCATTTTGGTTCTGCCCTAGAGAACTGTAAAACTTTGAACTTGAGAGAGATTATTTGGGTATCTGGCAGAAGAAATTTCTAAGCAGCAAAGCATTCAAGATGTGACTTGGATGCTGTCAAAAGCATTCCATTGTAAAAGGGAAATAGAGCATAGAGTTTGAAAAATTTGCAGAGTGAAAATGCGATAGAACCGAAAAATCACATTTTCTGAGGAAAAATTCAAGCTGGCTGCAGAAATTTGCATAAGTAATGAGGAGCCAAATGTTAATCACCAAGACACTGGGGAAAATGTCTCCAGGGCATGTCAGAGGTCTTCATGGAAGCCCCTCCCATCACAGGCCCAGAGGCCTAGGAGAAAAAAATGGTTACCTGTGCTGAGTCCAGGGAACTCTGTTGTGTACAGCCTAGGGACTTAGTGCCCTGCATCACAGCCACCCCAGCCATGACTAAAAGGGGTCAAGTTAGAGCTTGGGCTATTGCTTCAGAGGGTAGAAGCCACAAGTGTTGGCAGCTTCCATGTAGTGTTGAACCTACAGGTGCACAAAAGTTAAGAATAGAGGTTTAAGAACCTCCACCTAGATGTCAGAGGATGTATGGAAACTTCTGCATGCCAAGGCAGAAGTTTGCTGTAGGGGAGGGGCTCTCATGGAGAAACTATGTTTGGGCAGTGCAGAAGGGAAATGTGAGATCAGAGCCCCTACACAGAGTCCCTACTGCACCACCTCCTACTGGACGAGGAAGAAGAGGGTCACTGTCCTCCATACCACAGAAGGATAAATCCACTGGCAGCTTGCACTGTGTGCCTGGAAAAGCTGCAGACACTCAATGCCTGCCTGTGAAAGCAGACTGAAAAGAGATTGTACCCTACAAAGCCACAGTGGTGCAGCTGCCCAAGATAATGGGAGCCTACCTTTTTCATTAGTATGACCTGGATGTGAGACATGGAGTCAAAGGAGATCATTGTGGATCTTTAATATTTGACTGTCCCAGTGGATTTTGGAGTTTCTTTGGGCTTCTGGCCCCTTTGTTTTACCCAATTTCTCCCATGTGGAATGGCTATATTTACTCAATGCCTGTACTCCCGTTGTATATAACTTGCTTTTGGTAAATAACTTGCTTTTGATTCCCCAGGCTCATAGGTGAAAGGGATTTGACTTGTTTCAGATGAGATGTTGTACTGTAGACTTTTGAGTTAATGCTGAAATGAGTTAAGACTTTGGGGGACTGTTGGGAAGGCATGATTAATTTTGAAATGTGATGACATGAGATTTGGGAGAGGCCAGGGGTAGGATGATATTATTTGGCTATATCCCCACCCAAATTTCATCTTGAATTCCCACGTGTTGTGGGAGGGAATTACCTGGTGGGAGGTAATTGAATCATGTGGTTGGGTCTTTCCTGTGATTCTCCTGATAGTGAACAAGCCTCATGAGATCTGATGATTTTTAAAATGGGAGTTTTCCTGCACAAGCTCTCTCTTTGCCTGCTGCTGTCCATATGTGAGATGACTTGCTCCTCCTTGCCTTCCACCATGATTGTGAGGCCTCCCCAGCCACATGAAACTGTACATCAATTAAACCCTTTTTCCTGTATAAACTACTGTCTCAGGTATGGCTTTATCAGCAGCATGAACATGGACTAATGCAATTAATTAATTTTAATTTTTAAAAGATGTAAAAATTAGAAGAGTACCATTCCATTTACATGTCATAGGTGATGAATACTAATATTTTCCATTTGAATTCAAACATTTTCTGTTATAAAAACAGAATATTACAGATCAAGTTGAGAATTCCTAACAGTTCTCTTTGTACTGGCTCTCCTTGACTACCAATATTATGCGTATTTGTATATTATTCTAAAATATATACATAAGTATATACATATATATACATATATATATATATATATATATATATATATATACACACACACACATATATATTTGGATATATATGTGCACTCATAGTATATACTTTTCTTCCTTGGGACACTTTTTTAAGTTAACATAAATTCTGTCAACAAGTCATATTTTTAACTCAATATCGTTCTTAATATGTATCAGAGAAATCTAGCTTTACTCAATATTATAATTAGCTTAAGTTGAAATATAAATAGAAAAATATGCACAAAATATGTTTGCATGTTCATATTTGCATAATATATAATTGTTTGCATATAAAACTATTTATTTGTTTTTTCCTCTAAGTATACATATTTATATTGTTTCTAGGTTTTTGCTTTTACATTATTACAACAAACTTGTTCATCTATGTCTTATGTAGTACATGTACCTATTTTCTGAGAGTTTATAACTAGTAGAATTGCTGAGTTATGAAACACACTCATCCTTAGGATGCTTTCTGTGAACATTTTATGTGCTCTGCCTTGTGGACATGTTCCCAAAAAGGAGGTTCATATTTTGCTTCTTCTGTTTATCTTCAGATTTTTCTTGTTAAGAGTCAAATTTTTTAAAATAAATTTTGTTGAAATACAAAACATAATCAAAAACTATAAAATATTAAGTGTACCGTTCAGTGAGTTATAATATAATGACATACATGTATCCACTAATCAAGTCAAAATAAAGAAAATTACTAATATCTAACAACTTTCTTTCCCTCTCCTCCCTAAACAAAACAAAGTAAAACAAGACAAAACAAAAAAAACCCTGAGTTGTAATATTATAATTTTGTATAATGTTATATAAATGAAATCCTTTTGTATGCATTTTATGTCTAGCTTTTGTGTTCAGTATTACAGCTATAGTATTTATCCATGTAGTTGCATATAGCAGTTCAAGTATTTTCACTATTGTATTTTACTGTATGAATACGGAGTAACTTATTTTTCAGTTGAAGAATATGTGGATTTTTATACACATTAACACACAGACACACACAACAAAAAAATTTTGGATATTTAGTTTGGAATGGAATTTTTGGTCCCTGGGTCTGTGTATGTTAAATTTTAGTTTATATCAATAAACGATGTTATAGTGGTTTTAAGAATTCACTTTTCCCTTCCTCTTCTCACAAGCTGTATATGACAGAGGTAGCAACCTCAGCTTTAGAGTATTATTGTCTGCTTTTAATTTTAGCCATTTTGTTGTACATGTAGTCTGGTGTATATGTAGTTGAGATTTTAATTTGCACATTCCTGATGAGTAGTAACCCATCATATTTACATGTGCTGATTGATTGGTCATTTGAATATCTTCTTTTTTGAAATGGCTGTTCAAGTCTCTTGTTCATTTTATGTTATTATCTGCCTTTTCTTATTGACTTGTAGAAGTTTTTTTCCCCAATATATATGCTAGATTGACTCCTGCTTTTGAACACACATAAAAATTAATTCCAGGTAGATTATCATTCTAAATGTAATAAATAAAATGTTAAATCTTCCATAAGGTAGATTATAAAAATATTTTCATGAACTAGGATTAGGCAACATTCTCTTTCATGAACTGGGAGCAGGCATGATTCTCTTTATTATCACCATAATGGAAAAAATTAACAATTAGATCATATTAAATCAGAACTTTTCATGTAAAAATGCCAGCAAAGAAAATGCAAGCCACAGAGTGGAAGAGAATATTTGCAACACATGAAATCAAGAATTAAATTTTTAAATGTATTTTTTGGTTTGAGTCTCATGACTTATGGGATCTGTGACATCAGACCCCACAACTGAGCACAGCACATGTGGGGTTTTGATTTCTGGAAAGGAGATACCTGTTTTGCCACCTGAAGCCTGGCTTCAGCTTTTTATAGAAATGGGGCTGGTAGCCTAAGTACCCTCTGTCAAGAGAGTGACAGATCCTCAGGACCCCAAACATTATGGTGTACACCTGATTCAGATCTGAAATTTAGCTTTGGATTTTGTTACTTTTCTCATATATTTCCTTTTTCATCTCTGGCATCATAATATTTTCTTTCCTTTATGTCAAATTCAGTTATATATGCCGAAATTATTTTGTTTTCTTTTATCAAGCATATCTACATATTTTGAGTGGGAGGTGGGCAGGATGAGAGTGTGTCCTGCTGTGTCAGCTCAGTCTACTCTATTGACTAGGAGCAAATCAATGAGTTTTTACAAATTAAATTCTCCTTTCTAATGCAGTGGCACAGGTGGCACTCAGCTTTATTGACACACTGCTAAAGAGGACACAAATTCCTGAAGAAAAAGAGAGGCCAAAGAGGCGATTTTGTGAGTTGAATAAATCATGATGGCTTTTCTGTACCAATTGATGCAGTAGGTGACCAGGAGGCAAGCTGTCAAATACCAGTGTGTATAGTATACAGCAGTTTTAAGACATTGTTTTTCATAAGTGAATTTTTCCCAAAACTTGAATGAACTTCTTTAAATACTTTTAAATATTTCTTTTTGTAAATGTAGTTGTATGAATTTTTTAACCATTAAACACACAATTTCCTAGGCACAATATAATCTTCATTGCAAACAGTAAAGATTGTGCTTGTAATATAAATCATGACCTCAGAAACTGTGACATTGGGTAGAACCATTGCCCCCTAAACTCCTGATAGCTTAGTGTCTTGAATTAGTATATTATGGACAACTCAAATAGTGTTGATACCTCTTACTTTTCTGTAAGACAACTCTTTGTATTTTTTCCAATGTGTCTGCCTCTAGCTTCAGCTTTTTCCTTCTAAATCTGGTGGGCTAAGAAGGAAGATACATAGGTATCTGAGATTTGGGTGTAGACCAAGACGGTAAATTTGTTGCAAGACACTTTACTTTGAATTCATTGTTTGAGGACTATTATATAAATTTTGAAATCTTTTTTTTTTCTATTTAAAAGTGAAATTTGCCTTTCAAACTCAAATCTCATATTTTTTTCCAGTTAGACAAATTTGTCTCATAACCTCTAAATACTCTTCATGCATTTTTATATGCATGCACATATGAACCAGCTGCTGAACCCTAAATTGCAGATGATGTTACCTGTGCTTTGGTTTCTTTTGATTTTGACATTGAATTATGGGGTGGGGCTAGGAAGGGAACCATTTGATTGAATATTTTATTTCTCTTTTATTCTTTTCTATTCTAATTTCAGTAACAGAACATTTAGAGGAATAACTTCTGATGTAAAATGATAACAACATACATTTGACAATTTAATGTAGACATTGGTGATCCTTGAGTTTTGCAGAAAAAAAAAATCTTCTTTTTGGTGGATTATTTTGAATTTAGATTTGAGATCAGATTTAGATAAGAGGCAACTGGTCATATTAGAATTGAGAGCAGGCTATTAAATTTTTCTTAAAAGTTTAATCTATAAATATATATAGATCTCCTTTGATGAAGACAAAGAAATAAGAAATGAGAAATGAGATGATGATTAATATTTATGGTGACTATTATTTACTGAGCACTTGAACTGTGTCCAATGTGTCACATTCATTTTCATATCCCGTTTTTCACATGAGAGAACTGTGACACAGAACACTAAGGTAGCCTGTCAAAGATCACACAAGTAAAAAGTAGAAAAAACATCATTCAAACTAATTAAGTGTATTAGTTCATTCTCACATTGTTATGAAGAACTAGCTTTGACTGGGTAATTTACAAATAAAAGAGGTTTAATTGATTAACAGTTCCACAGGCTGTACAGGAATGGTTTTGGAGGCCTCTGGAAACTTACAACAATCATGGCAGAAAGTGAGGAGGAAGGAGGTACATCCTACATGACAAAAGACAGAGGAAGAGAGAGCACTGGGAGGTGCTCCGCACCTTTTACAACCAAATTTGGTGCAAACTCACTCACTATCATGGGAATAGCAAAGCAGAAATCCACCCCCATGATCGAATCACCTCCCAGCAGGACCCTCCTCCACCACTGTGGATCACAATTAAACATGGAATATGGGCAAGGACACAAATCCAAAGGATATCATTAAGTATGACTCCAAAGACTTTTCTCTTAAATACTGCTCTTTAGTGCATTGCACTGAACGACCAATGTTTGAAATGTATATTGTTAAATCACATTTTAAGGAATATTTTGAAATACATGTCACAATACTGTACTTGCAATAAAGAAAAATCTGTATTCTTTCTATAATACAAGTTGTACTTCATGTAACAGCATATGTGATGGCAATTTTTGAATTCCTGTAACTGAAAGACTGAAATTTTTGAATTCCTGGCACTGAAAGACTTCAAAGTGGTGTATCCATCTAGCTAGAAATAATGAAATTATCTATCTTACATCTGCTATAGCTAGTCATAGCATAGCCATCTGTATTAGTCAGAGTTCTCCACATAAATTGAAACATTACACAGAGATTCAGTTTGAGGATTTCACTTATAGAGGCTAAGGAATCCCCAGTCTGCTGTCTGCAGTCTGGAAGTAATAGGATACATAGAATTAATGGTATACGTATACCTACACACACACACACACACACACACACACACACACACACACACACACACGGGAGGGAAAGTGACTCACAATTATGGAGGCTGAGAATTCCCATGCTCTGATGCTGTCTATAAGCTTTTAAATGTGGAAAGCCAGTAGTGTATCTTCAGTTCAAGTCAGAAAGTCTGAGAACCAGGATAGCAGATGGTGTAGTGCCAGCCTGAAGGCAGGTAGACTTGAGACACAGGAAGAGCCAATGTTTCAGTTCCAGTCCCAAATTTGGAAATAGATTGATGTCTCATGTCAAAAGCATTAAGGCAAGAGAAATCCACCCTTACTCAAAAGAAGGCCAGCTTTCTTGTTCTATTCAGGCTTTCAACTAATTGGATGTGGTCACTCACATTAGCAAAGGCAATATACTTTACTAATGATGGCAGCTGTGGGCCATCTGGAGTGGTCACTGCCATCACATTGGCTGCAGCAGGGAGGCACAGCCAGGGCTGCACACTCCATGGAGCTGGTAAGAGCCAGGGACAAGTAGGAGCCCCACCTTTTCCAAGGTGGGATGGGAATCCCCTGGGTGCCACTGCAGCTGCCTAAGCCATGGTTGAGGACCTGGGTATCTCTGTGCTCTGGGGGCACAGGAAGTCTCCCTTTGCCCTCTCAGGCTTGAAAATGCCTGCTCTCACTGCCTGGCTTCTCCCTCCTGTTAGTGACTGCTCCAACAGTGAGGAGCTACCCACTCTAGGGCCTTCTCTCTGCTGAGAGCTGCAGTGACGTCAGGATGACCAGCTGCAGAAAGGAGCTACATACTGCAGGTTTCCTCTGAGCTGTTCTATAGCTCAATAGAGCTTCCCTTTACCTTGCTCACCCTCCACTTGTCTACATACCTTATTATTCTTGGTTGTAGAACAAGAACTGAGGACCTATACAATGGCAGTGCAAAAAGAGCTATAACACAAGTAGGGCTGGAACATATTCCAGGCTTGCCTCATTGTACGTAAAGAGGAGAGAAGAGCTGTGGCCCTTCTGAGATCCCAGACGTGGGAGCTCCCAGATGTGGGAGCTCCCCAAGCCAAGGCTGTGACTTCCTCTTTGGTGTCCTGTGGTTCCTGGCATCTCCAAGCTTTGGGCACCACCACCACACTCCCCAGTGCCAGCCATGGAAGCTTCTTTCAGTGTGCCTGATCCAGCCACAGCTTCACAGATACCTGGTGCCCATGCTGGCAACTGGAGCTGCCCAGCCCATGGCAGTAGCCAGCATGTCTGACTGCACAGTGACTGGAACCCACACTTGCTCACACACCCTTCCCTGCATACTTTGCTTACACTTGACAAGCATGTGATCCAAGCCGATAGCATGAGCCAAGCACAGCCTGCCAGGCCAAGTGGGTGGAATGAGACCAGTAGACCTAAGCAAAACTCAGGCAAAGGCACCAGCAGCCACAGAGATTTCTGGCCAGAAAAGTGATACCACAAATACCCTGTAACACTAAGTCTACCAATTCAAATATTAATCTTATTCAGAGACACTGTCAAAGACCCAGAATGTTTGACCAAATATCTGACTATCTCAAGTCCCATTCAGGTTGACACATAAAATTAACCACCCCAAGTCTACCCCTTGTCAACTAGGGACCCCTAAGCATATCCTTAAGCTATACTTAATTTCCAAATAAGAACAATAACAAATTGATAGTTTCTCCACACATAATGCAACAGAAAAATGCACAAACCCCTTGGAAGAGGAGGTCAAGTTCTTGAGTGATGTTTACTTGTCTACTTGATGTCCCATAAGTTAAATACTATGATGTAAAATGTACAATATTTTAATAATATGATATAAAGTCATATATATTGGGTTATATAAGGAAATAGGAAAGGGTAGAAAGCAAACAATATTTGGCACCCAACACATATGAACATGTTCATAACAAGGAGAAAATATTCAGGATAATTAGTTTTTGTTTCTGTAACTGGCTATATAGTCAAGGTTGGTGTTCATAATTACCTTTTTCTACTATCCATTCTGTATTTCCCTTGCCTTTGCTAAGCACCTCAGCTGGTCATTGTTTTTAACCTGATGGTGTGATTCAAACTGTCATTTCTGAAAAGTCTGGGCCATTAGTAGTACTGACTGGATTGGGTTGTTGCAGTTTTTCGTTTACCTTAATCACTGATCATGGTAAAACTAAGAGACAACCTAAGCATCTCCTGTATGACAGACACACTCTTTCTTACCTACACTGTGGAATAGTGGTCCAGTTTCTCCTTTGGTTTTCAGGTCCAGTAACCCTGTCCAGTACAGCAACTCCTTCTTTGCCTTTTGATTCAGAGGCAGGAGACACTCACATTGTCAAGGTCAAAGTTTATACTTTCAGTTCAATGAAATTATTTTTGTATCTCCTTGTAAAATCGTTTCTTCTTTTGGGGCTAACCTCTGGGCCAACAGAGCATAAGGTCATGAGAATCGGAAACAAAAATTTTCCTAGTGGGTCACTGAGTGTAATAATGTGTGGGGCTTCTTGATTTTTACTCCTCGGTTTTCTTTTTTGATTTATGGGCCCATGAATTCTGCCTACAAGAGAAAAGGCACCATACGTTACATACTGATTCAGAACATATACAGCCTCCTGGACAACCTGCTCCAGTCCTGCAAGATGTGGTAGCCTAGCTGGTGCTGTAACTGCATCTTCAAAAGGTTAGTCTACCATTCTATCAAACTAGCCCCTTTGTAATGGTGAGGAATATGGTAAGATCAGTGAATTCCATGAGCATGGGCTCATTGCCACACTTCTTTTGCTCAGAAGCAATGTTGTGTGGCATACCATGATGACAGATAAGATATCTTATATAAGTCCATGTATGGTAATTTTGGTAGAAGCATTCCTTTCAGGAAAGGCAAATCCATACCCAAAGTAAGTGTCTCTTCCACCAAGAACAAAACACTGCCTATTCCATGATGGCCTTAATCTAATGTAATCAAAATGTCACCAGGTAGCTGGCTGATAACCCTGGAGTATGCTTTCATAATGAGAACAAATGTTGGTTTATTTTGCTGGTAAATTAGATAAAAATAGTAGCAGTAGCCAGGTTAGCCTTGGTGAACTGGAGTCCATGTTGCTGAACTCATACAGCCTCCATCTCTGCCACTATGGCCACTTTGTTCATAAGCCCATTAGGTGATGGTAAGTAAAATTAAATAATATTACATGGAACAATTACATTCCTAGTTAACTAACCAAGAAAATGAAAACATATCTATACAAAGAAACGTACATTTCTTTGTATAGATGTCGATATCAACACCATTCACTAGAGTCCCAAAGTTGAGACAATCCAGGAGTCCATAAACTGGCAAATGAATAACCAAATGTGGTATATTTACAGAATGAACTATTATTTAGTTAAAAAAAAAAGTATTTGTGCATGCCAATACATGGATAAACTTCAAAAATATGATAAGAAGCCAGATACAAAAGTTCACATACTGTATAATTTCTTTTGTTTAAAATGTCTAGAAAATGCAAATCTATAGAGACAGAAAGTAAATTAGTGTTGCCTGGGACTGGAGGTGGAAACAGAGATTAATTGCAGTTGGGCATGAGGGATTTTATCAGTGTGATAGAAATGTTTGAAAATTGAATTGAAGTGATAAATGTAAAAGTCTGTAAATTTACTAACATACCCAATTTTACTCTTAAAAACTGCAAATTTTATGGTGTACAAATTATTAAAATTAATTTATTTAAAGCAATTTTTATTTGTTTCTGGGCCTTTGACACTGATTCTCATTGGACACACTTGATGATAGGGACAGTGAATGTCTTGTCCTTATTGTTATTCCTAGCATCTAGAGCAGCATGTGGCACTGAGTACACATACAAAATGTATGTATATAAGCATATTTGTGTGTAAATATCTCTATATAATTTTCCTAAACTATTTATTATTTTCAATATTTATTATGACAATGTTTAAGCACAAAATAGTACAATGAACATGAACATTATTTAAATTAATAGTAAATATTTTGCTGGTTGCTTTATTTTTTTCCATCTGTGTATACATACCTTACTGAAACATTTGAATATAAGCTACCTACATCTCAATAGTTCTCCCTTAATTACTTTAAATGCATGTCTTTAAAAGCTTGAGTTTTACTATTTCTTCTAAGAAAATTAACAATAATTTTCTAATATTATATACTATCCAATCTATATCTAAATACTCCGCAATTGGCCTTAAAATTGTGCTTAAAATTTTTTTAATAAAACAACAAAAAGACCGGGTGTTGTGGTTTACCGCTGTAATCCCAATGTTTTGGGAGGGCAAGGATGGAGTATCACTTGGGACCATGGGTTTGAGACCAGCCTGGAATACATAGTGAGACTCTGACTCTACAAAGAACATCAATAGCTGGGCATGGTGATGCGTGCCTGTAGTTCAAAGTACTCTAGGGACTGAGGCCGGAGGATGGCTTGAGCTCAGCATTTGAGGCTGCAATGAGCTTTAAGCATGGCACTCCACTCCAGCCTGGGTAATCCAGAGAGACTCTGGCTCTAAAAACAAACAAATAAGCAAACAAACAAACTGTGATCCAGCCACTATCCCCAGATTGTATTTGGTTGTTATGTCTCATTAATATCATAATATAAAATAGATTCCCCAGTTTTTTTCATGACATTGGACTTCTTTCATGATTGGTTTTATGATATAGAACCAGAAAACTTGTTCTATAGACTGTCTCACATTCTGAATTTAACATTTTCCATGTGGTACATTTTACTTATTCCTCTATTCTTTCTAGTGTCTCTTAACTAAAAGTTAGATCTAAAGGTCTGATTAAATTTAAATTAACCATTTTTATCATGAATACTTTATAAGTGATGCTAAAAAGCTCAATTAAGTATTTTTAATGAATAAATTTTATCCAAATTTTGAGTGAGAAAATGAAACAAACAAGGCAAAAGTCTCCCAAGGAAAGAGGTTTCTTGAAATACAACATATTTTGTCTTCACAATTTTGGGCAGATAATACAACACCTGAAAACAGTTTCAGAAGTTACTGTTTGACCTTTTTTTCTGAATTTGATCTATGAACTGCTTTTCTTAAAAAAATTTCTATAACAAGGAATTGAAATAATTTTATTGTTATTTTAAATTCTGGCCTTGATTTTTAAACAGAAATTCAAGCTTTTCTTTTGCATTTTTTTTGTGTGTGCAATAAAAGGCCATAGTCATTTTCATTGAGAAGAATCAAGAACTAGTATAAAAGAGACAATTTATGAACTGTACTATTTTAAACATTTCATGATTACAGATTTTCTTCTCCCTACCTCAAGCATTTTAGTATATATTTTTGTCTATTTTAATAAAAAATACCCCTGAACAGCACTTTCTAATGTTATCAACTATGCTTAATAGGCATGTAGTGGGCCAGGCATGGTGGCTCACGCCTATAATCCCAGCACTTTGGGAGTCCGAGACAGGTGGATCACAAGGTCAAGAGATTGAGACCATCGTGGTCAACATGGTGAAACCCCGTCTCTACTAAAAATACAAAAATTAGCTGGGCATGGTGGAGCACACCTGTAGTCCCAGCTACTCGGGAGGCTGAAGAAAGAGAATTGCTTGAACCCAGGAGGTGGAGGTTGTGGTGAGCCGAGATTGCGCCTTTGTACTCCAGCCTGGGTAACAAGAGCGAAACTCCGTCTCAAAAAAAAAAAAAAAAAAAAAAAAGTCATGTAGTGAATCAGCCCATTTCCTATTACGCTGGTGCTTTGAGGGCATACACAGCTAGGATTCTGTCTCCATGGCAAACTCCTTGGACAGTGGATTTTGTAGTGATGGATGGAAGCACAGACAGTTCCTGATTTTCTTGACTGCTCAGTAGATTGTAAAATTGAAGATTCTGTTAAAACTTTATTTAAAGCTTCTTAATTTAGTATAATTTAATAATTTAACAAATACTTATTGAGCACCTTCTATACACAAAATATTGGGTGGGAGATATCTCTCTTTGGACATTTAAATGCATTCTACTTTGTTTTTGTCAGTGTATCCCCTATGTACCTCTATGTCTCTTTCTTTGTTTCTGTTCCTTACCTGCTTCAAGAAAATTGTTAGAATGCACATAAACAATGTTCTCTGAATTGTGTGGAGAGTACTATTTGTGTAATCTTCATTACCAAGTTTAATTGGAAGATTAGATCTAATTGTCAGAGCCACGGGTAAATAATACGAACTTGTTTGGAAGAACAAGTGAATGAGTGGCTGGCAGATTTGGCCCTAAACTCACCCTTAAGCTTTACTTGTTAGTGTCTCATTATAGCAAAAGGGATTAGTAGTGGTTTGATTGTGCTGTAATTCAAATAAATCAACCCAAGGGTCTGAAAAAAATAATAGGTCAAGATCTTTAGAGTGAGAAAGAGAAATAATCCTGTTAACAACAGAGTTGGCATCGTTTAATTTATATTTATAATCTGCCAAGGCTCTTCATCCTCTTTCTTAGATGATTGATGGTGAAGTAGGTTGTATTCATATCAACAGGAGCTGAGTTGATGAAATAAGGTAAAAGGATCAGTCTGATATCATCTAACACTTAAAATATAATTTGTGCATCAATCAGCTTTGGAATTATTATTAATACAGTTTAGTTTGCTTCAATTAGAATTTCTCTATTTCTATGATTCATATCAGCATGAGTCTATCTCTGTACACATATATGAAGTTAAAATGGATTTAAGCGAGTTTGACTCACTAAATGTTGCCTGAACTGTTATTAGCATTTTAATTTGTTGCATTATGGGAGAGGGTTGTGTCATTGCATTTTCCCTCACTTTCATCCTTATATAGCTTCCTAATGGCTTAATGGTCCGTCTGGATCATTTCCTCTTTAAGAGTTTAATTCTAATTTCTAGTTTTGTCATCTGTAGATTTCCAATTTAAATATTTAGAAACATGACATGATGTCATATTGCTTAAGTGGTTTAATGTAATTGTTTTGAACACATGAAAAAAAAACATACCTCATGTCGTATTTTTATAAATTTTAAATGAAAGTTAATTTATTTGGAATCATAATCAAACCCCTGCAGATATGTGTATCATTCAGATATCCTGCTCTGCATGGGACATCAAATATGAACAACTGAAAAATACACTTTCCTTTCATCCTGCTGTTGTTAGGTTTTGAAATTATACATAAGAATTATACAATTATTTCTTATATAATTTTTCTTAATTAGCTACTCTGGGATGATAGCAAAGAAATGAATGAATACCAAATGTCACACATTTCTAGGATTCTTCTGAAAGGAGGGTGAACCATGGTAGTTAAAAGTAGTAATAAATATGCTCATGCAAATTTATTGCTGCATTGTGTCGGTAAATAAGTATTCACAGAAACACTCTTTTGTCCCCTGAGCCTAGAAAAATCCAGCCCCCTCCAAAAAAAAAAAAATCCAACTTTGATTAGTTTTAACAGATTGTAGTAGAGTGTATGTGATTAAGTATACTAGGTATATTAGTCAGGGTTTTCCAGAAGACAGAACCAGAGACAGACAGGTAGATATAGATAAACAGACAGACAGACAGATAGGTAGGTAGATAGATAGATAGACAGATAGATAGATAGATAGATAGACAGACAGACAGACAGACAGACAGAAGATACATGGATAGACAGATGGACGGAATTTATTGGGAGAACTGGCTCATGCAATTATAGAGGCTTTTTGCAAGCTGGAGAATGACAGAAGCCAGTAGTTTGTCTCAGGCCAAATCTAAAGGCCTGAGAACCTGGGAAGACAATGGTATAACTATCAGTGTGAAGTTGAAGGCTTGAGAAACTGGGAGGCTGCTTGTGTGAGTCCCAAAGTCTGAAGACCTGGGAATTTAGACTTGTGACGTACAAAGGCAGGTGAAAAGGGAAGTCTGCACTTCAGAAGAGAAAGAACGAACTACCCATTTGCTCTATCCAGGCCCTCAGCAGATTTATGGTAACCACAAACGTTGGGTAAGAGCACATCTTCTTTAATCAGTCGGCTGATTCAAATGTCAGTCTCTTCTGGAAATACTGTAACAGCCATACCCCAAAATGATGCTATACGAGCTACCTGGCTATCTCTTAATCTAGTCAATGCTTAAAATTAATCATCACAGTTAGGTGCTAATGAAGGAGATATATGATTGCTGCCTTCAAGTATTTAAAGATTGTTATGTAGGACAGAAATAAACTCTTGTTTTTCTCTAAATGGTAGATTTAGAAGTTGTGGGTCACAGATAAGGCAGAAAAAAACATTGATTGAGTAAAATAAATATTTTCAGTGATGTAAAGGAACTAATATATTGAGAGAAGATTGATCCAGATGATTTCCAGTGCTCCTCCCACCTAGAGAATCTAGGCTTCTGTACTCGTAAAAAAAAAAAAAAAAAAACAGAAAAAAGAAGCAAACAAAAACAGAAACCTTCAAAGGGTTGGCCCTATGCAATAAATAATGGGGCTAATAGCTGTGCAGTGTTCATATTAATACTGGAAGATCAAAAATCTTCCCTCAAGTACCTTCTAATCTGGCTTGCTTCAATGCATGAGGTTCTCATCATGTTTACATCTTTATAATCTTCTGGGCACATGTACATTTGGCCTTGATGTAACAAAGAAGGGTTTCTATATGAATTATGAGAGTATTTCTTAGGGGTCAGTTTATTTTGTGAAAACTCTACCTAATCTCCTTACTACAAGTTGAGCAAGTCACCTTACATACTGCCATGCAATGATCTCTCACTGTCTACAGATAAGTACAAACCCCTTTGGTGAAATTCCACACTTTTATAAGCTGATTTGAACCTACCTCTCAAGCCTCAACTTCTTTTGCTTAATCCACATGCCCTTGATTGAGCTACTTGTTATTCCTTCCAAATTGCTTGTTTCTTCATAATTCTGTTGCTATATACACACTATTCCCTTCCCCGGAATGCCAGTTTATCTCTTTTATTACTTATGAAAGCCTGAATGCCTACTTATTCCTCAAGACTTCTCTCAAATAGGAAATTTCCTCAGAGAGCTTTCCCAATCTTCTGAGTAAGTTACTCTCTCTTCCATTATCCCATGGCATTTTGTAAGAGATAAATTCTAACACTTGTTATTGCATTATAACTTCCTGTTTTTCAGTCATCTCAAACTCCCTTTATACTGAGCTTCTCTGGGTCAATCAACAGTACTATCTTCTATATCCCCAGTGTTTAGTTTATATCCTCACAGAGTCTTAATATTCAGTGATTTTTTTTTGTTGGATAATGTGTGTGTGATAGAAATATTCTAATTGATAAATAGATTGATTTAATAGAACATGCACATATTTGTGCGTGAAAAATGTAGGGACATGTGCAATGCATTGTGTCTCATTGGAACTCTGTGTGTATCTAAAACTACAGTGAGCATACTGGTAGAATAACTTGAGAATGAAAGAAAGCAGAGTGGACAGTAATAGAAAGCCTTAGAAAAGGATGGAAAAACACTGAAATTAAGGATTTATGACAAGAATGCCATAGAAAAGAAAAAATACTTTAGTTTTGCTCAGGTTCAAGGGATTCGTTTTGAGAGGTTTTGAACTAGAAGGCTTTTGGATTCCTCCAATTATAGAGAAATGTTAATCCTGGCTTATGCCTCCTTGGGAAATTGACCCCCTTTATTTTCATGGGCCTAGAATTCTAAATTCAAGATATTTGTAAGAACTATGATCAATTTCTGAAGTTAAATTAGAATATTGTTTTTGGCTGTCTCATAGTCATACTTTTGCATTTCTAGACTCATCATGACTGAGCAAAATTATATTACAAACACTCATGTGCCAGAGGTTAGCACTGTTACAGCACAGTGCTTTCGGAGTTGCTTTTCTACTTCACTCTGAGTTAACACATTTTAGTGCCTATTCCCCTAGACACTGGATGTCCTTCACATTGACATAACAAAAATAAAAAAGCATCACTTCTTTGGTTAAAAAATAAAAATAAACAGTGAGTGATTTACAAAACATCTAGTGGAATATAAGGCCATTTCATTGTATGTTTGATTAATCAACAGATATTATTTTAAAATGCTGCCTCTGCTCCATAGAGACTAGAGCAATGTTAGAAGCACAGAATAACAACTCTTGACATTAGAGCAGTAGGATTTCTTTTTCATCATTTCCAATTACCGGAGATAAAGGATACACCTGGCATTTTACTTCATGTCTGAAATTTTTCTTTTTTAAATAAATTTGGTCTACTTCTCGAAAAACGGAATAATTTTTATGAATGCCATAAACTTTCATTATTTATTTGTCATTACATTTCAAATGAGAAGGAAGAATTGTAAAGGTCATGATAATTTTTCTTTCCTGGGGACTCTAACTCCTAAGAGGAGGGGTTGAAGGTGAGACATGTACTCACTTGAGAAAGAAAAGACCACAGAATGTAATTTAAGCATCATCAATTGATTTCTTATAAAATTGATCATATTATTTCTCCTGTTTAAGTATAATGAAACTTTTGCACACTTACTATGAGAAAGTAATCATGCTCAGTTTAGTAGTTTAGGAGACGGAGGAATTAAAAAATTACAATTCCTGTCCTCAAAAGGAATACTATCTTAAAGGTAAAAAATGCTGTTTACAAATCCATATTTTTTATTTGATTAAATAAAATGGTCATCGTATTTTAAATACTTATATCTGTGACCTAGCAAATATTATACTACTTTTACAAAGAATTCTTTCTCTCTTTCTCATATCATTACTAGGTCAGCAAACTTTTCAAAAAAAAATTAGGAAATTCCTACATCAAAATATTGTCCTAGCTTAAAACAGTGTAGCAAAGAACGAATAAGTTACAAATATAACAGATAATAATTTTGGATGAGGCCTCTTTATTAATTTTTGATACATAGTCTAATTTTCTAACTTACCTTGCCTATGACTAGAACATAAGATTACAACTTTTCTTGCAAGAGCAGAGTAGTATGTTTTTAGTTACTAAACATCTACTAAAGAAGCTATGGGTCAAGTCATTTTCTTATGTGAGACTCTAGTTTTTATTTTATTTTTACAGTCATTACTCCATATTTCAGGCTCAGTATCTCAAAAGCAAATAAAATAGAATCAAGTTGGCTGGGTTTCAGAGAGTCTAAGGAATCTACCTAGAACAATATTGTTTGCAACAGAAATTCCAAATGGGAGCGGATATGTTTCCTATGTGATAGATAATGTATGTGTCGTTAACAACAATGAGACATCCAGTTGAAATCTTTCGTCACTTATCATTTAAGTGTCTTCGGGAAAGTCATTTATCTTCTTTATGTCTCAGTTGCCCTGTCTGTAAAACTGAAATAATAATTTCTACATGATAGTGTTATTTTAGTTTAGTTTGTTTGTTTTTTGAGAGAGCGTTTCACTCTGTCACCCAGGCTGGAGTGCAGTGACACAATCATGGCTCACTTCATCCTCAACTTCCTGGGCTCAGTTGATTCTTCCACCTCAACCTCCTGAGTATCTGAGACCATTGGCAGGTGCCATCATCCCTGGCTAATTTTTGTATTTTTTGTAGAGAATTGGTTTCACCATATTACCCAGGTTGGTCTCAAACTCCTAGGCTCAAGTGATCCTCCAGTTTCAGCTCCCAAAGCACCGGAATAACAAGAGTGAGCCACGATATCTGGCCTTGTTTTAGTTTTTAAACACTAAAGCATCAATTACAGTGCCTGGCATATATTTGATATTCAAAAAATAGCTTACTTTAACTTTTTAAATTTTATTTTAGGTTCAGGGAATACATGGTGCAGGTTTGTTATATAGGTATCTTGTGTAATGGTGGGGTTTGGGCCTCTAATGTACCCATCACCCAAATAGTGAACATTGCACTTAATAGGCAATTTTTCAATCCTCATCCCCCTTCTCGTCTTCCTCATTTATGTAGTCCCCAGTGTCTACTGCTTCCATCTTCATGTTCATGTGTAGGCATTGTTTAGCTTCCACTTATAAGTGAGAACATATGGCATTTGATTTTCTGTTTCTGTGTTAATTCACTTAGAATGATGGCTTACAGATCCATCCATGTTGCTTCAAAGAACATGACTTCATTCTTTTTATGAATACATAATATTCCACAGTGTACATATATCACATTTTCTTTATTTGATCAAACGTTGATGGACACTTAGGTTAATTCCATGACTTTGCTATTGTGAACAGTGCCACAATGAACATAAGAGTGCAAATGTCTTTTTTTATATAATGAGTCCTTTTACTTCGGGTATATACTCAATAGTGAGATTGCTGGGTCAAATGGTAGTTATATTTTTAGTTATTTGAGAAATCATTATTCTGTGTTCCATATCGGTTAAAATAATTTACATTCCCATCAACAGTGTATTAGTGTTCATGTTTCTGCATCCATGACAACAGCTATTGGTTTTTGACTTTTTAATAATAGACATTCTGACTGGTATAAGATGATATATTATTGCGGCTTTAATTTGCATTTCTCTGGTAATTAGTGTTGTTAAGCATTTTTTTTCATATGCTTGTTGGCTGTTTTTATGTCATTTTTGAGAAGTTAAGCATTTTTTTCATATGCTTGTTGGCTGTTTTTATGTCATTTTTGAGAAAAGTCTGTTCATGTCCTTTGCCCCCTTCTTAATGGGGCTGTTTGTTTTTATTGTTGTTGTTGAGTTGTTTGAGTTTCTTGTATGTTGGTGCAAAAGTGAAGTTCTTACCATTGAAAGCAATGGCAAAAACTGCGTTTTTTTCACCAACCAAATAGACATTAGATTTTAGTCCTTTGTCAGAGGAATAATTTGCAAATATTTTCTCCCAGTTGATAGGTTGTCTGCTTATTCTGTTGCTTTTTTTTTTTTAACTGTAGAAGTCTTTATTCTAAGTCTCTTTTGTCTATTTTTAGTTTTGGTGCATTTGCTTTTGGGACCTTAGTTACTAATAAATTGCCAAGGTCGGCCAGGCGCAGTGGCTCACGCCTGTAATGCCAGCACTTTGGGAGGCCGAGGTGGGCAGATCACGAGGTCAAGAGATCGAGAATATCCGGGCCAACATGGTGAAACCCTGTCTTTACTAAAAATACAAAAAAAAAAAAAAAAAAAAAATAGCTGGGTGTGGTGACTCGTGCCTGTAGTCCGAGCTACTTGGGAGGTTGAGGCAGGAGAATCGTTTGAACCCAGGAGGCAGAGGTTGCAGTGAGCCGAGCTGGCACTACTGCACTCCAGCCTGGCACCTGGTGAGGGAACCAGACTCTGTCTCAATCAATCAATCAATATATTGCCAAGCTCAATGTCCAAAAAAGTTTTTCTTATGTTTTCTTCCAGAATTTTAATATTTTCTGGTCTTATGTTTAAAATCTTACTCCATTTTGAGTTTATTTTTTTATACAGTGAGAGATGGGGTTCTGTTTTATTTTTCTGCACATCAGTATCCAATTTTCGCAGTACCAATTATTTCATAGGGTAAACCTTTCCATTGCTTATTTTTGTTGACCTTGTCAAAGATCCATTTGATGTCAGAGTGTGGCTTTATTTCTCAGTTAACTATTCTGTCCAATGATTTATGTGTCTCTCTTTGTAACAGTACCATGCTTGTTTGGTTACTATAGCCTTGTAGTATAATTTGAAGTCATGTAATATAATGACTCTGGATTTGTTCTTTTTGCTGCATAGGATTGCTTTAGTTATTTGGGCTTTTTTGGATCTGTATTAAATTTACGATAAATTTTACTAATTCTGTGAAAAATGATGTTGGTAATTTTACAGGGATTATGTTAAATCTGTAGATTTCTTTAGGTGGTTCAAAAAGTAATTTACTTTTTTGCTTCTGATATGTGCAAATAATGCTCTATTACTAAGATACATTTCTCTTTAGGTTTATAGTATAATTTTGTTCTCTTAACTTTATGGTACCATTTTGAAAATACATACCATTTTGTTCAAGGAACACTAGGCAAAAATATAAATGCTTCAGTGCAAATTCATTGCCACAACTGGAGGCAAGAATATTGCTTTTTTCTTATTGGTAGTAAAATATTAAGATAGTCTTAAAGTAATAAAGCTAAGCTGATATTGTGAAATGGTATGGAGTTCAATGATTAAATATCTGACTAATATTCTTACTAGAGGACCTGTAGAGATTTACCAAATAAAAGTTAGAGAAAGCCACTTAAATATTAGATACCCTGGTTTTTCTGTTTTAGAGGCAGTTGTAATCTCTGCCCACTAGAAACATAACACCAGCATTTTATAGTTTAATATTAATAAAAAATTCTAAAGTGTTAGCATTGCTGTCATTTTTCAAATGATTCAGTAGTAAGACTTTTCCAAAATAATGAAATTATATTACACATTTTTAAGATGAATGGATAATGAATTTCTTGCAACAAAAAGGTTTATGTTTCCAGAAGAAGTTTGTCGATGAAGGTAGTAAAAGCACTATTTTGGTCAAACATAACACATATATTACAGCCTACAATAATCACTTTTTAATAAGAAAATTATATTGAAATTTGCAAAAATAGTTTTTAAAAGAACAATCACAAAAATTACTTTTTACACAGTAAGCAGTTTTCAGTAAGTATTCAGTAAATAAGTTTTCTATGTTTGTTAATATTTACTGTGTTGTCTATATAATCTTCGAGATATAGGGAGAAGAGAGTCAGAGAATGTATCATACAAGTTCCCTACTCTTAGGAAGTTGGAAATCTAATTAGGGAGATAATGGTTGAAATAATAGCTTGCAAAGTAAGATAGAATGTAACTCAGGACGAAGCTGCACAGTATGAATTCTAAGTGTTGCACATATTCTGAGAAGCAGGAGATATTTTGTCTCCAGAGTAACTGAAGATGCCTTTAAGCAGGGAATGGAATCTAATCTGGACTTTAATGGAAATGTGGAATTTGCACAGCCAGAAGAGGGCTGCACTTGTATACCAGGTCACAAGCAATACAGAAGCACAGTCCTTGAGTGGTGTAGCATAGCACATCAATGTAAAAAGAACTAGAGAGCTCATTGTACCGAACATGAAGGCTGTGGTATTGTAACAGAGCATATTTTAAACCATGAAACACAGCCAGAGAAATGTGAACTTGACCTGATAGCTATAAAGATTTTTTTTTTAAAGCTACACACCTCCCCCACAATTTGCCCACAAGGAAATTCCTTCTGGACAAAGGACATACAGAGCTCAAAGTCATCCCTCTGCTCACTTGAGACAAATACATATCTGATAGCTGGGTGATTTATAAAGGAAAGAGGTTTAACTGACTCACAGTTCCACATGGCTGGGAAGGCCTCACAATCATGGTGGAAGCTAAATGAGTAGCAAATTTATATCTTGCATGGCAGCTGGTAAGAGCTTATGTACACGAACTCCCATTTACAAAATTATCAGATCCCCTGAGACTTATTCACTATCATGAGAAGAATATGGGGGAAACTGTCCCCATAATTCAATTATTTTCATCTGGCCCCACCCTTGACACCCAGAGATTATTACAATTCAGGGTAAGATTTGGGTGGAGACATAGCCAAATCATATCATTCTGCTGCTGCCCTCCACCCCCAAATCTCATGCTGTCACATTTCAAAATCAACCATTCCTTCCCAACAGTCCTCCAGGGTGTTTACTCATTTCCGCATTAACTGAAAGTCTACAGTCCAAAGTCTCATCTGAGGCAAGGCCAGTGCCTTCTGCCTATAAGCCTGAAAAATCAAAAGCAAGCTAGTTACTTCCTAGATGCAAGTGGGGTAGAAGCATTGGATAAATACACCCATTCCAAATGGGAAAATTTGGTCAAAACAAAGCAGCTAAAGGCCCCATTCAAGTCTAAAATTCAGCAGGGCAGTTATGAAATCTTCAGGCTCCAAAATGATCTTCCTTGACTCCATGTCTCACATCCAGGCCACACTGATGCAAGAGGTGGGCTCCCAGTGCCTTGGGCAGCTCTGCCCCTGTGGCTTTGCAGGGTACACCCCTGCTCTCAGCTGCTTTCATAGGCTGGCATTGAGTGTCTGTAGCTTTTCCAGGTGCATGGTACAAGTTGTGAATAAGTCTATTATTCTGGGGTCTGGAGGATGGTGACCATCTGGAAGATGGTGCTCCACTAGGCAGTGCCCCAGGGTGGCCTCCGTGTGGGATCTCCAACCCCACATTTTCATTCTGCACTGCCATAGAAGTTCTCTGTGATGGCCCCACCCATGCAGCAAACTTCCGTCTGGACATCCAAGCATTTTCATACATTCTCTGAAATCTAGCAGAAGGGTCCCAAACCTCAATTCTTAACTTTGGTGTACCTGCAGGCTCAACACCATGTAGAAGCTGCCAAGGCTTGGGGCTTACACCCTCTAAAGCTGCAGCCTGAGCTGTACCTTGGCCACCTTTAGCCATGGCTGGAGCAGCTGCAAGGCAGGGAAGGAGTCTTCAGTCTGGACACAACAGGGCTACCCAGGACCCAGCTCAGGAAACCAGTTTTTCCTCCTAGGCCTGTGATGGGAGAGGCCACCATGAATGTCTCTGACATGCCTTGGAGACACCTTTCCCATTGTCTTGGTGATTAACATTCAGCTCCTTGTTACTTATGCAAATTTATGCAGCAGGCTTGAACCTCTCTCCTGAAAGTGGGTTTTTCTTTTCTACTGCATTGTCAGGCTGCACATTTTCCAAACTTTTATGCTCTGTAAACTCTTGAAGGCTTTGCCACTTAGAAATTTCTTCTACCACATACCCAATGTCATCTCTCTCAAGTTCAAAGTTCCAAAGATCTCTAGGGCAGGAAAAAAATGCCACCAGACCCTTTGCATAGCAAGAGTAACCTTTATTCCAGTTCCCAATAATTTCCTCATCTCTATCTGAGACCACCTCAGCCTGGATTTTATTGTCCATATCACTATCAGCATTTTGGTCAAAGCCATTCAACAAGTCTCCAGGAAGTTCCAAACTTTTCCACATTTTCTTGTCTCTGAGCCCTCCAAACTCTTCCACCCTCAGGCTGTTACCCAGTTTCAAAGTTGCTTCCGCATTTCTGGGTATCTTTACAGCAGCACCCCACTCCCAGTACAAATTTAATGTATTAGTCTATTTTCACACTGCCAATAATGACTTACTTGAGACTGGGTTATGTATTAAAAAAAAATAATAATTTTACTTTACTCATAGTTCCGTATGGCTGGGGAGGCCTCACAATCATGGAAGAAATTGAATAAGGTGCAAAATCGTGTCTTACATGGCATCAGGCAAGAGCTTCTGCACAGGAACTCTCATTTATAAAATTATCAGATCTTGTGAGACTTATTCACTACCATGAGAACAGTAAAGAGGAAACTGCCCCTGTGATTCCATTATCTCCACTGGGTCCCACCCTTGACACGTGGATATTATTACAATTAAAGGTGAGATTTGGGTGGGAACACAAGCCAAACTATTTCACGTAGAAAATATCATTCTAGACATAGGCCCTGGCAAAGATTTTTGACAAGGATGCCAAAAGCAATTCCAACAAAACCTAACATTGACAAATGGGACCTAATTAAAGAGCTTCCACACAGCGTAAAAAAACTATCAACAGAGTAAATATAAACAGACAATCCAAAGAATGGGAGAAAATTTTTGCCAACTATGCATATGAGAAAGACCTAATATCCAGAATCTATAAAGAACTTAAATCAATATTCAAAAAACAATCTAACTGAAAAGTGGACAAAAAACATTAATAGACACTTTTCAGAAGAGGACATACCTATGGCTGACGAGCATATGAAAAAATGGTCAACATAACTGATTATTATATAAATGCAAATCAAAACCACAATGTGATACTTCCTCACACCAGTCAGAATAGCCATTATTAAAAACTCAAAAAAATAAGAAAAACTGGTGATGCTTTGGATAAAATGGAATGCTTATACACTGCTGGTGTGAATTTGAATTAGTTCAGCCACTGTGGAAAGCAGTTGGACAAATTCTCAAAGAACATAAAACAGAATTACTATTTGACCCAGCAATTCTATTACTGGGTATGTACCCAAAAGAATATAAATAGTTTTACCATATAAACACATGTATACCAATGTTCATCACAGCACTATTCAAAATAGCAAAGACATGGAATCAAACCAAATGCCCATTAACGGTAGACTTGATATAAAAAATGTGGTGCATATGTACCATAGAATACTATACAGACATAAAAAAGAACAAATCATGTCTGTTACAGGAACATGGATAAATGTGAAGGCCAGTATCCTAAGTGAACTAAGGCAAGAAGACAAAATCAAACACTGTGTTTTCTCACTTGTATGTGGGAGCTTAATATTGAGGACACATGGGCACAATGAAGAGAACAATAAGTACCAGGGCCTACTTGAGGCTGAAAGTTGGAAGAAGGTAAAGATTAAGAAACTGTCTTTGAGGCACATGTTTATCATGTAAGTGATGAAATAATATATACACTGAATCCCTGAGATATGCAATTTTTCTACAGAACGAACCTGCATATGTACCCCTGTACCAGAAAAGTTTAAAAAAAGGAAACGTATTCCAATCGATGGCAGACACTTCTTGATATGGGTACAAGGAAGGACAAAATCTTGAGGACAACTCTCATCAGAGAGAATAAAAGATGTACAAGCATTCAGAGTACAGGGGAGTAAACTTTATTGTTACTAAAGTCTAATTTTATCACTAAACTGTTTTCTGAAAGGCATGATAAACCTATAAAATGTTTATATTTTGAACACATTTTACATAGGAAAAAAATTTTACACAAAATATTAAGTGGGTTAATCTACACATAAAGATAATATAGCATAAAGCAAGCCAAAGAACAGAATATGAATTACCTCGAACTATCCAATGCTGATTAGATAATAAGAGCAGAAAAAGGTCTGTTGAATTTGCTGACATTAGAGGCAATGGTTTGCAGTAGACTTGTGGGATGCTAAACCAGATTCAAAGAATAAAGCAGAGTTTGGGTGGTGAGAAAATGGAGGACAGATGATAAAGATTAAACATTAGAGATGATTGATAGAGAAAAGAAGAGACATTTCTAGAAAGGATGATTAGTTTATGTAAAGTTAATTTTTTTGGTCGTCTTTCTCCTAATATGGATGTACCCAGACATGTTTAAAAGTAATGATCAGTTTTTAAACAGAAAGCATAATAAAAGTTTTGGTTGAAAACAATCAATGTTTCGCACATTCTACATTATCATGAAGGAATATGTAATAGAAACAACCCCAGACTATGAATATTAAACTTGACATTCCTCAGAAAAATTTTTTCTCAATGGTCATTAATTCTTTGATCTAAATGGTACATCATGGCAAAAGGTATTTAGCCATGTAATAATAAAATGAAAACTCCTTAGTTCTAGAAATGAGATTTGGGGAAGGATTTATGCCCTGACCAGAACTGTCAGAAGAACCAAAAGCAAGTATAATTTGAGTATCATCAGAACATTTGACCTATTAGGTGGGATTCATTTGTTTAAAAGTCATTATTTATTGTGAACGAGATTATTTTTGGAAAAGAGGGATGGTAATAAAAACTACCATTCTTTCTAGTTTATTAGAAGCTTCATTTCATATCCATATATCTTTTATTTTTCTGGCAAAACTTATAATCTGCATAATTCACCTGTCTTCTCTACTTTTGCTTCCATAACTCATCACAGGAATTTGGCTCACTGGAATGTTTTCCATTCATTATGTGTAATACATTTAAAACATTTTAAAACGCTGATCTTCCGGTTAAGTTATTGAATTAGAAGGAGAGCCATGTGGAATTGTAGGGTGTTTGCCTATTTTTTGAACTTTGAATTTACTTCCAATTTTTAGTCAGATATCCGTACATTTGAAACTGGAGTTTTAATATAATAGATAAGCACAACACTGAATTTATAATGTACTAATGTTCCAAAATGCAATAATGTTTTTAAAAGTTTAAAGAATACTCTTGAAATTAAAGGACTTCATTTTACTGATTTCACCTATTTCCAAAGAGCACACATTTTTGCTTTGTAAGTGCATACCTATACCCTAATAAATGACTTTACAATAATCCATAATTCTCTTGAAAGCAAAGTATAGCAAGATAAATTCATGTGTGACCAAATTATAGGTCCTATTGAATCAGAACCTTTGCAGTCATGGAATTTTAAAAACTCATATTTCCATAAAAAGAGTATCTACCAAACTATATCAATGGGAAAATAAGAAGGATCTTCTCTATTTTCAGTTATGTCCTTTTATTATAATCAGAAATCATGATATAGTATATGCCCTTTTTATATATTTCACATATAGAAATTATTTAATTTTATTAAATATTACTAAAACAATGGGTAGAATGTTAAATCTGTTATGTAACTCCAAACCATGTTAATATAGTATTTTCTGTGTGTGTGAATGTTTTTGAGAAGACACTCTAGTGATATTACAATGAATATTTGGGTTTAGATGTGAGATACTGTTTCTTTAACACTTTATCATTTTATGACATTTTAATTTCTCAGGGAGTATGATTAATACTACTTGGAAATAATTTATTACTAACACTAATTCAAATGGTGGGTCATCTCTAAAAATCAGCTGGCAATAAAAATGATATCTTGCTGAGATCCTACTAATGTATTAATATATACTCTCATTAATACTATGTTTACCCTTGTTGACAGATATCACATTTTCTGGTTTTAAAAAGTGTGTCCCCTTCAGTTCAAAGACATCTTGGTCTTTAGAAAACTAAATTATGCTAAAGCCAGAGACTGGTGCATATAAGCTTATTCTTGGCTGCATGTTTAAAGCAATCAAACAGTTGAAGTTGCATCTCTGCATTGTTTATTCTACTATAAAGGGACTAGTGTAATGAATCCTGTGGTACTGCAAAGAAGCAAGTTTTCTTTTTGTCTTAATTTCCTATTAAGTTTGGCTAGCAATTGCAGTGACAGTAAAAGTAGGTTATGCATATGAGCTAAAATCAGGAATCAATTGCCAGGAAATCTATACTGTATACATTATTTAAATATATCAAGTTGCTTATCTTTAGAAAATAAACTTTTCTACTGGCTTCCAATCCATAAGACTGGTCTTTTTAAAAATATCAACATAAACTGACTTCTTTCATAAGAAAAAAATTCCTTGAAAATGTCATGATGTTTTCAAAATTCATTTCCTACTGAAGCATCCTGTACAGTATGAACAGAAATAGATAGGCAATAATGCTATGCTACAACCAAATAAAAGTCAAGACAAACCAAATGATAAGATTGACTCAATTTTTCTCATAGTGGCATTTATTTGCAATATTTTTTTTTCTGCCCAAATGCAGGCTTAGTCATTCATAGAGTTGTGCCAGCTGTAATGAATTCATCAAAGACATTGTGGAATAGTTGCAACCCTGTTCTCACACCCAGTATTTCTAGATATTGGTATTAATTGGTATGGTCAATCTGAAGAGTAAAACAATGGGGGATCAGCCTTCCACTCTTGAAATAATTCCAACAATGTTCTTGCAATCGTAATCTTTTAAATTTTCAACAAACATGTATTAAGTAATTTCCATGTTGCTGGCTTTGTGTTAATTGTCAACAACACAAAGGAAATTAAAATGTGGTCTCTGACCTCAAGGAACTGTTCCTAAAGGCACCTAATGATTGAATGGAAGTAAAAATGATCAAGTATTATTGGCAAATATCTTACTGTAGGATTTTAAACCATTTAATGGTTGTCAATGAAGAGAGTTAAAGTTTGTAAAACACTTTCCTTAAGAGACTTATTCTGAGCCAAATATGAGTGATCATAGCGCATGACACAGCCCTCAGAAGGTCTTGAGATCATGTACCCAATCTGGTAAAGGTACAGATTTGTTTTATACATTTTAGGGAGGCATGAGACATCAATCAAATACATTTAAGAAATACATTGGTCCAGAAAGGCGGGACAAGTCAAAGCCAGGTGGGTGGGCGGTCTTCCAGGCTACAGGTTAATTTAAACATTTTCAGGCTGACGATTGAGTTTGTCTAAAGACCTGAGACTGATAGAAAGTGAGTGTTCAAGTTAATTTAGAAGATTGTGGAGACCAGAGTTCCTTTGAAGTCTTATATTGGCTGCCCTTAGAGACAATAGATGACAAAGGTTTGCTATTCAGACCTTTAAAAGATGCTAGACTCTCATTTAATCTCTTAGGATTGGGAGGGCCTGAAGAAAAAAGATCTAGCTATGTTAACAGAGATTCTTTACAGATGCAAAGTTTAGCCTACAAAGGACAGTTTTGGAGGGCCATTTCAAGACATGGCAAATAAACATGTTTTGTTGTAAAATATTTTTATTTTCTTCCTTGTCTAGTAATGTTATGCCAGTCAGGTTGGAAAACAAGTCACAATATATAGGGTTAAGCAAACCCATTTGATGAGAATTTACGGTTTGTAGGCCACGACTCCCCAGACTTCTTAGTCAGGAATTTTGGCAAGAAAAGAATAAATCAGAACTTAGTCATCATGGCCTTTTTCTGGTCAAGCTCCAGAGTCCCCATGGATACTGACATTTACCAAATGTAATTTATTTTGCTATAATACATCGTAATATGAAGATGCCTAGAAAGGGATATTCACTTATTGTCAGGTTTCACGCTATTGTCGTCTAAACCTCAGGAAGCTTAAGATTGTTTCGTACCACCTGAGAAAGACAGAAATCCCAGAGAGTTAGTTTGAATTTTAAATATAATACTTGAACTGATTAATATGAAAATATGATATGACTAAAAGTTAAATACCACTGAGTCAGAAAAATCTAAGTATCAACACAACTAAATCTAGCCTGCAGGTATCAGAAGAGAACATTTCATGGTTGAAGTCCAATAAGAATTAGTCACCGAGGGGTTCCATTTTATAAAATGCTATGCTGAAACAGTTTTTGAAAACTTACAAAGGTGTGTCATAAGGAGAGAATGTTTATTTTTCATTTATTTAGGACTTATTCCCTGTTAAATTCTTAACATATATTAAATATAATCTTCATATATACCCTCATTTTACAAATGAGAAAAGTGAGGCCAGAGAGGCAAGGCCCATGCTCTAGTATTAAATAGTAATGGGTGGGCCTGGAATTCCAGCCAAAGTAGTTCTAACTACTGTGGGACTGTTTTAGAGGGACTTCCGGGGGTCTCTGTTTTTCCCCGCCTCAGGTGAGCTAGGGCTCTTTGTTCAGTTTCCTGGCCTTGGACCAGGTGGGGCTCTTTGTTCCACCTTCCTGTGCTAACAAGCCAGGTAGGGCTCTTTGTCTCAGAATTTCCCCTCCTGGCTCTTGGAGGAGGAGGCTCTGTGACTCAGGGTTATAAAACAAGCAGCCAATCTGGTATCAGAGTCAAAGATCAATCAATCCGAGGAAGTTTGAAGGAACTCCTCTCATTGGATGAGAAAATGAATGGGGAGGGAATAACGCAAAGGTAAAAACTCCAGCCACTCCTGCATGGACAGTATCCTCTTTCTGGATCCCCTCCCATGAAAGCATGGGAGCTGTCCTTTCACTCTGCCTAATAAACTGCACTTTACCTACTCTTTGGGTCCACGAGTTTTATTTCAACAGTAAAACCGTGCCTCCCGGGCCGCTTTCCCCATTCTTCTGGGTTAGGAAGGCCAAAAACCTAAGCTCTAACTGCAGTGCTGGTTCCTGCTTCTCTGGTGACCTAGCAGTTAGGACTCCTGGTTTTCACCCAGGTGGCCCAGGTTCAACTCCTGGTGTGGGCACCAAGGAATTGGCCTACAGTTTTACCCCTTCAGTAACACTGCAAATTACCATACTGTTTTTAGTTTGTCGTGATACACTGAAATAAATGTTGGGATGGTAGAGAATGGTCCAGACCTGCAACTACTGCACAAATGTGAAAGACTGATCTTTGCTGAACATTTCAATGCCTTTATCTCCCCATTCTTGGCAGAAGAGTATTTATAAAAATGGGAATTGTCTAGTTTTAGGCATAATCTATTGGCATCTGAAAAGAAAAAATGAGAATTTAGCTTGTGGTAAGCAGAATAATGACACTTCTAAGATGTCCACACCACAACTCCTGGGTCCTGAATGTTGCCTTACGTGACAAAAGAGACTTTGCATATGTGATTAAAGCTAAGGACCTTGAGATGGGGAGACATTCCTCGATTATCCTAGTGGTCCCAATATAGTCATATAATTGTATGAGTCCTTAAAAGTGGAAGATAGAGGAAAAAGAGCCTGTCAGAGATATGTGACTTGAGAGAAAGTAAACATGCCATTGCTGTCTTTGAAGATGAAGGAAGGAGATCATGAGCCAAGAAATGAGAACAGTCTTCAAGTGAAACCCAGCAAGGAAAAGGGTATTTCACTCATAACATCCTATCACAAGGAACTTGAATAATCATGGAGATAGATTCTCCCTTAGAACCTATAGAAAGAAATGTAGCTCTGTTAGCACCTAGTTTTTAGCCCCATGAGATCCATGTCATACTTCTCACATACAAAACTGTGAGACAATAATGTATTATAAGTTTCTAAATTTGTCATAATTTGTTAGGTCAGCAATAGAATACTAACACATTGTTACTTTTTACACACACATGCCACACATACACACACACACTCACACACACTCTTCCCTTCCCCTTCTCCTAATATAGTTACATTGCCATTGTGGTTGGTTCAATTTTTAATGTTTACATTATCATGACTTTATAAACGTTATCAGTGGCTGAGCCATGGACTATAATGTATTATTTCTTTCCCATGTGTGATGGTTAACACTGAGTGTCAACTTGATTGGATTGAAGGATGCAAAGTAGTATTATAAGGGTATTGCCAAAAGAGATTACCATTTGAGTCAGTGTACTGGGAAAGGCAGACCCATTCTCAATCTGGGTGGGCACTACCTAATCAGCTGCCAGCACGGCTAGGATAAAAGCAGGCAGATGAACATGGAAGGACTAGACTGGCTGAATCTTTTTTTTTTTTTTTTTTTTTGAGACGGAGTTTCGCTCTTGTTACCCAGGCTGGAGTGCAATGGCGCGATCTCGGCTCACCGCAACCTCCGCCTCCTGGGTTCAGGCAATTCTCCTGCCTCAGCCTCCTGAGTAGCTGGGATTACAGGCACGTGCCACCATGCCCAGCTAATTTTTTGTATTTTTAGTAGAGACGGGGTTTCACCATGTTGACCAGGATGGTCTCGATCTTTCGACCTCGTGATCCACCCGCCTCGGCCTCCCAAAGTACTGGGATTACAGGCGTGAGCCACCGCGCCCGGCCTGGCTAAATCTTTCTGCTTTCATGCTTCTCCAATGTTGGATGCTTGCCCCAGTACTTCAGACTTCAAGTTCTTCAGCTTTTGGACTCTTAGACTTACAACACTGGTTTGCCAGGGACTCTTGGGCCTTTGGCCACAGACTGAAGGCTACACTGTTGGCTTTTCTACTTTTGAGATTTGGGGACTTGGACTGGCTTCCTTGCTCCTCAGCCTGCAGATGGCCTATTGAAGGACCTCACCTCATGATCCTGTGAATTAATACTTCTTAATAAACTTGCCTTCATATATACATCTTTCTTACTAGTTCTTTCCCTTTAGGGAACTCTGACTAATACAGATTTTGGTCCAGGAGTGGTTCTAGAGGAACAGAATTTTAAGGATGGATTTTCTCAGTTAGTTTTGGGGTTTCTGCATTGGCTGCTTAATATGATTAGACTCCAAAATGCTAAGGACTCTATTTCTTAGTCATTGGCATGAGCTGTTTAGATAAATATGCAAAATAAATGCATTTAATACTCCTGAGTCACTGCTTTTAAGAGGCAGGAAGTTTAGTGACTCTGTACATAATACCTTTGACCATATGTAGAGAACCAAGGAATATAATGAAGTTGGTTGGTTGCTTCTAAGTTCACTGGGCAAAGTGATGAGAAAAACCCATGAGCTCAGTGATTCTAACTCCTGGCTCCAGAAGCACATACTAGGATCAAATCTCCTAAAATTGCCCTGAGTAAGAGTCCTATCTCCTGTAGACAAAGGGCTAAAATTGTGGAAAATCAGACACAAGCTTTTATATGAATGGCTGACCTGCAATGAAAGGCATGCACATAGCCTCAAAAAGTGTCTACTTTTAAAGTGAGGGCATTGATTGGAAAAGAATGGGATCCTGCAACTTAAATGGAGACATATGGGAGAGCCCCAATGAGGCTGAGGGCACTGACCTCCTAAATTCTGATGAGTCTTATCTGTCAGAGAAAACCACCTTCCATCCACAATGGTGGTAATATCCCCTCCCTGACCCATGCTGCCATCAGCCTTTCCACCTTTGCCTGAGATTAACCCTGCACTGATAGTGATGGGCTCCCCTGAGGAAATAGACAGGCAATACAATGCTGATTCCCCTCAGGACCTATCCCCCAAATCTCCGTTGGCTTCTAGACCTATAACTAGACTTAAGTCCTGGCAGGCCCCTAAAGGTGAGGTTCAGAGTGTGACCAATAAGGAGATGTGCTACACTCCAAAACAACTGCTTGAGTTTTCTAATTTATATAAGCAGAAATCTGGAGAACAGGCATGGGAGTGCATATTATGGGTGTGGGATAATGGTCGAAGAAACATAAAGTTGGATCAGGCTGAATTTATTGATATGGGCCCACTAAGCAGGGATTACATATTTAACGTTGCAACTTAAGGAGCTAAAAAAAAAGGTCTAATAGTTTACAATAAATTATTTACACAATCCTGTATCTACCTGAAGCAATCTCTGATCTAATATTTGTGACCACAACTCAGATTATTTTTATATAAATGTAAATATACTGTGTGTCATGTTTTGTATTGGTGACTTTCCCTCAAAATAATATCTGTGAGATTAATTCATGTTATTGTGCATTGCAACAGCTCATTTCTATTGCAGAGTTATTTTTCATTGCATAAATATGCCATAATTTATTTATCTACTTACCAATGGATAGATTGTGGAGGCATTTTCCTTTTGGAGCTATTAGAAATGAAGCTGGTATAGACATGTGTATAAGCCTTGTTGTGGGTATATATTTTTATTTCTTTTTGAATAAATAATCAAGACTGGAATTATTGTGTCAGAGAACAGGTGTGCATTTAATTTTCTAAGAAACTGCCAAACTATTTGTCAAGTTTGAGGTATAATTTTATACTCCCACCAGAAAAACTTGAGCATTTAATAGCTCTACATTCACACCAACATTCGTACTTGTCCAATCTTTTCTTCTAAGCCATTCTAGTGGATAGGAAGTCATATTGTTTTTTCATTTGAATTTTCTTGAAGACTGAAATTGCTGATTATTGTTTCATGTATTGTCATTTCCACATATTCTTTGTGATGTTAAAGTATTCTGCATACTTTTAATTTGTTTGTTATTTGTTAGTATTATTGTGTTAAAAGTTTTTTATATATTTTCCAGGCAAGATTTTTGTCAGATATATGTAGTGAACACATATGTTTTAGTTCATAGCTTGACTTTTCATTTTGTTAAACTGGTATCTTCTATAAAGGACAGGTTTCTACTGCCAATGAAGTCAAATTTATTCATGTTTTCCTTCATGAAAAGATGGTCAAGGCAACAACATTTCTTTCTTTCTTTTTTTTTTTTTTTTTTTTTTTTTTTTTTTGAGACATAGGCTCGCTCTGTCACCCAGGCTGGAGTGCAGTGGCTCAATCGCAGCTCACTGCAACCTCTGCTTCCCAGGTTCAAGCGATTCTCCTCCCTCAGCCTCCCGAGTAGCTGGGACTACAGGTGCATGCTACCACACTTGGCTAACCAAGGCAATATTTCTTATAGAAATTGTCTAAATTTAATTTTATTTTTTGGCCTATAATCCATTTTGAATTTGTATGTGCACATATTGTGATCAGTAACAGTTTATCTTTCTTTTCTCCACAGATATATTATAGTTGTCCTAGCATCACTGTTCAGGTTTTCCTTTTTACCTTGGTAGTTTTGCCAAAATAATTTGAATATAGATAGGTAAGTTTACTGTTAGACTCTTATTTTTGCTCCACTGATCTATCTGTCTATTCTTATGCCAACACCATACTGTCTTGATTACTATGGCTTTATAGTAAACCTTGAATAAGGTAGCATGTGTCCTCTTATTGCTTCTATTTCACAATTAATTTGGCTATTCCAGATAATTTGAATTCCAATCCCAAAATGTATTTTAGAATAATATTGTCAATTAGTGTGTTAGCTGTACTGGAATTTTGATTGGAATTGCACTGAATCTATAGAAATATTTTGGGGAGAATTCAAATTGTAGCAATATTGTGTATTCCAACACACAAATAAACTATACTTCTCTATTATGTTGGTCTTCTTTCACTTCTCTAAGCAATATGCTTTGGCTTTAAGTGACTAAGTGAGATAATGCCGTTTGCAAAATATATTTTAAAATATTTAATGCATTTTATAGCTTTAGATAACAATTTTACGTTTTTCTTGATAATTATTTGCTACTAGTAAAGAGAGATACAACTATTTTTGTATTATCAACATATCACTTGCTTAACTAATTTTTTCTATTAGTGGGTTTTTTTTAAAGATTCTTTAGTTTTCTTTAATGTACATAGGTCATCTATGAATGACTTTTGAATTTTCTTGAAGACTGAAATTGCTGTCACTAAAAGTGACAAATTTACTTTTACCTTTACAATCTGTATGTGTCCTAATTATTTTTATGCCATCTTGTACTTTTTCAGAGCTTGACTACAATATTAAATAGAAGTGGTGAGAACAAACATTCTTGCCTTCTTTCCAATATGAGGGATAAAGCATGTAATATATCACCATTTAGTGTAATGTCAGATACAAGTGGGTTTGCTGTTGTTGTTGTTGCTTTTTGTCTGATTTCCAGGAAATCCCCTGCTATTCATAGTTTATTGTTGAAAGTTGTTATCTTGCATGGATATTGAATTTGTCAATTATTTCTTGTGTATCGACTGCTACAAAAATATAACTTTTTTCTTTAATATTATTAATTGCATTGGTTGCTTTTTTAATATCGAAAAAATTTGCATTTCTAAAATATTATCTACTTGATCATGTTATATTATCCTTTAAATATATCTGTTTTACTTTACTAGTATTTTGGCACTCATTTTTTTGCCATCCAGGCTCATAAAACATACAGAATTATAAAACACTTTACTTGTGATTTCCTTGTCTGGTTATGGCATCATGGTTACATTGGTCTCATAAAATATGTAGCAATGTGTATCTCCTGCATTTTCTGAGTTTGTATAAAATTATTAATTCTTTCATGAGTGATTGATAACATTTATGAGAATAACCATTTAGGTTTGTAGTTTTCCTTATGTCTATAGGCTTTACTATAAATTTTATTTCTTTAAGAACAAATAATATATTACTTTTTTATTTTTGTCATATCAGCTTTTTTGGTTTGTTCATTTACAGATGATGTCTTGCTGTGTTGCCCAGGCAGAACTCAGAACTCCTGGGCTCAAGTGATCCTCTTTCTTGGCCTCAGGTAGCTGAGACTACAGACACATGCAACTGTGCTGGCCTTATTATGTCAGTTTTTTAAGTTGTGTTTTTCAAATAATTTGTTCATGTCATATAATTTTTCAGATTTATTGATGAAAAGTTGTTCTTAATCAGCTTTATTGTTTTGATTTAGCCTTTTTCTTTTGTATTTTTTCTTCTATTTATTTTAAATGTATTTTGTTCTGCTTTTTCTAGCTTGCTGAGGTAAAAATTGATTTTAAACATTTCCTCCGCACTATTAAAAGTACTTAAAGCTACGAATTCCCTAAAAGCAATGCTTTTGCATATACAAATGTTGAAACATTGTGTTTTAATTTTGATTCATTTAAAAATTTTTCTAATTTCCCTTTTGTATATACATGTGTGTTTTGACCAATAAATTATTGAGATGCTGTTACTTGCCCTCCAAATACTCAAATATTTTCTAGTTATTTTATTGTTACTTAGTTCTAATTAGCTCTTTACTAAGAGGACATTTTTCAATTCTATTTTGACTAGAAATATTGAATAAATTTATTATATTTTAACCTTTATTTTAGTTTCAGGGATACATGTGCAGGTACACCAACTATATGCAAGCTGAGAGCCAAATCCAGAATTCAGTCTCATTCACAATAGCCACAACAATAAAAGATATAGGAATACAACTAACCAGGAAGGTGAAAGATCTCTACCTCAAGAATTACAAAACACTGCTGAAAGAAACCAGAGATGACACAAACAAAGGGAAAAACATTTCATGTTCAAGAGTTGGAAGAATCAATATTGTTAAAATGGCCATACTGCCCAAAGCAAATTACAGATTCAATGCTATTCCTATCAAACTATAAATGACAATCTTCACAGAGCTAGAAAAAAACTATTTTAAAATTCATGTGGAACCCAAGAAAAGCCTGAGTAGCCAAGGAAAACCTATGCAAAAAGAACAAGGGTGGGGGCATCATGTTACGTGACTTCAAACTATATTACAAGTCTATAATAATTAAAGCAGCATAGTGCTGGTAAAAACAAACAAACAAAAAACACAGATACATAGACCAACACAAAAGAATAGAAATCCCAGAACATCCTTAATATTTAGTATTGTATACAAAGAAGAGATAGGAACCAGATCGATAGCCACAAAATAAATGAATGAATGATAGGAAAGATTGAAAGTCCCAGTGCTGAGAGCTTAATTGACACTCAAGAACTGGAATTAATCCAGGGGCCTTTGTATTATCACCAAGGTGTAACCTTGGCTAGATACCCTCAGTTGCCCTGGGACCGCCTTCTGGTCCCATGTGATGGCTAGACAAATGTGAAAAGAAACTGGGTTGAAAAAAAACCAACATTCCCAACACCCGAAGGTAATGGGAAATTGCCAGTGTCCTCCCCAGCAGGCCTGACCTCCATGTCTTAAGTCTTGCAGATGCACTAGTCACTTTTTACTGGCTGTCAGAGGCTCAGTTTTTTTCTTTTATTTTTACTATCATGGAGTTTAGAAGCTCTGAAATAAAGGACATGAAGCAGATCTGCTTTTACTCATCCTGCAGATCACAGACAAGACCCTGAAAACATTATGAAATCTTTGGGGTGTTAGTTTTCTGGTCAGAAACCTCTGTGGCTGGTGGCACTTTTGTTTGAATTCTTGTACTACCCTCCAGGAAGAAAATGCGGACAAGTGGTGGGTGAATGAGGGGAAGAGGAGCTTTGTTGAGTGTTAGAACAGCTCAGAGGAGACCTGCATTGGGTAGTTTCTCTCTGTAGGGCAGGTCATTTCACCAGTTGTTCAGCTCTCAGCAGAGAGGAGGGACTGGGGATGGTAGCTTCTCCCTGCAGCTGGTCATTTTGACAGCTGCTCAGATCTAGGAGAGAGGAGGCCATAGAGTGGGTTGCTCCTCTCTATAGCTGGTAGTCCCAGCATCTCTGCAGGTCTCTGAATCTCTCAGCAGACAGCATAGTTTCTCTCTGCAGCTGATCATCCCATTGTCTGCTTACCCCTGGCTTAGCTCTGGGTTTTTATAGGCCTCAGGGAGGAGAAAGTACACACAAATTGGTCCATGAGCAGCCATGGGCAGGCCCAGAAAAGGCACCACAAGTTCACAGTTTGTTTCATGGACCTTGCTGCCTGGCCCCCAGCCTTCAGGCCCTCCCTAGCCTGAAGGCAGGGGCTCACCGGGGACCTGCCCCCTTCTGCCCAGGAATCTGTCTCCCTCCAGCTACCATTCAAGGTGCCTGGGCTCAGTCCTGACTTTGCTCTGAGATCAGAGTAGGCTCTGATAGCAGGGAGAAGCCAGGCAGTGGGGGCAGGCACTTCTGAGCCTGCAAGGGTAGGGAGGCCTTCCTGGGCCCACAAGAGTGAAGTAATGCCTATGTCTAGAGCTTCACCCAGGGGAGCGGGGCTCCTTCATTCTCTGTGGAGCTGGAGGCCTGGGTCTGCAGACATAGTTTGGACGGCTAAAGCTGAGTCTGGTAGGGCAGGGCTCCTGCCAGCTCCCAGCACCCAAGAGCACAGGAAAGCTCCAATCTGTAGCCACAACTTGGGAGGCTGCAGCCCCATCCAGGAGGGCAGGGCTCCTGCCTGCTCTGTGAAGCATGCAGCCTCAGTCACCTACCTCCCTGTTGCAGCCAGTGTAACGTCACCAGTAGGCCATCTGGAATACCATCCGCCATCACTATCAGTGCCAAATATATATCCAGGCAGCCTGTGGACAGAACTTGGATCTGCCACAGGCCGTAAGCTTCTCCTCTGAGAAAGCAAGCAAGACTTTCAGGCCACTCCCATCCCTGTCTGCTTGCAAACAGGGTGCATCACATCTGCCCTCCTATCTGCTGCACTTACTATTCACCATCCACCAGATTCTGTTCAAAGAGGCCTGTGTGTACTTAAAATTATATACAAAATTAAGCTGGGAGTTTCTTTCATCCTGCAACCCCCACCAAAGTTCACTGACTGCCTTCCCCAAGGGTCCCTGTGAGGTACAGTCAGGGGTGGCTTCCCTTCGCCTGAGCTGGAGACTAGGAATGCCTTCAAGGCTCTTCCCACTGCTACTTCGACTTTTATATTTCACACTACTCCCTAAATTTGTTACAGCTCTAAATAACGTTAATGCCTTCTACTGTCATCTGGATCTTCAGATTCCCTAGTAGGGCTATGTTTTTGGAGGCAGGCTTTCCTCATCCCACACTCTGGGAACTGACAGTTTTTGGCCTGTCTCACAGAGTTTGCAGTGGCATGCTGCTTCTTTGGATCTGTTAATTCTTTTGGTTTTCCTGGTATGTTCTTGTGGTGGTTCTTGGAACAAAAGTTTACAGTGTGAATCTCCACACACTGTTCTGTCTGTCCGAGTGGAAAAGACACACTAACCCTGCTTCCTATCTGCCATCTCAGAGAGAAACATTTATTTTACCATTTTTGGAACCTAAAGCATTCTCTCTCTGTTATTTAAAGAAACATATATTTTCTTGTTTTGAATATTGTCTTCCACAAATGACAACTAAACCAAATGGCTTATCAGTGTTATTCAGATCTTTTATACACTTGCTATGTTCATATCTACCTGTTCTATCTCTTACTGAAAGATGATAAAATGTGCAAGCATGATTATAAAATTTTCCATTTATTCCTTCAGTTCTATTAGTGTATGTTCAATGCATGTTGAAGCTGGCTGATAGCTGAATACACATTTATGTTGTCCATGTCCTTCTATTGAACTAACCCTTTTATTACTAAGAGTTCAGGTGTTTATTTCTAGTAAGGCTCCTTGTTTTGAAGTCTGCTTTATCTGGTATTAATATAGTTATGGAAGCTTTCTGGTATTTGCCATTTGCATGACACACATTTTCATACTACTTCACTTTGAATCTACCTGCACTTTTTTATTTAAAGGGATTGTCTTTTAAACAGCATATGGTGAGTCTTGCTTTAGATTGCTTTTATCCAACCTAAAGATATATACCTTAATTAGTGTGTTTGATCCCTTTATATCTGACATACTACAATAGCCCTCCCGTATCTGTGGGGAACAATTCAAAGAGCCCCAGTAGATGCCTAAAACCGTGGATAGTACTGAACCTTATATATATATAATTATTTTTCTCTACATACACACATATGACAAGGTGTAATGAATAAATTAGGCACGATAAGAGATTGACAGCCATAATTAAAAATAGAGGAATTACAACAATATATTATTAACAATTTCATAAATAGAAAATTCTTTTTTACAGATCTTAGCAACCTCACTATACAAGATTTTTTTTTTTCTTTCCTTGAGAATGTTCTCCTTTTTACTTAAAGGAAACACTTCACCACTTCCCTTAGGTATACCCAAATTGCCAGTATCACTGGTCTAGGACTTGGGGGCCATTATTAAATAAAATCAAAGTTATTTAAACACAAGCACCACAATACCTCAACAGTAAATCTGATAACCAAGATAGCGATTAAGTGATTAATAGGCAGGTAGGGTAGACAGCGTGGAAACATGGACAAAGGGAAGATTCACATCACAGATAAAACAGAGCACGAAGGCGTGAGATTTCACCATGCTAGGTGCATAAATTAAAACTTATAAATTCTTTATTTCTGGAATTTTATTATTAACATTTTTAAATATTTACCTTTAATATGTTTGGCATATCTAAAAATGTAGCTACCTTAGGTAACTGAAACCATAGAAAGTAAAATAACTCTTAAAAACAACTACTCTAATTGAGTTGGATAGTTTTAGATCTGCTGTTATGCTATTTTTATTATTTGTCTCATTTGTTGTTTTTCTTTGTTACTCTGTAAGTGCTTTTTTGGGGGTCAGTCTACTATTTTTTTTTCCCTTATTCAATGTATTTCCCATATTATCTTTGTGGTATATAATTTCTTATTTTCAGTTGATGCTTTTGGCATTGTAATATTCATTCTTAGTTATCACAGTCTATTTAAAAGAAATTTGTACCATTTTGTGCTTCACTTTTCACTCTTCACAAGTATAAGAGCTTTAAAGTAGTATAACTCCATTATCATGCCTTATCATTTGTGCTATTGTTATAAATTTTAATTGAACATTTGATATAAACCTCACTTTATAGTAATATTATTTTTAATAGACATTTGTTTTATAAGGAAATCAATATATCATACAAGGGAACAGGAATACAAATGATGCTGAGTTTCTCATTACAAACAATGGAAGTTAGAATACAATTTAATAGCATCTTTAAAGCACAGAAATAGAAAAACAGAAACAAAAATCTGTCAACTCAAAATTAAATACTTACGAGAAAATCCTTAAAAACATGAAGGTAAAATAAAAATATTTTCTCAATTAATAAAACCTAAAATAAGTTGCTGCCTGCAGACCTGTGCTACAATAAATTCTGAAAGCATTCTTCAAGCTAACAAGAAACATTAGTTGTACAATTCAGATATATAAAAAGAAACAAAAGAGCCCTCATTACAATAAATTGTAAATGGTTAATACATACAAATTACCTTTTTCTTCTCTTAATAATTTTAAGAGTCAATTGACTATAAAATAAAGGCATTTTTAGATTAAATTATTTATGTTTTAGTGACAAACTTCAAAATAGTCTCTTTTTGCACAATTTGATTTATGTATACATACACTGAAACATCACATTGTATCCCACAATTATGTACAATTATTATATCAATTATAAACTAAAAAGAATAAAAATATATCTATATAGACAAAATAATTTTAACTCACACTGTACATAGAAATATATTTAAGGTGGCTGGCCGATCTAAAAATGAGAAAAAAAATAAAATTTCTACAAGATAATATAGAAGTATATTTTTATGATTTTTCTGTATTATTTCTTAAATAAGTCACACAAAGCAACAACCATAAGAGAATAAATTGATAACTTTAACAATATTATGGTAATATTTTTTTCATGAAAAAGCATCATTGGGAAAGTCACAGAATGGAGGAAAATATAAGCAACAAAGGTGGATATATGAAACATATAAAGATCTACAAATCAATAAGAAAAACTCAGCCTATTTAAGCAGAAATAATGGCAAGAGTCTTAAATAGACACTTTAAAAATGATGACATTTATGTTGCCAATATATATATGGAAAAGTACTCAAAATATTAAAAATGAGAAAAACACAAATTAAAACCTTAATGAATCTCATTACAAAACCGTTAAAATGGCAAAGCAAATTAAAAAGACTAGAAATACCACAGTAAACCAAAATACACAGCAATTGGAACTCTCATATACTGCTATTGGGAATGTGAATTTGTAAAACCACTTTTATTATTTTTTTCCTCTTATTTATTTAAAAAAAACTTTTGTAAACAGTTTGATGTTTTCTTTCTTTTCTTTTCTTTCTTATTTTAAGTTCTGGGATACATGTGCAGAACTTGAAGGTTTGCTACACAGGTATACACGTGCCATGGTGGTTTGCTGTACCTATCAACCTGTCATCTAGGTTTTTATGCTCTACATACACTAAATATTTGTCCTAATGCTTTCCCTCCCTTGTCCTCCGCCCCCACTGACAGGCCCCACTGTGTGATGTTCCCCTCCCTTTTTCCATGTGTTATCATTGTTCAACTCCTACTTAAGAATGAGAACCTGTGAACACTTGAACATTTTCGGTAATATTAAAATACAAATATTACATGGCCCAGAAATTACATTATTAAGAATTGCATGCACATTTCCACCAGAATGCACGCAGAAGAATGTATACAGCATCATTACTTGTAATAGACAAAAGCTGAAAACAACCCAAATGTTCATCAACAATAGACTGGATAAATAAATTATGCTGTAAACATAAAATGGAATGTGATACAAGAATAAGCAATTATTATTACCTGTTTTCTTGAACATTTTAGGCAAGGGTTTCCTTGACTGATTAACAATGAGTATCTATTGTAGGAATACTTTGTGCCAGGCACATTTTTTTTTTAATTGCATTTTAGGTTTTAGGGTACATGTGAAGAACATGCAAGATTATTGCATAGGTACACACATGGCAGTGTGATTTGCTGCCTTCCTTCCCCTCACCTGTATCTGTCATTTCTCCACATGCTATCTCTTCCCCCCTCCCACCCCCCGTCCCTACCCCATTTCCCCCCAACGGAACCCAGTGTGTAGTGCTCCCCTCCCTGTGTCCATGTGTTCTCATTGTTCAACACCTGCCTGTGAGTGAGAACATGAGGCGTTTGATTTTCTGCTCTTGTATCAGTTTGCTGAGAATGATGGTTTCCAGGTTCATCCATGTCCCTGCAAAGGACACGAACTCATCGTTTTTGATGGCTGTGTAATATTCCATGGTGTATATGTACATTTTCCCTATCCAGTCTATCATCGACGGGCATTTGGCTTGGTTCCAGGTCTTTGCTATTGTAAACAGTGCTGCAATGAACATTCGTGTGCATGTGTCCTTATAGTAGAATTATTTATAATCCTTTGGATATATACCCAGCAATGGGATTGCTGGGTCAAACGGGATTTCTATTTTTAGGTCATTGAGAAATTGCCACACTGTCTTCAACAATGATTGAATTAATTTACACTCCCACCAACAGTGTAAAAGTGTTCCTATTTCTCCACATCCTCTCCAGCATCTGTTGTCTTAAGATTTTTTAATGATCGCCATTCTAACTGGTGTGAGATGGTATCTCAATGTGGTTTTGATTTGCATTTCTCTAATGACCAGTAATGATGAGCATTTTTTCATATGTTTGCTGGCCTCCTGTATGTCTTCTTTTGTAAAGTGTCTGTTCATATCCTTTGCCCATTTTTGAATGGGCTTGTTTGTTTTTTTCTTGTAAATCTGTTTTAGTTCTTTGTAAATTCTGGATATCAGCCCCTTGTCAGATGGGTAGACTGCAAAAATTTTTTTCCATTCTGTTGGTTGCCGATTCACTCTACTGACTGTTTCTTTTGCCGTGCAGAAGCTGTGGAGTTTGATTAGGTCTCATTTGTCTATTTTGGTTTTTGTTGCCATTGCTTTTGGCGTTTTGGTCATGAAGTCCTTGCCTATGCCTATGTCCTATATGGTTTTGCCTAGATTTTCTTCTAGGGCTTTTATGGTGTTAGGTCTGATGTTCAGCAAAGTTTCAGGATACAAAATCAATGTGCAAAAATCACAAGCATTCCTATACACCAGTAACAGACTTAAAGAGAGCCAAATCAAGAACGAACTGCCATTCACAATTGCTACAAAGACAATAAAATACCTAGGAATACAACTAACAAGGAACGTAAAGGACCTCTTCAAAGAGAACTACAAGCCACTGCTCAACGAAATAAGAGAGGACACAAACAGATGGAGAAACATTCCATGTTCATGGTTAGGAAGAATCAACATCGTGAAAATGGCCATACTGCCCAAAGTAATTTACAAATTCAACGCTATTCCCGTCAAGCTACCAATGACCTTCTTCACGGAACTGGAAAAAACCACCTTAAACTTCATATGGAACCAAAAGAGAGCCCACATAGCCAAGTCAATTCTAAGCCAAAAGAACAAAGCAGGAGGCATCACACTACTGGACTTCAAACTATACTACAAGGCTACAGTAATCAAAACATCATGGTACTGGTACCAAAACAGAGATATAGACGAATGGAACAGAACAGAGGCCTCAGAGGAAATACAACATATCTACAACCATCCGATCTTCAACAAACCTGACAAAAACAAGCAATGAGGAAAGGATTCCCTGTTTAATAAATGGTGTTGGGAAAACTGGCTAGCCATGTGCAGAAAGCAGAAACAGGACCCCTTCCTGACACCTTACACCAAAATTAACTCCAGATGGATTAAAGACTTAAACACCAGGCAAATTTTTTAATGCTGTACATGCATGTTTCATTTGATGTAACTAAACAGAATTGAGGGAAGCACTCTTATTATTCACCGCTTTACAAATGAAGAAACTTAGACTACATGAGTAATGTAGGCAGCCAAGTAGCAAAGCTGTGATTTGAACACACCCTATCTGATTCCAAATGTGGTGCTTTTTCTATTCCATCTCACTCCATTTCATTGTAAATAATTAATGCATATTTTATCTTACTAATACGAATACAATTTTATATATAGCCTCACCACCTAATATTATACTGTGGGCATTTCCCATCCTAATAAATACTTTAAGAAAACTTGTTTTAATTTAATTATTTAACAAATTTTCTTACAGTAAAATTAGCTTATTGTGCTATACAAGCTTTATAGTTTTAGGCTGGGTGGGGTGTCTAATGTCTGTAATCTCAGAACTTTGGGAGGCTGAGGCAGGTGGATCACTTGAGGTCAGGAGTTTAAGACCAGCCTGGACAACATGGTAAAACTCTGTCTCTACTAAAAAATACAAAAATTAGCCAGACGTGGTGGTGGGCACCTATAATCCCAGCTACTTGGGAGACTGAGGCAGGAGAATCGCTTGAACCTGGGAGGCGGAGGTTGCAGTGAGCTGGGATTGCACCACTGCACTCCAGCCTGGGTGACAAAGTGAGACTTCATCTCAAATTAAAAAAAAAAAAAAAGTTTTATACTTTTAATGCATATATACATCTTTGTAATCACAACCACAAACAGGATACCAGAAATTCTAATACTCAAAAATATTCCTATACTGCTTCTTTGTAGCAAAGCCTCCTCCGAACTCTGCACCCCGGAAATCACTGATACATTATCCTTATTTATGGTTTGCTTTTTCATATAAATGGAATGACATATGAGTGGAATGTCGTACAAATAAAACCACATATTATTTGTGAGTGCCTTTTTAAACTCAGCATAATTATCCTGACATCCACCTATGTTGTTTTGTGAATCAATAATTTGTTATTTTTAATTACTGTGTAGCATTCTATTATCTGGGTATACAACTGGGTTTTGTTTTCATCCACTCACACTCTAAAGCAAACATAATATTAAGGATTGAGTTACAACAATTTAATTTTTCACTTTGTAAAACATTTGATGCATGTTGTCACTTTGTTTTTTGCACAAAGGCTAAATCAATTAAATTCCCAAAATCTGTAGATGAGAATGTATTTCTCAATTGCTTTCCAAGATTGTATAGTTTTTAAATATGATTTTAATTGCATTTATTTAACAACAGTTAATAGAGAGTTTTTAATTGTTTACATGTGCACCACACAATTTAATAAACACTTTGCATAAGTTCACTCATTCATTCCTGACATCAACATAATGAAATATTACTATTAAAACTTTCAGGTGAAGATTCACTCATTCATTCCTGATATCGATATCATGAAATGCTATTGTTAACACTTACAGGTGAAGAAATTGAAACACAGAAAGTTTAGGTGAGTTATGATAGATTGCACACATTCTGATTCTAGATCTCAAGGTCTAAATCAATGTTATACATTCTACTTTATTTCATGTCCATTCTTTTTTTTTAAATTGTCAATTCATGTTCCTTGCCTGTTTCTCTTGAGAGTAGAGTTTGTTTTGTTGTGAGATAAACCTTTACATATAAAATATATTGCCCTCATTTCTCACATTTGTTTCAAGCAGTTTTTCTAGCTTGCCAGTTTCTTTAGTTCAAAGAAATTTTATTACAAAAATATTTACTTTCATATGGTGAAAACTGATTTAATACTTACAAACGTCTTACCTATTTCAGATCAGTCACTAATCTCATATTTTCTCTATTTTAATATTTAGCATTAAAACGTATTTACTTCAATTTTATAATATTAAAAATTTTAATTGATTTTCAGTTTACTGGTTACATATATAAAGGTGGGACTTAAATTTCCTTTATTCCCCCAATTCATGGTATATTACTTTCTCCTGCTGTAAAAAAATTACCACAAACTTAGTGGCTTAAAACAATATAAATGTATTCTATTACAGCCCTGGAAGTCAAAGAATGAAAATGAGTTTTACTGGGATAAAACTGAGATTTACTCTGGCTGTCTGTTTTGGAGGCTCTAGAGGAGAATCTGTTTCCTTGCCTTGTTCAGTTTCTAGAGGATGCCCAAATTTCTCAGCTACTCATCTCCTTCCATCTTCAAACATATTAATGAACAGATGGAGTCTTTCCCATTGCATCAGTATTGAAACAGGCCAGTGTTCACTGGTCTTGTTGTCTAAGGTATTCTCTAAGCATGTTGTCTCATGACCAAGAGAATTAAGCACATGGACACAAAGGGTCATATTTGAACACATGTTTAAAAAGTGAAAGAATAAAGCTCTCCACAGTGGAAAGGGGAGCCCGAGTGGGTTTCCGTTTATACAGCTGAATCCAAAAACTTTATGAGAAACTCCTCTCGTCTCTGTAGCTGTTTGAGTAACTTATCCTCTCAGTGAAGCTGTTTGCACAACTCTCCTTATCTTATGAAGCTATGGGTATATCTCTAGAAAAACCCAAAGTGCCACTTCTCTTGTTTGTATAGCTGTGAGTTTATTTTAGGTAAGAACCTCTCCTTTCTACACAAGTTTCCACAGAACCCACCGTGAACATGTCTGAAAATGAGAGAAAGTTTTTTCTTGGGAGCCATTAATCACACAAAGACCAGAAGGCTTCTGTTCTGGATCCTGCCTGCTTATCTGTGCAGGTACAGTCTGAGATTTCCCCAGGCTGCTCAATTTTTGCCAATAGCTGAGATTTTTCAGGCAGGCTGCTTTTCTGAGGACTAACCTTACCTCTCTACCTGATTTTTCCTTTTCTTCTGCCTCAGTATGACATTGACTTCTCTTCTGCCTCCCACCTCCACATTTCAAGACCATTTTGTTTACATTGAGCCTAACTAGGTAATACATGATTATCTCCTATTTTAAGGTCCATTGATTCACAACCTGAATTTCCCTTTGCCATATAATCTAACATATATTCATGTTTTAGGAATTGGAGTGCACATTTTTTTTTAGAAACTCTAGTGAATCATTCTGATAATTTTTTTATTCTTCTGTATTGATTTTCATAGATACATCTGTGATAAGGAATGTTTTTTGTTAGTGTTGTTCTTGGTTTTTGGTTGATAGCTCCTTTGTTTTTCTATCAGCTCATCAATATTCTGATAGAAAAATTTCTACCAGGGTATTTTTACCCATCTTTCTACAGAAGGTGCAAGGATTTCCCTTGGGTCAATTCACTTTTTACTGAGAGTCTTATTGAGTCCCCTTATCAGATCTTTGGCTCCAGATCCAATTGAAATGTTCAATTCCTAGGTCAGTTTTTGTTATTTGGCCAGAATTTATCCAATGAAACTCTACAATACCCTAGTGAAATATTATTTTACATTTAGTGTCTACTTTAATGATAGTTTCTTTTTTTTTAGACTGTCGCTCAGGCTGTAGCGCAGTGTAGTGGCGCGATCTCGGCTTATTGCAATCTCTGCCTCCTGGGTTTAAGCAATTCTCCTGCCTCAACCTCCTGAGTAGCTGAGACTACAGGTGTGCATCACCATGCCCAGCTATCTTTTTTTTTTCTCTTTTTTTTTTTTTTTTTGTATTTTTGGTAGAGACAGGGTTTCATCACATTGGCCAGGACAGTCTTGATCGCCTGACCTCATGATCTGCGCCCCTCAGCTTCCCAAAGTGCTGGGATTACAGATGTGAGCCACCACACCCGGCAGATAGTTTCAATTTATGAATGTACAAAAAATATAATAACTAGAATAAAGAGACACCAACATTTTTCTTTGTTTTATTCTATCTGAATTGTTTCATTTATAAGGACTACATCTTCTAAAATACCATAAGCCATGATTATCACCATCCCTATGTTTTCCTTGAACTTCATCCCTATACTTCTGTATTCTGTTTTTTTTTTTTTTTTTTTGTCATGTTTTCCTTGGTGTTCAATTTCTTAAATGAATACAGAGAGATATGGGGAAAGAGCAAAATAATTTCTTTCTTCAAAATAGTGTATTTACAATTTAAAAATCACTATTTAAGTTTCTGATTGATACAGACACAGGTTAGTTAATACATCTCTCCACTTTTGTGGATCATATCATGTCCCTTCCAACAAATTGCTAGCACTTCTCTATTTCATGTGGTAATACATGAAGAGTTTATTAATATTGTTGTTTTTACTCCTGCTTTTTCAGCCATACAGTTAGTGGAAACTCTTTCTAGGGTATAAAAATTGAGGTTATATGTTTTGTTTTTATTATTTCAGTTTGTTTGTCTATATGTTTTTTAGCTGGGAATTTCTTTGGGTGGCAAAGGTAATTTAATTTTAGGTTTAGGTGGTGCGATGGGTTCTCTTTTTTATTTTTGGTTTTATTTTTGATTAGCGTAAGCATAGAGAAAAGTAAAGGCTTTTTCTTTATAATTGTGAACCATAAGGGACCTAAATTTATGCTATAATCAAGCATATCATAGACAATTTGTTTATGTATATTATAATATGTATATTTGCTCTGTTTTTGCAAATGTTTTAAATATCTGTGCTTGATTATTGACTTGTAACTTTAGAGGGATAACAGTTATATAGATCTTCAAATAAAAATGAAGAAACTAGTCAAATGGAAAGTTACAGTCACAAATTTGAACAGAATGCCTTAAAAAATTAAATAGGTATTAAGTTCAGGTAGTTGGTTACCAGTAATTCTTGAGCATTGTAAAAATTACAACAATTTAAAAAAGCTGTTACTGTCAAAAACAGAATACTGAGCTCTATAGATCATTGGAGTAAACTAGGTAGGCTATTATAAATCTCTTATGGAGTATGTGTGGCCTATATAATATAGGTTAAATTATTAAATATCAAAATTATGGAATATCAGGCAACAGACTTTTAACCCTAGCTGTTTTGCTTGAAAAAATGTCTGAAAGTTGTACATAAGAAGTGGTAATAGAATATTGATCTTTTGAGTGCATTGAAGACTGATAAACATTTAAACAGGAAATTAAAATATTTTCCTACCTTAGATAGATATATATTTAATACTCCTTCACACTACAGCTTGAAGGGCTTTTTTACCAATATTGTATAAAAATCACCTTGGCATTAATAAAAGGTATGTGCTTTGATCCAAAGTGGAGTTGGCTGTAGTCCATAGATATGTAAATTTTTAAAAAAGGAATAGATGTGATGGAAACAATACTTAAGTGTGTGTGTGTGTATATATATATATATATATATATATATATGCATGCATATATAAATGAATATGCATAAATATGGGAGGTATATACATATACACACATAAATATGCAAGCACATATAGATCTATACTCTAATCCAAGGTATCAATTTTTTGTTGTTGTTTTAAAAGCATTTGAACTAACATATTACTGACTTAATTGGCCTTTTAGGCATTTCATGGAAAATTGTCAACATCTGCAATGAGTCCCTCCCTTGGCATACTCCTGGGTAACACTTCCCAAAGGATTTCAGAAGAAATCTTATTCTTGAACAGTAAGATTTATGGTTAGCTCTCCTACCAATTACACTGCCATTTACCTATGTTCAAGCTTACATAAATATAGATCAAGGTAAAATAACTGTGTTTAATATTTTGAGTTGTACAGACTTTTGCCTTTCCACCCTCAGAGCTGTAGATTCTAAGACGTCTGACTGGTCATTTACCAAGACCACTGTATTAAACATTCTCTTGAGGAAGGAGCTGAAAATATTAATTTTTGTAGGGATGTAAAAGCTGTGGAAACAGTTTCTGGTCTGTTTTGGACAATCATTGGAACACTTGCCCTTTCAGAATCCTGTATCTGCTGCCCCTGTACCCCTAAGTAAGCTTCAGAAGTCCTGTAAGTCCCAGCGTTACTTGAAGTCACATGGTATGTTTAGAAGGGTGGATTTTCATTTATTTGTGTGTGTGTTTTTTTTTTAATTGTAGTTGTCATTAAACATCCTTCCCAAAACAAAGCTTGGCATAGCACACTGTCTTATGGCTTGTCTATAGAGTCCCACCCTGCTGTGTAAACCATACAAAAATTTTAAAAATTGAATATAGAGAGATTATAATCAATAATAAGCTATATCTTTAGGGAGCCTCAAGATGTGAATCTAAATGTTAGATTACATGACATAGAGTTTACTATTTTCAAATAACTGAAAATATTTCACCTATTAAGTGGTGAAATTAGTTTGTATTCATTTATGTTTCTTTCTTATAAACAAAAACTATCATTTTTCATGCACAGCTACAATGTTTTATTTAAGATGTGTAAACCTACATTCTATTTAAAGGTATCTTAGTGTTTCTTTTCATCATATGATGGAACAAGATGAGAAATTAGTGATATTATTTTTATCGTCTCCGAGAGAGAGTTTACTATTTGCTCAGTGTTAAATTTGTTATTATCAGTTTGAGTTTGTCAGAACGAGAAAGCAGTGTTTTGGCTTCAAAACTGTATTTAAAAGATTTAGTATTTAGCACAAAGCAACCACTACTATAAGACTGTTTGATCACATTCTTGCTATATTTTGTTTCACAACATAGAAAATATCCTTATTCTAAAAAACCAAGCAGAAAAGTTTGACTTAAAAGAAGTTACACCATTTAGTGACTGGCATGTTTTATTCACATATTTACATCTCTTCAATTCTATCATATGTTTCGAAAAGTGTTTAAAAGTTGAAAGCCATAAAATAGCAATCATTTACAAATCTGCTCATTTATGGACTGCATAAGAAATTAAAATAAAATCAGAAAGTCTTGCAGAGAGGAAGTGTAGACTGTGAATGAGATAATTCAAGCTAATGAATGTTCATTATGAAGCCAAAGCTCATACAGTATTTATGGCTAAAATGTTTACACTGTTGATAGCACATCTGAGTTCACCCTCTAAGTATTTTGCTGTTGATGGAAGTAGACTATTATTACTTAAGATATAATAATATTTTCATTTTACAGGAGATACAAAGACTTACAATGGATTCACAAGATTATACAAATGCATCTAGGATATGCAGCTCATCCATGGTGAAGTCCTATTTCTAGCAATGACACTGTTGCCCATAGTGAGGCTGAAAATGGAATATGCATACCTTAATAGTTTTTTTTAAGTTGCATAGCTATTATGTAGTAGAATCAAGACGTACTCAAGTTATCTGACTCTAAATTTATATATTAATCACAAAACAAGTAAGCAGCCAGACAGATAACATAAATAAGAAAAGTAAACAATATTAACTTGATTGAAAAATTGAAAATGCATTTTGCATATACAAAACACATGAGAACATGCTGCATTTCCAAAAAAGCAATGTCTCTCCAACTTTTCTTAAAATACATGACTCCACTTTTTCCCCCATTTTGATAGAATAGCGAAAGAATTATTGCACTTTCCCCTTTACTATAATACAACCTAGAAAACAACATGGTACTGTGTGTAGAAAATCCTAAGAAATGAACAAGAAAAACTACTGGGAGTAACAAACAAGTTTAACCAACTCAGTGGATGTAAGACCGGTATACAAAATTCAACTGTGTTTTGTTATTCTAACAACAAACAATCTAACATAAAATTAATAAAACAATTCTAATCAAAATAACATTGGAAAACAAAATAAAGTAGGAGTTGCATAATGATAATTATAAAACATTGCTAATAGAAATTAAAGATGTATAAGTGGAGAGATATTCCATGTTCATTATATTCAAGATGACATTGTGAGTTGTAGATTCAATACAATTTCTAACAAAATATCAAGATAATTTTTAACGTAAATCGACAAGCTAATTTTTCAACTTACATTGAAATGCAAAAAGCCAAGAACAGCCAAAACCATCTTGAGAAAGAAGAATAAAGTCAGAGGATTCACCTTTCCCTATTTACTGTATTATAAAGCTACAGAAATCAACAGAGTGTGGGTCTGGCATAAAGAGAGTTACAGATCAATAGAACAGAATCAAGAGTATATTAAAAAGAACAACAACAACAACAACAAAAAAAACCTTTACATTTGTAACTAATTTTGACCAAGTTGAGAAAATGAGGAAATAATAGTGTTTTCAACAAATAATAGCAGTGTTGGAACAGTTGGACAGCCACACATAAAGTAATGAAGTTAAACCTTTTTTCCCCCACATATTAAAAAAAAAGCTCAAAGTGGATCAAAGACTTAAATATAATAGATAAAATTATAATACTTTTAGAAGAAAACGTGTGAGGAAATTTGTATGACTGAATTAGGCAATGATTTCTTAAACATAAAATCTGTTAAAAACTTCTGACAAATTAAATTGAGCAAAGTTTATTTGAGCAAAGAATAATTCGTGATGAGGGCTGCACTCAAAACCTAAAGACGTTCAGAGATCTCTGCTCTGTAATGTGGAGAGTGAATATTTATAGACAGAACACAAAAATGAAGTATCGACGTACCTTGATTGGTTACAGCTAGGCTGTTTGCTTGTTTGGATATAGTCTCACCAGTTGGCTGCCTGTGATTGACTGAGCTTGAATGCTGGTTGACTTGCCCAGGAGCTGTTATCTGTTACAAAAATTGGACTCATAAGTGAAGTTTCTCTTTGGTTACATGTTAAGTTATGTTGTACTTTGTTTGCATAAAAATTCAAAGTGTGAATACAGCCTCATTCTGATGGCATACTCCTTACATAACACACCTAAAGCACCAAAAGCAACATCAAAATAATTTGGGCATTTTCAATATTTTAAAAAGAAATTGTTTTTAATTGGGCATTATCATGGAAGCAAACGGGGCAATCACAAAATGAAAAAAGCATATTTTCAAATTATATAATTAAAAGGTCTGTTATCCAGGATATATAAAGAGCTTTTACAATTAAATAGTAAAAGATTGTGTAACTATTAAAAATGGGTAAATGATTTAAATAGACATTTCTATGAAGAGAATATACAAGGAATTAATAAGAACATAAAAAGATGCTCAGTATCATCAGACATCACAGTCATGTAAATCAAAACTACAATGAGGTATCACTTCACACCTATTAGAATAGCTATGGAAAAACTAAAACAAAAAGGTAAAAACCTTCAAATAGAATGTGGAAATATTGGAACCCTCATGGATAGATGTTGAAAAAGTAAAGTAATGTAACTACTTTGGAACACAGTTTCTTAGTTCCTCAACATTTATTCTTGGAGTTACCATATGACCCAGCAGTTCTACTCCTAGATATATAGATGAGAAAAATTATAATATAATGATAATATAATGACCACATTAAAAGGTACATATGAATGTTCATAGAGACATTATTCACAATAAACCAAAAGTAGAAACAACCCAAATGCCATTCAAGAGATGGATATGATAAATGAAGTATAAACATACAATGAACTACCATTTATCAATATAGATAAATGAAATGCTGATACATTCTACAACATGGATGAACTTTGAAAATATTATGCAAAGTGAAAGAAACCAGACATAAAAGGTACAGATTATATTAATCCATTAATATGAATTGTCTAGAATAGAAAATGTGTAATGACAGAAACTATATTAGTGGTTGCCAGGGGCTGCCAAGAGGAAGAAATAGGGGAATGGTTGCTAAAGCATGTGAGGTTTATTTTGGGGTGACAGAAATATTCTGAAGTTAGACTGTGATTATTAATGCACAACTACATGAATATACTAAACCTACTGAATTGTATAATTTAAAAAGGTGAATTCTACAGTACGTGCAATTTACTTCAATAATGCTGTTAAAAAGAAACTATAAGCATGTGTAATGATAATGGCAATTGGCACTTGGCCTTTGTAACGAGGAGAGCAATACTTGCTCCCTTTTATTATTAACTCAGTGGTTCTTGAAGCACATTGGTGTTTTGATTACAGTTCGTAAAAGAGAATCAATCCACTGGAGTTTTTGTTTGTGTCTCTGGAAATGCAATCTTATTAAAATAGCAAAAGATGACAGTTGGCAGTGAAATTCTTTCACTTCAATTGATATTCCAGTGTTTTATAATTACAAGCATGTTTAAACTGCTGACACTATTAGTATGTAACCTATGCAGATGTTTAGAAGATAAACTTTATTTTCTCTTTATGGTATACTCCTACAAAGTCTTGATGTCCCCATCAAGCTCCAGGACTGAGTCATCCACAAAAGCATGACTTGGTTTAAATCACTGTTTCTCAACCTAGCCTCTCTGTAACATTGAAGGGAAAAAGGAGAGTCATCCTGTTGATAATAGAAGGAAGTAGGCCCTCAGTTGATAGTGTGTCCATAAGAATAAAGTATGGGATCTGAAGAGCTTTTACTTTGGGAATTGAGTAGACACCTATGTCAGCTCCATCAACTCAGTTATTGAGACTCCCAGGACTTCAAGTAATTTGCTTCACAGGGGGAATAGGGAAAGGGAAGGAAGAGTCACTAAAGCTATTACAGTAGGATGGAAATGGGCACAGAAATAAAGACAATTATAGACACTAATCACATGTTTAAGAATGGGAAAAATGCAGACTGTATCAACGGAGAAAGACAAACCTACATCCTCCCACTATTATTTATATTGACATTAATGTTTTTCAACAGGCTTTGAGGATTGTGCTAATGACTACAACTCTCTCTATGGCCAATGTATCACTCTTTCTGCTGATTCATCCCTTCTGCAAAACTAACATGGTTCTGTTTTATCCATCAAGACAAAGTTTGAGTAGAGTTTGTCAATAATTTGTTTACGTTTCTGAACTTATGATTTTGTACATAGAAACTCACATGTAGTGTGATTATTATAATTAGCAATAATTTGGATAGCACTTTGTATTTTTCCAAGTGCTTTGCAGTAATTTCTCATAGTAATTCCAAGTACTAATTCCCTATTAACATCCCCCTTTCAGGGATGGGATAACGGCAGAACATAGAGACTAATTATTTTGGCTGGGGTCATAGGTTGATTCAAAGCAGGGTATGGACTGTGATTTTTTTTTTCTTTAAATTTTAGCAAGTAATTTGAGTCTTTCAGGAATATCAACTAATATAAAGGCTGGGTCAGTCCTTGTTTCAAGGAGATCTTCAAAAACAAAAGAGAAGTTTTAGTGTTATAGAGTGAAAATGTTTTGGGTTAAAGTCTTTCTGGTTTTTTAAATTTTATACTTTTATTCTTTATTAAAAATCACACTTTAAGTTCTGGGGTACACATGCAGATTGTACAAGATTGTTACATAGGTATACACATGCCATGGTGGTTTGCTGCATCCATCTCCCTGTCATCAACATTAGGTATTTCTCCTAATGTTATCCTTCCCCAATCCCCCAATCCCCAGCTATCCCTCCCCTCGCTCTCCCACCCCACAACAGATAACAAAAGCCAAAATAGACAAATAAGATCTAATTAAATTTAAGAGCTTCTGCACAGCAAAAGAAACTATCATCAGAGTGAACTGGCAACCAACAGAATGGGAAAAATTTTTTTTCAATCTACCTATCTGACAAAGGGCTAATATCCAGAATCTACAAAGAACTTAAACAAATTTACAAGAAAAAACAACCCCATCAAAAAGTGGGCAAAGGATATGAACAGACACTTTTCAAAAGAATACATTTGTGCAGCCAACAAACATATTAAAAAAAAGCACTTCATCACTAGTCATTAGAGAAATGCAAATCAAAACCACATTGAGATACCACCTTGTGCCAGTAGAATGGAGATCATTAAAATATGTGGAGACAACAGATGCTGGAGGGGATGTGGAGAAATAGGAACACTTACACTGTTAGTGGGAGTGTAAATTAGTTTTGTTTTTCTATTTTTAAATGTGTTCCTTCAGTTTTACTTTTCTTAAAGTGGAGAATTAATTAAATCAGAAATACATTGTTCAGAATCACTGGTCTGATATCAAACTTGATTTGAAGGTAGTGAAAATTAAGAATATAAAAAAATCTGTACTTTATGAATAAGATAAAGTGTTTAGATATATGTATTAAATACACAAAAAACAGTAGGGCTTAAATGGCCTTATATATGCATACTTCTTCAAAGAGGAACAGAAGATTGCTTTTAGTTGTGTCACGTTAACTCAGTTTTTCCACCTGATACTCTTGAGACCACTGTTAACCCATCAGTTCCCAGATGGATCAATTGGATCTGCTCTTTCCATGACAGAATCTGCACACACAACCCTTAAATATTGCCTAGTCAAATAACTGTTATTGGTCACATGGAGTTGTGAGAAGGAAAGATAATGTGTCCTACTTAGAGCTACCTAGTTGCCTTGAATGAAGACAGTTTGTTCTCACTGATGATTATTTCAGAAATATTAACTGGTTATAGCAAAGATAGCAAATACTTACGCATAAGCCCATCTTAACAATTTTGCTTTAAAATGTGATAAATAAATGCTGGTATTAAAGTCCTAAAAAGTGATGTGTAAGCCTTGTTTGCTACACAGTTTGATCTGCATTTATCTTAGAAATAAAAATGAATTCTGAAAAGCAATTAAAGAATAAAGTCATTTGATCTTTGATAGACATGCTCAGGCCACTCACTTGTTAATAATTGATTTCAATTAACCAGTCCGTCAATAAGTTTTGATTATTATTGGCATATAAAATTTTATGATAGTATTTTCAAATGCATTAACACTAGGAAGGAATTTAGTAAAAACAGCACAATAAAAGAAATTGTGGAGTAAAAAAATAGTAATTACTAGTGAAGAAGCAGAAACTCTGGAGACAAAATCATTAGTGAAATGCCACTGAACATCAAGAGTTCATTGTGTTTGCCACAATGTTAGTAGAAAATTAACTTTTAGTATTTCCCATGAGTCCAAGAAATGTTTTATTCAAAATATGTTTTGATTTTATCTGATTTTGAAATTGCTAATAGGAAATTGTAGAATGAATCTGGGGGAAAATCATAGCTCTAGTAAAAGCAGTAAAAGAGGATTAAAACTTTTCATAAAATTTGATGGAGAAGTTGTTTTTAGTATAATACAAGATAAGTTATAATTTCAGATGGCTTAGCATGGCAGTGACTCTGTGTCAAAAAACCCAAGTGAAACTAACATTTGGTTGGGGAAACATGGTCTCTGAAAATGGACAGACACTCTTGAGACATTCACCTTCTAATTGTTATACATCACACAAGTTGCTTAATTATAAAGACTTTCATTTTTCTTATTTATAAAATAAAAATAATATATTCTTTATAACGTTATTGTGAAGATTTAATCAAAGTTCATGTAAAACTCAGTGTCAAGCATGAAGATTGCTTGCTTAGTATTAATTAAAATTGATATTGGATTTAATTTGAATATTTGTATTGGGGTTATTGGTGTTAGTATTGATCTTTTATTGGTATTAGTATTAGTTTCAGTGCCACTGTCAGCATTAGTATTAGTCTTATGGTTATTCATTTCTTTTCTTGCTTATAATTATAATCACAGTGTTTCTAACTTAGATGACACCTTAGGGTCATTTATTCCAATTACCTCATAGTGTAGGGATCCTGTCTACAACATTCACAGCTGGTATCTTCAAACAAAATATTGCATTTTGTAACTATCTCTAACATTTTTTGTTGATTTTTTTTAAAGTTTTGGGATCTTTTCCCCACAAATCTAGAAATGAATAAATGTTTATTTTAACTTAAGTAAAAGAAAATGATAATGTAATTGACATGCAGAAATTAAAATCAGTTCTGAAGGAAATGTATTACATAGAGTAACAAATATTCCATTATAAAATTTATTCAGTTTTTTGTCTGTAAACTAATGATTAAATTTAAGTTTCTCATTTCACATTATCTTAAAAATCATGATTTATCTCTCCTTTCTAATTTTTTTTTCTCTAGTATATTTTTGTGTCTGTCCCATGTCACTTCCATATGGCAAGGATGCCATTCTTTGTTATTTTCACAGCATGCCCATTCTGTTTCCTCTCATCTGTACTTTAATATTTAACAAATATTATAAGTAATAAATGCAATTGGATGCTCACAAAATGCTGCTGAAACTATCTTACGGAGATGACCTATTATTTAATGGTTTACTTGGTGACAAGTCCTGTGTTACTAAGGTGTTGGCCTATTTACAATGTTTCTGTTTTAGTATTTCAAAAAATGAGCTCCAAGAAAATATAGGCTAACCATAGGAAATCTGGAAAATAAAAAGCTCACAAACTTTTTTTAAAAATCATGTATAATGTCTCTTAAAATATTGCTTTGCAATTTTCAATTTTTCCCTAAATATATTTATGTATATAATTCTGTGTATTCACCTAATTACTATACATATTTAGAATCCCTCTGTACATAAAGTATTATTTTGAATTGTCCTCTTATGTGCCTTAAAATATAAGAGTAAACAATTTGCAACTAGACTACCAGGATCTTCCACTCAATAGTCTTATAAACTTGGTCATGTGATAGAGAACCTCTCAGTGCCTCAGTTTCTTCATCTGTAAAATAGGAAGAATGGTCATACCTATTCCATAAAGCTTTCACAAAGACAAATTCATTATCATATAAAAAATACTTCTGCCAGTGCCTGGTATGTGAAAAAGGTCTGGAAAAGTATGAGTTGTCAGTACTAATATGGTAGTATTACTATGTCAAAATTGTATTCTATGGCATACAGTTTTCAAAGTTACATAGTGCTTATATCAGTGTAACCCAATGTATCTAACCAACATCTTATCATTTGAGCACTTCTGATAGTTCTAATTTTTCACTACATGATTTCTATAATGAGCATCCTTGTACTTAAATGGCTCCTCATATATATCAGGCACAAATATCTATGGATCTCTCAAAAATGGCTGAGTTCCTATCTGATTATTCTACAGCAAGTCATATTGATTCTAAACGTCACCTATGAAGAAGAGATTACTATGATCTTTTTAAGGTTTAATTGTAAACATGGACTGCCAAACTGGTTAGATAAATTTTATTATTAATTTAGGGATAGACGGTTTGAAACTATTGACTTTTCCCCAACTATACGTATAATTTCTCTATATAAACAAATCTTTACACATATTTTGAAGTTGTATCTTATATAGGTTATCTCATTTTTTATTAAGTACATCCCTATTATTTTCAGAAGGTCTGTTTGTTGTGCTGAATTATTCCTTTTTTGCCTTCTTTGGGAAATACATTAAAGCTTAGTACTATTTTGTTGTTGTTTTTCATCTCATCTTTCCCTGAACTTATGAAGTTCGTTGCAGATAATTTGAATATCCCTATTAGATGATGACTATGAAAAATTGCGTAATGCTTTAAATATATTTATGCATCCACAAGTATGCAAAAGTATATATATTGCTATATGCATGTACTATCATATAGTCAAATCAATAGTGCAAAAATTGAAGCTATTATAAATTATTAGATGCAATACATCATAATTTATCATGTAATAAATTGCACACACTTTTGTTTTCTACAGTGTCTGCCTTAATTTTGTAGTACCCAATAAAAATGAAATTGTCTTAGCCTTTCTATTTAGGATCTCATTTAACAAGAAATTTTGATGGAAATTTGGGGATAAATATGTTTATATATATATATATATATATGTGTGTGTGTGTGTGTGTATATATATATATATACACACATATATATACATTCAGAAAAGCATGAATATATTTGTCAGAGTTCTATAAGCATAATTTAATGTAAGACAACATCTGAAACAAAATGATGTATTCATATAGATTTTATATTTACATTACATGATGTTATCTTTACATCAACCAATTTAACAGGCAAGAAATTTTAATATTGGTTAAAAAAAACTTGCCTGAGGTTACAAATACATTTGCTGTCAGGGCTCATGTGCTTCTTGATTCTATGATCACTGCTCTTTTCACTATATCTCCTGAGAAATGTATAGTTTATATTTTTTCATGTTTTACTACGTTAATCTAAAAGCTACCCAGTTATTTTCACAAAGTGTCATATTATTCAAATCTTTATCAAAACCCTAAGCAAGACTTTGGAAAAATTGTGAGTAAATAACTGAAGAAGGAAATTTTTAAAGAAATGGGGAATTATTTGACATTAAGAAGAAACAACTTTCAAGTGTTACACTGCTTTTGGAAAACAGATCTGAATTACCTTTATGTTCTATGATGCTCATGGAGGAAAAGAAAGTCGTTATACCTAATATATTTTACTGAGCTATTCTTATTACCTGAATTTTCTAAACTGTATGAATTGCCTTGAGCTCTGCATAGAAGGTGTTTATTAATGAAAAATTTTTGGGGGGAAGTAAAGGGAAAAGGACTTACAGAGTGCCTACATAAATTGGTTATGAGTAACATATAAACTGGGAACAACAAACCACAGCAAACCGCTGGAGGCCTCTGAGGAGGTAAACTTCTTCACACCTCATGTTTCAGTGCAGAGTGACCTAGGCTCTGTTACCATAAACATTGTGCTCAAGAACGTAAAACCCCTTCATAGCACTAAGATGTAACCAGACTTGTAGGTTCCTTGTAAGGCTGAGCTCCCCCAGCTGCACATAGATAACAGGCTAAAGATAACCACATGTTCTTGTTTTGTGGAACTCCCAAACTGTCACTGCTATCAGTGTTTATAATGACACACCAGTTCCAGCTCACTGATTCAGTTCTGGCTCACTGATACAGCCCACCATCAGGTCATCCTCTCCCCACCAACACTCCAACCCTATCCTATAGATCAAAGTGATTATATCCAATAAATACCGCGGTGAACCTAATCTCAGGGCCTTCACTCCCTCCAGTAAAAAGTGATGGCCCCCTGGTCCCACTCTTTGCATTCTTAATCTCTCTTTTACTCAATCCTTTGTCACCACTAAACTCGAGGTACCCACAGGTGATGTGGGGACTAGTTCCCTACAAAAATTACAAAATAATTCTCAGCAATTGTAAATTACAATTACATACAAATAATTACGAATTAGTTCAACATAATCAGTGATTGTGTCGAGGACACACAACAGTAAAAATGAAAAGTGATTGGCCATTTTAAGGAGATTCTATACCGAAACTTTAAATGTGTTTTCTCAAAGGTAATCACAAACCCTTTTTTATTTTTTGTGGTACATAGCACATGTATATATTTATGAGGTCCATGAGATATTTTGATACAGGCATGTAATGTGAAATAAACATGTCATGGAGAATGAGGTATACATTCCCTCAATTATTTATCTTTTGAGTGACTAACAATTCAATTATACTTTCAAGTTATTTTAAAATGTATAAATTATTTTTTACTATAATCACCCTATCATATATTCTTAAAATTCAAATAAGTAGAATATTGTTCAACTGTTAGTCTAAAGAAAGCAAAATATACTACAATAAGCAGATACTGGATGAATTTTAAAAAGAAACAAAATGGGCAGCCCAGGAAAACTGAGATTAGAAATTGATATTTATGTCAACCGATACTTCAGAAAAAAATCAGTTGAAATTTATTGATTTGTATCCAATAACTGCTATATGCAAGTGCATGAAATTAACATTCATTTTCTGTTAAATATGTTCCACACAGTGATAGAAACTATGTTATTAGTACTAATACTTAATAATGTTCACAGCTCTTGGAGGTAGGTAACATTATCTTGATTATACGTCTATCTGAGAAAACTGGGACTCAGAGTAAGTGAGGAAGCACTTTATAAACCTTCATGGCTCTCAGACAATCCATGAAGCAGGTATTCAAAATATCCAGTTTACAAAGGGTGAAGTTGAAACCCAGAGAGATTTTGAAATCTGCAAAAGGTCACACACAGAGATGCTAAATTGTTTGAATACAACTCAAAATTAAACCTGGATTTTATTTACCTACCAGTGGTACTGCTACTTTAGCATGTGTAAGAGTTATCTAATTAAAACAGATGTTGCTAAAACAGAGGTGGATGAGCTCTATCCCCAGAGGTTTTGAACAAGTAAGTCTGGGGTGAGGACCAAGAGTTCGTATTACTAAATAGTTCTTAAGTGATGCTGCTCTTTTCATTCCAGGGACTATGCTTTAAGAACTGCTCTGGGAATAGTGGCTAAGGGTAACAAAGGAGTCAAATAGAGTTTAAATTGAACAAATGGATTGAAAAGAGAAAAGGTATTTTGTCAGAAACATAATGGTCAATTAAAAGCTTCATGGGAAAGACAAAAGAGAGTCATACATAGGATTCTTAGATTTTATCATAGGCATGACTCAAGTTCAGAGAATGGAGTAAGGCTCCCTATTTCTTTTATCTTTTCCTTCATTTTATCAGAAACAGTATAATGCATTCAGAGTGAAGTTATTTTATATGGCTTTTTAATTATTCTTTTTATTTTGAAAGCTGCATATCTTATCTTTAGCAATAGAGAGTAATGCCACTGAATTCCTTAAGGAATTGTTGTATTTATTTTTTTTGTCCTTTTCATTTCTTGGTGGTTGTCATTTTAATCCCATTTCCTTTTAACTGACAGACAAGCATCATTTTCTCCCTTGATGGCAGAAGGACTGAGTAAATTGGATTTGAGATGTTTAATTTAGTCAATTTACAGACAAATGGACTTGATAAGTAGCAGGGTAGTGTGGTGCAGTCCAAGAGCAACAATAGCAATTGGAATAAACTTGTGGACATAAGGCTAAGATTTTTTTTCAAGGTCATGGCACAGAATTCCTTTGGAAAAGAAGTAATAGGATGCAGACAAATAATAAATATTAAAACCCTGTACTGGACAGAGTAACAATACAAGAATGCCTATAAACTCCAGCCAGTACTTATTGCCAATTGATGCTGGGGGAAATTGTGACTTGAAAATATTTTATATATAAGTATATAGCTGTATTTCATTATTTTCTGTAAATGCATTGAATTATGGATGGAAAAAACTGTAGTCAATACAGGGAGTCATCTACATTTTTTGCTCAGTGTTCAGAATATTGGTAAGTGGGTTTTATATTAAATCAAGGTATATATATATTTGATTTATATTAAATATATATAAAAATTTATATAAATCATATATATAAATTTATACATATGTAATATAAATATATATTTTATATTAAATTAAGGTATATATATATATATATATATATATATAGGATTTATATTAAATCAAAGTATACAATCTATCAACTGAAGGCCAGAAAACTTTATATATCTATTATATCTATATATAGATATAATAGATGCTTGTCTGTCAGTTATATATCTATATATAGAGAGATACAACAGATATAGATATAGATATAATGTTGGGTGGAGATGGGCATTCTTAACCATTTCTGAGCCATGACAATCTGGTAAAGTATGCATGTCCAATGTTTTGGCTTCCTGGGGCATATGTCAACAAGAATTGTGTTGGACAACACATAAAATACACTAACAATAGCTAGTGAGCTAAAGATAAAGGTTAGTGCATCACTTTTGTGATACGGACCACGACAGACAAGCAAAAAAGTCCTTGCATTCAAAGAGTTGGACACGGCTGGCTGTCAAGTAAAGCATATGAATTTCTCAGACTGTTTGTATTAGATTAAAAAGTAGCTAAGATATTGAAGAAAAATATTGAATTACTAAATATTATAAACTTTGTCAGATAGCAATATGTTTATTAATATATCAATAACAAAATATATATTAATATAAGCAAGTTAAAATTATTTTTTAACATTTTACTGTTAGTAGATGCTGCTTAGCTTGAATAAGACCATTAACATGTAGAGTCACCTACTTTATAATGGATATCTAATTGATTTAAATTTAAAATTTTTATGGTTACAAAAGCAGAAAATATTTGCAAAGATATATTATTGAACATGAAATTAAAGCTTTCATATATATATATATATATATATATACACACACACACACACACACACACACATATATTATCTTTAGAATGCAAGGACTGGTTTGTCACAATGAACATTAGGACTGTCCAAGGCTTCCTGAGTAAAATTCCAGTTATAAAAAGTTCTTTCTTTCTAACATCAGAGTTCATCTTTGGCTAGTTCAACATTGTTGATACAGTTTATATTGGAAGAAAGGATTGCAAACCTATAATTCATCTTTAATGCTATTAATGCAGAAATACCTTTTAAAAATGCTCTGGTGTGTTTCTAGGTCTTTGTAAATTTCTCTTTTCAAATAAATTGATAGTACATAATATATAATCATTCAATTATGTTAAAATATTTCCCTCACAATCTAAAATTCACAAGTATGTCTGACTCTACTTTTCCTTATTGGCAGCTTAGTTAAGAAAGCTTGAAATTTTTCAGAAGCGTCCATATGGTGACTTCAGAATTTTTAATGATTTATCTCATTCATACGGTTAAAAATATCTGTCAGGTAAATCAACCAATAGATAGAATGCTATCTTCCAAAGTGATCCAAGAGTAAGGTTTTTTTTGTTTGTTTGTTTGTTTGTTTGTTTCAAAAAAAGTAAAATTTCTCCATGTAATTTGAGCCAGAACAGCAAGGCTTGTCTTGAAATCCACTGAATTTCCATATGGTAGAGTTGAATATAATATTATACTTATATTTTTAAAAAATTTAAATAAGGTGACTCAGAGATCTGCATCTGATTTTATTGATAACATTTATGGTTCTTGACAAAATTCCTTTCAGGCTTGTTGCAAAAGCTTTTGTTGCCAATGCTTGTCTCTGTAAAAAGCAGTGTGTGACAACGACGTAAGATGATGTTTTTTTTTTTCACTGAAGTAGCAAAAGCAGATGTATTGCCAGTCATTGTAGAAGCTCCATCTGTGCAAAAAGTTAGATTTTTTTTTTCTTAGTCAAATATTTATTTGGCAAAATAACTTTTTTCCATTTCTAAACATCATCAGCCCTTGCAACATCCAAAAGGGATGACTCAAAAAACACAATTTCTCTTTTCAAATGTGTCAGTATTCCCATCGTGAACAAAAACAAGCTGTTGGCTACATTGGGAGGTGTCTATTGTTTTATCTAGTTACACACTGAAAGTGAATGTTGAGGATGCCCATTCTTTGATGACCTTCTTCAAAAACATGTCACAACATTTGAGCAAAAAACTACTTCTAAGTTTTTCCGCTGTTCTGTTCACAAACCACCTTGATCTCTTCCAGTGCACATAGCTGTGCTATAACCTTTGTAATACTGTGCAAGGAGAACCCGTGAGCAATCTCATGGCAGGTCTAAAACCTGCTACAATTTTAAAATAATAATGAACAGAAATGATATTTTAAAACTGAAATGTTGATAGAGACAGGAGGCAGCCCAGTGCCTAGGCAGATAGAGACGGGTCCCTGATGACACCCCACCTTCCAGACAAAAAACAGCCTGAATGCTAAAAGATCAGACTGCTCGCTGGTCCCAGGTGAAACCCAAGACCCAGAGTGAGACCTTTGGTTCCTTTTTGTCTGGCCTTTCTTGATTGATTATTTCTGAATAATGCCTTTTATCCAATCGAATGTTGCCTTTTCCAATACTACCTATGGCCTGCTGCTCCCCTCTTCTGAGCCATTAAAGGTCCAGGCTCACCCAAATTGGGAGGACATTCCTGCCTTAGGGTAGGGTGACAACACCCGCATCCCCTCTTAGCAGAAAGCTCTATCATCACTCAATAAAACTCCTCACCTTGTTCCCTCTTTCATTGTCAGCATGTGCTCATTCTTCTTGGATACAGTACAAGAGCTTGAGGCTCACCAAGTGCGGGTACCCAGAAAGGCTCTCACACTGGCCTTTGGCCCTCACCAGTGGAAGGCAGGTGAGCCAGGGGCCTACTGAGCTGCTAACATACCACTGTCTATCAGGATGTGGATGGTGGACTTAAAATTGTGAATTGGCACAGGAGCACCCCCTCTGGGACCTCAGGGTCATGAGCATCCTTGCCTGGGCACCACCACATTCCCTTCAAAGTGACATGCGTGGTCTGGCTGTGGGCCCTACCAGATCCTGCACTGGCTCGCTCACAAGCTCCCTCCTTGCAAGGGACTGATCATGGCAGGCAAAGTAGACAGGGTGAACCTGCTTTGAGTCGAGAAAAGGGGCTGAGAGAAAAATCCTGCATCATTTTGGGGACTCATCTGGGATACCTGAATGGTGTGTAAATGTGGACCTAGTCTCTTCACTTTTTTCTGAGGTTTCTTCTCAGACTTTCTTTTGAATGCAGATAAAGCACTGAACCTCTGACTAGCCTGTTGAAAGCAAATGGCACAGTTACAGAGGACAAGAAGCAGCCCTGTCACCGCTCTCTCTTTAGAGTGAAAGAAATGTTGGCTTTGTTTCCTGTCATGAAGGTCTAGCCATGTTTGTAGGACTAGAATAAGGTTTTGAAGAAAATGAAGGCATCTGGCTGAGGCCACGCCTTGATGTTGCTGAAAAGCAAGCCCCTAGACTGGCTCTGTCCCCAACCACCTCTTAGGACACTAGCCAAGACCCCCAAAATTTTCTGGTATTTTTCTTTCTTTTTTCATGGTTTGAAATGGCTCCTACCACTTTTATAATGTTAAGGGTGTTGCTGCAAACTGCAGACATATTACTAGGTACAGTGTGCATTCAGCCCAGCCATCAGATGTGCAATGCAAAGCAACCGGGTTTCCATCTGGCAAGGAAGCTACAATGATTAAGAGTTTTTCTCCTGTTAAAGGAATCCATTTACATAAAGCAAAAGGCTTTTTCCCCAATGTAAATTTCCTTGTAGGTCAATCACTTGCATGATAAAAGCTTGTGTCTGATTTTCCACAATTTCTGTGCTTTCTGTACAGGAGGAAAGACTCAGGACAGTCTTAGAAGATTTGAGGCTCAGTATGTGCTTCTGGATCTGGGAGTTAGAATCCCTGAGTTCATCGTTTTCTTTCATCACTTTGTCCAGCAAACATAGGAGCAACTGATCCAATTAATTCATTGCTTCTCTATGTTTGGTCAAAGGTGTTTTGTATAGAGTCATTAAACTCCTTGCCTCTCACAGCAGTGAATCAGCATTATCAAATGCATTTATTTAGCATAAATCTCTAAACAGTTATGCCAAGGACTATCAGTGTTCTCTCTACTATTAGACGTAGAGTTCTTAGCATTTCTACGTCTAATCATATTAAGCAGCCAACTCCAGAAACCCCAAACCAACTAAAGAAATTCATCTTTAAAATTCTATTCCTCTAGAACCACTCCTGGTACCAAAATCTGTATTAGACAGGGTTCCCTAAAGGGAAAGAACTAATAGGATAGATAAATATATGAAGGGGAGTTAATTAGGAGAATTGACACATGTTCACAAGGTGGAGTTCCACAATATACAATCTGCAAGCCAAGGACCAGGAAGCCGTCCAAGTCTCAAAATCTCAAAAGTAGAGAAGCTGACAGTAGTGTTTAGTCTGTGTCTGAAGGTCTGAGAGCCCCTGGCAAATCACTAATGAAAGTCTGAGAGTCCAGAAGCTGAAGAACTTAGAGTCTGGTGTTCAAGGGTAGGAAGTATCCAGAATGGGAGAATTATGGAGGCCAGAAGGGTCAACTAGTCTTTCTTTCCATGCCTGCTTTTATGCTAGCAGCTGATTAGATGGCACCCATCCAGACTGAGGGTAGGTCTGCCAGTCTAGTGACTCAAATGGTAATCTCTTTTGGCTACACCCTCACAGACACATACATTTAGAAATAATACTTTGCATCCTTCAACTAAATAAAGTTGACACTGAATATTAACCATCACACCCTCCCCCACATTTACGCTTTTTTTTTTTTTCTCTTTTCTCCATTATGCCAGGAGTTCACACATGCAAATACACGGAGATTTTCTATGAGAGAGTATTTTTTTTTTTCTTTTGGAAAGCATCTTACTAGGCCAGTTCTCCAACTCTCCCTTTTCTCTCTCTTGTTTGAGGAGGACCCAGATTCACACCTCCACTTTAGCATTTGGCTTATTATAAGGAGGCAGAAAGGAGCAGCCCTGCTGGCTGCAAATTTGGCCAGGGCCACCTGGGATTTAATTTAAGTGAATCTGTTCACTCCCCAAGGCACTTTTTTGTTCTAAACTCAATTCTAAGCCTCAGGTTGCAGCCCTAGAAAGAAAAGCTGTGTTGGCTCTCAGAATGGCCAGCCAGATCCCACACTCACTCACTCATGTATTCTCTCCTGCAAGTGGCTGAGCAAAGCAGGCTGAGTAGACGGGGTGCCCCTGCTGCAAGTCTGGCAAAGGTGCTAAAAGAAAAATTCTGTATCAATGGTATGAAAAAATATAGACTATTTCTATTGGTGACAAAAATCACAAGATCTATTAACAATACTGTGGCTTAGTGCCTACATTTACAAGAAAGAAAAGAATATGGAATACCTAAAATTTACCCCTGGGTCTATTGGGGCAGTCTGTGGATTCCAGCTCAAGGAGCCTCAATTAAAAGGGTTATCTACAGACGGAACTATTACTTATAATTACACCTGTTTACACACAGTGTCTTCAATTTTCTGCAGGTGAATTATAACATTACAGTTATTCATGTGATTTTTTTTTCTACTTTCCTTAGTGAGTTTAAGCATGAAGCAAATTAGCTTTCTGTTCTCTTATTTTATCTTGTTTCACTATTTCTCTCCAAGAATATTTTCAGATAGAGGGATAAATAGGAAATTTAAAATCTCCTTCCATATTCAGACTTAGCATCTAACCAAAACACATTTAAAGACCTTTTAAGACCACTATAAAATGGATGAATTAGACAAACCATGAGCTTGAGATTGGAAGTAGTGAGAAAGAGTCAGGTGATTAAAAAAGTGATATATGAAGTGTAAGTAATGATGCAAAACAGAAATGGTGGGAAAAAATTAACTCCTTCACAGTTTTCTCACAATAAAATTATATTCTATTGTTTTAACTAGGCTGAATTTTGAGACTATTAAAGTTATCCTAACTCAAATGTAAATATAATATTTTCTAAATCAAAAAATTCCTTGTGCAATCTCTTTGATTAATCGTTTTTCTCATCTATAAAATAGGAATAATATCTACATGAGGGGACTTTTAAAAGTTCATGAAAATGTTATAAGGCATACCTTAAAAATAACTTTTATTTCCCCACATAAGCTTTATCAATTTCAAGACACTTTTGTAACTAATGATACCAGCCATTTAGTCCATTTCTAAAGGATTGGTGATCCTGGAAATTTAACCATGTCAATACAGTGTTTGTTATATTATTAACTGAGGAAATATAGATGTCCTTTAAGGATTTTATTAAGATTAGGAAACAAAAAGAAACCAGAATAATCCAAATCAGAGCTGCATGATGGATACCTAATTATTTTCCCATTGGAATTCTCACAAAATTGCTCTTATTTTATGAGAGGAATGATCAAGAGCGCTGTTGTGGAGAAAAACCCTCATAACGTTTTTGGGGGTCTTTTTGCTAAAGCTTTAGCTAACTTTCTCAAAACCCTCTCTTATTAAGCAGATATTATCATTCTTTGGCCCTCCAGAAAGCCAACAGCAAAATGCCTTGAGCATTTCAAGAAAATTTTTGTCATAGGGCTTGCTCCTGACTTGTCTGCTTTTTCTTTGACTGGACCACTTCCACCTCTTGGTAGCCATTGCTTTGATTGTGCTTTGTCTTCAGGATCCTTCTGGTAAACCTGTATTTTATCTCCTGTTGGGATTTTTCAAAGAACTACTTCAGGCTCTTATTCTCATTTGCTTAAAATTTCCATGGAAAGCTTTGCTCTTGTCTGTAGATGACCAAAGTCCAATGGCTTTGATACCCATGAGGTGAGAAATCTACTCAATTTTAATTTGTTAGAATTGTGTCTGCTGAACCAACTGAGCAGCCTATGGTGTTGTCTACTGCTTCTGCTGTTTGTTGTCAGTCCTCTTAAATTAGGGCATGAAGAATATTCTTTTCCTCGAAAATTGGTATGGACAGTCAGCTGCTGTGGGCTTCATCTTAAACATTGTTTCATCCCTTCTTAAAATGAGTTATTCATTTGAAAACTGCTGATTTCTTTAGGGAGATGTCCCCATAAACTCTTCATAAAGAATCACTGATTTCACCATCATTCCTTCCAAGCTTCACCACAAATTTCACGCTTTTTCTTGCTTCTATATTAGCAGAATCCATGTTGCTCTGATAGGAACTCTTTTTATACTGATGTATTTTCCTTCTTAGTGCCTCAAACTAGATCCTGTTCAGACATGTTATAACAAGTTAGTAAAAGTTTATTTTGCTTCAAAAATTTGAAATTATGCAGTTTTTCATAGTTCACATTTTCCATGAACTTTTCTGAAAGCTTAATGGCAGTGGATTTAAGAGAGAATGAAAGAAGGGTAATTTGAGGCCCTAAGGATAGCCTAGTTTCAAGAAACGTTGCTGCAGGTGGGAAGCAAAAAATAAGACAATAACTAAAAAATGAGCACAAAATAGCTTCTTGTTTGTTGTTAAGATTGTAGAACTAAGAGTATGCTCATATGTCAGTGTGAATGCAGTAGGAAGTAAACCAATGTACAATGAAGGAGAAAGGGAAGAATTGTTGGAGCATTATTCTTCAGTAGGCACAAAAGAAAATCTAGTGCATACATGGAGGTTCCGGATATAAACAGGCACATGGTTAGCTCATCTATATAAACAGGGAATATAAGGAATAGAGGCTAATTTGGTAGATAGATTTGGTAATGGGAGACTGCAGAAATTTGTTTTTTAAAACATTTTGGTATGGAAACTTTCAAACACATAAAAAAATAAAAAAAGATTACATCATTTTGCCAATCTTGTTACATAAAAAAACACACTTTTTTGCTAGGCTACTATAATTTAAAAACTAGATATCATGTTTCACTCATAAATTTTTCAGTGGTTATTCTAATAGATAATTATGAATGGGACTTTTTCTTTGAACATAACTATATCATTTTCATGAAAAATTTTAAAATCATTATATAATATCATTCAAATTTCATTCCATCTTCAAATTTGACCAATTGTCTCAAGACTGTCTATTTACATTTGATTGTATAAATAATGATCAAAACAAGGTCCACATGTGCCATTTAGTTAATATACTTCTTTAATCTATTTTAATATATAGCATCTTCTTTTTTAATACCACTTTTTTTGTTGAAGAATCCAGGCTATTCATGCTCCAAAATTTTCTATATTCTGTATTTTTGCATTTCCATTCTTGTGATACTATTCAATATGTTCCTCTTGCTTATGTGTTTTCTTTACACTAATAGTTGAATATGGATGATAGATTAATTCACATTTTATTGTGTTCCTTTGGCAAGAATGCTTAGTAGGTTTTGTTACATACTTTTCACCAAATTAAACCATAATGTCTTATCGTTTCACCTCTATCTATTCCAAAATTGTTAATAATATTACGTGGTGTCAATCTTCTCCTCTCATTATAAATACTAACTTTTCACCCAATAGATTAACACTCACTAATATTCATTGCTGAGATCCATTATTTCATTTAAAATTGCAAAATTGATATTTTCCAATTCTAATATTCTTTCTGTATTTGTTAGCTGGAATTCCTCCATATGATAGAAATGATAGACATAACTTTCTATCATTAATTATTTCATTACCTTTTTCTCATAGTAAAGCCAGAGTAAATGCTTATTTTTCTTTACCAAATTTTCAAAGTAATGATTTGGTGCTTAGCAGCTTCTAATGCTTATCTATGAGATTTCTCTTTGAAGAATCATTATAAACACTTAGAATTTTAAAGGAAAGTTCATGTGCTTTAACATATTGTAGACATTAATTTTTTATGCTCCAATTGTCTAATATTTAGGCAAAGACAGAGTCCTTTTAAATTGGCTTCTGTGTTCTTTTGAATTAATATCATTACTATTTTAAGTTTTGTTCTATTTTAAGTAACAAATAATAATTGTATATATTTTTGGAATAAAACGTGATATTTTGACATATGTATACCTTGTGAAATAATCTATTTGATAGTTTCCTTGCCTCCTGACACAATGATATCACCCAGACTCATGATGTGCTCTTCCTGCTTCAGACATGGCAAAGACCATGTAAAAGACTTCTAGGTCCCTTTAGTGAGAAATGGTATGTAGAAATCACATTCTAGGCAAAAAGGATGCTAATTATTATTGGGTTTTCATTGCTTGTAGGATATCTCAGTCAACACAGGTAGAATGTTTTGTAATTTTACAAAAACAAAATATAAATAGTGAATTCTTCTATTTTCTCTTAACAATTAATAGTATGGGACTTGCTTCTCTGCTTTGATTTTATATTTTTATCTTTTTTTCTCTTACACCAAGAATATCTACCCTATGATATTAACATAACTAATTATGTGACTTGTTATACAATATATTAATAATAAATCCAAAGTAACAACACTGACATTTATATTAATAACAAGGTTACAAAATATACCTGAAGATTTTCTTGCCATTCTTAGACTATATGCCACTAAAACATACAGAAAAAAAAAATAGCCCGTTTTAAATTCGTTTAAGCAATTCTTCTATTTATGATTATAAGTATCTTAATATACAGTTATAATAATTTGTTTCACTTTGTTTTCAGTTCTTAAGGTTTGCATTTTCCTCTTTCTAATTTGTTATTACAATTATGTAAAACATTTACAGGGTCCCAAACGCAAAATTACAAAGAAAGCATATTCACATATTCACTTTATGTTTTCCCTCCACCATAAAAATCATGTATTAGTTATGATCTAACTGCTCCATTCTTTTCTTTTTAATAAACAATATTTTGCCACTTGCTTTTTTCACATATTGTAATCTAAGTATCATTCCATAACATAATGTGGAAACCTTCTTCATTTGCCTTTTTAAAGATTCAAGGTATTTCATTGCATGAATTTATTATAATTTGTTTGACCTTATCCTTATTTGGGAACATATGGATTATTTCCATGCCTTTGCCATTAAAAATGGTGTTATAATCAACGTGCTTATTCGTATGTCTTTTAGTGTTTTTTGCTTGAGTAATTTTGGGAAGGATTTCTAGAAGCGCATTTGCTGGCTCCAATGATGAATGCAGATATGTTTTGCTAGTTACTGCCAAATTTTCCCCATAAGGATTTCCAGCATTTTGCCTTCATAATAACAATATACAAGATTGTATATCTCAAATAAAATACATTTTCCAGACCGGGTGCGGTGGCTCACGCCTATAATCCCAGCACTATGGGAGGCCGAGACGGGCAGATCACCTGAGGTCGGGAGTCTGAGACCAGCCTGACCAACATGGAGAAACCCCATCTCTACTAAAAATACAAAATTAGCCAGGCGTGGTGGCACATGCCTGTAATCCCAGCTACTTGGGAGGCTGAGGCAGGAGAATCGCATAAACCCAGGAGGCCGAGGTTGTGGTGAGCTGAGATTGTGCCATTGCATTCCAGCCTGGGCAGCAAGAACAAAACTCCATCTCAAAAAACAAAAACAAAAACAAAGCAAAAACAAACAAAAAAAAAACCACATTGTCAAACATTTAGTACTTTTGGTAAACTGATACATGTTAATAAATTGTAATCAATGTAATTATTTTTGCCTTTCTCACAGTTAAAATCCTACTTGAGAGTTTTTCACAAGTTTCAGCACCATTTTTTATTTTTTCTAGTATCTGTCTGTTCACATCTTTTGCTAGTTTTTCTGTTAAGATGTTGCTAATATCAATTTGGAAGAAATCTTTATATACACAAATTTTAGTTCTTTGTCTCTAAGGCCAGAATTGTCAATAGGCCTTTTGTTTGTATTTTATAATTGTATATGATATTTTTACCATGTAAACTTTTAAAAAACTGTATATAGAACAATGTTTCATTATCTTCATTTATTATTTCTGGATTTGGGGGTCATCATCTGAAAGGTAACTACACCTTCCTGCGATAAAGAAATTGACCCATGTTTTCTTCTAATACTTACATATTTTTATGTTTTACTTATAGATCTCTGATACATTTGGAATTTATACTGGTGCATCATATGAAGACTATACCTAATTTTATATTATTCTATATGACTATCTGGCTTTTAAAAATATCACTTACTAAATTATCCCTGTTTTCTCTACATATTGGAGATTTTGTCTTCATCATTTATTGAATTTCCATGTGAGCTTGAGTCAATTGGGGAAGTTAAAGTTTTCAATCTGTTCGAAGGTTTATTAGGGTTAGCCCACTCTCATTATTCTTTATTACGGATTTTTATATCATTCTTTCTCATTCACTCTTTCAAATAAACTTCAACATCACTTGTCAAGGTTATGTTATTTTGAATTGTTTCACATTAAAATATATTTTTTCTTTTGATTATTTCAATTTTCTTAGTGAAACAGAATGAAAGATCATTAACTAACAGTAAAGATGGAAGAGATGTTGGGATTTGAGGATGGAAAAGGTATAAAGTAGCTCTCTAGAAGAGAGGAGAGCTGTCATTATATGACATCATTAAGGGCTCATTTTAGGTTTGTATTCTTGTGTTTAAAGGGAGATCAGTCTATGGAGTTGTGTGTTTTCCTCCAGTCACATTCAGCTGCACTGTACTGATGATCAATAAATAGGTAATTGCGTTTAGTTTGGCCAATTTTGTTTAGGAAAGGCAAAGAGCAAAAGCTGAATTGTAAATAAAAATAATGATTATAATAATTAACCATGGAGTTTAATTTTATAAGGAAAGAGACAGGATGCCAAAGGAAGAAAGGGCATATCAATAAATTTTATTGCTAGTTTTTATGTATTAGAGAAAATTAGCTCATGTTATTAGTATGAATTATAATAACTAAACATTTGTACCATTTGTTTAGCACTTAATGTGTTCCTGACACTGAGAGTTGCTATATGTGCATTATGTATTGCTTAGTTATTTGAGGTAAATAATAAGAAGCCAAGAGACACCTATGAAAAATCCATACCTCCCATCATGTTTAATGGTGAAAGACTGAATGCATTTCTTCCAAAACTGAGAACAAGAAGAGCATATCTGCTTTTGTCACTTCAGTGTTTTATTGGAGGTTCTATCAAGGGCAAGTAGGCAAATCAAGGAAATAAAAGTCATGTAAATTAGAAAGTAAGAAAAAAAATATATTTGCAGATGAAATGATCTTATATGTTCTGAGGAATACCTGAAAAAACTATTAATACAAATAAATGAGTTCAGTGAGATTGCTGGATATAAGGTCAATATACCAAATTAATTGTATTCCTAAATAGTAGGAATGAAAAATCTGAAAGTGCAACTGATAGCCACCTCCCCCTCCATTTTCTAGTAATTGACCCCTTGCCTAGAATCTTAGTTTTTAACTCTGTACTCTGTACCTGTTTCTTTTCTTCGTGTACTTGATGGGTTTTACTTACTTATTTGGCTTGTTTGCTTGCTCACATACACACACACACACACACACCCCACACACACACACACAAAAACAGTAAAGATGATAGTTGTTGGTGCTTCTTGTTTCGATGGTAAAAATATATTCTGTTCAATAGTAGAGCATTAAACTGAGAGTTCCTATGGAATCCAAATTGTATATTTTTATTTGATTTCTTTACTTAATTTTCTTAATAATTGCCACTTTTTAATTGCCAATTGAGAATAAATTAGCATGGCTGGAAGATCTCCTGAACAGCTGCACAGCTGGATGGGCATATGTTTGAGATCTTATAATAGCCTCTCATTTCTTTTTTTTAATCACAAATACTTGTGCTCAGAGAAACACTTATTAGCAAGGAATATTGAGTATATAAGAAAATGTCTTCTGTTAAAATAATCTTCTTAGCTGTTTTCTTTACCTGTCATGCTGAACTTCCATCAATAATTTTAACTTAAAATTTGTTTCTGAAAATTCCAGCATTTTAATGATTTTATTTATAATTGACAAAATAATTGGACATGTTCATGGGGTACCATATATTTTTATACCTGTATACATTGTGTAATGACTATATAAAGGTAATTAGAATATATATCACCTCAAATATTTATCATGTTTTTGTGGTGAGAAGATTCAAAATTCTCCTGTAGCTATTTTGAAATACGTATTTTTGTTAACTGCAGTCACCTTACTGTACAAGAGAACACTAGGACCTGTTTCTGCTGTCTAACTGTAACTTTGTACCTGTTGACTGACCTCTCCCCATTTCTCCCTGCCCCTACCATCTCCAGCTTCCAGAAACCACTATTTTATCCTCTATCTCTTTAAAATCAACATTTTAAGATTCTACATATGAGTGGACTCATGTGGTATTTGTCTTTCTATACTTGGTTTATTTCAGATAAAATAATGTCCTATAGATTAATACATGTTGGCACAAATGAAAGAATTCCATTCTTTTTATGACTAAAGAGTATTCCATTGTGTATATATTACACATTTTAAAATCTATTCATCTGTTGCATGACACTTAGGTTGATTTCATAACTTTACTATTGTGAATATTGCTACAAAAAATGGGAATGCAAATATCTCTTTGACATACTGATTTTAATTTACTTTGGATAAAACGTTGATAAAAAAATTGAAGACACACAGATTGAATGATATTTTGTGTTTTTGAATTTCAAAAATTAATGTAATATTAATGTCTATATTACCCCAAATAGTTGATAGATCAATGTAATCACTATCAAAATAATAATGACATTTTTTGCAGACATAGCAACATCAAATCTATAGTTTTTATGGAACCAAAAAGAACCCAAATAGCTAATGCAATTCTGAGCAAAAAGAATAAAGCTTAAGGCATCTTATTACCTGACTTCAAAATATACTACAAAGCTATACTAACCAAGACACCATGGTACTCACATATAAATATACACATCAACCAATAGAACAGAATAGAGAAACCAGAAATAGATCCACACATATACAGGCAATTGAATTTTTGACAAAGGAACCAAGAACATTTGTTAGAGAAAGAACAATCTCTTCAATAGATGGTGCTGGGAAAACTGGATATCCAAATGCAGAGCAAAACTAGACTCCTATCTCTCACCACACATAGAAATCAATTCAAAATAGATTAAGAACTTACATTTAAGGTCCTAAACTATGAAATTATTAGAAGAAAACATGGTGGAAACATTTCAGGACATTGGTATAGGCAGGAATTTTTTGGATAAGGCTTCAAAAGTACAGGCAACAAAAGCAAAAGTAGACAAATGGAATTACATCAAACTAAGAAGCTTCTGTATGGCAAAGGAAACAACAAACTGGAAAGAAAACTTACAGAAAAAGAGAAAATATTCACAAACTGTGTCTTGAGAAGAGGTTAATATCCAGAATACATAAGGAACTCAAACAACTCAATAGCAAATAAACACGTGTAATCTGACTAAAAATAAGGAAAAACTCTGGATCTAAATAAACACGTCCTGAAGAAAAACATTCAAATAGCCAACAGATATATGAGAAAATGCCCATCTTCACTAATCATCAGAGAAATGCAAATCAAAAATCACAATGAATTAACACTTCACCACAGTTAGAATGGCTATTATCAAAAAGATGAAAAAATAATAATAACAGATACTGGTGTGAATAAATAAAAAGCTACTCTTACACACTGTTGGTGAAAATGTAAATTAGTACAGCTATTAAGGACAAAAGTATTAAGGTTCTTCAAAAATTAATAGTATAACTACAATATGATACAAAGTTTCCTTATTTTTCCTCCTTGTTTCATATTTCCTCCATATAGTGGATACATTGTTCTCCCCTATAATTTTCCTGTTCTCTATGATTATATCAAACAGGTTTTTTATGGGAGATGCTTGGTTAGATAATTTCCTGTGCCTGTCTGGCTTTGCACATTTCTGTGTGAAATTAGCATTGTAATAATAATTGGCGGGTTTTCAAGGCTATTTTCCAATCTTACGGTTAACTTTAGAGTCACAGAAAACAGACAATATTTGTAGAGGCTTATTTAGGTTGATTTGTATCCTAGAAACATTTTTCCCACTCATCCCATTTTCTCTCCCAATTCCCCAATCATTTCAGATTGAAATAAATCAAATTTTCTCTACTTAATCAAAAATCTGATCCAGAATGTAAGTAGACTAATGCTCTCTTGCCCTCCACTATTACCAGTTAAATATACCTGGTTCTAAATGGATTGTACCACTTGTTATAAAATAATAATATCCAGAAAGCCTTGGTACTGTGAATAATTAGTCTATGACTTTGAGCTAGCCATATTCTCCCTCTAATTTTCCTTCTATTACTCTACAAAGTAATAGAACATTCTAAAATCCATATAATTTACAAGATGCTTCTAGGATCTAAGAATTTGTGCTCTATTACCTTTCCTTTTTTAAGATCCTGAAAAGCACCCTGAATGTGCTTTATTTTTCCATGAGTTTTAACTTTTTTTTTTTTTTTGCAGTATCAGTAACAGAGATCTACCTCTATTACTGATAATGTGAAAATTGTTAACCCAGTAATAGTCACTGATTTTTAACCAAGTCTACAAAGACTGGCTAGATCAAATATTTACTTTTGTTTCCTAAGGAAGCAATTATCATTAGTTTAATAGGTATGGGAGTTCACTGTGTTCTATATATCAGTACCCAATGTTTTCCTCTAATTTCCAGCAGTCTTTTCAAAATTACTCAGTACTTAATAAACAACTATTACACTAGGCAATTTTCTAGGTGATAGAAACACAAAGTTCAATAATAATAATTTTATGCCAATGGTTTTCAATTGCAGATTATTTTGCAGTCTCCTAAGGGAGATTTGACAATGTCTACAGACATTTTTGGTTGTCACAACTCAGCAGGTGGATGCTACAGGCATATAGTGTGTAAAGGCAAGGAGATACTGCAAATATCCAACAATGCATAGGAAAGTACTCCGCAAAAGAAAGTTATTCAGCCTAAAATCCCAATAGAGCAGAGCTTGAGAAATGGTGATCTATCCCATTAAGAATACATCTATGCAATTCCCCCATTACATTGTAAATGTTTGAGGAAAATATACTGCAATGCATATTAAAAGAGAGTATGCACCTACGTTTAAAGGTTGTACTATAGGAAAGAAGGTACGTGTCTAAGAGTCAACATAAAATATATGGAAACCATCATTCTCAGCAAACTGACACAAGAACAGAAAATCCAACACCACATTTTCTCACTCATAGGTGGGTGTTGAACAATGAAAACACATGGACACAGGGAGGGGAGCATCACACACTGGTGTCTGTTAGGGGGAAATAGGGGAGGCGCAGCAGGGGGTAGGGAGTTGGGGAGGGCTAACATGGGGAGAAATGCCAGATATAGGTGTTGGGGATGAATGCAGCAAACCAGATTGCCATGTATGTACCTAATGCAACAATCCTGCATGTTCTTCACATGTACCCCAAAACCTAAAATGCAATAAAATAAAAAATAAATAAAAATAAATGGAAAAATACAAGTTCAAGGTAGATGTAGTAAATAATATGCAAGTTCAGCACAAAATCAAAGAGCAACTAAGTGAAATTAAAATAAAAGTACTATGATGGAATAAATTATTCCCATAGCTATGTGCAGTGGTATGGAGAGTTGTATGTACACGTTCCCAGTTCAAAGTTTAGACCTCCTAAAGTGGAAATCCTGAAGCTATATCTTTATATATAGACCTCAGAAATTTGGTATATTTGTATTATTTGTCCTACTGAGCAATAGCCACTATATTTCAACAACTCCACTGAAGTTTAATTGAAATATAATAAATATCACATATATAAAGAGTACAGTCTAAGTTATGACATAAAGTACACTGTCATGAACTAACGAATACAATAAAGATAATAAACGTATTTACCCCCAAAATTTTTATATACTTTTGTAATTTTTTTGGTCCCATTTTTTCTCCCTTTCCCCAGTGAGCATTGGTTTGAGTTCAATGATATACATTATGTTGCATTTTTTTAGAGTTTTATACAAGTGGAATCAATTTTACCCAGAATAATTATTTTGAGATTTATTTATGTGTCTGCATTTAACACTAGTTTATTATTTTTACTGCTTTGAAGTATTCCATTATAGGTATATACCTCAGTTAATCCATTTACATATTGATGTGTATTTAGGTTACTTTTGCTTTTTGCTATTATGAATAAAGCTCTTATGAATATTTATGTAGAAGTGCTTGTAAGGATATATGCTTCCTTTTCTCATGGAAGTGAAATGGTTGGGACAAATGATATATTAATGTGTAAATATTTAAGAAACTGTCAAACTGCATTCAAATGTGATTATACCCCCTTTATATTTCTGCAATGTATTAGAGTTTCAGTTGTTCCATATCTTCACCAAAACTTAATATGATTAGTCTTTAAATTTTATTCATTCTAATTCATTTGTTTTGGTATCACATTGTGAATTCAATTTGTACTTCCTAGAGAGTTAAGCATGATTGTCAGTATTTTATATGCTGAAGCTAAATCTCCTTTGATAAAGTGTATGTTCAAATATTTAGCTCATTTCTATATTAGAGATACTTATTTTTCTTATTACAGGTTGAATATTCTAATCTAAAAATCGGAAGCCCAAAACGCTACAAAATCTGAAAACTTTTGAGCAATGACATGACAATCAAAAGAAATGTACATTGGAGCATTTTGGATTTCATATTTTTGGATTATGGATGCTGAACCAGTATAATGCAAATATTTCACGTCTGGAAAAAAAAACAGATTTGGAACACTTCTGTTCTAAAGCATTTCTGATAAGACATACTCAACCTATATTGAGATTTGAGATTTTAAAAAAATGTTCTTTATATAAGACCTTTTAAGAAATATTAATTGTAATATTTTCTCTGAGTCTGTGGGTTTTCTTAACATTATCTAAACAGTGTCTCTTAGAAACAAATGGTTTAAATTTTGATAATGTTACATTGGGTTTTGGGTATCATATCCATGAAATAGTTGCCTAACCCAGGGTCACAAATTTGCTTCAAAGTTTTCATTTAGTCGTTTTACATGTCAAGGTTTTACATTTGAATCTAGGATCAATTTTGAGTTAATTTACAAATATGTTGTAGGCATGGATAAAAATTTATTATTTTGCATTTGGGTACCCAATTTTCCTAGCACATTTTATTGAAAAGACTATGTATCATTTTTCTACTAAATTGCCTTTGTATACTTGTCAGAAATCAGTTGTTAATAGAAGAAAAGATTCTGGAATAATTGCAGAGTTTGAATAACCAGAAATCCATCTCTTAACCTAGACAACAATTGCACTGGCAGACTCTGTCTGATGTAACAATCTTGGAGCTCTGGAGTCAATTCAAAGGCATGCAACTTACAGATGAAGGTTTAGTCTGTAAATTAGAGTTAATTTCAGTCAATTTTAGCTATTACATTAGTAGCTCACAGACATCCACCACCAGCAGCCCTGTAGTAGACAACTATTCATGTGTTCCTGGAGTACCATGCATTCAGCTTCCAGAGTCAGAATGGGAAATATGGATGCTGCACTCCCAATGAATGAGATCTCTGTTCTGATTGCTGATTGCTGCTTCTGATTGCAGAAGTGCAGACACAGAGGTGAGCAGCCATTATCGTAACACTCATCAACTTTGTTGCAACTTCTTTCTCTCTGGCAGAAGTAATTATCCTCCCTCCCTGAATTCATTCTTTCTTTTTTTTTCTCCTATTGTCAACTAGACATTTAAGAACTGGGACAGTCAAATGCACCCACATGTGTGAAAAATTTAGAAAGTTACCACACATGCTCAAGAAAAGGCACAAGATCAGAAAATACCTGAAAATACCTGAAGTTTACACCTCAGATTTATACAGACTACAATAATTTTAAAAATAAATAAAACCCTCAGGAAGAGGGAAAACCTGAATTCCGATGTTCCCACACTGTAATATTCAAATGGGCATCATTGACAAAAAATCACAAGGCATACAGAGAAATGGGAAAATGTGGCCCAAAGAAAAAGAAATTAAAAATCAAGAAAACATTGCTAATACAAACCTGATACAGACTTACTAAACAAGTACTTTAAATACCTGTATTGAAAATAATCAATGAACTAAAGAAGACATAGAGAAAGTAAAGAAAATAATGTATTAACAAAATAGAAATGCCAATAAAGAGAGAAAACAGTAAAAGAAACCAAAAAATATGGAATTAAAGAGTACAAAAACTGGAATAAAAAAATTCACTAGAGGGACTAATAAACAGATTTAAGCAGGCAAAAGAATCAGTACAATTGAAGATGGAATAATTGAAATTATCAAGTCCGAAAAAAAGAGAGAAATAAAAATTGAATAAATGTGAACAGAGTCTAAGGGACCTGTGTGACACCATCAAGCAGACAAAAATATACATTGTTGTAGTTTCAAAGGAAAAAATAAAAAAGAGGAGCAGAGATATTATTTTTTTTAAATGGACAAAAATGGATAAAATTTGATGAAATATTTGACTGTAAACATCAGATATGCTCACAAAATCCCAAGTAAAATGAATTTAAAGATATTCCCATTGGAACACATTTATAATCCAATTATCAAAAGACAAAAGAAATAGAGTCTTGAAAGCAGCGAGGGAGAAATGTATCATCACAGATAAGTGATTCTCAATTAATTTAGCAACAGACTTCTCATCAGAAATTTTGAAGACTAGAAGGAAGTAGGCAGATACATTCAAAGCACTAAAAAAGTCATCAACTGAGAATCCTATATCTGGCAAAGCTGTCCTTTGAAAAGGACAGAAACTCAAACTTTCCAGACTAAAAAAAAAAAAGTGCTGTGGGACATTGTTATCACTGGACCTATCCTACAAGAAATACAAGAGCGTCTCCTTTAATGAAAGAACTATAGTTAAAAACTCAAAGATTTATAATGAAATAGAGATCCTGGTTAAAAAAAAAAAAATACATGGGCAGGTGGCATTATCAAGATGGCTGGCTAGAATCCCCTAACACTCATCCCCTTTCACAAAGGTAGCCAGAACAATGAATAAACCATTATGTTTAAATGAAAATAGCTGAGAGACAGTGCTGGACTGCATGAGAGAAGTAACAGAAATCCTGATGAACACAGAAACTCAGGATGGCCACATAGAGAATAGAGGAAAAAGCTTCTGCCACTCCAAACCCCAACTGGAATCAGCTTGGAACCAAGTAAAAGTAGGCCCCTGCATCCCAGGAAATGGTGTCTAATTATAAATTCTAGAATTATAAAAACTGTGGTTTATAATTACACTTTTTATTTTTACATGATTTAAGAAACTAATGCATTAAAATTATTAGCCAATGTTTTTAGACACATGATGCTTAAGGATATAATTTCATAACATAAACTAAAGGGGGTAGGACATAGCTTCATAGAAGCATACTCTTTATATGTTATTGAAATTAAGCTTACGCCTTGGACTGATACAGTCTACAATAACTTAAAAACAAATAGATAAACGAAACCTTGGAGAAGAGAGAAACCCTAATTTCCAAAGTTACTACATTATAAAAATTCACATTAGAGTGTTTTCATTTTAGTATGTAAACTAATTTCCATGGTAACCATAAAGGAAATACCTATATGATATACATACAAGGAAATGAGAAGAAAATTAAATGTTTTACTACAAAAAAATCAACTAAACACAAAAGAAAATAACAAAACAATTTTTGTAATCAAAAAAATTTTTTGGAGAGCACACATCCCTACCAGGGAATCTGAAAATCAAGGCCACAGCAGGTGGCCTTGACCCTATTCAGAGCTAGAAAAAATGTAAGGAGTTGCATGGAATATAAAAGTAGAAGCAGCAGCAGGCAGTGCCTTGTAGGCAATACCAGTCTCCAGCATAAACTGAGGGAAGGCATTCCTGACTACACTGAGGGAAGGTAGTGAGACTATATCTCACAGGGCCCTCGGAGAAGTCAGTCAATAAGCTCGGTGGGTGCTTGTAGGGTGAAATAAGGTCCCAGATGAATTTTGTGATATAATCTCAAGTGGGGACAAACTCCCTTAAACAGAGCCTGGGTTGGGGTGGTGATCAGAATGTGTGCTGCAGAGACAAGTACAGGAGATTGGTGCCCAGCCTCACTATCAGATGGGGAGGGGTGTGGCCTAAAAGCCATAGTTGCTGTCTCTGCAAGAAAGCTTATGGCCTGGGGCAAGTGTAAGTCCTGTACACAGGCTGCCTAATCTAAACCCGGCACTGTTAGTGGGGCACTGCAGGAGTGAGATTGGTCTTGTAAATTGCATGGAAGCTGAGTGAAGCTTACTGCTGCCCACTAATTCCCATTCAATTTGTGAACTCTTCTGCACAGCAGAGGCAATTATACTCCCTTCTGAAACATTACCTCAGGGACCTGAGAAACACCTCCCATCTTCACAGGTGCTGCAGCCTGGCCCAACCAAGGAGGATATAAGCTCAGACCCACATAAACCTCCTTCCATCTGGTGGCATTTATCTACCCTTCATAGCTAAACACAAAAGGCATACACTTTTTGGAGCTTTATGGCTCTGCCCATTGCCTGAGAAACCAGAATACTTCCCCTGGGCAACTTAGGGAAAGCTCATATCCCACAGCTACTAACAAAGCTGCTGCTCTCTTGCAAGAACCAACTCCAAGCTGAAGGCCAACCAACACATGCCATTTAAACACCTTTCAGTAGAATAACACTGGCCTACAAAGGACAAAATGTCTGTGTGGTCTCAGCTAACACCACTGTCTGCAACACTCTGGAAAAACAGAGGTCCTGAGTCTGTCCACATGACAAGTTCACTACCAGTGTAACCAGCATTCAAGAAAGCCATCACAGGAAGCCTATCTACAACTAAGGAATGTTACACAGCCTATGTTATTACCCTACTGTGTCCATCAGAGCAGGTATTAGTACCCATTGCTGGCAGATTTGAAGAAAGGTCACATAACAGAATTATTTGCAGACATTCTCCAGAACCATCCAAGAATCTGATAGACCTACAAGGTGGATAGACCCACAAGGTGGATAGACCCACAAGAGCAAGAGCAATCACTGAAGTACAAATCTCAGGAGGTCCTATTTCTAGGGGAAGGAGAAGAACACCATATCAAGGGAAGATCCCGTGGGACAAAATAATTTGAATGGCAGGCCTTGAGTCCCAGATCTTTCTGTTGGTGGGAAGTTAGTCACAGCAGAAACAAAATTGCACTGCTATGTGCAGTAGGGAAAGTCTGCACCCTTACTCCAGTAGCCAGAAAATTTAGGCAAAAATAAATTGAAATTAACTATATTAATTTAGTATTAATTTAATTAAATTAAATTAATCCACATTGAAAAGGAAAAAGGAAAAGTAGTTCTTTTCCTTAAGTTTCCACATAAATTCCTTAGGTTTCCACAAAAAAAGTTAGAAAAAAGAATTAGAATTCAGCAGTGGTAATATGCAAAGTCAACCTGCAAAAATCAGTTATATTTCTATACACTAATAATGCGCAATCCAAAAAGGAAATTAGGAAAACAATCTCATTTACCATAGCATCATAAATAATAAAATACTTAGGGAGCAATTTAATCAAGGAAGCATAACAAAATCATACAATAAAATTATAAAACATTGCTGAAAAAAGGTGAAGACATACATAAAAAAGAGACATCTTATGTTTACGAATTGTAAGGCTTAAAATCATTAAGATGTAAGATGTTGATACTACCCAAAGTGATCTAGATTCAATACAATCTCTATCCAAAACCCAACATTTTTTTTTTTGCTGAAAAAATCCCCTTTACGCCAAAGTTTATATGGAATCTCAAAGTACCTTGAATAGACAAAACAATGTTGAAGAAAAGACACAAGTTAGAGAATTCACACTTTCTGATTTCAAAACTTAGTATAAAACTACAGTAATCAAAACAATATGGTACTAGACTAAAAACAGACAAATAGAATAAAACAGAAAGCCCAGAAATAAACTATTGTATATATGGTCAAATGAATTTCAAGAAGGGTGTTCAGACCATTCAGTGAAGAAAGAACTGTCTTTTCAACAAATGATTTTAGGAAAACCAGATGCCTACATGAGAAATAATGACATTGGAAACTTACCCTACACAAAATACATTTTTCTATTTTGTTAATGCAAAAATTAACTCAAAACAATGAAAGAACTAAACTTAAGAACTGATACTGTTAGACTCTTAAAAGAAAACGTAGGGACAATGCTTCATGACATTGTATTTGGCAGCAATATTTTGGATATGACACCAGAGGCACACGAAACAGAAGGAAAAACAGATAATTTAGGCTACGTTAAAATAAAATGACAAACCTATCATGCATCAAAGGATGCAACCAACACAGTGAAAAGGCAACCGAGGGAGTCAGTAAAAATGTTTGGAAATTACATATCTGATAAGAAACTAAGATTTAGAATGTATGGAGAACACTTAAAATGTAACAACAACAAAACTAATAATGTGATTTAAAAATAAGCAGAGCTTGAATATACATTTCTGTGCAAAATTATAAAAGTGGCCAATAAGCATATGAATAGATACTAACATCACTAATTATTAGGGCAATGCAAATCAAAACTATAAGGTAATATTACCTCACACCATGCTATTAGGATGGCTAGTATTATTAAAAAAGAAAAAGAAAAAGAAAAAAGAAAAGAAAAAAAAGAAAATTGTGTTGATGAGGATGTGGAGAAAATGGAACCCCGTGCACTGTTAGTGTGAATGTAAAATGGTACTACCACTGTGGAAAACAGTATGGTGATTCCTCAAAAAATTAAGATATAATCACCCCAGGAACCACAAATTCTACTACTGGGTATATACCACAAATAATTGAAAGCTGTGTCTTGAAGATATATTTGTATGCCCATGTGCATAGCAGCATAATTCACAAAAGCCCAGAGGTGAAATAACTCAAGTATTCATGAACTGAGTATTGGATAAGGAAAATGTGATCTCTACATACAATGAAATATTAATCAGTCTTTAAAATGTATGATTTTCTGCCATGGGCTACAACATGGAAGACCCTTGAGGACACTAGGCTAAATAAACTAAATAAGTCAGTCACAAAAAGACAAATATTTTAATACCAGTAATTTGAGGTAACTAGAGTAGTCAAATTTCTACAGAGAAAATAGAATCGTGGTGGCCAAAAAGTAGTGGTGGGAGGAGAAAATAGGAGTTATTTGGCTTATTGCTTAATGGATATAAAGTTTCAACATTGCAAGATTAATAAAGTCCTGAAGCTACATGGTGGTGATGGTTGCACAACAGTGTGAATGTACTTAATAGTGTACATTAAAGTATATGTAAAAGTGTATTTAAAATATACACTGAACTGTACAGTTAATATGGTAAGGAGGTGCATTTTATGATACGTGTACTTTAACATTTTATGAAAAAATTTAATAACCATTTATTTATATGTGTGTCTATATCTGAATTATCTTTTCTCTTCCATTAATGTATTTGTTTATCCTGTCTTGACTGCTGAATCATATAATAATTCTTTTAATCGGATATGTTAACCCTTCAAATTTTTTCTTCTTTTTTCAAAATAATTTTGGCTATTCTAGGTCCTTTGGATTTACATATGAAGTTTTTGAACCAGTTTGTCACTGTATTTTAAAAACCAACTTGAATTTTGATAGAGATTACACTGAATTATAAATCAGTTTGAGGATAATTGACATGTGACCAACATTGAGTCATTTGGCCAATAAAGAAGGCATATCTCTTCAATAATGTAAGGCTTTTTAAACATCTCTCAGCTATGTTTTAAAGTTGCTAGTGTACAGTTTTTGCAGATTTTATGTGGCATTTATTCCTAAGTATTGAATACTTTGTGATGCTATTATAAATAATAGGTTTTTGCAGTTTGATTGCTCATTGCTAGTATAATTAATTTTTGCATTTTATCTTATATCCTAAAAACTATTTGTACCTTTTTTTGTAGATTTCATGACATTTTCTGCAAATAAATGCCATTCATTTCTTTCGTTCTGAGTTCTCTATACTTCTTTTTATTTCCTTGTTGCACAGGATAAAATGTCCATTACAATGTTGACTAGAAGTGAGAGTGCTTATAATCATCTTTGTACCCCTTTATGTTGTATCCTATTTCCTCTGTCTGCATTTAAATTTCCTTTTTGGAAATTTAAAAACTATTGGATTTAAGCCATTTGATTATATTGTATCCTGGTGTGATTTTCTTCATATGACTTATACTGTGGCAAGCTGAGTTTTTTGGAACATTTTCAGTCATTGTCTTTCCAGATAATTTTTCTTTTCTCTTCTTTCTCTTATCCTTTGAAAAATCGAATTAAACACATCTTAGGCTACTTTAAGTGGTCCAATAACTCATATGTGCTCTCTTCACTTATTTTGCCCATCTTTTCTATCTTTTTTTCTTTAGATAGTGCCTGATTGTGGGTTTAAGTTTACTAATGTTTTATTTTTCAATGTCTAATAGCCCAATAATTCCATCCTTTGTATTATGTTTAAAATTTAGATGTAGTCTTTATCTCTAGAAGTTTGATTTGGGCTTTTTAAAAATATTTTCCCTGTTTCAACCAACTTCCTGAACATCTGGATTACTGTTACAATAAATGTTCTGATGTCCTTGTCTGCTAATTTCAACATCGGTGTTGGCTGTGTTTGGGTTTAGACTACTTGATTTTTCTCCTCATTTATGGGTTGTATTTGCCTGCTTCTTTTCACACCTGGTAATTTTTGAATGGATCCAAGCATTGCAAATGTTACTCTGTTAGGTCCTGTATATTTTTGTATTCCTATAAATAATCTTGTACTTTGTTGTGAGATGCATTTAAACTATTTGGAAATGCTTTTATCCCTTTGGGTCTTGCTTTCAAGATTAGTTAGCCAGATCCAAATAGTCCAAGTCTAGTTACTCCCAATACTGAGATGTGACCTTTCTCAGTTACCCACCCACTGTCCCATGAATCATGAGTTTTGGTGTCTAAAGAAGATATTTGGTCTCTTTCTAGTTCCTGGCTCCTAAAACTCTTAGAGTTTCCTTAGAGATAAGAGTGATAGGAGCATCTTTTGTACTAATGAGTTGACTCGTAGTGGACCCTTAGATAGCTTCAAGGATAAGGTTAGCACAAATTTAGAATGAAGACCAGTTGCCAGAAAGACCAAGCCTTGATTAAAAACTTGAAACTTTAATCTCCACCCCCAAACCTCCAGGAAGGAAGATGGGCTGGAGATTGAGTCAATCAACCAATAACTAATGATTTAATCAATCATGCCTATGTAATGAAACCTCCATAAAACACTTAAATGATAGGGATTATTGAGCTTCTAGGTTGGTAAATACACAAGGTCCTGGGAGAGTGGTGCAACCTTAGAAGGAATAGAAGCTCCACATTATTCCTTTCAACCCTTACCTTGCCTTGTGTATCTCTTCCATTTACTGTTCCTGAGTTATATCTTTATAATAAATGGGTAATGACAGAGTACTTTCCTGATTCCTGTGGGTTATAGTAGTGAATGCTGAAACTGGAGGGGATTTAAAACCCCCAAATTTGTAGTTAGCCTGACAGAAACGTGGATAGCCTGGGCACCCCATTTGTAGCTGGCATTCTAAGTGGGAGGAGTCTTGTGGGACTGAACTCAACCTGTGGGTTCTGAGCGACCTTCAAATAGTAAGTGTCAGAATTGCATTGAGCTGTAAGATACCCAGTTCATGTCAGAGAGTTGGGGAATTGGCTGCTCTGAAAGAAAAGAAAACAAACAAACAAACAAAAAAAACTCTCATAGGCATTTTCATTCTGGCTTGTTAGAACAGGCACTATTTTCTGCCCCTTGTGACAGCTAAACAGTATTCCCTCTAATACTTTCTATTGGTTTTTCCTGTTTTCCTTACATGCGTGTACTAATCACTACTCTGCTAAAAGTTCTGGGGTAATTATGGATCTGACATTCTCTCTCTCTCTGATCTGTTACTTTGTCATGAAAATTCTGGTCATTTTGGTGTCCACAGATGCTCAGCTCCATCACTTGAACTGAGGCAGTTTGTCAGATTCAGCCTGTGTTCCTCCTATCTACAACATAACCTGAAAACTCCAAGGCAGGGGGGTGAAGCATTCATAAGACTCATTTTTTGTTGTTGTTTTGGGTGTTTTTTTTTTTCTCATTTCTTCTGAATCACTGTCCTCACTTGTCTAATATGAATTGTCTTATAAACTATCATTTTATATGTTTGGAATGGTTTTTGTTTGTTTTATTTCTTCTTGTTTTGGGCAGATGGAGTGGTGGTAAATTCGGTCTCTTAGTTTATCCTGTCCTGAAGTGGAAGTCCTGATATCTGAACCATATTAATTTTAAATGAAGTTGTACAACTAAATCCTCATGCAAATCTTTGAAAAAATTGAGTAAAGTACTATCCAGGCTTCTGTAGAAAACTAAATTTTCATTTTAATGATTTCTGTTAATTAAAATGACTTGTGCATTAATCTTGCAAAAATAGCTATTTGTTTCTGTCTCATGGAGACAACTTAAGGAATTCTTAATATATATGAACTTAATATACCTCAGTACACAACTTCTGTGTTTGCTTTATAGGAAGTTAGCTAGAACAAGATTCTTCTTTGAAATTAAAGCTCTGAGTTAGATGTTATACCAAGCCAAAGCAGATAGAACTGAAGAACACACTGTCCCTTGCATGGAAGACCTATATTATCTGGAAATCTACCTACATTCATAGTATAATGTATTTTTTCACAGAGAGTGGCATCTTTTAATTTTTCTCTAACAGCAAATATAATACTGGATATGACAATCTGCTTTCAAAAAGGTCCCTTTACTAAACTCAGAAGCATCAAATTTAGTTTGTTCATTGAGAGTAAAATCTGTTTCCTTTTCTGTATCACATTAGATTCCTTTCTTATATTTCACTACTGAAATACCAATAGTAAGTGCATTTATCATTTCTGAGACTAAAGCCCAAAAATGTACTGAAGACTTTTCTGACTAATTTATGAGATAAAATTTCTTAAGTATAAATTTAGTATAGTATATCCAGTATCTTAAAAATATTTGGTAATCTATTAACTGAACAAGATGAATTACATAACACTCTTATCAAACAGAACAGTAGGTTAACCAGAACATTCCATGATCCAACTGTGATGAATTATCAAATAAATTAGTCATATTGAGCCCTTTCAGAATATAAAAATAGGGTAATTTATCTCCTTTTCCCCAAATAATCAATTAATAATGATAGCAACAACAATGCTAATAGTTAACACTTATTTCATACTTACAAATACTGCACCTATATCAACTAATTCAGTAACCAGAATGATGCTGAAGTAGGTCCTATTATTATCCTTGTTTTAAAGATGAAAACAAATGAGGCACAAAGATGTTACCTGCTGTCTCCATTGTCACAAAGTTCAGTGGCAGAGAAAAGATAAGAACTTGGATTATCCGACTCCAACTTAATGAGAAAGAGTTTGAATAATCCAGGTTTTGCAGTTAGATTTATTGCTTGCTAACTGTGTGACTTTGGGCAAGTCATTGAGTCTTTTGCTGTTCATTTTTATCTCTAAAATGACAATAATAATTAACTTATTTTGTTTTGTTTTAAATGCAATAATATGTGTAAAGCATTTAACAGAACAGCAGACCCCATATTAAATTAACATTATCTATTTTCTCAAATTAATACTTGACCATAACAGTGTTTCTAATTTTCTTATTTTCTTTTTGGTCATATATATTTTAATATAAATTTGTATCCTTAATTCATAGAAGCAGGAATGGTGAAAGAAAAAAAATAAATGATCAAGTAAAATTGACACTGTGACCTTATATTTCTCTTAGTATTATGGTACCTAGGCTATGTATCCATTAAGCAAATAGTTTCGCTGATCCAATTTGCAGCAGCTCATATATTTAACTTTTATAGAGCTATTAATGAACTGTAAGGATAAAATTTGCATTCAGACACCTGAGATTTTCAAATCGTTTCCAGAAATTAGATCAAAGACACCAGGGAACAATATATAAAGATGCTTCCTAGCTCTTAAAGGTCTTGAGCACAGACTAAGTTTAACTTGGAAATTTCATAAAAGAAAAGTCTTTGCAACTGTGTTTATTGGCATTGTGGAGTAAAAGACTGCGTGTGTGTGTGTTTGTGTGTGTGTGAGTGTGTGTGTGTGTGTGTGTGTGTGTGTGAGAGAGAGAGAGAGAGAGAGAGAGAGATTAGTAAAAAGGATGAGGGAAGAGGAAAAGTATGCATGTTGATAGGAAGAAAGTAGAAATGTTACAAAATCAAGGAAATACTAGGTTGGCTGAACTATAGTCAGCAGCTCCCCGTCTCCCTGGGGATTCCATCCCAGGGATAGATTAGAGTTCTGCCTGTATAACCATGACTGTAGTTGCTGAAATTCCCACAGGGAGGTCCCACCCAGTGAGGAGGGATGGATCAGGGACTCACTTAAAGAAGCAGATTGGCCACGATCAGACACAACATCTGTGCTGTGTTGTCGGACCTTCCTACCTGTCCCTGGTGTTGGTAGGCTAGAGCGGCTGAGGAATGGCAGATATGGCAGCTACCCTTCCCCCTGGGAATTTGGTCTGTCTCATGTCTTAAGCCATCTCCAGCCTGCTGCCACTGGCCAGTTGGAATTTCAAGTCAGTGCATCTTAACTTGTGAGGTGCTGTAGGAGTGTGGCCCAAAGAATGATGCCACTCAGCTCCCTGAATTCAGCTCCCTTTCAAGGGGAATGCACAGGATCTCCCACCAAGCTGGAATTTCTGGGTCAGGGTATGCAAAACTCCTGGGTTTCCCAAGCAACCAAGCAAGTGGCTCCTCCACTGAGACACCACACAGCTCTGTGCTTCAGACACAAGGGTGGTGACATGGGCTCAAAAAGGAATATCCTGATCATGAATTGAAAAGATACGTAGGAAAGGCATGTTTTCCTGGCAGAGTCGCAGAATCCCTTGCTGACTCCCTTGGCTGGGGATGGAGGCTACCCTGTCTCTGTGCCACTCCCAGGTGGGCCAAAACCCCAAACTAGTTTTCCTTGCTCTTTGTGGGTCGAGTCATCTGCCTAGTCAGTCACAATGTGAGAACCCGGATACATCATTTGAAGGTGCAAAATTCACTTGCCAGTTTGTGAAAGCCGTGGACACTGCTGCTTCTGATCAGTCATCTTGACCCCTTCCCCAGCCATCTACATTTCTAAAGAGATGCTTATCTATCTAAATGGTTGCTAGATTGTATAGCAATTTGGTCATTACCAGGAACTCTCAAGAACTTTATCTAGAACTCAAGGATGGCAGAAGAACTGTATTATTTCATGCTGTCTTCACTAATCTGGAATTTTGCTCCATCTGTTATCTCTCTTTTTCCTAATTTTTTTAAAGCTAAAGAAAATAAACCAAAAAATATTAATCTTTTCCTAAGTAGCTTGTTTCTTTGAACTGCATGGGTTTCAAGTAACACCTATGAATCCTTAAAACGCTTGCCAAATATCATACCTCCTTCTGAAGAAAGTTACCTGAATCAGCTCTTGGCCAAAAAATACAGCCAAAACATGCAAAGTATGGTCCCAGCAATTGCCAAACTACAAACTTAGATTCTGATACAAGACTCCCATGGCTTCTTCCTCCTTCAGAGGCTCAAAATTTTGTTGAGAAATAATCTGAAAATACTATATGACAACTACTTGCAGAATAAGAAATGCCAGAGGTATTCTTGGATAAATTTTTTTTTAAAAAAAAACACTAAATTATGCAGGATAAATTAGATGAATGAAGCAATCCACTGTGATATTGCCTATATTTTCATGTCTATGTTTCTTTATAATTATGTAGTTCATTTTTGTAATATACTAGCAAATTAGTAATTGAGGAGAGTTTGAATATTACATTAAAACTGACAAAAGGAAATATTAAATCTTAAATTACTGTGCTTTCTCAAATTGTACTTTAAGAACAAATGCATGTTAATGTATATACTGAGAACAAACTGTTTTATAGAAAAAAAAAGAAAAGAAAAGATGACAAATAAAGGAATTCCTTTTCCTTTGAAAATTTACAGTGTATATTAAAAGTTCTGACAAGTTCAATGGAAAGGAGACCTATTGAAGTTGTTTAATGTTTAAAATAATCAAAGTTATTTTCTTAATAATAAGCAAAGTTTACTGTTCCTCTAGATCCTGTAAGTCTCTTTTGTATTTTTTTACACCAGTCTCTCTTGTATTTTTTGCACCATTAACTGTCTTAAGACAGTAGTTAAATACAGTCAATTAATCTCCAAAAATGGCACCAAAATATGCAATGTAGAAAGAATAGTCTCTTCAATAAATGTTGCTGGGAAACTGAGTATCTACATGCAAAGAATGACATTAAATCTTTATCTTAGACATTTCACAAAAATCAACTGAAATAGTTTAAAGAAAGACTTAAATCTAAGACTTGAAACCTTAAAAATATTAAAAGCATACATAGGAAAAATATACTTGATGTTGGACTTCACAATTATTTTTTGGATATGATACCAAAAGACCAAAAGCACAGGTAACAAAAGCAAAAATTTTAAAAATTGACACTACATGAAATTACAAAAACATGCATGTGAAGGAAATAAACTGTAAAGGAAATCTATGGAACAGAAGAAAATATTTGCATACCATCTATCTAATAGAGGCCTAATATCTAAAATTAAGGGGAAATATATACATGTCAATACCAGAAAAAAAACATTTAAAAATGGGCAAAGGGCCTGAATAGACATTTTTTCCCCAAATAAGACATACAAATGGCCAAGAGGTATATAAAAAGGTGTTTATCACTAATTCCAGTCATCAAGAAAATGCAAATCTAAACTTCAATGAGGCATCACCTCACACCTGTTAGCATGGTTATTATCACAAAGTCAAAAGATAATAAGTGTTAAGGAGAAGGTTAAAAAAAAAAAAAAAAGAAAACCCTTGTACAGTGTCTGAAGGATTTTAAATTGATAAGCCTTTATTGGAAAACAGTATGGAGGTTCCTCAATAACCTAAAAAAATAGAACTATGATATAATCCATAATCTCAATTCTGGGTATATATTTACAGGAAGCAAAATTGGTATCTCAAACACACATTTGCACCCCATGTTCACTGCAGCATTATTCATAGTACCCAAGGTATAGAAACTCATAAAGTGTCCACTGACGGATAACGGATTAAGATAATGTGACATACACTACACACCCACACACACACCCACAACACACACACACCCACAACACACACACACACACACTTTTCAGTCTTAAAAAATAAGGAAATCCTGTCATTTGTACAAATATGGATGAACCTAGAAGACAGTATACTAAATGAAATAAGCTAGACACAGACAAATACCGCACAGTCCCATTTACATGTGGAATCTAAAGTAGTCTTGTAGGAACACAGAGTAGAAAGATGCTTGCTACGGGCTGGAAGGTAGGAGATATTGGGGAGATTTTAGTAGATAGGAGAATTTCTAGAAGTCTAATGTACAGCATGGTAACTGTAGTTAATAGCAATATATTGTATATCTGAAATTTGCTCAGAAAGCAGATCTTAAGTGTTCTAACTATGCATACGCACACACATACACACTACAGAGTAAGTATAAGAAGTGATGGGTATTCTAATTAGCTTGATGGTGGTAAACCTTTCATAATGTATATGTACATTAAAACATCATATTGTACACCTTAAATACAATTTATATTTGCCAAGTATACTTCAGTAAAGCAGAGGGGGAAAAGGATAAATTCCAGAAGTATTATGTAATGGGAAACAAGCCATGCCAACTCACATGTTATGGAATTGGGACATAATAGCAAATGAAAATAATTTATAAGAAAAGTAGAAAAGAGAAATAAATTAACACATTTTAAATAGTACCATGAATATGATCTTAATATAGCTTCTATTACTTTAACAATTAGCAAAATAAATGCCCTTAAAACATTCCAAAACATTCTTATCCTTCAACATATTGATTCCAGCATCCCTTAAATGGAATCCCCAGTCTGCCATAGGTTCTTATATTACTACTATGGTTTGAATGTGTTCTCCAAAATGCATATGTTGGAAATTAGGCACCCAGTATATGGAAGTACGGCTTAATTGAGGAGTTTAGGTCATGGGGCACCAACCTCAAAAATGAAATTATGACATTATTGTGAATGTAGGTTTATTATTATGAGAATATTTTTTTTGAAAGGATGAACTGCCTCCACCCTGGTATCTCTTACTCTCTCTTTACACTTTCTTCATGGCATGGCACAGCAAGCATTCCTTTATTAGGTGCCAGTCTCTCAATCACGGACTTTCCAGCCTCTAGAACTGTGCACCAATACATTTCTGTTCATTATAAATTACCCAATCTCAGATATTCTGCTATAGTAGCACAAAGTAGACTAATACAATTGCCTTTTGTATATCTGAGTTAGGATAGTTTTCTATTTGGCTGTTCTAAAGAAGAGATGCTTAACTAGTTAGAAACTGCCTTGTTGGAAAAGATATCCCAAAGATCTCAGCAAAGCACATAACACACAGTGAACTACAAAAATTCATTTAAATATAAATATGATATACAAATGATTTGGCAATAAACTCCCATTCAAATGGGAGGCTTTCAAATGAAAATGTTACTGCTGAAAATAAATATTAGCATTGTCATATTTTATATTCACCTGTCTCCTTTTAATTGTCTAAAGAATGAGCAAAACAAGCCTTAATGTGGCACACAGTATCTACTCTCTTCTCCAAATTATCCCTACACAGATATAAAAAATGAAAGATGTTAACATTCTCATACATTAGTCATAGCGTGATTGAGAAAGATGAATATGTCATCCCACCAAAAACAGAAAGATTGCTGATGTTGTCAGAGCGAACTTGATTAGCTTGCATCTGAAACTTGCTCAATTTGGATGTTCATGAGATATACTGTCTGGTTAAAGACAGATGCCCCATTGGAGTATACAGGCAAAGATAATATACACACAAATGTACCATCAATCCAGATAGATGCATATTTTTTCAGTATACAATAGAATTCAAAAGTACATGAACTGCCTTCTTCTTGCTGTGTGGGTTGCTTATTACTAGAAAACAGATGTAACCCTTCTCTTGAGTACTGAGCCAAAGAAGCAATGCCATCCCAAAAAACATATTGACAGGGTAAACTTAATTCTGGAGATATATATATATATATATATATATATATATATATATATATATATATGCTAGAGGTTCTAATTGTTATCAAAGATTTGGGGTTGAGAAAATTTTAAGGTTAGATTATTTTGTATTCTTTTTCTCTGGCTGATTGTACCTTTACTACACCTAAGAGTAATCACCATATTATAGATAATAAATTTAAAAATTGTCCCAGGGACATTATAGGTTAGGCTCAGACACATAATTTCAATTTTCTAAGGCTTGGCTCATGAGATTCACTGTTATTTAATTGAAAAATATGTATTTTTATAATGTATGAGAATCAATCTGAGCAGAGTGTCTTTCAAACAAATGCAGGTCTCTGCAAAAACTGTCATACATTATGAGAGAATCAAAACATTTTTAAAAACAAATTTGGATCTTGGATGGGTAGGGTTGAGGGAGTTTACTAGTTTTGAAAAAAGCTTTATTTTTGACTTTTGAAGTTTCTATTTTGTTTTAAGTTACAATTAAGGAGCAAATATCATAAAAATAATAGGCATTCTTAATCAGATTTATTTTATGTATATGTATAAAGAAATTGTCTCAGCCACAAGGTTAATTTTGGGTGACTTTTTTAAATTATACTTCAAGTTGTGGGGTACATGTGCAGAATGTGCAGGTTTGTTGGATAGGTATACACGTGCCATGGTGATTTGCTGCATCCATCACCCCATCATTTAAATTATGTATTTCTCTGAATGCTATTCCTCCCCTATCCCCCAACCCCTGTTATCCCTCTACTGGTCCACCTCCTTCCAACAGGTCCCAATCTGTGATGTTCCCCTCCCTGTGTCCATGTGTTCTCATTGTTCAATACCCACTTTTGAGTGAGAAAAATGTGGTGTATGGTTTTCTGTTCTTGTGTCAGTTTGCTGAGAATGATGGTTTCCAGCTTCATCCATGTCCCTGCAAAGGACATGAACTCATCCTTTTTTATGGCTGCATAATATTTCATGGTGTATATGTGCCACATTTTCTTCATCCAGTCTATCCTTGATGGGTATTTGGGTTGGTTCCAAGTCTTTGCTATTGTGAACAGTGCCCTAATAAACATACTTGTGCATATGTCTTTTTATTGCTTACTTATCTACAATTATCTATTGAAGGGAAAATTGCTCCTATTCATTTTCTTCCACCTCAAGGTAAAAAGGGGCTATACAATCACTCAAGAGATATGATTTCAATCCTTTCAAGAAGGAGAACATTCTTAAATTGCATGGAGTAATATACACGTTAGTTTTGAAAAATTATTTTGATGGTATAGAGTTGTCTTTTCCAAGTAGGAATTTTATGCAACAGTGTAATGCATAAAGTATATTCTCCAGTGTGATGTATTTTTAGAGACAGTACTAATAGGCAGATAGCATTAGGCTGCATGGTTTTGGGGTGATGGTATGCTTACAGTGAGTCCAAAGGCACCTGTGTCCCTTTTAGTTTCTTTATTCAGCACCCATCAGCAGATGGGATTGTCAAGCACCCTCATGAGATATTAGAACACCCAAACTCAATAAACTTGTTAACAACATCTGTTAATGTAATTATAAAGAATATGTACCACTATTAAATGTGTTACTAAATAAGTCAGTTTCAGCTCTACTGTGAAAGATTTTGTTTCGAAAGTTGGAGAAATATATTTTTCACAGTGACTTTGGGAAAGCTGGTGGCATTTAGAAATGTTCACAAGCTATATTTGAACAGCTACGAACCTCTTGTTAGAATAAAATTTACCTAGCCTACAGGGAAGATTGAGATCATTTATTCTTCTTTATTTTTACTTTATTTGAAACCAAGCTGACTAGATAATACATATATATCACTCTCGGAATGTTTTAAGTGAAGATATTTTAAATAAGCCCAGCTGCAGGTTGAGTAACTAAGAAAGAGAAATTTACTTTTTTACTTTTTGGAAGAGTGCTGATTTACATAAAAACACACAATAAAGACTTGCTATGGACTGAATAATGCCCCCCACCACCATTCCCCAGAATTCACATGTTGAAGTCCTAACTTCCAATGTGATATTTGGAGATGAGGCCTTTGAGAAGTAATTAGTCAGATGAGGTCATGAGGGTGGGGCACTCATGATGGGATTAGTGACCTTATAAGAAGAACAAGAGAGAGAGAGAGGGAGAGAGAGATTATTCTCTCTTCACTATGTGAGGACATAGCAGAAAAGCAGCCATCTGGCCTTCTGCAAGCCAGAAAAGGACCCTCATCTGAAATTGAATAGGCTGGAACCTTGTCTTAGATTTTCGATCCTCCAGAACTGTGACAAATAAATGTTGTTTAAGCCCCTCAGTCAAATCTATCTGTTATAGCATCCTGAGCAGACTAATATATGTCCTATTAGAATTACTACATCAGATCTTAACAAGTATGTCTCTTACGAAAAGTTTATATACATCAAGAGGGTTTATGAGATTATCACTACCTGCAATAATTAATTCTGTGATCATTATCCACTCTGTACAATAGCTGTCACAAAGTTGCTATGTTGTGACAGTTCTGTATTGTTAAAACAATAGTTATAAATTTATACCCCTCTACCATTTATGTCATTTTTAATAAATTCATGTAAAACTAAACAACAAAGTAGTGAATTTAACAAAGTTATAATAGTTTTCAATCCTTCACATACACACACACATACATACCACACACCTTTGAATTTGTTTCTTCTAAAATTAAAGCTTTTTTTTTTTTTTTTTTTTTTTTTGAGACCGAGTTTTGCTCTTGTTACCCAGGCTGGAGTGCAATGGCGCGATCTCGGCTCACCGCAACCTCCGCCTCCTGGGTTCAGGCAATTCTCCTGCCTCAGCCTCCTAAGTAGCTGGGATTACAGGCACGTGCCACCATGCCCAGCTAATTTTTTTGTATTTTTTTTTTTTAGTAGAGACGGGGTTTCACCATGTTGACCAGGATGGTCTCTATCTCTTGACCTCGTGATCCACCCGCCTCGGCCTCCCAAAGTGCTGGGATTACAGGCTTGAGCCACCGCGCCCGGCCAATTAAAGCATTCTTAAATATCCCTTATGCATTTGGAAAATAAACTTCAAGTTGCACTGTATGTGGATGTGTGGGTGTCCTAGACACCTAGTGAGCTTCGGAGTGATGGAAAGCACTGATGCTGGAGCTGGAGTACTTGGGTTGCAGTAGGTCTGTTGCTTTCTAGCTAGATTATGTGGACAATTCACTAACTTTGTAAGACTCAGTTTCCTCATTTCTAAAATGAAGATAATTACAGTGCAAGCTACCAAGATTTATTGTGATGATTAAATAAATCAATGTTTATCAGAGATTTAGAACACTATGCGGCAAGTGGTAAGAAATCATTAAATATCAGCTACTATTACTATCACAATTAGCAAAAGAATTAGTCTAAATATGACTTTCAGTTGAAAGTCTTCAGGTTTTTCCAGTAACTGTTATTTATTTCTAGTTCTATGCTAACCTTGGTAGGTTAAGTGAATATTTTATTGATTATTATGGTTGAAGGTAATTACTAGACTAGTTAAGATTGCTATACCATAAGCTCCAGGAGGATAGGGACTATGTCTGTTTATTTCACCATTTAAACCACAGCACCTACCACCAAACATAGTGCATATTAAGACATAGTAAATATTTGTTAACTGATACCTGCGTATCACTTGTAGCTAGACTGAAATAAACTATACTCATCTACCAAGGTTGAGCTTTAACCCAAAGCTCAACTCATTTGTGAGAAACATTAAAATGTCTAGGTTTTATTTTTGAGTCTTGGATCCAAATGGTTAAGCCTGTGCTCTTAGCTAAGAATAATTTTTTTAAAAAATCTTTCTTCCATCAAAACAATTGTATCTCTATGAATGCATAAGCAGCTAGGAATGGAGCTTCCATTTAAATAGCCTTGAGAAATACACTTAATTGGTTTAAAAATATTTTAACTTTGGATTTTTCACACATGGTCTCATTTCTCCTTTCAGTTTCAGCCATATTGTTATCTTTATTCTTACTGCATATGTACGGTCCATAAGAGAAGCCATTTGACTATAGCTTAAAATGAGAACAGAGGTAGAGAAGGGAGAAGAAAGTAGCAAATAAGACAGTGAGGAAGTTAAAGTGGTTTCACAATTTTTTTGTTGCATTACTCAAGCAAATTCAACAACAAAGATGATCCTTTCGGCTTTATATTTCTCTGGAAGCATATTTTCTATTTTTAGTATAAAATTATTTATAAAGTATTTATCTAATGGACTTTATATGTAAGGCATTATGCAAATACTATGTAGAGAATAAGGATATCAATCCAATATGATCCACTCCCTCAAGAAGCTTAACATGGAGAAAGGAATGAAACAACAGAAGATGTATGCTGTCAGGTACAATACTCCGCTTCTAAGTTCCTACTTTCAGAATCAGCTTAGTTTTAGGCATGTCTTCTTTACTGAAGCCAGAGTTGAAAACTTAGATCTAATAAAAAGATAAATGTAATAGACCGTGTGTGTGTTTGTGTGTGTCTGTGTGTGTGTGTGTGTGTGTATTTTGGCTTCCAAATACTATATTTTCTGTAAGTCATCCCTCACATAACTTTCACTCAAATGAGTACTATCAGTTTGTAAACAACCAGAAAGCACAAGCCATGAATGTGAGGTCTGTTTTTCCACATGCTAGGGTTGTAGCATATAATCTGCATATTATTCTGAAATGATTTAAATGTTGTATTTCTCAGTTATAAAAATTTAACATAGTGCATAAATAAGACCAATAATTGCCTCTCTGTTCTCTAACTCAGAACCAACTGAGAAAGTCTTATCTTCCTTCAAAAATTAGCTAAGATTACACCTGCTCTGTGAATATATATCTTCATTTTCTTTTTTAAAATGAGAATGTATTACTTTTTGAATCAGAAATCTAGTTGCTCCAAATAGAAAAAAAAAAAAAGAAGACTTAAGATCTTTTTCTACTCCCATAGTGTATTTTACAGCTTATACATTTGTACATTTTGTTCATTATAAAAAATCTCTTAATTTGTATAAGCATTTCTGGCAGATTATAAGTTCCTTGAGAGTGGTAATTTTTGTTTTAACTATATATGTACACTGGTATTTAGTAGTACTTACCATATTTTTTGAAGAAATAAAGGAATACAAATAAGTTTTTAATAATTTTACATTCATAAAATAATTACCAGTTTTCCACACCCCCTACTATTGTCAATATGTGTGCATGAAGATATAATTTTGTATTATTCTCCAATCACCTAATATTATAAAGTACATATTTTATGTTAATGCATATTTTTCGTAATCATCTTATTTACTGAATAATATTGCGCTGATATGATTTGTCATAAGTTACTTTACTATTCAAATTTTATACATATAAAGTGCTACAATGAGGTTGTTTATACACAAACTTTGTTCCAGAGAATTATTTCTTAGAATTTTCATAATAAATATGGGTTGAAAAGGTAGTATGCAGACAGTGATGATAAAGTCTGGACAAACAGTAAAACGCAACTACTTAAAAGTTACTGGAGAGCATACAAAAGCAGAAAGAGGTAAGAGGAGAGTTTTCTCTTTTAAAAAAAAAACTGTATTTGCAAAGGATAAGAACTGCAAGTTTGATTTTTTCTTATCTGAGAGAGCTCCAAAACCACACAGCCATAGTGCAGATAAACAGTAACCTTACTAGACTGAGGTAGAGAAGAACCGAATTTAGCACTGGAAGAGCAGCCAGAAATTTATGGAAACAATTTTGGAAGCAAGAAACATAAGAAAGAATGAGACCCCAAATCTGAGTGTAACCACCCTTGTTCAAGAAACTACATGTATATAGGGAGAGACCAGGTGACACAGAAAAACAAACAAACTGCCTCAAAAACAAACAAACAAAATCTTAGAAGGACTGGAGAAGAATTTTTCACCAGAAGACAGAACTACACTAGATGTGCTTTTTGAGGTTGCTCCTTTTTCAACGGCATTAATTCCCCAACAATGGCCATCTTGGAAAGTAAAAAAGTGAAGCCTTAGTGGCTTAAATATTAGATGATAAGAGTCCAAAGCTGACCAATCAGATGAAGATTTAAAATAAAATCCACACAAGCAAAGAAACTACAATCTAGTACAAAACTGGGCTAAGCACAAACTACAATTGCAGGAGAAAACCCAGGGAGCCAGTTTAATAAAAATGTAGCAGTTGAAAGACGTAAGGAAGGAACAGAGATATCAGCTGCTGCATTCCGTAGGATGGACCAAGTAAGGTAACTGCCTATAAGAACAGGAACAATAAAAATCTCCAGAAGAACAAAACAGCCCAGACTCACTAAAACATATTATCTAAACTAAACTATCTAGTTTGCAAAACTTATTGGATATGCGAAGATGCGGGAAAGTGTAATCTACTCTCAAGGATAGAAAACTCAATAGAAGGAATTATCTCTAACTACATCCAAACTTAAGGGAAGGCAGAGAAAAATGTCCAAATAGAAGACTCCATTAATTGTCCTGACTACAGGAACACCAAATTAAACTACTATGCATACAAAAAAAGCACCTTCATAAAAACCTAAAATCAGCATAGGTACCAGCTTAGGCACAGTAGGGTCGAGTACAAAGTGGGTTGTTGGGATCCTCAATTCCAGGCTTTGGCTCTTGGACGGCAATTCCAAACCTGTTCTAGGCCAGAGAGAAGCCCATTACCCTGTAGGGAGAGTACCAGGCCTGGCAGCATTCACCTCAAGCTGATTGAAGAGAATCCCTGGGCCTTGAATGAACATCCATGGTAGGTAGACAGTACTTCTGTGGGCCTGAAGTGGTAGGGGCCATGGGGAGAGACACCTATGCTTGTGGAAAAGGGAGGGAAGATTGGGAAGCATGTTGTCTTGAGTCTGGGGTGCCAGGTCAGCAGTAGAAGGATGGAGCACTAGATAGATTCCTGAGACTTCTCACTCTAGGCCCTGACTCTCATATGGCATCTCGAGACCTGTCCAGAACTGGGGCAAACTTGCTTCCCTGAAGGGAAGTACACAACCCTGGCTGTCATCACCTCCTGCTAATTGTAGAGCCTTAGGGCCTTGAACACTATAAGTGGTACCCAGGCTTAGGTTAAAGCAGAATGGCATGTCACTAGATATCAACTCAAGTCTACATGAATGAACATCACTGAACATGACAAATGTCTCTGTTAATATACAATACTATACACACACACATTTTTCTTTTTTCACAAAGTTCATTAAAATATTTGACTGTTCAAAACAGAAATTATAACTGTACTGAAGGATTTACAACTTATAATATTTAATATATATAATACATTCTTAGAGACAATAGTAATAATAACGAACTCAACAGAAATATACTTGTGCAAGATTCTTATATGTTCTTTGAATTTTTGGAAGTCATTTAATATTGAAACAATATGTATTGTATGAAGTAAAATATGTATATTAAAATCTTTGAACAACCATTAAATAATAAAACCAAAAGATACTGCTGGAGAGCCAATGGAAAATGTAAATATAATATTAAAACTAGGTAATTAATACTAATAAAAGTAGAGTAGGAGGGTTACAGGCAAAGGAAGATAGAGTTACTTGGAATCAAATAGCAGAATGTCAAAACTAAATATAACAAGCAAAATCAGATATTTTTAGGCATGATTAAAAACAGGAAGCAATTAAATTTTACTTACAAGAGACTTACTTTAAGCACAAAGACACAAGTATGTTGACAGCAAAAGAAAATGGGAAAGATGTATCTTGTGATAGTGAGCATAAGAAAACTGGAATGACTATATTAATGTCAATCAAAATATATCTTAAGACATGGAGTGTTACTAGGGACAGAGACACTTCACAATTCTAAGAGAGTCAATGCATCGGCTAGGAGTGATAACTCAAACAACATGGGAAAAATGGTCAAAATTATGGAGTAGGAGCTCGGAAAATCACCCCTTCTTTTAAAACAGTAAGAAAAGCTGTCAAAACCATTCTTTTATAATGTTGAAAATAAAATTGCCACAATAGGAATGCTCATATTTCTTTTCACTGTTTTTGTGTGTGTGTGTGTATGTGGCTTTCTTATTTATTTTTATTTATTTTTATACTTTAAGTTCTAGGGTACGTGTGCAAATCTTGCAGGATTGCTACATAGGTATACACATGCCATGGTGGTTTGCTGCCTCCATCCCCACCGTCTCCTACATTAGGTATTTCTCCTAATGCTATCCCTCCCCAACCTCCCCACCTCCTGCTATCAATCCCTTAGCCCCCCACACCCCCCCAACAGACCCCAGTGTGCGATGTTCCCATCTCTATGTCCATGTGTTCTCATTGTTCAGCACCCACTAATGAGTGAGAACATGTAGTGTTTGGTTTTCTGTTCTTGTGTCAGTTTGCTGAGAATGATGGTTTCCAGATTCATCCATGTCCCTGCAAATGACATGAACTCATCCTTTTTGATGGCTGCATAGTATTCCATGGTGTATATGTGCCACATTTTCTTTATCCAGTCTATCCTTGATAGGCATTTAGGTTGGTTCCTAGTCTTTGCTATTGTAAACAATGCCACAATGAACATATGTGTGCATGTCTCTTTATAACAGAATGATTTATCATTCTTTGGGTATATACTCAGTAATGGGATTGCTGGGTCAAATGGCATTTCTATTGCTAGGTCCTTGAGGAATCACCACACCATCTTCCACAATGGTTGCACTAATTTACACTCCCACCAACAGTGTAAAAGGGTTCATATTTCTCCATATCCCCTCCAGCATCTATTGCCTGCAGATTTTTAATGACTGTCATTCTAATTGGTGTGAGATGGTATCTCAATGTGGTTTTGATTTGCATTTTTCTAATGACCAATGATGATGAGCATTTTTTCATTTCTTGGCCGCATCAATGCGTTTGTTTTTTTTTTTTTTTTGACAAGTGCCTGTTCATATCCTTTGCCTACTTTTTGATGGGATTGTTTGTTTTTTTCTTGTAGAATATTTTAGTTCTTTATAGATTCTGGATATTAGCCTTTTGTCAGATGGGTAGCTTGAAAATTTTTTTTCCCATTCTGTTTGTTGCTGGATCACTCTAGTGATTGTTTCCTTTTCTGTGTGAAGCTCTTAAGTTTAATTAGATCCCGTTTGTCTACTTTGGCTTTTGTTGCCATTGCTTTTGGTGTTTTAGTCATGAAGTCCTTGCCTATGCCTATGTACTGAATGGTATTGCCTAGGTTTTCCTCTAGGGTTTTTTTTTTTTGGTGTTAGGTCTTATGTTTAAATCTTTAATCCATCTGGAGTTAATTTTTGAATAAGGTGTAAGGAATGGATCCAGTTTCTGCTTTCTGCACATGGTAAGCCAGTTTTCCCAACATCCTTTATTAAACAGGGAATCCTTTCCCTGTTGCTTGTTTTTGTCAGGTTTGTCAAAGATCAGATGGTTATAGATGTGTGGCATTACTTTCGAGGCATCTGTTCTGTTCCATTGGTCTATATCTCGGTACCAGTACCATGCTGTTTTGATTACTGTAAACTTATAGTATAGTTTGAAGTCAGGTAGCATGATGCCTCCAGCTTTGCTTTTTTGCTTAGGACTGTCCTGGCTATGCAGACTCTTTTTTGGTTCCATATGAAGTTTAAAGTGGTTTTTTCCATTTCTATGAAGAAGGTCAATGCTAGCTTGATGGGGATAGCATTGAATCTATAAATTACTTTGGGCAGTATGGCCATTTTCACGATATTGATTCTTCCTAACCATGAGCATGGAATGTTTTTCCATCTGTTTCTGTCCTCTCATTTTTACTTGGGCAGTGCTTTGTAGTTCTCCTTTAAGAGGTCCTTCACATCCTTTGTTACTTGTATTCCTAGGTATTTTATTCTCTTTGCAGCAACTGTGAATGTGAATTCGCTCATGATTTGGCTCTCTTTAAGTCTGTTATTGGTGCATAGGAATGCTTGTGATTTTTGCGCATTGATTTTGTATCCTGAGACTTGGGAGAGCTCTGGCTGACATCTGGTGGGTACACTTCTGGGACAGATCCACCAGAGGAAGGAACAGGCAGCAATCCTTGCTGTTCTGCAGCCTCCGTTGGTGATTCCCAGGCAAGCAGGGTCTGGAGTGGACCTCTAGCAGTTCTGCAGCAGAGGGACCTTACTGTTAGAAGGAAAACTAAAAAACAGAAAGAAATAGCCTCTGCCCACTTTTGAATTGATTTTTTTTTTCTTGTAAATCTGTTTTGTAGACAGATTTGTAGATTTTTGGATATTAGCCCTTTGTCAGATGGGTAGATTGCAAAAAAATTTTCCCATTCTGTTGGTTGCCAATTCACTCTACTGATTGTTTCTTTTGCTGTGCAGAAGCTCTGGAATTTAATTAGGTCTCATTTGCCTATTTTGGCTTTGCGTCTTTGAATTCTGATGTGCATTTTACATTTATAGCATATCTCAATTTGGACTACCTACATTTCAAGTGCCCAGAAACTATATGTGGCTACTATATTGGGCAGAACAGTTATTAAAAATCGGTGTATTCCTGTAGAGGTGTGCTCAACAGTTGTCCCCATTCAAATTTACTGACATGGTTATTGTTTCAAATGTATATGTTAACTGCCACAGAGACTTGAGTAAAGTTTTCCCATTTATTAAAAATAAAAAAAAATAGAAAAGAAATAGCCTCAACATCAACAAAAAGGATGGCCACTCAGAGACGCCATCCGAAAATCACCAACTTCAAGGACCAAAGGAATGCTCATATTTCTTTTTCTTGTACATAGTTGAAAAATAAAACAAAAGAACACCTGAGCTAAATCTTCATGATTTTGTGGCATTTTATCTTCTCTTATTCTCATCACTTTCTCCCATCACCACAGTAGCCTTGAAAATAATTAACTATGCAAACTTCATAGCTATGAAAATAATAATTATAGTAGCCACTGAAAGGGGAATTCTTAGAATAGTTTTAGATCTTCTCAAAAAAGTCCCATCTAAAGAGAATTGTTCTTAATTAACTTTAGAATTGTTCTTATTTAACTTGTGTTGATGCTGCCTGGAAAGGAATCATTTACAGGGCTTGTTGTCATTCGATATGACTCAGAGTTATTTCACTGTGAAAATCCCATTCCCCAGGGTATTATTTTGAAAGCAATTAGAGCTTGTTGTTTAATATCACAGCTGCCTGAGTTGCTGACATCAGTTGGGATAAATAAGAGACTGTCTACAAAATTTAAAAGGAAAATCTGAGAAATGAGATGTTCCATAGTGGGTTTTGTACACTATAATACAGTACGTAAGGAAACAACAACAAAAAAATAAATAAGTAAACAAACACAAAAATAAAAACTTCAGGCCAGGAGCCTCTCTAATCACTAGCTTGCCATTTACTGGATTGATCAGAGACCTTAGTGTGCACACATGAGATAGAATACAGACTTTAAAGAATCACCCCGAGAAAGTCAGTAAAAAAATCAAAAAGTAACAACAACAAACGTCAAAAGCAACAATTAAAAAAATTTAAAAACTGGTTAACTGAGACCTTATTTCCAGAGTTGTCACATTAAATTATTTTAACGGTCTGGTTTTCAACGAAAAATTAAAAGGCTTGAAAAGAAACAGGACAATGTGGAACATACACAAGCAAAAAAATATTAGTCAATAGAAACTATTCCTAAGGAAGCCTAGATGTTAGAATCACTAGATACAAATAATATATATATATATATACACAAATATATATATATATGAATATAAATTGTATCATATCAAATGAATTAAACAGATAAGATGATTTATCATCTCATAGAAAACATAAATATAAATATAATAAATAATAAGTAAAACCAAATAGAAAATCTGTAGTTTAAATGTACAATATGAGATGAAAAATTCGCTAATGGTACATAAGATCAGAATTAAGTTTTTAGGATAATGTATCAGTGAACTTGAAGATAGACTAGTTGAGAGAAAAAGAAATAAAAAGGACCGAAGGAAACTGGACAGAGCCTCCAAAATTTCTAGGACACAATCAAGCATACCAACATATGGAGGAGAGAGGAAAAGGGAAGAATAAATATTTTTAAAATAATGGCCTAGAATAATACAAATTTCATTTTAAAAAGTTAATACCCACATCTGAGATGTTTAGCAAACTTCAAGTAGGATAAATTGAAAGAGATTCATGCCTAACGCTACTAAAAGAAAAGACAAAGAATATTGAAAGCAGGATAATCAAACTTAGGATCTCTTATATATGGCAATCACTTGTGATTGCCATATATAAGAGATCCTAAGTTTGATTATCAGTCAACCTGAATATGTCCAAACTCATCAAGATGTATATATTATATGTGTACAATTGTAACATATAAATGATAGCTTGATAAAGCTAAAATGAAACAAGAAAGAAAACAAAGGAAATTATTAGTCACATTCTCATTAGAAATCATCGAAACTAGAAAGCAGTGGAAGGCTATGTGCAAAGTTTTTGAAAGAAAAAATCTCAATCAAGAATTCTGCAAGAATTCTATATCGCACAAAACTCCTTCATAAATGAAGGAAAATTTAAGACATTTTCAGATAATCAAAAACTGAGAGAACAAATCATTAGCAGATTTTCCCTGAAAAAAAAATACTAAAAGAAACTCTTCAGGCTTAAATGAAAGGACATGAGACAGTAACATAAATCTTCACAATAAAATAAAAGACACCAAGCAAGATAACTTCATACATAAAAATCAAAGGCATCATTAATCTATTTACTGTTTTTAACTCCAACAGTCTGAATCATTTAGAAAACAACTGCATAAAGTAACAAATATAAGTCTGTGCTGATCAAATTACTCTGTGTGTGTGTGTGTGTGTGTGTGTGTGTGTGTGTGTGTGTATCATTTTAATGAAAATAATAGCCAAAAAGACGAGGAAGAAATGGAGCGTTATTTAAACAAAGTTTTTCTATGCTATTTAAAGTTGGTATTCATAGCAACTAGAATTTTTTAATGTTAATTGTAAACTGGAAAAAAAACATGAAGACAATAACTAAAAAATATAGTTAAACAAATGACAAGGGAATGGAAATAATACCATACATAATGTCTATTTAATGCAAAAGAAGGCAATAACGGAGGCTAGAGAAACAGAAAGGACATAAGGCTAGAGAAACAAATAGGAAAACAGCAGATGTTAATCCTTTTTATCAATAATTTTATTAAATATAAATGGATTAAACACTCCAAAATTAGCCATCAGCAGAATGGACTAAAAAAAAAAAAAAAAACAAAAAAAAACATGATCCAAATACCTACTGACTAGAAGAGACGCTTTATAACTAAAGCCAAAAATAAGTTGAAAGTAAAAAAATAGAAAACAACATACCAAGTAGAGTGTTTTCTAGGTCTTGTGGTAGAAGCCAGAGAAATGAAATATGAATAAGACTCAAAACACTCTTGCTGGCTTTAAGTGGGGAGAGTCAGGTGCTGAGACACAGGTGACCTCTAGAAAATGAAAGCAGCCCCCTACCCCACTGACAGCCAGCAAAAACAGTAGAACATCAATCTCAAAACTGCCAAAATGTGATTTATTCAATAACTCTTATGTAAAGTGTATTCTTGCCAGAGCCTCCATATGAGTCCAGTCTGGCCAACACCTTGATTTTGGCCTGTTGATGCTATAAGCAGACACCAGTTGAGCCTGCTTGAACTTTTAACCTACCGAACTATAAGTTAGTAAATGAGTGTTGTTTTAAGCAACTAAATCTGTGATAATTTGTTACACAGCAATAAAAAAGTAGCATTCTGTCTTGTTTTCTAATTGTTTCATGTGCCTTATCTCCCTTAGGTAATTACAAGCCACTGGAAGGATAGAATCAAGTCTTTAGCACAGCACCCAGTGCACAGAGGAAAAGTTAAAGATCAGGAACAGTTAAATAATTGAAATACCAAGATCCACCTATACTTCTGCTTGCTCCACCTTACACTGCTGAATTTATTTCCCCCAGCAAGATTCAAGATTATTTAAAGCTAATATAATAGGCTTAGAATAATATAAATGTGGTAAAAAAAAATTCTCTTTGAGGGAGGTCACAAACATTTTCAAGATTCCACTCAGGATGCAAAATATATTTCCTGTCTTGTTTTCTGAGTAATTACTTATGTTTGTATACCATATGTAAAGACAATAATTCCATATTCATTTTTACCTATTGTGTAGTTACTGGCTTTTTTTCAGAGAGCTTTCTATTGTAAATAACACAAAATATTATTGTGCCTTTTCTTTCAGATCTCAATATCTAGCAATTTACAAATATTAATTAAGTTCTATAATATCTATGTACACTAAGCAATAATTTTTTGTAGCCTCAATTTACATATGAGTACTCTGGAAACAATTTAGAAGTGTGTGTGTGTGTGTGTGTGTGTGTGTAGGTGTGTATGCATGTGTGACCTTCATGAAGACAATGTATTTATCATTAATTTGTTCTTATTAAAAGCTGTGTTAGAAATGCAAGAACAATAAGATTGTAATCTGGTTAATTTAATGTCCATCAGGTTTTAAAACAAAGTAAAAGAAACTCTTTTCTTATAAAGATCATGAACAATTAACAAGTAAAATCATAATTTCACAGACAGTTGACCATCTAAATTATTTCAGACTTAGAGAAGAAGTGAGGCTACATTACATTTTAATCAAATTTCACAGCTACTGAAATACATTCATGAAATACTTGATTGGCATTCCTAACAAAACAGATTTATCTATAAAAAGGATAGTTGCATTTTAAGGTCAGGCATGTCATTTTCATCTTCTTATGGTCAAATGTGTCATATTGAATGAATGTACCTGTTCATTTTCCTGTTTCATTTCTTATGGCTTTATTTTCAGAAATAATGCATGTAAATACCTAACATTAGATTGGGAAGATATACGTAATGGTTCTAAGATAAGTAAATGAGTTTACCAGGAATAAATTATCATCCTGCTTTACCAACTAGACTTGTTGATCCTATATGAAAGATTTATGTGCTTAGTTTTACAGTGAAAATATATTATTTTTCTTATTTTTCTTACTCCAAAACATGTTCTTACATAAATTCTATAGGTATATCTATCCTAGATACTTCCCGCCAGTATTTATGGAGTTCTAGACCTGAAAGGAGGCAAACATAACATATACGTAGGGGAAACATTCTCTCAACAATATACAAAATTTTGATTTATTCAGACTATGTTTTCAAGAAAATATTTTACGTTAAAAATAATTATTTCTATTTGAAATATTGTTACTGTTATAATTTTAACAGTTTCAACATTTATCTTAGATTCAGAGAGTACATTGTTATATGGGTATATTGCTTGATGCTGAGGTTTGGGGTATGAACGATCCCCATTACCTAGGTAGTGAGCATGGTACCTAACATATTTTGGATGTTTGTCCCTGCCTAAATCTCATGCTGAATTATAATCTCCAATGTTGGTGGTAGGGCCTGGGGAGGTATTTGGATCATAGGTTGGACCACTCATGAATGGCTTGGGCCATTCCTTTGGTGATAAATCAGCTTCTGCTCTGAGTTCCTACTAGATGTGGTCATTTAAAAGTGTGTGGCAACTTTTCTTTCACTTGCGCTTACTTCTGTTTTTGCCATGAGACCTTTAAGCTCTCACTTTACCTTCTGCCATGAGTAAAAGCTGCCTAAGCCTTCACCAGAAGCCATGTTTCCTGTATAGCCTGCAGAACTGTGAGTCAATTAAACCTCTTTTCATAAATTGTCCCATCTCAGGTACTTCTTTATAGCAATGCAAGAATGGCCTGATACAGTACCCAATAGGTAGTTTTTCAGCCCATGTCCACTCTTATCTCTCTCCTTTCTAGTAATCACTAGTGTCTTTTGTTTCTGTCTTTATGGCAATGTGTACTCAATGTTTATCTCCCACTTAGAAGTGAGAAGATGCAGTATTTGGTTATCTGTTTCTGCATTAATTCACTTACAATAATGTCTTCAGGTGTATCCATGCTTCTGCAAAGTAGATGATTTCATTCTTTCTACGGCTGTATAGAATTTCATGGTATATGTGTGCCATATTTTCCTTATCAGATTCACCATTTGATGGGCACTGAGATGGAATCCATGTCTTTGCTATTGCGAATAGTGCTGCAATTAACATACAAGTAAGTACGTGTGCCTTTTTGGTAGAAAGATTTTTTTATACTAAGTTAAAATTTATTGAATAAAGAACACCCTCCTGAACACATGATCTGATGATGGACTTGGTCTATATTACATGCAATGAAGCTGAACATGATAGTAGTTTAACATGGAATGTCAAAAAAATTAGTATTTTTCATTGTACAAAACTGTTTATGTAGCTGACATGCAAGAAGAAGAGTGTCATACTCAGCATTTTCACTAATCATCTGTGACGAGTTTTAAAAAAGGCATTTGGACAAACTGGTAGACATCTTCAGCATGTATGATTTATTTTCCTTTTGTTATATATCCACTAATGGGATGGCTGGGTCAAGCTGTAGTTCTGAGTGTTTTGAGAAATATCAAAACTGCTTTCCACAATGGCTGAACTAATTTACATTCTCACCCATCAGTGTATGAATATTCCCCTTTTCCTGCAGCCTCATCAATATCTGTTATTTTGTAACTTTTAAATACTAGCCATTCTGACTGGTGTGGGATGGCATCTTCTTGTGGTTGTGATTTGCATTTCTCTAATGATTAGTGATGGTGAGCATTTTTTTATCGGTTTTTTTTTGGCTGCTTTTATATCTTCTTTTGAGAAGTGTCTGTTCACGTCCTTTGTCTACTTTTTAATGGAATATTTGATTTTTGCTTCTTCAATTGCTTAAGTTACTTACAGATTCAGGATATTAGACTTTCTCAAATGCATAGCTTGTGAATATTTTCTCCCATTGTGTAGGGTATCTCTTTACTCTGTTAATATTTAATTTTGCTTTGCAGAAGCTCTTTAGTTTAATTAGGTCTCACTTGTCAATTTTGTTGCAGTTGTTTTTGAGGTCCTAATCATAAATTATTTGCTAAGGCTAATGTCTAGAATGGTATTTCCTAGGTTTTCTTATAGGATTTTTATAGCTTGAAGCCTTACATTTGGGCCTTTAATCCATCTTGAGTTTATTTTTGTATATGTTGCTAAGTAGAGGTCCAGTTTTCTTTTCTGCATATGGAAAACAAGTTATACCATTTATTGGATAAGGAGTTCTTTCTCCATTGCTAGTTTTTGTCAACTTTGTTGAAAAGCAGATAGTTGCTGGTGTACAGCTTTATTTCTGAGTTTTCTACTCTATTCCATTGGTCTATGTGTCTGTTTATGTACCAATATCATGCTGTTTTGGTTACTGTTAACTTATAGTATAATTTGATGTTGAATAGTGTGATAATACAAGTTGTTTTTTTTTTTTTTTTTTTTTTTGCTTAGGATTGTTTGGCTTTTGAGAGTCTTTATTGGTTCTAAGTGAATTATAGGATCATTTTTTTTCAAATTCTGTGCAAAATGGTCTTGGTAGTTTGATAGAAACGGCATAGAATCTGTCTATTTCCCTGGGCATTTTGGCCATTTTAACAAAACTGATTCCTCGAATCCATGAACATAAAATGTTTTTCCATTTGATTGTGTCATCTCTGCTTTTGTTCAGCAGTGTTTTGTAGTCCTCTTTGTAGAAATAATTTACTTTCTAGGCTAGATGTATTTCTAGATATTTTTTGTGTGGCTATTGTAAATAGTGTTATGTTTTCAATTTGGCTAATGTAACACTTAAGTAATACCTGACTCAACTTCTGTATAAAGCAATATGCACTTTTTAACTTAGACGTAATTCCTGAACTCTTGCTATATGTCAGGTGTTTTAGTATGCATTGGGGATACAATTCTTAGGGAGGGAATATAAAAAGAGATGAACCTTGCCCTCAGTAAGTTCATTGTCTAATATGTAAGATGCAAATCACATTTGTAAACAGTCAAATATATTCTTAAAATTATGGTAAATATCTATGAAGACAAGACTATAATATAGAGGTCTGATACATCAGATAAGGTGTTGCTTTACCCAATACCTGAAAGAAAGGAAACCATGTGAAGATCCAAATGTGAATTCCACTCCAAGGTAGGGAGTTAGCATAAATACAAGGAAAAAGCAACTAGCCAAAAGACTTTTAGGTAGAAAAGAACAAGAACTGTTAAAAGAACTAAAGAAATCTCAATGTGGTTGAAGAAGGCAGTTCATCAAAATAAAGAGCTTGGGGATTTGGTAAAGACGAGACCATAGATGATACTTTTTCTTATCCTGGGAAAATAAGAAACCATTAAGTATTTTAAGTTTATTCTTTGAGGGGTGCAGTTAGGAATGCTACAACTGAATTTGTAGTTCAAGAAACTCTTGGGCGAAGGATATGAACAGACGCTTTTCAAAAGAGGACATATATGAGGCCAAAAAATATATGAAAAAATGCTCATCATCACTGGTCATCAGAGAAATGCAAATCAAAACCACACTGAGATATCATGTCATGCCAGTTAGAATGGCAATCATTAAAAAGTCGGGAGACAACAGATGCCGGAGAGGATGTGGAGAAATAGGAACACTCTTACACAGTTGGTGGGAGTGTAAATTAGTTCAACCATTGTGGAAGGCAGTGTGGTGATTTCTCAAGGATCTAGAAATAGAAATTCCATTTGACCCAGCAATCCCACTATTGGGTATATACCCAAAGAACTATAAATTGTTCTACTATAAAGACACATGCACATGTATGTTCATTCCAGCCCTGTGTACAATAGCAAAGACCTGGAACCAACCCAAATGCCCATCGACGATAGACTGGGCAGGGAAAATGTGGCACATATACACCATGGAATATTATGCAGCCATCAAAAACGATGAATCTGTGTCCTTTGTAGGGAAATGGATGAACCTGGAAACCATCATTCTCAGCAGACTGACACAAGAGCAGAAAGCCAAACACCACATGTTCTCACTCATAGGTGGGTGTTGAACAATGAGAACACATGGACACAGGGAGGGGAGCACTACACACTGGGGTCTGTTGGGGGGACATAGGGGAGGGACAGAGGGGGGTGGGGAGTTGGGGAGAGATAGCATGGGGAGAAATGCCAGATATAGGTGATGGGGAGGAAGGTAGGAAATCACACTGCCACATGTGTACCTATGCAACAATCTTGCATGTTCTTCACATGTACCCCCAAACCTAAAATGCAATAAAATAAAATTAAATTAAAAAAACTTTATGCTTTTATTTTCTTACCTTACACATTAGTTATGATTTCCTTTATATACTATACAGTAGCTACTGTTTTTCAATTCTTTGGAAGAGTTTATGTACAATATGGGTTATTTCTTTGGAAAAGTGCACAGTGAAGCCATCTGAGCTGGGGGATTTCTATGCGGGAAAGTTTTAAATAATAAATTCAATTTATTTAATGGATATGATTATTATATGTTTTCTGTAATTGGATTTATTTTTGCTATCTATTAACTTATTTTTATGTCCCATAAGGAAATGTAGTTTACTTTGGTCATGTTTTTTTCCTATCTTTTTTCTGAAGCTAGTAACTCTTTATGAGTCAAAATAACTCTGATTGCAAAATCTAACAAGGATATTATGGTTCTGCAAATTGCAGACCACTCTTTCACAAACCCGATGGAAAATCCTTAGTGAAATAATAGAAAATTGGTTTCGGTGATATATGAAAATGGTATTATATCACATCTTCAAAACAATGCAATTCACCCTGACAAACTAAGAAGAAAATAACCATAAAATTAGATGTTTAAAAATGTTCATAAATATAACACAAATTCATTGAAAACAAACTTTTAACAAATGAGGAATAAAGGAAAACTTCTTTTTTTTATTGCATTTTAGGTTTTGGGGTACATGTGAAGAACATGCAAGATTGTTGCATAGGTACACACATGGCAGTGTGGTTTGCTGCCTTCCTTCCCCTCACCTGTATCTGTCATTTCTCCCCATGCTATCTCTTCCTTATATAATAAATAATTTCTAAAAAAAAATATTTTCAGAAACATTAAACTCAATGTTAAAACATTGAAAACGGTTTACTTGACCGCTACACTAATCACCTTTACAATAATCTCATCTCAACCTCTGTTTCTGGAGAATTCTAACTACAACACTCTTTATCCTTAAGTTTTCCTATTTTGTTTTTTATGACTGCTTTTTTATAGAGGTGTTTTTCAGCTAACTGGTAACTTCTCAATGTCAGTTATTTAGTTCTTTCCTCTTGAACTGATTATATTCCTCAGAGAAGGCTCTCCCTGTCTGTACTGAAGGGTAAAGTCCTGGCTTCCAGTGTCCAGAAGTGTAATGAAGGGAGATACCCAGGGGTCTCACCATTGAGCATACATGTGTTTGGACCTGACATTTCCTTTTAACTAGATTCTTTTTGTAAATTTTAAATCTTGTGTATGTACCTCTATTAATTATTGGAAAATATTAAGTAAAATATTTATGATATCTAAATAACACTTTCTCATGCTAAAGAATAAATCATAAATTTTGTTATGTGTCAGAGAAAGCAGTGACATAAAATCAAGTAACCAACTTCTAGTCCTGACATTGCTTCTACATATACGTGGGTTCCTGAGCAGGTCATTAACATCTTTAGATCTTAGTTTTCTTTTCTGGAAAATATGATTTTGGATGTGGAACTAGGGGAGAGAGAGTAAATAAAGCAGAAAGTTATATTATACAGAAAAATTAAGAATATTTTAATATCTGCTACAATGGTATATCCATGCTTTATTCTATTCCTACAATAGTTTCTATGAATGTAGTTTTGCTGTGAAATTTAAAAACTGAACTCAAAGGAGAGGCATAATAGGACATTTGAATACATGGTTTCCAGAAGTGATAACTACCTCACACTCAAGAGAGTTGGGAAAAAAAAAAGACTCTCTAGTTATGGAACATTTTATACTCAAGACGAAATTTTCTTTAATCATAGCTGAAGAAGAAACATTAAATTTCGAGACTTTGGACAGTTTTTTAGGATAATTGGCACATATAATGCTACTAGGCTCTCAATCATTGAAATTATTTGCATTGGAAATCTATTGGAGTATCTCGTCACCTACTTATTTTCCGGGAACATCATCTTAGAGCTCTCTGGGAACTGAACAGCTATCCACTTAAGAAAGAACCTTCATAAGAACCAAAAGTCACATGAGTGTTCACAGTACCTAGTTTTAACTGAACTGAAGAGAGTAGGAAAGACAGTCTTGAATTGCCAACTCCAACCCTCACACATTCTTCCCACGCTGGCAATGGCCATGTGGCACAAAGAGAGAGAGAATCTGTATCCTTGGGGGAGGGAGGGTAAAGTGATGATGGTACATTTCATTGGAACTCAGTGCTGCCCTGTCACAGCAGAAAACGACCCAGGGTAGAATACAGCCAGCTCCCATGGAGGGAACACTTATGCCAGTCATAGCCAAGAGGAATCACCCATCTAAGAGGTCAGAACCTGAGTTCTACTTAGCCCCACCACCATGGGCTAAAGTGCTATGGGGTTCAAAATAAACTTAAAAGACAGTCTAGGACACAAGGACTGCAATTCCTGGGCAAGTCCTACTGCTGTACTGGGCTGAGAACCAGTGGACTTGAGGGGCACAATCTAGTGAGATACCAGCACAGTTGTCCAAAGGAATGCTTTTGTCACCCTTCCCCCAGTCCCAGGCAGTACAGCTCGGAGTTCCAGGAGAGACTTCTTCCCTCCTCTTGAAGACAGGAGAAGGAAGAGTAAAGAGGACTTCATCTTGCAACTTGAGTACCAACTCAGCCACAGTCAGGTAGAGTACCAAGTGGGTTCTTGGACTCCCCAATTTCAGGTCTTGCTTATTGGGTAGAATTTTTGGACTTTATATGGACCAGACGTGATTCCACTGCCCTGAAGGCAGAGTCCAAGGCCTGGTAGCATTTACCAAAAGCTGACTTAGGAGCCCTTGGGACTTGACTGAAATCAGTGGTAGCTAGGCATTACTCGTCATGGACCTTGGGTAAGATCTAGGGCCATACTGCTTTCAGAAGTGACCCAGGACACTCCCAGCTATGGTGGTCATGGGGAGAGACACTTTCTGCTTGAGAAAAGGAGAGAGAGGAGTAAAAAAATATATATATCGTTTTACAACATGGGCACCAGCTAAGCCATAGTAAGATAAAGTATCAAGCTGTCTCTTAAATTTTCCAGTCCCTGGCCTTAGTTCCTGGTGTGCATTTCTAGACCTACCCTTGGGCCAGAATGGAATCCACTCCCCTAAAGGGAGAGAGCCAAGTCAGACAGCACTTAACTACATGCTGACTAAAGGGCTCTTGAATCTTCAATAAGCAACAGTACATGGCAGTACCTGCCATGGGCCTAGGACAGTGGTGGCCATGGGAGAGACTTCTGTTTAAGGAAAAGAGTGAATTAATTAAAGAGGACTTTGTCTTGAAATCTGGGTACCAAGTCAGCCTGAGTGAAATAAAGCATGAAGCAGATTCCTGAAGCCCTCAATGTGAGGCCTTAGCTCCTGGATGACATTCATAGCCCTACCCTGGGAAAAAAAGGGAACTTACTGATCTGAAGTGAAAGACCCAGTCCTGGCAGGATTCAACATCTCCAGACTGAAGCATGAGCCTTTGGGTATTGACCAAACATTAGAAATAGCAGGAAATTCTTGACATAAGCCTCAGCAAGCCCCAGTACAGTGCTGGCTTCAAGTACAATCTCAGTAGTGGAGGCCACAAGAGTGCCTATATCACCTTTCTCCCAAATTCAAGCAGCTCAGCACAGAAAGAATAATCCATTTATTTGGGGGAATGTAAAGAAAGGGAAAAAAAGAAACTTTCTAATAATCCTGGAAGTTCTCCCAGATCTTATACCAGACCATTGAGATAATTTTTCCATGCATCTGCAAGAGTCACAGTATCACTGGGCTTAGGATTACCTCTAATGCACGTAAGACTGCAATGACCAAAGATTGCAACACTCAATTCCCTTGGAATACCTGGAAAGCCTTCTCAAGAATGATGATGACAAACAAGCCATGACTGCAAAGATTAAAATAAATATCTAACTCTTCAATGCCCAAACATCAACAAACATAAAGACTATGCAGGAAAACTCAACCTCACCAAATGAATTAAATAACTCACCAGTGAACGATTCCAGAGTCAGAGATGTGTGATCTTTCAGACAGATAATTCAAAATAGCTGTTATTGAGGAAGCTCAATGAAATGCAAGATAACACAGAGAAGGAATGCAGAATCCTATCAAATAAATTTAACAAAGAAATTGAAATAATTTAGAAGAACCATTCAGAAATTCTGTAGATAAAAAATTAAAAATCTTCAATAAAATACTGGCAAACAAAATCCAACAGCACATCAAAAAGCTTATCCACCATGATCAAGTAGGCTTCATCCTGGGGATGCAAGTCTGGTTCAACATATGCAAATTTATAAACGTAATCTGCCACATAAACAGAAACAAAGACAAAAACCACAGGGTTATCTCAATAGATGCAGAGAAGGCCTTTGACAAAATTTAACAGTGCTTTATGCTAAAAACTCTCAATAAACTAGGTATGGAAGGAACATATCTCAAAATAGTAAAAGCTCTTTATGACAAATCTACAGCCAATATCACACTGAATGTGCAAAAACTAGAAGCATTCTCTTTAAAAACTGGCACTAGACAAAGATGCCTTCTCTCACCACTCCTATTCAATATAGTATTGGAAGTTCTAGCCAGAGAAGTTAGGCGAGAAAAAGAAATAAAGGGCATTCAATTAGGGAAAGAAGTCAAATTGTCCCTATTTGCAGATGACATCATTATATGTTTAGTAGACCCCAACATCTCAGCCCAAAACCTCCGTAAGCTGATAAGCAACTTTGGCAAAGTCTCAGGATACAAAATCAATGTGCAGAAATCACAAGCATTCCTATGCACCAACGTCAGACAAACAGAGAGCCAGATCATAAGTGAATTCCCATTTACAATTGCTGCAAAGAGAATAAAATACCTAGGAATACAAGTAACAAAGGATGTATAATATCTCTTCGGGAGAACTACAAACCACTAATGAAGGAAATAAGAGAGGACACAAACAGATGGAAAAACATTACATGCCCATGGTTAGGAAGAATCAATATCATGAAAATGGCCATACTGCCCAAAATAATTTATAGACTCAATGCTATCCCCATCAAGCTACCATTGACGTTCTTCACAGAACTGGAAAAAAACCACTTTAAACATCTTACAAAACCAAAAGAGAGCCTGCAAAGCCAAGACAAAGCTGAGGCATCATGCTATCTGACTTCAAACTATGCTACAAGCCTACAGTAATCAAAACAGCATGGTAATGGTGCCAAAACAGAGATATAGACCAAAGGAAAAGAACAGACGCCTCAGAGGCAACACCACACATCTACAACCATCTGATCTTTGACAAAGCAGACAAAAACAAGCAATAGGGAAAGCATTCCATGTTTAATAAATGGTTTTGGGAAAACTGGCTAGCCATATGTAAGAATCTGAAACTGGACCCCTTCCTTACACCTTATACAAAAACTAATTCTACATAGATTAAAGATTTAAACACAAGAACTAACACCATAAAAGCCCCAGAAGAAAATATAGGCAACACCACACAGGACATAGGCACAGGCAAGGACTTCATAACTAAAACACCAAAAGCAATGGCAAAAAAAGCCAAAATAGACAAATGGGATCTAATTAAACTCCAGAGCTTCTGTACAGAAAAAGAAACAATCATTAGAGTAAACTGGCAACCAACAGAATGGGAAAAAATTTTTGCAATCTACTCATCTGACAAAGGGCTAATATCCAGAATCTACAAAGAACTAAAGAAGTTTTAAAGAAACAAACAAACCAATTCAAAAGTGGGCAAGGGATATCAACAGACACTTTTCAAAAAAAGATATTTATGCGGCCAACAAACATATGAAAAAGTGCTCATCATCATTGGTCATTAGAGAAAGGCAAATCAAAACCACATTGAGATACCATCTCATGTCAGTTAGAATGGTGATCATTAAAATATCCAGGGACAACAGATGCTGGAGAGCATGTGGAGAAACAGGAACACTTTTACACTGTTGGCGGGAGTGTAAATTAGTTCATCCATTTTGAAAGACAGTGTGGCAATTACTCAAGGATCTAGAAATAGAAATTCCATTTGACCCAACAATCCCATTCTGGGCATATACCCAGAGGATTATAAATCATGTCTATTTTAAAGACACATGCACATGTATGTTCACTGTGGTGCTGTTTACGATAGAAAAGACCTGGACCTAACCCAAATGCCATCAATGATAGACTGGACAAAGAAAATGTGGCACATATACACCAAGAATACTATGCAGTTGTAAAAACAATGAGTTCATGTCCTTTGTAGAGAAATGGATGAATATAGAAACCATCATTCTCAGCAAACTGACACAAGGATAGAAAACCAAACACTACATGTTTTCTCCAAAGGCGGGTGATGAACAATGAGAGCACTTAAGCACAGGGAAGGGAACAACACTCACTGGGCTATGTTGGGATGTGAAGGGAAGGGGAGGGGAAGGGCAGTGGTGGGCAGGGAGGATGGGGAGGGATAACACCGAGAGAAATGCCTGATGTAGGTGACAGGGGGGAGGGGGAGATGGAGACAGCAAACAAACAAACAAACAAATAAATAAATAAAAACAAGGAAACATAAAAAGGAGTATTCCATGTCCTCCTTTCTCCATCACCACTCAAATAAACCAGTCACTAAGTTTTGTTGAAAAAAATAAATTCAATTGAAAAACTGAAGAATGCACGACAGTCTCTCAACAACTAAGCTGATCAAGAAGAAAAAAGAATTAGAGAGTTTGAATGTAAAATATTCCAAAATACACAATCAGATGAGATAAAACAGAATAAAACATGAAACATGCCTACAAGATCAATAAAATAACCTTAAAAGGGTGAATCCAAGAGGTATTGGCCTTAAAGAAGAGGTAGACAGATCACAATAGAAAGTATATTCAAAGGGATAACAGAGAACTTTTCAAACTTCTATTCTGATATCAATATTCAAGAACAAGAGGGTTATAGAACATCAGTGAGTTTTAACCGAAACACAAATACCTCAAGACATTTAATAATCAAACTCACAAGGGTCATTTATAAAGAAATAATTTTAAAAGTAGAAAGAGAAATAAAGCAAATAACATACAATGGAGCACCAATACATCACAGCAAATTTCTCAATGGAAACTGTATAGGCCAGGAGTTGCATGATATATTTAAAGCATGAAAGGAAAAACAATTATTCTAGAATAATATATCCAACAAAAATATCCTGCAAACATAAAAGAGATGTAAAGACACTCCCAGACACACAAAAGCTAAGAGATTTTATGAACACCCGACCTGTTTTACAAGAAATGCTAAAGGGAGTACTTCCATCAGAAAGAAAAAGATTTTCATTCTTCATAGAACTAGAAAAAAAAAATTCTAAAATTTATATAGAATCAAAAAGAGCTCACATAGCCAGAGCAATACGAACAAAAGTCAACTAATCTGAGGACATCACATTATTTGACTTCAAATTATACTATAAATTTATAGTTACCTAAACAGCATGGTACTGGTACAAAAACACTTGAGTAGACCAATGGAACAGAATAGAGAACCCAAAAATAAAGGCAAATATTTACAGCTGACTGATCTTCTAAAAATAAGACTTTTGACTAAGAAAGCTACTTGATTCTCTTCTCTGTTTCATAAACCGACTGCTTATTTGACTCAATGTGTGGACTCAATAGATAAGAAGTTAATATACTTTGCATTAGTATTGACCATACATAGAAAGATAAAATAATAAAATATAAGACCATTAAAGGTATGTAGAGCAGCAGATATATGCTATTTAGATCATTTAGTAAAAGATAGTGAGAAGGACCTTTCTGAGAGGAAATAAGATGTACCTGACAAAAATTTCAAATATTCTATTTCCCCCTCTTATTTTAAAATATTTAGGCATTAACATTTAATACTGTTCTAAATTTCACAATTAAAGCATATATTTTTAAATAAACATAGAAGTGTCAAACGAAAATATGAAAGACTGCAATAAAGTTTAGTGCTCCCAAAGTTGCTGAGTTTCTGTATCCCTTTTCTTGATATGGCACCGTAAAAAGACATGCAGGAACTAAACTCCAAAGCAGCTCTATTCTACTCTGCATTCCCTGAGTGCAGTTGACAGAGAGTTTTAAATTCCATGTATCATTTATAAATAGCTGTGCTGATTTATAGTCATTACCAAGCTCAGCCTGAGCACCAAAAAGGAACACACACCATGTAGACACACCCATTTGACATTGTCAGAATTAGTGCAAAAGAATCCAAGTCCATTGCACCAACTGCCATTACCTGGAGAAGCCACATACCCAGAATATAAAGTTCCTGATAGCAAATTAATCTTTGCACTGGTTTGCCAAGGCAAGTTGGATATTAATGTCAATTCAAAATAAGTCCTAGGCATTGTGGAAGACATAATAAGTAGTTAAGACAACCCAAGGCAGATGTTTCCTCAATTGGGTGAGGGTCAGGTACAGGTGTTCTTGACATTCACCACATTTAACTGTCTCAATTACTAGATCACCTGTCAATTATCTAAATGAAATGCTAAGCTTTTGTTGAGATCATAAGTGATGATTAGGAAAAAAATATCATTTACATTGGAGTTTGAGATTGTTTTAAAAATCTTTTTCTTTTTACGTTGTACTCTTTTTGTTCCCATCTAAGACACTAAGTAGGGAGAACAAAGACATTGAGAAGACTTTTCAGTGGTTATTGGTTTACATCATCATACCACCCTCATTTATATACCACCCCTTTCCATCAATCATCTATCTTTATGAGATATTTGTTGAAGGCAAAGTCAGCATATCCCATGTATCAGCCAGGGTTTTCTGGAGAAAGAGAACCAATAAGATAAATGCATACCTATATTAATATCTACATCATCTATATGTACTGGTATCTATTTATTATCTATTATCTTTCTATTGTAATTGATTTAAGGCATTGGCTTACATGATCACATGATTGTGGAGGTGGGAAAATCTAAAATTCGTAGGGCAGGCCAGTAGACTAGAAATTCAAATAAAAGGTGATACTGCATTCTTGAGTCTAAAATTCATAGGGCAGGCTAGCAGGGTTAAGACTTAGACATTATTTACAATCTGTAGACTTGAATCAGAATTTCTTCTTTGTAGGAACAAATCCTTTGTTCCTAAAGCTTTCAATGGATTGAATAAATCTTATCCACATTATGGATGGTAATCTGTTTTAAAGTCAACTGATTGTAAATTTTAATCACATATAAAAATAGCTTCACAGCAATATACAGACAAGTGTTTGAACAACTGGGCCCTATAACCTAACCAGACTGACACACTAAATTTACTCATAATCTTCCCCCCACCACACACATAAATCAGCAAACAACACTGGCAATGCTGGCATCATTATTGCTGTGTTCTAAACAACTGAGATAATAAGGTTTGATATTTAAATACAATTTCAAGTAACTCATTTTAGTAGTGAAAAATCATGAATTATTAGAAAATATAGAACTTTCCCCAGTGTCTGTCCTATAGATCTGCTCTTCCTTTTACTAAAAATAATTATATGACAGTTAATTTGTTTATCTACTGAGAATGAAATCATATTCCTATGAGTCTATTGTTTTCATTTTCTATTATTCACAGAGGTTAAGCTTTCAAAAATGTTTCAAGTGCTTAGGCAGTTTTGCTTAGCTATTAGCCCTGAAGATGAACTACTGAAACAGGGACAAAAAGTATTCACTTAATTTAAGATTTATTCATTATAGCATTCATTTTATTGGTAACTGGCCAAACTACCTAAACCAAACTGCAATCCTCTTAATTTTTTTTTTTAATTTTACCCAATCCCATTTTAGAAAAGTAACACTCATGTCCCAACAACATGTCTGATTTGCTAGTTCGATAATTGAAGGTTACAAGAAGGGGATTTTAAAGTGTTTTAACATTATATGGCTTGCCATCTGTGACACAGATATTGAGTCTTATATGGTTTACCTATATAGTTATGAAGAATGTGATGGCAGATGGGTTTTTGTATTCAATACCTGCTATATTTGGATCAACATCTGCATTTGAAAATTAATCATGTAATATTTGGTGTTGAGCCAGTTTTCATTGTTTATTTTAGAAATTCATATTAATGAATACAATTTCTAGGCAAAACAATGCTCTTTTACACAGGTAAAAACTTTATAAATTTCTTTTAGAAAAGTATTTTGTCCCTCTTGATTAAAACCTCATTTCTATCAATAGCAAACTAAGGCAACATTTAACATAATCTCGAGGCAATTAAAACACACATTGTGCTAAACCTTGCTCATGCCCATTAAAATTAATTGACTCCTTAGCCCTTTGCTGGACTCTTTCTTAATGGGCTTGGAGCAAAAGATAATAAATCCAGCAAACAAGATCCTTCTTCAATGACTGTGGTGCATCTCTCTTTTGATTTGTATAATGGAAATTAATTTTATATTTCTACTATTAATGTTGTTGTTTATTTTCCAGGAAATGTTTATGTGATTTTCAAATGAAGAAAGAATGTTGTGTGCCAAGAAAATAATAATTTTAAAAAATCAGTGTTACAAAAATACAAGATAAAGCAATTTAAAAGGATAGTACCCACTTAAAGGTCACAGTTTGCTAGTTAAAAGGATAGTTCAGCCAGTGGACTATTCTAATCAAAGAATTGCTGGCCACGGTCATACTTCTACTCGACTACTGAAAAATAGACAAAATGTATTCACTTAATTTAAGAATTATACTCATATTTCTAAAGTGATTTATTTAGATAGGTAAACTGACTAGTATATAATAGAGTTTTCTTCTTAGAGTATAATGTATTCTATGCACATTGATTCTACCAAGGGCTCAAAGTAGCTTAGTGTGATTGCTGAATGACTAGATTTTAATTACTGAGAGAGCTAGAAAGTTGAAACATATTGTAGGCAGTCTCCTGATCTTCTCTGTATATACCTAAATATTGTAATACTGCATTACGGTAACACTCTTTACTTTCAGTTACAAAATTTCTAATTATATTTCTATCTCAATGACACTAAAGAATATATGACCACATTACTAAATCCTGGACATACTAACTCTTTTAACATTTTTCTAAGGGTATTTACACATTTAACCAGGACATTTTTATGAATTTATGGAAGTACTTAATTTTACTTAATAGGTACTTAAATCTTCACAGTTCTGACCCTCATCTTCTATATCTTCTGAATAGTGAAAAACAATATTCATTTTTCCTCTTCCAATTAAATAGGCAGGGATAGAAAACTGGAAAGCAGCTTTGCACTTTTCTTAGTATGTATTCAAGCTAATGGGAGTAACTCATGTGCTACGGCCATATGTCAAACTTTCTGAACCAATATCAATGATTAAAGGAATATTTCTCTGCTAAATATTCTTACTAATCTTGGGCCATCAAAATATATTCTAACTTTCCCACAATCAGCCTTACTATACTACCAAAAGTGTAGCTAGATGTGATTTGACTGATAGCTCCCTAATAATAACAATAAGGTGTGGAAAGAATACAACAAAAGCTTTTGCTATCTCTCAAGTAATTTTTATTAAATATCTATAGGATGCTCTGGGAATCAGGGTATTATGAGCATTACACATTCCACAGATGAAAAATGCCATGTTTTACCCTCTGCCCCTCACAATAACAAACTAAATAACTAGGACTAACCATCTTTCTGGATGACTAAAAAAAAAAAAAAAAAAAAAAAAAAAATTCCTAGGTTACTGGCTTAATACACTTTTGTTTACTATATCACACAGTAGAAAACAATAATATTGTACATTAAATATGTAGTGAATGTTTGGACAATATTAATATTAACCGAATTATCAAACTAGGCCATGGTTTTATTTAGGTGCCAAGCTAGAGCAAGTCATGGTAATATATTTTAGATTGCTGTTTCTCAAAATTGTCATTGAATAGCATCAACGCTGTATACAGTGAACAATCAAAATACTGAAGCTATCTATCGTCTTGAGTAACGAGCAAGTGTCTGGTTATCTATAGTGCCAGATATTTAAAGAAGATTTATTTTTTATACAACAAAAAGATCAGAAACATCAGTCTTGGAAGATATATGCTTATGGATATGAAGAATAAATATTGCACAAAGATAAAATTTCTTCCCAAACTGATCTACAGATTGAATGTCATTTTGATAAAAATCCCAGCAACTTACTTAGTGGATATCAACAAATTGATTCTATTTATATGTAAAGGCAAGACTCCTACAATTATCAATGCAATTATCAAAGTAGAAAAATCAAATTGGAACACAGAGGCTATCCAACTTCATGACTTACTATAAATCCACAGTAATGAAGACGATGTAGTATTGGCAAAAGAAAATATATTAATGAAATATTATAGAGACCCCAAAAGAGACCCACATTAATATAGTCAAATAATCTTCAACTAATGATTAAAGTCAATTTAACAGAGAAAGGAGAACTTTTTCAACTAATAGTACTGGGATAAGTAGATATTCACATGGAAAAAACATAAATCCAGACACCAAGTTTAAACTTTTTGCAAAAAAATAAAAATAGTTCCTAGATCTAAATCTATAACATCAAACTGTAAAACTTCTAGAGATAACAGGAGAAAATCTAGGTAATCATAAGTTTGACAATGAGTGTGTAGACACAACATCAAAATCATGATCCATTAAAGAAAATATTGATGTTGGACTTCATTAAAAATAACTTTTTTTATACAACAAATGATCAAAATGACATTCAGTCTATAAATTTTGGAAGAAACTTTATCTTTGTGCAAGGTTTATTCTTCATATCTATGAATATATGATATCTCTTCCAAAACTACTGTTTTGTTCACATGCTCTGATCTTATTTATTGTATAGAAAAACAGATATAAAAAGATTTATTGTATAGAAAAAAGACAATTTGTTACAATAACTTTTGAAAAACTCTGGCAGTGTCTACTAAAGCTTAACATATGCATAACAAATAAGCTAACATTCCACTCCTGCATACATACCTAAAAGAAATGTACACCAAAAGAGAAGTATAATAAGGTTCACAGCCCCACTACTTTTAATAAGCAAAGATTGGATACAACTTAAATTTTACAGATTGTTTTATTACTTTTAAACTAGCTGGACAACACTTAAAGGCAGAGAAAAACTATCTTAAGACAGAATGCAAATGTGGAAAATATAAGAAAAAGAATGAGAAAACTGAATCATCAAATTATGTACTCTAAAAAAGAGAATCAAAGAATTCTCTTTTTTAACAAAGAAAAAATAGAAAAGACAGTTTTGCAAAGCTATGAGTATTTAAGAATTCTACTTAAAAAGTCCTACCAAATATTAAAATTAAGAATAATTTTTATGTATATATGTATGTGTATACTTGTGTATATAATTCTTCTTTCTTTCCTTATTGTTCCAAAAAATTATGTATATGTACATACGTGTGTACACATATATGTGTACACATATGCTTAAATATAATAGATATGCATATATAATTATACATGCATACACATATTTAATCTCTTATAACAAAAAGAAAAAGAAGCAGAAAGAAGCATGAGGAGAGAAAATGAGTTCAGTGTCCAATTTTCCAAATTCCTTTTATTTCACGCCAGGAATAAAATTAATATTAGCAATTTAGAAAGTTATGTAAATTTAGAAATAGAGGTATCAGAAATACAGGAAAATTCTTTTTTTGTGAAAAGTAGATAAGAAGTAGTGATACAAAGAGTAGAGGTATCCTTTATTTAGAATAAGGTTTGAAACACCAGAATAACTAAAAATGCAATTGTATGAAGTGTTTACTTACATAGAGTAGAGCTGGAGCCAAGAAAAAAACTGGAAAAAGACATAGTTTTTATTTTTAAATAGTGCACAGCTTCTTCTATTACCTTATGCATGTATAACTTTTAAGATAGTAATACATCCCAAAATAAAAGAGAGATTATGACATTTGAAAATAAATGATTACATAAAATTAATGATGCTAATCTGGGCTTCTGCCCACTACGTCTAAAAGGTATCTAAAAATTAGGCTTAGTCTCTCTTATTTGGTCTTTTCAAAGGCTTTGTTTACTGTAGAAACAACTTTTATACCTTTGTATTAGTCTATTTTCATGCTGCTGATAAAGACATACCAGAAACTGAGCAATTTGCAAAACAAAGAGGTTTAATTAAACTTACTTTTCCACCTAGCTCAGGAAGCCTCAGAATTATGGTGGAATGCAAAGAGGAGCAAGTCTTGTTGTACATGGTAGTAGGCAGAGAGAATGAGCTTGTGCAGGAGATCACCTCTCTAAATCCACCAGATCTCATGAGACTTATTCACTATCATGAGAACAGCACGGAATAGACTTGCCTCCATAATTCAGTTACGTCCTGTCAGGTTCCTCCCACAACACATGGGAATTCAAGATGAGATTGGGTGGGGACACAGCCAAACCATATCATTCTATCCATGGCCCCTCGCAAATCTCATCTCCTAATATTTCAAAACCAATCATACCTTCACAACAGTCCCACAAAGTCTTAAATGATCTTGGGCCAGGTGGGGTGGCTCATGCCTGTAACCCCAGCACTTTGGGAGGCCCAGGCAAGTGGATCATGAGGTCAGGAGTTAAAGACCAGCCTGGCCAAGACAGTGAAACACCGTCTTTATTAAAAACACCAAAAAAATAAAAAATAAATAAATTAGCCAGGCACGGTGATGGATGCCAGTAATCCCAGCTACTTGGAAGGCTGAAGCAGAGAATTGCTTGAACCCAGGAGTGGAGTCTGCAGTGAGCCAAAGATTTCACCACTGCACTCCAGCCTAGGCAACAAAGCAAGACTCCAGTGCAAAAATAAACAAAATTTTAAAAATGATTTCAGCATTAACTCAAAAGTTCACAGTTCAAAGTGTCATCTGAGAAAAGGCAAGTCCTTTCCGCGTATGAGCCTGTATAATCAAAAGCAAGTTAGTTATTTCCTATACACAATGGGGGTACAGACATTGGGTAAATACAGCCATTCCAAATGGGAGAAACTGGCCAAAGCAAAGGGGCTATAGGCCCCATGCAAGTCCACAATCCAGCAGGGCAGTCAAATCTCAAAGCTCCAAAATATTCTTTTTTGACTTAATGTGTCACATCCAGGTCACACTGATGCAAGACGTGGGTTCCTATGGTCTTGGGCAGCTCCACCATTGTGACTTTGCAAATTACAGCCTCCCTCCTGGCTTCTTTCATGAGCTGGCATTGAGTGTCTGCAGCTTTTTCAGGCACATGGTGCAAGCTGTCAGTGCATCTGCTATTCTGGGGTCTGGGGGATGGTGGCTGTCTTCTCACAGCTCCACCAGGCAGCGCCGCAGAAGGGACTCTGTGTGATGGCTAAAATCCCACATTTCCCTCTGCACTGCCCTGGCAGAGGCTCTCCATTACAGTCCCATCTCTGCAGCAAACTTCTGTCTGGACATCCAGAAATTTATATATATCCTCTCAAATCTAGGCAGAGGTTCCCAAATCTCAGTTCCTGATTTCTGTGCACTCACAGGCTCAATATCCTGTGGAAGCTACCAAGGCTTGGGGCTTGAACCCTCTGAAGACATGGCCCGAGGTGTACCTTTGTCCCTTCTAGTCATGGTTGGAGTGTCTGGGATACAAGGCACCGAGTCCCTAAACTGCACACAGCATGGACACCCTGGGCCCAGCCAACGGAACCACTTTTCCCTCCTAGGACTTCAGGCCTATGATGGGAGGTACTGCTGTGAAGACCTCTGATATGCCCTGGAGGTATTTCCTCTATTGTCTTGGGGATTAACATTTGGTTTCTTGTTACTTATGAAAATTTCCACAGCTGGCTTGAATTTCTCCTCAGAAAATGGAATTTTCTTTTCTATCGCATTGCCAGACTGCACATTTTCTTAACTTAATCTCTGCTTCCCTTATAAAATGAAATGCCTTTAACAGCACCCAAGTCATATCTTGAATGCTTAGAAATGTCTTCTGCCAGATAACCTAAATCAGCTCTCTCAAGTTCAAAGTTCTACAAATTTCTAGGGCAGGGGAAAAATGCTGCCAGGCTGTTTGCTAAAACATAACAAAAGTCACTTTTGCTCCAGTTCCTAACAAGTTCCTCATCTGCATCAGAGACCACCTCAACCTGGATTTCATTGTCCATATTGCTATCAGCATTTTGGGCAAAGCCATTCAACAAGTCTCTAGGAAGTTCCAAACTTTCCCACATTTTATTGTCTTCTTCTGAGCCCTCCAAACTGCTCCAACCCTTGCCTGCCACCCAGTTCCAAAGTTGCTTCCACATTTTCAGATATCTTTTCAGCAGCCCTCCACTCTTGGTACCAATTTACTGTTTTAGTCTGTTTCACACTGCCGGTAAAGACATACCTGAGACTGGGCAATTTACAAAAGAAAAAGGTTTAATTAGATTTATAGTTACCCATTGCTAGGGAAGCCTCACAATCATGGTGGAAGGCAAAGAGGAGCAAGTCTTGTCTTACATGGATGGCAGCAGGCAAGGAGAGGAGGAGCTTGTGCAGGAGAATGCCTCTTTAAAACCATGAGACTTATTCACTATCACAAGAACAGCAAGGGAAAGAGTTGACTTCATGATTCAATTACCTCCCACCAGGTTCCTCCCACAACATGTTTGAATTAAAGGTGAGATTTGGGTGTGGACACAGCATAATCATATCAGCCTTTTTATTAGAGAAACAGATCATTGTTACATGGCATATTCATGTAAAGGAAATTATGCAACCATTGAAAATTATGAATAATATTAAATGACATCAGACAGTATTTTGGACTACTAATTATTATAGGCTTAATCCAGGCTTAATTATTATATACTTAATAATTATAGGCTTGATAGTGATAGAGATGGCAGGCAGAACAACTCTAGGCAGACAGGGTCAGGTCCCTGCTAAAGTCCCACCTTCAAGCCAAAACGCCTGAAATATATGGTCCAAAGTGATAACTTCAATCCACGTTTGCCTACTCTCTCCCAATTGGTTCTTTGTGAATGTCTTTTCATCAGCTGAATGTTGCCTTTTCCAAAACTACCTACAGCCCACCTTGCCACCCACTCTGTGCCTATTAAGACCCCAGACTCAGCCAGTTGATAGAAGTGGCTGGACAATGGTAAGCAGCAGTTGGATGTCTAGAAGAAGTGCCTGGACAATGGGAAGAAGTGACTTGACTTCAGAGATAAAGGTCGATGTCAGAGAGGGGCGACCTCAGTTCAGTAGAAAGCCACTTGCCCTTCCTGTCTCCATCTCCTTTCCAGCTGCGCACTCTACTGAGAGTTGCTTTCCTCTCTCAATAAAATTTTCCACATTCACCTTCCTTCAATTGGTCTGCATGACCTTATTCTTCTTGGGCACTGGACAAGAGTTTAGGATCCACCAAGTGCAGGTACCATAAAGGCTATCACACTGGCCCTTTGCTCTCTGTGACAGGGCAGCCACCCCACACGACAAGGCAAAGCGTCCACTGAGCTGTTAATACACTGCTGTCCACAAACAGTGGCACTAAGAGAGCATTGTAACATGTTCTCTGGAGCCTTGGGATCACAGGCATCCCCACCTGGACTCTGCCATGGGGCCTGCAAGGAGTTTGCTCCTGATGGTACTTAGGCCACCAGCCAGTTTCTGCACTCACTTGCCTACACACTTCCTCCCATGAGGGGTACCTGTGTGAACAAAGTTTGCTCCTGCAGGTACCAAGTGGCTGCCTGGTTCCCACCCTTGTTCACTTGTGCACTCCCTCCTGTGAGGAGTTGAGTGGGGTGGGCTGAATAAACAGGGAATACCTGTCATGGTCCCATGAAGTGGTCAAGAAAATCTCCTGCATCAATAGCTATGTGGCTTTGAGCAAGTTTACTTATCCTTGAAGTCCCGTTTTTCCATTTGCATAATTGGGATAGGTAATAATAATATCCACCTCCTGGTGTTCTCAAAATAATTAATTGAGATAACACAAATAGAGCAATCATCAGAGTTCCTGGCACATAAATATTTGAAATTTATTTCTAGTAGTGGTATATATGTCGTTTAAACACATAAATATATAAGGTAAAACAAAACACAAGGAGTGCCGCTCTGAAAACAGTACAATCTCATCTATATAAAGTGAAAAACATGAAAAGAGACTTAAAGCAAATATATGAAAGTAATAACCATAGTTTTTTACTAAGGGTAAACTGCATGCTAATAATAGAAAAAAAGCCTGTAGAATATGAATATAAATAAATAAAATGATTTCGCACAGCTGTACAATGTGTTTGTGTTTTAAGCTAAGTGTTATGGCAAAAAAGTCAAAAAGTTAAAAAAATAAAATGTGTAAAGAGAAAAAGGAACACTTACACACTGTTGGTGAAAGTGTAAATTAGTTCAGCGATTGTGGAAGACAGTGTGGCGATTCCTCAGACTTAAAGACAGAAATACCATTCAACCCAGTAAATTTAAAAATTATTTCTTCAATTATAAATTAACCTTAGCTTACTATAACTCCTTTAAATTTTCTTATGATTATGTATTTTATTTTAATATGTTTTAATCTTTTGAGTTCAGGGGTACAAGTGCAGGTTTTTTACATAGGTAAACCTGTGTCATGGGGGTTTGTTATAGAGATTATTTCATCACCCAGGTATTAAGCCTAGTAGCTATTAGTTGTTTTTCCTGATCCTTTGCCTCCTTCCAATCCTCACCCTCCAAAAGGCTTCAGTGTGTGTCGTTCCCCTTTACGTGTTCATGTGTTCTCATCATTTAGCGCCCACTTATAAGTGAGAACGTGCTGTATTTGGTTTTATATTCCTTTGGATTAAATAAATATACATCATTATATTATAAAGGCACATGCATGCATATGTTCATTGCAGCACTATTCACAATAGCAAAAACATGGAATCAACATAAATGCCTGTCAGTGGTAAAATGCATAAAGAAAATGTGATAAATATATACTATGGAATACTATGGAGCCATAAGAAAGAATGAGATTATGTCCTTTTCAGGGGCGTGAATGGAGTTGGAGGTCATTCTCTTTAGCAAACTAACACAGGAACAGAAAACCAAATATAGCATGTTCTCACTTACAAGTGGGAGCTAAATGATGAGAACACATGGACCCATAGAGAGGAACAATACACACCGGGTCCTATTAGGGAGTGGAAGTTGGAAGGAAGGAGATGATCAGGAAAAATAACTAACGGGTATTAGGCTTAATACCTGGATGTTGAAATTATCTGTACAATAAACCACCATGACACAACTTTGGCTATGTAACAAACCTGCACTTGTACTCCTGAACTTAAATATTAAAAAAAAAAAATTAAAAACCTAATCATAAAAACATAAAAATGTTGTAATAAACCTGTTAATTTATAATTGAAGAAATAATTTTTAAAATGAATTTAGCATATCCTAATTCTACAGTGTTTATAGAGTCTACAACAGTGCATAGTAATGTCCTAGGCCTTTATATTTACTCATCACTCACTCACTGACTCACTCAGCAAGACTTTTAGTCCTGCAAGCCCTCCAGTCATAAGTACTCTATACAGGTGTACTACATTTTATCTTTTATAACATATTTTACTGTACCTTTTTTTTGTATTTACTTATGATGATATACACAAATAACATTGTGTTACAATTACCAGCAGTATTCAGTGTAGTGTCATACTGTACAGATTTGTAGCCTAGGAGCAATTGGTTATATCATATAGTCTAGATGTCTTTTATGCTACACTATCTAGGCTTGTGTAAGTACACTCCATGACGTTCACACTGTAACAAAATCACATAAGACATGTTTCTCAGAACATATTGCCATTGTAAACAATGCATAACTGTTATATTTCATCTCTACTTTTCTACTTCTTTATATTTGTGTGTTTTTTGGGAATTCATATATTTTGAGAAATTCCAACCGTGTCTCCATGTATCCACATGATGTCAGTGATAATGTCACTTGTGCAGTTGTCTATCTGTTAGCATGGTTAGTGTAATGGATCATTGTGGTTTCTCTACCTATCACTTTACTGTTTCCATGACAAAGTCTGCTCAATTTGAGTTAGGATTATTATGGGAACTACAGTCCCACTCAGCATACAAAATATCCTTTATAATAAAATTATCTGGATAATTTTTTAAAAGCAAGAGTAATTGGCTTTCATGATAGAGGTATGTATTTGATATTTTAGAAATACCGATAGGGGTATTTCAGTTTAGGTTTCCTGAGAAGTAAACCCTAAAATGGAGCTTTGCATTTAGACAGTTTATTAAGATATGCTCTTGAGAACAACACATGTTGGGTTAGTGAAAGCAGCTCTCTTCAGCCTAGATCTAAGTCTCAGAAAGGAACTTAGGTGAGAATTATCGGGTTCCAATGCTCAGAGCTGCAGAAAGAATGAATGTTTCAGTTGTAGAGGAAAGAAGGAGGTAATGGGCAGCAAACATTGCAACATTTCTTTGATGAATAATGTACAATAGTGTGTTGAATTTATTCTTAACTTCTCTCATGAAAGTCTAGACATTTAAGCTATGAGTTCAATTTATGCATCTACTTGCACCTATTTTTATATAGTAAGAAATATACCACTTTATTTGGTTGATTTCTAGCTATAATAAAAACAGCTTGAGTATAGAACGATGTTCTGCATTGCTTTGTAGTCATCAGTTAACTACCTTTTAATTTTATAACTCCTGCTGTCTTTATTATTACACCCAGGATTCAGTTTATCCAACATAAATTTATGAAGACTCTACACTGAAACTTATGCCATATTAGGTATTGGGACTACAGATATGAATAAGACAAAATGTCGGCTTTTAAGAATTTCAAAATAGTGGCTCTTATTTTCATGAGCACATTTACAACATCTTCTGGATAAAATTGTATGGTAGATAGAATTCTAAATGTGGCCCTTCAAGATCTAATATGTATATGATATCATTTGCATGATTAGGTTGTTATATATAGTATAGCTAAGATAGGGAGATTTTCAGGATAGCCCTAGTCTAATCATATGAGCACTTTTTAAACCTGAGTAATTTTCTTCAGTACCTTGAAGAAGTATCAAAAGTGTCATGCTTGTTGCAGCACTATTCATAGCCAAGATATGGAAGCAAACGAAGTATTCATGAACAGATGAAGGAACAAATAAAATGTGTTATATATACAGACTGGAATACTATTTAATCTCAAAAAAGAAGGAAATCTTGCCATAGAGACAACATGAGTGAACCTGGAGGACATCATACTAAGTGAAACAAGCCAAGCACAGAAAGAAAAATAGCATATGATTTCACTTGTAAGTGGAATCTAAAAAAGTTTAACTAATAGAAGTAGAGAGTAGAATGGTGGTTACCAGAGGCTGTGGGAGATAGAGGCAGGAAAAAGGGAGGTAATAGTCAAAGGGTGCAAAGCTTCATTTAGACAGGCAGAATAAGTTCTAGTGATAAACTGTACAGCAAGGTGACTATAGCTAATAATAATATGTTGCATATTGCAAAATTGCTGAAAAATTAGATTTTAAGTGTTCACATCACAAAGAAAGGATAAGTATGTTAGATGATGGATATATTAATTACCTTGATTCAATTATTCTACAGTGTATATGGGTATCATGATATCACATTGTACTGCATAAATATATAAAACAATAATTTGTCAGTTAGAATAAATAAATGAATACAAAAAGATACTTTTAAGCAAATAAAATTTATAGCCACAAACTAAAAGAAAATATGTGCCAAATATACAAGATAAAGGATCTCTGTCCACAATTCCAATATGTACAAAAAGGTCTTAGAACCCAAGAATAAGAAGTAAAATTACCCAATTAAGAAATGAACAAAAGGTTTAGACAGACATTTCGCAAAAGAAATTACAGGATAGCCAATAAGCACAGAAAAAGATGCTCAATGTTATTAGTCATTACAGAAATACAAATAAAAACCATAGTGAGTGAAGTATACTTATTACATCACCCAGTCATTCTGCTTTTTGCCATTATGCGAGAGAAGTAAAAATGAACATTCACATGGAAATATTCATAATAGCCTTTATTGAACTACCCCAAATTGAAAACAAGCCAAATATCCACTAGTAGGAGAATGGATAAGCAAAATGTTGTATATCCATACAATAAAGGGTAACACATTACAGATAGAGAGATATGGAGGTCACTTAAACAGATGAATAGCAAAATCAGCAATCAGAAGCAACGGCAAAACCTTAAGAAGTAGAGAATCTGATTTCTAGTGTTGCTACGTTATATAAAATATCTAGTTACCAAAAAAAATGAGACATTCAAAGAAACAAGAATGCATGATCTATGCATGGGAAATAGAAACTTTACCTGAGGAAGACCAGATATGAACTTAGAGAGAAGATATTAAAATAATTACTTTAAATATGTACAGGGAAGAAAAGAAAACTATGTCTAAAGAAATAAAAAGAAAGTCTGAGAACAATGTCTTCCCAGATAATATCAAAAATATAGAGATTCCATTCAATAAAAAGCTACAGAGAAATTTTGAATTTGAAAAGAAAGTACAGTAACATATTGTAGGTACTAAAAAAACAAGAATTTTATATCTAGCGAAAGTATCCTTTAAACAAAATAAAGATAAATGAAGACATTTCCAGATAAACAGAAACTAATAAAATGTGTTGTTAAAACATGTGCTTTATGAATAATGGTAAAGAGAGTATTTCAGAATCAAATGAAAGGATATGAGATAGTAAAATGAATCTGTATAAGGAAATATAGAATATTGCTATAGGTAACTGCATAAATAAATATAGATAACAGTATGAATATATTTTTAGTTTGCTAACCTTTTTCTTCTACCTGATATAAAGGACTTATAGCAAAGATTATAGAGACACATTTTAGATTCAATGTCACAAAAATATTAAAAGTAAAATAGGAAAATATATAATGCAAACAGTAACAAAAAGGGCTATAATGCTTAATATAAAAAGAAATCGTGTTTAGGCCAAAACTTGGTGGCAGATGGTCAATCTGTATAAAAATTACAAACACATGCACCAGTGACAGAACTTCAAAATGCCCAAAACAGAAACTAGCAGACATAGAAGAAGAAATAATCAACTAAATAATAATAGTGAGGCTGGGCATGGTGGCTCATGCCGGTAATCCCAGCACATTGGGAGGCCAAAGTGGGTGGATCACCTGAGGTCAGGGGTTCAAGAACAGCCTGGCTGACATAGTGAAACCCTGTATCCACTAAAAATACAAAAAAATTAGCCAGGAATGGTGGCAGACATCCATAATCCCAGTTACTTGGGAGGTTGACACAGGAGAATCGCTTAAACCCAGGAGGCAGAGGTTGCAGTAAGCTGAGAGCATGCCATTGCACTCCAGCCTGAGCAACAAAAGTGAAACTTTGTTTCAAAATAATAATAGTAGTTTCAATATCTTAATTTTAATAATAAAAACACCAACTAGATGGAAGATAAATAAGAAAATAGAAGACTTTAAAACCAGTACAAAAAACAAGACCTAATAGACATTTATAGATTATTCTACTTGAAGACATAATACACATTCTTCTCAAGTTCTCATGGAATATCCCCAACGTTTGACCATATGTTATGCACTAAAGAAAGTTTAAATAAATTTAAAAGTTTAATAAAAAATATTTTTCTGACTAAAATAAAATTAGAATCAGCAACTGGAGAAAACTTGTGAAATTGAAAAGTTATGTAAATTTTTAAAAAAATAAAGTTTAACAACTTGTTGAGGAAGAAATCACAAGAAAAATTAGAAAATACTAGAAATGAATGAACATATATCACAGTCAATGGGCCGCAGCTAAAGCAAAGCTAAAGAGAAAAAAATTAAATATTTAAATGCCTATATTATAAAATAAAGCTATAACTCAATAATGTAAATGCCTACCTTAATTAAAGAAAGGAGAGCAAACTATACACAAAGCAAGCAGAAAAAAAAGAAAAATGGTAAAGACTAGAGCAGAAATAAATGGCATAATTTAAACTAAAAATTAGAAATCAGCAAAATCTAAGGTTGCTCTTTGAAAAGTTCAACAAAACTGACAAGTTCTTTGCTTAAGAAGAAAGAGTACTGAAATTCATAAAATCAGTAGTGAAAGCAATGCCATTCCTACTGCTCTTATATGCATAAAAGTATTATATAAATACTATGAAGAATTGTATGCCAACAAGTTAGACTTAAATGTAAAAATTCCTAGACAAACACAAACTACTAAACCTGGAAGCAACCCAAATGCCCATCAATGACAGACTGGACAAAGAAAATGTGGCACATATCCACCATGGAATACTATGCAGCCATAAAAAGCGATGAATTCCTGTCCTTTATAGGGACATGGATGAATCTGGAAACCATCATTCTCAGCAAACTGACACAAGAACAGAAAACCAGACATCACATGTTCTCACTCATTAGTGGGTGCTGAACAATGAGAACACATGGACACAGAGAGGGGAACATCACATACTGGGAAGTTGGGGGCTAGGGGAGGGGCAGCAGGGGGATGAGGGATAACACTGAGAGAAATGCCTGATGTAGGTGACAAGGGGATGGAGACAGCAAGCCACCATGGCATGTGTGTACCTATGCAACAATCCTGCAAGATCTGCACATGTATCCTATAACTTAAAGTATAATTAAAAAAGAAACAACAACGAAAAAACGGACTCAAGAAGAACAAGAACATCTGAATAAAATAACAAGCCATTAAATTAAAATAGTAATCAAAACACTTCCCACAAAGAAAAGTCCAGGACCAGATGCCTTTACTAGTAAATTTTATTAAATAGATTAGTTAATTAATAATAATTAATATAAAAAATTAACTCCAGCTCTTTTCAAACTTTTTCAGAAAACAGAAGAGGTAGGACTACATCTCAAGTCATTCTGTAAAGTCAGTATTACTCAGATATAAAAATCAGAGAAAAACATTACAAGATAACAAATTTATAGACCAATGTCCTTCATAAATAAAACAATTCTAAGAAAATGCTAACAAAACAAATCCAGCGACATATACAAAGAAATGTGTACCATGAGCAAACACATAGTAATTATTCCAAGAATGTAAAATTGATTCAACATATAAAAATAAATCAACATACAGTATCTTATTAATAGAAAACATGATCATGTCAATAGTCCCCCAAAAATTTAGAAAAAATTCAACATCCTTTTATGATAAACAACTCTCAATACTAAATAGGAATGGAAACTTCCTCATCTCAACTTGATTTGTAAAAATCTATAAAAAACATACAGCTAACAGCTTATTTAGTAATAACAAAGTATTTCCGCCTAACTTTAGCAACACAGCAAGAATACCTGCTTTCACCACTTCCATTCTATATTGTAATAAAAGTCTCAGCTAAAGCAATTGGACAAAAAATGAAATAAAATACATTGGGATTGGAAAAAATGTTAAACTCTCTACTGGAAGGTAATATAATCTTGTATATAAAAAATCCAAATGAATTCACCAAGGAAATATCAGAACCAATGAACAACATGAGCAAGGTTGCAGGGTATAAGATCAGTACGTGAAAATCACTAGCAATGAACAATCAGAAAATGAAATTAAGAAAACAGTGCCATTTTTGATAGCATAAGAACAATGAAATACTTAGGCATAAATGTAACCGAAAAAGGAAAAGGCTTGCACAAGTTAGACAGTAAGACATCACTGAAATAAATTGAAGGAAATATGAATAAACAAAAACATTTTTATGTTATTGGATACGGAGACTTAATAGTATTAACATGGCAATGCATTCCAAATTTCTACAGATTCATTGCAAAGCCTATTACAACCCCCAGTAGATTTTTTTTACAGAAATTCACATGGCAATCCTGGAATTCATATAGAATCCAGCATAAGCTCTCTAAATAGGGACTCAAAATATCTGAAATAATCTTGGGAATGAGGAGGAAATTTCAAGGGCTCCTAATTTCCAATTTCAAGAGTTGCCACAAAGTTACAGTAAAAATATGTGTTTTGGAGGCAAAGAGTAGACATAAAGATCAATGAAATATAATTGATGATAAAGAAACCTATGCATTTATGGTTAATTGATTTTCAACAAAAGTGCCAAGGCTACTCAATGAGAGAAAGAATAGTCTTTTTAACAAGTGATGTTGGGCAAATGAATATCAACATGCAAAACATTGAACTTGAACCCCGAGTTCAAATCATATACAACTATTAACTGAAAGTATATCAAAGACCTAAATATAATAGCTAAAACTAAAAAGATAACAAAGAGGAAAGTTTTCATTATCTTAGATGAGGCAATTGTTTCTCATATACAATACATAAAGCACAAACAACAAGAGAAAACATAGATAATTTAGAAGTCTTCAAAATTACAAAATTTTGGGCATCAAAAGATATTATCAAGAAAGTGGAAAGATAATCCATAGAATCAGAAAAAGTATAAAAGCCTAGTATCCACAACATATAACCCACAAAAATCAAAATGGATAAATAACAAAATTTTTAATGAGGAAAGATACGCAACGCACACAAAGAACACCTAAAATTCAACAACAAAAAAGAACAACCTGATTAATAAATAGATGAAATATCTCAACAGACACCTCCCCAAAGCAGATATATGCATAACAAGTAAGCATATTAAAAGATGTCCACTTTTAAAATATGTACTGGTTTTAATTATGCCATTAAAAAATTGCTAAACAAACAACAACAACAACAAAAAGAACAATGAGATACCACTACACAATCTATTAGAATGACCAAAATCCAAAACACTGACAATAAAGAATTCTGGAAATCATTTGGGGGAAGAGGAACTCTCGTTCATTGCTGGTTGGAATCCAAAATGGTATAGCCACCTTAGAAGATGGTATGGGAGTTTCTTACATAATTAAGTATACTCTTACCAAAGGATGCAGCAATTATACTTTGATATATGCTCAAAGGAATTAAAAACATATTCACACAAAAACCTGTACACAGATATATACAGCAGCTTTATTCATAAATGCCAAACTGTTGAAGCAACCAAGATACCCTTCAGTAGACAAATAGATAAATACCCTATGTTACATACAGGCAATGGAACATAAATATTTTTAGAAACTGTCTAGTTCCGTCACTCAGGCTGGAGTGCAGTGGTGCAATCTCGGCTCATTGTAACCTCCACCTATTCCTTTGCCTTCAAAGAAATCTCTTGCCTCAGCCTCCTGCGTAGCTGGAACCACAGGCATGCACTGCCATGCCCGGCTAATTTCCGTATTTTAAGTAGAGACGGGGTTTTACCATTTTGGCCAGGCTGGTCTTGAACTCCTGCTTTCAAGTGATCCTCCCGCCTAAGCCTCCCAAAGAGCTGGAATTATAGGAGTGACTCATCTCTCCTAGCCAGAATATTAGTAAGCATTAAAAATAAATGAGCCATCAAGTCATGAAAAAACATTGAGTAATCTTCAATGTATATTGCTAGGTAAAAGAAGCCAATCTGAAAAGTTTACATACTGTTGGATTACAACTATATGACATTCCATAATAGGCAAAACTATGGAGATAGTAGAAAGTTCACTGCTGGCCTGGGGTGAGGAGGAGAGAGGGGTGAATAGAGAGAACGCAGAGGAATAATAAGGCAGTGATACTACTGTGTGGTGCTGTAATAGTGTGTACATATTATTATCCATGTATCAAAATCATAGAATGTACAACATCAAGAGTGACCCTAATATAAAATGTGGACTTTGGGTGGTGACAATATGTCAATGTAGATTTACTGGCTGTAATAAATGTTCTACTCTGGGGTAGAATGTTGATAACAAGACAGATTATACGTAAGTAGCGGTGATAAGTTTATGGGAACTCTCTATACTTTCCCCTCAATTTTGCTGTGAATCTAAACTATTCAAAAAATAAATTCTATTCTTAAAAAGGTGACATCTTTGGTAAATAAATAACAATTCATTTTTTTAAAAAATGGGTAAAGATTTTAAGCAGGCATTTTTCCAAAGAAGACACACAAAATGTCAATAACCCCATAAAAGGTTTTCAAAATCACGAGCCATCAGGGAAATGCAAAATCAAAACTATAATGTAAAAAGGTACTACTTCATATCTACAGGCAAGTCTATTCTAAAAACTTCAGTCAGTTACATGTGCTGGTGAAAATGTGGAAAATTTGAATTCATATACAGTTTTGGTAGTAAATGAATAATGCTATTGCCATTTTGGAAAACAGCTTTATAGTTCCTCAAAAAGTTACACAAGCTACACATAGAGGTGCCTTATGTCTCACTTTTAGGTATATACTCTAGAGAATCGAAAATATATATCCATACAAAAATTGGTTTGTGAATGTTCATAGCTTCTTTCATAATTGCCATCAAGTGGAAACAACTAAAACGCTCAAGTGATGAATGGATAAATACGATGTGATATATCCATGGAAATGCAATATTATTCAGCCATAAAAGAAAAGAGGTCCTGACACATTTTGCACCGCAGATGCCAAACATTATGAGAACATTATGCTAAGTGAAATAAATCAGTTCCAAAAGACCACATATTGTATGATTCAATTTTTTGAAATGTCTGGAATAGGCAAATCTATAGACAGAAAATAGGTTAGTGGTTGCTAGTGACTAGGGAGAGAGAGAATGAGAAAAAAACTGCTAATATAGAGGATTTGTGTGGCGGGGGTTAGGAAATGATTAGCGATAGATACTAGCAAGGGTTGAACAACTTTGTGAATATACTAAACACAGTGAATTGCACACTTTAAAATAATACATTTTATGTCTCATGAATTATATCTCAACAAGATAAAAAATAAAAGAATGCCATGGAAGTGGAGCATAATTTTATATATTTAATTCAAATATATATATGTGATAATTAAATTTTAAAATGTAGACTAGTACTTCCTACTTGTTTTTGCACTTAAATCCTATGCCTCTTTTTTCTCGCTTAAGTATTCACAAATAATTCTTGACTTCCTGAATTATTTCCTCTTTGATCTCCCAAAAGCATTTATTGCCCATTACCCTCTTTTACCCACAGCATATTGTTCCTTGCATTGTAATTAATCTCTTTATGTATGTGTAGTGTTTGTTCAACCAGATTTTCAGTTCCTTCACAGAAGATATGGCATTTTACATTGCCTTATTTTCCAAAACTTAGCACAGAGAAGATACTTAGTGAATATTTACCCAAATAATGAAGCTTGTAATTTTCAAGCATCTTTCTTCTGAAAAATGCCATTGGAGTTTTGATAGAAATTACATTGAATCTGTACATCTCTTTGGACAATATGAATATTTTCACAATATTAATTCTAGTATACATAAACATCAGACATATTTCCATTTATTTATTTCTTCCTCAATGTATTTTGCAAATATTTTATAGTTTCTAGTGTATAGATCGTTTACCTCCTTGGTTAAATTTATTTCTAAGAATTTTTTGATGCTATTACACTAAACAGAACCAAACAGATGTAATGAGAGATTGTTTTCTTGATTTCTTTTTGGGATTGTTCATTGTTAGCGTGTACAAACACTACTAATTTCCACATACTGATTTTGTATCCTGAAATTTTGCTGAATTTGTTTATTAGTTCTAAGGGGTTATTTTTGGTAGATTCTCTAGAGTTTTCTATTCATAAGATCACGTCATTTGCAAACAGATAAAATTTTACTTTTTCCTCTATTATTTTGATGACTTTTAATTTTTTTTATTGACTGTATTCTGCGGCTAGGAACTCTTGTACTATATTGGATAAAAGCGGCAAGAATGGGCATCCTTGTCTTATTTATTCTTGATCTTAGAGTAAAAACGTATTTTTTCACATTTTCTAAGTTAGCTGTGGGTTTGTCATATATGGCCTTTATTATTTTGAGGTACATTTTTTTCTATGCTTAATTTGCTGAGAGTTTTTTTTTTATCACAAAAGGATATTGAATTTTCTCAAATGCTTTTTCTGCATCTATTGAGATGATTGTACAGTTTTTATCCTTCATTCTGTTCATGTGGTGTGTCACATTGATTGGTTCGGGCAAGTTGGAGCATCCCAGGGATAAATCCTACTTAATCGTGTGTAATCCTTTTTATCTGCTGTTGAATTCAGTTTCCCAGTACATGATAGAGAATTTTTACATCTATGCTTATCAGAAAAACTGGCCTATAAACTAATTTCCTTCCTTCCCTTCCTTCTTTCTTCCTTCCTTCCTCTCTCCCTCCCATCCTCCCTCTCTCTCTCTCTTTTTTTTTTGACAGAGTCTTGCTCTGTCACCCAGGATGGAGTGCAGTGGTGGGATTTCAGCTCACTGCAACCCCTCTCTTCCAGGTTCAAGTGATTCTCATGCCTCAGCCTCTCACGTAGCTGGGACGTGCCACCATGCCCGGCTAATTTTTCTATTTTTATTAGAGACGGGGTTTCACCCTGTTGGTCAGGCTGGTCTCAAACTCTTGGGCTCAAGTGATCCACACACCTCGGCCTCCCAAAGTGCTGGGATGAGACACATGAGCCACCATGCCCGGCCAAACTTGTTTTTCTTGTAGTGTCCTTTTCTGGTTTTGGTGTTAGGGTAATGCCAGCCTCATAAGAGAAGTCTGACAATTTTCCTTTCTCCTCAATTTGAGAAGGATTAGTGCTTCGTTGTTGTCGTTAAATATTTGGTAGAATTTACCAGTGAAGTCGTTGAGTCCTTCAGTTTTTGTTTGTTTGTTTGTTTGTTTTGTTAGAAGATTTTTGGTTACCGTATCATTCTTTTTATTTACTATTGGTCTGTTCAAATTTTCTGCTTCTTTATGATTCAGTCTTGGAAGTTTATATCTTTTGAGAAATTTATCATTTTTTTTCTGTTACCCAGTTTTTGCTGTATTATTGTTCCTATTAGACTTTTATGATCATTTTGTTTCTGTAGCATAAGTTGTAATGTCTCTTCTTCATACTATAATTTTATTTGCTTTATTTCTCGTTTTTTCGTCTAGCTAAAGGTTACTGATTTTATCTTTTAAAAACCACCTCTTACTTTCATTGATCTTTTATGTTGATTTTTTTTAGAGTCTCTATTTCATTTATTTCTACTCTGATCATTTTTATTTCGTTTTTCTCTTGACTTTGATCATTTTTTTTCTAGTCCTTTTGGTGTAAATTTGAATTATTTGAGATACTTGTTTTTACTTTACTTAGAAGCTTATCACAATAAACTTCATATTAGAACAACTTTTGCTTCATTCCGTAAATGTAGGTATCTTATGCTTCCATTTTGATTTATATCTCTCTATTTTTTTACTTCAATTTTAATTTTTTCTTTGACCAACTTGCTCTTTAGGAATGTGTTGTTCAGTTTGCACACGTGTGTGAATGTTCCACTTTTTCTCCTGTTATTTTTAGTTTCACACCACTGTGACCAGAAAAGTGTGAATTTACCTAAGTAATGATGCAAGTTTTATCTTTTCTATCTTCTTTTTTCTTGCTATTTATTTTTATTTGTCCTTCATTCCACCTATGTCCCACTCCATTTCACACATTTAAAATGTCTCAAGAGAAATGCTCCTATTTTGCTGGTAAGTCACAATTTAATGTGTATCATCCCCTCACGCTGAGTTCTTAAGCAAGGCTAACTTAGAGTCTTCTGATCTCCTTTATGATGAAGGGCCTACTATGTTGATAATTAATTTGTATCTTTGCAATATGAGACCTAAGCAAACTATATATGGCCTGCAATTTACCAGGTTCTGAATATTGTCATATATAATTACCCTTACCTATGAAGACTGCTCCTGGCTTCACTTGAAAAGATGAAATATACGTCATACTTTTCCAAAAACATATTGTTAAGTATAGAGACAGACATTTAGTTGCATGAGATTTTCTCCATAGTAAATAGCAATAAGGAGAATGGTTTCTCTTGTGATATTTCATTTGGCTATTTCTCTATAGGTGACTTAGATAACAACAGAGGTGAAAGCTTATCAAATTTGCCAATAGCCGGGCGCGGTGGCTCAAGCCTGTAATCCCAGCACTTTGGGAGGCCGAGGCGGGTGGATCACGAGGTCGAGAGATCGAGACCATCCTGGTCAACATGGTGAAACCCCGTCTCTACTAAAAGTGCAAAAAATTAGCTGGGCATGGTGGCACGTGCCTGTAATCCCAGCTACTCAGGAGGCTGAGGCAGGAGAATTGCCTGAGCCCAGGAGGCGGAGGTTGCGGTGAGCCGAGATCGCGCCATTGCACTCCAGCCTGGGTAACAAGGGCGAAACTCCGTCTCAAAAAAAAAAAAAAAAAAAAAAATTGCCAATAATATCCAAACAAAACGCACAGTTATTATGCAATTTTGACTAAAACTGTCCTTACCAGACTAAGATGATTAATGTTAAGGTCTCCATTTCTATTTATACATGCGCACAGTAACACACACAAAAAGCTTGAAAATGTGGTAATATATAAAATAACCTGAAGGGTTTTACATTTGGACTCAATATAAAGGACAGTTTGCTAAGAATCAAAATATTTTCACAAATGGATTGCCTTTGGGTTAGGAAGTTCCTTTATTTCAACTGTTCAGACAAATAACTAATGACCGTATGTCATGGATATTATAGGAAGGATTTCTTCATAAAAATAGATATTATAGAGGATGACCCATCAGGGCCTTTGAAATTCCATTTCCTTGAATATGTTTTTGAAAATTAATTTCTTCATTCCTTCTACTCATCTCTCCTAAAAGTAACTTAGATTCTTTGCTTGAGATTTTGCCCAAGGTTACTAGTTTATCAGTTCATAACTAGGTTGAGAATACACAAGATGCCCACCTGAGTGCCAGACCAGTGCTCTTTTCACTACACGTCATTGTTGCTTTTATCAGTTACACGGGGACATACCACTGGAACACTTATTCCTTTGCCTGTTTGTTGTTTCATCTATTTGTTTCCACTTAATCTGTGTTTAATATATTCTTTATAGTGTATATTTCTGGCACACACTAGAAACTTGATATGTGCAAAAATTATCTTGGCACCCACCTGCTTTTATGTGAATTTTCCCATTTCTGTGTATGTGTTTTTTTAATGAAAATGAAAAAGCTATTAAGAATGGGACTCATGCCGGGCGCGGTGGCTCAAGCCTGTAATCCTAGCACTTTGGGAGGCCGAGGCGGGTGGATCACGAGGTCGAGAGATCGAGACCATCCTGGTCAACATGGTGAAACCCCGTCTCTACTAAAAATACAAAAAATTAGCTGGGCGTGGTGGCGCGTGCCTGTAATCCCAGCTACTCAGGAGGCTGAGGCAGGAGAATTGCCTGAACCCAGGAGGCGGAGGTTGCGGTGAGCCGAGATCGCGCCATTGCACTCCAGCCTGGGTAACAAGAGCGAAACTCCGTCTCAAAAAAAAAAAAAAAAAAAGAATGGGACTCATATGTTAGCCTTTTTCCTCTATGTACTTCCATTTAAAAATATATTTTTTTGCCCCAGACAGTGGAAATTGCTTTCAATATTTACCTATATATGTAAATATATGTATATGTGGATATACATACATATGCCAGCTATATATCTGCATATGCATATATATATACACACCTCTTATTTATTTTTATTTATTTTATTGCATTTTAGATTTTGTGGTACATGTGAAGAACATGCAAGATTGTTGCATAGGTACACACATGGCAGTGTGATTTGCTGCCTTCCTCTCCGTCACCTACATTTGAATTGCAAAAAATATTATGTGCAAATATCAAAGAACAGCTATTTCTTGCTATTTATTGCTAAATGACTTTAAAGTGGTTTACCCCATATTTACATTGTGCATTTTGCAGTACAGCCATGTTATTTTGGAGCTATGTGCTCTTCTAGCAATAAAGAATTCAGAAACTCTGGCATGATGGCCACTGTATAAGAGCAATAGGCCAGGAGTGGTGGCTCATGCCTGTAATCCCAGCACTTTGAGATGCTCAGGTGGGTGGATCACGAGGTCAGGAGTTTGAGACCAGCCTGGCCAATATAGTGAAACCCCGTCTCTACTAAAAATACAAAAAAAATTAGCCGGGCATGGTGGCGCGTGCCTGTAGTCTCAACTTGGGAGGCTGAGACAGAAGAATTGCTTGAACTCTGGAGGAGGAGGCTGCAGTGAGCCGAGATTATGCCATTGCATGCCAGTCTGGACAACAGAGCGAGACTCTATCTCGAAGAAAAAAAAAGAGAGCAATAATGATAAATGCTTTTGCACTTTTATGTGTAAGTTTTAAAAGTGATATTTGGCAGTTCACTTTTAGTACAGGTGAATTACTGTAGCAATCAATACTGTTTCATTTTAGGAGATACTCCTGTGACACTTCTGTACAAATATTTCTGGATCTTAAGTGAACACCATTCCATCTCTTCTTCTTAGACTATCCATAAAACACAAAACAAAACCACTGTATTAACTTTGACACTGTCTTTCTAATCTTCATTCCATCTTATGTGTATCAGGTTCTGCACCAAAAAGAAAAACAGCCTAGGGTGTGGGGTAAGGAAGTGAATAAAAGTGTTTCTCAGTGTAGCTTACTCTTCCTTCTGAACCTCTTCCTAATTCTCCATTGTGTTTACATGTTATTGAGTCTTCTTTTCATGTTTATGATGAGTATACTTCCAAAAAAAAGACAGATTGGCCCTGTCAGATTTCCATAAGAAATGCATAAACAAGAATGTGGTGTTAAATACTACCATCACCCCAACGAGAAAATCTGAAAACATAATGTTAGCTCTCCTCTCTCTCTTTCTAATATTTAAATATACATGGGGACAAAAACAATCTCTTTTCAAATGCATTTCAGCTGATTGACTTTACAGTAGAGCCATGAAAGCCAAACCTGTTCTTTAAGGATATTTTGTTTCTGGACATTTAAGATCTGTCAATCATATTTATCACAATCAATCAATATTCTGTCAAAAGAGCAAACAAAGATGTTACCTTCACAATTTCCTGGATCATAGCCCAAATGTCAAGGAGCTGAAATTTGTTCAGCCCCCTCTTTCTAACTGTTTCAGATTATAGTGTTCAATCCCTGTGAGAGCTTTCTTTCTCTTGCTTGGGTCATTTCTAGATGAATGGCTCAGATTGACCTACTCTTGCAAATATGAGAAAGAATAAGCTTGGCTTTGAATGTCATGGCTCACAGGAGAGATGGACATTTTTCATGCCTTTTGGCAAATAGATGAGAGGACCCTACTTTTAATATAGTCCCTTCAAAGGAAGCACACCAAGATACGGCCTCTCGTCTTTTGCTCAGGCATAGACTATTCATCTTCCTAGCCTCATAAAGTCCCCACAAACGTCTTTCCCCTAATCAAAGACAAAGCAAATTATTAGGCTACTAAACATGTCCACAAAACATATGTAGAATTTGTTTTTTGTTTGCCGATAAGTCTAAAGTGTTTATATTTAACAAAACTGTGGATATAATCGACTAATTTTTTAAATCAATGGTATATCCCCTACCCCTTGGGTTACCCTTGATCTTTTTTTCACTCTTCATTGATTTAAGTACAAAAGAGCACCAAGAAAAAAAAAATCAGTAATTCTGAATATTCAAAAAACATGTTTGGGTCTTAATTTTTAAGAGCATCTTATCAATAGTCCTTTAGAAAAAATAAGGGTTATTATAGAAACTCTGATTCATATTAGCATACAAAACAGGCACATTTACAATGATGTTTTATATCGAAAAATTACAGATTCAGGGTAGTTATTATAAAGCAAATTTAGCTAGTTTAATGCAAATATGCTGTGATTTAGTTATTCTCAACTTTACCACAGTGAGGCAGTGTTATGCAATGGTAAATGGTATAAAACTTCTTAGAGTCAAATGAAAAGAAATTAAAATTCTGGCTTTACCTCTAACTAGGTGTAAGATCAACATGTTATTTACCTCTTCCAGCCTCAGGCTGCTCCTTTGTAAAATGGAAAGAATAATAATTAACTCAAAGAGTCAATGTTAAGATTAATGTACTGAGTATGAAGCCTTGCATTCAGTAAGTGTACAAATAAACGACGATAACAAACCAAACAAAAAAGGTACTTATATGTAAATAATGCAGACACTAAACACATACTTTCCTGATTGAACATACATACACAAAAATGGTTGATAATAATAAACTTCTTTTTACTAATACATATACTCCACAAATGACTAGATCAATGGATCTCTTGGATAAAAGCAGAGTTCATGTTCTCCTCTCCTTCTGAACCATGTCATCCATGGCTTTGATTGTTTTTAAGAGAGTTTTGTGATTTGAATTATCACTTGATAAACTGCCAGTTCCATGCAGGGACATGGATGAAGCTGGAAACCATCATTCTCAACAAACTAATACAGGAACAGAAAACCAAACACCACATATTCTCGCTCACAACTGGGAGTCAAATGATGAGAACACATGAACACAGGGAGGGGAATATCACACACCGGGACCTGTTGTGAAATGGTGGGCTAGAAGAGGGATAGAATTAGGAGAAATACCTAATGTAGATGACCGGTTGATGCGTGCAGCAAACCACCATGGCAAGTGTATATCTATGTAAGAAACCTGCAGGTTCTGCACATGTAGCCCAGAACTTAAAAGTATAATTTTAAAAAGATAACAAAAAAAAGTCAAAAGAAATATCAGCTGTGCTTGTATGATCCTACAAAGGTGACAGGATAAGAACTGTACCATAGGCCTGTGTTCCATCAAGGGCCAAGAGAAAGGAGTTGTTCCAACTATTTACAGTCCCACTACTATATAGGGAGGGGGCCAGAGTTGAAGGGGAATTAGCGCAAGGAAAGGATGATGCTATGAGTCAGTTGGGATTCCTGATGAATCTCTGAGATCTGGGATGCTTAGTAAGTGTCACAGCAAGATCTGAAAAAAAGCTTTGGAAACTTAAGGGAAATAGTTCATCTTAGTTTTCCTGAAAATCTGGGTCATGATATTCATGGCACTTCAACTTTTTGGCAGTGTCACAGAGGTATAAGTGTACATATTTTCCTTATTGTTATTACTTAAGATGCAGGGGTACATGTGCAGGTTTGTGATATTAAAATATTGTGTAACGGTGAGTTCTTGGCGTCTAGTATACCCATCATCCAAAAAGTGAACATTGTATCCATTGGGTCGTGTTTCAAGTGTTTCAAGCCTTATCCTACAACATTTTCCCCTTTTGAAGTCTCCAGTATCTATTGTTTTCATCTTTATGTCCACTTGTACCCATTGCTTAGCTCTCAGTTGTAAGTGAGAACACACAGGACTTGATTTTCTGTTTCTGAATTATTTCACTTAGAATAGTGGCCTCCAGCTCCATCCATTTTGTTCAAAGGACATGACTTAATTCTTTTTTTATGGCTGTATACTATTGCATTATGTACATATATCACATTTTCATTATGAAATCATTCAGTGATTCATACGGTTTGGATGTGTGTCCCCACCCAAATCTCATCTTGAATTGTAATAATGCCCGCATGTCAAGGGTGGGACCAGGTGGAAATAATTGAATCATGGGAGTGGTTTTTCCCATGCTGTTCTTGTCATAGTGAGTTCTCACGAGACCAGATACTTTTTTTTTTTTTTTAATAAAGGGCTTCCCCTTTCTCCCAGCTTTTTTTTAAGTTCTTGATAGACATTTATTAAACTGTTTTTTGATGCACCATCCTAAATTAGACAATACAAATTATTGAGGCTTCTGTTTATTCAACAAATGTTTATTGCTCATCTACTATGTGACAATTGTGACATACTCAAACCATATCTACCCTAGAAAGAACACAGTCAGTACTCATCTACTCACTTATTTTGTCGATCTCATTCACTAACAGTAAAGAAAATCTCATTTTTACTAATCTTTCTCTTTTCTTTTTTCTTTTTTCTTTTTTTTTTTTTTTTTTTTTTTGCATTCCAGGACATATACCCTTTCCAAAATCACATTAATCAGCCCTTCTCTAAATATCATCACTTCACTTTTAGGTAGTCTAAAAATGCATACTAATTATATTCTATCTCTCATTTCTTCTGAAAGAATCACATGTTGTCATTGAATTAAGGCAATTTGTTATTTTGGAATGGTACAGATTACCAGGAGTGAGTTTAGCAGATGAATATATTTTACTGCTCAGTTATAAATACTCAGATAAAGAAAAAACAGCATGATATATTTTACTTGCAAGATGTTGAGAATAACAGGATTTTAAGATTGGAATAGCTTATGTATATGTGTAATCCAATGGTCTCATTTTATAGAAAGGAAAACTAAGATTCTAGAATATGCAGAGTCATCAAATGAGTTAGAAATAGAAACAAAAATTAAAATAATTCCATCTGAATCTCAGATCAATACTCTTTCTTCTATTCCTGCCAACCTGCATGAAATATTGAGTTCCGCGTTGTGTTTCAATTCAAGGTAAGAACAAGAATTGCCAAGGATCAAGTTGATGTATCTAACTAATTTGTCTAGAATTCAAGTTGAAAGTGATTACTTTATGAACCAAATATTTCCACAGATATGTTTACTTGACTTACATAATTTTAAAAATGTTTTTGTGTCATTTTTTAGCAGTCTAAAAAGAAGAGATTTCACATAAAATCAAGATTAAAGAAGTTTTCCTTTAAAAAAAAAAAAGATCTGGCAATAATGGGTTACCTTCCTCACATAACAAAAATTGACTGGAGCTAGATAGAATATTCCACATTTAAAAAAGAAATGGGACTTCAGTTTATCATAGTTCCCACTAATTTCTATTTTTCCTACACATAGACTTTTTATTCATTTATGTTTATATACTATATATCCCTGCAGCCCTAGAATTTTAAGTTTCTGACTTCTGAAATCAAGCTTACATAGACATTTTCAAGTTTAAATGACCCATATCTTCAAACTTCTTAAATAATTAGAAAAATTAGAAACTTGAAATACTTAACATTATAGAAAGATAGTTTAAAGGTCATTGTGATATTACTGTAAATATTCCTGAAATGAGATTATTTTACTACTTCATTACTCAGCAAATGTTATTCAAAGTTAAAGAGAGGTAAAAAATGATGCCTATTAGTGAAATAATTTACTATGACACATTTACATGCTTCCTTAAAAAATGACTAGGCAAATTCTACACATTCAAAAAAATAAGATGTGTTTTGGTTGTGAAAGGTACAGTATGCAAAATATTTCTGCCAAGCTACAGTATAACAGCCAAAGATTGAGGACATGTTAATCATTGCTTCAGGATTCCAAGATACAGCCTATATGCTTATGATATCATTCTTTAGTATACTGTTGATAAAGCCTGATGGATAGCACATAAATAACCAATTATAAGAAGTATATGAATACAGGCAGAGATATCTACCTCCAATCTAATGCCAAGACTACTGGCTATAAATAAATTTCTTTTGCTTATACAATGTTTTACAACTGGTTTGACTACTTTGAACAAAATATTATTTGTCTGAAATGTTCTGAAATTTTGAAGTCACATTTTTTGACTAATATAGAATTATAATTTGATAATATATAAAAGCCATTTTCAATTTTATATTGTTTTTGATTTTTAGTTCAGATAATTTCAGAAGTAAAAAAATGTGCCTTGACTTTATGCATGATCATTTCTCTACCTCTGAGAAAAAACTTTCTCTATCCTTTTTTCTTGTAATTGGACTCTCACTGCCTTCCTGACTCAACATATATAGACCATTAACTTCAAAATGGAATGGGAATTGGCAAATTATGTATTATGAACTCACATCTCCTAATACAAAATACATTCTGTCCTCCATAAATAATGCATAATTATCACCATAAGAAAATATATAGGTTCAGCTTTTATTTTCCACTTTACAGATCCTCCCTAGACCAGAAATAAGTACAATTTGAGAGCCATTAGGCTTAAAATAAAATATTAGGAGCCAAAGCAAACTTGCACAGAGATACTTGGGTATTTTTCCCCTTTGTTATTAAAAAGTCTTATCTACAGTTGCTCTAAAAATATAGAATTATTTTCTGATTAAGTTAAAATCATTATAAATTTGACTTTTTTTTTTTTTTTTGTATTTCCAGAGATACTTTGAAAACTATTTTCAAAATTGGTTTGGAAATTCTTAAATTGCCCACTGGGGTGGTCCTTGAGTTAACTGAAATAGAGCAGTTGTGATACATCATGGTACAATTTCTAGAAAATAATTCAAAGTAAACTGTAAAGGATTTTATAGAGCCCAAACTAAATATTTTAAATACATTGTCTACTCATTTTCTACATTTCTTTGTAAAATCTCCCTGTCTTTTCCCAACACTTTATTTGTAAACCATATTATGACCTTGTTTGAGTAAAAATCCTAATGACAGCAAGGTGTTATAAATGACTATCATTTAACAGATTTAATATCTCTCTAGCCATTTTTATTGCCACAACTGAGTAATGAATATAGCTAAGTTAGAAACTTGGAAATTGAGTGTAAATCACTGAATCTTCAAATAAAACTTATTTTGTACCCACTTAACAAAAAATGTTGTGGGAAATTATAGTATTATAAATGGGTCTTTCCATATGAGAAGAGATTATATTAACACAACAACAAAATATTATTCTAACATGTTCTCAATATTTCAAAAAATCCAAGCCTGATGTAAGAATAATGGTTAGTACCTAATGATATTTCATAATTTGAGGTTTTTACTTATTACAACATTCATGGCCACATGCCAGTCAAAAAGCATAATTTGACCATCACTATTCAGAGAGTACCTGGATTAGAGAAATTATTTCTGACTTGATAAAATTTATATTGTAATTGGAATGCTTAGATGTGCATGGAGATATGCACATACACATAAAATCAGGTAGAATAATAATATGAAGAATAATTTACAGAGGTTTAGTTTTTTATTAAAGAGTCACTTAAGAATGATAATTCATCCTCTGACAGATAATATAAAGCTAAAGCAATTGCTATCTCATGAGGTGGGGTATGTCTGTGATTTTGGGGGAGGATGTCCATTGAGAAATAGACTAATCCAAACTGTAGATTAAATCTAGATTCCCAGACACTGAAAGTGCCTGGAACATGGTATGTATTCAATAAAATGTTGTTGAATTAATGCATATTTTATACCAAGTCAATATGCTACTTCTGCAATTCATTTTGTAGTGCTACTTAGATTTACTTTTGGGGCAAATATAGAACGAGCCTGACCTTTTTCATATGATGAAACTTTATTTTAAAAATTTATTTATTCATTTCTATTTGTTCAAAGTAAATACCTTTCTACATTTTGATATATAAATAACTCATTTTACAATGAAAACAACAATTATGGATAACCTATCATTATCCAGCCTCTTCCCAATAACCTTCAGAGCTATAATATCTCCAGCATCTAGAAAAATAATTGGTACACAGTCCACGGTAAAAAAAAAAAAAAAATTTGAAAGTATAAAAAGATGAAGAACTTTATTACTCTTGGCAGAATCTGGCTGGTGGAGAAAAATTTAGGGTGATCACTCCTGGAAGGAAGAGTAAAAGAATACCTGAAATTTATTTTCTGCATCATTAGTTTATTAATACACTATTATTATTATTATTACTATTATTATTTATTTAAGTGTACTGCATTTGCTAAGCATGTTCTCAGCTTCTTCCAGGGTTTTTACAGTTTTAGGTTTTACATGTAAGTCTAATTCATCTTGAATTAATTTTTGTGTATGGGGTCTGGTTTAAATCTTCTACATATGGCTACACAATTACCTCAGCATCATTTATTAAACAGAAAAATCCTTTCTTCATTGCTTATTTTTATCAGGTTTGTTGAAGATCAGATAGCTGTAGGTATGTGGTCTTATTTTTGGGTTTCCTATTCTGTTCCATTGGTTTGTGTGTGTGTTTTTGTACCAGTACCATGCTGTTTTGGTTACTGTAGACTTGTAGCATAGTTTGAAGTCATGTAACATGATTCCTCCAGCTTTGTTCTTTTTGCTTATGATTATCTTAGCTATTCAGGTTCTTTTTGGATCCATATGAATTTTAAAACAGTTTTTTTTCTAGTTCTCTGAAGAGTGTTATTAGTATTTTGATAGGAATTACATTGAATCTATAAATTGCTTCAGGTAGTATGGCCATTTTAACAATATTGGTTCTTCCTATCCAGTAGCCTGGAATGTTTTCCCATTTGTTTGTGTCCTCACTGATTTATTTGAGCAGTGGTTTATAGCTCTCCTTGAAGAGGTCCTTCACTTTCCTTGTTAGTTGTATTCCTAGGTATTTTATTCTTTTTGTGGCAATTGTGAATGGGAGTTCTTTCCTGATTTGGCTTTTAGGTTGACTGTAGTTGGTGTATAGGAATGCTAGTGATTTTTTCACATTGCTTTTATGTCCCGAGACTTTGCTAAAGTTGTTTATCAGCTTAACAAGCTTTTGGACTGAGACTATGGGATTTTGCTCAATATAGGATCATGTCATCTGCAAACGAAGACATTTTGCCTTACACTCTCCCTATTTGGGTACATTTTATTTCTTTCTCTTGCCTGGTTGTTCTGGCTGGAACTTTCAGTACTATGTTGAAGGAGTGATGAGAGAGCTCAACCTTGTTTTGTGCCACTATTCAAGGGCCATGCTTCTAGCTTTTCCCTATGCAATAAGATATTGGCTGCTTTTTCTCATATAAGGTTTTTATTGTTTTGAGGTACGTTTCTTCAACACCTAGGTTATTGAGAGTTTTTAACTTAAAGGGTGTTGAATTTTATTGAAATCTTTTTCTGCATCTATTGAGATAATCATGTGAGTTTTGTCTTTAGTTTTGTTTATGTGATGAATCACATTTATTGGCTTATGTATGTTGAACCATCCTTGTGTCCTGGAATGAAGCCTACTTGATCATGGTGGATACATTTTTTTTGATGTGCTGCAGGATTTGGTTTGCCAGTATATTGTTGAGAATTTTTTTATTGATATTCATCAAGGATGCTGGCCTGAAGTTTCCTCTTTTTTTTTTTTTTTATTTCTGCCAGGTTTTGGTATTGGGATGATGCTGACCTTACATACTGAGTTAGTGAGGAGTCTGTTCTCCTCAATTTTTTGGAGTAGTATCAGTAGAAACAGTACTAGCTATTATTTGTACATATGGTAGAATTCAGCTATCACTCCATTGTGTCCTTTGTTTGTTTGTTTGTTTTGCTAGGCTACTTATTACTCCCTCAATTTCAGAACTTGTTATTGGTAAATTCAGGGAGGTAAATTTTCCTGGTTCAGTCTTAGGAGGGTGTGTTTGTCCAGGAATTTATCAATTTCTTCTAGATTTTCTGGTTTATGCACATAGAGGTGTTCATAATATTCTCTAATTGTTTCCATTTTTGTGGAGTCAATGGTAATATCCTCCTTGTCTATAAAAATCTTAAAAGAAAGTTTACAAGTATATGTTCATGTTTTAGAATTTGGCAATGGATATTTAAATATGACATTAAAAAAACAATGCAAGGCTGCTTCAACATATACAAGTCTATACATGCAATCCACCACATAAACAGAACCAAAGACAAAAAACCATGATTATCTCAATAGACGCAGAGAAGGCCTTTGACAAAATTCAACAGCCCTTTATGCTAAAAACTCTCAATAAACTAGGTATCAGTGGAATGTATCTGAAAATAGTAAAAGCTATTTATGAAAAACACACAGCCAATATCATACTGAATGGAAAAAAACCTGAAGCATTCCCTTTGAAATCTGGAACTAGACAAGGATTCCGTCTCTCACCACTCCTATTCAATATAGTACTGGAAGTATTAGCCAGAGCAATCAGGCAAGAAAAAGAAATGAAAGGTATTCAATTAGGAAAGGAGGAAGTCAAATTGTCTCTATTTGCAGATGACATGATTGTACATTTAGATGACTCCATCATCTTGGCCCCAAATCTCCTGAAACTGAAGCAACTTCAGCAAAGTCTCAGGATACAAAATCAATGTGCAGAAATCACAAGCATTCCTATACACCAATTACAGATTAAAAGAGGCAAATCAACAGTGAACTTCCATTCACAATCACTATGAAGAGAATAAAATACCTAGGAATACAACTAACAAAGGATATAAAGACCCTCTTCAAGGAGAACTATGAGTCACTGATAAAGGAAATAAGAGAGGACACAAACAGATGGAAAAACATTCCATACTCATGGTTAAAAAGTGAAAGTGGCCATACTGCCCAAAGTAATTTATAGATTCAATGCTCTCCCTATCAAGCTACCAATGACTCTCTTCACAGAACTAAGAACCACCTTAAACTTCATATGGAACCAAAAAAGAGCCTACATTGCCAAGACAATCCTAAGCAAAAAGAGCAAAGCTGGGGGCATCACACTACCTGATTTCAAACTATACTACAAGACTACAGTAATCAAAACAGCATGGTACTGGGACCAAAACAGAGATATCAACCAATGGAACAGAACGGAGGACCAGAGGCAACACCACACATCTACGACCATCTGATCTTTGACAAACCTGACAAAAACAAGGAATGGGGAAAGGATTCCCTGTTTAATAAATGGTGTTGGGATAACCGGCTAGCCATGTGCAGAAAACAGAAACTGGACCCCTTCCTGACACCTTACACTAAAATTAACTCCAGATGGATTAAAGACTTAAACAAAAGACCTAATGCCATAAAAACCCTAGAAGAAAACCTAGACAAAACCATTCAGGACATAGGCATAGGCAAGGACTTCATGACTAAAACACCAATAGCGTTGGCAACAAAAGCCAAACTAGACAAATGGGATCTAATTAAACTCCAGAGCTTCTGTACAGCAAAATAAACAATCATTAGAGTGAACCGGCAACCAACAGAACGGGAAAACATTTTTGCAATCTACCCTTCTGACAAAGGGCTAATATACATAATCTACAAAGAACTAAAACAGATTTACAAGGAAAAAAAAACCATTCAAAAGTAGGCAAAGGACATGAACAGACACTTTTCAAAAGAAGACATATATATGAGGCCAACAAACACATGAAAAAATGCTCATCATCACTAGGCATTAGAGAACTGCAAATCAAAACCACATTGAGATATCATCTCATGCCAGTTAGAAAGGTGATCATTAAAAAATCTGGAGACAACAGATGATGGAGAGGATGTGGAGAAATAGGAACACTTTTACACTGTTGGTGGGAGTGTAAATTTTTTCAACCACCCTGGAAGACAGTATGGCAATTCCTCAAGGACCTAGAAATAGAAATTCCATTTGACTCAGCAATCCCATTACTGGTTATATATCCAAAGGATTATAAATCATTCTATTATAAAGACACATGCAGAGGTATGCTCATTGTGGTACCATTTACAATAGCAAAGACCTGAATCCAACACAAATCCCCATCAATGATAGACTGGAAAAGGAAAATGTGGCACATATACACCATGGAATACTATGCAGCAATAAAAAAACGATGAGTTCATGTCCTTTGTAGGGACATGGATGTATCCGACAGAAGAACAGACAATCTGACAGAAGCAAACTGATAGAAGAACAGAAAATCAAACACCACATGTTCTCACTCATAGGTGGGTGTTGAACAATGAAAACACAGGGACACAGGGAGGGGATCATCACACACTGGGGTCTGTTTGGGGGGACTATGGGAGGGAGAGTTAGGGGTAGGGAGGTTGGGGAGAAATAACATGGGGAGAAATGCCAGATGTAGGTGACAAGGGGGATGGAGGCAGCAAACCACATTGCCATGTATGTACCTATGCAACAATCCTGCATGATCTGCACATGTACCCTAGAACCTAAAGTGCAATAAAATACACACATACACACACACACACACACACACACACACACACACACACACACATATATAAGGATAAGCGACAAAATAAAACCAGATAAATTGAATTTCATCAAAATTAGTCTAGGCAACATAGCAAGAACCTGTCTGTACAAAAAAAATATAATTAACAAAATTAACAAGGCATGGTGGTGCACACCTGTATTCCTAGCAGCTCAAGAGGCTGAGGTGAGAGAATCACTTGACCTCAGGAGCTCAATGTTTCAGTGAGCTGTAATTGCCCACTGTTCTCCAGCCTGCACAACAGCGAAATTCTGTCTCTAAATTTAAATTAAAACAAATTTAAAAAAGAAAAGCTTATGCATCATAAGACTTTACTAAAAAAAATAAATACAGCCTGCAGGAGTGAATTCAATAAACTTCTTTTCTGCTATTCATTCATAGCATTTTTCATCTCATCCATTTATTTCATAATTCTGCCTTTTATGGTGCTTGCATCTCTTATTCCTTTTGTTTTCCTCTGTATAATCCCCAACTGAGTGGCTTCTTGATGCAGGTGACTAATAAAATTTTCTTCAATTAACTATCAAGTGAATGCCAACTTATCTTATGTTCCCTGGATACTTATCATCATTTAAGAACACTTAAAAAACAATGGCTTAGCAATAGAGAAATATTTCATAGGAAATTTTGAACAAATAAGTGATCAAATTCACTTTTATGTAATGAGTAATATGTCCTAGATGAGTAAATTTAAGTCACATTTTTAAGGAAGTAAAGAAGTGCTTTTTAAGCAGTTGGCAGAAATGAATCTATAGCAGTGCAGGTGGGAAAATAATGGAATCAATAATGGATTAATAGAATCAATGAAGACATAGCAGTAACATTGATGTGAAATGAGGTGATAAATGAGATTGCATGCAGTACATGGGCCATGATTGTAAGTGATACAAAATACAAATTTATGAACAACAAATAACAGGGATTTTGTTAATTCTTTACCTTATTTATCTATTGCTTGTATAAATGTAATACATTTGACTCAGGCAATCCAGAAAAATTACACAGAGGTTTATCTAACTGACATTTTATCTATCAAATCAGAGGGATTAGAAGTGGTGCCTTATCTCTCTACCTATTATTTAAATAGGAATATATATACATATATATATATATATATATATATGATACATTTCATTGATCCTCTAAGACAATTAATGCCACATAGCAATATAACTGAACATAATAGACATGGATATGAAGATTGGTTTAGGATTGTATCCACTTACTAGAAATTATCATAAAACCTTAAGTCTAATTTTTGGAAAGGCTATATTCACATCACAATAGAAATAAATCACCCATATACATCACTAATTCTATGGTTATATATAGCCGGCAAAATTGCCTGCAGCAAGGCAAATTTAGTCACTATAATTTAATGTTCGTGTATGTGTGTGTGTGATCAATATACATTGCTACAAGCATGTTTATATAAGTGTGTTGATTATGAAACCTACTTTAGCATTCTATACCAATTGATGTTTTTTTATAATGCTGTCTGGTATTTGATGACTGTTAACTTGTGTTGTTTTGTATCTTCTTTGTGTACAGGCAGTATCTTGCTCAATCTCAGTGTCTCTAGCCGAAGACAGCAGTACTGGCCAAGACATCCTCCCTACCCTGATAAAAATAGTTATAAAGACACAGAGAAGCTAGAGGACCGATTGTTCCTTCTAAACTGCCCAGATAAGAAAGTAAAATTCATAGCCCAATCTTCTTAATAAAGAACAACCTACAAGTATATAAAATGTTTATCCACTTAAGTACTTATCCACTGAAGAACTTTAAAAGCTTTTTGAACTTTGACAAGCATAAAAAAAATTGATGATGATCAAGAGTAGAAAAACATGCATGTAATTTGGTCGCTTGCCAAATAATTGAAGGACACACTAAATAACTCCTCTGTATTATTAGAGATGATGACACAGGCTGAAAAGAAGCCCAAAGCTGTCTGTGTTTCAGCAGATTTACTTAATAGGAAAGCTTGTTGTGTCTTTAGACCTTAAAAGGAACAGAAAACAAAGATTTTTTGAGAGGGATTAAGGGAAGTTCGTGGAATTCCTGCCATTATTATTGGACGTTGAACTTCTCTCTCTCATATAGCAGTAGTCATGCTTCCTTTCTCCTCCAATCCCTCAGAAAAACCTTGCAACCTTAAAAAGAACAACAAATATCTTTTTATGGTTAAGGTATTTCTCTCCAATTCCACTAAAAGAAAACATTGAAACGAAAGTTCAAAAAACAAACCAAAATCAAAAACAAAAACTCACATCTAAAGTCAACACAATGTGTTTGAAAATATATGAAGAGGACAGCATTTGCCAAGATTTATTTGCATTTAGATAGCATAGTGCACTTTACAATGCACTTTTAAATAAAATCATATATTTTGTTTGTACACAGAGGTTGGCTATGGCATGGATAAATGTTATATTGTCATTCTGATGAAAAAGGAGACTTAGGGAAGTGAAGTCACTCACCCAAAGTTACACAGCTAGGAAAATGCAGACCTAGAACCCTAACTGAGGTGCTCTGATTCCAAATAAGTTTTCCCCATTTTGCAACATCACATGTTTCAGAATAATTCTTTGTATTTGGATAGAATTTTTAGAGTTATAAGTGATTGCTTCTATATTAGGTGGAAAGACAAGAAAAATTGTCCATATCCATTCATTTCAATGCATCAAAATGGCAATTTTACATGGTTCAGACACTGACTTTTTAATTTTCCTAAGTTTGTTGTTCTCCTATTCTTCCTGTAAGCACCGCCTTTCACATCACCCTCATCTCCAAACATGTGCCCTAATATAACCAGAGACCAATGTTACCAGGTGCTCTCAATTGGGAAAGAGACACATGCTATGAATTTTTACTTACTCCTCCTTGATCATTTACTCACCTTTTGCATCCTTCTATCTAGATTCTCAAAGTGACTGTTAAATAACTTTATGCAAGAGTTTTATTACTAAAATGAGCAACATATTCCCTCTCCTAAAGGCATTTCCTCTAGTCCTTGCAGGTCCTTAATTCAATATAATAAATTTTTAATCAATCTCAAAACTGGTATTTGAGTACAGTGATGGTGCTTCTTGCAATGATGTCACTCATTCTCCATAAAGGGCTCTAATGTTTATTCTGCTGTACTGAAGAGTTCTTATAGACCACTCCTTTTCTCTCTTGATTCTTTCTTTCATGATATCCAGCGTTCCCCATTTCTTCCACTCTCTTTTCTGTCTCTATCTCTTTTTAATTTTAATTCTTGTGAATATGTAGTAGGTATATATAGTGATGGGGTACATAAGATATTTTGGTATCAGCGTGCAATGTGTAACACTAACATTATGGAAAATATGGTATCCATCCACACAGCATTATCCTTTGTGTTACAAGCAATACAAATATACTATTGCGGTTATTTTAAAATGCACAATTAAGTTACTATTGACTATAGTCACCCTGTCGTGCTATCAAATACTAGGTCTTACTTATTCTTCTTAACTATTTTTTTGTACTTATTAACTGTTTCCATCTCTTCCTCAACCTCAGACTACATTTCAAAGCCTCTGGTAACCACCTTTTTACTCTTCATTTCCATGAGTTCAATTGTTTCGTGTTTTAGATCCCTCAAATAAGTGAGAACATGTAATGAATATCTTTCTTTGCCTAGCTAACTTCACTTAGCACAATGACCTCCAGTTTCATCTATTTATTTTTTATTTTTGCAAATGGCAGTATCTCATTTATTTATTTATAGCTGAATAACCAGAGACCAATGTACTCCATTAGGTAGAAGTATCTGATTTTCTTTATCTATTTATCTGTTGATGGAGACTTAAATTGCTTCCAAATCCTGGCTGTTGTTAACAGTGGTTCAACCAACATGGAAGTGCAGATACCTTTTCAATATAGTGATTTCCTTTCGTTAAGGTACATACTCAGCACTGGAATTGCTGAATCATCTATCTCTATTTTCCCTTTTTTTAAGGAAACTCCAAAATGTTTTCCATAGTGGTTGTACTAATTTTCATTCCCATTAACAGTGTGTGGTGGTTCCTTTTTTCCCCCCACATCCTTGCCAGCATTTGTTATTGCCTGTCTTTTGGATATATGTCATTTTAACTGTTTGGAAATGATGTCTCACTGTAGTTTGGACTTAGATTTTTGTGATAGCCAATGATGTTGAGACCCCTTTTGTATGCCTGTTTGCCATTTGTTTGTAATTTGTGTTCTTTTCCGAAATATCAGTTTAAGTCTTTTCCTCATTTGTTAATCAGATTTTTTAAAATTTTTTCCTATAGAGTTGTTTGAGTTTCTTATATATTCTGGTTATTAATCCCTTGCCAGATGGAGAATTTGCAAATATTCTTTTTTCCCACTCTGTGGGCTGTCTAGTCACTTTGTTAATTGTTTTATTTGTTTCACACAAGCTTTCTAGCTTGATATGATCATATTTTCTGATTTTTCACTTTTGTTGCCTGTGCTTCTGCGGTATTGCTCAAGATATTTTTGCATAGACCAGAACAGTGTCCTGGAAATTAGTAGTTTCATAGTTTGAGGTCTTAGACTTGTATGTTTAATTTAGTTCGTTTGATTTTTGTATATGGTCAGAGATAGGGGGTTCTAGTTTCTTCTGCACATGGTTACCCGGTTTTCCTAGTACCATTTTATTATTATTATTATTTTTTTGAAGAGGCTTTCTCCCTGTATATGTTCTTAGCACCTTTGTCTAAAATGAGTTTATTTTATAGACATGGATTTCTTTCTGGGTTCTTTATTCTTTTCCACTGGTCTATGTGTCACTTTTTATGCTAGTACCTTGATGGTTTGGTTACTATACCTCTTAGTATACTTTCACATTAGGTAATGTTATACCTCCAGTTTTATTATTTTTGCTCAGGATAGCTTTGGCTATTCTGGGTCTTTTCGGTTTGATACAAATTATAGGAGAGTTTTTTTTTTCTATTTCTATTTCTGTTAAGAATGTCATTGGTATTTTGATAAGGAGTGAGTTGAATCTGTAGATTGCTTTGGTAGTATAGATATTTTAACAATATTGATTTTTTAAACCAAATTTCCTGGAAGCAAAAATTGTCCAACAATGTTATTTTCACTTCAGAGCAATCACAGAAGTTGAAATGATTATTCTCATTTTAGAGTTAAGAAATTTCAGGTGCATGAAATTTAAATAAGTTGTCTAAGGTCACCAACTAACAAGTAACAAAATCATAATTCTAATTCAGCTATGTATTATTCCAAAATTCACATAATTAACCAGTATGATATACTGACAGATAAAAATTCTTGTCCCTGCCCATCAGGAGTTGGTAGTCTACTATACTGTAAAATGTGTAACTACTAGCAGTGTGTGGTTAATTTATATTAATTTTAATAAAATTAAAAATTGTTTCTCAGTCACATCATATGCACTTCATGTGTGCAATAACCAATACTTTATTGCCACACAGTATAGTGACAATATTATAGTGACTACTGTATTGGACAATGCAATTTAAATTATTTCTGTCATCATAGTAAGTTCTATTAGACAGTATTTTTTCTATAGGATATACACAAAATTAAATATAAACTATTGCGTGTGCTAAACTGGATGAGCAAAGTGCTATGCAGAGATTTAATATTAAGACTTTTAAAAATGTTCGTGAAAGATGTTCTGAGGTTAATAGACATATTTAGGAAAATTTGACAATAGAAGGTTTGTTTTGTTTCTCGAGGTATTTCCAACAACTAGAATAGACCTGGCACATTGTAGGTGCTCCACAACATATTTCTAATGCATGCCTGAATTAATTCATAAATTAGAGGACCCTGCTAGAAAGCAAAGCTACTATTTTTCAGCGAAAACAGAGAGAAGTGAAACAGCAAGTTTTTTTTTTTTTCTGCTTTTAGAAACAGCAAGTAAGGCCAGTGGAGAATTTAGAAAAATAAATATAATTAAAAATGACATTGTAAGGGAGAATAGGAGCCAGACCATGGAGAGACTTCTAATCATCAGTAAATGGTCAACTCCAAACTCCACATGTTCAAATTCCAATTAATATTCCTCCTTCAAGGCATTCCTTCTTCTCTATTCTTTCTTACCCACTTAGATTCCACAAATCAGAAATTTGCAAGGTCATCTTAGACACTGTACCTCTAACTCAACTCACATCCTACCTCCAATCAGTCCCCAAGTCATTTCATTTTTATTTTCCAAATCTCTGATGGATCCACCTCTTCTCCCTTTACAATACGGCTTCCAAAATTTAGGGCTTTATGGCTTCTTAACTGAATCAATGAAACAGCTTTGTAGTTGGTTTTTCCACCTCCAGTCTTTTCTAGTCCATTTTTCACATTCTAATATCTATCATTTTGAAAAACCTTTGTATGCATGTAAGCATTCTGCTTAAACCCACTGTGTTGTATTTAAGACTCATCTTGGACTAGTCCTTGCCCACTTGCCCAGACTGATCACCAGTCACCTCTTTATTGTATTCTCTCTCCCTTGAGACAACTGAACCAGTAACATTTCCTATGTGCCTCAAGCCTTTTAATACAAGTATACTTTGTTTTGCCCCAAAGTGGTTTTGTTGACAGCTGATGTAATACCTTAGTTCTTGTCTGCTTAGTTTAAAATAATTTTAAATAAAATATACAGCAAAAGAAGTATAGCATAATTTATTGCAAAGGAAAAATAATAGTTTGTAATTTAGTTGAGAATAGACAGTATACCCTTAGAGAAAGAGAATTCAAGGCATGTTGCTCATAAGGACGAGACAGCAAAGAGTGGCATTAGGGAGACTCCGTTTATGGAAGTCTCACATGAGGGAGATGAGAAAGAGTGTTACTAGTAAGCATATTCTGGGTCGTCCTCTGGGTGCACATGCATAGTAGCTGTACATGTTTGTTCATATTGGATGTCTGATTAGCATCTTAAATATCAACCCAGGAGAGTGTGTGTGTGTGTGTGTGTGTGTTTACTATTACAATGAGCAAAGGGTCAGTTTGAGGACTGGTAAAATCAAAATGCGCATGCTCTAGAGGGAAAAGTCACTTCTGAAGATAGCTTTGATTGAATGAACTCAATTACAATGCTTATATTGAGGCTTATTGTATTGACTGTAAGGTCACCACAGTTACTGCATCCTGAGGGGGATATTTCCTTGACTACCTATTCAGTTCCATCACCTGAAATGAATGAACTCTCTCATTTTTGAGGATACCTAATAAGTTATTAAAACTTACCTAAATTATCATCAACTCTTTAAAGATCTACCTAATCCCTTCCCCTTATTCCTCTGCCTCCCATTTTTACCCACAGATTCTAGTAATACTCCCACCTGTGTGGTCACATAGTATCCTAAGTTTATTTACATTGTGGCACTTAAGTACTACTTTTTCATTAATATCTTCTTTTCTCATTGATTGAGACTTCCTTGAAGACAGTAATTTTGACATTTTTTCTTTTGTATCTCCTTGATTGCTAGCTCAGAGAAAGCTTTCAATAACTGACTTTAAGATTAGTTAATTTTACCTTGAAAGCTATTGGAAGCCCTGAAATATTGTGAATAATAGAATAACAGCATAACTGGGGTTCAGGAAGATTATTCTGGTAGCATTGAGGTGAGTGGGTTAAATGCCTAAGACAAAGTGAGTTGGGCCAGGCATGGTGGCTCTCACCTGTAATCCTAGCACTTTGGGAGGCTGAGGTGGGCTGATCACAAGGGTCAGGAGTTTGAGACCAGCCTGGCCAATGTAGTGAAACCCTATCTCTAATAAAAATACAAAAAGTAGCTGGGTGTGGTGGCATGCACCTGTAGTCCCAGCTACTCGGGAGAATGAGGCAGGAGAATTGCTTGAACCTGAAAGGCGGAAGTTGCAGTGAGCTGAGACCACCCCATTGCACTCCAGGTTGGGTAGCAGAATGAAACTCCATCTCAAAAAAAAAAAATAAATAAAAAGACAAAGGGAGTTTACTAACACAACTGAAAATTATCATTAAGATAAATTTGCTTCAAAATGAGCTTTTCTATTATCCATACAAGCCTTTAGGGTTTTTAAAAAAACTTTTAATTATTGTATGTAGTCACTGTTAAATGTCAAGAGAGGTTAAAACCATGCTTTTAAGAATACTTTGCAGATACTGCATCTGGTAAACACAAAACTATGATGAAATATTAACAGTTTCCTTTTAAAAAGCAGCAGTTGTTATAAAGGCAGAATGTCTTCTAGGGGTCAGAGTAGAAATGCCACATCCTTAAGCTTCTGAAGCAATAGCTTACTAATTAAAACTTCCCAAACACACACTGGATATAGAGACACACCCACACAGGCCTAGAGGAGTTAATAAGAGTCTATCAGGGAGGTCGGAGCCGCTGCCGTCGCCATGACCCGCGCCAGCGAGAGCTCACCCGCCAGAAGAATATGAAAAAGCAGAGCGACTCGGTTAAGGGAAAGCGCCGAGATGACGGGCTTTCTGCTGCCGCCCGCAAGCAGAGGGACTCGGAGATCATGCAGCAGAAGCAGAAAAAGGCAAACGAGAAGAAGGAGGAACCCAAGTAGCTTTGTGGCTTCGTGTCCAACCCTCTTGCCCTTCGCCTGTGTGCCTGGAGCCAGTCCCACCACGCTCGCGTTTCCTCCTATAGTGCTCACAGGTCCCAGCACCGATGGCATTCCCTTTGCCCTGAGTCTGCAGCGGGTCCCTTTTGTGCTTCCTTCCCCTCAGGTAGCCTCTCTACCCCTGGGCCACTCCCGGGGATCAAAGGGTTACCCCTTCCCAGTGTTTTTTATTCCTGTGGGGCTCACCCCAAAGTATTAAAAGTAGCTTTGTAAAAAAAAAAAAATAAAAAATAAAAATAAAAAATAAAAAAAAAAATAAGAGTCTATCAAGAAGATAAGCTATTGTTCTCGAGGGAATAATCAGTTGCTAGAACTTATGACATTCCTGCATTCAGTAAAGAAGTCCTGACATAGGTCTGGATAAGAAAGGTGTGGGAATTACAAAGATCTCAGCAGTTCTATGTGACTACTGTGCTTGGAAAATGTGGGTCTAGTGTTACTGATCATTCAGGGGAGAGGAGAAGAAAGATATTGTTGATCTTGGTATTTTTGCTGGTATACTAATGAAATTTGCTGCTTCTTTTAATTAGTTAGGTTTGTGAAAAAATTGATTAGGTATGCAAAAGAAGGTACATAAACTGGGTGTAGGGCTAAACGTAATATGCTAAACGTATATTTACACTTCATATATATGTGTCTATATATGTATGTATATGTGTGTGTGTGTGTGTGTGTGTATGTATATAAAATCCCCTGACCTCAGAGATAATTTTTATGCCAAATAGATATATTTTGGGGTGACATATATTGGTTTTCTTTACTAGAGTTGAAAAAACATAACACATTAAAAGAGAATACTAAACATGATTTTATGCCAATAAAGTAGATAAAATAGACTATTTTATTAAAAAAACTTTTCACAATTGATGATATAAAATAGAATTATAAACAAATAACTGAATCAGTAGTTCACAATCACACACACACACACACACACACACACACACACAGGTACATACACACATACACAAACATGCACATGCACATATGCACACCCCAGGTCCAGATTATGATGTAGGCAAGATCTGGAAAATCCATATCCTACACATTTTCCTGTTTCATTTAACAAAATTTGTAAGTCATAAAATTAACCTTTTTTTAAATTGCATTTTAGGTTTTGGGGCACATGTGAGAAACATGCAAGATTGTTGCATAGGTACACACATGGCAGTGTGATTTGCTGCCTTCATCTTCATCACATATTTAAAGTATGAAAGTAATATTTTTACACTCACAAGGTTTTGCAACCATCACTTATATTAAATTTCATATTTTTTGTCACTTCTAAAATAACTCCATATTTATTAGCACTCACTCTCCAATCCCCTCTACCCTTAGTCCCTATCAACCACTCATCTGTTTTCTACAGATTATCTTATCCTGGATATTTCATAAGAATGGAACCATATAATATGTGAGTTTTGTGACTTATTTCTTTCACTAAATGTTTTTAAAGTTTATTCACATGGTAGACTGCATCAATACTCCATTTCTTTTAAAGGCTGAATGATATTCCATTTTATGTATAGACCACATTTTATTTAGAAGTTCATCCACTAATGGGCATTTCAGTTAACGGTTAATATTCCATTTCATTTAATGGTAAATGTTTTCATTTAATGGCTGTTATGAAGTACAAATTTTCAGGTAGACTTTTTTTAATTGTCTTTGATGTAGGAATGAGATTGCTGGGTTCATATAAATACCTGCCAATTTGTTTACCAAAGTGGTCATATCATTTTACCAGCTCACCAGCAATGTATGAGAATTTCAATTTCTCCAAAACCTCACCAACACTTTTATCTGTCTGCTTGTTTATAACTATTCTAGTGGATGTGAACCAGTAGCTCACTGAAGTTTTGATTTGCATTTTTCTGGTATCTAATGATGTTGAACATCTTTTAATGGGTATGCTGGTCATTTTTATATCATCTTTGGAGAAATGTCTTTTCAACTTATTTGCGCATTTTTAAATTGGGTCCTTTGTCTTTATATCATTGAGCTGTAAGAATTATTTTTATATTTTTGATATTAGACCCTTATCATATATACGCTTTATATGCTATGCTTTTTAATATATATTTTGTATATATTTTTCCATTTTGTGAGTTTTTTCACCTACTAGACAGTGTCCTTGGGAACACAAAAGATTTTAATTTTGATAACATCCAATTTTTTTTTTTCCTTCACTTTTGCCTCCATATTTAAGAAACCAATGCCAAATTAAAGGCCATAAACAGTTAACCGTTGCCATCTGTTAATTACTTTATATCTCTTAAATTTATGTTTTGATCTATTTTAAGTTAAATTTTATATATGGAATGAGGGAAAAGAAGAATTTATTTTTTGCCAGTGGCTACCTAGTTGCCCTATTTCCACTTGTTGTAGAGACCATTTTTTCGCCATTGAATAATCTTGGCACATTTATTAAATCACAATTGGCCATAGATGTATAAAATTTCCTGGATTTTCAATTCTATTCTATTGATTTATGTGCCTATATTAATGCCAGTACCATACTGTTTTTATCTTTGTAATTTTGTAGCAAGTTTTGAAATTGGGAAGTGTGAGTCCTCCAATTTAGATTTTTAAAAAATTGTCTTGGCTATTATGATCCCTTACATTTCCATGCAGATTTTAGGAACAGCTTTTCCATTTCTGCAAAAAGCCAGGTGGGATTTGGTAGATACTGTGATAGATTTCTAGATCAATTTGGCTAACACTGTCATCTTAGCAATAACATCTTCTAATCCCAGAACATGGATGACTTCCTCATTTATGTAGATCTCCAACTGTCTTAAGTGAAAATTTGTTGTTTTCAGTGTACAAGTCTTGGAATTATTGCGTTGCATTTCATTCTAATTATTTTATCCCTTTGATATTATAAAAATAATTGTATTATTAATTTGATTTTTACTTTCATTGGTCATGTATAAAAAGATTATTGAGTCTTATACATTGATCTTGTATCCTGCAACACTGATACATTTATTTACTAGATCTAATAGCTTTTTGTTTCTGTTGTTGTTTGCTTAAGATTTTCTGTATGTAAGACAATGTCATCTGCAAATAGAGATAATTTTACTTCCCCTTGGCAATATGGATGGCTTTTAGTTCTCTTTCTTGCCTGATTGCCCTAGATAAATTATCCACTACCATAATGAATAGCTGTGCTAAAAATGATACTTTGCTTTATTCCTTGTCATAGGAATAAAGCTTTCGGTTTTTAACTACTAAGTATAATGTTTGCCGTTTGGTTTAAAATAGATGCCCTTTAAAGGTTTTCTCTATTATTAATTTGTTGAATTTTTGAAATCATGAATGAGTATTGAATTTTGTCATTCATCTTTTCTGCATATATTGAGATAAGCATTTGGATTTGTCCTTTATTCTATTAATGCAGCATATTAGATTAATTGTTTTATGGTTGTTAAAACAAACTTGCATTCCTTGGATACCTCTCCTTTGGTCAAAATGTATACTCTTTTTTGAATGTTGTAAGTATAAGTTGCTAGTGAAGTGGTTCAGAATATGCCATCCCAAAATATAGCACTTTGGAATATTATTTTGAGCTGAAGGCATTTGAGAAACAGCAAAGGCAGGAAGGGTTCTCTGACCTCCCATTTCTACTTAAAAGCGGTTCATACCATTTCGCATGAGAAAGGTGTCCTCCTTGTACCAGGAAGAGAACATTTTTATCACCAGATACTTGGAGTCAACACCAGAATAGGCCTGTACAAAGTTAATAAAACAACCTTTATCTTCATTAGTTTCATCCATATATTTTACAGTTACTGTCTAACAATGACTGCCCCTAGCCCAAGACCCCTTGTCTTATCACATCCCCAAAATGCATCATTCTCTGTATAAAAAGATAGATAAGCTTTTGTGCCTAATGGTTTCTCCTACTCTTAATTTCCTTTCTGAGGGCTCCCGTGTACATGTAAAAATATTAAATGAATTGTATGCTTTTCTGCTGTTTAATCTATCTTACATCCATTTAATTCTTTTTTTTTTTTTTTTTTTTTTTTTTTTTTTTGAGACGGAGTTTCACTCGTTACCCAGGCTGGAGTGCAATGGCGCGATCTCGGCTCACTGCAACCTCCGCCTCCTGGGTTCAAGCAATTCTCCTGCCTCAGCCTCCTGAGTAGCTGGGATTACAGGCACGTGCCACCATGGTCAGCTAATGTTTTGTATTTTTAGTAGAGACGGGGTTTCACTATGTTGACCAGGATGGTCTCGATCTCTCGACCTCGTGATCCACCCACCTCGGCCTCCCAAATTGCTGGGATTACAGGCTTGAGCCACTGCGCCCGGCCACATCCATTTAATTCTTATGCCAGCCATAGAACGTAAGAGTGTAAAATGAAGTTATTCACCACTATGTAAACAATTTTGTGTCTATATTCATGAGAAATATTGATGTGTAGTTTTTCTCTTTTTGTAATGTCTTTGTCTAGTTTTGCCCCATCAGATAATAAGGACTCATAGAATAATTTGGAAAGAGTTCTTTCCTCTTCTATTTTTTTTTTTTTTTTGAAGAGTCACAAATTTCTTTTGGAGATTCACAAAGAAGCAAAAGTTTATATTCAACATCAAGGACAGTGCCTAGTACATAATTGAACAGCTTTGCCCCAAACACAATAATTAACGCAACATAATTAATGAAGTCAATGAAACAATAGTTACATTTTCTGTATAATATAAACCTTAATGAAAATGTGTCTGGCTCTTGCACTGGACATTAAAGTTTTGAGTGTACACTTATATCTAGTGTCTTATTTTTATCTTCATATATTCTTCCTAGGAAAAGTAGAGAAGTTTCTAACTTCGTTGTATTCGTTTTTACTATGATCTTTCTAGAGGGCTCTTGCCCTAAATCCAAGATTGCCTCTTCAATTTTGCCTTGTCCTACATCTTTTATCTGTGTCCAAATGTTATTAAGTAATAGAAGGAGATATACAAGCCATAATATTGGAAAATCAGGCAGCAAGTGATCAGCAACAAAGAGATATGTTGTGATGTAGTGTTCGTGGCTAAAAAGCCAGGAAACAAAAGAAAGAAGGGAAAAAAAGAAGTAAACCTTTATAACTTATTTAATTAGACTAGCAATATGTCAAAGTCAAACCAAACAAGAAAAGCTTGTGAAGGAAAAATAATAGGTCCCTTTATTTTTGTATATAAATACATTTAAAATCCTTATTAAAATAAAAACCATAATTAATCAACCAATTAGATATATGAACAAATTGGATTCTTCTGAAATGGCAAGGATGTTTTCACATTAATGACCTACTTACATAATTAACCACATCTACAGGTCAAAGGAGTAAGAATAATTGACAAAAAAAATTCAAAACCCATTTAAAATTTTAAAACACAGGCATAGCAAATAATGAAAAGAATGAGAATATTCTTAAGCCAATAGAGTGTATCTTCTAGGGGATATTGAATGAATTTCCCTTTAAAGTCAGAATAAGAAAATTGTTTTGTCTATCATTTTTCTATATAAAATTGAACTGAAAAATCTTAGTTGGCGAAGCAAGATTTTTTTTTAAAGAGAAATAAGGGATATATTTAAGAAGTGGAGAAAAACTACCATTACATCCAGATTAAATAGTCATCTAGATTAAGGAAAAGTTCAAGAGACTTAAAGCCTATTTGAAATGTTCAGAGAGCATAAGAAATTGATTAATACAGTTATTAAAATATCAAACTCATCTGAGTTTCTATGCACTAAAAATAAAGAATAATTTAAAGTTTCAATTTATAATAGAAATCAAAAATACACAGTACTAGGGAATAAATCTTACAAAATTGAGCAAACTATTCTGGGATAAATTATAAACATATAGTAAAAAAAAAAAAAAAAAAAACATAATGTAAAACTTAATGGAGTGATAGACTATTTCCCCGGGAAAAAAGACAACATGACATATACGTCAATAATAATTTATAAATTCAATGCAGTTTCCCTCAAAATTCTAAAAAAATTTGAAAACTGACAAATATAAAAATTTATTTAATAGATTCAAAAATCTATGTAGATATATAAAAATTAAGAATAGACAGCATAATTGTCAAAAAAGGAATGCATACCTTATAATACACAAAAATATTATAAATATTTTATACAGAATATGTTATTATCACAGGGATGTACATTTTCCAGTGGACACAATATAAGCCTGTACATATACAGAAACCTGATATATAAAAGTAAAGGATATTAAACATAGGTACAACAAAATCTTTTAATAAATGATATAGGGAAAATTAATTACATTTATAAAGATGTTTCTATTCATTTCATATTTTCCACCAGAAAATAAATTGCAGATTTAGTAAAGATTTAAATATAAAAAGCAAAATTGTAAAACTTTTAAAGAAAGATGTGATAATATCTTTGCCTTCAAGATGGAAATATATTTTTGCATGTAACACACACAAAAACTTAAGTCTATTAAAAAAGAGTATTATACTAAGCTATTTTAAACCCTTCTATACAACAAAATTAAGCCCTTCTGACAGCAACTGAACTATAAAGAATAATAGAAAAACATCTTTCATATTAGAAGAATTATTTGGAATACATCTATCTGATAAAAGATTACTATCTAGAATAATTTTAAATATCACAAAGAAATAAGAATCATAAAAATTCAAAAGGAAAGATGAAAGGATATATAATTTACCAAAAATGAGTAATTTGGGTAGCTAACGTATACATAAAAAAAAAGTCTGAAGCACACAAAAAATCAGAAAAATGTATATTAAAAAATGAGGCATATATATTAGATAAAAAATAAAAACCTCAAAATATCAGGTATTTGCAATGTTATGGAGGTAATGAGATGCTTACACACATTTGGTAGGTCTGTAAATAATTACGAGTTCTTTGGAAAGTATGTCAATAATAGGTAATAATGAAAAAAATGAGCATGTGTAGCAATTTCACTCCACCTCATGCACTAGAGAAACTCCCATACAAATCCGCATGGAGAGATTCTCAGAGTAAAATTGTAGCTCTTAAAAGTTTAAAAACAAAAATGACATAATTTTAATCAATAAAGCAGATCATGGTACACTTGTAAAATTGAGTACTATAAAACAAAAACCCACACAAAATTTTTAAAAGCACATGGATAAATGTTATAAGGTTGAATAAAAATGTTAAGCTGTAGAATTACAAGGGCAGATGATTCTAATTACATAAAGTTTAATTAACCTATATATTCATTACATCTATGTGTTTTGGGATATATCAATGTTATGAAAATACAAAATCATGCTTGAAAATCATGAATATCAAATTGAAATAGTGGTCACTTCTAGAAAGGGAAGAAGGAGATTTTGGAGGTGTATGCTTACATACTCCAAAGATTTGATTATGAATAACAAGGATCAGAAACAAAGATGGCAAAGAAATTTGTCATGACAAAACTGATTGTAAGATAGCTACGTAGTTTCATATTATACATTAAACTTTTCTGTACATCTGGAGTTTTTCATAGCAGTTGTTTTTGGAAATGGTGACTCAAAGATAGACTCTATCTAGGATGAATGAGTGGTGTACTTGTGACATTAGACAAGATACAGTATACATGAAGTAGAGCAGGTTTTGGAAGCAAGATGAAGAATTTAGTCTTAGTCACACTCGGTTTGAGGGTCTTACGGAATGTAAGATGAGGATGCCAAGCACTTAAGTCATAATTAAGCCCTGAATATGGTGTCGGGGCAGCAACTGGTGCTAGAGATAGAAATTTGCTATTCATAGCCTATATGTCTCTGATGAAATCATATCCTTTTTTCAAAAGGAAAGACAAAAGGATGAGGAGACTTCATAGAGTGAGGTAGTCAGTTTTCTGAGAGCAGAGCTATAGGAAAATTAATTTTTAAGGAATGAATAGAGAAAGCAGGTCCACAAAAAGCAAAGATAAATATTCAAAATTATTAGTAGAACTCAGAGACCGTTGTTTTGCAGGAGTCAGTGGAGCAGAGAGTGTTAAGAACAAGTGGTCAACTCTTAACTAGCAGAGATGGCCAGACCACTTAAGACTAAGAAGAACTTTCCTTGACTGTGTGAGAAGCAAATTGGCATCAATTAGTGTTTGTGTAAATATTATCCGTTGCAAATCAAAATAATTTTGAAAAGCTATGTGTTACTCTCTACTGGTTAGTTACAAACTTTCCAGAGTTACAACAACCTGATGTTTTACAACACTGCTAAAATATGTAAAGCATTATTATTAAATAAATTTAAATAATTTATTTTCAACTATCTTAAGACTTTTCAGTCACTTTATTTCACATCCTGAATAGAATTTGAGTCCATTTAATTACCATCCCATTGATAATCACATAAGACAAAGCAACCATTATTTCTGGCCTAGAAAGCAATTAACGGGTACCCATTCCATCTTTCTGCATTAAGCATTGACTCTTCTCTAATTCATCTCCCACACTGGAGAAGAATGATGCTGAAGCCTGGAATATGTGCCCTTCTCCCACTTCCAGTTATCATTCACATGTTATTTCAATTTGAGCTCGAATGTCACCTTTTCAAGGAAGCCCTCCTTAATCACTAGATATATTCCATGTTTTCTCAGCATCCTGCATCTTTATTTTTTATTCTAAGATCAATGTAGATCTTTATTCAATTGAAAGAAATACAGAGTGTACCTTTACTGGATTTCTCCCAATCCTGGTGTCTTTCAAAACTATAGTACAACACCACCTCAGGATATTCACATTGACACAGTTAAGATGAAAACTGTATTAGTTTATTCTTACACTGCAAATAAAGATATACCTGAGACTGGGTAATTTATAAAGAAAAGAGGTTTAGTTGACTCACAGTTCCACATGGCTGCGGAGACCTCACAATTATGGGGGAAGTTGAATGAGAAGCAAACTCATGTCTTAAGTGGCGGCAAGCAAGAGAGCTTGTTTAAGAGAATTCCTTTTTATAAAACCATCAGATCTTGTGAGACTTATTCACTGTCATGAGAACAGCATAGGAAAGGCCTGACCTGATGATTCCATTACCTCCCACCCAGTCCTTTCCAGGACAGGTGGCAATTATTATGGGAGCTACAATTCAAGATGACATTTGGGTGGGGACACAGCCAAGCCATATCGGATAACATTTCCATCACTACAAGGATATTACTTGCTGTCCTTTTATTCCTACATCCACTTCCTTTTGACCTTCCTCACCTCCCCAACCCCTGACAGACTAATTAGCCTACATTTCCGTAATTGTCTTATTTGTAAAGATGTTGCACAAATGGAACCCTAAAACATGTAAATTTTAGAGATTTTTTTTCACAGATCATAATTCCCTGGAGGTTCATCCGATCAGTTATGCATATCAATATTTTTTCTCTTTATTTCTGAGTAGCATTTGAAACTTTACAGCATTTTACAAAGTTTGTGATTATTTATTAGTATGATTGTTTGCTTAATGGTTGTCTCTCTAACTAGATTGACTATTCCATTAAGGCAGGTATAATTTCTCTTAGATTTATCCTTGCATCTCCACTGCTTAGTACACTATGGTAATTTGTTAAATATTAAAAGATTAAAGGATTGAGATTACTAGTAATACCCCAGAGTATGTGAAATGTGAATTAAGCGCTACTGCTATGTAATGGATTCTACATCGTATATATTTTGCTAATATATAAATGTATTTATTATTTATTATTTACTATATATCAGGTACTGTTCTAAGTATTGGAAATACAACAGCAACAAACAAATATTTCCAAAAAATTCCCTGCCCTCTGGAACTCACATTCTAGTCTAGGGAGCAAAATATTCTTAAAAAATAGATTATATTATATATTTAAATATTCATTGCTGATCTCCCTTCCACGAAGACAAAGCATGGAAAGGGGATAGAAACTGCAGGAAGGATTGTTATGGGTAGTCAGGGATGACCTAATTGAGAAGGTAACATTTGAGCAAAGACTATAAAAAGTGAGGAGATAAATAATTTGGGTGTCTGAGAGAAAAGCATCTGACTAGAAGGAAGAGCAAGTGCGGAGTCTTCCTAGAGTTAATGAGTAAGAAAGTATTAGAATATCACTGAGCTGAATGACTGAGGAGAAAGTAGCAGGAGATGAAGTCAAAGAAGTAATAAACAGCTTAGACCTGGGATGCCCAATATAGTAGCCACTGGCCACATGTGGTTGCTGAACATTTGAAATGTGATTAGTTTAAACGTGATTTTAAAATGACCAAAAGATCAAAAGAGACATGTTTTAAAAGAAAACATACAATTGACAAACAGGCATATGAAAAGGTGCTTAACATCACTGATCATCAGAGAAATGCAAATCAAAACTACAATGAGGTATCATCTCACCCCAGTTAAAATAGCTTATCTCCAAAACATAGGCAATAACAAATGCTGGCAAGGAGGTGGAGAAAAGGGAACTCTTGTCCACTGTTGGTAGGAATGTAAATTAGTACAACCGCTATGGAGAACAGTTTGAAGTTTCCTCAAAAAACTAAAAACAGAGCTACCATACATCCAACAATGCCACTATTAAATATATACCCAAAATAAAGGAAATATAGCCATCAGTATAACAAAGTGAGATCTACACTGTCATGTTTGTTGCAGCTTTGTTCGCAATAGCCAAGATTCGGAAGCAAACTAAGTATCCATCCATAGATGAAGGTATGAAGAAAATGCAGTACATATAGACAATAGGATATTATTCAGCCATAAAAAGACTGAGATCCTGTGATCTGCGACGACATGAATAAAACTGTAGCTTAATATGTTAAGTGAGATAAACCAGGTCCAGAAAGACACACTGTATATATTCTCACTCATTTTTGGGAGATAAAATTGAAACAATAGCATTTATGGAGACAGAGATTAGAATGAAAGTTACCAAAGGCTGGGATATGTAGTGAGGGGGTAGAGGGAAATAAAAGAGGGTTAATGGGTACAGAACATAGTTAGAAAGAATAAAAAAGACCTAATATTTGATAGCACAACCGGGTGACTATAGTCAGAATTATAATTTAATTGTACATTTTTAAATAAGTTAAAAAGCAAAACTTGATTTTTTTTTGTAACAGAGAATAAATGCTTGAGGTAATATACATCTCATTTGCCCTGATTTGATTATCACACATTGCAAACCTGGATCAAAATATCCCATATATTCATAAATATATATACCTATTATGTCCACACAAAAATTTTAAAAAGTTATTAGTTCAAATTGAAATATACTGTATAATGTTAAATACACATCCGAATTTGAAGACTTAGTATGAAATGGAGAACGTAAAATATTTCATTATTAATATTTTATATTGGTTATGTGATAAGGTGATGTTTTGTGTATATTGTATTAAATTTACAAAAAATTACGTAGCCCATTTTTAAAAACTCCTCCTCCTCCTCCATCTTTTCCTCTCTCTCTCTCTTTCTCTCTCTTTCTCTCTCTACCCCCACCCACTCTTTTTTCCTCATGCAGGAACCTCTCCTCATGGCTACCATCACCTCAGGCCAACAGAAAATACTCTCTGACTACCACTAATGTTAACTCCAGGCCCAAGTCCCATCAGCCAACTTGTGATGTTTGCTGCCAGGCCTAAGTCTCTCTCTCTTCAGGCCAAAGCAATCCCCTCTGGCCCTGGGCAAGTCCAGAAATACTTTCTAGGCATGAATGCCTGGATGCAAGAAACTCAAGGACCAACTTTGTACTCTAATGCACTGCGGCCAAGCTGATGCCCAAGTTGTAAGACAAAGTCACCACGACTCTTCCCTCTCCTTTCCTCAAGGTGAGCTTTTTTCTATGGCTATCAAATCTGGGGATGCTCTGGGTCACAACTGAAGTTATTATAGTGTTTAGTCTCACCCAAGGCCCACAACGAGTACTATCTGGATATCACTGATGTTTATTCAAGGCCCAAGTCTCTGTAGTCAGCAAGTGGTGAATCCTGCCTGAATTGCCTTCTTCCCTTCAAAGCAGTAAGTTCTCTTCTGACCTAGGGTATGCCCAGAAATGCTCTCCAGGATCTGAGTTCTGGACTGGGAGCTCCAAGACTCTACTCTGTGCCCTATATCCTTCTGTGACTAAGGCGATATCCCAGTGGCAAATCACATCTTCTTTACTTTTTCCTCTTCTCTCCTCAAGCAGAAGGAAGGAGTCTTTTTTGGAAGTGCAATTTGTGATGCCTGGGATAGAGGGAGGAGTGATATGAAAACTCCATTGGCTGCCCCAACTGGTATCTCACTAGTTCATGTTTGTATTAGTTAGGGTTCTCTAGAGAGACAAAACTAATACGATAGATGTATATAGGAAGGGGAAGTTTATTAAGGACTATTTACTCACAGGATCGCAAGGTGAAGTTCCACAACAGGCTGTTTGCAAGGTGAGAAGTAAGGAAGCCAGTCTGAGTCTCAAAACCTCACAAGTAGAGAAGCTGACAATGTAGACTTTAGTCTGTGGCTGAAGGCCCGAGAACCCCTGGCAAAACACTGGTGTATGTCCAAGAGTCCAAAAACTGAAGAACTTGAAGTCTGATGTTCAAGGGCATGAAACATCTCACATGGAATATAGATGAAGTTTGGCGGACTCACCAAGTCTGCCGTTTCTCTGCTGGCTTATTGCAGCTGCACCAGCAGCTGATTAAATGGTACCCTCCCAGATTGAGTGTGGGTCTGCCTCTCCCAATCTACTGACTCAAATATTAATCTCTGTTGGCAACACCCTCACAGACACACCCAGGAACAATACTTTGCATCCTTCAATCAAATCAAGTTGACACTCAATATTAACCATCACAATGTGCATGCCACATCCACTGGCTATGAACCCAGTACAGCAACAGGACTGGCCCATGAGTTGCAGTCCTTGTGACTCTGCTTTTCCAGTTGATTTAGCACCCCAGAGCACTATATCCTGTGATGATAATGCTAAGCAGAGCTCAGGTTTTGACTTCTGGGTTGGAAGATTCCCCTCTTGCTAGGGCTGGTTTACATGCTTCCTCTGTGGGCATTGGGTAAATTCTACCCTGTTTTGCTTTTTGATGTCACAGAGAAACACTGAGTTCCAATACAAAGTCTCACAAGAACTTTGCTCTCCCTCCCCAAAGCACACAGATTCTCCCTCTGTGCCATTGGACCACTGCCAGAGAATGAGGAAGGGGTGATGTCAGAAATTCAAGACAGCCTTTCTCTCTTCACTAACTCTCTTTCAGATATGATATAAAAAACAGGTACTGTGATCATTCATTTAATTTTTTGTTCTTATGAAGGTGCTTTCTTGTGTGGATAGTTCAATTTGGTGTTCCTTTAGTGGGGACAATTGCTGGAGAGTTCCACTCAGCCGTCTTGCTCTGCCCTCTCCTTAGTTTGATTTTCTAAATATTCAGACTTACTAGGCCAAGATAACTGTTAATTAAGTACAATGGTCTCAGGATCTATGAAAAATTGTTATTAAGGCCTTCTGAGGATAACGAAATCCAAGAATACTCGATTCCCTGGTATAATATAGTATTTGTCTATAAACTACACACATCATTATGTATACTCTAAATAATCTCTAGATTAACTATAATAGTTAATACAAAGTAAATTGTGTGTAAACAGTTGTTATAGTGTATTGTTTAGGGAATAATGACAAGAAAAACGTCAGTACATGTGCAATACAGATGCAACGTTTCTCAAATATTTTCAATTTGCAGTTTGTTTAATGCACAGATGCAAAACCCAAGGATGAATAGGGCTGAATGTATGTATAGTCTGCTTTGGAATTTAGTTTAATACATGGAAATAATGACATTTTTACATCCTCAAACTTATATTTTAGTACTACTGAAAGCAATTGTTTTTTTTTTGTTTTTTTTTTTTGTTTGTTTTGTTTTTTTTTTTTTTTTAGGTAAAGTAAAAATGTTGGCCACTCCTCTTTCCTCCATTGAGTTTAATAAACTTTTGATTTGTTTGGTAGAATTGTCCTTTATTTTCAGAAAGTAACTGGTTTGGACTGTCATTTGAGTTATCTGGGTCTGCACTAATGATGTGTTACTACATGTAATATGTTTAAGAGTAGGTATCTTCATGCCGGGCGCGGTGGCTCAAGCCTGTAATCCCAGCACTTTGGGAGGCCGAGGCGAGTGGATCATGAGGTCAAGAGATCGAGACCATCCTGGTCAACATGGTGAAACCCCGTCTCTACTAAAAATACAAAAAATTAGCTGGGCATGGTGGCACATGCCTGTAATCCCAGCTACTCAGGAGGCTGAGGCAGGAGAATTGCCTGAACCCAGGAGGCGGAGGTTGTGGTGAGCAGAGATCGCGCCATTGCACTCCAGCCTGGGTAACAAGAGCGAAACTCCGTCTCAAAAAAAAAAAAAAGAGTAGGTATCTTCATTTACAAAATAGAGTTTTTACAAGGGTTAAATAACCTTATTATTTTTGACAAAAACCTTTTCAAATGCAAACTCTTTCTGGTGGTAAATAATTTTCAAGGCATTTGAGCAACATACAAAAATAAAGTAAAATCTTAAACTCTAAATGCCAGCAAAGTGATAAAAAGAATTCTGTTGAACGTATTCAGGGAGAAAAATTGTGTGTGTGTGTTTTTTTTTGTTTTTTTTTTTTTTTTCTTTTCCTGAGCTCTCCTTGCTATTGTGTCACTCTATATTCTGGGACTTGCCTCCTGGCAGATTGTTTCATTATCCAGCAGTATCATTAATCTTTTTTATTAGCACCTTAAAAAAACAAACAAACAATGATTTTGTTATGTTTGACACAAGTAGTGCATTTTAATTCTGTCGTCTTGTATTATTGCTCTGGAAAAATTCTGCAACAATTCATACTGAAATACTGCACTCAATTCTTAACAATATGAAAACACTATTCAGATGTGTAGAAATATAATGGCATCTGTCATGCATATTAAATGAAGAAGCTATTTTTGTATCTTCCACATGGAGCTTTGGATTAACTAGGGAAGTTGGTATTAATTACTTCTGAGAAAGTAAAACTTGTCATTCAATTTTGTACTCTTCCTGAAATTGAATCGACACTTCATGAAATGTCCCCAGAATCATTTGATGAAGACTACACCAAATAATGCATATGGATCATTTTGATAAATTTCAAAATTAGTAAGTAAAAATAAAAGATATCTGATTAAATTACACAATACATTTGCCAGTTTCTTAAGCCTAAATTTTCTTAATATTTATATTCAGCAGAAAATTCACTATTACAACCAAATAAAAAATATATATAGCAAAGACTAACATTAGTTGCATGATAATATTTGCTTTTATTCAACATACTCATATCTGTCATCTTATGGATTTCAAAGTGGCATATGTATTTACTTTCTATGATGCAGAGTTTCCTAAATCTGTGCACATATAAGAATTTTCTTAGAGCTTTTTGTAATGAGTGGGTTTTGAGGCCACATTCTAAATTCCATAAATCTTAGTCTTCAGAGCTAAAGCCCAAGCATCTATATATATTTTCTTTCTCCACTGGTATATCTCCTGCAATTATAAAGACCCCTGACATTTGAAAAACATTTTATAATGTATTTTTTAATGTCTGTTTATTCTAAAGCCTTTATACATTGTCTTAGATGTGAATTTCAGCTTCTGAAAAAAAAAAAAAAAGAAGAGAAATGCCAAAGAAGCCATCTTGCTCCCGGATCAAAGTGAGAGTTGGGCTGTGATTTCACATGACCCAATAACAAGATGAAGATGAACTGGGGAGAAAGAAAGTTTTTATTTCTAAAACTAGTTACAGGGAAAAGACCTGGAAATTATCACCAGACCAACTCAAAATTACAAAGTTTTCCAGAGCTTATATACCTTCTAAGCTATATGTGTACATGTAAGTGGGCATTCAACTAATGATGTAAGTGATTAACTTCTTTTAATCTGTAACTAAGGTCTGAGTTTTGAAGACCTTCCCCTGGAGCCTCAGTAGATTTACTTAATCTAAATGGGCCCAGGTGCTGGAGTGATTACCCTTATCTTGTGTCCTGTTAAATCATGGAGGTTTGGGAGTTACTTCAGACCCACAATAAACTTGTTTGTGGAGGCCTGGGGAGTTTCTATTGACCCCTAAAAAACTTGTTTAATCGTGCTTTAAGGTTCAGGAAAGGCCTAGGAAAAATTTGTTGGGCTTTATTTTTATTTTTTTAACATTCCAGCCCCTGCATAAGGGCACTGATTTTACAGCTTTTATTATTTAACTTAACTACTCAGTTAGTGCTGAATGGTTAACTTGAAACATCTGTTATGGAGGCTTGTGTTAGTGAGACCTGGCCTGTCACAATCCCCACTGTCAATTTGTGCATGATTTATATCATGCTTGTATTTTTTTTTTAAAATCATGGGATTGTAGAGAGATGGGGCATCATCATCTTTCTGGCTACTTCCTGCTGAGAAAGGGTCATCATTTTGGGGCAATGAACTCAACACTAGAGTAGAAGAGGTCGATTTCTTCCTGATAGCACTTTCTGTGCTACCAGTTTTACAAAGTTTTCCTGGTAAAACTCTGTTTTAGGGACTTAGAGGCAGCTCCTGCTGAAACATAATAATGTGCAACAGCCACACATATACCTAGGTTGCTGATTTTTTTTTTCTGAAGTTTAAGTTGTCTAGGCTTCAGTTTGCAGGGCTCTAAGAAAGTACAGCTTAGGTTTCAATGATTCCAATTAGGAAAAATGGGGGGAAAATTTAAAACATTATTTTGAAGAACTGCATTCAGAAAAAATAGAAATTAAACCAAACTGTAGAAAATAATAAAAAATTGAGAAACATCAGGCAAGACTAGAATTTAACAACAGGTATACTATAATTTTTGAAACGATTTTTTTCTCTCTCCAGTTTTCCATTTTTATTAAAAGACAAATTATGGTAGGATTGGTTGGCTTTATTATATTGGCCTAATTATTTGTATACAGTGCAGGAAGAATAAGTATTTTTCACATAGGCCTTTCAAATTAGCTTTGATGGAACTTTGTTTTATACAAGGAATCTGAGAGTAGACCTTTAAAAAGCTGGCCCAGCCATGGATTTGTACTAACAAATACCTATGAGTCGGGTGAGTCCTTCTCCTGAGATTCCAAAATAACTTTGGATTCTGGGCCTGTCAGAAAGTAACATTCTTTACTTACCCTAGATCAGAAAACCTGTACAGGGACTGTGTACACAAAATATGAGGCCAATTTTCCAAGAGCTTTATTGGCTCCATAAGTCAAGTTTGATTCCTTAAAGGAAAGCACTCCATTACAGGCAAAGCCTTGGTAAAATAACCAGTTTTTCCAATTGTGTCCTATTTCAACAGAAAACAGATTCTTACTGCACTTATGCAAATAACTATGTTGCCATAAACTAAGAATACTCACAGTTTCCAAATTCTAGAGAAATCAGATAGAGAGAAAAAATATGCTCCAAATTTGTTCAGAGGAGTATATTTTACCTAATTGTTAAAAGCTGTTAATAGCTCAAAAGAAAATTTTCCTTCTCTCTGAAAAGCAGACAAAGGATTAGTAACATTTTAAGCAAAAAGTAAAAAAGATCACCTCAGTCTCCTGTTAGTTCAGTTTGCAGTTAATTTGTGTCCTGTTTGATATTAATAAACATTTCATCTCCTTAAAAGTCCTGAACTTTTTTCCTTTATTCTAATATCACAGTATCTAAAGTGGTCAGAATCCTGGATTCAAAAGCACCTGTTAGAGTTTTATAGCTGATTATAAAACCATCTTCTAAAAAGGACCAAAACAAGACAATAATTGTTTACAGATGACAAAAGGTTTTAGGGCAGCCATAGCTAAAGACACAATTGACAAGGAAATCTGTTACCTCTGTGGCACACAATAATTTAACATAACAATTATAATTATTACTGATAATATGTGCAAAGATATATCAGAATTATAGAAGTTTCTCATGATTTTGGAACATACACGAATAACATATTTATACAAATATGGCCAAAGAAATTCAAACACCATTTTATATTTGGCAATGCTTCCTGTATGATTTTTGGTACCAAATAAGCCAAATTTCACCTTTACATTAGTTTACTATTAATGTTAAACCCAATTCTTAATAAAACCTTATAGACATAGTTACCCAATTTTAATGTTTAACTATGTGGTAAGATTTGTATAGACCTTTTACAACCCTTTACAATTTTTGTTAAAGAGCAGGTTAGTGCTCTACGAGAAACACATTTTGCTTTTATTTTAATATTCAATTTACATAAACACTGGATGATACTCCATAACTCTAGTAAATAGGTTTACACACAGAACTTCCTTTACAGTCAACTTTCCACAGCTTGCTTAAATCTTCAGCTTTATTTTATTCAACTTACAACGATCCTTCAACCTTTTAATCTAGTCAAAAATCCACACTCCCATGCCTCCTCGTAATCTTTTTACCAAAAGTATATTTTACTTTCTTTGTACACATTGCACGTAATACTGTTTCTTCAATAGTGTTAAATTCACGTTACATTGTTAACTCTTAATAGCCCTTACTTTTGGTGAAAACTTTGGTAAGTTTAGAGTTTTAATGATGTACTAGGTGTGGAGCCTAGGACCTAGCCAGCAGTCAGATACGGTCTGACTTACTCCAGCATCTAACTCCATGTGTCCCAGGCTACCTAGCTGTAAAGCAGGCAACTTGTACAGCTAAGAGTCATAGTGGCATTTTATAAAGCATCTAGGAGGCCTAAGTACCTTTAAATTGTACAACTTTTTTTTGGATAAATTCCCTTTCATAAACTCTTTCACAACTTACACAGACAGGGTATGATATGCCTTAACCTTCTGACTCCCTCTTTTTAAACAACCAGTTATTTTACTGTAGAACAAAAATTTACCATACAAGATTCTATATTATATAAAATCTCTTTTCTTAAATACCTATTTGCATAACTAGGGACATGAATAGTTTCTTATTTCCCCAGGCCTTATTTAGAATTTAACACTCCAAAATAAACTGACCAATTTTTAAGTCAAAGAAGCAGTTTATGACCTAAAGCATTTAGCAAATGTAATATTTGACCTGCATAATTTAGACCAAATATTTACATTTTTGAAGTTATTTTTGTTTTACCAATAATCTTTTTATAACTTTCTTTGTATGTCTCTTATTTCCTGGTTTCTTTTACCTTGTGATGCATAACCTTTACATAAGCTTTGAATTAGATAAAAATCAGTTGCCCTTTAAAAAGGAATTAGTTTTTTAAAAGAATGATTTCCTACAATATATTTTTATTGGAAAGTACCCAAATAATCAAATATCTGTTGTTTAATTTATTAATATAACTTTAAATTCTAAATTATGACAAGTTTGTATCACATTATATTTATCTAATTATTTATTTTAATCATTTACCTAAATTATTTATAAAAAATTTTAATAGTAATCATTTAAAGTTCTGAAACTGCCATTGCAAAATTATAACCGAGACAGTGAAAATAATCTGACGCCACCTTGCTTCTGACCTCCAAGCTAATCCTGTTCATTAACTTATTTTATACTTTAGCTTTGAAACAAAAATGATAACAGTACTTTCCCAGAACAACCTTCCTTCATGTCTGTGGACTAGACTGCCTAAGGCCACAACATTAGAGACTATTTTGCTAAATAAAGATGTAGCTATCTTCATTAAATATTAATGTTTTATTTATTAAAAATTACACAAAGATCATCCTGTTTGGGGCTGAGTTATAGTTTTGTAGCCTCTCTGCCAAAATTTTTTGCCTTACTTGGCATAGATAAGTATGAAATTGCTCGATCAATAAATGCAAAGAAAAATGTATGCTGGCAACTCTTAAGACACTTCTAATATTACTTTACCAATAATTTTAAAGCTAGCTTATTTATTAAAGATTTTACTTAAGTCACATAAACTTGAAAAAGCATTTGACTACTCTTTCCTTTTCCTGTTACTGTATTTAAGCACTTTTATTTTTCTTAGAGCCAATTAATCAGAACTTCTTTATATACTTTCAGTGATGAAACATGGTGTACACAAGACATAAATACATAGATGTATTAGGCATGCCAATAGAAGTACATTTTATAGATTCATTAGACCTCCTTTTTCCTATCTTAGATTTATAAACTCTTCATAACCTGTTTCATTACTCTGGCAGTTGTCAACTAAATAGCCCTAAATTTGCATATTGAAGGAAACGATTCTTAGGAGAAAAATCAGATGACAAGATTTACATCTCAATGTACACAGAGAAAACGTCTGGTGGTGTTAAAGGGAGATTAAAGATGGATGCCAGGCCAAACACAAAATTATAGACATTTATACAGTCTATATGTATATTAATATATTTATATATTTATACATAAATATATATAAAATATGTATTAAATATATATTTTATATATATTTAATATCTATTTTATATATTTATATATATTTATAATATATATTTTTTATAATATATAAAATATATAAATATATATTTTATATATTATATATTATATAATATATATTTAGATATAAATATATATTATATATAATATATATTATATATAAATATATATTATATATAATATATATTTATATATATTATATATATATTTATATATATTTTATATATAAATATATCTTTATATATAATTATATTATATAATATCTAATGTATAGATATATTAATTATACAGAATGTATCTATATATAATTAATATATAGAGAGACTGTATAAAGAGACTAACTTTATTTAGATATTGACTACCTTTTTTTTTATTTGCATTTTCGGTTTTGGGGTACATGTGAAGAACATACAAGATTGTTGCATAGTTACACACATGGCAGTGTGGTTTGCTGCCTTCCTTCCCCTCACCTGTATCTGTCATTTCTCCCCATGCTATCTCTTCCCACCTCCCCACAAAATACCTAGGAATACAACTAACAAGGAACGTAAAGGACCTCTTCAAGGAGAACTGCAAGCCACTGCTCAACGAAATAAGAGAGGATACAAACAGATGGAGAAACATTCCATGTTCATGGTTAGGAAGAATCAACATCGTGAAAATGGCCATACTGCCCAAAGTAATTTACAAATTCAACGCTATTCCCATCAAGCTACCAATGACCTTCTTCACAGAACTGGAAAAAAACACCTTAAACTTCATATAGGACTACCTATCTTTTAATTGGATCTTTGAGCTCCGGGGAGAGCCCATGCTAAGTTCTGGGTTTTCAAAAATGGAGAATTATTATGAGGTTAGACCATGTAATGCTTTTGGAGTGCACTTAAAACATTTTTTTTCCAAACAAAGACATTTCTAAGTGTATAATTATACTTTTTCCCAAAAATCCTAGAGTAGCTTCTGTTGCAATAGCATTTAATGAAGACAGAATTCAGTCAGTGGAGAAGAAAAAATCTTTTGCTCAAAAAGACAAGGTCCTAGGAGAGAAATAAACTAACAAAAACCCAAAAACATGAAGGCCTTTTAATTACAAACATGCACACACACACACACACACATATATATATATATACACACACATGTTGGATGATACCTTTTAATTAAACTCACTTTTAGCCATTGAGCTCCTAAAAAATGATTTTCCTTCCCAGAGGCCTCTCAGCAGGATTGGAACCAGTACGTCCCATTTTCAAGTTTACATGGCATCAAAAGGAACAAGACAGAGAGATACACAAACAAAAGGAAACAAATTTTGGGTGACACAGGGGGAGTGCACTGAGGCTAAATAGACTCAAAACCAACTCAAAACCTAATCTCAATCTAAATGCAAAGTGGGTGTATGAGCGGGCCCTATTGCTTCTCTTGGTGGTATGGGACAAACAGCTTAGTAAGCCCAGATAGAAAAACAATAGACTCCTGGCATAACCATATGATAAATCATGGGTAACAATGATATACGATTAACTCACCCTTTGAGCATATCCACTCCTGATCTCTGCTGTTTCTCAGTAGTGAAAGGGATGTGCAATTTTGCACAAGAGACAGCTCTCAGGTGGATTCCGGGAAAATATAACCCAGCAACTGCTGGGATCCTCCTGAAGCCTGTCTCATCTCAAGCCACTGGCCACTGAACGTGGCACGGTCCCAGTCTCTCCTGGCTATCTTGTTAAATTTTGTTCTCGGGCCAAACTGAGGCTTGGGCTATTTCACGTGGCCCACTAACAAGATGCAGATGAACTGGGGAGAAAGTTTTTATTTCTGCCACCTGTTACAGGGAGAAGGCCTGGAAATTTTCACCAGACCGGCTTCAAAATTATAAGTTTTCCAGAGCTTCTAAGCTACATGTCTGTGTATAAGTGTGCATTCATCTGAAGACATAAGTGATTAACTTCTTATAAACTATAACTAAGGTCTGAGTTTTGAAGACCTTCCTCTACAGCCTCAGTTCATTTACTTAATCTAAATGGGTCCAGGTGCTCAGGTGATTACCCTTATCTTCTCTCCTGCTAAATCTTGGAGGTTTGGGGAGTTACTTCAGAACCACAATAAACTTGTTTGTGGAGGCCTGGGGGATTTCTTCTGACCCCCAGCAAAACTTGTTTAATTATGCTTTAAGGTTCAGGAAAGGCCTAGGCAAAACTGATGATGGGCTCTTTTCTTTTTATAGTCCAGTCCCTGCATAAGGGCACTGGCTCTTACAGCTTTTAATATTTAACTTAACCACTCAGTTTAGTGAGGCCTGGCCTGCCACAATCTTGCATCTCAGAAATTATCTTTTAAAAATATCTGAAACTGTAGCCAAAATAAAGGACCAAAATAAAATAAGATATACTATATCTTAAAAAACTGAGATCCAAGATGGCTGATTACTAGCAGCTCGGGATTGTAGCTCCCAGTGAAAGCGCAAAGAACGAGAGGACGCCACACCATCACATGAATTCTTGTTGCTCACGCACCAGGAGATTCCCAGCGGAGGAGCCCCACGGGTCGCCAATGCGACTCTTGTGACCAGCGAGGTGGTTTTGCCGGCGCCTTGGAGCGTCGGTTCTTGGTGCAGAGTCAGAAAAGCACCATCAATCTTAACGCTTCTGATTTAGTTGGTGCAGTGGGTTGCTCAGATTTTGGCGCTAAAAATCAATAAGTTGGACATCCACTCAGAAACCCAATTACAAAGACGGTAAATACAAAGACCACAGATGGATAAATTTATAACGAAGGGAAGAAAACAGCCAAAAAAGGCTGAGAATACCCAAGATCAGAACGCCTCTCCCTCAGCGGGGGATCACAGTTCCTCATCAGCAACGGAACAAGGCTTGATGGAGAACGAGTGTGTTCTAATTACAGAAGCAGGCTTCAAAAGGTGGATAATGAGAAACTTCTGTGAATTAAAAGAACTTGTTTTAACCCAATCCAAAGAAACTAAGAACTTTGAAAAAAGATTTGACGAAATGTTAACAAAATACACAATTTAGAGAGGAATATAAGTGAATTGATGGAGCTGAAAAACACAATACGAGAACTTCGTGAAGTATGCACAAGTTTTAACAGCCGAATTGATCAAGCAGAAGAAAGGATATCAGAGGTCGAAGACCAACTCAATGAAATAAAACAAGAAGACAAGATTAGAGAAAAAAGGATAAAAAGGAACGAGCAAAGTCTCCAAGAAATATGGGACTATGTGAAAAGACCTAATCTACGCTTGATAGGTGTACCTGAATGTGACGAAGAGAATGAATCCAAGCTGGAAAATACGCTTCAGGACATTATTCAGGAAAATTTTCCCAACCTAGTAAGGCAGGATAATATTCAACTCCAGGTAATACAGAGAACACCACAGAGATATTCCTCAAGAAGAGCAACTCCAAGGCACATAATCGTCAGATTCACCAGGGTTGAAATGAAGGAGAAAATACTAAGGGCAGCCAGAGAGAAAGGTCAGGTTACCCACCAAGGGAAGCCTATCAGACTTACAGCAGATCTCTCAGCAGAAACCCTACAAGCCAGAAGAGAGTGGGGACCAATATTCAACATCCTTAAAGAAAAGAACTTTGAACCCAGAATTTCACATCCAGCCAAACTAAGCTTCACAAGTGAAGGAAAAATAAAGTTTTTTTGTGAATAAGCAAGCACTCAGAGAATTCATCACCACCAGGCCTGCTTTACAAAAGCTTCTGAAAGGACCACTACACATGGAAAGGAACAAACAGTATCAGCCTTTCTAAAAAAAATACCAAAATGAGCATCAATATAATGAAGAATTTACATCAACTAATGGGCAAAATAGCCAGCTAATATTAAATGGCAGTATTAAACTCACATATATTATTATTAATTCTAAATTTAAATTGACTAAATCCCCCAATCCAAAGACAGACAGGCAATTTGAATAAAAAACTAAAACCCATCAGTATGCTGCATCCAGAGCCATCTCACATTCAAGGATACACAAAGACTCAAAACAAGGGATGGAGAAAGATTTACCAACCAAACAGAGAGCTAAAATAAATAAATAAAAAGCAGAAGTTACAATTAAGCAACAAGATCAAAAGAAGCAAAGAAGGACATTATATAATGATAAAAGGATCAATGCAACAACAAGAAGAGCTAAAGATCCTAAAGATACGCACCCAATACAGGAATACGCAGACATATAAGACTTATAAAGAGACTTAGACTCCCACATAATAATATGGGAGACTTCAACATTAATATTAGACAGATCAATGAGACAGAAAATTAACAACGATATCCAGGACTTGAACTCAGATCTGGAACAAGTAAATGTAATTAACATTTATAGAACTCTCCACTTTAAATATACAAAATATACACCCTTATCAGTACCACATCATATCAACTTAGAAGTTTAAACGAAATGTTGGTTGGCTCCTTGTTTGTTATTCTCTTCCCTTATTTTCTTTTATGTCTCCATTATTAAGGACAATTATAGGCATACCCGTATTTAGATTGCATTCTAGCCTGGGCAATAAAGCAATACCCCCATTCTCTCTCCCTCTTCCTCTTTATCTTTCTTTCTCTTCTTTATTCTTTTTCTTATAAAAAAATTAAAAAATAAGAAGTTTGCATCAGGTGGCTGTGACAAAAAAAAAAATGAATATTAGCTTTCCTCATGATTTCCATGAAAATAAGATATTGAGATCCTCAGCACTTCTCTGGTTTTATGTCACTATTGGCTAACATCATCATCTGTAGGAGATATAGGAGTATGCTGAGGAAATAAGCCTCTTCCCCCAATTTAATTTTTAAATCTTTATGGGTACATCATAGGTATATATACTTATGGGGTACATAAGATATTTTGATACAAACATATAGTGAATAATAGTCACATCAGGGTAAATGGAGTATCCAGTACCTCAAGAATTTATCATTTCTTTGCATTACAAACATTCCAGTTATATTCTTTAAAAAATAAAAAAAATAAAAAAAAAATAAAAATAAAAAAACTGTCGTATACTTCACCACTAGCTGAGGTGCCATCAAAACCTGATTGCAAAATAACTCTTACTTAGGAGCCAGATTCCTAGAATTAAAATAGAAATAACTCTTGGCCTCGCCAACTTTGGACTGAGCCATGCTTTAATAAAAGCATTATATGTTATCTACACACTGAATGAAAGTACATCTTCAAGTAGCTCTCATTCTACAACAATATTTCATTGACAACAAATGTGAAGAGTTTAGCTCTAGGGTTCCTCCCAAATGAAAGCAAGTCACCATAACATTTTGAAACTAGTTTAAGATTTAGATAAAAAAAAAAAAAAAACTGGGAGGCAAAGTAGTATCCCATGACTTCTGGTCTCTGAAAATTAGAAATTAATTACAAGTACACAGGAAAAATGACTATATTTTAAATATTATGCACAAAGTTCAAAAAAGGCATTTGACTGTGTACTTAAAATCTGTAAAAAATACACATTGTTTTATAAATAGTTTTAGGAAAACAGGATTTCTATATGAAGAGAAGAAAAGCTCTTTATATATCCTCAAATATAAACACAAGTAGATTGAAGACGTAAATATAAAAGGTTCAAGTATAAAATAAAAGTTAAAAAGTTAAAAAAAAAACTGTGTTTTTGGAGTAGGAAAATACTTCTCTAACAGTGCCAAAAAGAAACATCATTAGGCAAAACAAGACAAAACAAAATATGTAGATGTGACTGTACAAAACTTATTAGAAATTATATATAGATTTCAATTTCATTTTAGTTTCAGTGAAGTTGTTCTTGAGTGTACCCCTAATTAGATTTGAAGATAGCTCAAAAGGTTTGCATAAAAACTGAAATTGAGTTTTTGAATCAGAAGTGAATGAGCTAATGATTAGATGGGAGAAGAAAATGGATGATGAAGAGACAGGCAGGGAGCCAGAGAAAGAGAACATTTTACAAATGGTGATATAAAGCATTCAGTTTCAGATTTTCTTCTGTGTATTGCTGATATGCACAGACTCCTTCACCCTCTCCCCTGTTCCCTTTTAATCTTCTATTCTATAGCAATACTATTATATATAATGGCTATGTGTGAATATGCGACAAGAATGGCCAGGAGTATTCTAAGTGCACCACGAGCAGGTTATTTTTAAGGATGCAGAATTCTTCACTATACGTGGGATAGAATTTTAAGGTTATATAAGTGAATATTAAACATACAGCATCACTTCCATCTGACAAACTCATAAATGTGCACAAATAAGGCCAGATTCTTTCTCCCTGGACGTTGAATCTTGAGAGTGGAGTAACATAGAGGTGTAAAATGTTTACTGCTTATTCATCTAAACAATGGTTTCTCAATGAGACTGCCCATTATATCTTATTCTGTAAATCACCAGACTTGCCTCCGTTCTGTGCTTTCCAAGCTTATACTGAAGCCAAGAATTTTAATTAACCTTAAAAACTGCTAGTTCCCTATACCACAAGATTGTGATTTGGGAATCATTTTTTTACTACCAGTATTCCATTCAACCTACAGCTGCTTGTATACCTCTTTCAGTCTTTATCAGTGAATTATGAAAACCTCCTAGTCACTCCTTAATAATAATCAGTGTTATTGGAAGCTACTCACAATTTTGCTTCTCCACCCTCACCCCTACCACCATACCTGGCGACTTCTATGCTCATGTGAACAATAAGTAGCTTTTAGTTTTCTTTTTCACACCACTTCAGCCACTCCCTTTCACATCTTGAATTTTGCCTTTACACATAATTGTTCTTTTTCTGAAATGCTGAATTTGAATAGTGTGCTTTCAAACAAATTATTGTATTCCTTTCTTCTTTCCCCCACTACATGTACTTTATAATCTCATTGAATATGTCAGTGCCTTTGACATCCTCTTCCCCAACTTTATTAGCCATCTTGGATTTATTTCCTTTACTATCTAATGTGATCCTCCATTACCTATCATTTCATTTTCTTATCATCACCCTTAATTCTCTTGATCACTTTTCCTGCTTTTTCATCTCTTCTTTATGTCACCAAACTTGAATCAACTAACCTGATTCTATGGCTACTACACTTGAATAGCTGCTATAACAGAATAGATAAAAGCGGCAATAAATCACTGTGGATTAGTACCACAATGAGTTGATGGCATTCAATCTCACTTTTAACATTATTTTTGATCATTATATTTGTCTCTGAACTGTTTTAAATTGTATTTTCGATTTATTCACAACTCTAGCGTTTTCCAAAACCCTGCTCTGATAACAAAAACATTCCCATCTTTTCAGCTTCTTACTTTACCTCATCTTTAGCCTATAGACATGGTTGTCTCCTCCATTATAAAGAGACCTTCTCTGTACCTAGTTTTTTAAAATCCACTTCTAGCTAAAAACACATCTTTCCTCCTCTCTTTCACACACTCATCTTACCTTTCTCCAAAATGAAAAGGCAATCACATACTCTTGCTCAATAAGCCAAAAAAAATTATTGAACTTTCATTAGTCTCAGATCATATTTTACTTTATTTGCTTGTTGTTTTCCTCTCAGAAATCAGTTAAAACTATGACATCACTCCGGCTCTCTTTCTTTGTTTAGATTAGTATGGTACTTGTTTCTTATAGAACAGTTGGTCTCAACCAAGACTACTACATCAGAATTTCTAGTGATGATTCCCAAATATATGTGTATTTAAAATGTACCCAGGAAATACTGATATGCACCTCTGGTTAAGAAAAGAAAAGCATAGAAAATTTTAAAAGTTACCTAAAAAAAGTAAATTATATTTTTATTTTAAATTATATTTTGCATTGATAGATCACAGGAGGGAAATTGTACAGAATTTCAGTTACGTTCAGCTGTAGTTTCCTCAACCTTGTGTGCTGGTATCACTCATTCACTTGAAAGCAAGACAGGGTGGCATGGGCTTCAGATTCAGACAGACTTGCTAACACATCCTACTCTAGCTATTTGCCACTGCAAGCATTACTTAGCCATCCTGAGTCTCTGTTTTTGTTTTTTGTTTTTTTTTGTTTTTTTTTTTCATTTTTAAAATGTGAAAGTAGTATTATGTAACCCATTGAGATGTAAAAATTAAATGAAATAAGGTATGTAAAGAATTTAGCTTTCCCCTTCTCATTGTAATTGCTCAAATATTAACTACCTGTTGTCTTGATCATACTACACACACTAGAGCCTTGCAAAGTCCACCTGTTCCTCATGTTTGTATTTGGAAAAAATAGTTATGACCATTTATTTAGCATGTGACAGTTTACTACTTTTTAAAGTTATGTTATTAGGTTATATTTTACAAAAAGTTCATGAGTTGTTCATAGCCACAAATGGACAATACGGCTCACATAGGAAACCTGGAGGTAAGATAATGTAGTTTTTATTTGAACTTTTCTGATGATCAATGATATTGATCATTTTTTAAATGTAACTATTGGCCATCTGTATGTCTTTTGAGAAATGTCTATTCAGGTATTTTGCCTATTTTTAAATCAGATTTTCGTTTTCTTGCTATTGAGTTGTTTGATTTTCAAAAATGATGACTATGTGAAGTATGCATATGTTAATTAGCTAGATTTAGTGATTCCACAATGTATATATACTTCAAAACCTCATGTTGTACTTGATAAATACATAAAATTTTGTATGTCAAGATTTTAAAATTTTAAATTAATAAAAAATAATTTAGAGAATGTTCAGGGCACTTTGATAAAATGGAGTTGAAAAGTAAAAAAGAGGTTTGAAAACTAATCTGCTTGAAATTTAAAATTATATTGGAATTTACAACCCTCGTTACTGCTGATGTATATATATGTAGTCATTTTGTTTTAGAATTGCCTCCAGAACCATAACCAGACTAGACAAGATTACATAAAATTGTTATCAAACTTATCCAAATCCCTAAGTTTTATATTGAAATGTACATGTGTTTATGGGACTTTAACATTTTTTTATTTATTAATGCAATAGTAGCACATTTATTAATGGAATAAATGTTATGATATATGATGCAGGTTGACAAATGGGCATCTCATCTACATCTTTCCAATTATTTATGCTCTTTGTTTTATATTTTAGCTGATCTTCTTCTTTCAAAAAAATCCCCATACTCAGTTCATTTAATCAGTATGGATTTTGTTGCTGTTTTTTTTTTTCTTTCTTTTTAACCAATATGTGTTTATTTCTTTTTACTCAACTGAGGTATGATTACTATGGAAGAGCTGCTGGACACAGTGCTCCTACAGGCTTCATATTTTCTTCCTCTCCCTTGTATTTCATCCAAAGCCAATTTTGTTTAATCTGCCTGCTGCTGCTCTAGAAGTGACATCTGTTTAAATTTACACTCTTTATCATGGCTGACATGTTGTTTGTGTTTCTGTTTACCTCAAGCCTAGTTCCAACTGTTTCTTGCTGATAATTTTTGAGTTCTTCTTTCAGTCTATCACAGATTTCTAGGCATCGCACTTGTTTATGCAACCTGACTCATATCCCATATTTTTTGTCACTTGTGCTACCTATGATTATACTTTGAAAAAAAAACTGGATAGAACTTATATGTAAGGAAAATATAGACTGGGAAATTGGATGGGAACCAGAATAATTTTTCTGCTTGCTCACTTTTGGATACCACAAACATATTCTCCAGTAATTAGACAACCTGATCTCCATGAAACCCAGCAAAAATATATCAAGGCACTTACTACATAATGCCTTTGCAATGTTTATGGGGAGAAATATATAGGGAAAATGCTCAATTTCAGTTTTTTCTTTTTAAAAAGACTTGTGACAAAGGTTGAGAGTGAGAGGTATAAAATCAACTCATAGAAGCAGAGAGTAGAATGATGACTACAGAGTTTGGGCATTGTGGATATGGGAAGATAATAGTCAAAGGGCATACATTCACGAACAGGAGGAATATGCTTTCTTTGCTTTTTTGAGTTATGTTTCTTAGTGTGGTGAACATAGTTTTTAAACAATTTTTTTTAGATTTAGGGGGTACAGGTGCATTTTTGTTACATGGCTATATTGTGTAGTGGTGAGGTCTGGGCTTTCAGTGTAATCATCATGAAAATAGTATACATTCTATGCAATAGGTAATTTCTCATTCCTCACCTCCTTCCTATCCTCCCTCCTATTTGAGTCTCCAATGCCTATTATTACATCCTATACATTCAAGTGTATGCATTTTTAGCTCCCATTTATTAGTGAGAACATGTGGCTCTTGACTTTCTTTTTCTGATTCATTTCATTTAGGATCATGGCCTCCCCACCAAACCATGTTGCTGCAAAAGATACAATTTCATTCATTTTTATGGCTGCATAGTATTACATGGTGGTAGTTTTTTTTTTGTTTTTTTGTTTGTTTGTTTGTTGTGTGTGTGTGTGTGTGTAGATAGAGATGATAGATAGACAGATAGATAGATAGATAGATAGATAGATAGATAGATAGATAGATGTTGCATTTTCTTTAACCAGTTCTCCACTGATGGACACTTAGGTTGATTTTATTACTTTGCTGTTGTGAATAGTGCTACAAGAAACATACAACTGCAGGTCATTTTATATAATAATTTATTTTCCTTTTGATAGCTACCCAGTAGTGGGATTGCTGGATCGAATGGTAATTCTATTTTTGGTAATTTGAGAAATTTTCATACTGTTTTCCACAGAGGTTGTAACATTATTATTCCCATCAACAGTGTATAAGCCTTCCCTTTTCTCCGCATCCTTGCCAAAATCTGTCACTTTTTCTTTTTAATAGAAGCCATTTTTACTGGTGTAAGATGATATCTCATTATGGTTTTAACTTGCATTTCTCTGATAATTATGATGTTGAGTATTTTTGGATATTTGTGGGCTACTTGTATGTCTTCCTTTGATAAAAGTCTGTTTATGTCCTTTGCTCACTTTTTAATGGGTTGTTTTATTCTTTGAGTTGTGTGAATTTCTTGTATACTCTTGATACTAGCTCTTTGTCAGATGCATAGTTTGCAAATATTTGCATATAGTGTAAAAGTATTGTGCATTTGAAAATTCTTAAGAGATTAAATTTTATATGTTCCCAGTACAAAAAAAGTTAAATATATGAAGTGATGGGTATATTATCTATCTTATTTAATTATTCCACACTGTATTCATAAATTACAACACTTTATACATCATACATTGGTATAATTATAAGTTTTCAATACAAATAATGTGTCTCCATGGTGAAAATGTGAAGTTGTCACTTTTAACACACATATTTTCTGCAATTTGATCTAAACTAATTAATTTCAAGAAAATTCTCTCAAACTGAATCTAAAAATAGTGGTGAAAAAAGAATACACATTACCATTTCCCATATATCGCAATAATTAAGACAAATTAAACTAATATAGAAGGCAACAGAAAGGCAAATTATTTAAATTCTACAAAGTGAATTTATCTTGAATTCTAACATAAACATAATTCTTTAGGAATAGGAAAAAGGTGCTATGGATTAATATCACATGTAAGATCAATTAATAACTTTTAGAACATAAACACATGAAAAAATATTAAATAAAAATAGAAATAAAGGATAAAAGCACATAAAAGAAGGGATAGGTCTGAGCAGTGAAGAATAGCAGGATGAAGCAGGGCAGTGAATAGTATGAATAAAAAATGAACAATGTCAAAGATGCTGGTGTTATTTCTCAAAAGTCCTGAATGATTATTGAGGTACCACTTATATGGAATTTTCAATAATTCTATAAAGTATTATGACATTTGTTTATTCACTGTTGTAACATCTCCTTAGGAACAAAACCCACCAACAAAAAAGTATCAAGTAATATTTATTTACAGTAATTAGTTCCAATTATCTGGGAATATTTACATTCTCTTGCATTTTTTACCAAGGTTCCAGAGTTGGTGTCTATTTCATTAGTTGTCTATGTAAAATTTAAGAACAGACACTTTTCTATTCTATGTCATAACTGTAAAATACATCAATTTTTTTCTTATTGTGGGGACTGCAAAAAGTGGATGAGAACAAAGAAGGTATCTTTGAATTCCCAAAGCTGCATTATTTCCTTCTTCTTTGCAATCCTTCTTCTATGTGAAACTCTATCTAGTCTTTCCCACTTATGCAGTCAGGGTGAGGTACTGATAGTATGACAACACTTTCAGCAATGGTAATGAACAATTATGACACTCAGAATAATTTCACTAGAGCTGGCAACACCTTTGCTGAATATTTTCGGGTACCACATTAGTCAAATAATATTCCCTTACTGAAGAACTTTGACAGATAAAAGATTTCAAAACCTGGTCTTTTCTAATTACTTGAGAAGTATGAAGACTAGTAACAGAGAGTTTTAAATTCTATCACTCTGAAGACAGGAAGTTAATGAAAAGTGAAACCAGATTTCACTGGTCAAATGTTTAACTCAAGTACAGGTTAAGTGAAAATGAATACCTAAGGTAGATACATGTTTTGAGCAGAAACATTACAATGAGTCTGATTGATTTTTTTTCCCCATGGGAGCATTGTACATTTTATTTTTTTTAATTTTTATTTAATTTTTAATTGTTTTATTATTTTACTTTAAGCTCTGGGTTAAATGTACACATCTCGCAGCGTTGTTGCATAGGTACACACATGCCATGGTGGTTTCCAGTCTCCATTCCTGGAGACATTTCTCCTAGTGTTTTCCCTCCCCAGCCTCCCTGCCCTGCGTTGTCCATCCCCCAACCTACCCCAGTGTATGATGTTCCCCTCCTTGTGCCCACGTTTTCTGATGGATCTTTGTAAATTCTCAGCATATGTCTTCATTTTTATGTTAAAAACATAAATTCTGAATACCTGCTGTTGTAAATCAGCCACTGTTGAGGGCAGTGAGAGATGGAAGAGAAGGAACTACACTCGAAGTGCTTTGTGAAGGCATTTCTAACAATATTTTGACTTAGCAAATTGCTTCGTCATTAGAGATTTTAGCACGTGAAACCTTTGCAAATTGTTGAGATTTTTCTTCCATTGGATGATTCAGTAATGTGTACAAAATTTTATTGTTCACCTGTCATATGTTAGAGGCTTAGGACATGTTTGCATGATCAAAGAAGGCCATTCTATTTTTAAATGCTTATTGATAAGTTCACGTTTTTAAAGAAGTGTGGCATCTTGGACAATGATCTTCTCAGTTTAGTGTTCTCTGAGAGGGACTTACTGCCTTTGTTTAGTTTTTCTTTACAGAGCATAATTACTGTGCATAATGTGAACTTCAAAATATGTTTTCGAAAAGTCCTGTTCTTCTCTTTAATAAACTATTATGTATTTTCATTCAAATACTTACACTTGCATTTTCTTGTTTTAATTTTTGTATTTACATATTTTAGAGCAATGATTTAATAGAAACCAGTCATTATATTATACAAGCAAATTGTATTTATTAAGTCATACCAAACTTTCTGGATCACATTGATAATGACTATGGTGAATTGAGAAATTATTTACATAATACATACCAAGTGAAAATTTCTATGTAGGTATCAGTTTAAATTTACAAAAACAAAATGGTTTGAATTGTTCAGTTACACCAAATACTCACAAAGACTACTTCACATATTAATGGGAATACTGAAGTCATATGGATTAATCTACAGTCTAGAAAACTTTATTTTCTCCGTGTGTTCAGCTAGGCTTTTATTTTGTCTTGTTCAGTTTTGTTAGTGGCTAATATTCTGTGTATATGCAGCTTCAGTTCTTTCTTATGAAGAAAAATTTTGTGTACAGTGCTTGCAACCCGATTTCTTTGGCACAAGCTATTTTGCAGGTTAAACAATTTTTTGATGTAAAAATGCAATACTTTCAATTCCCTTCAAGAGTAATAATTGTAGATATACTTATGTCATTTTGCTTGTTGAAGCATGACTTCTTTCCTCACTTGAAATAATGAGGCACTTTTTGCATACTACCAACCTATTACATTGAAAGGTAGGTCTATAATGCCATTATGTCTTCTTTGAAAAGGGCAGTAAAAGAAATGGAACAAACTGGCAATGTTACCTTTTGAAGAAATTTCCATCTACTGTAGACTAATGTATGTTTCTGGAGTAACTGCGTATTATAAATTTATCCCCTTTAAACATTGTATTCACAGTATAGCAAATATAGCAAATATAGTCATTAAGATGTATTATTCAGTACACAAAATATATTATATTTAAATTTTAATGCTTGTACAAATAAACAATGTGGACTAAGAAAATATTTGCCAAAAATAAAACTATTTGGGCTAGGCACAGTAACTCATGACTCTTATCCCACCATTTTGAGAGGCAGAGGCAGGAGGATTGCTTGAGGCTAAGAGTTCCAGATCACTGTGGTAACAGCAAAACCTCATCTCTACAAAAAAACATATTAAATTAGTTCGGTGTGTTGATATGTGTCTTTAGTCCTAGATACTCAGGAGGCTGCAGCAGTAGAATTTCTTGAACCCAGGTGTTAAAGGTTACAGTGAGCTGTGACTGCATCCCCACCTTACTCAAGGCTGGTTAACAGAGTAAGACCCTGTCTCAAAACAAACAAAACAAAACAAACCCTATTTACATTTTTTAGCATTTATTTCATAAAATTTACCAAAATTTAATACATTCATTGGTATCTTTCATTAAAGTTCAAAATCTTAGTCAATGAAGAAGGTGTGATTGTATCAGTAATTTTTTTTTAATGATGAAATTTTGCTCTGTTGTCCAGGCTGGAGTACAGTGGCATGATCTCTGCTCACTGCAACCTCCGCCTCTGGGGTTGAAGCAATTCTCTGCCTCAGCCTCCTGAGTAGCTGGGATTACAGGCACCCACCACCATGCCCAGCTAATTTTTGTATTTTTAGTAGAGACGAGGTTTAACCATATTGGCCAGGCTGGTCTTGAACTGCTTACCTAGTGATCTGCCCACCTTGGCCTCCCAAAGTGCTGGAATAACAGGTGTAAGCTACCGTGCCCTGCCTGTATCTGTAATATTTTAAAAAATAGTTCATATATATTGTTCTTTTTAAATGTAAATATTAGGGGAATTGGGAATTTAATGCTGCTTAAGTATTACATTTGCATTTAGGAATTCTTAATTTCTTATTTTTTTCTAACATTGCTCTTAGTCTGCACATAAAATATAGTCACATTTTGTGTTATTTGTGCTTTCTGAAAGCACAACTAGACTGAAGGGTAGCATTAGCTTAGACTTAAAGGGTGTTTGACAAACTGCCTAAATGTGAAATTGCTTTTTAATATGTTTATCACATTTTAATTTTTTTTACATTTTAATATTAAAATAAATGTATTCTCTAATTGTTGATAAAACTCTAGTAAGAAGTGTAACATTTGACAACTCTCAATAATTACAGAACAATAAAATTGCTCCAAAGTATGGGAAATAGAAGTTTACTCATGCTTCCCAACAGTCCAAAGAACTGGTGCTGTGTCCTAGGCAGAAACCGAGTCTATTGTTTCTGTTTTCCCTTATCTGACACAGTAATGGCACATTGTGGATTTATGATATTTTGTGTTTTTTAAATGAATTATTTATAGTCAGGCATATAAATGTCATCTGCAAAATTTAACTATGTTAACACAGTGCATGTTGTTAAAAATTTTGTAAAATATCCAGAGCTACTGATATGGTTTGGCTTTGTTTCCTGTCCAAATCTCTGGGCAAATTGTAATCCCCAATGTTGGAGGAGGAGCCTTGTAGAAGGTGATTGGATCATGGGCACAGTTTCTCATGATTTAACACCATGACCATTAGTGCTGTCATCATAACAGTGAGTGCTCCTGAGATCTGGTTGTTTAAAAAGTGTGTAGCACCTCCCTCCTCTCTCTCTTGCTCCTGCTTTGCCCATGTTAAATGTGCCTGATTCTCCACCTTCTGCCATGATTGTAAGTTTCCTGAGGCCTCCGCTGAAGCAGAAACTTGAACAGCCTCCAGAACCATGAGCCCATTTAACCTCTTTACTTTATCAATTACCCATCTGAAGTAGTTATTTATAATGATGTGAGAATGAACTAATACAGAAAATTGGTACCAAGAGTGAGATATTGCTATAAAGATAACTGAAAATGTGAAAGTGACTTTGGAACTAGGTAACCAGCAGAAGTTGGACCAGTTTGGATGGCTCAGAAAACAAGAGGAAGATGACAAAAATGTGGAATGCGTAGAGACTTGTTGAATAGTTGTGACCAAAATGCTGATAGTGATATGAACAGTGAAGTCCAGGGAGAAGAGGTCTCAGATGGAGATGAGGAACTTATTGGGAACTGGAGCAAAGTTCACTCTTACCATGCTTTAGCAAATTGACTGGCAGCATTGTGCCCCTGCTCTAGGGATCTGTGGAACTTTGAACTTAAGAGAGATGATTTAGGGTATCTGGCAGAAAAAATTTATAAGCAGCAAAGCTTTCAAGACATGACCTGGCGGCTTTTAACAATGTATGAGCCTATGGATGAAGAGTATCTGAAACTGGAACTTATATTTACAAGGGAAGCAGAGCATGAAAGTTTAGGAAATGTGCAGCTTGTCTATGCAGTAGAAAATAAAAACCCATTTTCTTGGGAGAAATTCAAGCTGACTGCAGAAACTTGCATAATTAAAAAGGAGTTGAATGTTAACAGCCAATACAATGAGGAAAATGGACAGAAGTCATTTCAGAGACCTTTGCAGCAGCCCTTCCCATCACAGGCCTAGAGGCATAAGAGGAAAGAATGGTTTTGTGGGCCAGGCTCAGAGCCCCACTTCTCTGTGCAACCTTGGATACTGCATCTGCATTCCAGCCACTCCAGCTCCAGCCATGATACATTTCAGTTCACTGTTCCAGAGGGGGCAAGCTGTAAATCTTGGAAAGTTTCCCATGGTGTTAAGCCTGTGGGTGTGCAGAGGGCAAGAGTTGAGGCTTGGGAGCCTCTGCCTAGATTTCAGATAATGTATGGAAATGCCTGCATGTTCAGGCCAAAGTCTGCTGCATGGTAAGAGCCCTCATGGAGAACCTCTACTAGGGCAGTGCAGAGACATGTGGAGTTGGAGCCTCCAAACAGAGTCCCCAGTGGGACACTGACTAGTGGAGCTGTGAGAAGAGGGTCACCATCCTCAAGTTCCCAGAATGGTACACCCACCAACAGCTTACAACTTGCGCCTGGAAAAGCCACAAACACTCAATGACAGCCCTTGAGAACAGTCATTGGAGTTAAGCCCTGCAGAGCCACAGGGGCAGAGCTGCCTAAGGCCTTGGGAACCCACTCCTTGCAACGCTGGGATGGAACCCCAGGACACCATTGTAAATTGGCAGAGTCTAGAACAAAACATTGCCACTTGCTTACAGGTCTTGCTCCCAAGGACATAAAACAAGATGGAGGCCTGCAGCAAAGTTTGTTGTAGACCATAAAGAAAGTCATGCAAAGCACACCAGAATGGCCACAGTTTAAGACCAATCTCATAAATCTTTTTTTTACAATTAAAACTCTACAAAGACTATAAACACTGATCCCCATAATTTCCAGCCCAGCAAAAGTCTTCCAAAAGAAAAATAATTCTCACTTAAAAGTCAACTAGTGACCTGGTTGAGAAAAGGAAAAGGGTGGAGGGGGTGAGGTCTGTGTTAACTGCTGACAGGGTAGAAGAAAGAAAAAGATGTAGGGAAAGAACCACTCATTTTTATGTAAATGGGTTCCTCCACCAGGGAGAGAAATGAAATTTAACTGCTGTCTCATGGAGTGGGACTCCTTGACCTGGGGAGGGGAAGGCTCCATGAAAATGTGGTGGGGAGTGCTGGCCAACTTGCCATTGGGCACCCTTGAGCCATGCATCCCAGCCCTGTCTGGGAAGTGAGCAGGGAAGTGGCCATTCACCCATCCATCCAGCATTCCTTCATCTGTTGAGGTGGGGTGGTGCACATTTTCCTCTACCCTCAGAAGAGGTCCAAGGAAAAAAAAAGCTTAGAAGTAAAAGAAAAAAATATTTTTTTCATTTGCATGGTACTCACCCTTCCTCAAGCCCCACGTCTGGTCACCACTGAGACCCGCATTAGAAGCAGTTGATGGCAACATACTTCTCACACAGTTTGCAGAACTATGATAGAAATAAACCCCTTTTCTTTATAAATTACCCAACCTTAAGTATTTTTTATAGCAACACAAAGAAAGTACATAAGAGTTTATCATCAAGAATTTTGTATGTTATTCTAAAAATACATATATTTGGTCTTTTAGGTTGTAGGCCAGCATTAATAATTTTATACCACTCTTCATTTGCAAGCTGTAGTTTGCTTACTCTTGCTGTAGGATAAAACTATCTAATCTGTTTCAGAAAAATCAATCTGCCAACTATCATAAATAATATTATATTAAAATAACTATAATGATTAATAGCTGAAAGAAGAGGACAGAAATCCAACAAGACCACTAAAGATGATTTCTGATAATTCAGGTGGAAATAATAAGAGCCAACACTTGCACAGTGGAAAAGAAGAAAATTAGAGTAGTGATTTTTGACAGGAATTTCTAACTGACTATATGTTGGGAGCAGAGATTTTAGTTTCCAAGCTGATTCAAGTTTTCTTGTTTTGGTAAATGGGCAGAGCTTAGTTCAGAGAGAAATGAGGAAGAAATTAATGAAAGACCGGACTTCAGAGAAAAGACAATTGCATAATGAAAGTCTCAACATAAAGCAAGAACTTATGATTTAACACCCATGTGACTTCAAATGCTTCCAGCTCTAGAAATCTCAGATGTTGAAAAACCCAATAGATAGATATAAATCCTAAGGAGTGTTAAGGCAGCTAAATACAAAACCTTGAAAATCCATATCTCTATTTGGATGTCAAGCAATTAGAAAGATAGTTATTCCATTAGACCTTTGAGACCATTTTTATTTTAAACCTTTATAATAGAAAAAAATAATACTACAAATTTCCCTTTTGGTTTTGAGAAGGACTTTAAGAGTACTTTTTGAAAAGGTATTGCTGAATCTAATTCACACTCAAGCCTTAATATGTTTTTTTTCCTCCCTTAGGCAGCTTATGGAATAAATATCCTCACCCTCCCATCACCCCATGTAAAGCAAATCATTGTATGGCAAGTGGAATTTCAATTATATAGCTTACTGAAGACAAACAAACAAACAAAAAAAAACAGCGTCAACTCTCTAGAGAGGAAATTGAGCCTTAGGACTATTATGTTGTCACATACTTCTAGTTTAATGTTTTTTAAGTGACCACTCAATGATCGTAAACCACCTTTGGAAACATACTCTTATTGTCTTTATATATTTTCCTGTTTCATTTCTGCATTGAGTTTAGCTTTTGAGATTAAAGGTAGTCCCTTTTATCTTTCTGTCATCCCTTCCTAAGTAGAGAAGAAATTGGAACAGACAGCTTTAATAACTTTACATACAGTAAGGAAACTAGGCACAGGCAGAATATAAAAAAGTAATCTAAAATTCAGCACTTTAAGTGCCTACAGCTTGAAAATGACTAAGGTGTTATAGCTTAATAACATCTTTTTTGGAATCACATTTTGCACTCAAAAAAAGGAGGAAATGCGACTTGTGATTTGTAGTACAGTATATTGCCCTTCTGAGTATAATCTGCTGCTTGTTCATTATTACATGCAGCCTGCTCAGAAGCAAGTCCAGGTTTAAATTAGCATTTGCAGATTATTGCCATCCTAATTTAAAGTAAGTGAGGTTAGTAATTAAAACCAGTTGTGTTTGGTACTAAAGTGTTGTTGGAACCTTCTTGGGAGGTTTAAACCTAAATATTAATAAAGTTTTCACAAAAGGTAAGAAATTATTTTAGTTTTATTGAAAAAGAAATCTTCATAAGCAACTTGAAAGTAAGCAGTGTTTGAATTTTGTGTTTTCTTATGTTTTGCTGAGAAAAGTCATTTGAAGACAGGTGAAGTCATTTAAAAACAGGTGCTAAAGTTTAAATTAAAATTAAACCATTTTTTTTTCCTTGGGCACAGGAAACATTTGACATAGAATATGAAAAAAATATCATTATAGCCATCTCTCTCCCCATACCCTGAGCCATCATAGTTTAACTTTGTCTTTGCAATGTTATCATGACCTATAGCCTTGAGTGGAGGTAGGAGGGAATGGATGAGAAAAAATAGGCAAAAACTATTAGAGTCTTTATAAAAGAAAGAATTAAAGCTGCCATAAACTGCATAACAGTTGCATTCAAATGAATCCAACCTCATTTACTGGATGTCTATGTTTTTGATAACAGTTTAAATAGGTCATTGTTTGCGTACGTACAGGCTACAATACATTGCCACTTAAAAATGTGGAGTGTTGAGGAAAAGAGTCAAACTCTGTAAAATATTTGAAGAGATTTATTCTGAGCCAAATATGAGTGACCAGGCCCATGACACAGCCCTTAGGAGATTCTGAGATCATGTACCCAAAGTGGTTGGGGTACAGCTTGGTTTTACATATTTTAGGAAGGCATGAGACATCGATCAAATACAATTAAGAAATACAATGGTTTGGTTCTTGAGAAGGACTCAATCTCTTGAAAGATGAAGACAAGCTTGGCCAACATTGTGAAACCCCGTCTCTATGAAAAAATACAAAAATAAGCCTGGTGTGGTGGCACACACCTGTAATCCCAGCTACTTGAGAGGCTGAGGCAGGAGAATTGCTTGAAACCAGGAGGAGGTTAAGAAAGGTGAGACAACTCGAAGCTGGGGATTCCAGGCTGAAGGTAAATTTAAATATTTTCTGGTTGATAATTGGTTGAGTTTATTTGAAGACCTGAGATCACTGGAAAGGAATGCTCAGGTTAAGGTAAAGGATTGTGAAGACCAAGTTTTAATGTGCAGAGAAAGCTCTCAGACAGCAGACGTCAGAGGGAGCAAGTTGTAAAATGTTTCCTATTGGACTTACAAGGGTACCTGGCTCTTACTTGGTTATCTCCTGGATCTGGGAAGGAAGGAAGGAAAGCAAAGCAGGAGGGGATTCTCTACGGAATGTGGATTTTTCCCACAAGAGACTCGGCAGGGCAATTTCAATGTACGGCAAGGAAATGTATTTTGGGGTAAAACATTTTTCCTTGTCTCATAATGTTATGCCAGAATCAGTTGAAAAGTAAGCCGCAATATATAGGGTCAAATAAAACGCACCTAATGAGAATTTATGGTTTATAGGGCATGACTCCTTCTTATGTTCAGTTTAGTTGCTATGAACTAGTCATTCACTGTGCATTAACAATTGATGGTCTCTTGTAGTTAGATGGACACTTTCAGTATAGCCCTTCTTTGAATAAAACTGAAATAAACAGATTTGTCTTTTTGCATCAATAAAGACATGATGTTTAAAATGAATCTCTTTTTTAGAAATAGAACACACCTCAATTGAGAAATGTGAAAGACCCTTAAACTTGGTGGGTCTGTTGCTTTCAGGTCAGAATTGAGTTTTGAGAATGAGGAATACAAAAACCCAGCTGAAAATAACAATTATTAATAGATGTATTGACTTACTGAATCCTCATAATGATCTGATGAGATAGTCAATTTTACTAGTTTCATTTAATAAATGCAAAAACTAAATCAGAGAGAAGTGAAGTAACTTGCTCAATGTAACACAGCTGCTAAGAAATAGAAATGGGATTTGAAATAAGGTATTCTGGCTATAGAAACTGTACTGTTGACTGTCATAACATTCTACCTCCCTGGCCTAATTAACTTATAGCCTCCTTGTACATAATAGGTATTCACAAAATATAAGTTAATAAATTTATTCAGATATGATTTTTTAATATGAAATTCACTATAGTTTTCAAAGATACTTTCTATCACTTATATAGGTTGTTTTCAGGAATCTGTGGTTATACGGTAGGAGTAGATATAGTTTGCATATAATAGATGAGAAAACTGAAGACTTGGTTGTTAGATTATAAAAAGAATTAAGATACGGTCACTGCCTTCAAGAGCTGAAGGTAAGGTGAGAGGGAATGTTTTCTCAACAAATAACTACAAGAAAATTTGGTAGCTTTGATAATGAAAGGCACAATAAGCTATTTGTGGTCATTTGTAATGTTTTTTACATGCTTTTAAAAAAAAATGAAAGCTGCTCAAAGTCACAGAACAACTGAGGGATAAAGGAGATTGAATGACTGGGAAACACTGCCCCTGAATAGCCCCTGCGACTGTGGGGCTGCACACAGCCTTTCTGCAGTTGGCATGGTGGGTGCAGGCCAACAGTTTAAAGAATGAACAGAAATCGGCCCTTTCGCTTTTTGCAAGTTGGCAAAAACAGACTTTAGGGAATTTCATCTTTTTTTCATACTATGATGTTTTCCCATGTTTTTGAGCTTCCAGCATTTAATAAAAATGGTTAAAAAATGAGTTTTTCCCTGAAATGCTCTTTCCAGGTGAAAACTGCTCTTTTGGTTTGGTTTGAAAGTGAGAAAGGGAGGGGAAACTTTGCTCTTTTAATAATTATGTTCAGCCTATGATGAAGTATTTGATTATTGACAGCAATGTCTCTAATAAGTTTTAAGTTGTCCAAAGTTAATTGTAAACATCAGTATAGTACTCTTAGTTACGGTAAAGCAATTGTTGCAAGATGAATGGCTCATATTTTGATGCAGTGTTTGATGTTCAAAACAAAGTTGTTACAACAATAAATGAACAGAAACTGAAAAAAAAAATTACTTTAAGTTCTGGGATACATGATGCACAATGTGCCATGGTGGTTTGCTGCACCTATCAACCTATCGTGTAGGTTTTAAGCCCCATATGCATTAGGTGTTTGTCCTAATGCTCTCCCTCTCCTTGACCCCTACCCCAGCAGAGGCCCCAGTATGTGATGCTCCATGCCCTGTGTCCGTGTTCTCATAATTTTATCTTTTTTTAATGGTGGGGGCTATTTATGTTTTTCTTCATGTTATTATTATCTTTCTTCTCTCAAGTACCTTCCAAAGAAAGGTTTGTTGGGTTACTAATAGTGAACCATAATTCCTGGGAGAATGGAAAAGCCATGAATTGAGAAATGCATGTCCAGAGTAAGACACAAAACAGAGGTTCAATAGTTTAGCTTAGGTCGAAGTGGGTTAAGTTTTAGTTTCAATGAAACACCCAGATAAAAGATGAAGCTGGTAGTTTGAAATAAAGATCTAGAGTACATTTATCATTTATAAGTGTGATAAATTTGGAACCGAGTGAACTCACTAAAAAATAAGAGAAAAAGAGCTGCATCTTGGAGATCATAATATTTTAAGTAGAAGAAAATATGGAGGAATCTATCACTGAGACAAAGAAGAAATCAAATAAGGGCAAAGAAAACCGAATGGAAGCACTAAAGTATAAAAATAGAGAAAGGAGTTGGGCGTGGTGGCTCCTGTCTATAATCCCAGCACTTTGGGAGGCTGAGGTGGGCAGATCACGATGTCAAGAGATCAAGACCAGCCTGGCTGACATTGTGAAACTCGTCTCTACTAAAAATACAAAAATAAGCCAGATGTGGTGGCGCACACCTGTAATCCCAGCTACTTGGGAGGCTAAGGCAGGAGAATTGCTTGAAACCAGGAGGCAGAGTTTGCAGTGAGCCAAGATCGGGCCACTGCACTCCAGCCTGGATGTCAGAACAAGACTCTGTCTCAAATAAAAAGCCAAAGGGGAGAGAAGTTAATAATACTAAGTACTGTAAAGAGATCAAAAGAATATGAGCCAGGATTCAGCCATTAAATTCCAACATCTCTCTCATTTCAGGAAGGACTTTCAGTAGTACAGGAGGGCAACAATCATATTTTAAGAGACTGAAGTGTCCAGAGCTTAGGTCTGGACAAAACAGGGTAAAGAAAGAGACTGCCTGTTTCTCCTGTTTGTTCTAGTATATACTGTAATCCATTTTTTTTTTTTTTTTGCACTTGTAGCCAAAGTAGCAATTTCAATAGAGAGCCAAAATTTAATGAGGTCAGAGAGGTTTAAAAAGTTTTAATGAGCCAGGTGCGGTGGCTCACGCCTGTAATTCCAGCACTTTGAGAGGCTGAGGTGGGCAGATCATTAGGTCAATAGATGGAGACCATCCTGGTCAACATGGTGAAATCCCTTCTCTACTAAAAATACAAAAATTAGTAGAGTGTGGTGGCACGTGCCTGTACTCCCAGCTACTTGAGGGGCTGAGGATGGAGAATCACTTAGAACCTGGAGGCAGAGGTTCCAGTGAGCTGAGATCTCGCCACTGCACTCCAGCCTGGTGACAGAGTGAGACTCCGTATTAAAAAAAAAAAAAAAGAAGAAGAAGAAGAAAGAAGGTTTAATAAGTCAGGCGTGTGTGGTGGCTCCCAGCAGTTTGGGAGACGGAGGCTGGTGGATCACCTGAGGTCAGGAGTTAGAGACCAGCCTGGCCAATGTTGTGAAACCCCGTCTCTACTAAACACACACAAAAAATTAGCTGGGCTTAGAGGCTCGCACCTGTAATTTCAGTTACTCATGAGGCTGACAGAAGACAATCGCTTGAACTCAGGAGGCAGAGGTTGCAGTGAGCCGAGATCACATCATTGTACTCCAGCCTGAGTAACAAGAGCGAGACTCCATCTAAAAAAAAAAAAAAAAAGTTTACCAAATATGTTAAATATTTAATGAGATTTTCAGTAATGAAATGGAGGACCGCAAGGGACACAGAGAAAGTGCCAAGGAAATGTGTCAGTGGGTAAATACGAGTAGAAAGAAGTGGTATCAAAGTGAGTGAACATGGCTACTAGTTGTCTAAGTTTAAATCATTCAATAAACCATTCAATAGTATTTCAATCATTTAATCTGATGCATAGGATCTGAGGTGTTTCTACATCACACTGAATTCCTTCTCTAGTGAATATACTAAGAAGAAGGTTGAAATATGTTTCATCATTTTTAAGAGATAGGGTCTTGCTCTGTTGCCCAGGCTGGAGTACAGTGACACAGTCATGGTTCACCACAGCCTCAACCTCCCAGGTTCAAGCAATCTTCCCACCTCAGCTTCCAGAATAGCTGGAACTACAAGTGTTTTCTACCATGCTCAGCCATGTATGTATGTATGTATGTATGTAGAGATGGGGTTTTGCCATGCTGCCTAGTGCTGGTCTTGAACTTTTGGGCTCAAGTGATCCTCCCACCTTGGCCTCCTAAAGTGCTGTATTATAGGTGTAAGCTACTATGCCAGGCCTGAAATATGTTTAGATCCAGGAGGTAGTACCTTTCTAAATTAATCCATGGTAGTCTAGAATGATTTCTTTCTGTCTAATGTTGTCATATGTATACTTAGGGAGTAGCCATGAGAATGTGACTATATTTTTTAACTTTAAGAAGTCCTTTATTTTTAAGTTAGATCAGACTAAAATAGTCAAAAAGGAAGCATAAAATTAAATTTATGGTTGCTGGCCTTCAAAATTTGCTTTAAAAATTCATTCACATATGCTAAAAGTTTTAGACTTTCAGGATATGGATTTATTTTATACCCTTTTGAAGGTAGTACCAGTCAACCCGTAGAACTGTTTTAATCCTTAGCATCTTAATATAGAATAAAATAAATATAATTTATATGTTTATGTTCATTAGTCTGTTACATCATTTAAACTTGAGAATTCAATTAAGAACACCTTTAGAATGATTTAATTGGAGCTAGGTTTTTCAGCCTGCATTTTCTTGAAAAATCAGATTATTTCTGAATATATATCAAATAACATCATTTTATACGATATTTTTCAAGTACATATTTCAAGTAAACACCCCTCTGTGGTAATATAAAATGCTATAAATCATATTCCTGAAAGTTACATGCACAATATATTATTAAATATGGGCACACAAATAAGTGAAGTGCATGGTTTATTTATGTAATTATTCAGGCAATTCAACACTGGTTTCTGGTGCAATAAAAAAGGATGTTGCCAGAGGATATAAAGCACATTGCACCATCAAGAGTGTTGCTTTAATCTGGAAGCAGCTATAATTTAAGGACTAGAGGTTGAATCTCTTCAGACATCTGCTAGTTATGATTATTTCCCTACTGATACTTGTTTACAGACTTTGTTTTGATTGGAAAAACTGCATTGCCCATAACAGAGCTTCTTAATCCTTTTGTTAAATTTGTATTTTTGTCTAAACCTTACCAACAATGGGTTTGAGCATTTTAATATGCAATTACACCTGACATTAGAAAGTAAAAAATGAACAAAAGAATCAGCAGTTGGATGTCTTCTAATTGATTCAAATACAAGATATATCAGATAAAATTGGAAAAATGCAGCCTGTAAGCTTGTTTTTATAATGAATTAATAATTGAAAAGTTCTAACTCCTAGATAATCTTTTCAGAAAGGGTACAGTGACTCCTCTTATGTCCTAGTAAAAATGTAAAGCATTGACTAGAAATAGACTTAGTCAATCCCTGGGCAACTGTGTAACCAGAGCTTATAAACTACATCAAAAGCTATAATTACTACTACTATATTTAATTGCTATAATTTGCTATTGTTGATGAGGTAGGGTCTAGTAGCTTGCAAGCCTCAATTGTTGTGTATTTTATATGGTGACTCTGTCCAAGACAAATACTTGTTCAGAACTTGGGCAAATATGCTGTTTTGGTGTTTCTCCAGATAAAATATTTAATTTATTCTATCTTATTTAATCACATATTCACCCTTACTGTCTTAGATAGGATAATAGTCTGGCATAGATTTAGGTTTAATGATGGTTCAAAACAGTTCCAAAGATCATTGCACATATCTCTGAATAGTTTGGCTTATCATATGCAAGTGTGTTTCAATGCATATTCATATTAAAATAGTGACACAATTGACAATTAATGAAGGCCAAGTAAATTGACCATTATAAGGTTGATTTAGTATAGTCTTGAGTTAGCCAAATTTCAACAAACAGAAATTCTATCACGTCATCACTTGTTCAAAATTTCAGATCGGTCATGCTGATCTTGAAGTTATTTTTATAATTTTATCTTGCAGTTATTTTTTATAGTTGTATAACAGTGGTTAAAGACATTTACATACCCTTACATTTTCTCAGAAATATAAAACTGAAATGTATTTGATATATCAGTAGGAATTTTAGCATGGAGGTTAGAAAAGTGAAACAGAAACTTACATTTCACATAGGTGTAAATTAGCTGAATTTAAATGTAATTTAAATATAATTTAATGTATGTTTCAGATAAAATGTAATTTTTCAGATAATTTGGCATAGATGTTTGATAGCATTTGTGTTTAATAAGTGTAGAAGCTTCCAAAAGGCAAAAGTTCTGCCAATGTTCTTTGCAGCTACTAGAGTTTCTGAGATTTCACAGATGTATTTTCGATCAGGATCTTATGCAACTAAGATTAAAAGGTTTACTGAGCATAAGTTCCAATATTTCACCCAGTCATATCGAAGCATATGTGTCATGCTGTATCAAAGTGAGGACAAATGCTTTGGGGATTTAAGGTATCCTCTTACTACTCAACAGAGGGAGACAATTTGTCAAGCATGGTTCAAGATCAAATTATATAATTGAAGTCAGTTCTTTATTCCTAGCAATATTTTCCTCCTTTACTTATAAGCCATATTCAGCAAGGGAATGGGAGCCCAATGTATTGTATGTGTAATGTTTGAAAGGCATATTTCTTATATTATTTCATTCATGAATACTTTATTAATGTACATACATAATTGAGAAATAGATAAGGAGATTTAGAAAGAACGGTGTATGTGAGAGAGAGAGACTGTGTATGTGTGTGTGTGTGTGTGTGTCTGTGTGTGAGAGAGAGAGAGACTCTGTGTGTGTGTGTCTGTGTGTGTGAGAGAGAGAGACTCTGTGTGTGTGTGTGTGTATGTGTGAGTGTGAATGTATGTGTGTAGAGACAGAGACAGAGAGAGGGGAAATATGTGTTAAAAAAGACAATTTACTAAAATTTTGGCCTTTATCCTGATAAAATGTATCTCTGTTACACATTACAATGTTTACTGTTCTATTTTTAAAACTTTTAGGTAGTGAGAAAAAAATAATAAATTGAAGAGAAATATTATAATACAACTTTAAAGACAACATATATCAAAGAGTGTGCTGCAAACCTCTTTATGGAAACAAATTATACTAGAAGGAAGTACTAGAATGTAATATATTGAAGCTACAGGGGAGACAAATCTAGTAGTCTTGGGAAAAAATCTTTTGCTTCTTGATCCCACGTTTTCATTTTTCTGTAATAAACACACATACTTGGCTATATAAATATTTTATTGATATTACATTGTAAGTTAAATGACACCAAAATAAGTTGTACATTCAATGTGGTGTACTTTATTAAAAATGTCCAGGTCACTCTTTTGTGCAAAGTTGCAATGAACACTGCACATCAGTCTATTTCCATCAATCTCAGCACATATATTCATGATATATTACCTAGTATAAGTTGTCTCTTTTCTTTTCACTAAAGAATTGTGATATTAATATACACCAGAAGAGGTAATCAAGCAGATTCTATTGGTTAAACAAATAAAATAATATCAATCTGTGTTTTCAGACTTTATGGTGACCTTGAACCTTGCAGATTATTCAGTAAAGTCCCTAGGTCTATTTCATGTGTAATTCTTTGTTTATTCTAATTTACAGCCTACATAAAATGTCTGTTCTTTATGACTCCTTGATATTAACATATGTATTTTTTGAGATATCTTGAGATTTTATATCATTGACCTCCATGTCTTTTGCAAGATAGAAGACCTCATGGAGAACATTTGCATAAATTCTTCAAAGTGTGTAGAATGCTAAATCAATAAGGAGAAAAAGGTTGATAATTTAATGTGCTTGATCCCACTGAGATAGTCTGGTAAATTGAGACATTGAACACAGCTGACTCAATACCCATCAAAAATGTGCAGCAGAAAGATAACAGCTATGTCAGTTCACTCTTCCTTCAATGCCATGAGTGATTAGATTTATAGAATATCATTTTATGTTAGCCCTTTCTTCTGCCTACACTTGACCACAGGTTTTGAATTGCCTTACACAAGCAGGGCTGTGACAGCTTTCTGTTCTATCTTTAATAGTAATAAAATTATACAAGTATAACAGGTACTTTCAGTGAATAGAAGTTACACATGGATACAAATATAAATTATTAAATGTAGACGATGTTAATGGAAATGGTCAATCTATGGGGCAGTTCACTTTCTATATTATTGTTTCTTCTCTCCCAGCCATTAAAAACCAAGTAGGTTGTTTTATTTTTCTGGGTCTTCACCAGAGGACTTGGCTCTATGTTGTTCTTCCAGGTCTATCTCTTTGCCTTAAAACTTTCAAATGTGCCCAGAATTTTACCAAATATGTTGCTTCCTGGTTGTTCTACAGTACATGTCCTTGTCTGAGTGTGTTGCGTGTTTGTTTCTCTAAGGTTCTCTTTGATGTACTGTAAACAGTCTTAGCAGAAAATAGAAGAAAAAAAGACATACTCAGATATGGTTTGTTTGAACTGGCAAGCATTATTGCTCCTGTGGCTAACTCCTAGATTTTTCTTTTCAATATTATCTGAGGAGGAGAAATAGATCTTAACAACCAACCAAACATTTTTACTTCTGGAGAAGTGCCAGCAAAAGTGTCAGAACCTTGCTAGCAAATTCCCTAGGCCTCGTGAGATTCATCACATTTTGTTCTTCTGAATTACACGAGTTTATTGTATTTCACTCAATTTCAGGCAAAAGCCCGTGGAGGGAAATGAATCACAAAGAACCTTCAGAGAAGGGCTTTGCTTTTAATTAGATATTTCCATGGATTTCTGCTTATCATTGCATATGCAAAATTAATTGTTGAACGCACTTGGGAATTGTGGCTTATAATAGTTGTTAGAAGGGGCAGATCTTGGTACATGAAACCAAAATTTAAAGATGAATCTATACACACAACCTAGAAATAAGAGGGAAAGGTAAACAAAAATAATTCTAAAAGTGTTTTTTCACTACTAACCAAACTTCACAGATACATCAGAAATACCAGTGATATGAAGTATTTTAAGGTTCATCAAGGATTTTTTGAACATCTACTGAATGTAGGGCACTCAGCTAAATATTAGACATGCAGAGATGAATAATACACTGTCCTAACTTATTTGTGGTAGATCATGGTCAAGTGACAGAGAAACAACTATGCAAATAGATCGCCGCAGTACAATGTGGCAATTAGCGTAACAAAATGCCACAGAAATGGTTGCTGAAACAACTACCTGTGAATGTTGGAATTTAAAAATACTGCAAGTCAAAGAAATTAATAAATTAATATTGAAAAATATTATTATTAGAATTTTGCCTTAAATCATATAAGAGATTTCCAGGTAATGAAGCAGAAAATGGGTGTTTCACACAAAAGAAATTACATATTCAAACCATGCACGAGTTCACGTAATAACAAGAAGTCCACTATGGTATAACATACATGTGGCCTGGGGACCTATGGTAGATGACGTGATTCCAAAGATACATTAAAACCTAATGTGTTTGGGAGGCCGAGGCAGGTGGATCACGAGGTCGAGAGATCAAGACCATCCTGGTCAACATGGTGAAACCCCGTCTCTACTAAAAATACAAAAAATTTAGCTGGGCATGGTGGCACGTGCCTGTAATCCCAGCTACTCAGGAGGCTGAGGCAGGAGAATTGCCTGAACCCAGGAGGCGGAGGTTGCGGTGAGCCGAGATCGCGCCATTGCACTCCAGCCTGGGCAACAAGAGCGAAACTCCGTCTCAAAAAAAAAAAAAAAAAAAAAAAACCTAATGTGAATGACCATAGAAGACAAGCCATGGAATTTCAAAGAACTATTATGGGAAATAAAGATGCAAAAGAGATTCTTTTTCCGTAAGACATTTCTATAATCCAATATACTTTTTAAGAAGTTAATCGTGGGGCTCAGTGTTAAAGGGGGACTAAAGAGGATACTGCCTAGAGACAAAGACTCTTTTGCACTTAGTCAAGAGTTGCCAAATGGAGCAACTAAAAATACAGTATGACCAGTTAAATTACGTCTCAGTTAAACAAGTATTTCTTTAGTGTAAATATGTTCCGTGTAATACTTGAGATATACTCAAATGGCTCATTGTTTATCTGAAATTAAATTTAATTCAGCATCCTGTATTTCATCTGCCCATTCGAATATAGTCCATGATAGAAAGAAATGATGAGAACCTTAAGAAAGGTACTGAAACAAACAGATTTAAGAGGTACGGTGAAATAGAACTAGATGAACTGAGTGTCCATTTAAATATTGAAGGTGAGGAAGAAGAAAGTATCCTGAATAACTACACAAAATAGTCCTTGGGTTTCTAGCCAAAGAGTTGCATTTAGGGATAAAATAAGATTTTTTTCATATAGAAGCAGAATTCATATTTGAACACATTGGTTTCAGACTGCAGGAAAGATGTCCTAAGATTGTGTCCTTCCTATATTAGTTATTACAAAATACTGTTTCTTTTATTAAGATATGCAATTGAATATAGTTAGTTATGTTTCCAAAAATTTTATCTGAGAGGATTGTGGGACAATGAACGGTTGGAAATGAGCCATTTGCCTTACAAGAACATACTTATATTTACCCTGGAGAGTTTTTAGAGGGACATTGAAGAGCATTGACCCAGCCAATGCAAAGTATTTTTGTTGTGCGTGTGTGTGTGTTTGTGTGTGCGTGTGTTTGTGTGTGCGTGTGTGTGTATGTGTGTGTGTGTGTGTGTGTGTGTGTGTGTGTGTGTGTGTTGTTTTAATAGCCTTACTTGGAAAATACCACCACCAACAAAACACCTTAGGAATGTGTTCATTCCTAATTATTTTTTGAAGTTAGCATTGGTTCCTTAAATACAAAAGTCTAGGAAGTACCCTCTTAAAACCTCTGCATCTCATGACCTTACCTCATTCAGTGTGTGTAGCCTTTCCAAAGTGATCCACAGTCTCCTGTTCTTATTCATCTTTCTTGTGGTTTACCCTTGAAACTTTTATGAACCTTTTCTACAGGAGATAGAATTGAGGGAATTACTAGGAGTATTAATTACCTATCTTAAAGGCAAAACTGTGGATTTATCAAGACAAATTTTAAAGAATGTAACCAATTTTATAATAGATAAAAATACATTCTAAGCAGAAAATTGATTCTAAAATTACGAACTCTCTGGACACAAGCAACACCCTGGTGATGGTTAATACAGAATGTCAACTTGATTAGATTGAAGGATACAAAGCATTGATCCTGGGTGCGTCCGTGAGGGTGTTGCTAAAATAGCATAACATTTGAGTCAGTGGACTGTGGAAGGCAGAACCACTCTTAATCTGGTGGTCACAATGTAATCAGGTGCCAGTGGATATAAAGCAGGCAGTAAAACCTGAAAAGGAGAGATGGGCCTAGCCTCCTAGCTTACATTTTCCTCCCATGCTGGATGCTTCCTACCCTTGAACATTGGACTCCAAATTCTTCGGTTTTTGGACTCAGACTGGCTCTCCTTGCTCCTCAGCTTGCAGATAGCCCATTGTGAGACCTTGTGATTACATAAGTTAATACTTAATAAATTCCCCTTTGTATGTATACATATCGTATTAGTTCTGTCCCTCTAAGGGAACCCTAACTAATACAGATTTTGGTACCAGGAGTTGTTCTAGAAAAACAGAATATTGAGAATGATGTTCTTTCATTGATTTGGAGGTTTCTGGAGTTGGTTGGTTAATATGATTAAACCCCAAAATGCTAAGGACGTTACTTCAAATAGTATGAAAAACACTGATAGTCATTGGCGTGAACTGTTTACAGAGTTATGCAAAATAAATGCATTTGACACTCCTGATTCAGCACTCATGAGAGTGACACTGTATATAATATCTTTGACCATATGTGGAGAGTGAGAGTCTTTTCTTCCATACAGAAAAACTGTAATTTTGGAAAAATAGACACAAGCTTTTATCATGCCAGTGGCTGACCTGCAACAAAATGTGCATGCACAGCCTCACCTGGTGTCTATTGTTAAAATGATAGCATTGATCGGAAAAGAATTGGACCCTGCAACTTGGAATGGGGGCGTGTGGGAGGACCATGATGAAGTTGGGAACACTGAGTTTGTAAACACTGATGAAACTTTTTTGCCAGAAGGAACAACTGCCTCATCCTCAGTAGTGGCAACATCCCCTGCCTGATTCACGCTGCCATCAGCCTTTCCACCTTTGTCTGAGGAGATAAACCCTGCACTGACTGATGCAATAGTGGTGGCCTCCCATGAAGTAGCTGCCAGGGAAAATGTTGATTCTCCTCAGCAGCCACTCCCAACACCCCTGTTTGCTTTTAGACATATAACTAGACTAATGTCCCAGTGGGTGTTTGGAGGTGAGGTTGAGGGTGTGATCCATGGGGAGGTGAACTACACTAGAAAATAAGTGTTTGAGTTTTCTTATTTATGTAAACAGAAATCTGGAGAACAGGCATGGGAATTGACAGTAAGGGTATGCAATAATGAGGGAAGGAACATAGAGTTGGATCAGGCTGAATGTATTGATTTGGGCCCACTATATAGGGACTTTGCTTTTAATGTTGCAGCTAAGGGAGTTAAAAAAAAGTTCTAATAGTTTATTTGCTTGGTTAAACAGTGAAATATGGATTAAAAGGTGGCCCACTGTGAGCAAGTTTGAAATGCCTGATCTCCCTTTGTTTAATGCAGAGGAAGGGATCCAAAGGCTTAGGGAGATTGAGATGGTGGAGTGGATTAGTCACTTTAGACCTACTCATTCATCCCAGCCAGGAGGGTACAGAAGATATACTCTGGACCAATGCCTTGAGATAGATTTGTGAGGGCAGCACGTGCATCTTTGAAAAGCCATGTAATTTTTCTTTTCTGTATGTCAGATCTAATGGTAGGAGCCACAGCCACTCAATCACAAAATTCAAATACGATGGGAATAATTGGATCCCAAGGAGGCAGGAGCCAAGTGGCAGTACTCAACCATTGAAGGCAAAGTGAGCATTGCTACCGCAATGGACAGCAGAGGCAATGAGGCAATCAGAATTGTCAGACTCGTGTAGTGCTCTGGCATGGGCTAATGAATCACAGTGTTTCTAGAAGTGAAATTAATAGGAAGCCTACTGCATTCTTAAATTATACAAACAGGAAACTTCTAGATAGAATGGACACAAGACTAATTTGAATTATAAAAACAGAGAATCAAGGGCCCTCAATCAATTTGCAGACTTGAGCTAGTTTATGGACCCAGAACCCCTTGAATAAAGGGAAGGCTGGATCCCCTTGAGAAAGGACCCCGCTTCATAACTGACAATTTTTGCAGTGACTCTTTCTCCCATCTTTCCCCAAGGACACCTCTAGCCTTTTACCAGGCTAACTGTGCACTGGGAAAAGAAAAATTAACAGACATTTTGGGGACTACTGGACACTGGCTCTGAGCTGTCATTGATTCCAAGGGACTCAAAATGTTATTGTGGTCCTCCAGTTAAGGTAGGAGCTTATAGAGGTCAGTTAATTAATGGAGTTTTAGCTCAGGTCTGACTAACAGTGGGTCCCATGGGTCCCTGAACTCATCCTGTGATCATTTCTCCAGTGCATAATTGGGGATAGACATACTTAGCAGCTGGTAGAACCTCCACATTGTCTCCCTTACTGGTAGGGTGATGGCTATTACCATGGGAAAAACCAAGTGAAAGTCATCAGAGCTGCCTCTATGACAGATGGATCTTGGAGAATGACAGTGAGTTATTATAAGCTTAACCAAGTAGTGACTCCAATTGCAGCTGCTGTACCAGATTTGGTTTCATTGCTTGAGCAAATCAACACATATCTTCGGACCTGGTATAGAGCCATTGACTTGACAAATACCCTTTTCTCCATTCCTGTCCATCAGGCCCACTGGAAGCAATTTGCCTTCAACTAGAAAGGCCAGCAATATACTTTTATTGTCCTACCTCAGGAGCATATCAACTCTCTGGCTTTGTATCATAATCTTATTCAAAGAGAACTTGATTGCTTTTTGCTTCTGCAAGATATCTTGCTGGTCCATTACATTGATGACATTATGCTGATTGGATCCAGTGAGCAAGAAGTAGCAAACACACTAAACTTATTGGTGAGATATTTGCATGCCAGAGTATGGGGAATGAATCCAACTAAAATTAAGGAAACTTCTACCTCAGTAAAATTTCTAAGGGTACGGTGGTGTGGGGCCTATCAAGATATTCCTTGTAAGGTGAAGGATAAGTTGCTGCATTTGGCCTCCCCTACAATCAAGAAAGAGGCACAATGCCTAATGGGCCTATTTGGATTTTGGAGGCAACACATTCCTCATTTGGTTGTGTTACTCTGGTCCATTTATTAAGTGGCCCATAGGCTACCTGTTTTGAGTGAGGTCCAGAACAGAAGGCTCTGCAACAGGTCCAGGCTGCTGTGCAAACTGCTCTGTCACTTGGGCTACATTACCCTACAGATCCAATGGTGCTTGAGGTGGCAGATGCAGATGCTGTTTAGAGCATTTGGCAGACTCCTATAGGTAAATCACAGTGGAAGTCTCTAGAATTTGGGTACAAGACCTTGCCATCTTCTGCAGATAACTATCCTCCTTTTTAGAGACAGCTCTTGGCCTATTACTGGGATTTGGTGGAAACTGAATGTTTGATTATGGGCCATCACGTCACCATGTGACCTGACCTGCCTATCATGAACTGGTTTCTTTTTGACCCATCTAGCCACAAAGTGGATCATGCACAGCAGCATTCCACCATCAAGTGGAAGTGGTATATATGTGATGGGGGTCAAGAAAGTCCTGAAGCACAAGTAAGTTACATAGGGAAGTGGTTGAAATGCCCATGGTCTCGATTCTTACCACCCTGCCTTCTTTACCCCAGCCTGCACCAATGGCCTCAAAAGTGAACAACTGCAGAACTACAGCCCTTTTCTAGGACATCCCTGAAGGACAGTGGTGAAGGAAAATCTTCCCAGTGGGCAGAACTTCAAGTAGTGCACCTTGTTGTGCCCTTTGCATGAAAGAGAAATGGCCAGATATGTTATTATATGCTGATTCATGGGCTGTAGCCAATGGTTTGGCTAGAGGGTCAGGGACTTGGAAGAAGCATGATTGGAAAATTGGTGCCAAAAAATTTGGAGAAGAGGTATGTAGATGGACCTCTCCGAATGGTCAAAAACTGTGAAGATACTTGTATCCCATGTGAGTGTTCACCAACAGGTAACCTCAACAGAGAAGGATTTTAACAATCAAGTGGATAAAATGCTCATTCTGTGGAGACCACTCAGCTTCTTTCCCCAGCCACCCCTGTTATCACCCAATGGACCCATGAACAAAGTGGCATGGTGGCAGGGATGGAGGTTACACATGGGCTCACCAACATGGACTTCCACTCACAAGGCTGACCTGGCTACAGCTGCTGGTTAGGGCCCAATTTGCCAGTTGCAGTGATCAACACTGAGCCCTCCATATGGCACCATTCCTTGTGATGATCAGCTAGCTACCTGGTGGCAGGTTGATTATATTGGACATCTCCCATCATGGAAAGGGGAGAGGTTTGTCTTCATTGGAATAGATACTTACTCCAGATATGGGTTTGCCCATTGTGCATGCAATGTTTCTGTCAAAACTACCACCTGTGAACTCATGGACTACCTTATCCACTGTCATGGTATTCCTCACAGCATTGCCTTTGACTAAGCACTAACTTTATGGTTAAAAAAGTGTCACAGTGAGTTCATGCTCATGGAATTCACTGATCTTACCCTGTTCCCCATTATCCTGAAACAGCTACATTAATAGAATGGTGGAATTGCCTTTGGAAGTGACAATTACACTGCCAACTAGATGACAATACTATGCAGGGATGGGGCAAAGTTTTCCAGAAGGCCATGTATGCTCTGAATCAGCATCCAATATATGGTACTGTTTCTCCTATAACCAGGATTCACAAGTCTAGGAATTTAAGGGATGGAAGTGGCATCACTCAATCACTCAACATCATCCCTAGTGATCCACTAGCCAAATCTTTGCTTCAGCTGCCAGTTACATTACATTTTGCTAATCTAAAGGTTTTAGTTCCAGAGGGAGAAACGCTGCCATCAGGAGACACAACAACAAATCTGTTAAACTGAAAGCAAAGATTGCCACCTGGACACTTTGGGCTTCTCCTACCTTTAAGTCAACAGGCTAAGAAGGGAGTTACAGTGTTGGCTGGGGTGACTGACCTGGACTATCAAGATGAAATCAGTCTAGTACGCCATAATGGAGGTAAGAAAGAGTATGCATGGAATACAGGAGATCCATCAAGGCATCTCTTAGTATTACAATGTCATGTGATTAAGGTCAATGGGAAACCACAAGAGCCCAATCGAGACAGGACTACAAATAATCCAAACCCCTCAGGAATGAAGGTTGAGATCACTCCACTGGGGAAAAAAACCACAACCTGCTGAAATGCTTGCTGAAGGCAAAGGGAATACAGAATGGGTAATAGAAGGAGGTAGTCACCAATACCAGCTACGACCATGTGACAAGCTGCAGAAACAAGTACTGTAACTGTCATGAGTATTTCCTCCTTCTTTTGTTTAAAACACCTTTATGCATGTGTACACTTATACAAATAAATGTTTATTTTATTTTCTTTTCCTTTATCATGTGACATAAGATTTACTGACTTCATATCAGCATTTAAATATTGTTAACTTTATGTAATAGTATGTGGGTTGGGGATTGGTGCGTTTCTGGTTATACAAAGGACAGTTGAATTATGTAGGCATAATTATGACCTTATTATCTTTATTTGAAGAGTTTGTATGAACTCAGGATATGTGTATTAGTTCAGGTTGACAAGGGTGGACTTGTGATGGTTAATACTGAGTGTCAACTTGATTGGATTGAAGGATACAAAGTATTGATCCTGGGTGTGTCTGTGAGGGTTTTGCCAAAAGAGATTAACATTTGAGTCAGTGGGCTGGGGAAGGCAGATCCACCTTTAATCTGATGGGCACAATCTATTCAGCTGCTAGTGTATATAAACCAGGCAGAAAAATGTGAAAAGGAGAGATGGGCCTAGCCTCCCAGGCTACATCTTTCTCCCGTGCTTGATGTTTCCTGCCTTCAAAATTCAGACTCCCAGTTCTTCAGTTTTGGGATGCGGACTGGCTCTCCCTGCTCTTCAGCTTGAAGACAGCCTATTATGGGATCTTGTGATCCTTGTGATCATGTAAGTTAATACTTAATAAACTCTACTTTACATATATACATATATTTTATTTCTGTCCCCCTAAGATAACTCTGACTAATACAATCCTTTCGGATTTTTATTATTATTATTATTTAATTAGTGGTTCGCCAGAAAAAAAAAAATTGTTCAGAGCAAGTTACTGGCAGCAACTTGATGAGATTTCTCATTCCTTGCATACGTAAGCATAAAGTTCTACATTGGGCATCAATTATCACACACTGCAGATAAGCATGTCTAGCCACTTGTTATGTAGATAATTCTTACCACACTTGATCATTAGCATTTTCAACAGGGATATGTTGGTTCATAAATTCCAGGATTAACAGAAATGCTTCTATCATATAAATGGAGAGAAGCTTCCATTAAGAACCTACCCTTGTTACACTAGTGCTTCTTATAATGAGCTTCAGTCTTCATAAATGTCTGTGCCTCATTTAAACAATTAGCACAGACTTAAAGTTCATCAGTTGAACTTGAACATTTCAACAAAAAAAAACAAATTTGTACACCACATTACACAGCTTTACTTCTGAATGTACAATATGGGGAAAGCAATTGCTGCTTATTTTCACTTAATTAACAATGAAGAATAAATGACATCAGCAAAGAAATATCAGCCAAAGGGGACCAAGTGTGTTTGTTGCAGATCGCCTCATTAGCTTGTTTCCAAAATATGTTCACCAGAGTGAAAAGCAATCATGTGACTAGCTGGGTGACAAAACATCTGCTCTATTAGCTCCAATAAGGCTACTGGGAGTGGGTAAGGACAAACTGTGTATTTATTTAATCAGGTTAAGTGGAAACTGAGAGATAATCTGTCATTTATTGTCTTGTCCCAGGCTACTCTTTCTTCTAAAATAATAATAGTAATAACTTAGTAAGAGTTGCCATTTAAAGTTTTATGCTTTTTATAAGTAAATGATTTGCATCTGTTTTGTAATAAGTATAAATGCTGTAGCAGCAAATTATCAAAAAAAAGAACTGCCTTAGCTCTTTAATAAACACACTAGGTACTGAGGGTACTTGCTATTCTAAATGAGATAGTTCAATAGTTTTATATTATAAATAGTTTTTACAAAATATTGGCCTAATTGTTCAAGCTATTAGTAAGTTATGAAGATGAAAATAATCAAGCCCACAATTTTTATATTGTTGGTTAAATTCACATCCAAAAGAAGCTATATTTAGTTGCTGAGTAGCATTTCAAATAGTTACTCATGGAAATGATAAATGATTTTTGTCATTATATGGTACCAAGATACAGTACATTTTTAACACAGATAAATTTCTTGCTAAGCTACCTAAATAATTTAACAAACAAGGCAGATAATCACATACATGTGTGAAAATGGATATAATTGTAGTTAGGTAAGATGTACTATTATTTTTAAAAAAGTAAACTTTCTGTTTGCTAGGACTTATTAGTAAACCACCTACTTAATCATTCTTAATTACTGCTCTAAGGAGTTTATTGTACATAGCAAAAATCTTTTGAGGGAATAGGATTTGTGTTGTCAGATGATCAGAAAATATTATTAACTAGAGACTCTCTTTTCTAATTTTACTTTAAAAATATTTATAACTGAACACACAGTAATTGTACATATTTATGGGGTGTTAATGTGATGTTTCAATTCAGATATGCATTGTATAAACATCAAATCAGGGTAATTAGCATATATATCACTTAAAATATTTGTGATTTATTTGAGGAGATAACATTCAAAATCCTCTCTTCTACCTACATTGAAATATTATTATTGGTCACCCTACTATTTAATAGAACACTTGATATGGTTTGGCTGTGTCTCCAACCAAATCTCATCTTGATTCTCACATGCTGTAGAGAGACCTGGTATGTGTGTGTGTGTGTGAGGGGGGTAATTGAATAATAAAGGCAAGTCTTTCCCTTGCTGTTCTCATGATAGTGAATAAGTCTCACAAGATCTGATGGTTTTAAAAAGAGGAGATCCGCTGCAGAAATTCTCTTTCTTCGCCTGCTGCCATCTGTGTAAGATGTGACTTTCTCCTCCTTGACTTCTGCCATGATTGTTCCATCTCCCTAGCCATGTGGAACTGTAAGTCCATTAAACCTCTCTTTCTTTATAAATTGCCCAGTCTTGGGTATGTCTTTATCAGCAGCATGAAAATGTACTGATACAACACTGGAACTTATTCCTCTTGTCTAAACATAACTTTGCACTCTTCACCAATATCTCTCTACCCTCTCTTCCCCACATCTTCCCTAATTCCTGGTATCTAGTATTCTGCTCTCTACTACTAGCAAATCAGCTTTTTAAGATTCCACAGGTGAGTGAGATTGTGAGGTGTATTTCATTGTGTGCCTGGCTTATTTCATTTAAAATAATATTCTCCAGGTTAATCCATGTTGACACAAATCACAAGATTTTATTTATCTTGTGACTGAATACTATTCCAATGTTTGTGTTGCTCTAATAGGATGTGGGAAATGTGTCTGCAGTTGTAGAAAATATTTTAAAAATACAAGAAATTATCAGAGAACAAAACACCTTAAATTAAATATTAATAAAATTGAGGAAAACATAAGCCAGTTTGGAATCATTATGCTTATCTAGCTTCAACCTTGTCACATTAGATACATGAATTTGCCTTGTCTTACTTATAGCTCCCACTTTAATCAGAATATATATAATTAAGGTAGGATAAAAGTCAAAGGTAAATTATTGATTGTGCTGATTTTCACTGTGAAGACCCAAGTCCTTTCTCTTTGAGGGTTAAAATCATCTAACTCTTAAATTCTCCTATCACCTGTTTGGAAATAGGTGCACAGTCAGTGAACAAGAAAGCATTAACTCTGATGCAAACTTTTCTTCAAGAAATGCATGCATGTAGGCCACTGCCAAAGTAAACTCTTCATTGTATGATCTGTTTTACTTTGATTTACACACTTGTAGAAAAACAAAGAGTGAGAGTTTAAAGACTAAGGAATCTAGGAAAAATCAGTTAACCCTGAATGTTGGTTCATTTGTCTTGTGTTGCAGGTATATAAATCAGAAGAAAGATCCCTGGACCGTTAAAATAGTAAGTGGGTGAGTAAGGGAGAAAATCCCAAAAGTAACAAATAATCACTGAACTTCTCAAGGAAGGATAACTAATTATATTACAGCTATCAATTCTATCTCTAATCTTACGTAAGACATTTTTGGAAAAAACGCCCAATTGTAAATCCTCAATTTATCTGTGTCATGATTATTTCTACAAAGTGTGGGTCATAACACACAAAAAAAAATCTAGGACTTTATTCTGTGCTGCTGCTTCCATATTCTTCTTTTTCTTTACCATGTGACAGTTTGAGGTTCTTTCTGATTTTTAAGATCATGTTTATTTCTATTTGCTATAATTCATTGGCAAATCATCTCTGTACTCTTTCCTACATTTTATCTTTTTTGAAGAAAATAAAATCACACACAAACATACATCCAACATTCATTTGATAATTTTCATAGCATTTTTTATCTGTATAAAATAAAAAATTTTCAAATTTTTAATTGACAAGACTTGAGTATATTGATAGGGTATAATTTGATGTTTTGATCTACATATATATTATGAAGAGAGTCAATAAAGCTTATAAACATATTAATCACTTCACGAATTTATTATAAATTTGTGGAGAGAAAATTTAAAATCAATGATAGATATTTTGAAATACACATTATTATTAACTATGGTCAACATGAAGTACAATAGATCACTAAAACTTATGCCTCCAGTCTAAGTGAAATTTTGTACCTTTTCATCAACATCCACCAAGCCAATTTCTGGTTATACACAAAGGAATTAAAACTGATACATCAAAGAGATATCTGCACTCTTCTGTTTATTTCAGCATAGTTCACACTAGCAAATAAATGGAAACTGGAAACAACCTAAGTGTCTATCAAAGGATGAATAAATTTAAAAAGTGATAGAATAAATAAAAAGTTATACATATATATAAATAGAATAATATACACTCTTTAAAAAGAAAGAAATTCTGTAATTTGTAATAACATAAATGGAACTGGAAAACTTTATGCTCAGCAAAATGATTCAGGCACAGAAATACAAATACGCCATTATCTCACTTATATTTGGAATCTAAAATTTTATAGCTCATGAAAACAGAGAGTAGAAGGGTAGCAAATAAAGGCTGGGGTGTGGGAAAGGTATGGGGATGAAAAAAAGATGTACAAATATTTTGAACACCTTTACAGAATGTACTTATATATTCAATCACAATAACATCTTTTCAGAAAAATATACAGAGTTTAGAAAATTAATCTTCTGATAATTTAATAATGCTGCAAAGGGTGCTTGGCCTTTTACTCAAATTTAAATTATTGAGCCAGAGATTCTGGGGAGCCAGAGATTCTGGGAAGCAAGATGGCAGAATAGAAAGTTTCAATGATTGTTCCCCCCATGAGAACACTAAGTTAACAACTCTCTACACAGAAAAAAAAAATCACCTTCATAAGAATCAAAAACCAGGTGAGCACACATAGTTTCTGGTTTTAACTTCTTATTGCTAAGAAAGACAATGAAGAGATAGAAAATACAGTCTTATGTGTTGTGAGGCCACCATTCTCCCTCCTCCGGCAGCAGTAGAGTGGGTGGCAGAGAATGTATCTGGGTGCTGGGAGTAGGGAGAACACAGCAATCGAAAGGCATTGAACTGAGTTCTTTCTTCTTAGAGCACGAAGAAACACCTGGCTGAACTCAGCCAATGCCCACCCTTCCACAGAGGGAGAATTTAAACCAGCCCTGGACAGAGGAAAATCTCTGATAGAGCCCAGCAGTTTGAACTTGAGTGCCAGAAATCTCACCACCAAGGGCCAAAGTGCCCTCAATCTCTAAGTAAACTTGAAAGACAGTCTAGGCCATAAGGACTGCAACACCTAGAGAAGTCCAAGTACTGAACTAAGCCCAGGGACAGTGGATTGGGGGCAGGGAAAGCAACATAGTAAGACCCCAGCTGGGGCAACCAAGGGAGTGCTGGCATCACCACTACCCTAACACCAGTCTGCACAGATCATGGCTCCAAAAGAGTCCCATTTCTTCAGCTTGAGGAGAGGAGAAAGAAGAGTGGGGAGGATTTTGTTTTGCATCTTGGACACGATCTCAGCTACAGCAGTATAGGGTACTGGTCAGAGTCCTGAGTTCCCCCTTCCTAAAGGATACAGCAAAAGCAGTACTAAGAAGGATCTTTATAGCTATAAGTGCCCACATCAAAAGAGAGAAAAGTTTCAAATAAACATTCTAATGATCCATATTAGAGACCTGGAAAAGCAAGAGTAAACCAAACCTAAAGTTAGTTGAACAAAATAAATAATAAAAATCAGAGCAGAAAGAAATAAAATTGAAGTGAGAAGAACAATACAAAAGATTAATAAAACAAAAAGTTGTTTTTTTGAAAAGTTAAATATAGTTGACAAACATTTAGCCAGATTAAGAAAAAAAATGAGAGAAGATTCAAATAAATAAAATGAGAAATGAAAAAGAGACATCACAACCGATACTGTATAAATTCAATGGATTATTAGTAGATACTATGAGCAACTACATGTCAATAAATTGGAAAATCTAGAAAAAAAATGGACAAATTCCTAGATACCTGCAACTTTCCAAAATTGAAGCCAAAATCTGAAAAAGCCAATAGCAAGTAATGAGATCAAAGCTGTAAAGAAAGTCTTCCAGTAAAGGAAAGCTCAGGACCTGATGGCTTCACTGCTGAATTTGACCAAACCTTAAAAAGAAAAATTAATACAAATCTTACTTAAACTATTCTGAAAAATAGAAGTGGAAGCTATACTTCTGAACTCATTCTATAAGGCCAGTATTTCCCTGATAACAAGATGAGACAAGGACACATCATAAAAAGAATCTACAGGGCAATATATCTGATGAATATTGATGCAAAAATTACCAAAAAAAAAAAAACAAAAAAAAACAAAAACCCACCCTAGATACGGAATTCAACAATACATTGGAGTGACTGACTGTTCATCATGATCAAGTAGGATGTAACCCTGAAATGCAGGGATGTTTCAATATTCATAAAATAGATTAATTATGATACATCATATCAACCGAATGAAGGATAAAAAACATGATCATTTTAATTGATTCTAAAGCAGCATTTGAAAAAATTTAATGTCCCTTCATTTTATAGAGATGTGTGTGTGTGTGTATATATATATATATATATATATATATATATATATATATATTCAAAAACCTGGATATAGATGGAACCTATCTCAAAATAATAAAAGTGATATGAAACAGACTCACAGCTAGTATCATACTGAATGGGGAAAGCCTTTTCTCTAATGCCTGGAACATGACAATAATGTCCCCTGTCATCACTGTTGGTCAACATAGTACTGGAAAGCCTAGCTAGAGCAATAAGAACAGATATAAAGGGCATTCAAATTGGAAAAAAAAAATCAAATTATCCTTGCTTTCTGATCATATGATCTTATAATTAGAAAAACCTGAAGACTCCAAAAGAAACTATTAAAACTGATAAACAAATTCAGTAAAGTTATAGAATAAAAATCAACTTAAAAAATTCAGGTTGTTTACTACATGCTTACAGTAAACAACCTGAAATAAAAATAAAAAGCAATCCCATTTAATATAGACACACATAAAAATTAAATATCTAGGAATTAACATAACCAAAGAATTGAAAGATCTCTGTAATAAAAACTACAAAACTCTGATAAAAGAAATTGAAAACACCAAAAATGGAAAAATATTTTGTTTTCATAGATTAGAAGAATTAATATTGTTAAAGGGTCCACAATACGTAAAGCAATCTACAGATTCAATGCCATCTCTACAAAATACCAATGACATTCTTTACAAAAAATAGAGAAAACAATCATACAATTTATATGGGACTACAAAAGACAAAGAATAGCTAAAGCCATTATAAGGAAGAACAAAAATGGAGAAATGATATAATCTGACATCAGGTTATACTGTAGAGCTATAGTAACCAAAATGGCATAGCACTGTCATAAAAATAGGCATATTTATTAATAGGACAGAATAGAAAACCCAGGAATCAAATCTTCACACCTTCAGTGAATTTATATTTGACAAACATGCAAAGAACATACACTAAGGAAAAGCCAATCTCTTTAATAAATATTGATGCTGGGAAAACTGGATACCCATATGTAGAAGAAAGAGACTAGAGCCCCATCCCTTGTCATACACAAAAATCAAATTAAAATGGTTTAATACTTAGATATAAGACCTCAGATTCTTAAAGTATTCCAAGAAAACATTGTGGAAAACCCCAAGACATTGTTCTGGACAAAGATTTCTTGAGCAATATCCTATAAGCACAGGCAACTGAAGCAAACATGGACAAATTGGATCATATCAACTGAAAACCTTCTGCACAGCAAAAAATACATTCAACAAAATACACAGACAACTCTCAGAATGGGAGAAAATATTTGCCAACTACTTATTTGATAAGAAATTAATAACCAAAATATATAGTGACTTCAAACAGCTCTAGAGAAAAAAAAATCTAATAATTCAATAAAAAATGGGCAAAGATTTGAACAGGCATTTCTCAATAGAAGACATAAAATGGTAAACAGGCATATGAAAATGTACTCAGCATTGATTATCAGAGAAGTGCAAACCAAAACTACAATGAGATGTCTCACCAAAGTTAAAATGGATTATCTCCAGAGGCAGGCAGTAACAAATGTTCGCAAAGAGGTGGAGAAAATGGAATCACTGCACACTATTGTTGAGAATGTAAATTAATAAGACCACTGTTTAGAAGGCTTGTAAATTTCTAAAAAACAAAAACAAAAACAAAACTAAAAGTTGAACCCACAGCTGCAGTGCACTGGGAAGCAATATCAGAATATCAGCAGACTCACGTGGAGCATACAGAAGCAGCCCCAAAGGGGTTCCTGGCCATAGGCCCAGGAAAGCAAAGGCCAAGAGGACGGCAATCACAGGTTTCAGGAAACAGTCTCTTAAAGCAGAAAGACACATGCTTAATGAGGCCAATTTCTAAATGTAGTCTTCCAGACTTTGGGGGATTACGACAGACCGGAGGCAGGACTAGATTGCAACTCGCATTCAGACAGACAGAGCAGTGTGTGGAGGCTTACATCATCAATTTTAGCTCCAAAACAACTGCAGGAATAAACCAGGAAACCTGAGAGGACCTATAGCCCCTCAAAAAGAAGCAAATTGTTCCTGCAGGACCCGGGAGACGCTCCAAATAATGCGAGTACCCAAACTGTGGAAATGGAATGGGGAGAAGATTCTTACTTGACTTGAAGCTGAGTCAATTTAGACAGCTGAGCAAAATACAAAGGTAGAGGAAGCAGTGGGGAAAGTCCCTGTGAGATCACTGGGTCCTCAAGCAGGCCACTCCTGTCTGGCCTCACCAGGATCTTTTGGGAGGGCAGCCAGAGGAGCGGGGGAAAAGGCCACAGGGAGAAGAAAATCTCCACCTGAACTTTATAATGATTTGAACTAATTGAGAAGCCTCCTGGCCAGAACTCAGAAGAAGGCATGAATCCTGTGTGCAGACTCTACAGGTGGGGAAAGAAAATTCATACTTGCTTTAGCAACAGGCAGGTGGGTAGCCTGGGGCAAGTTCTCACCTCTGCTTGCCCACTGATGGGAAACAGACTCAGTGCTATTGAAAGGGACACAGTGAGAGTGAGACTGACCCTTCAGATTGCATGAAAGCTGGGTAAGGCCTGTGACTACTGGCTTTTCCCCACTTCCCTGATCACCTACATAACACAGTACAGACAGCCACAGTCTTCCTAGGATCATAACTCTATTGACTTGGGAACCTCACCCTTATTCCCCACAGCAACCACTACAAGACCCCCTCCACAAAGAGAGTCTGAGCTCAGGCATGCCTAGCCCTACCCCCACCCAGTGGTCTTTCCTTACCCACACTGCTAACTGAAAACAAATGGTATCTACTCTGGGGAGTTCTAGGGCCCCTGCCACCACCTGTTTCTTTCCACTTTAACACAGATAGTAATTTTTGAAAAGCACCATCTCCTAGCAGGAGGCCAACCAGCACAAAAATAATGCATTAAACAGCAAAGCTAAGAATCCTCACAGTCAATTTCGCCTTTCTGCCACCTTCATTGGAACAGGAAAGACCAACAGATGCTTCACATCACAGGACTCAGTGCAGACAACCCACAATAAGAGCCTAGAGCCTGGTAGACTTGCTGGATGGCTAGATTCAGAAGGGAGATAACAAACACTGTAGCTTGGCTTTCAGGAAACCACATCCATAGGCAAAGGGAGAGAATACAACATTAAGGGAACACCTTGTGGGACAAAAGTCTGAAAAACAGCCTTCAGCCCTAGAACCTCCCTTTGGCAGAGTCTACTCAAATGAGAAGGAACAAGAAAAACAACTCTTGTAATATGACAAATCAAGGCCCTTTAACACCTCCAAAAAAATTATACTAGCTCACCAGCAATGGATCCAAACCAAGAAGAAATATCTGATTTACCTGAAAAAGAATTCAGGAGGTTAGTTATTAAGTGAATCAGGGAGGCACCAAAGAAAAGTGAAGTCTAATGTAAAGAAATCAAGAAAATGATACAAGAAGTGAAGGGAGAAATATTTAATGTAATAGATGGCATAAATGGAAAACAATCAGAACTTTAGGAAACAATGAACACACTTACAGAAATGCAAAATGCTGTGGAAAGTCTCAGCAATAGAATTGAACCAGTAGAAGAAAGAATCAGAGTTCAAAGACAAAGTCTTTGAGTGAACTCAATTCAAAGACAAAGAAAAAATAAAATATGGACAAAGCCTTCAAGAAGTCTGGGATCATGTTAAATGACTAAACCTAAGAATAATCAGCATTCCTGAGGAAGAAGAAAAATCTAAGTTTGGAAAACGTATTTCAGGGAATAATCAAGAAAAACTTTCCTGTCTTTGCTAGAGACTTAAATATCTAAAGACAAGAAGCACAAAGAACTCCTGAGAAATTAATTGCCAAGAGATCATCACCTAGGCACATTGTCATCAGGTTATCTAAAGTTAAGGTGAAGGAAAGAATCTTAAGAGCCATGAGACAAAAGCACCAGGTAACCTATAAAGGGAAATCTATCAGATTAACAGAAGATCTCTCAGCAGAAACCCTACAAGCCGGAAGGAATTGGGGCCCTACCTTCAGCCTCCTCAAATAAAACAATTATCAGACAAGAATTCTGGATCCAGCAAAACTAAGCTTCATATGTGAAGAAAAGATAGCCTTTTTCAGACAAACACATGCTGAGAGAAATTTGCCACTACCAAGCCACCCCTACAAGAACTGTTAAAAGGAACTCAAAATCTTGAAATAAATCCTGGAAACACATCAAAACAGAATCTCTTTATGGTATAAATCTCACAAGACCTATAAACAAGAACACAATTTAAACAACAAAAACAAACCAAAGTATACAGTGAACTAATACGATGATGAATGAAATGTTACCTCATATCTCAATACTAACATTGAATTTAAATGGCCTAAATGGTCCACTTAAAAGATATAGAACTGCAGAATGGATAAGAATTCATCAAACAACTATCTGCTGCCTTCAGGAGACTCACCTAATACATAAAGACTCACATAAACTTAAGGAAAAAGATACCATGCAAATGGACACCAAAAGAAAGGAGGAGTAGCTATTCTTATGTCAGACAAAACAAACTTTAAAGCAACAGCAGTTAAAAAAGAACATTCCATCCAACAACTGCAGAATATACATTCTATTCAACAGCACATGAAACTATCTCCAAGATAGATCATACGATAGGCTACAAAACAAGCCTCAGTATAAAGAAAATTTTCAAGTACTATCTCAGACTAAAGTGGAATAAAACTGGAAATCAACTCCAAGAAGAACCTTGAAAACCATGTAAATATATGGAAATTAAATAACGTGCTCCTAAATGATCCTTGGGTCAAAAATGAAATCAAGATGGAAATTAAAAAATTCTTTGACCCAAACAACAATAGTGACACAACCTATCAAATCCTCTGGGATATAGCAAAGATGGTGATAAAAAGAAAGGTCATAGCCCTAGACACCTACAGCAAAAAGACTGCAAGAGAACAAAGAGACAATCTAAGCTCACACCTCAAGGAACTAGAGAAACAAGAACAAACCAAACCAAACTCATCAGAAAAAAGGAAATAACCAAGATCAGAGAAAATTTAAATGAAATTGAAACAAACAAATAAATACAAAAGATAAAACAAAAAACATTTTCTTTGAAAGGATAAATAAAATTGACAGACCACTAGCAAGATTAACCAAGAAAATAAGAAGGAATATCCAAATAAGCTCAATAAGAAATGAAATGGGAGACGTTATAACTGACACCACAGAAATACAAAAGATCATTCAAAGCTACTATGAACACCTTTATTTGCATTAACTAGAAAATCTAGAAATGATGGATATATTCCTGGGAAGATACAACCCTCCTAGCTTAAACTGGGAAGAATTCAATACCCTGAACAGTCCAAAACCAGCAGCAAGATTAAAATGCTAATTAAAAAAACTACCACCAACAACAAAAAAAGTTCGGGAGCAGATGGTTTCATAAAAGAATTTTACTAGACATTCAAAGAATTGGTACCAATCCTTTTGACACTATTCCACAAGATAGGGAAAGAGAGAACCTTCCCTAAATCATTCTCTAAAGCCAGGATCACCCTAATACCAAAACCAGGAAAGGACATAACCAAAAAATAAAACTAGAGAGCAATATCCTTCATAAACATAGATGTTAAAGTCCTTAACAAAATACTACCTAACCAAATACAACAACGTATTGAAAATATAATCCACCATGATCAAGTATGTTTCATGCCAGGGATGCAGGGATGGTTTAACATTCTCAAGTCAATAAATGTGATACATAAACTAAGTTAAAAACAAAAATCACATGATCATCTCAACAGTTGCAGAAAAAGCATTTGACAAATCTAGTATCCCTTTATAATTAAAACTCTCAGCAAAATCAACATACAAGGGATATACCTCAATGTAATAAAAGTCATCTATGACAAATCCATAGCCAACATAATACTTAATGGGAAAAAATTGAAAGCATTCCCCTGATAACTGGAACAAGACAAAGATGCCCACTCTCACCACTCCTCTTCAGTATAGTTCTGGAAGCCTTAACTAGAGCAACCAGACAAAGGAAAGCAATAAAGGGCATCCAAACTGGTAAAGAAAAAGTCAAACTGACACTATTTTCTGATAATATGATCATCCACCTTGAAAACTCTAAAGACTTCTCTAGAAAGCTCCTAGAACTTATACACGAATTAAGCAAAGTTTCCAGATACAAAATTAATGTACACAAATCAGTAGCTTTTCTATATGCCAACAGCAACAAAGCTGAGAATAAAATAAATAACTCATCCCCTTTTATAATAGCTGCAAAAAATCAAAATAAAATACTTAAGAATATACCTGGAATGCTGGGAAGATGGCCACCTAAGAACAGCTCAGGACTTCAGCTCCCAGTGAAAGTGCAGAGGGTGAGTGGACACCGCATTTCCAGATGAACTCTTATTGCCCACAGACCAGGAGATACCCAGGCAGAGGGGTCACCAGCATCGCAGTCCCAGCCGGTGCGGCTGTTTCGGCCCCCGCGGGGCTGATTCCGCCCGCGCGGCTGCTGTGACCACGCCCTGTTGCTGCGGTTCTCCGTACAAAAGCCACTGGTCCGGGAGCCCTCTTAGCTGGCGAGCAGAGCCCTGAGACGGCAGAGTTGCCCATTCATCTGAAATAGCGAGCCAGGCCAGGAGATTCCTAGGCAAAAAATCCGCCAGGAGCCGGCGCCGCAGTTCAAGCCGACTCTGTGAGTCGCAGCACGGGAGATCCCGGCGCCTTTTCAACAAGCGACCAGAACGCGGGGTCCTTCAACTTAAAAGAAAAGACTCTGAGTCAGGGAGCCAGGTGATCAGGCTCCGTTGGTCCCACCCCTCCACCCCCAACAACAACGAAAACAAAAACAGTAATTGGAAACCCTCTGGGTTGAGCATTTCAAAGCAAGGACAGCTGAACAGGGAAGGTCCGGCTCGGTGGGGGAGGGGCTTCCGCCATTACTGAGACTCTCTACCGCTACAGACGCAGGCTGCCGTCGCCGAGGCAACCCGCCGTTGCCGAGGCAACCTGCCACAACAGAGAGAGTCCGCCATAACAGAGGCGGGGCCACCATTGCTGAGACAGTTCTAACTGCGCCCATATAAATGACTGCAGGGAAGAGCTCAGGGCAGCTGGACGGAGCCCACAGCAGCTCAGCATAGCCTCTGCAGGCAGGCAGTGGCTAGGCATGCTGCATGCTGGGAGGGGCAGACCTGAAAGAAAAATTTTAAAAAGGCAGTAGTGCAACGGAAACTCATAAAGCCCCAACTCCCTGGGACAGAGCACCTGGGAACAAAAAGTGCTTTATGGGTTCAGCTGCAGCAGACCTAAACGTACCTGCCCAGCAGCTCTGAATGAACAATGGAGCTCACAACTCAGGACTTAAGCCCCAATAAAAGATAGACTGTCTCCTCAAGTAGCTCCTGACCCCCATAGATCCAAAGACTCACCTCATAAAGGAGAGAACGGACTGACAGTTGGCGAGCATCCTTCTGCGACAAAGATAGCAGAAGAGGAAACTGGCAGCAACCCTTATGGTTCTGCAGCTGCTGCAGGTGACGCCCAGGCAAGCAGGGCCTGGAGAGGACCTCAGCAGTCCTACAGCAGAGGGGCCAGACTGTTAGAAGGAAAGCTTAAAAAAAAAAAAAGTAACTTCAGCATCCACGAACTAGAAGCTCACTCAGAGACCCAATCTGAAAGACAGTAATTACAAAGACAACAGGTGGATAAACCCACAAAAATGGGAAGAAACCAGCACAAAAAGCATGGAAACTCCCGAAACCAGAACACCTCTCCTCTTAAAAGGGATCACAACTCCTCACCAGCAAGGGAACCAGACCGGATGGAGAAGCAAGGGGATGAAATGACAGAATCAGACTTCAGAAGGTGGGTAGTAAGAAACTACAGTGAGCTAAAAGAACATGTTCTAACCCAACGCAAAGAAACTAGGAACTTTGAAAAAAGATTGGACGAACTGCTGACGAGAATGGACAGCATAGAGAGGAGTATAAATGAATTGATGGAGCTGAAAAATGCAACATGAGAACTTCGTGAAGCATGCACAAGCTTCAACAGCCGAATTGACCAAGCAGAAGAAAGGATATCAGAGATCGAAGATCAACTCAATGAAATAAAAACAGAAGGCAAGAACAGAGAAAAAAGCGCCAAAAGGAATGAACAAAATCTTCAAGATATGTGGGACTATGTGAAAAAACCTAATCTACGTCTGATAGGTGTACTTGAATGTGATGAAGAGAATGCATCCAAGCTGGAAAATACTCTTCAGGATATTATCCAGGAAAACTTCCCCAACCTAGCAAGGCAGACCAATATTCAAATCCAGGAAATACAGAGAACACCACAAAGATATTCCTCAAGAAGAGCAACCCCAAGGCACATAATCGTCAGATTCGCCAGGGTTGAAATGAAAGAGAAAATGCTAAGGGCAGCCAGAGAGAAAGGTCGGGTTACCCACAAAGGGAAGCCCATTAGACTCAGAGCAGATCTCTCAGCAGAAATCCTACAAGCCAGAAGAGATTGGGGGCCAATATTCAACATCCTTAAAGAAAAGAACTTTCAACCCAGAATCTCCTATCCAGCCAAACTAATCTTCATAAGTGAAGGAAAAATAAAATCCTTTGTGAACAAGCAAGCACTCAGAGATTTCATCACCACCAACCCTTCTCTACAAGAACTCCTGAAAGAGGCTCTACACATATAAAGGAACAACCAGTACCAGCCACTCCAAAAACACACCAAACGGTAAAAGAGCATCAACACAATCAAGAATCTGCATCAACTAACCAACAAAACAGCCAGGTAGCATCAAAATGACAGTATCAAATTCACACATAACAATACTATCCCTAAATGTCAATGGACTAAATGCCCCAATCAAAAGACACAGACTGGCAAATTGGATAAAAAGCCAAAACCTATCAGTGTGCTGTATCCAGGAAACCCATCTTACATGCAAGGATACACAAAGGCTCAAAATAAAGGGATGGAGGAAGATCTACCAAGCAAATGGAGAGCAAAAAAAGGCAGGAGTTGCAATTCTCATCTCTGATAAAATAGACTTTAAAGCAACAAAGATCAAAGGAGACAAAGAAGGACATTACATAATGGTAAAAGGATCACTGCAACAAGAAGAGCTAACGATCCTAAATATATACGCACCCAATACAGGAGCACCCAGATACATAAGGCAAGTTCTTAATGACTTACAAAGAGACTTAGACTCCCACACAATAATAGTGGGAGACTTTAACACCCCATTGTCAATATTAGACAGATCAACCAGACAGAAAATCAACAAGGATATCCAGGACCTGAATACAGACCTGGAACAAGCAAACCTAATAGACATTTACAGAACTCTCCACCCCAAATCCACAGAATATACATTCTTCTCAACACCACATCACACCTACTCTAAAATCGACCACATAATTGGCAATAAATCACTCCTCAGCAAATGCAAAAGAACGGAAATCATAACAAACAGTCTCTCAGACCACAGTGCAATCGAGTTAGAACTCAGAATGCAGAAACTAACTCAGAACCGCACAGCTTCATGGAAACTGAACAACTTGCTCTTGAATGTTGACTGGATAAACAATGAAATGAAGGCAGAAATAAAGATGTTATTTGACACCAATGAGAACGAAGACACAACATACCAGAATCTCTGGGACACATTTAAAGCAGTCTCTAGAGGAAAATATATAGCAATGAGTGCCCACATGAGAAGAAAGGAGAGATCTAAAATTGACACCCTATCAACAAAATTGAAAGAGCTAGAGGAGCAAGATCAAAAAAACTCAAAACCTAGCAGAAGACAGGAAATAACTAAGATCAGAGCAGAACTGAAGGGAATAGAGACACAAAAAACTCTTCAAAAAATCAATAACTCCAGGAGCTGGTTTTTTGAAAAGATCAACAAAATAGACAGACCACTAGCCAGATTAATAAAAAAGAAAAGAGAGAATAACCAAATTGATGCAATAAAAAACGATAAAGGGGATATCACCACAGATTCCACAGAAATCCAAACCATCATCAGAGATTACTACAAACAATTCTATGCACATAAGCTAGTAAACCTGGAAGAAATGGATAAATTCCTGGACACCTGCATCCTCCCAAGCCTAAACCTGGAAGAAGCCGAAACCCTGAATAGACCAATAACATGGTCTGAAGTCGAGGCAGCAATAAAGAGCCTACCACCAAAAAAAAAAAACCAGGTCCAGATGGGTTCACAGCTGAATTCTACCAGACATACAAAGAGGAGCTGATACCATTCCTTCTGAAACTATTCCAGACAATCCAAAAAGAGGGAATCCTTCCCAAATCATTTTATGAGACAAACATCATCCTGATACCAAAACCCGGCAGAGACTCAACAAGAAAAGAAAATTTCAGGCCAATATCCATGATGAACATAGATGCAAAAATCTTCAATAAAATACTGGCAAACCGATTGCAACAGCATATCAAAAAGCTCATCCACCATGATCAAGTAGGATTCATCCCGGGGATGCAAGCCTGGTTCAACATACGCAGGTCCATAAACGTAATTCACCACATAAACGGAACCAAAGACAAAAACCACATGATTATCTCAATTGATGCAGAGAAGGCTTTTGACAAAATTCAACAACCCTTTATGCTAAAAACCCTCAATAAACTAGGTATTGACGGAACATATCTCAAAACAATAAAAGCTATTTACGACAAACCAACAGCCAATATCATACTGAATGGGCAAAAACTGGAAGCATTCCCTTTGAAATCTGGTACTAGACAAGGATGCCCTCTCTCACCACTCCTATTCAATATAGTACTGGAAGTTCTAGCCAGAGCAATCAGGCAAGAAAAAGAAATAAAGGGTATCCAAATTGGAAAGGAGGAAATCAAATTGTCTCTATTTGCAGATGACATGATTGTATATCTGGAAGACCCCATCGTCTCAGCCCAAAATCTCCTGAAACTGATAAACAACTTCAGCAAAGTCTCAGGATACAAAATCAACGTGCAAAAATCACAAGCATTCCTATACACCAGTAATAGACTTCAAGAGAGCCAAATCAAGAACGAACTGCCATTCACAATTGCTACAAAGAGAATAAAATACCTAGGAATACAACTAACAAGGAACGTAAAGGACCTCTTCAAGGAGAACTACAAGCCATTGCTCAACGAAATAAGAGAGGACACAAACAGATGGAGAAACATTCCATGTTTATGGTTAGGAAGAATAAACATCGTGAAAATGGCCATACTGCCCAAAGTAATTTACAGATTCAACGCTATTCCCATCAAGCTACCAATGGCCTTCTTCACAGAACTGGAAAAAAACACCTTAAACTTCATATGGAACCAAAAGAGAGCCCGCATAGCCAAGTCAATTCTAAGCAAAAAGAACAAAGCAGGAGGCATCACACTACCAGACTTCAAACTATACTACAAGGCTACAGTAATCAAAACAGCATGGTACTCGTACCAAAACAGAGATATAGACCAATGGAACAGAACAGAGGCCTCACAGGAAATACAACATACCCACAACCATCTGATTTTCGACAAACCTGACAAAAACAAGCAATGGGGAAAGGACTCCCTGTTTAACAAATGGTGTTGGGAAAACTGGCTAGCCATGTGCAGAAAGCAGAAACAGGACCCCTTCCTGACACCTTACACCAAAATTAACTCCAGATGGATTAAAGACTTAAACATCAGACCTAACACCATAAAAACCTTAGAAGAAAATCTAGGCAAAACCATTCAGTACATAGGTGTAGGCACGGACTTCATGACCAAAACGCCAAAAGCAATGGCAACAAAAGCTAAAATAGACAAATGGGACCTAATCAAACTCCACAGCTTCTGCACGGCAAAAGAAACAGTCAGTAGAGTGAATCGGCAACCAACAGAATGGGAAAAAATTTTTGCAGCCTACCCATCTGACAAGGGGCTGATATCCAGAATTTACAAAGAACTAAAGCAGATCTACAAGAAAAAAACAAGCAAGCCCATTCAAAAATGGGCGAAGGATATGAACAGATACTTTACAAAAGAAGACATACAGGAGGCCAACAAACATATGAAAAAATGCTCATCATCACTGGTCATCAGAGAAATGCAAATCAAAACCACATTGAGATACCATCTCACACCAGTTAGAATGGCGATCATTAAAAAATCGGGAAACAACAGATGCTGGAGAGGATGTGGCGAAATAGGAACACTTTTACACTGTTGGTGGGAATGTAAATTAATTCAACCATTGTGGAAGACAGTGTGGCGATTCCTCAAGGACCTAAAAATAGAAATCCCATTTGACCCAGCAATCCCATTACTGGGTATATATCCAAAGGATTATAAATCATTCTACTACAAGGACACGTGCACACGAATGTTCATTGCAGCACTGTTTACAATAGCGAAGACCTGGAACCAACCCAAATGCCCTACGATGATAGACTGGACAGAGAAAATGTGGTACATATACACCATGGAATATTACGTAGCCATCAAAAACGATGAGTTCACGTCCTTTGTAGGGACATGGATGAACCTGGAAACCATCATTCTCAGCAAACTGACACAAGAGCAGAAAATCAAACACTGTATATTCTCACTCATAGGCGGATGTTGAACAATGAGAACACATGGACACGGGGAGGGGAGCACTACACACTGGGGTCCGTTGGGGGGAAATGGGGGAGGGGCGGGGGGGTGGGGAGGTGGGAAGAGATAGCATGGGGAGAAATGACAGATACAGTTGAGGGGACGGAAGGCAGCTAACCACACTGCCATGTGTGTACCTATGCAACAATCTTGCATGTTCCTCACATGTACCCCAAAACCTAAAATGCAATAAAAAAAAAAAAAAGAATATACCTAACCAAGGAAGTGAAAGAACTCTACAAGGAAAACTACAAAATACTGCTGAAATAAATTATAGGTGACAGAAACAAATGGAAACACATCCCATACGCATGAATGAGTAGAATCAATATTGAAAAAAATGGCCATATTGCCAAAAGCAATCTACAAACTCAATGCAATTCTCATCAAAATACCACCATAATTCTTCACATAATTAGAAAAAAATTGTAAATCTCATGTGGAACCAAAAAGGGTTTGCATGGCCAAAGCAAGACTAAGCAAGTAGAATAAATCTGGAGGCAACACATTACATGATTTCAAACTATACTATAGGGCTATAGTCAACAAAACAGCATGCTATTTGTATAAAAATATTTACATAGACCATTGGAAAAAGAATAGAGAAACGAGAAATAAACTCAAATACTTGCAGCCAACTGATCTTTGACAAAACAACAAAAACATGAAGTGGATAAAGGATATCTTTTTCAACAAATGGTGCTAGGTTAATTGGCTAGCCACATGTAGGAGAATAAAACTGGATCTTCATCTTTCACTTTATACAAAAATCAACTCAAGATAGATTAAAGACTTAAAGCTAAGATCTGAAACTATAAAAATTCTAGAAAATAACATTGGAAAAAAACTTTTAGACATTGACTTAGGCAAAAATTTCTTGACCAAGAACCCAAAAGCAAATGCAATAAAAACAAAGATAAATAGTCGGGAGTTAATTAAGTTAAGAGGTTTTGCACGGCAAAAGGAACAGTCAGCAGAGTAAACAGACAATCCACAGAATGAGAGAAAATCGTCACAATTGGACAAAAAACTAATATCTGGAATATATAAGAAATTCAATCAAATCCACAAGAAAACAAACAAACAAACAGATAATCCCATCAAAAATGGGCTAAGGATATGAATATACTATTCTCAAAAGAAGATATACAAATGGCCAGCAAATATATGAAAAAATGCTTAACATCACAATGATCAGGGAAATACAAATCAAAACCACAATGCAATTCCACATTATTCCTGCAAGAATGGCCATAATCAAAAAAATCAACAAAACAGTAGATTTTCACATGGATGCAGTGAACAGGGGATACTTCTACACTGCTGGTGGGAATGTAAACTAGTATACAACTGTGAAAAAAACTGTGGTGATTCCTTAAAGAACTAAAGGATTGATCCATCAATCCTGCTACTGGATATCTACTCAGAGGAAAATATATCATTTTACGAAAAATATACTTGCACATGTATGTTTGTAGCAGCACAATTTGTAATTTCAAAAACGTGGAACCAACCCAAATGCACATCAATCAGCAAGTGGTAAAGAAACTGTGAGATATATGTGTGTGTGTGTGTGTATATATATATATATGGAATACTACTCAGCCATGAAAAGAAAGAAATTAGTGGCATTTGCAGCAACCTGGATGAAATTGAAGACTATTATTTTAAGTGAAGTAACTCAAGAATGGAAAACCAGGCCGGGCGCGGTGGCTCAAGCCTGTAATCCCAGCACTTTGGGAGGCCGAGGCAGGTGGATCACGAGGTCAAGAGATCGAGACCGTCCTGGTCAACATGATGAAACCCCGTCTCTATTGGGCATGGTGGTGCGTGCCTGTAATCCCAGCTACTCAGGAGGCTGAGGCAGGAGAATTGCCTGAACCCAGGAGGCGGAGGTTGCGGTGAGCCGAGATCGCGCCATTGCACTCCAGCCTGGGTAACAGGAGCAAAACTCCGTCTCAAAAAAAAAAAAAAAAAAAAAAAAAAAGAATGGAAAACCAACATTGTATGTTCTAATATGTGGGAGCTAAGCTATGAGGATGCAAAGGAATAAGAATGATACGATGGACTTTGAGGACTCACACGAAAAGAGTGGAAATGGGGTAAGGAATAAAACACACAAATAGGGTGCAGTGTACACTGCTTGGGAGGAGGGTATACCAAAAACTCAAAAATCACCACTAAAGAAATTACTCATGTGACCAAAGACCACTTGTTCCCCAATAATCTATGGAAACATAAAACATTAAAAAAAGAAACTAAAAACTGAGCTTCCATATGATCCAGCTATCCCACATCTGGGTATATACCCCCACCCCCAAAAAGAAAATCTGTATGTGGAAGAGATATCTACACTCCTTTGTTGCAGCATTGTCCACAATAGCTATAATTTGGAAGCAACCTAAGTGTCCATTAACAGATGAATAAAGAAAATTCAGTACATATACACATTGGAGTATATTCAGCCACAAAAAGGAATGAGATCCAGTAAATGACTGGGTAGGAATGAGATCCAGTAAACAACACCATGGGTAGAAGTGGAGATCATTATTTTATGTGAGGTAAGTCAGGGACAGAAGGACAAATATCTCATGTTCTCCCTTATTTGTGGGATCTAAAATTGAAATCAATTGATCACGTGGACATAGAGAGCAAATGGATGGTTACCAGAGTCTGGGAAGGTTAGTCAGGGGTTGGGAGAAAGGTGGGGAGGCTTAACGGGTAAGAAAATATAGAAACAATGAGTAAGACCTTTACAATAGCACAATGATGTAATTATTGACAATAATTATATTTTTAAATAACCTAAAGAATGCAATTTGATCGTTCATATTTCAAAGGAAAAACGTTTGAGGGGATGGATATTCCATTTTCCATGATGTGCCTGTTTCATATTGCATGATTGTATCAAAATATCTCGTATACCCCATAAATATATGCATCTTGTTTATCCCCTAGATTAAAAAAAAAATTATAAAGCTTAAAATTATTGAGTCATTCATGCGTGAAGATACAATTTCATCTGTTTTTATAAGAAAATAGAACAAAATGGTGCTTCTGCTCTTAACACTGTCAAAAAAGGTTTGTTCTCACTTTTTTGTTACTTTGAAATATAACAAGCAATGCCAGTTACATACTAATTTGAAATAGGAATGGGATATTAGTGATAAAAGTCTGGATAAATGATAAGTATGATATATTATTATCTTGTTTTTAATTGTCTCATACAGGTTAATTTATCTTCTTTAATAACAAAAGCAATTTTTCATTTTAAATTTGATAAAAGATTGCATTTTTATACTTGATTCTCTAAAAATCTGAGCCTTTTCATTTTAAATGATTAATGTAATTCATATAAAGAAGGGATATTGAAGCACATGGATTAATGTATATATTATCTAACTGTATCACTTTTTGAATCTTTGCCTTTAAGAATCCTGACAATTTTATGCATGTGAAAGAAGACAATATTCTATGGATTTGTTGCATATATCATGTTTATCCAATATATATTCATGGTTTCAAATAGCTTATTTTAAGGCATCTAGTTTCGGCTTAGAGTAGATAGTCTCTATTTGTAGTTTGTTCCATTTTAAAATATCAGAGATGTTATGTTTTGATTGATATTCTTTTCTTTGCAAGGTATTTCTCTAGAATGGCAAAAGAAGTGGAAACAGGCAAACATATGCTTTATAACATCCAGATTTTATTTAACCCAAACAGATGTGAATGAAAATCTTCTCTGACACTACCTATTATGTATATAATTCCAGCAACCAGTCTGTAATTTAAAATCAAATTTTCTTTCTTTTTTTTTTTTAACAAAGAAAGAATTCTAGTCTTTATTTCTGGAAGTGTTGAAGTATGCAATATTTTCCATTTGTATATGTGCAAATTCTGTGTGAGGTAATGTACGTATTTTTAAGCAGCAAAATTAATAAATGGGCTCTTAATTTAATGACTTTTAAATAAGCTTTAGAAAAGTTAAATATGCCTCCTGTAAGAAATCAAATAACATAAATTATCTCCCCGTCCCCACAAACCCTATTTCTTAGAAGTAACTGACAGTCTGGTGTCTTCTTCCATTCTTTTTCTCCATTTTCCTCAGAAACACTCAAATACATAAACATAAATAATGGTGTTTTTTCAACAGGCCCATCATATTTTGCACTGACTTTCACAATTGTTTTTTAAATGGTCTGTCTGGCTCTACCCTGGCTCTGTTCCAGTCACTTTAACTACAAAGAATGAATTCCTCAGTTTGACATCAAAACCCTTAGTGGTCTAGTCCTTACACCTCTCTCTACCCTCAACTCCTTCCTATTATAATTTTTGCCCTATTCACCCATAGTTACTTTCACTTCCTCAAAAGTGTTATTGTGCTGGTTTTTGTCTACATATTTCTACATATCATATCCCTCTTACCTGAAATGTGTTTTTCTCCCTTTTTGTCTAGCTCAAAGGTACCCTTTACTCAAAATTTATCTAAATATCTAGGAACTGCTTCTTGATCCCTTGTTCCTTGCTCCCTTGCCACAGTCTAGAAGACATCTAAGGAACTGCAGACCTATTGTTCCCCCCATCACGACTCTAGTTAAAAGAGTATATGTTTAAAAACTGATAATTATATAGTCACATTGCCTCAGGTGTTCTACCAACCAGTTGATATAACTCCAGAAATGAAACCCAAGACTGACAAAAGGCAGATGCTCAATCTCCTTTTGCCTTTTAATGGGATCATTTAAGCCGGTGGTTTAGGTGGGTTTGCTGCTGATTTAATCATTTCCTAGAGTCTGGCCAGCCCAGAGAGGAGAAGAGAACAATAAATCAACAGTAAGTTATATTGTTACTAACATTTCAAAGTTGAGGAAATGGAACACAGAAGGTTAAATTACTTGTTCAAGTTACAGAACTAGTAAGAGACAGAATCAAACTTTTTATATCTGCTATGTTGACCACAGAGTCCATACTCTTAACCATTATAATTGCTTTTACAAAAAAATGGACAATGCATAACCTTTACCCTGGAGCTGATTACTAAATTTTAGAGTTTCTAAAGTAGGCATGACTACTAAATGCATGCTTGTATATAATAATTGCATATTTTAATAAATTTATTTCATTTTAGCAAATATTTATTTTTTAACCATCACTTATGTGTCAACAACTGTCATAGGTGAATGCTAATTTAGACCCTCAAAATTTAAACTTTGGAATTTTCTAGATGTTAAAAAATAAAGTCTGAAAATAGGTGGAAAAGAAAACTTCCAAGCATCTGTAAAAACAGCACAGACTCTGATATCAAATAGAACCTAAAACTAGACTCTTTCACTTAATAGTTGTGTGGCGGCCGGGCGCGGTGGCTCAAGCCTGTAATCCCAGCACTTTGGGAGGCCGAGGCGGGTGGATCACAAGGTCAAGAGATCGAGACCATCCTGGTCAACATGGTGAAACCCCATCTCTACTAAAAAAAAATACAAAAAATTAGCTGGGCATGGTGGTGCGTGCCTGTAATCCCAGCTACTCAGGAGGCTGAGGCAGGAGAATTGCCTGAACCCAGGAGGCAGAGGTTGCGGTGAGCCGAGATCGCGCCATTGCACTCCAGCCTGGATAACAAGAGCGAAACTCCGTCTCAAAAAAAAAAAAAATAGTTGTGTGGCATTGAGTGTGTAACACAGCCATTCAAAGCCACTCTAAAATGTTGTGAATAGAACCTGCTCTTTTTAGTATTACTTACGTAAGAAAGTATCTAGTACTACAATTATGGATCATTGTTAGTTTCCTCCTTTAAACACTTACTCCTACAATTAATCCTTTAGTAAGCAACCTTTACCTCCTTAAGTGGCTTCAGCATTTTGTCACTACCTACCTTCCTGCAAAATATTAATACATCAATTACAAATTATCCTTACCTGGTCAATTTGACAAGCCCTCAGGGGCCTCCTCCATATTATTTAGCTTATATAACTTTAATGTGTGTCAAAATAAATTTCATGGCATTAAAACAATGTGTTGAAAGATAAATTGCCACTTAGACATATATTTACATAATATGAAAAATAAAGAAATCATGCTCATTCATTTTATTTTTATTCAGTTCATTAATTAATATCCAGTGGATACAATGCCAGTAAGTGGCTTGAAAAATGTAAGTGTTGCTGATCATATAATACCTGTTCTGAAGACTGAATGAAAAGAGAAAGATGGAATAAAATTAGAGCACAAGAAACTTAGGAACGGGAAGAAATTGTCAGTGGCTTTCATGAATTATGAAGATAAATTATGACATGTTCTTTTTATTCCTGCTAGCTTAGATTCTTCATGGAAGTGTATAATAATTGTTTTTCATCACTCTTTGACACATGTCAAAGAATCAATAAGCCAGGGATTTGCAGCAAAAATAAAATCTATGTTACTTACTTTGATGCATCAGGTGGTTGATGACCAAGAGACAACAAATACATTTGACAACTGTAGTCACCTTTAGATGCTTGAATACACCAGTCAAAGTGTGCCTTATTAATAAAGATAGATGGTATATGTAATGATGGGGATCTAATTACACAGAAAAGCTAATACAAAGACTTATACCAGGCGTCCCCAAACTTTTTACACAGGGGGCCAGTTCAGTGTCCCTCAGACCATTGGAGGGCCGCCACATCCTGTGCTCCTCTCACTGACCACCAATCAAAGAGGTGCCCCTTCCTGAAGTGCGGCGGGGGGCTGGATAAATGGCCTCAGGGGGCCGCATGCAGCCCGCGGGCCTTAGTTTGGAGACGCCTGACTTATACTATGAATTGTATATATTAACACAATCCAATGTTACAATTACTGTTTGAAAAGATTCCATACATAGCATCCTTTTAAATAGTCAAAAATAGATGTTTTTCATGTTTTTTTTTTTTTTAGAAAAAGAACATCTAGAAGTTTTGTTTTGTTTTTGTTTTTGTTTTTGTTTTTTGTTTTTTAACAAAGCAGCATACCTTTGATTTTTACATGACTGAATGGGCTTAGTGATGTTTGGATATTCAATTTTCAGTTGCAATAGAACATACAAATAACAATGTGTTATATAGGACTCTACTTTTCTCTTTTTAGTATTTTATTTTTCAAGCAAACTATTCCTTCAACATATTTTTCTCAAATAAGAGGACATTTTATTTTGGTTGCTGCAGGAGCTCACTGAATCAATGCAGTTAGGGTGGCATTTCTGTGATTATATTATTCTCTCCTACAAGGATGCAAAATGGTTGCCACAGCTCTAGGTATCCTATCTATATCACAACATGTTTAATTGGCCAGAGCTCTGTCACTTGACTCTTCGAAGCAAGTGAGACTGGGATAAATAGTATATACATTGTAGCTCATCTAGATTGGAGTAGAGTATAAAGGTTTGGAAAATAGGTATTGGGGTAGGCTGACCTACAGTTTCTGCCACAGAGTGAAAGCGTCACTTTAATTTTATTTTTTATTGATATGTAATAGATATACATATATTAGGGGTCCAAATAATTTAATGTATCCATATAATTCATAAAGGTCAAATCAGTGTTATTGGGCTATCCATCACCTTACCTATTCATCTTTTCTTCATACTAGAAAAATTTGAATTATTCTCTTCTAGCTAATGGACATATACAATAAATAGATCATTGTAAACTATATTCACCCTATTATATAGAAAAATATATATTCTGCTGATCATATATTACTTGTTCTGAAGATTGAACAAAAAGAGGAAGATGGAATAAAATTAGAGCACAAGAAACTTAGGAAAGGGAAGATATTGTCCATGGATATCATGAGTTATAAAGATAAATTGTGATATGTCCTTCTTTTTATTCCTGCTAGCTTAGATATTTCACGGGAGTGTATAATAACTTGTCATCATTCTTTGACACATGTTTAATTAGCCAGACCCAGACCCTGGGCCTCATGTCTTCAAACAGCATGTTTATATCTAACAATATGTTTAATAGAAATCTTCCACCTTATGTTGCTAAGTGAAATTATGTGCTGTTGGACCTGTTGTTTCAATGTGGTTTATACTATGGATATAGCTGCTATGTTCTCACATTAGATGACTTTTGGATACAATATAAGAGAGATACTGTATTAGAGAGAATATTATCTTCATACAATGTATAATTTATTATGTATGTATTTATTTAATTTTTAACTTTTAAGTTTATGGGTACACATGCAAGTTTGATAGATAGGTAAACTTGTGTCATCGGGGGTTGTCGTACAGAGTATTTCATCACGTAGGTATTAAGCTCATTACTCATTAGTTACTTTTCCTAATCGTCTCTCTCCTCTCACCCTCTACCCTCTGATAGGCCCCAGTGTTTGTTTCTCATGTCTGTGTCCATGTGATCTTATCATTTAGCTTCCACTTACAAGTGAAAGCAAGCAGTATTTTGTTTTCTGTTTCTGTGTTAGTTTGCTAAGAATAATGGCCTTTAGCTCCATTCATGTCCCTGAAAAGAACATGATCTCTTTCTTTTTTATGGCTGTATAGTACTCCATGATGTACATGTATCACGTTTTCTTTATCCAGTTTTTGACTGATGAACATTTATGTTGATTCCATGTCTTTTCTCTTGTAAATAGTCTGCCATGGACATAGGCATGCATGTGTCTTTATAATAGAATAATCTACATTCCCTTGTGTATGTACCTAGTAATGGAATTTCTGAGTTGAATTGTATTACCGTTTTTGGATCTTTGAGAAATTGCCATGCTGTCTTCTGCAATATATTTTTGTCCTTGCATATAAATTGAGTTTTAAAAGATCCATAGTGGGAGATGCTTTAAATGTATGTATTTGCTTTATGAATAGATGAAGCATCATGTTGTTGACTTAGTAACTTCCCTCGAAATGTTGCAATGATAGTGTTACTTCAGTTATAATTGAGAAAGCAGATGCTACCTCTGAGTAAAACAACTTATTAAAGTTTCAATAAATTTTTATTAAAGGTATATACAATAACATATGAAATAGATCTTACATCAGAATATGACATTTTTCAAAATAAAACATAACCAACCACTAAAGTTCCTTATGCTTAAAAATCTGGCTATAATTTAGAATTCCCTGAGATGATTTTCAAAACAAACTTCATGATTCTACCTGACTCTGTCTGAATTTAAATCTCTGGGGGTGGCATCAACAGATTTGTATTGTCAGCAATCCCCAGATAAATTGTATGCATTGCTTTTCAGACTAATGTTTAATAATATAACAAGTGCATAGCCTAATATTGTACACCTTTTAAACATATTATTACCATTATTTTAATGAAGTAAACTGCAAGTAAGAATAAGTTACAATGACAAATAAAGATATAAGTAATCTTTATCAATAAAGTTGATTCATAATGAAGCAAATAATTTTATTCTATGTTTGGCAATTTGATGGTTCAAGGGTTTCAAAGTACATGATCTTAAATGCACTGATAATACTTAAAAAATATTTTAGAAAGAAAATTCCTGTAATCCCAGCTACTCAGGAGGCTGAGGCAGGAGAATTGCCTGAGCCCAGGAGGCGGAGGTTGCGGTGAGCCGAGATCGCGCCATTGCACTCCAGCCTGGGTAACAAGAGCGAAACTCCGTCTCAAAAAAAAAAAAAAAAAAAAAAAAAGAAAAGAAAATTGTACTTTAAGAAATTAGAAAGTCTGGAAAGCTTTGATTTCCCGTTCATTGAAATTCAATTGAGCCACTTGTCTGAGAAGAAATTTCAGTTCAAGATCCTTGAAAAGTTCAAGTTCTCCTTCAGATTCAGTGCCACATAACTACTGCTCTTCATCAGAAAGCTGAGCTTGGTGATGGTTATGGACTAATTAATTATACTAGTTGAACTGGAAGGCAACCATTTCAAATTACTCAATGTAGTGTTGTCAATGCCAATGATTTCTTATTCTGTACCATGATGTAGGAGAGTTTATCATCAATGAACAAGTGGCCTCCAAAACTTGGTTAAGAGTTCTCTCAGAGACCAAAAGAATTAAATGGCTAAATTCCCCTTAATAAGATGAAATGAGTTTTGTAAATAAGTTAGCAATGAGGAAATATGTAGTACCGACTGAAGTAATAGTATGCATGTGAAATTATCCAAGTTAAAATAATAATAATGATAATTTCAACATAAAATCTAAAAAGTGAATTTTTTAGCACTCTTGTTCTCTACAAATACTAATATTTCTCTTATGTCAATAATTTTCTATTTTACATAGACAGGTTTGTTACTTTCTCTATTATTCTAATACAATATATAATGTCTCTAACATTTAAATAGAGAGTAGTTTACCTTATATTTTGTGTTACAGTTATAATGTATCTTCGTTTTAATTGTCAAAAAGTGTGAAAATAAACCCTCAGAATTTAACAAACTGGCATACTGATTATACACCTTTGTCTTTACACTTTTCCAAGTGTAAAGGAAAGCTACAGAGTAGCAAAATACCTTGTAATTTCAAATAACAAAATAAGATTAATATTGGAAATACTGATAGTACTTTTTTAAACTTCCCAAGCAGAGTAATGGACTAACCTAATTGTTACCTTTCTACCAGATTTTAGGTCCTATGTAGTCCATGAAATATTTTAGATTTTATTTTAATATTTTGCTCAGTAGGTCTCTTTAGTAATTTATAGATGAGTAGTAAAAACCAGAAATCAATATTGTACCAAGGCATATTGTGCAGAAATCTATGTGTACATTATTTATTGTTATTAAGGTTTAAAAATGTTATAATATTTATATAATAAAACAACAATAGTAGTAATAATAAACTTGATAAACATGTTAATATTTAGAGAACATTCTTCATGTGCTAGGCACTATACTGAGTCTAATTAAACATGGATTCATACAGACCAAGTTTTAGTCAATTTGTTACCTTGACAATTGTATTGATTTCTCTAAGTTTCAGCATCCTCATCTGTAAAACAGACATAATAAATATAACTACCTCATAAGACTGTGAGGAAGAAACATGAAAATGAGTGAAAACACATATAGTAAAAGCTCTCTAGATGGTAAATAGTATGATGATTATGGAGATATTGACAATAATGTATTAATTCTACCTCTTCATTTTTAACCTACTAATTTGCTTTTGTTTCTGTTATCTAGCACAGAACCTTCAGAACAGTGAATATTCAAAATCACTTGTTAAATTGAACAGACATTACATGAATGTATGGCCAGAGAGGATCTAAATGGATTTTTAAAAAATTTTAATAAGCAACCAACTAAGTCTGGAGCCACAGGGCTAGTTGAGATACCCATCATTACTTTCTATATTTCTATGTTCTAGTCATTATTCTAGCTTCCGATTTGTTTATTTTCCAATAAAGAGCTACCTATTTTTAAACTTGTGCTTTATTGTGATGAGCTCTCCATACCATCATTTTTACATTTTTATATTTATTTAATCTATGAAATGTGTCAATTCCCTTGTGATATTTTGTTTTAAATTATTTTTCCCCCAATAATTGAATTTTTAAAGAAAGAATTGTAAATATATTTAAATTAAGCATATATCTTATTAATGAATAGAGAAACAGGGCACAAAAAAAAATATTGTGTGTGTATGTGTATTTATTTTTGCTACTGTAATTTTCGTGATCTTTAGGAAATGTTGAAAAATAATCCATGTCTTTGAATAAAGGGGAATCAGTATTGGATTATAATCAGTTTAAGAGTAAATTTTTTTGCTTGAATTCTGAAACCATACAAGATTCCAGACATCCTGTTAAAATATAAATTTTGCATGTGACATTCTTTTTCTTTAAAAAACTGACAAATCTGGGTGGAAAACTGTATGAAGAACAGACTGGTTTCAGTTCTAGAATAGAAATCAGAGTTGGATGCAATGTATACTGATCATCTGGCTTTAGATTACTGGGACAACGTGATTTTTCTGTCTTGAAAAATTAGTGCTAAATAAAGAGTAATGTATCAACTAAGCATAATCAAATAAACAAAAAAACCCACTTTTTTGGTTCTAGATAGCTAGTAGGAATTGCAATTCATAATAAGTTCTTTTGGATATAACAATATGTCATGGCATTATACAAAGGTTAAAACCATATGATAACAGATTATAAATACAATCAATGTGATTCTCAGTATACAGACAAATTTCCTGTCATTTCTGCCATGGACTAAGAAGCATAATGAGATTCACATCAAATTATGTTTTATAAAGTATCAACACTAAAAATTATTTGTCTTCTTATGAGGTTAGATTTCTTTTTTAGAATGTTGTGTTGTTTTCCCTATTCATTTTGTTTTCTGTCTCCTGGCTTAAATAACCAAATAATTTATTTAAAAAGATGTTTAGGGAGCTCTGACATGCTCAAGCAACTTTCAAAAATTAATTTAAATCTAATTGAGCTTCTGAGACATCAAAGTCTTCCTTTAAAGAAATTTCAGATGGAAGGAGTTCAATCCCATGGGCTATATATACAAACAAACTCAATAAAGGAAATAGGAAAGTGTCTGGAGGAAAAGAAATAAAGGAAAGGAAAATAGACCTGTCTAAACAAATTTTTATTTTCTAAATTGACACAACAAAGTTGTTTCTTCCTCTGCTCTAACCCACAGAAACCACACATTCAGATCAATAGCTATTGTATTGGAAAACCATGGATTTGGGATTCTGGGCTGTTTTGACAGCTTTTATGGTCAAACCCCTTGCCTTTGGGTGAAACTCTCTCTAAACTAGTTTATACAGATGAGGATCATAAATATTCATCCAGCACAGGTTTTGTTGCACCAACAAATCGAGACTTCTAGTGAGTGGAGCTCTTAACTACAGTGAATTTATAAGACTTGAATGGGAAAGAGCACCAAGAGTGTCAAAAAGTTTTATTATGCAAGAAGTTGGTATATATACGTTATGTTTGTTTTATAATTTTTTCTCTTAGTTGAATTTAAAATAATTTTGAAACAGGAGTAGCTTCCCAAACTTCATTTATTGTCCAGAATATTAGAGAAAAGGGAATATTGACCAACTTAACTATATTCCATGATCTATATAAATAAGAAAATTTGTGTAAAAATGTATCAAGCCAATTGTTACATAACTTGGGATATCTATAGATTATTGAATACAGAACATACATAAAAGGAAAAATTATAATTTTGATTTTTATTACTTTTTGTGACCTTCCTCATTAGGGGTTAGTGGATGGGGTAAAATAAGAAGTTAGTAATGAATAAAAATAATGTGAGATATACTTGGAAATGACTCAGCTTATTTTTTCTATTTGCCTTGTGCTATATTGACTCATCTTTGAGTTATTGTTTCAACTATTTAACCTGCGACTACTCATACTACTGAAATCCAGTGTCCTCTTTTAAAAAAGAAATAATACACTTACTTTTTTTTAAGTTTACAGAAAAATGGAGCAAAAAGTACAGAGTTATGATGTACCACCTAAACCTTCCACCTCACCCTGTACCACCTTCTGCCAATTTCCTGTCTTATTAATATCTTGTATTCGTGTGGCCCATTTGTTATAACTGATTCAATACTGATACATTATTTTTATTTTTAAAGACATTTCATAACTCACATTAGGGTTCATTCTTTGTGTTGCATATTCTATGAGTTTTGACAAATGTATAAATGACATGTATCCAAAATTAGAGTATCATAGAAAATAGCTATTTTCTCCTTCCCACAGAACCCCTGGTAACCTCTGATCTTTTCACTATCTCCATAGGTTTACCTTTTCCAGAATATCATATAATTAACCATACATCATGTAGCTATTTCAAAGTACCTTCGCTCACTTAGCAAGAGGCATTTAAATTTTCACATCAAACATCTTTGTTTGATGTTCCACATTATATTTCATTGAATGAAAGTACCACAGTTTAATTTTCCATTCACCTATTAAAAGACATCTTGCTTGCTTCCAAGTTTAGGCAATTATTGATAAAGCTGCTAGAAAAAATGCAGGCAGATTTTTATGTGAACCATATTGCATTCCCACCAGTGATTGAGTGTTGCTATTGCTCTACATCCTCACCAACATTTGGTGTTGAAAGCGTTCTACATTTTCACCATTCTAACAGGTTTGTACTAACTTCTCATTGTTATTTTTTTATGATTCTTTCATGCCATATGATTTTTGCCATTTATTCATATGAATATTTTATTTGTATATCATCTTTGAGGAAGTGTCTCTTCAGGTCTTTTGGTCATTTTCAAATTGAGTGTTTTATTTTCTATTGTTGAGTTTTAAGAGTTCTTTTAATATTTTCTAAATGAATCCTTTATCGGATACATATTTTTCAAAAATTTTTACCAGTCAGAAGCTTGTCTTTTCATTCTCTTAACAGTGTCTTTGCAGAGCAGAAGATTTAATTTTTATGAAGTTTGATTTGTCAATTTTTTTGGTTTATGCTTTTGGTGTTATATTGAAGAACTCATCAACAAACCCAAAATTACCTAGATTTTCTCCTGTATTAACTACTAGGTGTATTATAGTTTTTCACTTTATATTTAAGTCTATGGTCTATTCTGAGTTACTTTAAAAAAAAGTACTTTACATTCCAGGTTACCTGTGCTGAATGTGAAAGTTTGTTACATAGGTAAATATGTAACCTGTTGGTTTGCTACACCTAACAACCAGTCACCTAGGTTTTAAGCCCCACATGCATTAGCTATTTGTCCTGATGCTCTCCCTCTCCTCACCCTTGACCAAAAGTCTCCAGTGTATGTTTTTCCCCTCCCTGTGTCCAAGTGTTCTCATTGTTTAGCTCCCACTTACGAGTAAGAACATGAATTGTTTTGTTGTTGTTGTTGTTGTTGTTCCTGTTAGTTTGCTGAGGATGATGGCTTCCAGCTTCATCCATGTCCCTGCAAAAAGCATAGTATTTTATAGTTGCATAGTATTGCATGGTGTATATGTAAAACATTTTCTTTATCCAGTCTATCCTCGATGGGCAGTTAGGTTGGTTCCATGTCTTTGCTATTGTGGATAATGATGCAATAAACATACATGCACATGTATGTGTATAATATATGTACATATAATAATAGAATGATTTATATTCCTTTGGGTATATACCCAGTAATGAAATTGCTGGGTCAAATGGTATTTCTAGTTCTAGATCCTTGAGGAATTGCTGCACTATCATCCACAATGGTTGAACTCATTTACATTCCCACCAAGAATGGAAAAGCATTATGGTATTTGTGCAGCCTCACCAGCATCTGATGTTATTTGTTGTTTTTTGACTTTTTGATAATCACCATTCTAACCATAGTAAGATGGTATCTCATTGTGGCTTTTATTTGCATTTTTCTTTTCTTTTTCTTTTTTTTTTTTTTTTTTGAGATAGAGTGTCGCTCTTGTTACCCAGGCTGGAGTGCAATGGCACGATCTCGGCTCACCGCAACCTCCGCCTCCTGGGTTCAAGCAATTCTCCTGCCTCAGCCTCCTGAGTAGCTGGGACTACAGGCACGCGCCACCATGCCCAGCTAATTTTTTGCATTTTTAGTAGAGACGGGGTTTCACCATGTTGACCAGGATGGTCTCGATCTCTCGACCTCGTGATCCACCCGCCTCGGCCTCCCAAATTGCTGGGATTACAGGCTTGAGCCACCGCGCCCGGCCTGCATTTTTCTAATAACCAATGATGTGGAGCTTTTTGTCATGTTGGTTGGCCACATGTCTTCTTTTGAGAAGTGTCTGTTCTGTTCATTTCCTTTGACCACTTTTTGATGGGGTTGTTTTTTCTTGTAAGTTTCTTTAAGTTTCTTATAAATTCTGGATATTAGACCATTAGACCTTTGCCTGATGGGTACATTGCAAAAATGTTCTCTCATTCTGTAGGTTGTCTACTCATTCTGACAATAGTTTCTTTTGCTGTGCAGAAGCTCTTTAGTTTAATTAGATCCCACTTGTCAAGGTTAGTCTTTGTTGCAAATGCTTTTGGTGCTTTCATCAAAAAATCTTTGCCCATGCCTATGTCCTAAATGGTATTATCCAGATTTTTGTCTAGGGTTTTTATAGTTTGGGGTTTTACATTTAAGTCTTTAATCAATATTCAGTTAATTTTTGTATAAGGTGCAAAAAATCTATCCAGCTCCACTTTTCTGCATATGGTTAGCCAGTTTTCCCAGCACCATTTATTAAATAGAATATCTTTTCCCCATTACTTGTTTTCATCAGGTTTGTGGAAGATCAGAGAGTTGTAGATGTGTGGTCTTATTTCTGAGGTCTCTGTTCTATTCCATTGGTCTATATGTCTGTTTTGGTACCAGTACCATGCTGTTTTGGTTACTGTAGCACTGTAGTATAGTTTGAAGGCAGACAGCATAATGTCTCCAACTTTGTTTCCTTTTGTTTATAACTTTCTTGGCTATTTGGGCTCTTTTTTCATTTCATATAAATTTTAGAATACTATTTTTATAATTCTGTGAAGAACTTTAATGGTAGTTTAATGGGAATAATATTGAATTTATAAATTGCTTTGGGCAGTATGACCATTTTCATAATACTGATTCTCCCTATCCATGAGCATGGAATATGTTTTCACTTCCATTCCTTCTCAATCTTTATAACTTTTTTATGTCCTTCTCTTATTGCATGAGCTAAGACTTACAGTACATGTTGAATGGAGAGGAGTGACCATCTTTGATTTGTTCCTGTTATAGCAGGAAAGAATCTAATTTCTTACTGTTAATTATGATTTTGGCTCTATTTTTTTTTTTTTGTAGATGTTCTTCATCAAGTCGAATAAATTTTCCTGTATTTCTAGTTGGCTAAATTTTTTAAAATCATAAATTGGCATTGGATTCTGTCAAATGCTTTTTCTGCATCTATTGATATTGCATAGTTTTTCTTTTTAGGGTAACAGATTTGATGGATTACATTAGTTGAATTTTGAAGGTTGAACTAGCCATTCATACTTGGAGTAAATCACATTAATTGTGGTATCTAGTTCTTTTTATATATTGTTATATTTGATTTGCCAACATTTTGTTAATGATTTTACATTTATATTTACAAGAGACATTGGTCTTTGGTTTTCTTTTTTTAATGTTTTCATCTGGCTTTGGAATAAGGGTAATGTTTGACTTTGGTATAGGATAATCTTGGTCTCATAGAATTAGAAGAATTCTCTCTACTTTTATTTTCTGAAAAAGACTGTAAATAATCAGTATAATTTTTACCTTAAATATTTGGTAGAATTTAACATCTTTGCATTTCGTGCTTTCTATTTTGATGTGTTATCAATTTTTCTTCAATATATTTAATAAATTTTGGGTTATTCAGATTGCTTTTGTCTAGTGAGTTTTGGTGGATTGTGTCTTTTTTTTTTTTTTTTTTTTTTTGAGATGGAGTTTTGCTCTTGTTACCCAGGCTGGAGTGCAATGGCGCAATCTTGGCTCACCGCAACCTCCGCCTCCTGGGCTCAAGCAATTCTCCTGCCTCAGCCTTCTAAGCAGCTGGGATTACAGGCACGCGCCACCACACCCAGCTAATTTTTTGTATTTTTAGTAGAGACGGGGTTTCACCATGTTGACCAAGATGGTCTCAATCTCTCGACCTCGTGATCCACCCGCCTCGGCCTCCCAAAGTGCTGGGATTACAGGCTTGAGCCACCGTGCCCGGCCTTGGATTGTGTCTTTTAAGGGATTGATCTATTTCACCTAGGCTATGAAATTTGTAGCCATAGAGTTTTTCATAGTATTCCTTTATTACCTTTCTAATGTTCATGGGATCAGTAGCGATAGCTCCTCTTTCATTTCTGATATTATTAAGTTGTATCTTCTCTTTTTTTCTTAGGCTAATTGGAGTCTTGTTAATTCTATTGAACTTTGCAAAAAACAGATTTGTTCTCTTGTTTTTTTCTATTGATTTTCTTTTGATGCTACTGTTCAGGTCAACTGTATTCTTATTGATTTTCTGCTTGCTGGATCTACCAAGTACTGACTGAGGAGTGTTGAAATCTGTAGCTAGACTAGGAATATATTTATTTATCTTCTATCAGTTTTTGCTTTATATATTTTGATTATCTGTTGTTAGGTACACAGATATGAACAGTTGTTATGCCTTCTTGAAGAATATACCCTCTTATTATTTTTGTAATGTCCTCTTCATCCCAAATAATTTTCCTAGTTCTAAACTTGGTATTGTCTAAAATTATTATAGCTACTTCAGGTGTATTTTGATTAGTCTCAGCAGGATACTTCTTTCTGCATCAATTAGTGTCATCCCTTTTGTCCTTAAAGTGAGTTACTTGTAGATTACATATAATTGAGATACCTTTTGTTGATCCATTATGACAGTTTCTGTTTGTTAATTGATATATTTATCAATATGTATGATATATATTTTAATTTTTTAATAATATGATATAAATTTTAATGCTATGTCAATGATATCTATATAATGTCTATATGTCTTCATGACAGAATGATTTATATTCCTTTGGAGGTATACTCAGCAATGGGCTTGCCGGGTTGAATAGTAGTTCTGCTTTCAAGCATTTGAGGAAAGGCCACATTGCTTTCAACAATAGTTACACTAGTTTACACTCCCACCAAAAGTGTATAAATGTTCCCTTTTCTCTAAAACGTGTTGTACTACAATCTTTTTTTGAGCCAGATTTTAAGAGGAGTGCTTTCATCTTTTGCCCATTCTGTATGATGTTAGCTGTGTATCTGTAACAGATGGGTCTATTTTGAGATATGTTTCTTTAATATCTAGTTAATTGAGGGTTTTTAACATGAATCAATGTTGTATTTTATTGAAAACCTTTTCTGCATATACTGAGATGATCATGTGTGTTTTTTGTTTGTTTGTTTGTTTGTTTGTTTGTTTTGGTTCTGTTTATGTGATGAATCATGTTTATTGATAGGCCTATGTTGAACCAGCCTTGCATCCCAGAGATAAAGCCTACTTGATTATGGTGAATTAGCTTTTGATTTGTTGCTGCATTTTGTTTGCCAGTATTTTGTTGAGGATTTTTGCATCAATGTTCATTAAGGATATTGGCCTGAGGTTTTCTTTTTGTTGTGGCTTTGCCAGGTTTTGGTATCAAGATTATGCTGGCTTCATAAAATAATTGGAGATGAGTCTCTCCTCCTCAATTTTCTGAAATAATTTTAGTAGGAATGGTACCCACTCTTCTTTGTACATCTGGCAGAATTTGGCTGTGAATCCGCCTGTTCCTGGGCTTTTGGGGTTTGGTAGGCAATTTATTACTGATTTAGTTTTGGAGCTCGTTACTGGTCTTTTCAGGGATTCAATTTATTCTTGGCTTAGACTTAGGAGAATGTATGTGCCCAGAAATTTATTCATTTCTTCTAGATTTTCTGATTTGTGTGCATAGAGGTGTTCATAATAATCTCTGATGGTTATTTTTATTTCTGTTGGGTCAGTGGTAATATCTCTTTTGTCATTTCTGATTGTGTTTATTTTGATCCTCTCTCTTTTCTTCTTAATTAATCTAGCTAGCATTTATTCTTAATTACTCTATCCTATTTTTTTTTCAAAAAATAAGCTACTAGATATATTGATTATTTAAATGGATTTCCACGTCTCAGTCTCCTTCATATCAGCTCTGAGTTTGGCTAGCTTTGGTGTTAGTTTGCTCTTGCTTCTCTAGTTCTTTAGTTGTGAGATTAGGTTGTTAATCTGAGATCTTTCTAATATTTTAATATGGGAATTTAGTGCTATAAATTTATTTTTTAACATTTCCTTTGCTGTGCCCCCAAAACACTACTAGTATGTTGTATCTGTGTTGTCCTTTTTTTCAAAGAATTGCTTGATTTCTGCCTTAATTTCATTATTTACATAAGTCATTCAGAAACAGGTGGTTTAATTTCCATATAATTGTATGGTTTTAACCAATATTATTGCACTGTGATCCGAAAGAGAACTTGGTATAATTTTTATTGTTTTTGAATGTGCAGAGGATTGTTTTATGTCTGATTGTGTGGTCTCTTTTAGAGTACATGCCATGTGATGATGAGAATAAAGTATACACTATTATATCTGGGTGGAGAGTTCTGTATATGTCTATCAGGTTATTTTGACCCCTTGCTAAGTTTAGGACTTGAATATTTTCCTTAATTTTCTGGCTTGGTAATCTGTCTAATACTGTCAGTTGGGTGTTGAGGTCTCCCACTATTTTCATGTGAGTCGAAGTCTCTTTGAAGGTCTCTAAGAACTTGCTTCATAAATCTTGGTGTTCCTTCCTGTGTTGGGGCATATATATTTGGAATAATTAGTTCTTCTTATTGAATCAAACCGTTTGTCATTACGTAATGCCATTTTTTAAAAAAATTTTTTGATCTTTGTTGGTTTGAAGTCTGGTTTTTTTTTCTTCTGAAATTAAGATTGCAACTCTTCCTTTTTTTTTTTTTTTTTTTTTTCTGTTTTCCATTTGCTTGGTAGATTTTTCTCCATCCCCTTATTTTGAGTCTTCAGGTACCACTGCATGTAATATGGGTATGTTAAAGACAGCATACTTGGAGGCAACACAACATATCTACAACCATCCGATCTTTGACAAACCTGACAAAAACAAGCAATGGGGAAAGGAATCCCTGTTTAATAAATGGTGTTGGGAAAACTGGCTAGCCATGTGCAGAAAGCAGAAACTGGACCCCTTCCTGACACCTTACACTAAAATTAACTCCAGATGGATTAAAGACTTAAACATGAGACCTAACACCATAAAAACCCTAGAAAAAAATCTAGGCAAAACCATTCAGGACATAGGCGTAGGCAAGGACTTCATGACCAAAACACCAAAAGCATTGGCAACAAAAGCCAAAATAGACCAATGGGACCTAATCAAACTCCACAGCTTCAGCACGGCAAAAGAAACAGTCATTAGAGTGAATCGGCAACCAACAGAATGGGAAAAATTTTTGCAGTCTACCCATCTGACAAAGGGCTGATATCCAGAATTTACAAAGAACGAAAACAGATTTACAAAAAAAATAAAATAAAATAACCAAGCCCATTCAAAAGTAGGTAAAGGATATGAACAGACACTTTACAAAAGAAGACACACATGAGGCCAACAAACATATGAAAAAATGCTCATCATCACTGGTCATTAGAGAAATGCAAATCAAAACTACATTGAGATACCATCTCACACCAATTAGAATGGCAATCGTTAAAAAATCTGGAGACAACAGATGCTGGAGAGGATGTGGAGAAATAGGAACACTTTTACACTGTTGGTGGGAGTGTAAATTAGCTCAACCATTGTGGAAGACAGTGTGGCGATTCCGCAAGGACCTAGAAATAGAAATTCCATTTGACTCAGCAATCCCATTACTGGGTATATATCCAAAGGATTATAAATCATTCTACTATAAGGACACATGCACACGAATGTTCATTGCAGCACTGTTCACAATAGCAGAGACCTGGAACCAACCCGAATACCCATCGATGATAGACTGGACAGGGAAAATGTGGCACATATACACCATGAAATACTATGCAGCCATCAAAAACGATGAGTTCGTGTCCTTTGTAGGGACATGAATGAACCTGGAAACCATCATTCTCAGCAAACTGACACAAGAACAGAAAATCAAACACCGCATGTTCTCACTTATAGGTGGGTGTTGAACAATGAGAACACATGGACACAGGGAGGGGAGCATCACACACTGGGGGCTGTTGGGGGAAAATAGGGGAGGGACAGTGGGGAGTGGGGAGTGGGGAGTTGGGGAGAGATAGCATGGGGAGAAATGCCAGATATAGGTGAAGGGGAGGAAGGCAGCAAATCACGCTGCCATGTGTGTACCTATGCAACAATCTTGCATGTTCTTCACATGTACCCCGAAACCTAAAATGCAATTAAAATAAAAAAGACAGCATACTTCTGAGTCTTGTTTTTTGTTTTTTAATTCAGCTTGCCACTCTGTCTTTCAACTGGGGCATAACCTTATTTACATTCCAGGTATTTTGATATGTGTGGATTTGATCCCATCATCATGTTGTCAGTTGGTTATTATGCAGACTGTTTCCCCATTTGCTTTATAGTGACACTGGTCTGTGTACTCAATTTTTTTTTTTTTTTTTTTTTTTTTTTTTTTTTTTTTTTTTTTAGAGGCTGGTAACAGTCTCTCTTGTCCATATTTAGTGCTTTGTTCAGGGCCTCTTGTAAGGCAGGTTTGGTGGGAACACATTTAGTCAGTCTTTTATTGTTTGAAAGACTCTTATTTCTCTTTTGCTTATAAAGCTTAATTTTGTCAGATATTACATTCTTGCTTAGAATTTCTTTCTTTTTTTATTGTACTTTAAGTTCTGGGGTACATGTGCAGATCATGCAGGTTTGTTACATAGGTATACACATACCATGATGATGGTTTGCCGCATCCATCGCCCCGTCATCTGTATTAGGTATTTCTCCTAATGCTATCCCTCCCCAATTCCCCGACCCCCTGCTATTCTTCCCCTAACCCCCCAAATCCCAGACCTGGTGTGTCATATTCCCCTCCCTTTGTTCCTGGGTTCTCATTGTTTAACATCCACGTACAGTGAGAATGATAAGAAAGTTTAATATTGGCCCCAATCTCTTTTGGCTTGTAGGGATTTTTCTGAGAGGTTCATTGTTAGACTGATGGACATCCCTTTGTAGGCGAACTTGTCTTTTTTCTCTAGCTGCTTTCAACATTTTAAAATTCATTTTGACCTAGAAATATCTGATGATTATATATCTTGGGGATGATTTTTTTGTTAAGTGTTTTACTGGGGTTCTCTCCATTTCCTGAATGTGAGTGTTGTCCTCTGTAGCTATGTTTGGAATGTTTTCATGGATGATATCCTGTAATATGTTTTCGAATTACTTCCATTTTCCTCATCTCTTTCAGGGGTGCCAGTGAGTCATAGATTCAGTCCCTTGACATAATCGCATATTTCACAGAGATTTTGTTTGTTCCTCTTTGTTCTTTTTCCTTTATTCTTGTCTTGATGCTTTATTTCAGAAAGCCAGTCTCCAAGCTTTAAGATTCTCTTTTCTGCTTGGTCTATTCTGCTGTTAAAGATTGTGGGGGCCAGGCGCGGTGGATCAAGCCTGTAATCCCAGCACTTTGGGAGGCCGAGGCGGGTGGATCACGAGGTCAAGAGATCGAGACCATCCTGGTCAGCATGGTGAAACCCTGTCTCTACTAAAGGTGCAAAAAATTAGCTGGGCATGGCAGTGCGTGCCTGTAATCCCAGCTACTCGGGAGGCTGAGGCAGGAGAATTGCCTGAACCCAGGAGGCGGAGGTTGTGGTGAGCCGAGATTGCGCCATTGCACTCCAGCCTGGGTAACAAGAGTGAAACTCCGTCTAAAAAAAAAAAAAAAAAAAAAAAAAAAAAAAAAAAAAGATTGTGATTGTATTATGAAAATCTTGTAGTATGTGTTTCAATTCTATCAGTTCAGTTTTATTTTTTTATACTGGCAGCTCCTGTATCTTTTTACTGTGACTTTTAGCTTCCTTAAATTGGCTTTCAGTGCTCTTCTGGATCTTGATAATCTTTGTTCCTATCCATATTTTGAATTTTATTTCTGTCATTTTAGCCATTTCAGCCCAGTTAAGAACTCTTGCTGGAGAACCAGTTCTATCATTTGGAGGACAGAAGACACTGGCTTTTTTACTTGTCTGGGTTATTGCACTGGCTCTTTCTAACCTTTGTAGGTAATGCTTCTTCATTCTTTGAAGTTCCTGTTCTTTGAATATGTTTTATTTTTTTCTTTTCTCCTATTTGATAACCTTGGGGGTTTTATTGTGGTCTAAGTTGGGTTCAATTGACTTGCTTCATTTCTGGAAGATTTTCAGGTCAACCTCAACTTCTATTCAGGTTGGGGGTCGATCTATTTCTCAGTCTTCCACTTTTTTTCTATTTTTTTTTTCTTGTTGTTGTTGTTGTAATTGAGTACAGCCAGTCCTCCACCTCAATAAGTTTCAAATCCATGGATTTACCCAACTGTGGATCAAAAGCATTCAAAAAACAGTCATCAGGACTTGGCTTTTCTTGTTTATGAAAGGCTTTTTATTATTAGCTCAATTTCCTCACTCATCATTAGTCTGTTCAGGTTTTCTATTACTTCATAATTTAATCTCAGTGACTTGTATGTGCCCAGGAATTTATCCATGTCTTCTATATTCTAAAATTTGTTGGCATAGTTATTCATAACAGTCTCCTTTGATCATCTGTATTTGGATGGTATCAGTGATATTGTCTTTTTTTTTTTCATTTCTGACTGTATTTATTTGGGTCTTTTTGCTTTTTATTTCAGTCTAACTAATAGCTTTTCCATTTTGTTTATCTTTCAAAAAAGTCAACTCTTCATTTTATTGACATTTTAATTGTTTTCAGTCTCGTTTTTTTATTGTTTTCAGTCTCATTTTTGTTACAAGCTAGACATGATGTACTAAGGACAAATAACTGTGATAAATAGGTCCCTAGTGCAACGTTTTATGCTTATCAAGTTAATGGTTACTCTTATTCTAGCCGTAGGTGTCAGAGGCTAAAATTTCCTCTGATCTCCTTGCTTTATCTTTCTTATTATCTGATGGTTTCTCTAGAGACTTCTGAAATATTTTCATGAAGGCACAAAATCTCATTTTGTTTATTTCTGCTCAGAGATTTATTATTTACTTTCTTCTATCAATTTTAGGTTTAGCTTGTCCTTGTTTTTCTAGTTATTTAAGGGACATGACTAGTTTTTTTTCCCCATGTCTTCTTTCAAATTTTGTCCTGGTCTTTGATTTTCTGCAGTTTGTATTTAACCTGCTCAGGCATCATTATTTTGTTTTGTGTGCTTATCCTGCTTGATGCTCTCTGAAATTTCTTGGATATCTAGTTTAGAGTTTATTATTAATTTTGACAATTTTTTATTTATTGCTGTTTCAAATATTTTATTTCTCTTTTTCGATTTCTGATACCCACTGTATCTATATGGTATACTTTGTATAACCATCTGGCAGTCCTTGAATATTCTTTTTCATTCATTTATCTTCCAGAATATCTGCCATATCTGAGTCTGGTTCTGATGTTTGCTTTGTCCCTTTAAACTGTGTGCATTTTCAAATCTCTTAAAGTGTTCTGTAATTTTTGTTACAAGCTGGACATGAGGTACTAAGGAAAAACAACTGAGATAAATAGGTCTCTAGTGCAACGTTGTTTTTTTTTTTTTTTTTTTTTTTTTTTTTTTTTTTTTTTTTTTTTTTTTTGAGACGGAGTTTCGCTCTTGTTACCCATTTTTTTTTTTTTTTTTTTTTTTTTTGAGACGGAGTTTCGCTCTTGTTACCCAGGCTGGAGTGCAATGGCGCGATCTCGGCTCACCACAACCTCCGCCTCCTGGGCTCAGGCAATTCTCCTGCCTCAGCCTCCTGAGTAGCTGGGATTACAGGCACGTGCCACCATGCCCAGCTAATTTTTTTGTATTTTTAGTAGAGACGGGGTTTCACCATGTTGACCAGGATGGTCTCCATCTCTCGACCTTGTGATCCACCCGCCTCTGCCTCCCAAAGTGCTGGGATTACAGGCTTGAGCCACCGCGCCCGGCCTCTAGTGCAACGTTTTATGCTTATCAAGTTTATCAAGTGAATGGTTCCTGTTTTCTCTAGCTGTAGGTGTCAGAGACTAAAATGTCCTCTCATCTCCTTGTTTTGTCTTTCTCATTATCTGTTGGTTTCTCTAGAGACTTAAATATTGTCAACGAGGCATATGATTTTTCTATTGTATTCCACCATTATTAATCAGGAGCCTATGTGTGTTGTGCTAAAGTGTTGAGAGAAGTAAAATTTTTAATAGTCATATGATTAGTCTGAGTTTTTTGCTATTATCTAATGCTCAGTTTATTAATTAAAATTTCTTTTAGCATATAAATTTAAGGTACACACATGATGTTTTCATATACCTATACATAGTGAAATGGTACAGTTAAGCAAATTAATATGCCCATCATCTCATATATTTTGTCCCCTTTTCGGTGGTTCAAGCACTGAAATTTTAGTATCTTAGCAAACCTCCACCATACATATAGTTAAATTATCATATCTTTAACTACAGTTCTTATGCTGTACATTACATCTCTAGATTATCTGTCCTACATAGATAAAAATTCAGGCTCTTTGACTTACATCTCCTTATTTTCTCCTCCTCCCTACCCCAGTAACCACTGTTTTACTGTCATTTTCTATGTACTCTCTTTTATTAGATTTTACATATAAGTGAGATTGTACAGTATTTATCCTTCCATATTTGTCTATTTCACTTAGAATAATGTCCTTCAGCTTCATCTGTGTTGTTACAAAAGGCAGAAACTCCTTTGTTAAGGTTAAACAATATTCCATCATATAAATAGGTATACTTTGGAGATATTTTTGGTTTGGTTCCAGACCACCACAATGAAGCAAATATCATGATAAAGAACAAAAACATTTTGTTTTCCCAGTGCATATAAAAGTTATGTTTATACTATACTGTAGTCTACTAAGAGTTCAATACCATTATGTTTAAACATACAAGTTACATACCTTACGTAAAAATTACTTTGCTGCTAAATAATTCTAATAACATTTGAACTTCCAGTGAATCATAATCTTTTTACTGGTGGAGAGTCTTGCTTTGATGTTTTGATGTTTATGGTTGCTTACTAATCAGGATGGTGGTTGCTGAAGGCTAGGGTGTCTGTGGCAAAACAAGAAAACAGTAAGTTTGCCACATTAATTGACTCTTCCTTTCATGGAAGTTTCTCTGTAGAATGAGATGCTGTTTTATAGCATTTTACCCATAGTGGAACTTCTTTTAAAATTGGAGTTAATCCTCTCAAAACCTGTCAATGCTTTACCAACTATGTTCAAGGAAAATTCTAAATCTTATGATGCCATTTCAACAATGTTCACAGCATCTTCACCAGGAGCAGATGGCATCTCAAGTCACTTTATTTGCTGCAATATCATGATAAAACTTGAACAGATGATCAGATGTAAGAAGCATCTGATCATCTGTTCAAGTTTTATCATGATATTGCAGCAAAGCAATCACATTTTCAGGCTACACTTCTAATTCTAGCTCTTATTTTATTTCCACCCTGTCTACAGTTACCTTCTCCACTAAAATATTGAACCCATCGAAGCCATTCATCAGAGTTGTAATCAACTTTTTGGAGATGGAGTTTCGCTCTTGTTACCCAGGCTGGAGTGCAATGGCACGATCTTGGCTCACTGCAACCTCCTCCTCCCGGGTTCAGGCAATTCTCCTGCCTCAGCCTCCTGAGTAGCTGGGGATTACAGGCATGTGCCACCATGCTCAGCTAATTTTTTGTATTTTTAGTAGAGACGGGGTTTCACCATGTTGACCAGGATGGTCTCCATCTCTTGACCTCGTGATCCACCCGCCTCGGCCTCCCAAAGTGCTGGGATTACAGGCTTGAGCCACCGTGCCCGGCCTCAAACTACTTTTAACATTAACATTTTGACCTCCTTCCATGAATTCTGAATGTCCCTGATGGCATCCAGAATAGTGAATACTTCCCAAAAGTTTTCCTTTTTGTGTAATGTTTTATTTTTTTATTTTTATGGGTACATAGTAAGTACATATATTCATGAGAACATGAGATATATTGATACAGGAATACAATTCGTAATAATCATATTAGGGTAAATGGGGTATCCGTCATCTAAAGCATTCATGCTTTGTGTTTAAAACATCCAATTATATTCTTTTAATTATTTGTAAATGTACAATTAAATTATTATTGCTTATAGTCACACTGTTGTACTGTCAAATACTAGATTTTATTTACTCTTTCTATTTCTTTTTGTAATCATTAACAATCCCCACTTCCACTACCCCTTTATTACCTTCCCAGTCTTTAGTTAATATCGTTCTACTTGCAGTCTCCATCGGTTCAATTGTTTTAATTTTTGGCTCCCACAAATAAGCGAGAACATGGAAAGTTTGTCTCTCTATGCCTGGCTTATTTCACTTAACATAAAAATCTCCAGTTCTATACATGTCATTGCACATGACCGGATCTCATTCTTTTTTAAGGCTGAATAGTACTTCATTGTGTATATGTGCCATTTTTTTCTTTATCTGTTCATCTGTTAAGGGATAGTAAATTTGCTTCCAAGTCTTGGCTATTGTGAATAGTGCTCAAATAAATATGAGAGTACAGTTATCCCTTCAATATACTGATTTCCTTTCCTTTGTTTGTATATATGGCAGTGGGATTGCTAGATCATATGGTAGCTCTATTTTTAGTTTTTGCAGAACCTCAAAACTGTTGTTAATGTGGTTGTACAAATTTATATTCCCACCAACAATGTATGAGGATTCCCTTTTCTTCATATCCTAGCTGGCATTTGTTATTACCTATCTTTTATCTTTTGGACAAATGCCGTTTTAACTGAGGTGAGATGATATCTTACTGTAGTTTTGATTTGCATTTCTCTAATGGTTTTCAATTTACTTTGCCCAAATCCATCATATGAGTCACTATTTATGGTAGCTATAGACTTCTAAAGTATATTTCTTTTTTTTTTTTTTGAGACAGAGTTTCGCTCTTGTTACCCAGGCTGGAGTGCAGTGGCGCGATCTCGGCTCACCGCAACCTCTGCCTCCCGGGTTCAGGCAATTCTCCTGCCTCAGCCTCCTGAGTAGCTGGGATTACAGGCACGTGCCACCATGCCCAGCTAATTTTTTGTATTTTTAGTAGAGACGGGGTTTCACCATGTTGACCAGGATGGTCTCGATCTCTTGACCTCGTGATCCACCCGCCTCGGCCTCCCAAAGTGCTGGGATTACAGGCGTGAGCCACCACGCCCAGCCAGTATATGTCTTAAATAATAATACTTGAAAGTTGGAATAATTATTTGATCCATAGGTTGAAGTATAGATGCTATGCTCAGAGCCATGAAACAACATCAGTCGCATTGTATATCACCATCAGAGCTATTGAGTGGTCAGGTATGTTGTCAATAAGCAATCATATTTTCAAAAGAATCTTTTTTTTCTGAGCAATAGGTTTCAACAGTGGGCTTAAAATATTCATTAAACCATGCTTTAAACAAATGTGCTGTCATTCAGGCTTTGCTCTTCCATTTATAGAGCACAGACAAAGTAGATTTAGCATAATTCTTATAGGCTTTAGGATTTTCAGAATGATAAATGAGCACTGGCTTCAACTGAAAATCACCAGCTGCATTGGCCGCTAAACACAGAATCAGCCTGACCATTGAGGCTTTGAAGTGTCAGGCACTGTCTTTTCTTTTCTAGCTATAAAAATCCTAGGTGGTATCATCTTCCACTGGAAAGTTATTTTGTCTACACTGAAAATTTATTGTTTAGTGTAGCCACCTTCATCAGTGATCTTACCTAGGTCTTTTGGATAACTTGCTACACTTCTATATCAGCATTTGCTGTTTGTCTTGCCCTTTTATCTTATAAAGCGGGCTTCTTTTCTTAAACCTCATGTACCAACCTATGCTGACTTTAAACTCTTCAGCTACAGCTTTCTCATGTCTTTCTGCCTTTATAGAATTGAGAAGAGTTAGGGACTTGCTCTGGATTAAGCTTTGGGTTAAGGAAATTGTTGTGCCTAGTATGATCTTCTATCTAGATCAGGTGTCCCCGACTCCCAGGCCGTAGACCAGTACTGGTCTGTGGCCTGCTAGGAATTGGGCTGCACAGCAGGAAGTGAGCTGTGGGCCAGCAAGCATTGCTACCTCAGGTCTGCCTCCTGTCAGATCAGCATTGGCATTAGATTCTCACAGGAGTATGAACCCTACTGTGAACTGTGCATGTGAGGGATCTGGGTCGTGTGCTTCTTATAAGAATCTAATGCTTGATGATCTGAGGTGGAAGAGTCTCATCCTGAAACCATTACCTCAGCCCCATCCATGGAAAAATTGTCTTCCACGAAACCAGTCCCTGGTGCCAAAAAGGTTGGGGACCACTGATCTAGACCACTAAAACTTTCTTTATATCAGTAATAAGGGTGTTTTGCTTTCTTGTTATTAATATGTCCACTGGAATAATACATTTTATTGCTTTCAATAACTTTTGTTTTGCATTCACAACTGGGATGTTTGACATAAGAGGTCTAACTTTCAGCCTGTTGTAGCTTTTGACTTGCTTTTCTTACTAAGCTTAATTATTTCAAGCTTTTGATTGAAAATGAGAGATGTGCATCTCTTCCTTTTACTTCAACACTTAGGGGGCATTGCAGGGTTATTGATTTGCATAATTTCAACATTGTTATGTCTTAGGGAATAGAGAAGTCCTGTGTAATGAAAGAGAGAGAGAGATGGAAAAATGGCCAGTCAGTGGAGCAGTCAAGACATGCACAATATTATCAACCCAGTGTGCAGTCTTATATGGGTGTGGTTTGTGGCACCCTAGATAATTACAAAAGTAAAATCAAAGCTCATTAATCAGAGATCACCATTAAATATGTGAAAATGATAAAGGTTTTAAAATATTGTGAGAATGTTAAAAATGTGACATAGACACATTAAGTGACAACATGCTGTGGAAAAATGAAGTCAATAATTTTGTTTAATGCAGGGTTACCAAAAACCGTCAATTTATGAAAAACAAAATATTTGTGAACTGCAATAAAATAGCATAATATAACAAGGTATTACTGTATACCACAATGTTTTTATCCATTCATCCATTGATGGACACTTATGTTGTTTCTGTATCTTGGCTATTGTGAATAATGCTGCAATAAAAATGGAAATGTAAAAATCTGTGTGAGGTGTTGAATTTCATTTTCCAGCATTTGTCACAGGAATAAATTAAAAAATTCTAAAATTGAATCATAAAAGATTCTGAATAACCAAAGCCATCTTGAGAAAGAAAAACAAACATGGAGGCATTACACTTTCTGATGTCAAATTGTATTATAAAGGTAGAGTAATCAAAGTAATACGGTGCCAACATAAAAATTGACACATAGGCCAGTGAAACACAATAAAGAACTCAGGTGTATATCCAAACATACATAGGCAACTAATTTTTGACAAGAGTACTAAGACAAAATGAGGAAAAGATATTCACTTTAACAAATGGTCTGTGAAAACCGGATATTCACATGTAAAAGAATAACTCTTAACTTATGCCATACAGAAGAATCAACTAAAAGTAGAATAAAGAACTATACATAAAACCTGAGACCATAATTCTTCTAGAGAAAGATACTGAAGAAATACTCCTGAGTATAACGCTAAAAGAACAGGCAATAAAAGCAAAAGTAAACAAGTGGGACTACATGAAAGTAAAAAACTTCTGCACAGTAATGGAATGAAAGGAAATAGCAGCCAATAGATTTGGAGAGATTATTTGTAAATCACATATCTGATAAATGTTTAGCATCTAAAATAATTGAGATTAGTCAATGGTTTAGATAGCCTATGTTCCACGGCTGTGGCCTTCGCAAGGGCCTGTCAGTTTTGTTTTGTTTTTATATCTTTTAGGGTAAGATTATAAAGCTCGAGTGATCTAAAGTTGGATATTTTCACTTCCCTAGATTGGTTAGGCTCTGTTAAAATCATACTAAGATAGGCTCTGCTAAAATAGCTTCCCTTGGTTGCAAGCCTTGTTAAGAAAAAAAGAATACTCTGGTGATTATTAAAGGTGGCTAAATTCCACCCTACATCTTGCCAGAAGTAAGAGGAATGCTTTATCCATCTTCACTGTGAGAATCTGGTAGGACTTAGGAACCTCAGACTTACTACAGTACAGAGTCCTCCCTAAGATATGCTGACCCGGACTGTTTACCTCTCAAATTTGTTCACTTTGAGATTTCAGAAATTTGCCAATTGCAGTTCAGGTTTATTTTCCTCTGGTACTGGTTCCCATGGGGTTTACTATTCTTGTTGCCTATTTAGGTAAGTTGTGACCATATTTGCCTGCCTGATTCTTAAATTTAGTGGTAAGTAGCTGTTTCTATGACTTTATTTCTATAATAGGTCCAAGAAGAGATGTTAATTTTTAGTCTATTTACCTTTTTTTCTTATTATATAAATGGGAGAGCTGGCTTCACAATTTTTTACCTGACACACAGAAAATTGGAAAGTCTGAGTGTCTTTATTCAAATTTCAGAACCTCCAGACTCTACCTTTCATGTTTTGGAAATCAATGAAATTAATTCACTCTTTTTTTTTTCTGTTTTTGATAGAATTGATGAAATTCCCAACCCTGATCCTACCAAATCTTTATAACTTGGGAGGCGATGTAAACTTTACAACATAAACATACACCTTCTTAACTTGAGAGGGAAAATATTTTTCTGATTCAATTATGAAAAAGTCCTTTCTTTTTATTTAATGCTATAAATCATTTATTTCCTCCTAATATGGTTTGAATCTTTGTATCCATGAAAATCTCATGTTAAATTTTGATCCCCAATGTTGAATGTAGGGCCTGGTGGGAGATGATTGGATCATAGAGGTGAATTTTTTATGAATGGTTTAGCACCATTCCTTTGGTGCTTTTCTTATGATAGTGAGGTCTCATGAGATCTGGTTGTTTAAAAGTGTTTGGCACCTTATCCCCTTCTCTCATTTGCTCCTGCTCGCACCATTTGAGATGACTTTCTCTTCCTTTTTCTTATGCCATGATTGTCAGCTTCCTGAGGCCTCTGTAGAAGCAGAAGCTGCTATATTTCCTGAAGAACCATGAGCCAATTAGGCCTCTTTTCTTTATAAATTACCCAGTCCCATGTATTTCTTTATAGCAATGTAAGAACGAACAAATACAAGAAAATAGCACCAGTGGGTGGGGTACTGCTACAGATATACCTGAAAATGTGTAAGCAACTATGGAAATGGGTAATAGAGGATGAAAGAGTTTGGAGGGCTCAGAAGAATACAGGAAAATGAGGTCAAGTTTGCAACTTCCTAGAGACTGGTGAAATGGCTGTGATCAAAATGCTGATAGTGATATAGATGGTGAAACCCAGGAGGTTTCAGATGGAAAAGAGAAAGTAAAGGATAGTTTTGTTATGCCTTAGCAAAGAATTTGGCTGCATTGTGCCCCCGCCATAGGGATCTATGGAACTTTAAACTTGAGAAAGATGATTTAGGGTACCTTTCAGAAGGAATTCCTAAGCAGCAATGCATTTAATATGTGGTCAGGCTGCTAGTACCAACCTATGCTCTCATACGTGTGAGCAAATAAATGACCTAAAGCTAGAACCTATTTTTTTTTTTTTTTTTTTTTTTTTTGAGACGGAGTTTCGCTCGTTACCCAGGCTGGAGTGCAATGGCGCGATCTCGGCTCACCGCAACCTCCGCCTCCTGGGTTCAGGCAATTTTCCTGCCTCAGCCTCCTGAGTAGCTCGGATTACAGGCATGTGCCACCATGCCCAGCTACTTTTTTGTATTTTTAGTAGAGACAGAGTTTCACCATATTGACCAGGATGGTCTCGATCTCTTGACCTTGTGATCCACCTGCCTCGGCCTCCCAAAGTGCTGGGATTACAGGCTTGAGCCACCGCGCCCGGCTAGAACCTATATTTTAAAAGGAAGCAGGGCATAACATTTGAAAAACTTGCAGCCTAGCTTTGTGGTAGATAAGAAAAAACAATTTTCTGGGGTGGGATTCAACAAGGCTGCAGAAATTTGCATAACTAAAAAGAAGGTAAGAGCAGATAGCCAAGACAGTGGGGAAAAAGCCCAGAAGGCATTTCCATGGCATCCTGTCCCATCACAGAACTAGAGGCCTATAATGACTGAATGACACTGCTCCCTGCTTCCCAGCTGCTCCAACTCCAGTTGTGGTTCAAAGGTGCCCAGATACAGTTGGGCCGCTGCTTTAGAGAGTGCAATCTATATGCCTTGGTGCCTCAACAGAGTGTTAAGCCTATGGGTGGACAGAGCACAAGAGTTGAAGCATGGGAGCTTCTGTCTAGATTTCAGATATATGAAAATGCCTGGGTGCCCACGAAGAACCCCGCTGCAGGGGCAGAGTCCTCATGGATAACTTCTACTAGGGTACTGAGAATGGGAAATGTGGGGTTGGAGTCCCCACACATAGTCCCCACTGGGGCACTGTTTATTGGAGCTGTGAGAAGTGGGGCACTGTCTTCCAGACACCAGAATTGTAGTTCCATTAACAACTTGCACTCTTACCTGGAAAAGATGCAGGCACTCAATGCCAGCCCATGAGATCATCTGTAGGAGCTGATCTCTGAAAAGCCACAGGTGTGGAGCTGCTGAAGGCCTTGTCAGCTCACCCTTTGCATCAATGGGCTCTGAATTTGGGACATGAAATTAAAGGAGATTATTTTAGGGCTTTAAGACTTAATGACTGTCCTGCTAGGTTTCAGACTTACATGGGGCTTGTAACTCCTTTCTTTGGGCCTACCTTCCCCTTTTAGAATGAGAGTATTTATTCAATAACTATTTCCCCATTGTATCTTGGGAGTAACTAACTTGTTTTTTAATTTCACAGGCTCATAGGTGGAAGAGACTTGCCTTGTATCAGATTAGAATTTGGACATTTGCGTTAATGCTGGAATGAATTGAGACTGTGGGTAGAGGCCGGGCACGGTGGCTCAAGCCTGTAATCCCAGCACTTTGGGAGGACGAGGCAGGTGGATCACGAGATCAGGAGATCGAGACCATCCTGGTCAATATGGTGAAACCCTGTCTCTACTAAAAATACAAAAAAGTAGCTGGGCATGGTGGCACATGCTTGTAATCTGAGCTACTCAGGAGGCTGAGGCAGGAGAATTGCCTGAACCCAGGAGGCGGAGGTTGCGGTGAGCCGAGATCATGCCATTTCACTCCAGCCTGGGTAAGAAGAGCGAAACTCCACCGTCTCAAAAAAAAAAAAAAAAAAAAAAAAAAAAGAGAGACTGTGGGTAGTATTAGGAAGACATGATTGCATTTTCTAACTTGAGAAGGTCATGAGATTTGGGAATAGCCGGGGAGAAATGATCTAATTTGGATTTTTGTGCATGCCCAAATTTCATGTCAAACTATAATAACCAATGTTGGAGGTGGCATTTAGTGGTAGGTGATTGGATTATGAGTGTAAATTTCAGATGAATGGTATACTACCATCTCCTTGGTGCCGTTCTTGTGATAGCAAGTTCTCACAAGATCTGGTTGATTAACAGTGTGCACCTTCTGCCATGTGAGATGCCTCACTCTCATTTTGCCTTCTACCATGATTGGATTTTTCCTGAGGCCTCCCCAGAAGCACAAGCAACTATGCTTTCTGTACAGCCTGCACAACTGCAAGCCAGTTAAACCTCTTTTCTTTATGTATTACCCAATCTCAGGTATATGTGTATAGCAATGTGAGAATGAACTAATACAAATCCTTTAATCAATGTTGTAGGCTTTATATAAATATGCACAATTTAAAAGAAATTTTAAAGACCTTTGTAGGCAGGCATCTTACTGAGACATCATAGTGAACATCACAAAGTAGGAGGAGCTGATTACCTGAACTGGGAATGTCCTGAATTTTCATTAATTTTTGCACATTTATTTTGATCTAGACCATAAATTAAATAAGAGCATATTGGAAAGTTCTGTATGAACAATGGGCACTTTGAAACAAGAAATAAGCCTTTGAGGGTTGTTATTAAAGAAGGAACCAACATGTTTCTGCAATGAGGATACATATTTCACTGGAACTATTTAATCCCAAGAAAGATGATGGTCAATAGTTTGTCTATGAAGATCAAGCAAAGAGGCACATGTCCTTGAAAAGAGAATAAACCATTATATACAGGTAATAAATGGATTATAGGTAAACAAAGAAAATGTATAAAACTCAGGCATCAATATTTATTGAGTATATATAATGGGTTAGGCATTATGCTAAATGCTATAGATAAAGACATAAATAAGAAACTGTTCCAAATCTCAGGTTTCTTACAATCTGACAGAGAGATGCCTGAAACTGGAGTAAGAATAGATTAAAATTAATTATTTTGTTATTTCAGAACAACCTAAACTACTAAATCTGAGATAAAAAAAACTTTCTGTTATATAATAGTAATTGTTGGTGGTGACAGAGCCCGTATTTAATGTTCATGTCTACAGTTTTTTCAATCATTTCATAATATTTCAATGTGTAAATATACCACAATGTATTTATTTTTAAGTATTTTAATATAATTTCAATTTTTATTTCAGATTCGATGGTATACATACGCAGTTGTATTACATGGATATGTTACAAAACACCAAGGTTTCAAGTATGAATGATTCTGTCACCCAGGTAGTTAGGATGCATAGTATCCAATAGTTACTTTTCAACCCTTGCCCCACTACTTCCCTCTCCTCTGTAGTAGTCCCCAGTGTCTATTGTTAACATCTTTATGTCCATGTGTAGCTAATGTTTAGCTCCCACTTGTAAGTGAGAACATGTGGTATTTGGTTTTCTCTTCCAACATTAATTCATGTACATAATGGCCTCCAGCCACATCTATGAATCCTAAATAGCATATAATTTTATACTTTTTTATGGCCACATAGTATCCCATATGTATATGTAGCACATTTTCTTTATCAAATCAATCACTGATGAGCACCTAGGTTGATTTCATGTCTTGGCTATTGTGAGGAAGTGCTACAATGACCATATGAGTTGTACATGTCTTTATTGGTAGAACAATTTATTTTCTCTTCCATATATATACCCAACAATGAGATTGCTGGGGCGAATCGTAGTTCTCTTTTAAGTTCTTTCAGAAAGCTCCAAACTTCTTTCTACAATGGCTGAACCAATTTGCATTCCTACAAACAGTAAACAAACAATTAATTTTCTCCACAGACTCATCAGTATCTGTGGTTTTTTGACATTTTAATGATAGCCATTTTGACTAGTGTGAGATGTTATTTCTTTTTGGTTTTGGCTTGAATTTCTCTGATGATTAGTAATAGTGAGCTTTTTTATCTTATGTTTGTTGGCTGCTTATATGTTTCCTTTTGAGAACTGTCTATACATGTCTTTTACCTACTTTTAAATTTATTTACCCATAAACTCTTTCCAAGGCTGTTGCTGAGAAGGGTGTTTTCTAGGTTTTCTTCTAAGATTCTTATAGTTTGAGATCTTACTTTAATTCATCTCCGGATAACATCTCTAATTAGTGAAAGGTGGGAGTTCAGTTTCAATCTTCTGCATATGGCTACCAGCTATCCAAGCACCATTTAATAAATAGGGAGTCCTTTCCTTGTTGCTTATTTTTGTCATCTTGTCAAACAGCAGATGGTTGTCGGTATGTGGTTTTATTTCTGAGTTCTCAATTCTATTCCATTAGTCTATGTGTCTGTCATCAGGTTAGTACCATGCTGTTTGGTTACCTTATAGTATAGTTTGAAGTCAGGAAACATGATGCTTATGACTGTATTCTTTTTGCTTAGGATTGCTTTGCCTATTTGGGTTCTTTTTTGGGTTTATGTGAATTTTAGAATAGTTTCTTTTCTAATTCTGTGAAAAGGGGCATTTGTCATTTTATAAGAATCACATTGAATATATATTTTACTTTGAGCAGTATGGCCTTGTCAACAGTATTAATTATTCAAATTTATAAACATGTAATTATTTTTTCACTTGTTTATGTCATCTATCATTTTTTGGGGAGGTGTTTTGGAGTTCCACTTGTAGAGAGCTTTCATCTCCATGGTTAGACGTACTCTCAGGTATTTTATTTTTTCTGGCTATCTTAAATGGGATTTCAGTCTTGATTTTGCTCTCAGCTTGAACATTGTTGTTATGTAGAAATACTAGTGATTTTATACATTGATTTTGTATTCTGAAACCTATTGAAGTAGTTTATCAGTTCCAGCACCATTTTGGCAGTGTGTTTGGGGTTTTCTCAATATACAGTTATATCATCAGTGAAAAGAAATAGATAATTTGACTTCTTTTCCTAATTGGATGCCTTTTATTTCTCTTTTTTTTTTCCTAGTTGCTCTGGCTAACACTTACAGCACTACATTAAGTAATAGTGGTTAAAGTGGGCATCCTTGTCTTCTTCCAAATTTCAAGGGTAATGCTTCCACATCTTTTTCCCATTCAATATGATGTTGGCTGTGGATTTGTCATAGATATGGGTCTTAGTATTTTGAGGTATGTTCTTTCTATGCCTAATTTGTTAAGTATTTTTATAATGAGGACATGTTGGATATCATTGAAAGCTGGGATGATCGTATATTTTTTATTTCTAATTCTGCTTCTATGTTATATCATTTATTGATTAGTGTATGTTAAACAAACATACATCCCAGGAATGAAGATTACTTGATTGTGGTGAGTTAACTTTTTATATATGCTACTGGATTCAGTTTGCTAGTATCTTGGTCAAGATTTTTGTACCTGTATTCATGAGGGATATTGACATACAGCTTTCTTTTTTCATTGTTGTTTGTCAGGTTTTGTTGTTAGGGTGATGATGGCTTTGTAGAATGAGTTAAGAACAAGTCTCTCCTCCACTGTTTTTGGGAATAGTTTCATTACAATTGGTACCAGCTTTTCCTTGTATGTCTGGTAGAACTTGACTGTTAGTACAGGACTCTTTTGGTTGTCCCATATTTTGTTACTGTTTCAATATCAGAACTCAATATTGGTTTGTCAGGGTTTTAATTTCTTCCTGATTTAACTTTGGGAGGTTGTATGTTTCTAGAAATTTATCCATTTTCTTTAGATTTTCTACTGTTTGTATGTAGTGAGTATTCATAATAGATCAAAAATATTTAGTATTTTTGTGAGATTGGTTGCAATGTCACTTTTGGCATTTCTGATTGTGCTTAGTTGAATCTTTGAACATTTTTGAATGCTAATCTTGCTGGTGGTTTATTATACTTGTTTATATTTTCAAAGAACCACGTTTTTGTTTCATTGATGGTTTGAGTGTATTTTGGGCCTTAATTTTTTTAGTTCTTCTCTGATTTTAGTCATTTCTTCTGCTAGCGTTGATGTTAGTTTGTTCCTGTTTTTCTGGTTCCTCTAGATGAGATGTTAAGTTGTTAATTTGAGATCTTTCCATTTTCTTAGGGTAGGCATTCATTGCTATAAAATTTCCTCTTAGAAAATGCTTCCCGCCTCAAAAAAAAAAAAAAAAGAAAATGCTTCCCGCTTTTGCTCATTCATTATAATATTGGGTGTACGTTTGTCATAAATAGCTCTTATTATTTTGAGACATGTTCCATCAACACCTACTTTATTGAGAGTTTTTAGCATGAAGGGATGTTGAATTTTATCAAAGGCCTTTTCTGTGTCTATTGAGATAATCATGTAGTTTTTGTTATTGGTTCTGTTTACATGATGGATTAAGTTTATTGATTTACATATGTTGAACCAGCCTTACATCCCAGGGATGAAGCCAAGTTGACTGTGTTGTATAAGTTTTTTGATGTGCTGCTGGATTCGGTTTGCCAGTAGTATGTTAGGAATTTTTGAATCAATGTTCATCAGGGATATTGGCCTGAAATATTCTTTTTTTGTTGTGTCTCTGCCAGGTTTTAGAATCAGGATGATGCTGGCCTCATAATATGAGTTAGGGAGGAGTCCCTCTTTTTCTATTGTTTGGAATTGTTTCAGAAGGCATTATATCAGCTCCTTTTTGTACCTCTGGCAGAATTTGGCTGTGAATCTGTCTGGTCCTGGGCTTTTTTTTTTTTTCGTTGGTAGGCTATTAATTACTGCCTCAATTTCAGAACTTCCTATTGGTCTATTCAGTGGTTCAACTTCTTCCTGGTTTAGTCTTCAAAGAGTGTATGTGTCCAGGTGTATGTGTATGTAAGAAATTTATCCATTTCTTACAGATTTTCAAGTTTACTTGTGTAGAAGTGTTTATAGTATTCTCCGATGGTAGTCTGTATTTCTGTGAGATCAGTGGTGATATCCCATTTATCATTTTTTATTGCATCTATTTTATTCTTCTCTCTTTTCTTCTTTATTAGTTTGGCTAGTGGTCTGTTTTGTTGTTAATCTTTTCAAAAAAAAAAAAACAGTTCCTAGATTCATTGATTTTTTGAAGGATTTTTTCATGTCTCTCCTGCAGTTCTGCTCTGATCTTAGTTATTTGTCTTCTGTTAGCTTTCGAATTTGTTTGCTCTTGTTTCTCTAGTTCTTTTAATTGTGATGTTAGAGTGTTGATTTTAGATCTTTCCCACTTTATCCTGTGGGCATTTAGTGCTATAAATTTCCCTCTAAACATTGCTTTAGCTGTGTCTCACAGATTCTGGTACATTGTGTCTTTGTTCTCATTGGTTTCAAAGAACTTTGTTATTTCTGCCTTAGTTTCACTACCCAGTAGTTATCCGGGAGCAGATTGCTCAGTTTCCATGTAGTTGTGCAGCTTTGAGTGAGTTTCTTAATCCTGAGTTCTAATTTGGTTGCACCGTGGTCTGAGAGACTGTTTGATATGATTTCCATTCTTTTGCATTTTCTGAGGAGTGTTTTACTTTCACTTATGGGGTCAATTTTAGAAAAAGTGCTATGTGGTGCTGAGAAGAATATACATTCTGTTGATTTGGTGTGGAGAGTTCTGTAGATGTGTATTAGGTCTGCTTGGTCCAGAGCTGAGTTCAAGTCCTAAATATTCTTGTTAATTTTCTGTCTCATTGATCTAATATAACAAGTGGGGTGTCAAAGTCTCCCACTATTATTTTGTGAATGTTTAAGTCTCTTTGTAGGTCTCTAAGAACTTGCTTTATGAATCTAGGTGCCCCTGTATTGGGTGAACATATATTTAGGATAGTTAGCTCTTCTTGTTGCATTGATCCCTTTATCATTATGCAATGTCTTTCTTTATCTTTTTTGATCTTTGTTGGTTTAACGTCTGTTTTATCAGAGACTAGGATTACCACCTCTGCTTTTTGTGGCTTTCCATTTTCTTGGTAAATATTCATCTATCTCTTTATTTGGAGCCTATATGTGTCTTTGCACATGAGATGGGTCTCCTGAATACAGCACACCAATGAGTCTCCAATCTTTATCTAATTTGCCAGTCTTTGTCTTTTAACTGGGGTCTTTAGCACATTTACATTTAAGGTTAATATTGCTATGTGTGATTTTGATTCTTTCATTATGTTGCTAGCAGGTTATTTTGCCCATTAGTTGATGCAGTTTCTTCATAGTGTTGACAGCCTTTACATTTCGGTATGATTTTGCAGTGGTTGGTACCAGTTTTTCTTTTCCATATTTGGTGCTTCCTCCAGGAACACCAAAGGCAGGCCTGGTGGTTACAAAATCTCTCAGCATTTGCTCATCTTACAGAAGAGGGATTTAATTTCTCCTATCATGAAACTTACTTTGGCTGGATACAAAATTCTGGGTTGAAAATTCTTTTGATTAAGAATGTTGAATATTGGCCCCTACTCTCTTCTAGCTTGTAGAATCATCATCGCTAGTCATTAGAGAAATGCAAATCAAAACCAGAATGAGATAACATCTCATGCCAGTAAGAATGGCGATTATAAAAAAGTCAGGAAACAACAGATGCTGAAGAGGATGTGGAGAAATAGAAATGCTTAGCCAGGCGCGGTGGCTCAAGCCTGTAATCCCAGCACTTTGGGAGGCCGAGGCGGGTGGATCACGAGGTCGAGAGATCGAGACCATCCTGGTCAACATGGTGAAACCCCGTCTCTACTAAAAATGCAAAAAATTAGCTGGGCATGGTGGCACGTGTCTGTAATCCCAGCTACTCAGGAGGTTGAGGCAGGAGAATTGCCTGAGCCCAGGAGGCGGAGGTTGCGGTGAGCCGAGATCGTGCCATTGCACTCCAGCCTGGGTAACAAGGGCGAAACTCCGTCTCAAAAAAAAAAAAAAAAAAAAAAAAGAAATGCTTTTACACTGTTAGTTGGAGAATAAATTAGTTCAGCCATTGTGGAAGATAGTGTGGTGATTCCTCAAAGATCTAGAACTAGAAATATCATTTGACCCAGCAATCCCATTACTGGGTATATACCCAAAAGATTATAAATTATTCTAATATAAAGACACATGCACATGTATGTTTATTGCATCACTATTCACAAAATGAAAGAATTGAAACCAACCCAAATGCCCATCAGTAATAGACTGGATAAAGAAAATGTGGCACATATACACCATGGAATATTATGCAACCATAAAAAAGGATGAGTTCATATCCTTTGCAGGGACATGGATGAAGCTGGAAAGCATCATTCTCAGCAAACTAACACAGGAGCGGAAAACCAAATACTGCATGTTCTCACTCATAAGTGGGAGTTGAACAGTAAGAACACATGGACACAGGGAGGGGAACATCACATACTGGGGCCTGCAGGGATTTTATTTCTCCTTCACCTACATAGCTTACTTTGGCTGTATATGAAATTCTGAGTTGAAAATACTTTTTTTAAAGAATGTTGAGGGCCGGGCGCGGTGGCTCAAGCCTGTAATCCCAGCACTTTGGGAGGCCGAGGCAGGTGGATCACGAGGTCAAGAGATCGAGACCATCCCGGTCAACATAGTGAAACCCCGTCTCTACTAAAAATACAAAAAAATTAGCTGGGCATGGTGGCACGTGCCTGGAATCCCAGCTACTCAGGAGGCTGAGGCAGGAGAATTGCCTGAACCCAGGAGGCGGAGGTTGCGATGAGCCGAGATCGCGCCATTGCACTCCAGCCTGGGTAACAAGAGCGAAACTCTGTCTCAAAAAAGAGAAAAAAAAAAAAAAAAAGAATGTTGAATACTGGCCTCCATGCTTTTCTGGATCAGCATCACTGGTCATTAGAATAATGCACATCAAAACCACAATGAGATACTATCTCATGCCAGCAAAACACCATGGCATGTTTATACCTGTGTAACAAACCTGCAAGTTCAGCACATGTATCTCAAAATTTAAGTATTATAAAAATAGATAAATAAATAAAATAAAAAAGCATGCACACACACACACACACTTCCTCTTAACATTGCTTCTGCTGCATCTCAGAGGTTTTAGTATGTTGTGTCTCTGTTTCCATTATTTTCAGATACTTCTTTTAAATTTCTGCTTTAATTTTGTGAAGTCATTTAGGAGGAAGCTATTTAATTTCTATGTAATTGTGTGGTATGCATATATCTTCTTGGTATTGATTTCCATTTTGTTTCCACTGTGGTCCAAGAGCTTGGTACATATAATTTCAATTTTGTGAATTGAGACTTTCTTTATGGCTGAGCATGTAGTTGATCTTAGAGTATGTTCCATGTGCAGGTAAGAAGAAAGTATAATCTGCAGATTGTGAATGTGTCTGTAGATACCTATCAGATCCATTTGGTCAAGTGTTGAATTTAAGTTCAGAATGTCTTAGTTGTGTGCCTTGACTATCAGTATAATACTTTCACTGGGGTGTCAAAGTCCCCAACTATTACTGAGTGGTGAAGTCTTTTGTAGGCTTAGAAGTACTTGTTTGATAATGTTGGTGCTCAAGTGTTGGGTGCATATATAGTTAGGATAGGTGTGTTATTGTTGATGTTATTGTTGAATTGAACCCTTTTGCATTATGTAATGCCCTTCTTAATCCTTTTGTATTGTTGTTGTTTTGAGACCTGTTTTATCTGATGTAAGAATAGCAGCCCCTGCTCTTGTTTTCCTTTTGCATGATAGATCTTTCTCCATCCCTTTACTCTTATGTTGTTACCTGTGATATGGGTTTCTTTAAGACAGCAGACAGATGAGTCTTTTCCTGTGTGTGTTTTACATGGTCATTTATACCAGTTACATTTAATGTTAATAATGATATCTGAGGTTTTAATTCTATTGTAAAGTCATTAGCTGGTTGCTTTGTAGTTTATAGTGTGTGGTTACTTCATATGGTATATGGGCAATGTATATAATTGTATTTTGTGGTAACAGTTATCATTCTTCTATCTCCATGTTTAGAATTACCTTAAGAATCTAAGACTGGCCGGGCGCGGTGGCTCAAGCCTGTAATCCCAGCACTTTGGGAGGCCGAGGCGGGTGGATCACGAGGTCGATAGATCGAGACCATCCTGGTCAACATGGTGAAACCCCGTCTCTACTAAAAGTGCAAAAAATTAGCTGGACATGGTGGCACGTGCCTGTAATCCCAGCTACTCAGGAGGCTGAGGCAGGAGAATTGCCTGAGCCCGGGAGGTGGAGGTTGCGGTGAGCTGAGATCGCGCCATTGCACTCCAGCCTGGGTAACAAGGGCGAAACTCCGTCTCAAAAAAAAAAAAAAAAAAAAAAAAAAAAAGAATCTAAGACTGGTCTAGAGGTAGAAAATCCTCTTAGCACTTGCTCATGTAGAAAACATTTTGTTTGCCTTCACTCATGAAGATTAGTTTGGCAGAATATGAAATTATTGGTTGGAATTTCATTGATTTAAGAATTCTAAAAATAGGGCCCCAGACTCTTTTGAATTGTAAGATTTCTGCTGAGAAGTCTGCTGTTATCCATGTGGTTTTCCCTTTGTATGTTATCTGATCCTTTTCTCTAGCTGGTGTTAAGATCTTTTCTTTAGTGTTGACTTGGGTAGTGTAGTGACCAGATGCCTCGGTAGTGTTCATTTTCTAAAGTATCTCATAGGTATTCTGGATTTCTTGTATCTGGATATGTACCTCTCTAGCAAAATTGAGGAAATTTTCTTGAATTATTTCCTCAAATATGTTATCCAGGTTGTTTACTTATTATTTTTCTTTCAGGATGCCAAAAACTTGTAGGTTTGCTCATCTAACATAATCTCATGTTTCTTAAAGACTTGGTTCATTTTATAAATTGTTGTTTCTTTATTTTCATCTGAGTTCAAAAAATGGGTCTTTGAACTCTGAAATTATTTCTTCTTGGTGTAGTCTATTGATAAAATACTTTCATTTGTATTTTGACATTTCTGAAGTGACTTGTTAAATTCCAGAAACTCTGAATAATATCCTGTATGGATGTTTATCTCTTCATTTTATGGATTGCTTTATAAGTTTCTTCATATTGATTTTCTACCTTTTATCTTGAGCTTCCTTGCAATTCATGCTTTGAATTTTTTATATATTATTTCTAAGTTTCCATTTTTGGTAAGAAATTGTTGCTGGGGAGCCACTGCAATTCTTTGATGGTGTCACTACATTCAGATATTTTATGTCACCAGAATTGTTGTTCCGGTTCCTTCTCATCTGAACACACAGTACTTCTATTTTTGTAACTTTTCTGCAGGTAGAAATTTTCTATTTTTTTTTTACATTATTGATTTATTTATTATTTTCCATTTCTTTCCCCTTAACCCTACGGGGTGTTACTGTAGAGAATGTGGAGTAGGGTATTTTGGCTTTGCTTTTACAGCTTTATGTACTTCTTTCAGCAGATTTTCTATTGGGATGTTCAGTTTGATCAACAACCCAGTAGACGGCACTTATGGGTAAGAGCGATGTGGCTGGGTATATATTTGATCCTTATTTACTAGAAAAGGTTGTTTTTTACCTTAGGCAATGGGCTGATCCATGCAGTACATGACAGTTTCAGCTCCCTGCTCAGCCCTGGGAGACAGGGGTCCAGATGAATGGAGCTGGATCAGGCATTCCTACGTAGAGGTCTCCTAATGCCAAGCACGAGCACCAGCACAAATGGGGAATTCAGTGGGCAGCCACCAAGAACCCAGAGGTGTGCCTAGACTTGGAGCTAGAAAAAACTCTTTAGACCCAAGTTCTCTTCACTAGAAGGGGGAATGACCTAACCTCCTAATTAAGGAGAGTGTGTCCTCCAGAGACATGGAGATCTGACTAAGCTTGGAGTGTAGAGTGTTCCCCTGCATCACAATCTGTGCACATGAGGCATAGGGCAACTTAGGCTGCTGAAGCAGGCAAGTGGTGCTCTGAATGCCTGGAGATCTGCCTGTGGATGAAGAATAGAAGGCCCCTGTGCATCAGGATCTTTGTACAAGAAAGATGGGGATGGGCATCAAGATACAAGGTCAGGGTAACAGTCCAGATGAGGGGTTGCTCCAAATGCCTGAAGATATGCCTGAGTATGCAATCATGGCAGAAAGTTGCAGGGAGCCAGCGTGTCACATGCTGAAAGGGGAAGCTTAAGAGAGAAAGGGGAGGTCTCAGGCTCTTTTAAACAACTAGATATCACATGGACTAACTGAGTGAAAACTCACTTATCACCAAGGGGATGATACTAAGCCATTTATGAGGAATCTACCACCAGGATCCAATCACCTTCCGTCAGGTGGACCTCCAACATTGGAAATCACATTTCCACAGGGAATTTAGAGGGGACAAACACCAAACAATATTATTCTGCTTTTGTTCCCAAAAATCTCACATCCTTCAGACACTTTATAAAACAATCATACCCTCACAATGGACTCTGAAAGCCTTCATTTCTTCCAGCATTAACTCAAAAGTTCTAAGTCCCAAGTCCAAAGCCTTATCTAGAGATGAGATTCTTCTACCTATTAGCTTATGAAATAAAAAACAAATTATTCACTCTCAAGACACAATGTTGGTACAGATATTGTGTACACCTTGCCATTACAAAAGGAATAAATCAGTGAAAATAAAGGGGCAATAGTCCCCAGTCAAGTCTGAAACCCAGCAAGTCAGTCATTAAGTCTTAATTTCCAAAACAATCTTCTTTGACATCATGCTGCACATCCTGGGCACATTGGTAAATGAGGTAGGTTCCCAAGACCTTGGGCAGGTCTTCCCTTGCAGGTCCTCAGGCACTCTTACTCAACATAGTACTGAAATTTCTAACTAGAGCAATCAGAGAAGAGAAAGATAAAAGGACATCCTAATTCAAAATGAAGCAGTCAAATTATCAGTGTTTGCAGATGATATGATCTCATATTTGGAAAAAGCTTAAAGACTCCACAGGAAAATTATTAGAACTGATAAATTCAGTAAAGTTGCAGGATACAAAATCAACACACAAAAATCATTAGCATTTCTATATGCTTACTGTGAACAATGTGAAAAAGAAAAAAAAAAAGTGACCACACATAAAATTTAAAATTAAATACCTAGAAATTAAGTTAGCCTAAGAAGTTAAAGATCTCTATAATGAAAACTATAAAACACTGTTGAAAGAAATTGAAGAGGAGCTCAAGCCTGTAATCCCAGCACTTTGGGAGGCTGAGGACGGCAGATTACTTGAGCCCAGGAGTTCAAGAACAGCCTGGGCAACATGGTGAAACCTCATCTCTACAAAAAAAATACGAAAATTATCTGGGCCTGGTGGTGCACATCTCTGGTCCCAGCTACTTGGCGGGAGCTGGGGGTGGGGGAGAGTGAAGTGGGAAGATTGCTGAAGCCAGGAAGTTCAAGGTTGCAGTGAGCCACATTTTTACCATTGCACTCCAGCCTAGGTAACAAAGTGATACCCTGTCTCCAAAAAAATTGAAAGGAAAAAGAAATTGGAGAGGACCCCCAAAATTAAAAAATAACATTTTCATGCATTGAAAGAAGTCATATTGTTAATGTTTATATTACCCAAAGCAATCTATAGACTCAATACAATGCTTATCAAAGTATTAGTGACAGCCACAGAAACAGAAAAAAAAAATGTATATGAAACCAAAAAATACCCAGAATAGTCAAAGTTGTCCTAAGCAAAATGAACAAAACTGGAGGAATCACATTACCTGACCCTAAATTATACTAAGGGGTATAGTTACTACAATAGCATGACGGTGGCATGAAAACAGACACATAAACCAATGGAACAGAAGAGAGAACCCAGAAACAAATTCACACACTCACAGTGAACATACTTTCAACAAAGGTGCCAAGAACACACACTGAAGAAAATAGAGCCTCTTCAATAAATAACACTGGAAAACCTAAATATCCATATACAGAAAAATGAAACTAGATGACTATCACCATATATAAAATTAAATCAAAATGGATTAAAGACTTTAAGATATCAAACTATGACTCTACTACAAGAAAACCTTAGGGAAAATCTCTAGGACATTGGTCTGGGCAAAGATTTCTTAAGCATACCCCACAAGCACAGGTAACCAAAACAAAAATGGACAAATCAATCACATCAATTTAGAAAGCTTCTGTACAGCAAATGATACAATCAGTAAAGTGAAGAGAAAACCCACAAAATGAGAGAAAATATTTGTAAACTGCATCTCTGACAAGAGATTAATAACCAGAATATATAAGGAGCTCAAACAACTTTATAAAAATATATAATAATCCAATCAAAAAATGGACAACGATTTGGATAGACATTGCTCACAAGAAGACAGCACACTGGCATATAAAAATGTGCTCAGCATCATTGATTATCAGAGAAGTGTGAATTGAAACTACAATCAGACATCATCTTACCCCAGTTAAAATGGCTTATATCCAAAAGACAGGCAATCAAATGCTGGAGAGGATGTGGAAAAAAGTTCACCATTGTACACCATTGTTGGGAATGTAAATTAGTACAATAATTATTAAAAACTGTTTTGAGATCCCTGAAAAAAAAACAAAAAAATTGAGCTACTATATGATCCAGCTATCCTACTGCTGGATATATGTCTCAAAGAAAATCAGTATATCAGATATCTGCACTCCTATGTTTGTTACAGCACCATTTAAAATAGCTAAGATTTGGAGTCAATATAAGTATCCATCAAGAGATGAATGGATACAGAAAATGTGGTATATATACACAATAGAGTACTATTCAGCCCTTAAGAAAATGAGACTCAGTCATTTGTCACAACGTGGATGGAACTGCAGATCATTATGTTAAGTGAAATAAGCCAGGCACAGAAAGACAAATATCTCATGTTCTCCCTTATTTATGAAATATAAAAATCAAAACAATTGAACTCATAGACATAGATAGCAGAACGATGGCTACTAGAGGTTGAGAAGGGTCATTGGGGTGTCTAGAGGGAGGTGGGCATGGTTAACAGGTATAAAAATTAATTAGAAAGCCTAAATAATACTTATTATTTTATAGACCTGTTTAATAGCATAATACGGTGCATATAGTTAATAGTAACTTAATTGTACATTTTAAAATAACTTAAAGAATATAATTGGAATGTTTGTAACTCAAAGATAAATGCTTGAGGGAATGAATACCCATTTCCCATGATTTGCTTAGTTCACATTTCATGCCTGAATAAAAACATTTTCCCATAAATATTTACACCTACTATGTATACAAAAATTTAAATAATTTAAAAACGTCCTTCTCACTCTTTTCTGTCTTCTTTGCAACCAGAAGGGAAGGGTTTCTTTTCGAGCCATGAGCTGTGCAGCATAGGGTTAGGCAGCACTAAGTGAGCCCTTAGCTGCCTTGACTTGTGTCTCAGTGTATCACCAGCCCTCCCTGTCCAGTGTCTCTGGGCCTAGTTCTGCACTAGGAGGACTCACCTAAGTGATGCAGTCCTTATGGCCTACACTGCCTGTCAAGTCCATTTATAGACATGGAGCACTGTAGTCCAGAGTGGCAAGTTTTGCAGGAACTTAAGTTCTGACTACTGGGATCAGTGATTCTACGCTGGCTAGGACTGGTTTCAATGCTCCCTTAGCAGATGGGCATCAGCTGAGTTTGCGCCGGTTTTCTTTTCTGCTCTAACAGGACAGCGCTGAGTTCAATGCCTCACAATTGCTGTGTTTTCCCTCCCCCAGCACCCAGAGAAGCCCATTCAGCTGTTACCTGTATTGGGGGAGTAGTGGCATCAGTAATTCAGGCCTTTTTTTTTTTTTTTTTTTCCTATTTCTTCAGTGCCTCTTTCAGTGATTCGAAGATTAAATCAGGTGCTATGATGGCTCACCTAATTTTTGCTTCTTTTAAAGTTGTTTTTATTCGTGTAGATAGTTGTTAAACTGGTGTTCTTGTAGCGGGGGAACCATCAGTGTAGCTTTTATTTTGCCATATTGCTTAGCCTCTCAGTTTGAAGCTTTAAGCTTTAATGTTTGCCCTGTTGGGTCTTGGACATGCGTAGGTCTTGTTACTCCTTTGTTTTGGCCAATTTCTCCCTTTTGGAACAGAAATGTATACCCGATCCCTGTGCAACTATTATATCTTAAAAGTGAGTAACTTATTTTGGTTATACAGCCACATAGCTGGAAGAAACTTGCCTTGACTCTCAGATGAGGCTATGGAATTTTAAGTTGATGCTAGAACAAGTTAATACTTTTGTAACTATTAGGATGGAAAGGTTGTATGTTGAACGTAAGAAACACATGAGATTTGGGAGGTAAAGAGCATAATGCTATGGCTTGGGTATGGCTTGTCTCCACCAAAGCTCATGTTGAAATTTGGTCCCCAGTGTGACACTGTTGGGAGGTGATACCTAGTGTTTGCATTATGGGGGCAGACCCCTCATGAATGGCTTGATGTTATTATCCCAGTAATAATTCTTTCTTTTGCAAGTCTGAACTAGTCTTCATGGGAATGAGCTAGTTCTTGACTGAGTGGGTTCTTACAAAGTCAGGAATTATAAAGCCTCCTGGATTTTCCTCTCTCTTTACAAGTGCCCATTGCTCCTTTGACTTTCTATAGTATGTTGACCTAGATGAAAGCCCTGACCAGAAACCAGAGCCAAATCATGCCCTTGACCTTCTCACCCTGAAAAATACATGATCTAAAGAAGGCTTCCTTCCTCTATAATGTACCCAGTCTCAGATAATCTTTTATAGCAACACAAAAAAAAACCATCTTCATTACACTTGACAGTACCTGAAGTTATTTGTGAAATATACATTTACTCATATTAAATATGCAATCTCTGTGGGGGCAGAAACTTTATCAAAAGTGTTTACTATTATGTCTAATGTCTAGCTTATAGTAGTACTTTGTAAATAATGAGTGAATGAATGAATGAATGCATTTTTAAAGTCTTGTAATATTTTATCTCTTTCAATTCATCATACTTAAGTTTGACTAAAATTTTCAGTTTGATTCCTGCTATTAATCTACACACAGAAATCCATCTACCTTGGGGGAATAATTCTAAATGTAATTTAGTGAAATACTGCGCTAAATCAAGAGAGAAAAGAATTCTAATTCTAATCCACTTTCAAATCAGTCTGTTTACCTGTTGCCTAAGGAGGATCAAAGAGATTAAACTGGCTCTGAACAACCACAAAACTAATTAGAGTTGATAGTAAAAATGTAATCTATCCTTTTATAATGACACTTTTAAGACTTCTTCTATTATACACAAATTTGGCTAACATGGCAATGTCTGGCTTGGCACTGTGAGAATAACCTGAAATTTGGGCATTACTTTTCTTAAGTACTATTTAATTTATGACTTAATCTGAAGGGATTGGAGTGGCTTTTTTATGACGTGGAATTTTATTTCCTTATTTACACAGCACAGTTGTGGCATACACAGCAATTAAATTTAATCTGTTCTGTGCTCTCATCTCATTAAGTGATATTCTCTAGCCCCAAGTCAAATAAATTATTGTCACAAGAGATAAGGTAGGTTGAGTTTCAGTGTCAGAAGATCAGGCAAGCTCCTATTCTTCCTTTCCAACCCCTCTAAGTCCAGAGAAAAAGCCAATACTTTTATTGATTTCACAATACATTTACAAACATAACCATTGACTCTGGCTATTTTTAGTACAAATGCTATGCCAACATATGTTAGTAGGGCTAGTTACAACTAGTATTTTTATAGTCCAAAACCTTGCTGAATAAATAAGCTCTCTATTCAGCATTTCTACTATGCACCCAAAAATTAGGATTGTCTATGGCTATTACAACTATTTGTGTTTTCTAGCAACACATATCATAGTCATAATAATTACCTTTTTTTTTAATTTTTCTTTATTCCTTTTTTCTTTGATCCAGTTCTGTTAAGCAGTGACATAAAGGATTTGTTTGTGAGAAGTAACCTAAATTTGACAAGTCCCAATCTATAGCTAGTTAGTTGCCAGTTAACTTTAATCAAAGCATGTTATAAAAATAAATTAAACTATTAAGGAAAATCTTATTGTACATTATTAGTACCTATCTTAATATTTCATTGTCAATACATCTCATTGTTGATATTATAGTCTGCTTCAATACCTTTATTACTGTAAGCAGGTGTCAAAAATAACACACATTTTTTGTACTTTACATATAATCTAATCAGAATGATCAGATAGAACCAACAAGTGTTTTTTTCAATCAATAAAAATATGTTTATCTCTTATTACGTACAAAAAACTGTACTTAGTACTAGGGATGCAGTGATGAATAAGATAGACAAGATTCATGCATACGAATTTTCCTTTTTCACAGCCACTTACATAAGAGACCATCTATTTAAGGAACAAAAAGTTGTTATATGTGGTAAGTTACATGTAATAGCAAAAATCTAAAACTACTTAACATAAAATTTCAGTTGTGTATTTGATGTTGTACACTCTATTATTTCTATAAAGGCTAATACCTGGAGAAGTAGTGATTATATTTTCTAGTTGATTTGAGAAAATCTCTGATAATATCTACTAATACGCACACATAGAATTTCTCAGAATATGTTTAGGTTTAAGCTGGGCGCTGTGGCTCAAGCCTGTAATTCCAGCACTTTGGGAGGCCAAGGTGGGTGGATCATGAGGTCAAGAGTTCAAGACCAGCCTGGCCAAGATGGTAAAACCCCATCTCTACTAAAATACAAAAATTAGCTGGGTGCAGTGACAGGTGCCTGTAATCCCAGCTACTCAGGAGGCTTAGGCAGGAGAATTGCTTGAACCCGGGAGGTCGAGGTTGCACTGAGCCGAGATTGTGCCACTGCACTCTGTCCTGGATGATGGAGGGAGACTCGGTCTCAATATATATTTAGGTTTTTAAATACTATCTGTTCATGCATTATTCTGTCTCAATTATGACATTCATCTACTTTCAACAGTTTTCTCATCATAGAGGTTTTTTTAAGTATGACTCCATGTGAAACTCTAATGTATACAGACATTTTGAACTATAAAATATACCGATAGCAAACCTGAAAATTATACGTATTTTAAAAGTATCACTGGTTGTTATAGAAGAGCTCAAAATATAATTTGTTGGGTAAAGTATCAAATATGTAGGAAATGAATGAGTCGAAACAGAGTTGTTGCAATAAAAACTGAAGAAGAAAGGATGCCCTCTGTATTTAGAATATTTCTGTTCCAGCCGAAATATACAGTCTTAGCGAAATAAATGAAAATTTGTGTTTGGAATCACAAACTAAAAAATAAATATTCCAATGCAGAAACAGTTAAAGTAATTGGAAACCCACGTAACCAGATCCATCAATAAAGCATCCCCAAATGATTTAAGTTTGGCAGAAATGGACAAATTCTAAAATATGCTAGTTACAGGGGTTTATCCACAAAATGCTTCCAGAAGAATGGTGTAGAATAAAAAAGAATTCAGTCTATTTTTCACCTTCTATAGCCTCATCAATAGTTTTAGAATAAGACAACTTAAATGTGGCATAATGGCCCAGTGATATTCCATTATATCATATATTGCTCCTCCCCACCAAATTAAATGTACTAATTTGTAGGATTAGCTCTATGTAGAGGTATATCGCCTGACCAGTGCAACTTATCACATGCAACAGCTAGCTTATTATTGAAATTTATAGTCATAACTTTCCTCTTTTACCTTCATCTAGACTTAAAATATAATTAAGAGTCGTGGCAGTTTATTTAAAATATATTTTTGGCATAAGTGAATTTCCTAAAGGGTATTTAGAAATTTTTGAATATTTTATTACATTATGTATTGACATATTATAATTGTATATATTTATGGGGTAAAATGAGGTCATGATATATGAATATAATGTGGAATAATGAATAAAGCTAATTAACATATTCATCACCTCAAATGCTCATCATTTATTTCCTCTGTCTAACTGAAACTTTGTACCCTCTGACTAATATCGCCTCATTTCTTTAATGCCCTAGCCTCTGGTGACAGTCCTACTCTCTGCTTCTATGAGTTTAATTGTATTAGACTCCACGTTAATTGAAAAAATGTGGTATTTGACTTTCTGTGCTCACCTTATATCATTTAGCATAATGTCCTCTAGGGTCATCAATGCTTTTTCAAATGACAGAATTTCCTTCTTTTTTCAGGCTGAGTAGTACTCCATTGTACATCCATATCACAGTGTTTTTATCCATTCATTTATCAGTGGACATTTAGGTTGATTCCATAACTTGGCTCTTGTGAATAATGCTGCAATGAATATGAAAATGTAGATATCTCTTTGGCAAACTCATTTCAAAAGATTTTAATGTATATCTGGAATTAGGATTGTGAGATTGTATACCTCTGTTTTTAGGCTTTTGGGGAAGTTCTATATGCTTTTCTATAATGGCTGTGCTAATTTGCATTCCCATTAGCAGCGTTTAAGTGTTCTCTCTTGTTCACATGCTCACCAACATTTACCATTCATCTTTTTGATAGCCATTCTGACATGTGTGAGGTGATATCTCATTGTGGTTTTTATTCACATTTTCCTAATGGCTAGTGATGTTGTTTATTTTTTATATTTCTGTTGGACGTTTGTCTGCTTTCATAAAAAATCTTTTAATATTCGATGATAAAGTTGAGGAAGTATGAAAAATTGAAGTGTACAAAAAATATGTTCCAACAAAACAATATAAGATTGCGAATTTAAAACACTACATTGGGATTTGAAGCCTCAATTTCAACTAAATATTTTGTCATATAACATAAGAATAATATAGCCATCCAATAATGCACATGTTGCATCTAAAGAACATTAAGAAGTAATGATGTTTATGTAAGTCAGTGATTAAGACTCTAGTTGTGTTGCTAGTTTAAATAATGCTTTTTGTCATAAAAGAATTACTTGCTCATTGTTAAAATATTAGCATAAACAGAAAGAAGAAAGCAGTCAGCCACTATTCCATTGTCCAACTGCAGGTACTACTAATTATTTTGTACATTCTCTTTAAATATTTTTAAATGTGTATATTTTACCCAATGAACAGAGAAAAATTTTATGATTATCTTATCACATCTGGCATTAGACTGGGTAGCCTGGTTTCATGATTGAAACAACAAAAACTTTGAATATATGCAGGAACCAGTTTTCACTTTAAAGCAGTCTATGTAAATTATATCAACATACACACTGAGGCTAGTGTGTGTGTGTGTGTGTGTGTGTGTGTGTAAACAGATTCAGATAAGTTGAACTGACCTCCAGTGACTTGAAGTGGCCTCCAGTGACTTGAGAGAAAACTGAGACCTCAAAATATCTGACCCCATTATATCAGTATTGTACTTCTATGTAAGAAATTACTACAAATAGAGTGGCTTAAAATGCATGTTCTTATTCTTATTATCACATAGTTTCTGGAGTTCAGAATTTTGGACATGGCTTAGATGACTCTCTTTTCTCAGGTTCTCACAAAGACTGAAATCAAAGTGTCAGTTTTTTTATTTTTAATTTTTGTGGGTACATAGTTGGTTTAAATATTTATAGAGTACATGTGAAGTTTTGATGCAGGCATGAAATGTGAAATCAGCACATCATGAAGAATGGGGTACTCATCCTCTTAAGCACTTAACTATTGAAATGAAAACAATCCAATTAGACACTCTGTTATTTTAAAATGTACAGTTATTATTGACTATAGTTACCCTGCTGTGCTATCAAATAGCAGGTCTTATTCATTCTTTCTAGCTATTTCATACACATTAACTATCCCCACTTCCCATCCAGACCCTGCTGCCCCTCCCAACTTCCAATAACCACACTTCTATTCTCTGTGTCAATCAGTTACATTGTTTTGATTTTTAGATTCTACAAATAAGTGAAAACATGCCATGTTTTTCTTTTTGTGTGTGGCTTATATCACTGGAGATTATTATATATAATCTCCAGTTCCACTCATGTTGCTGCAAATGACTGGATCTCATTATTTTTTATGGCTGAATAATAATATGCCATTGGGTGTATATACCACATATTCTTTATCCATTCAGCTGTTAATGGACATTTAGGTTGCCTCAAACCTTAGCTGTTGTAAACGATGCTTCAAGAAACATAGAAGTGCAGATATCCTTTTGATATACTTTTTTTTTTTTTCTTTTGGGGATATACACAGCAGTGAGACTGCTGGATCATATGGTACTTCTATTTAAAGTTTTTTGAAAAACCTCCAAACTGTTCTCCATGATGATGGCAATAATTCACGTTCCCACCAACTGGGATGGGGTGATGTCACATTTTAGTTCTCATTTGTATTTCTCTGATGATCATTGATGTTGACAATCTTTTCATATGTCTGTTTGTTTTTTCATATGTCTCCTATTTAGAAATGACTATTCAAATCGTTAGGCCTTCTTTAGATTGGATTATTAGCTTTTTTTTTCCTATATATTTTTTTGTGCTACTTATATATTCTGGTTATTAATCCTTTGTCAGATGGGTAGTTTGCAGGTATTTTTCCCCATTCTGTAGGTTGTCCTTTATTTATTTAATTATTATTTATTTTTTTTTGAAACAGAATCTCACTTTGTTACCCAGGCTGAAGTGCAGTGGCAAGGTATCAGTTCACTGCAACCTCTGCCTCCTGGGATCAAGTGATTCACCTGCCTCAGCCTCCCGGGTAGCTGGGAATACAGGCATGAGACATGATGCTGACTAATTTTTGCATTTTTAATAGAGACAGTATTTCACCATGTTGGCCAGGCTGGTCTCGAACTGTTGACCTCAGGTGATCCACCTGCCTCAGCCTCCCAAAGTGCTGGAATTACAGAAGTGAGCCACTGTACCCAGCCAGGTTGTCCTGTTGTTCTTAGTTTGATTGTATCCTTTGCTGTGCAGAAACTCTTTAACTTGATGTGATCCTGTTTCTTCATTTTTGCTTTCATTGTCTTTGTTTGTGGGGTATTTGTCAAGAAGTTTTTGCCCAGACCAATGTCCTAAAGATTTTTCTTAATGTTTTCTTGTATGAGCTTCATGGTTAGAGGTCTTGGATTTAAATATTTTATCCATTTTGGTTTAATTTTTGCATAGGGCAAAACATAGAGTTCTAGTTTCATCCTTCTGCATTTGAATATCCAGTTTTCCCAGCACCATTTACTGAAGAGACTGCCTTTTCCCCAGTGTATATCCTTGGCACCTTTATACAAAATAAGTTCACTTTAGGGAAGTGGATTTTTTTCTGAGTTATCTATTTTGTTCCATTTACCTATGTGTCTGTTTTATGCCAGGACCATGCTCTTGTGGTGACTATAGCTCTGTAGTACAATTTGAAGTCAGGTAATGTAATTCCTCCAGTTTTGTTATTTTTGCTTAGGATTGCTTTGGCTACTCTAGGTCTTCTGTGGCTCTGTATAAACTATAGAATTGCTTTCTCTATTTTTATAAAAAATGTCATTGGTACTTTGATAGGGATTGTATTGAATCTGTAGATTACTTTGGGTAGTATAAACATTGAAACACATTGATCTTTCCAAGCTATAAAAATGATTTTCTTTTTCATTTTTGGGTGTCCTCTTCAATTTCTTTTATTAGTGCTTTGTGGGTTTTATTATAGCTATCTTTTACTTCTTTTATTAATTCCTAGGTAGTTAATTTTCTGTGTGGCTATTGTAAGTGGTATTACTTTTTATCTTTTTTTCAATTGTTCACCGTTGGCATATAGACATGCTACTGATTTTTATATGTTGATTTTGTATCCTGCAACATGAATTAATCTGTTTATCAGTTCTCACAGTTTTCTTGTGCAGTCTTTAGTTTTTCCCAAATGTAAGATCATATTATCTGCAAAGAAGGACAAATTGGTTTCTTCCTTTTTAATTTGGGTGTACTTTATTGCTTTTTCTCATCTGATTGCTCTAGATAGGACTTCCAGTAATATGTTGAATAACAGTGGTCAAAGTGGGCATCCTTGTCTTGTTCTAGATCTTTTTTTTTTTTTTTTTTTGACACGGAGTTTCGCTCTTGTTACCCAGGCTGGAGTGCAATGGCGCGATCTCGGCTCACCGCAACCTCCGCCTCCTGGGTTCAGGCAATTCTCCTGCCTCAGCCTCCTGAGTAGCTGGGATTACAGGCATATGCCACCATGCCCAGCTACTTTTTAGTATTTTTAGTAGAGACGGGGTTTCACCATGTTGACCAGGATGGTCTCGATCTCTTGACCTTGTGATCCACCCGCCTCGGCCTCCCAAAGTGCTGGGATTACAGGCTTGAGCCACCGCGCCCGGCCTCTAGATCTTATAGAAAGGGCTTTCAGTTATTCCTTATTCAATGGGATACCAACTGTGGATCTGTTACATATGACTTTTATTATGTCGATTCATGTTCCCTCTTTTGATTTTTGAGCATTTTTAATCATACACGGATGCTGAATTTTTTCAATTGCTTTATCAGCATGAATTGAAATGATCATATGTTTTTTTTGTTTTCTTTTGTTTTGTTTTGTTTTGTTTTTGAGACGGAGTTTCACTCTCGTTACCCAGGCTGGAGTGCAATGGCGCAATCTCGGCTCACCGCAACCTCCGCCTCCTGGGTTCAGGCAATTCTCCTGCCTCAGCCTCCTGAGTAGCTGGGATTACAGGCACGTGCCACCATGCCCAGCTAATTTTTTTGTATTTTTTTTTTAGTAGAGACGGGGTTTCACCATGTTGACCAGGATGGTCTCGATCTCTCGACCTCGTGATCCACCTGCCTCGGCCTCCCAAAGCGCTGGGATTACAAGCTTGACCCACCGCGCCCGGCCGATCGTATGGTTTTTAAAACATTGCATAAACAAGTAAACTAACAAACAAGCCAAAAGAAAACTAGTAAAAACTCTAAACTTTCACTTCATCTCCCCAGTTTTCAACTTTATGTTGTTTCTCTTCATGTCTTATTGTACTACCTCTGTTGTATAAAATTGTTGTAGTTATTCATTGGTTTATTGTTTAGTCTTTCTTCTTAAGAGTAGTTTATAACTCACAAATACAGTTTTATAACAATCTGTACTTTTCTGTATGCTGACTATTAGTAGTGAATTTTGTACCTTCAGATGGTTTCTTGCTCACACCTAGAGAAAGATACTGATATCTACCAATTCTGGCAGTAAAAGATACTGATATCTTTTTCTATGTGTGAAAACTTCTCTGATATTATTCCTTAAATTAAATGTTCTAGGCCAGGCGTCATGGCTCACTCCTGCAATCCCAGTACTCTGGGAGGCTGAGGCAGGCAGATCACGAGGTCAGGAGATCAATACCAGCCTGACCAACATTATGAATCCCGTCTCTACTAAAAATACAAAAATTAGCCAGGTGTAGTGGCGCACATCTGTAATCCAAGTTATGCAGGAGGCGGAGGCAGGAGAATTGCTTAAACCCAGGAGGTGGAAGTTGCAGTGAGCCAAGATCGTGCCACTGCACTCCAGCCTGGGACACAGAGTGAGACTCCTTCTCAAAATAAATAAATAAATAAATAAATAAACAAATAAATGTTCTATCCCTGCTTCTTTCTTGACCTCCTTTTTGTGGGCAATAACTTCCAAGTTTGCCCTTTTGAGGCTAGATTCTAACTCTTGTATGCATGCTTTATTCTTTTTTATTCTTTTTTCTTTTGTCTTCTCTATGTATTTTCAAATAGCCTGGTTTCAAGCTCACTAATTCTTTCTTCTGCTTGATCACTTCTGGCATTAAAAGACACTGATGCATGCTTCACTATGTTAATTTAATTTTTAAATTCTTCAATTTCTGCTTGATTGTTTTTAATTATTTTTATCTCTTTCTTAAATTTATCTGCTATATCTCTGAATTCCTTCTCTGTGTTATCTTGAATTTCTTTGAGTTTCCTCTAAACAGCTCTACGGTTGTTTGTCTGAAAAGTCACATATCTCTGTTTCTCCAGGATAGGTCCCTGGTGCCTCGTTTAGTTCATTTTGTGATGTCATGTTTTCATGGCTGGCCTTGATGCTTGTAGATATTCACTGGTGTCTGGTTATCGGAGAGCCAGCTGTTTATTGCAGTCTTTGCCATCTGGACTTCACAATCTGTAACTGTCCTTCTTAGGAAGACTTTCAAGGTATTCAAAGGGATTTGGGCCCCAAATTCAGTAACACTGTAATCTTACTTACTCGTAGAGATACCACCTTGGTGATGTTGTATAATATCCAGCAGAATTCTCTGGATTACCAGGCAGAGATTCTTTTTGTCTTCCTTTACTTTCTCCCAAATGAACAGCATCTCTCTCCCTGTCTCAATCTGTGCTCAGTTGCCTGGAGCTAGGGGTGGGATGATACAAGTACCCTGGTGGCCACCAGCACTGGCACTGTCCTGGATCAGATCTGAAGCAAGCGCAGCACTGGGTCTCACTTAATGCCCACTGTATCTACTACTTGGTTAATGCCTATGTTTGTTCAAGGCTCTAGGGCTCTACACTCAGCAGGTAGTGGAGCCAGCCGGGTTTGTGTCCTTCACTTCAAGGTAACAAAATCTTCCAGGCCCTAGGCGAGTCCAGAGATGCTGTCTGGGAGCAAATAATTATAGTCAAAAAAAATTACAAATCTACCTGGTGTTCTATTTGGTTGTGACTAATCTGGTACTTAAACCACAAGGCAATATCCTTCCCACTCTTCTCTTCTCTTTCAGCAGGCAGAGAAGCTTCTCCCCATGGCCACCACCCCCGACCGCAGGTTGTTCTGCCAGGCGAAAACCAATATTCACTTAAGACCTCAGGGCTCTTCCGTCAGCTTGTTGTGAATGTTCCCAGGGATGGAACTCACCTTTCGGGAAAGTTAGCGCCCCTCTGACCCAGGTCAAGTCAAAAAATGCTGTTCAGTAGGCTAGGCCTGGACTTAGAAACCCCAGGAGTGGAGCTTACTTGGTGCTCTACCCAACTGTGGCCAAACTGGTACTTAAAGCCAGCATGTCTCAGAGTCTCACCCAAGACCCCTGAAATACGATCTATGTATTACTCCTTGTTATTCCGGTCCCAAGAGATTTTAGTCAGCAGGTCATGGATTCTGCCAGGACTGAGTCCTTCTTTTCAAGGCATCAGATTCCCTTCTGGCCCAAGGTGCGTCTAGAAATATCACGCTGGAGCTAGAGCCTGGGATGGGGGCCTCACAACTCTGCTTGGTACTGTAACCTATTGTGCCTGAGCTGGTATTCAAATTGCAAGACAAAGTCCTCTTGACTCGTCTTTTTTCTCTCCCTGAGCGGAAGGAAAGTCATTTTAGTTGCTGTGAGTTGCACTGCCTGGGATTGAGGGAGGGGGGCACACAAGCACTCCCGAAGGTCCCCAGTTGGTGTCTCACTAGGTCACATGTTGCCTCAGTCTACTCGGTCTAAGTCCATCACAGAATCAGGACTTGCCTATGAAATTCAGTCTTTGTGGCTTAAACTGCCCTTCAAGTTTACCTAGGAGCTTAGAGCAGTTTATCCCATGGCAGTGAGTCTTGCAGAAACTCAAGTTCAAGCCACTGGCATCGACAATTCTGCTGTGGCTACGGCCGGTCTACATGCTCTCTCTGTGGGCGGGGACCGGCTGAGTTCAGCAGTGTTTTGTTTTCACTGTGATAGGGAAGTATTGCGATCAGTGCAAAATCCCCTAGTAACTGTGTTCTCATTTTCCCAAGTATATAGACTCTCTCTGTGCCACATGCCTGCTGCCAGGGGATGGAGGACAGGTGGCACTGACAATTCAAGACTGTCTTTCCTTCTCTCTTCAGTGCCTCTTTCAGCAATGCAAAGTGAAAACCAGGTATTGTGAGTGTTCACTTAGTATTTGGTTTTTGTGAAGGTGCTTTTCTGTGTTCCTGTGGGAGTCGGGGTGATGCTTGGTGGAGCCATCTATCCCACCATCTTCCTCTGCCCTCTCTGTTCCTACTTTTAATGCCTTTTTTAAAAGTCTGTCCTTGGAAATTGTTGTAACCATTATAGGAAAAGTTGTCAAAATGGTCTTATTTTTCTGTAGTATTTTAGATATATATAAAACTAGAATGAAATCAATCTTTGACAGGCCAAACCTTCATATACTTTGAGGGAGAAAGACAAGGGATGAATAAAATGCATATTAAAAGCTCACAATAAATTATTCAGTACAAATTACATTTATAAAAAAGTGCATGTTTCTGTGTATGTAGTTTCAAAACAAAGAAAATGAGATCGACAAAAGTGTATAAAAGGCAAAGACAAAACCAAAGGCAGAGGAAATCCCTACTATTGAGGTTTTCACAAAGCAAAAGAAGTATAGGGCTTATAGTGAAATTATTTTATTTACATTTTAATGTGTCATTTGTTTTAATATGACACAATTTTACCCAGTGTGAAACAGAGAAAAAAAGGAAGTAACATGTAGCCTAGACTGAAGAGCATTTCCATTAATATCCCCTCCATGGAGCCAGCTGTATTCAAGTCCTAAGAACTACAATCAAAAAAGTAGTTCAGTCTCCCGGTTTCTAGAGCTAAAAAGTACAGAAAACAGAAAGGAGTACATTCAATAGGAACCAAATGAATGGCTCAATATTGATTGTAAATGTTTTCTATCCCAAACATAACCTTGTCTCAAAGCACATCAGTGATGATTTTCATCATGGAAACCATAGGAACATGAATTGAAATACACTGAAGTGAAATCTAATAATATAGAACAGGTAAAAATAAAAGTGAAGAAAATAAAATAAAAATAAATATTTCACTGAAGTGTTATTTTAACAGAGTAGCTCACATTTATGCCTCTTTTTTACATATTTCACAAGCTCATGTGATATATAAGATGTTAAATAATAGAGTATGGGAAAGAGCTGTGAACAAAAAATCACTGACGGTTTTAATGCCAGCTTTGCCACTAACTTGGCTGTGAAAGCTTGGGCTAATCACTTCCTCTCTCCAAGTGTCCATCCCATTATTTGATTTAGATCACTGATTCTTCAAATTGTTTTGACTGAGACCCGCAGTAAGAAGTATATTTACAATGTGTATTGCATGAGACTGAGCATAGTTTCAAAGCACTGTATTAGATGATCTTCTGACCCATACAGAGATGATACTCTGTGACTCAGATTAATCAGGTTTATTTTTATACTGTTGGTATTCCTAATTAGCTGAAACTCAATTCAACTCTTCTGCAAGTATAGTGGAGAGTAAACTTGTGAAAAGTTGAATGCTATATTTCATTATTTTTAATGAGACAAATAATAATGTGTTCCCAACACAATATTTCTAAAACATCACTAAACCAGTTTTTTTTTTTTTTTTTTTTTTTGAGTCTCGCACTGTTGCCCAGGCTGGCGTGCAACGGTGCAGTGTTGGCTCATTGCAATCGCCGCCTCCTGGGTTCAAGCCATTCACCTGCCTCAGCCTCCCAAGTAGCTGGGATTACTGGGATTACAGGTGCCCGCCACCATGACTGGCTAATATTTTGTATTTTTAGTAAAGACGAGGTTTCACAGTATTGGCCAGGCTGGTCTGGAACTCCTGACCTTGTGGTCACTTGCCTCGCTCAAAATCCCAAAGTGCTGGGATTACAGGCATGAGCCACCGTGCTCGGCCCATTAAACCAGTTTTAAATACTGATATAATAATTCACTGATAATATTTTCGTAATATAAAACATTTTAAGGACCAGTTTAAAAAAATTTTTTTTTGAGACAGGGTCTCGCTCAGTTGCCCAAACTGGAGTTCCTTGGCATAATCATGGCTCACAGCTGCCTCAGCCTCCCATGCTCTAGTGATCTTCCCACCTCAGCTTCCCAATTAGCTGGGACTATAGGTACATGCTACCATGCCCAGCTAAGTTTTTTTTTTTTTTTAAGTTTTATTTTTCATAGAGACAGAGTCTCACTTTGTTACCCAGGCTTGTCTTGAACTTCTGTGCTCAAGTAATCTTCCTGCCTTGGCCTTCCAAAATGTTGGGATCACAGACGTGAGACACCACACCTGGCTCAATTTTTCAAGTAGTTGACAATGAAGGTACTAGTCTCTTTTACACTGTGATTAGTGTATTTGAGAAGTTCACATTGGCTTGTCTCATAAGAACTGACATTTTAAATTACAGGAAGTATATAAGCAGGTTGTTAAACAATAGTTTAAAGTAGGCTATAATACGACTATGGTTTGTAGCACAAGAATTGCCAAATGCCACATATAAAGATTTCTCCCTCTACCAGTACTCAAACCCTGATCTGGTTATTAAAATTTGCCAGACTACAATATACAAGGATAGAGACAGGAATCCATAACTCAGAGGGTTAGCTGGTGGTGTTTTCCTTTATACACACACACACACACACACACACACACACACACATATATATATATATATATATATGTATGTATATGTATTTTATTGCATTTTAGGTTCTGGGGTACATGTAAAGAACATGCAGGATTGTTGCATAGGTACACACACAGCAATGTGGTTTGCCCCCCTCCATCCCCATTACCTATTTCTGTCATTTCTCCCCATGTTATCCCTCCTCAACTCCCTGCCCCCTGCTGTCCCTCCCTTAGTCCCCTCGCACAGAACTCAGTGTGTGATGCTCCCCTCCCTGTGCCCATGTGTTCTCATTGTTCAACACCCACCTATGAGTGAGAACATGCAGTGTTTGATTTTCTGTTCTTGTGTCCGTTTGCTGAGAATGATGGTTTCCAGATTCATACATGTTCCTACAAAGGACACAAATTCATCGTTTCTTATGGCTGCATAGTATTTCATGGTGTATATGTACCACATTTTCTCTGTCCAGTCTATCATCTATGGGAGTTTGGGTTGGTTCCAAGTCTTTGTTATTGTAAATAGTGCTGCAATAAACATATGTGTGCATGTGGCCTTATAATAGAATGATTTATAATCCTTCTGATATATACACAGCAATGGGATTGCTGGGTCAAGAGATAGAGACACAAAAAAAACCTTCAAAAATTCAATAAATCCAGAAGCTGGCTTTTTTGAAAAGATCCACAAAATAGACCACTAGCCAGATTAATTAAAAAAGACAGAATAATCAAATAGATGCAATAAAAAATGACAAAGGGGTTATCATTACAGATTCCACATAAATACAAACCACCATTAGAGATTACTACAAACAACTCTCTGCACATAAACCAGTAAACCTGGAAGAAGTGGATAAATTCCTGGACACTTGCACCCTCCCAAGCATAAACCAGGAAGAAGTCGAAACCCTGAATAGACCAATAACAAGGGCTGAAGTTGAGCAGCAATTAATAGCTTACCAACCAAAAAAATCCCAGATCTAGATGAGTTCACAGCGAAATTCTACCAAACATACAAAGAGGAGCTGGTACCACTCCTTTTGAAACTATTCCAAACAATCCAAAAAGAGAGAATCCTTCCCAAATCATTTTATGAGACCAATATCATCCTGATACCAAAACCCGGCAGAGACTCAACAAGAAAAGAAAACTTCAGGCCAATATCCATGACGAACATAGATGCAAAAATTTTCAATAAAATACTGGCAAACCGATTGCAACAGCACATCAAAAAGCTTATCTATCACGATCAAGTAAGCTGGTGGTGTTTTCATACTATTTTGATATATAGCAGTTTTGATGATTCTTATTCTTTCAATAAAAACAATATCAACAATTGAGATTAAGAACATTATGTAAAGTCACACAACTAGCAAATGATCAAGCATAAACTCTGAACTGCCTGATGGTAAATTCCATGTACTTTTTACTTTAACAAATCCTTATATCCATCTGGTAAAATTCTACTGATATTTCAATGTCCTGTTTAAACATAAGTCATTTCCAAAATTTCTTTTCTAATTACCAATGTAGAATTGGTAAATACATTAGAATTAGTTTGTCATAATTTTAACTCTTATAACTCTGTCTGATCATCTTACAGAATGTATTATATACTTCCATATATTCTAACTATTTCTGCTTCTTAACCCCTTGACCTGTATTGCACTCAATAACTTTTCATAAATGAATGTAAGAATCATTGAAGGTGTGGGATACTAATGGGTATGGAGTTGCATTTGGGGACAATTAAAATGCTATGAAATTAGATGGCAGTGATGATCACACAATCTTGTGAATGTATTAAAAATTACTGAGTCATATGAGTTACAAGGGTGAATTTTATGGTATATGAATTATATCTCAATTTAGAAAGTAAAACATGACACTTTTTAAAAATCTATTATGTTCAGCTATGTGAACCTGCCATTTTTACGCATCAAAATGATTAAGTCAACAATTTCATGTAATTGGTTCTAATATTAGTAGGAAGTGTCTCCCAATAATATAATAATATGTTTCTGAAAGTAGCATTAGCAATTCTAATTGCAATGATTTTTCAATTCTAAAGTCTCATCCAGGAAAAAAAAGCAAATAATCTTTTTTGCATTGTTGATTTCTCTGTCATAAATCCTCTGTTTCTTATACTGGTGGATCTTTGTTTGATAGTTATTGAAGATAGTGAAACCTGAATTCTAATAATTTCAAGACTCAGGTGTTTGAAAATCTCCAAACTTTCCAGTATACGAATTTCTCAGAAATTCTGGGAAAAGTGTATCAGCTACTGACGAAAGATAGGAAACTCTCAATCCCTGAGTAGCAATGGTCACATGCTGTGGTACAACTCTTCAGAAAATGTGGAGGATAGTAACACTTCTCAGAAATTCCAACAGAACATATGTATATTTAGGAAAGCAGCTGTCCTATGTGAACATAAATAATGTATGTGTTGCTCAGAGAAAGATTAGAAATGCTTACATTTCAGGAAGTGAAAAAAAAAAAAAGGCAGAGGAAAAAAAATACCATAAGAGGGGTTGGTTCAGTGGACAGGATCATTAATTGAAGAAATATTTACTTTGTGAAGATTTCTGTTTCCATAGAGAAAGTTAATTTGGAGAAATATTTGGTCCATTTGTTGTTAAAGATAGAAGTTAAGGTGTAAAGACACAATTTCAACTTTTCATGTCTCTTGAGCAGGTGGTCACATTGTCCCTCACCTTTATTGTTAGAGTGGTACATATGAATATTTAAGGAAGCACTGGCAGAGGACAAGGTACAATTTTTTCATTGTACTTTAAATTGTTTAATAAAAGCTATAGAAGAAAATAAAAACATCTAAAAGACCCTGAGGTCATAGAGTGTGTACTTCATCTATACCCTGGTGCTGTTTCACTCTCTCTTACTCGGTGTAATATTTTCTTTAGAATAGTCTACTCTAAATTCTGAAGGACAGAGCCTTGTGAATCCAGTTTGTTAAGACAACATGTAGCTGAGTACACTTAAATTTAAGTTGACTTATTGCTATACAGATTGTGGTGCATGACTTTAAAACCTGCACCTTCCCTCAACAGAAAAATGCACTTTGATAAAAATGATATAAATGTTAGTACTACATAGAGACATAGCATTATCACCATTTTCGATTATGTTGCAATAGCATGGTGTAAACCAGAAATAAAATTCTAAGTCACCCAACTGACTGTATATATCCATCCTCTCAGCCAAGGGGATTCCAAAAATCCCTGAAAAACTAGTTCAGGCCATGATGGGAAGTGGAGGTTGAACATGCTTCATTATATTCTCCTCCCTTTAGAATTCAGGCACAACTGACCAGCATTAACATTAAAACGGATATCTTAAGACTGACAAAATAGACTCTTTGTAGCGATAAGATACCAAATTTCAATTTGACTCTAGTATAGCATCACATGACAGATACCAGGCCCTGAGGGAAACTGAAGTATTTTACCAAAAAATATTTTTTTTTTTTTTTTTTTTTTGAGACGGAGTTTCGCTCTTGTGACCCAGGCTGGAGTGCAATGGCGCGATCTCGGCTCACCGCAACCTCCGCCTCCTGGGTTCAGGCAATTCTCCTATCTCAGACTCCTGAGTAGCTGGGATTACAGGCACATGCCACCATGCCCAGCTAATTTTTTGCACCTTTAGTAGAGACGGGGTTTCACCATGTTGACCAGGATGGTCTCGATCTCTTGACCTCGTGATCCACCCGCCTAGGCCTCCCAAACAGGCTTGAGCCACCGCGCCCGGCACAAAATATACTTTTTGACATATTTTGAAGTAGCCCCGCAGAGCTGTTTCTTGTGGGGGAAATTTACATTGCATAGATAATCTTCTTCCATTTTCAGGCCTTTTTCTGAGCCCAAAGAGACTAGCTGAGAGTCTAATACTTTTTAAAGGTCTCAATAGGAAACGTTTGCTATATATTGCCTCTAAGGTTGGGTGAGACTTTATCTACATAATAAGAACATACAACTTGTATGATATCTTAACCCAGAATCTCCTTTCTATTGATTCCAGAGCCTTACGAAATAATTTATCTCTTTTTTTTTTTTTTTTTTTTTTTTTTTTTTTTTTTTTTTTTTTTTTGAGACGGAGTTTCGCTCTTGTTACCCAGGCTGGAGTGCAATGGCACGATCTCGGCTCACCGCAACCTCCGCTTCCTGGGTTCAAGCAATTCTCCTGCCTCAGCCTCCCGAGTAGCTGGGACTACAGGCGTGCATCACCACGTCTGGCTAATTTTTGTATTTTTAGTAGAGACGGGGTTTCACCATGTTGACCAGGTTGGTCTCGATCTCTCGACCTTGTGATCCACCCGCCTCGGCCTCCCAAAGTGCTGGGATTACAGGCTTGAGCCACTGCTCCCGGCTAATTTATCTCTTTCAATCAACTGCCAATCAGGAAACCTTTGAATCTACCTACGACCTTTGATCCCCTGCTTTGAGTTGTCCCACCTCTTGGGATCAAACCAATGTATACCTCACATGTATTGATTGATGCCTTATGTCTCCCCTAAATGTAGGAAACTAAGCTGTAACCAGTCACCTTGGACACATGTTCTCAGGACCCCCTAGAGCTGTGTCACTGGTCATGGTCCTCACATTTGGCTCAGAATAAATCTCTAGAAAGTGTTTTACAGAGTTTGTCGTTTTTTTTCTTATAATGTTCTATCTTCTTTAGCATCTAGTTGAGCAGTGGGTGGGTGATAGAGTCTGCACTGATACCACAGGATATCTTACCTTTTCTCTTCTCTGAAGTCATCCTGAGGTGAAAGAACTCTGAAATGTGAGTTAGAAAGCCTGAGTTCCGCCGGGCGCGGTGGCTCAAGCCTGTAATCCCAGCACTTTGGGAGGCCGAGGCGGGTGGATCACGAGGTCAAGAGATCGAGACCATCCTGGTCAACATAGTGAAACCCCGTCTCTACCAAAAGTACAAAAAAATTAGCTGGGCATGGTGGCGTGTGCCTGTAATCCCAGCTACTCAGGAGGCTGAGGCAGGAGAATTGCCTGAACCCAGGAGGCGGAGGTTGCGGTGAGCCGAGATCGCGCCATTGCACTCCAGCCTGGGTAACAAGAGTGAAACTCCGTCTCAAAAAAAAAAAAAAAAAAAAAAAAAAAAGCCTGAGTTCCTGATCTGTGTAAACACGACTTTTCTCAAATACAACATAAGTTATTTGGACTAGTTTATTTCTTAGTGCCTAACATTTTATATTCATGCTTACCTTCTTCTGCTCACATAAGACCTTGTCAATTAATATTACAATTTTAATGTATGTACTTTCCTCTTCCGTATTATACACAGCCATATACATAGCTGAAGGAGATAATTATAGAAATATGAAGGCTTTTACTTCTCCTCTACATGACGTTAATCATTATTCTGAGTGAAAATTTAAATACAATTTTTAAACAGGAAATGCCGTATTCATAGTATGAATAATAAATGTATTTGAACAAGATATTCCATGACTCACTTCTGAGGAAAATAGGAAAATAGCTATTGTGCAGTTGAGTGCATTCATAGCCAATTAAATGGCCAGATACTCATAATACCGATTAATTGAAGAATTTCTCTAGGAGAATGGGTTAGAGAGCTCTGCATTAAACCAATTCCACATTTCTTGTTATCATTGATTTGAAAATATTTAAAACTTTATGTCTTAATTTGATATAAGGATAAAAGTATATGTTACTACCTTGAAGCGAACATTTTTCAAGTAGCAGAGTCTGTAATAATGGGCTAAAATCAACAAAAGAGTATTTACTGAGAGAAATATAAGGCCACCTGCATGTATAATTTTGAAGAATCAGACACATAGAGCAAGGGAAAATTTTGCTTTCTAGCATCTCAAAACTAATAAGGCCTACATGTTTCAGTTTACCATGATCTCAACCTAAGATGCGATTGCATCTTAGTAGCCAAACAATCCAGTGATGGATGGGTGGATGGTCTATACAGATACTGGAGGTACTTGATTATGAATCCAGAGTCTCCTTGAGTTTCAGTAGACCAATTTTTTATGTTTTTAGTGTCCTATTTCAGAGAGAAACAATTGTAACAATCAAATAAATATTTGTCTTTAGTATTTTTAAGGGTACAAGGAACAGTATTAATATATTCAATTTTCAGAATTTATGTATTGGTTGTTACATTTCAAATAAAATGTATTGCATAGTTTCCAATTAGTGGTCAAATAATATATAGGAATAGAAAGCCACTTCTTGGGCAGTGTTTATAAAATTGTACAGTGTTTATAATCTGGGCTGTACATGGAGACTTAGAAGGGATTTTACATGGCTTCACTATTCACACATAAGGATATCACCCAGGCTTGGTTTTAAATAGTAAAGTAAGTAAAAGCTGTTCCTACAACTGTACTTTTGGAATTACACTTAGAATGAAATCCTAAGTTTGCATGCCCACAAGTCTTTGAACAGTCTGAACTAGCCTACCTTTCCTATCTTACGATATGTTGTTTTTTCTTTGCCCAGCCTTGAACCAGTGTTCTTTCTTCTGTTCTTTGAACGCATCTGTGTGTATACCCAGATTCATCTAATAAGCCCAAAACACATTAATAAGTAGCAAGGGTGTGTAGAAAATGAAACTTCAGTAGCATGTGGATAGTTTTGTCTAGAATTTTTTTAATGTAAATACAATACATACGTGTTATTTTAGTAGCTATTTTCCATAGTTGTAATCATCAACTTTACCATAGCTTCCTCAAAGCCAGTATTTCGGAACTAACAAATTTAACTTTAAAAGGTCTTATTTATAGCATTATTTTATTATGTTTGAAAAAAAAAAAAAAGAAATCATGAATATTTACTTTCCAGGATAATCAGTGACAGACAAAATATTGAATAAATTTTGTTCCATTTTATTAGTGAGCAGGGTAGGCAAAACCAAAATGCCAGTTTCATTCATTTAAAATAAAATTTGCCAAAATCTATGTTGTTGAGGGTCTGGGTAAACTGAAAGGGAATGTGAGGAGAAAATAAACTGAAGACACAGTACTGTAGCATGGTTTTGATTTAAGTGAATATTTTCTGAGTTTTATAGTTACCAAATCTTGCATATGGAAATTATAGTTGCTCTTAATCTGCTTTAGAAGACTGACGCAAATATTAAAAAGTAATGAACTAACAAGATTGTTTGTTAATTTCACATAAAAGCGCTAATTATACATCATTTGCTGCCAACAGCTAAACCCAAGAGACATCTTCTAAGAAATTGTTAAATAAGCTTCTTCACTAAAAATGTGAATACAGCTGAGTTGCATGATGAATTTCTATTTAAGGGCTCCAGTGGTATCTTGCCCTTAAAAAATAAAGAGAAAAGGCCGACACGGTGGCTGACACCTGTAATCCCAGCGAGGCGGGCAGATCACGAGGTCAGGAAGTCGAGACCAGCCTGACCAACATGGTGAAACCGCATCTCCACTAAAATTACAAAAATTAGCTGAGCGTGGTAGCAGGCGCCTGTGGGGAACATTCCCGTGTGAGACCCCCAAAAGGCGTGAGTCTCGCTATACGGTGAGTTTGATCCCAAACACAGTTTCCTACTGGAGGCAGTCGAGGAGCTATCCGGAAAAAGGAACTTAAAGATGAATGATCAGTTTCTTTTTTTTTTTTTTGAGACGGAGTTTTTTTTGCTCTTGTTACCCAGGCTGGAGTGCAATGGAACGATCTCGGCTCACCACAACCTCCGCCTCCTGGGTTCAGGCAATTCTCCTGCCTCAGCCTCCTGAGTAGCTGGGATTACAGGCATGTGCCACCATGCCCAGCTAATTTTTCATACTTTTAGTAGAGATGGGGTTTCACCATGTTGACCAGGATGGTCTCGATCTCTTGACCTCGTGATCCACCCGCCTCGGCCTCCCAAAGTGCTGGGATTACAGGCGTGAGCCACCGCACCCGGCGGAATGATCCGTTTCTAATATCAACCACAATGTCATTTGGGCCTAAAACTATGCGTTGCTGCTAGACCGAGTGACCCCCTGCCAGTAACCGGTTCCTGCTTTTAACTTTTTATGACTCTTTCTTTCTTTCTTTTTTTTTTTTTTAAAGTAATGATAACTTTATTCTAAGGTTCTTTTTTTTTTTTTTTTTTGAGATGGAGTTTCGCTTCTTGTTACCCAGGCTGGAGTGCAATGGCGCGATCTCAGCTCACTGCAACCTCCGCCTCCTGGGTTCAGGCAATTCTCCTGCCTCAGCCTCCTGAGTAGCTGGGATTCCAGGCACGCACCACCATGCCCAGCTAATTTTTTTGTATTTTTAGTAGAGACGAGGTTTCACCATGTTGACCAGGATGGTCTCGATCTCTCGACCTCATGATCCACCCGCCTCGGCCTCCCAAAGTGCTGGGATTACAGGCTTGAGCCACCGCACCCGGCCTATTCTAAGGTTCTTATTAGTTTTTACATACTCTGTATTCTATTTCTAACACAAAGTGGACATTTTAGGTTGCTTTGCATATGAAATAAAGGTACTAATGAATACACAGAAATTAAGCGCCAAGGTGCTTAATTGGTCTAATTACCCTCTCCACCTTTTTTTTTCCCCCTTGAGAGTCTTGCTCTGTCACTCAGGCTGGAGTCCAGTGGCTCTTTCTTTGCTCACTACAAACTCCACCTGCTGAGTCCAAGCAATTTTGTCTCAGCCTCCCAAGTAGCTGGGATTACAGGCTCCCACCACCATGCCCACCTTGCCCTCCCCACCTTATGGCGAAAAGAGGCCAGGAAAAACTGACTTGCCCAAGGACAAGGCCAGTTGCTTTTTTGTCTCCCAAAGTCTATAAGTTAGAATGAGAGATTAATTTGTGCAGTCTATTAGATTATATTTAAACCTATTTTGAGATCGATAAAATTGACAGACTCTCTCCAAACCTCTAATACTTATCCCAAAAGGATTACAACACAATCAACTAAACAAGTTTATGGGTTACATCTGACAATAATTCTCTATCGAAAAGGGAGAGGAATAAAATAACACTTGGCTAAAATCGTATCATTTTAAAATGATTACTAACCACTTGTTACAAAAATCACCTCTTGTTTTTATTTTTTTTATATTAGTTTGATACGTGAATGTTAATCCAACTTAATTTTTTTTTTCTTTTTTTTTTTTTTTGAGACGGAGTTTCACTCTTGCTACCCAGGCTGGAGTGCAATGGCGCGATCCGGCTCACCGCAACCTCCGCCTCCTGGGTTCAAGCAATTCTCCTGCCTCAGCCTCCTGAGTAGCTGGGATTACAGACACACGCCACCATGCCCAGCTAATTTTTTGTATTTTTAGTAGAGACGGGGTTTCACCATGTTGACCAGGATGGTCTCGATCTCTTGACCTCGTGATCCACCCGCCTCGGCCTCCCAAAGTGCTGGGATTACAGGCGTGAGCCACCGCGCCCGGTCAATTTTTGAAGGAGAAACAAAATGAAAAATATTTTTTAAAAAACAATCAAACAGTGATGTCTCTTGTCATGAGTTGGATGCCTGTGACTGACATCAGGTATTGCTAAGTAATAAACATTTTGTCATTCAACTCTAAATCCCTTATTAGCATTAGTTTTAAAGGAAATGTTACAGCTTTTATATTACTTGATTTGCTATTTAATAACAGTTTTAAGTACACTGGTAGACACTGAAAAAGAAAACCCTGAATAGAAAAGAAAAAGACAATTTAAAATCAGAGTTTGTTGAAGGGTATTATAAGTGCAACTTTATCCATATGCATTCCTATTAAGGCATTTTCATTGTCCAAATATCTCAACATGTACATCAAGGTTTATATATAAAATGGGCTCCTTTTGTATTAATTCAAGAATTAAAGAAAAAAATACATCTCAGGACTAAGGGTAGCTGAAAAGAAAAACACAAAAATTCACTTTTCTCACAAAAAGTAAGATACAAAAGTCATTTAGCATACATTATTACTCCCCACTGTAATTCCAGATTTGGTACAGTATCTTTTTCATTTCCTGACATAAACCATTAAGACAGCACAGGCTGTAGTACTTCATTGTGAGATGGCTGCAATTCTATAATATGCACAGTGATTTTAAAAGAGGCTTTTAATATGCCTTGCATGAAAGTGCTACATGCAAACCTGTTTTGTGAACTCTTTGGTAACCACCAATTCAAAAATTTGGACAAAAGCATTTCCACGTGGCCAGATCTGAAGCACATTATTGGAGCTCTGCGCCAAAGGCATCACCCTGTATATTGACTCTTAAGCTTTAACCTTTTCTTTACTGTTAAAGAAAGGTTGCCTGACTGCCTTGTACCCTAGATAATGGTTTAACTGTTGGGATATTTGCAAAGCAAATGCCACCATAAGGGATGGCTTTGATTTCTGACTCAGAGACTCCTGAATGGGGAAGTTGAGTTAAGTTGAGTCAGGAGCAAACAAAGGAGAATCTGGTTAAAAGATATTCTGATGAGCAAAACCAGAAAACCTTTTCACATCTCAGTTCTAAAACAAGATCAAACCAGAGATACCTGCAGCCAGGAGGAATAATGTCTGGATGTAAACAAGCTTTGTGATCACAGGAAATTCTGTTACTTTTTACAACCACTGATTGTGTATCTGACTTCTCTATTGTATAGGCCCTGTAAGGTACCATTTGCATTTCCTCTTGCAGGGCCTATCAGCCCTCCAGATCCCCGCTCAAGCGCACTCTCTCTTCCAGGTATTGGGACCCTCTTGCAGGTCGAGAGACCCCCGGCAGACGTGCGTACCCGTCCTGGACGGTCCCCGACAGGCGCCTGTAATCCCAGCTGCTCAGGAGGCTGAGGCAGGAGAATTGCTTGAACGTTGGAGGCAGAGGTAGTGAGCCTAGATCGTGCTGTTTCACTCCAGCCTGGGCAACAGAGCAAGTGAGACTCCCTCTCAAAAACAAAAGCAAAACAAGTAAGTAAATAAAGAGAAAATAAATATAAGTAAAATCCCAGGGCACATTAAATGTATTCAGGGAGCAAAATTAGTTTGCTCATGGGAAGTGCCTCATTAATATAATTACAACTGATTTCAACATATGTTTTAAAGGGTAGACTTTATAAGAATTATATTTAGTCTATATTTGCAGGCTTATTATATTGAATGCTTATTGTAAATGTCATTGTTATTACTTTTAATATTCTAATAGTATAAGTCATAGCTGTAATTTTCCAAAGTGTATTTGAAATGCTACCCTGGTGCTTTGGTTTCAGGGTTCTGACTATAATTTTATATTATTTCTATTAAAGTATTTGTTATACAGGTGCAGGAGAGATGCTTCATGGGTTTTTTCCTTTGTAAAAATACCATTAAAACAACCACCTCTTGTTGATTTTATTTTTAACTTACTTTTTCACATGAATCCATTTTCTATGTCTAATGGTAGCTTTTAGCAGGTAATTTACAGGTGAGAGCCTGCTAATTTTGATCATTTGCTGGGCCTGTTGAATGGCAATTATGTTTTAATTCTATAAACATAGCAAATGTGTTTTTTAAACTAAGATGATTTTTAACAATTTTACAGTCTTATTTGATAAAAAGATGTTTGGAGTCATTGGTTATTAACCTGAGACACAACTAGTATCTACTGCTCTGTGGACAAATTAGAAAAAGCTGCCCTTCCTCGAGTATCCTGCTTAGTAAGCAGAGTGTAAGCTTAATTTCAATCCTCACTTGTACCTCTAGACGACATTGTGCAGAGTACAAAGTGTAAAACCACTGTGGTACAAAACAGAGTCCATTTTTTTGCTCAACTTCCTGGTTCCTAGCCCATCGGGGCCAGCCTTAATCCCCTGATGCTCAGTGCCTATGAAAACAAGTGTAAACCGGGCGCGGTGGCTCAAGCCTGTAATCCCAGCACTTTGGGAGGCCGAGGCGGGTGGATAACGAGGTCAAGAGATCGAGACCATCCTGGTCAACATGGTGAAACCCCGTCTCTACTAAAAAAATACAAAACATAAGCTGGGCATGGTGGCGTGTGCCTGTAATCCCTGTAATCCCAGCTACTCAGGAGGCTGAGGCCGGAGAATTGCTTGAACCCAGGAGGCGGAGGTTGCGATGAGCCGAGATCGCGCCATTGCACTCCAGCTTGGTAACAAGAGTGAAACTCCGTCTCAAAAAAAAAAAAAAAAAAAAAAAAAAAAAAAAAACAAGTGTAAAAGTAAAGATCAAGTCCTTGGCCTCATTTCACTAAGCATAAATAAAACTTTGCAATAGCATGGTGCTCCTCAGTTTGTCTTGCATAAACTTTTTTGACATAGATTTTTGTATCTACTCCCATCACACTTGATTTATTTGGACTTTCTCTGGGTGCTCATTTATTTATAATTATGGATATAAAATATCTATAGCATTCTTTTTTCTGTTGTAATATAATTGTTTCTATTTGAAATATTGAAATCATTGAAATGTAAAGCTGAAAGATACATTAGAAATCATATGTTATTGTCTCCTTTTTATCACAAATTTAAAGTTTAATTGAAATAGTAAAAATAATTATAAAAATTTAAAAATATAGATAGGTAAAAATAAGAAAAAGATATTTTCAAACTCTTTTAAAACTATTTTTTCACTTAAAATATATATAGAAATTTTCATTTTTAAAATTGTAGTTGTCTGTTATTATTCCAATGGTGACATTCTATCATTTGATTTTACCACAATTTTAATTAGACAATTATCTATGTTGGAATATTTAGTTTACTCCTGATCTTTTTGATGCTGTAATAGGCATATTATAAGCTAAGATTAACACATTGTATCTAAACCTTTATTGATATCCATGATTATTTCCTCAGACTAAACTCCAATAAGTGGAATTTTTGGATCAAAGAACATTATAATTGTAAGGGATTTGTTTTCTGCTTTAACTTGCTCTCAATAAAAGTTCTGCTATTTATTCTCCCACAGATAGTATGAGAGCAAGCATTGGCCCAAATCTTTTCTAACAATAAACATAATTACATAAACCAAACTTTTCCATTTTGATTGATAGAAATTATAATTATTAATTTAAGTTGCATTTATCAACTTATTTATTATTTTTATTTCTTCTTTGGTTATTCATTTTTCTACAGATATATGCAACTGTTCTTATTGACTCATGTAAATAGTTTATATATTAAGAATATTTATCCATTTTCTAAATACATTGCAACTTTTCCAATAGTTTGTCATTTGCTTTTCAATCTGTTTATGACAATTTTGGCACAGTTTACAATAATATTTTAGAATGTTCTTAGATGATTTACTTTCATAAAAAGAAAGGTCAAGAATACATAATATTCTTCTAGTTTTTATACTATTATATTTACCATGCACCTTTATAGCTTTAATATATTTAAAATACATTTCGAAATGTAGTTTTACAAGAAGATTCTGACTCCACCACATAGTAACATTTTATTTTTAGTCAAATCACAAAATCTTTGAAGTCTCAGTTTTTCTATCTGTAAATTGAGGACCTATCAGACCAACAGAAGAGGTGGAAATTCTAAATAAAACTCACGAGCATATGAAAACCCATTGAACCATAAAGAGTATACTTTCTGTTACTGATAAAAATTATTTTTTGTTAGTAATCAGTTACTTCCACAGTTACCTATTTAATTTTAATTCTCTATTGCACCCTAGGAAGAGTATTTATTGAATATATTTTACATTTAATAAAGGCAGATAGAATAGCTAATTTTTAAGCCCATGGGTTCCTTGCTTTGTACATTGTTATGTTTGCTTGTTTGTTTTGGCTAGAAAAGCCTAAGATCCAAAATTGAACGGCTTTTTAACAGCTTTTCAGTCAAGGGTTGATTTTCCTTTGCAACCTCCATTGCTGGCCATGTTAAAAGAATAACATCAAGTATCAAGTTCATTACAGATAATATTTAGGCATTGTAATTACCACTTTCCTTATATAACTTCACTTCATATACAGTAAATAAAGGAGAAAGGAACTTTGACACTGTTTTGAAATGACATGTTCATGGATTCATTCTACTTGTAAAGTTAGCAATGTTAACTAATTATAAACTTGTACACTTTTGGATACATGTAGATTGCAATTGATTTGTGAAAATATCTAGTACTGAAGTTGTAACAGTTTATATAAACTCTGAGGAGATTATTTTTTAACTCACGTTGTTTTCCAGACATAGAATTATCAATGGTTTTACTGATGATCTTTATAGATTATCTTATAGGTAGTTTTAAACTATGAAACGTTAAGTTTAACTATTTTTCTCCAGATGTGACTAATTACTAATACATTTTAAAAATTGCTCTATTTATAGATATCAACCTTTTATTTAGGGCACTAAACACTGTCCTTCACCTGTTTATTGTGGAGTGCATTGCTAATTAGCTATCAAGTATCAGTGAGGATTAATAAAATGTACAGAAATTTTTTATCTAAAGTAGGTATAAATATCCCCCTGGTAAACATAAGGAATTACTTGGTTTCTGGATGAAGTGTGCTTAAATAATGTCAGCAGTTCTACGTAAGACATTATAATTTTGTGGGGAAGAATAAAAGATAAAATTAGAAAATCACTCGTGTACCTCACTAGAGAAAAATTATTAAAGTTTAAATTTAAAAAAGGAGGTCTGGTATATTTGAGAACTTTAAGAAAAAACATTCTTGTTTGAGCCCAATTCATTGTATACCCACTTCACTAGTGAATCTAACCTTGATGATGATGTGTTTGCCTGTCAAGGCCAGCTTGGGGGATTAATGAAACCTAAACCACAAAGTGTTTCTAGTTTGGCATAGGGAATGTGAGATCGGCTGCTATCTAAGGAGAGGTGATATTTATAGGAAGGAATGAAGCAGTGGAGATGGATTCATTTTTAGGAAGACTGGATAGTATTTCTTTAATAATCTCATCCCCACCCCCTCAAATGTGTGGCTTCTGCACGTAGATTTTTCTGTCATGAAACACTTAACCCATAATACTACTTTTTTTCAAACCACCTCACTCTGTTTTCTCTGGATTATATTCTCCACATTAAAATTTATTATTTTCCCACAATATTTCCAATTTTCACCTGCTTCCTGTTCTAAAGAATTTCATTTCTTCTCAACTGACAGTGTCACACTACCCCTCTCTATTTTTAATCATCAGTCTTTGTCCATCTGTTCTTCTCTCTTTTTTTTTTTTTTTTTTTTTTTTTTTTGAGACGGAGTTTCGCTCTTGTTGCCCAGGCTGGAGTGCAATGGCGCACTCTCGGCTCACCGCAACCTCCGCCTCCTGGGTTCAGGCAATTCTCCTGCCTCAGCCTCCCGAGTAGCTGGGATTACAGGCACACGCCACTATGCCCAGCTAATTTTTAGTATTTTTAGTAGAGACGGGGTTTCACCATGTTGACCAGGATGGTCTCCATCTCTTGACCTCGTGATCCACCCGCCTCGGCCTCCCAAAGTGCTGGGATTACAGGCTTGAGCCACCGCGCCCGGCTCTTCTCTTTCTCACATACACAAACACCATCCATTCCCCCATGCTCCCTGTATTGCTTTGCCTCTGAGTCACAGCTTTTACAATCAGAATGTTTGATAAATCTGCTGCAAATATAATTTTCCCAGCAAATTATATGATCAAACATGTTTAGATAGACAAAGTCCTTTGTTACAGGATTGATGAATTTATGGGCTTTATTTACATTATTTATTTTACTTGAAGAGGGGAACTTTCAGAGTTGAGAAAAAATATAGTTTACTTGTATAAAATAATACAGCATACCCTTTCATTCCCAAAAAGCCATAGCCAAGTCACTTTCATAAAAATAAGTTAAACTGAGAGGTTTTTTTTTTTTTTTTTTTTTTTGAAAAATGTAAACACTGGAAAGTTTTTTGCAGTAACAGTAAGGTCCACAACGGAGGGTGAGAAAGTGCATATATTTAATCATTGTTTAGCAAGAGTAGCACCTTCTCAAGCACTTAAGAAAAACGATTGCATGATGAAGCACAATTTCTCTAACTTCTCAAATCTAGACTTCATTTGTTAAATGCTATATATTTTTTTTTTTTTTTTTTTTTTTTTTGAGACGGAGTTTCACTCTTGTTGCCCAGGCTGGAGTGCAATGGCATGATCTCGGCTCACCGCAACCTCCGCCTCCTGGGTTCAGGCAATTCTCCTGCCTCAGCCTCCTGAGTAGCTGGGATTACAGGCACACGCCACCATGCCCTGCTAATTTTTAGTATTTTTAGTAGAGACGGGGTTTCACCATGTTGACCAGGATGGTCTCGATCTCTTGACCTCGTGATCCACCCACCTCGGCCTCCCAAAGTGCTGGGATTACAGGCTTGAGCCACCGCGCCCGGCCTTAAATGCTATATATTATTATTATTACAAGAAAACAGGTAGTATCACCAAAGAGAAATAGAAGAGTTATTTTATTTAACTCAGTCTTATCAATTTATTTTTCTATGGAAATACCACTCAATACACTTCATTATAAAGAAGAAATACAAGCTTTTGTGGTAGCTATGGAATTACCCTATGACATGACATTATGTTTTTTACCTGTATAAAATGTATTTTACCCCTGGCTTTGGCCCATTTGTCTTGAAATATGGTCATTTTACATAGCTCTTTATTTAGGGACTTGAAAAATTATCTCCCAGTAATATTTGATCATGCAAAGCTATTGTTATAGTACTACATAACAGTTACGGAATTATTTTTTCTCTCCCATTATATATGTGCTGCTCAATTATTTAGCAACAACCTCACAATGAGCCACTTGTTTCATGATAGATAATGATAACACTGTTATTTCAACCTTAACACTCCCGTGAAAATAAATAATTTGGTCCTGTTTAGTGTTTATGTTGGAATAATTTTCAGAAGAATGAGGCATGTTAATAGCATTCTAGTTTATGAAAGACTATGAACTTCAAACATTTCATAACTTCGAACTTTTCAGTATTCTGCAGTTTCATTGGCTGCATGTGTACCTTTTGCACCCAGGCTACAGAGGTTGTAAACAGTGAAAAATGGAAATGGCTAATGAATCATACCGTAGACATGTAAAAGGTCAATGTTGTGCAGTTTATTATTGTCTTCCAGAGAATATATAGGACATTAAAATTCTGATGCTACAGTCTCGTGACAAAGAATATAATGAGAACTATAAATAATAAACAGTATAACATGAATCTTCTTGTGACCATGATTAGAGCTTTGAATAGGAAATACTTAACCAATTACCATGATTACCAGAAAAAAGGACTACTTCGTTGATGTTCATCTATCTCTTTTGTGGCTAGACTCTATTTAAGCCACAGAGAATAAAAATAAATAATATATATTCAAGAGTGTTGAATACATTGCTTTATGAGCACTTTCCAAGATAAATAGCATGTTATGGCTATATAGGATTAATATGGCTCATAGTCTACCAGAGTAATTCTAAAATAACAACTTTAGTGTGACTCATTTATTTAAAAACAGATGTTTTTATATCATTGAGGACACTGCCATGTGTGATAACAAACTAATACAGTAATCCATGCAGAAGCTATGTATAAACAAAAATATTTGCATTACATTTTGCATTTAACAGCAGGATTCCAGGCTTATTTGATACTTGCATCCATTGAAACTGGCTATATACAAACAGAACTCTTCATAAACTAAAGAAAACGTATTTATCCTGCACCTTAGACATATAAATAAAACTTCAGTGCCTCAATTTGCTAATAGGTAGCCATTATTGTTTGCTATTGGTGTTCAGTGTTTAGACATGACATAGAAAATAAAAAAACACACACAGGTTGAGAAAAGAGAAAAGAGAGTTGAAAAGGAGCCAGTTGTATTGATGTCACTTGCTTGTTTTAGTGAATTTGTCATGGATTTCTTTAATTAATTGTAAGTTAAGTTTTTCTGAGTGTTGATATGAGCTACTTTCTTCCTTTGAGAAGGAAAACAAATCTTGTCCTGCTTTCACTTACCACACCTTTTGGCAACTCTCTAGCGATATAGCACTACTATTGACACGACAACTTGATTTCTTGTCAAAATATCTTTAAACATCTGACTCAAAAGATATTTTTGATGAGTATAAACATGCCTAAATTCTCTCTTCATAAGGATTAAAATTCAATAAATATTTAGTACACTGGGACTAAGCTACCTCATCATGAGCAGCTGTACAAAGATTTGCTGAATACTTCTGTTCCATCCACCACAGTGAATTGATGGAATTATGCCAGCTTCGGGACATACACAGGGTGAAAGGAATTTTATCAGGCACTATCCAGATGTTTCTGCTAACCCCTAGAATACCACCTGTACATTTAAAATGCTTATTATGAAACAAAAGAATTTTGATGAATCTAAGTGTCCTTCTCACCAGAATAGCAAATGTCTCTTTTTTGGTGCTAAAAATTCATTATTGGTTTTTGTCTCTGGCATGTTTTATCAGCCTCTATCTAACTGGTTATATCACCTACTCTATCAGCACTAAATATTCAAAAATGCTTATTTGATGAAGTGTCCTCTTCAGACATTTCTAGTTGATTGGTTGTTCATGTACAATAGCACTATGTTTTAGGGCATTTTACTATATAGTGAATTGTTGTACAGCTGTCAAAATGTACATCACTTCATACTGCATGCTGCGTCCTTATTTTCATTACTTGAAATTTTAAAAGCTCCCATCTGAACATTTTGATAATCTCTCAGAACTGTCATTATAATGGCAAAAATTAGGAGAAGTGCAAACACAGCAGTATCTCAGAAAAATATTTCCATGTGAGTAAAGTATTTTCATTTGCACTTCAAAGTTCTGAGCACATAGTGATATGGTTTGGCAGTGTCCCCACCCAAATTTCATCTTGAATAGTAGTTCCCATAATCCCCATGTGTCTGTTGTGGAAGGGATCCGCTGGGAGGTAATTGAATCATCAGGGCATTTATCTTTATGGTGTTCTCATGATAATGAGTGAGTTCTCACAAAATCTGTCAATTTTATAAGTGGCTCCTCCACATCTTCACTCTGCACTTTTCTCTCCTGCTGCCATTTGAAAAAGTATGTTTTTGCTTCCCCTTCTGCCCTAATTGAAATTTCCCGGAGGCCTCCCCATGTGGAACTGTAAATCAGTTAAACCTCTTTCCTTTATAAATTGCCCAGTCTAGGGTATGTCCTTATTAGCAGTGTGGGAACGGGCTAATAAATATAGTGAGCTCTTTGTTCAGACAAAGGGTGAAAGGATCAGTCCTGTTCCACCTTGATTTTGGACTCTTAATGAGCCAGAGCTATATATACTATGTAATTAGCAACAAGAAAAAGTTGAAACACAAACACCAGTTCGTGTTTAAGCGCTGGTCTAAATACTCTTCTATCTTCCTTCCTCCTTCTTTCCTGGCTTTTCTTTTTTTTCTTTTTTTTTTTTTTCTTTTTTTTTTTTTTTTTGAGACGGAGTTTCGCTCTTGTTACCCAGGCTGGAGTGCAATGGCGCGATCTCAGCTCACCACAACCTCCGCCTCCTGGGTTCAGGCAATTCTCCTGCCTCAGCCTCCTGAGTAGCTGGGATTACAGGCACGCGCCACCACGCCCAGCTAATTTTTTTTTTTTTTTTTTTTTTTTTTGAGACGGAGTTTCGCTCTTGTTACCCAGGCTGGAGTGCAATGGCGCGATCTCGGCTCACCGCAACCTCCGCCTCCTGGGTTCAGGCAACTCTCCTGCCTCAGCCTCCTGAGTAGCTGGGATTACAGGCATGCACCACCATGCCCAGCTAATTTTTTGTATTTTTAGTAGAGACGGGGTTTCACCATGCTGACCAGGTTGGTCTCGATCTCTCGACCTTGTGATCCACCCGCCTCGGCCTCCCAAAGTGCTGGGATTACAGGCTTGAGCCACCGCGCCCGGCCTTTTCCTGGCTTTTCAACCTGGTTCTGCCTACGAGTGCTAAATGTTGGCTCTATTGCTGTCACCTCAATCTCATCTAGCTTCTTTTACTGTTTGTGCATGTTTTCTCTATCGTCTGGACTTCGGACTCCCTTTGTGGACCTTATCTTAATTCAGCCATCAACTCTGAGCACCCCTTATAGCAGGCGTCCCCAAACTTTGTACACAGGGGGCCAGTTCACTGTCCCTCAGACCGTTGGAGGGCCGCCACATACTGTGCTCCTCTCACTGATCACCAACGAAAGAGGTGCCCCTTCCTGAAGTGTGGCGGGGGGCCGGATAAATGGCCTCAGGGGGCCGTAGTTTGGGGACGCCTGCCTTATAGCCTTGGGCAGACAGAGATTCCCCAACCTAGCCTTGGCCTAGGAAGAACCTAACCACCCTCCCGAGTCACGTTGCAAGACAATTCAATAGAAAATACTAACAGTCATTTAACTAAGCTATTTAGAAAACACTGACAGGTTTCTTTCTGTTTTAATTACCTTAAAGACAGAACACAAAATCCAAGGCTTTGGTTCCTGGGGTGGTATTTTGAAAAATAATTTACAACATTTCAAACTTCACATTCTTTATTAAATCTCCAGTATGTAGGGCACATTAGTGCTAAACAGAGTGTGGGAGGGTACAAGGTGTCAAATGTAAAAGCATACATGAAACACTTTCACCTCTTTCCACAATCCCTTTTTCCTCCTTTTATTAATTTTTGCCATCAGCTGTGCTCTCTGGTGGGTGATGCACGAGTTGGCATTCCCACAGAATGGAAATGGGCAAAATAAGAAGGCAGCGGAGGACCCAATATCAGAGGAGGAGCAAAAGGAATAGGCATAGTGAGAAATGGATTGAAAATTGGAGGTGGAGGAGGGATGAAGCAATGAGCAGTAGCACAAGAAGCTAAACCTGGAGTACTGGAAGACAACGGGATAGGCCTTGGCCAATTATGCATGGGGTGGCATGGACCCCTGAGTGGAAAAGAAACATGAGCCAGCTTTCCCCTGAAGGCTATTCGTGTATTTCCGGGAGGCACCTCCATTACTATCCCTGACCTAAGGGTGGGAATATGTGAAGGGCCTCTCACTTGTGGGCGCCTGGCAGGAAAGAACCCTTTACCTCGTGGCAAAGCCACATGCAACCTTGCATTATTACTGCCTCTCTCAGTGACATTGTTGACATTTGCGCCCCCTACTATCAGTGCAGGAGGACCACCAGAGACTTCCCAGGACGCGTTAATAGCATCCTGTCCCTCCTGCCTCCAGCCTGCCAGTGCATCAGAGCTATTTACTTCTGCTGTTGCTAGGGACTCTTCTGCAACAGCAGGTGGTGGCCCATAGGGGTGTATGAGAGCTCTCAAACTATGAAAAGGAATGCAGGATCCTGTTCTCTCAGAGGGGCACTCCAGTTGCTCTCTAGCCAGATCAGTCAGCATATTGACGGAAGGTCTCAGCGGTACTTGAGTTTGACCCCAGGGCTCTGCGTCATCCTCCAGCTTGGAACTCAGACATTGCAGAGGCATGTCGTGGTGCAGCTCCTGGTTTCCATTTTTGTCCGCAGCTACTATCATGGGTGAGGGGGCGTGCCCTCCAAGGCTGGCAAAAACAGAAATCAAAAAGCTAATAAAAATGGAAATGCAGTAACCAGAAAATAGCTAAAATACATAATTGACTGAGCTCACTGAAATATACCAGGGAAAAAAAGAGTGCCCTCTCTCTTACATGTAGCCAAATACTTGCTCAGTCCACTGGCCTTTTCCCAGGTGGCTTTGTTAGTGCTAGGAGATGATTGCCCCTCATGACTACCCAGTGGCCTATTTCATTCCTCATTTCCTCACCTCTACAAGGCAGCAAGAAAACCTAGAAGACCCACATAGCTTAATAGTAAGCATATAATAGAAAATACCAGCTTTTTCAAGTCCCTCTAGAATCTATGATTCACTAATCCTGGCATTCAGAGTCTGGCAAGATTGTTCTGGAATGTCTTCTGAGGTAAAATATATTTTCTTCACAGAAGTCAAAGAATAGTTATGTTAATAAACATGTAAGTTTCTCTTCCTAAGGCATCATTCAACACTCATACACCAAATTTTGTTACAAATTCCTTTCATTCAACCAATACCACACCCTAGAGTAAGAATTTCCTCATGTTTAAACTCCACCGTTAAGACTAGGGATTTGCCAGTTTTCTTTCAAAATTACAATTCAAAGTTGCCATTCTTAAATCCAGTATTCTTCGTAACTAAATTTATATCCTTCAAGTTCTTGTCTGCAGTTTCCTCCCACATCTCCTCCAACCTACTCATCCCTGTCCCAGTTACACAATAAAGCAATTCAAACTGACTTTGCCTTCAAAATTAAACAGTTGTACTCAGTTTTGTACTTACACATTTTCAATACAAGCCATGGAGAAATTTGATCAGGATATCTTTCCTGAGGTGGTAGAGACAGCCAGCTGAACACCCACACAGGCCAGCCCAGTCTGGAGAAATGACTCCTGCTTCTGCCTTAGAGGCTTGGCACTCGAATGAAGGCAGGGACCAACTGCTTCTTTCTAGATTTGGAGTTCTCTTTCTGGGGTTACCAGTTGCTAGGGAAGGGAGGAAGAAAAGGAGTGGGGAGGGTGGTGGGTGGGAATGAATCTGTGACACTCCTTTGAACTTAAATGTGGGACTGGTGTTTGCACAGTAGTAGATGGGTGGTAAAGGAATTCACTGCATTAATTCTGAGGCAGGGAAGTGGAAAGAAAAATCATTTCAAGAAGGATTTCGAATCATGGAAGCATGATATTTTTTAAAGAGTTACTTCTGAAGTTTTAGTTATAAAAGGTAGTTGTCAAGTCTCAAATTTGAAAACACTTTGAGCAGAGTACTGTGCCTAATCTTGTAATTTAAACTTCCAATTTGGGAGATGCATGTTATTAACTTGGTGGGGAACAGAGGTTTGGGGGATCAATGGCTTTTCTATCTGTGAAGATGAAACGAGAACTCCTCTAAGAATCATTGTGACATTATTTTTTAACCCCTCCCATTGTAGTTATTTCCTTCATCTTGCCTATTATTTAATAAGCTCTCTCTCTCTCTCTTCACTTCTGTCTCTGTCTCTGTCTCTGTCTCTCTCTCTCTTTGTGTGTGTGTGTGTTTATTTTCTGTAAGAGAGCGCTGGAAATTTCTCTCAGGTGAGGAGGGTCAGAATAAAAGGCATAACGGGTGTCATAAATTTATAAATATTAGCTCAGATTTGGCCTTGTAACTGTTTTGCATAGGACACTTTCTGTTTTTCCATCCTAAATTTCATCCACCTCCCTCACTTTAAGAAAGTGTACTTTCCCAGCGTTCTTTTCTGACACTGATCTACAGATTAATTGCTCTGAAATTACAATGACTATCCCCTTATCCAAGATCACTAATGCTCTAGGATAAAGCCATAAACCTGGCAAGCCTGCCTAAATTTACATAAGACTTCTGCTCTGCCGGCTAGACCTTGGAGATGGTATCTTCCTTATTTTCAATATTAGCATATGCTGCTACAGTTCAACAGTAATGTGTATTTCATTTCTCTTAAGGAAAGATGACAGACTCAAACACCATGCGCTTCAAATTTTAGGTATGTGGTATCTGTGTATCTGTGTGTGTGAGAAAGAGAGAGAAAGAGAGAAAGAATAGTACAGAAGTACAAGGTACTAACTTAAAGGAATGGTCACTACTGCAAATCAACACAACTCACACAGAAGTGACCTTTTGGGTATCCAAGTCCACATCTTCCTGCCAGAGTGTGTTGTCTCCATTTATGCAAGAAAGTGGCATGTTTCCAACACATTTCCCAGAAGAATCTGTTCACTTGCCTAGCATGGTTTACTATTAAGTAATCTCTTGATTGTCCAGGTCCTGTTTCTATTCTTGCTTCAGTTTATTCTGCACCTTGTCTTTGTGTTAAAAAAAAAATTGTATTATTAGCAATATTATTGTTGTGGAGTGTTAAATCTCTTTTAGTGCTTGCTGTATCAGAAGGGAAATCGCAACTTGGGTTAATACCTGCCAATAGTTGGTGAATCACATTTAGATAAATAGTTCCAGTATAATAGGTTGCATATTTCTTTCCTGATAATAGCAATGAAGCCTGAGGAATGCCTTTTGAATATATTTTTACCTAGAAACACATGTTTGGTAAGATATCATGTTAATTGGTTTATATAGAATACAATGTAATATAGGAACCAAATTGCTGGGAACAATGACAATGACCATGGCACCAAGAGTTTTCCAAAGCCATGAAGTGTATAGTTTATAGATATTAGCTCATATTTTGTTTTTAACTTGTTTTCCTTTGTGTAAATTGTGCATATTTATCGAATGCCTACTGCATACATTCACTATTGTATTAAGTGTTGATTTTACTAAAAAAGTTAAATACACAATCCATATAGACTTCAAGGAATGTTCTAATTTTCAAGGGAGGTGAAATAACATCTATAAAATTATTGAAGAATGGCATAAAAAATAGACACAAACCATTAGCTGCCTAGTATAAGCTAAGACCACAATGGAAATTCAGAAGAAGAAACTATGATTGTGAGTTAAAGTAGTCATGACACAGTTTTGGTGGGATTAAATTTCAGCTGTGTTTTGAAAAATGGATACAATATACATGGACATAAAAGGAGATGTCATTCTATAGGAAGAACAGTTATCAAGGTAAGAATAAAGAAAAAATTTTGGCATTTTGTAGTTCTTATTTTATTTTTTTTTTTTGAGACGGAGTTTCGCTCTTGTTACCCAGGCTGGAGTGCAATGGCGCGATCTCGGCTCACCACAACCTCCGCCTCCTGGGCTCAGGCAATTCTCCGGCCTCAGCCTCCTGAGTAGCTGGGACTACAGGCACGTGCCACCATGCCTAGCTAATTTTTTGCACTTTTTAGTAGAGACGGGGTTTCACCATGTTGACCAGGATGGTCTCGATCTCTTGACCTCATGATCCACCCGCCTCGGCCTCCCAAAGTGCTGGGATTACAGGCTTGAGCCACCGCGCCCGGCTGTAGTTCTTATTTTAAATCAAAACTATGCCTCATATTTGGCAGAAATAGAGATATAAACTACCAATTAGACTCCCTAGAGATCAACCAGATAATTCATGAAGTTTTACCCATAAATAAATATTTGAAGAATTCAAATTTCAAAGTTACAGAAAACTATCTCAAAACCTACCTTTTGACAGAAAGCTATCAGGCTAACTCAATCATCCATTGAGCATTGAAAATGCAGTAATAAAGTATATGCCTTTTTCTTTACTTCATTTAAATAACAGTTTGGGGGAGAGAAACATGGGTAATGAAGGTTGAAGATCTGCCAAAAAAAAAAAAAAGCTCAGTTGGCAAAGCAGCTGTCTTAGTCCATCTTCTGCTGCTATAACATATTTCTTAAAACTGGGTAATCTATAAACAAAAGAAATCTATTTTCACAGTTTTGGAGGATGGAAAGTTCAGTATCAAGGAACTGACTCCTGGCAAGGGCCTTCTTGCTGTGTCATCCCACGAAAAAAGATGGAAGCAAAAGGGAGTAAAAGAGAGCAAGCAAAAGATGGTCAAATTCACTTTCATATAAACCCACTCTGGCAATACCAAACTCACTACTGCCTTATCAACATCAGTCTATTCATGAGGGTGGAGACTCTGTGATCTCACTTTGTATTAGTGGTCTCACCTCTTAATACCGTCATAATGGCAATTAAATTTCAACATGAGTTTTGAAGGGAATCTTCAAATCATAGCAGTAGCTAAGCTATAAAGGCTTTCCATTACCCATAGTTTCTTTATGGACAACATAGTTCCAGATATCACTCATGTACCTCTCAAAAAATTTTGGTGACTGTACTGAAATGCTAAGTAAGATCTGTAGAAACATATATTGACTTTTGCATAGCAATTTTGACTTTAATAGAAATGTAATTGTTGGGCATGGTGGCATGCACATGTAATCCCAGCTAATCAGAAGGCTGAGGCAGGAGGATGGATTGGGCCCAGTGGTTGTAGACCAGCGTGGGCAATATAATAAAACCAGATCTCAAATTGAAAAAAAAAAATTGTGATTGATCTACCAAAATTATGTTGCTGTGGGGTTTTTTAAAAAATAAGTTTTGCAGATGTGAAAAGAAGGCAAAGTATCATTTAAAATACATCCTTTCTCTTTTTGCTTCAGATAAGAATTCAGGATATAAAGACATGAGAATGAATTTCTCTGTTTCTATCTAGCTTATAAAGAAGTTGTCATGTTGATCTCGGGGGAGACAGTCATCAGAAAATCCTATCCGTTTGCTCACTTTCAAAATGTGATATAGCTATGCCTGTGAAAAACTCTCTAAGTTTCTGATGTCCAAAAAGTGCTTCTAGATGATATAACATGTTTTTGAGGAGTCTGTATCCATTTAATTCCATGTATTAAAGCATGAGAATCATGGAAGCATGATACGTTCCAAAATCGGCTAAGCAGCATTATTCTATTACACAGCTATAGGCAGTAGTTCTGTCTTCTCCACCACCAGCTGTCCTGCAAACTCTGTGTGGTAACTGATGAGAGTGAACAGGTGAGAGTGTGGCTATTTCACCACTAGTACTGGCAAAAGCAAATAACAATATATGCTTCACTGCTGGATCTAGCTATATGGTTCAATAGACTATGATTACTTTTACAGAGTATTTTGTTTCAGATTTAAATATTTATATATTTGTATTAAAACAAGTCACATGGCAATTACTTCCAAACAGGTTATTTCTTCATACAAATCAGAAGCTATCAGAAGTTTCCTCAACATATATCACACATTTTTCTTGCTCTCAATGGGGCCAGAGCCAGAAATTAAGTAGCAGCAGGGCAAGTGAGATGAGAATAAAAAAAGCAAGAAGTAAAAGAACATCAACTTTTTTACCACTTACTGTATACCCAACATTTGATACACATTGTCTCATTTAATGGTCACAACAAGCTATTAAGACAGCTATTATTATCATGCTCATTTTATAAATGAGGCAGAAGGGAGTCAGAGAAGTTAAGTAGAAGTTTCCCATGGTCCAGAAACTAGTAAATGACAAACATACAGCCAATTTGACACCAAAACCAGTATTTCATTTATTTAACCATGTGGCCTCCAAATTATAGTTCTAGGTCAATCACAAAAGTAGATCAGATAAAAGCATGTGTACCAAATCTGAGTTTAGTTTTGTTTTAATGCATGGACTCATTGACACTCATCCAGAGGTAGTTCTGCAATAAAGAAATCGTCCAAGCTGTAATGCTCACATCCCAGAAAGTCTGCTTCTGCAGGGATGCAGCAAGTGACTGAAGTATTAGTTAATAATACAGCAAGATGGTGAGGACTGAAAACACTGTCTTGGAGCAATGGGGGTGGGTGACAGATAATAGAAATTGGTTATAGGACAGCACCAAGTGACCGTTTACTGAGGAACTAATAACAGTATGAGCCCAGAATTATCAATATTAAGATTTAATTAATGTTGAGCTCTTAAGCTGCACATATAGAACATATAGGGTTTCTCATATTATTTCCATGATTGTGTGTGTGTGTGTGTGTGTGTGTGTGTGGTGGTGAAATGGGGGCAGAGCTTGAGTCATCCAAGTGAGGTATTAATGATAACCCTGGAGAATACCCTTCTGAATTAGAGAAATATATAAATTAAAAAATAAAAACAATGTTTATGTTCATATATGGCATATAATATAAATTAAGATGCAAACTTTAACAAGTAAAATGAGAAGAGTTAATGAAAACAGGTTAAAGTTTACAGAAACCATCAGTCCATAAGTTTATAATGGTGTCATATATGTATTTGCCATGTCAGATTTAATTGCTGAGCCAAGGAATTGAGGGCATGTTTAATTTCTTGAGCACTTGGTTTGAAAAAATATATATATTTTAGATTAATTTCATCTTGCTTATAAATAAGACTGGAAATTCATGTTGAAAACTATCAGTTTATTAAAAATGAATCTGCTTTTTGAAATTAAGAGCTTTTTTTTTTTTAAGAAAGAGAAAAAGAATAATAAGAAAAAGAATAAAGAAGAGGAAGAAAGAGAAGGAGGAAGAGGGAGAGAGAATGGGGGTATTGCTTTGCTGCCCGGGCTAGAATGCAGTCTAAATATGGGTATGCCTATAATTGTCCTTAATAATGGAGACATGAAAGAAAATGAGGGAAGAGAGTAACAAACAAGGAGCCAACCAACATTTCGTTTAAACTTCTAAGTTGATATGATGTGGTACTGATAAGAGTGTATATTTTGTGTAAAGTGGAGAGTTCTATAAATGTTAATTACATTTACCTGTTCCAGATCTGAGTTCAAGTCCTGGATATCGTTGTTAATTTTCTGTCTCATTGATCTGTCTAATATTAATGTTGAAGTCTCCCACTATTATTGTGTGGGAGTCTAAGTCTCTTTATAAGTCTTGTATGTCTGGGTATTCCTGTATTGGGTGCGTATATATTTAGGACCTTTAACTCTTCTTGTTGTTGCATTGATTCTTTTATCATTATATAATATCCTTCTTTGCTTCTTTTGATCTTTGTTGCTTTAAATAAATACTATTTTATCAGAGGCAAAAATTGTAACTTCTGCTTTTTATTTATTTATTTTTGCTCTCTGGTTGGTTGGTAAGTCTCTCTCCATCCTTTGTTTTGAGTCTTTGTGTATCCTTGAATGTGAGATGGGTCTGGATGCAGCATACAGTTTTAGTTTTTTTGTCCAAATTGGCTGTCTGTCTTTGAATTGGGGAATTTAGTCAATTTAAATTTAGAATTAATAATGATATATGTGAGTTTAATACTGCCATTTGCCCATTAGTTGATGTAAATTCTTCATTATATTGATGTTCTTTACTTTTTGGTATTTTTTAGAAAGGCTGATACTGTTTGTTCCTTTCTATGTGTAGTGGTTCTTTCAGAAGCTCTTGTAAAGCAGGCCTAGTGGTGATGAGTTCTCTGAGTGCTTGCTTGTTCACAAAAAACTTTATTTTTCCTTCACTTATGAAGCTTAGTTTGGCTGGATGTGAAATTCTTGGTTGAAAGTTCTTTTCTTTAAGGATGTTGAATATTGGCCCCCACTCTCTTCTGGCTTGTAGGGTTTCTGCTGAGACATCTGCTGTAAGTCTGATAGGCTTCCCTTTGTGGGTAACCTGACCTTTCTCTCTGGCTGCCCTTAGTATTTTCTCCTTCATTTCAACCCTGGTGAATCTGACGATTATGTGCCTTGGAGTTGCTCTTCTTGAGGAATATCTTTGTGGTGTTCTCTGTATTACCTGGAGTTGAATATTATCCTGCCTTACTAAGTTGGGAAAATTTTCCTGAATAATATCCTGAAGCATATTTTCCAGCTTGGATTCATTCTCTTCGTCACATTCAGGTACACCCATCAAGCGTAGATTAGGTCTTTTCACATAGTCCCATATTTCTTGGAGACTTTGCTCATTCCTTTTTATCCTTTTTTCTCTAATCTTGTCTTCTAGTTTTATTTCATTAAGTTGGTCTTCGACCTCTGATATCCTTTCTTCTGCTTGATCAATTCGGCTGTTAAAACTTGTGCATACTTCACGTAGTTCTCGTATTGTGTTTTTCAGTTCCATCAATTCACTTATTTTCCTCTCTAAATTTTGTATTCTTGTTGACATTTCATCAAACCTTTTTTCAAAGTTCTTAGTTTCTTTAGATTGTGTTAGAACAAGTTCTTTTAATTCACAGAAGTTTCTCATTATCCACCTTTTGAAGCCTGCTTCTGTAATTGGAACACACTCGTTCTCCATCAAGCCTTGATTCGTTGCTGATGAGGTACTGTGATCCCCCGCTGAGGGAGAGGCGTTCTGATCTTGGGTATTCTCAGCCTTTTTTGACTGTTTTCTTCCCTTCGTTGTAGATTTATCCATCTGTGGTCTTTATAATTACCGTCTTTGTAATTGGGTTTCTGAGTGGACGTCCAACTTATTGATCTGAGCAACCCACTGCACCGACTAAATCAGCGGCGTTAAGATTGATGGTGCTTTTCTGACTCTGCACCGAGAACCAACGCTCCGAGGCGCCGGCAAAACCGCCTCGCCGGTCACAAGAGTCGCGCTGGTGACCCGTGGGGCTCCTCCGCTGAAAATCTCCTGGTGCTTGAGCAACAAGAATTCATGTGAAGGTATGGCGTCCTCTCGTTCTTTGCGTTTTCACTGGGAGCTACAATCCCAAGCTGCTAGTGATCAGCCATCTTGGATCTCTCTCCGAAATTAAGAGCTTTGACTCTGGAATGGTAAGGACACAAAGGTGGGTCCAAATCTCAGCTTTACCACTTACGAATTGTGTTACCTTGGATGAGTTTCTTAACTACTCTGAACCTCACTCTCCTTATCTGTAATATGGTATTAGAGAGAGAATTATATTAAGTAATGTGTGAATAATGACGGTCACATACTAGGTGGTTTAAATGTAATAATTTCCTTGTACATATTGGACTCAGTGTTTTTTATGTAAAATAGGGATGATTTAACACCTTTCCTACCGATTTCAGGACTGTTGGAAAATTAAATATAATTATTTGAAATTGTTCTGCAAACTATAAGTCACTTCACACATGATAGGTTAATATAACCATGGGTGATATTTCTGGAGCAAGAAGACTTCTTGGCACAATTTAATTAGCACTGTGTAGATGGCCACCTATCCATCCTACATATAAGGCCGTTTTTCTTTTCCTAAATCATTAAGGTGGTGAGGATTAACCGCACTATTTAAAAAACCCCATGGTGTATAATGCTTTAAACTTTTCCATTGGCACTACATAAATCACCCATTGTTATATTTAATGTAGTAGCTGTGTTCGAATAAAGAGTGCATTTTTGTATTTGACTACATATTTAATTGGGCTTTAGAATCTTGCGTTTCACAACAGGAATCATTGAAAGTGTGTGATGATTAAAGAGAAAGGCCTGGGGAAGAAAGAATGTTGCATGGTTTCCTGATAGTGAAGATTCGATTGATTGATTCTCTGAACTATTTGTTACTTTAGAGGAAAAAAAAAATTTCCCACCCAGAGGCCTTCCCTACATCCCTCTCAAGTGGTCAAATAAATAGCTTGCTGGAGGAAGTGTAACACTTTTATAGACTAACTATAATTCAGTGTGCAGGAAAATTTGCTGATGAAACTCAAAATTAGAATAATAATAAAGCCTATCCGGAGAGACCATTCTTAATTCTTGTCTAAATTATGCTGTATGCCCATGTTGCTGACATAAGTGTTTGTTTAAAGGTCCTGGATAGTTGAAAGAGCTATGGAGTCATCTATTTGCCTTTATTTTTTAACTATTTCAGATCTTCTACCTCTAGTTCTTAGTGTCATAAATTTTTTTTTTTTTTTTTTGAGACGGAGTTTCACTCTTGTTACCCAGGCTGGAGTGCAATGGCGCGATCTCGGCTCACCGCAACCTCCGCCTCCTGGGTTCAGGCAATTCTCCTGCCTCAGCCTCCTGAGTAGCTGGGATTACAGGCACACGCCACCATGCCCAGCTAATTTTTTTTTGTATTTTTAGTAGAGACGGGGTTTCACCATGTTGACCAGGATGGTCTCGATCTCTCGACCTCGTGATCCACCCGCCTCGGCCTCCCAAAGTGCTGGGATTACAGGCGTGAGCCACCGTGCCCGGCCAGTGTCATAAATTGATATATGTGTTTACTTAGTGTGGGAGTTCAACAGAATGAAAGATCAGATTGTTGAAGGCAAAGCAATAAGAAAGGGCCTCTTAGAAAATTTCTAGAGAAAATTTCTAAAGTACTATCGCTCAGGTAGCAAAGTCTGAACAGCCCTATAATAATCTGAGCCAAAGTGACCAACCTTTATAGAGGTACTGAGTCTTTTGGCATATGGTCAAATGAGAGCAAATGGAGCATTACAGACCTTCAGAGTGACCTGGAAACTTGGTTATTTCTGTGGTTTCTAGGTTTTATTGAGCAACAGACTGACCTGGGTATGGTATTAAAATAGCAGATTCCTTGGCTCTACCCCTGAGATTCTGATTTAATTGGTTTGTACTGGAGCCCAGTTATCTGTAGTTTATTTACTGATTCTAAGAGGTGATCTTCTGACAACATTCGAGAAAAACTGACAAGATGATGTAGCCTTGTGGGGACAGGCCCAGATTGCTGGTGGGCACTATTTTTCATTAGCTCTAAACCATTGACTAGATAAAGGGACAATGGAACATAAAACCTTTTTGACCACATGACACACTCCAGTTCTGTTTTTTTCCATAGACCTCCAAATATCAGGATTAGTTTTTTAACAGATTGGTAACATTTACTTCATTAAGAGTAGTAGTTCTAAAATTTGGTTTGGGGAAAAATGTCACCCTACCCATATCCTTTCAAAGGGCCCATGAAGTAAAAGTATTTTCATTATTATATGAGGATATTATTTGACTTATTCACTCTAATCCTCTTCTGAGTGTACCGTGGGAGTTTTTCAGAGGCCATATGATATGTGGTATCATTGCTCTGATTTAATGCAATACATGCTTATATATTTCTGTGTTTTAAAATTTTCCCAGATTTAATTTCTAATATGGTGTTGGGGCTCAGAAAGCAATATCCCCAAATTAAATCCTTAGAAGTAGCCTCAGAAGCAAAAGATTTTCTCTGATCTTTCCCTGTTCTCCTGTCTCTCAGTCTCACTCTTCTCCAAGGCTAGGCATGAAAACAAGGATTCCACTTCAAGGCAGATCATTGAAGCTAGATGCATTTTTCCAAAGCCAGGCATAAAACCTAAAAACATTAATTTTCCCTCTACCTTTCTGTGTAAAAACTGGCCTCCTAAATTATCTGACCCACCTAGTTTGACTGTAGGTCATAAAACCCACATTTCAGAGAGGGACCTGCCCCATACCCAGGAGGTAGGAATCTATGCTCAGAGATGTCAAGAAGAATCTAGACATACTGGCCTTGCTGGGTTTCCACTCAGTCTATTAGCATTGAGAGGGGAGACACCCTCACCTCCTTCAATTTCACCTCCTCCCTCCCCCCACCTTCCAGATGGGAAGGAGGGTGAAGAAGGAAAAAAAATGAAATAAAATACCAAAGAGCTGGGAAAATGACTCCCTCTTTAGTTCCCAGCATCTCTGCTATCTGTTAACCTTGAAAGAGCTACAAATGAATGTTATCCTTGCTGGCTGGAGCCCAGCACTGGTTCATGCTGCCACGTCTCCACAGACCAGGCTCCCTCCTGGAAACATCTCTGTCAACAAACAGCTTGTTGCTTTTGTCTTGTCTCTCTAAGCACCCTTCCCTTGCTTGTCCCTGTTTGCGCTGCATATTAATTAGCAAATCAATGAAGCCAAGAGATTATAAGGTCAGACATCCAGCAAATGGACAATGACATAGTTCCACCTCAGTTTCCCCTTTAGCGTTGTAAGCCTATAAAAGTGGGGGAAGCTGCAGCTCAGGGAACTCGGTGAATGAGGCAGTAGCCCCCGCAAAGCTCCCAGGCAAATAAAAAACCACTTCCTTCCACAGTTTGGTGTTCGAGAGGTTTGTTCCCTGTCGCTCCTGCGACACCATTGTATCATACTTATTTTTTGCCCAATAATATATTTACATGGCTTTCCATACTTTTTTGAAGCTAAGCATAAAAACGAACAAATTTTCCTCTGTCTTTGGATCTTCTGAAGGCTCTTGCATATACATGTTAAATAAATTTGTATGTCTTTTCTCCAGTTAATCTGCTTTTTGAGACTTGGCTCTTTAGAAAACCTTCAGCGGGAACAGGGGAGGTTTTCCTTGGCTTTTACACTGGTAAATATTTTTTTAAAATGATACCATAGATTTAATTAAACAAGATAATAGTTGAAACCATGTTCAAGGTACAAATATATCACCTCAGAGGACCAGATTCCTTATGATGACTTGGTCGGCGTCATTTAACAAAGAGCAGAAATAAACCTATCCTCAACCGCCATCTTTGAATTCCACATACATTATGGACTAGATAGCTAAAATAGAATAACTCATCTAAACGAAAGCTCTTCTGAGTCCACAGCAATTGTTAGGAGTAGAATGAGGTCTTGGGCCAAAAAGTTTTAGAACTTATAACCTATTTAACCAAACATAGTATCAAATGTGCACCAGTTAATTTAAATTGGTGAGATTGCTCATAGATTTCAAGAAAATCTTGAACCTGGTTAATGCAGTCATATTTCTATTTTTTTCCTCCTCTTTTTAAATTCATGAGATAAAGAGTAGTAGGCCAAGACAAGTCAACAACTACTTATTGAATGTCTCCTGTATTATCAATACTCTCTGCAAGCTACTGTAAATGATTTTTAAAAAATTGTCTGGAGGAGTAGCTTCAATTAATTTCCAGCAAATACATCACAACAAATAAATCCCTAATTGTGGGATGTTGACTTTTTTCCTTAGGACTTAATCAAAAGCAGAGATGAGTGAGACGTAAGCAGTCTAATTAGAGAGAGATTCTGGAAATAGCAAAAAATGCAGCTCTACTGTGAAGGATGAATAAGATTTGAATAGAAAAAATAATGTTTTGGCCGGGCGCGGTGGCTCAAGCCTGTAATCCCAGCACTTTGGGAGGCCGAGGCGGGTGGATCACGAGGTCGAGAGATCGAGACCAACCATGGTCAACATGGTGAAACCCCGTCTCTAATAAAAATACAAAAAATTAGCTGGGCATGGTGGCGCGTGCCTATAATCCCAGCTACTCAGGAGGCTGAGGCAGGAGAATTGCCTGAACCCAGGAGGCGGAGGTTGTGGTGAGCCGAGATCGCGCCATTGCACTCCAGCCTGGGTAACAAGAGCGAAACTCCGTCTCAAAAAAAAAAAAGAAAAAGAAAAAATAATGTTTTTAAATCTTGTCAAGAAAACTACTTAAAGTAGATTAAGACAGAGGAGACAGAGCAAGATGGCCAAATAGAAGACTCCACCAATTGTTCTCTGCACAGAATTTAACATTTACATGAAAATGCACCTTCATAAGAATCAAAAATCAGCTGAGTGATCAAAGTACTTGATTTTAACTTTGTAGCTTTGAAAGGGGCACTGAATAGAGTAGGAAAGTCTTGACTTGCCAGTGTGACCCTTCCCCTATCCCTTGACAGTGGCCACTTGGTTCAGAGAATCTGTGTGCTTGGGGAGGGACAGAACAGTGATTTGGGGACTTTGCATTAGAACTTAGTGCTGCCTACCCCAGGTGGAACGCAACCAATGCCGACACTGAGATGAGTCCCAGTCTGAGGAGACTTACCCATCCCTGTGGCTGGAACTTGAGTTTTGGCAAGCCTCACAACCATGGGCCAAATTGCTCTGGGGAGCTAAATAAACCTGAAAGCCAGTCTAGGCCACAAGGACTGGACCTCCTAGCAAGTCCTTGTGCTATGAAGGGGTTAAAGCCAGAGGACTTGCAAAGAAGACAACCTAGTGAGACATGAAACGGGCTGCTAAGAGAGTGCTTGCACCACCTCTTCCCCCACCCAAGGCAGCACAGCTCACAGCTCAGAGAGCTGCCTTACTTGTGCCTGAGGAGAGGACAGCGAAGAATAAAGAGGACCTTATCATGCAACTTAAATACCAGCTAACTCTCAATAGGACAGGGCACTGGGTATCTGAGTTCTGAGGGCCTCATTCAGGCTCTGGATCCTAGGTGTAATTTTTAGACACACCCTCAGCTGGAAAGAAATCTGCTGTCTCAGTGGAAGGGCCCAGTCTAGGTAGGATTCATCACTTGTTGACTAAAGAGCACTTGGGCTCCGAACAGTCAGTAGCAGTAGCCAGGAAGTACATACCATGGGCCTTGGGTGAGACTCTGAGACATAACTGTCTTCACTGTGACCCAGCACATTTACAGCTGTGGATCTATAAGAAGAGATTCCCTTTGCTTGAGAAAAACAGAGAGAAGAGTAAATAAAACTGTCTTTCAGCTTAAATGCCAGCTAGGCCACAGTACGGTAGAGCACCAACCAGGCCCTTGGGGTCCTCGATTCCAGGCACTGTCTCTTGGATGGCATTTCTGGACCTACCCTGAACAAGACGGGAGGCCACTGCCCTGAAGGGTGAGTCCCAGGCCTGGCAGCATTGACCACGACCTGAATGAAGAGCCCTTGGTCCTTAAGTGAACATTTAGGGTAGCTGGGCAGTACTCCCAATGGCCTTGTGGTGGTGGTAGACACAAAGAGAGACTCCTGTTCCTGTGGAAAAGAGAGAGGATAATGGGAAGAATTTTGCCTTGCAGTTTGGCTGGCAGATTAGTTGCAGTAGAATAGAGCGGTAGGTAGAATTCTAAGATTTCTGAAAACAGATCCTGACTCCTAGACTGCATCATTGGACCCACCCAGGGCCTGGGAGAACTTGCTGCCCTGAAGGGAAGGACTCAAGACTGACTGGCTTAGCTACATGCTGATTGTAGAACCACAGAGCCTAGATCAAACACAGGCAGAAGTCAACTAGTGGTTACAGAAGACCTTGGACAGGACCCCTGCTGTCCTGGCTTCAGGTCTTAACTCAGTGAATTATCTGTGGTGGTGGCTACAGGCATGCTTGTGTCAACTCTTCCCCTGCTCCAGCACACAGAAAGGCTCTGTTTAGGAAAATGTAAGAGAAGAGAACAAGAGGCTTTGCCAAGTAATGCATAGAATTCTTCGAGGTCTTATCCAAGTCTCAAAGTCTACAAGGACAACAGTATTAGAGGGCTTGGTGTGGCCCCTAATGGAGACAAAACTGCAGTGAGCAAACACTAGGATCCCAAAGCCCAAGTCCACTCAAACACCTAGAAACCACCCCAAGAAAGATGTGTACAAAAAACCCTGACTGCAAAGGCTACAATAAATACCTAATTCTTCAATATCCAGACAGAAACAAACATCCAAAAGCATCACAGAGGAAAATGGGACCTCACTGAACACACTAAATAAGTCATCAGAGACTAGTCCTGGAAAGGAATTACGTGATCTTTAAGCCAAAGATGTAGGCGAGGCATGGTGGTTCACGCCTGTAATCCCAGCATTTTTGGAGGCCGAGGTGGGTGGATCACGAGGTCAGGAGTTCAACACCAGCCTGGCTAATATGGTGAAACTCCATGTCTGCCAAAAATACAAAAATGAGCTGGGCATAGTGGCAGGTGCCTGTAATCCCAGCTACTCAGGTGGCTGAGGGAGAAAATTGCTTGAACTCGGGAGGCAGAGGTTGCAGTGAGCTGAGATCATGCCACTGCACTCCAGCCTGGGCAACAGAGCAAGACTCTGTCTCAAAAAAAAAGACAAAAGTGTCAAAATAGTTGTTTTGAGGAGACTCAAAGAAATTCAAAATAACACAGATAAGGAATTTAAAACCCTATCAGATACATTTAACAAAGGGATTCAAATAATAAAACATAGTTAAAAATAATTAAAATAATCCCTGCACTTTGGGAGGCTGAGGTGGGTGGATCAAGAGGTCAGGAGATCAAGACCATCTTGGCAAACATGGTGAAACCTCATCTCTACTAAAAGTATAAAAAATTAGTTGGAGCTGAAAAATGCAATTCATATAATGAAGAATGCATCAGAGTGCTTAAAAGCAGAATTAATAAAGCAGAAAAAAAGAATTAGTGAAATTCAAGAAATTCAAGACAGGCTTTGGCTATATTATGTGTCTTTTGTGGTTGCATCTAAATTTTAGGATTGCTTTTCTTATCTCTGTGAAGAATGTCATTGATTCTGATCATTCTTCTGACATCAAGAATGTCATTCTTATGACATTCTGACTGTAATTTTGATAAGAATTACATTCAATCTGTGGATTGCTGAGAAGTATGAATATTTTAACTATATTTGTTCCTCCAGTTTACGAACATAGAATTTTTTTTCATTTTTTTGTTCTCTTCAATGTCTTACTACTTTATTTTATAGTTTTCATTGTAGAGATCTTTCACTTCTTTGGTTTATTTCTAGGTATGTAATTTTCTATACAGGTATTATACATAAGATTACTTTTTATTTCTATTCCAGATGGTTCACTGTTGACATATAGAAATGCTAGTAGTTTTTTATGTTGCTTTTCTGTCCTGCCACTTTAATGAATTTGTTGATCACATCTAAATTTGTGTGTGTGTGTGTGTGTGTGTGTGTGTGTGTTTGTGTGTGTGTGTGTGTGAGAGAGAGAGAGAGAGAGAGAGAGAGAGAGAGAGATTGGAATCTTTATGCTTTTTCCAATGTAAGATCATATTATCTGTAAACAAGCACAAGTTGTTTACTTCCCTTTAAATTTGAGTGTACTATATTGCTTTCTCTCATCCGATTGCTCTAGCTAAGACTTTTGGTACTAAGTTGAATAACAGGTGTGATAGTTGGCCGCCTTGTCCTGTACCAGATCTTGAAGAAAAGCTTTAATTTGTCCCCGTTCGGTGTAATATGAGCTGTGGATCTGACATATGTGGCTTTTATTATGTTGAGGTATGTTCCTTCTATCCCAGTTTTTTTTTTCTTTCTTTTTTTATTGCATTTTAGGTTTGGGGGTACATGTGAAGAACATGCAAGATTGTTGCATAGTTACACACATGGCAGTGTGGTTTGCTGCCTTCCGTCCCCTCGCCTGTATCTGTCATTTCTCCCCATGCTACCTCTTCCCACCTCCCAACCCCCCCTCCCTCCCCCATTTTCCCCCAGCGGACCCCAGTGTGTAGTGCTCCCCTCCCTTTGTCCATGTGTTCTCATTGTTCAGCACCCGAAATCTATCCCAGTTTTTTGAGAATTACCATCAGTAAGTCTTGTTAAATTTTATCAAATGCTATTTCAGCACCAATTGAAACGATCATATGATTTTTAACTTTCATTTTTTGACATGATGTATCACATTGACTTGTATCTATTGAACTATCCTTGTATTGTTGGAATTAATCGCATTTGGTCATGATGAATGATCTTCTAAATGTAAATTTGAATTTTGTTTAGTAATATTTTGTGGGGACTTTTGCATCAATATTCATCAGGTATACTGGCCTGTAATTTCTTTCTTTCTTTATTTGTATTTGTGTGGTTTATGTATTAGTCTAATACTGAACTCAGAATTAGTTTAGAAGTATTCCCCTTGCCTGTATTTTTTTACAGTAGTTTAAATAGGATTGGCATTAATTTTTCTCTCTATGTTTGGTAGACTTCAGAAGTGAAGCCATCAGGCAAAGTTGTTTTTTGTTTTTAGTTTGTTTTTTTTTTGCTGAGATACTTTTTTATTATGGCTTTGATTTCATTACTTGTTATTTATGTTTATGTTTTCAATTTATTCACGGTTCAATCTTCATAGGGTGCATTTGTCTAGGAACTCTGCTCTACTGGTATCAATTTACTGCATTAGTCTGTTTTCACACTGCTGATAAAAACGTATGTGAGACTGGGTAATTTACAAAGAAAAAGAGGTTTAATGGGCTCAAAGTTCCACATGGCTGAGGAGGCCTCATAATCATGTCAAAGGAGAAAGTCATGTCTTATGTGGATTGTGGTAGGCAAAGAGGGAGAACTTGTGCGGGGCATATGGAGTCTCTCTCTCTCTCTCTCTGTTCTGCAGCACCTAAAGCTGAAGATGGAATGACATAAGCATCCTGTAGCCACCATCACTATGACTACACTGGGTCATACCTAACGCCAGCATAGCACAGTCTGCTGTAACCGCTTCCTGTCTACTCGCTATGTTTGCTCAAGGCCCTGGGGCTCTACAATCATCAGGTGGCAAAGCCAGCTTGGCCTATGCTTTTCCCTTCAGGGCAGCAAGGTCTCTCAGTCTTTTGGGTGGGTCCAGAAGTGATAATCAGGAGTCAGGGGCTAAAACCAAAAACCTCATAACTTGGGGATGGCACTCAAGCCCAAGATGCACTTCTCTTTCTCTTTATTCCTTTTTCCGAGGATATAGAAGACTCACGTTGGGACTACCACCACCTCAGGCCATAAGGAATACTGTGGGACTACAACCAATATTCCCTTAAGGCCCAAGGTCCCTTATATCACCTTGTCATGAATGCTGCTTGGCCCAGGATTCACCCTTCAGGGCAGTGGGCTCTCTTCTGGCCCAGGGCAGGTCCAGACATCCCATCCAATAGTGAAGTCTCAGAAACAGAAATCCCCAAAGCCCTCGTGGTGCTTTACCTGTCTGTGGCTGTGCTGGTACCTGATGTGCAAGGCAATGACATCTTTACTTTTCCCTCTGATTCTCTCAAACAGAAATTTTGTTCTGTAGCCACCACAATTGGGAATTTTCTGAGTCTCACCTGAAGCCAGCAAGTCTCAGAGTCTCACTCAGGGTTATCAATGTAGTATCTGAATATTGCTGCTGATTACTCAGGGCCCGAGGTCTCTTCAGTTTAGCAGATGATGAATGCTACCAGTATTGAGTCCTTTTCTTCAAGGCAGTGAGTCCCCTTCTGGCCCAGGTTGTGTTTAGGAATGTCATCTAAACACTACAGCCTGGAATGAGGCCTCACAACTATGACTGTTGCCTTATTTTGCTGTGACTGAGCTGGTATTCAAGATATAAGACAAAATCCTCCCCACTCTTTCCTCTCCTTTCCTCAAGCAGATGGAAGGGATCTCTTCTGGAGCCCTGTGCTATGCCACCTGGTGTTAGGGGAGGGATGGTGTCAGCACTCCCTTGGCTGCCCCAGCTGGTGTCTCAGTATGTTTCATGACCCCAGTCCACTGTCTCTGGGCCTATTTCAGCACTAGGACTCAAATAAATGTTGCAGTCATTATGGCCTAGACTGCTTTTCAAGTTCATTTAGAGACCTGGAGCACTGTAGCCCATGGTGGTGAAATTTGCCAGAACTTAAGTTCCTGGAATTGGTGATTCTCTTCTGGCTAGGAATTCTTTCAATGCTCCCTCAGTAGGTTGGGTTGCAGGAGTATCAGCTCAGTTTGGTCCGGTTTTCCTTTCTGCCCTTACAGGATAGCACTGAGTTCAGTGCTTCACAAGTGCTGTGTTCCCCTTCCCCTAGCACCCAGAGATGCTCTACATTCTAGGGCTCTGCTGCCAGAGGAAGGGGAGGGCTGACATCTGTGATTCAGGACTGTTTTCTCTCTTGGGTGCCTCTTTCAGCAATATGAAGTTAAAACCAAGTACTATAAGTGCTCACCTGATGTTTTTTCCATAAGGTTTTTTGTTTGTTTGTTTGTTTGTTTTGTTTTCTGTGTAGATATTTGTAAATTTTGTATCTTTTTTGCAGGGCACGATTGGTAGAACTTTCTATTCTGCAATCTTGCTCTGCCTCTGCTATACACAAACTTTTAAATTAAAATAAAAACACTATTCAAGATAAAATTTTAGAGGATTTTAATTTTCATTCTTGTATCTTTCTATATGGATTATTTTTTACAGTGAGCATATATTGTTTTATAAAAATAGCATCACTTTAAAATAAAAATATATTCTCTTAGTGACTGATAATGGTCTTGCTCTGTGTCCCCATCCAAATCTCATTCTGAATTGTAATCCAAATTGTAATCCTCACATGTTAGGGGAAGGACCTGGTGGAAGGTGATTAGATCATGAAGGCAGTTCCCCCATGCTGTTCCCATGATAGTGAGTTCTCACAACATCTGGTGGTTTTATAACGGCCTTTTCCTAATTCACTCTGCACTTCTTCTTGCTGCCATGTGAAGAAGGATGTATTTGCTTCTCTTTCTGCCATGACTGTAAGTTTCCTGAGGCCTCTCCAGCCATGCAGAACTGTGAATCAATTAAACCTCTTTCTGTTATAACTTACCCAGTCTCAGGTAGGTCTTTATTAGCAGAGTGAGAACAGACTAATACAGTGACCTGAAGTAATAACTAGAAAATTTGACCTTAAACCAAGCTCAAAATTGGACTCAGATTCTTAAAATTTAATGAGAAATAGATTTCCCAACAGAATTAACTCATATAATTGTCATGGACCTTTGTTTTCACCTTTATCCTTTGACTAGAGTTGTATACAGAATTTTCAGTGAAACATGGATTTGAAATTAGCCTTTGCTTCTGTTTTTAACTTTGTGTGGCCACCTCATTTTAATATCCTGTGGGTATTTTTTGATGTTGTTATTTGTTTTTTTCTCTTTTATATATATTTTTATCTAGTCAGATTATTTTGCACTGGTGGTCATTTGGTAAGATTGAAGCACTTTCTAGGGAGCTTCAGATAACCTTATTTATGGAATGCCCAGTTGTTGGATTGCTGGAGCTGAGCTCTTTATTGAGCTATTGGATGCTTTGCCAATTGCTCCAGAAAAAGAGCCAATGTCTTTTCTCTATTTAATGCTGATACTTATTTGCAATTTGCTTTAAATTTTCCTCACAATGATCCTTTATATTAGAGTAAATGAAAGCTGTGGTTCCTGCTTTTGCAAAATTTATCACGCTTTATTTTTGTAATAGGGAAAAAAATCATCCTTATTACTATATCTGGATTCCTTCAGCTTTGTTAAGAAAGGTTCTGAAAGAAGACTTTCTTAAGTATTTCTGGCTCTCCAGTTAAAAGTATACTGCTTTTCTGTATTTACTGTGCATAGCATTGAATAATCGTGAAATCTCTATAAGATTACAACAATAACAATTTTTATTTTCTGCCCTATCACCCTAGTATTTACAGGAAATTTCTACCTTGATTTCACTGGACTTAAGGAAGCAATAGGAAAATACATTTTTAGTTATGCAATATGAAATTTATCAAAGGAAGGTGCATACCAGCTAGATTTGATTAAAGCTCAGATGACTTTTCAATATTTAGGGCTTGTCACCAAATTAAATTTCAACTTATTTTTAGTAAGAGGATTACAACATTTAAACAAATAACTTTACACAAAAAAATCTAATTATGTTTGCTTAGCTTTGTGCTTTGGATCACTCACAGGAAAAATTTTGGAACAGTCAATATAAAGTGCTCAATATTCATTATCTCACACTGTATTATTTGATCAAAGGCTACATTTTAGATTCCACTACTTTCTAAACCCAACCTAAGAAGTAATAGAACTGCTTAGTCATTTTTCTTCCAATGGCTTAGGTGAATTCACAGGTGATGCTATTTTAATTTTTGTTTTAACAATATTTCAGTAAAAATTTTAACTTCAAGGCTCATGATAATGTAATGTATTTTAACTAAAACATTATTTCATGGCTAATATCTGACAACATATTGGAATACACCACTACAATACTAAAGAAATTACAATAAAAATAAAATTAATGCTCTAGAGTCTTTGAAACTTAAAGAGACACAGAACTGATTAAGCAAATGTGGCATTTGTATGTCACTCCTGGAAGCTTAATATGTGCATAAATATAGGGATAAACATATTCCATATATCTTTCAAATATCAAAATATTATTTTCAGTACTATCTCATTGATTGATTTTTGGTAGATGTCTAAAAAAGCTTTACATACATGTTTTATCTAAATTTTAGAACCCAGAAGCAGTGATATGAAAGAAATATACAAACACCTGGTATCTACAAAGCTAAACATATTATAACAGATCTTTCCCAGATTATTATAGAACTAAACAATAAGCCTCCTAATTTTTTTTTTTTTTTTGGAGAATGTAAAATAATGTAAGTTATACCATTACTAGGATTATAATGGAAGTATTGAGAGTTGCAAGATATGCTGATAAAGACCTTACATGCTTGCAAATCAAGGAACAAAATGTTATTGTCATTTTTGATGAAAATTTATTTTTAACCAAGTCTTTGAAATTCTTGGCCCCCTCCCATCCCCACCACTGAAACCACACACACACACACACACACACACACACAGACACACATTTATTGGAAGTTATTTTAAAAACTGGGCTACTGACCTTTTAAGTATAACATACTACTTTAAGAATGATTGAGAGAGAAGGAAATGAGCTGTTGACTTTAAAAGTGATAGTGCAAAATCTCCTGCCTTGTACCAATCCTTTTCTAAATATGCACCTACTGTTTTCTCTTTGATATGTGTGAAATTAGGTAAGATCTAAAAGACAGGAAGACAATATAGTAAGAAAAAGTGCAGAGAAAAACAGCCTGCTCAAAGGATTGTGTTAGAACTTAGAACAGCTCTGATAAAGTGATTGAATAAAAAATAGAGAACTGACAACTGCTAGAAAGAAAAGATTGATAACATGCACAATAGGGAAAATAATTCACAACAGCCTAATTTTTTTCTTATTTCTGACATATTTTGTTTAAAATGGAACTCTACTTAAGACTATGGGGCTCAGTTTTACTATTTGTTAGTTGTAGATGTGACTTTAAATAAAATTCAGCATTCATAAAGCCATTTTAATGGTAGTTATTCTTCCTTTTTTAAAAAGGCAAGCAGAAAATAGGAGCACAAACAGTTAAAGAGAATTATAACAAATGGAAGCTGTAGTTAATATTGTAGTAAGCAAATATAAAAGTAGAAATATTCTAGCTTATTTAGGTAGGAAGTTACTAAAATTTTCTCTTATGTGTTTGAACATGGTAGTGAAGGATAATGACCGGAATTACCTGTATGACCTTGGATAGATTATTTATCCTCCTTTGACTTCAGTGTCTTCATTTGTGAAATCTGGATAATATTGTCCACCTTCTAGGTTCTTGAGAGAATGATAAAATAATGCATATAAAATATTTAGCACTGTATCTGGTAAATAGTAATTGAGAAATATACCTGTTATATCGTTTAGATAGAAATGTTCATTGCAACACTGTTTACAATAGCAAAGACCTGGAACCAACCCAAATGCCCATCGATGATAGACTGGACAGGGAAAATGTGGTACATATACACCATGGAATATTACACAGCCATCAAAAATGATGAGTTCGTGTCCTTTGTAGGGACATAGATGAACCTGGAAACCATCATTCTCAGCAAACTGACACAAGAGCAGAAAATCAAACACCGCACGTTCTCACTCATAGGTGGGTGTTGAACAATAAGAACACATGGACACAGGGAGGGGAGCACTACACACTGGGTCCGTTGGGGGGAAATGGGGGAGGGATGGGGGGGTGGTGAGGTGGGGAGAGATAGCATGGGGAGAAATGACAGATATAGCTGAGGGGAAGGAAGGCAGCAAATCACACTGCCATATGTGTACCTATGCAACAATCTTGCATGTTCTTCACATGTACCCCCAAACCTAAAATGCAATTAAAAAAAGAAAATTTCCAAATTTCTAATAAAATCCTTGAAGTAATACATTTTTTTAAATGATAAAGCCCTATTTATTATCTGTTCTTTCTTAAGATTCATTATAAACTACTTCCTTTTACAATATTGCAATATACTTCCAAATATAGGCATCTCTCTTTTTAATGTCCTGCTATCTACACTCTTCCTATTCAAACTCATGAAACAAATATATTTGGATAGCTAGGCATACTTGAATTTGAAGATTCTATTACCTTGAATAATAGAATGTAGGACATTCTCACAGTTGGCATAGAAATGGTAATGTTGTCAGAGGGAGGGTATTTCTTAGTAATTCATAAATGTTTTCACAGTTGTGAGAATTAAAGGGCTACGCTCAAGATGATTTCTTTTTTCTTTTTTTTTTTTTTTGAGACAGAGTTTCACTCTTTGTTACCCAGGCTGGAGTGCAATGGCGCAATCTTGGCTCACCGCAACCTCCGCCTCCTGGGTTCAGGCAATTCTCCTGCCTCAGCCTCCTGAGTAGCTGGGATTACAGGCACGCGCCACCATGCCCAGCTAATTTTTTTGTATTTTTAGTAGAGACGGGGTTTCACCATGTTGACCAGGATGGTCTCGATCTCTTGACCTCGTGATCCACCCGCCTCGGCCTCCCAAAGTGCTGGGATTACAAGCTTGAGCCACCGCGCCCGGCCCAAGATGATTTCTTGATTGGAGGCATACTAACAGTGGCGTCTTTCCACATTTATTTATTTATCAACTATTTATTGAAGACAACATATGAACCTGTCATTTTTTTTCTCGGAATGGGGTGGTGGACAAGCCTGACAAACTCCCTGCCCTCATGAAGCTGCCAATTCATTAATATGGATGATTATTTACAGGAAGCAGAACCAATGTAGTTGGTGCTCATTTCAGAAATTTGTTCCTTTTTATTGCTGAATAGTATTCCACCTATGGAAGTAGCACTGTTTGTTTATCCAATCTCGTATTGTTAGAGTTTTGAGTTGCTTTTTGTTTGGGCTATGTATGGAAGACTATTGTGCCATGTTTGTGTATGTATGTATGTGTATGCATTTGTTTTGAATGTCCTGAAACTGCTGCTGGATGAGGAGGAAGTATGACCAATACCATGAATAACACTAACAGTAATCCAAAGAAAGTAGGTCTACTTCTATTAATTTTGGAGAAAGAAGACATTAAAAAGAAAAAAATATATATATATATATATCAGAGATAAAGGGAAAAAATACATAATAATAAAATGGCAATTTCCTGAAACAACAATCTTTAATATGTCTGTACCTAACGAGAGCATGAAAATATGTGAAGAAAAATCTAGTAGAACTGTAAGAAAAAAAATGGACAAATCCATTACTATAGTTGGGAACTTTAACAAGACTAATTTAGTTACTGATAAATCAAGCAGGCAAAACATAAGTAAGCACATATTTGACCAGAACATCACTATCAGTCAACTTGATCTTAGTGATATTTATAGACTACTCCGTCCAACAACAGCAAAATACACATACTTTTCCAGCTCACATTGCACTTTCACTGTGACAGATCACATATTTGGCCATAATGTTCACATTATCAGATTTAAAAGAATGGAAATCATACAATGTTCTCAAAACACGATTGAATTAAACTAGAAATCAAAAACAGAAAGATAAAAGGAGTATTGCCAGATACTTGAAAATTTTGTAACACATTAACTATTTCAATTAATTAATTAAATAACACATGGCTCAAATAATATTTCTCAAGAGAAATTAAAGTTATTTGAAATAAAGTATATTTCATTAAAATGTGGAATATAGTAATAGCAGTGTTTAGAGAGAAATTTATAGCATTGAACACATGTATTAGAAAATAGGAAAGATCTAAGATTAATAACCTTAGCTTCCATCTTAGTAAACAAGAGAAATAAGAGCAACTTAGTACTAAAGAAACCAGAAGAAAAAATGTAATATGCTTCGAGCAGAAATCAATGAAATTGAAAGCAGGAAAATGATATAAGAAATTGAGAAAACCAAATGCTGGTCCTTTGAAAAGATCAATACAGTTGTTAAGCCAGTAGCCTGCCTAAGCTGGAGAAATAAGAGAAAGAGACAGAGAGAGAGAGTGAGAGAGAGAGAGAGAGAGAAGTTACAAATACTAGTATCAGAAAGCAGAGTCATCATTTCATCATTATTGATGAAAGGACCTTAAAATGTTAACAAAAAATTCTATGAACAACTCTGTGCCCACAAATTTTATAATATGGTGAAATTAACTTATTCCTTGAAATAAATGAACTGGCAACATCCACAAGAAAAAACAGATAATCTAAACAGATACATATCTATTTTTAAAAGTTCAATCAATTATTAATAAATTTCAAAAAGGAAAGTCCTAGTTCAGATGGTTTCACTGAGAAATTCTACCAAATATCCTGAAAGAGATAGATAAATTCTCCACAGCTTTTTCAAGTAAATAGAAGCAGAGGAGATACTTCCTAACTCATTCTATGAAGCCAGCATTACCACATTATTGCAAGCCTGTGATAAAGAGCTTGCATCAAAAACACACAATTGAAAGAGTTACAAATATACCATTGTGTCTATTGACCATTTAAGTTAAAGCCACTTGAAAAACAGCAGGTGCAAAAAGATCACTCTGACCTTCATGCTGTCTCCTAAAAACAGATGAATATTATGTGATAGACACCCTCCCTATACCAAAAGAAATAACATCATTATCTTCAAGGAGAAGTTTAGACCAAAAGAATTCTATATAGACCCTGTTAAAATAACACTTAACGTTTCATCACCATGTTTGACAAACATCAAATAATTTATTTTTATTGTACATTTTGTTTTTAGGTTGAACTTATAATTTTATAAACTTAAACATACATAAAGTTTTTGATTAGTAAATCCTGGTAGAACAAGTATGTCCATATTATAATGATTACAACTCTGAAGATATGCCTGCTTTAACTAAATGAACAAACTTAAACTAGCTATTTATTTACCAATGATTTTCTTAGATCATTTGAATAACTTGAGTAACATTTAAATTAGTTTTGATTTTTCTGAAATAACACTTAATTTTTATAAGGGCTTTTTTTTTAAGCCAAATCTTCTCATAGGACCAATAAGACAGTTGTTTAGGATGGAAGCTCTTTAAAACATACTATGAAAATTCTAAATTTTCAAAAGTTTACCTACTTCAATTGTGACTCAAAACAAATAAGTCTTTTTTATGGCTTAAAAGTAGTAAATCTTTTGTGGCTTAACCATGGCTACACGAAGTGTGCTTAAAAAGGGTCCAAAAAACACAGTCTCCCTGAAGATCTATAGATTCTTCCAAAGATAGCCTAAGAAAGTAAAAGTCCTCATTGCTAACAAGGTAATGGCGATTAAGATAATTAAGGTATACTTCCTTGAGATTTGGAACAATAACACGAAGAGACATTTTGTGTTTGAATTCCTAGCCAGCTGGCTAGTCATCTGATACAAATCTTACAACTTGAAGACCCTTGCTGATGGAGATCAGAAACAGTCTCTTCACTGGTCACAAAGCACAGAAGTATAGCTCCTAAGACATAAAATAAGATGAAAGAAGAATCTTATAATTTTATTCCTTATGCCAACCCACACTAAAAAGAGAGATAAGGAAGATGGGAATATTTCTGGGAAACTGTGGATCAGTAACCAAATTCATAAGAGTCATAATTCAAAGAACTAAATCTGATAAATATTTTACTCCCGTCATTCTAAATTTGGAAGAAAATGTCAAGGAAAAATGTACCTTTTTTTCTCAGTGAGACACTGCATACAGACATGCAGGAGATTTGACTTCCATAAGAATTTCTACTTTCTGCTGGCTTTTGTCAGGTCTTGTAGGATTCCATTTGCGGGTTCAGAGTGAATAGGGCATCAAAGCCTTTAAGGATCTCATCTTCCTTGGCAGAAATTGTAGCGGCAGTAAAACTCTACCTCCATCCTCTTAGGGTCAGGCTGAGCCTGAGAATTAAATTGACATAACACAGAGTAACAGAAGAAAAACATGCAAGTTTATTAACACAAGCTGTAGGTGGCAGAGAAGCCCTTATATGGAAATCTATAGCTCTCCCAGACTAACCTAAAGAAACAGAGTCAGTTACTTATATACTGACTTGGACAAATAATAATAAGTTGTGAAGAAGACTAAATTATGTAAATATGGTTAAAAGATAAGAGTTATTTTTAAGAGGTCTGTGTAAAATTATCTTGGTCTAAATTCCTTGTACTGAAAAATACTGATGTTGTTTCTTTTGATATGAAGAGGGTGTCTTTCACATAAGAATACCATCTTCTGCTTTTAGGAAACAACACAGCAGTGAAAGTAATGTTTTTACACCTGATATATTTCAAGTGCCTTTAACTTAAATAACAGTCAATATGCCAGAATGGCATATTTTTAACTCCTCCACGAAGAAAGCCCTACAATTCAAAAGTAAGAGAACAAACAGTCCAATTAGATAAATAGACATGAGATCTCAGTAGTAAATAGACATGAGATCTCAACAGACTCCTCACCAGAGAAGATATAAAGATGGCAAGCAAATATAGAAAAATATGCTGAGTGTAACTTTTCATTAGATAACTTCAAAATCTAACAGCAATATAATACCACTACACAACTGTTAAAATGGCTAAACACCTCACAAACAACAAAAACACCAAAAGCGGACAGGGATGTGAAACAACAGAAACTGTCATTCATGGCTGGTAGGAATACAAAATGGTATAATCACTTTGGAAGACAGTTTGAAGTTTCTCATAAAACTGAACATAGTCTTAGCATATGATCCAACAATCACATTCCTAGTTATTTATGCAAATGACTTGAAAACTTACATCCACACAAAAATGTGCAAGTGTGTGTTTATAGCAGCTTTATTCATAATCATCCAAACTAGAAGCAGCCAAAATGTCATGCAATAAGTGAATGGACAAATTGTGGTATATACATACATTGAAATATTTTACAGCAAAAAAAGAGAAATTAGCTATTATGCCATACAAAAACATGGATGAATGCTAAGTGCATATTTGTAAATTAAAGAAACTAGTCTGAGAAAGCTACAAACATATGATATTATATAAAAGACAAAACTATGGAGACAGTAAACAAATAAGTAGTTACCAGAGAATTGCTAGGCGATGAAGAGAGTTAAATAGGTAAAGCACAGGGAATTGTTTAGGACCTAGAAACTATTAGAAATGAAACTCTGGCCGGGCGCGGTGGCTCAAGCCTGTAATCCCAGCACTTTGGGAGGTCGAGGCGGGTGGATCACGAGGTCAAGAGATCGAGACCGTCCTGGTCAACATGGTGAAACCCCGTCTCTACTAAAAATACAAAGAATGAACTGGGCATGGTGGCGCGTGCCTGTAGTCCCAGCTACTAGGGAGGCTGAGGCAGGAGAATTGCTTGAACCCAGGAGGTGGAGGTTGCGGTGAGCCGAGATTGCGCCATTGCACTCCAGCCTGGGTAACAAGAGCGAAACTCCATCTCAAAAAAAAAAAAAAAAAAAAAAAAAAAAGAAATGAAACTCTAATTGTGGATACATGACACTATTCTTTTTTTTTTTTTTTCAAAATCCAGTGAATGTTATATAGCATAGGAAATTCATCTTAATGAATGCAAACTTGGAGACATCATTTATAAGGTCAGAGGAATCACAGGATGGACTTCAGAATGTAACAAGACCATCTAACTGCATTAAAACTGTATGAAACAACCTTACTGAAGAAGGTGTGGGAATAAGTAGCAGACCTAAGTAACTCTGGCAATGAATAGAGTTTGTAAGACTGAAGACAAAAGGAACTGTACAGAAGCATTATGCGTTAGTTGATAAAGTTCTTTGCCGTGGTCATATGGGTTAACAATTCAGATATTGTTACACATGTATATTGGAATTGGACAATTCAGTAAATAGATGACATATGAGGAGAGTCAAGTTTGTCACTGTTGGAGTGGAAGTTTACAGTTAAGCAAGGGGAGGAGACTAGAATAATGAGTTAGATGGGCAATACTATGAACTTACTTTTAGCTTAATAGAAATACTGATTGTTACATATAGAAATATTTAGATGTCTACAAGTGTTATTATGCACACACCTATCCTTCCTTTGTCAGCCAAGATGGGAAAGAAGAAACACCCCACACAACTATTAAATGAGCAAATGTAGTGTCCAGCTCTTGTTTTCTAGTATCATTCTCCAGTAAAGCAACCAGGGCTTTTTGGAGATATTCTGTTGTTGAGACAGGCAGAAAACACAAGATGAGACTGTAGCAACTGCCAGAAAAAACATGAACTGACAGAAAGAAAAAAAAAGGAAAACGCATTACAATATGGTCATGTCAAAGGGACACAATACTCAACAAAAACAGTTCCCAATGCCAAAGTTGGAACAATTTGTGCAAATTAATTAAAATAGTATTGAATTATAACCCAAAGTGTAAATTAAATATCAATGAGTTCATAATGATATAAACAAAAGTTTATATAACCAAGTAAGACAGGACTAAAGACAAATTTTCCTTGCATACAAATTCAAAATAATTTATGGAACTACTATACCCTGAGGTGGGTAGTAAAACTTCTCATTTCTTGTGTGTGAGTTGAGCGTAGTAACTTCCTTCTGAAGACTAAAGTGTAAACAGGAGGGGAAAGTGTACTTCTACAGTGGAGAAATCTGGAAAAGCTGCTTCTCTCCAGAGATCAAGGTAAACATCAATAGGAAACAGTCATGTTGATAGTATATGCCCTCATATATGACATAATATGGTGAATATGTTGCTTTACCGCTATGCTATTCCTACAAAAGTACACTTCTTTTGGCTGCCTTGAACTATTTTCAAAAATCATCACATATAAATTATATAACTCTAATATTATTTTGGTATATAAAAATATGGATATAACGCCATCACGACAGCTTGCATTTTTTATCATGATAACAACAGTAAGATCGCAGCTTCAGTCCCACTTTGCAACAATTAGTTTTATTATTTTTCTGAGCAATTCTCCATTGCATAAAGACAACATTAAGAAAGAAACATGTTATAACCCCCTTTATACCTGTGCTTAGAAAAATGTATTTTGTGCATTTTTTGTGATTTAATATTTAGGGTTTAATAACATCATGCTAATTATTATTGTTTTGTTAGCTTTAGCATTTGTGAATAAATATTATTAAATGTTTCAGTTCGGGATATGTAACATAATGGGTGGCTGGGAGCAGTGGCTCAGGCCTGTAATCCCAACAATCTGGGAGTTCAAGGCACGCAGATCACTTGAAGCCAGGAGTTCAAGACCAGCCTGGCCAACATGGTGAGACCCCATCCTTAGTAGAAATTAAAAAACAAAAAATTAGCCAGGCTTGGTGACACATACCTGTAATACCAGCACTCAGGAGGCTGAGGCAGGAGAATTGCTTGAACCTGGGAGGTGGAGGTTGCCGAAAGCTGAGAGTGTGCCACTGTACTCCAGCCCAGGCAACAGAGCAAGACTCTGTCAAAAAACAAAGAAAGAAAAAAAGCAAGATATCAAGAAAGAAAGAAAACAAGAAAGCAAGAAGGAGAGAAACATAATGACTATGAAGAGAAAACCTGAGAAAAAATAAAATGCCCAAAATGTATCCAAATGTAATGTCTCAAGGACACAAAGAATTCTCTTCCATCTTATTCTTGGTCCCAGAGGAGCAGCAAGAATACATAAAAGATAACATGGCTTAAAGCATGAGCTGCACAACCGAATAGTGATCAGGAAAGAGATGTGTATCAACAAACTAAAAGCAGATGGCAAAGGTGAGCACTTATTCAGCAATGACTTACATCTACTGGAGAATACTATAGCTTATTCAAGAAAAGTTTTTTGATGCATTCTGCTTAAAATATTAAAAGGAAATCTGTTTCCTCCTCCAAAAACAATGACACTTAACACACACAAGTGCTGCTGGGGATGTGCCAACACTTTTAAATAAAAGGCCTAGACTAGGCAGAGGCAAGTGAGGCAACTTGCATTCAAAATTGAAGGACGTACTTGATCTTAGAGTCAGGGTCTCCTTAAATTTGCACCTTACACACCTCCTTTACCTCTCTCTATGCCTAGTCAGATTTAAAGAGTCTTCCTCTTTATGCTAGATATTGTCTGACAAGAGAAAGAATAATACATGGTTTAATGTTTCTAAGTCAGTCTATGGTGGTTCTTGTGAATGTTTTGCACAATATTCTACTAAATGCTTCTGAAGTGCTATAAAAGGAAGAAAATATATGTTCCTTCACAGAGCATACATTTAGAGGAACAAGGCATATATATGAAATGTAAAGCATCTAGGAAGAAACATCTAAATATCATATAAAACATATGCAGAACAATAGCAAATTTGCATCTGTATACAGGAAAACCAAAATTTCACACAACAGAGCTTGATAGCAGAGATTCAGTGAGTGAATGGGGAATTTAAATTTGTATATCAATGTATAATTGTGTGTATTTTATTTACATATCAGCTTATGAATGTATATGAAACTTCATGTGAATTTCTTGTTTTAGGAAAGCTGCAGGTTCTTTTGCTTTCTAAAAATTAATGCATGTATGACTTTAATTTGCTATAGAGTTGAGTTGTTTAAGTATGAGTCCATGAGAAATTGCTATGCTATGCAAAGAGTAAAGAAATACTATATTAGTTTCACTTGAGATAGATTTTTTTTATTTGGTAGGCAGGACCTTGAATATAAGTCATTTTTGGACATTGCATACACCTACTAAGAATTTCAGTTGGAAACGTTTACAGTTCTAAGGCTGTGATGTTTTAAGAATAAAATAAATTGCTATTAAAATTCCAGCAGAATATTAAATACATTAATTGACATATTTCCAGCAGAATGGTTGTAGAAAATCAAGTAAAATATTAAAGAAACAATGTACAAATGCACATTCGAAAGAACATATTAGAGAGAGAGAGAGAGAGAGAGAGAGAGGAAGACAGAAAGAGAGAGAATGACAATCATAGAGACAGACGAAGAAGGAGACTGCATTTAATTTAAATACACGTCTCCTTTCTCTTCACATCAGAAACCTCTTGTGTTGTAGCCTCTTTGGGGGCCCAGGTTTCCAAATGTTCCTTCCTTTTGATCTTGCCCTTTATTCATAGATAACTGAAAGCAAAATTTATCTTTTAGAGATTTGGAATTGAGCATATTTCTAGGTTTGTTATCTCTACTGAAATCTCCCTCATTAGTCTCTTTCTGTTCTTTCAATGCCAAATCTTCAACTAAATACTAACCCTAATTTGGAACTGTATTATGCTTGTTTTCACAAGGCTTTGCTAGACTATTATATTTACCAAAGTATTCCTTTGAAGTAAGGTTGCCAGATAAAATATAGAACAGCCAGTTATGTTTGATTTCCAGATAAATTTGGTCTTCTTCTGCCTCAAATATTATGGGGAACATACTTATACTAAATATTAATAATTTATCTGAAATTCAAACTAAACCAAGTACTTTGTTTTGCTTTTCCATGGATTTTTAATTACTTTAAATTCTTGACTGAATCAGACAACCTTACTTCTAGGTAAAGTAAAGGAGCATTTATGCAGCACTCATATGCTAGTCCCACTTTCACAGATCTTCTATTTAATCCTTATTGCAATGCTATGATGTACAAATACCAATCCCCATTTTAACAAATGAAAAAAATAATCTCAGAGATTTGCAAGAGGCCATAAAGCTAATGGCTGGCCCATTGAAAATCAAACTTCTGCTCTGGTATTAAGCACAATACAGCTTTCCCTCACAATGCTGTCTCTCAGCCTTTTCTGTTTTTCTTTACAGAATAGAAACAGGTGAAAAGCAAGGGGAGCTCTGCTTATACCACATATTTTAAAGTTTTATTTTTCTTTCTTAAATCTTTAAATTATGAAAACTTTCAAGCATTCACGTCAGAAAGGTTTGAACCAGAGCAACTTTATCTTGAATAGGGGCTGGGTAATATGAAGCTGAGACATATTGGGCTTCATCCGCAGGAGGTTAGGCTTTCTAAGTCATTGGATGAGATAAGAGTTTGGCATAAGATACAGGTCAAAAAGACATTGCTGATTAAACAGACCATGGTAAAGAAGTCAGCCAAAATCCAAGAAAACCAAGATGGTGACAAAAGTGATCACTGATCATCCTCACTGCTCATTATACACTAAGTATAATGCATTAGCCTGCCAAAACAGACTTCCACCAATGCCACGACAGTTAAGAAATGCCATGGCAGCATCAGGAAGTTACCGTACATGGTCTAAAAAGAGGAGGAACGCTCACTTCCAGGAATTACCCACCCCTATGCCAGAAAACTCATGAATAATCAACCCCTTGTTTGGCACATAATCAAAATGTAGCAATAAGTATATAAGCAGCTGAGTGGTCCATGCTGCTGCTCTGCCTATAAAGTAGCCATTCTTTATTCCTTTAGTTCCACAATAAACTTGCTTTCACATTACTCTATGGACTTGCCTCAAATTCTTTCTTGTGCAAGATCCAATAACACTCTCAGTGTTTGGTTTGGGACCCCTTTCTAGTAACATTCACATAGGTAGAGAGAATAGTGTAGAGCATTCCCATGTATTCATCACCCAGTCTAAACAATTATCAACATGTTTTGTCAATTTCGTTTTATGTGTCCACCATCCTTCTACGTTTTTGTAGCATATTTTAAAGCAAGTCTAATATATCATGTTATTTAAACTCTTACCCTATCATTTTCGAACACTGGGTCCATAATTAAATAGTTGACTAAGCTACTATATATAGTCACTTTATGCAAACAGCTTCTTTACTCTTTGTTACTTTATTTTCCCTTGTGTCTGCCTAATGACTTCATTAATTTGAAATCAGTTATCTTTTCTGAAACCAGTAGACCTTAGCAGTTTCAACTACCTAAATTAGTACCAAGACTTTACCATAGGTTGCTTTACTTTCTTAAAATTAAAATAAAATTAAACATATAAAACCACCGTCCTAGTTTGTTCTCTCATTACTATAAAGGACTGCCTGAGACTGAGTAATTTATAAAGGGAAGAGGTTTAATTGACTCACATTTCTGTAGGGCTGACGAGGCCTCAAGAAACTTACAATCATGGTGGAAGGGGAAGCAAACACGTCTTTCTTCATACGTTGGCAGGAAGGAGAAGTGTCAAGAAAAAGGGAGAAAAGCCTTTATAAAACCATCAGATTTCATGAGAACTCGCTATCATGAGAAGGGCAGCATAAGCGTAACCACCCCCATGATTCAAGTAGCTCCTCTCTAGTTCTCTCCCATGACATGTGGGGATTATGGGAACTACAATTCAAGATGAGATTTGTGTGGGGACATAGGCAAGCCATGTCATTCAGACCATGGCCCCTCCCCATTCTCAAGTACTCACATTTCAAAACACAATCATGCCTTTTCAGCAGTCCCCCAAAGTCTTAGCTCATTCCAGCATTAACCCAAATGTTCTAGTCCAAAGTCTCATTTGAGACAAGGCAAATCTCTTCCACCTATGAGCCTGTAAAATCAAAAGCAAGTTAGTTATTTCCTGGATACAATGGGGGTACAGGCATATAGTAAATACACATATTTCAAATGAGAAAAATTAACCAAAACAAAGAGATTAAAAGCTCCAAGCAAGTCCGAAATCTAAGAGTCATTAAATCTTAAAGTTCCAAAGTGATGTCCTTTGATTCTATGTCTCACACAGGTCATGCTGATGCAAGAGGCGGGCTCCCATGGACTTGGGCAGCTCTGCCTCTGTGGCTGAAACCAACTTCTGTATAAGTTGTCTTGTCATAATTTGCAAAAAACAATTACTCCTTAACTCTGCTATAGTTTGTGTGTGATATGGCTTGGCTGTGTCCCCACAAAAAACTCATCTTGAGTTGTAGTTCCCATAATCCCCACATTTTCTGAGAGAGACCCAATGGGAGGTAATTGAATCCTGGGGACAGTTGCCCCCATGCTACTGTTCTCATGATATTGAGTGTGTTCTCCTGAGATCTGATTTTTTTATAAGGGCTTTCCCCCCTTTTTCTTAGCACGTCTCCTTCCTGCTATCATGTGAAAAAGGACATGTTTATTTCCACTTTCACCATGATTATAAGTTTTCTGAAGCCTCTCCAGTCATGGGAAACTGTGAGTTGCAAGCTATTGAACTATTGAACACTCTAGGTTTGAAAATAGGTTTCCACCTTTCAAAAATTGTTGAAGTGGATTTCTTTCCTTTTCTCTTTACAGAAATAAACTCATCAGAGAAATAAATGATATATGAAATTTTGGCCTTAAGTATAATGTGGGAGACTTTTACCAGCAACAGAAAATAGAAGCATCACCTAGAAAAATTGTCTCCACCCTCAGTTGAGTGATATTAGAGAATCATTAGACTGATGGTAAAGTGGAATGAAGTTAAGCATTGTAAAACTCTTATAGTGTATATAACTTGCCACTGTGCTTAATCAGATAAAAAAAGATGGGGGAGGGGTAAAATGTATATTTTGTAAAATGCTTAGATATTTAATAAGAAAGTTAATGCTATCATTAATGGCAGCTCTAAGCAAAACTTTTATCTTTTTTTACCTATGAATAAGCACTCTTTGGGGAGATGAATATTGCTGCAGTCATATTGTGCTTTCAGTTAATGAGATGTGGGTTCTATTTGTTAGAGTTTTGTGGTAATGAAGCTTATAATTTACTGACAAACTGGCTTGCTTTCAAAACATTCTCTTATTGCACTGAATTTTTTTTTTTTTTTCCATCAGAAACACTGATGTGCTAATTTGTGTGTTTATGGCAGCAGATGTGCACCTATACTAAAAGGCTGCCAGAGCGAGGGAAAGGACAGGAGAGCAAAGGAAGAAGGGGAGAGGTGTTTGGAGTTTTCAATGGTAATAAACTGTAAACGTAAATGAAAAAAAAAAAATGGCACCGTTTGCTAGAACATTCATGAACTCATCAAGTATGTTATCTGAAGTATCAAATATTTATCACTAAAATTTGGTTGTTACAAATATGCTGAGTGTCAAATCTCTTTATCCAGTGCGAAAGCTGAAGGACACAATTTTTCATTTAAAATTTAATACCTGTAACAGAAAGTTGTTAAATTAAAAGTAGGTTGAAACCACTTTTCTCCCCCCCCAAAGATAAGATTTTTTTTCTAAATATGAAATATGGTAATTATTAGCAATGACTTTCCTGCACAGATCTTCTGAGTTCTATGTTTTCTCCAGCTGTAAAATTGTATGGCTCATTGGAGGAAAAACACTACCCAAATTCCAACACCACCTTTGTTAATTCCAGGTAAGTGAGGTGTGTAACAAAAATCATGGTATCTTGATGTCTCCTTTCATAGGAAATTGAAATATTCTAATTGCAGGTCTATAATCTATAATGGAAGACATAAAACCTTGATGATTTTGCAGACACTCTCATTAAACACAAAATAAAACACAGATCTCTATGCAACACAGGTAATGAGAAAAAAATGAAGGGAAGGTAAGCTATTTATAGTGCTTTTTCTCCTAGTGGGGTTTAAGAAACAAGTAGGAGACAGAGATAAAAAACATGCATTCACTCATGGGTAGACACTATAGATTGAGAGAAAATTGTTGTTAATACCAGTTAGTGGAAACATAGTTTCCAGAAGGTGCATCTTCGTCACTTGAGGAAATTAAACACAGAAATCTCAGAAAAGAGTACTCTATTCTCTCTATGCTTTGGGGTAAATATGCAACCATATACTAAACTCTTATTTTCTGCAAATTCCTGGGCATTTTAAGTCAATAGAAAACAGAGTTACTAAACAGTTCCAAAACATTTACAGTAGGCATTGTCTCTGCCCTCAAACACCTTGCAGTCTAACTGGAGAGAATATATGTTTGTATGATAAGTGCACATAATGATAGCAATAAATACTAAAGATGTGAACAAATAATTGCTTAAATAAGAATATAATTTAGGGAAAGTATGGCATTTGAAAACACAGTTTTCATTTTTCTTGTTCTTCAGCATCAATTTCTTCTTATTAAGACTCCATTCAGGCCAGGCACTGTGGCTCATGCCTGTAATCCCAGCACTTTGGGAGGCTGAGGTGGGTGGATCACTTGAGATCAGGAGTTTGAGACCAGGCTAGCCAATATGGCAAAACCCCATCTCCACAAAAATACGGAAAAAATAAATTATCTGGGTGTGGTGGTGGGTACCTGTAACCCCAGCTACTTGGGAGGCTGAGGCAGGAGAATTGCTTGAACCCGGGAGGTAGAGGTTGCTTTGAGCCGAGATGGCACCACCGCACTACAGCCTGGGTGACAGAGCAAGACTCTGCCCCCTCTCCCCACCAAAAACGGCTCCATTCAAACGTGTATTAATTCCATAACCTTTTTTGAGATTCTATTTTATATTTTGTCTGACAGAGAATAGGCATTCAACATATGTTTATTAAGTGAACATTGTATAGCTCTTCTATACACTCTTGGTGTATAGAAGAGCTACTGATTTGTGTACATTAACGTTGTATGCTGACACTTTGCTGAATTCATTTATTAGTTCTAGGAGTTTTTTGGAAGGGTTAGGGTTTTCTAGGTATGCAATCACATCATCAGCAAACAGTGATAGTTTGACTTCCTCTTTACTGATTTGGATGCCTTTTATTTTTTTCTCTTGTCTGATTGCTCTGGATAGGACTTTCAGTACTATTTTGAATAAAACTGTTGAGAACAGGCATCCTTGTCTTATTCCAGTTCTCCGAGGGAATACTTTCCACTTTTCTCCTTTCAGTATTATGTCAAATGTGGGTTTTTCATATATGACTTTTATTACATTAAGGTATGTCCCTTGTATGCTGATTTTGCTGAGGGTTTTAATCATAAAGGATGCTGGATTTTGTCAAATGCTTTTTCTGCATTTATTGAGATGATCATATAAATTTTGTTTTTAATTCTGTTTATGTGGTATATCAAATTTATTGACTTGCATGTTAAACCACCCTTGCGTCCCTGTATGAAACCCACTTAATTATGATAAATTATCTTTTTGATGCGCTGTTGGATTCAGTTAGCTAGTATTTTGTCAGGAACTTTTGTAATGATATTCGTCACTGATATTGATCTGTAGTTTTCTTTTTGTGTTATGTCCTTTTCTGGTCTTGGTTTTATGGTGATACTGGCTTCATAGAATGATTTAGGCATAATTTTCTCTTTATCATGTGGAATAGCATCAATAGAGAGTGAACCAATTCTTTGAATGCCTAATATTATGTAGCTGTGAATCTGTCTGGTCCTGGATTTTTCTTTGCTGGCAATTTTTTTATTACCACTTCAATCTCACTGCTTATCATTGGTCTGTTCAGGGTTTCTAATTCCTGGTTTAAGCTAAGAAGTTTGTATATTTTCAGGAATTTATCTATATCCTTTAGGTTTTTTAGGTTTTATGCGCAAAAGTTTTTATAGTAGCCTTAAATAATCTTTTGTATTTCTGTGATTTCAGATGAAAAATCTCCTTTTTCATTTCTAATTGAGCTTATTTGGATTTTCTCTTTTCTTCTTGATTAATCTTGTTAATGGTCTATCAATTTTATTTATCTTTTCAAAGAACCTCTTTCTGTTTCATTTCTCTTTTGTATTTGCTTGTTTGTTTCCATTTTATTTAGTTCTGCTCTAATCTTCATTATTTCTTTTCTTCTGCTGGGTTCATGTTTAGTTTGTTTTTGTTTCTTTAGTTACTTGAGGTGTGACCTTAGATTGTCTGTTTGTGCTCTTTTAGACTTTTTGATTTTGGCATTTAAGGCTATGAACTTTCTTCTTCTCACTGCGTTGTCTGTATCCCAGAGATTTTGATAGGTTGTGTCACTATTATTATTCATTTAAAAGAATTTTATAATCTCCATCTTAATTTCATTGTTGACACAATGATCATTCAGAAGCAGGTTATTTAATTTACATATATTTGCATAGTTTTGAGGATTCCTTTTGAAGTTGATTTCCAATTTTATTCCACTGTGGTCAGAGAGACTACTTAATATAACTTCAATTTTCTTAAGTTTATTGAGACTTGTTTTGTGGCCTATCATATGACCTATCTTGGAGAATATTCCATGTGCTGATGAGTAGAATGTATATTCTGAAGTTGTTGGGTAGAATGTTCTGTAAATAGCTGCTAAGTTCATTTGTTCTAGGGTACAGTTTAAATCCATTGTTTCTTTGTTGACTTTCTGTCTTGATGACCTGCGTAGTGATGTCAGTGTATTACTGAAGTCCCCCAGTATGATTGAGTTGCTGCCTATCTTATTTCTTAGATCTAGTAGTAATTGTTTTATAAATTTTGGAGCTCCAGGTGTGTATATATATTTGGGATTGTTATATTTTTCTGTTAGATAGGGTTTTTTAATCATTATGTTATGCACCTCTTTTTTTTTTTTTTATAATTACTCTCACTTTAAAGTTTGTGTTATCTAATATAAGAATAGCTACTCCTGCTTGCTCTTGGTGTCCATTTGCATGGAATTTTGTTTTCTACCCCATTACCTTAAGTTTATGTGAGTCCTTATGTGTTAGATAAGTCTCTTGAGGGCACCAGATACTTGATTGGTAAATTCTTTTAAATTTTATTTTTTTAATTGCATTTTAGGTTTTGGGGTACATGTGATGAACATGCAAGATTGTTGCATAGGTACACAGATGGCAGTGTCGTTTGCTGCCCTCCGTCCCCTCGCCTGTATCTGTCATTTCTCCCCATGCTATCTCTTCCCACCTCCCCACCCCCGCCCCTCCCCCATTTCCCCTCAACGGACCCCAGTGTGTAGTGCTCCCCTCCCTGTGTCCATGTGTTCTCATTGTTCAACACCCGCCTATGAGTGAGAATATATGGTGTTTGATTTTCTGCTCTTGTGTCAGTTTGCTGAGAATGATGGTTTCCAGGTTCATCCATGTCCCTACAAAGGATGTGAACTCATCGTTTTTGATGGCTGCGTAATATTCCATGGTGTATATGTACCACATTTTCCCTATCCAGTCTATCATCGTTGGGCATTTGGGTTGGTTCCAGGTCTTTGCTATTGTAAACAGTGCTGCAATGAACATTCGTGTGCACGTGTCCTTGTAGTAGAATGATTTATAATCCTTTGGATATATACCCAGTAATGGGATTGCTGGGTCAAATGGGATTTCTATTTTTAGGTCCTTGAGGAATCGCCACACTGTCTTCCACAATGGTTGAATTAATTTACATTCCCACCAACAGTGTAAAAGTGTTCCTATTTCTTCACATCCTCTCCAGCATCTGTTGTTTCTAGATTTTGTAATGATCGCCATTCTAACTGGTGTGATATGGTATCTCAATGTGGTTTTGATTTGCATTTCTCTGATGACCAGTGATGATGAGCATTTTTTCATATGTTTGTTGGCCTCTCCTGTATGTCTTCTTTTGTAAAGTATCTGTTCATATCCTTCACCCATTTTTGAATGGGCTTGTTTGTTTTTTTCTTGTGGATCTGCTTTAGTTCTTTGTAAATTCTGGATATCAGCCCCTTGTCAGATGGGTAGGCTGCAAAAATTTTTTCCCATTCTGTTCGTTGTCGATTCACTCCACTGACTGTTTCTTTTGCCGTGCAGAAGCTGTGGAGTTTGATTAGGTCCCATTTGTCTATTTTGGCTTTTGTTGCCATTGCTTTTGGCGTTTTGGTCATGAAGTCCTTGCCTACACCTATGTCCTGAATGGTTTTGCCTAGATTTTCTTCTAAGGTTTTTATGGTGTTAGGTCTGATGTTTAAGTCTTCAATCCATCTGGAGTTAATTTTGGTGTAAGGTGTCAGGAAGGGGTCCTGTTTCTGCTTTCTGCACATGGCTAGCCAGTTTTCCCAACACCATTTATTAAACAGGGAGTCCTTTCCCCATTGCTTGTTTTTGTCAGGTTTGTCAAAGATCAGATGGTTGTGGGTATGTTGTATTTCCTGTGAGGCCTCTGTTCTGTTCCATTGGTCTATATCTCTGTTTTGGTACCAGTACCATGATGTTTTGATTACTGTAGCCTTGTAGTATAGTTTGAAGTCCAGTAGTGTGATGCCTCCTGCTTTGTTCTTTTTGCTTAGAATTGACTTGGCTATGCGGGCTCTCTTTTGGTTCCATATGAAGTTTAAGGTGTTTTTTTCCAGTTCTGTGAAGAAGGCCATTGGTAGCTTGATGGGAATAGCGTTGAATCTGTAAATTACTTTGGGCAGTATGGCCATTTTCACTATGTTGATTCTTCCTAACCATGAACATGGAATATTTCTCCATCTGTTTGTATCCTCTCTTATTTCGTTGAGCAATGACTTGTAGTTCTCCTTGAAGAGGTCCTTTACGTTCCTTGTTAGTTGTATTCCTAGGTACTTTATTCTCTTTGTAGCAATTGTGAATGGCAGTTCGTTCTTGATTTGGCTCTCTTGAAGTCTATTACTGGTGTATAGGAATGCTTGTGATTTTTGCACGTTGATTTTGTATCCTGATACTTTGCTGAAATTGTTTATCAGTTTCAGGAGATTTTGGGCTGAGATGATGGGGTCTTCCAGATATACAATCATGTCATCTGCAAATAGAGACAATTTGATTTCCTCCTTTCCAGTTTGGATACCCTTTATTTCTTTTTCTTGCCTGATTGCTCTGGCTAGAACTTCCAGTACTATATTGAATAGGAGTGGCGAGAGAGGGCATCCTTTTCTAGTGCCAGATTTCAAAGGGAATGCTTCCAGTTTTTGCCCATTCTGTATGATATTGGCTGTTGGTTTGTCGTAAATAGCTTTTATTGTTTTGAGATACGTTCCGTCAATACCTAGTTTATTGAGGGTTTTTAGCATAAAGGGTTGTTGAATTTTGTCAAAAGCCTTCTCTGCATCAATTGAGATAATCATGTGGTTTTTGTCTTTGGTTCTGTTTATGTGGTGAATTACGTTTATGGACCTGCGTATGTTGAACCAGCCTTGCATCCCCGGGATGAATCCTACTTGATCATGGTGGATGAGCTTTTTGATATGCTGTTGCAATCGGTTTGCCAGTATTTTATTGAAGATTTTTGCATCTATGTTCATCATGGATATTGGCCTGAAATTTTCTTTTCTTGTTGAGTCTCTGCCGGGTTTTGGTATCAGGATGATGTTTGTCTCATAAAATGATTTGGGAAGGATTCCCTCTTTTTGGATTGTCTGGAATAGTTTCAGAAGGAATGGTATCAGCTCCTCTTTGTATGTCTGGTAGAATTCAGATGTGAAACCATCTGGACCTGGGCTTTTTTTTGGGTAGTAGGCTCTTTATTGCTGCCTCGACTTCAGACTATGTTTTTGGTCTATTCAGGGTTTCGGCTTCTTCCAGGTTTAGGCTTGGGAGGATGCAGGTGTCCAGGAATTTATCCATTTCTTCCAGGTTTACTAGTTTATGTGCATAGAGTTGTTTGTAATAATCTCTGATGATGGTTTGGATTTCTGTGGAATCTGTGGTGATATCCCCTTTATCGTTTTTTATTGCATCAATTTGGTTATTCTCTCTTTTCTTTTTTATTAGTCTGGCTAATGGTCTGTCTATTTTGTTGATGTTTTCGAAAAACCAGCTCCTGGATTTATTGATTTTTTTGAAGAGTTTTCTGTGTCTCTATTCCCTTCAGTTCTGCTCTGATCTTAGTTATTTCCTGTCTTCTGCTAGGTTTTGAGTTTTTTTGATCTTGCTCCTCTAGCTCTTTCAATTTTGATGATAAGGTGTCAATTTTAGATCTCTCCTTTCTTCTCATGTGGGCACTCATTGCTATATATTTTCCTCTAGAGATTGCTTTAAATGTGTCCCAGAGATTCTGGTATGTTGTGTCTTCGTTCTCATTGGTGTCAAAGAACATCTTTATTTCTGCCTTCATTTCATTGTTTATCCAGTCAACATTCAAGAGCAAGTTGTTTAGTTTCCATGAAGCTGTGCGGTTCTGAGTTAGTTTCTGCATTCTGAGTTCTAACTCGATTGCACTGTGGTCTGAGAGACTGTTTGTTATGATTTCCGTTCTTTTGCATTTGCTGAGGAGTGATTTATTGCCAATTATGTGGTCGATTTTAGAGTAGGTGTGATGTGGTGTTGAGAAGAATGTATATTCTGTGGATTTGGGGTGGAGAGTTCTGTAAATGTCTATTAGGTTTGCTTGTTCCAGGTCTGTATTCAGGTCCTGGATATCCTTGTTGATTTTCTGTCTGGTTGATCTGTCTAATATTGACAATGGGGTGTTAAAGTCTCCCACTATTATTGTGTGGGAGTCTAAGTCTCTTTGTAAGTCATTAAGAACTTGCCTTATGTATCTGGGTGCTCCTGTATTGGGTGCGTATATATTTAGGATCGTTAGCTCTTCTTGTTGCAGTGATCCTTTTACCATTATGTAATGTCCTTCTTTGTCTCTTTTGATCTTTGTTGCTTTAAAGTCTATTTTATCAGAGATGAGAATTGCAACTCCTGCCATTTTTTGCTCTCCATTTGCTTGGTAGATCTTCCTCCATCCCTTTATTTTGAGCCTTTGTGTATCCTTGCATGTAAGATGGGTTTCCTGGATACAGCACACTGATAGGTTTTGGCTTTTTATCCAATTTGCCAGTCTGTGTCTTTTGATTGGGGCATTTAGTCCATTGACATTTAGGGATAGTATTGTTATGTGTGAATTTGATACTGTCATTTTGATGCTACCTGGCTGTTTTGTTGGTTAGTTGATGCAGATTCTTGATTGTGTTGATGCTCTTTTACCATTTGGTGTGTTTTTGGAGTGGCTGGTACTGGTTGTTCCTTTATATGTGTAGAGCCTCTTTCAGGAGTTCTTGTAAAGCAGGTTTGGTGGTGATGAAATCTCTGAGTGCTTGCTTGTTCACAAAGGATTTTATTTTTCCTTCACTTATGAAGCTTAGTTTGGCTGGATAGGAGATTCTGGGTTGAAAGTTCTTTTCTTTAAGAATGTTGAATATTGGCCCCCAATCTCTTCTGGCTTGTAGGGTTTCTGATGAGAGATCTGCTGTGAGTCTAATGGGCTTCCCTTTGTGGGTAACCCGACCTTTCTCTCTGGCTGCCCTTAGCATTTTCTCTTTCATTTCAACCCTGGCGAATCTGACGATTATGTGCCTTGGGGTTGCTCTTCTTGAGGAATATCTTTGTGGTGTTCTCTGTATTTCCTGGATTTGAATATTGGTCTGCCTTGCTAGGTTGGGGAAGTTTTCCTGGATAATATCCTGAAGAGTATTTTCCAGCTTGGATGCATTCTCTTCATCACATTCAGGTACACCTATCAGACGTAGATTAGGTCTTTTCATATAGTCCCACATTTCTTGAAGATTTTGTTCATTCCTTTTTGCGCTTTTTTCTCTGTTCTTGCCTTCTCTTTTTATTTCATTTAGTTGATCTTCGATCTCTGATATCCTTTCTTCTACTTGGTCAATTCGGCTGTTGAAGCTTGTGCATGCTTCACGAAGTTCTCGTGTTGCGTTTTTCAGCTCCATCAATTCACTTATAATCCTGTCTATGCTGTCCATTCTCGTCAGCAGTTCGTCCAATCTTTTTTCAAGGTTCCTATTTTCTTTGCGTCGGTTAGAACATGTTCTTTTAGCTCACTGTAGTTTCTTACTACCCACCTTCTGAAGTCTGATTCTGTCATTTCATCACCCTCCTTCTCCATCCGGTCTAGTTCCCTTGCTGGTGAGGAGTTGTGATCCCTTTTAGGAGGAGAGGTGTTCTGGTTTCGGGAGTTTTCATCCTTTTTGTGCTGATTTCTTCCCATTTTTGTGGGTTTTTCCACCTGTTGTCTGTCTCTGTCCCAGGGAGTTGGAGCTTTATGAGTTTCCTTGCACTACTGCCTTTTTTGATTTTTCTTTCAGGTCTGACCCACCCAGCTAGCAGCACGCCTAGCCACTGCCTGCCGGCAGGGGCTTTGCTGAGCTGCTGTGGGCTCCGCCCAGCTGCCCTGAGCTCTTCCCTGTAGTCCTTTTTATATGGGCGTAGTTAGAACTGTCTCGGCAACGGTGGCCCCGCCTCTGTTATGGCGGACTCTCTCTCTTGTGGCAGGTTGCCTCGGCAATGGCGGGTTGCCTTGGCAACGGCAGCCTTCCTCCGTAGCGGTGGAGAGTCTCAGTAATGGCGGAAGCCCCTTCCCCACCGGGCCGTACCGTCCTGGTTCAGCTGTGCTTGGTTTGAAGGGCTCAACCCAGAGGGTTTCCAATTACTGTTTTTGTTTTCGTTGTTGTTGGGGGTGGAGGGGTGGGACCAACCGAGCCTGATCACCTGGCTCCCTGACTCAGAGTCTTTTAAGTTGAAGGACCCCGCCTTCCGGTCGCTTGTTGAAAAGGCGCCGGGATCTCCCGTGCTGCGACTCACGGAGTCGGCTCGAACTGCGGCGCCGGCTCCTGGCGGATTTGTTGCCTAGGAATCTCCTGGCCTGACTCACTATTTCAGATGAATGGGCAACTCTGCCATCTCAGGGCTCTGCTCGCCAGCTAAGAGGGCTCCCAGACCAGTGGCTTTTGTCCGGAGAACCGCAGCAACAGGGCGTGGTCACAGCAGCCGCGTGGGCGGAATCAGCCCCGCGGGGGCCAAAACAGCCGCACCGGCTGGGACTGCGACGCTGGCGACCCCTCTGCCTGGGTATCTCCTGGTCTGTGGGCAATAAGAGTTCGTCTGGAAATGCGGCGTCCACTCACCCTCTGCACCTTCACTGGGAGCTGAAGTCCTGAGCTGTTCTTAGGCGGCCATCTTCCCAGCATCCCCCGGTTGGTAAATTCTTAACCATTCTGCCATTATTTGTCTTTTAAGTGGAGCATTTGGGACACTTACATTCAATGTTAGTATTGAGATGTGAGGTACTATTCTCTTCATCATGCTGTTTGTTGCCGGAATACCTTATTTTTTAAAAAATGTATCGTGTTGTTGTATAGGTCCTTTGAGGTTTATACTTTAAGGAGGTTTTGTTGTAATGTGTTTCAAGGACTTGATTCAAGATTTAGAACTCCTTTTATCAGTTCTTGTAGTGTAGACTGGATAGTGGCATGGTCTCTTAGTATTTGTTTGTCTAAAAAAGACTGTATCATTCCCTTATTTATGAAAGTTAGTTTCTCTGAATACAAAATTCATGGCTGATAATTGTTTTGTTCAAGGAGGCTGAAGATAGGGCCCTAGTCCCTTCTAGCATGTAGGATTTCTGCTGATAAATCTGTTGTTAATCTGATAGGCTTTCCTTTATAGGTTACCTGGTACATTTGCCTCACAGGTCTTAATATTCTATTCTTCATCTTGACTTGGGATAACCTGATGACTATGTGTGTAGGTGATATGTTTCTGTGATGTATTTCTCAGGTGTTCTTTGAGCTTCTTATTTTCGAATATCTAGATCTCTAGTAAGGCTTGGGAAGTTTTCCTTGATGATTCCCCCAAATATGTTTTCTAAACATTTAGATTTCTCTTTTTCCTCAGGAATGCCAATTATTCTTTGGTTTGGTTATTTAACATAATCCCAAATATATTGGAGGCTTTGTTCATTTTTTTAAAATGATTTTATCTTCATCTTTGTTGGATTGGGTTATTTGGAAAACCTTGTTGTCTTCGAGCCCCTGCCTTTGATTTCTGGAAGTTGTGACTTTTTTTTTTTTTAATTTATGCTATCTATTTCACTGAAGATTTCTCCCCACATATCTTGTATCAGTTTTTTAAAAGTTTCATTAAATTCAACTTTACCTCTCTCTGGTGCCTGCTTGATTATCGTACTAATCCACCTTCTGAATTTTTTTTTCTGGAAAATCAGGGATTTCTTCATGGTTTAGTTTCATTGCTAGTGAGCTAGTTTGATTTTTTGAGGGTATTAAAGAACCTTGTTTTGTCATATTACTAGAATTGTTTTTCTGGTTTCTTCTCATCTGGGTAGGCTATGTGAGAGAAAATCTGATGCTTAAGGGCTGCTGTTCAGATACTTTTGTCCCACAGCGTGTTCCCTTGACATATTACTCTCCTCCTTTGCCTAGGGATGTGGCTTCCTAAGAATCAAACTGTAGTGATTGGTATTTCTTTTCTGGGTTTAGCCACCCAGAGGGGCTACTGGGTTCTGGTCTGATACTGGGGGATGTTTGCACTGAGTCTTGTGATGGGGACTATCTTCTGGTCTCTCAGTCATGGATATCAGCACCTGCTCCAGTAGAGGTGGCATGGGTGTGAAATGTACTCTGTGAGGGTCCTCAGTTGTTTATTATACTAAGTTTCGTTCTGGTTGGTCTCTTGCCAGGAGGTGACACTTTCGAGAGAGCATTAGCTGTGGTAGTATGGAGAGAATTAAGCGGTAGGCAGAGGCCTGGAACTCCCACAGGAATATGACATTTATCTTCAGCTACTAGGGTGTGTAGAAAAAGACCATCTCGTGGGTACAGGGGTAGGTATGTCTGAGCTCAGATTCTCCTGGTGGGGGCTTGTTGTGGCTGCTGTGAAGGATAAGGCTGTGGTTCCCAGTTCAATTGAGTTGTGTTCCCAGGAGGATTAGGGCTGCCTCTCCTGTGTCATGCAGGTCACCAGGGAAGTGGGGGAAACCTGGCGGTTACAGGCCTCACCCAGCTCCCGTGCAACCCCAAAGGCTGGTCTCAGTCCCACCATGCTCCCTTGCCAATAGCCCCAAGTTTATTTGCAGGCAGTGTGGTAAGCAGGGCTAACAACTTGCCCCAGCTTACCAGCCTTTTGGCTGAAAAAGCAATCAGAGATTTTATGATTTTTGCCTCCATGCCTGCCTGCACCTGCACTCTGGATTCACTCCCTCCCCTGAGTTCTGTCCAAGAAAGTTTGTGTTCAGTTGGAATTGTTACAAAGTTCAGGTGGAAGTTTCCTTTCGCCATGGTCTTTTCCCAGTTCCTCTGGCAGGCCTCCTTAAGGATTTCTGTGAGACAAAGTCAGAAATGGCTTTCCTGAGGACCCAGAGGGCCCACAGGGCTCTTGCTGATGCCTCCTCCACACCTGTATTTCACTTGGCGCTCTAAATTGTCTCATTTCCAGGTGAAGTCAATGCCTTCAGTTTCCCCAGTGAGGGTGTGTTTGGGGGTGGACAATCTCCCTTTCTCTTGTTCACACTTTGAGCATTCACAGTATTTGGGCTGTCTCCCAGATCCTGCAGAAGCAATCCACTTCCTTCAGAGTGTCTGTGGATTCTCTCTGCTTTCCTGATATGTTCCTGTAGTAGTTATTGGAGCAAAAGATCACTACGTGAGTCTACACATACTGCTCTAACCTCTAACCATCCAAATGGAAGCTGCAATTTAGTCCTGCCTCCTATCCACCATTTTACTATGCCAATGTGATTTATATTTAATCCTAATGTCAACTCTATGGAATAGGTATTGTTATGGCCATACCCATTTTACAGATGAGAAAACTGAGGTACAGAGTGTTTAAGTAATATATTTAGAAATGTTGAGAAAGACAAAAAAATATTTTAGAGTGAGTGTATTATATATAATATGGAAGAGAAAAGGGAGATCATTGAAATCTAAGGTAATGCTATGGATGTTTACTTCAACTGAGAAATTCACAACGCTGTCACTCAGTGTCCTGTGTTGTATTAGAAATAGCAAGAACTAAATGCATTCCTTGAATGTTCTTAATGGTTTCTGTTACCTACCTGAGATAGCCTGAGGTCATCATGTCACTTCAGGGTTAGCCAAGATAGCCTCATTTGCGGATAAGTCCTCCCTCTCCTGGACAGTGGTGGAAATGCACTAGACTTTACGATGCTCAAGCAAGAGAAAAGCCAGAGGACAGATAGGGGCAAATTGTAGAGGCATTTGAATTTAGGTATTGAGGAATAATTTAAAGTAGTATCCCAGGAACTGGATTTTAAGAAGATAAATCTGACAGCTGAATTCAGAAATCAAAAGAAATTATAGGCAGTGAGATTGGTTATAAAACTATTGCAATTACAGTGAAAAACTGTAACAGGAGCAAGAATCTTGGGATAATTTTTAATATTATCTAGCTATTATACCTCATGTTAAACATCCAAAGTGTGGATCTTTCTGGCTATGAATAGATGAAACGTATGGGACAATTAATTTTAGTTATTTTAGCTAGGTTGTATTCCATAACATAAAATGATTTTATATAATTCAAAGTAAGGTAAATCATCTTGATTGCTCTAAGAATACATGAAAATAACCTACCCAATCAGAAATTGGGATCTTTATTTAGAGTTGAACATTTCATCTTAAAAGGGTAAGAATTTTAAATGTTAAATTTGTAGGTCATATATGTACAAAGTTGCTATTCATATAATTATTGAGAAGTAGTTCATACTGACATGTTCTGATCATCACAAATGCATCAAATGAATCCCTAATGCTTAGATATTAAGAGCATAAACTTGATAGTGACAGAATTAGAAAACAAGAATGTTATGTCTAATAAAAATAATGCTATTTTTATTAGTGAAAGTACTCTGAATTCATGTAATCACTTTATTTGGGTACTGATTTTTTTAGCTATCATTAACCTAATATTTAATATAAATATATATGTATATTTTGTTCAAACCAACATATTGCAATAGCATGAGGAGAGATTTAGATGATCTGATGGAAAAAGATTTGATTGGCAGATAAAACAGCAGAATTGTGTTTCCAGCTGTACTACTAACTGTGTGAACTTGGGCAAGTCACAGCACCTCTGTACCTTATCTACTTTATTTGTAGATACTCTTTAAATTCTCTTCCAACCGTAGTATTAAATAAGCATCTTGAAACTCTACCTAGTGTTAGAAACAACAACAGGCTGATATGTCTTGGCAAAGAGATAAAATTAAATGGAAAATTCTGTATAATCTGTATGGATCAGTCACTCAGTTGGGCTTTGTTACATGCACCATAAGCACTGTGAAATTTGCCAAAGTGATAAGACTAGTAATATACTTGTGACTGGCCTGGAAAAGAGAATGGGCATGAGTTTCAAGGTTTTAAGCCCTACCAACGTGATTCTTCAGCTCATTAAATTATTATTTATTAATGATATATAGGAAAGAATCATCACTCTTGGAGTCGGAAGACCTGAATTCAAGTTTTCGTTCTGCCACCTACTCACTAAGCTGAAATGTTCTCATCCGTAAAATGGAAACAGAGATGATAAAATGAGCCTTGCCGACTTCACAACATTGTGGTAAGGAAGAAAGTGTTTTATAAGCTGTAAGGAAATATCATAATGCAATATATTAGTAATCCACATATTATGAGTAAAGGGACTATGGCTTAGCTATATGACAGGACATAAAATCTCTCAACAAAATGCTTTGATTTTCTTGTAAGGAACAAATTGTTGAACTTTGATTTTCTTGTAAGATACAAATTGCTGAACTATCACTATTTGATATAAATCACCTCTGAAAAATTCTTTTTCTGCCCATGAATTTTCTAGCATCCTAACATTTAGACATTCACCTGGGGATTATCTAGTATATAAAACATAATCCTGAAACAAGGCAGGTTTAAAATTTTGGAATACAGCATTCAAACTTTTTTTTCCCAACAACCACCCTGAGGTCATATATTCAAGAAAGGCTTCCTCTTTCTTATTAAGGAGCTACTTTTGAATGACCATGTAATAGCATACACATTAGACAAGAAATATAAGTAGTCTGCATGCTTTACATTTTTCCATTAGTTTTCCAACATCAGGACAAGTTGCAGATAAACAGAAAATTATTTGTTTGGAAGAATATATTGATGCAGTCAAGTAGAGACAGAATGTGTGTATTTACAAAGGATGATATTAGTATATAAAGTATTTTTTTCTTGTAATTATGAACGTAGCACTTTCTAGGACAAACATCTTCCAATTATCTCATTTTATGCTTCATCCATTATACAAGTCTGTCAAAAGAACTCTCTGTTCCTCCAAGGCAATTGATTGACATTGACCAGTTTTTCGTCACTTTCAGTTCAAATAATGTAATGAAATTAACAACACAATTATTTGCAGTGGGTTGAGTCTGTTATTTAATTAAAATAAAAGCTGTCCAAGAAGAGCAACTTGTTTGCACAAATGCAACAGACTAGAACATATTCTTGAATTACGATTTATGGAGAAGTGATTTTATGCATTTTGTTTTTTTTTTTTTTGGAGTTTTAAATATTTTGTTTCTTTCTGATGGAATCAAGGGAAGATAGGGTATTTTGTTTCGTGATCTTTTTTGTAAGAGAGAATTTGCTAACTGACATGGTAGTAAAAGCATAAAATTTCCCTAAATAATTGTGAAGTGAGTTTGCAATGCCTAATTATTTCTTTAATCATTATGCTGAAAATTGCATTCTACATTCATTGAGAAAAAAACAGGGGCAAGGGGAGGATAAAATAAAAAAGAAATCACTAAAAAGAAATATCTTTAACTACAATTTCAATTGCCATTCTGTTACTAAAATCAAATTAGCATTTCTGGAAACAGTGTTTTTACCCCTCCTCTCAAGCCACCATAAAAATCTGAATGTTAATTATGTTTGCACATGTTTATCTTTAATGTGAATATAAATAATACGTATAGCTTCCCAGAAAGTGAACAGATTCCAGAAGGTTTTAGCGATACTTTGATAAGGTTTCCTTCCCAGAAGTTACATTTGTACTTTAATTATATTTCTTTTATAGAATTGCAATCACACATGAGCAATGAGAGTCTAACTGTTTGAGGGAAAATAGTGCTTTACAATAATTGCCCTTGGTTGACAAGTTAAGCAATTGATGCATTTTTAATTATAACACCTTGGAGCTTTTAAAGAGGTATTGTAGCTTTAAGCAATGAGAACTTCTGAAGCAAGACCTTCTATTGCTTTTTGCCAGGTTGATATAAATTTGCCTCAGGCAGTGCTAGTGGCCAAAAAATACTTTGGGTAGATTAAAAACCAAGGCAGATGGGCATCTAAAAACGGAGAGTGATCAATTCATAGATAGTTTCCATTGTAACTAGTTTTGACCATAATTTAAAGTGTATTATTTAACTAAGTTCTTTTTATTAATGGCTCATTTTTATGAGTTCTTTATTAATGGTTCAGGTAGAGCTGGATGATACTATGGAGCAGTTGCTATTAACAAGTGAAAATGTATCCTAAAGTTTATTTGCTAGCTCGCTCTCTCTCTCTCTCTCTCTCTCTCTCTGTTTTATGTGTGTGTGTGTGTGTGTGCGTGTGTGTGTGTGAGAGAGAGAGAGAGAGAGAGAGACAGAGAGAGAGATGTGTTTGTGTACATGTGAGTATATAAATATATACATAAATGTGTATTTAACTCTATTTACATGGTATGAAAACAGTTTGTGTCTGTTTTTCCACTGATCAAATGCCATTTTATGGCACAATCTTGATTGAATACATAAACTTTCTTAAAAAGCCTTGGGGACTGTTAAAACAATGTGGAGAAAAGAAAAAATAATAATCCAGTGCAGTAATGAGGAGGCAGTCATGCTCCAGTGATTTCCTTAAAATAAGGATTCTCCCTGGATATGCCAGAAAGAATAGCTCGTATCTTAAGAAACATTAAGAGAAAGAGAGTTGTGTCACAAGGAATGTAATTATAATTGAAACATCATTTATAAGGGGTGTAAATCATAATGTATGCTGTGTCCTAATTTGGTGTCCTACCACTAAGAAAAATTAGAAAGTAAGCAAAGGTTGTCCTTAGAGCCTGCAGCACCCTTTTCTAGTATCTCTTCCAGACGTTACAGAATAGCCTCTTTCCCATATCTTCAATATATACCCAACATCCTTAAGATTTAAACTTAAGCCCAATCCTTATCAAAACTTGCTATTAGGGAAAAATCTAACCAATTTTTTTTATCCTAAGATGTTTAAGATATTTATTTATTTTTAACTATTGCATTAAAAACATTTATTGATGGCTCATGAGATACCAGGCACTTGATACTAAGCTGGGGTTTAGTGCAAAGTTGATAGACCCACTTAGCAAAGTAAATTACAAATTATAAATGCAATATTACATGCAAAGCCTTGAAACGGGCCTATACAAGTGAAAGCCCCTGGAATGTAAGTTTCATTAGCTTCATAGCAGTAATTTCAAATCTGGCGTTAGTGATACAAAATGACACAACAGACATAACGTTCTGCCTTCATGATATTTATTTTGTCTAGTAAATAAATAAATATATTCAATAATGTCTTATACGAAGAAAAAAGCTGATAAGGTGCTAGACAGTGAAGGCGGTGCTGTCTTTGATAGGGTTTTCAGAGAGGATATCTCTGAGAAGGTGACATTTGAACAGAGACTTCAATGAATTAAGTGAATGAGCTATAATTGCAGGCAAAGAGAACGGAAAGTAATGACACCGATTTTAGCATATTCCAGGGAAAATGCAAAAGGCAGTGTAAGGATGAGGTTAGTTATAATAAACCTTGTAAGCCATGATAAGGAGTTTAGATTTCATTCTAGGTATGAAAGAATGCAACTGGAAGTGTTCAGTAGGGAAGTGAAGTTCTTTGATTTCCATTTACAATTCTCACTCCGGCTGCTTTTTAACATAAGGTATACATTCTGATGAGTTTTCAAGTATTACTTCAGAAATAATAATCCTAATGTTACCTGGACCAAAAGCCATTTAATCTTTGCAATTAGAGTCCCTTTCTGACCTGACTAAAGATATAGTCCCTCTTCAGACTTGAGACTGCCCATGCTGCTCTATCCACCCCCAGTTGCCATTATGCATTCATCATGGACTTTGTGACACCCTCAGATCTGAGAGGCTAAGTGGGGCCTTAGAGCTCCGCTTTGGTATACCATATCTCATTGAATTTCATTGTCTACTCATATGCCAAGACCTTTCAACACTAACTATGCATCTAAATGAACTTCACTCTGGCTCCTGATATTGCATCTACCAATGTTAACTGTCTAAGTATGTGATCTATCTTAATAAGAATCCCTGCCACTGCCTCTTACTGTCATTAATATTCACAGTCTATGAAATTCAAATGCTGATATAATTAGCTGAAAAATGGGAGACCTAAAAATGGGAGACAAGAAGAATATATGTGCTTGTGTGTGTGAGAGAGGCAGAGAGCAGGATGTGTCCTTGTAAATATTAATAGTAATCAATTAGCACTATATATGCTGGCTACTTACATTTTTGCCTAATTATCCTGCAAACAATTCATGACTGCCATTATATACATCAGATTAAGTGTGTTATACGTGTTATTTGATTGCAACAGTAAGTAAAATATATGCATGGTCAGATTTCTTAGTTTCTTATTCATGTACTAAAGTTGTTTCTCAAAAGTTAAAAAATAAAGGAAATAATGACATCAAATAGTATCAACATAACTGAAGGACAGCACATTATTTTAGGAGCCAAGACAGGAATATATTTTTTCTTGCAGTGAATAGAGTGAGTTCCATATTTGGTTGGTGATATTCTTTCTTTAGTCCTTACAAAATCTTTAAAAAAAGAAAAAGTCACATAAAAGGTATACTATTTTGTTTTTCTTGGGGGTGGTTTTCTGGAACCAGCTTTATGACTTTGTTTCAAGCTGTTTTACGTCTTATGCAGTGATTCTTTATAAGCACAATAATTACAGAAATAGCTCTCGGGATCTTGTTATGTTAATTGCATTATTGATTTGTAATAAAAAAGAAATATAAATGCAGTTATTATCTGAAGTGAAATAATAAACTACCAGTATCTACTGCCATCACTGAAGCAAACTCTAAATTGCCAAATAAGGTGAATATTATTTGGAGACAAGTAATGTGAAAGGAATATGACAACTTTATGTTTTGTGCATGCAATATCTATAAAATATCTGATGGAACCTATTTTAAATAACGAATATTTGGTGATTCTAGCACTAAATAATCAGATAATTTTCTTTTACTTTTTCTGAATTTATTGAACAGTTTCAATGATCCAGTGTATTGGTTTCCTGTAGACATAGCCATCAATTTGGTACAAACCAGGAAGCATGCACGTGGATGAATCAGTCTGATGGGAATAATAGATTGTTTTCAGATCTGGGCTGTCTTAAAATGTAATTAAGAATAGAATCAGTTATATAAATGTAAGAGCTACAAGTGCTGTTCTGTGAGATGTTTAAAATTAGAGTATTTTAAATTGGATTAGGCAAAGCAGGTAAAAACATTTGCATAGGAAAACACAGTACTGTGGTCTTAGAATAGGTCTAGTTTCAAAATCTTAGTTGGCATGACGTATTCTATTGATTAGCATGTAGATTAAAAAGGTAGTGGGAATATAAAACTGAGAATCCCTTAACGTATCAATATTTATGTCTTAGAACTAATATTTATGATTTAAGTATTAATAATGCTAGAGAACCAATTGTAACACATAACATGTTGAGCCACTGTAATGCTAATAAGTATTTAATACTATATTAGCATTCAGACCATCTACATAGATGATTTTAATGTACTGAAATTATAGTGACCTCAATTTATTACATTTCTCCAAAAATTAGATTTCCATTATAATACCTGTCAAAACAATTGAAAAATATTTCTATTCACAATCAAAATTATCACAAGTTTCTGTGAGCTTCTTTTGGGTTTGGCCTTTTACTTTATTGTCTTATTATAACCATTTAGCAACCGATTGATCATTTGCTAGTATAGGATTTGATTTTCCCGGAGAAATATAATATTTGATTTTTTCAGGTAAAGAAATAATTATCAAATGGTATATTGCAGAGCTTGACTCATTCTTCTGTATGTTTGAATCTCAACTGAGCTCTGATTTGTTGAAATTTCCATTAAGATACTGCCATATCTGTCACTGTGTTACGTTGCCTCTTGTAAGCTCCAGGACAAATAAATGTTATAATAGAAAATGAAGAGGAAATGGTAGTGCACCCAGTATGAGCCAAGTCAGTACTATGCATGAGAAAGGCAATGAAACTAGGTGCCTAATTATTATTAAGCTTGAAGTTTTACTACCATTAGTTTTTTGCTTGACTTTTGTTCTGTTTCACATTCAGCAAATTGTTTTATCTACAACATCATATGCAGTACTGGAAAACAAGGGCAGCAAGTATTTCTTTCCCTGAGGTGCAGGGCAAAGTAAAAGGGCTTTCAAACCTTTTATTTTATGTCAAACAAAGCAGACTGAAAACCCTGCTATGTTGTTATTAATTTTAATAAGTAATTATTTTTAGTAATCACCACCCCTAATCCATGATCATAAAATATGCCTGTATGGTCAACATGCAAAGGACTGACATTCAACTAAAATATACAGAGGTTTCAAATCTGGCAACAGGAAGCACATATATCAGAACTCTTCTATAGAAAATGACCTGTTTGTTCAGAGTCTGGTCTAATAAAGGCCGATCTTTCTGCTCTTAATGAAGAGAGAGCTTTAGGGTCATAGAAAACCATTATTACTGTTGGCTCTGATTTCAAATGAACAAAGAAAACACACCCCTTTCCAAGTGGCAATTAGTTTTTCTCTCTTCCTCTGCCTTTTAAAGCATCAAAACCGAGTCCCCAAAGACTGTTTCACAAATACTTTCTAATGAATTTCAGTACTTTATTTGTTGTGTTTATTGGAAGTATAGCTTTAGATTTGTTAGACAAAGCATGTTGTCAATTCATATATATATATACATATATACATACATATATAGAGAGAGTTTTGTTTCGTTTTGAGATGAAGTCTCGCTCTTGTCGCCCAGGCTGGAGTGCAGTGGTATGATCTCAGCTCACTGCAACCTCTGCCTCCCACGTTCAAGCTATTCTTCTGCCTCAGTCTCCTGAGTAGCTGAGATTATAGGCTCCTACCACCATGCCTGGCTATTTTATTTTATTTTATTTTTTTTGGTAGAGATGGATTTTCACCACATTTTCCTGGCTGATCTGGAATTCCTGACCTCATGTGTTCTGCCTGCCTCGGCTGCCCAAAGTATTGGGATTACAGGCATGAGCCACCATGCCCAGTCCATATGGTTTTTAAATGAATATTTACATATGAGGTGTCTCCCACCTCATTGATGCCCATACAGATTGCTCACCTGGCTGTATGCATACTAGCTTCCAAACAGTCATCTTAAAATGAACACTATCAGTCTCAGAGACTAATTTTCAATGTGTGAATTGTTCACAAGACTGTTAGCAAAATGTGTGGGTTTTGCAAATGCATTATTGTACCAATATGTTTAAATTAGCAATGATAAAATGTCCTTACATTACAAATGGAGACTCTTTAGCCTTCCTTTGACTCATCTTTCTGACCTTCCCATCTCCCCCAAATATTCTACAAGGAAAGGGATAAAATTAAGGGACAGATGTAGAAATATGTGAATATTCATGAAATATATTTAAAAAGCTTATACCACTGGAGTGGCTGACACACTATGAAAGCCATCTTACAGCAAGCTCTGAATCACTACATTATTACTACATGTACTTATATAATTGTTACTGCTTGAATATCATAGAAAAGCATTTGCTGTGTGACTTTTTACTGAAAGTTAAACAGTATACCCATTGTTGGTAGTTTTTTTAAATTTAGGATGAAAGATGATACATTTTACAAAGGAAGGGGACAAAGATAGCTTTCAAAGAAGTCTAAGTTTTCTCAATCAAAAATTGTCTAATGAACTTTAAAAACAGCAAATAGGGTATAAACTCACTAGTCAATGGGGTCTTATAGTGACTAGCCTCATGGAATTTTGCTAAAGAAATGTACAAAAAAAAAAATAAGAAAATGTGGCACATATACACCATGGAATACAATGCAGCCATAAAAAAAGACAAGTTCACGTCCTTTGCAGGGACATGGATAAAGCTGGAAACCATCATTCTCAGCAAACTGACACAAGAACAGAAAACCAAGAACCAAGCACCACATGTTCTCACTCATAAGTGGGTGTTGAACAATGAGAACACATGGACACAGGGAGTGGAGCATCACACACCAGGGCCTGTCAGGGGGTTGAGGGGGGACTAAAGGAGGGATAGCAGGAGTTGGGGGGATTGGGGAGGGATAACATTAGGAAAACTACCTAATGTAGATTAAGGGGGGTGATGAATGCAGCAAACCACAGTGGCATGTGTATACCAGTGTAACAAACTTGCATGATCTGCACATGTACCCCAGAACTTAAAGTATGATAATAAAAAATTCAAAAAAGAAAAACAATCATAAAGAAGAGAAAAGAAAAAGAAATAAATATTTACTACACGTTCACAAATCCGAAGTAGGTGTTTGGGTTTGGCAAACAGAGATTTGTTCTAATCTAGTGGTTTCTAAGGTCCTTTAAAATTTTTGGACTTCTAAGAGCATTATTTCCAAACTGTTATTCTAACCTTTTATAATCAATTATTAAAGACATTTTAACTAAAGCTTTAACTATCTATACTGTTTTTAGTTCACTTACATGTATCCCTAAGAAATTGATTTATATTTATTTTGCCATAGGAAGATTTCCATACAGATAGCGATATTTGACTTTTGAAATCATCATAGTTACCATTTTTGTTTGCATCAGTATTATCTCATCACCACTACCTTATCTTAGCATGCATATTTTGGTATTAAATATGTATGGAATCTCACTAGTTCATACACTTCTGAGTTATTAATAACCCACATATAGGTTAGATAGAAGATTACCTTTTTATCTACCTGTGTAGAAAAAACAATGTTTCCTAAGTAAATTATATAAACTGGATTATTCAAGTTTGCTTAAAATAGTCAAGAAAATTTCCAAAGGTTCTTAGGTATGTCAGTGCGCTTTTGAACATCTAACATATTAATTACAAACAGTTCTTATGTATTCACAAAAATCTCACGCAGTATATGATAGCCAAATTTTTGCTAGCTTTTATTCCTCACAATGCAAGTACTTCTTTACTGATTAACATGACAACTTTAATGCCTACAGTTCATGAGACCAAGCTAGATAGGCTATAAGAAACTGTGGATGATACAAAGACAAATAAGACATAGCTACTAGACTCAAGGAGCTTATAGCCCAAAAGTGAGAAACAACATACAAACAAAGCTTCTCTAAACAGAGTTCATTGTAATCTCCCTCTGGCCACAGATGCTGTGTTACTTGGTTGTTTGAAAGCTGAAGACTGAAATTAATTGATATTTACAATAATACAAGAACAAAGAGCAAGCCTATGTTTTTTTCTAGATTTGTTTTCAAACCTAACTTGGTTTAAAAAGATCATCTATCCTGATTGAGGCCACTAGTGCATGCAATGAGTGCATGTTTTTAAAAAATGTTGGCCTTAGAAGTTTTTTCTGTTCAGAGCTCTAATGCCAAGATCAGCAAACACATAGTCCTAATAAGGCAGAAATCCTTACATAGCCAAATATTTCTTCTATTTCAGTGCATCCTCTTCTGTTTATTTGTATGACCTTCTAATCTTCATCTTGCTTCACTGAATTGTTGAATCTCTTTCCATTAATTATGATTACCCAGTTATCAGCTAACTACAATACAGCAATCTGCAGTGTCTTTTATTGCAGGGAAGAACAGAGAGTTATTTTTTGTAAAATATTAATAGTACAGAATTACCATTCTGTTTCCTATGCTGAGCTAATTGCTTCTTCAAAAAGTCCATTTTATTCTGTTTTCTTACCAATGTTTTGTTGTTTGTTTTGCTTTTAATTGCATTTCTAACTTTTCCAGGCTATTTCTTTTACTGTAACTTGGCCTTTGCTATTATTTTTAACAGGGTCAAAGGATCATAGAACTTTATATCTAGAAAGACCGTAGAGGTCATCTAATTGATTCCCTCTAGTTCACAGAAGGTGAATCTGAAGACCAAGACATGAAACTGAGACTGACAGAGGGAGGCAGAGAGAAAGAGAGAGAGAGAGAGAGAGAGAGAGAGAGAGAGAGAGAGAGAGAGATTGAGAAGGGAAGAGGGAGGAAGAAGAAAGAGAGAGGTTGAGAAGATTTCTGAAGGTAACATATGTAGTTAATGGCAGAGGAAGAACCAAAACATAAAGTCCTGATTTATAGTTCAGTGCAAATTTCTCCATGGTTGGCTTCTCTTTGCTGTGTAATTCATCAGTAATAGGTAAGACTTTGCTTCACACCATTTTAATAAAACTGCTGAGGTCTGAGTTACAGTTATTTTTTGGGTAAAGAAAATAATCAGAAAATTGATTTAATGGGAATTTTAGAAAGGCACTAAAAAGAAAAAAAAAATCACAAGGATGTAACCTTAAGTTAGATGTTATGCTGATTTGCTTAGTTGTTACTTCTATTGGCACACCATAGAAAATAGGATGTGATTCGTTCTGTAATTCTTTTTTTTTTTCTTTTTTTTGAGACAAGAATTTCACTCTTGTCGGTCAGGTTGGACTGCAGTGACATGATCTCAGCTCACTGCAACCTCTGCCTCCCTGGTTCAAACAATTCTCCTGCCTCAGCCTCCCGAGTAGCTGGGATTACAGGCATCTGCCACCATGACTGACTAATTTTTGTATTTTTAAGAGACAGGGTTTCACCATGTAGGCCAGGCTGGTCTCAAACTCCTGACCTCAGGTCACTCACCTGCCTCAGCCTCTCAAAGTGCTGGGATTACAGGCATAGTTCTGTAATTCTAAGATGCAAAGGTCAGCTTCACCTCTAGCTGTTTATTTCTGTTCTAGATGCTACAAATTCTAGATTTTCATGATCCATTCTATTTTCCCATGAATTGCTGCTGCTATTACTACATAGCTCTAGCCGTGTAGCAGGGTTCTTGGGAATCTGTTCACTGAACTATTTTCAAATGTGAGTCCAAGATCCTGCGTCTTCTACCAACAGAATTTCTAATAAGCTACGGCTAATTTTTGAACCATTTAAATTAAAATAGGTGCTACAATGCAAAGACAATTTTTACATGAAGTATTTTAAGGTCCTATTACAATAATTAAGATTTTCTTAGATATGTTGTGTTAAATTAAAATAAAACCTACCATTTAACCATTGGAACAGTACAAATGCTTTTTTAATTTTCTCCTGAGTAACTGGGATTCCAGGCATGCACTAGCACGCCCAGCTAATTTTTTATTTTTATTTTTTGTTATTATAAGTTCATTAAAAAATGAGGAGACAACAGATTCTGGAGAGCATGTGAAGAAATAGGAATGCCTTTACACTCTTGGTGGAAGTGTAAATTATTTCAACCATTGTTGAAAGACAGTGTGGCAATTCCTTAAGAATCTAGAACTAGAAATACAAATGCTTTTATCCAATTACCACACATTCCACATTTTCCTTATCTACTTTCAAATTGCGTTCTACCCGCTAAAAGAACCTCATTCCACCAGGAAACTCTTCTGTAGATAATTTGGGGCTATACTAATACACATTGTCCAAGAGGCTTATGCCTTGCTTTCTTTACTAATATTCTGCTTCCAGGAAAAATCTACTATGAAGTGTTTCATTTTGGAAATTTTCAGACTTAACTGTTTTTAAACCTTATAAAAGGAAATATGTCTCAATGGTTTGCATAGGGCCAACCAAGAGAATTAATGACCAATTTCTACACATCTCCACAGAAGTAGCTGGAAAATATTTCTCTGTGTTATGTAAATATAAAGAGTGAGACTATAAACATTAATGCTAATTATACAGTAGCCAAGAGAGAACTATAGACAAGCTGAGTGACAAAAGGCTTCTGACTTTCCCAAGACTCAAACTAGTCTGATGTAAGTCTTACCTAAATTAAATACTTATCGAAATGGTCTTTTTGCTTTGCTCTATTCTTAATAGAAAAATCAAACTAAGGCTTTTCTATCACTCTTTCTGAGTCTGCAATTTTAAAAATTGTGTTTAAAAATTCAGTCCTTGAGATTTAGTCAATTTTCCCTCCCTGAACAAATGAAGTAAGACTTGAAAAATGAAAGAACAAATGGAATGGGGGGCGATGGGAAGATGTCATCTTACTCAGAAGAAAAGGATACATTACAATAGAAAATGCCTTCTTGGTTACCAAGGAGATGGGCTCAACGTACAAGCTAGTTGCCCTAGTAACACTGCCATAAACATCAGGAAGTATGTAATAGGATGGGGATAGGGGAGTTGCCTTTATGTATGAATTTATAGCATGCTAGTGCTTAAGGTTCTGGCCCATGTTTAACAGTCCTAAGATGAACCATGGGTGTGGAATACTGATCTAGCTGGAAATTTTACTGAGAAACAGAGACTTTAGTTATATTGACGATTTAGTAGTATAGCCCTCATATATAGCTATTACCTGTACAATTTTTTATTTTGGAGGGGAATTTAGAAAATAGACACCTCTTTTTTTGAATAACATATGTTTCTTAAAAATTAGTCTATACTAAGAGCAAGAATCTTATTTGGAGTTTGGAGTTTTAATCCCAGTTTCAACACTTACTAGCTGAATGTCCTTGGTCAAACCATTTGAGTTTCTGAACCTTAGTTTCTTATTTGTAAAAGTGGATTCTACTTTGCAGTACCCAGTTGAGAAAATGAGTATGCTATTTCTATATGAACTAAAGTGTGCCAAGTAACTAAGAGGAATAGTATATGAGAGGGGTAAACACCTTTCTGAGACTCTCAAATGTTTAACATTTGAGTAACATTTCTCACTTACTGTGCTAGCTCTGTAAGAGCCACTCTCAGATTAAAATTTTTTAAAAACTGTTTTTTTTTTAAAAAACCTTAACAAAATGACTAACATATATGGCTACTTAATATGTTAGCTCACTAAGAGCCACACTCAGATGAAAAAAAGAAAATACTAAAAAAGTTGACTGAGGAATTAGAAATGCATGTAAAAAAACAGTATATTATTACTTCATGAGCAGAATGATACTTAAAAATACCTTTACAATGACACACAGCAGCACAGTTTAAGAACTTACTATGGGAAGATCACTTTATGTATGAGTTCCATTGGGAGATGTGTGCTTTACAAACTTAAAGGGTGATGAAAACAAACATCAATCCAAGTAAGAAAAATAAACAAATATTAATAATTGATAATAACAAATAAAATAGAAAATATGGAATTAATTACAATAGGAGGGAGCAACAGGCAACATTTATTGAGCACATACTAAACTAGATACTAGGATATATGTTTTCCTACTGGTCTATCTTACAGGAAAATCTTTTTCAAATTCTACAAATAACAGTGTATCTTTTTGTGTAGTTCCCTTAACATCAACCCTTTTTTCTTTCATCTAATATGGTTTCAGATTCCAGGTATATGTCCAATAAATAGTGTCAAATTGGATCAACAGATACTTTAGTTATAGGGACAGGAGGCCAAGAAATTCTAGGCAGAACAGAGTTTCACTCTTGTTGCCCAGGCTGGAGTGCAAAGGTGGCGGTCTTGCCTCACCATAACCTCTACCTCCCAGGTTCAAGAGATTCTCCTGCCCCAGCATCCTGAGTAGCTGAGATTACAGGCATGATACACCATGCCTGGCTAATTTTTATTTTTATTTTTTTCCATAGAGACGGGGTTTCTCCATGTTGGTCAGGCTGGTCTCAAAGTTTTTTACAGTTGTACAGTAAGATTGGAGACACTTGATGAAAAGATTCTCATCTGGTAGATTTCAGGTACTATGACTCACTTTGAATTTTAGACCAAACTTAGGGAAAAGGCCGCAGCCTAAGATAACAGCCCTTAGAAGTCATTTTTTAGGTTCCTAAAAATAATGGATACATGTCAAGATATGCTGTATCTCCAATGCTATATATTTCAAGTATCCTCTGATACACTCTTTGGTAATGTTAAACACTTGAGGATTTTAATCACTGCAATGGAAGCTATTCAAATACACTATAGTAAGTATCAACAGCATTTCCCTAACCTGCTAAAAGAGATAAATAAGATTTAGAAAATACAGTTTCTGTAGTGGCTAGAGGCTGAAACAACACAGGAAATAATTCATTCTTAAGAATAAATTTTAAATTGGAGTGATTTTAAGAAATAACATTGAGTGGTCTCTAATGTGTAGTATATTGAGCATCTTGTATATGTTATCTTATTTAATAGTCTTGTAAACTCTAATATAGATATTATACCCTCCCACAGGCCTCCATCCTACATTATATGGATGACATTGAAGCTTAGGTTAAATAATTTATCCAAGATCATAGAGTTTTTTTCATGACCAAGTTGGATTGAATACATCAGGTATGATACCAAAGCTTGTGCTTTGTCTACTAAACTTGCCGCTGAAACACTGCAAAAGCAATCTTGTTAAAATGAATATGGAACACCATATTGACCCCCAAAGGATGCCAGAGTTTCCTCACTCTAAGCTGTTTTTATACTGTCCTCTCCCACAGGGTATACACCACATAAAGTACCCAAATTATCATACATAAGATCTCAACTCCCCTCTCTGTGTAATATTTTAATGAAAGCTGGTTTATTGTTAGTATTTTTTATTACAGTAGTATCTTTCATAGGAAGAGTAGTAAGAATTTTTTTTTTTTTTTTTTTTTTGAGACGGAGTTTCGCTCTTGTTACCCAGGCTGGAGTGCAATGGCACGATCTCGGCTCACCGCAACCTCCGCCTCCTGGGTTCAGGCAATTCTCCTGTCTCAGCCTCCTGAGTAGCTGGGATTACAGGCATGCGCCACCATGCCCAGCTAATTTTTTGTATTTTTAGTAGAGACGGGGTTTCACCATGTTGACCAGGATGGTCTCGATCTCTTGACCTCGTGATCCACCCTCCTCGGCCTCCCAAAGTGCTGGGATTACAAGCTTGAGCCACCGCGCCTGGCCAAGATTTTTAGATAATAGAGATGTCACCCATCTACTTTGTACAACAAAGAGCAGTGAGTTTTATGGGCGGCACAATAGAAAAATTCCTCAAAAGAACATTGCTGAAGCTAAAATTCCAGTGTTTACTTTGGCAATTCAAAATTATTTAACAGCCTTCTCTATCACTTGTATTTTACTAGCTTAAAATCTCACTTTAGTGAGCAAAATATTTTAAAAACTTGCTAGATTATTCTAGAAGGGTTTATATTATCTTAATAAAAGGTGACTAGCTTCTGCATACCAATGGTATAGTTACCTTAAAGCTGGGATAAGTTAGTGTTGAGTTTCAAAAGTAAATCTCTTTGAAGTTATATTTCTTTTTTATGTAGTTTTTATTTGTATAAATAATACATGACCATTGCTTTAAAAGTCAAAGAAAGAAAAGCAACAGTCTACTTCCGTACCCCATCTCAATACTCAGTACATTTCCCCAGGCTAATTGCTTTCAACTCTTTTAGTTATTTCTTTTCATATTTCTTGTTATTTTGAAAAAACACACTTTTATTTCTTAATTTTTAGTTTTATATATTATCTCCTGACTTTTTAGTTTGAGACAAAAGACGTTTTCTTAAGCATTATTTTTAGCCTTGTGTTTGTCCCATTACTCTATTTCCTCGATCTCCAATCTCTCTTGATTCCATGGAATACACATTCAAGTAGCTCCTTGAGAGAACCTGCATTATTATTTTTTTTAGATTTTTCATGTCTGAAAAGATACTTATTTTCACTTTTTTGACATTTTAACTAGTTATAAATTTTTAGGTTGCAAGCAATTATTCCTTTGAATTTTAAAGGTATTTCTCAAATATCATCTACCTTCCAATATTCCAGTTGAGAAACCAATATTCTTGTTTTTAATCCTTTGTATGATAATTAGTTTGTTTTATTTTCTCTAGGGAAGCTTTTAAAATCTCCTTTTTGCCCCAGTTCTTTGACATTTCACAATAATGTGCCATTGTGTAGGTTTTCTTTTATTCATCATATTTGGTTGGCACCTTCATTTGGGAAGCTACAGTTCTTCATTTATGAGACACTCAATTTTATGATTTTATTGATAATTTCCTCCCCTGTGATTTATTGTCATGCTTTTTCAGAAAATATATTCTGATGGAGTAGGACCTTCTGAACTGATTTTCTTTGTTAACTCTTCTGTTATTTCCAGATTAGAAATTTTATCTAGTTTCTGTGTAGTTTTATAAACTTTTTCTTCCAACCATTCTATTGATTTATTTTATTATGATGTGATCAAGATGACCATGATGATGATGATGATGATGCTGATGATGACATTCTGTCTTGCTTCTTGTACTATCTGTTCCCTGTAAATTCCCCTTTTTGTTCATTTTTGTCTATTTTTCATTTTAGAAGTTTTTCACAAATTTATTCTTGGTTCTTTCTTCACGTTTAAGGGGGAGGCTGAATTTCTGATTACAGTCTCTGCCTATGCATTCATCTTTTCTAGGTCAGCCAGTCTTCCCACATAGAAATCCATCCACCAATCCCTTCCCTGGGATTTTTAGTCTTGATTGCCAGTGCTCTAGAAATTGAAAGAGAGAAAGAGCTGAGAGGATTTCATCACTCAGCATGTAGATTCTCAGATCATGTTTTAGTTTTGGTTGTGAAATCCTCCTTCTAAATTGTGCAGTAATCCCCAGGTCCAGAATCCCCTCCTTTTAATCTTTGCCATTTTACAGTGGAGCTGGAGGTCTAACTACACCTACACAGATTGTTAAACAATCTTCTTGTTTGTGTGCTTGTATCCCTCAACCACGTCCACACCTAGATTTTCAGAGCTACCTGGTAGTTGTAACTTCTCAGAATTCCCTAGGTCATAGAAACAACATGTACCTGCTTCATTGCTATTCTCCATCTCGCTGTTACATTCCTCTTGTAGTAGGCCGGGTCTCACTAACAGCTGAGCAGGCAGGCCTTCATGAAAACTGCTTCAGCACTGACTGAATTGTTAAGTTAAACATTAAAAGCTGATACAGACAGTGCCCTTATCCAAAGTCTGGAATGTAAAAAAAGCCCACCACGAGTTTTGCCTAGGCCTTTCCTGGCCTTGAAGTATAACAAGATAACGAAGGAATTCTTAACAGGACCTGTTCAGGATTAAGCAAGTTATCAAGGGTCTAAAGAAACTTTCTAGACTTCCAAAAGCAAGTTTTATTGGGGTGTAAAGAAACTCCCCAAACCTCCATGATTTAGCAGGAGACAAGATAAAGGTAATCACCCCAGCACCCCAGCACCTGGACGCATTTAGATTAAGTAAATTTACTGAAGCTCCAGAGGAAGGTCTTCATGACTCAGACATTAGTTATAGATTAGAAGAAGTTAATTATCTATGACCTTAGATGAATGCACACTTACAGATAGACATATGGCTTAGAAGGTATGTAAGTTCTGAAAAACTTTGTAATTTTGAGTTGGTCTGGTGATATTTTCCTGGCCTTCTCCCTGTACCCAGTTACCAGAAATAAACTCTCTTATTTCCCAGTTCAACTGCATCTCATTATTGGGCCCTGCGAATAAGCAATCTGACCATTGAATCATCTGGGAACACTCTCAGACATTTAGCTTTCAACTTTCTAAGTACTGTCACTACTCTCCCATCTTATTTGCATCTCTCCTCTATTGTTTCTCTTCTTCAATTTTGTAAATCACATGAGTTTTATCTAATTTTTATAATTTTCAAAGAATTATTGAAGGGAGCGAAGATACACCTTCAGTGCATACCTTTAATCTTCCATGCTTATTGAGAAGTCGTCATCATGTTTATTTTTCCTTTTTAAGCACAAGTATTGACCCTTAGCTGTTTTAAGAAAAAAATAGAAATCTTATAAAACTTAAAAAAAATTACTTCATTCTGCCAAAATTTCAGCATTCTTCATGTTTTCTTTAAACAAAGAGCATCATATCCCTCTAATGTATGCAATGGGTGCATCTTCTCTCCATATTTTCCAAAAACAAGACTACCAGAGAAGGTACTGCTGTCTTATCTGATTTCATTCTAGAACCTATAAGAAGCAGGTGCCATGCAGACCAGGATATGATCTGTTTTTATAATTTTTTGCATTTCTAGAGTAAGATTGGAGGTACTTGATGAAGGGAGCCTCCCCTGAAGGGTTTCAGATACTAAGATTTACTTTGGTATTTCACTATGGTAATTTATACCTTAACTAGCCAGAGGAACTTAAGAATCAACATTTACTGATATTTATCCAAGTACTGCTATGCATGACGGATTAGGTTTCAAAGCTCTCACCTAGAAATAATGGAGTATATTGTTTACCATGAAGGTCCCTGGCTATATGAAATTGTAAATTCTTTTCCTAGAAGATATTCATTCTTCACCCCAGCAAAAACAATCCAGATACAATCCTGTTAGTAGTCTGTATACATAACTGGAGAGGAAGCCATAGATACATTTGGCATTCCAGTTGGGAAGATGGCACATTCAGAACCTAGTTCTTGTGACAGAAAATATTTGCATCTCACCAGTAGGAGAGATATTTTACTACGGAGATTTTCAAAAGATAATGAAATCACAAAGACATTAATAAGACACAGATAGTTTAGTAGCGCATAGAGTAAGGAAGCAACGCAGAAGCATTCTTCCAAACAGGATACTTCATGCATTAGGACATTCTTATAAATGCAGAAAGAAGAATACTCCCAGAGGATGTCAAAAAAAGTGTGAGTGGCAGTTACCAGTGTTAAATATAATAATATATATAACATTCATCTTTTTATGTATGTATGTATTAACTATGGATGTACATATCTATCCATATAACTATAACCTATCTATAGCACAAGTTCATCAACTATGACAAAAGTTTTTTAAAAAAAATTGGGTGTAAGAATACTTCTGTTTGTTAACAAGAAAATACAATACTTAGTAATATCCAATTTGTCTTTTCTTTGGCTCCGCCCCTGTCTGAGAACACATTTGGCCTAAAATAAGGGGACAGATGAACAGATAAATGTCTTCATGACAATCAACTGTAGGCCAGAGAAAGCTTTGATTTGAATAAATACTGGCATCTGCAGATGAAATGAACTGCAGGGCAATGCTTAATATATCTCAGTTTTTCTTGGTTAGCATTTTATTGAAATTGGACAATGTGCTGGCAGCTTGTGGAATGTGAGCAAAACGTGGTTCTTTAACAATGGAGTTAAAAACTATCCCCTGGTTAAAGAGAAATTGATGTATACGTCACTTGTATGCCTCTGCCTGCTGAATTCAAGAAGCCCACCTTTATAAGATAAAATGAAGTTAACAAGTAATTGAGCACCCACTGTCTTCATACTATAATGGTACGATTTTTAAAAGTACTTAGTCTTACTAAGAAAACAAGAAGAGTTCATATGAAATAATATGAGACCAATGTATCAAATAAAATAGAAACTGATATGTCAGTCAAATGCTAAATTGTAGAGGGATTTAATAATAAGACCAATATTAAAGAATGTCAAAGAAGGAAGAGATAACAATGAGTTGGAGTATGCAAGAGAGAAGAGCTATAGTGGGAATGAAAATAGACTGGCCTTCTAATGTGCAACCTATCACAAATACTCTTAAATTTCGTGATTTAGAACATAAAAAGATACCAAAGACGTATTATGTAAGAAAAGTTTTCAAAGAGTGTATTTGCTATGCTTTATTTTTTAGAGAAATAAATACATAAATAATATTTGAGAAGAATATATTGTAAATTGTTAACAGTGGCTACATCTAGGGCAAAGACAGTAAGAAATTAGAACTTTTAAAACTGTGTATCTTCATACCACTTATTAAACCAAAATAATTTATTTTTGTAATAAGAAGAGAGTGACGTTCCACAGGGCTTTCTGGTAATTCCCTTCTTCCTCAATTTCCAACATACCTACAGTCCAGGACAGAGTTTTACCTAGATATACACTGGAAACAAGTATTCCTGGATCAGAGCTATCTCATTAGAAAATAAAAAGAGACATAAATGTGAATCCAGCAGATGTTAAAAGATAAATGAAAAATATCATGAATGATATTATCCTAATAATTTTGAAAACACATGAAATGGAAGAAAGAAACCAAATAAAACTCATGCAAAAAATACATTTTATTTGTCTTCTAAAATTATTAATGGGATTACATTGGTATTTAAAAATTCTGCGTGGAAAAATTATTAAATCCAGGCAGTTTTAAGAGTGTGTTATATGAAATATCAAATAACAAAAAATAGGATATCTTAACCTTTAAAGGAATAGAAAAAGAAATATTTCAAACTAATTTTGTGAAGCTAGTATAACTTTGTTACCAACACAAGAAAAAAATTATATGAGAAGGTATAGGATACCTTATTAACATTAATGTAAAAATTCCAACTAAGATATTTACAAACTGAATTTTGGATATGAATAAATAAGTCAAACCATAATACTCTAGTTGTATTTATCCCAGGAATGATGGCTTGATTCAGTGTAAGAAGTCTACCAATGAAATTTACCACAGTAACAAATTGAAAATAAAAAAATACATATGATTACACAATAAATGCAGAAAAACGGTAGACTCCAACATGCATTCATAATTTTAATCTAAATGATCAAAACTAGAAATGGAAAGAGACTTATTTAACTTAATAAAAGCTACTTACAAAGATTACAGTGCAGCTGCTTTGGAAAACAGTTTGGCAGTTCCTCAAAATGTTAAATAGAGAGTTGTCATGTGACCTATATATACACTTGAAAACAAAATTTCTGTGAGAATATTTAAAAGGGTATTTTTCAAAATAGCCAAAAAGTAAAAACAACCTAAATGGCCATCAGCTGCTCAATTGATTTTTTTAAAGGTGTATGTTCATACAACCAAGTATTATTCAGCAATAAAAACTAATGAAGTATGGCTAGTTCCTACAACATGGGTGAATCTTGAAAACATTATGCTAAGTGACAGAAGCCAGACACGAAATGCCTCTGGCTATTATATGATTCAATTTATATGGGATGTCCAGAGTAGATAAATCTATACAGACAGAAAGCAGATTAGTGGTTGCCAGGGGTAAGAATGGGGAAAATGACTAGTGAGTGCTAGTGGGTAAAAAGTTTATTTTTGGGGTGACAAAAATATTCTTGAATTAGATTGTGATGATGGTTGCACAACTTTATGAATATACTAGAAATCACTGAATTGTACACTTCCAAGTGGTAAATTTTATGGTACGTGAATTGCATAGCAATATTGTATTTTTAAAACAATTTAAATAGTTTCAATGATGAAATGTTAAAAGTATTCAGGAATAACATAGGATGCATCCTCTCATATCAGTCCAACAAAGTACTGGCGGTCCTAGCCAGTGCATTTGGAAAAAGATGTAGAAAGAACATAAAAAGCAAAAAGAGAAGAAACAAACTCTTGTTGTTGCTTGACAATATGACTGTCCACATAGAAGACTCAAAATATTCAAAAGAATAAGCTGAAAAATTGTTAATATGTGCAGACAGGTTTTCATCAAATGGTGCTGGGACAACTGGCTATCTACATGCAAGAGAAAGATCTAAAGACAAAACTCAGAGCTTTTATAAAAATTAACTCAAGATGAATTATAGACTTAAGTATGAAAAGCAAAACTATAAAACTCTAGAAAGTAATGTAGGAGAAAATTTAGGTGTTCTTGGGTTTCTTAATGACAGTGTCAAAAGCACAATTTGTGAAAGAAAAAACAAAAAATTTAGATTCATTAAAATGTTCAATTCTGCTGTGCAAAAAAAATAATTTCTATGTTAAAAAATCATAAAAACGATAAGCCATAGACTAGGAGCAAAAGACACATTAGATAAATGAATAGTATTCAAAATATACTTTTTTTTTTTTGAGACAGAGACATGCTCTGTTGCTCAGGCTGGAGTTCACTGGTGTGATGTTGGCTCACTGCATCCTCCGCCTCTTGGGTTAAAGCAATTCTCTCTGCCTCAGCCTCCTGGATACCGGGGATTACAGGTGCATGCTGCCACACCCAGCATTTTAATATTTTTAGTAGAGACGGAGTTTCACCATGTTGGCCACGCTAGTCTGGAACTCTTGAACTCAGGTGATCCCCCCACCTCAGCCTCTCAAAGTGCTGCGATGACAAACATGAGCCACCATGCCCGGCTAGTAATTCTTAAAACTTCACAATAAAAACAAAACGACAAAATTTAAAATAAATCACAAGATCAGAACAGAAATCTTTCCACCGAAGATATACAAATGTCAAACAAGCATATAAAACAATGTTCTCAACCTCATATAACATTAAGGAATTGCAAATTAAAACAGCAAGATACCACTACCTACCTATTAGAATACCTTAAATTCCAACACAGCACCAATATTATTGAGGATATAGAGTAACAGGAACTCAACATTCGTTTCAGGTAGGGATGCAAATTGGTCCCATCAGTTTCAGATGACAGATTGGCAATTTCTTACAAAACTTAATGTAGTCTTCTCATATAATCCAACAGTTGTGCTCCTTGGTATTTACCATAATAAACTGAAAGTTTATGTCCACACAGATCCTGCCTATTAATCCCTTAATGTTTACAGCAATTTATTCATAATTACCAAAACTTGGAAGAAACAAAGATATTCTTTAAGTGGTGAATGGATGAACAAATATGTTATTTTCATTAAATGGGATATATCATTCAACAACAAAAATAGATGAGCTCTCAACCCATGAAAAAAATGGGGAATCCTGAAATACATATTGCTAAGTAAAAGAAGTGATTCCATAAAGGCTACCTACTATGTGATTCTGATTATATGACATACTGGAAAAGCAAAACTATCAAGAGAGTAAAAACAATCAGTAATCACTAGAGCTTCAGGGCTGGGGTTGGGGACAGCAAAGAGAGAAGTATAAATGAAGTCTAGGGGATTTTAAGGCAATGAAACTATTCTACAGTAGTAGATACATGCATATATATATATATATATATATATATATACACACATATATATGTGTGTGTGTGTGTGTGTGTGTGTCAAAACTCATAGACTGTATAACACAAGTACTGAATCCTGATGTAAACTATAGATTTTAATTTATAATAACATACTGATATTCACTCAACAATTCAAAAAAATGCAGCATATTAATGCAAGATGTTAATAGTAGGAGAAGCTGTGTGTATATGTGCCTGTGTGGGGGTAATATGAAAACTCTAGCTTTTGCTCAGTCTTTCTGAAAACCTGTAAATGCTCTAAAAAATAAAGTCTATGAATTTCAAAAATTCTGTGGCAAAAGAAAAATATATATAAAACATATATAATAAAAGAATATATAACAAGAAACCAGACATAAGATCACTGTAAAAAGTTATATTGCATTTATATACATTATCAACAAATAGAAAATGCCATTTTAAAAGATACTATTTTCATTTTCAATAACATTACTAAAGCCTAGGAACAAAGATAACAAATATATGCACGGCCTTTGTGTGTAAAATGGTAAACGTTTCATTTAAAGGCATTAAAGGTAGAGAACTGAGAGTCTTAAATTTATCAATTATCTTTGAATACATTTAGCAGTGTTTCTCAACTCAGAATGCATTAAAAAAAAATTCCCTGAATGTGTTAAGAATCTCTGTGTTTGACCACCTCCCAACCTCTCAAGATTAAGTAAATACAATGATCTCATAGATCAAATTTTATTAAAGCACAGCCATCCCAACAGATTACAATTAGAAATCAGAATAGGCCGGGCATGGTGGCTCACGCCTGTAATCCAAGCACTTTGGAGGCCAAGGCGGGTGGTTAACCTGAGGTCGGGAGTTCAAGACCAACCTGACCAATGTGGTGAAACCCCGTCTTAAAAAAAAAAAAAAAAAACCAAAAGAAAATATATAAGAAACTATATGATTCAAAAAGAATAGATAAAAATCCCAAGTTAAAAAAATTCTTTGAAAGACAAAAATAAGCATTCCACAGAATAGAAAGCATGATGTCCATAACTCTGAAAATATGTTTAACTGAGAAATTCAGAATAAAACCACAATAAAATAGTGTTTTTATGATACCATGTATCTCTTTATTTTAAATCTATGTATTGATGATGCTTATCACCATCAATGTTTACAAAAAATTAATGTAAATGTATCCTAAACTATTTGGATTACTACTTTTAAAAAAATATTCCAATAGGTTTTCAGGTACTGGTGGCTTTTGGTTGCATGGATGAGTTTAGTGGTGCTTTCTGAGATTTGACTGCACCCATCACCTGAGCACTGTACACTATACCCAATGTGTAGTGTTTTATTTCTCACTGCCAACCTTTCCCCACGCCAAGTCCCTAAAGATTATTACACCGTTCTTAGGCTTTTGCATCCTCATAGCTTCTTAGCACCCACTTATAAATGAGAACATATAATATTTGTTTATCAATTCCTGAGTTACTTCAGTTAGAGTAACGCTCTCCAGCTCCAACGAAGTTGTTGCAAAATACATTATTTGGTTCCTTAATAAAATATTTTTTTCTATATCAACCAAATTAAAATAAAGCTTAAAAATCCAACAAAACATAGTGATGATGTTGAGAAACTGGAATTATCTTCCACTTTGGGAATGTATATTGTTATACCAACTCTGAGAAATAATTTGACATTAGTAAGATGGACATATCCTGTAATCTAATGATTTCACCCCTTGATATAGTCTTTCTCTGGAGAAACTCTCCTACATTTTAACTAGGAATCATGTAGCAGAAAACCAATAGAAACACTCTATGACAAACACACACACATATACAGAAACACACACACAAACACACACAGTCCTATCAATAGTAAAACAAATATATAAATGGTGGTGTCTTCATACAAGAAAAAAGTGTGTTGAGAGAAGCATGACAAGTTTCCTGCAGGTGTGGAGCATGGTAATTAGAAAGTGTAAGCATGAAGTGAGCTTGGAAAGGCATATTGGAGCCAGATAATGACTGATTTTGCTAAGAAATTTAACATTTTTCCTATAGGTAAAGGGAAGTTTTGGATATTTTAAAGCAGGAGACAGATCCAGTTGCATATGAAAGGTTACTCAGGCAATGTTAAAAATAACTGGGAAAAGGGACAGGAGTACTAGTTAGCAAGGTGTTACAATTCATCAGTAAGAAAGGATTTTTGCCAATAGGGACTTATTCAGAACTGTTACCCTAATAAAAAACCCCGTACTCTATCTTGGGATGCTAAAGGACTACAGTCTTGAATAGTGAGTGGATATTACACCAGCACCTTCATGCATTGGTCTTGGACTCTTGGTGACCACAGGTGTTAGGCAGGATGAAAAAATTATGTTTACCTAGAACACCCATGTGCATTTTCTCCACCTGGTTAACTCATTCCTTAATATCCTACTGAAATTCTCGTCCTTTGAAAAATCTGCCCAAGTCTTCCAAGCAGAATTAATGTCTCCCATTTCTAGGCTTTTATCATATACAGTAAACGAAATCAAACTATTTGTAAAAGACATCTTGGAAACAGTTTTCAAAATGTTAAATTGGCATAGCCTGTGACACAAAGCTTCCACCACTAGGAAGATATGTGTACAATGATTAATACACACTTTTTAAAAATTAGGATATTCTTTGCTTTGCAATAGCAATCTCCTGGAAACAACCAAAATCCACATGAGGAGCCTGGTTAAGTAATGTGGCTACATCCATACAATAAAATGTCAGTTAGTTATTAAAGATGATGAAGAGTGAATAGTGATATGGAAAAAAGTATCTAAAATATACCCAGTGACAAAAGCAAGATATAGATAAAAGAATACAATATGTGAGTGTTTACATATCTGTAAAGAAAATTTCTGGAGAGAAATATAAGAAACTGTAAATAGCATTTACCTTTAGGGAGGGTGACTGAGCATTTAGAGTGGTAGTGTAATGTTTTTTTTTTTTTTTTTTTTTTGGTAATGCTTTCTGTACCACCTGGATTTATTTCATTACATGCATTATTTTATTTTTCATAACAAGTATTTTTAAATGGAAATTCTTGTACTCTTTAAAAATGAAGGCCGGGCGCGGTGGCTCAAGCCTGTAATCCCAGCACTTTGGGAGGCCAAGGCGGGTGGATCACGAGGTCAAGAGATCGAGACCATCCTGGTCAACATGGTGAAACCCCGTCTCTACTAAAAATACAAAAAATAAGCTGGGCATGGTGGCGTGTGCCTGTAATCCCAGCTTCTCAGGAGGCTGAGGCAGGAGAATTGCCTGAACCCAGGAGGCGGAGGTTGCGGTGAGCCGAGATCGCGCCATTGCACTCCAGCCTGGGTAACAAGAGCGAAACTCCGTCTCGGAAAAAAAAAAAAAAAAAAAAAAGAAAAACCTACTTAGGTACCACATCCATTACACTGTAGTTTATTTGTTAATATGCTAGGTTTTCCCACTTGACTATGAACAACTTAAGGACTGAAGCTGTTTTATTGGTTTTCATGTCCACAGTGCCTAGCACAGTGCCTGACAGTAATAGACACTCAAGAGACTGAGTAAAAAGATGAATAGATATTGATTGAATGAATGAATGGTTGTAGGAATCAATGCATTAATAAATTTAAAAAATGCATGAATGAATGAATGGAAGATATTAAGGTCAAGTTCATTAAAGGAAAACAATTGTAGCCCTTCACAACCTCATCTATGGCCCTTCATCTATGTTTTGAGGATTCATTATGAGAAGAAATTCAGGAAAAACACAATTGCTTTACATTCACAGGTGACCTATCTGATGAAAACTATAGAATCATATTAATTATGCACAACAGCAATGAAGTACATTTCATCCTAGGCTGCATCAAAAGCAAGTCACTGTGAAATGAACTGAATGATTTAACAACATCCGACGCATAAAAGGTCCTCCTCACCTTAAAGGTCTTCAGGACAGCCTCTTAATTTGATTTCTGTTTTGTTGTGCTATCTTCATTTTATGGTCTTTAGTTCTCCTTATTACAAATGTAATTTTTAAGGGTCAAATTAATTTAATTTCACTTTGGCTTTGGGATGGTTGAATGCAAGGTTGTGAAAACCACTAGTTTAAAACAGGTGCTCTGCAAAACTTTCTGCCAAGCCTCCCTAGGTCACCAGGACACCAACAAACTGGAGAGTTCACAGCTATTCTGTAATAGTAAGGAGAAATGATAATGTTCCAAACACTGTATCAATGTCAGAGGGTGACATTGTCTTTTCTCACACCCCGTCCCCCATCTGAAGCGGAAAGTGTTTGCCTTACACTTTTCTATCTCTCAAAATTATGCTCATTCTTCAATACCCAACTAAAATGCGCTCTTTTCTATGTTGCCTTTTCTTACTGCCTCAGTCAGAAGTAGCCCACTCTAAATCACTTATTTAGAATCAACCATGTCTTATGTCTTATACTGTACTTATCACTTTGAATATCTTAGATCCTCATGTGAATTGTGAGCTTCTGGAGTGCAGAAAGCATGTGCTACATTACTTTAGATTCCATCCTCCTCCCCATCTCATTCTAATAAGTTATTCTTTTAATTTTTTTTTTTTTTGAGTCTTGTACAACTTTGAGAATTTAACAAAAGCACATTTATTCAGTTTTGGATAAATGTGCAAGTGAACAAAGTGAAACTTTCCAGGCAATTTCAAGGGTGCATGATATTAGATCTAGCTTGGGTTCAATTAATATTGACTAAAATTAGGGAGGTAACATCATCTACAGAGATGAGCTTGGAGTTAAATCCCTTAGGTTTGTACATCAGCTCTGCTGCTTACTGACTAGTTGAATTTTGACAGTTTACTAAATCTTTCTGTCTCCTGGTATTCTCTTCTGTGACATGATAATAGCACCTTCCTCTTAAGATTGTTAAGAAGACTGAATAAGAATAGGAATTTATCATAGCCTTGGCTTTTAGTATGCACTTTATTAATGCCTTTATGTTTTTTTTTTTTCCATATTCACAAAACTAAATACTAGTGGAGCCAAGATTTGAACTGGGGTTTGTCTGACTAGAACAAACTGGAGCCAGGCAGATAAGGTACAAATACAGGCTTCATCAGTTGCTAACTGTTTTACTTTGGTCAAATCTATAGGATTATCTTTAATATAATTCATATTCTGGCCAGTGGCTCACGCTTGTAACCCTAAAACTTTAGGAGGCTGAGGCAGGAGAATTGCTTGAGGACAGGGGTTCAAGGTCAGCTTAGGTAACATAGCAAAACCCTATCTCTAGTAAAAAAAAAAAAAAAAAAAAAAAAAAAAAACAAATACCCAGGCCTGGTGACACTTACTTGTAATCTCAGCTTCTCAGGAGGCTGAGATGGGAAGATCGCTTGACCCTGAGAGGATATATATAAGACACATTCCCGCACCTAGCACATCTAACTTTTAGTACCTTGTTGAATCTAGGTAAAAGTAAGGAAAGTGACTGAAAAAACAAGGAGAGAAGAAGGAAGGCATAGGCTTTATCCTCAATGATTTTAAAATCTTCTAGGGGAAATATGATATTGAAGTGATAAAAAATAAGTAAGGTTTAATAAGTGAAGTGTAAATGACCAGTGAAGGCTGTAGCTTGGTAATCAAAGGAAGTAGTGGAGGCCATCTGAAAAGCCTATCTGGGCTGATAAAGGGCAGGCAAGGCTCTCTCATATTGGTCTTTTCACTACATCGTTATGCATTCAGGGACTTATTTTCTCACTTTACCTACTTGTTTTCAAATTTTTGGTATGGCTTTTCATTGTTAGACTCTTATCATTTTTCCATTTGATTTTACCTGGAATGCTATACCCTAAACTCTTTGCCTACTTAACTCTTTCTAACTCTTCATCCCTTGGCTAAATAAACAGGAAAACCTTCCTTGATTCGCATGACTATAGCAAATACATCTATTATAAACTCAACACATAATTATTTTCCATAGCCCATGGAAGCATTGCAATTTATAAATTGCCATTTATGTTTATGCAATTATTTTATTAGTACCCTTCTTCTTTCACTTTTACTGTAAGTGTATAACAGCAGGAACCTGAGCATATAGCATATTTCCTGGTTGGTGCATAATAATAATTTGGTGAATAAATGAATAAATTTCAGTTTTACCTAATTAGATTATGTTATAGATAAAAGCTTTGCTTTAAGAAAACTCAATATACATAGATTTAAAAGTTTCACTTGTGAAATTAAGAGCAAACTAAGAATGGAGGTTTATTTACTTGTTGGGGGCAGAATTAATCGGATTTCCATGTTTAACTTATGCTTCAAGGAAAGTTTGTTATAGTATGACTCACTATTCTGGTCTGTGCTATTTGAGAAGCATCAAATCAGTTATTTAATTTTGTAAATCCAGGAACCCAGTAATTCCAGAAATATAGCCCTTATATTATTCAAGGGTCTTCAGAGAGAAATAACCAATAGGATACAGATAGATAGATAGATAGACAGACAGATAGACAGATAGACAGATAGACATAGATATACGAAAATGTAATTGTTAGGAGAATTGGCTCACACAATTATGGAGGCTGAGAAGTCCCATGGTAGAACATCTGCAAGCTGGGGACTCTGGAATATCTATAGCATAGCTCTGTTCAAGTAAGAAGGCATCAGAATCAGGGCTCATGGGTCAGCAGGTTTTACATGAAGCATGATACCAGCATCTGCTTCTGGTGAGGGCCTCAGGAAGCTTCAAATCATAGCAGTAGGCAAAAGGGGGCACGTATATTCACATAGCAACAGCAGAAACAAGGTGGGGAGGTGCCACACTCTTCCAAACTACCACATCTTGTGTGAAATGAGAGTGAGAAGTCACTTATATCACCCAGGGAATGATGCTAAGTCGTTCACGAGGAATCCACCCCCATGATCCAATTGCTTCCCACCAGGCCCCACCTCCAACACTGGAAATCACATTTCAATCTGAGATTGGAGAGAATAAACACTAAACTGATTCATTCCATCCCAGCCCCCCAAAATCTCATGTCCTTCTCATATTTCAAAATAGAGTCATGCCTTGGCAACAGTCCCTTAAAGTCTTAACTGGTTTCACCGTTAACTGAAAAGTCTTAAACCTCAAGTCTGAAGTCCAAAGTCTCATGTGGAGATGAGTTCCTTATATCTATAAACCAATGAGATCAAAAACAAGCTATTAATTCCCAAGACACAATGGTCGGATGGGTATTGGGTAGATATTTCCATTCCAAAAGGATTAAATCAGCCAAAAGAAAGGGGCAATAGGCCCCACACAAGTCTGAAACCCAGAAGTGTAGCCATTAAATCTTAACGTTCCAAACTAATCTTGATTCCACGTCCCACATCTAGGGTACACTGGTTCAAGGAGTGGACTTCCAAGGTCGTGGGGAGGTACATCCTTGTAACTTTGCAGTTTGCAGCCTTCATCATTGCATTCATAAGTTCAAGCTGAGTGCATGTGTTTTTTCCAGTCTGAGGATAGAAGCTGCCTGTGTCTCTACCATTCTGGAGCCTGGAGAGCAGTGGTTCCCTTCTTAAAGCTCCACTAGGCAGTGTTCTGGTGGAGACTGTGTGGAGGCTCTAATCCCACATTTCCCCTCTATACTTTCCAGTAGAGGTTCTCTGTGAGAACTCCCCCTTGCAACAGGCTTTTACCTGAGCACCCAGGCTTTCTTATACATCCTCTAAAATCTAGGAGGAACTGCCAAGCCTTTTCATGCTTGCATTCTGTGTGCCTGCAGACTTAACAGCACAGGGATACCTCCAAGGCTCATGGCTTGTGCCCTCCAGAGCAGTGGCCTGAGCTCTGCCTAGGGCTCCTTGGGCTGAGGCTGGAGAATATGAGAGAGAGTAAATTTGTCTTTCCTTAACGTTTTGGTTCTATCCAGGCCTTCAGAGAGAGAGAGAGATGCCCCAGGTAGAGCTCTGGCCACTGTTCTGGAGGGTACAAGCCATAAGCCTTGGAGGGATTCATATCGTGTTAAGTCTGCAGGTACACAGAACATAAGCATGAAAAAGCTTGGCAGCTTCCTCTGAGAGAGAGAGAAAGAGAGAGAGAGAGAGAGAGAGAGAGAGAGAGAGAGAGAGAGAGCTGAGGCTGGAGCTGGAGCAGCTGGGATTCAGTGAGCAGTGTTCTGAGGTGGCTCTGGGCTTGGCCCCCAAAAGCATTCTTTCTTCCTAGGACTCTGGGCCTGTAAAGGGAGGGACATCTTTTCACCATTAAAATTTTTCAACAGATTAGGTAAAGAGGGAATGTATCTCAACATCTAAAACTGTCATATATGACAAACCCATAGCTAACATCGTACTCAATGGAGAAAAGGTGAAAACTTTTCTTTATAAATTCCCCAGCTTCAGGTATTTCCAATTTTGGTTATTAATTTTTTATTGACATCTTCTGAATAAGTGTTTTCTCTTGGTTGGTTTCAAAAGGAGTCTATTCCTGAATATAATTACAGGCAGTTCACATACTGTGAGCTTATTAAGACACATGAAACTTTTTGATTTTAGCCTACCTGTTATTCCTTTTTGACTTCACTTAAATTTGAATTACTCTAAATATAATCTGAACATATTGACTAGGTATTTCTTTATAACAATGCAAAAATGGCCTACTGCACATGTAGACAATATGTGCGTTGAAAAGTTCATAGAAGTTAAGCAACCTTGATATTCTTCTAGCCTCAACTCTATCAATAATTAACTATAGCATTTTAGACAAGTTATTTAATCTCTCTTTGCCTTATGTTCTTTATCTCCAAATTTGGCTAATCATACATGTCCTGCATACCTAATCATTGTATGGTGAAGAACAAATGAAATGACAAATGTGAAAAAATTTTAAAAAGTGAAAATTATTGTTCAAATACAAGTGTAACAGAGGGTCCGTATGATGTGTAGCAAAGCATATGACCAGGGTACCGAGAGTGTTAATCTCAAACAAAGTAAAGAAACTGAGATTCATACTCTGGAAGCTCAGCACACATAGGCTAACTTGCATAATCACCCTTTTATTCATCAGTAAGGCTCTATCCAGTATTGAAGGAACCCTATAAATCTCTCACTTCCCCTCTTACTTCACATGCTGAATCAGCCTTTGTGAACATATCCCCTCCAGTGTGTAATATTTTGAAGAAACTTTCAAGAAAACTCTGTGCCCAGAGAGTGCTGATTCAGCACAGTAAATGAGGTGACTAAGATGTATTTTGGAACGTTTCATTGGTATTTTTAACACCAACTCTACACAAATAAGAAGGTGCCTGTTTGGTCAAAGGAAACACATTGCTTACAAATCACTATATATGTTCCTGAGTTTGAAGGCACATGGAATATGGAACAAAATGTATCACCATGGTTTAAAGGCACCTTCCTGTGCATTCAAATAGTCCATATTTAATTTATGGTATGTAGTAATCCCCTTTCCTTCTTTCTGTGCCTCCATACATAATACAACATCTTCCAGAAAATGTACCCTACAGTGTGATATGTCACTATCCCACAGGACATGAAGTAAAAAAGTATCCTTTTCTATACTATATTTAAAAATAAATTAAAATTATTCATAAGCATGATTGAAAACAAATAATTCTTTCTGGCTTAAAAGAATCAGTTGCTGTAACTGCTTTACTCACACACCTGGAGTTATGACTGGCAGAGCCTTACATTTTGGTGGTGATTCTAATTATCAGTAACACAGAGCTTTCCTGACTTTTGTTCACACTTATTAGCTGCTGGATGTAAGAACAGAAGACATTTTAAAGTATTATTTCGAAAGATTTCACAACATGATGGAAAAACACATGTGCTAGTAATAGGTGGTAGATTGTGGATGATAGTGTTGGGATTTAATTGAAATGATACTCCCTTAAACAAACTTGTGAAAAAAGACACTCAAACTAATTAGACAATATACATTAATTATTTGCACTCTTCCTGAATATGATGGGTATTTATGTTTTATATAGCAGACAAGCAAAATACAAGCCAGTTAATCATTTAAGTGAAATAACACATCAGTTTTTAATAACATCAAATCTGAACTTTTCCACTGGTTTCTGGTTGAAGAGAAAGTCAACATTTTTTACTTTAAAATAATATTTCCATGTCTTTCCTTTTCAAGTGATTCATTTTTACATGTCATAGAGATAACAGACTTAGTAAAATTAATCTAAGGAAAATAATGGAAAGCTCAAGGAGAATAAAGGTAAATATTTTTGCTAATTATACTTATACATTGAATATATGTAGTGTTTCTATTGGGTTGATTTTCATGAGCGCTTCAAAAGTCAGCCAATATTTAAAATCTGCCAGAGCTAATAGCACATTTGATTGTCCATCATTCTGTTGCTGTTCCGATCTGTCTGAGATCCCAGCTGTTTTTCATCTTTATTTTGAGTAACACATTTTTATTCAGACTTATTAATATGTATTTTCACTTCCTGAAGTTATAGAAGCAACTTAGATGGAGTCATTTCCAGCTGTAAGGGCAGCACTTCTTTCTTCTGAGGCACATTTGGATGATGTGAAGTCTATTTACGAGGTCGTGCTTCGACAACTGGCATATAGCTGGCCTACTTTAATTTAACTTATTCCTACCTTAATTTTCAGTGCCCCTCTTCTTAACCATCCCACTCCTCAATCCTTGTCAATTAAATGTCTATCCCAGATTTGTCATTTCTTGGCTGTATCCATGTTACTCTTAGGTTGATACAAAAGTAATTGCGGTTTTTGCTATTGGCAGTAATGGCAAAAACCGCAATTACTTTTCCACCAACCTAATATAGTCTCTCCTCTGCTACAATCTCCAATCATAGTTTACTATTCCTACAACTCCCTGCTCTCTCCACTCATTGCCACAGATTATGTGAATTGGTCCATTAAAAATCAATACTATACATTGTGCAACGATTACTGGTCTAAGTGATAGGTTACTGCATTCCTTTACCCAGGAACATTGCATTTAAACATTTCCCAATGTAGTTACCTCCAAATCACAAAATCTTAGAACTCATTGTCAAATATGAAGGATTATACAACTAAAAAAGAAAAAAATCATAAGAGACAATTTGGGTGAACATCCTAGTAAGAAAAATAATTTCTCACAAATGGTTATCATGTTCTACAGATTTATGACTTTATAATCAGAATGCATTGAGAAAGACATTCTAGATTTCTACATCCTCAAGGATCTAGAAATAGAAATACCATTTGACCCAGAAATCCCATTACTGGATATATACCCAAAGGATTATAAATCATTCTGTTATAATGTCACATGCACACACATGTTTATTGCGGCACTGTTTAAAATAACAGACTTGGAACCAACCCAGATGCCCATCAATGATAGACTGGATAAAGAAAATGTTGCACATATACAACATGGAATACTTTACAGCCATAAAAAGGATGATTTCATGTCCTTTGCAGGGACATGAATGAAGCTGGAACCCATCATTCTCAGCACACTGGCACAAGAATGGAAGACCAAACACCGCATGTTCTCACTCATAAGTGGATGTTGAACAATCAGAACACATGGACACAGGGAGGGGAACATCATACACTAGGGCCTGTCAGGGGGTGGGGGAGATAGGGGAGGGATAGCAGGGGCTTGGAGGATTGGCGAGGGATAACATTAGTAGAAATACCTAATGTAGATGATGGGGTGATAGATGCAGCAAACCATCATGGCATGTGTATACCTATGTAACAAACCTGCATGATCTGCACATGTACCCCAGACCTTAAAGTATAATAAAAATTTTTTCTTTTATTTTTTGAGACAGAGTCTCACTCTGTCACCAGGCACCAGGCTGGAGTGCAGTGGCGCTACCTTGGCTCACTGCAACCTCCGCCTCCTGGGTTCAAGCAATTCTACTGCCTCAGCCTCCCAAGTAGCTGGGATTGCAGGTACACACCACCACACCCAGCTAATTTTTTTTTGTATTTTTAGTAGAGATGGGGTTTCACCATGTTGGCCAGGATGGTCTCGATCTCTTGACCGTGATCCACCCGCCTTGGCCTCCCAAAGTGCTGGGATTACAGGCGTGAGCCACCGTGCCCTGCCAAAAAAATTTTTTAAAAATCAGAATGCAGAATACAATAAGTAGCTGTATTTAGTAAATTAACAGATTTTCTGATGCAGAAGATATCAACTGCCTCATTGTTTTCCTGGATTAAATTCTATCATAATTACTTCTAATAAAACAAAGTATGTAAGCACCTTAAGACTCTCTACCCTTTCTCTTGATCTGTGCCCTCATTCCACCACAAAACATGCATTTTTTAAACTAACATCATACAGGATAAATTTTAATCCTAACAAAGAGTTTATTGGCATACACTTTTAAAAATTAGCCCTCTGTTTTTTGATTGTTCATTTTTTAGAGATGGAATGATGCTTATAAGATGTTACTTGCTTTCTAAATTAAGATTATGCAATCAGTAAGCAGAGACAATTTTGCTTCTTCCTTTCCTATTATGATGCTTTTTGAATTACTTTCTCATGCCTAATTACTCTGGCTACAACTTCCATTACTATGCTATAATAAAAGGGTGGTGATAGAACATGCTTGTCTTGTTTCTTAGACAAACGTTTTCACCTTTTCTCCATTGAGTATGATGTTAGCTATGGGTTTGTCATATATGATAGTTTTAGATGTTGAGATACATTCCCTCTTTACCTAATCTGTTGAAAAATTTTAATGGTGAAAAGATGTTAAATTTTGTCAAATGATTTTTCTGTATATATTGAGATGATTTTATGTTTTCTGTCCTTAATTCTGTTTAATATGGTGAATCATATTTAATGATTTTCATTTGTTGAACCATCTTTTCATCCCTGGGATAAATTCCACTTGTATGACTCTTTTAATGGGTGCTTGAATTCAGTTAGCTAATATTTTGTAAAAGATTTTTGCATTTACATTCATCAGGGATATTGGTCTGTGATTTTTATTTCTTGTAGGGTATCTATAGCTTTGATAGCAGGGTAATGCTGGCCTCAAAAAATGAGTTTGGAAGAATTACTTCTACTTTAGTTTTTTGTGAATGAGTTTGAGAAGAATTGGTATTAGTTTTTTTTTTTTTTTTTGAGACGGAGTTTCGCTCTTGTTACCCAGGCTGGAGTGCAATGGCGCGATCTCGGCTCACCGCAACCTCCGCCTCCTGGGCTCAGGCAATTCTCCTGCCTCAGCCTCCTAAGTAGCTGGGATTACAGGCACGCGCCACCATGCCCAGCTAGTTTTTTTGTATTTTTAGTAGAGACGGGGTTTCACATGTTGACCAGGATGGTCTCGATCTCTCGAGACCTCCCAAAGTGCTGGGATTACAGGCTTGAGCCACCACGCCCGGCCGGTATTAGTTATTTTTAATTTTTTTTAAACATTCAGTAGTGAAGTTACCTGGTCCTGAGCTTTTCTTTAATGTGAGAGTTTTATTATAGATTGAATCTCCTTACTCATTATTAGCCTGTCCACATTTTCTATTTCTTCATGATCCAGTACTGGTAGGTTGTATATGTCTAGGAATTTATTCATTTCTTCTCATTTGTCCAAATTGCTAACATATAATTATTTAAGTAGTTTTTAGTGATCTTTTGTGTTTTTGTGGTATCAATTTTGATGTCTCTTCTTTCATTTCTCGTTTTATTTATTTGAGTCTTCTCTTTTTATTCCTAGTTAGTTTAGCTAAAGTTTGGTTGACTTTGAAATATTGCAATTTTATGACAGTTAATGTATATTAGAAATGCTTATATTAAAAACTTTTCTATCTAAGAAAGATAGTAACCATAGATGCAGGGTCAAACTATTTTTTATATTTGATGTAAATTCGTTTTTGGTGGGTTTTTTTTTTTTTTTGGCCTTAAAATGTGTGCTTACTAGCATCTAAATTATTTCAAAAATATTAAACATCAGAAACATGTGTGAGTATTTGATTTTGATGTGCTAGTGCTTTCTGATTTCAAGGCATCAGAGAAGCTATTTACAGAAAGATGTTGAGACAAGCTGGGGGTTAAATCGAAAGCCATCTGGGTTTGAACTTAGACTTTTGTTCAAATATTGGATTATATATTTTCTAACTGACTTTGGACAATAATTTCCATTTCTATGCATATTTTCTTTTCTTTAAAATGGGAAAGATGATGACAACCAAATTATAACCTTTTATGTAACTTAAATAGAAAAATATATTAAATATTTGTAATACAGTGATTAATGGATGATAAACTCTAACAATATAATTAATTTCTAACTTCACCATTATGTCTGTGAGCTTATTAGAAGACATGTCATTATCTGAGAGTTTTAGGCTCAGATTTTCTTGCTATATGTATCTTAGCCCATTTTCTCCTTTTATAACATATTACCACTGACTGGGTAATTTATAAACAACAGAACCTTATTTAGCTCACCATTCTAGAAGCTGGGAAGTTCAAGAGCTAGGTGCCAGCATCTGGTGAGGATCATCCCATGGCAGTAAGCATCACAGGCAAAGAAGCACAAGTGAAAAAAAATAAAGAAGAAATTGTGCCAAATTCATTCTTCTATCACAAGTGCACTCTCAAGATAACAAATGCACTCCGGTGATAATGGCATTAAGCCATTCAGAAGAGCAGCCCTTATGATCTTGTCATCTCTTCAAGTTTCTACCTCTCAAGAGTACTGCAGTGCAGATTAAGTTTCCAACATATAAATGTTGCAGGACATAGCAATATGCAAGAAATAATTAGATTATTTTAATTCCAACAATAGCAAAAACACAAAGAGACAAAATAATTCACAACAAGATTTTGGGTAAATATAGTAGATCTCATATCAGCTTGAGGGTGGGGATAGGGCAGGCATATGTCGTTGGAAACCTCTCTCAAGTGTTTCCAGGATGTTGTATCTTTTGTTATTATATGCAAAGTATATTAGTCTTTTATTGAGCCGACATTACACTGACCTTAAAGAGACAAATCACATGCTGGATGAATAGAAGGAAAAGTGTTAACAAAAATGTGGCCTTGTGATAATTTGGCTCAAGTCAGAGGCTCAGAACACTTAGAAAAACCACATTGACACGGCAGTCAAATGAAAGCATATTCCAACACGTATAAGATAGTTCAGGTTGGCAATTTTTCATTTACTTTTTATTAATATGCTCTTTTATGGGACCCAACTATTTAAAGAAATTAATTCCTGAAATGAGGTTTTAGATTCAGCCTCCCTGAATTACAGTATGTGGCATTTTAAAAAGAGATGTAAAAAAAAAAAAAAAGATATACAGCTATTTTTCTGTCTTGTTGGACCAAATTTTGATTGGCATAGATGATACTTCCTTCACAGGCTCATTCACCATGGGAAGGTAACACAGGAGGTTTCTGAAAGATTATAACCAACTGTTACATATTTAGGAAGCAAGCTCCAAAACAAGTCCTTATTCTGTTTTTTCTATCTGCTGAAACTAGTTTGTCTATTTACATAGACTTTTCCCCATTAAATAAGATTATTGTAAATATTGCATATGTCTACAAACATATATTCAATATATTATGATATGCAATGCAGGCAGTTATTGGTAATATCAGAATGTGATGAAAAACTGTCCTTCCCACCTAGGTAACACAGCTGATGCTATCTTTTCACCTTCCTCACAATACCTGAAAATCCTCATTTTTAATGAGCATTACGCTGAGATATAAGCTATAGGAAGTTAGTTTCTAGCCTTGTATTTTAAAAAAATCTTCATCTAATATCTGTGGCATTGAGATCACTAGTTCTTCTAATATTTAAGGATTAACAATAATGAAGGTGATATCTATTTAGCTTAAGTAGCTTCTAGGATGCTTTAGGATATAATTATTTTAATGCTGGAAATATAAAACTATTATATATTAATTTTAAAGGTAGCTTACCATGTGGGTTATTAATGGATTGGCTATTTGAATTTTGTCATAACGCAAGCAGTATGAGAGTAACAATAAAGCCCTAGCCTTTAGTTGGAGTTAATTTAAAAGTGTATATATTTTATTTCCTACTCAGGGTCCCATTGCACCTTACACCTCTGCCATTAGAATGATTTATAGGCACTGTTAGACCTCAGAGTGGTTCCCAGAAAGTTAGAACTGAACATGGCACTTCAATAAACCACTATAATAAGATGTTTCATTATTATGGTTCTAAATGTCCTGCAGTGTACGTTAATTTAGAGATAAAATAATTAAACGCAATTAAAGCTCATTATACTAAGGATTACATTCTGCTAATGATACAGAGATTGCTTGCTTCAAGGAAGAATTCCCTCTGAAATCATCCAGAAAAGAAGCTGAAGCTGAAGTAGGCTGTGCTAGGAGAAAGGGATGTGTGTGTACGTAAATATATACACACACATACATATATACACACACTCACGTTTAGGAATAGAAAATATTGACAATTCTCATGATACAGTGACTTGACAAATTATTTGCATTAATAGTATCTCAAATTGCTTTTCATTGATGGTCTAAATAAAGTGCATACTGAGGTTTACAGTGAAACAAATGAGGCTAAGGAAAACATTTTCCATGGAGCCCTCAGGTCTCAAGGAGACCTAGAGATGGCGAAACCCAACTTTCTCCCTGTCTCATGGGTATGGAGTAAGCCACGCCTAGACAGCCCTGAGCAGTGAAACTACTCATTTATCAACACTTTTTTTTTTTTAATTTAAAAACTTACTTATTCCAAATCTCATGTTAAAATCCTTGTAGCATATTGTTTAAGAGGGTGAGCTTTCAAGACAGGTAGTGTAGCTTTGAATATTGGTCTACTGGTTGGGGAAAATCTTAATAATAGGAAATCAATTTTGATCATTTTATTTTATGTCTCTTTACCTTTACTTCCTAGTCTTATCCCCCTCACAGGGCATTCGATGCAAGTATACCTCATTTAAGTGCCCTGCTGCTCAAACCCCATGGGGGTAGCATGCAGATGGGTGAGTTATGGGGCTCTGACCCCACAGCAGTGTCTAGGGGTGAATGTTTACAGCTGAAGCCCCAGTGAGTGTCTGTTACAGGGTGCTCTTCAAGTTTAGCCATCCATAAGCGGCTTGTGTTACACGTGTCAGCTCAATTACACTCCCTGCCTTCTTTCAAGGACAGATGGCTTTCTGTATCCCGGGGTTCTTGCCTTGGTGTACCAGAAGAATTGGATCATGCCTGGGCTTGGAGAATGAGTGCAAGGTTTTATTGAATGGAAGTAGCTCTCAGCTGATGGAGGACCCAGAAGGGAAATGGTTTTACCCTAGAGTCAGGCCACTTGGTGGCCCGGGCTCTCCTGCTACCATGCTGGCCAAACTCAGCATTGTTCCACCAGTAGATGACCTGCCGGCCTGTAGGTGTCTGTTCGGTGTGCTCTTCCCGGGCGACTTCCTCTCAACGTCTGGTTGCTTCTGTCTTCTGCTGATGTGTTCCTCTCGACGTCCAGCTGCTTGTGTATCTTCTTGCTTAGGTCTCAGGGTTTTTACAGGCACAAGATGGCACATGGTGGGCCAAGGTGGTCTTGGGAAATGCAACATTTGGGCATTAAGGCAGGAGCACCTGTCCTCACCTACGTCTGTGGGCACAGGCCCAGTGGTGGAGCCCTCACCAAGGAGCCATCGTTTTCCTCTCAGCACTTTCCTGCCTATCTTCCACATCAATACCGCCCTCATGGAGTTATCATGGCATTAAGTAAATATATGTAAAACATTTACAACAGTGCCCGCTATAATTATGTTCTTCATAAATTTGAACTGATGGTCTTTTTACAATGTCCAAATGCTACTGCCTTCCCAGAACCTTAATGACAGGGAAACATCTATTTGAGAGACTGAATCAGAATATCCATCTTTTCTTTCTGCAAGCTTTCCATCAAAATGCATTCATTTAACCACCAGATATCTGATGAAATCTAACTTTGTGCCAAAGCACTCATCTAGTTTAAGAACTGAATAATGGTGAACAAAATGGACAAGGCCCTTGTTTTCATGGTTTTTACATTTCAATTGAGGGAGTTACACAATTAAAAAAGAAAACCAATAAGTGAATGTGATATTTATGGTGAGTGATAAATGCTGTAAAGTGATAAGTGTTATGAAGGAAAAAAAAAAGTTAACAGGATAGGGAATGATCTGAGCAGACGTAATAAGTCAGATGGTAAAGGTATACGTTATTATATTTCATTCAATCATCAGATGTTTACATCGTGCAAAGCACTGGTCTAGTTACGGAGATACAGCAGTGAATTTGGCAAACAACATTCTTGCTCTCATGCAGATTACATTCTAATCTTGAGGCATGCATTAAAACAAATAAAGCAAAAAGCATTTTCTAAAAGGACAGTAATAGGTATTATAAAGAGTGGGAATAAGATGAAAAGTGACTTGTGACTATTTAAATTAGGTGGCCAGGAAATGACTCTCTGATTAGAGGTTGGTTACCTGAGATCTTACAGACAAGGAGCTGTCCTTGCAAATATCGAAATGTCACAGACAGAGAGATGGCCAAGTACATAGGCCCTGAGTTGGAAATGAGATTTACATACTCAATGGAAGTAGGAAAAGAATGGGTAGATCAAGCGAAGGCTTTGCCAGACATGATTAACAGTTTATAATTTATTCTTGGTGTAATAATCAGTCATTGGAAGAATTCACAACCTAGGAGCAAAAGGATCTATTTTACTTTAAAAAAAATCACCTGGATACTCAGTGGAAAATGTAGAAGCTCAGCAATGGGAGCAGAGGAATACATTAGAAGACTTTTGCAATGGTACAGATAAAATACGACCATGGCTTGGATGAAGTTGGTAACAGTGGGAGTACAAATAGTAGATAGATTTGAGATCTTTTAGAAGAGCCAACAACATATGATGATGAGCTAGAAAGATTGGACATTAGTGAAACACAAGACTCAAGAACATTTTCTGGATTATTTAGCCTGAATAAATGGATAGATAGTGGAGATATTAAATTTAACATCCAACTAGAGATGTCAAATAAGGAAATGGCAATTGTATATATAAATCTGGGGCTCAGGAGTGATCTTAGAGCTAAAGACAGAGATTGGGAAAGTCATTAGTGTATAGACTCTATTTTAAAACTTGGGGTTGGATAGTATAAGCATCTAGGTATAAGCATAAGATAGTATAAGCATCTAGGTTTAGATAGTATAAGCCTATTCCTATTTTATACTTCATTCATAAAGGGCTTTAATTGTTCATTGACCAGTGAATGTCATAAAGCGTACTAAAGTGCAGATATCCATAAAGCTCTTCATACTAAGTGATTAATGATTAGTTATAGATCAACCCTTTCTTCTTTCAAATTATTGTTGTAGCAAGAATTATACCAAATAAGCTACTTCAGTGCTGAGATTTTCCAGCTCAGCATCATGCACCTGGGCCTTAGTTCATGGCTGGGATGTGCAAGGCAGTAGTGGTGGATTTGGCACCTCTGTAATCCAGCTGTCTTTGTTATTCTGCTGATCCACAAAGGTCTAATCTCACAGAAAACTGCTGGATGATTTGTTCCTAGCTTTCTGTTTAATTTGGGGCCTTTAAAAAATTCTCTCTGCTGCTATTTAATTTTCATATTCCCACCTAGACCTTTCTGCCTCACTTCGTTCTTAAACTGAAGCCAATTGTCAGGCAACCTCTGGATGGGTCACCAAGATTGTATGGTTCTATCAGGCCCTTCTTGCTTTTTAATATTGTGCCTCAGGCATTAGTGTCTTGTCCTAGTTACATTTGTCACCTACCTGATTGCCTCCTTTGAAATTCATCAGTATGTCACTTGTTAATTTATTTATTTTCTGATATTTGAACTGCTGGGGTTATGTTTAGAATGACTTGAAAGTATACATGTAGCTATTCACTTCTCACTCTGAAAATTAAAAAAATTGAGAGACTCAGTTATCCCTGGGATGGGATTTTTGTATTTATTTTTTAATTTGGAAAGTCAGAGTATGAAGTATCTAGCCTCTCACCGATATGGATGCTCCTGGAATTTTGATTTACAATGTGATACATAATTATTCAAGTAGAGAAGGTCAGGGGTCCTATTAAAGAGAGAGAGAGAGAGAATGAGAGAGAGAGAGAGAGAGAGACAGAGAGAGATTTAAATGCAGAGTTATCTTAAGGAGACTACATCAGAAGATGTTTCAGCTTATTTTATTTTTTAAAGTGTCTGCGGTTTTCATTTTAACTGTATACATCTTGCTTTTGGCAGTTTGTCATCCTTGATATTGTTTAAAGTTAGGTTTTTATATTTAATGTGCATCTTTTCCAGTCAGAGACATCAGGTAGAATATGAGAAATAGCTTCTCTCCTTTTTATTTTTTTCTTCTCCCAAAATAAATTTCATTACAAAATGTGTTTGTAATTGAATTCTTCTTTTAGTGGGTGATAATATAAATCTATTTTTCTTCACTGAACATTTGATCCAATAGGTTCACATCGTTTTGTGTCTTGTTAGTGGTAAACATCACTCTAGTTAATGCTGAATTCTGATTTAATTATAGAGAAATTGGGATGGCAGTGGCTAATGACGTTTGGAATAGGAGTAGCTGACAGTGTAAGAAATGTCATTCTGTGAAGTTACTACACACTAATACCAGAGAACTGGGTTGTGTCTCTTCTTCATCTTTTCCAAAGCTTCATGTGTGGTACAAAAATATCCTCCTTCTGCTCTGACTTTTCACAGTGATTCTTAAATGACAAACACCCCTAATCTCTCTGGATCTCTTATCTGACACTGACAAGCATCCTGCTGAAAGCAAAAGGAAGGTACAAATTGAAAATGCAGTGAGATAGGCACTGAGAAGGCGGGCTTTTCAGGAAAAGCCAATGTTGTAATTCCTTAGCCTTGATAATGAACTTCTCTCTGGCAAATGCTGGATTTCCAAATAGTTAAAGGGAAATGTGGATGCAGGCAGCTAGTGAGGTTTGTAATGGAGGAGCTGCCAGTGTGACAAATGTGATTCCAGAAATTACTCTATACTAACCCCAGAGAAATGACATTAACAGGAAAATAATTTTTGTTTTATTTTTGGTGCCATATTTGGAGAACTAATAGCCCTGCAAGGTCTAAAAGTCAAAAATCATCTACTGATAGCTCAGTGGAGAATGTACAAATCCTTAAACTGATTTTTGCAATGTCTGTAGATGCCTTCAGCGTCATCAGGGAGTGTTATGACGTCTTTAAAACATTCCCAAATCAATATTCATGTTACTAATAGGTGAGAAGGACTTTCACAGAATCCAGCAATAACTGGGCACTCTAATTTCAAGATTAGAGTTCAATGAATTGAAAAAAATATTTATCTTTCATTTTGTTACTCATTTTCTCCAAAGCAAGCCCGTCAGATGGTCATATCTGAGCTTTACTGTTCTCATGAAATAATTCGATTACAAATATATATTCAAAATATCTCATTGGCAAAATCTGCAATTACTTATGCACCAACCTATAAGTCTTACTTCCATCTAATACGAAGGCTTTTACAAATTCGATATCAAAATACACAAACTATGTACCATTATAACCTAGGAGATATCATGCATTCTTGTAGAAAGGTGTTTAATTTTGTAATAATCTCCCCACCTCCAAACCTAGTCTCACACTAATACCTTTGACCCATATGCAATACAAGACTTAGGGGTATTGACCCACACACAGTTAAAAATCCACATATAACTTTCGACCTTCCAAAAACTTAACTACTAATAGCCTACTTTTGACCAGAAAACTTACTGATACCATAAACCATCGTTTAGCATATATTTTCTGTGTTATGTGTATTATATACTGTATTATTTCTTAAAGGAAACAAAATGCATTAAGAAAATCATAAGAATGAGAAAATATATTCATTATTCCTTAAGTAGAGGTAGATGATTGTAAGTGCCTTCATCTTTGTCTTCAAGTTGAGTAGACTAAGTAACAAGAAGAGATGAGGTTGGTCTTGCCATCTCAGGGGTGGCAGAGGTGGAAATATCTTCACATATAAATTGACCTACACAGTTCAAGTTCGTGTTGTTCAAGGGTCAACTGTGCTTAGTCATATATTTTTAAAATACGTATGTGTCCAGTTTGGGTTTTGTTCTCCTATGCATCAAGACACTTGTGAGTTGTATCTCTTTTTTGGATGATGTAATTGTCTGCCTTAATAAAACTGTTCCTACAATTGAGAAAGACTTTGTTTTGGGGTCTTTTCATACATGGTGCTCATTTATAAAGTGATAGCCTTAACTAATGTTAGCCTATCTATTTTATCTTAGATAAGTGTTATCTGAAATTCATTTATGCATCTAGGAATAAGGTGACAAAATAGTTGTATGCTCTTTGTAAATCTCACATACAGTATGGCAGCCTATGAGTCATTGTTATAAGTGGTTTAGACTTTATTGTCTTACATGACTTATGTTTATAGCCATACATAAATCACACAGAACCACCAGAGGAATTTTAGTGTTTAGTCGTCATAAAAGAAGGGATTTCACAGATTGTCTCTATCAAGTCTGAATGAGGTCTAAGAAGAAAAGGATTACCGATAAATAATTGGTTTTAACTTGATGTCAGCCAATAATGACTATTTCTCTAGAAAATGTTAACTAGAAAACTTCATTTTCCTTTACATTTACTTCAGGTAGGTGAAATGCAGCCTCTGAAGAACTCTGCAAGGTTTCTCTTAGGGTTTAGTATTAAAGGTTTTTTACTTTAGAGAAATAAAGTCATTATTGGCCAGAAGATCTCATGAGGATTTAATTTAGCATTAGTTCAGCTTAATCAATAATTTATTAATTCATTTGTTTAACAAAGTTTTACAGATAAATACTGGCAAATTTTGCATGTCAAAATATAAACAAACTCAAACTAACAAATTTGGAAAATAGTAGAAACTTGTTCATTCATCGATTCATTTTTTTGAAACACTTAACAAAAAAACATAATTTTTATAACAAGAAAAGACTTTCTACAAATCTCTAAATAATAGATAACTCAGATTTATTAATTGCCAAAGAATATTATCATACAGCTCACAGAAGCTTAATATTAATAAGTGAGAAAATATACAGAACATCACAAATAATTTTAAAAAATGAATATTAAAACAAAACCACATATTTTAACCTATCAGACTGACAAATGTGAGAAAGTCTAAAAATATAAAATGCTCAAAATGGAGTTCAATTATGTGCACTTCTTTGGAGAGCTATTTTGCAATATCTATGTTTACATCCCTACTATTTGATTCTGCTAAGTTTGCTTTAGAAATATATCCTACCAATGCATTTGCACAAGTTTGAAAAGATAGGCATTTAAAAGTATATGTCTTTGTGTCTACTTTTTTAATTTTTGTGAGTACATAATAGGTGTATATATTTAAGGAGTAGCTGAGATGTGTTGATACAGGCATGCAATGTGAAATTAAGCACATCATGGATAATGAGGTATCCATCCCTTCAAGCATTTGTTATTTGACTTACAAACCATACAATTATACTTTTTAAGTTATTTTAAAATGAACAGTTATTATTGACTATAGTCCCCCTATTGTACTATCAAATTAATAGGTACAAAAAAAATAGAAGGAATGAATTAGGCTTTGTTTCTAAAGGAAAACAAACAACATGCCCCTTAATAAGTGAGTGAGAACCTAATTGCTTATGGTATATCCAATGCATGCTGTAACATTGTTTTAAAAATGTGTTATATCTACATTTGCTTTTAAAATAATGTTAATCGCTTCTCGGCCTTTTGGCTAAGATCAAGTGTAAAATAATGTTAAATCTATCTGTGCTGATATGAAAAATCAAAATATATTATTTTAAAAATCTGAAGTACAGTATTGACATAGAATTATCTTCTTTGTTTTCAATGGATACAAATGCATTCCTATAGGATATATGGTCATATACTATATCGGAGACTTAAAAGTGAGATTACGGAAAGGTATTTTTGCTTCCATTTTGAAGAATTCAGATTGTTTGAAATGTTCACCTTGTACATAGTATGACATTTTGAGAAATTAGAACAATTAAAGAAGAAGATAGAGAAATTGAAGTAATATTAAACAATTATGAAATGTTAGGTATTGTGTTGCTTGCCATATACATGTCTCTACTTTCATTCTTTCAACAATCCTTCATGGTAAATATTAATTTATCCACTTTACAAATAAGTAAACTGAAGCCCATAAATGTCATGTTTAGTCCATGTCACACAGCTAGTTAGTGTTAATGAGACTAACTGTAAAATAATAGTAATAATAATAAGAAGAACATCCACTAACTTTTGGTACCACTCAGGTTTAAACACATAACACATTTTATTCCATAGGCCTATAAAGTCGTCAGAGTTGAAGCAGTTGGAGAGGTAGGAGGGAAACTGGAAGAGTAAATAAATAAAATAAAACAAAGGAAAATAAAACAAGATAAAAAATTCAAGGATTCCTTAAGGAAAGAGTGATTTACAGTACTCAATAATGCTGAGAGATTAAGCAAAATAAGAGCAAAAAGTTTCAATTGAATTTAGGCACCTAAAAAATCATTGATGATTTTACTGAGAACATTTTTTTTTTTATTATACTTTAGGTTCTGGGGTACACATGCAGATAATGCAGGATTGTTGCATAGGTACATACATGCCAATATGGTTTGTTGCCTCCATACCCCCATTACCTATATCTGGCATTTCTCCACGTTATCCCTCCACAACCTCCCCACACCCCCGCTGACCCTCCCTTGTCCCCCACAACAGACCCCAGTGGTGTGTGATGCTCCCCTCCCTGTGTCCATGTGTTACTCAGAAAATTTTTGTAGGATAATAATACAGATGCCAGAATGAGTGGAGGAGTAACAGGGAAGTGATTAAATGGAGCCAATAAGGATGAGGACAAGATATTTGACTAAAAATAGAGAGAAACAGTATCATATTTAAATTCAAATATGAGGTTAAAGGAGGCTCTAAAGTCTCCTTTAAAATGTTTACCTTTTTTTTGTTGCTATTGTTTTGGCATTTAAAACATTGGATCGAAAATGCTCTGGAATATTACACTTTTGTTAAAAGGATATGTTCATGCAGGTTTTTAGTTACTTCTACTGGATAATAGGAGCATTGAATCCAATATCTTTTTCTCATTCATCTTGTTACCCATCACAGTGCAGGTAACAGAGCACTCATTCCATAAAGAAGTATGCCAATCTTTAGAGTAGATTTCCTCAGGTCAGTCTTCCTCCATACAGTTTATTCACCATAACCTGTGAGGAGTCAGTCTGCTGCTGGCATATTTTTCAATGATGGTGTGTAGAGTTAATCACAAAGAAGATGGCATAGTGAAAAAATGATAATTTTCTTGCATAACCTAAGTGTATGTAAATGAAAGTTACGAGAGAAGGTTTTGGGTAAACTGAATTGCATATTGTACTCAATAGGTACTTTTTCATCCCTCACCTGCCTTCCACTAGACCACTTTTTGAAGTCTCTGGTATCTATGACTCCACCCTCTATGTTCATGTATACACATTGTGTAGCTCCCACTTATAGGTGAGAACATATGATATTTTACATTCTGTTTCTGAGTTTTCACTTGGAATAATGGCCTCCAGATTCATCTGTGTTTCTGCAAAAGGACATAATTTAATTCTTTTTTATGGCTGAGTAGTATTCCACAGTGTATATGTACCACATTTTCTTTACCCAATTATCCATTGATGGATAATCAGGTTGATTACATAACTTTGTTACTGTGAATAGTGCTGCAATAAACATATATGTGCATGTGTCTTTTGGATATAATGATATATTGTTTTTTGGGTGGAAACCAATTAGTGGGATTATTGGGTTGAATGACAGTTCTATATATAATTATTTGAGAAATCTCCATAATGTTTTCCATAAAGGTGGTAATAATTTACATCTCCACCAACAGTGTATGAGAGTTCCCTTTGCTCTATGTCCAAGAAATTTGTTTTAATGGCAATGTCACTTTATTGATTCACAAATTAAAATCTATACTAATTATAACTCAATTTAAATTATAAATTAATTTACATTATGGGTTTCAGGGTACACCAGTAATGTGGGCTTATGAATAGAAAGACCTATGGAATAGCTTAATCTTATTAAGCATATTATTGCCATCATACCTTTGGTTTGGAAAATAAACCTAGTGCTATGACTTAGATGTAACCCTTTGAAGATTAAAAATAATTGCTTTTTTCCCCAGGTGCAGTTTGAAAACAAAGTTAATTGCTAAACTTCAGAAAGTGCAAAATACTCTAGTTCTTAAAATTTTTTCTTGCCACCAATATAGAATGTTGCATTTGAGTGGCAAGCAGGTAATAGAAAAGAAAATTAACATAGAATTTTATTCTTGAAATTTAGAGAAACTTCTTTTAGTATTTCATGCATACCTTTTTCATCTTGCTGTTCAGGTTGTTCATTTTGGATGGCTGGTATGCTATGAGTACATGTCATATACTCCTAATAAAATAGCTCAAAGGCTGTTATTTTCTCTAAAATATCTAACTTATGGTTGTGAGGCTGTGTGGAGCTTTAATTTAAAGTTGGCTCACTAATTTGCAATTCTTATGGCAAGCCTCCAAAGTAAAAAGTATGTTAAACAGAGTCACAGTTGGATCTTTAAGAGATTGTTGTTTTGGCAATGAGGTCCCTGTCAGGATGCAAAACTATAAAAGGCACTTTACATTTTACCAAAATAATTGATATAATCTTCACCAGTAAAAGGGCATAAGAAATGTACAGGAACACTAGTAATAAAAATATCTCAGCTTTTGCCTTCCATGAAAGAACTTCTAAAGCAACACAATTATCTCAGAAAATCCATTTTAGTTTAATGCCAGAAATATTACTGGTAAATATAGAGTAGTATAAAAGAAACTGAAGGAAATAACATGTGAGCTAATAAGATACTAAACTATTAAAAAATTAACCTTTATGCTAAAAACTCTCAATAAGCTAGATATCAAAGGAACATATCTCAAAATAATAAAACCTATTTATGACAAACTTACAGCCAATATCATGCTGAATGGGCCAAAACTGGAAGCATTCCCTTTGAAATCTGGCACTAGACAAGGATGCCCTCTCTCACCACTCCTATTCAATATAGTTTTGGAAAGTCTAGCCAGAGCAATTAGGCAAGAAAAAAAAAAGGGTATTCAATTAGGAAAGGAGGAAGTCAAATTGTCTCTATTTTCAGACGACATGATTGTATATTTAGAAGACCCTATCATCTCAGCTCAAAATCTCCTGAAACTGATAAGCAACTTCAGTAAAGTCTCAGGATACAAAATCAATGCGCAAAAATCACAAGCATTCCTATATACCAATAACAGATTAACAGAGAACCAAATCATGAGTGAACTTCCATTCACAATTGCTACAAAGAAAATAAAATACCTAGGAACACAACTAACAAAGGATGTAAATGACCTCTTCAAGGAGAACGACAAACCACTGCTCAAGGAAATAAGAGAGCACACAAACAGATGGAGAAACATTCCATACTCACGGTTAGGAAGAATTAATATGGTGAAAATGACCATACTGCCCAAAGTAATTTACAGATTCAACACTATCCCCATCAAGCTATCAATGACCTTCTTCACAGAACTGGAAAAAAAACACCTTAAAGTTCATATGAAACCAAAAGAGAGCCCACATAGCCAAGACAATCCTAAGTAAAAAGAACAAAGCCAGAGTCATCACACTACCAGACTTCAAACTATACTACAAGGCTAAGTAATCAAAAGAGCATGGTACTGGTACCAAAACAGACATATAGACCAATGGAATAGAACAGAGGTCTCGGAGGCAATGCTACACATCTACAACCATCTGATCTTTGACAAACTGGACAAAAACAAGCAATGGGGAAAGGATTCCCTGTTTAATAAATGGTGTTGGGAAAACAGGTTAGCCATGTGCAGAAAGCAGAAACTGGACCCCTTCCTGACACCTTACACTAAAATTAATTCTAGATGGATTAACGATTTAAACATAAGACCTTACATCATAAAAACCCTGGAAGAAAACCTAGGCAAAACCACTCAGGACATAGGCATAGGCAAAGACTTCATGACTAAAACACCAAAAGCATTGGCAACAAAAGCCGAGATAGATAAATGGACTTAATTAAACTCCAGAGCTTCTGTACAGCAAAAGAAACAATCAGTAGGGTGAACTGGCAACCAACAGAATGGGAAAAAATTTTTGCAATCTACCCATCTGACAAAGGGCTAATATTGAGAATCTACAAATAACTAAAACAGATTTACAAGGAAAAAAAAAAAAAACCCATCCAAAAGTGGGCAAAGGATATGAATGGACACTTTTCAAAAGAAGACATACGTGAGAGGAACAAACATGAAAAAATGCTCATCATCACTGGTTAATAGAGAAATGCAAATCAAAACCACATTGAGAAACCACCTCACACCTGTTAGAATGGCGACCATTAAAAAATCTGGAGACAACAGATGCTGGAGAGGATGTGGACAAATAAGAACACTTTTCCACTGTTGGTGGGCGTGTAAATTAGTTCATCCATTGTGGAAGATAGTGTGGTGATTCCTCAAGGACCCAGAAATAGAAATTCCATTTGACCCATCAATCCCATTACTGCGTATATACCCAAAGGATTATACATCATTCCATTATAAAAACACATGCACACATATGTTCATTGAGGATGTTTACAATAGCAAAGACCTGGAACCAACCCAAATGCCAAACGATGATAGACTGGACAAGGAAAATGTGGCACATATACACCATGGAATACTATGCAGCCATAAAAAAGATGAGTTCATGTCCTTTGTAGGGACATGGATAAATCTGGAAGCCATCATTCTCAGCAAACTGACACAAGAGCAGAAAATCAAACACCTCATGTTCTCACTCATAGGAGGGTGTTGAACAATGAGAACACATGGACATAAGGAGGGAGGAGGGTAGTATCACACACTGGGGTCTGTTGGGGGAAGGGCAAAGGAGGGACAGTGGAGAGTGTGGGGAAGTCGGGGAGGGATAACATGAGGAGAAATGCCAGATATAGGTGACGGGGGGATGGAGGCAACAAACCACATTGCCAATGTATGTACCTATGCAGCAATCCTGTGTGATCTGCACATGTACCCTAGAACCTAAAGTACAATTTAAAAAATAAATTAACTGTACTAGATGTTCATAGGTGTTTCCAGACAATAATGCCTTATAATTTCCTTGTGTTTACAAACAAATATATCAAATTTGCCAGTGCAGCATGCAGCTACCTCTAGGATAAAATTTGGGAGAACTGAAGCTGCATAAAGAAACGCTATACAATAATTAGATTGTATACAATAATTAGCTAGAGGCAATAAAAGAATACCATAGACAATTAAAGCACACTAATATTCAATTGTTGCACACATCCAGATCCATCATTGTTTTGTTTCATCTCTGAAAATACTGCCATTGAAATACTTACAATTCAACTGCAGATTTATTTATTCTAACAATTCATTAACTTTAAAGGTTCTGTCATGGAAAATGTCTAAAATCAGGAATATCTGTCTTCAAACCCAGAATTTTGAATTAAGTGTCATTTTGTTTTAGCTTCCTAGAATTTTCTTTCTTATTTTATTTTATTGAGATGGAGTCTCACTCTGTAGCCTATGCTGGAGTGCAGTGGCGCGATCTCGGCTCACTGCAACCTCCTGCTCCTGGGTTCAAGTGATTCTCCTGTCTCAGCCTTCTGAGTAACTGGGACTATAGGCATGTGCCACAATGTATGGGTAATTTTTGTATTTTTAGTAAAGATGGTGTTTCACCATGTTCCCCAGGATGGTCTCGATCTCCTGACCTTGTGATCTCCCAACCTCAGCCTCCCCAAATGCTGGATTACAGGCATGAGCCACTATGCCCGGCCACTAGAGCTTTCTCATCTCCAAAATATGTTCAGGTTAGGCTTGCTACAGTGTGGGTGGGGAAACATAAAAGGTTCCTTTAAGTTCAAGAATACTTTTATGTTTGTATAAGTTTATTTCTTTAATATTACTTATACATGTGAATGTGTGTGGGCAATTTTGTTTTTAATTGAGTTAGGTTAGTTATAGCAATTTAAGAAAATGTAACTTTCTTGAATACATCAAATTTCATTATTATGTTATATCTGAAAATGAACAGACTTCAAAATACTTCTTAAATTGATAATGGCAGCATCTCTAATCAAACTCCAAGTTCTACTGCCTTATACTTGATTTGCTTTAATATGGGTTTTGGGAAAAGAAAAACTGCTGGAAAAGAAAAAACTCCATTTAGAGCTGCCTCTCAACAGATAGAAACGACTTCAAATTACTATTTTTCATTACCAGAGGGCCCCTTAGGACTACATTGGAAAGAATTCTCTCTACTCCAGAGAAGAGTCTCCTAGCAGTTTAATGTGCTGATCAGTTGTGCTCAGCAGCCCAGAATCATCATATTGCAGCTATTGAATAGTTCCAGATGAGATGGTGTGTTTCAAAGGACGGAGAATGCAATATGTGACACATTTCTAAAGAATGGTGATGAACAGCATTAACATGCTGATCATGGAAAAGTGAAAATGAAAGGGACTGAGTTGTATGGGATCAACAGTGACTTGGAATAGAAATATATATATATATATATATATATATATATATATATATATATATATAAGCATCAGGCACCTCACGAAGTCTTTAATTATATGTCTGCTCCAGACATTGTTCATTCAACATTAAATTGCACAGTTCCTCTTCCTTTCATCGATTAACAGCAATCTTTAGAATAGTAGGACACACAAATATGTTAAAGAAAGGCAGATAATAGAGACTAGTAGCTTCTCTTACAGCTCAGATTCAGTATATTTCATGTCCTGTGGAGTCACCTTTAAAGTATATCTAGAATAAGATTAACTAGAGTCTTATTCACATCTGTGGTTACCACTGATTTAAAAACATGAAACAAAATCCTGAATATGATACCTTTGAAATAAGGACGTGAAGGGGAAAATTTATTTGAGGGTCCTTGTCTTGTAAGCTGAAGAAATTAGCAATATTCATTTTAAGTGGCTAAATAAAATGCACGTTGTATACCAACATGCACTTAACATGGAACATGTTTTTTAAAAGAATGATGACAGTTTCAGGGTAGGAGTAATACCTTTAGAGATCCAAATCAATAAAAACACAGTAGTTCACACTCCCATTCCTGGGTGCAGCAAACCACTATGACACACATTTGCCTATGTAACAAACCTACATGTCCTGCACATGTATCCTGGAATTTTAAATAAAAAATAAATAAAATAAATTTAAGGAAGTCTCATGGTGACTACTTTGATGACATCAAATTACTTTTTAAAAATGTTTTGGTGATCCTATTTTGCTGGTGCCTTTAGTATATATATCTGTCTATTAGATAATTCATCATATAATACCCAGTGTTACAGCTCAGTAGACCATGACCAGGCCAGCTGCCCTGGTTAAGGGATAGAGTTGAAAAGATAAGGTAGAAATATTTTCCATAGGATGTATATGTATACCTCTCTGATGACATGAGAATTAAAAGATATGAGGAGGTTTGCCACGTGTATAGCTGGGGAAGTTTCCCAAGCATCAGAACAGCAAATAGAAAATGTCCTGAGCTTGGAGCATATTTGACATGTTTAAGGAACAGCTCACTCGGCTAGAGCAGAGTCAGCAAAACGAGTGAAGGAAGGGAATTGAGGTTAGAGAAACAATAAGCAAAATACTTAAGAGTAACAGATGGCTCTCCGTCACCAGTATTACTCCACTTCTGGAGTCAGATAGCCATCGTTAAATGAATGCCACACAGAATCAGGGTATGTAGCTAAATACATGTCAAGTATTAACTGCATGACTATGGCTTCTTGACCTCTCTGAAGGTCACTGAGTAGACTGGGAACACCAGGTAACCCAGATGGCTAACATAAGTGGCATAAGATTTACAGGAAGAAGATAAATGGACAAAAGTTTGAATTCTAAAAACAAGACAAATTTCTTGAAAAAGAATTTTTTCTGCTTTTTAAGTACATGACAACAAATGCTGTATTCTTGATTCAGAAATCTCACAATATGGTCATAATTATCTAGAAGATATATTGAAATTGATAGGTTCTATTAAAGGACAAAAACATGGAATAGCCCACAAAGGAGACTTAATGAGTAGTAAAAACACATTGACAAAACTGGCAGATGACACATTTTTTATTATCTCATAATGTTATGTGAGTGCAATGGCATGTGGACATAGTCAGAAGCTGTAAAGCCAGGAAAGGGAAGAAAATGCTAGCTGAATATGTGGTATAGTCATAGAGGGCTTGAATTTACCATTTTAAAACATAAATAATTACTTTGTAATTACAAATTTTTGTCTTAACTAGAGACTGAACAGACAATATTACTTTATGGTTTGGATTTCAGGTACATAACACAGAATTTTATCAGCATTAATCAAGCCAGGTTCAAACAATTGGTGAAAATTGGTCAATGAAATAATTTTTAAAAGTCTAACTGATCGTGTGAAGTTGTAACCTAAATATTGTTTTCTACAATAGCTAATATATTTTAGTGAAAATACTTATCCACCAGTGGAGATATTAGCATATGGCTTTAACTTAACTTCTTAGATCAGGAATCCAGAACTGCACTATGGCATCATCTTAGGTGTGTATATCATCCTCATGCTTTTACAATACTTTTATAGATATTCACCTTCTTTATGAGATCTTTATAATCCCCTATTTTAATTGAAACCTTTCTCCCTTTTCCTTTCCCAAGTCTATACTTTGAGTCCCCTAATTCTGATCTTTTCACTGATCATCTTTTAACATACTGTATCAATGACATTTCTAATTTTTATTGTCTGCCTCCCATTTTTAGTATGTAAGCTCCATGGCAATGTGAATCTTGTTTCTTTACTGATGTATCTCAAGTACCTAGAATAGTGCCTTGCACATAGCAAGGAAACAATATTAGTTGAATGAATAAATATTTCCCAGTTTGAACCTCAGGTGTGATAAATGGGGTAGATATTGAAATTTACATACAGAAGAGATAAGAAAACCAGAGTAGCTGGATGATTTGCAGATGTTACAGGCAAAACTAATAGAGAACTACCGTAAGGTCTCCCAGACCAATATATTTCCACTTGGAGAATCTCATTTCTCTTTTTAGTCGTTTTCAATTCTGGCTACACACTAGAATCACTTTGGCACTTTAAAAGATTCTAATGCCTGGATCCATTCCTCAAAAAAAGCCTGATGCAAGTTTGGCATGAGATTTTTATTACATTCTCCTGTTTCAATAAATTAAGTTAGTTTTTCCAAAAAGCACTTAAACAGCATAGTAAATTGGATGAGAAACACCTGGGTTCAAATCCTAGCCTCTGTTTTATTATGGCAAGTTCAGCAGCCTGTAAACCTCAGTTTCCTCTCAGTTCTCAAATAGGGATAATAATGCCAAACTCACAGGGAAATGCAAGGATCAAATAAGATAATGTATTTGCAAGAGTCTAGCACACAGTAGATACTCAATAAATGTTAGTTTTGCTTCTTTCCACTTTTCTTTCTTCCTGACTGCAAAGCTTTTGTCTATTTCTACTGTGCATCCAAGTAAAGATTTGTTAATTGCTGATGTTTTCAATGTGATTTCAATATTCACTAGTCTCTGTTACATCGGTGTTTGAGATTTTCTTTTAATAAGAACTACAAATTCTTTCATGCCTTGAGTACAACTTTCATCAGGGGTTTGAAACTCCTAGGCCACGGACAGGTTAAAAATCCAGCTGCACCGCAGGAGGTGAGCAGTCAGTGAGCAAGGGAAGCTTCATCTGGGTTTGCAGCCACTCCCCATCACTCACATTACCACCTGAGCTCCACCACCTGTCAGATCAGCAGGGGTGTTAGGTTCTCAAAGGACTGCAAACTCTGTCTTGATCTGAGGATGGGAAGGATCTATGTTGTGCACTCCGTATGAGAATATAATACCTGATGATCTGTTACTTTCTCCCATCACCCCCAGATGGTACCGTCTAGTCGCAGGAAAACAAGCTCAGTGTTCCCACAGATTCTACATAATGGTGAGTTATTAATTATTTCAATATATATTACAATGTAATAAAGTACATAATAAATGTAATATGTTTGAATCATCCCAAAACTATCCACCACCATACCGTGGTGCGTGGTCCATGAATCCAGTCCCTGGTGTCAAAAAGGTTGAGGACTGCTGATTATGATCATATGGTGAATTTTCTGATTCAATAGCACAGTATTTATTTTTACAAGTTAACAAATAGTAAAACGTTTGTTGTATATGTTTGATTTTATTTCCCTACTTACATCTTCTTTCAGAAATTATTTCCACTATTAGTACCTATTGTGGGATTATATTAAGGTGTTTCAAGCTTTTAATATGAATTTTAAAAATCTCTAGGACTAAGATTGATGAATAACATTTGATGCTGTTACAGTATTGGCATATGTTTATGTATGTCTTTCTAAAAATATGTGACTGCATGAGACAGTTAAAATTATACTATTTAGATTAATTTGAAAGTTTCATCAGAGGAATACCTACAAAGTGGAAGTGGCTAGAAAGTGGAATACAGGAGTCTTGTTATTTCTTTTTATCATAAACATCATTCCTGAGGAATAATTATATGCCAAAAATTCACCTTTTTTAAGTGTACAATTCAATAAGTTATAGCAACTTTACAAACATGTGATAACAATTCAGTTTTAAAACACATCTTTCACCACAGTAAAAATCAGTCAGATACATTGCAGTCAATCCCTGTGCTTACTTCTAGATGACCACTAGTATGCTTTCTGTCTTCATAGATTTTCTGTTTCTGGATATTTCATATAAGTGGGTTCTAAAATATGTACTCTTTAGATACATCTTTTAAGACTTAGCATACTCTTTTTGAGGTTCTCCCATGTTATAACATGTATCAATATTTTGTTCCTATTTATTTCTGAAAAATGTGTAATAATTACATGGATATAAAACTGAATTAGTTACTTGGAAAGGCAGTAAAAAATTATCATGTACATGATGTCTTAAAACAACAGACATTCTGGAAGCTAGAAGTTCAAAATCAAGGTGACAGTAAAACCATGAGCCTTCTAAAGATTCCAGAGAAGAAATCTTTGTTGTTTCCAGGATTGTCAAATAGCCTGTCTTCAAGCTCATTAATTCTTTATTCTGCTAGTTAAATTCTACTATTAAAGAACTCTGTTGCATTCTCCAGTATGCCAATTGCATTTTAGAATTTCTACTTTATTCTTACTAATCATTTCAATGTCTTTGTTACTTGTTTGATAGAATTCTGAATTATTTCTCTGTGTTATCTTGAATTTCTCTGAGTTTCCTTGACACAGCTATTTTGAATTTTCAGTCTGAAAGATCAGATATCTGTTTCTCCAGGATCAGTCCCTGATGTCTTATTTAGTTCATTTGATGAGGTCTTTCTTTAATGGATGGTGTTGATGCTCGTAGATCTTCTTCAATGTCTGAGCAATGAAGAATTAAGTGTTTAATATTGTCTTTACTGTCTTGGCTTATTTATAGCCATGATTGATTTATTTTTTTTGGTAAGGCTTTCCAGGTATTTCAAAATACTTAAGTGTTGTGATATAAGCTGGTCCTGCTTTCACTCCCTCTCCACACCACCCTCCCACCCCCAAGCCCAGTAATGCTATGGTTTATGCAGACTTGTAGAGGGAACACCTTGATGATTTGGGGCAAGATCAGGGAGAATTCTCTGGATTACCAGGCAGAGACTCTTGTTATCTTCTTACTTTCTCCTAAACATACAGAGTATGTCTTGGTGTTATTAGCTGCCTAAAGGTAGAGATGGAGTGACAAAAGCATCCCTGTAACCACCACCACTATGACTGTGCTGAGTCAAATTTGAAGCCACCATAGCACTGGGTCTTGTCAAAGGCCTGCTGTAACCAGTTGCTGACTACTGTCTATGTTTACTCAAGTCCTTGGGATTCTACAATTAGCAGGTGTAAAGGCCAGCCGGACATATGTCCACCCCTTCAGGGCAGCATGGCTTCCCATATCTCGTATGGGTTTAGAAGTGCCATTCAGGAGTTGGGCACTAGAGTCAAAAACCTTAAAAGTCTACCTGGTATTCTACTGCATTGCTACTCACCAGGCACAAATCACAAGATGCAGCTTTTCCTACTCTTCCCTCCCCTTTCCAAAGGCAGAGAAGCCTCACCTCATGGCCACCATGACCCCTGGTTATGACAAGTGAAGAATTTCATTAGTATTTTGATAGGGAATAAATCTGTAGATTGCTTTTGGTAATATGGACATTTAAACAATATTGATACTTCAAATACATAAACATGGAGTATTTCATTTTTTTGGTGTCCTCCTCAATTTATTTTATCAGTGTTTTACAGTTTTTATTTTAGAGCTCTTTTACTTCTTTGGCTAATTCCTAGGTATTTAATTATTTGTAGCTATTAGAAATGAGATTAATTGTTTCTATTTCAGATTGTTCACTGTTGACATATAGAAATATTACTGATTTTTATGTGTTGATTTTGTATCCTGAAACTACTGAATTTGTTTATCAGTTCTAATAGTTTTTTTAGTGGAAACTATAGATTTTCCAAAATATAAGATCAAATCATCTGCAAAAAAGAATAATTTAATTCATTCCTTTCTAATTTGGAGGCCCTTCATTTCTTTCTATTGTCTGATTGCTCTAGGTAAATCTTACAGTATTATGTCAAATAACAGTTGTGTAAATGGGAATCCTTGTTGTGTTCCAGACCTAAGGGGGCAGGCTTTCTGTTTTCCCTCCTTCAGTATGATACCAGCTGTGAGTCTGGCATATATATCTTTTACTATGTTGAGGTATGTTCCTTCCATATCCAATTTTGTGACAGTTTTTACCATGAAGCAAAGTTGAGCATTATGAAATGCTGTTTCAGCATCAATTGAGATGATCATATGATTTCTTTTCTTCATTCTCTTATGATGTGTCACATTGATTGATTTGCATATATTGAACCATCCTTGCATCCCTTGGATAAATCCCACTTCGTAATGATGAATAATATTTTTAATGTATTGTTGTTTTCTGTTTGCTATTAATAGTTATTATATTAAAATTTACACCAGTATTCATCAGAGTTATAAGCAAATTTACCTAGGACCTCAGAGTACTTAGCCTGTAGTGGTTGAAACTCATGTTCTGACTGCTGGCATGTGTGACTTTCCTATGGCTGGGGCTGGTCCAAATGTTCTCTCTGTGATCCCAGAATGTCTTCATTCTCAGCTGTGACAGGGCAACACTGACTTCAATGTAAAGTCCCCCCAGTCACTGTGTTTTCCCTTCCCAAAGTGTACAGATTCTCTCTCTGGACCTCATGGCTACTGCCAGGTGATGGAAAAGGGTTGGTGTCGCTGATTCAGAACTGTCTCTCCTACTTTCCTGAATGCTTCTTTTCATGATATAGAGTTAAAACTAAGTACTGTAATCACTTACCTGATTTTTGGTTCTTGTAATGTTGCTTTTCCATATGAAGATAGACTTTTTTCTTCTCTTACACATTGATTATGACATCATAGAATAATAGGCCTTTTGGTGCCTATTGTTCCTGATTAGAAGTAAACTGTTAATCTTCTTTAACTTCCATTGTATGATTTCATTGAGCTTCTCAGATGTTCAGAGTAATATTTTTCTTCAAATTTGATAATGCTTTATTTAGCTATGATTTATTCAAATATTCTTTCTTCCCTTCTCTGTCACTGTTCCCATTTTAGGAATTCCAAAATGCGTGATACTGATACTGTGGTTCATGTTGTCCCCAGGTGTCTGAAACTCTATTCATTTCTCTTTCGTTTTACTTATTCTTCTGATTTGGTAATCTCTATTGATTTATCTTCAACTTCATTGATATTTTCCTCCATCAGACAAAATCTGCAATTGAGTGTCTCTAGTGAATTTCTCGTTTCATTTATTGTTTCTTTCAACTACAAAGTTTTTACTTAGCGTTGTTTATTAAATAATGTCCCTATATTGATACTCTCTATCAGTGAGTCATTTTCAACGCATACACCTTTAATTCTTTATGCACCGTTTTCATTATTTCTTTGAACACATTTAAAATGAATACTTTGAAGTACTTTTCTACTAAGTCTAACACCTGGAAACCATTAGAAACAGTTCACCTTAACTTCATTTTTCTTTTACTTATGTATGGGTTACATATTCCTGTTTCTTAAATATCGTGGGTTTTTTTGTTGTTTTTCTTTTATAAGTAGTCATCTTAAATAATTTAGTTTAGTGTCTATGTATCTTCTGGATTTCCTTCTATGGATTGTTTTGTTGCTATTATATTTTTTGTTTGGTTTATGTGTTTGGTCTTACCCACAATAATTTTGTAGAGTCTGTCTCCTATGCAGTGTATGGCCATTGATGTCTCTGCATTTTATCTTTTTTAAGTTAATTTTATTGTTTATATTGTTAACACTGGCTTCATAGGGTTTTCCTCAGTGTCAATATAACTTAATTTAAACCAGTCATTGATTAAAGTGTGCACATAAACTCTTTAAGTGAATCAGGCTTTCACTCTTTGTTAATGGATCTGTGTGTGGATTGGGATACATATTCAAATCAGTAGAAGTTTTTCCTGGATATTTCTTTCTGGATGCACAAAGTCCTCATATTCAGCAAAAGATGAATGGCCTTTCCTGAATGTTTTGTCAGCAAGACTACTATTTGTTTTCACAATGCCTCTGAGCATGAGATTTTATTTTCCTTGTTCTAAATCCAGACAGACCCTTTCTAGCAGTGTGATTACCAAGTGTTTATTCACTCTGCCTTATACTGGTAGAACTACCACAGCATGGAGGTTGCACTTCGGAATAGGAGTTACCTCAGGTTAAACTGCTACATGTTCCCATTGTCTTTGCTAAGGTTTGATTTTTCTTGAATTTTTTTTTTTTCTTTGTCAATTTGTTGTAGGCCTTTGGCTAATTTCCAATCTTGAAATATTTCTTTTGGAATAATTTAACCAATTGTATCATTTCTTTTTGCTGAGTTCCTTACTTTCCCATTCCAAAAGTTATGTAGCATCATGTCTTCCTGCCCTTTGGAAGGACAAAGTGATGAATTATTATCAAATGTATATTTCAAATGAGTGGACATAGTTTAACGGAATCATTTGTCATACGAATTAAGGCTTAGTGTAACAACTGATTTTTATATTCTCCATTTCTGTACAGGGGTTCCTAAAATCATCTTACTGTTTCACACATTTTAGATCATTATGATACTTATATCCAAAGGAGAATTTTTTTTCAACAGATATGTTATGTAGGACTTTATAAAAGTGTGCTCCATTTACCAGAATTTCTAGGACTGTGTTTGTTTGTTTGTGATTTCTGCTGCATTGCTGCAGGCTTGAGGAAATATCTGATGTCCTAAGAATATACAAATATTTAATCAGGTCAGAAAAATGCAAGACTTTTTTTTTAACAATTTTTGCTAAATTTTACCACCTTTATATATAAATGACTTAAAATGCCAACTAATTAATAATACTTTTATAAAGCTAAAAAGGATCCTTCTTTTAGTAAGACTTTATAAGAAAAGCTTGTTAAGCATGAACTAGAAGGTCTTATTTCAGATAACTTTTCACACAAAGAAGATAATGACATGAAGAAAGTTTGTAAATAAATCTGGCAGCAAAGGTAAAAAGACTAGAATTATTTAGACTCTTCAGATATTGCCTCAGGATATTTCCCGATAGAAATAGCCTAGTTATATACAGATGGATTTTTTAACCTTGAAAGTCCACCCTTATTACTTCTGTTGTGCAGTGAAAAACTGCTCTAGAATTATTGAAATATTGTTTGCAGTCAGTGGAATTTATCCAAAAGAAATTTAAAACACCTTGCAGAAAATAATTTTTAAAATAATACTTGTAAAAAGAAAAACACAACCAACCTCAATTTGTATTGCCTGCCAAAACTGGTGAAGCCAAATCAAGAAAGATCATATTGATTTTAATTAGGACTAATTAATAGCTGTCCATTTCAGTGTCCCTTAGTTCTTATTTTATTCCATATTATTAATGTGACTATAATTTTCACTTGTGGGTGCTACTTTTCTAACTGTGAATAAATGAATCATTGAAGTCTAGAATTACAGAGGATCCCCTCTGTCCATCTAGTTAGGAAAGTTACCCTATGTAAAACTTTATGCCTTATACAACTGATAATTATTAAACAATATTTTATTAGGAGAATGGTACACATACAATTTCTATTTTCATTCCAAGTGAGTGGCTTTTAATTACATACAACACCTTGAATAATACATCAGGCAATTATGACTATAAATAATTCTGGCACTATATAATGTTCATAATTCAAAATTATCCAGGTAGAATATAGAAATGTTTCCTCATCTTACTATTCTCCTCCTTCTTCTTTTGAGTCACTGTTCTCTTTCTTCTTCTCCTCCCCCTCTTCCTCCTTCTTCTCCTTCTTCTTCTTCCTTCTCTCTCTCTCTCTCTCTCTCTCTCTCTCTCTCTCTCTCTGTGTAGGATAACATAGGGACTAAAAATGTACCCTATGCCTACATTGTAATCCTGACTTTGCTTCTCACCAGCTGTGGAAATTTCTGTCTCAGTTTCTCTCATTTGTAAAATGAGGATAATAGTACCGAACTGATAGTCATTGCTAATATATGTAATGCACTTAATAGAGTGTCTGGTACATGCTAAGTGCTTATAGAAGGACATATTGTCTTTGTCAAAGAATTCCTTTAATGTGAAGCTATTTGCACTAGAGGTGAAAGCATGCTCTGCAAATATGACTCTTAAACTCTGTGTTGCCATTAAACTCAGATATAGGAAGCATATTTTAAACTAAACAGGCAAATTGAGTTTTCAGTAAGTTTGACCAAGCCACATAATCAAAAGTCTATTTTAAGGCATAGGCAACACGGATGAACTCTGTACGTTGAATATGCAAATGAAAATTTAGCAACTATTCAACCAACATTGTGTTTTGTCATTTAGACACTGTTCTGTCAATTATCAATTACATAGAACTTAAAACATCAACTTAACTGAGCTGTTTTTCCCACTGTAAAAGCTGTTTCTCCGATACCTAGAGGAGTTACTAACAGACAGCAGGAACTCAATAGTTACTGAATAGATGGATGGAAAGATTAATAGGATTAGAAATCATGGAGAAAAATTCAAAGTTTTACTTAAGTCAACATGTTATTGTAAAATTAAAATTGTCTTCCAAAGTACATGTTAAACCAGGGCTAATTTATCCTCCTAAAAGTTAGGTAATATGACAAATATGTAAAACATCTGGTAGATTTTTATCAGTTCAATCCAGGTTTTTGGCAGAGATGACATTAGGGGATAAGAAACAAGACTGTAATTTGATGGAATATTTCACTTTCCTAAAGGTTACATTGCCATCTTCTACATGTAGGTGATGGGACATACTGCAACTGTTCTTACTCTGCATTGTCTGTCCTCCTTTAATCTGAATGTCCCTTAAAGATCTCTGTTTTGGCAGTATTCTAAAGAAAGAGTTTTCATGGGGATTTTGCGTCAATATACTATATCAAGAATGTCATCAGATATTTGACCACAATTCTGTGTGTCTGTAGTGATGTGAATGTGACATCTCTTAACGTACTGGCAATTATCTATTACTCTGGAACACACAGCTTCATAAAGCTCTGAATTAATCTTCAGGGAGAAGAATGCCTAATAAAGGACACAATAATGTGCAGCAACTCTGACAATAAATTTGATGAAAGGTTTCCTGAAAGCCACAGCAAAGGGTAATATGAGTCCACTTATTAGCTCTCTGTTAGTGTTATTTATGTTCTGTGACCCACAGGGAGATGAGAGATTTTATTTTGCTTCCTGGCCCTCCTCAATATTTCAGCATTTGGTGCTTTGGGACCAGTGTTTGTATACTTACTGGGACATATCTGTCATTTTGGGAGATATGCCTTTTTCTTCACAAAAGAATCTTACAGAATTTTTGTTGTCATCATTATTGGTTTTGTTTATTTTTTATTTTGGTTTTGGTGCCTTGAAATTTTGGAACTGTTATGCATTTCCCTGGCTAGGGGGTTTTGTACAGAGTTGTAATGGAAAATGAGCTTATGATTCATGGAGCCTGCAGTAACTCTGAGAAGCATATTTTAGGAGCATAGAATCAAAGTGAAAAAGTGCCTATTTTGTTAACTGTCTCTATGAATACTCTCTTTTGTTTTATGTAAATTCAGTATCTGTTAAGTATATGAAATATTTAGTATTTTTTTTACTAATGACTTTTGGAGACCTTGGTATCTATTAAAAATTTGACATTTATATTTTACAGTTTATTTTATTTTTTTTATTTTTTGAGATGGAGTCTTGCTCTGTCGCCCAGGCTGGAATGAACTGGCATGATCTCATGATCCCTGCAACCTCCACCTCCCGAGTTCAAGCAATTCTCCTGCCTCAGCCTCCCAAATAGCTGGGATTACAGGCACACACCACCACACCTGGCTAATTTTTTTGTATTTCAGTAGAGCCAGAGTTTCACCATGTTGCCCAGGCTGGTCTCAAATTCCTGAGCTCAGGCAATCCGCCCACCTCAGCCTCCCAAAGTGCTGAGATTACAGGTGTCAGCCACTGAGCCTGGTCTACAGTTTATTTTCTAATTTGATTATTTTCAGAGTTGAAGGGATGACTATGTTTCATTATGCATTATGCTTATAACTGACTTCAGTTCATGGCACATATGAAAAGGAGAACATTGACTCAGGAAAACGTTGGCCTTGCATCCCTTAAATCTTTAGAAATATTACAGTGATCCTTTTTCTTCACTACAAAACTCTTAGATACCTGAGGTCATTAATACCTTTTCCGGAATATTGTGTTCTTTATTGTCATTACTTTCAGCACTGCCTTCAACCCATTGCTTGTGGCTTGTTGTTGTTATTGTTTTTGTTGTTCATTCTTTTGAGAAAATAAGGAAGATAATGTATAGTGGGACTTTACTTGAGTATTTGAACTCAAGTAAAGATTTGGATTTATTTCCAAAGAGATTGGATATCTGTATCATCTGACTAGCAATTTACAAATACCCAGATCAAAGCCCATAAAAATGAAAAACTGTAGGAGGAGGAAGGTAGACGATGTTTACTTAGAGTTTGTATTTCTAAATCTGTTGTTTGTAACAAAGAGAACTGTGCTTAAACATCCATATTTTTGTTGTCCTTGATTGTTGTTTGATGTTGTGTTTTCTTCTGATACTATATTATTATCTTCTGTTACTACATTTTAATAATGCAGAATTGTGAGCTGTGGAAAAAGAAGGAGAGAGAGACATTAAGAGAATGTGATTTCTATTGTTGATCATTATGAATCAAAGTTTTAATTTTCGCATTAATCCCTTATTTATTCTACGTATTCCATGTCAGCATTCACTTAATATAATAGTACAAGCACAGAATCTATCCATAAAACACAGACAAGAAAAATCTGGTGCTATTTAATTTAAAATATAATTCAAGTAAAGGATCATTGAGAGCATATTTGGAAAGGAAATACATTGTCTTTCTCTAGAATAACAACTCAGGTTGTGAAGACACAAAAAATTAATAAAGGTATACAACCTAAAGACAGAGCAATGCAAGTTGGAATAAATTTAGGATTTTATTACTCCAAGAATTTAGAAATTAAATGTGTGTCTTTCTCCATAGGAGTAAATAGGTGTCACTTCCAATTTAAATGTATTGACATTTGCTCAATCAATCAACAAATGAATATTTAATATCCAGTTTGAGGAAGGAACTGCTCTACATAGTATGGAGAGTAATTCATTTTCTCCTGTTCTCAAGAGATTTATGGTCTATAAACACAAGAAAAACAATCTTAATAAAAGTTGAAGTTAAACATAGGTTTAAGCAGAAGTATTATAGATGTGTAAGCAATATTCATGAAAATGCAAATAACTGAGGGATGCGTTAAAAATAAAAATTAGGAAATACATTCAAGAGGAGATGTTACATGTGAAGCAAACTGAAAAGCGTTGTGTTAATCAAAAGGTGAAAAATGAGAAGATGATTTCTTTCTAGAAGGAAAGGAAGAGGTGGAGGCACAGATGTGTTAAAATGTATGGTATTTTTAAGGAGATTCAAGTAGACAATCTAAAATAGGCAAATGGGACTATCAGCCAATTGACACTTTGGCAGTGAAATGAAAATGGGAAATAGAACCTTGTCCTGAGAGTTGAAATAGGAACAAAGGGATTTCAGAATATAGGAAAAAATTTATTATTAAATTGGAAGACTGGGGTAATGGAAGCAGTTGTTGCCTGTTTTAGTATCCCTTTATTTTTTCTTGCATTAACATGAAAGTGTTAAGTTTTGAGGGGAAAGAACACTTTTTACAACATTACTTTCTTAAAGAAAAGGTCCATGAAGAATAAATTAGTTTGGAGATAGGGAAAAAAATCAATTTTTGAAACGGACAATGGCCTCCTATTTTGGTTTGAGGGGAAAAAAAAACTGTTTTCATCAACATTTTCATAATGAGTTCTTCATGACTAATACATAAAGTTCACAGGGTGTGGGTGAGAGGAATTTTATGTTAGACAAACACATTTGATGATCCCTGAGATCAGTGAGGCTAAATGTTTTCTTATTGCTGTTCTTGGATTTGTATTTAATACACTAGTAGCAATGTGAATCCTCTGGAAAAAAATGTTCAATTCAGGATCCCTTGCAAATAAAATTTGAAAAGTGGACATCTTTTTTTCCTATATAGCATCTCACAGAACAAGTGATCCAAAGGAAAATATTTTGGGAAACATGGCCTCATAAAAATGATGGAAAAAAAAGCCTGCCTCAAATATTTACTAGCTATATGATAGTCTTCAATTTGAAACATTTTGTTAAAAAACACAATGTGCAAAATACTTTAATTCCCACCCAAAAGTTAATATATTATCTTTTGCTTGCTAATTTTATGGCTAGCAAGTTTAACATTCTTACCATATTCAGCCTGTATAAAAGCTCCTGAAGAAGAGTTGGAGGTAAAATGATAAAAGTTCTCAGATCTGCAAAATTTGATGGCTCCATGGTGGGATTTATTTCCAAAGAGACTGGATATCTAGTATCACTGACTAGCAATTTAGAAATACCCAGACCAATAGCCCATGCAAATGAAAAACTGTAGAAGGAGGAAGATAGGCAATGTTTACTCAGAGTTTGTATTTCTAAATCTGTTGTTTGTATCATAGGGAATTCTGTTTAAACATCCATATTTTTGTTGTCCTTGAGTATTGATTGATGTTTTATTTTCTTTAGATACCTGTAGTTATATCCTGCTATAGTTTCAAGTAGGCTTAACACAGAGTAGTGTGTTAATGAAAGAGAAAATTGTTTAGTTACATTATTGTTCTTGATTTATGGTAAGAAGTGGAGAATTTTATTAACAAGTAAGTAGGATAGGCCAGGTGTGGCGGCTCATGCCTGTAATCCCAGCACTTTGGGAAGCTGAGGCATGTGGATCATTTGAGGTCAGGAGTTCGAGACCAGCCTGACCAACATGTCAAAACCCTGTCTCTACTAAATACGGGTGTGGCGGCATATGCCTGTAATCACAGCTACTTTGGAGGCTGAGGCAGGAGAATTGCTCAAACTTGGGAGGCAGAGATTGCAGTGAGCCGAGATTGTACCACTGCACTCCATCCTGGACAACAGAATGAAACTCTGTCTCAAAAAAAAAAAAAAAAAGAAAGAAAGAAAAAAGAAAAAAAAAAAAGAAAAGGAAAGAAAAAAAAAAAACAAGTAGGATAACAAAAGACAATGTATGTCTATTCTCAATACTCCTAGCAAAAAATTCAATATGGAGCTCTTCATGAAACTGAGCTCACAGAGTATTTGAGATGACTTACTCTTGGCATATTGAAGCTTTTGATGTCAGACAATCCACCTAACAGGACTAATACACTATGTGACTTTAATTTTATATTGGAACCAAAAATACAGCCAGAACTACTTCCTGAGTGCTAATACATTAAAATAATTGATGAATATGTTGAGGTTTTTTTCAGTTACATATCATCAGTCATTTTTCATAGATGTTAAGTAGCACAAAGGAAGATGCTTCTCTTAGTGGTTTAGGGCTACACTGTTTTCTTCAGCACTGTAATTTTAGGAATAATTTATAGGATGATACTTCGTATGTAGCAGATTTCCACATGTGAATATATAAAGGAAGAAAAGCACAACTCTTGGAATCATACTGTAATAAATTCATTTAAAAATACACAATTACAGTTTTCCAAGGTAGTTTTTGAAAATGGTGACCTTATAAGGCAGAATTAGCATCACTGCACCTGAATTTATCTTTTAAACAAAAGATATAACATTTTCTTCAAAAGAGTAAAAAAATTGAAGTGTTTCAAGAATCAAAATAAGACCTTACATGAAAACTTACTGATTATGCAATATTGGATGGAAAAACATCAGTGCCCTGTTAACAAAATGAGAAATTATGATACAAATGAATCCAAATGTCCCTCTCAGTGTGATGTACCTATTTGCTATTATCTGTCAGTTCCAGATTTATTCTCAATAATTTTCCGTAGCTTAATGAAAATAGTTCTTTTAGAATTTTATGCATGGTATCCTGATCACTGTATCAACAAAGTATAAATTTACAGGAAGACTTAGGAAGGTCTTCACCCTCTTCTTCCAAACTTCTCCTATTTTACTTTTCCCTCTTTTCTTCTCTTCCTCTTTTCTTCTCTTTCCTCATGTTCGTCATTTAGTAATGCTTATAGCTACAAGTTTTTAAGCATAATCATTGTTCTAAGTGATTGTATCTATTCTTTATTCATTCCATAAATTGTATAGAGCATTCCTAAAACACAAAACTTTGCTAGACCTCGTGTGATATTGCAATAAATAAAAGAAACAATATCCTTGCTTACATAGAGTTGACATTAGCTTATATTTTACTAGAGGATAGAGGTAACAAACACATAAATGAATGACAACTACATTACATTAGGTGCTCTAACAGACATAAACAGGGCAATGAGATATAACTAGAGAGGAAGAGTTTAGAAAGACCTCTGAGGAGATGACATTTGAACTGCAACGAAAAGAAGCCAACTATGAAAGGATCTGGGGTCAAACCCTTCCAGAAATAGGTTAGAAAGGAATTTCAGATGTTAGAGCAGAAAAGGAGGTCTTTTTGGCTGAAGTTCAGTGAAAAAGGAGGAAAATGACATGAGATGAGGATAGAAAGGTAGCCAGGAAATAGATCATATAAAAACCCTAAAAGCCAACATAAGGAATATGGATTTTATGCTAAGAATAACAAGACTCCCTTGAGTATTCTAAGCAGGGGCAATTCATGATCTGATTTGCATTATAAAAAGTTTCTTCTATCTACTGTAGGGAGAATGGATAGAGTAAGTGATGACATTAAGGGAGCCTATTAGGAGGTATTGAATCAGTCCCAGGTGACAATAGATGTAGGATTGGATTATGATGGTAGTATTGGAGTTAAATCCATAGGATTTGGAGATACATGGCTTTGGGAAACGGGGGAAAGCAAGTAATCAATTATAAATTGTAGGCTTTCAATTTGAGAAACTGGGTTTGCAGTGGCGCAGTTAGGAAACTGAGGACAGCTGAGTAAGCAGCAAGTGTTTTGTTGTTTTTCGTTGAAAATCAAGAGCTCTTTTTTTACATGTTAACTTTATGATGCCTATGAAATGTGATGTCAAGGAAGTTATAACATACAAATCTGGACTCAGAATATAGGTCTGGAGTTTCAGTAAGTATTTAAGAATTATCAAAATATTGATGGCATTTAAGGCTATGATACTTGAATTGAATTACTGATGACAAAACAAGAGAAGGGAGAAGGAAAAAGTAGGATCTCAAGATTGAGCCTTCAGTCAATCTCGAACCCAGGGATTCGGTGTCTCACAGAGAAGGGTGAGCTCTCAGAGGTGGCTGAGATATATCATGAAATTGTATACAGGCAAATGCGGTGTCTCAGAAGTGAAGACAGGAGAATGCTTCAGGAAGACACTTAGTTGGGTTGAATGTTGCTGAGAAGGCAATATGGAGATCATTAATAACCTTGACAATAGGTTTTTTATTTATTTTTGCTTTTTTATTTTTGTGGGCACATAGTAGGTGTATATATTTATGAATTACATGAGATATTTTCATACACGCATGCAATGTGTAATAATCGCAACAGAGTAAATGGAGTATCCACCATCCCAAGCACTTATTATTTGTGTTACAAACAATCAAATTATACTCTTTGTGATGGTTAATATTATATATCAACTTGATTGGATTGAAGGATGCAAAGTCTTGTTCCTGGGTGTGTCTGTGAGGGTGTTGCCAAAGAAGATTAACATTAGAGTCAGTGGACTAGAAAAGGCAGACACACCCTTAGTCTGGATGGGCACAGCCTAATCATCTGAAAAGACTAGGCTGGCTTAGTCTCCTGGCCTACATCTTTCTCCCATGTTGGATGCTTTCTGCCCTCAAACACTGGACTCCAGGTTCTTCAGCTCTGTGACTACTGGACCTTTGACCACAGACTGAAGGCTGCAACTGTCAGCTTTCCTGCTTTTGAGGTTTTGGGACGCAGACTGGCTTCCTGGCTCCTCAGCTTGCAGATGGCCTATTGTGGGACCTCACGTTGTGATTGTGTGAGTTAATCCTCCTTAATAAATTCCCCTTTATATATATAGATCTATCCTATTAGTTCTGTCCATCTAGAAAACCCTAATACACTCTTTTAGTTATTTTAAATACAATTAAATTATTTTTTACTATAGTCATTCTGTTGGGCTAGCAAATACTAGGTTTTATTCATTTTTTCTATTTATTTTGTACCTGTTAACCATATCCATTTCCTCCAAAGCCCCCAACTACTCTTCTCAGCCTCTGGTAACCACTTTTCTACTTTTTTATTTCCATAACTTCAAATATTTTCATCTTTAGCTCCCACAAATAAGTGAGAACATGCAAAGTTTGTCTTTCTGTGCCTGATTTATTTCACTTAATATAATGAAGTACAGTTCCGTACATATTGTTGCAAATGACAGGATCTCATTCTTTTTATGACTGAATAGTACTTCATTGTGTATACACGTATTTTCTTTATACACGTGTCTATTAATAGACACCTAGGGTGCTTCCAAATCTCAGCCGTTGTAAGTAGTGATAAACATGGGAGTGCAGATATCTTTTCGAGATAATGATTTCCTTTCTTTTGAGGGTATACCTAGGAGCTGGCTTGCTGAATCAATGTCAGCTCTTTTTTTTCATTTTTTGAGGAACCTATAAACAGTTCTTTATGGGCTGTACTAATTTACATTCCCACCAACAGTGTGCAAGAATTCCCTTTTCTCCACATCCCTGCCAGTATTTGTTATTGCCTGAATTTTGGATAAATGCCATTCTAACTGGGGTGAAATGATATATCATTGTACTATTTATATCCATTTATCTAATGGTCAGTGATGTTGAGCAACTTTTTCTATACATGTTTTCCATTTGTGCATCTTCTTCTGTGAAATTTCTGTTCTGATATTTTGCCCATTTAAATCATATTAATAGATTTTTCCTATAAAGTTATTTTAGCTCCTCATATATTCTGATTATTAATCCGTTGCCAGATAGTTTGCAAATATTTTCTCCCATTCTATGAGTTGTCTCTTTGTTAATTTTTTAATTTCCTATAAAAAAGCTTTTTACCTTGATATGATTCCGTTTGTCCACTTTTGCTTTGGTTGCCAATACTTGTAGGGTGTTAAGAAATCTTTGCCCACAAATGTCCTGGAGAGGTTCCCCAATGTTTTATTTTGGGAGTTTTGCAGCTTGAGGTTTTAGATTTAGGTCTTTAATCCATTTTGATTTGACTTTTATATCGAGAGAGATAGGGATGCTGTTTCATTCTTTTGCATATGGATATCCAGTTCCCCCAACATCGTTTATTGAAGAGACTGTCTCCCCAGTGTATGTTCTTGAAACTTGAACAATAGCTATTTTATAGGAGTTCTGGATTCAGAATAGTGGAATATATAGACCAGTGAATTGTAGAAGGTAATGTGAATTCAAACCTTAACATAAACCTCAGAATTATTACTATTTATTAATAACATGAAAAAATTGAGGCTCAGGAAGATTATTTGTTAAATGTCACAATAAATTGGTGGAAGTACAATTCAAACAAAGGTCTCTCTGACATCAAAAATTCCTGTCTTTAATCACCAGATATCAGTAATTTAGGTTTTGGAGAAAATAGGGGAATACTGATAATTTGAATAACTTTAGTCTATTGAATCAGTGCTACTCATGTTCACTTAACAAAATTTATAAAGTACCTAGTCCAAAAAAAAAAATGGATCTTTAAGCTGTCTTTAAAAATAGAGAGACTTCAAGAAAGTGCTATCACTATTTAATATAACAATTTTATTTCATTAAAGGCAGCTTCTATTGCACTACAGCCTACTTGGGTTGTAGGAGTGTTGTTGCCTGATATTCTGTGGTACTGAATTTCTAGTGTTAGGTTTTTTTTGGGAACTAATCAACAGTTACTGACTTTTGAGCTTGTGTTAGTATACTATACAGAACATAAACCTCTGGTTTTTGTGATGTATATTTCACCTTATGCTTTTGGACATGTATATATCAACAAAATACAAGATGACATCGAAGTATATATTGCTAGCTAGTCAAGGTTAATGCCATGCACAAAAGAGAAGTAAATAGAAATTGATAAAATAAGTCCATTCTATTATTGTAAATCTCAAGACATTCTGTAATTTCATCAATGGCTGTGTGTTCACATTTTACAATAATCATAACTCTCTTTGAGGATTCTTTACAGAGTACTTATGCAATGTGAATAATGCCACCATAGTGGCAGTACCCAAGTGTTTTAGGCAAACAGTCTACCACTACACACCACAGATGATTATATGTCACATGTATGGAAATGTTGATGTTGAAAGATCTTCCTGACTCACACCTTTAGGCTGATCAAATTGCACAAATAATGGAATTTCACATTAGACATGATTTTAATTAAGGAATATGTGTCCCTTAGAGGGACTTCCTGACATTAAAGTTGTATCTTATAGTTTGTCACATATTTATTGCAAAAAAAATGTTGATACAATTGTGTTTTGGCCACAAAAACTTAGTATGTCTCTAAATTGTCTATATGAAAACAATGACAAAAATATGCATCTAGTAGTCTGTATTGTATTCCTATATTTAAAAGCAATGGTACTGGAATGTAGTACACACCAGAATACCTGGTCTAAAACTGCTAAAGGTGGGTGGGACATTTTAGTAATTAATATGGATTGATTGCCTGTTTGTGTCAGCCTTGTACAGGAGCCTTTCATATTTATCTAACGTGTTCACCACCACAACCATATAAGCATGGTATTATTATCCTCATTTTGCACAGGGGGTTAAATAACTTGTACAAGGTCTCACAGTTGGTCACTGTCAGAAATAGAATGTAAAAGCTGTGGACCCTACAATGCAAAGATTGTATTCACATTCTTTGCCCAGAATGCAAATTGGTTTCAGTGGATTTCCACTAAATGGCTAATAACATGTTTTTGTCTCAAACCTTATCCAAACCCAAATTACAAAATACACAAAACGAAAGAATATATATAACAAAGATGTCAGTAAAGTTATAAAGTTATATCTTTGTAATATAACATTCTTCTGATAGTAAAAGAACATATGTTTATTGTAGAAAATTGAAAAAATTTTGAAGAAAATAAGAACTAACAGTGGTTGGGCACTTACAATGGCTTAAATATTCTAATTGTCTTTCATACATCGTTTTGTTTAATGCTCATGGAAACCAGAGTTATACAATGTTATTGTTATTTTCTTTTTACAAATGAAGAAATACAGACATAGTAAACTTAAGTATTTTTCTTAATATTTCACACTGGTAAGTGTGCAAGTCAAGATTCAGAACAAGCAGACTAGCTTGAGAGCCTACACTTCTCACCACTGTGCTGCCACTCATGATCCCAATGTCTACAGAAAATTACTGTCGATATTTTGATCCCTTTCCTTATCTGTGCTCATTTTTTTTGAAGATTTATGCTAGAATTAGCTTCAATTTACCCTACTCCCAAAGCTGATGTAAAATAATAAATATCTCGTGAAGCCTATTTTTTCTAAGCTCCAATGCATATGCCAATGTATATACCAATGTATCTATGGAGAGCATGGAACCAGATTCTAATATTCAAGGTTTAAAAACCCACAAGTAAACTTTTATTTTTTTCAAAGAGTGTATATACTACATACTGTCTTACTATAACAGTGCCTGACATTTGTAAAAGAAAAAAAAAAGCCCATGGCCGTGAATTTCCAGTTTCCAATTCTCTGCTCTTCTCTCTGTATTTTTGTCATCCTATAGAGATCCCAAGGCCCCTATTAGCCCTGTGCTATCCCTCTGCTGATGCTTAACAAGGTTATGCCTTTCCAGGGCCATTCACAATGATACACATTCTTTAAGGAACCACAATTTCACTAACAAGAAGCACTAGTCAAAAATGTTCTCTTGTGCGAGAGCCTTCATCCCCATATGGGACTTTGTCTACAAAAACGCAACTTCATTAACAGTTTGAGGCCAGAAATAAGTTTGCCGTTGCCCATCTTCATTAACATCTGATCTTCTGGCTCTATGTGAGTAGTTACTATTAGTACCTGTAAAATGTGCTTTCAGTGTTAAATAGTGACTCTAAAATAAATTATTCTCCAGTATAGAAACATACACATTTTTTCCCAAGCGAAACATTCCATCACAAATCTCAGAGTCTTGCACTTGTATTAGCTGTGTTCTATTCATTTAATATTAATTGGGTTAGAAATCTGAATGTTTATGTATCTCAATTTCAAAAGAACTGGTAGTCCTAACCGTTCTACATACATTCCATCTTCTATGTGTTAGGCTGTTAGGGCTGCTGTAACAAAACACGACAGCCTGGGTAACTTCAACAACAGAAGAAATGTAGTTGCTAATCTAAGATCAAGATGCCAGACAATTCAGTTTCTGGTAAGGGCTATTTTCCTGGCTTGTAGACTGCCACCTTCTTGCTATGTCTTCAGACGGCAGAGAGAAAGACAAAGAAAGTCAGAGATTCAACTTCTTCTTGGTTTAGTCTTGGGAGGGTGTAAGTGTCCAGGAATTTATCCATTTCTTCCAGATTTACTGGTTTATGTGTATAGAGGTGTTTGTGGTAATCTCTGATTGTAGTTTGTATTTCTGTGGAGTCATTGGTGATATCCCCTTTATTATTTGCTATTGCATTTATTCGATTCTTCTCTCTTTTCTTTTCTATTAGTATGGCTAGCGGTCTATCTATTTTGTTGATCTTTTCAAAAAACCAGCTCCAGGATTCACTGACTTTTTGAAGGATTTTTTTGTATCTATATCTCCTTCAGTTCTGCTCTGATTTTAGTTATTTCTTGTCTTCTGCTAGCTTTTGAATTTGTTGGATCTTGCTCCTCTAATTCTTTTTATTGTGATGTTAGGGTACTGATTTTAGATCTTTCCTTGCTTCTCATGTGGGCATTTAGTGCTATACATTTCCCTCTAGAAACTGCTTTAAATGTGTCCCAGTGATTCTGGTACATTGTATCTTCATTCTCATTGGTTTCGAAGAACATTTTTATTTCTGTCTTCATTTCATTATTTATCCAGTAGTCATTCAGGAGCAGGTTGTTCAGTTTTGATGTAGTTGTGCAGTTTCGAGTGAGTTTCTTAATCCTGAGTTCTAATTTGATTGCACTGTAGTCTGAGAGACTGTTTGTTATGGTTTCTGTTAGTTTGCAACCAAAATTCAGTTTTGAACCAGGACCAGAGAGGTACACAACCGAATTCTACCAGAGGTACAAAGAAGATCTGGTACCAATCCTTCTGAAACTATTTCAAACAATACAAAAAGAGGGAATCCTCCCTAACTCGTTTTATGAGACCAACACCATCCTGATAACAAAACCTGGCAGAGACACAACTAAAAAAGAAAATTTCAGGCCAATATCCATGATGAACATTGATGCAGAAATCTTCAGTAAAATACTGGTAAACCAAATCCAACAGCACATCAAAAAGTTTATCCATCACGATCAAGTCAGCTTCATCCCTTGGATACAAGGCTGAGTCAACATACACAAATCTATAAACATAATCCATCACATAAACAGAATCAAACACGAAAACCACATGATTATCTCAATAGATGCAGAGAAAGCCTTAGACAAAGTTCAATGGCCCTTTATTCTAAAAACTCTCAATAAACCAGGTATTGATGGACTGTATCTCAAAATAACAAAAGCTATTTATGACAAACCCACAGACAATGTCATATTGAATGAGAAAAAACTGGAAGCATTCCCTTTGAAAACTGGCACTAGACAAGGGTGCCCTCTCTCAACACTCCTATTCAACATAGTATTGGAAGTTCTGGCCAGAGCAATCAGGCAAGGAAAATAAATAAGGTGTATTCAACTAGGAAAAGAGGAAGTCAAATTGTCTCTACTTGCAGACTACATGATTGTATATTTAGAATACCACATTGTCTCAACCCAAAATCTCCTTAAGATGATAAGCAACTTCAGCAAAGTCTCAGGATACAAAATCAATGTGCAAAGGTCACAAATATTCCTATACACCAATAACAGACAGATAGCCAAATCATGAGAGAACTCCCATTTATAATTGCTACAGAGAAAATAAAATACCCAGGAATACAACTAACAACGGACGTGAAGGATCTCTTCAAGGAGAATTACAAACCACTTCTCAAATAAATCTGAGAGGATATCAACAGATGGAAAAACATTCCATGATCATGGTTAGGAAGAATCAGTATCGTGAAAATAGCCAACCTGCCCAAAGTAATTTATAGATTAAATGCTATTCCCATCAAGCTACCATTGACCTTCTTCACAGTACTGGATAAAACCACCTTAAACTTCATATGGAAACAAAAAAGAGCCCACAGACCTATGACAATCTTAAGCAAACAAAACAAAACAAAACAAACAAACAAAAAAACTGGGGACATCATGCTATCTGACTTCAAACTATACGACAAGGCTACGGTAATCAAAATAGCATGGTACTGATATCAAAACAGAGACACAGAACAATGGAACAGAAAAGAGGCCTCAGAAGTAACACCACACATCTACAGCCATCTGATCTTTGACAAACTTGACAAAAACAGGCAATAGGGAAAGGATTCCCTATTTAACAAATGGTGTTGGGAAAACTGGCTAGCCATATGCACAAAGCTGAAACTGGATCCATTCCTTACACCTCATACAAAAACTAACTCCAGATAGATTAAATATTTAAACATAAGACCTAAGACCATAAAAACCCTAGAAGAAAACCTAGGCAATATCATTCAGGACATAGGCATAGGCAAAGATTTCATGACTAAAACACCAAAAGCATTGGCAACAAAAGCCAAAATAGACAAATGGGATCTAATTAAACTTCAGAGCTTCTGCACAGCAAAAGAAACTATCATTAGAATGAACTGGCAACTAACAGAATGAGAAAAAAAATTTGCATTCTACCCATCTGACAAAGGGCTAATATCCAGAATCCAGAAAAAACTTAAGTGAATTTACAAGAAAAAAATAAAACAAAAAAGAAACATCAAAAAGTGAGTGAAGGATATGAATGGACACTTTTCAAAAGAAGACATCTATGTAGCCAAGAAACATGAAGAAATGGTCATCATCACTGGCCATTAGAGAAATGCAAATCAAACCACATTGAGATTCCATCTCATACCCGTTAGAATGGTGATCATTAAAAAATCTGGAGACAACAGATGCTGGAGAGGTTATGGAAAAATAGGGACATTTTTACACCGTTGGTGGGAGTATAAATTAGTTCCACCATTGTGTAAGACAGTGTGGCAATTCCTCAAGGATCTAGAAATAGAAATACCATTTGATCCTGAAATCCCATTACTGGGTATATACCCAAAGGTTTATAAATCATTCTATTATAAAGACACATGCACACGTATGTTCATTGTGGCACTGTTTACAATAGCAAAGACTTGGAACCAACCCAAATGTCCATCGATGATAGACTGGCTGAAGAAAATGTGGCACATATATACCATGGAATACTATGCAGCCATAAAAGGATGAGTTCATGTCCTTTGCAGGGACATGGATGAAGCTGGAAGGCATCATTCTCAGCAAACTGACACAAGAACAGAAAACCAAACACCATATGTTCTCACTCATAAGTTGGTGTTGAACAATGAGAACACATGGACATGGAGGGGAACATCACAAACCGGGACCTGCTGGTTGGTGGGAGAGCTAGGGGAGGGATAGCAGGGTTTGGGGAATTGGGGAAGAATAACATTAGGAGAAATACCTAATGTAGTTGATGGGGGAATGGAGGCAGCAAACCACCATGTCATGTGTATACCTGTATAACAGTCCTGCAAGATCTGCACATGTACCCCAGAACATAAAGCATAGTTTTTTGTTTGTTTGTTTTGTTTTTTCCTTTAAAAAAGGCAGACAGAGTGAGAGAATGGGAGAGTAAGAGAGAGTACATTCTGGTGTCTCTTGTTAAATGGACATCAGAATTTCACTAGTAATGATCTTATTTAACTTTAATTACCTCCCTTTTTTCCAAATACAGTAACATTGGAGGTTAGTGCTTGTGGGGAACATTCCTGTGTGAGACCCCCAAAAGGCGTGAGTCTCACTATACGGTGACTTTGATCCCAAACACAGTTTCCTACTGGAGGCAGTCGAGCTATCCAGAAATAGGAACTTAAAGATGAATGATCAGTTTCTAATATCAACCACAATATCGTTTGCGCCTAAAACTATGCAGTGCTGCTAGACCGAGTGACCCCCTGCCAGCAACCGGTTCCTGCTTTTAACTTTTTTATGACTCTCTCTTTAAGAATAAACCTTAAACCTTTTCTTTACTTACCTGACTGCCTTGTACCCTAGATAATGGTTTAACTTTCGATATTTGCAAAGCAAATGCCACCATAAGGGATGGCTTTGATTTCTGACTCAGAGACTCCTGAATGGAGAAGTTGAGATAAGTTGAGTCAGGAGTAGACAAAGGAGAATCTGGTTAAAAGATATTCTGATGAGCAAAACTAGAAAACCTTTTCACATCTCAGTTCTAAAACAAGATCAAACCAGAGATACCTGCAGCCTGGAGGAATAATGTCTGGATGTAAACAAGCTTTGTGATCACAGGAAATTCTTTTACTTTTTACAACCACTGATTGTGTATCTGACTTCTCTATTGTATAGGCCATGTAAGGTATACATTTGCATTTCCTCTTGCTATGACGTAAACCAAAGCAGAAGAAAGTGTATTTATTCCCGGCCTTTGAAAAATAAAATTTGCTGTTTAGGCACGGCCTATCAACCCTCTGGATGCCTCGCTTTCTCTCTCTCTCTCTGTCTTTATGATTTTTCCAAGCGCACTCCCTCTTCCAGGTATTGGGATCCTCTTGCAGGTCGAGAGACCCCCGGCAGACATGCCTACCCATCCCGGACGGTCCCCGACAAGTGCTTGAACATATGAATTTTTGTTAGTCATGGCTCAGTCTTTAGCACTCCCAACCCCATTGCCCTAAACCACTTACTGATGAGAGTTTGCATCCACATACTCCAGAATATGTTGCTCAGGTCTTTTTTCCCTGGGTCTTTCATCATCCCTTTTCCTTCTGCTTCTACTGGTCTGAATGCCAAAGATCTATATTTTATGGGACACAGATATCTTTACAAGTGACCATTAGTAAATTCCCACATCAGCCTCCTGGAAGGGACACATTTATCTTCATGTTTGAGATAAGCCCTGTTATCTCTTACAGCTTGCCTGTATGGTCATAATTCAGATATAGATCCTTGAGGCTAGAATTCTCCATAACTGCTGCCAAGATATTGGCTATTGGCTTCTCTCCAAGCAATACACTTTCTTATAATTTTGGTTCTGCCAGTAGTTCTACTGCTTTTACTGGAACTCATATCACAACGTGTGTGTCTAGGAATGACATTTATATCTTCTGTTATTGCATGTAATTGAGGAGGCTCATGTGTGTTCATTGGAATCTAGATTCTGAGAGGGGAGATAGGTCCTTACAATCAGTTAAAAAGGGCTATTTTATTTTATTATCTAGGATTTGTCAGTCCTCTTTAGAAGGAAAGAGTTTTCCAGTCACTGGGTTGTGGTACTGCTTCTGTGACTAACTGCACAAACAAAAAATATTACATATATGTCCAAGATTGGAATTTTCATGTTTTATTCGAGGTGACCTTTTTATACATGAAATATTTACTAGCTACAACAATATCTGCAGTCAAAATAGAAAACAGACCCAAGGCTCAGGAAGGTAGAATTATAACAATTAATATAGTATAATGATTAAACTTGTTCTGGTGCTGTGGTTCTTTTTCCCTACATATCTCCTAGGGATGTAATGAGTTGCAAAAAAATGATACCTGCTGATGACTCCTTTTTCTAGACGGAGAAGTACCAAATGTCTTAGAAAATGACTCCTATCCCCTGGAACTCATCCGTATTTCAGTTTGGCCTTTTCGGGGAAGGTGCAGTAGCATTAAACACAGAAGTAGCCTTGGGGCTGATTCATTGTGTTAGCTCATAGAGCATGACTTGAAAATAGGAACACAGTATAGTTTGAAGTCTGGTAGCATGATGCCTCCAGCTTTGTTCTTTTTGCTTAGAATTGTCTTGGCTATATGGGATCTTCTTTGATTCCATATGAAATTTAAAATTGTTTTTCTAATTCAGTGAACAATCTCAATGGCAGTTTGGTGGGAATATCATTGAATGTATAAATTACTTTTGGTAATATGGCCATTTTCACGATATTGATTCTTCCTATCCATGAGGATGAAATGTTGTTCTATTTGTTTGTGTCCTCTTTTATTTCTTTGAGCAGTGGTTTGTGGTTCTCCTAGAAGGGGACCTTCACATCCCTTGTTAGCTGTATTCCTAGATATTTTATTTTCTTTGTAGCTATTGTAAATGGGAGTTCATTCACGATTTGGCTTTCTGCTTGCCTATTGTTGGTGTAAATGAATGCTTGTGAATTTTGTCAACTAACACAGAAACAAAAAACAAAATATCACATGTTCTCACTCATAAGTGGGAGTTGAACATTGAGAACACATGGACGCAGAAAGGGGAACAGCACACACCAGGGCCTGTTCAGGGGTGGAGGGTGAAAAGAGGGAACTTAGAGGATAAGTCAATAGGTGCAGCAAACCATCATGGCACACGTATACCTATGTAACAAACATGCACGTTCTGCACATGTCTCCCATTTTTTTCCATTTTTTTGAAGAAATAAAGAAAAAAAAGAAAATAGGAACCTAAATAAAAAACAAAGTAATATACAACATGCCATACAGAAACTTGAGCTTGTAATGTTTATTCACCATACCTAAAGCTCCAATTTCCATAATTTTTCTCTAATAAAATTCTTGCACTTAATCAACTACATATTAAGAAAGTATTTCTATACAGAAATTGTGGAGAAAGGGCTATTAAAACTCTTCTTTAACATTTTATACATGTTTTTATGTTTGCTTATTATATACTTGCACACATTCATAGTAGAGTTTTTAAAATAAATTTAAATATTTCATAATTATTAATGGAAATTTTTCTCTATTATGGCTTGAAATTGATTATGATTGGCATGCATTAATTGTAACAATTTTTATAAATTTATCATTTATTTTCTGGCCCCATGTTAGAGCGATCACAATTTCAGCTTTATTAATTATCTTGTTGGGTTTTCAATTACTACAATTATTTCCTCCGTAAAAAATTATGTACTTGTTACCTAATTTTCAAAAGTTGTCTTTTAATTTTTAGGTAGAACTTTCTAAAATCATGTCAAATAATAGTAGTGATAGAGGACATCTCTATTGCTAGTATACACAAAAGCTTGTTTTAATGAGAATTTGTTTCTTGTTTCATTATTTTTAAATATGTATTTTATTGCATTTTAGGTTTTGGGATACATGTGAAGAACATGCAAGATTGTTTCATAGGTATATACATGGCAATATGTCTTGCTTCATTATTAAGTATAATTTTGGTATTTAGTTTATCATACATGTGTCAATTAAGAAGCAAGAAATAAAAAAATTAAGCTGAAACTGGCTTAAATAATTAGGTTAATTTTTATCTTACATAAATGAAAAACTAGAGCCAGGGCAGTCAGAATCCAGCCGTGGTGCAACAGTAACTCAAAGACAAATCTTTCTGGTCTTGAACTTGGCTTCATAACTACTCTGTGGCTACAGCAGTTTAATCACGATCTGAACTGCTGTAGCCACACAGTAGAGTTAGAATGGATACTTGAAAATCAACCACAGTCACCAGGAAAGTATTTTATATTTTCATTATATATTATTTCTTCTGTGCAACACTCTGCTGCTTTTTTGGTAGTATCACAGTGTTGTCCAAAGAGCACTAGCTTTGGAGTTAGAAATAAAAATGATCATAGTAAGACTATATCCCTGTATTCATACTTTACTAAGAACATAATTAAATCTAAAACACGTGACAAGTTGTATTGAGTTGTCTTCTCAGCATATATTCAGGTCACCATATGGTTTGGTATTAGACTTCTAGGTAGTATATTAATGTGTTGCTTACTCTTAAGCCATCCTTAGACTTACTTAGATAAACCTTGTCATTTTACTATTGCATATTTGTAGGTTTTTTCTATTTCTTTGTTATTCAGGCATACCTCATTTTACTGTGCTTCACTTTATTGCATTTTATAGATATTGCATTTTTTTTTCAAATTGAGGATTTGTGGCAATCCTGTGTCCAGCAAAGCCATCGGTGCCATTTTTTAAATAGCGTATGCTCAATTTGTCTCTGTGTGTCACATTTTGGTAATTCTTTTAATATGTCAAACTTTTAAAATTATTATATCTGTTATGGTGATCAGTGATCAGTGATCCTTGATATTACTATTGTAAGTTTTTTGGGAAACTATGAATACTAACCATTTGACACAGTAAACTTAATTGATAAATTTTGTGTGTTTTCATTGTTGTCACTGATCATTCTCTCATCTCTCCCTCTCTCTCTCTCTCTCTCTCTCTCTGGGCTTCCTTATTTCTTGAAACACAGTACTATTGGAATGAAGTTATTTAATAAACCTACAGTGAACTCTGTGGGTTCAAGTAAGAGAAAGTTATGAATCTTTCATTTTGAATCAAAAGCTGGAAATGATTAAGCTTAGTGAGGAAGGTATGTCAAAGGCTGAGAGAGGCTGAAAGTCATTCCTCCAATGTTAAATATATAGCGAAGTTGTGAATGCAAAGAAAATATTCTTGAAGGAAAATAAATATGCTATTCCAGTTAACACATTAATGACTGAAAAACAAAGCAGCCTTATTGTTGATGTGGAGAGAGTGTTTGTGGTCTGGATAGAAGATCAAACCAGCCACAACATTCCCAAATCCATAGCAAGGCTCTAACTCTTTTTAATTCTATGAAGGCTGAGAGAGGTGGGGAAGCTGCAGAAGGAAAGTTTGAAGCTAGCATGACTTGAAAGTAGGAACATAGTTGTATAGTTTGAAGTTGGATACATGATAGATATCTCCAGCTTTGTTCTTTCTGCTTAGGATTGTCTTGGCTATTCAGCCTCTTTTTTGGTTCTATATGAATTCCAAATTAGCTTTTTTTTCTAATTCTGTGAAAAATGTTAATGGTAGTTTAATGGGAATAGCGTTGAATCTACACATTACTTTGGGCATTATTGGTGTTTGGATAGTAACTCTTCCTATCCATAAGCATGGAATGTTTTTCCATTTGTTTGTGTCCTCTCTGATTTCTTTGAACAGTGGTTTATAGTTCTCCTTCAAGAGTTCCTTCCTGTCCTTTATTAGCTGTATTCCTAGGTATCTTATTCTTTTTGTAGCAATTGTGAATGGGAGTGCATTCATGATTTGGCTTTCTGCTTGCCTGTTGTTGGTGTATACAAATGCTAACAATTTTTGTATATTGATTTTGTATCCTGAGACTTTTCTCAAGTTGCTTATTAGCTTAAAAAGCTTTCGGGCTGAGGCAATGGAGTTTTTAAAATATAGGATCATGTCATCTGCAAACAAAGGTAATTTTACCTCCTATTTTCTTATTTGAACACCCTTTATTTCTTTTCCTTGACTGATTACTCTGGCCAAAATTTCCAATAATATAATCAAAAGGAGTGGTGGGAGAGGGTATATTTGTCTTGTGCTAGTTTTGAAGGGGAATGCTTCCTGCTTTTGCCCATTCAGTATATTGGCTGTGGGTTTGCCATCAATGGCTCTTATTATTTTGAGTTGTGTTCCTTAAATACCTAATTTATGAAGAGCTTATAACATGAAGGAACGTTGAATTTTTTGAAGGCCTTTTCTGCATCTATTGAGTTAATCATGTGGTTTTTGGTTTTGGTTCTGTTTATGTGATGAATCACATTAATTAATTTGCATATGTTGAGCCAACCTTGCATCCCAGTGATGAAGCCAGCTTGATTGTGCTGGATAAGCTTTTTGATTTGCTGCTGGATTTGGTTTGCCAGTATTTTTTGGATTTTTGCACTGATGTTCATCAGGGATATTGGCCTTAATTTTTTTTTTCGTCTCTACCAGATTTGGGTATGCACTTATACCTTAAGTATTTCTAATATACACTAAAGTTTAAGAATTACTGTCCCAAACCAATGAAATGAGCTACACGATGATGACTGTATCTTAAAGACATTCTATGGTCTTTCCACCTGGGCCCTGATCTGCAGGCTTTTATTATGGAAATACACTTCCTAAATTATCCTGACTCCTACACATAAAAAATCTCACCAGAAACAACTTCATCATATTTCTTACCTGGTCATTTTTGGGAAGTCAAAGTCTCCAAACAGGTATAGTTGGGGTATATATTGATGGTGGGTATGGGAAGTACACTAATCATGGCTTTTCAAAAAATCACTGTCTCTATGATATCAGTAGTAGAAAAAGTGCTGCCAAGTTTTCTGCTTTGTATAAACTCTGAGAGAAGTCGTAACATGTTTTCTACCTTCTTTCCACCTGATAGATTTGTTCTGTTTCAAATGTCAAAGTATATATGGGCTATTAATTACATTCTTAATTCAGTTCCACAGACTTCATTGTTTGTGAAATGTACTTCCAAGTTCTAAAATTGGGCTAGTTTCAGCCTACTTTTGGTGTTATTTTAATTTATATTCCCCTTAAGCCCATGTGTAGTTTTATAGATATTTTTGGGTCAGAGTTGATATTTTTGCATTCAGTGTTACTGCAGATTTCTGGGCCTTATCCAAGACGTATGGAATCTGGATCTGTGTTGAATGAAATCTGAAAAAGCTGCATTTTACCAGAACCTGCAAATGTGTATTATATGCACTAAAGTTGAATAACTCCTTGATCTGAAAGCATTTTATGTCAAAAACCTTTAAAGTTTACCATTTCTTGGCTGAAAGAACAAGTTTAACAGTGGAGGCTACTGTTTATTTTTCCATTCACTGTCAAATGACTTACTAATCAATTTTTTTCTTTTAAATTTCTTTAGATATATACATTTTGTGTTTTGATACTCTCAGCAGCTTCACACTACAGTGATTTACTGAAAATTTAGTTCTGCATTTGTATGTGTGGTATATCCTAGCTATTTTAAGTAGCTAGAGCAATGAGCTTGGGCCCAGTAGAATGTATTTTAGTTGTGATCATGCCTTGATTTTTCTCATTTGTGGCCTTGGTCCAGTTTATTTGCTGTTTCTTATGACAGAGATTGACATGAGATGAGCTGAAAATTTCAGGAGAAAAATGACAGGTCCTAAAAATTGATCTGCATGCAGAATACAAAATAGCTGGTATAAGCATTTGTCCTAATGGGTAATCTGGAGCATAGGTGAAAGGAACGTGACAACATAGCTGGTTCCTAGAAATGAGGTACAAGATGATGACTGTATCTTAATGATATTCTAAAGGCAAAAGCCCAGTTATGAAAAAATAGGCTTGATTTAGGATAGGATCACATGATGATTCATGCTTAAGTAGAGGTCCCAAATCTCCTTTTCCTAAATGAAAGATTGCTTCCATATTGATTAGCTTTCAGTGGGTTCCATATTGATTAACTTTCAGTAGGGTACAAGTATCTTTACCTGAAAAGATATTATTATGATAGCTGTTGATACAAGTAATCTGGCAGAGCCTGACATATTTAAGCTTTCTTGGTTAAGGTATTATTTTGGCCTGTATTCAGCAGAAAGTATACCTGCTGCAGAGGGCATCTGTGCTGTTATTTTATTAGGGGGTCCTACTGCAAGAAGCAAGAATGAGGGACAAGAGAGAAAATCAGGGACAGAGAAAGAGCTAATATGAGGATGAGTTATTGAGCTATTCACTGCTAAATGTGACTGAATGCCTGATTCTTGGAGCTGATTACTTACACTTCCATCCTCCATGTAATACATACTATTTACAAAATGTCCCAGGAAAGGAAAGATGTGGGAAAAAAACAGAAAAGAGAATTTCTTCCCTGACTCTGTCTTCCATTACTCAAAGTTGGACTCATTGGGCTTTATTTCTTCTATATTTCTAGGTTGCTCCAATATGGGCAAAGGCACTGATCTCGTTTATGGCAGTTTCAACAGAAAACCCTTGGGCAGGAGGCAAGAGACATGTTCTGAGGGAAGGATACTAGGGACTCTGAGGTTGCACTTGTGAAAAGTTGGTCAGAACTAGGGTGATTATGTAACCTGTAGCCCAAAATGTAACACTTGCAAGAGTGAGAGGGGACAGTGTTAATTATTAAAATGAGATAGCATGTTTATAAACTCCTCCAGCCAAATCAGAATGAATGGTCATTTAATCAGATCTCAGACAGAGGCCTCAGACAAAAATGAGAAGACCGTAAGTGATTTATAAGAAATCGGTATTCAGTTTATCTTGTTCATCAATATACAAATTTTGAAGCAATTAAGACTTTATTTCCTTAGCATTCTTGTATTTTCAAATTCTTAAGCAAAAGCCAACTTAATCAGAGCTACCCTGGTTGAAACAAGAGAGTACAACTCAAACACCTGCCTTTTGTTATTCCCTTAACAACCTATCCCCTATTTTGAAGGAAGCTTTAGAGCAACACTCATTCTCCTGTGAAAATGTAATGTGAGGCTGGACATGGTGGCTCTTGCCTATATTCCTACCACTTTGGGAGGCCAAGGCAGGAGAATGGTTTGAGCCTAGGAGTTTGAGGCTGCAGTGAGCCAAGATCACACCACTGCATTCCAGCCTGGGCAATATAGGGATACCTTATTGCTGCAAAAAAATTAAAACATAGCTTACTGTGATGGCACCCACAACCACTCCCAGTAGCTGGTGGTCCCAGCTACTTGGGAGGCTGAGGTAGGAGGATGGCTTGAGTCCAGAAGTTTGAAGCTACAGTGAGCCAAAATCATACCACTGCACTCCAGTCTGGGCTACAGAGAGAGCCCATGCCTGAAGAAAAGAAAGAAAAGAGAAGAAAAGAAGGAAGAGAGAGAGAGAGAGAGAGAGAGAGAAAGGAAGAAAGAAAGAGAAAAGAAAGAAAACATGAGCCAAAAGTGTTAGTAGTGTATGTGACTAAATTGTCTAGTAGCCGCACTTAAGTAATCAAATAGCTTAGGTGTTAATTTTATGTTACATCTTTTTTTCTTTTAAAAATTAATCCCATAAAAGAGAACAGCTGCTAAAAGCTAGTTTCATCCAAGATTTAAGAAGTTTCAAACAATAAAAAAAAGGAGTGTTCATGTCTGCAAGCAGATAAACAAACAAACAAAAAATTTCTCAAATGATACACAACTTCTCTTAATTGTGGCCTCAGAGCAGTTTCCTCTGTTGCTAATGTTACCATAAACGTAGCGTTGAATTTTGAAAATAAATCTCTGTGATCAGTAAAACAAAACAAAACAAAACAAAACAAAAAAACAAAAAAAGAAAAAATCAGTGCAGTTAATATTGGTGATTTCTTCAATTAACATGATTATCTAAAATATTGTCATTTCAATATTTAATCGCTACAAAATTGAGTCATTATATGCTTACATTTTGGTGCTAAATCTTCAAAATACAATGTATATTTTGAATAACATTACTTGTCAATTTGGAAAAGCCATTATTTCTTTTTTTTATTTAACTGTATTTTAAGCTCTAGGGTACATGTGCACATCCCACAGGGTTGTTGCATAGGTACACACATGCCATGGTGGTTTGCAGTCTCCATCCCTCATCGCCTACATCAGGCATTTCTCCCAGTGTTTTCCCTCCCCAGCCTCTCCACACCCTGCGGACCCTCCCCTAGCCTCCCACACCTCAACCTACCCCAGTGTGTGATGTTCCCCTCCCAATGCCCATGGGTTTTCATTGTTCAACACTCGCCTATGAGTGAGAACATTCAGTGTTTGGTTTTCTGTTCCTACTTTCTTAACGAGGTCATAACTGGTCACACATAGCTACTGAGCAATTGAAAAATGTGGACAAGCCATATTTCAATTGTTCAATAGCTACATGTGACCAGTAATGATCTTGTTGACAGTAGAACGAGAGCTCCAGTGAACACCGTTTGATACCTTTTGCAATAATAATGTTCTTAACCAAAGAGTGCTCATTTCTTTCTGATGTATCAGTATCCATGGGAAAGAAAAAACACTTTCAAGTATTAGAAATTAACTACAAATACATATAAAAAATATATGAGAAAGGTTTACTTTTTTCTTTAAGTTGATTTTCATATTTGAGAATAATTTGCCATTTTGATCTTCTTACTCATTGAGATTCTCAACGTTAACAGAAAAACCTATTTGTTTGGTGGAATCAAATAGTCTTTAATTTTAATATCATTTACATAATATGATAGAGCACTGATTATGACCTCAAATTCATTGAACTAAATGTTTTTTTGTATAATAGTTCTGGCTCCTAAAGTTTCAATACTTTAATAGGATGTACTTTTTAGGACTGTTTTAAAAATCCATTAAAAAAACACATTTTTACTTTCCATATTTGTCTGGCGAGAGCTAAGTGAAATTTTTACCATAGTGAAAAGACCAAAAAAACAAATCAGAGAAGTCCCCCCTTTGAGTGCCTATGCACTCACCCTTAAATGGCAATCTCTAGTTTATTCTGTTATTTTTGGGAGGGTTTCAATTCCTGTTGTTTATTCTATAATAAACATAGGTTGCTCTAGACAAGTGGTTTTCAATTTTTTAAACCCCCAGAGCACTTTATAGAAATGAAAACTTATAAGTATAATATGTTTAGCTATAAAAAGCCAATCATTTCAGAAGGGGTCAAGGAATCCCACTTTCCACCTTTATTTTTCTCCTTGAGGACACTCTGTATAACCCCAGGTTTTTCCAAATGTAGATTGACAAACAGTACTTTAAATTATGAACGTTTTTCTGGTGCATCCCTTTTAAAATCGATAGCACACGTTTTCCAGGGTTGACATAAATTATGTTTAGAGAAACAGCCTATTAAGATACTATGTGTAAATTCAAACTGCATGGTTTTGGTCACATTAGTCCCTTTCTCTACTCACTTAGTTCTATTGAATTAAATTAAAAATTGTTTTAGTGTTGCATTCCTGTTCAATGAACTATGTGAGGGGGTACGAAAAATACAGAGATGACAAGATCATTACTGGTCACATGTAGCTATTGAACAATTGAAATATGGCTTGTCCACATTTTTCAATTGCTCAGTAGCTATGTGTGACCAGTTATGACCTCGTTAAGACAAGGCCCCTGTCTTCAAAGAGAGTATAATTTTCTAAATAGCTCTATTACTGATTATATAGCTATATTATTGGAAAAGTTATGGAAAACCTGGATTTGTCATTTATTCAAAAATATTCATTGGTGCCTAGTATGTTAGAGAAAATGCACTGTATAATTCTGGAGATGAAAGGATGGAAAATTGGACATAATAGCATCATGTTACATCATCAAAGAACCCAGAACCAAGGAAGAAAGAGTAAAAACCTACAGATATAGGTGAAGGGGAGGACGGCAGCAAATCACACTGCTATGTGTGTACCTATGCAACAGTCTTGCATGTTCATCACATGTACCCCAAAACCTAAAATGCAATTTAAAAAATTTTAAAAATGCAAAAAAAGAAAAGAGTAAAAACCTACATAATGTTGCTGATTCATGACTTAGGTTATTACTATTATTGTGCAATATACAAATATACTGTTTTATGTATGAGTTATACCTTCAGCATTGTTTAAGATTATACTCTGAAGACAATAATAGCCTATTATATTTTGCTTTATGCTGTCAGTGGTGGAAGCAGTGATGGAATATATATTTTTCTATCTGTAGAAAATCAGAAGGGCATAAAATCTCCAATACTAAGATTTTGTGGTTGACTTATTATCCTGATAGCTCAAACATAATTAGCATAGTTAATACTTCCATTTATCAGTTTTCACATTTCAGCTATGAGTTTCACAGGAATCTAAATAAACAAAACATTCCACTGAACAGTGAAAATGCTCAGAAGCTTGATCTAAAGTACCTCTCTCAAGTCATAATAGGACAACCAACTTACTTAGCTTTGTTTTTAAAAGTACATTTGCTGATTTAGCAATTTTTGTTTACTGCTTTGTTACAGCTCATACTATAGTATATTTGAAGATACAGCTAAGGGAAGGTATTGTAGCAGAAATTGATAGGCTGGGCAGTGAAAAGGGAGCAGCTAGAGGTAGCAGAATATAGAGTTCTATGTTGTAAGTTCTCATGTGATAGTAAACATTCCTCAGCAGCTCGGTAACTCCAGATAAGAAGCGTAAAGGAATGAAAAAGAAAAAGCATAAAAATTAAAGCTCATAAGTTTGTCTGCCTTTTATAACAATAGATCCTTTAACGTAAATGAAGCACTAATTGATGACATTTTTCAGTTTGGGAAAAGTATGAAGGGAAAACTAGATTCTCTTACCTACTGAATTGTCATCCTTCCCTTATTCTCTGCACCCATCTTGGAGAAATAAAGAGGCTCATCAAGGCTTGACAAGGCACTTCAAGAATCCTCAACTTCTCTGTTACACCTTTCAGAATGAATATCTGACAGTTGTAACTGATATTGAACCTTAATTTAAAAAAGAAAGTGAGGAGGCTGAGGCAGGAGAATTGCCTGAGCCCAGGAGGCAGAGGTTGCGGTGAGCCGAGATCGCGCCATTGCACTCCAGCCTGGGTAACAAGAGTGAAACTCCGTCTCAAAAAAAAAAAAAAAAAGAAAGTGAAAGAATGTCTAAGGATGTAGTATGATAAATTGTTATCCAACAATGTAAAGAAATGAAGTATTTTGAGGAATTTAAAAGTCTATTTAGTGAATAGTTTTTATAAACAATACATATAATATTATTCATAGAATTAGGATAAAAATAAAATAGATAGAATACAGACTATGTGCTAGGCATAATTTAATCATTCATTGTTGATCACAGAAACACTTCAGTATGGTATATATCTTTCAGTCTGTAATTATCAATTTAACTTCTCCCAGTAGCTAGAGCATTCCAGTTGGATTATCTCTATTTAGACAATTGCATTTTTTATGATATGTAACCAAATAAATAGAAACAAAATTTATCAAGCATAATCCATCATAATTTTTCATCTGAATACTGGGTATTGGTCCTTCCTATAAATACGAAACAATGAAAATATAATTTCTATGCAAATGGTTAAGTATACAGTATTCCTTACTAAATTAAGATTTGGCTAAACATTTTATCGATTATACTTAATTCTAAAATATAATAATAACTTAGTTTCATTTTACTATTGACCTCATACACAATGAGAAAGTTTTCCAGTATCATGATTCGCTATGTATAAAACTCAGGAGACTGTTGTAAAACTTTAAATCACAAATCCTCATGGATAAAAATGAATAGTAGAACCAAAACTCAAGGATATAAAACTACTATCAACAAGTAAATGTCATGAAAATATAAATTATTTTTCACTGAGCAGGATAACAACACGAATAAGAAAACATGCAATAAATAACTTGTTATGATAAATTCAGTACAATAAAACAATTCATTCAAAGCTTGTGATAAAATATTCAGTGTAAAACATACATAAATATATCTTGGCACTGTTTAAAGGGCCCCTTTACTTTAATAACAAGTCATGTAAATTGCCAATAGAGATTGAAATAAATATAGAGAGAACTGAGTTTAGATACTTATGCTTTTATCCTGATCTATTTTTCAATTCCAAAGACCAGAAAGGCCTGCATTTTAAAAATATGAAATGTTTTAAAGTCTCCAATGTATTCTTGAATCTGATATTTAAATTAATTCGGCTGTGGTGGTCCTTCTTACAAACAGCAGTACTTTAAAAATCAGAGGTTCTATAACATTTTCTCCTATTTCAGAGGAACTTAAATGGATAAATAAATTTATTATGTGACTTAATTACTTTGTTCACTTGTTTAGAATATTATTAAAATGAAAGTCTTCAATTATTTACTAAATCAACACTTGTATGATATATGCCAGTGCTTCCCAGCCTGACCCTATCATAAAAATCACCTGGGGCCTTGAAAAATGCAGATTCCTTGGCCACATACCAAACCTACTTAATCCAAATAGCTAGGTAAAGAGACTGGAGCAAATTTGAGAAACTCTGCTAAAACAATTGCCAAAACAGACCTTTATTTTAAATATCTGTTATTCCTCCTAAAAAAGAAAGTACTTTTCATAAGGTTCCAGAAACAATTTAATTCACATTCACTGACTGTTTATTCAATTGACCATATAGCATAGTGGTTCTCAGTGTTGAACAGACTCTGGAACCAGACCACTTGGATTCAAAATCTGACACTGCTATTTACTAGCTGTTTGACTTTGCCTGTGATACTTAAACCTGTTTCTTCCTCTGTAAAATGGGACTAGCAGTCCACCTACTTCAAAATGTGCAAATTAAATGTATTCTTACATGTGATAAACTTAATATCTGATGCAAAAATGCTCAATAAACAGTAGTAATTTATTGACTACTACTACAGCCAACTATGAATATAGGCTGTATGGGGTGGTTTGGTTGGGGCAGGTTGGTTAAAAATGAATAGCAGCTCTTTAGCAGCTCATAATTTAGTTCAGACTACAGATAAGTAAACTGGAGAATTAGTTATTTACTGCTGCCATAACAAACTGCCACAAATTTGGTAACTTAAGACAACATCAATAAATTTTCTCATAGAGTCTCATAAGTCAGAAGCCCATACACAATAGGGCTCAACTGATTTCTTTTGCTTAGCGTCTCACAAGGCCAAGTCAAGATGGCAGGCCAGGTGAAGCTTATTGCTGGAAGATGTGAGAAAGACCTGCTTTCAAGTTGCTTTAAGTTGTTAGCATAATTCATTTCCTTGAGGCTGTAGATATGAGGTATCTGTTTCTTTGCTGGCTGGCTGCCTGGAAGCTACTCACTGCTACTAGAACATATCTGTATTCCTACTCAAGTGGCCCTTTCTATCTTTAAACCAACAATGATGTGTTGAGCCCTACTCATGCTTGGGATCTCTTTGAACTCCATGTCTGCCTTCCTCTTCTGTTTTTGAAAACTAATGTCATTATAATGGACCCATCCTAATAATCCAGGACAATCAGCCTATTCCAAGGCCAACTAATTAGTAAACTTAATTATATCTGCAAAAGCTCTTTTGCCATGTAACTTGACACATCCAGGAAAATAAAACCAGGGAGTAGTGGTCATGGTGGCCAAAATTCTGCCTATCACAATGAGGATTACAGTAAATAATATTTAGTAAATTGGCATAGAATTTTCATTGAAAGGATTGGATTCAAATCTCTGCTTCATTATGCCTACCAGTGATCTGAATGTTAGTTTCTCTCATCTGTACATAGGAGTTGGGAATATAAGCCTCGGTTGAGATAATGCATAAAGTCTTTAAAAACTTAAACAGTTGCTTTAGTTCGTTTTCATGCTGTAGATAGAGAAATATCTAAGACTGGGAAGAAAAATAGGTTTAATTGGACTTACAGTTCCACATGCTGGGGAGGCCTCCAAATCAAGGCAGGTAATGAAAGGTACTTCTTACATGGCAGCAGCAAGTGAAAATGAGGAAGATGCAAAAGCAGAAACCTCTGATAAAAACATCAGATCTTGTGAGACTTAATCACTAACATGAGAACAGTATGGGGGAAACTTCTCCCATGATTCAAATTCTCTCCCATCAGGTTTCTTCCACAACACATAGGGATTTGGGGAGTACAATTCAACATGAGATTTGGGTGAGGACACAGTGCCAAACCATATCGACCGTCCTCAAGTGTTAGTCCATTTTTAGTGTTATTGATAGAGTTATGTACAAGTTCAGTGAGAAAAAAGTGACTAATTTGGTTCAGAAGAGGACATGTACACTTTAGAGAGGAAATGCCATTTAAATCAGATTATGAAGAAAGTGTAGCCATGTAAAGCTTCCTTCTTTATAGAAGCTACTAACATATATTAGGGGTAGGGGGAGAGACAATGGCGGGGTGGGGAGGGAGGGGAGGGTGGGGAAAGATAACATGGGGAGAAATGCCAAATATAGTACTCACCTAAAGTAAAATAAATAAATAAATAAAGTATATTCCAGAGACTGTGCTAAATACCTTGTATGCTAAATGATCATTGAATTCTACTAACCCTAGGAAGTGGATATGTTTTATCTCCACTGTATCATATGAAGTTGGTTTTGATCAATAGTGTTGACAGTGGGAGTGATGAGTGCATGTTGAATCACTTGGAATACTTCCAAACTATGTGCAAAAAAACATAAAACATATGTGAAAGTCTACAAAAGTAATAGCATACTGTACTTATACATAAGGGAGAGGAGCTGTGGTGAGGGTTTGAGACACTTTTCATTTTGTGGCAAACATTAGCTGTACAGACAGTTGTTCAGAAAAAAAAAACAACACTTATATTCTTGGCCTTATTGAAGCTGGATTTGTCCATGGAACTGAGTATTACCTAGCTTGTGTGATATAAGAAGAAAAGTTTTTGTGTGATATATTCGTCTTTTAGGGCTGCCTTAACAAAGTACCACAAATGGTATGGTTTTAACAGCAGCAATTTATTGATTTACAATTCTGGAGGTGAGAGTTCATAGTCAAGACATCAGCAGGGTGGGTTCATTCTGAAAGCTGCAAGGGAACGATCTGTTCCAAGCCTTTTTCCTTGGCTTATAGATGGCTGTGTTTTCCCTATTTGCATGTCTGCCTGTGTCCACATTTTCCATTTTTATATAAACACCAGGCATATTGGTTTAAGGCCGACCCTACCAATCTCGGATTGACTAATTACATTTGCGATGATCCTATTTCCAAATGAGGTCACATTGTGAGGTACTGGAATTTTGAGGACAGGTAATTGAACCAAAACATGTAACTTCTGAGAGATGTCTTTAAACAGGGAGGGGAAGTAAATGCTTTCTTCATAGTTCTCTCATTTCTATGGGATAGAATGTAAATGTCATGGCTGTAGCTCTAGATAATTTGGGAATGGAGGTCACAGACGTCAGGAAAATCAGATAGAAATGTAGAAGTTTCCTAACCAAGTCTGAACTACTAACCTCCAGATTTGGTTTACAAAATAAGGAAATAGTCTTCTATCTTATTTCAGTGACTGTTATTTTGAATATTACTAAAAATGCAAATGAACAAATAAGGTATATTTTAAACTTGTTATTATGTTTTGAAAGATTTTTTCACATGCATTATTTTTATTTATAAATATTTTTATTTTTATTTATTTAATGAGCTCTTCTGATGTGATAAAGATAGGATTTTTAAAAATGCAACTGGCATTCATTATTTTTGGTGGAATATGACACTGTTCCATATCACAATTGTTTTTGCATAATGGATTTTTTAAAAATAAAATCACTAAATTAAATCTCATTTTGTCTTCCTTCTGTAATTTCTGTATATAAATATTTTCTCTTTACTCTTTTGGTGATATGCATATATTTATCTGGTGAAAGTCACCATTTTTCCAAGTTACTGATCTTCCATTGGAGAAACATTTATTTCGCAGTGTGAAACCTTTTGTAGAATGGAAAAGAAGCTTTCTTAGCTGCCTTTCCTTTCTGCCTTTGTTTTCAACTAATGGCATAAGTAGAAAATGGCAGCCAGTAACAGGTTAAGATACTGGCTTGTGTTAGATAAGCAATGGGCTCTCTGTAACATGAGTAGCTTCACAGATGGGCTGAGTGCTACTTTTGCTGTAGCAGCCTTTACCTGCTTATAAAAGAAATGTTATAATTCTATATGCCGATGGTTATTATGATTTTTTTTTGTCACGAACCTATTTGATAATCTGTTGAAAGCTATAGATTATCTCCCCACAAAAATGTGCATATCTGCAAAACATTTACACACAATTTCGGGAAGTTTAGTGATACTGAAAATTCATCAGTGGGAACTAGTTAACCGCCCTGGCTTTGTGCAATTTTGAAACATATTTCCACTACTCATTTCTATGCTTTATTACTAACCTAAACTTAAAAAGAAAATTTTGAAATGCAGTGGAATTGTACCAAACATAGAAAAAAAAATAAAATTAGTGCAGTTTTCCTGGAAACCATGGCTTCTCTTTTCTGACCCTTCTCAATCTGTCACCCAGATTGGAGTGCAGTGGCACAATTTCAGCTCACTACAACCTCTGCCTCCTGAGTTCAAGTGATTCTCCTGCCTCAGCCTCTCAAATAACTGGGATTACAGGTGCCCATCACCATGCCTGGCTAATTTGTTTGTATTTTTAGTAGAGATAGGGGATTCACTATGTTGACCAGGCTGGTTTTGAATTGCTGACCTCAAGTGATCTGCCTGCCTCGGCCTCCCAAAGTGCTAGGATTACAGGCATGAGCCACCATGCCTGGCTATTTCCTTCTGATGTTTCTCTCAGCCCATCTCTTCAACATCTTGGCACTTTCATTCAGGAATTGAGAATCTCTATTTTCCTGTCAAAATAATGTTTTCTTGAAAGGGCATGATAGAGCATTTGCACTCAAAATATAAATGTATAACGAAAATTAAAGTGATATCACTCCTAGAGATAGTTGCTAAATAGCAAAGGACAGGGAATATGTATCTAAGTAAATTCATTCTAATAGTAGATACAGGCATCTGGGACAGGTGAGTGAGGTGCATCATTGGAGTGAGAAGACTTCTGCGAGACTATTAATCTTAACATGAAGCAATTGACCATTCTCCAATGTGTAAGCCTAGCCATGTTGGCATAATACTTTATAGTGTAGATTTTACTTCTTATATAGTACTGTGATACAGTTTCCATTATTATGACCAATTTGTCCTCTAACTTATATAAATTTGTATAATAATTAAGCTACCCTGTAATGATATTCTGGTGTACTTTATTTGTAGAAATTATAAATTCAGTCAATTTTTCATCTCAACATTTCGAGTTGGCGCTTCAGAGTCATTGGTCATTGAATGAAAGATTATGTGTTTGCTTATTAGAAAATAACTTTATTACAGAATGTATATTGCATAAAATTAAGATCAGACCTGGGAGTCAAAATGCAATAGTGCTAGCCCTGGTAACTTAAAGTGAAAACACAATGATACCATTTTGTTTCAATGCGTAAATGTGAAAATATTCAATATACTTTTGTACTTTAAGAATGCTCTTTTGCTTTACTGATGAAAAATTATTCCACTTAGCATATTCCTTAGAGATTATTTTTGTGATTTTCCCAATGTTACAGTGCAGTAAAATGCAAAGCAAATAATTAGGATGGAAATACACATAGTCTTTATAATTCAGCAGTGTACATTTATTTACAAATGTAGGGCTAGCCAATAAGAAAGGGTCTTTTTTCATGTCCTTCACATAATATGGGGCATAGAAGTATCTGCTTAGGTTGCTGTATCAGTCAAAGTAGGCTAGGCTGTGCAAAACAAGTAACTCAAGGATCTAACTGACTTACATACTAATTTTCTATTGCTGCATAACAAATAAAAACTTGGCAACTTAAATGATTCCTATTTATTATCTGATAGTTTCTATGAGTAAGTTTGTATGAATCATAGGTCCTGGTACAGTATGCCTAGTTTCTTTGCTCAGGGTATCACCAGGTTGAAATCCAACTGTCAACTGAGTCTGTGATGTCATCTTAAGCTTGAGGTTCCCGTCTAAGCTCATTCAAATTATTGAAAGAATTCAGTTCCTGGAAGTTGTAGATTGAGGTCTCAGTTTTCTTGCTGGCTGTCAGTTAGTCACTCTGAACTCCTACATGCTCCCCTCAGGTCCTAGCATGTGGCTGTCTTACAATATGGCAGCTTACTTCTTCAATGCCACCAGGAAAGTCTCACTTAATCTGTTACAGAGGAGTCTGTCTAATGTAAAAAATGTAACTATCCCATCACCTTTGCTATATAGGGAGTGACTATCCCATCATAGTCATGGGTCCTCTCATACTCCAGGAGATATGATTAGACAGAACATGTACACTAGGGAGTAAAGTTATTAAGAGCCAGTTTAGAATTCTGCTAAAAAAATCTTATTGTGGCAAATATTGATTTCCACCTTAATCAACATCTACTGCAGGCTTGTCTGACTCTTCAGAGCAGCTCTCCTTCATACTTAGTAATCCTAGCTACTTTAATATTTTCTACTGTTATATCTACATGAGATTTCTTCCTCAGCTGCCTTAGTAGGGAAACAAGCACTGAAGAGATAAGAACCAGTAAATAAGTATTTCCAGGGTGAAGGGATATACCAGTTCCACTCATATTTCATTAGCCAAAGACATCAAATGTCTATGTCTTACTTTAAGGGAGCAGGAAAATAAAATCTTCTCATTGACAAAGAGTCTCTCCTTGATCAAATTCTAGTCAGGTTCTTCTGAATTCTCTTCCAGACTAGACCTCAACTTTCAGATATTCATGCTTGTCTTTGCAATATCAGATTGTGCCAAGAATACTGTGAAATTGGTTTACTCAGAATTCCTCAACTCCAATATCTTATCAACTTTGATATCTGATTGGGTTTCTTGTCTTGGACCACCCCCATGTGATATCACTGTGGCCTGCCTTCATCAAGAAACTTGTTAGGTCAGTTTAACAAAGAATTATCCTACACTCTTGGTATATAATTTTCCATCCACCACCACCCAACCCGCTATGCTCCTTGGCCATTAACTGCTAACTTTTCTTTGTTGTATTTGGAGTTGAGCCCAATCTCTCTCTCCTACTATAAAGTCCCATTGTAGTTATTCCCCTGAATAAACTCTACTTTATCATTTTAACTAGTATTTCTAATAGCATTTTTCTTTAACATCATATACCTAGAAGTAGAGGAGAACTAGTTATTGGTAAATAGTAAAAGTGTCCACCCAAAAATGATCTCAAGATCTCAAGATCTTTTCTCGCTGCAGAATCATATAGTAGTGTAGAATGAGTTCTTTTTATTTTTAAGAAGATTTGAGATATAATTTACACACCATAAATTTCGCCGATTTAAAGTACACATTCAATGGTTTTGAATATATGTACCAGAGGAGTTCTGGAATGTGCAACATTAATAAGCATTTCTTAAGTATCTATTATGTGCTTAACACAATATTAGATTCAATGTAGAAAAAAATGAAATGATTGTTTTTTAACCTAGAGACCACAATCTAGTTGTGAGGGAGAAAGTGAGTATATAGGAAGTCACTAAACAATCTCAAGTATGTTAATAAATAACAAAATACTCCAAACAAGATTTCAAAATGGGAAGGGAAATTATATTTATTGAATATCTACTATGTGACAGCCACTGTGCTAAATGTCTTTTGCATACAATATTACATAAGTTTCATAATAATCCTGTTTCCTCAAATTTTACAAATGTAAAACCTAAGACTCAGAGACGTTAAATGCCCTATCCAATTTCACACAGCTAGAAAATAAGAGTTAGAATCCAATTCTAATTTATTCTTAATCTAAAATCCAGGTTTGTTATACTAAACAAGATTGTTATACCAAAAGATATAAACCCAGTGGAGTATTGTGTAAAAAGAGCCAGACATAGGTTGGTAAATTACTGGGTCCTGTGTGTGTGTGTGTGTGTGTGTGTGTGTGCGCGCACATATGTCCATTTGTGCCTTTGTATATATTGACCCTACTTCATTTACCTTCAAATAAATAAAAGTTAAACCCTCAGATAACATCTGAGCAATTTCAAGCTTCTTTCCATTTACTCTTCTGTTGTAAAACGTTTATGTATTTATTTATTCAACCAGAAAACATTTATAATGGGCCTACTATGTCTCTAAGCACTACTCTGCTAAATCCTGAGATAAATACAGTTTGGGTTTTTTTTCTCAAGAAATTGCTACAATAAAGATGATATAAGATGATTATAAAGTGCTACTGAAGCTTAGTAGATAAAGATGATTGGTAGTTGTGCTGATCAGGAAAGCCTTCATGAAAAAATAGTGTGAAAGGTGTAACTTGAAGAATAGGTAAGATTTTTGGAAATACAAAGAACAGCAGAGAGCATGGTATGATAACAGCAAGAAAAAAAAGCAAAGGTAGCATTTGGGGTAATAAAAGCTGTCAAGTTTTTTGGAATGCAGGGAATATAAAGCAGAGTGGTGGAAGATCACGGAAAGCTTTGCTGGGTTAAAGAGAATAATACCTGATAAGGAGTTTGCAGCTTTCTGTTAATGCTGGACACATTCATATTCTCCAGCAGAGAAAAAAATATTCAGAAATTAGGGAAGATCAGACGGGGTCAGTGTCTTTCAAGACCAAGATAATGGAAGATGGCTTTGTAATGCAACCTTGATTCATGAAAGAGAAAAATGTTTCTCTGACATTATAAGATTGAAGTTAAGCTAATCAGAGATTATGCTTCTTATGTAGCTGTATTCAGGGATTTTGGCAGAAAACTATTCTTTACAATGTGAAATGTGTCTGAATTTTTAGATACTTGAAGAAATGCAAATTGCAATTTGAAACGTGAGGGCTGACATTTCTCCCAGGGTTCACTCCTTTCTTCTTTCTAGCAGCAGAAAATATGTTGAGGAGACAACACTTCTGACTCACAGTAGTACCTGAAGATGTGCCTTTTATAAGCATATAATGCTATTTTGAATTTGTTTCCTGAAGAGGAAGTAGCATATTTTAATGAAAAAGGACAGGAGTAAGGACCTCTTCAAGAAAGACATTTATCAAGGCAGGAACTGCAGAAAGAAAGAAGAAAAGATAACATAAGGAAGGAGTGAGTGGCCATGAGGAATACCCTGAATATACAGGCAATAAGATCGAAAGCATTTTTGCATGGTACAAAGGGAAGTATTAGCTAGACCAAATGTATGATACCCACATTTTCACCACCTCTTCTCTGTATGTTTTAATATAACCTTCCTTTTATTCTTAAGTCAAGTTTGTGTGAATTTAGAAAAACGAGCAAAATAGACTACTCTCCCCACCTATCTCTCGATCCCTCTCTGGCATTGTTGTAGGATGGTATCAGAAATGTCATCACAGTAAACTAGAGGGTGATGAGTATATCTGCCTCAAAGGATATCCTCATTAGATAACAGGCACCCTCCCAACTTTGGAAGCTAGATGGAGACACCTTATGTGATAAAAGAGAGGTGGCTATCATATTGATTTAAATTAGTAATAGTTCTTGTACTTTCTGTGATCTTTGGCACATTATCTGGCTAAATCTGAGTCAAACTATATTCCAAAATAGAGCTAGGAGTGTCCCCCACCCTAGTCACTAAACAGTTTTCATAAAGATGCCAGAAGAAAAAATGGAGCCCAGAAAAAACAATATAGTGCTTATATTACTCTCTCACAGCAAGAGGAATGTGGTAAAGGAAGCCTTTACATTGGCAGTTGAACTGGGGCACTGAGTTGTACCATCTGAGAATAAATATTCTATGTAGAAATCTGGGATATTACACCGTCACATACTTTTCCTTTTTTTTTTTTTTTTTTTTTTTTTGCAAGGATGGATGATAGACATTTGTAACTTTTCGTATTCTGACAGGGAGTTTTGGTTTGTTTTAGTTTTTATCTTTAATTGGCAAATAATAATTGTATATAGTTGTGGAGAACAGCAAGATGTTTTGATATATGCATATGTCATGGAATGACTATATTGAACTAATTATCATATCTATCACCTCACATACTTCTCTTTTTTGTAATAACATTTAAAATCTACCTTTAGCAATCATTTTTCATTTGTTCTTTTTTGTTTTAATAAATTCAAATAGCTAGAAGATATACAATGTTCCAAACACAAAGAAACTATAAATGTTTGAGGTGATGGGTAGCCTGAATACCTTGATTAGATCATTACATACTATATGTTTGTATACCATAAATATATAAATATGTACAAATATTATTTATGAATAAAAAAACTGAAAAAAAGATTTAGATTGTCTGAGAAAGCACTGAAAGGATGGTGGCTGTCTATGGATCTTGGACTGATGGTTTTTGATAGACAGCAGGAAAATACAATAAAACAAAACTACTAGATATAGAAGGTGGAAAATATTTCCACAGGAATTTTAACTATGGTTGGATTATATTAAAGAAGTATCCCAGAAATGGAATGCTTCACAGTTTGAAAAATGAAGAAGGGTCACAGAGTACTTGAAACACTATGACATATTCATGTAAAAGATCTAAAAGTTCTAAACTTATACAGTAGTTTCCCCTTACCAACAAGAAATGCATTCCAAGACTACCAGTGGGTATCTGAAACCTTGGTTCTCATAATATACATCATACCCAACCATATGCAGACTACATTTTTTTCTACATATACATATCCATGATAAAGTTTAATTCATAAAAATTAGGCACAGTAAGAGATAAACAATAAAACTAATAAAATAGAACATTTATAGCAATATACTGCAATAAAAGTTAGATGGTCTCTCTCTCTCAATATCTTATTGTATTGTACTCACGCATCTTGTGATGATGTAACATTATCAGATGCCTAGGTGATGAGATGAAGTGAGGTAAATTATGAAGGTATTGTGACGTAGCGTTAGGCTGCTATTGACCTGACAATATATCAGGAGGATTATCTGCTTCAGGTAATCCAGGATCATCAAGCCATGACTATTTTGATAAGCAATAAAGCAGTTAGCATACAGTGATGTGTACTGTGAACAAGGAAAAAAATCATGTTCTGTACAAGACAGAATGGAACAGCCAGGGATTTCATCACACTGCTCAGAACAAAGCACAATTTAAAATTTATGCATTATTTATTTCTGGAGTTTTCTATTTAATATTTTTTTAATGCTGTTGACAGTAGCTAACTAAAACCATGGAAAGCAAAGCCATTGATGAGAGAGGACTAATTAACTTTCGTTGAATTGTTTGTTGCTTTAGAATAAGTCTTTAGTAGTCTGGAAAGCTTCAAGGAAATGTTTATTACTTTTTTGACAACCCAGCAGAAATGATGGAAAACGATCTGTTAATATGCAAAAATATGGTGGACATTATTACGGAAGACTGAAGAAAAGTGCAGTGTAGCATACAGCTTCAGTTTTCATGAACATTTGAAAATCCTTTCAAGAATTTTACTACTAATTCTTGTAGATTAAACTGATTCTGGTCAAGAAAGAAAAAGATGAGGAAGGAGTTAAGTCCATAGATATTTACAGAAATCCAAAAAAATTGTTTAATATTACATTTTAGACTGAGTTCAGTTTTGGTGGCTGAAGCAAAAGAGCCATAGCAAGACAGATTGGAGTGTTTGTGGAATATCAGAAAGTTAGTCATCACAACCCTCAATTCCAGAGAACACTTTGGTGAGTTTCTTTTGCGTTTGTTTTTCCTATTAGATAAATGGGTCTCTATCTCATGTTCAGCTGGGAGCTCATGAAAGATTACTCCCCAATCATAATTGAATTTTTATATACTGATTACTGAACACTGTGCAGGTATAATGTTGCTCCCTAATGTGACTAATATGTTCATTTGCCTGATAACCATTCAAGTAGTATGTCCTTGTTATGTTTTTGTTTGTTTTATAACATGAGTAGTTGTGGCTAAGCATTATGGAAATCCAATATCATGTGAATTTGACTAGCCTCCTTAATTCCAGGTGGTGTATTTAACTCTTTACTGACTGCATTGGGTGAAACAGTGGGTAAGAGAGGAGAGATTTAGACAACAGGAATTCCATTCCTTCTCTTTCTTTTCTGAACCAAATGGTGACTTCCAATTCAAATCAATTTAGCTGTTACATTTTCCGTGGCATATCAGCTTGGGTGTAATAAATATATGACTGCTTATATCCTAAGGTAGTATGTTATGTTTAAGAAATGTTTAATTAAAAGTTACTTAATTGTCTTAAAAAGATATGTTATTTATATCCTTTTTGGCTTTTTTATTTGAAAACTCTGAAATTTTCATGTTATGCTTCACTGTTCTCTTTGTTTCTTAACTATAATTCTACCAGTTTTACAAATGGAAGCAATTGACTTACACAGAGATTGAAAAGGTACTGGCAGCTAGCTCAGCAGGTTGGTGACCAGGAGAGAAAGTGAAATGATTCCCTGAGCTAAATTCCATTTATTAGCTAGTTCCAAAGTGAAAAAAGGAATCTATTTTTAAGGAGAATCAAAAAATTAAACATGTCTTTGTGTCAAACATGAAGAGAAATTCTATGTCTGCCTATGCTAAAACCATCAAAGTTAAGCCTTTTGATTTTTTAAACATACTGCACAGATCTGTATTTATACATATAACAAAGGTCAAAGCAGTAACTTATTATTGGAGGTCATTGTATTTAAACAGCTAAAGGAGAGACTGTTGATCTTATGGAGTTTTTCAACTAATTTGCTTTCCTGAATGTGGAACTTGTAATGCGCCATGTTATTTCATTTTAGCAGTGTAGCGGAAAAACAAACAAACAAATTTGGGATCTATATTGGCAGATGAGTATGCAACCTGCTTGGAGGGGCATTAAAATTTTCTACCAAGAGGAGTAGTTGAGTTAACTTTCAGGAATCTATGAGAGAGGCAGTTCATTTTTTGGAAAGACCTTGGGCTTTGGCGTTAGAAAGATACGGGTTAAAGTCTTCTTGACTCTGATAATTATAGTGTGAATAACCTTGAGAAAGAGAATTAACTCAGTGATTCTAAGACTTTCATGTTTCAAAAACCAGTAAAATTTTTAAAAATAGTGTCATCGACTAATGTGTGCTTCTAACTTCTTATTTCACCAGGTAAAGATATAATAAAACTTCACAAATAAATGCATGAAAATCTAAGGCAGATACTGCTATTTGCCTAGCCAATATCCATATTCCTTTTTCTTAATTTATAGAATCTCAGTTTTGTTCATGAAAACAACATACTCAACTACAATAATACATGTGCTACATTTTCTAGTCTCCTTTGTACCTAGAAAGAAACCGTAAGATGTAGTTTTGGGCAATGAGTCGTAAGGGGAATTCTGCTAGGATTTCTAGAAAGGTTTTGCATTCCTGATATAAATGCCACTTTGTCTTCCTTGTTGATTCCTCCTTTTTTTTTTTTTTTCCATACTTGGACATGAAGCTGGAGGTAAAGCAGCCATCTTGTGACACTGCAGTGACTATAAGGATAGAGGTTATATGCTAAGGAAGACAGAGGAGAAGAGGAAAAGGAGTCTAGGTTTTTTTTTTTCACTAATAGTGATATGTAATCCAAAGAAGCATATCACCATTTTGTGAAATAAAAGATATTGTAATATTCTGAAGTGCCCTGCCTTGCTTTCCCTATTAAAAAAAATTGTCTCTTCTTTCCTCTGTATTTTTCCATCTTCATTAGCCTGTCAGGGCATTTTTAATCCCATGTCACATTAGCTGCTGCTTCTAATTTCTGTTATGAGATCGCTTAGGTTTAGTTATTCTGTCTCCTAAATGAGTCTTTCTCCACTTCGAGATATTTCTCTCAGTGAAAAATATCTTTCAGGGCTTTTCAGATAAATGCTCCTGTTGATGCTTCCAAACCTGTATTCTCACAGGCTAAGAAATTATGACTATGTCCCCTGTCATTTTTTCCTTGAAACTTTGTTTTTCCTTAGCTTTAGAGTTTTCTAGGTTTCATGTACCTTGTGAAAAAGAATGAGAGAACACATCCATTTTACCAGTTCTTTCCCTGAAGCATTAGGATATGCCAAAAGATTTGAATGCTGCTCCCTTATTTCATTGCCCCTCTGAAGCAGTCTCAGCTAAGTTGTATTTCCAAGAACATTTTATTTTTATATTTTATGGCATGTTATTTAAAGAATAAACATTTATGGTTATGGTGACTGTTACAGCTGCATTATGTATTGTATTATTTGTCCAAAAGTTAAAAAATGGTCTCAATTCATCTTTTTACCTTGAATTTATTTTATAAAATATTAATAGTCTGAATCTTCTTTCTTGTGAACATATCTGGCTGATATATCTGTCCCTAACATGAAATCTTAACCTTTGTATTTCATTAACTTTAGAAATGTATCTTGGAATATCCTATAGATAAATTTATCTCTAAATCTAATCATAGAGCCTTTTTTCTTTTAGTAGAGAGCAATTAACTTTAAAATTATTTTGGGGAAATAGTAAATTTTTTCTTATTTTATCATCTTGTTTTATGATTTCTCACATATCTATTTTCTTTTTTAGTAGAAAATGTTTATTTTGTATTTGATTCCTTTGTCTTCTGGAAAATATGTATATTGTTTTTATTTGTAAACATTAATCATTGTTAAATATACTTGAATATATCATTACTTAATTATTAATACCAAAAATGACATATTATTTATTGATGTTACTTGTGTACTAATTGTTTTATATGTAACTTTTCTGCCACCTTCAGAAATATCTTAAAGCTTTCTTCACCACTTTTCTAATTGTTTATTTCACCTAGCATTTAAAAGTTACTTCTTCCTCTGAAACAGCTCCATTTTCATTTCAAAATGACTCAGTTTCATTTCTTCTTATATATGGTCCACATTTTATAGAATTTTAGAAACCAGAAGCAACAATGTTTGGTATTCTTATTATGAGATGTGGAATAATCCATTTCATTGTCCCAACTCATGGTGGGGGGATTTTAAGCTGTGTCTGCTAAGCATCTCCAAATCATTGGAAGTGAGGCTGGCTGATGTTGAATTGAGAAAGAAACACATCTGTACAATCATAACTGTACCTTTGAACCAAATGTGTTAAGGTCACAGTAGTCAAGTAATCATAGTTAACTTGCTATTCATTTCTTCTAGGAAACTGGCTCCCAGATGATTTCATGTTCACTCCCTCACTTCATTCATATCTCCACTTATCACATAAGAATATCACATCCTCAGGGATACCTTCTCTAACACATCTATTTAGAGTTATACCTATCATTTTCCATCTCCTTACCTCATTTTATTATTTTTCCATGGCACTTATTGCCTGAATTTCTATTATCTATTAGTATATTTATTCTTCTTTCCCCACTTTTATTCTTTCTAGTAGCTATATTTCCTGGATCTAGAGCACTGCATGACATACGTACATTTATTTGCTGAATAAATTAATTATCATTTGTTCCCTGAAGTAGGGAAACCATAACTATAGACCTGCATTGGGTAGGGGTGGTAATGAAAGGAAAAGGGATGAAATACTAGAAAAAAAACTGTTATAACTTCAAAAATAGTGTCTGGTTACATATAAATACTCTGGATCAGTCTATAGGTGTCAACTTGTTAAAAACAATTAATTTAATAACTATAACACTCAACATAGAGTATTCTCATAGGTCTTTTATGATTACTATTCACCTATGCTTATTTAACATTCTAAGTTACAAAGCTCCACTCCCTGTATCTTTCACTAAGATCATATAGCATATCTGAGGATTAGAGTTCAGGACAAATAAAAATGGAGATTGGTTGTTGTTCGATAAAATATCCCTGACCTCTCTAGAAAGACTGAGAAGTAGATTGTGGTTTATTTTATTAAGGTCACTTAAATTTTTATCATTATTTCAGGGCATAGTTTTAACTTTTTTTAATGGAAACTACTCCCATTGTCTGCTAGAACGTTGACCACTATTTCAGATTTGTTGATATTTTGTACCACTTAATATACTTTTACTACTTATTCAGTGAGAAGTTTGAAGAATTGAGTCCACTAAAACTTTTAAAAGGAGTAAATGGATTTGTTGAATTTTCTTTATTTATAATTTTAACTTTATTTTTTTATTTTTAGAAAGAAAAAAGAATAATGAGAAAAAGAATAAAGAAGAGGAAGAAAGAGAAAGAGGGAGAGGGAGAGAGAATGGGGTTATTGCTTTATTGCTCGGGCTAGAATGCAGTCTAAATATGGGTATGCCTATAATTGTCCTTAATAATGGAGACATGAAAGAAAATGAGGGAAGAGAAAAACAAGGAGCCAACCAACATTTCGTTTAAACTTTTAAGTTGATATGATGTGGTACTGATAAGAGTGTATATTTTGTGTAAAGTGGAGAGTTCTATAAATGTTAATTACGTTTACTTGTTCCAGATCTGAGTTCAAGTCCTGGATATCGTTGTTAATTTTCTGTCACATTGATCTGTCTAATATTAATGTTGGAGTCTCCCACTATTATTGTGTGGGAGTCTAAGTCTCTTTATAAGTCTTGTATGTCTGGGTATTCCTGTATTGGGTTCATATATATTTAGGATCTTTCAATCTTCTTGTCGCGTTGATTCTTTTGTCATTATATAATGTCCTTCTTTGCTTCTTTTGATCTTTGTTGCTTTAAATACTATTTTATCAGAGGCAAAAATTGTAACTTCTGCTTTTTATTTATTTATTTTTGCTCTCTGGTTGGTTGGTAAATCTTTCTCCATCCCTTGTTTTGAGTCTTTGTGTATCCTTGAATGTGAGATGGGTCTGGATGCAGCATACTGATGGGTTTTAGTTTTTGGTCCAAATTGGCTGTCTGTCTTTGAATTGGGGAATTTAGTCAATTTAAATTTAGAATTAATAATGATATATGTGAGTTTAATACTGCCATTTAATATTAGCTGGCTATTTTGCCCATTAGTTGATGTAAATTCTTCATTATATTGATATTCTTTACTTTTTGGTATTTTTTAGAAAGGCTGATACTGTTTGTTCCTTTCTATGTGTAGCAGTTCTTTCAGAATCTCTTGCAAAGCAGGCCTGGTGGTAATGAATTCTCTGAGTGCTTGCTTGTTGACAAAAAACTTTATTTTTCCTTCGCTTATGAAGCTTAGTTTGGCTGGATGTGAAATTCTGGGTTGAAAGTTCTTTTCTTTAAGGATGTTGAATATTGGTTCCCACTCCCTTCTGGCTTGTAGGGTTTCTGCTGAGAGATCTACTGTAAGTCTGATAGGCTTCCCTTTGTGGGTAACCTGACCTTTCTCTCTGGCTGCCCTTAGTATTTTCTCCTTCATTTCAACCCGGTGAATCTGACGATTATGTGCCTTGGAGTTGCTTTTCTTGAGGAATATCTCTGTGGTGTTCTCTGTATTACCGGGAGTTGAATATTATCCTGCCTTACTAAGTCGGGAAAATTTTCCTGAATAATGTCCTGAAGCATATTTTCCAGCTTGGATTCATTCTCTCTGTCACATTCAGGTACACCTATCAAGCGTAAATTAGGTCTTTTCACATAGTCCCATATTTCTTGGAGACTTTGCTCATTTCTTTTTATCCTTTTTTCTCTAATCTTGTCTTTTAGTTTTATTTCATTGAGTTGGTCTTCGACCTCTGATATCCTTTCTTCTGCTTGATCAATTCGGCTGTTAAAACTTGTGCATACTTCACATAGTTCTCGTATTGTGTTTTTCAGCTCCATCAATTCGCTTATTTTCCTCTCTAAATTTTGTATTCTTGTTGACATTTCGTCAAACCTTTTTTCAAAGTTCTTAGTTTCTTTAGATTGTGTTAGAACAAGTTCTTTTAATTCACAGAAGTTTCTTATTATCCACATTTTGAAGCCTGCTTCTGTAATTGGAACACACTCGTTCTCCATCAAGCCTTGTTTCGTTGCTGATGAGGAACTGGGATCCCCCGTTGAGGGAGAGGCGTTCTGATCTTGGGTATTCTCAGCCTTTTTTGACTGTTTTCTTCCCTTCGTTGTAGATTTATCCATCTGTGGTCTTTATAATTACCGTCTTTGTAATTGGTTTCTGAGTGGACGTCCAACTTATTGATTCTCAGCGCGGAAATCTGAGCAGCCCACTGTGCCGACTAAATCAGCCGCGTTAAGATTGACGGTGCTTTTCTGACTCTGCACCAAGAACCGACACTCCGAGGCTCCGGCAAAACCACCTCGCCGGTCACAAGAGTCACGCTGGTGACCCGTGGGGCTCCTCCGCTGGGAATCTCCTGGTGCGTGAGCAACAAGAATTCATGTGAAGGTATGGCGTCCTCTCGTTCTTTGCGTTTTCACTGGGAGCTACAATCCCGAGCTGCTAGTGATCAGCCATCTTGGATCTTTCTCCAACTTTATTTTTTTTTAGATTCGGGGGTACATGTGCAGGTTTGTTGCATGGGTATACCATTTGATGCTTAGTTTGGGGTATTAATGAGTCAATCACTCAGGTAGTGAGCATAATATTCAACAGATAGTTTTTCAGCCCATGCTTCCCCTTCCAGTTCTCTTCCTCCGTAGTCCCCAGTATCTATCCCCATCTTTTTGTCCATGTGTACTCAATGTTTAGCTTCCACTTACAAGTGAGAACATACAGTATTTGGTTTTCTGTTCCTGAATTAATTTGCTCAGGATAATGTCCTCTGGCTGCAATTATACTGCTGCAAAGGGCATGATTTTGTTATTTTTATACGTCTGCATACTATTCCACTGTGTAACATGTACCATATTTTCTTTATCTGGTTCATTGCTGATGGTCACCTAGGTTGAGTCCATGTCTTTGCTATTGTGAATAGTGCTGAAATGAACATACAAGTGCATGTGCCTTTTTGGTAGAATGATTTATTATCCTTTGTGTACGTACCCAGTAATGGGATCGCTGGTTCAAATGGTATTTCTGTTTTAAGTTTTTGAGAAATTTTCAAATTGTTTTAAACAGTGGCTGAACTAATTTACATTCCACCCAGCAGTGTATACGTATCCCCTTTTCTCTATGGCCTTGTCAGCATCTGTTGCTTTTGATGATTTAATAATAGATATTCTGAATGGTGTGAGATGGTATCTCAATGTTGTTTTGATTTGCATTTTGCTGATGATTAATGATGTTAAGCATTTGTTAATATTTTGTTGGTTGTTTGTTTGACTTCTTATAAGAAGTGTCTTTTCTTGTCCTTTGCTTACTTTTTAATGGGGTTATTTCATTTTTGCTTATTTAATTGGTTAAGTTCCTTATAGATTCTGGATATTAGATATTTGCCAGATGCATAGTTTGTGAATATTGTCTCCCATTATGTAGGTTGTCTCTCCACTTTGTTGATGGTTTCTTTTCCTGTGCAGAAGGTATTTAGTTTATTTAGATTCCAATCGTCAATTTTGGTTTCTTTGCAACTGATTTGAAAACTCATCCATAAATTCTTTCCCAATGCTCATGTTTAGAATCATATTTCCTAGGTTTTCTTCTAGTATTTTTATAGTTTGAGGGCTTATCTTTAAATCTTTAATCCATCTTGGGTTGATTTTTGTATGTGATGAAAGATATCAGTCCAGTTTCATTCTTCTGGGTATGTCTAGCCAGTTATCCTAGCATCACTTATTGAATAGGGAGATCTTCGCCCATTGCTAGTTTTTGTGGACTTTGTCAAAGATCAGAAGGGTTGTAAGTGTGTAGCTTTATTCCTGGCTTCTTCATTATATGTCTTTTTTTTTGTACCAGTATCATGCTATTTTGGTTACTATAGCCTTATAGTACAGTTTTAAGTTGAATAAGTTGGTATAGTATAAAGTTGGGTAAATCCCTCCAGCTTTATTCTTTTTGTGTAGGATTACACTGGCTATTCAGGCTCTCTTTTGGATCCATATGAATTTTAGAATAGTTTTTTCTAGTTTCATTTTAGAAATAAAATACTTTCCGAACAAGCAATCACTAAGGAAACTTATCAGTAGATCAGTATAAGAGATCCTTAAGATAGTTCTAAGCATGGAAACAAAAGAACAGTATCTATTACCACAAAAACACACAGAATTACATAACCCACTGACCATATGAAACAAATACACAATAGAAGCTACAAAACAATCAAATAACAACCTCATGATAAGATCAAAACCTCACATGTCAATAGCAATCTTGAATGTTAACTAGTCTATATGCTCCACTTAAAAAGCACAGAGTGGCAAGTTGGATAAACGAAAGACCCATCTTTCAGCTGTCTTGAAGAGATCCATGTCACATGTGAAAACACTCATTGGCTCAAAGTAAAGGGTTAGATAAATGCAAATGGAAAACAAAAAAAAAGCAGGGGTGGCTATTCTTAGATAAATAGACTTAAAAAGCAGTGAAAAAGGACAAAGAAAAGAACTACATAATAATAGAGTTTAATTTGATAAGAAGACTCAGTTATTCTAAATAAATATGCACCCAATTATTGGAGTACCCAGGGTCATAAAACAAGTAGTTCTAGACCTATGGATTTTGAATGTCTAAAGAACACTCTGCTCATTACCTGCCTATGGGTGAAAACATGTGGTGTTTGTTTTTTTATTTTTGTGTCAGTTTGCTGAGAACAATGGTTTCCAGATTCATCCATGTCCCTAAAAAGGACATGAACTTATCATTTTTTATGGCTGTATAGTATTCCATGGTGCATATGTACCACAATTTTGAGAATGCATGGGCACAGGGAGGGGAACATCTCACACTGGGGTAGATTAGGAGGTGGGGGGCCAGGGGAGGGGAGGGACAAGCAGGATGGGGGTTTGGGGAGGGATAACACCAGGAGAAATGCCTGATATAGGCAACGGGGGGACAGAGAGCGCAAACCACCACAGCATATGTGTACCTATGCAACAATCCTGATGGATGAGCACATATACCCCAGAGCTTAAAGTATAATTTTTTTTAAAAAAAAGAGTACTCTGGCCATAATGTGGAGGGTAAGTTGCAAAGAGTTGAAATTAGATGCGAGTAGATTGATTAGGAGAATTTTTACAGTATGAAATAAATGATTAAATTGTGAATGAACTGTATTATAGTGAGAATGGGAAGGAGAGGAGAGATTTGAGAAACATCTGGAGAGAAATCAACAAAAAGTTTTAATTTATTAGATACATTGGGGACTAAAGGCAAGATTTGTTCTAAGGATTACTTTGATTCTCTCTCCTGAATGATAGGGGGTAATTGGTAGGGCTAGTGACTGAGGAATGATATATATAATGAAAGGTAGACTTAAGAAAATAATCAGTTCCACTTCAGATAACTGACTTTAAAGTGCATTTGAACATTCAACTGAATGTAGGAAATAGATCATCGACTATAAGTGTTTGGAGATCACTGGAGAAGTTAGATGCAGAGATGTAAGACTTGGGTGTCATCATCATATCAGTGAAAGCTAAAACCATGGAAGTGGGAATGGTTACATTATATAGTGAGAGGTTAAAAAATGATAAGTGGCTTAGGGAAATTTTGACTCACCTTAGTTATTTTTTTTAATTTAAAGAGATAAGTAGAGATGATAAGAAATAATTGAAATATTGTATCAAGTATTTCATGGAATTTGGAAAAGAAGAGGAGTGAAAGTCAAGGGATAAGAAAGATGTAGGAAAGATCAAGAAGTTTAAGAATTAAAAAAAACATCAGACCTAACACCATAAAAACCCTAGAAGAAAATCTAGGCAAAACCATTCAGGACATAGGCGTAGGCAAGGACTTCATGACCAAAACGCCAAAAGCAATGGCAACAAAAGCCAAAATAGACAAATGGGACCTAATCAAACTCCACAGCTTCTGCACGGCAAAAGAAACAGTCAGTAGAGTGAATCGGCAACCAACAGAATGGGAAAAAATTTTTGCAGCCTACCCATCTGACAAGGGGCTGATATCCAGAATCTACAAAGAACTAAAACAGATCTACAAGAAAAAAAACAAACAAGCCCATTCAAAAATGGGCGAAGGATATGAACAGATACTTTACAAAAGAAGACGTACAGGAGGCCAACAAACATATGAAAAAATGCTCATCATCACTGGTCATCAGAGAAATGCAAATCAAAACCACATTGAGATACCATCTTACACCAGTTAGAATGGCGATCATTAAAAAATCTGGAAACAACAGATGCTGGAGAGGATGTGGAGAAATAGGAACACTTTTACACTGTTGGTGGGAATGTAAATTAATTCAACCACTGTGGAAGACAGTGTGGCGATTCCTCAAGGACCTAAAAATAGAAATCCCATTTGACCCAGCAATCCCATTACTGGGTATATATCCAAAGGATTATAAATCATTCTACTATAAGGACACATGCACACGAATGTTCATTGCAGCACTGTTTACAATAGCAAAGACCTGGAACCAACCCAAATGCCCAACGATGATAGACTGGGTAGGGAAAATGTGGTACATATACACCATGGAATATTACGCAGCCATCAAAAACGATGAGTTCATGTCCTTTGTAGGGACATGGATGAACCTGGAAACCATCATTCTCAGCAAACTGACACAAGAGCAGAAAATCAAACACCGCATATTCTCACTCATAGGCGGGTGTTGAACAATGAGAACACATGGACACAGGGAGGGGAGCACTACACACTGGGGTCCGTTGGGGGGAAATGGGGGAGGGACGGGAGGGTGGGAAGGTGGGAAGAGATAGCATGGGGAGAAATGACAGATACAGGTGAGGGGACGGAAGGCAGCAAACCACACTGCCATGTGTGTACCTATGCAACAATCTTGCATGTTCTTCACATGTACCCCAAAACCTAAAATGCAATAAAATTTATATATATATATTATATATATATATTATATATATATATATATATATATATATATATATATATATAATGTATTACATGCTCATCAACCATAACAAATGTACCCTACTAATCAAGATGTTAATAATATAAGAAACTGGTTGTAGGGGGTAAGGGAATATATGGTTACTTTCTGGATTTCTTACTCATTTTTTTCTATATAGCTAAAATGCTCAATAATAAAATCTACTGATTACAAAAAAACAGACTGCTACATAAAGGATCAGTAAAAAATATTTTCAAAAATGCATGTAGAGAGATGTCAATAGCATGTGAATTTTTTAAAAAAATTTAGTTAGAAAATTTAAGGATATAGCTTTATATCTGTTCTTTTAAACATATTTGGTCTTGTTTACTTTTAAAAAAAATCTCTATTACATAGTTGCAAATCACTTAACTTCTTTTGCAGTTGCTATACCGCTTCCAAGAAATGTTTTTCAACTAAATATGATGTTGAAAATGACACAGTACAAAATTTCTTTCAAAAATGATTATGAAATTTTAAGAGCATAAAAATATCTGTAAATATACAGATTAAACTGCTTTTCCTCAAATCATTTTTTAAAGAACAGTTAACTCTTTCTGCAAATAACTACTCATACATTGTATATCAATGTAAAAGGGATGATCACTCAAACTGGTATCTTAATTTCACATAGATATTTAAGTCTACTCATCATGTATTTTAATAGCATGCCAATAAGAGCAATGTATTTCCCAATCAATATTTTTAACCCATTCCTATTTAATTGAAGCAATAATAAAATCTGAAATCCTTAGCATACAATATTATTTTTAAATAATGTAAATTTGTCTGTAATCCTGTAGTTTCCTCACAATAATAAAATCTATTTTTTTGACGTTTAAGAGGCACTTCATTTTCTTTTACAAATATTAGTTTGAATCACATGTAATTTTGGATTGAGCAGTTGAGAAATTGGATATACACAATTTCTCATGGTTTCACCTAATATAACTCAAAGATACATCACATCATTTTTGAACATTTTAATTTCAATGCTTAAATTCATGATAATTAAATTTTATAAATTCCAAATACTGTACCTAATAGTAAACACAGTCTTTGTAAACAATTTTCTTTAGAAAATTATCTTGCTTGTAAATTAAGGTACAGCATTCCAATTTTTCTTCATTGCTATTGTGCAATTTATGAGGTAATCAGTAATATATGAGTTTTCTCTTAGTTTAATTAACAGCACTGATAACATTTTTTAATTGGTACCACTTTCATTAATATTCTTATGCCTAATTGTAGACAGTGAATAACAGGCTGTATAACTGAAACACCTGGTATTATTATTTTGGTTTACTGTATGCCCATGTTGCCTACCAGCCATGTTTGGTGCACCAGCTCTTACATGAGCAATTGAAATTGAAAAGAAATTTTTCCACAGAATGTTAAGATTTTGAAATGTTGACATCTCTTGGCATCCATTGTCACTAATTAAAAGTAATTTTTTAAATCGTTTTATCCCTCACATATCTCTGTAGTGAAGAGTACAGCTTAATTATGTGGGCAGGAGGTTTTCACTTATTTGTAATAAATTGTTTTACTATAGTTTATTACACAGCCCATTTTTCATATTTCAATCAACAAGTCAATTCTTCTCAAAGCACTAAAAAATTCTCAGTAGGCTATAACAAATATTTTAGCAAGATTTTACCCAGATGATGATTCTATTAGTAACCTCTCATAGACTTGGTGAGATACATTTTTCAACAATATTGTGTGTCTTCCCACACATTACATTTATCTGTGCTATTTTATAAAAACCATGAGAACTTTATTCTTTTGATTAGTAAATTTTAAAATTCCAGTTAAAGTATTACGCCTTTCAGACTTTTCCTCTTTTTTGTAAGAATTTGGACATATATTTGCCAACATTATCAGCACACTTTCTAAAATAAAATATTCACTTAATCTTGATGACTTTGTTATTCAGAGGAAAAAAAGGTAGAATAGACATAATTAGAAGTGTTTCGATAAAACTGTACAAACAAATATCAAATATTTACATATTTTTGTTTTACTTTTGTTCGTAACTTTTAATCATTTATAATCAGGGTTAAAATACAGAAATATATAAATCAATGTAAGAATGAGAACTACAAATACAGATTAGTACAGGTATCCTCTGGTAGCTACTCATATATCACAAATTAAGGTTAACATTGGTGAAATGGTTTTTCAAAATCATAAATAAACATTGAAGAAATTACACATTAAACCACATACTTGACCTACTTCACAATAGCTTTTGTTGAAATTTATGGCCAAGCATGGTGGCTCATGCTTATAGAATTCCAACATTTTGGAAGGCTAAGGCAGGAGGACAGCTTGAGCTCAGGATTCAGAGGCTGCAGTGAGCTATGATCATGCCACTGCACTCCAGCTTCGGCAACAGAGCAAGACCATGTCTCTAAGAAAAAAAAAAAAAAGAATAAAAATAAAATAAATTTCAGAGTATTAAAATTTTGCTGAATTACATTAAGTTTTAGTGTAACAGGGAGTAAGGTTCTGGATTGACAAAACTATAGATAGAGTTTTCACCTACATGAATATGTGATGGGACATTCAAAAGGTATTCAAGTTCAGCAGTCAGAATTTTCACCAGGCTTACAGGTAATCTAGCACCCCTTACTTCTAAGCAAAGTCCAGAAGCTCTCTCATTATTATGACAATTAAAAGTACTCATAATGCTTTCCCAAATTCCCACTAAAGGTTGTCACTGATTTTATTGAGAAGCACACTGGACTAAATGCAAGTCATAGATTTTATGCAATATTTTATTAAAAGTATCCATTGTTTTAATATATTATCATCACCTCTTTTTCTTTTTTAGTTGATAAGTTTATCTGTTGGAAAATCAATTCAAAATTTCCTTTAGAATGTACATCATGCTACTCATTCCATATAAATTATTTGGGTTTCTGTTTCATGTAATACCTTGAAATGGGTGCGGGGAATGACATCTGACATAGAATACCAAAATGTGCTGAATATAGTATTTAAAATGTCTTTAAAATGAGGAGTTATTGTTCGATGGATATAAAGCCTCATCAGTTTTGCTAGAGGAATAAGTTCTAGAAATCTGGTTTAAAACATAGTACCTATGGTTAACAATGTGATATTGTGAATATCAAAGTTTGTTAAGAGAGTGGATCTTATGTTAAGTGTTCTTGTCATGCACACACATGGACACACAAAAAAGGGGGACACCAGAAAATTTTAGGAGGTGTTAAATATATCTATCAGCTTAAATATGATGATGGTATCATGGTGCTGCCTATATTCAGACTCATCAAATTGCACACATTAAATATGTGCAGTTCTTTGTGTATCAATTATACTTCAATGAAGCTTTTTAGAAAATAAAATAAAATGTGTGGCTGTGAATGAGTTGGTAGGAAGGTAAGAGACAGATTTGAGACCAGAAACTGTGAGACAATGTTAATTCTGAGAGGTAAGCAGGTGTTTTCCCTTAAAATTAGACTTTAAATTTTAATGAGCTCTTCCAAGAGGAAATCAGACAAACACTGAGATGTGCACAAGATGGGAGAAGTTTTAAATTGAAGACTATCTTTAAAAGGCCAAAATATCCCTCCAAGAAAACATCCTCAGGTGTTGAGCTAGAAAATAAACTCGAATTTGAAGAGAGATATATTACGGGGATATTGAACTAGCAGCTTTAGTTATGTAAAAATGCAAAAAAAAAAAAAAGAAAAATATGCTCCTAGGGATTCATAAGCTCAAGTCCAACCTAATGTGAGTCTAAAAACACAATCCACATTATCTGCATGGCACAAAAATCCCTCAAGCAGAAAACTTTGTTTAAAGTGGTCATGATGGCTAGTGCTCCTAACAGTATAGTGGATACCTGCCTCTAGAAAAATGATTCTCTACTTTGCCTGTATAACAAATTTACGTGAAGCTTTTCAAAGTGAAAATAAGCAAAACAAAATTTTAAAACTGCAACTGACTGTGTTAAACAATATATTGTTTAGTGATACAGGCATTGGTAGTGAAATTATAAAGAAAAAAAGAAGATGATCAATACAAAATTCCCCCTGAGGAGATGAAAATAGATATAGTCAGAAATACATGAAAAAAGGGCTTCAGAGGTAATGTAGTAGAAGGCAGGGTATGTCTCCAGAGATGAAGTTTCAACGGCAGACCAAATGAGGACTAGCTAAAAGAGGGACAGAGTGGAAGCAGCTTTTCATAAGATATGCCCCAGTATGTCATGTCACTTTACCATTGCCATGGCAACACCCTAGCATTACTGCCCCTTTCCATTTCAATGACCTGATAACCCCAAAGTTACTACCCATTTCCCTAAAATAATTCTGCATAAACCACCCCTTAATCTACATGTAATTAAAAGTAGGTATAAATATGACTACAAACCTGCCCTGAGCTGCTACTCTTAGCACACTGCGTATGGGGTAGCCTTGCTCTGCAGGAGCAGTCCCAGAGCTGTAACAGCACCAGAGCTGTAACACTGCTGCTTCAATAAAGCTGTTTTCTTCTACCCTACTACCAATTCACCCTTGAATTATTTCCTGAGTAAAGCTAAGGGCCCTCATGGGCTAAGCCCCACTTTTGAGCTCTCCAGGCTGGCACCGGTACTAGAAATGTTCTATTTCTTAAATTGGGTTATGCGTATAAGAGCATTGGTTTCTTCACTATTCTTTTATCATACACAAAAGTAATTCAGACAATTCTGAATGGATAATATGTTTTCATTATTTAAAAAATAACTTGATATTCTGAGAATAAACCATCTATTTTAAAAACTAGTAACATTATTAACATATGCAGGAAATCTGAAAATAGGGCAAGAGTTATTAAAGAGAAATAAAACTGATTTTATTACGAAATATATGAAGTTGTTTTCTCTCACCACTAATTGCACTTTGAAAAAAAGGTGAGACTACTCTGCATGTTCTCACTGATAGGCGGGTGTTGAACAATGAGAACACATGGACACAGGGAGGGGAGCATCACACATTGGGGTCTGTTGGGGTGGCCAGGGGAGGGACAGCGGTGGGTGGGGAGGTTGGGGAGCGATAACATGGGGAGAAATGCCAGATATAGGTGCCAGGGGGATGGAGGCAGCAAACCACCTTGCCATGTATGCACCTATGCAACAATCCTGCATGATCTTCACATGTACCCCAGAACCTAGAGTGCAATTAAAAAAAAGTGGGACTTACACTTACTTCTAGCAAAAGACTGGCAAATCTTATTCTCTAGAAGCAACTATAGAGATGGAAAAATATATAAAAACAACCATTTCAATACTTTGTAAATCTTTGTAAAATGGTTTTCAACAATCTCAGAAGCACTTATGTTGGAAAAACTGATGAAATTTGAGTAAGAACAATAGGAATCTGTGCTGTTCTGGCCCACTCTTGAGTCCAGCTGAAACAGGAATTCTGCCAAGACAGGGCAGTATCTAAGGAACAGCATGTTCTTTTCCATGATATCAAAGAGGTAGAAATAATGTTTCCCAAGGCAGGGGAGGAGGGAAGGCTCAGTGGCTCTACTATCCCGAGGTTACTATAGTTTGTGAGTTACAACATATTCCTGACTGAAGCCATGTGCATGTGATGGAACCTAGCATACAGCAATCACTATAGTTAGTTGGCATTATTATCTTTGGAGAATTAGTCTACCTTAGCCAATCACCAGAAGGATGTTTTGAGACCTACATGTCTCCTTATAATGAGCCAACTTTTAGGTGGATAACAGTAGGCCTTTTCCACTAATGAACTTTTCCTCAGAATTGGACTAACTCCAGAAATCTTTTTCGAGTACCTATTACCTAATGCTAGCTTACTGAATAATCATTTGAAGTTAACTTATCTGTCAGCAAGCAGGGTATGCAGAAAATAATGAACAAGGATTCAATATCAAATTTCTTAGTCACATTATCACATTCAATAGACATTCATTTTTATGTAACTCTACATTCAACACCTACAATAAAATTCATATATAAAATAGACATGAAAGAAAGAACCATCAAAGGCCTATGATATACATCATCCTTATAAAGCCTTTTTAATGTCTTAAAAATGCTTATTCAATAACTGAACTCATTCATACACTTTATTCTTTTTCTCTTTTTGCATTTAATAGTGGTGGTAAAGAGGTAGTATTGTCACACTTAAATTCAATTATTTTTGTAGTGTAAAAAGGTGTAAGATGAATAGTAACTTTGATGATTAATGTGGTATTTGGCAAAATATATTGTAATGTTTAAAGATTACCCTGATTAAAGGAAGACTGAGAAGCCAATTGTGGTCTATGTTGTCAAGTTCCTGTGCTTTTGATATTTTGTAGCTTCTGGTTTGCAAATGTTGAGGAAGATAATAAAGCTCTAAGTAAATGGTTATCAAAAAGTTCTGTCACATTCTTTTTCAAAAAATCTATTAACTGTCCCAACATTTTATACTATTTGTTCCTTTTACTGCGTTTTGTGATATTGCTATTATTATACACCAAATCTGTTTCTAAGATAAATATATAAGATATATATGTATATTTATATCTATCTATCTATCTATCTATCTAGTTATGTCTTCCATCTGTTTATAGAAAACATTGTATTTAAAGATTTATAGCATTTGAAAAAAATGCCTGATAGGGTGAATGGCCCTCCATTCATACTCTTCAGTTCAAAATAGTTAGTCTTACATATGTATTCTTTTAGTGGAAGTTGAGAGTCATTTAACTTGAGTTTCAAAAATTTTTTTAAACCTAAGAGTATGGATTATGATTAATTTTTAATTGCAGGGAATTGTCATCTTTACAATAGTCAGTCTTAGCATACATTATGTGGAAGACATTTTGACTTACTTTTGTCTTCATGTAGTTTTCTTTATATAGGTCTTTTTTTATTTCTTGTTAAGCATACATTTCATAAATTTACGTTCTAAATTATAATTTTTATTTTAGTTTCCATTTGGTAATTGCTAATTATTAATTTTAACTGGTTATTCTCAATATCAGGAAAGTATTGATATATTTTATTACATGAGGCCTTGTTATTGTATTTTCTTATTATGCTAATAAATGCTATAGTATAGGGGTTCAAAAACTAGATTCTAGAGCCTTATTTCCTGGATTTAAATCCTAGTTCCATTATCAACTAGCTGTGTGACATTAAGCTAGTCACTATCATCATTAGTGCTCCTGTTCCCTTATTGTAGTATAGCGATGATAATATTTCCTACATAGTTTTGTTGTGAGGTTATATTATTTTATTTATGTGAAGTTTTTATAATGCATACATAAACATTAGCAATCATTTTATTCTCAGACAACTTTTAGGTAAATAATATAATTATCAATAAAAATGTTAACTTTGACTCACATATGTTTGATAGTTACACTAATACTTTAATTAAATTTTTATCCTATTGGACACAATTTTCTAGGTAATATTAACTTGCTCCTGATTTTATTGGGGTTACCTTTACTGTTTAACAGAAAGTGAGATGTCATCCATTGACCAGAAAGCTAATCTTTGTCACATAAAGTATTATTTCTTTGGTATCATATAAGGAATGGAGTTCATTAAGCTCTTTCTGTTATAATATTACCCCATCCAAATGTAAGCTATTAACATGACTGAAAGACTTCTTAATATTATGCCAATTTTGGATTTCTAGGAGAAAACATTCCAGTAATTTACATTTTCCAAATATAAGCTTTCCTTTAGTTGAGATTTTCAAATTTGGTAGCCTAAGGTGACAATATAACTCTGGAGTTAGAAGCCTGTATTTTGTGGGATATTGTTCTGTTTTGTTGTATTGGGTTTTGTTTTTGTTGTTTGGTTTGGTTTTACTTAGGGAAGTTACTTAGCCAATCTTAGCCACAGTTGCCTAATATGTAAAATGTTACCAATCTTACAGAATGTTTTAAAAATTAAATGAAATATTCCCTAAGAATTTACCACAATGCCTAGCACCTAATAAACAATAAAAGTTAGTCTTGTCAGTTCACATCTCATATATTCATTGCTTTATGTTTATCTACACTATATAAAAGAAATCTCTTTGTTCCATTCAATGGCTTGTTGATTTAAATTCTTTTTTATCTAGTATTAATACTTTCTCTGCTTTCTTTTGGTTGGAAATTGTATTTTTTTTCCTTTCATGTGTAATCTTTGCAAATTGTCCTCTTTATATTTAATGTCATTCTATCAGCATGTCTTCAACTCATACTTTGAGATTAGAGGCAAATTAAATTGTTTTCAATATATATTTTCTGAATTGCTCTGAACTACCTCTGCCATCTTAGATTTTGAGGTTAAGAGATAATACTACTTAAATATAGAACTTCTGTCTTCAAGGGGCTTACACTCTGAAATGTAATGAGCATAACTATATCTACTAACAGGATTTTTAAAGATTTGCTCAACAATATATTCTACATAAGGCAGCTGCTTTTCTATTGTATGTATGTCAATTCATTTTTCATAGACATTTGAATTACATGTAGTTTTGGGCAGTTACAATTAAAGCCACAAAATAAAATTGTCCAAAAATTTGTTATCTGGACATTCTTTGATTTTTCTTGTGTAAATACCTAGGAGTGGAGGTATGTTTAAAATTATAAGAAACTGTGAAGCTGTTTTCCAGAGGCTGCTCTATTTTAAACTCTCACTAGGAGTGTTTCAGTTCTTCTACATCTGCAGCAACACTGGATATAGTGAGTGTTTCTAAATTTAGCCATTCTAATAAGTCTGTAGAGTTAATTGCAGTTATATTTTGCATTTCCCTGATGACTAGTTTGTGTGCTTATTTGCCTAATATATATACAAAATTTAATTTTCTGTTCAAAATATTTGTTCCCCCCCCCTTTTTTTTTTTACTGTACTTTAAGTTCTGGGGTACATGTGCAGATCTTGCAGGATTGTTTCATAGGTATACACATACCATGGTGGTTTGCTGTCTACATCCCATTGTCACCTACATCAGGCATTTCTCTCTGTGTTATCCCTCTCCAACCTCCTTGCCCCCTGCTGTCCCTCCCCAGCCCCTCATCCCTCAACATACCCCAGTGTGTGATGTTCCCCTCCCTGTGCTCAGGTGGTCTCATTGTTCAACACCCACCTATGAGTGAGAACATGTGGTGTTTGGTATTCTGTTCTTGTGTCTGAGAATGATGGTTTCCAGATTCATCCATGTCCATACAAAGGACACGACTTCATTGTGTTTTTTATGGCTGCATATTGAGGTATTTGTTTTCTTTTTGAGTCATCATAGTTCTTCATATATTCTAGATGCAAGTACTTCGTTATAAATATATATATAATATAAAATATAAATTTTAAAATATGTTATCTTATTCTGTGGCTTGTTTTCCTATTTTTGGTAGTCTTCTCTAAGGAGTAATTGTGCTTAACTGTGAAGTCAAAATTACTGATTTTTTTCTTTTATACTTCACTTTGTGTTATAACTAAGAAACTAAAGATTACTAAGATATCCTCCTATGTTTATCTATTAAAATTGTACAGTTTTAACTCTTAATTTTATGTTTATAGTCCAATTTGTGGATTTGGGTTACTTAATTTACCCTCTGTTCCTTTTGTTTTTTCACTGCCCTTGTAATATTAGTCTTTTTGTTACTGATTTCTAAAAACATTAAGGATGTTAACATTTTGTCATGCATTGCAAATGAAATACCATATTTTCCCATTTATTTTACCATAATATTTTATTTTTTTGGTTGTACAGAAGTTATGTATTGAAATATAATCATATTTGTTTTTAAACAAATGTTCTGAAATTTTTATTGGTATTGTGTTGAATCTATAGATCAAATTGGGGGAATTCGTATTTTAAACAATAATTGAGTCTTCCAATCAATGAAGATGATATTTTTCTAAATTTACTAAGGTTTTCTAAGTATTTCTCTTTATGCTGTCCTATAGTTTTCTATGTACAGTTCCTGCAAATATTTTGTCAAATTTATCACTAATATTTTTATTCTATTGTAATTAGTAGTTTTTTCAATTTCTGATTGTTCATTGCTAATGTATAGAAATACATATTTTGTAGATCTTTTATCATGCAATTTGCTTAATCTCTTCTGATTTATTGCATTTTTTGTAGATTCTTTAGGATTTTATATGTAGTTAAACATGTGACAAATAGACGGTTTTACTTCTTTCTTCTCAATCTGCATGCATTTATTTCTTTTTTATGCCTTATTTCACTGACTAGAACTTTTAGTGCAATATGAACTGAGGTGTTAAGAGTGCACATTGTTTCTTTGTTAGGTGATCTTAGGAAAAAAGCATTCAGTATTTTATAATTAAGTGTCCTGTTAGCTGTAGGTTTTCCATTGAAGTGCTGTGTAAGATCAAAGAAGTTCCTGTCCACTCCTATTTCACTGAGAATTTTTGTCATGAGTGGGTGACAATTTGTGTCAAGTATTCTTTTCTGCATCTATTGAGATGACCATTTTTTCCTCTTTTAAAATCTCTTTTTAAATTTGTTATATTGATTTACAAATGTTAAATTAATCTTGCATTTCTATGATAAGCCCAGTTTCAGCATGATGTATTCTTCCTTTTCTGTATTTATGGATATTATTTGCTAAAATTTTTCTGGTAAATTTTGAGTTGACATTCATGAGAAATATTGTTTTGTGTTTTTTCTCATATAATATATACAGTTCAGGTATCCACGCAATACTGACTTCATAGAACACATTGGGAGCTGCTTTTTCTTATTCAAACTTCAGAAAAATCACATGTAAAATTTGTACAATTTCTTCTTTAAATGATCAGCAGATGTGCTAATAAAGCAAGTTTTTCCCAGGATTTTTCAGTTGTTGTAAATTAATTACATCTAAATAACTGATGGATCAGAGAAGAGTTAATAAAATAATTACAAATCACTTTTAACTGAATGAAAATGCAAAATATTTAAGTTTGTAAGATGCGACTTAATAAGACAGAGGGAACATTTGGAGCAGAAAGGTCTCAAATTGATGACTGCAGTTTCCACTTTAAATAACTCAGAAAGAACAACAAATTAAACTTAAGCTCAGTAGAGAGGTGAGATGATTTGCCCAAGATTACAAGTGAGTAGTGCTAGGGCCAAAGTTAAATTATTCTCTGACTCCTCTCAGGTGCTATTTTTTTGTGAAAATATATACTTTTGTTCTATTGTTGTATCTGTGTGTGTCTGTATGTATCTGTGTATGTATGTGTCCCTGTATGCATGTGTTTGTTCCATAGATTTCTCACCTACATGACCAACAGAAACTGTTGTATCTTTCCACATTACCTAATTCAATGTAGTAAAGATCATCACACAACTATCCACATTTGACTGTAAGTTAACCAAGGGAACTACATGCTTGTCACATAAACAAAATTTGCTTAGAACACTTTTCGTATGTTGTCTGATGAAAGCTAGCTTCCAATTCTTTGATTATAATGAATTTTTAGGTGAAAAGATCTATGGGAGAATAACTTTATGTTTATCCAAACAAATGGAATGATATAACTCTGCATCTATTTCCTTCCTACCTAATTTAAACAAAATTATGCATTGTCAAAGAAAAACACTATTTGTTTTAAACTTGCATGAATGTAAAATTGTCCTTGTGAGTTTTTAAAATTATAATTATACTTTAAGTTCTAGGGTATACATGCAGAATGTGCAGGTTTGTTGTATAAGTATACACGTGCCATGGTGGTTTGCTGCACCCATCAACCGATCATCTACATTAGGTATTCCTCCTAATGCTATCCCTAAGAAATGTGATTTCATTGACATTTCAGGTGTTACTTTTTTCAGAACTTCACTTTTCTATGATTGTAATGAGGCTTTACTTTTTCTCATCTGAGTAATGACAGGGTCAAAATATATTTAAAATCAAGGAATCATAAGGAATTCATTAAGAAAGGAAAAAAGGGTTCTTATGAAGCTTCAATTCATTCTTCCACACAAACATATAAACCCACACAAATAAACTTTCTTGCAATTCAAGTAAGTTCTACAGTGGAGAAATAAGCCTCTTAACAAGATTGAATTTGCTATTGTGCATGTTACAAGCTGAACAAACAGAGATTGGGAAAGGCTCTGTTCATTCTTGTGCCTCCTTTAAAAAACAAATACCAGTTTAATATAAATGGAAATGAGGGCAACATTAGTATGAACACAAATCTTGATCTGTTGTAACCTAATAATGAAAGCCATACGTTTTGTCAAAGCTGGATAAATGGATAACGTCATACATTTTAGAATTTGAATCATCACAGTTTTTGTTAAGATTTTCTCCATTTCTGAGTTTTGCTTTACATGTTGAGATGACTATAAATTCTAGAACTGAATGTCTTGAATATTGGGGTGCACAACTGAAGTAGAACGATTAGAAATGATATAAGAATGTACAAAGATTACAAACAAAACCTGAAGTCCAGTGTTGTAACATTCTGTCTTTATAAGCTTTGTATTATCATAACCCCATAGGTAATAGTCATATCCTGATTCAAAGGTGTGATCATAGCAGCATTATATAGAAGTTTTGTTTTGCAAACATGCAAGACTGAAATGTTTCCTTTAATTTGGGAGATGATAATTTCTGAAGAGTACAGAAACATGGTTTGTTTCTAATTCCCAAAGGAAGGAGTTCATGTCATTCTATCTCTTGCTATCAGTTTTAAAAATATAAATCAACAGTAATTAACCTACCTGATTTGAAAAACATGAACTTCCATTCCTTAAACACACTTTATATTTTTTGTAAGCCATAAATAACTTACATTAAGATGTTATTTAATGGCCATTACAAAAAAGATGAGATATATTAAGTGTTGTGGAAGATATGGAGAAAAGGCAACCCTTACACTGTTGGTGGGAATGCAAATTCATACAGTCATTATGGAAAACGATATGGTAGTTCCTTAAAATCTGAAATAGAACTACCATATAATCCAACAATCCAAATTTGGGGTATATATCCAAAGGAAAGGAAATTAGTATCTTGAATAGATATCTGCACTTTCATGTTCATTGTAGCATTATTTACAATAGCCAAGATATAGAATTAACCTCAGTGTCCATCAATGGATAAATGGATAAAGAAAATGTGGTATATATACACAATGGAATACTACTCAGCATTTAAAAAGTAGAGAATACTGTTATTTTTGACAACATGGATGAAACTGAGGGATATTATACTGAGTGAAATAAGCAAGACACAGAAAGGCAAAGACTGCATGATCTCATCTATATGTTAAACCTTACAAAGTTGAATTCATGGAAACAGAGAGTAGAATGTTAGGTATCAGAGATTATGGGGAGAGGGGTAGGGAATGCTGAGATGTTGGACTACCTGGTGTAGGCCTAGGTTAATATGTGTATTTGCTTATGTCTTAGTTTTACCAAAAAGTTTTAAAATTGAAAAAAGCTTATAGAATTAGGATATAAACAGCACGATGGTTCACTCCACTAATCCCAGCACTTTGGGAGGCTGAGGAGGGTATATCCTGAGGTCAGGAGCTCGAGACCATCCTGGCCAACATGGTAAAACCCCAACTCTACTAAAGATACAAAAGTTAGCCAGTTATGGTGATGCATGCCTATAATCCCAGCTACTCAGGAGACTGAGGCCAGAGAATCACTTGAACCCCGGAGGCAGAGTTTGCAGTGAGCCAAGATCATGCTACTGTACTCCAGCCTGGGCAACAGAGTGAGATTCCATCTCAAAAAATAAAAAAAATAAAATAAAAGAATTAGGATATAAAGAAAGAAAATACTGTTGTAGTTGTACAAGATGTTCTTGTTTTAAACTACGTGCTACTACAAAAGAGTTGAAAAGTTAAAAAAAATTAGTGTTTATAAAGTAAAAATGTTACAATAAGCTAAGATTAATTTATTATTGAAGAAACAAATTTTTTTTTATAAATTTGCTGTAGCCTGATTGTACAGTGTGAATAAAGTCTGTGGTAGTATACTGTAATGTCCTAAGCCTTCACATTCACTCACCTCTCATTCACTGACTCACCCAGAGCAACTTCTAGTCCTGTAAGCTTCATTCATGGTAAGTCCCTTATACAGGTGTACACTTGGTTTTAGTTTCTTATACTATATTTTACTGTACATTTTTATGTTTAGATATAAAAATACTTAGCATTGTATTCAAGTTGCCTACAGTATTCAGTGCAGTATCACGTTGCACATATTTGTAGGCTAAGAGCAATAGAGTATACCATATAGCTGAGATGTATATTAGGCTATTCTATCTAGGTCTGTGTAAGTATACTCTGTGATGTTCAGCCAACAATGAAATTATCTGAGGAAGTTTTTCTTAGCATATATATTGTTGTTAAGCAACGCATGACTATCATTCAGTCAGTACTTTTTTTTTTTTTTTTTTTTTTTTTTGAGAGAGAGAGAGAGAGAGAGAAAATATCTTGTTATGTTGCCTGGGCTGCCCTCAAAAAACACTTGGCTTCAAGCAATCTTCCCTTTTCGGCCTCCCCAGTAGCTGGAACAGCCGGCATGTACCGTAGTTTGGCCAATACTCTTGGATTCAGATACGCTATCCACCAAAGCAGCCCATGGGGAAATGTCCTCAATACAATTTATCTGAGGAAAGAGTTTTGGCAAATTCACCGTCCATCTATTTACTCAGAACTTGGTTATAATTTTGCCAGTTGATTGTTTCATAAAATGTATAGAATTTTTAATTTGTAAAATTGAGCCCAGAAAAATCCATAAATTGTGTTCCTCTTCTCCGGAATATTAAACTTAGTTTTTGTTTAATCACAGTGCATTTCTAAATATTTTCATGAAGGTCCCAAGCCACTATTAATGTCTTAATAACATTTATATGCTGTTTATTTTTTCAATAAAAATTCCCAAAATAGTTGAGAGAAGATCGAGTTTTGAAAATGTACAGTTCTTTGAATGTTTTTATTACAGTTGATTAAAAAAAGTTTATCACAGCTTTTATGTTCTAGAGGTTTGTATATTACCCTGCTGTTCCTCGTCTTTCCTCCTAAACTCCTCTGCCACACTATAAATATTATTGAATACTTCAATGCAAAAGACTTTGACATTTAAATAAATGATGCATTGATTTACAAGTGGTATTTGAGAATTTTTGTTTCTGATATTAAAGTGTTAACTTTTACAGAATACAACTTCTGTACTTACCAAGTGATGTTAAATTTACTCTAAAAATCTCAAGAAAGACTATTAAGAACCTCATTAATTCAGTTAAGCTGGGGATTTCTGGCTACTGTTGCTTCCTAAGAACCATAATAAAACAATTAGTATTAATTACAAATCTGTCTGTTGAATATGCAAGCTAGTATGGATATACGAGCTAGTATGTGATTGTCATAGCAAATACTCTGAGCTTGCCAGTGCTACTACTTACCCATGCCCTCCTAATACAACTTGACAATTTCAAAACATTGCTGAAGTTATATTACTACAGCAAATATTTCCTAACTGGGTTTTGTAACACCCAGGTTTCCTGCTTTGCTTTAGGTACTAAAATAGTGGCTCATTTTTTGTGCTCTGTTTTATCTGAGATAAATTTCAACACTACAAGCCACTTTAGTAACCTGTTGTCATTAGGCTACAGAGAATTGTTTGTGCACCAATGCATTAAAACTCAATTCAGAATGTAGACTGCCTACCAAAAAAACCCTTAAAAGTAAAACTCAAGCCAAACTAAACACAAGATAACAAGGAATCACGATAAAGTATAAACACTAGCTGCCAGAAGTTTATTAGTCATATTCACTCAGACCCTCACATTTTAAAGGATTAATTCATACACATCTAGATCTATGATAAGCATGTATAACTAACCTTATGACTTTTATTTTCCTAACTTGATTTTTTAGGACCAATAAGCACAAGTTATATTCTTCATAGTTTTTCCACTTATTCAGGATTCTTTTCTGAAAATAAGCAAAGAGCAATTTAAAAAATTGTGCAAGAGTCAATTGTAGAGAACTTTTAAAATGTACTTTAATGGAGAACCCCTAAAATTGACTTAAGGATTCTCTACCATGCTGAAAATTTTGTTCTTCCTTTAACTTTCTTTCAGAAATTCCTTGCCCCAAATCTCAACGTTTCTCAGTCCACCATACCTCTTCCCCTAATGACAGACAAGACTCCTGTTATCAGATTCTAGGTGGTTCTGAGGCTCCTTGTCCTTCCTTTGCCCTTAGTTGTGTACCCTAGGCCTATAACCACAAGTTTACTATCTGATCTGAATTGGGAATAATTGAAAGAGCATAAAACTTTAGTTTCACCAAAATTAGCATTCAAGACAATTAATAAAAAAACAAAGAATACACAGTCCTAACACTCTAAGACAGCAACTGTTTTTGTTAATGTAGATGTCTTTCACAGTGTACATAATTTTCACATAATTGCTCTCAGAGTTTTTATATCAGTTTATGTTCTATTATTTTCCCTTACAATTCTGTCATGATTATTTGCATACATGCACAGTCTTGATGATTAGTATTTTAATATATTTTGATATGCTGACATACCAAAATTTATTAAAACTTTTTACAAAATATACACAATTAAATTATTTCCAGCATTTTCTTCTATGGATAATATTTCAATGAATGTTTTACTGCACACTTTTTGTTTTCTACTGTTAAATTATTTTCTTAAGATAAATATCAATCATTGTGAAAGATAGTGTGGCAATTCTTCAAGGATCTAGAAATAGAAATACCATTTAAACCAGCAATCCCATTACTAAGTATGTACCCAAAGGATTATAAAACATTCTATTATAAAGACACATGCACATGTATGTTCCTTGCAGCACTGTTTTCAATAGCAAAGACTTGGAACCAACCCAAATGCCCATCAATAGGAGACTGGATAAAGAAAATGTGGCACATATACACCATGGAATACCATGCAGCCATAAAAGGTGAGTTCACGTCCTTTGCAGGGACATGGATGAAGCTGGAAACCATCATTCTCAGCAAACTGACACAAGAAAAGAAAACCAAACACTGCATGTTCTCATTCATAAGTGAGTGTTGAACAATGAGAACACAGGGACACAGGGAGGCAAACATCACACAATGGGGCCTGTTGGGGAGTGGGAAAGATAGGGGAGGGATAGCAGGTGGTTGGGGGATTTGGGAGGGATAACATTAGGAGGAATACCTAATGTATATGATGGGGGGATGGATGCAACAAACCATCATGGCATGTGTATACCTGTGTAACAATCCTGCATGATTTGCACATGTACCCCAGAACTTAAAGTATAATAATAAAAAAAGACAAGACAAATACCTAGCAGTAGAGTTACTGGGTCAAAACATGTATATGATTCTTGGTGTATGGTTCATATTCCCATATGGCTTTTTAAAAGAATTCTTGCAATTTGTATTACCACTTGACTTGAAATATATTAACACCTCAACATCACTGGCTATTAGTATTACAAATATGTTTGTTGTTTCATGAAAATATCAGAGTGAGTCCAGTTTGACTACATTTTGTGAGAATTCACATTTTCCAACATGTTCGATTATTAATTTTCCATTGTGATACATATCTCTTCAAATTCTTTTCCATTTTTTATTGAGATCTTGATGTTATTTCTATGAATTTGAATAGATTCTTTATATATTATGGATACAAATCCTGTGTTATAAGAAGTGCAAATACTTTTCACAATTTCTAGTTTAGTTTTATAGTATTTAAGTCATATAAAAAGTTTTAATTTTTATATTCCAACAAGTTTTGTGCTTTTTAATTGCCATTGCTTCAAAGATAAAACATTTCTGCACAAATAGGATAAATTTTCTAATCTATTTTGTTTGATTTCCTCTAATTTGATAAACTGTCTATTTCATGTGTGTTATTGCAACTAAAAGGCATATATAGGTTATCTGGTTACCTACTAGTAACACTAAAAGTTCTTAAATTTCACAGCTTTTACACTTGCATAAACTTGGTTTCAAATCTGTGTTCTATTACAACAAACGGTGCCATGTTGGCTAGGTTATTTAATCTCATTAACCTACATGTCTATAAATTGTGAACATATAATACTTGATTTGCAAGATTGTTGAGAGGAGTGAGAATTATGTAAATAAAATTTCTGACATAAAAGATACTCAGGAAATGGTTGTTTTTATTATGAGATACATCATGCTATTTGAAAACTGGTATATATATGGGCTTTATATTTTACATATCTGCATTTCTGTCTATACTAGTAAAAATTTATTTTGCTTTAAATTTTCCACACTCTCTCATATTGTACTATACTTTCATTTAAAAACCTTTATTTTACAGTAATTTTAGATTTTCAGAAAAATCGCACATGGTACAGAGAGTTCCCATATAGCACAACTAATTACCTGTATTACATAATCTAACATTTGCAGGCTTATTTGTCACAATTAATGAACCAATATTGACACATTATTATTAACCAAAGTCTGCATTTTCTTTAGACATCCTTAGTTTTTACCTAATGGCCTTTAATCCTCCATAACTCTAGTTAATTTTATTACTGTATTTATATGTCACTTCATATATACATATAAATTTATATATATGCTTTTTATTAATGAAAATATTTATATATGCTATTTCAGTCATTTTTGTGCACAATCCAGTTGTATTAATCACATTCACAATGCTGTATTACCATCCCCATTATCTATTTCCAAAACATTTTCATCCCAAAACGGAAATTCTGTAACCATTAAGCAAGAACTTCTCATTTCATTCTGTACTCAGTCACTGGTAAACCACGAATATACTAATCTACTTCCTATCTCTATGAATTTGCCTATTGTAGATATTTCATATAACTGAAATCATAAAATATTTATCTCTTTATATCTGACTTCTTTCCTTAGCACATATTTTCAAAGTTCTTCCATGTTATTGCATGTATCAGAATGCCATTACTTTTGGTGACTGAATAATATACCATTGTATGTATATGCCAGCTTATGTTTCTTCATTGCTCTGTTGATGTACTCTTGGGTTCTTTACAATGTGTGGCTATTGTGAGTAATACTGCATTAAACATTGGTATCCAAATATCTCTTTGGGTCTTTAAGATTTTATTGGGTATATACCAATGAATGAAATTGCTGGATACTGTAGTCATTCTATCTTTAGTTTTTAAAAAAATGCCAAACTCTTTTCTATAGCAGCAGCACCATTCTACATTCCCATCAACAATATTTGAGAATTTTAATTTATCTGCATCCTCAATCAACACCGGTTTTTTTCATTATAATTATGGTAGTGCATATGGATGGATATGTCATTGTAGATTTGGTTTGCATTTTCCTAATAATTAATGAGGGTATCTTTTCATGTGCTTAGTGGTTATGTATATATATTATTTAGAAAGAGTTCTATTTAAGTCTTTGCCCATTTTTTTTTTTTTTTTTTTTTTTTTTTTTTTTTTTTTTTTGAGACGGAGTTTCGCCCTTGTTACCCAGGCTGGAGTGCAATGGCGCGATCTCGGCTCACCGCAACCTCCGCCTCCTGGGCTCAGGCAATTCTCCTGCCTCAGCCTCCTGAGTAGCTGGGATTACAGGCACGTGCCACCATGCCCAGCTAATTTTTTGCACTTTTAGTAGAGACAGGGTTTCACCATGTTGACCAGGATGGTCTCGATCTCTCGACCTCGTGATCCACCCGCCTCGGCCTCCCAAAGTGCTGGGATTACAGGCTTGAGCCACCGCGCCCGGCTTACCCATTTTTAAGTTGAGTTCCTGCTTTTTGTTGCTGAGTTGTAGTTCTTTCTACGTTATGGATACTAAACAATTATAAGATACATGGTTTGCATATGTTTTCTCTCATTCTCTCATTCTTTAAGTGTTTCTACTTTCTTAATACAGTCCTTTGAGGCAAAAATGTTTTTAATTTTTCTGGATTCTAATTTATTTATTTTTTATTTCTCATGCTTTTGGTATCTTATCTAAGAATATATTGCCACATCCAAAATCATGAAAATCTAACCTTACTTTTCATTGTAAGAGTATTGTGATTTTAGCTCTTATATTTAGGACGTTGATGCACTTTCATTTAAGGACTGTATATGTTGTGAGGTAGTAGTCCAACTTCAATCTGTTGCATGTGGATACTCAGTTGTTTCAGAACTATCTATTAAAGAAACCATATTTCCCCACTGAATGTGCTTGACATGCTTGTAAAAAGTCAATTGGCCATGAATTTATGGATTAAGTTCTGGAATCTCAATTCTATTACATTTGTCTATACAAACCTCCTTATGAAAGTAACATCTTTATTACCATAGTTTTATAGTATGCTTTGAAATTGTGAAGTGTTAATCCTTCAACTTTTCTTTTTAAAAGTTGATTTTTCAAATTAGGGTCCCTTGCAATTCCATATGAATTTCAGAATTTTCAGCTTTTCCACTTGTGTAGAAAGAAAGCTTCTGGAATTTTGATGGAATTGCACTGAATTTCTAGAATACTCCCTCTAGTATTGACAATTTAGCAATGTCAAGTCTCATACATGAACACAGAATGTCTTTCCATTTTTTCAATTCTTCCATTTCTTTCAGAAATGTTTTGTAGTTTAAAATGTATAACTCATTTCTCGCCATGGTTTTATTTATTCCTAAGTATTGTATTCTTCTAGATGCTATTGAAAGTGGAATTGCTTTCTGAATTTCCTTTCCAGATGGTTCATTGCTAGCGTATTAAAAAAGCAATTGATCTTAAAGTGTTCATCCTGTTTCCTGTAACATTCCTGAATTAATTTATTAGCTTTTGTGTATTTCTTGTGGATTTGGGGGGATTTTCTGTATATATGACCATAAATAGGATTATATCATGTGTGAGATGATATAGTTATAATTCCTCTTTTATAACTTGGATGCCTTTTATTTCTTTGTATTGTCCTGGCTACAATTTACAGTACAATATTGAATAGCAATGGTGAAACAAGCATCCTTGTCTTATTCCTGATCTTAAAGGAAATGTTTTCATTCTTTTACTATTGAGTATGTTCTTAGCTGTGGATTATTCACAAATGCACTTTATCAATTTGAGGAAGTTCCCTTCTATTCTTATTTTTCTTAAGTGTTTTTTTTTTATTGCATTTTAGGTTTGGGGGTACATGTGAAGAACATGCAAGATTGTTGCATAGGTACACACATGGCAGTGTGGTTTGCTGTCTTCCGTCCCCTCACCTGTATCTGTCATTTCTCCCCATGCTATCTCTTCCCACCTCCCCACCCCCCCGTCCCTCCCCCAATTTTCTTAAGTGTTTTTACAATGAAAGGCTGTTTCATACGTCAAATGTCTTTTCTGCATCAGTTGAGATATTAATTATTGTTGTTGTTATTCTGTCAAAGTAATATATTAATACTATGTTAATTGATTTCTTATGTTGAACCATCCTCACATTCCTGGAATAAAAATTACTTCGTCATGATAAATAATATTTTTAATTTGAGATTGGGTTGGGTCTGCTAGTATAGTGTTGAAGGTTCTTGCATTAATATTAATAACAAATTTTTGTAATTTTTTTACCTTGTGATGTCTTTATGTAGCTTTTATATCAGAACATTGCTGGTCTCATAGAATGAGTTAAAACATGTTTCATATTATTCAGTTTTTTGTAGTAGCTTAAGATGGACTGATGTTACTTCTTATTTAAGTATTTGGAATAATTCACCAGAAAAGCCACCTGGCCTAGGGTCTTATTCATTAGGAGGTATTTGATTAATGATTCAGTTTCATATTTGTTATAGGTTTGTTGAGATTTTCTATTTGAAATTGAGTCAATTTTAGTAATTAGTGTGTTTCTGGGACTTTGCTCATTTCACATAGGTTATGGAATTTGTTGATGCATAATTGTTCACAGAATTTTGGATATATTTTCTCTTTCTGTAAGGATGATAGTAATGTACCACTATTTTATGATTTTAGTTATTTGAGTCTTCTTTTTTTCCTTTGCCACTCTATTTTTATTATATTTTAATTAATATTATACTGATTATATGTTAAAAGTATGAATTATGAAAATTTTAATTATTTTTCTTCTGCTAGCTTTGGATTTAGTTTTGCCTTCTTTTTCTAGTTTCTCAAGATATAAATCTAAGTTATTGATTTGAGATCTATAATGTCTTAAAGTAAGCGTAGCAGCTATAAATTTTTTCTGAGTATTATCTTAACTACATTTTGAAATTATAGTTTGTTGTGTATTGTCATTCACCTCTAAGTAACTTCTAATTTTCCTTATGATCTCTTGTTTGACTCATTGACTCTTCAAGAGTCTGGTTTTATTTAAGTACATTTGTGAATTTTTCAATTTTAATTCTTTTATTGGTGTCCAACTTTATTTCACTGGAGTCGGAGAAGATACTTTGTATGATTTTCGCATTTTAAAATTCACTGAGACCTGTTTCATGGCCTCATCTGTGATCTATCACAGAGAATATTACATCTGTACTTGAGCAGAATGTGTATTCTCCTGTTGGGTGGAGTATTCTAGATATACATTCTTACCCTGCTATTTTACTGATGTCATTCACTATACTATTCATCTTTTTATGTCTTTATACTCTTCTCTATTTTCCAGATTTAGCTTAGAATTATTTTTCTGAGTTCCAAAAGAAAAATATGTTTTCTTTTCTTATCATTGTAATGTCCCATAGCAAGAGAAAGAGGAAACTCTCCTATCTTTTCTTATAGGGTCACTGATCCCATTCATGAGGGATGTACCCTCATGACTTAATTACCTCTCAAAAGCCTCCTAATACTTTTTAATACCATGAAATTAAGAATTTATTATTTTAACATATGAATTTTGGGAAAACATAAACTTTTAATTCATATTGAATATATTTGAACCATTCAGGTCTATTACCTGGACAACTGCACAGGGGTAAGGAGAATAGTCAGTCAAAAGTTTCTTTCTTTTTGGGAATATACCCCATAATGTGGCATTTAAAAGATAACAGTATTTAATTATTTGAGGAAGAGTGGAGGACTCTCCAGAGAGGTAAGTTCATGAACCAAGGCCCTGAGATGGGAGAATAGACAGATTTGTGTTATGAAAGGACTCTAGTTATGGCGACAACACCAAATTAAAAGGGTCCGATTGTATATACAGAAGACCAGTTTAGATTCGATTCCTTTGTTATGTGAAAATGTAAAACCAAGAACTAAGTTTTTCTTCATTACACTTCCCTTATTTTGCAACTTTACATTTGTTTGGTTGACTATTTAATTAATGCCTGCCTTTCCTGCCAAATCATAAGGTTAATGTAGGGAAAGCCTGGGCCTATTTTTGCTCTCTACCATGTCCTCGGTATCTATAATAGTTTCTATCACCTAAGAGCTGGTAAAACAATAAATGTCAAATGATTTAAATGTATGAATGAGAATAGTTTAAACAACAACAACAAAAAAAAAAAAACATTTTAGGCACTAAATAGCTAGGTGATATTAATTTGAGATTGGATACTCTTGTCTCTGAAAGGTCTCTCTTAAGTATTGAAAATAGAGAATAATTCCTTTCCCATTCATTCTGCTCCCCAGTAGCTATTGTCTTGATAAATTTAATTCCTCTCCTCATTAATATATTCTTCTCTCTAAAAGAATAATGCTTTTTCCAGATATCATTTTCTTAGTTCATATTTCCCTCAATACTTCTTCCATATCACTCTGTTATGTCAAATCAATCTATTTCTGTAGAATATTTTCAAATGGTGTTGACCTTTTACATTTTTAAAATTTTATAAACAATGCAAAAAAGTTATTAAAAGTCAAATGATGCTAAAAATTTACAACAAAAATTTCCTTTAACTTACTTCTCCTTACCTCATTCCATTCCCCAAATATTTCCACTTTCAGTTATTTTAGCTGTTTCTTTAGGCATTTATCTCTGTGTTTATAATTAATGGGAGTATATTTTTCTCTCTTTAGTCTTCAGTTCTGGAAAGTATCCATCAACTTCTCGTTATGGCAAATGAATGTTTTATTATCACTCTCTTTACTCTGTCCAATGACTGTAATTATTCCTCAATTTCAGTTAAATACTTCTATTTTCATTCTTATGACTATTTAAACATTGTTCACTTCTGAGCCAAACAGTGTATTAAGTGGCATTTCCTTTCTTAGAAAGACAACATTTGTGTCATAATTTCTGAATTTTTTGAAGTTTTTATCAGAAAGTCTATCCACATAGTAAGACAGCTCTGACAGATGCCATTCAACAGATTTTTTCTTACAGTTTGATATGCAAAAAAAAAATGTTAGTTCTATTTTCCTTCATGGATACATTCTTCCTAGAGACACCAGCCTTATTGCTCTACTTGTTGTTGGGTGCTCTCTAGTACTTCTGCACACTTGACATCATAGGGCTTCCTTTTGCCCTCATCTAGGAAACTATTTATTTTCTGTGCTAGTTTCTCTGTTAATATAATATCAGGTCTTATTCTTTATTTGTTTTTTTTTTTTTCTTCTACTTGTTGACACAGGTAATCCAATAGCTTCCGATAAGGAATTCGTAGAGAGTAAATATTTTTGAATAATTGTATATTTTAAAAGGTCTACTCAAAATCATCTTGTTTTAGTTGTTCTTGAGTTTTTATTTTCTACAGTTTGAACTGAATCCTGAATTTTTTTGAGCTACAAGTCCCAAAACTAATGTTTTCAGATTTTCCCTCTGCTTTTCTGTCTTGCAGGCAATGAAATTGATACTACCCATTAACTGAGGCTCTGCAAGCTTAAGCTTATTCCTAATAATATAGGTGGCAAAAAACGTGTCAGATTGCCACCACCTTCCTCCTCTATAACTAAAGAGGCATAGCCCATTGGCATGACACCTTCTGATACAAAAAAAGCTGAGTTTAGATAACTAAACCAATCTAGTTTCAGCACTAGGAAACTGGCTGAAAAGATATGGGAAGTTATATTTAAATTTGCTCTTTCCTGTATATCCCAATCTGTCTGTCTAACAACCTCTGACCCAAATCTCTCTGTTAGTAACCACTGTACAATCGTCTTTGATTGGTAATGTGGCTGAATCTAGAATTCCTTGTTAAAATTATTTTTATCCAGACTTGTGAAGGAATTGACCCATTGTTTCCTAAATACAATTTTGCTCTTGAGAAGTCTGTTAAAATATTTATTCCAGGCTCTTTTTAAAGAACCTACACCTTCTTTGAAGCTTTTGGAGTCTTTTCCAACAATCCTAGGGTACTGAATTTCACAGCAATGTGATTTTGTTCCTCCTTGCAAGACACTCAGAGGGCTATTTCTATCTGGATTTTAATGTCTTCTGCTTCTGATAAATGTTCTTGATTATTTATTTAATAATTGTCTCCCTACATGATTTTATTCTTCTGGGATGCCAATTATTCATAAGCTGGTCCCCAAATAAATAATTATATTATCTATTCACTTCAGTTGCCCTAACCGTAATTTCCATACTACCTTTAGAATATTTCATCATTTTAATATTCAGACTATTCTGTTGCATGTTTTACTTCAACAATCATAGCATTAATTTCCAAAAATCCATGCTCGTTTTATATGATTCCTTTTGCAACTATCCTGTTCTTGTCTTATGGGTGCAATATTTGTCATGCCACTAAAGATATCAATACTACCAAATGTATTGTTTCAATAATTTTTTTTTTCTGCTTCTTAAAGCATCTATATTTCCTCTGGGCTTTTTTTCTCTTCCTTTTTTTTTTTGTTTCTTTTTTTTTCATGTTGGATTCTTTCTGGAAATGTATGGTGATTTTTTTATTGTTAATTTGTGTCTAAAAGTGAATTATATTAAGCTTTTATGTTTGATTGAATCATAGGGTTTGCTATGGCCATCATCTGGTCAGGTGACATTTTTGCACTTTGGGACCTGTAAGTGGCACTGCCTGTATATTTTCTTGGCAGTGGGTCTGTAGCTTCAGAGAACAATCTTCCAGTATATGGCTGTGCTTATTAACCTGGCTTGTGGCATTTTGCAGCTGAATGTGGTAGGAACTGAGAGTTCCATCTTTCTGTATGCAGACTTTTACTTCATTCCCTGTTTTCTATGTGGTATCTCATGCATACCAGAAAATAAATTTTATCTCTCATGGGGTTGAGGATAGAGAAGTTTCATTATTGGCAGTGAGAGATAAGAGAGAACATTTGGATATGGCGGAAATCTAAATTATCCTTTTCTTCAGACATTCAAATAGTGTTTTTATTTTTTGCCCTCACAGAATCACTCACACATTCTGAAGTAGTGGGACTCTAATGCTTGAGTCTTCATGAGGTTCTGCAGAAAATCATTTCATTTAAGTTTCTCCCCATTTCCCATCCAATTATGAAATTTAACTTTATCCCCTCTCCTCATTGCTACCTTTAATACTTTCTCAAATTTATTTTTAATGTGGTTCATGTTTAGTACTTCTAGATTCATTGAATATTATGTTTTGGATCATTGTTGTTGCTGTTATTTTTCTTTTAGTTTTGGGATGGTTTCTAGAAAAGAGAGGCAAAAAAAGAATATTGTACCAGAAGTTTCAAATTTTCATTTAAAAGAGTTACTTGATAATTAACTACATTTACATTAAACATTGACAAGGAATTTTGTCTGTAACTGCTTTTTATAGTATACGAAATAGAGTCTATTAATGTTACTTAACAGTTGTATGAGTCTATTAGTCATTTGTACGTTAACATATTGACTTTTTAAACACATTAACTTTTAAAAAATCATTCCCTTTTTCTTCCTTCCTTCCATTTTTCCTTCCTCCCTTCCTTTCTTCCTTATTTACTTGTTTCTTTCTTCTGTCAGTCTCCTTCTTGCTTTCTTGTTTTGTTATTTTTTTTCTTCCTTTCTAGGTCAATATGTATCATGGATTGAATATTTCATTTACTTTATCTATATATTTATAAATTATTGCAAATTTTGAAACTCATGTTGTCACATCTCTGTCCAGTAACAGTCCCATCAAAATGGGTCCTGTGTCTTTTTGAGATGCCCCTATCAATCTTTGAGCACTTTTTTATTTTCTGGCACAGCAAGATGTCCCAGGTTCATCTTATACTGTTCCTGCCTCATCCACTCTTCCATTTATCCAAGGAGCCCTGTCTTCTTGGTTCCTTCTATTGGAGAGTGTTAGTTAGCATTACAAGCCAAGATAGGAGCTATGGATAAGCACATTGCTCTCAGGATTTCTCTTCAATATTTAAAACTATGAGTATCACCAATACTTCTTATTCCAAAACCTAACCACAGTGTTTATTTTGAGTCTCACTTTTGTCGTATTTTCATATATTATAACTCCCTTCTCTGACAGTGAGATATCCGAGTACTGCTATCTTCTGTATAGGTACATATTGTTACAGTCTACTTATATGAAACCAATGTTTTGGCTCTGTTAAGCCACAGCTCCATTTCTGTGAGTGATCCAAAGCAGTGCTAACCTCACGGGACATGCTTTCCTAATGTAAAAGTTTGTAATATTTTTTTTCAGGCAGAAATAAAGGAAGGAAATCAGGGTATAGGTATTTTTAAGTAGGAAATAATAGACTCATAAACCAAAGATACTGCTTTAAGATTTTGAGTGACATGAGACAAGCAATCAAAAAGCTAGTCAAATGGCCACAATCTTAGGAACACACAATCCATTACCCAAAATTATAGAAATAGAGCAGTTAGAAGATAGAGGCAGAGCAAAATGGTAGAAGAGATTCTTCCACTAATCATTTCACATGAAAAACACCTTCATAAGAGCCAAAAATCAGGTGAGCCCTCATAGTTCTTTTCTTAACTTTGTTTCACTAAAAAGGCACTGAAGGCATAGCAAAAACAGTCTTGAATGGCAGATGCCACCACTCTCCCAAGCTCCAACCCCAGCAATAGCAGAATGGTGCCAAGAGAATCTCTGGGTGCTGGGGGAAGGAGAGAGAGCACAGCAATTGAGAGGCATTGAACTCAATACTGTCCTGTTAGAGTAGAAAGGAAAACCAGACCAAATGCAGCTGATACGTATTCATGGAGGGAGCATTTAAGCCAGCCCTGGCCAGAGAGGAATCTCCAATATCAGTCTCAGAACATGAGTTCCTGCAAACCGCAATACCTAGGATTAAACTGTTCAAGATCTCTCAGAAAACTTGGCAGTCTAGGCCATAAATTTCCAGACACAATCTGGCCCAGAAGGGAATCTGCGGCCTTGAAGGGAGGGACCCAGTTCTGGCATCATTCAGCACCTTCTAATGAAGAGACCTTAGGTTCGAAATAACCATGAGTGATACCAATCAACATTTGCTTGAAGGCCTTGGGTGAGCGTCTGAGACTTGCTGGCATAGTCACAGTGGAGTAGAGTACCAAACAGGCTCTTGGGGCTCCCAATTCTAGTACTTGACACTTGGAAGGCATTTTCGGACCTGTCCTGAGTCAGAGGGGCACCTACTGCCTCAAATAGTGAGTCCCAGGCCAGGCACCATTCAGCACAAGCTGACTTAAGGGCTCTTGGGATTTAAGGGAACATCAGCGGTAGTCTGGAAGTACTCTCCGTGGTTTGATGTGGTGGGGCTACCAGGTGAGGCGGCTCTGCCTTTGGGAAGGGGAGGGAAGATTGAGAAGGACTGTGTCTTGTGGTTTGAGTGACAGCTCAGTTACTATAAAATAGAAATACTATGTAGAATTCTAAGGTTTTTTTACTCTTGTCCTTAACTCTTAGATGGCATCCCTGGACCCAGCAAGGGCATAGGGAAACTCACTGCCCATAAGAGAAGGACACAGTCATGGCTGGCTTTGTTATCTGCTGATTATAGAGAACTAGAGACTTCAGCAAACATAGGCAGTAGTTCGGAAGTGGTTATAGCAGGCCTTGGAGGAGACTCACTGATAGTCTGACTTCTGGTCTGATCCAGTATAGCCATAGTGGTGGTGACCACAGGGGTGGTAGTGTCACTCCAATCTAATCTTTAGATGGTTCAGAACAGAGAGAGAGAGACTCTGTTTTGTCTTTGTTTGCTTGTTTGTTTGTTTTTGAGAGAAAATCAGTTAAGAGAACAAGTCTTCACCTGATAATACAGAGAATTATCCTTGATCTTGTGCAAGACCATCAAGGCAGTACCTCCATGAGTCTGCAAGAACCACAATGTTACTGGGTTTGGGGTGCCCCCTAAAGTAGATACAGCTTAGATCACAGCATCAAAGTACTTTCAAATATCAGTAAAGGCTTCCCAAGAAGGATGGATACAAATAATCCCAGACAGTGAAGACTACAATAAATACCTAACTCTTCAAAGCCTAGTCACTAAAGAACATCTATTAGCATAAACTCTCTCCAGGAATACATGATCTCAGCAAATGAGTATACACCAAGGACCAATCCTAGAGAAACAAGAGATACATGAATTTCAGCTGAGAATTCAAATTCCTACTTTGAGGAAACTCAAAGAAATTCAAGATAAGACAGAAGAACATCAGAATTATATCGGATAAATACAACAGAGATTGAATAACTGAAAAACATCAAACAGAAATTCTGAAGATGAAAAACACAATTGGCACACTGAAGAATGTATCAGAGCCTTTAACAGTGGAATCAATCAAACAGTATAAAAATTAGTGAACTTGAAGACAGATTATTTGAAAATGTACAATCAAAGAAGAGAAAAGTAAAGAAATTTTTTTTAAAAATGAAGCATGCCCATGGAATCTAGAAAATAGCTTCCATGGGCATGCTAAATCTAAGAGTCGTCGGCCTTAAACAGGAAGTAGAGAAGTATATAGGAGTTGAAAGTTTGTTCAGAGGGATAATAACAGAGACCCTCCAAAACAAAGACAAAGGTACAATATCTAAATACAAGAAGCAGATAAAAAACCAAGCGGCTTTAACTAAAGCCATTTAATAATCAGACCCCCAAAGATTAAGGATAAAGAAAGTATCCTAAAAGCAGCGAGAGGAAAGAGGACAACATGCAGTGCAGCTCCAACACATGAGGCAGAAAAGTTTTCAACAGAACCTTACAAGACAGCAGAGAGTGGCATGACAAATTTAAAGTGTTGAAGGAAAACATAAAAACAAAACAATTTTATTCAAGAACAGTATATCCAGCAAAAATGTCCTGCAATCATGAAGGAGAAATAAAGGATATTGCAGTCAAACAAAGGCTGAGGGATTTCATCAACGCCACACCTGTCCTACAAGAAATGCTAAATAGAGTATTTCGATCAGAATGAAAAGGGCATTAATGAGCAACGAGAAATCATCTGATGGTACAAACCTCACTTGTAATCGTAAGTACACAGAAAAACAAAGAATATTATGACATTGTAATGTGATGTTTACTACTCATATCCTAAGTAGAAAGACTAAACAATGAACAAATAAAAAATAATAACTGCAACATCTTTTCAAGAAATAAGCATCATAGTAAGATATAAACAGAAAAAATCAAAAAGTTAAAAAACAGGAGAACAAAGTTAAGGCATAGAATTTTTTTTTTTTTTTTTTTTTTTTTTTGAGACTGAGTTTCGCTCTTGTTACCCAGGCTGGAGTACAATGGCGCGATCTCGGCTCACCGCAACCTCCACCTCCTGGGTTCAGGCAATTCTCCTGTCTCAGCCTCCTGAGTAGCTGGGATTACAGGCACACGCCACCATGCCCAGCTAATTTTTTGTATTTTTCGTAGAGACGGGGTTTCACAATGTTGACCAGGATGGTCTCGATCTCTTGACCTTGTGATCCACCCGCCTCGGCCTCTGAAAGTGCTGGGATTACAGGCTTGAGCCACCGCGCCCGGCAAGAGTTTTTATCAGTTATCATTTTACTTGTTTTATTTTTGTTTGTGCAAACAGTGTAAGGCTGTTATCAGAATAAAATAATGGGTCATAAGATAATATTTGAAAGTTTTATGGTAAACTCAAACCAAAAAGCAAACAATGTAGGCACAAAAAATTAAAAGCAGGAAACCAAATCATAGTGAATGGAGAAAAACTGAATGTTTTTCCTCTACGATCTGGCACATGGTAAGAATGCCCACTTTCACCACTGTTATTCATCACAGTACTAGAATTTTTAGCTAGAGCAATCAGACGAGAAAGAATTAAATGACATCCAAAAATGGAATTAAATAACTCAATTATCCTTGTTTGCAGATGATATGATCTTATATTTGGAAAAACCTAAGGACTACACACACACACACACACACACACACACAATTAGTGATAAATGAATTCAGTAAAGTTTCAGAATACAAGATCAAAATACAAAAGTCAGTAGCATTTCTATATGCCAACAGCAAACAATGTGAAAAAGAAATTAAAAGATATTCTTATGTACAATAGTTAAATATAAAATTAAATATGTAGGAATTAATGAAATAAATGAAATATCTCTATTATAAAAACTATAAAATAACTGATAAAATAAATTGAAGAAAACACCAAAAATTGGAAAAATATTCCAATATTATTAAAATGTTCATACTCACCAAAGCCATCTACAAATTTAATGTAATCCCTATCAAAATACCGATGACATTCTTCACAAAAATAGAAAAAATACTCCTAAATTTTATATGGCACCACAAAATACCCAGAATAGCTAAAGCTATCTTAAGAAAAATGAATATAACAGGAGGAATCAGCTTACGTTTTATACCATACTGTCACATTACCTATGATGCAAATTATACTACAGAGCTATAGTATCCAAAATAGCAAGGTACTGGCATAAAAACAGACACATAGACAAATGAAACTGAATAGATAACTCAGAGAGAAATCTATCCACTTACAGAGAGCTCATTTCTGAGAAAGGTATCAAGAATGCACACTGGGGAAAAGACAATCTCTTCAATAAATGGTGCTGAGAAATCTATATATCCATATGCAGAAGAATGAAACTAGGGCCCTGTATCTCACTATATACAAAAATTCAAATAAGAATGTATTAAAGACTTAAATGTAAGACCTGCAACAATGAAACTACTACAAGAAGTCATTGGGGAAAATGTCCGGGACATTGGTCTAGGCAAAAATTTCTTTTTTTTTTTTTATTTTTCTTGAGACGGAGTTTCGCTCTTGTTACCCAGGCTGGAGTGCAATGGCGCGATCTCGGCTCACCGCAACCTCCGCCTCCTGGGTTCAGGCAATTCTCCTGCCTCAGCCTCCTGAGTAGCTGGGATTATAAGCACGCGCCACCATGCCCAGCTAATTTTTTGTATTTTTTTAGTAGAGACGGGGTTTTACCATGTTGACCGGGATGGTCTCGATCTCTTGACCTCGTGATCCACCCGCCTCGGCCTCCCAAAGTGCTGGGATTACAGGCTTGAGCCACCGCGCCCAGCCGGCAAAAATTTCTTTAGCAATACCCCAAGCACAAGTAATCAAAGCACAAGTGGACAAATGTGATCACATCAAGATAAAAACTGCATATCTAAGGAAAGCATCAACAAAGTGAAGAAATAAGCCAAAGAATGAGAGAAAATAGTTGCCAACTCACCGTATGACAAGGGATCAATAACCAGAATAAGGAGCTCAAGCAACTGGATAGGAAAAAAAAAAACTAGTAATTCAATATTAAAGGGCAAAAGATTTGAATATTTTTCAAAAGAAGACTACACATTGCAAATAGTCATGTGAAAAGGTTCTCAGCACCATACATCATCAGAGTGATGCAAATAAAGATGACAATGAGATATCATCACACCTCAGTTAAAATGACATATATTTAAATGACAGGCAGTAAGAAATGCTGACGAGGATAAGGAGAAAAGGGAACTCTTGTACACTGTTGGTGAGACTGTAAATTAATACAACCACTATGGGGAACAGTTTGGAGTTCCTCACAAAACTAAAAACAGAGCTATTGTATGATCCGGCAATCCCTCTGGTGATTAAATATACTCTGCTGGGTATATATCAAAATAAAGAAAACCTACATATCAAAGAGATACCTGCACTCCCATGTTTGTTGCAGTGCTTTTCACAATAGCTAAGATATGGAAGCAAACTAAGTGTTCATCAATGGATGAATGGATAAAGAAAATGTGGTGCACATACACAATGAAATACTATTCAACCATAAAAGAAAATGAGATCCTGTTATTTGCAACAACATGAATGTATATGAAGACCATTATGTTAAGTGAAATAAGCCAGGCACATAATGACAAACATCTAATGTTCTCTTTTATTTGTGGGATCTAAAAATCAGAACCATTGAATTCATGGACACAGAGACTAGAGGCTGGGAAAGATAGTGGTTGGTTGTGGGGAAGTGGGGATGGTTAATGGGTATAAAGATTAGTCAGAAAGAATGAATAAGACCTACTATTTGATAACACAGCAGGGTGACTATAGTCAATAATAACTTAATTGTACATTTTAAAATAACTACAATATCGTATTTGAGTTGTTTTTAACAGAAAAGATAAATACTTGAAGGGATAGAATCACCATTCTCCATGATGTGATTATTGTGCACTGCATGCCTGTATCAAAGCATTACATGTACCCCATAAACATACACACCTACTATGCATACAGGAAAATTAAAAATTAAAAAAAAAATTAAAATAGAGCCGTCAACTTGTTGAATATTTTTGAACCTATTTGTTATTGGGAGCACTTTAGTTTGGAGGTAGCGATAAACTGAGGGATCTCAGATTAAGCTACGAACTCTAATTTTGAGAAATGTATAGCCTTATCAGAGACAAAAACATTTATTCATTTATTCATTCACCAAATATTTATTAATAGACTACTATTTGTCAGGAAATTTTCCTGAGGAAACTGATAGAAAAGACAAGCCTAGTTTTACTGTTGTCTGAGGGTTATGCTTTAACGGAGTGAGGCAGGCAATAGCCTAGTTGGTCATACCTTGTGTTGAGTGTTATGAAAAAAATGAAAGAGATGTAGTAATGACTGGATAACTATTAAAACTGGAGTTATTAAAAGAGGACTCTTTCAGAAGATGATACTTAATTATAAGCCCTAATGACAAGAAGGAATGGACCATGTAAAGAATAGAAAGAATATCATTCCTGGCACAGGGAACAACTAAAGTGTTAAGGTCCCAGTGCATGAATGACCTTGCTGGGTACATAATAGATAATATAAAGAAGGCAAGCATAGGTAGACTATGATAGATTCTGAAGAAGCAGGCAAAGGTCAGATTGTGTAAGGCTTTGTAAACCAATGTAAGAAGATTGGATTTTATTCTAAGTCGTTGAAAGTCTTTGAGCATAACATAGTAAATGAACTAACAGAGGTATCTGGGGTTTGATTTGAGAATACAACTTAGAATGGGAGTTGGGGAACCCTGAAGAGAAAACTGAGCCTGAAAAGGTGATGAGAGGCTAAATAAGTCACTCATTGAGCCAAGGTGTGGGGAAGAGTTGGGGTGGGTACTTTGTAAGTGACTGGCAGAAGACACTGGCATGCTAGTCACAGAAATAATATTTCTGGGAAAGGGAATATAATAAAGCAAACTCATTAAATCATAAAATCTGTGATGTATGCTGGAAAAGAACACGTCTGTCTGGAAGGCCTAACTCAAGGAGAAGTGAAATTAGAGTCAAGGAGCAGGAGAATCAGTTAAATTGCAAATATTATAAATAAAGCAAGAGATGATGAGTGCCTGAATTAGGACCATGGGGATGGAAATAAAATTGGAAGAAGCAATGGACTTAATTAATGGTCAGTGTATAAAGCTATAAAGATGTGCTAGCTGATTGGATATGGAGTGAGGGAGAGGGAAAGTATCCATTCAAGAAAGATTTTTGGGTTTTTAGTCCTCAGTGATATACAGACCAAAAAATAATTCACTTTGTTATGTATGGTTTATGCAAATAAGAGATTTTTTTCCTTTTTGTTTTGTACCTTCTAGTGTTGTATGTATTTTTTACTAGTTGTGGATCCTAGTTGAAATGCCCACTTGTGTATGGGGCATTCACTCACCCAACTACTACAAATGTTGATAGATGAGGACACAGCTTATTCCCTTCTCAGGAATTGTAGTCATCTTAAAGGGGTTGCTTTACTCAAGGTTACACTCAGTCCCTGGAGTCATCTTGCATCCAATGACTGGTTGATGAAGGAGTGACAAAGATTGGGCAACCTTACTTCCATTTGGGAAGCCTGTTAAGACCATTTCAACTCCAGAGCTCTCAGAGAGACCAGTTGAGCCCTCTGGTATAAATTCATGACAGTTCAAGTTTTCCCTCTGGCCAACCTTTCTTCACTCACTCATAGATGGTATTTCTGAGAGCACTTCCCAATAAGTCACGTGCATGTCAGAGTTTATCTCTTAGGGACTAAAAATATGACTTTTATCATCTGAAAGTAATTTAACAATGAAAATCAATTTTGTTTTGGAAAATTAAGATGCTTAACACTGTGTAAAAGATGCTTAGATTTTCTCAGCCACTGTAAGAAATAGCTATTTCTAGCCATGTGCCATGGTATGTTCATATAGTCCCAACTACTCAGGAGGCTGAGGTAGGAGGGCTGCTTGAGCCCCAGGACATCAAGGCTGTAGAGTTCTATGATCATGCCTATGAATAGTCACTACACTCCAACCTGAGCAGCAAAGTGAGACTCCCATCTTATATATATATATATCATACATATATATGTATGAAACAAATCAAAAAATTAAAAACTCATTTTGTTAACGAAAAGGAAATAGCTACTTCCAATAAGTATCTGATTAAAATGGTTTAACGTTGTGGATAGACATTCTGCATAACATGCCTAACACTATTTGTAAGTGAAGTGATTATTTTGTACTGTTGCACGTGCTCAAATACCTATTGAATCCTGTGTATGCATTTGCATATATGTAAGAGTAAGCTTAGATTTCTCCAAATAGGCTTAAGAGCATTCATTTTCAATTATTATGTACTTCCTATGGTAATTAAATGTATGATTTGTCAAGAAGTACTTTTCCATGTTACATAGTATCTCTACCTCTATTCACAACTTATAATTCCTATTACAGTATTCATTACCCTTAAACACATTGGAATAAAAGAGTTTAGAATAACCTTTCCTGTATTTTAAAAAGGCTCTTGAGGGTGGGCATTGCACGTTTCCAATAAGGATTTAATCAATCCTTCAATATATTTTCCTGCTTATTATAACATCAAGCAACTTATGAACATGCAAAAAAAGAATTGAAAATGTTAGTTGAATTTTCATCAGCTAGCCTGCCAGTTGGAAAGTTAATAGCTTACCTCAAGTGACATCTGTAAAGTAAAAGCAAAATTAATTAGAAATCTTTACTCCTGACAGGTTAGACAAACATGTCTCTTCTTATCTTGTCTCTTTGACAACCATCTGCCTCGTATATGAGAAATAAATAGAAGAAAACAGTATTTAAAATGAAAATTATAAACACATGTACACACAAACTGTGAGAAGACAAGTTAATTAAAATACGCATTGTGTTTGTACGTTTTGAGAATTGCCTGTTAAGCTTAGAAATGGCAAACAAAATCTTATTACCGATGAAAAATTAGTGATAGAAAATATATATTGTAGTCAATCACTTTTTCTACATATTTTGTTATCTTTAATGGTGTTTAAGTACTTGGTGTAGGTAATTAGGTATTTGTTCACATTAAGTTCATAATAAATTGGTTTTGAAAATAGCATATTCTATTTTCCAGAATGAAAAAAAGCTTTATATTTTCTGTTTATATAAATAATATATTTATATTATAAAATTTTTTATAGAAACAATATGAATAGAAAAGTAAAATTTACTTTGAATTCTAACTCCTAAAAGTCTTAACTGTTTTGTACCTATATTTTTATTAATACTTTCTATTTTTGTATCTACTACTCACATCTGCATAAATATTTGTATATAATAAGTCATATTACATTTATATTTATATGTATTTATATATATATATATTTATTTATTTTCAGTGAAAATGTCATGGACTTTTTTTCATGTTAATACACATAGATCTACAACCTAGTTTTAAATAGCTTTACACTTTTTATTATATTGCCATATAACATTTTATTCAAATGTTCCCCAAATGAAAAACTTTCAAATAGTTCCTCTTTTTAAAGTATATAAAATAAAACACCTTAAAAAGTTAAATAGAAGAAAAAAAGAAAAGAAAGAAAGAAAGAGAAAGAAAAAGAAGGTAGCATGTCTGAAAAACCATTCACCTATTTCCTTATAACACTTTGTTATAAATGGAATTTTGGGGTCAAAGGGATCATCATATTTTAAGAAACTAAGATGTATGATCTTAGGTAAAATTTAGTTACAGATAAATGCAAAATTTCTAAGTGTGCAATGCACAGAAAGACAAATACTGCATGATCTCACTCATGTGGAATCTAAAAGGGCTGATCTCATAGGAATAGGGTAGAATGTTGGTGACCACAGACTGGAGTGGTTGCAGGGAGGGATCAGGGAGGTGTTGGTCAAAGGATGCACTGAGTGTTGACAAATGCTTACACGCAAGTAACTCATATTATGACAACAATGTAGGACATTTCCCTTATGAAAGTGCCCCCATACCCCGTCCTAGTCAATCCCATCCCACAAAACACAGAAAGCAGCTTTTCTTTTTTCATCATGGATTATTCTTGTCCCTTTTACAACTTTATGCAAACAAATCCTACAAGATGCTCTTTATGTGTTCAACTTCTTTTCTTCAACATAATGTCAGTGATGTTCTTTTCTGTTGTGTTTGTCAATAGTTTCTTCCTTTTCATTGTTGAATAGTATGCTATTGTATGAATAAATAATTTTTTTGAATAAATAATTTTTTACCCATTCTCTGCTGACGGATACTTGGGGTGTTTCCCTGAGATATTTATTTTTTCCAGCTTTATTGAGATACAGATGAAAACAAAAATTATATGTATTTAACATATACAATGAGAAAATTTGATAGATAGATAAACATTGTAAAGTGATTACCAAAATCAAGTTAATTAACATATCCATCACCTCACATAGTTACCGTGTGTGTGTGTGTGTGTGTGTGTGTGTGTGTGGTGAGAACATTTAAGTTTACGCTCAGCAAATTTTAATTACATAATACAGTATTAATAACTATAGTCACCATACTGTATATTAGATCCCAATAATTTATTTCTCTTATAACTGAAAGGTTATACCTTTTGACCAAAATTTCTTCATTCCTCCAATCTCCACGTCTTAGTAACCACCATTCTACTCTCTGCTTCTGTGAGTTTGACTTTTTAAGATTCCACCATATAAGTGAGATTATTGAGTACTGTCTGTGTGTTTCTTATTTCACTTTGCATAATGTCTTCCAGGTTCTTCCATGCTATTGAAAACGACAGGATTTCCTTTTTAATGGCAAAATAATACTCTGTTGTATATGGAAACCACATTTTTATCAATTCATCTGTCCATGGACACTTAAGTTGTTTCCATATCTTTGATCTTGTAAATAATACAGCAATTAACATGGAATTTCAGGTATCTGTTTGAGATGTTTATTTCTTTTGGATATATATCCAAAAATGGGATTGCCACACCATATAGCCACATCATATTTTGATTTTTTTTGAAGAGCCTCCATGCTGTTTTCCATAAGGGGTGTACTAATTTACATCCTCATTAATAGAGTACAAAGATTCCCTTTTATACACACTTCCCCAGCACTTGGTATCTCCTGTGCTTTTGACAAACCATCCTAACAGGTGTGAGATAATATCTCACCATGTTTATGCCTTGCATTTCCCTGATGATTAGTGATGTTGAGCACCTTTTCATATACCTGTTGGCCAATTGTATGTCTTCTTTGGGAAAATACATGTTCAAGTTCTTTGCCCACCTTTAAGCAGATTATTCGTATTTTTGCTATTGAGGTGTATGAGTTTCTTATGTATATTAAATTTTAAACCTTCATCAAATATATAGTATGGACATATTTTATTCATTTCGTAGGTTGCCTTTTCATGTTGTTGATTCTTTCCTTTGCTGTTCAGAATCTTTTTACCCTTTCAAAAAATCAACTCAGTTTTGTTGATCTTTTGTATTGTCTCTTTAGTCTCTACTTCACTTATTTCTGCACTAATATTCATTATTGCCTTCTTTCTGCTACATCTCAGCTTAGTTGTTTCTTCTTTCTTAATTCCTTTGAAGAGTAAGTTAGGTTGTTCAGTTGGAATATTTTTTTTTTCTTAACCTAGGTGTTTATTATTATATACTTCCTCTCAGAACTGTTTTAGCATGTGTGCTTCTATGTTCATTTATCACAATACAATTTTCAATTTCCCTTTCATTTTTTTCTTTGACCCATTAGTTGTTCAAGAGTATGTTGTTTAATTTTCACATAATTGCGAGTTTTCCAATTTTCCTCCTGTTATTAATTTTTATTTTCATATTATTGTTGTCAAAAAAGATACTTGATATAATTTCAATCTTCTTAATTTTGTTAAGACTTGTTATGCAGCTCAACGTATGATCTTAGAGAATGTTCTATGTGTGTTTGAGAATAATATATATTCTACTGTTGGTTTGAATGTTCTCTATACATATCTACTGGGTCCCTTTGTCCTAAAGTGTAGTTCACATCCAATGTTTCTTTATTGAATTTTCATCTGGATATTGGAAGTGGGGTGTTGATGTTCCCTACTATTATTGTCTTACGATCTATTTCTCCTCTCAGATTTATTAATATTTGCTTTATATATTTTGGTGATCCAATATTAGATGCATAAATTCTAATAATTATTATATAGTCTTAATGGCATGACTCCTTTATTATTATATAGTGATCTTTGTCTCTTGGGACATATTTTGACTTAAAGTATATTTGGTCTCATGTAAGCATCTCCACTGCTGCTCTTTTGGTTACCATTACTGTGGAATAACGTTTTTCATCCCTTTACATTCAGCTTATCTGTGTCCTTAAAACCGAAGTGAGTATCTTGATGACTATATCTAGTTGGATCTTGTTTGTATCCATTCAGCCACTCTGTGTCTCTTTGATTACAATATTTAATTAATTTAAATGTAAGTAATTATTAATAGGGAAACATTTATTGCGGTCATTTAATTGAATTTTGACTATGTTTTAGCTCCCTTGTTCCTTACTTCCACTCTTACTATCTTTCTTTGTAATTTGATGTTTTCTACAGTAGCATGCTGTAATTTTTTTTTCTTTTATCTTTTTTGTAATCTACTACAGGTGTCTTTTTTTGTGGTTACTATAAGGCTTTCATAAAACACAACAATCTATTTAAAGCTTGTAACAGCTTCATTCTCATACAAAAAAACTGTAAAATTCTGTTTTTCCCCTTCACATTTTATTATGTGTCTCTTAATTTTCTTTTGATTGATCCCACTTGGTATCCTTCATGTATCATGTCATTAGACATTCTTATCCCTCCCAAGATTTGGAAAGTTTTAAACCATTATATCTTTAAATAGGTCTTTTCCCCCTTTTCTCAATCAGCTCTTCCTAAGAATACCATATTGTATATATTTTTTCACTTGAAGAAATTCCATAGGTCCGGTTTGATGTCCTCATGCATTAATATCCTTTCCTCTTTTTGTTCCTCTAACTGGTTAATTTCAAATGGCCTGTTGTCATTTTCGCTGATTTTTTTTTCTGCGTGATCAAGTCTGCCGTTGCAGGTTATATAAATATTCAGCCAATTCTAATAGACACTCCAAATAATATCATGAGACAAATCCCTGTTTGTCCTTTTCTTAAAAAAGACTACCACTGTCATTCTCATAAAGAAAATACAGTATACTTTTATTCTGGCATGTTTATAGAAACCTATGTCTACCGTAACTACAATTAATCAAATATTTTGGTTAAAAGACAATTGTATTTAATAACATTGTTAATAATGTAAATATGTCAATAAGATAAATAGAACATAAAATATTCTTTATTTTTATTTTTTTTATTGTGGTAAACCCACATAACACGAGATTGCACATTTTAACCATTTTCAAGTATACAGTTCAGTGGCATTATATACCTTAACATTGTGCAACAACTATCACCATTTATTTCCAGATCTTTTATTATCTTTTCAGATGAACATTCTGTACGAAATAAACAATAACTCCTCATACCCCTCTACCCCAGCATTTGACAATTACTATTCTCTTTTCAGTTTCTATCAACTTGACTGCTCTGGGTACTTCATGTAAGTGCAATAATACAATATTTGTCTTCCTGTGTCTGCTTATTTCACTTAGAATAATGTCCTCAGAGCTTATCCATGTTGTAAAATGTCAAAATTTCATTTCTCTCTAAGAGTGAAAAACATTTCATTTTGTGTATATGCCATATTTTATCCATTTATCCACTGATGGACATATAGGTTGGTTTCCATCTTTCATTTATTGCCACTGTGAAAATGGGCATACAAATATAGGCTCAAATTCTTGATTTCAATTCATTTGGATATATACCCACAAGTGGAAGTGTGTTTTATGGTAATTATCTATACTTTTTGAGAAACTTCCATACTATTTTCCATAGTAGTTGTACCATTTTTTGTTCCTATTAACAATGCACATGTGTTCCAATTTATCCTCATCCATGCCAAGAATGCTGACATTCTATTTTTTTTTTGTTCCAATTAGCTATATTCACAGGTGTGAGGTATGAGAAATTCCAGACTTCTACAGTTCTGTATTCCCAACTCAACTTTTATGAGCAGTATGTGCTGCTCTCTGTCACTTTTCCAGGCTGAGATCTGAGTTACACATAACAGAGACTAGTCTTTAGGCATCCCCCAGATAAATTAGAATCTTGCAAATAAGGTCTGCTCTGCTCCCTCCTGTTTAAAGGAGAGAACCAAGAAACAGACTGCTGCCTTAGATGGTCAATTGAATGTCTTCACCTTAAAACTCTGGCCTCAGGTATTTGTGGGTGATAGTTTTCCAGCAGCTTTCCCAAAGAGCATCAAAGTACTTTTCCCTGAATGAACTCCAAATCAGGCAAAACAGATACTAGTCAATCAGACAGCCCACAGACAAATTAAAACATTGTTACGCTCTCTCTGCTTTGAGATAGGGAACTGGAAACTGGGAAGCTGCCTCCTCTAAACTAAGACTGTGCAACACTGAGTATATGAAGGTAATGGTCAATAAAAAATGTGAGGAAATTTCCTGCCATTTGAATTCTGCCTTTTCTTTATTGAGCATTTGTCTGGTTGCTGTATATCTTTGGCTATTTTCCAGAGCTCCTATAAGTAAGTATAGCCAGTCTCTACTTTTTTGTTTGCTTGTTTTAATATTTCCATGGGGGAAACATACCTAGAGCTTCCTAGTTCACTGTTTGGCTGATGTCACTTCAAAATCATTAATTTTTTAAGTTTTATTTTTTAATTGAGTCACAGGAATTGTACATGTTTATGGGATACAGTGTGATGTTTCAATACATATATGCATTGTGTAACAATCAAATCAGGGTAAATAGCATGTCCATCACTTCAAACACTTGCCATTTCTTTGTAGGGAGAAGATTCAAACTCCTCTCTTCTAGATATTTTGAATTATACATTATTGTTAACTATAGTTGCCCTGCCATGCAATAGAACACCAGAACTTATTCCTTCTGTGTAACTTTCTGCCCACTGATCAATCTCTCCCCGTACTCTCATCCCTAAAATCTGGTAAACACTATTCTACTTTCTACTTCCATAAGAGTAACATTTTTAGATTCATATGAGTGAGATAATATGATATTTGTTCTTTTGTGCTTGGTTTATTTCACTTAAAATAATATCCTCTAGATACATCCATGTTGATGCAAATGATAGGATATCATTATTTTTTATGGTTGAATAATAATATCCAGAATGTATAAAGAACTCAAATAACTCAGTAGCAAACAAACAAACAAAAAAACAACAACAACCAATAACCTAATTTAAAAATGAGCACAACATATGAATATACATAAAAAAGACATACAAATGGTTAATAGATATATGAAACTATTTTCAACATAACTAATCATCATGGTAAACAAATCAAGACTGGAGTGAGATACCATCTCACCCATTAGGATGACTATTAACAAAAAATAAAAACTAAAAAAATGCCAGCAGTAATGTGGAGAAAAGGAAGTACTTGTACATAACTGGTGGGAATGTAAGTTGGTACAGCCACTATGGAAAACTCTATGGAAGTTCATGAAAAAAATTAAAATCTGAACTACCATATGATACAAGAATCCAACTACTGTGTATATAACCAAATGAAATGACATTAGTATGCTGAACAAATGACTGCATTCCCATGTTTATTGTAGTACTATTCACAATAGCCAAGATATGAAATTACCCTAAATGCCCATCAGTGGATTAAGGGATAAAATGTATGGTATAATTGCACAATAAATTACTAATTTTTAAACAAACCCAATATAATTAAAAACTTTACTGTATTGATTATGATTTGATTATTCTATAATTATTCAAAAGATGCTAATGAATCTTGCTTAACCTGAGAGGCATCTCTATCAACATCATCCACTATTGACATCAGTACTCATTGATAGGTCAGACTCATTTTATGCTATTGTGTCCCTTCTACCATTTTCATATTTTTTCCAGTCTCCCCAATAAAATACTCAAGAATGAGTCTAATATCAGTCATTTATATGTCTGTGTTAATTTGAGATCATTCTCTAGTTGTTGGAAAAAGGTTTTTTCCTCATTAAAAGAACATCAAATATTGGTGAGTTTATGAAAGAGACAGCTTAATTCACACCATGTAAGTTGTTACTCAAGGCTTAAATACGAAAACCCACAACCTCATCTGGCCATGAACTGGCTCATCAATTGTGTGCTTTCCTAATATACACAATAAATGAAAATTATTGATCAAATTATGGTTTATTTAAAGTTAATATTTCTCAATCTATCACATTCAGGGGAATTACAGCTATTGTTCAAATCATTCTACCACATTCCTCAGTATCTTCCATGGTCTATCATATATACTAAATCAATTTATCACCTGAAATCTACCAATTATTAACTTATATGTAGTATCATTTCAACAATCTTGGCCCATAAGCAAGAATGAGTGTTGCTTCTCTATATATTTTCACTTATTTTTCATAAATGACTTTTTCATACTCCATTTTTCCTCCTTTGAAATGTGTCCAAGGACCTCAGGATCTTATACTACCTCCTAAATTTCATATAGAATTTTCTATGTCCAGCTCTCAAAATCTATCTGTAGACTTTCATCAGGGACAATTTAGCCTACAGATTGGACACTATAAAAATGAACATAAAATAAAGTTTATGCTATAAATTAAGTCATTTAAAATTAATTTGAGTGCTATCTTAAATATAAGTACAAACTTAATAGTGTTTCTTTCCTGATCTATGAAATGTGGCTAGTCATCCTTTGTCTAATCATACTAATAAGCTAATGCTATGGATTTTTGGATATTGGAATATTTCATATGCTTTGAAACATTCTGTCATTTTTTATTATTAATCTCAAATGTAAGAATAAAGATTTTTCTGCAAGTTTCCTCACTCGTAGTATCATATTGCCTAGTTGAGATCCAGTACTCAGCTTGTCAAATCTAAGTATTTCAAGTTAGCTAGAGTGAATTTTAGTTTGGGCTAAATTACATTATTGATTAAGTAATTTGGTTTCAATTAGTTATGTTCACTTAATTGTTTTGAGGTCTATCATGACATTTAAAAATGGTGTTGTGGAAATTTATTTCACCCTTTGAAGGCTTAAGTGTGTGTTTTTAAAAATTTACTCACATCTACTATGAAACTTTGTGTAGAAGCTTTAGTCAAATGAATTTCATGCAGTTGCTTTTCACATGTAGGTTTGTTTTAAAGAGTGAGTGCCTTCAACAAAGTTCTTTAGCAACAGACATAATGACTGTCATGTGTTGCAGTGATATAATAGAGTTATGTCAATTGTGCACAGTAGTCAGTTTTCTAGATATTTAAAAGTCCCCTATGATGAGGGACTTGTATTTCCATTAGCTTGCCTTCATGCTTTATAAAATAATAATAATAATAATAAATAGCTATCACAACTTTCACAACTATTATGTATCTATGCAAGAAGTTGAATAATAAGCATATAACATTTAAACATGATACTATATTTCCATAGCATCACTGACTCCTGCTTTAGCTTTTTCATCTACTGACAGAATCAAAAATGAAATGCAATTAGGATTTTTTATATTCATTTCTGTTGGCCTAGTAACATGTTATATGTTACCTAGATTTCCAAAACCTATAGTCATAATCTCATTCAGGAAGCATTTAGAGAGAAAACAGCACGACTGACAGAAATGTAACACTTCTCAAAGTGTGTTCAGTGGAAAGTTGTTTAATATTACCACAAATTTGGAAAACACTAACTAAAGTAAAACCGTTTTTTTTCCGCAAACTTCTTAGATAAGTTGCATTTTAAATTTCTCTGAAGAGAACATAGTGGGCATCAATTTGCCAAAGACAGATCACTGCAGAATACATCCATGCATGCTCTTTTTATAAAGCACTACGCAAATGATTCTTCATATTTTAGAAACTCTTGCAAAAAAAAAATTAATGTTCTTTCAAGTGCATGGACTGAAAGTTTTTGTCTCCCAGAAATTTAAATACTGAAGCCTTAACTCCCAGTGTGATGGTACTAGGTGGTGCCTTTGTGAGATAATTAGTTTTGGATGAGGTCATGAGGTTGAAACTCCCCTAATATGATTAGTGCTCTTATAATAAGAGGAAGACAAATCAGAACTTCCTCTCTCCACCATAAGAAGACACAGAGAGAAGGGGCCCTCTACAAGACTAAGAGGAGAACATGACTATACTGGCACCCTGTTCTTGAACTTCCAGCCTCCAATATTGTCAGAAATACGTTTTTGTTGTTTAAGACATCCAGTCTGAAATATTTTGTTATGACAGCCCAAACTAACTAAGGGTACTAATAACTTGCAGGGTTATTGTGATGATTGTATGTACATGCTTATAGTAAGCTACAAATAAATCACAGCTGTTATGATTATTATTATTCCCTATTATTATGGGTTTCTCTTTTCCTTCTCAGGTAAAATTTTACAGTAAATTGAAAATTTGGAAAATTATAAATTTGGCTGCTCAACCTGAAAAATTCTGGTCAAAATATAATATCCCTGTGGATCTTTTCAGAGAGGGCAATTATTCATAAATTGTGGCTGTTAAAACTAGTTCCAGGATAATCTTGGCGTTTTCAGGGTAGTATTACAATAAATCAGCTGTTTGAGTATGATCAATAGCTATTGATAAGCCTGGGTGAAATGTTCTCTCCTGAGCTTACTGATTTTCTACTAACTTTTGCAACTCAGCAGGCTCATCTGGGTCAAGTAATATGTTAGATGCATTAGGTAGGCACTCCATTGAGCTCCAACACACCAAGAAATTTTCATGAACTGACCTCCCATATTCTGGGTTGTAAGTATAATTTTTATACCCATAGTACCTCAAGGTAGCTCTCACAGTAACTTACTTCTTGTCTTGTTAAAAATAATTCTCATAATCCAATTTACCTTTTTGCTGGAGAACTTTATTCATGTCTGGTCAATCATTTTGTTTCACAGGAAAATGTCTTCGGATATGGATAACTAAATCGTTTTGCATATTTGTTTTGGAATATCTACCTGAGGATATATCCTAGGATCTTAACTCTAAGAAATAAATACATAGATGCTGAATTGTTTTGATATGAAATACAGTGATAAAATCATGATTTAATATTTATACTACAGCATACCTTCCTTTTAAAAATAATGTTTTAAAAATCTAGTCTTACTAACTTGTAAGCATTATTAACTTACTAACGTAAAATCATTTGGGCTAGCTATGGTATAAAATTTGTTTAGTTATTAAATTAGATAAGGCTTCTTGCCCCCAGACACCTTATAACTTGCCACATAGCACATCTTATGTTTTCATTTGTAAACAATATGTGTATTGAAAGACATCGAGTATGTTGTGGTATTTTCCTTATTATATTTTCCAAGTTTGCATGGGCTCTCTCTCTCAATGCCTTTTTGAATTATCACTATTTATATATACATGAAATTATGAGCGTGTGTGTGTGTGTGTGTGTGTGTGTGGAGAGAGAGAGAGAGAGAGAGAAAGAGAGAGAGAGAGAGAGAGAGAGAGAGAGATCTGCTTCCTATTTTCATTTCATTTCTCCATAGGAGTGCATTCTGCTATAAAGGCATTTAAGTTCTTTTAAAATAAGAAGTTAATGTGGGAAAATACTTCTGATCAGTTCTGCTTTAATTTTTTCATGGAATAATAATGCTTACGAGTCATTTTGATTAAGTGATAATGGTAGAATGTACATGTATTCACATGAAATTAAAATGGACTAAGCTGCCACATACACTAAATGCCGCATATTCCTCTAAAATATGTCATAGGAGATTATGGAACTTGTAAATAAATGTCAAGCTTTTAGAAAAAAATATAGTAAACAAGAATAGCATCGTTCATTCACCAGTTGGCCCTATTGTGAGTTCATTTTGGTACTATTGTTGCAATACTCTGCAGTGTTGCTTAATTCAACGCCATGTGGTAGTTCCACCCCCACCCCACCCCCCGGCCACGCAAAATCGGGGCTTTCAAAATTCCATTCTAGTGTAGATGTAGCAAACTCATGATAAGCTCATGACAATTGGTATTCACTAAATAAAATTACTGAAACTGAGAATCTTGTTGTCTCAGCTCGGTTTTTGACCTAGGATACAGTCACCTGTATATCTGTGTATTGACTTATAGTCATCTTATGCCTACATCTGATCCAATCATATGGAACTAGGAGCACAGAGCCATGTTATAAAGCACCACCAACAAAAGGCTACTTGTAGAACAACAGTTATGAGTTAAGCAGGTGACCTCTAAAGCTGCCGTGGGAAGGCAAGTGCCATGTACATTCTCTATATCTTTGTTCAGAATAACTTAGTGGTCATCAAAAACGAATGAAAGGAATGGATCCCTTGTTGATGTATACTGGTCTTATAATTCTATGAGTTATGAATTAGGGAGGGTATAAGGAAACTAATAACAAAGATATTACATATTTTATCTTGCTTCTTACATATTTGAAACTGCATTATACTGTATTTCAATTTTTTTTTTTCTCCTGTCCCCAGTGATCGGCCCATCTCGGCCTCCCAAAGTGCTGAAACGACAGGCGTGAGCCACTGCGCCCAGCCTGTTTGCTTCACTTAATGAAAACCCACCCAATGCCCTTTAGGCAACACCTGTGACTGAAGTAAAGCAGTGCAGAAACCTCCTGCCCCATAGAACAGGGCTGAAATCATCAAGCTAGTGCCAGGCTCTGGAGAAAAGCCTGCCATGGAGCCCAGGTGATGTGTTATCTCACTTCTTTGTTGAAGGCATTGTTCAAATAAGCTTCTCAAATCACTTCAGGGTACTTTATAGTCTATTGTGTTTTTTAATACTGAAGCTGGTCCCAAAAAACCTCTTTCTTATGTGTAATCTTACTTGACTCTGGCAATAAGCCTGTAGGTATAATGAAACCTCTCTGATGGAAGAGAGCCCCAGGGCTCAGAGAGGTGAAGGGACAGGTTTTTTTTTAAAAAAAAAAAGAAAAAAAGAAAGAGAGAAATAACGAAAAATAATAATAAATTTAAAAAAAGAATAAAGAAGAGGAAGAAAGAGAAAGAGGAAGAGGGAGAGAGAACAGTGTTGTTGCTTTATTGCCCAGGCTAGAATGCAGTCTAAAAATGGGTATGCCTATAATTGTGCTTAATAATGGAGACATGAAAAAATGAGGGAAGAAAATAACAAACAAGCAGCCAACCAATATTTCATTTAAACCTGTAAGTAGGTATGATGTGGTACTGATAAGAGTGTATATTTCATGTATTTAAAGTGCAGAGTTCTATAAATGTTAAGTTTACTTGTTCCAGATCTGAGTTCAAGTCCTGGATATCATTGTTAATTTTCTGTCTCATCGATCTGTCTAATATTAATGTTTAAATCTCCCACTATTATTGTGTGGGAGTCTAAGTCTCTTTAGAAGTCTTATATATCTGGGTATTCATGTATTGGGTGCATATATATTTAAGATCTTTAGCTCCTCTTGTTGCATTGATCCTTTTATCATTATGTAATGTTGTTCTTTGCTTCTTTTGATCTTTGTTGCTTTAACGACTATTTTATCAGAGGCAAAAATTGCAACTCCTGCTTTTTGTTTATTTATTTGTTTTTGCTCTCCATTTGGTTGGTAAATCTTTCTCCATCCTTCTGTTTTGAGTCTTTGTGTATCCTTGCATGTGAGATGGGTCTGGATGCAGCATACCGATGGGTTTTGGCTTTTTATCCAATTTGCCTGTCTGTGTCTTTGGATTGGGGGATTTAGTCGATTTAAATTTAGAATTAATAATAATATAGATGAGTTTAATACTGCCATTTAATGTTAGCTGGCTGTTTTGCCCATTAGTTGATGTAAATTCTTTGTTATGTTGATGCTCTTTACTTTTTGGTATTTTTTAGAAAGGCTGATACTGTTTGTTCCTTTCTATGTGTAATGGTTCTTTCAGAAGCTCTTGTAAAGCAGGCCTGGTGGTGATGAAATCTCTGAGTGCTTGCTTGTTCACAAAAGATTTTTATTTTTCCTTTGCTTATGAAGCTTAGTTTGGCTGGATATGAAATTCTGGGTTGAAAGTTCTTTTCTTTAAGGATGTTGAATATTGGCCCCCACTCTCTTCTGGCTTGTAGGGTTTCTGCTGAGATCTGCTGTGAGTCTGACAGGCTTCCCTTTGTGGGTAACCTGACCTTTCTCTCTGGCTGCCCTTAGTATTTTCTCCTTCATTTCAACCCTGATGAATCTGACGATTATGTGCCCTGAGGTTGGTCTTCTTGAGGAATATCTTTGTGGTGTTCTCTGTATTACCTGGAGTTGAATATTGTCCTGCCTTGCTAGGTTGGGAAAATTTTCCTGAATAATATCCTGAAGTGTTTTCCAGCTTGGATTCATTCTCTTCGTCACATTCAGGTACACCTATCAAACGTAGATTAGGTCTTTTCACATAGTCCCATATTTCTTGGAGACTTTGCTCGTTCCTTTTTATCCTTTTTTCTCTAAACTTGTCTTTTAGTTTTATTTCATTGAGTTGGTCTTCGACTTCTGATATCCTTTCTTCTGCTTGATCAATTCAGCTGTTAAAACTTGTGCATACTTCGCGAAGTTCTTGTGTTGTGTTTTTCAGTTCCATCAATTCACTTATATTCCTCTCTAAATTGTGTATTCTTATCACATTTCGTCAAACCTTTTTTCAAAGTTCTTAGTTTCTTTGGATTGGGTTAGAACAAGTTCTTTTAATTCACAGAAGTTTCTTATCATACACTTTTTAAAGCCTGCTTCTGTTAATGGAACACACTTTTTCTCCATCAGGCCTTGTTCCATTGCAGATGAGGAACTGTGATCCCCTGTAGAAGGAGAGGCATTGTGATTTTGGGTATTCTCAGCCTTTTTAGGCCAGTTTCTTCCCTTCGTTATAGATTTATTCATCTATGGTCTTTATAATTACTGTCTTTGTAATTGGGTTTCTGAGTGGACATCCAACTTGTTGATTTGCAGCACCGGAATCTGAGGAACCCACTGCACTGGCTAAAACAGCAGTGTGAAGATTGATGGTGCTTTTCTGACTGCACCAAAAACTGTCACTTCGAGGCGCCAGCAAAACCACCTCGCTGGCCACAAGAGTTGTGCTGGTGACCCATGGGGCTCCTCTGCTGGGAATCTCTTGGTGCGTGAGCAACAAGAATTCATCTGAAAGTGTGGTATCCTCTCATTCTCTGCACTTTCACTGGGAGCTACAATCCTGAGCTGCTAGTGATCAGCCATCTTGGATCTCTCTGTATTTCAAATTTTTGAGATAACTAAGACTGACTTGATGGGTCAAAGAAAATTCTCAGCAAGTACAACTGGACATACAGATAAGACTTCAATATTTTTTCATTTTATCCTAATACTTTTCAGCACTTTGTTCAAGTTTTTGACGAGTTGTACATTTAGCACTGTGTTCCTATGTGCTACCTTAAAACTGAAAGCAGTTCTTAAAAAAAAAAAAAAAACCTTGTTGTAACAGTTGTTTTATAAGCAAAAATTCAACACAAAATACAAACTATAGGTTGTGCAGTCTTTGAAAGAAAGCCAAGGTATATTTAAATCCCAGCTCTTTCACCTAGGAGCTGTGTAAATTTGCTGATCTGTCTTAAACTTACTATACTTCATTTTCCTAATACATTTAATGGAAATAAAAATACACGTCTCTAGTTGTTGTGTTGGTATTAAATGAAATAGTTTATGAAAAGGACTTGGCATAGTATATGGCTTATTAATAAGTACTCAATAAATGATAGTCCATTAGACTAGGGTCCCCATCCTTTTTGACACTAGGAACCAGTTTCCTGGAATACAATTTTTTCACTGAACAAGGAGGGGAATGGTTTCTGGATGAAACTTTTCCACCTTAAATCTGGCATTGGATTCTCATAAGGAGTATGCACCCTAGATCCCTAGCATGTGTAGTCACAATAGGGTTCCTGTTCCTATGATAATCCAATGCTGGCTGGGTGTAGTGGTTCAGGCTTGTAATACCAGCACTTGGGGAGGCTAAGGTAGGAGGATCACCTGAAGTCAGGAGTGAAACCCCATCTCTACTAAAAGTACAAAAATTTGCTGGGCATGGTGGCAGGCTCCTGTAATCCCAGTTACTCAGGAGGATGAAGCAGGAGGAGAATTGCTTGAACGTGGGAGACGGAGGCTGCAGTGAGCCAAGATGGTGACATTGCACTCCGGTCTGGGAGACAAGAGAGAGAGACTTCATCTCAAAAAAAAAAAAAAAAAAAAGAGAGAGAGAGAGAGACAGAGACAGAGAGAGAGAGAGAGAGAATCCATTGCCTCCACTGATCTGACAGGAGGCAGAGGTCAAGTGGAAATGCTGGCTTGCCCACTGGCTTGCCCACTGGCTCACTCACCTCTTGCTGCATGGCCAGGTTCTTAATAGGCCATTAACTGGTACCAGTTAGGAGTCCAGGAGTTCGGTACTCCTGCATTAGACCACATTTCCAAAGCAGTGATGCAAGACAATCCACTGAGGAAGCAAGTAAAATACTAAGCATTTAATTTGTAGTATCACTTTCTTTTATAAAACCACATTAATACTACATTATATGTATATCTGTATAACTTTAAGCATACAAATGTAATCATATCATATATGCTAAGTTTTTTTTTTTTTTGGTATTTACAGTTCTTCCTTTTTTGCTTGTCTCATCCCTATCTCTTTCTTTCTCCTTTGCCCATATCAGCTCCTTTGTCTACCTGCAACAAACACATTCCAGGTATAGATCTGTATCAATTAGTAATGCTCTTGGCTGCAAATAACAGAACATCTATTTAATAGTGTCTTCAACAAGTAAGAAATTTAATTACATCACTTAACAAGAGGCCTGGAAGTAGTCAGACAGTTTTAGAGTTGCTTCATTGATTCAATGGTATTCGTGGGCCAGATAGATAACTCTTTATTTTTCCTTCATTTTAGTAAGATGGCTGCAATGATGCCGACCACCAAAATCTCATGTAAAACCATGCTCAGTGGTTCACATGTGTCATCCCAACACTTTAAGAGGCTGAGGTGGGAAGAATGCTTAAGGCCAGGAGTTTAAGAACAGCCTGGCCAACATAGTGAGACCCCCATCTCTACAAAAGTAAAAATAAAAAAATTTAGTTAGACATGGTTGTATGTCACTTAAGTCCTAGCTACTTGGGAGGCTCAGGTGGAAGGAATGCATGAGTCCAGAAGTTCTAGGTTACAGTGAGCTGTGATCATGCCATTGTACTCCAGCCTGATTGACAGAATGAGACCATGTCTGAAAAAAAAATCTAAAAACTCAAAAATAAACCCAAAGATCTCATGTGACAGCATTATAAGAAGAAAGGAGAATTCAAAAGGAAAAAAAAAAGTCTTTGCCATACATCTTACAAACACACCCACCCACCCACCCACACACACACATACACACACATACACACACACACACACACACACACACACACACACACACACGGAATTGGTCAGTTTGTTTCTGAAACTAGTATCATGCTATACACACTTTTAACATCTTGCTTTTCTCACTCAACAATGTGTACTGAAAATTTATATGGGTCGACTACCAGAGCACGTATACATATTTTTATTGGCTGCATAACATTCTATGTTTTCACTACAGTTTCATATATTCACTTATTTCTCCATTGAGGGAAATTCACTTTGATTCCAGACTTTTTATTTTTACCACTTTTGAAAAGTTCTGCAGTCATCATTTTGGCTGATAGTTTTACATATAATGGAGGTTTTGTTTTACTGGGTAGATTCCTAGAAGTGAGATTACTGGGTAGAAGATTATATGTATTTTTAATTTCAGTTGATAGTCTAGATTGTGTCCTCCCAAAAAGTTATAATATCTTATGTTTCCACTAGCAATATATCAGAGAAATTTTTTGCATCTTTATTAGCAACCAGCACTTAGGGGGGCTGAGGTGGGCAGATCACCTGAAGCCAGGAGTGAAACCCCATCTCTACTAAAAGTACAAAAATTTGCTGGGCATGGTGGCAGGCTCCTGTAATCCCAGTTACTCAGGAGGATGACATTACTATTCTTCATACATTTTTATGTGTCTTATAGATGAAGTGGTACTTTATTTTGAACTTATTTTGAATATTTCTATTTGAATATCTTTTCATATGTTTGTTAGCAGACTATTTGTATCCTTTGTCATTTCTTTCTATTTGGTTGTTTGGTCTTTTCCTTGTTCCTGTGTTAAGATATATTTACATATTATAGATTTTAACTTTGATGTATTCAGTACAATGTTTTCCAAAACTATCATTGTCTAGTGTTTTATTACATGAAATTTATTTTTCAGCTTCTGTATTGTTGAATATATATAGTGAAAGTCACTCTTGACCCCTTAGATTGAATGTGATTCTACATCTACTCTGTTAGACTTTCTTTCAAGATTTTGTTTTATTTTTATATCTGTGTCAGCTGACATTATATTTTGCTATTAAAAAAAAAATAAGAAAAAGCAGTGGCTTACCAGTTTTCTGGTAAGCCACCAGTTTTCTCTAGTGAGTCCCTCAAAGAGTAAAGCTGCCTGTAGACTACAGTAGACATCGGACTCAGGAAAGGTAGATAGTTTGGAGGTCAAGTTAAGGAAACCATATTCAAGTTGGCATGTTTCCAGAGTCCTCTTCTAATAGATGCTCTTAGTGTCCTGCCAAGTCCACCCATCCTCCAGTTTCTGTGAGTGTTGTCTTCACCATCCCCCAGTTCTGCGGCTGTTACTATGTCAATTGCTCACAGCTGCAGCTTTCTCCTGAGAATTTCCCTGGGCTTAGGGGGCCCACCTCACTGAAAATGACTGGATTTTCATATCCTCCCCAAGACAACATTGGTGGTACCATTCACTCTAGATCTCCCTATGGAATCAGAGCCAGGGTGACTAAACTCAGATTTCTGCAGAGCTTCTTCCTCTGCACTATCCTGTTTCCCTTATGCCTAAATGTCTTACCTAAGAGTACTTTCTTAATACATCACATATAGTGTTGTCATAGTTAGCAAATAAAAATATTATACACTCATTTAAATTTTAGTTTCCAGAAAAAAAGGAATGGTTTTTAGTATAAATATGTCCTATAAAATATTTGGAACATGTATGCTCTGTAAAATTAATTACTGTTAATCTGAAATTCAAATTAATTGGGCACCTTGTATTTTATCTAGCAACCTTATTTCACTTGCACAGAAATTCTCATCTGAGGCCCTGCTTCTACAGAACTCAACCGAAGTTACTGCTCACTGGTGACTATATTCAACTTTTTATACATTAGACAATAAAATTAAGCTTCACTATTTAATATACAGATAGGCAATCTCACTAGATCCATCTGTCAATCTGTTATACAAAGGTCTAGAGAAGCAGCCCTGAATCAGAATATTAGATGATATTACTTTAAGTCCAGTTGGAGATATGCGATTTATGTAAGAGAGTAACCCCACCTGACCCACATTTTCATTTTCTGTGGCTTCAGTTACCCATGGTCAAGTGTGGCCCAAAAATGTTAAATGGACAATTCCAGAAGTAAACGATGCAAATGTTTTAACTTGCATTCCATTGTGAGTAGTGTGATAAAATCCTGCCCCTTCTCACTCCATCCTGCCTTGAAAGTGAATCATCACTTTGTTTGATGTATCCACACTTTCTATGCTACTCACCTGTTTGTCACTTAGTAGCCTTCTCATTTATCAGATTTTTAAAAATTGTAATTACAGTCAGCTCTTCATATCCATGGGTTCCATATCCATGGATTCAGCCAACCTTGGACTGGAAATATTCACAAAACATTGTGTCTGTACTGAACATACACAGATTTTTTTCTTGTCACTATTCCTTAAATAATTCAGTAAAACAACTTTTACATAGCATTTACATTATATTAGGTATTATAAGTAATCTATGCATGACTCAAAGTATACAGGAGGATGTGTATATGTCAAATGCAAATACTACACTATTTTATGTAACAGACTTGAACATGCTTGGATTTGGGTATCCCCACCAGTTTCTGTAACAAATCCCCCTGAGCAACTGGGGGGACAATATGGTTTGGTCTTATGCACAGTTTCAGGCATCCACTCACTATGCGTCTTAGAACAGATCTCACTTGGATAAGTTGGGGCTACTGTACTGGATATCACTGATGAAGATTTTTTCCATGATAATAGATTTACAATAACTTAAAAATGAATTATATATATGTCTATTAAAAAAACCAATTGTATCAAATTTGTCAACTTTTTCATTAGTGACAACTGATTCTCAATATGATGTTAATAGATTTTTTGAAAACAAACAAAGCAAAAACCCACACTTAATCTGACCCTTATAGACTTTGATAACTTTCCAAAGAGTAAATTCTGATTTTGAACAAAATATTTTGTTATAAAGTGGGAATTTTGAAAATAAATGTTTAAAATGTGTTTATCTTTGTAAGATTTTTCTCCTGACTATAACTGAAGTGCCTAACTTAAAAAAAATAAAACTATCATTATCAGCATGTGAAAAAACAACTTTGGAAAAAGTGTTTCTTTCTTGTTCAGAGAGATGAGTGTTTTGTCGAGGCCACACAGCAAATAGGTGGTGATGCTTAGGATTAAACCCAGGGTGACTGCAGCAGGCATATATGAAGCCATTGTGTAAGAGGACATAAGTATTGATTTTCCAGTGTTACTGAGAGCAATTTCAGAGGGATAGAGCTAAATAAGACACAAACAAATTTTTATTTTTTACTTTTTATTATGAAGTAACATTAGGAAAACAGCATAAAATATCGTGTAACCACAGATCTTGTTTTTTTTTTTTTTTTTTTTTTTGAGACAGTCTTGTTCTGTTGCCCAGGCTGGAATGCAGTGGCAAAATGCCAGCTCACTGCAACCTCAGCCTCCAGGGTTCAAGCAATTCTTTTTTTTTTTTTTAAATTATACTTTAAGTTCTGAGATACATGTGCAGAAAGTGCAGGTTTGTTACGTAGGTATACATGTGCCATGGTGGTTTGCTGCATCCATCAACCCGTCATCTACATTAGGTATTTCTCCTAATGCTATCCCTCCCCTAGGCCCCCACCCCCCGACAGGCCCTGGTGTGTGATGTTCCTTTCCCTGTATCCAAGTGTTCTCACTGTTCAACTCCCACTTATGAGTGAGAACATGTGGTGTTTGATTTTCTGTTTTTCTGTTAGTTTGCTGAGAATGATGGTTTCCACCTTCATCCATCTTCCTGCAAAGGACATGAGCTCATCCTTTAGAAGCAGTGTTTCTAAACTGTTTATAAAATATTCCAAATGATAATCTGTAATAAAGATCATTTTTTATTATTTATTTATTTATTTATTTTTTATTGCATTTTAGGTTTTGGGGTACATGTGAAGAACATGCAAGATTGCTGCATAGGTACACTGAGACTACAGGTGTGCAGCATCAAGGCCTGCTAATTTTTGTATTTTTAGCAGAGGCAGGATTTCTCCATGTTTCCCAGGCTGGTCTTAAACTCCTGCCCTCAAGTAATCAACCTGCCTCCACCTCCCAAAGTGCTGGGATTACAGGAGTGAGGCACCATGCTCAGCAATGTCAAATCATTTGTAAAAGTAAAAATTGCAATGCTGACCCATAAATTGGGAGGAACAACTAATGGGCTTCAAAGAAGTTGAAACTTTACTAGCAGTGTTTCCTTTAAAAGTGTATGCATAATTGGTAGGTGGGATTAAAATGTGAATAATAATATACTAAACTCAGTCAACAATACTCCTAATTAAACCTATGTAACCTTATGAAGTACCTTTTTCAGCTATGAAAGCCATTTAATCCAGGCATGGGAAAAATAATAAACTTAAAAAAACCTGAACATAAAACCAAATATTTGAATGGCAGCATCACAAAGAATAACCAAAGTTAAAAAATAATAATGAAGTATATTGAAAACAAACAATATGTTTATTTAGCTCAAGGACATTTCTTAAACCATACATTTTAAAAGTGTAATTTTCAATGATATTTATGAAATTTGACTACTCATGGTCTAAATAATCATGATTCCAGCACCTCACTGAAGTTATTAGCTTGCAGCATCCTTGGATATACTTATGAGGTGTTTGTAATGCTAAACAGGCTGTTTTTGCTAATTTATATTCAGTGCCTGGCAGTTGTATATGATGGAGTGAAGAATGTGAAGGAAGTAGAATGGCACTGCACTGTATTTTTCTGTTTCTAGCGCTCAAATGGTCTACTGGCCTCTGCCAAGTCAAAAAGTGAGGCCTCACAATTGAAGGCAGCATCTTATATGTTAACATTAGATCTACTGACAAAAGGGTGCTTATGATTAATTTTTTAAAATTTTCTATCTTGATAACATATATAATTTGATATTTATATATGTTATGGTTTCTTTCTTAATGGCTTTCAACTATTTTTTAAATTTTGAAAAACTCGTGTTCACATACAATCTATAGAAAAAAATATAGAGATCCAGCGTACACTTTACTCACCTTACCCCAATTAAAAAATAACTATATTAAAATATCACCATCAGAAAATTGGTATTGATAAAGTTAAGATACAGAATATTTTCATCACTACAGTGATACTATGGCCCTTTTATAGATAAACCCACTTCCCTCCCACTCTCACTCCCCTTCTTACCCCTTGTAACCACTAATTTGCTCTGTAGTTCTATAAATTTGTCATTTCAAGAATGTTATATTAATGGAATCATACAGTGTGTAGCCTTCTGATATTGACATTTTTTTATTCAACATAGTTCTGTTGAGATTCGTCTTAGTGGTGGCATACATTGACAGAGTGTGTTCCTTTTTGACTGCTGAGCAGTGACAATATATGGATATAGCACAATTTGTTTAATTATTCATCCATTGGAAGTTACCCAGGTTGTTTCCAGATTTTGGCTATTACAAATAGAGCTGCCATAAACATCCAAATGCAGGATTTTGTGTGAAGATATGTTGTAATTTATATAAGGCAGATTGAGCTATAGACTGGGAGGAAATGTTTGGAAACTGTATCCCCAACAACGGACTAGAGTCATGAATATATAGAAACTCTTAAAACTCCTCTTTAATTAAATGCCTGTTTATATCTTTTATGCATTTTCTGATTGAATTATGATTTTTTTTTACTGTTTTGAGTTTATTTTTCATTTATTTATTTTTTTTCTTTTTGATGGAGTCTTGCTTTGTCGCTTGGGCTGGAGTGCAGTGGTTCCAACTTGGACTCAAGCAATTTTCCTGCATCAGCCTCCCAAGTAACTGGGCTTACAGGGGCCCACCACCATGCCCGGCTAATTTTTATGTTTAGTAGAGATGGAATTTCACCATGTTGGCCAAGCTGGTCTCGAACTCCTGACCTCATGTGATCTGCCCTCCTTGGCCTCCCAAAGTACTGGAATTACAGGTGTGATGTTTTGAGGGTTTCAAGAGTACTTATATATTCAATACAGGAGTCCTTTGTTCAGTATGCAGTTTTCATACATTTCCTCCAAGTCTATAGCTTGTCCTCTGGTCCCCTTAACAGGGTTTTTCACCGAGTAAAAACTTATGATTTTGATGAATTTCAATTTATCAGTTTTTCCTTTTAAGGATAAAGCTCAAATATCTTCATCTATGCTTTATTCGAAGAGATGTATGATTTTATGTTTTAAATTTGTGTGCGATCTATTCCTAGCTAGAGGAATCAGACGAGAAAGAAATAAAGGGCATCCAAATCAGAAAGAAAGAAGTCAAATTTGTTTGCAGATGATACGATCTTATATTTGAAAAAACCTAAAGATGCCAAGAAAACTGTTAGAACCGATATACAAAAATTACCTGGAGAGGCGGAGGTTGCGGTGAGCCGAGATCATGCCATTGCACTCCAGCCTGGGTAACAAGAGCGAAACTCCGTCTCAAAAAAAAAAAATTACCTGGAGTTGTCCACTCTTGGCATATAGAAATGCTACTGGTTTTTGTATGTCGATGTTGTATCCTGTAACTTTACTGAATTTGTTTAAGAAGAGACGTTTGGGTCGAGGGTTCATTTTTTTTTTTTTTTTTTGCCTATAGATGTTCAGTTTCTCCAGCTGTTTATTGAAATTGCCTTTGTACCTTTGTCAAATATCAGCTAGGTGCATTATTGTGTGTCTATTTCTGGATTCTCTATTCAATTTTTGGATTTATCTATCACTGTGCTAATATCATACTGTCTTGATTATTGTGACTATGTAGTAGGTCTTAATGTGGGGTAGAGTGATTTTTTCACCTTATTCAAGATTGCTTTAGCTATTCTAGGACCGGTACCTTTAGATATCAATTTTAGAACAAGCTCCGGCAATACCCTGCTGCGATTTTGATAGGAATTGCTCTAAAACTGTAAATCAATCAAGAATGTTGATATATTTACTATGTTGTGTCTTTCAATGCATAAACATGGCATGTATTTAGGTCTTAATTAATTCCATGTATTATTATTTTGTGCTTTTCACCATACAGATCCTGTACATATTTTGGTAAACTTGTATGTAATTATTTTATTTTATTTATGTGGTTTAAATAGTATTTTGTTTTTAATGTCATTCTCCATTTTGTTCATTGTTGATATATAGGAATGAAACTGATTTCTGAGCATTGACTTGCATTCTATGAACTTGCTGAACTCACTTATTAGTTTTAAGAATCTTGCTTTTTCTTTTTAGATTGCTTGGGATTTTCTACATAGGCAATCATTACATCTGCAAATAGAGACAGTTTCATGTCTTTCTTTCATATCTGTAGGGCTTTTATTTCTTTTTCTTTCCATATTACACTGGGTGAAAGTTCCAGTTACAGTTGGGTAAAAGTGGTAAAAGCAGAAAACCTTGCCTTGTTTCTGATCTTAGATGTAAAGCATCTAATTGCTCTCCTTTACATATGATGCTTGTTGTAAATTTTTGTACATGTCCTTTACAAAGTTAAGGAAATTCTCCTTTATTTCTAGTTTGCTGAGAGTTTTAAATTACAAATGGGGGTTGGATTTTGTCAAATGCTAGTCCTGTGTCAGTTGATGTGATCATATTATTTACAAAATATTGTTGAGATGGTAATTTACACTCTCTGACTGTCTATAGTTGAACCAGCAGTTAGTAGTTACTGCTATTATAAGGGTGGCTTAAATGAGATAGTATTTGTTCTTGTGTTACCCGTAGAGGGTCTTGACTGCAACTTGTCCAGGTTCTTTGTGTTTTGAAGAAAAAACTGGACAAAAGACACAGCAAAGCAGAAAAGAATGAAGCAATGAAAGAATGAAAGCAGGGATTTATTGAAAATGAAAGTAAACTCCACAGTGTGGGAGTTGGCCCCAGCAGCAGCTCAAGGGCCCCAAATACAGAATCTTCTTGGGTACAAATATGCTCTAGATGCTTCCCAGTGGCCACTTGGCACTCACCTCATGTAAATGAAGGGATGGCCCACAATCAGTCTGATTGGTTGCAGAAAGTAACCAGTCAGAGGCTGAAGTGAAGTTACACAGTTAGACTTCTATGCAAATGAAGACTTGGCCTGCAATCAGTCTGATTGATTGTGGACAGCAACCAATCAGAAGCTGAGTTACATAGTTACACTCCTATGCAATCATCTGATTGGTTGCAAAAAATCAACCCGTTAGTGGTACTTTCAATCTCCCATCTGCAGGTGCAGAAAAAGTGGGGGTATGTAAAGGGAGTAGCCTTTGGTCCTTTTGTTACTTAGGTGTGGGAAATTAGCGTTTTTCTTTCAATTTAGTTCTAGGAAGTCAGCGGGAAGCGGCCTTAGGTTCCCTGCCTCCAGACTCTATTATTCTGCCTCACTTGCAGCAATGCCTGTTAATATAACAGTATAGTGAAGGGGTAGGTAATAGTAAAGTATAGTAAGTTCTATATGCATAAGAGGTACAATTTCCCTCCCTGGGCCAAGCTTTTCTCTGACCTCTACACAATCATAGCCTTTTAAATTCCCAATTCTTGCACTATATTCACCTGGATAAGGCCGATTTTCAAGGTAACCCTGAAGTGCATGAAGATATTTGTCTCCTACCTGCAACACATCCTGTCCCCATCTGAGTGAGAGGCGTGTAGACCAGTGTTTCTCAAATAAACGTCCACTGATCATTTGCATCAAATCTTTAGGGATAGAATCAAAGGATGTGCATATATGTTAAGCTGCTCCTGAGATGTTAATGTGCACTAAAATTCATGAAACAATCCTCTACCTCAGGCGTCCCCAAACTACGGCCCGCGGGCCGCATGCGGCCCCCTGAGGACATTTATCCGGCCCCACGCCACAGTTCAGGAAGGGGCACCTCTTTCATTGGTGGTCAGTGAGAGGAGCACAGTATGTGGCGGCCTTCCAACGGTCTGAGAGACAGTGAACTGGCCCCCTGTGTGAAAAGTTTGGGGATGCCTGCTTTACATCATCTGTGCCTTTTCACAAATGGTTGCCTCTTTCGATGTGCAGAAACAAAATGCAGCTTCCTCTAAGAATCTGTCCCTAATTTCATGTTCACTACCACCAGCAGATGCAGCCTTTCCGTTGCTATAGGATGAATAATATGGGGAGGAATGAAAATTGAGGTGCAAGAGAGTGTTGCGGTGCACTGGAAGTCAGCAGCTGAATTGGAGTGGTGAGAAGGATGTACGGCTTTTACTTGGAATTTGTGCACTTGAGGTGAAGTTGCTAAAAGGGGTCGGGGAAGGGGTCAGAAAACCAGAAAAATAAAAAGGGGGTTGGGGAAAAGCAGCAACAAAACAACGCCTATGATTTTCCCTCATTGGGAAATAAATTCATCACCACGGGTATTAGTTGCCAGCCTCTCTTCATAATGTATCACTGTGTAACTGAAATCACGGGGTAACTGAGCACGCCCTGTTTAGGCCTGCCACCTGATTGGCTGCTCTGAAGCGGCAGAAGTGGATAACAACATGTTGATCCCCGAGAAGTTACGCATCTGCACGGAACCTCTACACTTGCATCATTGTATCTATGTTGTTCCCCTCTTCTGGAACGTTATGTTCTTCTCTGCTTGTGAAAATCCTATGCCTTGAAACCCTGTCCCACGGTCCCAAGGACTCTGCTTAGGCCCTTCTGTGACTGACAACGGGGATATTAACTTTGCGTCTCCTTAACTGAGTACTCCCTACCTGGCTGCGTGCTCTGAAGCAGCCGAACTGGATAAGAACGTGATGATCTCTGAGAAGTTACGCTTATGTACAGAACCGCTACACTTGCGTCATTGTATCCATGTTGTTCCCCGCCTCTGGAACGTAATGTTCTTTTCTGCTTGTGAAAATACTATGCCTTGAGACCGTGTCCCAAGGTCCCAGGGACTCTGGTTAGGCACCTCTGTGACTGACAACAGGGATATTAACTTTGCCTCTCAGAAGTGGGGAAGAGGTCCTCCTCCCCGGATTCTTCCACTCCATCTTCTCAGGGCTCTGAGGCCCAAAGGAAGTAAACAACTCCAAAAAGCCCGTCAGGATTCCTCCCCCATCAGTACAGCCCGCCATTTTCTCGAGGCTGCACCAAACCAAGTGTTCTCTGACATCACTCACCATGGGCCAAATGTGGACCCCAGGCATTTGCATTTGGCTTGTACTCCTCAAAGGGCTGTGGTGCAGTAGCTCAGAGACCGCAATTTGAGGAGGGGGGGGGGAAATTTGGTTGTAACTGTTTAAGACATCGCCTGAGGGGCTGAAACTGGAGGGGTTGCAAATGCAACATATGGGTAAAAGTCTCCGTGCAGCTGTCGAATTCCCCATCTCTTTCCAAATTTAATGTTTAGTCTTAGAGAAGGGTGTCCCTGGATTACGGTTTTGCCAGACAGATAGTGGCCCAGGCTCCTTCCATCCCCGTGCTTGACTATGTCTTGTTTCAGATTTTACTGAAGTAGGGATTTTAAGACGGGTAGTTAGCTGTTGTCCTGAGGGTATAAAAAGGCCGCAGGTTTGATACGGGGGATCCTGAAGTCCTGACCCTCCGACCCTGCCCTTGCAGCTCCACTACCCCTTCCCTGTCGGACCCCTCCCCTCCCTATCGCTCCCAGACTTCACCCCGCCCGGCCTCAGCTACACCCCACGCCCTGACTCCCGCTTGCCCACTCGCCGGCTCCTCCCACTGCCTCCGCCCCTCCCACTCGACCCCCCGCGTCGATCTCGCCCCACACTGACTTTGCTCTCTGCCGGCCTGGCCAGACGCACCTCCCGCCCTCGCCTGGGTCTGCACCTCTACCGCCGCCCTAGTCCGCGCGTCCCTCGCCGGTCCGCCGCTGCCGCGCCTCCGACTCCGAAGGCTCCGTGCCAGCGGACGCCCCAACCTCAGCCTTAGAGACCCCGCGGTCCGGGCTGACACGGAAGCGCAGCCATCCACGCTGCCGTCACGGCCAACAGGAGAGCCACGCGCCGCCGCCGCCACTAACGTAGTGCTGCCGCAGCTCGCCCGCCGCCCACCATGGCCCAGCAGCAAACAGGTAGCAGGAAGCGGAGCGCGCCGGCGGTTGAGGCGGGCGCCGGGAGCTCGCCGTCGCAGAGCTCGGCGGACGGAGAGGGGTCGCTGCTACCCAAGAGGCAGAGGCGGCCGCTGACCCGTCTCTCCGTGGTGCACTATCTGAAGGGCCGGGAGGTAGGCGCCCGGGGATCCGCGGGGCTCCAGGGCTTCGAGAGCGAGCTGCGGGGCTACGCGGTACAGAGGCTGCCCGAGCTGCTGACGGAGCGCCAGCTAGACCTGGGCACCCTCAACAAGGTGTTCGCGTCTCAGTGGCTGAACTCCAGGCAGGTGGTGTGCGGCACCAAGTGTAACACGCTCGTAGTGGTAGACGTGCAGTCCGGCCACATCACACGCATCCCCCTCATTCGGGACAAGGATGGCAGCCTGACCCAGGCCCGTCGGAGCTCCGGCATCCATGCCATCGAGCTGAATCCCTCCAAGACGCTTCTAGCCACCGGCGGCGAAAACCCCAACAGCCTGGCCGTCTACCGCCTGCCCACCCTGGATCCCCTGTGCCTGGGCGACCGCCATGGCCACAAGGACTGGATCTTTGCCATCGCCTGGCTGAGTGACACCGTGGCTGTGAGCGGCTCCCGCGACGGCACCGTGGCGCTGTGGCGAATGGACCCGGACATTCTCGATGGCACCATTGCCTGGCACAGTGAGGTGGGTCTCCCCGTATATGCCCACATTCGTCCGAGGGATGTGCACAGCATCCCCCGGGTCAGCACCAACGCGGGCAACCGCAAAGTGCGGGCCCTGGCCTTCAGTGGCAAGAACCAGGAGCTGGGAGCCGTGTCCTTGGATGGCTACTTCCACCTGTGGAAAGTCCGGAGCACACTATCCAGGCTGCTGTCCATCAGGCTGCCCTACTTCCGGGATAATGTGTGCCTGACCTACTGCGATGAAATGTCTGTGTACGCCGTGGGCTCTCATTCCCACGTCTCCTTCCTGGATTTGCGCCAGGGCCAGCAGAACATCCGGCCCCTGTGCTCTCGAGAGGGTGGCACGGGCGTCCGGTCCCTGAGCATCTACCGCCACATGATCACTGTGGGCACCGGCCATGGCTCCCTGCTCTTCTATGACATCCGCGCCCAGAAGTTCCTGGAGGAGAGAACCCCCGCCGGCCTCGACTCCGCTCTGGAACCTGCAGGGAGGAAGCTCAGGCTTGACTGTGGCAGAGGCTGGCTCAACCACGATGATTTCTGGGTGAATTACTTTGCTGGCGTGGAAGAGTTGCCCAGTGCGCTGTACACCCACTGCTACAACTGGCCTGAGATGAAACTCTTTGTGGGTGGGGGACCCCTCCCTGCAGGCCTCCATGGAAACTACGCAGGCCTCTGGAGCTAAGGATGGATGCCTTGTTCTCCAGGTGCACAGATGTACCTTTCACTTCTGCTTGATTTTACTACTTCATGCTGCGTTTTTTTTTGTTTGTTTTGTTTTGTTTTGTTTTTTGTTTTTGCAATTAACTCTCTGTGTCTTTTGCTTTCCAGTTGGAACCAGCCCAGCTTAACCTGTACTCTTCCAAGCAGAGCTAGTGAGTGATCTTTTGGTCAATGAAAACTTGGCTTTAAGACTTCTTGACTCCTGTCCAACATCATCTTTTTGAATTTTCATGCAAAGAATTTTGGTTAATCTTTAGTTGCATTTTCTTTGAGTGATTCATATATTCTGTTTCTTTAAAGAGATGCAGTCGTGCCCTTAGAATTTCATATATTCCCTTTTTCCCCTCGTTACCACTATTACAACAGCATTGTTTTTAGTTATTTTTCATTGCAGATAGGTGGTATACTAAGAGAAAATTTTCTACTAAGCAGGGTGTTTCTACGTCTTTTCTGGAGAGCTTACCATAGTTTTATAGCATTGTTCGATTGGGAAAATACATTCCAATTTCTAGATTAGATTACCTACTTTTGTAAACAATTTTGAAGTTGTGATCTTAGTGTATATAGTTTTTACCTTGTTAGTGCTAAAATGCTTTTCTAAAGTGTATTCTCTTTTAAAAGAACTTTTCATAGAATCTTTTGTTTGTATCAAACTTAATTAGTCAGAACACTTTAGGAGTGCAGGATTTCTTTTTCACTGAATTTTCAGAATTAATCTGAAAGTTGAAACAACCATTTTTTTTTTACCTTTCAAACCTTAGTTAAGTTGTTATTACCTGTCCTTAAATGGATAAAAGAATGTGTATTTTTTCACTTGTTGCCTTAGTACTATCAAGACTTGTGAATATATTTGAACATATGTTGTTTGAAAAACTTGCACAGTGCATTGGAGCCAACATGCAAAGCAGGAAATGTGAATGTGGAATGTATGGCAGGCTGGGCAGAATGTATACTGATCTAGGATATAGACTGGATATTTTTGCTGTTGTTGTTTTTAATAGAAAATGTTATATTTGAGGATATTTAACATTTTTCAATTCTGCTTAAGAGGTAATTCACAATAAAAAAGAAAATCAAAGACCAAAAATAGCACCTTCTGAAAAAAAAGATTCCTTATAAGATTTTACTTTGTGAAGTTCAGAGTCTTTCCTAAAGTATGTGTTGTTAAAAAGTAGTGATGTTATAAACCTTCAGTGTAATAGTATGCAAATTCAAGAACACAGGAAGTTTGTTTCCGATGAGCTGAGATTAATACTATGAGGAAGAAAAGTACACTGGGGCTCAGATAAATATAAATTGTGGACTGCTATGAAAAAAAGGTAATTCTCCATATGTGAGACTATTGGAAGTGAGAAGGAATATTTACCATTTCTCAAAACTGGCCAGGTTATGCTGACCTAGGATTAGGATTTTTTCACATGTGTTTTTCCTTAAATGTATGGGCACTCAGATGCTGTCTTGGTGTAAACACACAACATGCTGTTCAGTCACAAATCCGAGTAAGTCAATAAAATAAATTGTACTAAAAATCATTTAAAAAATACAAAAATAGTAAGTTTTTGGTTTTAGCCATTGTTATAAGAAATAAAAAAAGTGAACTTTTGTTTCTAGTCATTGTTATAAAGGCTAATATAATTGTTGTTATATAGCAGTAAGATGTATTTGTGTGCACGCATACGTCTTCATCTCAGTTGTAAATGTCTTGAGTGCAGAGAATGTAACCGTCATCTTTATATTGCCTCATTTCTCCACTGATACTTAGCAAATGAAAGGCAATAATTAAATGTTTACTAGACGAATGTATTTGCCTCTGGAGACCTAGAGTTTAAAGTTTTAAGTCAATAAATAAATAAATATTTACTCTTAAATAATACAGAATCCTGTTGTGTTTTCCACCGTTTTTTGGTAAACTTCGCCCTAATTTATTTTCAGGTCAGGCTGTTGAGCGTATCCATAAACTTACCCATATGTAATATTATAACAGGAAGGAACATGTGTAAATCTTACTTGGCACTGGAAATTAATCTTTTCTCCTGCAACCATTTAGGTTTAAAGATTTATTTAAAATATTTGATTGCTTTTTGTCTGAAATTAATTTTGAAACATGTTTTATAGTTTAAAAAATAACATGCCTGTAATCCCAGCACTTTGGGAGGCTGAGATGGGTGAATCACGAGGTTATGAGTTCGATACCAGCCTGGCCAACATGGTGAAACCCTATCTCTTAAAAAATATAAATAAATAACTAAATAAATAAAATAAAATAAAATAAAATAAAATATTTACTAAAAATTTCCTTAAATGTTACCCAGTAACTTCACCAAAGTATTCACTGCCTATCTTCTTGTAGGCAATAGAAATTTTTTTTTTTTTTTGTATTCTTGCAATTATTTTGGGACATGTACAAAACATTTTTGGAGTAAATAACACTTTTTACCTGGGGTGGGATTGTATTGTAGAGAAGAAATAGAAGACATGTCTTATTTCTTCTCTGTCTTGGTCCTTAATTTCATCACTGACTCACTCTTAACTTTTTTGTATTTTTGAGTATATCTTTTTGATGCTAAGTCACATGGCTTAACTTTTTAAAAGCTAATTTATGTGTATGTTTATATTTTGGAACTGTCTAGTTATTTTTAAATATTTTCTAATTCTGAGACCCTGATTTATAGAACTACAATTAATTATGTAACCTATAACTGTGAAATAATTGAAAAAAATGTCAACACTTCAGGAAGCTGATAAAGACAACGCACTTAACGTACATAAGGAAGTGCAAATATTTATGTATATATTACCTATCACTGATGCCTGAAAGGCCTCAGTTACTTACAGCTATGCATAAAATGTTAATTCTCTTTATCACTAACTACCTATTCACATATTTCTCTCAAAGCATACTTCGGATACAAAAGTTTATGTTCCTCTCCTTTACTCTTTGGAATCAGTTAATTTCTATTTTCTTTTAAAAAGGGTCGAAATAATTTACTTATCAAGGATACCTACTGGAATAAATTGAGGCGACTACTCTGGAAAAAAATTCATCCGTTAAATATTCTCTAGCATTAATGATAAACAAAATTGAATGTTTCAGAGGTTGATTTTTATCCGCTTGTACTCAGTGTTGAACAATTTGCCAAAATTTTTCCATTAGCTGATAATTCAGAGTGATTTTAGAAAGCGATCCACAAAGCTCTCCTGACAGCTTCCTAATTTCTGCAAATATTATTAGGTAACCCAGCTACATTAAACATGTCACTATGTGAGCTGCTCAGGGATGCATTTCAGTGAGAATGACATGTACTAATATGAAAGAGAGGCTGCATAAACCACAGGTTTTTGCTTTAAGAGATGTTACTGTGAGATCTGCTGAAAGGGTTGCCTGAAAGTATTTCAGACTACTAGTCTGCTGCAAACCCAGAGACACTTAGCATTGGAAATTGGCATCAATGTAAGTGCAACCTGTTTGTAGGAGGTTGCCATAAAATGGTCAAGCTGCCTCTTAGGAAGGAAGGTTCTTTCACTGTTCTATGTTTACTTTGCACAGGTATTGGTCTTTGCTCCATATGCTCTTTGCCTACTTAACTTTCTTACTAAGCTCTCTGTGACTTCCAGTACAGAATTAAGCATTTATCTTCTCCATGCTCACAGTGACTGTTTTCTTGTTTTCTTTATTATAGCATTTACCAGATTGTGATGCAATCACCTTGGGAGTGCTTAGCTTTCCAAGCCCTCTACTTGAAAATGAGCCCCGTCATCCCAACATCAAGCGTAATAGGCTGCACATACATGGCACTTGGGTGTTCAGTACAATGACTAATACATCAATTCTTTTGCATAAATTACTTTATCAGATTAGTTGACCAAAACATTAGGAAAGATGATAAAGATTAAGTAGATGAATGAAGAGTATCCTGAAGCAGGCCTCATGGTAATAATCCTCGTGATTCATAGCATGAAATAATGTGAGTAGAGCAGAAAAAAAACTTAAGTTTTGTCCAGTAGTGATACTGGACCCAGAGAACCAAGATGAAATGGAATAAATATTATTTTGTAATAATAAATACCTGGATTTAATCCCAATTCTATTATTTGTTTATAATAACCCATGGATATGCTGTTTAACTTCTCTAGACCTGTCCTTACATTATTATTTGTTCTATCCCCAACATCTAGCATACTGCCTGATGCATAAAGCATTCAATTTATATTAATTACTTTCCCCTCTAGATTCCTACCAATTCTGATAGGCATATGCCTTTTTTTGCTTGGTTACTATAAAAACAGTTTATGTTGCACACATAAAATATTAAATAAACACATTTCCACCAGCCAAAGATCACTACTGTCAGCAACTTAGTGTATGTTGTTCATGATTTTTTTGTACACATATGTACACATCTATGCAGTTGCCACTAAAATGGGAATATTTTGTACAGGTTGTTTTGCAACCTACTTTTCTTCAGTAAATGGCTCCATCTTTCCATCAAAATATTTATCATATCTAACAGTCAGGGTGTTTTAAATGTGTACATGCCGGGCCAGGCATGGTGGCTCACGCCTGTAATCCAAGCACTTTGGGAGACTGAGGCAGGTGGATCACCTGTGTTCAAGAGTTTGAGACCAGCCTGGCCAACATAGTGAAACCCCATCTCTACTAAAAATACAAAAAATCAGCCGAGTGTGATGGTGCACCCTTGTAATCTCAGTTACTCAGAAGGCTGATGCAGGAGAATCACTTGAACGTGGAAGGTGGATGTTGCAGTGAGCCTAGATCATGGCATTGCACTCCAGCCTGGGCAACAAGAGTGAAATTCCTTCTCAAAAAAAATGTGGCTGAAACTATAAAAGGATGATTTGATGCACTACTTAGAAAATTGTTGCCACCACCAGAAATCATCAGAGTGACACATCAGATATTTAACCAAATATGAGTGTATACTTATACCGTAAGAGTTTTTAAAAAATATTTATTGTGTTAGCAGTACTCTCAGCCTAGCTATTTGTGTAATTCAGTGATTTTCAGTCCTTAGAACACATTAGAATCACTTGCACATATATTGAAAGTAAGAGATGCTTCAGTTCATATCTACTGTAACGGAATTTTCTTTTAAAAACACCATTTGATTTGAATGTTTTCAAATTAATCCATTCAAAAACAAAACAAGACAGCAACAAAAATGTCATCTGCCTTAGAGATTTATGGTGTAGCAGAAGAGAAAGATAGTTAATTCAATAATCACAACAAAATGGTATAAGTACAGTATTAAGGATATATACTAAAAACAGTGAGAATATGGACAAAATAGAAATGAATTCTGCCTCAGGTTGTGGAGGGCTCCCAAAAAAGGCAGTAGGTTAATCTGTGTCCAGAAAGTGAAATAAGAATGAAGAAGGCGAGCCAATATTGACTTCAAAGGACCTTGTGAGTGTCTTAATTGTATGGGCGCATACATACGTACGGGGCTGTTGCAATTTGGCCTTGTGGACTTTGACGTGCCTGTGGGATTTCCTGATGGAAATGTCTGGTTGGCAGTTAGACGTGGATTTGGCCCTCATAAGAGAGATTAGGGCTGGAAACACAAGTGAGAATGCTATAGAAATAATATTTGGGAGAAGCAAGCAAGGTTGTAGTGCATAGCGTCTCAGAATCTAAGTCTTCTGGCTCTCATTTCAAAATTCATATATCTTTAAATAGGTCTACACATATATGTATGTATGTATAGAGTGCACATATATATGTGTAGATATATATAGAGAGAGCTACACATAATAATGTGTACATACAGGGCTGTAACCATTTGACCTTATGGACTTTGAAGTGCTTGTGGAATTTTCTGATGGAATGTCTGGTTGGCAGTTAGAAATATGGATTTGACACTCATAAGAGAGGTTATATATGCATATGTTTATGCATTATTATATGTCTGGGGCATAGTAGGTAATTAATTACTTGTAGATTGATAGCCAAATAAATGTTTGTTGAGTTTATATTAAATAGTACTTATTGCCCCCAAGAAGCAATATTTCATATTTTTGTGTAATGACCAACTTTTTAATTTCCCTAATGCAATCACATTAACCCAAAGATGATAAAGGAAATCTCCCAAATGTTGCTGTGTTTTAAATGAACAAATAAATCTATGTTTTGGTTAGATGTATTTTTTCATTTTTATAGAATATAGGTCATTCTACAGTTGGGCAAGAAGAAAGCTAAATATTGGTGATAACTTCCTTACAAATGACTTTTTTGTTTTTTCCATTTTGGAGGTACAGTTCACTGAAGCAAACACATTGATGATGTCAATGAGAGTAATGGTGCTATTTTCACCCTTTCTAATGACATTATTGTGCCATTCTCTGTTTCAACCTAAGGCATTAATGTTTCATGTTGATTAAATTTTAACATCTAAATTGCCCTTTTATGTTACACACAAATGATAAACTTGAATGTTGGAGTCAGAGAGCAGCAACTTCCGTTTTCTCTAGGCTCTTAGTAAATTTATCAAGTCACATCCCCCAGCACCTCAGAAATGGCTTATTTCTGTTTTTCTTTACTCACCCAGGAAATACTGAGTTGAGTGTGACTTTTGTTTTTGAATCATCTTATATAACTAAAATTAGACTTCATTTTACAAATAGTTGCATTCCTTGACATTTGTACATGAAGCACATTTTTGAAAATGGAATCATATATTTTCCCATTGACTTACATAATAATTTTAGAAGTGCCACCTTTATTACAGATTGATTTCCAATTGACAATGAGTTGTAACATGTTACCACTGCCTCCACTTCTGAGACATGTGCTTTAGTCTTCAAGTAAGAGATAAGTAATATAATGGAATCTCTAATTTCAAAGAATACTAAAGAATGCTTTCAGAATATGATAAATCAAACTCTAATTCATTTGTGTAGAAAATGAAACTTCTTAAAATAGGACATCATGCAATTTGACTTGCTCTGTATATATTTATCACAAGCCAGAGCAAATCCTAAACGTCATGCTTAAGGAATTCAATTTTTTCTTTTTCTCAGGTTATTCTTTATGAAGATTCCCCTAAGAAAAGGCTTTTGGCTTATGGATATTTCCTGGGAATTATAATAATTATTTGTTTTTCCTCACTATTTTAATCTCTAAAACTTTGGATATTTATGTTCGTTTTAAAAAGGCTGTTTAAGCATCATCATGCTAGATGGAAGTATGGCCCCAGAAATAACAAGGATGCAAATTTTTCCTTAACCCATATATGCCTGAGGTTGCATTTTTTGTTTTTAATTTTTGCAATCAGATCTTGGTAATGACCTTGAACAGTAGGATGTATATAACTTCCATATGCTTAGTGTTCCAATAATGGAACACTAGGCATATATAAGTTTAATTGCTTTCTTAAGATCGGGGCTTTATTTTTTTTTAATTTTTAAATCTGGCAAAATCCATATACATAAAATTTTCAACCACCATTTTATTTTCTGTCTGTATGGCTTTGACTACTGTAGGCATCTCATGTCAATTGAATAATACAGTATCTGTCTTTTCATGTGGTTTTGATGACTAGATTAATTCACTTAACAAAATGCCCTCAAGGTTCATTCCTGCTGTATCCTGTGCCAAAATGTCCTTCCTTTCTAAGGCTGAACAACATTCCATTGCATGTATACACCACATTTTGTTCCTCCATTGATCTGTAGATAGATGCTTAGGGTGCTTCTACCTCTTTGCTACTGTAAATAATACTGCTATGAACATGAGTATGCAAATATCTTGTATTCAGTATACATGGACATAAAGATGGGAACAATAGACACTGGGAACTACTTGAGCAGGGAGAGCAATAGCAGGGCAGGTGTTGAAAAACTAACTTTGAGTACTATGGCCACTATCTGGGTGATGGGATCATTCCCACCTCAAACCGCAGCATCACACAATACACCAATGTAACAAACTGGATATGTACCCCTTGAATCGAAAGTAAAAGTTGAAATTTTAAGAAAATGGAAAGTGGTATTTTCATTAGTGTCACTTGCCTTTTTAAAATTTTTATAAATTTGAAATTATGAATTACTGCATTAGCTCTGATGAAGGATTCATTTATTCATTGAGTATTAATTGTCTTTGCTTTGAAATACAGATGATCCTGTATTGATAGAAGGCACTAAATAATAACTTGATGGGAAGTCTGGAAAATGTTGAGGTAGATGTAGAATATCTTCAGGATGTGACATCACTTAAGCCTTATGTAGAGGTTTTCTAGGTGTTTCTGTTGACCATCCTCAAATGTATCTCCAAATTCTGATATCTAGGAGTGGCTTACTCTATACAGTGAATTGTAAATATTGTTTCAGATGTGTCATGTTAGTTTTAACAAACACTTAACCTAACAATTTTTTGGCCTATTCCACAACTGAGCATTGAGTGGGCTCCATTCTCTCATTTCTATCTACTAGGTTCATTTGATATTAAGTATTGATTATAAGCATTATTCACTTTTCTATGCCATTTGTACTTTCAACAGCTTCCTTAAATCATATTTTCTGAAAAATAATTATAATTTTAAAAAATGATATATAGAGTTTTTAAAATGACATGTACAATTATTAAAATGAGAAAAAACACTCTTGTGAATGGGAGCCAGAAGTTAGTGTAGAATATAAATGCTTAAGTATATAGCTATACTTAGATGCTGTGATTACACAAAATACTTTCATTGGTCTTTATACTGATCTTTATTTATAAGGCACAAAGTAGACATATTTTATAAACTCTTTAAGTTATAAGAGTTATAATCCACATAGAAAATAGTTACGTACTCAGTAGGGCAAGAAAAAATGTGTAGCAACATACTTGATTAATCTATTTCTCTTCTCAACAACCACAAAATTTTCTTGCCGTTTTTGTTTCCATTCAAGTTTTAGGATTGTTTCCTTCTATTTCTGTGAAAAATGGCATTGGAATTTTGATAGAAGTTGCATTGAATCTTTAGCTTATTTAAGGCAGTATGGTCATTTTAATGTTATTAGTTCTTATGATCCATGAGAAAGGGATGTGAGTTTTGCTGTTGTGTAAAATTTTGTGTAAATGTCTGTTAGGAACATTTGGTCTAAGGTCCAGTTTAAATTGAGTATTTCTTTGTTTCTATATGAACTGTGTAATGTTGAGAATGGGGTGTTCAATTCCCTCACTATTACTATAATGAGGTATATATCTCTCTTCAAATCCAGTTATTTGCTTTTATGAATATTGGTGCTCCAGTGTCTGGTGTACTTATATTTAGAATCATTATATCATTTTTTTCTGGATTGATCCCTTTACCCTTATATAATGATCTTCACTTTTTTTTTTTCACTGTTTTTTGACTTAAAGTTAGTTTTATCTGATATAGGTCTGGCTATTTCTTCTTGCTATTGGTGTCTGTTTACATGGGATATCTTTTGCCATCCCTTTATTTTCAGTCTATGTGTCTTTATGTCCGGTACATTTCTGGTGGGCAGCATATAGTTAGATTATCTTTGCTTATTTATTTAGTCTTTCTAGGTAATTTAAGTGGGTAATTTAATCTGTTCTCATTTAAGGTTATTATTGGTATTTAAGATTTTGTTCCTGTCATATTACTGTTTTTCTGGTTGTTCTGTGTATCATTTCTTTCTTTTTTCTTATTCTTTGTCATTGTGGTTTGGTGGTGTTCTGTAGTGGTACCATTTGAGTCCTTTCTCTTCTTCATTTGTGTCTTTGCTTTACAAGTAAGACTTACACTTTTTTTTTCATGTTGAATGTTGCCTTTCTCTCCTGCCTCAGTCCGGGTTGCAGTGCAGTACACAGTTCAATATGAACTGGGCTGTCAAAATGGCACCATGCTGCCACTGTTTAGGACCTGGGTTTGTGGGACCCAGTGTGATCTCTCTCCGGATCAATGCTTTCACCCATTTTCTAGGTAGCTCCCTGTTATTAGTCTTGGGGCCCATGAGGGGTGGAAGAGCTTTCCCAGGGTTAAGATTGGAGAAGTTTGCCAGGCGCGGTGGGTCACGCGGGTAATCCCAGCACTTTGGGAGGCCAAGGCGGGTGGATCACGAGGTCTCTTGATCGAGACCATCGTGGTCAACATGGTGAAACCCCGTCTCTACTAAAAATACGAAAAATTAGCTGGGCGTGGTGGCGCCTGCCTGTAATCCCAGCTACTCAGGAAGCTGAGGCAGGAGAATTGCTTGAACCCAGGAGGCTGAGGTTGCGGTGAGCCAAGATCGCGCCATTGCACTCCAGCCTGGGTAACAAGAGTGAAACTCCGTCTCAAAAAAAAAAAAAAAAAAAAGATTGGAGAAGTCCAGTGCATGAATGTGGACTGCTGAGGCTCTCTCATTTATCCTTTCCCTGCATTGGGGAATCTTTTCCCTGCTCCCAGCCAATTCTGACTGAGCTTACTGTGTGGCATTCTTCTCTTTCCTTGCTTTAGGTGCTCCTGTCACTTTAGGTGTTCTGTTGAATTCCAGTGTTCTCTCTTGGATGATTTAAACATAGGTCAGGGACTTTAGAACGTGGATCCTGGTGGAGCTACTCACTATTGTGATTCTTCTTAGTGGAGAAGGAGAGTAATTAGCCATCCTGAACCCCTCCCCTGACTTTTTATTTTACAGATAAGCTTATTAGATTAGCATTTTGTACAACACAGAAAACGATACCTAGCAATTGTCTCCTTTGCGGAAGAATTCAGTACACCTTGCAATGCTAAGAGTGGCCCATGAAGCATAAGTGAATGTAATAGTCATCTAATTTTAGGGGAAGTGTCTCCAGATGAAAGTTTTGCATAAGTTAATGGTAATTGACCACGTATTAAATGAACTGATATGATGTCTTTCATCATGTGACTAAAAACAATTTGAAACTACTTCCCATGTTTCAAAAAGGTTGCTGCCTAAACTCGTCTTGCATGAATAACATATCATTTGCATAGAATGGGATCCCTATATGATGATCCCCAAATTTCTACCCAGTGCATTATATTTCAAGTGATCTCAGAACCCAGAGATACTGCAGTGCCTGTGGTCTTTAGGGACTGGGCGAGGTCCAGGCCACCTAGAAAAAGAAAATCAATACTGAGTAGAAAATCATTACTGAGAAAGAAAATCAATAGTGAGTCTCTATCTGCTATCACTTAGCTAAGATAATTTTCCGTGAAGTTCATAGGAATTGAGTGATGATTTTACTCTTGGTAAATCATGTATTATTTGTAAACTGTAGGTAAATTATAAGAATAGGAAGTTGTATAATTATAGGAAAAGTGTTCAAAAGAGTATCCGTAGTTCTTTTTAATACATCAAGCTTCTAAGCACATTAAGATTGGACCTTACAATGGAAAAACTTAAGGTAGATTAATCTAAAACAAAATGGTTATTTTTCAAACATTAAATAGTATGTTACAAAATATTGGCACATTCAAACAAATGCTCACTTTCCTGCAGTAATATTTAATATTATGCCATTTTCATTGCAATGAAATAATTTCTCTGATCCTTTAATGGTATGCAATCTGAATATCAATAGTAGCTTATTACAGTTTTTAAAATTTGTTTGTTAGTATATATTCTTCCTCCTAAGTGAACTGCTTTTATTCTCCTGTTGATCTATTTATGCTAAATATAATATGTTTGGTTTTGTCAAAATAAGTATACTGTAAGAATATTTATGACATGTATAATTGCATGCATAACTCATAATTACAAGTCTATAGAAGGAACATGAGACATTGATGAGGAATAACTAGTTATGATTCATTTGTTAGTATTCTCTTTACAGTTTCATCAAAATTGTTGCTTCTTAAGTGTTTATGCCTTGGTAAGTACATTAATTCAATGAAAAAACATTACTAATGCAGGGTTCAAGCTAGAAAAATAAGCCTTCATACTTAACATAAGTGTATATCTACATTACCACACCAGTAGATAGTAATGTCTATAACAAAATAAGGGAACTTCAGTTTAAACAAACTTTTATTATGGTCCATGATACACTCAGATATGCCACTGATTAATTTGCTCATAGTCTAATAGCTTTTCATTGTACATTTGCATCAGTTCACATTTAGAATAAAATCCTACCAAATTCAGAATAATTTACCTGGCAGTCTCTGCACACTTTTTGCTCAGAGCCACTCAAATAGAGGAAAAAAAACAAAAACAATTTAATCAGGGCATAAAGGAAATAAATACTACTATACTAAAATTGGACAGTAAGCCTCATTCTTTAAATACTTGCTAATTTCTACTCTGTTTTATTTTCTGATCATTTATTGTGTTTACATTTCTTTGTTTTAAATTACTTCCATAAGGCACTACCCCAACCCTGATTCTATCCCCTTGCTTGCTTAGGTCTTTATTTGCCATCAGATCTTATAGTTTATTTAGTAGGCTTTGTAGTCAGATATTTTCTTGCCCCATGTATATCCATGCCTCTGATTGTTTCTTTTCTTGTAGTGTGTTTGTGTGTGTATTAGAGAGAGGAGAGAGAGAGAGAGAGAGAGAGAGAGAGAGAGAGAGAGAGAGAGAATCTCAATGGAGGTCTCATAGGATAACTCATTATCTGTATAAACACAGGTCAGGGACTTTAGAACCTGGATCCTGGTGGAGCCAATTGATTCTTATGTGTCCATATGCTACTGTTTAAAAAAACGTAGTCAATATTAACTCTTTAAAAAATGTTCAAGAATAATTAATGTATTTGAAGCATACTTCAAGATAATTTTAAAGATATATAAGATTATCTTTTGATGCACGAGCATCAAGACAAACTGGGAATAATTTTCTTTTTCAAATGATGCTCCTGAGAAGATACAAATATAATCTGCCTTACTCTTTAACCCTTTTCCCATCTGCCCTCAGAATATTCGCCAGCGGTGCTTCCGAGTGCAGCTTTTACCCCAAGGTAACTTTGCCACAAAGTATCTTGCTTTTATTAATTTCACATCATTCTAGTATATAGACTTTGGAAACAAGAGATAGCCTTCTATTTATAACATTTTGTGTTCGGAAGTGGTATTTCCATTTGGAAAATGTAGTAATTCTTGATTGCTGAAAATGTAAAAATCATAGAAAAGGTGGCATTCCGATACATGATGGTAACATCATTCTCGAACAGTTGCTGGCTGAAGATCCATTGGATGAATCTGATTTTTCTGAAATAGATTATTCTGATATTAGTTCTGTTTAGAAATAACTCTAAAATAGTTTTAATATTTTATTTTCACATTAAAAATCAAATTTGCTTTAGTTTCAAAGAGCATGCTTATGTAAAATTACATGAGCACTGACAACGAGCTTACTTTTTTTTCTAAATAAGAAAAGGGCTAATCAGCTGTAGTATCAAAAAGTCTTTCAGTTACAGGGGAAAGAAAAGAAACAAAAGGGAACAAAAAAAATCTTTTTAAAAATCCTTACTAACAGTCTGTGTTCTGTCATGTCCCAGTTATCATTTTAATTCAATTTTAGTTAAATTAGGATAGTATTGTTCAATAACTAGCAATATAAGAACACATCAATTTGACCAAAATCTTAAGGAAAAGCTCAATGAAAACAAAAAGCCAAGTATCATTTCAAAGAGCAATAAATTATAGTGGCAAGGAACACAATTTATTATACAATGAAATAAACATAAAGCATATTTTTTCTTTTGGAAGTTGCAATATAAGCAGTAGTTTATATTTGCTTACTCTCACAGTAGAGCTTAATAAATCTAACAAATGTGGCTTGATTTACATCCAAGGTAGAAATTCTTCAATAAACTGGCCACTTATTAATTTTTGATTTTAAATTTTTATATTTTAAAATTTTTAAATATGTGTTTGACAAATATAGATTAAACAGATTCAAGATGTAAAATGTGATTATCTGATATACTTTGTATAAAGATAACCCCAATAAAATATATTAGCACATCTATCATCATCTAGGCCATATATTAGATCACCAGAAATTGTTCATCTTATAACTAAAAGTTCGTATCTTTGATCACATCTCATTTCCCCTATTCCCTATCCCCTAGTAACCATTATTCTATTTTCTGCTTCTGTAACTTCAAATTTTTAGATTCCAAATATAAGTGAGATCATACAGTTTTTGTCTTTATATTCCTGGCTTATTTCACTAAGCATAATGACTGCCATGTTCACACATGTTGTGAATGTCATAGAATTTCCTTTGGCTGAATAATATTTTATTATATATTCATATAGGAAAATATATGACAATCTCTTCACCTACTTATCCATTGATGGACAGTCAGGTTGTCTTGTATCTTGGCTACTGTAAATAATGCTGCAATAAACATAAAGATGCAGATATCTCTTTGAGATATTGATTTAACTTCTTTTGGATACACAGAAGTGGTATTACTGGATTATAGGGTAATTCTGTTTTTAATTTGTTGGATAATATCCGTATTGTTTTCCATAATGGTAATATCGATTTATATTTTCACTGGATGCAATGGTTCTCTTTTCTCTATAACCTCTATGAACAATTGTCATCTCTTGTCTTTTTCGTAATAGCCATCCTAAAAGTTGTGAGATGATATTTCACTGTGGTTTTGATTTACATATTCCTAACAATTAGTCATATTGAGCAGCTTTTCATATACAGTTATGGATTGTGTAATGGTGTTTCAGCCAACAACAGACCCATAAGATTATAATAGAGCTGAAAAAGTCTTATTGCCTAATGACATTATAGCCATCATAGTGCAACTCATTACTCATCTTTGTGATGATGCTAGTGTAAACAAAGTGCACTTGCAGTCGTTTAATAGTCTACATCACACAGTTATATATAATACATAACAGTTGATAATGATAATACATGACTATAATACTGGTTTATTTATTTACTATGCTATACATTTTTGCATTATTTTAGATTGTGCTTCTTCTACTTACAGGGGGGAAAAAACCTTTTAGGTGTAAAACAGCATCAGGCAGGTCTTTCAAGAGGTATTCCAGAAGAAGGTATGGTTGTCATAGGAGATGACAGCTCCATGTGTGTGATTGCCCCCAAAGACCTACAAGTGAGACAAAATGTGGAGGTGGAAGACGTGATATGAATGACCCTGACCCTGTGTAGGCCTAGACTAATGTGTATGATTATGTATTATTTTATAAGACAAAAGTTTCAAAAGTTAAAAAAGTTAAAAGAAATGGCTGGGCGTGTTGGTTCATGCCTGTAATCCCAGCCCTTTGGGAAGCTGAGGCAGGTAGATCACGAGGTCAGGAGTTCAAGAACAGCCTGACCAACATGGTGAAACCCCATCTCTACTAAAAGTACAAAAATTAGCTGGGCATGGTGGCACTTGCCTGTAATCCCAGGTGCTCGGGAAGCCGAGGCAGGAGGAATCCTTGAACCTGGGAAGCGGAGGTTGCAATGAGCTGAGATCACGCCACTGCATTCCAGCCTGGGTGACAGAGTGAGATTCCATCTCAAAAAAAAAAAAAAAAAAAAAAGATAAAAACTTTAAAAATAGAAAAAAGCCTATAAAATATGAATATAAGGAACTAAAATATTTTATAGCTGTATTATGTGCTTGTGTTTTAAACTATTACAAGAGCCAAAAGCTTACAAAATTTATAAAGTAAAAAAGTTTAAGTAAGCAAAGATTAATCTTTTATTGAATAAACAAAAATATATATTATAACTTTAGTGTAGCCTAAGTGTACAGTGTTTGTAAAGTCTACAGTCATATACCATAATGTCCTGGGCCTTCACATTCACTTACCAGTCATTCACTGATCCACCCAGAACAACTTCTAGTCTTGCAAGCTCCATTCATAGTAAGAGACCTTATAGGTGTACAGTTTTTTTTTTTAATCTTTTATACTGTGTTTTACTGTATACTTTCTATGGTGAGATACATTTAGACCTTACCATAGCATTGTGTTATCATTGCCTATAGTATTCGGTACTGTGTCATGCTGTATAGCTTTGTAGCATAGGAACAATAGGTCACACCATATAGCATAGGTTTGTAGCAGACTATATCATCTAGGTTTCTATAGGTACACTCTATGATGTTTACACAATGACACAATTGCCTAATGGCATATTTCTCAGAGGTATCTCCTTTGTTAAGCAGCGTATGACTGTACCTGTTGTATGTGTTTTATGGAAAAATGTCCGTTTGGATCCTTTGCCCATTTTTACTTGGATTAGTCGATGCTTTGTAGATTTTTTCTTTTTTTTTACTATTGAGTTGTATGAGTTCTTTATATATTTTGGATATTTATTCATCTCCTAAGAGATGTATTGCTGCATACATGCTTTACCATTCCATAGCTCGCCTTCTCATTTTGATGATGTTTTCTCTGTGTTATACTAAAGTTTTTCAGTTGGATATAGTCTCACTTGTTTATTTTTGCTCTTGTTGCTTGTGTTTTGGTGTCCTATATGTAAAGATAAATCATTGCCGAGACTAATATATTTGAATTAAGGGTGAGCAAGCATTCTTCGATATACTGCCTTCCTTTACACCAACGCACTGCAATTTGTATTGGAAATAATTATTAACATTAATTTTTTCAGCAAGGAAGATTGATAACCTACTCGAAATGATATTAATTTTTGGTAATGATTTCCCTAATAAATAGATTTTTTATAACATGCATTTCTGATTTTATTATGATTACATTCAGGAGCTATTGTTATAACTTTGCCAAGATTGTTAAGCGTTATTTGTAACCTTAATGTTGCCATTGTTATTCATTTATTGACTGCTGAAAGAACATGCAACTCTACAAACTCTGTAGTCCAAACCTATATAGGCATATTTATCGTTTTATTCCACATAATCCTGTTTAAATGAATAATGTAAAGTTAAATTAATCTTTTAACGTTTACTACATTCAAAAGGCATCATTCATAGATGAAAATAGAATACATTTTTTTAATTACTTAAGGTTAATTCAATCTGTCTATAACATTTCTACTTGTGACCTAATGGAAATACGAAAGAGCCATTTACAGTGAGTACTTACAGGGAATGTGAAAATGAAATTGTAAAAGAACCCACACAACCCCTAACTACTTGTTTTTGATAACACTGATATTTGTAGAAAAAAATATGTATAGTAACTAGATTGCTGAATAAGAATAAAAACCTATTTTTTGTATTTAACTTTTTTTTTTTTTTTTTTTTGACGGGGTCTCACTCTGTTGCACAGGCTGGAGTGCAGTGGCATGATTGTGGCTCACTACAACCTCCACCTTCTGGGTTCAAGCTATCCTCCCACCTCAGCCTCCACGCCTGGCTAATTTTGATATTTTTGAGTAGCTGGGACTATAGGCACATGCCTCCACGCCTGGCTAATTTTGATATTTTTTGGTAAAGGTGGGGTTTTGTTGTGTTTTCCAGGCTGGTCTCAAACTCCTGAGCGCAAACAATCCACCCACTTCAATCTCCCATATTGCTGGGATTACAGGCATGAGTCACCATGCCTGGCCTGAATCTAACTTTTGTTGATAAAAATGAATAATATGTGCCAGGTGAAGACGTACTATAATATTGTGATATAAAATAAACAGTCCTTGTAGAAGTTTATTTTTATTCAATACATGTGTACTTCACGTTTGTAAGATTATTCATTATTTATGTGTATTTTGGTAGTGCATTTCGAAATTATCTTGTTAGCTGATATAACAGAAAGGAGAAACTGCTTTCCAAGTTAAGTATATGTTAAATTCAAAAGAAAGTCACCTTTAAAACAATCTCACACAGCTTTACATGATTGCTATGGTGGTATCAGGCTGATATATAAACTTAGAAAAAAGATCTGCACAATTAATTGTATTCCTTTGACAACAACAAAAATTCATTATTAACAATCATTGTACTTTAGTACATTTATGAATGCTGGCATACCTTCTTTTATTGTGCTTGTATCTGTGCTTCACAGATACGGCATTATTTTGTTTGTTTATTGTTTTGTTTTGTTTTTAAATTGAAGGTTTGTTGCAACTCTGCATCCAGCAAGTCTATCAGTACCATTCTTTTCCATCACCATGTGTTCACTTCATGTTTCTGTATCACATTTGGGTGACTCTCACTATATTTCAAATTTTCATTACTATTGTGTCTGTTATAGTGATTTGTGATCAGTAACCTTTGGTGTTACTATTGTAATTGTTTTAGGGCACTATGAATCACACCCTTATAAGATAGTGAACTTAATGCATGTTATATATGTTCTCACTGCCCCACCAATTGGCTCTTCCCCTGTCTCTCCATTTTCTTGGGCTCCCAATTACATCAGAGGCAACAATATTGAAGTTAGGCCAATTAATAAATATACAATGGCCTCTAAGCATTTAAGTCAAAGAATCTGTACAGCATTCACTTTAAATCAAAAGCTAGAAATGATTAAGTTTAGTCAGAAATACCCATCCAAAACCAAGATAGGCCAAAAGTTAAGACACTTACGGCAGTTAGCCAAGTCGTGCATTCGAAAGAAAAGTTCTCAAAGGAAATTAAACGTGCTACTCCATTGAACACAGGAATGATTTTTTTTTTTAAAAAAAAACAGCTTTATTACTGATATGGAGAAAGTTTTAATGGTCTAGCCAGAAGAACAAACCGAATACATTACTCTCTTAAGCCAAAGCCTAATCCAGAGCAAGGTCCTTACTCCCTTCAATTCTGTGAAGGCTGAGAGAGGTGAGGAAGCCGCAGGAGAAAAGCTCGAAGGTAGCAGAGGTTGGTTCACGAGGTTTAAGGTAAGAAGTCATCTCCATAAATTAAGAGTTCTAGATGAAGTGGCAAGTGCTGATGTAGAAAATGCTTCAAGTCATCCCTATTATCTAGCTTAGATAACTGATGATGGTGGCTGTACTAAATAACATATTCTCAATGTGGATAAAATAGCTTGATATTGGAAAAAGATGCCATCTAGGACTTTCAGATCTATAGAGAAGTCAATACCTGGCTTCAAAGCTAGAAAGGACAGGATGACTCTCTCGTCAGGGGCTAATGCTGTTGGTGACTTTAAGTTGAAGCCAATGCTCATTTACCACTCTGAAAATCCTATGGCCTTAATAATTATGTTAAATCTACTCTGCCTATGCTCTACAAAAGAAACAACTAACCCTGGATGGCAGCACATTTATCCACTTCGTGGTTTGCTGAATATTTTAAGCCCATGGTTAAAATCTACTGCTCAGGGAAAAACAAAAACAAAAACAGTTCCTTTCAATTATTGCTGTTCATTTGCAACACACCTCGTTACCCAAGAACTCTAATGGTGACAAACAAGAAGATTAATGTTGTTTCATGATTACTGATATAACACATTTTGCAGTCCATTGATCAAGGAGTCATTTTGACTTTCAAGTCATTATTTAAGAAATATGGCCAACCGCGGTGTCTCACATCTGCAATCCCAGCACTTTGGGAGGCCAAGGCAAGTGGAACATTTGAAGTCAGGAGTTTGAGACCAGCATGGCCAACATGGCAAAACCCCATCTCTACTAAAAATACAAAAATTAGCTGGGTGTGATGGCATGCACTTGTAATCCCAGCTATTTGGGAGGCTGAGGCAGGAGAATCACTTGAACCCAGGAGATGGAGGTTGCAGTGAGCTGAGATCATGCCACTGCACTCCAGCCTGGGAGACAGAGTGAGACTCTGTCTCAAAAAAATAAATAAATAAGACCATAGTTAAAATAGTAATCCCTCTGATAGATACGGGCAAAGTAAACTGAAAACCTTGCAGGAAAGATTTACCATTCAAGTTGCCATTAAGAACATTTGTGATTCATGGAAGGAGGTCAAAATATCAACATTTTGATAGGAGTTTGGAAGAAGCTGATTCTAACCCTCATGGATGATTTGCAGGTTTCAAGACTTCACTGGAGTAAGAAACTGCAGATATGGTGGAAATAGCAAGAGAACTGGAATTTGAAGTGACCCCTGAAGATCTGACTGAATCCCTGCAATCTCATGATAAAACTTGAACAGATGATGAAGTGCTTTCTATGGATGATCAAAGAAAGTGATTTCTTAAAATGGAATTTGCTCCTGAAGAAGATTCCTTGAAAATTGTTGAAATGTCCACAAATGATTTGGAATATTACATAATCTCAGTTTATAAAACAGCAAATATTTGAGAGGATTGATTCCAATTTTAAAAGAAGTTCTATTGTCTGTAAAATGCTACCAAACAGCATCATATTCTGTAGATAAATATTCTGTGAAAGAATCAATCAGTGTGACAAATTTCATTGTTGTCTTCTTTTAAGAAATTGCAGCAGCCACCCCAGCCTTCAGCAACCACCACTCTGATCAGTCAGCAGCCACCAGCATTTAGGCAAAACCCTCCACCAGAAAAAGGCATATGACTCGCTGAAGGCTCAGTTTACTTTTAGCAATAATGCTATGGTACACTTAATAAACTACTATAGTGTACATATGACTTTTTTTTTTCTTTGAGATATGGTCTCTTTCTGTTGCCCAGACTGGTGTGCAGTGCCATGCATGGCTCACTGCAGCATTAACTTCCTAGGCCCAAACCATCCTCCTACGTCAGCCTCCTAAGTAGCTGGGAATACAGGCATGCAATATCAAGCCTGGCTAATGTTTTTAAAGATAGGGTCTCCCTATGTTGCCCAGGCCGGTCTGAAAGTCCTAGGCTTAAACAATCTGTCTTGGCCTCCCTAAGTGCTGGGGTTAAAGGCATGGGCTAGTGCTCTCAGCAGAAACATAATGTTTATGTGCCCTGGAAAACCAAAAAAAAAAAAAAAAAAAAAAAAAAAAGATGAGTGGCTTGTTTTATTGTGATATTGGTTTTATGGCAATGGTCTGCAACTGAACTCACATTATCTCCAGGGTATTCCTCTAGTAGCAGATATATTAAAGGTATAAAATTCGTACATTTTAAAAACTAGAATGCTGATTTCTTTAAGAGCTCAACTGTCTAATACATTTGTTTGGAATTTAAATGTTTCATATATTGCGGAAATTGTGGCACACTTAATTTGTTATTCATGTATATAAAAAAGCCCCTCAATATTGTCATCTAGCTTTGAAGGTGTGACAATATAAATCATAATTCAAGGTCATGCTGTCAAAGAATTTTGCAGAATTTATCTATCTGTAAACTTTTTTTTCCACATTTGGTGATAAAAAACTTAAAAAATAAGGGTGTTTCACAAATTGAAGCAAAAATACAAAAGTTGAACAATCTTTTAAATTTGAGATGAATCCTATTGTTGAATGTTCATTTTCTTGCATAAATTTTCACTCAACAATATGTAGCTCTGTGTCAGATACACTCTCTGTCTTTCTGCCTTACAGAAATCCATAATCTTGCAGAGCAACCTACCTGTAGACACATATTTGGATTGCGGCTTTAAGTATTTACAGGGAATGGTGGTGCCACAAAGCATGGAATTGTCATTTATTTTTGGAGTATGTGATGAGAAAGAATTACTGCTTTTGCTGAGGCTTAGAGGAACAGATATTAAAGAAGACTTTCATGAAGAGGGGTCATTAAGATGGTTCTAGCAAGTATATGTCATACAATATAGGAAGGGTATTCTAGGCCTAATGAACAAAACATAGAAGTGCATAGAAATTAGAAAAAGCAAGTGGCATTCAGGTAAGGCTGTAATGAGGAGACAGAGAGAAAGAGGAAAGAGGAAGTTTATGGCACACTACTAGATGCCATTCAAATGAGTTTGATACTAGATTAATACAGAGCTAATGAGGGATAATATAGCTTCCAGCCATATCCCCTAAAGAATGTTAATATTATTAGTCGGCAAATACTTTGTGTATAGACGTCTGAAATTTTAGAGGAAACCAAATAGCAAGTCCTTCTATATGTTTAATTGTACATTAAATTCAACATTACTTTTCAAGGATTGATCTGAAAGTTTTATGAAGAGCAGGATTTTAATTCTCTTGGCTGGCAGGAAGGAGTGACATTCGAACTAACATTTCTAATGTAAGGTTTGCTAAACAAATGTGTGAACAGTAACATCTTTTCCACCTCAGCAAAAATGGATAGTCAATTCTAACTTGCTATTTTCAGTGCATCCTTCCCATCCTTGATGATTATTGTACAATATCCTTTATCATATTGACTTCTTCCAGTCACAAAGTGAGTTAAATAGTGAAAGGGAGAAAAGATTGAAATATTCCGTCAACTTCAAAAGCTGGGAACTTGAGAATGAAAATGCAGAATTAGGGAACTGTAGTGTCTTTCCTTCAGACTCTAAAAGAGTTCTTCTAATTCTTCTAGGTTTCAAGTCCAGAGTGCTGTCAAGCTACATTCCAATATTCTATGTTATATAACATTATTTATGTGCTCTTATAAAGTCATTCCCCAATTAATAATCTAAACATTGAAGCAATATTGCACATCAGGATTTGAAAAAAAGAGCCTTAGTCTAAGGGTGTTGTTTTGATCAGTGGTGGAAATAAAGGGTGATTTGTGGCAGTGAAGTTCTGGGGCTGCCCAACTTGCATGTCACTAATTTAAGAGGCAGAACACAATAACACTTCCCAAATAAATATTCATCAGTAGACATTTATTAGCTACCTGTCATTGCTTAGCTGTATATACTAGGCTCGATGAAAAGCTTAAAGCAGGAGAAAACACAACATAGGCCTGCGTTAACTGGAGGAGCTATGCACTAGCTGAGAAGACAATCTGTATATTCACACAAAAAAAGCCAGGCAACAACGTGTGATATTCATATTAGGTAACACGGTACAGACAATGCTATAGAAGTTTACATAGCTTTATGATTTCATCTATTAACCATCACTTTTCCCCCACTGTCCTTTCTTTCATAGAAATGGTGATGATAACCCAGGGGACATTCTAAAGATATACTAAGCAACTTTTGGAAAGGAGTTTCAGCTCAGAGAGAAGGCATTAGAAGAGCATAATGAAAAGGACCTTATCATAAATCATGGCGGAGTTGGTTATAACAGAGACTAATAAATCATTCCTTTGTTTACTTTCATCTTCTTGTGTATTTGACAATTAAGCCTTTTAAAACTCCTGATGTTTAAACTGACAAAAAATAGCAGTGAATTGCCGTGAAACACCCTACTGCACGAGCTTTTAAAGTACATACACTGCCTATTTTGGCCGTGTCTTTATTTTTAAAAGGGGCCTTTAAAAAACGGCTTTAGCCACAGTCTGTAATAACAGAGAAAATCACTAAATGTATGTATTTGTCAGTAATCCTAAGGCATTATTTTGCGAAGAGAGAGGAAGAAAATAGTTTGGTTTCGAATTTTTGAAAGTTATAAAATACGTTTTTCATTAGGAACATTTATGAGTGTTTATCCCTTCCTTGTTAAAGTAATTATACACTGATTATTTTTTCCCTTCCAGGGTGTTATTCTAGGACCTAAGCCTAGTATCTCCAACAGTTCTTTTGATTACTCAGGAAGAATGATTTACGTAAACAGATATGGAAGTTCTGAACCTGATTTTCTTTGTCAGCTTAAGTTGTGTGTTTCACAAAAACACCAACTTCAGAACTCTAAATGATGTCTTTGAGTTGCATATTTTTAAACCTGACAGCTTCAGTTTATGTAGGCTGGAACTGGAAAACTTGTCTTCCTTTCTTCAATCCTTTCTTTCTTCCTTCTTCTGGCCTTTTCCTTTTCTTTCTTTTCCTTTTGTAACTCAGATAAAGAATATCCATTTAATCATATTCCTCAGTTCACAGCACATTATTAATCACCAATCGATGTAAAGCCCCTCTTCTCTTTGCACATCCATCCATCCATCCAGTTATTTTTATCTTTACTACTTCTATTCCCCTTTATCCATAGGCAATCATCATAATGTGTATACATAGTGTATTTTTTTTAGTTTGAGGGCATGCGTTGAACATGTATGCTGTTATTTTGGGTTATGCCTTTGTAATTTATATAAATGGCATAAAAACTAATTGTAGGTAATATTGACATAGTACTTTCCATGAGCCAGACACTGTTCTAAACGCCTTTTTATGTACAGACTTACTTAATCTTTGCAATAATCTAATGATGTGCTTAATTTTTTTTCTTTTCTAAAGGCATCTTTACTGTTTTCATATTACATAAAGTAATGTAGAAAGCCTTAGGAGAATCTTTCCAGATAATGGTTGTGTTTAGGATTAAATAAATCCTCATCTAATTAGCAGGATTAATTTGCTTTCAAACAGTCACTATGATTTTTAAGAATTCTTCCCTTTAGTAAACTCACTATTTTTTTTATTATTTGTTTTTCCAGCTTTATTAGGGTATGATGTCTATTTATAAATGTATGTTTTTAAGGTGTACAATATGGTACTTTTATATACTTTTACATTGTGAAATGATTCCCTCAATCAACCTATCCATCACCTGACAGTTATTTTGCAGAGGTGAGGGTGAGAGCAGTTAAGATATACTCTCTTAGCAAATTTTAAGTCTGCATTATTATTAACTATAGTTATAGCGTTCATTAGATTTTCAGGAAGTATTCATTTAATAACAGAAACTTTAGAAGAGGAAACTAAAACGCAAGGTGACCTGTGCTACACAGCTAGAAAGTGAAAAAGCTGACATAAAAACCCATACATCTGGCTTTGGAAGCCACACTTTTACTCATTAGTCAATCTGTCTCTTGCTATGCAATAGCACTCTATTTTTAAAACTTTTTACTAAATGCTGTCTTTGAAAATTCATGCATTTTGCTATGTATACAGCTAACTCATTCTTTTTAGCTTCTGAGGGCCTCTTTTGTCGGTTTTAGCAACTTTTTGCTTTAACCCTCACCAATGTGTCCAAGTCTATGGTGAGTCATTAGCATCTATGAATCTGGACAGAGAAGGAGATCAGGATGAGTTTATCAAAAAGAGTGCTAAAAATAATCTACAGGTAAGTGTCAGTTCCTGTTTAGTCATATTTCTTAATTTTACCTAAATATGATTATACCTTCTAACAGAATATTTCAAAATAGAGAATTTCTAGTAATTTATGCACAACTGAACAAAAATCAGAATGAGTTTTCCATGGCTGCTATAACAAAGTACCACAGACTGAGTGGCTTGTAGAGCAGATATTTATTTTTCCACAGCACTGGAGGCAAATCGTCTAAAATAAAGGTGGTTGATTTCCTTTGAGGCTCATAAGGGCAGGATTCGTTTCAAGTCTGTCTTCTTGGCTGTTAGATGGCTATCTACTTCCTATGACTTCACATATCCTTCTCTAAGTGTCTGTATCCTAATCTCTTTCTTATAAGGACACTTGTCATTTTGAGTACATGTCATCCTAATGACCTCACTTGGACCTAATTTCCATTTTATAGTCTCTATCTGCAAATATGGTCACATTCTGTGGTACTGAGGGTCAGACATCAATGTATGAATTTTTTTGGCATTATGGAGGCACAGTCCAGTTCATAACTGGCTAAAGAACAAAGTGAGACCATGTATTAACTATGTGTTAAAGCTAATGTTTATATTATGAAAACATAAGAAGATTCTTTTGATAATGATATACTGAGCACCTGTTATATGTCAGGAACTGAGATAAAATACCATAGAGTGGGAGTTTGGTGAACAGGTACTTTTCAGATGGTGAAGGAGGCTAAATGGTGCTGTTATTACCTAGGAAGATTTTAGAGACATATTCTACAGCATTTTCAAAGAATATGTTTTCCCTTGGTGAGACAGGCTTATTGTAGACATGCTAGAAGTCAGATGGTTATTTCTCTATGATGCTATATTTATTTAAAGTCATGTTTTATTTCTCCTCTTAGATCTTTTTAATCCTTTCCTCATGTGCCATGTTTACCACAATAATGCTGATTCCCAGTGTAATGTCACATCTTTTTATATCACTTATTATGGCACTAATCTTTTACCAATTACCTTGGTGATAGTTAATGAATTCATATGTGTCCAGATCATACTTAAGCTGTGTATGAACAGAAGCACACTATATCCAGCATCTGTAAGATAAAGATATAAACCTACACCATAGATCCCAAAGAGCAAAGAGTGAGAGTAAATTGCTGAACTTAATATTCTAAGGCAATACATTTTCATATAATTTAACCTGTTTCATGATTTAGTATTTCTGAAGTGAACAGGAGGCATAAACAAGAAAGAAGAAGGAGTTTTGTGTGCTGAAGGATGAATTAGAAATAATGTGAACAAAGCAGAATACCTCATAGTTGTATATTCCATATGAAATAGTCAATCTGCTATCGGCTTATTTCTTTGGCTGAGTGGACTGGCATGTTGAGACAAATTCCTATATTTCTCACTGAATGATGTCCCCATGTGTTTTACTGGGCTCACAATTGTTGCAATGTCCATAGAATCCTGACTTTTATAATTGAAAAAATATATGCACATATATAACAATACCAATGCCACATTAAATTCTTGAGATTAAACCTATAAAACAGGTTATTATCAACAAAGTAATGTATTATTTTTTGGTTTTATTATTTCCTGCCAATTTATAAAGAATGGATTTTCTGCATCTAACTTCTCTCAAAGAGGATATACTGCATTGAGCTACTTTTGCTAACACTTAGTGTAACTGTATTCCATTTAAAGAAAAGGAAGGGAGTAAATATACTCCAACTATGCAACATTTATAATATGACATGATTTCAAATACAGGCAGTACATTGTCTGTGTTTTTTTTTTTTTAAACTCTTTGAATAAACCTAATATTGTGTTATACATCTCAGAACTGGCTTGTTTTAAAACCCAGCAATTTGCTTACTGCCTTTCGTGCTACAAAAAATGCTTGTTCTGTAATAGCTATTATTTTTATATAACCTTGATTTAAAGGAAATGTAAACATTACAGATATTTAAGAATAAAAGATATTTGAGCTATGGAATAGTATTTTTAAACTTTGATGTGAAAAATATATTAGAATTGAGCAGGAGGCAGTTTTAATTAAAGGAGCATTTAAATCGAATTGAAATGTCTTACTTAGACTTGCAATGCTTTATATTGCAATCCTTATCAGTACTACCTTATAGGCATGAGATAAGATAACGGTAATTTCTACTAGGGATAGTAATCACATTATCAATAATTATTTTGAATGCCCAAATTCAGTAAAAAAAATAAACTACCAACACATGTTCAAGCAAAGAAGATGCTTGTAACTATTCTCATTCTAGCCTTTAACACTTATTTTAATATCTAACATATCCACTCTCTCGGGTTGGTAATACCCCTAGAATGGATTAACTGTTATGATGGTTTAAATTAATTTTGCTGTTTATCAGCTCTTATTCAGCAAATGGAAAATTTGCTGACATAGCAGTGTACCATGGATTCATTCTCCCAGATTCTATCAGTCCTCTAATTCAGTGCAGGTCTGTTACTGGCAGTTCAATATAAAGAACTTAATGCAGCCCTGTAAAACTTCTAGAAATTACATTAAGGACTTTCTTTGATTTTCAGGATTTTGAAGGAAACAACTAGATAAGGATAAAACAAAAATAGCATTATTTAGTTTTTGAAGACATTTTTACATGATTTTACCCATGAAAACAGGAATGTACTACAAGTTGGAATAGTACTCCACACATAACTTTAACACTTCTGAATGGTTTTCTGCAAAGGTTGACTTCTGCATATGGTTTGTTTCTTATTCTATGTTTCTAAATTCAAAACAATCAATTATCTCTCATTTCTTTTAAAAGTCTGCTTTGACTAATAAAGGTTATACTTTTTTCCACCCTATGGATTATCTCTACAACCATTCTTCTATAGCCATCTTCTCAACCTTACATTTTGACCATAAGGAAGACAGATGTTTATATGAAAATTTGGATTCTCCTTACTTTTCTCCTTTCTATAACAGATAATTGAAAATTGTCAGTAATAACATGATATAATAGACTAACTGTAGCAAATTTTAAAAATGTTTTTGTTTTCATCTGGAATGAGAGAGAAATGCTATCTTTTCACAGTTATTCCTAACATGTTTTCTTCTGATTCCCTCAAGCCTACTCCAGAACTTTTGTTAAACTGTCATGCCTTCTTACTTTCAATTTCCTCCTTTCAACTGATTTCCTCTCTTTAGCATATAGAAATACACAGGACTACCCATTTAGAAAAGGCTTCTCTCAAGTTACTAATTCCTTTAAACTAGCAATGTCTTTAATCCACTGCTCTATGATCCTTTTTTCTCTCATCACTAATCGTTTTCAAAACGATTCATTTAGTTCTAGCTAACTACCTTATTTTGTTTTCCAATACACTACAGTAGGTTTTGTTCCAATTACTTTGCAGAAACTTTTAAAGTCATCCTTGACTTTCTTTTTTTGTTGTTTGCTTTTAAACCAGCGACCTCTCAATTGCTAAATCAATTGGCTCCTCAAGTAACTTCCCTACTTCATTTGTCTTGAGCAGTTGATTAAAAAACTATTTCTATCAGAAACTCCATCTCTCATACATTTTTTTCAGGTTGCCACTTTCAACTTTACTCTCCTACTAGTCCACCTTTCCAGTCTTCCTTGCTGACTTCTTTTTCTCCAACTGTTACATGTTAACGTTGCCCCAAATTCTTACGCTTGGCTATCTCTTTTTATTCTCTGTGTTTTTCCAAGTAAATTAAACCATGCAAATGAGTTTATATACAATTTATGCAAAGACAACTTCGCAATCTGTATCTTTCAGTTTGATCTGTATTTCAGACATATACTTACACAAACTTACCAGAAGTATGCATGAATTACTTCAAGCATAGCATACCTCAAATCAAGGGTATTACATTTACTCTAATCAAAATCCATTTTTACTGCTATTCTACATTTTATTTAACTACATCTATTTCTTCTTCTCTCAAGATCCTAGAGTTAGCGCTAACTCTTCACTACCCTTAAATATCCATATCTAGTACCTCATCTAGCTCAATTAAGCCTCCAATATATCTTTTAAATATTTTTATCCTGTCCATTTCTACTTTTAGTAACTTCCCATTTCTCCACTGAACTATTTATTAAAATACCTTCATTATTGGTTATCTTATTAATATATTGTATTTTCTTTAACTTTTCTCAGTTATTGTCACAGTTATATTTTAAAATACAATTGGAGTTATGGTAGTTGCCTACTTAGCATACTCGTAAAGCACTGAGACAATACTCTGCAAATCTGGGGTCCCATCCTTCAACACGTCTAATTACACTTGTTATATAATAAGTATTTATATATGTATGGTATGTATATATCATACATATTGTATATGATATATAATAAATATACAGAGATAATAAATAGGTTATATTATATATAGAGATAATGAATATATGTATATATTTAGTCATTTTTGCTAGTTCTTACCACAGAATCCCTCAAAATATTGAAATTTCCTGAATGATGTGAATGTCTTTTGTTATTTACAACAAACAGCTTTTATCATACCTGAGGTTTACGCAAAAAAAGTAACTCCTAGTTGTCCTAAGATAGCTTCATGATAGTAGCTGGTTGCCAGAGGAACCAAACACATCATTTGAAATTGCAACTTTAAGCCTCACCCTTCATACCCTGTCCATGGAGGAAAAAAAAAGCTGGAGATTGAGTACAATCACCAGTGGCCAATTATTTAATCAATCATTCCCACATAATGAAACTTAAATACTCTTGAACAACAAAGTTTGGCAAGCTTTTGGGTTGGTGAGAATAACAATGTGCTGAGATGGTGGCATACATAAGAGAGAGCATGGAAACTCTTCACACCTCTGCACCTCCATACTCGATCAATGCATCTCTTCTACTTGGGAATTCCTGAGTTATAGTCACAATAATAAAACTTTAATCATAAATATAGCACTTTCCATGTTTTGTGAGTCATTCTGGCAAATTATCAAATATGAAGGGGTGAAAGGAGCCCCGATATTTATAGTCTCTTTGGTTTGAAGTAAGGTGGTCCCAGGGACTTGCAATTGGCATTTGAAATAAGGCCAGTCTTGTAGGGCTGAGGCCTTGAGTTGTGGGGCCTATGGTAACTCTTGGTAGTTAGAGTCAGAATCCAGTTGAATTCTGGGAAAGCCAGGTGGTGTCAGATAATTGGAAATTTTATTTGAATAACAATATATTTGGTGTCAGATAAAAAAAAGCATTCATTGCTAGGAAACATTGGATCACTAAAAGGGGCCTGACCCATGGAAACGTGGTTTGAGACGAGAAAGGATGAGGAACCTTTGATCCTGGAATGAGTTAAGACTTTTTAACTGTTGAGATGAGGGAAAAGGGTGCAGATATATTCTGTGTGTGAGAAAGAAATTAATTTGGAGGGCCCACAGGGCAGAGTGTTGTAGGATAAATTGTTTCCTCACAAAACTGAAATGTTGAATCCCTAACTCCCCAATATTTCAGAATGTGACTGTATTTGGGGGTGGAGCCATTAATGAGATAATTGAGGTTAAATGAGATCATATGGGTGGGCTTCAATCCAATATGAGTGGCACAAGAAAAGAAAATTTAGGCACAGAAAGACATCAAGTATACCAAGGAAGGGAAAAGACCATGTGAGGACACAGTGAGAAGGCAGCCATCTATAAACCAGGGAGAGAGGCCTCAGAAAAAAATCACTCTGCTAGTACCTTGATCTTGAAGTTACAGTCTCTAGATCAGTGTGATAATAATTTTCTGCTGTATAAATCACCTGTGTTCTTTTGCTTTGAAGTTGCAGTCTCTAGATCAGTGTGATAATAATTTTCTGCTGTATAAATCACCTGTGTTCTTTTGTTATGGCAAAACTCGCAAACTAATACAGCAGGTTATTCTCGAGGGAACAGTAAGCCTTATGGACTGTATAAAAGCCACTGTAAATTGTTTACTCTGAGAAAGAGGCCCACTATAAATTCCAAGTGGAATATTCCAGATAAAGCAGCTGACATGAAAGCCATGTAAGACTGGCTTTATGATGATAGGAATATTCATCCACTGAATATTCTTGTTACCTAGATCATGACAAATGCTGTGATGACGAGGGTCCCTTTTATCTACTTTATTTTCCCCAGTTTGGAGGAATTTGAAACCTGGAAGGCAAAGATGATAAGGAAAAACCCATCCTGAAAGTGCCAAAGACAAGAACCAGATAGATTAATCAAGATAAAAATTGACTAAATTACCAGAATCCCTTGACTTGACCTCTTGGTGAGGTCCCCAAAGCTTTATGCACGTAAGTAAGTAAAATGATAAGAGAATGGAAAAAAGAAATTTTTGGTATTCTGGGACAGGGGAACCTCATATACCATGATTCAAAAATCCACGTACTTTGGTTAACACGGCCTACAATTAGACCCAGAGAATATAGAAATGTAACGATGGTCAAGATTAAGGTGGACGCTTCGGTGAAGATTGAAATGCTTTAAACGTCTTTATGTGAAAGAGTTGCATTTCTTTTACCTGAATGTTTTATGGGAATAGATATTATCTATGACTGGGAAACACTTCCCCTACCTTATACTCTGCAACTCAAACCTGTTTGACAAAGCCTTTATGGAGGCTCAAGTTAGGGATGTAAGTGTTGATGGAATTAAAGTGAAAGTTTAGATGAAAATTGATATGTGATATCAATTTGGTTTGGTTGTGTCCACACCCAAATCTCATCTTGAATTGTACCTCTCATAATTCCCACAAGTTGTGGGAGAGAGCCGGTGAGAAACAACTGAATCATGGGGGTGGCTTCCCCCATGATGTTCTGGTAGTGAAAAAGTTTCATGAGACTTGATGATATTATAAGGGGTTTTCCCTTTCACTTGGCTCTCAATCTTTCTTGTTTGCCACAATGTAAGATGTGCCTTTGACTTCTGCCATGATTGTGAGGTCTCCCCAGCCACGTGGAACTGTGAGTCCATTTGACCTTTTGTTCTTTATAAACTGCCCACTCTCACTCTCAACTATGTCTTTATCAAAATGTCAAAGTCACTTTGGTACTGTGTAAGACAGATGTGGGAACAGTTTGGAGGGTTCAGAAGAAGTTTGGAACTTCCTAGAGACTTGTTGAATAGTTTTGACCAAAATGGACAACAAAACCCAGGCTAAGGTGGTCTCAGGTGAAGATGAGAAACTTGTTGGGAACTGGAGTAAAGGTGACTCTTGCTATGTTTTAGCAAAGAGACTGGCAGCATTTTGCCCCTGCCCTAGAGATTTGTAGAACTTTGAACTTGAGGGAGATTATTTAGGGTATCTGGTGCAAGAAATGTCTAAGCAGCAAAGCATTCAAGATGTGACTTGGGTGTTATTAAAAGCATTCAGTTTTAAAAGGGAAATAGAGCATTAAAGTTTGGAAAATTTGCAGCCTGACAATGTAAGGAAAAGTAAAATCCATTTCCTGAAGAGAAGTTCAAGCCAGTTGCAGAAATTTGCATAAGTAACAAGAAGCCAAACACTAATCCCCAAGACAATGGGGAAAATGTCTCCAAGAGATGTCAGAGACCCTTGCAGCACCAGCTCCCATCACAGGCTTGGAGGCCTGTGCTGGGCCCCATGTGCCCCTGCTGTGTGCAGCCTAGAGACTTGGTGCTCTGTGTCCCAGCCACTATAACCATGGCTACAAGGGGCCAAGGTACACTTGGCCCATGGCTTCAGAGGGTCCAAGCCCCAAGTTTAGCCAGTTTACACATGGTGTTGAGCCTGTGGGTGCACAGAAGTCAAGAATTGAGGTTTTGCAACCTCCACCTCAATTTCAGAGAATGTTTGGAAATGCCTGGATGTCCAGGCAGAAGTTTGCTGCAGGGTCAGGGCCCTCATGGAGAACCTCTGCTAGGGTAGTGTGGAAGCAAAATGTGAAATGCAAGCCCCCACAGAGTCCCAATTGGTACACTGCCTAGTGGAGCTGTGAGAAGAGAGCCACTGTCCTTCCAACCCCAGAATGGTAAATCCCTTGACAGCTTGCACCATGTGCCTGGAAAAGCTGCAGACAATCAACACCAGCCTGTGAAAACACCCAAGAGGGAGGCTGTACCCTGCAAAGCCGTGGCAGTGGAGCTGCCCAAGACCTTAGGAACCCACTTATTCCATCAACATGACTTAGATGTAAGAGATGGAGTCAGAGGAGATCATTTTGGAGCTTTAGGATTTGACTGCCTTGCTGGATTTTGGACTTTCATGGGACCTCTAGTCCCTTTGATTTAGCCAATTTCTCCCATTCATAATGAGTGTATTTACTCAATGCCTTGACCCCCATAGTATCTAGGAAGTAACTAATATGCTTTTGATTTTATTGGCTCCTAGGCCAAAGGGTCGTGCTTTCTCCCAGATGAGACTTTGGACTGTGGACTTTTGCATTAATGCTGAAATGAGTTAAGACTTTGGAGAGTGCTGGGAAGGCGTGATTGGGTTTGAAATATGAGGACTTGAGATTTTGGAGGGGCCAGGGGTGAAATGATATAATTTGGCTGTGTCCCTACCCAAATCTCTTCTTGAATAATACCTCTCATTATTTCCACATGTTGTGGGAGGAACCCAGTGGGAGATAGTTGAATCATGGGGCCAGTTTCCCCCATACTCTTCTTGTGGGAGTGAATGGGTCTCATGAGATTTGATGGTTTTATAAGAGCTTTTCCCTTTCACTTGGCTCTCATTCTTTCTTTGTCTTTGAAGAGTTGCCATGTAAGATGTGTCTCTCATCTTCGGCCATGATTTTCAGGCCTCCCCAGCCATGTGGAACTGTGAGTCCATTAAAGCTCTTTTTCTTTATAAATTACCCAGTTTCGGGTATGTCTTTATCAGCAGTGTGAAAACAGACTAATACAGTATGTTTGAACAGGGTTTATATAAAGTGGTTATTGTTTCTGTTTTATCTGTGTGAGGAACTGTAACAGTATTTTTAAACTTTTATGTCAGAATTCCTAATGGTCTTATGAGGCAGCTTATTCTGGCAAAATTGAGTTTTACAGTACAGCAGTCCCTAACCTTTTTGGCTCCAGGGACCAGTTTTGTGGAATAAAACTTTTCCATGGACTGAAGTGGGAGGCATGATTTTAAAATGAAGCAGTTGTACCTCAGATTATCAGGCATTAGTTAGATTCCCACAGGACCACACAATCTAGATCCCTCACATGCACAGTTCATAATAGGATTCATGCTCCTATGAGAATCTAATGCCACCACTGATCTGACAGGAGGCAGAGCTCAGGCAGTAATGCTGGCCCACCACTGACCTCCTGCTGTGTGGACTGGTTCCTAACAGGCTGTACCTGTACTGGGCCCATGGCCAAGGGATTGGGGACATCTGTTATAGTGAGTGTAGTTAAGTAGCTAAAAAACTGACATGATTAAAATATGGACAAATAACGTAAATATACATTTCTCTAATGAAGATGTGCAAATGGCCAACATATATATGAAAAGATGATTAACATTAATAACTATCATGGAAATGCAAATCGAAGCCGCAATGAGGTATCACCTCTCACTTGTTAGAATGGCCATAATTAAAAAACAATAAAATCAAAACAAAATCAGAAAATAATGTGTTAATAAATGGGAACACATACGTGCTGTTGGTAGGAATATAGAATGAAGAAACTGTTATGGAAAACACTGTGCACGTAATTCAAGATGCTAAAATAAAATGACTCTATAATTCAGTCATTTCAGTACTGGTAAAAATAATTAAAATCAGGATGCTGAAGATAGCTCAACTTCCATCTTCATTGCAGCATTAGCCATAATAGTTAAAATATCTAAACAACTTATATATCAATAAATGAATGAATGAACAAAGAAAATATGGTATATACATACTGCTATGGTGGAAATGTGTCCCCAAATTTCATGTATTATAAACTCAATCCCAAAATTCACATGTTGAGTAGAGGTGAGGCCTTTCAGAGGTAGTTATGATTAGACAAGGTCATTGTATGGGGTCCCTATGATGGGGCCGTTGGCTTTGTAAGAAGAGGGAGAGACACCTGAGTTGACATAGTCTTGCCTTCTCACAATATTATGCCTGTCACCATGTGATGATGCTGTAGAAGGCTGTCATCAGATGCTAGTGCCATGCTCTTGGTCATGCCAGCCTCTGTAATTACAATAAATACCTCTTTAAAATAAGTTATCCATTCTCAGGCATTCTGTTTTAGTAACAGGGAACAGCCTACAATGACTACAATGGAATATTATTCCACTTTAAATAAAAGAAACATTGTCATATGCAATAGGAGAAAGAAATAAACCTTGAGGAAATTATGCCAAAGAAATAAGCCAGTCATGAAAGGACAGATACGGCATGATTTCCACTTATATGAGGTATTTAAAAGATTCAAATTTTTGGACGCAGAGAGAAAAAAGTTAGTTGGAAGTATTGTTGAGAAAGGGAAATGAAAAGCTGTTCAATGCTATAAAGTTTCAATTATGCAAAAATAAGTTCTAGGGATCTCCTGTGCCAATAGTGCATATACTTAACTATACTGTATTGTGCACTGAATAATTTGTTAAAAGCGTAAATCTTATGTTTTGTGTTCTTACCACAGTATAAATACTTGCCTGCATAGTTGGATATAAGTTTGCATTTATTATTTCTTCCAGTAGTCACTACATGATCATGGTCACATTCCTCCTGCTACTATTTTCCTATGCCTTCATTTTAGTTAACATTTAGAAACATTCTTTAGGAATCTTATCCAGTGCTTTTCATCACTTTGTCCATTTTCAGCCCTGTTGTTTTTCTAGTTTTCACTCCATCCATAGTTCTCTATATTTGCCCTACTTTATCGCCAAATCTGTTCATTGTTGACTTGGCTGTCACGCCTGTCTTGAAGCCTGCTACCTATATATTAAAGCACGAAGACATAAAGGTAGCGCTGTGAAATTTGCGTGAAAAGAGGACTTATTCCAGTTTTCTTAATCACACCTTTTTCTGGAGCTTCAAAACTGTAACTCCAACTGCACATTGGCCTTTCTCCCCTTGGGCACTTAAAATTTAACATATCCAGAAGAAACACATCATCTACTATCCTGAACCTGCTACTCCTTCATCTGTAGAGTATGAGGGCATTTCTGCTACCATCATGGGAAATGTAAATCTGTCATACTAAGAATTGATATTCTTACAGAGAACAGTATAATCTGCCTAATCATATTTTACTCTTGAAATGTTGGTTATTTTTCAAATAAAATGCTATAATAACATAAAAATCAGAGGACACACTACTGTATATCAGGACATAATACAAAAACACAGTAATCTAGAGAGTTTTGTATTAATAGAATAATACTCACATTAATTAATGGAACAGAATAGAGAACCCAGAAATAGAAATACACATATATAGCCCACTGATTTCAACAAAAGAGCAAGAGCAGGTCAATAGAGAAATGATATTTTTTTTAAATAAGCAATAAATAAATAAACCCCCACTCAAAACAAACAAAAGTTGAACCTAGACCGAGGCCTTATACCTTTCATGAAATTAACTCAAAATAGACTCTAATTCTAAATGCAAATACAAAATCATACAACTTCTAGAAGAAAACATAGGTGAGAATCTAATGACCTTCATCTTAGCATGGCATTTTTAGACACAATACCAGAAGCATGATCCATGAGTTTAAAAAACGTTAATCTTCATTAAAATAAAAAATTTATCCTTTATGAAAGACATTCTTAAGAGAATTAAAAGTCAGATGACAGGCATAAGGTTTTGTATTAATAGTACAGTAAAGAAACTATGGTTAATGATAATTTATTGTATATTACAAAATAGCTAAAGAGAAGATTTTTAATGTTCCCTACACAAAAAATGCTTGAGGTGATGGATATATCAATTACACTCAATTGATCATTACATATTGTATACAAGTATCAAATATCACATATACTTCAGAAATTTGTATTGCTAAGATATAAAGAAGCCACAGACTGGGTAAAAATATTTGCAAAATATATTTCTGATAAAGAAATGGTATCCAAAACATACAAAAAAAATCTTAAAACTCAACAATAAGAAAACAAACAACCCAACTGATAACTGAAAACTTCTGAACACCAAAGAAGGTATAATGATGGCAAATAAGAATAGAAAAATAGCCATTCTTCACAGAACCAGGAAAAGCAATTCTAAAATTCAAATGAAAACAAAAACAGCTCGCATAGCCACAGCAATACTAAACAAAAAGAACAAATCTGGAGTCATTACATTACTTGACTTTGAACTATAGTACAAAGCTATAGTTACCAGACAGCATGGTACTGGTATAAAGGCAGGGGCATAGAAAAATGGAACAGAATAGAGCATTCAAAAATGAAGCCAAATAATTATTGCCAACTGACCTTAGACAAAGCAAACAAAAACATGAATTGAGGAAAGGACACCCTATTCAACAAATAAGGTGCTGGAATAATTGGCAAGCTACATGTAGAAGAATGAAACTGGATCCTCATTTCTCAACTTGTACAAAAATCAACTTGAGATAGATCAAAGACTTAAAATAAGACCTGAAACCATAAAAATTATAAAAGATAACATCAGAAAAACTCTTATAGACTTTAGCTTAGGGAAATAATTCATGACCAAGAACCCAAAAGCAAATGCAACAAAAATAAAAATAAATAAATGGGACCTAGATAAACTAAAAATCTTCTGAACAGCAAAAGAAATAATTAGCAGAGTAAACAGACAACCCATAGAGTGGGAGAAAATATTTGCAAACTACACATCCAACACATGACTAATATCCAGAATCTGCAAGATACTCAAAGAAATTATCAAGAAAAAACATTAATAATCCCATCAAAAAGTGGACAAGGGACATAAATAGACAATTCTCAAAAAAAGATTACAAATGGCAAAGGTACATATGAGAAAATGCTCAACATCAATAATTATCAGGGAAATGAAAATTAAAACCACAATGTGGTACCATTATGGCAGAAATGGCCATAATTAAAATAATAATAATAATAGATGGTGTGGATGTGGTGAAAATGGAACACTTTTGCACTGCTGATGGAAATGTAAACTACTAAAACTACTGTGGAAAACAGTATGGAGATTCTTTAAAGAACTAAAAACTGAACTACCATTCATTCCAGCAATCCCACTACTGGGTATCTAGCCAAAGGAAAACAAGTCATCGTATAAAAAACACACTTACAAACAGCACTATTTGCAATTGCAAAAATATGGGACCAACCTAAATGCCTATCAAGTAATGAGTGGATAAAGAAAATGTGGTGTATATACACCACAGAATACTATTCAGCCATAAAAAGGAATGAAATAATGGCATGTTCAGCAGCCTGGATAGAGTTGGAGACCATTATTATAAGTGAAGTGATTCTGAAATGGAAAACCAAATATCATATGCTGCCACTTATAAGCCGAGCTAAGCTATGAGGATGCAAAACATAAGAATGATATGCACTTTAGGAACTCATAGGGAAAGATGGGAGGGAAGTGAGGGATAAAAGACTACACATTGGGTAGCATGTACACAGCTTGGGTTATGAGTGCACTAAAATCTCACATATCACCACTAAATAAATTATCCACATAACTGAAAAACACCTGCTTCCCAAAAACTAAATGTAAATGGACTAAATGCCCCAATCAAAAGACACAGACTGGCAAATTGGATAAAAAGCCAAAACCCATCGGTGTGCTGTATCCAGGAAACCCATCTCACATGCAAGGATATGCAAAGGCTCAAAATAAAGGAATGGAGGAAGATTTACCAAGCAAATGGAGAGCAAATAAAAGCAGGAGTTGCAATTCTCATGTCTGATGAAATAGACTTTAAAGCAACAAAGATCAAAAGAGACAAAGAAGGACATTACATAATGGTAAAAGGATCTATGCAACAAGAAGAGTTAACAATCCTAAATATATAACACGCAATACAAGAGCACCCAGATACATAAGGCAAGTTCTTAATGACTTACAAAGAGACTTAGACTCACACACAATAATAGTGGGAGACTTTAACACCCCATTGTCAATATTACACAGATCAACCAGACAGAAAACAAGGATATCCAGGACTTGAACTCAGACCTGACCAAGCAAACCTAATGGACATTTACAGAACTCTCCACTCCAAATCCACAGAATATGCATTCTTCTCAGCACCACATCATACCTACTCTAAAATTGACCACATAATTGGAAGTAAATCATTCCTCAGCAAATGCAAAAGAACGGAAATCATAACAAACAGTCTTTCAGATCACAGTGCAATCAGGTTAGAACTCAGAATTCAAAAACTAACTCAGAACCGCACAGCTTCATGGAAACTGAAAACTGGCTCTTATTGTCAAAATTGAAAGAGCTAGAGGAGCAATATTAAAAAAACTCAAAACCTAGCAGAAGACAAGAAATAGCTAAGATCAGAGAAGAACTGAAGGAGATAGAGACACAAAAAAACCTTTCAAAAAATCAATAAATCCAGGAGTTGGTTTTTCAAAAAGATCAACAAAATAGACCACTAGCCAGATTAATAAAAAAGAAAAGAGAGAATAACCAAATTGATGCAATAAAAAATGATAAAGGGGATATCACCACAGATTCCACAGAAATCCAAACCATCATCAGAGATTATTACAAACAACTCTATGCACATAAACTAGTAAACCTGGAAGAAATGGATAAATTCCTGGACACTTGTCTCCTCCCAAGTCTAAACCAGGAAGAAGTCAAAACCATGAATTGGCCAATAACAAGGTCTGAAGTTGAGGCAGCCATTAAGAGCCTACCACATAAAAAATGCCCAGGTCCAGACGGGTTCACAGCCAAATTCTACCAGACATACAAAGAGGAGCTGATACCATTCCTTTTGAAACTATTCCAAATAATCCAAAAAGAGGGAATCCTTCCCAAACCATTTTATGAGACCAACATCATCCTGATACCAAAACCCGGCAGAGACTCAACAAGGAAAGAAAACTTCAGGCCAATATCCATGATGAACATAGATGCAAAAATCTTCAATAAAATACTGGCAAGCTGATTGCAACAGCACATCAAAAAGCTTATCCACCATGATCAAGTAGGCTTCATCCCAGGGATGCAAGGCTGGTTTAACATATGCAAGTCTATAAATGTAATTCACCACGTAAACAAAACCAAAGGCAAAAACCACATGATTATCTCAATTGATGCAGAGAAGGCCTTTGACAAAATTCAACAACCCTTTATGCTAAAAACTCTCAATAAACTAGGTATTGATGGAACGTATTTCAAAATAATAAAAGCTATTTATGACAAACAGCCAATATCATACTGAATGGGCAAAAACTGGAAGCATTCCCTTTGAAATCTGGCAGTAGACAAGGATGCCCTCTCTCACCACTCCTATTCAATATACCATTGGAAGTTCTAGCCAGAGCAATCAGGCAAGAAAAAGAAATAAAGGGTATTCAAATAGGAAAGGAGGAAGTCAAATTGTCTCTATTTGCAGACAACATGATTGTATATCTAGAAGACCCCATCGTCTCAGCCCAAAATCTCCTGAAACTGATAAACAACTTCAGCAAAGTCTCAGGATTCAAAATCACTGTGCAAAAATCACAAGCATTCCTATACACCAATAACAGACTTAAAGAGAGCCAAATCAAGAACAAACTGCCATTCACAATTGCCACAAAGAGAATAAAATACCTAGGAATACAACTAACAAGGAACATAAAGGACCTCTTCAAGGAGAACTACAAGCCATTGCTCAAAGAAATAAGAGAGGACACAAACAGATGGAGAAACATTTCATGTTCATGGTTAGGAAGAATCAATATCGTGAAAATGGCCATACTGCCTAAAGTAATTTACAGATTCACTGCTATCCCCATCAAGCTACCAATGACCTTCTTCACAGAACTGGAAAAAAACACCTTAAACTTCATATGGAACCAAAAAAGAGCCCGCATAGCCAAGCCAATTCTAAGCAAAAAGAACAAAGTGGGAGGCATCACACTACTGGACTTCAAACTATACTACAAGGCTACAGTAATCAAAACAGCATGGTACTGGTACCAAAACAGAGATATAGGCCAACGGAACAGAACAGAGGCCTTGGAGGCAACACAACATATCTACAACCATCTGATCTTCGACAAACCTGACAAAAACAAGGAATGGGAAAAGGATTATCTGTTTAATAAATGGTGTTGGGAAAACTGGCTAGCCATGTGCAGAAAGCAGAAACTGGACCCCTTCCTGACACCTTATACTAAAATTAACTCCAGATGGATTAAAGACTTAAACATCAGACCTAACACCATAAAAACCCTAGAAGAAAATCTAGGCAAAACCATTCAGGATATAGGCGTAGGCAAGCACTTCATGACCAAAACACCAAAAGCATTGGCAAGAAAAGCCAAAATAGACAAATGGGACCTAATCAAACTCCACAGCTTCTGCACGGCAAAAGAAACAGTCATTAGAGTGAATTGGCAATCAACAGAATGGGAAAAACTTTTTGCAGTTTACCCGTCTGACAAAGGGCTGATATCCAGAATTTACAAAGAACTAAAACAGATTTACAAGAAAAAAATAAACAAGCCATTCAAAAGTGGGCAAAGGATATGAACAGATCCTTTACAAAAGAAGACTTACATGAGGCCAATGAACATATGAACAAACGCTCATCATCACTGGTCATTAGAGAAATGCAAATCAAAACTACATTGAGATACCATCTCACGCCACCTAGAATGGCAATCATTAAAAAATCCAGAGACAACAGATGCTGGAGAGGATGTGGAGAAATAGGAACACTTTTACACTGTTGGTGAGAGTGTAAATTAGCTCAACCACTATGGAAGACAGTGTGGCGATTCCTCAAGGACCTAGAAATAGAAATTCCATTTGACCCAGCAATCCCATTACTGGGTATATATCCAAAGGATTATAAATCGTTCTACTATAAGGACACGTGCACACGAATGTTCATTGCAGCACTGTTTACAATAGCAAAGACATGGAACCAACCCAAATGCCCATTGATGATAGACTGGACAGGGAAAATGTGGCACATATACACCATGAAATACTATGCAGCCATAAAAAACGCTGAATTTGTGTCCTTTGTAGGGACATGGATGAACCTGGAAACCATCATTCTCAGCAAACTGACACAAGAGCAGAAAATCAAACACCACATGTTCTCACTCATAAGCAGGTGTTGAACAATGAGAACACATGGACACGGGCGGGGGCACTACACACTGGGGTCTGTTTGGGGGAAATAGAGGAGGGACAGCGGGGAGTGGGGAGTTGGGGAGAGATAGCATGGGGAGAAATGCCAGATATAGGTGATGGGGAAGAAGACAGCAAACCACACTGCCATGTGTGTACCTATGCAACAATCTTGCATGTTCTTCACATGTACCCCAAAACCTAAAATGCAATAAAAAAATTAAACCAATCAACTATAAAATAAAAAGAAATTTACTTTGTTGTATTAAAATAGAAAAAGAGTTTTAATGATTAAGAAATAGGTCTGATTGGAGTATTGCATATATTTCCGTTCATTCCTTTTCATTCTCTGTTCTTTCCCAGCACTTAAAAATTTTATATTTTGGATATACAGTTTATGATTTACATTGGATGATATATAACTGACACTTTTATCAACTTATTGATAAAAGGACGTATATTTCTGTGTTCAGATTGTTTCTAGTTGAGATTGTGGACACAGGTAAAGTTTGAGCAGACCCAGACGGTACTTTCTCCCTTAGCTGATTTTTGAAAAACTTAATTAACACACAACAGAGGTGAAAAAATGACCAAAAGAGCTTCGCTTTGTTTTTTGTTATTTCATGGTTGTTCATTAATTTACCTCAAAAGGCAATGTTTGAAAAAAAATATGATTTCTTTGTCTCTAAATAAAGAGATGCCTTGGTAAAAAAAAAAAAAAAAAAATGTAGATAGTGACTTCCTTCCAAAGCATTCACTATGGAAAGAGAGTTAAAAGGGTATCTTTACAATGGAGAACCATGACAAAAACATCCATTCGCTTAATTGTTAAATTTTAGTATACATATTTGGTGGTATAAGAATTGTTAACCCATACCCCGGTGGGCAAAAATATTATTAGCTGAAATACAATGCTTATGAGCATTTTCTTTCACCTCAGCCAGTTGAACAAGATTAATACCAATAATAATAAGTCATATTGATGATATAGCTCCTTGATATTCTGTGATAAAAGTGACACTTTATCCCTAAAGTCTTCCCCCTAAGAGTATATAAGCAGAGTCTAACCATATTGGATCCCTTTTGGTACTGTAAGAAATTACCACAAGCATAGTGGCTAAAAACAAGAGACATAATCTTTTGCAGTTCTGGCAGTCAAGTGTCTCTTCCTGTTGTCACAATGTGTTCCCTTCTGTAGTCAAATCCTTCTCTGCCTCCCTCTTATAGGGGCACTTGTGATTACATTTAGGGCCCACTGGAATAAGCCAGAAATCTCCCCATCTCAAAATTCTTAATTACATCTGCAAATTTACTTTTGCCATATGAGAGTATCTTTACTGGTTCCAAGGGTTAGGACATGAAAACTTTAGGGCCATTGTGCTGTCCCCACACTAACCATGAGAGAAAATATCAAACAAACTTCAGCTGATTGGCATTATAAAAAATACTTGGCCAGTATTCCTAAAAACTGTCAATGTCATAAAAAAATAAGCAGTCTGCCGGGCACGGTGGCTCAAACCTGTAATCCCAGCACTTTGGGAGGCCGAGGCAGGTGGATCATGAGGTCAAGAGATGGAGACCATCCTGGTCAACATGGTGAAACCCCGTCTCTACTAAAAAGACAAAAAATTAGCTGGGCATGGTGACGCCTGCCTGTAATCCCAGCTACTCAGGAGGCTGAGGCAGGAGAATTGCCTGAACCCAGGAGGCGGAGGTTGCGGTGAGCCGAGATCGCGCCATTGCACTCCAGCCTGGGTAACAAGAGCGAAACTCCGTCTCAAAAAAAAAAAAAAAAAAAAGCAGTCTGAAAGCTGTCATAGTCAAGAGAAGCCTGAAACATTAAAAGATGACTAAATGTAATATGGTATCTTGGATGGGATGTCCAATATAAAAAGCTAATAGGTAAAAGCCAAAGAAACCTGAATAAAATATGGAATTCAGCTAATAATAATGTATTAATACTTATTAATTGTGATAAATATGTCATATGTGATTTATTAATAATAGTAGAAACTGGGTGCACTCTGTGATAGTACACAGAACTCTGTACTATCTTTGTCAATTTTCTATAATGCTAAATATATTCTAGAGTAAAAAGTTTATGTTAAAACTTAAAAATACATTGCTTAGTGAATAATTTCAGTTATATCAAAAGCACTAAGTTTAATCAAAGTCCAGCAGAAAGCACACAAAAAGTTGAGTGGCAATTTTAATTGATGGCTATTGGTTTAAGGCTTGATTTGTACATTAAATCAAACAAAAATATTGTTTTTTTTTTTTTTTTGAGATGGAGTTTCGCTCTTGTTACCCAGGCTGGCGTGCAATGGCGCGATCTCGGCTCACCGCAACCTCCGCCTCCTGGGCTCAGGCAATTCTCCTGCCTCAGCCTCCTGAGTAGCTGGGATTACAGGCACGCACCACCATGCCCAGCTAATTTTTTTGTATTTTTAGTAGAGACGGGGTTTCACTATGTTGACCAGGATGGTCTCGATCTCTTGACCTTGTGATCCACCCACCTCGGCCTCCCAAAGTGCTGGGATTACAGGCTTGAGCCACCGCGCCCGGCCAAAAATATTGTTAATATAAATAAAAATTTCTTTTTAATGTATGTTTGTAGATAAATATATAAAGTTCCAATATTGATGGTTATCGAAGATCTGTTTGTGATCATAAATATTATTGCAATTGGCCACCTTGTGCTTAAGTCTTTGCTATACTTCAATTTTTTGCTTTAGGGTAGATTCCTATGAGTGGGTGAAAATATTAAAAATTGAAGGAACAAGCTGTTAAAGATATATTTTTAAGACAAATGGAATAAGTTTTCAATACACAAATAAGCACATTACAGAATTGAGAAGTGGGAATGAGATTCTTCTTTCTTTTTTAAAAATTTTTTATTGCATTTGGGTTTTGGGGTACATATTTGTTTTAAATTGCCTTTATGAAAAAATTTGAAAAATAATGATTTTATCCTGGAGAATATATATACTCTTGAGTGATAAGAGCAAACATTATTTGCATGTAAAATAAATAATAGCTTAGTGGTCTATCATATAATAGTGTCCAAATATTTCATTGTCACATTGCTTTTATTCCTTTAATTCCAGTCATAAAATACTAAGTTCTATTTTCTCTGACTAGATTATGGGGAGGACATGATTTGAGAATAAGAACTCTATATCTCCTTTTTGAGACACAATTAATTTTCAAGTATACTGGCTTTCCTCAGTGTGAATAGAACCAAATCCACTAATTCTGAACTAATTCATGCTGATATTTCAGGTAATGTAGTAAAAGTACTGAATTAATACTCAGTAATGATTCAGTTGACAATTTGATTTATTTTTCTCTTTATAATATATGTGAAAAAGTACTATTCCCTTTCACTTTCTTACAGCCTAGATTACTGAATGTATCAAATATATTTAATAGGGAACATTAGTCCATATGCTAAAATAGTTGTGATTTGTATAAAGAATATAATCATCTGGGCATTTGTCTCCTCATTTGGTAAAGATTTATAAATACAAGATTTATAAGTTTTGTTCTACCTTAGATACTATACTAACAAATGTAGAAATTATTTCCCAGACAAATAAATACATTCTCTTTTCTCATCTGGACTACAACAGTAATCTTCCAATTGGTCTATGCTTGATATACTGGTCTCCTTTATCTGACTTATATTTGAAATGTCATTCCATTGCAGTATGGGAGGAAAAAAGAATAAATGTCACTCCTCTGCATTCCATTGCACTTAGAATAAAACCTTAATTCTTTATCATAGTCTATATATTCCTACAGGAACTGCCCCTTAGTTTTCTGCTTCTATCATTCTCCCTGCTTCCAACACATATGCCTCTGTCAGTTCCTTAAACATAACAGGCTAACTGCTTATAGTCTTAGGAAGTGCACTTTCCCCAGCCTGAAACAATTTTCTGAGTTCTTTACATCATTGAACTTCTATCCACTTCTCAGTTCAAATATCACCTACCCACAGATACCTTCTTTAACAGTCCTCTTCAGAAAACACCATCACCTGACCCTAAATCTCTTTATCATAGAACTCTGTTCATATCCTTTGGAGTATGTTATCACACTCTAATTGACGTATTCATTTAATTAATTGTATAGTGTTGGTCTTTTCCACTAGAATGTAAATTTCTGGAAAGCCAATCTGGCTTGTTCACTGCTGTACCAATAGTGCCTATAACGGTGCTTGGCACAGATTGAATGTACAATAAATACTTGTTGAATTAACGTATTTGAACTTTTTTGGTTTTGCAGTCTTTTGAGTAGCAAATAATATGTCACTTTTATTCCTAATGAAAAATATGCATAATTCTTATTATTAAAAAATTAACACTTCTAAATTGATAGTCATAGTATTAACATTCGCTATTGATATCTTTAGCTGCAAATCCTATTCCTTGAATACTTTGAATACTGCTCATTTCAAAGTACCATTCAGAAAATATGAACCCTTTGCATTCTAAACTAATAGAGAATTAAAGCATATACTAAAATACTATAAACTTTAGTACAGCAAAATCCGTCATTTATACTAAGTCACTGCTTATATGCCACATGTTTTTACCTGACTGTACATATAATGCATTCTTTCTAAAATGCATTTTGCTACTAAGTAATATTTCATTTTAGCTAATAAAAAATGTCATTGAAATGGAGTATCTTCCCATATTCAATGTGCTATAGAAACTTAATAGAATATTTTAATATTTCTCTTTAATTCCTTTAAAAATAAACTAGATAATTGCTAAGCAACTCTTATAACTGTATCCTATATAACTTACCGCTATATTATATATATAAAATATAACTATAGTATAATACATATAACATAACAATAGATATTGCAAACTATGCAATTCTAAAATGATGCAGTTTACAAAAAAAAAACCTAAATTTTGTAATGTTAACATCACACGCCGGGGTCCGTTGAGGGGAACTAGGGGAGGCATAGTGGGAGGGAGGGTGGAGAGGGATAATCTGGGGAGAAATTTCAGGTATAGGTGATGGGGAGATGGAAGCAGCAAACCACCTTGCCATGAATGTACCTATGCAACAATCTGGCGTGATCAGCACATGTACCCCAGAATCTAAAGTACAATTAAAAAAAATATTAAGGCAGAAGAGTTGAAGTCTTATTGTTATCTTTCAGATTTTGATTTCTAATATGTTAAGATGTGGTCAAATAATGTAACCTGTGTAATATTATTTTTTTGGAAATTTTTGAAAATTGCTTTTAAAATGGTGTATGTATATGTACTTGTGAATAATGGCTATTCTTTTCTGGGATCTATAAGTATTAGATTAAGCTGATTATGCTTATTTACTGTATTTTGAATTTCATATGTTTACTGAATTTTCATGCTTGCTTTATCATTTTTTATTAACAGGCTTACACTTAAGTTCATGTGTTTTAGGCCGATTACTTCTTAAAGAGGCCAAGCATTTTACTTTTTAATTCTAGAAGAGTGGTTATGAAATATTAGTGTCCACCGGAAGCTCCTGGGGCACTTGATAAACCATGAATCAGCGACCCAACACCCAGAGTTACTGATTCAGCAATTCTGCAGTGTGGTCCAAGAATCTGGATTTCAAACAGGTTCCCAGATTATTCTGATGCTGCAGGTCTGGCAACTACATTTCAAAAACCACTGCCGTAAAAGAGTGGATTTTCATCCTGGATGCTTATTATAATCACCTAGTGGATCTAGAAGAGAAAAATTGTGCTTGAGGTTTATACATAACCAGAAAACCAAAGGGTAAAACTCAGGGTCCAGTATTTTTTAAGCTACCCAGTTTACTTCCTTGTATAGCAAGAGTTGAAAACCACTCATCTAGAACTTGTATGAATCAACCTGACTTCACAATGTGTGATTAACATTCACTGAAGAATAGCTTCTCCACACTTGATTACCTCTAATTTACCTAAAAATTTTCCCTAAGCAGGCAGCTCACAGGCCCACATTCCAATCTCCTGTTATTCTTTAGCTTCACAGACTTTACAGAATGACCATTACATGTAAAACACTACACAATCTTGCTTTGTTTATTTTTGTTTGTGTGTCAAACTTTTATATACTGTAGTTCTTTATCCTTATTTCAATTAAATTATCATTTGATTAATAATAATCATCAAAAAAATTATAATGATACTGTTAGCTATGTACTAGGCATTCTTATGTTTTATATATACTCATGTACTCATCATAATAACCTTATCAGATAGAAATTATTATTATCCTAATTTTGCAGATGAAGAAAATGAAGAAAGAGAATTTGAGTAAATTGCCAAGGTCACCACACTGTTATAGTAAGTTGATGAAATACTAATTCAGACAGACAATCTGGTTTGAGCTACTAACAATCAGAAATAAAAGCATCTGCAGATTAGAATCAATAAAAATATTTAGTTTATCCAAAAATTTGTTAAAATATCTCATTTTTATTTTTTGTTTTAGGGTACATGCTTAGTGGAATATTATTTTATTTTTAATACCAAATTCCTTCTGAAGGAAGAGAGTGATTATTCTCTATCAAAAGCTATATAAATCATATTCTTTGGTTTTATACATTTGAACTGGTAACATAAGATTTAGTTATATTATTCTGCATAAACCCATGTAGTATAAAAATATAATCTTGTACAGTAATTTAGAAAATTTGTTGTGTAATAAATAACTTGTATACATAGAACACATGCTCTGCAAGAAACATTTTAAAAGTCTGGTTTGTACAAAATGCCCAGGAGATTGCTCGTCAGGACTTCTAATAGTCAGCCTGGAGTGGGGTAACAGGATATCACAGATTAGATGGCTTAAACTATAGAAATTTATTCTCTCAAGTTCTGGGGACTTTACATCCAAGAGCCATGTGTCAGTACATTTTATTAGGGTTAACATTATCTTTCTGCTTTTAAGATGCCTTCCAGCTGTGTGCTTGGACAGAGTGTTCTGTTGTCTCTTCCTCCAGTGCTATTGGATCTAGGGCCTATTCCAATAATCTTGTTTAATCTTAATGACCTTCTTAAAAACTCTGTCTCCAATCATGGCCACATTGTGGGATAGGGGTTCAACATTGGCATTTTGGGTGCTGGGATACAGTTTAGGACATAACAGTACCTAAAGTTATTTGATTACAAAAATCATCAATATTAAACTATATCAGTGAACAGTGTGCATTCCAAAGATTTCAGAATAAAAGGAAACAAGTGACCATTTTGAAACAGCAAATACCTTCTGATATGATTATTTTCAAATACAATTTCTAACTTTTAAAAAGATGGCTTATGAAAGAAACCTAAAATGAGAACATAATAATAGATATAGAGCACAGTGAAATATAAGGATTTTTTTTTAAGTTACATTAAGTTTCTCTACCCTTTGCTATAGGATATTGAGAAAGAATATTTGGGAAGAATCAAAATGTAAATGTAGGTAAACTTAATAAAACAAAATCTGTGTTTTTTTGTTGTCAGATTATATAATTTCATTTTAGGTCAGTATTGTATATGTTGTTAATTGTAAGGATATTTAGCATATCGAATAATTAATAAAATAAAGGTTAATCTTTGAAATAATGCTATCAATCATAGGTGTATAGGAAGATGGAACTACACACACATTTAAATACACCTAAAGAGAAAAAAATATTGGATGTATAGGTGTCTTAATTCTGTCTTCATAAAATATAAATAATAAATCAAAGTCATTAAAAAGTGAGATATTTTGATATCATTAAAATGATAATTTTAGGTGTTTCATGCATAAATTTACAGCATGCAATCAATCAGTCACAAATTGATTCCAAACTGATCAATTAGTTCAAAGAATGAACCTTTGTCAGGGGACACATTGGAAAGGTAAATATAGCGAGAGGATACATACTGGTCATAATAGATTACTGTTCTAAAATTCAAATGAAAACTTCCAGTTAAGCATTGAAATCTGAGTAGAGACATTTTAATTCCTCTCATCCTACTATAGCCTGAATATTTGTGTCCCATCAAAATTCATATGTTGAAACCGAATCTCCAATTTGATGGTATTTGGAGGTGCTGCCTTTGGAAGGTGATTAGCACATGCAGGAAGAGCTCTCATGAATGGGATTAATATTCGTATACTGATGCCTCAATCTTGGACATTCCAATCTCCATAACTATGAGAAATAAATTTATGGGATTTTTTTATAAGTCACCTAGTCTAGCATTTTTGTTAGAGCTGTCCAAATAGACTAAGACAGAAAATTGGTAAGGAGAGTGTGGTGCTGTTATAACAATTACCTACAAATGTGAAAGCAGCTTTGGAACTGAGCAATGAGTAGATCCTAGAAGAGTTTTGAGGTACATGTTAGAAAGAGGCTACATTACTATGAATGAAACATTAAGAGCAATTCTGGTGAAAGTTCAAATGGAAATAAGGAACATGTTATTATGAACTGGGGAAATACAATCCTTTTTATAAAAAACTTTCCTAGACTATGTATGTATCTTAGAGGTTTGTGGACAGTTGAACTTGTGACTAATGTAATTGGATATTTAGCTAAAGCAATTTTTAAGCAAAGTGTTGAAGAAGGAGCCTCGTTTCTTCATACTGCTTGTAGTAAAATATGAGATGGAAATAATTTAAAGACAGAACTGTTAATCAGAAAGAAAGCAGAAATTAAAGATTTGGGGGAAAATTGGCTTATGCATATTTTAAGGAATGAGAAAGCCTCTTTAGGGAAAAACATTAAGAGTGTGGCAAAATACCTGTTTGATTTTATTTTTTATTTCATTGAGATTTGATTATGGAGATTTTAGTATGTATTATCATTTATCACTAAGATTTATTATTGAAATTTTATTTTTTTCTGTTATTATTGAGATTTTTTTTTTTTTAATTTGTTTGAGATTAGTTAGTTATCTTAACAGAAGCCAAGAGCTATTCATTAAAGTAATGGATGAATGCAAAGTAGAGGCTGCTGGTGCCTGTGGGACCTTGATGTACATGTGCTGCCCAGCTGCCCAGTGTTGCCTCACGTCATAGGCTCTGCTTCACACCCTGTGGATCCACACTTCTTGGATACCCCAACTGTTGTTCCAGGGGCCTGCTGTCCATTGCGGGCTTCAGTGCCCCCCCACCCCCCGAAGGGGACACAGGCAGCCAGCTTTGGCTATTTCCACATGGTGCCATTTCCATCAACATGCAGCATGCACGAACCATGAGTGCAAGCTGCCTCCAACTAGATTTCAAAGTGTAGAACCAAATTCCTCCAGAGTTGTCAGAGAAGGGCTCAGACAGACAGCTTTTGTGGGACCATCCAGACAAGCTGTGGGATGAGGCTACCCAAAGCTTTGGAGACAGGGTAGCTCAGAGCTTTGGAGGCCCAGCAAAGCAATGGCAACAGAACCACTACACCAGTAGATATGGAAGCTGGGAGTTCAGGGCTGTCCCTACAGGGTGTCTGAAATTGGGACCTACGTACCAGTTGGTCTGAAGAGCAGGATATCAAGCCAAAGATAATTATTTTCAAATCTTAAGGTCCAGTGGAATTTGCCTCATTGGGTTATGGACTTGCTCAGTATCTGTCACTCCTTCCTTATTTCCTATTTCTCTTGTTTGGAACAAAAATGGTTATCTTATTCCATTTTCATTGGAGACAATGGCTATCTTATGCTCCTCTATTTTATTTTTGGAAGCATATAACTCATTTTGTTTCACAAGTTCGCAGCTGGAACAGAATTTTGCCTCGGAAAGAATATTATCTTGAGTTTTACCTATATCTGATTTAAATGAGATTTTGACATTAGACCTTAAAGTTGGTGTAGGAGCAAGTTAAGAACTTTGGGACTACTGAAATGAAATGAACATATTTTGCATGCAAGAAGGACATACATCTTTGGAATTCAGGTGTGGAATGCTATAGACTGAATATTTGTTTCTCCCCAAAGGTAATATGCTGAAACTTCATCGACAATGTGATTGTATTTGGAGATGAGGCCTTTGGGATGTGATTAGGTCATGGCAGCAGAGCCCTCTGGAATGAAGTTAATTTCTTTATAAAAAGGATCTGAGAGAACTCCATTTTCTATTCCACTATGTCAGGACACACCAAGGTGATGGCTATTTATGAGCTAGTCATAGGCCCTCACCATGCACTGAACTTTATGGCATCTTGGTCTGGGACTCTTCAGCCCTCCTAATTGTGAGAAACAAATTTCTGTTGTTTATAAACCAACAAGCTTATGGTATTTTGTTAGAATAACCCAAATAAACTCAGATATCCCAATATCAAAATTTCCATTTAAATTAACAAAAGAATATAGAAAAAATAGCATTTGTATATGCACTCTGTACAAGACCAGTGACACTCATGTACCAGAATCATATGGATTGAGAGACCTTGGATTGAATGAAATGCTGACCAAAACATGGTACACTCCTTGTGAAGGATAGGACTAGCTCTTTGCCCCTGTACGTTCACACCTGCAAAGTAATTGTAAGAAGCCTATTAGCTTGAAATGACTGGATTTGAAGGCCATAATGAGATGGTAGGTAAATATTAATCAGGTCAGTACTTCTGGCACAGAGAAGGATCTGTAGGTCTATACAAATGGTACAAATTCTGTGTGAGGCAGAAGTACAAGTGAGTAAAGTGTCCTTAATATGGCTCACCTGTTGTCCTAAAACACAGAAATAGACAGCTACAAGGAGGATAAGCTCATTGTATATCTGACTGAGTGTTTTTATTTCTAATTCAAATAGGTTTCTGATCTGTAACGGTCTAATGAAAATAATGTTAGCAGGGTGCCATTTGTACGAATAAAAGCCAACGTGTGTGTGTGTGTGTGTGTGTCTGTGTGTGTGTCTGTGTGTGTGTGTGTGTGTGTGTGTGTGTGTGTGTGTGTATCTCAAAGGAGGAACCACAAGCTGCAACAAAAGGTTATGTCTAGGCAGTGGGGAGTGAAGGAGAAAGAAGCTGGTAGGGATAAATGAGATATTAACTTTTAATATTCATATGTTATTCATTTTGAAATTTGTGCCTCAGAAATGAAAAGAAAAAGGAAAAATAGACTATAGATAAAAGTTTATATAAATCTGGAGTAGGGGAAGCCTTTATAAACATAACACCAAGGTTAAGGATAGCACTGATGTCTAATGTTTGAACACCTTGATATCATAAAGTAAAATTATTTTTAAAAAGAGGAAAGATAAGAAAAAAGATGATTTAAAAACATTATCCCCCAAGAGAAAACTGGGGAAAATTTTTCTCATGGTATGACAAAGGAATACTTTCCTTAATATGTGCTGGGTTCCTACGAATCAATAAAACAACTTTTCCTCAACTTTCTTCAAATATCTCAACTTACCTTCTTTAAGGTCCAAGTCTTTGTCTTACTTACTACTTTAGCTCCTAACACATGGTGTGTACCTAAAAAGTATTTTATGTAAATAAATGTCTCAAATATATTTGTAAAACAGGTAGATTAAATGAAATCATAAATGTATAGAAATATTCGACCTCATTAAAAACCAATTAAATATAACTTCCCTGGCTGGGAGCGCGGTGGCTCCGCCTGTTATCTCAGCACTTTGAGAGGCCAAAGTGGATTGATCACTTCAGTCCAGGTGTTGGAGAGCATCCTGGGTCACGTGGTGAAACCCCGTCTCTACAAAAAAAAGAAACTGTATAAAAATTAGCTGGGTGCAGTGACATACCTGTAGCCCCAGCTACTCAGGAGGCTGAGGCAGGAGAATAGCTTAAACCCAGAGGCAGACGTGCAGTGATTCAAGGGGGTGCCATTGCACTTCAGCCTGGGCGACCACAGTGAAACCCTGTCTCAAAAAATAAATCAATAAATATAACTTAAAAAAATGAGTTCTTCCTGGATTAGGTATCCATCTTCTTGACTACCTAGAAAACTCTTCAAGTTTCAAGATATAAGCCCAATATCATGTCATCTCTGAAGTCTTTCTTATTTTCTCATCTACAGTATTTTCAGTGTTATCAAATCACCTATTATCCTGTCACTAAGTGTATTTTTTGTATTATTATATTAGGGCAGGTTTGTCTTCACAGCTGGATTAAATTATAAAAGATTAGGAAAATTTTTTATTCCAAGATGCATTTCCAATATCTAAATTAGCTTCTACAATGTGTTAGATGTTCCATATTTATTGTTCTGAAATAAATTGTTAGATAAAAATGAAATGGAAAATTCAACATTCATTTACAGCAAAAGATAGGGCACTGTATATTGTGAATTTTATCATAGTATGCTATTAAAGAGATAATTTTAGACATCAGTCTTGAAGTTAAGATTTCTAAATTTATTTTTATATCTAATATTGAATTTTTCAAACCATATGTGATAGTGCATTAGATTAATTGACACCGAATCTTCTATTCCCAGCATATTGAATATAGATTGTTTCCACCCCAGAATCTGTTACCTGGTTTCACTAGGGAGTTATAATGGCAATGGTAGTGGTATTGGTAAGTTTTATCTTTGTTCTAATTTGCCAAATATATCTGCAATTATTTGTTACAAATTAATATGAGGAAATCTCTAATAACACCTTTTAAATTCACAGGAAATAATGTTAATATTTCTTCACCAGTAATAAATAATTGATACTGTTATGGGAGACAGTTCTGTGAATATTACACACTTGTAGGCAGTCCACGGTCCTAAATTATGATCCCCTTGTTGTAACAGTTTACAATTTTTTCCATGGTCTCACTACATATTCCTAAATCTAGTCTTTTAACACCTGTGATCTTTTGCAGCATTAGTTTTTCTTTGAGACTAAAAAATAAAGGGAAAGTACACAATATATACAGAAGGGAGATAGTTCTATCACTTTTTTTTTCTACAAAAATAGTAAAAGTTTACCTTGAAATATACTTTATTGAATATTTTACATAATTTTAAAATGTAAAATACCTATTAAAGTAGGTTGTAGATAGTAAAGAAGAAATTAGACACATATCAATGTGAGATTTTATTCTGATCACTCATTTGCCTTTGTGTTCTAGTATGATTTAGCTGTGGTGTGGCTTTATTTTACATTACAGATTAAAGTAAATTTTATATTCGTTTAAATTGAGTATATTTTCAATTTCCTATTTATTTTCTCTGCTACTATTGAATTTTTTAATCTTTTAAAAATGGAACTTGACTTTCATCTGGGGCATGAGAAGACTTATTTAAATGTTATTAAGTCATTAATATAAATAGCATATTTTAGACAGTCTGGATGAGAAATTTTCTGCTCACTGACCATTTTACCGAATTAATATATGACCTGACATGGAACTAACAATAGAGATGGAAATTACATTTACCTCAAATCATTCTGGTTTTAACTAAATTTACTAAGCTTTAGAAATGTAAATTATGCATATTTACTGAGTACTTAATATACCAAGATGATGGAGAAAGTGCCTATTTGTATTATAGTGTCGCTTTCAACTAATATTTGGATGAATTCGTGGAAGCTTATTCAAACCTTGATGTCATATTTTACTTTAAATAAACACAAGTTTAATATTAGAATAAAAGAGTGCCTTGGTCAAATGTGAGTTGAATTTTGCCAGAGAGATATACCCTTATTACTTCATAGAACACTGTGCTATTTGCTAAACATCCCTAACATCTCATCTCCAGCTTCAAAGAAGAAAATTCAACCATAATGTCATATATTTACCTATCTTTTCTCTTGTCACAATGTGGTTCACATAAAACCCAAATAGAATGATTTCCCTGGGAAATGATTTCTTCTGTAAAATGAGACTAATGATCGTTCCTGCCAGAGTCAACTTATAGAACAACTATGAAGCAGAAATGACTTCTGTATGAAATAACCTTGAACATTGCTGCATGGTTCAACAGTATTATTAAAGATCAATTGGTATGAAAAACATAAATTATATTTTGAAATAGAAATAGTTTTATTTCTGATGAAACTAATGTGTCATCATTGTTTTAAAAATAAAAGAGATAAACACTTAACATCTTGTCACAATCTCTTATTATGTATTTGTGTATATATAGCTATCTCTGGTGTGGAAATATTTCTATGTTGAAGATGAAGAGCTACAGAAACATTTTGAATATATAGATTTTTTAAATTTTAAAGACATGCTACAATTTATGCTTACTGCCATTGAAGGAATTTATTTTCTATATTTTTATAAATTGCAATAAAATAAATACCCTCCTGTGTTAGCATGTACAACTATTGATTTAAGATGATGTAATAAATGCAGATTAAGATATATTGCTCTCCCTAACATTTTTACCAATTTGGTCTCCCACCAACAATGAATTTCTGCTTTTTGCCACACTTGACAGTATATATTATTTGATCAATATTTAAATGCTTTGAAAGTGCAATAGATTTTTAAAAGGCATCTTATTGTTTTAATTTAAATTTGTTGATAGTGAAGTGAAACTTTTTTCATGTTTGGTGACAATTTGCATTTTTGTCTGAAACATTCCTGTTTCTTCCTTAGTTTTTCATTGTTTTGTAGGCTTTCTGCATGGATTAAAATAATTTATCTGTAAACTGTCATAGGTTATATACATTCGTCTAGTTGTTTGTCTTTAAATTTTGTTCTTTTTTTTAAGTAGATAGAAGTTTTATAATTTGTTTTTATTTTTAATCTTTGTGGAAACAAGGCAGGCATATATACTTATGTAGTACATGAGGTATTTTGATACAGGCATGCCATATGTACTGATCACATCAGGGTAAATGGAGTCATCTCTCCAGTATCCTTTGTGTTACAAATAATCCAATAAAAAATTTTTAGTTATTTTTAAAATCCATAATAAAATTGTTATTGACTGAAGTCACCCTGTTGTCCTATCAAATACTGGTTCTTATTCATTTTTTATAAATAGTATTTTGTAGCCATTAAGCATTCCCATTTCCCTCCAACCCACTTACTACACTTTCCAGCCTCTGGTAACCAGCCTTGTATTCTCTATCTCCATTAGTTAATTGTTTTGATTTTTAGATCCCACAAATAAGTGAGAACATGCAATATTTATCTTTCTGTGCCTGGCATATTTCCCTTAACATGATGACATCCAGTTTCATTCATGTTCATGGAAATGACAGGATCTCATTCTGATGGCTGAATGGTACTCCATTGCATGACAGTACCACATTTACACCATCCATTCATCTGTTGATGGACACTTAAGTTGCTTCCTAATCTTGGCTATTGAAACTGTGCTGCAACAAACATGGGAGTGCAGATAGCTTCTTGCTATAATGATTTTCTTTCTTTGGGACATATACCAGTGGGTTTGATGGATCAGATGGTACCTCCATTTTTTTGTTTTTTTGAGGAACCACCAAACTATTTTCCAGAGTGGTTGTACTAACTTACATTCCCTCCAACAGTTTATGAGGGTTCCCTTTTCTCCACATCCTTGCCAGCATTTGTCATTGCCTGTCTTTTTTATAGAAGCCATTTTAACTGGGGTGAGATAATATCTCATTGTAAATTTGATTTGCATTTCTCTGATGACCACAGATGTTGAGCACATTTTCATATGACTGTTTGCCAATTTGTATGTCTTCTTTTGAGATCTATTCCCTTTTTTGCCTATTTTTAATTTTTCCGTGACTCACTAGATTTTTTTCCCTATAGAATAGTTTGGACCCCTCATATTTTCTTCATAGTTTGGGTTATTAGGTTTTGGTATTTAATCCATTTTAATTGATTTTTATATATCAATTAAAATCAAGAGATGGAGGTCTAATTTCATTCTTCTGTATATGGATATCACGTTTACCCAGCACCATTTATTGAAGAGACTATATTTCCCCCACTGTATGTTCCTGGCATCTTTGTCAAAATCTGAGTTCACTGTAGGTGCAGAAATGGTACTTGTTTTTGTATGTTGATCTAGTATCCTGAAACTTTAATGAATTTGTTTACCAGTTCTAATTGGTTCTAAATGAAGTCTTCCGGTTTTTCCAAATAGAAGATCATATCCACAATCAAGGATAATTTGACTTCTTCCTTTTCAATTTGGATACCTCTCATTTCTTTTACTTGTCAGATTGCTCTAGCTAGGACCTCCAATATTATGTTGAATAACTGTCAAAAGTGGAGCTCCTTATTGTGTTCCAGACCCTGGGGGAAAGGATTCCAGTTTTGACTCACTGAATGTGATGCCCACTGTGATTCTGTTATACATGCTTTTTAATATGTTGAGGTATGCTCTTTCAATACCCAGTTTTTTGATAATTTTTATCATGAATGGATATTGAATTTTATCAAATACTTTCTCAGAATCAACAGAAATGATCATAACATTTTTATTCTTCATTCTACTGATATGATGTATCACACTGATTGATTTGCAAATGTTGAACCATCCTTGCATCCCAGGAATAAATCCCATGTGGTCATGATGAATGATATTTTTCTTTTTTTTATTGCATTTTAGGTTTACGGGTACATGTGAAGAACATGCAAGATTGTTGCATAGGTACACACATGGCAGTGTGGTTTGCTGCCTTCCTTCCCCTCACCTGTATCTGTCATTTCTCCCCATGCTATCTCTTCCCACCTCCCCACACCCCCATCCCTCCCCCATTTCTCCCCAACGGACCCCAGTGTGTAGTGCTCCCCTCCCTGTGTCCATGTGTTCTCATTGTTTAACACCCACCTATGAGTGAGAACATGCGGTGTTTGATTTTCTGCTCTTGTGTCAGTTTGCTGAGAATGATGGTTTCCAGGTTCATCCATGTCCCTACAAAGGACGCGAACTCGTCGTTTTTGATGGCTGTGCAATATTCCATGGTATATATGTACCACATTTTCCCTATCCAGTCTATCATCGATGGGCATTTGGCTTGGTTCCAGGTCTTTGCTATTGTAAACAGTGCTGCAGTGAATATTTGTGTGCATGTGTCCTTATAGTAGAATGATTTATAATCCTTTGGATATATACCCAGTAATGAGATTGCTGGGTCAAATGGGATTTCTATTTTTAGGTCATTGCATATTTTTCATGTGTTCTTGAATTTGGTTTGCTATATTTTGTTGAGGATTTTTACATCAATCTTATTTGATACTAATATTGGCCTGTAGTTTCTTAAAATTTGTCTTTGTTTGGTTTTGAACCCGATATTGTTAATGCTATTCTTGTTGATTTGTTTGGAAGTGTTCCCCCCTCCTATATTTTTCAGAATAGTTTGCAAAGGATTGCTATTGTTTCTTCTTTAAATATTTGGTAAAATTCAGCAGTGAAGCAGTTAGGATATGGACTTTTTTGTTGTTGTTGTTGGGAGACATTTTATAATGGCTTTGATGTCATTACTTGTTATCGGTCTGTTCAGATATTGCATTTCTACCTGGTTATTCTTGGTGGGCTGCATGTGTTTAAGAAGTTATCTGTTTTGTTTATGTTCGCCAATTTATTGCCATGTAGTTGCTAATAGCAGCCTTTAAACCATCTTTTAAATCCTGTAGTATCACTAGTAATGTATCCTGTTTCACCTCTGATTTTATTTATTTGGGTCTTGTCTTTTCTGTAGTTGCTGTTAGTCTGATTAAAGTCCATGATTATGTTTATCTTTTCAAAAAACTGGATTTTCAATTTGTTGATTTTTGATATTGTTTTCTTTATTTCAAAATAATTTGTTTCAGCTCTGATCTTTATTATATCTTTCCTGCCACTAATTTTGGTTTGGTTTATTCTCACTTTTGTAGTTTTTTAAAATGCATCACTAGGTTGTTTATTTGAAGTTCTTTAACTTTTGAATATAGATGATTGTAGCTACAAATGTCTCTCTTAGTACTGCTTTTGCTGTATCTTATACCTTTTTGTATGTTGTTTTTCCAACATAATTTGTTTCACAAATTTAAAAAATTTCTTCTTAACTTCTTAATTGACCAATTGGACATTCGGGAACATTTTGTTTTACTTTCATGTGCTTATATAGTTTTCAAAATTCTTCTCATTATTAATTTATATTTTTATTCCATTGAGTTCAGAGAAAATATTTAATATTATTTCAATTTTTTGATTTTTTAAAATCCCATTTTGTACCCTACAATATAGTCTACCCTTGAGAATGATCCATATACTGAGGAGAAGAATGTGTATTTTGCAGCCATTGTATTAAATATTATGTAAATATTTATTAGGTTGGTTTGGTTTATCTTGCAGATTAAGTCAATTGTTTCTTTGTTGCTTTTCTGTCTGGTTTATCCGTCCAATGCTGAAATTGAGATGTTTAAGTCTTCAGCTATATTGTCTAGGGGTCTCTCTATTTAGCTCCAATAATATTTGCTTTATATCTGTGTGCTCCAGTGCTGGGTACATTTATATTTACAAATGTTATTGCCTTTTGCTAAAATTATGACACCTTTATCATTATATAATGATGTTTCTTGTCCATTTTATTGTTTTTTTGTCTGGAAATATATTTGGTCTAAGTATTGATACTTCTACTGCTTTTTGGTTTCCATTTGTATGGAATACTTTTATGCCTTGCTTTTCATTCTGTGTGTGTCTTTTTTTTTTTTTTTTTTAATTGAGGAAGTGTGTTTCCTGAAGGCAGATCATTGGATCTTGTTTTCTCAATCCATTCTGCTACTCTGTGTCTTTTGCTTAGAGAATTTAGCCCACTTATATTCAATGTAATTGTTGATAAGTTCAGACTTACTCTTACTCTTGCAATTTTGTTATTTGTTTTCTGATTATTTTGTGGTATTCTCTTCCTACTCTCCTTCCTTTCTGTCTTCTTTCAAGTGAAGGTGATTTTCTATGCTGATAGGATTTTCTTCCTTTAATTTTTCATGTAATCCTTGAATTTTGTTTGATTTGAAGTTACCAGGAAGCTTGCCAACAATAAACTTTAATTATTTTAAACTGCTGACAAGTTAACATTATTTTCATAAAGAAACTAACCAAATGGAAAAAAGAAAATTAATAAAAAATTTGCATTTTAACATCATCCCCCAATTTTTAACATTTTGTTTTTTATACTTATATTTTTGTACTGTCTGTTTCTTGCAAAATGCTGTAGTTTTTATTTTTGTTCAGTTTATCTTTTGGTACTTTTTTTCAATATATAAGTAATTTAATAACCACAATTACAATGTTTTATATGTATTTCCAGTAAGTTTTTTTTTTTTTTTTTTTGGGGACAGAGTTTCGCTCTTGTTGCCCAGGCTGGAGTGCAATGGTGCAATCTCGGCTCACCGCAACCTCCGCCTCCTGGGTTCAGGCAATTCTCCTGCCTCAGCCTCCTGAGTAGCTGGGATTACAGGCACACACCACCATGCCCAGCTAATTTTTAGTGTTTTTTAGTAGAGACGGGGTTTCACCATGTTGACCAGGATGGTCTCCATCTCTTGACCTCGTGATCCACCCGCCTTGGCCTCCCAAAGTGCTGGGATTACAGGCTTGAGCCACTGCACCCAGCCTTCCAGTAAGTTTTATGCCTACAGATAATTTCTTATCACTCACTAGCACATTTTTTTCTTTCAGATTGAGGAATTTCTGTTAGTATTTTTTATAGTACTGATCTGGTGCTGATAAAAGTCCTCAGCCTCTATTTGTCTGGAATAGCCTTGATTTCTCCTTCATGTTTGAAGAATAATTTCATGCAATAAACTATTCTAGAGTTAAAGTTTTCTCCTTTCAGCACTTTATTTATTTATTTATTTATTTATTTATTTATTTATTTATTTAGTTTGAGATGGAGTTTCACTCTCGTTGCCGAGGCTGAAGTGCATTGGCATGATCTCAGCTCACTGCAACCTCCACCTCCTGGGTTCAATTGATTCTCCTGCCTCAGCCTACCCAGTAGCTGAGATTATAGATACATGCCACCACATCCTGCTAATTTGTTTGTATTTTTAGTAGATATGGGGTTTCACTATGTTGGCCCAGCTGGTCTTGAACTCCTGACCTTAGGAGATCCACATGCCCTGGTCTCCCAAAGTGCTGGGATTGCAGGCATGAGCCACCATGCCCGGCTCCCTTCCATACTTTAAATATGTCATTGAATTCTCTTTTGACCTATAAGGTGTCCACCAGAGAGTCTGCTGCCAAATGTATTTGAGCTCGATTGCATATTATTTGTTCCTTTTCTCATGTAGTTTTTAGAAATCCTTCTTCATCCTTGACTTTTGGGAATTTAATTTTTAAATGTCCTAAGGTACTCTTCCTTGGACTTAATATGCTTGGTATTCTATAACCTTGTTTTACTTGAATATTGATAACTTTCTAAAAGATTGGGAATGTTTTTGTTATTATCCCTTTGAATTAACTTTTTAACTGCATCTCTCCCTCTCCTTCTTCTTAAAGGCTCATAACTCTTAGTTTTGCTCTATTGAGGCTATTTTCTAGATTCTGTAGGTATGCTTAATTGCTTTTTTTCCTTTTATCTATTCTTACTATGTATTTTGAAATAGGCTGTTGATATGGTTTGACTTTGTGTCCCCACCCAAATCTCATGGTGAATTGTAATTCTTAACATTGGGGAAGATACCCAGTGGGAGGTGATTTGATGCTAGGGACAAATTTTCCCCTAGCTGTTCTCATGATAATGAATGACTTCTGATAAGGTCTTATGGTTTAGAAGTGTGTGCCAGTTTCCTTATCACCTTCTCTCTCTCCAGATGCCATATGAAGACATACTTGCTTCCCCTTTACCCTTCTGCTGTGATTGTAAGTTTTCTGAGGCCTCCTCAGCCATGCTGCCTGTACAGCCTGTGCAACTGTGAGTTAATTAGGCCTCTTTTCTTTATAAATAACCCAATTTCAGGTATATCTTTGTCAGCAGCATGAAAATGGACTAATACGGCAAATTGATACCAGTAAAGTGGGGCACTGCTGTAAAGATACCTGAAAATTTGGAAGCAGCTTTGGAACTGGGTAACAGACACAGGTTGGAACAGTTTGCAGGGCTCAGAAGAACACAGAAATATAAGGGAAAGTTTGGAACTTGCTAGAGACTTGTTAAATGGTTGTGACCAAAATGCTGATAGTGATATGGACAGTGAAGTCCAGACTGAGGTGATCTCAGATAGAGATAAGGAACTTATTGGAACTGGAGTAAAAGTCACTTTTGCTATGCTTTAGCAAAGAGACTGGTGTCATCATGCCCTTGCTCTAGGGATTTGTGGAACTTTGAACTTGAGAGAGATGATTTAGGGTATCTAGTGCAAGAAACGCATCAGCAGCAAAACATTCAAGGCTTGCCTGGCTGCTTCTAAAAACCTATACTCCTTTGTATAAAAATGAAATGTCCTGAAACTATAACTCATATTTCAAACTTAAGAAGGGCATAAAAGTTTTAAAAATTTGCAGTTTGATCATGCAGTAGAAAAAAAAAAAGCCTTTTTCTAGGGAGAAATTCAAGGCTACAGAAATTTGCAAAAGTAATGAAAAGCTGAATGTGAGTAGCCAAGATAATGGTGATAGTGCCTCCGAGCCATTTCAGAGACCTTTGTGGCAGTCCCTCCCATCACAGGCCTGGAGGCCTAGAAGTGAGAAATAGTTTTGTAAGCCAGGTCCAGGGTCCTGATGCTTTGTGCTGCTGTGCAGCCTTGGGATTTACTGCCCTGTGTCCCAGTCACTCCAGCTTCAGTCATGGCTAAAAGGGGCCAAGGTACAGCTCAGGCCATTGGTTCAGAGAATGCAAGCCCCAAGCTTTGGTGGTTTCCATGTTGTGTTGTGACTGTGGGTGTGCAGAAGGCAACAGTTGATGTTTGGGAGGCTCTGCCTAGATTTTAGAGTATGTATAGAAATGCCTGGATGTCTACACAGAAGTCTGCTGCAGGGCAGAGCCCTCGTGGAGAATCTCTACCAGGGAAATGCAAAGAGAAAATGTGGGGTTGGAGCCCCACACAGAGTCCCCACCAGGGCACTTCCTAGAGGAGCTGTGAGAAGGGGTCCACTGTCATCCAGACCCCAGAATGGTAGACCCAGCAGCTTGTACTGTGTGTCTGGAAAAGATGCAGGCACTCACAGCAGCCCGTGAAAGTAGCTGTCAGGACTGTACCCTGCAAAGCCATAAGAGCAGAGCTGCCCAAGGCATTGGGATCCCACCACTTTGATCAGCATGCCCTGGAGGTGAGACACAGGGTAAAAGGAAATTACTTTGGAGCTTTGAGATTTAATGACTGCCTTGCTGGGTTTTGACCTTGCATGGGGCCTGTAGTTCTTTTGTTTTGGACAATTTCTCCCATTTGGATTGGGATTATTTACCCAATGCCTGTACTCCCTTTGGAATTAACTAAATTGTTTTTTATTTTACAAGCTTATAGACAGAAGGAAGTTGCCTTGGCTCAGATGAGACTTTAAACTTGGTCTTTTGAGTTTAAAAGTACTTTTGGAATTATTAAGTACTTTGGGTGTCTGTTGGGAAGGTATGATTGTGTTTTGAAATTTGAGAAGGACATGAGATTTAGAAGGGACCATGGGTGGAAGATGTGTGTATTAGTCCATTTTCATACTGCTATAAAGAACTTCCTGAGACTCGATAATTTATAAAGGATAGATATTTAATTGACTCACAGTTCAACATGACTGGGCAGGCCTCAGGAAACTTATTATCATGGCAAAAGGTGAAGGGGAAGTAAGGCATCTTCTTCACAAATGGCAGGAAGAAATGCCAAGTGAAGAGAGGAGAACCCCTTATGAAACCATCAGATTTTGTGACAACTCATTCACTATTATGAGAACAGCATGGGGGAAACCACCACTATGATTCGGTTAACTCCACCTAATCTCTCCTTTGACATGTGGGGAATATGGGGATTACAATTCACAATGAAATTTTGAGTGGAGGAACAGCCAAACTTTATCAATGTTGTTTGGCTCTGTGTCCCTACCCATATCATATGTTGAATTGTAATTTCCAATGTTGGGGAAAGGACCTGTTTAGAGGTGATTGGATAATGGAGGCAGATTTCCCCCTTGCTTTTCTGGTGATGGTAAGTGAGTTCTCATGCCATCTGATGGTTTAAAAATGTGTGACACTTCCCTTTTCACACTCTCTTTTTTCTGCCATACATGAAGATGTGCTTGTTCAACTTCACACTGATGCCATGATTGTAAGTTTCCTGAGGGCCCTCCAGCCATGCCTCCTGTACACCATTTTGGACTGTGAGTGAATTAAACCTCTTTTCTTTATAAATTACCCAGTCTCAAGTAGTTTTGAGAATGGACCAATACAGCTGTCTTTAAGCTCTCTAATTCTATTTATTGCTTGATCATTTCTGCTATTAAAAAACTGTGATACATTACTCAGTAGTTCATTTGCATATTTCGGCTCCAGAATTTCTGCTTGATTCTTTTTAATTATTTTAATTCCTTTATTAAATTTATCTGATAGGATGCTGAATTACTTCTGTGTTACTTTATATATTATTTAGTTTCCTCAAAACTGTTATTTTGAATTCTGTTTGAGAAAGATCATGTATATGTTTCCCCAGAATTTGTTCTTGGTGCCTTCTTTAATTCATTTAGTGAGGTCCTGTTTTCCTGGATGGTCTTGATGCTTTTCAGTCTCTGTCAGTGTATGGACATTTAAGTATTTATTGTAGTCTACACAGACAGGACTTCTTTGTACCAATCCCTCTTGGGAAGGGTTTCCAGGTATTCAAAGGGACTTGGGTGCTGTCATCTTAAGTTTTTATTCAGTTCGAGTGCAGTGGTGCTCACACATGTAATCTCAGCAATTTGAGAGGCTGGGGACAGTGGTTTGTTTAAGCCCAAGACTTTTAGACGAGCCTTGACAACATAGTGAGACCTAATCTCTCCAAAAAGAAAAAAAAATTATCCCAGCATGGTGACATCTTTCTATAATCCTGCCTTCTTTTGAGTGAAGGTAATCCAGCTACTCAGGAAGCTGAGGCAGGAGTTATTACTTTAACCTGAGAGGTTGAGACTGCAGTGAGCTGTGATTCTACCATTGGACTCCAGCCTGGGCAACAGAGCAAGACCTTGTCTCAAGGAAAAAAAAAAGTTTTGGTCGCTATGGCCCTGTCCACATCAGGTAGCACCCAAAGCCCAATAACACTGTGGCTCCTGCAGACACATACAGGTCCTGGCTTCATGGTTTTGGATAAGATCTGGAAGAATTATCTGGATTCCCAGGCAGAGATTCTTGTTCTTTTTCTTGACTTGCTTCTAAAAAATGAAGTTTCTCTCTCTCTGCTGAGCTTCTCTCTTCCTGGAGCTGGGGGAGGGGTGACCCAAGCCACTCTGTGGTCACCACAATTGAGACTTTACTGAGTCAGACTTGAAGCTGGCATGGCACTGGAACTCATCAAAAGCCTCCTGTAACCACTACCTGGCTACTGCCTATGTTCACTGAAGGCACTGGGTCTACACAACCAGCAGATGGTGAAGTCAGCCAGGCTTGTGTCATTCCTTTCAGGACCATGAGTTCTCCCACCCCTGAACACATCCTGAGATGCTGCCTAGAAGCCAGAGCCTGGAGTTGGAGTTGGATACTTCAGGAATCTACCTGGTGCTCTCTTCTACTGCGGGTGAGCTGGCCACCTTCCCTTCCCACTCTCGTAACCACCACCACAGGTCGAAAGGAATAGTACCAGGTTATCCCTGATGTTTACTCAAGGCCCAAGGGCTTTTCAGTCAGCTTGCAGTGCATGCTGCCAGGCCTGGGACTCGTCCTTCAGGACAGTGGTCTCCCCTGTGTTCCAGGGAAGGTCCAGAAATGTTTGAGAGTCAATACCTGTAATTGGGGAACCCAAGCACCTTCTTGGGATTCTAGCCCACAGTAGTTGTGCCACAGTTGCTACCTCAGCTGCGAGACAAAGTTACCTTTTCTCTTCCCTACGATTTTCTCAAACAGAAGGAGTCTCTCCCCTGAGCCACCACATGTGAGAATATGCTGCGTTATACCTGAAGCCAGTACATCTCTGAGTCTCACTCAAGGCCCATGCTGTAGATCACCAGACTACTATTGCTGATTATTGAGATTCTCCCACTCCATAGTCAGCAGGTTATGAATTCTGCCAGGACTGGACCCTTCCTTTCAAGGCAGTGGGTTTCTTTGTGGTCCAGGAATATCTAGAAATGTCACCCAGAGCTAGGTCCTGGAAAGGGGGCCTTAGGACTCTGCCTAATGCTCTGTCCTATTGTGGGTGAGCTGGTGTCCAAGACGCAAGACGAAGTCCTCTTTACTCTTCTCTTTCTTCCCCTCAAGTGGAAGGAAGGAGTATCTTTCTCAGCTGTGAACAGTGCTGCCTGGGTTGGGGAGAAGGATAGCGTAAGCATTCCCTTGGCAGAGCCAGCTGGTGTTTCACTAGGTTGTGCCCCCTAGTCCTCTGTCTCAGACCCTACGAAGCACTAGAAATTGCCATCTTTGTGGCCTAGACTGCTTTCCATTTTGTTTAAGACTTCAGATCACTTTAGTCCAGGGTTGTGAGATTTGCTAGTATTCAGGCTCTAATCCCTAAAATGGATGATTCCCCTCTGGCTAGGGCTGGTCTAAATGTTCTTTCTGTGGGTGTCAGCTGAGTTCTCTTTGGTGTTGCTTTCCACAGCAAATAGGGCAGCAATGATTTCCAATATAAAGACCCACAGTCACTATGCTCTCCCTCTTGCAAGGACACAGATACTCCATGTCATGGCTGATACTGCAAGATGGGGAGGGGAAGTGGCATCGGCTATTAAAGACTGCCTTTTCTACCCTCTCTGGTGCCTTTTTCAAAGGCACCAGTTATTGTGATCACTCACTTGATTTTTTGTTTCTTTTGAAGGAGTTTATTTTGTGTAGATACTTGTGAAATTTGGTGTTCCTGCATGTACAGAAATTGGTAGAGGCTCTATTCAGCCATCTTACTCCAACTGAGAGGTTTTTATTTATTTATTTATTTTTTAAGTTTGTTATACGATCACTTCTATTCATCTATACCCTTAGCATTTTTACTTTTGTTGTCAGGCTTAGGAAGTCCTTCTTCATTCAAATATTATAACATACCCAACTTTAATATTCTGGTGTTTCTGTGGTTAAAATAAACATGAATTTATTTTTGCATGAGACAAATATATGTTTATTTTTGTCCAAATCATTAGATAGCTGCAACGGCATCATTTATTTAATAATCTTTCTTTCCTAACTGATTTTAAATGCTAACTGAAACTAGATAATTATATATAATGGGGTTTGTCTCAAGATTTTTTATTTCATTCTATGAATATATATGTTCTGGCAACAGTGCCATACTGCTGTCATTACAGTAGTTTTGTAAAAATAAAGACAACTTCTCTCACATTACATTTTTTTTTGCACTGATTTTTTTTTAACTGGAAGAACCTCATACATTTTTTGATATGGATGCACTCCGAAATGGCACTTTCGTATTCCAAATTTTCTCATTTTTTCTCATTTGTATTTTCCTAAAAAATACCCCAATTTTCATTTTAATTAGCATAACTGCGTTCTTAATTTTAATTTCCTCTGTGTATGTGATTATATGTTAATCTCTCACTTTTCCCTTGCAGGCTGATGAACATTTATCTTATAATATAAACAATGACCTGGGTATGATGAGTGCAGGGGGTAGATTTTTAATATTGGCACTTTCAATTATGTAATATTTTAGCTATCATTCCTTCCTCCTCTTCTTTCTTCCTTCCCATTCCCACTCATTTTATGTGTTGTATTGGGGCCATCTTTTCACATCTGATGATTGATTCTACCTGATCTGTGTTTGAGGTATAGAATCTGGCTCTGCTTTAGCTCTTCAGCCACTTTTGAGCTTGTGAGTTGGAGGAATGTCTTCTTGTCTCCTGGTCTGTCTCATTGTGAAGGAACCCACCTGAGTAACAAAATTGCATCCTCAGTTTGTGATGACTTAAAATGTTGGTAAAATTGAACAAACATATAACGAACTAAAACACAACTCTCAGTCTTTTTCATTGATGATGAAATTACTCATCCTTATCCTCCAACTCCACCACCATTTTTTCATCTAAGTGGTAATTTTGGTCAGTTCCTGGGAGGTGGGTGGGAGCAAGCTCTTACAACTTCATATTTCCCAGAAGTCTTACTTACGTTTGAAAACTTTCCGACTGACATGATATTTCCTAATATTTTCTACTGCTCCAAATTCTATTTGATATTAATTTCTCATGTCATTTCCCACCCGTATTAATTTTTGGTCTGAGTTTGGACTGCTTTATCTTTAATTACCCTGCTTTCTCTGCCTATAAAAATCCTATGTATAATTTAAGACACAGCTCAGATATCACCTATGCTATTTTTTCATGTGCTCCCATAATTCTTTGTTTATTTCACATGTAGATTTTCTTTCCCTTATATTAAAGTTGGTTGCCTTTGGACCTATCTCCTCAGTTACATGAACAGATTAGGCTAAGCACTCACTTGGGTCTTACTCACAGTTGTCATACAATAGGTCCTCAATTAATATATTCAACTTACTCATTAATATTATAATAAATTCAGATTTCAACGGGAACATAGCAATGTTTTAAAAATGTGTGCAGGCCAGGTGTGGGGGCTGACACTTGTACTTTGGGAGACAAAGTTAAGTGTATCACTTGAGGTCAGGAGTTCAAGACTAGCCTGGTCAACAAGGTAAAACCCTGTTTCTACTAAAAATACAGAAATTAGCTGAATATGGTGGTGTGATGTATAGTCTCAGCTACTCAGGAGGCTGAGGCAGGAGGATCACTTGAGCTCAGGAGGCAGAGTTTGTAGTGAGCCAAGAGTGTACCACTTCATGCCAGCCTGAGCATGAGAGTGAAACTCTGTCTGAAAAAAAAATGTGTGCAAATATAACAGTGAAGTAGGAAGTTACACCAGAACTTAAGATTAATGTGCAAATAGGGGCAGTAGGAAATATTAGGGAGTAAAATTATATAAATTTTAACATTTTCAACTTGAGTAAGATTTCTGGAAAAGATGAAAGTCTAAGAGTTGACGTCTGTCTACCTCCCAGGGTCTGACCAAAAGGACCACTTAGATGAAAAAATGGTGGTGATGTTGGAAGAGGGGATGGGCAATTTCATCAAAATGTCATCAACTATGAACTATCAAAATAAAATTTTCTGCCTTTGACATTGAAACTAATACATTGAATCTTGTGTGTTTTAACATCTATACTCTCCAGAAAAGCCAACTAATCAGAAATAGTTATATCTTTTTTATAATACTACTTCTGTTTCAGCCAGCATTTACCTTCCTCTAATTGACACTAGTTATGTGATTGGAAGAACATTCAAGCATCCTTTCCTCCATGTTTGTCTAAAAAAAATGTAGCCACAAATAACAGAATAAAAAAATACAGGGCATCACAAAATAAGAGGCAGCAAATTATTATAATCTACATATCCTAAAACATCAGCCATTAGATTTGTGTGTTCTACCCATACATATATTCATGTCATGGTAAAAGTAACATCTTATTAAACATTTGTTATATTTTCAACATGCTATCATTAACATTTTTATTATTGCATAATCATAATAGTCAAGTAAAGATACTATAATTTACTAAACTTTTTCCTAAATGTTGCACCATTCTAAAGATAATTTCACATATTCACTATTATAAAAATGCAATGGTGACCATCTTTGGGTGTCTATTTCTATCTTTTGAATTATTTCCTTAATTTAAATTTCATTATTTTATTTCAAAATAGCAGTGCTGTGTTTAATATTGATTAAACAACTAAAGTATAAAATAGTATTGTGGGGGAAATAATTTTATAATTTATCTCTACTAGTACCACCAAGTTTTTGTCTCCCATCATTTAATATACTTCATAGTGAAAACAGGTTTCTACCTTTACATTTCCATGAGTCTACTGAGTTTTATTGGATGTAAAGCAAAACCAATTCTAGATTAAAACTGTAAATTAGTTCAGTAGGACACCTTTTAATATTGTAAGTTACACCAATGATGAAAATGAAATTTACCTTACACAAATTCACTACCCATGCTAGAATAGTCTGTAAAATATAAGGTCACAGTATTAGTAAACAACTTGTGGCAACATGCCCAAATAATTTCTATTTGAATAAATAATTACAGTGTTTCTCAAGGAAAACTGATGAAGAAACAGAAGTTTAAAACATACTTGTTTTTCAGAGTAGGATTACTTGCAATAGCTGAACATGAAGGATGGGACAAACAGTTTGTATATCTGTAACGTCTCAGATTATATCATTCCACCTGCTGTTTGTAACTTAATTTTATAGTGAATTTTTAAATAGAAATTGTAACTATTTTAATCTGTATTAGAATTATGTATGATATTGTAACATGTAGTATGTATCTATACTAACACATCTACTGACTCTTCCACAAATAAATATAAATAGGTTCATGTCAAGTAAGATAATTTACGAATGACTTTTAAAAATTAAAGCATTAATTGTACCTGAAAATGTGATCATTTTTATGTGTCACTGTTTATAGAATAAGAAGCTATTTTTCCACCAAATAATGTTTGATAGAAACAAGACTATGTACTTCTTTCTGTCAAAAAATATGTCAATTTCTATTCGGCATTCTACAACGTGACTTATGCTTGATTAAAAGGCACATACTGTGTTTAGTTTTAGACTTTTTTTTAAAGTTTGTTAATAAATCTTCCCAAAGTTTTATACAAGATTAGCCTTCTTAGAATCCAAATTTAAGATGTTATGCTACAAATTACTTAATTGTGTGTTTAGTGAGAATTTTTTAAAGGACTGGGCATGGATTATATATATATATATATATATATATATATATATATATATATATATATAGTTGATGGCAGAGAGAGAGAGAGAGAGAGTCAGAGATAAAGATTCTGGGAATAGTTTGGTGAAAATGTGAAATATGGACCCTGTGTATACGGAGATTAAAATCTACTTAAATGAAATACAGTAAACAAATAATCAAAATGAAATAAACCTGTTTGTAGTGAGTGCTACAAGATAAAATAGAGTGATATGATGGGGGTTATGGTGGGAGGGGTGAGGCCAATAACGTAGATAGACTGTTCAGGAATGTCCTGAGGTCTTGGAATTTTAGGTGAGACCTGAGTGAAGAGAAAAATTTAGCCATGAGGATCTCTGGGGAGAAAGTGTCCCATAGAAAATATCAAGTGAATAAATCCTGGGGTGGAAAACAACATAGAGGGTGCAAATAATAGAAATAAACCTACTATTACTAGAGCATAAAGAAGGTGAGGGAGTATGGTAAAAGTAGATTCGAGTATGTTGGTCTTTGTACGCTATAATATGCATTTTGACTGACACTTCATGTACATCAAGTTTATTATGTACTGCCTTTCAAAACAAGAACTGTGACTTCCGAATACATACATACATATATAATGTTGTAGTAAAGGTCATATTATGCTAACATACTTTTATTATTACTCTAACAGGGTTACTGAATTAAGATTGTACATTAAAGATTATTTTCATTTATAGAATCTTTACTGCATGCCAGTTAGAAGACTAAACATTATGTATTATATTTTATTTATTTTTATTTGTTTATTGTTTTTGAGATGGAGTTTCACTCTTGGCACCCAAGCTGGAGTGCAGCGGCACAATCTCAGTTCACTGCAACCTCTGCCTCCTGGGTTCAAGTGATGCTTCTATATCAGTCTCCTGAGTAGCTGGGATTACCAGCACCTGCTATTATGCCCTGCTAATTTTTTTTTTTTGTTTTTAGTAGAGATGGGATTTCACTATGTTTGCCTGTCTGGTTTCAAACTCCTAACCTCAGGTGATCCACCCACCTTGGCCTCCCAAAGCGCTGGGATTACAGGCATGAGCCATTGTGCCCAGACATATTATATTTTATTAAATCCTCACAATAACCTTGTATTAGTTTGTTCTCACGTTGCCAGAAAGAACTACCCGAAATTGGATAATTTATCAAGAAAAGAGATTAAATTGACTCACGGTTTATGGGCTACACAGTCTTCTGTTTCTGGGGAAGACTTAGGAATGGGCAAATGTGCCAGGTGCAGTGGCTCACACCTGTAATCCCAGCATTTTGGGAGGCTGAGGTGGGCGGATCACAAGGTCAAGAGATCGAGACCATCCTGGCGAATATGGTGAAACTCCATCTCTGCTAAAAATATAAAAATTAGCTGGACTTGGTAGCGGGTGCCTGAAGTCCCAGCTACTCAGGAGGCTGTGGCAGGAGAATCGCTTGAACCCAGGAGGTGGAGGCTGCAGTGAGCCGAGACTGCAGCACTGCTCTGCAGCCTGATGACAGAAAGAGATTCCATCTAAAAAAAGAAAAAGAAAGAAAGAAAGAAAGAAGGAAACAAAAGAAAAGCAATGTGCAAATGTAATAAATGAAATGACTAGCTCATGGTCATACTAATAAGTGAAGCCTGTATTTTAACATAGTTCTGTCTTACTCCAGGTATCCCAAATGATCTGTAAAAGATTTTTGTCTCCTGAAAGTGTTAAGGTCTAGGTAGGTGCTGTGGTTTAAATATGCCCCTCCAAAAGTCAAGTGTTGAAATTTAATGACCAATGTGATGCTATTAAGAAATGAAGCCTTTAAGAAGTGATTAGTTCTTGAAGGCTTTTTCTTTTATGAAAGGGATTAATGTCCTTGTAAAAGAGGTTTTACCCAGCATTTGGCTCTCTTGCTCTTCTGTCTTCCACCAGGTGGGGGGGACACAGCACAGCGTTACATTCATACAGACGATACAGCATCAAGGCACCATCTTGGAAGTGGACAGCAGTCCTGACCAGAGATTTGAATCTGCTTGTGCCTTCATCTTGAATTTCTCAGGCTCTGGAACTATGAAAGATAAATTTCTGTTGTTTATAAATTACTCAGTCTCAAGTATTTTCGTTATAGTGGCACAAATAAATTAAGACAATATGTTTTAAGAGAGAAAATTCAGCCAATATATTGAAAATGATAATTTAGTGAACAAACCTTGTTCTGAGTGTTTTATATGCATTAACTCATTGATTCCTTGTAACTACTTTATGAGGCGGATGTTATATTGATAGTTTCATTTTGTAGATAAGGATACTGAGGTACAGCGAAGTTAAGCAAATCATCTTAGGTCACAAAACTAGCAAAGTTGCAATGTCAGAATTTGAAGCCAGAAGTCTCACTACAGAGCTTGGGTACTAAACAGCTATTCTCCAAATGCATCTAAATGTTCTAAATATTAAGAATGGTAAAATTCAAGAAAGCCAATGCAGGTAATAGATCAAGTATTAGTTTGCTCTGGAGGCCACTAACAGAACAAGGCCTTTCTGAGGGTCATAGTCCTCAGCGAACCAGAAGTAATCAAAGACGCCTTCACTATTTTTGAAAGCACATAATTGGCATTTTAGTAGGGTAATTTCTTTATTTTTATTTTCCTTTCTTCCTTCCTCCCTCCCTCCCTTCCTTCTTTCTTTCTTTCTTTAGCTCTTTCTGGTATATTGTAATGGACTTAAGATACTCAGACTCTGGGTGCTAAATGAAAATAGCACTGTCAACCCCCCAGTCATCATGACAACTAAAATGACCCCTACCAAATTCCAGAAGGAATACCTATGTCAACCCAAGTGCTTCTGCATGTCTATATCTGATGGGAGGACACTTTCTTGACTATGGAAAAAGGACAATAACAAACCTTGAATATTATCTATGTATATAAATACATAGATTGTTTGAGGCTGTGTTTATATATACATGTGTGTACACATTTTAAAAATTATTACATTAATTTTATAACCTTGTGAGGTAGGGTTATTATCTCTGATTTTCATATAAGAAAAGTGAAGGTCAGAAAAATAATTTACCTGGTGTCTCACAGTGGCAGGGGAGGGAAATTTAATCCATGGGTGAATAACAAAAGTACTACTTCACAATGCCTAAAGATTTGGGATAGTTATCACAGCAATTCAGCTGTTTTCATCACATGAAGAACCAATCCACTTGATATTTACTTTTGGCATATTATTTTCTTTCTCCAAAAGAGCTCCAAAAACAGAGAATATGGTATTCATCCCCTTAACACCTGATTAAAGTTACAACTAAGAGACAAGTCTTTAGAAGGTTCTAGCGGGTAGAGGACAATCTTTCATCTTTAAACTAATTCTTAGAGTTCCCCTCTCTTTCGGAGCAAGAAGTTGACATGGGGCCTTGGGCTCTAAGGAGCTAGTTTCAGAAAGAAAACATTTATCTCCAGAACTTTTTAAAAACAGAGTTGTTATTTCTATAGATGGAGTTACAATCTGAAGCAAATCCTGAAATTGACTGAGAACCCTATTTCAATATTTTTTTTATCATGTGGATAGCTAAAATAGTAGAGAGAAATGAAATTTTCTATGTGTCATTATTTTTTATCTTATGCATTTCCCCCCATTTTCCCAATCAACAACTTGTGTGCTAATTTATTTGTCAATTGAACATATTTTCAGCCTAATTAGAAGCTAGAAATAGACTGTGCTACAAAACAAAATTTGTCTACTTTCATGAGTACAAGTATTGACTATTAAAGAACAATTATTCATGACACTTGTTAAAGATTGTAAGACAGACTTTATTCATGGGAATTTCTATACTACCATGTTTTATTTCCCAAAGGGGTAATATGGTCTGAATGAGTTCATCACCAAACATTTATAGGTTGAAACTTAATCCCCAATGTAATGATTTTAAGAGTTGGAGCATTTGGGAGGTGATTAGCGCCTTATAACAGGGCCCAGAGGGAATTTGTTTGTCACTTCTACCATGGGAGGACACAGCTAAAAGGTACCATCTATGAACCAGAGAGAGAGAGAGAGAGCCCTCATCAGACACCAAATCTTCTGGCACTTTGATCTTGGACTTTCTAACCTCCAGAAACGTGAGAAACAAAATTCTGTTTTTTTATAAGCTACCCAGTTTTTGGTATTGTGCTATAGCAACCTGAAAGCACTAAGACAAGGAAAGAGAAATTGGGTTAACTCCAAATACAGAAAGGACAAGTGGAGATGTATAGCCACGAAACAGGGTGGGGGTTGGTGAATGGAAAATTACTAAGAGAAAACATCAGAAATAAGGGAGACAGTGGCTCAACTGACTTGAGATAATTTTTGATTCAGGAAGGCCGGGATGATGATAAATCAAGGGGGAGGGGAGTAGGGAATTTGAGCAGATGTCAAGGATGGGAGATTTTACTAAACTGAGCCAGAAGAGTTCTTGTTAAAACTGGACTAAACAGGCCAAAGGCAGAGCCCAAGATCAGAACTAGTTAAAAATGGAGTTTAGAGGCCGGGCGCTGTGGCTCACGCCTGTAATCCCAGCACTTTGGGAGGCCGAGCTGGGCGGATCACAAGGTCAGGAGATCGAGACCATCCTGGCCAACATGGTGAAACCCCGTCTCTACTAAAAATACAAAAAAATAGCCGGGCATAGTGGCACATGCCTGTGGTCCCGGCTACTCGGGAGCCTGAGGCGGAGGAATCGCTTGAACCCAGGAGGCAGAGGTTGCAGGGAGCCGAGATTTCGCCACTGCACTCCAGCCTGGCGATAGAGCAACACTCCGTCCCCCCCCCCCCCCAAAAAAAAAAGGAGTTCAGAAAAGCTTGACTCAAGTTTGATTAAAAAAGAGAATTTTGCCATGACTAATATGGTTTGAAGATTACCGTAATAATAAAAGAATTTTTTGAGAAAATCTAAAAACGGAAAGTAAAGAAGCTAGCTTTTCAAAAATACTAAATTATAGAAAAAAATCTAATTTTATTTGCAGTTTTCTTCCATATTGACATTAAATTCTTAAGTGCAAATGAGAAACTTTTCTATGTCAGAATTGTTTTCCCGATTGTTAGAACCAGTGATTAGTTATTTCTCTACATTTTGAGGTGAGTACTAATTTTCGATATATATTTCACATGGATAAGTTTAATGTTCTGCATTGAAAGCTCAACTTTGAGCAGCAACATAAATGATGCCATAACAATTATAACACTGTAGATTATTTAATTTATGTTGCAGAGCTCTTTCGTAATGTTTATAAATACTTCCAGATTGCTTTCCATAAGTAGTATCAATTTATCCTCCAGTTTTCTTCACTCTTGCTAGCATTCTATATGGCCTATTTTAAAGAGTTTCTACAAATGCAATGGAAAAATAGTATTTTATGTGTATATTTGCATTTTTAATTCTTTGTAATCCTTCTAAAATGAATTTTTAAATATGTTGAATAGTCACTTCAGGAATTGCATTTTTATGTCTCTTGCCCATTTTTGTCCTATTTGGGAGTATTTTTTTCTTGTTCAGTGTACTTGCCCGTTTTGCATTGCTATAAAGGAATTATTTGAGACTGGGTAATTTATAAAGAAAAGAAGTTTATTTGTCTTGAAGTTCTGCAGGCTGTACAAAATCATGGCACTGGAATTAGTTTCTGGTGAGGACCTCAGGGAGCTTCCAATCATGGCAGAAGGTAAATGGGGAGCAGGTGTGTCACATGGCAAAAGAGGGAGTAAGGGATGGGGGATGCCAGGAACTTTCAACAACCAGCTTTCTTGTGAACTAATAGATGGAGACAACTCACTCATGACTATGGGAATGGCACCAAGCTATTTGTGAGGCTTTTGCCCCTGTGACCCAAATACCTCCCACTACACCCCACCTTCAACACTTGGGCTCACATCTAAACAGGAGATTTGGAAGAAACAATTATCCAAACCATATCATAACGTATAATAGATTTAAGCATATTAACTTCTTGTTGATCATAAAGAATGCAAATTATTTTCCTATTTAGTACTTAACACTTTTTTTGTTGTTAATGGTGGGTATTGTGGCACAATGTTATAATTTGCATGTTCTCAAATATATCAACCTTTCCTGTACCGATATCCTTTTATCTTAACATGATTTCATTGTAAATATTGTATCTGAATTTTATTAACTGATGGTCAAAGTCTAATAATAACGTTACCTTTTTCACTAAACATTTTGTGCTTTTATGCTTATTGATTCCTTTAGGAAAATAATGGCATTACTTTACTATTTTTTTAAGAGGGAAGGAGGAAAGGATAGGATTTTGAGTGGACTTTTAGCAAATGTAGAATTGTGAGAAGAATTTGTGTATCTACAACATCACTTACTACTTTTCTCTCAACTTATTTTCATGATATTTTCTCTATTCTGTAGTAAAACTACTTGTAAGATTCTACAATTGTAAGTTCTTGACACATTCAGTCAAAATTATTCCTAGATATTTTATATTTATATTATTATTGCTATTGTCAATAGAATATGTGTTTTCTTTAACTTTTCAATTGGTATATCTTGTTAAAATTTTATTGTTACACATCAACATCTATAGTATTATGCTGAGAAAAGGTGGCAATGGCTGCCATCCACATCTTGTTCTTAATATTACAGGAATTGTTTCTAACATTTCACTGTTACACACTATACGATGTTTGTCATAGTGTTTTAAGCTGTTATTTCAGATACAACCAAAATCATGTGTAATTTACTTTAATTGTACAATTCAATGCTATTTAATAAATGTGTGGAGTTGTGCAACTGTCACCACAATCCAATTTTAAAATGTTTCCATCACCCCCAACAGACCCCTAATGGTAATTTTCAGTCACTCACCATTCCTACCCCATCTCCATATGTCATTCACTTACTTTTATTGTCATGAACAATAGTATTCCGTTTTATAGATATTGTGCACTTTGGTTTTGATTGATAATTATCAGTTTAGCCTACTTCTTTTCTATTACAAGTTTGATTATAATTTTTCTTTTAGTGAATGGATATTGTTAGCATTGTGAATTTTTGAAAAGAAATTATGCAGTTTTCTTTGTGTCAAAAACATTTCATTTTTAAATTTTGTAATTTTTAATATTTTGGGGGTACATAGTAGGTGTATGTATTCATGGGTTACATGAGATGTTTTGATACAAGGCATGCAATGTGAAATAAGCACGTAATGGAGACTGGGGTTTCCATCCCCTTAAGCATTTATCTTTTGTGTTATAGGAAAAACAATTACACCTTTTTAGTTATTTTAAAATGTAGAGTTAAATTAATATTGCCTATAGTTACCCTGTTATGCTATCAAATGGCAGGTTCTTATTCATTCTATCTATTTTTTTTGTGTGCCAAATAACAATTCTTCCCCTAACCTCTGGTAACCATCTTTCTATTCTCTATTTACATGAGTTCAACTGTTTTGATTTTTAGGTCCCAGAAATAAGTAAGAACATTCAATGTTTGTGTTTGTGTGTCTGGCTTGCTTCACTTGCATGCTTGCATAATGATCTCCAGTCCCATGTTGTTGCAAATGAGAAGATGTCTTTTTTTTTTTTTTTCTTTAAAAAAAAAAAAACAGTGCTGCAACATACATAGGACTGCAGAGTGCAGATATCTTTTGTATATACTTATTTTCTTTCTTTTGGGTGTATATTCAGCAGTGGGATTGTTGTATCATACAGTAGCTCTATTTTTAGTTTTTTAAGGAAGCTCCAAACTGTTCTCTATTAGTGGTTTTACTAATTTATGTTCCCACAGACAATATAAAAGGGTTCTCTTTTCTTCATATCTTTGCTAGCATTTGTTATTGTCTCTTTTGGATGTAAGCCATTTTAGCTTGGGTGTGGTGAGATCTCAGTATGGGGTTGATTTGCAGTGCTCTGATAATCAATTACATTAAGCACATTTTCATATACCTGTGCCATTATTATGTTTTCTTTTGGAAATGTCAATTCAAATATTTTGCCTATCTTTTGATTGGATCAGATTTTTTTCCTATAGTGTTGTTTGAGCTTCTTATATATCTTGGTTATGAATCTGGGGTCAGATGTTTAGTTTGCAGTTATTTTCTCCCATTCTGTGGAATGTTGCTTCCCTTTGTTGGTTCTGTCCTCTTCTGTGCATAAGTTTTTTAACGCTGTATGATCCCATTTGTCCATTTTGCTTTTGCTTGTCTGTGTTTGTGATCCCTAGAAGTTTTGCAGTCTCAGTTTTAACATCTCCTTTTCCATCTCTGATTTTATTTATTTACATCTTCTCTATTTTGTCCTTTGGCCAAAATTTTGTCAATTTTGTTTACCTTTTCGAAAAACAAACTTCTTATTTCATTGGTCTTCTGTATTGTTTTTTAATTTCAATTTCATTTATTTCTCCTGTAATATTTATTATCTATTTTCTGCTAATAATTTTGGATTTCGTATGTTCTTTTCTCATTGTGATAAGATGCATCGGTAGATTGTTTATTTGAAGTTTTTCCTCTTTTTCAATGTAGGCATTTATAGCTATATATTTTCCTCTTAATACCGCTTTTGCTGTATCCCATAGGTTTAGTATGTTGTATTTCCATTAATATTTGTCTCCATAAATTTTTAAATTTCATTCTTAACTTATTCATTTACCTGATGGTCATTGCGAAACATATTCTTTAATTTTCATGTATTGGCATAACTTTGAAAATTCCTCCTGCTATTAATTTCTAGTTTTATTCCATTGTAGTCAGAGAGAATGCTTGACATTATTTCAATTTCTTGAACATTTTAAGACTTGTTTTGTGACCTAACATATGGTCTATTCTTGAGAATAATTTATGTGCTAAGAAAAGAATGTATATTCTACAGCCATTGGTTGAAATATTCTGTAAATATCTATTAGATGCATTTGGGCTATACTGCAGATTAAGTCCAATAATGCTGTTGATTTTCTATCTGTAAGATATATCCACTTCTTAAGGTGGGGGTGTTGAAGTCTCCCACCATTTTTGTATTGTGGCCTCTCTCTTTACCTCCAGTAATATTTGCTGTACATATTTGAGTGTTCCTGTGTTGGGTGTGTATATATTTACAATTGTTATGTCTTCTTGCTGAATCGACCTCTTTATCATTATATAGTGATATTGTTTGTCTCTTCCTACAATTTATGTGTTTTTTTGTTTGTTTGTTTTTGTTTTTTTTTTGAGACAGAGTTTCACTCTTGTTACCCAGGCTGGAGTGCAATGGCAAGATCTCAGCTCACCACAACCTCTGCCTCCTGGGTTCAGGCAATTCTCCTGCCTCAGCCTCCTGAGTAGCTGGGATTACAGGCACGTGCCACCATGCCCAGCTAATTTCTTATATTTTTAGTAGAGACGGGGTTTCACCATGTTGACCAGGATGGTCTCGATCTCTTGACCTGGTGATCCACCTGCTTCGGCCTCCCAAAGTGCTGGGATTACAGGCGTGAGCCACCGTCCCCGGCCCCAATTTATGTCTTAAAATGTATTTTGGCTGTTATAAGTGTAGCTACTCCTGCTATGTTATGGTTTCCTTTGGCATGAAATATCTTTTTCTATCCTTTTAGTTTTAGACTATGTGTGTCTCTATACATGAAGTGTGTTTCTTTTTGGCAACATGTCAATGAATCTTGTTTTTTCATTAATTCAGTCACTCTTTGTTTTTTAATTGGAGAGGTTAGGCAATTTACATTCAACGTTATTGTTCATAAGTCTGGACTTACATCTGCCATTGCATTGTTTTCTAGTTGTTTTGTCATCTTCTTTTTCTTCCTTTTTTCCTATCCGTCTTCCTTCAGTGAAGGTTTTTTTTTTTTTTTTCTGGTGATATGATTTATTTCTTGCTTTCTATGTTTTGTGTATACATTGTATGTTTATTGGTTTCAGGCTCCGTGAGGTTAGCAAATGCCTTAACTTTGTCCCCCTGCTTTTTATGGGTTTGTTGTTTCTATTTATATCTTACTGTACTGCCTATGTCTTGAAAACTTGTTTTAGTTATTATTTTTGACTGCCTCATCATTTAGTCATTCTAGTTAGGATAAGAGTAGTTTATATGCCACAGTGATACTGTTATAACATTCTGTGTTTTCTGTGTACTTATAATCAGTGAGTTTTGTAGCTTTAGGTGATTACTTATTGTTCACTAATACCCATTTCTTTCTGATTGAAAGAAAATCTCTTTAGCATTTCTTGTAGGATAGGTCTGGTGTTGATGAAATCTCTCATGTTTTCTTTGTCTCTGAAGGTGTTTTTTCCTCCTTCATGACTGAATAATATTTTTACTGGTTATACTACTCTAAGGTAGAAGTATTTTTTTCTTCAGGACTTTAAGTATGTCTTGTCACTCTCTCCTGGCCTGTAAGGGTTCCCCTGAAAGGTTGGCCACCAGTAATATTAGAGTTCTATTGTATGTTATTTGTTTATTTTGTTTCATGCTTTTAGGGTAATTTCTTTATCCTTTATTTTTGGGAGTTTGATTATTAAATGCCTTGAGATAGTCTTTGAGTTAAATTTACTTGGGGTTATATATCCTTCTTACACTTGAATATTTATATCTTCCTCTATGTTTTGGAACTTCCCTGTTATTATTCTTTTGAATAATCTTTCTACCCCTATCTCTCATCACCAAACAGCCACTGCTGGGTTGGAAGAAGGCTGGCTTCAGAGATTCAAGAATGTCTTCAGTGCCTCTTTCAAGGATACAAAAATAAAACCAGGTACTATGAGTGATCACCTGAGTTCTGGTTCTTATGAAAAATTTTTTTTCTATGTAGGGAGAGGTTAAATTGATATCCTTGTTGGGGGAGACAATATGTGGAGCCTTGTATTCTGCTGTCTTGATTCATCTCTCTTCAATATTTGCATAAGTGTTCATTTATCTGTTCTTTGAAGATATTTAGATCACACACCCATGCAAATTGTTGGACTCAGCTCTTTCATAAGAGGTTTACATCTTTCTATAATTATTGATTTATTCACCCTTATTACTGATCTAAAACATATGACTTTTTCAAGGAAAATTACTCATTTTATGTAGAATTTTGCCAAAGAGCTCTACTAGTAATATTATTTTCATAATTTTGTTTGAAGCCTTCCTATAAGAATTTAAATGTTTCTTGTACAATAAAAACCAAATTATAGAAAGAGAATAACAATCATCTTATCTTTCAACACCCAGATATAATAAATATTAAACATGCTTATCAATATCTAGTTATAATGGTATATAAACTCCCAAACTTCATCACACACACACACACACACACACACGCACGCACACACACTTCAAATGAATGGGTTCATAAGCATGCACTTTTTTGTTATCTAATTTTAACATGTAACAATATGTCCTTAATATTTTCGTAAGTCTACACATATCTTCAGTATGTTTTCTTTAACATTTTTGAGAGGGTTTATGATTTGCATGATATATGCATATATCATAATTTTTTCTTATCAGCCATCCTCATATAGATATTTTACTGACATTTAATCTTTTTTAAAAAATGCTACAGCCTTATGTATGCGTATTTTCTTACCCTTAAATGGCTATAATTTAATAATATGAACATTTCACATTTTGATATATGATTGCCATACTGCCTTTTAGAATTATCTTGCCAATTTACTTTCCTGTTGATAATATAACAATCAGTTAGTTTTTCACTATTGACATCACTGTGTCTGTTCAATATTTCTTATTTTAAGTGCTGTTTTAGGAAAATTATATTTGTCTGTACTATTATTTATTTTATTATTAATGAGGCCATATTTTTAATACTACTAGTTGATGTTCCTTTTTGTGTATTTTAAATTTCTATATTTTGTTTACCATTATTGGAGTGTTTTTTGTTAATTTTACATAAAACCTTTTTCTATTATTTATTATAAATATTGTTCTTGGGATCTCATTTATTACTCAAAAATTGTGTGGTGTTGAACGGATGAATTATTTTTATATTATCTTATCTTATGTATCAGTCTTTTTTACCTCTAATATTTATTCTCTGCTTAAAAGCTTGTTACAATCCAAGATTATAAATATATGAACATATCCAGCCATATGTCCATATATTTTTTATCATCTACATTTAAATATTTTATCACTTATGAAAAATTTTGGCTTAAGTATGAGATGATGATTTAAGCAAATAGTTAATACTTGCACAATTCTCTCTGTTCTTTTTATCTATTTTTGTGCCAGATCAAAATATTTTGATAGCACTTATTTTATTGTTTTATTTAATACTTTAGCATTTTTATTGCTAATTTAATATGTCAACTCAACTAGATAATTATTAATGCCCAGTTATTTAGTCAAACTCCAGTTTAGATTTTATTATAGAAGGATTATTTTAGAAGTAATTAAGTTTAAATCAGTAGACTCCATACGCTCAGCTTCAAGACTCCAACATAGTAACCCAGCTTGAGTTTCAAGGCTGATGGCCTGCCCTGTGGATTTTGGACTCAATACTTCAACATGAACTCTTCCCTGAATATTCAGCCTGCCAGATGCCTGTACAGATTTGACTTGCCAGCCCTCTCAATTGTGGGCCAATTCATTAACATTTCTCTCTCACTTTCTCTCTCTCTCTGTGTACATAATATATGTATATATACATGATATACATATTTATATACACACACACTGACACACTTACACATGAGATATACTTAGGTAGTATCCCAGTGGAGACTCTGTGTGGAGGCTTTGACCTCACATTTCCCTTCTAGATTGTACTAGCAGAGGTTCTCCATGAGAGCCCTGCCTCTGAAGCACACATTTGCCTGGACAGCCAAGCATTTCCATTCATCCTCTGAAATCTTGGCAGAGGTTGCCAAACCTCAGTTCTTGACTTCTGTACACTCGCAAGCTCAAGACCATCTGGAAGATGCCAAGGTTTGAGGCTTGCATCCTCTGAAGCAAGGGCCCCAGCTCTAAATTGGCCTGTTTCAGCCATGGCTGGTGCATCAGGGACACAGGGCACTAAGTCCCTAAGCTGCACACAGCAAGGGGACCCTGGCCCCAGCCCATGAAACCATTTTTGTTTTCCCCAGGCCTCCAGGCCTGTAATGGGAGGGGCTGCTGTGAAGACCTCTGACATACCCTGGAGACATTTTCTCCATTGACTTGGGGATTAACATTCTCCTCCTTGTTACTTATGCAAATTTCTGCAGCTGGTTTGAACTTCTAAGAAAATTGATTTTCTTTTCTATGGCATTGCCAGACTGCAAATTTTCTGAACCTTTTATGCTCTGCTTCCCTTATAAAACTGAATGCTTTTAACAGTACCCATGTCACATGTTGAATGTTTTGTTACCTAGAAATTTCTTCTGTCAGATACCCTCAATCATGTCTCTGAAGTTCAGAGTTTCACAAATCTCAAGGGCAGGGGCAAAATGCTGCAAGTCTTTTTGGTAAAACCCAAGAGTCACTTTAGCTCCAATTCCCTACAAGTTCTTCATTTCCATCTGAGACCATCTGAGCCTAGACTTTATTGTCCATATCACTATTTGTATTTTGGGCAAAGCCATTTGACACGTCTATAGGAAGTTTCAAACTTTTTCACATTTTTCTGTCATCTTCTAAGTCCTCCACACTTTTCCAACCTCTGCCTTCTATCCAGTTCCAAATTCACTTCCACATTTTCAAACATATTTTCAGAAGCAACCCAGTCTACTGGTACTAATTTACTGTATTAGTCCATTTTCATGCTGCTGATGAAGACATGCCCGAAACTGGACAATTTATGAAAGAAAGAGTTTATTGGAGTTTCAGTTCCACATGGCTGGGGAGGCCTCACAATCACGGAGGAAGGCAAGGAGCAGCAAGTCAGATTTTATGTGCATGGCAGCAGGCAAAGGGAGACTTGTGCAGGGAAACTTCCATTTTTAAAACCGTCAGATCTCATAAGACTCATTTGCTATCACAAGAACAGCACTAGAAACACCCGCCCCACAATCCAATCACCTCCCACTCGTTTCTCCCAGGACACAAGGGAATTGTAGGAGTTATAATTCAAGGTGTGATGTGAGTGAGGACACAGCCAAACCATATCAGTAAGATCTACTGACAGTGTACGAGGTCCATTTATTCACGTAAACACGGAGCATCGATACATGGCAAATAGCCAAAGTTTTGGCTAACAGAAGTAATATTATTCAATTAAATCTCCTTGGAACTTATATAGCTATGCAAGGATTGCACACATACATACATAATAACACTGAAATTAATATTTTTATATCTTTATTTATCCAGATATTAAATCCCACTTTGTTAACATTGATAGGAATTGAAATACTTGTAAATAGTGAGTTCAATAAATGCAATAAAGTATACAGAACACTAAAAATCTAAAAGAATAATGCAACTATACACGTAAGAATAATGCAAATGTACACTGATATGAAAAGATGTTCACAAGGAACTAAATATGATATTTTATAAGAATGTATTTATACATTCATATATTTATGGAAGAATTTATAAGAAGCTGCTAAAAGTAGTCATCTTGACATTTTAGAACTTCCAAATTCACTTATTAGATTTTGCATAACTGCCATCATAACACATCCAAATTAATTATTAAGAAAACAAGTATATAAAATAAAATGAGTAAATTGAAAAAAAGCTATTGTGATATATTTTACCTGAATAAAGTATGTACACATAGGTTTATAAATGAATAAAATATTAGAAAAATACAGAGTTAAGTTTTTTAAATGATTCTTTAGAGGGGGTGGGATTATGGTTGAAATTTCCAATTATGCTGTCTGATTTACTGATTTAGTCCATTTTACTGTGTATTTGCATTCTCTAGGCATTAGAAACTCTTTCTCTCTCAATGTATGCTGATTTGAGGGAGATAATCTAATAGGAGTTGGATAACCTTCTAAAATAATACAATTACTTAATTGTATGAACATTTCTGAAGTAATGGTAAAAGTTTCAAATTTATTTTAGAGTATGTAATTTGTCTTTTAATATTTAATACACTTAAATTTTAAAAATTATTTTTTTCACTAAAGTAATTCAAAAGGGATGATTAAAATAATATGCTTCACTTAATAATTAAGAAGACTTTATATGAGTATAATATATTTTAATGGCAGTCATTTCCAGTAGCTAAAACATTGATTCTTACATTTAAAATATACTGAATAAAACAGTACCTTAAGAATTTTTTATATCTAAATTGTATTTACTTTTTAATCTATGTTAAAATTAAATATTTTGACTCACAATGGACAATTTTTAAAGGAATGATCAAAACAGTAAAATAATAAATATTTCACTTTAACCATTTTTCAAAACAACTATGGCATACTAACTGTGTAGTTGCATCTAAAATAAACAAGTGCATCTCTCTTAAAAGCAAGTAAAATAATCAAATAATTTTCTTTTTAATTCTGCTGTTCTATGGATGTTTCTGATAATACTGATGAATAGGTGATCCACTGAGCCTACCTAAAACTATCTCTCAATGGAAAAATACGTCAGTGGAAAAATACAACATAACGTAAACAGGAAGAATTAAAGTTCTTTTTTATTTACAAAAACAAAAATGCATTCACTATCTTTCCTTAAACAGTCTCACACAATATACTCATGTCACTGCAGTAATAAGTAATCAAACCAGGTTAAAGTTTAGATGATTGAATAAAGAGCATATATCATATTATTCCTTTTTGTGTTATTAAATGGGCATTTTTATATAACATAAAAAGTGCCCTTTAAGTGAAGTTTAGTTATCTGAAAGGCAACTGAAATTACTCTCATTAGATTTTTTTACATTAAAAGGAAATTGGAAATCATATGGCTACATCATTTAAGAGGATCAAACTGTCAGAAAGTGTTTTAAAAATTATATCTTAACATTTAACAATTAGAACACATGGACACAGGGAGGGGAGAATCACATACTGCAGCTAGTTGAGGGGGGCTAGGGGAGGGACAGCCAGGGGGTGGGGAGGGTGGGGAGGGATAATGAGGGGAGAAATACCAGATATAGGTGATGGGGGGATGAAGGCAGCAAACCACCTTGCCATGTATATACCTATGCAACAATCCTGGATCTGCACATGTACCCCAGAACCTAAGGTACAATAAAAAAAGACAGTAAAAGAAAAAAATACACACACACACACACACACACACACACACACACACACACACACACATATATATAAGGAATAATCACTTAAATCTAAGCATACTTGGCATATATAGATTATGCTATCTGTGATAAATGGTTTGTGGTTTTTTCATATGTTTCTCTATATTTTGTTAACCATGTATAGGAAAATTTAGTTTGCAGTCTTTGATGACAAACATAATAGTTTAACAAAACTATTACTTTTTCATAAAAACTCAAATGATCAAAGTAGCAATATCTTATTTTTATTAATTAACTTATCTAAATCATAGGACAGATATCATTTTAATAGTCAAAATCAGGTAACTTTCATGATGAGTAGACATTTACTATTATCCTTATTTTCTAAGTTGATTGTTATTTTGCTAGATATTAGGGTCATATCTTCCATTGGTTTATCTTAGTACTATATTCATTATGTGTTAACATTGTCTCTAAAACCAAGACTTGACTCATTATTCATAAATTTTTTCTTCTCAAGCACAGGTAACATCAGAGATGTGGGTTCACATTCCTTAGTTTTCTGTCTGCAGAAGCCTAGTCAAAATAGTTTGTTGCAATGTAATTGTTTTTTGAAACTTTGGTGTCCTTTTAAAAATGCAAATAAGGAGCTAAGAAAGTTGAGAAAGATGGTAAAATAAGACTCTCTAGGTATTGTCCTCTCGCTGATAGAAACACTAATTTGAACAACTATAATCATTTAAAAATACCTTCAGGCTGGGCGCGGTGGCTCAAGCCTGTAATCCCAGCACTTTGGGAGGCCAAGGCGGGTGGATCACGAGGTCAAGAGATCGAGACCATCCTGGTCAACATGGTGAAACCCCGTCTCTACTAAAAATACAAAAAGTTAGCTGGGCATGGTGGCAGGTGCCTGTAATCCCAGCTACTCAGGAGGCTGAGGCAGGAGAATTGCCTGAACTCGGGAGGCGGAGGTTGCGGTGAGCCGAGATCGCGCCATTGCACTCCAGCCTGGGTAACAAGAGCGAAACTCCGTCACAAAAAAAAAAAAAAAAAAAAAAAAAAAAAACCTTCAAAAAAGTTAAGAAAACCAGGTAACAGATTACAGTATCTGGTTATAAGATAATAATAGGAAAAGATGCATTAAAGAGCATACAATGTACAGTTTTCTATTACCTGCATCACAACTTCCCCAATGCCAAGCAGCATGACATGAAAAGATATCATCTACTTAGGGGAAAATGAGGGAAGTAAGCACAGGACTTATCCTTGGTCCCTAACACTAGGCTCATGACACTTAAACCCAGTGCCAGGCAGACCCTTGTGGTCCATCTATCCTGGCCAGCATCCAAGGGCTGAGCCTCCTGACCTGCCGCAATATGAGGCAGAAACCTGAAGCCCCTGAGAAATAGATTTAATCTCTGGTCAGTATCACTACCAGCTAATTATAGTGGCCTAGAGCTCTGGACATAGGCAAGTTGTTGATGTTGACCAGGTCCCACTGTTGTGCTAGTGTCAGTGGCTCTGAGATTTAGATATGACTGAGTTCTTTGCCAGTGTGGGCAGCCAAATAATTTCAATTCAGCAATTAGCTGTTCATGGCAGTCTTGGGCTTAAAGCATCCTATTGCACTGCAGCAGCTGCAGTAGACATGGGATTAGAAACCATGCAAGATGACCTGCCCAGAATCTCTAGACAGGCTTACAGTTGAAGGGCATTCCAAGATGAAGCCAGACTACGAAGACTGAATTAAGCACTTACATTTTTACTGAGTAGAAAGTGATACAAAACTGTAAAGATCAAAAACAATCAGGGAAAGATGACATCACAAAATGGACAAAATTAGGTGCTAGTGACCAACCCCAAAATATGGAGATGTATAGACTGCCAGAGAATGAATTCAAAATAACACTTTTGAGGAAACTCAGAAAACTTCTAGTAAATACAAAGAAACAATTCAACCAAATGAGGATAACAATAAGTTAAGAGAATGTGAAACTTAACATAAAGATTAAAATTACTTAAAAAATCAAACAGAAGCCCACAGCTAGAAAATAGAATGAGCAAAATAAAAAAATGCAGTAAAGAGGATCAACAGCAGAATTGGTCAAGTGAAATAATGTGTAAACTTAAAGACAGATTATTTAAAAATATGTGGTCAAAAGAGAAAAAAATGAATGAAAAGGAATAAAGCCTATGAGATTTATATATCCACATCAAAATAATAAATGTTCAAATTATTGGAGTTCAAGAAGGAATAGAGAAAAACAAAGGGGTAGAAAGTTTATTTTAAATATATTAGCAGAAAATTATCCAAACCTAGAGAATGACACAGATATCCAGAAACAGCAAGGTCAGAGGGCAACAATCAGATTGAATCCAAATAAAACTACTCTAAGCAGTCTTACACTCAGATTCTCAAAGTTCCAAGACAAAGAGAAGATTCTGAAAGTGGCACAGGAAAATAAGCAAGTAACATAGGGAGTTTTAATATGCTCAGCTGCAGACTCCTCAGCAGAAACCTTACAGACCAGGAATAAGTGAAGTGATATATTTAGAATGCTAAATAAATAAAAATAATAATAATAATAATAATAATAATAATAATAAAACTTACCAACTAAAAATACCATAGACAGCAAAGAAGTAATTCCTTGAAAATGGAGGGAAGATAAAGAATTTTCCTGTACACATATGTTCATTGCACTACTATTCACAATAGCAGAGACATGAAATCAACCAAAATGTCCATAAATGGTTAACTGGATAAAGAAAATATAGTACATACATACCATGGAATACTATATAAAAGAATGAGACATATAAAAGAATAAGGTCATGTCCGTTGTAGGAACATGGATGAAGCTGGAAGCCATTATCCTTAGGAAACTAACATAGCAAAAGAAAACCAAATATTGTGTGTTCTCACTTATAAGTGGGAGCTAAATAATGGGAATAAATGGACACAAAGAGGGGAACAATAGACATTGGGGCCTACCTGAGGGTTGAGGGTTGGAGGCAAAAGAGGATCAGAAAAAATAACTATTAGGTACTAGGCTTAGTACCTGGATGACGAAATAATTTGTGCAACAAATGCTTGTAACACAAGTTTACTTATATAACAAGTCTGCACATTTTTGTATATGGTGTAAGGAAGGGGTCCAGCTTCAACCTTCTGCATATGGCTAGCCAGTTATCCTAGCACCATTTATTAAATCCAAATTATTTTCCCCATAGCTGGTTTATGTCAGTTCTGTGAAAGATCAGAAAGTTGTAGATATGTAGCCTTATTTTTCTGGGCTCTGTATTCTGTTCCATTGATCTACATGACTTCTTTTGTATGAGTACCATGCTGTTTTGGTTACTGTATTCCTGTAGTCCAGAGTAATTAGGCAAGAGAAAGAAATAAAAAGCATCCAAATTGGAAAGAAAGAAGTTAATTTGTCCCTTTTACAGGTGACATGATCTTAAATATAGAAAACCCCAAGACTCCGACTTCTGGATCTAATAAACAAATTCATTAAAATGGCACGTTATAAAATAATTATACAAATTTATCAGTGTTTCTATACATTAACAGTGAACTATCTGAGAAAAAAAAATCAAGAAAACAATTCCATTTACAAAAGCCATGACAAATAAAATAGTCAAATAAATTTAACCAATGAGGTGAAAGCTTTCTACAATGGAAACTATAAGACATTGATGTAATACATTAAAGAAGACACAAATAAGTGGAAAATATGCAGTGTTCATGGATTGGAAGAATTATTACTGTCAAAATATCTATACTACTTAATCTACATATTCAATGCAATTTCTATCAAAATACCAATGACATTCTCTAGAGGAAAAAAATATAATCATAAAATTCATATGGAACTACAAAAGCCTTAAAGAGCCAATCTTGAGCAAAAAGAAAAAAAAAACTGGAGACATTACACAATCTGTCATCAAAATATACTACAAAACTATAACAAGCAAAACAGTATGACACTGGCATAAAAACAGGCATATAGACTAATGGAACAGAATAGACATCCTAGAAATAACTGTAGCATTTACAGCTGATTTTTTTTTATTAAGTTTCCAAGAACATACATTGTGGAAAGGACAGTCTCTTCAGTAAATGATGTTGGGAATACTGAATATACATATGCAGAAGAATAACAAAATTAGACCCTTATCGCTCATGATATAAAAAAAAAATTATCTGAAAATGAATTAAATCCTTAAATGTAAGATCTGAAACATTGAAACTACTGGAAGTACATATAGGATAAGTGCTCTAAAACAGTTGTCTGTAGAATTATTTTCTGGACATATCCTCAAGAGCACAGACAAGAAAAGGAAAAATAAATGAGAATTCATTAAACTGAAAGCTTCGGCACAACAAAGAAAACAACCAACAAAATTAAGAAACAGCTTACCATATGAGAGAAAATATATATATCTGACAAGGGTTTAATATATAACATACATTTAAAAATCTCAAACAACTCAATAGCAAGAAAAATAAAACAACCCAATTACTAAATGGCATAAATACCTGAATAGACATTTCTGAAAAGAAGACAAACAAATTGTCAACAAGTGTATGAAAAAAGATTCAGCATCACAAATTATTAAGGAAATACAAATCAAAACCACAATGAGATATCACCTCACTTCTGTTAGAATGGCTATTATAAAAACGACAAGATGATTGTTAGCAAGGTTGTGGAAAAAAAATCAACCCTTGCACATTGTTGGTGAGAAGTTTACAGCTATTATGAAAAACAGTATGGAGGCTCCTCAAAAAACTAAAAATAGAACTACCATGTGACACAACACTCTGCCTACAGGGTATGTATCCACAGGAATTAAAATCAGTATATCAAAAAGATATCTTCACTCTCATGAGTATTAAAGCACTATTCACAATGGCCAAGATATAGAATAAATCTATGTCCATCAATAGATGAGTGGGGTGTGTGTGTGTGTGTGTGTGTGAGAGAGAGAGAGAGAGAGAGAGAGAGAGAGAGAGAGAGAGAGAGAGACAGGAGACAGACAGAGACAGACAGAGAGAATAAGAGAATATTATCTGGATATACTTTTACTTTTGAGGTGAATTTAATGCACGCATGACCAAGCCTAGAATATGTAAAGTATCTTCTATGGTGATGACATAAGGCATCCAATGTCAAAATAAACACTATTACATTGTTTAAAATAAACAAATATAATCTATCTAGGGATACATATTTGTAGCTAATTCATCTTGATGGACTTGAGTAGTTCTACTTAATCAAACATTTTTTAGGAACTATAAAGATGCTCTGTCCTTCTCAAAAGTTGTACCTGGCATTATCTTCCCTTATAAATATCCTAGTCAAAGTTAACTCTTTTTGAATAATTTATATAGAGCATGTAAAACAATCATAAGAAATATTCCCAAACAACAGTAATAACAAACAAAAATACCATGTATTTAGTAATTAATATGTGTTACTCTGCTAGAAACATTATATAAATTAACTTATTTAATCATCACAATAACTCCCTTGCTATTTGTCTCCCCACACAACAGATGAGAAACTGAAATGCAAAGATTAAAAAGCTTACCTAAAGTGACATAGCAACATAGTACTTAGTGAAACTAGGTTTGAAACCAAAGTCAGCTTCTAAAGTTCTTTATTACTATAATAACACCCTTAAATATTAATAATGGTTCCTTTCAGTGAAGAGACTCAATCTATTTCTGAAAGTCTCCCTTGTGCCTTTTTGTATTTTCCCAAGTTTTCTTCATTCAGTCTCTATTATATTTGTAGCTATCAAAATGTTTTAAAATACTTCCTTCTTTATTGCATATAACACAGGAATTTTAGTAGTTGTGTGTTGTTTTTGTCTCCTCAATAATATTTTTGAAACAAATTTTTCCCATTTTATTTGTACCTTACAGATCTATCATTTATGATATAAAATTTTGTGTGTGTGTGTGTGTGTGTTGTAGGTGTCAACGTTTCATTAAATCCTAGCTTATCCATATATTAAATCTCACAAATAACAGCAATTGGTTCATATGTTGGTTACATTACCCAGAGTCCTTCTCGCAGATTTATAATAGGACTCCACAATAAAGAAACTGCTTTCCACTGGGGTTACAAAGTTGGCAAAATATGAAGATAAAATTATTGATGGCTATGTTTCCTGCTACATGGAGAGGGCCTGTCTATAAAATGAAGCCGAACAGAGAGAGGGAAGTAGAGATAAAGGTAGTTACCTTGATAGCAGTAAGTCCTAGTTTCAGACTTTAAAATCATTGTACTTTCAGCTTTTCCCTCACCTTATTCTGGGTTGGAGCTCTGGAATATCTTATTATTATTTTTAAAGATCCTCAGTTAATCATGATGGCCAGCTGTGTGTGGCAATCACAGGATATGTTAATAATCTGTTGCAAGGAAAAAGCAAAGGCATGCATTACTTGATCTATGTCAGTTTTTCACTGAAAATATTCTCTGAAACACTGGTCACTCAAGAATCTCCATAAGGAAAATAGTTTTTTGATGTTTATTAAAGTCTTAGACATACTGCAGTAATAAAAAAACTGATTACTTCTTGAGCTCACCATTCTCAATTACAACTTTTTTGTTAGACCATTATGGATATCCTTCAAAGCACATTTTTAAAAATTCCAATTGACATGTTATATTTATATATAAGAATTAGCCAGTATTATATTTTTAAAGCTTTACTGCATGAAATTGTAACCATTTTACAGGAATTGTCCCCAATTATTTAATTGTGTAACTAATTAAATTTATATTTATATCACTGAATTCACCAGCATGTTCCAGCTACTCCAAAAAATGTTCAATGTCAACTAGAATCCAGTATGTTTGGTTTCTCTTCTAGCTTTGAATTATCAGAATATTTGATAAGTGTAAATTTTAAAGCTCCTTTTAAGATTTTGGCCATAAAAAAAGATGAGTTTGTGTCCTTTGTAGGGATTTGGATCAGTCTGGAAACCATCATTCTCAGCAAACTGACACAAGAAAAGAAAACCAAACACCGTGTGTTCTCACTCATAAGTGGGTGTTGAACAATGAGAACACGTGGACTCAGGGAGAGGAGCAGCACACACTGGGGGCAGGCCGGGGAGGGGGACGGTGAGGGGAGGGACAGTGTGGGGGTGGGAAGGGTGGGGAGGGATCACATGGGGAGAAATGCAGGATATAATATGCACCTATGCAGCAACCCTGCATGACGTGCACATGTACCCCAGAACCTAAAGTAAAATAAAATAAAATAAAAGATTTTAGTCACTATATATAGGATCAACTAGGATTAAGGATAGAGTCTTAACTTACTCTGCTACCTGGTACCATCCAAGTTAACACTGGTTTGTTATTTTATTTATTTGATATGAAGTTATTCAACTGCTAATTTACCTCTTTTCTAATCAGACCATATTTTTTTTTTCAACTATACGTATGTCACAAGAGTTTTCATCATTTGGTTTTACATATATCAAACTTTATCTTCACATATTGTCTATTGTGGTCTTTTAGTTAAATACCAATAATATTTTCCCAAGTATCTTAATTAGAATTTTTTTTCATAAAAGTATGGCCCAGGGATTTTTAATTTTAACTTTGGCAAGACTCAACCAGATTGAGACAATATATTGCAGTTGATAGAAAAACAGAACAACTCTAAATAAGATAATTGATAGACAAAACTTTCAGTTATTTTCTGTTTTCAAGTGAGTGGCCCTGTCACTCAAAGTACTTCCCTGCATATATATTAAATTTTGTACAATTTAATATACAATTTTTGCTTATCTGCAAATATTCCTGAAAATTTTTGAAAATAAAGTTCAAAACATTCATATCATCTATGGGTGTGTATGTGTAAAATGGCACATATCATAACTGTACAACTTGAATTATTTTCATAAACTGAACATACTTATATAATTAGTACTCAGGTAAAGAAACAGAACCCCAGTATTCAGAAGCCCTCTTGCAGGCTCCTTTCCACTGGCTATCTCTCCAAAAATAACCACTATCCCAGCTTTTAACTTTATAGACTAATTTTTTCTCTAAGAACAAAGCACATGTTCAGGTTCATCGGATACACTATAGTTCATAGAATTACTCCAAGTGTTCAAGTTGAAGAAATTCAATATTTTTCCTTAATATTGAATAATAAAGTTTAAGGCAGCATTGCAGAGTGAAATTATGTTTCTTAAGCTTTCTAGTTCTATCCCCTTAGGCATATGGGTTAACATATATATGGCATATATATATATATATATAAATATATATATATATATATATATATATAAAATGGTATTTTGTTATAGAAGCCTGAATGGATGAAGGCAACGTGTCAAAAGCAATCAATATAATGTATTATATATACAGAAGAAAAAGTGCATATGATCATCGCAGGAGATACACAGAATCATTTCACAATATCTGCAACCTTTTATGAAATAAAATGAAAGCAATGAAAATCTCAACAAATGAAATTGAAGACAAGTCTCTCAACCAGTTAAAGGGTATCTGTGGAAAATTCAAAACTAACATCAGCCGTAATGATGAAAGATTGAGCAAATACTAAAGAGACAAGGATATCTGGTATAATAAACTTCTATTTAACCTTGTGTTACTGGCTCTGATCAGTACAATAAGGTAAGAAAAAGTAATAAAAAGCACTCAAATAGAAATCTGATGAGTAAAAATACCTTAATCTGTAGATGACATGATGACATAAAAATTTATGTAGGAAATATTTTATTTGGGAATTTTCTCCCTCTCTCATTATGTAGTTCATTTTATACACATATGTGTGTGAGTACATTGACATATATATCTGTAGCTATCTATAAAATATATAGTTATAATAGTATATTAATTATATATTGTATATGTAATTATATATAATCTGTTAGTATGCAATAATGTATTAATATTGTATAAAATGTCAATTATATTATATATTATATATTATAATTATGCCATTTATATATAATTAAATTATATGTATTATTCTGTTATTACACTATACATTATATACTATCTTATTACATATCAATATTATTATATAATATTATATTATACATAAATATATCTATGTAAATAAATGTATGTATGGATATATATAAATATAGATATACAGATAGATTCTGTAAGGTATGGCACCTGGCACACAATAGGCATTGAAATCATGCTTATTAACTAAAATTTTAATGCTTAAAAGTACCCAGATATATTTTTAAATCATTATTATCGTAAATTAAAATCACTACTAGTTAAATCTATTTTGATAAGAAATAATGTATTTTAAATATGTAAAAGAAAAATGTTGTCTTTTCATTGAATCTTATTATAAACACTAATATGAGCATCATGTTCTTGAATGATGGATTTACCTGTCATACATTTCATCTTATGATTATAGTGATTAATTCTAGAGTGTTTGAAAATTTATCTCCTATATTATGGTGTTTTAAAATACCTCACACTGACATGGAAGTGTGTCAATAATCTGTTAACACATTTATGACTAACAACAATCCATATGAAAAGTTATTGATAATTTTGAAACATTTTTACAAAAATGTCTTAATGAGTCATAAAAGTTATTTTTTATTTTTAATAGTTTCAGTATTTTCAGATCATAAGAGAGTATGAATTTTCTATTGTGTTTCAGTAATTGTTATTGAGAATTCATGTTGGATCATATTTAGTTCAACAAGTATGGAAATGTAAAGTGAGGCTGTGTCATAATTACCCAAATGTACTGAGGAAAGCCTTACTTACTTGTTTGGTTGGTGGTTGTTTAGCTTTATTCTGCTTTCCTTATATATCAGGGTAATTATCTTAAGTCTCTATTTTACTAAGATATTAGAAGTCCATGCTCTTATTGACGTGATCCTTTTTTTTTCTTTTAGACAGAGACTTGCTCTGTCACCCAGGCTGGAGTGCAGTGGTGTGATCTTGGCTCACTGCAACCTCTGCCTCCAGGGTCCAAGGGATTCTCCTGTCTCAGCCTTCCATGTAGCTGGGACTATAGGCATGCACCACAATGCCCATCTAATTTTTGTATTTTTAGTAATGATGGGGTTTTGCCATGTTGGCCATGCTGGTCTTGAACTCCTGGCCTCAAATGACTCGCCCACCCTTGACCTCCCAAAGTGCCGGGATTACAGGCAGGAGCCACTGTGCCTGGACTGATCCATTTTTTAAAACCTCATTGATGTATAATTTACATACCATGTAACACACTTGATTAAGCATATAACTCAGTTATTTTTAGTACTTTAAAGAGTTATGCAAATATCACAGTAATCCAGATTTTCAACATTTCTGTCATCCTAAAGATGCCCAATCATCACAATTGGCAGACAAGTCCAGTTTTCTTCCCTTGTAGCCAGTTAACCACTAACTTACTTTCTGTTTCTGTAAACTTGCCCTTCCTGGACATTTCATAAACTGGTATGGTACAATATGTGGGGTATTTTTCATCCAACCTCTTTGTGTTAGCATAAGGTTTGTTAGGTTCATCCATGATATAGCAGGTATCAGGACTTTTTCCTTTTCATTGTCAAACAGACTCCATTGTATGTATTTAACACATTCAGTTTAACCATTCTTGTGTTGACAGACATTTGAATTGTTTCTACTTTGACTGTTAATGAATAATACTGCTGTGAACATTCTTGTATAATTCTTTGTGTGGAAACAGAGCAGGCACTACTTGCTCTTGGATAGAAACCTAAGCATAAAATTACTGTCTTTTACGTACATTTATGCTTAACTCCTTTAAAAATTTCCAAAATGTTTTCTAAATTTGCTGCACAATTTTATAATACCACCAGCAATGCATTAGGGTTATATTTTCTCCACATCATCACCAACACTTGTTTTTGTCAATACTTTAAATATTGCTTTTCCAGTTGATAGGTAATAGTATCTCATTGTGGTTTTGATTTGCATTTACCTAATGATTAATTATGTTGAGCACCTTTTCATGTGCTTATTCACCATACAGATATACTTATTTAACAAAATGTCCACTGAAATCTTTACCCCTTTACTTATTTGAGGATTTTCCTGCTTATTATTGAATTGTAAGCATTCTTTATATATCCTATACTTGTAAGTCATTTATCAGTTATATAAGGTATAAATATTTCCTTAGGTCTGTAGTTTGAATTTTCACTTTCTTCATGGTGTATTTTGAAGCAATTTTTAACACAGATATAGATTAATGGAACAGAACAGAGGCCTCAGGGGCAACACCACACATCTACAATCATCTGATCTTTGACAAACGTGACAAAAGGAATGGGGAAAGGATTCCCTATTTAATAAATGGTGTTGGGGAAACTGGCTAGTGATGTCCAGAAAGCAGAAACTGGACCCCTTCCTGACACCTTACACTAAAATTAACTCCAAATGGATTAAAGGCTTAAACATAAGGCCTAACACCATAAAAACTCTAGAAGAAAACCTAGGCAATACCATTCAGGACATAGGCATAGGCAAGGACTTCATGATCAAAACACCAAAACCATTGGCAACAAAACAAAATAGACAAATGGGATCTAATTAAACTCCAGAGCTTCTGTACAGCAAAATTAACAGTCACTACAGTGAACTGGCAACCATCAGAATGGGAAAAAAATCTTGCAATCTACCCAACTGACAAAATGCTAATATCCAGAATCTACAAATAACTAAAATAGATTTACAAGAAAACAACCAAAAGATTCAAAAGTAGGTAAAGGATATGAACAGGCACTTTTCAAAAGAAAACATATAGGAAGTCAAAAAACATGAAAAAATGCTCATCATTACTGATTATTAGATAAATGCAAATCAAAACCACATTGAGATACCATCTTACGCCAATTAGAATGGTGATCATCAATAAATCTTGAGACAACAGATGCTGGAGAGGACGTGGAAAAATAGGTACACTTTTACACTGTTGGTGGGAGTGTAAATTAGTTCAACCATTGTAGAAGACAGTGTGGCGATTCCACAAGGATCTAGAAATAGAAATTCCATTTGACCCAGCAATCCCATTACTGGATATATACCCAAAGAATTATAAATTATTCTATTATAAAGACACATACACATGTATGTTCATTGTGGCACTGTTTACTATAGCAAAGACCTGGAACCAACCCAAATGCCCAACACTGATAGAGTGGACAAGGGAAATGTGGCACATATATACCATGGAATACTATGCAGCCATAAAACATGATGAGTTCATGTCCTTTGTAGGGACATGGATGAATCTGAAAGCCATCATTCTCCGCAAACTGACACAAGAACAAAAACATCCAATGCTAGATGTTCTCACTCATAGGTGGGTGTTAAACAAAGAGAACACATGGGCACAGGGAGGGGGAGCATCACACACTGGGGTTTGTTAAGGCAGGGATGGGGAGGGAGAGTGGGGGGTGGGGAGGTTGGAGAGGGATAACATGGGGAGAAATGCCAGATATAGGTGACAGGGGAATGGAGGCAGCAAACCACCTTGCCATGTATGTACCTATGCAACAATCCTGCATGATCTGTATATATATCCCAGAACCTAAAGTACAATAAAAAAAATTTTGATGAAGGACAATTTATAAGTTTTCTTCTTTTGCTTGTGCCCTTGGTTTCAGACCTGAGAAATCTTCAGCTAACTTAAGATTTAAAAAATTACTTAGTCTTCTTCTAGAAATTCTTTAGTTTTTATGATTAAATTTATGTTTATTATTCATTTAGAAATTTTTTTGTGTATGATGATGTATTTATCTGAATATATTCTTTCCATATAGATGTCCAGTTGTGTCAGCAACATTTGTTGAAGTTACTATGGATTGCTAGTTGTGTTGATTGGAATCTTTGTCAAAATCAATTGACCAAATATATAAGGATTTCATTTTGGACTCTAAAAATTATTCCATTGATTGATGTCAACTTTTATGCCAGTGCTACACCATATTCACTACTGTACCCTGGCAGTATATTTTGAAAAGAAATACATCTTCCAACATTCGTGTTCTTTGTCAAGATTGTTTTGCTTACTCTGGGTCCCTTGAATTTCGATATAAACATTAGAATTAGCTATTACATTTCTAAAAGAAGGGAGCTATGATTTTGATAGGATTGTTGTTGAATTCATCAATATAGGGAATATTGCTATTGATATCACAGAGTCTCAATTAACAAACATTACATATCTTTCCATTTGTTTATATATTCTTTAATTTTTTGGTAATGATTTATATTGTTCAATGTTAAAATGTATACATCTTTATTAATTTTAAAGTATTTTGTTATTTTTTATATTATTGTGAATGAGGTAGTTTTCTTAATGTCATCTGTGATGGATCATTGTTAGGAGGTAAAGATACAACTGACTTTGCATATTTATCTTTTACCCTGTGAACTTTCTGAAGGCATTTGTAGTAGCGGGAAAGACAAAGAGAGACACACACACAGGGAATAATAATGTCTTAATAATTCCTATATAAATGTTTATGCTATCTGGAATTAAGACATTTGACTTTATCAGATTTACATTTTAAATATTTTCTTCTTACCTGACTCTACTGGCCAGAGCCTCCACTATAATGTTAAATAGAAGCTAATGATAGTAGACATCCTAGTCTCATTAGCATTCATTGAGTCCTGCACCGTTAAGTATGATGTTAGCTATGTATTTTCCATAGATGCCCTTTATCAAATAGAAAGTTCTTTTTTTATTGCATTTTTGAGAACTTCTTTTCTTCCTTCCTTTCTTCTTCCCTCCCTTCTTTCCTCCCTCTATCCCTCCCCTCCTCCTCCTTCTTCCTTCCTTCCTTCTTTCTTTTCTTTGTCTTTTGCTCTCTCTTTTTCTTTCTTTCCTCCATCCCTCCCTACTGTCCTTTCCTTCTTTCTTTCCTTCCTTTCTCTTTTTCCTTTTTTCAATTATGAAGAGTGCCAGATTTTGTCAAAGGACTTTGTTCCTCTCTTAAAAGTATTATTTGCTTTTTGTTCTTTTGTAAATATGGTATGTTACAGTAATTGATTTTTGCATGTTATCTTAGTCTATTTCTTTCTCATAGTACTAGAGGCTAGAATGTGAAAGATCAAGACACCAACAGACTCAGTGTTTGGTGAGGCCCCACTTTCTAGTTCATAGATGACACCTTCTTACTGTGCCTACATATAGTGGAAGGGGCAAGGGATCTCTCTTGGGACTGTTTTATTAAGACACAAATCTCATTCATGAGGGTTCTGCCTTTATTACTTAATCATCTCTCAAAGGCTCTACCATCTATATAATCACCTTGTGTGTTAGCATTCCATACGATTTTGGAAGCATTTAAGCATATGTTAAACCAACATTGCTTTCATAGAATAAATCCTACTCAGGCATTACAAAAATTTTTATATGTCACTGGCTTTAAGTTTGTAATATTTTGCTAAGAACTTTTCCTCTAAACATAGAAGGTATTGAACTTCACTTTAATTTTCTTGTGATATCTTTTTCTGGCTCTGGTTAAAGAGTAATATTGGCCTTATAGATTAAGTCAGGAAGTGTTATCTCCTCAATTTTCTGAAAGTGTTTCACAAAAATTTTAAATATTTATTCTTTAAATGTTTGGTTGAATTTACTTGTTAAAGTATATGGGCCTAATATTTGATGTGTAGGAAGTTTTAAATAACTAATTGAGTCCCTTTACTTGTCTTATATCTAGTAAATTTTGTATCGCGGGTTAATTTTGGTAACTTGCACTTGCTCGGGAAATTGTCCATTTCATGTAACTTATCTAGTTTGTTGGCACACAGTTGTTCATGGTATTCTGATTCATTTTTCTTTCTATAGGGTCAATAATAATTATTCCTTCATTTTGCATTTTCATAATTTTAGTAGTCTTTTTTAAACTGTTGATCAGTCTAGCTAAAGGTTTGTCAGTATTATTATTGATTCTTTAAATGAACTAATTTTTAATTTCACTAATTTTTATATCAATTTTTTATTTTTTGTTTCATTTATTCAGCCTTAATTTTTATTGCTCCCTTATTTCTGCATTTTTTGTATATATATATATATATATATATATATATATATATATATGTTTTACTTTAGTTGCTTATGGTAAACTGTTAGGTTATTTGAGAGCTTCCTTCTATCGTAAAATTGACATTCAAAACTGTAAATTTTTGTCAAGCACTACTTCAATGTATCTCATTAATTTTGATATACTGTGGTTTAATTTTCATTCAGCTCAAAATAATTTCTAATGTCTCTAATGGTTTGTTCATTAGCCCACTGGTTATTTAGAATTAATTTCCAATTATTTGTGAATTTATCCTATTTATTTCTGTTATTGAGTTCTAATATAGTTCAATTTATTTGGTCAAAAAACATGTTTTATGTGACTTCAGTTCTTTTGAATTTGTGGAGACTTTTCTTTATAAATTAGCATATAGGTTTTACTGAACATTGTTCAAATGTTTTATTGTGAATAATGTATCCTCTGCTGTTCTTGGTGGTTTTAATATTAAGTAAAGTTATTTTACATTGTTGTTTAAATCTCCTGTAACCTTACTGATGTTCTGTCTAGTTTTTCTATCACATGAGAATGAAACATTGAGGTTTCCAAGTATTGTTGTTGAATTTTTTATTTCTCTCTTGATTTCTTTCACTTTCTGCTGCATATGTTTTGGGCGCTGTTCTTTGAATATGAACATAGGCATTTAAATTCTATTTTATGCAACAAGCATTCCCATGATGCTAATGATCTCAAAAAAGTTAGTAAAAATATTAAAGAAATCATTTTTTTTCCTGAACTTTGGAAATTAACCAAAACACTTGGATAATCTGATAGTTTACTTTTACAATGACTGAATTTCAGTAACAACAATGAACATTTTTGCATTTTCACTTACCATATTTCTATACCCCTCTCTTTAGCTGTGTGATACACTTGAAAAGCAACACCATGAGAATGAGTGTAGCTTTGGAAACTAGAAGATTAGCCCATAACGAATGGAGGGCTTATAAAGATTGGACATGCCTCCAAATCACATCCACAAGGAATTGTTGCGATTCCACCTCTTTGGCAGCTTCCCAAGAAGCTCTATTCTCAGTGCTTACTTTAATTTCACCTGGCTTAGAGCTCACTCTGCATGAACCCTATCTCAGGGATGTTGAAAACAACCAGAAGCAACAGTGTAACATACCAGTTGTGGCTAACTAGAGGCTAATCAGAAACCTTTAAAAAACTAACTTATTATATTATAAATTAGTATGATCTTGTAAATTAGTTATTATAGATATGATCAAAAACTAAAGATAACTACCTAGATAAATAAAAGACATTAGGGGAAAATATATTTCTTAGTCCATTTATACTGCTATAACAGAATACCTGAGACTGGGTAATTTATAATAAACAAAAAATGTATTTTTTTTTTAACATTTCTGGAGGCTGGGAAGTCCAAAATTGAGAAGCCAGCATCTTGCAAGTGTCTTCTTGCTACATCAACCCATGGCAGAAGGCAAATGGGAAAAATAAGGACAAAGCAAAAAGAGAGGCAGAAGGGGATCAAACTCGTTTTTTTAATGAGAAAACCACTTCAGTGATAATAAAAATCCTCTCATAACAGCAATAATTCAATCACATTATCTTCATGGCCTCATCACTTCTTATTAGGACCTACCTTCCAACATTGCTGCATTAGGGATTAAGAATCTCACACATACTTTTTGAGGAACACATTTAAACCATAGCATTGCATGCCTGGCCCCCCAAATTAATGGCCTTCTCACAATGCAAAGTATATTAATTCTGTTTCAGTAGCTCCAAAGTCTTAAGTCCTTCCAAGCAGCAACCCAAAAGTCTAAAGTTCAGCATTTCATCAAAATTAGATATGGATGAGACTAATGGCACAATTCATCTTGGGGCAAAATATTCTCCTGCCATGTGCCTGTGAAATTAAACAAGGTATTTATCTCTAAAATGTAATGGCCGAACAAGCATAGGAGCCATTTCCATACGAAAAGGGAGAAATAGGCAAAAGGGAAAACTTGTCCCAAATAAGTCCAAAACCCAATAGGGTAGCAACATTAAATCTTAAAGCTCGGGAATAACCTACCTTGATATTGTTTCCCACCTCTTGGACACACTGGCGTTGTGGTTGGGCTCCCACTTCCTTGGGCAGCCCTGCCTCCATGGCTTTGCTGGTCTCAGCTCATGCGGCAGCTCTCATGGGTTGAAATCTCATGCCTGCAGTTGGGGGCTGCAACCACGGGTTGTTCTATAGCTCCAGGGTTTTGGAAGAGGATTTACAGCTGTGGTTTAACTAGGCATTGTCCTAATGGGAATTCTCTGCAGTGGATCCATCCCTGCAGCAGCAGGTTTCTATTTGGACCCCAGGCAGTCAAATGTATTATTTGAAATTTAGGTGGAGGAAACTATGCCCCCACAGCTCTTGCTTAGTTCAAATCTGCAAAATTAGCACCAGATGGACACTTCTGGGGTTCATGGCTTGTAGTTTTTGGAACAGTGGGTTTGACTGCACCTGGATCTACTTGAGCCACAATTTGGGTGATCAAGGAACACTGTGCTGGAAATTAGGCAACAGAGTCTGAAGGCATCCTTGTAGAGCACCCCAGGCCTTTACCCCAAACCATTTGGTCCACCTGGAGCTCAGGGCCTACGATATAAGGGACAGTCTTGAAGATCTCCCAAGCACCTTCAGGGTCATATTCCCATTGTCTTGTTGAATAGTACCTGGCTTTCTTTTAGACATACTAATATTTTTATCAAAGAATCACTTGGCACATCCTTGTTATTCTCTCCTAAAGAAGCGTCATCATTCTTGACATGGCCAGGCTGGGGGATGCTTCAAATGTTCAATTTCTCCTTTCCTCTACATTATAAATTCCATCATTATATAATTCCAATCTTTTGCATTTTACTATATAGAGTTAAAATAAGACAGATAGCTTGTTTAATGTTTCTTCTTCCAGATATCCTCGCTCATCTCTCTTAAATTCCAGCTTTCATAAAGCTCCCAGGCATGGGACACAATTCAATCAAGATTTTTTGTCATTTAATCAATCACTAGGATGAACATTACTCCAGTTTCCAATAAGATAGTCCCCATTTATGTCTGAGCCCGCATTAGAGTGGTCATTTCTGTCCATATTTCTAATCGCATTCTGGTAATGATCACGTAATCTCTAAGAAGTTTCAGACATTTCCTACAGCTCTTCTCTTCTTCTGAGCCCTCACCAGAGTTGTCCTTAGCATGTTGGTCATGGCAAAACTCCTGTGATAGCAGCTTGAATCCATTCTCTCTGCCCTCATGGACTAATCACCTGTCATTAAGTCCCACCTCCCAACACTGTTGCATTAGAGGTCAATTTTCCAACACATGAATTTTAGACATTCAAACCACAGCAATGTATTACCAAATAGAAAATGTCAATAAAGTCATAGGTAATATACACAAATAAATAAAATTATTGAATGAATAAGTACAACTGAAATGAAAAAGAGGGGCTTAACAGCAGATGAGAACAGCCACAAGAACAAACAAGTGAACTTGAGATAGGTCACATCAATTTTTTTTAGTCTGAGGAACAGAAAGATAGCAGAAAGAAGAAAATGTACAGACCCTAAGAGACCTGTAGGACACCAGGAGGCATACCAACATAGGCAAAAAGGGATTTCCAGAAAGACTGGGAACAGAAGGAAGAACCACAAACAAAATTTAAATAAATAATGGTTGAAAATTTGTAAAATTCGATTAAAAAAAAAAAACCTACTTATCCATTAAGGTCAATAAATTCCCACTAAGATAACTCTAAAGTGTACAGCTGAGCACATCATAGGCAAACTGTCAAAAGGCAAAGACAGAGAAAGAATCTGTAAAACAGCAAAAGAAAAGCAACTAATCATGTAAAAGAAATTTTCACTAACATTAACAGTAGGCTTCTTATCAGACATCACGGAGACCAGAAGGAAGTGAGATCATATGATGAACGTGCTGAAAGAAATACTGTCACTCGTGGATTCTACATCCAGAAAATCAGCCATCAAAAATGAAAGAAATATTAATATATTATCCAATAAACCCAAACTGAAGAAATCTGTTGCCCACAAACCTGCCCTACCAGAAATAGTAAAAGGAATTTTTTAGGGTGTCATGAAAGACTATAGATAGGAATGTACTCAAACTCACACAAGGAAATAAACAACAGCAATAAATGTAACTACAATATTACTTCAAGAGATATATAAAAGATGTTATAAATTTATTTTTCTTTATGCATTTTCTAAAATGTAAAAGCCAAATGCAAAAATAAAATTGTGAATCTGTGCTGATGGGTTTAAAATGTATAATGATTTAATTTGAATGCCAATAATAACAAAAAGGATGAAATAGAGCTATATATTATGAAAGCTTTCTATAATATTTAAATTAAATTGCTATTAATACAAACTATATATGTTTAATTTAAGATGATAGTTGTAATCCCAGGGTAATCAGAAAAAAAAAGAAATTCCACAAAATATGTTAAAATAAAGACTAAAACAGTTGAAGTGGTATGCTATATCGTATATATTTAAAACAAAGGAAACCAGCAATAGAGGGATAGAGGAGCAGAAAACATAAGATACATTGAGAGACAAACAGTTTGAAAGTAAAAGAATATGAAAATAAAAGAAATAGTACATAAACACTAATCCATAAAAACTCGAGTGTATCTATTAATAAAGGGCAAAATAAACAAGGTTAGAATAATTACTAGATAGTAAATTATATGATGACAAAAGGGTAAATCCTTCAAGAATATATAACAGCTATACGGTTATATTCACTTAAATCTTTAAAATATGTGAAACAAATCTGACATAATTAAATAGAGAAATACACAATGTAGCTATAATAGTTTGGAAATTCAGTACTCCATTTTCAATATCAAATAAAACAACTAGGCAGAATAACAACAAGGCAAGTAGAAGACTTGAACAATATTAAAAACCACCTAAACCTAACAAACATCTATAGGATAGGCCTCTCACTGAAAGAAGAATACTTCCTTAAGTTCACATGGTACGTTTTCCTGGATTAACCATATTTTAAGTTATAATACAAGCCTCAACAAATTTTAAAGGATAGGAACACAATAGCTATAGTCTATGTGCTATGAACTGAATCTTTCTCTCAAAATTCATATGTTGAAATCTTGCCTCTAAGGTGATGATATTAGGAGGTGAGACCTTTGGGAGGTGATTAAATTATGAGGGAAAAGTTCACATGATTGGAACTTAGCCCCCTTATAAAAGTGATTTCAGAGAGCTAGCTATTCCTTTCTACCATAGGTGGAAATAGCAAGAGGACAGAATATCAGAAAGCAGGGCTTCATCAGACACCAAATCTGCTGGTGTCCTGATCTTTGACTTCCCAAACGCCAAAACCGTGAAAAATAAATTTCTGTTGTTTATAAGCTACTAGCTATAACATTTTGTTATAGCAGCCCAAACAGTTTAAGACACTCTGATTACATGGAATGAAATTACAAATCAATAAAAGAAGGAATTTTGATAATACATGCTACGTGATAATTATACACTACAATACATTCCAAACAAACAATCCATCCTTGAAATCACAAGGGAAATGGAAAATGCTTTGAGGTAAAATAACATGAAGCACAGCATACCATAAATCATAAGATTTAGCAAAAGCAATGCTTATCAGAAAATTGTAACTACAAACACTAATGTTAAAAATGGTGAAATGGGCCGGGCGCGGTGGCTCAAGCCTGTAATCCCAGCACTTTGGGAGGCCGAGGCGGGTGGATCACGAGGTCGAGAGATCGAGACCATCCTGGTCAACATGGTGAAACCCCGTCTCTACTAAAAATACAAAAAAATTAGCTGGGCATGGCGGCGCGTGCCTGTAATCCCAGCTGCTCAGGAGGCTGAGGCAGGAGAATTGCCTGAACCCAGGAGACGGAGGTTGCGGTGAGCCAAGATCGCGCCATTGCACTCCAGCCTGGGTAACAAGAGCGAAACTCCATCTCCAAAAAAAAAAAAAAAAAAAAATGGTGAAATGTATCAATTCAGTAACTTAAATATTTATGTTAAGACAGGAAAAAACAAACTAAAGAACAAACTAAAGCCAAACAAGAGGAAGGAAAGAAATAATAAAGATAGCATTGGAAGCAGGGCAAGATGACAGAATAGAAAGTTCTACATATTGTCTCCCCAACAAGGACACCAATTCAACAATCTACACACAAAACACACCTTCCTAAGAACTAAAAATCAAGTGAGCATACACAATACCTGGTTTCAATTTCTTATCACTCAGAGGCACTAAAGAGGTAAAAACAAAACAAAACAAAATACTTTTTTAACCACATATGCCACCCCTTCCCCATACCCCAGCAGCAGCGGCTTGGTGCAGAGAAAATCTCTGGATGCTTTGGGATGGATAACACAGCAATTGTGAGGCATTGAACTTAGTGCTGTCCTGCCATGGAAGAAAGAAAAACTGGATCAAACTCAGCTGATGCCAACTCAGGAAGCGAGCATTTAAACCAACCCTTACCAGAAAGGAATAGCAGATTTCAAGGGGAAGAACTCGAGTTTCTGCAAACCTTGCCACTGAGGGAATGTATTCTCTTCCTGGCCCTACAAGTGGGCATAGTTTCAAAAGCAAGAACTTCCCAGCGCAATACCTCCACCCTCGTCTGCATCCGGGAGCTTAGAGGTCTTTGTTTAGCTTTTGCACATGCGGGAAAAATTCAAAGATCAATCACTCCAGTGGAAGTTTAAAAGAACTCCTTTCATAGGCCAGAAAACTTAAATAGGGTGGGAATATCTCCCAGGTTAAAAGTCCTCTTCTTCCACATCCGGGTGAATTCCATTTCCGGATCCCCTCTCACGACACATGAGAGCTCACTCTCTTTCTGTTTCTTTCTCCTTTTTCTCTCTCTCTGCCTAAAGAAATCACTTTCTGTAAAAACTCTTTGGGGTCCGATATTTACTTAAATAAGCCACCGCGTCTGGTGGGGTCATCCCTCCCATTCTTGGGTCAGTGAGGGACCAAGGGCTTAGAAAAACATACCCTAGCAGAGGAGCTGGACCTCCCCTGCATCCTGGAACCCAGTCTCACTACCATGAGCTAAGATGCCCTGGGCCTCGAAATTAACTTGAAAGGAAGTTCAAGTCACAAGGATTCTAACACTGAAGTTAGTCCTAGGACTGAACTGAGCCCATAGACTTTGAATTGCGGGGGAGGCACATAACCTACTAAGACACCAGCTGGGATGGCTAAACTAGTGATGGCATCATTCCTTCCTTAACTCCAGGCAACACAGTTCCTGGAGCTACAAGAGAATCTTTCTTTTTAACTGAGGAGAAGTGATGGAATATTGGGGAGGACTTCGTCTTGCACCTTAGATACTAGATTAGCCACGGAAAGATAAGGCACCAGTCAATGTCAGAAGGCCCCCTTTTCACACCCTAGATCCTTGGCATTTATAGATGCAACCTGAGCTAAAGGGAACCTGCTGTCTTGAAGGGAAGAACCTAGTCCTGGCAGCACTGGCAGCATTCATCACTTGCTAACCTAAAATACCTTGGGCACTGAATATTAAGCAGTGATACTCAGCTACTATGTCAAGGGTTTGGGTAAGACCCTGAGACATTCGGGCTTCAGGTGAGACCCAGCACATTTCCAGCTATGCTGGCTTTGGTGTAAAAGCCTGTCTGCTTGACAAAAGCAGAAGGAAAAATTAAAGGGACTTCATCTTGCATCTTTTTTTTTTTTTTTTTTTTTTTTTTTTGTATTTTTAGTAGAGACGGGGTTTCACCATGTTGACCAGGATGGTCTCGATCTCTTGACCTCGTGATCCACCCGCCTCGGCCTCCCAAAGTGCTGGGATTACAGGCTTGAGCCACCGCGCCCGGCCCATCTTGCATCTTAAGGATCAGCTTGGACACAGAAAGTAGAGCACAAGCAGACTTTTTTTTTTTTTTTTTTTTTTGAGAGTGAGTTTCGCTCCGGTTACCCAGACTGGAGTGCAATGGTGCGATCTCGGCTCACCGCAATCTCCGCCTACTGGGTTCAGGCAATTCTCCTGCCTCAGCCTCCTGAGTAGCTGGGATTACAGGCACGCGCCACCATGCCCAGCTAATTTTTTGTATTTTTAGTGGACATGGGATTTTACCATGTTGACCAGGATGGTCTCGATCTCTTGACCTCTTGATCCACCCACCTCGGCCTCCCAAAGTGCTGGGATTACAGGCTTGAGCCACCACGCCCGGCCACACAAGTAGACTTTTAGGGTCCCCAGTACTGAGGCTTGGCTTTTGGATAGAAATTCTGGACCCGCCCTGGGCCAGAGAAGAGCCCATTGCCCTGAAATGTGAGTCCCAGGTCAGGCAGTATTCAGGACAAGCTACCTGAAGCACCCTCAGGCCATAAGGGAACATCAATAGTCTGACAGTACTCCACTGTGGCCTGTGGTGATAGTGGCCATAGGCCAAGGCTTCTCTGCCTTTGGAAAGAAGACGGAAGAGTGGGAAAAACTGTTTCTTGTGGTTTGAGCACCAGCTCAGCTGAAGTACAATGGAGCATCAGTTAGACTTCCACAATTTATTACTCTAGTCCTTGACTGTCAGATGGCATCACCAGGGGAAAAATCCTTAAAAGTCTACTTGGTGGACTGTGTAATTGCAGCCTTGAAGGGATGGATACAGACTTGGCTGGCATTGCCAAAAGCTGTTTGCAGAGCCCCAAGGCCATGAACAAACATAAGAGAGAAGTAGAAAGTGGCTACAGCAGGCCTTGGGTGAGACCAAGAGCTACACTGGCTTCAGTTTGACTTAGCAACACTGAAATAATAGTGGTGTCACTACACCCTCAGCTTCAGTTGACTGATAACAGACCAAGACAGACTCTGTTTGACAGAAATTAAGGGAAGAGAACAAAGCCTTTGCCTGCTAATCCATAGAATTTGTCCGGATATTGTCCAAGACCGTTAAGGCCATACCTCTAAGAGTCTGTAAGAACAACGTTACTGAGCTTGGAGTGAACCCTAAAGCAAATACAACTTAGATTACAACACCCAAGTCTTTTCAAATTTCTTTAAAGTCTACCCCAGAAGGAAAGGTACAAAGAAGCTCAGACTGTGCAGACAAATTAAATACCTAACTCTTTAATGACCAGACAATAAAGAACATCTACAAATATCAAGATGATCCAGGAAAACATAATCTCATGAAATAAACTAAACAAGGCATGAGAAAGTTATCCTGCAGAAACAGAGACAAGTAAACTTTCAGACATAGAATTAAAAATAGCTGAGTTTAAGAAAGTCAAAGAAATTCAAAAGAACCCAGAAAAGAAATTTAGAACTCTATCAGATGAACGCACGAAAGGCATTTATGTAGTTAAAAGGAAACAAGTAGAAATACTGAAGTTGAAAAATGCAATTGACATACTGAAGAATGCACATGTCTTTTAATAGCAGAATTGATCAAGCAGAAGAAAGAATTAGTGCACTTGAATAGAAGCTATTTGAAAATACACAGTTGGAGGAGACAAAAGAAAAAAGCAATACGAAACAACAAATATCACCAAAAGGATCTGGAAGATAGCCTCAAAAGGGTAAATGTAAGAATTATTGGCTATAAAGAGCAAGTAGGGAAAAAGACAGGGATAGAAAGTTTATTCAAAGTGAAAATAACAGAGAATTTTCAAATCCTAGAGAAAGACAGCAATATCCTAATATAAGAAGGTTATACAGTACCAAAGCAATTTAACACAAATACAACTTTCTCAAGATATTTAACAGTTAAAGTCTCAAAGATCAAGAATAAAGAAACGATCTTGAAAGCAGGAAAAAAGAAAGAAGTAACATACAATGGAGCTCCAATATGACTGACAGCAGACGTTTTAGTGAAAACCTTACAGGCAAGGAGAAAGTGGCATGGTCTATTTAAAGTGCTAAAGGAAAAACAACTTTTATGGTTGAAGAGAAAAACCAGTGAAAATATGCTTCAAACATAAAGGAGAAATAAAAAATTTCCCAGACAAACAAAAGCTGAAGGATTTCATCAACATCAGAATATTCCTGCAAGAAATGCTAAATGGAGTATTTCAATCAGAAAGAAAAGGTCATTAGAGAGCAGTAAGTAATCACCAGAAGGTTCAAATCTCACTGGTAATAGTAAGTACACAGGAAAACAGAATATGATAACACTGTCACTGTGGTGTGTAAACTACTCTTATACTGAATATAAAGTTTAAGTGATGAATCAATCAAAAATAATAATTAAAACAACTTCTTAGTACAGAGACATTACAATAAAATATAAATAGAAACAACAAAAATTTAAAAGCAGGGTGTTAAAGTTAAGGTGTAAAGTTTTTATTAGTTTTATTTTTGTCTATTTGTTTTTTGCAATACTCACAGTAACTTCAATCTAAAAGACATAAAACAGATACCCAAAAAATAAAAAGCAAGAAGCTAAATCATGTCACCTGATACAGTCACCTACATTAAAAGGAAGATAAGAAGGAAGGAAAGAAGGATGGGTAGACCACAAAACAATAAGAAACAAATAACAAAATGGCAAGAGTAAGTCCTTATTTATCAAAAATATCATTGCGTGTAAATGATCTAAAGTCTCCAATAAAAAATATAGAGTGCCTGGATGGATAAAACCTGAGACCTACTGATCTGTTGCCTACAAGAAACACATGTATAGAGACACACGTAGACTGGGGAAAAAAAGGATGAAAAACAATGTTCCATTCCATACCTAAGGAAACAACAACAACAACAAAGGACAAGGGTAGTTGCAAAATAGTTTTCAAGACAAAAACTATGAGAAGTGAAAAAGCAGGTCACTGTATAATGATAAATGGATTAATCCAACAAGCAGATAGAACGATTTTAAATATATATTCACCCAACACTGAAGCATCAAGATATATAAATGAAATAGTATTAGAGCTAAAGAGAGAGATAAGCCCCAATATAATAAGAGCTGGTGACTCCAACACCCCACTTTCAGCATTGCATAGATCTTCCAGACATAAAAGCAACAGAGAAACATTGGACTATTAATTTGTACTATAGAACAAATGGAGCTGAGAAATATTTACAGAACTTTTCATCCAACAGCTGCAGAATACATATTTTTTCCTCAGCCCAGGATCATTCTCAATAATAGACCATATGATAGGTCACAAAACAAGTCACAAAACATGCAAAAATTTGAAAGAATATCAAGAATATTTTCTGACTACAATGAATTAGTACTAGAAATTATTAAAAAGAGAAATTTTGAAAACTGTAAAAATACATGGAATATGCTTCTGAATAACAAGTGGGTCAGTGAAGAAATTACAAAAAGAGTAAAAATTATTGAAACAAGTGAATTGAAACAAAACACACCATACCTATGGGATACAGCAAACATAGAATTAAAAGGAAAATTTAGAGAAAACTATTTCTACATCACAAAGGAGGAAAAACCGAAACAACCTAACTATGCATCCTAAAGAAATAGAAAAGCATGAGTATATCAAATCCTAAATTAGTAACAGAAAAGAAATAATAAGAAAGAAATGAAATTGAAATAAAACAATACAAATAAATCAATGAAATAAAAAGTTTTTTTAAAAAAATTAAACCATATTGACAAATCTTTAGCCAGATTCACTAAGAAAAATCAAGATAAGATACAAATAAATAAAACCAGATATGAAAAAGGAAACATTATAACTGACATTGCAGAAATTGGAAGAATCATTAATGGCTACTATGAGCAACTATCTATCAATAAATTGAAAAATTTAGAAAAAAATGAAAAACAACTAGATACCTACCACTTACCTAGATTGAATCAGGAATATAGCCAAAACCTGAAGATAATAATACCAAGTAACATGATTGAAACAAAAAAATCTCCCAGTAAAGAAAATTTCAGGACCTGATGGCTTCACTGCTGAATTCTACTAAAAATTTAAAGACGGAGTAATACCAATCTTGTGCAAAATGTTCTGAAAAATGAGGAAGACGGAACACATCCAAACTCATTCTAAAAGACCAGTGTTAATTTGATACCAAAACCAGACAAATACATATCAAAAAAAAAAAAAAAAAAAGAATAAAACTACAGGCCAATATCTCTGATGAATATTGATGCAAAAATCATCAACAAAATGCTAGCAAATCAAAATCAACAGTGTATTAAAAAGATCCTTTCTCATTACCAAGTGGGATTTTTCCATGGGATGCAAGGATGGTTCAACATATGCAAAGCAGTCAATATGGAACATCACATTAAGGCAGGATTTTTTCCTCCTTAGCTCTGCTGAGTCCAGGTTCTTGTCTCACTACCAGCAAAAATTAAGCACATGGACACTCAAAGAATGAGGGCAGTAGAATTTATTAAGCAAAAGGAAAGCTCTCAGGAAAGACAGGAGTCCTAAAAGCAGGTTCCTAGTTGTCCCTTTCACAGTTAAACACAAGGGCTTTTACATACAAGCTGATGGGGCTGGGTTCCCTATTTGTATAAGGTACAAACTTCTGGTGGCTTCACCGCATTTACGAGTGTACACACAGGCCCTTAGTCCACTGTGGGCATGTTTAGGCAAGCTCCCTGTGCAAATTTCCTTACCTACACAAAACACAGCTTGGAGGTTCTCTGGGGACCCTTCCCTACTGTCTGCTTAAAGCAAGCTGGCTAACTCCTTTCAATGTCCACAGAATAAAGGACAAAAGCCATAGGATCAATACAATTGATGATGGAAAACTACTTAATTAACTTGAGAAACCCTTTATGATAGAAACTCTCAAAAAACTGAGGATAGAAGGAATATAACTCAATATAACAAATGTTAAATCCTACAGACCTGGAGTTATTATCATATTGAATGTGGAAAAACCGAAAGCCTTTCCTTTAATATCTGGAACATGACCAAGGTGCCAATTTTCACCACTGTTATTCAGCACAGTACTAGAAGGCCCAGCTAGAGTAATCACGCAATAGAAAGAAATAAAGAGTATCCAAATTGGAAAGGAAAAAGTTAAATTATCCTTACTTGCAGATTATATGATCTCTTATTTGAAAGACAACTAAAGACTTCACCAAAATACCATTAGAACTGATAAACAAATTCAATAATATTGCAAAATACAAAATCAACATACAAATATCAGTAGCATTTGTATATACAAACAGTGAGCCATGAGAAATGCAAATAAAAAAATAATCTGGCCAGGTGCAGTGACTCACGGCTGTAATCCCAGCACTTTGAGAGGGTGAGGCAGGCAGATTATCTAGGGTCAGAAGTTTGAGAACAGCCTAGGCAACATGGCAAAACCCCGTCTCTACTAAAAAATACAAAAATTAGCTGGTGTGACGGCACACATGTATAATTTCAGGTACTTGGGACACTGGGACATGAGAATCACTTGAATCTGGGAGGCAGAGGTTGTGGTGAGCTGAGATTGCACCATTGCACTCCAACCTGGGCAACAGAGTCTGATTCCATCTCAAAATAATAATAATAATACTAATCAAGATCATCATCATCATCTTATTCACAACAGCGACAAATAAAATTAAATGCCTAGGAATTAACTAAAGAAATGAAAGATCTCTATAATGAAAACTATAAAACATCAATAAATGAAATTGAAGAGGACACCAAAAAATGGAATGATACTTCAGTCTCACGGATTAGAAGAATGAATATTGTTAAAATGTCCATATTATGCAAAACCTTCTACAGATTCAATGCAATTACTATCAAAATACCAATGACATTCTTCACAGAAATACAAAAAAAGAATCTTAAAATTTGTATGCAACTATGGAAGACCCAGAGTAGTCAAAGCTATCCTGAGGAAGAAGTAATCAAACCGGAGTAATCAAATTACCTGGCTTTCAATTATACTACTGAGCTATAGTAACCAAAACAGCATAGTATTTGCATGAAAACAGATACATAAAACAATGAAGAATAAAGAATCTGGGAAGAAATCCACATACCTACAGTAAACTCATTTTCAACAAAGGTGCCAAGGGGTAAAGATAGTCTCAATAAACGGTGCTGGAGGTCAGGTGCAATGGCTCACGTCTATAATACCAGCACTTTGGGAGGCTGAGGCAGGCAGATCACAAGTCAGGAGTTAGAGATCAGCCTTGCCAACATGGTGAAACCCTGACTCTAATAAAAATACAAAAATTAGCAGGGCATGGTGGCATGCGACTGTAATCCCAGCTATTTGGGAGGTTGAGGCAAGAGAAGCACTTGAAACCGAAATGCGGAGGTTGCAGTGAGCTGACACTGGGCCACTGCACTGCAGCTTGGGCAACAGAGTGAGAGTCTATCTGTAAATAAACAAATAAATGGTGCTTGGAAAACTGCACATCCATATGCACAATGAAACTAGACTCTGCTTTCTTGTCACATAAAAATAAATCAAACAAAATGGATTAAAGATTTAAACCTAAGACCTTAAACTATGAAGTTACCACAAGAAAACATTAGGAAAGATTTCCAGGACATTGGTCTGAGTAAAAATTATTTGAGTAATATCCAAGAAACAGAGGACACCAAAGCAAAAATGAACAAAGGGGATGACTTCAAATTGAGTCTTCTGTACCATAACAGAAACAACCAACGAAGTGAAGAGAGAGAATGGGAGAAAATATTTACAAAGTTCCTATCTGACAAGGAACTATTAACCCTGATATATAAAGGGCTCCAACTAATATATAGGAAAAAAATATCTAAAATCTGATTTTGAAAATGGACAAAAAAATTGAATAGACATTTCTCAAAAGAAGATATATGAATGGCAAACAGGGGTATGAAAAGCTGCTCAACATTATTTGTCATCAGAGCAATGAAAATCAAAACCACATTGAGATATCATCTCATCCCAGGTTAAATGGCTTATATCCAAAAAACAGGCAATGACAAATTCTGGCAAGGATGTGGAGAAAAGGGTGTCTTTTTACACTATTAGTGGGAATGTAAATTAGTATGATTATTATGGAGAACAGATTGGAGGTTCCTCGAAAAACTAAAAATAAAGCTACCATATGATCTAGGAATCATTATGCATGAATATTATGAAGAATTGAATGCCAAGTAATTAGAAAATCCAGATGCAATGAACATCTTCCTAGAATGGCATAAACTACAGAGACTTACTCAAGAAGAAGTAGGAAATCATAATAGGTTCACAAGTAAGGATATATAATTAGTAATTTAAAAACCAACAAAACAAAGTAAAATTTCAGCAGTTGGCCTGAGCCTATTCCTGGACTAAATGGGTTCACAGGTAAATTCTGGAAAGCAGTTGAAGAAGTAACACCAATTTTCACAAGATATTCTACAAAATGAGAATAAGCAGTCATACTTCCCAACTCATAGTATGAATTCAGTATTGAAGTTATACCAACACCAGACACCCATAACATGAAAACTGTGTATTAATATGCCTTAGTAACATAGTTGCAAAAATTCTCAGCAAACTATTAGCAAATGAATTCCAGCAGCATATAAATAGCATTTTACACTATGTCCAGTAAGCATTTATCTTAGGATAATGTAAATTTAACTCACCATAATTATCTATCAATACAAACATCATATTAACAGAATAAGGGAAATATACTTCATGAGTATCTCTGTAGATTCAGAAAGACCAATTGATGTGATCCAGCATCCTTTCATAATAATAATGCTCAGTGAACTAGGAATAGAAGGAAATTCTTCAACTGTTAAAGGTCAACTAAGAAAAATGATTTAATTTTAAATGGTTGAATGTTTTCAACATTGAATCATTTAATCCTTTGACCAATGATTTAATATTTCTATAATCAGGAGCAAAACAAGGTGTCCACTGTCACTTTATTTGTTATGTTGGGTTGAGACTCCAAACGGAGATATAAGCAAGCAAAGTTATAAAGGAGGTCATTGGGTACAATGTGATTTGTATAGGTAAGTCAGAGTCAGACTATGTTGGACCTTGAAAATCACATAAAAATCATTTGGGTTTATCTAAGAACAGGGTGAGTACAAAAAAAAAAGTGAAATAGTAATAAATGAGGCATTTCATACTATTAAAATTTATTAATTCCTTTTGTTATAGTTAATCAAACATTAAATTTTACAATTCTAATATTTCAATTTTAAAATGTTAACTTCTAATTACGTGTCCATCATAATATAGGTTTAAAATCTGTTTCAAATCAGATACTTTTTACATGTATTTCTCTTTTTGTCCCTCCTAGAAACATCTGCATGACATAAAGGTCCTTGGGAAATCTTACTTTCCCATTTAAATTTATATTAAAAATGCAATGCATGGTCAGGGAATATATACTGTGCTTATAATTCTCCATTGCATACTGTGTTGTGTGAGTTAATTCCAGCAGACTTAGTATTGGCTTGGGCTGTCTTATTGAAATAAAAAAAAGTACCTGTCTGGTACTGATCCTTGATCAAAGCATGGATTTTATTTATTTATTTATTTATTTATTTATTTATTTATTTATTTATTTACCATGTTAGGTAAAAGGAGGTTTAGGGCGATCTGTATCTCCTTTTCAGCATTGAGTTTTTTTTTTTTTTTTTTTTTTTTTTTTTTTTTTTTTTTTTTTTTTTTTTTTATAAATAGTGAAATTGATGACTTGCACATGGTCTCATTGAGGTCCCTGGGGTCTCTGTCATTGTAGCTCTTTACATATCAAGAATGGACCTTAAATGGGAGCACAAATGAATCTTGCATCTAACCTTCCTGGATCTGATGCTGTGAGACAGCCTTTGACAGTGATTCATTTATTAAATTTAACATGGTCACTATATTATTTTGTATTTCTTCTATAAACCATAAATTAGCAAGCATTTCCATTTTGGGTATTGTTGGTATGCTTTAGCAATGAAACCCTAGCTAAATGCCACTTTCAGATACTTATTTCTTACAGTGTAGATTCAAACTCCTCAGTGCAATTAGCAAGAACTTTCTCAATAAAGTCCAATTTATCTCTCCAAAACTATGTGTTGTACCTGCTAGCTCCTTACCCAATATAATTTTATTTTCTCCTCTATATTTTCATAGAAAGCATGTCATTGCCCCACTGTAAAATTATTGTATTGAATCACACCTATTTGTCAATATTTTTAATCTGCTTATGCTTAATACAATCTCTGACACATTAAGTGACCAATAAATGTTGGATGGATAGGTGCATGCATGAAAGATTGTCCTTTGGTTTGTCCTTACTACTCTTGAAATAATACTTCTGTAACGACATGTAACACAACATGATACATAAAAATAATGTGTGTGAAAACACATTAGAACATGAACATGAATTATATTTTTTGTATCTAACTTCCCTTTCTAATGTTCATAACTAGTTCTACTACCAGTTAATTCTATCCCACTGTTCCTTTATTGTCACAATTTAATTTGGTTATCACATACAGCAGAAGGCTTCATTGAACTACAGTGAAAGTCTGGCTCTAAATGTGCCAGGGGTAGTTAAATGAATTATAATTTAACATTGGCCCAGAGACTCAGGCTAAAAATTACTGAATGGACAGTTAGCTGATCTGAAAGGAGAGTACAATAGAAATTTTAAACAATTCACTGATAATCACCCAGGAGGGATTTGGAAAGTATGCTTTTATAGATAATATTCACAAAAAAATATTTAAAATTAATGCTTGAAAACCTTCAGCCAAATTTGTTTTAATCCCTATAATATGCAGAGTATTACAGTTTTCTTTTTTTAACAGTTAGACTTCGCATTAGGCTTTCATGTTCATGTAAAGTATTAAAATGGAATGGAAATTTATACAGTCACTTTTGTAGGAATAATTCCAAGACATTAACCTGGCCAAAAATGACTACATTCAACCAATGAGTACACTCTTGACATTATGATGGGTACAAACATTTCCCAAGAAGTTATGCTCCATTAAAAAATATCTTTTCTTATCTCCACAGCAATTGCACTTTAAAACTAATGGATATATTTACAGTAAAAGTTTTAACATTCTGCAAAACAACATCAACAAAAACAACAAAAACTTTTGTATACAAACCACTATGTCGGGTTGTTAATATTATAACAAAAGAGGTTTAAATTAAAAGTCCTATTGCAGAAAGCCTAATTGGCAGCTGTGCCAATTAAATGTAACAAGGTCTGTCCATACATCAAGGATTTACTGATAAAATGTTACTTTTTATTCTCAAGTTAACTCAGGTGTAACCTTACATTTTGAAAATGACAGTTCAGCTTTACTAATTATATTTCTTGTCATTTTCATCATTTATCCCACAGAAATATGCACATGATTCTTCTTTTGAATCCCTGGACTGCAGAAATTTAATTTCATTTTTATCTCCCATAATTTAATGATGTTATTATTCAATACATAGAAGAATAATGTTTTGTTTGTTCATTTTGCATGTGTTTTAGTTCCCTTTCTTTCAAGTAATGAATGACATGTTAAAAAATTAGGTTTTTATTCAAAAACTAATTTTTGAATAAAAATGAGCTAGACATAGCTGTTTTACATCAGTTATGCAAATAGACAACCTAAAAATCTAACTGCTATTAATTTATTATTTATTTTTATTATACTTTAAGTTATGAGATACATGTGCAGAATGTGCAGGTTTGTTACATAGATATACATGTGCAATGGTTGGCTGTACCCCTCAACCCATCATCTATGTTAGGTATTTTTCCCAATGCTATCCCGCTTTTGCCTGCCAACCTCGACAGGCCTTGATGTGTATGTTCGCCTCCCTGTGCTCATATGTTCTCATTGTTCAACTCCCACTTATGAGTGAGAATATGTGGTGGTTGGTTTTAAGTTCCTGTGTTAGTTTTCTGAAAATGATAGTTTCCAGCTTTATTCATGTCCCTGAAAAGGGCATGAACTTATTCTTTTTGATGGCATAGTATTCCATGGTGTATATGTGCCACATTTTCTTTATCCACTCTAACATTCATGGGCATTTGGGTTGGTTACAAGTCTTTGCTGTTGTGAATAGTGCTGCAGTAAACATACATTTATATGTTTTTTTAGTAAAATGATTTATAATACTTTGGGTATATCCCCAGTAATGGGATTGCTGGGTCAAATGGTATTTCTAGTTCTAGATCCTTGAGGAATTGCCACACTGTCTTCCACAATGGTTGAACTTATTTCCATTCCCACCAACAGTGTAAAAACATTCCTATTTCTCTACACCCTCTCTAGCATCTGTTGTTTCCTGACTTTTTAATGATTGCCATTGTAATTGGGGTGAGATGGTATCTCATCTGTGGTTTTGGTTTGAATTTCTCTAATGACCAGTGATGATGAGCATTTTGTCATATGTTTGTTGGCATGGACAAAGACTTCATGACTAAAACACCGAAAGCAACGGCAACAAAAGCCAAAATTGACAAATGGGATCTAATTAAACCAAAGAACTTCCACACAGCAAAAGAAACTACCATCTGAGTGAACAGGCAACCTACGGAATGGGAGAAAATTTTTGCAATCTATCCATCTGACAAAGTGCTCATATCCAAAATCTACAAGGAACTTAAATAAATTTCCGAAAGTGAGAGAAGGATATGAACAGACACTTTTCAAAAGAAGACATCTAACTGCTATTTATAACAGACTTTACTTCATCTTTGCCATTTAAAATTTCCTAATACGAAAGCTGTGTTAGTCTCATTTATTGCTAGGGCTGCTACTGCATATATCTATCAGTCTTAATCACACTTTGGATCCAAATGATCTGTTCATGTGTCTGCTTTCCATACTGGGGAAATTTTCATAGGGAAAAAGAGTTGGCCGTATTTGTTGTGTTGTTACATTCTCAGCATCCAAAAAAAGAAGTCTGAGAAATGGCAATTAGTTTCTCAATGTTTGAATGAAACTGAGTGGGTCATGGAGTGCTCAGATTAAACATTATTTCTGGATGTGTCTGTGTGTTTCCAGGTGAGATTAACATTTGCATCGGTGGACTCAATAAGTTAGATTTTCATCCCCAATCTGGTTGGGCATCATCTAATCCAATAATGGCCTGAATAGAACAAAAGACAGAGGAAAGAGGAATTCGCTCCATTATCTATGTCTTACTGCTTGAGTTGGAACATCTTATCTCATCTTCTCCTGTCCTCTGACTAAGATTTACATCATCGATTTCGTGGGCTCTCAGTCCTTCAGACTCAGACTAAATTATGTCACTAACAGATCATTGGACTTCTCAACCTTGATAATCATGTGATACAATTACTCATAGTAAATATCTCTCTGCTTACCCTGAAGAGGGAGAAAGTGAGTCATGAGCCAAGGAATAACAGTGACCTCTGGAAATATGGAATAACCCTCTGTTGACAGCCAGCAAGGTAAAAGGATCCTCATTCTAACAACCTCCAGGAGTTACATTTTGTCAATAACCCGAATTAGATTGGGAATAGATTCTCTCCTATAACCTCCAGAAAATAACAGCCTTACCAACACCTTGATTTTAGCCCAGTGAGAAGCATATCAGACTTCTAACCTATAGAACAAATAGAAAACAAACATAAAACATCTTTGTGGTGTTTTAATCTGCTGAATTTGTAGTAATTTGTAATGGAAACAAAAGAAAATTAGCAGAAATATCCCAGGAAAACATAATAATAGCTATTACTCATTAAGTACTTATGATGAGTCAGGTACATTGCATATATGATCTCATTTAATAGTGATAATAATATCTTTGTATAAATGAGATAATTGAAGCACATAAAGACTAACTGTTCAAACTTAGCCAGCTTTGTGGTTGAACCTGGATCACTCAAACAAGCTAACTCCTAGTCACTTTTTAACCACTATGCTACTCTGCTTCTCAACAGAACTAGAGGGTTAGATGATGAAAGCATATTGTGCTAATACCAAAATTATAGAAATAGTCATTTATGCAAGATCATTATATGTTATTATTTATGTACATAATAAGCTCAAAGGAACTACTCTGCAGATTTTTTATCTAACTTACCTAAAACATTGAATATTATAATAATAATGTGTTAAAACTATATGCTTTACAAAGTGAAATATTTTAAATGGGAAACTTCCTTGAACATATACACCTTTAATAAACTTGTTTAAAGGAATGTTCTATGAATTTACTCAGGAAAAGTAAAATTATGAATTATCTTGTTTGTTACTTTCATTATCCCAAAATATAAGACTAAAAACTTTACACATCTCACATGTGCAGTTTTCTGAATTAAGCTATATACCATTATTGTTTTCACTGTATTTATTTAAAGATGACTTTTTGGTCTTCTGCTGGAAAAAGTTTAATTGTGTCAGTGTGAACATTACTTCTCGTTTTAAAAACCTCCAAGTGGTACAAGCTAATAATATATAATTATAAAAATGCACTCTTTTCTAAAATAATGTATTTCCTGTAAGAAAAATAATATTTACAGAAAATCTAAGACATATAGAATTAATCAAAGCCCTTGTATGTTTTATTTTTCATTAATTTGGTTGACATTACAAAGTAATTACATGTACCAGAATAATTACGTTATTAAAAATGAGCCCCATATTACTGAAAATGTTTTGGCAAACGTGTAGTTCTAGGGTAGGCAGGGAACTAGGCCAGCATTTCTTAAAGTAGGCTGCCTGTATCACTAATTTTATGGAATGCTAATAGGTGTTACATGAAAAAAACATAGTTCTACAGGTTTATCTTCTGTTTTAAACAGGTTTTATTCCCGCAAGGTTATTCAAAGCTTTAGTATGCTATTATTCATTATGAATTTCCAAAAATCTGGTATGGTAATACAACATTTCTCAGACCTATTTTATTTTAGAACACTTTGTTTCTCAGATTTTGTTTTTAAGAACTGGCCCATGAGTTGCTCTTTGTGAAATACTGGTTTTTGTATAGTTGAAAGAAAGCTGAAAGTGAAAACGGATGAACATAAGAGTGTAGAAAGATAAAACTGTAAATAAGCAACCAACAAGCATTCCAGGAATAGCTCAGTGCTTAGCACAGTGTTTTATATACACAATATGTGTTTGTAAATATTCATGGAATAAATGGAAAGGTGAATACATGACTGTAATCCTATAATTACTCTTTATTGATTAGAGCATACATTTGAGAAGTCAAATTCCAATGAATTAGTTAAAAAAGGATTAGATTTGCAGTTGTACATACACAAGCCTAAGTCTACCGCTAGGTGCCTCAGATAAATTATTAATGATTAATCAACCTAAGTCTTAGCTTATCTCTTAATTGTAAATAATACTATTTAATTTTCAACTTGTCATAAAAATTAAATTTACAATAGCACTTTAAAATTGCTTGGCACAGAGTAGGTATTCATCAAACATTGGTTTCCTTCCCTCTCAAGGAAATTAAACTTTGATTTCAAGTTACAGTGATGGAAAATTTTACAAATATGAGAATCACAGCAAATTTGATTTTAATCTTTGCTCACGTGCTTGCCTGCTGTGCAGCCCTTTGTAGTCCTTAATTTCTCTTTGTTGTGGCTCTTTATATATAAAATGAGAAGAAATTACCAAGTTCAACGTGTTATTATGTGGAAAATATAAAACACGTAGTAAGCAGCTTACACAAAGTAGGCCCTCATAATTCACTGCCTTTATTTCTGATTTCTGCGAAACTCTGAAGTGAAAAACCTATTTAACAAGTATGCAATACATTGCAAAAATTGTTTGAGAACTACTGTAGATGATGATTGTAGACAACAGGCTTTCAAAGCATAGACTCTATTCAAAGGGTGAATATGTTCTTAACATACGCAAAGAGGTAACAAACTATTTTGTAGACCTAGTAAAAAAAAATTCACTGCCACTCAAAATAGAGCCAGTTTAGAATAAACTTCTCTCTTCCACTAGCCTAAATAACAATATGAAGTTTACCAAGTATAGTAAAAATTCTTAAATTTTCTGGGAACAAAGATGAGGAAAGTTGGGTAAAAGGCAAGCAAAGTGCTGATAATTATAAAGCTGTAACTCCAATATGACTGGATTACGTATTTCCTACATTTTCTCCTTTGCTTCCTAAACTTTCATATTTTTTAAAAAATACTTATTTTATTCTTCTGTTTCAAAGTAAGTCTTATTTGATAAAATCACACTTCCCCATGCACATACTCCCTTTCTCTCTCCCTCTGACACACACACGCACTCTCTCTCTCTCTCAGTACAGAATAATAGCTGAATAGATTTTATTTATTGTCTTCCAGATTAAAAAAATATATATTTGAAGCATAGACACTCTCTCAGCTATTCTATTGACTGGAAGGCAAATTCTCTCAGCTGAATTGTAAAGCACAGGAAATAGAGGTTTATAATGGCAGAGATGACTGACTTTTAACTAGACTGGCACCAGCACACCACTATAATTTTACTTTTTGTCTAATTCTGACAAGAGCCTCCATGGATCATGGTTAATGGCACTCTGGGGGCTTCAATATTTCTGAGAGGGGCCACATAATTCAGTGAGTATATGGTGGGCATCCAGTATACACGTCAGAAAAGGAGAAAAGGAAGGGGTTGGCATTTTCATCAAATACCACCAGTCAGAGCTGTATTGAGAACAAGACAAAAACATTGAGAGGAAAACAATTGCCATTGGCACAGCAATCTGTATGGAAAATTTTTCTGCTAGGCTTGTCAGTTAAGCTGTTATATCAATTGTTGTTTTTTATTGATTTATCTGACTCTACTTTTAATCCCTTCAACTATATTGGACATACTTCTTGTGTGTTTTTCTCAATGCAGCTGACAATGGGCTCTAGGCATTAAATAAAAGTATGCTGTTAATGTAAGGTGATTAATTCATTAATCATTCCTCCAAACTATCTATACTTCACCAATTTAATACTGCCTCATTCTTTCCCAAGAAATGTTAAACATAAACCATATTGTGAAATAATTGAGTAATAAGGGTAATTATCATTTTCTCCCCCTTGATTGTCTCCCAAATCAGAAAATAACTTCAAGAGGGAAAACAAAGCTTTGTTTATGAGAGGTCTGGAAACTTGGTATCCCATATAAATGAAGTTGATTAGTATAGAAAAGATTCTTTAATTCACATTTCTTCTTTGAGAAATTGTCACAAAATGGGCATCTTAGCATTCTCTATGACTTTGACTGATAGTTTATAAAGTTGAATACAAAACTTTTCAGAAATAATATTTCCTTTATTGAAGTACAGAGAGCATTTAAAGAAGTGAAATAATATTTAAAAATCTGGGGAATGCTGGGAAGATGGCCGCCTAAGAACAGTTCAGGACTTCAGCTCCCAGTGAAAGCGCAGAGGGTGAGTGCACACCACATTTCCAGACGAATTTTTATTGCCCACAGACCAGGAGATACCCAGGCAGAGGGGTCGCCAGCATCACAGTCCCGGCCGGTGCGGTTGTTTTGGCCCCCGCGGGGCTGATTCCGCCCGCGCGGCTGCTGTGACCACGCCCTGTCGCTGCGGTTCTCCGTACAAAAGCCACTGGTCTGGGAGCCCTCTTAGCTGGGGAGCAGAGCCTTGAGACGGCAGAATAGCCCATTCATCTGAAATAGCGAGCCAGCCAGGAGATACCTAGGCAAAAAAAAAAAAAAAAAAAAAAAAAAAAACCCAAAAAAAAACACCAGGAGCTGGTGCTGCAGTTTGAGCCGACTCAGTGAGTCGCAGCACGGGAGATCCCAGCGCCTTTTCAACAAGCGACTGGAACGCGGAGTCCTTCAACTTAAAAAATATAAAAAGAGACTCTGAGTCAGGGAGCCAGGTGATCAGGCTGGGTTGGTCCCACCCCCTACCCTCACAACAAAGAAAGCAAAAACAGTGATTGAAAACACCCTGGGTTGAGTGTTTCACAGCAAGTACAGCTGAACACGGGTAGGTCCGGCTCAGTGGGGGAGGGGTGTCAGCCATTACTGAGACTCTCCACCGCTACGAAGGCAGGCCGCCGTCGCTGAGGCAACCCGCTATTGCCGAGGCAACCTGTCACAACAGAGAGAGTCCGCCATAACAGAGGCGGGGCCACCGTTTTCAAGGCAGTTCCAACTACGCACATATAAACAGGACTGCAGGGAAGAGCACAGGGCAGCTGGGTGGAGCCCACAGCAGCTCAGCAAAGCCTCTGTAAGCAGACAGTGGCCAGGTGGGCTGATAGCTGGGCAGGGCAGACCTGAAATTGAAAACAAGGGCAGCAGCACAACGGAAACTCATGAAGCCCTACTAACTCCCCGGGACAAAGCACCTGGAAATAAAAAGTGGTTTATGAGTTCAGCTGCAGCAGACTTAAACGTACCTGCGCAGCAGCTCTGAATGAACAACAGAGCTCACAGCTCAGGACTTAAGCCCCAATAAAAGATAGACTGTCTCCTCAAGTAGCTCCCTAACCCCCATAGATCCAAAGACTCACCTCATAAAGGAGAGAACGGACTGACAGTTGGCGAGCATCCTTCTGGGACAAAGATAGCGGAAAAGGAAATTGGTAGCAACCCTTACTGTTCTGCAGCTGCTGCAGGTGATCCCCAGGCAAGCAGGGCCTGGAGAGGACCTCAGAAATCCTACAGCAGAGGGGCCAGACTGTTAGAAGGAAAGCTTAAAAAAAAAAAAAAAAAAGAAATAACTTCAGCATCCATGAACTAGAAGCTCACTCAGAGACTCAATCTGAAAGACAGTAACTACAAAGACAACAGGTGGATAAACCCACAAAATGGGAAGAAACCAGCGCAAAAAGAATGAAAACTCCCAAAACCAGAACACCTCTCCTCCTAAAAGGGATCACAACTCCTCACCAGTAAGGGAACCAGATCGAATGGAGAAGGAGGGTGATGAAATGACAGAATCAGACTTCAGAAGGTGGGTAGTAAGAAACTTCAGTGAACTAAAAGAACATGTTCTAACCCAATGCAAAGAAACCAGGAACCTTGAAAAAAGATTGCTAATGAGAATGGACAGCATAGAGAGGACTATAAATGAATTGATGGAGCTGAAAAATGCAACACGAGAACTTCATGAAGCATGCACAAGTTTCAACAGCCAAATTGACCAAGCAGAAGAAAGGATATCAGAGGTCGAAGATCAACTCAATGAAATAAAAAGAGAAGGCAAGAACAGAGAAAAAAGCGCAAAAAGGAATGAACAAAATCTTCAAGAAATGTGGGACTATGTGAAAAGACCTAATCTACGTTTGATAGGTGTACCTGAATGTGATGAAGAGAATGAATCCAAGCTGGAAAATACTCTTCAGGATATTATCCAGGAAAACTTCCCCAACCTAGCAAGGCAGGCCAATATTCAAATCCAGAAAATACAGAGGACACCACAAAGATATTCCTCAAGAAGAGCAACCCCAAGGCACATAATCGTCAGATTCACCAGGGTTGAAATGAAAGCGAAAATGCTAAGGGCAGCCAGAGAGAAAGGTCGGGTTACCCACAAAGGGAAGCCCATTAGACTCACAGCAGATCTCTCAGCAGAAACCCTACAAGCCAGAAGAGATTGGGGGCCAATATTCAACATCCTTAAAGAAAAGAACTTTCAACCCAGAATCTCCTATCCAGCCAAACTAAGCTTCATAAGTGAAGGAAAAATAAAATCCTTTGCAAACAAGCAAGCACTCAGAGATTTCATCACCACCAAACCTGCTCTACAAGAACTCCTGAAAGAGGCTCTACACATATAAAGGAACAACCAGTACCAGCCACTCCAAAAACATACCAAATGGTAAAAGAGCATCAACACAATCAAGAATCTGCATCAACTAACCAACAAAACAGCCAGGTAGCATCAAAATGATGGTATCAAATTCACACATAACAATACTATCCCTAAATGTCAATGGACTAAATGCCCTGATCAAAAGACACAGACTGGCAAATTGGATAAAAAGCCAACACCCATCAGTGTGCTGTATCCAGGAAACCCATCTTACATGCAAGGATACACAAGGGCTCAAAATAAAGGCATGGAGGAAGATCTACCAAGCAAATGGAGAGCAAAAAAAAACCAGGAGTTGCAATTCTCATCTCTGATAAAATAGACTTTAAAGCAACAAAGATCAAAAGAGACAAAGAAGGACATTACATAATGGTAAAAGGATCACTGCAACAAGAAGAGCTAACGATCCTAAATATATACGCCCTTAATACAGGAGCACCCAGATGCATAAGGCAAGTTCTTAATGACTTACAAAGAGACTTAGATTCCCACACAATAATAGTGGGAGACTTTAACATCCCATTGTCAATATTAGACAGATGAACCAGACAGAAAATCAACAAGGATATCCAGGACCTGAACTCAGACCTGGAACAAGCAAACCTAATAGACATTTACAGAACTCTCCACCCCAAATCCACAGAATATACATTCTTTTCAGCACCACACCACACCTACTCTAAAATCGACCACATAATTGGCAATAAATCACTCCTCAGCAAATGCAAAAGAACGGAAATCATAACAGTCTCTCAGACCACAGTGCAATCAAGTTAGAAATCAGAATGCAGAAACTAACTCAGAACCGCACAGCTTCATGGAAACCGAACAACTTGCTCTTGAATGTTGACTGGATAAACAATGAAAAAAAGGCAGAAATAAAGATGTTCTTTGAAACCAATGAGAATGGAGACACAACATACCAGAATCTCTGGGACACATTTAAAGCAATCTCTAGAGGAAAATATATAGCAATGAGTGCCCACATGAGAAGAAAGGAGAGATCTAAAATTGACACCCTATCATCAAAATTGAAAGAGCTAGAGGAGCAAGATAAAAAAAACTCAAAACCTAGCAGAAGACAGGAAATAACCAAGATCAGAGTAGAACTGAAGGAAATAGAGATACAAAAAAATCTTCAAAAAATCAATAAATCCAGGACCAAGCTGGTTTTTCGAAAAGATCAACAAAATAGACCACTAGCCAGATTAATAAAAAAGAAAAGTGAGAATAACCAAATTGATGCAATAAAAAACGATAAAGGGGATATCACCACAGATTCCACAGAAATCCAAACCATCATCAGAGATTATTACAAACAACTCTATGCACATAAACTACTAAACCTAGAAGAAATGGATAAATTCCTGGACACCTGCATCCTCCCAAGACTAAACCCGGAAGAAGACAAAACCCTGAACAGACCAATAACAAGGTCTGAAGTCGAGGCAGCAATTAAGAACCTACCACCCAAAAAAAGCCCAGGTCCAGATGGGTTCATAGCCGAATTCTACCACACATACAAAGAGGAGCTGCTATCATTCCTTCTGAAACTATTCCAGACAATCCAAAAAGAGGGAATCCTTCCCAAATCATTTTATGAGACAAACATCATCCTGATACCAAAACTCGGCAGAGACTCAACAAGAAAAGAAAGCTTCAGGCCAATATCCATGATGAACATAGATGCAAAAATCTTTAATAAAATACTGGCAAGCCGATTGCAACAGCATATCAAAAAGCTCATCTACCATGATCAAGTAGGATTCATCCCAGGGATGCAAGGCTGGTTCAACATACGCAAGTTCATAAACGTAATTCACCACATAAACAGAACCAAAGACAAAAACCACATGATTATCTCAATGGATACAGAGAAGGCCTTTGACAAAATTCAACAGCCCTTTATGCTAAAAACCCTTAATAAACTAGGTATTGATGGAACGTATCTCAAAATAATAAAAGCTATTTACGACAAACCAACAGCCAATATCATACTGAACGGGCAAAAACTGGAAGCATTCCCTTTGAAATCTGGCACTAGACAAGGATGCCCTCTCCCACCACTCCTATTCAATATAATACTGGAAGTTCTAGCCAGAGCAATCAGGCAAGAAAAGGAAATAAAGGGTATTCAAATCAGAAAGGAGGAAATCAAGTTGTCTCTATTTGCAGATGACATGATTGTATATCTAGAAGACCCCATCGTCTCAGCCCAAAATCTCCTGAAACTGATAAACAACTTCAGCAAAGTCTCAGGATACAAAATCAACGTGCAAAAATCACAAGCATTCCTATACACCAGTAACAGACTTAAAGAGAGCCAAATCAAGAAGGAACTGCCATTCGCAATTGCCACAAAGAGAATAAAATACCTAGGAATACAACTAACAAGGAACGTAAAGGACCTCTTCAAGGAGAACTACAAGCCACTGCTCAATGAAATAAGAGAGGACACAAACAGATGGAGAAACATTCCATGTTCATGGTTAGGAAGGATCAACATCGTGAAAATGGCCATACTGCCCAAAGTAATTTACAGATTCAATGCTATTCCCATCAAGCTACCAATGACCTTCTTCACAGAACTGGAAAAAACTACCTTAAACTTCATATGGAACCAAAAGAGAGCCCGCATAGCCAAGTCAATTCTAAGCAAAAAGAACAAAGCAGGAGGCATCACACTACCGGACTTCAAACTATACTACAAGGCTACAGTAATCAAAACAGCATGGTACTGGTACCAAAACAGAGATATAGACCAATGGAACAGAACAGAGGCCTCAGAGGAAATACAACATATCTACAACCATCCGATCTTCGACAAACCTGACAAAAACAAGCAATGGGGAAAGGATTCCCTGTTTAATAAATGGTGTTGGGAAAACTGGCTAGCCATGTGCAGAAAGCAGAAACAGGACCCCTTCCTGACACCTTACACCAAAATTAACTCCAGATGGATTAAAGACTTAAACATCAGACCTAACACCATAAAAATCCTAGAAGAAAATCTAGGCAAAACCATTCAGGACGTAGGCGTAGGCAAGGACTTCATGACCAAAACGCCAAAAGCCAAAATAGACAAATGGGACCTAATCAAACTCCACAGCTTCTGCATGGCAAAAGAAACAGTCAGTAGAGTGAATCGGCAACCAACAGAATGGGAAAAAATATTTGCCGTCTACCCATCTGACAAGGGGCTGATATCCAGAATTTACAAAGAACTGAATCAGATCTACAAGAAAAAAACAAGCCCATTCAAAAATGGGCGAAGGATATGAACAGACACTTTACAAAAGAAGACATACAGGAGGCCAACAAACATATGAAAAAATGCTCATCATCACTGGCCATCAGAGAAATGCAAATCAAAACCACATTGAGATACCATCTCATACCAGTTAGAATGGCGATCATTAAAATATCTGGAAACAACAGATGCTGGAGAGGATGTGGAGAAATAGGAACACTTTTACACTGTTGGTGGGAGTGTAAATTAGTTCAACCATTGTGGAAGACAGTGTGGTGATTCCTCAAGGACCTAAAAATAGAAATCCCATTTGACCCAGCAATCCCATTACTGGGTAGATAGCCAAAGGATTATAATCATTCTATTATAAGGACACATGCACACAAATGTTCATTGCAGCACTGTTTATAATAGCAAAGACCTGGAACCAACCCAAATGCCTGTCGACGATAGACTGGATAGGGAAAATGTGGTACATATACACCATGGAATATTACGCAGCCATCAAAAACGATGAGTTTGCATCCTTTGTAGGGACATGGATGAACCTGGAAACCATAATTCTCAGCAAATTGACACAAGAGCAGAAAATCAAACACCATATGTTCTCACTCATAGACGGGTGTTGAACAATGAGAACACATGGACACAGGGAGGGGAGCACTATACCCTGGGGTCCATTGGGGGGAAATGGGGGAGGGACAGGGAGGTGGGGAGGTGCGAAGAGGTAGCATGGGGAGAAATGACAGATACAGGTGAGGGGAAGGAAGGCAGCAAACCACACTACCATGTGTGTACCTATGCAACAATCTTGCATGTTCTTCACATGTACCCCAAAACCTAAAATGCAATTAAAAAAAAAGAAAAGAAAACACAAAACATACAAATGGGAAAGGAAAAAAAATGTTTTAAAATCTGAAAGGAAGGAGGTATAATTATTGGGAGAGACTTGGGAGAAGAGGAAGAGATGCTGATAGTGTTCTATTCCTTAATCTGAATGGTAGTTACATGGATGGACTCACTTTGTGATCAATAACTGAGCTAGACACATGGAGTTTAGAAAATTTTGTGAATGTGTGTGTGTGTGTGTGTGTGTGTGTGTGTGTGTGTATGAGAAGTGCAAATAAAAATCTAATTGCATTGTAGAATTAAGGAAGTTTAGTCTACAAATTGATCAAGGGGAAACTTCTAAAATCATAGCCAATTGATAACACAAAAGGGACTTTATTTTATATATATAGATAAAAAATTATGTTAGTTTTACGATTATAAGATGAATAAAAATTATTTATTTTCTGATTCATTGGGGTTAATATCTTTTTAAAAGCTAACCATGTATAAATTCTATAATTTAGTCATGAGTGATGCAAATTTCTTGGGTACAATTTCTTATTAATAAATTAAGGGTAGTGACATCAGCAAGATTACGAAGTAGGAGACCCCAGTTTTTAGCCCTCCATAAAAAAAAAAACAGCAATTGGACAGCTGTCTATAAATGTAAATAACTCTGGAGAAGTCAGGAGTTCATTTTAACAGCTTCAGCAGCATACTGGAAGAAGAAAACAACAACAACGACAAAAAAACAAGATGGTTACACAAAAAGTGTAGGAAGAACAGTTTAATGGTGTCTGCATCATCCCATTTTCTGGCCCAGCAGTGCCCAGTGTTGAGAGAAAAATCCCCAGCTTGTTATATTCCTTCATAGGGGGAAGGAGAGCAGGGTAAATGAGTAGCTTCTCTAGACTTTGCAGACACTGCCCACAATATCTTGCCATGGTTTCCCCTCCTCAGATCACAGAGGAGACCAGAATATCTATATTACTAGAAACTACTAGAACAAAGAGTGGAGAGTATCAGAATCAGCCATGTGGTAAGTGCCAAAATGATCCTGAGTGTCCTGCTCTGCAGGGGACACCAGCAATCTGCGGCTGAGAATCTCAGTAGCCTCATGACCACCTTGTACTTCCCGTAGGTTTCACCATTGAGGACCCCACAGTTCTCAATGCAGATCGCAGTGGCCTGTTCTGCAGAGGATCTAAGTAGCTTTTTCTACTAAGGAAACCAACATCTAGCATAGCCACCACACAAACCCTGCACCTTTTCCTACCAAGGGCCACAGGTTTTACCTTCACAGATTCCAGGTATCTGACCCACCTCCCTTTTTCTTCTCTTATCTAGAACCACCTTTGCCAAAGCCACTGCAGACTCCCTGGCCCCAGGACCCAACACAGCGAATACATGAGTGCCTCCAAACAGTTACATCTTCTGGAATTCACACTGGCTCTCAATGATGCATGCATGTCTTTAGCTGATCCTTCAGCCATGGTGTTGCATGTAGCCAGCCCCAACCCTGCTGCCTGCCCTCACTTCTATGAAAACACCTGTAACTGGCCCCAAAACTATGTGTATGTAAATTGCTTGGCCCAGACCCTGAAGCAGTTTACACACATGCAGCAAGCCCCAACTCCCATTTCTTATCCACACTGTCACAGTTACATATGTACATGTCACAGCCTTAGCCCCCATAGCAGCACAAGCACATGCAGCCAACCCCAATTCCCATTCCTGAGTCTAACTGCCGCACTTGTGTGAGGAGCTTGTTTCTACAGTTGTGTGCATGTACACTACCAGTTCTCGTACTTGATGTGTTCATTCACGTTGCTAGCACTCCCATGCATGTACCCAAAGCTTCCCCCTGCAGCTGTTTGCATGTGGGCAGCCAGCCCTGACGCCTGTAACAATGCAGGTACCTGTAGCTGGACATAGCATGAGCACACTGGTGATCAGTGTCTCCAGCCCCACTGCTGGTGGCCCCAGATTCTTGCCACCAGAACCAGAGGAACCACTGGAGACCTCAACAGATCTGACACTCACCGTGGAGCCCCTATAGCTCTTACCACCAACACCCATGTAGCTGCCAATGTCACAGACCTGATCAACCTGAGTCAACGAAAAACCACACCTCCTTGGACCCAGAGATGCTATATGCCCTACAGTTAGTACCTAGTGCAACAGTACACTACAGTGTTATCTCCCATCAAAGGGAACGTCTTCCTTTACCAAAGGGAGCCATTTAAGATTGTGTTGACTGATATTTCAAATGTGCAGACACGTATACAAGGCAAACTCTAAAACAAACCATTCAAAATTATTGTCAGAGAATAAAAAAAGTTTAAAAAGAATGAAAAGGAATGAAGGAGGCCTAAAAGATGAGTGGGATACTATCGATAGAGAAAATATTTGCATTATGGAATTCTGAAGGAGAAGAGAAAGAAAAGGGGGCTGAAAGCTTATTTAGACAATTAGTCATTAAATATTTCCCAAATCTGTGCAGAAATATGGATATTCAATTACACGAAACTCTGAATTCTCCATGTAGTTTCAATTAAATAATAGTTCACCAAGACGTAGCATAATAAACAGTCAAAAATCACGGAGATGGTCCTGAAAGTAACAACAAAAAGAAGCGTATTACATACAAGGGCATTTCAATTAAGCCAGTGGCAGATGTCTCAGCAGAAACCTTGCAGGCCAGGAGAGAGTGGGATCATATATTAAAAGTGCTGAGTGAGAAAAACTGCTAAACGTAGTTGCAAGGGCCAGCTGCAGGCATTTGCATGGGGACATGAATGCACGCAGCTTCAGTTAGCAACATAAAAACACATGAAAGTGTAAACCTCACTGGAAAAGATAAATATATAGTCAAATTCAAAATACATTAATACTTATAATAATGGTGTATAAATCAAGTCCTAATAAATTTAAGTCATGGAAATCTTAACAAGCATCTTTTCTGACCCGAATGCTATGAAACTAGAAATCAATAACAGGAGAAAAAATGGAAAATTCACAAATACGTAGAAATTAAACAACACCCTCCTGAATAACTAATAACTGAGAAAGTAAATAAAAAGGAATATAAAAATATTTTGAGACAAATGAAAATGGAAGCACAACACATCAGAACGTATGTGATGCAGCAAAACTGTTTTAAGAAATTTATAGTGATAATACCTACATGATAAAAAGAGAACTATCTCAAATAACTATCCCAACTTTATACCTCAAGGAACTAGCAAAACAAGAACAAACCAAGTCCAATTTTTTGTTCTTGTTATCATGAGCTTTTATTTCTTTGTGGATAGTCAAAGAAACATAAGAAACAGTTAATGCATAGGCTGTCTTATGCCCCAGCCATTGTTCAAAGCTAATTACAAATAGTAACACATTCCATGATCACAACAGCCTTATTAAATAATTACCCCTAGTTTACAAATGATAGAACTGAGGACAAAAGGATTAAGTTACTTTCCCGAGGTTACAGAGCTAGTAAAATGCATTTCCTTTGCTCTAAATTGAAGACAATCACTGTTTTTTTTTTTTTTTTTCCTTCCCAATACAGAGTCTCACTCTGTCACACAGGCTGAAGTGCAGTAGTGTGATCTCAGATTACTACAGCTTCCACCTTCTTGGGTTCAAAGGATTCTCCTGCCTCAGCTTCCTGAATAGCTTGATATTACAGGTACCTGCCACCATGCCCGGCTAATTCTGATATTTTTAGTAGAGACCGGGTTTCACCATGTTGGCCAGGCTGATCTCAAACTCCTGACCTAAAGTGATCCGCCCATCTCAGCTTCCCAAAGTGCTGGGATTACAGGTGTGAACCACCATGCCCAGACAACAATTACTAAATTGATTATATAGAAAAGGCTTAAAAAAAAATCAGAGCTCCTTAGAAATTCCTATTTTTTTCCTTATTCTCTATTTCCTTTTTAAAAATAATTTTAGCTTTTATTTTGAATTAAGAGAAGCTGAAATACAGTGGAAAGAAGGAAATAACAAAGATCAGGTCAAAGATAAATGGAGACTAGGACAATAATAGAAAAGATCAACAAAACTATGAGTTGTTTGTAAATATAAGCCAAATGGACAAACTTTAAGATAAACTAATCAAGAAAAGGAGAGAAGACTGAAATAAATGAAATAAGAAAAAAGAAGAGACATTAGAATTGATACTTCATGAGTACAAAAGATCCCAAGAGACTACTATGAACAATGACATCTTAACAATTGGATAATGTGGAATAAGTAAATTCCCAGAAACATAAAACCTACTAAGACTGAATCATGAGAAACAGAAAATCCTATCAGATGAATAAGTAATGAGATTGAATCTGTAATCAAAAGTATATCAACAATGAAAGTTCAGTACCAGAAGTCTTAACTGGTGGATTCTATCACATACTTAAAGAAGAATTAATGACAATTTTTATAAAACTCTTTCAAAAAATTAATGAGGCCATGTCACTTCCAAACTCATTTGTATAAATCCAGTATTACCCTGTTACCAAAGCCAGACAGAGACATTGCAAGGAAACAAAATTACCGACCAATATCCTTGATGAAAGTAGATGCAGAATTTTCAACAAAAAGGCCAGCAAGTCAAATTTAACAGTACACTCAAAATATCATACACCATCATCAAGTGGAACTTACTTCTGGTATACAAGAATGATACAATATGCACAAGTAAATCAATATGATATACCACCTTAACAAAATAAGGTATAAAAATTACATGATCCTCTAAATAGATGTGAAAAAAAGCATTTGACAAAATTCAATATCCTTTCCTGATAGCACTCTCAATAAATTAGGCATAGAAGGAATGTATCACAACACACCAAAGGCCATAAATGACAAGGTTACAGCTAAAATCATACACAATGATGAAAACCTAGAAGCTTTTCATGTAAGATCCATAACAAAATGGAGTTGCCCACTCTCACCCCTTCTACTCAATAAACACTACAAGTTTCAGTTTCCTGAATAGCTGGATATTACAGGTACCTGTCACCATGCCTGGCTAATTCTGATATTTTTAGTAGAGACCGGGTTTCACCATGTTGGCCAGGCTGATCTCAAACTCCTGACCTAAAGTGATCCACCCATCTCAGCTTCCCAAAGTGCTGGGATTACAGGTGTGAGCCACCATGCCCAGACAACAATTACTAAATTGATTATATAGAAAAGGCTTAAAAAAAAAATCAGAGCTCCTTAGAAATTCCTATTTTTTTCTTATTCTCTATTTCCTTTTTAAAAATAATTTTAGCCAAGAAAAGGAAATAAAAGGCAACACAAAACCAAATATCGTTCAGCCTTTACAAAGAAGGGAATCCTACCATTTACAACATGACTAAACCCGGAGAACATTATGCTAAGTGAAATAAGACAGACACGGAAAACCAAATACCACATGATATCACTCGGATGTGGAATTTAAAATATCAAACTCACAGGAGCAGAGGCTAGAATGATAGTTACAAAGGAATGGGGGTGAGAGACAAAGTGAGATATTGGTTAAAGAGTAAAAACTTTCAGTTATAAAATGAATATATTCTGGAGACCAGATATACAGCCTGCTGACCATAGTTAATAACAAAATATTATATACTTGAAATTTGCTGAGAGTAGATATCAATTGTTTGCACCATGAACACACATACATGCAAAGATAACTATGTGATGATGAATATGTTAATTAGCTTGATTGTGGTAATTTCATGATGTATACATATATCAAAACATCACATTATGTGCTTTAAAAATATACTTTCATTGGTTGATTATCTCTCAATAAGGCTGGAAAAATAAGCACCAAGTGTTTACATTGCATTCTCTATAAAAACTAGCATACTTAAGACACACGGTTCAGATTAGCGGTTCTCAATCTGCATATTATGACATCATGACATAGTCATGTGTTACAAATAATTTGCTACTGTGAAAAGTTAAAATACAAAGTTTACCAATATTTTAACTTACGTAGCTTATTCATATGTATATTATCCTAATTGGCATATATTCTTTTATTTCTTCTTTAGTAGAAAAGAAACATATAGAACTCACTAGGACCATCACATGATCAACAGACTATTTAATGTATTGCATATCCCATGACTAAAATTGAAATCTGTTTATAAGAATATGTTTAATATGCAATCTTTATCCATCTTGTAAAACACAGTGAAAAGAAGTTGACAACTCCAACTGTAAATCATCCCCAGAGAGTACATGTGGGACCTGGCCTTGGGAAATATAATTGAGCTGCCTTGGAGTTTGAGCACTGGCTCCAGCCCATAGCTTTCATATTAATAGTATCATTAAAGCCAAGGCTTACATCTTGAAAGAAAACCTAGCTATGATCTCATGTCAGTATTGAGGCCATAGAGATCCATTCCATAGCACTCTCTCATCCAAAATCTTTGAGATATCTGAAGAGAAATCATCAGGGTCAGGAGACTACATGCATAAATTATGACACTCCAAATAAGCACGTGTGTATACCCAATTAATATAGATAAATTTAATTAATGCTTGAAAGGAAAAATAACAGGATAGTCAGTATCATGTTTATGTTTGTACAAGAAAGATAATGGTTATAAACTTACATAGGTAATTTTGACTTGAATGAGGATTTGACTGGGTCTAGAAGCCTACTCTGAACTGTCATACATGCAACAATCAGATATAGTCAGACGTTCAAATGCAGTTTGAGTTTTCATAAGCCTCACCATTTTCTGAAAATATATGAAGTCACACATAATGCAATCATTCCAATCCACTGGCTCTTGTCTCCACCTGTTTACAGTATCTCAGACTTCTTTAAAAAGTCCCTTAAGAATTCATTTCTGGAAATTCTTGGGGCTGTCTCACATGTAGTTAGCAATTTTATTGATCTGTTTTCTACTTACTCTTTTCCCTGTCATCCCTATTCTCACAATTAGCCCATCCAACTAGTGTTTATATTTCAGATCTTTGTTTCCATTATAAAATTTCCAATTTTTTGGTAATTTATATTTTCTGCTAAGAATATGCATCTTAGCAATAATTTCAGAGATGTTTACTTCATCAGGGGATGATTATATCAGCTTCTTTAACACTTTTGTCTGATAATTCTAGTATGTTGGAGTCAGCATCTGTTTGTTGTTATTTCTTTTTTTTTCTTGAGAATTGGTCATATTTTATTGTTTTGTTTGATCTAATATTTTTCTTTATATGATGAGCATTTTTCTTTTATTTCGTGGGACTCTGGGTCCTGCTAAAAATCCTCTGGAGAAATTTATCTGTTCTTTTAGTATACAATGGACAAAGTTAGGTTTATACCACAAGTTCTTTCTTCCTGCAGATGATATTACAAATGACCTTTGCTGTGCCTTTTGGTTCTACCTCTCACATGAGCCACTTGCAGAGTTAATTTGGGATGTGGCGGTAGTTTACATTATGCACATCCAATGTCAAAACCTTTGCTATGTTTCTTTGGGTCTGTTCCACACATCTGCAGCCTGGGGGTGAGCCTGGGATTTCAGTCAGTTCAAACACAGAATTAGGAGATATACTTCAACTCTCATCTTTGGGATTTTCCTTATACACTGCAGCTCTCAGGGGCTTGATAATTGTTTCTCTGGCCAGAAATATGGAATTCTCTCAGTGTTTCAGTTATCTGCACATGTTCACAGTTCAGTGTACATAGACAGAATGAGAGTAGAGACGGGGGAAAAAAAAAAAAAAAAAAACAAACTTGGAGAGTGTCCCTAAACTCTGTGCAGAACAGAGGCTCCTTTTCCTGAGTTCTTATCCAAAGACATGAGGTTTCTCTTGGGGCTTTAAGTACTTCTGAATTGCAGCAGTGAAACTTAGCAGCTAATGCTGGATTCAGGATGAGCAGGAAAGAAAAAGAAAATAGGATACCATTCTCCCACCCCACGTTTCCCTTCTACTCTGTGGCTTAAGGGGACCCTTTTGCTTGTATTGTGGTAAGGAGAATAAATTCCTCTTGAAGTTTTGGTTGTCTGTACCCACTGCACAATTCCCTAATACGTTCTGTCTGCTGCTCATAGTGTACTGCTACAGGCGTAAAAAAGAAAACTTACTAGTCTTCCTTTAGATTATGACTTCCTTTTCCAAACTGTCTGCTATTATTTACATTTCGAGGTCCCCATATTGTTTTTCATATTTTTTTCATAATCAGTTTTAGTTGTAACCAGAATTATATCAGCGTTAAATGGTGGCAGGCTTACTTTACTTCAGCCAGCACTAATCTTCTCACTCTCTTTTTAAAAAGAAGTAATCAGATAACATTTGATCAAAAACAAATGTGTATCAGGTACTTTTGCATCAAACGTACGTGCTACTATCTCAGTTATACAGGCCTGGAGACATTGAGATCTCACAGCTTGTCCGTGACAGCAACTAAGGTTTGAACATAGGTATTTTGCATAACTTTCCCATTTGTTCTTAGAGGGAGAGACTATACTTTTAAATGTCAGAAGAATAAAATTCATCACATTTACAGGTTTTAAAAATAATTTATCAAGTGAATGAAAATGTTTTTGTGAATTTCAAATGAGAAGTCACAGCAATACTCTGTGCTTAGGTAAACTTAGTTAATTCAAACATTTTAATTCATACAATGCCACTGAATTATGAGTTTCCTGTTTAATAATCTCACCAACTATCTTTTTGTCCTCGCTCAAATTTACAGTTCTGGGGAAATCTCCTTTGATTTTTACATCTTTATAAAATTAAGTTTACTTCTCAATCTTTTCCTCTCCCTCTCCATTCCAGTCTTTTCTTTCCTCCTTCTACGGACCCAAATTCAGCCCACAGGGAAATATTAGAATCATTAAGTTTCTTTCCAACTTTTAGAGTACATTTTCTTGGCAGAAAACTATAACTTTTGTTTATATGGAAAATCATTTAGCCAAATGAATATTCCTGACCCATCCTTTAAAAAAAGGATAGCTTTTTTGCTTACAACTTTTGGATGACTAAATTTTGCATGGTAAAATTGAGGAATAGGCTTTCAAAGATTCTCAAAAAATGTAAACTTATATTTATAACATTCCAATCTTTGTAAGTTGACTTAACTTTCGGAATGAAGTCCAACAGACTTATAGAAATGTATACAAAACATTATTGCACAGTTCACTGAATTACCACCTAAGTGAACACCCTTGTAAGCCACTTGGGTTAAGAATTTAAACATTGCAAGGACCCTGAGTGATTTAACTTGTAACATTTCTGTTGAGACTGTTTTAGTATTACATTCGCCAAAACATCATTTAAATTATATGCAATTAATTTACACATTTAAAAACATAAATGTAACTGTCTTTATGAATATGTGAAATCTATATGTTATTGCCTTTATAGCATTACATTCTAAATGAATACATGGGTATCTGCTTTATCCCATTAATATCTTCCTAAATGTTGTGTGTAAGTGAATTTTGTCTAATACAAAGCGTTTAAAAGCAATATGTGAGTAAGTGGGATTACTTTAAAGCTGTTATGAATCTTTGGCAACATTATAGATCTTTTTACAAATAACTTTTCCTAGCATATCTGCTTTAAAACTGGAGTTGTGTACTCTATGTTTCCTTAAAGTGGGGTGTGTTTATCTATCTATAGAGAGATACATACACAGACATTTCTATTAGGAGAACTCTAACAAACCTTTGGTAGGTTTGAGGAAGCTGGATTATTTCCATCACTAAAACCTGAGTTTCTAGAGCGTAACAGTTTGTGGAACAAATGTTTTGTATTTTTCTCTTAAAAAATGCTGGTGTTTGCTATTGAAGAGGTGATTTTAGGTATCTTCATTTTAAGCTGACATAAACAAATAGTTAAATTTAGATCCTCTAGGACCCATATTTTCTAAACTTGTCTTATAAATCTCAGGATTCAAACATGCAACATAATTTTGAATATAAGTCTTTTTGAGCATTTCATTTGAATTATTCTAAGTCCCAGAATATTCTGAAATTTGCCTCATGATTTTGATTTCTACTGAGAATATAGAAAATCACTCTATGAGAAAATGTATTTAATTGCCTAGTGCTTTAGTAAGCTTACGTATAAATCTGAGTAAACAAAACCGATCTCTGAAAATCAACTGCAGTACCATTTATGAGGTAAAAGCATTATTTTAAACACCTACAACTCTAACTTTTATTTTAAGTTCAGGGGATGCAGGTTTGTTACATAGGTAAATTTGTGTCATGGAATTTTTTGTACAAAATATTTCATCACCCAGGTATTAAGTCTAGTGCCCATTAGTTATTTTTTGTAATGCTCTCCCTTCCCCCCCGCCACCTCCTGACAGGAACCAGTGTCTGTTTTTCTCCTCTCTGTGTCTATGCGTTCACACTGTTCAGCTCCCACTTATAAGTGAGAACATGAAGTGTTTAGTTTCCTGTTCCTGCGTTAGTTTGCTTAGGATAAAAGCTTTCAGCTCCATCCATGTCCCTAAGGTTATAATCATTCATTTTTATGGCTCCGTAATATTCATGGTATATAAATGCCAAATTTTCTTTATCCAGTCTATCATTGATGGGCATTTAAGTTCTATTTGGCATTGTGAGGAGTGCAGCAATGAACATACATGTGCATGTGTCTTTATAATAGAATAATTTATATTCATTTGGGTATATGCCCAGTAATGGAATTGCTGGGTCAAATGTTTTTTTTTTTTTTTTTTTTTTGTTTGTTTGTTTGTTTTGTTTTTGTCTCTGGGTCTTTGAAGAATTTCCACACTATTTTCCATAAGGACTGAACTAATTTACACACCCGCCAACAGTGTATAATAGTTATTTTTTCTCTACAACCTCTCCAGCGTCTGTTATTTTTTGGCATTTCAATCATAGTCATTCTGACTGGTATTAGGTAATATGTCATTGTGGTTTTGAGTTGTATTTCTCTAATGATCAATGATGTTGAATTGTTTTTTTTTTTCCACATGATTTTTGGCCACGTGCATGTCTTCTTTAGAAAAGTGTCTGTTCACATATTTTGTCCACCTTTTTATGGCGTTGTTTCTTTTAAATATGTTTAAGTTCCTTATAGATGCTGGATGTCAGAAATTTGTTAGAAGCATAGTTTGCAAAAAAAATTTTTCCCATTCTCCCTTTTTGTAGGTTGTCAATTTATTCTGTTGATCATACGTTTTGCTGTGCAGAAGCTCTTTAGTTTAATTTGATTCCACTTGTCAATTTTTGCTTTTGCTGCAATTTTTGGCTTTTTCATCATGAAATTGTTGCCAGTGTCTATCTATGTCCTGAATGGTATTGCCTAGGTTGCCTTCCAGGGTTTTAATAATTTTGTGTTTTACATGTAATTATTTTATGTTGATTTAATTTTTGTACTTGGTGTAAGGAAGAAGTTCAGTTTCAGTCTTTTGTGTATGGCTAGCCAGTTATCCCAGTGCCATTCATTGAATAGAGAGTCCTTTCCCCATTGCTTTTATTATTTTTTTGTCAGGTTTGTAGGTGTGCAGCCTTATTTCTGGGCTCTCTATTCTTTTCCATTGGTCTGTGTGTCTAAAAACCTAAATTTCTCAGCTGATCTGAAAAATCCTGTTATAAAATAGCCAGCATAGTACTCTATTGTGGGGAAAAAGATCCTAATTTCTCTCTAAAGTTACATACGGCTTCACAGAATGTTCTTTTATTTTTTTTTTCTTTAATGATGGGAAGATTTTACCCCAAAATGATTTGTCATTAGACATTTATTTAAGACAACATAAGTGGAATTTTACACATCCATTAGCTAGAATGCATTTAGAAATCCGTGATTAACAGCTGCAAAATGTGCCAGCTCTCTGTGCTTCAATTAAATATTCACAAATAAATGTGCAATAGCCATCTTTAATTTTTATAACCTTTCCTTGGATTTAAATTGTTTCCACCTATTGTAACTAAAAATAGATCACCCCTTCTTAGTCTCTTTCACTGATGATGGCAATCACTCCCTGTTCTTTTTTTTCTTTTACCTAGAGTTTTCAGTTTATACAAAACAAACTCAGTTAATTTTGTGCTAATGCCAGTATGTTTCATGTGGTTAAGATGATCTTAACAGAATTGTAAAGGTTTTCCTAAAATGAAATTACAAATATTTTGTTATTTTAAAATGCACATTTTTGCTGAAATTTGTGAGATGCAATTTAGATTATGCATATACCAAAACTGTGTGAACACGAATTTTTGAAATGTATATTTCTGTGCCTTTTATAAATAGGTGTTTTCTCTCAGAAAAGTAATTCAGTTGAAAGTTTCCATTTTTATCTTCATTATATCAAATCATACATTTTTATGATTTCAAAACAATGTATTATGAAATCTTTATAACTTTTGCATTAATTTACTTGTATTTTCTTAATATCTAAATATTATTCTTTGGGGAATGATAACTTATGTCAAATACATTAGTGTGCCAGATTTTAGAAGCAATAATACATTGTAGAAATATCTTACCTTAAAATTGTCAAAGTGTTTTTATGTCCTTTATCCATTTGTGCTCATAACAACACTGTGGAATAGTTAGGGTACATGTTCCTTCTCATATGTTGAAGATGAAAGAAGAAATAAAAGCCTAAGAATACCTGAAAAGATAATGACAGAGCCTAGGATTTCTGATCCATGTGGTCTACCATTATGTCGTACAAAGAAATGTCCACATTTGTCCAACAAATAAGTAAAGAAAATGAAGACCAACTGTTTTCTTAGATTTAGTTACTTGCCCTCACATCACTTTTTTAAATGAATGCATCTAATGTTTTAGATTAAGAGCCATACTTCGTTTTATGTTCTGTTGAATTACTTTTCACTAAAGTTGAAGTCCTAATTTACAAACATAAACTATACACATAATGATTAGTCATGTTTCAGTTTTATAAAAAATATCTTAGATGAGTCATTTAATACCCCATCATCATTTTCCAAATTAACATTATTCTGTTAAATATAAAAAACAGTGTAAGCCAAGACATTAAAAACAAAGTATATTACTAAAATGAGCTTTGAATAATCTAGAATGCCAAGTCAAACTTTAGCAATTATTTTCAAATTTATTTTGAAAACTTCTAATTTAACAAGATCCTGGACTAGTGTATTTTAAACCCATTTGTCAAAGAAAATTTTTATTTTTTTCCTATGGATTTTTTTTGAGGAAACCAAGTCTTATATTACATAAAATATAACTTTTTGTGATAATCTCTGTAGTCTCCTAGTGGCCTTGGAAAGAGGACATTATAGAAATATGACAAAGAATAAAGGACAATTGAAATAGTGGGCTCTTATATTAACAACATTTCTTCAGGTCTTTGCCTATTGATGCTCTCGTTTTCTGATAAGATAACTGACAAGGTATTCAACAAGAAGTTCATTACCTGACCTTCATTCTTGCATATTCCCTAGTTTCTATAATCATTCATTCTAGCTCGGATGATTTATGTTTACGTGGAAATCACACTGTACATTGACTCAGTACCACTGTTCACTTGTGATGACTAAACTTATCCTTAACACTTGAAAGTAAGCTCTGTACCTTCCCTGTACCTCTTTTATCCATTATCAATCTCATTCATTCTGACTTCCAAGTTTCATTCTCTACAATTCTTCCAGAGCTTCAACTTTAACTGAAGAGATGCATAATCTTTTTCTTTGCTCACAATCCCAAAGAACCCCTTGGCCATTTTATATCATGAAATAATGGGGAAATGTAATTGTTTCTGCAAATTTTAGTGGAAGATCCTGTACTAGAATTTGCTAACCTTAGTTAATTTTGGTTAGAATAAATTGTAGGTGAGGACAAGGTGACAGGTGTAATTCTCACATAGACCTATTTATCTTGGAAAAAAGATCATTGTTTATGTACTACTGACCCCAGTGGTGTGTCTTATCATTATAAAGAGGAGCAAATTATAATTAAGTATATGCAATCCATCTCAACTGATGTCATCTTCATATTGCTGGTGTCATCTTCATATTGTTGGGACAGAAATTTAAAGCTACCATCTAAGCGGCTAAGGCAGAATAAGTCAGAAATTAGGTACCATTCAAACTTAACACTTATATAAAGGAATAACAAGGATAAGGCTATTAGCCTAGGACCTGAAACAGATATGAGAAGCAAGGTTAAAGTTAGAATTCACAAGAATTTTCTGCCACAAAACAGAAACTGAATACTTTGAGAGGCACCAACGAGCAAATGCAAAACCTAAACCCACAATATTATGACCACCTAAAGAGAGAAAAGAATATGGGACCTTTAAATATTCTTCTATACAGTGGACTGGTAATCCTTTTGTTAAAACACTTGGCAAAACCACAAAATGTTGAAATGCAGTAATCTCGCTTCCAGAAATTTACTAGGAAAAAGATTAACAAATGCACAAAGATGTGTAAAGCATTCTTATTTATAATTATGAAAATGTAATGTAAGTGTTCAATATTACAGGAATAGTTAAGTGATATTACAAACATGTTATATAATCAGTAAAATACTATTATTACTCTTTAAAGATGGAGGAAACTGTTAAATAAAAAAATATGCAATATGTCCTGACTACAATGTTTACTGCCAGGCGAATACATATGCTTATGAAAATTCAAATGGAATACTCCTAAACTATAAGGACTTCTTTAGGGTTCTGGACTTGTAGCCAATAATATTTTCCTCATTTCTTGTCAAACTTTCTATGATATTATTTGTATATTTTAATGAATTTTAAAAGCTGTCTGTTGTATTGATACCTCCACATTATCTTTACTGAGATACAACTGCACTGCACAGAGAAACATATCTGCCACACTGCTTCAGGAGTTCATCAATGTCATAGAAGAGAAAATATTGAAACCAATGAATTATCATAAACATGCCTTGGTATTTTCTAAGAATCATGGTATTATCTACATATAATCTTATTTTCATGCCAGAATCTTTCCAAGAGTATCTTTTTTGCCCATTTACTTTGTTTCTGCTTGACTGTGGTATTATACAATACTGTCATATTAAAAGTAACAACCTTTCCTTCAGTTATCTAATAAGGTAGTTGAACTCCTAGCTCTTTTTTGTCATTCAAATCCATGAAAATATTCACTCTACATTGTATGATATTAGATATTTCATATTCATGATCAATCTATCTCTCATAACAATCCTATGAAGAATGTATTATTATCATAAATAGAGACTAAAGTTCAAAGAAGTTAAGCAACTGATTGAAAATTATACAGTGTGGTAGAAACATTTTTTGAAACTCAGAACTGCCTGAGTTCCAAATTAGCATTCTTTCTCATGCACCACACTGCCTTTTTTCTTTATAATCATCCCTTAAATCCTTTCCTCATCTTCATTTATTTACTGAACACCAACAATGTGATAGACACTGTGCTAAACTCAGAGGATACATGGATAAATAAAATGCAGTCGCACTCACCAAAAAGTTTAGTCTATTCTGTCATTTGCCATTCATTCATTCTTTTGTTCATTCACAAACTATGTAATGGATACTTACTATGTGATAGGTACTTCTAGAAAAAAAGTAACATGTCTTAAAGTATTGCTCAACTATAACATAAAGCAGTAAGAAGTATGCAGTCAAAATAAGACCATAAATATGTGGTTAAACCCATGGAATACTAAGCCATAAAAAAAAGATGAGTTCATGTCCTTTGCAGAGACATGGATGAAACTGGAAACCATCATTCTCAGCCAACTGACATAAGAACAGAAAACCAAACATCGGATGTTCTCACTCATAAGTCCGTGTTGAACAATGAGAACACAGGGAAACAGGGAGGGGAATATCACACATCGAGGCCTGGGGGTTGGGAGCTAGTGGAGGAATAGCAGGGGGTGGGGGGATTGGGGAGAAATAGCATTGGAGGAATGCATAAGGTAGATGACGGGGCTATGGATGCGGCAAATCACTACTATGGTATGTGTATACCTATGTAACAAAACTGCACGATCTGCACATGTACCCCAGAACTTAAAGTATAATAAATAAATAAATAAATAAACTATACAAATACAAGACAATATTCTTCAAATAAATTACAAATGAATAAAAACAACAACAACAAAATCCTCGTTATTGTAGGAAAACTTTCTTAAAAGAAAATATGAGGTGAGAATTCCTAAAACCTGATGATAATCCCACACGGAAAGCCTGAGGGCAGAAAGCCCTTTGGTTCATATCACTGACCTAGAACTTCATAAATGTTTTTTTCACAGCAAAACACAGACAACCCACCAACATGCATGCAGTGGCTTTGAGTTGGCTTCTCATTTTCCTTTCCTTATGCTGCTTTCCTCAATTTCTTCAAACACTTGTCTTGGTCTTAAGCCTTATTTGCAGCTATAAATAACTGGAATATACTACTTTATGAAAACAGAAGCCCGACTTTCCAACATGTATGTTCCTCTTACTGTATTTTATTCTCAATAGAGGAAAATTATGAACTTTTTTACCTCCATAAAAAACATGAATGATTTTTCATGAGTGTTTTTTTTTTTTTATTCCTGAATCACTTATGAGTAACAAAGAAAAAACAGGCTGAACACCATTATTTGAAAACCCTCGTTTGCACACACCTGGCTGTAGGTGGAAAATCTCATCAGTAGCAGTGGGCTGTAATGTGTTTTATTATCATATAGGAAACATAAAATTGTTAAATTTATTGAGAAGTATTCCAACAGCAAATGTATTGTCATGGTGCCGAATAACCAAAGCCAGATATTAATCTTTCTCTCCTGTATGTGAATGTTCAAAGAATGACTCTTTTTTTTGTCTATTGCTTTTACTCCCACTCTTGTTCTCTTTCTTCCCAATATTATGGCTAATTTAACAGACAAGATCAAAATGACCTGTCAGAGGTAATAACTGGATTAAGTATTTAGATAATGGGATGAAAGAATGTAGAAGTGAGGATTACACCAAATCCTTAGGTAATGCAGGACTATTTTGTTATGATATTTACTTCTCAAGCTTTAATTGGTGCCAGATCTGCTAATATAACAGTATTGTAAGAACTGGATTATTTTGCATCTTTTCTCTTGCCTACTGTTTTTAAATTTATCCTATGTTTTAATGTTGTTTAGGTACAGCTACCTCATATTACACTGAAGCAGTGTCTAAACTGGTATGACTTAGGATTTTTTTTATATTGATGCAAAATAGATATACATAGCTTTTAAGTCCATTTGGTAATATAATACATTAATGTAATTTTTAAAGACCAAACATGTATACTTGGAAGATTCATCACCTTAAATATTAGCCTTTTCTTTATACTAGACCATTCTAATTAATCTCTTCTAGTTACTCTGAAATATACATCAGCGATTCCCAACCTTTTTGGCACTAACGACTAGTTTTCTGGAAGACAGTTTCTCCACAGACCAGGATAGGGGTGGGAGAATGGTTTTGCAATGAAACTGTTCCACCTCAGACCATCAGGCATTAGATTCTCACAAAGAGGTCACAACCTAAATACTTTGCATGTGCAGTTCACAATAGGGTTCAGGCTCCTATGAGAATCTAATGCTACTGCTGATCTGGCAGGAGGTGGAGCTCAGGCAGTAATGCTCACTGGCCCACATACTCACTTCCTGCAGCATGGTCTAGTTCCTAACAGGCCACCAACTGGTACTGGTCTACAGCCACAGGGCTGAGGATCCCTGAAATAGATGGTTGTATATTATAGTCATCCTATTGGTCTATGTAACACCATGTCTTATTCTATCAAACTGCACTGAGAAACCATTTGATATATTGGAAAGAGCTTCAGATTTTGACACAGACAGTTTGGGCTTCAATCTTGTTTCCATCATCACCAGCTGTGTTTACTTAGGCAAATGATCCAGAAGTAGGTAGTGTGACTGCCTCATAAGTTGGATGCAATGGCTACTGTTACTTGCCATTTCCTAAATGTGTGGAGGGTGGGGTGACGTAGGAAGATATAGATTAGATTATAAAATTATAGTTAGAAAGGACCACATCTGTTTTTTGAAGGATAATTGCATCATGTTAGCTGTGGAAACAGATTTGTTTTCATCACACAGTAGTTCAAATATTTATTGAAGGGTATACGTAGATTCTGGGTAGAGAGTGAGCTATACCAGTTTTTAAGCTATTATCTCTCATCTTTAAATTACTCTTCTCTACAGTTTGTAATGCTGGTTCCAGGGCTCTGCAAACCACATTTCTGCTTTTTCAGCTGGCTCTGTGTTCAGCTATGCCAATACAGGGCATGATTGGGAGATTGTAGCCAGGTTAGAGGAGGAAGAAGGGACATGTTCCTATCTGCTTGATCTCTGTTAGCTTCAGGTTGATTTTCTGTCCCTTTGTTACCATGTCTTACTTCAGCCAGCTTCTTCACCCTGGAAGCAGTAGGTGTTTCTCATAGTAGTGGTTGAATCCAGTATGCTATTATTCCAAAATTTATAGAACTAGGCTCATTCCGCTTGTTTCCCCTACCCCCAATGATATGGTTTGCCTGTGTCCCCACCCAAATCTCAACTTGAGTTGTGTCTCCCAGAATTCCCACTTGTTGTGAGAAGAACCCAGGGTGAGATTATTGAATCATGGGAACTGGTCTTTCCTATGCTATTCTCATGATAGTGAATAAGTCTCACAAGAGGTGGTGGGTTTATCAGGGGTTTCCACTTTCACTTCTTTCTCATTTTCTCTGGCCTGCCACCACGTAAGAAGTGTCTTTCACCTCCCACCAGGACTCTGAAGCCTCCCAAGCCATATGGAACTGTAAGTCCAATTAAAACTCTTTTTCTTTCCCATCTCAAATATGTCTTTATCAACAGTGTAAAATAGACTGATACAGTAAATTGGTACCAGTAGAGCAGGGCATTGCTGAAAAGATACCCAAAAATGTGGAAACAACTTTGGAACTGGGAAACAGGCAGAGGTTGAAACAGTTTGGAAGGCTCAGAAGAAGACGGGAAAATGTGGGCAACTTTGGTGCTTCTGAGAGACTTGTTGAATGGCTTTGCCCAAAATGCTGATAGCAATGGATAATAGGTTCCAGGCTGAGGTGGTCTCAGATGGAGATGAGGACCTTGCTCGATACTGGAGTAAAGGTGATTCTTGTTATATTTTAGCAAAGGCTGGCAGCATTTTGCCTCTACCCTAGAGATTTGTGGAACTTTGAACTTGAGAAAGATGATTTAGGGTATCTGGTGAAAGACATTTCTAAACAGCAAAGCATTCAAAATGTGACTTGGGTGCTATGAAAGGCATTCAGTTTTATAAGGGAAGTAGAGCATAAAAATTTGGAAAATTTGCAGCCTGACTATACAATAGAAAAGAAAAACCCATTTTCTGGGGAGAAATTCAAGCCAGCTGTAGAAATTTGCCTAAGTAGCAAGGAGCCTAATGTTAATCCCAAAAACCATGGGGAAAATGTCTCCAGGGCATGTCAGAGACCTTTATGGCAGCTCCTTCCATCACAGACCCAGAGGCCCAAGAGGAAAAAGTCAGTTTGGGGGCCAGGCCCAGGATCCCTGTGCTGTGTACAGCCTAAGGCCTTGGTGCCCTGTGCCCCAGCTGCTCCAGCCATGGCTATCCCGGCTTGGGCCAATGTAAAGCTCAAGTTGTGGCTTCAGAGGGTGGAAGCCCCACGACTTGGCAGCTTCCATGTGGTGTTAAGCCTTCAGGTGCACAAAAGTCAAGTATTGAGGTTTGGGAACCTCTGCCTAGATTTAAGAAGACATATGGAAATGTCTGGATGCTCAGACAAAAGTTTGCTGCATGAGTGAGGCTCTCTTCAAGAACCACTGCTAGGGCAGTGCAGGAAGGAAATGGGTTGACACTTACACACAGTTCCCACTGGGGCACCACCTAGTGGAGCTGTGAAAGAAGACCACTGTCTTCCAGACCCAGAATGTTAGATCCACCAACAGCTTGCACTGTGCACCTGGAAAAGCTGCAGACAGTCAATGCCAGTTTGTGAAAGCATCTGGGAGGGAGGCTGTACCCTGAAAAGCCACAGGGGCAGAGCTGTCCAAGATCATGGGAACCCATCTCTTGCATCAACTTGACCTGGATGTGGGACCTGGAGTCAAAGGAGATCATTTTGGAACTTTAACATTTGACTTCACTGTATTTTGGACTTGTATGAGCCCTGTAACCTTTTTCTTTTGGCTAATTTCTCCCATTTGGAATGGCTGTATTTACTTGATACCTGGGCACTCATTGTTTCTAGAAAGTAGCTAGCTGGTTTTTCATTTTACAGGCTCATAGGCATAAGGAACTTGCCTTGTCTCAAATGAGACTTTGGACTGGAATTTTGGATTAATGCTGAAATGAGTTAAGATTTTGGGGGACTGTTGGGAAGGCATGATTGGTTTTGAAATGTGAGAAGGAGCCAGAGGCAGAATGATATGGTTTGGCTGTGCCAGCACCCAAATCTCAATGTGAGTTCTATCTCCCAGAATTCCCAGGTGTTGTAGGAGGGACCCAATGGGAGGTAATTGAATTATGGGTGCTCTCTTTCCCATGCTAGTCCTGTGATAGTGAATAAGTCTCAAGAGATCTGATGGGTTTAGCAGAGGATTCCACTTGTGCTCCTTTTTCATTTTATCTTGCCCACTACCATTTAAGAAGTGCCTAATAAAACCCAGAGTTACAGGTGCTCCCTGTTGAGAAGTCTGAGACTCTGTCACTGAGACACCTCTAAATTTGTACTTTTATTGATCTTAACCTCTTCCCTTTATTTGTCCATCCCTAGGTGTGGTAGGCAGCTTCTTCCTGTAGTTGCTAACTTGATAGTTTGGTGTTCTCTTATTGCTTTTTAAGTTATTAAGTTAATAACCTTTATACCTAGTTAACAATTATTTATATTTAATTCTCTCCACTCAAATAACTAGTGTCATTTTTGTCCCTGAACTGAATAACTGTTATAGCAAGCTATCATATTTTCTTGAAATTCAGTTTCCTCATCTTAAACATAGGGACAATAATAAAGGAAGTCCTCATGATCCAAGATTAATAGGCACCATAAAAGGCCATTTAATTGGAATGCGCTTTAAAGGAGAACCTAGATTGCGAGATCACGTGGCAATACTATTTTTATTTTTTAGAGAAACCTCCATACTGTTTTTCATAGTAGATATACTATTTGAAGTTTTCACTAATAGTGTAAAAGGATTTCCTTTACACCCTTGCCAACGCTTGTTAACTCTTATATTTTTGATAGTAGCTGTACTAACTGGGATAAGGTGATATATCATTGTGGTTTCGATTTGCATTTCCCTGATAATTAGTCTTATTGAACATTTTTTTCACATACATGTTATCAATTTGTATGCTGTCTTTTAAAAAATAACTATTTAGGTCATTTGACCATTTTTAATCCGATTATTGTCTTTTTAGTATTTAGTATTTAGTTGAATTTCTTATATATTTTGAATATTAACCCCTAGTCATATATATAGTTTGCAAGCATTTTCCCCCACACTGTAGCTTGTTTCTTCACTCTATTTATTGTTTCCTTAACTGCACAGAAGCTTTTTAGTTTGATGAAACTGAAAATGCATCACAAATTGTGGCCAAAAGGTTTGACTGGGTGTATAATTTGAAAAAATAATTATAAAAATCATCTGTCATACATTCAACAAAATTGTATTTATATTAAAAATTATGCTGTATGTCTTAGAACAAAGGTGGATTTGATGTTGATTAGTACATTTATGCATATATATTTTTCTCAGAAAAAGTGCATAAAATAGTATTATACATGGCACAGTTTTGATTTTTTGTGCATATTCATTAACAAGGTCATACCTGGAAAAAACTATTCAAGGGCTTAATCAGTTTTCCAAAAGACGCAATCTTTGTCATTCTGGCTATGTTCTTTTATTCAGCTTGCCTCCTGTATCTCTGTCAGATTCTCATTTGTTATTCCCATTTGTGATTTCCTATATTGTTTTCATTTATGTCATGAAATTCTTCATCATATGTAAAATTTATAATTTTACCTTGTGATAATTTTGAATACATCAGCATTAAAATATCAGATTATGGCTAAGAATGAGAGACATTCTAGAATTTACCATGGATGGATAATTAAGTGGGGTATTTTTTATGGTTTTAATAATTTTGGAAGTACAGGTGGTTTTTGATTTCACAGATAGGTTATTTAGTAGATATTTCTGAGATTTTGGTGCACTCATCACTGGAGCAGTGTACACTGTACCCAGTATGTAGTCTTTTACCTCACCCCCCCTCTGAGTCCCCAAAATACATTATATCATTTTTATGCTTTTGCATCAACATAGTTTAGCTCCCAGTTTATAAGTGAGAAGATATGATATTTGGTTTTCTATTCCTGAGTTACTTCATCTAGAATAATGGCCTCCAGCTCCATCCAAATTGCTGGAAAAGTCATAATTTTTTTCTACTTTATGGCTGAGTAGTAATCCATAGTGCATATATATATGCACATTTCCTTTATCTACTCGTTAGTTCATGGGCATTTTAAAAGAATAAAATGACTTTTTTTAAATGTTAGTTCATTAGTGAATATTTGTACATTTTGGATATGTTTGCTTCTCATGAAACTTGATTACTACTAAGTGTAACATTACACATGCCTAGCAAGCAAGATGTGTGTGTGTGTGTGTGTGTGTGTGTATTTATATCTGTATATGTATATATATAATTCTTAAATAAATTTGTATAAAAATATATAATATATATTAGATTGATGTGAAAGCAATTGTGAGTTTTGTTGTTACTTTTAATGACAAAAACTGAAATTACTTTTGCACTAACCTAATATATATTATATATGCTTGTATATTATATATTTTTAAAGTATGTATATTTATACTTATATATGATCTATAAATATATAATATATTATTGTATATTTTAATAAAATATGTGTATATAAATATAAACATTTGATCATAAATATATATTTCATTTTACATATTTAAATATATATATTTCATTAAATATATATACACACACTAATGATTGATTGGATAAAGAAAAGGTGGCATATATATTTATTCAATGAAATTGTTGTGAATGTCAAAAGGGATCATTTGTTAACAAATATATATATCATGGTACCTGAACCAAAGTTGGTTGTAGTAATTACTATCAAATTTTAACAACTTCGTTTCATAAATGCAGACCTATATTATATTCGTTTTATCTTTTACATCCTAATACACATTATTGATCTGATTCTTTTTTAAGTTTAGTTTTAAATTTGGTGGTATATGTACATGTTAGTTACATGGGTATATTGCATAATGTTGGAGATTGGGCTTCAGCCGTACCTGTCATCCAAATATTGAGTTGTACACAATAGGTAATTTTACAGCCCTCAACACCTAACACAATGTTCCCTTTTAGAGTCTGCATTGTATACTATTTCCATTTTTATGTCCATGTGTATCCATTGTTTAGCTCTCATTTATAAGTGAGAACCTGCAATATTTGATTTCCTGCTTCTGAGTTGGTTCACTTTCAAAAATGGCCTCCAATTCCATCTATTTTGCTAAAAAAGACATTACTTAACTATTTTTTATGGCTGAATAGAATTCCACAGTATGTGTATATAAACAGGCAAACATATATCTATACATACCAATGTGTATATACACATTGGTGCCATGAATTTGCAACTGTGAATAGTTCTGTAATAAACATACAGTTGCAGGTGTTTTTTTTATGTTTTTCTTTGGTAGGCAACAGCAGTGGGACTTCTGGATTGAATGGTAGTTCCATTTTTAGTTCTTTGTGCTATTTCCATACTGTTTTCTATAGATGTTTAACTCATTTACATTCCCACCAACTGTGTATAAATCTTCCCTTTTCAATGCATCCATGCCAACATTTGTTATTTTCTGATACTGTAATAGTAACCAATCTGACTGGTTTATGATGATCATTCAGTGTTGTTTTAATTTGCATTTCTCTGACAATTATTGATGTTAATCATTTTTTCAGTTTTTGTTGGCCACTTGTATTTTTTTTTTTTAGAAATATCTGCTCATGTCCTTTGTCCAGTTTTTAACTGAGTATTGTTTGTTTTATTCTTAGTTGTTTGAGTTCCTTGTAAATTCTGCTTATTAAGCTTTCATCAGAAGTATAATTTTCAAATATTTTTTCTAGTCATAGGTTGCCTGTTTACTTTGTTGATTATTTCTTTTTCTATGCAGAAAATTTTACTTTAAATCTCATGTGTCTATTTTTTTCATAAGTTATTTGTCTAGGCTAATATCCAGAAGAGCTTTTCTTAGATTTATTTTAGAATTTGTATAGTTTCAGGTATTAAATTTAGGTCTTTAATCAATCTTAAGTTAGTTTTTGTGTATTGGAGAGATAGGGTTCCAGTTTTGTTCTACATATGTCTGTCAAGTTTCCCAACACCATTTATTGAAAAGGGTATCTTTTCCTCAGTGTTTATCTCTGTCCACTGTGTTGAAGATCAGTTGTTTTTAGATATGTGGCTTTACTTCCTGTTCTGTTCCATTGATCTATGTGCCTACTTTTGTAGTAGTACCATGCTGTTTTAGTTATTATAGCCTTGTAATATAAGTTGAAGTCAGGTAATATGATGCCTTTGGACTTGTTCTTCCTACTTAAGATTGCTTTGAATATTGGTTCTCTATAAACTTTAGAATTTTTTTCCTAATTCTTTGAAAAGTGATGTTAGTAATTTGATAGAAACTGTGTTGAAACTGTAGATTGCTTTGGGCCATATGGTCATTTTAATGATATTGATTCTTCCAATACATGAGCTTGGAATGTTTTTCCATTTGTTTCCATTGTCTACAATTTCTTTCATCAGTGTTTTTCAGTTCTCCATATAGATGTGTTTCAACTCCTTAGTTAAATGTATTCCTAGGCATTTCTGTATGCACGTGCGTGGCTGAAATTCCGACTTGGTTCTCAGTTTGAACATTATTGGTATATGGGAAACACTTTCAACTTTTGCCCATTCAGTATGATGTTGGCTGTGGGTTTTGTTATATATGATTTATTATTTTGATGTATTTTCCTTTGATTCCTAATTTGTGTAGGGTTTATACCACGAAGGGGTGTTGGACTTTATTAAATGCTTTTTCTGCGTCTATTCAGATGATCATATGGCTTTTGTTCTTGCTTCTGTTAATATGGTGAATCACATTTATTGATTTTCATATGTTACACCATACTTGCATCCCCAGAATAAAGCCCACTTGATCATTATGAATTATCTTTTTGATATGCTATTGAATTTAGTTTTAGTATTTTATGGTAGATTTTTAATGCATGATCATCAATGATATCAGCCTCTAGTTTTCTTTTTTTGTTGCATCCTTGCCTGATTTTTGATATCAGGATGATACTGTTATTGACAAAGCCAGTTCTCCAAATGATGGGGTCTTTCCCTGTTTGGTGTCACAAAGCCAATACACAAAACCAAAAGTGAGTGTCAAGCATTCAATGGCAATGGAATTCAAAAGTGGGAGCATGGCTCACAAATCAACTTTCTGACAAGTGGTGAGGTGGTTAAAATATAAGGCTTCTATAATGAATAAATTGAACATTAAAAGTGAAGGGAGGAATATTCATGTCTTTTCTGCAAATGGGCAGTGAACTTGCCAGAACTGGAATGCTGCCTTCTTTTTTGTTATTTTATGGCTTCTTTTAGTATTGTCATGAACATTGTCAATTTTTCTGGCACTGGTATGGGTTTCATTTAGCTTGAAATAAGATTAAAATGAAGCCTGGGGTCTTTTTGAAGTTTTTTTGGTTGGCTATCTTCATTTTAATCAGTCTCAGTTGGTCCAGTTACAAAAGGAACCTTTTATCACAAAAGTCCTGCTTCTTAAAGATAAGCCGAATTAAGGCATGGTAGGCATTAAGCTGTGTCCTGTAGGCATTACAAAAGTAAACAATACTGGAGTCATAGAATGAGTTAGGGAGAGATTCTAGCTCCTTGATTTTTAAAAAAATAGTTTCAGTAAGATTGGTATCAGCTATTGGTTGTACATCTAACAAAAGTCAGCTCTAAGAATGTCTGGTCCTAGGCTTTTTATTGTTAGGGGATTTTTTACTACTAATTCAATGTCATTACTCATTATTGGTCAGTTCTGGATTTCTATTTCTTCCTAGTTTGACTTTGAGAGGTTGTATGTTTCCGGGAATGTATCAATTTCCTCTAGGTTTTCTAGTTTGTGTACACATAGGTGTTTATATTCTATATTGATCTTTTATATTTCTGTGGTATTAGTTAGAACATCACCTATATCGTATCTGATTATGCTTATTTGAATCTTTTCCCTCTTCTTGTTTATTCTAGCTAGTGGACTACCAAGTTTCTTTTTCCTTTCAAAGAATCAACTTTCCATTACATTGATCCTCTGTTTCATCTGATTTTTTAGTGAAAGGAGGTTTAGATAAGAAAACTAGATTGCAAATAGGTATAGGATAGAACCTTTATGAAAGAATAGAAGTACATTTTCAATTGAAGATATGATATGGTTGCTTTTTCACTTTTAAAATAAAACAAGACCATTATTGAAAAGTTGGTTTTAGAGAAAAACAGTGTCAGAGCATTTAGCTAAAAGGTGCATCCTTTTTGGAAACTGAAACTTCTATAAGGTTACTTTAAGTTTTCAGTTTTCAGTTCATGAGTAGAGGTAAAGAGAAGCAACAAGTTAACAAAACGGGGTAGAAAAAATATTGCCCAATGTCATATCTAAGACAAACTGAAATGTGCCATAATGTTTTGACTTTATTTTAAATGAAAACAACTCTGCTTAAACGTTTTATGTAAAAACATTTGCTATACTTACTACATTTCTAAGGATTTGCTCATGACCTAAAATATCTAAGGAGAGGTTGAAACAAACAGAAACATGAATGCATGGTTCTCAGGAGATGAGTATATATGCCAAGCATGTTGACTTGAATGAGTATTGCCTGTTCATAAAAACAAATTGTTAATAGTATGTGCAAAAGACTTATGATATTTATTTTTATTGCTTTTTAAATTTTGATATTATTTGTCAGTAACTGCTTCAGGTCACATTTAAAAAATAATTTTGATATATTAAAATATTGTTTTACATCAGTTTGTAATCATTACAGTTTGATTTGTTTCCATTTTATAGTGGAATATGTGTAGATCAGGCTTACTGAGTGATAGACATCAAGAACATGTTCCTAACAATACTAGATTTTGGCAATAAACATGCTTATTTTCTAAAAAATATACAATATATACTTATCTATAATTATACAATATATATACATTATATTTATTATTCATAATTTTATAAGATTAGTTATAAAGGTCAGACTTAGCAATCAATGCTGCATCTACATTGATTATAATACCACATGATGAAACAATTTGTCAAATGTTATGTATATATAAAGAACATAAAATAATAAATCATAGGCTGAAATACTTTAAATTTTTTAAAAGTATCAACACAATACCAACAGCATTTTACAAAATACCTGCATAAAGATACTCAGAAATGACAGGAAAATATGATAAATTTAACTCTTTCTTCAAAATCAATTTCCCCTCTGGAAATAGTTCTTTCAAGGAACTTATCTCTTGATTTGTCCTAAGACTTAAATACTCAAATAATTATTGATTCTTTTCTTTCTAGAGAAACTTAAAACAGACTGGTTATGAAATTAATTACCCTACACATCACAAATATTGATTCTCCCCATCTCTTTTCCATCCCATCAATCAACAGGTGCAGTGTATTTTTTCTGTTGTAATATCCATCCTTTTCATTGTCCTTGATACAAACTTTGTTCAAACCCTCATCACCGTTTCCTTGGATGGTTTCCAAGGTCTCTTAACTAGTTTCCTTGCCTTCGTTTGCTCTTTCCCCATTTGCTGATCAGCACATCTTCATAAAGTTCCATTTTGTGGACATTATCATCTGTTGAAATCCATCAGTAGCCCCTAATCACCTACCAAACAAACCTGTAATTCTTCCATTTCAAATTTAATGTTCTCTACAATCTGGTTAAAATCTTCATTATATTTTTCTGCTTTGCAGGAATGCTCTTCTCCCTTCTCTTTGTTTATTTAACTTGTAACCTACCTTACAACCCCCACTGAAACCACATGACTGTGAAGACTTATCTGCTTGCACCCCTATATATTGTTCTTGTCCCCAGTAACCTTTTAGCAGCTATAGGTTAGTCTTTCAAATCATACTATAAAATTACATTTTCCTACCTGGCATATATGATATTTAAGTCAACTTTGTATGATACTTTGTGTGATACTTAAGTCAATACATCATTTCACTTCAAGTACTTACCAATGAAACACAAATAGTTTAGAGACGGTATCTATCAATTATGAGTATCATACCCTTGATTATTTTGACTTCTAAAGCCCTGATCAGTGAATGCCCTTTGATTGAAGGAAATATACTGAAGTTTAGAAATATTTCTCATGGCACTGTGTCAAATGCCTTTCACGGCAGTGTATCAATTGTATTTTTTTTTTTCTGTTTTGTTCTTCATTTTTTCTACTGCCAGGTTGAAAAGGTAAAATATTATTTTATGGATTTCTTCCTACCAAGCAGTATCATAACCTTCTTTCTTTATGGCATGTGCTGCATCATTCTTGCAGGCAAAATTAGCATGGATTTCGATGCCCATCAATAGTATCAGTACAGTCTAACCAAAATTATTCTTCCTGTAATGCATAGTGGTCTTTATAGCAACTCAGCTCTTCAATAGTCTTATAAATAGTAGTGATTGTGTTTTATTACAATTTCTCCAGTCTAGATTGATAATATAATATCCAAAATCCACAATGAAAGCTAATCATTTAAAAGTAAGCTGACTGTTCAATGCATGTTCATCATTTTCTTTAAATATAGCTTGGTGTAAGTTTTTTCATGAACTGTCAAATATACAATACTGCAGTGAAAAAAAATCATTTCTCTCTGCTGTTAAGATATTGTTTCCTCAAACTAGAACACTAGCAGCCTGATTTTTTTTCTTATTCTACTTCATAAAACAGTGAGAACAAAAACAGGATAAAGCCCATAGCAACAAGATATTTCTTTTACCATCTGTGTGATTTATGTCAAATTTAAACTGCTTGTATTTTAGAAAGGAATCTGTTTTCTGTCTTCAAAAGGATGCTATCCAACATCTCTCAGCTGCTAATTTTTAGCACTTAGAGGTTCCCTTGGGCTGCTGTCAACTACAACTTATTGCATAGGTACTTTTCACTAAACTCATTATAAAGTGATTAGCCTTCAGCAAGATAGTGCAATGTTGCAGACTACCTGCATTATATGTAGCTTTGCAACTGAATTTTGTACTGGCAAGTCTTATCGGACAGCGAGTATAGAATGACTCCTGGGATTCAATACATAGAATGTTGAGAGGGATCTTGTTACTTCTTTTTTAAACCAGATCTTTCAAAAAACCATATGTATGCACATATGCAAAAACATACACATGCATGTGTGCATACAGAACACACATATAAAATGTATGTTAGTTTAAAATAGATGGCATCCTTTGCTATCATCAAATGCATTTTTGAAGTCTTTGAATTATTTTTCAGTTTATGCTTTGAATTCAAAAGCTAATTAAATGTCTCTAATAGTATGACTGGTTATTATTAATATATGTAATAGTGCCACTATTATTAGCATATTTGATTTACAATTCATTTTACCTTAAAGCACCAATAGTAATCAATATTTTGGCATCTAATAGGCTGTTGCTGTTTCTACAATGAAACTAAAATTAGACCATATATGTTAAAATACAGATTATTAGGAGTAGAAGGTGATTTGCAAGATTTCTAAAACGTTATGCATTATTCTAGCTCCCACATTAACAAGAGCATGACAGTGGCACTATACTGCAATAGTGAACAGTCTATATGGGAAGCTACTTTAGTTACATTGTTCTTCTTCATTAGTCTTTACTTATCATAATACTCTTTCATTATCCAGTGCATATTACTGAACTGTTATGCAGTGGTTAAGCTCATGGCACATCTTGTAGAAGTTTTAAAACATAAAAGAGTAACTTACATGGTCCCTGGAAAAAAACAGAGACAGAACTACACATTCTGAAATTGTCCATGTTATGACTATTTCAACTGAAGTATAAAGGGTAACTCAAAACAAATGGCATACTATGAGGATAAAGTCTAAAAAACTTATTTTACTATTTGCAACTATTACTGCTATTTAAGCTGAACTAGTATTTATACTTTAGAAAGAATCAATAGCTTTTGAATGCTTGAAATATTTACATATTGATTTCCTTTTATAGATTATTCCTGGGAAACTTTTCGCCCCTACTAAAAGATTCACGTTCACCAGAATGTTCTTAGATATTATTTTTCCCTATTTATTGTTTTGTTTACATTGTACTATGTTGGGAATACAGAGTGTGGTGGATTAAGCGTACAGATTTTGATATCAAACTTGTGGGCTTTTTGTTTTCAATAGAAAAATAATATTAACTCAGACTATTGTGAGGCTTAGTTATATATTATTTTTTATTTAAATTTATACGTGTGTGTATATATATTATGTATAATATATATATATATGTATATTCATATATGTTTCCTAGTACACAGGAAACACATAATGTTTGCTATTATTGCATATAAATTTTTTAAATTTCTTACAAAATAAAAGGGATACATGTGCAGAACATGCAGGTTTGTTACGCAGGTATATGTGTGCCATAGTGGTTTGCTGCACCTATTGACCAGTTCTCTAAGTTCCCTCCAATCACCCACCACCCCCAATAGGTCCTGGTGTGTGTTGTTCTCCTCTCTGTGTCCATGTGTTCTCATTGTACAACTCTCGCTTGAGTGAGAACATGTAGTGTTTGATTTTCTGTTCCTCTGTTAGTTTGTTGAGGATGATGGCTTCCAGCTTCATCCATGTCCCTGCAAAGGACATTATCTCATTTCTTTTGATGGAGGCATAGTATTCCATGGTGTATATGTACCATATTTTCTTCATCTAGTCTATCATTGATGAGCATTTGGGTTGGTTCTATGTCTTTGCTATTGTAAATAGTGCTGCAATAAACAGACGTGTGCAAGGAAAACTACAATCCACTGCTCAAGGAAATAAGAGAGGACACAAACGATGGAAAAAACATTCCATCTTCATGGAAAGGAAGAATTGACATCGTGAAAATCGTCATACTGCCCAAAGTATTTATAGATTTACTGCTATTCCCATGAAACTACCATAGACATTCTTCAGGGAATTAGAAAAAAAATTATTTAAAATCTAACATGGAATCAAAGAAGACCCTGTATAGCTAAAACGATCCTAAGCTAAAAGAACAAAGCTGGAAGCATCATGCTACCTGATTTCAAACTACACTACAAGGCTACATTAACCAAAACAGCATGGTACTGATACCAAAACAGCCATATAGATCAATGGAGCAGAACAGAGACCTCAGAAACAGCACACATCTGCAACCATCTGAACTTCAACAAAGCTGACAAAAACAAGAAATGAGGAAAGGAACTCGTATTCAGTAAAAAGTGCTGGGGAAAATGGATAGCCATATGTGGAAAACTGAAACTAGATCCCTTCCTTATATCTTACACAAAAATTAACTCTAGATGGATTGAAGACTTAAATGTAAGACCTAAAACGATGAAAACCCTAGAAGAAAACCTAGGCAATACAATTCAGGACATAGGTATGGGCAAAGAGTGAATAAAGCACCAAAAGCAATGGCAACAAAAGCCAAAATTGACAAATGGGATCTTAAGCTAAAGAGCTTCTGCACAGCAAAAGAAACTATCATCAGTGTGAACAGACAGCCTATAGAATGGGAGAAAAATTTTACAATCTATCCATCTGAAAAAGGGCTAATATAAAAAATCTACAAATAATTTAAACAAATTTATGATAAATAAACAACCCCATCAAAAAATGGGCAAAGGATATGAACAGACACTTCCCTAAAGAAGACATTTATGCAGTCAACAAACATATGAAAAAAAAAGCTCATCATCACTGGTCATTAGAGAAATGTAAATCAAAACCACAAAGAGATAAGATCTCAGGCCAGTCAGAATGGCAATCATCAAAAAGTCAGGAAACAACAGATGCTGGAGAGGATGTGGAGAAACAGGATCACTTTTCCACTGTTGGTGGGAGTGTAAATTAGTTCAACCATAGTGGAAAACCGTGTGACAATTCCTCAAGGATCTAGAACCAGAAATACCATTTGATCCAGCAATCTCATTCTTGGATATATACCCAAAGTACTATAAATCATTCTATTATAAAGACACATGCACACGTATGTTTATTGCAGCATTGTTCACAATAGCAAAGACTTGGAACCAACCCAAATGTCCATCAAATGTTAGACTGGATAAAGAAAATGTGGCACATATGCACCATGGAATAATAAGCAGCCATAAGAAAGGATAAGTTCATGTCCTTTGCCGGGACATGGATGAATCTGGAAACCATTATAAACTCTTTTGTTATACACTGCTAGGTCTATCTTGTCAATCTTATCATCTCTCATCTCCCCAAAACTGTATGCTCCAATTGTACCTCTATATTTTCAGTATACTATTTATGTTTATAGTAAATTATGTTACTTGTTTTCTTATACTGAGCCACTCTTCCATTCACAGAAATAAATTTTGTATTAAGGACTAACTGACTAATTCATTATACAGTTTATTTGATTTTTAGTTAACATGTTTCCTTTAATACCTGTAAGTCTAATGTAGATGTAGTTTTTTTTTTTTTTTTTAACTGAGCTCATTTTAATGTGTGTTGTTTAACAGAAAAAAGAAATGAGATGGTTTTTTTTCTTACTGTTTTGGGCAACTTCATATTAACTTAAAAGTGTGGTATGTTCCTCAAGTGAAAATGTAAGAGGGCATAAAAACTCAAGGTTGATAATATGTTAATGTAAGATTATTAAAATAAAAATCCATGCAAAAAGGTGCATGATGGAGCAAATATTAATATTTGACCTAGGCCAGATGTGGTGGCTCATGCCTCTAATCCCAGCACTTTGGGAGGCCGAGGCAGGCAGATCACCTGCGGTCAGGAGTTTGAAACTAGCCTGACCAATATGGAGAAATTCTGTCTCTACTAAAAATACAAAATTAGCAGGACGTGGTAGCACATTCCTGTAATCCCAGCCACTTAGGCGGATGAGGCAACAGAATTGCTTGAACCCAGGAGGTGGAAGGTGCAGTGAGCCGAAATTGTGGCATCACACTCCAGCCTGGGCAACAAAAGCAAAAGTCCCCTTCAAAAAAACATTGAACTAAAGCTAAAATCTAACAGAAGTAAGACTGGAATTATCTTGTGCATATAGTGCTAATATAATTCACTCTGCAAACTTTACTTGGTGAATTTTTTTAAAAGATAGGGAGCCTGACAATTGTCTGCATTGATATTGTCATTATACCTCATCCTTTTTAATGGTGTTTCCTTAAAAATAGATTATTATTTTCAGTTAAAAATGAAAGTTTTCAAATGTATAAGCCAGATATTGTTCATAGTTTTGCCCCTAACAAGTGGAATTAGACGTAGAGGTTTGGACAGTGGGTATATTTTTACTCTTTATTTAAGTCTGACCCTATCTTCACATTTTAAAATAAATGCACTTTAACATTAATAAAACAAATTGAAATATCTTTAAAAGCATGCTCATGAGTCATACTAATAAACTTATGCAACGAGGTAAATGGGAAGATGTAGGGGAAAGGATAAGAAATTGCAGTTATGTAGTATGAATAACTCTAAAGATCTAATGTATTGTATACTGAACATTTCCTAAGAGTAATTTTTGGTGCTCTTACAATACACACAGATAAAAGGTAACTTTGTGAGGTGATGGGTGTCTTAGTTTCCTTTACTGTAGTAATCACTTCACTATGTATATGTATTAATATATCAAAACATCATATTGTGCATCTTAAATATATGAAATTAAAAATAAGCATCCTACTTCTTACTCTGTATACTTCCATATTGTTTGAACGTTCCAGATGTGTTTGCATTACTTTCAATATTTAAAAAATCTGCAATCACTTTCCCATTACCTATGTAATAAAATGTAAACTCTTCAGCTTAGAACATAAAGTTTATTATCTGGCTTTTGTGCCCTCATTTCTATCTCCTACTTATATGTATACGTGTTTTTGTCATGTTTACCTTCATACTTGCTGTTCAAAGTAGCAAATCTTCACTTGAACACACAACTTGTTCTTTTTTTTATGACTTTTTGAAAAGAAGAATATATTTGTATGTATTTATTATACTTTAAGTTATGGGATACATATGCAGAATGTGTAGGTTTGTTATGTAGGAGTACCTGTGCCGTAGTGGTTTGCTGCACCCATCAACCCATCATCTATATTAGATATTTCTTCTAACGCTATCCCTCACCTTTCCCCCCATGCCCTGACAGGCCCTGTTATGTGATGTTCACCTCCCTGTGCCCATATGCTCTCATTGTTCTATTCCAACTAATGAGTGAGAACATGCAGCATTTGGTTTTCTGTTCCTGTATTAATTTGCTGAGAATGATGGTTTCCAACTTCACCTATGTCCCTGCAAAGGACATGAACTCATTCTGTTTTATGGCTGCATAGTATTCCATGGTGTATATGTGCCACATTTTCTTTATCCAGTCTAACCTTGATGGGCATTTGGGTTGGTTCCAAGTCTTTGCTATTGTGACTCACGCTGCAATAAACATATGTGGGCATGTGTCTTTGTAGTAGAATGATTTATAATCCTTTGGGTATATACACAAGAATGGGATTGCTGGGTCAAACGTTTTTTCTGATTCTAGATCGTTGAGTAATAGCCACACTGCCTTCCACAATGGTTTAACTAATTTACACTCTCACCAGCAATGTAAAAACTTCCTATTTTTCCACATCCTCTTCAGCATCTCTTGTTTCCTGACTTTTTAATGATCACCATTCTAACTGGTGTGAGATGATATCTCATTGTGCTTTTGATTTGCATTTCTCTAATGACCAGTGATGATGAGCTTTTTTTCATATGTTTGTTGGCTGTATAAATGTCTTCTTTAGAGAAGTGTTTGTTCGTATCCTTTGCCCACTTTTTGATCAGGTTGTTTATTTCTAGTAAATTTTTTTAAGTGTCTTATAGATTCTGGATATTAGCCAGATGGATAGATTGCAAAATTTTTCTCACATTCTGTAGGATGCCTGTTTACTCTAATGATAGTTTCTTTTGCTGTGCAGAAGCTCTTTAGTTTTAATTATATCCCATTTGTCAATTTTGGCTTTTGTTGCCATTGCTTTTGGTGTTTTGTTCATGAAGTCTTTGCCGATGCCTATATCCTGAATATTATTGCCTAGGTTTTCTTTTAGAGTTTTTTTTTTATGGTTTTGGGTTTTACATTTAAGATTTTAATACATTTTGAGTTAATTTTTTTTTTATTTTACTTTAAGTTCTGGGGTACATGTTTAGAACTTGCAGGATTGTAACATAGGTATACACATGCCATGGTGGTTTTCTGCCTCCATCCGCCCCATCACCTACATTAAGTATTTCTCCTAATGTTATCCCTCCCCAATCTCCCCATCCCCTGCTATCCCTCCCCTAATCCCCCCACACCCAACAGACACCAGTGGTTGATTATCCTCTCCCTATGTCCATGCGTTCTCATTGTTCAACACCCACCTATGAGTGAGAACATGTGGTATTTGGTTTTCTGTTCCCGTGTCAGTTTGCTGAGAATGATGGTTTCCAGATTCATCCATGTCCCTGCAAAGGACATGAACTCATCCTTTTTTATGGCTGCATAGTATTCCATGGTGTATATGTGCCAAATTTTCTTTATTCAGTTTATATTTAATGAGCATTTGGGTTGGTTCAACATCTTTGCTATTGTAAACAGTGCCACAATGAACATGCATGTGCATGTGTGTTTATAACAGATCCATTTATAATCCTTTGGGTATATGCCAAGTAAAGGGATTGCCGGTTCAAATGGTATTTCTATTTCTAGATCCTTGAGGAATCACCATACTGCCTTCCCCAGTGGTGGAACTAATTTACACTCCTACCAACAGAGTGAAAGCATTCCTATTTTTCCATACCTGCTCCAGCATCTGTTGTCTCCAGATTTTTTAATGACCGCCATTCTAACTGGTGTGAGATGGTGTCTCAATGTGGTTTTGATTTGCATTTCTCTAATGACCAGTGATGATGAGCATATTTTCATATGTTTGTTGACCACATAAATGTCTTCTTTTGAAAAGTGTCTGTTCATATCTTTTGCCCACTTTTTGATTTTTTTTTCTTGTATATTTGTTTTAGTTCTTTGCGGATTCTGGATATTAGCCCTTTGTCATATGGGTAGCTTGAAAAAATTTTTTCCCATTCTCTTGGTTGCCAGTTCACTCTAATGATTGTTTCTTTTGCTATGCAGAAGCCCTTCAGTTTAATTAGATCCCATTTGTATATTTTGGCTTTTGTTGCCATTGCCATTATTTTTGGTGTTTTAGTCATCAAGTACTTGCCTACGCCTATGTCCTGAATGGTATTGCCTAGGATTTCTTCTAGGGTTTTTTTGTATAATGTGTAAGGAAGGGGTCCAGTTTCAGTTTTCTGCATATGACTAGCCAGTTTTCCCAACAACATTTATTAAATAGGGAATCTTTTTCCAATTGCTTGCTTTTGTCAGGTTTATCAAAGATCAGATGGTTGTAGATCTGTGGCATTATTTCTGAGGCCTCTGTTCTGTTCCCTTGGTTTATATATCTGCTTTGGTATGAGGACCATGCTGTTTTGATTACTGTAAACTTGTGGTGTAGTTTGATGTCAGGTAGCCTGATTGCTCTAGTATCATGCGGTAGCTTAATGGGAATAGCATTGAATCTATAAATTACTTTGAGCATTATAGTCATTTTATGATATTGATTCTTCCTGTCCATAAGCATGGAATGTTTTGTGTGTGTGTGTGTGTGTGTGTGTGTGTGTGTATGCATATGCATCCATATCTCATTCCAGTAGAATCATGACTTTAAAATTTTTATGTATTTCTGTATAGGATACACTACTCGATGATAAAAACATTGTCTTGGGTAGCTTTACATCTTCTAAGTACATAACACAGTTGCCTTCACATGTTACGAAATTTGTTCAAATGTAGATGTAACATTTTCTGTCATATTGAATGTCCTGATTTCTCCCTATATTATATCCATATCTCATAAATGATTAAACATGTATCATTTTACTGTGAAAAAGATCCTAATGTTAATAATTAATGGATATTTAACTGGTCTTTATACCTTGCCTTTATAGGAATATTACAGTATTAGAAATTATCCTTGGCTGTCACTCAGGAAATCATAGAGGAAACCTTGAGGAGGTTCAATGCTTCCCTGGAGGGATAAAGTACATAGTGACCTTGTAACTTTCTGGGTTGATTCTCCAGAAGTGGGCGCTAGTTTTCAACAAATTTTCCATTTTCCTATCCTATTTCTCATGCGACAAAGGACACATTCATTCATTCCATTTACATGGAGTTCCTACTATGTATCAGGCAGTGTTGAGCATAGAAGATCATTTTTGGAGTAAAGATCAGCATTACTGAGACAATTTTTGGTTGCAAACAGCATCATGTAACACAGCAGCAGAAGCATTAGCAGCTAAAAAACAAAAACAAAAACACTGAGTACTTGCTACATGAAAGGCACGATTTATAGCAGATAAACTTGAAGCTGCTTTTGTTGAAACAGGGGTGGGAATTTCCAGAGTATCTCCTGTCTCCCCAACACATGAAACAATCAGGTACCTTATTTGACTTTTTTAGGCTTCTTAAAATTAAAACAACCTTTCTGTTTTAAGTTGCCAAATTTTGAATGTCTAGCTTTTTAAACTATCAGAAATATTAGGGCCAAGGAATGAGTACCATTCTTAAATTATCCAATTATACGGGTTAAGACAAAGGGAATTTGAACAGTTACCCAGGAATAGCTTTCTCTTCCAACGTGTGAGAATATATTGCTCAAGATAAGACAAGTCTTGTGAGTTCTTGATGTGATTTTATATAATAAAAGTAACTGTAGTCCATGAGAATCAAAGGCAAAATTACATTTGAAGATAAAATAGGCATTCTTCAAGCTGACACTTGACCCCAGAAGCAATAAGTAGCAAATGGAAGGGGAGTGGTAATGCTTAAAATTATTTCAGTAGTCACACTGTAACCTTGGTAATAAGAAACATGATTCATATTTTTAATATTTTTAAATCTGGTATTTCTCTACTTGAATTTATTTTTGTTGTTCAGGAGTCTCCAGGTTCCCCGAAATTTCATTAAGAATTTTAAATATTTTGCAAATAATTTTCAAACGTTAAAGCTTCCAATGACATGAGGTTGATAACAGTTACTTAAGAAAAATTGAGAAGGTATCAATAAATATTTCTCCATAAGGTGGAATTACAGATTCAACAGTGGACTGGATCAAACACAATGAGCAGTAACATTTGAGTACACAGAAATGTCATTTAAAAAATTGTTAAATAAAAATATCCACCAAACCAAAATGCTTTACTTCAAAGTGGAGCATTTTGTTGGGCTATAGTGATTTCAGTTGCACTTTAAAGGAGATGAAAATAAAAAAGTCTACAGCCTGGTTACTTGCTGACTGAGAAATATCACTGATATACAAAGACAATTGAATTGACATACACACGTAATTTTATTTGAATAATAATAAGACTAATAATTTCTTTTTTTTTTTTTTTTTGGAGACGGAGTTTCGCTCTTGTTACCCAGGCTGGAGTGCAATGGCACGATCTCGGCTCACCGCAACCTCCGCCTCCTGGGTTCAAGCAATTCTCCTGCCTCAGCCTCCTGAGTAGCTGGGATTACAGGCACGTGCCACCATGCCCAGCTAATGTTTTGTATTTTTAGTAGAGACGGGGTTTCACCATGTTGACCAGGATGGTCTCGATCTCTCGACCTTGTGATCCACCCGCCTCGGCCTCCCAAAGTGCTGGGATTACAGGCTTGAGCCACCGCGCCCGGCCTCTAATAATTTCTATAGAGCCTATTTTATCTGGGTAAAAAAGTTGCTGTTCTGGGATTAAATTATCAGAAGTCTGGAGAGAAAGAGAGAAATAATGTACTTTAAGTGGCTTTACAGGACAGAGGGAAGGAAAAACTCTGCACCAGAGAATCAAATGAACTTGCTATTGTTACTTTTTATCAGACAGCATTCCCGTAGCAGGCTTGAGGAAATAATTATATATGCTATATTTAAGTACTTTGTTTGACAAGATAGTCTCTGTAGTCCAGAGGGGAGATTCCAAGTTCATCTCCTATAAGATAATTGTTCTAAGATCAATATTTGACTTAGTTTTAAGACAAGAAACTAAAAGGCTAAAATAATTTTGGACAATCCATCACCTGAAAATTAAAGTGCAAGAAACAGCTAAATGGCAGTTGTTATCTGTATTTTTTTTAATTAATGCTGTGAATTTTAAACCAAATATACAGAAAACAAGCCTTTCTAAAGGCAGGATTTCAGCAACACCAGTTACTCCACTTTTGTAAGTGTATCCTTCAATTTTCTTTTGCAATAATTGTTTTTGATGTTTGGGCTAACAACCAACAATTTTTTTCTGATTCCAGAATTGAAATATTCTTCATATAGGTCATTTATAAAATATTTATAAAAAGAGTAATTATTTAAAGCTGTATGTAACATGACATTTTTCTTAAGATATACTTTGTCATTGCTTAGAGAAGTCTTCTTTATTCTAATATTACACACTTAATATCTTATGTTTTTAAGATATTTATTTATCAAACATTTGCCTTTCTAATCTACATCAAATTACTTCTGGCAATTGGTGAAAAGTGGTTGTAACAGTTGGAAAATAACTAACCAATTGTCCTAATTATACTGCTTACTGGCTAATCTTTAATTTCCCTGTTGATAATATAATGCCAAATTTGTACTTATATTGGGGGCTATTTTTAGCATTTTATTGTATTTTCTCATCTATTTTAAAAGCTTATTCTGCTACATTGATGTTAATATCAAATTCTCACATCTTTTTATTCCCCATTTTGCCATTATTATTTTCACAGCTATTATCAATAAATTAATTTGAGAAGCATTATATTCTTAAAACATTAAGAGTTCTTTTCCCAATCTACATAAAGGGTACAAGTCATTTCGTTTTTCTTTTGTCTCCTTTGACTGTATTTCCAAACCGACTGTCTTCAAGCTCACTAATTCTTTCTTCTGCTTGATAAATTCTGCTATTAGAAGACACGATTGCATTCTTTAGTACGTCAATTGCATTTTTTTTCAGCTTTGGAATTTCTGTTTGATTATCTTTAATTATTTCAATAACTTTGTTAAATTTATATGACAGAATTCTGAATTACTTCAACGCATTATCTTAAATTTCTTCAAGCTTCCTCAACACACCGATTTTGAATTATCTTTCTGAAAAATTGCATATCCCTGTTTATCCAGAGTTGGTCCCTGGTGCCTTATTTAGTTCATTTGGTGAGATCATGTTTTCCTGGATTGTCTTGATAGTTGTAGATGTTTGTCTATTTCGGGACATTGAAGAGTTCGGTATTTATTGTAGCCTTCATAGTCTGGGCTTGTTTGTACCTGTGAAAGGAAAATAAATCTTGGAAATCTTGGGGCCCCCAGAATCACTAAGCCAAAGAAAAAAGTCAAGCTGGGAACTGCTTAGGGAAAACCTGCCTCCCATTCTATTCAAAGTAATCCCTCTGCTCACTGAGATAAATGCATAGCTGATGGCCTATTTTGGAAAGGCTGATCAGAAAGTCCAAAGAATGTAACTGCTTGTCTCTCCCCTTCCTGTGACTTGGAAGCCCCCTCCCTACTTGAGCTGCCCTGCCTTTCCAGACAGAACAAATGTGTACATCTTATACATATTGAATGATATCTCATGTCTTCCTAAAATGAATAAAACCAAGCTGTGGCCTTACCACAGTGAGCACATGATGTCAGGACTTCCTGATGCTGTGTCATGAGTATGCGTCCTCAAACTTGGCAAGAAACTTTCTAAATTAATCGAGTCCTGTCTCAGATTTTCAGCGTTCACATACCTAACCTTCTTGGAAAGGCTTTCCAGATATTTGAAAGAATTGGTGTTGTGATCTAAGCTGTATCTGCTTTTGGCGGCACCCCAATCCAAGTAACGCTGTGTTATTTGCAGACTTGTAGAGATGTTACTGGTGGAAGGTATTTGAGTTACTGGCGGCTAATCCGTATGTGTCTGCAGCACTTCAATTCTTGCCTCCTCAGAAGAAAGCATTCCATTGAGGGGCATAAAGCAGAAAAAGAGACCAAGATAAGATTCAGAGCAGGAGGGCAAGTTTATTAAAAAGCATTAGAGCAGGAAAGAAACAATAATGCACTTGGAAGCGATCTGCATGGGTGATTTAAAGAACAAGTGCCTGTTTAACTGTGATCCTAGGACTTTGTAGGCTGGTATCTTGCACCTATCTCCCATGATTCTTCCCTTAGTGTGGGCTACCTACACGTGCAGTGCCCTCCTTGCTCTTAAGAATCAAGCATGCACAGTGTGTTTAGGAAATTGTACACATGCCCATCTGATGATTTATTCCCTTTTCTGGTGGAGTGCTCTGCAAAGTTCATGCTCTGTCATTTTGTCACTTAATGGTCATTTCTGGGTGCACTCACCCAATACCTGAAATTTTGTTGGAGGATTACCAGGCAGACTCTCACTCTTTTTCTCTTCCCTTAATTTATCCTAAATATGCAATCTCTCTCTGAAGTATGAGCTACCTAAAGCTGGAGGTGGGGTGACACAACACGACCTATGGCCTCCACCACCAGGACTGTGCTGTCAAACCTGATATAGACACAGTACTGGCTCTTTCTCAAGGCCTGCCACAACCTGTCCCTGGGTACTGCCTATGTTCACTAAGTCCCTGGGGTGCCACAATAACCAGATGGCAAAGTCACCATCCCTGTGTCTTTCACTTCAGTGTGGTGAATTCCCTCAGGCCCCAGGTGGGTCCCGAAGTGCCGTCCTGGATTAAGAGACTAATGTCAAAAACCTTACAATTCTACCTGCTGTTCTATTGTACTGTGTTTGAGCTGGCACTTAAACCATGAGACCACATGACACAGTCCTCCTCACTCTTCTTTCCTCTTTCCAAAGGCAGAGGAGCCTTACCTCATGGCTGCCACTACCACAGGCCCACGGAGAGCACTGTCATACTACCACTGATGTTCTCTTAAGGCCCAAGGTCTCTTAAGTCAGCTTGCGATGAATGCTGCCTGGCCTGGGATGCACCCTTCAAGGCAGTGGGCTCCCCTCTGACCCAGGGCAGTCAAAAAATGCAGTCCAAGAGTCACATTCTAGATCTGGAGGCTCCAAGCACCATCTTGGTGCTCAACCCCACTGTGATTATGCTGTTACCTAAGATCTAAGACAGGCTCCTGGACTTTTCACTCCACTTTTCTGCAGCAGAAGGACTTTTGCTCTGTAGCCAGCACAGCTAGGAATGTGCAGAGTCTCACCTGAAGCCAGCAAGTCTCAGAATCTCACCCAAGGCCCTCAAAGGAGTTACCTGGGTATTGCTGCTGGTTATTCAAGGCCCAAAGGCTCTTCAGTTAGCAGGCAATACATCTTGTCAGGACTGGGTTTTTCTTTTCAAAGCAGCAAGTTCCCTTGTGGCCCAGGCTGTGTCTGAAAAATGTTATCTGGGGGTTAGGGCCTGGAACATAGGCCTCTTTGCCTAGTGCCCTGTCCTGCTGTGGCTAAGCTGGTATCCACAAAGCAAGACAGAGTCCTCTCCACTCTTTTATCTCCTCTCCTCAAGCAGAAGGAAGGGCTCTCTTTTAGAGCCAGGAGCTGTCCCTCCTCAGCTTAGGGGAAGGGTGATGCCATCACTCCCTTAGCCGCCCTAGTTAGTGTCTCAGTAGGTTGCATGTGCCCCCAGTACGCTCACTCCGACTGAGACTTGTTTAAGGGTTGCACCGCTAGGGTCAGGGATACCCCTCTGGTTAGGGCTGGTTTAAATGCTCCATCTGAGTGTGGGCATCAGCTGAGTTTGGTCTGGTTGTGCTTTCTGTTATAACAAGGGCAGCACTAAGTTCAGTGCCTCACAATGTCTGTACTCTCCCTCCTCCAGAACACAGAAAGGCCCTCTTCCCCATTCCACTGCTGCAGGGGATGGAGGATGGGTGGCTTCGGGCATTCAGGACTGTTTTTTCTAACTCTTCATTGCCTTTTTCAGTAAAACAAAGTCCAATCAGGTACTAGAGGGCTCACTTGATTGCTGGTTATTATAAAGGTGGTTATTTTTGTGTAGATGGTTGTTAAATTGGTGTTCTTGTGTGCGTGTGTAGGGATTTGATTCATTAAGCATTCTATTCTGCCTTCTTCCTCTGCCTCCTCTCCAGGTCCCAGTTTAAATGGCACTTCTTCAGGGACAGAACCCTGCTTTGATCATCCAATATAAAGTAATGTCTGCTCCCAACATCTACACACTCTGGATCACATTTCCCTGAGTTGTGTCTTTTGTAGCACATATAAATTTTTTGAAATTATTGTATTTCTTTGTTTACTTGTATGTCTCCTTAATCAGATTATTAAAATCATGAAGGATGGTATTTCATCTGTCTTTTTCACTATTTTCTCCCCACCATCAAGCAAAATTTCTGGTATATATTGGTGTTCAATAATTGCTTGATGAACAAATAATAAATGTGTTTTTACCCCTTGACTGTTATGTAGAGTTACTTATGACATCTAATGCAGTGGAACCCAGATTTCTTACGGTTTCATAAGCATTATTTCCACGTACACTTGTGAAGCTGTTTTCAGAAGAGAGTAGCATTTTAATCAGTACACTGAGTAAAGAAGTTTACTTCACCTAACCCATTGAGGACCCAGATAGGAAAAAGCAAAACAAAACAGGAAAGACAAACTCTCTCTCTGCTAGAGCTGGGGCATTGATCTTCTTTGAATTGAGACATTAGAAATCCTAGTTCTTTGGCCTTCAGACTCCAGGACCTTCAGCCGTAACTCCCCTAGTTCTCAGACATTTGGCCTTGGACTGGAAGTTACATTATTACCTTCGTCAATTCCCAACGTTCTTAGGTCATAAGACTTCAACTGATTTACATCACTGGTTCTTCCCCTTGTAGATGACACATCATGGAGCTTATTTTCCTTTATAGTTGCATTAGCCAATTCTTATAATAAATCTGTATATATCCTACTAGTTCCATTTCTCTGGAGAACCCTAATACATCCACCAAATTTTTCATACTTTCTTTTACTATTTTTTTTTTCTGTTTGTTTGTTTTTACCAGCTTACTACTTCCTGAGTCCTGCATGAATTTTTTGAATCTGCATACCACCTTTTAAATTCAAACATTACCTTATTATATGGTACTCTGTTTGAAGCTTTAAATTTAACAATACTATTTGAAAAAAAAATTACTTGTGTGTATATATGTGGAGCTCCACTTCATCTCTTTGAAACTGCTTATTCCACTGTTGTTTTATTTATTTACTTTTTGACCGATTATATTCTTAAATATAATTGAGGAAAAAATAAGAAAATATTCCTAGTATTACTCTGTTACTTAGAATTATTATATTTCCCAATAAGGTATCTCTTCTGATTCTTAATAACACTTTCTTTTGAATTGCAGTGTATTTTCACATATTTGGTTATTTTCATTTTTCTTTTAAAAAATTCTGACATCAGAATATTTATGGTTGTTTATTACTTTTCCATAGCTAGGTAGGAATTGAGATAGGTTCTATAGGAAACTGATATAAATCTTAGCATTAGTCTTTCAGATCTAGATGCAGAGAAGGGGAAATTTTAAATTTATTTTAAACTGACACTGTTAGTCAGTGACTTAGTAGTTTGGAGGGATTAAGAAAGAATCAAGAGCCCTAAACAGACCAAGGAAGAAATGCTACTGTGCTATAACTTCATTTGCAAGACAAATTCTATACAAACAAAACCATGAGCAAGCACACAATAAACTACCTTTCTGTATCAAGAACAATTCTTGGCAGTCCTAAGATTCTTTCTTACTTATGCTGCCTGTAGCACTGGCTTTTTACTTCTAGTGAACTCTAACTGTAAGTTATCATAGTTTCCCTCAAGTGTAATTGTAGGTCAAAGATGCTGGACATGCACAGATATTGGGTGGCAGTAGTGTCATATGTGCCCTTTAAGATTCTTTGGCTCACTTTTAAGCAATTTAGTGTTCTTCTCTGAATTTTAAGAAGTACTGATGGATAAAATGGTAGTTCTATTTTTAATTATTTAATGAATCTTCATGCTGTTCTCCATAGAAACTGCATCATTTTGTCTTCCCATCAACAGTACATAAAGATTCCAATTTCTCTGCATTCTTACCATTCTTTGTGGGTGTTTTGTTTGTTTTGTTTTTTGATAGTAGTAGACCTGACAGGTGTGAGTAGGCATTTCTTCTTTGGAAAAATGTTGATTCAGGCCCTTTGCAAACTTTTTAGTTATATTATCACGTTTTGGCCACTTAATTGTAGAAGCTCATTATGTATTTTGGAGATTAATCCTTGATCATATATGTGGTTTACAAATATTTTCTCCTGTTACACAGATTGCCTTTTAACTATGTATTTTATCCAAAAGATGTATATCAAAGGCTTAAAGAGATCTAAACAATCCTGTGTTCATTGCCGCACTGAGCACAATAGCCAGAAAGTGTAAACAACCTAAATATCCATTGCCAGATGGATGAATTCAAAAAAAGATGTGTTATATATGTACAGTAAAATACCATTCAGATTTCCCTTCTTTTTATTATTATTATTTTTTATCGTACTTTAGGTTCTGGGGTACATGTGCAGATCATGCAGGACTGTTGCATAGTTACACACATGGCAAGGTGGTTTGCTGCCTCCATCCTCCCATCATCTACATCTGGCATTTCTCCCCATGTTATCCCTCCTCGACTTCCCCACCCTCCTGCTGTCCCTCCCGTGGCTCCCCAACAGACCCCAGTGTGCGATGCTCCTCTCCCTGTGTCCATGTGTTCTCACTGTTCAACACCCTCCTATGAGTGAGAACATGCAGTGTTTGATTTTCTGTTCTTGTATCAGTTTGCTGAGAATGATGGCTTCCAGATTCATCCATGTCCCTACAAAGGACATACACTCATCATTTTTATGAATGTATAGTATACCATGGTGTATATGTGCCACATTTTCCTTGGCCAGTCTATCATCGATGAGCATGTGAGTTGGCTCCTGGTCTTTGCTATAGTAAACAGTGCCACTATGAATATACGTGTGCATGTGGCTTTATAATAGAATGATTTATAATTCTTTGGGTATATACCCAGTAACGGGATTGCTGGGTCAAATGGGATTACTATTTCTAGGTCCTTGAGGAAGCACCACACTACCTTCCACAATGGATGAAGTAATTTACACTCCCACCAACAGTGTAAAAGTGTTCCTATTTCTCCACATCCTCTCCAACATCTGTGGTCTCCAGATGTTTTTAATGATTACCATTCTAACTGCCATGAGATGGTATCTCCACGTGGTTTTGATTTGCATTTCTCTAATAATCAGTGATGATAAGCATTTTTTCATATGTTTGTTGGCCTCATATATGCCTTCTTTTGAAAAGTGTTCATATCCTTCGACCACTTTTGAATGGGTTTGTTTGCTGATGTTTTCTGATGTTCTATTGTATTGCAGCTGAGCTGAAAAACCACAAGACACAGTCTTCCACTCTTTCCTCCCCTTTCCAAAAGCAGAGGAACCTCTCCTTGAGGTCACTGCTACCACAGGCCAATGGAGAGTACTGCCAGGCTACCACCAATGTTCTCTTAAGGCCCTAAGACTGTTACGTCAGCTTGTGGTACATTCTGCCTGGCCTTGGACTCACCCTTCAAGGCAGTGGGCTCTCCTCTGGCTCAGGGAAGGTCCCCAAATGCCATTCAATAACAAGTTTCTAGAATTGAGGACCCTAAGAGCCTGCCTAGTGTTCTACCTCCCTGTGGCTGTGCTGGTACCTAAGGTGCAAAATGCAGTCTCCTTTACTTTCCTTCTGCTTTTCTCAAGAAGAATGACTCTTACCTGGTAGCCACCACAGCCGGGAATGTACTAAGTCTCACTTGAAATCAAGAGTCATCATCTCACCCAAAGTGTTGCTGCCAGTTATTCCGGACCCAAGTGCTCTTCAGTTGGCAGGTGATGCATACTGCAAGGTTGAGTTCTTCCCTTGAAGGTAGCAGGTTCACCGATGGCCCAGGATGTATCTAGAAATCTTACCAGGTGCTAGGGCCTGGAAAGGTGGCCTCACAACTCTGACAGTTGCCTTATCCTGCTGTGTGCTGAACTGATACTGAAAATACATGACTATTTTCCCCACTCTTTTCTCTTATATTCTGAAGTGGAGGGAAGGTTTTTCTTTCTGAGCCATGAGCTGGGCAGCATAGGTTTAGGGGAAGGGTCAAGCCAGCACTTCCCCAGGCTGGTGTTTTAGTAGACCGTATGTTTCCCAGCCTGCTGTTTCTGGGACCAGTTCAGCACTAAGACTCAAGAGTTGCAGTGCTTGTAGCCTAGACTGCCTTTCAATTTTATTTAGTACCCCAGAGCACTGTAGCCTGTGGTGGTGGCAAGAATTATAGGAACTCAATTTTGGATCACTGGGTTCAGCAATTCCCCTCTGACTAGGGCTAGTTTAAATGTCCCTCCCTCTGTTGGTGGGCATCAGCTGAATTTGGTCTGCTTTTGCTTTCCGTTAAAACAAGGACAGCACTCAGTTGGTGCTCCCTCACCCTAGACCACAGAAATGTTCTCTGCACCAAGCCACCACTGCCAGGGAATGGAGAAGGGATGACACTGGCAATTCAAGACTGTTTTTCCTACCTCTTTAGTACCATTTCCAGTAATATGTATTTAAAACAAGGTACTGAGTGCTCATCTGATTTTTGCTTCTTATGAAGTTGCTTTATGTGTGTGTCTGTGTGTGTGTGTGTGTGTGTGTGTGTGTGTGTGTTTGTGTAGAGTGTTGTTAAATTGATGTCTTTGGGGGAGGGATGATTGGTGAAGCCTTCTATTCCAGCATCTTGCTCTGCTCCCTCCATCAATGTCACTAAGATTTTAGGAAGCTTTAACTAGCTAAACTGCATATGGTTTTCACATATATGCAAACAGGGTGGCATGCACATGATAATTACTGGAAGAGAAGCATTTAATTTTCAGCATATGGAATGGGAAGTTTGGTAAGGGAGATTATTTCTTGATGATGAGGTGTGTGTAAATGCTTGAATTTAGCTGTCAAGCATTCTCAGTGCAGTCAAAAAAACACCAACATTTTTCATTAATCTGGAATTCTTTAAATTTGGTTTTCTCTGAAATCAGATTAGTAAATTGTAAAAAATTGATTTTGTTTTTTACTCTGTAAAGTTACCATTCAGTTTTTGTTTTTATTGAAATGAGAAACAAAACGGCTGAAGAATAAATTATCATGGAAGCCATATACATATATATAGTTTAGATACTGTGTGGTAGAAAAATAATTCAGAATTAAAATATCCCTCATTTTTAGGCCTTCTTTCTATGAGGATTTTACCTTTGAATACATTATTGAAGTATAACAAGTCTCAGTTTCCTCAATTATTCTTACCTTGCTTAATTCAAAAGCTGCTTTTAAATGTTAAATGCCCTATGAAGTTGTGAAGCTATTTGGTAAATGATAAATCTTAAATACAGTAGTCCCTCCTTACCGGCAGAGGATACATTCCAAAATCCCTAGTACATCCCTGAAACTACTGATAGTAATAAACTCTATATCTATTATGTACTTTTTTTCTATTTATGCATACCTATTACAGAGCTTAATTTATAAGTTAGGGACAATAAGGGATTAACAACAATAACTAATAATAAAACAGAACAATTATATCAATATACTGTAGTGAAATGTATACGTATACAATATTCTTCTTTCAAATTGTGTTTCCTGTTTTTAACTTCTTCTAACAAATGTACTGCTTTTTCCTTCTTAACTGAGCATTTACCATGAACTGTGTGGCCATAACTTTAGCATTTTGAGGTGCAACAAAAAACTAGCTCAAATTTCTTTTTGCTTCCTCACAATTTTATTGATTTTCTTTCCTTATTAAATTGGCCTTTTACTTTTTCACTTAAATAAATCACTTTACAGCTTCCCTTGGTTATATTCAAATCACCAGCATTCTCCTCTCATGTTTTAGGGGCATTGTTAAGTAAAATAAGGGTGACTTCAACACAATCTCTACAATACCGTGACAGTCAATCTGATAACTGAGAAGACTATATCTAATAATTGAGAAGAATATTAAGTGAATAACAGGCAGAAAACATACACAGCATGAATGTGCTAGACAAAGGAATGTTACATTCCCTGGGCAAACCATAGCTGGACAGCACAAGATTTCATCTCAATATTCAGAGTGAACATGCAACTGAAAATTTATACTTTGTTTATTTCTGGAATTTCCCATTTTATGTTTTTAGACTATGGTTGACTGCATGGCACTGAAACCATGGAAAGTGAAACCAGAGATAAGGGGAAACAATTGTAATATCCATAAGTTCTTTTTTCTTTGTTTTGTTTTGTTTTGTTTTTTGAAACAGAATCTCGCTCTGTTGCCCAGGCTGGAGTGCAGTGCAGTGGCACAATCTCAGCTCACTGCAACCTACACCTTTCGTGTACATGTGATTCTCCTGCCTCAGCCTCCCTAGTAGCTGGGACTACAGGTGTTGTGCCACCACACCTGGCTAATTTTGTATTTTTAGTATAGACAGAGTTTCACCACGTTGGCCAGGTTGGTCTCGAACTCCTGACCTCGTGATCCGCCCACCTCGGCCTTCCAAAGTGCTGGGATTACAGGCATGAGACACCACCTTATTATTTACAAAATAAGTTGTTATTTTGTAAATCAGAGTGTGTCTTAATCACATTTTAGTGAAATACAATTGTATGACTGTGTGGAATCTAAATTATACTTTCAGTTAGACCTCAAAAAAATTAAAGAAAGTAAAATAAGACAAAGTCTATAATTTTTAATATATCTAAATTATAATTATTATAAATAACTTAAAATAGAATATACATCCATGTACCAGTCAAGTGTTTTAAGAAAATATGTTTACCTTAATCACTCTAATGTTTTGATTTAAAAAACATTTGGAGTATGTTTCATTAACCTATAATGCAGATAAACATACAGAGGAGTTTTGACTCAGCTGATTATGTATCTACCTAGATAACAGTTCATCTCCCTAGCTCCTTAGTTTAGCCTTGTATTTATTACTATTAGATATTAAATTATAGCTAGATCTTGAATCAAAGAAAGAAGAAAAAATTCCAAGGAAAGAACTTCTCAGACTCTAATTAAATTTACTATGGCTCGGAGAACTTAGTGTTCCACTATTTAAATATTTTCTCATAAATAAGAAGAAAATTGTGCTTTTTTAATGCTGCAGGACTCCAGATTTTTTGGGTTCACAGAAGCTATTTCTGTACAATTAAGTATGATGGCCAGCCATATAAACATATGAAACTACAAAATGTCGTGATACTTGTAAACTCCTTCCTCTTTTTTGCTTGCTTTTTAAAATAATGTGTGTACATTTTCTGCGTTTAGAACTAACTTAAAAATCAAAGTTCAGCTTAATGCCAAAATACTGATTTAACATGACTAACCACTTGGCAGGTAAATATTATGGAGCAAGTTTTATAGAATTGCTTAACTCCCCTCGGATTCCAAATGGTTCATATGCATTTAGGGAAAATTAATCTAAACCACATTTAAATGATTGGCTCTGAACTAGTCATCAAATCTCACAACGGGAAATTGGAAGTCATCGTTGACTGTTTCTTACCCAGGGGAGACCATGTGTAAGACATCCCATGTTGCTGATCTACAGAACATCTGTACATGGAATACTGCATGCAATTACAGTCACTGGACCACAAGAAAGGCATAGAAACCAGTAGGAGAAACCTAAATGACCACAGAATAGGAGATGTTGTTGTAGAAGAACAACTTTAAACTGGGACTTTCCAGTGAATTATTATTCACTAGATTCTTCTTTTACAGAACAATTGACTATGTTTTAATTGCAAACTAGTTTCTTTTCTTTTCTTTTTTTTAATCACTTATTTTCTTGAGATGGAGTTTTGCTCTGGTCATTCAGGCTGGAGTGCCATGGCAGGATCTCTGCTCATTGCAACCTCCGCTTCCCTACCGTCTTTTTGATAATTAGAAAATAAAATTTTTCTTAACGAGCATAATTGTGAGTGTAAGATACCTATAGTATATTTTAAAATAGAAATTAAGGATATTGTTAAAGAGATTCCAAGGCTTTTCAGGTATATATTTTAAAAATAGTTTTTGAGTAAATTTTGCCTAATCTATCAGGGAAAAGTTCTTTTTCTTTCTACAGTTGGTTTCAAATATATTTAAAAAATCCTTTTTATAAGGCAGTGAAGGAGAGTTTCAGACTCGTCAGAGAAGGACATTGGTCAAAAATGATTTTTTATGCTTAATTTCTACTTAATATAATAGTAACAATTAGATTTTACTCATCCTTGTTTCTCAGTTCTCACACGATGAAGTTTCTCTCCCATATGCTTAACTTTTTTAAATGTCCAAGTTGAGAATAAAAACAGTTCTCTGTCTAAGAGGGACAGAATAAAAGTAGTTTGTTTTTGAGCAGTCATTTTGTGCATGGCTTGTTCTCTACTGTCTTTTGCTAAAATGCCTGATGTCAGTGAAGACATCAACTTACAACTTTCACTTGTTTACAAATTAGCATGTGTGTAAAACTTCTCATGGCATAATGTGAGCCATAAACAAAATTGCAAATGTACCCCATACATTTGTACAATTTCGAATGTAAATTAATACTGATATTTTAACAACAACAAAAAGACTAAAGAATACCCCATGATTTCTTACAGTCCTTATTTATAACATAAATGAGTTATGTTCTGGGAATGAAAAGGCCTAAGTCTTCATGGCATCCTAGTAATATTTCCAAATTCTTATGTACCTAGATAAAATATATATACATATATTCTATTAAAAACAGCCAAGGAAACCAGTTGGTTCTGTATGATTGCCTAAGGGTCATTCATGCTCCTTATTTTATTGGGCTGTTTGAAGCATTATTCTGGCCCAGTTTGATATTATTTCATTTTAGATAACTTTTACAAAGTTAGTTTTCTTTGTTATAGAGAAAATAACGTCTGAGTTCCCCGTTTGGAGTATTTGTAGTGAACCAAAACAGAGTAAATTATGTTATTACTAATTTTTGTTCTCAGTTTTTCTACTTGTAACTTTTATTAAGAAATATTTTGCCTACAATTCTGAGTAAAAAGAAAACAATATACAAAATTGAATCTAAAGCATGATCTCATCTTTATACACTTCATAAGAAAATATAATTAAAGAAATTATTTTCAAATATATGAGGAGAAGGCATCATGTACTTTCTTCATTTTTTTCAGGATATTATGTACATTTACAATTTTAAAATAAGTTAAACATACTTAAAAAAATATGTATGTCAAACCCAAGGATTGTGAAACATTTTGCATGTTATAATATCTGCTATGTCTAGAAGTGGCTGTATCGGAAATAAACTACCTTCTAATTGTGACTTGAAAGTAATGTGGAAATGCCTTTCTGCCTCAAAGTATTTTTTTCCACAAACTTTCATATAATACTTGAACACCTGCTATGATATTAGGGCGCTACGTTTCTGGGCTGTAGACATTTTTCTTTTTAAAATACAAACAACCATAAAAAAACCAAGAACGGATATAAGAGATTATCTAGTTAGTGATAATCTAACTTGCAGGAAACCAGAACTATATTAGAAACATTCAATAAAAAAATGCATTTTATTCAAATGTTATTTGGTAGCTCTGAAATCATAAGGAAGACTGAAAAACCAGGCTTGGAAAATGAGCAGGCAAAAAGGAACAAGGACATATTGAAGAACACACTCGTGGTTAGTGAGAACAGCAGTGTCAGTAACGCCAAATTCAAAATTTACATAGGTGACAAGTCTAGTTACATGCTAAAAAGCTAAGTATAGCGGTGGTATTTTTTGTTTTTAGTTCGTAGTGGGAAGTGGGATTTCTCTCCTACTAAAGTTTATAATGTAAAGCATTAACCAAATAATGAGAGTTCAGATGATAGGCAACCAAAAGTAATGACAAATGTTCAAAGCAAATGTGATGAAGGCAGATTATAATGTAGTCATATAAGAAGCAGTTTTGTGTGGGAGGGTGCAATATTTGTACATGGTTGATATTCAGAGAGTGAATTAATGAGATACAATGTAAAGCGGAAACAAGGCAAAGGAGAAATTCAGCATGAAGTTCAACTGTAGATGTCTAAGCAAGTGTAATCTGATATGAATAATATTTGAAAAAGCTATCCTTACTACAGTATAATAAAGTTAAATTTAAGAAACAGAGACAGAAAGTTGGATATTTGAGTCTGGCAATTATCAATGTTCTGTCTGTCAATGTTTCACCAGGCACAAATTTCATAAGTTGAAAACTTCTGATACTCAGTTGTTTCTCCTAATCATTCCTTTCTTGTATACTCTCAAATTGTTATGTCATTTCAAAAACTCTTTTTTTTTTTTTTTTGAGACGGAGTTTCGCTCTTGTTACCCAGGCTGGAGTGCAATGGCGCGATCTCGGCTCACCGCAACCTCCGCCTCCTGGGTTCAGGCAATTCTCCTGCCTCAGCCTCCTGAGTAGCTGGGATTACAGGCACGTGTCACCATGCCCAGCTAATTTTTTTGTATTTTTAGTAGAGACGGGGTTTCACCATGTTGACCAGGATGGTCTCGATCTCTCGACCTCGTGATCCACCCGCCTCGGCCTCCCAGAGTGCTGGGATTACAGGCTTGAGCCACCGCGCCCGGCCTCCAAAAATCTTAATCTCTGTCTCCTGTGATTATTGAGTTAATAAAATTTCTAGAACTTATACTATTTCACGTGATTCTAAATTCTCAACATATGTAGCTACTGAATAAGCTACCACATCATTCTGGGCATTATATATATATATATATATATATATATATATATATATATATATGCAAAACCTGCCTTTCTGAAAAAAATTCAATGTCATTTTCTCTTTACTTAATTTAGAATTTTTTACAACTTATTTTTGTATCAAAAGACCCTTAAATGAACTGTTGATCTTACCTATTCAGCCATAAGTGTCAAAGCAACGCCTTATGAATTTTTTTTCTCACTAATGAAAAGGAGCTTTGAAGGAAATACTTACATATTTACCCCCCAACTTATACATTTTATAAACTGTTAGTTTGAAATATTTGCTCATAAAAATAGAAACACCTATAGGGTTAAAGTTTTTTACTTGTAATACACATACATGTAGGACATTTAGTTTTTCTCATATGTATACTTTTCATATTAATTTTAATATGCCAGAACCCATGTATTATGAGGAAAAAATGGGGATGGAAGGTTAACGATATTTTACTAAATAGCACTTTCACATATATTTCAATTACAACACTTTTAAATTTTGCCAGCTTAATATTTTACTCAGTCAAAGCTATCAATCATATCCATTTCTTGTTTTGCAAAGCTAAAACATGTTAATCTTACCTTCAGTAGAAAATCTAGATTAGCATGCCTTAATGTGTCAGCATGACTTTTAGAAACAGTATTTTAGACACCAAATTGAGATACACGAAATAATAATTCAATATGTGAACAATACATATTGTATTGTCTGGGAATATAGAAAGTATTTATAAACTAAAGATCACAAAAATAACCATGTAACAAAACAAAACAAAAATGAGTACTACAGTCTGTCAAAAAAGTCATTGAATTTTATTAACAAGTTTTATGGTATATTTAAATACGTGTGGTGATGAAAACCTTGGCCCATAAATTTGTGAGTTTTAAAAACTTCATTATGAAATTGTGTTTAAATGGAGTTTTTCTCAGCTGTGCAGTTGGGGGAGGTAAGGTAGAGGCAGGGGCGTGGGTATTGCATTGTGTAGAATATACTTTTGAACTAACGCCAATTTGACGTTAAGATACTTTAGTCTCTGGCATATTTTGTGTATTAGTGAACGAGGGCTTTATCATCCAACACTTGGGGCATATTGTAGGTGGAGAAGTATTCTCTAAGCTCGTAGTGGATATTTATTTCATGGATATATCATTGGTTGTATCAGTGTTGGTCAAATGTCTAACAAAGATCAGGTAGTTGTTTCATTGTTAATCCAGTTTAATGGTGGGGTTGTTAGAAATAAATCCCAAAGTGAAGGTGGAAGGATAGAGTATTCCTTTCATGAAGATGGTGTTTTCTTATTCTAAGTGAATTAGTATTACATATGCTTAGAGAAAGTGACAGCATTTCCTCCCAAGCCAAAAATTGCACTGAGTACCAAAAGACGCCTTTTCCAACTGCTAGAATTACCTCTTGAAGAGGCCAATTATGTAGAAACTTACAAAATGAGAAATAAACTGTGCCATTATCTGTCTCTGTTCTGCTTCCTTTAAAGAACTCAGGAAGGCTAATTGACTAATCCCCTGAAGATCTCAAGAGGCATGTAACTAATCTAAATCTTATAGATCTTTTCTGTTTTATTAAAAATTATATTTCTCATTTTCACTTAATTTCTTCTTGTTTGATAATACATATATATATTATTCTTCAATATTTACTTCTTATAAATTTTGAATTTATAATTTATTTTTTTGAGTAAGTGTCTTGCACTGTCTTCCAGGGTTGAGTGCAGTGGCCGATCAAGGCGCACTGCAACCTCGATCTCCTGGGTTCAAGTGATTCTTATAACTCAGCCTGCTGACTAGCTGGGACAACAGGAACCTGCCACCACTCCCAGCTGATTTTTGTATTTTTAGTAGAGATGGCATTTCACCAGATTGGCCAGGCTGGTCTCAAACTCCTGGTCTCAAGTGATCTGCCCATCTCAGCCTCCCAAAGTGCTGGGAGTATCATATAATTGAATCAGCCTTAAACCAATAATTTCTTAAGCTAAACAAGACCAATTCTTTTAAAATTTCTAAAATAATCTATTGCTGAGAATGCCAATAATTTCTGTTATTTTCTGAAAAATCTCCAGTTCATTCAAATCGTTTAAGAGCATGTTATGAAAATTTATACATAGTATAGAGAAACTAAAATTTTTGTGGCAAAGAATCAATATTATAGAACATGGACATATCAAAAAGGAAGTGGTAATACTGGTCAACAGGGACATTAATAAACAACCATGAAATTTAGTTAAAAGGTTTTTAATACATGCAATAATATTTTAACAAAATAGTTCATTATATAATGCCCTCACCAATAAAATTGCCAACATGATGACTTTCACCATAGCTGCAAAATTTAGGATTTTTAGGATGACAAATCAATGCTCCCTGTGTCTCAGACAACTACACTGAGCATGGTATGGTCATTTGCTACTCTTTGTTACCATAAAAGGAGAGTCTCAGTGACCTATCACTGAGAACCGCTGTGTACAAATTGGTGCTTGAATGCCTCGGTGATATTATAGAAAATGTTTTCACATCAAGTAATACATAATATTTTATTTTTTAACTTAACCTTACCTCAAAAATGATGCTCTTTAGGTGATGTTATTGTTGATTTTTAATTTGATGTTAGAATTACAAAATTTGTGTTGCTTTTCATGTTATGCAATAATGCTTATTTATATACGTATCTGTATATACACATATATAACAAAATAAAATGACATTAGGTACCAAAATTTCAAATAGTACATTGTAGCATTAATTAAAATTACAAATAAAATTCCTTATTTATGCTTACCACAGAACAGTGAGCAAGATGTTCTGAAGATAAGAAAGAAAACTTCCAGAGAAAAACACACAAATGTTGCATAAAGTGTTAAAAATAAACTTTTTTTTTTTTGAATTTAACTTTATTTATTTTTTTTATTGCATTTTAGGTTTTGGGGTACATGTGATGAACATGCAAGATTGTTGCATAGGTACACACATGGCAGTGTGCTTTGCTGCCTTCCGTCCCCTCACCTGTATCTGTCATTTCTCCCCATGCTATCTCTTCCCACTCCCCACCCCCCGGCCCCTCCCCCATTTCCCCCCAATGGACCCCAGTGTGTAGTGCTCCCCTCCCTGTGTCCATGTGTTCTCATTGTTCAACACCCGCCTATGAGCGAGAATATACGGTGTTTGATTTTCTGCTCTTGTGTCAGTTTGCTGAGAATGATGGTTTCCAGGTTCATCCATGTCCCTACAAAGGACGTGAACTCATCGTTTTTGATGGCTGCGTAATATTCCATGGTGTATATGTACCACATTTTCCCTATCCAGTCTATCGTCGATGGGCATTTGGGTTGGTTCCAGGTCTTTGCTATTGTAAACAGTGCTGCAATGAACATTCGTGTGCACGTGTCCTTATAGTTGAATGATTTATAATCCTTTGGATATATACCCAGTAATGGGATTGCTGGGTCAAATGGGATTTCTATTTTTAGGTCCTTGAGGAATCGCCACACTGTCTTCCACAATGGTTGAATTAATTTACATTCCCACCAACAGTGTAAAAGTGTTCCTATTTCTCCACATCCTCTCCAGCATCTGTTGTTTCCCAATTTTTTAATGATCGCCATTCTAACTGTTGTGAGATGGTATCTCAATGTGGTTTTGATTTGCATTTCTCTGATGACCAGTGATGATGAGCATTTTTTCATATGTTTGTTGGCCTCCTGTATGTCTTCTTTTGTAAAGTATCTGTTCATATCCTTCGCCCATTTTTGAATGGGCTTGTTTGTTTTTTTCTTGTAGATCTGCTTTAGTTCTTTGTAAATTCTGGATATCAGCCCCTTGTCAGATGGGTAGACTGCAAAAATTTTTTCCCATTCTGTTGGTTGCTGATTCACTCTACTGACTGTTTCTTTTGCCGTGCAGAAGCTGTGGAGTTTGATTAGGTCCCATTTGTCTATTTTGGCTTTTGTTGCCATTGCTTTTGGCGTTTTGGTCATGAAGTCCTTGCCTACACCTATGTCCTGAATGGTTTTGCCTAGATTTTCTTCTAAGGTTTTTATGGTATTAGGAAAAATAAACTTTTAAGCACATTCATGATCCCTTAAGAAAGGAAACTAAATGGCCAGTAACCAAAAAAATTAAACAAGGAGTTGAAATACTCATGGTATGTGAAACTTGTGCTGTTCATACCATGAAACTGGAGCTTCATGAATAAATAGTCAACATTTTTAAAACTAAGGAATTAGATTTTAGACATAGGCAAGATGAGGCAAAGCAGAAATTTAAACTCCAGCATATAAAAGCCAAAGCAAGAAGGTGTGACCGTTTACAACAACCACAAAAAGAATAAGATACCTAGGGCTATAGCTAACCAAGAAGGCGAAGAAGGAGAAAACACTGCTGAAGAAAGTCAGAGACGACACACACAATGGAAAAACATTACATGCTCGTGGATTGTAAGAATCAATATTATGGAAATGGCCATACTTCCGAAAGCAACTAACAGATTCAATGCTATTCCTATCAGACTACCAATATAATTTTTCACAGAATAGAGAAAAAGATTCTAAAATTCATATAGCACCAACAAAGGGCTGAAATAGATACAGCAATCCTATGGGGGGGGGGAAACAGTGGCATCACATTACTCAACTTGAAAATACGCTACAGTGCTTCACACAGACACATAGACCAATGGAACAAAATAGAGAATGCATAACTAAAACAGCACACCTACAACCATTTGATCTTTAACAAAGACAACAAAACAAACAGTGGAGAAAAGACTCTCTATTCAATAAATGGCACTGGGATAATTTGCTTGCCATATGAAGAAAACTGAAACTTGACCCACACCTATCAGTATACATGAAAATTAACACAAGATGCATTAAAGAGTGAAATGCAAGTCCTCAAACTGTAAAAATCCTGAAGACAACCTAGGAAATGCCCTGCTTAACATCAACCTTGGCAATAATTTATGGCTAAGTTCTCAAAAGCAATTGCGACAATAACAAAAATTGACAAATGGGACCTAATTAAACTAAAGAGCTTCTGCATAGCAAGAGAAACTATCAAGGGAATGAATAAACAACCTACATAATGAGGGAAAATATTTGCAAAATATGCATTCATCCAACACAGTTCTATTATCCAGATTCTACACGGAACTTAAACAAATGAAGGAGCAAAAAAACAACCTCATTAAAAGTAGGCAAATGACATTGATAGACACTTCCCAAAAGATGTGCACATGGTATGAAAAACATGAAAAAACATGAAAAATGCTCATTATCACTCATCATCAAAGAAATACATGTTAAAACTACAATGACGTACCTTCTCATGTCAGTCAGAAAGGTGATTATTAAAAAGTCAAAAATTACAAATGTTGGTGAGACTGTGGAAGAAAGGGAACACTTATACCCTGTTGGTGTGAATGTAAATTTGTTTAGCCACTGCGGAGAGCAGTTTGGCTATTTCTCAAGGAACTGGGAGTTGAACTACCAGTCAACCCAGCAATATCATTTCTGGGTATATACTCAAAGGAAAATAAATTATTCTACAAAAAAGACACATGTACACATATGTCCATTGCAGTGCTAGTCACAATACCAAAGATATGTAGCCAACACAGGTACCCATCAGTGGTGGACTAGATAATCAAAATATAGTACATATGCACCATGAAAGTACATATACACCATGAAACACTACACGATCATAAAAAATAATGCATTCCTGTTCTTCACAGCCACATGAACGCATCTTAAAACCATTACCCTAAGCAAACTAATGTAGAAATAGAAAAACAAATATCACATGTTCTCATTTATAAGTGGGAGCTAATAATTGGGTACATGTGATTATAAAAATACAAACAATAGACACTGGGGAACAGGAGGGGTAAGGGAGAAAGGGTGATAAAGGTTTTAAAAATCTACCTATTTGGTGTGTTCACTACCTAGTAATTGATTCATTCATACTCCAAACCTCAGCATTACGCAATATACCTTTGTAATAAACCTACACATGTATTGTCTGATTCTAAAATAAAAATGGAAAAAAAAAACATATAAGTACATAAAAAGAAAAGAAAGACTAGAGCATAAATCTAGACTTTTAATAAGGACACATCCTCAGTTTTGTGTGCCTTTTGCTTTATTTTTTAAAACAAGATATTATGACAATTATTTTAATGTGGAGGAAATAGAATATTAACTCCTAACTCCAAAACATGTGGCATGTGAAATAATAAATATCCATCATTTGACAAGAATACCAGAGAATTGGTATCTTCAGGGGAAATCACATTTATATTAAAGCAGATGGGAGAGATTCCCAGAGAAAATGTTGACTGTATTATGTTGATGCAAAAGTAATTGCGGTTTTTGCCATTACATTTAATGGCAAAATAATATAAGCATTAACCAATGGAGACAGGGCTAGAACCTCTATGTAGATTTCATCTCAACAGTTTATTACTTGAATAAATATCTATTATTTGAAAGCCAGCTGAGTAATATTAAGTAATAAAATAAAATTTAACAATAAAATGTTATTTTTGAAATTATGTTTTTCCGTCCATATGCACAATGTACAAATATTTCAATGGGAGGTAAATTACATAGTATTATAGAGTAACAGTTAATTCCAAATCAATTATATTTGACTTTAAGATGTCGTTGGAATGCTATATTTACACATTCTAACCAGTAATATACTCCCTAGTGTTTGTAATTCAAGAGAAAAATAGAAGACCTGGAAGAGAAATACGAGGAAACAAAAGCTTTATATAAATTATTTACACACAAATAAAATCAATTATTTACCTTAATTTTAGCCCCATTATATTAATTACCCTACTTATTGCTGTTTCTTAAGAGTTTAAAATATATGGAGAATCATATTTATTATTCACTATAGAAGCGCCATTTAATAAAATATACAGCTTTGTTAAAAATGTAAGTAATTTTAACTTACCTTTTTCTTCGATGTTGACATAGGGCATTTCTTGTGTTTTATTCTTGTTATAGTTACTCTGTGATTTTGCTCCACTAACAATCTTAGTAATTCTTTTATCCAGTGATGGAATTCTTTTACAGAGAATGAACAAAACTGAGTTTTGTTCAAAATAAAATCTATTATGAGAATTTCACTGATATATTTAATAAGAACAATAGCTAAAATGCCACTCAACTGCTGCTATATACAATCAAGCAACTCTCAGAAGTTATCAATGTAAAGCAATTTTTAAGATTGATTTTGACATATATACCTAATGAAGATCTAAATAGGACCAAGGTCACTGCTAAAGTAAACTAAAGGAATGTTTATATTCTGAATCTTTTCCTGGAGAAGAGACTTGGCTCTTAAAAATGTTTGGCCATATTACTTAGCACCATATTACCTAAGTAATAATAAAAATAAAGGTAGAAATTGGGACCTACTGTAAATAGGGAAACATATAATCAAATACAAATGTAAGACAAAACTAGCATAAAATAATGTCAGCAAAAATGGTTAAGTAAAAGGCCTTATCAAATTATCTTCTTCATAAGAACAATGGAAAACTGGCAAGATTTTTCAGAAACAACTTTTTCAGAAATCTGGAGATAGACCAAGATTTTGCAGCAATCAGGAGAGTGTACTTAAGGAAAGCAGATAAATCTCAGTAAGAACAGAAAACTTTATAACATTTAAAATTGCCCAATTGCCATCCCCTTTTAGATTTTTAGTAAACTTAAAAAGCAACAGCAAACAATTGCCATGAAAAGTAGCAGCCATGATGTCACTAGAAAGATCAGAACATATGTGGAGCTCCTTCAGAGCCTCATTACCAAGGAATGTACGTTATTTGACCCATGAGATGTTTCCATGGAATACTTTACTTGCATCTTATTTGACATGGCTTGGAGTTTAACTAGGGCAGAAAGCTTTTCTCTGTTTTTTTTTTTTTTTTTTTTTTTTTTTTTCAGCTTTTAAGTTCAGGGGTACATGTACAAGAGGTGCAGGTTTGTTACATAGGTAAATGTATATCCTGGTAGTTTGCTGCACAGATCATCCCATCACCTAAGTTTTAGGTCCAGCATGTATTAGCTATTCTCCCTGATGCTCTCCCTCTCCCCACAGCCACCCTCCAACAGGCCCCAGTGTGTGTTGTTTCCCACCTCGTGTCCATATGTTCTCATCATTCAGCTCCCATTTATATGTGAGAACATGAGGTGTTTGGTTTTCTGTTCTTGCATTAGTTTGCTGAGGATATTGCCTTCCAACTCCCTCAATGTCCCTGCAAAGGACATGATCTCGTTTCCTTTTATTGCTGTGTAGTATTCCATGGTGTATTTATACCATATTTTCTTTATCCAGTCTATCATTGATGGGCATTTAGGCTGATTCCCTGTCTTGCTATTATGAATAGTGCTACAGTGAATACACACATGCATACCTCTTGATAATAGAAGAGGTATATATTTGGGTATATACCTATTAATGATACTGCCAGGTCAAATGGTATTTCTACCTCTATGTCTTTGAGGAGTCACCACACCATCTTCTACAATCGTTGAACTAATTTACACTCCTAATAGTGTAAAAGTGTGCTTTTATTTTCTGCAACCTCACCAGTGTCTGTTGTTTTCTGACTCTTTGATAACAGCCATTTTGAGTGGAGTGGCAGAGCCTCTAATTGGGGTTTTGATTTGCATTTCTCTAATAACCGGTGATGCTGAGCTCTTTTTCCATGTTTTTTGGCCACATATATGTCTTTTGAAAAGTTTCTATTCACGTCATTTGCTCACATTTAATGGCATTGTTTTTTCTTGTATATTTGCTTAAATTCCTTATAGACAGGATATTCGACCTTTGTCAGATGGATAGATTGCAAAAATTTTCTCCCATTCTGTTGGTTGTCTGTTCACTCTGATGCTACTTTCCTTTGTTTTGCAGAAGCTCTTTAGTTTAATTAGTTCCCACATGTCAACTTTTGTTTTTGTTACAATTGCTTTTTGTGTTTCAGTCATAAAATCTTTGCCCATGCCTATGTCCTGTAAGGTATTAGCTTAAAAACTACAGTGTTTTAATAGTTTGTGGGTTTACATTTAAGTTCTCAATCCATGCTGAGTTAATTTTTGTATATGGTGTAAGGAAGGAGTCCAGTTTCAATTTTCTGCATATGGTTAGCCAGCTTTCCCAGCACCATTTCATAGGGCGTTCTTTCCCCATTGCTTGTTTTTGTAAGATTTATTGAAGATCAGATGGTTGTAGGTGTGCTGTCTAATTTAAGAGTTCTCTATTCTGTTCCACTGGTCTATGTATCTGTTTTTGTACCATGCTGTGTTGGTTGGTATTGCCTTGTAGTAAAGTTTGAAGTCAGGTAGCATGATGCCTCCAGCTTTGTTCTTTTTACTCAGGATTGTCCTGGCTATTTGGACTCTTTCTTGGATCCATACACATTTTAAAATAGTTTTTTCTAATTTGTGAAGAATGTCAATGGTCAAGAATGTCAATGTCAATGGGAATAGCATAGCATTGGGCAGTATGGCCATTTGCGTAATATTGATTCTTTTTATTCATGAGCATGGATTTTTTTCCCATTTGTTTATGTCATTTCTGATTTCCTGAAGCAGTGGTTTGTAGTTCTCCTTAAAGAGGTCCTTCATTTACCTTGTTAGCTGTATTCCTAGGTATTTTATTTTCTTTGTAGCGATTGTGAAAGGGAGTTTATTCATGATTTGGCTCTCTGCTTGTCTGTTATCGGTGTATAGGAATGCTTATGATTTTTGCCATTCTGTGTATTTTAATTAGAACATTTAGTACATTTAAATTTATACATTACATGTTGTTATGTATAAATTGGCTACTGTCATCATGATGCCAGCTGGTTATTTTGCTTGTTTATTTGGTTGCTTCATAGTGTCACTGGTCTATGTACTTCAATGTGTTTTTAGTGGCTGGTAACAGTTTTTCCTTTCCATATGCAGTGCTTCCTTCAGGAGCACTTGCAAGGCATGCCTGCTGATGACTAAATCCCTCAGCATTTGTTTATCCGAAAATGACTGTATTTCTCCTCTGCTTATGAAACTTAGTTTGGCCAGATAAAAAATTCTGGGGTGGAAATTCTTTTCTTTACTTATGTTCAATATTACCCTCCCACAATCTCTTCTCACTTGTAGGGTTTCAACTGAGAGGTTATCTGTTAATCTGAGAGATTCCTTTGTAGGTTACCAGGTCTTTCTCTCTGGCTGCCCTTAACATTTTCTATTTCATTTTGACCTTGGAGAATCTGATGATTATGTGTCTTGGGGTTGATCTTCTTGTGGATTATCTTACTGGGGTTCTCTGTATTATCTGAATTTGAATATTGGCCTGTCTTGTGAGATTGGGGAAGTTCTTCTGGATGATATCCTAAAGTATGTTTTCCATCTTGGTACCATTTTCCCTGTCTCTTTGAGGTACCTCGGTCAGACATAGGTTCCATTTCTTTACATGACCCCATGTTTCTCAGAGATTTTGTTCATTTCTTTTCATTCTTTTTTTTCCCTCTATTCTTACCTACCTGTCTTATTTCAGAAAGGTAGTCTTCAAGTTCTCAGTTTCTTTTCTCTGGTTGGTCTATTTTGCTATTGATACTTCTGATTGCATTGGAAATTTCTTGTGTTGTGTTTCTCAGATCCACAGGTCACTTATGTTCCTCTCTAAATTGCTATTCTGGCTATCAGTCCCTATGTTGTTTTATCATGATTCTTAGCCTTTTATTCATTGGGTTACATGCTCCTTTAGCTTCAGTGAAGTTTGTTATTACCCACCTTCTAAAGCCTACTTCTGTCACTTCAGCCATCTCCTCCTCAATCCAGTTCTGTGCCCTCGTGGGAGAGATGTTGTAGTTATTTGGAGAAGAGACACTCCGGCTTCTTGAGTTTTTGGCATTCTAGCATTGATTTTTTCTCATTTTGTGGACTTATCTACCTTCAATCTTTGAGGCTGCTGATCTTTGAATTGAGGTTTTTGTGCGGTCTTTTTGTTGACATTAGTGTTGTTTTCCACTTGTTGGTTTTTCTTTTAACAATCAGACCACTCTACCATAGGGCTGCTGCATTTTGCTGGGGGACCGCTGCAGACCCTAATTGCCTCAGTTTTTCCCATTCCTGGAGGTTTCACCAGTAAAGGCTGTCAGACTGCAAATATGGCAGCCAGCTCCTTCCTCTGGATGCTTTGTCCCAGGGTGTTATTGACCTGTTGCTGGCTCAAATGCACCTGTAGGACGAGGCTGGAAACCCCTATTGGGGGGCGTGGGGGGGTTCTCACTCAGCCAGCATGAACAGGGTCCTGCTTAAAGAAGCAGTCTGGTTGTTTTTTGATGTTGCAGGTGTACTGCATTGCTTGGGGGAGTGGTACTTACTCATCTGAACCACCTATATTCTCCAAAGCCAGAAGGCCAGAGCAGAAGCGTCAACCAAACCACAGAGAAGGTGGCGGCCCCTCCCCCAAGAGCTCCATCCTAGGGAGAGATCAGGACTCTATCTGTAGAACTCTGTCTGGAGTGGCTGAAGCCCCAGCAGGGAGTTCCCACCCAGTAAGGAGGAATGGATGGGGGTCTTACTTAAAGAAGCAGTCTGGCCATGATCTCGCAAGGCAGCTGTGCTGCATTGTGGGGGAATCTTTCTCATCCAGACTGTTTCTATTCTTCAAAGTCAGCAGACTGGAACAGCTGAGTCTACCAAATTGCAGAGATGGTGGCTGCCCTTCCCCACTGGAAACACAGACCCCTCTCAGGCAGATTTCAGCCTGTTGCCATTGGCTTGCTGGAATTCCAAGCCAATATGTTTTAATTTGTGAAGTGCTGTGGAAGTGGGGCTCACGGAATGACTCTGCTTGGCTCCCTGGATTCAGTCCCTTTCTTAAGAATGTGTATGGACAGATTTCCCACCTTGCCAGAGATCACGGAGCCGAAGTATGGAAAACTCCTGGGTTTCCATGTGTGTCTGAGCAGCTGCTTTGCCAAAATACCACTTCATAACCACTTGAATGGTAATAGTAATAATAATATAAAACAACAAATATTGGCAATGATGTGGAGAAATTGGTAAAATGAAATGTTTCTGGTGAGAATGTAAAATGAGGCAACAGATAAGTAAAAAGATTGGCAGTTCTTCAAAATGTTAAATTTATAATCAGCATATGACCCATCAACTCCACTCATAGGTACATGCTCAAAAGATGTGAAAACATATAACCTCACAAAATGCTGGACATTAATAATCATAGCAGCATCATATCAAATATCCAAAAATAGAAATAACCCAAATATTCATTAGCTGATAAATTAATAAACACAATGTTACAAATCCATTCAATTGAATGTTATTTAGCCATGAAAAAATATTCTTACATGCTACAACAGGTCTGAACTTTTAAAACATTATTCTAACTGAGAAAATCCAGTCATGAAAGGATACATGTTGTCTGATTCAATTAATTTTATATGTCCAGAATAAGCAAATTCATGAAGACTGAATGAAGTTGGTGATTGACGATGCAAGGACTGGGATTGGAGAGTGACTGCTAAGAGGAATGGGGTTTCATTTAGAGTGACATAAAAGATCTGGGTTATATAGTGATGATGTTTTCACAACTTTACTAATGTACTAAAACCCACTGAGCTGTATACTTTAAGTCAGTGATTCCTATGTAATTTGTATCTCAATCAAAATAAAGTACAAACATCTTCTCCTGGATATAATTTACCTAAAATAGCTGTTAATATCTAGTTTGAAAAATTTATTTGAAAAGATGTATGTTTTTAATATAATTTCACAAACATATCAGATTTATTACACATGTTAAATGTAGTGACTTGTCCACATCATCTGTGATTCAAATATTTAATTGCATCAATATTATCCATCATTCTTCATCACCTCAAAGAGAGTAACCATCATTCTCAGCAAACTGACACAAGAGCAGAAAATCAAACACCGCATGTTCTCACTCATAGGCGGGTGTTGAACAATGGGAACACATGGACACAGGGAGGGGAGCACTACACACTGGGGTCTGTTGGGGGGAAATAGGGGAGGGACAGCGGGGGGTGGGGAGTTGGGGAGAGATAGCATGGGGAGAAATGCCAGATATAGGTGATGGGGAGGAAGGCAGCAAATCACACTGCCACGTGTGGACCTATGCAACAATCTTGCATGTTCTTCACATGTACCCCAAAACCTAAAATGCAATGCAATAAAATAAAATTTAAAAAAATCATTTTTGTCTTTGTGTCAAATGTCTCTTTTCTATGTTACAGAAGAATTACTAATTATTTTACCCAAATATGTATGTGGCCCTCCTTTGCACACATATCAAATAACTTGTCAGTCATCTAATATGTCACACATGACATTAAAAATGAATAGGACATCAACAGTTTTTTCCACTGAGAAGTATGGTATCCCAGATCACGGACGTTTTGTTTTTGAAGTAGTTTAAAATACTTATAAACTATATAAGGTTAAGAACAGAAATTTTTTTATGTTTATATTTCTCAAAGAATTTATTGCAATAGGCCTTCAATTAGTTTTTTTTTTTTTCTCCATCAACACACACTTATGTATGGCAATGAGTTCAAATGAACACTCTGAAGAGATCAGATGAAATAAAAGTAAATGTCCTTATTGAAGAACTAAGTTGGCTACTTGGTGTTTTTCATATGTTAGTAACAATTTCTTTTTTTAAAAGACAGGGTAATAGTGAGAGGTACAGTGCATAATATGTCCTATATGCACATAAAATGAATAAAAACAGAGTGACTGAGATTGGATGTTGGAATGGTTGAAAAAAGTTATGTAATGGGTAGCTAGAAGAAAATATTCATTAAAGTCAGCATATCTTTTCCAGAGTCATAAGGAAGGACAGGTACTCTGCCCAGTTTCTAGGAAATAATTTCATGCTTCCTACACTGTAATAGGTAATCAGGAGAGAAATCCCTTAATTTGTAACTACCTCATCTTTAAGTCTAACTATCCCCTCTTACTATCTCAGGAGAGAGGCATGCCCTGTATCTCTATAAAGCTATTCCTGCCACTTGCACTTTTAAAATTCTAGTTCCATAACCTGTTGCTTTCTCATTGCATTTGCTTTGCCAGTTATCATTCTTCCTTTTGCTTAAACTACCTCCATTTGCTGCTTTCCTCTACACTCTGAACGTGTGCAAATTCCAATCTACTAAATAAAATAAGCCCTCTCTAAGCATCTACTTCCTCTACCCTCCACTTTGTTTCTGTCTTTGTCAAATATGGCCACATTTTGAAAACATTTCTCTACACTTTTTTTTTCATTTTCAAAGTTTAATTGAATGCTACCCTGACTTTTATCAGTAACATTCTATATAAACTATTCACCATAATAAACTTCTAAATGATAATTGTTTTATTTCCATTTTATAATAGAGATGGGGCCTTGCTCTCTTGACCAGGCTGGTCCTAAACTTCTTTCCTCAAGCAATTCCCCTGCCTTGGCCTCTCAAAGTGCTGACATGACACGCATGAGCCACTGCACAAAGATTCTAACAAATTTGATAATTGTTTGTCGGTCTTTTGTATCCTTTTTTATTTATTTATTTTAGCTCTCTGTTTGGTTGGTAAATCTTTCTCCATCCCTTGTTTAGAGTCTTTGTGTATCCTTGAATGTGAGATGGATCTGGATGCAGCATACTGATGGGTTTTAGTTTTTTATTCAAATTGCCTGTCTTTGGATTGGGGGATTTAGTCAATTTAAATTTAGAATTAATAATAATATATGTGAGTTTAATACTGTCATTAGCTGGCTATTTTGTCCATTAGCTGATGTAAATTCTTCATTATATTGATGCTCTTTTTGATAATTTTTTTAGAAAGGCTGATACTGTTTGTTCCTTTCATATGTGTAGTGGTTCTTTCAGAAGCTCTTGCAAAGCAGGCCTGGTGGTGATGAAATCTCTGAGTGCTTGCTTATTCACAAAAAACTTTATTTTTCCTTCACATGTGAAGCTTAGCTTGGCTGGATGTGAAATTCTGGGTTGAAAGTTCTTTTCTTTAAGGATGTTGAATATTGGCCCCCACTCTCTTCTGGCTTGTAGGGTTTCTGCTAAGAGATCTGCTGTAAGTCTGATAGGCTTCCCTTTGTGGGTAACCTGACCTTTCTCTCTGGCTGCCCTTAGTATTTTCTCCTTCATTTCAACCCTGGTGAATCTGACGATTATATGCCTTGGAGTTGCTCTTCTTGAGGAATATCTCTGTGGAGTTCTCTGTATTACCTGGAGTTGAATATTATCCTGCCTTACTAGGCTGGGAAAATTTTCCTGAATAATGTCCTGAAGCGTATTTTCCAGCTTGGATTCATTCTCTTCGTCACATTCAGGTACACCTATCAAGCGTAGATTAGGTCTTTTCACATAGTCCCATATTTCTTGGAGACTTTGCTCGTTCCTTTTTATCCTTTTTTCTCTCGTCTTGTCTTCTTGTTTTATTTCATTGAGTTGATCTTCGACCTCTGATATCCTTTCTTCTGCTTGATCAATTCGGCTGTTAAAACTTGTGCATACTTCACGTAGTTCTCGTATTGTGTTTTTCAGCTCCATCAATTCACTTATTTTCCTCTCTAAATTTTGTATTCTTGTTGACATTTCGTCAAACCTTTTTTCAAAGTTCTTAGTTTCTTTAGATTGTGTTAGAACAAGTTCTTTTAATTCACAGAAGTTTCTTATTATCCACGTTTTGAAGCCTGCTTCTGTAATTGGAACCCACTCGTTCTCCATCAAGCCTTGTTTCGTTGCTGATGAGGAACTGGGATCCCCTGCTGAGGAAGAGGCGTTCTGATCTTGGGTATTCTCAGCCTTTTTTGACCGTTTTCTTCCCTTCGTTGTAGATTCATCCATCTGTGGTCTTTATAATCACCGTCTTTGCAATTGGGCTTCTGAGTGGACGTCCAACTCACTGATTCTCAGCGCCGAAATCTGAGCAACCCACTGCACCGACTAAATCAGCGGCGTTAAGATTGATGGTGCTTTTCCGACTCTGCACCGAGAACCGACGCTCCGAGGCGCCGGCAAAACCGCCTCGCCGGTCACAAGAGTCGCGCTGGCGGCCCGTGGGGCTCCTCCGCTGGGAATCTCCTGGTGCGTGAGCAACAAAAATTCATGTGAAGGTGTGGCGTCCTCTCCTTCTTTGCGCTTTCAGTGGGAGCTACAATCCCGAGCTGCTAGTGATCAGCCATCTTGGATCTCTCTGGCCTTTTGTATCCTATTTGACATCATGCAGAACTGGAAAGCTTGTATTCTTCTACCATCTTCACACATCTTTAATCTCTTGAATTTCTTTACAAGACTCATTTCTAGCTCTCATTTTACTACTAAGATAGCTATTTTTCTAAATGATTTATGTTCTATTATTTCACTGAAAATCACCAGTTCCTACTTTTATATCCTCACTTTCCTTTCTTCTCAATGTACACACTCTCACATCTGCTTTTGTTGTTTCAAATACTGTATATAATAATATGATTTCCAAAGTTAACCTAAAGCTTAAACCTTCTGAGGTGTACATCTGCCAAATCCATGATTCCTCTTGTAGTCTTCATTTCTGTTAATAAAACCATCAGTTAACCAACTGTTTGGGTTGGATATCTGGGACTCATGTTTATTTTCTTTCAGTTACTTATTCCCCCCACCAAATCTGTCAGTAACTTCTCTCTTCTGAATTTATGAGATTATTTTCCCTTGCTACACACTCTTTTTAATCTTCAATCATTAACCTGGGTCCATTAACAGTAAATACTCTCCTTAATGTATATTTTTTTGAGGTAGTGTCTTGCTCTATTACCCAAGCTGGAGTTCAGTGGTGCAATCAACGCTCACTGCAGCCTTGACCTCCCAGGCTCAATCAATCCTTCCACTTAAGCCTCCCAAGTAGCTGGGACTACAGGCAAGCACCACCATGCCCAGCTATTTGTTTTTATTTTTCTATATTTTTGTAGAGACAGGATGTCCCTGTGTTGTGCAAGCTGGACTCAAACTCCTGGGCCCAAGCAATCCTCCTGCCTTGGCCTCCCAAAATGCTGGGATTACAGCTGTGCACCACCACATCTGGCCAGCCCTTCTTTTTTTTTTTTTTTTTTTGAGACGGAGTTTCGCTCTTGTTACCCAGGCTGGAGTGCAATGGCGCGATCTCGGCTCACCGCAACCTCCGCCTCCTGGGTTCAGGCAATTCTCCTGCCTCAGCCTCCCGAGTAGCTGGGATTACAGGCACGTGCCACTATGCCCAGCTAATTTTTTTTTGTATTTTTAGTAGAGACGGGGTTTCACTATGTTGACCGGGATGGTCTCGATCTCTCGACCTCGTGATCCACCCGCCTCGGCCTCCCAAAGTGCTGGGATTACAGGCTTGAGCCACCGCGCCCGGCCGCCCTTCTTAATTCTTATTGTGTCTTTCGGTATCTTTATTCTTTTCCTCACTTTTCCATCACTGGTTTTATATATATATATAATTAATACAAATATATTAATACAAATTTATTATATAACATATATACATATATATGTTATATAATACAATTGTAGTAATTCACTAGGCCTCCCATAACAAATTACCACAAATGAGTGACTTACAACTACGGAAATTTATTACCCTACAGTTCTGGAGGTGAGAAGTGGGCTGCACTCCCTTTGAAGTCTGTGAGTGTTAATACTCCTTTGCCTATTCCAGCCTCTGGTGGTTCTAGAAGTCCCTTGGTTAGGGGTAGCATAACTCCAATCTGTCTCCACTTTCACATGGTCATTCCCTCTATGTGTCTGTGTCTCAAGTCTCCCTATCTTTTCTCTTATAAGAGCACCTGCTCTTGATTTAGGCCCCACCCTAAACCTAGGATGATCTCATTTTGAGATCCTAAAATTAATTATATATCCAAAACCCTATTTCTAAATAAGGTCAAATTATATATAAATAATTTTACATATAGTCATTCATGTACTTTAATAAATTTTTGCTATAATAAATTATTGATGTCTACATCATGATGTCCATTCACTCATCTATTTGTTTATTTATTTAAAATTATTGATTTGTACCAGACACTGTACAAAGAACTGGAGATATAATAATGAATTTGACAGAAATAGTCTCTGCCTTCCAAGATGTTAGAGTTTAATGATAGACTAGTAAGTAATTAGGTTATGATACATATTACAAGAAGTATAATCTCCCCACCTTCTAACTCCAATTATTATTTACTTCCTCTGTGTTCTCAACAAAATTTCTACATATTTTGGAAGTTTTCTCAATATGCTGTACATTTTGTTTGTAAACCTGGCTCTGAGAGGGGAGAACCCTTCCCCTCCTTCTCTTTCACCTTCTCCCTCCCCACTTTCCAGATGGGAAGGAGGGTAAAGAAGGAGAAAAAAATAAAATGAGATACAAAAGAGTGGGGAGAATGATTCCCTTTTTAGTTCCCAGCGTCTCTGCTATCTGTTAACCTTGAAAGAGCTGCAAATGAATGTTATCCCCTCACGTCTCCATTGACCAGGCTCCCTTCTGGAAACACGTCTGCTGACAAACAGCTTGTTGCTTTTGTCTTGTCTCTGTAAACCCCCTCCCCTGCTGGTTCTCACTCATGCTACGTTTGAATTAGCAAATCAATGAAGCCAAAAGATTGTAAGGTGGGATGTTCAGCAAATGGACAATGACATAGTGCTGCCTCAGTTTCCCCTTTAGTGTTGTAAGCCTATAAAAGGGGAGAGAAGCTGCAGCTCAGCGAACTCACTGAATGAGGCTGTTGCCCCCACAGCTTCCAGCTGAATAAAAAGCCACTTCCTTCCTGAGTTCGATGTTCGAGAGGTTTGTTCCCTATCACTCCTGCTTCAACTCTACAAGTAGACTTTGAGTTTACTAAAAATTCTAAATTGGTAGAATTCAGATTTACTGATTTGAGATCCAAAACGGTGATATAGAAGGAGCTCAGTATTACTTAATAAATCAATGATGAAGTAACAGAGCTGAAACAAAATATCCACTTGTCTTATATTTTATTCTATTATATTTTAATCTAAAGTCCAAACCTCTATCAGAGGTGTGCATCTGACGAATCCATGATTCCTCCTGTATTGTTTATTTCTCTTAATAAAAGCATCAGTCAATGGTTGATATGAGAAGTCATGGACTTACCTTCATTTTCTTTCTCACTTCCCTTTCTTTACCTTCCCAATAATCAAATAAACACAAATAGAAGTAAATTTTTACCTGTTAAATTAGCAATAATAAGAAAGAATCATATGCAGTGTTGGGTCAAATAACTGAACAGTGTAATGTTATGTTGGTGCAAAAGTAATTTAGCTAACCCTTCAAGAATTTTTAATTATTGCTCATGAAAGTGTTCAGATTATACGACCACAATATATACACTCTGGTATATAAAGATGATTTTGAGCTAAAGGCAATTGAGAAGAGGTAGAAACAAGATGAACTCACTGCCCTTCCCATGTCTACCTGAAAAGACAACATGGATTTCCTTTGTGAAAATGTCCCATTTCCTGTATGAGGAAGGGGATAATGACCTTATCGCATGGTGGAAAATGTCACTGGAAAAAGACTACATTAAACCTTACGAACTCTCCTTTATCTTCCATTAGTTAATGTCATATGTAGCAACTATGTGGGGCTGGTGTCATGCAAGTGGTACAAATTATTTACCAAGGCAATTGTAGGTAAAGAAAGGTAGGTTTATTAGAAAACATGTGAAGGACTGGGGTCAATTCAAGTCATGCAGGCTGTAAGAAACGCGGGGTCGTGGCTCCTGCGGACTTGGCCCCCGATGACTGGGGTCATGGCTAAGACGCCGGCCCGGACCATCCACACAGGCGTCCGGCAGCTGCAAGACGCTGCGGCCAAGCAGGAAGTTGAAGAGAAGACGGCAGCTCCCAGACACACCAGCTTCAGCATTTACCCTCCTATTTCAGGAGAGGAGAGCTCTCTGAGGTGGGCAGGAAAGAAGTTTGAGGAGATCCCAATCGCACACATTAAAGCATCCTACAACAACACACAGATCCAGGTAGTCTTTGCCAGTAACCAGCCCCTTGCCCATGCTTCCTGTGGCACAGAAGGATTTCGGAATGCCAGGAAGGGCACAGGCATCGCAGCACAGACAGCAGGCATAGCCGTAGTGGCGAAAGCTATACAGAAGGGTGTGACCCACACCCGAGTTGTGATGAAAGGCCTGGGACCAGGACGCTTGTCTGCCATCAATGGACTGACCATGGGGGACCTGGAAGTGATCTCAATCACAGACAACACCCCCATCCCTCATAACGGCTGCCGTCCCAGCAAGGCTCGGATGCTGTTACGGGAAGAAAGCCTGCACTTGGACCTGGCGTCAAGCCTCAGCTCCAGTGAGACCTTGTAGAAAGCTCCCTGTCAGAGCTCTATCCAGAATAGGCTTGTTGGAGATCCTTCAGACGGTAAGGGTGAGCTTTGCCTCCTTACACACTGGCCTTTGCTTATACCTCCAGCTGGAGACAGGTGTGCCCCAGAAGTGAGCTTTGCATCTCGTGACAAGAGGGGAGCTATGGGGGCAGCCGTAGCCTAGGCCCAATGTCTGCTCTGAGAAAATAAAATATCTGTACCATCAAAAAAAAAAAAAAAAAAAAAAAAAAAAAAAAAAAGAAAAAGAAAGAAAACAAAACGTGAAAATAGGTTGCAAGGAAGCAATAGACAGATCATCAAAAGAGATAACTGCAAAGTGACAAAGGCTTTCAGGGGATTTTGTAGGATGATTCGTGTGCATTACAGAAAGTTACTGCAGTATTGATAATGTCAAGGTTGCCGTGTGCTAACTTGTATTTTTTTCTTTTTTATCAGCTGAAGGTCTTGTGATAAGTTGGGCACAGGAAGATACTGATTTATTTGTGCAGGAGGGCTACGTGTCCTGGAACACGAAGAAAGGCAGACTTATAGATGTTTCTACTTTTCCCTGCTCCTACCAGCGTGACTCTTTTTTTTTTTTTCTTATTAGGACTCCACCATTTACTTTATATATATATTTACCTTCCCACAATTGCTGGGCCTATAAGCTGAAGCCCCTTTTCATTTGTCTTACCACTTCTCTACAAAATTACTGTTCTACATTAAGATTGTATATAAGCTCAAATTCTAACTATCCCTTTAAGTTACAAATCTCTGAGTATTTTCATATATATATGCAATGAATCCATAAATAAACTTCTGTCATTTTTTTCTTTTGGTAATCTGTCTTTTGTGAGTCTAAATTGCAGGACCACAACCAATCAAAGATGGGTGGAAGAAATGGCATTTTTTTCATTCCTCACAACCTGCCTTTGTCAAACAACTAATATTTTGGAAATCAACTTAAAGGAAATTATCAGGGATATGAAGAAAGATTTGTGCACAAAAATATTTACCATACTGATATTAAATGAACAGCAAACTATAAAAAAACCCAAATGCCCAGTAATAGTGAAATGGTTATGTAAATTACGGTATAGTCCTACTGCGGAATATTAGGCAACAAAGAAATCTCATGTATTTGTAGAATATTAATAAAATTTGTTACTTAGTGGAGTGAAAGAAGAGTTGACCATGAGTCACTAATTATAGTATTCATCTTTTTCTTTTTATTATTATTATTATAAGTTCTGGGGTACATGTGCAGAGCATGCAGGTTTGTTACATAGTTATACACGTGCCATGGTGGTGTGCTGCATCCATCACTCCGCCATCTACATTAGGTATTTCTTCTAATTCTATCCCTCCTCTATCACCCAACCCCCTGCTATCCCTTCACTAGCTCCCCACCCCCTGACAGGCCCTGGTGTGTGATGTTCCCCTCCCTGTGTCCATGTGTTCTAATTGTTCAACACCCAGTTCTGAGTGAGAACATGTGGCCTCTGGTTCTGTTTCTGTGTCAGTCTGCTGAGAATGATGGTTTCCATTTCATCCATGTTCCTGCAAAGGACATGAATTCATCCTTTTTGTATGGCTGCATAATATTCCATGGTGTATATGTGCCACATTTTCTTTGTCCAGTCTATCACTGATGAGCATTTGGGTTGGTTCCAAGTCTTTGCTGTTGTGAACAGTGTCACAGTAAACATATGGGTACATGTGTCTTTAGAATAGAATGATTTATAATCCTTTGGGTATATACACAGTGATGTGATTGCTGGGTCAAATGATATTTCTATTTCTAGATTCTTGAGGAATCGCCACACTGTCTTCCACAATGGTTGAAGTAATTTACACTCCCACCAACAGTGTAAAAGCATTCCTATTTCTCCATATCCTCTCCAGCATCTGTTGTAGCCAGATTTTTTAAATTTTCGCTAAGACAAGAAATTTGGCAGAATAGTTTTTTTCATGGGGATCATTTTCATCTCTCAAATCCTGAATTCTTTTCTCCAAAAGAAGATAATCTTGTTTTTTTTTTTTTTTTTTTTTGTTTGTTTGTTTTTATTCTTGTAAAGGCAACATACTCCAAATTTTAGCTTAATTATAGACGAAAAGCATTGTTGTCACTTTAAATTTGTGGTCAGTTAAATTTTCCACTCCCTAATCACTTACAAATACAGTTGAGGAAATTGTGAGGATTGCACCCTAAAGGGTCATTTTCTCCAACAGCCTCACAACCATCCTTTTCCACAAGCCTTTTCTTGTTAGGAGGAGAGTGAATTTTTCCTTCTTTCATGTAAATCTTGCTTCGACCTGCTATTCTGGTTATTAGTTTTTGGCAGCTGCTTTTAATGCTTACAGCTCCTGTCTCCTGATTATCTTCTTTGCAGCCCTATATAGATGGAATTTTTCCATTTTACTAAAAAAAGAAAAGTGATACTCTGGCCAACTTATTCAATATTGTCTTTCCTGAAGATGTTTTTCCTCTAGAGATATTTAAACCTAAACCTTAAGGCCTCAAACTGCTTCCTTCCCTTGCTAGTAAAACACTTATTAAGAGCAGTGAAGACTCATCTAACTGAAACATTTTTAATAAGTAAGGGATAAAGTAAAACTCTAAGCAAATCCAACATATTATGTATGGCCAGCTCACTTTGAAAAATCTCTAAAAGTCAACTTGCCCTATTTCTAGCATAACCAATTCCAATAAAACTCTTGCTACATTGTATTTTTCAATAAAAGATTTTTTTGAAAATAAAAACTTGAAATATTTAATTAAAAATTTCCTTTCACATGTAATACCTCTTAATGCTTTTAATTAATCTGAATATCCTTAATTACTTCTGTAATTTTCCATGTGTAAATACCAAACTAAAGTATTAAACTACCCTCAAACATCATATGTGATTAAATATATAATTGTTGCCAGATTGATTAAAGCATTACATGGAAAAGGTAGTAAGTTTCAGGTAAAGGTTTTATTGTTTGATATTTAAATTCCGAATACTTTTAAATACATTTTCCTCAACATAATTATTCTCAAAACAGGCTTCTTTTAAACAGTAACTTTAAATGTTTGAAATCATTACTGGACCTAAATGCAATTCAAATAAATGTGAGTCAAATAGAATGCCTGTTGAAGAAATGAAGTCGAGATGGCAGAAATGGTTTCCTAGCCTCAGGATGTCATTAGACTAAGAGCCTTTGTATTGATTTTATACATATTTTAAGTTGTCTTCTAGTGGCTTAGAGTTCCTATCAAATTACATTCTTTCTGCAAGAGATTTGTATGAGATTTTGCTGTAAGGCCAAACTTTTCTCTCTCCAGTTTACTGACACAAATAAATTAAATTTTATAATGAGCTCAGTTAATTTTCTAACTTGCTTCTTTTCTCATCTAAGGCGTTATACTAAACCTAATACAACAAATAATAACTTCAAAACTGTAAAGTTTATTCATGTGATTAGCATTTCTTCATCTTCAATAATACTATGGATAGTAATTAAACCTAACCATGTCTCAATATGTAATACTAGCATCAGTTTAGAAATCAGAATAGCAATAATAATACTTTTAACAAAACCACTGAGAGATCCTGGAAAGATGATCTTACTTACAGAATATCTTTCTAATAAGTAGTGAACTTCCATGTGTAATTATTAACTCTAATAAAAAAATAGATCAATATGTACTAACCAAAATGTCATTTTATCTAAGTTGTTCATATTCCCCCTAAGTGCCTTTTTTTCTGATAGAGTCTTGCTCTGTTGCCCAGGCTGGAGTGCAGTGTTGTAATCTCAGCTCACTGCAACCTCAGCCTCCAGAGCTCATGTGATCCTCCCACTTTAGCCTCCCAATTAGTTGGGACTACAGATGTGTACCAGCACACAGAGCTAATTTTCATATTTTCTGTAGAGATGAAGTTTCGCTAGTTGCCCAAGCTGGTCTTGAACTCCTGGGCTTAAACCATCTGCCTGCCTTGGCGTTCCAAAGTGCTAGGATTACAGGTGTGAGCACCACACTTGTTTTTCTTAATCTAGGAGCTAGCTTTCTCACTAATAAGATCTGAGTTATACACAAATATATTCTGGGCTTTATAAAATTCAAATCAGTTAACAGTAGATTTGAAAACTGGTAAAAGACAGCTTCCCAGTTTCCAATTTGTATATGAATTTACACTCAGTCTCGAATCAGATTCGCACTGCAGTTAGCTATGTCCTCAAAACAGTTCTCACTAAAAAACATGATGACCAAAGTGAGTCTTTCCTTCATGGGGTTATTTTACATAATACTTCAGGAAATTGGAAACTTATGCAATTTAGATTTGTTGTATCTCAATGTGTACTTTGTTTCATTTATGTACAGTATATTTTCACTCTCACTATGTAAGTTTTTGACTACCCAAGTGTCCTAGTTAAAATTGTGTTGGGGAAAAAAAAACATTTTCTGTCTTGCAAATTCAACAAACAAACATATTAACAGGAGAAAAATGTTTATTTGTATACACATTGGAGCTGCAAAAGAAGTAATTGTCTCAATAAATGGTTACAGTTGAAGACTTGTGTACTTAATTTAGAAAAAAGGGAGAGGAGAGAAAAAGCTTCTTTGACTAAAAGGAATATACTTGTTTCTAAAAGACAAATGGGATTTTAAGAAAATTTGTGATAATGCTGATTTGTACAAATGCCAGTGAGTGGTCTTTTACTTTCTTTATGGCCATGAAACTATCCCAGAGAAGGTATCTATGGTAGGTTTATTACTAGCATGTTTCCTGAGAGAAGACCCGCCCTAAAGAGAGAATTTCTAACAGCCTTGTTTCCCAGAAGTTTCTGCTTTTAGTTAGATAGGAACAATTTAGAAAAGGTTTCCTTTTGCTTGCCTTGATTCTCAAATGCATTCAGCTTAAAACAGTCTTTCCAGCTCTGGGATTCTGGGTGGGTCTTCTTCACACTAGTTATTAAGAATGTGAGTCCTACACTTAACAAACATAGTTTGGATAGATTTGTCTTTCAGTGTATCAGTAAGCTTTTTTTTTAAATTGCATTTTAGGTTTTTGGGGTACATGTGAAGAACATACAAGATTGTTGCATAGGTACACACATGGCAGTGTGATTTGCTGCCTTCCTTCCCATCACCTATATCTAATCTTTATTTGTATAAATGTATAACGTACAAGTGTAAATTTGTTATATGCATAGATTGCATGGTTAAGTTAGGGTTTTTAGAGAATACATCACTTGAGTAACACAGATTGTACTCATTAAGTAATTTACCATCATCTACCTCCCTCCCACCCCCATATCCTTCTCAGACTGTTGTATATCACTGCACATTCTATGTCCACATGTCCACATTATTTAGCTCCAACTTATAACATGAGAATATGCTAGGGAGGCAAGTATGGTTAACACACAGTGACAATACAATAAAAATGTAAATAATGGCTAGGAGTAGGCCAGCTGTGGTGGCTAAAGTCTGTAATCCAAGCATTTTGGGAGGCCAAGGCAGGCAGATCGCTTAGGCTCATGAAAAGAATTTGAGACCAGCCTGGGCAACATGGGTAACCCAGTCTCTACAAAATAAAAATTAAAAAAAAAAAAAATTAGCCAGATGTGGTGGTACATGCGTGTAGTCTCAATCTATTCAGGAGACTGAAGTGTGAGGAATGCTTGAGCCTGGGAGGTCAAGGCTGCAGTGAGCCATGTTCATGCCACTGCAATCTAGCCTGGGAGACAAAGAGAGACTCTATCTCAAAAAATAATAATTATTATGGCTATGAGGATGCCATGGTAGGCTTCAGAGAAAAGGCAGCATTTTGATATTGGTCAAATGTACTGCCATTACTCAGTCTTAGAATTTCCTCTCTTAGATCTGATTTTAATGCTCACGTCTTTCATTAAATTTCTCTAACTTTCTCAACAATTGTAATTGCTTTCTGGGTACAAACCTAATCATTCACATTGATTAAATATGTCATACTTTGGCTACCCTGGATTATATTCTTAAGAATGCATTTAAAAGCCAAACTAAATAATTTTGATTACAAGTGATTTACTTATGAAAATATGTCACCTCCAATCAGCACAATGCAAAATATCATAATAATGACCATATTTACCAATGACAATTCCTATCCCCAGAAACGACATCATCAAATATATTAACTTCATAACAGTGTGCTATTTTTAATTAGAATTAATATAATTTAATTTATTTCCAATTTTCCTTCCATAAAGCTTAAATTTAATCCATTTCTTTTTTAATAAAGTTATAACTGTAACAATTTCAATTGATTAGGCTGAAAATGCAAAATTCAATAATGTAAAATACAGCAGATTATAAAAGATTATAGCTTTGCCAAGCCAGTTTATGTTCAATGGCCCATTAAAAATATCACATGGTTTCCTTGTCAGTATTATCTCCAAAGAAATATGTAATAAATTCTATAATATCCAAATATAAAAATATCTATAAACATACATATATGTTAATATAAGTTAACTTATTACCATTAAGTTACAACATACAATTAACATACAAGAGTAAACATACTACATTCACATTGTTGGAAGTAGAGGTAATACGCTGATTCATACTACCACCGCAAAAAGCAATTCAGTTATGTATAACCCAAGGCGAGATAATGAATTGGAATTCAAATATATTCTCTGTTTTGGCTGAGTCTTGTTTAGTTTAACTTAACTCGCTCTGGGTTATTATCTTGATTTGCTTCAGATTCATAAATTTTGCAAGCACAATTCTTCAACCCTAAAGTAGGAAACATTTCAGAGTAATTTATTTTCAGTCTCCTGCCATACTGCTAAGGAAATGTGTTACCTTTCCATACCAAATAAACCTTTAATGCACCAGTGTTGACAGTAATTCAAACATGAAACTTACATATATTTGTTTAGATTTATATTTTTACAATCACATCACTAAACTCATATAAATACTCAAATACAACAGAAAATTAACTAAAGGATTTATTTTAAATAACTAAAAAATCACAACTTCCAATTCTTTTATAAAAAATTTTACTTTAAGTTCTGGAATACATGAGCCGAATGTGTAGGTTTGTTACACAGGTATACATGTGCCATGGTGATTTGCTGCACCTATCAACCCATCTTCTAGGTTTTAAGCCCCACATGCATTAGGTATTCATCCTAATGCTCTCCCTCCCCTTGTTCCTCACTCCTCAACAGGTCCCAGTGTGTGATGTTTCTCTCCTTGTGTCCATGTGCTCTCATTGTTCAACTCCCACTTATGAGTGTGAACATGCAGTGTTTGGTTTTCTCATCTTATGTTAGTTTGCTGAGAATGATGGTTTCTGGCTTCAACCATGTCTCTGCAAAGGACATGAACTTATTCTTTTTATGGCTGCATACTATTCCATGGTATATATGTGCCACATTTTCTTTATCAAGTCTATCATTGATGGGCATTTGGGTTGGTTCCAAGTCTTTGCTATTGTAAATAGTGCTGCAATAAACATACATGTGCATGTGTCTTTATAGTAAAATGATTTATAATCCCTTGGATATATACCCAGTAATGGGATTGCTACACGCCACTGCTCAAGGAAATAAGAGAGGACACAAACAAATGGAAAAAACATTCCATGCTCATGGATAGGAAGAATCAACATCGTGAAAATGGCCACACTGTCCAAACTAATTTATAGATTCAATGCTATTTCCATAGCTACCATTGACTTTCTTCACAGAATTAGAAAAACTACTTTAAATTTCATACAGAACCAAAAAAGATCTGGTATAGCCAAGACAATCCTAAGCAAAAAGAACAAAGCTGAAAGTGTCATGCTACCTGACTTCAAACTACACTACAAGGCTACAGTAACCAACACAGCATGATACTGGTACCAAAACAGATATATAGACCAATGGAACAGAACAGAGGCCTCAGAAATAACACTGCGTATCTACAACAATCTGATCTTCAACAAACCTGGCTATAACAAACAATGGGGAAAGGTTTCCCTATTTAATAAATGGTTTTGGGAAAACTAGCTAGCCATATGCACAAAGCAAAAACTGAACCCCCTTCCTTACACTTTATACAAAAATTAACTAAAGATGAATTAAAGACTTAAATGTAAAACCTAAAACCATAAAAGCCCTAGAAGAAAACCTAGGCAACACCATTCAGGATATAGGCATGGGCAAAGACGTCATGACTAAAGCACCAAAAGCAGTTTCAACAAAAGCAAAAATTGACAAATTGGATCTAATTAAACTAAAGAGCTTCTGCTCAACAAAAGAAACTATCAGGGTGAACAGGCAACCTAGAGAATGGGAGAAAATTTTTGCAATCTATCCACCGAACAGAGGTCTAATATCCAGAATCTATGAAGAACTTAAACAAATTTACAAGAAAACAAACAACCCTATCAAAAAGTGGGCAAAGGATATGAACAGACAAGTTTCAAAATAAAACATTTATTTGGCCAACAAACATGAAAAAAAGCTCATCATCATTGGTCATTAGAGAAATGCAACTCAAAACCACAATGAGGTGCCATCTCATGCCATTTAGGATGGCAATGATTAAAAAGTCAGGATACAACAGATGTTGGTGAGGCTGTGACAAAATAGGAACACTTTTACACTGTTGGTACAAGTGTAAATGCATTCAACCATTGTGGAGGACAGTGTGGCAATTCCTTAAGGATCTAGAACAACTTCCAATTCTAAGTGTTCTTGCTTTCCCAGGGCATAGTCAAGTACAAGGTCATTTGCAAAATGCAGCCATATAACTGTTCCTCATGCTGTTCAGTATGGTGAATTTCTTATCTGTTCCCTTTTTGTGAGATGCTACATAAAGGATATCACTAACACCAGGAAAGCCAAACCTATACAGCTATATAATTCAGAAAAGTGAGCTTTGTCATATTCACTTATACTTGCACACTTTTCTTTCTAAGATTGTTCTGCCAACATCAAAATGGACCTTATTTTAGGGCATAATTTCTTTTTTAGGCAAAACTAATTTCCCAAATCATGCTACTTACCTTGTATCATTTATAAAATATAAAATTCTTTTAACAATACAAATTTCCTACACTTCTTCTCGGGCATGTATCACTGGAGAGAGTGTTTCTCCCTTTATTTTGAACATTTCTCTATCAAAAATAGAATTAACTCGACCGGGCATGGTGGCTCATGCCTCTAATCGCAGCACTTTGGGAGGTCAAGGTGGGCGGATCACAAGATCAGGAGATCGAGGACAACGTGGTGAAATCCCATCTCTACTAAAAATACAAAAAAAAAAAAAAATTATCTGGGTGTGCTAGTGCACACCTGTAATCCCAGCTACTCGGGAGGCTGAGGCAGGATAATCGCTTGAACCTGGGAGGCAGAAACTGCAGTGAGCCAAGATCGCGCCACTGCACCCCAGCCTGGCAACAGAGTGAGAGAGACTCCGTTTCAAAAAAAATAATAAAAAAAAATAGAATTAACTCATGGATTTGTAACTATCATACAAATTAATAAAACCCAAGCCTTTTCTAGGTAGTGTTCAGGAATGTGGAAAATAAATAAACAGTATAAAGTACTCTGGGATACATTTTAAACTACATATGTGTCCCAGCCATTTTTGAAAAACATAGGTTGAGATTAGATGAAATGGAAAATTCAAAAAGAACAATAACCTTAAACAAATGTATAAAGTAGTTTTTCAGAAGTTTATGAGCCCCCAATTTTTACCTAAAATTATTTCAGTGTCCTAAGGATGATACTTGTATTTCAGTAGGAGGAAAGATTTCGAATTCTTTCATGAAGTTATGAAAATCGGAATAAAATTTCTGAGATACATAAGGAACAAAGGAAGAAAATTTAAAAAAAAATAACTTTGGCTCATCTTAATAATATAGATGAGGCAATTTCAGACATTTTTATGGAAAACTGAATCTGACAATATTTTGGTTGAATAATAAACAATGACTCAGTGGAGTTTATCCAGGAAATGCAAATGCAAAGGTAGATTTGTTTGACAAAATCTACAGAGAGGAGATAAAGTGATTAGAATCGTGGAAGGACAATAAATTTGTCTTTTAGTTTCTTAATCACAACTCTTGCCTTTGCTGTGTGATCTTGGGCAAGGTACTTAACAATTCTTAACTGTTTACAGTTTCCTCACCCTAAAAATTGAGGTAACAATAGTATACTCCACAGGCAAAGTTGATATTCAGCTATCACACGGGTGTGAAAAGAAAATTGTTAAAATATTTCTCCATGGATGAGTAGATATCCATTTTGCTGGATCTTCTAAAGGATTCCTGACTACCTTGGGTGAGAACTACAGGACTGCCATACCAGATGCTAAATATTTTGACTATTAATCCTAGCTATAGGGACTTCTGTGATATTAAATGAACCAATGTATATAAAATGCTTAGGAGAGTGCCTATTATATGAAAAGGCAGCCGTACAGATACTAACTCTTAGTATTATGAATTTAAATCCTAACATCTATAAATCAAAGGTGGGTATTTTATGACCATCTCAATAGATGCTGAAAATACATTTGATAAAAATAACATTTTCTCTTCATTCTTAAAAAAATACTTATTTAGAAAGAATGATTATTTCTAGCTAACAGTAGAAACATGATTGCTGAAATCAGAAGCAGAAATAAAACTGTTATGTAAAATTTTTTACTGACTTTCTACTCAGTGTTATAACTTATTATGCAAAAATAAAGGGGATAATTATTTTAAAAGGACTGTTTATTATTTACTGGTTATATTACTGTCAACATAGAATAGTATTCATTTTTACTAAAAAGAAGTTCAAAAAGCAAGCAGTTAAAAATTCGATTAGAATTCTGATATAGCAGCCATAATTAAACGAAAAACATTACAGAAAAGATAATTTAATCTAAAAATCAAAGTATAAAATACCTAAGAATAATTATTTGTGAAGAAATGCATCGGATCTATATAAAAATTAATACATATAAAACATTGTTGAGTGACAAAATAAACTTGAATGAATCAAAAAAGATACTGTATTTCTGAATGGAAAGAGGCAGAATTGTAAATATGTCATTTCTTCATGAATTGAATTACAAATTTAAAGCAATTCAAATAAACATTTCAATGACATTTTAAGATGAGAAATAATTTTAAAATCATTTAATAAGAAAAATGGAATTAAAAAACTGCATATATAAGAGATTTTAGGGGAACTTGCCTTACATATATGTGAAATACTACACATAGAGACTAGATAAAACCATTTGGCATTGGCATAGATTCAACAGATAAAGCATTAAAATAGAATAGGTAGCCAGGAGTACATATACTTTGACCTAGCAATTAAAAATCTATGGATTTATTCCAGAGATATGATCAAATTGTCATCAACAATTCATTATAAGAAAGTTTTTTTGTTGCAGTTTTATTCATAATAGCAAAGCCTTTATCCTCAAACATTAAAAAATTATGGACACTTAAATAAAATAGAGAAAAAATAACCTTTGTGGAGGTGTTATGCAGCTATGTAAAGCTGCTTTTAAATAATATGTAATTATATAAATATAACACCCTAAATTGTGGGAATGGATAAATATATTATGGTGCAAATCTGTGATAGAATGCTGTAACTATGTTTACATTTGTAATTTTGGATTTTATGAGATGAGAAAAATTGATATAATTTTCAAAACCAGAATATAATACTGTGACACAGCAAGGCATTTTATTTTATAAAATTGAGACAAAACAGTATGGTTTGTGACATAATGAGACTAAATTTGTATGGATTTATCTCAGCTGTATAAAATTAGAAAAAATGACACCCAGAATGCATACATATGTGCACACAAACACACCTATATAATAACTATAGGTTGTTTCTGGTCCCAGAAAATTCATATGTTGAAGTTCTAACTCCCAATGAAATGGTATTTAGAAGTGGGGCTTTGGAGGGTCATTAGGTCCTGTGATAGTTAATGTTAGGTGTCAACTTGGTTGGATTGAAAGATGCCTTCACATCTGGTAAAGAATTGAAAGATGCCTTGATATCTGGTAAAGTATTGTTTCTAGGTGTGTCTGTAAGGATATGGCCGAAGGAGATTTACATCTGAGTTAGTGGACTAGGAGAGGAAGACCTACCCTAAATGTGGGTGGGCACCATCCAATTGGCTGCTGTCATAGCTGAAACAAAGCAGGTGAAAGTAGGTGGGGTAAGCTGGCTTGCTGAGTCTTCTCATTTTCGTCTTTCTCCTTTGCTTGATGCTTCCCTCTGCTCTTTCTTCCCTTGAACATGAGACTCCAGATTCTTTGGCCTTTGGACTCTTGGACTTACACCAGTGGTTTGGCAGGGGCTCTCAGGCCTTTGGTCACAAACTAAAGGCTGCACTGTTGGCATCCCTACTTTTGAGGCTATTGGGCTCAGACAAAGTCACTAGTAGTTTTCTTGCTTCTCAGCATCTAGAAGGCCTATCATGAGATTTCACCTTGTGGTCATGTGAGTCAATTCCTCCTAATAAACCCCCTTTTATATATACATATATTCTATTAGTTCTGCCACTGTGGAAACCCTTACTAATACAAGTCATAAGGAAAAACCCCTGGTTTAGCCCTATTAAATTGACCCCAGAGAGCTCTCTAGCCCTTTCTACCTGTTGCAGACTCAGCAAGACCTCTGTCTATGTAGAAGAAAGGAAGACCTCAGCAAACATGGAATCTGCAGCCATCTTGATTGTGGACTTTCCCAGCCTAGTGAACTGTGAGAAATAAATTTCTCTTTTATAAGCCATCCAGTTTACGGTATGTTCATTATAGCAGCTTGAATGGACTAAGAAACATTGACCTTTGAACAACATGGCTTTGAACTTTACAGGTCCACTAAAAGTCCAATTTTCTTCCACCTCTGCCATGCATAAGACAGAAAGACCAACTCATCCTTTCCCTTGTCTTCCTCAGCCTTTTCAGCGTGAAGACAAGGATGAAGACCTTTATGATGATACACTTCCGCTCAACAAATAGTAAGTATGTTTTCTCTTTCTTATGATTTTCTTGATAAAATTTTCTCTTCTCCAGCTTACTTTATTGTAAGAATATAGTATATGACACCCACAACACACAAAATATGTGTCAATACACTGTTTATGTTATTGGTAAGGCTTCTGGTTAACAGTAGGCTATTGGTATTAAGGTTTTGGAAAGTTAAAAGTTACACGTGAAATTTCGACTGTATGGCAGGCTCAATGTCCCTGATTCCTGTGTGGTTTAAGCTTTAACTGTAAACTAAAGAAAAATTAAAAGTGGATTGGTAGAATTATAAGTGTGATATTTTCTTTATTCTCTTATCTATTCATTTATTTTCCTACAGTGACTATGTTCTCTTTATAGCATGAAAAATGTTATTGAAAAGCAAAAACTTTTATATAGACATTAATATATTTGAAGATTATAATATGATAAAAAAGGTATAATAGATTGCCAAGGAAAGAAAGGGGTGTTTAATATATGGTTATGAAATAATTTCTCAATTATTAATAAGAAAATTCAAGCATGTTTGTATCTTGCATCAAAATTAATTACAGATATTTGAGGAACTGATCATAAAATATTAAAATAAAATGGCAGCAGAAAAAGGAGATGCAATATTTATCAGATCTCAGATGCAGGGCCCAGAGAAAACTTTCTAGATTCCAAAAGAAGGTGACAAAGGGAAAATAGAGGAAAATAATTGATTATGTAAAAATGCAAAATGTAAGTTTCTGCTTGTTATATACATGTTAATGAAAATAAAAGGAAAATAACCATCAAAGAATAACATTCACATGAAAGTAATGTCTTACCATGTACAGATCAATAACAGCACCAAATTATTCATAGAATAAAAGACACAAAAAGACTAATATGATGCAGTGGCTTGAGCTTTAAAATGAATGAGGAAATTATAATTAAAAGAGCAGTAAGATACTATGTTGCTATTGGTTAAATTGAAAGTCCATTTCTTATTATATTAATTTGTGCTTTGGGTTTGTAATGAAACACTTTCATAATCTGTTAATCAAAGTATAACATGGTAAAATTTTTGGAAGGATACTTTGACAGTTTGCATAAAATATATTGAAGATCATTCTATTTGATCAAATTATTCTCCCTATTTCAGAGTGGGAGAGGAGATCTATTTTGAGGAGTGTATTAGTCTGTTTTCACGATGCTAATAAAAGCATACCTGAGACTGGGTCATTTAAAAAGGAAATAGATTTAATTGACATACAATTCCACATGGCCGGGCAGGCCTCACAATCATGGTGGAAGGCCCATGAAGAGAAAAGTCATAGCTCACATGGTGGCAGGCATGAGAACTTGTGTAGGGGAAATTATAAAACTGTCAAATATTGTGAGACTTATTCACTGTCATGAGAACAACATGAGAAAGACCTACTCCCAAGATTCAATTACCTCCCATGGGTCACTTCCATGACATATAGGTATTAGGGAGCTACAATTCAAGATTAGATTTTGTTGGGGACATAGGAAAAACATATCATTTTACTCCAGCCCCTCCCAAATCTAATCACATTACAAAACCAATCATGCCTTCCCAACAGTCCCCAAAGTTTTAATTTGTTTCAGCATTAACTCAGAAGTCCGTAGTCCAAAATCTCATCTGAAACAACAAAGTCAGTCTCTTCCATCTATGAGCCTGTAAAATGAAAAGGAAGTTAGTTAGTTCTAGATACAATGAGGGTACAGGTATTGGTTAAACCACCTATTCTAAATGGGAGAAATTGGCCAAAACAAAGGAGCTACAGGTCCCACGCAAGTTCAAAATCCAGTGGGTCAGTCAAATCTTAAAACTCCAAAATGATCTCCTTTGACTCCCTGTCTCACATCCTGGTCATGCTGATGTAAGAGATGGGTTCCCCTGGACTTGGGGAGCCCCTCCTCTGTGGCTTTTCAAGGTATAGTCCCCTTCCTGTCTGCTTTTATGTGTTGGCATTGAGTGTCTGTGGCTTTTCCAGGTGCACAGTGCAAACTGTCAGTGGGTCTACCATTCTGGGGTCTGGAGGATGATGGCCCTCTTCTCACAGCTACACTAGTCAGTGCCCTAATGGAGACTGACTAGTGGAGCTGTGAGAAGTTTTAATTATTTTCAGCATTAACTCAAAGTTAATGGGGTTTGCAACCTACATTTCCCTTCTGCTCTGCCCTAGCAGAGGTTCCCCATGATGGCACCATCCCTGCAGCATACTTCTGCCTGGACATCCAGGCATTTCCATACGTCCTCTGAAATCTAAGGAGAGGCTCCCATACTTCAACTCTTGACATCTGTATATCTGCAGGCCCCACACCACGTGGCAGCCACCAAGCCTTGGGGCTTGCAACCTCTGAAGCAATAGCCTGCGCTGTATGTTGCCCCTTTAAGCTGCAGCTGGAGTGGCTTGGACAAAGGGCACCAAGTCCAGAGAATGCACAAAGCAGTAAGGTCCTTCTACCAGATGTCCTAAATTATCTCTCTCAAGTTCAAAGTTTCACAAATCTCTTGGGGAGGAGCAAAATGTCACCAGTCTCTTTACATAAACACAATAACCATCGGATGTTGTGAGCCATACTTACTGTCACGAGTACAGCATGGGAAAGACCCATCCCTGTGATTCAATTATCTTCCACTGGGTCCCTCCCATTATACATGGGAATTATGGAGTTATAATTTAAGATGAGATTTGGGTGGGGACCCTGCCAAACAATATTAAGCAGATAGAGATGCAATCAACTTTATTGGTCTGAAAGACCCTTATAAATGTTTATATGTAACAGTGAAAAATTGGAAATTATCTGAATTCCCAATCATAGTAGAATGTTATACCACATTTGTTAGTAGACTACTATATAACATAATAAACAATGTATACTTAAAAATTATTTAGTGGAATTATGAATGTGTATGAATTAATTTGGGTTATACAGAGAAGATACAAAACTATAACTCAACTTTATTAGACATAAATAGTATTGCCTGACAAAATTTGTATAAAAATAATTGAAAGGAATATACCAATACTTCTTTCAGCACCAAAAGCATATGCTTGTTTAATTTTTATCTTTATAAATATTTTTATTTCCAAATTTCTAAATGTCTAAAATGAGCTTTTATTATTATAAACAGAAAAATAAAACCAGAGGTTTCTAACTTAGGCTGTCTTCTTAAATTATATATTAATTTTGAATTTTCAGTGGACTTCCCATTCTACTTCCCTTGTTTATTAATTTAATAGTTGATTTGTTCCTTTACAGAAAGTAAAATTTCATTTTCTGAAAATTAATCTCATTTATTACCCTGCATCAGATTTCATAGTTTGAATTTAGTTTAGATGAAATTTGTCTTTTAAGACAAAAAGTATAAAACATGTTTTTCTTAATATTTTAAATGAAAAACATAACTAAATATTTAAAGATGATCCTGTCAAACCACATCAAAATGGAGATTTAGTTTTACTACAAACTTTTTCAGATGTAACAGTTCATTTAGGTGAGATCAAAACAACATATCTCAACTGACAAATATTGAAGAAATTATCTGTAAAACTACACAGAAACTCTCAGAATAAAGGTAAAAAATATTCTTTCCTTACCTATTAGGAGCAATCTTGGTTTTCTCTTTTTTGCTTGTTTTTTTTTTTTTCCTTTTCCTTTCTTCTCTCCCCTCCTCTTTGTTAACTTTATAAAGGAAATATTTATCTATTTCCTCCATTTGATATTTTGTATAAAAAAAAAACTTAGTTTACTGGGACCTATTGGGTTATTAAATCTAGTCGAAATTTTAAGGTTATTATAGTATATTATCTTTTTTTTTTTTGGTATGACACTGACTTGGTATTCTCTGAATACACTGTGCACATTAACATGTTCATGCTTTTGCACATGCTATTTCTTATGCAGGCTATTTTATTGCTCTTTTTTCTTACAGGTGAAACATATTTGTCCTTTAGTACAACATTTAAATATAAATGATATTTTCTCTGTAAAAATTTTCAGTCATTAACTGATTTTTGTTCCTTTCTCACTTTACATATACTTTTATGACTTTGGATTATTTCTATACAAATGAGAGAAAATCCAACCCTGCTTTGAGCGAAAGAAAAAAGGTGGATGATTGTTAGTTTCAGACACAGCTTAAATAAGAGACTCAAAGTCACCAAAACCAAGCAAAATTGCTTAGTTATGTATTGAATTTACGGCAGCGTGGTTCATTCTTTGTGGTGGCCAACTGGAAATTCAGGCTTCAGTTTTTGTGGTACTAACTGAAGAAGACATAGTATTTTTTTAAAGACCAACTTGGCCCTAGAGTCTTGAGCAAATCACTGTGGTTGGGTCTAGATTAGCATGGTCTGGATAACTATTCCTAAAATAATCACTGTGTTTCTAGTGATAACATATCTTGATAGGTGGGGTCTGAAAATGCTGGAAATAAGCAATGATGTGATAATTGGAAGGTAGAAAATGGAGATTTTTCTTTCCATGGGATGACGGGATTTTCCTTTAGTATTGGAGTTGAACTAGGCAGGTAGGAATCTATAAGACGTTCTTGTTCTGATTATAAATAAATCCTTAAATCAAATGATTCTATAAATAAAACTCCAAAGTAACAATTAAATATATACTTCTTCACTAAGCAGTATAGTAATAATCCAAAATATTTCTGTAGATTGATTTATAGGTAACTAACTTTAAGACTTAAATAAAATGTATGGAAGGATATTGTTTTGAACTGAGGTCCTACACTAGGCCCCAACAGACCAGACCAAGCCAAAATTGAGTCACTCATGCTAGGTTTTATGTAATCCAACTTAAGTTGCAAACAGGTGAGTTAAATAAAAAACAAGAAACTAGAGATTCACAACAACTAATCAGAAGAGATTCTGTCAACCTGAGTCATCATGACAAGGAAGTCGCCCCCTGTTTTAATCCTGTAAGGACAGTAATGTTGAAATGACCATCTACTTTTTGTTCCTTGTTTCTGCTTTCTTCCGTTTTTCTGATAATAAAGTTTATCGCCACTTAAATCACCAGAGTGATTTTTATCTTATAGATGGAATTTTATTAAATTCACAAATCACTAATAACTAAAAGGTCTTGCAACTTAAGTTGTTGAAATTTTGCTTTTTGATACAACAAAAGGAAATATATACATTAGGGAAGGTAAGACACACATGATATATTTTGTGAAAATAAAAAAACTTTCATACAGTTTTTCAAGTATTACACAAGAATAGTCTCATCTTTGCAATGATGGTACTATGCTGTGAACTGTAAAATTAAATGTATTTATATCTTTCTTCTTCTACAAATATTGTATGACTTCAAGTCATAAAACCAGAGTATATGTATTGGCAAACACTGGGAGGTTTTTTTTTTTTTTAAACATCAAACTGGAATTCTGTACATCAATAACTTTGTAACCTAAGATTTACAGTTGCTTCCAAAGTAAGCCAGAAATCGAACAGTGATGCAGGGTCATAAAGTAGACAGTACTATAAGGTAGCACGTGAAGGATTACAGTCCTAGAAATCTTCCATAAACAAAAACTCCTGGCTACTTAGGTTACAATTAAAGTGTCACTTAACTAACAATCAAGGACAGTTGACCACTAAATGTGTAGGCCTGACATGCTGACACATTTTTCCATCACATAACCGATGTTCACAATTTGGAAACCTGCCTGATGCAGTGCCTCAGATCTGTCACTTCTGATATGGCCATTCAGTTAGCTATGGTACCAACTGTTCCACCAGCTGCAAATCATGATTGTACTTTTGAGATGTTGATCCAATAAAATAAGGAAAAACCTCATGGCAGACCATCAACTAGAATTTTCTAGTGTTCAGAATAATGCTGCTTTTTGTTAAGACAAGATATTTCAAATTTTCAAATGATAAACAGTTTATTTTAAACATTAACATATCTATTTTATAATATTTTTAAATAAACAAAACCTTGAAGAAAATATCAATCACCCCAAATCTTGCCATCTAGAGATTACTTGTTGAGTCAGCAGTATGTATTTCTTGCCAGCCATTTGCCTGTGTGTGAAATAATGATAACGATGATTATAGCAACAATAGCAGCTATTTATGTAAACCTTAAGTACACCAGAGACTTCATTTTAAGTGCTTTAAATGGATTATTACATTTAATCCTCAAACAACCCGAATAGCTCTTACCGTAATCTCAATTTTACTTAGCAACAAGAAGCTTAGACATAGAAAATAAGTTCTCTAAGATTGGCTTTTAAGTTTTGAAGGCCAGATTCAAAGTAAATCTGACCTCAAAGCCCATGAGCTTAACCGCTGCACTGTACTTTCTCATTAAAGACATACTCAAAATAATGTTCAATAAGTTTGTTTACAATTTTTATGACAAATTTATTGAGATATAATTCACACATGTGAAATTTCATCCTTTCAAAGTGTACATTTTTTGCGATTTGATATATTCACAGATTTGCATTACTATTAACACTAATTTCAGAATATTTTTATTACCCCCACCGAGATCACATACCTGTTATCTGTTGCTCCACACTTCTCTTTTCCATCAGTGCCTGGCTATGAATAATCTACATCGTATTTCTATGGATCTGGCTATGCAGGAATTGTACATAACTGAAATAATGTAACAAATGGCCTTCTGAGTCTTACTTGTTTCACACTACATACTGTTTTCAAAGTTCATCCGTGTTGTACTGTGCATCAGTACTTTGTTTCTTTTGCTGTTGTTGTTTTGTTTTTTATTGTGGTAAAATACAAAAAAAATAAAATTTACTATTTTAACCATTTTAGAGTGGAAAATTCAGTGGCTTTTTGTGCATTCTCAATATTGTCTAATCATCACTATCTAATTCCAATACCTTTTTTATTACCTGTGATACTGTAATATATAATAAGATATATATGTATGTGTGATGGTTAATACTAAGTGTCAACTTGATTGTATTGAAGGATACAAAGTATTGATCCTGGAGGGTGTGTTACAAAAAGCGATTAACATTTGAGTCATAGGCTGGGAACAGCAGACCTACTCTTTTTCTTTTCTTTCTTTTTTTTTTTAGAAGGAGTTTCACTCTTGTTGCCCAGGCCAGAGTGCAATGGCATGATCTCAGCTCACTGCAACCTCCATCTCCTGGGTTCAAGCGATTCTCTTGCCTCAGCTTCCCTAGTAGCTGAAATTACAGGTATGTCCCACCATGCCTGGCTGATTTTGTATCTTTAGTAGAGATGGGATTTCTCCAGGTTGGTCAGGCTGGTCTTGAATTCCCGACCTCAGATGATCCATCTACCTCAGCCACCCAAAGTGGGATTACAGGCATGAGCCACTGTGCCTGGCCCAGACCAACTCTTAATCAGGATGGCCACAGTCTAATCAGCTGCCAGCATCTGGGCAGGCACACTCTAATCAGCTGCCAGCACAGCTAGAATATCCTCAGTCTGCAAATGGCCTATTGTGGGATCTTGTGATCGTGTGAGTTAATACTTAATAAATTCATATATATATATATATATATATATACACACACACACATATATACATGCACACACATATACACACACATATATATACACATATAAATCTATATATCTGTATCCGTATAAATATCTGTATAAATACATATAGATATTCCATTAATACTGTCTCTCTAGAGAACCCTGACTAATACAGATTTTGCTACCAGTAATGCTTAGACAGAAACAGAATATTAAGGATGAAGTTCCTTCATTGGCTTTTCAGTTTCTGGAGTTGGCTGCTTTATATGATGAGACCCCAAAATGCTAAGGACTCTACTTTTAATAGTATGAAAAACTTCAGTAGTCCTTGGTGTGAACTGTCTATAGAGTTAGGCAAAAGAAATGCATTTGACACTCCTGATTCATCACTCATGAGAGGCAAGGAGTTTAGTGACTCTGTACATAATACCTTCTCCATATGTGAGGAAACAAGGATCATAATGAATCTAGTTGGTTGTTGCTAAATTCAGTGGACAAAGTGATAGAAGAAAATGGTGATTTCAGGGATTCTATCTCACAACTTCAGAAGCAGATACTGAGCCTCAAATCTGCTAAGAATGCCCCAAGTGAGAGTCTCATCTCCTATAGAGAAAGAGTTGAAATTGTGGAAAAATAGACACAAGCTCTTATCATCCAAGTGGCTGACCTGCAATGAAAGGTACATGCACAGCCTTGCCAGGTATCTACTGTCAAAGTAAAGGCATTGATTGGAAATAAATTGGGCTGTGCAACTTGGAATGGGGACATGTGAGAGCACCCTGATGAAGCTAGCAACGCTGAGCTTGTAAACTCTGATGAACCTTTTTTTGCCAGAGAAAACAGCTTCCCCATCTCCAGTAGTGGCAACATCCCCTCCCATCCCATGCTGCCATCAACCTTTCTACTTTTGTCTAGGATATAAACCCCGGCATTGCCTGAGGCAACAGTGATGGCCTCTCAGAGGCAGTTGCAAGGCAAGATAACATTAATTCTCCTTAGAAGCCACCCTCAACACCCCTGTTTACTTCTAGACCTATAATCGTATTAAAGTCCCAGTGGGACCCTAAAGGTAAGGTTGAGAGTGTGACCCATGAGGAGGTGTGCAACACTTGTAAAGAACTGCTTGAGTTTTCTAATTTATAGAAATAGAAATCTGGAGAACAGACATGGGAATGGTTATTAAGGGTGTGAGATAATGGTGGAAGAAACAGAGAGTTGGATCAGGCTGAATTTGTTGATTTTGGTCCACTAAGTAGAGACTCTGATTCAGTGTTGCAGCCAAGGGAGTTAAAAAAGGTTCTAATAGTTTATTTGCTTGGTTAGCTGAACAATGGATTAAAAGATGGCGCACTGTGAGTGAGCTGGAAATGCCATATGTCTCTTGGTTTAATGTTGAGGAAAGGATGCATAGGCTTATGGAGATTGGGATAGTGGAGTGAATTAATCACCTTAGACTTACTCATCCCAGCTAAGAGGGTCCAGAAGATATACCACTGACTAATGCCTTGTGAAACAGATTTGTGAGGGCAGTACCTGCATTTTTGAAGGTCCCTATAATTGCTCCTCTCTGTATGTCAGATATCACAGTGGGAACTGCAGTCATTCAACTACAAAATTTAAATACAATGCAAATAATTGGATCCCGAGGTATCAGGGGCCAAGTGGCAGCACTCAACTCTCAAAGGCAAGGTGGGCATAGCTGCTGTAATGGGCAGCAGAGGCAACATGGCAATGAGAATAGTGTGATTTGAGTAGAGCTCAGGCATTGGCCATTTATTCATGGTGTTCCTAGAAGTGAAATTGATAGGAAGCCTACTGCATTCCTACTTAATTTACATAAACAGAAAACTTCTAGGTCAAATGGACAAAAGGCTAATTTGAATTACAAAAACAGGAAATCATGGCACCTCAATCAATTTCCAGACTTGTGCCAGTTTACAGATCCAGAACCCATTGAATAAAGGGGAGGCCAGGTCCCCTTGAGGAAGGACCCCACTATACTACCAACAATTTGTGCTGTTAATCTTTCTCCCATCCTTCCCCAAGGAGACCTCCAGCCTTCAACAGGGTAACTGTGCATTGGGGAAACAGAAATGCTCAGACATTTTGGGGGACTACTGGACACTGGCTCTGAGCTGATGTTGATTCCATGGGACCCAAAATGTCATTATTGTCCTCCAGTTAGAGTAGGGGCTTATGGATGTCAGATAATCAATGGAGTTTTAGCTCAGGTCCAACTTACAGTGGGTCCAGTGGGTCCATGGATTCATTCTGTGGTCATTTCCCTAGTGCAATAATGCATAATCACCATAAAATTACTTAGCAGCTGGCGGAATCCACACATTGGCTCCCTGACTGGTAGGGTGAGGGCTATTATGGTGGAAAAGGCCAAATGAGAGCCATTAGATCCGCCTCCACCTAGAAACATAGCGAATTAAACACAATATCACAACCTTGGAGGGATTACAGAGATTAGTGCCACCATCAAGGACTTGAAAGATGCAGGGGGTGGTGATGCCCATCACATCCCCATTCAACTCTGCCATTTGGCCTGTGCAGAAAACAAACGGATCTTAGAAAATGACAGTGGATTATCACAAGCTTAACCAAGTGGTGACTCCAATTGTAGCTGTTGTACCAGATGTGGTTTCTTTGTTTGAGCAAATTAGCAAATCTCCTGGTACCTGGTATGCAGCTATTGACATGGCAAATGATTTTTTTCTCCATTCTTGTCCATAAGGCCCTTCAGAAGCAATTTGCCTTCAGCTGGCAAAGTCAGCAATATACTTTTACTGTCCTACATCATGGGTATATTCACTATTTGGCTTTATGTCATAATCTTATTCAAAGAGACCTTGGTTGCTTTTTGCTTCTGCAAGATATCACACTGGCCCATTACATTGACAATATTATGCTGTTTCGATGTAGTTAGTAAGAAGTAGTAAACACACTGGATTTATTGTTAATAATTTTGCATGCCAGAGGTTGGGAAATAATTCTGACTAAAATTCAGGGAACTTTTAGTGCAGCAGTTTCTAGGGTTCCTGTGGTGTGGGCCCTGTCAAGATATTCCTTCTAAGGTGAAGAAAGAGTTGCTGCATTTAGCCCTCCCTACTACCAAGAAAGAGGCACAATGCCTACTGTGCCTATTTGGATTTTGGAAGCAACATATTCCTCATTTGGGTGTGTTACTCTGGCCCATTTATTGAGTGAGCTGAAAGGTTGCCAGTTTCATGTGTAATCCATCCCATTAGTTCTGCTTTATTTTTGTTATCAGTCTAGCTAAAGAAATGTGCAGCACTGTTTACAATAGCAAAGACCTGGAACCAACCCAAATGCCCATCGATGATAGACTGGATAGGGAAAATGTGGTACATATACACCATGGAATATTATGCAGCCATCAAAAACGATGAGTTCGTGTCCTTTGTAGGGACATGGATGAACCTGGAAACCATCATTCTCAGTAAACTGACATAAGAGCAGAAAATCAAACACTGCATGTTCTCACTCATAGGTGGGTGTTGAACAATGAGAACACATGGACACAGGGAGGGGAGCACTACACACTGGGGTCCGTTGGGGGGAAATGGGGAGGGACGGGGGAGTGGGGAGGTGGGAAGAGATAGCATGGGGAGAAATGACAGATACGAGTGAAGGGAAGGAAAGCAGCAAACCACACTGCCATGCGTGTACCTATGCAACAATCTTGCATGTCCTTCACATGTACCCCCAAACCTAAAATGCAATAAAAATAAATAAATAAATAAATGTCTCTGCCTTTTTTTTGTTTGTTTTCTTTTGTTTTTCACATTTTCACAGAACTAACATTTTCCTTTATTGATATTTTATAATTTTCTCTCCTCTATTTTGCTTATTTCCTCTCTAATCTTTATTATTTTTTCTGCTAGCTTTGAGTATAATTGGTTCTTCATTTTCTAATTCTTTAAGGTAGAAAGTAAGCTTGTTGACTTGCCATCATTGTCTTTTTTAAGAAGTCTATTTTTTCAAGTTTCTTATAGCACTGTTATATAATAGTAAGAAAATTAAATTAGATGTCGGGAGACTGGGGTATGAGACCTCAAGTTGCCACTCATTCATGATGACATTGGCAATTGGATGCAACCCATTGAGTCTCATACTATTCAAATATAAAATGAGATGATTAGAATAGAATATTTCTAAGGTCCTCTTGTAAATTTAATCTTCCTTCTATAATTTAAACATCCACAGTTGGATGTCTTTGTAATTTATTTTTCACAAAACCTATACAAATTTAAGACATTTAATAATTACAGGTTTATTTTATTATATTACTATATATGTTTAGAATTGTATACTTATGGAGATCAGATGGGAAGAAGAAACAGAGCACGAAAAAAGCCTGCCCTTTTTGATGCAACCTATCCTGAGCCACGTGTAGTTTAATTAAGACCCTTTTCTACTGTTCACAATAATATGATAAAAATATTACTTACATTAAATTCTCAGAGTTTGCTGACAGACACCAAGACAATTGGGAGAATGTATACATAAAAATTGAAGAAAGAAGGAAGCTGCAAAGGGGGATTTGATAAATATTGATTTATTTAAGTGAAGAGAAAGGTCAGCAGTTCAAGCAAGGCCTATATATAGTCAAGTAGGGAAGTGTTTGAGTAAGCCATGGCAACACATAAGTAAAGACAGATAATAAAACATACCTCAGATTTTAGGGGACTGAGGGAAATACTTGTAAAAATGTAATCCAGAAAAGCCGATAATTTGATCTACCAATAAATGATGAAACCGGAACAAATCATTCTAAATGAATGACACATTGTAAATAAAAGAGTCAGCCCTATCATTACTTAAAACTCAATTTCAAAGTGTGGCTAAGGACCAATAACTGATTTCCATATTTCTTGTATCTTGAAATTCATTATATTTTAAATAGTTGATCAAGACAATCTGAAATCTTACTGTAGAAGGCCTGAGATATGTATTTCAACACTTAGGTATAGTCTGCTGTCTGAAGGTCATGGACTAATTCTTTCTTATTCACCTGAATTATGGCAACAGAAACGATGACAGCCAAACGCTACTGTTCCGTAAAGCAGTGATTATTTTGTAGTTGGAAAATGGAATTGAAGTCTGTTCTAATATTCTTACTTAGGGACTCATAATTTGAGCATACACCATTACTGGGATCTATTTCCTTGACTTTATAGGAATATATAGCCCACATTATTAAGTTATTGTCCTCTTTGCCAAATTTCCAAAGTGAGGTGACTCAGATGTTATGTGCAAAACAACCTACATAACAATATGGGTGATCGTTTGTGTTGTTCTTTTCTTTGCAACAGGGACATATTAACAGCTGTGTAACAGTTAACCTAAAACTTCTAAAATATCATTGAACAACATATCCCCTTTAACAAAAAAAAAAAATGTGATTTCAAGCATCCAACCACGGTTGCTTCTTTGATTTATTTATTTTTCACAAACCTATATTAAGCCTATCTCCAAATATACTATATGCTATTTGTTACATCAATACATTGCCTTAATACTAATTTTTCTGTACTTATTATTGTTGTATTCAGTGGCCAAAGTGCTTCTTGCATACAACAATTTGATGCTTTCTGATATTACTCAGTATCAGCTGGAAAGTATCACACTGAACACATAGGAACTTTTACTAATAACAGCGTGTTTTGTGGGTAAACAGTTTTCACATATGCAACTAATTTGTGTGTATTTAATAAGCATGCGTCTCTTAGACCTCTAGATTTTGGATTCACTCCTTACTATTACAGTATAGCAGCTGAATCACAATACTATTCCCTATGTCTCTCTATTTGTTTAAATGGGCTGGGAGGTGGAAGGCAGGTGCTTTTTCCTGGGTGCTTCTTATTCTGCAAGCCCCATTCCTTTACTCCTACCAAAAACTACTTAACAAGTGCTTTAAATAAATCAGATTTATACTGAAGGTTTGGTACAATATAGTGGGACTACAGGACAACTTAAAATTTAGCATCAAATATCACTATCCTAAAACTTTACCAGGACTTTCTCACCTCTAAGTGTTTCTTGGTGGGGATATCCCTTCCTTTGTCATTTCTTAAATTTCCTTTTGTTTATCTCCAAAGACCCATTTATTTCATGCCCATCTTTACACTGGTGTCCTTTACCTTCTCTTTCACACTGCTTGCATGAACTCAAAATATCTTTTACAGTCTTAGAACTATCAAGTTGAATCTCTTAATGCTCCAGGTTCTAATTTTTTCAAACAAAAAGGCTCATCAAAGTACATGTTGGGTGTTTTCCCGAGGGGAAAAAAAAGACAAGATTTACCATTGAAGAAGTTGTTGCTTTCCCCCTAGAGTACAGAAGGAAAGCAGACATTGTGTTTTTTAAGGAACATTTTTCCTATTTGGCTACATAGAGAGGAGCCTTTATATCCCAGAAATTCTCAGGTGTAAGCATAATATCCCCATCTTCATGCGAGTTATATGTCAAAAGATATATCTAGTTTGCAATATCTTAAGAATTTTTACCTTCAATTAAACCTTTCCAATTTATATGAACATCAATACTTCTGGTTCCAGCTGCTCACAAAAGGGTCTGTCTTTTCTCTCTTCTGCCCCCAATCATCTACCTCTCACTCATACCATTTCTAAAAATTGCTTTCCACCTTCCTCCTTAGAGAACTACTTGACTAATTGATGATCTTACATGTGACGTTATTATAAAGAAAAAGTACATAAAAAAGACCAAAAGATGATATATGTAATTTTCAAATTTCTCAAATGTGATACATAATGAAAAACAATACATATGAATGTCTTCAAGGAGAAAAAATAAACTGTAAACAAACTTCAGTTATACCTCATTTTACTTAATAATTATATTCCTGAACCACTATATATAAATTTAACTTTCATAAAATAAATTATATGTGAAGGCTTTTAAGAAGAAAGCACTACATAAATGTGACTCTGCAATATACTCTTTTGTAAAGTAGATTTTTATGCAAATATTGATTTGTTTCTATGTGAATTTTATAAAGTTGTTTATACTTGATCTCTTGTTGGGAAATTATCAGGCAATGCCTACAAAGAGGCTTCTTCTGTGAAGAAAGAATATGCTTTGTCATAATTTCCTTTTTTACTTTGGAATGTAGGTGAATCTTACTTGAGTTAGTTCTGTTCCCACACGTAAGTAGAAAGGGGTGAAGTATTCTCTGAGAAATATTTCTTTTTTTGCTCTCTAACATATATTTGGTTATCTTAGAGATCCAGTTAAATTTTGAAGGAAATTTGATTTACACTTTATTAATATGTAAAACATAAACGATGCAGTTCCCAGGTGTTAAGTGTTCTGATTGATGTTTTCACAATTGTTCACCAATGTCATGGATATCCTTATTGTGTGGTCTCCAGTAATAGGTTTCCCTTAAAATGTAATTATACGGAGGCAGTAGTAATTGTAGTTCAGACAAAAAAAATTATACCTTAATTATAACACTTAAAAGTTATAAGGTCTTGGACAAGTTATTAACTATTCTATGTATCCATTTTCTTATATGTCATATGGAGTTAATAATTGGGTTATTGCAAGAATTAAATGAGAGAATATGTATAAAGAATTTAACTCAGGACTGAGATATAAATGCTTGATAGCTACTTGCAGTTACTGTGTTTTTCTACCTGTAAAAACGCTAACAACATGCTAAGTGAGAGGGGTTCGATATTACAGATAAAAAGTTTTATGTTGACAAATAGTAAAATACATATTTATTGAGCAATAAGATGTGTTACTTGAAATTACTGCATATTATGACTTACGTTGAAATTCAGTTACTTTGGCAGTTAATGAGATAATGGCAGACTTTCAGCAACTTAGCTGCTCTAAAATGGGAATAGACAGAAAATACTGAAAAGGATAAATTATGTGCCCAATGTATATAGACAAAAGTTTGGTGTGTCATGAGGAAATACAGATTCAAGCTGTTGAATTGCACAGTTGAATCTGAATTCCAGGACTTGGAATAATGAAGCAATTGTGGTTTTGCAGATTTGGACAACATTACTTCCCCAACCAAACACCTAAGGTTTCAGAGTTATGGAAAATAGGGAATACAAAATAAATTTCATTGACTCACGATAAAAGTTAATACTGTAATATTTCCTACAAATAATTCAACTTCAATAAAATAGGAGAAATAAAGGAAAATATTAGTCTGATTTCACTATGAAACCCACTCTATTTAATCTTTAGAAAAGAAATACAACAGTTCGTAATTCAAAGTGAAAAATTTTGAGTCCTTGATTTCTTTCAACTTAAGGTATTATGTCTGAAACCCCAGCACAATAAACACAATTGTGACTACAAATACAGTCTGAATTTTAGTGGCTTTATTGCAGACTTTCAAATAAAATTCTGTCAGGAGAGATAACAGGATGTGGATCTGGATTCTAAGAAACTTTAATTAGATTTAAAGGTCAGCAATAGTGGAGAAAAATCAACACATCTAAATAAAACATAAACTTCTCTAAGAAAATATACTAATATTTCATGTAAAGCACTTGTCTGACTGATCATGGGACCTATTACCAAGAATTAACTATTTCCTATGATGTAATTTTAATATGGTAATCTCCAGGTTATTTTCCTTTTAACTAGTGTTTGCTTGTTTTTGCAAGTGGTTGAGTTTAACTTGTAGTTCATCCAATTATGTTAGATGATGTTTTCTCTCAAAATACGAAATTTTGTTAGCAAAATTGTCATTCACTATTGTCCTTGGTTTTTTCTTTCTGAAATACAGTTAAATGTTGATGAGATTTTTTTAAAAGATAAATGTTTCAGGTATTATAAATTACTCTTTATTACATGTTAAGTAGTATACTCTGAGAGATAATTAATTATAATAGTTGTTAAATTTCTGAAAGTTAAATTAAGATTCTACATGTTAGTGAGCAAACTCACTAAAGACGTGAAAGAATGACAAGATGAAAAAGAATTTACATTTCTTCGTAAATTCTGGATATCAGCCCTTTGTCAGATGGGTAAACTGCAAAAAATTTTTCCCACTCTGTTGGTTGCGGATTCACTCTAATGACTATTTCTTTTGTCGTGAAGAGGCTGTGGAGTTTGATTAGGTCCCATTTGTCTATTTTGGCTTTTGTTGCCAATGCTTTTGGTGTTTTGGTCATTAAGTCCTTGCCTACGCCTATGTCCTGAACGGTTTTGCCTAGGTTTTCTTCTAGGGTTTTTATGGTGTTAGGTCTGATGTTTAAGCCTTTAATCCATCTGGAGTTAATTTTAGTGTAAAGTGTCAAGAAGGGGTCCAGTTTCTGCTTTCTGCACATGGCTAGCCAGTTTTCCCAACACTATTTATTAAACAGGGAATCTTTTCCCATTCCTTGTTTTTGTCAGGTTTGTCGAAGATCAGGTGGTTGTAGATATGTTGTGTTGCCTCCGAGGCCTCTGTTCTGTTCCATTGGTTTTACAAGAAAAAAACAAACAAGCCCATTCAAAAGTGGGCAAAGGATATGAACAGATACCTTACAAAAGAAGACATACATGAGGCCAACAAACATATGGAAAAATGCTCATAATCACTGGTCATAAGAGAAATGCAAACCAAAACTGCATTGAGATACTATCTCACGCCAGTTAGAATGGCGATCATTAAAAAATCTGGAGACAACAGATGCTAGAGAGGATGTGGAGAAATAGGAACACTTTTATACTGTTGGAGGGAGTGTAAATTAGCTCAACCATTGTGGAAGACTGTGGCGATTCCTCAAGGACCTAGAAATAGAAATTCCATTTGACCCAGCAATCCCATTACTGGGTATATATCCAAAGGATTATAAATCGTTCTACTGTAAGGACACATGCACACGAATGTTCATTGCAGCACTGTTTACAATAGCAAAGACCTGGAACCAACCCAAATACCCATCGATGATAGACTGGACAGGGAAAATGTGGCACATATACACCGTGGAATATTATGCAGTCATAAAAATACGATGAGTTCGTATCCTTTGTAGGGACATGGATGAACCTGGAAACCATCACTCTCAGCAAACTGACACAAGAGCAGAAAATCAAACACCGCATGTTCTCATTCATAGGTGGGTGTTGAACAATGAGAGCACATGGACACAGGGAGGGGAGCACTACACACTGGGGTCTATTTGGGGGAAATAGGGGAGGGACAGTGGGTGGTGGGGAGTTGGGGAGAGATAGCATGGGGGAAATGCCAGATATAGGTGATGGGCAGGAAGGCAGCAAATCACACTGCCATGTGTGTACCTATGCAACAATCTTGCATGTTCTTCACATGTACCCCCAAACCTAAAATGCAATAAAATAAATTAAAAAAAGAATTTACATTTGTAGAATCTCCTGTAAAATTATTAGAAGTGGCAATTTCCTTTTTATTTTTATACTACAATCAAGGTTGCATATCTAAACTATAGTGACACCATGGTTAGATTTTGCATAGCTGAGAACTAGCAGGAAATTAAGAGTATAATACAGGATTATTGTATTTGGTATAATGGTGCTACTTTGATGTGTAAGAACAGAAGATATAATTTCAATCTTTGTTTAGTGTCTTGGACAGCCAGACTCACTAGCATCTAAGTATAGTCAGGATTTAAAAATGTGATGGATAATACCATAGCACCTCCTTGACAGCTTTTCTGTTCAAATACAAATTTCTGCCACAGCCCCAGAAAGTTTGAAGGAAAATTCAGAGATGAAATATTGTAGCTGCAATAAGCCCAGTGTGAAGCTATTATGTTTTTACAGGAAAAGTAATTACAAACTGTATATATCCTAGGCACAAAAATGCTTTAATAATGCATAGCAATAAATACACTGGAATATACCAATGAAATGTTATTGAACATTAAAGTTTTGGAAACCACCGGTTTATGAATCTGTCAAGAAAATGTCAATGCATATGTCTAGTTTCAGATTTCTGTACATGTTTTGGTTAAATAAATATTTAGAAAAGGTTTGAAAAATTTGTGATTTATTTTGCCTTTCATGCTGGATCATAAGTACATTTTAAAAAAGAAATTTGAGATATTTTTAAGCTGTTTATAATCTTAATGTTTTGTACACCCATCCCCAAACAAATTCTGTGTTCATCTACCAAAATCATTTTTAATAGTACACAAGATTATTTTTTATTCTTTCTGGGAAGGATAATTTTTATGATATTATTATAGCATTGTACTTGTAAATATTTTTTACAATAAAAATTCAAGAATCTTCATAAAATAAACATAAAAAAATTTAACCTCAAATTCCATATTTATCTTTTTTGAATTTGAATAAATTCTTCACGTTTTAAATTCATTTGTAGGGTAAAGATCTCAGTTAACGTCTGAATTTAAAATTCATTTCTTCAAGAAAATTTATTTTGTGACCAAAAGTTATATGCTGAAACTTAAATATCTGAATTTATTTTTTAAAATTTATTTATTATACTTTAAGTTCAGGGTACCTGTGCAGATCGTGCAGGGATAAAACTGGAAACCATTCTCAGAAAACTCACACAAGAACAGAAAACCAAACATCACATGTTCTGACTCATAAGTATGTGCCGAAAATGAGAACACACAGACACAGGGAGGGGAACATCACACACTGGGGCCTGGGGAGCAGGGGGCTAGGGGAGGAATAGCAGGGGCTGGGGGAATTGGGGAGGGATAGCATTAGGAGAAATACCTAATGTAGATGACGGGGTGATGAATGCAGCAAACCACCACCATGGCATGTGTATACCTATGTAACAAATTCTATATTTATCTTATAAAAAATAAATTATGTAACAACTTTCAAATGTTTTGTCCTATGGAGATATGTGTCTTCTCATATTGTTTCTTAACTACATTTCCTTTTTAGAAATAAATCAAATGATTATGGTTAGGGCATACAATACTAAATTCTACTTATTGAAGAAAAATATAGTTCAACTTAAATGAGCAAACAAAACCATTTATAGAATTCTTAATTCTTTAACCAAGAATAACCAGCCACCCTTCCTGACAAATTTTCTGAGTCTGAGATAAAAGCACTGTACAAGGACGTCACATACAAAGTCAGACCACTGGTTTATTGAACACTATATTCTGTCTTTGATAATTTTTGCAATGAACACTTTCACTATAATGAAGTAGTTGGCCCTTATATCAGAGTTATAATAATTGATATTAATCATTCAATCAATTTTGAATATTTGTGGTGGTTAATGCAGAAATATAAGCCTGGGTATCTAACACTGGCCTGAAATTTTCTCATAAAGATGCTGCACATCAAGATAATACATACTTCAGGCTTGAAAGAAAATCAGAAAGAGAATTTCAGGGCTAAATAACAAAGAATTACTTTGCTCATTTTTTTTTATTACAACAAATATTGAGAATACATTCACAGTACTGGTTTCTAGTTATATCAAGCATCTATATATTCAGCATTCAGCAAATACATATTGAACATTTATATTATGCTAGACACTATACTGAGGTTTTGAATATAAATATGACAGAGACTCTTCTATGAAAATGTGTACAGAGAGTAAGAAAAGTGTATAGAGTGTATATAGCTATAATTCAATATGTAATATGTAAGTTTTAAGGAAGATACACAAAAAAGAGCTTTAAATTTGAAAGAGTACATAGAGAGCTTTCATAGAAGATGTGGGCCAGAAGTGTGCCTAGAATGTGGACAGGTATGGCTCATCCAGAGGCGTACAATGTATTCGAAGGTACAACACAAACCAAGTCACAGAAGCAGTAAAGTTCTGGGCATGCTCATGGTGCAATGAGCGTTCCAAGTCAACAGAAATGAAGGAGACTGTATCATTCCAATTTTAGTATATGTGCTGCCAAAGCGAGCACTCTTTGGTTTTGTGCTCACTTATAAGTAGGAGCTAAATGATGAGACTTCATGGACACAAAGACAGGAACAGACGCTAGGGCTTACTTGAGGGTAGAGGATGGGAAGAGGAAGAAAATCAGAAAAATTAACTATTGGGCACTAGGGTTAGCAACTTGGTGACAAAATAATCTGTACAATGAACTCCTGTGACACAAGTTTACCTATATAACACATCTGCACATGTATCCCTGAACCTAAAATATAAGTTTTTAAAAAAATACAACAAAGGGTACGGGGCAGATGACATTTTCAGAAGAAGAAATAGATGCTGGACAGACAAAAAAAATAATAATAATTCCCTCATGGAACATCTGTATTTAAGGAATACAGCCTTGGAATTATCTTTGACCTCTCTCTGTTCCTTCCAATTCCCTCTGCCTCAAATATTCAAATATTAATAAAGCTTGCTAACAATGATAAAAAGAAAGAAGTGAAGGAGACTGATATGCTTTGGGTCTCTGTCCTCGCCCAAATCTCATGTTGAACTGTAATCCCCAATGTTGGAGGTAGGGCCTGGTGGGAGGTAATTGGGTCATGGGGGTCGATCCTTTATGAATGGCTTAGCACTACGCCCCTTAGGACTGTCCTTACAATAGTGAGTGAGTTCGAGTGAGATCTGGCTGTTTAAAAGTGTGTGGCACCTCCATCTCTTGCTTGCTCTTGCTCCCACCATGTAAGATGTCTTGTTTCCTCTTTGCCTTCTGCTATGATTGGGAGCTTTCTGAGGCCTCTTAAGAATCAGAAGCCATTATAACTCCTGTACAGCCTGAAGAACGTCAACCCAATTTCTTTATAAATTACTCAGTCTCAGGTATTTCTTTATAGCAATGTAAAACAATGGACTAAAACAGAGACTAATAGGAAAAACATTACTGAAAAATTAGATTGGGACTTTTTCTTAGTGCGCCACTGGTAAGTTTATACGTGTTTTTAGTAAGAATTAGAGTCATCACTGTTTTCTGAACATTTGTTGTTGTTGTTTTCATCTCTGCTGCCTTTGATGATGACATAGGTTCCTTCTTGAAATTTAGTCCTGACCATTATGTCCTAGTTTTCTTCTTACCTTTGTGGCTGTTCATTGTTAGTCTTCTCAAACTCTCTCCCATTTATACCTTAAGTGTTGTTTCTTCATATTCTCCTGGCAAATCTTACCTACTTCTTTTTCTACAATTTCCATCACTCTCTGTAGGATTTCCCAGTATCTATTGCCCACCCAGAATCCTCCTGAGTTTTAGATCCGAAAATCCCTTAAATAGTTTACGTATCTGTCTTTCTCACTAGGCTATGAGCTCTATGAGTCGTAAACATTTTTTAAATCCCCGAGGCCTCTGCAGCCCTGAGAATGGTAGATGTTCTAGCCAATTTTTTTGAAGACACGAATGAATGAATGAATGATAGCATTATGGCCATAATTGTACTTTAAGAAATTGAATATTGCAGTAGATTTCCAGTATGTGTCAGAGTTTGCTTGAGAAGCAGACTGGAATGTCCTACTTTTTAAAAATTGTCCATATCATATTTCTTTACTTAGGCCCACACAAAGATAGAATCCTATTAATTCATATATTGTATAAACACAGACTGCATTCACTTATACAAACACATATTTGTGATGTTCTTCCTTTTACATTTCCTCCCGCAGATACCTTGAAGAAACCATACAATTTACACAGCCTTGTGTCATTTTCACTCCTCTCTGTTTGCCATGCCCAAAGCTTTTCTGCTATGTTTGGGTGTTAATTCACGCTCACATGGCAAATATAACAATTATAAGTATATTGTCTAAAAGATCAACAGACTTTTCTCAAAAGTTAACCTTTATGTTAGAAACTCAGGTCAAATGATGTCAAATGTGGCATGTATGTTATCTGATTTACAAAGTCACGAAGATTCTGTGATGTTTTATTTTGGATTGTTTTAATCTTTTCCTTTCTTGAGGCTTGTTGATTCCAACCTTAATTTCCTTGAAAAATAAATTTCTGAGGTTTAGAACTAAACAATGAAGAATGTCACTTTATCTGAAAAGTAGAGAACACTCATTCATTCACTATCTGTTCAGCATTTACTAAGTATATGATACGGAGCCAGGACCACATTATGAGGCATAAAGAATTTCCCTAAGACTATATGTGTAGGTCAGGTTCTTGTTTCAAGCCTTAATTCAATCATTCTCTTCACCTCAAAGTCAAAAGATGAATAATATTGGCATATCCAGTGTTGTTTTAAACAACATTATTGCAATTCAACAAATATTTGGGGTTATTTATTTATTTACTTTTTAAATTTTTTTTAGACAGGGTCTCACTTTGTTCCCCAGGCTGGAGTGTAATGGCACAGTCTCGGTTCACTGCAACCTTCACCTCCCCAGATCAAGTGATTCTTCTGCCTCAGCCTCTTGAGTAGTTGGGACTAGAGGTGAGTACCACCATGCACAGCTAATTTTTTTTTTTTTATATTTTGTAGAGTAGTTTAGTCATCTTGCCTAGGCTGGTCTTGAACTCCTGAGCTCAGGTGATCCACCTGCCTCGGTCTACCAAAGTGCTGGAATTACAGGTGTGAGAAATCATGTCCCGCCTTCAGCGTTCAATAAATGTTTTGAACACCTAGAATGCACAACACATTGTCTAAGGCATCGTAAGAAAAGAACAAAGGTGACGAAGTATATTTTCCATCCTTTAAGGGCCTTCAATCAAGTATATTGAATAGTTATTCAACTTTCACAATATTTAGCACACTGTACCTAGCATTTCCACGTATTACAAAAATCCACGTAGTTAGCTGCTATTATTACTTGCATTTTATAGATAAGGAAACTGAGACAAAAAGGTTTCTCTTCCAACGTCTCATAAGTGGTAAGTAGAGGAGCTAAGATTTTCATATGAATGTCTCTGATTCCAGAGTCAGTGTTCTTAATCAGTAACAGTATACATTCCAGCATTAGAAAGAAAATGCATGCACAAGTAACTACAGTTCAGGTAAGATTATGAAAGATCTATAATAAATATTCCAACAAAGGACTGTGGAAAAACAACAACGGGAACTGGGAACATTTCTTAGGGGAGGCTTGATTTAAATCAAGTCTACAGAATCAAGTCTACAGAAATACTAATAGCTATCACTTGTTGAACATGTTGAGTTTGTCAGATACTTGCAAGATTCTTCATACCTACCACTTATACCTTCACAATAATACTAACAAGTTATGTTATGCTTTAGGAAAAGGGGCTCCCAGGGATCAGAAACCCTGCCCAAGGTTGCACACCTGAAAGTGGCTGCCATGATCACCTTCCTCCTCCGATGCCTTCTTTCTCCCTTCCCTGTGCCATTTATCAGAATACTGTTTTAATGTACTTAGACAGTAGTCATGAGGAAAAGCACATAATCAGGGGAATTTGAGGCTGATTTTGGGAATGACTGGTCACTTTGAATTTGAGTATAAATAAAGGTCCTTGTGTAGAGGAGTAGAGGACTGGTCAAACATATAGCTAAAAGTTCACTTAGGTTAGATGGTAGCAGGCTTGAAACATTCAATTAGAACTTTTTGAAGTAAGATACATTCAGAGCAGAGAACTAGAAATTAGGTATAGGAATCAACTGGCAGAGAGTTGGTAAATCTCCTGTCGTAATTCAAGAAAAGGAGAAAGAATGTCAGAATTGTATGATTAAAGTGGGAATTGCAATGAAAAAAAAAAAAAAACAATGTTAGAGATACCTTACGGAGAGACATTGAGAGAATTTGGTGACTAGACATGAGGCAAGAGAAAAGTTTAATTTGTTGTCACTAATCACTATCCTGTTCCTTAACCCCTCTTTTCTAAGAGTACAGTATGTATTTACAAGAAGTGTTCTAACAAAAGCGTGTTTCTGTGGAACATATCTCCTTCACTGAATATTCATGGTTATGTGCAATGTGAGCTCATTTTTTTATGGGTTTTGGCAAATGTAAAGCCAAAGGTCTATGTTGATTGCTTCCTCTAAACGCATTGTTACCTCAATAATATGTTTTTAAATTCAAATATATCCTTAAAATATTCACTTAAAATGTTAAAAATAGCATTACATGGATGAATTTAACTCAAATTCATTCTTTCTTGCTGTCATCACAAAGAAGTACTGTATCTCCCATGTTTAAAAAGTATTTACCAATCCTCAGCTATCTCTGTATTATTTCTTTTTTACACAGAAAACTCTTCCAGAGGGTTACACATTCACACTATCTTTTTCCTCAAATTCATGATAGAGTTTCCTCAAAATAGATTTTAATTCCCATTCATACCTTAAGGCTATTATTTTCAATTTTAACATTGACCTCCAAATTGCCAAAGGCTTCAGTCAATTCTTAGTCTTTATTTCACTAGATCGATTAGTGATATTTGACACAGTGGACCATGGCTCCACTTTCTTCATTAGGATTCAAGGATACAACACTGTTTTGTCTTTCCTCACTGGCTGCTTCTTTTCAATATTTTTGTTTGATTCATTTATTCTTGGAGTTCTTTGCAAAGCAATCTTTATGTGTCTTCTTACTTTCTCTATTTAGACTGAATTCCTTGATAATCTCAGTTTCATGCTTCCGAAAGTTATCTATATTTTGAACTTTTCTTTTTCTTTTGAGATAGAGTCTTGCTCTGTCAGCCAGGCTGGAGTGGAGTGGCATGATCTCAGGTCACTGCAACCTCCACCTCCTGGGTTCAAGTGATTTTTCTGCCTCAGCCTCTGTAGCAGCTGGGACTACAGGCTTGTGCCACCACGCTTGGCTAATTTTTATATTTTTAGTAGAGACAGGGTTTCACCCTATTGGTCAGACTGGTCTTGAACTCTTGACCTCATGATCCACTTGCTTCAGCCTCCCAAAGTGCTGGGATTGCAAGTATGAGCCACTGTGCCCAGCCTTGAACTTTTATGTAAATATCCCTGAGCACTGCATTTAACTCCAGACTCATATCCAATTATTACTTTGATATCTACTAGGGATCTCAATTCATATATGAAAAAAAAAAAACAGAACTGCTGATGTTCACTTTCCCATTTTGAAACTTATTAGTCTTTCAATAGTCTATATCTAAGTTAAATGCATTCGGTTGTTTAGGCTAAAAACGAGACATCAACCTTGATTCTTCTCTACCTCACTATCCTCTACCTCCCATTCAATTTTCATCACTTCTGTTTTCAAACTGTATCCAAAATTCAAAAACTTCTTACCAGTTGCATTATTACCATTTCCGGTCAAAGCCATCATCTACCACCTGAATATTGTAACAGTCTTCTAATTGCTCTGCATGCTTCTGTTCTTTCCCCATTTTAGTCTGCTTTCCACATAGCGTTCAATATTATCCTGCTAAACCTAAGACACCTTGGGCCAATTCTCTGCTCAACACAAGTTACCAGTGAATTTATGAAAACTTTAAACATACTACAAATTATTTGACACGTTTCCCATCAAATGATGTAAAATACGTCCTTTCATCTTAAGTTGCCTTGTGTCTCATTTGACTGAGAATGGCAGAAATGATGCTGTGTCTTCAAAAGGTAGATCTTAAAAGATCATGCAGCTTTCACCTTGTTCACTGGAATAATCTCTCACAGCACTGAGTCACCATATAAGAAATCCAACTGCCCGAGTTTGTTGTGCTGGAGAGGCTAGCTTTGAGTATTATGATTGACAATTTCACCTCAATCCTCCCTTCTACCTATTCCTGCCAAGATGCCAAATATGTAAATGATGCTTTCCTGGAACCTCTAAGCAACCTATCTGCCAGATGAATACCAACAAATGATCTTCATCAATGGCACATAAATGACAAAAATCACTCCATCAAGTCTTGTTTAAATTTCTGTTCTACAAAATCATAAAATATAATTAATTTATTGTTATTTAGAAAAAAACTCTACATTTGGGGATTGGTTGTTATGCAGATAAAAGGAATAGATTTATTTTATTCATATTAATGTCAAACTCTTTTCAAACTTAACATGGTGAAAGTTATTAAATCCTTGGAGGAGCAGGCTTTTGATTCAATTGTCAATCATAATACTCAAAGCTTCCCTAACTCGGCTAATGACCATGCTATTCTCTACTTTTTATTGTACATTTTAAGATGTGCAACATAATGATGTAAATAAATAGTGGAATAGTACTACAATCAATCAAACTAACGTGTATAATCTCATACAGTTGCATATTTTTTGTGATAAGGAAACCTAAATTCTAATCTTTTAGCATATACAATACAATATTATTAACTTTAGTCCTCATGTGGTATATTAGCTTTCTAGGATCATTCTATATAACTTTGTACCGTTTGATTCACATCTCCTTGTTTCCATTCTCTCTATACTGGTAACCATGGTTCCACTTTCCATTGTATATATTTGACCTTTTAAAAAATTCCACATATAAGTGAGAACATGCAGAATTTTCTTTTTTGCATCTGGTTCATTTTTTTGGTGTAATGTCCATGTTGCTGAAAATGACAGGATCATCTTTTTAAGGCTAAATAACATTCTATTGTACAATACAACACATTTTCTTCATACTTCATCCACCAATGAACACAGGTTTTTCTTTCATATCTTTGCTATTATGGATAATGCTGCAATGCATATGGAAGCACAGATAACCCTACACAGAGTTTATTTCACTTTTGTTGAGTTTGGAAATCCAAATTAAAACTATCAGGAGATATCACCTCCTACCTGGTAGGATGGCTATTATCAAAAAGATAAGAAATAACAAGTGATAGCGAGGATGTGAAGAAAAGGTAACATTTGTAAACTGTTGGTGGGAATATAAATGAGTATAGACATTAGAAAAACAGTTAGGAGATTCCTAAAAATTTAAAATGACAACTATCATATAACCCAATAATTCCATTCTTTATATCTCTTAGTACCAAAACTTAGGGTTATCTTCATTTCTTTTATCCCTTTCATATGCCATATAAGATCTCATAGCAAATCTTTTTGGTTCTATGTTCATATTACGTTCAGATATGACCACTTCTCACTATTTCCCTTGCTACTACCATGGTCCAAGACATAGTCATTTCACATACGTATTACTTCAATAGCCTATCAAGCCTCTCAACTTAATGTCTACCCCAATTCTTTTAATAGATCTTGAAATATTGGCATATATTTTAAAAATTTAAATTTCAACAGTGATCTGCTTTCTTACCTAAGAATACTTCATGGGAATTGTCTTTCTCTTTAGTTGTCTTTCATTCTCTTCCTCAAACATTTTCAGAGCCGGTAGTATGTATAACATGTCTAACTCTGAGTTTGCTTTATGCCAGGACAACTCCAGATAACACAAAGACACCTCTTGTTTTCCTCTGTTTTTCTGTAGAGATGAGCAACTACATTGTTTCCAAGGTAATGTTTCAAACTTGAATAATAGCATATAGTTAGATGAAGGTAGTGATACAGAAACTCTATTAGAATCTCTTGGGGATTCTTTTGAAAAAGCACACACAAATTCATGCACACATACATGCATATGCACACTAACTTCAAGAATGTTAACTCTGAACTGAACCACTTTGTGCAAATTTGGCCTCTTCCTACATCAGAATTAACACTGTACAGTACACGAATAATTTGAATATAAATAAATATACTGTTTCTTTTAAATAATCCAACACATTTCCTTGGCTAGAATAAAATTTTGTTAAAGAAGGCAATACCAGGTATATAATATGGATTAAATACCTGAGCAAATTAGTAGGAAAAAATGAACTTCTCATGACTACTGGAGCAGATGATATCAGTCTTCGATTGTGGTCATATTGGACACTACTGTAGTTCAATATACCTCTACTTTTTAACTGAATTGTTTTGGAATAGATAAAAAGGAACAAATATGGTACATGTGCATACACACACATGCACACACACACACACACACACAAATACACAAGCATAGGTACTGAATACCTTACCCTTTAATTCACAAAACTCAGAGGCACTTGAAAATATTCCATGTCAGTATTTTTAAAATAAAGAAAAAATTATAACTTTATGTAGAATTGATGTAAATTTTTCTGCCCTGAATGAGATTTTTTTGAGTGATTTGATTACATTTTTACTCCTTTATTAATCAATTTGGATGGAGGAAAGTCAAGTTGAAGAAAAGGGTCTGGGAAAAGGGAACAAATTATTTACAAAATAATTGATGGAATCTGGTGGCCCTGTATACTGAGTGAAATTAGAAATTAGTATTTTTGTACCCGAAACTAACTGAGACTGCATTTAAAAAGTCACATCTGTATAATGAAGAACAAGGTCAAGTTGTGCTATGTTTGGGTGACATACAGCACAATGGAATGTCTAGACTTCAGGGACCAGGTCTCCATGGAACTTTGGAAGCTTCATTTAACACAAACAATTTCTACATACTTTCGACATCAGGAACAGCTGTAGATTTTACATTTCCAAGTGATATCTGTCCTCAAATAACAATACTTTCCTCCTTCTTACTATGCTGCTGCCCTCTCTCCTTATGTGTTTCTTGCATGATGAATATTTTTTAAAAGTAAATAATTTATGAGGAGTTGGAGAAGATGAAGAATGAAGGGTTAACTGCCTACAAAACCCATGCTCCTGGAGTGTGCTATTTGTGAATTTTTTTAGAGCAAAGTATCACTTTATATTCTCTTAGTGACCTAAAAGTGTCAGGTGGATACTAAAACATTTTTTCTTCAGATTTGCAAATATAAGAATAAATTAAATTATATGTGAAAAATAAAGGAGAAAGGAAAATTTAATCAGATGTCTTCATTGAACACCACAAAGTATTCTAACTAGGTTGCTTTAGATCATCATCTTAAGACAATTGATATTTGTCACCACTTTATTGGTTTTAGTTTTCAAGGCCAGTGTACTCCAGAAATTGTAATTTTATCCCCCTAGCTACTAAAACTAAAATTCAGGGGAGCTTGCAATCTTAACAGTTACATTTCTCATAAATTTGGTGACCTTAATTAACAATTATAGCATTACTCTTTAACTATATGTTTATTTGAAATAAAAGTAATTTTATTGAATGTTACTATTAATACTTATAAACTTTAAAGAGTACAATGGACCAAATTATATACAGCTTGGGGTAAGATTGAATAATGTATTCACAGCTAAATTAAAATTAATACAATTAAAATCGGCCAGTTGTTCCTAAAAAATCTCACTGTGCATTAATGTAATCACTGCTTAGTCTGTCTGATTATTGGTGTACTGTCAGATTATAGCAGAGTGCACAATTTATCCTTTATTTAATTAGTATTTATGGAATTCCTATTATGTGCCATACACTGTGCCAGGTATTTGGGATATGAACATCATGAAGTCATTTATCATGATCTCGAAGAGCTCATAGTACCAATTCAATAAGAATAGCTGAATATTTATGGTGGGGAGCACATCAAGTTTTTAATTAACATGCTTGCATATGCATAGTATATCACTGTAAGGATTTGTAACAAATTAGTGAAGTGGTTGTCCCTAGAGTGAAAAACTAAGTAGTTAGGGAAAATAAAAGTAAGAGAGACTAACTTTTCACTGATATTTTTAATGCTTTTAGAAACTTGCATAAACTATCTTAAGTAAATATTTAAAGTATAAAATTATTTTTAAAACTGCTTTAAAAATGATCTGTTTTCCATACTACTCTTGTCTGATCCCATAAAAATAGGCCTATAAAAGTGACAGATAAATTTTGAGATATAGGTGACTGAGCAACACCCAGGTAAAGAGGACATTAAAAAGAAAAATACATAGATCTGGAACTCAGAGGAAAAAGTTCTGGGGTGGAAATATAGAATTGAGTAGCTGAAGCCTGAAACTAAGAAAGATTACTCGAAGTGAAATAAAATATGTATCTAACAAATAATTTTATGTGGAGAGAAAGATAAGCCAGCAAAGAAAATTGAGAATAAGTAAAACGGATATGAATATCCAAAGAAATAAGAAGAAAGATAGAAGGGTTTTGTAGAAAACGATGCAAAACAAAAATACACAATACTCAAATGCTGTTAGACATCAAGATATACAAGATAAGGGGCCAAGATGGCCCACTAGAAGCAACTGCCATCAGCAACTCTCACTGGCAATGAAAATGGCGAGTGAATCCTGCAACTTCAGCTTAGATATCCAGGTTCTCTCACTAGAACTGACTAGGCAGTTGGTGCAACCCACAGAGAGTGAGGAAAAGAAGGATGGAGTGATGGCACACCCAGGCGCCACATGAAGCAAGCAGAGCTCTCACCCCAGCCAAGGGAGGTGGTGAGTGATTGTGCTACCCCACCCAGGAAACTATGCTTTTCCCATGGATCTTTGCGACCTGCGGATCAGGAGGTACCCTTGTGAGCCCATGCCACCAGGGCCTTGGGTTCCAAGCACAGAGCTGAGCAGCTGCTCTGCAGCCACTTGGGTTCCAACCAGCAGCAGCCGGCTGAAGACTGTCTAAGACCATTGAGTGCCTCAGCGGGGAGGCAGCTGTCATCACTAAAGCTCTAGTTGGTCGTTTTCCACTGCTGGTGCCAGGGAGATTCAGTGATTTGAACTAGGAGGAATTCCCCACAGCGCAGCACAGTAGCTGCGCAGATCATGGCCAGACTGCTTACTTAGTGGGGGACCCAGATCCATTCCTTCTCACCAGGCAGAGCCTCCATGCAAGAATTTCAGCAACTCGAGCCTGGGGTTTATGGACAGAACTCTAATCTACCTGGTATGGAGCCCCTTGAGGGAGTGTCCATGGTCTCAGTGCTTCAGTGGACTTAGTCTTTGCTGCCTGCTGGCTCTGAAGAGGCCCAGCAGTCAGGAAGAGGTGGATTTCCTCCTTTGCAGTGCATCTGCTCCACCAAGGGGCAGCCAGAGGGTTGTGTTAAGTGAGTTTATGACCCCATGCCTCTGGATCAGGTGAGATCCCCACCTGGGGTCGCCTGACACTTTATACAGGAGTGTTCCCAGTGGCATTAGGTCACTGCTCCTCTGAGATGGCGTTCCCAGAGGAAGGAGCAGGCAGCCATCTTTGCTGTTCTGCAGCCTTCAGTGATGACACCTCCAGGTGCAGAAGGGACCCACGCAAACAGGGTCTGGAGCGGACCCCCAGAAAACTGCAGAATCCCTATGGAAGAGGGGCCTGTATGTTAAAAGAAAAACAAACAGAAAGCAACAACAGCATCAACAAAAAAAGACCCCATCTAAAGGTCAGCAGCCTCAAGGATTGAAGGTAGATAAACTCACAAAGATGAGAAAGAACCAATGCAAAAACACTGAAAACTGAGACAGCCAGAATGCCTCTTCTCCAAATGATAGCAACATCTCTCCAACCAGACCACAGAACTGGGCTGAGGCTGAGATGAATGAACTGGCAGAAGTAAGCTTCAGAAGTTGGGTAACAATAAACTTTGCTGAGCTAAAGGAGTATGTTCTAAACCAATGAAAAGGAGTTGAGAACCATGATAAAACATTACAGAAGCTGTTAAGCAGAATAACTATTTAGAGAGGAATCTAAATGACCTGATGGAGCTGAAAAATACAACACAAGAACTTCACAATGCAACGACAAATATCGATAGCCAAATAAACCAAGCGGAGGAAAGAATTTCAGAGCTCGAAGAATATCTGCTGGTATAAGACAAGCAGACAAGAATAGAGAAAAAGAGAATGAAAGAGAATACCTAAAACCTCTAAGAACTATGAAATTATGTAAAAGACTGAACCTATGACTGAATGGTGGGCCTGAAAGGGGCGAGGAGAATGGAACCAACTTGGAAAACATACTTCATGTTATAATCCAGGATAACGTCCCCAAATTAGAAAGACAAACTAACATTCAAATTCAGGAAATCCAGAGAACCCCTGTAAGATATGCCATGACAAGAGCAACCAATACTGCTAATTGTCAGACTTTTCAAAGTTTAAATGAAAGAAGAAATGTTAAGGGCAGTCAGAGAAAAAGGCCAGATCACCTACAAAGGGAAGCTGACTAAATATACTAAAGGAGTTAGACCAAGCCTGTATGTGTATGTATGTGCACACTTGTTTTAGTCAAAACCACCTATTTGATATTTTTGATATTTGATATTTTTTTTTTTTTTTTTTTTTTTTTTTTTTTTTTTTTTTTTTTTTTAGACGGAGTTTCGCTCTTGTTACCCAGGCTGGAGTGCAATGGCACGATCTCGGCTCACCGCAACCTCCGCCTCCCGGGTTCAGGCAATTCTCCTGCCTCAGCCTCCTGAGTAGCTGGGACCACAGGCACGCGCCACCATGCCCAGCTAATTTTTTGTATTTTTAGTAGAGACGGGGTTTCACCATGTTGACCAGGTTGGTCTCGATCTCTCGACCTTGTGATCCACCCGCCTCGGCCTCCCAAAGTGCTGGGATATTTGATATTTTTATGCGGATGTTCCATGGGCATCTCAAAGAGCACATGTTTAAAGCCATCATCTTCCAGATTCTTGCTCCTCCTCATGTATGTTTATGTCCCCATCATAAATTCATCTAGTTTTTCAAGTTAATAACCTTGTAGCCATATGGAACTTCAATTTACCATATTTGAAATGTTTTTCCATGCTTTATGTTTCTGCTTTAAACTTTCCACATTTTCTGTTGTTAAACTCCTCTTCACATTTTGAGGCTCAGATTAAGTATTCTTTTCTCTATGAAGACTTCTTTATCCCATTTTTGCCAGAGTTAGTCACTTAACCTTCTCACATTCCAATATGCATTGTAATGCCTCCATTATAACTATTATATTTTATCTCTGAGGTTTTATTTTTAAATAACTTTTTATGTGAGTTTTGTTTTTACATGACTCTCCTGATCTGATCAAAAGCTTGAAAGAAAGTTTTCTTCTTTATGCTTCAGGAGTCTAACAGAATTCTTGTCCTATAGTATTTGATAGATTTTCTTGAATAAATGATTTTTAGTAAATTAATAAAGAAAACTAAACTGAATACATGATGCCAACCTATGGAGAAAGGCATAGGTAAGGAAATTGAGGAAAAAAAAAAGAATTAACTTTTCTCCTTTACTTCAACTATTTGGCATTTCAACTTTACTCAGAATAACAGAAGTATTGGATATATTTAAATAAAATACAATAAAACGAATGTGTATTAAGTGTCATTTGTGATTGTCTACTATCTTGTGCAAAAATAAAAGTTAATCAAATACTTGTTGGTGAAATCATTTTTGCTCATGAAAGTAATATGAGTCCTCCTTGGATATAAAAAGGCAAATGTTAAAAAGCTCACACACTTGCACACACATACACACACACACAAACCAAAATATTAACATTTTGACATATATCTATTTAGTCCTACTTAAATGAAATAAATATATAATGAACAATATAACAATTATCTAATTCTCTCAGCCTTAACATTTTAGAATCATACATGTTACCATGGAAGACATTTCTTTTGAAATATTTTTTATCTTCCCTTCATATTCTTTTCTATGTACAACACCAGAAGACCAAACTCTCTTTGACTTTATGTGTGAGAAACCACCATACCTGTTCTCACAGAATCCTCTGGAATGCAATCTTCAGGCTGCTGGCAGTCTAATCATTTCTTACTGTTGCTACCACTTATTTAGAACCAATATGTAATATATTATTTAACTTGTCATGACGTATACCACTTTTGTAAAATTTTAATCACCACACTCACTTACTGTAACTCTATAGTACCTGGTTTTGTACAGCTTATTAGAAATTTAATATATATCTTATGTGTTTATCTTTTTATTTAAATTATTCATGAGAATAAGAGTCATATAAATTCCCTCTTTATATCATAAGAGCTTAGTTGTCTACATTAGGAGTGGAAAAATGTTTAATTTTGTTATTTCTGTAATCTTACACTTCTGAATCATTATGGTATAGCAGAGTTCTCTTTATAATTCCATAAATAGATGCTATAAATGTCATTACCACTATCAGCAAGACACTGGATATGCAATGTTTTATATTTGGATTGATTAGAACAATGCATGACCCAAGTTATCAGAAAATAATATGTAACAAAAATATGTTTTAGCATTACTCACTACTAGGGAAAGAATATGATAATTTGCTAAGTTTGTAATGATAGCCCTCAATAGTTCTGTACAATCATTGTGCAAAATTGGAAGTTTTTTTTTAAATAAACTCGACTCTATATTTGAGTTGATCTCAAAGACTCCACCAAGGTAGTGAGAAAATCAATGTCACTCATTACTGGATATTTTACACTACCCTTAGAGTTATACCAGCATTCAGATCCATAATGCTGGAAAAGGTGGGAAAACTAGAATTTAATTCCTTATATGTTTGATTATCATCTATATTGTTCAAGACTTCTATAATCCCTTAGACATAAAGAAGTTATCTTTTTCTGGGCTTTCCTGCATGGACTATCAACTTGGGGTGTTACCACATAACATGTTTGTGTTCTACACAGATTATGGGATCTATCAAATTTTGTCCCATTCCTAATCTGCAGGTATCTGTTGTCTCTCTTTTCCAGTTTGCATCAGTTAGACCATGCAGTATAACAAAGCAGCCCAAAATTTAGTGGATTAAAACAATAGCCATTTTATTTAGCTCCAGATTCTATGGTTCTGTTGAGAAATTGTTCATGTCTAGAAGATCTTTTCTCATCTCTGATAGACTCTATCACGTAGCTGTGATCAGATGGTTGTTAAACTAATTACTGTTTGAAATAAATGACTCTAATATTAAGAGGAAGATGGCCAATTAGATGCAGCCTAGAGGAACCTCTGTCACTGAGACACTGGGACATTGAGAAGACTGGCACATTCCAAGCAGATCTTCAGAGGAAAGGTATTGAGAGTGGACAGAGAGAAGGCGCAGCCTGGGGCTGAAGGGAAAGGAAGCTGGGAACCTTGCATAGGGCTACTGAGCACTGGGACTTGTTCCTGCCCCTGCTTCCTGCAGCTTCTGGGAAAAGCGTGAGTTGAACAGGGGAGGAGTGGCACCCTCTCTCCATGTATCTCCAGAACCCTAGAAGCAGAAGACTACAAAACCCCCATGGACACTTAAGCTGACAGGGAAAGTTGCTTAGATAGGTGAGAGGGACAGGACACCAACCTGTGTCCAGATGGTTTGGTGCAGAAACATCCGCAGTGGAGCACAGCGAGGGATCTTCATCCCCCAAGGCTTGTCATGCTCCTTTAGGAGATGTTAGCCTGAGGGTGACTGTTGGACCTCGACAGAGCAGAGTGTTCTTGCCCATGAGGCAGGACCAGTCTTAACTGATTGTTTCCCTGTTTGCTGGCCTTTCTTTGGATCCCAGCCTGGCTGTGTGTTCTTGGAGCACAACCTTGGATGCCCAACCAGGATGCTTCCCAAGAACCCTCAATATAGCTGCTTAACGAGCAGACCAGGACAGACCATTGGAGAGCTCCAGCAGAAAGGCCCCAGCCAACACATATCAGCCCACCCACACATATTCCCCTCACCATAGCTTTTGTCACACCACTTAGCCAGTACATGCTTCTCCACAGCCACCCCACCCACTGATTTTCCAGTGCACATAGGCAGATCTCATCTGCAGTCTGTGGCCAGCATACATGTGCATTCCTAGCCTGCCATACCACTACTGCCAGTGTGAGCACATCCCACTACACCCTGCCCCATTGAGATGCAGGTATCTAGGCTCTGCTGCAATTGACAGTATGAAGAAAGCACAAATGCCAGTGGTCTTACTCCTCCACACTGCCACTGCCACTGGTGCAAATGCACACACAGAGGCCAGCAGCTTGGCACTTGCCAGTGTCTGCACCTGCTGCCACTGCCACCAGCACAAATGTGAACATAGACACCATCAATACTTTTCACAAAAGTGTTCCACTTATGCCAATATGACCCTGCTATCACCAGCACAAGAACACACAGGAATGCCTCAGTTCTGCTTCTACCTGGACCCCACTACAGCCAACATGCATGTACCCGGCCTCACCTCTGCAGTGGCTAACACATGTGAGAAAGCATGGCTCCCACTGCCACTGCCCCAACAAAGCACTTTGGTTGGCATTACCCATCAGAGTGTTGTGATAAGTAGACTGGGTACACTTTGGTCCCTCTAGCACAGCAGGATCTTAAGATTGAGGGGTCCGAGAACAAAGCTGGGGGCTTGATACCAGACCCCAGAGTTATAGCATGTAGCCCAGGAGTGCTGAGCTCAGCCTTGACACCTTAAAAATCTTCCAGACACGAAAGTAGTCAACTGAACCCACCCTACACCACAATCAAACTCCCTAGGGTCTAAAATAAGACAAAAGCAAAAAAAAAAAAAAAAAAAAAATGAAAGGATAGCAACTTCACAGAGTGAAGAAACATTACTCCACACAAATAAGAAAGAATCAGCATATGAACTCTAGAAACTGAAAAAAAAAAGAAAAACCTGGAATAACTTCTCACCTTCAAATGACTGCATCAGTTCCCCAGCAATGGTTCTACCCAGACTAAAATGACTGAAATGACAGAATAGAATTCAGAACATGGAGATGAATGAAGATCATTGAAATTCAGGAGAAAGTCAAAACCCAATCCAAAGAATACAATAAAGCAATACAGGAGATGAAACAAGAAACCATTTTAAGAAAGATCCAAACTGATCTGATAGAGCTAAAAAAGCTCACTTTAAGAATACTATACAACTATAGATTTAAGTACATAGAGCATTGACTCTATAAAGCAACCACACAATGAAGTCTGCATAATAACCAGTTAACAACATGATGACAGAATCAAACACATATAAATCATGTTCACCTTGAATGTAAATGAGCTAAATGCCCGAATTAAAAGGCATACAATGACAAGTTGGATACAGAATCAAGATTCAACTGTCTTCAAGAAACCCATCTCACATGCAATGACACAGATAGGCTGAAAATAAAGGGAAAGAGAAAGACATGCCAAACAAACAGAAAACGGAAAAGAGCAGGGTCTAAATTTCAAAGAAAACAGTTCTAATTTCAGAGAAAACAGTCATTAAACCAATAATGATCAAAAATACATAGAAGGTCATTATATAATGGTAAAGTGTTCAATTCAACAAGAAGACTTAACTATCCTAAATATATATGCCCCAATACAGGAGCACTCAGATTTATAAAACAAGTTCTTAGGGACCTATGAAGAGACTTACATAACAACACAATAATAGTGTGAGTCTTCAACACCCCACTGACAGTATTAGACAAATAATCCAAGCAGAAAACTAACAAAGATATTCAGGACCTGAGCTTGACATTTGACCAAATGGACCTAGCAGGCAACCAAAGAACTCTCCATTCAAAAACATGTGTACATTTTATATTCAAATGGCACATATTATAAAATCAACAGCACAATCAGACAAAACAATTTTCATCAAATAAAAAAGTCATACCAAACACAATCTCTGATCATTGTGCAATAAAAATAGAAATCAGAAAAAGTGGACAAAGGATATGAACAGACACTTCTCAAAAGAAGACATTTATGGAGCCAACAAACATCTGAAAAAAAGCTCATCATCACTGATCATTAGAGAAATGCAAATCAAAACCACAATGGAGTATTGTCTTACACCAGTCAGGATGACAACTACCAGAATGTCAGGAAAACAATAGATGCTGATGAGGCTGTGGAGAAATAGGAATGCTTTTACACTATTGGTGAGAATTAGTTCAACCATTGTGGAAGACAGTGTGGCTATTCCTCAAGAATCTAGACCAGAAAATAAGATTTGACTCAGCAATCCCATTACTGTGTGTATACTCAAATAAATAGAAATCTTTGTACTATAAAGACACATGCACATGTATGTTTATTGCAGCACTATTCATAACAACAAAGGTGTGGAACTAACCCAAATGCTCATCAGTGATAGACTGGATGAAGAAAATGTGATACATATACACCATGGAATACCATGCAGCCATACAAAGAATGAGATTATGTCCTCTGCAGGGACATGGATTAACTTGGAAGCCATCAGTCTCAGCAAACTAACACAGAAACAGAAAATGAAACACTGCATGTTCTCACTCACAAGTGGGAGTTGAACAATGAGAACACATGGACACAGAGAAGAGAACAACACACACCAAGGCCTGTTGCAGTGTGTGGGGCAAGGGGAGGGAGAGCATTAGGAAAAATACCTAATGCATGTGGGACTTAAAAACTAGATGACAAGTTGATAGGTGTGGCATACCACCATGGCACATGTATGCCTATGTAACAAACCTGCATGTTCTACACATGTATCCCAGAACTTAAAGTAAAATAATAATAAAAAGAAGACATTCTGACACATGCTACAATATGGATTAGATATCTAAAATAGTCAAATTTCATAAAGAGAAAATTTAGAATGGTAGTTGCTAAGGGCTGGTAGAAGGGAATGAGGAGTTACTATTTAATGGGAATGGAGTTTCAATCTTCAAAAATAAGAAAGTAGTGGTTATGGATGGAGATGATGGTTGCAAAACAATGTAAATGTACCAAATACCAATAAACTGAATATTTAAACATGTTTAAAAAATAGAAATAAATACTGAGAAAACCCCTCAAAAGCATATGATAACATGGAAATTAAACAAGTTGCTTCTGAATGACTTTCTGGAAAATGATAAAATTAAAGCAGAAATCAAGAAATTCTTTGAAACTAGTAAGTAAAAACTAATAACACACCAGAATAGCTGAGAGACATCTAAAGCAGTATTAAGAGGGAATTTTATAGTGTGAAAAGCTCACAAACATACAGATTCAAAACTTTAAACATTTCAAATTAACCACTTAACATTACCCCTGGAGGAAATAAGGAAACAAGAGGAAACCAACCCCAAAGGTAGCAGAAGAGACACACTCAAATCATAGCTTAACTGAAGGAAATTGAGACACAAAAAACCATACAAAAGATCAACAAATCCATGAGGTGTTTTTTTGATAAATAATAAATGAGATTGATTAAAAGCCAGTTAGACTAATAAAAATAGAAACAATCCAAATAAAAACTATTGGAAATGACAGAGGGGACATTACCATTGAATACACACAAGTGCAAAAACAAAAACAAAAACAAACTCAGACTATTGTGAACACATCTATGCATACAAACTGGAAAACCTAGAAGAAATTGACTAATTTCTGAAAGCATAAAACCTCCCGAGATTGAACTGGGAAAAACTGAATCCCTGAACAAATCAATAATGAGTTCTGAAATTGAATCGGTAATATAAAACTTCCCTACCAGAAAAAGCCCAGGACCAGATGGATGCATAGCCAAATTCTACCAGATAGGTAAATAAGTGCTGGTACCATTCCCATTGAAACTATTCCCCAAAAAATGACAGAGAAGGAGGAGGCCAGCATCATACTTATACGAAATCTTGTAGAGACACAACTACAAAAGCAACTTTAGGCCAATATCTTTGATGAATATAGATGCAAAAGTTTCCAATAAAATGCTAGCAAACCAAAATCCAGTAGCATATCGAAGAGCTAATCCACCACTATCAAGTAGGATTTATTCCTGAAATTCAAGGTTAGTTCAACATACACAAATCAATAAATGTGATTCAACCCATAAACATAGAACTAAAAACAAAAAAACCCTATTCATCTCAATAGATGAAGAAAATTCTTTCTTTAAAATTCAACATCTCTTCATGTTAAAAATTCTCAATAAACTAGGCATTGGATGAACATACCTCACAATAAATAGAGCTATCTATAAATAACCTACAACCACATCATACTCAATGGGCGAAAACTGAAAGCATTCCCCCTGAGAATCAGAACAATACAATAATGCTCACTCTCACTACTTCTATTCAACAGAGTACTAGGTGTCCTAGTCAGAGCAATCAGGCAAGAGAAATAAATAAAATTCATCTACATAGAAAGTGAGAAAGCCAAACTCTCTCTCTTTGTAGACTGTATAAATCTGTATCTAGAAAACCTCATAGTCTCCGACCAAATGCTTCTAGATTTGATAAACAACTTCAGCAAAGTTTTAAGATACAGAATCAATGTAAAAAAAATCAGTAGCATTTCTGTACATCAACAACATCCAAGATGAGAGGCAACTAAATAATGTGAGCCCATTCAAACTTGCCAAAAAAGAATACAATACCTAGCAATGCAGCTAACAAGGGAGGTAAAACATATCCACTATGAGAATTAGAAAATATTGTTGAAGGAAATCTGAGATGAAACAAAAAAAATGGAAAAATATTTCATGCTCATAAATGGGAAGAATCTATATCATTAAATTACCCATTTGGCCCAAAGCAAATCCAATGCTATTGCTATCAATTATTAATGACATTCTTAGTGCAATTAAAACAAAACTATTTTAAAATTAATATGGCACCAAAAACAAGCCTGAATAGCTAAGGTAATCTTAAGCAAAAAGAATAAAGCCAGACATATCACATTACCCAAGTTTAAACTGTAGTACAAGGCTACACTAAACAAAACAGCACGGTACTGGCACAAAAACACATAGACCAATGGAACAGAATAGAGATCCCAGAAATAATGCCTCACAGATACAACCACCTGATCTTTAACAAAGTCAGCAAAACCAACCAATGGGGAAAGAACTCTCTAGTCAATGAATGGTGCTGGGATTAGTGGCTAGCCATTTGTGGAAGATTGAAACTGGACTCCTTCCTTAAACCATACACAAAAATTACCCTGAGATGGATTAAAGGCTTAAAAGTAAAGCCTAAAAATATAAAAACCCTGGGAAATTATTAAGGAAGTACTACTATGGACATAGGCCCTGGCACAGATTTCATGACAAAGATGTCCAACACAATTTAAACAAAAGCAAAATTGACAAATGGGACTTAATTAAACTAAAAGGCTTTTGCACAGCAAAATAAACTATCAACAGAATACACACAACCTACAGAATGGGAGAAAATATTTTTAAACTGCATCTGACAAATATCTAATATCCATGATGTATAAGGAACTTAAACAGTATCACAAGCAAAAAGAAAATAACTCCATTAAAAAGCAGACAAAGGACATGAACACTCACTTTTCAAAAGAAGGCATGCATTCAGCCAGCAAACATATGAAAAGATGCTCAGCATCACCAGTCATTAGAAAAATGCAAATTAAAACCATAATGAGATTCCATCTCACATCATCAAGAATAGCTGTTATTAAAAAGCCAAGCAATAACAGATGCTGGTGATGTTGCAGAGAAAAAGGAATGCTTACATACTGTCAGTGAGAATGTAAATTAGTTTGGCCATTATGGAAAGCACCTTGGCAATTCTTTAAAGTACTTAAAAGAGAATTACCGTTTGATGAAAAATCCCATTACTGGGTATATACACAAAGGAATATAAATTGTTCTACCATAAAGAAACATCCACACCTATGCTCATTACAGCACTATTCTCAACAGCACTATTGAGTGTTCATAGCACTATTGCATGTTCATTACAGCATATTCTCACCACTTCTATTCAACAGAGTACTAAATGTCCTAGTCAGAGAAATCAGGCAAGAGACAGAAATAAAATTCAGCAAGGACATTTAATCAACCTAAATGCCCATCAATGGTAGACTGAACAAAGAAAATGTAGTACATATATACCAGGGAATACTATGCAACCATAAAAATGAGATCATGCCCTTTGCAGCAACATGAAAGGAGCTGGAAGCCATTATCCTAAGCGAACTAATGCGAGAGCAGAAAACCAAATACTGGATGTTCTCACTTATAAATAGAAACTAAACACTGAGTACACATGGACACAAAGAATAGAACAACAGACACTGAGGCCTACTTGAGGGTGGAGGATTGGAAAACTCCCTATGGGATATTATGCCTACTATTTGGGTGACAAAATAATCTTTACACCAAAACTCAGTGACAGGCAATTTACATATGTAACAATCCTGCACATGTACCCCTGGACCTAACATAAAAATTAAAAAAATAAAAATGAATGATCTCACTCACTCAGATGTATGGTATCTGACAGACTTTACCTAAGTGTGTGTGTGTGTGTGTGTGTGTGTGTGTGTGTGTGTATTAATGTGCTTTCCTAGTTCTAGCTTCTTCATACAGAAGTCTCGGGATTCTAAATGCAGTAAGAAATCAAGACCTAATGTGATAATGATTTTTAAGTTCCTGCTTATTTGCTTATGTTTTATGGGATCATAGAAGGCACGTGACCATCCTGTGTTCAAAGGATAGAAAAATAATCTCTACCACTTAAGACACTGTAAAACTTTGTTGGTATTATTGGAATGTACCATAGAGCCATCAGTGGCAATGAAATTCTGTAAGATAAAGTATATTTGGAAACACTTTAGAGTTAAGAGACTTTACAATATTGACAAATGTAGTAGTTTCTATTTACAATATGCATATATAGGCCAGTCTTAAATATTATTTTAACTCATATTTTATCAAACATTTTAAAGCAACTATGCACTGTTGAATGGTGATACTGTTACCTTACGTGCTATTTTTTAAATTAGAACAATTTTATTAATTTATCTTGCCAAATATAAAAAATATAACAATACTTTACAGAAATAAAGCAAATATACAATGGCTGTGTCTCAAAAAGATGCTAAACATATATGTAACTTTGTTATAATTGATTTGGTGTTATTGCAGTAATTTATCATCTTCTATGGAATTTGTAATGCATGTTTTCTTCTGAAAAGCTCATCGTAGAGACAAAATTATGATTTAATATGAAGAAATGTAAGCTATTGTTGAACATCAACAGTAGTCAATAGATTATATTGTTAAATTAAGAATAAATCTGCAAGTGAAGAATAATTCAATCATGTCATGTAGCACAGCATGGTGAATAAAAATATGAATTAACCCTAGAAACTTAAGACGATAGTTTTAGTTCTGATAATTGCGATAGTGGGTTGGATGGAATGTTTTTCTACCTCTTAACCACATAACTCTATCAATAAGCCCAATTGAAAAGGTTAATCAAATAAATGTCTTTCATGTTTGTTTGCCCAGCAAAACTTTAATTAACTGTAATGATCAATGAGTGTGGTGAAACATTTCCTTATTATGAAAGATTTCCCAAATATCCTTTTTGGTTAAATCTTGAATTTTTGATTATTTTTTTCTAAATTGTATAAGTCATGTTTTCTCCCTAAAATTTTGCTCCACAGAATGGAATTTCCAGGGAGGTAGCACGAGGAGCTCTGTGGATATATTCCCCAGTGAAACAAACAAAGCCGCTGAAAATTATGAAAATAAACAACAATTTCAACTTTCTAGAAATTGTCCTAAAAGTATACAGCAAATAAAGAAGCATTAATTCATGAAAATATATTGTCATAGATTAAATTGTGTTCTCCCAGAATTCACCGGTATAAGACTTAACACCCACATGTCAGAATGTGACCATATTTGGGAATGAGGTTGTTGAAAATGCAATTATTTAATTTGAATTAATCAGGGTAGCCCCTAATCTAAAATGATCTGTGTCTCTACTAAAAGAATGATTGTGATTTTGGACACAGACAAGAACACATGTAAACACTACCAGCAATTTGGGAAGCCAAAGTGGGTGGATCACTTGAGCCTAGGAGTTTGAGACCAGCCTGGGCAACAAGGTGAAACCCTGTCTTTACAAAAAATACAAAAATTAGCCAAGCATAGTGGCACTCACCTGTAGTCCTAGGTATTTGGGAGGCTGAAGCAGTAGAATTGCTTAAATCTGGGAGCTCAATACTGCAGTGAGCCAAGATTGCACCATTGCACTGGGTAGCAGAGTGAGACCCTGTCTCAAAAAGAAAAAAAAAAAAAAAGATGAAGGCAGAGATTGAGATGAAGCTTCTATATGGCAAGGAGTGTAAATGGCTTCAGCAAACAAAATGCTAGAAGAAAGGCATGGAACTGATTATTTCTCACAACTTTCAGAAGACAAAAACCCTGCTGACATCTTGATTTCAGACATCTAGCCTCCAGAACTGTGAGACAATACATTTCTTCTAAGGTATTCAGTCTCTGATACTTTGTGGTACTTTATTACAGCAACCCAAGGAATATAATACTAAAATACCTTATGAAAAGGGAGTATCTGTGGCCTTGGAGTCATGATCCACCACAGCTCCCAGCTCAAGTTGATGGAAGTACCGCTCTGGGAAGATGGGACCAGAATGACAGGGCTCACTATCCTCTCAGCTCCCAGTAAAGTGAATACCCTCCCCTTATCTCACCGAGAGGGATAGTCTGTCAGCATTTCTTATTCCCTAAAAGTCCAACTTGAAGAAGGTAAAAGCCTGATGAGTACATTTGAGAATTCAGAGTCTCCCTTTCTTTACCCAACCCTTAACTGTAGGACAGAGGCTCTACTCAATATGTAGTAGGCAGAGAATACTGAGGCCCCACTCATTCTTTATCCAGCTTACCTGTAGGGGAGAATTTCTATTCCAAGAAAGGAAGGTAAAAAATATCAGAGGCTATTACCTGGCTCAGTGGCTCAAGAGTAGTGGCTCAAGATTTTTCTCAGGGGGAATAGGCATTTCATTTAAAAAAAAGCTCTGGGGCTGGGCACAGTGGCTCAGGCCTGTAATGCCAGTATTTTGGGAGGCTGAGGTGGGCAGATCACCTGTGGTGAGGAGTTCGAGACCAGCCTGGCCAACATGGTGAAACGCTGTCTCTACTAAAAATGCAAAACTTAGCCAGGTGTGGTAGCGGGCATCAGTAATACCAGCTACCTGGGAGGCTGAGGCAGGAGAATTGCTCGAACCCGGGAGGCAGGGGTTGCAGTAAGCTGAGACCATGCCATTGCACTTCAGCCTGGGCAACAACAGCAAAACCGTGTGTAAAAAAAAAAAAAAAAAAAAAAAAAAAAAAAAAAAAAAAAAAAAGGCTCTGAGGCTTTTGGCAAAGGACCTTATTTTATTTGAAATAGAAATGTGTGGAAGTTCACACCTAAGGACACTGTCAAAAATAACAGTTCCTCTTAATTAAGAGCAACAAGCTAAACCACAGGCCATCTAGTTTACCAGAAAGAACCAGGGAAAGAGACAGCCAAGAAGAGCCCACTTAGGGTCAGAAAAAACTCAAAGATTGTCTCAAAACTTACCCCTTTGTGAATTTACTTGTTTTAGATGAAGAATTTATTTCCCAGAACATTGTCAAATGTTTCCACAATTCAAAAAAAAATTAGTATTTGAGGTTATGAATATGCTTAGTTTGATTTAACTATTACACATTATAGTCATAAATCATAACATCATTTTGTACCCCACAAATATATACAACTATAATTTTTTAATTCACAATGAAAAATTAAAAGTCAAAACCAAAATCAAAATGAAGAATCAGAGAGTAATTGGTGGAGTCAAATAGGTGGAGTATAATACAAATGAAGCAGATGACTTAATTAGTGATCACAGAAAGAGACACTCAGAGAGTCCTGCTAAAACCAAAATCTGCCTGTGGGGGAGACCGTATATCAGATTTTATAAACAACTTCAAAATAGCCATTGTTAATATGTCCAAAGACCTAAAGGAAACCAGGCTTAAAGAAGTAAAGTATAAAGAAAGTGTCTCATAAAATAGAGAATATTGATAGTAAGTTAGAAATTATTGAAAAAAATGAATTTCTGGAGCTGAAATGTACCTTAACCAAAATGAAAATTAATTAGGCTTAATGGTAGATTTGAATTAGCATAACAATGAATTAGAAGACATGGAGGCAGATCAATGCAGATTAGATCAATACAGATTAATGCAATCCAAGCAGAGAGAAAATAGAATGAAGAAAATGAACAGAGACTCAGAGAACTGAGAAACACCTTTAAAGTGCAACAAGTGCATGTTATGTGGGGTGGGGGATGACAGATAAATTGAGCAAAACAAGAAAGAAGCAGGAAAAATATTCAATGAAACAATAGCTAAAACCTTAGTAAACATGCTGAAAACGTCTTTGCAGATATTAACACTCTGATTCTAAATATTCTGTGGAAGTTCAAGGACATAGAATAGCTAAAACTATATTTAAAAATAAGAACAGAGTTAATGGAGTTACATTCATGATTTTTCAAGTAACTACAAAGCAACAATAAACAGCACAGTGTGGTACTGGCATAAGGATATGAATATAGATAACTGGAATGGAATTGATCATTTAGAAACAATCCTTCAGTATTATTGTATTTGATTTTCACCAAAGTTGATGAAATACTTTAAGGGAGAAAAATAGTACTTCAAGAATTGGTACGGGGGCAATTGGATATCCACATGCAAAAGAATAAAGTTGGATCACGAATTAACACTATATAAAAATTAACTTAAAATGCATCCAAGACCTAAATGTAAGACCAAAAACTGAAAAACACTTAGAACAACATAGGGCTGACATATGTGTGATCTTGGTTTTTGCAATCTTTTTCTCAAATATTATTCAAAAAGCACATATAACAAAGGAAAAACAAAATGTTATATTTGTCTATAATGGGATATTATTTATTGAGAAACATGAAATATATACTTTTACATGTCACAAAATGACTAAACATTGAAAACATTATTCTCAGTAATATTAGGCAGATATTTATATGAAATAGTTAGTCAATGTAAATTAGACTTTAAAATTTCGTACATCAAATGGCACTATTAAGAAAGTGAAAAGACAATTCACAAAGTCGGAGGAAATATTTGCTAAACATGTATTTAATAAATGTTTAGTGTCTTAAATATATAAAGTACTCATATCTTACCAATAAAAAGGAAAATAACCCAACATGTAAAAATGGGCAAAGGATCTAAATAAATTTTATCCAAATAAGATGTACAAACAGAGAATAAGAACATAAAAAGATGTTCAGCATCATTAATCAATGGGAAAATGCAAATCAAAATGGCAGTGAAACATGACTGCACATCTAAGTGTTGATGAGAATGTGGAGAAATTGGAACTCTCTTACATTGCTAGTAGGAATGTAAAATAGTGCGGTCATTGCAGCAATTTTGTTGGTGAATCCTTAAAACTTTAAGTGTAGAATTATCATGTAAGCCAGAATTTCTACTATTAGATATATACCAAAAAGTAATGAAAATATATCCTTAGAAAAGCTTGCAGATGAACGTTCAGAGCAGCATTATTCATAATAATAAAAAAGTGTAAATAATCCAAATACCCATGAACTGAGGAATGAATAACAAAAATATTGTATTTTAATACAACGGGATGTTATTTATTCATAAGTAGAAAAGAAGTACTCTTACATATCACAAAATGACTGAACATAGAAAACAATATTCACACTAATATAAGCCTGATATTTATGTGAAATATCCAGAATAAGCAAATACATACAGACAGAAATCCGATTTGGAATTGGAAGGGGGTGCGTAGATAATGCAATTTAGATTGAATGCTTATATGCTAGGGTTTCTCTTTGAGGTAATGTAAGTGTTCTAGAACTAGATAGTGGTGTTGGGTCTTGTTTCTACAATTTTATGAATATACTAAAAAGCAATGAATTGTATACTTTAAAATTTTAATTTTTATTTGATGGAAATTTCATCTCAGATAAAAATGCCAACAAACCCAGATTCCCTAAGGTAACAATTTACTTCATATCAAAGTAGAAAAAAATACACGATTATAGTTTAATTAACTTAATAGACATTGAACAAAGAGTAATTTACTGTACTAAATCGAGGGGGAAGGTTGCCTGAAGATACTTTTCTAGTAGTCTGTTCTCTATAAAGTAGACCTTCTCTGATCATGATTTTGTTTTTAAGCTATATTACTCTTATTTTTTATAATAGGCAATCACTTCCCATCTAAACAGTAATGTGATTATAGTGCTTTTATGAAACCTCTCTATACTACATCCGTATTGTGTTTCAAAATTTCAGTCTTCTTAAAAGGATGACTACCAGTTTAATAACTGCACAATTTATTTTGGAGCAAAAAATCTAACAAGAGGAGTCATTCTCTGAAAATGCAAACATGGTTATTTTCATATTCACGTTTTACTCTGTTTCAGATGTAAGAATTATTCTTTAATCAGTTTAATTACTATATTTCAGTCTTTATAGAATGTTAATCATTACCCTTTCAGGTCCAACCTGAGTTGTTCAATTCAGATGCATAAAATAAGTAAGTTTCTGATACTCTGGCTGAATATTCTGAAGAGTGCGCAAGAATAAATATTAGAAAGCACGTTGTATTTTCTATTGTTTTTGTCTATCTACACTGTGAAGGAAGAAACTCCAGATGTAAATACCCCTTAGACTTATGATTGTCATCATTTGTTTTTGCAGCTCTCTGCGTACATAAAGGGTATTCCTTTGCCAAGTACAAGTGACATCAGGATTTCTTCATTTTGCGTTGTAACTTACAAAAGAAAAAACAAATACATGTATGTCAAAATAACTGATCGGTGTTCTTCGAAAAGTGTCAATGTCAAGGAAGGCATAGAAAGACTGAGGAAGTATGACAGACTGTGGGTAATGAAGCGCAAGAAGTAATCTTGGAAGAGAAAAAGCACATTAGTTAAAATGCAAGTGAAATCAACGTAAGTTCTGCAGTTTATTAATAGCATTGTACCAACGTTAATTTATTGGTTTTGATCATTTTACTCTTGCTATATATTAAGGTAATTATAGGGGAAGCTGGTTGAGGGAAATTAAAGAACTCGTAATGATTTTATTAGTTTTCTCTAAGCCCTTTCTACTGACCACTCAGGATATTGAATATTTTTTCAAATAAATGTTTGCATTTTTTATTTTCTTCTTCTCTGAATTGGCTGTTCATAAACTTTATGCATTTTTCTATTTGGTAATTAGTCTTTTCCTTATTAATATGCATAGGATCTTTTGTCTAAGGCATCTTAACACCAGGCTTAGAAGATATTTGAGACATACTTTAAAAAGCATTTATTGTTTGTCTAAAATTCAGATTAAACTGGGATTTTTAAAATTAGTGGTTATGGTTGTATATCTTTTTGAATACACTAAAACTTCTGGATAGAATATTGTAAATAGGTAAATTTTAAGATATGTGAAAATATATCAGAAAAGTTAACATAATTAAATAATTAGATCTTATAGGACAACATTAAAAACACCAGAACTAATGTAAATTCACAGTATTTTTCTTCTTAGGGATAGTTAATGTCATGAAAACCTCAATTTTTTCCACATTAAATACACACATTGTTCTCATTCTAATGTTTTAAAATTGAATTAAATAATATAATTTTTACATGGAACAATACATATTAAATGCCAATAAAATTACAATAAAATTAGCAAAATAGTATTACTGATTTAAGACCTTCTATATCAGAGAGCTAAGTTACTATAAAGTTAGGTGGATAAGAATGGGCAGATTAGTTGTGGAGCATAATAGTGTAAAAATGGATCTAAGAAATATTGAAAATTAAAATGTGACAATTTTGACGTTTCAATTCAGTTGACAGAGCATAATTTACTTAATAAATGGTGCTGGAAAAATTGACTATTCATTTGAGAAAAAAATACACTACTTGACATAATCAAAAAATGAATTACAGATACAAAATGTAACAAGTAAAATAATTAAAATATTTTGCAAAAACTTGGGAAATGCTCAGATTAGTATGGAAAAGGTAAAAATCTACTTAAACAAGAGAGAAAAATAAAAGCCATTAAAATTAACAAATTCAGTGCCCTAATTGTTTGGGAAAGAATATCATAAAATTCAAATAACAAACTGAGTAGTTTCGATTAATCCCAGTTTAATTTGAATTTTAGATAATAAATGATTTTTAAAGTATAAGTATGCCTCAAATATTTTCTAAGTTTAGTGTTAGTGAGGTAATATGACTAGTCAAAAGATCCTATGCTTATGAAAAAGGAAAAAACTAATTACCAAATAGAAAAAATGCATAAAGATTATGAACAGCCAAATCAGAGAAAAAGAAAATAAAAAATGCAAACATTTATTTGAAGAAACATTCGATATCATAAGTGCTCAGGGAAAGCCACTGTATTTTTTTATACATACCCAATGGTAAAACTTAATATGAGTAATATCCAGTATTGCCAAATAAGTGAAAAGACATTCTCATTAATGCTGGTGGCATTGCAAAATGCATGACTTAGAAAATCTTGCAGTAACTAATAAAATAAATGTATACATATTATTTGGTCAAGAAATCACACTTTTAAGAATTTTGCCTACAAGAAAAATGAAAGTACTAGTATGCATGTACATATAGATATAGATATGCGTGTGTGTGTGTGTGTGTGTGTGTATGTGTGTATGTGACTTTTTTCAGCATTTTGGTAGCCTGAATGTACAATAGTGAATTGGTGGAATAAGCTGTCGTTTATTCAGTGGCAATATTCAAGATATTTAGGAATCAGTATAACACAGGTCTTGATAAGTCTCAACAGATATACAATATTATCCCTGAGTCTTTCTATTGAATAGAATATTGTGCAGCCAATAAAAAGAGTGAGTTGTATGTATATGTTGATCAGGATATATTTCAAAAATTATAGGATTAAAAAATCAAATTGCAGAGTAATGAGAATAACATATTCCCATTTGAATTTAAAATATAGCAGCAAGAACAACTTTTGTGAGCAGGTGTAATTGTGTGTGTGTGTGTGTGTGTGTGTGTGTGTGTGTATGTGTGTGTCAGAGAGAGAGAGAGAATTAGTAGAAAAAGAATATGAATGGATACTATTAATTTTCATAATTGGTTACTTTTGGGAGGTTGTAATTAGCAGGTGAGAAGGAAAAGGAAACAACATTTGCACACAGAAATACATTTTCCAAAGTACAAAACAGTATTAAATTAGAAGTTTTAGAAAATTCACCCACTCCTCACATCATCAGTCTTATTACTTAATTGCCATTTATTTTCTGTTTCTGGTCATTTTCAAAATAACTAGAAATAATATTCTGAAACTTGTATTTTAGTATGAACAATTGAGCTTAAGTGGAGTATTAAGGTCTTTTGAACTTCCCAATATCTGTTAACTACCTATCGGTTTTATTATTCTCCTACTGGTTATCTTTATAAAGCCCTATTTCTCAATTTGCTAATTTTAATTGTTAACCATTGACTCCTTCATAAGTCAGATGAGAAAGTCAATACAATCTTTATCCCTCCTTTTACATCTCTGTTTGTGTCAATGTGAACTTTTAAAATATATTGTCAATTTATAACCTATTAATCCTGCAATTTAAATATAATTAAAATGTTCATATTTAACAAAGTTTTATAGTCTTGATAAAAATGGGAAAGATTTTGTTGAGACTTTGCTTTGTCTCAAAAGAAACCTAAAACTTTTGTTTATTCAATCTTGTATAACAAAATTGATGTTTTAATTTAAAATACGGTTTTTTTTTTTTTTTTTTTTTTTTTTGAGACTGGGTCTCACTCCTGTCACTCAGGCTGGGAAACACTGGCAAGATCATGGCTCACTCTTGTTTCAGCCTCCTAGACTCAGATGATTCTCCCAACTCGGCCTCCCGAGTAGCTGGGACTACGAGAGTGTGCCACCTTCTCCGCCTTAACTTTTTAGAACAAAAAGATGAACGAAAATGCATTGATTTATAAGGAGAAATTTATACAGAAATTCTCCAAGTAAATTATCGTATTCTATGATATTCCTCATTATACGTTAAAATTCCATGGCACAAAAATAAAATAGGCGATTTTTGCAAAAATATTTATGAAGGCTTCATCTGTTTCTCAAAACATTTCCCTAATAATTTGATACATAAATTATTCTCTTGTAAAATACCTATCATGCATTATACTTTTTCTTCAATTTTTAACAGATACTCATTTACCAATGACAGTCATGCGATTCTTGCTATTTCCCAATAAAACTTTCATTGTGATGTCCGATATTTTTGCAATTCATTCTCCATTTAATTTGAATTTATTCTATTGATATTATAATTTTAATAAAATTGAAACGTCTATTTTGTGCTTTCCAACTACTCTTTTCTTATAGGAACCTATTCTCACTTTATAAATCTGGGGATCTTACTTTTGATTCTCCCAAGAATATTAATTAGAATAAATTTTAAAATTTATTATTATTTACTTCCAAGTTATCCCTGGATTAGTTATTCTGTGTGTGTGTGTGCTTCCATTTTTTCTCAAATGTCTGATGATGCTTGGTTTTCCATTCATACTCATAGGAGATGCACTTGATATATTATTACAGGTAGCTACCAAGCAATTTTTCTGACATTATTGAAGTAGCCTTCTCTCACAGGCTTCCATCCTGAAAGGAAGGCAGAAATAACTTCAGACTAGTGGGCTATATTTTAGTTTTTATGGTAGAAAACAAATGAGGATGGTTCTTCACTGGATATCAGCTACCATAATAAAAGCACTATCCTCTTCCTGGCATGTTTCTCATTTCTTTGGAAAATAGCATTTCAGCCTCAACCTGCTGATGAAGGCCAATACTGGGTATATAGAGGTATTGCTGACCTACATGGCCACAGCCAGTTTACAGATGCTACCGGTCTCAAAAAAAAAAAAAAAAAATCAGTGATTTTATTACATTTTATTTTTTAATGTATTTTATTATATGTCACATACATAGATTACTATAAATCTGTTTATAAAATATTGATAAACATAATTTATTTCTTATTTTTGATAGAAAATAGTAAAACTGGAAAATTTAACATTTTTCTGTGCCATATGAAATCATCTTGTACGTTGCCTGGGATGAGCACCCACAACCTTGAGACAAATGCTGTGGACCATCAATCATGTTGTTTTATAATTCTATTTCCTTTCTACTTTTCTGATGATAAGCAACTCTAACCTCTTCTGCAGCACACTATGCATGCCCTGAGCTGTGGCTCTCTCCATTCTATATTATCCATCAATATGGTCCCACCTTTCTCCATGTTCCAGAAATATGTCAAGGCTCTGGTCTTCTGATGCCTCTCATTGGGCATTCAGTTATGCCACTCAACAAATTTATGAACTTAATGTCTTTAGTACTTCATTATTATTAATCAGACAGATTTCGAAAAAAAAAAGACAGATAAATATGTGCTGTCTATCATCTTCAATTGGAAATTCTATCAAGTATTTTCATTCTTCTCAGGTTAGAGGGCTCCATTTGTACTGGTAGACGATAGGGATTCAGTGATGGATCCAAAGGGAAAATCATTTTTATATTAATTAATAAAGGTAAATACCCTAGGGTTATAATCCTGAATACAACAAGTAGGCAATGTCCCTAAACTATGACATTTTTTACTTTAAAGAGATTATAAATGCTGAATTCAAGTTGTATTAAGAAAATGAACAGTATTAGGGAATTTGGTTGGGCATAAGAAGCTTTATAATGCAGCATTTTTAGAGTAAGATATAATATTAATTCTTCAGTCTGTTGTTAGTGTCCTCTCACAGTTGCAGCCCCATAATAACAAGCATCCTCTTTAATGTTTAGGGCCTGCTGTGCCAATAGTACATTTAACAAAATACATTGGTTCTAGGCTTTCTGACATGGATTCACACTGAGATAAACACAATTAACAAGATCAATTTAAATTTTGGCTCTTTGGTAATTGTTTATTAATGGGATTTTGAGATTACTTTTTTAATTTTTTTTTTCAATCAGGGTTGTTATTTGCTGTGTGTTTTTTATTTTAATGCCGGATATTGTCTGTCTGATCCATTTCTCAATGGCATGAAGGCAATAATTACCTTTGTAAATGATCAAAGGATAATCTTTCTTAAGGTTTTTGTAGCAGAACAATTATGGAGAAACTATCTTAGTTACAATAGGTTTAGAAAGCAAGTTATTCATAAATAAACTTTATGTTTAAAAATTTATTTTAGCTTTTGTTTAACATATAGGAGCACCATATACTTTTTATTTATTAATTTTTAATTTTTGTGGTTCTGTAATAGGTGTATATATTTATGGGGTATATGAGATGTTTTGATGAAGGCATACAATGCATAATAACCACATCAAAGTATATGGAGTAGCCATCACTTCAAGAGATTATCCCTTATGTTACAATCTGTGTATACTATTATTATTTATTCATTTTTAATTGCTGTGAGTGCATAGTAGGTGTATATATTTATGGAGCATATTAGATATTTTGATACAGACATATATTGCATAATAACCACATCAAGGTAAATGGAGTACCCATCACTAAAAGAGTTTATCCATTGTGTTACAATCTAAGTATACTTTTTTTTTTTACCATTTTTTTTTATTGCATCTTAGGTTTTGGGGTACATGTGAAGAACATGCAAGATTGTTGCATAGGTACACACATGGCAGTGTGGTTTTCTGCCTTCCGTCCCCTCGCCTGTATCTGTCCTTTCTCCCCATGCTATCTCTTCCCACCTCCCCACCCCCCGTCCCTCCCCCATTTCCCCCCAACGGACCCCAGTGTGTAGTGCTCCCCTCCCTGTGTCCATGTGTTCTCATTGTTCAACACCCACCTATGAGTGAGAACATTCGGTGTTTGATTTTCTGCTCTTACTCTTAGTTATTTAAAAATGTACAATTCAATTACTACTGACCGTAGTCACCCTGTTTTGCTCTAATTTTAAACCATGCTATCACTTATCATCATTGAACTCACAGTATGTGGCAAACCACATTATCTTCCATAGAACTGAGGGAATGTGTTCTCTTTCTGGGTCCACAGGGGGACCCAGTAGTTTTAAGGGCAAGAACTTCCCAGGGTCATGCCGCCCTCCCATCTCTCCCTATCCAGGAGATTTAATGGTTTCTGTTTAATTTTCACATGCATGGGAATAGGTCACAAGTCAATCACTCCAGCGGAAGTTTAAAGGAACTACTTTCACTGGCCACGGGTCTTGAAGAAGGTGAAAATTCCTCCCAAGTTAAAAGTCCCCTTCTTCCACACCCCCTCAGACTCCATGTTTGGATCCCCTTCCATGAACACTCCCTTCATGGAAGATGTCTTTCTCTCTCCTGGATTTCCCCTCTGGGGTCCCCTTTCACACACGCTCTCTCTCATGGAATCTTTCTCTCTTCCTCTCCTTTTTCTTTTTCTCTGCCTAAATAAATCACTATCTGCAAACACTGTTTTGGGGTCTGGTATTTACGAGTGCACTGCGCCATAGTCTCCTCTCCCATTCTTGGGTGAGTAATAGACCAGGAACCTGGAGAAACATCCTCTCAGGGGAGTTGAGGGCTCTCCTGAACCCCAACATTACAGAACTGCTATGGAATCGTGGAGCAACTATTGTTTCTGAAGATAAGCTGTGTGACTTTGGGCAAGGCTTAACCACTATAAGTTTGAGTTTTCTCATATATAAAACAGGGGTAATAACTATCTCCAAATTGCTCTGGTGGTTAAATGAGATAACATATATAAAGTGACACAAAATCTTGGTACATTTCCTGACTACTCAGCCATTCAATGTATTAGAATTTATTTTATTCTTTCTTCTTTAAGGGGTTTACTTGATTGCTCAGACAACTTTTTTAAAGCCATGCCACCACGTGGAGTTTCCAAGAACTCAGGCCAGTAGTAGATCTGCTGTATCACACTTTAAAGTTTAGAAAATATGAAGTTCTAGAGGTCATTTGGAAAAAAAATGTCTATAATACATCTTCTTGTAAGCCATAAAAAGATTTTAAAAAGACAAAATAATATCAGGTAACATAATAATTTCATCAGGAGTAAATATACTGTTTGCATTCTGAGGAAAAAGCAAACAAGGATGTCAAATAGTCAAAAGACCCCAAAAGGATTTTTTAAAATATAGATTCCTTAGCTCCATCCCAAACATATTGAAACAGTATACTGAAGAATCAGAATTGTACATAAGTATTTTTAAAGACCTCCTGATTATTTTGATGATCGTCTTGGTTAGAAGTCACTGAAATAAGAGACATAGAGAACATCTGTGCTATAGCACTCTATCGAATCAGGTTGCCAGACTGCTGCATATTTAAATAATATTATTATAGTTCCCCTGTAGAAACTCCTAGATAAATGCACAGTTTCATACTTTCTATCTACTCTTTTCCATGGTCACCATTTATTGAAAAGTTTCTAAAGTCTGCCCTTATATTTTATTTGGTAAAATTATCCAATGCAGTAGTTTGTTGCCTAATACTTCTTTTCGTTTGTTTTTTGAATCAGAGTCTGCAATGGTGTGATCTTGGCTCACTACACTATCCAGCTTCTGGACTGAAGAGATTCTTGTGCCTCAGCCTCCTGAGTAGCTAGGATTACAGTCGTGTGCCACCACACATCTAGCTGATTTTTGTGATTTTAGGAGAGATGGGGTTTCACTATGTTTGCTAGTCTGGTCTCAAACTCCTGGCCTTACGTGATCCACAGCCTTGGTTTCCCAAAATGCTGGGATTACAGGCATAAGCCACCATGCCTGATGCCTAATATTTCTTATATTAAGTATTACAGTATATTTATCTAAAATATAAGGACCTAGTCACAGAGGCCACCTTATCTGAAAATCTCTTTTGCTTCTTTAATTCGAGAATTAGAGTTAATGCATTATTATTTTTATTTCTTTTATTGCCAGTAAGCTAAATACCTCTCTGCGACCTCCACACTAACCTCCGTCTATTATTGGCTGTTGCTTATTTTCCCCTGCTTTAATAATTTTAATACATCTATAACTCTTGCTAAAAGTCAGCTAGCTGGAAACAGTTTTTGAAAGAAAATGTGACAGAAACAAAATATAAATGTAATGCATTGGTACTCCTAAGCATCACGAACCTCGCTAGCTAAAATTTACTCTGTAAACTCATGCCTCAGTATTTAATGTTTTATGTTTCATTCATTTTCCATATAGGGTGCTTATAACATGCCCTAATGAAATTTTCTGATACCAGAGTCTTGTAGAACTCTAACATGTTTAATTACAGCTTATTTTGCTCTTAAAAAATAGAACCTTAAGACTTACTTAAAGGAATTTCCTTTAGTATATTATGGTGCTAGCAAGTATGTAATAAAGATAGCTTTGGGGAGCAGTGGTAAATTCCAGAAGGAATATTGGCAAGTTGAGTACCTTTGCACGTGGAATCACAGGAAGTCGTTTAACCTTGCTTTATATCCAATACTGCTTAACTGGCTTGAGAAGGATAATGGGGATTTCATTTGACAGATTAGGCCATGGCTACTTGTTACACCACACTTCAGGAACGTTAATGCTATTCTACCAGCCCATGCTCATGCCTTTTCCTCTTCTCCTCTCCTGTCTTCTCTTCTCACTTTTTCCCCACCACCATTTTTCTCTTGTTACTTTATGTTTCTCATTTATCACCTCTTTTTTTTTCCATTATACTCCACAATAATATTTATGTCACAGGATCTTTGGGGTGTTGCTTTTTTGGCTGGAAACCTCTGTGGCCAGTGGTGTCTTTGCCTGAGTTATTGTCCTGCATCAATCTCCAAATTGTACCAATTCAAAGAACTAGGTACACAGACAAGTGGAAGGTGAGCAACATGAAGAGAAGCTTTATTGAGTGTTACAATAGCTCAGAGGAGACCCACATTGGTTAGCTCCTCTCTGTAGGCAGGTCGTGCCATCAAGTGTTCAGCTCTTAGCAGAGAGGAGAGGTCCTGGAAAGGGTGGCTCCTCTCTGCAGGTAGATGGTCTCAACAACTGTTCATCATTCAGCAGAGAGAATAGCTGTGAAGATTTTTCCTCTCTGCAGCTGTTCATCTCATCATGTGCAGCTCTCAGCAGAGAGGAGGCCCTGGAAAGGGTAGCTCCTCAGAGAAGAGGAAGTGTGTGCCAACTGGTCCATGGGAGGCCATGGGCAGACCAGAAAAGGCACCACAAGTCCCCACTCTGGTTGGCAGGTCTGGCAGCTCAGTCCCATGGCCTAAAGGTGGGGCCTTTACTGGGGACCCACACCCTTCCACCAAGGAGCCTGCCTGCCTCCTGCCACCTACCATGGTGTGCAGGCCACTTATGCCAATGGGCACCTGCAGATCAGCACCAAACTGACCTCAGCAACCTCCCCTTCCCCCCATGCTTTTCAGGCACCTAATGGCTGGAGGGTGACAATGTGGCAGGGCCTGAGCATGGGTATAACTGGCTGGGCTGTGACAGTGCCTGGCTTGGCTCCAACCCAGCTCTGAGATTGGAGCAGGCACTGGGAGTGGGCAGAGGTCAGGCAGTAGGACAAGGCATCTCCAAGCATACAAGGGTCCCCAAGAGCACATGGAAGCCTGGATCTATAACCCTGAGTTGGGTGCTGCACCTGCATGAGGGAAGCAGGGCATGGTTCCTGCCTGCTCCCAGCCCCGAAGAGTATGGGGAGGACTGAGTCTACCATCCTGATTTGGGTGGCTTCAGTTGTGCCTGAGAGAAGGGGCTGCTGCCTTCTCCTGGCTCCCACTGCTTTGTGGAGCATGCAGCTCAGGCTGTGCCCCCTCACAGCCTGGGGCACAGACTCCTGATGTTCGTCGGACCCAGGCCAGCATCCAAGGCAAGGGCAACATGCCACAAGCTACCTCTGCTGCCTCGGTGCTCAGGGGCAGCCCAGCATGGAGCAAATCATGGCCTCAGCCCTGCCGTTGGGAGTGGCAGGTTTGGTGGTCTCCACAACATGGGGTAGACACCAGGGATGAAGCCCCAGGTGGCCATGCACAGAGCCTCCTCCTGAGGCTCAGATATCTGGTACCCCAGGTAGAGTGGGCACAGTGGCTTCCTTGCTGGCTAGGGCATCATTCCCACTTCCCTTCCCAGACCCCAAGCATGACCCCAGGTCTGCATTGTAGCCTCTCTCTGCTCAACAGCTGCCCCTTTGATGCACTGCTCCCCAATCAGTGGGCAACGTGGCTCCGTCCCACCATGGCAGTCCCCAAGGCAAAGGGCTGCAGTAACAGCTGCCTTCTCTCTGCACCCTCTGCAGTGACCAGTGTGATTGCAGCAGCTGCATCAGACAGCCCTCCACTGCCATCACTTATATTCTTTACTTAGGCTCATTAGAAACTTAAGGCCAACGAGTTTCTTAATTCTGAAAGGATTGCAAGTAAGCTTTCTCAGAGGCCTCAAAATTCCCAAAAATGTTCCTGGCCCTATCTTGGATGTTGGAGAATTGTTTCACCTCGTTGTTACATTTAAATATTTACACCAGAAAAAGTTTGCCAAGTTTATAATAAGCACAAAAGAAAATAAATTCATTATGCTCAGTGTGATTACTTTTACCACAATGTCTACCACAGGGCAGCTGTTTGTTTTCAGTATCATTCTCTTGGATCAATCAGGTAGACAGCTGGTTTTTTAAGGGCATGTCTGTTCATTTATGTTCCTTTGAACTGTAAATCTATCATCATGCTTACTTTTAAAATTTCAGCCTAGATCTCACAATTCCATCATTGAAGAAAATCTTTATATTACAACATATTCAAAAAAAGCATATATAATTACCTACTCTGGACATTTTAAACACATGCAAAAACTATGCACAATAAATTACCTTAATTTATCAGAGTTTAGAAAAAACAAGTTTGTTTTATGTGACTGCAGTATGTCCTCATAATTCCTGTGCAAGATAAAATATTGCTACTGACACACCATAATAAAATTATACAAGTGTGCTTCACTTTATGCAAAGGGTATATTCTTGCCAGTATGGGTGTGGGTAGGCATATGAATTTTCATCCTCTGATACAATCATTTGATAGTAAGTAGTTGAATACATTCTTAGGCTGTGTGTGCAAAATGCTAAAACATCTCACCAATCCAATGGGGAAAAATCAAACTGAAATTTTGGCATCATGTAGCCTAAACAGAAGGTTGTGAGTTGTTTAGACTTTGCACAGACTTACTTAGAAGCAGTACAAAAAATATTGAAGTTTTGTTTTTAGTTGAGTGATGTGAAGCAGATCATTTAAACTAACCAGTGATTTTAATAGAAAGTTAAAGGAAATTACATAATATAAATAATAATAGATAAGTGATCATTGTTTTGCTAAAAGTTTATTTTCATTTAATTGTTAATACTGGTAATGCCATGAAATACGACTTGTTTTTCCTGGAGGAAAAGGTTGGAAAGAATTTCAACCAACCTGTTCATACTTCCTAAGGAATGTTAAAAAGCAGAAAATTATATTCTTTTAGGTATTCAGATGCCTTCCTTTATGACAACCAAATACTTGGATGGCATTGATCACTTGAACCCCATTACTATCATATATAAACAGTAAAACGGACAAAATCTGCCTTAAAAACTAAGATACAATTATGTGTGTCAAAATTCAGATATGTTTGACTTTAGACAGCATATGAAATTTTTGTATTTAATATGTAATTACATTTTTGCTATAATGTTTTATAAATACTGGGCATGTTTCTCATTGTTTTTCTCACAGAAAATGTTATTACTTTTAGATCAGTCTGTTTTCATTGCAAATAGGAGAAATGTGAAGAATATATGATACACAGAATCTGTTTCTTATAGTGGGCATATGATATTAACCCTTCAAAATTTTGAAGTGTATTAACTATTGAAAATTTTGTCAAAATAATGTGACCTATTAACCAATAATTTATTTTAAAAAATTATCATGAATCCTATTATACCAACATACTGATAGAGACCCAATGAAGAGAACTTGTCTCAAGCCAGATAAAAATTTTATAGTCAAGAAAAGAAAAATTCAAAGAAAAATAAACATTTGGGGGCATATTAATGTTGCTTTACTTGTACTTGTTTTGTTTGAAGAGATTTCTGCCAAGAGGAAAAAATACATCAGAGCACCTAATTCCATTAAAAACCTAAATATATCTAAGCCTGTCAAACCGATGATATTTTCTATAATAAAAAATGACTCGAACCATTCTTTAAAAACTCTGTTAACTCCATGCTTAATAAAGACAAAGAAACTATCTCTAATCAGTTTAGTCTGTTACTTATGGACTCATCATTGGAATAGAAGTACCATAATGACTAATTTCATAACAGAGATATATATTGTATAAAAGAAGTAGTTTATGTTTTCTTATTTCCTTTGTTTCTACACAATTACTAATTAGTACAGATTAGTACACATGTTTAATATGTGTACTAATATAAGTTTATGTAAATGTACTAATATAAATTTATATAAAGGGAAGTTTGCTAAATATTAACTCACAGGATCACAAAGTCCAACAATAGGCCATCTGCAGGCTGAGGAGCAATGAGAGCCTGTCCAACTTCCGAAACTGGATAACTTGGAGTCTGATGTTCTAGGGCAGGAAGCATCCATCACAGGAGAAAGATGTAGGCTAGGAGGCTAGGCCAGTCTGTCTTTTCACATTTTTCTGCCTGCTTATACTCTAGCCAGGCCAGCACCTGATTAGAGTATACCCACCCAGAATAAAGGTGGGTCTGCCTTTACCAGCCCACTGACTGAATGTTAATCTTCTTTGGCAACACCTTCACAGTCCCACCCAAGATCAATACTTTGTATCCTTTGACTCAATCAAGTTGACACAGTATTAACCATCACAAGTCCATGATTGTCAACATGGACTCATACACATCTTCTGAAATCATACATAATCTTCAATAAAGAAAATAATAATATCATAATTACATGCAACATAATACAACTATCCTTCATACAACTGGAAATGCACCAATCCCCAAACCAAATATTATTACATAAAGTTAACCATACTTAAATGTTGATGCGAAGTCAATAAATCTTATGTCACATGATAAAGGAGAAAGGGTATAAAATGAACATATTTTATTGGTACAAGTGTATACATGCACAAACATTTTTTTAACAATAGAAGGAGGAAATATTCATGACAATTACAACCCTTGTTTCTGCAGCTGGTCACATAGTTGTAGTGGGTATTGATGACCACCTTCTACTACTCATTCTGCATTCCTTTTGCCTTCAGCAAGCACTTCAGCACATTGTGGGTTTGTTTTTGTTTGTTTGTTTTTTCCCTGGTGGAGTGACCCAAACATTCATTCCTAAAGGTCTGGATCATCTGTAGTCCTGCCTGGATTTGACCGTTCTAGTTTCCCAGTGACCTTAATCGCAGGGCATGGTAACAGTAAGAGATGCTCTAATGGATCTCCTGTATTCCATATATACACTTCCTTACCTCTGTTGTGGAGTTGACTTCATCTTGATAGTCTGGGTTTATCACCCAAGCCAGTACTGCAACTTCCTTCTTAGGCTGTTGACTTAAAGGTGGGAAGAGCCCAGAGTGTCCAGGTGGCAATCATAACTTCCAGTTTAATGGAATTGCTGTTGTGGCTCCTGGTGGCAGCAGTCCTTGCTCTGGTACTAAGACCTCTATGCCAGCGGAACATATGGTTGTGGAAACAGGAAGCAAAAATTTGTTAGTAGATCACTAGGGGTGATAGTGAGTGATGCTGCTTCTACTTCCATCCCTTCATTCCTGGGCCCATGAATCCTGGCTATGGGAGAAACACTACCATATACTGGATGCTGACTCAGAGCATACACGGACTTCTGGAGAACTTTGCCCCAGCCCTGCAAAGTATTGTTGCCTAGATGATATTGTAATTGTGACTTCAAAAGGCCATTCCACCATTCTATCAATCCAGCTACTTCAGGATGATGGGGAACATGGTAAAACCAGTGATTTCTATGAGCATACCCCACTGCTGCACTTCAGTAGCTGTAAAAGGAGTGCCTTGATGAGAGACAATGCTGTGTGGGTACCATTATGGAGGATAAGGCATTCTGTGAGTCCACAGATGGTGGTCTTGGCAGAAGCATTGTGTGCAGGATAGGCAAACCCATATCTAGAGTGTCTATTTCAATAAGGACAAACGTCCACATTTTCCAGTATAAAGGAGTTCTAATATAATCACCTGCCACCAGGAAGCAGGCCGATCACCCTGAAGAATGGAGCCATATCAAGGGCTCAGTGTTGGTCTCTGCTGCTGGTAAATTGGGCACTCAGCAGTGTCCATAGCCAGGTCAGCCTAGGTGAGTGGAAGTCTGTGTTGCTGAGCCCATGTATAACCTTCATCCTTGCCACCACTTTAAACATGAACCCATTAGGTGATGACAGGGGTGGCTGGGGAAAGAAGTTGCATGGTGTCTACAGAATGGATCATCCTATCCACTTGATCTTTAAAATTCTCCTCTGCTGAGGTCACCATTGGTGAACACTCACATTGGATTTAAATATCTTCACAATTTTTGACCACTCAGACAGTTCCATCCATATACCTCTTCCCCAAATTTCTTTGTCATTAATTTTCCAATCATGCTTCTTCCACTTCCCTGACCACACAGCCAAACCAGTGTCTACAGCCCATGAATCAGTCTATGATCACACATTTGGCCATTTTTCCTTCTATTTGTCCTTTGAGCAGAGCTTGAAGTTCTGCTCACTGGGAAGATTTCCCTTCACTGCTGTCCTTCAGTGATATCCTAGAAAGGGGTTACAGTTCTGCAGCTGTCCCCTTTTGAGTGGTTCCTGAATATCGTGCAGAACCATCTGTCAACCAGGCCCTAATCTTCTCTTTCTCATCAACTGATAATAGGTAACTCCTCATGAGGCTACTGGTAGAGGCTCAGGGAGAGAAGGCTCAGTGGCAGGAAGGGAGACCATGGGCATGCGAGCCACTTACTTATGTAACTTACTTGTGCCTTCAAGGCCTGCTGAAGCTCAATAACATATATACCACTTCCATTTGATGATGGAATGCTGCATTGCACGAACCACTTTATTGCTAGATGGGTCAGACAGTATCCAGTTCATGATAGACAGCTGAAGTAGCATAATGACTTGACAACTGATAGTCAAATGTTCAGTTTCCACTAAAGCCCAGTAACAGGCCAAGAACTGTCTCTCAAAAGGAGAATAGTAATCTGCATAAGATGGCACAGCCTTGCTCCAAAATCTTAGAGGCCTTTGCTGTATTCACCCATGGGGGCCTGCCAAAGGCTCCAAACAACATCCCTATCTGCACTGACACCTCAAGCACCATTAGATCTGCTGGGTTCTATGGCCCAAGTGGCAGAGCAGCTTGCACAGTAGCCTGGACCTGTAGCAGAGTCTTCTGTTTTGGACTACACTCAAAACTGGCACCTTACGGGTCACTTCATAAATTGGCCAGTGTAACATACCCAGATGAGGAATGTGTTGCTTCAAAAATCCAAATAGGCCCATTAGGTATTGTGGCTCTTTCTTGGTTGCAGGCAGGGCTAAATGCAGCAACTTATCCTTCACCTAAGAAGGAATATCTCAACAGGCCCCAGACCACTGGACCCCTAGAAATTTTACTGAGGTAGAAGTTCCCTGAATTGAAGTCGGATTTACTTCCCATCCTCTGGCATGCACATGTCTCACCGATAAGTCCAGTGTGCTTGCTACATCTTGCTCACTGAACTCAGCATAACATCATCCTTGTAATGAACCAGCGTTGCTGGGTCTGTCCCACAGCCCCTGGTGGAGCAACAAATGAAAGAAGTGCTCACACACAGTCATGCAGTGTAAGAGATGCTAGGGGACTGCCAGCCGAGTGGGCAATCTCAACCAGTTGGGGTTGCTAGTTTTCATTTAGTACAGACATAATGCTGAAAGCCTGGAGCCAATACGATGGGTGCATAATTAACGTATTGCTCTGCCAGTAGTCAGTCTAGCACGGGATGATCAAAGATAGGTTTCCAGATAACATAAATAAACAAACCTATTTAGATAAACTCCTCTACATTTTCTTGTACCTACTCCTTGCCCTTTGCCTCAAAGTAGGAGAACAGCTGCCTCCAGCTTATTCCCCCAAGAAGCTATGCAGGCCTTCTGACCTTTCAGAATGTCTGCATTTTTACCTGTAAGTTCTCCTGCCATTCTGACCAATCCCCCACGCAGTGTGAAATCTTGCGTAAACAAAAAGCTATCAGTCTCTCTCTGATTAAGATTATGACACAAAGCTTGATAGTTGATATACCCCTTGGGAAGGACAGTGAAGGTGTATTTCTGGCCTTGCCAGCTGAATGCAGATTGCTCCTGGTGGGCCCTATGGACAGCAATGGAGAAAAAGGTGTTTTCCAAGCCAATGGCTGCATACCAGGTAGCAGGAAATGTATTAATTTGCTCGAGCAATGAAACCACATCTGGTACAGCAGCTGCAATTGGAGTCACCACTTGGTTAAGCTTACAATAAGCCACTGTCATTCTCCAACAACCATCTGTCTTCCGCACCAGCCATATTGGAGAGCTGAACGAGGATGTGGTATGAATCACCACCCTTGCATCTTTCATCTTTATGGTGGCACTAATTTCCACAGTCCCTCTAGGGATGTGGTATTGTTTTTGATTTACTAGTTTTCTAGGTAGATGCAGCTGTAATGGCTCCCATTTGGCCTTTCCCACCATAATAGCCCTCATGCTAACAGTCAGGGAAACAATGTAGGGGTCGTTCCAGCTGCTAAGTATGTCTATGCCAATTATGCATTCTGGCATTGGGGAAATAACCACTTGATGAATCTGGGGACCCATTGGACCCACTGTCAGTTGGACTTGAGCTAAAAGTTTATTAATTACCTCATCCCCATTAACCTCTTCTTTAATTGGAGGACCACAATGACATTTTGTGTCCCCGGGAATCAACATCATCTCAGAGCCAGTGTCCAGTAGTCCCTGAAATGTCTAATCATTTCACTTTCCCCATTGCAAAGTTACCCCTGTAAAAGGCCAGAGGTCTCCTTGGGGAAGGATGGGAGAAATATTTGTTCCATAAATTGTCAGTAATGTAGTGGGATCCATCTTCAAGTGCAGCCAGCCTCCTTTTTATTCAAGGGGTTGTGGGTCTGTAAACTAACTCAAGTCTGGAAATTTATTGAGGCACTGTAATTCTGTTTTTGTAAAATTCAAATTTGTCTTTTTTCCATTCAACCTATAAGTTTTCTGCTTATATAAATTAAATAGAAATGCAGAAGGATTCCTATCAATTTCACTTCTAGGAACGCTATGATTAAATAGCCAATGCCAGAACTCTACACAAGTCAGATAATTCTGATGCTAGTTTGCCTCTGCTGTTCATTACGGTAGCTACACCCACCTTGCCTTTAATGGTTGTGTACTGCCCTTTGGCCCCTGCCATCTCGGGATCCAATTATTTCCATTGTATTTAAATTTTGCAGTTGAATGACTGTGATTTCCACTGTTACATTTGACATACATAATAGAGCAACTACAGAACTCTTTGAAGATGCAGATGCTGCCCTCACAAATCTATTTCTCCAGGCATTGATCAAGGGTATATCTTCTGGACCCTCCTAGCTGGGATGAACAGGTCTAAAATGACTAATCCATTCCATCATCCCCATCTTTCTAAGCCTTTGAATCCTTTCCTCTGCCTTAAAACAAGGGAGATCAGGCATTTCCAGCATGCTGATAGTAGGCCAGCTTTTAATTTATATTTCAGCTGACCAAGAAAATAAATGACTAGAACCTTTTTAAACTCTCTGAGCTGCAACATTAAATCCAGAGTGCCTTCTTAGGGGGCCCAAATCAATAAATTCAGCCTGATCTAATTCCATGTTCTTTCTACCATTATCCCACACTCTTAATATCCACCATTATACCACACCCTTAATATCCATTCCCATGTCTGTTCTCCAGATTTCTGTTTATATAAGTTAGAAAACTCAAGCAGTTCTTTTCAAGTGTAGCGCACCTACTCATGGGTCACATGCTTAACCACACCTCTATGGAACCACAGGGACTTTATTTAGTCAAGTTATAGGCCTGGAAGCAAACAGGGGTGTTGGGGGTGTCTCCTGGTTGGAATTAACATTATCTTGCCTGGTAACTGCCTCAGGGGAGGCTATCACTGTTGCCTCAGGCAGCACAGGGTTTACCTCTTCAGACAATGAGGGAAAGGCTGATGGCAGCATGGGTCAGGGAGGGGATGTTGCCACTACTGGGGATGGGGAAGCTGTTTCTTCTATCAAAAAAGGTTCATCACAGTTTACAAACTCAGTGTTCCCAGCTTCATCAGGGTCCTCCTTCACCTCCCATTCCAAGTTGCAGGGTCCCATTCTTTTCCAATCACTGCCCTCACTTTAACAGTAGACACCTTGCAAGATTGTGAATGCACCTTTCGTTGCAGGTGAGCCGCTTGCATGATAATAGCTTGTGACTGTTTTTCCACAATTTCAGCTCTTTCTCTACAGGAGATAAGACTTTAACTCAGGGCAATCTTAGCAGCTTTGAAAGTCAGTATCTGCTTCTGAAGCCAGGAGAAAGAATCCTCAGGTTCATAATTTTCTTTCATCACTTCATCCACTGAATTTAGAAGCAAAAAACCAGCCTCATTATGTTCCTTCCTTCTCCACATATGGTCGAAGGTATTATGTACAGAGTCAGTAAACTCCTTGCCTCTCACAAGCAATGAATACGGAGTGTCAAATGCATTTATTTTGTATAACTGTCGAAATAATTCATGCCAAAAGCTATCAGTATTCTCCATACTATTATAAGTAGAGTCCTTAGCATTTTAGGGTATAATTATATTAAGCAGCCAACTCTAGAAACCCCAAAGCAATGAAAGAACTCCATCTTTCATATTCTGTTACTCAAGAACCACTGCTGGTATCAAAATCTGTATTAGTCAGGATTCTCTAGAGAGACAGAATTAATGGAATACACATACATAAACACACACACACACACACACACACACACACATATATATATATATATATGAGTTTATTAAGTATTAACTCACACAATCACAAGGTCCACAATAGGCCCTGTGCAGACTGAGGAGCAAGGAGACCCTGTCCAACTTCCAAAACTGGAGAACTTGGAGTCTGATGTTTGAGGGCAGAAAGCATCCAGCACAGGAGAAAGATGTTGGTTGGGAGTCTAGGCCTGACTCTCTTCACATTTTTCTGATGCTTTTCATATTCTAGCCATGCTGGCAGCTGATTAGATTGTGCCCATCCACATTAAGGGTGGGTCTGCTTTTCCTAGCCCACTGACTCAAATGTTAATCTCTTTTGGCAACACCCTCACTGACACATCCAGAATCAATACTTTGGATCCTTCAATCCAACTAAGTTGATCCTCACTATTAAATATCACATCAGGCTTCATAAATGGTTCATAAACTTCCTGATGGCAGTGATCAAATGAAATATATCTTTTGTTTCTTTTCATTCAATAGTAGGCATTCTATAGCTACAGGAATTTTAAAAAGCTTAACAAGTATTGTTAAATTAAATGACAATGAAATAAATATTTACAAAATTTTCTGTTATTTGTATTATTGTATAAGCAGTCTAGCAATTATATAAGATCAAAAACAATACATTTAGTTTTCTCAATAATGAAGTTGATATTTTTTTTTGATACATGCACAGTAGCTAAGACTGAGATTATCCAAAACATTCATTCAGAAATTAATTTTCATTCTCTTTCTACAGCTTTTTCTTTTGAGATCTGGTGATGAATAATAAAACAACCGGATTTAATTCAACTTATTTTCATTGCTTTCCTTGTTCACTATCTGACAGATGTGCTAATGAACAGCAAAATTGTTGAAGAGTGAACAGTAGCAGAATAGAAAAATATAAATAATGGATAAATTACAAAAAATGAAAGATAGATAACTGAGAATTATCCTTTGAATGGATCCTGTGTAGTAAAAAAAAAGCATTAATATTCCATAAATTTGGTTCTATCAGTATCAGTTCTCTGAAACAGAAATGTATCAGACAAGAATTGACCAAATTTTCATCCAATATCAAGGTACATGTTGTTAAGTGGAAATAATACTTTCTTTATAACCAACAATAGTAATGTTGCCTATGATTCAGATTTCACTTTCATTTAAGAAATTCCATGCAGAAAAGATGAACATCTTGGAATCAGATAACTACAAGGGATTTATAGAAGTCATATAATGCATTGCCTTTCTGGAGAGTACAACAACAAAAACAACCCAAATAGTTTAATTTTTTTAAGGTATTATTACAGACATTATGATCAGAAATATAATAGAGTGTATACATCCATCCTTGCCTTGCTATTAAAAAAAAAGCCTGAAACCGGGTAATTTATAAAGAAAAGGGGTTTGATTGGGTCCCAGTTCTGCAGTTTGTATAGGAAGCATGATGCAAGGGTCTACTGTTAAAGTGAGGGCAGTGATTGGCATCTGCTGGACTTCTGGAGAGGCCTCAGGAAACTTATAATCATGGAAGAAGTTGAAGTGGGAGTAGGCACTTCTTACATGGCAGGAGTAGGATCAAGGGTGGGGAGGTGCTACACACTTTTAAACTACCAGATCTCATGAGAAATCACTCACTAGCAGGAGAACAGCATCAAGGGCATGGTGCTATACTATTTATGAGAAATTCACCCTCATAATCCAATCACCTCCCACCAGGGCCCAGGCCCCAACTACAACATTAGGGATTACAGTTCCACATGTGATTTCAGTGTGGATGCATACCCAAACAATAGAGTTTCACTATATAAGTCCTCATAAAACCACTCTTGTCAAGATCACCCATTACCTCCATATTAGACAAATTCAATGCATTTTTTAAGTTCTCGCAATAATAAGATTGGTTTAAGCCTTTCACCTGATTAGACATAATTTAGAAACTTACTGTATTTCTGGCTTAATATCATTCAAAGGCTTTGCATGCTGTTTAAAATAATATTCAAAATCTTTTATGTAGCCTATAAAGAACATGACCTAGCTCTTTCTTACATCACATACCTAATCTTGTGCCACTTTCTTCCATACTCACTACACAGCAGCCACACCCACACTGGCCTTTTAAAATTTTCTCTAATATGCCAACCTAACTCTTTGTTTATGCAATTTAATATGTTAATACATGTAAAGCACTTAGCACAGAATATAACATGTAGTGAGTTCCCAATAAATAACTTCTATATTTTATTATTTTTTATTTCTTAATAGTTAATAATCATAAAATCTTCTGAAGTGAGCTTTATTCCATTTTACAGGAAATCTAGTGCACAGAGAGAGCAAGTAGCTTGCAAGATGGCATAGCTGACAGATGGTTAAATGCTGGGGCTGGAATATAACCCAAGAAGACTATAAAGTAGATAATATAATAATTTATTTTTGTAGATTAAGACTATACAAAGCCAACTATTAAGTAACAGCTATAATCAGGTGTCTGATTCTAGAACTCAGGTTTCTTAATGAAAAAGAAAATGATGAGCAATATTTATTAACCAGAAAATTCTGTATGACCACTAGCACAGTTGCACAAATGGATTTTAGATAAGGGAAAAGTTTGATAACTGATAATAGCTATGCAATAACTCTGAGGCTAAATAAAGGACAAATTGGTGGAATGCACCTAGAGTAAACTGGGCCTTGGTAAGAAGGAAGAGGGAATTGCTTTTACCAGCCTCCATACAACATTCCCGTCTCTACTCATGATTGCTTTGGAGGTCTGAAAATGGAAATGGTATTTTGTGGTTGGAAGAAGAATTAAGGAGAGGGTAGACATGCTGCTAATCAGTTTATCTCTGCCTCTATAATCTATAATTCTCAATGAAGATTACTCAGTTCAAATCACTCAGCTCTCCATTTGGAAATCAGAAATAACACGGCCATTGCTTGTTATTCTGGAAATGTATAGATTGCTGCTTTCACATCACCCCTACCTTTCCCTAAATAGTGCTGAAATTACTGTGGATCTTTTCAAAATTTGTGGATTTACATAACACATCTCTGCATCATCAACACACACACACACACACACACACACACACACATACACCAATAAAACAAAGTAATGTTTAAAGTTATCCCAATCTTTGGGATTCTATAACAAAATACCATAAAGTGAGTGGATTATAAACAACAGAATTTTATTTTTCACTGTTCTGGGGAGGCTGGAACCTTGAGATCATGATGCCACAATAGCTAGGTTCTGGTGAGGTCAACCTTCCAGGTTTGCAGATGGCTATCTTCTCAATTTAGTCTCACATGGAAAAAGTGGTGAGGAAGCGTCTTCAGTTCTTTTTGTAAGGATATTAATCCCATTCATTATATGACCTACTCACTTCTTGTGGCACGACTTTCTAACCCCATCATAACTACATAGGGGTTAGGATTTTAATATATGAATCTGGAGAGAAGACAAACATTCAATCTATAGCAGGAACATTATTTTAAAAAATACAAAAAGTATTGGGGGATGTATTTTAATGACATTGACTCTTATTCCTGGAAAGCCTCTGGAGGGCTTTGAGCAGCACATGCATGTTATGTGACTTATATTTTCAATGGACTGCTATGAGTACTCTGTGGAGGAGGTTAGGAAGAAGCAGAAGAACCATTTAGGAAGCTGTTGCAATAATCTATATGTTGAATGATTGTAGCTTGGACCAAGATGATAGCAGTGGAGGCAGTGAGAGTTGTTGGATTCCGGATGTATTATTTTATTCTATCTTTTAGAAATATTGAACTATAAAGAATAAATGAAAAAAAAATCCACATAGCATTCACTAGGAGAACTCATCATTTAAAAATTCAATTTATTGTCATCATTATTCTTTTTTATGCCCAATTTATCTCAACTTGTAACCTATAGAAAACCATCTCAAACTGGTTCCTATGGCCATTTGACACGACTCCCTTTGTTTTTCAGTACTTATTTTGGTCACAAGTTTTGTTTGCTTGTTTCTTCCCAAAAAAGAAACACAGAAAGGATAAGCCAGAAAACAATTAAGATAGTAACGTATAAAATTAGGGTGAACAGTGGAGGAATAGAAGAGAAAATTTTCTGAGTATAAAAGTTTTAATATTTGCACCATACACATTTTTTAATTCAAAAAATAAAATTAAATCAAGAAGATTAATAAATGAGACTCTAAAATTAAAAACAAACAAAAAGGTCATAACGGTTCTCATGTAAGTAACATAAGCACATGGAGCAAAAAACTTAACTCAAGTAACATTTGAAATTGTACTCTGTACTCTGGCAAGGATTTACTCTAAATACACTCAAAACAGAAAGAAATCTTAAACTTTACTCATTATGTTTGTCTTTTGGAACTCATATTGGCTTCATATTCTGAAATTGTATATTCTAGGATAGAACAAATATGAATATTATTTGAAGGCAGGGTTCTCACAGTAGAATAGAGGAAGTACAAATATTGGATCGGGGGATGTTAGGAGGAACCCTGTGGTAACTTTAGCCCTGACCACTGAAGAAGCTAAACATCAGTGACACTGCAGTAGCAATGAGTATATCTAGTAACAAGATCTAGGATTTCCTGAAGAAATGTTTGGATCCAGGTTTGAGGCAGAAAGAGTACATTGTTCTGGATATGTTTTGAAGCTTGAATTCACTAGATTTACAGAAAGTTTAGTTTACAGGCGGTTAAAAAAAGTCAACAATGACTTTCAGGTTTGGGCATTTACTGAGTTTAAGGAACACTGCAAGAGAAGGAAATTTGGATGGGGAATACAAATCCTTTGTTTGGCCAAATCAATATTATATGCCAATTATATTTTCATTTACGCATGATATGGTGGGAAATTAAATTCCATCATACATCACATAACAATGCTTCCATAAATGAAGGACAACATATATGGCGGTGGTTCCATAAGATTGTAATGGAACTAAAAATTCTTATAGCCTAGTAATGTGGAAACTGTCATAAGTATCATAGCTCAACACATGACTCACGTATTTGTGGTGATGCTGGTGTAGAAAAACCTAATGCATTGCCAGTTGTATAAAGGTATAGCACATACAGGCCAGGCACAGTGGATCAGGCCTGTAATTCTAGCATTTTAGAAGACCAGGGTGGGCTAATCACCTGAGGTCAGAAGTTTGAGACCAGCCTGGAAAACATGGTGAAACCTCATCTCTATTAAAAATACAAAATTAGCTTGGCATGGTGGTGGGTGCCTATAATCTCAGCTATTCAGAGGGCTAAGGCAGGAGGATCACTTGAACTCAGGAGGTAGAGTTTGCAGTGAGCTGAGATCATGCCATTGCTTTCTAGCCTGGGCAAAAGCAGCAAAACTCTGTCTCAAATTAAACAAAATAAAATAAAATAGTATAGCACATACAATTATGTAAATACACAATACTTGATAAAGGTAATAAACAGCAATGTTATTGGTGGATCTATTTGCTATACTTATTATCATTATATTAGAGTGTATTCCTTATAATTATATTTTTAAAAGTTGACTGTAAAACAGCCTCAGGCAGGTCCTTCAGAAGATATTCCAGGAGAAGGCATTGTTATTATGAGAGATAATAGCTCCACATGTTATTGTCCCTGAAGACTTCCCAATAGGATAAGATGTGGAGGTAGAAGAGAGTGATATTGATCATCTTGACCCTGGGTAGGTCTAGGCTAATACATGTGTCTGTGTCTTAGTTTTTAACCAAAAAGTTTCAAGAGAAAAAAAAAAAAAGAAAATTTTAAAATAGAAAAAGCCTATTGAAAATGGATATAAAGAGAGAGTACTTCTGTATAATTGTACAATATTTTTGTGGTTTAAGTGTTATTACTGAAGAGTCAGAAAGTTAAAAACTAAAAGTTTGTAAAGTAAAAAATTTACAGTAAGATAAGGTTAATCTATTATAAACTAAAGAAAAATATATTTTCATAAATTTAACACAATATATTTATATAGTGTTTACATAGTGTACAGTAGTGTACAGCAATGTGTTGGGCCTACACATTCCCTTACCACTCACTCACTGACATCCAGAGCAACATTCAGTCCTGTGTGCTCAGTTTGTAGTAAGGGCCCTTTGTAGCTTTACTGTTTTTTATATTTTATACTCTGATTTTATTGTAACTTTTCTATGTTTAGATATATAAATACTCAGCACTATCTTATAATTACCTCCCATATTCAGTATAGTAACATGCTATATATGTTTGTAGCCTAGAAGCAATAGGCTATACCATATAGCCCTGGCTGTGTAGTAGGCTACACTATCTAGTTTTGTGTGAGTACACCTTATGATGTCCACACAAAGACAAAATTATTTAACAATGCATTTCTCAAAACATATCCTTGTCATAAAATGACACATGACTGTATATGAGTTCAGGTAACAAATAGGAGTTGAGATATCAATTTTAAAATTAACCACATGGATATGATATTGAAATCTTTGCAACTGAATCAAGTCATCTAAGTGATGAGTTTAAATGGAGAAAAGAAGACTGAGGAGGAAGAGGGATAGCCAGTAAAGTAAGTGAAAATCCAGGAAACAGTATTTTTCAGAACATGAGAGAAAAAAAGTCTTAAAAAAAAAAAACTGGTTTCTTCCCTTATCTCTATTTTCTTCTTTTTTTATTTTTTTTTTGGTCTAATGTGCATTTTGCACATTTTTAAAGTTTTCTCTTATAGTTTTTATTATTAACTTTTTGCAATGTATTTCAAGAGAATCCTTTGCTACAGTCTTCTAAATCATAAAATTTTGTAGTTAGGTATGCCAATTCTACCATTTCAGCCCTTCCTACTGATTTATTTAAAATACCAGCTATCACGCTTTAATCTCCCATAATTAGAGTTATCTGCCTGTTTCTTTATCATAAAAGCCCATTTTGTTTTTAAAGCCACAATGCCTTCTTGACTTTAAGTATAGATGAAATGGTTCTATAAGTTCTTGTAAGTTAGAAAACAAATTACTGGAGAACCATTAATGTAGTTTGCTTAGGGATTGATTTCACTGATCAACGTATGCCTTCTGTTGTGTTCCTTCAAAAGTCTAATGAATCTTGATTTTCTGCAAATTTTCACAAATGAGGGCTTTATTTAATCAGATTTAGGAGGTGGGGTGAGTTTTTCTAGTATTTTTGACATAACTCTATCACTGGTAGTAAATTGGACTGACACTAAGGGAAGAGACAGCTGTGCAGGCCTTTCTTTAGTGTGCTAAAGACCTTGCCCTAAGTTTGTCGTGTTTCTGTGCCCATTGTGACATATTCTGTAGGTAAGATACTCTCCAGCATCTTTAAAATTAATTATCCTTTGGCCTTCCCCATCAGCTATCTATCTATGCGTAATCTCTTATGTTTCAAATTTTTGGGTTTCTCCATGATTTCATGTAAAAACTCAGTTTCCTTCAGTGTCTTTTTCCACCTGTATTGCATTGTAGTTTTTCAGTCCTGTGAGTTTTCATGCCAACCTGGTCTCATTTACTTGATAATATGGAGATATTTCTCATAGTTCCTGATTCACTGATATCACCTACTCAGTTTTCCAAGGTTATTATTTATTAATACTATTTTTTCTCTTTATGCTATCATTCTGATGAGATTTGGGGATATAGGATATTTAGCAACCATTTTAATAACAATAGCTAATACTTATTGAGTACCACTTTTCATGTATATTACTAGGAAGGGAGTTCATTAAATCTGCTGCAACTGTACACTGTAATAGTAATAACTGACCCTTATATAGTGCTGTTTTCCAGGTGCTGTTATAAGTACATGACATATACTAACTCATGTAATCTTGGCACAACCCTATGAATTAGGTACTAATATTTTCCACGTTTAAAAAATGAGCATGTATCTAAACATACAGATTTTATTCATTTATAAAGTATATTTAAGTACTAGTGTACTAATTATTAGGTACATCATAATACTCAAAAAATATTAACCACAAGAGAGTAACATAAAAATTTACGTTAAATTCTAATATTTTCTTCCCACACTTTGATGATTCATCTTGACCAGTCCTTCAAATGCCTACAAACCACTTTAGAAACTATTTCTGTTAGAAGACGCTCAGTTTTTTACCAGGCTGTGGCCCTAGAAAGGAACTGAGACAAAATTGTAATTTGTATCTCTCAGGTCTTCTAAAATAGGCTGTATATTAGAATTGTTCTTCACAGGATTTGTTTCCTTTTGTTATACCTTACCAATCTCCAAAAAAAATACTGATTTTTTTACATGAACTAGTTAGATTAGTCTTCCAAGTTAACTATTCTGAATGGATTAACAACAACTTATATGTTTGAATTCTGGAGTGTTCTCTAAGAAAACCATACTAATTATTTCATCTCTACCTATTTTACCTCCGTGTCCATAGACCATATATATTCTCACAGGGCTCAATAATTGGTTGAGTATATTAATTAGTCAAGAACTAATGGCTTAGTGGCTACCAAAGGAATCTTATTCACTGGTCATATTTAAAAAGTATCTGTCAATCAGACACTTATTCCAAGAAGACAAACCCAGTGCCAGGATGACTGCCAAGATGAACAAATATTTCATAGATGACACTGGCTTGCTGACTGGCTGTCTGCCTGCTTTCCCCTTGGATTCATTATTCATCTAGGAAGTTTTATTAAAAATCCGTTAGACAGAGCTAAACAGTTCTAAATGGTAACTACTAAAATGTGTGGAACTACTGGACATGTTTAATGCTGCCACAGGTTTCCAGCTATGTACAGAGGAACTTCTGTTTGTGAGTTATCCTTTAAAACCAGAAATATAAGAATATGTTTACATTTTTATTATAGAAATAGAAAATAAATACATCACTCTCTGAGAAAGAATGTAAAATCCTTCTAAAAATTATTAGAGCTAAACAGTTCTAAATGGTAACTACTAAAATGTGTGGAACTACTGGACATGTTTAATGCTGCCACAGGTTTCCAGCTATGTACAGAGGAACTTCTGTTTGTGAGTTATCCTTTAAAACCAGAAATATAAGAATATGTTTACATTTTTATTATAGAAATAGAAAATAAATACATCACTCTCTGAGAAAGAATGTAAAATCCTTCTTAAAATTATTATGGTGCATATCTACCTTAATATTAACATGTCAGTGGCACAAATACAGGACATCTAATAAAGGAAAGAGTATACAGAAAAGTGGGTGAAGATTAAAAACAAAGCAAACTAATCATTATTTGTGCTTACTGGCAATTAGTTATTCAATTCTTCTTCTCTTGAGCCAAAAACAACTCCAAGTGCAGGAAGCTAAAGATTTGACTGTTTTCTTGATTTTTCTGAAGCTCTAATGTATTTTTTGGACCTGAACTACCACTAATGATCATTGAATAAAAACATAAAAAAGCAACCATCATAACCATTCTGTCCGCTAAGCTGCTCTTCCTTTGGTTCCTTGATTGTTCTTCAGTGGTTTATTAGTTTGCTAGCTTTGCTGTAACGAAGTATGACAAAACTAGGTGACTTATAAAGACAGAAATTTATTGTCTTGTAATTCTGGAGGCAAGAAGTTTGAAATCAATGTGTCAGTGGAACCATGCTTCTTCTAAATTCTGTGGGCAAAGGATCTTCCTTTCTTCTTCCAGCTTCTGGTAGCCCCAGACTTCCCTTGGCTGGTGGCAGCATAATTTCAACTTCTGCCTTCATCATCACATGAATTCTCCCTGTGCCTCTTCACATCATCTTCCCTATATGCATACCTGTATCCAAATTTCCTTTTTTTTTTAATAAGGATATCAGTAATATTGGAATAAGACCCACCTTAATGATCTCATTTTAACTTGATTGGCTCTGTAAAGGCCCTAAATCCAAATAAGGTCACATTCTGAGGTACTGGAGGTTAGACTTCAAGATATTTTTTTGTGTGAGGGGGACACAATTCAACCTACAATAAATGGTATTATTCTGTCGTCTTCACCATCCTGACCACCCTTATCAAATGATTTCCCCCTACCAGAGCATGGTATCTCTATGACTGAACAAGCCAATTTAAGTGAGGTCCAATTCACACAGAGGTCAGTGGACTGATATCTATTATCTTTACTTTGGACACTAACTATTCCTCAGTAGAGCCAAGAATGGCACTGTATTTTCCTCTTTATCAATTCGTGATCTATAACCACAGGTCTTTTACATAAACTTTACTGTCAAGCCAGGCCACCCCCAAGCAAAATACATAATTTTGAATATATATATATATATATATATATATATATATATATATATATGTATTTTTTTTTGAGACGGAGTTTCGCTCTTTTTACCCAGGCTGGAGTGCAATGGCGCGATCTTGGCTCACTGCAACCTCCGCCTCCTGGGTTCAGGCAATTCTCCTGCCTCAGCCTCCCAAGTAGCTGGGATTACAGGCACTCACCACCATGCCAAGCTGATTTTTTCTGTATTTTTAGTAGAGACGGGGTTTCACCATGTTGACCAGGATGGTCTCGATTTCTCGACCTCGTGATCCACCCACCTCGGCCTCCCAAAGTGCTAGGATTACAGGCTTGAGCCACCACGCCCGGCCTAATTTTGAATATTTTTATATAAATATATGATTTTATCTTTTGCCTGACAAAATTTCCTTTTAGTCTTTAATTTTTAGTCCATCACTCTAGCCCCTGAAATTATATGCAAATATTGTGTGTATAAAAGTATGTGGTTCATCTCCTAATCAGAGATATTAGAGTTTTATAAATCTTGACTCTATGATCTAAGACCTGGTCTTAGATCACAAAACCACTCCAGCTTTGTGTAACCTGAAGATTAGATAACCTGGAAATATTTTGCTTATTTCAATTATTGATACAAATGTTGATCAGGGTAGGTCCAAATTCAGAACCAGGTAACATATCAGGAGATCTCCCCATAGATTGCCATTGATCTCTTGATCAACAATTTTGAGGAGCAGTACAAATTAATCTTACTCTATTATTATCCATTTATCAGTGTATCCATCCCACAAATATCTATAAAACCTCTATATGTTCCAGTCACTGTGTTGTCTGTTTTGGATATCCTTATTATTAAAAAAAAAAAAAAGTAGCATGGTAACTATGAACAAAACATTGTAAAATACAAGTAGTGAAGCAGCTTTTAATATGTGAGGAGACAGTAAGACAAACAAAATCTGACTGGGGAGACAGTCAAGAGGCAGCTCTTTTTTAGTATTATGGACAGCAAACTTATCAAAAATAATCTACACTTCTTGCCTCATTACATTCACCACATTATAGCTCCTTAATTGCTTACAACCTGCCCCTTGCCCCTTACAACTCTGCAGAATATGTGTTATTGAAGACTATAAAGTATCTTCTCTCTTTGCTTGAATTATTTACAGCTAACCATCTCCTTCATCAAATTCTTTCCTTTCTTTAAAACCTAAGCTATTTTGATTGTCTTCCCACTCCTTTGACAACATCATTCATGACTGCCTTATTGCCTGTTATTTCTCTTTACACCCCCAAATATGAGCATTGACAAGTTCCATCCTCAATTTTCTTTAAAATTCATAGTATTATAAAATAAAATATAGCAGAAAACATAGAGTTCATCGTTTTTGATCTCCTTATAATAGGGAAATAACTTCCCCAGCTATCAAAGAACAGAAACTATTTCCTTTAATGAAGATTCTAAACTAACGTTTGCTTCATAACTCTACTCTTTCATGTTTGTGAAGAGATGTTGACCATTCAGATTCTCTCATATATATATATATATATATATATATATATATATGAATGAATGAATGAAAATTACTTTCTGACATTTATCTCTAACTTTTCTTTTAAGCACTCCAGTTTCATATTTTTGTTCCATGGGAAGTTTTCATGTATTATCTTTTAACCCTCACATTTAGCAGTCCTCCTAAAAGATCTGTCTGTCTATATAGAGCTAACTGAATCTGCTTATTACTAGGAAGCAAAGTTTCAAATTATTTTATTTTATTTTTTATACTTTCTATAGCTAAACATCATTGTTTCTTTATTTCATCTTGAAGCTTCTTAACATGAAATCAAAGAGCCTATCACCACAGAAAGGAAAATAGTAAGTAGTTATTTTCACTGATCTGTAACCAAAATTTAGCATTTTCTTCAACAATGAATGTAGGCAGCATCTCTTTAGTACTTTCAATATACATTTGGTCAGCAAAAACTGACCACTTTTTCCCTCAGGCTATTGGCAAAAGACAGTTTAGAGTCTTCAGTATACATGGACTGACATTTTTAATGTTCCAAATATTGAAGAATATTCCATTCCCCTTACAACAGTCTTAGGGAAGTATACATATGGTAGGAGTCCCTCTTGCTGTTGATAACGCCATCAATAGTAATGACACCAATAAGAAAAAAAACACATTATCAAGCATCAAACTGACAAATGTGCTAAATGCTTTACTTGAATTATTTCATTTAATTCACAAAACAGCCTATAAATTAGATACTAAAATGATTCTGATTTCAAAAATAAAGAAATAAATTCAGAGAGATAAAATAGCTTGTGAAAGTGCATTGCCTAGGTTTTTTTTTTTTTTTTCCTGAACAGGTAAGGATTTTTATCTTTTTCATTTCTAAAATATAAATTTTGGACATTCAAAAGTGTAATAGCTAATGTGCCTGTGGGTAATATCACAGTAAAATTATATAAACACTGTCAGTGATACAGTTTTTCATGAATGTTCTAATGTTTTGGCAGTATTCTCCAAGTCTATACAGAAATACTATATGTATATGCATATATATTATATATATATGCACACACATACACACATACATACATATATATACACACACACACACACACACACATATATATACATATATATATATATATATATATAGAGAGAGAGAGAGAGAGAGAGAGAGAGGGAGAGAGGTATAATATCATTTTTGTTCATGTTCCTCTTCACAATTTATATTTGTACAAATTGGCATACTACATCTTAAATACATCATGGATCATTTGCTAAGTCAAAAATTGTGTTTCTCAGGCTAGTTTGACTGTCCTCATAAATACAAAGCAGTGGGTATTGACAAATTATCTTCTGGGGACTTTGCAGGAGGTCGAAATTAAACAAATCAGGGGTGCAATGAAAACACTGTTAAAAAAGCACAGTCATACAAACTCAGGTAAGAGCATTTGTTACAACTGGAAACTGTTAGTATGAGAATTTTCATCCAGCTTCAGGATGACATAAAGGCTGAAAACAACATCAAAGTGCAAGGCACCAACAAAATAAAGCTTCACAAAGGAGAGTAAGTGCTTGAGCTGTGATCATGTAGGTTTATAGGTTACAGAGCCTCGAATTGATTTCTGTGCCTGTCTCTGTCTTCAGGTAACTTTTTAAAAATACATTTTTTACTGTGATAAAATATATGTAACACAAAATTTATCATTTTAAGTGTTTGATTATATGGCCCATTAAGTACATTCACATTGTCGTGCCTCCATCACCATCATCCATTTCCAGAACCTCTTCACCTTTACCGACTGAAACTCTATACCTGTTCAACACTACTCTTCAGTTCATAGAGACAGAAAGTAGAATGTTGGTTTCCAAGGGATGGAGTGAGGGGCAATGGGGAGTTCACATAAGATAAAATGATATTATACATCTCTGTCTCACTCTTTGTACATACACATACATACATATACATATACATACACACACAGATATATATGTATGTATTTCTATATAGACTTGGAGAATACATCCAGTACTTTTGTGACTGTTTGATTTCACTTAGTATACTCTCTTTCAAGTTTATCCAGGTTGTAGTATGTGTGAGGATTTCCTTCCTTTTTAAGGTTGAATAATATTCATATATATTGCATATATTATATTAAAATGTGGATATTATATATACCACATCTTAATCTGTTTATTCTTGTATGGACAATTGGATTGCTCCCATTTTTTGGTATTGTGAATACAGGTATACAAGTATGTGTCTGAGTTTCTGCTTCCATTTCTTTGGGACATATACTCAAAAGGTAAATTGCTAAATCATATAGTAATTCTATGTTTAATTTTTTGAAGAATAGCCATGCTGTTTTTCACAGCAGTAGCATTATTAACATTCCTGTCAGCAATGCACAAGGATTCCAATTTCTCCACATTCTTGCCAATACTTTGTATTTTCTGTTATTGATTTATTGATTTTTATAATAGCCATTCTAATGGTTGTAAATTACTAATGTGGTTTTATTTTGTATTGCCCTAATGATTAATGATGTTAAACATCTTCTCATGAGTTCATTCTCCATATGCATACCATATTTTGAAAAATGTCTATTATTTTGTCTGTTTTTAATAGGTTTGTTTTCTTGTTGCTGAGTTATAGGCATTCTTCATGTATTCTGGATATCAATCCCTTTTCAGATATATGATTTGAAAATATTTCCTCTGATTCCACAAATTGCTTTTTCATTCTCATGTTAGTGTTATTTGATGTAACAAAAAGTTTTTAATTTTGATGAAGTCCAACTCCTTTATTTTTCCTTTTGTTGTCTGTGCTTCTTTTGATATATCCAAGGAGTTATTATCAAACCCAATGTCATAAATCATTCACACTTTGTTTTCTTCTAACAGTTTTATAGTTTCAGCTGTTAGGTCTAGGTCTTTGAGGCAGCTTTAGTTAATTTTTGTATATAGTGTAAGATGAGGGTCCAACTTAAATTCTTTTTACATTTTATAAATTCACATTTTAGTGAAGACAGTTATGTGAAATGAAACAGTTTGAAAACAGTTATATGGTTTGTTAAAATGATAAACGTGTACCTACTGTATAATCCAACCATTTTACTCCTAGATATTTACTGTAGTTACCCAAGACAAATAAAAATATATGCTCATATAAACACTTGTACACAAATATTCATAGCAGCTTTATCTGTAATGGATGAAAATAGAAAACAACCCAAATGTCCACCAACAAGTTAATGGTTAAATAAATTGAAGTGTTTCCATTCAATGAAATTCTCTCAGCAGTAAAGAAGGAATGAAATATTGATTCACTCAATGAAATGGATGAATTGCAAAACAACTGTGCTGAGGAAAGGAAGCCAGACAAAAGGAATATATGACTCTATTCATATAAAATTCTAGAAAATGCATACTAATTCATGTTGACAGAAAGCAGATTATAGGTTACCTTGGGATAGGGTGATGGGAGGAAGGGTAATAATTTATTATAAAGGGGCATGAGAAAACTTTTTGGGGGCCATGAATATGTTCATTATGTTGTTTTTAATTGACATCTAATAGTTGTGCATACGTATGAGGTACACAGTGATTTTTGATACATATACTTTATAGTGAACAATCTGAGTAATTAGCATATCCATCATCTCAAACATTTATCATTTCTTTGTGTTGGAAACATTTAATCTCCTCCTACCTATTTGAAAGTATATATTATTGTCAGCTATAGTGATCCTACAGTACTATGGAACACTAACATTTATTCCTCCTAGCTCCTTGTAATTCTGCATCTTTCAACAAATCTCTCACTTTCTCTCCTTCCAAGTACCCTTACCAGCCTTTAGTTAACTCTGTTCTGCTGTTTCCTTCTCTGAGATTAACTTTATTTTAGCTTCCACATAGAAGAACATAATAGTGTTTAACTTTCTGTTACTGTCTTATTTAACTTAACCCAATGTACTCTAGTTCATCCATGATGCCATGAATGGTAGGATTTCCTTTTATGGCTGAAGAATATTCTGTTGTGTATAACAGTTTTCCCAACACCATTTGTTGAAGAAACTATCTTTTTGATAATCTCAAACATGGTTTTTAAAAAATCCTTTGAACATATATGTAGGGGTGTATTTTTGGACTCACTATTCTATTCAATTAGTCTATGTGTGTCTCTATACCAGTAATACAGCATTTTGATTACTATAGCTATGATGTATGTTTTTAAATCAGAAAATGTAAGACATTCAGCTTTGGTCTTTTTCAAAATTGTTTGGTTTTTTTTTGGAATATCTTGAGATTTTGTTTGAATTTTAGGATGGATTTTCATATTTATTCAAACAACCTTACTGAGACTTTGATAGGAATTGAATTAAATCTGTAGATAGCTTTAGGTAGTATTGACATATCAACAATATTAAGTTTTGCAATTCATTAATACATATTTCTTTCCATTTATTTCTGTATTTTAAATTTTATTTTGGCAATGTTTTTTTAGTTTTCAGTTTACAAGATTTTGCTTTCTTGGTTAAGTTTATTCTTAAGTATTTTATTATTTTTATGATATTTTAAATGGAATTATTTCCTTAATTCATATTTGAATTGCTCATTGCTAGTATACCAAAATGGTACTGATTTATGAGTGTTATATTTATATTCTGCTATTTTGTTGAATTTTTTATTAGTTGTAACAGTTTTTTCAAGGTAGAATCAGTTGGACTCTAATGCAATGAGGGTCTCTGTATTAGATCCCTCAGTCTCAGTCTTGACATTCTTATAATTATATCACTAATGGGGTTAGAATAACAGAAGCTTCAGCTCCAGTACACCATGGAGGGACTGAAACCTCTTTCTGAACCTATCTAGTCTATAGGTGGTTCCACTAATGCACGTAAGCCAGAATCCAAGCACTATGATTGTTGTGCTTTACATATAAGCAAGCCCTTTTGGCCCTTACTTGGAACAGATTCACTTTCACTTTAGACACAACGCAAAGATATTTTGGTTTTGTTTTTAACTTTTATTTTAAGTTCAGGGGTACATGTGCACTATTGTTACAGAGGTAAAGCTGTGTCATGGGAGTTTGTTGTACTGTTTATTTCATCACCCAGGTATTAAGCCCATTACCCATTAATTATTTGTCCTGATCCTCTCCCTCTTCAGAGCCTGTTCCCTCATGTAGACCTGGTGTGTGTTTTCCCCCCTCTATGTGGCCATGTGTTCTCATCATTTTGCTCCCACATATGCATGAGAACATGTGATATTTAGTTTTTGTTTCTGCATCAATTTGCTTAGGGTAATGGTCTCCAGCTCAATATGTTTCCCTGCAAAGGGCATTATCTCAATCTTTTTTATGGCTGCATAGTATTCTATGGTGTATATGTACCACATTTCCTTATCTAGTCTATCATTGATGGACATTTAAGTTGACTCCATGTCTTTGCTATTGTGAATAGTGCTGTAATGAATATATGTTTGCATGTGTCTTCATAATAGAAATATTTATATTCCTTTGGGTATACACCCAGTAATGGGATTTCTGGGTCGATTGGTATTTCTACCTTTAGGTCTTCGAGGTATCACCACACTGTCTTCCATAATAGATGAACAAATTTACACTTCTACCAACAGGATATATGCATTCTTTTTATTCCACAACCTCACCAGCATCTGTTATTATACTTTTTATTTTACTTTTTGATCAGCCATTCTGACTGGTGTGAGATGATATGTCACTGTGGTTTTGATTTGTATTCCTCTAATGATCGGTGGTATTGAGTTTTTTTACATATGACTATTGGCCACGTGCCTATCTTCTTTTAAAAAGTGTCTACTAATGTCCCTTGCCCATTTTTTAATGGGGTTCCATCAGAAAATCTAATGAACATCTCTATGCACATAAATTACAAAATCTAGAAGAAATGGATAAACTCCTGAACATATGCATCCCTCCAAGAGTGAACCAGGAAGAAATTAAATCGCTGAACAGACCAAAAATGAGTTCTGAAATTGAGGCAATAATAATTAGCCTACTAATGAAAACAAGCCCAGGACCAGACAGATTCATAGATGATTCTATCAGATGTACAAAGAAGAGCTCTTAACATTCCTGCTGAAACTATTCCAAAAATACATAGAGGAAGAAGGACTCCTCTCTAAATCATTCTGAGATCAGCATCATTCTGATACTAATGCCTGGGAGACATACAACAGAAAAGAAAACCTTGGCCCAATACCCTTGAGGAATATTGGTGCAAAAATACTCAACAAAATACTGGCACACCAAATCCAGCAGCACATCAAAAAGCTTATCCATCATGATCAACTAGACTTGGTCTCTGGGATGTAAGGTTGGTTCAACATATGCAGATAAAAAAAAAAAATGTGATTCATCACATAAACGGAACTAAAGACAAAAACCACGTGTTTATCTTAATAGATGTAGAAAAGACTTTTGATAAAATTCAACATCTATTCATTTTAAAAACGCTCGGTAGGGCCGGGCACGGTGGCTCACGCCTGTAATCCCAGAACTTAGGGAGGCCGAGGTGGGCAGATCACAACGTCAAGAGATCTAGACCATCCTGACCAACATGGTGAAACCCTACCTTTACTAAAAATAAAAAAATTAGCCGGGCATGATGGCACGCATCTGTGGTCCCAGCTATTCGGGAGGCTGAGGCAGAAGAATCGCTTGAATCCAGGAGACGGAAGTTGCAGTGAGCCGAGATTGCGCCACCGCACTTCAGCCTGGTGACAGAGCAAGACTCCGTCTCAAAACAACAAACAAACAAACAAACAAACAAAAACAAAAACAAAATCTTGGTATACTAGGCATTGAGTGAAAACAAAACAAAAAAATAATAAAAGCCATGTAAGACAAACCCACAGCCAACATCATAATGAAAAAAGCTGGAAGCATTCCCCTTGAAAACTGGCATGAGGCCAGGCACAATGGCTCACGCCTGTAATCCTTGCACTTTGGGAGGCTGAGGTGGGCAGATTATAAGGTCAGGAGTTCCAGACCAGTCTGGTCAATACGGTGAAACCCTGTCTCTAATAAAAATACAAAAAAAAAAAAAAAAATTAGCTGGGCGTGGTGGTGCATGCCTGTAATCTCAGCTACTCCGGTGTCTGAGGCAGAAGAATTGCTTCAATCAGGGAGGCGGAGGTTGCAGTGAGCTGAGATCATGCCACTGCACTCCAGCCTAGGCAACAGAGCAAGACTCTGTTTCAAAAAAAAGAAAGAAAAGAAAAGAAAAATTAGCACAAGACAAGGATGCCCTCTCTCACCACTCATATTCAACATAGGATTGAATTTTCTGGCCAGAGCAATCTGGGGAGACAGTGAAATAAAGGGCATTCAAATAAGAAGAGAGGAAGTAAAACTATCCCTGTCTACATATGACATAATCCTATATCTAGAAAACCCCACAATCTCAGCCCAAAAGCTTCTTAAGTTAATAAGCAACTTTGGCAAAGTCTTGGGATAAAAAAAAATCAAGGTAGAAAAATGACTAGCATTTCTATACATTAAAAACAGTCAAGCCATGAGCCAAATCAGGAAGGAACTTCCATTCACAGTTGCAACAGAAAGAATAAAATACATAGGAATACTCCTGAAAAGGGGAAGTGAAAGATCACTAGAAAGAACTACATACAACTGCTCAAGATCAGAGATGGTACAAACAAATGGAAAATCATTCCATGCTCATGAATAGGAAAAATCAGTATCATTTAATCAATATTGCTAAAATGGCCATACTGCCCAAAGCAATTTATAGATTCAATGTGATTCTTATTGAACTACCACTGACATTCTTCACAGAACCAGAAAAAAAATATGTTAAAATTCTTATGGAACCAAAGAACCCAAATAGCCAAGGCAATAGTAAGCAAAAAGAACAAAGCTGAAGACATCACACTACCTGACTTTATACTGCAGGACACAGTAACCAAAACAACATGGTACTGATACAAAAACAGACACAGAGACCAATGGAGCAGAATAGATAACCTCAAAATAAGACTGCACATGTCTAACCATCTGAGCCTAAACAAACCTGACAAAAACAAGCAATGGGGAAAGGATTCCCTATTTATTAAGTGGCTCTAGGATAACTGACTAGCCATATGCAGAACATTGAAACCAGACTATTTCCTTACACCATATACAAAAATTAGCTCAAGATGGATTAAAGAGTTAAATGTAAAGCCCCAAAACTATAAAAACCCTGGAAGACAACCTAGGCAATATCATTAAGTATATAGGTACTGGTAAAGATTTTATGACAAAGACCCTGAAAGCAATGGCAATAAAAGTAAAAATTGAGATACAAGATCTAATTAAACCAAAGAGCTTCTACACAGCAAAAGGAACAATCAACAGAGTAAACGGTCAACCTACAGAATGGGAGAACATTTTTTTTCAAACTATGCATCTGACAAAGGTTAAATATCCAGTATCTAGAAGTAACTTAAACAAATTTAGAAGGAAAAAAATCAAATGTATTGTGTATGGCACTCTTCAGCCACCAGTAGATTACAAGTGCCAAACTTAGGTGGAATGGAGAGACTACCAGAGCCAGCATACAAATTAAACAATAAGTAATAGTTAACACCTTGTCAGGAAGGAAATCAAAAACATTAAAACTAAATCAAATGCATTGTTTTAAAAATTTATCCATTTAGTAAGGTCCAGCTTCAACAAAAATCTCTTGATTTTTCAGTAGTTCCTTTGAGTAGCTTAAATCCTGTAATAATTAATGTTAAATGCTTCGAGGCCATTAGGAAACCATTTAATTATGCACCTTGTTTCCTCTATGCAGCAAGCCCAAGAGTATTAAATAGGTTTAAGAAGTCCCAAATGGTTAAAATAAGTCAAATTGAAAGAGTGCTTCAGCTATGATAAAATTAACTTGCATATCTCTTCAACATACTAATTTCTTTGGCTTTGGGTATGTATCCACTAGTGGGACTGCTGGATCATATGGTAGTTCAGTTTGTAGTTTTCTGAGGAACCTCCATATTGTTCTCCATAGTAGTTGTACTGATTTACTTTCCCACCAAGAGTAGACAAGAGTTTCCCCCTTCTTCACATCCTTGCCAGCATTTATTATTTTCTGACTTTCTGATAATAACTATTTTAACTGTGATGAGGCTACTTTTATTGTTGCACTATTCACATAGTTAAGATCTAGAATCAAGCTAAGTGTCCATCAACAGAAAAATGGACAAAGAAAATGTGATGTGTGTGTGTATACACACACACACACACACACACACACACACACACACACAATAGAATACTATTCAGCTATACAAAAGAAAAAAAATCCTGTCATTTGCAACAACATGGATAAACCTGGAGGACATTATGTTAAGCAAAATAAACCTTGCACAGGAGGATAAATACCACATGATTTCATTCATATGTAGAATCTTAAAAAGTTTATCTTATATAAATAGAATGTAGAATAGTGGTTATAAGGGGTTAGAGAAGGTAGGGTGTATTAGTCTATACTTACACTGCAATAACAACATAACCGAGATTGGGTAATTTATGAAGAAAAGATGTTTAATCTACTCACATTTGCACAGACTGTATGGGAAGCATGGCTGGGAGACCTCACAATCACGGCGGAAGCCAAAACTGAAGCAAGAAGGTCTTACTATGGCAGAGCAAAAGAGAGCAAAAGGGGAAGTGCTACACACCTTTAAACAACCAGATACCATGAGAAGTGATTCACCATCAGGAAAACAGCTGGGGGAGCCGCCCCCATGATTCCATCACCTCCCACTGTGCCCATCCTCCAACACTTGGGGATTACAATACAACATAAGATTTGGGTGGGGAGACAGAGCCAAACCATATCATAGGGAGAGGGATGGGGAAAGGTTGGTTAATGAGCACAATGTTAGAGTTAGATAGGAGAAATAAATTCTGGAGTTATATTGCATAGTCAGGTGAATATAGTTAACTATAATGTAGTGTTAAGTATATTCTAAAATAGCTAGAAGATATGGAATATTCCCAACACAAAGTAATGATTAATGTTTGAGGAGACAAATATGCTAATTATCCTCATTTGATTATTACAGAATATATACATGTATTGCAACATTACACTCTACCCCATATATATATATACAATTATGTGCCAATTATTTTTTTAAAAAAGAGAAAACATACAAAATTCAACTGGGTAAAATGTCTTAATTTCCAATGATTCCGATACACACGGATAAATTGTGTGCTACCGTGAGTCTATTATTCATTAAAAATGTACATATTGAGAAGGATATGAAGATTGAGTATGTATACTATTTTACTATTTTAAATGGTCTGTCAAAAGAAATATACATAAACACAAGAAGAAACCCTTAATTGTATATCATACCCAGCTTTTTTGATTCATAGGTTAAGCAATTATGACTTGGATAAAACAAGTAAAATTGAAAGTAAATTCCACTTAGATCAGTCTATGGAACAACAGTGGAATTAAGCACAATCTTGCTCACAGGCAACCGTCCTAGTACTGCCAATGACAGTAAACCAAAAGAAGAATTAAGAAAGAAAAAAGTATTTGTACTTACAAACATTTCTTCATGAATGCTAAGTAAACTATGATTCTATCACAGCTAAACACATGTGGATAATAATTATGGTGAGGAATTATTTTTAGATCGAATGCAGTTTTTGTTTAGTAACAGAGGCTGATTCAGGTTAATTGGTAGTCAGATGTGTTGTGTAACATACATGGAAGATATAGAAAAAAGTAATTTAAACAATGTGGTTATAAACTGTATGTGATTTCCCACTACATCATAGCAATCAACTCTAGTCAATTCTCCCTCCATAATTTAATTTTGACCTCTCCCCTATTTTCATTATTTATACCATCAACATCTTAATTTAAGGACCTCCTCATTTTTATTTAGAAGTTTAAAGTAGACTCCTACTCCATCTACAATCTTTCCCCACACTAATTAATCCTACATTCCTCTATAGCATTAAATTTTTAAAACAGATCTAACCAAATCACCCTTGTACACAAAAGCTTTCATTTGTTCTCCATTGATTTTTAAATAAATCTGTGTCTTATTTTGGTGTTCAAGAATGTGTACTTAGTCCTAACCTGCATTGGTTTTCTCACCTCCCACATTTTCCTTTTTGCTTCAGCAAACACTGATAAGATTTTCATACACATCACACTGCTTATTGCCTTCATACCTTTTTCTCTTTTTGTTCCTTCCGTTTAAAATATTGTGCCTTCACTTGATAAATATTTCCTCATCCTTTAAAACTCAGGCCACATGTCAGCTTCTTTTCAGACTTATTCGTTGACTCTGTCAAGATATATCAGGTTCCCTGTTTGTATAATTACATTAATACAAACATCGATTACTGAACTTTCCATATTTAATTTTAATTCTTGATTAGTCTCTCTACTGTATTAGAAAATTATCTGAGGCAGGAGACTGTGTAGTATTTACCTTTATACTTTCAAAACCCTGTGTATATTAGGTATTCATTAAATGCTAATTGTGTGAATAAATGCAGATGCTTTTGACATCTATTTATGCAGCCTAGAATTCTCTGGACACCTCATGCTTGCAGGGTTGTCTTTCCCCAGCACTACAAATTTAAAATAAACCAAATTTACCTTGTACTATCTTCTTTACCAAAGCTACTAGTTTATTTTTGTATTTCCCATCACTTTTTTTTTTATTGTACTTTAAGTTCCGGGGTACATGTGCAGATCTTGCAGGATTGTTTCATAGGTACACACATGCCATGGTGGTTTGCTCTATCCATCCCCCATCATCTAGATTAGACATTTCTCCCAATGTTATCCCTACCCAACCTCCCCACTCCCTGATGTCCCTCCCCCTGACCCCCATCCCCCAGCATATCCCAGTGTGTGATATTCCCCTCCCTATGCCCATGTGTTCTCATTGCTCAGCACCCACCTATGAATGAGAACATGTGGTGGTTGGTTTTCTGTTCTTGTGTCAGTTTGCTGAGAATGATGGTTTCCAGATTCATCCATATCCCTACAAAGAACAGGAACTCATCCTTTTTTATGGCTGCATAGTATTCCATTGTATATATGTGCCACATTTTCTTTATCCAGTCTATCATTGATGGGCATTTGCATTGGTTCCAGGTCTTTGCTGTTGTGAACAGTGCCAAAATGAACATACATGTGCATGTGTCTTTATAATAGAATGATTTATAATCCTTTGGGTACATACCCAGTAATGGGATTGGGATTGCTGGGTCAAATGGAATTTCTATTTCTAGATCCTTGAGGAATCGCCACACTGTCTTCCACAATGGTTGAACTAACTTACACTCCCACCAACAGTGTAAAAGTGTTCCTATTTCCACATCATCTCCAGCATCTATTGTCTCCATCACTATTAATGATACCGCCATACTTCCATTTCTCCAGGTTCAGCATTTTAGAAGCATGTTGTCAACATGGTGTACCTACAGAAAGCATTTTTCACATATGTTCCATCTTTTTCATTTCTGTTTCTTCTGCCTTAATTCACACCCGTAATATCTCTCATATGGACCATCACAAAAGCTCCCTAACTGCCTCCACACCCTCCCGCTTCTTCATCTATTTCAAACTCTCAAATCTATAATTTACTCTTCTGAAAGACTAATCTTTCCAAAGCAAAATGCCATCACATCACACCCCTGCTGGAAAACTTCAGTGAGTCTTATTACCCGGCGTAATAACTTCTATTTATTTAGACTTATATTTAAAGGTCTCCACTGTCTATCTTTCAAGCCCTACTTCAACTACAACAACCCATGTATCAAATAATTTAGCTAAATAAAGCTACCTATTAGTTTCCAAATCTGCCCTGCAGTTTCCTTTTTTCCTGTACATTTTCCTCCTTTTTCCATGCAGTTTTCTGTCTGCCAAATAGTTTTTTTCATCTTTACTTTCCCAAATTTTAAAATACCTGCAGATATTCTACATCTTCCACAGAACCTTCCTTAATCTTCGCATTTGTAAGCAAGCTTTTTTCTTCTAAACTATTGTAACGTTTTGCTCACTATTCTTATTATTATATTTATCATATTCTATCTTCTCTTTTAGTAATGAATTTTCATCTCCATTGCTTGACTGAAAGCACCTTGAAGGGAGAATTCATGTCTGATTTTACCTTTTTTTTTAAATTTTACATGACACCTAGAATATTTTGAATGATCGATAAGTATTTGTTGAAAGTAAATCTGAATGTCAGTTTGTCAAAATGCAAAATACTATTATGATATTAAGATATTAGAGATAAAGCTAGAAGCAGATGAGAGTTGCAATCATGTTGATAATCTTTTGCATACATCTACTCATTTACATATATGACAATGTATGCAATACAACAGCCGGTTATAATTGATAGAATACACTTGAAAAATATGTAACCTTTTAACTGCCATTACTATAGACTTTAGATTTCTCTGTTTAAATGTTTACCAAGTAAATAGCATTTTAAATCAGTGTGGCAAGGGGAAATAAAGAAATTTTTAAGTGTTTATACTATATATCATTTTCATTGTTTATGTTAACTACAGAATAGTAAAAAGAGACACATAAAAGTGGCATGTATTTATATAACATATGATGAACTATGGCATGCATCTAATATGTGCATATCTACATTAGTATATATAAAATTGCAATTGTAAAGCAAATATAAAGTAAAATAATATGCTTATTTTGCAGTTAATCATTGTTTGCTTCATTGTGTGGATTGAATTGTAGTTGTTAAATTCGTACTTTATCCCCACCACTAGATTTAAGCTCTTCAAGACACTGTTTCTGCATTACTCTTAAGCAAAACTGGGTCCAGAGTTGCTTAATAATTGTTAGTTGACCAAATGCATAATGAAGTGGTCTTTTAGATAGGATCATAAATCTATTATCCTCCTCAATGTATCTTTTGTTTGCTTTTAGTGCACTTTAGTCATGTGCCTGGTATTGCCTATAACTCACTAGAAGACTGTGCTCATGATTTTTGTTAATGGTAGCATTTATAATTAGAGATTTTCAAGTTTCCAGAGATATGACATTTTTTTCTAAACTTTCAGCTATGTGGCAGCTTGAATCATTTAACACTGGGCCTTAGTTTTGCTTAGATCATATTAAAATATCTCTGTAGTACTTCCAGGATGACATTAAGCAATGTACTAAATATGTACTGTTAACATTGTAAGGAAATGTGAGGATTAATGTTGACATATCAATACTAATGTTTTGTAAAAGGAAAATTGCTATAGATTTTTTACTACTTCTCTGATACTTGAAACTTTGTAAGGGCCTGAATTTCATTAAATAACCTTAACATGGTACAACTCGTGAATCTTGCATTTTGCAATTATGTCTATAGGAATCTTCTGGGAGAAAATAATGGAGGCTTCTTAGCATATATCACATAGTGTCGTCTGGAAAATGCATTTTATTAATGATTTAATTTCTTATTTTTCCACAGGATCTGAGGTTTCAATTAAAACTGTGTTTGGGCCATTGCATTACTGCCTGCTAGTGCTTAATCTTCACCAAAAATCTCATCACTTATTTTAAAACAAAAGAAGAACAAAGTAAGGAGAAAAGTAATGAAATGCAACATAACGCATCATTCAAAGTAAGGGAAAGTAGCTTTTTAAAAACGATCTAGGATCAGTGACATTCAGAAATTATTTGCTGAACACTAAATGTGTTCAAGTGTGGCATCTCAATTCCAAGGACTCTATGTCTTCTATTATGAAATGAACCACGCAGACTGTTTTTTCCCTTCTTTTCTGTCTCAGTAGCCTAAGGTAACTATTATTGATGTCACTGATATAACTCAAATAGTAATGTGGATTGCAAAATGAATCTTCTTTAACTAATGGAGATTCTATGATGCTCTAGTGCTGAAATGATGAGTATAATCAACATTCTAAAATGCTATTCTTTAAAAATGTGTACAATTTTAGTATTATTCTCATAAAACACTATGTCCACATTTGCTTACACCATGGGGTCATACTTAACAGCTTTCTGTCCAATCCATCACAATGTCCTTAACTCTCTTGTTGCTAATCCATCATTTTTGAAATATTTAGTCTGACAGTTCTTTTGAGTGCTGTGTCTTACTAAGTAAAACTGCCTATATCAAAGGAATGATATAATCAGAGACAGCATTTGCAGATACAATGTCAGTCTGTAAATCCAAACAGGATAAAACATACACATTTGAAAGGAACGCTTAAAAGTATCTATGCTTTTACCTTGTAATCTCTAATAATAATGATGCTTTTATTGAAGTAAACTTGAATACATAATTATTTACTACATAAGATCAATCCCAAATGAACTGATGTTTACATTCATACAACTGGGACTGACTTATGGAAGAAGAAAAATACCTTATTAATTCTGAATTGTCAATATATAAGCAACTAAAGCTTTGTCTATAGTAATAGTAAGGTTATAAATTTTGTTGAACATATTCGTTTTAGTCAGAGTGAACTATACTTTTGAATCTCTCTCTGAGTCCCATCATGTGCAAGAAAATTTAAGGACTATAAATTATTCATTTCTGTATCTCAATCCTCCCTTTAGGGTCTATCAAAGTGCCTGCATTTCTTAAATGATGAAAAGGAAGGAGTGAGGGAGCAAGGGAGAGAAGAATCATGCTTCACAGGGGCCAAGGGACTGTTCTCTTGTCCTGTTTAAACATGATTTACTGTATATTTCTAGGAATTAAGGATTTCAATAAAATGTTTTCAAGTTTAGATTTTCTTTCTTATGCTAGTTTCCACTTAAGAGGTTGTTAATGAGCTATGCCCATATTCATCATTAATTCATCAGCAGCTTCTTTGGTGTATTTAACTCTCATTTAAGTCCCAAATCATAGCTGTTGAGAGCACTAATGGGAAAAGTTTAACAAACAGCATGCCATGCTAATTTCTATTTAAATAAACATTTATTTTATTTTGAAAAATTAACTGAAATGAGATTCACCTTGTAAGTTCACTGTAACTTTTTCAGTTGTTCTATCATAAAATAAATCCATCCGCATAAGATATAAATTACCATGATCAGAAATGTTACCACTGCTCAGATATTTATGGAGTATAATGGTAGCTGGTTTATGTGTTGCTTCTTTGTGTATAATCTGGTCTTAAGACTTCAAACTAGTATTTTGTCTTATGAATTCTCATAATTTTGTATACGGTAAAAACAGGTATGATGGCATTGCCCTCTCTTCAGTATGAAGTAAAGAACTACCCTGAGTCTATGACATGCACAGATCATTATTTAAGTTTATCAAATTGATATTGATTACTTATTTCATTCTGAGCAATGTCCCTAAGTTTGGGGTTATAGGATGAGTAAAACATAACTTTGGTCATCTTGGATCATATAATGATTGAGGAAGCCAAACATATATATCATTTGAAGATGATCTGCTGAGCATTCTGAAAGAGATCTGTGCAACATGGTATTGGAGCATTAAATAGGGAGATTTAACCCACCTTGGCAGGGTGGTCGAACCAATAAAGAGATACTCGAAAAGATAATGCCTACACTATAAAAAAAAAAAATGAATGGAAGACAGCCAGGCCAAAAAAAAAACCAAAAACCAAAACACAAAAAACAAAAAACAAAAACGTATGTATATATCCAAAGATGTGGAATTTTATGGAAGAGCAGAAAGAAGAGTGCAAAGGCACAGGTACAATTAAAATAAAGGTCATCTCTCTTGGTATGTGATATGGCAATAACAAAAGAATACTTCCTGAAGAAAAAGGAAGGTTTCCTGAACCAGGTAAAAGTTGACAGAAGTCTTAAAGCATCAGTATGAGTGACCCAAATAAAGGAGCAGAAAAGAATGTTTTCTAAGTGGAAAACACAACATTCAAAACTAGTGTTTATAAGCCTGCTGGACAGCCATGTGCAAGGCATAAGTCAAAATAAATTTAAGAATTAATGGTCTTTTATTTTCTTTTCTCTACCCTGCAAGTAGATGATGCATTTATTCCCACTTCTTTATACTCTGGGAAAGTCATAGAAACATAAAATTGTAAAAGTGAAGGAAATTGACTTACTATCACATTCATATCCCCATTTTCTAGATGATGAAACTGAGGCTAAAAGGGTTGATATAAGTTTTTCAATGATAAGCCATTTGCTATTTGCAGAGCCTTGATAAGATCCAATACCCTTTATATCAGTTAGAATACTTGAAAACTGAAGCATTTTAATATTGCTTCCCTCACTTCTAGTGGATGGCCACTAGAGCAGTACAGTATAGTGATTACCAGTGCTGGTTCTAAAGGCAAAATATCTGCTTTTCACCACTTACTTGCCAAGTGACTTTTGGAAAGTCATGTAATCCATTTTTGCTTTAGATTCCTCATCAATAAAGTGAGAGGTAATAATGTAAAGTTTTTAGATCAATGCTTAGCACATAGTAAGCAATAAAAATGTGCTATTATTATCTGCATTTAGGTAGTCAGATGTTAACATATGTACATACACTGTGGTGTGGATACTCCTGAAAAACATTTCACTATCAAAATATTTTAGAATATGACTAAATGTTAAAATGGCTACCACATCACAAATTTAACTAAAACCCTTCTGATTTACATTTTTTTTCTTAATTTCCACTTTCATTTTAGATCAGGGGTACATGTGCAGGTTCATTATATAGGTATACTGCAGCGATCTAGTGAGCATATATTAGTCCATTCTGACATTGCTATAAATAAATACCTGAGACTGGGTAATTTATAACGGAAAGGGGTTTAATTGGCTCATGGTTCTGCAGGCAGGCTGCTTAGGAAGCATGACGGTATTTGCTCAACTTCTGGGAGGCATAAAACAACTTACAAGTATGGTAGAAGGCAAAGGGGGAGTAGGCATGTCACGTGGCCAGAACATGAGGAGGAGAGAGTGGAGGGAGGTGCTATACTCTTTTAAAGGACAAGATCTCACGAGAACTCACTATCATGAATACAGTACCATATCAGGTACTGTTACTAAATAAATGATGCTAAACCATTCATGAGAAATCTGCCCCCATGATCCAGTCATCTCCCACCAGGCCACACTTCCAACACTGGGGATTACATTTCAACATGATATTTGGGTGGGACATCGAAACCGTAGTACAAAAACCAATAGGTACCTTTTCATCCCACACCCCCTTCCCTAACTTCCCTCACTAGTAGACTGTGGTGTTTATTGCTCCTATGTTTATGTTGACATGCGTTCAATGTTCAGCTCCCACTTTTAAGTGAGAACATGCAATATTTGGTTTTCTATTTCTATGTCTATATGCTTAGGATTATTGACTCCAGGTCTATCCCTCTTGCTGCAAAGGAAATTATTTCAATTCTTTTCTGGTATTCCATTGTGTATATGTACCATATTTTATTTATCCAATCTTACATTGATGGGCACCTAGATTAATTGTACATCTTTGCGATTGTGAATAGTGCTGCAATGAACATGCATGTATCTTTTTGGTATAATTATCTATTTTCTTTTGGGTATATACCTATTAATAGGATCTCTGGGCCAAACAGTAGCTGTGTTTTACGTTCTTTGCTAAATCTCCAAACTATTTTTCCACAGTGGCTAAACTAATTTACATTGCCTCCAATATTATGTGGGCATTCCCTTTTCTCTGCAAAGTCATCAACATCTGTTTTGACTTTTTAACAATGGCCATTGTGCGTGTGATGGTATCTCAATATGATTTTGATTAGCATTACTCTGATGATTGGCGATGGTGGTCTTCTTTTCACATTTGTTGTCTTCTTTTGAGAAGCATCCATTCAGTCCCTTTGCCCATTTTTTTAATGTGGTTCTGTGGTTTTTAATAGTTGATTCATTTAAGTTCCTTACTGATTCTGGATATTACATAATGCCATTTACAATAGCCACACACACACAAAAATGAAATATCTAGGAATACAGCTAACTGAGGAGGTGAAATATCTCCACAACGAGAATTACAAAACACACCTGAAAGAAATCAAGTATGACATAAATAAATGCAAAAACATTCTGTGCTCCTGGATTGAAAAATCAATATCATTAAAATGGCCATTCTGCACAAAGAAATTTACAGATTCAATTTTATTCCTATCAAACTGCCAATGTCAGTCATCACACAATTAGAAAAAACTATTCTAAAATTCATAGGTAATTCAAAAAGAGTCTGAATAACTAAGCAAAGCAATCTTAAACTAAAAGGAAAAAAAAGCCAGAGACATCACATTCTCCAACTTCAGTCTATATTATAAGGTGATAGTGACCAAAGCAGCATGGTATTGGTACAAATCAGAAACATAGACCAATGGAACAGAATAGAACATTCAGAAATAAAGCCTCACAACTACAATCATCTGATATTCAATGAAGTAGACAAAACCAAGCAATGATGAAAGCAATGAAACTGTACCCTTACTTTACACCATATACAAAAATTAATTGAAAATGCATTAAAGATTTAAAGGTATGATTTTAAACTGTAAAAAACTGTAGAAGAAAGTCTAGGATATACTTTATTTAACATCAGCTTTGGCAAATAAATTTTGGCTACATCCCCAAAAGTAATTGCAAGAAAAACAAAAATTTACAAGTGGGACCTAGTTATACACTAAAGAGCTTCTGCACAGCAAAACAAACTATAAACAGAGCAAACAACCTGAAGAATGGGAAGAAATATTCACAAACTATGCATCCAACAAAGGTCTATAAGGTTTTAAAACTGCCATATGCACAGAATCCAAATTATATTATTTCTTAATTGTCATCATTAATGGAAAATACTAAATGTTTACAAATTAAGTAATATGAAATACTAGCTAAGAAACATTAGATTAAGAATTAGAAATCTGCCTAATAATTTGAAATGTAAAAAAAAAATCATTACTACTTTAAGCAAAATTGTCCAACAAAATCTACGTTTATTGTATAAGGATATGGAAATGGCTATGTGACTTGGTATCAGATCCTAGTCTTACGTTCCAGAAACTCTATTATTCAAACAACACAATAGATTAAATCTAAAACAAAGTGATGTAAACATTTTATTCTTGCAGATCAGTATTAGTACTACCCTGCTTGTCAGATGGATGATGAGCTTTGTTCATTTGATAAAGCAAACTTTAAGGACATCTTTATTCTTTTTTAAAAAAATTTGGCGGGCGTGGTGGCTCAAGCCTGTAATCCCAGCACTTCGGGAGGCGGAGGCGGGTGGATCACGAGGTTGAGAGATCGAGACCATCCTGGTCAACATGGTGAAACCCAGTCTCTACTAAAAATACAAAAAACTAGCTGGGCGTGGTGGTGCGTGCCTGTAATCCCAGCTACTTAGGAGGCTGAGGCAGGAGAATTGCCTGAACCCGGGAGGTAGAGGTTGCGGTGAGCCGAGATGGCGCCATTGCACTCCAGCCTGGGTAACAAGAGCAAAACTCCGTCTCAAAAAAAAAAAAAAAAATATTGTACTTCAGGTTTGGGGTACATGTGCAGATCATACAGAATTGTTGCATAGGTACACACATGGCAATGAGGCTGGTTGCCTTCATTCCCCCTGTCATTATTCTAAAAAGTTTGGCTCAGATAGAAATTTCTTACCTACTGGATTTTATACTTTTACTGCATGGATTTTGGATATTAAATAGCTACATATGACATGAGACACCTCAATACTTTCAAAGTCATTATATTCACTGCTAATGAATTGAAACTTTTAGATCTTTAATGTGGTTCATAAATCAAAGCAACATTTTATGCACATTTATGTGATTTATAGTTATGCACACAAAAGTTAACTAAACAGAACTACTACAATTTTGGTAACAGAAAATTGAGTATTGAACAAGACACTGAACATTGAATAGAAATAGAAAATACAAATTTGTGTTTCAAATTAATATAAGGATTTTCTTATATTTGCTGTGTTTGGAGGTACAAGTAAATAATTTATAAAATCCAGAGGCTATGACTCAAAAAAGAGAGACTTCTTGTATATCACCTGTAAGTCAACTTTTATGCAAAATATGCAGTGAGCAGGTTGTCACATTTCACAAGTCATAAGTTTCTGAGTTTGCTTGACATAACAATTTTAACATAATATTATCCTCAGTGTTCTTGCATCATGGTGAAAATTTCTGTAAACTCTTATGAAAAACTATTTTCAATTTATTTTTCTCCTATTAAATACTAATCTAGTAATAATAAATGTTCAACACTCATAGGGTTAGATTATGTTCTCTAGGGATCAGAATTTGTCAATTCCTTTGCATTTTCTTTTTTTTTTTCTTTTAGAATGAATTGTAAAGGAAACCAGACACTATGAAAATTTATTTTAGAAATCTGCTTTCCAGTGCTAGCCTGTGTTCTGTGAAGTATATTTTCTCTATCCACACTATTCTACTTTGAGAACTAATATGTAAATCTATTGTTATATATAAAAACCAATATGTAAAAGTAATTTAAAACGAATATATGAAACTATATTTTCTCCACACTGTTGTACTATGGAACTAATATATATTTATCTATATAATGAAATAATCATATAATCTGGCAAAATTTACATTTATGGCCCGATTATTTTATGATTTTATGCCCACAATACCTTATCAAGATAAGAACATTGACTATAGAATTTAGAAAGCTCTTAAACATCTGAGATTTAAGCAAGAATTTTATTCTAATCAAGGCATAATAAAGCAACCAAAAAACCATAAAACGGCAACAAACAAAAAACAAAATCTTCATTAATACCTCTTTCCTCAAGTGTTCTTATTAATTGAACTTTTATTATGTCCTTTATGCTCAAAGCGTTTTATTCTTAGGCATTTTAAATTTGCATTTTCATATCAGAAGTCAGGCATCAATTTAAAAGCAGTCTATTGAAAGCTAATTTTCTGTTACCATTTATGATTACTTAATTTTTTTATGTATCATTTTATAATAATTCCCCTAAGTTATTCTGCCACTGATTTTTAAATTCACATATGAAACTTTTGGAACTGTGATAGAAAAAGTATTAAATATTATATAGACTGTAAGAATTATTCTCACAGTAATTGGTTTTCTTGACACCACCAGATGTGTGTGGGGGGCGTGTGTGTGTTGTGTCTGTGTGTGCCCCTGCCTGTGTTTATTGTGCCTATGTGTATGAGTGAATTTGTGTATGTCAGCATGCTTGATGAGGGAGAGAAAGAGCACATTCACATTAACTTTCATTAAAAAGAGAATTTAAGTAAGTGAGGTATACTAAAACTCAAGGAAGTATATGACAATTGTTCCTTTTGAGTATGATTTCCCAGTATAAATTAATGAGACTTTGTTAAATTTTAATTTGAGGCCATGTTTGAAAAAAGTTTATCTAGTAAATTTTCTTTCATATCCACTAAACATTAAGTATATTGACCTATTAAAGGTTTAGTTTATTTCAAGCATAATTGAATTCCTCAAATATGAAAAACTTTTGGTAACTCTCTTTGATATAATTTAAGTAAAAATTATTTGAGTCTTTAAAAGCCTGAGTTTGTTTTTGTAAATCCTCACCTCTCATTCTATTTAAAAACCCTTCTTTGGGCCTCCATTATATTATTATTATTATTGTCATCATCATTTTGACCTAGCTAAAGATTCTTCTGCAGCATCCTAAGCAAAGGCAAAAGAACATTAACTTCCTTTTTTTAGAAAACTAAAGATGCAACTGCATTAAAAATTGTGCTAATAAAATTCTTATGTTTTATCAGATATATTTTTGTTTGTACAATTAGTTGTGAGTCATTTAGAGCCACAGAAAATAAAATGTATGCCTTAACGTATTGATTATCAGTAAGACCTCATCGTTAAGATGAAAAATGATTTTCAAAGTTCTGGCTCTGTAATATTTTGTTCCTCTCAATAAATAAACATAGTCCTTTTTCAGTAATATTTTTCACTTTGCATATTTACCATCAGGACAGTAATTTGTACCAGGTAATTTTTCAGTCTTTCTTATTACCTATTTATTGGACCCATTTGAATTCCCAAGTATAAGGCAAAGACCACTGAATCACCATCATAGTTTTTCCCTGCTTTTCTGACTTTAGGATTTATTTTAAAATCTCTTTTGTATTTGTACATGATGTGATTGACAGATATGTTACGAGGATTGTTATACATGCAGTAGTGTGTTTCAAAAAAATTACTCACTTTGCTTATGAACCAGTTTATTGTTCTTTGTGCAAAGTAACAAGCCATTCTGCCGTGGATGAAAGATCTTGATTTGAGTGTTTACAAAGTACAACTCCTTCATGGATGAAAGCTTCCAGTGATTTCAATCTTTCTGTCACCCACACAAATCCCACATCTACATATAGAGTCTTATTACAACAGATAAAGATTTATTTTTCAATTATTTGTTGTAAGAGTTTCCCAATTAAATGTCTCTATTACTAACAATGTTCCATCCATTTGCAAACTCATTTCTCCGCTCCCCACCACCATTTATGCAGCTGTTATTCAGAAAAATAATGTTACTTGGCAACAAAACACCATTTCAAATTTTAGTACGGACTGAAGCTTTCTGCCAGTGATTTATGCCAAACAGTATGCAAAATTAAGGTCCTATGGTTTTACAATTATTTTGAACGAATACTTTGATTTTTTACAAATCACTGAAGATTAAAGACATTATATATGACATTTATCAATGGTTATACATGTGCATAAATGCCTCATGGTAAATTTTAATGGTTAATTCTTGAAGTATTCTTATTGTTAATGAGCAAGCCAGATTCTCCCAGTAGAAAGTCTATCCTCTGAGAGTAAGCTACTTATATTGACATTTTGGAACTACTACCATTCCATTTAATAAAATATTAACATAGTAGTTTAACGGCAGGGGAAAATCTGACTCAGTACCTTTCTTAGCCAAAGAAACAGATGAGATCATGAAAAATCCTTATTGTCAATGGGAAACACCCTGATACATTTGTAATTACAATGTTTTTCTTAATCTAGTATCTCACTATGTGTTATCACCCTTGCAGTATGCATATTAACCTGCACTAACTGGAGTTGCTTTTGTTCCCATCTTGAGACTTTGAAAATTTAAAAATTATAATTTTTAAAGTCATGTATCATTTCTGTAGGAGAGACCGAGATAAAAATTTATCATTGTAGATGATATGCTTCCTAGACAATTTTTGGCATTGTTCTCAATCAATGCTCTTAACCACTAAATAATTGTTCTTAACAAATCAATTAATGTAACTACCAAGACAAATCTAAGATAGAGAAAGCAATAATAATAAATATTTAGCTGACTCATGATGCTTGCACTTTACAAAGTATTTTCAAATCCATTTTCTCATTTGTTTCTCAGAACAACCTTAGAAGCAGGTAAGGCATGTATTATTATCCTTATTTTAAAGGTATGAAATGTAAAACTCAGAGAGATGAATTTGCCTATCCAAAGTCACAGAGCTAGAAAGTAGAAGAACCAGGATTCTAACATAGATCTTTTGCCACCAAACACAATAATCTTAATACTAAAACACAGTGCCATCCCAGAACTTATAATGTGTCTCTAGACAATTGTATAGGCATTCCCACAGAAATGCAAAATCCATTTTCAGATAATTGCATTTTAGATAAGACCATCTTAGCAATACTCACAAAATTATGGATAGTAACAATGTACTCAGAAAAAATATTTGAAAAACTCTGTTTTATCTGCCTTCTCTCCAATTATTTATAGCAAAATGAAATTTTATACCCCTTATTTAATTATGTGAGATGGATATGATTAGCCACCTTTTATTTGTAAGGAAAGAGATTCAGTAAGGTTTAATAATTTACCTCAGATTGCACAGTTTGTAGCTTGATGCATGTATCCAGAATTTAAACCAATGTGTGCCTGTCCTCCAAAACTTTGCTCTTTCCTTACCTATGTAGATAAATAAGTAAGTTATTTGGGTATTATGCATTTCCTTTGATTGTTACTATTTGTGTAAGTCACATAGGAATGTTATATTAACCATACAGCTAAACTCTAATTATAAAGTTTCTCAGATATTTGAGAATTCAAGATAGTAAGTATTTTGCAAAGTTTGAGGCTTGTTTATAAGGGAGAATAAGCTTAAGTTATATTCTTACATTTATTCGATATTTTGGAATACATGTGGAACAAACATTTGCTGAAGTTCTACTTTGTATACAATATCCTCTGGTCTCTGAGGATCAAAAGACATTTAAGACATGGTTCCTTCCTTTAAGAAGGTAAAAGAATACTTATTAGGGCCGGGTGCGGTGGCTCAAGCCTGTGATCCCAGCACTTTGGGAGGCCGAGGTGGGTGGATCACAAGGTCAAGAGATCGAGACCATCCTGGTCAACATGGTGAAACTCCGTCTCTACTAAAAATACAAAAAATTAGCTGGGCATCGTGGTGCGTGCCTGTAATCCCAGCTACTCAGGAGGCTGAGGCAGGAGAATTGCCTGAACCCAGGATGCGGAGGTTGCGGTGAGCCGAGATCGTGCCATTGCACTCCAGCCTGGGTAACAAGAGCGAAACTCCTTCTCAAAAAAAAAAAAAAAAAAAAAAAAAAATTCTTATTCATTCACTATTCAAGAAGTATTTATTGAGCATCAAATAGAATGATGGACACAGAAAAAATGTTGTATGTTTACTGAATTAGCTCAATCATTTCATGAGATAGAAGAAGGGGCTTATGGATGTCTCTAATCACTGTAGCATTTCTAAAGTTCCATATCAATTTAAAAATATTTGTTAATAGAATCACTTTTCAATGCTCTCAAATTAACAGAGTGAAGAGACAACCCAAAAAATGGAACAAAACAAAATGTATATGAACTATATATCTGACAAAGGATTAACATCCAGAATATACAAGGAACTCAAGAGCAAAAAAAAAAAAAAAAAAAAAAAAAAAAAAAAAAAGAATCTGATTTAAAATGAGCAAATGATCTGAAGAGACATTACTCAAAAGAAGATATACAAATATGATGACGTTTGGGGCAAACATTGATAAGCCTGGAGGACATTATGCTGAATGAAATAAGCCAGGTACACAAAAACACTCACTCATCACTCATTTATACATAGTAGCTAAAAAAAAAAAAAAAAAAGTGTGCTTATAGATGTAGAAAAGTAGAATACTGGCTGTTCAAAGATGGAAAGGGGAGATATTGAGAGGTTGGTTAACAAATACTAAATTCTACTTTAGGTAGGAGAAATAAGTTAGAATGTTCTATAGCAATGACTGTAGTTAAAATAATTTATTGTATATGTTTCAACATCTAGAGGAGAGGATTTGAAATGTGCTCAACACAGAGAAATGATAAATGTTTGAGGTGATGGATATGGATGTTAATTACCCTAAATTGATCATATACATTGTATTCATATATTCAGATATCACTTTGTACCCCATAAATATGTGTGCTTATTACACATCAATTAAAAATATTAAATGAAAAGAAAAAACAATAACCTCATGGACAAATAAAGTACAGTATGACTGTAAAAAATGCCCCCAAAGAGCAATATTATTTTCACTCATTCATGCTGCATGTTGAATGTATATTGAGAGTCATCATCTGCCTCAGTTTTGCTTAATGACACCGTGTTGTCAAGACTGCTAATTACCAAGGTCTAAAAGGTTTGTGGATAGTTGAACTTCAGTGTGGCATCTTGGACCATTGCAGGAAATATAATTGAGACTTATGATAATACATATATGTGACAGTTTTAACTTGCCCCAAGAATCTCTGTGTATCTGGTCAGGCAAACTAAATACTCTGTGAGATTGCCCACCTTTGTTTTCCGAGTTTTGCAAATAACTGAGTTAGTACCTCAGAGGAGGGTGAAATAAATCCATAATATAAAACTGCAAAGCCAAAAAAGACCAATAAAAGTCTTCTGTCTCTCATATACATTCATGCACACATATATAAAATGTAAGGTATTCGTAATATGTATATCTATAATGTAAATATAAAACATTTTAACCTTAGTTGACTGTCTTGTTGGTAGAAACAGTTTTGTTTGCAAAATTAGACAATGCTTGTTTTTATATACTTCCAGTAATAATATTCAACACACAGCAAGTAAACCTTATGACATTCTATCTTCTTTTAGACCATGGCTGCTGTCAGTGTGTCAATATAAATTGGAATATCTCATTCCTCTTACTCCTTAAATGCCTACAAAGTGTCACATTTTATTTAAACCATAAAAGGCATATTTAATTCTTTTCTTTTGTGAACATCAACATTTTTCTGCTCAGTGGATGAATATTGAGGTGGGCAACTTGCCAGCTCTCCACTGGAGAATTGGAATCTGGCACCCCTCTCCACTTTCAAAACATACTCAAGCAAGGCTCCTTGTTCACATAGGGCTCACATTAAAAAGCAAACCCAAAATATCTTCAAATAACATGAGACACCCTTCTTTATGTACTTAAAGAAGGTCAGCAGTCTTTCCTATGCCAATGAAAGCATATGATTTAAATTTCAGAACATGATTTCATCTAAAATTTGCAAAATGTTTTTATTTGACTGGAAAGTTAAAGAAGAAAGGAGGGTTGTTTCCGTTTGCATAGGTTAACTCCATATGTTCAGTGACATTAGCAACCACAAATTGTTTCATTCTCTATGGTCTGTGATGTAATACTTTAAAAAGTTGTTAGGCTTCCAAAATGACATTTTTGTACCTTATGTGATAGAATGGCTTTGCTACCAACCGAGTCAAGAGTATTAGAAACTTCATAGCAAATATAGTAGGTAGAAGAAAAGCCTTCATGGACATAAGCAAGAACAGCATATTTAAGGCCTTCATTTTATTACTGTAAATTTATTTTCACCCGTCTCTGAAGCTCAGCAGGAACAAAAGAGGGAAATTGTATGCAAGAGAGCAAAAATAGCTCACTTAAGTGCATAAGATTTTGCAGTTTCAAAGTTTAGAGTATTTTAAATTAAATAATTAGATTTGCCTCTTGTTACCAATGATATGTTTCCATCTACTACCTTGTTCATATTTTCTATTCTTGTACATGCCAGTTTGTACAAAGAGAATAGGCTGAGCCAAATTTTAAACACTTAATAGTTCTTTTCCAATTCACTGTGTGAACCAGAACTTTATACATAGTTCAAAAAAGAGGCAGGGTGTTAAGGTTTGAAGTAACCAGTATAAACTGTCAGAGCTGTAAGTCTAGTTGCCTAGGAAATCTTTTTACAGCCACATAATAAGGATTTAGTTATTAATACTTACCAATTCAATAGGTTGAAGAATTTTAAATGCTACTAAATCATTAGTATTATCATTTATTATCAAGTCAATTTTCTACTTTTCCACAGCACAATGACTCTGTTTCAATAAGAACATTTTCCTCCACTGTGCTTCCCATATTATCCAAATAAACTTCAAAGTTCAAAAAGGTCACATATCCTCCATAAATTCTTCTCCCCCTGCCAGAGGCTGCAGTTAAGTAATCACCTACTCAACCCTCCTATACATATAAGGCACTTTATGTCTCCTTTATGTATCTTTATATTGGCACGTATAATCAGAAAAATTTAAAATTATTTTTAATGTTAACTTCATCATAGCATCCTGATGAAATTAGAAGCTCTTTGAGATCATGGGTCATTTTTTGTTACTCTTTCACATGCTTCACACAACTAGCATATCATTACACACTTAATAGATTCTCAGTGAGTATCTATCCACAGAGTTCACCAATGTTTACTGATGAGAGTTAAATAAGTTAAACCTCATTCTGATTTTTTTCTTGCTGCTTGTAGACCATCTGCCAAGTAAAAATAAGAAAACCTTTCATCTCAACCTTCTTCTGCCATTTAATTTAATGGAACAAGGTTTTTTTTTTTTCCTTATTTTATATAGCCTGCCCATTTGCAAAACTAACAAAGTTGAGCTAATAATTTATGCTTTACTAAAACATACTTTGATGATATTTCATTCTGCATACTGTGTAAATTAGTAATCATAATCTGTTTTGTACTATCTAACTGCTTTGTTAGATAAGATATGCCTTTTTCTTTTTACTGCTACGAGTCTGGCCTTCACATTCTTAAACACATGGTTTACAGTTGTATATGACATACCTGCATTTTTCAGTTACACTTTTAATCACAGACTTTCAGAGTATGAAAGAAATTTAAAGTTTATAGAACTCAAATGATCTGTCTTACGTTTGAATCTCCTATGTGAGGTTTATTCATTTACTCAACATACATTCATTGAATACCTCATATACACTAGCCATTCAAGAACATAGTACTTTCCTATATGGGTTTCTAAGTGTAAAGTCATGTCACTTCAATTTTATTCTTAAATATTTTAAATATGCAGATATAACATATATTTGCATTAAATGTAACCATGCTAAATTTTGAACATTGCCCCAATCTATTGATAGTTTTAATTATTTTTTGGTATGTGTCATATTCATTATAATTCCCAGTTTAATTTTATCTACAAACTTGATAAATACTATTTTAATATCCCAATTTTTAAAAGACTAGGAGAGTGAGAACCCCTTATCAAACCCAGAGGTAATAAACCGAGAGTGTATAGCACAGTTGAAACATGGCTGTTTTAGAATGCTCACTCTAGAGTCACAGCATTGAGTTCAAATCAAAACTTGGCTACTTCACTGGCTGCGGAAAATTGTAAAATGTTATGCCTCAGTTTCTTCATTAACCAAATGGGCTGGAACATAGTATTATTATGGAGTTGATTTAAATAACTAAGGTAATGTATTACAGGTCTGGTGCTTGAGTAAATGCTCAGTAAATGTTTTATGTCTCAAGAGTTCAATCCATGTAGCTGTTGCTCTGTGTTGCATCATTAATCTAGTCATCCTTTTGGTACAACCAACTCTGTACAAATATGGGAAATATTTTTTCCTGGTGTATAAGTTATTTATTGTTGTGTAACAAATTATCCCAAAACATAGTATCTGACAAAAAGAAATATTTATTATTTCACAGTTTTGTTGATCAGAAAAATTGGGGCACAGTTTATATGGGTAACTGTGGCTCAAGGCCTTTCATTAGGCTGCAACCAAAATGTCTGCTGGGGCTTCCAAGCTCACTGATGTGACCACAAGGCAGGCCTGGGGTCCTTGCTGGCTACTGCGTGACATCATTTCCTTACCATGTGAGTCTCCCCATGAGGCAACTCACAACATGACAGCTGGTTTCTCTCAGAGTAAGCCAGTGAGAAAACAAGAAAGAGAAAGCACAATGGATGTCACAGTCTTTCGTAACCTATTCATGGAAGTGACATCCCATCACTTTTTTTGTATCCTATTGATTGGAATGAAGTCACTAATCTACACAAAAGGGAAGATAAAGAAGGACATTAATACCAGGAGGCAGGGATCATTGAATATCATCTTAGAGGCTGCCTACCATATATAGCAAGATGCTGGGAGGACAAGGTTGGAAACCATGTCTATGCTGAGGTTTCCATTTACCCATTCAGATTTGTGGTAGTGGTAGCCATTCAAATCGCTCAGTGGGCAGGCATTAAGACTACAGCATATTGGCGTATTTGATCCCATCCTCATGTTCTACTCATCTACTATCTAAGTATTGGCAAAGGTCTGAGAAAAAATGTTGTAGTAAATACACTGTCATGGGGGAAAGGGTACTGGGGTGGATTTGAATATGAGCCCTGCCACTTATTAGACATTTCACTTTACTAAACCTCAATGTCTTAATTTGTAAAGTTAAAAGAATGCCCTCTATTATGGAGGTTTATTGTGTAGAACAGAGATATTATATGTAAAACCTGTAGTGCAACACAAATCATCAACAAATATAAGTTATGACTAAATATATAAGATGTACATATATAACATAAATATATATATATATATATATAACTACATGTGCATAATATATAATGTAATATATACTTAGAAAATATGTAATCATGTAATATACTCACAGGTGCTGGCAAAGGTCCTGACATATAGAACTTATTCAGTAAGTGTGTGGTGAATAAGTTTGGCCTACTCTTCAGGGCTTTCCACTTTATCTTTTTGTCATAAGAGAATGTCAATTCATTGAAGGTAAAGACTTTAAGTACCGTTAATCTTTGCATTTCCTTTTTTCTAATGCCTACAGAATACATCACAGGCATTTAATAAATCCTTGTTGAGTAAATACTATCATTAATCATGTGCATCGTCATCTACCTAGTTTTCCTAGCATCCAGCCCACCTTTCTTCATTTGGTTCCTAATCATATCAGTGAGCAATTCAAATACATGTTCCATAGTTTGTCTTTTTAGTTAGAGCACATATTGTAAAGCAGCTGTTTCTTCTTTAAGTCACATTTCAGAGAATCATATGATAAAGTCTCCCTAAAACAAATTGAGATATAGGCAAAGTCAGTGTTCAATGTTCGTCCCCATTTTCCTTCTAAAATATTTTATCAATTTTCTTCCCTTCTTTTACTCTTCTCTTCAGGTCTTTGCTCTCTGGGAAATGTTTCCTATCTTTGATCCCATTTATTTTGATAATAAAAAGGTAATATAATATTTCAATATATATCTGTGTATTTACACTGCAATACACAGTGAGTGAGAGGAAATCCCACGATGATCTCTAATGGTCATCATGGGGATTTATGATATTACATGACCAAAAGAGGGATAAACTTACAGAAATATTAGATGTTTTTCTCTGTGCCTTAAATCTCAATATTCTTTACTACTTTACACTTCCATATGATAATTAGAAATTTCAGGCTTTCTAATGGTGATCATTTTTGTGGAGATTTCACAGACAGTAATCTATTTGCAAGTTTTATATGCCTTATTTCCACAATTACTTGATGGGGTTTTTAAGAATAAAATTCAAAATAATGAAAACTAGAATCAAGGAAGAGAAAAACTGTAAAAGTTGACATAGTTGCTATGATTAAGTATTATATTTGTCTTTGTGCTTCCTAGAAGCCAAGTAGAAAATAGAAATTATTTTCACTGTATACTCAACATATATGCCAGGAAATTTGTGGTCACTTTGATATTATATCTATCTTTACTACATCCATGAAGAGTACAAGTTATAATCCTCACTTTACAGATGAAGTTACTGAAGTTGCAAAAATTATCTTGTCCGGTGTCACAAAACTGAAGCACTAAGTGGAACCAAAGATGAAATCAAGGACTTTCTGGCTTCATAGCCTACCGTTCTACATAGATCTCATGGTCAGAAAGGAGGAAACATAATAATTACAAGGGATAAAAGCTTTTTGGCATTAGATTATAAAATTAATTTGCTGTGTGACATTGTATAAAAGGGACATTGAGCAATATGATGAGCAGTGCCCTTCATAACATAATTACAATAAATGCAGAAGAAGTATTCATATAGCTGTTTGGCTATTTTTAATGACCTTTGATAACTTCCTAAAGGATAAAATTAAAGTGTAAGTGAGTGAAACTGATTCAGCAAGTACTAATATTATCTGATTCTGTGATCAAGTCTTCTGGTGACCTAAGGTGATTGATTCAATAATAAAACTGAGAGTACATGAATCTGCTTTCAAAATGCTAAATACTATATTTTATTAACAGAGGTTTTGATAGAAGCCAAATTCATTTATTCGTTCATTGAGTGTTCATTCACTCAATGTGTATGGGCTATGTATATGTCAGGTACTGTGTTAGGTCCGAGGCTCCAAACATATTTATAAAAATACTTCCACCTCAAAAGGGCTTGCAGTTAGTTTAAAATAAGACAAACCAGTGATTGTAATGAAGTACATTAATTGCTATAAGGGACGTATGTACAGATTGTACAAAAGAAGATGCCCTTAAACTTATCTGTCAGAGTCAAATAAGTTATCATATTGGAGCCAGGGTTTGCGATAAAACTTGAAGGATCAGGATGACTTTGCTAGGCAAACAATGAGATGGTGGACAATCTGAGGAAAGGGTTGCACAGATAGAGACATTTTGGTTACATTATCTGATGAGAATGAAGGGTAGTCTACATTGTTAATTATGAGCAGGTCCACAGGTTTGGGAAATCCAAATAGTAATGATAGCTATAATTTACTAAGCATTTGCTTGTATAAAATTGTAATAGATTAAAAAGCTAATTTTTTCATGCGTTAAGTGAGACAAAGATTGCCTGAGAACTGAGAACACAAACTTGTTTATTTATTTATTTATTTTTATTTTTTATTTTTAAAGATGGGTTTTCACCATGATGGCCAGGCTGGTCTTGAACTCCTGACCTGAGGTGATCCACCTACCTCAGCCTCCCAAAGTGCTAGGATTACAGGCATGAGCCACCACTCCCGGCTATTTTTTTTAAAGCCCACATTATCAACTACCGTTCTATAATGTGGTAAGGTTTTATATTATGAAAGTTTGGAAGCTTGACCATTATTTTCCTCCAGATGACATGACATCCTACTTTCTTACCAGTGTAGTATTTGGTAATACCTCCAGGCAAAACCAGATGTGGTTTAAGAAGTATATTTAGATCACTTGTGTACTTGGACAAATGGTCCTCTCAGACCCCTGAGTTCTTACAGAATATGGCATAGATGAATTTGGCCCCTCAAAATGATCAAAACAACAGTTACTAGGCATTTTCCATGAAGGTAGAAAATCATTGTGAAATTTGATACAAAGCAGTAAATTCCCACTGTTTTTCCTATGATGCATTAGTTACAAAATGTTCCCCACCCTGGGAAAATAACTAAATGAGTTACCATGTTGCTAGAAGTAATCTAGAATTGGCCAGCTGAATTTTGGAAGACAACTGATAAACACAATGACTTCAGGATTTCATATAATAAATATTGAGCCATTCTTGACACTAGTTTGTTAATGAAGCTATTGTAGTTCTTCACACTAAAACAATGCCATTAACATATGCATAGCCACTAAACTCTTTGTGCACAGTGGTAAGAGTTACATAAATAAGATATAACTATTTGATACCACTTGAAACAATGTATTTTCAGGGACTGTTGCAGCCTTCTCATTGTTACATGGCATCAAAATGCCCATTTTAGATAAGCATTTAATGCTGAGGTTCTACTTTAAACTTTTATTACACTGTCCGAGCTGATGCTTTTCTTTAGAACAGTAATAATAGGCCAAAGCAGGAAGTAAACTTCTGTCATTTGGAGCAGATCAATCAATCCATAGTTTTGCAGGATTATAGGGATAAACATTTGGAAAATAGAATGTATTATATTTTGAATATATCCAAAGAGAATCATAATTGAAGAGTAAACAACTTAACAAACTTTAAAATGTAACGGAGCAAATGTCTCCTTTTCAGCCAGTATTAAATTAAGAGGTTGTTTGTCATATAGTGTAAAGAGTTTTGATGTACCAGTTGAACAAAACTTCAGGGGCCTTAAAATTTCATTCAGTAATTATTCATCGAATATTAACTGAGTATTTCTGTGGCATGCTAGCCACTGGGGCTAAGTAGTAAGCACAATGGATATCACCTTTGCCTTTGGGGAGTGTTTGTTCAAATGTTTGGTGGATATAGACATTAAACAAAGAATCACAGGAATAACTACAAAATTGACTTTCTGATAAATGTCATTAAACATTATGAAAATTATCCCATGTATAATAGGAGATCAGAGATCTGACCTATTCTGGGTGGTCAATGAGTGCTTCCCTAAGAAAGTGATACTTGACCTAAAATCTGAAGGATAAGGAGTTAACAAGCTAAGCTATCTGTGGGCGGGGAGGATAGGGTAGGTGGGAAGACCTACAGGGAGAAAGGATTTCATGCAGAGAGAACAGCATGCAAAACGGATTTGAGGCATGAAGTTATTTCACATCAGTGAGGAAATGAAAAAGGGCCAGTGTCGCTGGATCAAAAAAATGATGAGAAAAAATTGACGTGCGGCTGTAGAACACAAGTCACTTATGCTGGGCCTTGTAGGCTGCATTAAGGATTTTGGTCTTTATCCTAAGACAACAGAAAAACATTATCTTTTTAAAATCAGTGTAGTGACATGACCAAATCTGTATTTTGTGAGCATCACTCTGGCTACAGTGTGGAGAATTGAATGGAGGAGGAAAAGAGTGGTTTTAGGAAAATTGCTTATGAATGTGGCTTGGGAAAGGGTGGTAGCTGTGGAAATATTGAGATTAAATGAATTTGAGAAATGGTAGAAGGTGGAATATTGAACCTGAAGATAAGAGATGTGTGTTCAAGGAGGGTTGTTACGACTCTGGTTTGTACAGCTGGGTGGATGGTGGTACTATTCATTAAAATGGAACTATATAAGCTCAGGTACATGGGGGCTGAAATCAAGACCTTGAACTTATACAGTCTGAATTTGAAGTTCTGTTTTGATAGCCAAGATGTCAAGTAGGAAGTTGAACAAACAGGTTTGGGATAGAGATATAAAACTGAGATGCCTCAGCATACATTATGAATTTAAAGCTAGGAGTAAGTTGGTATTGACGGTTGGGAAAATAGCAACTAGGCATCTATATCTGGTTAAAACATTTCAGAGCATGGAATAGAATGATTTCTCAATCAATTTTACCAACATAATCTCCTTAAGGTCTTCCTTTACATACCTAGCTAATATCAGAGCATTATCCATGGCATTTTTTTCAGCCACCACTATTCACTTTTACAACTATCAACTGGTAAGAAATGCTCTAAATCTAAGAAAAGATCAGTTATTTGTTTTGGGTATATATTTATGTTGACAATTATTAGCAAAAGGAACCCAAGTCTGGCTGCTTCACAAAATAAACCCTTACAACTTCCCCTTGGTGATCTCCTAGCATGTTTTAAAGTTATTCTTACAATACATTCTTCACACTTAATATTCATCTTTAGGTTGGCAACAGAATAGATACTGACAAGCTGTATGTAAATAGACAAGTAGCTCATACCACAAATAATTTATCCCTGTGTGTGCCAGTTTTCATGATGATGACTATGTGTATTTCACAATACAGCAGGTACTCACAAAACCCCATTACCATTGCTACCAAGTTGTCTTTGTAAAGTTAAGTAGTGTAAAGGAGGGAAAGTAGTTTTATGAAATGTATTAAGTGCTTTATAATCTGCCACGCACTGTTCTTATTGTTATATATATATTAAATCTAGCCATCAAAACAACCTCATGGCATAAGTGCTATTATTATCCCCATTTTAAAAGTAAGGGAATAATTGCAAAGGGAATATTACAACTGGCCTGGTTCCAAGGCCAGCAAGCCATGGAACCAGAATTCAAAATATGTTATCTGGCTCCACAGCTGACTCACATAACCACTCTACTGTAGTGTCTCCCATAAAACATGACTAGCATTGAATCTACCCTCTCATAAAACAAAGCCCAAGCTTAGACTATGACACATTCCTTCCTCATGAAAAACAGGGAGAGGAGTAGGGCATAGAAGAGGTCATGGAGTCAAAATTACCTCCTTTCTATAAATCAGTTTATAGTAAATGCAATAATGTGATAAGCCTTCCCTATCTTACCCCATCTGACAGCCTATGCCTTCAGTTGTGTCATCGTAGAGAGAGACAACCTGCTGAGTCATCTATACCACTTTCTGCGTCATGAAGTTTGGAAGAATGATCTGACTACAGGGTCATAGCTGCTTATCTTAGGAGACTTGACAAGGTCACAGCTTGAAAATGTTATGACTGTGTTATCATTAGAGATTAAGAGAAGATTTATTCAATTTATTAATTTAATAATAGTTTGTCTTGTGTCTGGTGTAAGTAACCATATGATTATCTCATGTTATTTTAAAACAAGCTTAATTAAATATGTTTCTTTTTTTAGTGTCTTATATTTATGCTTGCTGATAAAGATAACCCAAAGGCTATGCATACAAATGTAAACAAGATGTCACAAAATACTTTTAAGGGCATCTTTGTTTCATGTCTATATACGACATATTGGAAATGACTATATGATCACATTTCTGAATGCAAATGCCTCTATATCTGAAAATATGATCTAATTTATATGGCCTTATTTGTAACATCTATTTTTCTGTAGTTTATATAAAAGCCACTTTTAGAATTTATTCAAACAGACTTGTTACTGGTCCACCCGTCTTATTATTGCACCACCTTTTTCTCAACTTTTCAGTGTCTTTTTACTGAGACTATTTTAGTTTTGGACATAAAATCTAACACTTTTAAAATAATTTAAATCACATTTAGAAACAAGTTTATATTCATGATACCACATGGAAATAAATATTCTGCCTTAATTTTTAATTGGTAATCTATATTGGTTACTGGCTAGACATCTCATTTTTTCATTCATAGATTAGAAAAGTGGACAGACACAATTGATGAAATCATCCAGTGGTTCAAGGAAACATATATACATAAGTATAAATAGAAAGATAGATACCGATAATAAAATAACACAACTTGATGAAATTATGTACATGTAGATACATAATTCAAAATAGGTCAGCACAGATATCTATATCAATTCAAACAAGTTATGTGGCATTATTACACTTCAGTTGAAATCCCACATTTTCTCCACTTCAAGTAATTTGATTACAAAATACCTTCCACTTGTTGGATATTTCAATTTCTTTTCTTTCTTTTTTTTTTTTTTAGTTCTTTTTACTTATCAATAAGTCAATCCCAAGTTTTGATAAACGATTTACTGCTTACCTAGAACAGTGTGATGGTGCCAAAGAAATAGAAAACATGTAAACTTTTGAGGAGTTTACAATCTGATTGGGAAAACAAAACTTAAATATATTAAGTAATTAGAGAACAGCATGAGACAATGCCCCCTGAAGCCATTCATATAAGACCCCATCCAATGCAGGCCAATCTAGTGTAGGGAGACAGGCTAGTCTAATACAAAGCAAAAACCAGTAATAAACATAGTAATATCTTAGTAAGGACTGACAAGATGTTCACACTCACATACACGGTGGCCCTCAGAGGTAATAGAAGTACCTAATTGAGATCCCAGCACTGAAAAAACTATGCAGACATCTGACATTTTTATCACATGCCATTGCAGCTACTCTTTCAACAATAAATGCACTATTCATTAAGTTACATATAAGCAACCGGATGCCAAGGAAGTTTCAAAATTGCGAGTTCATATACAAAACTGTACATCTGTCAACATATCTTGCCTTTGGACTGGAAGTTGTTTGTACATCTTTAAGTAAAGGGCTTAGAGAAATTTGAAAGCATAGCAGAAAAGAAATGTGTTTCAGGTATAATATTCTAGATGAAGTTAACCTAATTTATTTATTAATACAAGATAGTAATCTGACCACCCCCTACAGACATTAATATATTTAAATGTTACATATTTATATTAACAAAAAGTGGAAATTTATGTGGATGTTATTTCTACCAAAAATATAAAAGCTTGTGAATACATATTACTGTGTCTCACAAGTATTGGTTAAAAGAAATGTGTAAAAACTATGTCCCAGAGATGATATATTTGCCTTTAAATATTATATGGACAGTGTTGTACATAATTTGCATTCAGTACTTATTTATTTATGAATTCTGGTTACCTTTAAGAAGTGCAGAAGACACAAAGCATGTAAAATTTCAAGAATAGGGGCAGTTTACATTATTTTTAAGAGAAGGAAACAAAAAAGTGTTTGTTGAATAGAGTAGTCTTAAGTCACGAAAGCATTAGAGTCACAGAGGGATTTACATCTTGACTTTATTGCTTACTAGCTGTGTGAAAACTAGGGAGTCACTACCTTTTCTGAGCCTCAATTTCCCTCATTTTAAAACATGGCAATAAAAATAGAACCTACGTTATAGAGTTATTGTGAGGCTAAATGTACACAAAGCATTTAGCATTTGAAGCATTTAGCACAACCCTTCAGCCAGAACATGAATAGGTTTTCAATAAATAGTAGCTTTTATAAGCATTATTTACTTTAACAAACATGCTATACATGTGCTATGTAATAATCAGCCATAAAATAATGCAATCATATCATTTGCAGCAACATGGATGAAACTGTAGATCATTATCTTAAGTGAAATAAGCTAGGAACAAAAAGACAAATATTCCGTGTTTTCACTTATATATGGGAGCTAAAAAAAATGTGATCATATGCAGATGGAGAGTGGAAAGATAGGTAACAGAAACTGGGAATGGGAGTGGAGAGAGGAGAGGATGAAGGGAAAGGGTTAAAGAGTACAGGCATACAATAAGACTGAAGGAATAAATTCAATGTGGGATAGGAAGACAGCTTGACTATACTTAACAAAAATGTATTGTACTCTGGTGGTGGATGCCCTAAATCCTCTGACCTGATCACTAGGCATATATACATATAACAAAATTCCTGATGTACTCCACATATTTGTACAAATCAACAAAATGTTTATGTGGATATATGCATACATATATATAAAATATATAAACCATATATATACACAGACATATTTCAGTCAATTATATAACATATATATGTCAAATATTCAGTCATATATATAACATATGTTCAAATATAACATATGTTATATATGAACAACTAGTCTGATATAGCCTAAGATTTTTAGGGTATTTTATTTACCACAACAGTAAAAAATATACCATGAAGTCTTATATAATATCAAGTTTTCTAAGATAGGATGTTTTTTTAGAAAATAAGAAAGCCTTAAGATGGTTAGGTTAAAGAAATTTGTGATCAGTTATTCTCTTGTAATGTCACTTCCAGTTATGAAATCATGAGCATTTTTTTTCATTTTCAGGTTACTCACAATCCGTCACCCACACCCTCCTCTTGATACAGCACTAAACAAGGGTAGGATTATGGAGGTAGAGAAGGGGAAGATGGGCACTAGGTTGCAACAGGTGAACTGTAGTAATGTGAAGGACCAATGGTGTACTTGGAGTTTCTGGGCTTGAGATAAGGTTGTAAAGAGTAAGGAGAATGGGGAAAAACAGCAACAAGGTCGTTTCCATGATCTCTGTTCAAGGAAAGTAAATTCACCACATGACCTCTGCGCACCCGCTTAACAAACACTGTGTGTGTGTGTGTGTGTGTGTGTGTGTGTGTGTGTAGAGGAGGACTGGGACCTTTGCAGACTTGGTATCAGCCACCAGCATTTCAATACAATGTATTATTGTGGAATTGGGGACTTGCTTTAGGATTGACTGCCGTAAAGCTTTAGCGCACATATGGATCATGTGACTCCGCAGAATGCCAAACTCATGCTTTGAACATTCACTCTCACCATTTTGTCATATAGTCAGTCTGGAAAGTTCTTTATCATATGCGCTTGAGGAAATCCTGCGCATTCCTCTGAGTACTGTACCAATGTCCAAGGGAGCCCCCACACCAAAACAGGACTCTGCCAAGATTTCTACGACTGCAAGTTTCAGCTGAGCTTCCCCTCCCAGGAGAGAGAGGGAGGTACACCACTGCTGGAACTCCCCCTGCACTCAACCTGCCCTGGGCTAAGTTTGAAGGAGCTCAGTGCCTTAGAGGAAAATTCTCTTCATCCCTCACCCCCGTGTCTCCACCCCCATCATCACTGCAGCCCTCCATGCTCCTGAGGCTGCTTTGTCACCAAAGGGCTACTGATTACATCTGGGTGGAAAGCAGGGCCTAGGGTCAAGGTCTCCGTGCCACTGCCGAACCCCCCATCCACTGCCAAATTCAATGTGTAATGTAAGAGAAGGCTATCGGAAGATTACAGCAAGCGTACACTAGTTTCTCCAGACAGATCGTGGCTTGGCCTTATTCTGGCCCCGTGCTTGACTATATCTTAGGTTTCAGATTTTATGGAAGCAGGGATTTTAAGAAGAGTAGTTAGCTGTAGTCCTGAGGGTATCAAAACGCCACGTGTCTGATACTGGAGGTCCTGGGATACAGGCCTTCCGCAACTCTGTCCCTGTAGCTCTGCTACCCGCTTCTCCTCTCCGCCCCCTTCCAGCCTCCACCCTTCGCGGCCTCCGCTACCCGACAGGCACCCCACGCCCGCCCAGCAGCTCCTCCCACTGCCTCCGCCCTTCACACTAGGGCCCCCGCGGAGTCTCCCCCCACACTGACTTCGCTCTCGCAGCCAGCCAGACAGCCACTCTTCCCGCTCTCGCCTAGGTCTGCACCGCCACCGCCACCTCCGCCGCGCTTTGCCAGCGCTCTGCTCCCTCAGGCCGCGCATCTGTGACCAGGTCCGCCGCTGCCGCCGCCACCACCGCCGAGCCTCCGACTCTGAAGTCTCGGCGCCCGCGATCGCACCAGCTTCTTGGCCTTAGAGACCCCTCGCTCTGGGTTGACGCGGAAGCGCAGCAATCCCCGCCACCGCCACCATGGCCAACACTGGAGCCACGCGCCGCCACCGCCGCCGCGCCGCCGCCGCCGCTGCCGCCGCCGCAGCCGCCGCGGCAGATCACCCGCCGCCCACCACGGCCCAGCAGCAAACAGGTAGCAGGAAACGGAAAGCGCCGGCTATAGAGGCCGGCGCCGGGAGCTCCTCTTCGCAGGGCTTGGCGGCGGCGGACGGAGAGGGGCCGCTACTACCTAAGAAGCAGAGGCGGCCGGCGACGCGTCGCTGGCTGGTGCACTATCTGAAGGGCCGGGAGGTAGGCGCCCGGGGATCCGCGGGGCTCCAGGGCTTCGAGAGCGAGCTGCGGGGCTACGCGGTACAGAGGCTGCCCGAGCTGCTGACGGAGCGCCAGCTAGACCTGGGCACCCTCAACAAGGTGTTCGCGTCTCAGTGGCTGAACTCCAGGCAGGTGGTGTGCGGCACCAAGTGTAACACGCTTTTCGTGGTGGACGTGCAGTCCGGCCACATCACACGCATCCCCCTCATGCCGGACAAGGATGCCTGCCTGGCCCAGGCCCATCACGGCTGCGGCATACATGCCATCGAGCTGAATCCCTCCAAGACGCTTCTAGCCACTGGCGGCGAAAACCCCAACAGCCTGGCCGTCTACCGCCTGCCCACCCTGGATCCCCTGTGCCTGGGCGACCGCCACGGCCACAAGGACTGGATCTTTGCCATCGCCTGGCTGAGTGACACCGTGGCTGTGAGCGGCTCCCGCGACGGCACCGTGGCGCTGTGGCAGATGGACCCTGACATGTTCCACGGCAGCATTGCCTGGCACAGTGAGGTGGGTCTCCCCGTATATGCCCACATTCGTCCGAGGGATGTGCACAGCATCCCCAGGTCCACCACCAACCCGAGCAACCGCAAAGTGCGGGCCCTGGCTTTCAGCGGCAAGAACCAGGAGCTGGGAGCCGTGTCCTTGGATGGCTACTTCCACCTGTGGAAAGCCCGGAGCACACTATCCAGGCTGCTGTCCATCAGGCTGCCCTACTGCCGAGAGAATGTGTGCCTGACCTACTGCGATGAATTGTCCCTGTACGCCGTGGGCTCTCAGTCCCACGTCTCCTTCCTGGATCCACGCCAGCGACAGCACAACATCCGGCCCCTGTGCTCTCGAGAGGGTGGCACGGGTGTGCGGTCCCTGAGCTTCTACCGCCACCTCATCACTGTGGGCACCGGCCATGGCTCCCTGCTCTTCTATGACATCCGCGCCCAGAAGTTCCTGGAGGAGAGAGCCTCCGCAAGCCTCGACTCCACTCCGGAACCTGCAGGGAGGAAGCTCAAGCTTGACTGTGGCAGAGGCTGGCTCAACCAGGATGACGTCTGGATGAACTACTTTGGTGGCATGGAAGAGTTCCCAAACGCCCTCTACACCCACTGCTACAACTGGCCCGAGATGAAGCTCTTTGTGGCTGGGGGACCTCTCCCTTCAGGCCTCCACGGGAACTACGCAGGCCTCTGGAGCTAAGGATGGACGCCTTGTTCTCAAAGTGCACAGGTTTACCTTTTGGTTCTGCCTCAATTTCCTTCTTCATGCTGCATTTGTGCTTTTAATTTTGTGTGGCTTTTGTCTTCCAGGTGGAACCAGTCCAACTTACGTGTGCCTCGTGTATTAGGCTGAGAAAGAAAGAGAAAGAGAGAACTGGAACAATCCAGTGAGTGTAAGAGAGCACAAGTGGTCCTTTGGACAGTCAAAACTTTGGCTTTAAAACTCTCATTCACGTTTCCCAACAGCAGTATATTTTTGCCTTCTCATTCAAAGAGTTTTCACTGAACCTTAATTGTGTTCTGTCTTTCACAGATTCACATAGCCTCCTTCTTTAGGCTGATGCAGTCATAGTCTTCAGTACTATTCAGTGCGTTAGTTTGATTAATATTGCAATAGTATTCAGATCTTGTACACGTTAGATGTATGGTGTTTTGGGGAAATGTGTGCTACAAAGCATCTTTGGGGCTGTTCTGAGGAACTACCCATCATTTATAGCCTTACTCTAATTAGAAAATACAGTTCAGGTTCTAGATTGCCACCATTCTAGAGTGTGGCACACACCATTTTAGGGTGTGATTCATTTGTATGTTGGAAACTCAATATCTGTTGCTTGTATATTGTTGATGTGTAAAATTCTTTAAAAATATGTTCTTTTAGTCAGAAATCTTACAATTTTGTTCATACTATTAATCAACAATTTTGGTTATTCAGTAAAACTTTAACATCACTATCCTCAGGCCCTCAGTATTCTTGTTTAAACATGGTGTATTGTGGTCTGCTTTTCTATGCTACAGATTTTCAGAAATAATCAATATTGATCTATATATGTAGTAGGGCAATCAGGGAGGTATGGGGCGGGATACGGGGGAACTCTTTAAATTCAGGTAGCTATTTACAGTGAAAAGCCAGTTGTGGCAGTTGTGCTGAGAGTAGGTGTTGTTGATTTTTTATTACTGTATACATGGATAATTCTGGATCCAGTATGTGATGTATTGCAGAAAAATAAATAAAATATATTCAGCATCTTAGCAATTAAGTGGGAGACTTAAGTTCTTAATGCTTAAATATTTGCTTCATTTTCTATTTGTCTTTCTGGGAACATATTTATCAAAGTCAAAACTTTCCAGGACACAGGCTGAATCTGAAGCATTAGCTATGTAAACATTATTTTGTACATCTCTTTTTGAAAATGAAACTTATGGTTATAAGTTAAAAGATTACAAAATTACATCTGGAATACATTATGAAAATATACTTAATGTAAATTAGGATGGCTAGGTGTTTTTTTAAGATGACTGAACTACCATTTTTAATTTGTACCAATACATGTATTTACAACTACTTACATATACAATATATTTGAATATCTGTTTGCATATGTTAGTTCCCATGTGAGGAGAAGGCATAGATGTACATCATTTTATATGTGCAGCTATTTCTCATATGTTTAACTACCTGTATTAAGATTTACCACTTGGCCTTTATTTGTGTTTTGTTTTTATGTCAATTTAGAATCATTTTAATACAAGCACATAATAAAAAAAAATACTGTATAAAAAGTATACAGTTAAAAGTAAATCTCACACCCCAGGGTCACTAGTTTATTGCCCATAGATTAGCACCAGTATATTTTTTGTGAATACACATTTAGATTTAGTCTCTCTCTCTCTCTCTCTCTCTCTCTCTCTATATATATATATATATATATATATATATATGAACATATGTGTGTTTGCAATTTTATACAAACATTAATGTACTGTACATATCTGTGCCTTTTTAATCACAAGATCTCAGAGATTTTTTTTTTTTTCTTATACGTATCTACTTAATTTTACTGCATACTGTTCTATTGTGTGATTGGAATACACTTGATTTCTTCATTACACCTTCGATGATCATTTATGTTGGTTCTGGATTTCTGTTACTGTAAACTCTTCTGTGGTGATTACTTAAGTGTATACATCTTTGTGTACAAGTGTAAATATATCTGCAGGATAATTCCTAGAAATGGAATTGCTGGGTCAATTAGTAAGTTCATTTTGTATTAATAGCCATCGCTCAACCACCTTCCTAAGAGTTTCCACCACCTTAACCTCCTACAACTAATGGATGCACATGTGCTTTACCACACCCCTGCCAACAGTGTGTCACCAAACTCTGTGCTCTTTGCCAATCTTATATCTACTTCATCTTGGTCCTTTTTTTTCTTTTTTTTTTTTTCTTTTTGAGACGGAGTTTCGCTCTTGTTACCCAGGCTGGAGTGCAATGGCGCGATCTCGGCTCACCGCAACCTCCGCCTCCTGGGTTCAGGCAATTCTCCTGCCTCAGCCTCCTGAGTAGCTGGGATTACAGGCACGCGCCACTATGCCCAGCTAAGTTTTTGTATTTTTAGTAGAGACGGGGTTTCACCATGTTGACCAGGTTGGTCTCGATCTCTTGACCTCGTGATCCACCCGCCTCGGCCTCCCAAAGTGCTGGGATTACAGGCTTGAGCCACCGCGCCCGGCCCGGTCCTTTTTTTTCTAAGCCACTGTGGCTGATTTAATTTGATTTGTTGTCAGAGTACCAAGTAAGTTCTGAAACAAAGAACAAGAAAATGAGAAAATAAGGGCAAGCAATAGAAATGCTGCCACACTAAAGGAAGAGAGTACCCACAGTTCAGACTCGTGTATCTGGAGATGGATTACACACAGCTACTTTCCTTGGATACTTAGCTGGAATTAGTAGGTTTTCCTGGTCTATTACACTCTGGTTTAAGTTATATCAAAAGTACAAGATGTCATTGAAGAAAATCCAAGAAGGAGACCATGAAAGTCTAAACTAGGATAGTGGGGTATGGAAAGGGATAAAGTTATTCAAAACTATGAGGGAAAATAAAATGAAGACACAGTATTTCACGTGAAAGATGAGGAAAACCAAAAAAATTTAGGTGGACTCTCAGGCTCCGACTTGAATATGAATGGTGACAATAAATAAAAATAAAGAAAATAAGTTTAGATAGTATGAGGGAGAATTATCAGTTTAATTTGGGACTTATTGAATTGGAGGTACCTCTGTGACATCAGGAGAACATAACCAGGGAAGATTTGGCTGTGTATCCCAGGATGAAATTTCTCACTTCTGGGAAGGTGAGTGCTATGAAACACTATGAATCTTGTCCTTTCAGAGGAAAGTAGAACAGAAAATATATGAAGGATCTTTAAAACAATAAAAAGAGACAAAGCCTGGCTCAGTTGCTCAAGCCTGTAATCTTAGCACTTTGGGAGACTAAGGTAGGCAGATTGCTTGAACCCAGGAGTTCCAGAGCAGCCTGGGCAAAATGGGGAAACACCATCTCTACAGCAAATATGAAAATTAGTTGAGGTGGTGGCATGCTCCTGTAGGCCTAGCTTCTCAGGAAGCTGAAGTGGGAGGATCACTTGAGCCCAGGAGGTCCAAGTTACAGTGAGGGGATATCATGCCACTGTACTCCTCCAGCCTGGGCAACAGAGCGAGAACCCTTTCTCACTAAGCAAAAAAACAAACAAACATGTAAATAAATAAATGGAAATTAAGAAAAAAGCTGGATGGGAAAGAAAATGGTATAGGATGATAGAAACTTATTCTACACAAATGCTGTGACCTTAGCATGAGACAACAATCCATTTTTTAATACGAAAATTATAAAGATTTTGAGTCTCCACCTAAAAGCCATAAAGGGCAGCTTTTCTCACAGATAATCTTCCTAAGTATTTACCTAGGACTCCTTAAGATTGTTCAAATTGGTCCACTAATTAGGCTTTTGAATTGCTCAACTGCCGTCTCTTCTTGGAGAATGAAAAGTCAGACCTCGCTCACAAAGCAGGTTTCCAGAGTTAGTCATTTCTGGACCACTTATTCTCCTACTCTGAGATGTACCCAGTATTCCCAACACCCAGCTAGCACCAGCATTCCTGACAGCCTCACAGCAGTGGAATATCACCTCATCACCAGCTGCTGCTAGCTCTTGCTTAAGTTCTCACCTCAATGCCACAAGTGTAGGTCTCTGCCAACTTTCCCTGTCTTGCAAAAAGCAAAGGAGATGTCCAGAGGAGGATACTCCTTTGCTTAGCATTATAATAAATAGCACAAATGCAGATTACTAGAAGTGAGACAGAAGAAATAATTGCAGGCACTGATTTCTTTATTAGACAGGTAAATGTAAAATATGAGTGAAAAAATCATCAGAAAATAAAAATAACTAAACTTTTCAATAAGAAATAAGGAACCAGACCAGACTATTAACTCTAGAAATGGGACTATTAATTTTTTAAGGTCTATATTTTCATGCAATAATATCACATACATAAACAGATAATAGACACACAGATTTGATGGTTTCATATGTAAAATATTTCATATTGTCAAGGAATATCCACCTTTGAGGTGCTTCACAGCATAAAGAGAAAATAATTTATTCTTTTTTAATAGTAGGCCAGCAAAATATTAGCAAATTTGAGTAAAATCGCAGAAAATAAAAAGGGACTGATTTGACATGTAAATCGATACCATTTATCCTTTAAAAATGAATGTAATCCATTAGTTTACCAAATCCATTAGTTGGAAACATTAGTTCATCAAATCCATTAGTTCACCAAATACTATGGCAACATAAAGCTAGTTCCTTGAATTTAAGGAGTCTTCAGTATTGAAAAATCTAGTATTGCAATGTATTATAGTAAGTCAAATGAGAAGACTCACATGCTCATATCACTAAATTATAATAAATGATTTAACCAAACTCTACTATTGTTTTGGTAAAATTCTTAGTAAACTATATGAAAAAATATTCTTCATATGGTAAGTGTGTGTATGTGTGTGCTCGTGTGTATGTGTGTTTTGTGTTTTAAACTTCAACCAAAATCTTCAACATTGAAGAAACTCCTGTGAAGGTAAGAAACAAAATAAGAACTCCTAAAATCACCACCAGTATTTAGTGTTGTTACACATTTCCAGATTCAGCAATTAGAAAATATAGAAAATATTAGACATAAATACTGGAAAAGGGCTATATTTATTTGAAGGTGATATATGACTGTAAGAATGATAAATTCTAGAAGAAGCAACTAAAAAAAAAAGGTTAGGAACAATAAAATAGTAGTAAAATGTTCAGTTTGAGGATTAATATATTAAAAACAAATACTTTTCTATTTTCACTTCTTTACTCATTTAGCAAATATTTGTTGAATGCTTACTATATATCAAGCACTATTCTAGGTGCTGGATAGAAATGCTGCATCAAACAACGCAAGCAAGCCATGTCCTCATAAAGCTTACAGTCCACTGAGGAGAGAGACAATAAACAGATGAACTATCAAGTGTATAGGATGTAAAATGGTTATCAATGTTAATACATAAATCAGTTGAAAGAGAATAGAGAAAATCAGTTGAAACAGAGTGGGGGTAAAATAACAGGGGGAGATGAAATTTTAAATAAAGTGTTTAGTGAAAGTCTGTTTAATAACTTGACATGTGAGCTGAGATCTGAAGGAAGTGATAGATTAACCTGTGCACCCACCTCAGAAAGGAACATTCTAAGTGGTCAGAACAAGAAGTGAAGAGGCCTGAGGTGGAACCATGCCTAGCATGTTTCAGGAGCTGAAATTGAGACCAGTGTGGCTGGAATAAAATCAGTAAACATAGGAGTAATATCAGAGAGGTAATGGGTGACCACATCATGTAGAACTCTGTAGGCAATTATAAGAGGCTTGGATTTTAATCTGAATGAGTTGAAAGTCTAAAGAGGGTTTTTGAGAAGTGATTTATTGTTAAAAGGAAATCTCATTTCTCTATAATTAGCATACTGTAGACTGTAGAGGAGAAAATACAGAGAAATAGAGGGATTCATTAGTAGGTTACTGCAATAATCCAGCTCAAAGGTAAAAGTGGCTATATGCAAAACTAATCAGTTTAAAATATCAATGGATCTTCTAGTTCAAAATGACAGACATCTTCTTCTTAAGATCTTATGGATGTGACAGTACAGAATATTTAAATTGAATAATTCCATTTCAGTGCTATAAATAAAAAATAGTGCCATAATCAGATCAGGCATCTTGACAACATTCTAGAAAACCAGAAAATAGATAGGGTCTCTTTGACAGATAAAGCTGAGTAGATCTCATTCCTTTGTATGGCTTCATAGTATTCCATAGTGTACATGTACCATATTTTATTTATTCCGTCTACCATTGATGGGCATTTAAGTTGATTCCATGTCTTTGTTATTGTAAATAGTGTTACAAGGAAGATATGCATTCATGTGTCTTTATGACAGAAAAATTTATACTCCTTTGGTTAAATTCCCAGTAGTAAAATTGCTAGATCTAAACAATGGGGACACATGGACAAAAAGAGTGGAACAACAGACACTGATGTCTACTTGAAGGTGGAAGGTGAGAGGAGGAAGAGATTCAGAAAAAAATATGCTGGGTACTATGTTTAGTACTTAGGTGACAAAGTAATCTGTACACCAACACCCCGAGTCACTTCTTTGCCTGTATAAAATCTACATATGTGCTTCTGAACCTAAAATAAAAATTAAAATGTTAAAAAAAAAATGAGCAGAGTTACCACAAGCCTAATATACAACTGTGAGAATGTTGCCTTTTAGATGGGAGCCAGTCTTCACAGAGAAGTTATCTCAATGGCTCCAAGCTAAGATTTAGCAAAAATTGATAGCAGAAGTGGTTTTTGAAGTGGAAAGAACCACTAGAGGGACTGTTCATGAATGGGCTTGGTTAGTTGGACACTTAGCAATGGAATAATATACAGTTGTTAAAATATTGGTGCTGGTTCTTTATGTTCTTACAAGAAGTGTCCTTGATATTACTGTCATGTGAAAGAAGCACATTGCAAACCAAATGCATATTATAATTTCATTTTTATTTAAGATACTAGAATGAAGACAGAAAGAAGCATACAATATATGTAAGAATATATTCAAAAGTATTACTAGTATGTTTCTCTAAGGGATAATATAACAGTGGACTTTCTTAATATTCTATACATTTATATAATGTTTAAACAGTCTAAACTAATATGCATTTCTTTCATAAACAGAAAAGGAAGAAAAACAGGGAAGGCACATTTTAAAAGGCTAGTTGGGATGTGGAAGAAAAGAGGGATAAGAAAAGAGTGATTTATGGTGTTGAATGTATCATGGAGCTGAAATAGACTGAAACTGAGAAAATGTTATCTTTATGCAATATGGAAGTTCATGGAGGTCTTTGCCAGAGTAATTGCAATTGTGATGAGCTGCAATGTTTCTCACCAAGAGGGGATAAATAATTCAATGTTTCTCAGAATTGACTATGGAACCCTTTTTCCCATGAACATCTGACAGGGCTGTGATTTTCTTTCTTCTCATCTCCTCAAACAAGTAGATTTTGGACAAATAGTATGGGAGTTATATAAGCCCTGTATCACAAGGTCTGCACTATAATGACATAAATTTTCCTGAATCAAATGTGGACCAAAGAGAAGCCATAAACCTATACCTACTAATTTCAGTAATCCATATTGTTCTTTAAGCTTTCCTGATATCCTACCAACCAAAAAAAGAGTTCAGGACCAGATGGATTCATAGCTGAATTCTACCAGAGGTACAAAGAGGAGCTGGTACCATTCCTTCTGAAACTATTCCAAACTATGGATAAAAAGGGACTCCTCCCTAACTAATTTTATGAGGCCATCATAATCCTGATACCAAAACTTGGCAGAGAAAAAAGAGAAAATTTCAGGCCAACATCCTTGATAAACATCAATGCGAAAATCTTCAATAAGATACCAGCAAACTGAATCCAGCAGCACGTCAAAAAGCTTATCCACTACGATCAAGTAGGCTTCATTCCTGGGATGCAAAGCTGATTCTACATATGCAAATCAATAAACATAATCCATCACATAAACAGAACCAATGACAAAAAATACATGCTTATCTCAATAGAGGCAGAAAAGGCCTTTGATAAAATGTAACACTACTTCATGCTATCAAGTCTCAATAAACTAGGTGTTGATGGAACATATCTCAATATAATAAGAGCTATTTATGACAAACCCACAGCCAACGACATATTGAATGGGCAAAAACTGGAAGCATTCCATTTGAAAACTGGCACAAGACAAGGATGCCCTCTCTCACCAATTCTATTCAACATAGTATTGGAAGTTCTGGCCAGGACAATCAGGCAAGAGAAATCAATAAAGGGTATCCAAATAGGAAGAGAGGAAATCAAACTGTCTCATTTGCAGATGACATGATTGTATGTTTAGAAAACCCCATCATCACAGCCCAAAATCGCCTTAAGCTATAAGCAACTTCAGCAAAGCCTCATACAAATTAATGCGCAAAAATCACAAGCATTTCTCTACACCAATAGTAGACAAACAGAGACCCAAATCATGAGTGAACTCCCATTCACAATTGCTACAAAGAGAATAAAATACCTAGGGATACAACTAACAAGGGTTGTGAAGGAACTCTTCAAGGAGAACTACAAACCACTGCTCGAGAAAATAAAAGAAGACGCAAACACATGGGAAAATATTCCATGCTCATGGATAAAAAGAATCAGTTATCATGATAAAGGTTATACTACCCAAAGTAATGCATAGACTCAATGCTATTCCCATCAAGTTACCATTGACTTTCTTCATAAAATTAGAAAAAAAAAAAAAAAAAAAAAACAACTACTTTAAATTTCATATGGAACCAAAAAAGAGCCTGTATAACCAAGACGATCCTAAGCGAAAAGAACAAAGCTGGAGGCATCACGCTACCTGACTTCAAACTATCCTACAAGGCTACAGTGACCAAAACAGCATGGTACTGGTGCCAAAAAAGACATAAAGACCAAGAGAACAGAACAGAGGCTTCAGAAATAACACGACACATGTACAATCATCTGATCTTTGACAAACCTGAAAAAAAACAAGAAATGCAGAAAGGATTCCCTGTTCAATAAATGGTCTTGGAAAAACTGGCTAGCCATATGCAGAAACTGATACTGGACCTCTTCTCTACACATTATATAAAAATCAATTCAATATGGATTAAAGAATTAAATGTAATATCTAAAACCACTAAAACCACAGAAGAAAACCTATGGAATACCATTCAGGACATAGGCATGGGCAAAGACTTCGTGACTAAAACATGAAAGACAATGGCTACAAAAGTCAAAATTGACAAATGGGATCTAATTATACTTATGAGCTTTCACACAGCAAAAGAAACTATCATCAGAGTGAACAGGCATCCTATAGAATGGGAGGAAATTTTTGCAATTTATCCATCTAACAAACGACTAATAACCAAAATCTAAAAAGTACTTAAACAAATTAACAAGAAAAAACAAACAAACGACTTTATCAAAAAGTTGGTGAAGGATATGAACAAATACTTTTCAAAAGAAGACATTTACGCAGCAATAAGCATATGAAAAAAATGCTCATCATCACTGGTCATTAGAGAAATGCAAGTTAAAACCACATTGAGATACCATCTCATGCCAGTTAGAATGGTGATCATTAAAAAATCCAGAAACATCAGATGCTAGAGAGGATTTGGAGAAGTAGGAACACTTTTACATTGTTGATGGGAGTGTAAATTAATTCAACCATTGTGGAAGACAGTGTGATGATTCCTCAAGGACCTAGTACTAGAAATACTATTTGACCCAACAATCCCATTATTGGGTATATATTCAAAGGATTATAAATCATTCTACTATAAAGACACATGCACAAGTATGTTTATTGTGGCACTGTTCACAACAGCAAAGACTTGGAACCAACCCAACAGCCCATCAATGATAGACCGGATAAAAAAAATGTAGCATATATACACCCTGAAATACTATGCAGCCATAAAAAGGATGAGTTTATGTCCTTTGCAGGGATATGGATGAAGCTGAAAACCATAATTCTCAGCAAACTGACACAAGAACAGAAAATCAAACACCGCATGTTCTCACTCATAGGTGGGTGTTGAACAATGAGAAGACATGGACACAGAGAGGGGAGCATCACACACTGGGGTCTGTTGGGGGGGAACAGGGCAGGGACAGGGTGGGTAGGGAGGTTGGGGAGGGATAACATGGGGGGAAATACCAGATATAGATGACAGGGGGATGGAGGCAGCAAACCATATTGTCATGTATGTACCTATGCAACAAACCAGCATGTTCTGCACATGTACCCCAGAACCTAAAGTGTAATAATATATATATATAATAATTTTATATATATATATGTATATATATATATATAACTCTTAAGAAGCACTGATGTCCTCAGGAAGATTTTTTTAATTGAAGCATGAGTAGTATTTGATACAAAAGATATTCTTTGTCAGTGGCTTTGAAGATGGAAAGCTGACATGGCTAAGAATTGAGGACAGCCTAGAAGATCTGACAGTGACCCTCATTTCATTTCTTCAGCCTCAAGGAAGTTAATTCTGCCTACAACATGAACAAACTTGGAAGCACATTATTTCCCAAGGCCTCCAGATGAGAACACCGAAGGCCAAATTCTTGATTTCAAGACAGACTGATCCTTGTGAGACTCAGTCTGGACTCTAACCCACTCTATGAGTGGACTTCTAAACTATTAAAGTAATAAATGAGTATTGTTTTTAAAATCTCACCAGTGGTGTATAAAATTTCCTTTTGCCTCATGTCCTCATCAAAAATAATATTGTTTCATATTTCATTTTTGTCGACATTATGGATAAGATACGACATGTTGTTATTGTTTTGATTTGAATTTCTATGCTTACTAGCAGCCAGATCATTTCTTAGATAATATAAATAACACAAAAAAGTGTGTTTACCCATATCACTAAGGTAATAAAGAAGAAGAATAAGGATTAAAAGTTGGAGTTAAGGAAATAAGCTATGTCCCTCTTCTTAAAATCAATATTTATGTCATAACCATTCAATTTATATAAAGGGAATACATGAAATATAGTATGGATATTTCTCCTTACCCAAATTTCATGTTGAAATTGTAATCTCCAATGCTGGAGGTGGGGCCTGGAGAGAGGTGATTTGATCAGGGGGTGGATTTCTCAGGTATGGTTTAGCACCATCCTCTTGGTGCTGCCCTAGTGATAGAGAGTTAAGTTTTTGCCAGATCTGGTTGTTTAAAAGTGTGTAGGAGGAGCAACGAAGATGACTGAATAGAAGTAGCTCCAGTCTTCAGGCTCCCACATAGAAGAACAAAAACAGCCAGTGAATTAGGCGTCTTCTATGTAGGTGCCCAGGTTGTCTCATCAGGACTGACTAGGCAGTTGGCACCACGCACAGAGAGCAAGGAAAAAGAGGGTGGAGCAAGGGCCTGTCAAGAAGTTGCATGGGGCAAAGGGAGCTCCCTCCCCGAGCCAAGGGAGGGGGTGTGGGATTATGCTACTGAGACCTGAAAACCATGCTTTTCCCACAGATCTCTGCAACCAGGGGATCAGGAGGTCCCCTAGTGAGCCCATGTAATCAGGGCCTTGGGTCCCAAGCACAGAGCTTGACAGACTCACCACAGCTACTTGAGTGGGCGGCAGCTGGGTCAGGAACTGAGACAGGATTCTTTGCATACTCCAGCGCCAAGAACTCCGGTGAGGCAAGTGATCCACCCATGCCCATGGGAAGGGGGCTGAAGCCAGGGAGCCAAGCGACTTCACTCAGTAGGCCCCACTTCCACAGAACCCCACAAGCTAAAACCCACTGGCATGGAATCCCCACCGGCCACTGCAGCATGCTGGAGACTGCCTAGGAAGACTGAGTTCTAGGGGGAGGGGCAGCTGCCATCACCACCATTCCAGCCAGTGGCTTTCTCCTGCTGCTGGTGCCAGTGAGACTGGATGGTTTGGACCAGATCAGACTGCTTCTTTACGTGGGACCCTGACCCATTCCTTCTCACTGGGCAGAGGCTCCCTGTGGGATTTTCAGCATCCCCAGCCTGGAGTTTATGGACTGATCTCTGATTTTCCTGAGGGAAACTTCTAGGAGGAGGGGTAGTCAGAGTATCGTGGATGACCAGTCTGTGTTTTCTGTCTGCCAGCTCTGGAGAGTTAGGGCAGCCCAGAAAAGAAAGATTCTCTCCAGTGCAGCACACCTACTCTGACAAGTGACAGGTTGCTTATTTAAGTGGGTCCCTGATCCTCAACCTCCTGATGGGGTGAGACCCTCCAACAGGGTTCTCCAGACACCTCATATAGGAGCATTCCAGCCAGCATCAGATCTGGGCCCCTCGGTGAAAGATCTCCCAGAGTAAGGAGCAAGCTTCCATCTTTGCTGTTCTGCAGCCTCCACTGGTGATACCTCCAGGGGTGGAAGGGACCCAAGTGAATAGGATCTGGAGTGGACCCCCACCAAACTGCAGCAGCCCTACAGAAGAGGGGTCAGACTGGAAAAGAAAAAGCAACAACAAAATAAATGAGAAAAACCCCATGAAACCCCATCTGAAGGTCAGCAGCCTCAAAGATCAAAGGTAGATAAACCCATAAAGATGAGAAATAATCAACACAAAAACACTAAAAACTCAAAAAGCCAGAGTGCTTCTTCTCCTCCAAGTTATGAAAACATGTCTCCAAAAGGGCACAGAACTTGGATCAGGCTGAGATGGATAAATTGACAGAAGTAGGCTTCAGAAGATGGGTAATAAACTTTGCTGAGCGAAAGCAGAATGTTCAAACCCATTCCAAAAAAGCTAAGAACCATGATAAAACATTACAGGAGCTGTTAACAAGAATAAAAAATTTAAGGAGAAAAATAAATGGCCTGGTCTAGCCATGAGAATTTCACAATGAAAACATAAGCATCAATAGCTGAATAGACCAAGCATAAAAAGGATATCAGAACTTGAAGATTATGAGGTTGAAATAAGGCACACAGACAAGATTAGAAACAAAAGAATGAAAAGGAACAAACCAAATCTTCAAGAACCATGAGATTATGTAAAAACACTGAACGTACAACTGATTAAGGTACCTGAAAGAAACAGGGAGAATGAAACCGAGCTAGAAAACACACTTCAGCATATCACCTAGGAGAACTTCCCCAACCTAATAAGAAATGCCAATATTCAAATTCAAGAAATCCAGAGAACCTCATTAAGATACTACGTGAGAAGATCAACCCCAAGACACACAATTATTATATTCTCAAAGGTAGGAATGAAGGCAAAAATTTTAAAGGCAGCCAGAGAAAAAGGCCAGGTCACCTATCAGATTTACAGCAAACATCTAAGTGGAAACCCTAAAAGTAAGAAGAGATTGGGGGCCACCATTCAACATTCTTAAAGAAAAGGATTTTCAATGCAGAATTTCATATTCAGCCAAACTAAGCTTCATAAGTGAAGGAGAAATAAAACCATTTACAGACAGAAAATGCTGAGGAAATTTGTCACCATCAGGCCTACCTTGCAAGAGATCCAGAAGGAAGCACTACATATGGAAAGGAAAAACCATTATCAGCCCCTAAAAAAGCACACAGAAATACACAGACCAGTGACACTATGAAGCAACTACATTAACAAGTCTGCAAAATAACCATCTATCATTAAGGTGACAGGAACAAATTCACACATAACAATATTAACTTTAAATTTAAATAGGCTAAATACTCCAAATAAAAGACACTGAATGGCAAGGTGAATAACGTGTTAAGAGTCATCACTGTGTTCTGTTCAAGAGACTCATGTCACATGCAAAGAGACACATAGACTCAAAATAGAGAGTACAAGTGGAAAACTTACCAAGCAAATGGAAAACAGAAAAATTCGGGATTGCAATCTTAATTTTTGAAAACTCAGACTTTAAACCAACAAAGATCAGAAAAGACAAAGAAGGTCATTGCATAATAGTAAAGGGGACAATTCAGCAAGAAGAGCTAGCTATCCTAAACATATGTACACCCAATAAAGGAGCACCCAAATCCATCAAACTAGTTCTTAAAAACCTACAAGGAGACTTAGACTTGACACAGTAATAGTGGCTGACTTTAACACCATACTGTCAATATTAGATCATCGAGACAAAAATTAACAAAGATGTTTAGGACTTGAACTCAGCTCTGGATCAAGTGAACCTAAATAAATATCTACAGAACTCCTCACCCATAAACGACAGAATATACATTTTCAGTGCCAGATGGCACTTACTCTAAAACTGATCACATAATTGGAAGTAAATCACTCCTCAGCAAATGCAAAAGAACTGAAATCATAATAAACAGTCTCTCGGAACACAGCACAATCAAATTAAAACTCAAGATTAGGAAACTTACTCAAAACCAAACAAACTACATGGAAATTGAACAACCTGCCCCTGAATGACTCCAGTGTAAAAAATGAAATTGAGGCAGATACTAAGAAGTAATTTGAAACTAATGACAACGAAGTGACAATGTACCAGAATCTCTGGGACACAGCTAAAGCAGTGTTAAGAGGAAAATTTATAACACTAAATTCCCACGTTGAAAAGCTAGAAATGTCTCAAATTAACACCCTAACATCACAACTAAAGGTCCTACAGATCCAAGAGCAAACAAACCCCAAAACTAGAAAAAGACAGGATATAACCAGTATCAGAGTTGAGCTGAAGGAAATGGACACAACACACACACACACACACACACACACACACACACTTCAAAAAATCAAACAATCCAGGAGCTGTTTTTTTGTTTGAAAAAAATAAAATAAAAATAGATTGCTAGCTAGAATAATGAGAAATAAGAGAGAAGAATCAAATAAATACAATAAAACATGATAAAGGGGATATCACCACTGAACCCACATAAATAAAAACTACCATTAGAGAATACTATAAACACATCTATGAACATAAACTAGAAAATCTAAAAAAATACATAAATTCCTGAGCACATACACCCTCACAAAACTGAACCAGGAAGAAATTGAATCCCTTAATAGACAATAACAAGTTCTAAAATTGAGGCAGTAATAAATAGCCTACCTCCCCCCCCCCGCCAAAAAAAAAAAGCTTAGGACCAGACAGATTTAAAAAGCTTAATACCAGACAGATTTACAGCTGTAGCCTACCAGAGGTACAAAGAGAAGCTAATATTCTTTCTTCTGAAACTATTCCAAACAATTGAAAAAGGAAGGACTTCTCCCTAACTCATTTTACAAGTTCAACATCATCCTGATTCCAAAATCTGGCAGACTTACAACAACAACAACAACAACAACAACAAAACTTCAGGCCAATATCCCTGATGAACATTGTTGCAAAAGTCCTCAATAAAGTACTGGCAAACCAAATCTAGCAGCATATGAAAAGGCTTATCCACCACAATAAAGTCAGCTTCATCCCAGGGATGCAAAGCTAGTTCAACATTCACAAATCAGCAAGTTTAGTTCATGACATAAACAGAACTAAAGACAGAAACCATATGTTTATCTCCAAAAACACAGTAAAGGCCTTCAATACATTTCAATTTCCTTTAATGTTAAAAAAAAATCTCAATAACCTATTTATTGAAGGAGCACACTTAAAAATAGTGAGAGCCATTTATGACTAACCCACAGCCAGTATCATACTAAATATGCAAAAGCTGGAAACATTCCCCTTGAAAACTAGCACAAGACAAGGATGCCCTCACTCAGCACTCATATCCAACATAGTATTGGAAGTTCTGGCCAGGGCAATCAGGCAAGATAAAGAAACAAAGGTATTCAAATAGGAAGAAAGGAACTCAAATTGTCTTTGTTTGCAGATGGCATGATCCTGTATATAGAAAACTTCATCATCTCAACCCAAAAGCTTCTTAGGCTGATACGCAACTTCAATAATGTCTCAAAATACAAAATCAATGTGTAAACCGTTTCTTTTCTTTTTTTTTTTAATTGCATTTTAGGTTTTGGGGTACATGTGAAGAACATGCAAGATTGTTGCATAGGTACACACATGGCAGTGTGGTTTGCTGCCTTCCGTCCCCTCGCCTGTATCTGTCATTTCTCCCCATGCTATCTCTTCCCACCTCCCCACCCCCCGTCCCACCCCCATGTCCCCCCAACGAACCCCAGTGTGTAGTGCTCCCCTCCCTGTGTCCATGTGTTCTCATTGTTCAACACCCGCCTATGAGAGAGAACATGCGGTGTTTGATTTTCTGCTCTTGTGTCAGTTTGCTGAGAATGATGGTTTCCAGATTCATCCATGTCCCTACAAAGGACGTGAACTCATCGTTTTTGATGGCTGTGCAATATTCCATGGTGTCTATGTACCACATTTTCCCTATCCAGTCTATCATCGTTGGGCATTTGTGTTGGTTCCAGGTCTTTGCTATCGTAAACAGTGCTGCAATGAACATTCGTGTGCATGTGTCCTTATAGTAGAATGATTTACAATCCTTTGGATATATACCCAGTAATGGGATTGCTGGGTCAAATGGGATTTCTATTTTTAGGTCATTGAGGAATTGCCACACTGTCTTCCACAGTGGTTGAATTAATTTACATTCTCACCAACAGTGTAAAGGTGTTCCTATTTCTCCACATCCTCTCCAGCATCTGTTGTTTCCAGATTTTTTAATGATTGCCATTCTAACTGGTGTGAGATGGTATCTCAATGTGGTTTTGATTTGCATTTCTCTAATGACCAGTGATGATGAGCATTTTTTCATATGTTTGTTGGCCTCCTGTATGTCTTCTTTTGTAAAGTATCTGTTCATATCCTTTGCCCATTTTTGAATGGGCTTGTTTGTTTTTTTCTTGTAGATCTGTTTTAGTTCTTTGTAAATTCTGGATATCAGCCCCTTGTCAGACTGTTTCTATACATCAACAACAGAGAAGCAGAGTGCAAAATGTTGTATGAATTTCCATTGACAATTGCTACAAAGACAATTAAATACCTAGGAATACACCTAACAACGGAAGTGAAGAACTTCTTCTAGAAAAACTACAAACTACTGCCCAAGGAAATCAAAGAAAACACAAATGGAAAATCATTGTATGCTTATGGATAGGAAGAATCAATGTCATGAAAATGGCCATACTGACCAAAGTAATGTATAGATCTAATGTCATTCCCATTAAACTACCTTTGGCATTCTTCACAGAATTTGAAGAAACTGTTTTAAAACTCACATTAAACCATAAAAGAATTCATATAGTCAAGACAATTCAAGGCAAAAAGAACAAATCCGGAGGCATCACACTTCCTGGCTTTAAACTAAACTACAAAGCTAAAGTAACCAAAACAGCACGGTACTGCTACAAAAAGAGACACATAGATCAATGGAACACAATAGATAACTCAGAAATAAGACCGCACAACTACAACTGTCTAATCTTCGACAAACCTGACAAAAACAAGCAATGAGGAAAGCAATCCCTATTTAATAAATGGTGCTGGGAGATCTGCCTAGGCATATGAATAAAATTAAAACTGAACTTGTCTCTTACAACTTAATTAACTCAAGATGGATTAAAGAATTAAATGTAAAACCCTAAACTATAAAATTCCTAAAAGAAAATTTAGGAAATACCAGTCAGGATATAGGTATGACTAAAGGTTTCATGATAAAAATGTCAAAAGCAATTACAACAAAAGCAAAAATCAACAAATGGGATTTTATAAAACTAAAGGCTTCTGCACAGCAAAAGAAACTCTCATCAGAGCAAACAGGCAACCTACAGAGTGGGAGAAAACTTTTTCAATCTGTTTCTCTGACAAAGATCTAATATCCAGTATCTACAAGAGACTTAAATTTACAAGTAAAAAACAAAGAACCCCATTAAAAAGTGGGCAAAGGACATGAACAGACACTTCTCAAAAGAAGACATTTATGTCATCAACAAACATGAAAAAAGTTCAACATCACTGATTATTAGAGAAATACAAATCAAAACCATGAGATACCATCTCACACCAGTCAGAATGGTGGTTATTAAAATGTCAAAAAAACAACAGACCCCAGTGAGGCTGCAGAAAAATAGGAGTGCTTTTACTCTGTTGGTGGGAATTGGTGGGAATGTAAACTAGTTCATCCACTGTGCAAGACAGTGTGGCAATTCCTCAAACATCTAGAACGAGAAATACCATTTGACCCAGCAATCCCATTACTGTGTTTATACCCAGAGGAATATAAGTTATTCTGTTAAAAAGATACATACATATATATGTCAATTGCAGCACTATTCACAATACCAAGGACATGGAAGCAACCCAAATGCCCATCAATGATAGACCAGATAAAGAAGAAGTGGTACATATACACAATGGAATATTATGCAGCCATATAAAGTAATGAGATCATGTCCTTTGCAAGGATATGGATGGAGCCAGGAGCCATTACCCTCAGCAAACTAACAAGGAATGGAAAACAAAACAGCCTGTTCTCACTTATAAGTGGGAGCTGAACAATGTGAATACATTGACACAGGAGGAGAAAAACACACACAGGGACTGTTTGGGGGTGGGGGGACAAGGAGAGCATTAGGAAGAATAGCTAATGTATGCTGGGCTTAATACCTAGGTGCTGGGTTGATGGGCACAGCAAACCATCATGGCACTAGACTACCTATGTAACAAAGCTGTGCATCCTGCATGTATACCCCAAAACTTAAAATAAAAATAAAATTTTAATAAAAATATAGCAAACAAAAAAAGGGTGTGGCAACTCACACGCTCTCTTTCTCTAGTATCTGCTTTGGCCATGGAGGAGCCTGCTCCTGCTTCACCTTCCACTATGAGTAAAATCTCTCTGAGGCCTTCCAATAAGCAGATGGCATTACACTTCCTGTACAGCCTGCAGAACTGTTAGCCAGTTAAACCTGTTTTCTTATAAATCAGCCAGTATCAGGTACTTCTTTATAGCAATGCAAAAATGGCCTAATGCAACATGTTTTATATCTACATCAATTTTTAATACTTTACCATAAAGATATTTTACCACTGAAGAACAATCCAAGAAAAAAAAATGGTTGAGTTGCCTAAATAGCTAATTGTGTAATTTCATTGCTTTTCTATAAAATCTATCTTGACTACAATTTTACTAATCATCACAGCTGCCACTGTCAAAACAAGCATGGATTATTTCTTAATTCCCTTCCATTAACAATTAAATAACAGAATAATAGAACCTGCAATAATAAATATGCACTGTTAATTCAAAACTATATTAACAGTAGATAATATGTAATTGCTACCTAATTGTGCTTGCTACGCAATTATATATTTGCTATGCTTTGCAAATACATTATAGAAGAATGTATGTCTTCAGGAAATAATGATAGGAGAAACTTGTAGATTACAAATTCACCTGCTGAAGTAAAAGTCATATGTTTCATTGGTTATTTCTTCTGTATGACAATAGCACTAGCATCCTATCTTAAGTGTACTTTTACTAAACAAAATAAATATTGACATTTTTATTAAGCAATATAACAAGAATTGCAGATATTATACTTATAATGGTAACTGTTAACATGTTCAAACCTGTAGTGAGTATATTTTTGTCAATGATTCCCATATTTTGACTAGTTGACTATTAGAGTTTAAAAGAAACTCCCACATGTTGGTATCCATTAAGAAACATGCTTATTCAAGCTAAAATGAAGAAGAGAGAAACATGAAAATATATTCAAAAGATCAATGAATCCAGGAGCAAACATTTTCTCTTATTCTGTAGGTTGTCTGTTTACTCTGTTGATACTTTCTTTTGCTGTTCAGAAGCTCTTTAGTTTAATTAGATTTCATTTCTCAGTTTTGCTTGTATTGCAATTGCTTTTGGTGTCTTGGCCATGAAATGTTTGCCCTTGCCTGTGACCTAAATGGTATTGCCTAGGTTGTCTTCCAGGGTTTTTATAGTTTTGGGTTCTACATTAAAGTATTTAATGCACCTTTAGTTGATTTTTGTATACGGTGTAAGGAAGGAGTGCAGTTTCAATTGTCTGCATATGGCTAGCTAGTTCTCCTAGCACCATTTATTGAATAGGAAATCCTTGCTTTATTGCTTATTTTTGTAGGTTTGTTGATCATCATATAGTTTTACATGTACAGTCTTATTTCTGGGTTCTTTGTTCTGTTTCATTGGTGTACGTGTCTATTTTTGTACCAGTATTATGCTGTTTGGTTACTGTAGCCCTGTAGTATAGTTTGAAGCCAGGTAGCATGGTGCCTCTGGTGTTCTTTTTGCTTAGGATTGCTCTGGCTATTCAGGCTCTTTCTTGATTCCATGTGAATTTTTAAATAGTTTTCCTCTAGTTCTATGAAGAATATCAATGGTAGTTTTATAGGAATAGTACTGAATCTATAAATTGCTGATATGGTTTGACTGTGTTGTCACCCAAATCTCATCTTGAATTCCCATGTGCTGTGGGAGGGACCAGGAGGGAGGTAATCGAATCATGGGGACAGGTCTTTCCTGTGCCGTACTCATGATAGTGAGTACGTCTCACGAGATTTAATGGTTTTTATAAGGGGCAGTTTTTCTGTGCAAGCTCTCTTTGCTAGCTGCCATCCATGTAAGACTTGACTTACTCCTCCTTGCCTTCACCATGATTGTAAGACTTCCCCAGGCACGTGGAACTGTAAGTCCAATTAAACTTCTTTCTGTTGTAAATTGCTTTGTCTTGGGTATGCCTTTACTAGCAGCATGAAAACAGATGAGTACCGTAAATTGTTACCAGTAGAGTGGGGCACTGCTGAAAAGATACCCAGAAATGTGGAAGAGATTTTGGAACTAAGTAACAGGCAGAGGTTGAAAGAGTTTGAATGGCTCAGAAAAAGATAGGAAAATGTGAGAAGGTTTGGAACTTTGTAGAGACTTGTTAAATGGCTTTTACCAAAAGCCTGGTAATGAAATGGACAATTTAGTCCAGGCTGAGGTGGTCTCAGATGGAGATGAGAAAATTCTTGGGAATTGGAGCAATGGTAACCCTTGTTATGTTTTAGCAGAGAGACTGGCAGTATTTTGCCCCTGCCCTAGAGATTTATAGAACTTCAAACTTCAGAAGGATGACTTAGGGTATCTGGCAGAAGAAATTTTTAAATAGCGAAGCATTCAAGATGTGACTTCGGTGCTATTAAAGACATTTGGTTTTATAAAGGCAGCAGAGCATAAAAATTGGAAAAATTTGCATCCTGACAATGTGATAGAAAAAAAATTAATTTTTCAGGGAGAGTCAAACTGGTTGCAGAAATTTGCACAAGTAATGAGGAGCCAAATGTTAACCCCCAAGGCAATAGGGAAAATGTCTCCAGGGCATGTCAGAGGTCTTTACGCAACCCTTCCCATGGCAGGCCCAAAAGGCCTAGGAGAAAAATGGTTTCGTTGGCAGAGTCCAGAGTCCTTGTGCTGTGTGCAGTCTAGGAACTTGATGCCCTGTGTCCCAGCCACTCCAGCCATGACTAAAAGAGGCCAAGGTACAGCTTGGGCTGTTGCTTCAGAGGGTGAATGCCCCTAGCCTTGGCAGCTTCTACGTGGTATTGGGCCAGCAGGTGCACAGAAGTAAAGAATTGAGGTTTAGGAACATCTGCCTAGATTTCAGTTGTATTGATTCTTCCCATCCATGAGCATGGAATGGTTTTCCATTTGTTTGTGTCATCTCTGATTTCTTTGAGCAGTGTTTCATAATTCTCCTTTTGGAAATCTTTCTCCTCCCTGGTTAGGGAGACAAAATACCTCTGCCCCGGGTAGTAATGTGGAGCCCTCCACTCAAATATCAGTAGAAGCCAAGTGGGGAACCTAAATCTGTATCTCTACTCTTTAGTAATGAAAAGTACTCCTTTTCCTGCTGGAGTGGTGTCAGAAAATCTTAGCTAAATAGAAGGTTTAAGTAAGATCTAGTATCTCATAACGTAATACTAAAATGTCTAAGTGCCAGTCAAATAATCACTCATTATATCAAGATCACCAGGATGATCTCAAATTAAATGAAAAACTAAAATCAATAAATGCCAACATTAAGATGACAGAGATGTTAGAATTATCAGACAAAAATTTTAAAGGAACCATAAAAAAGCTACAATGAATAATTGTGATCATGCTTAAAATCAATGATAAAATAGAAATTATCAAAAAAAAAACCCAGAAAGGTTCAAAAAATAGAAAATATAAAGTAGAAACAAATGGAAATTTTAGAACTAAGAAACACAATAAGTAAAATAAAGATTTCAGTAGCTGAGTTCAACTGCATAGTGGATGAGTTTGAGTAAATAATCATCGATTTGGAAAAAATAACAAAAGACATTATAAATCTGAACAACACTAAGAAAATAAACATTAAAAAGTAAACAGTCTCTCAGGAACTCTTGAGATGACAAAACATATAACTTTCATGTCATCAGAGTCCCTCCCAGAATAGGGCAGTCCTACCTCCCCCACAAAAAAACAGCTGAGCAGCCCTTTGACCCTCTCTGCCTGCACCTACCTGGCCCAACAACCAGCCTGGTGCCCCAACCCCCAGCAAAACTAGCTATTGTCTTTATGAACTACCACAGCATAGGCAATTGAATCAATGGCAGACTTTGTTGACAAGGATTACAGCTGAAGAAATTGCACAGAGATAACACTGCTACGTCAACCCAGAAATAAAGTCAATGCACCATAACCAACCAAAAACTCAGGACCCACATATAGGAAAAAAGTCTCTCCCTACAAATATACTACAAAAAATTGGAAGAGCAACTATTCAACTAGTTGCAGAAATATCAATATAGGGAAGAAAGATGAAAATGCAAGAAAACATGATACTCCATAAGGATCACTAAAAGTTTTCAGTATTTTTTTCAAGATAGCAGACTAAAAGTTTTTAATGTGCTTCAGCCACTTGGAAATAGCAGAATACCACATAAAGATCAATTCTGTAAGCTTTAATTCAACAAAGAATGTGGGAATCCACTGGGATAGCAAAGGACACTGCAGATTCTGGGGAAGAAAAAGTGGACAAACAACCTCCATGACAGTGTCCAGCTGATAAAACTGAGCGATGCCCTTGTTAGTGAGAGGGGCAGAGCATGTCCCTCTACGACTCACCTTTCCACTAGTGATCTGTGCAATCCAGGCTAAGGGGAGCATTTTTAAATACATTTTTCTTGTTCACTTATGTATTTCCTGGTTAACTGGGACATTGAGCTTCTTTCCATTGATTCTTGGCTGTTTGTATTTTTCCTATGAGTTGATGGCTCATTTTCTTGCCCATTTTTTCTTTTGGGTTGTCTTTTAATTATTAATTTTTAGGAACACAGAACACTATTAGAAATGTGAAACAAGTTTTATCTAGGTTTCTTTGATATATTTTGTCATTCAAAAGTTTTTTTAAAAAATTGATATAATCAGCTGAGTGCTAATGCCTGTAATTTCAGCACTTTGGGAGGATGAGGCGGGCAGATAATGTGGTCAGGAGTTCAAGACCAGCCTGGCCAACCTAGGGAAACCCTCTCTATATTAAAAATACAAAAAAATTAGCTGGGAGTGGTGGCGGGCACCTGTAATTTTAGCTACTCAGGAAGCTGAGGCAGGAGAATAGCTTGAACCCGGGAGGCAGAGGTTGCAGTGAGTCGAGATCATGCCACTGTGCTCCAACCAAGGCAACAGTGTGAGACTCTGTCTCAGAACAAAAAACAAACAACAACAACAACAATCTTGTGTTCTTTTTTACCTACAATTAAAAAATATTCCATTTTTTTCTTCTGACATTTTATGTTGAACTCCATATTCCATCTAGAACTCATCTGGAGATGTAACTTGGGCTGTAATCTTTTTTTATTTTTAATTTTTAAAATTTTATTTCAAGTTCCAGGATACATGTGGAGAACATGCAGGTTTTTTATGTAGGTGTATATGTGCCATGGTGTTTTGCTGTACCTATTGACCTGTCCTCTAAGTTCCCACTCCTCACCCCCAAACACAGGGTGGGGAACATCATACACCAGGGCCTGTTGAAGGAAGTCACTTTTTCCCATACCCTGAAGCTAACTTGGGAAGGATTTGAGATGCTGAGAGGGAAAGAAACTGGGACTGAGAGGAGGACACCATTTTTAATCCAGGCTTATACAAAGAAGTAATTTCTTGGCTACCCAGCAATGTGGCTGTGCAGTCATTTCAGTCTTATGCTGGAAACTACAGTGCTCACTCTGGAGCATGGTAAGGGCCCTCATAGCCAGAACAGGATGGCAAGTGTGGAAAACACCCCAGCAATAGGTACTGGAATTGTGTTTTCCCCCATCATAGGTCTTGAGAGGTAGGAGAGTTGCTATATTTGCAGTTACTTCTTGGAGACAAAACTCTCACCCAAAGCCAGCTTAGCAACCTGGGACTTGTATGCATGTGTCATTGTTGGGTGCCTCATTGATATTATGGTGCACAGGGTCCCTCTCTGCTCTACCCCAAGAATATCTTCAGCAATTCTGAGCACCTGCTTGTCCAGAAAAGCCTCCTGAGTCACTCCATACTTCCTATGCAAAGATAATGGTGCATTGGGGCCCTCTCTACTTCATGTATAAACAAATGTCCAGATATTTGAAACACCTACTCAACTAGATCAGCAGCTGAGCCATCCCACCCTTTCTGTTCAGAGATTATGGTAAAGTGGGGTGCTTTCTGCTCCATGCCCAGGCTTATCTCTAGGCATTTGGAGAACCCCCCTACTTGGATCAGTAGCCTGAGCCACCTCACTCTTCCTGTGCAGAGACTGTGGTGAAGCAGGGCCTCACTTATCAATGCCCAGGCAGATCTCCAGGTGTTTAGAATACCAGCTCTTCTGTATTAGGAGTTTAGACTGACCTTCCTGTGCAAAGCATTCGGGCAGAGAAAGCTTCTCAGTTTCACACCGAAGCACACTTCTGAGTGCTTGGGTTGACCACCCCCATCCCTGGAACTGTTTTTCTGTGCCTGCAATTGTGGGACCTGTAGGCAGACCTGCCCAGGTTGATTCCACCCATCTTGGTTGCCCACCCAGGCCTATGCATGGAGCTTAGATCACTGTGAACTTCATGAATCAGCCCATTGCCTGAGTCAACAGTGAGCTTCTCCCAGTAAACAAGAATCAAGTAAATAATCTCCATTGGCCACAGCTGGTTATTACCCATGAGATCCACCTACTGGTCTAGAGGTTGAATAGTGGGACACAATAGGAAATCTCCTGACATAAGCATACAGCAGTGGGAGCAAGATGAGCTTCCTGAGGCTCATAGGAAAATATGAGCTTCCTGAGGCTCACCCCAGCCCCACACAAGGTATTTAGTCTGCTAACATACCCAGGACATTGCTACTATAACCAGCATTTGGGAAAGCCACCATACAAAGGCTATCTATAACCAAGAAACTTACACAAACACTTTGCCACTGAAAACTTCCACAGACAGAGATCTAACCTTTGACATGGTCTGTCCCTAAGTGAGGAGAGTAATCCAGCTTGCCAAAGCCCCCCCTTGAGTCAAAGGGAATGTAGGAACCTGGCTGCTGAATTGGTATCACCACGGCACAGGAACAGATGTGGAGAGGAGGTCATCTCTTGCCCCTGCCCCCTCTTCAGTACACTATTGTGGATTTGGCAGCAGCTCTTCCTGTTCAGGGCCCAGGGAGCATGGACTGAAAAGAGACCCATTCTCAGGCTTCTATAGTGGTCCCACTGAATGCTAAAGGACACTGGGGGACAGAGCTTTTTGTACTTCTCCATTACTTCTGCATCCATTTCTACCTGCTGGCTATTGCTCTTAAGTGTCACCTATTGGACTGCAGCCTAATCTATACAATCAAACATAATTGCATTGCTATGACAAGCAACATCTGAGAAAGCCACTGCATGAACTTATCTGCAATCAAGAAATCAGTACAAAATCTTGGAACCCTGAAGGCACACAGAAATAGAGCCAATCAATCAATCATACATGGTCACATCCTCGAGGGTAAAAAGAATAAAAAATCAGAAGCCCCATTCATATGATAGTTTTTTTTTTTTTTTTCTGAAAGCTTCAACTTTCTCAGATGACAAGAAGCCACTGCAGGAACTCTGGAAATAATAATTAAAAAAAAAATCCAGAGTGTTTTATCACCTGCAAATGATCCAACTAGCTCCTAAGCAATAAATGTTAACTAGAATGAAATGACAGATTTAAAATTCAAAATACAGCTGGCAAAAAATTAAATTAGATACAAGAGAAAGTTGAAATCAAACACAAAGAAAAATAAGAAATGATTCAAGATCTAAAACACAACATAGCTATACAAAGAAATAAAGAAGCAGGGCTTCTAGAATTGAAAATTTCAGTACAGTGATTTCAAAATACTTTTGGAAGCTTTAACAACAAACAGAACAAGCAAAAAAAAAAAAAAGAATTCAGAGATCACATACTCTGTATATGCATGTTGGGTGCATACACATTTAGAATATATAAATCTTATTCTCGATTTGAGACTTTGATTCAACCCCGTCAGACAAAAATTTTTTAAAAAGAATTTTTAAAAATAAACAAAGCTTTCAAGAAACATAGGATTATGTAAAGCAAGAAACTACATGATTTGTTGGCATTATTGAGAGAGAAGCAGATAAATTAAGAAACTTGAAGAGTATATTTGAGTATTTAATTCAGGAAAATGTCCCCTGTCTTGCTAGAAAGGTCAACAAGCAGATACAAGAAATCCAGAGAATGACCCCAAGATACTATACAAGATGACCATCCCCAGAAGACTATCCAAGGTACATGCAAAAAAGAAAAATAAATCTTAACGATATAGAGCAGTAACCTTGTGAGATAGAAGAGATTGGAAGTCCATTTTCAGCATCCTTAAAAAATGCTAGTCAAAAATTTCATATCCTGCCAAAATATGATTCATCAGTGAAGTTGAAATAGTCTTTCTCAGACAAGCAATCACTAAGAGAATTTGTCATCACCAGATCAGACTCACAAGCATTGCTTAGGGGAGTTCTAAACATGAAAACAAAAGAATGATACTTCCTACCACAAAGACACACATAAGCATATATCCAAAGGACCCTATAGGGCAACTATTAATTGAGACTACAAAGAAATTAGCTAACAACTCTATTACAGAAACAAAACCTCACATATCAATATTAACTTTGAACATAAAAACAGACTAAATGCCCCCATTTGAAAGAAAGACAGTGACAAGTTGAACTGTTAAAAAAGCATTCTTATTCTGTCTGCAAGAGATCTATCATGTAATGACATCTGTAAGTTCAAAGTAATGGGATGGAGAAAAAACTATAATGCAAATGCAAAATTTAAAAACAGCAGGGCTTACTACTCTTGAGTCACATACAATAATGATAAAGAGTTGAATTCAAAAAGATGCATCTATTCTAAATGTATATGCACCCAACATTGGAGCACACAGATTTATAAAACCATTAGATCTAGACCTAATAAAAGACACTAATGGCCACATAATAATAATGGAAGACTTAAATAACATAACAACAGCATGAGAGAGATCACTGAAGCAGAAAACTAACCAAAAAATTCTGTAATTAAATTTGACATTTGAACAATTAGACATAATAGACATCTAAGGAATACTCCACCCAACAGTCCCAGAATATATATTCTTCTCATCTGCACATGAAACTTGAAGAGTGACAACGTGCTTGGTTATAAAGTAATTCTCAGTAAATTAAAAAAAAATAGAAATTATAGAAAACATCTTCTTAGATCACACTGTATTGAAAATGGAAATTAACAACAAGAGGAATCTAAAGCTATACAAATTTTTGAAAACTAAACAACTTACTCCTGGATGGCTTTGGTATAAAAAAAAAATGAGGCAGAAATCAAAAAGTTCTTTGAAACAAAGAAAAATAGAAACACACTATGCCAAATTTCTTGGAATATGGTGAAATATATTTGACCAGAGAAGTTTATAGCAATAAATGCCTATATGAGGAAGATAGAAAGACCTCAAGTTAATAACCTAAGATTACACATACAGGAACTAGAAAAAGAGGAAAAACCTGAATCCAAAGCTAGCAAAATCAAAGAAATAACAAAAAGCAGAGCAGAAATGAATGAAGTTGCAGCCCCCAAAACCATACCAAGAACCATGAAACCAAAAGTTAGTTTTCTGAAAGGCTAAACAAGATTGATAGACTGCTACTGGATTAAAAAAAAATTAAAGAGAGAAGTTTCAAATAAGCACAATCAGAAATAACAAAGGAGATGTTACAATTTTTCCCACAAGAAAAGTTTCTCAGAGACTACTATGAAAATTTCTATGCACACAAATTAGAAAATCTAGAAGGAATTTATGAATTCCTGGAAACATGCAACCAACCAATATTAAACTAAAAAAAATAGCAATTCCAAGTAGACAAATAGCAAGTAATAAAACTGAATTAGTAAGAAAATCTTTTTAACTAGAAACAAACGCAAACAGACAAAAAAACAAACCCTTGAACCAGGTGGATTCACAGCCAAATTCTAGCAAGTGTACAGAGAAAACCTGGTACTAATCCTATTGAAAATATTCCTAAAAATCAAGGAGAAGAGATTCCTCCATATCTCATTCTATAAACTAGTATCATCCTGATGCCAAAATCTGTCAGACATACCAATCAACAAGAAAAAAAAATCCCAATTCCATTAAAAAGGGTGCCGTGGATATGAGCAGACACTTCTAAAAGTAAAAAGACAAACAAGTGACCAACAAACACATGAGAAAATGCCTAACATCACTATTAATCACAGAGATTTAAATTAAAAGCTCAGTGAGATACTATCTCACACCAGTGAGAACAGCTATCATTAAAAAGACAAAAATAACAAATGGTAAGGTTGTAGCAAATAGGAAATGCTCATACACAATTTGTCATAATGTAAATTTGCTCAGCGCCTGTGGAAAGCAGCTTAAAGATTTCTCAAAGAATTTAAAGTAGAATTACACTTTGACCCAATAATCCCATTACTAGGTATAAATTAATGAGAAAATTAATAGTTCTACCAAAAAATCACATGCCCATGTATGTTAACAGCATTGTACACAAGAGCAAAGTCTTGTTATTAACCTAGGTGCCAATCGACAATTGATTTTATACATAAAGTGTAGTTCATATACACCATAGAATACAGTACAGCCATAAAAAACAAAATTAAGTTTTTCTGCATCAGTTGGAGGACATCCTAAAGAAAACTAATGTAGAAACAGAAAATCATATATTGCATGCTCTTACTTATAAGTGGGAGCTAAATTGGGTTCACCTAAACATAAATATGGGAATAATAGACACTGGGGACTTCAAAAGGAAGGTGGCATGGATGAGGGCAAGGCCTGAAAACCTTTTTTTTTTTTTTTTAAGTGAAAGCAGGTTTATTAAGAAAGTAAAATGAATGAAAGAATGGCTACTCCATAGAGCATCCCTGAGGGTTGCTGGTTGCCCATTTTTATGGCTATTTCTTGATTATGTGCTAAATAAGGATAGACTATTTATGCCTCCCCTTTTTAGATAATGAACTTGTCAGAGGACTTTAAACCAGAAAAACTTCTTATTTGGGTACTACATTAACTAACCGAGAGACACGATCAATGAAAAGTTATAACTCAGCAACATAATGTACCTTTGTAACAAAAATGCACGTGTACCATCTGAATCTAAAATAAAAGACTTTAAAATGTTTTCATTGAAAGGCCCCAAAGGAAAAAAACATTTGCAACATGTCTGAACTACTAGAAGAATTCTCAGCAGAAACCTTGCAGGCTAGGAGAGAACACAATGATATACATTCAAAGAACAGGAGAAAAAACTTGTTATCCAAGAATGCTGTATCTTGCAAAGCTATTTTGCAGAAATGAAGTAATAATAAAGACAAGTAAATGCTGAAGGCATTTATTGCCACCAGATTGACCATTCAAGAAATGCTTACTGAACTACAACAATTGATAATAAAATGATTATAGTGACTATCACAAAAACACATGAAAGTTTAAAACTCACCAGCAGAGATAAATTTATTAATCAAGCTTAAAATACCCCAGTGATGTAATAGTGCCATGTAAATCTCTTAATTCTTTAGTATGAGGGTTTAAAGTAAAAATGATCAAAAACAACAGTTGCAATTAGTAACTAAGAAACCCAAAATAGCTTAAGAGATAAATTAAGACAACAGAAATATAAATTGTAGGGGATAGAGGAAAAGTCTAGAATGTTTACATTTGACCAAGGTTCTGGGGCTCTCAGCTTCAGAAAGCTTACTATCACTACAATATTCTTTAAGTTTGCTCCATGTTAACTTCAAAAATAAAAATAAATATTAGAAGATAAACAAACATAAAAGGGCAATGAGAAACAGCTTAAAAACCACTGAAACCACCAAACCACTGAGGCAAATAACCAGATAGGAATAAAGGAACAAAACAGCCAGAAAATTAACAGAATGCCAGGACTAATGTTCTTGTCAATCAATAACCTTGACTTTAAGTGGATTAAATTTATTAATTAAAACAAACAAAGTGGCTGAATATATAAAATAAAACCCAACTATATTCTGCCCACAAGAGACTAACCTCACTGTTAAATGCACACAGATTGAAAGTGAAGGAAAAAAAGATATCATGTGCAAACAGAAAAAATAGAAATAAAAAGCAAGCAGAAGTAGCCATACTAATATCAGACAAAATAACTTTAAGTCAAAAAATATAAAAAGGGTCAAAGAAATTTAAATTACAATAACCAAAGGATCAATTCAACAGAGGATAAAATAATAAAAATTATATTTGCACCAAAAATTGGAGCACCCAGAATCATAAAGCACATATTAGAATTAAAAAGAGTGATACAATGCAATAATAATAGTGAGGTTTTTCAACACACTAGACTCAACAATGTATATATCATCTACTCAAGATATCAGCAAAGAAACATCAGACTTAAATTGCATCACACAGCAAATAAACCTAACACATATTTACAGAATGTTTCACCCAGTAGCTACCAAATATACATTCTTCTCAATTTTACACAAAATATTCTTTGGCAATAGATCAAATCTTAGGCTACAAAACAAGTCTTAACATATTTGAGAAGCTTGAGACCACATTATTTATTGTTTTGACCACAATGTCATAAAATTAGAAATTAACAGCAAGAAAATCATTGGAAATTTTATAAAATACATGGAAATCAAGCAATGTGCTTTAACAACCATTTTTTCAGCAACCATTGGTGGTTCCTACAGAACAAAGGAAAAGCACGTAGAGAAAAATTTATAGCAGTGAACATTTAACTCATAAAAGGAGAAATATGTCTAACAATCTAATGATACACATCAAGGAACTAGAAAAGCCAGAAAAAACTTAATGCAAAATTGGAAAAAGAAAAAAAATTTCAGCATAGAAATACATAAAACAGATACTAGAAAAATAATTGATGAGTTCAATAATTATAGAATAGGCTTTTTGAAAAAATGAAATTGATGGACCATTAGCTACATTAAAAAAACCCAGAAGATTCAAATAATATAATCATAGATAATACATAGATATTTCAACTAATAACGTAAGTACAAAGAATTTTAAGAGACTACGGTGAACAATTATATGTCAACATAATTGAGAACAGAAGAAATGGAAAAAAATCCTAGATATATACAACATACCAATATTAAAATATGAAGAAACAGAAAATATGATCAACCAATAGTGATTGAGAAAATTGAAATATTGGTAAACAGCCTTTCATTAAAGCAAATCCCAAGACATATAAAGAATATCATCTTTTTAAACTAATGAGAGAGTTGAAGGGGTGGGAACACTTTCAAACTCATTTCAAGATACCAACATTACCCTGATTTCTGATTTCAACCTGACCAAAAAAAAAAAAAAAAAAAAAAAAAAAAACCCAAAACAAGAAAACTACAACCAATATCCCTGATTAATACAGAGGTCAAAGTCATTCAACAAGTCTCTAGGAGATTTCGAATTTTCCCACATTTTCCTATCTCGTTCTGAGCCCTCCAAGCTGTTCCAACTTCTCTCTGATATCCAGTTCCAAAGTTGATTCCACATTTTCGGGTATCTTTTCAGCAGTGCCCCACTCTACTGGTACTAATTTACTGTACTAGTCCATGTTCACACTGCTGATAAAGACATACCCAAGACTGAAAAGAAAAAGGTTTAATTGGACTTAAAATTCTTTGTGGTTGGGGAGGCCTCAGAATATATATATATATATATATATATACACACACACATATATATATATATATATATATATATATATATATATAAACAAGATATTAGTAAACAAAATTCAGAATCAAATTGTAAAGATCTTTCACTCTGACAATTGGGATTCATCACAGGGATGTGAGGATGGCAAATTATTAAATGCAACAAAATTCATTAACAGAAAATCAAAAAGCATACAATTATTTCAATACTTGTAGAAAAAGCATTTTAAAAATTCAACATAAATCCATAATAAAATCTCTAACAAATTAGGCATAAAATTTGTATACCTTACCAGAATAAAGATCATAACTGACAAACCCACAGCTGATACCATAGTGAATGGAGAAAAGCTGAAAACTCTTCCTCCAAGATTATGAAAAAGACTAGGATGTGAACTTCCTCCACTTCCATTCAACATACTATTGACAGTCCCAGCCAGAGAAATTAGGCAAGAGGGAGAAGGAAAAGACATCTGAATTGGAAAGGAACAAGTCAAAATGTATTTTTTTTTTCTTGCAGAGGACATGTTCTTATATCTAGAAATCCTAAAGACACCACCAAAAATCTTTTAGAACTAATAAATAAAGTTGCATGATACATATAAAAATCAGAAGTATTTCAACATATAAATATCAGAAATATTTCTATATAATAATAGTGAACTACACAAAAATGAAGTCAAGCAAACAATTCCAATTATAATAGGTAAAAAACAAAATATACCTAGAAATGAACTTAACCAAGTAAGTGAAAGATATCTTCACTGAAAACTATAAAACTTTAATAAATGTAATTGAAGAGAATAAAATAAATAAAATAATATTTTGTGTTCACTGAACAGAAGAATTAAAATTTTGCAAATGGCCACACTAAATATGCAGACCTAATGCAATCCATATTAAATACAAATGACCCTCTTCACAGAAATCGATAACAAAATCCTAAAATTTATATGGAATCACAATAGACCTCGAATAGACAAAACAATCGTGAACAAAGTGAACAAATTTTGAGACATCACACTATCCGCTATTAAGAAATGTGTCCCAAGCAGCATGGTTCTAGCATAAAAATAGACACATAGACCAATAGACGAGAATAGAAAGCCTAGAAATAAATTCAGGTACCTACAGCTAACTAATTTTTGACAAAGTTGCCAAGAATATACATTAAGAAAAAAGCAATCTCATTAATAAGTAGTACAGGAAAAACTATATCCACATGCAGGAGAATGAGAGTGGACACCTACTTCTCAACCTCATGCAAAAACTAATTCAAATTGGATTAAAGAGTAAAGAGTTAATAGAAAAACCCAAAACTATCAAACTACTAGAAGAAAACATGTGGGAAAATGCTTCACAACATTGAATTTATGCAAAGAGTTTTAAATAATACCTCAAAAGCACAAGCAATAGAATAAAAAATAGGCAGAGCGAATTATATAAACTAAAAAGCTTTTGCATAGCCCAGGAAACTGATAGCAGAGTAAAGAGAAAACCTATAAAATAGATTTTACCACAGGTATCTAGGGATTTGCAAATATATTTGTGAATTATACCTGTGACAAGGTTTTAATATCCAGAATATATAAGAAATTTGAAACAACAACAACAAAAAGATTTCTTTTAATGAGCAAATTACCTTAATAGATATTTCTCAAATTAGCCATACAAAAGGCCAACAGTTACATGAAAAATTTTCAACATCACTAATCATCAGGGAAATGTAAAAACAACAAGGAGATATCATCTTACCCTAGTCATGATGCGTATTATAAGAAAAAAAAAAAGGAAAGGAAAAAAGTCTTAGAGAGTATGTAGAAAAAAAATGAAAAACTTCTGCACTGCTAGTGAGATTAAACTAGCACAGGAATTATAAAAAACAGTATGGAGTTTCCACCCAAAACTAAAACTATAACTACCATATGATCCGGCAATCCCACTACTGGGTAGGTGTTCAAAAGAAATAAAATCAATATGTTAAATATATATCTGCATTTCCATGTTTATTGCAGCATAATTCACAATAATGAAGATACTGAATCAACATAAGTGTTGAAAAATGGATGAGTGAATAAAGAAACTGTGTATACATACACAATGAAATACTGTTCAGTACTAAAAAAATGAAATCCTGTCAATCTATGAAAACATGGATAAACCTAGAGGGCATTATGTGAAGTAAAATAAGCCAGAACCTTAAACATCACATGATCTCACTCATATGAGCAATCTGAAAAAACAAAAAAGTTTGATATAATGGGAACAGAAGTAGAGAGGAAAACAGTGGTTACCAGAGCAGGGATTGGTCAGCAGGTAGAAAGCTACAATTCAATGGGAGGATTAAATTCTGGCATTTTTTTTTTTTTACATTAAGGTGACTATTGTTAACAGTAAAATATTGTATACTGTATATCACAAAATAGCTGGAAGAGAGGCTTTTGAATGTTCTCATCACAAAGAACTAATAAATGCATGAGGTTGTGGATACACCAATTACCCTCATTGTATAATTATGCAACATAGACATGTATCAAAATATCAAATTGTATCCCATAAATATGTGCAGTTACAAAGTGTAAATTAAAAATAAATTTAAAATTTTTAAAAAGGAAAGGGTAAAGTCTCAAATAAAAAAAATCTTAGCTTCCACCTCATGAAACTAGTTAAAAAGAGAAAAACCAACCCAAAGAAATCAAAAGGGAGAATAATACATAAATTGAAAACAGGCAAGCAATAGAAAAATATTTTTAAAAATCTGATGTTTTTTTAAAGAGCAATAAAATTGTCTAATCTCTAGCAAGTATGACAAGGAACAAAAGTATATATGAATATAAATAAAACAGAAAATTTCAATATAAATCCTGAAGACATAAAAATAAGGAAAAATTATAAACATGGCAAAACACATAAATTTGAATAATTAGGCAAAATGTACCCATTCTTTGAGAAACAAAACTACCACAACTTATTCAATTTGAAATAATGCATTTTTAATATTTCAATTACTATAATTATTAATTAACTTTAATGGGTATTTTAAGGCTCCTCACAAAAATCAACTAAAGATAATTTTACTGGAGAAATCTATCAAACATATACAGAAAAATTAACGATTTCCAATTTATTTTTAAAAGCTAGTATTATCTTGATACAAAAACAAAACAAAAAATGCAAGAAAATAAAACTATAGATCAATATTCTTCATGAATATAAATGTAAACATCCTTAACATATATAAGCAAACAGCATTCAGCAATATAGTGAAGGGAACTATCCACCATGACCAAAGGAAGTTAGATCTAGGTATGCAAGGCTGGTGCAGTATGAAAAATTCAATTAATGTAATCCATCATATTAAGAGCCTAAAGAGAAAAGATCATACAAACACATCAATCAATGCAAAGAAAAGCATTTGAGAAAATTCAGTGCCCATTCATGATACTCCTAGGAAAATAGGAAAATAAAAAATCATATTTAAGTTACTTTAAAATTATCTACACAGAACTACCTCCAGCATTATTCTTAATAGTCTAATACTACACAGAAATACCTCTAGCATTATTATTAATAGTCTAATACTAAACGTTTTCTGTTAAGATTATGGATGATTCAAGGTTATCCACTCTAACAATTCTCATTTTCATTCAACATAGTAATAAAAGTTCTGGACAGTTCAGTGAGGCAAGTAAAGAAAATAAATGACATATAAATCATAAAAGAAGAAATAAAAATATCCTTATTTGGGATGACATTATTGTCTATCTACAATACTCCAAGGACTCTACCATAAAAAAAAAAAAAAAAACTCTCATAGAATGCATCAGTAATTTCAACAGGCCAGTAGGATATAGGTAAAAGATCCAAAAATCGATCATATTTTTATGTGCTGGCAATGAGCATGTAGACAGTAAAATCTAAAATACAATATCACTTACAGTTACTTAAAAAGTGAAATACTTAGATGTAAGTCTTATGAAGCAAGTACACAATTTGTATATGGAAATGTACACAATGGAGAAGACAGAAATAAAAAAGGTCTAAATAAATGGAGAGACATACTGTCTCAGTCTGGCTGTGCTGCTATAACAAAGTATCACAGACTAGGTAATTTATAAATAACAGAAATTTGTCACAGTTCTGGAGGCTGGGGAGTCGAAAATGAAGGCATCTGCTGTTGAGGGCCCAGTGTTTCTGCTTCCAAGATGGTTTCATGTTGTGCTGTTATACAGAGCAAAAACATGCTGTGTCCTCACATGGTGGAAAGAACAGAGGGCCAAAAAAAAGTGTATGTCCTCCGTAAAACCCTTTTATAAGAAAAGCACCTCATCTCACTCATGGATATGAAAAGCACCTCATCTAACTCATGGATATGCAGTCCTCATGACTCAATTGCCTCCCAAAGGCCGTATCTCTCAACAACATTACATTTGGGATCAATTTTGAAAGAGGAAAAATACTCAAACCACAGCACATAATATGCCCAATGATTGTTAGACTCAACATAATAAAGATGTCTATTCTACCCCAAATTTTATGTAGGTTAAATATAATTACTATAAAAATCCCAAAATGTTTTCTCAATAGTATAGAAAAGATTATTTTAAATTGAATATGCAAAGGAAAAAGACTTAGAATAGCTAAAACTATTTCAAAGAGAATGCAGTGAGAAGAACCAGTGTTCTTGACTTCAAGGCTTATCATATATGGTGTTAAAGTCTGTGCTGTTGATTGTGATTTGACACATATCAGTAAAACACAATAGCAAACCCTAAAACAAATCTGCACAAATATACTTATGTGATTTTTCAAAGAAGTGCAAAGTCAGTTAAATGGAGAAAGGGTATTCTTTTCAAAATATGATGCTGGAGAAACCGGATATTCATAGGCAAAAAAAGGAAATGAATTTTTACCTGTTTCATACCTTATATAAAAATGAACTAAAAAATGGATTATGGACTTAAATGTAAAATGTAAAACTATAAAACATTTAGCAAAATGCATATGAAAAATTTTTTTGAATCTAGGGCTAGGCAAAGAGTCCTTTAATTGTGTTCCAAGAACACGCTCCATGAAAAATTAATAAATTAGTCTTTATGAAAATTAAAACTTTTGCTTTGTGAAAGACCCTGTTAAGAGATTGAAAAGAAAAACTAAAAGTCTGGGGAAAACATTAGAAAAGCACATATATGACAGCGAACTAGCATCTAGAGTATTTAACGAACTCTACAAACTGAAAAGCAAAAATGTAAAAAATTCGAGTATAGGCAAAAATCACGAAGATGCATTTTACTGTAGATATACAGATGGTAAATAATCACATGAAGAGCTGCCTAGCACCATTAACCATCAGGGAAATGAAATTTAAAAACACATGAGATATCATGAAACACACCTAACATAATGACTGTAATAAAAAATCATGACAACATCAAATGCTGGCAAGGATGCAGAAAAACTGAATCACTCATCCCAACTGCTATTGGGAATAAAAATGTTACAGTCACTTTGGAAAAATGTTTGGCAGTTTCTTACAAAATTAAACCTTCCTCCTTTTGAGAAATGTATATTCAAGTCATTTACCTATTTTTAAATCAAATTATTTATTTTTGTTATTGAATTTTTAAGTTTTTTTTATATATTCAGAATATTAATCCCTTGTCAGCTGCACAGCACACAAACACAGCTAATCCTTGAATTGTATGGGTTTCAACTGCACAGGTCTGCTTATATGCAGATTTTTTTTCAATAAATATATTGAACACTCTTTTGGAGACTTGATCCCCTTAAAATGCAATGTGATGCTCATCATCTGCATATGAGCAGTTCGTCTCTCCAGTAAATTTTGTATAGCAGTAAAAAGTGATCTCTTACAGTAAAAAGTGATAATTAATTTTTTATCACATTTAGTGCAACGCTATAAACCTTGCATAACACCATTGGAGACTCATATGAAGTGCAATTAGTGATACTGGAAGTGTTTTCAAGAATCAAAGGAAAGTCATGTCATTATAAGTAAAGGTTGATTTACTTGATGTACACAGCAGATTGAGACCTGCAGCTATAGTTGCCTACTATTTCACACAGATGATCCATCTTGTAAAACAAAAAATGTAAACTTGCAGAATCTACAAATATAATACAGTATTTTAAATGTATTTTCTCTTTCTTATAATTTTCTAAATAAAATACTGTTTTCTATAGCTAACCTTGTAGGGATGAAGTATATAGTGCATATGATATATGCACTATGTGTTAATTGACTGTTTATGTTATCAGTAAGCCTTCTGGTCAACAGCAGGCTATCAGTAGTTAAGTTTTAGGGAAGTCAAAAGTCAATTGTAGATTTTCAGTTACACAGAAGGTGGGAGTCTGGCACCCCTAATTGCTGTTGTTCAAGGAAGAACTGTATTTTTTCCCATTCCATACGTTGTCTTTTCACACCATTAACAGTTCCCTTTGCTGATTAGATGCTATTTAGCTTGATGTCATTTCATTTGTTCAATCTTGCTTTTGTTGCCTGTGCTTTTGAGGTCTTCCTCAATAAATCTTTATTCATAAATCAATGTTCTGTAACACTTTTCCAATTTTTCTAGCAGTTTAATAGTTTGAGGTCTTAGATTTAAGTATTCAATCCAATTTGAGTTATTTTTTTATATGGCAAGACATAGGAATCTGGTTTCATTGTTCTGCATATAGATATTCAGTTTTTCTGGGATGTTTAATCGATGAGACTGTCCTTTCCCCAATGTAAGTTATCAGTGTGTTTAAAAAAAAAAAAAAATTAGATGGCTGGGTTCTCTGTTTTGTTCCATTGATCAAAAACACAAATACTGCATAATATCACAGATATATGAAATCTAAATATTTCATCTCATAGAAGTAGAGAGTAGAATTGTGGTTACCAGTGGCTGCAGAAGGAAAGAGTGATAGGGGAGGAGGGATTGTTCAATGGGTACAATGTTACAGTTAAATAGAAGCAATAAGTTTTCAGGTTCCATTGCACAATATGGTGAGTATAATTAACAATATCATATTGTAGATTTCAAAATAGCTAGAAGAGAAGATTTTGAACGTTGTCACCACAAAGAAATGATAAATATTTTATGTGATTGATATACTAAATATCCTGATTTGATCATTACATAATGTATAAAATGTACAAAAATGTTAAATACAATGTATAAAATACAGGAAATACAATGTATAAAATATTAAAATATCACACAGTATTCACACTTGGTGTTACTACAAAATGTTAATATGAGGAATTCTTATGGTGACGGAACTATTCTGTATGTTAACTGTATTCGTGTCCATATCATAGTTTAAATATAGTAGATTTTCAAGATGTTACCATTGGGACAAACTTGGTAAAAGATACATGGAATCTCTCTGAACTGTCTTTTAAATATGTATGTGAATCTACACTTATCATAAAATTAAATATTTAATTACATATATTTTAAAATGGTGCTTAACTCAAGGGTTACATGCTATACAAACATTATTTTTCAATTGACAAATGATTAAATGTGTTTATGTGCCATATGTGATGTTTTAATATATGGATATATTGCAGAAACAATAAAGTAGGCTAACATATAAATTACCTTTCCTGCTTGTTACTTTTTTGTGACAAGAATGTTTAAAATCTACTCTTTTTGATCAAGATTTTTTTGATATAGCATGAACCTTCTCCATGAAAAAGAAACAGAATAGTAAGGAGGTATTTCTCAAATAGATTGTATAGAAGAGAGTGCCGGGATTTATCAGAGAAGTGACAAGAAATACCAGAAGTAAAAAGAAGGTTTGAGGTAGCTTGCCAGGGCAGGGAATGGCTGAGAGCCAGGACAGGAGATGCTCCTGGATCTCCTGGATGCAGGAAATCAGTAAGACAGGACTCTTCAGGGATCCACACTCCAAAACGGGCTTTTACAATCTTGGCTATAGGAGAAATCCTTGATCCACTAGGGCCTCATTACTGACACATAGAGCTACCTAAAGATTGCACAGAGACATATCTCCAGTAAAAGAACCCATGCAGAATCTGACAGGCACTGAAACCTACAGGATCTTCAGATGAGTACCATTTTGAGATCCAAGCCAAAGACATGACTGCACTGCTCTAAGGAGTGCTGGGTATTCCCACAGACCCCTGGGAGGATTCCTACCACTTTGCTTCTGTTGAGACTGAGACGTGAGTGGACTGCATTCCTCAGTTTCTTGCCCATGTTGCTTGCCTGGGAGGGAGTTCACCTCCTTTGGTCCCAGGCCCAAGGCATCATTTTGAGACTATAATGTTGGGTTGTACCCTACCCTCAGGCTAGTTTTGGTGGACACAGCTGTAGTCACCACACGGCCAAAGAGGGACAAAGGAACCTGGCTTTCCTACACATATTTAGGACAATACTCACTGTGTTCAATGGGCTTCTTTGAGATAAAGACACAAGCAAACTATTCTCTTCATGGCTTCTTGCTCATTCTGCCTGCCTACCAGTGGCCCCACACTTCTTGTTGCAGACCTAAAGCATCATTTTGATAGTTTAATACTGGGATGAGCCCACCATCAGTCCAAGTTCAATGTGACATGACTGTAGCTGTTGCCGAGCTGTTGTGAAACAGACAAAACAGAAAACCTTCTTTTGCGAAACAGGAAAAACAGGTTTTTTATGCATGTCTAAGACAGTACCCACTACCCTGCAGTAAACTACTGTGAGACTGCAGTAGAAACATACTGCACTCCCCAAAGCTTCTTGCCCATGCTGATCACCTGAACAGCCTGTGCTCTCTGTGGTCACAGGCCCACAGATGATGACCATTTGAGAGTTTATTGCAGAGCTGTGTCCCTCCCTTGGGCTGACTTTGAGGTGAAGTGGCAGCAAGCACCGCCTAGCTGGTGGAGAGACAGGAGATGGTAAGCTCTCCTAAGGACACTGAGGACAGTACCCACTGCCTTACTACAGGCATGTGTGGTACCGGGGACAAGGCTTACCAACATACCACAACTATCAGCAATACCAGCACAGATTGTGTGCATTCTAGTGTATTGTTCTACCACTGTTACTGCCATTACCCACAGCACACCACCTAATCAGGGGTCTGAGATACTGCCCACACTCCAGCCCACCACTCCTGCAACTAAATGTCTAAGTAAGCCCAATAATCAGCCCCTCATGACCCACTAACATCAGAGCCAGCATAAGCTGTTTTTGGTCTTAAAAACAGGCATATTTAGCTTTCTGCTGCCACCACCAGGGCACAAGAACTGGCTCAGTTTGTATTCAAGTTCCCATCACAACTTCACCACAGTATTAAATAAATGTACCGTAAGATGCTGAAAAAAAAAAATACAGATACCACTGATCCCATGTACTGCTGGAGAAATCATACAAACATCACATTATTGAAGGAATCCAAAGTCAAAGCCAAAATGTCCTACTCAACCAATAATTATATACTTTTTCAGAAAAAAATTCCAAGAAAAGCAATTTTAAAGAATTGGAACAAACAATAGCTACTACTGATGTGCAAATGTTAGTGAAAGGACATAGGAAACATGGAAAAGCAGGACATTATGACACCACTAATGTTTCACAACAGGTGTCCAGCAATAGATTCTAGTTAAGAATTCATCAAAATTTCAGATATAAATACAAAATATTGATTTTTAAGAAGTTCAATAACATGTAAGAGAAACATGAAAACTAATACAGAAAAGAAACAGAAAATCAATTCAAAATACAAATGAGAAATTTACCAAGGAGATATCTTTAAAAAGAATTAAAAAAAAAAAACAGAATTTCTGAAAATAAAAAAAATTCACTGAGTTGCAGGAAACACAAAATACATCACAAAGCTTCTGTAATAGAATAGGGCAAGCAGAAGAATCTCAGAACTTGAAAATGGGTCAGAAAATTTTTAAACACAATACAAATAAACAGACAAAGCCTTCAGAAATTTGGTAGTCAATAAAGTGACCAAACTTGTAAAATATTGGTATTTCTGTGGAAGCAGAGTGATCAAAAAGTTTTGAAAATCTATCTGAGGAAATAATCAACAAAAACTTTCTAAGCCTAGCCATAGAGTTAAACATCCAGATACAGGAGGCCCAATGATGTGCAGTATAAAATACATTATAAAAAGGTCTTAAACTTGGCATATTATAGTCAGAATGTCTAAATTCAAAGTGAAATAAATAATTTTAAAATTAGTAAGAGAAAAGTATCTGGTAACCTGTAAGGGAAGCTCCACCAGACTAACAGCAGAATTTTTGGCAGAAACTTTACAGGTCAAAAGAGAATAGCACTACATTTGGAAGAGTTAAAGGAAAAAAAAAAACCAAAAACCAAAAAACAAAACTACTCTCCACCACGAATTTTAAGTCCTGCCAGAATAAGCTTCATAAATGGAAGAAAATTAGTCTTTCCTAGGCAACCAAAGCTTAAGGAAAATTGTCATTGGTAAACCTAACTTACACGAAATGATCAAAGGAGTTTTAAATATTAAAATGAAAGGTTGATATTTACAATCTCAAAACACGTAAAAACATAAAACTCGCAGGTTTTGTAAAACAGTAACCAGAGAGGAAGAGAAAGAAATCCAATGCTGACATTACAGGATACAATCAAACCACAAAGACAAAGAGGGAAAAATAAACAAATAATTTACAAAACAGTGTAGACACAACTAATAATATCACAGGAATAAAGCCTCACATATTAATATTAACCTTGAATGTAAGTAGATAAAATGCCACACTTGAAAGATATAAATTTGCAGAACAAATTTAAAGCACATGATCCAACTATATTCTGTTTAGACAAAAGTCACTTTACCTCTAAAGGCATATATATAAAAGAAGTAAAGGAAAACATATTCCATGCATATGAAACCCAAAACAGGCAGGAATAGCTACACGTATATCAGGTAAAACACACTACAGGTAAAAAAAAAAAATACTACAATAAGACAAAGAAGGTCATTTTATAATGATAAAGCAATCAATCAAATTAGAGGTGATAACAAATTTAAATACATATACACCTAACATTGAAACACCCAAATTTCACAAAACAAATATTACTAGACCTAAAGAAAGTGATAGACAGTAATACAAGACTAATGTGGGCCTTCAATGCCCCCTCACAGCAGTAGACAGATCATTGAGACAGAAAATTAACAAATAAACATTGGACTTAAATAGGATTTTAGACCAAACAGACTCAATAGACTTAACAGGCATTTATAGAATATTCTATCCAAAAAGTATAGAATATACATTATTTTACTCAACACACAGAACATTCTCCAAGACAGATCAAATGGTTGCCAATGTAATAATTTTTAACAAATTTGTGAAAATCAAAATTATATCAAGTATATTCTTAGGCTACGGTAGAAAAAAGCTAAAAATCAATATCAAGAGAAACTGTGGACACTATACAAATATATAAAATTAATAACATTCTCCTTAATGTTTATTGTGTCAATGAAGAAATTAAGACACAAATTGAAAACATTTTTTAAATGTAGGAAAATGAAAATGCAACATACCAATAAAAGTAATGCTAAGAGAAAGGGTTATAACATTAAGTGCCTGTATCAAAAAGGTAGGAATACAACAAATTAATAATGTAACATAGCATCTCAAGTAACTAGAATAAAAAGAACAAATCAAACCCCAATTTAGCAGCAGAAAAAAAAATCAGAATAGAACTAAATGAAATAGAGACAAAAATAAAACAATATAAAGGATTACCAAACTGAAACAGACAAAGAATGAATAGTGAGACTGAACCAGTATTTAAAAATCTCTTCATAAAATGTCTCCCAACAAATAAAAGGGCAGGACCAGATCAATACTATTTCTCAACTGAATTCTATCAAACATACAGAAAAGAAAAAATACCAATCTTCCTGAAGTTTCCAAAAACCTGAGGAGGACATTCTTCCTAACTGATTCTATGATGCTAGTATCATTGCATTAGTCCATTCTCATACTGCTATAAATACCTGAGACTGGGTAATTTATTACAAAAAGAGGTTTAATTGGCTCATGGTTCCACAGGGTATTCAGGGAGCATGTATTGGGAAGCCTCAGGAAACTTATAATCATGGTGGAAGGTAAAAGGGAAACATGCATATCTTACATGGTCAGAGCAGAAGGAAGACAGAGAAGTGGGAGGTAATACACACTTTTAAATCACCAGATCTCGTGAAAACTCACTCACTATCACAAGAACAGCAAGTAGAAAATCTGCCCTCATGATCCAATCACCTGCCACCAGGCCACTCCTCCAACACTGGGGATTAAAAATCAACATGAGATTTAGGTGAGGACACAAATCAAAACCATATCATTCTGCCCCTGACCCCTTCTAAATCTCATGTCCTTCTCACTTTGCAAAATACAATTATCGCTTCTCAACAGCACCCCAATTCTTAATTCATTTTAGCATTAACTCAGAATCCACAGTTCAACGTATCATCTAAGACAAGGTAAGTCCCTTGTATCTTTGAGGCTTAAAACAAAACAGAACAAAACAAAAAAACAAGTTAGTTACTACCACGATACAATGGGAGTATAGGCATTGGCTAAATATTTCCATTGCTAATGGGATAAATTGGCCAAAACAAAGGAGCTATAGGTCCTATTCAAATCTGAAGCCAAGCAGGGCAGTTAATAAATCTTAAAACTCCAAAGTAATCCCCTTTGACTCCCTGTCTTGCATCCAGCACATACTGATGCAAGGGGTGGGCTCACAAGGCCTTGGTCAGCTCTGACCCTGTGGCTTGGCAGGGTATATTCCCGGAAGCTGCTTTCATGGGCTGGCATTGAGTGCCTCTGACACATCTCCAGGCACACAGTGTTAATGGATCTACCATTCTAGGGTCTGGAGGAAGGTGAACTTCTTTCCACAGCTCCAATGGGCAGTGCACCAGTGAGCACTCTGTGTCAGGGCTCTAACCCCACATTTTCCCTCTACACTGTCCTAGAAGAGGTTCTCCATGAGGGCTCTGCTCCTTCAGCAGACATGAGGGCTCTACCCCTGCAGCAGACTTTTTTCTGGATATCCAGGTGTTTCCATACATCCTCTGCAATCTAGGCAGAAGCTCCAAAGCTTCAACTGTTGCCCTCTGCACACCTGCATGCTTAACACCAAATGGAAGCTGCCAAGGCTTATGGCTTGCATCTTCTAAAGAAGCAGCCTGAGAAATATCTGGGGCCCATTGTGTGACAGCTGAAATTGGAATGTCTTAGAAATAAAAAGTAGTGTTCTGAGGTTGCACAGGACAGTGGGGCCTTCGTCCCAGTCCATGAAACCATTCTTTTCTCCTAGACCTCCAGGCCTGTGATGGGAGGGCCTGCTGCTGCAAAGGTCTCTGAAGTGTCTTAAAGGCCTTTTACTCATTGTCATTGCTATTAACATCTGATTCATCTAAATATCTACAGATGGTGTGAATTCCTCCCCAGACAATAGGTTTTTATTTTCTAACATATGGCCAAACTATAACTTTTCCAAACTTGTATACTTTTCTATTCTTTTAAATATGAGTTCTTGATTTGTGTTATTTTCTTTGCTCATAAATATAAACATAGGCTGCTAGAAGCAATCTTGCCACATCTTGAACTTTAAGCTGCTTAGAGAGTTCTTCCGAGATATATCCTAAATCATCATTTTCAAGTTCAAAGTTCCACAGATATCTACGGAAGGGGCACAATGCCTCCAATCTCTTTGCTAATGCATAACAATAGTGACCTTCACTCCAATTCCCAATAAGTTTCTCATTTTCATCTGAGTCCTCCTCAATCTGGATTTCATTGTCCATATCACTGTTAGCATTTTGCACACAAAAATTTAGCAAGTCTCTAAGTTACAAATTTTATCTCATCATTCTCTCTTCTTCTGAGGCCTCCACAATCTTCCAACCTCTTCCCATTACCCAGTTGCAAAGTTGCTTCCACATTTTCAGCTATCTTTACAGCAGTACTCTACTCTTCAATACCAATTTTCTGTATTATTCTATTTCTTGCATTGCTATGAAGAAATACCTAAAACTGGGTAATTTATAAAAACAGAAGGTTCAATTGGTTCACAATTTTGCAGGCCAATTAAGCATGGATGGGGAGGCCTCAAGAAATTTGCCAATATGGTGGAAGGAGAAGGGGAAGCAGGCATGTTTTACATGGTTGGATGAGGAGGAAGAGCAGTGGGAGGTGCTGCACACTTTTAAACCACAAGACCTCATGAGAACTTAGTATATCTTGAGAACAGCAAGTGGGAAATTGAACCCCATGATCTGATCACCTTTGACCAGACCCCTCCTCTAAAATTAAGGATTACATTTTGAATGTGATTTGGGCAGGGACATAAATCAAAACCATATCAATTACCCTGATACCAAAACCAGATAATAAAGTAAACTTAAGAGGAACATCCCTGATGAACATTGACACAAAAATCCCCAACAAAATACTAGCAAATCAAATGCAACAACACATTAAACAACTAATACATTGTGGTCAAGTGGGTTTTATCCCAGTAATTCAAGAATAATTTCACTTATGAAAATCAATAAACTTTATATGTCACATAGAGTTAAGGACAGAAACTATAGTAGATAAATATAGAAATAGTATTCAGCATTCCTTTATAATAAAAAAGCTCAACAAACTAGGAATAAAATGAACATATCTCAACATAATGCCGGCTGTATACAACAAACCCACAAGCAACATCATACGGAAAGAAATAAAGTTGAAAACATTCCCTCTAAGAACTGGAACAAGACAAGGATGCCCACTTTTACCTTCTTGTTTAAGACAGTAATAGAAGTCCTACCATACAATCAGGCAACAGAACAAAAGGCATCCAAATTGGAAAAGAAGTCAAATTATCCCTGTTTGCTAATGATATAATCTTACATCTAGAAAGCCCTAAAATTTCCAACAAAACTCCTACATTTGGTAAATAATAAATGAATTCAGTGAAATCTTATGATAAAAAATAGCAGTATTTTTATACACCAATCCCAATCTAGCTGAGGATCTAATCAATAAGACAATTCTATTTACAATAGCTACAAAAAAATAAAACATCTGGAAATATAATTTAACCAAGGAAGTGAAAGAGCTCTACAAGGGAAACTAATAAACACTGATAAAGAAAATAATAGATGACACAAACTGATGAAACAATATCCATTGTTTATAGAATACAACAATTGATATAATTAAAATGACCATATCACCTAAATAAATCTACAAGTGCAATGTAATCCCTATCAAAGTATGAACATTATTTTTCACAGAACTAAGAAAAACAATTTTAAGTTCATATGGAATCCAAAAAAAGCCCAAAAATAGCCAAAGGAATTCTAAGCAAAATAAGAAAAAGAAAGAAAGGAAGAAAGAGAGAGAGAGAGAGAAAGGAAGGAAGGAAGGAAGGAAGGAAGGAAGGGAAGGAGGGAGGAAGGAAGGAAGGAAAGAGAAAGAGAGAAAGAAAGGATGGAGTAGGGAGGGAGGGAGGAAGGAGGTAAGGAAGGAAGGAAGGAAGGAGAAAAGAAAGGAAGGAAGGAAGAAAGGAAGGAAGGAAGGAAGAAAAAAAGAGAGCAAATAAAGAATCTGGAGACATCACACTGACAAAGCTACAGTAATCAAAACAGCAGGAAAGGGATATTCTTTTCAATAAATAGTCCCAGAAAAACTGGATTATCATATGGAAAAGAAGGAAAAAAATGACCCATATCTCTCACTGTATACTAAAATCAATTCAATTTGGATTAAAGACTTATATGTAAGACATTTAACAGTAAAAACACTGGAAGAAAATCTAAAGAAATCTCTTCTAACCATTGTTCTAGACCAAGAATTCATGAGTAAGGCATCAAAAGCAGAGGCAAAACAAAATCAAAGATAGACAAATGGGACTTATTTAAACAAAAAGTCTTATGTATCACAGAAGAAATAATCGAGAGGGAACAGGTAACCTGTGAAACGATACAAAATATTTGCAAACTATGCCTTTGACAGGCAGTAATATCTAGAATTTACAAGGAACTCAAATCAACTCAACAGCAAAAATAATTTTATTTAAATGTCGGCTTAGAATATAAATAGACGTTTTTCAGAAAAAGAAAAATGTTTGAAAACATATGATAAATATTCAACATCACTAACTACTATATAAATGCAAATTAAACAACAATAATATATCACCTTACACCAGTCAAAATGGCTATTACTGAAGTTAAAAAACAAAACAAAACAAAACAAAAACAGATATTGGCAAAGATGCAGAGAAAAGGGAATGTTTATACACTTTTGGTGTGAATTTAAATTATTACAACCTCTATGAAAAACTATATGGATATTTCTCAAAAAACTAACAATAGAACTACCATTAGATCCAGCTATCCAATTATGGGGTATTTACCAAAGGAAAAATAAATTATTAAATTAAAAAGATACTTTCACTTCTATATTTATTGCAGCACTACTCACAATAGTAAAGTCATTGAATCAACACCTGTACATTAACAAAAAATTGGATAAAAGTAATAATATATATTATATGTTATTAATATATAGATAATAATATATCAATAACAATATATATATTCAGCCATGATAAAAACTAAAATTATGTTTGTTGCAGCCACATAGATAAAACTGGAGGACATTATGCTAAGTGAAATGACTCAGATACAGAAAGACAAATGCCACATGATCTCACTGATAAGTGGGAGCTAAATAATATGAGTACACATAGGAGAAGAGTGTGAAATGATGGATAATGGGGACTCCGGGGGATGGAAGTGGAAAGGGGTTGGTGAATACAATATGTATTGCTCCAATGATGGATGCATTTAGGGGTCTGACTTCATCTCAGTATGATATATTAATATAGCAAAATTTCACTTTTACTGTATAATTATATACAAATAAAAAGGAAGGAATACAGTCTACTCTTTTAGACATTTTGAAATATAAAACGCATTATCATTAACTGTAGTCCACATGCTATGCAATAGTTCAACGAAGCTTATTTCTCCTGTTTAATTGAAACTTAATATTTCTGATCAACTCCTTTCTATTCCCTGTCTCCCTTAACTGCCAGCACCTGGTAACCATTTTTCTATTCTCTGTTTTTATAAATTCCAGTTTTTTAGATTTCAAATATAACTGAGTTCAGGCAGTATTTTTTTTTTCCTGTGCCTGTTTTTTTTTTTCAGCTAGAATAATGTTTTCCAGGTTCATCAATGTTTTCACAAATGATGCCTCAAATTTCTTCTTTCTATGGTGGTATAGTATTTCACTGTGTATATATACTAATTTTTCTTTATCCATTCATCCTTTGTTGGTATTTAGGTTGCTTTCATATTTTCTACATGTGCATAATATTGAGATGAACATAAAAGTGCAGATATATCTGTAAAGAATTTCAAGTTTTCTGGATATATACAATAAGTGGGATTCCCTGATCATATGGTAATTCTATTTTTAGCTTTTGGAAGAATCTCTGTACTGTTTTTCTGTATGGATTTACATTCCCACTAACATTTTACCTGAGTTCCATTTTCTCCACATCCTCACCAACACTCATTAACTTCCATCATTTTGATAACAGCTACTCTAACAGGTATGTGGTAACAGCTCATTGTGATTTTAATTTGCATTTCACCAATGATCAGAGATTTAAGAATTTTTTCATATATCTGTTGGTCATTTCCATGTCTTCCTTTGAGAAATACTTCTGCCAAAATTTTAATCAGCATTTCTTTTCTTCCTATTGAGTTGTTAGAGTTTGTTATTTATTTTGGATATTAGACGCTTATCAGGTGTCAGATTACAGAACATCTTCTCATAATCCACAAGTTTTCTTTTCACTCTGCTGTTTCTTTTGCTGTATAAAAATGTTTTAATGAAATCCTATTTTTCTATCTTTGCTTTTGTTGCCTGTGCTTTTGAGGTTCTAGCCAAAAATTCACTGCCCTGATTAATGTCCATCCATGTTAAATGTCCATCCATGTCACGGTAATATGATAAGATACACATGATAATGTGATAATACTTATATATACATGGAGTGAGTTAAACATATGCCACCTTTATCTAAGGAAATTTTGCAGTATCCATCACACACTGTTTTCTTCTATATCTTAAGAAATTAATTTAAAATTGAGAGGCAGAGAAAGGTGGCAGAATAGAAGGCTCTCCTCATTGTACCACCCACAATGAGGACACCAATTTAACAACTATCTACACATACAAAAAAAAAAAAAAACATTTCATGAGAATAAAAAAATTAAGTAAATCCTCATGGTACCTGGTTTTAACTTTGTATCCCTGAAAGATGCATGGAAGAGAAGGAAACAATAATCTTGAATCACTGATACCACCTCTTTTGCATCCCCCAGCAGTAACATTATGATACAGAGAGTCTTTCTGTGTGCTGGGGAGGAAGAACACAGCAATTTTGAGGCATTAACCTCACTGGTGTTCTGTTAGAACAAGACAAAAAAAAAAAAGACCAAACTCAGCTGATGCCCACCCATGAAGGAAACATGTAACCAGCCAATTCCCAGAGGGGAATTGCTGATGCCAGCAGTTGGAAATTGAGTTCCCGCAAAACCTTGTCACCAAGGGCTAAAACGCTCAGAGTCTCAAAGTAAACTTGAAAGGCAGTCTAGGCCACAAGGTCATTTGTGTATCTAGCACTAGGCCCTGTTCTGGGCCCCCCTTACAATCTTAGGTTAGCCCTAAGACTTACCTAAGATTGTAAGTCTTAGGTGAGTCCCAGGGCTGAATTGGGCCCTGACACAGTGGACTGGGAAGCAGGGGGCATGCCACCTACTGAGACACCAGCTGGGGTAGGTAAGAAAGTGATAGAATCCCCCCATCCTATCCAGCCTGCAGAGCTCCCAGCTTCAAAAGAGATGCATTTCTTCTACTTGAGAAGAGGAAAGGAAGGAATAGAGAGTACTTTGTCTTACACCTTGGATACCAGCTAAGCCAAAGTAGGATAGGGCACCAGTCAGAACCGTGACGTCCCCTTTCCAGACCGTAGCTCCTGCATGACATTTCTAGACATTCCCTGCACCAGAAGAAAACCCATTGCCTTGAAGGGAATAATTTCCTCCTGGAAGCATTGGTCACCTGATAACTGAAGAACTCTTGGGTCCTGAATAAAGAGCTGTGTTACCCAGGTACTATGCTGAGGGCCTTAGCAGAGTCTCTGAGGCTTTCTGGCTTCAAGTGAGACTCAGCACATTACCACCTGTGGTGGTTACAAGACAAAACTGTTTCCGTTTGAGAAAAGCGGAGGAAAAATAAAGAAGACTTTGTTTGGCGATTAATGTACTAGCTTGGCCACAGGGGATTTTGATTCTGGAACTTGACTCTTGGGCAGCATTTCTGGATCGCCCTGGGTCAGAGGAAAGCCTGATGCCTTTAAAGGTGAGTCTAAGGCCAGGCAACATTCACCACAAGCTGACTTAAAAGCCCCTTGGCCTTAAGGGAACTTTGGCACTAGTCTAGCACTACTCTCCATGGCCTGTAGTGGTGATGGCTATGAGTGAGTCTCTTCTTCCCTTGCAAAGGAAATAAAAGAAAGGAAATAACTGTATCTTGTGGTTTGAGTGCCAGCCAGCTCAAAACAGTACAATAGAAAACCAGTTAGATATTATGTCTGAGGCTTTTGACTCTAGACATTAAGTTTCAGACAGCACATTTGGACCCACCTGGGGCCTGGGAGAACTCACTGCCCTGAGGGGAATCCATGGGTACTTCTGGATTTGCCCTCTATTGATTGTAGAGCCTGAGGGCTGAGGGACTGGAGCAAACATAGTCAGTAGCCAGGGACTGGTTACAGCTGGCCTTGGTTGAGATCCAGTGATATGATAGCTTCAGGTCTTAGCCAACACAGTGATAGTGGTGATGTCAACAGGGGTGCTTATGTCACAACATCCCTAGCTTCAAGTGGCTCAGAAGAGAGAGAGAGAGAGAGAGAGAGAGAGAGAGAGAGAGAGAGAGAGAGAGAGAGAGACAGAGAAGACAGAAAGACCTGACTTCAAACTATACTATGCTGTATTAGTTTGTTCTCATGCTGTTATGAAGAACTACCTGAGACTGAGTAATTTATTTTTCTTAAATATTTTCTTTGTCTCACAGTTCCACATGGCTGTGGAGGTCTCAGGAAACTTATAATTATGGCAGCAGGCACCTCTTCATGGGGTGGCATAAGAGAGTAATTAGAATAGAGTGAAGGGGAAAGCCCCTATAAAACTCTCAGATCTCATGAGTACTCACTTGCTATCATGAGAACAGCATGAGGGAAATCATCTCAATGATTCAATGATATCCACCTTGTCCTACCCTTGACACGTGGGAATTATTACAATTCAGGGTGAGATTTGGGAGAGAACATAGAGCCAAACCACATCATTCTGCTTCTAGCCCCTCCCATATCTCATGTCCTCAAATTTCAAAACACAATCATGCCTTTCCAACAGTCCATCAAAGTCTTGGTTCATTCTAGCATTAACTCAAAAGTGAAAGTCCAAAGTCTCATCTGAGACAAGGCAAGTTTCTTCCACCTAAGATCCTGTACAACTGAAAGCAAGTTAGTTATTTCCTAGATACACCAAGGGTACAGGTTTTAGGTGAATACACCTGTTTCAAATAGAATAAATTGGCCCAAACTGAGGGGCTAAAGTCCTTATGCAGGTATGAAACCCAACAGGGCAATTATTAAACCTTAACATTCCAAAATGATATTCTTTCACTCCATATCTCATACCCAGTTTATTTTGATTCAAGAAGTTGGCTCCCATGGCTTTGGCCAAGTCTACCTTGTGGCTTTGCAGGGTACAATCCCATCCAGGTTGCTTTCATAGGCTGGCATTGAGTGTCTGTGGATTTTGCAGGCAAAGGGTGCAAACTGTCAGTGGATCTTTCATTCTGGGGTCTGGAGGACAGTGGCCCTCTTCTCATAGCTTACTAGGCAGTTTCCCATTGAGGACTATGTATAGGGCCTGCGACCCCACATTTCCCTTTCACACTGCCCTAGCAAAGGTTCATCCTGAGGGCTTTGCCCATGCAGCAGACTTCTTTTTGGACACCCAGGCATTTCCATACATCCTCTGAAATCTAGGTGAAGTTTCCCCAAAAAATAATTCTTGACATTGTGCACCCAGAGGCCCAACACCACATGTAAGCCACCAAGGCTTAGGGCTTGCACTCTCTGAAGTAACAGTCCAAGCTATACCTTGGCCCCTTTTAGGCATAGATGGAACTAAAGCAGCTGGCATGCAGGGCATTGTGTCTCAAAGCTGCATAGAGCAGGGCCACGGACCTGGCCCACATAAACCAGTTTTCTCCCCGTTGCCTCCAGGCTTGTGATGGGAAGGGCTGTTCTCAATATCTCTGACATGTTCTGGAGACATTATCCCTGTTGTCTTTGTAATTAGCATTTGGATCCCCATTAATTCTGTAGATTTCTTTAATTTCTCTCCAGAAAATAGGATTTTTTAAAAATTTACATCATCAGGCTGCAAATTTTACAAACTTTTATGCTCTGCGTACTCTTGAACACTTTGCTGCTTAGAAATTTCTTACGCCAGATACCCTAAATTATCTCTTTCAAGTTCAAAGTTTGACAAATATCTGGGTCAGGGGCAAATGCCACCAATCTTTTTGCTAAAGCATAGGAAAAGTCACCTTTGCTCCAGTTCCCAAAAAGTTCCTCATCTCCATCTAAGACCACCTCAGCCTGGACTTCATTGTGCATATCATTATCAGCATTTTGGACAAAATAATTTAACAAGCCTCTAGGAAGTTCCAACCTTTCCACATTTTCCTGTCTTCTTCTGAGCCCTCCAAACTGTTCAAACCTCTGCCTGCTACCCAGTTACAATGTTAGTTTCACAGTTTTGGGTATCTTTACTTCATCATCCCATTCCTGGTACCAATTTACTACATTAGTCCACTCTCATACTACTAGTAAGGACATACCCATAACTGGCTAATTTATAAAGGAAAGAGATTTAATTGACTCACAGTTCAGCATTGCTGGAGAGGCCTCAGGAAACTTACTATTGTGGTGGAAGGCACCTCTCCACAGGGTTGCAGGATAGAGAATGAGAGCCAAGAAAAGGGGGAAACCTCTTACAAGAACATCAGATCTCATGAGAACTCACTCACTATCACAAGAACAGCATAGGGGAAACTACCCCCATGATTCAATTATCTCGACCTGGTCCCACCCTTGACATATGAGGATTATAATAATTCAAGGTGAGATTTGGGTAGAGACACAGAGCCAAATTATATAAAGAGATGTAGTAACCCAAACAGCATAATACTGGCATAAAGACAGACATATAGACCAAGGGAACAAAATAGAAAACGCAGAAACAAATACATGCACCAAAAGTAAACTCATTTTCTACAAAAATGCCAAGAATATACACTAGGGAAAAGACAGTCTCTTCAATAAATGTTGCTGGGAAAACTTGATAGGCATATGCAGAATAATGAAACTTGACTTATAACTCTCACAGTCAAAATAAATCAAATCAATATTGATAAAATATAAGACCTGAAATGATAAAAATACTAGAAGAAAACATTGGGGAAACTCTCCAGGACTTTGGTCTCTGTAAACAATTTCTTAAGTAATACTCTACAAGCATAGGTGATGAAATAGAAATGGGCAAATGAGATTAGATCAAGTTAAAAAGCTTCTGCACAGAATACCCACAGAATGAAAAACAATATATATATATATATATTTGCAATCTACCCATCTGAAATGAGATTGCTAACCAGATTAAATAAGCATCTCATAGAATTCTGTAGGAAAATAGTTGATAATCTAATTAAAAATGGAAAAAGATGTGAACAGCTATTTCTTAGAAGAAGACATACAGGTAGAAAACAGGCTTATGAAAAGGTGTCCAACATCACTGATTATCAGGGAATTAAAAATCAAAACTACAATGAGATGCTTTTCACCACAGTTAAAATGGCTTTTATCCAAAAAAGAGGCAATAACAAATGCTGGCAAGGATTTGGAGAGAAAAACAACAACAACAACAACAACAACAACAACAACAACAACAACAAAACATGTACACTGTTTGTGGGAATGAAAATTAGTATATCCACTATGGAGAAAAGTTGGGTGATTTCTCAAAAAACTGAAAAAATATATATAGCTACCAAATCATCCAGCCATCCCACTGCTGGGTATATATGCAAAGGAAAGGAAACAAGTATATCAAAGTGATATCTGCGCTGTTATGTTTCTTTCAGCAAGGGTCATCATAGCTAAAATTTGGAAGCAACCACAGTGTCCACTAACATATGATTGAATAAAAAATGTAATATATATACACAGTGGAATATTACTCAACAATAAAATAATTACATCCTGTCATTTGCAACAACATAGATGGAACTGGAGATCATTATGTTAAGTGAAGTAAGCCAAGCACGGGAAGACAAACGTCACATGTTCTCACCTATTTGTGGTATCTAAAAATCTAAACAATTGAACTCATTGACATAGGGAGTAAGAGGATGGTTTTCAAATGCTGGAAAGGGTGCTGGGGTTTGGGGAAGGAGGTGGGGATGGTTATTGTGTGAAAAAATAGAAAGAACTAATAAGTTTGGCTGTTTGACAGCTCAGCAGAGTGACTATAGTTAATAATTATGCACTTTCACATAACTAAAAGAGTGTAACTGGACTGTACATAACACAGCTTAAATACTTGAGGGGCTGGATACCTCATTCTCCATGATGTCGTTGTTGCACATTGCATGCCTCTATCAAAACATCTCCTATATCCAATAAATAATATACACCTATTATGTACTCACAAAATTTAAAAATAAAATTAAAAACACATAAATAATTGTGAAAAACTTAAGTACAAATATCAACACTCACAAAGTGGAAAGGGCTCTTTTAGATAAAAAAAAAAAGTGTAAATTTTTCTTTTGGTCTCAGAAATGAACATTGTACATTTATTTTTAATATTATATGAAAATATTTTAAAATAATTTACAGTTAATTTTGCATGGTATGGTACATGAAATGATTCAATATTTAAATTCCATTTGAAGTAGAATCTTCAATATATCTTTGCATGTTTAAAACTTGATGTATTAGTCTGTTTTCACATTGCTATAAATAAATACGTAAGATTGGGTAATTTATAACAGAAAACGTTTTAATTGACTTACGGGTCAACATGGCTGGGGAGGCCACAGGAAACTTACAATCATGTCAGAAGGGGAAGGAAATATGATCTTCTTCACAAGATGGCAGGAGACAGAAGAGTGAGGAGCAAAGCGGGAAGAGCCACTTAGAAAACCATCGGATCTTGTGAGAACACACTATCATGAGAACAACATGGGGGAAACTGCACCTGTGATCCAATCACCTCCCACCAGGTCTCTCCCTAGACAAATGAGGATTATGAGAATTACAATTCCTGGGTGGAGACACAAAGCCTAATCATATCGCTTGTACTGAAAAAGATGACACATGAAGCCATTCAAGTTTAGGATGATCCTATCTCATCTAAAACACAGAACACTAAAAAAGATTTGATTAGATTTTTTCTCAATTGTTTAAAAGTTGGTGCAGAACTAGAACCATGATAGACGCATAGAATATAAGTTATTTTATTACCTGAAAGGGATGCCTTAAGGCATTAGTGTTTAATTCTCTCTCCTGTTTCTTATTGAGAAAGAGTAGCAGATATTAATATAAAAAGCACCAAATTGGTAGCTAATAACCAAAATCAGCCAGCAGGCAAATTTAGATGGGTTAAAAAGTAGGATGGAGAGATTCAGGACTTGAGACATTACTTGGGGAAATTGGACTTATGTAGTTAGTTCTATTATGGGACCCTGAGAAACAAGAGGAAACTACGCGACATTGTTTATTTGTTTGACAAATATTCATTTAATATACAACTTCTGATAGGCATTGAGCATAAAAAAGGTAATAAGACTTATTTCCCATGCTCAAAAACTCACAATAATTATTGCTAAGCAATTAATAAAGTTACATAATTCCTGAATAAAAGTAAATAATTATTATTAATGTGTTAAATGAGTGTGCTTGTTTTCTATTTCACATAATAAATGACTACAAATTTAGCAACTTATAATTACATCCATTTATTATCTCACAATTTTGTAGCTGAGAAGTCCAAGCACATGTTAACTGGGTCCTCTGCTCAAGGTTTTGCCAAGCTGAAATCAAGCTGTTGGTTGACTTGTGTTTCTATTTGGAGATAAAGATCCTTTTCAGAGATCATTGAGGTTTTGGGGCAACTTAAAATCTCTGACAGTTGTAGGACTAAGGTCAATTTTTTTGGCAGGTTGTCACTCAGGGATTACTCTCAGCTAGTAGAGGCTACTCTAGGGTCTTTGCAACATTGCTTTTTTACAGTCCTGCTCTCATTCACACTTCAAACCTCTGACTTCAGGAACAGACCAGTCCCTTCATCAAAGGCTCATATGGTGAATTAAATCCACCCAGGATAATTTCTCTTTTGATTAACTCACAGTCAGTGGACTGGTAACCTAATAACAGGAGTGATATATCATCACATTCACAGGCCCTGTCCACATTCAAATGAAAAGTATTATTCAGGGCATGTATACCAGAGGGTGAAAATGTTAGTGTCTTAGAATTCTATGTACTACAGTGGTATAAAGGACATAAATAAATTAAATGTTCAGGACTATAAAGCAAGAGGCATCAAACACTGCTTAGGGCAGGAATGGTAAAGTAGCAGACTTACCTGCCACACTCTACTCCCTTGCCTGTAGCAGAATTCCTTTGCTAATTGCCCTAGGCACTTTATCACTAAACTGAAATATGGCTTAGCAGTCCATTTGTAACTAAACAAGTTGAAACTGCTATTCCAATCTTATCCCAGAGGAATTAGGGAAGTCATTACAGAGGACTTGATGCTTGTGCCTCTAAAAATGAGTAAAAAATCACTTTGTGAAAAAGCACAGGAAGACAATTCAGGCAGAAATAACCATATGTACAATAATATAAGGATACAGCAACGCATGGGCTTTTAGAACAGAATAGTTTCATGTAGCTAAAGGATAAGGTAAAAGTAGAAGAGATAGTGTCTGAAATACAGCCTTGGGGTAGACTATAAAGAACCTAATAAATTGTACCAGTGATTCTATTCTATGGATATGATAATTATATAATATATTATCTAAATTGGAACACTTTGGAGAGTGAAAGGTGGGATTATTAATGGTGATGCCAGAATTACATGTATAAACTGGAATTGCCCCAAGCAAACCCTACTTATAGCTAACAACACACCAACATTTTAATTTTAGAGAGTGACCTTGAACAAGGGCACTTAATAGAAAGTGAATGGAAAATTCATTTTATTCAAATGTAGTGCTCCCTTAGGCTGGTCATGCTGCTAATTGCACCAATTTGTTCCATGATCCCTGCTTTTATTGAAGGTTCTCTCTAAATTTTTGGTAATCACAATGAGTTTTGTGCCAGCTATTTCAGATTATTGCTGAATTAATTCTGGATGATGTGAAAGACATGCTTATTCTGATGCAATATTTAGCAAACTATGAGGTTGTATTCAATGGAAAATTCAAGGTCAGGGTGACCATAAACTTATCAAACATATGTTTGAAAAATTTAAAAAAGAATCCAGGCTGTAATTTTTCTAATTAGTATAATAAACACAGACTTTTCTTTAAAAACAAAACAAAGAAAACCCTCAATTCTGCAATGCTGCTATTTCATGTGCCATTTTGTGAAAAGATAACTTTAATAAATAGCTCAAATCATATGAAAATACAGCAGGAAGAATAATGTTTCTCTGAATAAATACCCTTTAATGAACTGAACTCAGTTATGGTGATATATTTTTACATTTGGCTATGTAAAATAGACACATGATTCTAAACCAAAGATTTTTATCTGGATGACAAATGGAAGTTTGCTCTTTCCCATTTTTCATCATCTGGAATGACATTATGTGGTTAAATATGACAAAAATTCACCATGTAAATTTGTTAGAGACCATTTCATAATGGAAACAGCTAATTATGAAATAAATTCTAACTTGTTTTCTCTAAGGTATGAAATCTCAATTTATGAATGTCAGCACTTCATAAATCATTCTCAGAAGCAAAGGGGAATCACATGAATCTATTTTTAAACCCCACTAATCTTCCTTTAATTTTTAATAAAATAGAAAATTGCTTTATCAGTAGCAACAAGAAAATAAACATTCAATTTTGCAAAAGACTTATACAAAATATCAAAAACTTCCAAATATAATGTATTTGTAAAGAGCTGAAGGTGAAGAAGAGCAGGGGATGTAATGATATTTAAATCTTGGAAGTAGAAAATGACCAAAATATAATTACATATGATACCACGATGAAATTGTCTTTATTTCAGCATAAAATAGATCAAGAATTTTGGAGATTCAGAGGACTAATTAATTATCCAAGTAAGATAATTGTCAATTTGCCAGCATATTTTCCAGAGGATCTGCCCATTACGTGAAAGCTTTTCTTTTGGATTGTGACAATCAGCAATTTGTACTTCCTATGTTCATAAATGTTTGGCCAGGTTTTGTAGTTATGGCTTGCAAATTGCAACAAAAATATGATAGATAAATTGCATATAATTGCAAATTTTTGTTCACACAATGAACACTTTTGTACATAATTTTTTGCCTTTTATGTCTTCATATCCATGCAGTCATTCATTCATTAGTCTGTGCATACATGATTTATATAAGGACTATTATAAGCAAAAAAATGAGCAAGTTACTGTGATGGATACCAAAATATGTATCTTAGTTTTTTAATACAAAACGGGAAGTTTTGGGTAAATAAATAGAAGCATAAATGAAAGTGATGCAGAAAATCAGCAGAATTTGTTTTCTCAGTACTGGTCACCACCCCACTGGTGAAAACAGCATATGGTCAAAACAGAATGCATTAAAGAAACTATCCAAAACCAGGTAAAACCAAGATGTTGATGAAAGCAACCTCTAGTTTCCCTCACTGCTCATTAAATGCTAACTTAATTCATTATCATGCCAAAAGACACTTCTACCAAAGCCATGACAGTTTACAAACGCAATGGCAATGCCCACAAGTTACCTTATATTATTTAAAAGGGAAGGAAATTTGGGTTTTGTGAACTCCCCATCCCTTTTCTAGAAAATTTATGAATAACCTGTCCCTTATTTAGCGTGTAATTAGGGAGTGGCTATAAATATAGCTAAGCAGCAATACACACGTGCTGCTCTATGAAGTATCCCTCCTCTGTATATGCAACAGCCATTTTCCTATACTCAGTTGCTCTAATAAATTTGTTTTACTTTCACTTTACTAGGTTGACTCCCTCTTGAATTATCTCCTGGATGAAGCCAAGAACACAAGAACTCTCCCAGAATATGGCTCAACTTTGGGTTTTGCCTGAATCAAAAGGGGAGAATTCAAGAAAGTTATTATAGGTACATTAATATTTAAGTGGAGTATATAGCTTGGGGAATAAGATTTGAAAAAGTGAGTTCAGAGAAAGAATATAATATAAGAAAATAGAATCTGGGAATAAAGGAAAGATAGAAATATGACAACAAATGGAAAAACAAATAATCATTTTTCATAAAAAATCATTTTTGTTGTATGCAGATCAGTGGCAGAAGAGAAGTGTGGAAATGTAGGTTTGGGGCAATTTGGACAAATGTCTAATATCAAAATTAGATATTTATAATTTGCTAAACTTCAGAATACAATCTAAGGAACTTTTGTTGTTAATTATTTGTTTCCCATATAAATCATATCTTAAATCAATTTATTTAGTCCTAACTTACACATCGAATCCATTATTGTAAAAATACAATTTGATATGTTTTGACCAATGTATACAACTGTGTAATCACCAATTTAATTAAAACGAGAACTATTCACATCACTTTTTATGACACTGTACACTTAATCCGAAGTTTTTCTGCCATACAAAGGCAACCTCTAATCTACTTTCTCTCTATATAAATTATTTTAACTATCCTAGAAATTAATAATAAAATAATACTATTATGTACTATGTTCTCACTGGCCTCATTCTCTCAACTTAATATTTTGAAGATTAATCCAATTTATGTATTGTGAATCAGCAGATAATCCATTTTCATTCATAAATAGTATCCCATTGTATACATTTGTCACAATTTCAATATCTGTTTGCTTGTTGAGGGACATTTAGCTTGTCTCCAGTTATTGACTACAATGAATAAAGCTTCTATGATTATTTCTGTAAAAGTATTTCTATGGACATATATTTTTATGTCTCTTGGGTAAATACCTAGAAATAAAATTGATGGATCATATAGAAAGTGCATGTTAAATGCATATGTAACTGTCAAGATGATTTGGAGATGGAGTGTATCATGTTAGATTCCAACAAGCCATATATGAGAGATCCAGTTGCTCTGATCCTTGCTAGTCCTTGGTATTGTCAGTCTTGAAAATGTTAGCCATTCTAATGGGTATACTGCAGTATCTCATTAGAATATTAATTTTTATTTCCTTTCTGACTAATAATGTTGAGCATTTATTGTTGTGCTTACTAAGCATTTTTACATCTTCATTTGTGAAATAATGTTCGTAATTTACCAACTTTTATGGAGCTATTTATTTGTTTTGCTTTGTAAGAATCCTTGCACAGTTTGGATATAAGTCCTCTTTTAGATATATATTCTATAAATATTATTTTCCCAATCTATATTTCATCTTTTAATTTTATTAATAATGTCTTTCAAAATACAGAATTTTAAAAAACAATGAATTCAATTTATTATTTTTTGTTTTATAATTCCTTTTTGTCTCTTACATAAAAAATCTTTGTCTACTCTAAAAAATTAGGAAAGTACTGAAGCATTTCATGAGAGGATATTATATTTTTTCATAAATGTTATAGTTTTGTCTTTTATCTCTAGGTATTTGACCCATTTGACATATTTTTTTTTTTACTATGACATGAGATAAGTCAAAGTTTATATTTTTTACATAAGTTATCAATTTGTTTCAGTGTGATTTGTTGAAAATGCAGTTGTTTTCTGTATTAGATAATTACTGATGCTGTAACAAATTCCCAGACATAGCAACTTAAAACGATGCAAATTTATTATCTTACTGTTCTGTAGTTTAGAAATATAACATAGATATTACCAGACTAAATTCAAGGGGATTCTCAGGGTCATATATTTTTCTGGAGACTCTAAGGAAGAATTCATTTTCCTGTTCAATCAAATAATTGGGAGAGCTCAGTTTCTTGTGAATGTAGGACTGAGATCCCCATTTCCTTACTAGATGTCAGCTGAGGGCTATACTAACTTCTAAATGCTACCCTTTCTTTTATTTTCATGGCCAGCAATGGTTGGTCAAATATTACACTTTAAATGTCTCCTGTTCGTTCTCTGTCAGAGCTACCTGACTGACTCTTCTACCTTTTTCCACTTTTAGTAACCCATGTGATTACACTGGGTCTATGGGGATTATTCAGAATGATCTCCATATTTAAGGTCTGTAACCTTAATTCCATCTGTAAAGTTTCTTTGCCCAGTGACATGACATACCCAGGAGTAATACCAAGAAGCAAATATAATGAGGGTCAAAATCCTGCCTACTACATTTCCCTTTCAAATTGCCTTGGTATATTTATAAAAAATCAATTATTCTAATATGTGTGGTTCTTTTTCATACTCTCTATTTTGTTACATGAACCTTTATATATAATCTTATGCCAAATATATACTGTCTTGATTATTGCAAATTTATAGTAATTCATTATATTTGGTAGTTCAATCCTCCAAATTTATTCCCCTTTTCCTAAATTGCTTATGTTATTCAAGGTCACTTGCATTTCCATATGAATTTTAGTATTATCTTGTCAAAACAAGCTGAATTGAATTGAATCCACAAATAAATTTGGGATAATTACCATCATTATCACTGTCTTTCAAATTACCAATGTTATATACTTATCCATTTAGTTTTTCCTTAATTTTTCTCAACAACTAAAAAAAAATAATGTGAATGTTTTACCCATATGTTGTAAAATTTATCTCTGTCTTTTGATACTTAATGCTATAAAATACTATTTTAATATCAAATTTTCTAATGGCTCCTTGTTTTAATATATATATAAAACTTATTTTTGAGGATTGATCCTGCTAAACTTATCTACGAATTCTAGTAGCATTTATGTAGATTCTTCATTATATTCTACATGCATGATGCTATGGCTGAAACATTTGTCTCCTCCAAACTTATGCTGAAATTTAATTACTATTGTGAATCTCAGGAGATGAGACCTTTAAGAGGTGTTTAGATCATGAAGAGGTGTTTAGATCAACTTTATTAATGGACTAATGCAGTTCTGTCAATGCATAGCAAGAAGGCTCTTCCTAGATACTGGAACCTTGATATTGGACTTCTCAGACCCAAGTACTATGGACTAATTTCTCTTCATTTTAAGTTACCCAGTCTAAAGTATTCTGATATAGCAACACAAAATGGGCCAAAACACACAATCATGTTGTTAGAAAATATTATTTTATATTATCATTTCTATTTTACATTATTTTAATTAATTACTTTATTTGTTTTTCCCTTACTTCACTAAAATTTCCAGTACTGTGATGAATACAAGTAGTTCAAATCAGCATTTGGGCTGATTTCCAATTTCTACGAAAGATAATTTAGTCTTTATTTTATTAAAAACAATATAATTTGAATGAATTTTGTAGATGTCTTTTCCTAGGCTCATAAATTTACCTTTCTAGTCTTCGTAGACTTTTTATACTGAATTGATGCTCTATTTGTCAAATACTCTTTCTGTATTTATTAAAATGATGTTATTTTTGTTTCCTTCTGTTGTTACTATGATAAACTACGTTGATTCATTTTCAAATTTTAAGCCAGCATACATTCCTAGGATGCAATTCACTTGTGCACAATGCATTATACTTTTTATTTACTCCAATATTTGATTTGCTGGATTTTTAAAAATAATTTCTTTGTATTCATGAAAAACCAATGCCTATACTATTATTTTTTATAATATAGTTCCTTTTTGTAATATTTTTATCTTTTAAAAATATTTGTTAAGGTTAATTGTGGCCTTGTAAAAACTAGTAGGGATATGCTCCCTCATCTGTTTCTGATAGAGTGTGTATAGATTTGATATTATTTCTTACTAACTGTTTGATAAAATTCACCATTGAAACCACCATCTAGGCCTAGAGGTTTCTTTGTGGAAAGGTATGTCTTTACAAGTTTCATTTCTGTAGTGGATACAGGGTGATTTGAATTCTCAATTTTTTATGAATCAGTTTTTATAATGTTTGTTTTTCAAGTAATTTGTCCACTTCATCTAAGTTATCAAATATATTGGCAAAAACATTATATTTGTTCAGAATATTCTCATCCTTTTAAAACCTGCTGAGTCTAATGATTTTCTCTTTTCCATTCCTGATATTGCTAATTTGTATTTTCTGTATTTATTTCTTAAACTATTTAGCTAGAGATTTAACAATTTTATTGATATTTGAATTTTTGTAAGAACCAGCTTTTGGTTTCTTCTACTATTTGTTTGTTTTCTATTGCATGGATTTCTTCTATTATCCGCATTGTTGCCTTTTTAATGTTCATTTTTCTTAGGTTCTACATTCATAAAGTAGCATTTTGAAAACTTTTAAGGCAATTACTCTCATCTGATGTCAGTATTTTCTAGAATTTTAAATAAATAATATCATGCTATATGTAATTTTTTGACTGATTTTTTTTTCACTCAGGGTAAATATTTTGAAATTAACCCACCTTGGTATATCTAACAATAATTAATTTTTCTTTCTTTCTTTTTTTTTTTGAGACGGAGTTTCGCTCTTGTTGCCCAGGCTGGAGTGCAATGGCGCGATCTCAGCTCACCGCAACCTCCGCCTCCTGGGTTCAGGCAATTCTCCTGCCTCAGCCTCCTGAGTAGCTGGGATTACAGACACACGCCACCATGCTCAGCTAATTTTTAGTATTTTTAGTAGAGACGGGGTTTCACCATGTTGACCAGGATGGTCTCGATCTCTTGACCTCGTGATCCACCCGCCTCAGCCTCCCAAAGTGCTGGGATTACAGGCTTGAGCCACCGCGCCTGGCTAATTTTTATTTCTTCATAGCATTCCATCATCTGGATACACCACACTTTACATATGCATTCTCATATTGATGGACATTTGGAATTATCTCCAGTTCTTAGGTATTCTAATAACAGCATTATGAACATTCTTACACAAGCATTTGTGTGGACTTGTGCTTTCATCTCTCTAGGACATATACTTGGCAGTAGAATGTCTATGTCAATGGTAGCCTAACCGTGAATTGTTAGGAAACTGTAAAACATTTTTTGAAAGCAGTCGTGACATTTTATATTACCACCAGTTGTGTTAAGTGTTCACATTACTCCATATTACCAGGGCATGATATGGTCAGTCTTTTCAACTTTATAAATCCTAGTTGAAGTATATCTTATTTGGTAAAGTGTTCAAATCTGTAACCCATTTTATTGAGTTGTTTGCATTCACACTATTTCATTCTGAGAGATTTATTTCATACTCTGTATACATGTTCTGGAGCAAATATGAGATTTACAAATATTTTCCCACAGTCTGTAACCTGTATTTTCATTCTCTTAATACTTCCAACTGAAAAGCAAGATTCTTAACTGTTAGCGATATGAATTTATTATTTTTTATTTAATGGATTTATTAATGTCACATGTTTCAATTTGTTTGAACACGTATAGTTTCTATTAAATTTTGACATTTTTTAGCCACGGTTTCTTTAAATATATTTTCTGTTCTCCTTTTCTCCTCTCATTTGAGGACTTCAATAACATTTATATTAGACTACTTCAAGTCATCTAAAAACTCTCTAGTGCTGTTTCATATTTTTCCCACTGTTTTCTCTCTCTGCTTCATTTTGGAATTTTTCTAAATTACAAAATCACTAATATAGTTTCTCTCAGTGTCTAATATATTTTAATCGTAACCATTGTATTTTATCTCATATGTCTTATTTTTCAAATTTAAGATTTCATTTGGATCTTTAGATCTTCCATGTCTCTACTTAACATGCTTAATTTATTCTCTACTTTCTTAAACATATGTAATATAGTGATAATAACTCTTACTGTCTTTGATTCCTAATTCTGTCATCTCTATTATTTCTGGATCTGTTTATATTTACTTAGTTCTGCCTTTATTATTGATTTTATTTTTCAGCTTTATTAATTGCTTAATTTTTTTACTTAATGTTAAATATTATAAATTTTACATTGCTAGGTACAAGACTTTTTATATTCCTATGAATGTTCTTGATCATTTTTCTAAGATATAGTTTTGTTTTTCGGATAAAGTTTGATTCTTTTACGACTTGCTTTTAAGTTTTGTTAGGTGGGATCAAAACAGCCTTTAGTGTGTGACTACTTTTGCTCCACTAATTAGATAATGCCCTTATGAGTACTAGTCTTAATTTCTTGCGAATTATAAAGCTTTCTTCTGGCAGGTGAAAACAAGTACTATTCTTGGAAATATGTGATTTTCATAAATTGTTCCCTCTGCTCCTTCTGGTTTGCACATTTTGTCTCAGGTAGTTTTTTGCACATTCATTCATTCATCAATCCGCAGCTGAAGATTCAAGAGGAACTCTAGAGCATTCCTTCAATACTGCTATCACCTCTCCAGTATTCTGTCTTGTGGACTCCAGCCTTTCCTACCTTTTTGAGTTATCTACTCATCTCCTTAATTTATGAAGACTGTCAGGTTTTTCCTGGCTTCTACCCCATTCATTTCAGTGTTGAACTTTTCTCTCATCTCAAAGATCACTGTGCTATATTGCCTGATGTCCAATATCTGTAAAATGTTGTTTTACATATTTTATCTGGTATTTTAGTCAATTCAGACAGGAGGGGAAATTTGCTTCTTGTTCTTTCCATTTTGTTTCAAGTAGAATTTTTAATACTGTGATTTTCGCTCAAATATAGGAAAATATATATTTCGTATATTTTATCTAGTTTTCTCACTGTTAAATTAGGGAGGGAATTATGGAAAAAAATAAAATTCCTATGCATGATTTGCAATGTGTTTGTAACATGGGTTGTGTTTTTGTAGCAGTAATAATTGAACATATAGGATTGGTAGAAGGTTGAATAAAAGAAATGACAGAAATTAAGTAAATGACTAATATAAGGTAAAAAGTATGATGAAATAAGTGATAAATTCAGCTTGGAATATGCATAATAATTTGTTGTGTCAATAAGACACTGAGAAAATTATCCATCAGGAAATTGGAAATATAGGACTGGAATTTGGGAGAAAGGTCAGAGCTACTTACTTAAGAAAGAAAGAAAAAATAAAGAAAAATGCTGGAAAATAGGCCAGGATCTTACTCATATTTGTAATCATGTTAATTTGCATAATGTCTGGCATATTTTAATTGCTCAGTAGAGGAATTGTGAATAATAAAAAAGCAGAACTTAATTTAGTATAAAGAGGAAAAAAAAGAGAATGGATAATCAGAGAGGCAAGAGTTTCCTAAATTCTACATTATTGGTAGCAAAGTCCTAAAAGTTTGACTTATGAGCAATTTTGAAAAGACCTATATTGATTTTATAAAATTAACGATCATGTGAGAACATAAAAAGTAGCATTTTTTCATAATCTCTGTTTTCCATATACCAGCTGCAAAATAAATGGCAAGTGTGATGGTTAATACTTAGGGTCAACTTGATTGGATTGAAGGATACAAAATATTGATCCTAGGTGTATCTGTGAGGGTGTTGCCAAAAGAGATTAACATTTGACTCAGTGGGCTGGGAAAGGCAGAATAACAGTTAATCTGGGTGTGCACCATCTGATCCACTGCCAGTACAGCTAAAATATAAAAAGTAGGCAGAAAAATGAAAAAAAGACAGGGTTGGCCTAGCCTCCCATCCTACCCCTTTCTCCTGTGCTTGATACTTCCTGCCCTTGAACATAGGACTCCACGTTCTTCAGTTTTGAGATTTGGACTAACTCTTCTTACCCCTCAACTTACAGACAACCTATTGTGGGATCTTGTGTTTATGCAAGTTAATGCTTGATAAACTCCCCTATATATGTACATAAATACTATTAGTTCTGTCCCCATATAATTTGTGGTATCAATAAGACACTGAGAAAATTTTCCATCAGGAAATTGTAAATATAGGACTGGAATTTGGGAGAAAGGTTAACTAATTTGAGAGAAATGTTAACCCTAACGAATACAGATTTTGGTACTAGGAGTGGTTCTAGAGGGGCAGAATATTAAATATGCAGTTTTTTCATTGGTCTGGGGGTTTCTGGAGTTGGCTGCTTAATATGATCAGACCCCAAAATGCTAAGAACCCTACTTCTAATAGTATGGAGAACACTGATAGCTCTTGGCATGACCTGTTTAGAGAGTTAGTCAAAATAAATGCATTTGACACTCCTGATTCACTGCTCATGAGAAGCAAGAGGTTTAGTGACTCTATATATAATAATTTTGACCATATTGGAGAACCAAGGAATATAAGGAAGCTGGTTCGTTGTTCCTAAGTTTAGTAGACAGAGTGATGAAAGAAAACGATGAACTCAGGGACACTATCTCTTATCTTCAGAATAAGATATTGAGACTCAAAGCTGCTAATATTGCCCTGAGTGAGAATCTTACCTCCTATAGAGAAATAGCTAAAATTGTGGAAAAACAGACACCAGCACTTATCATGCAAGTGGCTGATCTGCAACAAAGGGAGCATGTACAGCCTCGCCAAGTGTCTACTGTTAAAGTGAGGGCAGTGATTTGAAAAGAATGGGACTCTGCAACTTGGAATGCGGACATGTGGAAGGACCCTGATAAACCTGGGGACAGTGAGTTTGTAAACTCTGATAAAACTTTTTTTTTTTTTTTTTTTTTGCCAGAAGAAACAGCTTCCTTATCCCCAGTAGTGGCAACATCACCTTAAGAACCCATGCTGCCATCAGTCTTTCCACCTTTGTCCGAGGAGATAAACCCTGTGCTGCCTGAGGCAACAGTGATGGCCTCCCCTGAGGCAGCTACCAGGCAAAATAATGTTGATTCTCCTCAGAAGCCAGCCACAAAACCCCTGTTTGCTTCTAGGCCTACAACTAGACTAAAGTTCTGGTGTACCCCAGAGGTGAGGTTGATAGTATGACCCACGAGAGGTGTGCTACACTTGAAAAGAACTGCTGGAGTTTTCTAACTTATGTAAACAGAAATCTGAAGAACAGGCATGGGAATAGATATTAGGGTTGTCTGATACTCATGGAAGGAACATAGAGTTGGATCAGGCTGAATTCATTGATTTGGGCTCACTAAGTAAAGACTCTGCATTTAATGTCACAGATCAGGGAGTTAAAAAACATTCTAATAGTTTATTTTCTTGGTGAACTGAAGTATGGATTAAAAGATGGACCAATGTGAGTGAGCTAGAAATACCAGATCACCCTTGGTTTAATGTAGAGGAAAAGACTCAAAGGCTTAAGGAGATTGGTATGGCGGAGTGGATTAGTCCCATTAGACTTAATTATTCCAGTTGGGAGGGTCCAGAAGATACAGCCTTGACCAATGCCTTGTGAAATAGATTTGTGAGGGCAGTACCTGCATCTTTGAAGAACACTGTAATGTTTCTACTATGTATGTCAGTTCTAATGGTGGAAAAACAGTAACTCAACTCTAAAACTTAAATACAATGAAAAAAATTAGATCTAAAGGTGGCAGATGCCAAGTTGCAGCACTCAACTATCAAAGGCAAGGTGGGCGTAGCTATCATAATGGACAGCAGAGGAAAAGCAGCAATCAGAAGAGTCTGACTCATGCAGAACTCTGGCATTGGCTAATTAATCACCATGTTCCTGGAAGGAAAATTGATAGAAAGTCTAATTCATTCCTACTTATTTTATGTAAGCAGAAAACTTTCAGGTTGAATGGGCAAAAGACAAATTTGAATCATAAAAACAGAGAATCATGGCCCCTCAATCAATTTCCATATTAGAGCCAGTTTACAGACCCAGAGCCTCTTCAATAAGAGCCTCTGCAGAAGACAGACCTTTCTCCTACCACCCTGCCTTCTCTCCCCCAGGCTGCACCAGTGGCCTCATGGGGAGTTCCCTATGATCAGTTGACAGAGGAAGAGAAAATTAGGGTCTGGTTCACAGATGATTGTGAATGATATTCAGGCACCACTCAAAAGTGGACAGCTGAAGCACTACAGCTCCTTTCTAGGACATTCCTCAAGGATAGCAATGAAGAGAAATTTTCCCCATAGGCAGAAGTTTGAGCAGTGCACCTGGTTATGCACTTTATATGGAAGGTAAATTGGCCAGATGTGTGATCATATACTGATCCATGGGCTGTAGCCAATGGTTTGTCTGGATGGTCAGGGACTTGGAAGAAGCATGATTGGAGAACTGGTGACAAGGAAATTTGGGGAAAAGGCATATGGATGGACCTCTCCAAGTGGTCAAAAACTGTGAAGATATTTGTATCCCAAGTGAGTGCTCACTAATGTGTGACCTCAGCAGAGGAGGATTTTAATAATCAAGTGGTTAGGATGACCCATTCTCTGGACAACACTAAGCCTCTTTCCTCAGCCACTCCATCATCACCCAATGGGCCCATGAACAAATTAGCCATGGTGGCAGGGATGGAGGTTACACGTGGGCTCAGCAACATGGACTTCCACTCCACAAAGCTGACCTGGCTACAGCCACTGGTGAGGGCCCAATTTGCCAGCAGCAGAGACCAACACTGTCTTCGATATGGCACCATTCCTTAGGGTGATCAACCAGCTACTTGGTAGTAGGCTGATTATATTGGACCTCTCTGTTATGAAAAGGATAGAGGTTTGTCCTCACTGGAATAGAGACTTACTCCAGATATGGCTTTGCCTGTCCACAATGCTTCTATGAATACTACTACCATCTGTGTACTCATGGAATACCTTAACCACCGTCATAGTTCCCACGCAGCATTGCTTCTGATCAAGGTACTCACTCTATAGCTAAAATAGTGGGGCAGAAGGCTTATGCTCATGGAATTCACTGTTCATACTATGTTCCCCATTATACTCAAGCAGCTGTATTGATAGAATGGTAGAATGGCCTTTTGAAGTCACAATTACAATGCCAACTAAATGACAATACTTTGCAGAAAGGGTTAGGGAGGATTCCCTCTTTTCGTATTGTTTTGAATAGTTTTAGGAGGAATGGTACCAGCTCCTCTTTGTAAGTCTGGTAGAATTCAGCTGTGAACCTGTCTGGACCTGGACATTTTTTGGTTGGTAGGCTATTAACCGCTGTCTCAACTTCAGACCTTGTTATTGGTCTACTCAGGGATTCAACTTCTTCCGGGTTAGTCTTGGGAGGGTATAAGTGTTCAGGAATTTATTAATTTCATCTAGATTTACTGGTTTATGTGCACAGAGTTGTTTGTAGTAATCTCTGAAGGTAGTTTGTATTTCTGTGGAATCATTTTTTATTGCATCTATTCGATTCTTTTCTCTCTTCTTTTATATTAGTCTGAATAGTGGTTTATTTTGTTGATCTTTTTAAAAAACCAACTCCTGGATTCACTGATTTTTTGAAGGGTTCTTTGTGTCTCTATCTCCTTCAGTTATGCTCTAATCTTAGTCATTGCTTGTCTTCTTTTGAATTTGTTTGATCTTGCTCCTCTAATTCTTTTAATCCTGATGATAGGGTGTTGAATTTAGATCTTGCCTCCTTTCTCATGTGGGCATTTAGTGCTGTAAATTTCTCACTAAACACTGCTTTAAATGTGTCCCAGAGATTCTGTTGCATCGTGCCTTCATTCTCATTGGTTTCGAAGAACATCTTTATTTCTGCCTTCTTTTCATAATTTATCCAGTAGTCATTCAGGAGCAGGTTGTTCAGTTTCCATGTAGTGCGATTTTGAGTGAGTTTCTCTATCCTGAATTCTAACTTGATTGCACTGTGGTCTGAGAGACTGGTTGTTATGATTTCCATTCTTTTTCATTTGCTGAGGAGTGATTTACTTCCAATTATCTGGTCAATTTTAGAGTAAGTGTGATGTGGTGCTGAGAAAAATGTATATTCTGTGGGTTTGGGGTGGAGAGTTCTGTCGATGTCTATTAGGTCTACTTGGTCTAAAGTCCTGGATATCCTTGTTAATTTTCTGTCTTGTTGATCTGTCTAATATTGACAGTGGAGTGTTAAATTCTCCCACTATTATTGTGTCAAGTCTAAGTCTATTCATAGGTCATTAAGAACTTGCTTTATGTATCTGGGTGTTCCTGTATTGGGTGCATATATATTTATAGTTAGCTCTTCTTGTTGTATCGATTTTTTTTTTGCCATTATGTAATGCCCTTCTTCATCTCTTCTTATATTTTTCAATTTAGTGTCTGCTTTATCAGAGACGAGGATTGCAACCCCTGCTTTTTTTCTCTGCATTTCCTTGGTAAATCTTCCTCTATCCCTTTATTTTGAGCCTATGTGTGTCTTTGCACATGAGATAGGTCTCCTGAATATATCAAACCAATGGGTCTTGAGTTTTTATCCAATTTTCCAGTCTGTGTCTTTTGATTGGGGCATTTTGTCCATTTACATTTAATATTAATATTGTTGTGTGTGAATTTGATTCTGCCATTTTGATACTAGTTGCTTGTTTTGCCCGTTAGTTGATACAGTTTCTTCATTGTGTCAATGGTCTTTACCATTTGGTATGTTTTTGCAGTGGCTGGTACTGGTTGTTCCTTTCCACATTTAGTGCTTCCTTCAGGAGCTCTTGTAAGGAAGGCCTTGTGGTGATGAAATCTCTCAGCAATAGCTTGTCCATAAAGGATTTTATTTCTCCTTCACTTATAAAGCTTAGCTTGGCTAAATATGAAATTCTAGTTGAAAGTTCTTTTCTTTAAGGATGCTGAATATTGGCCCCCACTCTCTTCTGGCTTGTAGTGTTTCTGCCGAGAGATCCACTGTGACTCTAATGGGCTTCCCTTTGTGGGTGACCTGACCTTGCTCTCTGGCTGCCCTTAGCATATTACCCTTCATTTCAACCCTGGAGAATCTGATGATTATGTGCTTTGGGCTTGCTCTTCTTAAGGAGTATCTCTGTAGTGTTCTCTGTATTTCCTGAATGTGAATGTTGGCCTGCCTTGCTAGGTTGGAGAAGTTCTCCTGGATAATATCCTGAAGCCTGTTTTCCAGCTTTGATTCATTCTTCCTGTCACATTCAGGTACACAAATCTAACGTAGATTAGGTCTTTTCACCTAATCCCATATTTCTAGGAGGCTTTGTTCATTTCTTTTTACTCTTTTTTCTCTAATTTTGCCTTCTTGTTTTATTTCATTGAATTGATCTTCCATCTCTGATATCCTTTCTTCTGCTTGATCGATTCATGAAACTTGTGTATGCTTTGTGAACTTCTCGTGCTGTTTCTCAACTCCATCAAGTTGCTTATGTTCTTTTCTAAGTTGGTTATTCTCGTTAGCATTATGTATAACCTTTTTTCAATATTCTCAGTTTTTTTGCATTGGGTTAGAACATGTTCATTTAGCTCAGAGTAGTTTGTTATTACCCACTTTCTGAAGCCTGCTTCTGTCAAATCATCATACTCATTCTCCATCCGGTTTTGTTCCCTTGTGATCCCTTGGATGAGGAGAGGCATTCTGGTTTTTGGTGATTTAACCCTTTTTGTGCTGGTTTGTTCCCATCTTCGTGGATTTATCTACCTTCGGTCTTTGAAGTTGGTGACTTTTGAATAGGGTCTCTGAGTGGACATTCTTTCTGTTGATGTTGAAGCTATTTCTTTCTGTTTTTTAGTTTTCTTTCTGCTGCAGAACTACTGGAGGTCCACTCCACACACTGCTTGCCTGGAAATCACCTCTGGGGGCTGCAGAACAGCAAGGATTGCTGCCTGTTTCTTCTGGTACCTTCATCCCAGAAGGGTACCCACCAGATGTCAGCAAGAGCTCTCCTGTATGAGGTGTTTATTTGGATATACAGGGGTCAGGGAGTCACTTGAGGAGGCAGTCTGTCCCTTATCAGAGCTCAAGTGCTGTGGTGGGACCTCTGTTGCTCCCTTCAGAGCTCCTGGCCAGGGGCATTTAAGTCTATTGCAGTGGAACTCACAACCGCCCCTTTCCACAGGTGCTCTGTCCTGGGAAGATGGAACTTTCTTTTTATAAGTCCCTGATGTGCTGCTGCCTTTTTTCAGAGATGCCCTGGCTAGCAAGGAGGGAGTCTATTCACAGTCTGCCTGCAGAGGCATTGCTGAGCTGCCACATGCTCCACCTAGCTGCTGTGTAAATTTCTTTGTGATTTTGCTTACACAGGTAAGGTTAGAACTGCCTCTGTAATGGTGGATTGCCTCAGTAATGGCGGACTCCCTCAGTATTGGTGGACTGCCTCCATATGGTGGACACCCTTTTCCCCACTGAGCTCAACTGTTCTGGGTCAAGCTTGAACTGCTGTGCTGGCTGCAAAAAACCCAAGCTAGTGGATTTCAGTTTTCTTGTCTTTGTGGGAGTGGGACCCACTGAGCCAGATCACTTGGCTCCCCGCCTTTGGCCCCCTTTTTTCCCAGTGGAATGGGCACCTTGTCTCAGCCATTCCAGGCACCAGCTAAAGCTGCAGCCCAGATTTGTGCCAGAAACCTATGGTGCTGGCTGAAATGGTTACCCAGATTTGTGCTGGAAACCTGTGGCACTTGTTGGCCCAGCGGGAATCTCCTGGTCTGTGGGCTGTAAAGACCATGGGAGAAGTGCAATATCTGTACTGGAGAAGTCCCTGATGGCCTTTGTCGGGTAGGATGGGGGGTCCTCTGGCCCACTGCACTTCCCAGGTGTGGCAGTGCCCCACTCTGCCTCGGTTTGCCCTCCTTGGGCTACTCCCACTGTTCAGCCAGTCCCATTGCGATGAACCTGGTACCTCAGTTGGAAATGCAGAGATCACTAGCTTTCTGCGTCGCTCTTACTGGGAACTGCACTCTGGAGCTGTTCCTATCCAGCCATCTTGGTGATGTTCTCAAATTCTTTTCAAATTTAGCTTTCTCAGTATGGATTCAGTAAATATATAAAGCAGAAAAAGATAAGAATATTATCTTTCAGGTGCCAAGATTGTATCTGTGATAAAAATTGGGCATCCATATGCTTTTCATTTAATTAAATTATTTTGCGATGAGGATATATTTTGCAGTAGGAAATATACTGATAGATGAATTAATGCATATTAAAACTTCAATTTCATGAAAAATAAGTGTAGCTGGTTCTTGTACTCTACCTTTTATAAAACTCTCATACTCAGAGAAACCATAATCATTACTTAAAAAACTTTTGACCATGTCATTTCACTTTTCAAATGTCTGCAGTTTCTTATCACCATTTTTGCAAAATTTATCTTATAGGTTTCTATGGTTTCAGTCAGCTCTCACCTTCTCCATCTCATTATGCCACAATTCACCAAATTTATTTTTAGCTACTCTCTATTATGGTTTACCCTTCGGCCAGGAAAACTAACTTTACATTCCTAATGTAATATTTTCACTTTCACTCTGTCACTACAAGTTAACAGTCTTTCAGAGACCATTCTCCCTAGCCATACTTACACTAAATTTCTTTCAAAATCTTGATTGAAAAAACTGTTCTGGCACAGAGATTCTTCTTTAATTAGTACAAATCATATGTGTACATCCTGCATCTTCTAACATTGATTTATACAGCTTGATCTACATAATTGATACTTACTACAAACTTATTTTGAACATGATTATTTTTCTTTCTTTTTTAATTTTAATTTTTATGGGTACACAGTAGGTATATATATATTTATGGTATACATGAGCTATTTTGATAAAGGCATGCATACCCTAATAATCACATCATGGAAAATGGAGTATCCATCTCATCAACCATTTATCCTTTGTGTTACAAACAATTCAATCATACTCTTTGAGTTATTGTAAAATATACAATTAATTTATTTGCACTATGGTCACCCTGCCATGCCATGAAAGACTAGGTCTTATTTATAGTACTCATTTTTTGTACACATTCACCATTCCCACCTTCCCCTAATCCCTCTTTCCAGCCTCTGGTAGTTATCCTTCTACTCTTCGTTTCCAGGAGATCAATTGTTTTGATATTTACTTTTCACAAATAAATGAGCACATGCAATGTTTGTCTTTCTGTGCCTAACTTATTTCACTTAAAATAATGACCTCCTGTTTTAACCATGTTGTTTAAAATAAGATATAATTCATTTGCATGGCTGAATTGTACCCCATTGTGTATATGTGCCATATTTTATTTATCCATTCATATGTTGATGAACACTTAAGTTGCTTCCAAATCTTAGCTACTGTAAACAGTGCTGCAATAAACATATGAGTGCAGATATCTCTTCCATATAATAATTTTCTTTATTTTGGGTATGTATGTAGCACTGGGATTGTTGGATTATGTGGTAGCTCTATTTTCAGTTGTCTGAGGAACCTCCAAAAACTGTTCTCCACAGTGGTTATACTAATTCACATTTCCACCAACAGTGTACAAGGGTTCACTTTTCTCTGCATCCTCACGAGCATCATATATTGACTGCCTATTGGATAAAAGCCATTTTAACTTGGTTGAGAAGATACCTCATTGTAGTTTTGATTTGCATCTCTCTGATGGTCAGTAATGTTGATCACCTATTCATATACCTGTTTGCCATTTGTATGTTTTCTTTCGAGAAATGTGTATTTAGATATTTTGCCCGTTTTTATTTAGATTGGCAGTTTTTTCCCCCCTGTGGAGTGATTTTAGCTCTTTATATATTCTAGTTATTAATCTGTTGTCAGATGGGCAGTTTGCAAAACTTTCTTCCCATACTATGGGTTGACTCTACATTGTTGATTATTTTCTTTGCTGTGCATAAACTTTTTAACTTGATGTGATCCCATTTGCCCATTTTTCTTTTAGTTGCCTGTGCTTATGGGGTATTACATGAGAAATATTTGCACAGATTAATGTCCTACAGATTTTTTTCAATGTTTTCTCACAGCAATTTCATATGATCAGCACTTAGATTTAAGTATTTAATTTACTTGGATTTGATTTTTGTATATGGCAAAAGACAGAAATTTAGCTTCATTTTCTGCATATGGATATGCAGTTTTCTCAGTATCATTTATTGAAAAAACTGTCTTTTCTCCAGTGTATGTTCTTGGGACCTTTGTGAAAAGGTGTTACTGTTGGTTTGTGCATTTGATTTGGGGCTATTCATTCTGTTCCATTGGTCTGTGTGTCTATTTTCATGACAGCCTCATAATGATTTTGGTTGCTATAGCTCTGTAATATAATTTGAAGTCAGGTAATGTGATTTCTCCACTTTTGTTCCTTTTTCTTAGGATATCTTTATTCTGGGTCATTTTTGATTTCATATAATTTTAGGATAGTTTTTTTTTTCTATTTTCATGAAGAAATGTTATTGGTATTTTGGTAAGGATTGCATTAAATCTATAGGTTGCTTTTGGCAGTATGGACATTTTAACAGTATTAATTAATTTTTTTCAATCCATCAACATGGGTCAGCTTTCCATTTTTATGTCCTCTTCATTTTTTTTTATCAGTGTTATATAGTTTTTATTGTAGAGATCTTTCACTTTCTTAATTATTAGATTTATAACTTATTTGTGGCTCTTGTAAATAGGATTAATTTTATAATGTTCCCCATGTTCACTCTTGGCATATAAAAATGGTACTTAATTTTTTGTCTTAATTATTAATCCTGAATCTTGGCTGCACCTGTTCATCAGTTTTAATAACTTTATTATGGAGTCTTTAAAATTATTCAAATATAAGATCTTATTATTTTAAAGCAAGGATAATTTGATTTCTTCCTTTCCAATCTGGATGTCCGTTATTTCTTTCTCTTGTCTAATTCCTGTATATAGGACTTCCAGTACTCCGTCAAATAACAATGGTAAAAAAAGGGCATCCTTCTCATGATCCACATCATAGAGAAAAGGTTTTCAGATTTTCCCCACTCAGTATGACACTAGCTGAGGGTCTGTCATATATGGCTTATATTATGTTGAGGCATGTTCCTTATTTTGGTCATTATTAATGTAATTTTCACATTTGTCTGTCTTGGCTCCCCATTAGGTCATAATTTTATAAGAAAAACAGATATTTCTCAAAATTTTTTTTGCAGTACCAACTATGGAATTAATTGAGATTTAGAATAATTATTGAATAATTATTGTTGATGAATTAATGAACTTTATAATGTTTTCTATTATAAAACAGTTATTAAACAATAATGTTATAAGTAAAACTATTCTGGATATTAGTGGGATGCTATAAAATTTGCTCGGATAAAAGCAGCTATAACATAATAATGTTATTAATAAAACTATTCTAGATATTCGTGAGATGCTATATAATTTGTTGTGGCTGCCATGCAAGAAAATATAAGCCAAAACACATGTAATTAGATGATCTCATTAATTATCCTACTCAAACTTCAACTGCATACTCAGTTTTTAGGATAAACGTTTTTAAGAGTCCTAGATGATACCATAGCTTTTGCATTTTAAGACAACGACTTATGCTGGGGTAAGGTCTTTTATACTTCCTATGACTATCTTTATTTTAATAATAGTAATAGAATCTTTTTAATAAATAGCATGTATACATCTTTATTTTTCACAATTTAATGAGTATTTTGTCATGCATTAAGCATGGAAAAAATCCTTTTGTTGTGGAGATTATTAACGATATTTAAAGATTTAACAAAAATGTAAGTTCATGGGGGATGTGATCCCATCATTTCATAACATACTTCCTCTTTATCAGAGCCCCAGATTATGATAGCAATTGTGTTAAGACACTAGATAATCTTCAATCATTAGAATAATAAATCAATCTAGGCTGCATGTTAGGGGGAAAAAAAGACTTATAGAAATAATACCGATTCTTCTTATTAAGTCATTTGATCAAGTTTGGGGTGCAAGAAATATATGTATTCAGAAGGTCCTTTTACGTTTTTTTTTTTTTTTCTTTAATTTTAAGGGATACAAGTGCAAGCTTGTTATATAGGTAAACTCATGTCATGGAGGTTTGATATACAAATTATTATATCACTCAGGTGTTAAGCCTAGTACCCATTAGTTATTTTTTCTGATCCTCTCCCTCCTCCCACCCTCCACTCTCAGGTATGCCCCAGTGTCTATTGTTCCCGTCTATGTGTCCGTGTGTTCTCATCAGTTATATACCACTTATAAGTGAGAGTGAGTGGTATTTCATTTTCTGATCCTGTATAAGTTTGCTAAGGATAATGGCCTCCAGCTCCATCCATGTTTCTTAAAAGGACATGACCTCATTCGTTTTTATGGATGTACAGTATTCCAAGGCATATGTGTACATTTGCTTTATCCATTGATGAATATTTGTGTTGATTCCATCTCCTAGCTATTATGAATAGTGTTGCAATTAATATACACATGCACATATTTTTATGATAGAATGAGTTATATTCCTTTGGGTATATACTTAGTAATGGGATTGCTGGGTCAAACAGTATTTCTGGCTCTAGACCTTTGAAGAATCACTGCACTGTCTTCCACAATGATTGAACTAATTTACATTCACACCAGCGGTGTAAAAGTGTTCTTGTTTCTCTGCAGCTTCACCAGCATTTGTTGTTTTTGTAATTTTTAATAATTGTCATTCTGACTGGCATGAGATGGTAGCTCATTGTGGTTTTGACTTGCATTTGTCTAATAATCATGGATGCTGAACTTCTTTTCACATGCTGTTGGCCATATGTATGTCTTATTTTGAAATGTAGCTATTCATGTCCTTTGCCCACTTTTTAATGTTTTTTTCTTTTCTTTCTTTCTTTCTTTCTTTTCTTTTTTTTTTTTTTGCTTATTTGTAGATGCTGACTATTAGACCTTTGTCATATATAGAATTTGCAAATTTTTTCCCATTATATAGGTTGCCTGTTTATTCTGTTGATAGTTTATTTTGCTGTGCAGAAACTCTTTAGTTTAATTAAATCCAATTTGTCAACTTTTGCTTTTGTTGCAATTGCTTTTGGCATCTTTGTCATGAAATCTTTGCTATGCCTATGCATTGAATTGTATTGCCAAGGTTGTCTTTCAGGTTTTTTTTTTTTTTTATAGTTTTGTGTTTTACATTAACTTCCTTAATTCACATAGAGTCAATTTTTGTGTATTTTGTAAATAAGTGGTCCAATTTCAATCTTCTGCATATTGGTAGCCAGTAATTCTAGCGCCATTGCATGAATAAGAAGTAGTTACTCCATTGTATTTTTGGTCATCTTTATTGAAGATCAGATGGTTGTAGGCGTGAAATCTTACTTCTGTATTCTCTATTCAGTTCAATTGGTCTATGTGTCTGTCTTTGTACCAGTACCATGCTGTTTTGTTTACTGTAGCCCTTTGTTATAGTGTAAAGTCTGATAGCATGATGCCTGCAGCTTTGTTTTGCCCTTAGGATTACCTTGGCTATTCAGGCTCTTTTCGGTTCCATGTGAATTTTAAAATAGTTTTCTTTAGTTCTGTAAAGAATATCATTGGTAGCCTGATAGGTATTTAATTGAATCTATAAATTGCTTTGGGTAGTATGGCCATTTTAATGATACAGATTCATCCTGTCTATGAGCATATAATATTTTTCCATTTGTTCTATTATTTCTGATTTCTTTGAGCAGTGTTTTGTAGTTCTCTTCATAGAGGTCTTTGACCTCCCTGGTTAGCTAAATTTGTGGGTATTTTGTTCTTTTTGTCATAATTGTGAATGAGATTGCATTTCGTATTTGTCTCTTAGCTTTACTATCATTGGTGTATAAGGATGCTAGTTTATTTTCTACATTGAATTTTGTATCATGAGATTTTTTTCAGAAACTGTCAGCTTATGGAGATTTGGGGCCAAGACTCTTGGGTTTTCTTGATATAGGATCATGCCTTCTACAAACAGGGATAGTTTGACTTCTTCTGTTCCTATTTAGATGTCCTTCATGAAAAAAAAATTAATAACATAGATTGCTAAATAGGATAATAAAGAAGGAAAGAGAGAAGATTCAAATAAGCATGATTGGAAATGACTAAGACAATATTACCACTAACCCTACAGATATGCAAATAACAATCAGAGACTGTTATGAACACCTTTATCCACACAGACTAGAAAATATAGAGGAAATGGATCAATCTCTGGGCACATACACCATCCAAGACAGAGTCAGGAAAAAATTGAATCCCTGAACAACCCAATAATGAGCTCCAACATTGAATCAGTAATAAATAGCCCACCATCCAAGCAAAGCCCATGACAAGATGGATTCACCATCAAATTCTACCAGATATACAAAGAAGAGCTGGTACCATTCCTACTGAAATTATTCCAAAAAAATGAGGATGAAGGACTCCTCCCTAACTCAGTCTATGAAGCTAGCATCACCCTGATAGCAAAACCTAGCAGAGACACAACCAAAAAAGAAAACTTCAGACTAATATTCTTGATGAACATCGATGCAAAAATCCTCAACAGAATTCTGGCAAACTGAATTCAGAAGCACATCAAAACGTTTATCCACCATGATCAAGTAGACTGTATCTGCAGGATGCAAGATTGGTTTAACATACACAAATCAATAAATGTGATTCATCACATTAACAGAACTAAAGAAAAAACCACGATTATCTCAATAGATGCAGAAAAGGCTCTTCATAAAATTCAACACTCCTTCTTAATAAAACTGTCAATAAACTAGATATTGAAGGAATATGCCTCACAATGTAAGAACCATCTATGACAAACCCACGGCCAACATCATACTGAATGGGAAAAAGCTGGAAGCATTCCTCTTGAAAATTGGCACAAGACAAAGATGCTTCTCTCATCACTCTTATTCAGCATAGTATTCAACAGAGGCACTTTAAAATTACATTCTATACAGGGAGAAACTGTGGTCCTTTAATTTGAGGTTTCCTAAAATTATTTATGCCTAAATCAATTAGTTAATTTACTCTCTCACTTCAATAACATTGAGGGACCCTCTGGAACTCTGTAAAAACTATTCTCTAATAAACCAAGACATGTTTCATGCTCCCAGGAACTTCACAGTTTAATAGGAGAGATTAAGTATGAATTGATATAAACATTGTGTTCAGGACAGCAATGGCAAATATCAAATTTGAGTATTAGTCGTTTCAATAATTCTAGTCCTTACCAAGTCTCCTTTGGTTCTCTGCCAAGTGAATTAACCTGAATTGAATATGTAGTAATGAAAGACTTTTACCATGATATTCTAAATATAAATTCCCCAAATTTGCCTCAGACTTTTACCATGATATTCTAAATATAAATTCCCCAAATTTGCCTCTGTTTGTGACCTCCAATGAAAAAAACATTGAATTTTTTCAAGGGGTGGTAGCTGTAACTCTGGTTATTACCTGAACTCTGTTATTTGTGTCATTTTCTGTTTCTTTTTCAACCTTCTCCCACTGTCATAAAATAATTCTTTCCAACAGAAAAAAAAAAATCTTTCACTATGGCCTGATGTTACTCTGGTTCTTAGGTCTTTCAAAATTAGAATTATGCCAGCCTTGGTGCCTCATGCCTGAAATCCCAGCAGTTTGGGTGGCTGAGGAGGGCAGATCACCAGAGGTCAGGAGTTTGAGACCTGCCTAGGCACCATGATGAAACACCGACTCTACTAAAAATACAAAAATTAGCCAGGTGTGGTGATGTACACCTGAAGTCCCAGCTACTTAGAGTCTGAGGTAGGAGAATTTCTTGTACCAAGAAGACAGAGGTTGCCGTGAGCCATTGCACTCCAGCCTGGGCAACAAGAGCGAAACTCCACCTAAAAGGAAATGGAATTCTAGGGTACATCAATCCAGCAGACATTCACCTTGAGACCATATTGGATTGGAGGGAGAGCACTGGCCCTGATGTCATAGCCTGGGGTTTGTTCCTAATGCCTTCACTTAACTGTTTGTTTGACTTTGGATAGTTTATCTAACATTTCTGAGCTTTAACTACTATCTAAAATGGAGTAATAGCAGTAGCTGCTTCATCTCTTTAATCTGAAAACTAAATATCAGGATTAGATGAGATTAGATAAACACATTAAAAGCACTCAAAAATGGAAGGTTTAACAACATTAGTATAGCCTTTACTGTGATATTAATACTGCTGCTATGAAAGTATCTTGTTTCTGATCAATAGCTGATATAAACTTGTTACCTTTTGTAGATTTACTCTATTGCATGTGAGCTATATAGGCTGTCTCCTGTTGGCAACCCAATTTAGCATTTATCTACATTATCTGATTTTTTTATATACCTAAAATCAAACCTACATTCCTAGAGATTTAGTAAGAGATCACTTTACCATGTTGCTTTATCCAAGTTGATCCCAGTAGACAGGCATATTCAGATATTTAGTATAGACTCCATAAACTCTGAAGAAAGAAACTGATAAGTATTTTAAGGAAGGAACAGAGAAGGTAATATAGGAACTCAGAAAGCGGACCCATGTAATTGACAGTTGCCAAGGAGCTTGCATTCTTCTATATGAATTTACTTATTATGCATATCCTATCTTACCTATGAAGAGATATGTGCTCACCAAAACATGTGAACAAATACTACTTTAAAATGGGATGTTTTCCTTAGTAATTTTAGTGAAAAAACTCACTAACCAAATTAAAAACAAAAAGACAGAATTCATATATTGCTGGTGGAAGTGAAAAGTGGTTATACAATCACTCTGGAAATTTTTTTCACAGTCTCATAGATTTAAAAACTGTCTACTCCATGACCCAACAATTCATTACTCAGTATATACTGAATCAAAATGAATGCATGTATTCAAGAAAATATTTGTACAAGCATGATCTTAGGAACCTTATTAAAATTAGCCAAAATAACCAACCAAACATTAATAAAAGTAACACAAATATCCCTCAATCTGGAACAGATAAAAAATTGTATTATATTAGCAACATGGAATGCTACACAGAAATAAAAAGTATGGACTACTGATAATTGACCTATCATGGATAAATCTTAAACACACTATATTGAACAAAAAGAAGCCATACACAAAATATTTTAAATTGTACAATTCAAATTATATAAGTTTCCAGTAAATAAAAAAAGCTAATTATTGTATTATAAATCAGAGCAGTGGTTAACTTTGGAGAGGTATTGACTGAGAAAGGTGTTGACTCAGAAGCAACAACTCAGAGGGCAATGAAAATGTAATGTTGCTCTAGAAAAGTGTAACAAGATAGTATACATGTGTAGAATTTCTTCATGAAGTGTGCATTTTACTACAGGCATACCTCTAAGATATTGCAGGTTCAGTTCCAGACTACTGTAATAAAGTGGGTCACACAAACTTTTTAGTTTTCCAGTACATAAAGATGTAATGTTTACACTATACTGTAGTCTATTAAGTGTGCAATTGCATTATGTCTAAAAAATGTTCATGCCTTAATTAAAAACTCACCATATACAAAAATAAAGTCAAAGTGGATTAAAGTCTTAATACCTAAAACTATAAAACTAATAGAAGAAAACATAGAGAAAGTGCTTCAGGGCATTGGTCTAAGCAAAGGATTTAAGGATAAGACCTCAAATTCAAAGGCAACAAAAGCAAAAGTAGACAAATAGAACTACCTAAAACTAAAAAACTTCTGCATAGCAAAGTAAACAATAGAGTGACAAGACAAACAACAATAGGAGAAAATGTCTGCAAACTATTCATCTGGAAAAAAGATTAATAAGCAAAATATACAAAAACCTCAAGCATCTCAATAGCAAAAATTTAAAAAGTTAAAAATGAGCAAATCAAAACCAATTGCAACAAAAAACAAAAATTGACAAATGGGATCTAATTAAACTAAAGAGCTTTGCACAGCAAAAGAAACTATCAATGGAATAAACAGACAACTTACACTATGAGAGAAAATATTTGCAAAATATGCATGTGACAAAGGTCTAATATCCAGCATCAATAAGAAACTTAAACAAATATGCAAAAAAAAATAAAAAGCAACTACATTAAAAGGTGGTCAAAATATACGAAGAGGCAGTTTGCAAAAGAAGATAGAAACACAGCCAATGAGTGTATTTTTACAATGTTAAACATCACTGATTATTACAGAAATGCAAATAAAAACCCCAATGAGATACTATCTTATACCAAGTAGAATGGCTATTACTAAAAAATCTAAAAATAAGAGATGCTAGTGAGGTTGTGGAGATCAAGGAACACTTATACACTTGTATTGGGAATGTAAATTAGTTCAGACATTGTGAAAATAAGTTTCGCAATTTCTCAGAGTCCTTAGAACAAAACTACCATTTGACCCAGAATTCCCATTGTTGGGTATATACCCAACGGAATAGAAATCATTCTACCATAAAGGCACATGCACACGCATGTTCACTGCAGCATTATTCATAACAGCAAAGTCATGATACTAAACTAAATGCCCATTAACGGTACACTGGATTTACAAAATGTAGTATATATCCACCATGTATGCAGTCATTAAAAAAGAATGGGATCATGTCCTTTTGCAGTAACATGGATGGAGCTAGAAGACATCATTATAAGTGAACTGATACAGAAAAAAGCAAATACCACATATTGTCATTTATAAGTAGGAGCTAAATATTGAGTACATACGGACTCTAAGAAGGGAACAATACACACCAGGGCCTACTTAAGGGTGAAAGTCAGGAGAAGAGAAAGGATCATTATCGGGGTGATTAAATAATCTGTACACCAAACCCCTGTGACATGCCATTTACCTATATAACAAACCTGCTCATGTACACCTGAAATTAAAATAAAAGTTAAAGATATACAAATAAATAAATAAATAAATAAATAAATAAATAAATAAATGGGAAAATGACCTGAATAGACATTTCTCAAAAGAAAATACATAAATGGCCAACAGGCATATAAAAAATGCTTGCCATAACTAATCAGCAGTGAAATGCAAATCATTTTCATGTTATGGAGACTGCTTATTTCCTTAAACCTGAAACAATCCCTGCTACCTCAAACTTTTTACTCTGCAGCTTCCTCACCTCTCTCAGTTTTCATAGAATTGAGGAGAGTTAGGGCTTTGCTCTGGATTAGGCTTTAGCTTAAGATAATGTTGTGGCTGGTTTGATCTTCTATTCAGACCATTATAACTTTCTCCATATCTGCAATAAGGCAGTTTGCTTTTTATTATTAATTTGTTCCCTGGAGTAGCACTTTCAGTTTCCTTCAACGCCTTTTTCTTTGCATTCACAATCTGGCTCTTTGCCAGAAGACCCTACTTTTGGCCTATGTTGTCTTTCAACAGACTGTCCTCACAAAGCTTAATCGTTTCTGGCTTTTGATTCGAAGTGAGAGATGGGCAACTCTTCCTTTTGCTTGAACACTTAGAGATCATTATAGGGTTATTAACTGGTACAATTTCAATATTGTATTGTATCGGGGAACAGTGAGGCCCAAGGAGAGGAAAAGAGACAGGGGAAGGGCTAGTTGGTGGAGGAATCAGAACACACACAACATTTATCAATTAAGTTCACTGTCTCATATAATTGCAGTTTATGTTGCCTAAAATAATATCAAAAATGCTTGCCATTACTAGTCATCAGGAAAATGCAAATTATGATGATCACAGATTACCATGACAAATATAAAAATGAAAAGGTTTGAAATATTGTCAGAATTACCAAAATGTGACACAGAGAAAAAAAGTGAGCACATGCTGTTGGAAAAATGGTGCCAATACACTTGCTCAACTCAGAATTGCCACAAACCTTCAAATTATAAAAACACAATTTTTTCAAAGTACAGTAAATCAAAGGGTAATAAAATGCATTATAATTATATTTAGAAATTATATTTCAATAAAATGCAAGAAAGTGACAGATGTCATATATATATATGTATATTTATATATACATACACACACAAATATTATATATATACATGCACACACGTGTGCATAGTATTTTGGATATGGCAATCTGAACTTCAGTTCTGAATCCACAATTGTCTCTTTCATTGTGCCTTTGTAGAAAGTGAGTCATTTAACCCAAGCAGATTTTACAGATAACTATAACCATTTAAAGCACCAAGATACTTAATTATAACCACTTTTTAAGAAGAATCAGTATAAAATCTAAATAACATTTTGCCACCTCTTTGCAAATAAAATTTGACATGTTTTAGGTTATAAAAGTAAACATTACCATGGTATAATATTCAAGAAATAGAAAAATGTATGAGGAAGAAAACAAAAACGTGTATTTGTAAAATTTAAGTACAATCACTGTTAGTATTTCAGCATGATTTCAGTCTATTTCAATGAAATATATTTCTGTGTGTAGATACCATTACATATCAATCTCATACCTAACATACTGTTTTACCTTCCTTTTTAAAATATAATATATCATGATTCAATTTTTTATATTTCTCTATGTCTAGACATATTATAAAAATGACTACTCATATTTTTATGTATTTTATCTAACTTGTAAGGTAATTTCTAAATAATCACATCATAATTTAATTAATAAATTTGACCCGTTTCATAATTTTATTTACATTAAAAATTAAGAACATTTAAATTATAAATAACAGACTTCAATCTATTTGCATAAATCCATATATCATACTACGTCATTTAAAAGTGAGAACTGGATAACCATTCAGTGAATGCTATGTAATTGGAGATGATATTTTATGGACTTATTCTATGATGGTTTATACTTAATTTAAAATGTGATTTCAGTCATGAGTATCTGTGAAAGATTAAAAATAGACACTGTCTAGTAGGTCCTTAATAGGGTTACACTTAAATACATGTCTATTTTTAGTATGTTTTCTCATACTGAATTTAATATGCTAACAATAGACACAATACCAATGAATCAATAATTAACCCAAAACTTCAAATACATATATGTTATTAAGTATGAGTGTATAAGATACTGTAAAGGGAAGATAAATAGCCTTTTAAAATTTCACAAAATGTGGACACATTTATTATGGAATCAGAATATTTCAAGGTGCTTTCCACCCTAGAGATCCTAGGAAACAGAACATTAAAACACACGTGACATCTATGTTTATATTGAGTGATAGGTACAAAGATAACTACTAATTTAACAATACTTTATGTAGTTCCTTGTTAACACTGAGAATGACAGATGACAAATATAAACGCTTAGGGTTTTATTTATAAAGTCACATATGTTCATTCATATTGACTCTGATATGAAAAGAGACAGAGTGGATAAAGATAGTCAGGTATGAGAACCCAATGAAGCACTCAGAGAATGTTGTTGAACACATAGTCAACTGGAAAGCAATTGGCCCTGTATTCTGGGGCCAATTATTCAGAAAAGTGTGATGTACTTTTAAAATTATGCTACACTTTAATTTCTTTAAACTTCAATGGTGACTCAGTAACTCTACAACTTCCATGAAGACAGGATCTATGAGCATTTTTTTTTTTTACTCTTGTATTTCTACCACCAAGCATAGAATCTGACATTTTGTAGGTGCTCAACAAATATAGCTTAGTTATAAAGCACGTTAAAATTATACACGAGACATTATGGATAAATTAAATGTATATATATATATATATATATATATGAGACAATATTTTATATACCTATGTATAGATCTATAACTATTTTTTATTTTTATTTAATTTTTTTACTTTAGGCACATACTATATCTGGCATTTCTCCCCATGTTATCCCTCACGGATCTAGAAATAGAAATTCCATTAGATCTATATCTATTTATATATACATTATAAAATAATCAAAAACACAAGTCTTTTTTTATTGTACTTTAGGTTCTGAGGTACATGTGCAGCTCATGCAGGATTGTTGCACAGGTACCTACATGGCAAAGTGGTTTGCTGCCTTCATCCCCCATCACCTACATCTGGCATTTCTCCCTATGTTATCACTCCCCAACCTCCCCACTCCTTGCTGTCCCTTCCCTAGCCCCCACCAACAGACCCTAGTGTGTGATGTTCCCCTCCCTGTGTCTATGAGAACACAAGTCTTACCAAAGTTTTAATCAATACTTTCTGTCTTCCCTCCAAAACTCTCATACTGGAATATGATCATCCTCTAGTGTAATAAACCTTAGCTCAGAAATGTTAAGAAATCAATATAAACTATTTCATAAAGGTGTTTAATAGTTTCAAGGGATATAGCAAAACTTCCTGGTATTATGTAAGGACATAGGGGCGAGTGGTTTAAGACATGCATATATCATTCCAAATAGACTAGGTATCACTATAACATTGGCCTTAAATTTTCACCATTTGTTCTTGTTGTCTTTCTGGCATTCCAAATCAATGTTTTCAATTTTTTTAGGAATAATCTTCAGTGTAGTATTTTTAAGAGATCTGGCTGTGGTGGATGGGACCACAGTGAGAGATATTTGTTGGTTGGTCATTTTAAGTAGAGTATTACTTCTGTGATCTGTATACATTACACTGAATATTTACTTTGCTCAAATAAAAGGAAACTTTTAAGAAATCATCAACAAAATAGTGTGGTATTTTGTCTGCAAATATTTCTATGTAAATGCTTATGTCTATATACAGGTATTAAACATATATATTCGTTTTACTTTTGCTAGGACATTTAGCATGATAGTTATTAAAATATGTTATTTGTCAAATGATTTTATTAAAATACCACGATTGCCATTCTACATTCTACACATCAGGAAAATGGTCCACCACTGAAATATGAAAGCAAAATTTTGTACACATTTTTCACCTCCTTAGGTTTTGTTGCTCTAGATGATTTAGGCATCTTTAATATTTTATTCAGTGAATGTTGGTATAACAGGATGACAGTTTGCTCATCACAGCTTCATTGAATTTCTTTTTATGGCATTTAAATAATAAATGTCATTTTTAATAAACTGGCATTTTAAAACAATATTCTGGTGTATTTTCTCTTTTAAATATGTATGTATAAGTCTGCTTTGATTTGAAGATTTCTGCTATTTTTAATGGAGCTGTCAATGATCTCTCACTCAAATTTAGAGGTTCTTTTCCTTTCACTCATCAGAAACAAATAAATGCAAACTGTAAATTGAGGTAGAGATGCCAATGTCCACAAAACAAACTTCTGTCAATACATAGAGCTTTTATGGTGTTGGTGGGAATCACTGTATTTTATTTCCTAACCTCCATTGAAATGCCAGAACTCAGTATGAAAAATGAATGGAAGTTCATTTTTAATGTAGAGAGTCCTTTCACCAGTGTCCAAGCTACTGTTCAGTAACTAGTTACTTGGGTAAGGGGAGTAACATTTCTAACTGTGAACCTCCCTAAATCAATCAAGTAAAAACTGAATGGCTTTAAGTGTATTCAAATTAATATAATTTGTCACAGTATGCAACTTCAGTTAATTCCTGCAGTAATAACATGAGGTAGGTTTTATCCTTATTTTGCAAATAAATGAACTGAAACTCACAAAGGCTAAAAACACTAACCAAGGTACAAAACCTAATAAGAGAGAGAGAAGATTCCATCCCTGCCTTCCTACCTCAAAGCCTGTGTTTTCTTTTCTACTCTTTGATGTCTCCCAGTAATCTTAACACTGTATTTAGAAGGCTGAATTTTAACTTAAAGCCTATAAATGTAAAGCCCTTTCAAAAATTGCTCTCATGTTTGCTCAGAAAAGTTATTGACTATAAATCAGTTTTTGCCACCCATTTACTCAGTATGTCTTAGAAAAAAAAATATCCTGACCATCTTATTCTACAGTAAAAACTCCTCCACTACGATTTTGGGAAAATACTTATTGTGTTGAATAATTGGAATGGTTTACCTTAACAGCTCTTTTTGCTTCAGCTCTAGCAAGATTTGAAATGTCAGCACGAGCCATTTCTCTATATTCTGGAAGAACGCAAGGCAGTAGGAAATATTTGAAGACTCCAGACACATACAAAGTGTCATCCAGACCAGAGAGAATGATAGGTCAGTGCCTGGCAGATGGCATAATGATGTGGGGAAGCTAATGTCAGATGAACTTGGTGAATTAGGCAAAGCAAAAGAGTTTTTGGCTAACTAAAATAAAACACAAAGAAAGCACTGAAGGAGTCTACTCCTTTCTGATAATGATGCCAGGCTGGATTTAGAAAACAATGTTGTGAGGATAAGCCATATGGAAGATAGTACAGTAATATTCTTGTATACACAAGGTATGGTAAAGGCAGCTAATGTAAGCAAAACGTTTGATGTTTTTGGTTAAGTAAACCCTTTTGTTTGACAGATAAGGTTTGTAACATACTCTGTAATCATTCTATGTTGTTAGGGTAAAATATTTTATAAGTTGATTACTATATTACATAATTAAACTTTAAACTTTCCTACAGTCTTCATGAATTAAGCAAAATTGACTACAATTGTGGATTTTATATTTTATGTTAAGAAATCAAGAATTCATACTATTTGAAATAATTGTAGTGTTTTCTCTAAGCTACATTTTTCCTTTGACACTGATAGAAAGGAACCACTGTTTTTAATTTATTGATTAAAATATCTTGTGTGTGTATGATGTTTTATCAATCTAAAAGGATAGTGAAACTACAAAGCAACCAATAATATAGCATTGAGATGTTCTCCCCAGTATCATTGGTGTGTGTGTGCGTGTGTATGTGTATGTGTGTGTGTGTGTGTGTGTGTGTGTGTGGTGGAAAGACAATCTAATCTCTTTGCAAATTTCAAGTAAACAATGTATTATTATTATTAGCTATTATCACCATGCTACTGCCAATAGCTTATTCAGCTTGTAACTGAAAGTTTTTACCCACTAACCAGCATCTCCCTGTTTCCACCAGCCCCAACCCCTGGCAACCACCGTTTTTTATCCATATATTTGTTTATGGATACTTCTTTTATACACTTGTAACATATGCTATGTTGAATAGTTAATTGGAAATTTCTAGTTTAAAATATATCTGATCTTTAGTTTCTGACTAAATCTCTCCGGATATCCTATAAAATATTATAAACCTGTAGAAAATGCTAAGAACATGCAGAGCAATAAAAAATTAAAAAGAGACAAAAATTTTAAAAAAGATAAAATGAAGGCCAATATATGGGCTAGTGAGACTAGATTAAGAAACTAGAAAAAGTCTACCTCATGAAAGTAAGATCATCTGTGAGTAGAAGTGAGGATAACCAACTAAATTTTGGCCCATTAAGAATCCTAGGATCTATAATAACCAGAATTCTAGACAACCATGTCTCTACTGTGAAGGTGCTACTTTGTGAGACAGAGTATTCTTAAACTCATCCATCTTTCTATGTTCATTGAGAGATAGTAACTCCCAGAAAAATTACTGAACAGGCAATTGGTAGTTGCACATTTTATCTGGTGACTATGTAAGACCTAGCTGAAGTGCAGTAGTACTCGGCTCACTACAAATTCTGCCTCCTGAGCTCAAGCCATTCTAGTGCTTCATCCTCCACAGTAGGTAATTTTTGTATTTTTAGTAGAGATGGAGTTTCACCATGTTGGCCAGGCTGGTCTTGAACTCCTGACCTCAAGTAATCCCCTTGCGTCTTGGCCTCCCAAAGTGCTGGGATTGCAAGTGTAAGCCATGGTGCCTGGCCAATAAAACAAAAAGAGATAGAGAAATTTCAAATTTTTATTATACATTATGGAATAAGTGGGGGGCAAATAACAAAATGTTGCCGAAGGAAAGCCAAACTAACTTAAGTGCGTGGCATATGAAAAACTGGAAACAGGATTAAAGCATGTGCACATTAACTGTTTTCTATGGACCAGAAAAACTATCTAACCATTCTTTGAGTTGGGCTAGATTGAAAACAAATAGTTCACTGGTTCTGTATTTAAATATTTTGTTTGAAGAGTATTTTTCTCATTTGAAAATGATTAAAAAAGGAAAACACACAGCAATTTAGCCTCACCTAAAATGCAAAAGAAGAGAATATCGCCGCAAATAAGACCCTGCAAGAGCCAGAAGAAAATATGTAAAATTTCTTCGACATCTTAAATCTAGTAGAAAAAACCCATGTCATAAGACATAAGAGCACAAATGCATATGGATAACAGACTGAGATGTATAGGCAACAAAAAAAGATAAAAACAAAAGTAAGCAAGACAAGGAAGCGTTTTCGTGTACCTCAAATGCAATAAAAGATAAGAAAATTAAAAGACACATTGGAGTTACTTAAGAGAAAAACATACTGTAGAAGATAAAATTAGTAATGTAGACTGAAAACTTATTTTTATTGGAATCCAGAGGCAGTGAAAAGGGATAAAATGGGTGAGAAAATTGTAGCTATGGAAAAAAGAAAATGGAGATCTAATCTATAAATAATTGTCATACTTGAGGAACAAATTAACCAAAACTTTTAATTAAAAATATGGTAGAAGACAACTTTCCAGAGGTGAAGAAATATGCATATTGAAAGAGATTAACAAATTGCAGGCAAAAATAATGAAAATAAATACATATTCTGTAATTACTTCATCATTAGGATAAATTTGAAAGTTCTACATGCATTTAAAATGTGGGAAAATAATAAATATAATTTTAAGAATACAGCCTAGCTCTACATATCTTAGTCCTGGAGGAAATATAACATCATCTAAAGAGATCTGATGGGAAAAGGATTTGACAGGTCTTTTATATTCAGTCATGATGTGTGAAGGCAATAGAAGTAAATCTTCAGATATAGAAGGGCTCACAAAATTTACTATCCACATAGACTTTTCAATAGTTATATTGGGGCTTAGCCTATTGAGGGATAATATTTTTAAAGTCAACAATGTGAAAATTATGGTATTATGAGACTAGCAGGATTTTCTTTAGTCAATTTGAATGTCACTTTGGGAATCGCATTGAGATTATAAGTTTTAGGTGGTTTATGGTGATAAACTCTTGGTGATAGTTTTGATTTCATTCTTCTTCTATTACCAGGAAATGTGTTTTTTACATGTCTTTTATTTCACTATTCAAATGGAATCTCTTGTAATTTTAAATGACAACTTTTACAAAAATTATTGGTGATGTACTATTTCAGCACTTGTTACACTATACAAACAATTTACATAGCTATTGTTTCAGAGTATTGTGCCAGGAGAATTGCTGAATAATTTCTATTCTCCACAAAATCATATCTGAATAAAGGAATAAATATAATAAAATATTTATGATGAAGGAAGATGACTAATAGTTTACAGAATCTTTAAAACTCATTGACAATCTTGATTAATTTCTGTGTAGATTGGTGCTTTGTGATTTACCACATCTAAACTCAGGTGGGATATCGATAATGCATACAGTAAGTGATAGAGTTATGAGGGTGGTCGAAAAATCTTAAGGTGACTCCTATACACCAAAATATCTCCTCATTGGCATGGCAGTATAAAATCTAGTTACAAAGGAACAAAAATTAATCTAAATTCAGAATCTTCCACTTCAACTTCAGCAACATAATTACATTGATGTTAATATTGATGGTCCAGATATACAATATTATTTATTTATTTATTCAATAAATAATTGTTGAACAACTCTCATGTACAAAGAACTTTCCTGGAAACTAGATACAGAGCTGTGATAACCTTGTTTGATGATCATCTCTTTTCTAAATCATCATTCTTAATAACCTCTTTACTCAAACACATTAAATATTTAAACCTTCATCATTCTTATATTTTAACCATCTCCTGGACTTAAATCATACCATATTCATATCATGATACAATGCCAATAATTCCAGTTCCATTCTCACTATTTTCCTCAATTCCTGGTTCTTTTCATTTTCTATTCTAACCCTTTACTAGTATAAGAAATGATTAAATACATAGTTAAGAGGTTATCATTCAGAAAATACTAACAAGTCAAATATATATTTTACCAAACGAACAACACAAACAAAAAAAACTGCATCCAAGTGCTACATATGCATTAGATGCTGATTTTTCAATGCCATATGAAAAAAAAATAAGATCCAAAAAATGGGGAAGAAAAAAAGTTCTACCATTCTCTTTACGGGCATTTCTCCACCTCTGCTTGGGATCTTGGAATTCAGGTCTTTATTAGGTTATGTAGAATTCCATCTTTGTAAATATATGTACAGCTTTGGAACCAAAATTTTAAAATTACCTTGAAAAAAAAATCTTTCCTTGTCCAGATCATTCTTGGCAACACTATTCAGGAATTTTATACATTAATTTACTGCCAGTTTCCAATTATATGTGAAGGCCAGTTGACTTGTACCATTGAAGAAACATAAATATGTTTCTTCGTGTGTGTGTGTGTGTGTGTGTGTGTGTGCATGTGTGTGTGTGTGTGTGTGTGTGTGTACTGCCCATAAATATAACTTTGAGGGTGATGATTTAGATATCACCATATTTTCAGGAAAAAAAAAAAACTCAAAGTATTCCATATGCTGAACTAAAGGTTCAGTGAAGCTGGAGGAAAGCTATTTATGGGATATATTTTAATGTGATGAGATAATGGGCACCTACAAACAACCAGCAGAAAGTCAGAAGTTACAGATAGAATAATCGATTTGACCAGAAAAACTTATTGAAATTTCAGGTCATTTAACCACTTGTTTGTAGATATTCCTCCCATTTTCCCATTCCTCAGTGTATTTTTAAACACTTTAAATGTTATTTTTTTGGGGTACATTGTAGGTGTACATATTTATGGAGGACATGAGATATATTGATACAGGCATACAATGCACAATAATATCAGGGTAAATCAGTTATCCATCACCTCAAGCATTTATTTCTTTATGTTCCAAACTATCCAGTTATACTATTTTAGCTATTTTAGATGTACAATAAATTAAATTATTATTTACTGTAGTCAACCAGGTGTGCTATAAAATAATAAATCTTATTCAGCATATCTAACTGTATTTTTTATCTCCATTCACTGTTTCCTTTCCCCACACCTCTATTCCTCTTCCTATCTTTTGTTAAAATTAATTATAATCTGTCTTTATGAGTTAAACTGTTTTTATAACTCTGACAAATAAGTGAGAACACGGGGAGTTTACATTTCTGTGTTTGTTTCATGTCACTTGACATAATGATCTCCAGTCCTATCCATGTTGTTATGTTGTTGCAAATGACTAGATCTCATTCTTTTTTCTGGCTGAATAACACTCTATTGTGTATATGTACCACATTCTCTTTATCTATCAATATGTTGATCTACACTTAAGTTGCTTCCAAATTTTGGCTATTGTGGAGAGTGCTGTAATAAACATGGGAGTGCAGATACCTCTTCCATATACTGATTTCCTTTCTTTTCTGTATATATTGAGCATTGGGATTACTCGATTGTATGGTAGCTATATTTTTGTTTTTCTAAGGAATCTCCAAAAACTGTTCTCTATAGTAGCTGTACTAATTCGTATTGCCACCAACAATGTACAAGGGTTCCGTTTTCTCCACATCCTCACCAGCATTGAATATGGCTGTCAATTGGAAAAAGCCATTTTAACAGGGTTGAGAGGATATTTCATTTTAGTGTCGATTTTCATTTCTCTAATAATCATTGATGTTGAGCACCTTTTCATATATTTGTTTGCCATCTGTATTTTTTTTGAGAGATGTTTATTTGGACATTTTGTCCATTTTTAATTGGATTATTAGATTTTTTTCCTATTGATTAATCTGAGCTCATTATATATTCTAGTTACTAATCACTTGTCAGATCAGTAGTTTGCAAATATTTTCTAACATTCTGTGGGTTGTCTCTTCACTTCATTGTTTCCTTTGCTGTGCATGAGCTTTTTTACTTGATGTGATCCCTTTTGCCCTATTTTTGCTTTAATTGCCTGTACTTGTGAGGTATTGTTCAAGAAATTTTTGCCCACACTATTGGCTTGGAGATTTTCCCTAAAGTTTTTTTGTAGTAATTTCACAGTTTCAGGTCTTAGATTTAAAAGTCTTTAATTTGTTTGTATTTGATTTTTGTATATGGCAAGAAATAGGGGTCTAGTTTCATTTTTCTCCACATGTATATCCAGTTTTGCCAACACCATTTATTGAAGAGACTGCTCTTTCTCCAGTGTATGTCCTTGGAGTCTTGGTCAAAACTGAGTTTACTGTAAATGTACAGATTAATCTTTGTGTTCTCTATTCTGTTCCACTGAATTATGTACATGTCATTATGAAAGTACCCTGCTGTTTTGGTTACTAGGGCTCTGCAGTATAATTTTTATATTGGTTTATTATTTTAAACTTATTTTTATGTTTAAGAATCCATGAGAAGTTTTGCTATATAGGTAAAATTGTGTCACAGGGATTTGATGAACAGATTATTTCACCACCAAGGTATTAAGCCTAATACCCAATAGTTATTTCTTATGCTCCTTTCTCTCATCCAATCCTTCACCCACAAATAGGTCCCACAGTGTTGTTCCCCTCTTTGTGTTAATATATTTTCATTATTTAACTCCTATTTATAAGTGAGAACAGGCAGTATTTTGTTTTCTGCTCCTGAATTAGTTTACTAAGGATAATGGCCTCCAGCTCCATCCATGTTCCTGCAAAGGACATGATAGCATTCTTTTTTATGGCTACATAATATTCCATGGTGTATATGTGCCATATTTTCTTTATCCAGACTTCCACTGATGTACTTTTAGGTATATTCCATGTCGTTGCTTCTGTGAATAGTGCTGCAATGAACATACAGGTGTATGTAAATTTATTATAAAATGATTTACATTACATTGTATTTATATATACAGTAATGGGATTGCTGAGTCAAAAGCTGGTTCTGCTTTTAGCTCTCTAAAGAATCACCACATTGCTTTTGATAGCAGTTGAATTAATTTGCACTCCTACCAACTCTATAAGCATTCACTTTTCTCCACAACCTTACTAGCATCTGTTATTTTTTGACTTTTTAATAATAGCCATTCTGCCTAGTGTCAGAGGGCATCTTATTTAGGTTTTGATGTGTGTTTCTCTAATGATCAGTAATATTGAGTTTCTATTCATATGATTGTTGGCCACATGTATGTCTTCCTTTTAAAAGTGTCTGTTCATGTCCTTGCCTACTTTTTAATGGGGTTGTTTGTTATCTTCTTGTAAATTTGTTTAAGTTCCTCATAGATGTTGGATATTATACCTTTGTCAGATGCATAGTTTGCAAAAATTTTCTCTCATCTTGTAGGGTGTCTGTTTACTCCACTGATAGTTTCTTTTGCTGTGAAGAAGATCTTCAGTTTAATTAGACCCCTTTTGTCAATTTTTGCTTTTGTTGCAATTGCTTTTAGCATCTGCATTATAAAATCTTTGCCCATTCCTTTGGCCAGAATGGTGTTGCTTAGATTGTCTTTCAGGGATTTTATACTTTTTGTGTTTTACATTTAAGTCTTTAATCCATCTTGAGGTAATTTTACTACAAGGTTTAAAGAAAAGCTCCAGTTTCAATCTTCTGTGTATCACTAGCCAGCTATCTGTGTCACAGGATCCTATGAGTGTCACTTCATCAGCCGAAAAGCTATGTGGCTGGTGGTGCCTCTGCTCGAGTTTTGTTTTGCTCTCACCCATTGAGCTCATTTTGCCCACTCAGCCTGGCGAGTTGCACTCAACTCGTGCTACCTGCCCAGATCTCATGCTTGCCAAGAGTAAGCCAGACACAGACCTGTAACGGGTATGTAGATGAGCAAGTTCAGGGTCCAACCACTGTGTCCAGCCAGGCATGCTGGTTGCTGCTGTGGGGCAGGCAGCTCCAAGCACCAGCACAGTTACTAGCACTGTGTGAGGCTGTGGCTGGACCAGATTCATGGCAAGCAGCCTCCACTGTGGGCACCAGCATCTGGACAAAGGGAACATCGTGACACCCAAGAGCTTGGAGACACTAGGAACTGCAGAGCCTCAAAGAGGACATTACAACGTGTCTCATCCCTGGTTCGGCAAGCCCCGATGTCTGGGCTTCCAGAAGGGCCACAGTTGTCCTCTCCTTCTTCTTGCCCACAGCACAGTGAGCAGGAGTTGGAAGCATGTTTTTAGGGGGCATGCTTCAGCCTGTTTGGGTTACTACGGTTTTAGTCCCACTGCCCCACTCTGGCTCACACCTAGTGGGCTGGCCTGCCCCTGCCACTGCTTCCCATTGTGTGAAGTGGCTGCCCAGTGCCAGTGAAGCATGTGAGGGCTACAGTGTTACAGCAGCTTTTGCTTGGGAAATTCCTGGGTCTGGGCCCCCAGGAGGGTCATCGTTCTTCACTCCCACAGTCCAGGAGCATGTCACCACCTGCAGCTCTGTTAGCCAAACAAGAATTTGTTATAGTTCCTTTCACTCCCACCGTTTGGTGGGTCTCAAGTTCTTGTCCTGCTCCTGGAAAGAATGAGGTTACATGGGCAATGGGAGGGTGAGCAAGGCAGAGAGGAGCTTCATTGAGTGACTGGACAGATCTCAGCAGAGAGGAGACATGAAGTAGGCAGCTCTTATCCACAAGCAGGTTGTTCTCACAAGCGTGTGAATCTGGCTGAGTAGGGGTGGGGGGATGGTGTTTATGGTCTTAGAATAGAGGAAGTACATGCTGATTGGTCCATGGGTGGCAATGGGCAGGTCTGGAAAAAATTACCATCTCATTGACCAAAAGACCTCAGGAAAGTTCTCACTCTCCGTGCAGAACTCCACGAGGAACTGGTAGCCCAGCCACCAGGCTTCAGGCTGTCCCTGGCTTGAAGATTTCGCCGAGGATGTGGCCCTTCCCACCTAGGTACCTGTGTACCTCCCACTGCCAACAACATACTATCTGTGGTGCCCAGGCAGTCTGCACCAAGGGTCACTAGCAGGCACACGTCAAGCCACCCTCAGCTCCCAGCCTCCCTCCTATGTTTGTTGGTACTCAAAGTACAAATGTGGCCGAAGTGGCAGGGGGCTGGTATATCAGTGCCACCTGGAGCATGCACACATCTGGATGGGTTATGACAGCACCTGAGCTCAGTCACAACTTTGGTCTGCACCAGACCAGGCACCATGAGTGGGGAGAGGTCACAGAGCAGTAGTAGGCACTTCTGAAGCTGTGGGGATAGAGAGCGTCCCAGTCCCCTAGGAGTGCAGGGATGACTGTTCCAGAGCCATGGCTGGGCAGCTACAGTTGTGCCTGGGAGTATGAGCTCCTGCCCCACCAACTCAGGAGAGAATGGGGCTCCCAGTGAGATCACCTGTTCCTGTCCGTCACTGGCTCCCTGGAGCACACAGCCCTGGCTGCACTTCCCACGCTGCAGCTGACATCCTCGTAGCCGCTGCTCCAGATGGGCTGCCACCACCATCATCAGCACCATTTTTTGAATAACATCAGGTGGTTATGAGTGTGCTGTTTTTTCTCTGGGCTCTCTATTCTGGTCCATTGGTTTATATGTATGTTTTTGTACTAGTCCCATGCTATTTTGGTTACTTTAGCCCTGTAGTATTGTTTGAAGTCAGTTAGCATTAGTGTGATGCTTCCTGGTTTGTTCTTTTTGCTTAGAATGGCTTTGGTTATTCAGGTTCTTTTTTGGTTCCATATGAATTTTAAAATAGTTTTTTCTAGTTCTGTGAAGAGTGTCATTGGTAGTTTTATAGGAATTGCATTGAATCTGCAAATTGCTTTGGGCAGTGTGGCCATTTTAATGATATTGATTCTTCCCATCCATGAGCATGGAATAGTTTTCCATTTGTTTGTGTCATCTCTGATTTCTTTGAGCAGCGTTTTATAATTCTCCTTTTAGAAATCTTTCTCCTCCCTGGTTTCCTGAATTTCTAAGTGTCTTATTCTTTAATAAGGTCATTGTAAATGATACTGCATTCCTGATTTGGCTCTCCGATTGACTACAGTTGATGTATAGAATGCTAGTGATTTTTTGTATGTTGATTTTGTATCCTGAAACTTTGCTGCAGTGGTTTATCAGCTTCAGGAACTCTGGGGCCAAGACTGTGGGGTATTTCAGATATAGAATCATGCCATTTGCAAACAAGGATAGTTTGACTTCTTCTCTTCCTATTTGGATGTCTTTTCTTTCTTTCTCTTGCCTGATTGCTCTGGCTCAGACTTCCAATACTATGTTGAACAGTACTGGTGAGAGAGAGCAACTTTGTCTTGTCTGGTTTTCAAGGGGAATACTTCTGAGTTTCTCACAATCAGTATAATGTTGGCTGTGTGTCTGTCTCATATGACTCTTATTATTGTGAGGCATGTTCCTTCAATGCCTAGTTATTGAGAGTTTTTATCAAGAAGGAAGTCTAAATTTTATAAAAAGTATTTTATGTATCTATTGCAATAATCATGAGGTTTTTGTCTTTAGTTCTATTTATGTGATGAATCACATTTATTGATTTGCATATGTTGAAACAACCTTGCATCCCAGGGAGGTAGTCTACTTGATCCTGGTAGATTAGATTTTTGATGTGCAGCTGGATTCAGTTTGCATATTTTGTTCAAGATTTTTGTTATCAATGTTTACCAAAGATATCAGCCTAAAGTTTTTTTTTTTTTTTTTTTTTTTTTTTTTTTTTTTTTTTCCAGTTACGTTTCTGCCAGATTTTGCTATCAGGATAATGCTGGCCTTATATAATGAGTTTTAAAGGAGTCCTTTCTCCTCAATTTTTTGTAATAGTTTCAGTAGAATTGACACCAGCCCTTCTTTGTACATCTGGTAGAATTAGGCTGTGAATTTGTCTGGTTCTGGTCTTTTATTGGTTGCTAGGCTGTTTATTACTGGTTCAATTTTGGAGCTCATTACTGGTCTGTTCAGGGATTCAATTTCTTCCTGGTTCAGTCTTGGAAGGGTGTTTGTATCCTGGAATTTATCTATTTATTCTAGATTTTCTAGTTTGTGTGCATAGAGGTTTTCATAATAGTCTATGATGTTTATTTGTGTTTCTATAGGGTCACTGTTAATATCCCCTTTGTCATTTCTGATTGTATTTAATTGGATTTAATTGGATATTCTCTCTTTTCTTCTTTGTTAGTTTAGCTAACGGTTTATTGTATTAATAACTTTTTAAAAAACTGCTACTGGATCCATTGACCTACTGAATGGTTTTTTCGGTTTCCATCTCCTTCAGTTCAGCTCTGATTTTGGTGGTTTCTTGTCCTCTTCTAGCTCTGAGATTTGTTTGCTCTTGCTTCTCCAGTTCTCTTAGTTGTGATGTTAGGTTGTTCATTTGAGATCTCTCTAACTTCTTGATGTGGGCATTTAGTGATATAAATTTTCTGCTGAACACTGCTTTAGTTCTGTCCCAAAGATTCTGGTACGTTTTATATTTGTTCCCATTCGTAACAAATAACTTCTTTATTTCTGCTTTAAGTTCATTACTTACCCAAAAGTCACTCAGGAGCAGGCTGTTTAATTTCCATGTAATGGTATGGTTTGAAGCGGTTTTCTCTGTCTTGAATTCAGTTTTTACTGTACTGTGGTCTGAGACAGTGGTTGGTATGATTTTGGTTCTTTTGAATTTACTTAGAAATACTTTATTTCTGAATGTGTAGTCGATTTTAGAGTATGGGCCATGTACAGATGAAGAGAATGCATATTCTGTTGTTTTGGGGTGGAGAGTTCTGTAGACGTCCAGCTGTCCAGTGTTTAGTTCAGGTCTTGAATATCTTTATCAATTTTCTGCCTCAATAATCTTTCTGTCAGTGAGATGTTAAAGTATCCCACTATTACTGTATATAATTTGAAGTCAGATAATGTGATTTCTCCAATTTTATTCTTTTTACTCAGAATAGCTTTGGCTATTGAATCTTTAGTTCCATATAAATTTTAGACATTTTTTCTGTATTCTGTGAGGAATGTAATTTGAAATAAATTGCATTGAATCTGTGCACTGATCTGCACATTATGGATATTTTTAAAATCTTGATTCCAATCCACGAACAGGGAATCTCTTTCTATTTTTTGGTGTCCTCTTCAATTTCTTGCATCAAAGTTTTACAATTTTTATTGCAGAGATCTTTCACTTCCTTGGTTAATTCCTAGGTATTTTTATTTATAGCCGTTGCAAATGGGATTACTTTCTTAATGTCCTTTTCATGGATGTATTTTATTTATTTCTCTCATCTGATTGTTCCAGCTAGGAATTCCTGTACAATCTTAAATAACAGTGGTGAAAGTGGGCATTCTCGTGTTGTTCCAGATCTCAGAGAAATAGGCTTTCTGCTTTTCCTCATTGAGTATGATACAAGGTCCGTCATTTACGTCTTTTAGTGTTTTGAGGAATGTTCCTTCTCTACAATATTTTAGTTTTTAACATGAAGGGATGTTGAATTTTATCAAATTTCACCATCAATTGAAAAAATCATATGTTAATTGTCTTTCATTCTGTTGACATGATGTATCACATTGACTGATTTGCATATGTTGAACCATTCCTGCATCCCTTGGACAAATTCCACTTGGTTATGATGAATGATCGTTTCAATCTGTTATTGAATTCAGTTTGCCAGCACTCTGTTGAAGAGTTTAGCCTCACTGTTCATCAAGGATATTGGGCAGTCTTTTTTTTTTTTTTTTTTTTTTTTTAATGATTCATTGTCTGGTTTGGGTATCCAGTAATACTGGCCTCATAGGCCTCAAAGAATGACATTGAAAGTACTCCCTAATCCAGTATTTTTCAGAATAGTTTGAGTGGGATTGGTATTAGTTCTTACTAAATATTTTGTAAAATTAAGTAGTGAAGCCATCAAGTCCCCAAGTTTTCTTGGCCAGGAAACTTTGTATTGTGGCTCCATTCTAATTACTTGTTATTGGTCTGTTTTGGTTTTGGATTTCTTCATGATTCATTCTTGGTAGGTTGTATGTGTCTAGGAAATTATCCATTTCTTCTACATTTTTCAATTTATTCACACATAGTTAATCATACTAGTCTCTACCCACCCATTGAATTTGTGTGGCATCAGTCATAATGTCTCTTTTTTCATCTCATTATATTTATTTGGATCTTCTCTCTTTTTTTCTTAATGAGTCTAGCTAAAGGTTTGTCATTTTTTTTATTGTTATCAAAACATATCTTTTCATTTTGCATTATTTTTTCATTTCAACTTCATTTATTTGTGCTCTGATTTTATTATGTTTTCTCATCTACTAATAATGTTGAGTTTGTTTTGCTTTTGCTTTTTTAACTTTAAGATGACTCATTCAGTTGCTTAATTTAAGTGTTTCTAATTTTTTGATGCAGGCACTTACTGCTCTAAACTGTCTTCTTAGTACTGCTTTGGCTGTGTCACAAAGGTTTTGCTATTTTGTACTTCCATTTTCATTTGTTTCCAAAAATTTTTCAGTTATCTTCTGAGTTTCTTCATTGACCCACTGGTTATTCACAAGAATAGTATCTAATTTCTATTGTTTGTATAGTTTCAAAAATTTATCTTCTTATTGATGTCTAGTTTTATTCCATTGTGGTCAAAGAAGGTACTTGATATTTTTATTTTTTTAATACTCATTTTCTGACCTAACATGTTGTCTATCCTTGAGAATGATCCATGTGCTGAGGAGAAGTGCAACAATTGAATAATATGTTTTATAAAATACATATTAGGTCCATTTGGTCTATCATGCAGATTATGGCCAATGTTTCTGTGTTAAATTTATGTCTGCATGATCTGTCCAGTGCTGAAAGTAACATTTTGAAGTCTTCACATTATATTTTGGTCTTTCTCTCTACTTAGATCTTAAGGTATTTGCTTTATATATTTGAGTGCTCCAGTTTTTTGTGCATACATAATTGCTACATCTTCTTGCTGAGTTGAACTTCTTTAGCATTCTATGATGACCTTCTTTGTCTCTTTTTATAGTTTTTGTCTTGAAATCTATTTTGTCTGATATAAGTATAGCTACTCCTGCTCTTTTTTGGTTTCCATAGGCATGTGATATCTTTTCCACCCCTTTATTTTCAGCTTTTGTGTGTCACTATAAATATTCTTTTTTTAAAATATATTCAGCTACTCTATGTCTTTTGATTGGTGAGTTTAGTCTGTTTACATTCAAAGTTATTATTAATAAGGAAGAACTGATTCCTGCCATTTTTATCTTTGTTTTCTGCTTGCTTTGTAGTCTTTTCCTCCTTGTTTCTTTTATTCCTTTTAGTGAAGTGGGTTCCTCAGCTGATAAATTTTTGTTTCTTTCTTTTAATTTTTTGTACATCTCTTGTATGTTTTTTTTTTTTTATTTCAGGTTACCATGAAGCTTGCAAATAATATCTAATAACCCATTACTTTAAACTGATGGCAACTTAACACTTGTTTAAATATACAAACTACCTAAGTAAAAAACACAAAAATTCTGCCCTTTAATTTCTCCCCCCAATATTTTAACTTATTGTTGTTTCTATTTATGTCTTATTATATTGTTTATATCTTGAAAAGTCATTGTAGCTATTATTTTTGATGCATTCATCTTATTTTTCCTACTCAAGATATAGTCTATACATCAAAATTACAATGTTATAAAATTCTGTGTTTTTCTGTATACTTAGTATTTCCAATGAGTTTTCTTACCTTCAGATCATTTCGTATTGCTCACTGATTTTTTTTTTTTTTCAGATTGAGGATTTCCCTGTAGCATTTCCTATAGTAGAGATCTGATGAAGAAATCTCTCAGCTTTTGTTTTTCTCAGAAATCTTTATTTTTTCTTTTATTTTTGAAGTGTATTTTCACAGGATATACTATTCCAGGATAAAAGTTTTGTTCTTTTTTGTTTTGTTTTGTTTTGTTTTGTTTTGGTTGGTTGGTTGTTTTCTTTCCCCCTCCTTCAGCACTTTATATATGCCATGCCACCCTCTTCTGACCCATAAGGTTTCCAATGAGAAGTCTATAGCCAGATGTATTGGAACTCCTTTGTATGTCATTTATTTTCTCTTACTGATTTTAGATTCCTTTATTTATCTGTCACCTTGGGAGTTTTATTATTAAATGTCTTGTGATAGTCTTCCTACTCATTTCTCATAGCAGCTTTAAAAAAATTAGTTTGCTTGCTTTATGAATGTAAAAGTCCATTATATATATATAAAATTTAGCTTAAATATATTTAATTTATATACATTTAATTTAAGCATATATATTTAAAGTGTTATAATATATTAATATGCAGTCATCCCTCAGTATACATGAGGTATGACTGTATACCACATTCTGCACATATCCATGTCTCACAATCAGCCCTGGGGAACCCGTGAATACAAAAAGCCCTTGTATACACATAATACAGTTAATCCTCCATGTGTGGCTTTTGCATCTCATGAATAATGTATTTTTGATCTGCAATTGGTTAAAATTAACTTCCATATAAGTGACCTATGCAGTTCAAATTATTGTTCAAGTGTCAACTGTATATGACTTTCCTTCTGCTACATATCATATTTTTGTTTTCATCAAAGTAAATTTTTCTATTAGTCAAAATTTTATTTTTCTATTAGTCAATTTTTCTATAATCATCTTTTCTTTCTAATTCGGTGTGCTAAATTTCCCATATGGCTTTAGATTTCTAGTTTTCCATTCATTTTTGTCAATCAAACAGTATGTTCGTCACTCTCTTTGTCTGTCTGGGTGGCTATAACTAAAATGCCATAAACTGGGTGGATTTTAAACAGCAGAAATTTATTGTTCATAGCTTTGAGGCTGGTAAGTCCAAGATTAAGGGGCCAGCAGAGTTAGTTTCTTGTGAAGACTCACATTCTTGCTCATAGATGGTGCCTTCTTATTGCATCCTAACATGGCGGAAGAGGTTAGCTAGCTCCCTGGAGTTTCTTTTATAAGGCCAACTAATCCCATTCATGAGGGCTCTGCCATAATGACTTAATCACCACCCAAATAACTCACCTTTTAGTACTATCACATTAGGGATTAGGTTTCAATGTATGAATTTTGGAGGGACACATTCAGATTATTGTATGCCATGCCATACCGTAGTACCACCTTGCTATTTTTGATTGCTTTAGAAGCTACAGGTATGTTTTCCTGCTAATATTTTTTCTCTTAAAGAAAGGACACACTGTGATACATTCTAGCCTGTGGAAAGAAAGACTTCTACTTCAAGGTGAGAGATGACAAGCAGGTGGACTTGGTCAAAATTTCAAACTTGCTAAACAAAGAAAAGCTTTACTCAGAGTACATTACTTAAATCTAATTGATTTTGCTGTCTTATTCTCCATATGGACTTTGACTTTTTGCCTTATGAATTTGTTTGAACTTAAGCTTTTTCTCCTTCTGTGTTCTGAAAAGACTTTGACCTAAAAATAGTGGCCAGTGTTACTGATTGTGAGAATCTATATCTGCATTATCATGTGATAGTATTTGTATTATTGGTGACGATTATTCAAGTTAAACTACCATTCCATCATCTTAATCTGAAAATCTGTTTTATTCCTTACTATTGGAATATGTAAATTAAAACTTTTAGTTTATCATGCTTATAATTTCAAAGTAATTTTCACATAAATTATAATAATTAAGTTTTTTTTAACATTTTGAATTATTCTGTATTGGTCCCCAAAAAGGTAATAGCAAGCACATACCAGTGTTTTAAGTGCTTTATATACATTAATTGTGTTAAATCTTCAAAACAACTCTATGAATTGGGTATTATTATTGTTCCCATATTGTAAATGACTAAATCCAGCCACTGAAAGGTTAAATAACTTGCTTAAGGTAACACAGCTACTCTATAACAGAGCTTAAGTTTGAATAAAGATGGTCTAGCTTCTGAGTCTGTCCTTTTCACCATATGCTTCTCAAAAGCTTCTCAACAGCATTTTCTTTTTTTTTTCCAATATTATAATAACAGAAATTTAGGAACATTTATTAACATCTAAGATTAAAACCTCAATTTATTCAGCACTTAGATTTCTTGATGTCTTAAAGATAGGCTTGCTCATCTGCTCTTAAGAAATCCCTTGATTATCCGTATTCTTTCATTAGTCAACTACAGGTAAAATAGAATATAATCACAAACATAATGACTTAATTTGCAGGTTATACTAAAATTCATAAGTTTTCCACACCTCTGTTTACTTCAATTTTTATGTAATTTACAAAAGAAATGGCTTATATGATTCACAACATCATTTGATAATTGACTTTTAACTTCTTTTGCATTGCCATTAAAAAGTAAGAATACATCAATGTGCATATAGTTGTTCCTGCCCTTCACATATTGGCCTTTAGAACTCATTGCTAATAGCTTTAGGCATTTAACAATGTGTTTTGTTGCAAGATCATATTAGTGCAGTATTTCCTATTCCAACATTTTGCTCAAATGATTGCTAAACCAAAAACTTCATCTCTAATGAGAAAACTTTTTCTGAATATTTATTTATACAATTAGTTTTAGTTGATTCAATAAGAACATAGGTAAATATCCAAGTGGATAAGTAAATATTATACCTATCACCAATGCATATGTTTAAAACAGTTTAAGAGTAAGTGAAACTTTGATAATAAATATCTATATTTGTTAATGTCTATCACTTGTAAGAACTTTATTACATAAAATCTATGTCCACATTAAATATCCTGTAATGTATTAATAAGGTACTATAAAACTTGGCTTTCAGAAGAGATTGCTAAAAATTAATAATTGATGTTAATATTGATGATACTCCTGTCACTATCAGAAAATATTTATATGTATATTTACATCCCATTTAAATATAATTTTAATTTTAAAACTCCTGAATGAAAATAATGGTTAAAGTATTTTTTAAAATATTTTTGCCCATAACTCACCACCTCCATTCCTATGTATTCTGATCAACCCACAAAAGTCCCTCCAAAGCCTTTACGTTGGACTAGAGGACCCAGATTTATTTGCCTAAGAACTTCACTAGTCTATAAGTTCCTAGAAGACACTATGTTTAATTGTTATACCAGCGACTATCAAAATAATTAATACATAGTAGATACTCAAGAATATTTATTAAACAGGTAAGTGAAGAAATAGATGAAAACAAAATAACAAATTGCTTAGTGCATAGAAACAATTGAAGGCAAGGGAAGAAACTACGTTTTCCTAAAATGATCGTCAGAACAAGAAGGCAAAAATGGATATGCGTAGAGGCCAAGGAAGCCCAGAACTTAAGTGAATAGATAAGTGACAGGGATAAATAAACGATGTTCAAAGAGGTAGAAGAGGAATAAAAAGAGAGTTATAAAAGCAGGGAAATGGAAAGTTCTATGAGTTGAGACTTATTAACAATGCCAAATGTTATAGAAACGTAAATAGATTGAAGTGAAACATGATTTAAAAAATCATTCTTCCATAAGAAAGTTTATATAGTATACTATTGTCAATTCAAGAATTGCTCACAACTTAAAAAGTAATTTGAATTAAAGGTACTCTACACATGATAAATCACCAAGACTGATCTGTATTATATTCTGCAGAAGTACTATGAAACGAGGTAAACTTGTTTATTAAAAATAAAACGCTTACTTTATGTGTTGTAAGAAATGGTTGGAATGAGAGATACAAATTAATAATGTTTATTTCTGAATAATAATTTCAGTCACAATTTAAATCCATTAAAACACATAAAGATTAATAAAATTAATAAATATAGGAACTTTAATTAGAATAAAAAGAAAAATGTTCTTTTAACATTTATATCGGATATAGTCATTATTTTTACATTGCAAAGTAATTCAAATCTCATACTTTTAAGCTGATTAAATTAGGGCCTCCTCATTCAATTTCTTGAAACTGTCCAATTTACAAAGAATTTGGGCATTACAATTTACTGTACATGACAACTGGGCTCATTTTCAGGATGCAGCCTACCACATCCATGTGATTAGATTTCCTATTATACACTCTTAAAATGTTAATGAATACCTTAGCCAAGCAGCTCAGGTTTTATAATTGTGAGTAATAAGTTGATATGGTGAAGGAGTTCTTTGTTAATGTAATTGAAATGCAGATCCACAACGTGTTATAAAACTACTGTAGTGACAGATCTAAAGAGAAATATGGTCTCATACATTTGCGATTTGCAAATATGATATGGAAATATACTGTATGTTTCTATTTGCTTATTAACTACAAACTATACCTCAGAAACAACTACTTGTTTTAAGCTATAAACAAAGAGAATAGCCTTGTGACTTGAATCTTCACCTCTCCATTCCAGCCCCTTGAGTTGAGAGAGACGTGAGGGTGGAGAAGGGTGAGGACAGGAGAGGATAAGAGAGAAAATGAAAATTTACTACAAAAAAAGAATGTATTCGGAGTATATTTGCTCTTCCTTTGGTTACTTTGTGTTTCTTCTCTGCTTAACATGAAAATAACATACATTAAGTATTAATTAAAACACTATTTTGCCTAAGACATTCATAGTAAATGTAACCCCATACAATTATTCCTTGCTTTCTGACCCTTAGCTTGTACTTTATTCATTAAAAATGTCTTTGCTGTTACATGTACATTTATGTACAGAATAGTGGCTAACAGCACAAACTCACTCAGGAGACAAGGCTGCCTACATTTAAATCCCATTTCTGTTAACTAATAATTGTGTGATCTTGGAAAAGTTACTTAAAATATACAAAACAGTATACTTCTTGCTTTGTGCCCTGATTGACACAGCGATATACAAAGTGCTTTTCAGCTTGGCTCAGCTTTCTTTCCAAAACTTATTTTCTATAACTTCTCAGGAATGTGTCTCCAAACATAGCACATGTTTTTAAACACATCATATATTTTAATGCCTATGTCTTGGTTTTATTATTGCCTTTGCCTGTTAAACTTCACACCATATGAAGAACTACTACATATTATGATTCAAATGCCACCTCCTCTTCAAAGCTTTCCCTAATACAATAAAGTCTTTCCTCATCTATGATTCTATAGCCTTTACAATCCTTACCTCTAAATGAGATCTGTTTTCAAAGTTTATTGGTGAGGTTTGGTGAAAAAGAATAGTGGGGAAAGGTAGTCTGCAGTACTATTTATGTTATGGAGTAATCCATATTTTGTAATAACCTCAAAAGAGGTTTTCTTAAAAAAGTAAAAATCAGGATTCCTCTTTTTTTCACAAATTAAATTATATGTAAATAACAAATCTAAGTACTAAAAAAAGTCTGAGGTATTTCTACATATTTTCATTTTCTTTTTAAACTCATGAAGCTGAAATTCCTTTCTGAAAGGCTGTTTTCTCAACAGTGCTTTTCTTTTCTCTAATTTTCTCCTTGTTTTGTGAATGCAGTGGGAATTTTAGGCTCTTTAAAATGTTCCTACTCAGACTTTCACAGACTTAAAAACAAAACAAAGCACTTACTCCAGAGAGTATTGCCAATTTGTTTGTTAACTCTCCTTTTACAAACTATCAAACAGGTATTAAGGAGAGCCATCTATAGATATTTCAAATATTCTTATATAAAGAGCATGTCAACTCCAATTAGGGATACTAAGTTTTGTCCATGAATCCATTTTAAGCTAGGAATTTAAAACCCACATAAAATCAAGTAATTGAGTATTACTTTTTCTGTTTTATTTTCTGTTTCAAGAAATGCTTAAAAGTATTTTATATTTATAATACATAAAGAAAAAGAAGGGAAACTGAGAAAAGGCCATGGTAGGGAATGAATGCCAGTGTCAATAAGATGTGTAAAGACAGAGGCAAAGGATGAAAATAGAAGGAAAAGAAGTCATAGCAGTTAATGCCACTTTTCTGGGCTCTGTAAAGAATTTGTGGGTTTGTGTGACAATTTGATCTTTCATGTTGGAACTGTTTGATCAGCACTGAGGAGTGCCCTCATTACACACGAAAGAAAGAAACCATATTTTTAAGAACCATTAGTTACCTTATGTGCCTGGAAACTCTTCCTGTTTTTGTGGACTTTTGGGGTTCTTGGATAATTTAAAAGAAAACAAAGGCACTTATTTGGAAGATATAACTTTTCTAACAGCCAAAGAAATGCACATAATGTCAGACATATCATATCTTAAGTTTATCACCAAACTATATATCTATATTCTCTTAATTAACTAGTGTATTCTTCTGATACACTGTTAAGAACCAAAGAAAATCTAAGCCTAACTAAAACATTTTCATGCATGAAGTCTTCCTCCTGTCTGAAGGAATACAAACTAGGGGAAAATGTGAAAAGATTTTATCATTGAGGACTACGGAATTGATTTCCTAGAATAACTATGATGCTTACATGTAATCCTCAAAATTTCACAATTTTATCATGATAAGTTATGCTGCAGTGACAAACATCTCCAAAATATTAATGCCTTAGAACAACTGAGATTTTTTTTTCACACATGGAAGTAGTGTATTATTGGCTGTCTAGGGGTTCTTCTGCGTGTCACCCTACCCTGAAACCCAGGCTGATTAATCACTAGTTTAAACAATACCAGTCAAGTAAATGGCTCACAATTAGACCAAAAGTAGTTATGGCCCCATCCAACCACAAGAAGGCAGTACAGGAAATACAATCCTGCCCTGTGCCAGTGAGACGTGAACTAGAACACATCGAGGGGAATGTATTAATGGCTTCCACTCACAATTCAAAATAAAGTCTTCCTAGCAAGATAATAACCAAGTTCTCACACAAACGAGAAAATAGATAGGGAAGGGGATCAACATTTAAATAAAAGGAGAAGCATTTAAATAAAATTGAATACATACATATTGTATACACAAATACAAAATATTTGCAGAGTATTAAGAATTTATAAAAAAAATTTTTTTGCAGAGAAAATATCTTTAATTTGAAAATACAGAAACAGAGAAAGAGGAATACAGTTTAGAAACTAGCAAAGAATCTCAATATCTAAATTATGTAACTGGATTTCACTAGGATAAAAAATATTGTCTGAGCATAATACAGTTTAAAAAATATATCAGGAGCTTCATATTTTTGATAGAGCAAGAGAATGCTATGAGCTGCCTCTCCATTCTGAAGCGATCACTGCTGGGTTAGCCTGTCTATCCTCACCCATGAGACTGCTTTATAAACTTTTCCATTATGATTCCTTATTTCCTACTTTCTGATTTAAAACATTTGTTTTACTGATTCTTCTGAGCCCAACCAATTCAATCATACCCTTGCCTCATCCCTGAATGTTTAACTCCGTTCTTTAGCTTTCAGGAGGCACATTAAGCTAGTTGTCCCTGATATCATGATATAAACTATTTTATTTTATTTTATTTTGTTTTGTTTTGTTTTTAGAATCCAGAATCTTTATTAAAAGACAAAAAAAAATTCTTTCTGGTTTGTTGTTTTTTCTGTTCATTACCTGGTGCTCGACGACCAAGATTTTAACATACCATAGATGGTGAAATGTATTTACTTTGGATTCTCTAAAGTATAAATACCTTAAATCAACATTGACTTCTAGTTTACAGTGAAGAAAATAATTCAGATCCATAAAAGTGTTTGGATATTTTGAAAAGAAAATTCAATTCTAAAGCAAATGTTCATAAGTTCAAAACTACACTGAAAAAAATATGCCCTTTAAATTGGAAATTAGTCTGCCAGGTTGAAATCTGGCAAGGGCAGGCAATAGAGCAAGAACAAGAAATTTGAATTGGCTAGGGCTTTATCAGACATCCAGCCTCATTAAAAGTGCATAAAATCAATTAGCAAAGCACTTATATTAATAAGATATAACATATTATAATAAATATGAAGAGTTAAAGGCATTCTGTGTTCACTTTTTCACTTAATCCTCAATACAACACTGAGAGGTAAATTTTCTCATGACTAATTTACAGATTAGAAACCCAAAGCTTACAGAAACAGAGCAATTTGCGCTAACTCACACAGGTACTCAATTGTAAAGTTCAAGTTCAATTTAGATTTTCTGGGGCCAAAGTATATTCTTTTTTAAAAAATAGTGACTGTGGTTTAGTAAAATGATTTATTCTTCACATTTTAAATTATAAAGCTGAAATTTTTTTTGTGATTTTGAAAACATATAAAAGTCCAATATTAAACTAACTTATTATTTGATGATTCAAATTTGTAAAATATAGTTCTTTTAATGTAGTAATATATTGATACCAAGATTTTCTTTTCAGTAAGAGTAAGGCAGACTTTCTATTCAAAAGATCACAAAGCTCTATAAACATCTTCTAAAACACATGTCATGTGCTCTTATATGAACTATATTAATAACATTGCTTCAACACTCTAAACATACATATGTTTAAACTACATAGCACACAGCATCTATCCCTTGTCAGGTGTCTCCAAACCTTTTGACTTCCCACCCAAGAGTACTGCTGAATGCTATTTTTACAGCCTTGTCTGTTGAAAGAAACACAATGTAGCAGTAGAAGAAAATACAGTTACGATATATTAAGGGAAGTAACTGGAAAATAGCTTCAGTACTACAAGGCCAATTCATGCAAAACTGATTAAAATATTCATTATAACAATTATTATTAAGGTTGTTGGAATTGTCGTCAAGAAATACTACCGTATTCTAGAGTAGGAGTGGGTTATTGTTTTGAAAAAATATATAATTATCTAAAACTAAAGATTGTGAGTTATTTTAATTGCTTATAACCACAATTATGCACTGTTGAAAAATGTCTTTTTCCTATACAAGTTCAACATAATATGTAGTTCACAGAGGCTCTTGTCACTATCATTTAAAATGATACATTGTGCTTATTAAACTGAACTGTGATAATTTAGGAGAAGGAAAGAAATGATTTTAACTAGTTGTCCTCATTTGAAAATACATTGTTGGCTTTATTTTTGTATCAACCCAAAAATTAGCATTATAGCAATACATACTAATAAAATTAATATAAATGATGATTACTTCTACAATTCAGTAAGTAAGGAAACTACTCAATTCTTCCATGGAAGTAATCCTTAGGCTTAACCACTGAATATTGAGATATAACTGTAGTAGTGAGATTTACCTTTAGCAAATATCAAGATGTTATGCAACAAGTTACATGTGGTACCATTTGATGTAATTAACTTGGAAAGTCATACACTGATTATTATTACTAATTTAATTATCAGATAACAGTTATAAAGGACTAGCCAAGCTTATCATCAAATTCAGATAAAAAATAATTTAGTTCTTTCCAGAGACCTGAATATAATGATTTGAAAATTGTTATTTGATGAGACAAAACTATTTGGGGGATCAGATTTAATCTGAATCAGGTCAACTCAGGTGATCCGATAGTGCTACTTCCATGTATTTAATGTATATCTAGATATCAGTTTGTTTCTTAATCATAATCTCCCATTTCACTGTCATTTCTACTTTGAGAAGCAGGTAAAAAAGATGGTATTATGCAAACTCTTCCTTGGAACTATGGAGAGTCATATATTTTAACACCATATCCAGCAAGTTATTTTCACTTTCTGGTTGTAAAAGTAAAGTAATTTAGTCCTCAAATCCAGGGAGTATTGATAACTGAACATATACCCACAATGAAATGAACTAGTAGACGGCAAATGCATTCCTAGTTCTAATGTTGGGGATGTTGCAAGGGTAGTCTGGAGTCCAGCAATATCATTGCATAGTTCCAATTTCTATTCCTTATTATTCCACAGAAATAATACCAGAAAAACATGATACAAAATATACACAATGACATCAAGTATAGCTTTAAAGTGAAACGCTTTTCTTGTATATGTTTTTAAGTCAGTACAGGAATACATTTCTTAAAAAAAAGGTATCTGAGAATTTCATCTTCTCATTTTCCATATCTGGTTTATTGATTTGCCATGAAGAATAGAATAGTCAGATAGAAGAAACATGCTGTAATGTATTTAAGTTCAATTATTAAATTAAATTAGATCTAATGAGTATCATTGAAACCAGTGCCTCAAATAGTGTTAGTCTCTTGTATTTTACAGGGTTGTCTACTAAGATGCCATAAGAATATCATCTTACCTATTAGTGTTATTAGTAATATAAAAAAAGAAGTACGCTTCATGCAAATAATATTTTCAGCCAGTTTTAAAGCTTCCATCATGCACATATACTCTTGAAGATAAATATTTCAATTGAAAATCTTGCTTTTTCATCCATAAAAAATGTAATGTTAGGTATAACTGGAGCTCCCATAGATTTTAGACCTATGTCTAACCAGATTTGGAATTAGAGATATGATTATGGATTGTTTTGTTTGTTTAAAAATATCCTATACAGTGTCATTCAATTGTTCCATGTAATTTAAAACACTTAGTTCAATGATTTAAGTTTTTGGTACTGTTGCAGAGGAAGTGTGAAAATATAAAAATGTCGAGGTGTCAGATCAATGATCTAGAAAACAACTTCAGGTGAATGTACATCAGACGTTAGAAATTCAAGTACTCTGAGAAAGAAGAGATCCTGAGTAAGGTCTTCTGATTAGTTATGATGGGTGGGTCATGAATTATTTCCCATCTGAAGCACAGTATTTAGGGCACTCAAAAATATAGTCTCATATTTAGGGCGCTCAAAAAGGACACATTCGATTTGTATAATAAAATATATATTTTACTTGAAAGAAGATTACATGGAAGGTGGTGGGCAGTTTAAAATCTGATTTTTTAAATCAAAGTTTATATTTGGAATCATGTGTCCGCAATGATTATGCCCAACTTTCTTGCGGCATCAGAAGGAGATAATTCTGCCATTATGTGTACAAGTAATTTCTAATCAGTTATGTATTTTTTAGTCTTCTAGGACAGTATGTATCGTTTTCTTTTGGAGACTAAGTGAATTTGTAGGTATTTGGTCATGAGCTCATAAATCAGTATTTATGAGTTTGGATCCCATATAGTTTGATACCACTTACAAATTAAAGGTAAGAAAGAGAAATAATTCAAACCCTGTGTCTAAACAAAACTGTATCTTTACAACAACCAAGGCAATCAAAGTAAATACAGATGCATAGTTGATAGAATGTTGTAGATAAGGCACATATAGCAAATATGCAATGAGAATGGGATATTCATATGAAATAAAAGCATTCAGTTGTATAAATAAAATGATTAGAAATAAATGTCCATAAGTAGACTCAAAGATTAACATAAATATGTGTAAAAATTGCCCTATAAGCTAGATTTCTTACTTCAAAATAAAAAGAGGTTCTCAGAAGATGACTGAAGTTCTTCTAGGATGATATATCATGATGGAATGGTAATTACACACTGTATGCCACATCATGTGGAAGACAGAATTTATTTGACAATCCTATATAAATGCATAGCCACTATCATATACCTTTGTAACATCATGTTTGGAACTTCAAAACATTTTTTTTTATAAAAGCAATCCCTATAGATAGTTTGAAAATTCTGCCTGAGTTCTAAATGTCAGGAACCACAGTTCCTTGTCATTCTCATTTTATCCTTTTCCAAACAGTATTTAAGGAGTGGTTTAATGACAATTATTTTGACTACTCGCATTGCAATTATGTTTGCAATATTGACAAATTATGCTACTTTGTCATAAGTACTTTAAATAATTACAGTGCTTGTCAGATATCTCTAAATCAGATTATTTCATGCAAAAGCAAATTTAGTGTATCCATACTCAAATCATGTTATATTCTGTCCTTGATATGACATCACATCACTTTGGTTGACAGATGATAACATTACAGATAAAGAAGCCTATTTTATCAGAGGATTATGCCTGTCATGGTATAGTAGATTTAGTGTCACTCACTAGCAACTACCAACATTCTATTTGTAAGTTTGGGGAGGTAGGGATAAGGCTAGATGACAGAATATTACAAACAGTTTGCATCCTTCAGTACCTAAGTATGGATGGGCATGTGAGATTTTTACATTTTAAAATTTTATATTTGAGTTTCTAAGCCTCCACTTGAAAGATGAGGTATATGTCTGTGATAGAAATATTTCCACCTATCTTTTCTGGTTATTAAACTAGCTTATAAATTGGAGAAAACACTTGTCACTTCTTGTCAGTGCTATAATAACAAGAAGACACTTCTTTTTAAAGAAGTAGAATTTGTATTTCCCAACAAGAGAGTATAAATAATGCTAGCATATAATGACTATCAAGATATTCAATATTTATACTATCAATGCAGTCTTGACATATATATATATATATATATATATATATATATATATATATATATATAATGTATCAGAAAACACAAAAGCTGTAGATGTTATATGTACATCTTAGAATGGTTTCTCCATACTACCTGTAAGGTACAAATACGCAAATAAAATTTAACAAATTTAACATATCCAAAATCAAATTCCGTATCTTCCTTGGCTGCCAATAAAAGTTCCACCTACAGCCTTTTCCTATTTCAATTAATGTTTAATTAATGGTAACTTTTTCTCACTCCCTGCATCATCCTATTCATTAAAAAATTATTTTGGGTTTACCATCTCTCTCTCTCTCTCAATATATGCTAACCTATGCCTCTTATATATCGAGAGAGAGAGAGAGAGAGATCTATATATTCTTTATATATATATATATAAATATATATTTATATATTTATATATATATATAAAGAATATTCATTATATTATATTCTTTATATATATATAAATATATATTCATATATATTCTTTATATATATATAAAGAATATTCATTATATTATATTCTTTATATATATAAATATTCTTTATTATATTCTTTAATATTATATATAAATATTCTTTATATATATAAGAATATAGATATATCTTTATATATATATATATATGTGTGTATATATATATATATATATATATATATATCTTCTATGTTTAAATAGCTTCTCTTATTACAACTTCCACTACTATAACCATGTCTTAATTGGTTTGAGCTGCTGTAACAAAATATCATAAACTGGATTGTGTATAAATAACAGAAACTTATTTCTTATAGTTCTGGAGGCTGAGAATTCCAAGCACAAGCCACCACAAGATTCAGTCTCTGGTAAAGGTCTACTTTATTTTCCATAGTGGCACCTTCTTGTGGTGTCTTCACATGGTGGAAGGGGTGAGTTAGCTCTCTGAGATCTCTTTTATAAGGACATCATTTTTATTCATAAGGACTCCTTCCTCATGGTTTAATCACCCCCCAAAGGCCCCATCTCCTAATATCATCGCATTAGTAATTAGCTTTTAATGTATACATTTGGGGGGCATGAACACTCAGACAATAGCACAACATGATGCAAGAGACCATCATTCTTGATTGACTTATAGCCTATTAGCTGATCTATCTACCCCCACCCTTGCCCAATCCCCACCTCTACCTACATATACATTCTAGTATTCACAGGGCAAAAAAAGAGATCCAATTATATCTAAGTCAGATCTTATCATTACTATGGCTCTCAATCTCACTTAGCGTGTAAATGGACATCCTTACAATGACCTAAAAACTAGAAAAATCTCTTTCCTTACTTCTCTGACATCATATCCCACTACTCTTTTCCTTTACTCTATTTCCTCTAGCTACAGCCTTCCTTGATGTTCTTCAATATCAGTCTCTTCAATTCTGGGCCTTTGCATTTTTTTATTATTTGTTCTGTAATGCCAAGATAAAATTAACATTCACCTTGTTAAGTTATGCCTAATAAAAAGAGAGATGCTTCATGTTAATTTGTTTTTGTAGTCGGGTATACCTAGAATCATGTCACAGAAACTAGAGTGAAGCTTCATAAGTTACCAGAGAACAGCTTACACCTTGGTAAACAATTCTACAGATTTATAGTTCATGCAAAAACATGGCTATGCTGTACTGTAATGCAGAGTAGAGCATTAAAATGCATAAACTTTGGGTACATTGAGTATCTTCATGGAGTATACCTATGAATCATATTTAGAAATTAATTGTAGAGAGATGTTAATTCAAAATGATTTAATTAGAAAAGTTAAAGAAATGGAAGACTTTTGAGTGTACATATGTATGAGAGAGGAGAAAGTGTCTATTGTAATTAGTTAACCTTTGAAATTGACGACTTTTATAAAATCCAGAGGCGAGAAGGCATAGTATATACATAAGAAATAAAAACCTTGTTCTCTTAATTTCTTAGATTTTCAAAATACTGATATTTATTTAAACATTGCTGCTTTTGTTAGATGAATGAATCAGCATGCTTTAAAAACAATGTCCTAAGTATTATTAGGAATCTACAGAGTTGGTTACCCTTAACTAGGAAATTTATGTAAGGAGCATCATAAGAAGCATGTTGTATGTTCTTCAGGTGTTTTTCTTTTTGAATTTTTCACCAAACACAATCCAGAATGAAATTAAATATACAAAATAAATAAAAAATCAGTCTTCATTTAAAATAAGTAAAAAGAATCGTTTAAGTCCTTTAGATAAATGCTTGTGGGAGATAATCTAACTTATTATTTAATATGAGGAATAGCTCTCATATGTCAAACAGGTACTTTTTTGAAGAGTTAGTTTAGAAAGTAAACAGAAATTTAAAATTTTCTTTTGTATGGAATTTTCTTTTTAAGACATTAAAAATATTAAAACCTGGAGCTAAATAATTGAACTAGGTATAGTAGCATTTGTATTTTCAAAGAAGGCTCTGTCTCACCAGTGCTTGTTAATGAACCCCAGGCACAGTTAAATAGACACTGGCATATCTTTCATGCTGTTAAAAACAACTTTGTGCAGTATATTTAAAAGTGTATTTTCTTAATAATTCCTATTGTACAGTGCATGGCCTCCTACTGCATGAGGCAAATGATGATAATGACAATCTTCAAAGTTGTAATACTTCAAGTCCTATTAAAGTTGACTCCAGATAAAAGAAGACACTATGCACTATTCGTTGGCATATGACTACATTATTTTCTACTTTTGAATTTTTATTCTTGTGATTTATTCCATATAAGACTGTTAAGTCAATCTCCACAGCTTTAAATATTATGAGACTCGGTTTTACTTCTACAAATGTAGATCATAAAAGGCATAGGTTATTTTAGTTAGAACTATAAGACATCAAAACCTAGGGCCTAAGATTAATCTAGTCTGTGTTAAACTACTATTTAAATATGATTTGAATATGTCATTTATACATTTTAGTAGATGAATAATGATATCTTTTTCATACACTTAAACTATAATTTTATGTGAGCCAAAACTATAGTAGTAGCCTACTTTTTCAAAAACTGCCAATTTGAACAACTAAGGAACACAGAATTTTATTTTAACTGAATTACAAAAGAAGGTTTTAGATAACTGCAGATTGGTTTATTTAAAAATAAACCACTTTAAACTTCATATGGAACCAAAAGAGAGCCTGCATAGCCAAGTCAATTCTAAGCAAAAAGAAAAAAGCTAGAGGCATCACATGACCTCATATCAAACTATACTACAAGGCTACAGTAATCAAAGCAGCATGGTACTGGTACCAAAGAAGAGATATAGACTAATGGAACACAACAGAGTCATTGGAGGCAACGCCACACATCTACAACCATCTGATTTTTGACAAACCTCACAAAAACAAGCAATGGGGAAAGGATTTCATTTAATAAATGGTGTTGAGAAAACTGGCTAGCCATGTGCAGAAAGCAGAAACTGGACCCCTTTCTGACATCTTACACTAAAATTAAATCCAGATGGATTAAAGACTTAAACATAAGAACTAACACCATAAGAACCCTAGAAGAAAATCCAGGCAAAACCATTCAGTACATAGGCATAGGCAAGGACTTCATGACTGAAACACCAAAAGCATTGACAAAAAAAAAAGCCAAAGTAGACAAATGGGATCTAATTAAACCCCAGAGCTTCTCCAGAGCAAAAGAAACAATTAGAGTGAACCAGCAACCAACAGAATGGGAAAAAATGTTTGCGATCTATCCATCTGACGAAGGGCTAATATCCAGAATCTACAAAGAAATAAAACAGATTTACAAGAAAAAAACAAATCCATTCAAAAGTGGGCCAAGGATATGAACAGACACTTTTCAAAAGAAGACATGTATGAGGCCAACAAACATATGAAAAAATGTTCATCAACACTGGCCATTAGAGAAATGCAAATCAAAACCACATTGAGATACCACCTCACGCCAGTTAGAATGGTGATCATTAAAAAATCTGGAGACAACAGATGCTGGAGAGGATGTGGAGAAATAGGAACACTTTTACACTGTTGGTGGGAGTGTAAATTAGTTCAACCATTGTGGAAGACAGTGTGGCAATTCCTCAAGGACCTAGAAATAGAAATTCCATTTGATCCAGCAACCCCATTACTGGGTATATATCCAAAGGATTATAAATCATTCTACTATAAGGACACATGCACACGAATGTTCATTGCAGCAGTTTACAATAGCGAAGATCTGGAACCAACCCAAATGCCCATCAATGATAGGTTGGAGAAGAAAAATGTGGCACTTGTATACCATGGAGTACTATGCAGCCATAAAGTACGATGAGTTCGTGGCCTTTGTAGGGACATGGAAGAATCTGGAAACCATCATTCTCAGTAAACTGACACAAGAACAGAAAATCAAACACTGCATGTTCTCGCTCATAGGTGGGTATTGAACAATGAGAACACATGGTCACAGGGAGGAGAGCATCACACAATGGGGTCTGTTGTGGCGGACTAGGGGAGGGATAGCAAGGGGTAGAGAGTTGGGGAGGGATAACATGGGGAGAAATGCCAGATACAAATGATGAGGATGGAGGCAGCAAACCACATTGCCATGTATGTACCTATGCAACAATCCTGCATATTCTGCACATGTACCCCAGAGCCTGAAGTGCAATATATATATGACAGATATATAGAATAAATAATAAATAAATAAAAATAATTCATTTAATACTAGATTTATAAAATCTGAAGGAAACCACACCAAAAAGCAAACCTCAGACTCTTTCCAAAAAAATAATGTTTTATTTTGCTACAGACCTTTTCTTTCTTCAAATCTAGAAGAATATTTCTTCCCTCTGGTTATAGTTTCTTGTAGCAGAAGTAATGTATTCGTGAATACACAATTAGTTATTTATGAAATTTTACATGCTTATTATGGCCATGCTAGCTTATTTGCAAAAAAGAAAAACAGTCTGAACTAATAGTGGTGGGATTCTATTCTCACTGGACATGATCAGGAATCATTATTAGCTGCCTAATCTTTTGTAAGTTCATTACAGACTTATCAATATTTTCTCATAATATTTTCTATTAATCTGAAGGATAAAGTATTGATGTTTTCTCCTATTGTTTAAAGTTTAACCTTGAAACATCATTTTTATGTTTTACACTTAGAAATAAAGAAAATATTTATGGGAATCATTAATTTAATCTGGTATTCGTTAATAAGCCATGGATAAAGATCAACTATCCCCTTTTGCCTATAGCAGACGGGAAATTAGCATATTCATTAATTGTATTTATCCTTCCATTTATATTCCCAAACTAATTATACTAATTTGACTTAATTATGCATAGTATATTCATTTGTGCCAGCAACAGGACAAAAAGATGCATTTAAATATAATACCGTAGATATATATTTAAATATAATACTGTAGATATTATATACATGAAGCAAAACCAATAGAACACACACATATATATATTATATATGTATAACATATACTATATACAATACATATAAAGTATATATAAAATATACTCAAAATACATACATAAGCTTTAGATTCTTTCTTAATAAATCTGAATAAGTTCTAAGATTTATTATAGGAATTGGCTTACATGATTGTTGTGTTATCTTAGAAAGTTCAGTATCCATAAATCAGGCAGTCAGTGAAGGCAATCTAGATCTCAGGTGCATGGGCCACAGATAATATATTTTCTCACTCTTTCTCTCACTCTGTCTCTCATTCTTACTCACTTTTTCTGTCCTTCTTTCTATCTCTCTCTCTCAGTCTCTGCAAAGCCTTATCCTTGATTTTAAGGACTTCCAATAGAATTAATCAGATCCACCTAGATTATCCAGAGCAATCTACTTAAAGTCAACTGATTAGGGACTTTACATCAGCAAAACAATTTCACAGCAGCATCTAAATTAATGTTTGATTGAGTAAATGGGAAATATAGCTGAACCAAGGTGAAATGCTAAAATATATATAAAAATCTGTTACCATTTTAAAATATCATCATAATTAAGGCTTTTAAAGTGCAAAATATTTCACGAAGTACCCAGAGAATACATTTTTTCCCACCCTAAGTCACAGTACAAACAAATAACTCCCCCAACAAAGGAAGAAGATAAATATAGTTAAAGGATTCAGTGATAAAACATTAAGTAAGAAACGGCATATCAAAATACACAAAGGAGAATTTGATTTTCAGTAGTGATAACTCAGTTTGATTTAGAAAAAAAACACTCTGCAGAAAACAATTAGAAAAGCTGTACAAAAATATTTTAATATATTTTTAAGATATGAATGAGCTACTAAAGCATCAAGAATATGAAAATCCAATATTCAGAAACAAAGGGAAAATTTGAATGATATGCAAGGCATTTCACTTTTCTTTTCTTCTCAGTGCATTAATCAATCATTATCTGATTTCTATAGGCTGAAAACCCGTCATAATTTTTATCAGTTTCATAAAGCTGCGAAAGACTACTGGAATTCAAGGCCCAGCCAAAAGAAGAGTCTCTTTCAACCACCCCAGGCTTTCATTGTATACTTTTGAGGGCTACACTCTAAAGGAAGAACTAGGTACGGAAAAGACCTTTCAATAAATTAAAGCCAGTTGTTAATCAGATCAATCACTTAATGTATAGCTGTGACATGCCCATATTCTAAGTGGAAGAAAGAAGCTAACATAAATCCTCTTTGAGTGAAGACTAGAATTCTAAATCTTCAACTATCTCTACAGTATTTCATATACAATGTCTGACATGTAATAAAAGGAACATACATACTGAGATATAATACCAGGCAACCAATACCAATAAAAAACTATATGACAGACATAGATGTAAAGAAGCTAAAGATGTTAAGATTACCAGACACAGACATTAAAATAACTGTTAACAATATGAGCATATTAGTCCGGGTTCTCTAGAGGGACAGAACTAATAGAATATATATATATATATACACACACACACATATATATACATATATATATATATATATATATGTATATATATGTGTGTGTGTATGTGTGTATATACATACATGTATATATATATATATATATATATATGAGTTTATTAAGTGTTAACATACATGATCACAAGGTCTCACAGTAGGTTTTCTGCAAGCTGAGGAGAGAGGAGAGCCAGACTAAGTCCCAAAACTAAATAACTTGGAGTTCAATGTTCCAGGGCAGGAAGCACTCAGCACAGCAGAAAAATGTAGGTTGAGAGACTATGCCAGTCTCTCATTTTCACATTTTTCTGCCTGCTTTATATTTGCTAACAGCTGATTAGATGGTTAACAATACTTAACTGTTGATATGAAGTCAATAAATTTTGTGTCACATAATAAAGGAAAGAGTAATTAAAATGAAGATATTTTCTTGGTATAAGTGGATAGATGCACAAACATGCTTTTAACAAAAGGAGGAAATACTCATGACAATTACAATCCCCTTTTCTGCAGCTGGTCACATGGTCATTTTAGCTGGTATTGATGACTACCTTCTTCTATTACCCATTCTGAATTCCCTTTGCATTCAGCAAACACCTCAGCAGGTTGTGCTTTTATTCTGAACTGAGTGACCCAAATCTTCATTCCTGAAGGATCTGAGCCATTTGTGGTCCTGCCTGGATTGGGCTGTTGTAGTTTCCCATTAACCTTAATCACAGGGCATGGTAATACTCAGAGATGCCCTAATAGATCTCCTGTATTCCATGCATACATTTCCTTACCTCTGTTGTGAAGTAGTAGGCTGATTTCATCTTGTAGTCTAGGTCAATCACTCCAGCCAACACTGTAATTCCCTTCTTAGCTTTGTTGTTTCTCTTGGTGGCAGAGTTCCTCCCTCTGGAACTAAGACCTGTAGGACAGCAGAATGTAATGTCACAGGAACAGGAAGCAAAAAATTTTGCCAGTGGTTCACTAGGGGTTATGGTGAGAGGTGCCACTTCCACTTCCATTTCTTAAATCCTGGACCTGTGAATCCTAGCTATGGAAAAACAGTACCATATGTTGGATGCTGATTCAGATCATACATGGCCTTCTGGAGAACTTTGCACCAGCTCTGCAAAGTATTGTTGCCTAATTGGCATTGTAATTGTGACTTCAAAAGGCCATTTTACTGTTCTATTCATACAGCTACTTCAGGATGATGGGGAATACGGTAAGACTAGTGAATTCTATGAGCACGGGCCTACTGCCACACTTCTTTAGCTATAAAGTTAGTGACTTGGTCAAAGACAATGTTGTGTGGAACACCATGATGGTGGATAAGGCATTCCGTGAGTCCACAGATGGTAGTCTTGGCAGAACCATTACATGCAGGATACACAAACCCATATTTAGTAAGTGTTTATTCCAGGGATGACAAACCTCTTCCCTTTCCATGACAGAAGAGTTTCAATATAATCAACCTGGCATCAGTTAGCTGGCTGATTACCCCAAGGAATGTTGCCATATCGAGGGCTCAGCATTAGTCTCTGCTGCTGGAAAATTGGGCACTCTGCAGTGGCTGTAACCAAATCAGCCTTAGTGAGTGGAAGTCCATATTGCTGAACCCATGAGTAACCTCCATCCCTGTCACCATGGACACTTTCTTCATGAGCCCATTGGGCGATAACAGGGATGACTGGGGAAAGAGGATGAGTACTACCCACAGAATCAGTCATCCTGTCCACTTGATTATTAAAATCCTCTTCTGCTGAGGTCACCTGTTGGTGAGCACTCATATGGGATACAAATATCTTCTTTTGTTTTTATTTTTTTATGTTTTTTTTTTTAATATGGAACACTTCACAAATTTGCATGTCATCTTTGTGCAGGGACCATGCTAATCTCTGTATCGTTCCAATTTTAGTATATGTGCTGCCGAAGCAAGCACAGGATACAAATATCTTCATGGTTTTTGAACACACAGAGAGGTCCATCCGCATATCTCTTCTCCAAGTTTCTTTGTCACCAATTTTCCACTTTTGAGTGGTGCTTGCATTTATTGTGCAAAACCACCTGTAAACCCGTCCCTAGTCTTCTCTTGCTGTCAAGCGATTATAGGGAACTCCCCATGAGGCCATCGGTGCAGGCTGGTAAAGACAAGTCAGGGTGGCAGGAGTGGAGACCATCGGCTTTTGAGACACTTCTTCATATAACTTACTTGTGCCTTCAGGATATGCTCAGGCCTGATTACGGGTATACCACTTCCATTTGATGATGGAATGCTGCTATGCATGATCCACTTTATGGTTAGATGGGTCAGAAAGAACCCAGTTCATGATAGGTAGTTCAGGTTGCATGGTAACTTAATGACATATAGTCAAACATTGAGTTTCCACCAAAGCCCAGTACCTGGCCAAGAGCTGTCTCATGAAAGAGAGTAGTTATGTGCAGAAGACGGCAGGGCCTTCCTCTAAAATCCTAGAGGCATCTGTGGTAATTCACCTGTGGGGGCCTGCCAAAGGCTCCAAACAGCATTCTTGTCTGACACTGACACCTGAAGCACCAATGGATCTGCTTCAGGTGTCAGTGTCATATCAGATTATTCTGGTAGCCACTTTGCCTCTACTGTTCATTATCATAGCTATGCCTACAATGCCTTTGACTGCTGAGCACTGTCACCTCAGGAAATAATTATTCCCACTGTATTTAAATTTTGTAGTTGAATGATTGCAGTTCCCACAGTTGTATCTGATATAAAGAGAAGGGCAATTACAAGGATCTTCAAAGTTGCTGGTGCTGCCCTCACATATCTATTTCACAAAGCTTTGGTCAAGGGTATTAGAATCTTTTTTACCTCCCAGAACTGCACCATTAAAAACAGAGTCCCTACTTAGTGAGCCCAAATCCATAAACTCAGCATTATCCAACTCTATGTTCCTTCCATCATTATCCCACATCCTTAATATCTATTCCCATGCCTGTTCTCCAGATTTCTGCTTGTATAAATTAGAAAATTCCAGCAGTTCCTTTTGAGTGTAGCACACTTCATGGGTGACACTGTCAATCTCACTTCTAATGGTCCATTGGGACTTTAGCCTAGTTGTAGGACTAGAAGCAAACAGGGCTGCTGGGGGTGGCTCCTGAGGAGAATCAGCATTATCTTGCCTGGCAACTGCCCCAAGGGAGGCCATCACTGTTATCTCAAGCAGTGCAGGGTTTATCTCTTCAGGCAAAGATGGAAAGGTTGATGGCAGCTTGGGTTGGGGAGGGGATGCTGCCACTATTGGGGATGGGAATTTTTTTCTTCTAGGGAAAAAGGTTCTTCAGAGTTTACTAACTCAGTGTCTGCAGCTTTATCAGGGTCCTCCCACACATATCCCCATTCCAAGTTGCAGGGGTCCCATTCTTTCTTAATCAATACCCTCACTTTAACAATAGACACCTAGTGAGGCTGTGCATGCATCTTTCATTGCAGGTCAGCCACTGGCATGATAAGAGCTTGTGTTTGTTATTCCACAATTTCATCCATTTCTCTATAGGATATAAGACTCTCATTCACGGTAGTCAGCAGATTTGAGGTGCAGTATGTGCTTCTGAAGCTGGGAGACAGAATTCCTGACTTCATTTTCTTTCATCATTTTGTTCACTGAACTTTGGGGCAACCATCAACCTTCATTATGTTTCTTGGTTTTCCACATGTGGTGAAAGGTATTATGTACAGAGTCCCTAAACTCCTTGCTCTCACAAGCAGTGAATCAGGAGTGTCAAATGCATTTATTTTGCATATCTTTCTAAATAGTTCATGCCAAGGACTATCAGTGTTATCCATACTATTAGAAGTAGATTCCTTAGCATTTTGGGGTATAATCCTATTAAGCAGCCAACTCCAGAAACCCCAAAACCAATGAAAGAACTGCATCTTTAATATTCTGTTCCTTTAGAATCACTCCTCCTACCAAAATCTGTATTAGTCAGCGTTCTCCAGAGGAAAAGAGCTAATAGGATACATATCTATCTATCTATCTATCTATCTATCTATATGTACACACACACACACATATATATGATATATATAGGATATATATACCATATATATAAAGGGAAGATATATATATGAGATAGATATATAAATATATATATATGATACATATATACATATATACATATATATATATATATACACACACATATATAAAGGGGAGTTTATTAAATATTAAATTACATGGTGACAAGGTCCCACCATAGACAGTCTGCAAGCTGAGGAGCAAGGAAAGCCAGTCCGAGTCCCAAAACTGAAGAACTTGCAGTCCATTTTTTCAGGGCACGAAGCATCCAACATGGGAGAAAGATGTAGGGTAGGAGGCTAGGACAATCTCTCCTTTTCATGTTTTTCTGCCTGTTTTATATTTGCTAGCTGCTAATTAGATAGTTCCCATCCAATTAAGGATGAGTCTGCCTTTCCCAGACCACTGACTTAAATGTTAATCTCCTTTGGCATCATCCTCACAGACACACCCAGGATTAATATGTTGTACCCATTAATCCACTTAAGTTCACACTCAGTATTAACCATCACAATAAGTAAGATGAGAATTTTTGCCTAGAATAAGACTTTGTAAATAAGAATCATATGGGAGTCTTCCAGCTTCTGATCCAGTATATAAAATGATTCAAAGTTGCCACTTTATTCTAACAAGACCAAAGCTGACCACACTAAAAACAAAACAAAACAATTTTTAGGCACATAAGAGAAGTGAGATCACATGGCAAACCACTATTTCCAACATTGGACAGATATATGGGTATATATGAAGAATGATGATATACAGAGCAGAAACCTCTGTGAGAACCAGATAGGTAATTCTGAACTGTAATTGAATAAGTAATGGAGGCCCAGTATGGGAAAGTCTGATTGTTAAAACCTCTAAGAGAGCCCATTCTAAGGTAGAGCTCCAAATTTTTGTGAGCTTTACCAGGTCATTACAATAAATATCAGAAAAAAACTTCCATGTGCTTCTTTCAATGGGAGGAGAAAATGAATGATTTGGAAATATACCAGAATATTCTGTTATTCTTAAAAACGTTTGCCTCAGGATGAGCTATTTTAAAAGAGCTTAAAACACTAGAGGTTTATCAGAACCTAACCAACCTGGGGGAAATGTAATTCCCAACTCAAAGCCCTTCTAGCCATTCTACTCCACCTAAGGCTAAAAAGAACTGGTAAATTTTATAGTCAAAGTTCACCCCCAAACTGAAATTTAATCATAGGACTCCAGAATGCTTCCTTTGCCCTCACTCCTTACTACTATTTTACAACAAGCTTATTTACAGAAGTTCATTTTATTATTATTCATTTTATTATTTTATTTTTAGTAGAAACAGGTTACCACAACATTGCCCAGGCTGCTTTCATACTCCTAGGTTCAAGTAATTCTCCTGCCTTGACATCCCAAAGTGCTGGGATTATAGGCATCAGACACCATGACTGGCCAGTAGTTCATTTTTACTCAATCCACCATGAACCACATTTTAACAAAAAATTACAAAGCATACTAAAATGTAAAAACAAACAAACAAAAAACAGTTTGAAAAAATGGAAAAAGCCATCAAGACCGGAGTCAGATATGGCAGTGTTATTACCTGAATAAGCCCTCATGAATAGGATTAGTGCCCTTACATGAGGTTTCAGAGAGACCATCTACTCTACCTCTTTCATTATATGAGGTTGAGCCAAGAAGAAGGTCATGTATAAGACCAGGAAGGGGGCCTTCATCAGTCACTACATCTACCAGTACCTTGATCATGGACTTCTAAGCCCCTAGAACTGTAAGAAATATATGCCTGTAGTTTAGAAGGTATCAGTTTATGGTATTTTGTTATAGCAGTCCAAGTATACTGAGATAATTAGTAATGTTGAGAATGTTGAAAGGTTCAACCAAGAAACTTATAATAATTTACCGTTAACATGGTAAAAGCTTTAATGAAAAAGGTAGACAACACATAAGATCAAATGGATATGTAAGCAGAGAGATGAAAATTTTAAGGGATATTTAAAAGGAAATGATAGAGATTAAGATTAAAATACACTGTAACAAAAGGAACAATTAAAAAAAAAAAAAACATGTAACAGATGTAATATGAGAACACCAAAGGAAAAATAAAGAAACAGAGAGGACATGTTTTTTAAAAATATCCAAGAACTCATTAAAAGTGAGGAAAGAAATGAACATACAGATTCAAGAAACTCAGCTAAAATAAATCAAGAGAGAACCATAGGAAAACATATTATAATTAGCATATCTAAAATCAAAGATAAAGAAATAACTGCACAAGCAGCAAGTGAAAAGTGATTTAACACGTATAAGGGAGCTTCTGTTACATTATCAGTGGATTTCTCAGGAGAAATATTGCAGCCCAGAAGGGTGATAATATTTTCAAAGTGTTGAATAAAAAATAAAATCCTCAACAAAGAATTTTGTATCTGACCAAACTATCCCAGAAATGAGAAATTAAGACATTGTTAGATAAGCAAAAGCTAAGGGAGTACATCACCACTAGGCCTGTTCTACACACACACACACACACACACACAATCACACACACACACACACTAAAAGGTGTCTTTCAAGTTGAAATGAAAGAACAATAGAATTAACATAAAGTTTTTCAAAAACTGTTTACCACCAGTAAAGGGAAATAGGTGGATAAATATATTAAAACACACTATTGTAATTTTGGTGCATAGAATGTAAATGCCAAAGGCAAAAAATAATGATAAATCTATGTCAATGACTGTACAATATATAAAGATATAAGTTATGACAAAAACAACATAAACTGAGGGTAACATCGAGGTTGTAAAGGAGTAGAATTTTTGTATTGAATTGAAGTTGAATTCTTGCCAAATTAAAATAGAATGCTATAATTTTAAGATTCCTTATGCCATTTTATAGTAACCATGATGTAATTATTTATAAAATAAGTACAGAAGAAAATGAGCAGAGAATCAAATCACATAAATAAAAAACTTTTACAGACACAAAAGAAGTCAATAATATTGGATAGGAGAAACAAAATGGCTACAAATATACAGAAGACAATTAACAAAATTATAACAGTAAGTCCTTCTTATTGAGAAATACTTCACAAGTAAATAATTAAATTCCCTAATCAAAAGACAGATTGGCTGAATGGATTAAAAAACAAGATCCAACTATATGATGTGATCAAGAGACTTACTTTAGATTTAAGGACACATAGGCTGGACATGAAATAAGAAAAAAAGATGTTCCATAAAAATAATAAACAAGAAAAATCAGGAATGGCTATACAAATAGTAGACAAATAGACTAATCCAAAACAGTTACAAGAAACAGAAAAGGACATAACATAATGCTAAAAAGGTCAATTAACCAAGATATAGGAATTATAAATATTTATGCACCAAAGATCAGAGTTTCAAGTGCATGAAGTAATCTTTTATAGAATTGAAGTGAGAAATAAACAACAGCATAATAATAGTTGAATTCAATACCTAACTTTCAATAAGAGATAGAAAAGCCAGATAGTTTATATGAAACCAAAAAAGAGCCTGCATAGCCAAGACAATCCTTAGCAAAAAGAACAAAGCTGGAGGCATCATGCTAACTTACTTCAAACTATACTACAAGCCTACAGTAATCAAAACACCATGGTGCTGGTACCAAAACAGAGATATAGATCAATGGAACAGAACAGAGGCCTCGGAAGTAAAGCCACACATCTATAACCATCCGATCTTTGACAAACCTGACAAAAACAAGCAATGGGGAAAGGATTCCCTGTTTAATAAATGGTGTTGGGAAAACTGGCTAGCAGTGTGCAGAAAACTGAAACTGGACCCCTTCCTTACACCTTATACAAAAATTAATTCATGATAGATTAAAGACTTAAACATAAGACCTAAAATCATTCAAGACATAGGCATGGACAAAGACTTCATGACTAAAACACCAAAAGCAAAGGTAACAAAATCCAAAATTGAAAAATGGGATCTAATTAAACTAAAGAGCTTCTGCAGAGCAAAAGGAACTATCATCAGAGTAAACAGGTAACCTACAGAATGGGAGAACATTTTTGCAATCTATCCATCTGCCAAAGGGTTAATATCCAGACTCTACAAAGAATATTAACAAATTTACATTAAAAATAGAAACAACCCTATTTAAAAGTAGGCAAAGGATATGAACAGACACTTCTTAAAATAAGACATTTATATGACAAAAAAACACATGAAAAATAGCTCATCGTCACTGGTCATTAGAGAAATGCAAATCAAAACCGCAATGACACACCATCTCATGCCAGTTAGGATGGAGATATTAAAAAGTCAAAAAACAACAGATGCTGGAGAGGATGTGGAGAAATAGGAAGGCTTTTACACTGTTGGTAGGAGTGTAAATTAGTTCAACCATTGTGGAAGACAGTGTGGCTATACCTGAAGGATCTAGAAGCAGAAATACTATCTGATTCAGCAATCCCATTACTGGGTATATACACAAAGAATTATAAATCATTCAAGTATAAAAACACATGCACTCTTACGTTTAATGTGAAACTGTTCACAATAGTAAATACTTGAAACCAACCCAAATGATCATCGATGATAGACTGGATAAAGAAAATGTGGCACATACACACCATGGAATACTATGCAGCTATAAAAAGAATGAGTTCATGTTGTTTGCAGAAACATGGAAGAAGCAGGAAATCACCATTCTCAGCAAACTAACACAAGATCAAAAAACCAAACACTGCATGTTCTCACTCATAAGTGGGAGTTGAACAATGAGAACACATGGACACAAGGAGGGGAACATCACACATGGGGTGAGGATCTAGGGGAGGGATAGCATTAGGAGAAATACCTAATATAGATGATGGGTTGATGGGTGCAGCAAACCACCATAGCATGTATATAGCTATGTCATAAACCAGCGTGTTCTACGCATGTACCCAGAACTTAAAGTTTAAGAAAAAAAGGTAGTACCCAGTAAGACATTTTACATTTAAATTACAATTGTATGTTTTTCAGGAATTAAAGTGATTCCATTTTTTCATATTCAAACACAAAATGGTAAATTTTCATTTACCATAGCACAATTCAAGTATTCTCTTAAATTTAAATTTAGTCTACTAGAACATAATAGTGACTTTATACAAACTTTTAAAAGATGGCTGTTATACAAAAGTATGACTCTATTACTCTAAATTGCCTAGAATAAGTGGAAAAAACAAATGACAGTGGACAAAAGCTTTTATGAGTGAGTCAACACATAAAACCTTTCACACATCAGTAATGAGGCATTTCTCAGTAACATCCCAAAAGTATTTGAATTCATGTAAACAAAGGCTATCTATATTCCTTTAGGGAGAAAATGTACTACTAAAGATAAAATATATTCAAATGCCAGTGCTTCAATCCATATATTAGTTGAATAGCACACAAAACCAAAAAGGAATTACTCATTTAATAACTGAAAGATATTATTTATTATTGAAATAAAAGATGCTTTTTGAAAACAAAATAAACAAAAAAAGAAATTAGTGCACAAATCAAGAAGTTATTTGAAACTAATGAGAACAAAGGTACAATGCACCAAAATTTCTGAGACACAATTAAGGCAGTGCTAGGAGAAAAATTTATAGCACTAAATGCCCACATCAAAAAGTTAATAAAGCATCAATTTAGTAATCTAACATCGCAACTAAAAGAATTAGAGAACCAAGAGAAAACCAATGCCAAAGCTAATATTAGACAAGAAATAACCAAAATCAGAGCTGAAAAGAGACAGAGACATGAAAAACTATTCAAAAAAATCAATAAATTAAGGAGCTGATTTTTTTGAAAAATATAATAAAATAAATATACCACTAGCTAGACTAATAAAGAAAAAATATTTAATTAATTAAACACAATCAGAAATGAAAAGGAGACTATTACCGCTGACCTACAGAAATACAAATGAACGTCACAGACAATTATAAACATTTCTATGCACACAGACTAAAAAATCTAGAAGAAATGGATAAATTCCTGGAAACATGCACCCTATCAAGTCTGAAACAGAAAAAAGAAATTGAATCCCTTAACAGACTAATAAGGAGCTCTGAAATTGACGCAGTAATAAATAACCTACCAATAAAAGAAAGCCAATGATCAGACAGATTCACAGCTGAATTCTATCAGATGTACAAAAAAGGCTGGTGCCATTCCTGCTAAAAATATTACCAAAAAAATGAGGAGGAATAACTCCTCCACCATTCTATGAAGCCAACGTCATCCTGATACTAAAACTTGGCAAAAACCCAACAAAATAAGAAAATATAATGCCAATATCCTTGATGAATATTGATGTAAAAATCCTCAAAATAAAATACTGGCAAATCCATCAATATATTAAAAATTTTCTTTACCACAATCAATTAGGCTTTATCCCTGGGGTGCAAAGCAGGTTCAACATACATAAATTAACAAATGTGATTCATCACATAAACATAACTAAAGACAAAAATCACGATTATATCAATAGGTGCAAAAAAGGCTTTTGATAAAATTCAACACCACTTCATGTTAAAAATGGACACACTCAGAGCCAACATTATACTGAAAGGGCAAAAACTGGAAATATTTTCCTTGAAAACTGGCGCAACACAAAGATGTTCTCTCTCACCAATCTTTTTTAACAGAGTAATGGAAGTCTTTGTCAGAGAAATAAAAAAACAATGAAATAGGAGGAGAGAAAGTCAAACTGTTTACAGATGACATAATTATATATTTAGAAAACATGATAGTCCCACCCCAAAAGCTCCTGAAGCTTATAAGCAATTTTAGCAAAGCCTCAGAATATAAAATCAATGTAAAAAGTTACTAGCATTCCTATATAGCAACAACAGTCAAGCTGGGTGCCAAATCAGGAACAGAATCCCATTCAAAATAGCCACACAAAAAATAAAGTATCTAGCAATTCAGCTAACAAAAGAGGTGAAAGATCTCTATAAGAAGAACTAGAAAACACTGCTCCTGGGAGGCAGAGGTTGCAGTGAGCTGAATTGTGCCAAACCTGGGTGAGAGAGTAAGACTCTATCTCAAAAAAAAAAAAAAAAAAAAAAAAAAAAAGGAATTCAGTGATGATCCAAACGAAAAAACATCCCATGCTCAAGGATAGGAGGAATCAATATCATTAAAACGGCCATACTGCTGAAAGCAATGTATATATTCAATGCTATTCCTATTAAACTACCATTGGTATTTGTCACAGAACTAGAAAAAAGTATTTTCAAATTCATATGGAACAAAACAAACAAACAAACAAACAAAAAACAAAAATAGAAATGTCCAAATACCCAAGGCAATCCCAAGCAAAAGGAACAAAGCTGGAGGCATCCCACTACTCAACTTCAAACTATACTACAGGGCTGCTGTAACTAAAATAGCAAGGTAGAGGTGCAAAAACAGACACATAAGAAATAGAACAGAATAGAAAACCCACAAATAATATCATGCAGCTACAACTATCTGATCTTCAACAAAGCTGATAAAAACAAGCAACGGCGAATGGACTTCCTATTAATAAATGGTGTTGAGATAACTGGCTATTCTTTTTCAGATGATTGAAACTGAATCACTTTTGAAACTGAATACCGTTTTTACATCATATACAAAAAGCAAATTAAAATGAATTAAATACTTAAATGTTCAACCAAAACTGTAAAAACTCTGGAAGACAACCTATGCATTATTATTCTGGACATAGAAACAGGCAAAATTTCAGGCTGAAGATGCCAAAAGCAATTGCAACAAAAGTAAAACTTGGCAAATAGGATCTAGTTAAACTAAAGATCTTCTGCATAGCAAAACATCCTATCAACAGTGTGAACAGACATTTTACAGAATGGGAGGACATTTTTACAAAGTGTTTATTTGACAAAGATATTTTATTATCTGTAAGGAACTCAAACTAATTTACAATAAAAAACTATTAAAAAGTTTGCAAAGGACATGAACAGACACTTTTAAAAATAAAACATTCATATGAACAATAATCATATTTTTAGGAAGCTCAATATCACTAATCATTAGAAAAATTCCAATCAAATACACAAGGAGATATAATGACACATTAGTCAGACTGTCTATTATAAAAAATACAGATGTTGGGAAAGTTATGATTTATACACTATTGGTGGGAGTATTGATTAATTTAACCATTGTGGAAGATAGTGTGGTAATTCCACAAATACCTGTAAACAAAACTACCATTTGACCCAGCATTCCCATTATTGGGTATATACTCAAGGGAATTTAAACTGTTCTATCATAAAGACACACACATGCATAGGTTCACTGCAGCACTATTTACAATAGCAAAGCCATGAAATCAACCTAAAGGCCCATCACTTGTAGGTTGGATTTAAAAAAATGTGGTACATATATATCACATAATACTATGCAACCATAAAAAAAGAAAAAGACTGAAATCATGTCCTCTGCAGAAACATGGGTGCTGCTAGAGGCCATTATCCTATGTAAACTAATGCAGGAACAGAAAACTAAATACTACATATTCCCACTTATAAGTGGAATATAAATGTTATGGATACACAGAGGGGAACAATAGAAACTGTGGCCTACCAGAGGGTGGAGAGTGGGAGGAGAGTGAGGATTAGGAAAAATAAGTAATGGATACTAGGCTTAATATCTGGGTGTTGAAATAATCTATATAACAAACCCCATGACATAAATTTAGCTTTGTAACAAACTTGAGTATGTACTTTTAAACTTAAAATAAAAGTTAACCATAAAATAGAAAATAAAATTGATTTTCTTAATGATACTTTTTTCACAATTCAAATAATATGTGCTGATTTAAAAAAGAAAGAAAATAAAGAAAAATCAATGAGTAATTATTGATTTTTTTTTCAAAAATCAAGACTATTTACAATCCTTAGCTTGATTAACTAAAAAAAAAAAGAAGATTCAAATGACGAAAATCAGAAATGAAAGAATGGACATTAAAACTGCTAGCACAGAAATAAAAAAAAAACATTATAAAAGATAATATGAACACATGTTCACCAACAAATTTGATAACAGGGAAGAAATTGATAGAAACACATATCAATAAAAATGAACAGACCAAAATGAGTAAAGAGAAATCCTGAAAATTTTCTTTTTTTCTATTTTTTTAAATTGCATTTTAGGTTTTGGGGTACATATGAAGAACATGCAAGATTGTTGCATAGGTACACACATGGCAGTGTGATTTGCTGCCTTCCTCCCCCTCACCTATATCTGTCATTTCTCCCCATGCTATCTCTCCCCACCTCTCCATCCCCCATCCCTCCCCCATTTCCCCCCAACGGACCCCAGTGTGTAGTGCTCCCCTCCCCGTGTCCATGTGTTCTCATTGTTCAGCACCTGCCTATGAGGGAGAACATGCGGTGTTTGATTTTCTGCTCTTGTGTCAGTTTGCTGAGAATGATGGTTTCCAGTTTCATCCATGTCCCTAAATAGGACACGAACTCATTGTTTTTGATGGCTGCGTAATATTCCATGGTGTATATGTATCACATTTTCCCTGTCCAGTCTATCATCGATGGGCATTTGGGTTGGTTCCAGGTCTTTGCTATTGTAAACAGTGCTGCAATGAACATTCGTGTGCATGTGTCCTTATAGTAGAATGATTTATAATCCTTTGGATATATACTCAGTAATGAGATTGCTGGGTCAAATGGGATTTCTATTTTTAGGTCATTGAGGAATCACCACATAGAAAATTTTCTAAGGACACTGAAGAAGAGTTAAAACACAAAAGACACTATTACATATAATAATAATATATAACGTATATTACATTATATATTTTATATATATGACAGACCAATATTCCCAATGAATATTTGTGCAAAATCCTCAACAAAATACTAATAAACTAAATTCAACAGCACACTTAAAGTGTAAGGCACCATGACCAAGTGGGATTTATTTCTAGGATGTAATGATGGTTCAACATATGAAAATCAGTGTGATATATTACATTAACAAAATAAAGGGAAAAATGACATTCTTATATTTGTTATTGCAGAAAAAAACATTAATTAGAATTCAATATACTTTTATAATTTAAAAACTCAATAAACAGAGAATAGAAAGAAACTACCTCAACATAATGAAAGGCCATTTATGAAAAACTCATAACTAACATTATACCCAATGGCAAAACAACAAAAGCTTTTCTTCTAAGATCAGACACAAGGCAGAGATGCTCACTCTTGCCACTTCTATTCAACATAATATTGGAAATCCTATCCAGAGAAATTAAGTCAATAAAAATACAGTAAAAGACTTCTGGATTTGAAAGAAGTAAAATTATCTCTGCTAACAGATTACATGGTTTTATATACAGAAAACCCTAAAAAATTCCAAAAAAAGTTAAAAGTAACAAATTTAACAGAGTTACAAGATGTAAAATCAATACACATAAGTCAGTTGCATTTCTATACACTATCAATGAACAACCTGAAAAGTAACAATTCCATTTATAATAACATCATTAATAATAAAATACTTAAGACTAAACATAAAAAAGTAAAAAAAAAAAGCGTATACACTAAAAGCTATAAAGCATTGCTAAAAGAAATTTAAAAAAAGATAGAAATGGAAAGACATCTTGTATTCATTGTTTGGAAGAGTTAATGTTGTTAAGGTATCTATACTACCTCTGATGGTTAATATAAGGTGTCAACTTAATTGGATTGAGGGGTGCCTAGATGACTGGAGAAGCACTGTTTCTAAGTATGTCTGTAAGAATTTTTCAGAAGAGATTTACATGTGAGTCAGTGAACTAATAAAAGATGAAGACCTGCCCTCAGTATATTTGGGTGCCATCCTATCAGCTGCCAACTCAGCTAGAAAAATGCAAGTAGAAGGCAGACATTCAGCTTGCTGAGCTTCCCACCTCCCATCCGTCTCTCTCTCTCTCTCTCTCTCTCTCTCACTCTCATTGTGTGTGTGTGTGTGTGTGTCTTTATCTCTTTCCTCTTTTCCCTAGGAGGTCTCTTTTTCTCCTTTTGCCCTTGAATATCAGACTCCAGTTTCTTCAGCCTTTGGACTCCAGGACTTGCACCAAAGGCCTCTCAGTGACAGCAAAAAAAAACCATAAACTGATCCTTTGCTATAGCTATACAATATTCCATGCTGTATATGTGCCACTTTTTTTTTTTTTTTTTTTTTTTTTTTTTTTTTTTTTTTTTTTTTTTTTTGAGACGGAGTTTCGCTCTTGTTACCCAGGCTGGAGTGCAATGGCGCGATCTCGGCTCACCGCAACCTCCGCCTCCTGGGTTCAGGCAATTCTCCTGCCTCAGCCTCCTGAGTGGCTGGGATTACAGGCACGTGCCACCATGCCCAGCTAATTTTTAGTATTTTTAGTAGAGATGGGGTTTCACCATGTTGACCAGGATGGTCTCGATCTCTTGACCTCGTGATCCACCCGCCTCGGCCTCCCAAAGTGCTGGGATTACAGGCTTGAGCCACCACGCCCGGCCATGTGTCACATTTTTTAATTCAGTTTATCATTGATGAGCATTTGGGTTGGTTCCAAGACTTTGCTATTGTGAACACTGCTGCAATAAACATACGTGTGCAAGTGTCTTTAAAGTAGAATGATTTATAACCTTTTGAGTATATACTCAGTAATGGGATTGCTGGGTCAAATGGTATTTCTGGATCTAGACCCTTGAGGGATCCCCACACTGTTTTCCACAATGATTGAACGAATTTACCCTTCCACCAACAGTATAAAATCATTCATATTTCTCCACGTCCTCTTCAGCATCTGTTGTTTCCTGACTTTTTAACTGGCATGAGGTGGTATCCTATTGTGGTTTTGATTTGTATTTCTGTAATGACCAACGATGAGCTTTTTTCTTTTTTTTAATGTGTTTGTTGGCCATATCAATGTCTTCTTTTGAGATGTGTCTATTTATATCCTTTGCCTACTTTTTAAAAAAAAATTATTTATGCCGGGCGCGGTGGCTCAAGCCTGTAATCCCAGCACTTTGGGAGGCCGAGGCGGGTGGATCACGAGGTCAAGAGATCGAGACCATCCTGGTCAACTTGGTGAAACCCCGTCTCTACTAAAAATACAAAACATTAGCTGGGCATGGTGGCGCGTGCCTGTAATCCCAGCTACTCAGGAGGCTGAGGCAGGAGAATTGCCTGAACCCAGGAGGCGGAGGTTGTGGTGAGCCGAGATCGCGCCATTGCACTCCAGCCTGGGTAACAAGAGCGAAACTCTGTCTCAAAAAAAAAAAAAAAAAAAAAAAAAAATCATTTATTTATTTATTTACTTATTTTTGGCTTTTTAAAATTGTATTTTAGGTTCTGGGGTACATGTACAGATCATGCAGGATTGTTGCATAGGTACATACACGGTAAGGTGGTTTGCTGCCTTCATCCCCCCATCACCTATATCTGGTATTTCTTTCCTCATTATCCCTCCCTACCCCCCACTGTCCCTCCCCTAGCCCACCCCAACTGACTGCAGTATGCGATGCTCCCTTCCCTGTGTCTATGTGCCCGCTTTTCGATGGTGTTGTTTGCTTTTCTTGTCAATTTGGTTACGTTCTTTGTAGATTCTGGATATTAGCCCTTTGTCAAATGAAGAGATTGCAATAATTTTCTTCCATTCCGTAGGTTGTCTGTTCACTCTGATGATAGTTTCTTTTGCTGTGCAGAAACTCTTCAGTTTAATTAGATCCCATTTGTCAATTTTGGCTTTTGTAGCCATTGATTTTGGTGTTTTAGTCATTAAGTCTTTGCCCATGTATATGTCCTGAGTGGCATTGCTTACATTTTCTTCTAGGGTTTTTATGGTTTTAGGTCTTATGTTTAAGTCTTTAATCTATCTTGAGTTAATTTTTATATAAGGTGTAAGGAAGGGGTTTCTGCATATGGCCAGCCAGTCTCCTGTATGAGGTGCCTGTGGACACTTGCTGGGAGTTGTCTCCCAGGCAGGAGGCACAGGGGTCAGGGACCCATGTGAGGAAGCAGTCTGTCCCCTAGCAGAGCTAGAGTGCTGTGCTGAGAGATCCGCTTCTCTCTTTAGAGCCAGCAGGCAAGAACATCTAAGACTGCTAAAAGCTGCGCCCAAAGCCGCCTCTTCTCCACGGTGCTCTGTCCCAGGGAGATGGGAATTTTATCTATAAGCCACTGCCTGGGGCTGCTGCCTTTCTTTCTGATATGCCCTGCCCAGAGAGGAGGAATCTAGAGAGGCTGTCTGGCTATAGTGGCTTTGCTGAGCTGCAGTGGGCTCTGCCCAGTTTATACTTCCTGGCATCTTTGTTTACACTGTGAGGGGAAAATCATCTACTCAAGCCTCGGTAATGGCAGACGCCCCTCCCTACACTAAGCTCAAGCCTCCCAGGTTGACTTAAGACTGCTGTATTGGCAGGCAGAATTTCAAGCCAGTGGATCTTCACTTGCTGTGCTCCATGTGGGTGGGAGACACTGAGGTAGACCACTTGGCTCCCTGGTTCAGGCCCCTTTCCGGGTTAGTGAATTATTCTCTCGCTGGCATTCCAGGTGTCACTGGAGCGTGAAAAACAAAACAAAACAAAACAAAAAAACTCCTGCAGCTACCTCGGTGTCTGCCCAAATGGCCGCCCAGTTTTGTGGTTGAAACCCAGAGTCCTGGTGGTGTAGGCCCCCAAGGAAGTCTTCTGGTCTACTGCTGGTTGCAAAGACCACTGGAAAAGCATAGTTTCTGGGCCAGAATGCACAGTTTTCCAAGGCACAGTCCCTCATGGATTCCTTTGGCTAGTGGAGGGAGTTTCCCAACCCCTTGCACTTCCTGGGCGAGGCAACACCCCACACTGTTTCGGCTTGCCCTCCATGGGCTACACTCACTGTCTAACCAGTCCCAATGAGATGAATCAGGTACCTCAGTTGGAAATGCAGAAATCACCTGCCTTCTGCAACAATCTCACTGGGAGCTGCAGACTGGAGCTGTTTCTATTTGGCCATCTTGCCAGTCACCAGCCAAAATGATTATTTTAAAAAAAGAACAAGGCTAGCGGATTCACTTTTTTTTTAATTTCCTGAAACTTATTCCAAAGTTTTAGAAATCAAAGTAGCATGGTATTGGCATAAAGACAGATCAATATGTTAATGGAGTGGAATAGAAACCTAGTATTGAACTTTCATGTATATGGTCAAATAATCTTTCACATGAGTGCTAAGACAATTCAATGGGGGAAAGGCCGGAATCTTCGACAAATGATGCTGGGAAAACTAGATATCCATATTCAAAAGAATGAAATCAGACTCTTGTCTTATACCATGCACCGAAATTAACTCAAAATGGATTAAGGAACTAAATGTAAGACCTAAAACTGTAAAACTCTTAGAAGAGAACTAGGGGCACAGCTTCAACATTAGACTTGGCAGTGATTTCTTGGACATGACACTAAAAGCACAGGCAGCAAATGCAAATATATATAGATAGATAGATAGACTGCTTTAAACTTACAAACTTTAAGCCATCAAAGTTGCCTTATCTTGAAACCAATACAGTGAAATGACAACATAAGAAATAAGAGAAAATAGTTTCAAATTGTATATCTGATAAGGAGTTAATATTTCGAATACATAATGAATGCATACAATTCAACAACAAAAATCAAATAACTCAATTTTAAAAATGGACAAGAGAGGTTAATAAATGATTCTGCAAAGATGATACATAAATCAGCAAGCATATGTAAGGATGCTTGATATCACTAATCATCACAGAAATATAAACCAAAACCACAATGAGATATGACCTCACATACATTAGGATGGTTATTTTAAAAACACTGAAAATAGCAAGTGTTGGCAAAGATCCGAGGAAATAAGAATGCTTGTGTAATGTTGGAAAGACTGTAAAACTGTGCAAATGTTATCAAAAACAGTAGAAAGGGCCCACGGAAAAAGTAAAAATTTAACTATTTTATAATCCTGCAATTCCTCTTCTGAATATGAACCCAAAATAACTGAAGGCAAGTCCTCAAAGAGATATTTATGCACCTATGTTCATTGCAACACTATTTATAACAGCCAAGATTTGGAATCACTGAAAATGTATATTGATGGATGGATATTCACAGAATGAAATATTATTCAGTTAAAAAGGAAAAAAAAATCACATGATATACTATGGATGAACCTTGAGCACATTATATTAAATGGTGTAGGACAGTCACAAAAAGACAAATACTGTATGATTCTACTTATATGAGGTATCTAGAGTAGCGAAATTTATAGACACAAAAAGTAGAATGATTACCATAGCTTGGAAGGAGATAGAAAATAGGAGTTGTTTAATGGGTACAGAGTTTCAGATTTGCAAGATGAGAAAGCTCAGAAAATCTCTTTCAAAACAATGTGAATATATTTAATAATACTGAACTGTAAACTTGAAAATAGATAAGATGGTAAATTTTTTATTATGTGTGATTCCTAGTCCCATTATCTCTAGGACTGTATTTGCTGCTACTGTCCCTCTTGCTCAACTGTTCTTAGTTATATTGGTATCTCAGATGTCCCTGAGACATGCTCTTGACCATTTCAACTAATTGTCTTTGCAGATTCTTTTGTATTTCTGAAATTCTCTTCCTGTAGATATTTGTTTGACTAACTTCTTCCCCTCCTAAAAGCTTTTGTTCTAACATTATCTTCTCAAATATGTTTACCCTCTCCACTCAAGTTATAATTAAAATATGTCTTCACTCTCACAACTTCTAATCTCCCTCACTTTGTTCTATTTATTTTTCCCATGATGTTTGTCTCCTTCTAACTGAAAACACAACTGTACCTTTCCTCACCATAAGCAATCTTGTAATGGCTTCTTTTCTTGTGTGAATCATGTTCCTCACTTTAGCCCCTAAGGCTTTACATGTGCTCTCTGTTACCTCTCTAAGCTCATTTTCTAGTACTCCCATCCCTCACCCTTCCTTACTAACCTCCATCTAGCCACTCAGGCTTCTTCTTACTGTTCTTGAAAACTGCTATGCATGTTTTAGCCTTGAGGTCTTGGTACATGTTGTTTTCTTCTCTGGAAGACAATTTCCTCAGATATAATTATGACTCTCCATTTCTTCAGTCTTTACCCAAAAGCCTCCTTCTTATCCAAGCCCCACATCTATATTTTTAGGCATCCCAGCACTTAATATCAGGTTCCCCTGCCTTATATACATTTCCTTATCACCTATTATTATTTAGCATAATATGTATTTTTTTTTGCCTCCTCCACTAAAATGTAAGCTACCTGATGGAAAAAACTTTAGTCTGATTTTTACTATTATACTTCCAGTACTTAGACTAGTAGACACAAAGTAAATATTTGTTTACTAAAATTAAAAAGCATTACATCATAATTTTTTGTGTGAACACATAAAAGAAAGCATATTTTCACCAAAAAAACCTAGATGTGAGGTCTAATATGTTATACAGAATAGAAAATATTTTCCTTTAAATAAAAGACGAGGACTGTCACTGTGTAATATATCTTCTATATGAGATATTTTCGGTTATATTATAATGTGACACACAATTTACATTAAAAAAAGAAAAAAAATCTTGTGAAAAGTTCAATTTTGACCACTGCTGTATTTGCGAAGTAAATATATGTTAATTTCTTTTCTTCAAAACAGAGTGCAGATTAAGTGACAATTACCGTATGACATACCCTTTAAATCTAATGAGCAAAGAATATTAAGGAATGGATAATTACTATACACTGTTTGTGCTTTTCATTTGTGCCAATGATAAAAAAGAGGTGGAGGGAATATTTGACTAATATAAATCCTTCTTCATATGTCTATAAAACAATTTAAATGTACGAGACATGACTTTACAGTAATTTGACTTATTTTCCTAAATTTGAAGACACTTCTAAAATGTGTTCAAGCTGTTTTTACATAAAATTCTAATAGACTTTTTAAAGGCAAACCCTCAACAAATAAATGATATTTCATGTAAGTACCTTGAACATAGTGAGAAAATTCCAATTTGAACACATTTCTTAATAACTGGATCTGTAGTATTTCATGCTTCTTTATTTTTGTGGGCCACAGTTTCCTCAGTATTGAGTTAAATAATCTTTAAAATCCCCTTCCTTTGTTAAAATCATAAAACTTTCTAAAATAATTATAGCTTCTATAATGGGAGGTGTTTAACTTGAGTACATTTTTTTCAGTCTCCAGCACCATAGTCCATCCATTTCACAGTTATAATACCAAATGTTCTAAGTGATAACAATGATAAATATAAGTGTCTGAATATCTTCAAACATGCAGTGTCTATTCACTGAAACAGAAAATACAACAAAAGTGGACATTGCAGTTGCAACAGATTGACAAGTGACAAGGTCAAGTTTATCAGTACATTAGCATAGTTCATCCCTATGCAACTAGTGATGGTGGAAGGAGAAAGTTTTTCAATTTAAAGACTGTGACTATCTTTAAGCATTTTTCCCAAGTTATAGCTTAAGGACATAGAGCCATTGCTTTATATATTTTCACTCTGTAAATGAATATACTCACAAAAAACGTAATCTCAAATTTGTAAAAAATGTACCTTTTTAGTAGATTTTTACCCAAAATGCAAACAAAATTTGTGTAAGGTATTTCTAAATATTACATTTAAGTCTAACCTATGAAGAACTGCTAAACAGGTTACTAGGTTAACACATAAACATGGGAAATTAAAAAACATTTAGTCTACATGATGTATATTAATATTTAAATGACGAATTTTCCCCTGTATATATCAAATTTACCTGTCGGTAACAGATCATTCATTTATGCATTCATTTATTTAAGAAATATTTACTTCCGATTTACACTTGTTATATACAAGGCTGGAAAGAGCATCACTGCTACCTTTCCAACAACAATAACAGAAACAAACCAGACATATACAAAATTTACAATTTTTTTGAACCTATCAGAAAGCTGAGGTCACAAGACAGCCAAATAATTTTAAATCTAAGACAAAAGAGGTAATGAGAGATGAGATGGATTTTTCTAATTTTCTGTAAATCCAAATGTTTCTCAAAAATTTTAAAAAGCTGTTATAAATTGTTGACAAAATGGTAAAATCTGACCAACACTGGGGAAAATATATAGAAGCCCTAGTGACATGGACATAAGGGGAATTCCCATTTACTTGCAGCATCTTCTCTGTGGATATCACTGGATACTCAATACAGAAATTGGTAAGGTCATGATAAAGCATTCCTCATAGTGCAAGTCTGGGTGAGATAAATAGCAGCAGCAACTTTTATTCTGATCTCTTTCTCCTATTTCACTTATGGAAACAGAAGCCTTAAGCTGTCGGGGGGAAAAGGGCAACAAATACTGTCGCCCTTAGAACACTCATGAACAAACCACAGCTGGTGGAAGAGAAAAGAAACAACAACACTCTACCCACGGGAAGACAGAAATACTTACTGAGCTAAGTACTACATATAGAGAAGAGCAAAAGTATTAACAGGATGACACTTCCAAGGTACAGGGTCAGTGTTTGCCTAGGATGGAGGACTGAGAGGAACACCAGAGAACTCCTTCTGCCATCAGGCTAAGACTCACGTGATAAGTAACAGGGAAATATTTCTGAGAGTGTTATAAGAGTCTGGAAGAAGACCCTCTCTGAGAAATAGTCTAAAGGGAATACTGACACTTGAGGGTAGAGCGGATATTAATAAAAACCTTTAGGCATACCAAAATTTACTCTAGACACAATGTATAACTTGAGGAATTTGAAGCTTGGCACACTCATATTAACAACTGCAGCAAGAAACCCCAAACCCTGCTCCACTTTTAACTATAATCACACACACACACACAAACACACACGAAACACATCATACCTAAAGCTTAGTAAAAGCAAAGGCTTGCCAAATTTTAACATAAAAAATATTCAGCTTCATACTTACTGTTTTACATGAGATACTTGTGTTTTAACAAAAATATATGAGTTACATTTAAAAAGCAATTATAAAAATACTGCAAAAAGACCAAACAATCAACAAAACCAGACTTGGATATGAGACAGATGTTGAAAGTCACACAAACAATTTAAATAACTATGATGAATATGTTGGAATTTCTCATGGACAAGATAGTATGCTATAATGGCATATTTTAGCAGGAAAAAAATTGAAACCATAAGAAAAAGTCAAATAAACTGCTAAAAATAAAAACACAGTAACTGATACAGAATGCCTTTGATGGGCTCACCAATAGATTGCAAACAAATGATTAGTGAACCAAGGAACTTCAAGATATACCCATAAAAATTATTCAAATAGAAACACAAAGAAAAAAAGGTAAAAATAAAATTATAGAGAAACCAAGATTTGATAAATAATATCAAATAATTTACCATATGTGTAATTGGAATCCCAAAAGTAGAAGAGGAAACAGAGAAAAAGAAATATTGGCCAAAAATTCTTCAAAATGAATACCACACAGCAAACTACACAATACCGAATTTCAGAGAAAACCACATGAAACAATTACCAACATATCCCCCGCTACACACACACAAACAAAAACTTACGTTCAAACAGATGAAAATCTAACTCAGTCAGAGAAAATGACACATTACATACAGAGGAATGATGATGGAAACCATAGGGGATTTTCTTTTTGTGAGAAACCATGTAACACATAAAACCTTAAAATAACACCTATAGAGTCATCAAATTTAAAAAAAAATCAACCCACAGTTAAATACCTAGTGGAAATATCTTTCAAAATACAAAGAAGAAATACATTCCCTAAAAACAAAACTGAAGGGATCCATTGCTGCATACCTACTGCATTAGTTAGGTTTCTCCAGAGAAATAAAACCAATAGGATAGATAGATGATAGGTATATCAGTAGATAGATTAGATAGATAGATAGATAGATAGATAGATAGATAGACAGACAATAGATATTATAAGGTATTCATTCATCTGATGATTATTAATGCAAAGAAATTACACAATCTGCTTTATATAAGGTAGAAACAAAAGAAAGCTGAGGGCATAGTTCAAAGTCTTGAGAGCTAAAAAACTGACAGTGTAGATTATAGGCTGAGTTTGAAGGCCTGAGAACCAGGAACACTAAGTGCAAGTTTATATCCCAGTGCACACAGGCAGAAAGAGAGCAAGACAGTCCTTTCTTCTTCCACCTGTTGCTCTATTTATACTCTAAATGAATTTCATTACGCCCACCCACATTGGGGAGGACAAGCCACTTTTTTCAATCTATCTATTCAAGTGCTAGTATCTTCCAGAAAGACCCTCATAGACTCACTTAGCAACAATATTTAACAAGATATCTTGGCATCTTATGATCCAGTAAAGTTTACACAAAAAAAGTAAAAGTCATAACTACACTTCAAGAAATGTTAGGGGACATTCTGCATGCAGAGATAATATAATGTCAAGAGGAAGTTTAAATCTACACAAAAACATAAAGGGCTCGAGAAAGGAAAAAAATTGTTAAAAATTGTGTTTGTCTTAATTCTAATTGTTCTAATTAGTTATTTGATTTGCTTTACTTGTCTAAACCAAAGACAGGAGAAAAGAATAGGGAAGTAACATTTGTAAAAAATTATACTACACATAATACAGCATATTATTTCAAGGTAGACTTGAATAATTGAATATGCGTTTTTGAAACTATAGGATAATTACTAAATTTTGAATAGAATAATGCAGAATAAGTCAATAAGTGAGATAAAATGGAATCATGAAAATGCTCAATTCAAAAACAGGCAGAAAAAGATGGATAAAAGAACCAGTATAATTAATGAAAAACAGGTGGCAGGATGGACAATTTTAATCAACCCCCATCAATAAGCACATTAAAGATGCGTTGTATAAATGCTGGAATTTAAAAAATATAGATTGCCATACTCGATTTAAAAAATTGAGACCAACCTCTATGTTCTTTAGAAGAAAATCACAGTATGTGATGACAAAGTAAATAAATAGGTTCAAAGAAATAAATGAAAATATATGCACTGCAAGCACTGATCAAAAATAAAGCTAGAATATATTACTATCAAACAAAGTAGACATCGGAACAAATGATATTACCATGAAAAAGAGGGACATTATATAATAATAAAGGGATCCATTTTTCAAGAAGACATAACAATTCCCAGTGCATATGCACTTAACAGAGGTTCAAAACACATGAAAGTAGAAATAGAAAAATTCACAATTGTATTTTAAGATACTAAGATTCTTCTCTCAGTAATTGATAGACCGAGTAGAAAATCATGGAGGAGAACAAAGACCACAAAAGTACTATCAGAGAATGGATCAAGATGGCAGAATAGAAGGCTATACTGATTGTCCTCCCAGCAGGAACACCACATTTTAACAACTATGTGCACACAATAAAGCATCTTCATAAAAAAAAACAAAACTAAGCAATCACAGTACCTGTTTTTAACCTTATATTATTGAAAGAGGCGCTGAAGAGGGTATAGAAGAGTCTTGAATTGCTGACACCACCCTTCCCCACTCCTTCAGGAAGTAGCTGCATGGCACAGAGGGAGAATCTTTGTACTTGTGGGAGAGAGCACAGAAATGAGAGGACTTTTGCATGGAACTCAATGCTGCCCTGTCACAGCAAAGAGCAAAACCATGCTGAGCTCAGCCAGCACCCATCCACAGAAGGAGCCTTTGGACCAGACCTAGCTAGAGGTGAAGTGCCCATCCCAGCAGTCAGAACTCCAGCAACCATTGCTACTGCAGGCTACAGTGTTCTTGGGCCTTACAAAAGTTTGAAAGGCAGTCTAGGATACAAGGACTGCAATTCCTATGCAAGTGCTGATGCTATGTTCGTTTCAGAGCCAATGAACTGGGGCAGTGTGTGACCTAGCAAGACATCAAACTGTGTGGCTGCAGGCGTGCTTGCGACAGCCATCCCACAACCACAGGCAGCACAACTTGCAAAAATGAAAGTGACTTCTTCACTTTAGTTGAAGAGAGGAAAGTGAAAAGTAAAGAGAACTTTGTCTTCCAACTTGGATACCAGCCTACCCACAGTAGAATAATGCATCAGAGTTGTGAGGCCCCCATCTCAGGTCCTAGATCCTGGATGACATTTCTAGAGGCACTTTGTGACAGAACAGAACCCACTGCCTGGAAGGGAGTACTCAGTTCTAAAAAGAGTCACCATCTACTGATTAAAAAGCCCTTGGGCTCTGAAGAACCAACAGTGATACCCAGGCAGTATGTAGTGGGAAATGGGTGAGACTCTGAGACATGCTGGCTTCAGGTGCATGCTTGGTCACAGTGGGGTAGAACAACAAATGGGTTCTTGGGGTTCCTAAATCCAGGTCTAGGCTCTTGGACAGCATGTCTGGACCTATCCTGGACCACAGAAAACCCCACTGCCATGAAGGATGAGTCTCAGACATGGCAGCACTCACCACAAGATGATGGAAGAGCCCTCAGGCCTTAAAAGAATATCAGAGTAGGCCTGGCAGAACTCTCTGTGGGCCAGTGATAGTGGTGGCCACAGGGAGAGGCATATCTGCTTGTTGAAAAGAAAAAAACAAGTGACAAGGATTTGGTATATTTTAGCTTTACTGCCAGCTTAGCTACAGTAGAGTATAACACCAGTAGATTTATAAGGTTTTTGACTCCAAAGGCTGGTTTCCAGACAGCATCAGCATCTCCAGACTCACCAAGGGTCTAGGGGAACTTGTCACCACGAAGAAACAGACACAAACCTGGCTAGCTTTGACATTGCTAATTGTAGAGCTCTGGGGCCTGGAGTGTACAGAGGTGGTGGTCAGATAGTAGTTATAGCAGACTTTGGGGCAGACCCAATGCTGGGCTGATTTCAGGTCTGATGAAAGGCAATTGTAGTGATGGTGAAAATAAAAGTGCTTGTGTCGCCCATCCTCAGAATCAGGTGGCTCAGCACAGAGAGAGGGAATTCATTTGTTTGGGAGAAAGTAAGGTAAGACAACAAGAGTCTCTGTTGGCAATCCAGAGAGTTCTTCAAAATCTTATCAAAGACCACAGTGCAGTACCTCTACAAGTCTGCAAGAACCACAGCACTATTGTGCTTGAGGCTTAAGCCCCTTCAAACACCTGGAAAACCTTCCAACAAAGCATGGGCACAAACAAGCCCAGATAGTAAAGATACAATAAATACCTAACTCTTCGATGCTCAGACAGTGGCAAATATCTACAAGCATTGAGGCTAGCCAGAAAGACTTTGTAAGACAAACAAAATCAGAGATATTTTATTAACACCAGACCTGTCCTTTAAAAAATGCTAAAAGAGGCCGGGCGCGGTGGCTCACGCCTGTAATCCCAGCACTTTGGGAGGCCGAGGCGGGTGGATCACTAGGTTGAGAGATCGAGACCATCCTGGTCAACATGGTGAAACCCCGTCTCTACTAAAAATACAAAAAAAAATTAGCTGGGCATGGTGGCACATGCCTGTAATCCCAGCTACTCAGGAGGCTGAGGCAGGAGAATTGCCTGAACCCAGGAGGCGGAGGTTGCGGTGAGCCGAGATCGCGCCATTGCACTCCAGCCTGGGTAACAAGAGCGAAACGCCGTCTCAAAAAAAAAAAAAAAAAAAAAATGCTAAAAGAAGATCTCCAATCTGAAAAAAATATGGTAATGAGAAATAAGAAATTACTTGACCATTTATCTCCAACTTATAAGTGAGATCATACAATAGTTGACAAATAGAGGGAAACAGCACGCACTGGAGCCAATTGAAGTGTGGAGGGTAGAAGAAGGAAGAGAAGTAGTGAAAAAACTAATGGCTACTAAACCTAATACCTGGGTGATGAAATAACCTGTACATCCAACCCTCATGACACACTTTTATCTATGTAACAAATCTTCACATCATGCACATGTACCCCTGAACTAAAAATAAAAGTTAAAAAAAAAGAAATCTTTGGAAGGTACAAAAGACATTGGTAATAATAAGCACATGGAAAAACACAGAGTATTATAATACTGTAATTGTGATGAGTAAGCTACTCTTACTTTAAGTATCAAAATTAGATACTAACAAATCAGAAATAATAACTACAACTTTTCAACACATAGACAGTACACCAAAACATAAAGAAAACAACAAATATTAAAACATGGGAGGATAAAGTGTAGAGTTTTTATTATTACCCTTTTTGTTTGTTTGTTCATGCAAGATGTGTTAAGTTGTCATTGGTTTAAAATATTGGATTGTAAGATAGCATTTTTATTCCTCATAGTAATTTAAAATTTAAAAAAAAACCCTTACAACAAATAAACAAAAAATACAAAACAATAAATTAAATTATACTAACATAAAAAAATCACCTTCACTGAAAGGAAGACAGGAAGGAAGAAATGTAGGAAGAGAAGACCACAGAACAACCAGAAAACAAATAAAATGGCAGCAGTAAAGTCTTTACTTACCAATAATGACATTAAAGGTAACTAGATTAAATTCACGAATAAAAAGACATAGAATAGCTGAATGGATTAAAAACCAAGACCCAACAATATCTTTCCTACAATAAACATATTGTACCTATAAAAACACACATAGACCAAAACTAAAGGAATGAATTAAGGTATTCTACACCAATGTAAACCAACAAAGAGCAGTAGGAACTATACTTATATTATATGAAATAGATTTCAAGACAAAAACCATAAGAAGATACCAAGAGGTCATCATAGAATGACCAATGTATAAATTCAGGAAAAAAAAAATAACAAATGTAAATATTTATGCACCTAACACTGGAGCACCCTTATATATAAAGCAAACATTATTGAAGTTAAAGGCATAGATAAATCCTCAGAAGAATAATGGCTCCATATTGCAACACTCTACTTTCGGCATTGGAGAGATTTTTCAGGCAAAAAATCAACAAAGAAACATCAGACTTAATCTGCACTTCAGATGAAACGGATTTAATAGATATTTACAGAACATCTTATCCAATGACTGTGGAATACACATGTCTCCTCCATACAGTAATATAAAATAATTCTCATAAAGAGCCCATATGTTAAGTCACAAAACAAGTAAGAAAACATTCAAAACACTGAAATAGTACCAGGCGTATTATTTGACTACAAATTAGAAATCAATAAGAAGAATTTTAGAAACTCTACAAATACATGGAAATTTATAAATGTGTTCCTGGACAGCCAGTGGATCAATAAATAAATTAAGAGGGAAGTTGCAAATATTCTTGAAACAAATGATAATAGGAAAAAAATACCAAAAATTTGGATAACACAAATGCACTACTAAGAGGGAAATTTATAGCTATAAGTGTCTACATCAAAAAATGCCAAATAAATAACCTAACGATGCATATTAAAGAATTACAAAACCAAGAGCACATCAAACCCAAAATTAGTAGAAGAAACAAAATAACAAATACTAGAGCACAAATAAATAAAATTGACATAAAAAAAACAGTATAAAAGATTAACTGAATGAAAACTTGTTTTTTTTTTTTTTTTTTTTTTGGAAAGGATAAGTACAATTGACGAACTAAGCCTTTAGCCAGATTAATTAAGCAAAAAAGAGAGAAGATCCAAATAAATAAAATCTGAGATGAAAAAGTAGATATAACAACAGATACTGTAGAAATTCAAAACATCATTTGTAGCTACTATGAACAAATATATGCCCATGTGTTGGAATATCTAGAGAAAATGAATACATTCCTAGACACACACAACCTACCAAGATTGAGTCATGAAGAAATCCAAAACGTGAACAGGACAATAATCAGTAATGAAATAAAAACTATAATAAAATTTCTCCCAGTAAAGTCTCCCAATAAAAGCTCAAGACCAAATTTCTTCACTGCTGAATTTTGTTAAACATTTAAAGAAGAAATAACACCAGTTCTACTCAAACTATTACAAAAATAGAAAAAGAAAAACTACTTTCAAACCTATTCTATGAGACCAAAAATAGCCTGATACCAAAAGCAGAAAAAGACACATCAAAAATAAATAAATAAATAAATAAGGCCAATACAACTGATAAATACTGAGGTAAGAATACTCAGCAAAATAGTAGGAAATCAAATTCAACAACACATTACAAATACCAATCATCATAATAAGGTGGTATTCATTCCAGAAATACAAGGATGGCACAACATATGCAATTCGATCAATGTGACACATCATGTCAACAGAATGGAGTACAAAAACCATATGCTCATTTCAATTGATACTGAAAAAGCATTTGATAAAATTCAGAATCGCTTTGTGAAAAACCCTAAAACCTGCATATAGATGGAATGCATCTCAACATACTAAAGGCCATATATCACAGACACACAGCTAGCATCAATGAATTGAGAAAAACTGAAAACCTTTTCTTTATCATATGGAACAAAACAAGGATTCCCACTTTCACCACTGTTATTTTACGTAGTACTAGAAGTCCTAGCTAGAGCAATCAGACAAGAGAAATAAAGAACATCAGAACTGGAAATGAAGAAATCCAGTTATCTTTGCTTGCAGATGATATGATCTTATATTTGAAAAAAATTTAAAGATCCTTCAGGATCTTTAATTAAGATCTTTAATTAAGAGCTAATAAACAAATTCAGTAAAGTTGCCGTATACAATACCAACATAACAATATCAATAGCATTTCTACATGCCAACGCTAAAAAATCTGAAAGAAATTTTAAAATTTCCATTTACAATAGCTTTGCATAAAATTAAATACTTAGGGCCGGGCGCGGTGGCTCAAGCCTGTATGTAATCCCAGCACTTTGGGAGGCCCAGGCGGGTGGTTCACGAGGTCGAGAGATCGAGACCATCCTGGTCAATATGGTGAAACCCCGTCTCTACTAAAAATACAAAAAATTTAGCTGGGCATGGTGGCACGTGCCTGTAATCCCAGCTACTCAGGAGGCTGAGGCAGGAGAATTGCCTGAACCCAGGAGGCGGAGGTTGCGGTGAGCCGAGATCGCGCCATTGCACTCCAGCCTGGGTAACAAGAGCGAAACTCCGTCTCAAAAAAAAAAAAAAAATTAAATACTTAGGAATGAATATAACCAAAAAATTAAATGGTCTGTATATTAAAAACTATAAAACACTGATAAAAAATTGAAGGAGGTAAAACATGGAAAGATATTTCATGTATCTATACAACACAAAGCAATCTACAGATTCAATACAGTACTCAGAAAAATACCAAGAACATCCTTCTCAGAAATAGAAAAAAATAAAAACTATCCTAAAATTTATATGGAATCACAAAAGACCAGAATAGCCAAAGCTTTCTGAGCATAAAGGATAAAACTGGAGGAATCACATGATCTGTCTTCAAATTATACTACAGAGATATAGCAATCAAAACAGCAATTACCTATATAAAAACAGGTAATTTTACCTGTGTAAACACACACACACACACACAGACCAATGAAACAGAATACAAAACACAGAGAAAAAAAATCCATACATCTACGGTTAACTCATTTTTGACAAAGCTTCCAAGAACATACTTTAGGGGAAGGACAGTCTCTTAAATAAATTGTGCTGGGAAAACTAGATATCCGCATGAAAAAGAATAAAAGTAGGCCCTTATCTCTCACCATATAAAAAAACAAATCAAAATGTATTAAAGACTTAAATGTAATACTTGAAACTATGAAAGTACTATAAGAAAACACCTTGAAAATGCTCCAGGATATCAATCTGGAGAAAGACTTTTCTTTGAGTAATACCCCACAAGCATAAGCAACCAAAATAAAAATGAACAAACAAATTACATCAAGTTAGAAAGCCTCTGCACAACAATGAAAACAATAAAGAAAGTGAAGAGACAACCTACAGAATTGGAGAAAATCTTTGCAATCTACCCATCTAATACAGAATTAACAACCAGAAGATATAAGTAGCTCAAACAACTCCATAAGAAAATATCTAATACTCAGATTTAAAAATTGGCAAAAGATCTGAATAGACATTTCTCAAAAGAAGACATGAAAATGGCAAACAGGTATACAAAATAGTTCTCAACATTATTGATCATCAGAGAATGCAAATCAAAACTTCAATGAGATATCATCTCACCCCATGTAAAATGGCTTTTATCCCAAAGCCAGGCAATAACACTGCTGGTGAAGATGAGAAGAAAAGATAACCCTCATACACTATTGGTGGGAATGTAAATTACTACAGCCACTATGGAGAATAGCTGGTCAAAAAATTAAAAATAGAGATCCCATAAAATTTAGCAATCCCACTGCTAGGTATGCACCAAGAAGAAAGGAAATTACCATATTGAAGAGATATCTGCATGCCCACGTTTATTACAGCACTATCCACAATAGCCAAGATTTGGATGTAACCCAAGTGTTCATCAAGAGATGAATGAATAAAGAAAATGTAATTATATATATATATGAGTACCCTACAGCCATAAAAAATGAGATCCTATTATTTTCTTCTATTTCTTATTTTTTATTCCTGTAAATGGATTTTGTTTTTTTTTAAAATTGTGTATCTGGTTCAGAGGTACATGTGCAGGATTGCTATAGGTAAACTCATGTCATGGGGGTGTACAAATTATTCCGTCACCCAGATACTAAGCCTAGTACCCAATAGCTATTTTTTTCTGCGCATATTCCTCTTTCTATTTTCTACCCTCTACTACATCACAGTGTCTGTTTTTTCTTTCTTTGTTTTCATGTGTTGTCATGATTTTGTTCCTACTTATAAGTAAGAATATACAGTATTCGGTTTTCTGATGCTGCATTAGTTTGTTAAGGATAATAGCCCCCAGTTCCATCCATGTTCTCACAAAAGACATATTGTCATTTTTTTAATATAGCTTCACAGTATTCCATAGTGTATAAGTACCATTTTTTAAATGCAATATGTTATTGATTGTCATTTATATTCATTTCATGTCTTTGTCATTGTAAATAGTGCTAAAATAAAATTTCTTGTGCATGTATTTTTATAGTAGAATGATTTATATTTTCCAGTTGTATAACCAGTAATGGGACTGCTGGGCTGAATAGTAGTTTTGTTTTTAGTTCTTTGAGGAATTGCCACGCTGAGTTCCACAATGGTTTAACTAATTTACACTCTCCCAACAATGTGTAAGTGTTCTCTCTTATCTGCAACCTTGACAGCATCTGTTGTTTTTAAAATTTTTAACAATAGCTATTCTCAGTGGTCTGGGACAGTATCTCATTGGTGATTAGTAATATTGAGCTTTTATTTCATATGATTGTTGGCCTCATGTATGTCTTCTTTTGAGAATTGGCAGTTCATGTTCTTTTCTTCACATTTTAATGGGGTTAGTTTTTTTTTGGAAATTTGTTTAAATTACTTATAAATGCTGGGAATTAAACCTTTAACAGATGTATAGTTTGCCAATACTGTCTCCCACTGTGTAGGCTGTCTGTTTACTCTGTAGATGGTTTCTTTTGCTTTGCCAAAGCTCTTTAGTTTAATTAAATCTTATTTGTCAGTGTTTGCTTTTGTTGCGATTGCTTTTGGCATCTGTGTCATGAAATCTTTGCTCATTCCTATGTCCAGAATAATATTGCCTAGATTGATATCTAGGATTCTTACAGTTTCGGCTTTACATACAAGTCCTTAATGTATCTTAAGTTGATTTTTATATATAGTGTAAGGAAGAAGTCCAGGTTCAATCTTCTGCATATTGCTAGTCAGTTATCTCAGCACCATTTATTGAATAGGGAGTCCTTTCCCCATTGCTTTTTTATCTCCTTTCTTAAAAATCAGATGGTTGCAGGTGTACAGCCGCGTTTCTGTGCTTGTTAGTCTTTTCAATTGGTCTCTGTGTCTGTTTTAAATAATAGTCCCATGCTGTTTTGGTTACTGTAGCCCTGTAGTATAGTTTGAAATAGGGTAGCGTGATGCCTCCAGCCAGGTTCTTTTTGCATAGGGTTGCTTTGACTATTCAGGCTCTTTTTGGTTCCAAATAAATTTTAAAAGTTTTTTTTCTTCTTCTAATTCTGTGAGCAGTGTTATTAGTAGTTTGGTAGGCATAGCATTGAATCTGTAAATTGCTTTTGGTAGTATGGCCATTTTAATAATATCGACTCTTCCTATCTATAAGCATAAAATGGCTTTCCATTTGCTTGTGTCATCTCTGATTTCTTTGAGCAGTGTTTTGTAATTCTCATTTGAGAGGTCTTTCACCTCTTTAGTTAGTTGAATTCCTAGGTATTTTATTCTTCTTGTGGCCATTCTGAATTGAATTATATTACTATGTTCTCTGCTTCACTTTTGTTGATGTATAGAAATGCTAGTAATTATTGGACATTCATTTTGCATCTGGAAACTTTGCTGAAGTTGTCAGCTTCAGTAGCTTTTGGGCTGAGACTATCCTGTTTTCTAGAGATACATTTATATCATCTGCAAACAGGGATATTTCAACTTCCTCTCTTCCTATTTGGATTCCCCTTTATTTCTTTCTCTTGCTTAATTGCTCTGGGCAAGGCTTCCAATATTATGTGGAATAGTAGTAGTGAGAGATGGCATCCTTGCCTTGTGCCAGTTCTCAAAAGGAATGTTTTCCACATTTAGCCATTCAGTATGATGTTACCTGTGCATTTGTTATATATTGCTCTTATGATCATGAGTTACATTCCTTCAATATCTAGTTTATGAGAGTTTTTAACAAGAAGTGTTGAACTTTATCAAATGCCTTTTCTGCATCTGTTGAGATAATCAATTGAATTTTTTCTTTAGTTCTGTTTATGTGATAAGTCATATTTATTGATTTTTGCATGTTGAATAAACCTTGCATTACAGGGATAAAGTGTACTTGATTGTAGTGGATTCACTTTTTGATATGCTGCTGGATTCATTTAGCCACTATTTTGTTGAGGATTGCTGCCTTGATATTCATCAAATATATTGGCCTGAAGTTTTCTATTTTTCATTGTATCTCTGCCACTCTGCCAGGTTCTTGTATCAGGATGGTGCTAACCTTATAAAATGGGTGGGGCAGAATCTCTTCTCAATGTTTTTAAATACTTTCAGTAGGAATGATAGCAGCTCTTCTTTTTACATATGGTAGAATAGGTCTGTGAATCTATCTTGTCCTAGGCTGTTTTATTCTTTCTTTGGTTGGTAGGCAATTTATTATGGATTCAATTTCAGAGGTCACTCTTGGTTTGCATAGGGAATCAATGTCTTCCTGGTTCAGTCTTTAGAGAGTGAGTGTTTGTGTCCAGGAATTTAAACATCCTTTCCAGGTTTTCCAGTTTCTGTGCGTAATGATGTTCTTAGTAGTTTCTGCTGGTTATTTGTGTTTTTGCGGGGTTAGTGGTAACATCTTATTTGTCTTTCTAATCATGTTTATTTGGATCTTCTATCTTTTCTTCTTTATTAATCTAGCTAGCGGTTTATCTTATAAATCTTTTCAGAAAACAAACTCTTGGCTTCATTGATGTTTTGAATATATTTTTGTGTCTCAATCTCCTTCAGTTCAACTCTGATTTTTGTCTTCTGATAGCTCAGGGTTGGTTTGCTCTTGCTTCTCTAATTACTTCAATGTGATATTAGATTCTTTTTTTTTTTTTTTTTTTTGAGCCGGAGTTTCGCTCTTGTTGCCCAGGCTGGAGTGCAATGGCGCGATCTCGGCTCACCACAACCTCCGCCTCCTGGGTTCAGGCAATTCTCCTGCCTCAGCCTCCTGAGTAGCTGGGATTACAGGCACACGCCACCATGCCCAGCTAATTTTTAGTATTTTTAGTAGAGACGGGGTTTCACCATGTTGACCAGGATGGTCTCGATCTCTTGACCTCGTGATCCACCCGCCTCCGCCTCCCAAAGTGCTGGAATTACAGGCTTGAGCCACCGTGCCCGGCCGATATTAGATTCTTAAGTTGAGATATTTCTAACTTTTTTACAGGGGCATTTAGTGCTATGAATTTTCCTTTTATCACTGCTGTAGCCGTGTCCCAGAGATTCAGGTATGTTGTATCTGTGTTCTTATTAGTTTCAAAATACTTTTTGTTTTCTGCCTTAATTTAATTATTAAGCTGAAAGTAATTCAGGAGTAAGTTGTTTAATTTCTATGTAATTGCATGGTTTTCAGTGAGATTTTTAGTCTTGACTTCTATTTTTATTGCATTGTTGTCTAAGAGTGTTTAGTATGCTTTTAGTTCTTTTGTATGTGTTGAGAATAGTTTTATTCTAATTATGTGGTCACATTTAAAGTGTGTGACATGTGGTTATGAGAAGAATGTTTATTCTGTTGTTTTCCTGGTCAAGAGTTATGTAGAAGTCTATCAGATTCATTTGGTCCAATATTGTATTCAAGTCCTAAATATCCTTGTGAAGTTTCTCTTAGTAATCTGTTTAACACTGTCAGTGGAGTGTCAAAATATCCTGTTATTATTTTGTGGGAGTCTAAATCTTTTTGAAGGTCTCTAAGAACTTGCTTTGTGAATCTGTGTGCTCCTTCATTGAATGCATATATATGTAGGATAATTAAGTCTTCTATTTGGATTGAAACCTTTACCATTATGTAATGTCCTTATTTGTCTATTTTGAACTTTGTTAGTTTAAAGACCGTTTTGTCTGAAATTAGGATCAAAACCTCTGATTTTGTCTGCTATCCTCTTGCTTGGTAAATTTTCCTCCATATTGTTATTTTGAACCTATAGGTGTCATTATATGGGAGATGGGTTTCTGGAAGACAACATACCAATGGGTTTTGCTTCTTCATGCAGCTTGCCACTCTGTGCATTTTAAGCAGGACATTTTGTCTATTTACATTCAAGATAGTATTGACTTTTGTGGATTTGATCCTGTCATTCTGTTCTTAGCTGATAATTTTGCCAGTTTGTGTTGTTACTTTATAGTGTCATTGGTCTGTGTATTTAAGTGTGCGCTTGAATTGGCTGATCATGGTCTTTCATTTCTATGTTGATTGCTACTTTCAAGATCTCTTGTAAGGCAGGTCTGGTGGTAATAAATTCCCTCAACATTTGCTTAACTGAAAAGAATCTTATTTCTCTTTCACTTTGGAAGCTTAGTTTAGCTACATTTGAAATTATTAAAGATTTTATTTATGTAAGAATGTTGAGTATAGTCTTCCAAGCTCTTCTGGCTTGTGAAGTTTCTGCTGAGAGTCCCACTGTTAGCCTGATGACATTCTCTTTGTAGGTGACCTTTTTATTTTCTAGCTGTTGTTAACATTTTTTCTCTCATGTCTACTTTGAAAAATCTGACGATTATGTGTCTTGAAGATGATGTTACTGTGTATAATCTTGAAGGATTTTTCTGTATTTTCTGAGTTTGACTGATGGCCTTTCTAGCAAGTTTGCCGAAATTTTTATGGACAATATCCTGAAATATGTTTTCCAAGTTGTTTGCTTTCTCTCCATTCTTTCAGTGATGCCAATGATTCATAGATTTGGCCTCTTCATAATCCCATTTTTTAAAAAAAATTTTGCTTGACTGTGTTATTTCAGGGAGCCAGTTGTCAATTTCTGAGATTCTTTCCTCAGCTTAATCTATTCTGCTGTTGATACTTGTGATTGCATTGTGTGTTTTTCACCTCTATCAGATTTGTTCATTTTTTTTTTTCCTGGCTATTTTGTCTTTGAGCTCCTGTTTTATTTTATCATGAGGGTGTGATTCTTAGTTTCCCTGAATTGGGTTATGCCATTCTTCTGAATCTTAACAATCTTAATTCATATCTATATTCTGAATTATATTTCTACCAATCAGCCAACTCAGCCTAATTAAGAACCTTTGTTGGAGAACTAGTTAGATTATCTGGAGGACGTAAGACACTTTGGCCATTTGAGTTATGGGAGTTCTTGTGTTGGTTCTTTCTCATCTCTGTGGGTTTTCCTTTAATTGCAGTGTGTATTCAATACAGTCAATAGGCTTATTTTTTGTTTGCTTTCACAGAGCCAAGGCTTTACGCAGACTTTTTATTTGGCTGGGGGGGGGGGGCAGGTGCTGACTTGTTGTATTTGGTTTCACATGGGAATATGTTTGTAAAGTACTTTTGGTCTTGAAGCATTGGGATGGCATCCAGTAGATGATGCTTACTGTAGTGGTCAGTTGGTGGACTCTTGCTCAGTCTGGTGGCTCCCCTGTATTTCCTCACATTTGCAGTCATGTTCCCTCTTGATGCTATGAAAGTCTGCACTCCTTTCCCATTTAAATGTTGGCTGTAGCTCATAGCTTTGAACTTCCAGTCTGCCCACAACAGCTCTGGGGAAACCCCAGGGAGGTTTGGTACTACTGCTGGACAGAAAACATTGGTAAGGTGACTGGAGACCCTGGTCTAGGAGGTGCTGCCTAGTGAAGGAAAACAGGGTTATAGATCTGCATAAATAAACAGTCCGACCACTTCTCCATAGAACTGCTGGGCTATGCTTGGGTTGTCTTCAATTTCAGACCCCGGTTGCTTCCAACTCCATAGATCCCTAAGGCAATAATGACTAAGGCTGTGGAACAGCAAAGATGGTGGCCTACCCCTTCCCTTGGAAGCTTTTTTTAACACTGCTACCAGTGGCTTTCTGGTATTCTATGCCAGTGGATTTATCTCGCAAGGTGCCATGGAAGTGGAGTTTGCAGATCACCACTGTTCAGCTCCCTGGGTTTATCTTATTTCTCAGGGTTATGTACAGGGCTTTAACTTCCCATTTTGCTGGAGTTGCAGCTGCTTTTGCCAGAAAGCCTGGGTATCTGAGCCCCACCTGGCTCTGCCTGTGCCTGAATGGCTGCTCAGGCATGGCTCCATGTAGCTCTCCATAAAAGACTGAAGGTCTTGGTAAAGTGGGTGTATGAGAAGATATCCTGACCTGAGGGTTGCAAAGATCTGTGAGAGAAATGTGGGTCCCCAGCATTGCTCATTCACTCACTGCTTCCCTGAACAGGGAGGTTCTCCTAGCTCTGTATTACTCCCAAGCGGGCAGCATTCTTCCTGCCTTGCTTTTCTCCATTTTCAGTGGGCTGAATTATTTCCTTGATTAGTCCCAATTTGTGTACCTGGATGTTTTAGTTGAAGTTGCTGTATTTACTTGCTCCTTCTTTTCCTCTCCATGAGAGAGGCACATTAGCTGCTGCCAGTTTAGGTAATCTTCATCAAACAAACCTGCCTCCAAAACTAAATCATTTTCAACAACATGGATGGAATTAGGGGTCATTACGTTAAGTGAAGGAAATCAGACACAGAAGGACAAACATCACATGTACTCACTTATCTGTGGGAGCTAAAAATCAAAACAGTTGAACACATGGAGATGGGGAGTCGAAGGATGGTTATCAGAGGTTGGGAAGGAGAATTGGGGTTGGCGGTAAAATGAAAATGCTTAATGGGTAAAAAAAATAGTAAGAAAGAATGAATTAGACCTTGTATTTGATAGCACAACAGGGTTACTATAGTCAAAATGAATTAATCGTATGTTTTAAAATAACTAAAATATTGTAATTGGATTGTTTGTAATACAAATGATAAATTTTTGAGGATATGTACACCCCATTTTACATAATATGGTAATGCATTGCATGCCTGTATTAAAACATCTCATGTACACCATAAATATACAAACCTACTATGTACCCACAAAAATTAAAATTGCACTTTAAAAAGAAAGAAAACAACAGGCCTAGTTGAATTCTACCAAATAATTAAGAAAAAAAAAAAATCAGCTCTAGATGATAGCTAAGACAACCCTAAGCAAAAAACAAAAAAAAAAAAAAAGCAAAGCTGGAGGCATCATATTCCCTGACTTCAAACTATTTTATAAGGCTACTGTAATCAAAACACCATGGTACTGGTACCAAAACAGAGATATAGTCCAATGGAACAGAATGGAAGCCGCAGAAAGAATGCCACCCAACTACAACCTTCTGATTGTTGACAAACCAGACAAAAACAAGCAATGGGGAAAGGATTTCCTATTTAATAAATGGTGTTGGGAAAACTGGCTACATATGCAGAAAGCTGAAACTTGATCCCTACCTTACACCTTATACAAAAATTAACTATAGATGGATTAAAGATTCAAATGTGAGACCTAAGACCATAAGAACTCTAGAAGAAAACCTAGGCAATACCATTCAGGACATAGGCATGGGCAAGGACTTCATGACTAAAACACCAAAAATAATGGCAAAAAAAGCCAAAATAGACAAATGGGATCTAATTAAACTTAAGAGTTTCTGCACAGCAAAAGAAACTATCAATAGAGTGAACCAGCAACCAACAGAATGGGAAAAAATTATTGCAATCTACCCATCTTACGAAGGGCTAATATCCAGAACCTACAGATAACTTAAACAAATATACAAGAAACAAACAGCCTCATCAAAAGGTGGGCAAATGATATGAACAGACACTTTTCAAAAGAAGACATTTATGTAGACAACAAACATACCAAAAAAAGCTAATTATGACTGGTTATTAGAGAAATGCAACTCAAAACCACATTGAGATGCCATCTCACACCAGTTAGAATGGCGATCATCAAAAAATCAGGAGACAACAGATGCTGGAGAGAATGTAGAGAAATAGGAATGCTTTTACACTGTTGGAGGGAGTGTACATTAATTCAACCACTGTGGAAGAGAGTGTGGCGATGTCTCAAGGATCTAGATCCAGAAATACCATTTGACCCAGCAATCTCATTACTGGGTATATATCCAAAGGATTATAAATTATTCTATTATAAAGACACATGCACATGTATGTTTATCGAGGCACTGTTTACAATAGCAAAGACTTGAAACAAACCCAAATGTCCATCAATGATAGACTGGATAAAGAAAATGTGGCACATATACACCATGGAATACTATGCAGCCATAAAAAAGGATGAGTTCATGTCCTTTGTGGGGACATGGATGAAACTGGAAACCATCATTCTCAGTAAACTGACACAAGAACAGAAAACCAAACACAACATGCTCTCACTCATTAGTGGATGTTGAACAATGAGAACACATGGACACAGGGAAAGGAACATCACACACTGGGGCATTAGGAGAAATTCCTAATGTAGATGACGGGGTGATGGATGCAGCAAACTACCACCATGGCACATGTATACCTATGTAACAAACCTACACAATCTGCACGTATACCCCAGAACTTAAAGTATAATAAATAATCTTTTTTTTTAATTGTAAATCGCATGATTTTATTTGTTCAACATTTTCAAAAGGGTAAAACTGTACGTATGAAGCACAGTTCACTGGTAACCATTGTTTGGGGTTGGAGGAGTAGCTAATTAGGAAGAATTGCAGACACAAATTTGGAGAGAAAAAAAGGACTCTTCTATTTTGAATGAATACTGTGAAGGCTGGATAAAGACAGAAGGACCTGTAAACATAATGTACTACAGCTATCTTTTTCTTTTCCCAAAAAAATATCGTTGACAGATTTTGGAACTTTTGACATCATTACTAGTGATAAGCAAATTGAGCATATCTTGTAGTTCATGGGAGCCAGAGAAAAAAGTTACATTAAGCAAAATGAATCTAAAATAAATATTATACTGCTGAAATAGAGTCAAAGATATTAATAAGAACACAGAGAGAGATTAGATTATAGATAGCTATATAGGCAGCTAGATAAATAGAGCCTGAAATATAGATATGACATACATTGGTTATTATGCATACACATATTTTCTTCTCTTAGACCTTAAATTCTTGTTGGGTTGGGTCAAACATGAAACACAAAACCTTTATTTTGTTGGATAGTAATAAATACAATGGATAAATGTAAAACAGGTGAATATTTGTATATAAAGAATAGTGGAGTGTAGTTGCATTGCTATTATATATGTGTATATATGTGTGTATATGAATATATGTGTGTATTAACATCTATGCATGTATATAGTATATATCAATATCTAGCTATCTATAACCTTCTGTAACAAATGATGCTTGGAAAACTGGATATCTACATCAAAAGAATGAAGCTGAACACTTGTCTTATACCATATACAAAAATTAAATCAAAATTGATTGAAGAACTAAATATTTGAACGAACACTATGCAATTCGAACAAGAAAACTAGAAAACTGAGAAGTTTTCTTTGATATGGGAAATTGAGTAGAGACATGAATAAAATGAGGTAATTCATCATATTAATATCAGAGAAGATATATTTTAGCAGTGGTATGAGTGAGTGTAAAGACTGCAAATCAAAAGTATGATTGGTGTGTTATTGATTATAATATAACCTAATTAGAGAACTATGGACCTTTGACTACCCGGCCTTATTATTATTTTTCCCTTTTGAATAAAGCCCTTTTCCTAAATGTTAACATCATGATAGACCCATATATTAATAGAAATTGGAAAAACAATTTTTAAAGCTTCATGTAAAAGGGTAAGATTTCCCATTCCAAGGTGTTCTACTTTCAAAATATTTTCATCTCTCCAATCCCTTTTTACTCCTTTATTTCCAATAGTACCCTAAAGAATATTTTTAAAACTTTTAAAGCACTTTCAAGAGTACATTTCCACTTAAAGATTGCCAACCTATAAAATTATTATTCTTATAATTTACCAAAGTCTTTCTGCTCAATATATTCCTCTCTCTCTGTCTCTGTCTCTCTCTCTGTCTCTCTCTGTCTCTCTCTCGCTGTGTGTGTGCGTGTGTGTGTGCGTGTGTGTGTGTGTGTGTGTGTGTGTGTGCATGTGTGACAGAGTTTTGCTCTGTTGTCCACGCTGGAGTGCAGTGGTACAATCTCGGCTCACTGTAGCCTCCGCCTTCGGGTTCAAGCAATTCTCATGCCCCAGTCTCCCAAGTAGCTAGGACTACACACCCAGATAATTTTTGTATTTTTTTTAGTAGAGACAGGGTTTCACCATGTTGGCTAGGTTGGTCTCAAACGTCTGTCCTCAAGTGATCTGCCTGCCTCAGCCTCCCAAAGTGCTAGTATTACAGACATAAGCCACCATGCCTGGCCAATATATTTGATATATGTGTTATCATCTGTCTTTTTCTTGTGACTTTTACAGGCAATTGATTTTTTTTTCTATTTTATAAATATATAAACTTAAAATATTTATATTATTCTCATTGACTCACAAAATGCTAATATCAATAATCTTGTAGTTGTGACCTAGTGTTTTGTAATTACCTTATTTTCTACAGTTGATCTTAGCCAAAAAGCAAAGAAGCAATATATGTATATATATGTATATATATATAAGTACCTTATTTACTAGCAAAGTCAAAGACTAATCAATTCATACCCAAGATTTTAGTTGAATGTGTGAGTGCACGTGTTTTTAAATAGGATGAAATTACAGGGTCATCAATCAAAGCCAAGTATGTAAAAGTAAAATTTGCAGTGCAGATCCAGCCCCTTGACCAGACATGTTTACAAACATATTACTATTTTTTCTCTGAACATAAAGGATAAGCTTTTAAATATAGAACTTTTTTAAAAACTGTATTTAGGCATATGGCCAAGGTAGTTTAAAACAGCACTATATTTTCCGTTCTTATGCTGCTGATAAAAGCATATTCAAGTCCAGGAAGAAAAAGAGGTTTAATTAGACTTACAGTTCCACATGCCTTGGGAGGCCTCAGAATCATACTGGGCAGTGAAAGGTACTTCTTATGTAGGAGACAGCAAGAGAAAGTGAGGAAGAAGCAAATGCAGAAAACGCTGTTAAACCCATCTGGTTTTGTGAGACTTATTCATTATCAGAAGAATAGCATGGGAAAGACCTGCCCACATGACTCAATCACCTCCCCCTGGGTCCCTCCCACAACGTGTGGGAATTCTGGGAGACACAATTCAAGTTGATATTTGGATGGGGACACAGCCAAACCATATCAAGCAGTAATTAAATAAAAATTGTATCCGTTTCAGCAAAAATCTATAGGTTCTTATTTGTTCCAGGGCATTTGCTTGCTTTTAGAATTTTATCTCTTGTCCATCTTTTGGATTATGAGTTGTCCTTGACTTTGAAAAGAAAGCATATATAGTGCTAAATATAATATACAACTGGTCATCTCCTTCTGCTTTTTTATTTGATGTCATATAATCTTGATGCACACAAGTCGTTGAATCACATAGTGTATCTGACAAGATGTGAATAACCATGATACATTGTATAACAATCAGATATTAGGCTGACATTAATACTTTAACAGTGCTTATTCCCTCACCACTCTCTCCAATTATCTGAATTAGCACATCTTTATATTTTTATATTCTCAGTTTTTAGATCCATCACCTTATTATATTTTTACTTTGATTTCAAGCACCTTTTTGAAAATAATATTGCAATAAATTCTAAGAGGATAATAGATATTTGAAAATAAAATAAAACTGAATTTCAAACAAAAGATCCTGTTAATATCATAAATCTGGGAAGACCAGACAAAGTTTATTACAAAATTTGTTATCACAGTGAAGTACCTTACTTATGAATGTAATATATCAAATAATTTTCCATATTCCCCTACATTTTCATATTTCATATAAAACTACCCTGGGTATGGCTTTAATTACTAGGATTATAAATCACTTGTCTAACTGTCTCATTGTTGACATGAATTTTAAATATTCAACTTGTTAAAAACTAACAGAAACCTCAGCTAGTAGCTTCACTGCATCAACGAAGTGTTTTCTGGGATAAAAGACATTCTTTTTGTTTGTAAGACTTTTGTTCACATTATCACAAAAGCTATGTAAAAACACATTTGAGATAAAAGAAACAGCATATCTTGGCACTGTAGCTTAAGTAGATTTTCTATTCATTACACAGATAAATAAAGCCAGTACAGTGTGTTACAAAATGTGCTGCTTAGACCACTACAGTATTACTTGGTAATATCCTCCACAGGAAATACTATATCACTGACACTCACTGCCAAATCCAGTTTCTAGTGGTGACGTTGCACCCTTTCTACTCATTTAAATGTGAATTATATTGATATTCTTTTGATTTGGGATGTAAAAATACTAGAAAAATAGTTCTTAAATTTCTATTCCCTTGCACTACCAGTGTTTAAAAATGAATAGGTGAACCAAGAAACATTATATTATTAACATTAGGTAAATTTAAAGTACTCAAAATAAACCCATAGCTACATGTTAGGTTTCATTCTACAAAGCAAAAGAGGTATGCATTGATGATTCTTTCTGTTTTCTGTGATTTATTTCTTGATCTTGAAATATCAGTTAATCCCTGGTTAATGCTCTATATTCCATATATGTATAGATCTTATTTTATACAACTTCTTAAGCAAGTCCTGAAATGGATATTCCAAGTAATGTTCATTAGCTAATTTTTTTGCCCTCCACCAACCTCTCACTCTCATTCTCATTCACAGATGATAAAAGTGAGGCCATTGTGAACGAACTCCTTCAACTATTATACTACCCCTGATACATTTGCATCAAGAGCATCCATTCCTTTCTAATTTCTTCCTCTATCACAGTTTTCATTTATTCTTTCCAAAAATGACACTTCAACTTTTAAAGTGAATTCCCTCAACCATAGCCAATCCCAGGGCCTTGTTGTACCAAAAATACCATTATTTTCTATATCTTCAAATTATTCCCTGGTTTCCAAGCCTTCCTCCTTCTGGTAGACTGTATTTTCCAGAATCACCCAATTTGGCAGATTCAGTGATACGATTCCAAAGTATTAAACCTATGCCAGCAATAAAGGCATAGCACCACCTAGTGACTAAACTGGCAGCTGAGAAATTAAGGGGTTTCTTTGATGGGTAATGAGGTGAGTAGATTATTCAATCAGAATGAAGTAGGAGTTGGGAAACGTAAGGTGAAAGCATGTGTCGATACTAGGCACTGTTGACTATAAAGCTATACTAGGAATATGTTTGAGTAAAGCATATTAGTGACAAAAAAGAAAGAAAATCAAGTGCTAAACAGGCAGAACTATATGAAGAGCCAGCCCGCCATAGGACAAAGACCAAGACTAAATAAAACAAAAATTGTGGTATAAAACCTAGCTTAAACCACAAGAAAAAGGCTTGAAGTTGTTAATCAATAACAAAGCTGTTTGGAAAATTAAAAATCTAATTACCTAAGACTTGTGATAGCTCAGGGCAAAAAAATTTCTTCACAGTGTTTTTAAAACATTCTTATTCTGGCAAATCTAGGGTTGAAACTGGAAGTTGACAGCTTTCTCTGACCTTCTTTCCTCAGTTAAAATTGTAATTTCTTCTGTGTCATTGATGTTCTAGAGGAACTCAAATTAATTCACTTGAAGGTAGAATCGCTGATACTCTAAAGAGAGATATTTAGAAAAAGGGCTTAACTACAAAAGCATACCATGTAGGCCCATGCCACATAAAACAAAATCAGTCTTTGGTGAAATTATTATATGTCAGTGTGGCAGTTTGTATTATTTGTTCTAAATACTCTCTGCCCACTCTACCAAGTCTGTGTTTATTTCCCTGGAGCCTATCCTTGTGGAAAGAGTATCATCCCTACCATATTGCTGTCAGACTAATTCATGTGACTTTAGGGTAATGGAATGTGAGTGGAAGAGATATATGTGGCATCCACGTAGAAGTGTTAAGAGGTGTGGTGTGGTTGTATCACCACTCTTTTTGTTGTGAAACAAGCTGTTCATGCTTCAGATAAAGGTTGCTCCTTCAACGTGAGACTGGATACAATAAGCTATAGAGTAGAGCCAAAAATTGCCAACAAAGAGTTTGTAAAGTGAGTGAGATATGAATCCTTGCTATTTTAAGACACTAAAATTTTGAGTGTGTTTCTCATTGCATTATTCTATAGCTTTAGGTGACTAATATAGTCAGATCTTTTACTCAACTACTCACCTCCTTCATATTGCTAGTCACATTATCTAAAAATCCTATACTATCAATTACCAGGATGTCTCTCAGATCATTTTATCCTACCCCAGTCTGAGGCATGAATTGCAACTACTTTCTTCTCAGAAAGTGGCAGTAGTTTAGCCTTCATCTGGATATCTTTGATAACAATGATCCCAGCAACTCTTGAAGGCTTACATAGCTCTGATTATTCATACATTTTCATTTTCTATATTGAATAATAATCTAATTCCTCCTTAATCTATAATTGTGTAGATTTTTAATGTACTGTGGACACATGTGAAAGACTTGGAATTGTATCTATTATATTACTTTTGTTACACTTGATCCACAGCAAAGAAAATAAGCAAGAAAGAAGCAACACATCAAGTACAAGGGATCTTCAGTAAGATTAACAACTGACTTCTCATCAGCAACTTTTGAAATCAGAAGACAGTGAGATGACATACTCAGTGTTATGAAAGGAAAAACAAAATGCTGTTACTACAGCATGCTATATGCTGCAAAAATATTCTTCAAAAATAAAGGAGAAATAAGACATTCCTAGATAAAAAATAACTAGGATAGTTTATTGCTAGTAGACCTGCACTACAAAGAAATGCTAAAACAAACAAACAAAGAAACAAAAGACCTTCAGGCCAGGCACAGTGGCTCATGTCTATAATCCCAACAACATCAGCTCAAAAACATGAAGAAAAAATGACAAAGTTGAAGAGACAAATATTTCCACAACAATAGTCGTACTAGCCCACCTTTAATTTTCTATATATGTAACACAGTCCCCAAAATAGACTATAGTGGTACAAAAGCAACCATCAGACAATATGTAAATGGGCATGACTCTTTCCCAATAAAACTTTGTTTACCAAACAGATGGCAAGGTTGAAGGTCAAAGTTTCTTTATTCATGACATAGAAGACTAGCTATCTGATAACAGCAGAAAGAATGCTTGGTATATCTGTTAGAACTCAAATGACCATGCAGAATGATTTACAATCACATTTCTATTGTGATGCCCAGAAATGCTTGATAAAAAGTCATAGAACTCTACAGTTTATTTTTTCCTTTTAGTATTATTCTGTTTTGTTTTTCTATGGTACTTGTAGTAGATGGCCTCTGTGATTGACCCCAAAGCTACCTGCATCATGGAACTCACACACTTGTGTGATTCCCTTCTCCACAATGTTAGCTAGACTTACTGAATAGCTTCTAATGAATAAAATACTGCAGAAAGCAGAAGTGATAGAATACAACTTCTTAGATTGGTGTATTAGTCAATTCACACATTGTTATAAAGAACTAACTGAGACTGGGTAATTTATAAAGAAAAGGGGTTTAATCACAGTTGTACAGGCTGTACAGCAAGCATGGCTGGGAATGCTTCACTAAACTTATTATCATGGCAAAAGGCAAAGGAGAAGCAGGCATGTCTTACATGGAGGGAGAAGGAGAATGAGAGTAAATGGGGAGGTGCCACACACTTTTAAACAAACAGATCTTGTGAGAGTTCGATATTCAAAGAATAGCAAGGGGTAAGTCCATCCCCATTATCCAATTACCTCCCACCAGGTCTCTCCTCCAACACTGGGGATTAAAATTTAATGTGAGATTTGGGTAGGGACACAAATCCAAATTATATCAATTGGGTTATAAAAACCCTTCAGATTTACTGTCTCACCCCCACCTGTTGAAAGACACACATGCCCACATGGCCAGGAGCTAATATTCTGGTCAACAGATAGGATCTGAGACCTGCCAACAGCCATATGAGTAAGAGTGAGCCTGGAAGTGAATCCTGACCTTCTGAGAGCCTTGAGATGACTGCAGCCCCAGCAGATACCTTGATTACAGCTTTATGAAGTGCCCTAAGCTGAACAAACCAGCTAAACTGTACTTGACCCACAGAAACAGATATATAAATGCTGTTTTAAACCACTAATTTTGGGGGTATTTTGTTATATAGCAATAGGTAACTAATACAGTTATTTATTTCCTCCTCCCTTCTCCCAGTGTTGAATTTCTCCTAGTTAAACCAAATTCGTCTTATACTATTGCCTAGAACTCCACATTTCTTTCTTTCTTTTCTTTTCTTTTCTTTTCTTTTTTTTTTTTTTAAGATGGGGTTTCACCATGTTGGTCAGGCTGGTCTTGAACTCCCGATCTCAGGTGATCTGCCCGCCTTGGCCTCCAAAGTGCTTGGATTACAGGCGTGAGCCACCACGCCCGGCAGAACTCCACATTTCTACATCATAAATATGTGGGCTAGATTTGACCTAGCACCACTAGAATCTTAATATGAGAGTAATAGTCTATAGTCTTAAAAAGTATACTTTTTTCATTTTGAGGATACTTGTATTTTATAACAAATCAGAAAGAAACATAATTGAAAGCTATGACCGTATGCCAGAAAATAACACAGAAATCTGCACTAAGCACCCATTCAGACTTGTAAAGAAAGCAATGTTTTCTTCCTTTGTATATATGATCGCATTCATTTTAGATGTTTTTTAATAAGATTTAAACTTGTGTCTGAATAATATTGATATAATTTCAGGTTGTGCTGTGGTTTGAATGTGTTGCCAACAAATTGTGTTGGAAACTTAATCCCAAATGCAACAGGGTTGAAAGGTGGACATTTAAGAGGTAACTAGATCATGAAGGCTCTTCCCTCATGAACGGATTAAGGCTATTATCAAGGGAGTGGGTTAGTTAATTGGGCTCATGTTGAAAGCATGAGTTCAGCTCCCTTCCCTCACTCTCTCTTGCATACTCTCTTGACCTTCCACCTTCCACCACAGGATGGTGCAGCAAGAAAGGCCTCACAAGGTGCTAGCCCATAGATCTTTGACTTCCCAGCCACCAGAACTGTGAGTCAATTGAATTTCTATTCATTATATGTTACCTAATTTCAGGTATTCTGTCATAGCAGCATGAAACAGACTAAGGTTGACCTGGTGAATTAAAAGTGCCCATCATTTGTCTTTATTGTATATATGTATAATATAATGTGTATGTATATATCTGTGTGTATAACAAAATACTTAAAATATTTTCAGGAATTTCTGTTAATTATTATTAATTTGTAGAGTTGTATTTTCATTATTTCCTCACACGTACTTATAAGAGGATGTTAAAATGTTTGTGTTAACTTGGCATAGTATGTGAATTACAGGTTATTTTTATATTTCAAGCAAATCAGAATTATCATTAGTAAATATATTTGCCAGAGACCTCTCTGTCCCGTCTACACACACACATCAATTAATTTTTTGAAAATGTAAAACATGTACATTCATGTAAATAAATTCTTGATTTGTATGTTTTAGATAATAAAGTATCATCATTTTGTTCAATACTTCTCCTAGGTCAGAAATGGCTGAGTTTGAGGAATAATGTGGCTATAGAAGTTACAGATGATGGGTGTGAAGCCCACCCCCATCCTTAATTGTGCAATAAATTAGAAATAGAAAAATAAGAAGTGTGTATTTGAAAACTACTAAACATTGATATGTAGTCAGTACCAAATAGAAGTATAAAATTCAGAGGCAATGTAAGGAATGAGTCATAAAATAGACATGAAATGCTATGAGGCTAAAAAAGGAGCATCCTCTTCTGGGTAGAAAAAGCAATAAATCCTGTAGAAAACAAGGGAGAAGAAGATCCAAATAAATTTAGAGATTTAATTTGGGTGCCAAATGTCTGTATACTTTCAGTCAACCAGTCATGCTGTATTATATTTATCCAAAGAGCAAGAAAGACATTTGTTCACTCATTCATTCATTTATTTACAGAAAATGTAAATTGAGAATCTACTATATTGTAATCACTGTTCTAAATAATGAGATAAACATATAAATAAACAACTGTCACTGGAAAGTAATACATTTGCCAATTATGTGATATAGTGTTTATCCAGGTATATATTCATTAGAAATGACATATTGAGCATGTATTATATTCTAAGCATTATGATAAAAAGGTACTTTGTTTTCTTTGTCCTTTTTATTCGCTTTTATGTGTATAAATGTAAAGGGTACAAGTGCAGTTTTGTTACATGGATATATTGAGTAGTTGTGAAGTCTAGGCTTCTCCTGTAACTATAATTTAAATAATATACATTGTACTCATTAAATAATTTTTCATCTCTCATCTCTCTTCCACCATTCTTGGTCTTCAATATCTATTATTTAACACTCTATGTCCATTTGTACTCATCATTTATCCTCCACTTACAAATGAGAACATGAGGTATTTGACTGTTTCTGAGGTATTCCACTAGAGATAATGGCCTCCAGTTCCACCCATGTTGCTGCGAAAGACATAATAATATTTTTTATGACTGAATAGTATTCGTCATGTATAAATGCCACATTTTCTATATCTTTACATCCATTAATGAACACCTGGGTTAATTCCATATCTTTGTTATGGTGAACTGTGCTGTGATTAACATAGGAATACAGGTATCTTTTTGATAAAATTTCCTCATTTTGTGAGGGTAGACACCCAGTAGTGGGATTACTGGATCAAATATAACTTTTGTTTGTTTATTTCTTTGAGAAACCTCTATACAGTATTTTTCAAGAGGTTGTACTAATTTACATTCTCACCAATAGTGTGTAAATGTTCCCTTGAGAAATACAAATATTTTGATGAGCCAAAATGAACATGGCTGTTGTTTTCATCTTACTGATCATCAAGTAGCATATACATATAATGACAAATAATTACAGTAATGAATATATAGTGCAAAATGTACTGGGAATTTGAATATTAGGGAAAGAGCCTCATGGAAAATTATTTAATTTAGGATATAAAGCATGAGTGCTAGAAAACAGAAAATTGGGTGTGTGTGAGTGGAAGAAGGTGGTGTATGTGGAGGTGGAAATAATGTTCCAGAGAAATTACCATTTGGAAAGGCTTTGTTATAGGCTAAATTGTGTGTATTTCAAAATTCATATGCTGACACTCTAAACTCTAGTACTTCAGAATATGAATGCATTTGGAGGTAGTGACTTTAAAAGGTAATTAAATTAAACGTAGGATGTGCTCTGGTTCAATATGACTGGTGTTCTTTTAAAGAGCAGATTAGGACACAGGAGAGATGTGAGGCATATGTATACATATAGAAAATATCATCTGATGGCACAGCAAGAAGCCAGGTATCTGGAATCCAGTGAGAGGTGTATCAGGGAAAACCAAACCTACTTATAACTTGACCTTGGACATACAGCCTTCAGAACTGTGAGAATACAGTTCTGTTGTTTAAGCCAGGGATCCCCAAGCCCTGGTCTGCAACAGGTACTGGTCTTTGGTCTGTTAGGAACTGGGTCACAAAGCAAGAGTTGAGCAGTGGGTGAGTGAGCATCACTTCCCGAACTCTGCCTCCTACAAGATCAGCAGCAGCATTAGCTTCTCATAAGAGTGCTAACCCTACTGAGAACTGCGCATGTGAGACATCTGGGTTGTGCTCTCCTTAGGAGAATCTAATGATCTAATGCCTCCCTCCCAGCCTCCAGGTCTGTGGAAAAATTGTCTTCCACAAAACTGGTACCTGGTGTCAAAAGGCTGGGGACCACTTGTTTAAGCGACCCAGTTTGCAATATTTTGCTACAGCAAACCTAGCAGCTTAATATAGGCACTATGGCAGGAGAACACAGAATTTGACAAATTGCCAAATAATTGTATTAGATTAATCTTTGGAATAAGGTGGAACCCAGACTGTGAAGGACTATATGGGCCACATTAATAATCTTTATTTTGTCTTCAGAGTAATTCAGAAGCCATTGATAGTTTTAAACAAGTGGAGATATATATGTATATATACACACACACAACTCATTATGATTAGTTCTTAAGCAAGTTGATGTTGTATAACTGTAATTAATTTTTAGCTAAATGTAGAGGAAAATCAAGAAAAAAATTGTAAAGATATTGATTTTCACATAAAAATTCCAGAAATAGGGGGATTCCATGGTTAGTTCATTCATTAACTTAACAAAGTCATTAAGAACAAAGATCCCTTCCGTTTTTCAGTTTACCCCTCCTATATAGGCTTGCCCTTCTAGAATGAATCCTCCTATGGTCCTAAAGTGCTGGCATAATTCTAGGCATCATTTGCCAATGTCAATATTCAGGGGAAATGCAATGGATATCCCTATCTCAGGATCCTTTTTAAGACTGAGTGAAACCTTTCCAGAAGATTCTCAGTTTGCTGTCTCTCATATCTTATTGCACAGAATTATATCACATGACTATTCGAAAACAGTTATTTGGGAAAGAAAATAAATCAGAATAATTGAGTTAGACCAATGGAGAATAACCAGCTCTATTAGTAAAGGAGCCAAGCTTTTTCAGAAGGACATCAATCTTTTTGTTTGTTTGATTTGGTTTGGTTTTGGACGGAGTCCTGCTCTGTTGTCCAGGGTGGAGTGCAGGGGCGTGATCTCAGCTCACTGTAACTTCCACCTCCCTGGTTTCTCCTGCCTCAGCCTCCCAAGAATCTGGGATTACAGGCACCCACTACCATGCCCGGCTAATTTTTGTATTTTTAGTAGAGACGGGGTTTCACCATGTTGGCCAGGCTGGTCTTGAATTCCTGACTTCAAGTGATCCACCTGCCTCAGCTTCCCAAAGTGCTGGGATTACAGGCATGAGCTACCACACCTGGACAGAAGGATGTCATCTTTTAAAAGAGTTTGAACAATAATCAAATCTGCGTAGAAAAAAGAGAAAAAAACGACTTTTGTTTATACAACTAATAGTGTCTGACATATGATTATATGATTAGATTTGCAATCTGAAATGGCATTTGTTTCATTTGTGTTTTGAAATGTTATTCTGGGTTCTTGAATGGAGTGGTGCAGAATAGAAATGAAAGACTATTTAATAAACTATTACAGTATGACAGATATCTTGCAACAGAATGGTATCTTGGACCACAGTGGAGGAAACATAAAAAAGTGGATGGTATCAGGAAAGTCTTAGGGAATAAACTCAGTTGAATTTGATGATGGATTAAGTATGGAAAATAAGGCAACAGGAGGTATCAAATTCTAGTTTTCTGGTCTGTGCAACTGGTTGGAGGGAATACTGAAGGAAATAACAGATTTGGGGAAATAAATTGTGACTTTTGCCTTGGGCATGGTGAGTTTGAGCTTCATTGAGCAATCTAATTTGATATATCAGTAATATAAATATTGAGCTTATATCAGAATCTGGAAAAATATACACAGTTATATCTATAATTTAAAATGAACTTGTCAACTTTTGCTAAACATCTTCCATTAAGCCCCACTTCCCAACACTGTTGCACTGAGGATGAAGTTTACAACACATTAATTTGGGGGAACATATTTAAACCATAGCACTCCTTTTAGCTATGAACAATAATGCTGCTATGAATATGTATGGAAAACAGTATTTTTATATCTGTTTATACTTCTTTGGATGTATATTATACTTAGGAGTATAATTGTTTGATCAGGTGGAAACTATCTGTTTAACCATTTCAGAAATTTTCAAACTACTTCCCAAAGTTGTACTAATTTACAAACCCACCAGAAGTGTATGCGGTTCCAATATCTCTACATCATCAGCAAGACTTATTATTATCTGACATTTTTGTTGTAGTCATCCTAGTGGGAGTACAGTGGAACTAATTTACATTCCCTTGATGACTTCTTTCATAGAGCATATTTTCACATGCTTATTGTCTAATTGTATATTTTCTTCACAGAAATATCTATTCAGATCTTTTACTAAGTCTTAATTGTATTATTTAACTTTTATTGAGTTGTAAGACATTTTATATATTCTAGATGCAAGTCTATTATAAGATATATTTTGTAAACATTTTATCATATTCTGTGAGTTGCCTTTTCACATTTTCGATACTATCTTTGAAATACAAAATGTTTTAATTTTGATGAAGTTCAATTTATCTTTTTTTTTGTTATGTATGCATTGGTGTTATGTCTAAAAATCTATTGCCTAATGCCAGATCATGAATGAATATGTTAATTGTAGTTTATTAATACAAAAGAATTCATACAATGGAATAAGGCACAAAATAAAGAAAAGAAAGTATGGATATGTACATCAGTCTGAGTGAATTTTTCTGACATATTGATAAGCTAAAGGAGCATATACCAAAAGAACACATTCCATGTGATATTCATATAAATATTAAGAATAAGAAAAACAATTTGATTTGATAAAATTCAAAGTAGTGTTTATCTCTAATAGGACATTGACTCCAAAGGGCATGAGAAAAGTTCTTAGGGTCTGAGGTCTTGGGTTCTGGGAATATTGTATGATTTGATCAAGGTAGTGGTTTCATGGATATATGTGTATGTATATGTCTGTGTGTACATATACATATATATACACAAACATATGTGTGCATATATACACACAAGCATATGTATGTGGGTATATATGCATATATGTACATGTAATACAGCTTAACTGTCAAAATTAATACTTTACATAATAAATGTATGCCATGAATAAAATGTATAAAAATGTATGCTGTGAATAAAAAAGTATTTTAAAAACTTGATGTCAGTTAATGCATACTTATTGGAATTTGACAATATGCTAAGAATAAGCTACAGGTGTTATGTAGAAGAATTTACATTCTAGCCAAAATTTTTTTATATAATAATAATATTTAAAAATTTAAAAAACACTGTAATTGCCTCAAAATTACCAAAATTAATTCAATTTATTTGTCTCCAGGATTAAATTTACTATAAAAAGTCAGTTTGAGTAATAGTCTTTTTATGTAAAATTTCTGTCATGAGTTACAGGAATTTTTAATTTTGATTAAGGAATTGAATTTCTTCTTAGAGAAATCCTAGGTTACAATATTGTTTATAATTATCAGTGGAGCAAGAAGAATATTTCTCGAGAAAGTTCACCAAACATTAACCTCTTCGTGCTAAAATAGCTAATAGAGTACGTTACCCCATTAAGCAATCTATGGCTGTTCCCCCGCCCCCCCCCAAAAAAATTCACCTTTCAGCTTCTCTTTCTGATAGCTCCAAGGAATGGAAATCCATTAGATTGGGTACATTTGTAACATTACTAAAATAAATTGTGTACCTTGCTCTAACAATTTCTAAACAGTACAGATTCAAAATGCTGTAAAAATGTCCCAATTTCAATTTCATCCTCTGCCTTACTTCCATTTGTTGAATTCCAGAAGGACCTGAAAAAATCCGAATCTATTGAATCCATTCATCTATTTAGCCACTGGTTATATACTTATTGAGATTCTACTATGTGCCAGCTATTTTTGTAGACACAAGTTACAAATGTTCATTTGTTTACTGTTTTATTCATTCATTCAGCAAATATTTATTGAATGTGAATTATATGCCAAGCATTACCTTGGGCATTCAGTACAGAATAGTAATTAAGGGAGACTTGGTTTCTGCTTTCATAAAATGTTTATACTCTAAGTAAGGGGGCCAATTAATAAGGTAAATAAATCAATATTCTGGAAGAGACCACAATCCAGTGAAAGAAACCAATGAACATTAAATAATTTTCCATTCAGTTTAGAAATCGTTAAAATTAAGAAATAACTATAGTTCTGTAATAATAGGGCAGCAACTAATTCTGTTGAGGGAGAGGTAAAAGAATGGGATAAATGTTTCATTCTTTTAGAAACTTTGCAACTATCTACACCTATCAGGCTTCATTTCTCTGTTGTTCTTGATCATAACACAATAATTCAAAAGCTTTTGTCATCTATTCTCTTTGACATTCTCATTTCTATGGCAATATTTTATTTCTCTATCCCCAATTTTCTAGTGCTTCCTGTCTCACCTAAAATTTTCAGTTTCAAGACTTAAAAAGGCCTCTAATTTTAGAGTCCCTATAACTTTTTCCTGTAAATGTAATTTAGTTCTCCTTTGAGATTCTCATATTTTCTAAGTCTCTGGTAGGTCAAAGCTACTCATATTCCCACACTTCATGGTGATGCTAAGGTGGGAGACAGACTAATCATTGACTTTTCCTTCCAGTGATGCTTAGAGAGCATTATTTTTCTACCCCATTATAAAAACTCTGCTTTTCTGAGCGTCAAACTGTTACAGCAATTTGTCCCCCCTTTTATGGCATAACACTATCTTGGCACATTGCCAATTCTGAATTAGTGCATTTGTAACCCTCAAACCCTATTTCTACTATTTCAACGTAGATATAGATGTCAATAGCTCTGTGAGTGTTCCCTAAGAAAGTATTGACACCAAAGCCTTTTGATCAGTGTAGATTTCACTGATTATTTCATTTGAAAGACTCGAGTGAGTTTCCACCTCACATGTTTAATAGGCCCTGAAGATTTACCATAGAATATTTATTTTCTTCAAAGTCCCTTCTGTCTGAAGAAATCAATAGACATTCTTCCTTCTTTTTGTAAAAATCACTAAAGAGTATAAGAATGCACCTTGTGGCCCCAGTTGTTAAAAGTTTAGTGAAACAGTTCTTTTAGAGTTTTCATACAGGTTAAACTGTATCCCATAGAACTTAGATATAAATACAAACTAAGAACTCAAGCCAAAATGAATCCAAGTGAAAATGAATCATAAGTGAAAATGAATCATACTCCACACAGCATAACCTCTCTACTCAAAAAGTAGCTTTGACTATAGATATTTACTAGTTCAAATTCACTGTGAGAATGGTGATCATTAAAAAATCTGGAGACAACAGACGCTGGAGTGGATGTGGAGAAATAGGAACATTTTTACACTGTTGGTGGGAGTATAAATTAGTTCAATCATTGTGGAAGACAGTGTGGCAATTCCTCAAGGACCTAGAAATAGAAATTCCATTTGACCCAGCAATCCCATTACTGGGTATATATCCAAAGGATTATGAATCGTTCTATTATAAAGACACATGCACACGTATCTTCATTGTAGCACTGTTTACAATAGCAAAAACCTGGAACCAACACAAGTGCTCATCAATGATAGACTGGACAGGTGGCACGTATACAACATGGAATACTGTGCAGCCATAAAAATGATGAGTTCATGGCCTTTGTAGGGACATGGATGAACCTGGAAACCATCATTCTCAGCAAACTGACACAAGAACAGAAAATCAAACACTGCATGTTCTCACTTGTAGGTGGGTGTTGAACTATGAGAACACATGGACACAGGGAGGGGAGCATCACACACTGGGGTCTGTGGGGGGAGAACTAAGGGAGGGACAGTGGGGAGTGGGGAGTTGGGGAGGGATAACATGGGGAGAAATGCCAGATACAGGTGATGGGGATGGAGGCAGCAAACTACATTGCCATATATGTACCTATGTAACAATCCTGAATGATCTGCACATGTACCCCAGAACCTATAGTGCAATAAAATATATTTTTTAAAAATTCACTGTGCTTAAAAAATGTGTGTGTTTTCAGGAGTGTATGTGTGAGAGAGAGAGAGATGTCCACATATGAATATGTCCATATATCTAAAACAATCATTAACTAAACTATGTATGTTTGATATCAGTTCATTTCTACTCTATTATAACTTATTATCTTGATAATGTTCGGAGCTAACAGAATCCCTAAGAGATTCCTATGAAGAGATACCTAATCTAAAAAGAAAAGCTAATTTTTTGGGTAATGGTCTTGTTCCATACAGTAGACAGAACAGAGAAACAGACCACTTTACAGAATGGAACTTGAAAAAGCTCATTCCTGATCTGGTGTGGTTCCCATCACACAATACTGAGATCTTTAAATTTTATCTTACAAAGGTATTACCTATGAAAAGTTTTAAGAAGTTAAACCATCTTATCAAAACTGGTTTTTAGATCTATCATTCCAGAAGGAATGGGCTGGAGGAGTATAAGACTGGAAGGCAGAGAGATGAGTTAAGTGATGTGATGAGAATCTGAGGTATGGCAATGAGGTCAGAGAGAGTTAGTTCTAAATGATACGTTGATGGATAAACTGGTAAGACTAGATGAATAGAAATTCGAGAAGTAAAGATGAGAATGAGGTCAAGACTGACGACAGTATTTCTAACTTTACAACTAGAGTCTTGAAGACTCATAGATCCTTTGGGAATTTCATGGAACTGTAAACCCTTTCTCCAAAGAAAGAAACATGGGTATGCACAGAAAGAATTTTAAAAACAATATAAAGACGTTCAAATTTCTTTCTTCTAGTGGACATAGTGGGAAAATTGGTTTCAGTGTATGTGGACATCAGTCTGGTATACTCTGATGTATTGAATTTACAAACTGTCATTTAGTTATGAATTATAAAACTATCCAATAAATCATTTAGGTTTTGTGCTTTTTCACGTAGTTTTTAAAAATATACATATATAGTTACACTGTCTTCTTTAAAATGGTTATTTTCCTATCATCCACACCCAGGGCCAATAATTTCAACTATGTGAAATTAGGAATAAATAAAAAGCTCTAGCCATACTAATGTCTTGGTTTATATTTTACACAAAGGTAAAATACTGTGCTTTTACCTCATATTTGCTATTTATTGAATTCTTATTATCTTAGGTATATTGAATATAACGTCTAGAGAGATCAAAGATTAGTAGAGGATACAAGAAAAAGTACACAAATAACTATAAAATAAAGGCCGATAATGTAAATATCATAAGAGTATGGCAAACAAAGTTCCTTGAGGTAAAGAAGAAACAGTATCACATATCTGTTTAGTGTCTTAGGACTTGAATGCAAGGTCTCAAAGAAATACATGCGCTCATTTTGCATATTTAAAATTACAAGGATCTAGAGGTCACAGACAATCTTTGAATAACTTTGTGCAAGCGTCTAATAAATGTTTTTGGAAATGATAATGAGGCTGTTTTTTAAATATCAAATGAGACATTATTAATATAGATGTATAAAAGCCAAGGCTAACATTTGTTTTCTATATTCCTTGCTTGGAGTGCTTACTCATAAAATAAGATATATGATAGTTTTTAATAAAAATACATATAAAATGATAATTAAAAGATGAAGTAAAAGGGATTTGTGTAAATAAATAAAATAAATATGTTTGTGCAAACATATACTTGGAGAGTATATATTCGCATTGATTTGAGAGACATTAAGAAATATATAAGGTGTCGAGAAACTATATCTTCTCCATTTAATTTATTACATGGCAAGGCTCTTGCTTAAGCTTTCTGGTTCAATCTTTCTCTCTTCTTTTTGGATTTCCATGGTGTATATGTTGGTTCACATGATAAATTCCCATAAGTCCCATAAGCTTTCTTTATTCTCTTTCTTTTTTTATTTGCTCCTCTGACTGGGTAATTTTAAATGGCCAGTCTTTGATTTGCTCATTCTTGCTTTGCTTGATTAAGTTTCCTGTTGAAGCACTATATTAAATTTTGAAAATTCAGTTATTATAATTTTCAGCTCTAGAACTTTTGTTTAGATCTTTTTTAAGATTTCTGTATTTTTAGTGATATTCTAATTTTGTTCATACATTGTTTTCTTGATTTTGTCTGTTTTCCTTTGTAGTTCACTGAGCTTCTTCAAGATGACTATTTTGAATTATTTGTCAAGTAATTCATAGATCATTATTTCTCTAAGATTTGTTACTAGATTTGCTTTTGGCTACTTTGGTACTATTATATTTTCCTGATTCTTCATGTTTCTTATAGCTTTGCATTAGTGTTTGCATATTTAAAGAACTGTCTTCATCGTTCAGTCTTTTCAGGCTGGCTTTTGCATGAAAAGATCTTCCCTAATCAAACCAGCTAGAGATTCTAGGAGCCCCTCAAACATTTTCTGTGGATGTGTACATTCCATTCGTCTCCATCTCTCCTGGTGGAAAATAAAATTTCATGTTTGTATGCTTCTCCCAATCTCATAGAGCCATGCAGGCCACTATAAACCTCTCACCCTTTTTCTCTAGGACAATGCACTGAAATGTCGGGACGTTGGGGTCAACCTCCATTTCTCTCCTTTATTCGTAAAGAAGTCTCAAGATTGTGTGCTTGTCATCAACCCTGCAGAGTTGTGACAGCTGCAGGAGTTATCCACTCCTTTTACCTTGAAGAATGCACTGGAATGTCTGAGGCTGGGTGCAATTTCCACTTCCCTCCCTTTTCCTTGAAGGACAAGTCTCAGAGTTATGTACTTCCTCTGAATTCTTAATGCCCTGCAAGCTGCTGAGAGCCCTCACCCCTTTATTTTGTTTTTAGCCACCCCTGCAGGTATTCTAATACGTTAGTTATGGAGTGAGGTGAGACAGAAGTAGGCAGCACCGCAAAAAGGCTATGAATGTCTGATGCATGCTACACTCACTTTTTCCCCTAAGGAAGAAATCACAGGATGAGTAGATTTCTTTAGGTGCTGATCTGTGCCAGCTCGGGAGATGGTTGACATGGTCAAAAGAAAACTGATCCTCTTGCCCATATTAAAGCTGATGATTTTCTCAGTTTTGTGCTCATCTGAGGTGTTGCAATTTAACTGAATTCTGGAGTTCTCCTAAGGTATTTTGGCTCAATTCCGTGTTTTTCGTGGGTGTGGGATACAAGATCTAGGATTTCCTATTCAATTTTCTTGCTGACATTATCCTTCTGTCTTTTCTGTTTTTATATTAAAATATGGATAGTTACAATATTTCTCAGATGTGCATAGTTACAGTATTTCTCAGATGACCCTGTCAATGAGTCAAGATAAACAATCAAATTGTTAATTTAAAAAAAAATTTCCACAGGACAAGTGAACTTCACCAATTTGTAATGGCTAGAGTGAAGGGTTTGTAGCATGCATAATTACATATAATGTATAGTATAATAATTTTTATATTATGATTCCATAAGAGAGATAAAGCATAATAAACTTTCAGCTTCTGACATGACAGCAGAACTGCATTTAGAGCAGAAAACACTCTTGGTTCGAGAGCTTTGTTCTATTTCCATCTCTGCAACAATATGTGCCACCCTGGTCTCCTCACATAATGCATTTGTACTTCTATACATAATTTGAGACAAAATTTAGAGGGCTTGGAAGTGGATATAAAGATGGAAAAGGAAAGTCACATTATAAAAACATATTGACAAGATTCAGCAAAATATTAAGTTATAAAGAGTGAAGCACATTGGCATGTCAAAAAGCTCTCCCCACTTCCATTCCACGTCTTACCTATGCCTTAGTTACTTAGGTTGTATAGCAGTAAGGATGTTCTAGGTTCTACTGTAGTCAAATGCCACAATTTTAGTTTCTTAACAATAAACAAGTTTTTTTTTTTTTGCTTGTAAAAAGTCTGCTGTAGCTCCAGGTGACTTTTCAGGGTATGGGGTGGCTACATATTTCAAAATACTTCTATTTCATGACAGAGTCACTTCAACATGATGATGTGGGGTCCATTTTGGCAGGTTAAAGAGAGCATGACACATTGACTCATAAATGTGTCAACCCCAAAGTGATATTTATCACCATCAATTACAGTCAATTAACTAGAATTAGTCACATGGCCCATTCACTTTGCAAGGGTGGGATATATAGTCTTCTATATGTCTAGATAAGCAAAAAGAATTGAAAAGAATCATGAACAATAATAATCATTATCTAGAAGACAAAGAAAAGGTGGCTATACACCAATAAATTGAGTGATAGAATTCTTCAAAGAGGAAAAAAAATTCAAACAATAGATGAAAATACAAGAATGTATAAGGGGATTAAGATATGAGATAATATATTTTAATAATTTAAAATATTCAACAATATTATCATGTATAATTTTCTAAGAAGAGAAATTAATAGTGATGATAATTTTTTGTTTAGTCCCTGAAAATATGACATCAACTTAAGATGAACTTTTAAGCACAATAATTCTTTAAGATTTCTTGGAAAATATCACTCTGCCTGATAAATGATCTTTTTCACATAAAATATCAGTATGATAATTTTGATTGTGGCATTATGTAGTACCTCTATTAGGAAAGGAAAAGCACATCTTTTGGATAAACTCTCATCAGCTATTAGGAAAGTGAAACTAAACTTTTTGCTTTGGGATGTCTTCTTAATATGTGTCAACATTCACACCAAAGAATGATGTAAATATCCTCAAATAAACTTTCAAGTGTAAAATTAACTTTCATGGAAGAGGACATTTGCAGTGTGTTTTTAGTCAAGCTAAATAATTGTTAATCAACAGCATTTAAAATGTAAAAATTAATGAATGTCAGCCAGAGAACACAGGTGAGGGTGGTTGGAGGCCCCAGTTGACAGGTCGTGTCCAGCAAGAAGAAATGGGATCAATGACTCGCTTTAAAAATCGGTTCAGCTGGGTGTGGTGGCTCACGCCTATAATCTCAGCACTCTGGGAGGCCGAGGCCGGTGAATCACGAGGTCAGGAGTTCAAGAGTAGCCGGGCTAACATGGCGAAACCCAATCGCTTCTAAAAATACAAAAAAATAGCAGGGTTTGGTGGCATGTGCCTGTAATCCCCAGCTACTTGGGAAGCTGAGGCAGGAGAATCACTTGAACCCAGAAGACAAAGGTTGTAGTGAGCCAAGTTTGTGCCATTGTACTTCAGCTTAGGTGACAGAGAGACTCTGTCTCAAAAAACCAAACCAAAACAAAACAAAAATCAGTCTGGTCACATTTTCATAGAGCAGCTGTGCACTTCTGGGGGATCCCTTCCACCCTGGTCCGCTTGGAGCCTCCAAATTTCAAAGGCTGGAATGGCTAATTTGCTGAAACAGCAAAACCGATGGTCCTTCCCCTCCTGGTGGGAGCTCCATCTCAGGGTGGCGTAATGCTGTTACCAGTGGCTGACTGAAATTCCAAGCCAGTGAGTTTTAAGTGTAAGGTGCTGTGGAAAAGTTGCCTGGAGACTGTTGCTGTTCGGCCCTTGGATTCATGCCTTTTTCCTAGGCATATGTACAGTGGTTTAACTTCCTACTTTGCTGGAGTTGCAGCTGCTTTTACTGGGAAGCCCAGAAACTCTGAGTGTCTAAGGCTCCGAGCTCTCTATGCATGCCTGAGCAGCCGCTGTGCTAAGACCCCATGCAGCTCTGTATATCAGACTGAAGGCCCTGGTGGAATTAACTCACAAGGGGATCTCCTGACCTGAAAGTTGCAAAGATCCATAAGAGAAGTGTGGGTTCCCAAGGTGGCACATTCACTCACCACTTCCCTGGGCAGGGAAGAATCTCTTGGCTCTTTGTTACTCCTGGATGGGCCATCTTCTTGCCTTGCTTTTCTCCATCAACCATGGGTTAAATTGCTTCCTTGATTATTCCCAATGTGAGTACTTGGCTGTTTAATTAAAGGTGCTGTGTTTACTCACCTCTTCTGTTCCTCTCTGTGAGAGACACACACACTAGTCAGCCATCTTCAATCCTCTCTTTTTATCTCTGAATTTATTTATTTGGGTCTTCTTTTTTTATTTCCTTAGCCTAGTTAAAGAACTGTAATTTTCTTTTATCTTTTCAAATCCAAATTTATGTTTGGTTGATCTTTTGTATTACGTTTAATTTTGCTTCCAATTTCATTTACTTATGTTCTGATATTTATTATTTCTATTTTTCTATGAATTTGGGGTTTGGTTTCCTGTTCCTCTTCTAGTTCTTTAAAATGAATCATTAGGTAATTTATTTGAAGTTTTTTTCGCTTTTTATGTAGGTGCTTCTAGCTATAAACTTTGGCTTGGTTGTGTCCCCATCCAAATATCAACTTGAATTGTATCTCCCAGAATTCTCAGGTGTTGTGGTACCCAGGCAGAGATAACTGAATCATGGGAGCTGGTCTCTTCAATGCTATTCTGATTGTAGTGACTAGGTCTCACAAGATCTGATGGGCTTATCAGAGGTTTCCACTTTTGCTTCCTCCTCATTCTTCTTGCTGCTAATGTAAGAAATGCCTTTCACCTCTCGTCTCGATTCTTAGGTTTCCCCAGCCATGTGGAACTGTAGGTTCAACTAAACGTCTTTTTGTTACCAGTTTTGGATATGCCTTTATAAGCAGTGTGAAAACAGACCAATACATTAAATTGGTACCAGAGAGTGGGGTACAGCTGAAATGATGCCCCAAAATGTGAAAGCAACTTTGGAACTGGGTAATAGGCAGCGGTTGGAAGAGTTTGGAGGGCTCAGAAGAAAACAGGAAAATGTGGGCAAGTTTGGAACTTCCTAGAGACTTGTTGAATAGCTTTGCCCAAAATGCCGATAGCAATATGGACCATAAAGTCCAGGCTGACGTGGCCTCAGATGGAGATGAGGAACTTGCTGGGAACTGAAGTAAGGGTGACTTTTGTCATGTTTTAGCAAAGAGACTGGTTGCATTTTGCCCTTGCTCTAGAGAGTTGTGCAACTTTGAACTTGAGAAAGGTGATTTAAGGTATCTGGTAGAAGAAACCATTCAAAATGTGACTTGAGTACTGTTAAAGGCATTCAGTTTTATAAGGGAAGCAGAGCATACAAGTTTGGAAAATATGCCCCTGACTATACAATAGAAAAGAAAAAAAAAAAAAAAAACAAAACATTTTCTGGGGAGAAATTCAAGACAAAGCTGCAGAAATTTGCAAAAGTAGAAGGGAGCTTAATGTTAATCCCAAAGACCATGGGGAAAATGTCTCTAGACCATGTCAGAGACTTTCACATCAGCCCCTATCATCACAAGCCCAGAGGCCCAGGAGCAATAAAGTGGTTTCATGGGCTGAGTGCACAGTCCCCGTTCTGTGTGCAGCCTAGCGACTTGATGTCCTGTGTCCCAGCCACTCCAGCCATGACCGAAAGGGGCCAACATAGAGCTTGGGCTGTCACTTCAGAGGCTGAAAGCCCCCAGCCTTGGAAGCTTCCACATGGTATTGAGCCTGTGGGTGCACAGAAGTCAAGAATTGAGATTTTGGAACCTCCACTTAGATTTCAGAAGATGTAGGGAAATGCCTGTATGCTCAGGCAAAAGTTTGCTGCGGGGACACAGCCCTCATGCAGAACCTCTGCTAGGGCAGTGCAGAAGGGAAAGGTCAGAGCCCCTGCACTGGGCACCACCTAATGGACTTGTGAGAAGCAGGCCAGACCCCAGAATGGTAGATCCAACAGCTTTCATGTTGAGCCTGAAAAAGCAAAAGACACTCAATGCTAGCCCATAAAAGCAGCTAGAAGAGGAGCTATACCCTGCAAAGCCACAGGAGTACAGTTGCCCAAGACCATGGGAACCTACCTCTTGCACCAGTGTGATCTAGATGTGGGACATGGAGTCAAAGATATCATTTTGGAGCTTCAGAATTTGACTGCCGCACTGGATTTCAAACTTGCATGCAACCTGTAACCCTAACCTCTTTGTTTTGGACAATTTCTTCCATTTGGAATAGCTGTTTTTACCCATTGCCTGTACCTCCATTGTATCTAAGAAGTAACTAGTTTGCTTTTGAATTTACAGACTCATAGGTGGAAGGAACTTGCCTTGTCTCAGATGAGACTTTGGACTGTGGACTTTTGGGTTAGTGCAGAAATGAGTTAAGACTTTGGGAGACTGTTGGAAAAGCATGGTTGGTTTTGAAATGTGCGTATAAGAGATTTGGAGAGGCCAGGGATGGAATGATATGGCTTGGCTATGTCCCCATCCAAACCCCAACTTGAATTGTATCTTTCAGAATTACCACATGTTGTGGGAGGGACCCAGGGAGAGGTCATTCAATCATGGGGCCAGTCTTTCCCATGCTATTATCATGATAGTGATTAAGTCTCACAAGATCTGATGGGCTTATCAGAGATTTCCACTTTTGCTTCCTCCTCAGTTTTCTCTTGCTGCCAATGTACAAAGTGCCTTTTACCTCCTGCCATGATTCTGAGGCCTCCCCAGCAATGAGAAACTGTAAGTTCCGTTAACCCTCTTTTTGCTACCAGTTTCCGGTATGTCTTTAGCAGCAGTGTAAAAACAGACTAATATAGTACCAGTTTTGCTGTATACCACAGGTTTTGGTGTGTTATTTTTCTTATCATTTGTTCCAAAAAATGTTTTTCCTTTTTAATTTCTGCATTGACCTACTGGTAATCTGGTAGTGTATTATTTAATTTTCATGTGTTTCTCTAGTTTTCAATATTTACCTTGTCTTGATTTTTAGTTTTATTTATCATGGTCACTGAAGATACTTGATATTATTTTATGTTCTTGAATTTTTAAAGTCTTGTTTTGTGGTATAACATATAATCTATCCTTGAGACTGATCCCTGTGCTGAGGAGCACAATGTGTATTCTGTAGCTATTGAAATAAATCTTCTGTAAATATCTATTGGATGTATCTGATCTATAGCACAGATTAAATCTGATGTTTCTTTGTTAATGTTCTGTCTAGATGATCTGTTCAATGCTGAAAGTGGGGTGTTGAAGTCTCTACCTACTAATGTATCGAGGTCTATATCTCTCTTCAGTTCTAATATTTGTTATATATATTTGGGTGCTCTGGTGTGGGTGTACATATATTTAAAATTATTATATTATCTTGCTGCATTAACCCCTTTGTCATTCTAAAATGATCTCTTTTGTCTTTTCTTATAGTTTTTCTGTTAAATATCTATTTTATCTGTTGTAAGTATAGGTACTCCTTTCCTTTTTTACTTTCCATTTGTATAGAATATCATTTTCCATCTCTTTATTTTTAGTGATTTTATATGTGAAGTGTCTTTCTGGTAGGCAACAGATAATTGGGTTATTATTATTCTTTCAGCCACTCTATGTCTCTAGATTAGAGAGTTTAGTCCATTTATATTCAATGTTATTATGAAATAAGACTTACTTTTGTCATTTTAGGATTTAATTTCTGGGGTATTCTCTACTTTTCTTCCTGTATTCCTTTGATTAATAGTGACTTTCTCAGGTTGTATTTTAATTTCTTGCTTTACTGTGTGTCTCTCTTATAGGTTTTTAGATTTTAGGTTACCATGAGGCTTGCAAATAACATCTTGTATCTCTTATTTAAAACTGATCAGAACTTAACTCTGATTACAAAAACAGTCACATTTTTTTTTTAAAAAAAGAATACTCATAAAAACTCTGTATTGTAATAGCCTCTCCCCACTTTCTAACCTTTTGTTGTTTTTATCTATTACACTGTCTATGTCTTTAAATGCTGTTGTAGTTGTTTTTGATATGTTCATCTTATATTTTTCCCACTCGAAGTATGTGTAGTTTACAAACAAATATATACTCATCTGTGGTCTTACTATAACCAGTGAGATTTATATCTTCAAATGAGTTATTATTTCTTGTTAACCCCCTTTTCTTTCAGGGGGGCCCTTGGGGGAGGACGATAAACTCCTTTTGTCATTTCTCATAGGATAGATCTAATTTTGATGAAATTTCTCTGCTTTTGTTTGTCTGAGAAAGTCTTTATTTCTCCTTCATGTTTGCAGGATATTTTGGCAGAATATAATACTGGATGATAAAACATTTTTTTCTATAGCATTTTAAATGTGTTATGTCACTCTCTCCTTGCCTATAAGGTTTCTACTGATAAATCTTCTGCCAGACATATCAGAGATACTTACAAGTTATTTGTTTCATTTATCTTGCTGCATTTAGAATTCTTTTTTTATACTTGATCTTTGAGAGTTTGATAATTATGTCTTGAAGTAGTCTTTTGCAGGTAAAATCTGTTTGGTGTTCAATAACTTTTTTATACTTGAATATTGATGTCTTTCTCTAGGTTTGAAATGTTCACTGCTATTATCTCTTCGAATAAATTTTTCACTCCATTCTATGTCTTTACCTCCTCTTCTCCATTCTAAGGCCAATAACCTTTAGATTTGACCCTCTGAGGCTATTTTCTAGAACTTGCAGGTGTGCTTCATTCTTTTGTATTCTTTTCCTTTTGTCTCCTCTGAATGTATCTTCAAATAGCCTGTCTTCAAGCTCAATAATTCTTTCTTAAGTTTGATCGGTTCTGCTAATCAAACAAATCAACTGAGAGACTCTGATGCATTCTTCAGTTTGTCAATTGAATATTTTAGCTCCAGAATTTCTGCTTAGTATTTAGAAATTATTTCAATTCTTTTATTAAATTTATTTGATATAATTTTGTATTTCTTCTCTGTGTTATCTTGAATTTCATTAGTGTTCCTCAAAATAACTATTTTGAATTATCTATCTGAAATGTCACATTTTTCTGTCAATTTCATATTAGTCACTGGTGCCTTTTTTCAGTTCATTTGTTGAGGTCATGGTTTCCTGGAGAGTCTTGAAGTTTGTCAATGTTTTTTGATGTCTGAGCAATGAAGCATTAGATATTTATTCTCATTTTTGAAGTATGCTCTTGTTTGTACTTACTATTATTGAGAAAGGTTTACAGATATTCTATGGGAATTGAATGCTATGATCTTTGGTCACTTTAGTCTTATCTGCATTATGGAGTACCCCAAGCCTGGTACCACAGTGACTCCTGGAGACTCATAGAGATATTGTTTTGATTATCTTGGGTAAGATCTCAGAGAAGTCTTCTGATTACCAAGCAGAGACTCCTGCTGTCTTTTCTTGCAGTTCCGCAAACGTGGATCATCCTTCTCCATCTGAACTGCCTGGAGGAGTTGGGCATGGGGATGATGTAAATACTCCTATCAACACTATCTCTGGGTAGGTGCTTGGTCACTCCTTAAGCCAGCACAATACTGGTCCCTGTTCACAACCTGCGTTGCCTACCACTGATGTTTAGTTGAGGCTCAGTGGCTCTTTAGTCAACAGATTGTGGATCTTGTCAGAACTGTGCCTTTTCCTTTAAAATAGTAAGTTCTCTTCAGGACCAGGGTGGGTCCTATAATGCTGCATAGGTGCTAGGGCCTGAAAGTAAGGGCTTTAGAAATCAGCTTCATGCTGTATTTTACTGTGCCTGTTGCAAGTAAAGTTGCAACAGTTGCAAGAGTTGCCAAGCTGCAACACGAGGTCTTTTTTTTATTGCATTTTAGGTTTTGGGGTACATGTGAAGAACAAGCAAGATAGTTGCATAGGTACACACGTGGCAGTGTGATTTGCTGCCTTCCTCCCCCTTACCTATATCCGGCATTTCTCCCCATGCCATCCCCGCCAACTTCCCACCACCTGCTGTCCCTCCCCTATTTCCCCCAACAGACCCCAGTGTGTGATGCTCCCCTCCCTGTGTCCATGTGTTCTCACTGTTCAACACCTGCCTATGAGTGAGAACATGTGGTGTTTGATTTTCTGCTCTTGTGTCAGTTTGCTGAGAATGATGGCTTCCAGGTTCATCCGTGTCCCTACAAAGGACACAAACTCAATCGTTTTTGATGGCTGTGTAATATTCCATGGTGTATATGTGCCACATTTTCCCTGTCCAGGCTATCATCGATGGGCATTTGGGTTGGTTCCAGGTCTTTGCTATTGTAAACTGTGCTGCAATGAACATTCGTGCCTTTTCCTTTAAAACAGTAAGTTCTCTTCAGGACCAGGGTGGGTCCTATAATGCTGCATAGGTGCTAGGGCCTGAAAGTAAGGGCTTTAGAAATCAGCTTCATGCTGTATTTTACTGTGCCTGTTGCAAGTAAAGTTGCAACAGTTGCAAGAGTTGTCAAGTTGCAACACAAGGTCTTTTTTACTCTTTGCTCCTTTTTTCTCAACCAAAACAAGTATCGCCTGATGATCACTACAGCTGAAAATGCACTGGGTCACACCTGAAACCTGCACAGCATTAGGTCTTGCCCAAGGCTTGTGGCAACTACTAACTGGCTACCACTGATGTTTATTCAAGGCCCAAGGGCTCCTTAATCAGGAAGAGATGAATCCTATTAGGAATATGTCTTTCCTTTAAGGGCAGGAAGTTTCTTTCAGGCCTAGGGTGTGTGTAGAAATTCTGTCTAAGATCTAGGGCCTGCATTCATAAACCGCAGAAATTAGCTTTATTTTTTTATTTTACTGTGACTGAATTGGTTTCCAATTTCAAAGAACGTCCTTTCTAGTTTTCCCCCTTCTTTTCTCAACCAGGTATCTCTCCTGGAGTTTCAAGCTGACCTGCCTGATGTTAGGGCTCAGGTAACGCAAGCACACCCTTGGCTTTCCCAGCTAGTGTCTTACTGGGTTCCATGCGCCCCAATTACCCTGGCTCTGAGCCCAGTACCGCACCAGAACTTGCACAGAAATTTCAGACCTTGTGTTCAAGACTTCCTTTCATGTTTATTTTAAACCCCACAGCTCTTTAGCCCTTGGTGTTGGGACTACCCAGAACTCAGGTTTCAACTGTTGGGATAGATAACTCCTGTCTGGATAGGGCTTGTCTAAATGCTCCATCAATGAGTGACGGCGGAATTCTGTGTTGCTTTCTGGTCTGACAGGGCAGCACTGAGTTCCAATGCAAAAGTCCCATAGTCACTTTGCATTTCCTCCCCCAAGGGACACAGATTCTCTCTCACCACACCACATGGCACTATAGGAAAATGGAGCAAGTGTGGTATATGCAATTCAAGATTGTCTTTTTATCATCTTCTATGCTTCTTACCTTGATAATGATGTTTAAACCAGGTACTGTGATCACTCACCTGATTTTTGGTCCTTATAAAGGTACTTTCTTGTATACATATTTGTTCAATTTGTTGTCTTTGTAGGGTGAGGACAATTCTGGAGCATTCTACTTGGCCATATTGTGCCACCTTCTAAAAGAAAATTAAAGGGAATATTCTTGTGACTTTGGGTTAGGCAAATATTTAGTGGACAAGATATTAAACCATAAACAATTAAAAAAAGACACAAACATAATAAACTAATTTCCATTAAAAAATTAACTTTTGTTCTACACTGTTAAAACCGAAAAGATAAGACACAGACTGGGAGAAATTATATGTGAAACATATCTGATAAAGGACATGTATCCATGCAAAGTCAGTTACATAATTGTTGGTTCAAGACAAAAATAGAAGTGTGAGATGCTTTATCAAAAAGCAAACGAAATATGACATTAGATAGAAATATATAAAGCTCCTTTAAAAACATTTTATTACTTGTGAAATATAATAGGGACAATTGTGCTTCTAACTATAAAATTTAGAATTTAAATTATAATAATAATTTTTCTTATTAATATGTATATTTTCCAATGCCAGTTTTAAGTGCAAACATACAAATGTGTATACTACATGTAGAATCACTGCTATTTTGTAGCTCATGTATTTATATACACACATACACACATAAATTGTTCTTACCACAACAGTAGAAATACTGCGTAAGAGATTTTTACACTGATTGATAGGTCCCTGCTACTCCAACACTCTTTTCTTTCAGCTTACTGATGAGTAAGAAACGGCTAACAGAAAAAGGACCTACACTTTGAGGAATCCTTATTTATTTTCCTTTGTTATCTTTTTCTGTGTAAGCAGTTAGGTAATGAACTTATAATATATGATAAATATCATTAGTCACTACATAAATTAAAATTTACTTTCAGCAATCATACTCTAGAATAACTAAAATTTAGAAGACTGACAATAATAAATGTTGACAAATGTGCTCAGTGAATAGAACTTTCATATAGTGCTGATGGGAATGCAAACTGGTAGAGCCACTTTGCAAACAAGATCACTCACCAAAAAGGTATAACAATTCTAAATTTGTATGCAACACATGACCCTATTAAAAAGTGTTCACAGCGCCTAACTCAGAAATAGAAAAATCTACAATTTGAGTAGAAGAGCATAACCTAATTATATTTTAAAGTCAAATTATTTTAAAAATTAGATTGGATATGGAAGTTTTCAACATTATTAAGAAACCACATTAATGTCATATGTAGGACACTGCACTCAACTATGGAATACATTTTCTTTTCAAAAATTCTTGAAATTTTTTAAAAATTTAACATTCATTGGGACATCAACAAATTTTAAATTTCAACAGAACATATTGTCTGACTATTGTGAAATTAAACTGGAAATCAAATAACAAGATGTAGAAATTCTTATAGGTGTCAATATTATGAAATTTACTTCAAAATAACCCCTGTGACAAAAAGGAAATCACATTTCAAAATAACCCCTTAGTCAAAGAAGAAATCACAGTAGGTATTATAAAATATTTTAGACTAAATAAAAATAAATACAGAATAAGACATGAAGAAACTTCTAAATCCATGCCTAAAGTGAACTATATAGTTTCAAATTATATTTCAGAGAATTGAAAGGCTGACAACTCAGATATTATCACAAAAATTAAAAACAGCAACAAATTAAACCAAAGTCAATCCTAAAGAAATAATAAAAATTACAATAAAAATAGAAATAGGAAACAAATTTAGAATAGAGATCATCAACTAAAAATTGAAATACTGCAAGCCAAGGTTGTCTTTTTGAAAAAAATTCAAAAGTGTCCTGAGTCAGACCTGAATACAGCCTATCACTGGGTCTCATCCAGGGCCTACTCTAACCACTTCCAAGCTGCAGACTACGTTCACTCAAACTCTGGGGCTCTATAATCAGCAAGTGTCGAAGGCAACCAAGCCTGTGTCCTTCATTTCAGGATGGCAGGGTGCCCCAGGCACTAGGTGTGTCCACAGTTGCCAACTGAGAGACAGTGCCTGGAGTCAAAAAGCATACAAGTCTACCTGATGTTCTACTGTACTGCAGCTGAGCTGGCATTTAAACCACAAGATACAGTTTTGCCCACTCTCCCCTCCCCTTTGTAATGGCAGAGGAACCTCACCCTGTGACCAATACCACAACTGGCTCACAGTCAATACGTCCAGACTATTATTACTCATGTTCCCTTAAGGCCTAAGGCATTTTCAGTCAACTTGTGAAGACTGCCTGGCTGGGGACTCACCCTTCAGTGCAGTGCACTCCCCACTGGCCCAGGAGAGGATCAGAAATGCCATCTAAAAGCCAAATTATGGAATTTGGGACCCCAAGGGTCTGCTTGGTGCTGAACCCACCCGGGACTGAGCTGTTACCTGAAGCTATCAAGTATCAGAGTATCATCTCCCAAGGCCCTCAACTTTGTACCTGGGTATTGTTGCTAGTTCTTCAAATCCCAAGGGCACTTCAGTTAGCAAGTAATTAATCCTGCCAGGACTTTATTTTTTCCTTCAAGGCAGTGGGTTTCCTTCTGGTCCAGGGAATGACTAGAAAGGTACTCAGAGATACTGGACATGGGGCCTCACCACTCTTATTGGTGCCCTATCCTGTTGTGGCTGAGCTGGTATCTAAAACGCTAGACAAAATCCTTTCCAATCCTCCCTCCCCACTCCTCAGGCAAAAGGAAGGGGTCTCTTTTGGAGCTATGAACTTTGTAGCCTGGGTTCAGGGGAGGGATCCAGTCTGGTTACAGTTCAGCAACAGGATCCACCTAAGAGTTGAAGTTATTGTGGCCAAGACTACCTTTCACATTTATCTAGAGCTCCTGAGAACTGGAGCCTGCATTTGTAATGATTCTGGGAACATGACTTCTGACCACTGCAGTGATTCATCTCAGGCTAGTGCTGGTTTAAATGGTCCCTGAGTGTGGTGGGCAGACGTCAGCTGAGTTTGGTCTGTTTTTTCTTTTTTCTTTTTTTTTTCCCTGCTGCAACAGAACATCCCTGAGTTTAATACCTCACAGTTTCTACCTTTCCCTCTTCCAAGTACACGGAAGGCTCTCTACATCATGCTGCAACTGCAGGGGGATTGGGAGGGCTGGTGTCTTAGATTCAAGACTGTTTTTTCTACCTCTTTAGTGCCCCATTCAGTGATACAAATTTAAAACCATGTACTATGAGTACTCACCTGATTTTTGGTTCTTGTGAAGGTTTCCTTTTTTGTGTAAATAGTTGTTAAATTGGTGTCCTTTGTGAAATTATTTATCAGCTTAAGAAGCTTTTGTGCTGAGAGACTATGGGCTTTTCTAGATATAGGATCATGTCATCTACAAGCAGAAATAGTTTAACTTTCTCTCTTCCCATTTAAATGACCTTTATGTCTTTCTCTTGCTTACTTTCCCTGGCCGGAACTTCCAATACTATGTTAAATAGTAGTGGTGAGAGAAGGCATTCTTGTCTTGTATCAGTTTTCAAGGGAACTGCTTCTAGCTTTTGTCCATTCAGTATGATGTTAGTTGTGGTTTTGTCATATGTGACCCACTATTTTGAGATATGTTCCTTTAATATCTAGTTTATTGAGAGTTTTCAACCTGAATGAATGTTGAATTTTAACAGAAGAATTTTCTGCATTTATTGAGATACATATGTGTTTTTTGTCTTTAGTTCTGTTTATGTAATGAATCACACTTATTGATTTGTATATGTTGAACCAAGCTTACACCCCAGGGATAAAGCCTACTTGATTGTGGTAGATTGTCTTTTTGATGTGCTGCTGAATTTGGTTTGCCAGTATTTTCTTGAGGATTTTTTGCATTGATGTTTATCAACGATATTGGCCTAAAATTTTGTTGTGTTGCTGTATCCATGCCATGTTTTCTTATCAGAATGATGCTGGCCTCATAGAATGAGTTAGGGAGGAGTTATTTGGAATACTTTTAGTAAGAATGGTGCCAGCTCTTCTCTGTACATCTAGTAGAATTAAGCTGTGAATTTATCTGGTCCTGGGCTCTTTTTGGTTACTAGGCTATTTATCACTGCCTCAATTTTAGAACTCATTATCGATTTGTTCAGGCAATCAATTTCTTTTTGGTTTAGTTTTGGGAGGGTGTATGAGTAAAAGAACTTATTCATTTCTTCTAGATTATCTAGTTTATGTGCATAGGGGTGTTTATAATATTCTCTGACGGTTGTTTGTATTTCCGTTTTGTCAGTGACGATATCCCCCTTGTTGTTTCTGATTTTGTGTATTTGAATCTTGTCTTTTATTCTTTATTAGTCTAGCTAGCGATCTATCCATTTTATTAATTTTTTTCAAAAAAGCAGCTCTTTGATTCATTGGCACATATAAAAACTAACCTTAAATATAAATGGGCTAAATGTACCAATTGAAAGACTCAGAGTAGAAGCTAAATAAAGAACTGAGCCCCATTGGTGTGCTGTCTTCAACAGATGCATCTCACATGCAGTGACACATATAGGGTCAAAATTAAAGGATGGAGGAAAATCTGGCAAGCAAATAGAAAACAGAAAAAGGCAGGGGTTGCACTTCTGGTTTCTGACAAAACAGAATTTAAAATAACAAGGATCAAAACAAGACAAAGAAGAGCATTATGTAATGGTAAAGGAGTCGATTCAACAAGATCTAGCTACCCTAAATATATATGCTTCCAAAACAGGAGTGCCCAGATTCATACAGCAAATTCTTAAACACCCTTAAAGAGACTTAGACTCCCACTCGATACTGGGAATCTTTAACTCTGCACTGACAAAATTAGAGAGATAATTGAAACATAAAATTACCAAAGATATTCAGGACCTGAACTAAGCCCTGGATCTAGTGAAATTGATAGATATATACAGACCTTTCCACTCAAACACAGAATATTCATTATTCTCATTGTCATGTGGTACTTACCCTAACATTAATCACAAAATATAAAATTAAGTACTCCTCAGCAAATGCAAAAGAACTGTAATATAAAAAATAGTGTCTAATACCATAGCACAATCAAATTAGAAATCAAGAGTAAAAAATTCACTCAAAACTATACAATTACATGAAAATCGAATAAGTTGCTCCTATGACTCTGGGGTAAATAATGAAATTAAAGCAGAAATAAAGAAATTGTTCAAAAGTAATAATAAGAAAAAAAGGTTTTGAAATTGTTTTTGTCCATATTCATGAAAAGCAACATTGCAATTTTTACAGGGATTGCATTGAACATGTAGGTTGCTTTGAGTAGTATGGACATTTTAACAATATTAACTCTTCCAAACAATGAAACCATACTATCTTTCCAATTTAAAATTTTTAAATTTCTTTTATTTTCTTATAGTTTCTAGTGTACAGAACTTTTAGCTTCTTTGTTAAGTTTATTCCTAAGTATTTTATTCTTTTTGATGCTATTTTAAATGTAATCACTTTCTTAATTTTTATCAGATAGTTTGATATTAGTGTATTAAAATGCAACTGATTTTTGTTAGTTGATATTTTATCGTGCAAATTTACTGAATTTTTTTATTTTATTTTAACAGTTTCTTGATGAAGCCCTTTGGGTTTTCTTTACATAAGAAAATGACATCTGCAAACAATTTCACAGGAAAAGAAAAAACTCTTAAAATTAATATAGAACCACAAAAGACACTGAATAGCCAAACCAATTTTGAGAAAAAAAGAACAAAGCTGAAAGCCTCACAATACCTGATTTCAAGCTACATTGCAAAGCTACAGTAATCAAAACAATATTGTGCTTATATAAAGAGAAATGCATAGACCAATGAAACAGAAGAAAGAGCCCAGAAATAAACACGTGCGTAAATAGTCAGCTAATCTTTGAAAAGAGTGTCAAGTATATACAATGGAGAAAGGACAGTATCTTCAATAAATGATATTGGGAAAACTGGATATCACATGTAAAATAATAAAATTGGATGATTGTTTTATACCATATACAAAAATTAACTAGAAATGGACTAAAGATATTAACATAAGTTCAGAAGCTATAAAAATCCTAGAAGAAAATGCAGGAAAAAAACAGCTCTTTGGCATTGGTATTGATAACAGTCTTTTAGATATAACACCAAAAGCACAGGCAACAAAAGCAAAAATAGATGGCAGGACTCTATCAAACTAGAAAGCTTCTTCACAGCAAAGTAAACAATCAACAAAGTGAAAAGCAATCTAAAATGGCAAGAAAATATTTGCAGATCATATATCTTATAAGGAGTTAAAAGTATGTAAAAGACTACACAACTCTATAGCAAAAAAGCACCTAATAATCTCATTAAAATCAAAAAAGAACCTGAATAGATATTTCTATATACAGAAGACATACAAATGGCCACAAATATATGAAAAAGTGCTCAATATCACTGATCTTCAGAAAAGTGAAAATGAAAACCACAATGAGATATCAATTCACATCTGTTGGGATAGCTATTATAAAAAGGACAGGCTATAACAAATGTTGGCAAAAATGTGAAGAAAAGGGAACCCTTTTACACTGTTGCTAGGGATGTAACTTGGTATAGTCATTATGAAAACAGTGATCCAGCACATCCCACTTTATTGTATCTATCCAAAGAAAATAGAACAGTATTTCTAAGAGATATCTACACCCATTTGTTCATTGCAGCATTATACACTATAGCCAACATATGGTAATAGCCTTTGTGTTTATCAATGGATGAATGGATAAATAAATCAGGGGACATATATAAAATGGAATATTATTCTACCACAAAAGGAAGGAAATTCTGCCATTTGTGACAACATAGATGAATCTAGAGGACATTAGGCTAAGTAAAATAAGAAATATACAGACATAAAAATACCTCATGATCCAACTTATATGTGGGTGTTAAAAAGTTGAACTCACAAAATCAGAGAGTACAATGGTGGTTTCCAGGGCCTGAGGGGTGGTCAAAATGGGGAGATGTTGATTAACGGGTATACATTTCAGCTATAAAATAAGTTGTAAGATTCTAATGTACAGCATGGGTGTTGATGGACGTGTTAATGAATTTAATTGTGGTAATTATTACACAAAGTATACATGTAACAAATCATCATGTTTTACATCTTGCATATATTCCATCCTTGTCAATTAATGTATTTTAAAGCAATAGCAATCAAGACAGTGTAATATTTTTTTTAAGGACCACACAAGTAGATAAATGGAAACAGTAGGAAATCTAGAAATAGACCCACACAAACATGGGCAATTGGTCTTTGATAAAGAATCAAAGGCCATTTGGTAAAGAAAGGGTGGTCTTTCAGCAAATAGTGCTGGATTATCCCATTGAATATAATAAATCTATACACAAACCTTACATCTTTCACAAGAAACTCAAGTGAAAGAAGAGGTAAATCTTTCTTACAGAATAATTTTACTTAACAAATGTAGAAAGAGTTAGAGGAATATACATAACACCATTAAACCATCATAGTAATAATTTTATAGACAATATCCACTCGTGAATGCTATATTTAGTGTATAAAAGTTTAAACAGAAACAAGTTATTTGCATAATTTCAAAGTATGTCTCCCAAGACATTTAGTAATTATAAAAAAGATAAATCATGACTTATAGTGGAGAATCCTGACAGACACCACACATATATGAAAATCAGGACATCTGTAAAGAGCAATTATTTTAGTTGTTTCTTTCCAATTTGAATGCTATTGATTTATTTTACTTGTCTATATTCTCTAAATAAAGCCTCCAATCCTATGTTCAAGAGATGTGATAAAAGTAGGCATCTATCTCATTCCTTATCTTAGGAGAAAAACTTTTATTATTTGACATTGTGTATGATGTAGGCCTTGAGCTTTAAAATATAAATCTGCTTTCATCATCCTCAGCAAAGAAATACAGAAACAGAAAGCCAAACACTGCATGTTCTCACTCATAAGTGGAAGTTGAACAATAAGAACACATGGACACAGGGAGGGAAACAATACACACCGGGGCCAGTCAGGGGATGAGGGGTGAGGGGAAGGAAAACATTAGGACAAATAGCTAATGCATGTGGAACTTAAACCCTAGATGACGGGTTGATAGGTGCAACAAACCATCATGGCACATGTATACCTATGTAACAAACCTACATATTCTGCACTTCTATCCCAGAACTTAAAGTAAAATTAAAAAGAAAAAGAAAATATATGGCTGTTTTAATACATTCCTGTTATTATAACAAAATGGTATGAACTAGGTAGATTATTTTAAAAAAATATATTTCTTACAATTCTGGAGACTAAGAAGTCTATGATCATGGTACCGGGATATATTCAGTCAGTCTCCCATGAGGGCTTGCTTTCTTTTTCATAGATGATGCCTTTTCACTGTGGCCTCACTCATTATTGAATGCTTTTTCTGCATTTATTGAGATGACCACACATTTTTCTTTTATTCTGCCTATGTGATATATCACAGTTATTGACTTGCATATGTTGTAAAATTACTAAATTCCTGGAATGAAATGTACTTGTCCATGGTGTATTACCTCCTTGATGTGGTGTTGGATTGCATTCAGTTCGCTGGTATTTTGTTGAGAATTTTTGCATCTATGGTCATCAGAGATATTGGCCTGTAGTTTTCTTTCCCTCCCTTCCTGCCTGCCTGCCTGCCTTCCTTCCTTCCTTCCTTCCTTCCTTCCTTCCTTCCTTCCTTCCTTCCTTTCTTCCTTCCCTACCTCCTTGCTTCCTTTCTTCTTTCTTTCTTTCTCTCTCTTTGTTTTTTTCTTTCTCTCTTTCTCTCTTTCTCTCTTTCTCTCTTTCTCTCTTTCTCTCTTTCTCTCTTTCTCTCTTTCTCTCTTTCTCTCTTTCTCTCTTTCTCTCTTTCTTTCTTTCTTTCTTTCTTTCTTTCTTTCTTTCTTTCTTTCTTTCATGTTATAACCCTTCCTGGCTTTGGTATCATCGTTATTCTGGCTTCATATAATGAGTTAAGAGGATTCCTTCTTTCTTAATCATTTTGGAATAGTTTCAGTAGAATTGATACCAATTCTTCTTTGAATACCTGGTAGACTTCAGCTATGAATCCATCTGGCCCTGGGTTTTCTTTTATTTTGGCAATTTTTTTTTTTATTACTGATTCAAACTTACTGCTTACTATTGGTCTGTTTAGTGTTTCTATTTCCTTCTGATTTAATCTAGAACTGTTGTATATTTCCAGGAATTCATCCAGTTCCTCTATATTTTCTAGTTCATATGCATAGAGGTGTCCACAGTAGTCCTGAATAAATTCATTTCTGTGGTATCAGTTGTAATGTATCAATTTTCATTTCGAATTGAGCTTATTTAAATCTTCTCTCTTGTTTCTTGCTTAATATAGCTAATAATCTATCAATTTTATCTTTTCAAAGAATCTACTTTTTGTTTCATTGGTATTTTGTATTGTGTTTTCATTTCAATTTTATTTAGCTCTGCTCTGATCTTATTTATTTTCTTCCCCTCCCTTTGCATTTGGTTTGTTCTTGTCTCTCGTTTCTTGAAAAGTGACATTAGGTTGTCAATTTTTTATCTTTCAGACTTTTCAATAGATGATTTTAGTACTCTAAACTTTATTCTTAGGACTGTTTTTGTTTATTCCTGAGTTGTTATAACTTGTGTCACTGCTATGATTTTTTTTCAAATGATTATTTAATTTCCATCTTGATATAATTTTAACCCAAAAATCATTCAGGAGTAGATTCTTAAATTTCCATGTGTAGTTTTGGAGGTTCATTTTGGAGTTGGTTTCTAGTTTTATTCCACTGTGGCCTGAGAAGATACTTAGTATGATTTCAATTTTTAAAATATATTAAGTCCTGTTTTATGGCCCTTTCATATGGTGTATCTAGGAGAATGTTCCTTTTGCTGATGAGAAGAATACATATTCTGCAGTTCTTGGGTGGAATATTCTATAAATATCTGTTAGGTCCATTTGTTTTAGAGTCTAGTTTAAGTCAATTGTTTCCTTGTTGATTTTTTATCTTGATTATCTGTCTAGTGCTATCAGTGGAGTGATGAAATCCTCCACTATTATTGTATTGCTGCCTATCTCATTTTTAGGTCTAGTAGTAATTTTTTTATGAATCTGGAATCTCCAGAGTTAACTGCATTTTAAGATTGTAACATCTTATTGGAATGATTTTTTTATTACTACATAATGACTTTCTCTGTCCTTTTTTACTCTTGCTTTAACATCTGTTATATCTGCTACTCTTGCTCACTTTTGGTTTCCATTTCTATGGATTATCTTCTTCCATTTCATTACCTTGAGTTTATATGAATCCTTACATGTTTGGCAAGTCTCTAGTAGACAGCATGTTTGGCTTAGGATTTTTTTTTTTTTTTTTTTTTTTGAGACGGAGTTTCGCTCCTGTTACCCAGGCTGGAGTGCAATGGCGCGATCTCGGCTCACCGCAACCTCCGCCTCCTGGGCTCAGGCAATTCTCCTGCCTCAGCCTCCTAAGTAGCTGGGATTACAGGCACGCACCACCATGCCCAGCTAACTTTTTGTATTTTTAGTAGAGACGGGGTTTCACCTTGTTGACCAGGATGGTCTCGATCTCTCGACCTCGTGATCCACCCGCCTCGGCCTCCCAAAGTGCTGGGATTACAGGCTTGAGGATTTTTTAAATTCATTCAGCTATCCTGTATTTTTTAAATGAAGCATTTAGGTCATTTAAATTCAACATGAGATATGAAATATAATGCTATTTCAGTCATCATGTTAATTGTTCCTAGATTCTTTGTTTTCTTCACTGTGTTATTGTTTTATACGCTCTCTGTGTTTTACAATTTTAAAAGGTTCAATTGTGGTGCATATTTCCCCTTTGTTTCAAGATTTAGAACTCATTTTAGCATTTCTTGTCGGGTTGGTTTAATAGTGACAAATTTCCTCAGCATTTGTTTGCCAGAAAAATAATTTTATTTCTCCTTCATCCATAAACCTTAGTTTTGCTAAATACAAAATTCTTGGCTAACATTCATTCTGTTTAAGCAAGCTAAAGGTAGGACCCCAATCCCTCCTGGATTGTAAGGTTTCGGCTAAGAATTCTGCTGTTAATCTGATAGGTTTTTCTTTATAGGTTACCAGAGGCTTTTGTCTCGTTGCTCTTAGAATTATTTCCTTCAAGTTGATTTTAGATAGCCTGATGACTACATGCCTTAATGATGTCCTTTGGGCAATGAATCTCACAGGAGTTCTTTGAATTCCTTATATTTGGACATATTAATCTCTATGAATGCTAGGGAAGTTTTCCTCAATTATTCCCTTGAATAAGTTTCCAGAACATTTTGCTTTATTTTATCCCTTGGGAACGCCAATGAATCTTAAGTCTGGCTGTTTTACATAATCTCATATTTCTTGGAGACTTTGTTCATTTATTTTTATTCTTTTTTCTTTACTTTTGTCTCATTGGTTTAATTTAAAAGCCTTTTATTTGAGCTCTGAATTTCTTTCTTTCAGGTGGTCTTCTCTATTGTTAAAATTATCAACTGCAATGCATTTAATTACTGATAAAAAATAATTTTCCAATTTTGTTATGTGTTCTGTTAGATCTTGCAACTTTCTTTTCCCCTCATTTCCTCCATTACTGCTTTCTTTGGTGATAAGATATTTTTAGGGTTATCTCGTTGTTTCCTCTTGTGTATATTTGAAATATACTTTCTTCACAGTTATTGTGAACACAAAATTTTCTTTTCATGTTATGAGAATTACATATGACATCTTAAAGTTATGACAATCTACTTTGAATTCACACCAACTTAACTTTAATAACACATGAGTGTCCTCTTACATATCTCTGTTCCTCCCACTTTATATTACTGATGTCACAAAGAACATCCTTAAATACAGTGTGCTCAGTAACAGATTTAATAATTAGTTTCATGCATTTATCTTTTATGACCTGTGAAAGATAAAATGTGGTTCTATAAACCAAATGACAAGAATATTGGTGTTTATACTTTTCTTCATATATATTTTAATGGAGATCTCTGTATATTCATATGGTTTGCAGTCAATGCCTAGCTTCCTTTTATTTCCATCTAAATAACTTGCTTTCGTGTTTTATGTACAGCAGATTTTACAGTAATTAGCTCTCTCAGTTATAAAATTCAGGAATGTCTTAATTTCTTCCTATTTTCTAAAGACAGTTTTGCTGGTTACAGAGTTCTTAGTTGAAGGTTTTTTGTTCTTTCAGCACTTCAAATATATCATCCCACTGCCTTATGGCCTCCAAGGATTTTGCTGAAAAACCTGTTGACAATCTTATTGAGGATCCCTTGTACATGAGGTGTTGCTGTTTTTGTGCTGCTTTTAAGGATCTATATTTGTCTTTGTCTTTTAATTGCTTGTTTTTTCTAACAAATTATCATATCTGTATGTGTGAATCTCATTGAATTTTTTTCTACTTCAATGTAATATAGCTTTTTCAACATGAAGGTTAATAGTTTTACACAAATCTGGGAATTTTTCTACAATTATTTCTTTAAACATTTATTCTCACATTTTTATTCTCCTCTCTGTGACCCTCTTTATACATTCGTCTCCTTGATACAAATGTTTGATTATTCATTTTTATTCATTCTACTTGTTTTATTTTTCTTAGATTAAATAATATCATTGTCTTATCTTTAAGTTCACTGATTCCATCTTTTACCTTTTAAGTTTCCTTCTGTACCCCTCTAATAAACTTTTCACTTCAGTTATTTTACTTTACAACTTTGAAATGCAAAAAATTCGAACCTTTATTAATATTCTCTAAATGATGAGCCTTTGTTTTTTCATTTATTTCTTCTTTATACATGAATATGTATAATATTTTGACATATTTAAAATAGCTGTCTTAAACTGTTTATTAAATCCAATATATGGTCTTTTTCAGGAAAACTTATCACTAATTGTTTCCTTTTTCTTTCTATGTATTGGCCATACTTTCTTGTTTCTTTTTATATATCATACATGTTGAGGTAAAAAACAAAATAATGTAATTTGAAAATCTGAAAATTGGGGTTTCCTCTCTTCTAGACTTTGTTGTTTTTGCTTTTCGTTGTTGTTTGTTTAGTTACTTTTCTAAATAATTTTTCTAGGTCTGTTACCTTTGTAATGTGTGTCCACGGAAGTCTCTTCTCCATATTCTGAGTGGTTGGATGATAATTTGACAGGGATTTTCTTAAATACCTTGAATCAGTAAGTTACCCAGTCTTTGCTAAGGAGACCTCTGTGTGTGTTAGATGATGCCTTTGATACTTATCCAGACACTGACAACTCTTAACATTTTCTTTTGCCTCATGCAGTGCCTGAAGTTAAACCAAACATAACAAATAAAGGCCTTCTAAAGATTTTCCTGAAATTGAGTATAGCCCTGAGATTTCTCACAACCTGACACTTGTACATTACCTAATAGTCTCCTGGGAATATGTTGGAGCTTTTTAAAGCTCCTTAAAATACTGTATTTTCTAGTTTCTCCTTAAAACTATTTGGTTACTCTATTGATTTCTTTCCAACTGCTATCCACTGCCTCAGGCTACTGTGAATTCAAACAATTGCCTCTATATTTTACACAAATGTCCCCAAATATAAGGCTTTCCCTGCAGGGTGATCTCCAAGTAAAGCAGAATAAAGATAGTTTTGCTAGTGAGTCCTCCAGGGACCTCCACCTGCCAGACAAGTCAATATTGCCAATTCTCCTGGGATGATGATATGAAATAGATCCAAATGCCTTCTGCCTATTTGGGGGCTGCCACTCTGCTGGTTCTGTTTACTGTGGTGGCTGCCAGTCTGCTGGGTTTCAGTATAATATTAAGCTGTTGGATTTTAAGGCTACCACTGAGCTGGATAGAGGAACATGTAAATAGTGTAAGCTAAAATACCACAAAGCTTATTGTTTCTACTGAGATTCTACTGTTTTTATTTTTATTTTAATAAATGCTCCCTAGATTGCTGTAAACATTTGGTCATATTACAGAGTTCTCAAATGTGAATTCTGAAAATTTATGCCAGTTTTATTTCATTGTTTTTATGGAGGAACTTTTGGAGATCCCAACTCTGTCATTTTATTTGACATCATCAGATTTTTGTTATATGCCTATGGAGTAGAACAGGAGCATAGAAAATGGGAAAACTTATTCAAAAATTTGAAATCCACATTTTTCTATGAGGATAAAAAATTTTATTGCAAGATGGCCCTGTCCCACTAAATAATATATTTCTTTCTAGTAATTTAATGTTTTTTCTTCTCTCTTTCAGATGTATATTGACTGCTTGTATTTAAAAACTATCTTTACTAATTAATAACTATGTCACTTTGGACAAGTTAATAAACTTCATTGTGTCTCTCTTAATATATCTGGAATAATGTGATAATAATAGTACTTACTCTGTAGAGTTGTTGTAAGAAATATATGATTAATTTACATAATCTGCATTAAATCCGTATGTAGTACATATTAAGTGTCATGCAAGTGATGTTGTTGCTAAATCCTGGATGCCATATAGATGATAATTCTCATTCATTTTGATATCACATGCAATAGCTAAAACGCAGAAGAAACTCAACTATTTGTTTAGTTGAGAGTCACTTTTCAGTAAACATGCATGCTTTTTATTTCTATTTATTTTTATGATAATTGAAGAACAAAGATTTTATATTTTTAAACCAACTATAGAGATTAAAATGCTGATAGCTATTTATCCTGAAAGAATCAAGCAGCCCAATATTCTCATTATTTTTACCTTTCAGGGTAAAAGGAATATTTCACATAGAAAGGTTTTATTGTCACAAATGAAGAAGTACAAATATATAATTAAAAGTTGCACAATTGCTGTTTATTACAACTGACAGTTGTATTCATTTCTATATTGCTTGCCGAGAGTTATGGAATATCTAAAACACACACAAACAACTTTATGCCTGCTGTGGAAGCTAATGTGATTTCATTCTGGAAGCTAATCTGCTATGTTGGTTTCTGACTGATCCCAGTTCTAGGAAGTCCTCTAAAATTTCTAGTTTATTTATTGTACCTTGCATAACAACAGATACTTATGAAAAATCCTGCCCTTAGGTCAAACAACTTCAATGTTATAATAATTCAATTATCTGACATATCCCTTCTGAACCACTCCTTCCCAATGGTATTTAACGTCTGGATCTGAGGGCTAACTGTGTGGGAACCCACCATCTTGTTCTGATGTTGCCCAAGACATAGACAGGGCTTCTGTTCCTAAGTCCCCGTTATGTGTTTCTTTCTATGAAACTGTATCTGTCAGACTCTTTCTTCAGCCTCTCAACTTCTTCAGTCTTTGAGGTAGTTTTGCAGAGGCCTGCCCATGGTGAAACACCTGAACATGTACACATGCACGTGCACACACACACATACACACACACCCCCCCCATATTTTTTAATTGGTTTATTGAGAAGTGAAATATCTTTGGAATCAGAGGGAGATGAGAAAGCAAAAGAGGAAAACACTATGACTTCTCAGGGAAATTGTTCATCAATTTGATATTACTAATGTCTTGAAGGAAATGAGAATAGTACTACTGTACAACTCAATTAGTCAAACTGATTCATGGATTAAGCAATGTTGCCAAGGCACATACTTTTCTGTATAATCCTTACCAGATATTTCAAAAGTAACTCCACCTGTAAAGCAGATGCCACACTTTACTATGCTTTCTGAATAAATAAAATTACTAATATCAGTGACTGAGTTAGTATGTTTGAATAATGATTATACCAAGAGGTTTTAGGTGGATCAGTCCACTATGATAGTACCAATTTATGATAGTACCATCTTCATGTCCATGCTATAAAAATAAACTATGCATGTGGGGATTTAAATTAACTGATAATACAGTTTCATGTATCCAGAAGCCATGGACAGAGAGAACATGGCATGGTCACCAAATCTCAGAGCATGCAAGTCAGCCCTCTTCTATTTCCCCAAACCCTTGATGCTTGAAGAAGTTAATTTAATTTCCAATAAAATAAAATTTCACCCTACCCGATTGGCAGTCAACATAAAATCTGTTACCTGTTAAGCAGTGAAAGATAGAAATTTAAATAGGTTTTCAGTAAGTTGATGCCACTTTAAAATTATATCCATAATTTTATTTTGCGTTTATGCCTTAATAACCCAAGAATAATATGTTTGCTATCAATAGCAAATATTTTAGTTGGGATGCATATATATATATATATATATATACGCATTATGCAGTTTTGCCAATAGAATTTCATTGACAGTTTGTACGATATAATGATGGCTAACATTTATTGAGTACCTTCAAAATGTCAGGCATTTTACAGATATTTATGAATATTTAAAATGCCTATTATGAACTAGACACTATTCAAACAACTAAGAACAGAGTAATGAAAGAAGCAGATGAAATTTCCTATTCTTCTGAAGCTTTAATCTACATTATTTTATTAAATTATCTCAACAAACTTAGAAGTATGAGAAAACTGATGCTTAGTGAGCTTAATTAACTGGCATAACTTTTCTCATCCAGCTAGCAGAAAAGCCAAGTTTCCAACAATGTTCCAAAAAAGACAGTCTGATTCCTGAGTCTATGCTCTTGATTCTCTGGACTTGGGCATTAAAAAAAAGTTACTGTTCATTTTCTTTAGCCATATATTGTGTATGAGTGCCAATAATATTATAGGTAATTCTTATAAAAAATATACTCATAGTAGAAATTTAAGAGCTATCTCTTCAGATTAATACATTAAAAATAAATCTACAACTTCTAGTTTTGAACTAGATAGAATAAACCTACTACAGTCTTTCTCTTTTCTCACCGATTACTAGTAAAAACACTGGGGAAAAATGCAGAAAAAACTAACCAAGCACTGTGAAGAGTAAAAGCAAAACAAAACAAAAGAAAACAAAACAAAAATAAGCAAGCAGATTGAAGATCAAAGTCCAAAGAAGTATTTGAACTTTCGGCCTCTGTGTGTTTTCTATTTCTTTTCCTTATTTGTCTCCCAGCTGTGGAATAAGGGCAGGCCTTATTGGGAAGTGTGTAGCAGTCATAGACAGTAAAAAGTAGAAAAGAAAATCTATCCTTCATAAGAGGACTAGGGAAAGGGCTGCCTGTAATCTAGAGAGTATGTGAGAATTTCTCATTTTATTGTATTTCTCCTATCCTTTGCCCTGAGACAGCTGCCCTGGTGGCATATGACACCTCAGACTGAGAGAAAACCCATTTCTCTGAATAGAGAAACTTAGAAAGGGTCCCCTGTTTGCTGAATGTTAAAGAAAACTATAATTTGGTAGCTTTGTTTTTCTCACTGCTTCACTCCCAAAACAGGGTTAGTCTTTCAGAAATGCATCGCAAGGCAGGGAAACTTCTGGAAAAAGTCCCAGATTTCCAACCAGAATGCAAAGAGAAGGATTCCCTGGAGACTGGAGAATATAAGGAAAATCCGGGGAAGGAGACAGAAGGGTAAATGTTTCCCTAATTTTATATACAAGCCGACACATGTCCCAGGCTGATTCAAAAGCTGTGTATGCATGAAAGGAGCCCAAAGAAGTAAAGAATGTTTCTGATGATTAAAATACAATATACACTACCACTCAAATCTCAGATGAACCTCTGAGTGGCTCTTGCTAAAGGCTGGCCCAAAGAGTATGGAAAAGCTTTTACATTAGAATGATAATAAAGCTACTACCCACTGACAGAAAGACACATAAAACATTGATCTCAAATTAAAGGGACTGGCTCTCTGCTGAAACAAAATATCAACATTGTCCAAAGGATTTTAATATAGCAGTGTCTCACAACATAATTTTCAAAAATGTTCAAGATATAATCCAAAATTGCTCAAGATACAAAGAACCAAGAAAATGTAACCATTTCTCATGAAAAAAGACAGATGGCAACCTGTCCAGTATCAAGATGACTAAGATATCAGAATTATCAGACAAAGACATAAAAGCAACTATTATAGATATCTTTCATAAGACAAATATAATGCTCTTGAAATAATTGGAGAGTGACATTTTCATCAGAGATATAGAAATTATTTAAAAGATAGAACTAAATATAATTTATATTTTCTTATTTTACTAATTGACAAATAATTTATATTATATATTTAAGGGGTTTAATGTGATGTTTTGATTTATGTTAACATTGTGGAATGATTAAATCAAGCTAATTAACAAATCCATTATCTCATATACTTATCATTTACTCTCAATAATTTTGAAATATGCAATGCATTATTTTTTATCATAGCATCTGTGCAAGTGATCAGAAAAGCTTACTCATCCCATTTAACTGAAATTCTGTACTCTTTGATCAACACCTCTACTTTTACAATTCAACCCTATCCTCCAGTCTTCAGTAATCACTATCCTACTCTTATTCTATGATTTCAACGTTTCTCCATTCCACATATGAGTGCAACATTTGTCTGTCTGTGCCTCGCTTATTTTAATTAGAGTAATGTCCTACAGGGCCATCCATGTTGTTTTGAATGACAAGATTTATTTCTTTCTAAGGCTGAAGGTATTCTATTGTTTATATATATCTCATTCAATGATGGTCAGTTAGCTTACTTCTATATCTTTGCTATTGTGAATAATGCTGAAATAAACATGGTAGTTAAAATATCTTTTTCGTTTTATTTGGATATTTACCCAGAAGTAGGATTGCTGTATTATATGGGAAATGTATTTTTAGTTTTCTGAGGAACCACCATTCTGTTTTCCATAATGGGTGCATTAATTTACATTCCCACCAACAATGCAGAAGATTTCCCTTTTCTCTACACTCTTGCCAAATACAAATTTTAGAACTGAAAAAAGTAGTATCTTTAATAAATATTTCACTGACTAGGTTTAATACCAGGATGGACATGAAAGAGCATAGTCAATAAACTTTGAAATAGACCACCAGAAATCTGGAAAAACAAGGAAAAAGGGGATTTAAAAAGTAAACAAAAACTTAGAGACCTGTGGTGTAATAACAAAATGCATGGCATTTGTGTCTTTGAAGTTTCTGAAGGAAGCTGGAAAGAAGTTAATCCCAAGAAAACATTTTGAGGATATAGTGGTTGACATTTTCCAAATCTAGGAGTTTCCTGTTGTCTACATTCTTTTTACCTTCAGATTTATATACAGCGATTTTATATTTTTAATAAAACAAGTTCCTGTGAGATATGGAATGAGCTATGGAGAGTCAGGTAATAGAACTGGGTTTTAGAAGGCATGAAGCTAAATTATGTTCTTAAGGTTTAAGTTTTGTACTAAGATTTTTATCTTAGATTTGTATATATTTATGTAACAACCTATATAAATTAATGAAAATCAATCAATTCCCAGCTCTCAGTTTGCCTAGAGCAGTGAATACCAACCATAAATTAGCTGGCTGTATTTGGGAACATGATTGATCATCAAGGTCAGATAAGGGAACTGACATAAATAAGACAAGATGGTCATTCAAGTGAATGATAGCACATATATAGTGAGGGTCAAGATAGTAACTCTCAGGGAGTTTTACCTTTCAAGTGAGACAATAACATGCAAATAGTTAACAAACCTGCAAAGCTTATAAATCATAGGTCGGGTTTATTATAGGTAAAAATCTTCCCCAAAGATGAACAGAAGCTTTTTAGAGGTGTGAAGACCTCTGTCTCTAATATTTTGTGTTGCCCCTAGACTGATCATGGAAGCTTATAAGAAGAGAGGAAAAGGTTTGAGTTGTCAGAGCATTCAGTATAAAGATGCTTTATTGAGTGCCTAATTACATTTTAGGCAGCTTATATGTTATCTCAATAACTCCAGCAAAGTAGAATTGATTAATTCTTATTTGGCAAATCTGGAAGAGCTTTATAAAAGAGGTGACTTTGGTGCGGGCCTGGAAATATAGGTCGAGAATTTAGGAAGTGGTGTCCCAGGTAAATAGCATATCTTTAGAAAAAACATGGATTCATGAAAAAAAATAAGATACACATAGGAGAGGGCTGCGAGCATGACTGTATTTTCAGGAGTTCGTTCTGAAGGGAATATGAAAAATGGAGAAAGAAATTAAAGACATTAAAACTCCTTTTTAGGTTTTAAATATTTAAAATACTCTACGACAATTTTCCTGGGCTTTTAATATACCTACAGATAATACATTTGTATTATGTCAATAAGGGAGGATTCTGACATTCCTGTAATCTTGAGATTGATCTATTAATGGTCATACAGAATTAGTATCATCATTTTTTGAAAAATTTTCCCTGGTGTCATGTCACAGGTATGACACAAAACTAAATGAATTGTACCTGACTTTTTATTTTTATTCAATTCATCAAACACCTACCTAATATCTACTATGTCTTAGGAGAGTTAAATAAAGTAGATTTTCCACATTGTCAAGGTTTAGAATAAAGTTGAAATGCTGGCACATTGGCAGGTGACTACAAAAGTGGTGTTTAAATGCTGTGACAGAACAGATTGTTATAGAAGCACATTAGAAGAATTGGCTGATCCTGCCTTTGGGGAAAAAGAAATCTTCACAAATTAGGTAACATTTTACATAGATTAGGGAGCTCTTGGATCATATTTTTTCTTTCATAGCAAAGATAAAATCTTTGTTGGTTTACAGGCTGACAGTTAGAAACTAAAGATGAATGAAAGGTAGTTTGTTATGCAGAGCGACAAGCCTTTGAAAGAGCGAGTGCACCACATACCCAGCCAAAAGTTGTGAAGGACCAAGAATAACAGAAAAATAGTGAGATATTTAGTATGTCTTGCCTGTTGCATACACAGAAAAAGTGGACCCAGATGAATTGTGCAAGGTGAATTGGGGTCAAATAATGACAGTCCTTGATTGTCCAGGAGATTGAATTCATTTTGCGGGCTTATGGAACCAATCAGTTGTTTTTCAGAAAAGAAAATGATATGATTAGTGTATCAGTCTGTTTTGTATTGCTATAAAGGAATATCTGAGGCTGGGTAATTTATAAAGAAAAGAGATTTATTTGGCACATGGTTCTACAGGCTATATAAGATATGTAGTGCTGGAGTCTGCTTCTGGTGAAGGTGTCAAGAAACTTCCACTTATGGAACAAAGTGAAGAGGCAGCAGGCATATAATATGGCAAGGGAGGGAGCACGAGAGAGGAGAGGTCCCAGATTTTTTAAACAACCAGTTCTTGCATAAAATTTTTACCTCTGGGAAAGCACAAAACCATACATGGTAAATCTGCCCCTATGACCCAAACACCTTCCACAAGGCCTCACCTCCAACAGTGGGGATCAGATTTCAACATAAGATTTGGACCAGACAAATATCCAAACCATATCAATTACTCTTACAATCCCTAATACAAATTAATAAAATGAAGGCATTCATGATATTGGAACAATGAATTGAATAATAATGGTGTCAAGTTTGTTACTAACTGGACAGTTAGTTTACAGCTGTGGTTTCCCAACTATCCACAGATACACTATATTCATCAGTTATTGGAAAGCTGTGCCTCAATATTTCCAGCTTTTGAACCAGCACCTTCAACCCTTCTTTTATCATTACCCTCTATAGATTGCATTATGTTCCAGAATTCATGTAAATTAGAAACCTACAAAAGTAGCAAATGAAATTGAGTCAACTAGTAAATTTGCTAGGTCTCCTCTAATATTTGTGAGGCCAAAAGCAAAGGTAAGAATGAAAACCCATATAATCTATGTATAAATATTTTAAATGCATAAAAATATCAAAATATTTATTATTAAATAAAATGTGTTATATCTTCCTATGTTGACAGATACACCTGCATAAATACTCGAAAACCCAGGTTCAACTTGAGGATTTTTTTACCTCTCAGAGTTTAGAAATTTTTAAGCTCATATTCCCATCACCAGCTACATTCAGTGCTTCAAAGAACTGATATATGAGAAACTGAATATACAAACAATCAATGGTCAGACCATATATGACAATAGAACACTAATCCACAACTTCTGCAGCAACCAGAAGCCTGGAAAACCAAACCACAACCGCTATAACAATCATCCCAGAATTTTGAATACTTGATTAGTGACTGCCAGTTTTCCTAAGTTTTGGAACCCCCCTTCCCATTCAGGACCACTAGAACCACCAGAAAAGGGTAAATGTGTTCCCCAAACGAAACACAGGATATTCTGATTCTAGTTAACACATCTAACAGCGTTCCCGTACCAACAACCTCCCATCTGAGCACATCTAAAATCTTCCCCCACCTTTTTTTTTTGTTTTGCTATAATGATTTCCCACATTTTTTCTTGCCTTTTAGTTTCTGTTAAACCTAAGGGATGGTGGCTGACACCCTTTCTGTAGCAACTAATAAATGAGTACATTATTTGGATTATAATGATTTTTGTGTGTATAAGTGTGTATAAAAGTGTGGACAATCCAGTCTGGAAAACAATGCTGTATCCATACTTCCCACAGTGACCCAGTGACCATCTTTTGGGCCTTAGGAAGACACAATAAAGGTGGCCTGATTAGATTGCAGAAGCAGGTTGAGAGTCATTTGACCAAGTAATTTCAGAGTCCTGAGCAATTGGAACATCATTTGCAAGGAGAGGGCACATATTCCAGGTAGGAACAAAACTGCTGATCTTGCAGACGTCTCATTCCATGGGGAGAGGTATAGCTAGAATAGGGCCAGGGAAGGGCTCTGATGCCTGGGCAAGGCTCTTTTTAGCCATTCTCAGCAAAGGCTTCAACTTGAAATCTACAGAAATTTTAAAAATCATTACCTCATCCAAATATGGGTTAGAAAATCTCAGTGCTTTCTCAGTTTCCTGACAGCCCCATAATTCTGTAAATATTTACATTCTTTTGTAATTCCTGTTTGTTTGCCTTATGTACTTTTAAGGCAGACAATTTTTTATGTCCTGGGGGCTAATTATAGAATCAGACTTCAATATATTATTATTTGTTGATGAAAAGATATCAACTACAGCTTGGAAAACAATAGTTTTCTCTTGTTATTCAAAGAATGAAGAAACTAAATATCAACTTGGTTTTACCTACTAATTTCAAAGACCTTATTGCCTATGTAGGAGAGAAACTGGCAATATAAAATTTCTTTACCACCATCAATTCCAATATTCAAGACTTTCAGGAAAATATGTGTTTTGAGGAGGAAAATATTCTCCATTGTTTTCATACAATTGGAAAATTAAGAGGCAGTCTGAGAAATCTGCAAGAAGTAATATAATCATAGTTCTGAAGATGTTTTACTTTGATTATTGATTTTAAATTGTGCTTTTATGTGTAAGGCACCTAGGGAGGTATTAGCCCTATAGGTGGAATATAAATGAGAAGTATTTTTAAAAGATAGTCCTGAAGCTTGATAACAGTATTTCTACTATTTTGGTTTTGTTGGTGATTTTATTTGGTATTGTTTGTATTTATTGTTGTTGTTAGTATTTATTGTTGTTGTTAGTAGGGATTATCGTCAGGACAATTTTAATATCTTTTTCTAGCGGGGCATTAGGTACACCAAAATCTCTTCTGCAGACACATTGATTAGAAATTAATTTTATATTTTCTTAACAGGCAGGTATCTTCTATGGAATGGCAGCAGGCTTACACTGTTACCTGTGAGCATTTCCCCAGGCTCCAGTCGGAACGTTATGAATTATAAGAGTCTTGACGATAATATTCCCATGGGAAGAGAGAAGCATGATACCATCCTTGCCAATTTTGGTCCTGGTTAGAGCTAAGACATTAGCATTTTGAATCAATGATATATCATGGAAAAAGAATGTCTGATAGCTGCCCATTATTCCAGAATCATAGTGAGCTTAAAGTATAGGAAGTTGCAGTTGAATAAATTGAAATCTGGTAAAAAAAAATTTGTGTTATTTCTTTAAACAAAAAAATGTCAAAAATGTACCTGGATTTTGCTTATTAAAAAATAACCCTCATGAGCCACTGTGCCCAGCCAGATAAATTATTCTTAAACGAATAATTCTAAGTCAAGTGTTAGTGGAGACGTGTGCCTAAAGATAGAGCTTTAGTGGTTATCAACATAGGGAGTAGATAAAACAAAGCCACAAGAGTGGATAGAATTAACTAAGTCCAATGCATAGAATGGGACAAGTGCAAAGGATGAAATAAATTAGAATGTAAATTCCATGCATCAGGAACACTGACTTCTTCAATTCTGTATCTACAGAGCTTAGAACAGAGTCTGGGATATAAAGAGCATTCACATATTTATTAAATGAACAAATGAAAAAAAAATGAATTGACAGCATATATATTTAACAGCCTGAGAGTTCTTCATATATGTGGACATAATAACAAATCCCCTCTCTCTGTGCAAAAATTCCCAGTTATCTCTATCATCCTTTCTATATCGTTTCCAGACCTTTCATTTTCTATATGCCTGTCCTCTCAAAAGACTATTTTACCCATGTTACTCTAAAACGGCATTCCCTCCAACTAAAAATAACTTTCACAGTATAGCCTGGACAATGGAAAAAGATAATTTTTTTTTATTGTGAACCTTACCCTTATGTGAATGCAGATTGAGATTTCACTCACTGTTTTTGTAGCAATAATACCACATTTCCTACACTGATCCTGAGTCAATAAAAATATCTGTTTTACTGGAGCCGATCTTAGGAAGTTTTACCCTTCTCTTACACTTTTGCAGTTAATTTTTTATGACTTAGTAGAGCCCTTTACTATAGTTCTGACTGATCTTTACAGCCTCTTAGATTGTTCTCATTAAATCCTAGTTCTATATTAGGTATTTTGCCAATCTGCATCTTCCACAAATCTGATAAACTTATTTATGTTATTTGTCTTAATTAAATTTGATGATAAAATGGAAATCATTAAGCCCAAAAAATGAACTCTATAGCTCCCCAATAAAGACTCTTTACATATAAATACTCTTTAAGTATATTTTGAAGTTTTCTAACTCATGTCTCTCTAATTTCATGTTTCTCCACATTGTAATTTCATTCAATTTCTGTGCAATAAAACATTATTGAGCAACTATTATTTATAAAACACTAAGAAAGCCAGAATCTTGTGCCAAGATACCATGTGAGGTTTCTTTTCAAAATGTGGTTGAAACCCTGATTCACTATGTCTATGGCATCTTCTTAATCTACTAGTCGAATAATACTAGCATATTAAATTGCATTTTTATTATAAGACCCAAAACAATAACACTTGAAAATATTAGGTATTCATTTAAGCACTGCCATCAATATATGACATATTTACATATACCACCTACACTGAAGAGAGATGATGCATAATATAATAAGGCTTAATTGATTGAGACATATTTGATTCTTTTTTCCATATCAGGATCACGACACTGTAGTGAAGGAGTTCATGAAAAAGTTAACAGTGCTCTGAAAGTAGAGTAGAAAAACAAAGATAAACAATCACTTACTCTGTTTTGTTGCCTAGGATATTCTCTGAGTAGTAGAGAGTTAAACTAAGAGAAAGAATCTAAACAATAGATGTCTATCAAGGACAGGCCCTTTGCTTGATCACAGACTTCTTAATGTAATAGGATCCATTAGAGTTTCTGGTTACAGCTTTATCCACAAATGGTACTATGGTTTAAATATGTTTTGTCCCTATCAAAACTCATGTGGAAATTTGGTGGTGTCTGAAGGTGGGGGCTAGTGAAAGGTTTTTAGGCCATGGGAACACACCCATCATAAAGAGATTAATGCCCTCTCTTGAGGATGTATAGTTTCTGTCTCTTGCTAGAATATAAGAGTTCCCACAAAAGTGGGTGGTTAAAACGAGTCTGGCTTCCTCAGTTTTTCTCTCTTGCTTCCTCCTTTGCCATGTGAGCTCTTTGCACATGCCTACTTCTTTTTTCCTTTTCTTCCTGAGTTGAAGTAGCATGAGGCCCTCAAAAGAAGCCAGGAAGATGCCAGAGCCATGCTTCTTGAACTTCCTATCCTACTGAAAAGTTAGCAAAATAAATCTCTTTTTTTAGATAAATTGCCCAGGTGCAAGTATTCTACTACGGCAACAGAATTCTGTTACAGTCACATCACCTAAGACAGGTGGATACTTTAGAAAGCTTCTACCATTTCTCAAAAGAGTAAGGGCCATTTGCAATGTTGGTCCTCTGTAACTTACAGAGGCATTATGGCACAGTGTATATTACATTTTCTTTATTTTAAAACAATGTTAGTCAAGCACTATGCAGGTATGATAATAAAATAATAAAATCAAATGGATTTAGAAAGTGTCATGGAATTAGAAAATAAACTATATTAATTAGGAAGATGCCTGTTTCAGTGAAGTCTACCATTTTGGTTTAGACAATATAAAAAATACTTATCCATCAGTTTACAATAAAATAGAATGAAGCATATTTCAGAATTCATAGGTTATCAAAATAACCAAATTGTATTTATCTTCCTGATCCTCCCTCTTAAAAACATGGTTCAGATCTTTGTGATTTTTAATTAGTTTTATAATGAGAAACAGGGCCCAAAGCTGTTGTAGTAGCAAGAATCTACTTTTATGCTTGGTCACCTCTAATAATTATGAAAAAAAACCTAACATTTTTATTGCTCTGGTTTTACTTAGAATCTGAAGAATTGTTTCCCAAGTGGGCATTTAGAGCAAATCAGATTAACCTCTCTATTCCTGCAGTATGTAAGTAATAGTGGTAGGAAGCAGACAAATGCCTAGGCAGATAGGGTTGTGTCCCTGCTGAAACCCCACCTCCAAGCTGAAGACAGTTAAAGCCCGAAAGCCAAGCTACAAATCCAATCCGTGGACTGGATTGAGAACCTGTCTTCCTATTTGGTGTGTTTTCTTCTGATTGAACCTCAGCCTTCACTTATTTTAGATATACTTACACTTTCCTAATTGGTTTTCTACACTGCCATTCCCACCTTTCGTTGGTGTCTTTGCTTTAGTCTTTCTTTGCATACTCACAAACCAATCAGCACACACTCCCCTACTCTGAGCTAATAAAAGACCTGGACTCAGTCATACTTGGAGAAAAATGACCTGCACAGCCTCTCTCTGCTGAAAGCTCTTTTGCTATTCATTACAATTCTTCTCCACCCTTCTCACACTTTAAATTGTCAGAATATCTTCATTCTTCTTGGATGCAGGACAAGAGCTTGGGAACCACCAAACATGGGTACAAGCTATAACAAGGGCAGGCCAAGTGGTCAGGTTGCCTCCAGCAGTAGGCCTGGGAAAGAGTAAGGCTTGGGTCTGGGGGTGGGGTGTCCCTGGTTGTGGAGGTCCCCCATTGCAAAGTGTCCGGGAAGTAGCTGGGGGCTTGTGCAGTATTCATCAGAAGGGTGAGCAAATGCAAATCTATGACTCTTAACTTTTGTTTCAAGGCTTCTTGTCCTCAGACTATTTTTCTGAAAGCAGATGAAGCAACAAACCTCTGATTAGCTAATTAAGAGTGAATTGCACAACTACAGAGGACAGGATGCTGGAGAGGACTCTCCTCATTACTCTCAGGGATTGGGAATGCCATTCCTATCAAGTCTCTTCTAAGGAATTTTCCTTCTATGTCTTGGGGCTGTCATGGAACCTATTTCTTCTTTTATAATGTTGAACATGTTGTTCCAAACTACGGAAGTATTACTGGGAAGAATGGCACTTGACTCAGTCATCAAAAATGCAACTCAGAACTACGTGGTTTCTGCCTATTCTTAGAAGCAGTTAAGAGTTTCTAGGCGGGTGTTGAACAATGAGAACACATGGACACAGGGAGGGGAGCACTACACACTGGGGTCCGTTGGGGGGAAATGGGGGAGGGATGGGGGTGTGGGGAGGTGGGAAGAGATAGCATGGGGAGAAATGACAGATACAGGTGAGGGGACGGAAGACAGCAAACCACACTGCCATGTGTGTACCTATGCAACAATCTTGCATGTTCTTCACATGTACCCCAAAACCTAAAATGCAATAAAAAAAAAGAGTTTCTCTCCTTGTTGAAGGAATCCATTTGCATAAGAGCACCTTACCCTCCCTGCACTTGAGCCATTTTTTTCTCTTTTCTCCATCATGCTAGGAGTTAGTACAGCCCTAAAAGTACAAGTAGCTTTTCTATGTAAGAGGGTTTTTTTTTTTTCCTTTTGGAAGGCATCTTACTTGGCCAGGACCCCAATTCATGGGACTCCCTTTTCTCTCCCTTGTTTGAGGAGGACCCAGTTCCACAGCTCCACTTTAGTATTCAGCTTATAAGGAACACCACCTGGGATTTAACTTAATGAGTCCATGCACCCTCCAGAGGCATCTTTTTGTCCCAAACTCAATTTCAAGCTTTGGGTTGTAACCCTAGAAAGATAAACTGGATCTGAGGGATACAGAGGCAGACAACAACAGAAGCCAAGGAGCACAGTTCAGGTGAGCATAATTAATTCCTGTCGATTACCCCCCCACCCCGTTTAATGGATGAAGGTCATGCCTGTATCCATAAAATGGATGAGGTTATAGATGGCAGGGAGGATAGGCTAGCACGTAGGTGAGTGTGGATAATTCCTACCCTCAAGGCTTCCCTGTTTCATAAGTTAAATCTGTATTGACACCTATGGGCAGCACCTGCCTAGATCACTGGAATTCAGGAATACAAGGACAGAAGGAAAAGAGAGGACAGTACTCTGGTTATTCACTAGGAAGAGAATGGAATTAAGGGACTCAATGTTTTTCCTCTTTCTAGATGGGTAACCAATCATCTTCAGTCAGTGAATGCATCCTGAATGATAGGGATGCTTTTGGGGAAAAAAAGCCTTCTTTTTTTCTGTTTCCTCCTCTGTCCTCTTTTGGCAGATGGTTAATCACATCTCTGTACCACAGGACATTAACCTCTGAGAAAAGTTTAATTTCCCCAAACCTTAATCTGCTTGGCATAAAACTAAAATGAACTGGGAATAAGTTATAATTCTGAGCAATCACTTTTTTTTTTTTTTTTTTTTTAGCTGGATTGTTGCTCTGTAGCCAGGCTGGACTGCAATGGTGCAGTCTTGGTGCTCACAGCAACCTCTGCCTCCTGGGTTCAAGCAATTCTCCTGCCTCGGCCTCCCAGGTAGCTAGGACTATAGGCACACACCACCATGCCTGGCAATTTTTTGTATTTTAGTAGAGATGGGATTTCACCATGTCGGCCATCATGGTCTCAATCTCCTGACCTTGTGATCTGCTAACCTCAGCCTCCCAAAATTCTGGGATTACAGTTACGAGCCACCATGCCCAGCTGAGTAATCTCTTGAAGAAGGACAAGTTTTACAGTATGCAAATAACCTGTTTGTCTGCTCCCCCTTTGCAGGACTCCAGGGTAAAAAGACCTCTATATCTCATGGATAAGGGACCCAGAAGACTGAATTGTTGGCAAAAGGGTAAAAGGTTTGGTTTGTTTATTTGATCTTTACCAGTCAGACTTCAGCTTCTCTCTCTCTCTGTGCAAACCAGTGGAATAAATGGTAAAAATCACTGTTTACATCCTCTATAAAGTTTTGATTAATGGAAAAAATTTGTGAGGCTAGTCTTAAGCTGCAGTAATTCTGTTGTGCTTTGGGCTAAGAATTTGTCATTCTGTATCTTTCTATCAGCAAGAGGGGTACCTTTGGATGTAATGTGGGTCTATAACCTCCTCAGCCCACTGTTCAAACCAGCTTCGCAAACTAGTCAGTAGCAAAATTTCCTGCAGGTCTCTAAAAAACACAAGCAAAACTGGATGATGTTTTCTTCTTGTTTTACATCTTTGGGAGCTTAACATTGTAACCATGTAGCAGTACTTTCTTTTAGTATCTGCCACTTGATAATGGCAACCTGGGTTCAATCCTGGCTTAGGGAATGAGTACTTTCTGATTAATAACCGTATGACTTTTAACATTTGCTGTTTTTCCTCCCCTCCATGAACAACTTCCAGTTTCCTTTATTAAATCTTCCCTTCTCTAAGCTAACTTTAAAGATTCTGTAAAAACTGTTTGCCACCTCTTTGAAAATACCTCACACATTCGTGGTTAAGTAATAACCTTAGTTGAGGCTTGTTGATTTCACCTGTGAGCTTACTTTTAGTAAAGTTCAAAATTTATAAATATTGGCTGCTTGGTTTGGCTAAAGTTGGGTAATAAGGGATTTAAAATAATCTTCTTAAAGAGAACTATGATTAAAAGCCAGCTTAATTAAAAGTGTATATCCAAGCTAGAAGTATATTTAAAATATTTTTTTTTTCTGTTCATCAATCTTGTTTTTCTGGAAAAAAGTATTTTTCTCCTCAGTCAAATAAACTACTTTCATTTACTCTTAATGCATGCATGAGAGGCCCTTAGATAAGTTCTGATAGCCTGGGACTGCTTGGGAAAAACAGAGAAAATGCCACTAATCCCATTTTTGGGAAAAGAATTGTTTTCTTCATGGAACCCTAGAAATTAAAAGCAGATGGATTCCTCACAAAATCTGTTTTTGTCTTCCAGCTGTATCTACCTACTAGGCCCTAGAAACTGCATGTTATCTTAGCCCTGTTTTTTGAAGGACCCCACTATGTGGCCAATAATATCCAATTAGGAGTTTGGCAAATAAAACATCTTACCACTACTGGATCCTCTTCTACCTGTCTGTGTAGTTATATATGTATTATATGTATGATGTTTATATTTTTAAAACCTCTAATAATTTGTCTTAAAGAAAACAAGCACTAAGATCAAATATTTTTTGAATTTCCATGTGACATTAATCTTTAAGAAACAAATACAGGTTTAAAGATTATTGGTAAAATACAAATGCCTTCAAAATGTAAATATGCTGACTAAATTATACAGGTCAGATACCAGGTTTGCTAAATGCTTTAAGGTCATCGACTGCTTATTTGGCCTTGAAAATTGTGCAATTTGCCTGCTTTATATTTTATTAAGACCTTGGGGCATATGGAGTTTAACATGCCCCTAACTATGCTGGAAAGAGTTAGACCTTGTCTGTGCCTAGTACATAATTAAAATAACTGATTAGGTTTCACATTAAAATTAAGAATTGCTTCTACCCATCTGACAAGGGTCTAATATCCAGAACTTACAAGGAACTTAAAAAAAAATTACAGGAAAACAAGCAAACAACCCCATCTAAAAGTGGGCAAATGATATTAACAGACAATTCTAAAAAGAAGACATTTATGCAGCCAACAAGCATATGAAAAAAAAAAAAACTCATTATCACTGGTCGTAAGAGAACTGCAAATCAAAAACACAATGAGATATCATTTCACACCAGTCAGAATGGTGATTACTAAAAAATCAAGAAAAAACAAATGCTGGCAAGGCTTTGGAGAAACAGTAAGGTTGGTGGAAATGTAAATTAGTTCAACAATTGTGGAAGACAATGTGGCTATTCCTCAAGAATACAGAACAAGAAATAACATTTGTCCCAGCAATCTCATTACTGGGTATATACAAAAAGGAATATGAGTTATTCTACTACAAGGGTACATGCACACATATGTTTATTGCAGCACTATTCACAATAGCAAAGACATGGAATCAACCCAAATGATAGACAGGATAAAGAAAATGTCGTGCATATATATAATGGAATACTACGTAGCCATAAATAGGAATGAGATCATGTCCTTTTCAGGGACATGGATGTAGCTGTAAGTCATCATATTCAGCAAACTATCACAGAAACAGAGAACCAAACACCACATTTTCTCTCATAAGTGGTAGTCAAACAATGAGAACACATGGACACAGGGAAGGGAGCAACACACACTGGGGCCTGTTGGGGCCCAAATTTCAGCTTCAAAAACTGTATTTTCTGACCCCTAGCTTTTGGATGATAGAGAGGGCCTCTTAGGGCATCCAAAAAAAATGGAAATAGGATTATTTGATATATGTAGTTACATGGAATTGCCAAAATAAAAATAACATTTAATCTCCTTCAAGTTGTATTTTAGTGGATAATATTAATATATGTTCCAAAATTGTATGTGATTTCTAAAATTCTAATATCTGAGCATATGCTATCAATTATAATTAAGGTTATTATGTTAAGTTATTGTTAACCCCAGAAATAACATTTCTTTGTCAATTGTGTTTTTGACTGTGACTACCTGAATATATTTTGTCATTCACTGACTATTGCTGTCTTGTTTTGATTCTCTTCAAAATATTTTTAAAATCAGCCATAGGACTTTAACAGGTGCTCTTAAATTCAGGTTTCTTGTAATTTTGGAGATTGTGACATTGAAATAGAAGAAAAACTTACAGGACTCATGAAGAGCTGAAATGTTCATGAATGTCAAGCAGAAAAAGACTTAATGAAAGACACTAAACTAATCAAAAACTCAAGTAATCCTTTTTAAGTTTTGCATAAAATGTTGCTGATTCTTTGTTTTTCAAAGTCAGGACAATTTATATTTTGGGCTATTTACAGCTTTTAACAATTGAGTAAGCTATATACCTGTGAACAAAATTTGGAACATATTTGTTTGTCTCTGCCTTTTTTCCCCCAGAATTTGTAAACCATTTGTGAGTATTCTTGACATATTGTAGTATCAGTACACTTATTTTCATAAGTACAATAAGAATCCATTTTCTTTTGCAACAGGATGCAATTGAAGAAACTGGTTGTTTTAGCAAGGCTTTGACGGGAAGAGTGTGCTTTCCCTTAAGAAACCAAGATTGCCTTGCAGAACAGTAAAAGCCCCTTGCAGAAATCGGCCTTATACCTTGCCTACATAGTCCCTGTGCAGGGTTTCTAACCTGTGGTGAGCAAAGAATGTAAATTTCTAACAATCCCAGAAGCCCCAATTTATCTTAGGACTTCAGGAAGAGAGAAATTTACCCAATTCGTTGGTATTTGAGGATATAAACTCATGGCTGGGCTCAGCTTTAAAAAGTCATATCTGAGATTTCTCGTAGAATAGAGTTCCATCAAAGCCAATTTAAAAGCCTATGTGAAAGACCATTATTCTTGCTGTACTTTATGCAAATAATGAGGCCAAGTATAAGACTAAAGTTTATTTTGCAAACAACTTAGTCTTATAATGATTTGTTTTTAACAAAAATGAAGACTGGATTAAGAAAGATTCAGTTTCAAAACTTATCATGCACTTGTTATTAAATTCTAGTTTCATTGCTTGTTTTTATGTTTTTGCCTGCATTTTAGACTAACCCTGCTTGTTCCTGTGAACCAACCAGTGATCTCTGGCTGCAGCTAAGAAGAAACAAAAGAGATAGGTAATGTAAAAATCGGGATCAATATTCTAGTTATGGGCAATTATCCTGCAAATTCTGCCAGGTGATAGGAGTAAATGGGATATTCATAACTTGGAGGTTTCTTTGGGAAAATAAGAACAAGAGAGCTAAACAAAGCCAAGCTCCATGTACCCAAATCTTGGCAGGCACCTCCACATCCCCTCTGTGCTAATAGCTGTTCTATCACTCAGTAAAATTATTCTCTATCCTCCTCTCCCTTTGAATTGTCAGGGTGTCCTCATTCTTCTTGGATGTGAAACAAGAGCTTGGGAACCATCAAATATGGGTAAAAGCTATAACACAAGCAGGCCAAGTAGATGAGGCACTCCAGCAGCGGGCCCTGGGCCAAGTGAGGAACAGGCTGGGGTAGTGGCATCACCAGCCATGGAGGTCACTGGTTGGCAAAATGGCCCCCAAAAATCTGCTTTATAAGAAGTCCTATATTAGGAATTGCAAACCCTAGGTTCTGCCATCTAAAGTCAAAATGACATTCCACTGCAGATGTTTAAACAGGCTTCAGCAAAGATAATTATTTACATAGCTGAATGCAAGAAGTTTAAAGTTTCTTCAAGATCTGTGGTGAAATACTTTCAAACATGAAAAAAATATAGAAAGTATTATATTCAAGATATGTGGAAAACAATTAGATTCAGTACTTACATGCAAGCTGTGTGTAACATACATTTTTGCATACTTTAACCCTTTTAATTTTCACATAGTTTATAATCATTGCCTTGTTACAGATGAAGTATGAGACAGAGATTTTATTCAACTTGCTCAAAATCTCATAATCTACAAATTACAGTCAGACTAAAAGTTAAGGCAAACAGGCTGACACACTGTGTGTGTAGTTTGTGTGTCGTAAAGTCTCATTGGAGAAGGCCAGATTGAACTGGTCAAACTCCTGACTACATAAAGGGAAGATTACAATTCAATTAACAAAACAAAACAAAACAAAAGTTAGGAATGATGTTTAATGCATACTTATGACTGCGGAGAGACATTTTCAAAGTTGAAGGATTCCTTCAGAAACCCAATTGATAAAAGTTTTGTAAGAAGACCCATATCTTTGCATAGGCACTATATTTTAAAAAAATAAGTATGTACCTAAGCCTATCCATTTTTATTAAGCATGTCTCAGACAAAATGTATAATTGGCAAGATTAAATTTCATACTTCTAAAAAATTAGTTTCCATTCCACTAAGACTACTGACCTATGTGGAAATATAACCAGTGGCAAATATAACTGGTAGTAAAAGACTGGCAATAGCCAGACCTTTGAGTGCAGTGTTTAAACACAAACTAATCAGCTCCTGGTGAGCACAGAGAACAAAAACAATCTATTTCAATGACAACAGATATCACACTATTGTCTTCACAGCATTGCTACATAGTATTCCTTTCTAATCATTATCTACAAAGATGAATTGATCTACAGTAATAGAATATACCTGATTTCCCAAAGTTTCAAAGCCTATATAATACTTTGATTACTTTTAATAAATTTGAAGTCTCTTCATTTTAATTTTAGGTTAAAATCCTATAAATATCAGTTGTTTTTTCTCTGCTATTGTTCTGATTCAGCTTCATTCCAGCATTATTAAAGTAATTAGCAGCCATCCCCTTTTACCCAATAGGCATTTAGTTAACCAATAGCCACTGTTGAGATCTGATTTCAAAACTACTTTGAAAACCATATTGCAGTGGCTTCATTAAAAACAAAATGCTACTATTAGTAAAATGACTTGCTTAACTATTATTCTTCCTTTACTGTCATATAAATAAATGGGATAGTAAATGAGCAATGCAAATCTAATTTGGGGACAGTCATTTACTGTGCATTTTACATTCATAAGAAAGCCAAACTGGCTGGCTGTATTTTCATATAAACACACATGGACACACAGACACAGACACACACACACACACACACACACACTCACACACACACACACACACAGAGAGAGAGAGAGAGAGAGAGAGAGAGATTCATAACAAAATAATTTACCAAAAGAAGAAAAAAATGATTTATACTTGATTACCTAAAATGTGTGCTGTAGCAAAGTAATGCCTCAAGTGCACTTTAAATGATATCTACACAGACAGATAAAAATCACTCTGTTTTAGGAAAAGGAGATAAAATTAAACAAGTTGCAAGCTTTGGTTGACAGTTTCTGTCATATTTATTTCCTACTATAGCTAAATGATAGCCTCATAAAGTGAATCACTTTCTTCACAGGTCATGAAAGTTGTGCTAGGAGGTAGAGAACACCCAAATTTCAATTGAATTTAAAATCCTCTTCCTTATTACCATGCTACCTTGTTATAGTAGGTAGCTAGCCAGGCATGAGCTGGGCATGAGAGGGTTCTTCCCTCCAACTCCACGAGGAATGTCAGGCACTTATCAAGTCATGGTCAGGTAATTGTCACACTCCCTCTCTAAAATAATAATTTGTTGCAGTCAGCACCAGGGAAAGACAGTTTTCCAGTAGACAAAAACAACTGAAACTGGTGATCAGCAGCTTCCTGATAAGGTATCAAGAGTTGGGCAAGCCGGGCACGGTGGCTCAAGCCTGTAATCCCAGCACTTTGGGAGGCCGAGGCGGGTGGATCACGAGGTCGAGAGATCCAGACCATCCTGGTCAACATGGTGAAACCCCGTCTCTACTAAAAAATACAAAAAATTAGTTGGGCATGGTGGCACGTGCCTGTAATCCCAGCTACTCAGGAGGCTGAGGCAGGAGAATTGCTTGAACCCAGGAGGCGGAGGTTGCGGTGAGCCGAGATCGCACCATTGCACTCCAGCCTGGGTAACAAGGACGAAACTCCGTCTCAAAAAAAAAAAAAAAAAAAAAAAAGAGTTGGGCAAATGGTCTCAAGCATGTACATTAAGAGGCAAAATAGTAGAGTATGACCTTCCAGGGAAATTCTTCAGGTAAAGGGAAATACCTCTCAAGTGAGCATGCATACAACTCCAGTGAACATACTGCATATGTGGGTAGCCCGCCCCAAGGGAAGAATCGAAGGAAAAAAGATGCAAAATACCAAAAGTAGGCCAGCATATAAAAACCCAAATCAAAAGGTCAATTCCCACACTTGTCCTTCAAGCTGCCCACTTGGACCTCTATCATATGTACTTTCCTTTCTTTCATTCCTGTTCTAAAGCTTTTTAATAAACTTTAACTCCTGCTCTTAAACTTGCCTCAGTCTCTCCTTCTGCCTTATTGCTTGCAGTCAAATTCTTTCTTCTGGGGAAGCAAGAATTAAGGTAGCTGCAGACATGTACAAATTCACTGGTGGTGACTTGGATACTTTTACTACCACTAATAACTATATGGGTTATATATGAGTTAAAGTTAATATCTGAGCTAAACACACTGATTGGGTTACATATTCCAAAGTAGAAAGATAAGGTAATATTTTCTAAATAAAATGGGGAGGAAGGCAGCAGACCACATTGCCATGTATGTACTTATGCAACAATCTTGCATGTTCTTCACATGTACCCCAAAACCTAAAATGTAATTATATATATATATATATATATATATATATATATATATATAAAACTATATTATAATTCAGTAGTTTTCAAATTATGGTTAATAGTGCATCAGTGTTCCAGGAATGTTTGACGTAAATTTTATTTTTTAAACATCTGTCTTAATGAATTAACCAACTGATTAACTGTACATTCAAATATGTCATATACCAAAGTTTAGCTTTTTGTTGAGGTGTCAATCACATTGATTTCAGTTGTCAATTTACCAACTTTTTCTGCAGACGTGGGATAAAGCAGTCCATGACATCTCTAGAACATACTCAAAAATTCTGCAAGTATACCATTGATTAAATTTACACTGCTAATATGGTCTTAAAAAAATGTCCTATCCATGATTATGAAAGTAAATTGTATAAGCCAATCTATGGCTGTAGTGCATCCAAGCCACATTCAATTAAATGCTCAGCATGGCACAAGAATATCTCTCCAGCACATAATTGAATCAATAATAATTTGAATCATCAGAAAGGAATGAAGTAGGACATTGTATTGGATTTAGTTTTTATTGAAAATGTTATTTCATTCTTATTCAATTTACATACTTATAACAAGAAATCAACTGTTAAAACTAATACCTACAATTTATTCTTTTTTTTAAAGCTTTTATCAGTTTTATGTTAAAAGCTCTTATCTTTTTTATAAAAGCTTGTATATTTTGTAAACATACAAGGTCATTGTAATATTTAATTTGAAAGAAAGATTCTACTGCTGATACTTCAAAATTCTTGATCTAATAAGAAGGTTAGAATTAAGACACATTTGATCAGAGCCTAGAAAGATTTGATAATTGAAACAGAATATTTTAATCTATTCAAATTTTTATATAAAAAGAGACAGAGAAACTATATAGCAAAAGTAAATACGTATGGACAATGTTTAAAATAGATTAAAATCATATTACTCATATGATATCCACGTGTGTTCTGGCTGAAGAAGAAAGCAATAAGGGTGGTGTCCAATGAACCTGAGGATGGAAAACTCTGCAATAACCAACAGGTATTTATTGGAAAATGAACTATGCCAACTTGAAAGCAGAAACTTTGTCAATACCTGGCATGTCTTGCAAGATCTCCTCAAGAAAGCACTAAAGATGGAAAGAAAAAACCATTCCCAGTCACTATAAAACACACTGAATTACACAGACAAGTAACACTATAAAGCAAGCACAAAAGAAGTCTGAAAAAATAACCAGCTGGCATAATAATGACATGATAAAATTTATACGTAACAGTATTAATTTTAAATGTAAATGAGCTAAATGCCCCAATTAAAAGAAATAGAATGGCAAGCTGAATAAAGAACCAATGCCCACTGGTATGCTGTCTTCAAAAGACTCATCTCATGTGGAAAGACACTCATAGGCTCGAAATAAAGAAATGAAGAAAAATTTACCAAGCAAATAGAAAAATAGAAAAAAAACATGGATTTCAATCCTAGTTTCTGGCAAAACAGACTTTAAACCAACAAAGATCAAACAAGACAAGGAAGGGCATTACATAATGGCCAAGGGTTCAATTCAACAAGAAGATCTAATGTTCCTAAATATATATGAACTCCAGAAAGGAGCACTCAGATTTATAAAGCAAGGTTTTAGAGGCCTTCAAAGAGACTTAGACACAATTAAAGTGGGCAATTTTAATATCTTACTGACAATATTAGATAAATAATCAGGACAGAAAATTTAAAAAAATATTCAAGACCTGAATTCAGCTCTGGATCAATTGGGCCTGATATATATCTAAAGAATTCTCCATGCCAAAACAAGAGAATATACATTATTCTCATCTCCACCTGGCACTTGTTTTGAAGTCAATCACATAATCAGAAGTAAAAATCTTCAACATATGCAAAACAACCCTGAAATCATAAGAAAACAGTCTCTTAGACTGCAGCACAATCATATTAGAAATCAAGGCTAAGAATCTCACTCAGAACATTACAATTACATGGAAATTACATAAGATGCTCCTGAATGACATTTGGATAAATACTAAAATTAAGGGAGAACTCAAGAATTTCTTTGAAAGTAATAAGAGCAAAGATAAAACATACCAGAATTTCTGGGACACAGCTAAGGCAATGTTAAGAGGGAAATTTACAGCACTAAACACCCACATAAAAAAGAAAGATCTTAAGTTAACAGCCTAACATCCCAGCTAAAAGAACTAGAGAACTAACAGCAAACAAATCCTAAAACTAATAAAAGACAAGAAATAGTCAAAATCAGAGCTGAAATATAACTGATTGAGACACAAACAGCCATTGAAAACATTCATGAATCCAGGAGCTGTTTTGTTGTTGTTGTTGTTTTGTTTTTGTTTTTTTAATTAACAGAATAAATAGGCCACTAGCTAGTCTAATAAGAAGAAAAGAGAGAAGATACAAACACAATCAGAAACGACAATGGGGATATTACCAGTGACACAGAGAAGTACAACCAACTAGAAGAGAACATTAGGAACAACTTTATGCACGTAAAATAAAAAAAAAATAAAAATAAAAAAAACCTTGAACAAATGAATACATTTTTGGACACATACACCCTCCCAATACTGAAACAGATAGAAGTTAAATCCCTGAACAGAACAATAATGAGCTCTGTATTTGAGGAAGTAATAAATAGCCTACCAATCAAAATAACCCAACTCAGACATACAAGGAGGAGCTGGTGCCATTCCTACTGAAATTATTAGAGGAAATAAAGGAGAAACTCCTCCCTAGATCATTTTATGATGCCAGCATTATCCTGATACCAAAACCTGGCAGAGATACAACAAAAAAAGAAAACTTCAGACCCATATTATTGATGAATATTCATTCAAAAATCCTCAAAAATATACTGGCAAACCGAATCCAGTAGCACATCAAACAGCTTATCCCCCCCACGATCAAGTAGGCTTTACACCTGGGATGCAAGTTTGGTTCAGCATATGCAAATCAACAAATGTGATTCATCACATATACAGAATTAAAGATAAAAAACACATGATTATCTCAATAGATGCAGAAAATGCTTAATAAAATTCAATATCCCTACATCTTAAAATCTCTCAATAAACTAGGTATTGAAGGAACATACCTCAAAATATTGAATCATATACAACAAATCCACAGCCAACATCATGCTGAACAGACAAAAAAGCTGGAAGCATTTCTCTTGAAAATCAGCACAAGTATACCTTCTCTCACCACTCCCATTCAACATAGGGTTGAAAGTCCTATCCAAGGCAATCAGGCAACAGAAAAAAAATAAATGGCATCCAAATAAGAAACAAGAAATTCAAACTATCCCTGTTTGCAAATGACGTGATCTTATATCTAGAAAACCCCATGATATCAGACCAAAAGCTTCTTATGCTGATAAACAACTTGAACAAAATCTCAGGATAGATCATCAGTGTACAAAATTGCTAGCATTCCTATACACCAACAACAGTCAATCTGAGAGCCAAATCAGCAATGAACTCCCATTCACAACTGTCACAAAAAGAATAAAACACAGAGGGATGTGGCAAGATGGCCAAATAGGTACAGCTCCAGTCTGTAGTTCTCAGCAAAACCAATGCAAAAGGTGGGTGATTTCTGCATCTCCAACTGAGGTACCTGGTTCATCTCATTGGAACTGGTTAGACAGTGGGTACAGCTCACAAAGGGCAAGCAGAAGCAGGGTGGGTTGTCACCTCACCTAGGAAGTGCAAAAGCCCAGGGACCTCCCTCCCTTAGCCAGGGGATTCCTTGAGGGACTGTGATATCTGGCCCAGATACCACGCTTTTCCCATGGTTTTTGCAACCCAAAGACCAGGAGAGTTCCTTGTGTGCCTAAAGCACCAGGGCCCTGGGTTTCAAGCACAAAATTGGGTGGCTGTTTGGGCAGACACTGAGCTAGCTGCAGTAGTTATTTTTTTATACCCCAAAAAGTGCCTGGATTCCTAGCAAGACAGAACCGTTCACTCCCCTGGAAAGGGAGCTGAAGCCAGGGAGCCAAGTGGTCTCAGTCAGCAGGTCCCACTCCTACAGAGCCCAGCAAGCTAAGAATCACTAGCTTGAAATTCTGGCTGCCAGCATAGCTGTCTCAAGTTTACCTGGGATGACCAAGTTTAGTGGAGAGAGAGGTGTTTGATATTAATGAAGCTTGAGTAGGTGGTTTTCCTCTCACAGTATTAAGAAAATTGCAGGGAAGTTTAAAGTATGTGGGACTCACTATAACGCTGCAAAGTGGCTGTGGCCAGGCAGCCTCTCTAGATTCCTCCTCACTGGGCAGGGCATCTCTGAAAGAAATGCAGCAGCTCCAGTCAGGGGCTTATAGATAAAACTCCTGTCTTCCTGGGAGAGAGCACCTGACAGAAGGGGTGGCTGTGGGAGCAACTTCAGTGGACTAAAACATTCCTGCCTGCCAGCTCAGAAGTGAGCCCCAGATTTCCCATCACAGTGCTCAAGCTCATCTAAGGGACAGACTGCCTCCTCAAGTGGGCCCTGACACCTATGCCTCCGGACTCAGAGACACCTCCAAGCAGGGGTTGACAGACACCTCATACGGGAGAGTTTTGACTGGCATCAGGCAGGTGCCCCTCTGGGACAAAGCTTCCAGAGGAAGGAACAGACAGCAATCTTTGCTGTTCTGGATTCCCCACTGTGATATTATTTTAATGTCTTCAGAAATCATATTAGAGATAGTAATAATATTGTTATTTAGCCTAATGTGTATATAATGAATAATTATAGCATCTTCAAAATTAATCATTCCTATTTCCTTAAGAAGAAGGATTTTCAGTGTGGAAGAAGGAGATACAAATATTATAGAAAAGTAGTTAAGGCCTGGCTTAATGGCTCTCACCTGTAATCTCAGTACTTTGGGAAGCCAAGGCAAGAGGATTCCTTGGGGCCAAGAGATAAAGACAAGACTGAGCAACATTGTGAAACCCCCATCTCTAAAAAATAAAATAATATATTGTCTGGGCCTGGCGGCATGTACCTGTAGTCCCAGGTACTTGAGAGGCTGAGGTGGGAGGATCGCTTAAGCCCAGGCATTAGAGGTTGCAGTAAGTTATGTTTGCACCACTGCACTCCAGCCTTAGCAATAGAGTTAGACATCCATCTCTAAAAGAAATTAATTAATAAATAAGTAGAAAATAAGTTAATTAAAACAGTAAGCTTTGGCTGGGTGCAGTGGCTCACACCTGTAATCCCAGCAATTTCAGAGGCTAAGGCAGGCAGATCACCTAATGTTGTGAGTTTGAGACCAGCCTGATTAATATGGAGAAACCCTGTCTCTACTAAAAATGCAAAAATTAGCTGAACACGGTGGGACATGCCTGTAATTTTAGCTACTAGGGAGACTGAGACAGGCGAATCACTTCAACTCAGGAGGCAGAGGCTGCAGTGGGCCAAGATCACACCATTGCATTGCAGCATGGGCAACAAGAGCAAAACTCTGCCTCAAAAAAAAAAAAAAAAAAAAAACCACAGTAAGCTTTAATGTGAATGGTATATGTATGTGTATGTTATATATAAATATTTACTATATGTTATATTATATAGCATTACATATGTATACATTGTCTTAATTCTCCTTAGTAATTCATGTTGATATTTCTATCATATTCAAGGTTTCCGATGTATATATCCCCAAGGATCTCCTAGTTTATTTAAGTAATACATTTAGGTGTAATCCCAACTCAGTAGGAATTAACAAGCCTAGAGCCCAGACTGTTGTCTTGAAATATTATCTCTCTCGAACAAAATATTTTGAAGAAATGACTGATTCTAGATTTAGGGCAAAAAAATGTATACATATAAGATGAGGCTGAAAAATCTTATAATTTCAGATAGTAGACAAGCTGGTAAAGAATGCTAGGGTCATTTTAAAAGGACTTAAGAGCCAACTTGAAGAGACCCTCATTTGCCACCATATATGGACTTTGGCAATAACAATGGCAAATGATTAAATTCCATGGAATATGCTTAAATTCACAAATTATACTGGCATTTCAAAAGAATATGTCACCTTTAGAAAATAATAGGGAAACAATTTATTAGCTTAAAAATTGATAAAAGGAAAGAATCAAGCACTATACCTGTCTTTCCTTTATGTTCTGTACTATTGGATGGCCAAATAGCTAATGAGGGTAAATTTATTTTTATAAAAATGTCCAGCCAGGTACAGTAGCTCATGCCTATAATCCTAGCACTTTGGGAGGCTGAGGCAGGTGGATCACCTGAGGTTAAGAGTTTGAGACCAACATGACAAAAACCCATCTTTACTAAAAAATTAAAAAAAAAAAAAATAGCCAGGTGTGGTGGCGGGTGCCTATAATCCAAGCTATTAAGAAACCTGAGGCAGGAGAATTGGCTGAACCTGTGAGGCAGAGATTGCAGTGAGCCAAGCTCTCACTACTGCACTCCTGCCTGGGTGACAGAGTGAGACTCTGTCTCAAAAACATATATATATATATACACACACATATATATACATATATATGTGTATATACATATATATATCCAGAAATATTGAATAAGTCACATTATTTGAATATGTCCATTTGCAATATGATTGATATAGAAATTAAGTATTAATGATTTTGTGAGAGACCAGAATACACCTAGTTTTTCTAAAGTTTACAAAGATAAGATTTACAAAGGTTTACAAAGATAAGATACATATTTCCTTCCTTTATACCAGGACAAACAAAGGTTAGTATTGAGGAAAACTTTATACCCTTATCATCTAGAGATAATACCATAGGAACTTACATTAACAAGCATTTCTAACTAGCATTTATCTGCTATTTATTTGCCTGTCCCACAAGTTGCCACCCCAAGAAACTCAAAGTATTTTTCTATTGTCTTATCACTTCTTTAAAAAGGTACCTTTTTGTCAAAGATGCTATATTAGCTGGAATTCAAAACCACTTATTCAAGAACTATTCATTTCCTGGGTGCCTACCATATATGTATATATGAAATACACATGTCAATAAACTTCTTTGTTTTTCTATTGTTAACAGGTCTTTTGTTACAGTGGTTCATTCCAACTGATAACCTCTGAGGGCTGAAGAACAATTATTCTTCTTTTCCTATAAATGCCAACATTACAACCAGATATTTTGTAACTTGTTTACTTTTGCCATACACTACCTATTCACTTGCCAAATGGATCAAATCTGAGTCTAATCCATCTCTGGATCCAGCTGCTAATTTGCAATAAATTCAAAGGCACAGAAACATGCTGAAGATCACGAGCATTTAATAGTAAAATCAAGACTATTGGATACATTAACTCTCATACATCAAATCGCCTGGATTCCCTGATGATAAATTATAAAGAAATGAAAGTGCTAAAGAACTTTATAGTCTTTTACATTTTTTTCTCATTTGTCATTCCAAAACGTATTCCATTTACATATTAGTGATGTAAACACTTTTTCTAAAATTCTCCGATCTGTGATATCGGTGGATTTTCTAGCCACTTTTATTGAATATTAAGGGCTTCCTTTCAATTCGTTTTAATCATCAGATGTTATCATATTAAAATATTTCATTAATTTTATGATTCTTTTCAAACAACTTTATATACTCCTATTTCACATTATATTGTTAGGGCTAACTCACTCTCAAACATCATCTGCTTTTCCTAAGTATTTTGATCTTTTCTGCTCCTGAGTGCTAATGCCATCCATTGGTCTTTTCCTAATGGAGAACCTGGGAGAATTAAGAGCACTTAGTCCAGTTCATAGCAAATGTACTATTGCTATGATCTGAATGCTTGCCCCTCTCCAATTCATATGTTGAAATTTCATCCTTAATTTGGTGGTATTAAGCAGTGCGGATATTGGAAAGTGATTAGGTCATGAGGTCTCTGCCCTTATAAATGAGATTATTGCCTTTATAAATGAAGCCTGAGGGAGTTTAGTCACCTCTTCTACCATGTGAGGGCATAGAGAAGGTATCATCTATGAAGAAGTGGGCCCTCACCAGAGACTAAATCTGAGACTGAGAAGTCCATGATCATGTCACCAAACACGGTACCTTGATTTTGAACTTCTCAGCCTCCAGAACTGTGAACAATAGGTTTCTGTTGTTTATAAATTACTCATGTAGAAAATAACCTATATGGTGGTCCACTTTCAAGACAGTGTGCCTCGAATAGGCTTGGGCCTGTGAACTAGGGAAAACCAGGATACACCAGGCCCCTACCTTAATAGCCAGTGCCTGTTAGTCTAGGCCCTTTAGTTATCTCACCCAAACCAAAGGGTTTAGCTTAGAATGAAAGTTTATTAGATTGCACAATAACTCACTTTATCTATTCTTAACAGCTTGCCTAACCACCTGGGTCATAGATCAAATACTCAAAGGGCCCCCAAGCTGATTATGATTACAATGCATTATGGGCTGCAACAAAATGCAGGGACAAGACCCTAAAGAAGACACCTAAAGTCCCAACTCAATGACCAGTAAGGACAAAGAAAAGAAACTTATGCAATGTCTGGGAAGATTGTAACCCTATAGTTCTCAGCCTAGGAGGAACTGAGGGAGGGACTTGCTCACTAGGGGATAAATTGCGTTTCATAACCATACTGGGTATGCCTATTTACCAGACACCTGATCTTGCAAAGACCATCATTAAAAGTCTTGCTTCTGCTGTTTTCCATGTCTCTGAGTCCATTCTTCGGGTTTCCATGGGTGAGTGTGTTTTGCAAACCCAGACTAGGGTATTTTGTTATAGCAGCCTTAATAGACTAGGACAACTATATAAAGGCATGATCCAAGTAAAGTTTACTTCCATACTAAAGAAATTGTTATGTGTTAACTCAAAATTTTATTGCTTTTTATCAATAGCCATTGCAAAACTGATTGTGCAGGAAGTAGATTTAGCATAATATTTAAAATAAGAATCAAGATTGATATATGACAAAAATATGTTTTGGTAAGAAAAACTAGGAAATATTTCAGTTTTTTTCCATATATGGAATTATCAGCTGAATCTATCTCTAGTACATGTAAAATATAAAAATGCTGATTTTTAAAGTGGTAAAATATAAAAATTCTGATTTTCAAAGTGGCAAGTGAAAATTGAGAAACTTTTGGTAGCCAAATTTGTGTATGTGACAGACTAAAAATACCAAGATTTCTGATATTATTCTCAAATAGATGCAAGTTAAAAATAAACTTCGAGTGTATCTGATGAATTTTCTGCTACAGTTCCAAATACATCCCCCATTGAGGGGAAGGTAAAAATGGCATTGTCTCAGGTCATCTTGGGCATTTAAATGACAAAGGGAGAACTATCTACTTATCCTTGGCTTTGAATGTGATTCTGAATCATATTGCTGAAGGATTTTATATGAGCTAAGAAAAATAAAACTCATAGAATAGTGGGATTTTCCTTTTTATTATCTCATACCATTCATTTGAAAATGTTTCTTTTTTAAAATGTCAGTTTATTAAACATACTTTCTTGACTATCCAGCAGCATGGATTAAAATGAGCTGCTTGAGAAAGGTAACACGAAATGATGGAAACAAAAGGAGCTTGAAGTCAAGCTGAACTAAACTGAATCCTGTCTCCTGTGTGCCTTAGGCATGTTACTTAACCCATTCCATCTCAGTGTTCTCACTGTTAAAAGAGGCATTGCAGATTTATTGCATGTAAAATATCTACCAAGGCAGCCCACATATTAGGTGCTTAATAAATTATAGTTACTATTACCTTTGTTTTGTGCAATTTGCCTTTAAGGTAAAAAAAGAGATACATCTGAGATAGTTACAGCTTTTAAATTATACCAGCAAATGGCAATTACTTGTCAAACTTGCTTCATTTAGTCTTTCCTCAATCATCTCTTCTTTCTGCAATCACCAGAATAAAACACAACTATAGATGGCTGCAAATAGCACTCATAAACAAAAGGAATACAAAAAATCATGCAACTGGGAGACGATTATAGCTAAATAATACAATAGTTTGTTTCCTTTCTCCCTTTGGGTACAAACTGCCTTTTCTTCTTTGTGAAAATCTGGGCTTCCTCTCTGATTCTGAAAACCTTAAAAATTATGATCACAGGCTGCTTATGGATTTCAATATTTATTATTAATAACATACTTGGAATAATAACTTTTTGACCTTTTTATAATTGAATATATGTGTTTGCATGTGTTAATATAAATAAGATATTCATTAGTTTTGCTGAAATGAATTAAGTAAGGACAGTAAATTAAGGAGACACAATCAAATAAAATAAAAAATTACCTTTTGGAGCTAAAAAAGGATATATTTAAAATATATTGCCATATATATTAACTATTCAGGTGTATCCTCTACCTTTGAAAGAATGAGTAATCTTTTATTAAAAGTTATCAGAGGTTTACGATAAAATTCTGGAGTACTTTCAGAGTTTGATAAATTCCATACCTTCGCTTTAAAACCATTAAGAAAGAATAAGGCATGATTTAATAAAATATTTCTCTGGATGGTTAGGAGAGAGGAAGATCTTAATTTCTGAACATGCACAATTTTTTCTAGAATTTCTAATGTGAAAATAAAAGCCATTCTTTGGAAAAGGCACTTACAGTACCTTAAAGGCACTAATTATCTAAAATTTGCAAGAATTAAGAACGCAGCTAGATGCCAAGTTGCTATCAAGTGCTTCAAACTATCTTTCGTACTGCTAACAAAAGAACAATTTTTATGATATGCATTTTTCCTGTTGTTTGGAAAAGTTGTACCATTCTGCAAAAGAAAAGAATCAAATAATCTTTTCTAAACTTTTGCAGTTGGTATTGAAGAAGTGTGACTAGCAATCGCATCCTTAAAATCTGCATATTGAAATAAAATAAACATATCTGATAATATTTTTTGATTGCTGTTTCATTTTTTGCTTTACGTGAGGTTACAGAAGATTGTTTACCTCCTGCTTGTTACACTTTGTGGCTCTTCAGCTCTTTGAATTATAAAGCCTCTGACCCAATAGTAACACTTAAAAAAAAAAAAAAAGCCCGAGACTTCTGCCAAGATGGCCAAATAGGAACAGCTCTGGATTGTAGTTCCCAGGAAGAGGCATGCAGAAGGCAAGTGATCTTCACATTTCCAACCGAGGAGCCAGGTTAATCTCAATGGGACTGGTTGGACTGTGGGTGTAATCCATGGAGGGCAAACCAAGGCAGGGTGGAGCACTGCCTCACCCAGGAAGTGCAATGGGCCAGAGGGCACTTCCTCCTACCCAATGGGAGGCCATCGGGGACATCTGGCCAGTTCTGATGCTGTGCTTCTCCTGAAGTCTTTGAAGCCTACAGAGCAGAAGATCCCCACATGCCTATAGGTGCCACTGGTTTCCAGGGCAAATCTGGACAGTGGATTCAGCAGGTACTGTGAGTTCACAGTACAAATTTGAACAGCCATTTTCACTGGTGCCTGGAGCAACTGCGAGACAGAGTCGCCCATACACCTGAGAGAAAGGGCTCTGTAGGCGAGGAGCCAGGTGACCTGGTTTCGTGGGTCCCACCCCTATGAAGACCAGCAAACTGAATCCCACGGGCTTGGAATTTTTGCAGCCAGCACAGCAGTTTGAGCTCAACCAGAGACAGTTAAGCTCCATGGGGTGAGAGGTGTCTGCCATTACCAAGGTAGTTCTAATCTTACCTGTGTAAACAAAAGCACAAAGAAGTTTATACAGCAGCTGGGGGGAGCCTACAGCAGATCAAAAATGCCTGTGCAGGTAGATTGTGACTAGAATTCCTCTGTGCTGGGCAGAGCATTTCTGAAAAAGGGCAGCAGCCTGTCAGGGACTTATGAATAAAGCCATACCTTCCTGAGACAGAGCACCTGGGAAAAGGAGAGCTTGTGAGTTCTGCCGCAGCAGACTTAAATGTCCCTGCCCAGCAGCTCTGAAGGAAGAAAAGTGTTCACAGCATAGCACTTGAGGTCTGACAAGGGACAGACTGCCTCCTCAAGCAGGTCCCTAATGCCTATATATCCAAAGAGTCATCTCATATAGGAGAGTTCTGGCTGACATCTGGCTGGTACCCTTCTGGGATAAATATACCAGAAGAAGGCACAGGAAGCAATCTTTGCTGTTCTGCACCCCACATGGGTGATTCCCAGGCAAGCAGGGTCTGGAGTGGACCTCCAGCAGTCCTGCAACAGAGGGCCCTGACTTTTAGAAGAAAAACAAAAAACAGAAAGAAATAACTTCACCATCAACAAAAAGGATGTCCATTAAGAGACCCCATCCAAAAGTCACCAACTACAAAGACCACAGGTAGATAAATCCACAAAGATGGAAAGAAACCAGCACAAAAAGGATGAAAACACCAAAAACTGGAATGCCTCTCCTCCACCAAGAGATCACAACTCCTCACCAGCAAGGGAACAAAGCTAGATGGAGAATGAGGCTGATGAATTGACAGAAACAGGCTTCAGAGCCTTCTCTGAGCTAAAAGAACATGTTCTAACCCAATACAAAAAAAAAAAAAAACTAAGAACCTTGAAAAAAGGTTTGACAAAATGCTAATGAGAATAAACAGCTTAGAGAAAAATATAAATGACTTGATGGAGCTGAAAAACACAACACGAGAACTTCATGAAGCATACACAAGTTTCAATAGCTGAATCGACCAAGCAGAAGAAAGGATATCAGAGATTGAAGATCAGCTCAATGAAATAAAATGAGAAGGAAAGCTTAGAAAAAAAAGAAAGAAAAGAAATAAACAAAGCCTCCAGGAAATATGGGATTATGTGAAAAGAACCTAAAGTGCAATATATATATATATATATATATATATATATATATATATATATATGATAAGTTAATGCAAGATGGATTAAAAGCTTAAATATAAGTCCTCAAACTCTAAGAATCCTAGAGGAATACCTAGGAAATACAATTCTGGTCATCATCCTTGGGGAATAATTTGTGAGTAAGTCGTCAAAAACAATTGTCACAAAGACAAAATTTGGCAAGTGGGATCTAATTAAACTAAAGAGCTTCTGCACAAGAAAAGAAACTATCAACAAAGTGAGTAAACAAATAAAGAAACTACAAAATAGGAAAGATAAGCAAACTATGCATCTGAGCAAAGACCGAATATCCAGGATCTATAAAGAAATTAATAATTCAGCAAAAGAACACCTAATGGTCTAATTAAAAAGTGGCAAAACACATAGACAATACTTCTCAAAAGTAGACACACAAGTTTCCTACAAAGATATGAAAAATGATCAATATCATTAATTATCATGGAACAGCAAATCAAAACTACAGTGAGATAACATCTAATACCAGTTGGAATGGCTATTATAAAAAGTGAGAAAATAACAGGCTTTTCCAAAGTTGTGGAATAAAAGGAATTTCTTACAATGTTCATGGAAATATAAGTCAATTCGACCTCTGTAAAAAGCAATTTGGAGATTTATTAAATAATTAATAATAGAATAATTCAACCCAGTAATTTCACTACTGGATATATATTCATAAGCAAACGAATCTTTCTTACCAAAACACATGTACTCCATGTACTCATTTGTTCATTGCAGCAATGCTCACAATAGCAAAGAGATGAAATCAACTTAGATGCCCATCAACAGTGTATTGAATAAAGAAAATGTGGTACATATACTCCACAGCAATGAAAAAGAATGAAATTATTCGGTTTATGCTCAAAGGAAAAGAAATTATTCTCCACCAAAAACAAAACAAAACAAAACAAAACCTGTAGAGTTGTAAGTTAATCTCTGCACTATTCACAATAGTGAAGATATGGAACTAACCCAGGTGCCCATCAGTAGTAGGTTGGATAAAGAAAATGTGGTACATATATACCATGGAATATTATGTAGTCATAAAAAATAATAAAATCATGTTCTTTGTTGCAACATAGATGCAGTTGAAGGCCATAATCCTGAGCAAATTAACTCAGGAACAGAAAACCAAATACCACATATTATCTCTTACAGGTGGGAGGTTAATATTCACCATACATAGCCATAAATATGTGAAAAACAGATACTGAAGACTACTAGACCAGGGAGGAAGTAAGAAAGCTGTGGGTTGAAAAACTACCTATTGGCTACTATGCTTACTACCTGCATGATGGGATCCATAACTCAAACCTCAACATCACACAATATTCCCATATAACAAACTTGCACAGATACCTCCTTTATCTAAAATAAAAGTAAAATGTTTTAAAGAATATATTCTGGCATGGGCTTAATAACATTTATAGTAAAAGGTACTTTAATGATACTGTTTGAGAAAAGACCAGAGAAACCTATACTCTGAATTTTTAAAAAATATTTCAGTGTTTAAAAACTACCTATTTGGTATTATGCTGATTATGTGGGTGACTAAATTGCATGTATACACAATTCCCATGAGATGCAATTTACTCATGTGACAAACCTGCACACATATTCCTCACACCTAAAATAAAAGTTGTAAAGAAAAATATAAGCAAGAAATCTTTTGGTCACTTTTTTTTGTCACAGAATCTTAAATTACTAATGTGAGATAAATGTTACATTAAAGAGTTCAATGACATAAATATTGGCTGTATAGCTAGCAATTTTATAGAATATCATGGGCTGGAAAGACATGCAGGCTTCTATTAGAATATAAAATTTCTTATCTCTAAAATAAAATGTATCTTGGGTAGGACTAACCCTTAAGCTAAACTTTCACTATCTGTTAATTAGTTAATATAGTAGGAAAATGGATCTAGATGTCCCTACAGCTTTAAATCTTAATTTAGCACACAGTGAGTAATTAAGAAAGATGAGAGTTCGCAGTATTACAATAATACATTCTATAAGCTTAAAGATCATCTGCCTTTAATTTATGGAGAAATACTTAAATAACACATAGAGGTTATTGTTAAAAATCAATCATTTAATTTGCTAAATTCTATTTAAACTTGGGTAAAAATCTGGAAATGTTCTGGGATTTAAAAAGGTACCAATATTCTGCATGTTATGCCTTCCACCATTCTGAGCATTAGAGTACTACAAATTAAGAGTAATCTACATGTACATGCATAATTTTTAAGGTATTTTGTGCTTTTTACATTCAATACGGTTTTAGTATGAGGTTTTTAGAAGAAGAAAATATAAATTATAGTCTATAAGCAAAAACTGATGTTCAGAGTTCATTTCTGCCTCTTTGTAAACTAATCAACCTTCTTTGCATTAATGAAGACAAAGTTTATGAGACCTCTTTAAGAACAATTGAAGTAGCTTGAAAGTTTCACTATTTGTGTCACAATCAGGTTTAGTCATTAAATGTTCCTGTACATTAGCTGAGAGCCATAACAAAATAGGCATGTTTTTCAAATTAGCCTAGAAGACACCTTACAAATGATATGACAGGATGAACCTACAAGAGGAATAAATATTCTCAAGCATTTGTCCTCAAATGTGGTTGTCATACTACAATCACCTGATAAGCTTGTTAAATATACACATTTGTAGGACCCAGCATAAAATATTTTATTCCATTGTTTTAGAAGTAGAGACTGAGAATCTGTAACTTGGGCTGTAGGTGATTCTGATGTGGGCAGTGTATTGAGTACTCGTGAATACCATTGATATGGAGCCTATTTGCAGTGATGGAGTAGAGACACCTGACCAATATCACAAAGGTAGGATGAGGACACTGGGTATCCTTTAAATAGAAATAAAAAATATACTCCAAATACAGTTAATAAAACACTATTTACTAATGTATAGTGTTTCTCCAGGACTTATTGAGAAAACACCATGGAAACAGAAATGAGTTACTCTTATTTCTTATTCTGAATATTTAGGGAAGAATGTGACATACTTATGCCGTGTCTTCTATTACACAAAACTAAAGAGTTAGAAAAATATATCCAGGAGTGATAGAGAAAACAATATGGAAACAAATGAATTACTCTTATTTCCTATTCTTTACTTTAGGGAAGGATTGAAATACTTACGCCATGTCTTCTATTACCACAAAATTAAGAGATAGAAAAATTGATAGTAAATTATTCTTTGAAATCTTGTAGCATTATAACAAGAGTAATAATAACAAAACTCCTAAAAATAATCTTTATGTGTCAGTCACATTGTGAACTGCTCCATATAGATTAACGAAGTCCATTTTGCAACAACCCTATGCCATGAATGCTACAAAACTAGCATCTGTTGACCGTATCATTCTTTATTGAAACAAAAGCAGACTTTATTCAGGAAATATGTTACATTCCCACAACTATCTCCAGGTGCACCCACCATAATCTGCACCCACTGCCTCTGATTTCTGTCTTGCTACAATGGAAAAAGTAGTGCTCCTATCGAAGATGTTTTTCTATCTGTATAAGTCTATGTACCAAAATTCAATGTCTTCATTTTATTTCTGGATTTTATCTCTTCTCACTTTCTCAAGGAGGTTGCTCTTTTAGTTATCATTTCTGTCATGCATCACTAATGTCTTCATGTATGCATGTTCTGGAATCTCACATCCCAAAATGAACTTTCCTTTGACCATGCATCTAGCCAATTCCTCTTCTCTCTGCTCTGCTTCACAACTAGATTTCTCAAAAGACAAATTATACTACATTCACTTTCTATGCACTTTTCTATGTCCTACTTTCTGGCTTTTGTCTCATCTTTCTACATGGTGGCAGGTGCTTGTAATCACAGCTACTCAGGAAGCTAAGGCAGAGAATTACTTGAATCTCGGAGGCAGAAGTTGCAGTGAGCCAAGATTGTGCCACTGCACTCCAGCTTCTGCAGCAAAATGAGACTCTGCCTCAATAAATAAATAAATAAATAACTGAATATCACTAATAATAGTGAACTTTCCATTTTATTTTTTTTTTAACTTTTACTTTCATTCTCAATTCTGCAATAGGCCCGATAATCAAAAGCTCATGGTAAAAATTTCCATCCTGATAGCAACGTGAGGAATCAAAACAGGACTGGAGGTCTTACAAAGCCTCATTCACAGATAATTATTAGTTTTGGCCTGTCTGATGTTTCCCAGGAAGACTACACTTGAAAAGTTGTATTATTTCACCTGACTTAGATTCAACCAGTGCAAAAAGCCTTCCTGCGGAGAAGTGTTTAAAACAATCATGAGCAAATATTTCAACTTCATCATGTCTTGAGACAATGGATAGTTGTTGAGACAAAAAATGGACTAGTAAAAATATTAAAATGAGAAGGTAAGAAAAAAGATGTTCATAGGGCTTTGAAAATCTTCATCAAAGGATGGCTGGTGCAAGACAGAATAGAAGACTCCACAGATCATGCCTCCTATCCTGCAAAGACACCAATTGAACAAGTATCTATTCTACACACAAAAAAAAGTACCTTTGTAGGAACCAAATATCAGGTGAGCACTCTCAGTACTTGGTTCTAACTTCTTATTACTGAAGGAAGCTCTGTAAAGGGTAGAAGAGACACTCTTAAATAGGATGACTCCCTTCCCATCCCCTGGCAGCAGTGGCATGCCACAGAGGGCATTCCTGTGCTCTAGGGAGGAGAGTATAACAGTTGAAAGGCACTGAAACAACCACTGCCATTTTATAGCAGAAAGAAAAACTGGACCAAAGTCAGTTGACATGCATCCACAGAGAGAGGATTTAAACCAACCAGAGCCAGAGGGGAATCAATAGCAGCAATTGTAACCTGAGTTCCTGGAAGCCTTACCACAGTAAGCTAAAGTGCTCTGGGGAACATAATTAACTGGAAAGGGTGTCTAGACAACAAACACTGTATTTCATAGGAATTACCTACTGCTGAACTGTGCCAAGAGCCAGAAGACTGGGGTGTGTGTTGTGCTCTCAACTGGGATACCAGCTGCGGTGGCTAAAAAGTGCTGGCATTACTCCTCACGTAACCCAAGGTTGCACAAATTGTCACACCAAGGAGATGCCTTTCTTCTGCTGAGGAGAAGAGAGGAAAGCATTGGGAAGACTTTGTCTTGCATTCTAGATGACAGCTCATCCATACAAGATAGGGCATTGGTCAGAGTTGTGAGGCCCCTATTCCACAACCTACCTTGGAGAGGACATTTCTAGAACACCCTTGGACAGAAAGAAGCCTGCTTTCTTGAAGAGAAGGACTTAGTCTTGTTAGAATTAATCACCAGCTAACTGAAGAGTGCTTGACTCCTGAAATACCCAGATACTACACCAAGAACCTTGGGTTAGACTCTAAGACTTGATTGCTTCAGTTGAGACTCAGCACATTACCATCTGTGTTGGCTATGGAACAAGGCTCTTTATGATTGACAAAAGTGGAGAGGAAAATAAAGGGGACTTTAAGCTGCACCCTAGGTACCAGCTCAGCCACAGTAGGATAGAGCATCAAGGTTCTTTGGATCCTTGCTTCCAGAACTTAGCTCCTGGATGGCATTTCTGGACCTTCCTTGGGTCAGAAGGGGGCCCATTGCCTTGAAGAGTGAGTCCAAGACCAGGCAGTATTCACCACAAGTGACTGGAAAACTCTTGGGCCTTTAAGAAAACATTAGAGGTAGTCTGGCAGTACTCTCCATGGGCCTGTGGTGGGGTGGCCATGAGGTGAGCTTTCTCTGCATTTGTAAAGGGAAGGGAGAAGGGAGAGTGGAAAGGACTAAATCTTGCATTTTGAGTGCCAGCTAAGCCACAGTATATTAGAGTACCAGGTATATATGTCTATGGTTTTTATTATAGTTTCTAGCTTTCAGATGGTACCTCTGGACCTGCCTGGTGCCTGGAGAAACTCACCATCTCAAAGGGTAAAACTCAGGCCTGGCTGGCTTTGCAACCTGCTGATTGTAAAACCTCAAGGTCTTCAATGAATATACACAGTAGCCAGGAAGTGGTTACAATAGGCTTTGGGAAAGATCCAGTGCAGTGCAGGCATCAAATCTGACCCAGTGCAGTCCTAGTGTTGGTGGCCACAAGGGCCTTGTATAACCCCACCCCCAGATTCAGGTGGCTCATAATAGGAAGGCCACATATGTTGCGGAGAAAGTAAAGGATAAGAACAAGAGGCCCTGCTTAGTAATCCAAAGAATTCTGCTAGACCTGATTCAAGAATCAAGATGGTATATTTATGAGTTTGCAAGAACCATAGCATTACTGGGCTTGGGGTGCCTTCTAAAACAGATATAGCTAGAACGCAACACTCAAGTAATTTCAAATGCCTGAAAAGGCTTCACAAGGAAAAGGACAAACAATCCCAGACTGTGAAGACTGTAATAAACACCAAAATCTTTAAATGCACAGACACAGAGGAATATCTATGAGTTTCAGGATGAACAAGAAATCACAACCTTACCAAATCAACTAAATATGTAATCTTTCAGACAAAGAATTCAAAACAGCTGTATTGAGAAAACTCAAAAGATTTTAATATAACACAGAGAGAAATACAGAATTCTATTAGATAAATTTAAGAAAGAGATTAAAATAGTTAATGAAGCAGAAACTCTGGAGCTGAATAATGGAATTATAATACTGAAGAATTCATCAAAGTATTTTAGTAGTGAAATTGATTAAGCAGAAGAAAGTATTAGTGAGATCAAAGACAGGCTATTTGAAAATACATAGAGGAGATACAAGGAAAAAAAAAAAAGAATAAAAAGAATGAAGCACACCTACAAGACCAAGAAAACAGTCTTCAGAAGAGAAACCTGAAAGTTAATGGTCTTAAGAGGATACAGAGAAACAGATAGGGGTAGAAATTTCACTCAAAATTTTAATAAAACATAACATCCTAAACCTAGAGAAAGATATCAATATCCATGTACAAAAAGGATATAGAACACTAACCAGATTTAATCTAAAGAAGACAACCTCAAGGCGTTTAGTAATTAAACTTGCAAAGGTCAAAGATAAATAAAGGATCCTAAAAGTAGCAAGATAAAATAAAACAGTAACATACAATGAAGCTCCAATGTATCTTGCAGCTGACATTTTAGTGAAAACCTTGCACACAAGTAGAGAATGGCATGACGTATTTAAAGTACTGAAGGCAAAAAAAAAAAAAAAAAAAAAGGTTAACCTTGAATAGTATATCCAGCAAAAATATCTTTCCAATATAAAGGAGTAATAGACTTTTCAGACCAACAAAATATTTTATTAACCCCAGAACTGTCCTACAAGAAATGTTAAAGAGATAAATTCAATCAGAAGGAAAAGGACATTAATAAGCAACAAAAATTATCTGACAGTAGAAAATTCACTGGCAATAGTAAGTACAAAGAAAAACACCGAATATTATAACACAGTAATCATGGTGTGTGAACAACTCTTATGTTCAGTGGAAAGACTAAACGATTAACCAATCAAGAATTATCACAGCTATTTTACAAAACTGAGTTTAATAATATATAAAAAGAAACAACAAAAAGTTAAAAAGGAAGAGCATGAAATTAGAGTGTAGAGTTTTTATTAGAATTCTTTTGCTTGTTTGTTTTTTTATGCACACAAAGTTAAGCTGTTATCAGCTTATAATAATGGATGATAAGAATATTTGCAAACCTCATGGTAACCTCAAACAATAAATAATATGAATATACAAAAATAAAAAGCAAGAAACACAATTTTATCATAAGAGAAAATCACTTTCAAAGAAAAAAAATAAAATTAAGATGGGAGAGAGAACCAGAAACCAATGAGAAAACAAATAACAAAATGGCAAGAGTAAGTTCTTACTTACCAATAATAACATTGCATGCAAATGAACTAAACTCTTTTATTAAAAGACAAAGAGTGATTGAATGGATTAAAAAACAAGACCTAATGATCTGTTACAAGAAACACAATTTACCTATAAAGACACATGTAGTCTAAAAAAAAGTGATGGAAAAACATATTCTTTGCCAATAGAAACCAAAAAGAGCAGGAATACATATACTTACATCAGAAAAGGTAGATTTTAGTACAAATGCTGTAAGAAGATACAAAGAAGGTTACTATATAATGATAAAGGGTTCCAGTAGGAGGATATAACAACTATAAATATATATAATCCCAAAACTGGAGCATCCAGATATATAAAGCAAATACTATTCAAGCTAAAGATAGAGATAGATCCAAATACAATAATAACTGGAGACATCAGTACTCCATTTTCAGCATTAGGGAGATCTTCCAGACAAAATATCAGCAAATAAACATCAAATTAATCTGCATTATAGACCAAATGGACTTAATACACATTGACAGAAGATTTCATCCCAGTGCCAAAGAATACACGTTCTTCTCCTCAGCATATGGATTATTGACAAAGATAGACCATCTATTAAGTCACAAAGCAAGTTTTAAAACTTTAAAAAATTTAAATAATATTAAGCATCTTCCTTGACCACAATGGAAAAAAATTAGAAATCAATAACAAGAGGAATTTTGGAGACTATACAAATACATAGAAATTAGACAATGTGTTACTGAATGACCATGGAGCAATGAAAAATTTAAGAAGGAAATTTTAAAATGTCTTGAAACAATTTATGAAGAAAACAGAACATACGAAAACCTATGGTATATAGCCAAAGCAGTACTAAGAAGGAAGTTTATAGCTATATGTGCCTACATAAAAAAAAAGAAGAAAAGCTTCAAATAAACTACCAAACAATTAACTTTAAAGAAATAGAAAAACAAGAACAAATCAAAACCAAAATTAGTAGAAGAAAAATCAGAGTACAATAAAAGACATTAAAATGAAGAAAACAGTACATATTTCAAATAAATAATATTACAGATTAAAAATAAGACATTATAAAAAGTAGAGGAGGAGGGAATATTTCCAAACTCATTCTGAGGCCAGTGTTATCCTCATACAAGAAACAGATAAAGCAAATTAAAAAAAAAAAAAAAAAAAAAAAAAAAAAAAAAAAAAAAGAAGAGGCAGGGCATGGTGGCTCACGCCTATAATCCCAGCACTTTGGGAGGCCGAGGTGGGTGGATCACTAGGTCAAGAGATCGAGACCATCCTGGTCAACATGGTGAAACCCCATCTCTACTAAAAATACAAAAATTAGCTGGGCATGGTGATGCAGCCTGTAGTCCCAGTTACTCGGGAGGCTGAGGTAAGAGAATTGCTTGAACCCAGGAGGCAGAGGTTGTGGTGAGCCAAGATCCCGCCATTGCACTCCAGCCTTTTTGCACTCCATGTCAAAAAAAAAAAAGAAAGAAAAAACTATACACCAGTATCAATGATGAATATTGAAGTAACAAATCTCATCAAAATACTATAAGCCAACCAGGCACAATAGCTCACACCTGTAATCCCAGTACTTTGGTAGGCCAAGGAGGGTGGATCACCTAAGGTCAGGAGTTTGAGATCAGCCTGGCCAACCTGGTGAAACCCAGTCTCTACCAAAAATTTAAAAATTAGCCAGGCATGGTGGTGGGCACCTGTAATCCCAGCTACTCAGGAGGATGAGGCACAAGAATCACTTGAACCCAGGAGGCGGAGTTTGCAGTGACATGAGATGGTGCCATTACACTGTAGCCTGTGTAACAAGAGTGAAACTCCATCTCAAACAAACAAACAAACAAACAAACAAAAGCCCCTATAATACTTTAAAGAGATCATGCGTCATTACCAAGCAAAGTTTATCCTAGGGATGCAAGAATGGTTCAACATCTGCAAATCAATCCGTGTAATACATCATATCAACAGAATAAATAACAAAAAAACATATGATTATTCCAACTGATGCTGAAAAACATGAGGTACAATTCAATATTATAATAAAACCCCTTAAAACACTGTGTAAAAGGAACATATCTCAACATAATAAAAGGTGTATATGACAACACCTACAGCTAATGTCATAATGAATGGGAAAAAAAAAACTGATAACCTTCCTCTAAGATGCGGAACATGACAAGGATGACTACTTTCTCCACTGTTATTCAACATAGTATTGAAAGTTCTAGCTAGAGCAGTCAGAACAGTGAAAGAAATGAAGGCTATCCAAACTGGAAAGGAAGAAGTTCAGTTGTCATTGTTTGCAGAGGATGTGATTATTTATTTGGAAAAACCTGAAGACTCCACCAAAAGCTATTAAAACAAAATATTGACAAATTTAATTAAGTTACAGGTTAGAAAATGAACATATGAGCACCAGTAGTATTTCTACAAGCCAATAATGAAAAATTTGAAAAAGTAATAAAAATGTTATTCCATTTACAACAGCCACAAATAAAATTAAATACCTAAGAATTAGCCAAATAAGTGAACTATCTCTGAAAAACAAAACAAAACAAAGCAAAAATTATAAACACTGATTAGAGACATTGAAGAAGATACCAGAAAATGGAAATGTATTTCATGTTTATGAATTGGAAGAATATATATTGTTAAAATGTTCACAATACCCAAAGCAATCTCTAGATTTAATGCAATTCTTCTCAAAACATCAATGACACTCTTCACAGAAATAGAAAAAAACAGTCATAAACTTTATATGGAATAACAAAGACCCAAAGCAACCAAAAGTGATCTAAATAAAAAGAATATTACCGAAGGAAATCACATTGCCTGATTTCAAATTATAATACAGACCAGTAGTAACCGAAAAAGGTATGGTACTGGCATAAAAACAGACGTACAGATGAATAGAAAAGAACAGAGAACCAATAAACAAATCCACACACCTACACCACACTCTTTTTCGACAAAAGGGACAAGAACATACACTCGGAAAATGACAGTCTCTTCAATAAATGGTGGTGAGAAAAACAGATATTCAGAAGCAGAAAAATGTAACTAGACCACTGTCTCTAAACATATACAAAAATAAAAGTGGATTAAATTCTTAAATATAAGATCTCAAATTATGAAACGACTGCAAGAATACATTCGGGAAACTCTCCAGAACAATGATTTGGGCAAAAATTTGTTAAGTAATAGTCCACAAGAATAGGTAACCAAAGCAAAAATAGACAAATGGGATCACACGAAGTTTAAAAACTTCTGCACAGCAAAGGAAACAAAAATATGAAGAGACAATCCACAGAATAGGAGAAAATATATGCAAATAACTGAAATGACAACTGTCAATGACCAGAATATATAAGGAGCTGAAACAACTCTACAGGGCAAAATCTAATAATCTGATCAAAAATAGGCAAACAATATGAATAGGCATTTCTCAAAAACATACTAATGGTAAACAGGCATATAAAATGATTCTCAATATCACTGATTATCAGATAAATGCAAATCAAAAGTACTATGAAATATCAGCTCATTCCAGTTAAAATGGCATATATCCAAAAGACAGCCAATTATAAATGCTGGCAAGGACGTGGAGAAAATGAAACCCTCATACACTGTTGGTGGGAATGTAAATTAGTACAACCACTATGATGAACAGTTTGGAGGTTCCTCGGAAAGTCTAAAAATAGAGGGACCATATGATCCAGGAATCCCACTGCTGGCTATAAATTCAAAATAAAGGAAACCAGCATATCAAAAAGTATATGCACTCCCATGTTTTTTGCAGCACTGTTCCCAATAGCCAAAATATGGAAGCCCCCTAAGTGTCCACCAACAGAAGAATGGATTTAAAAAATGTAGTACTTGTACACAATGGAGTACTACTCAGCCATAAAAAGAATGAGATCCTGTCATGTGCAATAACGTGGATAGAATTGAAAATTATTATGTTAAGTGAAATAAGCCAGGCACAGAAAGACAAACAGCACATGTTCTCACTTATTTGCAGGATCTAAAGTTGAAAAAAAAAAATGAACTCGTGGAGATAGAGAATAGAAGAATCTTTACGAGAGGCTGTGATGAGTAATGAGGGTTCTGGGGGAGAGGTGTGTATGGTTGATGGGTACAATACATAGAAATAATGAATAAGAATTAGGATTCGATAGCGCAACAGGGTGACTACTGTCAACAGTAATTTAGTTGTACATTATACAGTAACTAAGAGAGTATAATCAGATTGTAACAAAAAGGATAAGTGCTTGAAGAAACAGATACTTTATTTTTCATAATGTGATTATTACACATTGCTTGTCTATATTAAAACATCTCAGGTACCCCATAAATATAGACACCTATATGAACCCACACAAATTTAAAACAAAAATTTTAAAAAGTAAATCTCCAACATATTTCTGGGAATCATGAGTGACATGCATGCCAGTTGTGCAAATGGCTAAGATTGTGCGCCTACTTCAAAATGTATTGAGGAGTCCTAAGCTCTTGCTGCTGACTAACCTTGAATCTATGTCCTAGCAGAAAGGGAGGACAGAATTGTCAACTAACTGGTAGAGTGTCGAAGGCATTTAACAAAATATCCAGAGCCCTTTGGCAAGTACTAGGAGATTTATTGATCCTATATGTCTAAGATAATTTCTGTCAAATCATTAGATGACCAGTAAGCTACATTAGTACTGTCTTCAGTGACCACATACAATAAAGAATACAGACTTCTAAAATGTATTCCGAAAACTCACTAACAAAATCAACAATTACAACAAGCAACAACAACAGATTCTTGGGGGAGAGAGAATCTCATTTCCAGAGTTGTCACATTATAAAATGTATAGTGTTCAACAACAACAAAAAATAACGCAAATAAACAATAATGCATGACCATTACACAGGGGATAAAAAATTAAACAGAAACTTTGAGTAATTTCAGATGATGGACGTAAGTTGGCAACTACTTTAAATTTGCTATTTTAAATATCTTGAAAAACTAAATATTATATCTTAAAAATGGAAGGAACTTATGAAACTACTATATCATCAAAAATAGAATATCTACAGAACTATAAAATCAAATGGAAATTCTGAAATTATAAAGGACAATGAAATAAAAATTTTAAATACTGTGGTTCATGGGCAGATTTGAGCAGATGGACAAATGAGTTAACATTAAGATAAGTCAATTGAGATTATCCAGTCTGAGGAAGAGAAAAAAATTTAAATTGAATAAAAATGAACAGAACCTCAGAGCTCCATGGAACATCTTCAAGAATACTAACATATGTATAATGAGGGTCACAGAAGTATAGGAAAAAGAGAAAGAATATTTGAAATAATAAGGTTTAAAATCTTGCCAAACTTGATTAGAAACATTAATCTACATATCCAAGAAGTTCAATGAATTTCAAGTAAGACAAATTCAAGAAGTTCTACCCTAGATATATCATAATCAACTGTCAAAAGATAGAGAATCTTGAATGCAGCAGTGGAGTAGCAACTTATTACATAAAAGAAATCCTTAATAAAATTTAACAAATAAAATATTAGAAAACATATTGTCCAGAAAACAATGAGATGACACATTCAAACTGATGAAAAGAAGAAAATATCAAATAAAACGTCTAGATCTAGCATAACTTCCTTCAAAAATAAAGAAAATCGAGACTATCTATGTATTATGGATAAATCTCCATCTAAGAGACAAACACATAACATGAAAGATAGAAAAAAAGAGTATGTGCTCACGTGTAGAGTGACTACAATTACATTTAGCACTCATTCATTCTTAGATAGTACTTAGGGGTAGATTACCTAGAGGTAGATTATTGAATGACAAAATATATCCTGTATTTTAAAGTGCTTATTTCATAGTATATTATTTTTTCTTATACCATGTTTGAGAAACTTTTATTTGAAATGATCCCCAGTGTTTGGCTCAGATGAATGATAGTTTTTCCAGTCACTGAAGCCAGGAAAATTGGAAGAGAAATATATTTAAAGTCAGAGTTGGATTCAGTTCTTGACATGATTAGTTTGATATTCCCGTGAGACATCCAGGGGGATATGTTCAATAGGCAATGGGATGTGGATGTATAGAATGCAAAAAGTTTGGGCTGAATACATAGACTTTGGAGGCATCAGCACATAAATGTTAAATTGATGTCATAGGAATAAATAAGGTCAAAATGAGCTTAGGGTCAGAAAAGCCAAAGCCCTAGAAAAATAATTCAAATTATTACTGAATAAATCCAATATTGATATAAAATATATGTCTGTATGAGAAAAACAGAAGACTAGTCAGAGAGGTAGGACAGTAGGCAACTATTATTAGAGAAAGAAGGAATAAATAGATTTCTATCACTGACTAGAGAAAATGAATAACTCTAAGATGTTTCACAAGTCTCTAACATAGGCAATTTTTTGTTATAGAAAGGCATACTGGTATGATTCTTTGAGATATGGTATAGTCTCTTAATCTGTACAGTGTTGCTGTAACAGAATACCATAGGATGGGTATTTAAAAAAAAAAAAAGATGTTTATTTAACTCATGATTCTGCCAACTGAGAAATTCAAGAAGCATGGTGCCAGTATCTGTTCACATTCTGGTTGTCTTTCATTTTGTGTCACAACATGGCAGAAGGTCAAACAGGAAGCAGATGTGTGCGAAAAGCAAAACTGGAGAGCTGTCTTGACTGTATAACAACCCACTCTCATGGGAAATAATAATTTCACATTCTTGTGAAAACGAATCCAATCTTGCTAGAGTGAAAACTTGCTCAGTACCATGAAAATGGCACCAAGATATTTACGAAGGATTTGCCTTCATGTTCCTAACATCTCCCATTAGGTCCTATCTTCCAATACTATTTCACTGAGGATCCAATTTCAACACGAGTTTTTGTTTGTTTGTTTGTTTCTGTTTTTTTATTTTTCTGGGGGACAAACCATATCCAACCATAACAAGGTGGAACTATTTTTCAAAATAATTCTTGTTCATTTCTGGACATATTGAAATATATAATAGCTTTTTCTGTGGCCACAGAAGGGGAATAATGAAAAAGATGTTGATCAGGTATTCAGCTGTTTCTTGCATAGTGAAACTTACATTTTGAATGCTCTTAACTGTAAGGGAAATGATAGTACAGATAACACTGTTGTCTTCTTCCACAGGTATATGAAGCAACTGATACCTTTGTCTTGTGGCAGGGAAGAAAGTCAGGTGATCTAATCTCTTATGCAATTTTTCTTAACTCTTTAAGGTACACTTGATTTATTCTGAGTCTCCGAAGTATATCATTTTTCCATGACATTCATAATATTTGTTATTACTGTAGCATTCTTGTGTTTTAAATTTTTATCTACTTATACTATCTTTCATTTGCTAAAGTTACTGCATACCCTCTTCTTGGCTTACATTTAAAAAGATTTATTATGATTTATTCTACAGGGAGTTCTGCTGCTATAAAGTAGGCCCTAAGTGTTCTCTAGTGGGCCATTAATTTGTCAAATGCTCCTGTATTTTTCCAAAAGCCAATTTTTTCCTTTATAACTAAAACAAGAAGTTAGAATATGCACTAAACTGTCTGTCAGGTTTCATTTTATCTGGCTATTAGAATGGAGATGATAGTAGTCTGAAAGTCCTAAATAAATGATATTTAATGTTGATTTATTTTATTAAAGCAACTTTCCTCCAAGCCAACAAAAGAAACATGAGTTATATTCATACGTACATGTATGCTCTGCAGATTTGAAATGTATATTTAATTTTTTTTGTAGTTTTAAAAAGTAAGAGTAGTGTAAGTCTGTGTGTGTTTGCTAACAGATCTATTCAAGGAACTGCACATGTAAATTCTGGTTAATCTAAAAGTCACCTAATGTCACTCCATTTTTATATATCTAGCTCCACTGCCTTGTATAGTGATCATTCTTGTTAAAAACAATAATGACCTCTGAACTCTTGCAAGGCTCTAAATCAGCAATTCCATTATGGTTATTTAACTTTAAAGGTATAGAATTAAACTAATATTTAAACTGTTTTTCAATGAGGGTTAAAAGAATTGTTTAAACCTCTTTTAAATGTGTTCATTTATAACCTCAATTTCCTTATTACACTGATCAATTTCTCACACTGAATCTCATTATAACTTCTGGTGTCAGGGATGTATCTTGTAATAAAGGAATATGTTCTCACACAGCATTATTGCACATAAGCAATATACTGACTGGTAACATACTTGAATATATGGTATAAAAGAATTCTTTCAAACAAAACAGTAAAATTCCTAAACATAAAATATCAACTATCTTCTAGATCTGTCATGTGATTGCTTTATGAAATAAATAATTTAAATAATATCTGTATCTGACACAACCCCTAATTCAAAGTAGTTATGCACTTGAGGACTAAGAAAACAGAACAATATAAAACAGACCCCATGACAAGAGGGCAGAGAGTACTGAAAATAAATGAGCTATGCTAAGCCCAGTGATATTCATCTACAACAGAAAATGTTAGTAGCTAACGGTTGTGATTTGAACTTACCATTGATTTTCATTTCTTTGCTATAAATTGCCCACATGCTATTAGTAGCAGGCCGACCTAGTTGCCACAATACTCTTCTCTATAGGATATAAATTATAGGCCTTAAATCAAGAAGTGCTTGAGTAGCACTTGAAGGTTATACTGTTCTATTTGTGTTGAAGAACTGAACTTTCTAAGACCATTAAGTATCTTCAAGTTAAACTTGTAGAGAACAATGAACACGATGTTGCAAATTCTTTTTTATTAGTTAATCATAATTTGTGTGCTAATAAATATTGAATGATAGCATCACTACAGAAATTTTAGGTTGACTCTACTAGATAATAGAGTCTTGATAAAAACGTTCAATTTACTCCAACTTTTCTACCAAACTAGAAATAGAAAGCATCAGAAACACTGTCAAATAAAGTTTTATTATACTCTTAAGATAGTAAGAACATAGTACCCAACAGGTAGTTTTTCAGTCCTTGCCTCCATTCCTCCCACCTTATGCAGCCCCCAGTGTCTATAATTCCCATATTTAGTTCATATGAACCCAAGATTTAGCTCTTAGAAGTGAGAACATAAAATGTTTGCTTATCTATTTCTGCATTAGTTTGTTTAGGATAATGGCCACCAGCTACATCCATGATGCTGCAAAGGATATGATTTTGTTCTTTTTTTATTGTTATGTAGTATTACATGGTATATATGTATCACATTTTCTTTATCTAATCCATCACTGATGAGCATCTAGGTTGATTCAATGTCTTTGCTATTGTGAATAGTGCTGCAATAAACAAACAAGTTCATGTATCTTTTTGATAGAATTATTTATTGTCCTTTGAGTATATACCCAGTAATGATAACTGGATTGAATGATAGCTCTGTATTGAGCTCTTTGAGGAATCACCATACTGATATATATACAAGTATATATATGTGTATATATATACATATATACGTATATACGTATATATATACACATATATACGTATATACGTATATATATACACATATATACGTATATACGTATATATATATATATATATATATATACATATATATATACACACGTGTGTGTGTGTGTGTCTGTGTATGTATATATATGACAGTATGATGTTGGGAAAACTGGCTAACCATGTGCAGAAAGGTGAAACTGGACCCATTCCTTACACCTTATATAAAAATTAACTCCAGATGGATTAAAGATTTAAACATAAGACCTAACACCATAAAAAACCCTAGAAGAAAATATAGGCAATACTATTCAGGACATAGGAACAGGCAAGGACTTCATGACTAAAACACCAAAAGTAATCGCAACAAAAGCAAAAATAGACAAATGAGACCTAATTAAACTTAAGAATTTCTGCACAGCAAAAGAAACAATCATTAGAGTGAACTGCCAACCACCAAAATGGAAAAAAATTTTTGAAAGCTACCCATCTGACAAAGGGATAATATCCAGAATCTACAAAGAACTAGAACAAATTTACAAGAAAAAAACAAACAACCCCATCAAAAAGTAGGCTAAGGATATGAACAGGCCCTTTTCAAAAGAAGACATTTATGTGGCTAACAAACATATGAAAATATGCTCATCATCACTGGTCATTAGGGAAATGCAAATCAAAACCACATTGAGATACCATCTCAAGCCAGTTAGAATGGCGATCATTAAAAATCAGGAAACAACAGATGCTGGAGAGGATGTGGAGAAATAGGAACACTTTAACACTGTTGGTGAGAGTGTAAATTAGTTCAACCATTGCAGAAGACAGTGTGGCAATTCCTCAGTGATCTAGAAATAGAAATACCATTAGACCCAGCAATCCCATTACTGGGTATATATCCAAAGGATTATAAATCATTCTATTATAAAGACACATGCACATGTATGTTCATTGCAGCACAGTTTACAATACCAAAGACCTGGAACCAACCCAAATGCCCATCAAGGATAGACTGGACAAAGAAAATGTGGCACATATACACCATGGAATACTATGTAGCCATAAAAAATGATGAATTCATGTCCTTTGTAGGGACATGGATGAAGCTGGGAAACCATCATTCTCAGCAAACTGACACAAGAAAAAACAAACACCACATGTTCTCACTCGTAAGTGGGTGTTGAACAATGAGAACACATGGACACAGGGAGGGAAACATCACACAGTGGTATCTTTTGTGGGGGTAAGGAGCAATAGCAGGGGGTGGGGAGGTTGGGGAGTGCTAACATTAGGAGCAATATCTAATGTAGGTAACAGGGTGATGGCAGCAAACCACCATGGCATATGTATACCTATGTAACAATCCTGCAAGATCTGCACATATATCCCAGAACTTGAAGTATGTGTATGTATGCGTATACACACACACACACACACACACACACACACACACACACACACACATACATGGTTGGTTAGCAGTTGGAATGTTATTGTTGTATAGAAATGCAAATGATTTCTAGACATTGGTTTTGCATCTAGGGACTTTGCTGAAGTCATTTATCAGATCAAGGAGTTTTTTGGTGGAATCTTCAGGGTTTTCTAGGTATAGAGTTATATCATCAGAAAGAAAAAAAAAAGATAATTTGACTTACTCTTTTACTATTTGGATGTCTTTTATTTCTTTATCTTGCTTGATTGGTCTGGCCAGAACTTCCAATACTATGGTGAATAACAGTGCTGAGAGAGGCAGTTATTGTCTTACTACAGTTCTTAAAAGCAGTCCTTCCAGCTTTTGTCTATTCAGTGTAATGTTGGCTGTGGGTCTGTCATAAATGGCTCTTATTATTTTGACATATGTTCCTTCAATGCCTAGTTTGCCGAGGATTTTGATCACACGGGCATGTTAGATTCTATCTAATGCTTTTTAGTTATTTATTGATATGATCCTAGGTCATCCTTGTGATTCTGTTTGTCCAGTGAATCACATTCATTGATTTATGTATGTCGAATTATCTTTGCGTCTCAAGAATAAAGCCTACTAAATTGTAGTGAATTAATTATCTGATGTGTTGCCAGATTTGGTTTGCTAGTATTTTGTTGAGGATTTTCACACGTATGCTCATCAAGGATATTGTCTTGCAGTTTTCTTTTGTTGTTGTATTTCTGCCAGATTTTGGTATCAAGATCACACTGCTTTCACAGAATGAGGGAAGGAGTCTGTCCTTCTCAAATTTTTGAATAGTTTCAGTAAGATAGGTAACAGCTCTTTGTATGTGTGATAGAATTCAGTTGTGAATCCATCTGGTCCAGGACTTTCGTTAATAGGTAAGTTTTTTATTACTGATTCAATTTCATTACTCTTTATTGGTGTATTTAGGATATCTGTTCATATCTGGTTCAAAATTTGGAGGTTGTTCTTTTTCCAGAATTGTATCAACTTAGTCTAGATTTTCTGATTTTTATGCATAGAGAAATTCATAGTAGTATGAGGATCTTAGGCATTTCTGCAGGGTCTATATGGATGTCATCTTTGTTTTATCTGATTGTGCTTATTTGGATTTTCTCTCTTTTTTTCCTTGTTAATAATCATGCTTATCATTTCAAAAAAAAAACAAGTTTTTGTTTCATTGATTGTATGATTCTGGTGGTTCTCAATTTTACTTAATTCAGTTCTAATTTAGTTATTTATTTTATTTTGCTAGCTTTGGGTTTGTTGTTGTTGTTCTTGTTTGTCTAGTTCCTTGAGGTGCAATGTTAGGTTATCAATATGAGATCGGTCTTCTTGGTGTAGGCATTCAGTGCTGTAAAATTTCCTCTTAATACTAAACAGATTTTTCTCCATTCCTTTACTTTGAACTTATGAGTGCCATTACATGACAGATGGGACTCTTGTACAAAGAAGAAAGATAGATCTTGTTTTTATTTTTTAAAATGTAATTTGCCATTCCATGTCTTCTAAATGGGGCATTTAGGCCATTTTGGTTCAAGGTTAATATTGATATGTCAGGTTTTATTCCTGTCACAGTGTTGTTAGCAAGTTGCTTTGTAGTCTTGATTGTGTAGTTGCATTATAAGGTCTGCGGGCTATGTGCTTGTGTGTGTCTTGTGGTAGCAATTATTGATCTTCTATTTACATGGTTAGAACTCACTTATGCATCTCTTGTAGATGTAGTCTGGAAGTGATGAATTCCCTTACAGATTTCTTGTCTAGGGAAGACTTTTCTTTGTCTGTGAAGCTTAGTTTGATGGGATATAAAATTATTGGCTGGCATTTCTTTATTTTACCAGTGCTAAAAATCGACCCCTAATCTTTCCTGGCTCATAAGGTTTCTGCTGAAAAGTCTGCTGTCAGTTTGATGGGTTTCCCTTTATAAGTATTATAAATGCTGTTAAAAACTTAAAGTCAATTTAAAAAAAGAGTAAAAGATTTTTTTCTTTCACATTGACTTTAGATAGTCTGACAACTGTGTGCCTTGAGGATGATCATCTTGTACCAAATCTCAAGGGAGTTCCCTGGATTTCTTCCTCAAATACATTTTCTGTGTTGCTTACGTTCTCTTCTTCTCTCTCAAAAATGCCAATAAGTCACATATTTGATGGCTTTAAAAATTACGTATTTCTTGAAGCCTTTGTTAATTTTTATATATTCTATTTTCTTTCTTTTTGTCTGACTGCTTTGATTTGAATGACCATTTTAAGCTTTAAATTCTTTCTTCTGCTTGATTTTGTCTGTTATTAAGGCTTCCATATATATTTTGAAATTTTTATACTGATATTTTCATTTCTAGCAGTTGTTTTTGGTTCTTTATTAATATAGCTACATCATCTTTCAAATCTTGGACTATTTTTCTGTTTTCTTTGTGTTGAATATGAACTTTCTCTTGGATCTCATTGAGTTTTTCTATCATCTAAATTCTGAATTCTCTATCTTTCATTTCCCTGCTGCACCACAATCTCTGTACAGGAAGAGTGGTGTGGCTCAGGCTGCTCATCCCAGTGAGCAGTTGCTTCCAATGTGTGGAGATATACCTGGGTGTGAGGCATAGATGGCCCCCCTGTATACCAGGATCTCTAAACAGAAAGAGTGGGGCAATTTAAATTGCTAATCCAAGGAAACAGTACTCCAAATGCCTGGAGTTATGCCTATGTATGGAGTGGAAAGGGTCCCAATGCAAAAAGGTCTCTGCTCAGGAATGGTAGTGCAGCTCAGGCTGCTAACTCGTGATTGGGTGTGATTGGGTGCTCCAAATGCCTGAAAACATGCATGGGGGTGAAGCAGAGAGTGCCCTGCTGTACCATAATCTCAACAGAGGAAGCTAAGGCACCTAGGAATGATACATGCAGAGTGTTTCTAAATTGCCAAACTGACTGTCTGCAAGTTTCATTATCCAGGAGAAAACATGGTTGCAGAAACTCTCATCTGACTCCAGACTGAAAATGGCGGAGAGAACCATTCCAGCACCTACCATGGGGTTGTTTTTTGCACTAGCCATTCAATTGTGGCTTTGGAAACCCTTACACAACTCCAGAGCAAGCACTCTTATCTATAGCCTGAAACTGAAATGTCTGCTTGGCCATACTGATGGGTCACTGAGGAATGACTGACTTTGTAAAACCCTGAATTGAAAATGGTTTCCTCAGCTTAGTCTCAAGTCTGGTAAAATGCTAGCAACTTTATCTAGTATCTTTACCTCTCAGTCTCCAAGCCTCTCCCCAAATTAGCTCCAGGGTTTAGAAGAAACAAAATATTCTCCCTTGGCCTTAGTTGCATGGATCCCTTAGTGGAAAGGAGAGTCACTATTGGTGACTCTCTTCATCTCTCATATATTAGAGCTTCACTCTTTTTATCAGCCAGATTGCATCATGGGTGCTGTTTGGTCACTTTCACTTCCCTGGGATCTGGAGTGTCCTTCACTATTCCAGTGGATTCCCATTTTCCTTCTTGAATTAAAGCTCACAGAGTTGATCTTTATGTACTCCCTTTCCACTTCTAAGTGGCTAATGTTTGCTAAAAGCCTCTAATCTGCCATCTTGGAAGAAAAAAAAATTATATAAGTCTTGATAGGAGATTCTTTTTTTTAATAAGTAGAAAGAAGTTCAGAAAAAGCATTATCCTGTTGTCAATATGTGTCACTTGATATATTTTATAAAATGATGCAATCAATAGCAAGCTTTAAGGGCAATAAAATTTATATCTAAAAGTATTAAGTGTTTATAAGATGTTTTAAACTATGAAAATATTATCTTTTAAGTGTTGAAATAAAATCCTAAATGGCTTTCTAAAAAAATCCCTCATTTAACATTTAGGGTAAAGCAATGAATGGGCAGTACAAATCTTCATCATTTAGCAGAAAGTATTTATTTATGCAGTCCTTCTGAGGCATAACCAAAGAACCTGAGTACAGTTTTAAGAACCATTGGTTAAAAAGCTACATTTCCACTAAAATTATGTTTAGGTTGTATAGTTTAGTTTTTATAATTAGGTTAAGTTATAATCAGTACTTTGACAGTATGTATAAAAGCAGATATTTTAACTGTCTTCTTTAACACTAGTATTTCTCATTTTTAAAGTCTTTTCTATGTTTTAGAATCAAGTACTATATGTAACTGTGTCCTGATTGCTGACATATCACTAGTAAATTAGATATAATTACATGCCAATATAGTAAGCAATTTTTAATCCACTTTTGTCAGCCCAGATATATGTAAATTTGAATGATTACATTTTTGTTGTTATTTCATCTTTAAAAATATTATAGCAGAGAGAGCTAAGATAACACTTGTATGATGCTTACTATTATCAAGGTGTTTTTAAAGCACTTCTAATACTTCCAACCCTGTGAGTCTGGAACCACTGTCCTCTCCATTTTATTGATGGGTAAAGTGAGGGACAAATAGGTTTCGTGATTTGCTCTAAATGGTGGAATGGAACCCAGATAGTCTGGCTTCAGAGACAGCATGCTTATCTGCTATGTTATATTCTGTCAGGAACAGTTAGTTAAAGTTTCAGATTAGTCTCATCACCTTCCAGTGGTCAAATAGTTAAGATTCTATTCGGGTGTTTTCCCTCCACCTAGAAGTTCTCCTTTGCCTTCTTCCATCTACCACTTCTTCTCTCATCCTAATATATATATATATATATATATATATATATATATGCCATTGCATACACCCTTCTGTATTAGAATTGTCTAAATTTATTTGTTTGTATTATTATAGATTGTGAGATGTTTAATGACAGAAATCATGTCTGAACCATATTTTTGTCACTAGGATTAACTTAGCTGGAGTCTGTTGCTTTGTACATACTAAATGTTTGGTGAACTAAGCTGAGCTGAACACAAGTCACATTTAATGGAGGATTACAATTATCCCACCCAATGTGTAAAACAATGATTACCTGCTTATTATATGCAAGGCACTTTACTGTACATTTAATATATATATATATATATATATATATTATATTTTGTTCTTAAAAATATACTTGAAAGCCGGGCGCGGTGGCTCAAGCCTGTAATCCCAGCACTTTGGGAGGCCGAGGCGGGTGGATCACGAGGTCGAGAGATCGAGACCATCCTGGTCAACATGGTGAAACCCCGTCTCTACTAAAAATACAAAAAAATAGCTGGGCATGGTGGCGCGTACCTGTAATCCCAGCTACTCAGGAGGCTGAGGCAGGAGAATTGCCTGAACCCAGGAGGCGGAGGTTGCGGTGAGCCGAGATCGCGCCATTGCACTCCAGCCTGGGTAACAAGAGCGAAACTCCGTCTCAAAAAAAAAAAAAAAAAAAAATATATATATATATACTTGAGAGGTAAATATTACTATCATCATTTTATTCATGAAGAGACTGAGACTAAAATAGTTAGGTTACTTGCCCAAGGTCACTGCTATTATTAGGTGACAGACTTAGTCTTCAAACCCTAGTCTATGAGGCTTATAAAGCCTATGCTTTTTATCAACCTGTTATACTAATTCCAAGATATAATTTTAAGAGAAATTCTTCTATGATGCTAACCCTACATTTTTAAAAATTCAAGGCACTATTCAAGCTTCTGGATACCATAAACCACCTTAACAAGCAAGAGATTGAAACTAGGTTTGGGTGTCGTGGCTCAACCTGTAATCTTAGCACTTTGGGAGGCTGAGATGGGCAGATTGTTTGAGTGCAGGAGTCAGAGACCAGCCTGGGCAACATAGTGAGAACTTGCCTCTACAACAACAATAACAACAACAAAATTAACCAGATGTGATGGCACATGCCTGTAATCCCAGCTACATGGCAGTCTGAGGTAAGAGAATCTCTTAAGCCTGGGAGGTGGAGGTTACAGTGAGCCAAGATTATATCACTGCACTTTAGCCTCCCTGATAGAGTGAGACTCTGCCTAAAAAGAAAAAATGAGAAGAAATTAAGACTAGTCTGAGAATCAGATAATTCTAGATAGTAGAGGCAAGTCAGAGAGAAATATTTAAGTTAGGAAGACACTGAATATATAGACCTTCAAAACTGTAAAGCATGCTTGTTGATAAAGTGATAACTCCCTTTGCTATCTAGTTTTGTCTGTAAAATCACTAGAATTATAAGTAGAATGTATTTATCCATGTTAAGGATGGGAAAGGTTGTATTCCATTCATAGTAAACCAATGGGGCAAAAATCATTTACCCCAAATGTGGGTTGACTTAAAGAGAAAGGGGAAATGTATTTTGTGTTTCATATTCAGTGAGAAACATGAGTGTAATGGAAAATTCAAGCTACATTTTCTTCAACTTAGTGCTAAGAAAAAACTGTATTTAGAACCTGATAATATTTTTGTACACATAAACTCTGTGTGCATAGGTTGTACACAGATTTTATATTTTATATATGTGTAAACAATACTATATAGACAAATATTATTGTTATGAGAAATGAATACTAATGTTAGACTCCTAGAAGTAAATTTATGCAAGTGAAGTTCACTTGGTTAGAGGTTGTCAAATATTTAACAACATTTAGCTAAATTTTACATAACACAGGAGGAACAGAGAAAAGAACAATCACATTCTTAGTAAAACTTTAAGAGTCAATACACTTTCTCTAAATACAACAGATTTTCAGTGACAAATTTTGTAATGAAGTGCCTTTTCAGTTTAAAGCTAAAGAGCTACATAAAATATAGTGCTCATGGCAAGATTCAAGCCTATGCATACACACACACACACACACACACACACACACACACACACAGATAAACAGTTATATATATATACAATATATTTTATATTTTATATATAAAATATAAAATCTGTACAACCTACGCACACAGAGTTTATGTGTACAAAAATATTATCAGGTTCTAAATACAGTTTTTTCTTAGCACTAGGTTGAAGAAAATGTAGCTCCAATTTTCCATTACACTCATGTTTCTCACTGAATATGAAACACAAAATACATTTCCCCTTTCTCTTTAAGTCAACCCACATTTGGGGTAAATGATTTTTACCCCATTGTTTTACTATGAATGGAATACAACCTTTCCATTCCCTGTTATAGGTTCCCCAGGAGGATTAAACAAGGACTTATATTTTGGAATAAGATAAGGGAATTGGCATTTGAAGTTAGAAAGCGTTTAAGTGAAATTTCATGACAAGAAATCCTTGATGGTGTGACATGCCTTCATCTACATCAGAAAAAACAAAATTGCTGTACATTTCTTGAAACAATTCTTTACAAGCAATGATGATGAGCAAAGAAAAAGAAAATAAAACAAGGCAAAGTACTTATTTAGAAATCATTTCATACCTGCTTTTTCTTAGATAACACCACACGATAGTCTTCCTCACAAAAAGATTTAGAAAATATTGAAATTTGGAAGAAGAAATGGCGATTGCATTGTATTCTTAGTTCTTTACTAAGTTCAGGATCAAAAGAAGATCTCATTCAAATAGAATGAGAAGAATCTCTATCACAGCTATACCAATATATAGCTTAATGAAAAAATAAAGTTCTAGGGCAATATAAAATTATTTAATCCTCTAATTTTATTATTCAACATACTTTGTTAATATTCAGCATATTAACAGCATACTATTCACATTAATATATGATAACAGACATTGTTATATTTTGGCATTTACCCCTAAATGAGTGGTAGTTAGGAATGCAAAGACATGGCTGGTTGCCAGGTGGCTTGTATCATTCCTCTGTAAGGATTTTTTATGCCAGTGTTGTTACCTCAGCCTTCAAGAGGTATAAGGAAGCTATCTTATAAACAGTGCCAAAAGTTCCAGAAATTATACTCTATATATGAATACTACTATTAACAGACAGAGATGAAGGGTAGACCTTATCATATTAGTCTAGTTATCTGGCACCCAGTAGGTATTTCATAAATGTTTGTTTAATAAATTACATGCAAATAATTTCATAAAGAAGGAGATATTTCTTTCCTCATGTTATTTCTAAACCTTTGCATCTTCTGGGATTAAAATGAGAAAACTGAGCTGGATGTTCTTGCAGAACGCTGAAGTGTGTCAGTCTGTTTTCACATTGCTATATAAAAGACAAAAAAAAACAAGACTCGGTAATTTATAAAGAAAGAGGGGTTATTGGCTTATGGTTCTACAGGCTGTACAGAAAGCATGGCTGAGGAGGCCTCAGGAAATTACAATCATGGCAGAAGGGGAAGCAAGCACATTTTCACATGAAAAACAGGAGAGAGAGAGAGAAGGAAGAAGTGCTAACACATTTTTTAAAAAACAGATCTTGTGAGAACTTACTGTATCATGAGAACAACAAAGGGGAAGTCTGCCCCTATGATCCAATCACCTCCCACCAGGCCACTGTCAATATTATGGATTACAATTTGACATGAGATTTGGGCAGGGACACAAAGCCAATCTATTTTAGAGTCATATATTAAAGATGCTTAGTTTTTTAAACTAAATTTTGATTTTTGTGTCCTGCAAATTTTAATTAGTTTATCAATTATAACCATCTTGTGAGGTCTTTATTGTTTTCTCTATATAAGATGTTATCAGTAATCAGAGACAACTTCACTTCTTCCTTTCCTATTAGAATGCATTTATTTTCTTCTCTTGTCTAATTGCCTAGGACATTCAGTACTACGTTAAAAAAAATTGGTGAGCATTAGTATCAAAATACAAAAATCAATAATGTTTCTATCCATTAACCACAAATTATCTTAAAAAAGAAATTAAGAGAAAAGTCTCATTTATAATAGCATCCAATAAAGCAAGATACTTAGAGTAAAAGTAACCAAAGAAGTGAAAGGTCTATACACTGAAAACCATAAAACATTAATTAAAGAAATTGAAGATGACATATATAAATAAAAAGCTATTCCATGGTCATGGACTGGAAGAAATTATATTGTTAAAAGGATCATAATAACCAAATCTATAGATTCAATGCAATCCCTATCAAAATTTGATGTCATTCTTCATAGAAATATAAAAAAAAACTATATTAAATTTTTTACAAAGTATGAAAGATCCCAAATATCTAAAGCAATTCTCACCAAAAAAGATAAAGCTAGAGGCATCACACTACTGGATTTCAAAATTTATTGCAAAGCTGTAGTAATTAAAACAGCATGGTACTGGCATAAAAGCAGACACATTAACCGATGAAATTAGGATAGAGACCTCAGAAATAAATCTCCACATCTACCGTCAGTTTATTTGCAACAAAGTTACCAAGAACACCAAATAAGAAAAGGCCAGTCTTTTCAATAAATGGTGTTAAGACAACTGGATAACCACATGCAGAAAAATGAAAATGGATGTTTATCTCACTCCTTTTAAAATAATCAACTCAAAATGGTTAAGTCAACCATTTCAGATCTTAAATATAAGATCTGAAACTGTAAAACTTCTAGGATAAAATAGGGGGAAAAATCTCCATGACACTGATCTGGGCAGTGACATCTTGGATATGACTCCTCAAGCACAGGAAACAAAAGCAAAATAGACAAATGGAATTGCATCCAACTAAAAATCTTCTCACAGCAAAGAAAACAATGGGTTGAGGGGCAACCCACAGATTTGTAGAAAATATCTATAATTCATACATTGTATGAGAAGCTAATATACAAAATATACAAATAAATTACTCAAAAACAAACAACAACAGAAAAAGACAAGAATGAACATTTCTCAAAAGAAATATACAAATGGCCAACAGGTATTTGAAAAAAGCTGAACAAATCTTATCAGAGAAATGCAAATTATAACCACCTGATAATATCACTTCACAACTGTAAGATGGGCTGTTATCAAAAAGACTAAAAAATAAAAAACGTTGGACAGGATATGCAGAAAACGAAACTCTTGTATACTGTTGTTATTGTAAATTAGTACAGCCGTTTTGGAAAACAGTGTGAAGTTTTCTTGAAAAACTGAAAGTTGAATTAGCATATGATCCAGAAATTACACTTCTGTGTATTTATTTTATGTATTTATTTATTGTACTTTAAGTTCTGGGGTACTTGTGCAGATCTTGCAGGATTGTTGCATTTATTTTTTGAGATGGAATCTCACTCTGTCACCCAGGCTGTAGTGCAGTGGTGTGATCATGGCTACTGAAATCTCTGCCTCTTGGGTTCAAGCAGTTTTTCTTCCTCAGCCTCCTGTGTAGCTGGGATTACAGGTACATGCCACCATGCCTGACTAATTGTTGTGTTTTTAGTAGAGACAGGGTTTTGCCATGTTAGCCAGGCTGGCCTTGAACTCCTGACCTCAGATGATCTGCCCACCTTGGCCTCCCAAAGTGCTGGGATTACAGAGGAGAGCCACTAAAGCTGGCACAATGTATATATTTACAGAAATTGATATTAGTATATTAAAGAGATGTCTGCACTCCCATGTTGATTGTGTCGTTATTCACAGTAACTAAGATATGAAAATAACCAAAGTGCCCATCAGTGAATGAATGGATTTTTAAAATGTAGTATATGTACACAATAGGATACTTTACAGCCATTTAGAAAACAGAAAATTCTGCCATTGTGACAACATAGATGAACCTGGAGGACATTATTCTAAATGAAATAAGCCAGACACTGGGAGACAAGTACTGTATAATCTCACTTATATGTGGAATCGGAAAAAAAGTCAAACCCATAGAAACTAAAAAAAAAAAAAAAAAAAAAAAACTAGACAGTAAAATAGTGATTACCAGAGGCTGGTCATTAAAGGTGGGTTGTGGATGGGGAAAGGGGAGATATGGCCACTGGGTAGAAAGGTACAGTTAGAAAGAGGGAATAAGCTTTGATATTCTATTGCACAGCATGGTGACTATATTAAAAAAAAATATCAGCACAAAGAAATGATAAATATTTTATGTGATGGATATGCTAATTATCCCATTTAATCATTCTACAATCTATACATGCATCACAATACCACCTGTACACCAGAGATATATACTATCATTACTTATAGTCTCAGCCCTACTGATTCTGATGAATTAGGTCTAGGACAAGGTCTAGAAATTTTTGAGCTTCTTAATTATTTTATCGTATTTTCCTATTTGTTTTATTTATTAAGTTTGGAAACAACTGGTAACATTATAATGTTAAAAGAAGATAATTTGGCAGAAAACTTTTGTGGCCTTGAGTTGAAAAGGGGTGCATAGTGAGACTCATAAAGCAAAAATAGCAAGACACAAAAATTTATAGATTCATTTATACAATCCTTAAGAATCTTTACTCAAAAGTAAATATAAGGAGTCAGATGGGAAAATGTGTTCAACATCTAGAATGGGCAAGTAATTAATACCTAGAATATACAAGACATTTTTATCTTTTAACAAAAAAGAGAAAATATAATAGCAAAATGAACAAAAAATAGTTATAATTGATGGAAGGAGAAGCTTGATTGCTTATATACTGAGATGTTTTCACTTGTTACAGAAATGTGAATTAAAGTAATTAATTTATGTCAATTTATGATGAATAAAAATGTATCACTTTGATATAACAAGCACTAGAATAGATACAAGGAACTGGTACCCCTAATGCACAGCTGATGGAAGTGAAAATAAGACAGCCATTCTTGAGAACAATTGGATAAGACTTCATGAAATTAGGAACATATACCATACGGCCTACTTTTTAGTGTGGACCCTAGAGAAAGCTTCAAATAATTCCATAAGAATACATGTGGCCGGGTGTGGTGGCTCACACCTGTAATACCAGCACCTTGGGAGGCCGAGGCAGGTGGATCCAGAGGTCAAGAGATCTAGACCCTCCTGGCCAACATGGTAAAATCCCGTCTCTTCTAAAAATACAAAAATTAGCTGGGTGTGGTGGTGCACACCTGTAGTCCCAGTTACACAGGGGGCAGAGGCAAGATAATTGCTTGAACCTGGGAGGCAGAGGTTGCAGTGAGCCGAGGTCGAGCCACTGCACTTCAGCCTGGTGACAGAGCGAGACTCCGTCTCAAAAAAAAAAAGAATACACCTATGAGGACATACATTATGACACGTTTACAGCATTATTCATGGATTTGGGGCCTTTACAGGCAGCACTGGAATAATCACAAGAGAAATAGAGATAAATAGGTTAAATACATACTTGGACTACTAACTAGTAGTTACAGCAATAAACCAGATACAGGTTAACAAATAAGCTTAGATCTCAAAAACCATGTTAGATTTTCACTTGTGGTATAATCAAATGATTATTTTCTTCCTGGAACCTACCCTCCCATAAATAACAATTACCAACTATGAACAAAATATTTAAAAAAAAAAACACAAAATGGCACAGGAATAAAAATAACATAGCATCAAGAAAACTAACAAAACATATGTATAGAAAGTAATAAAAACAGCCAGATTCTGAAGTTTGAAGGTGGGTTGACATTTGGAAAAAGGGTCATAAGCATAAGTATCTTATTTTTATGGATTGTATCCTTAGGATAATTTATTGTATAACAGAGATATCAATCACCCTGTGAGGTGTTTACAATGAAATACTGGAGCCAACTCACATTTACTCAGGAGAGTTGTTCAAGGGTGTCATTTCTCAACTCAATTTTTAATGACACATGCAGCTTAAAGTTGGCTATAGTGGAACTATTTACATCATGGTAATCAAAAATGCTAATATTGCTGTTTTTTTTTTCAAATATCCAAGAATTAAATATTTATCATTACATCATTAGTGGTTAAAACTGGGCTAAGAAGCCTATTGTTTTCTTTGCTTGATGATCCAGAGGACAGAGCTTGGGGCAACCACAACCACTTGAAAGTAATGGGGAGAATCCATAAAATAAACAGAAAGGGAGCCCCCTATTCTGTATATAAATTCTGCCCAAATCTCTGGTTGGTCCCAGAATTATGCATGTACAGAGAAGACTACGAGTAGCTCAGATAAAGATTAAAGAATGAACTGGGATTTGAGCTCACAACCAAGAGACAAAAGTTTGCTACTTGAGTTCAACTAAGTTAATTGTTTGATAAGACATCAATTCCTCAGAGTTATAAAACAGGATCCAGAGCCTCTTCAGTATAACCTTTGCAATGTTGAGAATACAAGCCAAAATTACTTGATCAAACTTCAAGAAAAAAAGGCAGTCATTGGAGACCAATCCTAAGACAACCCAGGTGTTTAAATTAGCAAACAATAATATAAAGACGCCATTTTGGTTATTCTTATTGAGTAATTGGAAAATACAAGTATTGCAAATTAAAAGATAAACAATTTAAAAAAATATAATCAAATAGAAATTCTACAACTGAAAATTACAACATCAGAAGTTACTTTAAAGAATGGGCTTAAAAGAATGGTGATGACTAAGGAAAAAGCAGATAACTTGAAGGTATATCAATAGAAGTTATTTTCCATAATGGATAAAAAGAAAAGAAAGTGAAAAATGCAAATTAAAATACTCACAGGGATTTGTAGATCTGTATTATACACATGTGTAATTAGAGTCCTGAAAGGAGAGTAGAGACAGATTGTGAAAAAGGATTGAAAATATAATGGCTTAAAATTTTACAGATTTTGCAAAAGACATACATTTAGTAATTCAAGAAGCTGTATGAGCCCAAAGCAGAATAATTCTTAAAAACAGGACCATCAAATTCAGCGATCCTAAAATGATTTATGTGAAGAAACCTAGCATAACCAAGCTGCTTAAAATGAAAGATGAAGTAGTAAAAGTAGCTGGAAAAAATTATTTAATTTCGACTGAAGAACAATTTGAATGACTTCTTAGAAACTAGGGAAAACAGAATAAAGTAGATCAACATCTTTAAAACATGAAAAACAAATACAGTTAATCCAGAATTCTATATTGAAAGATTATATTCTTCAAGAATATAAATTAAATAAAAATGTTCAGATAGAAAACCAAGATAGTTTTCCACAAACAGACCTGTACTATACAAATGTTAAATAAATTTTTTTAGACAGAAGAGAATGATAATAGATGGAAACTCACAAATTCAGAAGAACATCAGCTATGAGAAAGAACTCAGTAAATATAAAGGACTTTTTTTTTTCTTAAAAAAGGCATAAAATTATTTGGTGCAAACATTAATTATAATATATTATAGAGGTTTATATATTTTCAAGAAATAGCACAGGAAATCACAAAGAATAAAAGAGTGTATATGGGCCCTTGGTTTGCCATGTCCTTTATTTTTTGTGAAGTAATATGAAACGGATTTTAAGAAGACCAAAAAATTTAGGATGCGTATTGTAAACCACAGAAAAATCACACACATACAAAATATTGGCAGTCTATCTAAAAGCCGAGAGATAAATTAAAATAGATTTAGAACAAAACAAATACAGGTAATTCAACCAAAATCTGGTAATGAGGACCCAAGAAACAAACAAAAAAAAAAAAGGGTAAACACAAAACCAATGAAAATGTCAATAATCATATTAAATTTAAATGAAATAATCCAATTAAAAGAGATTTTCAAATGGAATAAAATAACACCAAACTATATGTCATCTATAAGAAACACATTTTACATATAAAAACATAAATAGATGGAAAAGTTATATCTTACAAACTATAGACATCAGAAGGCTGAACTGTTTAGAATAAAATCAGACAAAATATTGTCCAGTAAAATAATCACTACCAGAGATAATAAAGATCAGTTCATCAGAAAGGCATAATAGTTATAATAATGCATGTACTTAATAACAAATCTGCAACATACATAAGGCAGAAATTGACAAAATGGATGAGAATAGTTGAAAACTTAAATACTATTCTTAGCAACCTATAGAATAATTAGACAAAAATATAGATCATCTCAACAATACTACCCACTATCTAAACCTAGTTGATATTAATAGGGAATTACTCCAAAACTACTGATCATATATTGTTTTAAAGAAACAGGTATGCTCACCAAGATATAAAAAATTAAAAAAATAAAAACAGCTGAGCATACGTGTTTCTCCATACATTAAAAAATTTCTCAATGAATATAAAATGAGTGAAATTATACAGAGCATCATGTATGCTGCAAAAAATAATGGAATTAAATTGGAAATAAAATTACCTTATCTAGGAAACCCCCTAAACACGGCATATTAAACAAGATAATTCTAAGTAATTTATAAGCCAAAACAAAAAAAACACATGGGAAATTAGAAAATATTTTGAAACAAAGAATAAAAATATAACAATTTTTTTTGTTTCAGCTAAAGCAGTGCTTAGAGAAAAATTTATAACTATAAATGTATATATTATAACAAAAAGTTTAAAAATCAGTGACCTAAGATTCCACATATGAAGGTAGATAAACAATAATTAAGCAAATTAAGTAGAAGAAAGAAACTCATAAAAACAGGAGCAGGTGGGGCACGGTGGCTCATTCCTGTAATCCCAGCACGTAGGGAGGCCAAGGTGGATGGATCATTTGAGCTCAGGAGTTTAAGACCAGCCTGGTCAACATGGCAAAACCCCATCTCTACTAAAAATTCAAAAATTAGCCAGGCTGTGGTTGCTCATGCCTGTAATTCCAGCTAAATGGGTGGCTAAAACAGGAGAATCACTTGAACCTGGAAGGCAGAGGTTGCAGTGGACTACAGCCTAGGTGACATACTGAGACTCTGTATCAAAAAAAAAAAAAAAAAAGGAAAATTAGAGCAGATATTAAGAAAATAGAAATTGTTTAAAATAGAGAATAATAGCAAAGTCAAAAGTCATTTATCTGAAAATAGCCAGAAATTTAATAAACCTGTAGCTAGATTGTACAGAAACAAACACAAAAACCAAATTGCCAATATCATAAATATAAAAGGGAACATTACTAAAGATATTACAGAAATTAAAAAGCTAATAAGATAATATCAACTTTATGCTAACAAACCTGACAATTTAGATAAAATGAACAGATAATTTGAAACATGCAATCTATTAAAGTTTATATAAATTAAACCAAATAGCTTAATAGCCACATATCTATTATTATATAGAGGCCAGACACATTGATACCAAAACCTGACAGACACATTATAAAATATTTAGAAATATTCCTCATGCACATAGATGAAAAATACTTAAAATTCTAACAAATTAAACCCAGCAATATATAAAAATAATACCTCATGACTAAGTAGTATTTGTTCTAGCCGTGTTCATAGAATAAATATTACTTAGACATGTTTCTTTATTAGAAGATACACTAGTGCAGTTCATCATATAAACAGAATAAAGAGAAAAAGTATTATTTCTGCAAATGCAGAAAAATCATTTGACAAAAGTTGACAACAATGCATAATAAAAACCCTCAACAAACTTGAAATAGGAGGTAACATCTTCAATTTGATAAAAAGCACTATGTGAAATCTGCATTTTCTGTCCTACGAAGTGGTGCAAAATTGAATCTGTTCCCCTTAAGTCTGGGACAACATAAGGATGCCTTCTCTCACTAATTTTTATCAACACTGGACTGTACATTTTAGCCAATGCAAAAGAAAGTAAAAATTAAAGACAAAATTCAGAAAGAAAGGAGTAAAACTGTCTCTATTCACAGATTGTTTTATGTAAGAAATCTTAATAAATCCACAAAAGAGATACTAAAAACAATAGTTAAATTTAGCAAAGTTTTAGAATATCAATTAAATACACAAAAACTAATTGTATTTTATTTATTAGTAGTAAAAAATTGGAAAATAAAAATTAAAAAAGCAATTTTGTTTGTAATAGCATCAGAATGCATATTTAGAAAAATGTAACAAAAACATGTAAATGATTTTATCACAAAAAATAAAATGTAATAGCTGAGATAAAGTAAAGAAGACCTAAATAAGTGGTATGATATTAGATATTTATGGACTTAAGAACAAAGCATGATAATTTGTCTATTCTTTGCAAATTCATCTATAGATTTAACACAATCTCAATAAAAATCCAAGCAGGTTATTTGCAGAAAGTAACAAATTGATTCTAAATTTTATATGGATATGCAAATCTAAAGCAATCTTGAATAGGAACAATACAGCTGGAAGATTTAGTTATTATTTCAAGATTTAGTGTGAAGCTACAATACTCAAAACGTGGTTTTGCCATAAGGATCAACAAATAGATCACTGGAATAAAATAGAAAGTTTAGAAATAGACACACACGGCCGGGCGCGGTGGCTCAAGCCTGTAATCCCAGCACTTTGGGAGGCCGAGGCGGGTGGATCACAAGGTCGAGAGATCGAGACCATCCTGGTCAACATGGTGAAACCCCGTCTCTACTAAAAATACAAAAAATTAGCTGGGCATGGTGGTGCGTGCCTGTAATCCCAGCTACTCAGGAGGCTGGGGCAGGAGAATTGCTTGAACCCAGGAGGCGGAGGTTGCGGTGAGCCGAGATCGCACCATTGCACTCCAGCCTGGGTAACAAGGACGAAACTCCGTCTCAAAAAAAAAAAAAAAAAAAAAAAAAAAAAAAGAAAAAAAAAAAAAGAAAAAAAAGAAATAGACACGCACATTTATAATCATTTGATTTTTGTCAAAGGCAATCCAGCAGAGCAAAGGAGTTTTTCAGCAAAATAAACTGATATAACTGGACATTCACATAGATAAAAACGAACTTCAACACCTAATATATGCTCCATACTACTAGAACTAGTAGTAGTAATAATAGTAATAATTATACAAAAAATAATAACCGTAAAGAAAAAGTAATAACATAGGATTTGCCAAAACATAAAATTGTTGTTCCTCAAAAAGATAATTGAATATAAATCAATAAGTCACAATATGAGCAAAAACAATCACAAAGCATATATTTAAAAAGGTCTAGAATACAAGATTAGTAAAGAAATTTTACAAGTGAATAATAAAAAGAAAACAATCCAGTAAAAAAAAAAAATGGACAAAACTTCATATATATACTTGACAACAGAAGCTATATTAATGGTTAATAACCACATCATGTGCCATTAGGAAAATGCAAATAAAACCCACGAAATACTACTACCGACTCTCAAGCCTGGCTAGGGTTAAAATGACTGACATCGCTAGCTGTTGGTGATGTGGAAGCAAGTTGATTTCTCAGGTATTGTTAGTTGGAATGTAAAATCATACAGTCACTTTGGAAATAGTCCTGGTTGTTTCTTCTACACACACATCTACATTATGATTCATTTATTCTGCTCCTAGGTATTTTTCAAAAAGAAATGAATAAGCCTCAGACAAGACTACATACTCTGTGATTCAATTTATATGAAGTTATACAACAGACTAAACAATTTGCATTTCAAAAAAATAAAAGTAATGGCATCTTGGGCATTGGAAGGAGAGATTTATGTGCAAAGGGCATGAGGGAAAATTCAGGGTAGTAGTAATGTTCTGTAGTTTAAATGGGGTTGGATTACAAAGGTGTATAAATTGTCTTAACTCATAAAACATACATTTAAGATTAGGGCATTTTATTTGTATACGTTTTATAGAAAATTTAAATTAAATGTATATTAATAGATATTCATTCCTAGCCGATATGCATCCTGAAATATTTAAGGTGAATGCCTATAAGTTATTTAAAAATATTTTAAAATATTACAAAAGTACAATGGATGTGTAATAGATGGTAATAGATGAAGTAACTTGAAAAAATAGATCTGTGATGAACCAATTGTAATAAAATATTACTGATGAAATCTAGGTTGTGTGTATGCATGTGTTCACTCTAAAACCTAATCAATTGATGTATAGTTGAAAATTACTAATGTATTTCTAATTATTTATAATATAATAAAGTGATAACAATAAGAAAATGTAAAAAATAATTTCAATATAAAAATTAAAAGGTGGAAAAATAAAAGAGGATACTATGTATCTCACAAAATTAGAAAAAAATGGGTGAATTTTTAAAATCAAGAAATAAAATGAGCTCTATGACACAGTACCATTTATGTGTATTAAAACACACAGAGACAACACAATGCTAATATTTTAGAAAATTACACACATATTCAAAGGTATATATTAAACACATTAGAGTAGAAGCTTTTAAGGGTAATAGAAATGGAGATCAAGAATGAATAAGGGAAAGAAAAAAGAGAATTGCCAAGCTGCCTTGTATATAGATTGATTATGAGAGTGTGCCATGAATACCTCAACTCTCTGTGCCTAGTTTCTGAAAAAAAGGAAAAGAAAAACGTATAAAGAAAACCTAATATGGAAGTAAATTTAGTTTTCTAACAATAGCTATAGGCATTTTTTTTCCTTATTCAAGCTTCAAAAACTGTTTTAGAGTAGCTGACAAATATGTAGTTAAAAATCAATGTTACAGCTCTAGCCATGATGTGGCTTATATTTTTATATTACTTTAAAATCATATTTCAAGTTTATTTTATTCATAATTTTAAAATATTACATAATATGGCCATAACTCTTATCATGATATCTAAAATACAGGAATAATTTATGTCACTAATCTGTCAAAAGTAAAGGAAAGGGAGAAATAGGAGAAGTATTCTAGACATGGATTCAAACAAAACATTTGTTTCTCTTCTTTGTTTTCAAGTGTGGTAGAGCCTAGTTACTTTAGCAGTATTTGAAGCAAAATTTTATATAAAAACAATATGTTGTGTTCTGCTTTTCTAAAATAATTTATTTTCTGTTTAGAGAGGTACTAAGGAATTTAGTGTCTGATTAATATAATAAAAACAATAGATTCTTTTTGGTTTATAAAAATTTGCAACTAAGAGAGTTTCCTTGACCTTTAATCTTTGAGGAGGATAATTTGTAAATACATGTCTTTAAGGATCTGAGTAGACTCTAGCAGTAGACAATCATCTCCTTTTGATGAAATTACATAGGCTAAGTGTTGGTTTGTATATATCTCTGTCATTTAATCTACAAATAATTTAATCTATAACACATTCGTTAAGAAAATTGTTTTGTTTTCCCTTCTTATAAGATTGCTTTATAATAGAGAAAGGCTAATCCATACCTCTCAATTGTAGGATATCTGTGGAAATTAAAAAGGAAGTAGATATCAAAACCCAACTTTATGGATATACTTAATCTAATGGGGAGATAAGACAAATAAACACAGGTAATGATAACAAAATCAGCCACAGTTATCCAAACCTGTCCAGGAGTACAGCTTGTAATTATTTTTATAGACAGGATCCCAGCTGTATAATAGTTTTGTCCCTTGATATCATCTATTGAGGACGGAGCTCTGGATTAAGCATGATAAAACCTGAATTTTGCTTCCAACTCTAACCAAGTAGCCTTAAGCAAATAGTACCTGAGACTCAAAAATACAATTTCCTCAAAAATAAATTTGGCTATCAATCTTCTCTCTACCAACCTCAAAAAAGATTGTGAGGATTAAATGATAAAATATGCATGAAAGTGCTTTGTGACCTAGAAAGCTGTATACAGATTTGAGGAAATATTTTCTTTGTGGTTCTTATTCTAAACTCAGTTATATTTAAGCTCACGAAGATCCTTTCCTCTAGGGACACTACACTTCCCATTTTGCCCACTTAAGTAACTCAAGTTCCTCTTCTCAGTGAAACTTACATATAGTTTTTCCAGACTATGAGCTCCTATAACCTACTTATTACTTAAGCTACTCCTACTTATTAATAGAAGTATCAAACTGCTTAATATCATTAGTAAGCTTTTTATAGGCATTGCCTTCTTCTGCTTCACCAGACTTCAAGCAGTTTGAAAGCATAGATTTGTCTGATACTTCTTAGTTTTTTCACAGTGCCTAGCATGGTTACCCAACATGGAGTAATTCAATACATATTGATTGTGACTGTTTGATAAAAGGACAGTTAATTCATTCCTAGGGCAAATATATTGAGTACTCACTCTATGTCAGTTACTGTAGTATTCCAGGGACTGAGAATATAGCCCTTACCTTCATGGAATGTATTCCAAATAGGGAAGACAGAACATATGTGTGTGTGTGCATGTATGTGTGCATATGTGTGTGTGTACACACAAATATACAATTTATATAGTTTTAGTACTTGAATGAAAATGAAACAATGAAGGGAATTTAGTATGATCCATGCAGAGGCTGGGGTACTCTTCTAGATAGGATAATCAGAAATGTCTTCCCTGCAAACAAAACATTTGAGCAGAGACCTGAATGAAAGAGCAAGCAATGCAAAGACCTGAGAGAAATGCATTTGAAGCAGAAATGTGAACCCCATCAGGCTTTCTCTAATAAGTGTGACTCAAACCTACAAGGTCTGATTTTTTCAGGGAATTTACGACTTTATTTTTGTAGGGTCCGTATATTAACATGTTTCTTTAACAACAATTTATAGAGCTACAATTATATGCCACTCATTGAGTCTATAATGGATAACAAAAATAGGCACCTTTTCTTCCCTCGTGGAGCTTTTATGAGGCTGAATATTATTCCCGTTTCAGTTCTGGCTGTTCAAATTTAGTATATTACTATTGATTGCAATGGTGTCTCACCACCTGCTCTAGTCCAAAAGTACTTATTTGATGGAGTACAAATTGGTGCAACCATTCTAAAAAAATTACAAAAAAATTGGTTATAAATAGAGTTTGCATGTATTTCATTTGTCTACTACTTAGACAAATGAAATACATGCAAACTCTATTTATAACCAATCGTTTTCATGGATAATTCCCAAAGAAATCTTCATATAGATCCATATGAGGACATCATTGGGTGTTATATGTGACGGTAGTGAGCAAGAATCAACCTGAGTGTCCATTACTCCAAAAGTGGATATATAAACTATGGTAGTTGCACACTCATCATAGAGTATTATGCAGTAATTTAAAATCAATTAGATAAGATAGAATTTACCTTAACTGTCACAAAATGGTCTTAGCATAAGCGTTCAAAGTCTGATATAGCACCATGGTTTTCAGGACTCAGGCTCATCCTATCCTTTTACTCTGCCACCCCGAAAATGTATCTTTTATCTTGTGGCCTAAGATGGCTATCACATTGTGACCACTTGTCAAAATTCTTGCCAGAAAGAGAGATAAATAGAGGACATTTTTATTTTCTTTTAATGCGGTTGAATATATCACTTCTATTTACATTACCTTGGTAGGGGCCAGGCTGCAGGGCAACATTTAGCTACCCAGCTAAGCTTTTATTATTATACAGAAATGGGAGAATAGGTATTGAGTGAACAATCTGCAGTCTTGACCACAATCTATTATGTGCCTATCATGAGACATTTTACAATCTTTTCTTCATACTAAATATTTGAAATGTGGTGTGTATTTCACTCTGACAAGATACCATAGTTTGAACTAGCAACAACTCTAGTGTTCAATACCCACATGTGGCCAACTGTTATAATATTGGGTAACACATTTCTAAATATAATGTATTAATTTATCTCTAGGACCTTAATTCAATCCCCACAACTGTATTTTCTCTAGTGGTATCAATTGCCTACTCAGCTCTCCAAATCATTCCATTTCATGGTCACTTACTGGGGACTAATCTAACCCCAGTATTAATGTTAGTATTTTCCTGCACTGAAAGCAAACCCCTAACCAAGAAACATGTTACTCGTATTTTTAAAATACAAACCAAAACAAACAAACAAACAAAAAATGTCATCACCCCAAGAGAAAACAAACAAACAAAAAAAAACTTTGAGCATTGATCATTATACACATAAATTGTGACTTAAAATTTGATTTTGCAATACCTCTTAAACAGTTTTCATGGATTTATTACTTCACATATGTTCACTTGTCCAAAAAAACCTGCATTGCAAAAAAATTCTAAGGGCAATGCAGATTTTGCAATTTATGATTTTATGGTTGTCATTGTTTTTGATCACTTAATCATAGGGAGATGACCTGCCAATACAGAAAGTATGCTGAATAGTGATGAGCTGAGGAGTCAAGAAACTTGCAAGCCAACTGAGATTTGTTTGATAAAAGCAGTCATTTTGAAGAACCATTTTTTAAAATGATTTCAAGTTCCTTGATAGGATTTAGTTAAAACCTATGGAGAACATGGATATCAGTCATGTTGTAATTCTTGTTAAAATGTCAAATTTAACTATAAAGAATTATGAGTTGGAATGAAGTTGTCACAAATAAAAGCAGACATGCAACTCAGAGTTTTCACAAGAGTGGAAGAATCTTAAAAAAAAAAAAAAGAGAGTGGAAGAATGTTATACTTACTTCAAGGAAAGATGTCACATGAATTCAAGAGATATCTTCCCCCTCAAGTCTTGCATATTTCCGCTGATGCTACTGAGTCTTAATCAGTGCCCACAATGGACTGCAATGAACTATCCACCAACATTTTTGTAGTTTCTTTCATGACTACTTTTAAGATAACTGAATAAAAAGAAATGTATAATGTGTGACCAAGAAAAAAATGTATGTCATTATATGATTAATACATTTGGGTACTGAATCAAAAAGGTTGTCTTTATTAGCACCTTGCTTTACTAATTGATTATACAAGATCTACTCTATATGAGGAGAAAGTTTTACTGCTAAAGTGAATAATGTAAGACTTTACATAATCCAGTCTGTGTACCATGCTATATCCTTCATTATATATTATTCATCTAACACAGTTTTGACCCTGAAGTTTAGTAATTCTGCTACACATGAATCATGGAATGTATGTCTTAAACAAAGTCAAATGAAGAGACAAATATTTCATAATATTTTTCTTGAAAATATGATTATTAAATGTCATTTTAGATCACTTAAATGTTCTTATTATAAATTCATTTTTAATCAAGGAAATATTATACTTTGGTATTTCATTATTGGATTTGACTTTCAGTATGATTTAAATATTTGCTAAACTAAATATATTACCTAATAAAAAATAGAAAAACTAAATTCAGTGAATTCATCATCATTCTTGGAACTAAAAATATGATCTTATTTCTAATACAGTTGCATTTTTTACATTGAAATTAAAAATGTGTAGATATATTTTGAAGTCAATATTTCTGATAAAGGGAACATTACAACAACAACATGTTCTTTAAGGCTATTAATAAGATGTTTATTTATTAAGCATTTATTGAGTTACTGTTTTGTACAGCCACATTATACTGGACATTTCCTGCTCACAGGGCTCTTATAATCTGTCTGTGGAAATGTATATGCATTTAAAAAATTTTTACTTATGAAAAAGTATGCATAAGTGACAGAAAATATAAAGCAAATCCTTGAGCATTAGCTTTTATTAGAGAAAGGTTTCTGGTTCAAATAAATAATAAGTATGCATTAGGCAATGTAGAAGATGCTACAATTTGGGACTGCAGCTACATCAAGGTCAAATAGAAATTATATATATATTAATTATATTGATGAAGTCATAATTTTGGCATGCTTTTCCTGTATCTATAGACATTTGCCAGAATAAATATAAATGTTAAATATATTTTAGTTTAGAAACTAAGAGAGGAAATTAATTTATTCACCTATCAACCTTAACCATCATACATACTTTTCTCATTCTGAAGCTAAGGACAGTATTTTTTCTGATTATTATTTTATTACATCCAAGCATTGTATTTCTATAAAATGTTCATGATTAGGACTGCATCAGTTTCTCTGAGATTTGAGAAGAAAATGAGCAGTTTGTCCAGCTTTTATTATAACAAATTGTATTTCATATATATTTTTATGCTTTTACATAATCATTTTGTTTACATTGTACATATTGGTTTTCAGTCAGAATTATATATTTTCTGATGTTATTGAGCATCTTCAGTATTGTCCATTGACTCCTGAGAAATAATGTCCACAATTGTTCAAGGATTTCATTGAAAGTAACATAATTATTGAATATAGGCAAAAAGATATTATCATTTTTACATGCAGCATTTGTTGACATAAATTACATTGGTACTCTATCATACTACATCCTCACACACTTTTCTAATGTAGTTATGCCAAAGGCCACCCTAAAATGGTGATAATTTGTGTTTATTGTTTTTTTTTTTTTTTTCCTGCTTCACAGTGGTACAATTATTGTGGCTACAAATGTAATTATCTCTATCCGGAAAAATAAACACAGTACTTTTTTTCAAGCCTAACCAGAGAACTGAAAGTATATGTTGTGATATGAACAAGCACAAATGGCTATAGAAATAATAAATTTTTTAAAAAATAAAAATTTTATGATGATATAATTTGGATTGTAGGCCTAATATATTTTAAACTTTTATTTGAGGTAGGGGGGTACATGTGCAGGTTTGTTATATAGGTAAACCTATGTTATGGGGGTTTATTGTACAGATTATTTTTTCCCCAAGATGTTAAGCTCAGTAACCAAGGGTCATTTTTCCTGCTCCTCTCCCTCCTTCCCACATCTACTCACTGGTAGGCTCAAGTGTCTATTGTTTCCCTTTATGTGTTCACGTGTTCCCCATAATTGTCCTTTTTTCACTGTTTAAGGGAACTGCTTGTCTTATCTTGTAAATTTCTTGAGGTTCATTGTGGATTCTGGATATTAGACCTTTGTCAGATTAATGGTTTGCAAAAATTTTCTCCCATTCTGTAGACTGTTTACTCTGCTTATAGTTTATTTTGTTGTGCAGAATGTCTTTAGTTTAATTAGATTCCATTTGTTAATTTTTGCTTTTGTTGCAATTGCTTTTGGTATCTCATCATGAAATCTTTGTCTTCTGTTCCTATGTCCAGAATGGTATTTCCTAAGTTGTCTTCTGGGACATTTATAGTTTTGAGTTTTACATTTACGTCCCCAGTCCATCTTGAATTAATTTTTTCTGTATGGCTTAAGTAAGGGGTTCAGTTTCAGTCTTCTGTATCTGGCTAGCTAATTATCCCAATACCATTTATTAAATAGGGAATCCTTTCCCCATTGCTGTTTTTGGTTAGTTTTCTCAAAGATTACATGGTTGTAGTGTGTGGCCTTATTTCTGGGACCTCTATTCTGTTCCATTGGTTTATGAGTTTGTTTTTGTACCATTAGCATGCTGTTTTGGTTACTGCAGCCCTGTAGTATAGTTTGAAGTTGGGTATCATGATGCCCCCAGCTTTGTTCTTTTTGGTTAGGATTGTTTTGGCTAGTCAGGCTCAAACCCAAAAAGGGTTTTGTGTGAATTTTAAAATAGATTATTTCTAGTTCTGTGAAGGATGTCATTGGTAGTTTTATAGGAACAACATTGATTCTATAAATTGTTTTGGGCAGTATGCCCATTTTAAAGATATTGATTCTTCCTATATAAGAACATGGAATGTTTTTCCATTTGTTTATGTTATCTCTGATTTATTTGAGCAGTGCTTTGCAGTTCCCATTGTAGAGATCTTTCATCTGTTTGTTATCCGTATTCCTAATTTTTTATTTTTATATGGTAATTTTGAATGAAATTTTTTTCCTGATTTGGCTCTTGGCTTGTCTGTGGTTGGTTTATAGGAATGCTAGTGATTTATGTACACTAATTTTGTATCCTGAGACTTTGCTGATGCTATTTATTAGCTTAAAGAGCTTTTGAACCAAGATTATGGGGTTTTGCAAATATAGAATCATGTCATCTGGAAACAGGAATAATTTTGGTTCCTCTCTTCCTATTTGGATGTCCTTATTGTTTTTGCCAGATTGCTATGACCAGGACTTTCGATTCTATCTTCAATAAGAGTGGTGAAGAAAAGGCATCCTTGTCTTGTGCCAGTTTTCTAAGGGAATGCTTCTACCTATTGCCCATTCAATATGATGTTGATGTGGTTTTGTCATAGATGGCTCTTATTGTTTTGAAGTTTGTTTCTTCAATACCTAGTTTATTAAGAGTTTTTAACATGACAGGGTGTTAAATTTTATCAAAAGCCTTTTTTGCATCTATTGAGATAATTTGTCTTTAGTTCTGTTTATGTGATACATCACATTTACTGATTTGCATATATTGAACCAATCTTAGATCACAGGAATAAAGCATATCTGTTCATGGTGCATAAGCTTTTTGATGTGCTGCTATAATTGGTTTGCTAGTATTTTGTTGAGAATTTTTGCATCATTGTTCATCGAAGATATTGGCCTGAAGTTTTCTTTTTTATGTTGTATTTCTTTGGGATTTTGGTATCAGGATGATGCTGGCCTCATAGAGTAAGTTATGGAGGAATCCCTCCTCCTCAATTGTTTGGAATAGTTTCTGTAGGACTAACACCAGTTCTTCTTTGTGTAACTGGTAGAATTTGGCTGTGAATCGATCTGGTCCTGGGCTTTGTTTGTTTGCTGGTAAGCTATTTATTACTGCTTTCATTTCTAAACTCACTACTGGTCTGTTCAGAGACACAATCTCTTCCTGTTTCAATCTTCAGAGACTATATTTGTCCTGGAATTTATCCTGTTTTTCTAGATATGCTAGTATGTGTGCATATACACACTCATAATATTCTCTCACGTCGTTTTTTATTTCTGTAGTATCAGTGGTGATAACCCCCTTGTCATTTCTAATTGTGCTTATTTGGATCTTCTCTCTTTTATTCTTTTTTAATCTAGCTGTGGTTTATCTATTTTATAATTTTTTTTCAGAAAAATAACTCCTGGATTCACTGTTCTATTGATTTTGTGTGTATGTCTCAATCTCTTTCCATTCAGCTTTGATTTTGGTTATTTCTTGTCTTTTCTAGCTTTGGGCTTGGTTTGCTCTTTAGCCTCTAGTTCTTTCAGTTGTAATTTTAGATTGCTAAATGGAAATCTTTTTAACTTTCTAATGTGGGCATTTGGTGCTATAAATTTTCCTCTTAACACTGTCTTAGCTCTATCCAAGAAATTCTGGTATATTGTATCTTTATTCTCATTAGTTTCAAAGAACTTCTTGATTTCTGCCTTAATTTTATTATTTACCCCCAAAGTCATTCAGGAGCAGGTTATTTCATTTCTATGTAATTGTATGATTTTGAGCACTTTCTTAGTCTTGAATTCTATTGTAATTGTGCTGCAATCCAAGAGAGTGATTGTTGTGATTTCAGCTTTTTACACTTGCTGAGGAGTGTTTTATATCCAATTATGTGTTTGCTTTTAGAGTATGTGCCATGTGGCAAGGAAAACAATGTATATTCTGTTGTATTGGGGGTGAAGAGTTCTATAAATGTCTATCAGGTTCGTTTGATCCAGGGCTGAGTTCAGGTCCTGAATATCTTTGTTAATTTCTTGCCACAACGATCTAATACCATCAATGGGGTGTTGAAGGCTTCCATAATTACTATGTGGAAATCTAAGTTTCTGTGAAGGTCTCTAAGAGCTTGCTTTATGAATCTGGGTGCTTGTGTGTTGGGTGCATTGTTGTTTAGGATAGTTACGTCTTCTTTTTGAATTGAACCCTTTACCATTATGTAATGCCCTTCTTTGTCTTTTTTGATCGTTGTTGGTTTCTAGTCTGTCTTGTCAGAAACTAGGATTGCAACCCCCGTTTTTTTTCTGTTTTTCAGTTGCTTCGTAGATTTTACACCGTCCCTTTATTTTGAGCCTATGGGTGTTATTGCATGTGAGGTGAGTCTTTTGAAGACAGCATAACCAGGATCCTGGGTTATTCTTCCTATCCAGCTTCCCACTCTGTGTCTTTTAATAAGGACATTTAGTCTGTTTACATTTAAGTTAGTGTTGAAATGTGTGGACTTGATTATATAATCATGATGTTACCTGGTTATTTTGCAGACTTGTTTATCTGGTTGCTCTATAGTGACACTGGTTAATATACTGAAGTGTGTTTTTGTAATGGCTGGTCAAAGTCTCTAAATATTTAGTGCTTCCTTCAGGAGCTCTTGTAGGACAAATCTGGTGGTAAATAATTCCCTTGGCATTTGCTTGTCTCAAACATATCATTTCTTTTTTGCTTATGATGTTTAGTACCATATTTAAGTGACAGAACCTCAATTTGATTACCAATGTGTATGCACCCTGTAGCTACTTATAAATTTACTTGTGTTGCTTTATTTTATATAATTTCGAAGGTCTCATTTATAATAAAGATTGAAACATTTGTAAAGTTGATTAGTAAGTCCATAGATACTGTAGTTAGATTTTTTCAACTACAAACATTAGTTGTTTATATAACTTGTTGTTGAAATGATCTGTAAAGACCACGCATGAATCTATTTTCATGATATTCTGGCAGAGTTAAGGGTCCCCTTAGTAGCAGAATCTTATTAGACATGTGAAATCTTGAAAGTAATTACATATAATTTAATGATGGAGATAAAAGCATTATTATTATGCTACTTCTTGATGTATAGATAATTAGGTTTTTAATGGATGGCTGCTCTACTTTTATATTTCATGATTACAGAAGTATGAATAATTGCAGGAACATCAATTTTCATCTTTATAAAAATGGAAAATCAACCGACTGTCATTACAGTCATTTTATTTATTCAACACATATTTGCTGAGTACCTACTCTGTACAAAAAAGTGTTTGGTGACAGAGAGATAATGAAATAATGATACTTACAAAGCATTTGTGGTCTGGTAGACCAAAAGATATGTATGTATTGATCGTACTGTAACATGTGTAATAATAGAGTATGTATAAAGACACGCCAACATAGTATGTGTTCCTATTGTTGTTTGGTTTAAGTATCTAAATGATAAAACTCATGTTCACACTATCAGACTTTCAAATAAAACAAAATTATGTTGTTCCCATTTCAATGTTCTCTGGGAATGTTTTAAATGAACTGAATGCCTACTGTATTAGGGTTCTGTAGAGGGACAGAAGTGATAGGATATATGTATATATGAAAGGGAGTTTATTAAGGAGGATTGACTCACATGATCTCAAGGTGAAGTCCCACAATAGGCCATCTGCAAGCTGAGGAGCCAGGAAACCAGTGGTGGATCAGTCCAAGTCCCCAAACATCAAAAGTAAGAAAGTCAACAGTACATACTTCAGTCTGTGGCCAAAGGCCTCAAAGCCCCTGAGAAATCAGTGGTGTAAGTCCAAGAGTCCAAAAGCTGAAAAACTTGGAGTCCAATATTCAAGGACAAGAAGCATCCAGCATGGGAGAAAAATGAAGGCCAGAAGACTCAGCAAGTCAAATCCTTCCACGTTCTTCTGCCTGCTTTATTCTAGCCATGCTGGCAGCTAATTAGGTAGTACGCACCCAAATTGAGGGTGTGTCTGCCTCTCCAAGTCCACTGACTCAAATGTTAATCTTCTTTGGCAACACCCTCACACAGACATCCAGGAACAATATTTTGCATCATTCAATCCAATCAACTTGATACTCGATAGTAACCATCACACCTAATGTGTGCAAAAACATAGGCAATCATTTACTTTTATCTAAACAAGTGACCTTACTTGAAGAAGAAAATAAATAATAAAAGCCAGACAATTGCATGATTTTTCTCTATCCTTGTTTTCTTCTCTTGTTCTGCATTGTCTGTTTTGTACCTTTTTCACTAATGTTGAGAGGATTTTTAAATTCCTGTTGATTTAAGTTACTTTATAACAATCACAAATTGAGTGAAGAGTTCATTTTATATAATCTTGGTTAGGTCTTATTTATAAGTAATAATCAAAGGAATAATAAGATCTCTAAGCAATTTTTGAACAAGTCACCAACTATGGCATCTGATTATGACATTAAGAAGATAAATATGGAACTATTTTTTCAGGATCATTTAAAAAATCAGTAAGACATGTACAGCTGTCTTTATATGTACGTAAAGTGTGATTTGTTTGCACTAAGTATCTATATTTTAGCCACATTTTTTACTGAGTAAAAGTCCCACCAATGGCTGTTATTCAATTAGGCAACATAAGAACATCTCAGCTAAAGGCCTGCTACATGTGAGAATACCTTTATGATCTTGACATCTATTTTTTAATCAGATTAGGACATTTTCCAAGATGGCCAACTAGATGCAGCTGGGAAGTGCTATTCCCACAGAGAGGGACCACAGCTTTCACTACACCAACATAGTTTAACTATAGCTTCAGAGACAAAATACCAAATGCGGATGGAAAAAAGAATTAGATGTGAGGCTGAAGATAGAGAAAGCTGAGGCCCAACGTAGAGCGCCTGAACATCAAGACTGGTTCCCAGCCACGAATGACACCTGGGGAAGACGTGAATAAAGGGATTGGGGAACTGCTTACTCCCACCAGAGACATCTGGGATCCTAGTGTTGCAGGACTTTTCCTTAGTTCAACTAAAGACGGAGTTCTTGTTTGTCCCATGGCCACAAACATTTAGGCACGCAGTTGGTTTAAAGGGTAAGTGAAGCAGGTGGTTTACGAGTAAAGCAGGGTTTTATTGAGTGAAAAGAGAACAAAGGGGGAAACAGAGTCCCTCCTCTAGAGTGCTTCCTGCCTGGCAGCTTGGATCGCAGGTTCAACACAGGAAGAAAAGGGGCCAGGTTCCTCCCTGCTGCAAACAGCATCAACTTCCTGAGGTTCCACCACAGTGGCATGCTGATTAGAGTTCCTCCCAGGACCCCTTCCCACCTGACTGTCTTACTAGCTGCTGCAAGGAAACCCATAATCCCAAGGACGTGTGAGCTCTCAGGGGTAGTCTCCATAGAGATTAAACGCAGAGCTGCAGCAGGCAAAGAGCTGGGGACCTTTCAGCACAAGTCAGCTCCAGCAGATCCTGGTCATCAGTGCCTACCCTCCAGGGCTGCCCATCTCCCTCTGAGAGGCTCTGACCCCAGCTACCTGCTGAGGAGAAAGCAGGACCTGCTTCCCCTACAGGACCAGAGCACACAGGCCCTGCAGGTCTATCTGCCTGCCAGCCCTTCCCAGGGCCCCTGCTTGGCCACCTCATATCACAGGTGTACATAGGATTGTGTGTACAATTAAGCCCTGGATGCTCAGTCTGACTGCTTTGTTCCACCAGAGTGAATGACAGAAGCCTGGGAGCCTTTCAGATACCCAATAACGCCAGAAATACTACCCGCCAAGTCCAGTATAAAGAGCCACAAGCAGGTTCTGGCACCTCAGGGCTGCGTCATGCAGCTCAGCAGTGCCGAGCTGGGTGCTGTGAGCTGTGATAAGCACTTTAATAGGGAAGGAGCCCACACTCTCAGAAAACTGAGAGGGGTGAATTACACAGGTTCACAGGCTGGTGTGGAACCTAGACATGCCTCCTTCCACAGCGTTAGTCTGGTAAGAATGTGTCCTATTTCCCTACCAGACCTCTCCCCAAAGGACCCCTGCAACCTGAAATACTTAATGACAACAACAACAAAATTTGTGTGCACAGTGCCATTAATTAGAGATGTCTCCATAAGGCCCATGAGCAGGTCTTTTTTGGGGGTCACTTCTCTCCCTCTTGTACCACAAAAACACAAGTACACACAAAGAAACTGAATGGTTAAGATCCCATCCACTGTCCATTGCTCTCAAGTGGCATCTATTGAAGTCCAAACTACGACACCAAAAATTACTAATTCCTCCCTCCATCCTCATTCTCCAAAACAAAGAGCAAGAATTCAACAACCAAGAATATTTTCATAGACTTAGCTCTCTGAAAACATCGTGAAATTAAGACAATGGACTTAATTTAAACCACAATTAAAGGAATACCAGCCCTCTTAAATGAGAAACAATCAGCACAAGAATTCTGGCAATTCAAAAGGCAAGAGAGTGTCCCCTTACCTCCAAATGAGCACACTAACACTGGAGCAATAATTCTTAACCAGTCTAAATTTTCTGAGATGTCAGACATGGAATTAAGAACTGAGATAGCAATAAAGTTAATTGAGATCAAAGAGAATGTTGAAACTCAATTCAAAAAAACCAAGCAACCCAGTAAAACAATTTAAGACAACAAGTAATGTTAAGAAAGACTGACACTGAACTTCTTGGGCTGAAAAATTCACTACAATAATTTTATAATACAATCAACAGTGTTAACAGCAAAACATAACAAGCCCAGGAATGAATCTCAGAGTTCAGAACTGGTTCTTCAAATTAACTCAGTTAGACAAAAATAACAACAAAAAACTTTTGAGAAAAATAAACAAAAACTTTGAGAAATATGAAATTATGTAAAGAGACCAAATTTATACTCACTGACAATCCTGAGAGAAGTAGAGATAACAGAAACTTGGAAAATATATTTGATGATACAGTTCCCCAAAATGTCTTTAATCCCTCCAGAAGTTGACATGCAGATTGGAGAATTACAGAGAACCTCAGATAGATACTATACAAGATGTTCATCTCCAAGGAACATAGTTATCAATTCACCAAGGACAATGCAAAATAAAAAATATTAAAGGCAGCTAGAGAGAAGGGGCAGGTAACCAACAGGGGGAACCCCATCAGGCTAGCAGCAGACCTTTCAGTACAAACCATACAACCCCAAAGAGATTGGAGGCCTATTGTCCGTGTCTTTACAGAAAATGAATTTCAACCAATAATTTTATATTCTGCCAAACTACGCCTCATGAGTGAAGGAGAAATAAAATCCTTCTCTGACAAGCAAAATGCTGAGGGAATATGTTTTAACAAGACAAATCTTGTAAGAGTTTATTGACCAAGGGCTAAATATGCACTAAAAAGAATGACACCTGATACCAGAAAAGCACACTTAAGGACATAGGCCACAGACACTATAAAGTAAGTATGTAATCAACTCTATATAACTACCAGATAACAGAATGATAATGAAGTAACGATTGCCACCCGAACATCTTGGGATCCTCTTACCTTTAAGTCAACAAATAACAAGGGAGTTACAGTGTTGGCTGGGGTGACTGGCCTGGCGTAATCAGTCTACTATTCCATAATGGAGGTAAGAAAGAGCATGCATGGAATAAAGGAGATTGACTATGGTGTCTCTTAGTGTTACCAAGCCCTGTGATTAAGGCCAATGGGAAACCACAACAGCTCAATCCAGGCAGGACAGCAAATATCTCAGACTCTTTAGCAATGAAGGTTTGGATCACACCAGAAGGAAAATGACCATGACCTGCTGTGCTGCTTGCTGAAAGCAAAGGGAATACAGAATGGATAGTAGAAGAAGGTAGTCATCAATAAGAGCAATGACCACATGATCAGTTGTAGAAATGAGGACTTTGTCATGAATATTTCCTACTTCTTTTGTAAAAAACATGGTTGTGCATGTACATATTTGTATTAAAAATATATTCATTTTATTTCCTTTTTCTTCTATTATGTGACATAAGATTTGTTGATTTCATATCAACATTATATATTGTTGACGTTATGTAATAGCATTTGTATTGGGGATTGCTGCATTTATAGTTGTATAAAAGATAGCTGCATTATGTTAGGTATGATTATGACATTATTATTGTCTTTATTTGAAGATTATGTTCAGGTTGACAAGAATTGGACTCGTGATGGTTTATAGGGTCAACTTGGTTGAACTGAAGGATGCAAAGTATTGATCCTGAGTGTGTCTGTGAGGGTGTTACCAAAGAGGATTAACATTAGGCCGGGCGCGGTGGCTCAAGCCTGTAATCCCAGCATTTTGGGAGGCCGAGGCGGGTGGATCACGAGGTCAAGAGATCGAGACCATCCTGGTCAACATGGTGAAACCCCGTCTCTACTAAAAATACAAAAAATTAGCTGGGCATGATGGTGCGTGCCTATAATCCCAGCTACTCGGGAGGCTGAGGCAGGAGAATTGCCTGAACCCAGGAGGCGGAGGTTGTGGTGAGCCCAGATCGCGCCATTGCACTCCAGCCTGGGTAACAAGAGCGAAACTCCGTCTCAAAAAAAAAAAAAAAAAAAAAAAAAAAAAAAAACATTTGAGTCAGTGGGCTGGGGAAGGCAGACTCACTCTTAATCTGAGTGGGCACCATCTACTCAGCTGCCAGAGAATATAAAGCAGAAAGAAAAACCTGAAAATACTAGACTGGCTTAGCCCCACCCCAGCCTACGCCTTTATCCTGTGCTGGATGCTTCCTGCCCTCAAACAATGGACTCCACTTCAGACTGGCTTCCTTGCTCCTCAGCTTTCAGACTGTTTACCATGGGACTTTGTGATCATGTGAGTTAATACTACTTAATAAACTCCCCTTAATATATATAAAAAAGGGAATACATATATATGTATATGTATACAATAGGATAACATATGTATATGTTATCCTATTACTTCTGTCCCTAAAGAGAATGCTGACTAATACAAAAGCAGAATTAATTATTTCTGCTGTTGTTATTGTAGTTATTGTTTTCCTGTACAAAAACTTCACACAGTTCAGAGGAATATGATTGCCTGTTAAATCATTAGTAGATTGCAACTCAATAAAATTTATGTATAGGCATGAGCTACTATGATGAAAAATTGGATCCATAACCAGAACAAGATATTCCAGAAGGAAACATTGTTCCAATAAAGCACACCAAATTTGAAATGTCATATTTCCAGATTCATAGTTTGGTATTAAACTAAGCAGGAGTTTTCCTTTCAGTCAAAATTTAAATAACTGAAAAAATAATCATTTAAACCTTATCATATTTATATATTAGTGTTAATTAATTAGATAGTTTTTGGAGAACAGTTTTCCAGAGTTAAGTATTGAAGAGAACATAGAAAGAATTTGGTAATTAACTGGCATTATTAAATGGTGAGGGTACAAGAGCCAGTACTAACTTCAATATATTAAAACTTATAAGATTCACTAGATGTTTAATTGTTCTTCCAACTTCTTAACACTATAAAATAAAGCTTTTGCTTCCATTTTGTTTTGGAAAAAAAAAACATGTAGTAGCACTATTAGATTATATCATTTTACTCTTTGTCTCAATATTATATATTCTTTTCTAATTCTCCTACCTCTCTTCTTGTCTTCCATCATATTAGCAGGTCTAGTAGGTGTAATAAATTATCTCCCAGTGAATCATAAAGTCCAATGCTTAGGTCCTGATCCCTGTCATGCTTCCACTGATAGTGGTATTGCCTCCTATATCCCAGGCAAGCCTGTAAAGTTGGTCTGACAAGAGTCTTAGCAAAGGCTGTTTTAATTTAGAGCAAGTTTAATTAAGACTCTCAGTAGAAGAGCACCACATACCTGCCTAGAATCGTACTAATGCGCAATGCAATTATTGGAATAGCATGGGAATCAGAACAAAGCAAATGGACAAATTTATCTGTCAGAAATTATAGACTACCATATAATTAGTGACTACCTGACAAGATTGAGGGATAATATTAGTAAGGAGGAGTTACTACATCACCTAAATGCTTTTGAAAACTAAAGAGAGAAAGTGAAGAATTATTTATAAAAATGACATACTTAGGGGAATGAATTCCAACTATTTCTGGAAAAGTAGTAAACTCATATGAAATATAAAATCATTGTGCTACATGTTAGTATTGGACTTTGATGCTATAGAACATATATTTGTGGTGGGAGAAAGAAGCTTATAGCAGGGTTCAGCTCTTTAATTCTCACAGGGGATAATGATGCACTCTACCAAAGTTATGCATGGGAGAAAACTACTCTAATCATTTATATACAGTGGTAGAAGGAGGAAGGACCTACTCTTCAATACTCTTCAATACTTCAATATGAAGTACTTCTTTAGGCAAATTTGACAACTTAGTGTCCGTTTTATAGAATGAAGGAATAGACTGACTAGATTCAAAGAGCATTATTTTTCCTCCTTTGACTGTTATCGGCTGTGTGACTGCTTCTTTCATGTGGTAGCATATATTTGCACCTTCCAAAAAGGAGCATATAAAGCAATGCATTCATCCCCCAAATAAAATACTAAAAGACATTAACTAGCTTATCTGAATCAATTTTCATCTATTTACTTTTCAAACCAGTGCCCCATGTATCTGTTTTGCCTTATCTTCTTCCCTTTCTGTCAGCATTTTCCTTCCCATACACTCACTTCTTTGAGCAAAGCATTTGTATAATCTACTTTCAGTGTTTTTACAAAATCAGAAGTAGCATTTCCAGTTCACCTTTTGTAGTTGTTTGACCTTGCTGCTTTTCTGAACATAAAAGTCTTATTCTCTGTAGAAGTTCTGGTGGTATAAGAAACTATCAGTCAATTTTACTGATGCTACAAACACTTCAATTCACTACAAAGTTAAGAGTATCATAGTAAATCTCACATTATGGGTTCTATTTTCAAATAATTGACTTAGGAGCAAGAATTATTTAGGCCCATCTCTTGCAAGCAGTTGGAATCATGGCTGAAAAGAACCCAGAATATCAATCTGCAGCATTAGTGACATCATAACAAATGTCATAGCCTGAATTTTCAGGATACAGCTTATGAGGTGTAAAATGTTGTCATTCAGCGGTACAAGGGCTAAAGTGCAATTTATGGGAGACATGGAAACAGTAGGGGAAGAACTATTCTTTGCATCAATGATATTCACCCTCATAGTCCACAACAGAAAATATATTTAAATTTCTAAATGTCTAACCGAAATACCAAAGTCTCCTAATAATATGAGTTTATATTTACTTTTTCAAAAACACTTTAGAACATATTGTTTGCTAGTTTATTTTTTAAAGTGAAAGAAAACTAGTGTGGATGGTTCTACTAGTGGACAAGTGCATACATGATATTAAGTCCATGCGTGAAATAACTCTCATCCTATTCCTAGAATATCAAAGGGTGACTTTATTAAAGGTTGTCTTCATTTAAAATGCAAATTACATGTAATAGTACTTTTTAAAATACCTGAGCATAAATTCCGTATAAAAGAGAAAACATGGATACATCTCACAGAACACATGAAATAGGGTTAAGTTACTTATGTATCACCCTCTACTTATTCATGAATTCTCACAAATGCAGCATGCATGTGGGTACACTCACACACACACACACACACACACACACACACACATACACACAACCAGGATTCAAATATCTTCTTGTGCATCCTGCAAGAATATTTCTTACTGGCCTCTCCCTGCAGTTCTCAGACTATTATACCATATTACTTATCTCTGATATTCCTCTCCATATTTGAATGTTCTATCTGTTTTTATACTTCCATTATATTTCCTCTACTTGAAATATTGCCCAAATCACTTCAAACTCTTTTTCTTTTTTCATTATCTATTTTATTTAGAAAATATTTAATTGACAGAAATACATATATTTATGGTATACATGATGTTTTAATACATGTATACATTGCAGAATTACTAAATCAAGATAATTTATATATACATTATCTCATCTTTTTTTGTAGTGAGAACATAAAATCTACCCTCTTGGTAACTTTCAAGTATACAATATATTGATTTTAACTATCATCCCCATGATGTCCAGTAGATCTCTTGAACTTATTCCTCTTACCTAACTGAAAGTTTTTATCCTTTGACCAACATCTCCCCAATTCTCCAATCCCCCTGCCTATGGTAACCACAACCCTACATTGTGCTTCTAAGAGTTCAACAACAGAGGTCTACTTCTACCTTAAGAGAATGATACAGTCCCAAGAAAACATTATAATAAGCCGTTAGACAAAGGGGTGATGTGCAAATAAACTATATTATAATGCAGTTTTATTTCTTTGAGTATGAGCTTTTCCTATTTTCTTGTTACATTTCTCTTTCTATAAAATGTTCTAAGAAAGAATCCTAGGAAAGAGAACCTCCTTCTTGCTTTAAGATTTAAAGAAAAGTGAGTGTCCAACTCACCTGCACCTCACTCCAAGCACAGTTTGTAATTAACTTTCTAAACCACCAAATACGTTTCTCAATCTCCATACTAACCTCCCATTTTAGGCAACACCTTTCTCTTTATGGAATGGTGGTAATAGGATATTGTTGCAACATGGCCTATTGTTTACTGTAGTCCGTTAATTAGCCGTTTTCTTAGCTTACAGCAGTACTCAGAAGGGATGAATATATATTCCTGTATTTTTTGCAACAGCAGTTCAAGAATGAAATTTTGACCAGTCCTTACTGCTTAGTTCTTTTCATAGATGGGCTTGCTATAGCCATCTTGTAGCATAAAATACTGTGACTTACAGATATTTGAGCTAAAATGGACATGGATACCTTTCAGTCCAGCACCCAGTCCATGCAGAAATACTTTTCTAAAATATCTTAAACAGAAGAGAGAGTATAAGATTAAATTTATACAAGTATATATCAAATATATTGTGGGTTCCATTCCAGACCACAGCAATAAAGCAAATACCACAATAAAGTGAATCAGATAAAGGCAGGTGCAGTGGTTCAGATCTGTAAACCCAGTGATGTGGGAGTTACGTTTACACTGTAGTATAGTACATTAAGTACACAATATCATTATGTCTTTAAAAAGTATATACCTTAATTTTAAAATACTTTATTGCTAAAAAAAAAATTAATGATAACCAGAGCATTATTTAAGTCTTAATCTTTCTGCTGGTAGTGGGTCTTTCCTCCAAGTTCATGGCTGCTGACCGATCAGGGTGGGGACTGCTAAAGGTTTAAGTGGCTGTGGCAATTTCTTTCTTTTAATTTTTATTTTATTTTATTTTATTTTATTTTATTTTATTTTATTTTTATTGCATTTTAGGTTTTGGGGTACATGTGAAGAACATGAAAGATTGTTGCATAGGTACACACATGGCAGTGTGGTTTGCTGCCTTCCTTCCCCTCACCTGTATCTGTCTTTTCTCCCCATGCTATCTCATCCCACCTCCCCACCCCCCCGTCGCTCCCCCATTTCCCCCTAACGGACCCCAGTGTGTAGTGCTCCCCTCTCTGTGTCCATGTGTTCTCATTGTTCAACACTCGCCTATGAGTGAGAACATGCGGTGTTTGATTTTCTGCTCTTGTGTCAGTTTGCTGAGAATGATGGTTTCCAGATTCATCCATGTCCCTACAAAGGACACAAACTCATCATTTTTGATGGTTGCATAATATTCCATGGTGTATATGTACCACATTTTCCCTATCCAGTCTATCATCGTTGGGCATTTGGGTTGGTTCCAGGTCTTTGCTATTGTAAACAGTGCTGCAATGAACATTCGTGTGCATGTGTCCTTATAGTAGAACGATTTATAATCCTTTGGATATATACCCAGTAATGGGATTGCTGGGTCAAACGGGATTTCTATTGTTAGGTCATTGAGGAAATCACCACACTGTCTTCGAGAAATGCAAATCAAAACCGCATTGAGATACCATCTCACACCAGTTAGAATGGCGATCATTAAAAAGTCTGGAGACAACAGATGCTGGAGAGGATGTGGAGAATTTACACTGTTGGTGGGAGTGTAAATTAATTCAATCATTGTGGCTGTGGCAATTTCTTAGGATAACAATGAAGGTTGCTACATTCATTGACTCTACCTTTTACCAAAGATTTCTCTGTAGCATTTGATGATATTTGATAGCATTTATCCACAGTAGAACTACTTTCAAAATTGCAGACAATCCTCTCAAATCCTGCTGCTGCTTTATCAACTAAGTTTATGTAACATTCGAAATGCTTTATTGTCATTTCCATTTTTCCTTTGTTTTAAACTTTTATTTCATTTTAAACTTTTACTTTAGGTTCAGAAGTACAGATTTGTTATGCACAGCTTTATTACATAGGCAAACTGTGTGTCCTGAGGGTTTGGTGTCCATATTATTTTGTCACCAAAATAATAATATTACTCCATAGGTAGTTTTTCAGTTTTCTCTCTCTTCTCACCCTTCATCCTCAAGTAGGCCCTGGTGTCTGTTCTCATCTTGTGTCCATGTGTACTCAGTGTTTAGCTTCCACTTATGAGAGACAACATGTGGTATTTTGTCTTGGTTTCTTCTGTTAGTTCACTTAGGATTATGGCTTCCAGCTCCATCCATGTGTCTGCAAATTACATAATCTCATTTTTTGTGGCAGCATAGTATTCCATAGTGTATACGTACCACATTTTCTTTATCCAGTCTACCATTGATTGGCATTTGGGTTGATTCCATGACTTTGCTATTGTGAATATTGTTGTGAATATATGCATTCATATGTCTTTGTGGTACAACAATTTATATTCCTTTTAGTATATATATCCAATAATAAGAATAATGTGGACACAGGGAGGGGAGCACTACACACTGGGGTCCATTGGGGGGAAATGGGGGGGATGGGGGAGTGGGGAGGTGGGAAGAGATAGCATGGGGAGAAATGACAGATACAGGTGAGGGGATGGAAGGCAGCAAACCACATTGCCGTGTGTGTACCTATGCAACAATCTTGCATGTTCTTCACATGTACCCCAAAACCTAAAATACAATTAAAAAAAAAATCATCCAAAAAAAAAAGCCATTCCAAATTAAAAAAAAAAAAGAACAATGGGTAAAATAATATTTCCGTTTGAAATTGTTTGAGAAATTACCACTCTATTTTCCATAATGACTAAATTAACCTACATTATCACCAGCAGTGCATATATGTTTTCATTTCTCTGCAACTTTGCCAGAAGCTGTTATTTGTTGACTTTTTAATAATAACCATTCTGACTGGCGTAAGATGGTATTTCATTGTGGTTTTCATTTGCATTTCTGTAATATTAGTGATGTTGAGCATGTTTTTATAAACTCCTTTTCAAACTAGCAAGTGTATGTGTTATTTAAGATAAAGTTCATATAATTTGTCCTCTGAAGAACTTTCTCAACTCTACCCACCTTAAAGAATTATACCACTGTATACCATGGCCTATTTTGTTGGGGGCTGGGAGAAAAGGTGTGTATACCAGTATTACATCAGTTACTGCATTGTTTGGTTATTTATTTACATATCTGTCACCTCAGCTAGAATGTGAGTGTCACAAGGGTAAAGATTGTTTTGTTCATATTATACCCTCAGTACGTATTAAGGGCCCTGGTACAAAATAGGTGCCTAATAAGAGGTACATAAATTAATGAATGAGAATTCAAATGCTACTTTGCTCCTGTGAGTAAAATTAATAGCCTCTTAAGCAAACTATGGTTTAGAAGGGAAGTTCTATTGAAGAAAAAAAAAGCCATGAATATTTCAAAGGCACGTAAGTTTAACTAGAATTTCCTCTATTTCAAATGTTTTTTTCACCTTGCAATTATTAATACAGGACACAATATAATAAACATAGACAGTTTTTTGGTAACTGTGCTTCAATATATTTGTTATATGAATAGTTAATAATTTTGAATACTTCTGATTGAGTAATAATATTGTCAATTTATTTTTGGTAAGCACAACTTTCTTGAACACATATTATTTGCATGTATAGTGTGTACCAATCAGTATTACCTAGGCATCTCTGATATGTATCGAAATAAACCAGCTAATTTTACCAGTAAGTCTAATTTAAAATTAGATTATGACCTGTACAGTACATACTGAAAATAAACAGAATGTATCCTGAATTGGGACACTAAAACAGATCTAAAAATGAGATTTAAAACATAATGAATTAGCAATGATAGGCAATAAGCAGGATTCTTAAAAAATGGTCTTTAAAATTTGGGTGAGAAAAACGTGTTGTCAGATGAGTTGGTGAAGTAGACCAAAGTGTATCAGTGAGTTACTCAGCACATTTTACTTTGGCAGCCTAATAAGTACCCCAGGATTTTCCAAAACACAGAAAAGTCCTTTGTTTATGTACCTGTGTGAATCTCTCTATTTCCAAAAGTGAAAAGAGAACAAAAGAGCATGGATGGGTAATGTTGAAGAAAAGGATGCTTCATCCTAATCTAGGTCGCAGGGAAAATTGTTCAAAACCATTTTATTCTTTGTAAAGATAAACCCCAAAATGCTGCCACTGTCAAGATCTTCTTGAATAGTCTGCCTAAAAGCTGTTTCAGTGTTTCATCTATCTTGTTTTGAAGAACAATTTTTTAAATTAGGATGCTATTTTTGTCTGACTGCCTCTAGTTTTGGTCATGTTAGTGATACTATTTTTCATTCTATCTTGAAAATGTTTTAAAAAGTGAAAAAAAATTTCATATAGCAATTTCACATTTCCTGTTGTACACCAAGACAAGACTCTTGTTAATGGAAATTGATTTTGTGTAGGTTACATAGAAGAGTTGTGTACTTCTCTCCATATAGTTACTCATTTCTGAGTGTAGTCTGAGAGATTCATAGCCAGATGTGTGCGTAGAACTACATGGAAATGCTAATAGCAACTCTGATACTTGAAATGCTAGCAAGCTAATTTCACTCAAATTAAATGTGATTCATAAACACCTTCTCTTATGATTCCCTGCCTCCACCCCCAACAAACACCGTAACTGTATTCCTGGGAGGAGAGCAATTCTATAGACTATTGGTATTTGTTTCTACAATTTCAGGAAGCTTACAGATTAATTGTATTCAGTTCCCCAATTTTGAAAAGCTCAATTGCAACAAGCCAAAGATGTGAAGAGAATAAGAATAAATAATATCTTGCTGTTTTGACATCTCTGACATCATGTTGTTCCCTTTATTTTGACATACAAAAGTAAATTGTATTTCTAGTGCTCATTATTCCAATTAGCAGCAGATCATCTTAGTAACAGAGTCTTTCTCATCTTATACATAATACAAGGCATTAAGACCCATTATTTTAAGGCAAGGCTCATATGTGACATATTTTATTAAAATCTCTTGATTAATATTATCCACCAAGAAGTGAAAATGGCTAGCATACTATATGAGACCCCATGGTACGATTATGTTTCTGTTTTTAATGATGCAAAAAATCTGATATACCATATATTTTAATTATCTACTTGCTTGTCTACACTCTTTAGAACCTAAGCAAATGAGGGCACAAATTTCTCTTTCTGTTATTAATTCATTTAACCCCAATGTCTTCAAAGGTGTTTGACACATAGTGGCTGTTAATAAATGTTTCTTTAATGAGTAAATGCATGAACACATGTAAATATACTTGTTTGAAATCACTACCATTCAAGTCATAGGACGTCTCCCTTTTTCACCATTACCACTCACAGCAACTTCAAATAGGAGATATGGAAGTAAGAATGTTTTTCCATCTTGTATACCATTTCACTATACCTCCAGCACATCTTATCTATTCCTAAATTTGTGTTTTTGTATGCTCTATTCTCCAGTTAAAATTTCTTCACTCTCCATCTCTACCAATCTACGTACCTTCCTCCCTTAAAAATCTGTCTCCATATCCTAACCCTCCAGTCATTCTTCTTTACATCTTCCCTATGTATTCTCTCAATATCTGCATATTTTATGCTTTTTGTGGACTAAAAATGGTCGACTGTTTGGTAAATGTTTATTCATAACTCTTTAGTCTCAAATGTACATCTCCAACTGAATAGGAACCCCTTAAAAGGAACAATTAGTCTACTGCGTGGAGCACTCCCCCACCTCCGATTTCTTAATGACCCTTAGTCCCCCATCGTCCTGCAGAGATTAGAGGAGGATTTAACACCTGGTAGCACTTTCCTTCTTGAAATTTCATCACCATTTTTTCTCTGCTTCCACAGGATCCACCCTTTCTTATTTGTTTAATCTTTTTTCTAGTTTCTCTCTTATTTCCTACTATATACCGCTCATTCTTCTTTCTCAAAACATGGCACTTTTGAATCACATCAACAATTTTAAATATATTTCAAAAATTAAATGTATTTTTTCACTAAAGATGATCTGTATATAAAATTGCAAATCACATAAAACATTCTTATTACAAACAGTTTTGCTACTGGCAATATCTTAGATTACTTTCTTTATATTTTTAATATGCCATTACAAGCAAATAAACAAAAAACTTGGAGTCCCACTCTGTATATACAAATTTTACCTCATGACATGAAGCTTTTCAAATAAAAATTTTTCATGATTGTTTCCTATCTTCTAATGTGTGCATGTCCAAAGCCATACTATCTTCGAGCATAAGCTTGAGGGTGGTATTTTTATCTTAAATAAATGATATAAACGATTTAATCAAAATTTGTGTATTGTCTTTGTATAGCATTGGGGGAAGAAGGAAAAGGTAAGGATGTGAGTTAATTAGTACTGATTGTTGGTAATGAATTAGTTCTTGTATTATCTAATGCTAACATCATGCTGCAATGTTTTCCTTAGAATTATAGATCTTTTTAAATAAATAGTAAAATAATCTTATTGTTCTTCACCATATAGATAAACTTTCTGTTTGAAGCAATCTTTTGATATATAGGTAATTTTGATCAGGATACATTGTGTGTGTATGTGTCCGTGTGTGTGTATGTGTGTATGTGTGTGTGTGTGTGAGAGAGAGAGAGAGAGAGAGAAAGAGAGAGAGAGATAATTCAGTAATAGCTATTTAGGGTGTTTGGGGCATGATTATTCATGGAGGTAGGAAAAAGAAGGTTACTGTAAAGTAAGCTTCAGATTTCATAATATTTTACTCTTACACAGTTAAAGTGATTAGAGCCCTTTGAAAAGCAAGCATGTCTCTATATCAGTAGTATGATGATTAATTAAGAGAAAACTTATTCCTCATCACAATTTAATGTCATTATCTGGATGATTGTTCCTCATTTGACTCCATATAAAAACATTTCTTCCATCAGAAGACCTAAATAGTGTTTGAAACCTGAGGACAGACTCACCTTTTCGGCCACCAGTTACCATGCCTCTTTGTCTTTTAACCTTATTCTTGCCTTCCAGCTTCTACATAGTTGACTCAGTGCATTGTTAAGCTTCATGTTCTCATGTTCATATCCTTTAAACAAATTTTGCTTTTCCTGAGCAAAACAATAATAAAAATAGTTCTGGAATCTTTGCCAAATTTGATTCCAATGTCCATGTAGTTTGGGAAATATCTTTACTTTTGTTATAACCTATGCCTTGGTATTCCTCTGAATTCAGATTGTAATTTTGGATGTCCACAGGACATTTAAAGATTACTTTCATAGACTAAAGATATTTGGAAAGCAAATCTTCTGCTGGTTCTGAATAAAAAATATAGCTATAGGTCCAAGATCATCACTGGAATAGGTTGTCTGAAGATTTGCCAAACCAAAAGATAGGAACTAACTTGTTTTATAACTTCCTTTCTCATAACCCTAAAACCAACTGAAAGGTTTTGGTTGAAAATTTTCCAACATTTCTTTGTAACAGTTTCTTCGGATAAGAAAATTGATCTCCCAAACAACCATTTTCTATGCCATAATGATATACTTTTTTAAAAGATTAGTCATTTTTGCTTGTGTTATTATATTGTTATTTTTATATATTTCTATTTACATTTTCACTAAGATTGTGCAGGCTTTCATCATATAAATATACTTTTTTTGTGTACAATTTTTATTTTAGAATGAGGAAGTACGTATGCAGAATTATTACAGACTTGTATTGTGTGATGCTGAGATTAGAGGTACAATTGAACCCATCAACCAGGTAGTTAGCATAGTATTCAATAGTTTTGCAACCCTTTCCCCCTCCCATCTTCCCTCTCTAATAGTCCCTAATATTTATTGTTTCCATGCTTACACCCACATGTACACATTGTTCAGCTTCCTCTTTTAAGTGACAACATGCGGTATTTGTTGTGTCAGTTTCTACATTACTTTGCTTAGGATAAAGGCACATTGCTGCAGAGGACATGATTTTGTTCTTTTTTAAGGCTGCATAGTATTGCATCTGAATATATACCACATTTTATCTAACCAATACGCCATTTATGGGCACCTCACCTGGGATATTTCCATGTTTCTGCTATTATGAACAGCACTGCGATGAACATACACGTCCATGTGTCCATTTGGTAGAATTATTTATTTTCTTTTGAATATATACTCAATGATGAGATTGCTGGGTCAAATGGTAGTTCAACTGTTAGTTCTTTGAGAAATCTTTAAATTCCTCTTCATAGTGGCTGGACCACTTTATATTCTGTCCAACAGCGTCTAAGTGTCTCCTTTTATCCACAGCCTTGCCAACACCTGTTTTTCACTTTTTTTTTTTTTTTTTTTTTTTTGAGATGGAGTCTAGCTTTGTCACACAGGTTGCAGTGTAATGGCATAATCTCAGCTCATTGCAACCCTGCAAACTCCACCTGCCAGGTTCAAGCAATTCTCCTGCCTCAGCCTCCCAGGTAGCTGGGACTACAGATACATGCCACAATGCCTTGCTAATTTTTTGTATTTTTGGTAGAGACGGGGTTTCATGATGCTGGCCAGGGTGGTCTCAAAATCCCGACTTTGTGATAGGCCCACCTCGGCCTCCCAAAGTGCTGGGATTTCAGGTGTGAGCCACTGTACCCAGCATGTTTTTTACTTTTTAACAAAAGCCATTCTGACCGGTATGAAATAGGATCTGATTGTGATCTTGATTTGCATTTCCCTTATGATTAGTGACATAGAGTATTTTTTCATGTTTGTTAGCCACTTGCATGTCTTCTTTTGAGAAGTGTTTGTTCACGTCTTTTGCCCACTTTTTAATGTGGTTATTTGCTACTGACTTGTTGAATTGTTTCTTTGTAGATTGTGGATATTACACTTTTGTTGGATACATAGTTCGTAAATATTTTCTCCTGTTCTATAGGTTTTCCATTGCTCTGTTGATAGCTTTGTTTTGTTTTGTTGTGCAGAATTTATTTAATTTAATTAGGTTTCATTTAGCAAATTTGTTTTTGCCACAATTGATTTTAGAGATTTAGCCATACATTATTGCCTACTTTGATACTGAGAAAGGTATTTCCTAGGTTTTCTTCTAGAATTTTTATAGTTTGAGGTCTTACATTGAAGTCTATAATCCATGTTACTTTTTGTGTATAGTGACAGGTGGGGTCCAGTTTTATTCTTCTACATTTGAATAGCCAGTTATCTCCTTACTGTTTACTGAATAAGGAGTCCTTTCCCCATTGCTTGTTTTTTGTCAAGTTTGTCAAAGAACAGATGGTAGTAAATGTACAGCTTTATTTCTGAGCTCTCTTCTGTTCCATTGGTCTATGAGTCTGTTTTTGTACCACCACCATGCTGTTTTAGTTACTATGGATTTGTGGTGTATTTTGAAGTCAAGTAATGTGATATCTCCAGCTTTGTACTTTTTGCTAAGGATTACTGTGACTATTTGAGCTCTTTTTAGTTCCATATGAATCTTAGTATAGCTTTCTCTGTGAAAACTCTGTGAAAAATGATATTGGTAGTTTCACAGAAATAGCATGGAATATGTAAATCGCTTTGGGCAGGATGGCTATTGCAGCTATATTAGTTATTGCAATCCAAGTGCTTGGAATGTTTTTGCATTTATTTATATCATCTCTAACTTTTCTCAGCAGTGTTTTGTAGTTCTCCTTGTAGAGATCTTTAACCTCTTCAATTTAATTATCTTTCTAAGTATTTTATTTAAGTGTGTGGCTATTATAAGTGGAATTGTGTTCTGTATTTGGTTCTCAGCTAGAACGTTATAGGTGTGTAGAAATGCTACTGATTTTTGTACAATGATTATATATCCTGAAACTTTACTGAAGTAGCTTATCAGTTCTAGGAGCCTTTTGGTAGAGTCTTTAGGATTTTCTAAGTATAGACTCATATTGTCATAAAAGATAGATAGTTTGGCCTCTTCTCCTATTTGGATGCCTTTTATTAATTTCTCTCTTGCCTAATTGCTCTGGCCAGGACTTCTAGTACTATGCAGAATATAAGTGGTGAGTGTGGGTGTCTTTGTCTAAAACTAGTTTTAAATGACCTAAATGTTCCAATGTCTTTTTACTTTACAGAAAAAACATATTTCTGCCAAATGACATATGGTCTTAAAATATAGACGTATGAATCATTAATGATGCAAAGTGAAAACTACCCATAAAGTCCCCTAAATTAGTTTAGAGATCATTTGTATCTATCATCATGTTGATCGCAATCATTAGGAAGGGTATTAGTTTGTACTCATACCGTTAGAGAGAAATACCCTAGGACTAGGTAATTTATAAAGAAAAGAGGTTCAATTGGCTCATCATTCTACAGGTTGTACAGGAAGCATGACGTTGGCATCTGCTCAGCTTCTGGAGAGGCCTCGGGAAAATTTCAATCATGGCAGAAAGTGAAGGGAAAGATCTCCAGGCCCATCTTATACAGTCAGAACAGGAGCAAGAGAGAGAGGAAGGAAGTGCCACACTTTTTTAAACAACCAGGTATTATGAAAACTCACTCACTATTGTGACCAAGGGATATGATGCCAAACCATTCATATGCAACCACTCAATTGATGGCAGTGGCAGCCCATCTGGAGTACCACTGCAATGACACTGGCGGCAATGCGTGACAACAGCTGGGGTTGCATGCTCCATGAAGTAGGTGGGAGCAGAGAACAGGCAAGAGCCCCATACCCTTCCTAGTTGGCAGGGCAGGATTCTCGTCCTCTGGGTGCACCTACAGGCACCCAGATGTGGCTGCAGATCCAAGTATCTCTGCACGCTCAAGGGACTAGAAAGCCTCCCTCTCCCCACAGGCTCTGATGTGTCTGCTCCTATGTCTTGGATTCTCCCCACTCCCAGTGCCCATTCCAGAGTGGAGCAAAGCTGTGGCTGAGCTTGGGCACTGTCACAATCCAGCCAGTAGCGCACATACTTAGGGCAGTGCTGACATGCCAGTCCCCTGCTCCCTCAGCTCCCTCTGAACTTTGGATGCCAACAAGCATAGGAGGGAGACTGGTGGGGGAGTGTTGCTGAGGGCAGCTCAATTCAGGCCTGCAGATGCCCATCAGGCATGAACAGCCTAAGCATCATTGACAATATGATTGATGGTGGCAGGAGGCAGACAGGCTCCTGGACAGAAAGAGGTGAGTCACTGGTCAAGCTCACACTCAAGCCAGGGACGGCCTGACGCACAGGGGCCAGGTTGCCAATTCCAGGGTGAATCCGTGACCTGGAGTAAAATCTCCAGGCCCATCTATGGCTTCCCATGACTGGGATTTTTTTGGTTCCATATGAATCTTACTATGGCTTTCTCTGTGAAAACTGATGTAAACAACTCTGTGAAAAATGATATTGGTGGTTTTAGAGGAATAGCACTGAACATGTAATTTAGCATGCACTTTCTCCCTTCTGAAGACTGTAAAATCCCTGGATTCAGCCAGATTCACAGAAACTTCAGGACTAACAGATGCAAAAAAGAGCTACTGACCACGGAACTCCTCTCAGCTGACAGCTGGACACTCGGGATGACCTGCCTGAGAAAAGGAGCTACCAACTTTGGGTATCCTGAGAGCTGTTCTGTTGCTCAATGAAGCTTCTCTTCACCTTACTCCCCCTTCAGTTTTCTGCCAACTCCATTCTTTCTGAACACAGGACAAGAACTTGGGACCTGTGGAATTGTGGCACTGAAAGAGCAGTAACACAAACAGGGCTGAAACACACCCCCACACTCACCACTTTGCAGGTGATGAGGAGAGAAGAGTGAAAGGGGGAAGAGCTAGAGCCTTTCTGAGAGCCCAGACCTAGGAGCTCCCTGAACCAGGGCTGTGACACCCTTTTTGGGGCTCTTCAGTTCCTGCCATCTCCAAGCTTTCAGCACCACCACATTCCCCAGTGCCTGAAGTGGAAGCTGCTTGCAATTCACCTGGTCCTGCCACAGCCTCACAGCGAGCCAGTGCCTGGAGCTGCCCACCTAGCCACAACTAGCACACCTGGCTGTGTGTAGTGGCCGGACCCCATGTTCACTCACACACCCCTCACCGTTTCATGTCTGGCTAGCCATTGGCAGGCATGCAATCGGGCCAGTAGTACAAGCCAAGCACAGCCTGCCGGGCGAAGTGGGCAGATCAAGTTCAGTGGACCTGAGCAAAACTTGGAGAAAGGTACTACCAGCCACAGAGGTTTCACCTGGAAAAGCAACACCCTAAGGATCCTGTGACAATGATCCAATCACCTGCCACTAGAACCTACCTCCAACACTGAAGATTACAATTTAACATGCAATTTAGGTGGAGGCACAGATCTAAACCATATTATTCTGTCCCTTTCTCCTCCCAAACTTCATGTCCTTGGCACATTGCAAAATATAATTATGCCTTTCAAACAATCCTCCAAAGTATTAACTCATTCAAGCATTCACTCAAAAGACCAAAGTCCAAAGTCTCATCTGAGACACTAATCTCTTCTGCTTATGAGCCTGTAAATCAAAAAGAAGTTAGTTACTTCCAAGATATAAAGTAGTGACAGACGTTGAGTAAATACTTGTGTTGCAAATGGAACAAACTGGCCAAAAGAAAGGGGCTACAGGCCTCTTGCAAGTCTGAATACTAGCAGTGCAGTCATTAAATCTTAATGCTCCAAAATAATCTCCTTTGACTCCATGTTCCACAGCCAGGCACAAAAGGGGTGGACTCCCAAGGCCTCGGGAAGCTCCACCACTGTGGCTTTGCAGGGGTCAGCCCCTATGTCTGCTCTCACAGGCTAGCATTGAGTGCCCACAGCTTTTTCACACTGAGAGTACAAGTTGACATTGGATATACAATTCTAGGGTTTGAAGGATGGTGTCCCTTGTGTTCCAACTCCAGTAGGCAATGACACAGTGGGGACTCTGTGTGGGGGCTCCAACCCCACATTTCCTTTCTGCACTGCATCAGCAGAGGTTCTAAATGAGGGCTTCACTGCTGTAGCAGGCTTCTGTGGGAACATTTGATATCTAGATGGAGGCTCCCAAGCTTTGACTTTTGCACTCTGTGCCTCTGTAGGCTTAACATCACTTGGGAGCTACCAAGACTTACAGCTTGTGTCCTCTGAAGCAGCAGTCCAAGCTGTAGCTGGGCCCATTTTAGCTATGGTCAGTTGGGTCAGCTGAGATGGAGAAAGCAGTGTCCTGAGGCTGCATAGGGCAGTGGGACCCTGGGCATGGCTCATAAAACCATTCATTCCTCCTAGGTCTCTTGGACTGTGATGGGAGAGGCTACTGCAAGTCTCTGAAATGCCTTTGAGGCATTTTCCTCATTATTTTGGCTATTAACATTCAACTTCTCTTAACTTACCCAAATTTCTACAGCCTACTGAATTTCTCCCTTGAAAATTGATGTATTAGTCAGGATTCTCTAGAGGGGCAGTACTAATAAGAAATATGCATATATTAATAGGAGTTTACTAAGGAGAATTGATTTACATAATCATAAGGTGAAGTCTCGTGATAGGCTGTCTGAAAACTGAGGAGCAAGGAAACCAGCAGTGGCTCAGTCTGAGTCCCAAAACCTCAAAAGTAAGGCAGCTGATAATGCAGCCTTCAGTCTGTGGCCATTGGCTTGAAAGCCCCTGTCACACCACTGGTGTAAGTCCAAAAGCCAAATGATTTGGAGTCTGATGTTTAAGAGTAGGAAGCATCCAGCACAGGAGAACGATGAGGACCAAAAGACTCAGCAAGTCAGCTCATTCCACCTTCTTCTGCCTGCTTTTTTCTAGCCATGTTGGCAGCTAACCAGATGGAACCCACCCAGATTAAGGGTGAGTCTGCCTCTTCCAATCTACTGACTCACATATTAATCTCTTCTAGTAAACACCCTCCCAGACACATGCAGAAACAATACTTTGTGTCCTTCAATACAGTCAAGTTGACACTTAATGTTAACTGATCCAATGGGCTTTTCTTTTCTACCACATTACCAGGCTGCAATTCCTACAAACTTTTACACTCTACTTCTCTTTTAAATAGAACCTTCAGTTTCAGATTATTTCTTTACTCATGCATATAAGCATAGGTTTTAGGAACAACCAGACAACATCTTGAACACTTTTCTGCTTAGAAATTTCTTCTGCCAGATACCCTGAATCATCACTTTCATGTTCAAGACTCTACATAGCCCTAAAGCAGGGGCACAATGAAGCCAGATTCTTTCTTAAATCATAGCAAAAGTGCCCTTTAGTCCAGTTCCCCATAATTCCCTTATTTCCATCTGAGACCTCCTCAGCCTGCACTTTATTGCCCATATTACTAACAGCATTTTTGTCACAATCATTAAATATGTCTCTAGGAAGTACCAAATTTTCCCTCATTTTACTCCCAGAAGCAAGAGACAGAGAGAGTGGGGAGGCACTACAAACTTTTAAACAACCAGATCTCACAAGAACTCACTCACTATTATGATGAAGAGAAATGGTATCAAACCATTCATGAGAAATTGCCCTCATTATCCAATTACCTCCCACCAGGCCCCACTTCCAACATTGGGATTACAATTCAACATAAGATTTGGGTAGGAAAGCAGATCTAAATCATATCGGGAACAAAGATAAGAGGAGAACTAAATAAAATTAGAACAAGAAAGTATAAAAGATAAACAAAACAAAAAGCTGGTTATTTGAAAAGATAAATAAAATCAATATATCATTAACAAGATTAACCAATAAAAAAAATAAAATAAGCTCAATTAGAAATGTAATGGAAGATATTACAACAGATACCACAGAAATACAAAAGAACATTCAAGGTTACTATGAACATCTTCACACACACAAACAAGAAAACCTAGAGGAGATAAATAAACTCCTAGAAATATATTGCCCTTCTATATTAAACCAGAAAGAAATAGAAACTCGGAAAAGATCAATAACAAGTAGCAAGATTAGAACAATAATAATAAAAAAATGCCAACAGAAAAAGTCCAGGACCAGATAGATTCACAGCGGAATTCTATCAGTTATGCAAAGAATAACTAGTATCAATCCTACTGAAACTATTCAAAAAGATAGAGAAAGAAATAAAAGCCATCCAAACTGACAATAAGGAAGTCAAACTGTCAGAGGCCTCGGAGGCAACACAACACATCTACAACCATCCGATCTTTGACAAACCTGACAAAAACAAATAATGGGGAAATGATTCCCTGTTTAATAAATGGTGTTGAAAAAACTGGATAGCCATGTGCAGAAAGCAGAAACTGGACCCCTTCCTGATACCTTACACTAAAATTAACTCCAGATGGATTAAAGACTTAAACATTAGACCTAACACCACAAAAACCCTAGAAGAAAACCTAGGCAAAACCATTCAGGGCATAGGCGTAGGCAAGGACTTCATGACTAAAACACCAAAAGCATTGGCAACAAAAGCCAAAATAGAAAAATGGGACCTAATCAAACTCCACAGCTTCTGCATGGCGAAAGAAATAGTCATTAGAGTGAATCAGCGACCAACAGAATGGGAAAAAATTTTTACAGTTTACCTATCTGACAAAGGACTGATATCCAGAATTTAAACTAAAACAGATTTACAAGAAAAAAACAAAAAATCCCATTCAAAAGTGGGCGAAGGATATGAACAGACACTTTACAAAAGAAGACATACATGAGGCCAACAAACATATGAAAAAATGCTCATCATCACTGGTCATTAGAGAAATGCAAATCAAAACCACATTGATTCTAACCTCACGCCAGTTAGAATGGCGATCATTAAAAAATCTGGAGACAACAGATGCTGGAGAGGATGTGGAGAAATAGGAACACTTTTACACTGTTGGTGGGAAGGTAAATAAGTTCAACCATTGTGGAAGACAGTGTGGTGATTCCTCAAGGATCTAGAAATAGAAATTCCATTTGACTCAGCAATCCCATTAATGGGTATATATCCAAAGGATTATAAATTGTTCTACTATAAGGACACATGCACACGAACGTTCATTGCAGCACAGTTTACAATAGCAAAGATGTGGAACCAACCCAAATGCCCATCAATTATAGACTGGACAGGGAAAATGTGGCACATATACACCATGGAATATTATGCAGTCATCAAAAACGATGAGTTTATGTCCTTTGTAGGGACATGGATGAACCTGGAACCATCATTCTCAGCAAACTGACACAAGAGCAGAAAATCAAACACCACATGTTCTCACTCATATGTGAGTGTTGAACAATGAGAACACATGGACACAGGGAGGGGAGCACCACACACTGGGGTCTGTTGGGGGGAATAGGGGAAGGAAAGCGGGGGGTGGGGAGTGGGGGAGAGATAGCAATGGGGAGAAATGCCAGATATAGGTGAAGGGGAAGAAGTTACTTTGGTCGATTCCATATTTGTAGCAGCAAATCACACTACCACGTGTGTACCTATGCAACAATCTTGCATGTTCTTCACATGTACCCCAAAACCTAAACTGTAATTAAAAAAGAGCTAAAAGTAGAACTACCCTTTGATCCAGCGATCCCATTACTGGGTATCTATCCAGAGGAAAAGAAGTCATTATATGAAAAAGACACTTGCACATGCATGTTTATAGCAGCAAAATTCACCATTGCAAAATATGGAATTAGCCTACATGTTCATCAACCAACGAGTGGATAATAAAATGTGAATATATGTTCCAATGTTATCTTCTAGAATTGTTATGGTCAGGTCTTAGATTTAAGTCTTTGATCCATCTTGAATTGATTTTTTTGAGTTGAGAGATGAAGATGCAGTTTTAATTCTTCTACCTGTGGCATGTTAATTATCCCAGCATCATTTGTTGAAGAGGGTGTCCTTTACACACTTTGTTTTTGTTTGCTTTATTGAATACATATGCATAATATATATATATATATATATATATATATATATATATATATATATAACACACACACACACACACACACACACCCCAGCACACACACCAGGAACTACTAATCAGCTATTAAAAGGAACAAAATAATGGCATTTTAAACCACCTGGATGGAGTTGGAAACAATTATTCTAAGTGAAGTAACTCAGGAATGGCAAGCCAAACAATGTATGTCCTCGTTTATAAGTGGGAGCAAAGCTATGAGGATGTTAAGGCACAATAATGACATAATGGACTCTGAAGACTCAGAGGGAAGGATGGGAGATGGGTGAGGAATAAGACTACACATTTGGTGCAGTATACACTTCTTGGGTGATAGGTGCACCGAAAGTCTCAGAAATCACACCTAAAGAACTTATCCATGTAACCAAATGCCACCTTTCCCCAAAGAACTATTTAATTAATTAATTAATTAATTAATAAGTTAAAGGGATATCTGCTTTTTCATGTTCATTGCAGTATTACTGACAATAAACAAAATACGGAATTGAGCTAAGTAACTATCATTGGATGAGTGGTTAAAGAAAATGTGGTATATATACACAATGGAATAAACTTCCACCTTAGGGAAAAAAGGAAATCCTGTTATTTGTGACAACCTGGGCGGACCTGGAGAACCTTATGCTGAATGAAATAAGCCAGGCACAGAAAGACATATACCACATGCTCTCACTTACATGTGTAATCATAAAAAGTTGAACTCATACTAGTAGAGAGTAGGATGGTGGTTACCGTAGGCTAGGATGAGGTAGTAAATAGGGGGTTGTAGGCCAAAGGGTATAAAGTTTCAGTTATGCAGGAGGAATAAGTTTTGAGATCTATTGCACAAGAGAACAACTATAGTCAATAAAAATGTATTGTATATTTCAAAATAAGAGTATATCTCAAATGCCTCACGACAAAAAATAAGTAAGCGAGGCATTGGATATGTTATTTTGCTTGATTTGCACATTTCACATTACATACATATATGAAAACATAACATTATACCTCATGAATGTATACAATTATGATTTGCCAATTACAAATAATATTAGTTTAAAAATAAATAAAAATGAAAATAAACCATATCAGGGACATTGAAGAAAATTTTCTCATTTTAACTGCACAGTACTGGTGGCTAATTGTGCTCCAGAGAGCATGTAATTGTAAATATGCTTACAACATCTTAATAACAGTGGAGTAAACATGTTATATATATGAGATGGGAAAGCTTACCTAAATAATTGAAGTTCATTATGTCAAATTACCCTAAACTATAAATAAAATATGGAAGTAAATGACACTTGCTTTTGTTAATTTCTATCCTTGTAATACTTATGCTACCAAATGCCCTTTTTTGGATAACATTACCTGACAAAGATACTGAAAAACAGTGAAAACAATCCTTGTTCATCTGAAACACTTGCACTCCCTATGTGAATTTTTTTCTGATGAGACATGCATTACTGCTTTCATACCCTTTCACCAGGATGAGTCAGGGTGAGTTCACTATTCATGCACTAAGTAAAGGGAACAATCACACCTAGGAGTTTATTTATTTATACAACCTGCACTCTTTATGGGCAGTGAACATGCCATTGAAAACCTCTTAACTTTTGCATTATTCAATAACTTGTCCCCTTTCCATTTTGCAGTTATTGTCTATTTATAATGGCATTGGATTTTTAACTCTATTTTAAAAAATAATAATACTTTGAAAATTTAATAACTTACACAATGAGTGATATTTCCCTGATTGTATTATATTTCAAATAAAATTTTATATAAAAACTCAATTCAATGGAATATTTTGTTGTTTGAAACAATATTCTGTATACATTCTAAATAAATTATTTTCTACTCAAAAATAAATTCCTGTGTTGTTCCATACTTTCTTTCCAGACTCAAGTATATTTAATCTTATTTTTACTTTTGTTAAAAAAAAGTATCAAATGCTTATATCACAATTAATATATTATTCTTATTAATATGCTTACAAAATTATAAAATTCAGCAATATTGTTTTCAAGATATCTCTTCCCTTTTAAAATTTTGCCTAATGTAAAAACACTTTACACTCAAGGTGAACACACTTAAGTTATAATTAACACACTTTCAGCCCTGAGGATGCAAATCACTACTGTCAGTTTTGATTAGCCAGGAATAAATTGTTAGTCCATCACACATCCAGTCCCTACAGATAGTCTAAGAAATCATAAAGTTTTCTAAATTACCTAGTTTCCTAAATTTGCGTATCCCCTGTCCAAGGATCAATTAAAACTGTTTAAACCAAGAGTGCTGTCCACCAAGCAATGGTTTTTCTTATGCACATATGCACACACACACATGTATAGTTATTCTATGTTCACTAAATTCATAAGAATGAGTTAAAATCATATTGATGATTTAAAATTAAATGTATTATTAAAATTGACCAATAGTTGTTTATAAAAACCACAGAGCAATTAGAAAAACTTGGATAGAATACTGGAGGTGGAAAGGGAGAAGGATGGTAAAAGCAATCGGAGTGGACAATTTGGTTTATTTCATAATTTTTTCTAGGATCAGACTTTGGAAAAACTGGTAATACTGTCAACATATAACCTTTCTTTGAATTGTGTATTATATTTCAAACTGCCTAATCATAATTGAAACCCAGAGTATTCACTAGAACACTATAAAGTAACTTTTAATATTTCATTTGCTTTATTTTATGTATGGGGATAACAGATGGCATTCCACTATTTACTTCTTTTTCTGTTTAGGGAAAAAGGCTTTCTGACCTAATTGGAGATTACCAGCTTTAATGCCTCCATTAGTTAAGCTTTAACAATACAGTTAAAGAATAAAATATTAGCTTCATTCTTGAATTTATTTGCTTTCACAGATTTGGTTCTACCCTAATGTCATTTTAAATGTGCTTTTAGTATGTTAATTATAATTAACATCACTATCTCTTAAAAATTAGAGGGGTATGGAGTCAAAAAAATTAATGTATGATTCTGTCAATTATATTTAAAATTCTGTCACCAAAACCTCAGTAATGAGGTTTTATTTAAAAAAAAAAAAAAAAAAAAAACTTAATACTGTTCCTAGTTTCAAATCTCATTGTGTTTTATTTCTGGTGAAAATAATTTTGCTCTCATTTTGCTGTAACACAGACTAGCTTATTTTCATAAATAAATTTCCCCTAGATTTTTCATTCAGCTCTTTAAATATCAGAAGATTAGAAAATAGCAGCTTGTAAGAGGAGGACAACGATCTCCTAGGGTAGAACAGGTTATAAGGCACTTTGGAGAAAATGTAGGACATTCACTGCTGTGACAATTCTATGCTGAACTGGATAGTCTTGTGTTTCAACCAAAAAATATATTATACATCACAGAATTTCAGGGTTTATATATTTGAGATGATTAAAATTCATAGGTAAAGAACTCAGGGAGATGGTTCTAAGTGCTTCCTGCTCTGAAATTCTGAGGTGTATAAAATATTTTTGGTATTGCTATAATTAATATTGTTATATTACCAATGCATATGTAACATATACATATAATCATATGTATAAATATTTTGTATTGCACATATAAGTGTATTATACCTGTTACATATCTCAACCATATAACTCTTTCAGTACAATTTATTACTATGTAACATCCCTCAAACTTTCTCAAGCTCCTATGCTCTGAAAAACTTTCTTTGTAATTAAATCAAATCTCTCCTACTTCAGATTTCATTATTCATAAGTTTCACAGCATTTTCTGTCAGAAAAATATATAGAAACCATGTAGTCCCATCCTTTGCATTTAACAGGAAAGAGGCAGAATCTCACAGATCTCAAGTTAATGGCAACTTAAAGATAATTTCATGACTCATTCCTGTATCTCCTGCCCCTCAGTCCACTATATCATTCTGTCTCCCCCATTTTCATGCATTTTTGCAAACTGTTAAATCTCTGTTCTACCTTTGATACCTATGTTAATTCAAACAAACACAAACTCTTTTTGCCTCAAGGATTGAAATATCTGGTACCCCAATTTCCCAGATAATGAGAAGTGTTGACAGGTTGCCTCCTGAAATCTTTCCTACCAACTGTTATTGCCACATTTCTATTTTTCTTGTCTTAAGATATATTACTTGGGAGGAGTGACACAAAACTATCATCACTAACGAGTATCCTAAAAAATCGGAGTCTGATCAGATTAAGTAAATGTATTCATTTTCTACTACTGCATAACACATTACCACAAATTTCCTGGCTTAAAACAATGTAAATGTATTATTTTACAGTTCCCATAAGTCAGAATTCTGAATTAGTTGGGTTAGCTCTGCTTAAAAACTCATCAGGCTTAAATCAGGATGTTGGCAAAGGGCTGCAATCCCATCTGAAGCTTGAAGTCCTCTTCCAAACTCACATGGCTTTTATATGAACTTAGTTCCTTGGGATTGTAAGATTAAAATTCCAATTTTCTTTCTGGTTCTCAGCTGGGGGAGGGTGTGAGGGTCATTGTTATATCCTTTAAAGTACCAGTCATTCTCTGCCTCTAGGATGTCTTCACAACGTTTCTGAGAAAGTGGCAGGAAGAAGCCAAATGCCTAGGCAGATAGGGGTGAGTCCCTGGTGAAACCCCACCTCCAAACCGAAGACAGTTTAAAGCCTGAAAGCCAAGTTACAAGTTAAATCCTTGGACCAGACTGAGAACTTCTCTTCCTGTATCGCATGATTTCCTCTGATTGGTTCCCACTCTTCACTTATTTTACATATATCTACACTTTCCTAATTGATTTTCTACTCTGTAGTGTCCACCTTTGAGTGTTTTATTCACTTTAAACTTGTTTCCATATTCACAAACCAATCAACACACACTCTCCATTCTGAGACTTATAAAAGTCACCAAATTCAGCCACATGGGGGTAGGGGAAACAATTCCACATCCTCTCCTTGCTGAGAACTTTCCTTTCACTTAATAAATTCTACTCCACTTACTCTCCATGTTTGTGTGCCTAATTCTTACTGATTGTGAAGCAAGAACTTGGACCTGGCTGAGCTAAGGAGCAGAAAGACTATGACAGAGGTTTATTTCCTCAAGGCCAGCAAAATATATGTCTCACATGCTTCAAATCTACTTTCAAGAAGGGCACAGTTTCTTTTATAGCCTCAACTCATTAAGTCAGAGCCAATCAGGAAAATCTTCCTTTTGATTAATAAAAAGTCAACTAACTTGGGAAATTAATCACATCAGCAAAATCCCTTTGCATTTATTATATAATGTAACTTAATCACATAGTAAAATCCATCACATTTCCAGTCCTTTATAACTCAAAGAAAGGGAATTATGCATGCTATGTCTACCAGAGGGCAGGAATGTTAAGGGTCATCTCAGAATTCTTTTAACTACACTACGTATTCACCTAGCAATGAGGAGAAGATAAACATTGGGTGACTAAAGGAGAAATATGAATAGTATGCATATGTTTAGAGAAGATGATCCTAAGACAAAACCTTGACTCTTGACAGTCAAAACCATGGCCACCATATTAAATAACTTTAGCTGTTTTGTGGATATTTTTCTAAGTTCACAGTTTAATTGTGTTTAATTAATACTTTTTAAAAGAAGGGTATTTATAAGTACTCACTATCTACTTCCAAATATTTGTTTTATTTAATCCCCATAAAGACCTGGAAAGAAACATAATTTTTACATCATCCTAAGAAAATATGTTCATAATTTGATCAAAGTAATACATAACCAGTTACAGTAGAGTTGGAGTTGAACTCCAATCTTTTCTTTCTAAGTCCACTACATTTCTACTACATCAAAGGCCCCACAACTTACTTGCTCTGTACACTGGGCTCCATTAGCACAGGTAGAGGGCTATCAGTATATAATGCAATTCTTGACCTCATTGAATATAACAATATAACATGTATTTGGCAAAACAGCGGTCTCATAAAAATCATGAAATAATGGAAAGTAATTTAAGTATGAAGTGAATAGTAGTTAAGTTGTAGACACATTTGTGGTACTACAGAATAGCAAGCATATCTTTATTATCAATTTTATTATTCTCTTCCTACTTCTGTGTTTCCACACTAGACCATGAACTACTTGAAGACAAGACTAAATCAAATTCTATCTTGTAGTCAAAAAAGTTGGCACAGAACTTGATATGTAATAACATAGGCTCTAAATTGATGTTTGTTCAAAGTCAATTATTTTCACTATAGAGTACTTTTCATTGTTACAATTGCAGTAAAATTTCTTATTAAGCAGGCTCTTTTCTACCTAAAGCATAGGTTATACTAAAAAACTAGTAAGAATTTTGAAGCAATGATCACATGGTTTGTAGAAAGGCAATATAAAATCTAGAATAAAATAGTATTCAGAAAAGGAATATTAAATTAAAAATAAGAAATTCCCGTTCTAGATACTAATGAACCAAAGATGACTATTACAAGATCTCTACCCTTGAGAAAGACACTTACAGTCCCATGGAGAAAGAGCAACAAGCACAAATTATGGAAGAGCACAGAGAGTATGCCAATAGAGTATCTGTCATGGTGGCACTGGGGAAGAAGTGGCGAGGCCTGCTTGGGAATACATAAACACGTGTTTTTGTCAGTCCTATGGGAGTACTTAAAAAGAAAAATATTGTTACTTTAATTAAATTAGCATGGGTTGTGGCTTCTCTGAGAACAAAGAAAAATATGTCTCTCTATATTTCAGTTTCTAAGACAAGGGAACCACATTTAGACATTAAATGCTAAATATGCATAGGGAAGCCTTCATTGAATTAGATTAAAAATTACTTGAAATAACTCAGTTTTATGACTGCAAATGAGAATGGAGTCATCTAATAGTGATGACTTCATTTACCAATGCACAGTTTTGATGTATGGTATATACTAAATATATATGGTAAATATAAACAAATCTATATACTAAATATGATTAAAATGTTTATAATATAAATTCTAATCTCTTTTCATGTTAAATGATCAAATTGTATAACTAATGCTTATTCATTGCAGTTGTTTCATTCTGTCATATGAGAAGATCTTTAGTAAAAGAAGGTCGTGTAAATTGTATAATAAAAGTAAAATAGATATTCCAGTAACTGTGAACAGAACAGGAGATAGATTGCATGGAAATAAATGCACACATTGTTGCTGATGCTGATTCTAATGAAGCAGCTATGTTTTTATTCTGCAAATGTTTTTAGTTTGTAATTAATCATTTTGTGAAATGATTTTCCTCTTAAATCCAAAATTAGATTTTTTTGCCCCCTTCTGACAATTCATGAATTTCGTCTTATCAGATCAGTATTTCCAGAAGAGACAGAGGCAAAGCAACATATTTATACACATGTAATGTGACTTTTATTGCAATGATATAAAAATAAATGTATTTTTTTTCTTATAATTTACAGAAAGAAAATGTTTAAAATTATATTTGGATAGAGTGAGCTTGGTTGGATCCAGCAAAGTCTGAATACTAAATGTACAAGTTCTGTTTTAAAGCTTGAGGAGTTATTTAAATAAATTTACCCACAGATGTAATATTAGCTGAAATTATAATCAAGTCAAAGAAGGGCTTAATATGTTTTTACTCTCCATTTTTTCTAACATCTAACATACAACCTAAGAGTTCTCAGTAAATATTTGGTTCAGTGAAAGAAAGAATTAACAAATACGTTCTTGGGTAGCCAATACTTAGTAGGTTATGAATTTGTTTATAAAGCCATGGATAGGTTTGGCATATCTTTAAACTTAGAATTAAGGATATAGGGGATAATTACTTGTTCTAACACAAAATATTAGCACATCATCTTTACCATTTCCATTTTCATTGGCCATTTTCTATGTAATTAAGTTCTCAAAATGTTTCTGAAACTTAAGAACAGTAAAAGTGTATTCTATCAGAACTATGCTAGCCCTTATTTCACAAGCCAAGAAACCACTGTCAGGATTCTGTCAACCTCAGTGTCTGTTCATTGTAGTAATAAAATTAACAATCAAAATTGACCACAAAGTGAGTATGTGGACCCAGTAGACTTACTATGATCCAGACATGAAATAGAAAGTCTTTTATTACGTGGCCTCTATCTATCCCACACTCTAAACAGCAATCTACGATAATACTTGTATCCTCAAGAATCAACGTCAACTCATCCTGAATCCAATGGTCCTAGAATTGTTTGTTATTCCACTTTTCCCAATATACAACTACACAAGTCATAGGTCCATTTGTATAAGGACTGGAAAATCAATACAACAACACTTGCTATGCCGTCTTAGAGTTCTTCCTCATGAAGACCTGGCATCGTCTTCAGTCAGTGGGTTTGCGCCTGAGAACTTGGCTCTTTCCAAAACTAGCCATGGGATCACTACTTTATTGAGACTGTTTCCCTCAGGCTCACAGTCATCCATCCTTGGTTATTTTTTGTTGTATACATTGGGCAATATTCTTTTTGGTTGCACATCTCTGAGCCTTTGATTCTTTCATCCATCCCAGGTTAAGTCCTACCATTTCTATTTCACTTTGTGAGAACCACCACATTTTTCTCTGCTACGAGAGACAACTTAGCAGTGTTATTAGCACCATGTCCAATAGTCCTTTCTAAGACAGTAAATTCTGTGTTTCAGGAGAGTGCACTTATACTAATTTTTCTTATCAAAATTTATATTCCATCTTGTTTGAAACAGCATCAATGGGATCTAGACTGACTCACACACACACACACACACACACACACACACACACACAGACTTCCTTCTGGTACGTGTCAGCTAGATATTTAAGCAATTTTAGTGTATAGCTCCTTTTCTTCTTTAGAAGGCCCAGTACTTATTTGACTGGTTTATATTGTAACATGACTGTAATTATTGATTTGTTAGCTATGAAGTATGAATGTAGATCCACAGGGGGCAGGTATTGCATTTGAAAGGAGAATCCTTTACATTGTCTTTAAGCAGGGATGCAAACTACCATTCAAAGTGGAAGACTAGGCTATTTTTATAGATCCAGAAGGTTAAAGGTAATACAGAGATTGAATTTTCAAGTGCATCAATGCAGATGGCTCCATCCAAGTCCTGAAATCATAACCTTTTCCAATTAGGGCCCTGACTTTGGCATTTCAGATTTGCAGTGGATGAGAATTCAACCTTCTCTGGAGTTCTTATATTCCTATAATTAAGTGCAGGATCTGATTATCACCATTTTCTATCCTTCAACTTCTGGAGATGATAATATCTTTATATGCTGCCAAAGAAATCTTCTGGCTTTCATATTCAAATTGTATTGCTTATTAATCACTCTCAGTCTTTCACTGTCTTTTTCCAGTGCATAAATTATCCCTAACACAGTCATCAGGTTCAAAAGTTCTTAGAATTAGTCTTATTATTGCTCCAAAAAAAAATTGTTCAAATGCCTGAGATATACTTTTCTGGGTATTCACTTCCTTCATTATTTTATCCCAGTTCATCATTAATGAAAATGCAAAGTATTGTACAACAGTAAGAAGCCAGGGGAAGCTGTCAGTTATTCATCTGCTATCAGTTAGCCATCACATTTTAGAATTTATTCCCAGGAAGCTTCCTAGTGCCAACTGTAATATGTTGGGTTCCTCAAAAACCAGATTCTGAGACCTTCAGAGTTTCAAGCAGGAAGTTTATAGGATAACAATACTCATGGGGAGGGAGGGAAGCAGGATTGAGCAGAGGGAGAAATAGGACTGCTGGGAAATTGCAACTGAGGTCTCAGCTAATCCTATGGGGATCTCTGGACTGCAATGGCTCTTCAAAGTTCTCCTGCCTTAAGGCAAGAGGTCTCTGCCTTTGTGCTTCATTATTTACCAGGCATCACATATTGGCTGACCCCATGAAGATGATATGAATTTCAGTAAGACAGCTATCTTTTGTTAGAGTGCAATTTGCGTAATGGAATTCAGGTGAGATTCATGAGTCACCAACACTCCATACAGCCAGGGCCCAAACTGCCTCTTCCTGAAGGGGAGACATGGGCAGTTTGTTATGAAATCTGCTACAATTTCCCAAAACATATTTGCAATTCCACATGGACATTCTGGAAGCTTTAAAATGTAACATAATGAAATAATTTATAATAGTGATTTTGAGAAGCGTGGTAACTTGAAAGTAAAAATTAATTTTATGGCAGGATATATACTCGATGATTTTCACACAAGATGGAATACTCTGCTTAGGTTAGAAGCTGGCCAGTGATTCACAAACTTTGCAAACCGTACAAAGCCCAATACTATGTAATGTATAATGTGAGCCTGTACGTTTAATTTGCAGGCTTTTGTACTGAATTTGACTTGGAAGTGTTTGCTGGAAAAAGGTCCTGGTCTTGATTAATGTGCTCCAAAGGGCTCCTTTGCCTGGCTATCCACAGCCAGATAACGGTGCTTAAAGCCATACTTTAGGTTCCTCATGAACCATTTTTTCTTCCCTTTCTTGTAGTTGCCATATTTCAACTCACCACACAATGGCTGCTAGGTGCATGTAATGACTTTCTGAGAAATAATTATTAAAATGCCTGACAGAGGAGATTATATTCTTAAAAAACAGACGTCAGGAAGACTGATAAACTGGACACAATTTGCCACTTCTTAGTTAAATACATAATTCAGGAATTAACTTTGTTTTCAATGGAGCAAGGTGTTCCACTATATCTTAAGGATAAGTAGGCAGAGGGAAATAGAGGCTGATTTTAATGTGAATGAATAATATAATCCTAAATTGTTTCTATAAAATAAAAAAATCTTCACTATTTGTCTTTATTTTTTCTTAGTTCAAATAATATCTCACAAATATTAAGCAATTTAAAAAACTTTCACTATGGCAATATGGTTATTCAAGTGAAAAATTAGCACTTTAAACGACTTCCAAGCCCACAATGAAATGTTTCTTATAACAATCTCCTCACCGTTAAATTGGATTCACTTTCAAGTCAGTCTCCTTTCAGGCAAAATTATCACATATAATTAGCTTTCACAGAGACTTACTCTAGCCAAACTAGGCTGTCACTTTATATACAAAGTATATTCTTATGTGAAGGGTCAGAGACCCTCATAATTATAACTGCAAAAGATTTCTCTAAAGATAATAATAAGCTTGTCTTTAGCGAGACAGTTTTAGCTTTAACTAAGGTCTTTCAAATCGAGATATATTGTATATTTGAGGAATGGGGTAGGTAGAATTGAGTACCTTTCTGAAACAAACTTTCTTAGACTTGTTTCTCTATGAACAATTTTCTTTAGGATGGCTTGTTGCAGATTTTTCTTTTTCTTCCCTATTACTCCTTGAATAGTTTACAAAATACAATAACCATAAAAGTCCAGAGCAATTCAATACAAGTATTTCTAAATTCATTATTTGGACAAAAATTCCCTGGGAATAACCAGAAAAAAAGTTGAGTTGGGATAGAGGCAATGCAAAGCATGAAGAAGACAATATAGAAATAAATGAGGGGTAACTCTCCTAAATGGAAGTAACATTTCTGAATCAAGTCATATATTAAGTAGAATCCAAAAGCTATGACATAAAATGACCCTTTCAAGGGTGTATAATTTTTTACTTTTCTGGTCAATGAAGTTAGCTCTTCTGAATGATTTCTACTTCAGAAGACTACAGATACTGCTCAATAAAGAACATTTTAAAAACAGGCTGAAGGGGACAGAAATGATGTTTAATTTGAATGGTAACAAATACATAAATGTGATGTAACAAGATGTTGTAGGAGCATAATTTAATAGAAATAATAAGTCTCTAAAAGTATGAAATATTTGCCAAGCAAAATATGGAAATATATGGAAATGACATTTTCCTACAATTTGTCACTGCTAGGTTGGCCCATGTTGCCAAACCTACCAAAATGTTGATGGCTGTGGCGTCTTGCTTGTTAGTAGAGCCACACAACCTCGACTGTTTACTTCCAGATTCCAAATATCACTCAGCTGTACCTTCTCTGTGGAAACTAGTCACATGACTATACTCTGGTTAAAAAGAGGGAAACCAAAATGTGTTTTAAATTCTAAATATAAAAAAGCAACTTTGGGAAACTATCCAACTGGAAAGCAATTTTCAAAAGATTTGGCTGTTAAAAACGGCATCATTCCTTTAGGGCAGTAAAGATGATTTTCAAGTCAAGGATGAACAGAGGTTCCTGTACAAGAGCTAAGCAGGAGTCTTAGATAGCAAACAGTTCAGACTGGAACAGAGAGACAGAGGACTTCAGATGGTAGGTGTTCAGAAAAAAAGATGAAATTGGTAAATTAAGCAATGAAACGGATTATTTTCTAGGCATGGTAGGAACTTTAAATTTTTGGTGAATCATTTTGGAAGAACTCATAGGTATTTAGAAAATTTAGCAATAAAAAAGACAATATTTAAATTCAGTGATATATTTAGGTTGCTCCAACAAAGTTAAAATTATAGTACAATGTTTGGTTCAGCAGTAAGTGAATTACTTTATAATATGGATAAAATACAAACACTGAATGATGACTTAACTAAAAGAGGTGATGTATTGGGAGAATGGGTGGAAGAGAAAGGGTAAAAAGACCGTGAAATAATTTAATAGCACTAAGCCTCATTATCTCAAATGAAAAACATGTAATATCTATAATGGAGACATTAAAATATTTGAAAGGTATATCATTTACAAATATAAAAGTTAATCCCATAAGAGAGGGTACAAGGCATACCTGAGACATAAAAGGATTTGTTCCAGGTTTTCATTATAAACATTTCTATATAAATTATGTTTTAAAAATGATAAGCATGTAATTGTTTGGTAAAAATTAAAATTTGTTAAAATTCGAGGAAGCTGAGCAAGATGGTTTAGTAGAAGCCTCCTCTGATCATCCTTCTCATAAGAACACAAAACTGAACTACTATCCAAACACAAAAGGCACCTTCATAAAAAGCAAATATTAGGTATGTGATCACAGTACCTGGTTTTAACCACATATTGCTGAAAGAGGCTCTGAAGAGTGTATAAAGTACGGTCTTGAATTGCTGACCCATCCAACATCCCCTTGCAGTAGCCCTGTGGCATGGAGAGAGAATATGTGTACTTCAGGGAGGAAGAGATCAGTGACTGTGAGATATTGCATTGGAACTCAGTTTTGCCTTATCGCCGTGGGAAGAAGAACCAGGCAAAACTCAGTGCACATCCATGGAGGAAACATCTGGACTAACCGTAGCCAAAAGAGAATCACTTAGCCCAGTGGTTGGAACCTAAGTTCTGGCAAGCCTTGCTACCTCAGGTGAAAGTGCTATGGGGTCCTGAACCAACTTGAAAAGTAGTTTAGGCCACAAGGATTGCAGTTCCAGGGCAACTACAGGTGTGGTGTTGAGCTCAGAGCCAGTGGACTTGTGGGGTATGCAACCCAGCAAGATACCCCTCAGGGTGACCAGAAGAGTGACTGTGTCACCTTTCCCCCAACACCAACGCAGCCCAGAAAATATTCCTTCCTTCTACTTGAGGAGAGGAGAGGGAAGGGTAAAGAGGGCTTTATCTTGTAATTGGATGTCAGCATAGCCACAGAAGAATAGGGCACCTGGCACAGTCCTGAGGCCCCCATTCCAGGCTCTAACGCCAAGACAGCATTTCTAGAAATGTGGTGGGCCAAAGGGGAACCCAATGCCATGAAGAACAGGACCCAGATCTAGCATCATTCAACGTCTCACTAAAGAGTCATTGGACCCTAATTAGTAGAAATGTAGCCAGGCAGTTTTTGCCATAGGAATTGGGTAAGACTCAGAAATATGCTGGTTTCAGATGTCACTCTGCATATTTCCAACTGTAGTGCCTACAGGGAGACTCCTTCTGCTTGAGAAAAGGAGAAGGAAGACTTTGTCTCTCAGCTTAGATACCAGCTTGACCACACTGAGGAAGAGCCAAGCAAGCCCTTAGGGTCACTAAATCCAGGGCTTGGCTCTTGGCTGGCATTTCTGGACATGCCCTGAGCAAGAGGAGAAGTCACTGCCCTCAAGGGAGAGTCCACAGCCTAGAAACATTTACCACAAGTAGACATAAGAGGACCTGCTTCAAGTTAGCAGTAGTCAGGTAGTAATTGCCATGTGCTTAGGGTGGTGTTAGCCACTGAAAGAGACTCCTCTGCTTGTGAAAAGTGGAGAAAAAAATGGGAAGGACTTTGGCTTGTGGCTTTGTTGCTAACTCAGCCACAGCAGAATAGAGCACCAGGTAGATTCTTTATGTTCCCAACACCAGGCTCTGTCTCCTAGACAGCACTTCTTGATCCACCGGGTACCATGGCAACGTTACTACCCTGAAAAGAAGGACACAAGCATAGCTAGCTTCACAACCTGCTGATTGCAGAGCCCTGGGGCCATGAATAAACATAGATAATAGCAAGGTAGTTGCTACCATGCGCCCTGGGCAAGACCCAGTGCTTTGCTAGATTCAGGTGTGACTCATCACAGTCCCAGTGGTGAGGGACACTCAGCACAGCTAGAGGAAGCTCAGCAGAGAGAAAGAAGAGAGAGAGAGAGAGAGAGAGAGAGAGAGAGAGAGAGAGAGAGAGAAAGAGACACAATTTTGGGGGGAAAAGGTAAGGAAAGAATACAAGGTTATCTGCCTGATAATCCAGATAATTCTTCCAGATCTTACCTAAGGTGGTAATTCTAAAAGTCTGCATGTGTCACAATGTTGCTGGGTTCATGATGCCCCATAAGGCAGATAGAGCCACAGTGACTAAAAACATAAATCACAACACTGAGGTCCCTTCAAATACTTAAAAAGTCTCCACAAGAAGGATGGGTATAAACAAACCCAAACCATAAAGACTGCAACAAATAACTAATGCTTCAATGCCCAGACACTGAAGAACATCTACTAGGATCAACACCATCCAGCAAAACACAACCTCATCAAATGATCAAAATAATCCACCAGAGACCAATGCTGGAGAGACAGAGATATGAGAGATATGTAAATTTTCAGAAAGATAAGTAAAAACAGCTGTTTCAAGTAAACACAAAGAAATTCACTATAACATAGTGAAGAAATTAAGGATTCTATCAGGTAAATTTAACAGAGATTGAAATAATTAAAAATTTAAGCAGAAATTCTGAAGGTAAAACATGCAATTGGCATATTAGAAGCGTGCATCAGAGTCTTTTAAAAGCAGAATTGACCAAGCAGAAGAAAGAATTAGTGAATTTGAAGATAGGATATTAGGAAAAAAACACAGAGGAGATAAAAGTAAAAGTATAGAAAACAATAAAGCTTGACTTTGAGATCTAGAAAATGTACTCAAAAGGGCACATCTAAGATGTATTGGCCTTAAAGAGGAGGCAGAAAGTGAGAGAGAAAGAGAGATAGGAGTATAAAGTTTAATAAATGGAATAATAACTGATAATTTCCCAAACCTAACAGAAGATATCAATGTTTAAGTACAAGAAGGTTTTGGACACCAAGCAGAGTTAAGCCAAATAAGACTACCTCAAACCATTTAATAATAAAACACAAAAGTCAAAAATGTACCAAAAATATTTAAAGGGAGTGAAAGAAAAGAAACAAATAACATCCAAGTACATTCCAAAACATTTGGCTACAGACTTCTTAGTGGAAAACTTACATACCAGGAGAGAGTGACATGCCACATTTAAAATGCTAAAGAAAAAAACTTTTATCCAAAAATAGTATATATCCAGCTAAAATAGCCTTCAAACATGAAGAAGCAATACTTTCCCAGAAAAACAAAAGCTGAGGGATATCACTAACACCAGATTCATACTAAAAGAAATGCTAAAGAGAGTTCTTCGGTCTAAAAAAAAAAAAAAAAAAAAAAAAAAAAAAAAAAAAAAAAAAAATGATGTTAATTAGCAAGAAGTAGCCATCTGAAAGTCCAAAAGACACTCATCAAAATAACACAGGAAAACATGGAATACTATGACTGTAACTATGGTGTGTAAACCACTCGTATCTTGAGTAGAAATCTAGATGATGAACCAATAAATAATAATAACCATAAAAAATATAAGACATGCATAGTACAATAAAATGTAAATAGAAGAAAAAAATTTAAAAGCAGGAAGACTAAGTTTAAGTGAAAGTCTTAATAAATTTCCTTTTTGCTTGTTTGTTTATACAACCAATGTTAAGTTTTTATCAGTTTAGGAAATGGGTCAAAATATTTTTGGCAAGTCTCATGGTAACCACAAATTAACATACATATATTAGATACAGAAAAAAATAACAAGTGGCTGGTTGCAGTGGCTCATGCCTGTAATCCTAGCACTTTGGGGAGCCAAGGTGGGTGGATCACTAGGTCAGGAGTTTGAGACCAGCCTGGCCAACATGGTGAAACCCCATCTCCACTAAAAACAGAAAAATTAGCTGGGTGTAGTGGCATGCACCTGTAATCCCAACTACTTGGGAGGCTTAGGCAGGATAATTGTTGAACTTGGGAGATGGAAATTGAAATGAGCCAAGATCACACCATTGCACTCCAGCATGGGTGACAGAGCAAGACTCTGTCTCAAAAAGAAATGAAAAAGTAAAAAGCAAGAAATTAAAACATATCACCAGAGAAAATCATTTTTATTAAAAGGAAGACAGGAAGAGAGAAAAAAAGGAAGGGAAGACCAAACCAGACAACAATCCTTGCTCAGCTGTAATAACAATACATGTATTACATTTTCCAATCAAAAGATATAGAGTGGTAGAACAAATTAAAAAAAAAAACAATTTATTGCCTATAAGAAACACAATTCCCATATAAAGATACATACTGGCTGAAAAATAAAAATAATGTAAAAACATATTGCATATAGATGAAAACCAAAAAATAGCAAGAGTAGATATATTTGTATCAGACAAAATGATATAAACAGAAAAAGTAGAAGAAGCAACAAATAAGGTCATTATATACTGATAAAGGAGTCAACTCAGTGAGAGGATATAACAGTTTTAAATATATATGCACCCAACATTGGGGTACCCAGATGTATAAATTACATATTATCAGTGTTAAAGAGAGAGATAATCCCCAATACAATAAAAGCAGAAGACTTCAACATCCCACATTCAGCATTGAACAGACCATCCAGATGGAAAATCAACAAAAAAACTTTGGAGTTTTTTATAGACCAAATACACCTAATAACTATTTTTAGAACATTTCATCCAACAACTCCAGATTAACCATTCTTCTCAGCATATAGATCATTATCAAAGACAGACCATATGTTAGAACAAAAAAAGTGTTAAAAATTCAAAAATTAAAATTATATCAATTATCTTTTCTGACCACAATGGAATAAACCTAGAAATCCACAACAAAAGTAATTTTGGAAACTATACAACAACATGGAAATTAAATAATATGCTCCTGAATGACCAGTGGGTCAATGAATAAATTAAAAAGAAAATTGGAACATTTTCAGAAGGAAACTATAATGAAAACAAAACATACCAAAACCTATGGGACACAATAAAAACATTACTAACTGAAATGTTTATAAATATAATGTAAAACAATGAGCTCGTGTCCTTTGTAGGGACATGGATGAACCTGGAAATCATCATTCTCAGCAAACTGACACAAGAGCAGAAAATCAAACACTGCATGTTCTCACTCATAGGCGGGTGTTGAACAATGAGAACACATGGACACAGGGAGGGGAGCACTACACACTGGGGTCCGTTGGGGGAAAATGGGGGAGGGACGGGGGTGGGGAGGTGTGGAGAGATAGCATGGGAAGAAATGACAGATACAGGTGAGGGGAAGGAAGGCAGCAAATCACACTGCCATGTGAGTACCTATGCAACAATCTTGCATGCTCTTCACATGTACCCCCAAACCTAAAATGCAGTAAAAAATAAAGTGCTTACATTAAAAATGATAAACTTCAAATAAAAGTTCATCAATGAATCATAAAGCATGAGAAAAGCAAGAGCAAACTAAATCCTAAATTTGTAAAAGAAATAACAAACATTATAGCAGACGTAAAATTGAAACAGAGAAATAACACAAAAGATCAATAAACCAAAAACTTGATTTTTGTAAAAGATTAAAAAACAGACAAGAGCTATATAAATAGCATCAGAGATAAAAAAGGAAATATTACAAATGGTATCACAGACATTCAAAGGCTCATTAGTGGCTACTATGAACAACTATATGCCAATAAATGGTAAAACCAAAAAGAAATGCATAAATTCCGTGCCGGGCGCGGTGGCTCAAGCCTGTAATCCCAGCACTTTGGGAGGCCGAGGCGGGTGGATCACGAGGTCGAGAGATCGAGACCATCCTGGTCAACATGGTGAAACCCCGTCTCTACTAAAAGTGCAAAAAATTAGCTGGGCATGGTGGCACGTGCCTGTAATCCCAGCTACTCAGGAGGCTGAGGCAGGAGAATTGCCTGAACCCGGGAGGCGGAGGTTGCCGTGAGCCGAGATCGCGCCATTGCACTCCAGCCTGGGTAACAAGGGCGAAACTCCGTCTCAAAAAAAAAAAAAGAAAGAAAGAAAGAAATGCATAAATTCCTACAACCTACCGTGATTGAACCATGAAGAAATCCAAAACGTGAACAGATCAATAACAAGTAATGAGATCAAAAGATCAAAGCCATAATAAAAAGCTTCCAAGTAAAGAAAAGCCCAGTACCTGATGTTTTCACTGCTCTATTATACCAAACAAGAAGAACTAATACCAATAGCACTCAAAGTATTTTGAAGAATAGGAGAATACTTCCAAAGTTATTCTACAAAGCAAGTATTACCCTGATACCAAAACCAGATAAAGACACATCAAAAAAATAAACAAACAAAACCTACCAGTCAATATCCCATATGAACATCAATTCACAACAAAATACTAGCAAACCAAATTCAATAACATATTAAAAAAAATCATTCATCATGATAAAGTGTGATTTATTCCAGGGGTGGAAGGGTGTTTCAACATAGACAAAGCAAACAATGTGATACAGAATAGAACAAAGGAGAAAGATTATAAGATCATTTCAATTGATGCTGAAAAAGCCTTAGATAAAATTCAACATCCCTTAATGATTAAATACCTTCAAAAACCTGTTATTGAAGTAACTTCTGTCAACAATAAAAGCCATATATGACAGACCCACAGCCAGTATCAGACTAAATGGGCGAAAACTGAAAACCTTTTATCTAAGATCCAGAACAAAACAAAGATACCCACTTTTATTACTGTAATTCAACCCAGTAGTGGAAGTCCTTGCTACAGCAATCAGACAAAAGAAAGAAGTCAAATTAACCTTGTTTGCAGGTGGTATGATATAATATTTGGAAAAATCTAAAGACTCCAGTAAAAAATTATGAGAACTGATGAATTCAATGAAATTGCCAGATACAAAATTAACAAACAAAAATCAGAAGCTTTTCTATCTGCCAACAATGAACAATCTGAAAAAAAAAAGTTAAAATTAATCTTATTTACCATAGCAACAAAATTAAATACATATATTTAGGAATTAACCAAAGACATAAAAGGCCTTTACAATTACTTATTCACAAAAAACATTTAAAAGAAAACCAAAAAATGAAAAGATATTCCATGTTCATGGATTTCAGAAATCAATATTATTAAAATGTTCATATGACCCAAAGTAATCTACAGATTCAATGCAATTTTTATCAAAATATTAATGACAATCTTTACATAAATAGAAAAGCAATCCTAAAATTTATATAGAACCACACACACACAAAAATAGAATAGCTAAAGCCATTCTAAGCAAAGAAAATAAAAATAGAGAAATCACATTACCCAACTTCAAATTATGCTACATAGCTATAGTAATCAAAACTGCATGAAACTGGCATACCATACACATTGACAATGGAACAGAATAGAGAACCCAGGAGAAATGCATACATATGGCGTAAACTTCAACAAAGGTGCCAAAATGTATATTGTGGAAAGGACATAATTCAATTACCTTATTGATCTAAGTTATTTTACATCTTTGCGTGTCATCTATAGTGCCTTGGCTTTGTCCCTTGACTAGCTCTTTTCGTACTTTCAGGATGTTATCAAAACATAAGGCCTGAGCAGAGTAGCTATTTTATCCTTTGGAACACTTTCAGATTCTTTCCCCAAGAATTACCAAATGCACATATTCTCAGTATATTTCCCTTCACATACTGCTGGCCAGAATTGTATGATATGCTTAATTCCTAAATGAAATCTTTGGTAAATGGAATTGAATTAACCATGGTTGGCTTAGTAAAAATACATGGCTCTGTGGATGAAGGTTAATACTGAACAAACTGTAGTCTAGGCCAATGCACCAAAATGTAGCAGTCTCTCATTCTGAGATAGTACCCAGAGTTCTTTGCCTTACATCCAAGATAATTAAGGAGTGCAGACAAAAGGGTGAGGTTGGAGCAAAAGTTTAATAAGAAAAAGAAGAAAACTTTCTGCCAATGAAGATGGGGCCTTAATGGGTTGCCGACTATGAGGCTGGAGAGGCTTTTTATGGACTGGGGAAGGGGAAGGAATGGGCTTAGTATGCCAGCTGTCTTGGAGAAAGCATAACTCAGCTTGGTCCAGGACCAATCAGGAGCTGAAGTGATGATTCAAAGAAGATGGGCTCACAGTCTAAGAAGGAAAGGAAAATGTCCACAGAAACCCACCCAAGCTCACCGTGTTTATGCCCACAAAAGGAGAAGAAATTTTTCCTGGGAGCCCAATGATTATACAAAGGACAAAGCCATTTCTATGTTGGGCCTTGTTCCCTTATCTGAGTGAGCCAGAGGTTTGAGAAAGTTTTTATCTAAATGGGCTAGAGGTTCTATCTATGCAGCCACGGGCATGTCTCCAGGCACACCCTCCTGTGCTAGTTCCTTTATTAGTGCCCGAAGCTTGATTTTATTACCCCATGCTGCTTTCTATGTTATGTGGGTATGATGCACTGACCCATGGGTCGGTGGCAGTCCAGGGACCCTTTACTTGCTGTCTATTTAAGGCAAGCTAGTTACCTCCTCTCAGTATGAGACACTGCCAGTAAGAAAAGAATATGCGTGCAAATTTTGAGTAGCAATCAATAGTGTCTGTGACAGAGAAAGAAGACAGGACCCCTATCTGAGGAGAAACAGCCCAATCAGAAGATAACTCACCAAGATTCTGGATATCAATTCAACTGTCAGAACCATATCCAATAAGTGAACAAAATTTAAGGAAAATCATTTTTTTTTCACCTGTATATTTCTAAAACTCATTCATGTTGCCAGTAATTGTAGTTTATACATTACCACTAGTGTATAATGTCACATTATGTAGCTATACTATGATATATTTTTTAGCCATTCTCGTGCTGACAATCGTTTGAGTTTCTTCAAGTTTTGTGCTATTGGAAACAATGCTGCTATAAATCTTTTTGTACATATATAAATATTTTATAGTTTAAATAGTAAAGAAGTTGATGGCCATTGGGTTGTGAATATTGAAACTAATTAGATAATGCTATGTAACTGGAGTATTATTATGCTATTTTTATGAAGTGCTCAAGCAAGCAAAGTTATGTAATATATTTCACACTGACCTTTTCTGTGTGATAAGTATATTTTAGAAACAATAATTGAAAGATGAATTCAAAATTAAAAATTGTGATTATCTGTGATTAAGTATGGAAAAGAGACCAGAAGGTAGGGTAGGGAACAGGTGTAGAATCAATTGGTGATATTGTATTCTTGAAATGGATTAGTGAGCTCACAGTTCACAGATATAAATATATATGTGTGTGTCTGTGTGTGTGTGTGTGTGTGTGTGTGTGTGTGTGTATAAGGAAATAAACTCAATGAAAATAGCCTGAAGCTAAAGCAACTTCATAGACCGTTTCCACATTGGAATTTGTTAAACTTCAGGAAATGTCTATTTGTGTGACCTCGTCCATTCCAACTTCATGTTTCCTTTGTGTTTTCCTTGCAAATAAAATTGTAGGGCAAGAATAGACAGAGATGCAGGACAAGAGAGAGAGAGATGGAAAGTTAGAAAACCTGAATCAGATCTTTGAATTCAAATCAAGCACCCCTCTTCAGGTTTCTATTATCTGTATTCACTTGCTTACTTTTTGTTTTTTCTGTGCCCTTGCTCTTTTGAGTTTGATACCTCTTGAGAGTCTACAGTTTATTTGCTTCTCTCTCTATATATGGCATTGAAGGTAGATATTTTGATGACAATTCTATGAGTCATCACCTTGAGTTTTTAAAAGCACTATTAAGTCTTCATATATATATATACACATATATATATACATACAAATATATATAGTTTCAAAATTGAAGTAATAACATTTGTTTCTCACTTGTAGTTAAGAAAATATTTGTAACATTTTCCAGTCCCTTTGTACCCCAACCCTTTTTCTTATTTTTATTAGTTTAATAGTTGGTTGAAAAACCCATAATTAAAAAGTGAAAATAAAATCTCTCTTCCTCTCTCTTATTTTTTCTTTTATCCACTTTGTTACCCTAATATAGTATTTATTTAGATACTTCAGTTTGAATATATGCTCCATAAAGTTGAGTGTTTTTGAAGAATGGTTTAGTAGTCTTCAGTGTATTTCAATGTTTGATGCATTCCTCTTTTAAAATTTTATTTTGATTCACCTTTTGGTGACCTAGTGCACATTTTTATGTTCTTAATTTTTTTTGAATCTTCAGGAAGTGGTGGGGAATTTTCTGAGACTTTGGCTATTTAGTAAGTAGTCTCTAAAAGAATGATTTTAGAACTAGTTATAAGCTGATAACCTTGAGCATTTTTTTAAATTATCCAATTTCTGTTTCTTCACTTACAAAGTAGAGATAAGATCTAAGTTACAGTATTATCGGGACGATACTGTGAGTTAAATGTAAGGTGCCTGCTACATTACCCAATGCATACTAATTACTCACTAAATGCCCCATTTTCCTTCTCCTTTCCTTCTTTTATTTTCAGTCACATGTGAATGACCACATGGGCCATAATACTTTTCCTGCAGAAATTGTTGGCATTATGATGGTCTCTTGGCATTTATACTTATAGTACTAAATCCAGAAGCTAATTACATTTTTATTCCTTTATTATGTTATTTTTCTTCCATAATTTCTCATTAGAGTCTTCATTTTTCCTTCAGAAGTAAACACTCTCCTAGAGAGTGTTTTGATGCTTTTTAGTCCTTGTCTAAACCAGGAATTTTGGAATGAGCATCTAGGTGTTTTCAAGATATCCTGCTATTCTCCAAGGGTCAAAGGGAGCCAGTTAGGCATTATATCAAAAACCATCACTCCTAGTCAACAATGTTTTAAAATCAGCATAACTATATTGGGCCAAATTCAAAAGTGTAAGTAACTTTGTATGTTTTCTAATAGCATCTTTGACATCTTTGGGTTTGCCACCTAGAAGTAATTCATTTTCTCTTTAAATCATCTTTATCTCATCATCAATACCTTATATTTATGTATTTATTTAACTATTTATGTATATACACTATACAGTGTATGTACTTTTTCATATCATGACTCAGTATAAGTATTGTTATCTCCATATTTTTATTCATGACTCAGTATAAGTATTGTTATCTCCATATTTTTATTGATGTTTACATAATATAAAATCAACCATTTTAAAGTGTAAACTCAGTGGCATTTAGCACATTAACGACTTTGTCCAATGGCCACTTCTATCTAGTTTCCAGATAATATTTTACCCAAAAAAGAGATTCTGTACTCATTAGCAGTCACTCCCAATTCTCTCCTCCCCCAAATCCTTGACTCCCATTAATGTGCCCTCTGTCACTATGGATGTGCTTATTCTAGATATTTTACAAAAATGAAATCATATAATATATAATATATTTTGTCTGGCTTCTTTCACTTTGCTAGAGTTTACAAGGTAAGTCAGTGTTACATGCATCAATACTGTATTAGTTTTCATGGCTGAATAGTATTCTATTGAATCTATGTATCAAAATTTGTATATTCATTCATTCATTGATGGACAGCTCAGCTGTTTCCATCTTGTAGCTATTGCAAATAGTGCTGCTAAACACATATGTGGGCATTTATTTGTTTGAGTACTTGTTTTAAGTTTGAAGGAATGGGGTATATACCTAAGAGTATACCATATGCTTGGCCATATGGTAATTCTGTTTAACTTTTAGAAGAAGAGCTCAATCAATTGTTGTCAACTTTAGCTAAATCATTTTGTATTCCCGCCAAGAATTACACCTTCTTCACATCCTGAACATATGATTATTTTCTATATTTTTGATTATAGCATCCTACTAGGTATGAAATTGAATCTCAAAGTAATTTGGATGTGCATTAACTGAATGAATAATGATGCCAAACATTTTTTCATGTATTTTTTGGTCATTTGAGCATCTTCTTTAGACACTTTTTTTCACATACCTTGCTTATTTTTAAATGGGCTATTTCTCTTTTTATCATTGCACTATAATAGTCTTAAATATATGCTGGATACCAGAAACTTATCTTATATATGACTTGCAAATATTTTCTTCCATTAAGTTGTCTTGTTCACTTTTCCATTTTTAATGTTTATAGATACATAACAGTTGTAAATATTTATGGGGTACCTGGGAGATTTTGAAACAAACATGCAATGCATAATGATCAAATCTAGGTAGTTAGGATATCCAGCACCTCAAATAATTATCACTTCTTTGTGCTGAGAACATTCCAACATTTCATTTCTAGTTATTTTAAGAAAAGTTTATATATATATATCTTTAGTCCATTTTTAATCAACTTTTTTCTTTTGAGTTGTTTGAGTTCCTTATACATTCTGGTCACTAATACTTTGTCAGTGTCATTGTTTGCAAACCAAAACTGCATGGTACTTGCATAAAAACAGACACATAGACCAATGGGCTAGGATAAATAACCCAATAATAAACTTATACATTTATAGTCCATTCATTTTCAACGAAGGCCCCAAGAGCATACATTGAAAAAGCAACAGACTTTTTAATAGATTATATGGAAAAACTGGATATCTATATGCAGAAGAATGAAACTAGACCCCTATCTCCCACCATATATAAAAGTCAAATAAAAATGGGTTAAAGACTCTAATTTAAGACCTAAAACTGTGAAACTCCTGAAGAAAACATTGAGGAAACTCTTCAGAACATTGGTCTGTGCAAAGATTCATTGAGTAAGACCTCAAAGTACAGCCAATGGAAGCAAAAATTGGCGAGTGGTATCACATCAAGCTAAAAATGCTTCTGCACAGCAAGGAAAACAATCAACAAAGTGAAGGGACAACCTAAAGAATGGGAGAAAATATTTGTCTTTTCATTTCTGTGATAGTGTCACTTGATGCACAACATTTCTTCATTTTAATGAAGTCTAACTCCTCTGTTTTTTATTTTGTTGCTTATGTTTTTGGTATCATATTCTGAGAATTAATACCAAAAACAAGGTTATACGAATTTAGTGCTAGCTTTTATTGTAAGCGCATTAGAGGTTTAGCACTTACATTTAGTTCTTTGATTTACTTTGAGTTAATATTGTATATGTTGTGAGACAGGAATCCAAATTCATTATTTTGCATTGGCATATACAGTTCTCCTAGCATCATTTATTGAACAGACTGTCATTCCCCCATGGCATAATCTTGGTGGCTTAGTCTAAAATAAATTGGCCACAAATTATTTCTGGACTGGGAATAGAATGTACACTCTACTCCCTGGGTGTATATGTGTTTACTTATGCAAAAACTGCACTGTTTTAAATACCGCATCTTGGTTATAAGCTTTAAAATCAGAAATGTGAGTTCTCCAACTTCATTATCATTTTTCAAAATTGTGTTGCCTAGTAATATGGCTTAGCTGTGTCCCTGTTCAAATGTCATCTTGTATTGTAGTTCCTATAATACTCACATATTGGAGGGACCCAGTTGGAGGTAATTAAATCATGGGGGCAGTTTTCCTCATGCTGTTCTTGTTATAGCAAGTGAGTTCTCACAAGATCTGATGGTTTTATAAGTGTCTGGCATTTCATCTGCTGGCACTCACTTCTCTTGCCCGCTGCTCTGGGAAGAGGTGCCTTCCACCATGATTGTAAGTTTCCTGATGCCTCCCCAGCCACGCAGAACTGTGAGTCAATTAAATCTCTTTTCTTTCTATAATAAATTACCTCGTCTTAGGTATGTCCTTGTAGCAGCATGAGAATGGACTAATACAGCTAGTCAGCATCCCTTGCAAATCTACGTGAACTTCAGTATGAACTTTTCTATTTTTGTCAGAAGGCATTTGTGATTTTTAAAGAAGTTAGCATTGAGTCTATATATGGCTTTGGAGAGTAATGCCATCTTTATGATATTGTCTATCAATCCATAAACATGGGATGCCTTCCTTTTTATTTAGGAATTCTTTAATTTATTTCAGCAGGGTTTTGTAGACTGAAATGTGTAAGTCTTGCACTTCCTTGATTACATTTATTCTTACTGAGTATTTTATATTTTTGATACACTACTAAACGGACTTTTAAATTTTATTTTTGGATTTTTCATTGCTAGTTTATAGAATTACCACTGCATTTTTTGTGTTGATTTTGTACAGTGCAACTTTGTGGAATTTGTTTATTATTGCTAATAGTTTGTGTTTGTGTGTGTGTGTGTGTGTGTATTAAGATTCTTTCTATAAATAATCATATCATTGGTGAATACAAATAGTCTTACTTCTTTCTTTTCTATTTGAATGATTCTTTTTCTCTTGTCTGAATGCTTTGGCTATAACTTCTCATAATCTGTTGAAGAGAAGTGGTGAGAGTTGGCATCCTTATCTTCTTCAAGATACAAGAGGAAAGTTTTCTGTCTTTCACCATTAAGTCTTATGTTAGTAGTGGGTTTGCTACATATGTACTTCATCACTTTGAGAAAGTTTTATTCTATTTCTAGTTTGTTGACTATTTTTATAAAATGTTACATTTTGTTAAATATGCTTTTTGCATCAATTGACACGATCGCGTGCTTTCTTTACTTAATTCTGTTAATGTGGAAAATTTCGTTGACTGATTTTCTTATGTTGAAACACACTTGCATTGCTGGGATAAATACAACCTGGTCATGACATGGAATCCTAAATTTTATAATTTGATTATGCTTCCAGATTTGCTTTACTAGTATTTCTTGAGGATTTTTGCATCAATATTCATAAAGAATTGTTCTATATAATTATTTTCTTGTGACATATTTGTTTGGCGTGAGTATTGCTGCATTTAATGTGTTATGAAGTATTCTCTTCTACTTTTGCTGTTAATTTTTATATTTGTTTATCTAATTTGTTGGTGTACAAATGTTTGCAGTTTTTATTTCAATAAGGTTAGTAGTAGTGCCCCACTTTTAATTTTAGTTATTTGTGTCTTCTGTCTTTTTTCACATTGATTTTAGGTAAAATTTTGTCAGTTTTGGTAATATTTTCAAAATACCACCTTTTATTTAATCAAATAAAATTCTATTGTTTACTTTTTAAATTTTGCTTATCTTCATGCTAATTGTTACTTCCTTCCTGTTGCTAGTCTTGGATTTAGTCTACTCTTATTTTTCTAGCACCTCAGATATAGAGTTATTAATTTGGATTTTTTTCTTTTTTAATGTAGATTTTCATAACAATACATTTCTCACTGAGAACTGCTTTTGTTGTCTCCTATAAGTTTGGGTATGTTGTGCTTTTCTTTTTGTCTCTATGCATTTTTACATTTCCTTTGTGATCACATCTTTGATCCCTTGGTTGTTTAAGAATGTATTGTTTAATTTTCATTTTTTGTGTGATTTTGCCTTTGTTATTGATTAATAGACTCATTTCATTGTGGCTACAGAAAACAATTCGTACAATTGTAATCCTTTAAAATGTATTAAGACTTGTTTGTTGACCTAACATGTGGTCTGTTCTTCGGAATGTTCCATATGCACTTAAGAATGTGTATTCTGCTCAATTTGTTAGTGCGTTCTCTATATGTCTATTAGGTCTGCCTGATTTATAGCATTGTTCAAGTTCTTTATTTTCTTTCAATTCTATCAACATTTGTTTCATATATTTAGGGACTATATTGTTTGATGTGTGTATGATTATAAACATTTGCATTATTGATGACTTGACCCTTGATATGTAATGTACTTTTTTTATCCCTCATAACCTTTTTTTTTCACTTAAAGTCAATTGTATCTTGTATTAATATAAATATCCCAGCTCTTTTTGGTTACTATTTGAATAGAATATCTTTTCCTATCCTTTCATTTTCAAGTTATTCATGTCTTTGGATCTAAAGTCAGCATACAGGCTGATGATTTTTTATTTACTTCAGTCTGCTAATTGATAGATTTGTTTTTTATTTAATCCAGTTATATTTAAAATCATTACTGATAAACAAAAATATTCTTCTGCCATTTTGCCATTTTGCTACTCATTTTCCCTATCTCACATATCATTTTTGTTCCTCAAGTCTTCAATTTCTCCCTTATGTTTAATTATTTTAGTGTAATGTTTTGAATCTCTTCTCATTTTATTGTATCTATATTTTCAGCTGTTTTCCTAGTTAACACATTAAGATTATAACTAACATCTTAAACATAATGAAGTATTAAATTAATATCAATTTAGCTTTAATAGTATATAAAAATTATATTCCTACATATCTTCTACCTTGTTTTAAGCTGTTTTTGTCAGAAATTACATCTTTGTACATTGTTTACCATTAGCATCTATGTATATTGATAGTTGTATGAATTTATCTTTTGAATCACATGAGAAATAAAGAACTATAAGCAGAAAGTACAATAATCCTTGTTTTATGTTTATCAGTATTCTTCATTTCTTCATATGGCTTTGAGTTACTGTCTAGTGTCCTTTCATTTCAGCCTGAAAGACTCCCCTTAGTATTTCTGATACAGATGGTCTATTGTAGCAAATCTCAGTGTTGTTTATGAAAGAATATATACTATCTCGTTTCTTTGCATATTTCATAATTTTATTGGGAACTAGAGATTTGACTATTATAATTTGTTACCTCTGGAAATTTGAATCTTCCTCTTCTTTAGTGTTTGTTGTTGCTTGCTGACTTGTGACTTGTAGTTGATTCGTTAAAAACTTCTAAAACTATATTTTAAGTAGTGCATTCTTATTGTGTTTATTCTTTGAAGTCTTTTTCCCTTCAGCATGTGGTAAGCTAGTGGTTTAAAATAGACTTATTCAAATAAAGAGATAAAAAAAAGGAGGAGGAGGAAAATGGGGAAGAGAAGGAGGAAGGGAAGAAGGAAGAAAAGGAACAATTTAAAAAGGAGGAGCCAAAAAGAAGAAATAATTTCTGACCTTTACAGAATGTCTCTCTTTTTTTGAGCACTCCTTCGAGGCTTAGTCATATTTTTTAACAACTCTACATTAGTCTTCAGTTCTTGCTTACAATGAGCCTAAATCAGCCATTGATAAAATCTTAGAGTCATCCCAGGTCTTCTCTAACCATTCTTCCTTCCCTGGGCATTGTATTGGCTTTCTAAGTTCCCTTACTTGTAAGAACTTTCCAAAAAGCCCTTATTCTTCAAAGCAACTATTGCCCCAAGTATTTCTACTAGGTTTTCATTATGTCTATTATTTTCTATTATTATAGTCTTTTGCCCCAAGTGATAGCTGATTGTTCTCTTGCTTTTCAACACATTCAAGGAATGTCCTCTTCTTGGCTACTTGTCTGCCTAGAGTTTCAAGTTAGGTGAAACAAAGGCAGATGCCTTGCATCAGTTCTTTCAGCAACCACTAGACAAGTTAAAACAGACAAACATAATCCTTGGTAAAAGTCCTCTCTGCTCTATTCAGAACCAGGTACTCACACCTGAAGTGCTGACTTTGATTTTTAAAATTGCTGCTACATCATTATTTTCTGCATTTTATAGATGTATAATCAGAGGTCTGGGCTGAAGTCTAGAGAAGTTAAACTTCCAGAGTTTCATTGGTAGCCAATGAAAGTGACATTATTTTAAATCTGGGACTCCCTTATTTCTAAAATAGTATTTTTCTCATGCTGTTTGCTTCCTTATATGCACATTTAGTCTCCATATTTGGCCAAGCTGAACTCAATATACAATCTGTTCTTTATCTCCATCTACACACTTGGTCTCTGATTTTGTCCTGAAAAATCACTATCCACAGAGTCCACTGTAACAAGGATACTACCTTCCTAATATCTACCCTTTTCCACACATTTAGTTTCTCCTTTGTTTCTAGTATGCTTTGTGGCCATTACTGAACTATTTTTCAACATTATACTGGAAACACACCTTAATAATATAGATTATTGTTCATTAATTTTGTTTGCCTTATGTATGAAAATAGGCCATAACAGCTTTATGTTCTAATTATTTCGTTTTATCTATTTTTCTCTCTTCTCTAGTAATATCTGTTAATTGGCAGTTGGACCTCTATAACCAAGCTTCTACAGGCTTTATCTGTTCTTCATTTTCTTCCTTTGTTCATTTTCTATGTATCTTTTATTGCTTATAAAGTTTATCCTTTGCATCACTGATTCAATTTTCTCTAATTTCAAGTATGCTATTTATTGCTATCAAGACAGGTTTCCTGTAGCATGCATACATTAGTACATGTCAGTAATTCAACAAGTGCTAGTTATTTCCTGTAGGTGTGAGCTTGTATTGAAATTCGTTAAGCAATTTAAAGGTGCATTTGGATATTGTCCATTGGAAACATACTTTATAATTAGAATCACATTTTTATATAAAAAAGGAGCGCTAATTAGGGAATTATCCACATTGTCTGAAAAATTCTGAGGCAATATAAGCTTCACAGTATAGCTTTTTGTTGGCCACTGGAGTGCTATTATCATAGACAATGAAGTAGTCCACAGTAGACACCTAAGTTACTTTAGGAGCTGTAAGAAATGACCACAGTGTCCAGAGGGGAAAAAAATGAATCCAATGTATCAGAAGAAAAGATTAGATCAGTTTTTTGCAGAATCAGAAATAAGTTTCTAATGTTTTCAACCCAATGAGAACGCATAAAAGTTTTTTCACATCAGTTTTTTACATGAGACTCAAAGAGGAGATTCTGGGCACCTACAAAATTCTACTATGTTCCCAGAAGAGTATATAATTAAGATTAGAAAACTTAAGATTAATACTAAACTAAATATAAAGTAAATGTGAATCACAAGGCACTTTAGAGTAACACAGTGCCTCATAGTACTGACTAATACTAAATTCTGACTGTACTATATGTATAGAACCAGTTGTGGTGGCTCACACCTGTAATTTGAGCACTTTGGGTGGCTGAATCGGGTGGATAACTTGAGGTCAGGAGTTTACGACCAGCCTGGGCAACATGGTGAAGCTCCATCTCTCTAAAAAACACAATAATTACCCGGGCATGGTGACTCATGTCTGTAGTTCCAGGTACATGAGAGGCTGAGGTGGGAAGATGCTTCAACCTGGGAAAAGGAGGTTGCAGTGAGACAAGATTGTGCCACTGCACTCCAGCCTGGGCAACAGAGTGAGACATTGTCTCAAAAACAAAATGAAAAACAAAATGTTACAAGTAATTTAAGTCAGATAGGTACTGATTTTATGGTCACTTAAAAGATCCTAGAAATTGACATTTGCCATTAGGGTGCATCACAGTTTCTTTACTGGGCATTTGTCTTATTCTCAACAAAATCCATTTGTTTAAATTTTCGTAACCCAGAACATTCTCTAATACTACCTTAGCTAAAATTCTGATTTTATAACATAAAAGTGACTGGCAAAAAAAATTAGGATGATACTAATTAACTTTTTAATTAATTTTAAATGTTTCTTTTCTTTACATTCTAGTTTGTTAATAAAGGGGAAAAGAGTGGGTATATTTTATATATAATCATTATTAAAATAAAAAAATGACTTTTTCATTACATTGTTAGAGCAAATTGCACATTTTCTTAATTTAAAAAAATATAAATTTTATATAACATCTTTGTCAATAATATTCTATTAAATATTCAAAGTGATTTTTCTAGAAACTAGTGTAAAGTCATGGCATAAATATCCACTTGCATAATACAGAAACCTATGCAGAATTTTACGTGAACTGCAATGCTTACAGAAGCACACATGTACCCAAGTATTACCACTTTTAATCATGACTGGGAAGTCAAAAGCTAAAAGCACTACTAAGAGCATACTGGTATATGTTTCACATAGAGCAAATAAAACAAGAAAATCAGAGCAGCTTTTGTTAAATTGAATGAGAATACAAGATTATATTCTAGCCAGTAGCATTTTTGTTTTACATTTATCTATTGGAATATTATTTTGCTATTACAGAGTATTTTCATTCACACTGGAAGAAGGCCAAGATGATACAGTAGATGGAATTTGGAATTCTGTAGTTTAGGGAGGAGATCATGTAAGAGGATTCAATGGGTTTAGAATGCCAACTAGTTAAGCACCTGGAGATGAAATGCTCTGTCCTTGACTAAATTCTGTCAAGTGTGTCTAATTTCAATAATCATAGAATCATAGCCAGGTTATAGGTGTATGCAGTTGTGGAAATAACAATCCTGTCAACACAGAAGATCCTCTCCCAACAATGTAGAAAATAAAACAGAAAAGAGCTCACATATTTTATCATTCTATTTATATAAAATATCAAGAATAGGTAAATCCACACAACACAAAGCAGACTTATGTTTGCCGAGGACTATGGTGAGGAAAAAAATGGGGAGTAACTGCTTATGGGCATGAAGTTTCTTTTTAATGTGATGACAATATTTTGGAATTAAATAGAGGTGGTAGTTTCACAACATTATGAATGCACTAAATGCCACCGGGTTGTTTACTTTTAAATAGCTAATTTTATGTTGCATTAATTTCATCTAATTTTTAACAATAAATTTAACAATAAAATAATAATAAATATTGGAAAGCATCCAGAGGGAAATAATGCACACCTAAATGGAAAAAACAATTTGAATAACAAGGGATTTTTAAATCTGAAATCATATTTGACAAAGGAAGTAGAATAACATTTTTCAGCACTGAAATAAAAACCTATTAACAGTCAATGATATATCCTGTGAAAGTATCCTAAAGAAATAAGAGAAAATAAAGACATCCTCAACTGAAGAAAAATAACAATTTGCTGCTATCAGATCTACTCTTGAAAAATGGTTAAAAGAATTTTAAATAGAAAATAGTGATAATAGATGAAGACTTGATCTTTCAGAAAAGGAAGACCAATGGACTGAGTAAAAAATACAGGCAAACGTAAGAGATTATGCTTTACCTGACTAATTTCTTTTATTTAGCCTTTATAATTAGAGCGAAAATGATAATGCCATCTTATGTGGTTTTCAGTGTATACAGAGGAAATACTTAAGACAATTATATTTTAAAAGTGGAGAAGTTATAAGGACCTAAATAGAAGTAAAGTTTCTTCACTTTACTTGATATGTTAAGACATCAAATCCAGTAGACTGTGATAAAGCATGTATATATGTGGTAATACCTAGAGCAACCACTAAGAAAATTATATAAAGAGATATAATTTAAAACATCTTAAGTAGGAAAGTTAAATGCCATTTCATAGTCAGAAATATGAAGTGGAGAAAGTTTGCTAGGTTGACAAAAAAACTACTAGTGCTATTTAGTTCAAAATAGACTACAAGTAACACAAAAGTAACAGCAGGTGATTAGCAAGGTAATAATAGGTCAAGTTTAGGGAAGCCAGAACTAAAGTTAAAATACAGTAATGGAATTTGAGCATTTACATTTTTCAAAAAAAGTGTAATTTCTGGGGAATCCACAAGCATTAATATGGATGGCATTAATTCATGTATCTGTGAGTTTTTTAGGTTGATTTTAAGGCACAGACAAATCTACTGCCATTAGTATTACAGATAGACTTACAGATGAAAATAAACCTCAAGGCAAATTGTAGTTTAAGTTCTGTGAAGTTGAAACACCCTTCTGTAATGTACCCAATTAGCATCTAATATTTTATAAACCTGGGGTTTTTTTCTTGTTCTTCTTAATGTTAGATGTTGAATATTTAATAGAATTTAGTTATTAAAACCTTTTCTTGGCCATCTGGAAGAAATATTCTGCATGTATTGAGATTTCTGACTTATTTCGGATAATCAAAAAGCAGAATAATTTTTGCCACACTGTCAGGGAATCCATTTTTTAGACTAGCTTTATCCACAATTTTTGTATACAAAGTGACATTTCATACCAAAATGAGTAAATTGTGCTAAAGTTTGAAATATAAAATTAAGGATTAGTGCAGTGCTGCCTTTCATAAATACTTGTTGAATGAATGATAGAGAACAGAATTGATCAGATCCAGGTAATTGCCTTCTTAACTGTTCCCAGGAACGAAACTCATAAAGAAATTCCCTTTTGATAATAAAACCCAATGTTTCCTCATTGCACAAGCATCCCCCAAGGAAATAGGATCATTTACTGCAAAGTTCACTTCTTACTAATTTTTTCAGAGTCTTTTCAATCCCCATGTATCTTCCTTTTTCTCATAGTTTGGACTCTGATAAAATGATTTACCTTGTATTCTTTGAACATAGTGCCTTAGTCATAATAAGCACAAAAATATATGTTGATTGTTTGACTAATCAAGGTGGCTGCCACTAAACTAAATTACTCAGGTGAAAAAAATAAAGCAGGCAAATTAAAAATCAACATTTTTAATAACATTAGGAGGGGAGTAGAGGCAAGGGTTTAAACACTACTCAAATCAAAAAAGTTTGCAGTGGAATATTCTGAGGGCCTAATTTTAAATAATCCTACTGATAAACAGCATTAATAGTTGAACTCACTATTGATGGGAGTAAGAACCGTTAAAATCGCTTGGCAAGGGGTGAATTTACAATCTATTCTTCTTTCATTAATCCTTCCTTTTTCATAAGTTAGCAGTATTTAAAATATAATTAATTAGTTTGCTTTGAAGGATTGTTTGCCTAAAGTATCTGTCTTTAAGTATGTTGCTTATATTATGGTCAGTACATTCTAAGAAAAATATTTTATTGTTTGGAGAACAGTATATCACCATTAGACCTTGATGCAGCTGAAACAAAGCAAGAACAAAATTATACTCCAATATCTTTGAAATCTTTGTTGTTTTGTAGTGAATGTAGATTGTTTCTTTAGCTTTGTTTTTTGAACAGATGTTTATTTGCATAATGTGAAGATTTAGTTAGACTTGTGAAAGGAAAAGCATAGCTCTATTTTACAATGGGACTAATGTATGTATGGAAGATTAGATAAAGCAATTCAAAAGCAAGCATATGATTTACACTTTAGTTCTAATCCACTCTGTACTTGAGGAGCTACAAGATGTATCACGAATGTATAACACTATACCTAATTTTCAATAAGAGTACATAAAGGTATGCTTCATCTATAGAAAATTATTCTCTTTGCATTCTTGGGAACTCAACTTGTACTGTTGCAGTTCTCATTTTTTTTCTTAAGATTTGTATGCTTAGGTGTTTTCTTATGACTGCTAACTCTGAATCTTAGATAATATCCAAACCAACAGCAGATAACTAAAAACTTAATATAGTAGAATACAAAATTTCAGACAGTTAGGCTACTATTGTGCCTTGAATTATAATATCTCATTACTTTGAGTCATTTAGTGTCACAAAGGCTTCTATGCACCAATTTATCATCTTTTTTTTTTTTCCTGTAGAATGGAAGCGTTGATTGTGGACATGGCATTCTCATATTATACAATATTTATGATGAGCACGAAAGTCAGTTTGCCTTATATTAGGACTATATTTCCTATAATAATAGTGTTTATTAGTTGCGGTGGTAAAGAAGAATAGATACTTAACTATTAGTAGAAGGTGGCATGATATGAGACATATATTAAAATCTATTACAAATCAGGTCCAGCACAATCTATGTCAATCCACAGCAGAACAAAGTATATTGCTTTGATTTTAGATTTATCACACTTGAATTTAACATAAAAATGGGATCTACAGAGAGGTCACAAATGTCTGAACTAAACTTGGATATTTTCTCCTTTCTCTGTTCAGAAAAATAAAGGTTTTCAGTCCTTATGAGTGTCTGACCTTCAGTCCTAAAGATCCTGAATCCTCTTAACTATATGATATGAAGGAAGAGAGCATAAAGAAAAACATTCAGCCATATCACAACTGCACAGAAAAATAAACACATTCAACCACATTACCTTTTTGACCTGATCTAAATGCATCATTGTAACAAATTTTTTGTATTTGCAGTTTCAGTAGTCAAAAGGCCAAAAGCACTGACGGACTAACTTTAGATTATCCTTTGATTTATCTTTAAGAGTCTTGTGGAAGACTTGAAGCAAGATTTTGTAAAAAAAAAAAAAAAAGGAAAAAAGAAATAAGATCATAAAGAAAAAGTCATATAGCTTCAGGCTTTTAAATAATATATAGAAATGGAAATTCTCACAAAGAATGATTCTTTTCATTCTTTTTGCTTTATAATTCCATGCTAATAAATAAACTAGTGCTTCTAGCCTAAAAAAATTAGAAGTAAAAGTTCAAGATAGCCAAGTAATAATCCATAAAGTATTGTCTTGATTTAACCCAAAGCTTACATAATAAAATGTTGCAAAACAAAGGTCCAACAATTCCTCTGATATTATCTATTCAAAAATCTACTACAGTCAAAATAAAAAAATATTACTATTTTATAATACATAGAATATTAAACTAATATTAGCATAAGAAATTTTATTTTTAATCAAAATGAATTTATTGACTTTTGTGTCTAGTTCTGAAAGCCTTATTAATACTTTTTCTAATAATCTGAGAGAAATAAAATTCCTTATACTGATTGATAAAGAAACAGAAAACCTCTGCAGAAAAAAAGTCATAACATTCATGTTTTTAGATTTCATTTACTTATTTTATAGATCTTATTTACTGGGCATCTTATCTTAAGATTTGGTATTATACTATTAAAACAATCAATATTCATATGGCACAATCTCATAAGCATTGCCTTAATTTTCTAAGACATATATGGAACATTCAAAATAATTAATGAGTACTAGAAACTATTGATTTTAAAGATTTCTCTTTACATTTTCATTTCTTATGAATTACTTCCCCTCCAAATAGTGTAAGCACAAAAAAAACTCACAATAAAAATGTATTTTTGTCTTAAATCTTTTCTTTTTAGCAGGAAAAATATTTAATGTCTTATATTCAAACTGAAGACAACATTCCTAAATTACAGTTCATAGAAAAGCCTATATTTATGTTTCAGCTTCTTATGGTCAGTGCTACATACTCTCTGGAATAAAATAATAACTTTACTGTGCATATGCCAGAGCATAGCTAGGCTCTTGTAATTCTGATAAAGATATAAGCTGAATTACCTTACCTGTCTGGCTTCTTGCAAATGGATTTCCTTTTCTCTTTTCTACATTTTATCTTTTCCATGAAAAACAGGTATGAGGAATGCTTGTGTTTGAACATCATTTGTGTTTATAGTCCACTATGCCTTTCAGTGACTGACTATTCTTTGTTTATTCTTTTTTTGTTGTTTATGCACAAGGTTACTTTTTGCAATAACATTATTTCAGTATCATGGCACTTTGATAAACCATTTTATTTCTCTAGAATTCAGGTGGCTTTGGCATGGTGAACTTTTCCAGAGTGGTATAAAGCTAATCCATGAGCTCATTTTTATTTAACATCTCTGTAAATGTCGTAATACCAGGTCAAGACAATATATGTCACAAAAAATAGTTCATTGGTCCTCAAAACGAACATTTTTCTTGTTTCTTTCTGAGTTATTATACAGAAATTAATAAGTATTATATGCCACCATGCCAATTCAGCATCAAAAACAGCTAATTTTCAATTAGAACTTGTTCTGTACCAGGTAAAAGTCAAGCTTTTCATATCAATACCTAATTTAATTATCTACATTAAGAAGAGGGCATTATTGTTTATTTTATAGGTAAGAAAATTTGTGTAGTGATAAGAGAAGTCTGAAATTGCACTGCCTAAATTTGACCATCTATCACCTCTGTGACCCAAGGCTAATTAATATAACCTCTTTAGATCTGTGTCCTCTTTCCTTCAGAAGTAGCAAATAGTCCCATTTGATTTCAGTAACAGGGGATTTATATTAAAAGTTTATTTGACTTTAGGTTAGAAAAGTGACATGACCTGAATTTCGGAAAGCCTAGTGTGTTCAGCTAAGTATTTTCAATTTTATTTTATAAGCAGTGGAGAATTACATAATTTCTTTAAATGTTTATCAGTTGCTGTACTATAAAAATACATTTTCATTTCAATTTGTTATTCACTATTAAACATGAACTTGAAATGTTCATGTTTCTTCTGCTTTAGAGTATATTATGTCACATCTATTTTAATATCCTAGACCTGCACTGTCTAAAACAATAGCAATTAGTCACATGTGGCTATTTAAATTAAAATTAAGTCAATTTTTAAAATTTGCCTCTCAAGGAAGGGGGCACAACAAGATAGCTGAATAGAAGCCTCCAGCAATTACCACCCTCTCCACTCCATAAGAAGAACACCAAATTGAACAATTCACCACACAAAAATGTATCTTTATAAGAACCAAAAATTAGGTGAGTGCTCATAGGGCCTGATTTTCACATCATAGAAAGGAAAGAGGCACTGAAGAGTGTAGAAAAGACAGTCCGAAATCACCTACACCACCCCTGCCCCATATCCCAGCAGCAGTCCAGTGACGTGGAAGGAGAATCTATGTTCTTTGGGAAAGAAGAGTAAAGTTGATTGCAGGATTTTGCATTGGAACCAAGTGATGCCAGTAAGAGTGGAAACTAACAAGGGGAAGAACTCATCTGGCACCCATAAAGAGAGCATTTAGACCAGTCCTAGCCAGAGGCAAATAGTCCATCCTAGGAGTTGGAACCTGAGTTAAAGCAAGCCTCACAACCACAGGCTAAAGTGTACCAGGGTCCTAAGTGGCAGCCGAGAGAGTGTTTATTTCACACCTCCTCTAACCACAGGCATTGCAGTTCTAGGAGAGACTCCTTCTTTCTGCTTCAGAGGATGAGAGGGAAGAGTAAAGGGGACATTGTCTTGCAACTTGGATACAACCTCAACTGCATTGGGTAGGGCAACACAGAGTTCTAAGGACCCTATTCCCAGCTCTAGCCCACAGATGACATTTCTAGGCACACCTTGGCCCAGAAAGGAAAGCACTGTTTTATAGGAAAAAAACAAAACAAACAAACAAAAAAAAAAAAAAACAGTCCTGGCAGGATTCATCATTTGCTACTTAAGGAGCCCTTTGGCCTTGAATAATCAATAGTGGTAGGCAGGCAGTTCTCACCATGGGCCTTGAGTGAGACTAAGAGCTATGCTGGCTTCAGGTGCAACCCAATATATTCTGAGCTTGGTGATTACAGAGAGAGACTCCTTTTGCTTGAGGAGAAGAAAGGGAAAAGTAAGGGGACTTTGTCTTGCAGCTTGGGTACCAGCTGGGCCATACCGACGTAGAGAATTAAGCAGTCTCCTGGTGTCCCCTGAGCCAGGGCTTGGCTCTTGGATGGCATTTCTGGACCTTTCCTGGGACAGAGGGGAGTGCATTGGCCTAAGGAAGAGATTCAGACCTGGCAGCATTCACTACAAGCTGACCGAAGAGTCCTTGGACCTTGAATGAACATTGTCAGTAGCCAGGCAGTACTTGCCACAGCCCTGGAGTGGTGGTGGCCATGGGGCCAGACTACTCTGCTTGACAAAAACAGGAGAGAAGAGTGGGCAGGACTTTGTCGTTCAGCATGGGAGCCAACTTAGCCATAGTAGAACAGAGTATGAGGTATGATGTTATGCTGACTGGATCCAGTGAACAAGAAATAGCAAACACACTGGACTTATTGGTGAGATATTTGTGTGGCAGAGGATGGGAAATAAATCCAACAAAAATTTAGGGACTTTCTACCTTAGTAAAATTTCTAGGGTTCCAGTGGTGTGGGGCCTGTCAAGATATTCCTTCTAAGGTGAAGCATAAATTGCTGCATTTGGCCTCTCCTACAACCAAGAAAGAGCCACAATGCCTACTGGACCTATTTGGACTTTGGAGGCAACACATTTCTAATTTGGGTGTGTACTCTGGCCCATTTATTGAGTGACCTGAAAGGCTGCCAGTTTTGAGTGAGGTCCAGAACAGAAGGTTCTGCAATAGGTCCAGGCTGCTATGCAAGCTGCTCTGCTAATTGGGCCAGATGACACAGCAGAACCAATAGTTTTTGAGTTATTAGCAACAGATAAGAATGCTGTTTGGAGCCTCTGGAAGGCCACCATAAATGAATCACAGTGGAGGCCTCTAAGATTTTGGAGCAAGGCCCTGCCATTTTCTGCAGATAACTACTCCTCTTTTGAGAGATAGCTCTTGGACTGTTACTGGGCTTTGGTGGAAACTGAATGTTTGACTACAGGTCATCAGGTCACCATACAACCTGAACTGCCTATCATAAACTGGGTGCTATGATTGGGCTTGAGCAGATCCTGAAGGCTCAAATGCCCATGGTCTCCACTCTTGCCACCCTCTCTCTCTCTCCCAGCATAGACTGATGGCCTCATGGAGGTTTCTCTATGATCAGTTGACAGAGGAAGTGAAGACTAGGACTTGGTTCACAGATGTGTCTACACAATATGGAGTCCACAAAGTCGACAGTTGTAGCACTACAGCCTCCTTCTAGGACATCCCTGAAGGACAGCAATGAAGGAAAATCGTCCCGGTGGGCAGATCTTCAAGCAGTGCACCTGGTTGTGCACTTTGCATAAAAGGAGAAATGGCTATATATGGGATTGTATACTGATTATTTTGCTGTAGCCAATGGTTTGGCTGAATGGTCAGGGAATTGGAAGAAGCATGATTGGAAAATTGGTGACAAATTTTCAAAAGAGGTATGTAAATGGACCTCTCTGAGTGGTCAAAAACAGTGAAATTTGTATCCCATGTGAGTGCTCAACAATTGGTGACGCTAGCAGAGGATTTTACTAATCAAATGGATAGGATGATCTGTTCTGTGGATACCATTCAGCCTCTTTCCCCAGCTAACCCCTGTCATCACCCAAGGGCCCATGAACAATGTGGAAATTGTGGCAGGAGTGGGGATGATGCATGGGCTCAGAAACATGGACTTCCACTCACCAAGGCTGACCTGGCTACTGTTATTGCTGAGTGACCAGTTTTCCAGCAGCAGGGACCAACACTGTCCTCGAGATAGCACTATTCCTCGGGGTGATCAGCCCACTACCTGGTGATAGGTTGATTATATTGGACCCCTTTTATCATGGAAAAGGAAAAAGTTTGCCCTCAGTGAAATAGACACTTACTCTGGATATGGCTTTGCCTGTTCTGCATGCAATGCTTCTGCTAAGACTACCATCCTTGCACTCACAAAATGGCTTACCCATCTTCATGGTATTCCACACAGCATTACCTCTGACCAAGGCACTTGCTTTACAACTAAAAAAGTGCAGCAGTGGGCTCATGCTCATGGAATTCACTGTTCTTACAGTGTTCCCCATGATCCTGAAATAGCTGGATTTAGAGAATTGCAGAATCAAATTATCCTTGTTTGCAGATTTGGAAAAACCTAAAGACTACCCAAAAATTGTGAGAACAAATGAACGAATTCAATAAAGTTGTAGGATATAAAATTTACACAAAAAATATTAGTAACATTTTTATATGCCAACAGTGAGCAATCTGAAAATTAAATTAAAAAGCAATTTCACTTACAGTAGCTACATTATAATTAAATAAATAGAAATTAAATGAAGATGTTAAAGAAGTCAACAATAAAAACTTGAAATATTTTTGGAAGAAATTTAAGAGGGCATCACAAAATGAAAGCATACTTGATGTTCATGGATTAGAAGAATCAATATTATTAAAATGTATATATTACACAAAGCAATCTATAGATTCAATGCAATCCTTATAAAAACACCAATGATAATCTTCACAGACACAGAAAATTCTAAAATTTATATGGAATCACAAAAGACCCGGAATATCCAACTTTACTCTGTCCAAAATAAATAAATAAATAAAATAAAACTAGAAGAATCACATTACAGTCCTTCAAATGAAATTATAGAGTTATAGTAACCAAAATGGCATGGTACTATCCAAAATACAACAGAAATATGAAACAACAGAGCAGAATAGAAACTGTGAAACATATGCATATATTTACAGCTAACTTATTTTCAACAAAGGTGCAAAGAACATGTACTGGGGAAATAACAGCCTCTTCAATATATGGTTCTGGGAAAAGTGGATATACATATGCAGAAGAATGAATGTAGACTCCTATATTTTGCCATATACAAAAATTAAAAAGAAACATTGGGGAAATGCTTCAGTAGGTTGTCAGTCTGTGCAAAAATTTCTTGTGTAACACCCTACAAGAACAGACAACCAAAGTAAAAACAGACAAGAGTGCGTCAAATTTAAAAACTCTTGCACAGCAAATTAAAAAAAAAAGGAAAAGTAAAAAGACAAGACACAGAATGGGAAAGAAATATTTGCAAACTATTCATCTAACAATTGATTAATATCCAGAATACATAATGAGCTCAAACAACTCAATAGGATAAAATCTAAAACTGTAATTTAAAAAGTTTCAAGAAGACACACAAATGGCCAACAGGTAAAGAAAAGGTGCACAAATCATTGGTCATCAGAGAAATGCAAATGAAAACTACAACGAGATATTATGTCACCCCAGTTAAAATGGTTTATATCCAAAGACATGCGATAACAAATACTGGTAAGAATATGATGAAAAGGGACCCCTCATACACTGTTTTGAGGAATGCAAATTAGTACAACCACTATAAAGAATAGTTTGGAGGTTTCTCAAAAAACTAAAATTGGAACTACCATATTACTTTGCAACCCAACTGCTAGGTATATACCCCCCCAAAGGGAAATCGGTATATCAAAAAGATAGCTGTTCTCTTATGTTTATTGCATCACTATACACAATAGCCAAGAGTTGGAAGCAACCTAAATGTATTTCAACAGACAGATGGATAAACAAGATGTAGCACATATCCATGGAGTAGTATTCAATCATAAAATATAATGAGATCCTGTCATTTGCAACAACATGGATGGAACTGGAAGACATTATGTTAACTAAAATAAGCCAGGCAGAGAAAAGCAAACTTTGCATGTTCTCAATAATTTGTGAGAGTAAAAATTAAAACAATTGAACTCATAGAGATAGAGTAGAACAATGGTTACCAGAGCTTGGGAACGATAGTGGTGTAGGGAGAAAGTAGGGATGGTTAACAGGTACAAAATAATAGTTAGAAATAATGAGTATGCCTAGCATTTGACAGGACAGCAGGCTAACTACAGTCAACAATAATTTATTGCATAATTTTTATCGCATTTTAGGTTTGGGGGTACATGTGAAGAACATGAAAGATTGTTGCATAGGTACTCACATGGCAGTGTGATTTGCTGCCTTCCTTCCCCTCGCCTATATCTGTCATTTCTCCCCATGCTATCTCTCCACACCTCCCTACCCCCACCCCCGTCCCTCCCCCATTTTCCCCCAACAGACCCCAGTGTGTAGTGCTCCTCTCCCCGTGTCCATGTGTTCTCATTGTTCAACACCCGCCTATGAGTGAGAAGATGCGGTGTTTGATTTTCTGCTCTTGTGTCAGTTTGCTGAGAATGATGGATTCCAGGTTCATCCATGTCCCTACAAAGGACACAAACTCATCATTTTTGATGGCTATGCAATATTCCATGGTGTATATGTACCACATTTTCCCTATCCAGTCTATCATTGATGGGCATTTGGGTTGGTTCCAGGTCTTTGCTATTGTAAACAGTGCTGCAATGAACATTCGTGTGCATGTGTCCTTATAGTAGAATGATTTATAATCCTTTGGATATATACCCAGTAATGGGATTGCTGGGTCAAATGGGATTTCTATTTTTAGGTCATTGAGGAATCGCCACACTGTCTTCCACAATAGTTGAACTAATTTACACTCCCACCAACAGTGTAAAAGTGTTCCTATTTCTCCACACCCTCTCCAGCATCTGTTGTCTCCAGATTTTTTAATAATCGCCATTCTAACTGGTGTGAGATGGTATCTCAATGTGGTTTTGATTTGCATTTCTCTAATGACCAGTGATGATGAGCGTTTTTTCATATGTTGGTTGGCCTCCTGTATGTCTTCTTTTGTGTCTGTTCATATCCTTCACCCACTTTTGAATGGGATTGTTTGTTTTTTTCTTGTAGATCTGTTTTAGTTCTTAGTAAATTCTGGATATCAGCCCTTGTCAGATGGGTAGACTGCAAAAATTTTTTCCCATTCTGTTGGCTGCCAATTCACTCTAATGACTATACACCAGTAACAGACTTAAAGAGAGCCAAATCGAGAATGAACTGCCATTCACAATTGCTACAACGAGAATAAAATACCTAGGAATACAACTAACAAGGAACATAAAGGACCTCTTCAAAGAGAACTACAAGCCATTGCTCAACGAAATAAGAGAGGACACAAACAGATGGAGAAATATTCTATGTTCATGGTTAGGAAGAATCAACATCATGAAAATGGCCATACTGCCCAAAGTAATTTACAGATTCAATGCTATTCCCGTCAAGCTACCAATGACCTTCTTCACAGAACTGGAAAAAAACACCTTAAACTTCATATGGAACCAAAAGAGAGCCTGCACAGCCAAGCCAATTCTAAGCAAAAAGAACAAAACAGGAGGCAACACACTACCGGACTTCAAACTATACTACAAGGCTACAGTAATCAAAACAGCATGGTACTGGTACCAAAACAGAGATATAGACCAATGGAACAGAACAGAGGCCTCAGAGGAAACACAACATATCTACAACCATCTGATCTTTGACAAACCTGACAAAAACAAGTAATGGGGAAAGGATTCCCTGTTTAAATAAATGGTGTTGGGAAAACTGGCTAGCCATGTGCAGAAAGCAGAAACTGGACCCCTTCCTGACACCTTACACTAAAATTAACTCCAGATGGATTAAAGACTTAAACATCAGACCTAACACCATAACCCAAGAAGAAAATCTAGGCAAAACCATTCAGGACATAGGCGTAGGCAAGGACTTCAGGACCAAAACACCAAAAGCATTGGCAACAAAAGCCAAAATAGACAAATGGGACCTAATCAAATTCCACAGCTATTGTATATTTTAAAATCTCTAAAATTGCATAATTGGATCATTTACAAAATAAGGAAAGAATAAATGCTTGAGGTTGTGGATACCCCATTTACCCTGATGTAATTATTATGCATTGAATGATAATATCAATAAATCTCATGTAACCAATTAACATGCACACCTGCTGTGTACTCACAAACTTAAAAAATATGGTCCTCTATCAAAACAGGCACACTTTAAGTGTTCAAATGCCAACTATGTTTAGTGCTTACTAAACTGTTAATGGATAACACAAATTTAGTATATTTTCATTATCACGAGATTTTTATTTGACCACACAACTCTAAACCATACCATCATATTTGTTTGAACACTTTAGTCTCTTCACCCCTACTTTATTAATCAATTATTTCTCCATGTCCCCTAAAGGATACATAGATGTCACAGTCTGCCCTTTAAGAGTGCCTATAATATACTTCCTTTTCTGCTCCAATTTCCGCCAAGTCAATGTTTTCAGACCTTGAGGCTTTCCTAAAAGAGCACACTATGGCCAATTCAGTGTCCATGTCAGTGTTGTCTCCCAGTGCTCTCAAAGCACCATTCTCTCCATAAAAATAAACAACTATAAAAGTACATCGTTATTTGTCTGCACACAAAAAATTATTTTATCCATTTCCGTCATCTTTTCACAAAGCAAGCCACTTAATTCTACATAATTGTAAGCATATGCCGCAACTTACATAACCAAGTTAAAATATTCATCATCTATATTTAGGTTACCAAGACTTTACAGTCTCCTTAAGGACATTTGAAAGTGTACCTGCTTTATATATGTATAACTAAAAAGGCCCCTTTGATACTTTCTAAACAGAATAAACTATTTTCCTTGAAGTTCATTTGAAGTTGCTTACACCAATAGATAAAATAGACTTATAGTAGCTTTAAAATGCCTCCCTCTTTTTTTAATTCATATTTCAAAACTCTTAGATAAATTTATCAGCAGTATATACTATAACCAAGAAAATACTGATCAACACAATTTTATATTGACATAACATCTGATATTAACTGATCTCAATAGTCACTGGGAATTTTAGACAATAGACTATTTGATCAATAGGTAGAATGATAAATAGGTAATATACTTGCATCAACTATTTCTTTACAAGATACTGAATTGAATAGCAATACAAGTACTTATCTGAATTGAATAGCAATTCAAGGATTTACTGTATTTGTATAATCTGCATCATATAACTCCTGACTGTGTTCTCTTTCTATAAATTAGGGATAAAGTAAGCAAGACAATGATAATTGATTTAAAGAAATATGATATAGTGGGCTTGTATGCTTAAAATGGTCATGTTTAGCACCAAATTAGACAACTTGGTGTTAAACATGAAATGAATTAAAGAAATAAATAAAAAATCAAAGATTAAAGCAAAAATCATTTAAAATTAAAATTTTTAAGATAATTCCTAATCTCTGAAAATGCACTTTAAAATTGCATACAAAATGTGAAGTGCTAATACAGGCACTAAAATATTAATTTAACGACTGTCAACTTTCTTAATAAAAAACATCAGAGAACATCATTGAAATTTGCAAGTCATTTTCCCTCACATACATTTGCATATCTGTGACTATAAATGTTTCCCTTTAAGATTGCGCAAGTCTGCCTATTCAGATGTGATTTAGGGCACTGTATAAACAGAGGTCAGCATTTATTTCAAGTTCCAGAATACCCCTGTCACATTGTTTTGCTTTTATAAATATAAGGACTTTTGTCATTAACAATATGTATGTGGCCATTATTAAATATTTTTTAAAAAGATACCACGATTAGATTCCATGTCACACAACACACAAGAATGGCTATAATTAAAACAAAAAGATGACAAGCATTGTTAAAACTGTAGAGAAATCAGAACCTTCATATACTGCTAGCAGGCATGTAAAATGGCACAGCCACTATGGAAAGTAGTTTGGCATTTTCTCAAATAGTTATACGTGGAGTTACCATATGACCTGGTGCATTAGTCTGGTTTCATGCTGCTGATAAACACATTCCCGAGACTGGGAAATTTACAAAATAAAAAGGTTTAATTGGACTGACAGTACCACCTGGCTGGGGAAGCCTCACAGTCATGGCAGAAGGCAAGGAGGAGCAAATCATGTCTAACATAAATGGCAGCAGGCAAAGAGAGAGCACTTGTGCAGGAAAACTCCCCCTTATAAACCTACCAGATCTCATGAGACTTATTTACTATCATGAGAACAGGATGCGAAAGACCTGCCTCCATGATTCAATTACCTCTTATCAGGTCACTCCCATAACACGTGGGAATTCAAGATGAGATTTGGGTGAGGACACAGCCAAACCATATTATTCTGCCTCTGGGCCCTCCCATATCTCATGTTCTCTTGTTTCAAAAGCAATCATGCCTTCCTAACAGTCCAGCAAAGTCTTAACTCCTTTAAGAATTAACTAAAAGGTCCATAGTCCAAAGTCTCATCTGAGCAAAGGCAAGTCCTTCCATCTATGAGCCTGTAAAATCAAAAACTAGTTAGCTACTTCCTAGATACAATGGGGGTACAGGCATGGGGTAAATAAAGCCATTTCAAATGGGTTATATTGGCCAAAACAAAGGGGCTACAGGCCCCATGCAAGTCTAAAATCCAGCAGGGCAATCAATTCTCAAAGCTACAAAATTATCTACTTTGACTCCATGTCTCAAATCCAGGTAATGGTGATGCAAGAGGTAGGTTTCCATAGTCTTGAGCAGCTCTGCCTGTGGCTTTGCAGGATATACCCCCCTTCCTGGCTACTTTCACAGGCTGACATTGAGTGTCTGTGACTTTTTCAGGTACATGGAGCAAGCCGTTGGTGGATCTACCATTTTGGGGTCTGGAGGTTGGTGGCCTTTTTCTCACAACTCCACTAGGCAGTGCCACAGTCGGGGTTCTGTGTAGGGTCTCCAACCCCATATTTCCCTTCTGCACTGCCCAAGCAGAGGTTCTCCATGAAACCTCTCCTCTGCAGCAAACTTCTGCCTGGACATTCAGGCATTTTCATACATTCTCTGAAATCAAGGCAGAGGTTCCCAAAACACAATTCTTGATTTCTGTGTAGTGGCACACTCAATGACACATGATAGCTGCCAAGGCTTTAGGATTTTTAAGCTTGCACACTCTTTAGCCATGGCCTGAGTTCTACATTGTCCCCTTTTAGCCAGGAGCTCTTTCAGGCTGGAGAGACTGGGACGCAGGGCACCAATTTTCTAGGCTGCACACAGCCTAGCAACCCTGGGCCTGGCCCACAAAATCACTTTTTCCTCCTAAGTCTCTGGGCCTGTGATGGGAAGGCCTGCTGTGAAGACCTCTGACATGCCCTGGAGACATTTTCCCTATTGTCTTAGTGATTAACATTTGGCTCCATGTTCCTTAAGCAAATTTCTGCAGCCAGCTTGAATTTTTTCTCAGACAATAAAATTTTCTATCACATCATCAGTGTGCAAATTTTTCAAACTTTTATGCTGCTTCCCTTATAAAACTGAATGACTTTAACAGAACTAAAGTCACTTCTTCAATGCTTTGCTGCTTAGAAATTTCTTCTGCCAGATACCCTAAATCATCTCTCTCAAGTTCAAAGTTTCACAAATATCTAGGAAAGTGGCAAAAATCCCACCAGTCTCTTTGCTAAAACATAACAGGGTCACCTTTGCTTCAGTTCCCAACAAGTTTCTTATTTCCATCTGAGACCACCTCAGCATGGACCTTATTCTCCATATTACTAAAATAATTTTGGGCAAAGCCATTCAACAAGTCTGTAGAAAGTTCTAAATTTTCCCACATGTTTCTGTCTTCTTCTGCCTGTTACCCAGTTTCAAAGTCACTTCCACATTTTCAGGTATCTTTTCAGCAGCACCCCACTCCCAGTGTCAATTTACTGTATTAGTCCATTTTCATGCTGCTGATAAAGAAATATACAAGACTGGGCAATTTACAAAAGAAAGAGGTTTAATTGGACTTACAGTTCCACATGGATGAGGAAGCCTCACAATCATGGCAGAAGGCAAAAAGAAGCAGGTCACATCTTACATGGATGGCAGGAGGCAAAAAGAGAACACTTTTGTAGTGAAACTCCCTCTTATAAGCCTATCAGAACTTGTGAGACTTATTCACTATCATGAGAACAGCATGGGAAAGACCTGCCCCCATGATTCAATTACCTCCAACTGGGTCCCTCCCATAACACATGGGAATTCGAAATGAGATTTGGATGGAGACATACACAAGCCATATCACCTGGTAATTTTGTTGCTATTTTTAAGACAATTGAAAATATATGTCCACAAAAAGTTGTTTATACATGATTATAGCAGTATTATTTATAATAGCTATAAAGTAAAAATAACTCAAATATCTATCAACTGATGAATGGATAAATTATGTATGATATATTCATATAATAAAATGCTGTTGGTGGGAATGTAAATTAATTCAACCATTGTGGAAGACAGTGTGGCAATTCCTCAATGACCTAAAAATAGAAATCCCATTTGACCCAGCAATCCCATTACTGGGTATATATCCAAAGGATTATATATCATTCTACTATAAGAACACATGCACACGAATGTTCATTGCAGCACTGTTCACAATAGCAAAGACCTGGAACCAACCCAAATGCCCAACGATGATAGACTGGATAGGGAAAATGTGGTACATATACACCATGGAATATTACGCAGCCATCAAAAACAATGAGTTTGCGTCCTTTGTAGGGACATGGATGAACCTGGAAACCATCATTCTCAGCAAACTGACACAAGAGCAGAAAATCAAACACCACATGTTCTCACTCATAGGCGGGTGTTGATCAATGAGAACACATGGACACAGGGAGGGGAGCACTACACACTGGGGTCCGTTAGGGGGAAATGGGGGAGGGACGGGAGGTGGGGAGGTGGGAAGAGATAGCATGGGGAGAAATGACAGATACAGGTGAGGGGACGGAAGGCAGAAAACCACACTGCCATGTGTGTACCTATGCAACAATCTTGCATGTTCTTCACATGTACCCCAAAACCTAAAATGCAATAAAAAATGCTATTCACACAGTAAATTTCAAGACAAAATATGTAAGAAGAGAAAAAGAGGGTCACTATGTAATGATAAAGGAGTGAATTAAGCAAGGCAATATAACAATTATAAATACATATGTACTCAACATTGGAACACCCAGATACATAAAGCAAATACTATATCAGCTAAAGAGAGAGACAGACTGCAATACAATTACAGCTAGAGACTTCAACACCCCACCCTCAGCATTGCACAAATCTTTAAGACAGAAAATAAAGAAACATTAAACTTAATCTATGCTGTAAACCAAATGGACCTATGGTACCCCTTGACTACATAATACACATTATTTTCCTCAGCACATAAATCATTCTCAAGAATAGATTATATATTATGTTGCAAATCACATCTTAAAGCATTCAAAAAACTGAAATAATAGTAAGCATCTTCAATGACCACAATGGAAAAAAAATAGCAATCAATAACAAGAGGAATATTGAAGACTAAACAAACACATGGAAATTAGACAATATGCTCCTGAATAACCACTGGGTCACTGAAGAAATTAAGAAGAAAACTGAAAAATTTCTTGAAACAAATGATAATAGAAACACAATATAACCAAACCTACAGGATACATGAAAAGCAACACTAAGAGTTAATTTTATACCTATAAGTGCCTACATCAAAAAAGAAAAAAAAAACCGTTCAAATAAATTACCAAACAATGAATCTTATAGAATGAGATAAGCAAGAGTAAACCTATCTCCAAATTAGCAGAAAATAATAAATAATAAAAATGAATAAAAATAAAATTAAATGAAGAGAACCATGGAAAACATGAATAAAACAAAAAGTTGCTTCTCAAAAAGTTATACAAAATTGACAAACTTTTAGCCAGTCTAGCTAAAGGAAAAAGAGAGACTATGCAGATAAATAAAATTGGAGATATAAAATATTACAACTGATACTGCAGAAAATTTAAGGATCATTTGCAGCTACTATGAGGAACTGTATTCCAAAAAAATAAAAAAATCTAGAGGAAACAGATAAATTTCTACACACATACCACCTATCAAGATTGAACCATGAAGAAATACAAAACTTGAACAGATTAAGAACAAGTAATAAGATCAAAGCTATAATAAAATGTCTCCCAGTAAAAGAAAAGTCTGAGATGCGATATCTTCACTGCTAACTTCTACCAAGAATTTAAACAAGAACTAATACCAGACCTATTCAAATTATTCCAAAACATAGAGAAGGGAATCTTTTCAAAATCATTCTATGAGGCCACTATTACCTTGATACCAAAAGCAAAGGCACATCAAAAAGAGAAAACTACAGGCCAATATCAATGACGGATATTGATGGAAAAATCCTCAAGAAAATATTAGCTAGCCTAATTCAACAATATATTAGAAAAATCATTCATCATGACTAAGTGAGATTTATCCCTGGGATGCAAATATGGTTCAGCATATGCAAATTCATCTATGTGATACATCATAACAGAAAAAAAATATGATCATTTTAACTGATGCTAAGGAAGCATTTTATGTCATTCAGCAGTCTTTCCTGATAAAAAGTCTCAAAAACTGATAAAAGAAACATACCTCAACATAATAAAAGCTATCTATGACAGACCTACAACTAGTATCATACTACATTAAAAAGAAAACCAGAAAGCCCTTTGTCTAAGATCTGGAACATGACAATGATGTTCATTTTCCCCACTGTTACTCAACAAATCACTGGAAGTACTAGCTAAAGCAATCAATCAGACTAGAGAAAGATATAAACAGAGTCCGGATTGGAAAGAAATAGGTCAAATTATCTTTATTTGCTGATGATATAATCTTATATTTGAAAAAACCTAAGACTCCACTGAAAAGACTGTTAGAACTGAAACAAATTCAGTAATGTTGGAGTATACAAAATCACCATTCAAAAGTCAGTAGCAGTTTTATATCCCAAAAGTGAAGAAACTGAAAAAGAGATTAAACAGTAGTACCATTTACAATAGCCAAAACCAAAAATAAATTCCTAGGAAATAACTTAGCCAAGAAGTTAAAGATCTGTATAATAAAAGCTATAAAACACTGATAAAAAAAAATAGTAGAGGACATATAAAAAATATAAAAGTATTCAACGATCATAAATTGGAAGAATCAATATAGTTAAAATGTCTATACTACCCAAAGCAATATACAGATTCAAGGCAATTCCTACTAAAATAACAATGATAATGACATTCTTCATACAAATAAAAAAAGTTCTCTCCTTTATACGGAATCACAAAAGACCCAGAGGAGCCAACTCTACCCTAAGCAAAAAAAAATATATGATTGGAGGAATCACCTTACCTGAATTCAAATTATACTGCAGAGCTACAGTAACAAAAGAACTTCATAAGACTAGCACAAAAACAGACACACCTAACAATAAAACAGAATAGATAACTCAGAAACAAATCCACACACCTACAGTGAATTCATTTTTGACAAAGGTGCCAAGAACACACACTTGGGTAAAGACAGCCTCTTCAAACAATGGTTTTGGGAAAACAGGATATCCATACGCAGCAGAATGAAAGGAGATCCCTTTCTCTGATCACATACAAAAATCAAAACAAAATAAATTAATAAATTGAAGGCTTAAATTTAACACCTCAAACTATGGAATTACTACAATAAAATATTAGAGAAACTCTCCAGGACAGCAGTCTGTGTAAATACGTCTTAAGTAACACTGCACAAGCACAGGCAGCCAAAGCAAAAACAGACAAATGGAATCAAACCAAGTTAAAAAGCTTCTACGCAGCAAAGGAAATGATCAACAAAGTGAAATAACAATTCACTAAATGAAAAAAAAATTTGTTCACTACCTATCTGAAAAAGGATTAATAACCGGAATCTACAAGGAGATCAAACAATTCTAAAGGGAAATTCTAATAATCAGACTAAAAAAAAATAGGTGAAATATTCAAAGGAATTCCATCTGACAAAGGTCTTATATCCAGAATGTACAGGACACTTAAACAAATGTGCAAGAAAAAAACAAACAAGCCTATCAAAAAGTAGGTGAAGGGTATGAACAGACACTTCTAAAAAGAAGACATTTATTTGGCTAGCAAACACACACAAAAAAGTTCATCATCATGGGTTATTAGAAAAACGTAAATCAAAACCATAAGGAGATACCATCTCACACCAGTTAGAATGGTGATCATTAAAATATCTGGAAACAACAGATGCTGGTGAGGATGTGGAGAAATAGGAACATTTTTATACTATTGGTAGTAGTGTAAATTAGTTTAACCATTGTGGAAGACAGTGTGTTGATTCCTCAAGGATCTAGAACCAGAAATACCATTTGACGCAGCAAATTCATTACTGGGTATATACCCAAAGGATTATAAATCATGCTACTTTAAAGACACATGCACATGTACATTTATTGCAGCACTATTCACAGTAGCAAAGATTTGGAACCAACCCAAATGCCCATCAAAGATAGATTGGATAAAGAAATGTGACACATATGTACCATGGAATACTATGCAGCCACAAAAAAGAATGAGTTTATGTCCTTTGCAGGGACATGTATGAAGCTGAAAACCATCATTCTCAGTAAACTAACACAGGAACAGAAAACCAAACACTGCAGGTTCTCACTCAGAAGCGAGAGTTGAACAATGAGCACACATGAACACAGGGAAGGAAACATCACACGCTGGGGCCTGTCAGGGAGTGGGGGGCAAGGAGAGAGAGAGCATTAGAACGAACACCTAAAATATGTGGGGCTTAAAACCTAGATGATGGGTTGACAGGTGCAGCAAACCACCATGGCACGTGTATACCTATGTAACAAACCTGCACATTCTGCACATATATCTCAGAACTCAAAATAAAATAAAACAAAGACATTTCTCAAAAAAAGATATACATTGCTTTTGGCATTTTGGTCATGAAGTCCTTGCCTACGCGTATGTCCTGAATGGTTTTGCCTAGATTTTCTTCTTGGGTTTTTATGGCGTTAGGTCTGATGTTTAAGTCTTTAATCCATCTGGAGTTAATTTTGGTGTAAGGTGTCAGGAAGGGGTCCAGTTTCTGCTTTCTGCACATGGCTAGCCAGTTTTCCCAACACCATTTATTAAACAGGGAATCCTTTCCCCATTGCTTGTTTTTGTCAGGTTTGTCAAAGATTGGATGGTTGTAGATATGTTGTATTTCCTCTGAGGCCCATATCTCTGTTTTGGTACCAGTACTATGCCGTTTTGATTACTGTAGGCTTGTAGAATAGTTTGAAGTCCGGTAGTGTGATGCCTCCTGCTTTGTTCTTTTTGCTTAGAATTGACTTGGCTATGCGGGCTCTCTTTTGGTTCCATATGAAGTTTAAGGTGGTTTTTTCCAGTTCTGTGAAGAAGGTCATTGGTAGCTTGATGGGAATAGCATTGAATTTGTAAATTACTTTGGAACCATCATTCTCAGCAAACTGACACAAGAGCAGAAAATCAAATACTGCATGTTCTCACTAATAGGCGGGTGTTGAGCAATGAAAATACATGGACACAGGGAGGGGAGCACTACACGCTGGGATCCGTTGGGGGGATATGGGGAAGGGACGGGGAGGTGGGGAGGTGGGAGGAGATAGCATGGGGAGAAATGACAGATACAGGTGAGGGAAAGGAAGGCAGCAAACCACACTGCCATGTGTGTACCTATGCAACAATCTTACATGTTCTTCACATGTACCCCCAAACCTAAAATGCAATAAAAATAAAAAAAGAAAAAAGACATACAGATGGTAAACAGACACATGAAAAGTCACTAAATATTATTGATCATCAGAGAATTGCAAATGAAAACTACAATTAGATATCATCTCACTCCAGTTAAAATGGCTTATATCCAAAAACAGGCAATGACAAATGCTGGCGATGATGTGGAGAAAATGAAACCTTCACGTATTGTTAGTGGGAATGTAAGTTAGTGCAACCACTATGGAGAAAATTTTGAGGTTCCTCAAAAACTAAAAATAGAACTATCTTATGATCCTGCAATCCAACTGCTAGGTATACACCCAAAATAATGGAAATAAGTATATCAAACAGATATCTTTACTCTCATTTTTGTTGCATCACTGTTTACAATATCCAAGATCTGGAAGCAACCTAAGTGTCCACTAACAGACATGTATATATAAACAAAATGTGGTATGTAATCCCAACAGAGTACTATTCAACCATACAAAGAAATGAGATTGTGTCATTTGCATCAACATGGATGGAATTGAAGATCGTTATGTTAAATAAAATAAGCCAGGCACAGAAAGACAAACTTTGTATATTCTCACTTATTTGTGGGAGCCCATTATTAACATAATTTCATTAAACTCACAGAGATACAGAGAACAATGATTACCAGAGGCTGGGAACTGTAGTTAGAGAGGAGGGAATGGAGATGGATACAAAAATAGTGAGAAATTTTGAATAAGGTTTAGAAAAAGGTGATTATAGTCAACTATATTCTATTGTACAATTTTAGACAACTAAAGGGGTAGAAGTGATGAACCCATTCACCCTAATGTGATTGTTATGCATTATATGCTTGTATCAACATATCTCATGTATCATATATATATATATATATATATATATATGTGTGTGTGTGTGTACACACACCTAATATATACCCACACAAATTTAAAATAAAAAATATATAAAAACAAACAACAAAAAAGAATGAATCTTGAAAAGAAGCCAGTCAGAAAAGGCCACATATTATATGATTATATTTATACAAAGCACCTCAAATAACACAATCTATATACACAAAATGTGTATTAATGATTGTCTAAAGTTGTGGGAGATGGAGATACCATGGATAGAATTCTATTGGGTATACAATTTCTTCTGAGGATTATGAAAATGTCCTCAAATAGTGATGATGATTTGAAAACACATAGACACAGCACACACCAGGGCCGATCAGGGGGTTGGGGGCTAGAGGAAGGATAGCAGGGGTTGGCGGGATAGAGGAAATATAGCTTTAGGAGAAATACCTAATGTAGATGATGGGATGATGGATGCAGCAAACCACCCCGTACATGTGTATACTTATGTAACAAACCTGCACGTTCTGCACATTTACCTTAAACTTAAAATATAATTTTAAAACAAAACAAAACAAACAAAAAAACAAAAAAGTGATGATGAATGTACAACCCTGTAAGCATATTAAAACATTGTTAAATTGTACACTTATATGGATAAATTATATGGTATGCCAATAAAGTTGTTGAAAAAAGAAAAGTATAGAAAAAATAATAATGCTTTAGAACCCTAGAAAATGAAAATAGCCACTATTAACATTTTAATGTACTGTGAGTATTATAGCACACTTTTTATTTTTACATGGTTCTTAAATGCCATAAAATGTATAATTCTTATAATTTTACTGCAAAAAATATTTTTAAAACAGCAAAGCTCTAAAAGGAATGTAATGTTTTAATTAATAGTAAAATATAGCATATTAATACATAAAGACTATATATACACATGGATAATTCTCTTCAAATTAATATATATAGTTGATGAAATCCAAATCACAATATTGAAAGGAACTTTTTTAGAAGGTGACATAGAAATTACACAGATTTTCTGGAGTAAAGGTAAGCAAACATATCTTGAAAATTTTAAAAATATTCATATGAAAATGATAGATTTTATTATGAAGTAATTGTAACTAAACAATTTGGAACACCAACCTGTCTGAGTATCTAGAAAAATGGAATAGAATAATACGTCTAGCAACACAATTAAATGCAGGGTGTGAATTCATTATTCATTGAGATGTCACTGAAGTTTTGTAGGAAAAGGACAGATTAGTCCACAAATAGTACTGGGAGAATTGGATAGTGATTTGGAAAAAATCAAATTAGCTCCCAGTTTATACCAAAATAAATTTCAAGTGGATCAAAATGAAGATATGCAGTGATAAAATTTAAAATATTCAATATCCTTAGAAATTAAAGACAATAACATTAAAACAAGTTGTCAACTGTTGTCTATTATATTGGAAAAAACTGGAAAGGAATATTAACATTGTCAATTATGAGCAAACAGTAACTTTCAAGTATCATTATTGGGTGTTTGAATTTGTACAGCCTTTGAAAATCAACTTGGTTTTTAGAAAAAGAAAAAAAAGTCTTAAAAATGTTTGTTACCAGAGGCCGGGCGCGGTGGCTCAAGCCTGTAATCCTAGCACTTTGGGAGGCCGAGGCGGGTGGATCACGAGGTCAAGAGATCGAGACCATCCTGGTCAACATGGTGAAACCCCGTCTCTACTAAGAATACAAAAAATTAGCTGGGCATGGTGGCGTGTGCCTGTAATCCCAGCTACTCAGGAGGCTGAGGCAGGAGAATTGCCTGAACCCGGGAGGCGGAGGTTGCGGTGAGCCGAGATTGCGCCATTGCACTCCAGCCTGGGTGACAAGAGCGAAACTCCGTCTCAAAAGAAAATAAATAAATAAATAAATAAATAATAAAATGTTTGTTACCTTTGAGCCAGCAATATTATTTCTCAAAATTTATTGTACACAAAAAGGTGTTCTCTACAGTGTGTTTTAAGTCCGAAAATTAGCAGAAACTTAATAACCTATAAAGTTATTCAATTTATATAAAAATTGGTATAAGTATGCAATTGTTTCTTATGCAGGTATTAAAAAATATACCGAGTATCTTAAATATGTTTGTGATATACTGCTGAACATCAATGGCAGGCTCAAAGCATAATGATGAGAGAGAAAGCAGAAAGAGGGACAAGAGAAACTGCAACCATGGAAAGATATTCTCTACAATGTTAACAGTCCATTATCATTGTGCAGTGGAAATACACATTTTTAATTACATATTTTTCTCTGCATTTGTATTTTCCTCGAGGAACATATATTGTCACAGTTATTTTGCCTTCCATATGCATGTTAATCTTGTAATTTATGGATTATTACACTCACATTTAAAATCTATATTGAATATAATTTAGTACAGATTGTGATGTAGAATTCCAAATTATTTTCTGAAATGATTAGCTAACTTTTCCAATTTCGTTTCTGAGAAATTCAAACATGCCTGTGAAAGGATGATGAGTTGAACTAATTGTCATGAGATTCTGAAACTGTCTGCTACTGTCACTCTACACTATCTTTTGAAGTTCATTTTTAAATGGCTGGAGAAGGCAGAGTCATGATTCTTTATTTCATGAACAGTCTACAAAGACACTTTTCTTCATCCCATCTGTGTAGAGTTCCCCTACCAAATCCTGAAACCATGTATCTTAGACTATTTGGGATGCTCTAACAAAATGTTAGACTGGATACTTTATAAATAACAAACATTTATTTCTCATAGTTTCTAAAGGTTAGGAAATCCAAGAGCAAGGAACTGGCTGATTTGTTCTCTAATGAGAACCTATTGCTCAAAGGTGGTACCGTCTATGGGTACTCACAGGAAGGAAGAGGTAAGTACCCTCAGGCCTCGTTTATAAAAGAATTGATTCCATTCACGGGGGCAGAGCTCTGATGACCTAATTATCTTTCAAAGGTCCCACGTGTTAATACCATAACCTTGGAAATTTAGTTTCAACCTATGAGTTTTTGAAAGACACAAACATTCAAACTAAAACACTAAGTAATGGTGACTCATTAGTGCTATATGAAAGAAAGAAACATCAGGAATAAATCTCTTTCTTTTATAAATTGCCCAAACTTAGGTATGTCTTTATCAGCAGAGTGAAAATGAATTAATACAACATATATCTCATTTTCTTTATTCATTCATCCACTGATGAACACTTACACTGATTCCATATCTTTGCTATAGTGCTACAATGAATGTGAGAGTCCAGATATCTATTTGACATACTGATTTTATTACCTTTGGATATACACACAATAGTTGGATAATTACATAGTAAATATATTTAATTTTTTGAGGAAGCCTCATACTGTTTTCTATAAAGACTGTACTAATTTACATTCCCACCAACAGTGTAAAAACATTCCACTTTCTCCACATGCTCACCAACATTATCATTTTAAATAAAACTTATTTATACAGGTGTGATGGGATATCTCATTGTTGTTTTAATTTGCATTTCCCTGATGATTAGTAATGTTGAGCATTTTCTCATATGCCTGTTGGCCTTTTGTATGTCTTGTGGGGGGCATTTCCATTCACGTCTTTTATCCATTTTTAATTATTAACTCTCAGTTACTAAGAGTTTATTTAGATTTGTACAGTGTAGCTTTGTCTACTTCTTTTCCTACCTTTAGCCTCTCACAATCAATTCAGTGGGTATTTTATCTCATTTATGTCTGTTTAAATTATTTTACCATATTTCCTAAAGTATTAATGTATTACTTGTGTCATTTTAAATTTCAGTGTTTATCAATCAAGAGAGTTAATTTTTTTCAGTTTAGAGGTATTTTTTAAAAATGTTAACATATGCACCTCCAATAAAATGTTGACTAAGGCTGGTGAGAATGGCCATACTTACCTTTTTCTCAAAAGTGGGGAAAAGTATTCACTCTTTCAGTAAGCATTATGTTCAGTAAGATTTATGTAAATCATTTAGGTTAAAAATGAATATCCATAAATGTGTTGAATTGTATCTATATTTCATGCAATAATGGTGGTTAATGCATTGTTTTTTATCTTTAGTCTGTTAATATGATTGATTACATTAATTGAATTTCAAATATTGAAAAACCCAGCAACCCAGTGAAAATCTTACTTGGACATGGTACATTATGTGTTCATATATATTGTTGAACTTGGTTTGCTATTATAATATTTTTGTGTCTTTAAACGTAATAAACATTTGTTTGTAGTATTTCTCCCCCTTGTACAGTCTAGTTAAAACACCTGGGCCTGGGAACGTTATTACCAGAATGTTTGTAATTTGCAATCACAAATTTACTTGCTTTAATGATAGTTATAGTGCTAGTCAAATTACTTATTTAATATTGGTCAAGTTTTGATATTTTATTGTTTTTGAGGAATTATGATATGTTCTCTAAAATAACTATATCATGCTGGGACAAGTTCTGACATATGTGATAGATTATATTGTTTACTGAGAATGAGGGCAAGGAAAACCGGGGCAGCCCCACAAGTGGAAAACTGCTTTGGGCGTTCTAAAGTAGTAAACAGTATATGTATATCATACACAGTTAAACTAGTTCTTTAAACATGGGATATGTGACCCTGCCCCTGTGGCTTCCTCATGGAGAATGCTTTCTGATTTGTCTTTGATCAGTGGTAAGTAGGCACCAGCTGCCTACCTAGTTTATATCTTTGTTCTGTGAGAAAACACGAAACACTTGCTTGTTATTAATAATCTCATTTTCAGAGAGAATAAATACGTGGGTTAGAGTCTGCTCCAGGTTCTCAGCTCTGAAGTCTGTTCACGCCCTGGTCCCACTTTGCATGCTATCTTTTTGTTTGTTTCTTAATTCCTTTTTAAAATTATACTTTAAGTTTTGGGGTACATGTGCAGATTGTGCAGGACTGTTAACACACGTATACACATGCCATGGTAGTTTGCTGCATCCATCCCCTGTCATCTACATTAAGTATTTCTCCTAATGTTATCCCCCCCCAATCCTCCCCTCCCGATATCCCTCCCCTAGCTCTCCCACCTCCCAACAGGACCCGGTGTGTGATTTTCCCCTCCCTGTGTCCATGTGTTCTCATTTTTCAATACCAACTTATGAGTGAGAACATGCGGTGTTTGGTTTTCTGTTCTTGGGTTAGTTTTCTGAGAATGATGGTTTCCAGATTCATCCATGTCTCTGCAAAGGACATGAGCTCATCCTTTTTTAATGGCTGCACAGTATTCCATGTGCCATATTTTCTTTATCCAGTCTATCCTTGATGGGCATTTGGGATGGTTCCAAGTCTTTGCTACTGTAAACAGTGCCACAGTGAACATACGTGTGCATGTGTCTTTATAATACAATGATTTATAATCCTTTGGGTATACACCCAGTAACGGGATTGCTGGGTAAAATGGTATTTCTATTTCGAGATCCTTGAGGAATTGCCACACTGTCTTCCACAATGGTTGAACTAATTTACACTCCCACCAACTGTGTAAAAGCATTCCTATTTCTCCACATCCTCTCCAGCATCTGTTGACTCCAGATTTTTAATGATCACCATTCTAACTGGTGTGAGAAGTTATCTCAATGTGGTTTTGATTTGTATTTCTTTAATGATCAGTGAGGTTGAACATTTTTTCATATGCTTGTTGGCCACATATATGTCTTCTTTTGAAAAGTGTCTGTTCATATCCTTTGCCCACTTTTTGATGGAGTTTTTTGTTTTTTTCTTCTAAATTTGTTTAAGTTCTTTGTAGATTCTGGATATTAGACCATAGTCAGATGGGCAGATTGCAGATTTTTTTTTCCCATTCTGTTGGTTGCTGGTTCACTCTAATGACTGTTTCTTTTGCTGAGCAGAAGCTCTTAAGTTTAATTAGATCCTATTTGTCTATTTGGGCTTTTGTTGCCATTGCTTTTGGTGTGTTAGTCATGAAGTCCTTGCCTATGCATATATCCTTGAATGGTATTGCCTAGATTTTCTGCTAGGGTTTTTTTATGATGTTAGGTTTTATGCTTAAATGTTTAATCTCTCTGGAGTTAATTTTTGTATAAGGTGTAAGGAAGGGATCCAGTTTCTGTTTTATGCTAGCCAGTTTTTCCAACACCATTTATTAAACAGAGAATCCTTTCCCCATTGCTTGTTTTAGTCAGGTCTCTCAAATATCAGATGGTTGTAGATATGTGGCATTACTTCCAAGGCCTCTGTTTTGTTCCATTGGTCTATATCTCTGTTTTGGTACCAGTACCATGCTGTTGTGATTACTGTAGCCTTGTAGAATAGTTTGATTCGGCACCACCTGGGTTGGGATCTCTATGACAGGGCTGGCCTCAGTAAAATCATATACATAGATATATTCACAGTATTTTATTATTACTTTTATTAATAGTTGTGGGGTCTGTAGTGATAATCCCTCTCATTTCTGATATTAATAATCCATGATCTCTCTTTTTTATTCATTGTCACTATTGTCAGAGATTTATCAAATTTATTGATCTTTTCAATAAAAGTACCAGCTATTAGTTTCAATTTCTCTATTGTTTCTCTTGTTTCACTTTTGTTGTTTTTTGCTTTTATCTTCATAACTCCCTTCCTTCTGTTTGCTTTGTAATTATTTTGCTCTTATTTTTGTAGTTTCTTGGGATACAACTTTAGATTAATTGAGACCAATCTTCTTTTCTAATAAAAATAATTAATGCTATTAATTTCCCTGGAAGCACTGTTTTGGCAGCATCCTGCAAATTTTTATACACTGCATTTTCAATTTTGTTCAGATGAAAATGGTATTAAATTTTTTCTTTGACTCTTTCTTTGACCTAGGCATTATTTATAAGTGTGTTTTTAAATTTCTAAGTGTTTAAAGATACTGTTGTTTTTATGCTATTCATTTCTATTTTAGTTCCATTATTACCAAAAATATAGTATGTATCATTTTGATTATTTTATATCTTGTGATTTAATGGCCAAGAATATGATATATCTTGCTGAATGTTACATATGCACTTGAGAAAACTGTGTATTCTGCTGTATTTTCTGGAATGTTCAAGAGATATCAATGTGATTCCATTTAAGATGCTGTTATTCAATCTTCTATATAATTGCTGATTTTCTGTCTACCAGTCCATCTATTAGTTTGAGGAGACTATTAATATTTTTAACTATAATTGTGACTCTTCATTACACTTTTAAGTTCTGTATATTTTTGCTTCATTTAGTTTAAATGTGTGTTGTTGAATATACATATTTAAAATTTTTGTGTCTTTGTGAATTCACCATATTCTTACTACATAATGTTATTATTTGCCACAGAAAATTTTATTTCTGCCAAATTCTACTTTGCCCAATACTAACATAGCCACTCCTGATTTCTATTTTTTGGTGTTTACTTAGTCTGTCTTTTCTATCCATTTACTTTCAATTTATGTATATCATTATATTTGAAGTGAGTTTCTTATAGATGGTATAGAATTAGGCTGTGCTTTTTTTCAATTATCCTAACAACCTCCATATTTTAATTGATGGATTTACTTTAAAGCGATTTTCTTAGTTATATATTTGTATGCCACCTATTTCCTTTAAGATATAAAAGTCAATGGTTTTTAGTATATTTAATAAATTGTACAGCAACATCCACAATCAATTTTAGATTACTTTTGTAAATGCAAAAAGGAATTCTGTACCTTTAGTAGTGACTTCCTCAATTTCTCTCAATCCCTTCAGTGTTAGGGAGCCATTAATCTCCTTTCTGTCACTATAGATTTGACTATTTTGAAAAGTTACATACGTGGTATCATAGAGCATATAAGCTTTTGTGACTGGATTCTATTAACATAATGATTTCAAAGTTCACTATGTTTTAGCACATATCAGTATTTTATTCCTTTGTATTGCTGAATAGTGTTCCACTGTATGGATATACCACACATTATTTATTCATATGGACATTTGGTTTGTTTCTACTTTTAGGCTAATATGTATAAGGCTGCTATGGACATTTATGTACAAGTTGTTGTCTGAACACCTGATTTCAATTGTCTTCAGCACATATCCAAGTATGAAATTGCTTGGTTATTTGGAAACCATGTTTAGCTCTTTGAGAAACAATGTTATTAATGATATGCTATCATTTTACAGTTTGTTTTCTATTTGTTTTCTGTTTTTCCTTCTTCTTTTCTCTCTGCCCTGCTGTCTTTTGGGTTATTTGAATACTTCTAGCATTTTTTAAAATGTATCAATTATAATTTTGACTATATAGCTTTTTAGTCATTGTTACAGAAAGTAAAATGTACATCGTTACTTTCCGCTATTTAGAATTAACATTTTAGTACTTCTGTCAGAATACAGAAATCTTATCAAACAGGTTATTTTACTCTTCCTCAATATATTTCACTTATTTTTTTCTACACACATCAAAAAGACCATCAGAAATATTGTATATTTTCTTGCAAATATCAAATGTATTTTTTTACAACTCAAGAAGATAAAAAGTACTCTATTACATTTACCCTCATATTTACAATTTCTATTGTTCTTCCTTCATTCCTGATTTTCCAAAATTTTACTTGGTATCATTTCCTTTTGGCCTGAAGATATTTTGTTAGCAAATCTTCTAGAGAGAGGCTTCTGATAATGACTTTTTCTAAGTTTTCTTTTCTTATTATTTCTTTATTTCACCTTCATTCTTGAAAGATGAAATTCTATCTGAAAGCATTTTTTCTCCTAGCAGTTTGAAAAATTGTATGCCCCTTTTGTTTGGTGTCCATCTTTCTGACAAGAAATCCACAGTTATTAAAATTATCATTCATCATAAGAAAATACCCAGCTTTGGTGGATTAAACAGAAATTAATTTTTTCACAGTCTGAGATCAAGGTGCTGGCAGCGTTAAATTCTTCTGAGATCTCTTTGGCTTACTGGTCATTGATTTAGTTTGGATATTTGCTCCAAATCTCAAGTTGAGATGTAATCTTCAGTGTTGAGAGTAGAATGTGATGGAGGTGTCCAGGTCAATCATGGGGATGGATGGATCCCATATGGCTTGGTGCTGTCCTTACAATACTGAGTGACTTCTCATGAGATCTGGTTATTTAAAAGCATGTGGCACCTTCCCTTTCCATTCTTTCTCCTGTCATGCGATATGCCTGTTCCTCTTTCATTTTCCACCATAACTGTAAGCTTCCTGAGGCCTCCCCCGAAGCCAAGCAGATGCAAGCGCAGTACTTTCTGTAAAGCCTGCAGAACCTTAAGCAAATTATGTCTCTTTTTAAATAAATTACCCAGACCCAGGTATTTCTTTATAGAAATGCAAAAATAGCCTAATACAGTCATCTTGTTCCTGTATTTTCACGTCTTTTCTCTGTATGTGTTTGTGTCCATATCTCTTCTTCTCATAAGGTCACCACTCATATTGGAATAAAGCCCTATGTAATGATCACATTTTAATTGAACTACCTCTTTAAGGAATCTCTGTCCAAACACACTCACATTCTGAGGAAGTAGAGATTAGTGTTTTAACATGCAGATTTTTGGGAAACACAATTCAGATCTGTTTTATCTGACTTCTTTCAAGATATTTTTTGCTTATTTTCAGCAGTCTAATTATAATATGTCTGTGATAAGCCTTTTTTAACTTGACATGGCTTGGAATTTGTCAAGCTTCTTCCATTTATTTGGATGTGTCTTATGTGTGAGCTACTTAGTGGTCAGTCTGGGACAATGGGTTGTCTTTTATTTGTTGCTTAAAGTCTCAAAGTATTTGATATTCTGAGTGGGATCTAGTTAATGTGTAGCTCAGGGATGAGCCCGGCATTTGATGAACATTTTTATGGGGTCACTTTTCCATGTTTCTCCCTCTCTGTAATATTCTTGGCATGTAATGGGTTCCTGAGGCTCCCCATTTGGGCCCTGCATCCAAAAAATTGGGGCTTTATTTACCCTACTGGGCCACACACTTCACAATGCTGCCCACTTCCAGGGTCAAACAGTAGAAACCAATAAGAGAAAAATAGGATATTTTAATAGAATGGCTTTCCCTCTCAGTTTTGAGCCCTGTGTGTTTCCATTGGGTCTCTCTTGCCACCTCTATGAGATTGCCTGGGGGTTGGATCAAGATAATAAATCAAAGTAACACAAACAGCAGCATATGGCACTCTCTCTATTACTTGTTCTCTTTACTACTTTTTGAGCCAAAAATATAGGTATTTTCATGGAGCTTCCTGGGTTTTGTCCCTACTGCAAACTTATGGATTTCAGACTCCATCATGTTCAGTTCAGGAATGATGTTTACTATGTTGCTTTATTTGATCATTTTAGTTGATATCTGAGGGAAGATTCTAATTTATAGTTAGCAGTTCATTGACAATCTTTCCAGAAATTCCACATTATCTATAAATGTGGAGAAAAAAATTACAATTCTATTTTTTGGCAAGGGTAAAAATACAATGTTAGTTTTTTCATGGCACCAGGTTTTAATGATATAAATGGTATATGGCTCAAGAAAGTGTGTGAAAAAAATTGTTGCTTAAATTATCATCAAACCTGGGCAGATATTCAATTTGACTTGAAGTGGTAAAGACACACTGTTGCAGAAGAGGGATAGCTGTGCTGCCATATTTCAGAATCTATCAGACCAGATTTGTAAACTTTGGGCACAAGTTATATAGGAAAATATCTGTAAGTTCTTGTATACCATTGTTTTCCTATTCCTAAATTCTACACATGTAAATCTGTCCATTATATATGACATATCTTCAAATAATTCATTAAGAATATACTGGTAGTAGAATTTAAACATTTGCTTGGTTGCAGATTGGTTGGTAATCTTCACATATTGAAAACTCCATGGCTTAATTAAATATTTCTGCCAAAAACTCTGTACTTCTAGAAACTGTAGATCTTCTTCCACAGTTGCTAGGACTATGAGCTCTGAAACCTGGTGAACTGTGCATTTCTATGCCAGTGACCAGAAAATAGGTGTCAAGGGAAGGACACTGGTGGAGTGAGGCTGGCTGGCTCTGTGGCCACCAAGGCTCTGACTGCAATAGCAGTTGGCAGTGAGAGTGAGGGTAGGCTGTACTTCTGTCACAGCAGTGGCACAGCAAGGAGCACTGACACATGCACACTGTAGGGACAAAGAAAGCATAAACCACTTGTGCACACACATGTCATCAAAGTGATTTGAAGGGTTGCCATGGGCGTAAGGGAAGCTGGTGTGTGGGAAGGGAGCAAGTGAGCTTCTGTATAGCTGTGGGTGCTGTTCCACTGGAGCCCTCCTCTGATCAGTCACAGTCTGTCAGTGCAGAAGCTATGACACAGGCTCCCAAGGCACTTGAGTCTGCCCTGCAAGCAGGCATGTCCAGGCTGGGGACCCAGAGAGAACAGCAGACCAAAAGATGCTCAGTTCAGACCTTCCTTGAAGATGGGCAAAACCATCCTGCAGAGTTCAGTTCTGACAATTCTCCTAGGGCTCAAGTCTCCTATGGGAGCATATTGAACCTTGGGGGATGGTTGTCCCGGCCATGCTTCACTACAGGTGCTCCTACACCAATCCCTCTGGGCTTTATATTAGCTGGCTTGCTGCCGCACTACTTCCCTGCCTACTAGAATGTTGGTGGTGGTGGAGGGGTTGCCTCCTGTGGGGATTCTAGAGGCCAATGACAAGAGTGAGTTTCTCCTTGCCGGTTAAACTCACCCATTCCCTCAGAGTCACTGGAGGCCAAGAATGAGTCCTGGCGCATGGTAGCCCCATGCAGGGTTCCCAGCTTCCTCCCACTTCAGCTCAGCTTCTGTGTCTTTCCTCTGTACCCTCTCAGTGTTTTTCCTCTGAATATCTGTCACGAGTGTGCCAGTCATCTGGGTCCTTCAGTGGCAGCTGTTCTACCTGGCTGTGTCTAGTCATTCGTCTTGCTTTCCTAATTGCATTATATTTTATTCACCAACTTTCATATTTTTGAAATATATAACCAATGTTACATACATTTGTTTTTAAAAGTCATTTAGCCTTAAGCCATATTTCAAAGGATTTACTTAAAAAACAATTGGCTACTTAAATTCAAAAGTTGTTTTCCTATTTTTTTAAAAAAATTATTTTTATTTAAATAGTTTTGTGGCACAGGTGGGTTTTGGTTACATGAATAATTTCCTTAGTGGTGATTTCTAAGATTTTGGTGCACACATCACCTGACCAGTGTACACTGTACCCAATGGGTAGCCTTCTATCACTCACTCCTTTCCACCCTTCCCCAGAGTCCCTAAAGTTTATTATATCATTACTATTCCTTTGCATCCTCATAGCTTAGGTCTCAGTTGTAAGTGAGAACATATAATATTTGGTTCTCCATTCCAGAGTTACTTTACTCAGAATAATGGCCTCCAGCTCTCTCCAAGTTGCTGCAAAAGACACTATCTTATCACTTTTTGTGGCTGAGTAGTATTCCATGGTGAATACGTACCACTTTTTCTTTATCCATTTGTTGGTTGATGGGCACTTAAATTGGTTGCATATCTTTGCAATTATGAATTATGCTGCTATAAACATGTGTGCATTTTTTTATATATAATCACTTCTTTTTCTTTGGTGGATATGCAGTAGGAGGGTGGAGCTCCTGCCTGCTCTGTGGAGGGCACAGCCCCAGCCACACCTTCCCACTGCAGCCAGTAACTTTATAGCAACCACCCCACATGAGCTGCTGCTGCCATTACTATGTCTCTCCTCTTGGGAATTCATTTGATCCTCTGCTTTGATGGTGCTTGCATTCTATACTGTATTTTACTTATTGCATGCTTTCTGATGTGTTTTTTGCATACTAATCTGTAACTTCTTGAAGGCAAGAAAACTTTTAAAAATCTTTCACAGAAACTAACAGTGATTCATTACTCGTTGGGTTGGGCGAATGTAGAATTAAAGGGACATTGAAATAGTCATAATTTTTCCTGCTTGATCTTTGTAGAATCAATAGAGAATTCATTTTTTTGTAATTTTTACTCTTTATTACAGGAGTTGTGATTTTCCTATCTTCATAAAAGTTGAATTGTTTTTATATTTTTTCCGTAGATTTGTGAGTTTTGTGGTTTGTTTACAACAAAATGATATTTAGGGTATTATTGCTGGCAATGGAGATGTTAAATACTGCGATCTCATAATATTTTTAGTTGGTTTGCCAATAATAAGTTAGAAAGCTTTAAATCTGTTCAAACTAGTAAAGAAAATGTGCTATATCAAAGAGTTAAAGGCATATTTCTTTGCTTTCCATTGTACTGGTAAAATCAGTTGGTGATTCTTATTACTTTTATTATTCAAATTTCATTTGAAATTGTATATGGTTGAACTAGATGCCCATTCAAATATTACAAAGTGATATTACTATTCTTAAAAGCAAAACCCCAAAACCTAAAATGCAATAAAATATATATTTTTAAAAAAGTAAAATCCACAGGTATAATCAGTTGCTATTCATTAAGAAATCAAAGATAAGAATGTTATATCATTTGTAATCACATAATCACTTTCACTCTTTGTATCAGCTTTAATTTCTAAAAAATATTTCATTTAGCAGAAGTTTTTAGAGTAACATTAGACCAATTATAAACTATATAGCATTTATATTGGATGAGCCCCTTTCCAAAGCTTTCTGTCCTCTTTTCCAAATTATGTTCCTGTAATTCATGAATCTTTAAGCCTCCGTGATTTGAATTGCTTGGTCAATCTCAGATACTCTTTCAGTAAATCATGTCATTATTTGGTATTTTTCTGTCTCATAGAAATTCTTTCATATTTTATGACCATTTGAACCATTCCATTTTCACATCATTTAAAGTCTTCATACATTTTCTTACAATATCACCTTGGAATTTTAGTTTCAAATAAAAAATAGCAATCTCTATCTTGCCAACAATTAGTTGGGGAAACACCATAGACTATGATCACTTCTATGTTGCCACACCAGAAGTACCAGTGACAAGCCAAATATCACCTTGAAGTATCTGTTGTCATCTGATGCATTTTTGGTGGCAAAGCCATCATCTGTTTTGCTAACATTAAAGTTTCTCAACCAGATTCTACATTAACCTCTATCACCACCTTAAATAGTCCTAACACTCTTCCAGAGAATGTGATAACATTAAAAGGGCACATAGTATATCCATTCTATGGATTTAGCTATATTTGTAATAATTTTCTTAAGTGATATCCAGTATATCTTGAGTTAAAAAAAAGGAAGTATCAAAATAACATAGTCTGACTATATTAAAAAACAAACTAAAAATGTGTATATGTATTTTGTCATAGGACAAAAGTTAGAGGCCGTACAAAATGCATTAGCATTGGTTACCTTGGAACAGTGGAGGTGGGGTAGATAGGAATGAGAAGAAACCATTATGCTTCTCTTTCATTGTGTTTAACTGCGTGGTTTTCATTTTCAAAATGAGTGTGCAAGGATTATGTAGTTAAAATAAAGCAAAATATGTTAAATACTACATATTCAATATTACTGTTTTAGAATCTGTTAGCTCTTATTCTCTGTATAAAATGAAACTACTTTTCTTCTCTTATACATTACAAATGGACTCCCCATCTGAAGCATTTTTTCCTACCAATTATAATATCTATTTTTTCATGTGTCTTCCTTGTTTAAAATTAATCACTATACTTAATCCCTTCATAAAACCTTATAATCATCACAATGACAACAATAACCCCTCAGCACTTAAATGCATGACAGAGTGGACAAAGATCCAAGTAGAAAAACCAGTTATCAAATTCATCAATTAAGGCCTTGCTTTCATCCTGTCAACTTAAATTATTTACTTGTTTCAACCTTTTTTATTACAGTAAATAATGACTTTTAGTGAATGATAATCTGTTTGAATTCCACAAGAATATTAGAATTTCACAATTTGCATTTCTATTTGTCAATAGTTTTACAAAATAATACCTTTTACCAATACATGATAGGTCTTATGTAAGCTCACAGGTGGCATTTCTTAATGGCAATACTTTAGCAGAAATTTAGATTAGTTGGTCCAGGCATGGTGGCTCATACCTGTAATCCCAGCACTTTGGGAGACCAAGGTGGATCAAGAGGTTAGGAGTTCAAGACCAACCTGGCTAATAAGGTGAAACCTGGTCTCTACTAATAATACAAAAAATTAGCCAGGCATAGCGGTGTATGCCTGTAGTCCCAGCTACTCAGGTGGCTGAGGCAGGAGAATAGGTTGAACCTGGGAGGCAGAGGTTGCAGTGAGCTGAGATTGTGCCACTGCACTCCAGCCTGGGTGACAGAGCAAGACGCCATCTCAGAGAAAAAACAACAACACCAAAAAAAAAAGGAAGAAGAAGAAAAGAAATTTAGATCAGTTGATTACCTGCAAATACTTTCTCAGAATACTTTAATGTTGACATAGTGTCATATATGACTCATGTCTGCATCTTCGTAGCCAACTTTTATGAATCTTTTCCGTGTGTGTGTGGGGTGAGAGAGAGAGAGAGAGAGAGAGAGAGACAGAGAGAGAAAAAATCTGTGTTTTAATGTGTCTACTGATTGTATTACAAGCCTCCAAACATATTATATCAGATTTTCTATTGAATTTTATTATAATATCCCTTAATATCTATTATGTCTTTATAAAATTTGGTAGACTGACTCCATAAATTGTGGTATTAGAGGAGAATTAGAAGTATGGCATGGAGATGCGCTAAGGTGGTGTGGGTAGAAGAGTGAAAATGTGTTTTATGTATTTTTACTACCAGTGTAAAAAATCCAAATGAAGGTTCTAATGCTAGAATTATCTTTTTAGGTCAAAGTTATCTTTTTACCCGAGTATAAATGTTAATCATGCTTTGTGTGTTAGTTCTTTCTGGGTATGTTTAGATAGATGTTGAATATTTCAAATAGTAAATTTTATTTATTCTTCACATTCTTTGCTATGACAAGTAAATATCAGGTAGTCACTGTCTGCTTAATTTATGATGGTAAAAGATAATTTGTTCATGTCCTGAAATTGAACTTTTGGATATTTTATGTGAACACTTTGGCAAATATGTCAGAATAAAAGTATATCAAGAAGAAAGAAAATTATCTTTTTCTATCTTAACTCCAGGCTGGGACCAAATTTAGGTGGTTAGTTTGATTTTCACAGGAATGGTCTCAGAAAAATATAGAAAAGGTCATACTGGTTTCTGTGGAGCAATGGAGGAGGATCCAAGATAGCTGTTGATACAGACAGGAAGAACTTCTCCTACTCAGGGACCAGATCATCAAGAAGACAGGCATACTTCCAATCAGATGTTCACAAATAAGGCATTGAGAGTGGGTAGAGGGACGGCAAAGACCCTGGACTGAAAGAAGATGAAGCTGAGAACCTGTACATGGTTGTGAAGCACCAAGACTTGTTCCTGGTTCCAACCAACTCTTGAGGAAGGGGTGAGTAAAATAGGCATGAATTGGCCCGCTTTCACAATGGACTTCCAGAATCCTAGCTGTAGGATAACACAGAATCTCAAGGTACATTTGAGTTAACAGGGAGAACTGCATAAAGAGCTGGCGGAGACAGAATACCAGTTTGCATGGAGGCAAGAGGATGTGATGCAGTAAGGGCTGCAGTGGAGCACAGCCATGGGCTCCCTAAGGCTCAGATACTCCCTTAAGTGACCGTCTCTCAAGGTTCAGACACTCCTCTAGGTAACTTTAGCATTTGTTGTCTGCCACAGCCAGACGGAGCAGGCATATCTTGCCTATGGGACAGGTCCTGAATGATTTGAGTGAGTCCCTGTCTGCTGGCCTGTCCCAGGGTCCCTGCCTGGCTGCACCCACTTGCAGTATGGCCTCTGCTCCACAGCACAGAAGCTGGCCAACAGCCACCACCATGTCTCTATTGCCACAGACCCAAATGGCAGCTGGAGAGCTATTGCAGGCAGGCTCCTGCCAGTGTGCAACTGCCCAGACCCCTCCCCAACAAGAACGCAGTTGCCTACAGCCTCCCCTTGCTGCTTCATTGGCACATGCCCATGTATGCGACCCTCCACTGCCCTGCTGCTGCCCTGCCAAAGTGTTAATGCCGGCACCCTCTATCAGAGTATTGTTGCAAGCAGATCAAAAATATCTTGCCCCCTCCAGTGCAGCAACCAGGTGCTTAACCTCAAAGGGACAAAGGAAAAATCCACGGGACTGGTCTCATGCCCCCAAAGTTAGAGAATACAGCCCAGGAGTGCTGAACTGAACCTTGAACTCCGGAAATATTCCAGAAAGAACCGCAGTTGATTAAGCCTATGGTATGCCACAGTAAAACCCTCGAGGGCATCAAAGAGGATAAAAGGAAACAAACTAACAAAAATTATAGAAACTTCAAATTTTTTAAAAAAAATCAGCCAGATGAAAAAGAAACAGTTTAAGAACTCGGGAAGCTATCAAAGCCAGAGTATCTTCTTACCTCCAAACCACTGCACTAGCTTTTTAGCAATGGTTCTTAAGCTCACTGAAATGGCCAAAATAACAGATACACAATTCAGAATCTGGATGGCAATGAAGATCATCAGGATTTAGGAAAAAGTTGAAACTCAATCCAAGGAATGTAAAAAATCCAGTCAAAGAATACAGGAGCTGAATAATAAAATAGCCATTTTAAGGAAAACAAACAAACAAACAAACAAACAAAAAACTAAGCTGATCTGTTAGAGCTGAAAAACTCACTACAATAATTTCATAATACAATCAGAAGTATTAACATCAGAGTAGAACAAGAAGAAGAAAGATTCTTAGAGCTTGAAGATGACTTTTTCAAATCGAATTAGTCAAAGAAATGAAGAAAAAAAGATTAAAAAAAGAAAAGCTTCAGGAAATATTGAATTATGGATATATATATATATATATATACAGGAGAGAAAACCTGTAACTCACTGGTATCTCAGAAAAGTTGAGAAAAAGAAAGCAACTTGGAAAACATATTTCAGGAGACTGTCCACATAAATGTCCCTGACCTTGCTAGAGGGGTCAACCTGCATATCAGGAAAATTCAAAGAATGACTGTGAGATACTATACAAGATGATCATACTCAAGGCACACAGTCATCAAATTCTCCAGTGTTAATGTGAAGAAAAAAAATATCAAAGGAGCCAGAGAGAAGGATCAAGCCATGTATAAAGAGAGCTACATCTAACATATATTCAGCAGAAACCTTATAAGTCAGAAGAAATGGAGGCCCATATTCAACATCCTAAAATTAAAAAAAAATTCAAAGAATTTTATATCAAATCAAACTGAGCATCATAAGTGAGAAAAATTATTCTTATCAGGCAAGAGAAGGTTAAGTGAATTAATTACCCCTGGACCAGCCTTCAAAGATGTCTTTACGGGAGTGATAAACAAGGAAACAAAAGACTGTTATCTGCCACCACACACACAAAAATACCTTCATACATAGTTCACTGACACTATAAAGTGACTATTCAATCAATTATACTTAAAAACCAGCTAACAACATGATAAAAGGATCAATTCTTCATATATCAATATTAACCGTGAACTTAAACAGGCTAAAAGCCACACAGAGTGACAAGATACATAAAACACAAGACCCCATCGTTTGCTGTAGTCAAGAGACCCAAATGGAAAAAACAAAAAACAAAAACCAAAAAACACAGCAGAGGTTGCTCTTCTTATTTCAGGCAAAACAGACTTTAAAACAACAACATTCAGAAAGAACGAAGAAGACAATTACATAATGATAAAGACTTCAATTCAACAAGAAGCCTTAACTATCTTAAATATATATGCACCCAACACTACCACACCCAGAGTCACTTTAAAAAATTCTTAGAGACCTAAGAAAAGACTCAGATAATCATGCAATAATAGTGAGAGGCTTCAATGCCCCACTGACACTGTTCAGCAGATCATTGAGGGAGAAAATTAACACAGATGTTTGGAACCCAAACTTGACACTTGACAAAATTTACCTAACAGAGATTAATAGAATGTTCTACTCAACAACAAGATAATATACATTTATCTCATCTTCACATGGGACATAATCTAGAATTGACCCCACAATTAACCATAAAGCAATTCTCAAAAAAAAATAAAAAACCCAAAAGTATACCAAGCACACTCTCAGAGAATATTGCAAAAAAATACAAATCACTACCCAAAAAAAATCTCAAAACCATACAATTGCATGGAAATTAAACAACATAATTTTGAATAACTACTGATGAAGCAATGAAGTTAAGTCAGAAATCCAGAAATTCTTTGAAATTAATGAAAACAAAGATAAAACAACAAAATATCTGAGACACAGCTAAGGCAATGTTAAGAGGGAAGTTTATAGTGCTAACCACTAACATTAAAAAAATTGGAAGAATTCAAATTAACAACCTAACATCATGCACATGGAAACTAGAAAAATCAGAGCAAATCAACCCCAAACCTAGAAGAGGAGAAGAAATAAACAAAATCGAGCTGAACTGAACAAAATTGAGACACAAAAGACCAATAAAACCAAAAATTTGTTGTTTAAAGAATAACATTGATAGACCATAGGCTAGACTAATAAAGAAAAAAATAAGATTCAATAAGCAAAAGCAGAAATGACAACGGTGATATTACCACAAACCCCACAGAAATACAAACATCCCTAGATCCTATTATGAAACACCTCTATGCAAGCAAACTAGAAAACGTAGGAAAAAAATGGATGAATCTGGAAACATAAAACTTCCCAAGAGTGAATAAGGAATAAATTATATCCCTGAACAGGCCAATAACAAGGTCTAAAATAAAATCAGTAATATCAAAATATACCAACCAGTAAAGGTTTGAACCAGATGGATTTACAACCAAATTCCACCAGATGTATAAAGGGAGAGCTGGTTTCAATACTATTGAAACTATTTCAAAAATTGAGTCCTCATTCTATGTAGCCACCATCATTTTGACACCTTTGCTCCTCCTTTGCCCTCTGCCATGATTGTGAGGCCTCCTTAACCATATGGAACTGAGTCCAATAAACCTAGTTTTCTTTATAAATTACCCAGTCTCAGATATTTCTTCATAGCAATATGAAATTTGACTAATATATCATGTGTTCTCACCTATAAGTGTGAGCTGAACATTTAGTACACATTTAGTACACATGAACACAAAAAGGAGAATAATAGATACTGGGGCTTTCTTGAAGGTAGAGGATGCGAGGTAAATGTGGGTCAAAAAGCTACCTACTGGGTGCTATGCTTACTACCTAGGTAATGAAATCTCTTGTACACCAAATCCAAGTGACCCACAATTTATCCATGTTACAAACCTGCATATGTATCCCCAAAACTAAAATGAATTTGGAAGAGAAAAAAAGGAAAATGTCATACTTCGAGTATTTTTCTAACAAAACTTATCTAATGTACCTCAGACATGGAACATCACATGGAATATCATGTAATCCAAAGAGGCCGTCTTTTCAGGTCTAATTAAATTTAACACGGAAACAATCCATTCTAAAAGTGCATGCTGGTCAGAGCCTCTGAATTACACTTCGGATAAAGATCTAAGTGATTTGGTATAAAACCCCCAGGGAAGTTGCACAAAGTAGGACAGGACTAAGACTGAGGTCCCCGCCTCACAGTGAACTTTCCTTTTTATCCTGTCACAGAAAAATGATGTTCCTTTTGAGTATGTTGCATACCTTTTTGTTTACATGTTAGAACAACTGGTGTGTAGCTTATATCATACTGTATATTTAATAACAGAATAATTCTTATTCATTTTCCACATCTTTTGGGTGCTATACCTTGGAGCCAAGAGATTATCACCTAGCCTATGAATAATTTTAAATTTAAAATCTCTATGTAATTTTATCACAAAGAGATTATTTACCTCCAAGAAAATAATTTACAGAGCTGATTCTAAAGTAACTGACTCTTAAAAGTGAGCCAAAATTTGGACCCATAATCACAGAAGTCATTCAACAAATAGTTTTGAGTGTAATGGTAAATTCTATAGTTTATACTTACAAATAACTGTGATAATAATATTTGTTTAGATATGATTATGTCTTAGAATCTAACCTTGAAGGAATCACATGTGCCAGTACTTTTCCTCTAAGCTTGAATAGTAAGATCAATTTTGTACTTTAAAATAAATGTGTTGGTTGGGAAGATGATAAAGATAGTTCTCCTAAACTAATAGGCAGTAACTATAGCATTCTGCTTTGAAATACCTACCATCTGTGGTTCCGTACATTTTGTGTTATGGCACATAGTTTTCTTATTTTTGATATGACAATTCCTAGTGTTTTAAGAGGACTGAGAGGACTTATGATTACAACTATATGTTCTAGCATTTCAAAGAATAATTTTAAATTTTTCTACTATATGCATTTTAGTGTATTTTCTCATATAATTTTTGCAGTTATATAGCTATTATAAGCCAGATCAATGTGACAGATTGGTTAGTGATTCATAATAAAATATCTTTTTTTTTTTTTTTTTTTTTTTTCTGAGACAGGATCTCAACCTGTCACCCAGTCTGCAGCAGTGGTGCGATCTTGGCTCCCTGCAACCTCTACCTTCTAGGTTCAAGTTATCCTCCCATCTCAGCCTCCTGAGTAGTTGGGATCACAGGCATGGGCCACCACCCCCAGCTAATTTTTGTATTTTTAGTAAAAATAGGGTTTCACCATGTTGCCCAGGCTGGTCTCGGACTACTGACATCAAGTGATCCAACCACCTTGGCCTCCCAAAGTGCTTGGATTATAGGCGTGAGTGACCACACTCAGCCCATAATAAGAAAATACCTAAATGAACGGAAAATTTACATGCTCAAAATAAAAAGAGAACTGTGATTATTGTTCCATATGATCTCATTTGAGAAATTATATTTATGTATGGATACACGAAAGTATAAAATAACTATTAGGTAATTATGAATAGGCCAAAAGGAATTTGACTACCAATTTTTAACTGACATATGTCTATTTCTTCATTGCTAAAGTGAAGAATATTTTTTTTTTTTGCAAAAGTTTTACTGACAGTGTATTCCATGTATGTTTGATATACTGGCAGAGACTTATAAGCCGCTGGTGTTGTCTGATGATTTGTCAGCAAAACTGCCACTGACTTCAACAATGTAGCAAGAAAAGCTACACATTCTTCTATAGAATATGAGCCACAGAAGGACAACTTTGGGCATGATATTATTTCATATTTATTACCCCTTTAAGCACAATAGGTTACAATGTGGACAAAACACTTGGCTGGAGTTGGATGCATTAGAACACTTGAGAGGTAATTATATTTGTCAGTTCTCCACTAGCCCATTTTATCAGGTAAAAGACCTAAAACACTTTTGTTTTGTTTTTTTGTTTTTTTGTGTGTAGGTGTATTACTGTATATCTTAAATACAGTTTAACATTGATATTCTATTGATAATTCTGATGTTTTATGATTGTGTGAAGTATGAAAGACTGCTTTAATAATTAGAAAATCACATATAAATATTTTATAATTTATAAAAGATGTCATGTCATTTAAAATATTAAAATGCAAAAAAAATCTATAGAATATTGGGTAAGGCATACACAGAAAAAGCAGTTTGTTTTTAAAATATAAACATATAAACATAAGCCTACAAGATGAGTTTTTGGTCCCTGATCATCATGGTCTGAAACAATTAGCTCAACTTTCTCCAGTGTAGTGTCAAATAAACCAAGATTCTGCATTTCTTCTCTACATGAGCCAATTTGCTTTCACATTAAAAGAAATTCTTGGTCCAGTATTACAGGCTTCATCCTCCATACTAACTGGTTCAAAATCATGAGTTATGTTCACAAAGGAAGGCTCAGTCTAAGTGTAACTCCACACTTGGAAAATAATTCAAAATCCAGGCTTTAGTGATGGGGGTTCAGCAATACTCTGTATCTGTGATGGGCAGTATATACAACTTGGCTATTATATGATATATAACCTTCACTGTCTTTAATTTTATTATTTTTATTTTATATAGTAGCACATCCACTCTGTGCTAGTCAAATGAGGCATCCAATAGCTTAAAGAAGAAAGAATTGCATTAACTAGATATATAACACAACTCACAGTATAGTTTCAGGATTGAGTCTATTAAGAGAGGAAAATGAGTCTGACTTTTATAAAGTCTTACGGAATTATTATCCACAGACAGAAATTTGGATCTTATTGTGTAAGCACTATGTCAGTTACCACTGTGTGGGAAAAGCACTACAAGGCCCTTTTTTTTTAACATCACAGGAATAAGAGATATTTGTAGCACCTGAAATGCCTTTTTTTTCTGAGAAGAGTCAGTCTTTGTGTATTAGAAGCAGTTATAGAAATTTAAATTTGCCCACTGTTCCTAGTTTTAAAATGTCCACTATGTGCTTAAGTGACCCATCTTCATAAACATTTATTTTTATGTACTGTATCAATAGTCTTAATGTACTACAACAAACATGTATGTTTGTCTGTACTTAAACTGAAAATCAGTTTTAGCTGAACAACAGAAATCAGGTAAGGAAAGGAGTTGTGCAGGAAAAAGCCAAAATCAAATTTTGCAAGTTCATCAACCTTTATTTTTCTTGGTCTACCTTTTAAAATGTAGTATTGCTCTATAATGAAAATCAGAATATAGCTGGAAATGTCCAATAAATAAAGGGTCCATTAGTCTTTTTACATAGTGACATTTTAAAACTTGGTTTCCATAAATAGCAACAAAGTTATTGAGGTCTATCAAACAGTATATAGTAATTTTATTTAAAAGGGTAAGTAAGAAGCCTGACAGTGAGCAAATATCTTGCCAAATAAATAAAATAGTCTAAAAGACACATTCTTCTTTATTTTTTTTTTTGTGGGGGAGGGATACTTATTTAGATAAACCATATTTGCATAATTTACTTTCTACTTATATTTAACAAACCTGATTCTATTCAGCTTCAAACTTTTGTATGCTTTCCTATTGAAATTCAGCACTTCATACATTTTGACCTTTTCAAGAAAGCCAGCTACATAGTGAATTGTGGTGCATTAAAAGAGTAAACATGTTCAATACTTGTTATTCAATGGGTTTTGATTTAGAAAGCTATTGTCAATAGGTTAATCCTTTTGTACAGACAGTCTCTTTGGCTAAATGGCATCTTAAACAAATAAAGGTTTTACCAAAATGCTAATTTCTGAGTATTTCTGTCAATCGTCAAAGAATAAATTTCAGTAGAGGCCTTAAGAGTATCTAACTCTAGTTTATATTCATTTTCTATCAGCAGAATTTCAAAAAGTACTTTAGTGTACATAAGTCTACTCAGAGGTGATTTGTAACCTAGCTCAAAAAATCATTACAACTTTTGACTTTCACTCACTTATCTACTATTTTGCAATTGTGTTTAATCAATAAAAGAGCTACCTACTTTGGATGCATATTCAGAGATTACCAAAGTAAAAGAGGATCACAATTATGTTATTAATTAAAAACTCACAAGTTTTACTGTGCTACATGTAACTGTCCAATAAACAAATCTGGACATAAATAAGGAGAGGCTTTACTCAAAAACACTTTTGCAGTAGGAATAGGAGGATTGTTACAACAAAGGAAAATGCTCTGCCCATAAAATCTGTAAGCTTCTCAAAGGTCAGGCAGAAAAGGATATTTAAAGAGGAGAAAAAGAAACTAGAAAGAAGTGAAATTCAGTAGTTGTTCAGGGAACATATCTCTTTGTGGCCAGATAATTTTTAGGAGGGATCCTTAAGGAGAGGTGTGATGGTTGATTTTATGCATCAACTTGGCTGTGTCAACCATAAGTAATGAGACTCAGAAAATATTATTAAGTATAGTGCTTACTTTAAGCTTGAAGACTTGTCAACCAGGCGCATAGATTGAAGTTGCCCTGAATATACTCTCTTGAGTAGCAGCAGTTACAACTGGTATTTTCAGAAAAAAGAAAAAAGAAAGGCAGTTACTAAGTTCTTTATGAAGAATTTACAAAAATATAACACAAGGAGTTGATTGGCCATACATTGTTCTTCATCTCACAAATTCCAGGAACAAGAAGATAATGGATGAGGCAGGAACAAAAATATCTGCAAACAATTGCCCCAGGCCATAGAGAGGCAGAGGTGGGCATGACTGAAGTCCCATACTCCTCTCTCCCTGGGCCTGATAAATTTTGCATACTTTAAATAGCTAATACTATCCTGAGCTATTTTTCTTTTCTCATGCCCCTCTTTCCATAAATATCTTTTGAAGAAAGCATTGTAGAAAAACTCAAATGGTTTGGGGGCTTTTTATGTTGAAAATCTTAGTTCTGCATTGCTAGTAAGGCTCATTCCCAGATGGCTCTATCTTACATGGTCGGGGGCAGAAGATATGTCTCACCAAGGAATTTTAAGAGCACCAAAATCCAAATCGAGAGGGCCTCATAGGTTCACAAAAGTAAGACCAGTAAAGTTACTGATTTATATAGTTGCTGTCACTTGTTGAATCATCTCTAGTCTTTAAAATATTATTAGTTTAGTTTTCTTAAAAGAAGTCAAACAACAGGAGATACATAGCAGAATTATAATACATATAAGGATTGTAATAAAAAAAAAAATTGTGTGCCAGAACAACAACAACAAAACAACTGTTCTATTGAGGAGTCAGTTAAAAAAATAACACCCAGTTTTTCTTTAGAGTCTTGTAGCCAGGAAATACTTCAGAATTCAGTACAATTTGTAGGAAAATAATAAAAACTCAAAAGTAATAGTCAGGGCTGGAATCTAAATAACAGGTATGCTACAGTTTTCCTCTGAAGCATAATTTTTTCTCTGTCAGAGTTTCCATTTCTACCAAAGACAAATAGTAGTAGGACCAATTTAATTGCAAAAGAAGCTTTAGTATTATACTTGGCCTGATTATTCCATAAACATTCACAAGAGTAGTGACTGGTCATGCACACTCTCCTAAGTTGGCTTTGCTAGATTAGTTTTTATTAGAAGCCTCAAATTCGACTTTTAAAATGATCTTAAGACTAGGAAGTGAAGCCAAAGAGTCACCGCAAAGTGGTACTTACAATACCTGTAAAATTTGAGTGAATTTCTCTCTTCTTATTATCCCCAAATATCTTAAGTTCCCTGAGCCTGTCAGAAAGTGATATTCATGAGTTACTACAAAGTCTGGACACTTGCAAGGAAACCGTGTAAACTAGGTTCCAGGCCAGTCTTTCTATGTGACTTTAATTCCTCAAAGCAGACTGGTTATATCTAAAAATATGCTATTCCAGACAAAACCTTGGTAAAATTACCACTATCTCCAATGTGTCTTGTTAGAAAAGAGAGTATCCTTTTATTGAAATTATGAAGGAAACTACATTACCATAAAATAAGAATGCTCATGAATAGTTTTCATATTTTGGAGAAGTCACATAGAAAGAAGGGTAACTTTCAGTTTTGTTTACAAAATTATACTATGCCCAATTGCTGTAAGCTATAAATGTCTTAAAACAAAAACACTTTCCTTTAATCTGAAAAGCAAAATTTAAAAAGAATCAACAATGTTTCAAACAAAAATATCATAAAAATAATTTTAGTTCTCTATCAGCTTAGTCCCATATAAATTATTATTTTTCTGCTTAATATTGGGTTAGCTGCAGGAAAAAAAAAACACCAAAAACCACATGATGTTCTCATTCATAAATGGGAGTTGATTTATGAGAATACAGGGACATGGGAAGAAATAATACACACTGGGCACCTGTGAGGAGGAGTGTGAGGGGAGAGAAAACATCAGGAAGAATAGCTAATGAGTACTGGACTTACTACCTGGGTGATGGAATGATCTGTGCGGTAAACCAATATGGCACATATTTAGCTTTGTAACAAACCTGGGCATTCTGCACATATACCCCTGAACTTAAAACAAAAGTTGGAAAAAAATGTGTTAGCAATCTTCATGAATGCATCAGTTTTTGTTAGAGTTCTGGAGGTTTTTACTTAGTCCAATTGTATTATGTCTAAAGTTCTCAGAAATTTGTATTTAAGAGTAAATGTCAAGATCCTCTTCCATGAATTTCTTTGAAGAAGAAACCAATTTTAGATAACAGATGTTCATAAATCACTTTTTGAGAAGAATCAAAGTAAAACAATAACTGCCCATGAATGACAAAAAAACAGAGTTGTCATGGTTTATACTAGTCTGTTTTCATAGTGCTATGAAGAAATACCCAAGACTGGGTAATTTGCAAAGAAAAAAGGTTTTATTGACTCACTGTTCCACATGGCTGAGGAGGCCTCACAATCATGGCTGAAGTGAAGGAGGAGCAAAGGCATGTCTTACATCGTGGAAGGCAAGAGAGTGTGCAGGGAAAATGACCTTTATAAAACCATCAGATCTCCTGCGACTTATTCACTATCATGAGAACAGCATGGGTAAGACCTGCCACCATGATTCAGTTTCCTCCAATGGGTCCCTTCCATGACATGGCAGATTATGGGAGCTATAATTCAGGATGAGATTTGTGTCGGGACACAGCCAAACCATATCATGGTTAAATATGCCATTGACAAAAAATTGATTATTTTTGTGGTATACAACAGTTTAACATAATCATAATTATGACTGATAATGTATTCCAACATATATCATAGTTTTAGATGTTTTTTACAATTTTGAAACATACATTAACAACACATTTATACAAATATAACACTAAAAAAGTTAAATACAATTTCTTATTTGACATTTATTTCTGTATGAAAGAAGTTTACTATGTCTCTCTTGGATTTCCAGAGCTTCTATTAGTTATCTTTGTCAGTTTGGTTCAGAAAGATAACTTTAGAATTTTAAAATGTAATTTTAATAATGTCAAATATTAAAGCTTTAAAAACTTTAATAATAAAATAAAAAAGGTTTAAAACACACAGTAAATTAGGATCATAGTGTTCCAGACTGAAACGAGGATCGTGCTGCTTATTCTTGTTGCCAAATAACAAGACACAGATGAACTGGGAAAGAAGAGAGTTTTTATTTCTGTAACAAGGTACAGGGAGAGGGCCAGGAAAATATCACCAGACCAACTCAAAATTACAAGTTTGTCCAGAGCTTATATACCTTTGGAGCCATATGTCTAAGTGTAAGTGTGCACTCATCTAAAGATATAAGTAATTAACTTCTAATCTGTAACTAAGGTTTGAGTCCTGAAGACCTTCCTCTGGCACCTCTGTAAATTTACTTAATCTAGATGGGTCCTGGTGCCAGGGGTGATTACCCTTGTCTTGTGTCTTGTGTCTGGCTAACTCATGGAGGTTTGGGGAGTTCCTTTAGACCTCCAATAAAATTTGTTTTTGGAAGTCTGGGGAATTTCTTCAGACCCTCTAAAACTTCTTTAATCTTAAATGCGTCCTGATAAGAATTTCTTCATTATCTTGTTATATTTCAAGGCCCAGGAAAGGCCTAGGTAAAACTCTTAGCGGGCTTTTGTTACATTCCAGCCTTTGTATAAGGGCACTGGCTCTAACAGCTTTTAATATTTAACTTAACCATTCAGTCAGTGCTGAAAGAGTTGTCATGGAGGCCCGCCTGTTCCACTGTTAGTGAGACCTGTCCTACCACAAGAGGTCATTGTAAAATAATAGTCATTTAGTTAGCCAATATAATAATTCAAAGATTAAGATTTCAAACAGCAAAAACTTTTACTCTTTGATAGAGAGGAGACTCCATTCCCAGTCAAGAGACTTAATAATGACCACATGAAGTAACCTCTTCCCTCTTGTTTTGTAGTTTACTCAAGAGGTAAACAAACCTTATGCTATCTCTCATTAATGCTACATAAAATCTTGTTCAAAAAAAAAAGCAACAAAATTTACTTTTATATTACTCTATTACCAATAATAAAGCTAATTTTAATAAAAACTTAATACCGACTTCATCCAATCTCGTCAACTGTGACCATATAAGGTTTCCATAAATGTTTTATAACTCTTACCATTTTCTATTAAGGGAGAAACCAATGCTCTGAGAAAACTGTTGTTCTGACACTGGGGCCTAGACTCTGGCCTTACATTAATGTGTTTTTGATATTAATGCTCAATTTTTATAAAAATCTTATAATTTTCTTCTAATTTTAGCCAGTTCAATCACGGACAAAATTCTGTTTATGAGATTAATCTTCCACAAACCTTATGTAACTGACTTTAACCTCCAATTTGATTTTATACTTTTAAAAAAAAAATTGCCATTCTATCATAGAACAAAAATTTACTTTTCATTATCCCTTATCATTTTGACCACAAAAAGTTCTTTCTCCTGTCAAACACAAAATTACTCTCTCCTTTCATCTTCTTTTACCAAAAATGTATCTTACTTTCTTCCTATACTCTTTATCGAATTGTATCTCATATGCTAGTCTTAATTACATACATAAATGTGAAAGGAAAATAAATCTTGGGGCTCCCAAATCACTAAGCTAAAGGGAAAAGTCACACTGGAAACAGCTTAGGGCAAATCTGCCTCCCATTCTATTCAAAGGAACTCCTCTGCTCACTGAGATAAATGTGTAACTGATTGCCTCATTTGGAGAGGCTAATCAGAAACTCAAAAGAATGCAACCATCCCCTCTACCTATGACATGGAAGCTCCCTCCTAGCTTTGAGGTGTCCCACGCTTCCAGACTGAGGCAAAGTATACCTTACACATATTGATTAATGTCTCATGTTTCCCTAAAATGGTTAAAACCATGCTGTGCCCTACCACTTTGGGCACAAATCGGCAGGAAGCCCTGAGGCTGTGTCACAGGCACTCCTCCTGAACCTTAGCAAAATAAACTTTCTAGGTGAACTGAGACCTGTCTCAGATTTAGGGGGTTCACATCAACTATAATTTTATCTATTATTAACCCTAATTTCTTAGGAAAAACCTAGGAAATAAGTAATTTTGAACTGTTTATACCCATCTTTATAGTTAAAAACCATTTGAAAATTTTTAGAAAAATGTTTTGCTATTAAGAGATATAAATGTTTCTCTTTTCTAAACCATATAAGCAACTCAGATACTTTATGATTACCTATTACTTATTTTAACATAATATGACTTTAATATTAAGTTGCTGAATGATTTTTAAACAATGGATACTTTATTTGTAAACATTTATTCCATTTATGTTTGTTTAATTTATTCATTCATAACAACTATATCTGAATTGCTCATTAAATTATGCTAGCCTTCACTCAAGTTTTTTTTTTATAATCATTTTTACAGTATGTGATTGTCATCCACTTGAGAAAGAACTCCATAGGTAAGAAATGAGTATTTTGCTTATCAGATTACACAACTCTTTTCATCAAACCAGCAACATTAAACAAGTCTTATTTATGAAAGATTACCCAAGTCATGTGAACTAAATGGCATTTGTGTTAGTTTATATTTTTCTAATAAAATATTTGATTTATGTGGTTTCTTCTTCTTCAAGCCAGTTAATTAGACTCATATAATTTGGTAGCTACATATAATATCACATGATTCATATAAACAGATTGTGAAAGGAAAATAAACCTTGGGACCCCAAACTCATTCAGCCAAAGGGAAAAGTCAAGCTGGGAAGTGAGTCATGCAAACCTGCCACTCATTTTGGTTCCCAAATAAGATGGCTACAAAGATGAAAACTATGTTTTTCCCTCACATTTTGCTGAGAACGAAATTCTCTGTGGGCCCCAAGATCTTTACCATAAAGCATTTCTGTTAAAGTTCACCATGGCAATGTAAATTGATAGCTTATCTTTACAGGTGCAGGAACATAGCACGGAGCTCAATGTCATCCCTTCACCCACCTGAGATAAATGTATATCTGATTGTTTCCTCTGCCCTATCGTCTTCCTTTATGTTGTGTAAAAATGCAGATTCACTAAACCAGACAAAGCCATGAATGACTTATTTTTTTCTACTCCCCTCTCACGTGAAAACTGTGTAATTTTCAATATCCCAACCTTTCCCATTTAAATATAGAAACCCTTGAAATCATCTTTGGAGAAAGGCAAGACCTATTGACAAATAAATCTAAAATGAATGAGAACTGTCTCAGTCATTTTTCTTGATTGACAATGTAGACATACTCACAGAGAAACAGAAGAAGATTTTATAGCTTTATAATGTATTTCACTGGCCAATTTTCGAAGAATTTCTCTTCTCTCTTTAGACTACCAAGCCCTAAACAATTGTTAGCTAGGTGACTATAAATTCACATGTCCAAATACACGAATGTTAGGTGAAAATTTACACCCAAAAGGCACAGAACTTAGATCTATACAGCAGCAATATTTGCTGAGCCAAAGAAAGACATAGGTAAAGGCCTAGTCAAGACAAGATTTCTAGAATAAGTATCTTAAACAAAGATAACGTTTGTTATGCAATGTGTTCCTCAACTTAAATATTTCTAGCAGTTTAGTTGCATTTAGGGAGATGCCTTTACAAATGAAGATTTACTTTATAGGTGTAATTTTTGTTTGTTTGTTTGTTTGTTTTTTACAAAGTGCTTTAAAACACCCAGCTAAATTCCCAAAAGCCATATTTTGGAGACCTGTCTAGGTAGATAGTTGGTCTTTTTAGTTTAGCTTGTTTCATTATGAGTTTACTGAGTTCAGAGTGGAGCCTTTTAAGGAACAGTGAAAAGAGCATATTCGCATGTTCCAGAGTGAAAAGCAGGCACAGCTGGAAGGCAACACATCTAGATCTTTAAAAATCAAGGATTCCACTTGCGAAAGGAAAGTAAATCTCCCCAAAGTCACTAAGCCAAAGAGAAAAGTGAAGCTGAGAAGTGTATCTAGCAAACCTGCCTCCCATTCTATTCCTAAATAAGATAGCTACAAATATTTTTTTTTAAAAAAAGAAAAGAAAGCAAGCTACATGCACTTCTTACAATTTGCCCACAAGGAAATTTCTTGTGGACAAAGGAAAGGCAGAACTCAAAGTCATCCCTCTGCTCAAAGGAGACAAATGCATATCTGAATGCTTTCTTTACCCTATTGTTTCACTGAGCCAGACTAAGAAAGACATGTGACTATTCCTACAAATTGTCTATTCAGTGAAAGGCTGATTAGAAACTAAAAAAAAAAAAAAAAAAAAAAAAAAAAAAAGTAACACTTTGTCTCTTATCTACCTATGATGTGGAAGTCTTCCTCCCACTTCAAGTTGTCCACCTATCTGGACTGAACCAATGTACATTATACATATACTGATTGATGTTTCATGTCTCCCTAAAATGTATAAAACCAAGCTGTGTCCCAACCACATTGAGCACATGTCATCAGGATGTCCTGAGGCTGTGTCATGGGCACATCCTCAAACTTGGCAAAATAAACTTTCTTATTCATTTATTTATTTTATTTCAATACGTGTTTAGGGGAATAGGTGGTGTTTGCTTACATGAATAAGTTCTTTACTGGTGATTTCTGAGATTTTGGTGCACCCATCACCTAAGCATTATACACTGTACCCAATAGTCTTTTATCCCTCATCCCCATCCCACCGTTTTCCTCAAGCCCCCCAAATCCACTGTATTATTCTTATGCCTTTGCAGTCTCATAGTTAACTCCCACGTGATAACATACAATATCTGGTTTTTAATTCCTGAGTTACTTCGCTTAGAATAATGGTCTCCACTACCATCCAGGCTACTGCAAATGCCATTATTTAATTCCTTTGTAGGGCTGAGTAGTATTTGATGATATTACAATTTCTTTATCCACTGATTGATTGATGGGCATTTGAGCTGGCTGCATGTTTTTGCAATGTGCATTGTGCTGCTGTAAACATGCATGTTCACATATCTTTTTGTATAATGACTTCTTTTCCTCTGGGTAGATACCCAGCAGTGGAGTTGCTGGATCAAATGACAGTTCTACATTTAGTTCTGTAGGAAACCTCCACACTGTTTTCCATAGTGGTTATCTTAGTTTACATTCTCACCAGCAGTATAAAAGTATTCTCATTTCACCACATCCATGCGAGATTGATTTTTTTAACTTTTTTTGTGCTTTCAAGTCTTAGATTTAAGTCTTTGATCCATTTTGAGTTGACTTTTGTATAATACGAGAAATCAAGATCCAGTTTCAATTTTTCTAAATCTGGCTTGCTAATTATCCCATCACCATTTGTTAAATAGGGTATCCTTTCCCCACTTTGTTTTTGTTCATTTTGTCAAAGATAAGTTGGTCCAAGTATATGTGCTTATTTCTGGGTTCTCTACTCTGTAACTTTCATCCATGTGCGTATTTTTACAGCAGTACCGTGTTTTGCTGACTATAGCATGGTAGTATAGCTTGAAGTCAAGTAATGTGATGCCTCCAAATTTATTCTTTGTGCTTAGTCTTGTTTTGGCTATGCAAGCTACTTTTTTGGTTCTATTTAAAATTGATTTTTCCTAGTTCTGTGATGGATGCTGTTGATATTTTGATGAAAAGTGCATGCAATTTGTAGATTGCTTTTGGCAGTATGGTTATTATCACAATATTGGTTCTACCCATCCATGAACATGGGATTTGTTTTCATTTGTTTGCATCATCTATAATTTCTATCGGCAGTGTTTTGTGATTTTCCTTGTATAGGTCTTTCACCTCCTTGGTTAGGTATATTCCTAAGTATTTTATTTTTTAATGTTTTTGCAGCTATTGTAAAAGGGACTGGATCTTTATTTGATTATCAAATTGATCACTATTGATGTACAGCAGAGCTACTGATTTGTGTACATTAACTCTGTATCCTGAAATTTTGCTGAATTCATTTATCAGTTCTAGGAGCTTTTTGGAAGAGTCTTTAGGGTATTCTAGGTATGCAGTCATATTATCAGGAAACACTGACAGTTTGACTTCCTCTTTACCAGTTTGGTTGTCCTTTATTTTTTTCTCTTATCTAATTGCTCTGGACCACCTACGTTAACTCAAGGCCTCCTGGCTCTATGATCAGTAGGTGATGAAGCCACCACATTTGTGTCCTTCTCTTCAGAGTGATATGTTCCTCTAAGCCCCAGGTGTGTTCAGAGATGTCTTTGAGACAGGGATTATAGTAAAAAGCAGTAGTTTGCCTGATGCTCTACTCTACTTTAGCTAGGCTGGCACTCAAACCACAATACAAAGTGCTTCTTGCTCTTCCCTTCCCTTTTCACAGGCAAAGGAGCCTTTTCCTGTGGCCACCACCACCATTGGACCACAGAGGGTTCTGCGAGCATATTGCCAGGGTTCAATTAAAGCCCAAGTTTTCTTCTGTCCATTTGTGATAAATGTTACCAGGTGTGAAACATACCCTTCAGGGTGGTGGGCTTCCTTTTGGCCCAGGAAAGAGGTACAAATGCTGTTCAAGCACCACATCCTGGAATCAGGGACACCCCAAGAGCCTACTTGTTGCTCTACCTCACTGTGGCCAAGGTGATACCTAAGATGCAAGACAAAGTCTCCTTTAGTTTTCCCTCTGCCTTTCTCAAACACGAGTCTTTCATCAATCTACCACAGCTGGGAATGTGTTGGTTTGTCTCTGAAGCCCAAGGTTCATAGTGTACTACCTGGGTATTGCTATTGGTTATTCAGTGCCCAAGAGTTTTTTAGTCAGCAGGTGATAAATCCTGCCAGGACTGGGTCCTTCCCTTCAAAGCAAGGGTTTCCTTTCACCAAGGGTATGTCTAGACATGTCTGTGAGCTAGGGCCTAGAATAGGAACCTCGAAGTCTGCCTGGTGCCCTATTCTACTGTGGTTTCACTGGTATCTAAGATAAAGTTCTTTTTATGCTTCACTTTCTTAAGAAGGAACCATTTACTTTCATTGCTGTGAGTTGTGCCGCCTGGGGTTGTGGGAAAAGTGGTGCAAGCACTCCTTAGCCACCCTGTTTCGTATCTCTGTAGGTCACATACCATCGTAGTACCCTGACTCTGAGTCCATCTCAGCACTACAAGTTTCCTGTGAATTGCTGTCCTTGTGTCCTAGGCTGCCTTTCAAGTTTACCTAGGACACCAGAGCACTTTGTCCAGCAGTGGCAAGACTCACCAAGAAACTCAGGTTCTGACCACTAGAATAGACAGTTCCCCTCTGGCTAGGGCTGGTCCAAATACTCCCTACCTGTGGAGGCACTGGCCGAGCCCAGCACAGCTTTTCTATTTGCTATTACAAGGCAGCCCTGAGTTCAATGTAAAGTCCTCCAATCACTGAGCTCTCACTTCCACAGGTGCACAGATGCTCTCTTTGTCCTGCAAGGCTGTCGCTGGAGGATAGGGAAGTGCTTGGATCAGTGATACAAGACTGTCTCTTCTAGCCTCTTCAAAGCCTCTTTCAGTAATATGAAGTTAAAACCAGGTACTGTGATCGCTCACCTGATTTTGATCTTGTGACAGTGCTTTTCTATTTGCAGATAGTTGTTAAAATTTGGTGTTCCTGGGAGAATGAAGAATGTAGGCTTCTATTCTGCCATCTTGCTCTGTCCCTGTATCTCTTCTTAAGGAAGAAGTTCCAGTTGTAGAAGTAAGATTCCCCAAACTTTAGATTATCCCTTTGAATGGCCAAAAAGGCCTAGTATGAGGAATTTTGGTCAGTCAAAATAAAGTTTACATTCATTAATTGATTCAAGCTTCAGGATTTGACCAGTTTTAAAGATTACAAATTTTGCTTAAGTCACAAACATACACTTCCTCTTTTAAGGGAGAGAATCTATTGTTCTCACTGACCAAGATTTGAATGAGAGAAAAGGTTATGCAAACTCTAATGAGTAATTCAACACAAAACCTTAACATCAGAGAAAAGTGAAAATCACAAATCTGCAATCACTAGAGAAAAACAAGCAAAATTTCTACCTTAAAGGAGACTTCAATCCCAAACTTGTCAAGTTAGGAATGTGTATGGCTCAAATAAAGTCTGAATTATCTGCCAAGCCAGAAAGACTCAGATCCTGTGAGGGGCCTGACCAGTGATCCCTACTGACATTGATGAGATCAGGTCAATGAAAGTAATTCATGACAGTACCAAGGCTTCAATTGTCAGTGAAGTGATGGGGATTGCTGGGACCCAACTTTGAGTCCCATAGGTATCACCAAAGTGTCAATCTTAAATAATGAAATTCAAAAATATGATTAAGTACCGAATTTATTTGAGGCCAAAGCTTGAGGATGGCCACCTGGGAGCATAGATTCAAGATTCCCTAAATATACACTCCAATTAGCATCAGTTACAACTGTGTGTGTGTGGAGGGGTGGGGGGTGTTTTTTTTAAAGAAAAAAAAAAAGAAGAGTCAGTCTCTAAGTTGTTTACCAATAATTCACATTAAAGTGACATATGCTATTGGTTAGCTGTACATTGTTCTTTTTTTGAACAAATTCCGGAAACATGAAGATAATGGATTAGGCAGCTAGTCAGAAACAAAATGCTTTCAAACAATTGCCCCTTGGCTTGGTTGTGTAGGGGGGTTGGGGAGTGGCTAAAGTCCCATACTCATGTCTCCCTGGGCCTGATAAATTTTGCATACCTCACATTGCTCAGACTGCTCTGAGCTTCTTTTTATCCAGCTGGACCATAGTGCCCAAATATTATGTCAAACATTAATCCGGATGCTTCTGTGAGGAAGTTTGAGCATGATATTAACATTTAAGTCATTGGACTTCGAGTAGATTACCTTTGATAGTGTGGCTGGGTTTATCTTACCAGTTGAAGGGCTGAATAGAATAAAAAACTGACCTTACCCAAGAATTATCTAGTCCTGCTAGCAAATGGCTTTTGGACTTGAAATTCACCATTGAGTCTCCTTGGTCTTCAGCCTGAGTGCCTTTGGACTTAAACTAACATTGGCTCTTACCTAGATCTCCAGTCTGCTGGCCAACTCTGAAGATTTTGGACTTTCACACTTCCATAATTACATGAGCCAATTCTTTAAAATAAATCTTTTTTCCTACATGTACAAACATCCTATTTATTCTCTTCCTCTGAAAAATGCTATTACATGCAGTTATTTCACATTTTAATGTTGGCTCAGGCTAAGGATGCATCAAACTTAAGAATCTTGTAGGGAAAAGAGAAGCTTACATTTTGACCAAGACAAGTTAAAAAATTATTGTTTCCATTAATCAGTGGAGACAACAGTTCAGCTAATCATGTATGTGGCAAAATTGAGAATTTGGATGAATGATACATATGGCCATGCCCTGGGTAAGCAAGGGCTTTATCGAGGAGTCTTATCTAAGTTTCTAGGTCACATTGGGAAATGTGAGTGTTTGCAGTAAACACTTTACAAGAATACAAAGAATAAGGGGATTTATTTATTAATATTTTGCCTTAGGTAAATTTAATATAACTATTTAAATGAATTAGGCATAAATATTTTATAACTGATATGTAATTGGATAGTAAAAACTATTGAGAAATGTAGTAATTTTATATTATTAATAATATTGTTATTCATGTTATATTTATGTTACTGTTTGTTATATTTTAATCTTATTATCGGTAATATCATTGTTCCTTTTAGAAAATTCTGATTAAAGTGTGCAATAGTGACTGTATCATGTATTCTGGGAAACTTGAATTTAAAACCCCCATTTGCTTATTGTGCAAAATGGGCATAGTTTTATAAGAGTAAAAACACACTTACTACCTATCTCACATTTTTTATGGCATTAAATATAATCATGTATGTGCAAGACCTTGGAAATAATATGTCCCCAATAAATGATCGTGTTTTTCCCATTTCATTTCTTTTACTTCCTTCCATGATGCAAATATAATCCATGATTAACACATTATAAAGATGGAGCATAAAGACTTTAACTGATATGAAGGGAAAGTTAACTGGGCTAAAAACTAGACTTTAAGAATCCTAGCTCCCAGTAAACATACCCACAAAGGACACTACTAGAACTGTAAAATAGATTTGGTCTCAAAATAACAGTGTCAATAATAGTTTAACTATTATTCTCTTCATCGCTTTTATTCTTCAGCACTCTAACATGATAAACCTTAAAGGCATTATCTAAATAATAATAGTTTAAAAATACAAACACAAAAGACTATCTGAAATGTTCAGGATAGATCAATTTATATACAGAGAAAGTAGATTAGTGGTTTTTTTCCAGAGATAAGGAGAAGAAAAAATGGGGAGAGCTGCTAATAAAGAGTAGTTGCTATGAATATAGTGTTTCTATTCAGAGTGATGATAATGTTCTAAAACTAGATAGTATTTATGGCTTCACAACTTCGTGTATATACTAAAAATGACTGAGTTGTAACCTTTAGAATGGTGTATTTATGGCATACAAATTATATCTCAATAAAGAGAAAGGAGAGTGAAGTGAACACCAGACTTCATCGTGAACCTCAGCAAAGGTCTGCCCCAGTCAATCCTGGCTCCAAGCCGGCCTTAGCACCAGGCTGAATCTCATGGCCCCATGTCAAGGCCTGTCCCTGTGATTTTGACCTCCAGTAGACCTTGGGTCTAGGCCTTCTCCAGAAAACCTAGCATCCAGTTCCACACCAGCAGACCCAAGTTTCAGGCCCACTCTATGGACCCTGGCAATAAATCATCCCCCCTAAACTCAGGATCTAAGCCCACTCCAGTACCAGGCTGGCCCCTATGGACCCAGAATCCAAATTCAGGCTTCAGGTAAGCCTGCTCCAGCAGACATTAAGATGAATGAAGTGGAATAGAGTCCAGAAATAAATCTGTACATTTATGGTCTTGATCTTATAAAGGTACCAAAACACATAATAAGGAAAGAAAAATCTTTTCAATAAATTGCATCAGGAAAACTAATATCCACATGAAGAAAAAAAAGACCCTTATCTCCCACAAGAACAAAAATCAACTTAAAGCTATTAGAAACTTAAGACTTGAAACTGTAAAACTATGAGAACAAATATAGAAAAAAGCTTCTTGACATTGGACTGGGCAATCAATTTTCTGAATATAATACTAAAAGTACAGGCAATGAAAGCAAAAACAAACAAATAGAATTTCAACTAACTAAAATGTTTCTGCACAGCAAAGGAAACAATCATCAGAGTGAAAAGACAACCTACAAAATGGGACAAAAATTACAGACCATATATCTGATCAGGAGTTAATATCCAAAATATTAAGTTTTATTGCAGCACTGTTTACAGTAGCATAGACTTGGAACTAATACAAATGCCTGGCAATGACAGACTGGAGAAAGTGTGGCACATATACACCATAGAATACTATGCAGCCATAAAAACGGATGAGTTCACGTCCTATGCAGGGACATAGATAAAGTTGGAAACCATCATTCTCAGTAAACTAACACAAAAACAGAAAACCAAACACTGCATATTCTCACTCATAGGTAGTAGTTGAACAATGAGAATACAGGGACACAGGAAGGGGAACATCACACAGGGATACTTAGGGGTGGGGGGCCTAAGGAGTTATAGTAGTAGGAGAAATACCTAATGTAGATGACAGGTCGATGGGTGCAGCAAGCCACCGTGGCACATGTATACCTATGTAACAAAACTGCATGTTCTGCCTATGTATCCCCAAACACAAAGTAAAATAATAATAAAATTTTAAAAAAGAAACTCAGACAATTCAATAGGAAGAAAACAATCAAATTTTTAAAAAATAAGCAAATGATATGAATAGATTTTTCTCAAAAAAAAAAAAAAAACATACAAATTACCAGTAGCCATTTGAAAAAATTTCATTACTAATCCTCAGGGTAATGCAAGTCAAAGACGCACCTCTTCTAGTGACTGTTATCAAAATGACAAAAGATAGTGTGTTGGCCAGGATGTGGAGAAAAGCAAACTCTGTACACTGTTGGTGGCAATGCAAATTAGTAGAATCATCATGAAAAAGTGATAATTTCTCAAAAACTTAGAAATAGAATTCAAATATTGATAGGATTTGGCTCTGTCCCCACCCAAATCTCATTTTGAATTGTAGTTCCCATTATCCCTATGTGCCATGGAAAGACCCTGGTGGAAGTGCTTGGATCATGGAGGCAGTTTGCCCCACGTTATTCTCGTGATAATGAATCACTCTTTTAAGATCTGATTGTTTTATAAGCATCTGGCATTTCCCCTGCTTGTACTCATTCTCTCTCCTGTCACCCTGTGAAAAGGTGACTTCTGCTATGATTGTAAGTTTCCTGAGGCCTTTTTAGCCATGTGGAACTATGAGTTAATTAAACCTCTTTTCTTTATAAATTACCCAGTCTCAAGCATTTCTCTATAGCAGTGTGAGAGCAGACTAATACAGTAATTTGGTGCTGAGATAGTGGGGTGCTGCTATAAAGATACCTGAAAATGTGGAAGCGACTTTGGAACTGGGTAACAGGCAGAGGTTGAAACAGTTCAGAGGGCTCAGAAGACAGGAAAATGTGGAAAAGTTGGAACTTCCTAAAGACTTGTTGAATGGCTTTGATCAAAATGCTGATAATGATATGGACAATGAAGTCTAGGCTGAGGTGGTCTCAGATGGAGATAAGGAACTTGTTGGGAACTGGAATAAGGGTCATTCTTGCTATGTTTTAGCAAAGAGAATGGTGGCATTTTGCCCGTGTCCTATAAATCCTTAAAACTTTGAACTTCTGAGAAATGATTTACATATCTGGCAGAAAAAAATTCTAAGCAGCGAAGTGTTCAAGAGAAAGCAGAGCAGAGCCGGGCGCGGTGGCTCAAGACTGTAATCCCAGCACTTTGGGAGGCTGAGGTGGGTGGATCACGAGGTCAAGAGATCGAGACCATCCTGGTCAACATGGTGAAACCCCGTCTCTACTAAAGATACAAAAAATTAGCTGGGCATGGTGGCACGTGCCTGTAATCCCAGCTACTCAGGAGGCTGAGGCAGGAGAATTGCCTGAACCCAGGAGGCGGAGGTTGCAGTGAGCCGAGATTGCACCATTGCACTCCAGCCTGGGTAACAAGAGCGAAACTCCGTCTCAGGAAAAAAAAAAAAAAAAAAAAAAAAAAAAAAAAAAGAGGAAGCAGAGCATATAAGTTTGGAAAATGTGAATCCTAACAATGCAATAGAAAAGAAAAACCCATTTTCTCAGGAGAAATTCAAACTTGCTTCAGATATTTGCATAAGTAACAAGAAGCCACATGTTTATCACCAAGATAATGGGGAAAATGTCTCCAGGGCATGTCAGACTCCTTCACAGCATCCCCACCCATCACAGGCCCAGAGGGCTAGAAGGGAAAATGCTTTCCTGGGCTGGGCCCAGAGCTCCCCTCTCTATGCAGCCTCAGGGCATGGTGCCATGTCCCAGCTGCTTCAGCTCCAGCTGTGGCTAAAGGGTCCAATGTACAGCTCAGTCCATTAATTCAGAAGGTGCAAGTCCCAAGCCTTGGCAGCTTACACGTGGTGTTGGGCCTGCAGGTACATAGAAATCAAGAACTGAGGTTCGGAAACCACTCCCTAGATCTTAGAGGATGTTTGGAAATGCCTGGATGTTTAGGCAGAAGTTTTCTGCAGGTGTGAAACCCTTATAGAGAACTTCTGCTAGGGCAGGGCAGAAGGGAAATGTTGGATTGGAGCCCGTACTCAGAGTTCCCCCTAGAGCACTGCCTAGTGGAGATATAAGATGCAGAAACCAGAATGGTAGAGTCAACAACAGCTTGCACTGTGTGCCTGGAAAAGCTGAAGCTACTCAATGCTAGCCCATGAAAGGAACCCAGAGTGGGGCTATACCCTGCAAAGCCAGAGTCAGATCTGCCCTTAGGAGCCCACCTCTTGCATCAGTGTGAACTAGATGTGAGACATGAAGTTAAAGGAGATCATTTTGGAGCTTTAAAATTTAAAGACTGCCCTGTTGAATTTTAGACTTCCATGGGGCCCATAGTCCCTTTGTTTTGGCCAATTTATCTTGCTTGAAATAAGTGTATTTACCCAAAGCATGTACCTCCGTTGTATCTTGGAAGGAACTAACTTGCATTTGACTTTACCAGCTCATAGGCAGAAGGGACTTGCCTTGTCTCAGATGAGACTTTGAATTTGGACTTTGGAATTAATGTTGGAATGAGTTAATACTTTGGGGGACTGTTGGGAAATCTGCAAATCTCCTCTTGAATTGTAGGTCTTATAATATCTATACATCATGGGAGGGACCCAGTGGGAGGTAATTGAATTATGGGGGTAGTTTCCCTCATGCTGTTCTCATGATAATGAGTGAGTCTCAGGAGATCTGATGGTTTTATAAGCATCTGGCATTTAGCCTGCTTGCACTTATTCTCACTGCTGCCCCCATGATTGTAAGTAAAGAGATGACTTCCACCATGATTCTAAGTTTCCTGAGGCCTCTCTGGCCAGGCAGAACTGTGAGTAAATTATACCTCTTTTCTTTATAAATTACTCAGTCTCAGGTATTTCTTTATAGCAGATGAGAACAAACTAATACACATATAATCCACCAATCGTACTAATGGATATATATCCAAAAGAAAGAAAATCAGTATGTTGGGGAGATTTCTGTACTCTCCTATTTATTGCAGTACTAGTCACAATAGCCAAAACATAAAACCAACTTATATCCATGGATGAATAAAAATGATGGAATACACATACACACATGCACATATGTATATATACACACACATATGATTCAGCCATAAAAGAGGTAATCTTGTCATTAGTGAAAATATAAATGAACCTGAATGACATTGTACTCGGTGAAATAAACTAGGCATAGAAAGAAATTTAATACTCTATGGTCTCATTTACATATGGAATCTAAAAGGTTCTAAAAACACCTCACAGGAAAAGAGAGTAGAATGCTGATTGTCAGAGGCTGGGGGCAGGATGAAAAATTGGGAGATATTGATCAAAAATACAAAATTTCAGTTGGATAGGAGAAGTAAATTCAAAAGATATACTGTCTAACAAGGTGGCTCTAGTTAATAACACTTTATTGCATACTTGAACATTGCTAAGAGTGTAGATTTTATGTGTTCTTACCAAAAACAAACTGTAAGTATGTGAGGTAATGCATATGTTAACAAACTTGATTTAGCCAATTTGCAATATATACATAAATCAAAACATCATATTATAAAATACGAATATATACACTTTTATTTGTCAAACAATTTTTAAAAATTTGATGCAGGACTGTTATCAAAAATATAAAAAAGATCACTTGAACATTCAATAGTAAGAAACAACTGAATGGTAAGAAAACAAACAACTGTTATGCCCTCAATAGGACATAACAGACACTCACCAAAGACGGTATAAAGATGGCAATAAGCATGTGAATAGATGCTTCACATCGTGCCATTAGGGGAAATAAAATTAAAATGAGATATGACTACACATCTGTTAGAATGGCCAAAATGCATACCACTGACATTACCGAATGCTGGCAAGGATGTAGAACCAAAGGAACCCTCATTCACTGCTGGTGAGAATGCAAACTGTCACAGCCATTTTGGGAGACAGTATGGCAGTTGCTTATAAAACTGAAAATTCTTTTACCATAGGTTGCAGCAATAAAGTTCCTTAGTATCTACTCAAAGATTTGAAAACTTATGCCCACACAAATCCTACACATAGATGTTTATTGCCCCTCTATTAATAATGGCCAAAACTCAAAAACTAAGATGTTGGTTAGTAGGTGAATGGATAAGTAAACTGTGGTCTCTCCAGACAATTGAATATTATTTGGCACTAAAAGTAAATGAGCTATCAAGCTATAGAAGACATAGGAAAAACTTATGGCATATTGCTGAGTGAAAGAAGCCAATCTGAAAAGGCTATATACTGTATATAAGTATATACTCAAAAGTATATATACTGTATCATTCCAACTACATGACATTCTGTAAATGGAAAAATTATGGAGGGATTAAGAAGTTTGGTGTTTTCCACAAGTTGAGGGGAAAAGGGTAAACAAGCAGAGCACAGAAATTTTTTACAGCAGTGAAACTACACTGTGTGATGCTATAATGGTATATACATGCCATTATACATTTGTCGAAACCTATAGAATATACAAGAGCAAAAGTGAACCCTTATGTAAACTGTAGACTCTGATGATAATGTGTCAATGCAGGTTTATCAATTGTAACAAATGTATCACTCTGGTGAGGGATTTGGTAATAGGGAGGCTATGCATCTGGGAGTGCAAGAAATAGGTGAAAAATATCTGTACCTTCCTTTCAGTTTTGCCGTGAGCCTAAAATTACTCTTAAATATAAAAATGGTTTTAATTTTTTTCAGAACACACACATATATATATTAATACACATATATTTCAAAAAGTACAGAATGATAAAAATCTTTAAAATATGTTAATACTGTATAGGGAAAGTGGGAGACAGAAACTTTGATATAAAAGATAAAACCTAAATATCTCTTTATGTCCCTTGTTTTCGGGTTTGGATTTTGAGCTATGAGTTTTATAAAATTAAAACAAAATTAGTTTAAAAAGCAGAAAATTGTAAAGTGAATAGCAAAAAGTAATAAATGAATCTAATTAAATATCAAGTTGGGGCATAACCATACTGGGAAGAAGTACTTTATGTGACTTAAATGTATTTTTATTTAAAAACTTTTGCTCCATGAAATACATTGAGTTAAAAACAAAAATCTGGCCAGGTACAGTGGCTCAAGCCTGTAATCCCAGCACTTTGGAAGGCTGAGGCATTAGAATTGCTTGAGTCCAGCAGTTCAAGACTAGCCTGAACAACATAGTGAGAGATAGACTCTTCTTAAAATAATAATAAATTATAAATTATAATAAATAATAATGGAAAAGCCATGTCACAGACAAGGAGAAAATATTTGCAAATCATATATTTGACAAATGACTTATATCCCAAATATACGTGAAAACTCTCAAAATTTAATAAGAAAAAGGAAATAGCCCAGTGACAGGTATGCACAAGGAAAATTACTTTTTGAAAACTGTTAGATTCTCATGCATGTCCCTTTATTTTCTAAAGGAAAACATTACATTTTGGTTGACAAGACTTCTTGCCATTTACCCCCACCATTTGTGTGTTCTGTTTTGTTTTCTTTTCTATAGGGTTAGGCTAGGTTTTTTTTTTTTTTTTTTCTTCCCTGCCTCTCTCACATTGATTGTTATCCTTCTCTCCCAGGCCTTTACAATGATTGATGTACTTTATATTTCAGGATTCTTGCCATTCTAACCCAGTTAGGTTTGTGGAGAATAGCCTTCAAGTGTGTGCACATTCCCCTTACATATGTTGCTTAAATTGTTCTATACTCTCTTGCCAGCCCGAACGTGACTATTACCATTTGTTAGCAATTCTAGATGAAATCCTAATGATGCTCAACTGTGCCTGCCCCGAGTAAGAAAGTACTTGTATCTTGTCTACGTTTGCCTGAGTTTCCTAGAACTTCAGGTTTGTTGGTTGTCCTGTGACCTCAGCTTTCTCATGGGATCAAGAAAAGTTTTGAATTTTTTTTTTTTTTTTTTTTTGGTATTTCAATGGCAGAGGTGATGCTCTTTCAAGGTTTTTACATCCCAAATGGAAACCAGAAGTTCCATTTTTTTCAATTTCAGTCTTGATTATTATAGAACAAAAGAGCTCTTTAAAACTCAACTGTTTGTGAAAAACGATTTTTTATTTTCAAAAATTGCAAACCCAGTATCCTTATAATTTGGACGTTCTGGTAAAATAATTATTTTTATTAAAATTGTAGCACTGTATTATTGATTATAATAGAATTTTCTCTAGACTTAGTTTTTCAGGGGCAATGTGAACTAAAACTAAATCAATAGTTGTGTTTGGGATAAGGTGATAAAGCAAATCTATCACTCCAAATATCACTCTAAATATCCTTTATTTATTGAATGCCAGGCACTGTGCAAGGTACTTTATGTGTGGTATACCATTTAGTCTGCACAGCAGTTCATAAATTAGGACCTATTCTTATTTTGCACTTAAGTTTATGAGGCTCAGGGAAATCATACAGCTTGTTCTTAGTTGTAGAGACAGTAAATGGAAAAGCCTAAAAGCAAATGTAATTCTACCTGCTTCTTGTCTGCTTTTTATTTACCCTCTCTACTACATTATATTGCTTTTCTTCAGAAGTTTAGAGAATTTAATCTCCAATCTCCTCTATTCCTGCTTGGTAAGAAATCTAATATTTCTTAGAAATGACAGGAGGCACAATGGACAAGCAGAAAGCTAAGTAAGGACCCTTCTGCGCTGGCAGTGCTGGTGCTGGGGGGTTTAGAGTAGGAGTTTGACTTTTGACAGCTTTCTTTAGGTTAGCTGGCAAGGACAGATCTTTGCAAATGAAAACTTTCAACATAATATTCATATGACCACTCACGTACTATACAGATGACTGGGTTCCCCCAAGAACAGGAGGTGATTTGGACTATTCACAAACTGGAGAGTGTCACAGCAATTATTATAGTGTCTGAGTACAGCTGCTAAACCTGGAGAGGTTATGACCACATTAATATCTGCCAAGTGAAGCTCTGTCTAAATCTATGTGGCAGTCTAGTATTATCTCTTCCCTTTAAATGAAGGATAGAGTTACCATGGCCAAAACTGAAAACATATTGGCATATCCAGCTGATTTAGAAAGTCAACAAACATGTTGCTGCCCTTAGAGTAAGTGCAGCCTCTGATTCTACTGATGGGTCCTTTCACTTGAACAGCGTCTCAGCGGGACCCAGAGTCACTCACTCCTGAAGAAATAAGATCAGTGATGTGCTATGAGGAACAGGTATGGTAAGTAGTTCAGAGTAACAAGCAGAAGAGTTTGGTAGATTAATTCAGAAAACTTTCCTTATTAGCTGTAAAATCTTATTAAGTTATTTAACCTCTCTACCCCACAGGTTCCTCACCTGTAATTTGAGACTAATATTAGCAACTTACCTATAGGTTGTTGAAAACTAAACAAATCAATACATGTAAAGTAATTAAAATAGAGCCAGAACATTGCTAAGTATTTGCAAGTGTTAGCCGTTTACAGGTATTGATCGACTTACGACCTATGCAACTTACGACCATTCGACTTTACGACCACAATCGCTAGCCACGACTGCTCTGTGTCTGGCAGCACAAATGTTTCCCAGCTGGGCGTACTGCGGACCAGCTTCCGGGAGCACTACCATCTCCGTGTGCACCATTTCAACTGTTATCCCAGACTCGGTACAGCAAACTCAACTTACGACCAAATCGTGTTACGACCGGTGTGTCAGAATCAATCATGGTCATAAGTCGAGCACTAGCTGTATTCTTCTCGTTGTTATTGAATTTAATGTTTATAGTAACAAAAAATGGAGTGACTAATAAAAATTTCATTTGCCAAAGGTGCTTTTTCAAAATTATATAGCATACCTTGGAGTTGAGAGATATTAGAGATTGTCCTACTGCTATTATCTGTGACTTCCATGATAAGGACCAAAGTGGTGGCAAAAAATGTAGAATGAGAGTACAGAAGCCAAAATATATTTGGAGGAGTTGGGAAATGGGCAGATATTGATAGTGTGAAAGATGAAAGAATTTGTGACACTAGAAGAGTGGTGAAGCCAATTGTGGTAATGAAAAAATTCATAAGGGGTGACTTGATAGGAGATTAGAATTATATTAAAGATGTTATTTAGACTTCAAAGAAAATGTCCCACGTGTGACTTAGAATATAAAAGAAAAAAGTGACAGAGGTTTGCATTAGAGATGTATATCTAGGAATTATCTGTATTTAGGTAGTTCCTGAAATCATGTATTAATCTCAGCTTCCTGCTAAAGGCTTTCAAAAGCTGTACTTGTTCCAAAATACAGACGTGGACTTGAAAAGGGGAATTTGAGGATGACTAATGAGTGCTGATTAACACATAGATGTTCCAGCAACTGAGGAGAAAATTAGATGCATAACATAGGCATAATAAAATTAATAAGAACAACCTGCCTAATAGTGTATTCTGATCCCCACTACAATTGCCCAAGTTATACTCCAATCTGGATATTGCCTATACTTGTAAAAAATAATAATAATAAAATACTTATGTTTGAAATATATCATTCAACTACAGTAAAACTATGTTTGAAAAGTTAGAGTTGCAATATAGTATAAAATAATATTTTCTCAGTCCTTAGAAAACAGGCCATTAATGCCACCTTGTATAACTCTGTAAAGATACATTCCATTTTGTGCAATAGAGGAATTCCTGAAAAGTTGTATGCAAATATGATATGTCAAATGTATTGGGACAATTACATAATTTATAAAAAAAACTTTCATATGCTATTAATTTAGAGATCAATTTTTTAAACCTAAGGGTTGATGCCTACATAAAGAATGATCAAGTATAGTGGACTATTGATGTGTCTGTTCAGTTCATCTAGTTTTCTCTGAAAATAGCTAATGTCTACTCCTGCTCCCAATACATAGGGCTCCCAGAAGTCATTTTTTTAACTTTGCGATTGCACACTCAAGAGCAGGGCTAATTGAACCAGATGGGGAAGCTTGATCACAATTACTTAGATAAGAATCTTTCCCCAGGAATTTGGAATTAGGATTTAACATTAGTCAGTCTCTAGCTGGAAATATAGAATGTACATTAGGGGCTGAAGGGCAGCCATAGCTTCCTGAACAGGACAAGCAGAAAATGACAAGCAGAAAAGGAAAAAAGTAAACAAAATAGATAAATAGATATAAGCAGAGATGAGAGAATTGGATTATTAACACCTACTGAAGACTTTTCCATCTTTGGCTTCAGTCTCCTTCTGAATCCTGGGTAAACCCTTGCCCATCAGCTCAGTAAGGCTATTGCTTATTTGCAGATTCTATTTCTACATTTTTTCTTGCCTAATCCAGTTAGATTTGGTTTTTGCTACTTACAACCAATAATGGCTCTTAGTTAATGGAATAATTGATATCAAGGATAAGAATGCAATTTCCAGCATGTGGAATTACTTGAAGCAAGATGAGGTGAAGTATAGTAAGAATTCACACCTCTCTAGCTGGGAAGCTTGCTATTTATGTAAAAAAGCTAGGAAAGAAGCATTTTAGACAATTGTCTCTTTCTTCTTGGTATGAGACCAATTGTACCCCATAGGTAAGATTTAATAGAAAATGGTTATAAACTTCAAGATAAAATGTTTACCATATGCAGTGTTTAATAATTTGCAATGAGAAAAGGGAAGATCAAATCTAGATTTATCAAGGATTGTCAAAATAGAAACCTATAGCTACAAGTGGCATTGTCTAACTGAATTCTCTGAAGTACAAGTCACAGAAAAAAATATTTCATATGTAGATTGCCGTACTAAAGAGGTGAGTTTCTAATTTTCCCCTTTTAGGGTAAAGTTGATGTAGCAAGTGAAACATTGTGGAATCTTGATAATTTCAATGAGCAAATGTAGTAGGATCCAGATACCTTAAAAAGCTCAATTGCTTCAGGTTCCTCCATTATACTTTCCTCTGTACTTCTCAGAACTGATTTATTCCACCCAATGTTAAGTATATTGCATCACTTAAGTTGAAATATGAAATAAAGACAGGATCATGGTTCTGAGGCCATTTAGGGTAGAAAACTTAACTAATACACTTATTTATTCTTCTTTTATTCAAAATTGGAGTTAAGAACACTACCACTCAAACTAAGTCACCTGGGTCTTATTATGAAAACGTTCCTTCTTAGCAGCAGTGGTTATAGGTAAATTGTTGATTTTCTCTGCTTCTTAGTTCCATTATTTGTAAAATAGGCCTATAAATTGTATGTCTCTCATTGGATTTTTGAGGAAGAATACGGGTAAATGATTTAACACAGTACATGATACATAGTAAGACGACAACAAATTATAATGTTATCATCAACATCATCATCATCATCCTATAATTATTTCCAAGTGCCTACTAAGTGCCAGTCACTATTCTCAGTGCTAGGGTATAGCAACCACAAGAAAGATAAGGTTCCCATCTTTGTGGAGCTTACATTGTAGAGGAAATAGAATGTGAAGGTGAAACTAAAGGAATAAAATTAAAATGTAATTCTGAATAGCATTAAATGCCATAAGGAAAATAAAACAGCATACTGGGATATAGCAATAAGTGTGGGGATAGAAAGATTAAGAAAATCAGGAAATTCTTCTGTCTTAGTTCAGGCTGTTTTAACAAAATATCTTAAACTAGGTAATTTATAAACAACAGAAATGTATCACTTACAGTCCTGGAGGCTGGGTATTCCAAAATCAAGGTAAAAGTAGATGTGCTGTCTTGCAAGAGCTAGCTCTCTGCGTCACGGATAGCGAACTGTTTTCTCACACAGCTGAAGAGGCAAGCGATCTCCCGTGATCCTCTTTGATAAGTGCATTCATCTCATTCACCAGGGTGGAGCCCTCATGAACTTAATGAGTTCCCAAACGCCTCACTTCTTATTACTATCACGCAGGGTGTTAAATTTCAACACGTGAACTTTGGAGGCCACGAACATTCAGACCTTAGAATCCTCTCTAAGCTGAGATCTGAATATGAATACAGTCATGAAAAAAGTCAGGGAAGTTTTTCAAAAGAAGAAAATAGCAAACCCAAAAGTCTAAGATAGTGTTTGAGATAAAGAGAAAGAAAGGTCTGTATGGCTAGAATGTTGTGAGTAAAAGGAAAAGAGATGCCAGATGAAGTTAGAGATCACGCAAGGTATTGAAGGACCTGCTAAAAGTTTGGGTTTTATTCTAAGTGCAATGAGAAACTATGGAAATGTTTTTAAGCAAAGTGTTGACAAGAAATTGATTCATATTTTGAGAAAACCATAAATTATTGTGGATAACATATCTTATTACTTTTAATCAAATTTTAGTGGCATTTCTGAGAAGATATTCAAAGGAAGAGTGATGTGGCTTTGTCACTTATTAACAATGTACCCTCAGGTGAGTTATTTAAACTCAATGAATCTAAGTGTCTTTACTGATTATTATGAAATATTAGAAATAATCACACTGATCTCACATTGTGGTTAAGGGTTAAATCTGAAATTTGATTATTCATTCAACTATTTGTAATACTTTTAATATAGGTTCAGGTGTACATGTGCAGATTTGTTATATAGGTAAATTGTATGTCACAGGGGTTTGGTATACAGATTATTTCACCACTCAGGTAATAAGCATAGCACCTGATAGGTAGTTTTTCAGTCCTCACTATCTTCCCACTCTCTACTCTCAACTAGGCCCCAATATCTCTTGTTCCCTTCTTTGTATCCACATGTACTCAATGTTTAGCTCCCACATATAAGTCAGAACACACACTATTGGGTTTTATTTTCCTGAGTTATTTCACTCAGGATAATGGCCTCCAGCTTCATCTATGTTGTTGCAAAGGATATTGTCTCATCCTTTGTTATGGCTGCACAGTATTCTGTGGTGTATACGTACATTTTATTTATCCAATCTGCCACTAATGAACATTTAGGTCTATTCCATGTCTTTGCTTTTGTGAATAGTGCTACAATAAACACACATATGCATGTGTTTTTATGGCAGAATGATTTATAATCTTTTGGCTATATACTAAGTAATGGTTTTGCTGGGTTTTTAATGATAATTCTAGGTTTTAGTTTTGTTTTGTTTTGTTTTTGAGATAGAGTTTCACTCTTGTTGCCAGCCTAGAGTGCAATGGCACGATCTTGGTTCATCGCAACGTCCACCTCACAGATTCAAGCGATTCTTCTGTCTCAGCGTCCAGAGTAGCTGGAATTACAGGCATGTGACACCATGCCTGGCTAATTTTCTATTTTTGTAGTAGAAACGGGGTTTCTCCATGTTGGTCAAGCTGGTCTCAAACTTTTGACCTCAGGTGATCTGCCTGCCTTGGCCTCCCAAAGTGCTGGGATTACAGGCATGAGCCACTGTACCTTGCCCTGTTTTAAGTTCTTTAAGAAATTACCACACTGCTTTCCACAATGGCTGAACAAATTTACATATCCTCCAACAGTGTATAAGCATTCCCTTTCCTCTGTAACACCAGCATCTGTTATTTTCTGTCTTTTTAATAATAGCCATTCTGACTGGTATGAGATGGTATCTCACTGCTGTGATTTGCATTTTTTCTAATGATTAGTGCTGTTGAGCATTTTTATATGCCTTGTTGTATGTCTTCTTCCGAGAAGTGTCTGTTTATGTCCTTTGCCCATTTTTAATGAGGTTGTGTGTGTTTTCCTTGTTAGTGTGTTGAAGTTTCTTATAGGTTTTGAATATTAGACCTTTGTCAGCTGCGCAGTTTGAAAATATTTTCTGCATGGCGTCTGTTTACTCTGTTGCTAGTTTCTCTTGCTCCGCAGAAGCTCTTTAATTAGGTGCCACTTGTCAATTTTTGATTTTGTTGCAATTTCTCTTGTAGTCTTGTAAATCTTTGCAAGGACCCATGTCCAGGAGGGATTTTTTCTAGGTTATCTTTCAGGAATTTTAGAGATTTACATTTTACATTTAAATGTTTAATCCACCTTGACTTAATTTTTGTATATGATATAAGGAAGGGGTTTCAGTCTGCTGCATATGGCTAGCCAGTTAGTCCAGCACAATTTATTAAACAAAAACACCTTTTTACATTGCTTGCTTTTGTCCTCTTTTCCAAAGAACAGATGATTGTAGGTGTGTGACTTTACTTCCAGTATCTTTTATCTGTTCCCTAGTTCCCTTGATCTATTCCCTTGTGTCTCTTTTTGTACCAGTACCATGCTGTTTTCATTACTGTAGCCTTATAGTATAGTTTGACATCAGGTAATGTGATGTCAGCAGTCCTATTCCTTTTCCACAGGATTGCTTTGGTTATTCAGGTGCCTTTATGGTTCCACATAAATTTTGAAAGTTTTCTTCTAGTTCTGTGAAGAATATCATTGGTGGTTTGATTGGAATAGCATTGAATCTGTAAATTGCTTTGGGCAGTGTGGCCATTTTAATAATACAAATTATTTCAATCCATGAGCATAGAATGATATTCCATTTGTTTTTGTGATCTTTAATTTCTTTCAATAGTGTTTTGTAATTCTCATTCTAGAGGTCTTTTGCCTCCTTTATTAGCTGCATTTCTAGATTTTTGTTGTTGTTGGAGCTTTTGTGAATGTTATTTCATTCTTGATTTGGCTATCAGTTTGGTCAGTATTTGTGTGTAAAATTGCTACTGATTTCTGTACATTAATTTTGTATCCTGAAACTTTGCTGAAGTTGTTCATCAGAACTAGGAGATATTAGGCAGAGACTATGGGAGATGTCTAGATATATAATCATATTGTCTGCAAAGAGTGATAGTTCGACTTCCTCTCTTCCTATTTGGATGCTTTTTATTTATTTCTCTTGCCTGATTACTCTGGCTAGGACTTCCAATACTATGTTGAATAGAAGTAATGAGTGGGAAACTTTATCTGGTTCTTAAAGGGAATGATTCCAGCTTTTGTCTGTTCAGTGTAATGTTAGCTATAAGTTTGTCATAGAAGGCTCTTGTTATCTTGAGGTATGTTTCTTCAGTGCCTAGTTTTTTTTTTAGCATTTTTAATGTGAAGGGATGTTGCATTTTATCAAAATCCTATTGTATATCTATTAAGATGACCATGTGTTTCTTGTTTTTGGTTATGTTTATGTAATGAATCACATTTATTACTTTGTGTATGTTGAAACAACCTTGAATCCCGTGGATAAAGCTTCCTTGACTGGTTGATTAGCTTTTATATGTGCTGCTGGATTTGGTATGCTAGTATTTTGTTGAGTATTTTTGTGTCTATGCTCATCAAGAATATTGGCTGGAAGTTTTATTGTTTTTGTTGTGCCTCTGCAAAGTTTTGGTATCAGAATGATGCTGGCTTTGTGAGTGATTGAGGTGTCTCTCCTCATTTTTTGGAATAGTTTTTGTAGGATTGATACCAGCTTTTCTTTATACATCTGGTAGAATTCATTAGTGAATCTGTCTCATCCTCGGATTTTTCTTATTGGTAAGCTTTTTATTACTGATTCAATTTCAAAATTCATTTTTGGTCTGTTCAGGGATTCAATTTCTTCCTGGTTCAACCTCAAGAGTTTGCATGTTTCCAGTAATGTTTTCACTTCCTTGAGATTTTCTAGTTTGTGCACATAGAGGTGTTCATGATAGTCTCTGACAGTTTTGTGTATTTCTGGGGTATCAGTGGTAATGTCCCCTTTGTGATTTCTGATTGTGTTTATTTGGCTCTTCTCTCTTTTTTATTAGTCTAGCTATTGGTCTATACTTTTTATTTATTCTTTCAAACAACCAACACTGTGATTCATTGATTTATTGTATAGTTTTCCATATCTCATTTTCATTCAGTTCCACTCTAGTTTTGGTTATTTCTTGTCTTCTGCCAGCTTTGTGGTTGGTTTTCTGTTCTTCTTCTAGTTCCTCTAGCTATGATATTAGGTGCTTCATTTATGATCATTCTAACTTTATTATTTCAGGATTCGGCACTATAAACTTTCCTCTTAACACTGATTTAGCAGTGTCACAGAGATTCTGGCATGTTGTATCATTGCTCTCATTAGTTTAATAGATTTTCTTGATATCTGCCTTAATTTTAATATTTATCTGAAAGTTATTTGGGAACAGTTTGATTAATTTGATCATATGGTTTTGAGAAATTGGTATTGATTTTTATTTTTATTGCATTTGATCCACTAGTATGATTGATAACATTTCAATTTTTTTGAATTTGCTGAGAATTGTTCTATGTCCTCTTGTGTGCTCAATTTTATATTATTTGTCATGTGCAGACAATAATAATGTATATTGCGTTGTTTTGGAGTGGGAATTCTGTAGATGTCTACTAGGTCCATTTCATAAAAGGCTGAATTCAGTTCCCGAATAGTTTTGTTAGTTTTCTGCCTCAATGATCTGCCTAATACCATCAGTGGGATATTGAAGCCTCACACTATTATTGTGTGGTTATATAAGTCTCTTCATAGTTTTCTAAGAACTTGTTTTATGAATCTGGGGACTCCTGTGTTGTGTGAATATATATTTATAATAGCTAGGTCTTCTTGTTGAATTAAACCTTTAACCATTATCTAATGCACCTTTTTTCTTTTTTCTTTTTTTTTTTTTTTTTGCACAGCATAATAATATTTTATCAGTGACAGGCTATGTATCTTGATCCCATAAGATTATAGTAGTTTTCTTTTTTATAATACTTTAAGTTCTGAGGTTCATGTGCAGATAGTGCAAGTTTGTTATTTGGATGATATTCTCAAATAGGTTTGCCAAGTTGCTCGCTTTCTCTACTTTTCTCTCAGGAAAACCAATGTGTCATAGATTTGGTCTCCTTATATAATCCCATATTCTCAGAGTTGTTTTACATTCCTTGTTTTTTGTTTTTTGTTTTTTGCCTGACTCAGTTTGAAGGTCCTTTGATCTCTGAAAATATTTCCTCATTTTGGTTTATTCTGCTATTAATTTTTGCCATTGTATTATGAAATTATTAAAATACGTTTTTTAGCCCTATCATATCAGGGTTGTTGTTGTTGTTTTTCTCTTAAGATGGTCATTTCATCTTTCAGCTCATGTATCATTTTATTGTATTTCTCAGATTCCTTGGACTGGGTTTTGACATTCTCCTGAAACTTGATAATCTTCATTCCTATCTGTATTCCAAATTCTATGTCTATCATTTCAGTCATTTTAGCCTGGTTAAGAACCATTGCTTAGAAAATAGTATGATTGTTTGGAGGTAAGAATATACTCTGGATTTTTTAGTTGTCATAATTCTTATACTTGTTTTCTCATCTGTGTGGTGAAGTTTCTTCAGTCTTTGAAGTTGCTGTCCTTTATTTTTTTATTTTATTTTTTTTATTGTTTGCTTTTATCTTCTTTGATGACCTTGGCGATTTAATTGTGGCACAAGTTGGGTTCAGTCAACTGGCTTTATTTCTGGAAGCTTTTAGGGAGACAAGGCTCAGTTCAGCACACCTGGGCTACGTGCTCTATCTCTGGGGATGCTGGTACCAGGAACCTGGCTTTCTTAGTTAACCCCTGAAGGTTAGGAACCTGCTGCTCTGGATGGTCTGAAGTGTTCCTGTTCCATTTGCTGTAACACTTCAATGAAGGACTCTGGCCAAATTGCTTCTTTGGGGATATAGCAATGGAATCTATGCTCATCTATGCATGACAGCAGCCATAGCAGAGGGACAGAGTGCATGCATGCTAACCAGAGAGGGACACTGGGGGGAGCAGGGTTGTTGGTGTCTGTGCTAGCACTCATGCTGTAGGTTGCAGCCATGGTGGCAGGGGCAGGATGCTGGTGGAGCTGGAGTTGCAGCACCCTTGTGTGTCTTTGAGCCAGTGGCATAGGTGCAGTGGGATGCTCATGTATCAGTGGGGTGAGGTGACAGGGTGTGCTTATGGTGGCAATGGTGGCACAGTGGGTTGTGCACTCACATGCCAGCGGGGAGGGGTGAGGTCTGCCTGCATTCATGCACTAACAAAGCAATGTGGAGGCCATGGGTAAGTGTGTGCCACCACAATGGTATGGTGAGGCTGTTGTGCAAGAAAGCTGTGGGTGACCTGGTGCATGTCAGTGGAGGCTAGTCTGCTGGTGCTCTCCCGTGATCACGTGTACTCTGCTGGCGAAGGAGCTATGATGAGAACCCCTGGGAGGCACCCTGGTTGTGCATCTGAGGTTGCACTGCCAGTGGGTGTGGCCAGGCTGGAGCTCCTGAATAGGTCATTTGACAGGAGTTGCTCAGTTTGGACTAGTCCTATCCCACAGGCGAGACTTCTTGCCCTGTCACAGTCAGTCACCTTAATGTTAAAGTCTCCTAGCGGAGTATGGCAAGACTTGGGGGATTGATGTCCTTGACCAAGCTCCACTGTAGCCCTTTATGCACTAAACCCTTTGTGCTCCACATAGGCTGAAGTCTTTCTCCTGCTACCTCTCTAAGTCGTTCTCTGCCAGCTCCAGTGTCCATGAGGGTCATGGAGTCTACTGCTGCCAGGATTCTGAAGATACGTAGTGAGAGAAGTCTACCTTTTGCCTGATCAACTCACCTCATCCTCAGGAGTCCCTAGGGGTCAGGAATGAGTCCTGATGTTTGGCTAACCTGTGTAGGGTTCCCAGATTCCTTCACCTTTCCCCCAGCGCCTTGCAACCTCCCTCCATTTACTCTCAATTTCTTCCCTTCAAAGGTCTGCTTAGAGTGTGCCAGGCTTCTCAATGCCCTGGTCTCTCAGTGGGAGATGTTCCTCCTGGCTGTGTCTAGTAAGCCATCTGGAATTCTATATAACAAATATTTATTATGTCTTTATTACATGTCAGGTACTGTTTCAGGAGCTAAAGATATAAAAATGACTATAGTAAAGTGCTGGTGTTTATGGAGCTGACATTCAAATGAATAAGATAATAAAAACAAGTATTAGGTTGGTGCAAAAGTAACTGGGTTTTGCTATTAAAAGTAATGGCAATGCCACTGAAAGTAATGTTTTTTGTTATTACTTTCGATGGCAAAAACCACAATTACTTTTGCACCAATCTAATACTATATAGGTTTATTATACTATAAGCTACAAAAAAAGAGTAATGCAGAGTAAAATAATTTATAGTGGTCAAAAAAGCTTCTCTAAGAAGTTGTCAGATCTCTTAGGCAAAGTTCTAAGTAGCAAGAGAGAGGGAGCCATGCAAATATCTGGAGAATAAATTTCTGGACAGAGAAAACTGCAAGTTACAAATCTTGAGATATGAGATAGGGTTCTACTTCATGTACATAAAGGGCATCGAGGTCTGCATGGTTTGAGGTCAAAGAGTAAAAGGAAGAGTGGTAGTAGATGAGATCAGAGAAATAAACTGGGGCAAGATTAAACAGAACAATGTAGGTCAAGATAAGAATCTTGGAGAGTGACATAATCTGAATTACATTTGTACAGGAACAGTGGGGGCTGACCAGAGAATAGATTTTTGGATATGTTGTATTTGATATGACTTTAAACTTGCAATTAGGGATTTGATAACATATGAAAGAACAAGCATCAGGACTTAAGATCTGAGATATTAGATAAGATATTATGCTTCTTATTCTGTTAAAAAATATTCAGGAAGATGAATTTATTATAACACTGCCTGGCTCATGGTATGTGCTAATTAAATGTTAATCTTCATCACCCCTTCCTTAATGTGATTACCACCAAGTGATATACTAGGTAATATAATGGTAGAAATCTCTCTAGTAAAATATCCCTTTCATTACTTATCTTCATCACTTATTTTTTGCATCTGTTTGACAGTAACTTATCTAAATTTGACTAATTAGATAAACAAGTCCATTGCATCATTTTTACGTGGAACATTGGCCCAGATTATCATTGAACTAAGTTCATAAATAACAGCAGTGATTTGTGTGAAGCAAAATCTCCCTCTCTTCTTTTCTTTTTCCTTCCTTCCTCAAGAAAAATCTAAATCATTGCCTACATGTTCTGATTAAATTAGGTATGATTTCTCTGTGCAAGGCTATCCAGGTATACCATTCACACAACATCTTTCTATCATTCATAAAAATTATATTGGAAGAAATAACACACATAGCAGCTATCTGTTATTAAACTCTTGCTAGTGTTTCTATGTGCAATTAGGCATTCTTCATCAATTATGCAATTTTATTATCACTAAAAATACTTAGAGTGGGTATTACTTTCTCCATTTTATAATGACAAAACTGAGTTTTAGAGAATTTAATTCACCAAAGTTATATATTTATACATAAATATACATACCTATATACATACACATTTAAGAATTTTGAGTCTATAATTTTATAAACAGTTGTGCCCAAATGTTTTAAAAGGATGGACAGAGTTAAGAAAAGATGTAGGTAGCAGGCTGGTTAAAAATTAAAATTTCTTATGACACAAATTTGGAAGGATCATTACAAAGTTACATTAAAAAGGATTGAAATTGATTTTAAAAAATAGAATTTTAGGCAAATAACAGTATTCCATTTGCTTAAGCTTGTACTACAGCAGAGGTCCCCAAACCCCAGGTCAAAGACCAGTATGAGTGCATGGCTAGTTAGGAACCAAGCTGCATAGCAGGAGGTGAGCAGCAGGCAAATGAGCATTACTGCCTGAGCTTCACCTCCTATCAGATCATTGGCAGCCATTAGATTCTCAAAGGAATATGACCCCTATTATGAACTATGCAGGGGAAAGATCTAGGTGAAATGTTCCTTATGAGAATCTTGTGCCTGATGCTCTGAGGTGGAACAGTTTCAAGCTGAAACCATTTCTTTCCAACCCATTCTATGGAAAAACTGTCTTCCATGAAAGTGGCTCCTTGTGCAGTTGCAGACCACTGAATTACTGGGTAGTAATCTTGTAAACAATCCTGCAAGTTGTATAACAAAGGGTTCCATCCCAAGTAAGTCTAGCAAATATTGGTTTAAAGAAAATTAAATGTCTTTATTTACTTCAAGACTTCTATTTAATTTAGTGCTGTGATTTCATGTAAAATACCACTTTCTAGGAAGTGTACTGATGTCTACATCTAACTATGAAATGCTGGAAAACAATAGGATGGATTGATGAATGAATAAAAGAATTCAAATTTGAAGATATGTGATAAAACTAGTCAAATGGTAATGGTAGCATTTAGGTCGTAAATATACATGTATGCACACTTTTTTTCAAATTTACCATATATTTGAAAATATTCATAATCAAATTCTAGACAAATGTTCTTAAAAAACATTTTCTCTCCAAATTTATAACAGTATTAGTAGATAATTTAAAAAACATTTTTAAAAGACAGTCATGCTCAAAAGTAAAATAAACATCAATGGATCAGAAATGGCACAGAAACACACATTGATAAGGAGGACCCAGATCTTTAAACTCAGTATCTGGACCCATGGATCTCAGAAGCTATAAGCAGAAATGGGTGGCACAGAGACAAACTGCTGTGAATTAATAAAGACAGAATCTTCTTTATGACTATTAGGGATTGGGGCTGAGTATCAAGAGCATAGATTTCTCAGATAACTAAAAGTAGAACTACTATTTGACCCAGCCATCTCACTACTGAGTATCAACCCCCAAAAGCCACAATTCATTATTTTAAAAAAGACATCCACACTTGCACCTCTATTATAGCACTGTTTGCATTATCACAGTCATTGAATCAACCTAAATGTTAATCATGGTTCATTGGATAAATAATCTTGTCCATGTAGCATGGAATTCTACGCAGCCATAAACAATAATGAAATCATGTTCTTTGCAGCAACAGGAAGGGAGCTGAAGTCTATTATACTAAGTGAAATAACACAGAAACAGAAAATCAAATACCATACATTTTCACTTATAAATGGTAGCTAAACAATGGGTACATGTGGACACAAATATGGAAATAATAGACACTGGGGACTCCAAGAAGTAGACGATAGGGATAAGGGCAAGGATTGAAAATTTACCTAGTAGGTATTATGTTCAATATTTGGATGATGGCTTAAATAGAATCCTAAACCCCAGCCATATGCAATATTTCCATGCAAAAAACCTGCACATGTAACCCACTAAATCTAAAATTCTTCTAAAAATAGAAATAAGACCAACTAACAAATGGGAGAATTAACTTATAAGTAGTTTCACAAAATAGAACCATCTTCCATAAATAATACTTAGATAACATGTTTAATGGGGAATAAAAGAGATTTTCGTAAATCTTACAAAACATGTCTACCCAAATTCTGCATCCAACAATATATCTAACTTCTATTGTCATATTTATGGGACAAGGATAAAAACACCTGATTTGAGGTTTAAAAGTAAAATTATGAAGACAAATTGAACAGAATATTTAAAGGAAACCTGGGTAGAAATTCTAGACAAATTAGACTTTATATAGTACTAAGTGTATGTCCCATGATTAATCATTTGCGTTACTTTTATTTACAGATTAGCTGGCACTATCTATTGTAGTTGTTGTTGTTGTTGTTGTCGTTTTTCATTTTGTTCCTCCAACTATTTACATGCTAACATTTATTGTGCAATTTAAAGTATACCACAGCAACTACAACACTGGACAACCAGTACAGACTGCAAATACTAATGCTAACCTCAGCTTCCAGGCACAGATTATAGCAGTTACATGGCCCCCAGGAACCAGCACAGCATCAAACAGCCAACGGGACCACCAACATCCTGCATAAACCAAAGTAGCTGTTGTGGTTCTCAGCAGAAGGCATGGATCTCAGCAGACAGTGAAAATCTTGGCAGAGAATACACTTCTCAAATCCTACCCCAGCTCTGTGGGACTGAGAGAAGGCACACAATTCTGAAATTTCTCCTTCAAGAGGAGGAAAGAGAAGTGGAACTTACTCACAATGTTCTGTCACCAATGCGCTTCTCGGGTTAAAATGAAAAAGCAGCTCTTAGTATTCAACACAGCTCAATGGGAATGGAAGAAGGTTCACAATATTGAGATTTTTCTTCAGGAGAAAGAAAGGGAAGTAAAGATAATATTCAACATACAAATATCAGTGTACTACCCTAAGAAAAACTGATGAGTGATTCTAAGTATCTGGCAAAACTCAAGGGAATTGGGAGAAGGCATAAAGTTCTGAAACTTGTCCTAAAAATGAATGGAAAGAAGTGGAATGTGCACATTTATTAAAAAGGTTTGAGAGACACAGTCAGAATCTCCAGCTGAGTTAATTGGCAAAGTTTTTTGCATGCTGAAGCCAGTCTGGAAGAAATAGAAGAGGTGATTGTTTTTTTCAAATATTCAGACACTCAAAGCAATTAAGCACAGAGAATCAAGAAAATATTACACTACCAAAAAAAAAAAAAAAAAAAAATCTCCAGGAACTAATCCTAAAGAAATGGAGTTCTAAGAGTTTTCTAAGAAATAATTTAAAACAATAGACTTAAAGAAACTCAGTGGATTACAAGAAAATACAGATAGGCAACTAAAAAAAATCAGGAAAATGGAAACAAATAAGAACATCAACAAAGAGGCTGGTACAGTGGCTCACACCTGTAATATCAGCATTTTGGGAGGTCGAGGCAGGTGGATCACTTGAGGCCAGGAGTTTGATACCAGCCTGGCCAACATGGTAAAACCACATCTCTAGAAAAGTATAAAAAAAAAAATTAGCTGGGTGTTGTAGCAGGCACCTGTAGCCCCAGCTACTAGGGAGGCTGAGGTGGGAGGAACACCTGAGCCCATGAGGTAGAGGTTGTGGTGAGCTGAGATCATGCCACAGCAGTCCAACCTGGGTGACAGAGTGAGACACTGTGTCAAAAAAGAAAAAAAAAAAGAAAGAAAAGAAAAAAAAAGAAAAAACCCTACATTTAAAAATATGAAAGACAATAAAGTAAGTGAACTTTACAATTTAAGGGACTAGAAAAAAAGAATAAACCGAGCTCAAAGTTAACAGGAGGAAGGCAATAACAGAGATAAAAGCACAAATAAATGAAATAGAGCCTAAAAATTTAGAAAAACAATACTGACAAACTTTTAGCTAACATAATAAAAAGGGAAAAGATTCAAATACAATTAGCTGTAAAAAAGAAAACATAACAATTGATGCCACAGAGATAAAAGACAAGTCATACAAGACTATTATAAACAATTGTGAATCAACAAATTAGATAAACTACAAGAAATGAAAAAAATTTCTGGAAACATATGAACTACCAAGACTGAATGATGAAAAACTAGAAAAACTGAACAAACAAATAATGAGTAAGAATACTGAGTAACTAATTTAAAAAAAAAAATTCCCAGCAAAGAAAAGCTCAGGAGCAGGCACTTTCACTGGTGAATCTAACCAATTATTTAAACAAAAAATAATGCTAATCATTTACATACTCTTCCAAAAAAATTAAAAAGAAGCAAATACTTCCAAACTCATTGTATGAGGCCACCATTTCCCTGATACAAAAGAGAATCAAAGACAAAACACAACAAGAATACTACAGGCCACTATTTCTCTTTTTTTCATCATACTTTGGATTCTGGGGTACACGTGCAGATCATGCTTATAGGCATGGCAATGTGGTTTGCTGCCTCCATCACCCTGTCACCTACATCTGGCATTTCTCCCCATGTTATCCCTCCCTGACTTCCCCACCACTATCCCTGTCCCTCCCTTGCCCCCACCAATAGACCCCAGTGTGTGATGCTCCCCTCCGTGTCTATATGTTCTCATTGTTCATCACCCACTTATGAGTGAGAACATGAAGTGTTTGATTTTCTGTTCTTGTTTCAGTTTATTGAGAATTATGGTTTCCAGATTCATCCATGTCCCTACAAAGGACACAAACTCATCATTTTTATGGCTGCATAGTATTCCATGGTATATATGTGCCACATTTTCCTTGTCCAGTCTATCATAAATGGGCATTTGGGTTGGTTCCAGGTCTTTGCTATTGTAAACAGTGCCTCTATGAACATACCTGTGCATGTATCTTTATAACAGAATGATTTCTAATCCTTTGGTTATATACCCAATAATGGGATTGCTGAGTTAAATGGAATTTCTATTTCTAGGTCCTTGAGGAAGTGCCACACTGTCTTCCACAGTGACTGAACTAGTTTACACTCCCACCAATAGTGTAAAAGTCTCCCTATTTCTCCACATCCTCTCCAGCATCTGTTGTCTCCAGATTTTTTAATGATCGCCATTCAAATTGGTGTGAGGTGGTATCTCAATGTGGTATTGATTGGCATTTCTCTAATAATCAGTGATGATGAGCATTTTTTCATATGTTTGTTGGCCTCATGTATGTCTCCTTTAGAAAAGTTTCTGTTCATATTCTTTGCCCACTTTTGGAGGGTTTTTTTTTTTTCTTGTAAATCTGTTTAAGTTCTTTGTAGATTCTGGCTATTAGCCCTTTGTCAGATGTGTAGATTGCAAAAATTTTTTCACATTCTGTTGGTTGCCAGTTCACTCTAATGATTGTTTATTTTGCTGTACAGAAGCTCTGGAGTTTAATTAGTTATCATTTGTCTATTTTGGCTTCTGTCGCCAAAGCTTTTGGTGTTTTAGTCAGGAGGTCCTTGCCTATGCCTATGTCCTGAATGGTTTTGCCTAGGTTTTCTTCTAGGGTTTTTATGGTGTTAGGTCTTATGTTTAAGTCTTTAATCTATCTGGAGTTAATTTTAGTGTAAGCTGTCAGGAAGGGGTCCAGTTTCTGCTTTCTGCACAAGGCTAGCCAGTTTTCCAAACACCACTTATTAAACAGGGAATCATTTCCCCATTGCTTGTTTTTGTCAGGTTTGTCAAAGATTGGATGGTTGTAGATGTGTTGCATTGCCTTTGAGGTCTCTGTTCTGTTCCATTGGTCTATATATCTCTTTTTGTACAAGTACCATGCTGTTTTGATAACTGTAGCCTTGTAGTATAGTTTGAAATCAGGTAGCATGTTGCCTCCAGCTTTGTTCTTTTTGCTTAGGATTGTCTTGGCTATGCAGGCTCTTTTTGTTCCATATAAAGTTTAAGGTGGTTTTTTCCAGTTCTGTGAAGAAGGTCATTGGTAGGTTGCTGGGGATAGCATTGAATCTATAAATTCCTTTGGGCAGTACGGCCATTTTCACGATTCTTCCTAACCATGAGCATGGAATGTTTCTCCATCTGTTTGTGTCCTCTCTTAGTTCCTTGAGCAGTGGTTTGTAGTTCTTCTTGAAGAGGTCCTTTATATCCTTTGTTAGTTGTAGTCCTAGGTATTTTATTATCTTTGTAGCAATTGTGAATGGGAGTCTGCTCATGATTTGGTTCTCTGTTATTCTGTCATTGGTGTATAGAAATGTTTGTGGTTTCTGCACATTGATTTTGTATCCTGAAACTTTGCTGAAGTTGTTTATCAGTTTTAGGAGATTTTGGGCTGAGATGATAGGGTATTTTAAATATACAATCATGTTGTCTACAAATAGAGACAACTTGACTTCTTTTCCTAATTGAATACCTTTTTTTTTCTTGCCTAATTGCTCTGTCTAGAACTTCCAATACTATATTGAATATGAGTGGTGAAAGAAGGCATCCTTGTCTAGTGCTGGATTTTAAAGGGAATGCTTCCAGTTTTTGCCCATTGAGTATAATATTGGCTGTAGGTTTGTCATAAATAGCTTTTATTGTTTTGAGATATGTTCCTTTGATACTTGGTTTATTGAGAGTTTTTAGCATAAAGTGCTGTTAAATTTTGTCAAAGGTCTTCTCTGCATCTATTGAGATAATCATGGTTTTTGTCTTTGGTTCTGTTTATTTGGGACATTACATTTATAGACTTGCATATGTTGAACATAGGTTGAACTAGCCTTGAATCCCTGGAATAAAGCCTACTTGATTGTGATGGATAAGCTTTTTGATGTGTTGTTGCAATCAGTTTGCCAGTATTTTATTGAAGATATTTGCATCTATGTTCATCATGGATATTGGCCTGACGTTTTCTTTTTTTGTTGAGTCTTTGCTGGGTTTTGGTATCGGGATGATGTTGGTCTCATAAAATGATTTGGGAAGGGTTCCCTCTTTCTGTATTGTTTGGAATAGTTTCAGAAGGAGTGGTACCAGTTCCTCTTTGTATGTCTGGTAGAATTCAGCTGTGAACCCATGTGGATCTGGACTTTTTTTTGGTTGGTAGGCTATTAATTACTGCCTCAACTTCAGCCCTTGTGATTGGTCTATTCAGGGTTTCAACTTCTTCCTGATTTAGGCTTGGGAGGATGTAGGTGTCCAGGAATTCATTCATTTCTTCCAGGTTTACTGGTTAATGTTCGTAGAGTTGTTTGTAGTAATCTCTGATGGTAGTTTGTATTTATGTGGGATTGGTGGTGATATCCTCTTTATCACTTTTTATTGCATCTATTTAATTCTTCTCCCTTTTGTTTTTTATTAATCTGGATAATGGTCTGTCTATTTTGTTGATCTTTTCAAAAAATCAGTTCCTGGATTTATTGATTTTTTGAAGGGTTTTTTGTGTCCCTATCTCCTTCAGTTCTGATCTGATCTTAGTTATTTCTTGTCTTCTGCTAGTTTTTGAGTTTTTCCGATCTTGCTCCTCTAGCTCTTTCAATTTTGATGATAGGGTGTCAATTTTAGATCTTTCCTTGCTTCTCATGTGGGCATTTATTGCTATAAATTTCCCTTTAGACACTGCTTTAAATGTGTCCCAGAGATTCCGGTACATTGTGTCTTCATTCTCGTTGGTTTCAAAGAACATCTTTATTTCTGCCTTCATTTCATTGTTATCCAGTCAACATTCAGGAGCCAGTTGTTCAGTTTCCATGAAGCTGTGAGTTTCTGAGTTAGTTTGTTAATCCTGAGTTCTAATTTGATTGCCCTGTGGCCTGAGAAACCCTTGTTATGATTTCCATTCTTTTGCTTTTGCTGAGGAGTGATTTACTTCCAATTGCGTGATCAATTTTAGAGTAGGTGCAATGTGGTGCTGAGAAGAATGTATATTCTGTGGATTTGGGTGGAGATTTCTGTAGATGTCTGTTAGATCCGCTTGGTCCAGATCTGAGTACAAGTCCTGGATATCCTTGTTAATTTTCTGTCTTTTTGATCTGTCTAATATTGACAGCAAAGTGTTAAAGTCTCCCACTATTATTGTGTGAGAGTCTAAGTCTCTTTGTAGGTCTTTAAGAACTTGCTTTATGTACCTGGGTGCTCCTATATTGGGTGTGTATATATTTAGGATCATTAGCTCTTCTTGATGCACTGATCCTTTTAAGATTATGTAATGCCCTTCTTTGTCTCTTTTGAACTTTGTTGGTGTAAAGTCCATTTTATCAGAGACTAGGATTGCAACTCCTGCTTCTTTTTTGCTCTCCATTTGCTTGATAAATCTTCCTCAATTCCTTTATTTTGAGCCTATGTGTGTCCTTGCACATCAGATGGGTTTCCTGAATACAGCACACCAATGGGTCTTGACTTTTTATCCAATTTACCAGTCTGTGTCTTTTGATTGGCACATTTAGCTCATTTACATTTAAGGTTAATATTGTTATGTGTGATGAATTTGATCCTGCCATTTTGATGCTAGCTAGATGTTTTGCACATTTGTTGATGCATTTTTTCATTGTGTCAATGGTTTTTACCATTTGGCATGTTTCTGGAGTGGCTGGTACTGGTTTTTCCTTTTCTTGTTTAGTGCTTCTTTCAGGAGCTCTTGTAAGGCAGGACAGGCCAATATTTCTGATGATCATACATTTAAAAATCCTTACTAGGAAACTGAATTTAGTGGTATATTAAAAAGATCATACACCATAACCAAGTAGAATTTATCACTTGGATTCAAAATTAGTCTAATATATGCAAATCAATAAATGTGGTATATCATATTAACATATTTAAAGATAAAAAACACATGATCATCTTAATATTTGCAGAAAAAGCATTTGACCAAATTCAACAATGTTTCATGACAAAAATGCTCAAGAAACTAGGTATAAAAGAAATGTACCTGAACATAATAAAGACCATATACATCAAGTCCACACCTAATATTATATTCAATGGTTAAACAATGAAAGCTTTTCCTCTAAGATCAGGAACAAGACAATAAATGCAACTCTTGTCACTTGTATTTAAAATAGTACCAGAAGTCTTCACCAGAGCAATTAGGCAAGGAAAAAAGAAAACGAAATTGGAAAGGAAGAATTAAAATTATCTCAGTATGCAGATGGTATGATCTTATAAATAATGTATCCTAAAGACTCCACAAAAACACAGCAACAATTAGAACTAAAAAATGAAGTCAGTAAAGTTGTAGGGTACAAAATAAATATACAAAAAGTTATCCTTCTATATATTAATAATGAACTATCTTCAAAGGAGATTGAGAAAACAGATTCAATGGCAGTAGTATAAAATATAAAAATTAAACACCTAAGAATAAACTTAACCAAGAAGGTAAAAGTCTTGTACACCAAAAACTAAAATATATTGATGAAAGAAATTAAAGATAAAAATAAATGGAAAGGCATCTGTGTTTCAAGAGTTGGAAGAATTAATACTTTTTAAATGTTTATACTACCCCAAACAATCTATAGAGTCAATGTTATCCTTATCAAAACTCCAATGGCATTTCTTATAGAAATAGAAAAATCATATAAATAAGATAAAATTTATATGGAACAACAAAAATTGTAGAATAGCCAAAGTGATCTTGAGAAAGTAGAACAAATCTGAGACATTAAATTTCCTGATTTCAAATATATTACATATTACAGTAATTAAAACAGTATGGTACTGGCATTAAGACACAAGTATAGATCAATGAAACATATTAAGGAGACCAGAAATAAACCTTTGCAAATACAATAAACTAATCTTTCACAAGGGCATGAAGAATACATAATGAGAAAGGATAGTCTCTTCAATAAATGGTGTTGAGAAGACTGGATAGTCACATACAAAAGAATAAAATGGACCTTCTAAATATACAATCATGTTGTCTGCAAATAGAAATTTGACTTCCTCTTTTCCTAATTGATTACCCTTTATTTCTTTTTCTTGCCTTATTGCTCTGGCTAGAACTTCCAATACTATATTGAATAAGAGTGGTGAGAGAGGGCATCCTTGCCTAGAGAAAGTTTTCAAAGGGAATGCCTCCAATTTTTGTTCATTCAGTATGATACTGGCTGTGGGTCTGTCATAAATAGCTTTCATTATTTTGAGATATGTTCCATCAATACCTAGTTTATTGAGGGCATTTAGCATAAAGGGTGGTTGAATTTTGTTGAGGCCTTCTCTGCATCTATCGAGATAATCATGTGTTTTTTGTCTTTGGTTCTGTTTATGTGATGGATTACATTTATTGATTTGTGGATGTTGAAATAGCCTTGCATCCCTGGGATGAAGCCCACTTGACCATGATAGATAAGCTTTTTGATGTGCTGTTGCATTTGGTTTGACAGTATTTATTTTATTGAAAATTTTTGAATCAATCTTCATCATGGATATTGGCCTGAATTTTTCTTTTTTAGTTGTGTCTCTGTCAGGTTTTGGTATCACGATGATGTTGGTCTCATAAAATGAGTTAGGGAGGATTCCCTCTTTTTATATTGTTTTCAGAAGGAATGGTACTAGCTCCTCTTTGTAAGTCTGGTAGAATTTGGCTGTGAATCCATCTGTACTCAGACTTATTTTGGTTGGTAGGCTATTAATTGCTGCCTCAATTTCAGGACTTGTTACTGGTCTATTCAGGGTTTCAACTTCTTCCTGTTTTAGTCTCAGGAGGGTGTAAGTGTCCAGGAATTCATACATTTCTTCCAGATTTACTGATTTATGTGCATAGAATTGTTTGTAGTAATCTCTGATGGTAGTTTGTATTTCTGTGGAATTGTCTATTGCATAGAACTTGTTGAAATGATATATAATTTCAATTATATAAGATGAATAAATTTTAGAGCTCTACTGTATAATACAATGCCTGTATTTAACTAACAATACAATATTTTTTATGATGGCTGATGACGGACATTTTAGCAATACCTCATCCATTTTGAAGGACCAAAGTAGTATGTAGACAACCATATTTTTGATATATTAATCAAAAAGAAACATGGGAAATCAACAGAAAAGCAACAGGAAACACTAAATATAGGAAGAAAATTGAAAATGTGCAACTTATGTGGCTGGGACTAACTAGGAACCAAAAATGAGTCCTCAATACAGAAGCCAGTGAGTGATAAGGTTTGGCTCTGTGTCTACCCAAATCTCATGTCAAATTATACTCCCCACATGCCAGTGGAGGGGCCTGGTGGGAGGTGGTTGGATCATGTGGGTTTCATTCCAGGGATTCAAGGATGGTTTAACATATGCAAATCAACAAATGTGATTCACCACATAAACAAAATTAAGGACAAAACCCATATAATCATCTCAATAAACAAACAATAATTATTTGATAAAATTGAGCATCCCTCATTAAAAAAAAACCCTCCTCAAACTCAGCATAGAAGAAACACATGTCAAAATAATAAAGGCCATATATGACAAACCCACACCAAACAGTACACTGAATAGGTAAAAGGTGAAAGTCTTTTCTCTATGTTCTTGCCTGCCAAGGACCACCCTGAGTACTGGCTGCTATCAGTGGGAGATAGGACCTGTGTTGGGATAGGAGTCCAAGCCCCAAGCCTGTACTGGACCTCAGGGACCAGCAAATGGCTCTGGAACTGAAACAAGAGAAGGATGTCCATTTTCACCACTTCTACTCAGGATACTACTGAAAGTCCTAGCCAGAGCAGTCAGGCAAGAGAAAAATATAAAAGGCATTGAAACTGGAAAAGAGATGTCAAATTATTGCCATTTGCTGATGACATAATTTTATACCTGTTAAAACCTTAAAACTCCATCAAAAAATTCTTACATTTGATAAATGAATTTAGTAATGTTTCAGGATACAAAATCAACATATAAAAATTAGTAGCATTTCTATATATCAATAATAATTTTTCTGGAACCAAATCAAGAAGGCAATTGCATTTAAATTAACTACAATAAAATTACCTAACAATAAATTTCACCAAAGAGGTGAATAATCTCTACAAGGAAAACTACAAAACACTGATAAAGAAAATTGTAGATGACAGAAACAAATGAAACAAATCACATGCTCATGAATCAGAAAAACTGATTATGAACATTTGTTAATATGACCAAACTACCCAAAGCAATCAACATATTCAATGCAATCTCTTTCAAAATACCAACATAATTTTCCACAGCACTAGAAAAAAATCAGTCCTAATATACACATAGAACCAAAAAAGAACCTGAATAAACATAACAATATTAAGCAAAAGAGCAAAGCCAAAGGCATCACATTATCTGACTTCAAGTTACATTACAAGGATATAGTAGACAAAGTGGCATGGTTCTTATATAAAAAAAGACATATAGATAATTAAAACAGAATAGAGAACCCAGAAGTGAAGCCACTTATTAACAGCCAACTGATTTTTGACAAAGTTATCAAGAACATTTATTGGAGAAAGGACATCCTTTTCAACAAATTGCGCTGGGAAAATTGGATTGCCATATGCAGAAAAATGAAACTAGACTCCCATCCCTCGCCATATACAAAAATCAGCCAATATAGATTAGAAACTTATACATGAGACCTGAGACTATAAAAATCTTGCAAGAAAACCTAGGCAATACTATTCTCGACATTGGTCTAGGAAAATAGTTTGTTGCTGAGACCTCAAGAGTACAAACAAAATAACCTCAAAATGGACAAATAAGACTTAATTAAACTGAAAATCTTTTGCAAGAAAAAAAAATCACCAAAGTGAACAGACAACCTGCAGAAGTGAAAAATATATTGGCAAATTATTCATCTAACAAGATACTAATATTCAGAATATGCAAATAACTCAACAAAAAAGTAATCCCATTAAAAGTTGGCAAAGGACATGAACAGGTATTTTTTAAAATAAGACATATATATGACAAATAAGTATGTGAAAAAATGCTCACCATCACTAATCATGTGAGGAATGCAAATTAAACCCATAAAGAGATAAAATCCCACCCTGCTCTGATGACTGCTATTTAAAAAACAGAAAAGATGTTTGTGAAGATGTAGAGAAGAGGGTAAGCTTTTATACCGTTAGTGGGAATGTATATTAGTACAAACTTTATGGTGAACAGTATGGAGATTTCTCAAAGAACTAAAAACATAACTACCATTTGATCCAGGAATCTCATTACTTCCTGTCTACTCATGGGAAATCATTACATAAAAAAAAAAATACTGCACTTATATGTTTATTGCAGCACTATTTTCAATAGCAAAATATAAAATCGACTTAAGTGTCTGATATAATTGGACTCTGTGTCCACAGTCATTCATGTTGAATTGTAATTCCCAATATTGGTGATATGGACAGTGAAGTCCCAGCTGAGGTGACCTCAAGTGGAGATGAGAAACTTATTGGGAACTGGTTACTTTTGCTAAGTTTTAACAAAGAGACTGGTGACACTGTGGCCCTGCTCTAGGGATCTGTGGAACTTTGAACTTGAGAGAGCTAATTTAGGGTATCTGGCAGAAGAAATTTCTAAGGAGCAAAGCATTCAAAGTGTTGCCTAGCTACTTCTAACAGGGTACACTCATATGCATTTGCAATCAAATGGTCTGAAATTGGAGCTCATATTTAAAAGGGAAGCAGAGCATAAACGTTTGGAAAATTTGCAGCCTGACAATATGGTAGAAAAGAAAATACCATTTTCTGGGGAGAAATTCAAGGCTGGAGAAATTTGCATAAGTAAAGTGGAACCGAATGTTAATAGCCAAGAGAATGGGGAAAATCCCTCCAGAGCATTTCATGGACTTTCATGACAGCCCCTCCCATCATGTTTCTGAAGGCCTAGGAGGGAAAACCAGTTTAGTGGGCCAGACTCACGGCCCTGCTGCCCTGTGCATTCTAGCCAATCCCGCTCCAGCCATAGCTAAAAGGGGCCAAGGTACAGCTTGGCCATTAACTTAAGAGGGTGCAAGCCCCAAAACTTGGTGAGTTCCATGTGGTATTTGCCCTGGTTATGTGCAGAAGGCAAGAGTTGAGGATGGGAACCTCTGCCTAGATTTAAGAGGATGTATGGAAACTCCTGGATGTCCACGCAGAACTGTGCTGCAGGGGCAAAACCCTCATGAAGAACCTCTACTAGTGCAATGCAGAGGAGAAATGTGGAGTTGGAGCCCCCACACAGAGTCCCCAGTGGGCATTGACTAGTGGGTCTGTGAGAAGAAGGCCACCATCCTCCAGACCACAAAATGGTAGATCCACTCACAGCTTTCACCGTGTACCTGGAAAAGCCACAGACACTCAACTTCTGCAGACTGTGAAAGCACTCAAGTGTGCTATACTCTGCAGAGCCACAGCGGTGCAGATGCCCAAGGCCTTGGCAGTCCACCCCTTGCATTAGTGTGGCCTGGATGTGAGACATGGAGTCAAAGGGTATTATTTTGGAGCTTTAAGATGTAATGACTTCCCTACTGGGTTTAGGACTTGTATGGTGCCTGTAGCCCCTTGTTTTGGCCAATTTCTCCATTTTATAATGAAAGTATTTACCCAATATCTGTATTGCCATTGTATCTTGGAAGTAACTAACTTGTTTTTGATTTTATAGGCTCATAGGCAGACGGGACTTATTTGTCTCAGATAAGATTTTGGACTTCGAATTTTCAGTTAATGCTGGAATGAGTTAAGACTTTGGGGACTGTTGGGAAGGCATGATTGTGTTTTTAAATGTGAGAAGGACGTAAGATTTGGGAAAGGCCAGAGGTGGAGCAACATGTTTTGGCTCAGTGTTCCCACCCAAATCTGCTTAATTGCAATTTCCAATGTGAGGAGAAAAACCTGGTGGGAGGTGATTGGATCATAGGAATGTGTTTCCCTTTTGCTGTTTTCATGATAGTGAGTGAGTTCTTACAAGATCTGGTTGTTTAAAAGTGTGTGGCACTTTCCTGTTTTCTTTCTCACTTGCCTGCCACCATGTGAACATGTTTTTGTCTCTCCTTTGCCTTTCTGCTGTGATTGTAAGTTTCCTGAGACTGCCCAGCCATTCTTCCTCTATAGCCTGAGGAACCATGAGTCAATTAAATCTTTTTTGAATTATCCAGTTTCAGGTATGTCTTTATAGCAACGTGAGAACCTACTAATACACTGTGTATCAACAGATGATTGGTTAAAAAAATTGGTGTATATATACAATAACATATTATTCAAGCATAAAGAATGAAATTATATCTTTTACAACAAAATGGATGAAATTGGGGGTTATTATCTTAAGTAAAACTGTTCAGACACTGAAGGACAAACCTTACATATTCTTACTCAAAAGTGGGAGCTAAAACATGTGTACATATGGACATAGAGAGTGTAATTATAGACAACAGAGACTCAGAAAAATGAGAGAATAGATGACGAGAAATTACTTAATGGGTGCAACATATGTTACTTGAGTGATAGATATCCTAAATCACCGAGTTGGCCACTACGCAAACTATGCATGCAACAAAATTGTACTTTTGCCTCATAAATTTATATGCATTAAAAAAATAAAAACAACCAGTATGTTGTTTGATACTTACAAATTTGTAAATACAGTGTATTTCATGTTAAGTGTTCTTTACCATAACAGCAACAACTGTAACAAAGCAAAGGGAAAAAATAGAAACTCTTAGAAATGATGGATATACTCATTTCTTTTATTGTGGTAATGGTATCACAGGTGTATATATATGTGCAACCTCATCAATTTGTATACAGTAAAAACATGCAGGTATTTTTTGTATTTCAATTATACCTCAATAAAGCTTTAGAAAAATAAAGTATACCACAGCTGCCTGGAGGCTAAATAATCTTTTCAATTTCAAGATAAAATTATATGGATTACCTTAAAAACTCTAATTTATGTCTTATAACATTTAATTTTTAGCTTGTCTTCTTATATAATATACCAACATAAGAGCTGTCATAAATTTATGGGGTAAACTAGGGTTTCAGATGCCCTGAATATTTCTTTCAAAATGGAACTTGAAATACTTGGGGACCACTCTTATAACAAGGGAAATGTGCCTCTCATTTTCAACTTCCCTTATGGAGACTAACTCACATAATGGTCAAAATTGGTGTAAATGTACTTGTCTAAATATATCTATAACTTGCAAACCCTTCTCATTTAATTATATTACTACATTTTCTAACAGAGTTTTAAAAATATTTACATAAAATCATTTATCTGATAGAAAATGTGTTAAAAATTAGCTCAATTAGAAACAAAAAAGAAGACATTGCAAATGAACATAGAAATACAAAAGATCATCACACTACTATGAACAACTATATGCTCACAAAGAAGAAAACCTAGAGGAACTGATAAATTTCTGGAAACATACAACCTCCCAAGATTGAATCATGAAGAAATTAAAACCCAAACATACCAACAACGAATAGCAAGACTGAATCAGAACAGAGGCAAGAGAGCCCACTAGACACAGCTGGGAGAGACATCTGCCATCAAGGGACCAGGAAATTGTGAAGACTGGTGCCCTCCTGCCAGATCTTCAGAGGGAAGGCATTGAGAGTGGGCAGAGGGAGGACACAGATGCTGGGCTACATGAAGAGGAAGCTGAGAACCCTGCATGGGGCTACCACAAACCAGGACTTGTTCTTAAACGCAAATGACTCCTGGAAAATGGATGAGTTGAGCAGGCAAGGAGCAACCCCCACTCCAGGAGCCTATAGAAACCTACCAGAAGTAGACTCCATGACACCCATGGGCACTCAAGCTGGCAGGAAGAGCTGCTTAGAGAAGTGGTAGGGACAGAACTCCAGCCTATGTGAAGCCCAGAGGGTTTGGTGTGGAGGTGTTTGTAGTGGAGCATGGCCAGGGATGCCTCTTTCTCAAGGCTGACCTTTCTTCCTTAGCAGACTTTGGCTCTAGTGAAACTGCTGGACCTGAACAGTGATGGGTGGCATTTCTCGTGAGACAGGGCCAGTCTGACTAGCAACCCTTGGTCTTATGGCCTCTCCCAAGGTCCCAGCCTAGTTGTGCCTGATTGTAGTGTATCATTTGAATGCCCAGGTGGGGTACATCAAAGCCCTGCACTGACAGACCATACTTGAGCACCCCCATGGATGTTCACCAGCCTGCTCTTGCCCTCCACCCATGGCAGCCTCCCTGGAGCTTCTTTGTCTGCACACACTCACCATGACCACCCCATCACATTGCACATGTGGGTATGGGTGAACTTGAATTCCTATTCCCTGACAGCACACATGTGTGTGTGTACCTGGCCATGCCCTCATAGCTGCCCATGTGAATGCATACTGCCCCATCAACCACCCACTGTGCCTCCATTGATGTCAGAGCATTCAAAGGCATGAAGACCATCAGTCCTATACCCACCAGCTCCATGCCCCAACCCCAACACTGCCACCAGCCCAAAACTACAGAGGGAGAACAGTAGACCCACCCATATCCCAGTGGCAGCATCTGCCCATGTGAACATGCACACAAAGTATGCACGCAGTCTGTGCATGCCGGTATACTGTCTCCATACTAACACCACCACTGATACAAATACACACCTATTTCCCATACCATGCTGCCACCACCACCCTGCAAATGCCTGCAAAGAGGCCGGTAGGCCTGCATCTGCCAGCACCCTACTGTAACTGTAGGTCTACTGCATACCCTGTCATGCTGCCACTGTTGCTATCATATGGAAATGAGGATGAATCTATGCATACCAGGGCCACCACGCTACTAAGCACTGTAGCTGACACCACCTGTTGGAGTGTTGTGACCAGCAGAACAGAAACAAAACTTTATACAATAAGATATACCTCCAGCATGGTAGTTTCCTAACCTTCAGGGGCCAAAGAACAAAGCCAAGGGCCCAATACCAGTCCCCCAAATTAATATACACAATCCAGGAATTCTCAGCTGAGCCTTGGCCCCTAAAATCCTCCAGAAGTAAATCCAGTTGACTGGATTAACATCCCCAAGAACATCAAACAGGATTTAAAAAACCCCAAAGGTCAGCAACTTCTGTAATTACAGAAATATCAGCCCACAAAGATGACAAAGAACCAGTGCAAGTACTCTGGCAACCCAAAAAGCCAAAGTGTTTTCGTACCTCCAAACAAGTATACTAATTCCCAGCAATGGTTCCTAATCAGGCTGAGATGGCTGGAGTGACAGAAATAGAATTCAGAATATGTATAGGAACAAGTTCATTCACATACAGGAGATAGTTGAAACCCAATTCAAGTAAACTAAGGATTAACTAAGAAATAGTAGTTTTTACTAAAACCAAAAAATAAAAAAAAATAAAAAATTATAAGAAGCAAGTAATCTAACACTTACCAATAAAATCAAACAGGCGATGACAGACAAATGGCCATTATAAGAAAAAAAAAACTTATCTGATAGAGCTTATAAATACTCTACAAGTATTTCATAATGCAATAGCAAGTGTTAGCAGCAGAAATGACCATCAGAGGGAAAAAAAATCTCAGAGCTTGAACACTGGCTCTCTAAAACAACTCAGTCTGAGAAAAATAAATTAAAAAAAGCAATAAATAAGAATGAACAAAGTTTCCAAAAAATATGGGATTATGTAAAGAGACCAAAGTTATGACTTATTGATGTGTCTAAGAGACAGGGAGAGAAATCAAGCAACTTGGAAAAAACTTTCATGATATTGTCCATAAAAGTTTACCCAGCCTCACTAGAGAAGCCAATATTCAAATTAAGGAAATGCAGAAAATCCTTAAAAAATACTATACAAAGAGACAATTCCCAAAACACATAGTCATCAGATTCTTCAAAGTTGAAATGAAAAAACAAAAATTTAAAGACAGCTAAAGAAAAGGGACAGGTCACCTACAAGGTGAACCCTATTAGGCTAACAGTGGATCTTTCAGCAGAAACCTTACAAGCCAGAAGAGACTGGGGCCCTATATTCAGCATTGTTAAAGAAAAAAATGTTCAACCAAGAATTCCACATCCAGCTAAACTGAGCTTTATAAGCAAAAGAAATATAAGTCATTTTCAGACAAATAAATTCTAAAATAATTAATCACCCTGGACCTCAGACCTGCCTCACAAGATGTCCTGAGGGGAGTGCTAATAATGAAAAAAAAAAAGACCACTAATGACCAGCCATTATGAAAACATAATACATAAGTACACAGATCAGTGACACTATAAAGCAAGAAAATAAGCAAGTCTGCATAATAACCAGCTGACATCGTGATGACTGGGTCAAATACACAAATATTGATAAAAGCCTTGAATATAAATAGGCTAAATGTTCCAATTAAAAGGCATATAGTGGCAAGCTGCATAAAGACGCAAACCCCACAATATGTTATCTTCAAGAAATCCATCTTACGTGCAATGACACACATAGACTCAAAGTAAAGAGATGGAGAAAAATCTACCAAGCAAAGAGAATACAGAAAAAAAAGCATGGGTTGCAATCCTAATGTCAGACAAAACAGACTATAAACTAACAAAGATCAGAAAAGACAAAGAAAAGCATTACATAATAATTAAGGGCTCAATTCACAAAGAGGGCCTAACTATCCTAAGTATATACACACTCAACACAGAAGCACTCAGATACATAAAGCAAGTTCTTAGAGACCTAGAATTTAAGATAACTACACAATAATAATAGGGGATTTTAACACCTCTGTGAGAGTATTAGATCATTGAGGCAAAAAACTAAAAAAAGATATTCAGGACGTTAACTCAACACTTGAAATGGACCTAAGACATCTACAGAACTTCCATCCCAAAACAGCAGAACATACATTCTTCTCATCAGCACATAGCATATACTCTAAAATTTACTATCTAATTGGTCATAAAACAACCCTCAGCAAACATAAAAAAAAAATTATACCAACCACACTGTTGGACCACAATAGGATAAAAATAGAAATCACTACTAAGTAAATCACTCAAAACCAAACAATTAAATGAGTATGAGACAACGTGCTCCTGAATGACATCTGGGTAAATATTGAAATTAAGGCAGAAATCAATAAATTATTTGAAACTAGTGAGAACAAAGATACAACATCTCACAATCATTGGGACATAACCAAAACAAAATGTTAAGAGGAAAGTTTATAGCACAAATTCACACATCAAAAAGTTAGAAAGATCCCAGATTGACAACCTAACCTTACATCTAGGGTAAACAGAGAAGCAAGAGCTTCTAACTATCTCCAATGCTAGCAGATGACAAGAAATAATCAAAATCAGAGCTGAACTGAAGGAAATTAAGATGTAAAACACCATACACAGATCAATAAAACCAGGAGGTGGTTATTTGAAAGAATTAATGAAAAAGATTATTATCTAGACTAATAAGGAAGATCCAAATAAACACAATCAGAAATGGCAGAGGGGACATCACCACTGACCCCACAGAAATAAAAAAAATCCTTCAGGGTGTACTATGAACACCTCTATGAACACAAACTAGAAAACCGGGAATAAATCGATACATTCCTAGAAACATACAACCTGCCAAGATTGAACCAGAAAGAGATTGAATCTTTAATCAGACTAATAACAATATCTGAAAATGAATCATTAACACAAAGCCAACGAGAAAAAGCCCAGGACCACACAGTTTGACAGCCAAGTTCTATCAAATGTATACAAAGAAGCTGGTAACATTTCTCCTGAAATTATTGCAAACAATTGAGGAGGAAGGACTACTTTCTAACTCATTCAATGAAACTAGAATCCTTCTGATACCAAAACCTGGCAGAGACACAACAACAGCAACAAAACTTTAGGCCAATATTCTTCATGAACATAGATGCCAAGAATACTCAACAAAGACAAGCAAACAGAATCTAGCAGAACATCAAAAACACAATCCACGACAATCAAGTAGGCTTTATCCCTGGGATGCAAAATAAGTTCAATATACACAAATCAATAAATGTTATTTATCACATAAACAGAACTAACAACAAAAACTACATAATCATTTCAATAGATGCAGAAGTCTTTTGATAAAATTCAATACACCTTCATGTTAAAAATTCTCAACAAACTAGGCATTGAAGGGACATACTTCAAAATAATAAGAGTCATCTATGAAAAATACATAGCCAAAATAATACTGACTAGGAAAAAAAAAAGCTGGAAGCATTCCCATTGACAATAGAAACAAGATAAGGATGCTCCCTCTCACCACTTGTATTCAACATAAAAGTGAAGCCCTGGAAGGCAATCTTGGCAGAACAGTCAAGAAAAAGAAATAAAAGGAACCCAAATAGGAAGACAGGAAGTCAAACTATCCCTCTTTGCAGACAATATGATTGTATACTTGGAAAACCCGAGAGTCTCTGTTCAAAGGTTTCATGATCTGATACACAACTTCGCCAAAGTTTCAGGATACAAAATCAATGTACAAAAATTAGTAGCATTCCCATACGCCAACAACAGCCAAACTAAGAGCCAAATCAAGAACACAATCCAATTCACAATAGACACAAAAAGAATAAAATACTTAAGAATGCAGCTAATCAAGGAGGTGGAAAATCTTTACAATGAGAATGACAAAACACTGCTCAAAGAAATCAGAGATGACAAAAACAAATGGAAAAACACTTTATGTTCATGGAAAGGAAAAATTAATATTGTCAAAATATCCACACTGTCCAAGGCAAATTAGAGATTCAATTCTATTCCTTTATTTATTTATTTATTTATTTATTTTACTATTTTCACTATTTGGGTGATGGGTTTACTGGAAGCCTAAACACTAGCATTATGCAATATACCCATGTAACAATCGAGAACATGTAATATCTGAATTTGTTTGTTTGTTTGTTTGTTTGAGATGGAGCCTTGTTGTCACCCAGGCTGGAGTGCAGCGGCACAATCTCAGCTCACTGCAACCTCCTGCTCCTGGGTTCAAGAGATTCTCCTGCCTCAGCCTCCTGAGTAGGTGGGATTATAGGTACCCACTACCCAACCCTGAAAAATTTTTTTGTATTTTTAGTAGAAATAGGGTTTTGCCATGTTGGCCAGGCTGCTCTCAAACTCCTGACCTCAGGTGATCCACCTTCCTTGTACTCCCAAAGTGCTGGGATTACAAGTGTAAGCCACCGCACCTGGCCCTGAATCTGTTTATTAATGCTAAAAAAGAGAACAATGCATTAAAAATAATTACTGGTTTAAGTTTTTGCAACAGAAACTCATAAAGCCCCAACTCCCTGGGACAGAGCACCTGGGAACAAAAAGTGCTTTATGGGTTCAGCTGCAGCAGACCTAATCGTACCTGTCCAGCAGCTCTGAATGAACAACAGAGCTCACAGCTCAGGACTTAAGCCCCAATAAAAGATAGACTGTCTAGTCAAGTAGCTCCCTGACCCCCATAGATCCAAAGACTCACCTCATAAAGGAGAGAACGGACTGACAGTTGGCGAGCATCCTTCTGGGACAAAGATAGAGGAAGAGGAAACTGGTAGCAACCTTTACTGTTCTGCAGCTGCTTCGGGTGATCCCCAGGCAAGCAGGGCCCGGAGAGGACCTCAGCAGTCCTACAGCAGCGGGGCCAGACTGTTAGAAGGAAAGCTTAAAAAAAAATTTAAAAAAAAAAGAAGTAACTTCAGCATCCACGAACTAGAAGCTCACTCAGAGACCCAATCTGAATGACAGCAACTACAAAGACAACAGGTGGATAAACCCACAAAAATGGGAAGAAATCAGTGCAAAAAGGATGAAAACTCCCAAAACCAGAACACCTCTCCTCCTAAAAGGGATCACAACTCCTCACCAGCAAGGGAACCAGACCGGATGGAGAAGGAGGGTGATGAAATGACAGAATCAGACTTCAGAAGGTGGGTAGTAAGAAACTACGGTGAGCTAAAAGAACATGTTCTAACCCAAAGCAAAGAAACCAGGAACCTTGAAAAAAGATTGGACGAAATGCTAACGAGAATGGACAGCATAGAGAGGAATATAAGTAAATTGATGGAGCTGAAAAACACAACACGAGAACTTCGTGAAGCATGCACAAGCTTCAACAGCAGAATTGACCAAGCAGAAGAAAGGATATCAGAGGTCGAAGATCAACTCAATGAAAGAACAGAGAAAAAAGTGCAAAAAGGAATGAACAAAATCTTCAAGAAATGTGGGACTATGTGAAAAGACCTAATCTACGTCTGATAGGTGTACCTGAATGTGATGAAGAGAATGAATCCAAGCTGGAAAATACTCTTCAGGATATTATCCAGGAAAACTTCCCCAACCTAGCAAGGCAGGCCAATATTCAAATCCAGGAAATACAGAGAACACCACAAAGATATTCCTCAAGAAGAGCAACCCCAAGGCACATAATTGTCAGATACACCAGGGTTGAAATGAAAGAGAAAATGCTAAGGGGCAGCCAGAGAGAAAGGTCGGGTTACCCACAAAGGGAAGCCCATTAGACTCACAGCAGATCTCTCAGCAGAAACCCTACAAGCCAGAAGAGACTGGGGGCCAATATTCAACATCCTTAAAGAAAAGAACTTTCAACCCAGAATCTCCTATCCAGCCAAACTAAGCTTCATAAGTGAAGGAAAAATAAAATCCTTTGCGAACAAGCAAGTACTCAGAGATTTCATCACCACCAAACCTGCTCTACAAGAACTCCTGAAAGAGGCTCTACACATATAAAGGAACAACCAGTACCAGCCACTCCAAAAACACACCAAATGGTAAAGGAGCATCAACACAATCAAGAGTCTGCATCAACTAACCAACAAAGCAGCCAGGTAGCATCAAAATGACAGTATCAAATTCACACATAACAATACTATCCCTAAATGTCAATGGACTAAATGCCCCAATCAAAAGACACAGACTGGCAAATTGGATAAAAAGCCAAAACCCATCAGTGTGCTGTATCCAGGAAACCCATCTTACATGCAAGGATACACAAAGGCTCAAAATAAAGGGATGGAGGAAGATCTACCAAGCAAATGGAGAGCAAAAAAACCAGGAGTTGCAATTCTCATCTCTGATAAAATAGACTTTAAAGCAACAAAGATCAAAAACGACAAAGAAGGACATTACATAATGGTAAAAGGATCACTGCAACAAGCAGAGATCCTAAATATATACGCACCCAATACAGGAGCACCCAGATACATAAGGCAAGTTCTTAATGACTTACAAAGAGACTTAGACTCACACACAATAATAGTGGGAGACTTTAACACCCCATTGTCAATATTAGACAGATCAACCAGACAGAAAATCAACAAGGATATCCAGGACCTGAACTCAGACCTGGAACAAGCAAACCTTATAGACATTTACAGAACTCTCCACCCCAAATCCAGAGAATATATATTCTTCTCAGCACCACATCACACCTACTCTAAAATCGACCACATAATTGGCAATAAATCACTCCTCAGCAAATGCAAAAGAATGGAAATCATAACAAACAGTCTCTCAGACCACAGTGCAATCGAGTTAGAACTCAGAATGCAGAAACTAACTCAGAACCACACAGTTTCATGGAAACTGAAAAACTTGCTCTTGAATGTTGACTGGATAAACAATGAAATGAAGGCAGAAATAAAGATGTTCTTCGAAACCAATGAGAATGAAGACACAACATACCAGAATCCCTGGGACACATTTAAAGCAGTCTCTAGAGGAAAATATATAGCAATGAGTGCCCACATGAGAAGAAAGGAGAGATCTAAAATCGACACCCTATCATCAAAATTGAAAGAGCTAGAGGAGCAAGATAAAAAAACTCAAAACCTAGCAGAAGACAGGAAATGACTAAGATCAGAGCAGAACTGAAGGAAATAGAGATACAAAAAACTCTTCAAAAAATCAATAAATCCAGGAGCTGGTTTTTCGAAAAGATCAACAAAATAGACAGACCATTAGCCAGATTAATAAAAAAGAAAAGAGAGAATAACAAAATTGATGCAATAAAAAACGATAAAGGGGATATCACCACAGATTCCACAGAAATCCAAACCATCATCAGAGATTATTACAAACAACTCTATGCACATAAACTAGTAAACCAGGAAGAAATGGATAAATTCCTGGACACCTGCATCCTCCCAAGCCTAAACCCGGAAGAAGACAAAACCCTGAATAGACCAGTAACAAGGTCTGAAGTCGAGGCAGCAATAAAGAGCCTACCAACCAAAAAAAGCCCAGGTCCAGATGGGTTCACAGCCAAATTCTACCAGACATACAAAGAGGAGCTGATACCATTCCTTCTGAAACTATTCCAGACAATCCAAAAAGAGGGAGTCCTTCCCAGATCATTTTATGAGACAAACATCATCCTGATACCAAAACCCGGCAGAGACTCAACAAGAAAAGAAAATTTCAGGCCAATATCCATGATGAATATAGATGCAAAAATCTTCAATAAAATACTGGCAAACCGATTGCAACAGCATATCAAAAAGCTCACCCACCATGATCAAGTAGGATTCATCCTGGGGATAGAAGGCTGGTTCAACATACGCAAGTCTATAAATGTATTTCACCACATAAACAGAACCAAAGACAAAAACCACATGATTATCTCAATTGATGCAGAGAAGGCCTTGGACAAAATTCAACAGCCCTTTATGCTAAAAACCCTCAATAAACTAGGTATTGACAGAACGTATCTCAAAACAATAAAAGCTATCTATGACAAACCAACAGTCAATATCATACTGAATGGGCAAAAACTGGAAGCATTCCCTTTGAAATCTGGCACTAGACAAGGATGCCCTCTCTCAGCACTCCTATTCAATATAGTACTGGAAGTTCTAGCCAGAGCAATCAGGCAAGAAAAAGAAATAAAGGGTATTCAAATTGGAAAGAAGGAAATCAAATTGTCTCTATTTGCAGAAGACATGATTGTATATCCATAAGACCCCATCGTCTCAGCCTAAAATCTCCTGAAACTGATAAACAACTTCAGCAAAGTCTCAGGATACAAAATCAATGTGCAAAAATCACAAGCATTCCTATACACCAGTAACAGACTTCAAGAGAGCCAAATCAAGAACGAACTGCCATTCACAATTGCTACAAAGAGAATAAAATACCTAGGAATTCAACTAACAAGGAACGTAAAGGATCTCTTCAAGGAGAACTACAAGCCACTGCTCAATGAAATAAGAAAGGACACAAACAGATGGAGAAACATTCCATGTTCATGGTTAGGAAGAATCAACGTCATGAAAATGGCCATACTGCCCAAAGTAATTTACAAATTCAATGCTATTCCCATCAAGCTACCAATGACCTTCTTCACAGAACTGGAAAAAAACATCTTAAACTTCATATGGAACCAAAAGAGAGCCTGCATAGCCAAGTCAATTCTAAGCAGAAAGAACAACGCAAGAGGCATCACACTACCGGACTTCAAACTATACTACAAGGCTACAGTAATCAAAACAGCATGGTACTGGTACCAAAACAGAGATATAGACCAATGGAACAGAACAGAGGCCTCACAGGAAATACAACATACCCACAACCATCTGATCTTCGACAAACCTGACAAAAACAAGCAATGGGGAAAGGATTCCCTGTTTAATAAATGGTGTTGGGAAAACTGGCTAGCCATGTGCAGAAAGCAGAAACAGGACCCCTTCCTGACACCTTACACCAAAATTAACTCCAGATGGATTAAAGACTTAAACATCAGACCTAACACCATAAAAACCCTAGAAGAAAAACCCTAGGCAAAACCATTCAGGACATAGGCGTAGGCAAGGACTTCATGACCAAAACGCCAAAAGCAATGGCAACAAAAGCCAAAACAGACAAATGGGACGTAATCAAACTCCACAGCTTCTGCACGGCAAAAGAAACAGTCAGTAGAGTGAATCGGCAACCAACAGAATGGGAAAAAATTTTTGCAGTCTACCCATCTGACAAGGGGCTGATATCCAGAATTTACAAAGAACTAAAACAGATCTACAAGAAACAAACAAACAAGCCCATTCAAAAATGGGCGAAGGATATGAACAGATAGTTTACAAAAGAAGACATACAGGAGGCCAACAAACATATGGAAAAATGCTCATCATCATTGGTCATTAGAGAAATGCAAATCAAAACTACATTGAGATACCATCTCACACCAGTTAGAATGGCGATCATTAAAAAATCGGGAAACAACAGATGCTGGAGAGGATGTGGAGAAATAGGAACACTTTTACACTGTTGGTGGGAATGTAAATTAATTCAACCATTGTGGAAGACAGTGTGGTGATTCCTCAATGACCTAAAAATAGAAATCCCATTTGACCCAGCAATCCCATTACTGGGTATATATCCAAAGGATTATAAATCATTCTACTATAAGGACACATGCACAGAAATGTTCACTGCAGCACTGTTTACAATAGCATTTGGAACCAACCCAAATGCCCAATGATGATAGACTGGATAGGAAAAATGTGGTACATATACACCATGGAATATTACGCAGCCATCAAAAATGAAGAGTTCACGTCCTTTGTAGGGATATGGATGAACCTGGAAACCATTATTCTCAGCAAACTGACACAAGAGCAGAAAATCAAACACCGCATGTTCTCACTCATAGGCGGGTGTTGAACAATGAGAACTCATGGACACAGGGAGGGGAGCACTACACACTGGGGTCCGTTGGGGGGAAATGGGGGAGAGATGGGGGAGGGACGGGGGGTGGGGAGGTGGGAAGAGATAGCATGGGGAGAAAGGACAGATACAGGCGAGGGGATAGAAGGCAGAAAACCACACTGCCATGTGTTTACCTAAGCAACAATCTTGCATGTTCTTCACATGTACCCCAAAACCTAAAATGCAATTAAAAATAATAATAAAAAAAAAATAAAGTTAGGTAAAAAGAATAAGAACTAGTATTTGGTTTCACAAAAGGATAACTGGACTTAACAATACTTTGCCGTATATTTCAAAAAGAAAAAAGATAAATGCTTGAGGTAATAAGCATTCCAGTTACCCCCAACTTGATCATTACATAATATATGCTTGTATCCAAATATCACATGTACCTGATAAATATGTATAACTATTATGTATCCATAACAATTAAAAATTAAAATATTTAAAAATCATATTAGCGTTCTCTAGAGGGACAGAACTAATAGGATAGACGTATATATGAAGGGGACTTTATTAAAGAGTATTGACTCATGATCACAAGGAGAAGTCCCACAACAGACCATTTGAAAACTGAGGATCAAGAAACCCAGTCTGAGTTCCAAAACCTCAAAAGTAAAGAAGCCAATAATGCAGCCTTCATTCTGTGGCCAAAGTTCAAAGAGCCCCTGGCAAACCACTGGTGTAAATCCAAGAGTCCAAAAGCTGAAAAACTTGGAGCCCCATGTTCAAGGGCAAAAAGCATCCAGCATGGGAGAAAGATGAAGGCTGGAAGACTCAGCAAGTCTGTTCCCTTCACACCCTTCTGGCATGCTGGCAGCTGAATAGGTGGTGCCCACCCAGATTGAGGGTGGCTCTGCCTCTCCCAGTCCACTAACTCAAATGTTAATCTGGCAACACCCTCTCAAACACATCCAGGATCAGTACTTTGCATCCTTCAATTGAATCTAGTTGACAAGATATTAACCACACACAAAAATCAACAAATTACCTAGATTCGCAAAGAAAAAAAGAAGAGTGAAATTACTAAAATCAGAAACAAAAGTGGTCATGTTACTACCAATTCTATAGAAACAAAAATAATCATAAGTATTACAAACAATCATACACCAATAAAGTGGATAACCTAAATTAAATGTATAAGTTCCTAGAAACATGAGTTATCAAGTTTAAATCATGAACAAATAGAAAATCTGATTAGAAAGATATTGAATCAGTAAGAAAACATATTCCCAAAAATAAGAGTACTAGATTTCATAGCCTCACTGGTGAATTTTACCAATCATATAAAAAATTAACATCAATCTTCTTCCAACTTTTCCAAAACAAAAATGAAAGAAGAGAACGCTTACTAATTTGTTCTGTTGGACTAGCATTACCCTGACACCAAATCCAGATGACAGCACTATAAGAAAAGGAAACTGCAGATCAACATTCATTATGACTATTGCTGCAAAAATCATCAGTAAAATAATTACCAAACTGAACTCAACAGCATATTAAAATGTTTACACACTATGAACAAATAAGATTTATTCTTGAAATGCAAAATGGTTCAGCATTTAAAAATTGATTAATGTAATACACCACATTAAGAAAGTGCAAAAAAATAAGAACATCTCAATTGATGCAGAAAGCAGTTAACAAAATTCAACACACTTTCATAATAAAAACATTATACAAACTATGAATAGAGGAAAACTACCTCAACATAATACAGTCTTTATAAGAAAACCCACAGCAAACATTATACTCATACATGAAATATTGCAAGCATTTTCTCTATGTTCAAGGGCAACACAATGATGCCTACTTTTGCTGCTTCTATTCAGCATAGTATTCAAGGTCCCAGCAAGTTCAATTAGGCTAGTAAAAGAAATAAAATACTTCCCATATTGGAAAAACCAGTTGCATTTTGTACATTAATAATGAGCTATTCAAAAACAAAATTAAGAAAACAACTCCATTTATAAGTTCATCTAAAAGAATAAAATACTCAGAAATCAATGAAAGAGGTGAAAGAATTCTAAACAAAAACTATAAAATAATGTGGAAAGAGATTAAAGAAGATATAAATAAATAGATAGAAAACCCATGTTCATGGATTGGGAGACTTAATATTGTTAAAATGTCAATACAACACAAAGTAATCTACAGATTCAATGCAAACTCTATTAAATGCCAATGATGCTTTTTTATTTTTTTATTTTTTAAAGATACATGTGTTTAATCTTTTTTTTTTTATCTTGTTGCCCAGGCTGGAGTGCAATGGTGCAATCTTTGCTCACCGCAACCTCCGCCTCCTGGGTTCAGGCAATTCTCCTGCCTCAGCCTCCTGAGTACCTGGGATTATAGGCATGCGCCACCACGCCCAGCTAATTTTTTGTATTTTTTTTTAGTAGAGACGGGGTTTCACCATGTTGACCAGGATGGTCTCGATCTCTTGACCTTGTGATCCACCCGCCTTGGCCTCCCAAAGTGCTGGGATTACAGGCTTGAGCCACCGTGCCTGGCCGCTTTTTTATTAATAGAAAAATCTATTCTAAAATTTATGTGAAATCTCAAGAGGCTAAAGTAGCCAGAACAATCTTTTAAAAGGACAAAGTTGTAGGTCTTACAATTTCTTATTTCAAAATGTATTACAAAGCCATAGTAATCAAAATGGTGTGGAATTGGCTTCAAGACGGACATATGGATCCATGGAATAGAAAAAGAAAGCCCAGAAACAAATTATTATATACATGGTCAAATTAATTTTGACAATGTGTCAAGACCATGCAATAAAAAATAGACAATAAATTCAACAAATTGTGCTGGGAAAACTGGATGTCTATGTGCAAAAATATTATGTTGGGTCCTTACCTACCATCATGTAAAAATATCTCAAAATGAAACAAAAATCTAAACATAAAAGCTAAAATTATATAAATTATAGAAGAAAACATAGGGCAAAAGTTTCATCACATTACATTTAACAACAGTTTTATAAATATGATATGAAAAGCACAGGCAACAAAAATAAAAATAAACAAATTGAACTTATGGAAATTTAAAATTTCTATGCATCAAAGGACACTTTCAAGAAGTGAAATGACAGCCTATGAAATGGGTGAAAATATTTGCAAACTGTATAACTGATAAGAAGTTGACATTCAAATATACAGAGAACCTTGAAAATCAGTAACAGAAAACAACAACCTGATTCAAAAATGGGTGTGAAGGCTAATTTAATGCGTCAAACTGCTTTGAACACAAGATGCCCAAATATGTATTTAAAAATTATTTCTGGATGTGTCTGTGAGGACGTTTCCAGAAGAGATTAGTATTTGAATGAGTGAACTGAGTAAAGCAGATAACTCTCTCCAATATGGGTAGGCAGCATTCAATTTATTGAAGGCCTGAATATAATGAGGAAGTTTGAACTTGCTTTTTGCCTTACTACTTTTTTACAGATTCCCAAATAATACAATGGTAAAATATTTGAATAGACATTTCTCCAAAGAATATATGTTGATTCGCACATAAAAAGATGTTCAACATCACTAATTGTTAAAGAAATGCAAGTCAAATCCACAATGAAATACCACCTCATATACAACAAGATGGCTACCATCAAAAAAGTCGGGGGGGGGAATGACAAATGTAGATGAGAATGTGTAGAAATTGGAAGTCTTCTGCACTGTTGGTGGGAATGTTCACCTAAGAGTGCATTCAATTGCAAGAACAGTATGGCAGTTGTGAAAAAAATAAATATAGCATTACCATATAATCTAGCAATTCCATATTTGGATACATACCCAGAAGAATTAAAAGTAGGTTATTGAAGAGAGATGTGTACACTCATGTTCATATATATAATTTATAATAGCTTAAACCTGGAACTAATCCAAGTTTCCAAAAATAAATGGATAAAAATGTAGTATATACATGTGATGGAATTTTATTCAGTTTTAAAGAGGAAGAAAATTATCACATGCACTACATGGGTGAATACTGAGAACACACTAAGTGAAATAAGTCAATCACAAAAGGTCAAATATTGTGTAATTCCACTTCTATGAGGTACGTAAAGCAGATAAAATTATAGAAACAGAAAGTAGAATGGTGGCTTCCAGCAAATTAGGAGATAATAGGGAGCTCTTATTTACTGGATACACAGTGTCAGTTTTGCAAGATGTAAAGAGTGATCCTAGAGATTGATGATGATTATGATTACACAATAATATGAATGCACTTAATACCACTAAACTGTACATGTAAAAATGGTTAAGACAGTAAAGAAAAGTAAAATAGAAACCCACACTTGTAAAAGGTTATATTGTGATTCATGTAAGTGCATGTATATAATTCATTTACTTTCATTGGATAATATTTACTAATTTCAAACTAAAAGTAACAAAGAAATTAGTTGTACAATTGATGTGTAACAATTACTCTTTTCATGACACCTGAACTGAATAGATCCATGTTTTGAAATGCAACAAAGTATTACAACAACTAACTTAAACTCCTCAATTGTAATATCATTTATTTTAAATTGTGATAGCATTATATTACTACCAACCTGTGAGAATGGTTTTTTACAAATATTTATATTACTTGTTATATTTATTTAATATAAGATGTACTCAGAATTAGTCCATCATATACAGTAGACTTTGGAGCCTTATATGGAATATTATGCAGCCATGAAAAGAATGAAATTATCTCCTATTTCAGCAACATGGAAGAAGTTGGAGGCCATAACAATATATTCTATTTTTTCCTCCCATTCTTTTACTTTCATTTTCATACATTTTATTTCTACATATGTCATAAACATGCATTATTTTTTGTTTTGCTTAAAGGGTATATTTTACAATCCTGCAAGATCTGTACATGTACCCCAGAACTTAAAGTATAATAAAAATACATTAAAAATTATTTTTACATTTTAGTCTTTATCATAGGTGCTTTTTTTTTTAATCTGAGTGTCCTACAGAGATAAGGGAACTACAAGTTTTATAACTTAGTTTATTTTCAAAAGTCATTGTTTCACCTTCATTAAAAAATATATGTATTTTCACTAATATAGATATTTTGGTAGATAATTTTCTCTTTCAGCATTTTAAAGATATTCTTCCAGTGGTCATTCTCTTCTTTATCCTTCATGTGTAAAGTATTTTTCTATTCCTTCTCTGGTACCTTCTAAGATTTTTCTCATTATCACTTGTTTTATTTTTAAAATTTAATTTTTATAGAGATAGAGTTTTGCCGTGTTGCACATGCTGGTCTCAAACTCCTCACCTCAACCCATCATTTCACCTTAGGCTTAAGAAATGCTGGGTTTTGGTATGAGACACAGTGCCTGGTATCATTACCATTTGTTTTAAACAATTTGATTATAATAGGCCTTGTTGTGACTTTCTTGGTGGTTTTTCTTTGCTCAGTCTCATGAAGTTTCAATCTATGTATGTGAAACTTAGTATTCAATACAAAACTCGAGAGAACCCCTATACTAATTTCTAGAATTTATTCTCAGGTGGCTTCTTGCTCTCTTTTCCTCTTTCAGGTGCATTTTAAACATCTAGGTATTGCCATACTCAGATCCCTGTCTCTTCAACTCAGTACATTGGTGTGCTGCATATGGATTCCCAATCTCTGGGCTACAGTCAAGAAAGTGAGTAAAAGATGAGGTGATCACATGGCTCATGTAGTTCCCTTATTAAAGGGATCATACTTGTGTACAATGTTTTATCTAATGTTGGAATTGGTTATTTCATGTATTTTCTCAATGTGATAGTTGTTTATGTCAAGAGTATAAGTTAGGTATCAGTTACTCTGACAATGCTATGGCCAAAAGCCACTATTGCTATTTTGAAAATTGAATGTAAGTATAAAGTATTTTTCTTTTTTCTAACTTTGTAAATTCAGGGGTACATGTGCAGAATGTGCAGGCTTGTTACATTGGTATACATGTATCAAGGGAGTTTGTTTTACAGATTATTTTATCAGCCAGGTATTAAGCCTAGTATTGGTTATTTTTTCTGATCCTCCCTCTCCTTCCAACCTCTGCCCTCTGGTAGTCCCCAGTGTGCAGTGTTTCCCTCTATGTGTCCAGGAGTTCTCCTCATTTAGCTTCCACTTATAAGTGAAAACATGTGGTATTTGGTTTTCTGTTTCTGCATTAGTGTGCTGAGGATGATCGACTGCAGCTCCATACGTCCCTGCAAAGGATATGATCCTGTTCCATTTTATGGTTGCATAGTATTCCATGATGTACATGTACCACATTTTCTTTATCTAGCCTATAATTAATGAACATTTAGGTTGATTCCACATCTTTGTTATTGTAAATAATGCTGCAATGAATATATGCATGCATGTGTCTTTATAATAGAATTATTTATATTCCTTTGGGTATATACACAGTAATGGGATTGCTAGGTTGAATGGTATTTCTTTCTGTGGATTTTTGAGGCACTGTCACACTGTCTTCCACAATGGTTGAACTAACTTACACTCCCACCAACAGTGAAAAAGCGTTCCTTTTCTCAACAACCACACAAGAATCAGTTATTTTTTGACTATGTATTAACTAATTCTGACTGGCATGAGATGGTATCACATTGTGGTTTCATTTGCATTTTTCTAATGATCAGTAATGTTGAGCTTTTCTTCATATGATTGTCATCACCATGTATGTCTTTTTGTAAAAAGTGTCTGTTCATATGCTTTGCCCACATTTTAATGGGATTGTTTTTTCTTGTAAAATTGTTTAAGTTCCTGATAGATTCGGTATATTCGACCTTTGTTAGATGCATAGTTTGCAAACCTTTTGTCACATTCTGTAGGTTGTCTGTTTACCCTGTCAACAGCTTCTTTTGCTATTAAGAAGCCCTTTAGTTTAATTAGATCAGGTTTGTCAATTTTTGCTTTTGTTGCAATTACTTTAGGTGTCATTGTCATAAAATCTTTGCCCTTGCCTATGTCCTGAATGGTATTGCTTAGGTTTTCTCCTAAGATTTTATAGTTCGGAGTTTTACATTTAAGTCATTAATGCATCCTGAGTTCATTTTTGTATATGGCATAAGGAAGGAATCCAGCTTGAATTTTCTGCATATAGCTAGCCAGTTCTTCCAGCAGATTTTATTAAAGATGAATTCCTTTCTCCATTGCTTGTTTTTGTCAGGCTTGTAGAGATCAGATGGTTGTAGGTGTGTGGTCTTATTTCTCAGTTCTCTATTCTGTTCTATTGGTCTATGTGTCTGTTCTTATACTAGTATCATGCTCTTTCAGTTACAGTGGTCCTGTAGTATAGTTCAAAGTCAGGTAGCATAATGACTCCAGATTTCTTTTTTGCTCTGGATTTCCTTAGCTATTTGGGCTCCTCTTTGGTTCTGTAAAGGTGCCGCAGTTTGCTGGGGGTCCACCCCAAACCCTAGTTGCCTCAGATTTTCTAGTACCTGGAGGTATCACCAGTGAAGGCTGCAAAATAGCAAAGATAGCAGCCTGCCCATTTCTCTGGGAGCTTTATCCCAGGGGATTGTGGACCTATTGCTGGCCCAAATGCACCTGTAGGAGGTGGCTACAGACCCTTGTTGGGAGGTCTCACCTAGTCAGGAGGAACAAGTTCAGGGACCCACTTAAAGAAACAGTCAGGCTGGCTGCATTTTGGTAGCGCAGCTATGCTGTGTTGTGGGAGCCTGTTTGGCCCTGATCAGTTTGAACTCTCCAAGGCCCACAGGCTAGAACAGCTGAGATGCCCAAAAAGCAAAAGTGGTGGCCTGCCCCTTCCCCTGGGCGCTGCATGCCAGGGAGAAATCAGAACTCTGTTTGTAGAATGCAGAAAAGATTGGTTGGAGGCCTTGGCTGGGAGGGCCCACCCAGTGAGGAGGAATGGATCAGGTTCCCACTTACAGATACAGTCCAGCCACGTTTCGGTAGAGCAGGTTTTCTGTGCTGAGGGATCCTTTTCTCATGCAAACAATTTAGACTCTCCAAAGTTCACAGGCTAAAATGGCTGGTCATCCAAACAACAAAGATGGCAGCCCACTTCTTTTCCTGCGAGCTCCTTGCTGTCTCAGGTAGGCCTACCCTGTTGGTGGCTGACTGGAATTCCAGGCCAGTTGGTTTTATCTTGTGAGATATCATGCAAGTGGGGCCGGCAGACAAACACTGCTCGGGCCCTTGGATTCAGCCACCTTCCTAGGGGTATGTGCAGACCTCCCACCTTGCCTGAGTCACAGTCACCTTTGCCGGGGATCCTGGGGCTAGAGTATGTTAAACCTCTTGGGTCTTTGTGAATCCCTGAGCAGCTATTTTGCTGAAACTCCACACAGCTTTGTGTGTCACTCCCAAGGCCCTGGTTGAATGAATTCACGAGTGAATCTACTGATCTGAATGCAGCAAAGATCCATGGGAGAAATGTGGTTTATTAGGTTCACACAATCACTCATTGCTTCCCTTGGCTGAGGGTGGGAGGTCCACTGGCTCCATGTCTCTCCCAGGTGCACAGTCACCCTGTCATACTTTTCTTTATTCTCTATGGATCAAGTTGTTTCCCTGTTCAGTCCCAAATGAATACCTGGTCGTTTCATTTGAAGGTGCTGTGTTTACATGCACCTTTTGCTCATCCCCATGAGTGCCACATACTGTAGCTGTTTCTAATCAGCCATCCTGGCCGAAATTTATACTTACAAAGGTTGATCTTATTGATTTCAGCTAATTGGTTTAGTTATCAACATCTTTTTGAAACTACTGTGCTAATGAATTTAGTAGCTATTATCCAAATACTGTGTCCTATTCAATTTGGTATCTTTTCCATGTCTTCATACCACACTGTTTTCAAGTAAAAATATAATAATAAATATTATCACATTAAATGGTCTTTTCTGTTACATGTGTCCCTCCATTTTCTTTCATCTTTTTAATTGCTAATTCCAGAACTAGCTATACAACATTAAGAAAATAAGCAACCAAAGTTCTCACATGTACAGCTATACAATATTGAAGAAAGACAATGAAAAAGTAACTATGAACTTACTGTGTTTCATTCAGCTAAATTCTTCTGTGATTTTTTTCTTTAGTAATTTAAACAATTTGTATCATGGAGTAGCATTTGTTTATTATATGCTATATGCCAGACTCTGTTCTAGGACCTTTTATATACTTTCTAATATTTTAGTTTTAAAACAATAAAGTGGTTTTGGTCTCTTCATTACATTTTATGCATAAAGAAACTTATGATTTTAGAAACTAAATGACTTCCCAGAATTACATAGCCAATAAGTAAAACAACTACCACCAAAACTCAAGTTTTTGATGTCTGGTAAATATGCACTGATGCAACATTGGAAAAGTATTTAATAAAACATCTATAGTATTATTTTGAAAGTTTTGTAGTATTCTTAACATTATCTTACTCTGCGTTAATGTCAAATGATTTATCTGGATAATTATATATTTAATATCAGCTAATATTTTGATAACTTTTCAAAAACATATTTCATGTATAAAGTGAGAAATATATATATTAAGGTGAGAAATCTATCTATTTACCTATTTTTATACATATATAGAGAGAGGGAGAGGGAAAGAGAAAGGGAGAGAGAACAACAGGTTTACTTGAACTGAATCATTTTCTGGCTTTCAGAATTAGATAGGGGAAAATATTGCAGTTGACTGGCCATAAGCAAGATATTTCCTTGGGATTTTAGTCTATGGACCAAAAGTGGTAAAACGGGTGGGTAGAGAGAGAAGGAGATATAAAGTTTCTTGAGATACATACTTTGAAGGTATCCCCCTTAATGTGATGCGGACTTCTGAAACTGAAGAATGTTTAAAGTAGTCTAAGTAGAAATAATAGTTAAAACTGAAGATGGAAAATTTCTAGTATCTCTGAATCAAAAGCCCATTTAGGCTACCACCAGCATTTCTTAAAATCAGTCACTTTGGCTGGGTGCAGTGGTTCACACCTATAATTCCAGCACTTTGGGAGGCTGAGGCGGGTGGATCACCTGAGTTCAGGAGTTTGTGACCAGCCTGACCAACATGGAGAAACCCTGTATCTACTAAAAATACAAAATTAGCCAGACATGATGGCACATGCCTGTAATCCCACCTACTTGGGAGGCTAAGGCAGGAGAATCACTTGAACTGGGGAGGCAGAGGTTGTGGTGAACCAAGATCGCACCATTGCACTCCAGCCTGAGCAACAAGAGTGAAACTCCATCTCAAAAACATGAAAACAAAACAAAAATTAGTCACTTTAAAAATAGCAGTATTATATCTTATTGGTTCAATTCGTATATGTAGGTAATCAGTTTCAGTGCTACATACTATCTATTTTAGAACAATAAGATAGCAAACATATGCTACCTGTTTTTCAATTGAGATATTTATGGTTTAGTGTAAGATTTTTTTTCCCCATGAAAGCGACAAGTGAGCCTGATGTTTTGAACACTATTTTGAATTTAACAGTTTTTACTCTGTTTTTCCAAGTCTTAATGTCTTCCCATATACAGCAAAGAGTTTCCAGAAAATGTCCTTTTGTTATTCCTTTTTTCTTATCTTTAGAAACAGTATTATTATTATGTGTAATTTGCTTTTATTTCCAGTACAGCTGGTTCTGTACATACTCTTCAAGAGTTTTTATCTCTAATATCACTATTATTAATGTATTATAAGAGGGTTTTAATTTCAGTATGTTGATGCTCATGGAAATGATTTTAGTTAATTCTACTATGTCAGATGTTATGGTGATTAATTTATTATCTTTGCCACTGACAGAAAAAACATGCACTTAAATATGTATTGTAAATGAGAGAAGTATGTTCTGATATTCTGCTAACCACTTACAAAGCTTTTTCCAAAGCACTGAATATTAAATATTGGTCCAAATTAGTAACAGAAAGATGGAAATATGAACTCAAAACTGGAAAGGCTCTTACAGCAATGTTTCTCAAAATCTCCTTGAGATATGTGATAAAAATGCAGACTTCCAGGCTCCACCTCCAGAAATGCTGAAGAAGACATCTGTGTTTTGACAAGCTTTTCTGATAAATGTGATGCACCCTAAAGCTTGAAAACCACTGTTGTAGAAAACCACTATGTGCCTTTCCAATCTTCTAGATGGGAAACTGAAAATCTCACATAACTAATTAAAACAGAGTCAGGATTTCAACCAAGCTTAGTCAGGTTCAGTTATTTTATATACTCACTGCTCACGTAACAATATATGTATATATGTATATTATATGTATGTACATTCATACAGTCATTATCTTAAATGAGCTGGATTCTGCAATCTTTCAAAAAGGTGTTTTTGTTCTTGTGTTTCCCTTGACTCCTTCAGGAAAATGTTGTGATGCACTCTCCTGATCTCCCTTCTGGATGGAGTTACTCATTCCTTTAGCTGACAGGAGTGTAAGCTCTTGGTGGCTCATAGATAAGTACCAATGGAGAAATTTCCTTGAACAAAAGCACACCCATTTCCCAAGGCCAGCTGAGTCCAGTGATGTTTTGGTTAGAAAGGCTCAGCTGCCTTGTCTCAATTTGTGACAATTTTCAAGCACCATCCAAGTTTCATAGAAATATGTCAGAATAGCTAAGGTTTTTCTTACTATTGTGTTAGAACTTGAGTCCTTTCTGTACCAACTCTTTTGTTGTTCCTCACTCCACAGAGATATTGTTCCCAAGAGAACTTTACAATAAATCTAAAGAGTCTTCTTTGCAGAGAACCTTACCTGAGATACTCATGAATGAAATGTTGGGCAGATCCCACAGCCTTTCCAGTTGCTTTCATTCAGAACAAGAAGTTTCATTTCAGTAAAGTTTCTAGTAAATAGTTACCAGAACTTCACATTTCATCTATATTAAAAGTTTCTCCTTCTCCTAGCTTGATCTTTCAGGTTTAGAAGCCCACAATGGAAGAAGAGTTTGTGTTTTGTCTCTCTAGTTTTTTCATTTTTTTTACCCCTCATTATCTGTGATTTCATACTTCTCCAGAAAGGAAGCCCGGATTGAGGGTGGGATTAGGATAAAATGGAATAGTTTTTATGTTTGCTTTCTACCATTAGAGGTCCTGTGGGTGGCAAATCAACAATTGCTGACTCTTCAAGAGTTTTAGAAGATATTCTTATCATGACAGTTTTAAATAGGTGAAAATGAATGAAAGAGTAAAGCCTCATGTACATTTCCCACTTTAACAATGATCAACATTTTGTCCATTTTGTTTCTTCTACATTCCTCCACTTTTACTATGTATGTATGTATGTATGTATTCATTTATTCTTTTGCTTATTTCTGAAGTGTTTAAAGCAAATGCTTGACTTGTCACTTTATTTATAAATACTTTACTATTTACTGACAGCAGATAGGATCTTTTTTTAAAAAGGAAGCCATAATATCATTATTACATCTAAGAAAATGATAATTTTTCAACCACATCCATTAGTAAGTCATTTTCAGATTTCTTTTTTTTTTTAATTTTTTTGAGATGGGGTCTTTCTCTGTCACTCAAGCTGGAGTTTAGTGGCATGATCTCAGCTCACTGCAATCTCTGCCTCTAGTTTTCCCAGGTTCGGCCCTCCAGGTTCAAGTGATTCTTCTACCTCAGGCTCCTGAGAAGCTGAGACTACAGGCACACATCACCACTCCCGGCTAAATTTTTTTTTTTTTTTTTTTTTTTTTGTATTTTTGGTAGAGACAGGGTTTCACCATATTTGTCAGGCTGGTCTCGAACTTCTGACCTCAAAATCTGCCCGTCTTGGCCTGTCAAAGAGCTGGGATTACAGGTGTGAGCCACTGTGCCTGGCCCACTTTCAAATTTCATAATTGTCTCAAGTACGTTAGCTGATTTTTCAAAAACATGACACAAACAAGGTTGATACATTATATTTGGTTCATATGTTCATATGTCTCATTGTTTCTCCCCTCCACCCATTTATTTATGACATCTATTTGTTGAAGAAACTGGGTTATTTTGTTATATTGATTTGGCTGAGTGCAAATGTGTACTTAAAATCATTTCTCTTCCTTATATATAATGAGATTTGTTGTTGCATTTTTTGAATAATCATTATGACCTCATTATATATGTAAATTGATATGAATCAATGCCTGGCTGTTAATATGAATGATGCTCAAATTAGTCCATCTTTGGTCAGTGGGAATCTTTTCAAGTTGGCGCTTCTATTCTGTTGAAATGACCCTAGTAGTCTTTGATACCTTCTGTACTGTGGGGGTGGGGTATGAGGTTTCCCAGCCTCTTCTTATACATTTCCTGTTGTAGATCTGCAATTAGCCATTTCTCCAAGAAAATCATATTTTGCGGTTTCCAACTAGACCATGATTTTTATGTTGTTTTAGACCACTTCAGTAAACAAAAGTAGAAAATATATACATATTTGTTTTCGAAAATAAGAATTAATTCTTTTTTTTTCCAATCACATTTAAGTTTACCAGGATTTTAATTAAGTTCCCTGATTTAAAATTTCATGGTTTTTGGCTGGGCGTGGTGGCCCGTGCCTATAATCCCAACATTTTGGGAGGCAGAGGAGGGTGGATCACTATCCTGGTCAACATGGTGAAACCCTGTCTCTACTAAAAATACAAAAATTAGCTGGGCGTGGTGGCACGCCTGTAGTCCCAGATACATGGGAGGCTGAGGCAGGAGAATTGCTTGACCTGAGGGGGCGGAGGTTGCAGTGAGCTGATATCGTGCCATTTCACTCCAGTCTGGGCAACAAGAGTGAAACTCCGTTTGAAAAAAAAAAAAATTTATGGTATTTTTTTTACTTTGAAAACTTTGATTCCTAAAGACATTAACATACTTCTTTGTTTTATCTAATATATATAAATATTTGTTTCAGTTATTTACAGTTACTTTTGTTTTTAGTGTTCAGCGTATTTCCGTAAGGATATACAGTCAAAATATTGTATTTAAAAGTCATTTAAAATATTTCTTATACCTCCAACTTTATATATATATGTATATGTATATGTGTGTGTATATATACATACGTGCATGTATGTATATATACAAATATGTTAATTTGCTTTTTAAAATTCATTCTTACTTAATTTTGTGATTTTATACATGTAAAACATTTACATGTGCCAAAATTAAAAAAAGAAAAGTACGTTCAGAAAAGTCTGATTCTAGCATAAAATTAAATCCAGGCTCTTGTGCATATTAGGTATATAAAATTAAGCAATTTTCTTACCACTTCTCTGCCTAAAGAAGTAATATCTATCTCTTAAGATTAGTATGAAGACTAGCTGAGTTAATATTTGCAAAGTACTCAAAACAGCACATGGCATATGATAAGTGTGCTATAGGGCATACATTTAAATAATAATTAAATAAATGAAGAAATAAATATGATAATTTGGTCTTTGAACATTTTGGCTGTTCCAAACACCCAAAAATTTACTTATTGGTGTTTGGGCCAGAAAATCTAAACTTTTGACTCCTTAGCTAACTTCAGACTCCAATAATTTTATAGTATTTAGCCACTATCCTAGCTAGAGCCCTACCCAAATATTTGCCATCTCTTCAACTGATACACTGGAATTATATGCCAATTTTGTTTTAAAATTTCTTGATTATTTCTGTTCCCTTCCCTTAAATAAAGACAATATTCAGCACAATACTTCTAAATGGGTGAAGTATTTTCAAAATAAAGTTTTTGGGAATGTGTAAGATTTTGATTTGAGATTATTTTTGAGGTATGCAGAAAACAAAAAAGACAAAGAGATAAAAAGTGAGAAAATTAGACAACTGATAATATATGATACTTTCTCTCTTTATATTTATAAAATATGTATGTATGAATCTGTTACAACTGGAGCCTAAAATGTAATCTAAGTGCATTTAAACTAGATGAACTATAAACACTTATGATGTCATTAAATTCAATATAACCCCAAGTCTTCCAAAGTGCCAATACCTCTATAGAGCCAATTACTGAGCAGGTCTTTTCTACATATTCAACATTAGATATAATTTCATTTTAATATTAACATTGACTAGCTAATATTGACAAAGTTAGAACTTTTACTCCAGTGTACAATGAAGTTATATTACTCTGTTTCTTTGGTAACACTGCATGTGACCGTGTGTGTGAAGGATGCGCAAACAGTCAAAGAGTATAAAGGCAGTGAATGTAGGTTAGGAAAACTCAAGAAGTAACAAGATAACAGTAATTTTCATAGCCTCTCAATTCATATTCTGTGAGGACAAAAATATTAGAAAATGGAAATTGAAGAGTAGGCCAAGAAAGCCAGCATGAATCAAAGATTTTTTGTGATGAGACATAGTGAATAATTTCTCTAAGAACAGTATCAAGTTGAATTTAGGGCTGCTATACCTGACTGTCGAGTTGCTGCAAATTGATGACTGGAGTTAACCTGCCTAATCACATTCTTTGCAGATAATTTTCCATTCTGCAGCTACTCAACAACTCTGTGACAATATGAATATGCTTACTTCAAATGTACTAAAAGCAGAAGGCTATTTTTTTTTTTTTTTGAGACAGAGTCTTGCTCTTTTGCCAGGCTGGAGTGTAGTGGCACAATCTTGGCTCACTGTAACCTCTGTCTCCCAGATTCAAGCAATTCCCCTGCCTCAGCAGCAAAAGGCTATCTTTTTACCATCCTCCCTTGGACATGTTTCTATGCTCAGAAATCTAATTATATGTATTCTGAATACTCCAAAAATAAATAAAATCAATGTGCAAAAATTGTAAGCATTCCTATACACCAATAATAGACAAACAGAGAGCCAAATCATGAGTGACCTCCCATTCACAATTGCTGCAAAGAGAATAAAATACTTAGGAATACAACTAACAAGTGATGTGAAGGACCTCTTCAAGGAGAACTGCAAACCACTGCTCAAGGAAATAAGAGAGGATACAAACAGATGGAAAAACAATTCATGCTCATAGTTCAAAGAATCAATATGATGAAAATGGCCATACTTCCCAAAGTAATTTGTAGATTGAATGCTATCCCCATCAAGCTACCAATTACTTTCTTTTCTTCATAGATTTGGAAAACATCACCTTAAACTTCATTTGGAACCAAAAGAGAGCCCACATAGTCAAGACAAACCTAAGCAAAAATCAATAACAACAACAACAAAAAAGCTGGAGGCATCACACTACCTGACTTCAAACTATATTAGAAGGCCATTGTAATCAAAACAGCCTGATACTGGTACCAAAATAGAGACATAGACCAATGGAACAGACCAGAGGCCTCAGAAGGAACACCACACAACTACAACCATCTGATTTTTGACAAACCTCACAAAAACAAGCAACGGGGAAAGGATTTCCTATTTAATAAATGGTGTTGGGGAAAATGGCTAACCATATGCAGAAAGCTGAAACTGGATCCCTTCTTTACAAATTATACAAAAAATTAACTCTAGATGGATTAAAGATTTAAACATGAGGCCTAACACCATACAAAGTCTAGAAGAAAACCTAGGCAATACCATCCAGGACATAGGCATGGGCAAGGACTTCATGACTAAAACACCAAAAGCAATGGCAACAAAAGCCAAAATAGACAAGTAGTATCTAACTAAACTTAAAAGCTTCTGCACAGCAAAAGAAACTATCAATAGAGTGAACCAGCAACCAACAAAATGGGAAAACAGTCTGACAAAGGGCTAATAGCCAGAATCTACAGAGAACTTAAATAAATTCACAAAACAAAACAAAACAAACAACCCCATCAAAAAGTGGGCAAAGGATATGAACAGACACTTTTCAAAAGAAGACATTTATGCAACCAACAAACATATGAGAAAATGCTCATCATCACTGGTCATTAGAGAAAAGCATATCAAAACCACAGTGAGATACCACCTCACGCCAGTTAGAATGGTGATAATTAAAAAATCAGGAGACAACAAGTGCTGGAGAAGATGTGGAGAAATAGGAATGCTTTTACACTGTTGGTGGGAGTGTAAATTAATTCAACCATTGTGGAAGACAGTGTGGCAATTCCTCAGAGATCTAGAAATAGAAATTCCATTTGACCCAGCAATCCCATTACTGGGTGTATGCCCAAAGGATTATAAATCATTCTATTATAAAGATGCATACACACGTATGTTTATTGTGGCATTGTTCACAATAGCAAAGATTTAGAACCAACCCAAATGCCTATCAATGATAGACTGGATTTAAAAAAAACGTAGCATATATACACCATGGAATACTATGCAGCCATAAAAAAGGATAAGTTCATGTCCTTTGCAGGAACATGATAAAACTGGAAACCATCATTCTCAGCAAACTGACACAAGAACAGAAAAATGAACACCACATGTTCTCACTCATATGTGGATGTTGAACAATTAGAACACATAGACACAGGGAGGGGAACATCACACACTGGGTCCTGGGTGTTGGGGGGCTAGGAAAGGAATGGCAGGGGGTGGGGAGATTGGGGAGGGATAGCATTAAAAGAAATACCTAATGTAGATGATGGTGCAATGGACACAGCAAACTGCTACCATGGCACATGTATACCTATGTAACAAACCTGCACGATCTGCATATGTACCCCAGAACTTAAAATATAATAAATAAATAAATAGGAAGCTAGGCAATTTTATAATTAAATTATTGTTTTACCTGCAATCCTATGTATCAGGATGCACAACTATCTTTGTTTAAAGATAACGGAAAATTCTCATAGTTTAATTGGTGGTAAAAGAAGCACTTTCTAACATGTTACACCAAGCACTAGTAATTTCACTGGTCATGAATAACTCAGAAAAGAGATATGTAATTACCCATTTCTGTTAATCTTAGTAATTTATTTCAGTTTATTTCTAGAGCAATTCCTTGATGTCCATGAACATTGCTGTTTGACTTTATTGTTTTCTTGGGTTTTTGAGCTGGCAATAAACATTTTAGATTTTGTCTTGTGTTTTGGTTAACCCTGCTTTTTTTTTTTTAATTTTCAGTTGACCCATAATAACTGTACACATTTATGTGGTACAAAATAATACTTTGATACATGTGTAAAACGTGTAATGATCAAATTAGGGTAATTAGCATACGTATCACCTCAAATTGATAATTTCTTTGTGTTTGGACCATCTAAAATCCTATTTTCTAGTCTGTATATGCTCAATATACAATAAATTATTGTTAAGTATATTTATTCTATAGGGCTATAGAACACTAGATCTTACTAATCCTATTTAAGTGGAATTTTGTCCATTAAACAACCTCCTCTATCCTACCTTCCTCTATGCTTTCCAGACTCTAATAATTATAATATACACTCTACTTCAATGAGCTGAGTCTTTTTAGATCCTGCATATGGGTGAGTACATGTGGCAATTTGTCTTTCTGTGCCTGATTTATTTTAGTTAACATAAAATCCCTTTTATCTCTGAATAGTATTACTGTGTGTGTGTGTGTGTGTGTGTGTGTGTGTGTGTGTGAACATTTTCTTTATCCATTCATTTATTGATGGGCATTTAGGTTGATTCCCTATCTTGGCTATTGTGACTAGTGCTACAATAAATATAGGAGTGTTGATATCTCTCCCTATATTGATTTCCTTTCCCTTGGCTATATACCCAGCAGTGGGATTTGTGGGACTTACGGTAGTTCTATTTCCAGTTTATAAAGAAACCTACATAATGTGTTTCATAATGGCTGTATGAATTTATATTTCCACTAACAATGTATGCATTACCATTTCTCTGCATCTTCACCAGTCATTTTTTTTTCTTTTTGATAATAACCATTCTACATGGGGTGAGAAAACATCTCATTGTGGTTTTGATTTGTATTTCTCTGATGAGTAGTAATGTTGAGCATTTTTACATACATATTGGTCATTTATATGTCTTCTCTTGAGAAATTTATATTCAGATCTTCTGTTCATTTTAAATCAGATTATTTGGGTGGTTTTGCTGGTGAGTTGGTTGAATTTGTTGTATATTCTGAATATTAGTCCCTTGTCAGATGAATAGTTTGCAAATATTTCTTCCCATTGTACAACTTGTCTCTTCACATTGTTGATTGTTTCCTTTACTGTGGGAAATTTTTTTATATTGATTTCTATTGTAAATTCAGGGGGTACATGTGCAGGTTTATTATGTGGATACATTGTTTAATGCCAGGATTCGGGCTTCTATTGAACCCATTACCCAAATAGTGAACATAGTACTCAATAGGTAGTTTTCAACTTCACCTCATTCCCAACTTCCCCGCTTTTGGAGCCCCATGTCTATTTTTTTCATCTTTGTGTCCATGTGTAACCACGTTTATCTCCAAATCAGCAGTAGTTGATTTTCTATTTTATTTCACCTAGGATAATGGCCTCCAGCTCCATCCATGTTGATTCAAAGGATATGATTTCAATTTTTCTTTTATGGCTGCATAGTATCCCAAGGTAAATATATGCTACATTTTCTTTGTTCGGTAGATTCTAGAGAGACACAGGTTGATTCCATGACTTTGCTATTGTGAATAGTGTTGTGAGAAACATACAAGTGCAGATGCCTTTTTGATAAAGTAATTTCTTTGTGGTAGATACATAGTAGTGGTATTGTTGGGTTGAATTATAGTTCTATTTTTAATTCATTGAAAAATCTAGATGCTGTTTTTCATAGGGTTTGAATTAATTTACATACCCACCAACAATGAATACGCATTCCCTTTTCTTCACATCTTTGCCAACATCTGTTATTTTTGACATTTTAATAATAGCTATTCATACTGGTATGAGATAATATCTTTCAATTTGCATTTCTCTGATGATTAGTAATGTTAAGCATTTTTTCATATGTTTATTGGCTACTTGTATGTCTTTTTTTGAGAAATGCCTGTGCATGTTCTTTGATTACTTTTTAATAGGCTTACAATAAAACACAATAAAAATGACCATAGTGCACAAAACAATCTACAAGTTAAACATATTTTCTATCAAATTACCAACATCATTTTTCACAGAATTAGAGAAAACAATTCTGAAATTCATGTGGAACAACAATAACAAAAAAAAAAAAAACCCAAATACCCAAAGTAATCCTAAGCAAAAAGAAAAAGCTGGAGGCATCACATCACATTACCAGACTTCAAACTATATTACAAAGGCTAGAATAACTGTATTAATCTGTTCTCCCACTGCTATAAAGACCATCACTGAGATTGGGTAATTTATTTTAAAAAAAAGAGGTTTAATTGACTCACAGTTCTGCATGACTGGAAGGCCTCAGGAAACTACAATCATGGTGGAAGGTGAAGCAGACACGTCTTACATGGTGGCAGGTGAGAGATAAAATGCTTGTATAGGAGGAACTGTCAAACACTTATAAAACCATCAGACAAATAGCATGGGAGAGCCTACCTCCACGATCCAATCACCTCCCACAAGGTCCCTTCCTCAATACATGGGGGTTATGGAGATTACAATTCAAGATGAGATTTTGGTGGAGACACAAAGCCAAAACATATTATTCTGCCCCTGGTCACTTTAAAATCTCATGCGTTTTTCACATTTCAAAATGAATCATGCCTTCTCAACAGTTCCCTCAACATCTTAGTTTATTTCAACATTAACTCAAATGTCCATGGTCTAAAAGTTCATCTGAAAAAAGGCAACTCCCTTCTGCCTATGAGCCTGTAAAATAGTAAGACAAGAGTTAGTGCCTTTCAAGCTACAATGGGGATACTTTGGAAGAAATTAGCCAAAACTTAGGGGCTACAGACCCCATGAAAGTTCAAAATCCAGTGGGGTAGTAATTAAAACTTAAAGTTCCTAAATAATCTGCTTTGACTCCATGTCTCCCATCTAGGTAATGCTGATACAAGGGATGGGCTCCCATGGTCCTGGGTTGCTCTGCCCCTGTGGCTTTACAGGATACAGCCCACTCCTGACTGCTTTCATAGGCTGGCATTGAATGTCTGCAGCTTTTTCAGATACATGGTGCAAGTTGTTGGTGAATCTATCATTCTGGGGTCTGAAAGACAATGTTGTTCTTCTGACAACTTCACTAGGCAGGGCAACAGTGGAGACTCTAGTGGGGGTTCCCATCCCACATTTCCGCTTTGTACCACCCTAGCAGAGGTTCTCCATCAGGGCTTCATCCCTGAAGCAGACTTCTACCTAGAGATCCAGGCAATTTCACATGTCCTCTGAAATCTAGGTGGAGGTTTGCAAACCTCAGTTCTTGCCTGACTTGGGGCTTGAACTCTATGAAGTAATGGCCTGAGCTGTATATTGGCCACTTTTACCCATGGCTGGAATGCAAAGCACCAAGTCCTGAGACTGCACGAAACAGTAAGGCCCTTGGCCCAGACTGTGAAACCATTTTTTCCTCCTATGCCTCTGGCCTGGGAAGGCAGGGTCTGCTGTCAAAAACTCTGACATATCTGGAAGACATTTTCCCCATTGTCTTGGTGATTAATATTCGGCTCCTCATTACTTGGGCAAATTTCTACAGCTGGCTTGAATATCTCCCCCAAAATGGGTGTTCTTTTTCAATGGCATCACGGGGCTGCAAATTTTTCAAACTTTTATGTTTATCTTCCATTTTAAGCATATATTCCAATTTCAGATAATCTCTTTCAAGTTCTAAGTTCCACAGAACTCTAGGGCAGGGGCAAAATGCCCCCAGTCTCTTTGGTAAAGCATAGCATGAATGACATTTACCCCAGTTCCCAATAAGTTCCTAACCTTCATCTGAGAACAGCTCAGCCTGGACTTCATTGTTAACATCACTATCAGCATTTTGGTCAAAACTATTCAACAAGTATCTAGGACACTCCAAACTTTCCCACATCTTTTTTCTGAGCCCTCCAAAGTGGTCCAACCTTTGCCAACCACCCAGGTCCAAAGTCACTTCCACATTTTCCAGTATCTTTATAGCTGTACTCTACTCTCAGTGGTACCAATTTACTGTATTAGTTTGTTCTCACACTGCTATAGTTTGTATTAGTTTGTATTAGTTTGTATTAGTTTGGTCTCACAGGGTTGTAGAAACTACATGAGCTAATTGATAAAGAAGGATTTAGTGTATTAACTTCTCTGCTGCATTTTCTTTTTAAATAGAAGAGGCATATTATTTTATATGTCTTGGTTTGTAGTTACTTTAACTTTCTCTAACAGGTTGACATCCTTGGGAAACAGACTATGAGACAAACAAGCAACCCAGAGAAAATTTTAAAGATGTGTTCCTGGAATTAACCACCTATGCAAAAGAAAGGAAAGAAGTAAGACTGAACAGAAGGACAAGTCAAGCCAAAATGTAGTCTCAATTAAAGCCTCAAGTGACCCTAAGGGAAAATCTAAAGATAGGATGATTCTTAAACATTAATCAAAGTAAGAATAAGTGTACCAGAATGTTATACCCTTGTATCAATCATTGAATGTGGATTACTCATGACCTCAGTTAAGGAAACTGTCTTCAGCTGAGACAATCTTAAATGGAGGATGACAGCTGGTGCCTGTATACTTGAAGCATTCTCAGTAGTTGGGATAAAAATTCCTTCATTTCTAAAGAGGATGCTGAGTGGTAAACCACATTGTCCACCACAGTCCATTCCCTGAAGCCCTCATATTTTCTTCCTTGTCAAATACTGAAGCAGCACCTTTAAGATTCTTGTGGGCATCACTTATTCCAAACTTAGAGAAAAGTTAGTGCAATGAATTATTGTCCCCTTCCTTGTAGCTGGTTTTAGGAACAACATTGTTACACAATACTTTTTTCTTCTATCTATTTTAGAGTTCTCTCATCAGTGATATACTGGTAATTTTCTAAAATATTATATTTTAAAAGTAGTTTTAGGCTTATAGTAAAAATGAGGAAAAAGGACAGAGTTTTCCCTTATACCCCATCCCCACACATACATAGCCTTCCCCATTATCAATTTGCTCCACTAGAGACATACATTTATTACAATTGATTAACCTGCATTGACATATCACAATACTCCAAAGACAATAATTAACATTAAGAGTTCACTCTTGGTGTTGCACATCCTGTAAGTTTGAACAAATGTAAAATGACATGTATCCACCATTATGGTATTATACAGAGTAGTTTCACTGTCCTAAAAATCCTCTTCTAATATATTCATCCTCCCACTCTCCAACCCCTACCAACCACTACTTTTTTTTTACTGTCTTCATAGTTTTCCCTTTTCCAAAATGTCACATAGTTTGAGTCATACAGTGTAACCTTTTCAGATTAGCTTCTTTCACTTAGCAATATGCATTTAAAATTCCTGCATGCCTTCTCATGGCTGGCTAGCTCATTTCCATTGTCTGAGTGCACTACAGTTTGTTTATTCATTTACCTACTAAAGGCCATCTTAGTGGCTGTGTTTGACAACCAATTTTAAAAATACGACTGGTTTGTAGCATTTTCTAATTTTTTGTTGTGCAAATGCTTCCACCATGGCTTAATTCAACCTACCAAGTTGAAACCACTAAATGTGGAGTTGGGAAGTGACACTAACGATTAAATTCTTAGTTGGTGGTGTGAGTGAGTTCCAGGACACCACTGCCCCTCATCCTCAACCAGCACCTCTGCTGATCTCAGTGGCTTATCTGGTTGTGCAACTCAGAATCTTATTCCTAAGGCTCTGAGCACCAGGGCCTTCTCAGATAGACCACTGCAGTATCTCTTTTTGAGATATTATATAACTTTTTAGTTTGACTGAATATCAGAATGAATTATATGAGTCTATGAACTTATAATATCCATACTGTTACTACAAACCAGAAGCTGACCACCATTCATTTCTATATTCCCTTGTTATTTTTTTTTGTGCCATGAAATCACATTACTAGAAATGAGTGGCAACAATAACTATTGTCACACTAATATGCATGCAATAAATGTTAATTAAAGCAATGAATAAATTTTCAAAACGTATGATCAATTTTTAAGATTTATTTTTCCACTTCAACATTATATGGTTTTAGTCTGTGGCAATGCAAATCAGTAAGTATTGTTGTCTAAGATAGTGGTTCTTAATCTGTTGTTGAAGGGTAGGACTTCAAATCCTTTGCATATTTATTGAAATAAAAATTACCATATGCACAGCCTCACACCGTTTTGCATAGAATTTCAAAGAAGGTTACAGACCTCCCAAAGTCCATTCATTGATTCCAAGTAAAAGATAGTCTAGTTAAATTTGGCTATGATTTTCTAGCCTAGTTCTGTCTAATAGAGATATAATGTGGTTCACATTTGTGAGTCATACATTAATACAATGTGCTTACCCATTAATATAGTAAATAATAACATCTAGTGGTTGGAATAATAAGTGACATAATTTCAATTTCATAATACAAAAATTTGTCAAGATATTTGTAAGAGCTATAATATGATGTAGAAATGTCATTTCATTTTCCAATCTTTGATCACAAGTAAAAGTCTAGTTAAATTTGGCTATGATTTTCTAGCCTAGTTCTATCCAATAGAGATATAATGTGACTCATATTTGCGAGTCATACATTAATACAATGTGTTATTCATTAATACAGTAAATAATAAGATCTAGCTTTTGGAATAATAAATGACAACTTCAGTTTCATAATAAGTACAAATATACTTCAAGATATTTGTAACAGCTATAATCTCTACATCACATTATATCTGTTATTTGTACAATGTCATTGTATAATATCATCTCTACATCATATTATAGCTGTTACAAATGTCTTAAAATATTTTTGGACTTATAAAATTGAAATTATTCAAATATCTTGAAATATGTTTATTGGTCAACATCACTGGTTCTGTTAATACTATATGAGTTTATGGCCTAAGTTCATAATGCTAAGTTCCACTTAGAGGTAAGTGAAAATACAGAACTAATTTTTTTCCCATCCAAGTGAAGGAATTTCTGATTTAAGAGCCCCCAGATCAATAATATTTGCCATAGAGTATTGATTTGCAAATGGGCACATGGAAAATTTTAGGTGAAGGAAATATTATAAACCTGGATTGTGTGATGGTTTCAAGACTCTATAATTATTTCAAAAAGTAACTGAATTGCATGCTTACAACAGGTGAATGTAATGTTTATAAATCATACTTTAATAAAACTGTGAAAAAGTTCTAAATTATTTTATAAAGAACCCTGCTCTAGCCCAGCACTGTTTCATAAAAGTATAATGTGAACTACAATGTGAATCATGAGTAATTTTAGCTAATGCACGTGGGGCTTAAACCTAGATGACATGTTGATAAGTGCAGCAAACCATCATGGCACACACATACCTATGTAACAAACCTACACATTCTGCAGTTGTATTCTAGAACTTAAAATTTAAAAAACTTAAGTAGACACATTAAAAAGTAAAATAAAACACATAAAATTGATTTTGATAATATATTTTATTTGATGCAGTATATGTAAAATAATCAATATAACTAATACTATTTTACATTTTTTATTGTAGTAAGTCTTTGAAATCTGATATAAATTTTATAATTATAGCATATGTCAATTCAGACTAGCCACATTTCAAGTGTTCAATAACCATATGTGGCTAGTGGCTACTGTATTAGACAGCACAAATCTATACCAAAATCAAATTATGACATTTAACTGACATGTTAAATACATAGGTTAAATGTTTAAAACATAGTATTGTTTAAGGATGTTCAAAAATTATTCAAATATGTTATCGTTTTCAAGGAGTACGTCTTTGATTATGCTCTCTTACAGGAGTGTCATACAATTTTTCTTGGCTTTCGCTTTCTCACTCTAGGTTATAGGATTCTGTGGGCAAGGTATAGAATACAGTGAGGGAAAGCAGAATACATGTGGAATCCATGGGCTACTTCAGAATGAAATAAATATTTAATTTATGATGGATTTATATGCTAAAGGGAATTTTAGGTTGCTTTCAGCCTTAAGAGAAACGTATACCATACTAGATTAAAATTCCATGTATGGTCATATGATTTAAATAAGATAGCTTATTTAGATCAATATTAAAATCAAAAGTCTAGCAAGGACTTCTGCTTTGGTAGAATGACAGACAATATATTCTAAACATTATATTTAGATAGTAAATAAATAAAAACACAAGTTATTTAAATGGATTTTTGAACACCCACTAAATGACACCCTAAGGGCCAAAACCAAAAACAAGGAACCTATAAAATAACAGTGAGTTGAGATTTGAGAGATAAATAGTAACAGAACATGAAGTCTGAGGATGTCATGGGTGCAAATGCTGATACTAGGAAATACTAACCAAAAGATACCTGACATAGCTATATTAATATCAAAAAATAGAAAGTTATAAAACTCATTTGGGCTAATGAATATCCATTAATAACAAAAGGCCTGATTCACCAGGAAAGTATAACAAATCTAAGCTTGTGACACAATAGGGTGACTATAGCTAATAAAACTGTATTATACATTTCAAGATAGCTAAAAGAGGATTTTGAATGTTATCACCCAAAGAAATGATAGGTGTTTAAAGTAGTCTATATGCTAATTATCTTGATTTGGACATTACACAACTTATATGTGGATTGAAACAATACACTGTACCTCATAAATATGCATAATTATAATTTATCAATTATAAATAAAGGTTGGAATTTTAAAAATAAATTTGTAGTGCCTAATAACATAGCCTTCATTGTATAAAGTAGTAATGGATAGAATTAAAAGAAAAATCAATAATTCTACTCCATAGTGGGAAAAGTCATCACACCTCTCTCAAATATTGATAGGTCAAGAGACTATTACAGTAATAACTATACAGAAGATTTGAATAACACAATTAACACACTTAAAAAAGGTATGTATATAAAATTCTGCTTCCAACAGTTTTTAAAAACACAGTATTCTAAAATATGCATAAAATATTTGGGAAAATTGATCATATGGAAGATGACAGAGTGTTCTCAAAATATTTAAATAATTTGTATCATACAATCTATGATCTATAATCTCAATGATATAATCAAACCCTACAGATTTGGAAATTTAAAAACATTGCTAAAATGCAAAAAGTCAAAAAAGAATTTATAATAAGAATTTTAAAATAATTGTAACTGTACCAATTAACATTTCCACCAAAATTGTACAAGGGTTCCCTTTGGTCTAGACCATCACCAACACTTCTTATGTCTTGTCTTTTTGATAATAGCCATTTTAACAAGTGGGTGATTATATCTCATTGCGGTTTTGCTTTACATTTCTTTGATGATTAGTGATTTTGAGCATCTTTTAATGTATCTGCCATTTTTATGTCTTCTTTGGATAAATGCCTATTCAAGACTTTCACTCCTTTTTAAAATGAGTTATTTTGTTTTTTCTTCTTTTTCTTGCTATTGACTTATAGGAGTTCCTTATATATTTTAGATATTAATACGTTATCAGATATATGGTCTCCAGATATTTTCTCCCATACTGTAAACTGTCTTTTTCTTTTGCTAGTTGTTTCTTTTTCTGTGCAGAAGCTTTATAGGTTGACCTAGTCCCACCTGTTTATTATTGCTTTTGCTGCATGTGTTTTTGGTGTTACATTGATAAAATCATTGCCAAGAACAAAGTCTAGCAGCATTTTCCTTATGTTTTCTTCAAAGAGTTTTATTGTGTCAGGTTTTATATTTAATAGACAAGCTTTTTTCTACTGTGTATCCTTCACAACCTTGTTGAAGATCAGGTGATCATGTATGTGTGGATTTATTTCTGGACTCTTGGCCCTTTACATTGGTCAATATGTTTGCTTTTATGCCAGTATTACACTGTTTTGCTTACTATAGCTTTGTAATATGTTTTGAAGTCAGGAAGTTTTGTTCTTCTTGCTTACAATTGCTTTGGCTTTCTGGAATATTCTTCTGGTCACAAATATATTTTTGAATTATTTTTTCTATTTTTGTAAAATATGTCATTGGGATTTTGATAAGAATTGCATTAAATATGTAGATTGCTTTAGGATTTATGAACATTTTATCAACATTTCTTCTACCAATAGATGTCCTTCCATTTATTTGTGTTTCTTTATTTCTTTTATCAGTTATAGTTCTCAATATACAAGTTTTTCACTTCTTAAATTTATTCCTAATTAACTTATCTTCATTGATATTGTTATGAGTGAAACTGTTTTCTTAATTTTCTTTTTGAGTAGGTCATTATTAGTGTATAGAAACACAACTCATTTTTGTATGTTGATTTTTATATCCTGTGACTTTACTAAATTTGCTTATTGGTTCTGTTTTATTCTTTTGCAGAGTTTTAGGGTTTTCTACATATATGATTATGTCATCTTTAAGCAGAGATTATTTTCCTTTTTTACAATATGGATATCTTCATTGTGTTTATTGCCGAACTGCTCTAGCTAGAACTTCCAGTTGTATATTGAATAGAAAAAGTGAAAGCAGGCATACTTGTGCCTTTCCAGATCTTAGAGTGAAAGCTTTCAGCTTTTCACTGTTAAGTATAATGTTAGCTGTGGGTTTTTATAAGTGGTCTTTACTGTATTGAAATTCCTTCTGTACCTAAGTTGCTGAGAGTTTTTCTTATGAAAGAATATTGAACTGTGTCAAATGCTTTCTATTTATATGATTGTGTGATTTTAATCTTTTATTCTTTTAATGTTGTGTTATCACATTGATTGATTTACATATCTTGAACCATCCTTGCATCACAAAAACAAATCCTACTTGGTCATGGTGTATGATCCTAATGAGCTGTTGTGTTCAGTTTGCTTACCATGTGATTCAGGAATGCTGCTTGTCAGTATATATCCAAAGGAATTAAAATCTGGATCTCATAGCAACATTTCTTTTGATTCCACCATTATTTACAATAGCCAAGATATGAAAACAACCTAAATGTCTATCAACAGATTAATGGTTAAGAAAATATGATATATATATATATATAAAATACAAAATTATTCAGCCTTTAAAAAGAAGGAAATCCTATCATTTAGGACAACATAGATTGACCTGGAAGACATTATGTTAAGTTAAATAAGCCAGACACAGAAAAACAATTACGACATGAACTTACTTATATATGGAATTGAAAATAGCCAAACACATAGAGGCATAAAGTAAAATAGTGGTGTCAAGAAGTTGGAGTTTGGGAATAATTAGAAGGTCTTGGTCAAAGGTACAAAGTTTCAATTATGCAAAACAATTTCTGGAGATCTACTGTACAGCATAGGCCTATGATTAAGATTACTATACTGTGTACTTAACATTTTGCTAAAAGGATAGATCTTATGTTACGTAATCTTACCACAAAAGGAAAAAACTAAACTAAACTAAACTAAAAAAGACAAAGATGGTGGAAGGACACTTTTGGAGTGATGGATAAGGTTCTTGCCTTGATCATGATGATGATGTCTTAGGTTTGTACTTATCTCCAAACTCACCAAGTTGTATATATTAAATATCTATAACTTTTTGTATGTCAAGTGTACCTCAAAGAAGCAGTTTAAAAATAATCATGTCTGTATAATAAAAATTATTTATATGAAAACTGTGGAATCCATCTGAATTGGTACTTTTTCTTAATGATAGTAGCAAACAATCTTTATGGCTTATTAAGTAACTGAGGCTCACACAGAAGAAAAAAAAAAGAGGTCTAGTGGCAAAAGATGCAGCTAGCAAAACCAGAAATCTTTTTAATGGAATTTGTGAAATATTTGGTGCAAACAGTAACTTACTCAGGGTAAATTACTACAAAATTAAATAAATAGCAGTTGCACTAGAGTAATGTAGTTTTAGAATCCATAACTTTAATGAGTATATCATGCTGCTACCTTCTTTTCTTCTTTTTTCTTCCTTTCTTCCTTATTTCTTTATTCTCTGCAAAAGACTTGCATTGAAACTAATTCATGTACCTCTCCACCACCATCTTTACTGGCAGCAGTAAGAGTTGAGGACAACTGAGATTGTGAGGCTAAGGCTAACGACTGTGAGGACTGTAACAGACTTGGTTGTCATAGATCAAGAGCTACAACTTGGCTACTTTTGTTGTTGCTCCATTTTATAAATAAAGAAAACAAGCATCTTTGAAAGTTTAAACATATTAATCAATTGAATGCTTTGTCTACGTGAGTGCATATATCTAGACATTAAGACAGCCTCCTTTTAAATAGGTAATACTGTAGTTTGAAATTAAGTGTTATATCCACACTAATGGGAATTCTTTTCTGCACATATTGATTAAGTTTCCAACTTTTTTCACATAGCTAGAAATCAATACTTTGAAGACAGAAAAGTGAAGACAAATTTGCATATTTTAAATGAACTGCAAATTGTAACTATGTTAAATTATTGCTAACATCAACAAGCAATGATTATACAATTGTTCTCCAAGTCATAAAAATAATGTTTTAATACTACCAAAGTAAATACAATGTTGAGGCACTAAGTTGAAAATATTGAAAAATCACTTACACAAAGTTTTTCACTAATACTTAAAAGGAATTAGATATTTTCTTCAAGATATTTCTAATGTTCATTGTCTAGGCATACAGCTAATAGTGGCTTATGTCAGGAAAGATATGTTAGATCATTTGTTATCCCTCTATTTAATGCAATTAGTTTTTAAAAACTAAATGTTGGTTGTTTAGTTTTATACCTTGATTAGAAGTGATAATATATGTAATTGCATACTAAGCACAACTCCCAAGAGTAAAATTCAGACTGTTAGAATAAATACTTAACTTCATATCTGTACTTACATATTTTTATTTATATATTTAATGTTCTCTAAATGATATCTTAGTTTTACTTAGTAATGCCTCAAACATATTTTCTGTACTGTTACATTTAAACTATAATTTAATGCCTGTTTTCTATGCTGTAATTTACTTATTCAACTATTTTTGGACACATATCTGGGTTCCAAATCTTTCATATTATAGATAATGCTTTAAAATATTTCCTTAGACTCCATTTCCAAGAGTAAAAAAAAAGTGGTTAAAATTGTGTGGCTCTTGATATATATTGCCAAATTACTTTACTTGTTATAATAGTTTACATTGCACCAGAGCAACAGTGTACTAATTTAATCACAGGCTTACCTTCTTTGAGTACAGTCAATTTTTCTAACTTAACAGGTGTAAATAGCATCTCATTATTGTTTCAAATTACATTGCTTTACTTATTTGTGAGGCTGATCATTTTTCTTATGGTCTCTTTGTTATTTTCTGTTTGCTATCTGTTCATTTCCTTTATTCATTGGCATTTTAATTATATGCCTATGAAATTAGGGTCCTCTTTTTGTTCATTATTAATGTTAATCCTTGATCTGTCAAACCTGATACCAGTATATAGTTTTCTATTTTATTTTCATTTCATGTTCTGTTGAATAGCTGTCTCATATTTTATATAATTGAATATGTCAATCTTTCCTTGTAAATTTTTCTCATTGCTTCAAATTGTAGAAGATATTTAGATATCTAAGGGGGTTATATATAACTTATTCTGTTTTCTGCTAGCTTTTCTATGGCATAGCATAACGTGTAATTCCTTAATTCGTCTTGAGTTCATTTTGATTTGATGCAAAATATGTCTAAACAGAATTTTTTAAATCAATTTTTTTCTTAAAGCTTCTATCCAATTATCTGAAAACTATTAAATAATTCATTTGTATATTTCTTTGAGATATCTTATTTTCATACATTTTTAAACAATATAAAATCAGGTCAATTTTTAGAACAACATAATCTCTTTTCCTCTGAAATTATTAATATAATTTCTATAGTCCTCTACAGTCTAACATCTGCTATAATTGATTTTGCCTGTTGCTGTAGTGTTTTTTGACTTTCAAAGTCTCATGCTTATATTCAACTTAATGTAAAGAAGAATATTATTGTGTTTTGAAACAAATTTTGTTGGAATTTATTGATATTTTCTGAATATGTATGTGAACATATAGAAAAGTGACGTAGTTTTATACATAACTCTTTTAGATATTCCATCACTCATTCAAGCTATCAGCAAATAAGAACATACAAGTTGCTTCTCTTAAAGCACCTTTTCATGTACTTACCTATTCAAGGCTCATTGCATTGGCCACAATTATACAAATCACTAACAAATAATGTCCAGCTACAGGAAAGTGACCCGAAACTCTCAATAATCTTTTGAAACTTTTAGCAAATCAATCTATGCAATGCAGACAGAAGCATTATGCTAATGTATCAGATAACTACCATCATTGATATTACCCAGTTAATCCCTCATATTTGTGTTCTATATTTCCCATGTATAATTATTTATAAATAATACAACATGGCTTGCTAAAATAAGCATTTCAGATATTTCAGGAAATGATTTTTAAAATAACAGTATTTTCTTCCTATTTTCCACTGGTCAAGTCTCTATGGTTTGTATAGGAAATAAACAATATTAAGTATATCACTTCTCTTCTTTGGCAATAGTTATTCTTTACCATGCAAAGAGAGTTTCTTATAGTCTTAATGTGTATTCATTTTTATTGGCAGCAAGTGATAACTTTTATATGATGCTTTTAGTACCTCTTATGATTATCATATTGATTTCCTTAAATAATTTGGTTTCTTGTTCAATTTACTTATGCTAGTAATAATCACTATTGATTACATAATTATTTTACAGATATTTTGCATATATTATCTCATTTAATCACCACAATAAACCTACTAATTAGAAACTTTATTAGTGCCTTAGTCCATTTGTGTTGCTATTAAGGAATACTTATGGCTGGGCAATTTATAAATAAAAATGTTTCCATTGGATCATGGTTTTTCAGGCTGTAAAATAAGCAAAGTGCTGGCATCTGCATCTGGTGAGAGCCGCAAGCTGCTTCTACTCAGGGTAGAGCTGCTGCATAAAGATCACATAGCAGGAAGCAAGAGAGGGGAGAGAGGTACCAGGCTCTTTTTAACAACCAATTCTTGCAGCAACTAACAGAGCTGGAATTAAATTCATTTCTGCAAAGACCCAAGCCACACATACTCCCATGATGCAAACACCTCCAATCAGGCCCAAACTCCAACCTTGGGGTTCAAATTTAAACATGAGATTAGGAGGAATCAAATATATAAACCATAGCAATTGGTTTTTTCCCAAAACTAGGTGGCTTACAGCAAGAGAAACTCCTTTTCTTGGAGTTCTGGAGGCTAGAAGTTTAAAATCAAAGTGTGGGCAGGAATACACTTTCTCTGAAAGCTCCAAGAGACAATCTGTCCTTGACTTAGTTTCTGGTAACGCAAACACTCATTACTGTTTCTTGGCTTATAAATGCACCACTTCAGTCTCTGTCTCTGTCTTCGCCTTTTCTGTCTTTTATAGGGACACTATGATTGGATATAAGGCTCATCCTAAATTCAGGATTGTCTCATGTAGAGATCATTAACTTCATCACATCTGCAAAGTATCTATTTCCAGATAATGTCATGTTCAAAGGTATTGGGAATTAGGACTTGAACATATCTTTTGGAAGTCACTTCAATCAACTATGGTCTACCCCCTTATCCTCTAAAATTGTTTATTGCAAATGCAAAATATGTTCACTCAATTCCAACATCCTCAAAATTCTCAACTCATCTACAGCATCCACTCTAAGTTGAAACTTATCTAAATATCATCTCAGTTAATAGCTGAGCTGATATTTTAAAAAGCCTAAGTATCACATTCTAAATCACCCAAATGTCACCTTCTACATCATCTATATCAGGTATAGGTGGGAGTATGAATTTGACCATTCAAAATTTCTCACCACCTGTGGATTTGTGAATCTTGAAAATAAGTTGTTTACTTTGAGAACACAATGATCGAACAGATATAAGTATATCCTCATTACAAAAGGAAAGGTTATTAAAAAAAAAAAAAGAAGTCGTCACTAGTCAGAGGAAAATTTGAAATCTAACAAGGTAAATTCCACCAGGTTTCAAGGCCTGAAAATAATCCTCTGTGCCTCAACTCTGTACCACCTGGGCCTGTTATGACTCTGTTCTCTGAACCAGTGGTGGGTACACTTTGACCCCTGCTTCTGGGCCCACAGAGAGGGCTCAGTCGGCCTCTGCCTTGTCCTTTAACTTGCCTCTTTGTCTCTGTCTCTGCATCTGTGGCTCTGCCCTTAGTCATCTTTTCTTTTTCTTAAAGAGTAGCTATGTCAGCCCATTTCCTTCTTGAGAAAGTTTAGATGTCCTGTTGCCCTCTTTCACTTAGTTCTTTCTCTTTCTCTCCTTTATTTCAATTTGGCAAAGTTTTTGCTGATACAACCTTCTGAAAAACCTCATTATTCTCCTATGGATGTGAAGTGGCTAAATAGTATTCTGTTGTGCATATGTACAACATTTTTCTTATCCATTCATCTGCTAATGGACACTTAGGTTGCTTCCAAACCTTAGCTATTGTGAATAGGGTTGCAATAAACATGGGAGGGTAATTATCTATAAATTTACTGATTTCCTTTCTTTTGCATATATATCTAGCAGAATTGCTAAATCATATGGTAATTCTATTTTTATAATTTGAGACACTTCCATATGTTTGTTTATACTGGGTATACTTAAAGAAAATTGTTTTCTTTAAGTATTCTGAATATAGACCCTCAGTCTCTTCTGGTTTATAGGGTATCTACTAAGAGATCTGCTTTTAGCCTGATGGAGTTTCCATTTTAGGTGATCTTCCCCTTCTCTATAGGTCCTTTTAACATTTTTTTCTTTCATATCAACCTTGGAGAATCTGATGATTACGTGTCTTGGGAATGGTATTCTAGTGTCGTATTTTACAGGAGTTCCTTACATTTCCCGAATTTATATGTTGGCCTCTCTAGTGAGGTTGGGAAAGTTTTTACAAACAAGATCCTGAAATATGTGTTCCAAGTTGCTTGCTTTCCCTCATCTCTTTCAATGACACCAATGAGTCAGATTTGGTTTCTTTGAAGAGCAGGAAGTTGAGGGCTCACAGAGAGACTGAGCTCCTCTCTATATGGTGACTCTAGCATGCTGGATGTGCAGGTGAATCCAGCAGGCTCTTTGTTCTTTCCCCTGATAGAGGGCAACAGGGGAGGAACCACTAACATGGCAGTGAGATGGGGCTTCTCTGGGCTATCCTTCCCAATGAAACACAGAGACACTGCCAGGGGGTTGGCTTAGCTGAAGATCCTGAGCTGGACACCCTTCTTGGTGGAGAATGAGGGTTGAGGGCTCACGGAGAAGAGAGACTGTTTTCTCTCCATATGGTTGCCACAGTGTGCTGCAGGTGCAAGCGTAGCAACCAAGCCCTTTATTCCTTCCTCAGCCCAATGATGGTTAGGGCATCACAACTGCAACTGCAATAACGGAGGAGCTGTGGGGTTTTTTATGGGATGCGGTCTTCATAGAACTGTTCAGGCAGGAGAAGGGTAGTTCTGAGACAGCCAGCTGGGGAGGAGTCCAGAGAAAAACTCCAGCTGGCTTGCGCACTGGGAGGAGGAGTGTGCACTGGAGTGGACCCAAAGAATTTTGTGCTGTTTGTAGTAGGGAGTAGTCTGGCCCCTCCTCTTGTTGTGTGGTACCTGGGATTCAATCTGTGAAGTGGTAAGCCTATACTAGAAGAACTCTCACTCTGCTGAGACCCTCTTCCCCATTTTCTTCCTTTTGCCCAATAAATTCAATTATCCTCACCCTTCCAACTGTCTTCAAGACTAATCTTTCATGGCTGTGTGACAAGGACCCTATCTTTAGCTGAACTGAAGAAAAGTTCCACAACATTTTGACACTCAACCTGGGGGCTTGAGAAGAGGAGTGAGATGCAAACCAAGAAAGCTTTTTTCCTCTTGTTTCTAAGCCATTTCATTTTTGAACTTCGGAGGGTAGAGGAAACCATGCCCACACTCCCATCACTCCTGGGGTCAGGGGCCTTTCCATGACCTTTTCCTTTCTTCTTTCGAATGGACTGATGAGCAGCAGCAACCTGCCTCCCTCCCCTCCCTGACAGGGCTGAGACACATGGCCCAAGGGCACACAACCCATTAAAAACCCCACAGCTCCTCCAAACCCTGGGGGGATGGCTGGCGTTTTCTGCCACATCCCCATGGGGTATCCTTCTCCCCAGCCCAGGGAAGACAGTTCCATTCCACAGCAATTCAGTTTCTCTTCCTGGTGGAGGATCCACTTTCATAAGAATAAGAAGTTTGCCCTAGACATTTTTAAACTGTTTTTTTTTTCCTTCTTTTTCTACACCCTGTCAGCAGTTAACTTTTAAGCAAGTTGTTTTTTGTTTTTTTTGTTTGTTTGTTTGTTTTTCCTTTTGGAAGATGTTTTTCTAGGCTAGGAATGATAAGGGTCACTCTTTATATTCTCTGTAAAGCTTTAATTGTGAAAAAGGATGTGTGAGGCTGGTCTTAAACTGTAGCCAATCTGGTGTGCTTTGCATGTCTGTATGGTTCATAGCAAACTTTCCTGAAAACCTCCATCCTGTTTTACATACTGGGGGCATGACCTGTAACTCCATGGCAAGGCTTTATTTAGCAATCCTGATCTAGGGAATGAGTCTGTTAATGGTTTCATATCTGCATGTTTTCCTAGCTCTGTATTTTAAAGGGCCTCACCTAGCACCTGGGTTTTCTTCTGCCTGTCTGTATAACTATATATGTGTTGTGAATGATACCTGTAAAAAAAAAAAAAAAAAAATTGCCTAGAGAGAGATAAGCATTTGAATCAAACATTTTAAAGGGAAGATAAAAGTACCTTTCAGTTCATGCGACTTTAATGTTTGAGTAATAAAAAAAAAGCCTTAAAGATTATTGGTTAAAAAGTACGTATTGTCGCCGGGCGCGGTGGCTCAAGCCTGTAATCCCAGCACTTTGGGAGGCCGAGGCGGGTGGATCACGAGGTCAAGAGATCGAGACCATCCTGGTCAACATGGTGAAACCCCGTCTCTACTAAAAATACAAAAATTAGCTGGGCGTGGTGGCGCGTGCCTGTAATCCCAGCTACTCAGGAGGCTGAGGCAGGAGAATTGCCTGAACCCAGGAGGCGGAGGTTGCGGTGAGCCGAGATCGCGCCATTGCACTCCAGCCTGGGTAACAAGAGCGAAACTCCGTCTCAAAAAAAAAAAAAAAAAGTACGTATTGTCAAAATGTAAACAGGTGGACTAAATTATGCAGGTCAGATGCAAGATTTGCTAAGTGTTTTAAGGTTATAAACTACCCTTGGGGTTTTGAGAACTATTTGACTTACTGGCTTCACAACTGGTAAGGGATGGGGACATATGGAACTAACCGTGCCCTTAATTATACTGTGAGTCAGACTTTGGCAACACCTAGTACACAATTAAAACAAATTACCAGGTTGTACATTAAAGTTAAAAATTTCTAGTAATTACCATTTTAACATGTAATTGAGACTGCTGAAAATAGATTTACATACAAGGTATGTAAGAACAGTAAAATATGCGTGTTTTCTTTTTTTTGTAAAGGATTATAAGAAGGCATGGAAATGTAAATTTTTGCTTAGGGTTAAAAGATTGTTTTAAATTACATAAGTGAAAGCTAAAAGTTCAAACAAGTGGAAGGTTTCTAAAAGTTAATCTCACAGAAGAGATTGTGTGAACATATTGACTCAATTCAAAAAAAGTTGTTATATGTTTTTTTCTGTGAATTGGACATTAAAAGAAAAGCACAATAAGGTATTCTTAAGGTGCTAATCTGCTCTTTGGCAAAATTTGTAGAAGGTTATAAAACATTCTTGCTTCTTTAAAATGTTTGAGTCATCATTTTTGCAAAATAAATAACATGGCAATCTGAAATTCTATTACACAATACCAAGGGTTTTAGACTTTAAACAGATTTAGCAGCTTTTCCCAAATAAAACTTCAGTTTCAATATTGTCTTTCACGATGCCTGGCTTTTTAGATGGTTCAGGGATCCCCTGAAACATCCAGAAGAGAGCTAAACAGAATTATTAGACAAATTTAGTTGCATGAAATTGCCAAAATGATGTTCAATCTTCTTTGTAAATAATGCTGATACAGGTTCTAAAATTGTATGGGCTTTCTAAAATTCTAATGTTAGAGTATATGCTAACAACCATAATTAAGGTTGATATATTTAGTTATTGTAAACCACAGAGATAAACAATTGTGTTTCTAACCATAACTGTCCTGGACATTTTGATATCCACAGGCAATTGTTGTCTTGGTTTAATCCTTTTCAAATGATGATTTATAACAAGCCATCCCTGACTCTGACAGGTGCTCTCAAATATAGGTTTCTGATAACTTTGGAGACTGTAACATTGAAATATAGAAAAATGTACAGAACTCACAAAGAGCTGAAATGTTCACCAATATCAAGCAAAACAAGCACTAAATGAGCTAAACTCAGAAAGCTGAAACAAGCTTTTTAACTTTTGCTTGGAATATTGCTGATCCTCATTTGGTTTTTTGGAGTCAAGGAAACTTATTTTGAATTAGTTACAGCCTTTAATAATTGAGTAAGGTGTACCCTGTGAAGAAAATTTGGAGCACGTTTGTTTCTCTCTGCTTGGTTCCTCTAGAATTTGAAAAATATCTGTGAGTATTCTTAACCTATGGCAGGAGAGTTGACTGCATCTTTTGCAACAGGACACAATTGGAAAAACTGGTTATTTTATCAAGGCTTTGACTGGAAGGGTATGCTTCCCTTTAAGGAAACAATCTTGACTTGAAGAACAAATAAAATTGCTGTGGGAATACTGGTCTCGTGCCCTTGCCTATGCAGTCCCTGTACAGGGTTCCTGACCTGTGGTAAGTAAAGACTGTCACTTTCTAACAGGTCTAGGAGCTTCAAGTTTATTATGGGACCTTAAGAGGAAAGAATCACCCAACTCATAGGTATTTGAGGATACAAATCCATGGCTGGGCACAGCTTTACAAAGTCTTATCTGAGATTCCTGTGGAACAGAGTTCCATCAAAGCCGATCTAAAAGGCCTATGTAGAAATAGTCATCCTTGCTGTACTTTATGCAAATAATAAGGCCAAGTATAAAACTAAAGTGTATTTTGAAAAATACTCAGTCCTATCATTTTTTAACAAAAATGAGGACTACAGAGATATTATGTTTCAAAAGTTATCATGCATTTGTCCTTAAATTCTAAACTCATTAACTGTTTTTAAGTTTTTGCCTACATTTTTAGACTAACCCTGTTTGTTCCTGTTAACCAACCAGCAATCTCTGGCTGCATCTCAGAAAGAACAAAAGGGATGTGTAAAATAAAAATCTGGATCAATATTCTAGTTCTCAGCAATTATCCTGCAAATCCTGCCAGGTGATGGGAAAAAAATAGGATGCCCAATACTTGGAGGTTTCCTTTTTGGGAAAATAAAGCCAAGGGAGCTAACAGAAGCCAAGCACCGTGCACCCAAATCCTAGTAAGCATTACTATAGCCACCAGTTATCTGAGTGTGTCACAAAACATTATTTTCATTCCCTTGTTGGAGGAGGACTCAATTCCACAGCTTCACCTTAGCATTTAGCTTATGATAAGGAGTCCATGCAAATCCTCCCCAACCCTGAGACACATTTCTGTTCCAAACTCAATTTCAAGCTTTGGGTCAAAGCCCTAGGATGTAAAAGTGGATCTGAGCCATCCAGGAGCAGATGATAATGGAAGTTAAAATACACCATGCAGGTGAGTATGGCTGATTGCTGCTGACCAAGCCAATCTTCCCATTTCATGGATAAAAGTCACATTAGTATCAATGGCATAAAGGAGTTCTAGGGAATTCAAAGCTACTGACAGCAGGGGAGGTAGGACATACGTGGGTTGAGTTGATAATTTTCACCCCTTAGGCTCTCCTGCTTCATGGGTGCAAGCTGCTTTGGCACCCATGGTGGTGCCTTCCAAGGTCACCGGGACTCAGAAATGCAAGGACAGAAGAGGGAAAGAGGACAGTCTTCCTCTCTCCTTCATGCACTCTGGTATCTGCTAGGAAGAGATAGGAACCAGGGATGACTGCTCTCTCTTTTTAGATGGGAAGCCATTCATCATCAGTCTGTATTCCTCTCAAATGCATCCTGAACCCCTGGGAATCCTTTGAAAAAATGCCTTCTTTGTCCCTTTCTCCTCCTCTGTTCTCTCTTCACAGATAGGTAATTGTGCCTCTGTACTATAGAACATTCCCCTTAGATGCATCCCCCAAACTGTAAAGAGTTAATTTCCCAAATCTTAAACTGGTTGGCTTATTTGGCTCAGGGGAAGGGAACCCAGAAACCGAACATACTAGCAAAAGAGTAATTTTTTTTTTAACCAGTCAGACTTTTGGCCTCCTTCTCCCTGTGCAAACTGGTAAACGGCCTTGGGATTTTTAAGCTATCCTTATCCCTCCTCTTGTTTTATTTTGACACATATTTTTTAACAATGTGGTTTGTCTGTCTGTTCTTGTCTTCAGGGCATCAAACTCCAAATGGTCATGCAACCAGAGCCTTGGATGATGGTCTCTTCTACTGAGAACCCTTAGATAGGCTGCCAAGGGAGATCTGACTGCCATTTTTCTAAAACAGCACCTCCTGTCAGCAGGAAGCAGGTAAGATTAGTCTTTATTCTTATCCTTATTCTAAGAGCAGTTAGATGTACTTCTTTAGAGGGGGCAATGAGACAGCTAGATTGGAAGGAATCCCTAGAGAAACACCAACTAGCCTGTGCACTGGCAGGAGTGCACAATGGGCTGGAGCCACAGAGGTTCACATTGCTTGCAGTGGGGAGGAGCTTGGCCCCTCCTCTTCCTAGGTGGAATCTGGGAGGTGGGAAGCCCACTGGCAGGAAATGCATTGTCTCACTTTGCTAAAGTTTCTGTTTCCTCTTTTTTTTTTTTTTTTTTTTTCCAGCAAATACAACCCAATCCTACTCACCCTTCAAATTGTCTGTGAGTCTAATTTCTCTTGGCCATGTGACAAGAACCCCAACTTTAGCTGAACTAAGGAAAAGTCTTGCAACAGTTGCTCTGGAATCTCAGGTCGGGAGTCCCTGCTCAGTGAGGAGAAATTGGAATGGAGACAATTACGGAAAACATTCTAGTCACTTTTCCATGTGGTGTTTGTGCTGGGAATCTGCACTAGTATCAAATCGCCGTCATGAACCCTCCGGAGCCTGAGTGCAACTGTGGCAAGGGCTGTGGGGCAGCAAACATGGTGGCCTGCCTCTTCCTCTGAGAGTGCTGTCCTGGGGAGTGCACAGCTATTACCAGCCTGAGAGCCCAGATATGGCTGGTGTGGCCACACTGGGATCCCAGCCTTATCCTGCAAGGTGCAGTGGAGGTAAAACCTGCAATTCACTGATGCTCAGCCTCTTGAATTTGACTACGTACCTAGGGGCATGCATGGTAGCCTGACCTTTCCCATTGCCAGAGCTACAGTAGCTGATATCGGGATGCCCAGAGATCCAAGGCTCTTGGAATTCCATATGTATCTGGACAGTAGCTTTGATCACACTCCATACAACCGTCCGTGTCAGTCTGGAGGCCCTGTTGGGGAGGCTCATGGGGAATCTCCGGAACCCAGGTTTCAAAACTCTGTGGCGGAAGTGTGGATCGTTTGGGACTCTCACTCATTCACCATTCCCCACAGTGGGGGTCCTCCCCTGTCTCTGTGCCATTCCCAGGTGGGGAGTCATCCTATCTCACTCCTCTTTGTTCTCCATGGGTTGAGTTGTTTCCTTGATAAATATTGATGCATGCACCTGGATATTCCAGATGAAGAGTTAGTATTTACTTGCCACTCTTTTTTCTCTCCATGAGAAGGGCACACACTATCTGCTTCTAGTCAGCCATTTGGCCCTCTTAACCTCTGATTTTATTTATTTGTGTCTTCTCCCTTTTTGTCTTCATTAATCTGGCTAAAGGTTTGTCAATTTTGTTAAACCTTTCAAAAACCAACTTTTTGTTTTGTTAAACTTTTGTATTGTATACTTTATTTCAAATACATTATTTCTGCTCTGATTTTTATTATTTCTATTGTTATAATTCCGAGTTTGGCTTGTTCTTGATTTTCTAGTTCCTTAAGATGCATCATAGGTTATTTTTTTTGAAGTTTTTATTTTTGTGTAGGTACTTGTAGCTATAAACTTCCCTCTTAGTACTGCTTCCACTGCATTTTATAGGTATTGGTATGTTGTATTTCCATCATCATTTGTTTCAAGAAATTTTTCAATTTCCTTGATTTCTTCATTGAACTATTGGTCATTCAGGAGCATATTTTTATATTTCCATGTGTTTGTGTAGTTCCCAAAAGCCCTCTTGTTGTTGATTTTTAGTTTTATTCCACTGTAGTAAGAGAAGATGATTGACGTAATTTCATTTTTTTAATGTTTTAAGACTTTTTTGTGATATAACATATGGTCTAACTTTGAAAATGATCCATGTGCTAAAGACAAGAATGTGTACTTAACAGCCATTGGATGCAATGTTCTCTGAGTATCTATTAGATCTATAATGCAGATTAAGTCTGATGTTTCTTTGTTGAGTTTCACTCTGGAAAATCTGTCCAATGCTGAAAGTGGGATGATGAGGTCTCCAGCAATTATTGTAATGGAGTCCATTTCTCACATTAGCTCTAATAATATTTCCTTGATGTATCTGTGTGCTCCAGTATTGGGTGCATACATATTCAAAATTGTTACATCATCTTACTGAACTGACCTCCTTATCATTATATAGTGAAATCTATTTTGTCTGATGTAAGTATAGAAACTCTCTTTTGTGTTTCCATTGGCATGAAGTATTTTCTTCCATCTTTTATTTCTCACTTTATGTGTTTCTCTTTAGGTGATGTGTTTCTTTTATCTATTCAGGCACTCTATGTCTTTTTTGAAAAAATTATACTTTAAGTTCTGAGGTACATGTGCAGATCCTGCAGGATTGTTGCATAGGTACATACATGCCATGGTGGTTTTCTGTCTCCATCCCCTCGTCACCTACATCAGGCATTTCTCCCAATGTTATCCCTCCCCAACCTCCCCACACCCCCACTGTACCACCCCTAGCCTCCCACCCCCAAAAGAACCCAGTGTGTGACATTCCTCTTCCTGTGTCCATGTGTTCTCATTGTTCAACACCCACCTATGAGTGAGAACATGCTGTGTTTGGCTTTCTATTCTAGTGTCAGTTTGCTGAGAATGATGGTTTCCAGATTCATCCATATCCCTACAAAGGACATGAACTCATCCTTTTTTATGGTTGCATAGTATTCCGTGGTGTATATGTGCCACATTTTCTTTGTCCAGTCTATCATTGATAGGCATTTGGGTTGGTTCCAGGTCTTTGCTATTGTAAACAGTGCTGCAATAAACATATGTGTGCATGCTTCTTTATAATAGAATGATTTATAATCCCTTGGGTATATAGCCAGTGATGAGATTGCTGGGTCAAATGGAATTTCTATTTCTAGATCCTCGAGGAATTGCCACACTGTCTTCCACAATGGTTGAACTAATTTACATTCCCACCAAATACTGTAAAAGTGTTCCTATTTCTCCACATCCTCTCCAGCATCTGTTGTCTCCAGAGTTTTTTAATGATTGCCATTCTAACTGGTGTGAGAAGTTATCTCAATGTGGTTTTGATTTGCATTTCTCTAATGACCAGTGATGATGAGCATTTTTTCCTATGTTTGTTGGCCTCATCAATGTCTTCTTTTGAAAAGTGTCTGTTCATATCTTTTGCCCACTTTTATAGATTCAACTCTATCCCCATCAAGCTACCATTAACCTTCTTCACAGAACTGGAAAAAAACACTTTAAACTTCATATGGAACCAAAAGAGAGCACACATAGCCAAGACAATCCTAAGCAAAAGGAACAAAGCAGGAGGCATCACACTACCTGACTTCAAACTATACTACAAGGCTACAGTAATCAAAACACCATTGGTACTGGTACCAAAACAGAGATATAGACCAGTGGAACAGAACAGAGGCCTCTGAAGTAATGCTACACATCTACAACTATCTGATATTTGACAAACCTGAAAAAAACAAGCAATGGGGGAAAGGATTCCCTGTTTAATAAATAGTGTTAGGAAAACTGGCTAGCCATGTGCAGAAAGCTAAACTGGACCCTTTCCTTACACCTTACACTAAAGTTAACTCCAGACGGATTAAAGATTTAAACACAAGACCTAACACCATAAAAACCTTAGAAGAAAACCTAGGCAAAACCATTCAGGACATAGGCTTAGGCAAGGACTTCATGACTAAAACACAAAAAGCAATGGCAACAAAAGCCAAAATAGACAAAGGGGATCTAATTAAACTTAAGAGTTTCTGCACAGCAAAAGAAAAAATCATCAGAGTAAACTGGCAACCAACAGAATGGGAAAAAAGAATGCTTGCAATCTAACCATCTGACAAAGGGCTAATATCCAGAATCTACAAAAAACTAAAGCAGATCTACACTCTATGTCTTTTAACTGGAGAGTTTAGTTCATTTATATTTAATGGCATTATTGTTAAGTAAGAACTTACCAGTATCATTTTCTTATTTTTTTTCTGTTTATTTTGTAGTTTTCTCTTCCTTCCTTTTTTCCCATCCTCCCTTTTGTGAAAGTAATTTTTTCTGGTGGTAGTGTTTTAATTTTTGTTTTCCTTTTTTTATATTTTGTGTATTTGTTGTCATTTTTCTTTTTTTGGATTTTAATTTATCAAGAGGCTTGTGAATATCATCTTAAAACCCATTATTTTTAACTGACAAAAACTGAACACTGATCAAAGAAACTAAGAAACAAGCAAAGAGAAAACCAATAAAAATTTTATACTTTGACTATATCCCACTGTTTTTTAATTCTTGTTTCTATTTCTATCTTGTTATGCTATCTATGTCCTGAAAAGTTGTTGTATTATGTTTTCATGTTTAGAGAATGTTTTCACTAAATATTATATTCTAAGATAAAAAATGTTTACCTTTAGCAGCATTTAGTTTATCCTTTTGGATATGTTATGCTCCTTTATCCTGGCCAGTAAGGTCTCCACTAAATCTGCTACCAGGTGCATTGGAGATCTTTTATATTTTGTTGTATTTATCTTCTTGTCTTTAAGACTCTGTCTTTATCCTTGACTTTTGGCAGTTTGAATATTAAAATGTTTTGCTGTAGTCTTTTTTTGGATCGAAACTTGGTGTTATATTACTTTCTTGTCCCTGAATATGAATATCTATCTCTAAGTTTGGAAAGTTCTCTGTCATTATCTCTCTGAATATAATTTATATTTTGATCTCTCTTTCTCCACCTTTTAAGGCAAATTACTCATAAATTTGCCCTTTTGAGGTTATTTTCTTGAACTTGTTGGTGTGCCTCATTCTTTCTTATTTATCTTTTGTCTCCTCTGACTATGTATCTTTAAATAGCCTGTCTTCAAGTTCAGTAATTCTTTCTTCCCCTTGATCCATTCTGCTGCTGAGAGACTCATGCATTCTTCAGCAGGCCAACTGAATTTTTCACCTCCAGAATTTCTACTTGATTTAAGTTCAGTGATTCTTTCTTATGTCATGTTCATGCTGATACTGAGCCTATCCAGTGAGTTTCTTTTGTATTTCAGTTAATGTATCTTTCAGTTCTAAAATGTTTATTTCTTTCAACATAACATCTTCTATTAGGTTGGTGCACACATAAATTGTGGTTTTTGCTTTTAGATTAGTTCAAGAGATATATCTCTAAAATCTCCCTTTCTGGTTGTGAACTTGTCTATTTCTCATTTTAATTCTGTCTATTTACACATAATATGTTTTGATAGTAGTTACTAGGTAAATATAAATGTATAATTGTTATATCTTCTTGGAGGATTGCCCTTTCTATCATTATAAATATCTGACTTTACAAAGTCTGACTTTAATAATTCTTCTAGTACAAAATCTACTTTGTCTGATTGTCTGATATTAGTAAAAAACTCACTATCTTTCTTTTAGTTAGTGTTTCCATGGTGTATTTTCCATAGTGTATCATTTTATACCCTGATACTTTCAACATTTGTTTATTTATGTTTAAGGAATGTCTCTTAAAGTTAGCATAAAATGCTTTTTGTCCTTTTGAAAATTTACTGATAATTCTTTGATTATTGAAATATTTACTCAATTTTTAATGTACTTAATACAATAATTATACTTAATCATCATCTTAGTATTTATTTTCTATTTGTGTAACTTTTTCTTCACTTGTATCTTTTTCTGCTTTCTATTGTGTCAATATTTTCATTATTACCTTGTTAGTTATATATTTTTTACTATCATTTTAGTATTTACTCTAAAGATAACAAAATGCATCCTTGACATACTAGTGTACAATATAAACAGTTTTATCACTTCTAAAAAAAGTAAGGTCTTTTTTTCCTCTGTCAACTCTTATAATTGTCTTGTACTTTACATCATCATATACTTTCAATGCAGCATGATATTTTTACTTTTGTTATTTCATACAGTCAATATTTATAAATATTCACCCTCATAGCTTATTAGAAAGAGAGTTGCTATTCAATAGTCTCTTTTCTGCTTCATTCAGAATAATTTTTCCAAAGATCTCAGATTTCTGTAACAGTGAACATTTGGGGACCCACATCTATTTACACTTAAAGCCAGCATACAGAAAATGAATTGTCTTTGATTCACTATTATGTGATCACATGTGTGCTTGCTTATGCATTTCCATTATAAAATATTAATAAACAAATATCCATTTTAATCTGTATATCACCTGGAATTTATATGATAGAAAGTGGATCATATTGATCTACTCACTTCTCCCTGATTATGTTGATCTCATGATTTCTTACCACCTATTTTGACATATATGATAATTCCCCCTTTGTTATTAATTTATCCACTAATAACAATTATTTATCTGTCTAGGGCACGTAAGTCTCCTTAAACACACTTGGACTTACTTTAGTATCTCATATGCAATTCCTCCTGCAGTTTACCTGGAGAAATGGTACTTATAGGGTAGATATAGAGATAAAACTTCTATAAATATATATTCTCATATTCTTGTAAGCTTTTTAACCATTTATTTTATATTTTCAAAAGCATAATTACCTTACAATTGAAAATAAGCCAAAATGAACTTAACTGCATATCAAATTGATAATATAACCCCACAGAAAAGTAACTGTTTCAAGTGAATTTTGAACATAATATTGATAGTGAACATCTTTGGTAGGATATATTTTAAGGACAAGTCTAAAATGGCAGAGAAAAAAAATAACATCTCATTAATTTAACTCTTTTTTATTGCATTTTAATTTAACTCAACATTGGCATTGCTATTTTAAAACTATCATGTATATTATAAGCTAAATGAAATAGTTTTTATTAGATCTTTGCCAAGAAATCTAAGAGAAAATGCATACAGTTATAAAAAAAAGTTAAGAAATGTTGATGTAACATTTAGTTGAGCATATAAATAAGAATATATGATTTTCTTTGTTACCATTAATGTATTTTCCAGCCTGTTCTACTAAAGACCTTGAATATATGACACCAATCCATGCATCTAATACGGAGTGAAAATTTAAAATATATAAGAAACTCAAACAACCATAGAAATAAAACAAGTAATCCAATTTCAAAACGGGCAAGATATCTGGATAAACATTTCTCAGGATTCAGGCAAACTGTCAATACAAATATGAAAAAAGTGCTCAGCATCACTAATCATTAGGGAAATGCAAATTAAAACTACAATTAAATATCACCTCACACCTGTCAGAATGGTTATCAAAAATACAAAAAATAATAGGTATTGGAGAGTTGTTGGAAACCAGAAGCTTTTGTATGCTGTTGATGGGAATATAAATTGGTATAGCCATTATGAAAAACTACATAGAGGTTTCTCATAAAACTAAAAAAAAAGAATTATATGATCCAGCAATCTAATTTCTGGATGTTTACTCCAAACATTTGAAGTAAGTATGTTGAAGAGGTATATGTGCTCCCATGTTCATTGCAGCAATACTCTCAATAGCCATTATGGTATCAACCTAAGTATTCATCAACACATAAATGGATAAAGAAAATATGGTGTACATATACAATGTAATACTATTCAGCCTTAAGAAAAAGTGTTGTACTTTTTAATAACATAAGTGTAATTGGAGAACATTATGCTAAGTGAAATAAGCCAGGCAGAGATTAATTTCAAATGTTCTCACCCCCCAAAATGATAAGTATTTTATGTGATAGATATGCTAATTTGCTTGATCTAATTATTTTACAATAAATACATAAATCATAAAATTATTTTATACCCCATAAATATATGCAAATATAACTTTTCAATTTACAATTTAAAATAAAAAACATAAAAGAAGTAAAGATACTACTAACAATAAGGACACCTAGTCCCCAGATCTTGATTTCTCAATACTATTGCCAATTAAAAAGAATCATGGCTTCTTGTTGAAATGATTTACTCCAGGGTTGCAACTGAGAAAGTAGGTTAGCCAGGGACATCTGGTTAACGCAGAAGGCAAGGAAGAGCACCAATTTTGTACAAATAAGAGGAATTTGCACTTTTAAAAACAGAGTTTGATGCTGAGCTGGAATTTGATTTAAAAATAAGGATTTCATAATCAGAGCACTAAAAAAAGCATCAAAATATAACATATTTAACTTATTCACAGTATGAGAACTTTTCTCTAAAGACATTTAATTGTGAATCAACATTCACTATGTTTTTAATGCTTCTTATAACTCCACCTTGGTAATTATCTCACTTATAATTATTCTGTATTCATTTGATAATACTTGTGACCTGAGTTATATATTTTTCCATTATTTTTGCATTAACTGTTTATATGTGGTTGGGATCTCAAAAACATATTACTAGTGAGCTAATTTATGTTTTGGATGGTTTTGAGTAATCATATGGTATGTGCCATATCCCTCAGTTATCCCTGGAATGGCCTAATGGATATATTGTAAAAGCTGTTGGTTTCTAATTGCATACTAGAATGTAGCTGTATGTATGTGGAGATATGCATTTGTAAATGGATAATGCTACAATTTGTTTTTCTAATAGCAATTTCTATTTTATACCATTTATTTGCTAGTGAATATTTCTTATGCATGAACAAATTATTTTTAATAAAAGTTTATACCAAACTAGTAATTCATAAAATTATCTCAGCCCTCAGGAATTGGTCTCGTTGAAACTGCATTATTAATTTGTTCAGATATTAACCATAAAAATAATTAAGTTGACTGTTACTTATACTAATGCATGCTTTTATATAATCTATATTGATAAAAAATTGAATATTAACTTCATTATTTTATAAAAGTTTATTGATATGCAATTTATAGAACACCAATTTGACTATTTTTGAAGTGTATAGTGCCAGGATTTTAGTATATTCACAGAGTTGTGTAAACTCATCACTGTCTAAATTTAGAAAATTTTCATTACCCAAAATGAAATCCCATACATTCACCTCATTCACACTCCCTAAAAATTACTAATCTACTTTATCTCTTTGAATTTACCTGTTCTTGACATTTCATATTTTAAAAAATCATACATTAGGGAATTTTTTTTCAATTGGCTTCTTCCATTTGCCATAATGATTTCAAGATTCATCTCTATTGTAGCATCAATGCTTTATTCCTTATTAATCATAATATTCTGTCATAAAAATATATGACATTTCTGTTCACGAGTTCATGGATATTTGCATGATTTTTACTTTTCTTGGCTATTATGAAAAATGTTATAAAAATCTATGTACAGATTTTTGCATTTGCATATGTTTTCAATAATCTTGAGTATATATACCTAGGAGAATTGTTCAGTTTTATAGTACCTTGATGTGTTAACATGTAAACATGTTAAAACATGTGAGTGCATGTGCCCTTCTGGTAGAATATTTTATTTTCCTTTAGATACATAACCAGTAATGATATTCATGGGTCAAATAGCAGTTCTGTGTTATCTGAAAATCTCTAAACTGCTTTCCACAGTGGCGTCACTAATTTACATTCCCACCAACAGTGTATAAGCATTCCTTTTTTTCAGCAGTCTTGTCAGCATCTGTTACTTTTTTTACTTTTTAGCAATCGCCATTCTGACTGATGTAAGATGGTATCTCATTAGGGCTTTGATCTGCATTTCTCTAATAATTAGTAATGTTAAGAATTAGTTCTTTTAAGAAGTGTCTATGTAATTTGTCCACTTTTTAATGGGGTTATTTTGTTTTTGCTTGTTCAGTTGTTTAAGTTTCTTATAGATTCTGGATATTAGACCTTTATCAGATGCATAGTTTGTGAATTATTTTGCCAAATTTAATGTTTTTCAGATATTGGATTTGGATTAAACATTCTTCTCTCTGCCATGTACTTACTGGTGGCTGTGATAAGGAAAATTTCTATCTCTTCTAAAAAATGTGCCCTGTCTATCAAGTAGAAAATGATACTCTAATAAGATACACATAACCTTTATGTGTATTGCTGTTTTCTATATTTTCCAGCCAAAGCTGTTATTGAATGAAAAATATTTAGTTTCTCTTTGTATTTGGTTTCTTTCTACAAATTATGGCTAAGTTAGAGGAAGGGAGAACAGAGACACAATATATTAGTTTCGAAAATAAAATATAAAGGTTTCTGTATCCAATCTGATAATAGTTTAGCATATTTTTTCTAATAGTTATTTTTATAGTGATCCATCTCATTTCAAGGTTTAATTTTCTTTCTCCTATTGTCTTAAGTTTATCTGACTATGAAAATTCAAGATATAGTTTCAATCCAGCTGCAAATGACTCTTCTCAGTAACATACTACAGCAGAAAATTACACAGGTCAACCATATCTATTGCAAAAAATCTATTCCTTGCATACATTTCAAATTAATTACCTTTTAGTCCCATCAATTGTCTCCTAGTTTTCAGAAATATGTTTAAGTCACTGAGGGGCTATGGATATCAACATTTACTATGTCCATTATTATTTAAGAAGTGCTAATCTGGGTATTTTTTTCAGTCTTAAAGGGATAATTTTCAGTCCCTTCTTAAAACTCTTTTGTATTTCACCACATAGTTACCATTAATGGTACTCATTATTTCTTCATTTGGAGCAAGTTACTATTTAGTCTGTTTTCATTTTAGCCTAAAGAATTCCCTTTAGTGTTTATTGTAAGGCAGGTTTGCTAGTGATGACTTCTAACAGAACTTGTTTACCTGGGAACACCTTAACATCCCCTTATTTTCTAAAGATAATTTGCTACATATTGTATTTTAGATTTTGACAGGTTTTGTCAGCACTTTTAATATGTCAACATGCTGGCTTCTGGCCTACAATTTTTCTAATGAGTAGTCAGGTCTTCTATCAAGCCAGCACAGCTCATACCTGAGGAGGATTGCCTAAGCCTGTGACTTCCCCCTTGGGGAAAAGAAAGAACAGTACGTGGGTCCAACATCCTAGGCTTTTCAGAACACTTTCCTTAGTGACTGGTTTCTGCCTCACTTTATACAGAGCACTGACTGAACCACCGTCATTTAAATGCCTGTGTACTGCTAAGAACAAAGAAGAAGGGCAAATACCTTACTACTGCTGAAACAGCTCTGTGAGATTTGGAGAAGTCATGCAACTCTGAGACTTCTACCTTAGAAGGAAGAGAGGAAAGTTGAGTGTATATCCAATGTCCTGGCCTTTGATTGCACTAAAGAGGGGAAAAGGAATAGGTGACCTTCTGCAGCCAGCCTGTCTCTGTAGGACTGGGAGAAGAGTCACACTGGATATTTCTGTCCTAGGAAAAAAGAGAAATGGAGGATACATAGTCATACAACACATTTTCAAGGCTTCCAGAATACCTAGCCAAGCGGGTTGGTAGAGGTATTTCTTATTGAACCCATTTCATAATCACTAGGGCTGGGGTCTATTTTTTCAAATGTTCAGAAACCAATTTAAAGCTACAGGGAACATGAAGAATCAGGGGAATATAACACAACCAAAGAAACAAAACTTCCAGTAACAGGCCCTAAAGAACTAAAGATGTATGAATTGAATGAAAAATAATTCACAGTAATATTTTTTAAAGAAGCTCAGTGATTTACAAGAACACATAGAGAGGTGATTAAACAAAATCGAGAAAATGATACATGAAGAAAATGAGAAATAAACATAATTATAAACCACAAAATAAGGGGAAAAAAGGTCGGGTGTGGTGGCTCACGCCTGTAATCCAAGCACTTTGGAGGCCAAGGCAGGCGGATCACCTGAGGTCGGGAGTTCAAGACCAGCCTGACCAACAGGGTGAAACCCCGTCTTAAAAAAAAAAAAAGAAAGAAAGAAAGAAACAAAAGAAAAAAAAAGGAAAAAAAAAAACCAAATTCTGAATGTGAAGAGTATAATAACTCAACTTAAAAAATGTAATCCATAGCTTCACAACAGACTTGACCAATTAGTGAACTTAAAGACAAGTCATTTAAAATTATCTAGTCATAGAAACAAAAAGGAGAAAAGAAAAAGGAATCATAAGGGACACCGAAAGGAAAAAGAAATTCATATGAGACCCGTCAAGTAAACCAGTGTATGTATCATGTTAGTTTCAAAAGGGAAGAGAAAGTAAAAGGTCCAGAATGCTTATTTTTAAAAAAATAGGGCCGGGCGCGGTGGCTCAAGCCTGTAATCCCAGCACTTTGGGAGGCCGAGGCGGGTGGATCACGAGGTCAAGAGATCAAGACCATCCTGGTCAACATGGTGAAACCCCGTCCTACTAAAAATACAAAAAATTAGCTGGGCATAGTGGCGTGTTCCTGTAATCCCAGCTACTCAGGAGGCTGAGGCAGGAGAATTGCCTGAACCCAGGAGGCAGAGGTTGCAGTGAGCCGAGATCGTGCCATTGCACTCCAGCCTGGGTAGCGAGAGCGAAACTCCGTCTCAAAAAAATAATAATAATAATAAGCTTTTCATAACTAAAGATAAATATGGACATCCAAATTTAGGAAAACAAAAATACTCCAAACATTAGGACCCAAAGACAAATACACAGAAATATATTGTAATTAAATTTTCAAATATCAAAGACAGAGTGAATTTTGAAAGGAACAGGAGAAAAGTGTCTCAGCATATACAAAGGAACTTATGGAAGACCACTAGCGCATTTCTCAGGGGAAATCTTGCAAGCTAGAAGGGAGTGGGATGACATATTTAAATTCTTGAAGGAAAGTACTACCAATATAAAATATTATACCTCAAAAAACTGTCCTTCAAAAATAGAAGGAGATACTTTCCCAGACAAACAACCTGCCTTACAAGAAACGTTACCAGTTTACAAGTTGAAATGAAAGAACACTACAGAGAAACACAAAAGCATATAAAAGTATAAAATTCACTGGTCAAGGTAAATACATAAAAAAATACAGAATACCATTATAGTATGTAAATTTTAGTATGAGAGCTGAAATACGGAAGTGTTAAGAGTAACTATATAACCATTTGTTTATAGATACACAATATACAATATGTTAATTGCAACATAAATTACATAAACAAGGGATAGAGTAACAAAAGAGGAGTTTCATAAATGATTGAAGTTAAGATATTATCAGCTAAAAACAGACAATTAACTATAAGATATTTATGTAAGCCTCATGATAACCACAAAGAAAATACCTACAGAATATATACAAAAGAAAACAAGAAAGTAATCAAACATATTGTTACAAAAAAATGAAACATAAAGGAATAACAATCCTCTCCTATCAGTAACTACTATAAATAAAAATGTGTTAAACTCTTCAATCAAAAGACATAGAACGATTGAATAAATAGAAAAAGAAGACTCATTTATACACTTTTAAAAGAGACTAACTTTAGATTTAGGGGCACACATGATAAAAGCAAGAATTGGAAAATATTATTCATGAAAATAGTAAACAAAATAAATTGTGTCCATACTTACATAAGACAAAATAAAATTTAAGTCAAAAATTATCACGAGACAGAGAAAGACATTACTAATAATAAAAGAATCAATTTACCAGGACTGAATAACAATTATAAATATTCATTCCCCCAACACCACAGCACCTAAATATATAAAGCAACATTGACAGATCTGAAAGATGAAATAAGCAGCAACATAGTAAAAAATTTTACTAACCTATTTTCAATAAGGAACAGACTACCTAGGAAGAAAATCAAGAAAATGGTAGACTTAAACAAAACCATAGACAAAATTGACAAAACAGAAATATAAGAGCATTCTACTTAACAGTAGCAGAATATACCTTTTTCGCAAGTCAATATGGAACAATATCCAACATAAATCACATATTAGGTAAGAAAGCAAGTGTATTAGTTCATGTTCACACTGCTATAAAGAACTGCCTGAGACTGGGTAATTTAAAAAGAAAAGAGGTTTAATTGACTCACAGTTCCACATGGCTGGGGAGGCCTCAGGCAACTTACAATCATGGTGGAAGGAGAAGACACATCTTACATGAAAGCAGGTGAGAGACAGAAGCAAAGGAGGAACTGCCAAATAATTATAAAACCATCAGTTCTCATGAGAACTCACTCACTATCACAAGAACAGCAAGAGGGAACCACCTTTATAATGCAATCATCTCTCACCTGGTCCCTCCCCTGACATGTGGGGATTACAATTTGAGATGAGATTTGTGTGGAGACACACAACCAAACCATATTAGCGAGTCTTAACAAATTGAAGATTAAAATGCCTAATATGAAATAAGAAATCAATATTTTTAAAAAAACTGAACATTTTCCAAATATACAGAATTAAACAACACCCTCCTGAACAACCAGTGGGTCAAAAAAGAAACCAAAGGTGAAATTACAAAATATCTTGAGACAAAATATCTTAAAAACAAAAATAAAACACGCAAAAACACACGGGACACAGTGAAAGTAGTAGTAATAAATTTTATAGCAACCAACTCCTAAATTTAAAAAGCTAAATAATATTAATCAAAAAAACTTTCTTTACACATTAAGGAACTAGAAAAAGAAGTATAAGGTAAGCCCAAAGTTAGCAAAAGAAAGGCAATAACAAAGATTAAAAAAGAAATGAATAAAACACGAAAGTAAAAATGGGAAATATTAACAAAGTTAAGAGTTTTTAAAAAGATAAAACTTCAAAACCTTTAGCTAGACTAAATAGAGAACACTCATATAAATATAATCAGAAATGAAAGAAGAGACATTATAACTGATGCCACAGAAATAAAGGCTCCTAAGAGACTACTATGAACAACCACACAACAACAGATTGACTAACCTAGTAATAATATAGAAATTCCTAGAAACAGTTCTTTGTCTGTTACTAGGCTTTGGTAGACACTGAACGTTTGACTACAAGTCATCAAGCCATGAAGTGACCTGAACTGCCCATCATAAACTAGGTGCTTTCTGGTCCACCTAGCTTTAAAGTTGGGCATGCACAACAGCATTCCATCATCAAATGGAAGTGGAATATATGTGATCATGCTTGAGCAGGTCCTGAAGGCACAAGTACATTACATGGGCAAGTGGCTCAAATGTTCATGATTTCCACTCCTGCTACCTTGCCTTCTCTTCCCTAGTGTGCACTGATGACCTCATGGGGAGTTCCCTATTATCAGTTGACAGAGAAAGAGAAGACTGCAGCCTGGTTTACAGATGGTTTAGCATGATAGCAGGCACCACCCAAAAGCAAATAGTTGCAGCACGACAGCCCGCTTTTAGGACATTCATGAAGGACAGTGGGAAAGGGAAATCTTCCCAGTGAGGAAAACTTAAGCAATGCACCTCATTGTGCATCTTTGCTTAGAAGGAGAAATAGCCAGATAGGCCATTATATACTGATTCATGGGCCTTAGTCAATGGTTTGGCTGAATGGTCAGGAACTTGGAAGAAGCATGATTGAGAAATCTGTGACAAAGAAACTTAGGACAGAGGTATGTCAATAGACCTCTCTGAGTGGTCAAAAACTGAAAATATTTACATCTTATGTGAGTGCACACCAATGGGTGGGTGACCTCAGTAGATGAGGATTTAGTAATCAAGTGGATAGAATGACTTGTTCTGTGGACACCACTCAGCCTCTTTCCCCAGCCACCCCTGTCATCGTCCAATGGGCTCATAAACAAAGTGGCCATGATAGCAGGGATGGAGATCACACATGGGCTTAGCAATATGGACTCCCACTCACCAAGGCTGACCTGACTACAGTCACCACTAAGTGCCCAATTTACCAGCAGCAGAGACCAACACAGCCCTCAATACGGCACTATTCCTTGAGGTGATCAGCCAGCTACTTGGTGGCAGGTTGATTACACTGGACCTCTTTCGTCATGGAAGGGGCAGGGGTTTGTCCTCACCAGAAAAGACACTTCAAATACAGGTTTTCGTATCCTGCACAGAATGCTTTTACCAAGACTACGAGCTGTGGACTCAGAGAATGTCTTATCCACTGTTATGGCATTCCAGACAGCATTGCCTCTGACCAAGGCACTGACTTTACAGCTAAAGAAGTATGGCAGTGGGCTTATGCTCATTGAATTCACTGGTATTACCATGTTCCCCATCATCCTGAAGCAACTGGACTGATAGAATGGTGAAATGGTTTTTTGGAGTCACAATTACAATGCCGACTAAGGCAGGAGGATCACTCAAGGCCAGGCATTTAAGACCATCCTGGGCCAGTACCATGATATATTCTAAAGAACTGCAACATTACCAGAAAAAACAGTCAAATATTTTTTAGTAAAGGTCAATAAACACATCGGTCCTATTTATAATCATGCAACATAGAATGATTATGCTGTTACACTGAATTAAAAGATGCAGTGGAACCCAAAGTTATTTTTGTAAGCTATTGCTATGCCTTCAGATGGAATATTAAACTTTGTTTTAATATAAATGTATATCCAATGTAATTCTTTAAACACAGATAATAGTCACCTATATCACTATTCTATCTCATTTGTTTGAAAGCAGTGGATTTGGTTGATTGTGCAACAAAAACAATATGCATTTCCAGTGTACAAATGATTTCCAGTGTACATTGAAATAAATTGTGTTAATATTTATATATATATATCAACTCTAATATATTTTTGATAGAAATTAATCATGTCTACTGGTGAGCCTAACATTTATTGGACTTGGTAATGTACATAGAAAAGAGCTTCATTTGCAAATTCACACATTATTCATAGTAAATTTCAATTCACTTTTCACAAAGTATGTTTTTTTTTACAAATGATATGTTTGTTTACACTTTACCAAAAATAAGCAGAAATAAAACAAAGCAATAATTATTACTGAATAATAGAACGATATAGACATTGAGTGAATGTACTTGGCAAAGTTTTATAAACTGTCACAAATAAGGGCCAGGAGTGATGTCTCATGCCTGTAGTCCCAGCACTTTGGGAGGCTGAGGCGGGCAGATCATCTAAGGTCAGGAGTTTGAGACCAGCCTGACCAATATGAAGAAACTCTGTCTCTACTAAAAATACAAAATTATCTAGGCATGGTGGCACATGCCTGTAATCCCAGCTACTCAGGAGGCTGAGGCAGGAGAATCACTTGAACCTGGGAGGCAAAATTTGTGATGAGTCGAGATTGTGCCATTGCACTCCAGCCTAGGCAACAAGAGCAAAATTGCATAAAAAAAAAAAGGTTATAAATACTGACTTGTAAAGATAAAGCAAAATGGAAGATTCTATTTATTTATGAAGGTCATTAAATTGGTTCTATGGATTAAAAAGCATAAAACTAAGAAATTATAGGTAAATTGATGACACAATCATAAGTATTAACTTCCCTCCCTTTCACATACCTGTAGAAATAAATTACAAAATATAAAAATAGATTAAAAATTTTAATTGTGCTGAAATACAGCAAGGGTACAATACAAATTCTAGATAGATATGTTAACAACCCTAAGAACATGCCCATTCAGAATGTTTGACAAGCCTGGGAAGCAAATGGAGAAGACCCTGACCTACCTCTTTTAATACTCCTAACTCACTGAGAGCAAGTGAAGACAAGATGCAGAAAGCTAATGTGGAACAATCCTTCCTAATAAGTTATATCCCTCCAAGGTGAACATGTGGTGTGAAAAAGAGGTTAAGTGGACACAACAAGCAAAAGATACCACAACTGTATATTAATTCTGTGTGAGAAAATACACAAATATGGCTGGATTTATGAAGACATACTGCAGATTTAAAGAAAGATACCAGTTGAAGAATCAAACTAAAGGTGTTGCTTCTAGTCTTTTGATGAAAAATATACAGCATCTAATTCATGTTTTCAAAGAGATTATAGACAGTATTGCAGGTATAAAGCCAAAGCAAGTAATTGCAAATCGAAAATAATCTGAGATCTGAAAACCCAGCTTGGAGAAGATTATTGAATAAAAGCAATAGAGAATAACCTGCAAATTGGCATTCCTGATTTTAATTTTTTTTTTTTAGTTAATAAGGAGGAAAGTGTTTCATTAATGAAATACACAATTATTTATTTCAAACCAACACACAGCTTCATGTTTAATGATGATAAGCAGAAACAGTGGATTTCAGGAGAGAGGGTGGAGTAAGATGGTAAAATAGAAAGCTCCATTGATCAACTTTCCCACCCCTAAAAAGCACACCAAGTTAACAACTATCTACACAGAAAAAACTCTCATAAGAACTAAAAATTATGTGAGCACTCAGTGCCTGGTTTCAACTTCATATTTGTGAAAGATACACTGAAGAATTTAAAAATAAAAAAAATCGGAATTACCAACACCACCTCTCTCCTACCCTCCACAGCAGCCCCTTGTTGTGGAGAGCCTGTCTGGGGACTAGGAGAGGGACAACAAAGCAATCATGTGGCAATATACTCAGTGCTGTTCTGTCAGAGCAGAAAGAAAAACCAGAACAAACTCTGCTGATGCAAATCCATGGATGGAACATTTAAACCATCCCCAGCCAGAGGAGAATCCTTAATCCCAGCAGGGGAACTTGAGTTCCCACAAACCTCACCACCTCAATCTACAGCACTCTGTGTCTCCAAGTAAACTTGAAAAGCAGTCTAGGCCATAAGGAGTGCAACTCATAAGCAAATTCTAGTGTTGAATTAGACCCAGAGATAGTAAACTAGGAGGTGGCACGTGATAGCTGAGACAGCTAAAAAAGTGCTGGCATTACCTTTCCCAACCCTGGCTGCAAAGCTCACGGCTTCAAAAGAGACCCCTTTCTAACATTTGAGGAGAGAACAGGGAATAGTTCTATCCTCAGATGTAAGGGATGCTTGTGTCACTTTCTCTTGCATCTAGGATACCAGTTCAGCCACAACAGAATAGGGCATGGGTCAGAGTTGTAGGGCTCCTGTTCCAGGCCCTAGCTCCGAGAAAACATTTATAGATACACAGTGAGCCAGAAGGGAACCAACTTCCTGGAAGAGAAGACTCAGTTTCGGCAGCATTCATCACCTGCTGACTGAAGAGCCCTTGGACCCTAAATAACCAGCTCTGGTATTCAGGTCTTACATTGAAGGCCTTGGGTGAACCTCTGAGACTTGCTGGCTTCAGGTAAAACCCAGGACATTCTCAACTGTGGTGGCTACAGGACAAAGCTCCTACTTGAGAAAAGTAGAAGGAAAAGTGAAGGGGAATTTGCTTGTCTTAAGTACCAGCACAGCCACAGGGAGTTTGAGGACCAAGTGGGCACTTGAGGTCTCCAGTTTCAGAACTTGACTCTTGAACAGGATTTCTGGACCTTCCCTGGGCCAGAGCGGAGCCCACTGCCCTGACAGGTGAGTCCCAGGCCATGCAACATTCACCACAAGCTGACTGAAGAGACCTGGGGTCTTAAGAGAATATCTGTGGTAGGCTGGCAGTACTCCTCATGGCCTGATTTGGTGGTGGCTACAGGTGAGGCTCCTCTGCCTTTGAAAAGTGGAAGAGTGGGAAGGACTGCGTCATATAGTCTGAGTGGCAGCTCAGCCACAATATAAGAGAGCACAAGGTAGACTTCTAAGGTTTTTGACTCTAGACTCTGACTCTCAGAAAGCACTTCTGGACCCACCCAGGTTTGAGGAACCTTGCCATCTTTAAGGAAAGGACACAGGCCTGGCTCGTTATACCACCTGCTGATTGTAGACCCCAGATCCTTGAGCAAACATAGGCAGTATCCAGGGACAGATTATGGCAGGCCTTGGCCGAGACCCAGTGCTGTGCTGGCTTCAGGCCCGTCATAGTGGTGGTGGCCACAGGGATGCTTGTGTCACACCACTACAGCTTTAGGAGGCTCAGAACAGAGAGAGAAACTCTGCATATCTGGGAGAAATTAAGGGAAGGGGACAAGAGTTTCCACCTGGTAATGCAGAGAATTCTCACAGTTCTTGTCCAAGACCTCTATGAGTCTGTAGGAATCACATTACTGGGCTTGGGCTAACCTTAAAACAAACACAGCATAGATAATAACACCAAGTACTTTCAAATATCTGAAAAGCCTTCCCAAGAAGGATGACTACAAATAAGTCTAGACAGTGAGGACTACAATAAATATCTAACTCTTCAGTGCCCTGACACTGAAGAACATCTGCTAGCATCAACACCATCCAGGAAAACTTCACCTCACCAAATGAACTAAATAAGGCACCAGGGACAAATCCTGAAAATACAGAGATATATGGCCTTTCAGACAGAGAATTCAAAATACCTGTTTTGAGGAAACTCAAAGAAATTCAAGATAATATGGAGAAAGAATTCAGAATTCTATCACATACATTTAACAAGGAAATTAAAATAATTCAAAATAATCACGCAGAAATTTTGGAGCTGAAAAATTTAAGTCACATACTGAAGAATGCATGACAGTTCTCAACAGCAGAATTGTTCAAGCAGAAGAAATAATTTGTGAGCTTGAAGACAGGCTAATGGAAAATACATAGCCAAAGGAGAAAAAAAGAATAAAGACTAAAAGACAATGAAGCATGCCTTCAGAATCTAGAAAATAGCCTCAAAGAGGCAAATCTAAGACTTGTTGGCATTAAAATGGAGGTAGAGAAAGAGATGAGGGAGAAAGTTTGTTGAAAGGGATAATAACAGAGAATCTCCCAAACCTAGAGAAAGACATCAACATCTAAGTACAAGCAGGTTATTGAACACCAAACAAATCTATCCCAAAGAAGAGTACTTCAAGGCATTTAATAATCAAACTCCCAAAGGTCAAGGATAAAGAAAGGATTCTAAAAACAGCAAGATAAAAGAAATAAATACCATGCGATGAAGCTCCAATGCATCTGGCAGCATGCTTTTCAATGGAAACCTTACAGGCCAAGAAAGATATGACATATTTAAAATGCTGAAGGAAAAAAATTACCCTAGAATAGTATATCTCAAGAAAATATCCTTCAACATGAAGGATACAAAAACTGAGGAATTTAATCAATACCAGACCTGTCCTATATGAAATGCTAAACAGAGTACTTCAAGCAGTAAGAAAATGACATTATTAAGCAATAAATACTCATGTGAAAGTATAAAACTCACTGGTAATAGTAACTACACAGAAAAACACAAACTATTATAACAGTGTCATCATGGTATGTAAACTACTCATATCCTCCATAGAAAGATTAAATGATGTACCAATCAAAAATAGTAACTATAGTCTGGGTACAGTCACTTATGCATGTAATCCCAGCACTTTTGGAGACTGAAGTGGGTGAATCACCTGAGGTCAGGAATTCAAGAACAGCCTGGATAACATGGAGAAACCCCGTCTCTACTAAAAAATGCAGAAATTAGTCAGGCATGGTGGTGGGTGCCTGTAGACCCAGCTACTCGGGAGCTGAGGCAGGAAAAATTGATTGAATCTGGGAGGCAGAGGTTGCAGTGAGCTGAGATCACACCACCACACTCCAGCCTGGGTGACAAAGCAAGACTCTGTCTCAAAATACTACTCGTAGTAGTAGTAGTAATAGTATTAATAACTATAGCAACTTTTCAAGATATAGTCAATACAATACTACCAAAAGCAATCTACAAACTTAATGCAACCCCTATCAAAATACCAATGACATTCTTCACAAAAGTAGAAAAAAAATTCTAAAATTTATGTGGTACCACAAGAGACCCAGAATAGCCAACACCATCCTAAGCAAAAAGAACGAAACTGGAGGAATCACAGTACCTGACTTCAAATTATACTACAGAGCTATAATAAACAAAACAGCATGGCACTGGCTTATAAACAGACACACAGACCAATAGAACAGAATGGAAAATCCAGAAATAACTGCACAGACCTACAGTGAATGCATTTTTGACAAAAGGTGCCAAGAACAAACACTGGAGAAAATACGGTTTCTTCAATAAATGATTCTGAGAAAACTGGATATCCATATTCAAAAGAATGAGACTAGACACCTGTCTCTTACATTATACAAAAATAGAATCAAAATGGACTAAAGATTTAAATCTAAGATCCAAAACTATGAAACTACTGCAAGAAAAGTTTGGGGAAAATCTCCAAGACATTGGTCTGGGCAAAGGCTTCTTGAGCAACCCTATAAACACAGGCATCCAAAGAAAATATGGACAATTGAGATTGCATCAAGTTAAAAAGCTTCTGTGCAGCAAAGGATACAATCAACAAAGGGAAGAGACAACCCACAGAATGGGAGAAAATATTTGTAAAATATCCATCTGACAAGGGATTAATAACCAGAATAGATAAGAAGCTCAAACAACTCCCAAAGAAACTAATAATCCAATCAAAAGATGGGCAAAAGATTTGAATAGACATTTCTCAAAAGAAGACATAGAAATGGCAAACAGACATATGAAAAAGACACTCAACATCACTGATCATCAGATGAATGCAAATCAAAACTACAATGAGATATGATCTCATCTCAGTTAAAATGGCTTATATACAAAAGACAGGTAATAACAAATGCTGGCAATGATGTGGAGAAAAGCTAACTTTATTACACTGTTGACGGAAATGCAAATTAGTACAACCACTATGGAGAACAGTTTAAAGATTCCTCAGAAAACTGAAAATTGAGCTACTGTATGATCCAACAATCTCACTGCTAGGTATATATCCCAAGCAAAGAAAGTCAGTTTATCAAAGACATATCTGCACTTCTGTGTTTATTGCCACACTGTTTACAATTGGAAGCAACCTAAGTGTCCATCAACAGATGAATGGATAAAGAAAATGCAGTACGTATATACCATGAAGTATTATTCAGCCATAAAAAAGAATAATACCCTGTCATTTGTAATGATATGGAGGAATTTGGAGATCGTTAAGTTAAATAAGCAGGGCACCAAAAAGCAGAAATTGCATGTTCTCACTTATTTGTAGAATCTAAAAATCAAATTAATTGAACCCATGGCCATACAGAATAGAAGAATGGTTACCAAAAGCTGAGAAGGGTAACGTGTGGTTCGGGGGGGATGTGGCAATGAATAATTAGTATGAAAAAATAGAAAGAATGATGAGACCTACTACTTGATAGCACAATAGGGTGACTATAGCCAATAATAACTTGATTTTACATTTTAAAATAATGCAAGTAGATTATTTGTAATTCAAAGGATAAATGTTTGATTGGATGTATACCCTATTCTCCATGATGCGCTTATTTCATATTTCATGCCGGTATCAAAACATCTCATGTACCTCATAAACATATACGCCTACTATGTGCTCACAAAAAATTTAAAAGAAAAAGAATAATAAAACTAGTGGGGGCTACATTTTAAGAAATGATTTATATTATTTAAAGAATTTTAAATAATGTGGTTAGATTTGAGGGGCTGAAAAGGAAAGAAATGTAATTTCATCATTTTTAGGAAAAAGTTCAAGCAGAAGCATACACACACACACACACACACGCACACATCATCATCATCATCGTCGTCATCATCATCATCATTATCATCATCATCCACAATAGCAGAACACCCAGTAAAAATTTTTACTAGTAAGACCCACACCTTTGAATGTAAAAGGCATTGAATATAAAAGGCACTGTTATTTTCTGGAAGGAAAAAAATTAAGAAAAAGAAAACAAAAGTATGGCTACTATAATGTATGCAGAAGAAATACAGTTTTATTCTTAGAAAGTCAAAAGCATAAAGCTATTGATATCAAAAATATACTGACTTGCATTATATATTTGACTCTTTCAGTCTTGTCACACTGAAAACTATATCCATTCATCAAAAAACTAAACATATAGCTACCATATGATACAGATATTCCACTTCTAGGTATATATACAAAAGAATTGAAACAACATTCAAAAGAGATCTTTTCACACCCATGTTAATAGCATTATTATTTACAATAGCTAAGAGGTGGAAGCAACCCTTATGTCTATCAGTTATTGAATGGATAAACACAATGTGCTGTATGTATACTATGGAATATGATTCAGTCTTAAAAAGGAAAGAACTCTGGTCTAAGACTATAACATGGATTAAATTTGGGGACATTATTCCCAATAAAATAAGCCAGTCACAAAAGTCTAATGCTGTATAATTCTAAACATCTGTGGTATCTAAAGTAGTCAAGTTCACAGAAAGAGAAAGTAGAATGGTGATTATGTAAGGCAGGGAGAGAGAAAAATTGTAAGTTTTTGTTTAGTGGGTATAGAGTTTCAGTTTTGCAGCATTAAAAAGATCTGGAAATCTGTTGTACAACATTGTCATTGTTCTTAACATGACTGAAGTGTGCAGTTAAAAATTGTGAAGATGATAAATTTTATGGTATGTGCTCTCTACTATAATTTTTAAATGATATTTTAAGCTATATCCAATTGTGGAGCATTGTACTTTTTGTACAGGCTAATTGCTCCCCAAAAAGTTCACTGGAACTAAGATTAAGGGATCAATTTGGTTCACTATTACTAGGCATTTCTTGGCCAGAATTAAGCAGTTTGGCTATTGTGGACTGGTGTTAAGTGAGTCTATTAATTGAATTTTGGGGGGAAATATTTGCCTTAAAATATATTTAGTGTATTAATACAAATATACATATAAACCTAAATAGAATGATACATAGCTCTTATCAGAATGATTTAATTAATGTAGAGTACACTAATTCTATCAATTTATCAACTAACAAACTTGTAACATACAATAGCAGAAAATGTATTACAAATCTTGTAATCTACCATAGTTCATGACAATAAACCAAGAAGGTTATATACCACTTTAAAAATAAAAGTGAAGCAGTGCATCCTTTATATAAAGGCTTCAGTTTTTTGAATGAATTTTTGAAGTGAATTATCTTCTTTTGAAAGAATAATATTAGTTGCATTGAGAATCACTATATTCATCTCATTTTGACAGATCCAGTGTTTGATTTGTATTTTGTGTTATATTTGATTTGTTGTCCTAGGAGAGAGAGACACATATAACCCTTTCACTGAGTCTTCCTATTTTCCTTGTAAAAGTAATATCATTGCAACGGTCTAAAAAAATGAAAAACTTTTTAAGATTGTCTTTGCCAGCCATGTATTGCACAGAATTTCAAAGATAAGAATAGCCCCACCTTATGCAAATTTAACAAATACAAACAGGTTTATATGACTCATCAATCAGTGACTCCTCATTTCAATAAAGGATTCATTCCAAATTATATATCTTTTAAACAAATTTTAACCAGAATTAAATTTCATCTTCAGTAATACATTCATTGTATTGTTAATACCCTTCAGCCAAAGACAACAAAAACTCTAATTCTACAGCTTGGATTTATTACTCATTGTGTTGTCTTTGGTAAGAAGCTATTGAGAAGAAATTTTTAAATAGGATTTGGGCTTTGGTTAGGTGATATTGTGTAAGGTCTAAGGAAACAGGGCCTGCTTTGGATTGAGTGTTGTCAGAAAATGATAACAATTCTATGACTGAGCATCTTAATAAATCTTACATATAGGAAACACAGATGAGAATAAAGATAAAACTGTCATTGGTTAAGAAGCAGCAGTCACTCAGCTTAGTTTAATCACAGAAGCCTTATGTAGAAAGTCAAAATTTTTATATGGTATCCTATTAAGAATGAGGATGGAGTGAGTAATTTTAAGTAAAGAAATGGCATAGCCAAATTTTATTATAACAATAATGATAAAGATTAGAGAGGATAAACACCAGTGACAATGACAAATTAGTATACAACTACAATAATTCAGATTTTGAAACTTTGAATTGAAGAAGTAAATATAAATATGGAAAGGTAGAGACAACTCTGAAAATGATTTAGGAGGTAAAATCTAAAGCCACTGTTGACTAATTCTATATTTGTTAGGGAAAGGGGGAAGTCAAGAATGACTCTAGGATTTCTGAATCATTGTCTAAAAATGGGAATATGAAAAAAAGAACTGAAGAGAGCAGGGGGATGGATAGAGGGAGGGAAACACTCAGTTCACTTATGAACAATTTTATGTGCCTAAAGGACACCCAAATGGACATACCCAGACAGAAACAGAAATATAAGTCTCAAGGAAAAGAGGTCATCAGCCCTAGAGGTACTTATTCAAGAGTCATGCTATGGTAAAACATGATAGTTAATTGTATTTGTCACCTTGGCTGGGCCACAGGGTACCCAGATTTGGTTAAATGTTATTCTGTGAGGATGTTTTTGGATGAGGTGAGCATTTACATTGGTAGACATTGAGTAAAGTAAAATGACCTCTATAATGTGGTTGTACCTCATTCAGTTGAAGGCCTGAATAGAACATAATGACCAGCCTCCTCTGGGCAAAGACAGAATTCACCAACAGACTTCCTTTAGACTTATTCTGCAACCCCAGTTCCTCCTGGTTCTACAGCAGATAGCCTTCAGACTGGAACTGCAGCATTGACTCTCCTAGAGTCCTGAGCCTGCTGATCCATCCTGCAGAATTTGAACTTGACAGCCTCCATAATCACACAAACCAATTTTTTATGATAAATGTTTTTGTTTTCACATCCTATTAATTCTACTTATCTGGAAGATACTGACTAATGCATATAAGGTGGATTGGTTTGCTATTACCTAAGAACAAAGTGTAAAATGAAAAAACAAAGTTAAAATATTGAGAGCGAGTAGAGCAAGTGGAGTGATGGAAACAGACTAAGAAGGGATATTAAGAAAGATATAAAGGGAAGCAGCAAAAAATAGTGTCCAGGAACAGCTGATAGGAGAATTTCAAGAAGTAAACGGGTGAACAGTCAAGTTCTGCAAAGAAGTACAGGAAGATAAGAACTGCAAAATGCTTAACTGGATTGAGTAAGTAAGTAGAAGTCAGATCACCCAGAAAGTCCCACTTATTTTATGAGATTCTGTGATAGAATATAAGAATAATGCCTTGTTTCTGTAGAGTATTTCATCATCTACACAACCCTTTCACATATGTATTTATTTGATTTAACTTTCACAACAACACTCTGTGAGGGAGGAAGGTATAATTATTCCGATTTTGCATTTAAGGAATTTAAAACTTGAACAAGCTTCCTAAAATTATAACTTTTAAATGTCAAAGTCAGTACAGAAATCTAGGTTTTCTGACTACTTGCATAATTCAATTTACATTATACCATAAGGAACTTCTATCATGCTACATAAAGTTCTAGAAAGCCTAGACACATACTGGCAAATAACTTGGCTATTCTTGACATCAACATCAGAATTCAGGGACTTACCCTAACACTCTTGGCTTTAATAATCCATGATGGAGGTTTCATTCTTTAATCTAAACTTTTATGGAAAATATTTATAGTTTTTTTTCTACCGCCTTGTAGGGTAACTAAATTGAATACATTGATTACCATTTGCATTCAGTCACACTTTCTTTTAAAATAATAACATGTACATTGTGATTACCATATGCTATACATTGTGCTAAGCACCTTGTATTTCTTAACTCATTTAATATTCAGAACAAACTTATGAGGTAGGTCTTATTATGATTACTTTCTCTATGCAAATAAGAAAACTGAGGTACTGAGTATTTAAATAATTTGCCCAAGATAATGCAGCTAAGAATTGGTGAAATTGAGATTCAAGCATAGTCACTTCCAATATGCTAACTGCTATTGTCTTCCAACTTCAAAGAATGCCCATTAACTCTGACATTCTAGCATTTATTGAAGAAGTCTATTTATACACTGTTTGTCTCTTTTTATTTATAAGATACGGCTTTCAGTTCTCTGTGTTCTATACTCATATGACAGCCCCTCTAGTTCCTCTTCTGCCTGTCCCACATCCTATCTCCTGTAGGGTATTTTTATTATTTTATGCACATTCTTAAATACTATATTATCTTTCTTCACATGGGTGCCTGAATCCCAGGTAAAGTCTTCATGGGTCACATATTCTTGTGTTTTGATACTAATAAAGGACTCAAGCGTTCTTAGCAATGTTGTCATCAAAGTATATTATTATGTTTATCTTTTATACTGTGAATAACAATTATTAATTTCTATCATGTCGATAGGTTCACGTAAGTCTATTTCATCTGTTAAAAAAACAAGTAGTATGACAAGAGCAATGTGCTTATCTAGCTTTTGAAAGGAATATGTCCTTGATCTGTGCCTCTTTGTTATTCCAAAAGAAAATTGCAATATAGTATTTTCATCAATCTTCATACAAGACCTGTAAAAACATTAATTTGTTTAATCTACAGAACTGGTGATTAGAGCTGTAGAAAAGACTGTCCAGGGCTGTACAATTTAAGTACTTTATATAGACACAGGTTGATAGGTTTTGAAACCTCTAACTGCTTAAAGTACATTTTCTACTCTGTCATTAATCGATTGGTATCCTTTTGACTGTTTGCTCTACAATAACACAGAGAAAACTTCATTACTACATTTCAATGACACATTAGATAAAGTGAATACTGGAGAGACAGTAGATTGCCTGAACTGGAAGAAGGAAGATAAGTAGATTTATATTCTTTTTTTTTTTTTTTTTTTTTTTTTGCAAGTCTGCAAAAACACACACAGAATTATATAGGCAATCATTAAAACCCCTTTATTTTATTACATAAGCCTAGATCAAGATAATTTCTTTTTAACACAACAGTGATGATATTGCAGTGCTTCTCAAAGCACTTCTGTTTCTAATGTTTCATTAGCTTTTTAAACTTCTTGCTTTGATCCAGAGTATTTTTCTTTATTTCATTTGTAAAGCAAGTAAATGTAATAAGCATCCTTTTGGAAAATCAGCCTGGCTTAAATCATGCATTCTTTATACAATGTTAGGAGGAGAATGGTTAACATTTGTAGCCTCATGACTTGCAAATGAAAGAAAATAATAACGCTTAGCAAGACATTAGAAGAACACATTCACCATGAATCATACTGCCCTTGAAGGTGTAGCTTAAAAAAGCAGAGAAATAGATTTGACACCACTTGGACTTGCAGCTTGGACATGCTGCATTAAACTGTTCAAAATTAATTTAATCTGAGCAAGGAGAATAATAGCCTCTCAGATCAAGGCTTCTGATAGCAGTAATTTGCACTCGAAAGTACTTCCAAAGGGAAAGAATAAATGAAGGGCGACTCTCCAAAACTGAGTGAGCAAATGTATTCACTAAATGAAAGCCTCTTGATCACCCCATAAAAGATCATCCAAAAAAAATGACACATTCTATATCATTCTCTTGGGTAGGAATTTTCTCTTGCAACTGTTCAGTTGCTCTGCTCTGGGCATAGATTGATTCCTTTTTGAACTGTTGATGACTCCAGAGAAAGAGTCTGGCTTCCGTTGCTACATTAATTCAGTGGTCCAAAACCAATTTGAGGAAAGATCATGCAGTCACAGGGTTGGTGCCCAATATTCTTTTTCATACTCTTGGGGAAGACATTTTTTGGTAAGTAAGTGAGCAAAAGAATCGTAGTAAGTATTCAGAGTTTGCGAGAATTCATGGCACTTTCTTAAAATCACAGAAATGCTCTCACAGAATCCAGGTGCCAAGGTGCAGAGCATAAAGAAGGACATGTTCCCAAGAGAGAAAAAAGATCTGACTCATCAAATAGTTAATATACCAGGCAGTGGGGACAGACTGGTAGACAGGGTGATTTGAGAAGCACTACAGAATCTGATTACTTGAAATTATTTATTCCAATGACTTACCACATAGTCAAAAAATCTACCCATTGCTCACTCCTTTTGGAATAATGCATCCAGAAATTATTTGCACATTCATATATTACATTAGTAATCACCCAGCACTTAGCCGAACTCTAAGGGACTGAGATACAACATAGACATAGGAAAAACTGACTTCAAGAGTATTGGGCAGGTGGGTTCCTTTGGGCAGGTGGGTTTTTTTGGGTAGGTGAGTGCCTGTGAAAGTACCTGGAAGAAGGGACTCCTAATAAATGGCTCTTATTTATAGCTAGTATAAAACAGTAAGTACAGACAAAAGCAATGATGTTAAGTGCCCAAATAATTACATGCACAGAACGACAAAACTAACTTCATTTTAGACTATTTCTTTTCCTTGACATTAATCAAGTTTTCTGTTTATCCCTTGATTTGAGCTCTAATGGTGGTAAGAAAGTATATGCAGGGAAATGAAGAATGAGTTTTTCCAAATTTCATGAGAATAAGTAACATGTTAGTATTCAAGTTTCATTTTTAGTTTCTTAATTGCTTTTCTATTGCAAATTTAGAGTAAGGAAAACTAAAAGATCATTTTAAATTATCTGGTAACACTTAATTTCCACTTAATAACTTACATGCCACTAGTTATTTGTTCTATAATAATTCAAAAAATGCTGGTTATGCCAAAGACCCTTTTCACAAAGAATGTATCTCGGATATGGAAGAAGTGCAAAATAAACTGAGGATTTTCAGGATATTAAACAACATAGCCATTTGCTATTGATCAATGTTGCTAGTAAAGCCCCTCACCCCACAAAAAATCAGAAATGATTATTATTTAAAAATTACACACAATGTTTTACATTTTTATCTGGCCTCTAATGAAAACCAATGAAAATTTTCACTGAGTTATGCCATTTTTTCATGGATTAAGTTGACATTACTAGAAGGATGAACTTGGGATTTTTAAATGTTTTTAGTTAATCGACAATTTCAGACTGCAATTTTGCCAATCTCTATATGTCAGACGATTTCCTCTTTTCACTTCAGAAAAAAAAGAATTTTTCATATTATTATTTGATAATAAGTCATGTTTCTCAAAGTGGGGCTGTAAGCCACTTGTATTATAATCACTTATGCTATTAAGAAAATACGATGACAGGCCCCATCCCTGAGATTTCCTCTCTATGGGACTTAGTCTGAAGTTTCAGAAACACTGTTTTCCATCTTTTAGAACAACTCCCATCCCATGCAGGAAGTCACCCTACAATATCCTTGAAGTATCGATAGGCTTATAGCCTCTGCTTTAAAACTTCCACTGAAATGGAATTTATGATGTCACACATCAGCCATTATTATACTAAGTCAAAATGTATGGGGAAAATTCTACTTGTTGCTCTTAGTACATCCCTCTGAAGCCACACAAAACAAATGCAATTCCTTTTCCACATGGCAGTCCTTCAAATATTTGGAGAACACTATTGTTCCCTGTTTTCTCCCCCAGGCTAAATATCCTCAGTTCCCACAACCATTCCTTACATTCCCAGAAAGCTTTTCCATTCCTGTCACCAATCCTGGATAGGCTCCAGTTTGTCACTGTCTCTCTTGAAACTTGATGGCTAGAGCTGAATATAATGTAGAAGGTGTGGTTTTCCCACTAGAGAGTATTATGACACTGTTCTTTCTTCCACTTGTTTAGAATATTAGACATTAATAAAGTACCCTAAACTTGTGCAGGCCTCTGTGACTGTGTGTATTTTTAATTTTTTGCATTCACATGTCACTGTAATAGCATATGGTACTTACAGTAAGCAAAAACCTTTAGATTTTTGTTATTTAGAAGGTTATCAAACTATTCCTGCTTCATACTTTATGCCTACAGTTAATATTGTTGTCTAATAACAGCACTTAGATTTTATTTTCTTCACATTATATCAATGATGGACAATCATTTGAAGCATATTGACCTTTTTAATAAAATATAATTCAATAATATCCATTTCTCTCCGCTTTACTTCATACGTTAAATTTGAGAACTGTTTCATTTTGTGTTATTCACGGCTTCATTAAAGTCATGAACCAAATATTGAAATTCAGGGCAAGGACTAATATCCTGTTGGCAAGTCCTTCGTGACCTCCTACAAGGCTGATCTAAATTCATTAATCAAAATTTAATAAAATTGTTTGATTTATGTTTATTTGTGAATTTTAGAATTTTTATGCATTATTTACATTTATATTTTTGTTACTAACTGTATATCCTTCATCTATTTTGAACAGCTTTATTGAAATATATGTAATATCCCACAAAATTAACTTATTTAAAGCATACAATTAAGTGTATTTTAATATATTCACAGAATTGTACATTTATCACCAAAATAAATTTTAGAATATTGTCATTTTCCCAGAAAGAAACCCCATGCCCTTTAACAGTGACTCACCATCTCAACAACCCAGCATCCCTTGGCAACAACTAATTCATTTTAATCTCTATACATTTGCTCAGTATAGACATTTCAACTAAAAGGAATCATACAATACATGGCCTTTTATGTCTGGTTTCTTTCACTTAGCAAAATATTTCCAAGGTTCATTCATGTTGTAGCATATATCAGCACTTCATTTCTTTGTATTGGCAGAATAATATTGTATTATGCAGATATATGACATTTTATTTATCCATTCAATTGGTGAATGTTTGAGTTGTTTTCAACTTTTGGCTACTATGAATAGTGCTGCTGTAGACATTCCTGCACACGTTTTTGAACAGACATGTTTTCACTTTCCTTGGTTATACACCTAGGAATGGATTGTCTATAAGATGTTAACTCTTGTTTAAACATTTGAGGGACTGCCTGATTGTTTACAAAAACAGAGGCATCATTCTACATTCACATCAACAGTATATAAAAGTTCCAATTTCTCCATGTTCTCACCAACACTTGTTATCTTTTTATTATGCCAGTCTAGTGCATGTGAAGCTGGAACTCACTGTGATTTTTAATTGCGTTTCCCTCATGTCTGATAATGTTGGTTGTTTATTCATTTTCTTGATGATATCTTATGAAGCACAAAGCATTGTTTTGTTTTGTTTCATTTTCATGCTTTCTAATTTATTGATTTTATTTTTGTTGCTTGTGTTTGGTCTCATATCTTAAAAACCTCATATCTTAATCCAACAACATGAAGATTTGTATTTAGGTTTTCTACTAAGAGCTTTATACTTTTAGCTCATACACTTAAATTTTTGATCCACTTCAAGTTAAATTTTAACATGGTTTGATGTAGGGGTGTAGATATACAGTTGCCCCAGTACCAATTATTTAAAAGACTATTCATTCCCTCATTGAATTTTCTTGAAACTCTTGTGGAAAATCAGTTGATCTTAAATTTATGGATTTATTTCTGTACTCTCCATTTTACTCCATTTATCTCCATGTCTGTCCCTATTCTAGCACCATGCTGCCTTTATTACTGTAGATTTATAGTAAGTTTTAAAATTAGGAAGTGTGATTCTCCCAAATTCATTGTTATTGTGGGTCTCTTGTATTTCCATGTGAATATTAAGATCAACACGTGAATATCTGCAGAAGAGGCAACTGAAATTTTGATAGAGATTGCATTTGATCTATTAATTAATTTGAGAACTATTGCCATCTTAACAATATTAATTTTTCCAATCCATGAACACAGAATATGTTTTCTATTTTTATTGTTATACTTTAAGTTCTGAGGTACATGAGCAGATCGTGCAGGATTGTTACATAGGTATACACATGCCATGGTGGTTTGCTGCATCCATTCCCCCATCATCTACATTAGGTATTTCTCCTTATGTTCTCTCTCCCCAATCCCCCCACCCCCTGCTATCCCTCCCCTAGGTCCCCCACCCCGCAACAGGCCTTGGTGTGTGATGCTCCCCTCCCTGTGTCCATGTGTTCTCATTGTTCAACACCCACTTATGAGTGAGAACATGCAGTGTTTGTTTTTCTGTTCTTGTGTCAGTTTGCTGAGAATGATGATTTCCAGCTTCATCCATGTCCCTGCAAAGGATATGAACTCATCTTTTTTATGGTTGCACAGTATTCCATGGTGTATATGTGCTACATTTTATTTTTCCAGTCTATCATTGATGGGCATTTGGGTTGGTTCCAAGTCTTTGCTGTTGTAAACAGTGCTGCAATGAACATATGTGTGCATGTGTTAGAATATATTTTCATTGATTTAGGTTTTTAATTTCTTCAATGACACTTTGTGGTTTTTAAGTATATAAGAATTACACTTCTTTTGTTAAATTTATTTCTATATGCCTTTACAAATGAAATTGTTTTCTTAGTTTAATCTTGTTTATTAATATTATATAGAAACACAATTGTTTTTCCTATCGTATGTGTCTTGCAACCTTGTTGAACTCATATATTAGTTATAAAAAAATTTTTAGGGGATTCCTAAGGAATGTCTATATACTCCTAACGTCACACAGTTTTCAAACAGAGGTTGTTTTAATGTTTTCTTTCTTTTAGGGGGTAAATTTTTTTCTTCTTCTTCCCTTTTGCCATAGATAGGCAAATAGGGTACTATTCTACTCAATAGTATACTATTGAACAGAAGTAATGAAAGCAAACATGATTGTTCCTGATCTGAGTGGAAAAAACATTCAGTCTTTCACTATTTTGTATGATGGTAGCTGTGAGATACCTAATTCAATCCCTTTGTTATAGATATTTTAAGAATTTCTATTTCTTCTTGATTCATTTTAGGTATTTTGCATCTTTCTAGGAATTTTTCCATTTTATCTAAATTGCCTATTTTGTTAGCATACAGTTATTGACATAATTACCTTATAATTCTTTTTATTTATGTAAGACTGGTAGTAATATCTTCTATCTCATTTATGACTTTAGCAATTAAATTTTCCGTCTTTTTTCATGGTAAATCTAGCTACTGGTTTGTCAGTTTTCTTAATCTTTTTAAATAATCAACTTTTAGTTTTATTGATTTTCTCCATTGTGTTTCTATTTTTTATTTCATTAATTTTCTGCTGTAATCCTGGTTATTTCTTTTTCTTCTCCTTGTTTTGGCTTTAGTTTGCTCTTCATTTTCCTATCTCTTAAGATAGGAGGTTATCATTTTTTGAGACATTTCTTCTTTAATGTAGGTGTGTTTAGCTTTAAATATTCCTCTAAGTACTACTTTGCTGCCTCCCACAAATTTTATTATGTTGTGTCTTTATTTTTGTTCATCTCAACGTATTTTCAAATTTCCCTTGTGACTTTATCTTTGAACTATTAGGTATTTCATAATGTGTTGTTTAATGTTCACATATTTGTACATTTTTCAAATATATTTCTGTTACTAATTTTCAATTTCAATCCACTGTGATTGAGAGAAGGTACTTGACATTATTTTATTTCCTTAAATTTATTAAGACTTGTATTATGACCTAGCATTTGTCTATCCTGGAAAATATTTAATGTGCATTTGAGAAGAACATACGTTCTGCTATAGTTCAGTGGAAAGTCCTATAGATGTCTGTTAGGTCTTACTTGTGTATCATTATTATTCAAGTCCTTTATTTCCGTGGTCATCTTATTTCTAGTTGTTCTATTTAATATTGAAAGTTGGACACTGAAGTCTCTGGGCATTACTATTGAATTGTCTATTTCCAACCTCAATTCAGTCAGCCTTTGTTTCACACATTTCTGATTTCTGTTCTTAACTGTATATTTGCATATCATTATTACAGCTTCTTGATGGATTAAACATTTTAGCATTATAAAAGTTCCTCTTTATATCTAAAGGCATTTCATTTTTTAAAGTGTATTTCTTCTAATATTAGTGGAGTCATCCTCCCTATCATGGAGGGTATGTTTCAAGACATCCTGTAGATGCCTGAAACTAAAGATATTACCAAATCCTATGTGTACAGTCATCACTTAGTATTCACAGAGGATTGTTTCTAAGACTTTCCCACAGATACTAAAATCTGTGGGTACTGAAGTTTCTGTTTGCCCTGCAGAATCTGTAGATATGAAAAGTCAGCCCTCTCTATCTGCAGGCTCCACATCTTGTAAATACTGTAATTTCTATCACTAGTTGGTTGAATATGAAGGTGCAGAACCACAGATACATAAGGCCAACTGGACCGGTTTTATCTATACATACATACCTATGATAAAGTTTAATTTATAAATTAAGCACAGTGAAAGATAAAAAACAATAACTAATAATGAAATAGAAAATTATAACAAAATGCTAACATCACTACTCTTACACTTTAAGGTAATTTTTAAGTAAAATAAGGGTGACCTGAAGTCAAGCACTGCAATATCACAACAGTTGATCTGATAATTGAGACAGGTACTTTGGCTGCATCCCATAAATTTTACTATGTTGTGTCTTCATTTTCATTCATCCCTGTTCACCATAGCTAGGAACTTTTAGAGTAATTGTGGTTTTTGCATTGTTAAAATTTGCTGTTTGATATTAAAATACATTCTTAAATAAATGTGGTTATGTTATATATCATTTTAATGGACACTTCTCAGGTTTTTTGTTAATGACTTATTACTTGCTGTTTATTTTATGTTTATTTTAGACTATGGAAATGATGTTAGACAAAAAAGCAGATTCAGGCAATTTTCTTATTTGAGTTAAAAATGGGTTATAAAGTGTTGGAGACAACTTGCAACATCAGCAACACATTTGGCCCAGGAACTGCTAACGAACATACAGTGCAGTGGGGTTCAAGAAGTTTCGCAAAGGAGATGAGAGCCTTAAAGTTGAGAAGCATACTGGCCAGCCATCAGAAGTTGACAAAACAACCAACTGAGAGCAATCATTGAAGCTGATCTTCTTACAACTACACGAGAAGTTGCTGAAGAACTCAATATTGACCATTTTATGATCATTCAGCATTTGAAACAAATCGGAAAGCTAAAAAAAAGCTCGATAAGTGGGTGCCTCATGAACTGACCAAAAATCAAAAAAAGAAAAAAATTGTCATTTTGAAATGTTGTCTTCAACAACAAATCATTGTTCCTTAAGATTGTGACATGTGATGGAAAGTGAATTTTTTAACACAACTAGTGATGACCAGCTCAGAGGTTGGACCAAGAGAAAGCTCCAAAGCACGTCCCAAAGCCATACTTGTATCAAAAAAGGTCATGTTCACTGTTTGGTGGTCTACAGCCCCTCTGATCCACTACACCTTTCTGAATCTTTGCAAAACCATTACGTCTGAGATGTTTGCTCAGCAAATTGATGAGATGCACTGAAAACTGCAATGCCTGCAGCTGGCATTGGTCAACAGAAAGAGAACAATTCTTCACAGCAACACCTGATCACATGTCACACAACCAATGCTTCAAAAGTTGAATGAATTGGGCTATGAAGTCTTGCCTCATCTGTCATATTCTCCTGACCTCTCGCCAACTGACTACCACTTCTTCAAGCATCTCAAGAACTTTTTGCAGGGAAAATGCTTCCACAACCAGCTGAATGCAGAAAATGATTTCCAAAAGTTTCTCGAATCCCAAAGCATGTAGTTTTACACTACAGGAATAAACAAACTTATTTCTTGTTGGCAAAAAATATGTTAATTGTAATGGTTTCTATATTGATTAATAAAGATGTGTTTGAGCCTAGTTACAATGATTTAAAATTCACAGTCGAAAACCGTAATTACTTTTGCACTACCCTAATACTAAGCGACTAATGGGTAGGTAGTACATACAGCATGGATATGCTGGACAAAAAGGTGGTTAAAATCCTGAATGTGATGAAGTGGAATGGTGTGAGATTTTATTGTACTACTCAAAGCAGAGCACAGTTTAAAACATAAACTGTTTATTTCTAGAATTATTTGTTTAATATTTTTAGACTGAAGTTGATCATGGGTAATTGAAACCATGGAAAGTAAAACCATAAACAAGGAAGAACTATTGCCTAACTACTGGAGCTTTCTTGTGATTGCTGATGGAATTACTTAATATACACTATAGAGCAAATGGGCATAAATAATATCTACAGAATATTTCATCTAGTGGCTGCAGAATACATTCTTCTCCTCAGCATGTGAATAATTCTCAAAATAGGCCATGTGTTAGGTCACAAAACAAGTCTTATAACATTTTTAAAAAATTGAAATAATATCAAGCATCTTCTCTAACCAAAATGGAATAAAACTATAAAACAGAGGAATTTTGGAAATTGTACAAACACAGGGAAATTTAATAATATGCTCCTGAATGGCCATTGGGTAAATAAGAAAATTAAGAAGGAAATTGAAAAATTTATTGAAACAAATGATAATGGATACACAACATACCAAAACTTACAGAAAACAGCAAAAGCAGTAGCAAGAGGGAAGTTTATAATTATAAGCACCAACATCCAAAAAGTAGAAAGCTTCAAAGAAACAACCAAATGACGCATCTTAAAGAACTAGAAAATCAAGAGTGAACCAAACCCAAAATTAGTAGAAGAAATATAAAGACCTGGGCAGAAATAAATGAAATTGATACAAAAAAACAATACAAAAGATCAATGAATAAAAAGGTGGTCTTTAAGTTAAAGTTGACAAACCTTTAGCCAGACTAAGAAAAAAAAAATGATGACCCAAATAAATGAAATCAGGGATGAAGAATAAGACATCACAACTTTTACTACTTAAATTCAAAGGATCATTGGAAGCTACTATGAGCAACTTAACTATAATCCAATAAATGGGAAAATCTAGAATAAATAAGTTCCTAGACACATATAACCTATCAAGACTGAACTACAAAGAAATCCACCAGCCTGACCAACCTGGTGAAACCCTATCTCTACTAAAAATACAAAAATCAGGTGGGCATGGTGATATGTGCCTGTAATCTCAGCTACTCAGGAGGCTAAGGCAGGAGAATTAGCCTGCCAGGAGGCGGAGGTTGCAGTGAGCCAAGATTGCACTATTGTACTCCAGCCTGGGTGACAGAGTGAGACTCTGTCTCAAAAATAAAAAGAAAAGAAAAGAAAAATAAATTAGCCATATACAAAAACTGAATGACTCTCACAAGCATGATGAGAGGTGGCAGACAAAAAAAAAATACTTCATACTATTATATGATTCCATTTATTAAAAAGTCCAAAACCAGGGGCTGAGGGGAAAAGATCTATGCTGTACAAGTCAGGATTATGATAACACTTTCAGCATAGTACCTGCAAGGGGATATGAGGGAGGCTTTCGGGGTGTTATTATGTTCTCTTTCTGGAGTGCGGTCCCAGTCTGTTGGTTACATGGGTGTATTTACTTTGTGGCATGCATCAAGCTGCACACTTACAATTTGTGTATTTTTAGTATGTTATACTACAATAAAATTTATATTAAAAAAAAAGAAATCCAAACCCTGAACATACTAATGACAAGTAAGGAGATCAAAACCATAATAAAATGTGTTCTAGCAAAGAAAATTCTAAGGCCTGATGGTTAACTGCTGAATTTTACAAAATATTTGGAGGAAAACTAATACCAAGCCTACTCAACCTGTTCTGAAAAATAGAGGAGGGAATACTTCCACACTCATTCTATGAAGCCACTACTATCCTGCTACCAAATCCAGACAAATCCAGAACACATCAAAAAAAAATCTAAAGCCCAATATATCTGATAAACATTGATGAAAAAATTATCAACAAGATATTGGCAAACTGAATTCAACAACAAATTAGAAAGGTTATTCATCATAGCCAAATGGGATTTATTCCAGGATGTAAGGATATTTCAACATATGAATCTCAATCAATGCAATACATCATATCAACAAAATTAAGGACAAAAACCATATTATAATTTCAATTGATGCTGAAAATGCATTTGATAAAAGCTCAACATCACTTCTGATAAAAATGCTCAAAAACAGAAGTATAGAACAAACATACTTCAACACAGTGAAATCCAGATAATACAGACCCATAGGTATCATATTGAATGGGGAAAAACTGAAAGACTTTACTCCAAGATCTGGAACATGACAGTAATACTCACTTTGGCATTCAATACAGTACTCAAATTCCTGGCTAGAGCAATCAGACAAGATAAATAAATAAAGGGCACGCAAATTGAAAAGGAAAAAGTCAAATTATCCTTGTTTGCTGCTGATATGATCATATATTTGTAAAAACCTAAAGACTCCACCAATTTATTCAAACTGATAAAGAAATTTAGTAAGGTTGCAGGATAAGGTTGCAATATACAAAAATCAGTAGCATTTCTACGTGCCAACAGAAAACAATATAAAAAATTAAGAAAGTAATCCCATTTACAGGAACTGCAAACACAATAAAACAACTAGGAGTTAACTGAGCCAAATAAGAACATCTACAATAAAAACTATAAAATATTGATGAAAGAAATTGAAGAGAACACCAAAAATGGAAAGATACTTTATGTTCATGGATTGGAAAAATCAATATTGTTAAAATATAAATACTACCAAAAGCAATCTACAGATTCAATGGAATCAAATACCTATGTCATTCTTCACTGAAAGAAAAAATAATACTAAAATTTACATGGAACCACAAAAGACGCAGAATAGCCAAAGCTATTTTAAGCAAAATATAAAAATAGAACTAGAGGAACCTCATTACCTGATTTCACATTATGCTACAGAGCTATGGTAACCAAAACAGCAAGGTACTTGCATAAAAACAAACACACAGACCTATAAAGCAGAATAGAGGACCTAGAAACAAATCCATACATCTACAGTGAACTCATTTTTGACAAAGGTGCCAAGAACAAACATTGGGGAAAGGACAGTCTCCTCAATAAATGGTGCTTGGAAAACTGGCTATCACTATGAAGAAGAATGAAACTAGAAGCCTATCTCTCACCACACAGAAAAATCAAAATGGACTAAAGACTTCAATCTAAAACCCAAAACTATGAAACTACTAAAAGAAAACTTTGAGGAAACTTTCCAAGACATTGGGCTGGACAAAGATTTCTTGAGTAATACTCCACAAGCACAAGCAATCAAAGCAAAAATGCACAAACGGGATCATATAAAGTTAAAAAGCTCTGCAGTGCAAAGGAAACAATCAACAAAGTGAAGAGACAATACACACAATAGAAGAAAATATTTGCAAACTATCAATCCAACAAGGGATTAATAATTAGAATATATAAGAAGTTCAAACAACACTATAAGAAAAAAATCTAATAATCTGATTTTAAAATGGACAGAAGATCTGAAGAGACATTTCCCAAAAGAAAACATACAAATGGTCCACAGGTATATGAAAAGGTTCTTGAAATCACTGATCATCAGAGAAATGCAAATTAAAACTACAATGAAATATCATCTTGCCACAGTTAAAATTGCTTTTATCCAAAAGATAGGCAATAACAAATGCTAGCAAGAATATGGAGAGAAAGAAACCCTTGTTCACTGTTGGCAGAAATATAAATTAGTACAACCACTATGAAGAATACTTTGGAGATTCCTCAAAAAACTGAAAATAGAGCTATGATGTGATCCAGCAATCCCACTGCTAGGTATGTGCCCCAGATAAAGGAAATCAGTATATCAAAGTGTTAGCTACACTCCATGTTTGTTGTAGCACTACTCACAATAGTCAAAATTTAGAATCAATCTAAGTGTCCATCAGCAGATGAATGGATCAGAAAAATGCGGTACATATACACAATGAAGTACTATGCAGCCATAAAAAAGAATGGTATCCTGTCAGTTGCAACAGCATGAATGGAACTATAGGTCACTTTGCTAAGTGAGATAAGCCAGGCACAGAAAGGAAAGCTTTGCATGTTCTCACTTTGTTGAAGGCAAAATTTAAAACAGTTGATCTCACGGAGATAGAGAATAAAATGATGGTTACTGGAGGCTGGAAAGAGTAGTCAGTGGGCAGCAGGGGAAGTGGGAAGGGTTCATGGGTACAAAAATACAATTAGATAGAATGAATAAGGTCTAGTATTGATAGCAGAATAGGATTACTACAGTCAACAATAATTTATTGTACATTTTAAAATAACTAAGAGTATAATTGAATTGTTTGTAATGTAAGAAGGGATAAATGCATGAGGTGATGGATACCCCATTTATCACAATGTAATTATTATGCCTTGTATGCCAGTATCCAATATCTGTACCTGTATCAAATATCCATGTATCAAATACTTATACCAAATATCTCATGTACTCACAAATACATTCAACTACTGTGTTCCCACAAAGATTAAAAATTTCAAAAAAACAGACCAAAAAAATAAAGATTTCATGACTTTATATGAAACTTTTTCCATTTCTCTTGCATATAATTTATCTGGTTTGAAAGCTTAAAGCATTGAAAAAGCACATTTGTACTCCTTATTATTCTTTCTCATGTATTGGTTCTCATTTCATTCCTAACCACATTTATTCAATTGGTTCTGATAGGAAGGTATATATTCTGCTTCTAAAGGTTGAGCACAAAATAGGGCTGAGTCATTATATTCCTCTCTGTCATCTGTCATTATGTGTCTAGGAAAGGGCCTCGCTTGTCCTGGATTTTATTCTTTTATTTAACACAGTTATCAAAGCCCTTTATTCTGTCCTCAGCATTTTTATAGGTCTCTGCACATTTTGTGCTTAACCTTTCTGACCATATTCTTGCAGAATATTTTGTATTTGTCCTTCATTGTACATATTTTTCTGCCTTTGCATACATCTCTGAAGAAGATATGGTCATGAGAGGTTTTCCAGTGCAGCCACATAGTTGTCTTTAGATATCTCTGCTGTTTCAAATGCTTTTTAAAATCCTTCATTCTTATTCAGCTTTTTTGTGTCTTATGGTCTCTGTCTTCTCATCTGGCCTATGGAAATCTGATTTCTAAAGTCAAGAGTGCCTTTGAATACCAAACCTTCCTTCCTTTGTCTTTCTCCTCACTGTCACTGCCTTTTTGGGTCAGTATGTGCCAGTAAAGTACACAAGCACGTTTTTCAAAAGCAGTGATGCCAAGTTCCTATTTAAATTAGTAAACATGTTCCTCTCAACTTATTCATGTGGAAGGAACAAAAATATTATATAGCAGTGTATGTGTGGATAGGGGCACATATTCCCTGTCCCCCATTTATATAAATATAAAATATCTAAGGCAGATGTTTCCATTTTCAGGATGACAGATATTTACATCAAGATATCATATTTTCCTTTAATATGTTTATGCTGACATTAACCCACACTTGGCTAAAAAAATATCATGTGTGGTAAGAGAAAAAGGAGACTGGAGAGCAATCATAAAAGTATTTTATATTTTATCAATATACTCTTACTACGAACTGTTAGAATAAATCGAAAAGCCCGTCTCTCTCTCTCTCTCTCTCTCTCTCTCACACACACACACACACACACACACACACAAAAAAAAAAAAAAAAAAAAAAAAAAAAACCTATATCACCGGAAAATAAATGTCCACATCATGGCTTACTGTTGCAGACCTCAAAGATTTTTCTTTTCTTTTCTTTTTTTTTTTTTTTCTGCCACTTCATTTATTTTACTTGCAGGAGGAGTTGAAACAAATTTTAAAGGAGATTTTCATTTCTCCCCTTAACATGAATCATTCAAGTAAAACCAACTTAACTACTGAAATGTAGCAAAGTAAGGGGAAAGCAGCACAACAATCCAAGAGGCAAAGGCTGGGGGGAAGAGGTGGGTGCAGTCTGCATATAGCATATGCATAAATGTCTTATGATTCACCTGCCCAGGACCACCTCCCCAGAAGGCAAGCACAAGGGCCCATTTTAAGAGGATGTTTTCCCCCAAACATCTGAGAATGCTTCAACTTAAACAGCAGATTTTTGTTTCCTATTAGAAACCAACAGTTCTGTTCGTAATTTCATTTCATTTGGAGGTAAGAGGACTAATTTGATGATTTTCAATCTCTTCGCCCCATCCTAATTTTAAAAGCCCTTTTTTTCTTTTCTTTTTTTAGGCATATGTAGTAATATTTGAAACCTTTAATTTGGGAAACTTTGATTCTTAAAAGATAAAACAAAACATGTGAATAAACTTTAAAGTGTTCACCTCAGTTTGGGACCCAACTGCCTGGATCTTTGTAAAAATTAGTTTTGTAAGTCAAGGAGGAGTTTAAGGCCTTTCCGACCACCTTGTGTTCCCCTTTTCTGCTCAGTCATGTATCACGTGGAGTTGCTCCTAACCACACCTCAAGTGCCTCTGAGCCCTATTTCCTGATTTCTTCTGGGCTGGACTTCCCATTCCCAAACTTTCTAGGTCCTGCTGATCCTCCCAGCAACAGGGCAGAAACTAGAGGGCAGTGTCTGGTCTGTTTTTAAAGAAACTTATGAATTCTATTATCTTTACAAATATAAGATGAGAAAATAATTTTTTCAATATTTTTTTATTAATCTTTATATAAAATGAAAAGAAACTCCTATAATCAATTAAGAAAGGTGGTTATGGCTGGGTGGTTCATGGGGTTTTTTTGGAACTTAAGGAGTTTTCATACTGAAATCCTATTTTGTACAAAACAACACAGATCTACTACCATAAAACATATAAGAAAAATAAAATCTAGAAAATATATTTTTAATAAGCACATAGGACTATCAATACAATGATAACCATTAAACATTTAAGGTGCGCATAAAAGGCACACATAATCTAATACTTTTTGTCCAAAATAATAAGGGTAAAGATATTTACTAAGTTCATTCATTGCTTGGTGTCTGCTTCCTGAATTTTTCTTAAGTTTGTATATCCATGTATTTTAAATTGTTCACAAAAACCAATGTTGTACCAGATCATAAATTGCCCATCCAGTGTAAAGGTTGTGGTTGCTGAGATAACAAATCTCATTACTTATATGCCCCTCCATTTCCAAAATAGTATCAATTCATTATTATTGTCATCATCTTGAAATTGATGTTTGCAATATAGGCAGACTGTTGAGCTTTCAGTCTGTTGGAGAACATTCTATTTTATTAGGCTTGTTTTAAAAATGGAAAATTTTATGATGTTGCTCATTAGGAACATAAAGATAACATCTTGAGTTTCAGATTTCAAGCATATTACTAGAGACATATTTTTTGGTAACAGAGAAGTCACAGTGTAGAATTATTTTAAAAATTATAGTTTATATATGATTTTCAATAAACTGAAAAATTATGAATCCATTGGTATAATTTAGTTTTTTAAAAGTTTGCTGACTTATTGTCTAAAAGCTATTCCTCTAACCCTCCAAAATTATATATCTTTATCTTATGACATAAAGCTTATAACCCATATGGAATATTAACCTTTAGTGTTAACTTCTACTTACAGTCTGCTTCGAAATCTATTGTTAATATAAGTAGACTTATATAATTTAGACTTTTAGCTAGAAGATGAATTTGATTTTTCATTAGGTATAAATGAGATGTAGGCGCCCCACCGTCCCCGGGCTAAACTAGAGTAGATGAGATGATTCCTTAATAGATAGGGTGGGAAGAGGTTGAAGAAACCAAGGGTAAGGAAAGAAAACACTTCAGACTTAATCTGAATTATGATTTTGTTAAAATCCTTTCAATTCTAAGCAAAATGTGTGGATAGAATAGAAGAAGATAGTGGGATCATTTCCTTGGTTATCACATAATTTTAAGACTGCAAACTCAACCTATACACAACATGACATCTGGAGTATGATGGCTTATACAATCTTATTCACTCATTATTTGAAAACAGGAGCAAAATAATAATGAGGACTGTCTAATGAATCTTATGGTAAAATTTAGCTAAAATGTTTTATCCATATTCAACAGTGAAACATGCAATTAGGTCATTTAGATGATTTAGTAATTTTTTTTATAAAGTGGCACCTTCACAACACTATATCGTTCTTTATCACCTCAGTCTTGAGCTAATATCATTATGGGTCACCAACAGTGTTGCTAGACATTGCAAGTACATGGTTTGTTTTGGGATAGAATATTCTACCACTATTAAGAGGTAGCCACCATGCAGTTTCATAGTGATAAGATATAAGATGTTTTCCAAACTTATTTAGTTAAGAAACTCTTGTCATTTGAGTAAATTTCTCTTCTGGACATTTATTTAACCGTTATGGCCTGGTTTCTCTTCAGCCTTTGCTGTAACATACTCTAATCAGTTTTGTGAGAGGATCAGTAAGATCCTGCCATTCTCATCACCCTCCTCTTTGGACATTTCCAAAATATTTTAAATTGTATATAAATCTGTCTTCTTCCCAAAAAGAGAGCTTATTGAGGGCACAGAACGTGTCTGGTTTGGTTCTTCCACCCCATTACCAAACACTCTCCTAGATTCCTGATGAAGAAATGTTTTCATTTTGTCTCTGTTTGCTTCAATTTCCCATTTGTTATTTCTCCTCTTTGTTCTTTCCTCCATTTTTTATTAGTAAAATCACTGAGAGGTGCCATGGGAAGTCTCCACAGGATTCACATCCTAGGAAGACACAGTCTTTAGATTTTGGGCCTAAAAATTCTGTTGCAAAAATAGATGAAAAACTAGACAGGATATTTGAAAAATGCCTAATGTAAAATTCAAATATGAATAGTGAAACTGGGTCAATATAATTTAGTCCAAGGGCAAAATGAATTTCTCAAATGTAATCATGTTCAAAAAGCAGTTTGTGGCAGATAAAGTGAGTTTTATAGTGAAATGGCAGAAAGAAATGAAAGGAATAAAGGCTCTGTCCAGTAAATTTTGCTTAAGGTCATTGCAGAAGCGCTAAGATTTACAGTGTCAAGAAGAAGGAAAAAAAAAAAAAAAAAAAAAAAAAAAAAAAAAAAAAAAAAAAAAAACAGGTAATGAGAGAATAAAAAAGAATAAATACAATTACTTACAGAGAAATTACTACATAATCTTTTTAAAACTCCCAATGATAAGTTAAAAAGAAATAATTATGTTTATTTGATTCAAATATCACAAAGCATGTTTAAGCTTAAATTTTAACACATAATCCACAAAAGATCTTCAAACAAGGAAAAAGAACACAGTTGGTAGATGATGAGAATTTCAATGATTAAAGAGAATGTTTAAAGAACTGAAATGAAAGAGACCCGAGGATATGTCTACTGCTGGTTTTCTGTAAAAATTCAATTGAAATTAAAGAAAAATATTTTAAGAGAATCATTGCTAACATCTGAAGAAAAAAATATATAAATACAATCAATAGACTATAATTTTTTAGGAATTTTTGGAATCAGATTAGCAAAGAAACAAAAGTAGGTAAAGTTTCAGCCTAAAGTAAGTGTGGTCTATCGTAGAGTTAAGACTAGTTCTTCCCTAACAAATCCTCAGAGACATGCTCAAAGCTCACAGTTAACGAATGGAAGGAATAGTAAATACTCTAGTGCTATCATCAGGGTAAATAATGAATGAAGTATATATAAAAGAGGTGCATTTGCTAGAACATTCACTCCCACCCTGCATTTGCGCTGTAGGACACAGTGACATTTGCGCTCAGAATAAACTTACATAACTTTTTTTTTGCTTAACTTACAATTTTTCTTTGAAAATTATTTAAGAAATATATGTACATAGTTATAAATAGCCAAAGTACTACAAATATCATTTTAAAATGGTAATCAACTGCCCACGGCACTTCCTACCCCTCAAAGGCAGTCAGTCACACACAACTCTTTTAAAACTGTTTTATTACTGTTGTTTCTTACTTTTAAAAATTTTAGACATTGTATTCTGCTTTCCAGCTTTAGAATATTAATATTTGGCCCTAATTCAGCAACACACATATTGTTAATACTTCATCTTGCCAATATGGACATATCATCATTTACTTGTTAAATCAACATTTAGTTTTCCAATTATTATGACTACATAAAATACTCAATCTGAATCAAGCAGTGCACTATAATTACATTTTCTGTACAGCTATATATTTTTCCTAAGGTTAATAATTACTTTAATATTTATTTGTTTAGTTTTCTTTATATCTATCATAACTTATCTTTAAAGTATCTGCCATAATTCTACAGCTCCTCTCAATATGGTCACACACTTGAGATAGTTTGTAGTCCCCATTTTTTTTTCTTGGAGACATTATTCTTTAATAACTCCATTCTCCTCCTCCAATCAGAATTGATTGTCTCTAGTGCTACTGCATAGTTGTGATCTTGGAAGTTCTATTCATCATCATCTTGAGACATCTCTTTATTACTCTATGAGTTGAAAAATCTATTTGCAAGATATTAAAATTTTTCTTTTTCTTGGTTTACTGCTTCCTGAAATAGTCTCTGTCCCACTCTTTCCCAACTTGTGCAATCTGTTTTGTCCTTCAAAATTTATGATGAAAGCTTTATTCAAAATAAAAAAAAAAACAGTATCTGTTCAGTCATGTTTAAGAACAAGAACAGCACAAAAAAAGCTGATTAGAAACTGAGTATGTGAGGGGAGGTTTAGTGACTGGTGGATATCCCATTGAGTGATTGATTAGAGACCTAGTTATATCACACAAGTATCCTAAAGAGTTAGTATTTTAAAATTTCTTAAAGGTTACTCGGGTTCTTCAAAGGAATAGAGTGAGTTATACTCACTGGACCGAAGGTATGTGGGGAATAAGCGAAGGGTGCAGTGGGGTTTCTTAGAATTAATTAATCATGTAAATTTCACACAATTTATATCTTTAGTGAGATGTCTCATTCCTGTTCTCTGTGCCTGACGTCCTCCAGAGCAAAGCAACACTTTTAATTTTACCAGATAGGAAAATTCCCATTTTTTACAAGTGGTGCTGTGGTGCCCATCTCTAAGTGTTGGTTGGGAATGGGGCCTATTGTTAAAGCATTCCTTATATAGGCTTTTAACTACTGCTGTTAGTTCAATTTTCCTCCTGCTCTCAAAGTTACCGAATGCCTATGCCTCCAATTCTTTTATTTTCTGAGGTTTCTGAGTAAAATTTGGTTTGTTTCATGTGATGCCCTTTCCCCAACTTCCTTCCTTTTATAGGTACTTAGAGAGGAGAAAATGAAAACCCAAGTCAATTACCACTTGTCATTTCACTTTCCATCTTTTGAAACAATATTAGCATCTTTTATCTGCTTTCATCACTTCCCCTTTGGTCCTAGTGGCTTTATAACTTTTTAAAGTTTCTTCACTATCATTATAGGGAGATCTCAGAGGGGGAGAAAAGATAAAGACATATTCTGAGAGAAATCTCAGAGCTACATTTTAAGTAAAGTGAATGACTGGCAGCATGAGTAATGAACCTAAAAGAGAAGGAGAATGGAACCTGAGATAATTCCGACAAAGAGAACAAAAGTTAAAAAAAAAAAAAAAAAAAAAAAAAAACCTGATTGTAACATTTTCCCTCAGGATAAAGCCTAAAGAGAATATGTGAAATTAGAGTCCTGACTCAAGAGACTCCCAGAAGGGATAGTGGACCTGGAGAAGCAAAAAATACATTCTCTAGGAAAGGAAAGGAAACATCTACACCCAGAGGAAAACCTATGGATACATTCCATGCAAACAAATGTTTAAGTCATCTCCCTTAATTACCTGACACAGACATCAAAATCAAAATCTGTATTCTTCAGCAGTTGAAATGTTTCACATTTAGGCTAATTAGGCTGAAAGTTTCAGGGAAACATATGAAGAAAAATGAATCACCAAATTTTAAAAAGTAGCTCTCAGATAATAAAGTTAATAGAGGAAATAGAATAAAATTTCTAAATAAGAATAATCACTATAATGAGAATAATTTTATAGAATATAATATGCCTTTTGAAAATGAATTTCACTTGTTAAAGGTCAAAGTTTTTAGAAATAATTCACTAAAATAATTAATGAACACAATGAATGAATGAAAATTAGTATAAAAATGGTGGTATGACACTAAAAGTACCACTTAAGCATAACTTTATACTATAGAGTGCCTGTATTCGAAAGGAAGAAAAGTCTTAAATCAATTAACTCAATTTCCACTATAAAAACAAGAAACTAAAAGCAACTTAAACCAAAGTAAGTAGAAGAAAGAAATCAAAGAACAGAACAAAAAGTAATGACAGACCAAAAATTTAAAAAACTAAAGTTCTGTTTTTAAGATAAACAAAATTGAAAAATTACAGCTAGAATGATCAAAAAGAAAAAAAGAGAGGGCTTAAACTTTCAGTATCAAGAATGAAAGCATGCAGGACACAGCAGGACAAGAATGAGACATCTCGCTGAAAAATAATGAAGATTCTAGGTATTAAAAGGATGGTACCAAAATTTATTACCAACTTTATATCAGAAAATTTGAAAATTTATGTTACATAAAATATTTAAAAGATAAAAACTACCAAAGCTCGGTTAAGAAAAATTAGATAACCTGACTAGCCCTATAACCATTTTTTTAAATTGGATTTATAGTTTAAAAAACCTTCTCACAAAGAAACCATCTAGGTGCAGATGGTTTTACTAATAAATTCTACCAAACATTTAAAGAAGAAATTATACTAATTTTATGTAAACTCTCTCAGAAAATTAAAAAGTCAGAAATAGTTCCCAACTCACTCTGTAAGGACAACTTTCCTTTGATACTCAAATCAGATAAATACAAGAAAAGAAAGAAAAGAAATCTATAGACCAATATCCGTCGGGAACATAGATGCAAAAATTTAGACAAAATTTAGCAAACTGAATTCAACAATATATAAAAAGAATGATATATTATGACCAAATAGAGCTTATTCTAGGTTGGATTAACATCCAAAAATCAATCAATGGAATAAACTGTATCTTTAAATTATTTCCAAAAGCTGTAGAATCATTTCGGTAGATGCAGTAAAAAGATTTGGCAAAATTCAACATCGATTTCTGTTATAAATCCTCAGAAAACTAGGAATAAAAAGGAATGTCTTCATCGTGTTAAAAGACACTAAAGAAAAGTACATGAGAGTCCTCCAACTTTCTAAGTCCTCACCTTTATAAGTTAACATTATAGTTAATGGTAAAAGGCGGAATTATTTAATCCTAATATTAGGTTGAGACAAGGATGCCTTTTCCCACCACTTCTACTCAAAATTTCACTGTGGGTTCTAGTCAAGGAAATCAGGCAGGAAAAATAATTGAAGGCATCCAGTTTGGAAAGAATGAAGTAAGCCTGTATTTATTTGTAGTCAATGTAGATCATATACGTAGAAAATTATATAAAACGCTACTAGCACTAATAAGTAAGTTTATCAAGGTGGTAAGATATAATATAAATATCCTGAAAGCAATTCCATTTCTATGTACTAGCAACAAACATGAAATTAAATTATTTTAAAATATCATTTAAAATAGCATCAAACATTTTAAAAATCTACTAAGAGCTATCTCTGAAGAAAAGGTGTACAGGCAATCTGAATTTAAAACCTACAGAGCATTGATGAGAAAAGTTAAAGAAGATCTGAATGAAAGAAGAGATACACATTAGTCATGTGTCAGAAGGCTCAATATTGTTAAAATGATAATTCTCCCCAAAGTGATCTATAAGTTCAATATAATATCAAAAACTGGCAGGCATTTTACAAATTAATCAGTTCATTCTAAATGTTTTTATGGGTTTGAAACAACTTAAAATAGACAAAACGTATTTGAAAAAGAAGACAAAGTTGGAGAACTCACACTTTTTATTTTAAAACTTATTATAAAGCCTACTGTAGTAATTAGACTGTTGTGGTATTGGCACCAAGATAGACAAATAGGTAAATGGAACAGAATAGAGTCCAGAAATGTATTTAGACTTCTATCAAGGAATATTTTTGACAATAGTACAAAGGCAATACAGTGGAGAAAGGACAGTCCTTTAAACAAATTATGCCAGAAAAATTATACACATACATACAAAAAAATCAATTCATACCTTACATCATATACAATAATTTAAAATTGATTAGAGACATAAATGTAAAACCATACACTATAATTTCTAGATTAACCTAACCTATTAATTAACAAATCTTTGTGTTCTTTGGTTAGAAAAATGTTTCTTTGATATGAGCCCAAAGACAGAATACATAAAGAAATAATACATTAGACTTCATAAAAATTTAAAACTTACATTTTTTTAAAGTTGATGTTAAGAGAATGAAATGACAAGTCACACAGACTGGGAGAAAATGCTTGCAACGTATATATCTGATAAAAGATTTGGGTCTAGAATATATGAAATACGTTTAGAGCTTTAACAAAATAAACAGCCCAATTCATAAAATGGGCAAAATAGTTGCACAGGCTTTTGACCAAAGAAGATATCGATATGACACTTAAGCACATTCAAATATGGTAAACACCATTAATCATCAGGTAAATGAAAAGTAAAGTATGATAAAGAAATGACAAGTCTATTAGAATGACTAAAATTGAAAAGACTGATCATACAAGTGTTGACAAGGATGTGGAGCAACTGGAACTCTTAAACACTGCTAGCAGAAATGTGAAATATTACAATAACTTTGGGAAACAGGAAACAGTTTGGCAGTTTTTCTAAAAGGTGCTTACCATATGATCCAGTACTCTACTTCTATATATTTACCCAAGAAAAATTAGATTATATGTCAATACAAAGACTTGGCCATGAATGTAACTAGCAGCTTTATTTACAGTAGTGAAAACCTGAAAACAAACCAAATATCAATCAACAGGAAAAACGATAAAGTGTTGTATATCCATACAAAGTACTGCTACTCAGAAATAAAAAGAATGAGCTACTTATGCATGCATCTACATGGATGAATCTCAAAATAAATATTCTCAGTAAAAATGTCAGAATTATAATTTCATTTATGTAAAATTCTAGAAAATACAAAGTAATATATAGTGACAGCAGAACTGTGGGTGCCTGTGGACATGAGGGAAGAATTACCAAGGGGCACAAGGAAATTCTGTGGATGATAGGTATGTTTTATGGATATATATCTTAATTCTTGTGATGGATTCATGGGTTTAAACATTTACAAAGCCTTATTAAATTGTATACTTCAAAGATGTATAATTTCTTCTATGCCAGAAGCTTCAAGGTCCACATTTATTCCCTTTCTAATGAGCAAGAAAGTGAGTTTGCTTCTCATAATGTTCAAACATACATCTCAGAATTGACACCTACTGGCCATAATGAGCATGACTTACATCATTTCTTTATACTAGAGCCAATCACACTAACTTGTGAATAGAAAATATGACTTATGACATTTAAGACCTATCCCAAGAGCATGAAATGAGGTGGATGCAACAAAACCACATGATTGGAAAATTCTGTGTACTGTTAAAATTGAAGAAAGTGGTAGCAAATACTGGGGGGAAAAACCTACAAAGATGTCCATTATAGGTTTTGAATGCTTTAGGGTCTTTAAAATCTCAGAATTCCTCATTTTGAGAATAAAATTCATTTTGAGGACTATATCCTTTGATCCAGTAAATGTGTGCTGAGTTCCTGATCATTTATTAGGCAATATGGTAGGCACTAGGATATAGTGGCAATAATAACAAGTGATATCCTTCCATTCATGAAACTCACATTCTGGTGTGAGAAGCAGAGTACAATAAAGTACCTAAACAAGTACATACATTTAACTAGTGATAATTACTACATTGCCTTTCTACAACTGATGTGGAGACCTAAATGAGGTAATGAAAACATTCATATAACAGTCTTGGGGAATAGCATTCTGGACATGGAAAATAGCAAACAAAAGTCATTGCATATAAACTTAGTTGTTTGAGGAAGGACAAGAAGACCATTGGGCTGCTCAAGAGTGAACATGGGGAAGAGTAGTCACATTAAGATGCTTGAGTGGTAGTCAGGACCCTGATCAAGTTTAGCCTTAAATGATATGAAAACAAGAGTGGATTGTATTCTAAATGTCACTAGAAGTCACTGGAGCATTTGTGCAAATATGTGATGTGATTTGATTTTACTTTATAGAAAAATTGCTCTTGTCCAGGTGTGGTGGCTCACATCTGAAATCCCAGCATTTTGGGAGGCTGAGGGGGACAGATCACCTGAGGTCAGGAGTTTGAGACCAGTCTGGCCAACATGGTGACACCCCATCTCTACTGAAAATACAAAAAAATTTGCTGGGTGTGGTAGTGCACGCCTGTCATCCCAGCTACTTGAGAGGCTGAGACAGGAGAATCACTTGAACCCCAGAGGTGGAGGTTGCAGTGAGCTGAGATCATGTCACTGTACTCCAGCCTGGGTGACAGAGACTCCATCTCAAAAAACAAAAAACAAAAAACAAAAAAAAGAAGAAAGAAAGAAAGATTGATTGCTCTGAATGTAGGAGGACAAGAAAGGAAGGAGAAAGATTAATTATAATGCATTTCTGTAGTCCAAAAAAGAGAGATTATGGTGACAGACTAGGATGAGAGAAGCGAAAGTAAGAATTAATTGAATTTGGAATATATTTTAACATTAAAGCAGATGTGACTTCCTGATAAATACAATGTATATAAGAAAGAAATTGAGAGTACGTATAAACCTGTGGCCCAAGAAACTGGGTAAATTTTGGTACTATTTACTGAAACAAGAAATACCAAAGTGAGAGTAGGTTGAGAGGCAGTCAAGAATGATATTTTTGCCATGTTAAGTATGTGATACTGGTTAAATATCCAATCAGAGATATTGAGTAGGCAACTGAGATAAATCTGAAACTCAGAGTGAAAGCCAGGTTACAAATAGAGGCTGAGCAGGGAGGGGGGAGGTGGTTTTGAGCCTTTAAAAAAAAGAAATACTTAAGTATAGCGTACATCCCTAGGAGAGGAATTCCTAGAGAATAGAAGGTTGTGGCAGTGAACAAGATAAACAAAATTTTGACCCTCATGTTATATTCTAATGACAATAGCCAATATATTTTAGGTTAATTGATGTATAATTGGTATACAAAAATCTGCACATATTTATTGTACATAATTCAATAGATTTGAACATATGCATATAACCATGAAACCATTGACACGATAAAGGTAATACATGTATCTATCTCCTTCAGAAGTTTCATCCCAAATTTCCCTCATTTTTGTAGTAAGAACATTTAACTTCTGAGCTACTTTAAGAAATTCTTCACCACAATATGATGTTGTTAACTACAGATATTATATTGTACAGAAAATCTCTAGAATTCATTTGTTTTCAATAACTGAAATTTTATACTCATGTAAAAACAACATTCTATTTCCCTATCCCCTAAGCCCCTGGCAACCACCATTCTATTTTGTTTCTTTGAGTTGGACTATTTTAGATATCTCATATAAGTGGAATTATGAGGTATTTGTCCTTCAGTGTCTGGTTTTCTTAGCATAATGTCCTCCAGGTTCATCCATGTTGTTTTGGTGACAAGATTTGCTTCTTCTTAATGGCTCAATAATATAATGAAATATTATGAACATAGTAGCATAGATAGTTTGAGATCCTGGTTTCACTTCAAGTGTACATATACCCAAAGTGGGATTTCTGGAACATATGATAGTTCTACTTGAATTTTTACAAGAACATTCACAGTGTTTTCCATGGCAGCTGCACCATTTTACATTCTTACAGTTTATAAGGGTTCCAAATTCTCCACATCCTCACCAACACTGAAAAAAATAGCCATCCTAACAGCTATGAGGTAATATATCATTGTAGTTTTGATTTTTATTTATGTGATGATTAGTGATATTGAGTACATTTTCATATGGCTGTTTTCTATTTGTATATGTTCTTCGTAAAAGTGTCTATTCAAGTTCTTTGCCCATGTTTAACTGGGTTGTTTGGATTATTTTGCCATTGAATTAATAGGGGTTCTTATATATTTTAGATAATGACCCCTTACCAGATATACAATTTGCAAATATTTTCTCCCATTCCATAGGTTGCGTTTTCACTCTGTTGATTCTTTCATTTGCTGTGTGGAAACTTTTTAGTTTAATATGATTCTACTTGTCAATGATTGCCTTTGTTGCCTGTGTTTTTTGTATCATATCCAAGAAATTATTGTAAAGACCAATGTAAAGAAGATTTCCTCCTGTTCTCTTCAAGAAGTTTTACATTGGCAGGTTTTATGTTTAGGTCTTCAATTCAGTTTGAGTTGATTCTGTGTATAGCGTAAGATAAAGATCCAATGCTTTTACCACATTCCATCCACTGTGATATACTTATTGTTAGTTGAACATGCCAAGCATTCACCTGCTTTAGGATACCTGCACTGGTTTTTCCCTTGCCTGAAGACGTCTCTTGTTTATTAACTTCGGATGTCAGCTCAAATGCTTTCTTAGTAAAGAGGCAGTCTTTGACCCCACCCTATAAAAAAATCATTCCACTGTCACTATTTCCCTTTTCTTATTTTTCTTAATAGTACTTGTCACTACTTGGCTTTATATGTTTATTTTATTAATCTATTACCAACTTTCCCCATAAAATTTACATTTCAAGCTATCTGCTGGTATACCAGTGCCTAGAACTATGCTTGGCATATTGGTATAACTGAATGCACATTCTCTGAATGAATGAATGACTGTGAATGCTTTCTCCATGCTTGCCAAGCTCACATCCTGGAACACTTTAAGTCTTTTACATGGAAGGGTCTTGCCTCAATTTTTTCACTGTAGATAATATGAGATACATATTAACACTCAAAGATACTTGTTGACTGTTTCCACATATTTGGAAAACTACTCTAGTTAGGATTAACATTAGCTAGGAAATGTTAATACCCAACATTATCTTGAATTGATATAATATGAATAACTACTGCACTTAATAAATTGTAAAATATATGAAAATATTAGTTTTTCAAGTTCTATTGTGTAACAAGTACAACAAATATTAGTGCTACACAACAGAAATAGGTTTAAGTGTTTCTGTACAGTATGTAGGCCAGGCGCCGTGGCTCACGCCTGGAATTCCCGCACTTTGGGAGGCTGAGGTGGGTGGATTACCTGAGATCAGGAGTTCGCAACCATCCTTGCCAACATGGTGGAACCTCTTGTCTCTACTAAAAATACAAAAATTCGATGGGAGTGGTGGTGTGCGCCTATAATTCCAGCTACTCAGGAGGCTGAAGCAGGAGAATTGCTTGAACCCGGGAGGTAGAGGTTGCAGTGAGCCAAGATCGCACCACTGCACTACAGCCTGGGGGGCATAGTGAGACTCTATCTCAAAAAAAAAAAAAAAAAATGTTTCTAAACAGCATTTGATTTTCAATAAATTGACTTTCAGAGACTTAAATAAGTCTCTTAAAATCATAGCACTAGTACATGACAGAGCTAGAACCCTGATTTCTTAACTCATGACTCCAGATTTCATGCTCATACTTCTCCTTCACCTTCTCATAGTTTCTCTTTCCCTAGCCACATGCTTCCTATCTTTGCCTTTGTCCTTCCCACATCCTTTGTTATCCAATCCATGCCACATCCTGATAGGTGTGCCATTAGTCACACTTTAGCTGATCTCTTCGCCTTCATCAAACTTTAACCCTTTATTGGCTTATTATTACATTCACTGAAGTTAAGGGTAAATGACCACTACTTAATGCAGTAACAAATATCACAAAACTAAGATGCTGTTAACGGAAATCTTCGGTTACCTAATGAGATGAGAAATTACTGTGAAAATCTTAAATCCTGGAGCCAGACCAGGGAAAGAGTATTATGGTGTGTTTGGGACTTTCTGAAGGCAGAGTATACACATTCACCATGGCAACTCCTGACTGTGCCTACTTAAAGGGTAAGCCATGGGCATACGTATACATACATGTTGACTGATAATACTGCTCTTACCCCAGAGAGTGTGAAATGATGAGAATTTCCCTTCACTTATCCGTGCTTTGAACTCCACTGACAGCTATATTTTTACTTTAAGCTAGGGAACACTGGTAATAAATATAAGGGGTAAGAATTAGTAGTAAGATTATTATTTTTGTTGATTTTCATCTTTAAATGGTGTGAGGTGAATTAAATATGTAACCTTTAAGCCAAATAATTTACTTAGGCACACCATCTGAACATATAATAAACATTTATTGAATAGATTCTATGCACAAAATTTTATTTTTGGCATTATGAGCGATAAAAAATAAATATTACACAATTCTAGCTCTAAAATTTTTCCTAATCTGCTGGATAAGATGGAAATGTACTTATTCATAATTTCATTCAGCATTGAAATTTTTCCATTTTTAAGTAATTCTTTGCTTTATATCTATATCTTTCCTACTATTCTCTACATACCATAACTAAGCATTGTGGTAAGTTTCGTTCATCATTTAATCTGGGTAAAACAACAAATGTATGTTATTCTAAGTGCTATCTATGCCACTAAGAGGTGCTTTTAATGTCTTTGCAAATAAGAGGTTCAAAGTAAATTAAACCCGTGGTACATACTTATAAGTCTGCTTCAACTCAAACATAGCTGTATGTTTTTTCCATTCTATTTAATGGCAGATACAGTACCATAGGCATTTAGCAGAAGAAACACACTGCATAGGTCATTCTGTACTCATTATGCACATCTTTAACCTCAGCAATAAATAGCTCTTGTTGGCATACAGAGAACTATATAGTCCCACCAGAAATTGTAGCTTGAGAGAGGCAATTATGCTTCCTGGGTCCTAGGCTACATGAAGAACAAGAAAATACAAAGACCTCTTTCTATTTAAATAGTACAATCCCTTTTTAAAATATGTACTATATCCAGAACCAATAGTATCCACTTTTCAAATTAAAAAAATTATATTAAAGTCCATTTTTTAAATCAAACTTACTAACACAAAAAAATGCAATTTAATATGTTTTAAAATTCTTGAATAAAGACTATCACATTTCTCGCATATTTTTTCTTTATATATTTAAATCTTGCTCAAGAAACTGGAGAGGTTTTGGAAACTTCTGAGATTGAAGAGGTTTAATTTTGTCAATTCCACATTTTTAGTTTAACAACTACATCTCCATTCAATGTTTCTGAAAGCATTCTATAGAAATCAGCACTTAAAAGCTAATCTGATTATATAGTTTGGCTCACTGTAGCTGCAACACTTCATTTTTTTTTTTCAGTGCAATGACTACTTTCATTGTAATTTCTCCCCCTATCAAAAATGGAGATTGTTATTGAATATTTTTGATTTAAAATATATAACTATTGTTATTACTATTGCATACCACATTTTCAATATTCTTTTAAGTAACTTTTCAAAAGGCCACAACATGCTGACTTCTAAAATATTAGTACATAATGTTGTTTTAATTTGCAAATATCTCCAAAGCAGCAAGTTACTTCATTTACTATGATTTATCTGCAATTAAAATAGAATATGTTTTATAAAATCACAATGATCCAAATATCTCCTTCTACAGAAGTTCAAGACTAACTTGGGCAACATAGTGAGACCCTGTCTCTACAAAAAATCTTTTAAAAAATAGCTGGGCGTGGTGGTATGTACCTTTGGTTACAGCTGCTCAAGAGGCTGAGGTGGGAGGATTGCTTGAGCCCAGGAACTCGAGGCTGCAGTGAGCCGTGATGCACTCCTGCCTGGGTGACAGAGCAAGAGACTGTCTCCAAAAAAACAAAACAAAACAAAACAAAAAAGGTGCTCTCTATAAGATTTATTTATTAAAATACTAAAATTCTAACTTCCATTATAGGTCAAGCATGGTTTAATTTTAGTACTACATTTATTACTGAAATCTTTGGACGTTTTTTGAAATGTTTGATATACCGAGAAATCATGTGCTATATTTAATTATTCAGTATTCTTGAACCGTTAGTGAATCTAGACCTCTGGACAGTTTTAAATTCATATAACAATGTTGGCATTATAGAAATGGTATACATTTCATATGTGGATTAAGACAAATGCAACATGTTTCAGAAGAAAAAGCTGAAATATAGTCACTTGCTATCTGGAAAAAAACTGCAAAGCAGTGACAAAGAGAAATAAAATGATAGAAGTAGAAAATTTGAGAAATGTAAGTACTCCCTTCACAATTTAATAATACAAGAAGTCTCTGTTAAAAAGGGTTAGGCCATAATGTCATCAAACAATGAATGCGATATGCTTCCAGCACAATAGAATGCAGTGGATGGAATGCTGATAGCATTTAGTCTGTCAAATAAGTCCTTAAACAATTAAATCAGATAGTAGTCTCACAAGTATGAAAGAGTGTTGATGAGAAATGATGAATATCTGAAGTTGTCAAACTTTTTAAATGTATAATTCACCAGAGCTCTGCTGTCAGACTTCTATAATATGGTGCTTATGTGAATTGGGACATATATTGGAACTTTTACTAAGAATATTTACTTAGCAGAATTATCAGCAAGAAAAGCCTATTGTTCATTAATTGCCTTTTTGTAGCCAAAATATTTGTAGGAGTGGAGATTTGGGGACCAAAAAGTTATAGTTGACCTCTAATTACATTAACCTCAACAAGTTGGATTATATCTTATAGACTGTTTACTTCACTTGATAATTCTATCAGGGATATGTAATATATAAGTTTACCTAAATAAGTTTTTTATTTCATTATGCTGTACATTGGGGAACAAAAATTCTTAACTATGCATTACAGTAAAAAGCAGTCTTCATTTATGTTGTATATGAAGGGAATAAATCTAGATCTCATTATTTCAGAAAGCATAAGGGCTCCATTTTAGTTCCCTGAGAACATAGTAAGATACCAAGAAAGAAGATATACTGTTGACATGTTTGCTTTTAGATTAGTCATTAATTCTGAGTTCATTTGATAGCTAAGAAAATTAAATCATCCAAATGTTCACATTGAGCTCTTCTATCCAGTCCAAAGTGCTGCCTATAGCAGATCTACAAATGCCTCAATCTCTCTATTATGAGAAATGGGTTTTAGTGACACAACTTGGGATGATAGGCATTTATTAATCATATATGCTAGTTAACATACTAACTAATATGTTCTCTACATAGGGATTGCCTAACATTTTAAAATAAATTACAGTAAACAATATTAAAATGTCTGCAACTACTTTTTTGCTGCTTCGATGTTTATTTTATTTAATTCTTCCAATGAGCACCTTGGGAAATTATTAGTATCCCAATTTAAAGATGAGGAATTTGAGGCTTAACAAGACTAAATAAATTTCCTACAGCCACACTGCTAATTCGTGTCTTAGCCAGAATTTAAAGGATATCCAAACTGACCTATGCTTCATCTATGACCTTCCACATAAAAACTAAATGTAAGCAATCCATTTTAACCTTTCCTTTATAATCCTCATGATATCAATCACCCTAGGCACTAGGTGTATATATATTGTCCTGTAACAGAGTTTTAGGTACCCCTATCTATGCTTTTCTGGATTCAAGTTTTATGTGTTTCAGTAGGATTCCAGATTCGGCATTTTAATTTTTTTTCTTCAAAAGAAATTAATGTTTTCTATTTTTTTTTTTTATTTTTAGGTTTCCATCAATTATTTCAGATAAAGAAGTGTAGGGCTCAATTTCTGAAAGGACCTAGCAATTCAGTACAAACATATGTGGTATAATTGTTTGACATAAACCCAATTTCCTTGAGGCTGAACTTTTCTGCCTTGAAACTCTTTATGGCCAGGGTTTCTCAGTGTTGACACTATTGACATTTTATACCGGTTAATTCTCTGTTCTGTGGGGAAGTTCTATGTATTTTAAGATGTTTAGCAAAATCTTTGGCCTCTACCTAGTAGATGCCAGTAGCATCTCCTTTTCCCCAGTCATGACAACTAAAAATGCCTTCTCCAGAAATTGCCAAAATAAATGTCACCTCAGTGGCAAAAGCATCTTCTGCTTAGAACCAAGGTTTTTGATGATATCACCAAGGAGAAAAGGACCAAATAAGAATCCTTCAGTGCAGTTTTATCTAATTCAGAAAGAAGGCAGAGTCATGGACATTGCTTTTCTGACCAACTAGAAGATTTTAAAGTTGCCTAATGAATAAAAAAGAGTTATGAATATGTAATCATAGGCATAGTTTATTTTCATCAATTTTTGTTAAAATTCAGCAAATGCTGCTTAAATAAATTTTATATAAATGATAAGATCTTGAAACATAGGAGAAAATCACTATGCATTTTGGTGTTTTAAAAATGATTACTGTTATAAATAATATACTCAGTTGTGGTTGCACATTGCAGAGTTTTTCCCCAACTTGTGCTCCCGTGGGTTGGATTCTATGCTTGGCCTAAAAAGCTATTTTCTCACTAGATTAAATATTGTAAAATAAAAATAAAATATGTAAATATAAAATGCCCCAAAGCAAAAAATCAATTTTCAACACAGATGGGTTTCAGGAGGTTTAATGCCAAAGATTTAAAAAATCTTGTGCCGGGGGGATTTTGTTTGCAACTGAAAGCAAATGTTTCCTGTGTTACCCCTCACAGAAGGATGAGTTTCATTTCCAAAGCAACTATTTGAAGGGTCATTTGAAATAAAGTGAAAAGTATTATATATCCAATTCCTTTTAATCCCAAAAGTATCATTAACTTAATCTGTCCTGCCCCTCAAAATTGAAAGAAAGAATAGTAGATAGCAAGGTGGGGAAAATGTTTTATGATGTGATTTTTCCAAAACAGGAATTAATTGGAAAAGGACAATTCTGAAGTTTTTATTCAGTGACAATCTGACATGGAGTCAATGGGAGTTGAATCTGAATAAGGAGATGCTCAATTCCCTTTCCATATGGTGAACTGATATCAATGAAATCTTCCACAGTTAGCAAAGAAAACCTTTCAGTTATCATCCAAGGATGAATTTTTTCACAGCCTTCCTCAGTCAATAAGTAAATTTTGCAGTGTATGGAGAGGTCGGGTTACCTAGCAAATAATATATCTAGTCATTTCCTTCGAAGAGCTTATAGTCCAAAAATGGTAGTTAGGGAAGAGACACAAGAAACTACTAGAAATATATAATTATACTTTTTTACCTAAACATACAATATGTACCCAATCAATGTTGAATCAATATTGAATTAAACTGAAATACATTCCATAAGTTTGAAAATAGACCCAATTTTTCTAGGATGACTTAAACTCTCGCACAAAGAAAAGTGACAAATGATACAAATTCTTAAAATTCTCTTAAAAATGCTTCAGAAAAAATTTTTTTAATTCCATTTGATTATTTAAAATGTGTGGCTTGGGCTATCAGCTGCAAAGTAAAGAGAGGTGAGTTAAGAAAGCATCATATTTAAAGCCACCCTACATCCCAGAATTTCTGCAGTAGCCCATTATCTCCATAAATTCACTTGAATTTTCCCCAGTTTAAAGCACACTCAAAATAAGCAAAAATATATTCCTAAATGCAAATTCTAAGGCATACATCTACTTGTGGCTTTGCCAGAAGTTCAAATGATTCTCTGTATAAATGTTCCTCTACAGCTTAACTTGTAATTAGACAAGTTTTAGGGTAACTATTTATTTATTAATATTCAACAGTCCCACTGTGGCAATATAGATAATCTGGGAGATGCACCTACAAATTAGAATATATAAAAGGAGAGAGTCTGTGGTTGAATTCACAGGCCCAAAGTATCTTTTGTAAGAAGTTACTCTGATGGCTATAGTTTCTTCTGCTTAGTGAAAGAATAATATCTTTTGCAATTTGAACAATCCCAATATGTTTAAGCTACCATATCCCTAGTCAAAATGAAATTTATTATTTTATATTACATAGTCCCAAAATATATGTTTAATGATAATCATACTTAGCACTGAAATCATTATGTATACATAATTATTTGTATAAACTAGATAAGAGAGTATTATATGTTATGTTATGGCATTATATACTCCTTTATTTTAGCTGGACACTATTTTAAACATAAAAATCACTCCTAATCAGTTTTGGTCAACTCAAAGGAAAAAGTTCACCTTGGGTATATCTCAAAGGACTTCTCTCTAGAGAGAACACCACCATACAAATGAATGACAAGGAACAGTAAGAAATATAAAATTATTAAATGATAAAATCTACTTATTAGTAAAAGCATATTTAAAATGTTAAAATGTTCACATTTTTTAATGCAACCTTTTAAAAAATAATACACATATTCCATATGATCTCCAGAGAACATAATCATGGAAATCTACATTTATAGTGATATAAGGAAGGAGTTTAATAAACTATATTATTAAGTTTATGCTGACCCTACAAATGTTTACTTTTAGACTTAAATTTAAGATTTATGTTAAAAATTCATATAATAAATTGTACACTGTCTACCATGGTAGCCACTGGTTTTATGTACCTATTTATATTTAAATTAGAGTTAATCAAAAATTATTACAGTTTTACCTTTAGTTCCTGCATCACACGAGTCACATTTCAAGTGCTCAATAGGCAGAAATCCCTCATCATAGACAATTCTATTGTGCAATGCTGCTGTGTATATTAGTAGTATAAATAGTGATATGAGACATATGTATATATTTGAAAGCTTTGAGAACTTTAAGAGAATTTACATTTTCCCACTTGTAGAACTCGACTTTTATAGGAAAGGCACTTCTAAAGACCGAAAACCAGTCTGATCTGATAATGCAACAAATCTATCAGTAATTCTAGTTAGGACCAGAAAATGTTAAATTAAGAATTTTCTACTTCACATGTTTTCTAAAATAGCTTTCTTAATTTCATTGACCAGCTATTCATCAAACTAATGACATGGCTGAAGAGTAAAAAAAGAAAATATTTGTATATAATTTTTCTGATTGTCTAATCATTCTCATTACTGTATACTTAGTTTTAACTTCATTTACAAACTTAGGAGCGTGGATGTTGTATCATCAGCGAGGATTCTCCAGAGAAACTGAGCCAATAGGTTAGATATAGATATATTTATTTTTCTATATTTATATTAGATATCTGTGTATATCCATATTTACACTTACACACACACACGTATACATACACACACACACATGTTTAGATGACATTTATTTTCAAGTGATTATCTCATTCAATTTGGGGAGGAGGCAAGTATGAAAGCTACGAGAAGTTCAACAGGTTATAAACTTAGGCAGGAGATTTGATCCTGCAGTCTTTAGGCAGAATTTCTTCCTCTCTAGAAAAGCTGAGTTTTTGCCCTTAAGGCCTTCAACCACTGGGTGAGGCCTACCCACATTATCAAGGGTAATCTTTACTTAAACTCAATGGATTGTAGATGTCAGTAAATCTATAAAATGCTGTCACAGCAACACCTAGAACAGTGTCTAATTAAGTAACAGGGCCTATCCAAATTCACATATAAAATTAATCATCACAGATGGTAATAAAACAATCTGAATTCGCTGAAATGGGACTTGGATGGGAGGGAGGTCTGTTTCCATGATCAAAATGTGTCAATTTCCTCCAGCATTTTCATCTACCAGTTTAGACATGGGTGGAAGACTAAACAACCCATGTTATGACAATGATACTGACAAGAGTTTCTTCATCCATGTGATTAAATAAGTAAATTGTAAGGACCTCCCTTCTTTGGACTAGTAGTTTGGAGAATTATCTGCAGTCTCCTGCCTTTGTCCCAGGACTGTTTGCAGAAGAGTGGCAACTGCACTCAAATCACTGTATCATTTATTATCCTTGGTCAAAACTCACTGAAAATAATACTGCATGCCTGTGTCCTGCCCTCACTCCTTCCAGCTTGACACTTGATTCCTATGATAATTAATATTCTTTTTCTCAGCTTCCTTTCTTTTTCTTTATTGTTCTAACTTGGATTTGTTTCAAGAGTTTATAGATCTACATTATGAATAAAATATTTTAACACATTGTCCAAAATAAATTTTTTAAAGATTACCATTTTGTAAATTCAAAATTACTCCAAATTAAGAAACAATATTGGGAAAATATTATGACAACAATTCATGCTGGATATGCTTTAAACTCAGAGTTTAAGGGTATACATTATATATTTCTTATTGGCATTCATTTAGTATTTCTTTCTAGTTGTAGAATAAAGCAAGAGAGAAGCTGAACATTCTTGCACATTTAAATCTCAAATAAAACGTACATGGCCTGTCTCCCCAAAAGCTTCATGTGATATGTCTCTGAATGCAAATGTGATCATGTTAAATAATGTACTTTCCGATAAGATTCTATAGTAATATGAAGAATCATACATCCACAGGATTCTAGATTACATGCTTTGAAAATTCCAAATAAGAATGTTCAAATTTATAACCCAGCACAGCAATTGCATTATAAAATAAAAGATGGATAGTGAATAAATACAAGGTTGTAATCAGTCACTGAGAAGGCTCTTGCTGACATCATAAAACATGGAGAAATAGCTGGAACAGCTTTCGTATGTTGGGAGACTCCCAAGAGTGATTTACAGCCACTTGCTTTATCAATTGTTGCACTTGATATATAAAGGAAATGCTTTGACCCTTTTCAATAGCCTTCTCTGACAATGTTTTTTTTTTTTTTTCCCTGAAGGGACGTGAGGGGATTTCCATGAAAACTCACTTCAAAACTTTTTGTCATGAGACAATAGTGTTTATTTATTCAACACATATTTATCAAGGACCCAAGGCCCCTGCTAAGTGTTAGATATACAGAGATGAGTGCCATAGCTTCCTGTTCTCAAGGAGTTTACAGGGATTTGAGTGCAGTTGTCATTACTTTGTATCAAAGTGCCACTTAGAAGGAATTTACAGCAGCCATCCAATCTGATCTCTATATAACCATAACTAAAACAATCTGGATGGATTCTTTTAGATGAACTTTTTATTTCACAATAATTTTAGATTTATAGAAGTTTAAAAGTTAGTACAGAGAGATGACGACTAATTTTAAGCGTCAAGTTGACTGGGCCACAGGGTGCCTAGACATTTGGTCAAACACTATTCTGCATGTATTTGTGAAGGGGTTTCTGGATGAGATTGACATTTAAATTGGTAGACTGTACAAGGCAAATTGTCCTCCATAATGTGAGTTAGCCCCATTCAATTAGTTAAAGTCTTGAATAGAAAAAAAAAAAAAAAAAAAAAAAAAACTGGACCAGCCTGACCAATATGTTGAAACCCTGTCTCGACTAAAAGTACAAAAATTAGCTGGGGGTGGTGGCGAGTGCCTAGCTACCTGGGAGGCCGAGGCAGGAGAATTGCTTGAACCCGCAGGCAGAGGTTGCAGTGAGCCAAGATGGTGCCATTGCACTCCAGCCTGGGCAACAAAGGGAGACTCCATTTCAAACAAAAAAAAAAAAAAGGAAAAAAATGCTAGCACCCTCTCCAGTAAGGGGAAATATCCTCCTGCCTGCCTGGATGCATTGGACTACAGCATTGTTTTTGTTTTCCTGCCTTCAGATTTTGATTGAAACTATACCATTGACTTTCCTGAGTATCCAGTTTGCCAATTACAGACCTTTGTAATACTCAGTCTCCACAATTGTGTGAGTATGTATGTGTATTTTTTATATATAGATATAATTTATATTTATAAATATGTATTATAATATGTAATAAATAGAATATATATATATAATATAGAATAAATGATGTATACAAATAAATATTTAGATAATATATAAATTATAATTTATATATTACATAAATTATATATAATTATATATAACATCTATAACAGAGATACAATTTATATAAATATTACATATTGTTTATCAAAATAGTATAATAATACATTAGTATATCAATACAATAGTAAACAATATTAATATTTATGTGTATATATAAAATATGTAATATATATTATATGTAATATATAATAATATTTGGTGTATATATATATATATATATATATATATATATATCCTATTGATTCTATTTCTTTGGAGAACCCTAATTAATATGCCAGTTCCCATATAGCCCTCGTCCAGTTTCATTTTCCCATTAATGTTATCATTACTATGATTCATCTGTAAAAACTAAAAAAAAAATGCTACATTGTTATTAACTAATCTGCAGACTTTATTTGAATTTCACTAGTTTTTCCTCTAAGTTATTTCTCTCTTCCAGTATCCCATAAAAAATATCACATTGCATTCATTTCATTGTTGCTGTGGTTTGAATGATGGTGTCCCTTCAAAACTGCATGTTAAAACTTAATCTCCAATCCAACAGTAATAGATGTGTGGCCTTTGGTGGTGATTAAGTCATGAGAGGTCTACCCTAATGTATGGGATTAGCACCCTTTAAAAGGTTTCTTGATAGGAATAGCATTGAATCTATAAATTAGTTTGGGCAGTATGGCCATTTTCACAATATTGATTCTTCCTAACCATGAGCATGGAATGTTTTTCCATCTGTTTGTGTCCTTATTTCCTTGAGCAGTGGTTTGTAGTTCTCCTTGAAGAGATCCTTCACATCCTTTGTTAGTTGTATTCCTAGGTATTTTATTCTCTTTGTAGCAATTCTGAATGGGAGTTCACTCACGATTTGGCTGTTTGTCTGTTACTGGTATATAGGAATGCCTGTGATTTTTGCACATTGATTTTGTATCTGAGACTTTGCTGAAGTTGCTTATCATCTTAAGGAAATTTTAGGCTGAGATGATGGGGTCTTCTAAATATACAATCATGTCATCTGCAAATACAGACAATTTGACTTCCTCTCTTCCTAATTGAATACGCTTTCTTTCTTTTGCTTGTCTGATTGCTCTGGCTAGAACTTTCAATATTATGTTGAATAGGAATGGTGAGAGAGGGCACATTTGTCTGGTGCCAGTTTTCAAAGGGAATGCTTCCAGTTTTTGCCCATTCAGTATGATATTGACTGTGGGTTTGTTGTAAATAGCTTTTATTATTTTGAGATACGTTCCATCAATACGTAGTTTATTAAGGTTTTTTAGCATAAAGGGCTACGGGCTACATGCACACCTTATGTTAATTGCGACACTGTTTACAATAGTAAAGACTTGGAACCAACCCAAATGACCATCAAAGATAGACTGGATAAAGAAAATCTGGCACATATACACTATGGAATACTATGCAGCCATAAAAAAGAATGAGTTCATGTCCTTTGCAGGGATATGGATGAAGCTGGAAACCATCATTCTCAGCAAACTGACACAAGAACAGAAAACCAAACACTGCGTGTTCTCACTTATAGGTGGGTGTTGAACAATGAGAACACATGGACACAGCAAGGGGAACATCACACATGGGGTTTGTTGGGGGTGGGGGACTAGGGGAGAGATAGCAGGGGTGGGGAGGTTGGAGAGGGATAACATTGGGAGAAATGCCTGATGTAGGTGACGAGGGGATAGAAGCAGCAAACCACCATGGCATGTGTGTACCTATGCAACAATCCTGCAAGTTCTGCACACATACCCCAGAACTTAAAGTATAATAATTTAGAAAAAGAGTTCTTAAGGGTGAAATGAGTGCCCTCTTGCCTTTCCATTACTCCTGCCATATGAGGATGCAAGAGCAAGGAACCATCTTGGAAGTACAGAATAACTCTCACCAGACACCAATCTCAGATATCTTAATCTCAGATTTCCCAGCCTCTGGAACTGTGAGGCATAAATTTCTATTATTTATAAACTACTCAGTTTCAGGTATTTTGTTACAATAGCAAAAATGGACTTAGACAATTTGCATGTCTCGTTAGTATCCTCTGGTTTGTAACACTTTGTTAGAGTCTTTCCTTGTTTTTCTTGACATCGACTGTTTTGAAGAGAACTAATCACCTATTTTGAAGAATATATCTTATTTTGGGTTTTCTGATTATTTTCTCATAATTAGACTGGAATTATGAATTTGAGAGAATACGACAAAGATTCAGTGCCCTTTTCATGGCATCATATCAAGAGTACATATTCCTATAACATCACTGATTATATTAACCTTGATCACTTTAAGGTACTATTTCTTAATTATAACGTTAGCATTTCTCACTTTCCATAATCTATTCTTATGAAGTGAGTTGCTATGTGTAGTTCATACAAAGAGGGATGAGAAGAGGTAAGTTCTACCACTTGAAAGAAAAAATATTTACAAATATTTTGACGGGGTTTTAGAAATGACATGGTTAAGATAGGCTCATTTCTCAGTAGAAGAGATTTCATCAAGAGACTGAATATGTGATGCTGACACATGGATATTCAAAATAAAAATCTGTGTTTATGTTTGCATAGATTTCAGGTCATGTTCATGGTGACACGTCTGGGGTTTATGCGTAGTAAACCATTGAAGGCTACTTTTTCTTCATTTGGAGCTGTTTAATGTTTCTCAGACTGGTGAAAGATAAGAAAGAGAAATGTACACTAAAATGTAATTCCTGCCTTTTGGCACTTAATTTCAAAGGTGAGATTTGTCCCTTCGGTCTCAATATTTATTTAAAGTCTGGATCTCCCATCCTTGATGTTAGAAACTAATAAGAAATCTCACAAATGCCTAACGCATTGTGAAAGTTATTAAGTCTTAAGTGTTTAAGTCTAGCTATTTGAAAACATTAGGTTATCTTCAAAAGAAACATTTCTCATTGTTATCATCCCTGGATTCTGTTTCTTTATAGATTTCATTATAACTCCTTACCCAATTCCTATGGTGGTTGAGAAAATCCTATGTTCCCGTATGTCATATTGAGCAACTAATTCTTTCTCTTGAAATGAATCAATCAATATATACATTTGAACTTTATGATTTTTGTCATCAACCCACAAAATGTGTTTTGTCTTCTAATTTTAGCTTTGGAAAAGTCAGTCACATCACTGAACACCATTAACTAAATAATAAAGGTGAAGAATAAACAACGAATTCTACTTCAATAATAAATTTTACATTACATTACAGTCTATAGGTTTTTAAATACGTGCTCTCATGTGATCATCTGATCTACCCCCAAAATCTCAGAATGAAGCCATAGATTAAAAATTATAATTTTAAAGTGAAAAAATCTAAGTCTCACAGAAGGCAAGTGTTAAGAATTACTGACCCTGACAATTAGGACCACGTTTAAAACCCAAGTTTTCTGAGTATGTGTCAATCAGATTGAGTAAATTTACATTGTATACCAGCATCCCATGAGCTTAAAACATCAAAAGTTTATTTCTTACTCACCGAGTCCATTCTGAGTCTGGGTGTATTTCCTGGACTTCTGGCCACTATTTCATCATTCAGTATTCCAGATCAGTTGAGCCTTATTTCCTCACGCTCAATGTAATAAACAAAATCCTCCATAATTACTATGGCAAGGAAAGAGAGAATAGAGAATTCCACATCAGTCCTTAAATGCTGGTACAGAGAAGTAGCACACAAGACTTCTAGTGGTTTTAATAGAGAAATCATGTTATGTATCATATTTAACTTCAAGGATGCAAATGCCCACAAGGAGAAGAGAGTCAGTGATTTTGGTGAACATACTTGTTTGGTTTTCTTCTGCAAGTCAATGCTTTCTCAGCTCAGAATGTTTACGAGTAGTGTCATTAATGAATTATCAATTAATGAAGTACTCTTTTAGACCTATAGTGTAAACAATTGTATAACTCTAAGCAATGTTTCAATCTAAGTAACTTATAACATTCTCAAAGAGGCATGATTATCTGGTCATCAAGAACTTGAGCTTTGAAGTCAGAACAAATTTGGTTCAGACTCAGTTCTACTAACTACTAGCCTTGTGACCTGGGACAACGTATTTAATTGGAATAAGGAAGAGATAAAAATACTATCTATATCACAGATTTCTTGTGAGCATTGGGAAAGATAATACAACAAAGCATAGTGCATTTTCAAAAAGTTAGGACAGGATTTTGGATATTCCCAATACAAAGAAATGATGAATACTTGAGGTGATGTATATGCCTATTATGCTGATTTGATCATTATGCATTGTATGCAAGTATCAAAATATCACTCTGTACCCCATGAATATATACAATTATTATATACCAGTTTTTTTAGGTATAGAATTTGGCACATACTAGGCCCTCAATCAATGTATACAACTTTTATTACACTGTAGCCCACTGTAATTTTAATAAACATAGGTCTCAGGTTTTCATAGACAATCTTAATTATAGTCTTAATTTCACCAACCCTATATATATTTACAAGCAAACCTCATTTTATTGTACTTTATTGCTCCTTACAGATACTGCAATTTTGGGAAACTGAAGATTTGTGACAGCTTTGCATCTGGCAATCTATGGGCACCATTTTTGCAACAGCACACATTCATTTCATGTCTCTGTCATACTTTGGTAATTCAGTACTTCAAAATTTTTACTGTATCTGTTACAGTGATCTGTGATCAGTGACCTTTGATGTTACTATTATAATTGTTTGGAGGCATGACAAACCACACCCATATAAAACAGCTAACCTAATTGATAAATGTTGTATGTTCTGACTGCTGCACTGACCAGATGTTTCCTCATCTCTCTCCTTCACCCCAGGTCTCCTTATTCCTTAAGACTAAACAATATTGAAATTCAGCCTATTAATAACTCTGCAATGTCCTCTAAGTGTTCAAGTGAAGGAGTCACACATCTCTCACTTTAAATCAAAGGCTAGAAATAAGTAAGCTTAGTGAAGAAGGCATGTCAAAAGCAAAGATAGTCTGAAAGGTAAGGCTCTTAACACAAAACGGCTAGCCAAGTTGTGAATGGGAAGTAAAAGTTCTGAATGAAATTAAAAATGCTACTCCAGTGAACCCACAAATGATACGAAAATGAAACAGCCTCATTATTGATATGGAGAAAGTCTTTGTGGTTTGTAAAAAAGACCAAACCAGCTGCAACATTTCCTTAAGCCAAAGGGAATAAGCCAAAGCCTTATCTGGACCAAGGTCCTAACTCTGCTAAATTATTTGAAGGTAGGAAGAGATAAGGAAGCTGCAGGAGAAGTTTGAAACTAACAGAGGTTGTTTTATGAGGCCTAAGGAAAGAAGCCATTTCCGTTACATACAAGTGCAAGGTGAAACAGCAAGTGCTAATGTAGAAACTACAGCAAGTTTTTCAGAATATCCAGCTAAAGTCACTGACAAAGGTGGCTATACTAAATGGATTTTCAATGTAGACAAAACAGTCTTCCATTGGAAGACATCATCTAGGTTTTTCATAACTTTAGAGGAGAAGTCAGTGTCTGGTTTCAAAGCTCTAAAGGACAGGCTGACCCTCTTCTTAGGGGCTATTGCAGCTGATGTTTCTAAGTTAAAGTCAAAGCTCATTTCCCATTCTGAAAATCCTAGGGGCCTTAAGATTTATGCTAAATCTACTCTACCTGTGCTCTATAAACAGAACAACAAAGCCTGGATGACAGCACATCTGTTTATAGCATGTTTTACTGAATATTTTAAGTCCACTGTTGAAACATCAGAAAAAAAAAAAGATTTCTTTCAAAATATTACTGCTTCTTGACAATGCATCTGGTTATCCAATAGCTCTGATGGAGATGTACAAGGAGATTAATGTTTTTATGCCCATTGACAAAACATGCATTTTGCAGCCCACAGATCAAGAAGCAATTCCAACTTTCAATCTTATTGTTTAAGAAATACATATTGTAGGGCTACAGCCTCCATAGATACTGATTTTTCTGATGAATCTCAGAAAACTCTGTTGAAAATCTGGAAAACATTCACAATTCTAGATGCTATGCATGATGCTATACATTAAGATCATGCATGAATCATGGCAGGAGGTCAAAATATCAACATTACCAGAAGTTTGGAAGAAGTTAATTCCAACCCTCATGAATGACTTTGAGGGGTTCAAGACTTCACTGGAGGAAGTACTTTTAAGTGTGACAGAAAACAGCAAGAGAATGAGAACTAGAAGTGAGGCCTGAAGATGTGACCCGAAGTGCTGTAATATCATGAAAAAGTTTAACATATTTGGTGTTACTTTCTACAGATGAACAAAGAAAGTGGTCTCAGATGAGCAAAGAAAGTGGTTTCTTAAATGGAATCTGCTTCTGATATGAACATTGTAGAAATGACAACAAATGATTTAGAATACTGCATAAACTTAGTTGATAAAGAAGCAGCAGGGTTTGAAAGGATTTACTCCAATTTTGAAAGTAGCTCTACTATGGATAAAATGCTACCAAAAAGGATCGCATGCTACAGAGAAATTTTTGTGAAAGGAAGAGTCAATTGATGCAACAAACTTCATTGTTTTCTTATTTGAAGAAATTGATTGCCACAGTCACCCCAACCTTCAGCAACCAATGCTTTAATCAGTCAGCAGCCATCAACATTGAAGCGAAACTCTCCACCAGCAAATAAGGTTATGAATTGCTAAAGGCTCAGATGATTATTAGTGTATTTTACAATAAGGTATTTTTAAATTAAGGTATATACATTCTTTTTAGATATAATGCTACTGCACACTTAATGGGCTACAATATAGTACAGACATAAATCTTATATAAACTGGGAAACCAAAAATATTGTGTGATGCCTTTTATTTTGATTTTTGTTTTATTGTGTTAGTCTGGAACTGAGTCCTCAATATCTTTGAGGTATGCCTGTACTTTGCTACAAAAACATTGCTACTACAAGTATAATCTACAACACAAAACATCTGAAATCTTAAAGAATAACAAATTACACATAAAAATGCTTGAGTATGAATATTAATACACTACAACAATATTTTTAAAAGAGTGAAAGAAATGCCGCATATAGGTGACGGGAGGATGGAGGCAGCAAACCACATTGCCACATATGTACTTATGCAACAATCCTTCATGATCTGCACATGTACCCCAGAAACTAAAGTACAATTAAAAAAAAGAGTGGCAAGAATATAACATCTACTTTGCTTCCCTTCTATTTAACAAGGTCATTACTGCCAGGTGCAGTGGCTCACACCTGTAATCCAAGTGCTTGGGAGACCAAGGCAGAAGGATTGCTTAATGCCAGGAATTCAAGACCTGCCTGGGCAACATAGCAAGACCGTATCTCAAAACAGTAAGGAAATTAGCCAGGCCTGGTGGCACGTGACTGTAGTCCTAGCTCTCGGGAGGCTGAAACAAGATTGCTTGAACTCAGGGGTTCAAGACTGCAGTGAGCTATGATTGTACCATTGCACTTCAGTCTGGGCAATGGAGTGAGATTCTGTCTTTAAAAATATTTTTTTTAATAAAGAAAAATGAGGTAATTACCTAGTGAGAAGAAGAAATCAAAATGTTCCCATATAAGTTATTTAGTATTTCATGCTGTATACTTTATTATTCTGAGTTCTGGTAGATATATGCCAATTGATTCTTTGGTGCTTGGAGCCATGACCTACTACGATGGAAATGTCTAAAAAATTAGGAAGCTAGGAATATGATTAAAATATCAGAACCTTTGCATGTTCTGTACAGTATATGTTATAACTGAAGGCATAGAAATTTAGTGGTCACCATAAGCATTAGCATAACAGAAATATCATCTTTTGTATTTAATTTGAAGTATGTAATACTATGTACACACTTAATATTGTCAGTTAATATGCTTGCAAACACTAGCTTTTCTCCAATGCCAGCAAATCAAAACTGAACACTTCCTATTTTCATTCACTTGATATAAATAATTCTCTAATTTTGCAACAGTTACACATAAGAAAATGTTTTTTAAAAAAATAACAGGTTCATCTAACTGGATCCTCAGAGGTGAATTATTTCAAACTTTTGAAGTTTAGCCATCCATAATATTAATAATTTTGTGTTTTGCATTTGTATCTGTGTGAAGCATGAATTCATCTTTAAAATGACACTAATATAATCTGCTAACTTATTTTGTATAAATCAACAAATGCATACAAATGGAAAGAAATTATTGACCTAAGGTGAAGATAAAAAATTATTTTTTTAACCCTCATCCTATGCTAACTGATAAGCACTACTGAAATAATATTCATCATACAAATATTTTTTGAATATGGTCCTTACTCCATTATCACTTTTTAATAAAGTGGTATGTTTATTATGGCTGTCATTAATTAAAATTTGGCCCATTTTTCTTCTTTCTAAAACATAGGTGGACTTTTGAAATCTAACTGAAATCAATTACAAATGACAATTTTTGCCTTCCTTTTCAGAAAAAAAACAAATTTCTTTTAAATTCCATTTTTCATAGTCTCCCACACATATCCACACATACGCCGATTCTGAGAAATGCATTTCCCAGATTATCTCAGTAAGATCATCTTTCCTTGCTAATTTACACTGAGTGAATTTTGCATCCCTATATGAGGGTGACAACATCAAAATAAATTGGTATAATACCACCAGATTGCCTCCCAACTTTAAAGTTTTATATCAGATATTTTGGACACTCTCATTTCCCAAGGTCAATATTAAAATATTAAAATACTTTCTATTAAGACATTCTTATGCAAAAAACTAGTTTGCATATCAGAAAAAATTAAGATTTTAAAAAATTATCCCAGAAAATTAAAGAGGAATAAAAATAATAATTTGTAGTAAATAACTAATATCTTATGGGAGCACTTTTCCTCAAAACACATACTGGGAAATAGTGAAGAAGACAGTATGCTGCTTAATAGCAGTGACTATGATTTATTTTTCTGTGCAATTTCTTTAGTACCTAGCTTAGTGCTAGTAAGTGTCTAGTGAATGGACGGATAGATAGATGAATGGGAGGATGGAAGAATTAGGAAATGAATAAAATGACTTCAGATCAACATTTGAAGTAGGTCACAGACTTTACTTTATAAGTTCAAAATAGCTTTGACCCAAGAAAAGTTCTTTCTGTACTCTATTAAGTGGCCTTTTAAGATCTGAACTTGACATTATCATCAAATCAGTAGACACATTTCAAGAAATAATACATGATTTTGACCTTTTTTATTGTAGCCACCACATCATCAGTCTGCTTGATTAACTTGTCAGCTTTCTCCTCTCCAGATAGTGAGCCATGCTCTTTGAACTAAAAACTTTTAAAATGGGGAAAGAATCCATGATAAGGTCAAGATATATCAATAAAGAAAGTAGAGCAATGATTTTTAATTTTATTTTTATAAAATGAAAGTGACTGAAAACTGATTAGTGCCTGTCTCATGACACTTCATTTATTCATGATTTTTATCTAAGTAGGACCAAGATTTTCTTAAAGACTTTGAAATAAATGTAAGATACATTTCTATTTTAAGACCCTAAAAACAAAAAGCTCTTTATAGAATGGCAACCTGAGTTGCATATTCAGGAATTATCTTAAATAAACAGAATAGTAAAATGTCCTGAACTAAGCAGAGATAAACAACACTACATTTTCTAAATCTAGTTGTTATTACTGTCAATCAACATTTTGGAAGATCCTCTTTTACACAAGGCACTGTATTATGTCTTATGAGGAAGTTAGAAAATAAGTCTTCCACATGCCCAGGATTGATGTAATTTATGTAGAAAAACAGTTATGTGTAACTTAGCATAACACCACTTAGAAACATTGTTACAAAAACATACATAGGTTTAAAAACATTTAAGTTTAAATACTCAGAACTAATATGCAGAGAATACCATAGTGAAGGAAGGATTTGAATGGTTATTCATAATGGATCAGCTAAGTCAATGGTTCTCAATTGGTGGCAATGTTGTCCCCCAGAGGCATTTGTCAATGTCTGGAGGCATTTTTGGTTGTCACAATTGGGGGTATGCTATCAAAATGTAGTGAGCAAAGACTATGGATGCTGGTGAACCTTGTACAATGAATAGGCTTGTTTCCCTCAACAAGGAATTATTTGGCCCAGAATGCCAGTAACTCTGAGGTCAAGAAGCCTTCAGTTAAGTTCTGGTAAGGCAAATTCATGGTACTCTTGGTGTTCAGCTTTCATCATCTTCCCACAATATCAGGCTACTAAATTTGCACTAACACAATCAATATTTGAATGCACACATTACTCTAAAAGTTATATGATCTAAGTTTATTTTCCTACTTTAATGTAATGACATTTGACCCATCTACATCAAAACAACATTAATGGTGAATATAAACAATGTTATTGTTTCTTAGAGTATGAGATAAGATTATCTAATTTTCCATGGCTATTTTAAATTTTCAAAGAGGAAGAATAATGAATCAGCAAAAAATTAATAACAGCTATTAGAACAAGTTTTATCTTGATGATAAAAAACAAGAATTATCCACGGTGACCACAAGGCATATAATCAGCATGGATGATTTTTATTTTAAATGACACCCTTTGCTCAAGTGCTTTTACCTCTCAGAAAGAGAGGTCTCCTAATATCAAAAACTAAATATTTCTTAATTCTCTCATCAGAGTCTTTTTTAACCATTAGAAAGTCAGGATTAGAAAATGAAAAGTCTGAAGATTAAGGTATAACTTTTTTTTTTTAAAAGGCAAACCATTACTGCCCAAAGTCTCGCCTTTGTCAGTGAAAAGTACCTACTCTGTGAATAAAACTATCTGGAACATACTAGTCTCACTTCTGACTGTGTTTCATTGAGGTTTCATATGCCCTTTGACTTGTTTCTAAAAGAAATGCAGCAATCTCATGAGTAGAAAGAAAAAAAACCTCAGGACTCCGTTTCACATTTGGTAATCTGAAAATATGAGATATGATTTTTAAATGACCCCTGACAAGAGGTATTAAACAATGTTCCGAGATTTTATTTTAGAAAAGTCAGACTGGAAAAAAGTTTTAGCAAAACCTCTGAGTATATCTTCTATAATAATCCCGCCTCTGTCTCTGCTCCTCAGTTCCCAGCATCCTTTACTACAGTGTTTCCATGCTTTCTTCCTTCACCTGGCCAATGTTTTATATGCCAGAACTTATATGGCCCTGTCTCCTTCAGCAGATGTTCCATTTTTTGGTCACTGGCAGGTAATCAAAATAGCCAATACATACTAATCATCGCCAAGCGTAATTTTTCCAAAATACTGTAACTGTATTTTAATATGGGTCTTCTAGAAATAACTTACACGAATGCAGCGATTCAAAAGCAACATTAATTACCATATTGATTGCATTTTTGGCCTAATGCATTATTAATATACAAAAGATGCAGCTTATCCAAATGATAATTAATACAATAAATTCATAGACCTAAAAAAATAAAATACGAAATAATTGAGATGTAGGTGTCTTTCACAGAAAGTGACCCTGATCATAATAAAGTATACACATCCATATTCAGTGATTATAGGAAAGGAATCAATCTTTTGTAGTATTAATATACTTTTGTGGTACAATCTGAATTTTTTCTATTTTTTATAAATATTAATCTAAAATATTCTAAAAATAATGTATTTCTCGGTTATTGTCATTTTGAGTTTGTCTTGATTAACAACAATTCAAAGAATACAACTGACAACTGAACAAGTATTCATTAAAGGATAAATAGTACGGGCACATCTTCCAACTTATTTATATAATAAATAATTCTAGCAAAAGTCAACTATTTCATTTTACAAATGAACAGAATACTTAAGGGGATATAGGAAGACAGAGCTCTATTAGATTAAGACTGTATGTAATTTGGTGTGAAATTTATTTTTTGTGTGTGAGATTTACAAGTGAGTGTGATATTCATCTGGATTGTCAGCTAAAACCCAGGAAAACATGGATAAAGAATGGCAGAATTTTCATAGCCTGAGAGGGAAGTTAAGCTTCATGATACCATTACAAACTGTAAAAACTGGGAAGGAGTGAGTCTGGTTGTTATAGTTAAGAACATTTGGTGAATGACAGACTGAAAATGATGGTTACACCAAGGGAGGAGAGATCATTTCAGCATAGGAGGAAAATATATGATATAATAGTATGTATAAAGAGTCATAAAATAATACATTGCCAAGAGGAAAAGGAGATAATGTAAGAAAGAGAAAGAAAATGTTATAACTGTTTATCACACACATATTCCTCCTGCATCAGCCTCTGGAAGAGTTGGGATTATGGGTACATGGAACTGCACCCTATACCAAAATACATTTTTAAAAGAAGCATAGCATATTACACTTAGGATGAGGCATAAAAAGTTAATCTCCTTCATTTTGAAAGTGAATAGAATAAGGTCCTGAGAGATAATAGTTGCCTAAAGCCACAAAATCAATTAATGACGTGATAATACCACGTTATAGTGTACTGCAAGTATGACTTAAGTTCTTTTTTATTATACTTTAAGTTCTGGGGTACATGTGCGGATCATGCAGAATTGTTACATAGGTATACACATGCCATGGTGGTTTGCTGCTTCCATCCCCCCATCACCTACATTAAGTATTCCTCCTAATGTTAGCTCTCCCCAATTCCCCCACCCCCTGCTACCCCTCCCCTCACTTAGCTCTTATAGCAACTTTATGAGGAAGGCACTATTAGTGTTCCAATTTTCAGGTGAAGAAATGGAGACTAAATGGGGGAGTAACTGAACCAAACTTTCACAAATTAAGAAAAAGAATGAATGAAAGAAAACTACAACTTTGAATTTAGGTAGTCTACCTCTGGACACCTCTAGGCTCTATTGCCTCCAAAAGGTGGAATTTGTCCTTAATACCTACTTTGTCAAGATCTGTAAGGTTAACAAAATGAGCAAAAGCCTAGACACCCTTGATTGTTCATTGAGGCAACATGCAAATAAAATACAAAAGAACAGAAAGTTACTTGTAATCTAAGCAAACTTCTCATTGCTTCAAAAAAAAAAATCAAGTGTAATAAATCTTTATGGGAGAAATTTCTTTTGTCTGCGAGGTCCACTAATAAGGGTAGATGCTTGGAATGAGTCAATAGAGCAGATAAATTTGATTATACAATAGAGAGAAAACAACCATATGACCCAGTGATCCCTCTGTTGGGTATATAACCAAAATGAATCAAATCGACACCTCATAGAGATATCTGTGTTTTCACATTCATTGCATCATTATTCACAATAACCAAGACAGGGAAACAATCTAAGTGTCCAAGGATGGATGAATAGATTAAGAAAATGTGGGGTGGGTGGGTGGGTGGGTGTGTGTGTGTGTGTGTGTGTGTGTGTGTGTGTGTAATGGAATATCATTTACCCTTAAAAAATAAGGACATTCTGCCATTTGCAACTGCATGTATGAATCTGGAGGACATCATGCTAAGTAAAATCAGACCAGGAAAAATACTGTATGACCTCACTTACATGGGAAATCATTTTTTATGTCAAATAAATAGAAAAAAGAGAGAAAAATGATGGTTACTAGTGGGGAAAGAAGGGAAAATGGAGATATTTTAGTCAAAGGATACAAAGTTGCAGTTATTTAGGATGAATAAGTCGAGAGCTAATGGACAGCATGAGGACTATAGTTAATAACATTGCACTATATATAAAAATTTTGCTGAGGGAGTACAGTTTAGGTACTCTTACCACAATAAACAAAAGCAACTGTGGAAGGTGATGGAAATATTAATTTGTCTATGGTAATCATGTATATCAAAACATCTTATACACTTGACATATATACAATAAAAATAAATATTAAAAAAGAGAGAGAGTCTGGGTGCCATGGCACATGCCTGTAATCCTAAAAATTTGAGAGAACAAGGCTGGTGGATTGCTTGAGCCCAGGAAGTTGAGACAAGCCTGGGCAACATAGCAAGATCTCATTTCTACTAAAAATTTAAAAAAGCAAAAAACAAAAAACAGCTGGGTGTGGTGGCACACGCCTGTAGTTCCAGCTCTGTGGGAGGCTGAAGCAAGAGGATCACTTGAGCCTGAGAGATCAAGGCTGCAGTGAGCCATGATCATGCCACTGCACTCCAGTCTGGGCAACAGATCAAGACTCAGAGAAACAGAGAGAGAGAGAGAGAGAGAGTGAAAGGAATAATCCTAGATTCATATAAAGATAAGAAAGGGTGGGACTCAGCTCACACGTAGAATGGTTGGCCTTGGGAAAAAGGACACCTCTTCCACTGTAAAAAAAAAAAAAAAAAAAAAAAAAAAAAAAAAAAAAAAACGGGGGTGGGGACAGAGTGGGAGAAGAAAAATATGGGTGTTGGCTTCGATCTAATTTCTGGTTTGCTAACAGTGAGATGAGATTAGGGGGTACAGGGGAGCAATTTGATGGTGTCTATATTTTCTGTTAAATGAGCAAGTATTAATCAACTGTAGAAGGTTGGAAGTTTGAAGAGACTAAAATAGTTTTGAAATACCTGTTGTAAAGAATGGAAGAGAGAGCTGACTAGGAAATGTAGAAATAATGTCAGGTTGCATAAAGGATCCCTCTGAAGAAGGATGTGATGATTGATTGATTGACCAATTGATTACTGCAAATATTTTAACGAGAAATATACTATCTATGTTGGTTAATTATATATCTAAACTTAGCTGAGCCACAGTGCCAAAGTATTTGGTCAAACATTATTCTGGATGTTTCTGTGAGGGTAATTTTGAATGACATTTACATTGGTGGACTTTAAATACAGTAGATTGTCTTCCATAATGCGAATGGGCCTCATAAAATTCAGTTGAGTGCCAGAATAGAGCAAAAGGCTCACCTTCTCCCACTCTCAGCAAGAGGGAATTATCCAGCAGGCTGCCTTCAGAATTCATCTGCAACATCAGCTCTTCCCTGAGTCTTCAGCCCATTGGCTTCTCCCATCAGATTTTTGGCTCACCAATCCTTTGCAATGGTGTGACCAAATTGCTTAAAATACATCTCTTTACACATATATACATAACACACACACACACACACACACACACACACACACCCTTATTTGTTCTGTTCTCTGGAGAACACTGATAATAATACAATACCTATATAGAAAAGTGAATTAAATATGAATACATAATAAATAATTCAAATGATAAACAAGGTTTACAGATCAAAAAATAAAGATTTCCCAATGTTCTGTTTCTGATATATTTATAAGGTACATGAATAATTCATTCCTAAGACCATAGTCTATAATTAGAAACAATTTGCACATTTATAACTTTTTAATTTTCTTAACAATATTCAGCATCCCTGTGTAGACTCCACAAAGTTAGATAGTTGGATTGGACCAAGGTTGTACTTAAAAGGAAGGTACAATGTAATAACAGCCTGATTTTTTAAAATTAAGAATATTAGCAAAGTGTCATTGATGGAATGGGCCATTTAGAAAGAAATGTAAGCTTATATGTTAGAAGGAAGAGAGAAGACTAGAGGCCTATGTCCTATGGGGTTAATAGACAAGAGATGCTGCTAACTACTGATTGCCAGAAAGAATGGCTTCCAGCACTCGAAAAATAGCTGTCATTTTTGATAAATGTTTCCTAACATTTAACTGACTCCTAACAAATAAAACTCTCATGAGTCAGATTATTTTGATCCTTTGAGGAATACTTTACAACCAGCTTTTACTAGATGGTTACTTTGCTTCAATTTCAATATATGATGGGTGTGATTTACTGAGCTTTCCTTCTTCCAGATGAGACTTGTGACATGTGACGTAGAACTTTGAGACCACAGTTATCTGTTTATCTGCATGCCAAAGCAAAAATCCAAATAAAAACATATTGAACTAACAGGCACAGTGGTTCAGCCCTATAATGCCAGCCCTTTGGGAGGCCTACAGGGGAGGATTGCTTGAGCCCAGGAGTTCAAAACCAGTGTGGACAACTTGGTGAAACCCCTGTCTCTACAAAATACTAAAAATTTAGCCAAGATGATGGTGTACACCTGTAGTCCCACCTGCTCAGGAGGCTGAGACAGGAGGGTCACTAGAGCACAGGAGATCGAGGCTACAGTGAGCCATGTTCATGCCACTGCACTCCATCCTGGGCAATAGAGCAAGACTCAATCTCAAAAAAAAAAAAAAAAAAGCCATATTGACCTTACCAACCCTCAGCCCACCTATACAGAGGTGACAGGGTCTCGCTAGGCTTCTTCATTTGATAAAAAGTAATTTCTATGTCTCATTGATGGCTAAACCATAAGGGTTTGTACCTAGTCATCACCACACTTCATGTTAAATATATACATCAGACCCATTCTAAATCATTTATTTATAAATAATTGAGAGATATAGCATTTATAGAGGGCTGTCTAAAAAGTTATACCATGTATCTTCCTATTTACCATAAAATATATCCTTGTATTAAGCTAGACCAGCCAAGAGTGATGAACTTCCAACACATTATTGAGGACTCATATAGAATTTTTGGGAGATGCCATTGTCTTATCTTGAAGAAGCCCATAAGCAACAATCTTATGAAATATTTCATTGCATTTACTGTAAAGCATTTGTTGAGGGCATTGTTCATCATACTATATAAAATACTTTTTATAGCAGTGCACTGGGAAATTTTATCTTACATCTCTGTAGTATAATTATATTTCTTCTATGTAAATTACTTATTTTTTTCTTCTGTTTACTGTGAATCATGTGTCTGTCATTGTATTAAATGATAGGAAGCTCAGAGATAAACATTTGATCTACTTCTAGCAATTGTACTAATGTTATAGCACTAATTCCATCTATTTATACCATCTCTGGCTTTATTTTACATATTACTTTTAAAAACTTTTGTTTTTCTATGTTTATTTTGTTGTGGTTGATCTGTCTTACTTTCTGTTTTAACTCTTTCGTGTCATAGGAATTCTGTAAACCATCTTAAATCTTTTTGGGAACAAGATCGGGCATAAATCAGTAAATATGCTATATATAAATTATGGATGAAAAGAGCAGCCTGGACTAGTGGAAAGAACAGGTACTAAGTCCTCTTAACTAGGCCTCTTTTTTTCTAATCTAAAAAAATATGTTACACTTCCTCCTCTCAAGATCTTAGTGAAGAGAAAATCAGATAGTATGCATGAAAATACTTTACACAGCAGACTACCTCTTAAATGCAAAACAATCATAATATTGTAATCTTTTAAGGAGAATAAAATTGATGGTTTGTGTGATAATAAGTTAATAATAAGAAGAATTATATTCCCTAATCACATTGAAAATAATAATAGCCATTTTTAAAAGACATTGAAGTTTAAGACTAAGTCTTAGAGACAATAGGAAGTTAGGTATTATTACTAGCTAATTAGATTATTTATTGCCTTCTTATGCTCACAAAATATTCTGCTGTAATCTAAAAAGTTGTGTATCTCAGAAAATAAGTTACTCAGTTTCCTCATCTCAAAATTAAAAAGATTAAACTACACTTTCCCCATGTTGTTTTCTGGACAAAATTCATATAATTTTTTTAGCTTTTCTGGGTTGTATAAGCCAAACAACTATTAACAGTACATTTCTATGTTGTCATAAAATGATAATTACTATTAACTGTATTAAACATTTATTTACAGAGCAAATTACTACAAGTTCAGTGCTCTACTAATCATTTTTGCCATCTACAATAAAATAAACTCCTGTTTAACACCAAGGCCTAATCCATATGGTATCATAAACGATACTAGTGAAACACAAAACCACTGATATAAATGATAAAATATTATATTCAATAATCATATTAGGAGCCAAACACAGAACAGGTAAAACATTTCCTGCAAAATTGATGCAGATGACTGCTTTAAATGTGACTGTAAAAATCCAGAAAATAACATCAAATTTCATTTGAAAGCACTTTTATAATAAAGTATAGAATAATATTAAGATATCAATGTTAGCTTCTTGGGGTTCAAAGTTAAAAAAAGAATAATATAACAAAATATATATAAGAAAGATATCAATGAGACTGTAGGAAAAAAAATCTACAGATACGTAACACCACAGCTGCCATAAAAGCCAGAGAGAAATAAACTCATCCATTCAGGTAGCTTTCTTACTGACTTGTGAGGAATGACTAAGAGGGATATGTGACCAATAATACGGCGTTCTTTTTAATTTATATGTTTTATTTTTGTGAATACATAGTACATGTATATATTTATGGGGTACGTGAGATTTTTTTTCAGACAGACATACGATGTGTAATAATCAAATCAGGGTACATGGGGTATCTGTCATCTCAAGTATTTATCTTTTGTGTTACAACAAATCCAATTATACTCTTGTGGTTATTTTAACATATACAGTTATAGTCACCCTGTTGTGCTATCAGATACTAAGTCTTATTAATTCTACTTTTTGTAACCATTAACCTTCCCCCCGCACCACCCCCACTACCCTCCCCAGCGTCTAATAACCATCCTTCTACTCCCTAGCTCCATGAGCTCAATTGACTTGATTTTTAGATCCCACAAACAAGTGTGAATGTGTGGTGTGTTTTTCTGTGCCTGACTTATTTCACTTAACATAATGATCTCTAGTTTCATACATCCTTTTGCAAATGACAGGATTTCATTATTTTATAGTTGAATAGTACTCCATTGTGTATAAGTGCCAGTGTGGTGGTCTTAATATGTGTCCAGAAATTTTTTGATGATACTTCTCATTTCAAGAAGTCAAGGCTAACTTCCCTCTTCTTGAGTGTGAACTAGATTTAAGGATGCACTTGTAATGAGTAGAATAGAACATTATGTGATTTCTGAGACTAGGCCATAAAAAGCTCCTCAACTTCTGCTTCCTTTCTCCCTCACCCAACCCTCTCTCTTTCTTGGATTATTCACTCTGGATAAAGCCAGATGATAATTCATGAAGACAATCACCTATCCAGAGGCCTGTGTGGTGAGAAATTGAGATCTTTAGGCAAAAGCCAGTGAGGAACTCAAAGACTCCTACCATCATTTATGTGAGTGAGCTTGGACATGAATCCTCAGCCTCCCAAAAAACCCTTCAGATAAATGCAGCCCTAGCTGACATCTTGGCTATACCCTCAGAGAAAACACCAAGCTAGTACTATCCAGCTAAGCTTTTAGCAAATTTATGACTCAAAGCAACTTGAGGTAACAAGTATTTGTTGTTTTAAGCCACCAAGTTTAGTATGAATTTATTAGGCAACAATAGATAATTTTCACATGTAAAGAACTCAGTCCTAAATACGTAAATCAGGTACATGAATCCGTGGAAAAAGAGAAAGTATTTGAATTAGTTGGTGAATAATGATGAACATTTGACAAAGTAAATATATCTTCATGTTTCCATGGATTTGGGATCGTCTATGTAAGGTTATTCTCTCTCCTTATCAGGTCTAATGTTAAGAGTTTTTGTATACTTTGAAATCAGTTTTTGAAAGTCAATTTTTTAATATGGTTTTACTTGGATTACTGGTGACTATAAAGAAGTTTTTCCAAGAGACAAGCATTGTTTGTACTAAATACGTAGCTTCCTCCTACCCATTCCTTCCTTTTTAAGCACTGTGATTATTTCTAATCCCCAGTAGAAGAGCAATCAATTTTGAAAGCATTTGCTGTGTTTTAGTATTGCTACAATCGTAACCATTGCTATGAGTTTAGGAACCAAACAAAAATATACTTTTAAATATCACAAATCCATAATATTACCTATCTGTAAACACACCTGAAAAAATGCAGATAATCGCTCTCCCAAACCTGCTACTTAAAATGCATTCCTCCATCCATTTTGATTGCTGTCATTTTTTTTTTTCCTTAAAAGATGGGGTTTCACCATGATGGCCAGGCTGGTTTTGAACTCCTGACCTCAGGTGATCCACCCACCTCGGCCTCCCAAAGTGCTAGGATTACAGGCATGAGCCACCACGCCCAGCCGCGTCATTATTGGCAAATCAGAAACCTGGACTTTTTTCCTGCGTTTTAGCAATTGCATTTATTCAAAGCAAACAATGAACAGGCTTGGAAAAAGGTAAATTTAGCTGACAAGGTGACAGTGGGCAATGTTATAAAATACTATCCCTGCATTTTCCTACCTCACTTTTAAACATGCTGGGTGCACTCATGTCGTACATTTTTACTTAACTCTTTACTTTCAAGGTAGTGGAAGACTGTCCATCTTATTTTTTTAGATGAAAATAACATTGAGAAGCTTATATGGTTCCCTTTATTCGTTGATACTGTAAATCACCACCATAATAAGATTTACTCTAGAGAAACTTCTCCTATCTCTGTTAAAATACTCCCTGAAATACCAGAGACTTCCTTCTGAGAATACTTGTGTTTTAATAGCCTCAAGGAAGACAATAAGGCTACAGAAAAAAAAAAAAAAGCCAGTGTGTTTAAATTTATTAAACCATACCAAGATGAATATTAAGAATGTTGGTTAAAAATAATAGATTAATATGAATCCTCAAACTTGATGTTTTCATTTTAAAAAAGTTTAATTTGAATAGCATTGCCAATCACTTAAATCAATCTGCATTTGTAAGAAGTTTATAAATAAAATACAGTATGTGCAGACATTAGTACAGGGCATGGCTCATGGTTTGGTCTCAATAGATGATACTGCTACTACTGATACTGCTGCTGCTCTAATTTTTATTAGAAATAATAATAATAGATGCAGTAATGATCTGGTAGCTCAATAATAGTTATATCCCTTCTTTTCTCCCTTTATATGTGTGCATTTCTTTTCCAGAAGGGAGTGTTATATTAATTACATAAGGGCCAGTCCCTAAAGCACATTGAACAAAATAATCATTGAGTCCCATTATTATATATATTATATATGATAAATATATATAATAAATGCCAGAGACCTCATTATGAGATCCCTTGGATTTATGTGTGACATACTGATCATATTTCATGCACAACAATGAAAGATCCAAGTAACAGTAGAAAGGAAGGAAATCTGAAGAACTTTCCCCAACTTTTGCAAAAGAAAAGAAGCTAATTTTTCACCTATTGACAATATGTAATAATTTCTATTTTTTTTTAAGTTCCAGGATACACGTGCAGGATGTACAGGTTTGTTAAATAGGTAAACACGTACCATATTAGTTTGCTGTACCTGTCAGCCCATCACCTAGGTATTAAGCCTAGTTTGCATTATATATACATCCTGATGCTCTCCCTCCCTCTGCCCCCTACACACCCAACAGGCCTCTGTGTGTGTTGGACCCTTCCCTGTGTTCAAGTGTTCTTATTGTTCAGCTCCCACTTTTAAGTGAGAACATGAGGTACTTGGTTTTCTGTTCCTGCACTAGTTTGCTGTAGATAATGGCTTCCAGCTCCATCCATGCCCTTGCAAAGAACATGATTTTGCTCTTTTTATGGCTGCATAGTATTCCATGGTGTATATGTACCACATTTTCTTTATCTTGTCTATCACTGATGGGTATTTGAGTTGATTCCATGATTTTGCTATTGTGAACAATACTACCTTGAACATATGCATGTGTGTCTTTATAGTAGAATAATTAATATTCCTCTGGGCTTATCATGGGATTTATAATTGCTAGGTCAAATGATATTGCTGGTTTTAGAGTTTTGAGGAATCACCACACTGTGTTTCACAATGGTTGAAGTAATTTACATTCCCACCAACAGTGTAAAAGGGTTCCTATTTCTCCACAGTTTCACCAGCATATGTTGTTTCTTGACTTTTTAATAATCACCATTCTGACTGCCGTGAAATGGTATCTTATTGTGGTTTTGATTTGTGTTTCTCTAATGATCAATGATGTTCGGCTTTCTTTCATATTTTTGTTGGCCACATAAATGTCTTCTTTTCAGAAGTATCTGTTCATCTCCTTTGCCCACTTTTTAATGGAGTTGTTTTTTTCCTCGTAAATATTTTAACTTCTTGTAGATTTTGGATAGTAGGCCTTTGTCAGATTGATAGATTGTAAAAATTTTCTCCCATTTTGTAGATTGTCTGTTCACCCTGATGATAGTTTCTTTTGGTATGCAGAAGCTATTTCATTTAATTGTATCTCATGCATCAATTTTTGCTTTTGTTGCCATTAGTTTTGATATTTTTTGTCATAAAATCTTTGCCTGTGCTTATGTACTGAATGATATTGCCTAGATTTTCTTCTAAGATTTTTTATCATTATGGGTTTTACATTTAAGTCTTTAATCAGTCTTGAGTTAACTTTTGTATAAGGCATAAGGAAATGGTCCAGTTTCAATTTTCTCCATATGACTAGCCAGTTCACCCAGGACAATTTATTAAATAAAGGATCCTTTCCCCATTGCTTGTTTTTGTGAGGTTTGTGGAAGATTAGATGGTTGTAGATGTGCAGTCTTATTTCTGAGTTCTCTATTCTGTTCCATTGGTCTATGTGTCTGTTTTGGTACCAGTACCATGCTGTTTCAGTTACTGTAGCCTTGCAGTATAGTTTGAAGTTGAGTAGCATGATGCCTCCAGTTTTATTCTTTTTGCTTAGGATTGTCTTGGCTATACATGCTCTTTCTTCATTCCACATGAATTTGAAAGTAGTTTTTCTAATACTGTGAAGAATGTCAATGGTAGTTGATTGAGAATAGCATTGAATCTATACATTACTTTGGGCAGCATGGCCATTTTCACTATATTGATTCTTCCAATCCATGAGCATGAGATGTTTTTTTCCATTTGTTTGTGTCCTCTCTAATTTCCTTGTACAGTGGTTTGTAGTTCTCCTTGAAGAGATCCTTCACTTCCCTTGTTAGCTATATTTCTAGGTATTTGATTCTCTTGGCAGCAACTTTTAATGCAAGTTCATTCATGATTTGGCTCTCTGCTTGTCTACTATTGGTGTACAGGAATACTTGTGGGTTTTGCCATTGATTTTGTATCCTGAGACTTTGCTGAATTTGCTTCTCAGCTTAAGAAACTTTTGGTCTGAGATGATGTGTTTTCTAGATAAAGGATCATGTCATCTGCAGAGACAGTTTGACTTCCTCTCTTTCTATTTGAATACACTTTATTTCTTTTTCCTCCCTGACTGCCCTGGCCAGAACTTCCAATCCTACGCTGAATAGGAGTAGAGAAAGGGCATTCTCGTCCTGTGCTGGTTTTCAAGGGAAATACTTTGGTCTTTTGCCTATCCAATATGATATTAGTTGTGGTTTTGTCATAAATGGTTCTTATTGTTTTGAGGTATGTTCCATCAATAGTTTATTGAGAGATTTTAACATGAAATGATGTTAAAACTTTGAATGATAAATTTTATCAAAGGCCTTATCTGCATCTGTCGAGATAATCATGTGTGTTTTGTCTTTAGTTTTGTTTACATGACAAATTATGTTTATTGATTTGTATATGTTGGACCAGCCTTGTATCCCAGGGATGAAGCGGACATGATTGTGGTGGACAAGCTGTTTGATGCATTACTGGATTTGGTTTTCCATTATACAATTGAGAATGTTTGCATTCATGTTCATCAGGTACATTTGCCTAAAGTTTTCTTTTTTTCTTGTATCTCTGCCAGGTTTTAGTGCCAGGATAATGCTGGTCTCATAAAATGAGTTAGGAAGGAGTTCCTTGTTTTCAATTGTTTGAAATAGTTTCAGAAGAAATGTTACCAGCTCCTCTTTGTATCTCTGGTAGAATATAGCTTTAAATTTGTCTGGTCCTGGGCTTTTTTGGGTTGGTAGGCTATTTATTACATTTTAAGTTTCAGAAATTTTTATTTGTCTATTCAAGGATCCAACTTCTTCCTGTTTCAGACTTGGGAGAGTGCATTTGTCCAGGAATGTATCCATTTCTTCTAGATTTTCTACTTTATTTGCATAGAGGTATTTAATTATCTGATGGTTGTTTGTATTTCTGTGGGATCAATAGTGATATCCTCTTTATCACTTTTTATTGTGTCTATTTGATTCTTCTCTATTTTCTTCCTTATTAATATAGCTAGCTGTCTATTTTATTAATTTTTTCCTAAAAAAATGGTTCCTAGGTTAGTTGATTTTTTAAGGATTTTTCATATCTCTATTTCTTTTGGTTCTGCTCTGATCTTGGTTATTTCTTGTTTTCTGCTAGATTTGGGGTTTGTTTGCTCTTGGTTCTCTAATTCTTTTACTTGTGATGTTAGGAAGTCTATTTGAGAGCTTTCTGGCTTTTTGAAGTGGGCATTTAGTGCTATAAATTTCCTTCTTAACACTGCTTTAGCTGCATTCCAGAAATTCTGGAATGTTGTCTCTTAGTTCTCATCAGTTTCAAATAACTTCTTGATTTCTGCCTTAATTTTATTATGTACCCAGAAGTCATTCAGTAACAGGTTGTTCAATGTCCATGGAGTTGTGTGGTTTTGAGTGAGTTTCTTAATCTTGAGTTCTTATTGGATTGTGCTGTAGTCTGAGAGAATTCTAATTTCAGTTCTTTTGAATTTGATTAGGAATAATTTACTTCCAACTATGTGATCAATTTTGGAGCAACTGCCATGTGACACAGAAAAGAATGTACATTGTGTTGTTTTTTGGTGGAGGGTTCTATAGGTATCTATCAGTTCCAGTTGATCCAGAGCCAAGTTCAAGTCCTGAATATCTTTGTTAAATTTGTTTCAATAATGTCTAATATTGACAGTGGGGTAAAAGTCTCCCACTATTTTTGTGTGGGAATCTATGTCTCTTTGTAGGTTTCTAAGAAATGGTTTGGTGAATCTGAGTGCTCCTGTATTGGGTGCATATGTATTTAGTATAGTTAGATCTTCTTGTTGAATTGAGCCCTTTACCATTATGCAATGCCCTTTTTTGTATTTTTTGACCTTCGTTAGTTTAAAGTCAGTTTTGTCAGAAACTAGGATTACAAAACACTGCTTTTTTCTGGTTTCCACCTGCTTGGCAAATTTGCCTCCATTCCTTTATTTTGAGCCTATATGTGTCTTTGCACATGAGATGGGTCTCTTGAATATACCACACCAATAGGTGTTGATTCTTCATCCAGCTTGATATTCTGTGGCAACTAACTGGGGCATTTAGAAAATTTACATTTAGGTTAATATTGTTATGTGTGAAATTGATCCTGTCATCATGATGATAGCTGATTATTTTGCAGACTTATTGATGTAGTTGCTTCATAATATCATTGGTCTTTGTACTTCAATGTGTTTTTGTAGTGGCTAGCAATGGTTTTTCTTTTCCATATTTAGTGCTTCTTTCTGAAGCTCTTGTGAGGCAGGCCTGATGGTGACGAATTCCCTCAGCATTTGCTTATTTGAAAAGGATGTTATTTCTCCTATACTTATGAAGCTTAGTTTGGCTGGTTATGAAATTCCAGCTTGGAAATTCTTTTCTTTAAGAATGTTGAATATTGTCCCCCAATCTCTTCTGACCTGTAGCGTTTCTGCTGAGAGATCTGCTGTTAGTCTGACAGACTTTCATTTGTAGATAACTTGGCCTTTCTCTCTGCCTGCCCTAAACATTTTCCCTTTATTTTGATGTTGGAGAATTTGATGAATATATGTCTTGGAGTTGATCTTCTCATGAAGTATCTTACTGGGGTTTTCCAGATTTCCTGAATTTGAATGTTGAACTGTCTTGCTAGGTTGGAAATGCTCTCCTGGGTGACATCCTGATAACTTGGTTCCATTCTCCCCATTTCTTTCAGGTACCCCAATCAGTCATAGGCTCAGTATTTTTACATAATCCTGTAGTTCCTGGAGGTTTTGTTCATTTCTTTTCATTCATTTTCCTTTAATCTTGTCTGCCTGTCTTATTTCACCAAGATAGTCATCAACCACTAAAATTCTTTCCTCCACTTGGTCTATTTGGCTATTGATGCATATGGTTGCATTGTGAAGTTCTCGTGTTGTGTTTTTCAGCTCCATCAGGTCATTAATGTTCCTCTCTAAACTGGTTATTTTGGTTAACAGCTCTTGTAATGTTTTATCATGGTGCTTAGCTTCTTTGCACTGAGTTAAAACATGCTCCTTTAGCTCAGCAAAATGTGTTATTACCCACTTTCTGAAGCCTACTTCTGTCAGGTCATCCATCTCAGTCTTAGCCCAGTTCCTTGCCCTTGCTGGAGAGGAGTTGCAACATGTGGAGGAGAAGAAGCACTATGGGTTTTTAAGTTTTAAGCATTTTTTCATTGATCTTTCTTATCTTTGTGAGTTTATCTAGCTTTGATCTTTGAGGCTGCTGACCTTTGTTTGGGGCTTTTGTGGGGAATTTTTTCATTGATACTGCTGTTGTTGCTTTCTGTCTATTTTTAACGATCAGGCCCCTCTTCTGTATGACTGTTGTGTTTTGCTGAGGATCCACTCCAGACCCTATTTGTCTGGGTACCTCCCACACCAGGAGGTGTTAGTGGAGGCTGCAGAACAGTAAATATGGCTGCCTGCTCCTTCCGCTGGGGATTCTGTGGCAGAGAGGCACCAATCTGATACCTGTGGGAATGCTCCTGTATAAAAGGTCTTTTGATCACTGTTGGGGATTCTCACCTAGGAGGCATGGAATCATGGACCCACTTAATGAAACACTCTGCCTGCCCCTTGGCAAGGGGGCTGTACTGTGCTGGGAGGCATTCCACCTATCTAGACTTTCTGAATTTCTCAGAGCCAGTAGAGTAAAAGACTAAGTCTGCTAATTCATGAAGACAGTAGCTGCCCCTCCCGACAGTGGCTCAGTCCGAGGGAGATCAGAATTCTGTCCCTAAACCCCTGGCTGTAGTTGTTTAAATTCATACAAGGAGGCCCCACACAATGAGGAGAGATAAGGCAATCTGTCCATGATCTGCCACACTCACTGTGCTGTGTTGTGTGGAATTCCTTCTGGGTCCACACCATCCACTATCCTTGGTACCAGCAGAAGACAGCAAACTGGAGCTGTAATGATGGCTGCTTTCCCTACCACCCAGCACTCAGTTATCCTAGGCAGCAGGCAGCCACAGTAATAACAGCTACCCTTCCCCTAAGGAACTCCAAGTGGCTGATTAGAATATGCATAGCTCTATGCTTGGGACCCAAGGCCCTGGAGGCATGGACTCACAAGGGGGTCACTGATCTGCAAATTGCCCTGATCCATGGAAAAAGTGTGATATTCAGGGTGGAATAGCACAATCAATCACCATCTGCCTTAGCTGGAAGTAGGAGATATCCTTGCCCCATGTAGCTCCTGGGTGGGCCAGTGCTCCCTCATGCTTTTTCTTGGTCTCTGTGGATCGCACCAACTATCTAGTCCATCCCAGTGAAAGAACCTGAAAACCTCAGTTGCTGGTGCAGGATTTACTCACCACTTTAGTTCTTCTCAGTGGGAGCCCCCAACTGCAACTGTTTCTAGTCCACCACATTGGCCAATATGTAATATTTCTAACCCATTGTAGGATCTAGTACTGAGTTGCAAAAGATATCACCAAAATAAAATCCACAAAAAGAAGAGAAAGAAAAAGAAGGTAGAAAATAATCATAATCATAAAATATGGGGAACAATACAGAAAGGAAGGCAATAATACCAACTGGAGATGTTTTCTAATTATAAAAACACATTAATGAAAAAGAACAGAGACAAAATATGAACCTCTCCTCCACAGTTTAGTGTATTACAGTTCTGAGCATTTACACAATGAATTCTAGATAAGGAGGTGACTCTGGTCCCAACTCCATGAAACAACCTGAATTTATAGAGGGCACACAGGTTTCCAAGAAGAAAATGTAAGAGAAGGTTGTAGGCAGATTATTTGGGTTAAGAGATTGTAAATCCTGAAGGGATATATAGTTCAAATATTGAAGCACCTTGAGCATCTCTTAAATCATTCAGCCTTTCTGCTCTACTGTTTTACCTAGTGAAGTCTTTTTTCTAAAATCTAAACAATGTGTATTCCTTTATCAGTTATGATAAAGGCCCCTAAGAAATGCAAAATAAATTTCAGCTTTTATAATTTCTTTCCAAATTAAACCTCTTATCTAAGATCAGAATGAAAGTGAGATTGAGGTGGAAATGCCACCGAAATTTAGAGTTCAAGAGATTTATTTTTCTCTATTCTTAGTACTTCTGAAGAATTAACAGAAATATTAATGTTTATTAAAAGTGAGAGAGAGAGAGAGTAGTGGGCAAGGGGTAATATAAAAGAATTGGATTTCATATTTAGTTCATTTAGTTCTCAAAGTGCTTTCAAAACACTTACAAAGTAATGAGTTAAGTGTTGGCAGTAGAGAGCACAGGTAAATTGAGATACTTTTTGTGCTTGACAATAAATTACACAAAGAATTGGAGATGAGAACTTACTTGATTTAAAGTGGGGGCATTGATAGGATGTAAAGTGCTGTTGCTGTTCTTCCTGTTGAGCAAACGTTCGTACAATACTTAGTACTTTATCAAGTTATTTACAATAATTTTTATTTTTCTTTATAGAAAGAATGTATTAAAAATAAGCCAATATTAATCATCCCATTTTCCAGGTAAGGACACCAGGGTACTTAAAATAGTTAAGTACTTGTTACATGAATCATTCATTTACAAAAAGCTTTTTGAGAGCAGTTCACACATATACGAAGAAGCGCCAATTAAGAGTTATTTTTATTTCTTTTATTTATTTATTTATTGAAATGGTGTTTTGCTCTTGTTGCCCTAGCTAGAGTGCAGTGGAAGCTTGTAAAGTCTGACTTAAAAATAATCCCCTGAACAGATAGTTCCTTCCTTCTCAACCCAAAGGATGGGAGTCATAAAGGACAAGTAAATGAGCAAGGGCTACCCATTCTACTCAGTCCAACCTTTACCTTCAGTCATTTCTACTTTCCCTCAGTATGCACTGCCAGATATTAGAACTTGTTTCTTGATGCATACTTGCAGGGATATTTTAATTATTAATGGGATTGCATTTGAAGTTTCATTGATCCCTAAAAAGGAAGTGTTATGTTTTGGTGAGTAAAATTTTAGATGAAAATTATCTACTACACCACATCAGCAGGAATTGCTATACTCACTCTATTTGCAGTGAGAAGATATACTATAACACCATCTAACTGGAACATCAGAGGGTTTTCATTGCTATAGTATTTTCCTCAATTAATATCCTTATAGCAGGGATAATAGTTACCAACAAAAAAGGAAGCATGAAAGTTTTACTATCACTGAGGCCGCTAGGACTTTTTATTGGGTTTGGTACCATGTCACACCCGGGCTACGCAAAGAAGGTTATAAAGGAAAGAGATTTTACATAGGAAAAGATCCTGTATGGTAAATAATTATCCTAAAGAAAATAGTTGGTTGTTTAATAGAGAAGTTTTCTGCCAAGATAAATCAATCTTCACTTGAACCTTGGCCTAGTTAAAGATAAAGTTCAGGGACAGGTTTTCGGCAGGGGATTTTCACATAATTACATAGCCAAGAGTAAAAGCACTTGACAAATTATCACATAATTCATTAGTAGCTAGTGTTCTGATAAACAAGAGCCAGTTGTTTGTCCTCAGGATATTTACCTGTAATTGAGGTTGTGTACCATCACTAATACAGCTGTTGCATTTTTCACATGTGCAGAGAGCATCTGCACATTTCAGTTACAATGATAAATTGTGGTTAAATGAAAAAAAAAAAAAGATGACAGGGAAAGAGAGAAGGAGGAGGAGGAAGAAGAGGAAGGGAAAAGGAGGAGGAGTAGAGGAAGAAAAGGAGGAAAAGGAAAGGAGGAAAAGAAGGAAGAGTAAGAAAAAAGTAGCAGCCAGAGACAGAAGGAGAAGAGGGAAAGGTGAAGGAAAGACAAGGAAAGAGAAGAAATTATAGTGGAGCAATTTGCGCTCTCATATTTCTGTTAACAGACTTTTGGGTGGACTTCATGATACTTGCCTTCCAGCGTTCATGGCCTCATATAATCCCCTCCCTTGGAGCATGAGTGGAACTAGTGACATTTGTCTAACAAACAGAATATAAGATTCAAAGATGATAGGATTCTGTCTCGCTAGCACACTCACTTTAGAATCTTATTCTAGAAACCATGAGTCATACACCCAAAGGGAAGTAAATTTTACCAACCACCTGGGGAATCTTAGAAGTAGAGCCTTCCTTAGTCGAAACTCCAGATGAAATTCCAGTCCTGACTAATACCTCAGTTATAGCCTTGCAGAGGACTCATAAGCCATGCCTAGATTCCTAACAGTCATATATGAGATAATAAACCTGTGTTTTATAAACCATTACTTTTGTGGTAATTTTTTTTTTGCCATCTGGAAAACTAATGCATTTTCTGAGAACATGAACAAGTACCCAAAATTAACTTTTCTCTAAATAAATTAAAAATTTTGGCATAATATTTTGAAATGTTCATACCCCTTCCACAATTGACGTATGAATACCAGCTAGTGACAAATCAAATATTTATTTTCCTCAAAGAAATCTTACACTTAGAAAAATTGAAAATCAGTTTTTCTTTACAAATTTAAGGAAAGAAAAACAGTTTTTACTTCTGTCCATAGGCATCAATTCACAGTAATTTAAAAAGTTGTACATCTAAAGCATTACATGCTAAATGTTCAGATACTTATTGTCACTATTAATATGATTTAAATAGAATCATAAATTTAATATAAAAAGAAAGGACTGCAAAGCATGGTGGCTCAGTTCACGCCTGTAATCCCAGGACTTTGGGAGGCTGAGGCAGGCGAATCAGGAGGTCAAAAGATCGAGACCATCCTGGCTAACATGACGAAACCCCATCTCTACTAAAAACACAAAAAGTTAGTTGGGCATAGTGGCACATGCCTGTAGTCCCAATTACTTGGGAGGCTGAGGCAGGAGAATTGCTTAAACCTGGAAGGTGGAGGTTGCAGTGAACTGAGACGGCACCACTGCACTCCAGCCTGGACAACAGATTCAGACGCCTTCTTCAAAAAAAAAAAAAAAAAAAAAAAAAAAAAAAAAAAAAAAAAAAAGGACCTTTGAGATATTAAATCTGAATAATTCTTTTCAGAAATGAAAACTTTGAAGCCCAGAGAGGTGAAGTGACTAAGGTAACATAGCTAGTTAGTGGCAGACCAAGTGTTAAGAACCTTGGATACCTAACACTTTTCACCATTCTATTCTTACTCCTAGTAATTGTACTGCTATTCTAAAATAATGTATAACACATTTAAATGATAATTTATTCAGACAATAGCTAAATGTTTAATTCTACAGGTTAGAATTATAGCTGCCTACTACATTTGGGATTTTCTTTTTATATGACTAGAAATGGTGCGTTGTTACATTTACAACGTCGTAACATCTTTTTTCTTATCACATTGTCTTTCTACGTCAGTTCCAAAGTGGTGGATGTCAATCTACTTTTGCTTTCAGTGATTTGAGGCAGAGTCGCATATAATTCTTGTTGAAAGGCAATATTTGAATTGTGTCGTGGAATATTTCACTATATTGATTAAATAGTGCCGTTTCTCTTAGTGTCTCCTAAGTTGTGGAGTTAATACTGAAACACAATGATTCTCATAGTTGCAATTGGCCCAGAATGATTCTATAACAATCTGCCATATATTAAAGACCATCTGGTACTACATTCTATAACATTTTATTTGGATTTTCTGAAGATAATTTTTTAATTGTTTTTTCTCCAAAAAGTGAGTTTGCTAGTCATCTTATTTTCATTCTAGAGCATCTTGAAGTAACTAAGTCAGCAAATACTTGTTAGTCATAGTTTCCTTAAATGAAACAATCTGATTAAGATAACCTTTCAAACTGTAATATTTGAATGACAATAATACCTTTTAAGATGTTCTAGTGAAAAAAACTGATGGGACAATATTATACTATCCACATTTAAAAATCAAGCTGCCAGCCTGAAGCTTATTTTTTCTTTATAGATTTATGTTTCCCAGCAAATGCTTCAGTACTCTATAGCCTCGAAGCCCTCCTAGGGAAGGAAACAAAAGGAGAGAAAAAAGAGAAAAGCAGAGGGAGAGATAATAATATACTAAGAAGAGAGTGGTAGAGTATCCCTACCAAGTGCATTGTATAATCCAAACTTCTACACCTACATCTGGGTTATACATAGTATGTTCTTAACACATACATGTTTGATTAGACCCTTTTGAACAATTAACAGAAATAAACTAAGGGCATTTATATGGAGTATATCACATCTTGGTACTAATCCTTTAGTAAGTATGGTACCCTCAAGAAGACCAAATTGTTCATTATTGTCTTTGTGTAGTTTACAAGACAGCAAGGCACTGCAGTGTACATATGTGCCAGGCAATAACCAGCCTGGGGCTTGGGAGCTGATTCAAATGGTCCAGATCATTCCCATGTTCTAGGATGGTTCAGAAATGAAGACCCTTTATTAATATTTTGTCATTATTTAGGAACTATATGACTGAGTTCAATCATTTTCTTTTCATTTCCACTTCAGTTTCCCCAAATATAATGTAGATAATAAATATGCTGTAGTAGTCCAGTGTTGTAAAAGTTGTTAAACTAATGCTCTTAAACAATATTTAAAATGACATCTCTATTAAGCTGGCATGAACTATGTTTCTAAATTGCATTTAATATGATAATGTTTGCAGTTTACAATGCTGTAAGTGCAGTTTGGCAGTGGAATGTACGTGAGTATTTCATCCAGCAAAGTCCATGATTCTGTAATTATAAATAGACCTATTCCAACAGAAGTAGACAGATGCTTGTGTTTCAAAGCAAATGTTATAAAGCAAAGGTTGCTGATTAAAGGCTTAATACAAAGCAGGGGTATATCAGGGGTGAGGGGTTGTTATCTAGAGGAAGTCACTTTTGTAAGCACCTGAGAAGTTGAAAAGGCAGCACGTGCGTTAGTCCTAGCTGTGACAGACTGTTACCTCTGCAGCCTTCGATTGACCATTCTCTTTTCTTGTGACACTTCAGTTTTGGAAAAGAGCTTTTGTCTTTTGTTCCAAGCCCAAGTAAACATCAAAACCCTAATAAAATAGCACAGAGATTACCAAGGAGCTTAAGCAGGCTGTGTGCTGTATGTTTCACCATAGGTAATTTAATTAGCTAATGCAATATTTCTCTTATCTTTCATCCACATCATCATATGATATTCATTGAGTTATCATGTCACCACGATGAAATGACTTGTATCAAAATGAAGTAAGAGTAAATATTCTCTTTCTCCTTGTGTGTACTTCTATTGAATTCTAAGTAGTTCGAAATTTTCACTGCTCCATCCATAGTGACTTCTCCATCTATTGACAGTGGCTGTTAAAGACCTGTGCTTCACTGCTCACCACTTTTTGAGTCAAATGTTTGTTTCTGTTTCTCCCCATGCTTGATTTTATGAAGGTTATAGTATACATGTAGTCAGAACACAGCAAGATTTTACCTTATGGTAATTTGCCATAAGACTAAATTTTTACCAGTATACTTAAAAGGGCGTCTCTTGAGAATAGGTCAAGGTCTAAAACGAGCATCAGAAATATTAATACAATCTCCATTTGGCAGAGGTGGAAAATAAGGCTATAAGTGGAAGTGCAAATATTCTATAGCTTTGGAAAAAGAAAGATACTATTTGAACCTGTTAAATGGTCAATAACAAATTCAGTCACAATGAGTTTGTATTTGAACAAAAGCCACTGCCTTGATAAGGAATGTAAATTGTGACAGAGCTATAATTACTCCATATTTTCTTGCTTTGCCAATAACGGAATCATTTGAAATAAGAAAATTTAATATCATCATCATCTCACCATAATGTCTTTCTAAAATTAAATGTTTCAAATACTACTGGGTTCATAATAAATGTAAACTATATCTTTTTCCTGTATATAATAATTCATGCAATTAAAATGTATATGAAATTAGTTCATAATAGTAAATGAAAAGGTAAATATTTCAGAAGGAAAGAAATGTGTTATTTGAGTACTTTATGTTAATTTACCGGTGACTTTCGTAGTTTGTATTTCTTTTGCCAGAGGAAAATTAGATGGATACAGTTCACATTTTAGAGAAATGAAAAACATTATTTTTAGAAGTAAAAAAAGCCGTTATTACACATTTGTTTTGTATCTTTGTTTATATTCTGCTCCAATCACAGGATTTCTTTGCTCCATTATAAATTTGTTTTCTCTAGAACCCAAAAGCAACCTGGCATAGAGTTTATGATATATTTTCAGGCTTGTCTAAACAAATTTTTTCCTTTGAAAATGCCTCTGAACGTCTACAGTTTTCTTCAAAAGTGCAATTCAATCTGATGTAGAGCTGCAAAGTTTCTTAACAAAACTTGAGTATTTTTTTCTCCTTAGGCTATATAGGCAGATGAAAACTTTTTTTTTTTCAACTAGCCTAGGTAGCTCAAGGCACTATCTATATTAAATTGCATAATTTTTTCTTTTTATACAATATATCCAAATAACATAAATATTTGGCATTAGAAGTTATATCAGAATAAATTCCTATAAAACTAATAGAACTAATATATCACTGATACTGTAAACAACTATGTACAATTATATCCCTACCTATCTCCACCTCTTTTAGAATGCAGCTCAAGCCTGTCCTATTTTTTCTTATTATCTTTCATCTTCCACTCCTACTTTTATTATTTAACCAAACTTTTATTGCCCATCTTTGCAAAGTGTTCAGTGTTGCAATTTGTTTGAAAGAGACCATAACCAAAAACATTGTAGCTATATTTATACACTATTATTCATCTCAAAAGATCCTAAATAACTTTAAAGGCTATGTAATGAGACAAAATCTGCAATCAGTTCATGCACACATTTCTCATTAAATTCACTGGGAATTCTGTGTAAAAAACAAACAAACAAAAAAAAATGATTACAGGATCACATCTTCTGAATATATACTTTAATCATGTCACTCTCCACTGAAATGTAGTCACCTCTGGGTGTGGACCCAGAAGCTATTTGAAAGGACCATGCAGCACTCCACAAGTTTAGACTAGGAAATGAGACTGCAGCTATTCAAAATAGTATGGAGGAGGTGTTTATTTAGCTATAATTTGATTCATAAATGCACACAATGCTCTAAATGGCCTCTGGGCTTATATACAACATTTATCAAAAATTTCAATCACTATTCCACAAAAGGGAGGGAGGGGGTTGGGTGAACATAAGTGATCCACTTTATAGCTGAGCTCATGTGTAAATAAATAAATTCTTTATGGGGTGATTTAATTCTTACCTTTCTGAGTAAGCGAGGTCAAAGTAAAGAATAATAAGAAAATTAATTAAAACACCAATTGAAAAGAGAAAGGAGAAAGGATATTCTAACATTTGACTCTCAAAATAATTTGTGGTGAGAATAAGGAGTCAGCAGAAGTAATCTCTGAGGGAACCCGTAACAAGGCCTCAAAATATACTCTTAGGTGATCTGAATAATTAGAATAATTAGAGTATTCCTTTGCATCAGTCTTCCATCATCCTCCGAACTATAGTATTCTTCCAGTTTTTATATTCTCTTATCCCATATACAGCAAATAATAAACACACCAATTGTCTATGTAAAGAAACACAGGTTGACATATGGTCTTCTGCCCTTCTCCTTTCATAATCTATGGAGAAACTGCCTTCTATGTCTTCCCATTTTGAATTGGTTTTGTAAGACTACCTTCCAATGCCCTTCAAATTGCGCTCCTTTCCAGTGTAACCACAATGCCCCCCTCCCCTACATACAAAAAATCATCATGTAAGTGAAGATAAATTGCTCCTTACAATTCTGCAGGGCTAACAGGTAGAATAATCAAAGCAGAAAGAACATAACCAACTCATCTTAAATCACACAGCTCAATAATGACAGATCCAGGACTCAAGCTCCTAACACGTACTTAATTTAATCAACCTGCTATAACAGAAGAGCATTATTTTAGTTGTATGTAATCAGTACGGGTTATTAAATTTTATCTAAAATGTGAATCTAAACTATGTTTCTACCCAATTTAAGAACTTCCTATAAACTTTTATTTTCCATTGTTTTTATTGAGGTACAATTCACATAACATAAAATTAACCATTAACCATTTTAAAGTGTACAATTCAGTGGCATTTAGTACATTCTCAATGTTGTGTTGCCATCACCTCTTAATTCCAAAATGTTTTCATTACTCAAAAAAGAAACCCCATATCCATTAAGCAGTCACTCCTCATTCATTCCTACCCCCAGCCCTCTGCAATTACTAATTTACTTTCTGTCTTCATAGATTTACCTATTCTGGATATTTCCTATAAATTGAAACATGCAACACGTGACCCTTTATGTTTGGCTTTCTTCACCTTAGCATACACTTCTCAAGTTTCACCCATGTTGCAGCATATACCAATATCTTGTTCTTTTTTCTAATGAGTTATATGGATATACCACATTATATTTGTTCATTCATCAGTTGATGAACATTTGGATTGTTTCAACTTTTTGGCTATTATGAATAATGCTGCTAAGAACATGAATATACGGGTTTCTCCGGGGATATATTTTCAAATCTCTTGAGTGCTTACCTAAAAGTGAGATTGCTGGGTCATATGGTAATTAACTTAATGAAGAACCCTCACACAGTTTTCCACAGTGGTTGCACCATTTTATATTTCCACCAGCAATGTATGAGGTGGAATCTTGGCATTATTTGCTCTTCTTTTAATTATTGTTATAGACATATATTATTTGCTCTTCTTTAATTATTTGCTCTTCTTCCTTGGCAATATTTGCTCTTCTTTTAATTATTGTTATAGACATCTATTGGGTATGAAGCAATATTCAGTGATTTAATTTGCATTTCCCTAATGAATAATTCCTATGGGCTTCTTTATATGTGCTTGTTGGCTGTTTATTTGTCTTCTTTAGAGAAATGTCAAATCAAACCTCTTGACTGTTTTTTCTTTTTTTTTTATTGTACTTTAGTTTCTGGGGTACATGTGCAGATCATGCAGGATTGTTGCATAGGTACACACATGGCAATGTGGTTTGCTGCCTCCATCCCCCCGTTACCTACATCTGGCATTTCTCCCCATATTATCCCTCCCCAACCTCCCCACCCCATGCTGTCCCTCCCTTGGCACCCCCGCAACAGACCACAGTGTGTGATGCTCCCCTCCCTGTGTCCCTGTGTTCTCATTGTTCAACACCCACCTATAAGTGAAAACATGCAGTGTTTGATTTTCTGTTCTTGTGGCAGTTTGCTGAGAATGATGATTTCCAGATTCATCCATGTCCCTACAAAGGACACTAACTCATCGTTTCTTATGGCTGTATAGTATTCCAGGGTGTATATGTGCCATATTTTCCTTGTCCAGTCTATCATTGATGGGCATTTGGGTTGGTTCCAGGTCTTTGCTATTGTAAACAGTGCTGCTATGAACATATGTGTGCATGTGTCCTTATAATAGAATGATTTATAATCCTTTGGGTATATACCCAGTAATGAGATTGCTGGGTCCAATGAAATTTCTATTTCTAGGTCCTTGAGGAAGTGCCACAATGTCTTCCACAATGGTTAAACTAGTTTACACTCCCACCAACAGTGTAAAAGTTCCTATTTCTCTACATCCTCTCCAGCATTTGTTGTCTCCAGATTTTTTAACGATCGCCATTCTAACTGGTGTGAGGTTAGAATCAATGTGGTTTTGATTTGCATTTCTCTAATAATCAGTGATGATGAGCTTTTTTTCATATGTTTGTTGGCCTCATATATGTCTTCTTTTGAAAAGTGTCTGTTCATACCCTTCTCCCACTTTTGGATGGGTTTGTTTGTTTTTTTCTTGTCAATCTGTTTTAGTTCTTCGCAGATCCTGTATATTAGCCCTTTGTCAGATGGGTAAATTGCAAAAATTTTTTCCCATTCTGTTGGTTGCCAGTTTACCCTAATGATTGTTTCTTTTGCTGAACAGAAGCTCTGGAGTTTAATTAGGTTCCATTTGTCTATTTTGGCCTTTCTTGCCAATGCTTTTGGTGTTTTTTCTTAATTGGATTGTCATCTGTCTTTTTTATTGTTGAGTAGTTTCTTATATATTCTGTATACTAGATTTGATTGGCAAATATTTTCTCACATTCAGTAGGTCATCTTTTCACTTCTTAATAGTGTCCTTTGATAAATGAAAGTTGTGTTTTTCCCTTAAATTTTACCTATAACCATGTTTTCTGGAATTTTTTTCATAGCATTTTGACTGCTCCAAGCACTGTTACAAGTTTTACTTTTGTAGCAACTTTTATTGGTTTCTTTCACAAACATGAGTGTAATTGTACATCACTATTATCTACATTTATCTGACAGATGGGTTTTATTCTGTCATACTTTTACTAAAGTTATATGTTATAATAAAATGAACAAATGAATTACTTGCGTTCCTTTATCATTCTATTTCAATTAAACAGCTGACAATTGTTTACCATAAAATTGCTGTAAAACTAGATAAAATCAGAATATTATTGTACTTTTTTAAAAAATGTATTCTCTTTTAAATCATGGTGCCTTTTCCCCCTGCTTTATGTGATAAGGACTTAATTTGTATGTCTGTTTAGAAAATAAATTATTCCTATTTTTGTTTCAGTTTTACAGAACGGCATCTGTTTTCCTGCATTGCATTTAATATCTTCTTTAAAAACATGTTCCTTAATATGCGCTTAAGAATTTAATTTTGCCTCATGTTATTGAGTATTTTTTAATTCCAGAGAATCTTTTGAAGTCTTTATATTTAACTTAGATTTTCTTGAGAACAAATAATTTGGTTTTATTTTTTAATGTTCTCAAAATGTCTGCTTTGATGCAGTTGCCTAAAATATTAACATTACATAGAAGGTAGTAGAAACCTTCCTGCAAAAAGAAAATGATAGGTGCTATTCTCAAATAACTGCATATAATCAAAGAAATATAACATTTCCATCATTGCACAGATTTTCTGACCAGCAGGGTAAAGAGGTCACTTTTACTTGGATCCAAATTATATAGCCAATAAAAACAGAGAGCATTGGCATATGCAGTGAGAGATACTGATATCTCCTAATTAAAAAATCTGAAATCTATACAAAATTAAAGAAAGAGCATTCATCGATTTTAAGGTGACAATCACACAGAGAATACAATATTCCCTCTGTGGGTGCTAAAAGTCAATTTAAAATATAAACAATATAGTTATTTTAGTGGTCTTTACAACTAATAACAAAAATTATAGAGAAAATGTAAGGAATAAAAGGATTGGCAATGGTACAAGTTATAACTAATGTTATAACTACTGTGAGTCTGGGACCAAGTATGTAAGCATTAGGCAAATGAAGGCCTCATTAAGTCCAAATGTAAAACAGTATCCTGTAATGCTGCATTTTCAGCAATTGAGGCATTATTTAGTTAGGGCAAGAGAACTAATGCCTAGCAATGTAGTAGGCAGCAGAGAAATTGTAAGCAATGGCTGAAAGAAGACGAAGAGGAGAGGGCTAAGGCCAATTTTCAGTTACCAGAGAAATAATTTGCATGAGTGAAGGATTTTTTTCATTAATTATTAGTCATGTTGTAGCTCTGTGCTTACATACCTCTAGCAGCAAAATAAGATAAAGTTAGAAATAATCATATTAAGGTAAGATTTTAGATCAGAACTCTGCATTAAGTAAACATTCTTTTTTTTTTTTTTTTTTTTTTTTTTTTTTTTTTTTTTTGAGACGGAGTTTCGCTCTTGTTACCCAGGCTGGAGTGCAATGGCGCGATCTCGGCTCACCGCAACCTCCGCCTCCTGGGCTCAGGCAATTCTCCTGCCTCAGCCTCCTGAGTAGCTGGGATTACAGGCACGCACCACCACGCCCAGCTAGTTTTTTGTATTTTTTTTAGTAGAGACGGGGTTTCACCATGTTGACCAGGATGGTCTCGATCTCTCGACCTCGTGATCCACCCGCCTCGGCCTCCCAAAGTGCTGGGATTACAGGCTTGAGCCACCGCGCCCGGCTAAGTAAACATTCTTAAAAGGAGAAAATTATTCACTGCAAATATTCCTGATCTCAAAGAAAAAGGGTCAGATTGTTGTGATAATTTGTTTTTTTAATATACTTTATTTTTACAGAAGTTGTAGATTCACAACAATATTGAGTAGAGAGTACAAAGATTTCCCATATGCTCTCTGTTCCCACCACATGCATAGCCTCCCGACTATTACCATCCCACAGCAGGGTGGTAAGTTTGTTACGGTCCATGAACCCACATTGCCACATTATCACACAACATCAGTAGTTCACATTAGGGTTCACTCTTGGTGTTGTAAGTTTGATTGGTTTGGACAAATGTATCATGACATGTATCCACCATTGTAGTATCATACAGAGTAGTTTTACTACCATAAAGAATACTCTGCACTTGGCCAATTCATTCTTCCCATCTCCCTAATCTTCAGCAACCTCTGATATTTTTTACTGTCTCCAATAGTTTTGCTTTTTCCAGAATGTTATATAGTTGGAATCATACAGTATGTAGCCTTTTCAGATTGGCTTCTTTCACTTAGTAATATGTATTTAAGTTTCCTCTATGTCACCTCATGTCTCCATAGCGCATTTCCTTTTAACAGTGACTAATTATCCATTGTCTGGATATTCCACAGTTTATCCATTCACCTGCCAAAGAGCATCTTAGTTGCTTACAAGTTTTGGTTATTATGAATAAGGCTGCTATAAACATGTGTGTATATGTGTTTTGTGTGAATATAAGTTTTTAACTCTTTTGGATAAATACCAAGGAGTGTGATTGCTGGATCCTAGTTGAGTTTTGTAAAAAAAAAAAAAAAAAAAAAAAAAATTAATAAAGTACGTCAATCTTTTTTTTTTTAAACAGCTTTTGTTTCATTGATTTACTGTAGTGTTTTTTTGTTTTATTGATTTCTGCTCTTATCTTTATTATTTCTTTCTTTCAGCTTTCTGTGGGTTTCATTTGCTCTTCTGTTTCGGGGTTCTTCAGGTAAGAGCTAAGAGTATCAATTTGAGACCTTTCCACTTTTCTCATGTGTGAACTGCATTAAGTGGCCTAAACACACCAATTAAAAGGCAGAGATTAGCAAAACAGATTAACATGACCTGATTATAAGCTGCCATTATATTTTTTGTGTCATATTCATTCTCTGTTCTTATATTGTTTTATTTGTCCTTGCCTTCCTTGTGAGTGACTTGAATATTTTTTTGCATTCCATTTTATTTATCTATAGTGTTTTTCAGTGTCTTTTTGTATAACTTTTTAATGGATACCCCAGGTATTAAATTACACACATCCACACCCACTCACACACCCACCCACACACACACGCACACACACGTGAAGATATTTTTATCTTGAAGAATATTTTGTTGGGTATAAGATTAGATATTGACAGTGCTTTTCTTCTGGCATCTGAAAAAATGTTTTAGCAATTCTTTGTGGCCTCCACAGTTTCTCCGTGTTGTTCAACTTGCATTTCCATTACAAGTTGTTTTTATTCATTTCAGTTTAATTACGACCTGCCTTGGGTTGGATTTCCTGAGATGTATTCTCTTGGAAATTCACTTGCCTTTTCAAATATGCAGGTTTCTGTCACTTGTCAAATGTGAGAAATTTTCAAGCACTATTTCTTCAAGTCCTTTTTTAGCCGTCTCTTTCTCATCTCCTTTCAAAACTCAAATTATGTGAATGTTAAACCCTTTGTTACAATTCCTCAGGTACCTGAACTTCTGCTTTTTTGTGTGTAATTTGTTTTTTCTTTCTTGTTCAGATTGAGTAATTTCTACTGTTCTGTGTCCCATTTCAGTGATTCTCCCATTCCTTTTATTCTGCCATTGTATCCATTCACTGTGCTTTTAATTTCAGTTACTGTATTTTTAGTTCTAAATTCTCTATTTGCTTCTTTATTTCTTCTCCTTCTTTACTGAGACTTTCTATTTCTTTGCTAAGGCTTTTTGTTTTTTCCATTGGTTTCAGGAACATTTATAATTACTCACTGAAGCATTTTGATGACTGTTGCTTGAATCTTTGTCAGGTATTTCTAACATATCTGTTATCATGATGTTTGTATCACTTGATTGACTTTTTTCATTAATATTGTTATCTTTCAGGTTCTTTATATAACAAGTATTTTTTGTTGTAATTTGGTTATTTTAATGTATCTCATTTTGACACATATCCTTTTTAGGCCTTTAGTTTTAATTGGCTTATTCTGATATTGCTCCATCGGGGACATTAAGGCCACCACCTCATTACTGCCAATTGGAGGTAGAAGTCCAAGTTCCTTCCTTGGCTTTCATTGACATTTGAGGCTCCTCATTCTGCTTAGCAGAGGTGAGAGTTCTAGCCTTGTATGACCTCCACTGAACAGCAGAGGTGATCTCATTACTGCTTGCACCCACGGTAAATGTCCTAAACTTTTACTGAAAGCATTACAATGGAAAGAGGCTATCATATCTAGTTACATTAGTGGGTTTAGAAGCCAGGTTTCTCACATAGTGGCCACTGACACCATGGAGAGAAGCTTATTAGTTTCCAAAAGCAAGGAAAGTCCTAGCTTGCTATTTGACCTTCTCTGACATCAATTACCCCAGCAGAGGTGTTCTGGTGCCTCATTACAGCCTTGTGAGGGTAGAAGTTTAGGCCCCGTCAACTCAGCCTCTGCTGGTTTGGGTAGGAGTAGGACAACAGTTTTTCCTGGGGAATTTGGATAAAATAAATAAGGTTTTTTTTTCCCCTAAAAGTTTAGTCTTGTTAATTGTCCCTTTGCTGATCCTTTGGCTAGAGAGAGTCAACTTTTGATGCGACTCATTTTGTCTGTGTCCTTTGATATTTCTTGTTTGGAAGCTTATTCTGATGGTAGCTTGAGATATATGAAGAAATAAGAAAATCCAGTGAAGTTACCATTACCTCATTCCTTGGGTTCTGAATTGCTTAGCTGAACTGTCTTCTTGTCACCTTTCAGAGTCCTCTTGTTTGTTTTACATAGAATTTTTAGTTTTTATTTTTCTTAGCAGGAAGAATAGGGAAAAGTATGTCTACTCTGTCTTCGTGTAAGTGGAAGTCTACATTTTTTCTTTTTTTAACTTGACATTTAACTCATTTTTAAATTATAAATGACATACAGGAAGGTTGAAGATTCTTATGATTTTCATAAGGATTTTTTTTAAGTGGGGAGCACTGTTCTGACACAATGATCTTCTTAAGTGCTGGGGGTTTTGTTGTTGTTAAGCACATTCAGGTGTTTTGTTTTGTTTTTTCTGTAATTTTCTAAATTTCTGTAATTACTCATACATAGTTTTAGTGACCATAAGAAATTATTTTCTGTACTGTCTTATGACAATTTGTTCTTTTTCCAGCTATCATTAGGCTTACCAGGAAATGTTGTTTATACATATAGTATACTATAGTATGTTATTTATACATATAGCATATCAATTATTGCAAATAAAGTGCCTCATCTGACTTATCTATAAATATTGTGAATTTTAGCTATATAAATGCATAGCTGCTAGAAAAAATGGATGAAAGACTTATGAAATTATCCAAGCTGCCTTTATGTTCAAGGAAAAGTGCTAGCAAGGCAACAATCTAATTATAAAAGTACTAATAAATATATTCCACCTATCTTTACTTAAATACTCCCATTCCGTAAGCCAACTATTCAGGAATTTTCACTAAGTTCTTTCAAATGAGCATTTATTTCACTGTATTTCCAAATATCCTGGCTATTTTTCTTCTATCTGTCTCCCTCTCCTTGATTTTCTCAGTTCTATTTTGAAAGGATTTTGCTTTCCCTAAGACAATCTGAAGTGCTACCATACACATTAGCTATAAAATAGTATCTAGCTTGTACAGTCATCAAAGTTAAATGAGATACTACATGTAAAACTACTTTTTCAAAAAGCATATTTTTAAAACAGCCTTCAGAATATTAAACAAAAAAGATTTGTTGTGATAGAAATTTTAATATGAGTTCTGCAGCTGAGACATTTTTTAAAAAATATGTGTTTTTTCTGGCATTCTTCAAATAATACCACAGTGGTTATCTATGATTTCCCTCCGTCTATGTCCAGAGATTTACCTGATGATGACCCAAAAGAAAAAAAAAAATACATACTGAAATAGAATTTGCTATACTAGGTCATAACTCTGGTTTATACTTCTAAATATTCTATTATTAAGAATATTTTCATTCATTCAACAAAATTAGCATTTACTATATGCTCATTATTTTTGAAGGCACTGAAGAGAGAAGAGATGTCAGTGAAAACTGTATATTTAAACAAAAACAATCAAACAAACAAATCAACACTGTTTGCATTCCGGTTGTCATACCCGATGTCAAATTTCAAGTGTGTGTGTGTGTGTGTGTGTGTGTGTGTGTGTGTGTATGTGTGTGTATCTCCCATCTTTTTAAAGTAGCCTCATTTAGCTGTGTCATTCGTAGACTTATCTGAACTGTGTTTGAGTAAACTATTTCTTACAGTGTTACTTCTTGGTGTAATACATGTATTTACTTATTATCTGTGGATTAATTATAGTTTTCTAAATGTATTTGTTAAAGTACATTGTCACATCAAATCTGTATTAACTTTATCCATATATTTATTATTTTATAGCTGTAAACTGCGTATCATTTCTTTTGCTGCTCCAGGTTAGATAATCTTGGTTTGCTATTTATTCATATGGCAATCCACCTCAATTCACACCATTTTAGCATCACTCTCATTGACCCTTTCTAGTTCCAAATATCCTAATGAATATGAAGTAATCAGAACATAACACATGATTCCAGGTGCAGATGTGCCACAATTTAAATTCTGGCAAGATATTTTCTATGTTGTTTTAAATATCGTTTTTTCTTGGCTTGTAAAATGTTTCATTATGTAAATTTTCCAACATACCAAAGGGTTGAAAAAATTGTACCATGAACACCTGTATATCATCCATGCAGATTTTACCATTAACATTTAGTTATGCTTGTTCTATTACATATCTATCCCTCTAATCAATCATAAATTCATCTTATGTATTTACATATTTAAAGTTAAATTTAAAACACTAATATATTATTAAGAAAATCATAAGAAAGAGAAAATACATTTACTATTCTTTAAGTGGAAGTGGATCATTATAAAGGTTCTTATCCTCATTTTCTTCACATAAGGAAGAGAAGGAAGAGGAAAAAGAGAAGTTGGTCTTGTCTCAGGGGTGGCAGAGGTAGGAAAAAATCTATGTATAAGTGGATCTGCACAGTTCTAATGCGTGTTGCATAAGCAACAGCTGTACTTTATTTCCTATAAGGTACAATTTACAAGCAATGATATGCACAAATATTAAATGCATATTTTCTGAGTTTTGAAAAATGCATACAATTACATAACTCAAACTCCTATAAAAACATATTAGAAGGCCGGGCGCGGTGGCTCAAGCCTGTAATCCCAGCACTTTGGGAGGCCGAGGCGGGTGGATCACGAGGTCGAGAGATCGAGACCAACCTGGTCAACATGGTGAAACCCCGTCTCTACTAAAAATACAAAAAATTAGCTGGGCATGGTGGTGTGTGCCTATAATCCCAGCTACTAAGGAGGCTGAGGCAGGAGAATTGCCTGAACGCAGGAGGCGGAGGTTGCGGTGAGCCGAGATCGCGCCATTGCACTCCAGCCTGGGTAACAAGAGCGAAACTCCGTCTCAAAAAAAAAAAAAAAAAAAAAATATATATTAGAACATTTCCTAACAACCCTTACCATTCGGTTCTTAATCCCTGAACCAAAAGACAACTATTAGATTGCTTCTTCTCAAATTTTATGTTCATGAAATAATCCATGTTGTTGCTTATATCAGAAGTTCACTCTTTCTGTTTTGAGTAGCATTCCATTGTGTGATCATGCCATAGTTTGTTATGCATTCACTTATTGGCAGACATTTGGAATGTTTCCAATTTAGTTAGAGGCATTATGAATAAAGTTTATGTGAATATTCTTATGTAAGTCTTTCTGTAGACACACTTCTTTATCTTATGTAAATTTCTAGGAGTATGATTGCTGGACTATAAGTTTGGCTTTCTAAGAAACTGCCCGATGGTTTTCCAAAGGTTTGCACCATTTTATACTCTGGCCAACATTGGATGACAATGATAGTTTCATATATTTGCCAAAATATATTACGTAACAGCTTAAAGTATCCGTCATAGTAAAAGACGTAATGATTTCCCCAAAATGTGGGAACAAGGCAAGGATGTACACTCTCATCAATCCTATTCAATATTATACTATGAGGTCTAGCCACTGCAATAAGCAAGGAAAATAGATGAAAGACATGTAGATTGAGAAGAAAGAAATAAGAATATCTTTGTTTGAAGATGATATAATTGCATAAATAGAAAAAGAACAAATCATATACATAAAAGAAACTAAATAGAATAGTAAGATCACAAGACACAGGATCAATACACAAAAATTACTGTATTTCTACATACAAGCAATGAATAAACATAAATTTATAAAAGTATCTTTTACAACAACATGAAAAATTTCATGTTTTATGGAGTAAATTTATAATTTAGAAAAGATATATGTAAGAAATATGTGAAATATTTACATGCTGAAAACTAGGAATAATGGGTGACAGAATTAAAGATCTATATAAATGGAGATATATATCATGTTAACATATCTTAAAACTTAATATGTTTAAGATGTCAGTTCTTCCCCAAATGATGTGTGTATCTAATGTAATCTCTAACAAAATCTCAGTAGGCTTATTTTGGTAGAAATAAAAAAGCTGATTCTAAAATTTATATGGAAAAGTAAAGAACCTAGAAGAGTCAAAACAGAAATTATAACAAAAAACAAAATGGAGGGCACATACAGTACATGATTTAAAACTTCCTATGAGTGTATAGTAATCAAGATACTGTGGTGTTGGGATGAGGACAGACATATAAATCAATGGAATCGAATAAAGTCCAGAAATAGACTCACATATTTGTGGTCAATTGCTTGTCAATAAAGTTGACAAAATATTCAATGAGGAATGGAAAGGCCTGTCATCAAATTATTCTAGAAGAACTGAATATTCACATTGAAAAAAAAAAACAAAAAAAAACTCTCAGCTCTCACCTCCTTACTTCGTACCATCTATGAAATTTAACTCAATATGGATCATAAACCTAAATATGAGACCGAAAACTACAAAACCTTTAGTGTAAACATACAAAAAAAATCTTTGTGACCTTAAGTTAGGTAAATTCTCTCAGAAAAGTCACAAAAAGTACAACCGTTGGAAGAAATATTTGTTGGCTTTTAAAAGTCTACTCTTTGAAAGATGACAATAAAAAACAAAATGATAAGCCACATACTGGGATAAAACACTTGGAAATACATTTCTCATAAAGGACTTAGATCTGAAATAGATAATTTGTGTACTTCAATAATTTTCAAATAGCCCAACAAATATAGGCAAAATATTTGAATAGGTACTTTACCAAAGAAAAGATATAGATGGCCAAAATGCAAATGAAAACATGCTCAATATCATTAGTCATTGGATAAATACAAATATAAACCTCAAGAACATATTGTCTTATTTTTATAAAAATTGACAATACCAAGTGCTGGAGAGAATGTAGAGTAATTGGAACTCTCGTATATTATTGGTGGAAATATGTGATAGTAAAAATATTTTGGAAAAGAGCTTGGAATATTCTTACAAAATAAAACATATTCATATTCACCATACTGCTCAGCAATCCTTGTCCTTTGTATTTATCCATATGCCCACACAAAGACTTATGTTTGAATACTTATACAGACTCTTAAAAACTGGGAATAACCCAGTCTTGTTCAATTGTTGAATGAATGCACAAACTGTGGTTCATTCATAAAACATAATACTACTTCTTAATAAAATCAAACAAATGACAGATTCATGCAGTGACAATGATAAATCTCAAAAGCATTATGCTAAATGAAAGAAGTCAGAAACAAAAATCTACACAAGGTATCATTTCATTGATACTACATCCTGGAATATGTTTAATTATAGAGACAGAAATTAGATCAGGTGCTGAAGTATGTAAGGTTATTACTTACAAAAGAGGATAAGGGAAACTTTTAGAGTGATGACATCATTCTGTAACTTAATTTCAGTGGTGGTTACATGATAATCATGGTTACATGACCAAAAATCATGGCTACTTGTTACTCAAATTGAATCATACATGTAAATGGGTATAATTTTACTATAAGTAAATTATACTTTAATAAATAAAATGTTAGCAAAGTAAAAAGTATAAAAACGTATAAATTGTGGCAATTTGAATTAGCTTTCTGATAGATCTTGGAAAAACTACTTTTTGGGAAATACTCAAGTATGTGGACCAGAGTTTACAAAGCATCATTCAAGGCAAAAGACACTGTCAACTGTTTGAATAGAAATAGTATTCACACTTGTATTACAATGTTTTGGGTTAATCACATTTATTGTTAAATTACAAATATTTATTCCTTTGCCTAAAAGCTAAAACTATGTAATATTTAATACTAGTCTCAAAGGCAAGTGATTATTTTTAATATTCTTTTTTCTCCTGATTGTTTTATAAAATTATTTGACAAGTGTCACAACCTATTAATTGCTTTTGAAATCTCTTCCAGAATATTCTAGGGATAGACCCTGCTCATGTTGTAAGAACACATTTTATTGTACAATTATCAGACTTTAGAAATGACTTCCCACAAATTTGTCTATTTTAGTTCAACATGAGTTCCATGATTTCCTGGGGACCATATCCATATATCTTTTGTAAAAGATATTCTCTTTGAAATCTGTAGATTCTTATAAATTGGGGTAGGCGATAATAAACTGTGGACTGAAATTTGAAGAGGTTGGGGAAGAAAACACCTGAAGAAATCATTTTCCTCTGCCTGTTGATTTTCTAGTATCAGAAGTACCACTGGTAATTATCCATTTGCTTGGTGTGTTAAATATCCGTATGCTTAAGACACAAGCATCCCAGGAAGGGAAAACTAAAATTTTTCAATGTCTTAGAGGTAAGAATATTCATCTATTTATTTTTCTCTATCAGGAAGAATGAGGAATCAATTTTAAAACCCTGGAGAAATAGATAACAGGGAGATGAAGGGATCTAGAAAGGAGAATGTTGGCCTGCAGGGGAAAAAAATAAAAAACAACTTTCACGGACTGTATAATACTTACCAGTACTGATTATTTAAGAATAAATACGAATGTTTATCCATAAACCTCTCTAATGAAGGCATTTTTTTCTTTATATTGTTAAAACTCCAATTTTAACATGCAGATAATTACCACAACTCTCATGCATTTACTCATTTTTTATTTACATAGTTTTACTTTCATAAATCATATACTCACTTTATTTGATTCCAGGAGCATAATGGAAGGAATGGGTAACTTGTATATCATTCACTAAACATTTGTCTCGAAAACAAAGCAATCAATACAGGATACTTTAATCCTATTTGTAAGATGGCAATGTGTGGTGTTACAACAGGAAAAAAAAATATTGATGGTAAGTTTTTTTTCTTTTAGTCTTCAGCTAGGTAAGAAATATGGCCACTTCTCTTTTAAGGTTGTATTCATTTTTAATGACATTGCTTTTGGTAAACAATAATGATCTAATCTTTTAAAAAATTGTATATATAGCTTAAGTATCAGTTTCACTGGAGAAACAAGCCTTTGTTTTACTGTGCACATCAAATATGATGAGGTGTCAAGTCTTAAATTTTACTCTAAGTAAATTCTAGACTTCTGACTACCTATGATTTTTTTGTTTTACTCTTTATGAGATCTGACCCTTTAGTTCCTTCACCTACAAGCAATTATTAACATCTCTAAAATTATTTTTCTTACATTCAAATTCAATATTTTCACCATCATCCAACTATAGAATTTTATATTTACTTTTTCTTATAATTCATAAAATCATAGTTGAATTTATAATAAAATTACAAGTGTAGGAGTGATGTCAAGGTCTTTTTGTATTGTAATGTAAAAAAATACTTCTTCCTCCTTTTTATAGATTATAAATATAGAACACATTTTTAAACAATCAATTATCTGTTCATTTATAGATACTACATATGGGCATTGCTAACTCCTAATAAATCTTCTTGAGGTAATTACAGCATAATGTTCTCTAAATTAGTTCTTGTGACTTCATGTTACAAGCCTTAAAAATCTAAATTCTGCAGATATAGCTACCTAGTCTTGAGAAGCCAGCTTTATGGTAAAATATTGTGGTAATGAAATTTTTGTCATTTTAATTTATAAAAGACCTTCAGTGTTTGATATTTACTTGTAAAGCTAAAGTAAATGATTATTTATTCTATAGTTAACAAACAGCCTGATGCCAATTCTATATTTCATACTCATGTCATAAGAATGTTAGGCAAATTTAGAAGGCCACAAAACATTCTCATACAATGTGTTGCCAGTTATCTCAGTTGCATATACTAACAGGTCTAAAAGGTAAAGGTCATATAGTCAGGTGACATTAGTGAAAATTACAGTACATAAACCTCCAAAGAAATCACCTCCATAAATGAATGAGAACACCAACAAAATATTGTCAAACCAACTTTCTCACAACTTTGGGAATTAACCAACAGTTTATAGCAATCCTTGTCACATATATTCAAGAAAACAGTATGAACAGCAAATTTCATGGTATTTTAACTTACTGTAGTCTAATCTGCCCCTTCCCAGATCAGCACTACTATTGAAAACCGCCACCTCTCAATCATAGTAAAACCCAGCAGCTTGGCATGCACTGGAGGAGGTACATGGTATTGGAGATAATTTTAAGCCCCGTTGCAAGAGACTTATTATTATTTTACCTGTTGGTTAATCTTTCAAAGTTCCTACTAACAAGAATGTCTTCTTTTTAGGAGCTTACAAAATGCGAAATCAATTTCCTTAGGTGACTTGATCAAAAACAATTACAGAAATTGTTTAACATTGGGGTTGTCAAGAACAGAGGATAACAGTTGGGGTAAATAATAGATTATCCAAAAATGTTAAAAGAAGAAATCTTTTGAATATGACATGCATAGGAATTTTGAAGAGTTATAACATGTTTCTGAGACTCTAGAAGTCCATGTGTGTACGGTTGTGTGCATGCTCCAGGCTGTGTGCATACTCAAGAAAGATCTGAAAAGATCCTATTTCTCACCACTGGTTAATGTTGAGGCTCTGTACAAGCAGAAAATGTAGACTAAAGCAGACTTTTCAGCTGCGTAGCTGAATGTTGAAAGCATGCCTCAACAAACATACAGAGCTCTTTGGCAAAGACTGAGAAATGAACACTTGGTACAAAAATGGCCACTAATCTAACTGGACAGAGACTTTAGTGGCCACATACAACAAAGGATGTAGACCTTTCATAATCAGTTCAGAAAAGTAACTAAGCAAGCAAAGAACAATGGCTAACAGCGAAAATTAAAAACCTGGGATCTGTAGAAAATCTGATATCCAGAGTTGCTATACTGTATTATTTCAAATTTCTAGCTTTTGATTTTAAAAAATGACATGCAAAGAAAAAAGAAAATATGACTCAAGCACATGAGAAAAAGCATTCAATAGAAACTGTCATTGAGGAAGCCCAGACATTGGACTTATTGGACAATGATTCTCAACCAACCTTTTAAAATACATTCAAAGAATTAAAAGTAACCATGTCTAGTGAACTAAAGTATGAGAATGATATCTCACCAAAGACAGAACTTACATTAATAAATATATATTATAAAAAGGAGCCTAACAGTAATTACGGAGTTGTAAATAAGATAACTGAAATAAGAATTTCACTAGAGAGCTTGATATGATTTGAATTTGTATCCACACCCAAATCTCATTGAATTATAATCCTCAATGTTAGAAGAGGGATCTGGTGAAGGTTGATTGTATCATGGGGGTGGACTTCCCCCTTGCATTTTTTGTGATAGTGAATGAGATCTCAAGAAATCTGGTTGTTTAAAAGTGTATAGCACCTCCCCTGTCACTCTCTTCCTCCTCCAGCCATGTAGAACATGCCTACTTCACCTTCACCTTCTGCCATGATTGTAAATTTCCAGAGGTCTCCCAGCCATGCTTCCTATACAGCCTGCAGAACCATGAGCCAGTTAAATGTCTTTTCTTTATATATTACCCAGCCTCAGGTAGTTCTTTATAGCTGCCCAAGAATGGTCTAATACAGGGCTCAACATCAGATTTGAGAAGACAGAACAAAGAATTAACATATTTAAAGAGAGGTCAATTGAAATTTTCCAGTCTGAGGAATAAAAAAATAAAATAAAGAAAAATAAACACAACCTAAAAGACATGTGGGATACCATCAAGAGTACCAAAATACGGGAGAGGAAGGAGATTTCTAGAAAGGACAAACACAAGTAGCAGAAAAGCTTTTGAAGAGACAATGACATAAAACTTCCCAAATTTGACACAAAATGCTAATCCAAAATATGAAAAACTCAACAAATTCCAACTAGAAAAATCTCAAAAACATCCATACCTATGCATATAAAAATAAAACTGTCAGAAGAAAATGAAAAAATATCTTGAAAGTAGTAATATTTAACCAGTATATCACATATAAGAGATACTCATTCATATTAAAAGCTAATTTATCACTGGATATAACAGAGGCCAAAAAGCAGTAAGATGATGTATTTAAAATGATGAAATAAAAAGACTGTAAACCAAAAGTACCACATCCAGCAAAACGATTCTTCAAAGATGAAGGAAAAACTAAGACATTGCCAGATAAACAAAAACGATGAGAAATTATTATTAACAAACCTTCCCTACAAAAAAAATTGTTAGAACTTATTATTCTTCTAGCTTAAATGAAAATAAAAATTAGAGAGTAGCTCAAATCAATATGAAGAAATAAAGAGCTTTGGTAAAGTTAACTCCCTGGATAAATGTAAAAGAGAGTATAAATGCGTTTTTGTTTGTAACTCTTTATTTCTCCTATCTACTTGAAAAGACAACTGCATCAAGTGATAATTATATATATTCTTAACAGCACAAAATGTATACAAATTTAAAGGAGGGGTTAGAAAATAGGAGCAAAGTTTTCATATACTATTGATATTAAGTTGGTATTAATGTGAAATAGATTGTTAAATATTAATGTGAATTTCAATCTATAAGGCAGCTGATTTTAAAAACTAAAAATAGAGTAAAAGAGGTATTTTCATTCATGCTTACCTGGTGTCTGATGTCTTAAGCCCAGGCTAAGGTCTGGGATATCAAGAAAGACTCTAATGAGTAGCTGTAGCAAGTCCCTCTTGGTATACAGGGACCACTGGAGACCCTAAGATGTGGATTTATAGGCATCAAAATTACCTACTTGTCACAGAATTCCCAGAGACGTCATACCACCTGCCCAAAGAAGCTGGATTTGAGTGGCAACAACCTGTCCCTGTGTCCTTGGAGATTCTGCTAGTGGTGGTCTCAGGAATGCTGAAGCACCTGAACTGAACTACTACCAACTAAATGACATCCACCTCAGTACCCTCCTGCCTGCCCTATGCCACTGCTTCCACTTCAGCCAAGTGGTCATCTGCAGCAACCACATCTCAGAGCTGGCCATGAAGTATGTGGTAAAGCAATTGCAAGTGTTAAAGCTGGAAATTGGGAAATATCCTGTCCCTGTTGAATCCTTTGAATATATGGATGACCACAGGTGGGTTAGTAACAACACTTGTCCAACTGTATAACAAATTGTGGGAAATGTAAGTGTTGTTGTGGCCCAATCTGGAGTGGAGAACTTCTGCCTTTGTCTCTGTGACACAGGAGTAGCAGGCATGGGAGAGAACAGAAAATCAAATCAGAGTAGCGGCGGGAAACAGTGTAGGAATACACTAATATGCTGATTTTAAAGAAAACTTTCAAAATAAAAAAATAAGTTAAAAAATACAGCAAAAGAAATGAAAAGGATATTAAAAACAGTACAACAGAAAATACCTATTTAACACAAAAGAAGACAGAAATGGAGAAAGGGGGAAAGAGAAAATTTTTTAAATTAGTCAAATGGTAGACATAAATCCTCATTTATCAGTAATTGCATTAAACAAAAATGGATTAAACATTCTAATTAAAAGGTAGGGCTTGGCAGAATGGATTTTTAAAAATACATTATTTAACTATTTTCTGTCTACAAGATATACAATTTAAATTCAAAGACAAATACTTTGAAGGTAAAATGATGGAAAACTGTATCAGGCAAACAGTAACCAGGAAGTAGCTGGAGTGGTCATAGTAATAACAGACAAAATCTACTTTAAGATAAAATTTGTTAATAGAGATAAAGAAGGATATATTATCATGATAAAAGGGTTATCAAGAAGATATAAAAATTATAAACAAATATCCACCAAACAACAGTGTCCAAAATATATGAAACAAAACAGTATAATTGAAGGGACCACAAGGCAAAACTAATTGGAGATTTAAATAGCCCGCTTTTAATAATGGGTGGAATAACCAGAAAGAAGAACAACAAGGAAATAAAATATTTGAGCAACACTAAAACTAATCAGACTTAACAGACTTCTATAGGACATTTCACCCAACAACAGCAGAATACACATTATTCTCAAGTACATGAGGAGCATTCTCCCAGATATATCGTATGTGAGACAATAAAACACAATCCAATGAATCTGAAAGAATTAAAATTATACAAGATATGTTTTCTAACCACAATGGAAGATAGCTTATAATCATTCCTCTTCATGCTAGGAGAAATTGGTGCCAGTAAAGAGAGTATAGCCACATTAGAAAAACAGTATATGCTCAACTTATTCCCAATCAGAATCTTCCTATAGGAATCACAGCCTATAGTTATTTTCTGCATCAGTCTTCTTTCTTCTCAAGAAATAGCTCACTGTTGCTATGACATTAAGTAAATCCTTTCCAAAGTATGTTATTCACAACAGATTCTTTGGTATGTGAAAAAATGTTTCCATGTCTAAGTATATTTCAAATCACATATAATAAAATACATTCTCTCACTGAAAGATTTCTTATGTATTTTAAAACATTAATATATACTATTAAATGTCAATAAGGAATACAGTATGAAGAATTTTCCAAACATATTTAAACATAAAACTATCTTTTCAAAGATTATTTCATAAACCTAAGGATCCACTTAGAAGACTCTTTAAGACATAATAAATATTAATATTATAGAATAACAACCAAAACTTGTTATTTTGTGTTACATAATTCATAGTCCTGAAAACGAATTCTGACAGTATTCTCTGTTAATGTTTGAGAAGGAGACTTTTTACTTTTTTTGTAAAGAAGACAAAAGTTTTATTTTATTTTTGAGTTTATACTAGCACATGTTATATATAGGAAAGTAGGTTTAAATCATGTAAAGACTGGAAGGACAGGAAGAAAAGTAGTCACTTGAGCTTTTGATATAATTACTAGCCACTTACACACTTTATGACATCAGACAAGTGACTTAATCTAGCTAAGTCTACAATTTATGCTCTGTAAAGTAGAGGGTGAATACCTAGTTCAAATGGTAGGTGAGAGGAATAGAAGAGATATACATCTTAGTACACCCAATATCTTACTATGGTATCTAGCACATAGCAAACATATTTGATTCCATAAATATCTTACAGTAGGTCCATTAAATACTTGCATCAACATTGTACTAGGGCCATGACTCATTCTTACAATACTCAGAAGATTTTTATATTCAGTTATTTTATATAAAGTTTACTACTAAACAAAAATTGCATCCGTTACTGAAAATGCAGCAGCTACTGTACAAGTGAAAGGTTCATGTGGATGTTGTGAGTTGTGGCCCCTCTTTCAAATTAATAAGCATGCCAGAAGAATGATTGTCTGTAAATAGGCAGTGGAAAAATAAAATGTGCTGTGCAAGAAGTGGAGGTAAGTAATCATTGTCACATTCAGTTCCCACCCAATGCTATAATCTGAATGCTTGTGTTCCCTCAAAATTCATATGTTGAAATCCTAACCCCTAAGGTGATGGTGTGAGGAGATGGTACCTTTGGGAGGTAATTAGGCCATGAGGGTGGAGCCCTCATGTGTGGGATTAGTGCCCTTATTAAAAAGGTGCAAGAGTTCTCTTGCTCTTTGTTACGTAAGGTTACAGTAAGAAAATAGCCATGGATGAGGACATGGTCCCTCATCAGACACCAGATTTGCTGGTGCCTTTACCTGGTCTTCCCAGCCTCCAGAACTGTAAAAAATAAATGTTTGTTGTTTATAAGCCACCCAATATATGGTATTCTGCTACAGCAACCTGAACTGATTAGGATGCCCAGAGAAAGTAAACCATAGAATTAAAATAGTAACTACTATTTATGCAGCACATACTATGTGCTTAAGCTATACTTCACCCATATTATCTGATTTTATCTTTACAACAGCTTTATGAGATTATAAAATTTCTATCCCAACTTTATAAAGTGAGTACTATTATTATCCCTGATCTGCTAATGTAGAAACTGAACCTAGAATAATTCACTTGCTATATAATTCAGAAAATATATTCAGCAGTTATGAAGATTAAATGAGAAGATGTGTATAAAGCATTTAGCATAATTATTAGAACATAATAAGTGTTTAATAAACACTACTTAATAGAGTTTACAGAAACATGGGTGGAGCTAGGGGCTATTATCCTTAGCAAACTAACATAGGAACAGCAAACCAAATAACACAGGTTCTCACTTATAAGTGAAAGCTGAATAATGAGAACTCATGAACACAAGGAAACAAAAAACACTGGGGTCTACTTGAGGGTAGAGGGTGGGGGGATGGAGAGGATCAGAAAAAAATAACTAATGGGTACTAGGCTTAATACTTGGGTGATGAAATAATCTGTACACCAAACCCCCATGACATGAATTTACCTATGTAACAAACCTTCACATGTACCCCTGAGCCTAAAACAAAAGTAAGTAAATAAATAAATAAATCTTCCCTAAGATCTGGGAGAAAGAAAAATAAATAAATGCTAGGCATAATTACTCTAACTATGAGATCATCAGAATAAAATAATAGTTTTCTCATGTGTGAAAATAAGGATACCTATCTCATAGAAGTGTTGTGAGGATTAAAAGAGATTATACATGCATAGTGTCTGCACATACTAAGTGCTTAATAAATGTTATTACTCTCACTTTGCATTTGTGAAAACCAGAGCATAGAAATGAGTTAGTAGTGTGTCTAAGGTCATAAGAGTAAGTATAGATCCAGAACTGAATCCAACAGGTAAAGATCATAGTCTGTGTATTTAACCACTGAGTAGTAGAACTCATTTTTTATCTAATTAGCACAGTTAGAGAAAGTGCTCTTCCAAGCACCATTTACATGCACATGTGCCCTTTGGGAAGTGAGAAAGGACCTACTGCCTTTTGTTATTAACACATCAACCCCAATTGGCTCCTAAATTTAGCTAATTGTCACCTTAGGAGGTCCAGAAAGACTGCTCAGAAGAGAAAAGAGATGGGACCGTAACACTGACTAAGGGGTAAGTGGAGTTAATCACATCTACCAGCATTAATATTACAGAGTAATTCATATCTAAAGCAGATAGATATGATTAACTCTACTTACCCCTTATTAAATTTAGATACAGGTTACGAAGTATGGACATTGTATCAAGTTGCAAAAGAAGGGGTACCCAAATGGGTGGGTACCAAAACTTAACTCCTTAAAAGACCAATTTATTTAATTCAGTGTCCCTATTAGATTAGGTGCTGGTCTGTCAATGTCAGTTTCATGACTGAATGCTAGTATTTCTGAGCCCATTTAATTTAATGCCCACAGTTGGGCCAGGGAAAGAATGAGAGTTGTACGTAACTCCACAACCAGCCCAAACTCCCACCTGGATAAGACAAATGATTTTTAGTTAATACCCACAAGAGTATTGTTAAGCACAAGTCTTTAACTTCCCACCAAGTCAATTCTCAGGTCAACAGTCTCCTTTCATGGTTCCTTACTTCACCTTTTCTCTTTCCTTTGCCAACTTTGGTTTCTTACATCATGTGGTGTAAGGCCTAAAATTAAGGCCTGATATTATGTGCTGCCTTGATCTCTGGTGAAACTTGGAGAGCCTCAAGTGACCCAACTGCAACTTCCTCTTCCCTCTCTTCTCTTCTCCCACAGTTAAGGCCTCCAAGCTAAACAACCCCCCTTAACAAATAGACCATGTATAGTTTCTACTTATCTCTGAATAGTCAGTTTCAGTTCACTGAGAGCTTGTGTAACTATTCAAGCAAGACAATCACATTTTCCCGAGGGTAATAGGGGTCATGTCACAATCTTGATACTATTATACAAAGCCTGCCTCCCATAGGCCATGCTTTTTCATTCTGTTCCTAAGTGCAACCCTCATTGTAGCCATGAATGGCATGCTATGCCCTCCTCCCTGTTGTAGTGTGCATATGTTACTATTAAACTACTGTTAATCTCATCTGCCCTGCATCTGCTGTTATGTATTTGGCAGTTCTCTTAACTATAAGACAAGACGCCCTCTGTCATCAAAGAGGTGAATAGGAAACAACTGAAACAATTGTCATCATAAACAGAATGGCCCAACTATGACCAGGGCACCTAGTCAGCTTTACCAAAGCTTTTTGTCTAACTGGCTCCATGATATGGTAAAGACCACCTGGGATGAAACTGCCAGCTGCTGGTGGGTTTGCACTTTTGCATAAGCAGCACTTCGTTTTATTTGTTGCATGTTGCTCTTTCTACCCTATGATGCTCTTATGTCCCCAAGATAAGAATGACTATTAGTTGATTATGTATTAACATGATGTGTTATGGGATTTAGTCTATATGTGGCACATGGTGTCTGAAGCCCTTGCATGTAAAATCATTGACAGGTCCGTGTCTTAACGAATCAGTACTTGAGTCCTGCTTACCAGTAGACAGGATAGACCTTTCTGAGCACTGTGTCCAGCCCCACGACCATCACTATATAGACATTGTTTGTGATTATGCATCTGTACAATGGACCTGAGAATGGCCCTTTGTGAGGTTAGCGGAAAAGAAGACGACTACCATCCCAGGGTACAATTAATTATGGCATCCTGGTTGCCTAACAACAGTTTTGGTTGCTCAAGCAAAGAGGCAGCCTTACCCATCTCCTGTGCTGGTGCTTCTCTTGCTGCTCTCCTGACCCTCAAAGATATCAAGGTGAACATTCATGGCAGTTCATTGCCCAGGCGTTGATGACAAAAGTAAAGGGCCGCTTCAAAAGCACTAAGCAAGGTAAATTGATTACTCTTCCAATGAAAAACCCCTAGCCAATATGGCTGACTTTGCTTAGCACTGCTGCTTACCAGCCTGCCAAAGGGGTAATGTTGTAATCACAAGGCTTGATGACTCCCACCTAGGCCATAGATAAAATTATTTTGCTGGATGTGGACCCTCACCTTGGGAAGATTGACAGACACTCCCTAAAAGAGAAGAAGACAACCTATGATGTGAGCCACTATGCTCAAACGTTTCTCTGTAACCAACCAGAAAGTCTGTACTATGGGTGATTAGATGGAGACAGAAACTGAAAGCTGTCACTTCATGTAGCTAAAATTCCAAAACATTCCGAGGAAATTTTTACAGTGAGAAAAGGAAGTAAAGTAGTATGCTGAAGTCCACACTCTTAATAGCAGACAGTTCATCAGGATCTTTAAATACCTATGCTGCCGCCACCTATGGCTCTATAACAACAAGGTTCCTGATACTCAGGGTTTACAGTGGAAAATACCCACTGAATCCTTGTAAATTAAAGAGTTTAACTCAGACCTTCCCCATGTCTGTAGTTGCTTTATGGGGTTTAAGGACTGCAAGCTTGAGTCAGGAATCTTGAGTCAGATCTCACGTTTAACTCAAACCTTCTCCATGTCAATAGTTGCTTTATGGGGTTTAAGGGGTCCTTAACTCCTTATTTGGTACTGGCCCCTTCAAAAACAATCAGCAAGGTCACTTAATTACTCTCCCAATGAGAAACCCCTAGCCAATATGGCTGAACTTTGCTTAGCACTTTGGCTTACCAGCATGCCAATGGGTTAATATTGTGATCACGAGGCTTGATGGCTCCCACCTGGGCCATAGATAAAATTACCAGAGGTGGACCTTCACCTTGGGAAGACTGACAGACACTCCCTGAAAGAGAAGGAGAAGGCAGAAATTATGGAATTTAAGGGGTTCTTAAACCCCATAAAGCAACTATTGACATGGGGAAGGCCCCTAACCCCAACACGATTGATTTGGTGCTCTCTGGAGAAAGAAATTTATAAATAAAGGCAGAACAGAGGGGACACTTGTTGAAGTATAATCAATGTATATAGGTGGTGTGGAGTGAGCGGGAGGGGATGCTGCCAGGAATAAGAAATAAAGAAAGAAACCAGAATACAGGGGAGAAAATACAGAACTGAAACAAAAGTCCGTAAGTTCACCCAATTGGAAGTTCAAAATTCACTACAAACATTTAAACAATTAAAATAACAGTGCTAATTAGCTTTTACACCTATGCAACATAGGTTCTGAATTAATTGTAATATCTGCTGAAGTGTAACTATTGCCAAGGCTTAATGGCCTTAATCAATACTGGGGTTCAGATCAGTTACACCTGTAGATCTCCCTAAATTTGAATATGCTACCCTATCCATAATCTTAGGGAAATTATAGAATATGAAACAGAAGACAAATAGATATGCTTCTCCTTAATCATTGAAACTAGTGATGTGCCTAAATTCCCCACCGTCATAGCACCCACGGGTCTCATTTTAGGACAAATTTATGGTGGGCACAGATACTCTGACACATGAGTAATAAATTAAAACTAAATTAAGTCTTTGGCACAAATTGGCTTGAAAAAATGGGACTCCATGGACCATATTCTCAATTACAATAGTTATTATGGCCCATTATAAATCAAAATAGGGCCTCCAAACTTCAAAACCTACTATACAAGACCTATTGTATTTAGTGGAGGGATGATTATCCCTACTGTTTCTTCCCCTAACTGCCCAATTACCTATTCTTAAACTTGAAATGAGTTTATTGCAGCACCGTTCATAACACCAAAGACTTGGAACCAACCCAAATATTCATGAATGATAGACTCGAGAAAGAAAATATGGCACATATACACCATGGAATACTATGCAGCCATAAAAAAGGATGAGTTCACGTCCTTTGCAGGGACACAGATGAAACTGGAAACCATCATTCTCAGCAATCTGACACTAGAAGAGAAAACCTAACACCCTGTGTTCTCACTCATAAGTGGATGTTGAACAATGAGAACACATGGACACAGGGAGGGGAACATCACACACTGGGGCCTGTTGGGGGGTGGGGGGATTGGGGAGGGATAGCATTAGTAGAAATACCTAATGTAGATGACAGGGTGATGAATGCAGCTAACTACCACCATGGCATCTGTATACCTATGTAACAAACCAGCACGATCTGCACATGTACCCCAGACTTAACAGTATAATAATAAAATAAATTTTAAAAATGAGTGGTTCTTTACAGTGGATTACCAAAACTTTCAAGCTGTGGTCACATCCACTAATGGCTCCATATGTAATACTCAATATTACCAAAATTGCTAAATACATACAGCCAGCAACTGGTATGTATTTTGTGATTATATTTGGCCAATATGTTCTGATCAGTACATCTTTCAACAGTCTTTTGGTCATAATGTGCCTTCGTGTCCAAAGGGAAATGATACTTAAATGTCCACGGGATACCTCAGCAGCTTTACCATCATGTGCTGCCTTTACAGGCAATATCTTAACTACATCCACCTTCCTCCAGTGGCACAGGTATAACATTACATACATAATATCCTCTGAAGAAAAAATTTATTTGACACACTTATTCAGGGCTTACAAAAAAGTCCACAAAAAAGAGATGGGCCCTTGCCCTATATACAGTACAAGGGCTACACTGCCTTGGTTAAATACCTAAACATTATTTGGTAAATTAAGGGGGGCTCCATCCCTGACACTGTCAGGAAACAACTATTGACCCTTTCAATACCCTCAATGTTAAAACAAGACCAACTTTTTTTTTTTTTTTTTTTTTTTTGTGATATGCTCCTTGACTGGCTAGTCTGCTATATGGCCATAGACAACTCATGCTCTCCTTCTGGGCTTGCTTCAAAAGCATCTTCATATATATATACATAGTATTTTATTACACTTTAGGTTCTGGGGTACATGTGCAGATCATGCAGGATTGTTGCATAGGTACATACATGACAATGTGCTTTGCTGCCTCCATCCTCCTGTCACCTATATCTGGCATTTCTCCCCATATTAGACCTCCCCAACCTCCCTATCCCATGATGTTCCTCACCTAGTCCTTCCCAACAGACCCCAGTGTGTGATGCTCCCCTCTCTGTGTCCATGTGTTCTCATTGTTTAACACCTGCCTATGAGTGAGAACATGCAGTGTTTGATTTTCTGTTCTTGTGTGAGTTTGCTGAGCGTGATGGTTTCCAGATACATCCATGTTCCTACAAAGGACATGAACTCTTCATTTTTTATGGCTGCATAGTATTCCGTGGTGTATATGTGCCACATTTTCCTACTCCAATCTATCATCGATGGGCATTTTTAGACCTTTGGTGTTCTGCAGGCAACATATTCCTATTTTAAAGTTGTATTTCATCTCACTTACTCTGTTACCGTTAAATCAGCCCAATGTGAATGACATCCTGTCCATTAAAGGCTGTAGAATCTGTCCAAATTGCCATACGACAGGCATTTCTATTAATGGCCTCTTCTCATGTATTCTAAAGTCTCTGGACCAACCATCATAACCATAAGTTGCCCATAGACTTCTGATGCAAGAAATTGTCCTCCATGACCACATACCTCACTCCGTTAGAAATGTGTAATAATTAATTTTATGTATCAGTTGACTGGGCCATGGGATGCCCATGTGCATCCTGGTTGAACATTATTTCTAGGTGTAAGGATGTTTCTGGAAGAGATTAGCATTAGAATTAGTGGACTGAGTAAAGCAGATGGCTCTCTCCAATATGGGTGGACATCATCCAAAATGTCAAGGACCTGAATAAAAAAAAAAAAATGAAGGAATGTTTACTTCACCCTCTGTCTGACTGCATGAATTGGACACTGATTTTCTCCTGCCCTTGCCACTCCTAGTTCTCTGGTTTGCAGATCTTAACTGGAATCTTGACCATTGTCTATCTGACTCTCAGGCCTTCAAACTACACCACTGGCTTTCCTGGGCCTTCGATTTGAAGAAAGCAAATTATGGGACTTTTCAGAGTCTATAATGTCATGAGCCAATGTCTTATAATAAATCTATTTGTAGATACATAATAGGAGATTGTATACATTAGTTTTGTTTCTCTGAAAACCCTTTACTAATAAAAACAGTTGCTGGCTACCTGCTGATCTCTTTTAGAAATAGAGAACTTCACAGACTCTGAACTTATGACCCTTCATACTAAGCTGTCAATTATACCTTGGGCTATAAAAGCAATATCATGAAAGCTTGACTTGATTACCAAGGCCTCCTTGCTACAGAATGAAGCAGAACCAGGGCCCTATGGTATGTCCCACTTGCAGGAGAAAATAGTCTCCTCCGCAGGGCAACTGATAAGTCCTTTGCCAAATGTTATGGTGAGGTCATTTATCTCCCAAGCCTCTTTACTACTTGGAGACTCCCTTGGGATCAAATGAGTGAACAACAATAGAAGTTCATACACTTTATGGACAATATTGTCACCACAGAGATGACAGATTTTAATAGGGAGTTTCTGCCTTTTCATCTGTTAAGCAGGACTTTTCTGATGAAGCACTAAACCCAATGATCAGCATAATTGGCCTTAGCATTGGATGCCCTGTTCAGCACATGGACCCACTTCCAAATTTTTTATAAACTCTTGGGCCATTGTCTGAGTTTTCTACTCTGGCATAAAGAAGCTCTTGCCTTACAGATGCCCAAAATATAAGTCAAGGTAATTGATATCTCTACATATACTAAGGCCACAATACAAGGCCTTACCAGAAAACTCCATACATACAACATAGCTCCAGACATTGCTAATAGTTACCAAGGCACTCATTTTGCTTCTTATAACACACATGCTGGGATCTAGAAAAACACATTTAATAGAACTTCTAGCTTCCTTATAGGCTTCAGGAAATTGGCTTAAATGAGGAATAATCAGCTTCTCAAACAACTCTTACATAAGTTACAAAGTGGCAAATGTATATACTTTTGGGTGTCACTATTGCCACAGGCATTGATTATCCTGAATATATAGGAACATGCACTCTCTACACCAATGCCACAGTTTCTTCAATTGCCTTTATTGTCTACTACAGGATGCACCAATAAGGTTCAAGGTTTTTACTACCACTTCTACCTCTTTGTCAAGGGTTTACTTTACTTCCTCAGATGGCATTTCTCCTGCTTCCTAGAGGTCCCAGTCATTACTAAGGTTTAAATTGATATCAAGGCATCAAGGGATCAATTGTGGTATAAGGCCTAAAATTATGATCCAATATTATGGGCTGCCTTGACATCTAGCAAAACTGGGAGGGCCTCAGATGCTTAACCACATGTCCCTCTTCTCACTCTGTTTTCTCAGATAAGGTCCTTTAGCCAACCAATCCCTTCCCCCTTATCAAGGAGACCAGGCACTGTTCCTCTTATCCCTGAGTAGTGTGTTTCAGTTCCCTGTCAGCCTGTAAAGTTAGTCAAATAAGCCAAGAACATTCTCCTGCGGGAACCAAGGAGGCCCCTCACCCTCTTAAAACTACAAAACCTGATTTCCACAACCCATGGTTATTCACTTTATTCTGTTTTTTTTTTTTTTTCTTTTTTTTTTTAATGGGGTTTCACCATATTGGTCAGGCTGGTCTCGAACTCCTGACCTCAGGTGATCCGCCCACCTCAGCCTCCCAAAGTGCTGGGATTACAGGCGTGAGCCACCGCACCCAGCTCACTTTATTCTCAAGAGCAACTCTTGTGTGGCCCTGTTGTGTGCAGTGTCCTCGTCCCCTGGGCTTTGAGTATATATGACTAATAACTGCTGTCAATCTTACTTTTCCAGTGTTGGGTGCAGTGTGTTTGTGCATACTCATATATCTAGGACAAAAATCCCTCTCTCATCAACCTGGTAAACAGATAATTAAATACAACCTTTTATTAGGTGGCCAATAAGCACTGATGAATGCCAACCAGCTGTCCCTTCAGGAAAACCTGTCCTCTGCCAGGCATGGAAAACAGGAGAGGGCAAGAGATGCATTTCATTTGGAAGAAGTGCAAGCCATACCAGAGTAAATATGGATTACGTGGTGAAATGATGGTCAAATGAGTCAGATTTGAAGCCTACCTTATCTTCTTCTTCCAAGACTAAAATTGTGAGAATTTAAGGTAGTAAAGTAAAAAAAGAGCAAGAAAGGGGCATTTAAATACCACTTCCCAAAATGTTCCTAAGGAGCCTGTGAGACAGGAGGTGAATGACTTGCAAGAGCAAGATAGCAGGTGGATAATGCACAAACACAGATTTAAATAGAAATCAGCGTTTTATTTAGATGTAGGAAAATGTGCATTTGTGAAAATGAGATCAAGAGAGAAAAAAACCTGTTATGGATGGCAGGAACCATCTCTTTGTCTTTTTAGTACACATTCTCACAGACCCTAATGAGCAATGGATCCATGCAATGAATACAAAAACTCAATAATAGGTGTTACAAATAATTGTCCAATCTATTAATCCCTACCTCAAATTATAAATTCAGGACTGTTTTGTTATTTTTCTCTATGACTATATTGTAATTGATGCATTTTACTTTGGAATAATTAACCACTCTGAATAAGAAAAACTCTTAACATTTTAATTAAAAAATATATACTCTTACAGATGATGTATTGGAAAGGTAGGAGTTCATTACGCCTTTTTAAAATTAGTCTCATGGCTGGGCTTCCCCTTTCAGTTTTAAACCTGCCAGCCAAAATTAAAACAAAATTACATTTTGGAAAATGTAATCAGTCCTTATAGCTATTTCCAGGAAGTTTCAGGAAGTATTAGATATAACTTCAATGGTAACAGCACATTTCCAAAGCAGGTGAATATCTCCAGCTCTGGAAATCAAAGTCTTAATTCCCTTCACGAAACCAACATGGAAAAAAAAAAAAAAAAAAAAGAAGAAAGAAACAAATATGAGACTCACAGTGGCTCTTCCACTGGAAGCATTTGTGATTGAACTACATCCACCACTTAGTGCCTCTTATATAGCAGCTAGGGGATACAGTGATCACAAGGAAATGCCCTCCCGACCTGCTGCCCTTGAATAAGAATTCCCTTGTTTGGCCATATTTAGGATAGATCTACTTTGCATTTTACTTTACCTTAGGACATGTACAGTCTGGCATTTTCAAAAAAAGTAGTAAATGTATGTAGGGCACTATTATCACTTTTTGAAAAATGAGTAGTGTTACTTTAATTGATTTAGGGATTTGTAGTTAGAAAGTCAATAAATGAAGAACATTATCTTTTTTTTTTCTTTTTTGCTTTTCATGTAGCATCTAGAAGAGTTCTAAGCATATAGTAAATGCATAACAAATTTAACAAATTTCTAATGATTACTTTGTCTTCTAAATGCGCAAATAGATGACTGCACAAACGGCTCCCTATTCATAGAGTTTTGTTTCATATCTGTTGTTCAGTGAGATCCAGTTCTAATCAGAAAGACAAACTTACTGATGCTGGAAAATAGATCAGTTGATAATTTAGCCTGAATTTTTTCCTTCATAATATTAATAATATGTATTTACTTGCCTTTTTCTGTAGGTTAGCTAAAGGGCAGTTCTGCTTGCTGGTACAGGGAGAAACTCCTAGACATTTGGTTCCAAACCTGTAGATGGTAGATTTCTAGGCAACTAAGAAGTTATTATCAGTCATCTATGAAGCCAGAGGCAAATCCCAATCATTTGCTCTACAAATAGAATAGAATCAAATAGAATGAAATAGAATTTAAAAATAAGGATCTTTGTTTATAAGGAAAGTTGAGACACTTTGGTCTAGATAAACTCAGATTCTCTTCTAATCCTATAGCTCCTCTGACAATTAAATATAAAACAATTACATGTTTTCTAAACTTTTAAAAGTTCTACATTCAAAGCTCTGACATCTCATTCCTCATCCATGCTTTTGCTTTATGAGTTCCATCCCTTATATTGCAATATCCCATGTAGCTTAATAACAAAATTCTGTAAATATTAACAATTTATTTGATCTTTTTTAAAAAAAAAAACATACAAAAAAAACCACATTTCACATAGAGTTCAATTTCAATTCTGTAAAGAATAAGAACACAGGAAAATAAAGTGAGATTATGGCTAATTTGTAGTTTTTCTTTACAGATTTTTATATTTCCAAAATTTCTAAAATAAGCACAAGAATAATTTTTCTAATAAACAAATGCCTTGTGAATTATTTTAGGTAAAAAGAATCAAATAAGGAATATTCTGTTATTAGAATCCAATGGATTTTGAATTTCTACTTTTTTTTTTAGTAGTCCATGCTGACTATCTAACATTCACATTTAAGTTTTCCTCCCAGGATTAATTCATATATTATTCAAGTTAAGACTACTGAAAAGCTAACATAACCAGTGTTTTAAGTAATTATACATTTGTATCTATTATCTCCTGCTTGCATGAGAAAGCGTGTGAAAGGTTAAGTGAAGCCTTTACTGATGAGGACTAAACTCTGATTTTATTTTGTCCAAATTCCTATCTAAGGAGTCTGTGGAGTCATGCCCTACAGATCATAAATTCTCATCAGATGGGTTTTTTTTAACCCCTCGTGACTTACTTTCCAACCTGACTCTGGCATAACATTATGAGACAAGGAAGAAAATAAAAATATTTTACCCCAAACATGTCTCTTTGCTATATCTTGAAATGGCCCTGCAGAGCTGTCCTTTGTGAAGGAGAATTTGCATCTGTGAAGAATCTATTAACATAGCTACATCTTTTTCTTTCAGGTCCTTCCAATCCCAAAGAGATTCAAAATCTAGCACCTTTTAAAGAACTGAACTATTGCCAGTGCGGTGACTGAGGCCTGTAATCTCAGCACTTTGGGACGCCCAGGCGGGCAGATCACCTGAGATCAGGAGTTTGAGACCAGCCTGAACAACATGGAGAAACCCCATCTCTACAAAAAATACAAAACTTAGCAGGGCGTCAGGGCACATGCCTGTAATCCCAGCTATTTGGGAGGCTGAGGCAGGAGAATCACTTGAACCGGGTAGGCGGAGTTTGTAGTGAGCCTAGATCGTGCCACTGCACTCTAGCTGGGCCATAAGAGCAAAATTCCATCTCAGGAAAAAAAAAAAAAAAACTGAACTATCATCTCTAAGGGTAGTCACTATAGGACTTCAAAAGAACATTGGTCTCCACACCCTTTTATCTTAACCTGAACATCCTGTTTCTATGATCCCAGGTCTATAGATAAACTCAACCAATTGTGAACCAGAAAATGTTTATATTTACCGATAGCCTGGTAAATAGCTATCCCCAGTCCCCCACCCCAGCACACACCAACTCTAGCTTCGAACTCTCCCGCCTTTCTGGACCAAACTAATGCATTTCTTAAATGTATTTGATTGATGTCTCATGCCTCCCTAAAATGTATAAAATCAAGCTGCACCCTGATGATCTTGGGCACATGTTCTCAGGACCATCTGAGGGCTGTGTCACAGGCCATGGTCACTCATATTTGGCTCAGCATAAATCTCATCAAATATTTACAGAGTTTGACTCTCTTCGTCGACACTGAGGACTTATTAAAACTTTTAGCTGATCAATCAATGCCAAGAATCCCAAAATATGATCAGTATCTACTCTACCTGCATCATCTCTAGTATGATCATGACTCACTCTAAAGCACTTAAAGATCCAAGATCAAAAGGCACCTACTGAGTCAGCAGGTTTTCAGGTATGTCACTGTAGAGCAGACCAGTGACATTCTTGATCATCTCCAAATTCAAAACAACAAAAAGACTTATGAAGAGCAAGCTGCAAATTCAAAATAACATCTCATTGTAATATCTGTGTGTAGGTATAACTAGGCTCACTCACTAAGTTACTTACTCCCTCAGACATACAACAAAGGACCAATATAATTCAAATTTGTGCCTAATAAAACTACAAAATATTCCCTGCTGTGGACCTACAGGGTAATTGGCAATGGCTTGACAATACACAAGAAAGATTTTTATTCTAATATAATTAAAAAGCTGTTGTTGGGGATCAGAAATCAATACCCTAAAATATGGTACTTTGTACATGCTGAACTAAAAAAGAATCCTCAAGGTCTTTCTGATCACACCCACCCCCCAGTCCCAAGCCTCTCTCCCTTAGCCTAGAATGAAGTTGTTCTCTGATGTTCCTTTATCTACCTAAAGCCGGGACTGCCTAAGGAAAACAATTGTCTTTTCTTTCCTTCCCTGTTATCTCATTATCTATAGCAGAAAAAAAAAAAAAAAAAAAAAAGACCAAGAATGTAACCACATCTGAAAATATCCTTTCACAAAATAATGTCTGTCTCTCAGAATAATTTCAATCTAAAAAGAACTACTTACAAGTTAATCTCTGTTCAATTCATTCATTCTCCCTAGTTATCATTTATTAACCCCCACCAGGAACAGAATTTTTCTCCCACTCCCATAATCTGCTTCACCAGAATCCCAGCCCCCATTCTTTCATTAACCTCAAGATGGTGTATAAACTTCTGCACCCCATTGGGGTGGGTCTTCATTTTGAAGGCCCCTACGTACACTTTAAATAAATTTGTATGTCTTTTCTCCTACTAAGCTGCCTCTTGTCAGCTATTTTCAGTGAATTTTCAGAGGGTGAAGAAGTTCCCCTTGGCCCCAACATTGTTCACTTACTGAATATTGATTAACTATCTATTGCAGGACCATTCAGTGTAATTTTTAAAAATACTTTTGTGAAAGAATAGAAATATCCTAAATATTCAGAGTTTATTTGTGTTACCAGTGGAGTGTCTTAACTACAAGTTATCCAAGTCCTTGGCATTTTGAACAAATAATTGAACAAAACATACAAAGTACCTGAGGAATGAAACTCAGGAACAAAGCAGCAAAATCAGGAATTTATTAAAGTGAGAAAGCACTTGGCAGTGTGGGAGTGGGCCTGAGCAAGCGGCTCAAGAGCCCAATTACAAAGTTTTTCAAGCTTTAAGTACCCCATTCGAGGTTCTTACCAGCTGTGGGGGTTGCCCCATGTTGGGCACAATGTCAGGCTCACCACCTGCGGGGATCTGTCCTGCAGATCCTGACTCAGTGACAGATGAATAAAGTACACTGACACACAGATATTATGCTTTGCCAGTTCAACTGAGTGTCTGGGTGACTTACAGGTACCTTGGACAGTGCTGTAAACAGTTGCGACTGCTGGTCCCCATGAGCCAGTGAGACTTGCATTTATTAAGTAAAGTTTAATTGACAAAGGCTTGAGTCAACACCACTAGAGGTTAAAGATTTAAGCACAGCTTCCAATGCTTAAAGCAAACACCATTAGATGGTAATCTCCCAGGTTGACCTCCCTCCCACACCCCCAGAGGGCCCTCCAGCTCAAAGGTTAGTTTTAAGACCACATGCATAAGTAACTTGTTTAGATAAACTCCCCCACATATCCTAGCTGTTTGTGCCTTAAGCTCTCTGGCTCCTGCAAAGAGATTCTGGCTGCCTTCAGCCAAAAACTATAGAAAAAAATCTTTAGTCCTTCCAAAAGAATTTGAGACTATATTCTATAACTTTCTCTAATATTTTTCCCTTAATATTTTTGCCACCACCCTGAGTGAATCCCCACAATCGGCTACCCCTTACCTGGATGAAGGATTTAATCTAAGGTATTCTCTCCCTTTCCATTTGAAACGCGGTGGAAGGGGAAGGATTTCAGGGAGAGGAGCCTTTGATTCTTTGTTACTAGGTGTGGAGAATTGCGGTTTTTCTATTTTGGTTTAGCTTTAAGAAGTTTGTGTTAATGGGCCTCAGATTTCAGGCTCCCAGATCCAGGTGCTTTCCTTTTGTTCTAGCTTTGGGGAATCAGTGCTAATTGGCCTTAGATTTCCTGCCCCCAGACCTTGGTGTTTTTTCTTTTAGGAAGTTAGCACAAGTTGGCCTTAAGTTCCCTATCTTCAGACCCTCTTCTCCTACCTCAATTGTACACATTGAGATAGACATTTGATATTTTTATGGCCTCTTTCTCACTGGAGCACACACTTACATTTAACTTGGTTGCTGTAAACCAAAACTAAAATTCTAAGCCCCTCAACCACCTGAATTGACAACTCCTCCTGGTCAAGGAAATTCCAAAGTTAACCTGAAAAACTAGGTCGGGCCATGATGGGAAGCTGGGGTTATGAAACATGCCTTATTATTCCCTCCTCTCTTTTGGAATTCAGGCACGGCTGACCAGTATTAACATTAAAACAGATCCTAAGACTGACAAAAAAGCCTCTTTGCAGCCATAAGACACCAAATTCCAGCCTGACTCTAGTATAGCATCACATGACAGATACCAGACCCTGAAATAAATCAAGGTATTTTACCCCAAATATGTTTCTTTGTCGTATCTTGAAATAGTCCTGCAAAGCCATGTCTTGAGGGTAAAATATACATTCTGAAGAGAACATCTTCCTTTTCCAGGCCTTTTTCATTGTCCAGGCAAAATCAACCCTGATAAGAAACATTTATCATCTATTCTCTCTGAAGCTTGCTACCTGGTGGCTTCCTCGCCATAATGGGAACCTTGGTCTCCACAACCCATTATCTTAACACAGACATTCCCTTTTATTGAGTCTGGGTCTTTAGACAATAACTTAACTCTTTCAATCAATTGCCAGTCGGAAAATCTTTGAATCTACTCATGATGTGGAAGTCCCCCATTGCTCTGAATTGTCCCACCTTTCCAGACTGAACTGTTGCTGGAAAAGGGTCCTGACACAGACTTCAAGAGAGGGTTCTTGGATCTTCCACAAGAAAGAATTTGGGGCAGGTCCACAGAGTAAAGTGAAAGCAAGTTTATTAAGAAAGCAAAGGAATGGAAGAATAGCTACTCCATAGACAGAGCAGGGGGTTCTCAAAAGCAAGAGGAGGAGCACGCCCACCTTAGGTACAATGCTTGTTTATATATAATAAAACAAAGCAAAAAGTCATGGGAGAGCTGTGCTCTACTACAGGGGCTGTGACAAATGATTGTTAATCTTTTTGTAAGCACTGTCTTCTGCATAAATATATTTCATTATCATTAAAGTGAAACTTAAAATAAGAATGCTTTTGTTCTTAAGATATGGGGACATAAGGACATTTCCTGGGTCTGTTAAATTTTGAGTCTATTTCATAAACATTCATAAACATTATTAACTTGTTTTCTTAACTATAAATATCCTATGACTAAGAATGCCTAACCTAGGAATGTGGCCCAGTAGGTCTCAATCTCATTTTACCCAGCCCCTATTCAAGATGGAGTCGCTGTGGTTCAAAGGCCTCTGTTAAAAACAATGCACATCTTACATATATCGATTGATGTATTATGTCTCCCTAAAATGTATAAAACCAAGCTATAGCCCAACCACCTTGGGCACAGGTTCTTAGACTCTTCCTAGGTCTCTGTCATGGGCCATTGGTCCCTCATATTTGGCTCAGAATAACCTCTTCAAATATTGTACAGAATTTGACTTTCTGTCAACAGTGCACACAATCTAACTTCCCTGAGTTTTTGCATTTGGATATTGTAACTGTCTTCTCCCCAAGTTTAAATGAACTACTTTTTTGTTGGTGAAACTGAACTGTTATCTTAGCAAATAACACTTGGGAAAACCTTTCATCAAAATGCTCTGCATTTTTCTGTGTAGGAATCATGTGGGAAGTATACTGTGAAAGCCAGCAAAATATACTAAGTAACTATGTTGAAAGATTTTATATCTAGTAGAGAGATCAGGAACTGTGACATAAAAATGTCTTGTTTTTTTTAGCTATGCGTAAAACTGTAAATTAACAAGATTAATTTTAATTTCAGCCTTCTTTAGTAGAGTTGATGCATTCCTCATGTTCCATCATAACTGATCCAGATACAGAAACTACAAATAAAATACAGTTCATATGAAGCAACACAAGGTCAGGTAATATTTCCAAGTAACAATTTCCTGGACTATACTTCAACTCCCATCTTTTCCTTGCCCTTGTTTTAAGAGTCAAGGATTTGGAGACAGAATACTGCAGATTGATTTGCAATGGCAGCACCTATAATTTGTTTAAAATTGGGAAATATGTAATATATGTGAACCTGATATTCTAATAAAATGTGAAAAAATATAAAATACAATATCTATAATACTAGTATTTGTAAAGTAATAATATTCATATAATGATAATAATTGTCCCTGGCCTACATACTTGGGGCATTTACCAAATGAGATGAAATAATTTATTGAAAAAACCTTTGTATGTTATAAATTACCACACAAATGTGACAATTATTTACAGTAGTAGTAAATATTCCATTATCTTCATTTCTTTAGAGGACTTGGGAGAAGAGACACAAGCTTGTTAATAACCAGGACTTTACCATGAAGAGAGCAATTCACTGTATTAGGCAAAATTTATTGAACCTACTGTTAAAATAAAAATCCTATACAAATTAAATTTAGCAGAGTTTAATTGAGCAAAGAATGATTTGTGAATTGGGAAGTCTCTGAACCAAAATAGGTTCAGAGAGGATCCAGCCTGCCTTATGGTCAAAGATTTGTGGACAGAAAAAGGAAAGTGAAGTATAGAAATGAAAGTGAGGTGCAGAGACAGCCAGATTGGCTACAGCTTGGTGTTTGCCTTATTTGAACATAGTTTGAACAGTTGGCCACTTTTGATTGGCTAAAACTCAAGGACTGGTACAAGAGTAGGTTACAGTCTGTTTACACATCAAACAGACTGTAAACCTTAAAAATATGTAAAGGGGTGGGTTTTAGCTAAACTTAACACTGCTATGTGAAAGATTTTATAATACTGAATTCTATTCTATTATTCCTTAAAGTCTTTCTCCTGCACCCACTCCTTTTGTTTTTTTAAATGGAGTCGTGCTCTCTCACCCAGGCTGGAGTGCAGTGGCACAATCTCGGCTCACTACAACCTCCGCCTCTTGGGTTCAAGCAATTCTCCTGCCTCAGCCTCCTGAGTAGCTAGGATTACAGGCTCCCATCACCACGCCTGGATAATTTTTGTATTTTTAGTAGAGACAGGGTTTCACCATGTTGGCCAGGCTGGTCTTGAACTTCTGATCTCAAGTGATCCACCCACCTTGGCCTCCCAAAATTCGGGATTACAGGCAGAAGCCACCGCATGCAGCTGCTTCTGCCTTTTTTTATTGTAGAAAAATTTATGTAACCTAAACTCACCATTTTAACCATTTTAAAGTATGCAATTCTGTTACATTTAGTACATATACAGTATTGTGTAATCAACATTTCAACTAGATTCAAAATATTTCTATCACTCTCCAAAAAAACTGCATACCCTTTAAACACCCTCTCTCCATTTGCCCTACTATTCAGAAAATGTCATGCAAAGGAAATCAAACAAAATGCAGACTTTTTTTGTCTAGCTTTCTTCAGTTAGCATGTTTTTGAGGTTTATCCACATTTCAGCATGTATCAACACTTCATTTTATTTTTGAGATGGAGTTTTGCTCTTGTTGACCAGGATGGAGTGCAGTGGCATGATCTCAGCTCACTGCAACCTGTGCTTCCTGGGTTCAAGCAATTCTCCTGCCTCAGCCTCCCAGGTAGCTGGAATTACAGGTGCCCACCACCACACCCGGCTAATTTGTTGTATTTTTAGTACAGGAGGGGTTTCACCACATTGGTCAGGCTGGTCTTGAACTCCTGACCTAAGGTCATTCATCCACCTTGGCTTCCCAAAGTTCTGGGATTACAGGAATGAGCCACTGTGCCTGGCCCACTTCATTCCTTTTCATGACCAAATGATATTTTATGAAATAGATAATCCTTATTTTTGTCTATCCATTTATAATTTAATGGACACTTTTCTACTATTGTGAATAATGCTGTTATAAATACCTTTGTACACGTTTTTGGAATTTTTTTGTGTGTTTTCTTTCTTTCTTTGTGTTTACCCTGTCAGAACTAAGCAGAGGGAAGCAGAAAAAGCATAGGCCAGGACAATTTGTACCAGTTTTTGTATGAACAAAAAGACAAGAGATAACAAGGACTGGCAAGGATTTGAAGAGAAGGAAATTCTTGTACACTCTTGGTAGAAATGTAAACTGATACAGCCATTATTTAAAAATTGGTATAGAAGTTTCTCATAAAACTAAAAGTAAAATTACCAAATGATTCAGCAATTCCACCACTGGGTATGTATCTAAAGGACATGAAATCAGCATATCTGTACTCTTGTGTTCATTGTAGCATTATTCACAATAAATAAGATCCAAACTAATCAATGGATGTCAATCAATGGATGAAAATGATATGTGTGTACATGTAATATGTAAGTATAATATATTTAATATATATAAATGTAATAAATAGATATACACAATGAAATATTATTCAACCATAAAATAGAAGAAAATCTTTCCATTAGTGATAATGTGGGGATGAAACTGGAGGACATCATACTAAGTGAAATAAGCCAGACACAGACAAACACTGTATGATCTCACTTATATATGATGTCTTTTTCTAAACTCAGTATTTACTTGGTTGCTGTAAACCTTGGCTTATTTTTAAGAGTTCCAAAATAGTTGATTTTCACAGTTCTTGATCATTTTTTTTCTGAGTTTCACTGAAGATATGAGCCCTTGAAGCTGTCTCCTCTACCATTTTAATTCTCTGATCTTTTTGTGCAAGTAGCTGATGGTTGACAAGATATGGTCTGGAGGGAGAGTACAAGGAATGTTCAGAGATGATATGACTTACTTTTCCTTGTACACCATTTTAGCACTTATGGAGCATTTTCATATGGTGAATTGTGGGGAACATTTCTGTGTGGGACCCCCAAAAGGCGTGAGTCTCACTATACGGTGAGTTTGATCCCAAACACAGTTTCCTACTGGAGGCAGTTGAGCTATCCAGAAAAAGGAACTTGAAGATGGATAATCTGTTTCTAATATCAACCACAATATTGTTTGGCCCTAAAACTATGCAGTGCTGCTAGACCGAGTGACCCCCTGCCAGCAACCGGTTCCTGCTTTTAACTTTTTTATGACTCTTTCTTTAAGAATAAGCTTTAACCTTTTCTTTACTTACCTGACTGCCTTGTACCCTAGATAATGGTTTAACTGTCGGGATATCTGCAAAGCAAATGCCACCATAAGGGATGGCTTTGATTTCTGACTCAGAGACTCCTGAATGGGGAAGTTGAGTTAAGTTGAGTCAGGAATAGACAAAGGAGAATCCGGTTAAAAGATATTCTGATAAGGAAAACCAGAAAACCTTTTCACATCTCAGTTCTAAAACAAGATCAAACCAGAAATACCTGCAGCCAGGAGGAATAATGTCTGGATGTAAACAAGCTTTGTGATCACAGGAAATTCTGTTACTTTTTACAACCATTGATTGCATATCTGATTTCTCTATTGTATAGGCCATGTAAGGTATACATTTGCATTTCCTCTTGCAACCATTGTGTGTCTGAACTTCTCTATTGTATAGGCCATGTAAGGTATACATTTGCATTTCCTCTTGCAATGATGTAAACCAGAGTCAAGAAAGTGTATTTATTCCTGGCCTTTGAAAAATAAAATTTGCTGTTTAGGCACGGCCTATCAGCCCTCCAGATCCCTGCTCAAGCGCACTCTCTCTTCCAGGTATTGGGACCCTCTTGCAGGTCGAGAGACACCCGGCAGACGTGCCATCCCGGGCCGACGGTCGCCGACAGTGAATACATAAAGAAATTTGCCATGTGTGACTCTCATGATAGTTCCTATTGTTGAAGGTTAAAGTCATCCTTTTTGATGTTAATAATGAAGGCTTAAGAGGAAAGTGTGATTTTGCTAGAGAATCTATACATAGAAAAAAATTTAAAAGTCTACTTAGATTTGGATGAGAATATAGAGGTATAAAAAGAATTGTTTTCAATTGAGGGTCTCTGGAACCAGGTGCTAAGATTTGGAAGAGACAATAAGGATGCAGAATTTACACAGGATGAAGTCAAACTGTGGTACAGACCCCACAAATTTTTGTTCAATTCTACTAGAAGTTATGCAGCATATATGGCCCCTCATGTTTGTCCCAGAGTGGACCAGAATGATTGGAACTTTATACCCGACTTCAGTCAGTCACTCTATATGCCCCTGGAAGTACATGACCTCAGACAGGATGATTTCCTGTGGTTGAGGCACCACCTATAAGAGTTGATAGCTAGGGCAAGTGTCACATAGTTTGGATGTATGTCCCCTCCAAATCTCATGTTGAAATGCAATCCCCAATGTTGGACGTGAGGCCTGGTGGAAATTGTTGGATCATGGGGGTTGATCCCTTATGAATGGCTTAGTGCCATCCCCTTTGTGATGAATGAGTTCTCACTCAGTTAGTTCACAGAATGTCTGGTTGTTTCAGAGTGTGGCACTTCCTCCTCCTCTCTTTCTTGCTCTCTCTTGCCATGTGATATGCTGCTTCCCTGTTTGCCTTCCACCATGATTGTAAGCTCCCTGAGGCCCTAACCAGAAGGAGATGCCAGCATCATGCTTCTTGTATAGCCTATAGAACAGTGAACCAATTAAACCTCTTTTCCTTGTAAATTACCAAGCCTCAAGTATTTATTTATAACAACACAAAAACAACCTAATACAATGCCCTTCTTTGAAGTCCCTGAATGACACATCTTTGAGTCTACCATAAGTAAAATTTCTAGTCTGCATTATGTACATGTTAATATGACTGGCACTGTTCCACATACAAATAGCACTCTGAAGAGAGGTGTATAATACAAAGTTTAAGTTGATGCATAGACATTAAAAGGGATATACATTATGAAAGACAATGTAAGTTCAAAATGCTTCACTGGTACTTCTTAAGAAAGTAGATTTTAAGTCAACTAATTTTTCAAATGAAAGCAAAGAAACTTGTCGGGTGCAGTGGCACACGCCTGTAATCCCAGCACTTTGGGAGGCTGAGGTGGGTAAGGTCAGGAATTCAAGAGTTCAAGAACAGCCTGGTCTCGAACTGAGGTCAGGAGTTGAAGACCAGCCTGGCCAACATTGTGAAAACCTGTCTCTCCTAAAAATACAAAAATTAGCCGGAGTGGTGACTTGTGCCTGTAATTCAAGCTACTTAGAAGGCAGAGACAGGAGAATTGCTTGAACCTGGGAGGCAGAGGTTGCACTGAGCCAAGATCATGCCATTGCACTCCAACCTGGGCAACAGCAAGACTGCATCTCAAAAAAATAAAAGAAACTTGATAATGGAAGGAAGCTCTGCAGAGAAAGAGCTGTCCTAAGATAGGAATTTCAGTATATTATTTAATGATAGCTTTAGCTGCCTGTTTTCTCTCAAGGATGTTCTGGGGACAGAACGGATACAGCTTTTTCACTGAAAACTTCTCTAGGTATACCACATTAGAAGACTTAATGTTATCTTACTTTTATTGTTTAATTCATAAATAAAACAACAATAGAACTATACATCAGTGTATCCCTCTATTAGTTATAAGAGAGTATTAAGAACACATAATCCAGTTGGAATCTCTGAAAAACACAGTTATTCTAATTTTAATGAGCATGCTAAATAAGAATCTAAGAGACAATATATCTTATTATATTTTCCAGAAATGTGACAGTGGTGACCAAGAGGTTTAGGAATATCATATCATAGACATAATGCCTCTCCTTCCACATTTGTTGTGGAAAAGGTACAGAAACATTAAACCTGTTAAACACTTACCAAAATTAGTTAATGATATTATGCTAGACTATAAATATAATTTTGAAATTAGTAAGTTCTGACTAAGTTTTTAAATCTTCTATTTGTCTTGCTATCCAGTGTTATAATAGAATACTTGTATTTTCTTTTTCTGTAGAAAAATGTTTACTTCTAGCAAAACCTGGAGAATAAGTCAATCTTTCTTTTTTAAAATGAAATGCATCTGTGATACTTTAAAGATAAAGTAACTAATTTGTTTCTCATGTTTATTTTATAATTGAAAGGGAAATGCCATGACTCTTAGAACAGTGGTTCATTTTCATTTAAGGGTAAATTTCCCAAATATATTGGCATAACCCTTAACAGATTGTTTCCTCAGTTTTAATTTATTTATCCAATAGCTTTATGATCTCATATCAATACTCTAAATTCTTAATACAATGAGAAAAGGGGGAAAACTTAAATTTTGATCTGAATCAAGGTGCTATAATATATCAATTTCAATTTTAAAAGTTCCTGGGCCAAGTAATCCTTACTTATGTTATATTATTCACATCCTAACCTATATGAAATACTACACATAAACGCAGGATGGGGAAAGCCTAGACAATACGAGTTATTATAGTCTAACAAAAACACCAGAAGCAGCAAAGACTTCGCACATCAATAAACAAGATGGTTCTCATATTTATGGGCATGATGTGATCAATAATACAAACGAGTACAAAAAATTTCTAGTACAGGCAGGAGAAACATGTCTCTTTCCCAAGCGTTGCTCAATAGCCCAACAAGATGTTATACATTCTCCTTTGAAGCTTCATAAAGTGCTCTTTCAATACTCTCTCAATTTTAATTCTAGAAATGTTTATTTTACACCAAAGAGAGGGAAGAAACTCATGTAGTCATTCAGTCAGCCATTAAAAAAATACTTTGAGTACATCTACTATGACAGAAAATAAATTATTTAATAAATGAAAAATTGGTGGATAGTAAAGAAATAAAACTAATAAATAGGAAGGATAAAGCAAAGAAATAGGAAGTCACGTGGAGGACGAGGTAGAGGTTTTGCCTCACAATACATAGAGCTTCATGGGGATTGCAGTCAGGAATAGGATGATCTAGTATGCTAGGAATTCTGGACTCTTTTCAGGCACCAATGTAAATAGGACAAAGGACATTTATGAGCTTTATTTAGATGGCCTCAAAGCACATAATGAAGGTGAAGTTGGAATACTGAGGAGTCAGGAAGGGTGATGGATCAAAGTTCTGAGCTCTTCCCTTCAGTCTCACGAACAAGTTCTAGGAAAGAGTGCAATCAACTTGAGTTCATGGAGCTCTGGGCCTCCTCCTTGACTATTCTTGAATGAGTTGTGGAGGCTTCCATATGATAAAACAGAATATGTGTTTTTTTAACATCTTAGAAAGAGCCAACAGCCTATTAAAACCAAAGCACATATTTTTACAGTGAGATAAAGCCTCACACACACATTATTTGCGACTGTAAAGGTCTGTGGTACATTGACAGGTTATCTGTTGGCAAATTCTTTTTTTCCAAAAACTGTATGTTCATGGGGTTGAAAAATGCTGATGGAATTTACCTCACATGTTACAGATACTTTGTTGGGTAGCACATAAAGAAAAGTACAGTAAAGGTGTGTGGTTCACATTTGCTCTTGAGTTTCCACAATATTTTATTGTCCACCAACATAAAAACAAGTAACCTGAGGTATTGGCAGGATTTTATTGTGGTATTCTTCAGTAACTTTTATATACTGTTTCCTTTCATAATTTGAGACACGATAATGATTTTTGTTATAAATTTCTTCATAAATATTCTTACTGATGGATGATGCATTTATTTAAGCATCAGTGGACAAATAAAGTTATCCACGGGTGACTAACAACCTTGAATAAATACCACTTCACTCAGTTGCTATCCATAGTACCTAAGAAATGCAATTACATGCTGGGACCTATTATCCCAATTAATGGACTGTTTTATATTCACTGTGCATTATACTTGAAACACTTTAGAGGCCTGGCCTTCACTTAGCTACAGGCAAAATAGAAATTTATAACAAATAACCAAGAAAAGTCTTTCATTTACTTACCAAGATACATAGCGTGTAATTATACTTTAAGCATAACTAGGCAGGGCTCAAAAATGCCCTTTGATTTAAACCACAATAAAAGTACATTTTTAAAACTGTGACAAATATAACTTTGTAATAAACAAGTCAGTGTGGGTTAGTGCAACACTGGAGGTCTCATTATCAACTAGGTCTAACCCTTCCCCTCTTGCAATGATGTGGTCAAAGGTTAAACTTGAGTATATTTATTATATTCAAAGAGATTATCATTATTCCAGGCATGTGAACTAAAAGAGCAGCTACACGGGGAAGTCTTTGACTACTTAGATGAGTGAACAAATAAAATAGTCTGTTAAGAAGTACACAATCCTTTGTTGTGTTGCTACTTTGTAAAATGTCAGCCTGAGGCTATGTTTTATGGCAATGGAATTTGACCACTGAAGTTTAACTCTACTCCCTCTGGTGGTTTCCAGAGCTGTATTACCAAAGCTATAAAGTAAAACACAGTTGTAATTCTTCTCCTTATTGTAAGAAGCATTGATCGCCTCTGATTGTATATTATAGCAAAGGGGCAGTCTATTACATAAATTTATTGCATTTTATTCCTGATAATTACTGGAAGTTATTGAACAAGGCAGGGAGTTATAGCCAGTGTGTTCCTGCTCTAGCTGAGGAAGCAGATCTACAGATATTTAGTGGATCTAAACAGTTGTAAACAACACATCCTGTTTATAGTATACTAGAAATTTATAATTTATAGTGTATTTGAGGTTATTTTAAGAATCATACTCTCAATTCCACAAACTTACACTTGAAATATGAACTGCAGTAAAATGTCATACTAAGTATATAATCTTTTTTAAAAAACCAATTTGACAATCTATACGATGTGAAAAGTCAAATTGTTTACATTTACTATTTCACTTTATTTGTTCATTTTGACTTAAATCTTTCATTAATAGTAGACATACCACTTTTGGTCATATGTATTTTTGCACTTAAAATTATAGCTTTTTATGAATCTAAACTTATCCTTGTGTTAGAAAAACTCTCTAACAATAAAAATATAGGCAAATTTTAAAATGTCAAAGTCACCAAAAGAAAATGAGACGAGTCAAAATATCACACTTAATTTTTCTTTCTGCAAAATTCACAAAAAAACGGAGCAAATATAAGAAATTAGAAGTTGTTAACATTATGTGTGTTTGTGTATATGTCTATATAATTTGCTCTATACGGTCTGATATAAGGTTACATTTGTACAACAGCCAATAAAATATAGATTTTGTACCATTCACTATCTAATTTATATATCATCAAATTGTATAGTTTAAATGTTTCCTGTCAGAAAGTGAAGTATTAACTCTTAGCAGACCAGCAACCCCACAGATAACAACTCTGGGGAAAACGTATGAAGGAACAAGAGAGCAAGCAGAAGCAGGCAGATACTTCAGGGAGATTATCCTTGGCAGAAGTAAAGGGGTAAAGGGCACTGATTGAGTTTCCATATTTTAGTGCTTTTGCCTAAAAGTAGGCCCTAATCAGGGCTACCTGAAGTATTTAAAATTGCATAGAAAACCCCAAACCATAATGATTTGAAGAAATGAATAATGCACTTAGGGGCAAAGACAGCAGCTAGAAAGTAAAGGCAGTATTCTATGAAAAAAAGAGAGCAACAGGTCCCCTAAGTACAGTGTGTAAAATCTTCCTGTATATCTACCTGACCTCTGAACTACACGTGTGTAAGACAGGCTGTAAGCATCCTTGTTAAAGCTAAAGGGACTAAACAAATTTCAGCTCTTCATCATCACAGGGGAGACAGAGGAACATGAGTCCAGCCAAGTTAACTGCCTGCCATGATGAAAATAACAACAAAAATCAGTACACAGAATTCAGAATTTTTGAATTATATTTTTTATAATGTTCAGGATTTACTTCAAAATCATCAATACATAAAAGAGCAGGAAAATGCAACTGATATTCAAGTAAGAAAGCAATACATTGATACTACATCAAGACGAGAGATGTGGAAATTAACAGAACTTTAAGATAACTATTATAACTATGCTAAAAAACATAACTAAAAATATGTTTGTAATCATTTACATAATAGAAAATATCAGCAAAGAAACAAACTATAAAAAAGAGCCAAATTGATTTTTTTTTTTTTTTTTTTTGAGACAGGGTCTCATTCTGTTGCCCAGGCTAGAGAGTACAGTACTATGATCATAGTTCATTGCAGCCTCAACCTCCTGGGCTAATGTGATCCTTTCACCTCAGCCTCCCAAGTAGCTTGTACTTTAGGTGCATGCCACCATGCCTGGCTAATTTTTTTTATAGAGATAGAGTCTCACTGCATTGCCCAGGCTAGGGAATTGAATTCCTGGCCTCAAGTTATCCTCATACTTCGGCTTCCCAAAATGGTGGGATTACAGATTTGAGCCACTGTTTGTGACCCCCAAATGAAAACTGGAGAAAAGTAAATACACTTTGGAGAAAGAAATTTGCTGGATAAACTTAATATCAGATGGGAGATGATGGAGGAAAAAGTCAATGATCATAAAGGTAGATAAAGAGTGGTAAAAGATAAACTTCAGCTGAATTAAACTTAAAGGAGCAATGAACAATTTGTGAATCGAGCAGCCCCCAGAATCACAGCAGATTTAGAATGACTCCAGCGCAGCCAAATGGTAGAAGACAATTTACAGACAAAAAGAAAATCAGAAGTGATGTACAGAAACAGCTGGATTGGTTACAGGTTAGCGTTTGCTTTATTTGCATATAGTTCAAACAGTTGGCTACAGTTGATTGGCCAAAACTCAGTGACTGGCACAGGTGTAGGCTATGGTTGGTTTATACTTCCACTTGTTACAGTTCACCAAGTACAGAAAAACCTTTAGGCCAAACTTAAATATGTAAAGAGGCATCTTTAGGCTAAACTTGATTAACAATAAAAATTATCCAATCTGAAGAAGAGAGGAAAACATTATTACAAATAAATTTCCAGTCTTAGTCACCTGAGGAATAATATCAAAAGGTTGAAATACATGCTAATGATGCTGGAAGAATCATTATTATAAAAATGGCTATACTGCCCAAAGTGATTTATAGATTCAATGCTATTCCTATTAAACTACCATTGACATTCTTTGCAGAACTAGAATAAACTGTTTTAAAAACCCAGTGGGAGGTAACTGAATCATCAGGATAGTTATCCCTGATACTAATATCCCTAATACTGGTGTTCTTGTGATAGTGAGTTCTCATGAGATCTGATGGTTTTATAAGGGACTTTTTCTTTGCACTTCTCCTTGCTGCTGCCATGTGAAGCATGAGTTTGCTTTCCCTTCTGCCATGATTATTTTTCCTGAGGCCTCCCCAGTCATGCTGAACTGTGAGCCAACTACACCTTTGTTTTATAAATTATCCAGTCTCGAGTATGTTTTGATTAGCAGCATGAGAATGGACATTGCTACAGTAAATTGGTACTGGGTAGTGGGGCACTACCGTAAATATACCCTAAAATGTGAAAGTGACTTTGGAACTGGGTAACAGGCAGAGTTTGAAACAGTTTGGAAGGCTCAGAAGAAGACAGGAATATGTGGGAAAGTTTGAAGCTTCCTAGAGACTTGGTGAATGGCTTTGACTAAAATGCTGATAGTAATATGGACACTAACGTCCAGGATGAGGTGGTCTCAGATGGAGATCAAGAACTGGTTGAAAATTGGAGTAAAGAGCCTCGTGGCATTTTGCCCCCACCCTAGAGATCTGTGGAACTTTGAACTTGAGAGAGATGATTTAGGGTATCTGTCAGAAGAAATTTCTAAGCAGCAAAGCATTCAAGAGGTAACAGAGCATAAAAGTTTGGAAAAATTGCAGCCTGATGATAGAGTAGAAAAGAAAAAGCCCATTTTCTGGGGAGAAATTGAAGCTGGCTGCAGAAATTTCTATAATAAGGAGCCAAAGGCCAATCACCAAGACAAAGGGGAAAATGTCTCCAGGGCATGTTAGAGACCTTTGCGGCACCCCCTCCCATCACAAGCCTGAAGGCCTTGGAGGAAAAAACAGTTTACTGGGCTGGGCCCTGGTCTCCCTATTCTGTGTAGCCTATGGACTTGGGCTTTAACCATGGCTAAAAGGGGCCAAGGTACAACTGGGACTGTGCCTTCAGAGGATGCAAACCTCAAGGCCTTGGCAGCTTCCACATGGTGCTGAGCCTGCAGGTGCACAGAAGTCAAGATTTGAGGTTTGGGAACCTCTGCCTAGATTTCAAATAACGTATGGAAATGCCTGGATATTCAGACAGAAGTTTGCCGCAGGTGCTGGACTCTCATGGAGAACCTCTGCTAGGGCAGGGTGGAAGGGAAATATGGGGTTGGAGCCCTCCACACAAAGTCCCCACTAGGGCACTGTCTAGTGGAGCTGTGAACAGAGGGCCACCATCCTCCAGATCCCAGAACGGTAGATCCATCAACAGCTTGCACTTTGTGTCTCGACAAACTACACACAGTCAACACTACCCTATGAAAGCAGCTAGGCAAGGAGCTGTACCCTACAAAGCCAAAGGGGCAGAGCTCCCCAAGGCCTTGGGAGTCCACCTCTTGCATCCATGTGAACTGGATGTCAGAGATAGAGTGAAAAGATATGATTTTGGAACTTTAAAATTTAGTCACTGCCCTACTGAATTGTGGACTTGCCTCCTGTCCCCCTTTATTTAGGCCAATTTCTGCCATTTGGAACAGGTGGCATTCATAGAGAGAATCATAGGAAAAGAGGCCTCCTTTAGAGCTTTACCATTATGTTAGCACTTCCGCTCCCCATTCAAAAAAAAAGCAAACACCATGAGTTTAAAAGCTGGAAAACTTTTCTATAAATGAAAATATATATAGCAAATAATACTGTAACTAAATGGTAACATTAATTCCAATATGATAAAATTAATTTTGCTATGATAAGGAAATATGTGAAGAAATCAGCAAGGCCTTTTGATTTTATTTTTAAAAATTAAAGCAAATAAAACACTAACAAGTATTCTATGAACTAATGTTAAAACATTTCATTTTCACCTCAGCTCTCCTTGCTTGAAGAAAAGACAAGGTCATTTTGACATAGCCAAGAACAGAGACCCCTTTTCATCAGAGCCTCAATCAAATGTTTTCATATTAGATTTCCAGCTGGGTAAGGACAGCCATAGATATTTTGCACTCTGGTCAGCAATATCAAACCTGTAACAAACAGACCCCTCTCTTTACAAAGATACTGAATCCATTGATTCAGCTATGCTTGATACCAAAGCCCTTGTTTTACATTATTATTAAAGAGAGAGAAAGCAGTCACTCCTTAGCTCAGGAAGACTCAAGATCATTCTGATGACTTTAATTTGAGAAAATCCCAGATATACACAGCCAATGTGTAATTTTCACCCAGGTGTAAAATTCAGAAACACTGTCTGTCACTGGAAGTCTTTAACGGTTGTAATAAATTAGGATATCTGTGATGGACAAGCAAGAATTGTGGACACAAACATAACCAACCAATGAGCTAACTGCTCCATCTTTAATGAGAACCCCACGCTCTTTAGCTAAGCATCTTCCATTTTCATCTCTCTCTGGTGTATATAATTTACCTGCACATTTTTGCTCATTGTGAATATTTTCTTCATATTGACACAATCATACTTTCATTTGAATGAGTGTTTATCTATATAGTACACATGCTTAGAACTAAAACTGAAGAGAAACAGAAATGAATTTTGATATCTTTTTCAACTTCTTTGACTAAAATGAAAATTATTTAAACTCTTTCATTATCATGCATGAGCAAGCTTCCTTAAATGTTCCTGGCTAAACAAATATATATGTGATTCTTATTTACATTTATTGACACATCATATTGCTTTGGAGAAGATAAAGATTTTATCTTTAGTACAAACCATTATTGCCATAATATTTCACAAGTGACTTGCTGATTTCCTCCATTATCATAAAATCCAAATTATAACTGATGATTATCCAAGTCAGAAGTAAAGACAAAATAAAAGACTTCATATAAAGGAAAATTTAAAACCATTCATCATTGTCTCAGTTTGATTTTTAATATAACCAACTTTAAATAAAATATTTAGAATTGTAGTCTCCTTTTAATCTGTTTTTAAATAAAATGAGTCTATAATACCTACCTGAAGACATCATATCCCTAAAAGTCTTCCTTCCTCAAATATTTATATTTTTGCTCAATTTATATTTTGTTATCTATTGGATATAAAAAATTACTGCTGCATAATAAGAACTAACATTACGGAGTCACTGTAATGTGCCAGATGTTGTTTTAAGTGTTTTACATAATAACAATAACATTGGCCGGGCGCGGTGGCTCAAGCCTGTAATCCCAGCACTTTGGGAGGCCGAGGCGGGTGGATCACAAGGTCAAGAGATCGAGACCATCCTGGTCAACATGGTGAAACCCCGTCTCTACTAAAAATACAAAAAATCAGCTGGGCATGGTGGCGCCTGCCTGTAATCCCAGCTACTCAGGAGGCTGAGGCAGGAGAATTGCCTGAACCAAGGAGGCGGAGGTTGCAGCGAGCCGAGATCGTGCCATTGCACTCCAGCCTGGGTAACAAGAGCGAAACTCCGTCTCAAAAAAAATAAATAAATAAAAAATAACATTAATGGTGACAGAAAACATTTATTGAGTGCTTACTATATGTCAAATAGAACTTACTTTACATGTATTAATTTAATTCTGACAATTCTATGAGATATTCCTAATCAACTCTAAATCATCACAATTTTACAGATGACTAATTGAGATACATCAAGATTAAGTAACAGATGACATCAAAATGATGAGCAAAAAAAAAAAAAAAAAAAAAAAAGAGTTAATCTGACATCATCAGAATTGATCTTCAAAGGACACCATAAAAAATTGAAAGGATATCCCAGAAAATGGGAGACATTATTTGGAAATCATATATCTGACAAAGACCCTGTACCTGAAATATATTAAAAAAAACTTACAATTCAATAATAAAAAGTCAGATAACCCAATTGAAAATGGGAAAAGGTCTTGAATAGGCATTTCTCTCCAGAAGATACACAGATGGCCAATAAGCACAAGAAGAAATGCTTGACATCATTAGTTAGCACAGAAATGCAAATCAAAATCACAAAAAGTATTACTCCACACACATTAAGGTGGCTAGAATTTTTAAAAATCAGATAATAACAAATGCTGGACAAGGATGTGGCAAATTGCAACTTTCTTGCCCTCCAGGTGGGAATGTAAAATGTTGTAGCTGCTTTCAAAAACAATCTGTTAGCTTTTCAAATGATTAAATATACAATTATGCAATAGCCCAGCAATTCCACTTATGGTTATATATCTAAGAGAAATGAAAACCTATGGCCACACAAAAATTTGGACACAAATGTTGATGGCAGCATTATTCATAATAGTCAAAAGATGGACGTCCAAATGCTCATCAGCTAACAAATGGATAAATACAATGTAGTATATCCATGCAATGGAATATTATTTAGTCATATAAAGTTTTATTCATGCTAAAACATGGATGAGTCTTGAAAACATTATGCTAAATGGAAACACACACACACACACACACACACACAACACTTATTGTATAATGTAATTGGTATAAAATGTCCAGAATAGGGAAATTTATGGAGATAGAAAATAAATTACCGGTTGCTTAGGGCTGTGGAAGAAGGGGAAGGTGGATGACAGGATGATAGCTAAGGGGTATAGAGCTTTTTTTTCATGGCAATGAAAATGTTCTGTGGTGAGGTGTGCATATGTCTGTGAATATGCTAAAAATAATTGAATTGCACATTTTAAATGAGTGAATTGTATGGTCTGAATTATAATTCAATGAAGTCATTTTTTTAAAAAGATAATTTGTTTAAGCTTCACCAGCTAGTGACAGAATTAGGATTCAAACTGAGGCATTTCAGTCCCTAAGTTAGAACTTTTAATTGCTATATCCTTAGTCTCTCATGTGTGTTATTTTGTTTAATCATCACAATAAACCATTAAAGTGGGGTACTGTACTACATTTTATAGAAAAATGATTAATTAAAAGTAATATGATCTCTACTTTCAGAGAACTTATAATCAAGTATCGGAAAGACACATGCATAAGAAAAAATTAACTATAATAAAAGACAACATTAGATAAGTATGAAAATGGAAGAAAGTTGATATTTAGTGCAGAGAAAGGATAAACAAGATAAAAGAAGCATTTAGTATATAAAATTATTGTAAAACTTTCAGAATACTTAATCCATAAAAGACTGTAACTATTAAGTGACCAACAAAAATGTAGAAAAAAACATTATTGGAAACTACTCAAAAGCATTCACTGTTGTCCGCCTGTCTTACCTATGCATCATCACATTGCCAACAAAATGAAATCCAAACTTTCTATCAATAGTATTTAGGTGAGTTCTGAAATTGAGGCACTAATAAATAGCCTACCAACCAAATAAAGCCCAGGACCAGATGGACTCACAGCTGAATTCTACCAGAGGTACAAAGAAGAGCTGGTACCATTTTTATTGAAACTATTCTGAAACATTGAAAAGGAGGGACTCCTCCCTAAGTCATTCTATGAGGCCAGCATCATCCTGATATCCAAACCTGGCAGAGACACAACAACAACAAAAAAAGAACTTCAGGCCAATATGCCTGATGAACATTAATGCAAAAAACCTCAATAAAATACTGGCAAACTGAATCCAGCCTCATATCAAAAAGCATATCCACCACAATCAAGTTGGCTTCATCCCCAAGATGCAAGCTTGGTTCAACATGCAAATCAATACAGGTGATTCATCACATGGACAGAACTAATGACGAAAAACACATGATTATCTCAATAGATGCAAAAAAGCCTTCAATAAAATTCAACATTCCTTCATATTAAACACTCTCAATAAACTAGATATTGAAGGAACATACCTCAAAATAACAAAAGCCATTTATGATAAACTCACAGCCTATATCATACTGACTGTGCAAAAAATGGAATCATTCCCTTTGAAAACAGGCACAAGACAAAGATGCCCTCTCTCACCACTCCTATTCAGCATAATATTGGAAGTACTGGCCAGGGCAATCAGGCAAGAGATAGAAATAAAGCATATTCAAATAGGAAGAGATGAAGTCAATTATCTTTGTTTGCAGACATGATCCTATATATCTAGAAAACCCCACTGTCTCAGCCCAAAACCTTCTTAAGCTATTAAGCAACTTCAGCAACGTCTCAGGATGCAAAATCAATGGGCTAAAATTGCTAGCATTTCTATACACTAACATGCAAGGAGAGAGCCAAGTCATGAATGAACTCCCACTCACAATTGCTACAAACAGAATAAAATACATAATAATACAGCTAACAAAGGAAGTAAAGGACGTCTTCAAGGAGAACTACAAACCAGTCCTCAAACAAATGAGAGGACACAAACAAGTACAAAAGCATTCCATGCTCATAGATAGAATCAATATTGTGAAAATGGCCACACTGCCCAAAGTAATTTACAGATTCAATGCTATTCCCATTAAACTACCACTGATATTCTTCACAGGATTAGAAAAATCTACTTTAAATTTCATATGAAACCAAAAAAGAGCCTATATAGCCAAGACAATCCTAAGCAAAAAGAACAAAGCTGGAGGCATCAGGCTACCCAACTTCAAACTATACAACAAGGCTACAGTAACCAAAACATTATGGTACTGGTACAAGAACAAACACATAGACCAATATAACAGAATAGAAATCTCAGAAATACAACCACACTCCTACAACTATCTGATCTTTGACAAACCTGACAAAAATAAGCAGTGGGGAAAAGATTCCCTATTTAACAAACACTGATGGGAGAACAGGCTAGCCATATACAGAAAATTGAAACTGGACCCCTTCCTTACACCATATACAAAAATTAATTCAAGATGGATTAAAGACTCAAATGTAAAACCCAAAACTATAAAAACTCTAGAAGATAATCTGGGCAATACAATTCAGGACAAAGGCATGGGCAAAGATTTCATGATGAAAACACCAAAAGCAATTGCAACAGAAGCAAAAATTGACAAATAGGACTTAATTAAACTAAACAGCTTCTGCACAGCAAAATAAACTGTCATCAGAATGAAGAGATAACCTACAGAAAGGGAGAAAATGCTGGCACTCTATCTATCTGATAAACATCTAGTATCCAGAATCTACAAAAAAACCTAAACAAATTTACAATAAAAGACTAAACAACCCCATTGAAAAGGGGGCAAAGGATATGAACAGACACTTCTCAAAAGAAGACATACACCTGCCTAAGAAACATGAAAAAAAGCTCAACATTATTGATCTTTAGAGAAATACAAATCAAAACCACAGTGAAATCCCATTGCACACCAAGCAAATGGTATTTACTAAGCAGTCAAGAAACAACAGATGCTGGTGAGGTTGTGAAGAAAAAGAAATGCTTTTATTTACATTGTTAGTGGGAGTGTAAATCAGTTGAACCACAAAATGGTTAGTGGGAGTATAAGCCAGTTGAACCACAAAATAAACACGCACACATATTTTTATTGCAGCACTATTCACAATAGCAAAGACATGGAATCTACCTAAATGCCCATCAACAATAGACTGGATAAAGAAAATGTGGTACATATATACCATGGAATATTATGCAGCCATAAAAAGGAATAAGATCCTATCCTTTGTGGTGACATGGATGGCGGTGGAAGCCATTATCCTCAGCAAACTAACACAGGAACAGGAAACCAAACACTGCATGTTCTCACTTGTAAGTGGGAGCTTCATGATGAGAACACATGTACACATGAGGAGAAACAACACACACAGGGGCCTGTTGGCAGAGAACAGAGAGCATCAGGAAAAATAGCTAAAGGATGTTGGGCTTAATACCTAGGTGATGAGGTGATCTGTACAGCAAACCACCATGGCACACACTTAACCTATGTTAACAAGCCTGCAAATCCTGCACATTTGCCCAGGAACTTAAAATAAAAGTAGAAGAAACTTTCTTTAAAAATATTATTTAAGATCTATCGCCATCTGTCCTTAAAATAACCTCCTAGCTTCTTCATAGACTACATTCTAGCACTCACCCTATGCTACGCTCTAGCAGTAGCAATCCATGTCTTTTCAGGCCTCTATTCCTACTGTCATGGTTCCAGTATGGAATACCCATCTCTCCTTTCTCATAAAAAAAAAAAAAAAGAAAAAAAAAAAAAGCTATCTTCATGACTCAAAAGAAATTTCACCTCCCTCACAAAACTTTTTTCATTAATTTAGTATTAGTCATTGTTTCCTCTGTACTAAACATCAGCTTTTTGTATCACTATTTAAAAACTTATTTCAACTTACTTTATTCCATCTTTCATTATACTTCATTTTTTATGCATGTGTCTCCTCCCCGACCTCCACTACATTAGACTCCCTGAAGATGACAGAGACTATATCATATATTCATTCATCCTTTCTAGTACTTTAGACATCACCCACATTTGTTCCATGAACGTCTATCTATAAAACTGTTAATAACGGTTATATGATTGTGCCTCATATTTTACCTGTTTATATTTGAATGCTACTGCCTAGCTTATACATGAAATATAATGCCTCTAGACTGTGAATGCCTTGAGGGTTGTAACTTTATATTTCACTTCTGTATGTCTAATACGGGCCTGGTGCACAGGTTCACACTGACATGTTATTGAATGAGTGAACAAACATCAAGAGGAGACTGTCTGTCTTAAAGACATATAAAATGCACACATTGTTGTCATTAAGATCATATTCAAACAATACAGATAATGGACATAGTATACACTCAGATAGCTTAAAAGTTACATAAGTAAAGATCAGTTTCTAATGGCGAAACGGTTGTTTGCCATTTTCATTTCCCTTAGGTTGTGCTGTCAGTCCTTAATTTCGGAACATTTGTTATCATGGTTGCTTCTTAAATAACTCAAGAGTCTGATTATAAAAGAGAATTACTGTAAAAACACATTTAAATATGTGTCATGTCAGAAAATAAAGTGTCACCGTGAATGCTATAATTAAGGCTAAAAAGGCAAACCAGACTCTAAGCACATAATTTTAAGGCTTTTATTTCTCACAGAAAGATTTCTGTAGGTAAAAGTTTTCATGGTTCTTAGCCTAACTGCGCATTTTATTTTAGAAAGTTCTGGGAAAATGTGTCACTCTTTTGTAGTTAATTTGACCTAAAACGCATATTCTAGTCACTCAGAAATTATTTATATGCTTTTCTCACTACTAAATGATTCAAAACAATTTGCTTTTAAAATGCCAAGTTTGTCATGTGCGCAATACTGAATGGCGAAGTGTGACGTTACCATAATCAAGTTTGATTTTCAAAATTCAAAAAATATTTATGAAAATTTAAAATAGCATATTTTAAATAGTATACACTACAAAGATTTCTATTTCATTCTGAAAGAGACAATTCTGATGAATACGCTATTCTCTGCAGCTGCGGATATTAACGGTTCAGTTAGTCAGAGAGAGGAGAGAGAGGACAAGGAGAAACAGAATGAAGAGTAGAATGTTCAGCTTTCTTTGTTTTAAGGAAATGTGTTCCTTTTCAAATTTTGCTTCTTGGTATTCCAAGAACATTCAAACAACAAAACATTATTCTCCTATTTGAAGAGTCAGCAAGAAATAATACGCCATCTCAGAAATTAACCCATGCAAGCCTAATGTTTTTTACTGTGGCAAAAAACCTACATGATGTGAGATTTACCTTCTTAACCAAGTGTTAAGTGTACAGTACAACATTGTTAATTGTATGCACATTGTACAGATCTCTAAAACATTTTTATCTTATATGACCAAAACTTTATACTAATTAAACTAATTGAACTTTTGTCTCTTCCTCCTAAGCCCTAGAAACTACATTCTACTTTGTGTTCCCACGACTGTGACTACTTTAAATACCTCATACAAGTGCATGCAGTGTTTGTCCTTCTGTGACTAGTCGGCTTATTTCACTTGGTGTAATTTCCTTAATGTTCATTCATGTAGTAGCATATAACAATTTTCTTCATTTTATGGTCATATAATATTTTATTCCATGTGTATGCCACATATTCTTGATTTGTTCATCCACTGATGAATATTTAGTTTTTTTCCAACTCTTAGCTATTGTGAATAAAGCTTCAATAAACATGGCAGTACAAATGGATCTTCACAGTCCTGATTTCAATTATTTTGAATAAATACCAGAAGCATATAGTGTTATATCTGAGAAATCATTGCCAAAACCAACATAATGAAGCTTTCCACAGATTTGTTTTCTTCTAAAAATTTTACAATTTCAGATATTTCATTAAAAATTTTAAGTCATTTTGAGGTGATTTTTGTATATAAGGGTCAAATTTTGTTTTTCTGTATATGGATATCCAGTTTCCCCAACAGCATTCGTGTTCTGATGTTAGCTATATGTAGGCATATGTAAGTATACGTATATGTATATAGGTATATGTATATGTTAGATATATATATATATATACATTCATAATTACTATATTTTCCTGACAAGTTGACTTTTAGTCTGTTTTATGTTACTATAATAATACTACAGGCTGAGTAATTTATAACAAACTGAAATTTATTGGTTCACAGCACTGGAGGCTGGAAGTCCAAGATCAAGGGATTGGCATCTAGCAAGAGCCTTTTTGCTGTATTATTCCATGGCAGTAGGCAGAAGGGCAAGAGAGAGTAAAATAAAGGGGGCTGAAATTCTTCTTTTATAGGAACCCACTCTCACAATAATAAACTCACTCCCAGGATAATAGCATTAATTTATTCATGAGGGCATAGACCTCATGGCTTATTCAATTCTTAAAGGCCCCACTTCTTAATATTGTCATATTAGGGATCAAGTTTCCAAAACATGAACTTTGGGGGACACATTCAAACCATAGCATAACTCATTTATTGTTATATTTAATATAATGAACTTCTTTGTCTTTTGTGACAGTTAGGACTTAAAGTCTATTTTGTCTGATATAAATATGACCATGCTGCTTTTACATATATATGTATTAGTCCATTTTTGCACTGCAGATAAAGACGTATCTGAGACTGGGCAATTTAAAAAAGGAAGAGGTTTAATGGACTTATAGTTCCATGTGGCTGCGGAAGCCTCATAATCATGGCAGAAGGCAAGAAGGAGCGAGTCATGTCTTAACATGGATGGTAGCAGGCAAAGAGAGAGAACTTCTGCCGGGAAACTCCCATTTTTAAAACCATCAGATCTTGTGAGACTCATTCACTATGATGAGAACAGAGCAGAAAGAACCCACCCCCATAATTCAATCACCTTCCACTGGGTTCCTCCCATGACACGTAGGAATTGTGAGAGTTACAATTCAACATGAAGTTTGGGTGGGATATAGTCAAACTTTATCATTCTGCCCCTGGCCCCTCCCAAATCTCATGTTCTCACATTTCAAAATCAATCATGCCTTTCAGTATGCCTTATCTCATTTTAGCATTGACTTAAAGGTCCACAGTCCAAAGTCTCATCTGAGAGAAAGCAAGTCCCTTCCACCTATGAGCCTGTAAAATCAAAAGCAAGTTAGTTACTTCCTGGATACAATGGGGGTACAGGCATTGGATAAATATGGCCATTTCAAATAGGAGAAATTGGCCAAAACGATGGGGCTACAGGCCCCATGCAAGTCTGAAATCCAGCAGGGCAATCAAATCTTAAAGCTCCAAATTGATCTCCTTTGACTCCAGGTCATGCTGATGCAAGAACTTACAGTCTTGGGTGGCTCCGCTCCTGTGGCTTAGCAGAGTACAGCCTCCCTCCTAGCTGCTTTCATGGGCTGGGGTTAAGTGTCTGCAGCTTTTCCAGGTGCACAGTGCAAGCTGTCAGTGAATCTACTATTTTGGGCTCTGGAGGATGGCCTTCTTCTCACAGCTCACTATGCAGTGCCTCAGCAGGGACTCTATGGGGGCTCCAATCTCATGTTTTCCTTCAATGTTACCTTAGGTGAGGTTCTCCATGAGGGTCCCACCCCTGCAACAAACTGCTGCCTGGGCATCCAGGCTTTTCCATATATCTTCTGAAATCTAGGCAGACGTTTCCAAATACCAGTTCTTGACTTCTGTGTACTCGCAGGCTCAATACTACATGGAAGCTGCCAAAGCTTGAAGCTTACACCCTCTGAAGCTGTGGTCCATGCTCTACATTGGCCCACTTCAACCATGGCTGGAGCACCAAGTCCCTAGGCTGCACACAGCATGGGAGACCCTGGGCCCAGCCATGAAAGCACTTTTTCCTCCTAGGCCTGTGGGCCGATGATGAGAGGGGCTGCCACAAAGACCTCTGACATGCCCTGAAGACATTTTCCCCACTGTCTTGGGAATTAACATTCAGTTCCTCATTACTTATGCAAATTTCTGCAGCTGGCTTGATTTTTCCTCCTTAGAAAATGAGTTTTTCTTTTCTACTGCATAGTCAGGCTGCAAATTTTCCAAACTTTTATCCTCTGTTTCCCTTATAAAACTAAATGTCTTTAACAACACCCAAGACACCTCTTGAATACTTTGCTACTTAGAAATTTCTTCCTCATGATACCTTGTTATCTCTCTCAAATTCAAAGTTTCACAAATGTCTAGGACAGGGGAAAATTTTCCTGTCTCTTTGCTAAAACATAACAAGAGTCACCTTTGCTCCATTTTCCACCAAGTTCCTCATCTCCATCTGAGACCACCTCAGCCTGGATTTCATTGTCCCTATCATTATCAGCATTTTGGTCAAAGCCATTCGACAAGTCTCTAGAGAGTTCCAAACTTTCCCACATTTTCCTGTCTTCTTCTGAGCCCTCCAAAGTGTTCCAACCTCTGCCTGTTACCCAGTTTCAAAGACACTCACATTTTCGGCTATCTTTTCAGTAGCACCCTACTCTCAATATCAATTTACTGTATTAGTTCATTTTCATGCTGCTGATAAAGACATACCTGAGACTGGGCAATTTACAAAAGATAAAGGTTTAATGGACTTAGAGTTCCACATGGCTGGGGAAGCTTCACAATCATGATGGAAGGCAAGGAGAAGTAAATCGCATCTTACATGGGTGGCATCAGGCAAACAGAGACAGCTTGTGCAGGGAAACTGCAGTTTTTAAAACCATCAAATTTCATGAAAGTCATTCACTGTCATGAAAACAGTACAATAAAGACCCACCCCCACAACTGAATCACCTCCCACAACTTTCCTCACATGATGTGTGGGAATTGTGCGAGTTACAGTTTAAGATGAGATTTGTGTGAGGACATAGCCAAACCATATCATTACATATTTAGCTGAAGCTATTGTTAAGCAAAGTGTGAACTGTATGGCTTAGTTCCCCCTTGACTGCTTATAGGAAAATGAGAAAAGAGAGAAATGATTTAAAGATAAAATTGTTCATCAAAAGGGAAGCAGAACTTAAAGATTTGAAAAATTCTCATCCCAGCCATCAGTCATATTGTAAAGAATGAGAAAGCATGATCCAGACAGAATGCCAAGTATATGGCCAAATTACCATCTGATAAATTAATATGAATCTGCCATCTCAACAAAAACTAGGAGCTATTCATCAAGACAATGGGATGCCCCAGAAAGCTGTGGGGTCCAGGTAGAAAACTGCTACAGGGGTGAGGTCACTGCAGAAAGTTCCTACTAGGGTAATGCTCAGCAAAGTTGTAGGGCTAATGACAGTTGAATAGTATTCCAGTGTGTATATATATAATATTTTCTTTATCTATTCATCTGTTGATGGACATTTAGGTTGATTCCATATCTTGGCTATTGTGAAGAGTGCTGCAATAAATATCGGGGTGCAAATATCTATTCAATATGTTGATCTCCGTTCCTTTGGATATATACCCAGTAGTGAAATCTGGATCATATGGTAGTCCTATTTTAGTTTTTAGAGAAACCTTCATACTTCATACTGTTTTTCATAATGGGTGTACTAATTTGTATTTCCATTGTTGTAGGACTTTTTCTAACTTAGTTCAGCTGAGAGTTGGGTTCTTATCACACAGCCATGAAAGATTAGGCTTGCAGACACTTTGAAGGGTTAGAAAAAAATGAAATTGTTTGGCAAAAGGGAAAAAAGGGAAACAGGGCCCTCCACAGAGCAGAGTCCTGCAAGTGAATATCGTGGCTCACAGACTGAATCCCATTTACCACCCAGGAAGAGAAGGGGCCAGGCTCCTCCTGCCTGCAAATGGCATGAACTTCCCATGTCTCCATCCCAGCACACATTCCGCCCTGTGTGTAGATTGGTCAGAGAATCTGCCCTTCCCACCCAGCTGTCACACCATCAACAGTGCATAAGAGTACTTTTTTCTCTGCATCCTCACCTTTCTTTTTAATAATAGACTGGGCTGAGATGTTATCTCATTGTTGTTTTAATTTTCGTTTCCCTTATGATTAGTGATTTTGAGCATTTTTTTCATGTACCTGTTAGCCATTTGTATGTCTTCAGATACTTTCCCCACTTTTTAATGGGATTATTTGGATGTTTTTGCTGTTGAGTTACTTGCATATTTTCAGTATTAGTTTGATGAACTAGTTGCACATTCATTTTTACTTATTTTTTCATTTACTTTTAGATAGTGGAATACTTAGTGTTCATGTAAATCTTAATTATGATTATTTCCTAATTTCTTGCTCTATTTCTTTTAAACTTGTATTTTTTATATAACAGCTTGTTCTATAGTAAGTGCCAGTTTTACTTCTACTTAAAATATGTTTATGCATAATATAGTGTAGTTTATACATTGTTTTTTAAAAAGAACTGCAAAACCAGAACTCTTTCCAATGTTTGTATTATTTTGTTATTATACTTAAGAATCTTTGGAAGTCTTCCTATAGTTGTAATTTTCTTTTTTACTTTTCAAAATGCCATCATATTAAGTAAAGAGCTTTTTATGAGTAACAGAACACATTTTATTCAGTCATGTGTATATCTTAAACAGGAGAAAGAATTTCAATAACTAAACAAGATGCTGTTCAGCAACTACTGTACTGGAATTTGACATGATTTTGTATATATTTTCCAGCTCTGTAGTTAGAAACAGGTTAGGGGGAACTGAATTCAGTATTTCTGAGAAACTACATGTCATTATAGGTTTACAAAAAACAAAAAGTCCAAATTTCTGGTAACAAAGCTAATCAGCTTCTCATTTTGATTTTTGAGCAATTAGCTCATAGATGATTTCACCTCTACCACTGGAAAAAAAACATAATTAGTATTCCAAATGAAAAATAAGTTTTCCACCATCTAAAAGTAATAGTCATGATGATGAAATCTCAGCTTCTGACATACACTTGTCTGGATGTCTCATTTCTAGAACATAGAACAAGTGATTTTTAATGATAAATTTGTAACATATACTTTTTTTCTTTAGGTATAAAACATATACTTTACAACATATTTTATCTTGCAAATTTTAAAACATTGCTTTACTTTTAAAAAGTTTATTTGATGATATGTAACTGATACACCAATCAACCTCTAGATGTGTGCTACTACAAAGAGGTTCTCTTTTTAAAGTTTTAAACCTCCAGATTATGTGCCATAACATGATCACATATATTTTATATCTTTTTGCTTAAATAAGACTGGATCCGTACAATCTTCACATTCTTAAGTTTATCAAGCAAACTAACTCAGTAGATTCAATTGACTGTCGGAATCTTCTATTTTAAAAAGAAATGTTTCTGTGTTAGAGATTCTGTGTGCTTTAGCAATGATTTTCATGGTGAGAACAAAGACTGTCAGTAGTAATCCATTAATTTAGTGCCTACTCTGTTTTTACTGTTTCATTAATTCAGATAGCAAGTAGAAGAGTTAGACCCAACTTGAGCCTATTGAAACTGCTTAAGTAATTGATATGAGAGTAAGACAGAAGTTGACTTATTTTTAAAGAGGTTCACTCATCTGCTTCCTTCTTCTAACAATCTGACCAGACTTAATTTGCCTTAATTTAACAAATTGATAAATATTGAGGACCTACTCTGTCTACTATGTAAAATATATTGCATTGGTCATAGATAAGTAAAAAGCAATTCCTGATTATCAGTGAATTTAACCTTTAGAAAATAATAAAGAGCAAATTTCCAAATAGGTGCAATATAAGGTAAACCATACTACCTATCATATCAGAGAAGGAAGAGACAACATCTGACTGAAAGATTCAGATACATTTTATGAAATACATAGCTTTAAGGATGATCTATATTTGATTGGAACTAAATGATTAGAGAAACAAATATTTAATATCTGTTTCCTTCAATAGCACTTATGTTTCAGGAGAGCTGTGACTACGTATGTCTTCTACCTAACGCGATGGTTACAGAGTAGACATTTTAGTAACTGCTGAATTAATAATAAATGAGTTCAAAAGAAATAATAAAATTGAGGTAAGCTGATACTTTTTATTTTTTTCATTCACTTTTAGATAGTGGAATACTTAGTGTTCATGTAAATCTTAATTATGATTATTTCCTAATTTCTTGCTCTATTTCTTTTAAACTTGTATTTTTTATATAACAGCTTGTTCTATAGTAAGTGCCAGTTTTACTTCTACTTAAAATATGTTTATGCATAATATAGTGTAGTTTATACATTGTTTTTTAAAAAGAACTGCAAAACCAGAACTCTTTCCAATGTTTGTATTATTTTGTTATTATACTTAAGAATCTTTGGAAGTCTTCCTATAGTTGTAATTTTCTTTTTTACTTTTCAAAATGCCATCATATTAAGTAAAGAGCTTTTTATGAGTAACAGAACACATTTTATTCAGTCATGTGTATATCTTAAACAGGAGAAAGAATTTCAATAACTAAACAAGATGCTGTTCAGCAACTACTGTACTGGAATTTGACATGATTTTGTATATATTTTCCAGCTCCGTAGTTAGAAACAGGTTAGGGGGAACTGAATTCAGTATTTCTGAGAAATTACATGTCATTATAGGTTTACAAAAAAACAAAAAGTCCAAATTTCTGGTAACAAAGCTAATCAGCTTCCCATTTCGATTTTTGAGCAATTAGCTCATAGATGATTTCACCTCTACCACTGGAAAAAAAACATAATTAGTATTCCAAATGAAAAATAAGTTTTCTACCATCTAAAAGTAATAGTCATGATGATGAATCTCAGCTTCTAACATACACTTGTCTTGATGTCTCATTTCTAGAACACAGAACAAGTGATTTTTAATGATAAATTTGTAATATATACTTTTATGTTTTTCTTTAAGTATAAAACATATACTTTACAACATATTTTATCTTGCAAATTTTAAAACATATGCTTTACTTTTTTTTTTTTTTTTTTTTTTTTTTTTTTGAGACGGAGTTTCACTCTTGGTACCCAGGCTGGAGTGCAACGGCGCGATCTCGGCTTACTGCAGCCTCCACCTCCTGGGTTCAGGCAATTCTCCTGCCTCAGCCTCCTGAGTAGCTGGGATTACAGGCACGCGCCACCATGCCCAGCTAAAATTTGTATTTTTAGTAGAGATGGGATTTCACCATGTTGACCAGGATGGTCTCGATCTCTTGACCTTGTGATCCACCTGCCTCGGCCTCCCAAAGTGCTGGGATTACAGGCGGGAGCCACTGCGCCCAACCATAATTTACTTTTAAAAAGTTTATTTGATGATATGTAACTGATACACCAATCCACCTCTAGATGTGTGCTACTACAAAGAGGTTCTCTTTTTAAAGTTTTTAAACCCCCAGATTATATGAAATAACATAATCACATGTATTTTATATCTTTTTGCTTAAATAAGACTGGATCCCTACAATCTTCACTTAAGTTTATCAAGCAAATTAACATAGTAGATTCAATTGACTATTTGTACAATACTAGAATGTATTAATGGAGTTTACAGAATTACTGTAGGGAATTCTCTTTAAGAGAAACTAAAATAGAGGGAGCATAAGCTCTAGACCCAGACTGCCTGGCTTTGAATCTTGACTCTGTGACTTACAAGTGGGGTTACCTCAAGTTACAATTATGTAACTTATCTGTGCCTCAGTTATATGAGAATATTAATAGTGCATATATATGTGGGTTGTGAGAATTAAATGAGCATCACTATAACAGCACCTGGCATATGGTAAGCACTCCCATACATGGTAATAATATATTTAAATTGCCTGCTACATTGGGGGATCTTGGGATCTTGAAACACTTGTTCATTGTGTAAGGAAAATAGAGAGAAAACCCATAATGAAAAAGAGGTTTTGCTGCTCAGATATTCTATCAAGCTAAGTTCAGACTTTCCCCCTAATTTGGCATGGAGTTCCCCAGCTACATATTTTCAATATATTTTTTTTACTTTTTATTTTGAAATAATTTTAGACTTACAGAAAATTTGCAAAATCAATACAGAGTTCTTTTTTAATGCTATTACCTAGTTTTCAAATCTGACAAAGCCAGAGTATAATGATCAAAACTAAGAAATTGACTTTGGTACAAAACTATTAACTAAACCACAGACTTTAGATTTTACCAGTTTTTCCAATAATATAAATGTTAGTTACTGTTGTTACTGCTGCTGCCACTACTAACTACTGTCATTATTACCACATAACACAAACTGTTCTTAAGTGCCAAGGATCTAAAGATGGAAAGCATTATTCTGAGGTTTTGCTGAGAAACAGATAAAGAAGTATGTGATTTTGACAAACTTTTAGCTGTTATTTTTTGGAATGACTGAGAATTGAATATTAAAATTAATTATTTCAAGCAATGTAATGTACCATATATGCCATACAAGGTCCCCAATCTTCAAAGAATTTGGTTCCAGTAAAGTATGCTTAATACTAAAAATAAAACAACATAGTTACCTTTTGACAATTCAAAAGAACCCTTATATTTTCCATTATTTCAGGGTTATAATTCAATGATCAGTTATTAAGTATGAAAATACCTTTTAATATGCATTCTGGTTAGTGAAAACTAGGAGGAACCAAAGTTGAGATTTATGCAAAGATAATCTGTTGCAGACATATTTAAGATTCATCTATTAACTTATTTGAATAACTAAACAGCTAAAATTCTAACAGTAAAAAGCCTACCCATGTAAGTATAACTAATTTGAATCTAAAATAAACTGAATCAAAATTGATGTAAGGGATAAATATCACATCATTGTACAAAGTCAATTCTATAGACACTTTAAAGAGAAGTATCTATAACTAGTAAATTACATTTAACAAAATTATAAATTTGATACTTTATCATTAGAACTATAAATAACATAACTAAACATACAAAATTTGCAAATTATAAATAATACAATAGCATTATTATAAATAAATGATATTATTTATCAACAGCATATATCCACTGTTATTTCTTTATTCATTTTAGGAGGAAAGAGAGGGAATTAAATATTATACACACATGTTTGTGTGTAAATATATACATACATATATTACATAATACAAAAATAAACACTTATATCCTTAATACTGTGCAATTAGGCTGAAAAATGCCTAATATAATTGTAATAGATATAAGTTCCTTTAAAATTAATAAACAGAAAGCTATCCTATTATTTGACAAGAAATTAAGAACCAATTTATGATTTTAGTTAGTTGAAGATATGAATATATTTATCTCCTATGCCTTTAAAAAAAATCTTTTTAGCTTCCTAACTTGGTAACAAAGTGATATCAATGTCAGAGAAAACACAGAGTTTTTTGCACTGAAGGAAGGCTTGAAACATTGGCAGGGGAAATATCCCAGCACACTACATTATAGCATTAGAAACAGTGCCTTATAAATGACTCAAATTTCTTTACTGAATCTATTGTGGATATAGAATAGAATATGAAGCCTTGTGTTGCTTTTTGGATAAAAATATTGAAATGGCCAAAGGAAATGTGGGCTTTTCTTTACTGAGAGACTTTTTATTACAGCTTCAATCTCACTACTTGTTATTAATCTGTTCAGGTTTTCTATTTCTTCTTGATTCAACCTTGGTAGATTGTACGTACCTAGGAATTTATCCATTTCTTCTAGATTTTCTAATTTATTGGCATATAGTTACTCATAGTAGCCTGTAATAATCCTTTAAATTTTTACAGAATCAGTTTAATGTCTTCTATCTCTGATTTCATTTAGTCTTTTTTCCTTAGCTTGGCTAAAGTTCAGTTCTGTTTGTCAATTCTTTTTAACTTTTATACAGAAAAAAAACCCACCTTTTGCTGCATTAATTTTGTACTGTTTTTCTCATTTCAATTTTATTTCACTCTGATTTTTATTATTTCCTTTCTTCTACTAACTTTGGGTTTGGTTTCCTATTGCTTTTCTCATTATTTAAGATACATTATTAGATTAATTTTTTTCAAGTTTTTCCTTTTTTTTCATGTAGGCACTTTTAACTTCCCTCTGAGTACTGCTTCCACTGTATCCCATAGGTTTATGGTACACTGTCTTTCCATTATCATTTGCTTCAAGCGATTTTTCAATTCCTCTGAATTTATTCATTGGCCCACTGGTCATTTAGGAGTACATTATTTAATTTCCATGTATTTGTATAGTTTCCAAAATTCTTCCAGAATTATCTGTCTGAAAGGTCACAGATTTCTGCTTCTGCAGGATTGATCCCTGGTGCCTTATTTAGTTCATTTGGTAAGGTAATGTGTTTCCTGGATGGTGCTGATGCCCGTAGATGTTGTACAGTGTCTGGGCATTGAAGGCTTAGATATTTATTGTAGTCTTCACTATCTGGGTTTACTTGTAGCTGTCCTAGGGAAGGCTTTTCAGATATTTGAAGAAACGTGGGTGTTGTGATCTAAGCTGCATTTGCTTTAAGGACACCACAAACCCAGTAACACTGTGGTTTTTGCAGACTCATATAAGTACTACTTTGATGGTCCTGGATAGACTCAGGAAGAATTCTCTGGGTTACCAAGTAGGGACTGCTCTCTTCCTTCACTTTCTCCCAAACATACAGTCTCTCTCTCTAAGTACTCTAAAGCAATGAGTAGAGTGGCACAAGCAGCCTTGTGGCCACCACAACTGTGAATGTGCTGGGTTAAACTTAAAACCTGCACAGTGCTGCATCTCATTCAAGGCACAAGGCATGCTGTAACAGGCCCTTGGCTACTGCCTATGTTCACTCAAGGCTCTGGAGCTCTATAATCAGCAGGTGGCAAAGACGGTCTGACCTGTGTCCTTCCCTTCAGGATAGTGAGGTCCCCCAAGACCCAGGTGGGTCGAGAAGTCCTGTCTGGGAGTCAGAGACTAAAATAACCTTAGAATTCCATCTGGTGTTCTATTGTACTGCGGCTAAGCTGGCATTGAAACCACAAGACACAATCCTGTCCATGCTTTCTTCTCCTTTCTAAAGGGAGAGGAGCCTCACTCTATAGCTACCACCACCCAAGGCCACAAGAAGCCCCAGACTACCACTAATGCTGCCCGAGAACTCAAGATCTCTTAAGTCAGCTTGTGAATTCTGACTGGCCTGGGACTTACCCTTCAGGGCAGTGGACACCCCTCTGGCCCAAGGCAGGTCCAGACATACCATCTAACAGTAAAATCCTGGAATCAGGGACCCCAAGTGCCTACCTGTTCTTCACTCTACTGTGGCCATGCAGATACCTGAAGCCAGCAAGTCTCAGAGGTTTTCTCAAAGAACTTGATATAGTATCTGGGTATCACTGCTTGTCATTCAGGGCCAAGAGGCTCTTCAATTAGTAGGTGCTAAATGCTGCCAGGACTGGGTTTTTTTCCTTCAAGGCAGCACATTCCCTTCTGGCCCAGGGTGTGTCTAGAAGTGTCATCTGGGAGCTAGGGCTTGGAGTAGGGTCTCACAACTCTGATGGGTGTCCCATCTTGTTGCAGCTGGGCTGGTATCCTAGAGGCAAAACAAAGTCCTCCCCACTCTTCTCTCTTCAAGTGGAGAAAATGGGTCTCTCTTGGAGTCCTGAGTTGTGCAGCCTAGGGTTAGGGGAGGGGTGAATCCCTTGGCTGCCCCCGCTGCTGTCTCAGTATGTCACATGACCCCCCAACCCACTGTCTCTGGGCCTAATTCAGCATGAATTAGGCTTGAATTCACCTAATTCTGGCCTGATTTCACCTAAGAATTGCAGTTCTTATGGCCTAGACTGCCTTTCGACTTTACTTAGAGGTCCAGAGCACTTTAGCCCATGGTGGCAAGGTTTGTGGGAACCCAACTTTGGATGGCTGGATTGGCAATTCTCCTCTATCTAGGGCTGGATTAAATGCTCCCACCTTGTGCAGGCATTAGCCAAGTTTGGTCTGGTTTTCTTTTCTGCTCTAACCAGATAGCACTGAGTTCAATACCTCACAATTGCTGTGTTATCCCTCCCCCAGGACCCAGAGATGCCCTCTGCACCATGCTGCTGCTGCTGGGTGTACGGGAGGTATGGCATCAGTCGCTCAGGAATGTTTTTTTAATCTCTTCAGAGTCTTTTTTAATGGTATGAAATTTAAACCAAGTACTCTGAGTGCTCGTCTGAGTTTTCGATCTTATGAAGATGTTTTTCTGTGTAGTTAACTTGGCACGCTTGTGGGTGGTGCTATCATGGAGCCTTCTATTCCACTATCTTGCTTCACCCTCTGTCCTTTTTAAAGCTGAATAATCTTCCATTGTATGTCTACATCATATTTTGTTTATTCATTTTTCTGTTGATGGACATTTTGGTTGCTTCTGCCTTTTGGCTATTGTGAAAAATGCCGCTATAAACATGACTGTACAAATATCTCTTCAAGATTCTGTTTTCAGTTATCTTGGTTATATACCCAGAAGTAATATTGCTGTATTTTCATTTATTGTGTGAAGTATAGCATACCTTGAGAAGAGTGCAAAAATAGAAATGAATAACTCAAATGAATTTTACAAATTGAATATTCATGTAGCAAATTATCCAGAAGGCTCTCCAACTCCTACTCCTTCCCAACTACCACCCCTTCCCTCTTCTCTTTATTCAATCACTATTTACATTTATAAACTTCATAGTTCAGTTTGCAGATTTAAGGACATTTTATAAATTGACTCAATCAAAATGTTGTTTGTTTTTGTGCCTGGTATGTATCATTCACTCAGGTATTTGTAAAATCCACTCCTGTGATTGGTTGCATGTAGCAGCAATTCATTCACTTTAATTACAACATACTATCAATTGTATAAATGTACAGAACAATTTTAAATCTATTCTACTCTTGATGGATATTTGAATTGTTTTGAGTTTAGAGATATTTCAAATGATGCTTCTATGAACATTCTTATACATGTCTTGGTGCAAATTTCTATAAGGTATGTATATATTTCCATAAGGTATGTATATAAAAGTAAAAATCTTGAGTCACAGGGTACGTACAGATTCAGTGTCAAGTATTTTTTAAAGAGCTTGTACCAATTTACAGTCTAATCAGCAGAGTGTTAGTTGCTCCATATTCCTGCCAATATTTGGTATATTTCACCTTTTTCATTATAGTCATTCTTGGGTAAAATTTTATTATAGTTTTAATTTGCACTTTCCTAATTCCTAAGGAGGAAGAGGAACTTTACATATGTTTGTCGATCATTTTAATGCCCAGTTATAGTGAAGTGCCCATTTAAATCCTCACCTGTTTGTATTAGGTTGTCTAACTTTATTGTTCATTTGTGCAAGTTTTTTACATATTCTGTATATGAGCCCTTTATTAATTACGTGTGTTACAAATAACTTTTGCCATGGCAAGCCTTGAGTATTCACTGTATTAACTTATTTATGCCTGGGGTTGAAGTTTTTTTTAATTTTTGCAATCAAACTTTAGCAATCTTGAGCAGAATATAAATAACTTCCACATGCTTAGCGTTCCAATAATGGAGCATTAGGCATAAGTCGGCTTTAGTGGTGTCTATTTTTCAAGCATTTATGTTCATGCTTTCCATTCATTCTTAATAAATCTTTTTCTATTTGAATTTCCTTAGTTCATGCAGATAGTTTTCCATGTTATCCTGCTTACATTTTATTGATTTGCCTTTTTTAGATGTGGAATTTGAGTTTGCATATGATGAGGGAATCTAACTTTATTTCCCATATCATGTCCACTGACCCAGCAGCAGGTATTGAAGACATTGTCTTTTCCTCCTTGCTCTGCAGTATCTCCTTTGTCCATATATGTGCAAGTCTATTTTTTCCATTCTATTTTGTCCCATTTGTTTATCTGATCCAGTGTCAATAGCACATTCTCTTCATTATTGTAGCTGTAAAATGGACCTTTATATCAAGTAGACCAAATCCTCTGAACTGTATCTTCCACATTGTTTTATACTATTCTTGGCTTTTTGCATTTCAATGTAAGTTTTAGAATTAGCTTATCAAATTCCACCAACACAATCTATTGGTATTACATTGAAATTGCATGGATTATTTTTAATTGCATTTTTATTGAGACATAATTCAAATTAACATGAAATTCACCACTTTTAAGTATACACTTCAGTGATTTTTTGGTTTATTCATAATGTTGTGTGACAATGACTAAAAATTTCAGACATTTTCGTCATCCCAACCAAACCTTAAACCTGTTAGAAGTCACTTCCAATTCTCCTCTCCTCCAATATCATAACAACAAACATACTTTCTGTATTTATGTTTTGCCTATTCTGGAAATATTATATAAATGGAATAACACACTATATATCTTTTTGTTTATGTCTTCTTTCACTTTGCATTATGCTTTCAAGCTTTATCCATGTTGTCACATGTATCAATACTCCATTTATTTATGGCTAAGTAATATGCCATTATACGACTATAACAGTTGTGTTTATTCATTCATCAACTGATGAACATTTGGATTGTCTCCACATTTTAGCTATTATGAATAATGTTGCTAAAATATTTATGTACAACTTTTTGTGTGAACATATGCTTCCATTTCTCTTGGGTATATACCTGGTAGTGAAATTTATAGATCATAGTGTGTTAGTCTATGTTCAACCATATGAGTAACTGCTAGACTACTTCCACAGCACCTGCACCATTTTGCATCTCTACCCACAATGTTTGAGGGCTCAAATTTCATGAAATCTTCATCAAGACTTCTTATTTTCCTTTTTTAAAAAAGATTATAGCCATCTGATATAGTCTGGGCATTTGTCTCCTCCAAATCTCATGTTGAAATTTGATCCCCAGTAGTAGAAGTAGGGCCTAAAGGAAGGTGTTTGGGTCATAAGCATGAATCCCTCATGAATGGTTTAATGCCATTCTTGGGATAATGAGTGAGTTCTCACTCTGTTAGCTCCTGTGAGAACTGATTGTTACAAGGAGCCTAGAACTTCCTTCTATCTCTCTTCTTTCCTCTTTCACCATGTGATACCAGCTCCCCTTCACCTTTCATCAGGAATGGAAGTGCTCAGAAGCAGATATTGATGTTATGCTTCTTATACAGCCTGCAGAAATCTGAACCAAATAAAATTTTCTCTATAAATTACCCAGCCTCAGGCATTCCTTTATAACAATGTAAATGGATTAAGACAAAAAATTGATACTGAGAAGTGGAGCATTGCTATAAAGATACTAGAAAATGTGGAAGCAGCTTTGGAACTGAGTAATGGGAATAGGTTGGAAGAGTTTGGAGGGTTCAAAAGAAGACAGAAAAATGAGGGAATGTTCAGAACTTACTAGAGACTAGTTAAATGGTTGTGTCTAAAATGCTTATACAAATATGAACAGTGGGCTAGGTGCAGTGGCTCACACCTGTAATTCCAACTCTTTGGGAGGCCAAGTTGGAAGGATCACTTGAGCCCAAGAGTTCAAGGCCAGCCTGGACAACATAGCAAGACCTTGTCTCTACAAAAAAAAAAAAAAAAAAAAATATATATATATATATATATATATATATATATATATTAGCTAGATGCAATCGTAAACACCTGTAGCCCCAGCTACTCAGAAGAATGAGGCAGGAGATTTGTTTGAGCTTGGGAGGTTGAGGCTCCAATAAGCCATGATTATGCCACTGCACTCCAACCTGCATGACAGAATGAGAGCCTGTCTCAAAAAAAAAAAAATTTTTTTTTTTAAATAAACAGTGAAGTCCAGGCTGATGAGGTCTCAGATGAAAATGAGGAAGTTATTGGGAACTGGAGCAAAGATCACCCTTGTAATAACTTAGCAAAGACTTAGCTGCATTGTGTCTATGCTTTGTGGAAAGCCAAACTTAAGCATGATGGCCTAGAATATCTGACAGAACAAATCTCTGAGCAGCACAATCCTCAAGAATTGGTGTGGGTGCTTCTAATGGCCTCTAATTAAATATGAGAGCAAATAAATAATTTGAAGTTGCTCCCTATAATTAAAACAGAAACAGAGTGCACAAATTTGGAAAATTTGCAGCCAGGCCATGAGGTAGAGAAAAAAAAAAAAGCATCCCCATGACAGTAATTTGAGGGTGCTGTAGGTCAATCAATTACTAGAGAGATCAGGATGACTAAAAAGGAGATGGTTGGTAATAGTCAAGACAATGGGAAAAAGGCCTCTGTTATTTCAGAAATCTTCGTCAAGGCCACCACTCTTTTCACAGGCCCAGGGGCCTAAGAAGACAGAATGGTTTCAGGGTCCAGGCCCAAGATGCTGTTCAATGTATCCCGGCTGCTCCGGCTCCAGTCCAGAGAGCAGAAGTGGCAATAAGCCTTATCACATGGTGATAAGCCTATAGACAGGCAGAATGCAAGAGTGATGAAAGTTTAGTAGCTTTTACCTAGATTTCAGAGTATGTATGGGAAAGTCTGGGTGCCCAGGAAGAAGCCCATTGCAGGGGTGGGGCCCTGGCAAAAAAACTCTACTAAGGAGATGCCAAGTGAAAATGTGGGATTGTTGTGCTCATGGAAAGTTCCCACTGGGATACTACCTAGTAGAGTTGTGGGAACTGGGAATGGGGCCACAGCCCTTCAGACCCCAGAATGGTAGAGCCACCAGTAGCATGTAAAACTGCTTTTGCAAAGATTACAACAGTGAGAGAAACCTAGCATGGCTGACTACTTCTTGCTTCTAGCCTCACAGGCTCATTGCCCTCACTCATTCGTAGGCATAGACCACACTAACCATGGGAAGAATTTACAGTTTAACTTTGAAGCAAGGGTGATGATAGTACCTCCCTAAAACTGACTCATTTCTTGTGCAAGGGCTTAAAACTGTCTTTGTAAGACTAGTACATGGTCACAGGATTAGGGGAGGGCCTTCAATTCTGCTAAAATATAGGCATAGTTAAATGAAAACTAGCCATTATTTCCTAGCTTGCCTTTCTATAATACATTACTGCTTAAAAGTCATAAAGCCAGAAGTCACAAGAATTGTAACTCCTTCAGTTACTCCTATAAATAACAGATAAAATCACTATTATGGAACATAAGATTGGTTTTTTGAGATGTTTTTCATAATTTTGCATTCTGGAAACCGATTGACTCCACCTGGACCTTGACTCATAATTTAACTCATCCTGTGGCCACCAATCAGAGGCTGATGGAATGCACAAGGATTATTTTCCATACCCCTACAGTTTCATTTCCAACCAATCAGCAGAACCCATTCTCTAGGCCCCACCTGCCAAAGTATCCATAAAAACCCTAGCCTCTGAGTTCCTGGGGTCACTGATGTGAGTAATTACTCCTGTACTTCCACTTCACCAGCACTATGATTATTAAACATTCTTTGCACAAAAACTGCTATTATTAGTGCATTTACTTTCCTGAGAAACATGCAAGATGAACTCATCAGGCAGTTGATTACACATGCACCCTCAGCCTAGAAAACCCACAGTCATTAGATTCCAACTGTGAGAGCAGCTATATGGGCTATGACCAGCAAAGCAATGGGGCTGCCTGAGGCTTTGGGTGTGCCCTGAATGCAAGGTATGGAATCAAGAATTATTTCATAGCTTTAATGTCACCTTGTCTTATTATCTTCATGTGTCTGGTTTGTTTTTATTGGGGGATGGTTATTGCATATTAAAATCATTTAAAAACATATTGAAAGTTGGGATGACATTATCTTCCTTCTTACATCAAATTTTGCATGTGCTTCTAGGAGAAGAGGTAAGCTAACAAAAATACAAATCAATTTAATCAAGTTATAGAATCCTAAATTACTTGAAGCCAATCTTTAGTCTGAGGGTGAGAGTATTTCTGGCTCAACTTTAATCCAAGTTATGTTCCATTGGCATCTCAACCCAAAATATAGGAGGTTCACAAGGCTTTCTACCCTTTGGTGGATATTAATAGCCCTATAAATTGTACTCAGCTTCTTAGTATCTCAACAGCCTCCTCCAAAATCAGCAGATATCCATTGGGGGTGGGGGGGAAACCTATTCCAAAGAATAATTTATTTGGGTATTTCCTTGCCCCCGACTAAGCTCTTGATGCCATAATTCTTTAATATCAGTTAACCTTATTATGCCTCAAGCTAAATTTTAGAAAATATTTTGTTCAGGTGTTCTAGTTGTTCTCAGTAAGAGAGCTGGTCAGTATTACCTAGTCTGCCATTACAAGAAATGGAATTTTTCCTAAATAGAACTTGAATTGGAAATCTCAATATTCTTCCAACCAGTATGTCGGAACTTGCTTGTTTTCTCCTTTCCCTGACATAAAGTTAAGTTGCTACCCAAAAATAGACCAAGGGAAAAAAAGACAAAGTGAAGAATAATGCACAATCTGGATAACAGGTTTTCTGAACAAACGAGAACTAAGTAGTTTTACATTAATAATGAAATGTGCATAAATTAATTTAGAGTAATCACTATGATAGATACTGAACACTAACAATTTCTGATTCTTTGTTTTCTTAATTTATTGATTAATCCCTCCTTTCTTCCAATATACATGTCACTTGTCACATACTAATTTCTCATTTAAGTCTAGTTTTCTTCTGTTACAGTCTTTTCTTCTCACTCTCTTTCCTCTCTCTCACACACACACCCATATACATATACACGCACACCCTCCACTCCAATATTACATAGTTCTTGTTTGTAACTTTATAACATGTTTTGAAAACTAATGAGTATAATGGCCCCTTTTTAAAAATTGTTTTGATAATTCTTCACCATATTTCCATGGTTCTGCTAAAAATACAGTTGTTATTTGAAGTGAAATTACATTTAATTTAAAAGTAAATTTGGTAAGATTTGACATCTGAACCATATTGAATCCTTGCATACCACCATTATGTATATGTTTAATTTATATATTTTGACACATAAGATATAAATATAATTTTCTTCAAATAGGTCTTACACACCTTTTGTTAGAATTACTACTAGTTACTTTATGGATTTTCTGAGGATATTTTAAATTTCAATTATTTTCTAATTGTTGCTGCTGGTGTATAGTATCATTACTATATACATATATACACACACACACACACACACACAATATTGCTGAACCTAAGTGTGTGTGTGTATATACATACACACACACACACACACACATATATATATATTATATATATATTAGTTTTAATATTTGGTCTGAATATTTGCTTAGGTTGTATATTTAGAAACTTAAATCATCTTTTAATAAATACAATTTTTGTTCCTTTCTAATCCCTATTCTTTTTCTTTTTTTTGTACTAGGTAGAAACTTCTACTGCAATGTTGAAAAGATATGAGAATGACCATCTCTATCTGCCTGCTGACTTCAAATGATGCAACTAGTATTTTACTATTAAGTGTTGTGTTTATGTAAGATTTTGATGGATATCATTGATAGAGTTATAGAAGTTTACAGTTTGCTAGAATTATATGTTAATTTTATTAAAAGTTTTTTCTACATCTAAATATGCAGACATTATCTTACTTTCTTAACCTCATGCAATCTTATTAGTAAATTTTCTAATATTAAACTATCCTTAATTTTTAGAATAAACCATCCTTGAGTCGCATTTTAAAAATACATTGCAGGATTATGTTAGCTAATATAACATTGAGTGCTTTTCATCTATATTTCTGAGACTGACCTCTTACTGTCCTATCTTATACTATTCTTATCAATTTTGTATATCAGGGTCATGTAATTCTTATTAGCAGAAGAAACACCTTCATTTTCTGCTCTCTCAAACTCTTTGGATAAAGAAAGGAATTATCTATTCCTGGAGGCTTTGCAAAGCATGCCTAATGACACCTTCTAGACCTCATACTTTTAGAAAGAAATAGATTTATAATATTAATCCAATATATTTAATGTTTGTAAAACTATTTCGAGAAATTGAGTAACCCCAATCCACTTTTATTAATCCATATTTGCCTAAAAAGTCTCCAATTTCATTTTAGTTTTCCCATTTAATGGTATTAGGTTGTTGATAATGTATCATTATAAATTTAGGCCAGGCACGGTGACTTATGCCTGTAATCTCAGCGCTTTGGGAGGCCAAGGGGTGCGGATCACCTGACGTCAGGAGTTCGAGACCAGCCTGACTAACATGGAAAAACTCCATCTCTACTAAAAATATGAAAAATTAGCTGGGTGTGGTGGTGCATGCCTGTAATCCCAGCTACTTGGGAGGCTGAGGCAGGAGAATCACTTGAACCCAGGAGACGGAGGTTGCGGTGAGCTGAGATTGAGCTATTGCACTCCACAACAAGGGTGAAACTCCATCTCAATAAATAAACAAATAAATAAGTTCCTACCAAAGCAATACGATGACTCCCTTTTTATGCTAATACTATTCGATTCTGACTTCTCTTTACTCAACAATATTGTCAGATGTTTCTATATCTTAGTATTTCAGGTTTTGAAATTCTCTCTATGGTTTGTCTTTTCTTTCAATTAGTATCTGCTCTTCTATTTATGGTTTTCTTTTTATGTTTTACTTTATACTAATATTCTTAGTCTAACTTTTCAAAGTAAATACTTGCCTCAGTAATTTTCAATCTTCCTTCTTTTCCAAATACATTCATCTTAGGCTATAAAGGTCCTTCTAAATACTACTTTTTCTTCATTCTACAGGTTTTGATTCATTGTGGTTTCATTGTTCTTCAGTTATAAGTGTTTGATAATCTCCATTATGGTTTCTAATTTAGATCATTATTTGTGTAAAAACTTGTTCCTTTAGGTGTTTTTAATTCCCACATATAGCAGTTGCACACACAAGACTTATTTCGGTGACACATTGGTTGACAGGTTTGCATGCAAGGGAAGTCCTTCACAGCATGAAACTACGCAAGGCTATGGTGCAGGACAACCATCCAGAAGAGGAATAGGACAAGAGGACTCCCAGGAGAGAGTGGAATTAAAGATGGGGTTCATGTGACAGGGTGATGTCACTCAGCAGCACTTTGGGGAATCACTGGGTCACAGAATTTTGAAGGGCAGCAGTGGCTTGAGGCCTTTATAGCCACAGGATTTATCTTATCTAGGGCTAACAGATGCGCAGTTTCACAGGATATGCAAAGCAGGCAGACTCTAAATGGCTAAAAATCTGCTTATTTGGGGTATGTTTAAAACAATGGGATGTGTAAAAATTTGAGTTTGGTGCCAGGGAGCATTTTAGCTAACGAATCTCGGCCTGCTGTGAAGAAATAAACAATGTAGGGGCCAATATACAGAGGACATCTTTGGCTCATTTATGTAACAAGTTGCAAAAAGACATATGCATTAGTTCAATATGCCATGTTGCATGAGCTGCTATGCTTAGCTCTTTACCAATGAGCATCATGCTGGAATCGTTTATATTTTAAGTCTGCTGCATTAATTTTTAAGCAACTCTTTTAAACTCTAGTAATAATTCCACAATGAATGATAATAAGGCAGTTCCCAGGTAGCTACAGCCAAGATCTGTTTTTTCCATGTAAGCCAACATCGCTGAAATGTAAATTGTTGGAGGGGAAATAATTACAGTGCTACATCATCTGATTTAATGCTTCATTTAAAAGATAAAGAAATTGAGTCACAGAAAGCCTAAACAATTTGTTTACAGTCACATAGCTAACTAGTACTGAACTAGGATCCAGGTTTCTGGGTTCTCAGTGAGTTTTCCTACACTACCATAACAGGCCAAATCTAGTGGTTATACTAATAATTTTGTGAATAGAATCTACCAGTGGTTTTACTCCAACAATGCTGCCTTTATTCTACATACATTCCTCATTTTGTCTTTATCAAAACCTTGTGTTACAGATGATGGAAACAGACTAAAAATGTAAACAGAAATAAAACCAGGACTGGCACATAGGTGTTTATCTCCAAACCCTTCCTCTTTGTGCTACATAATGGTGATAGTGGCAATAGAGCGATAGTTAATAGATATATAGTTCATGCTGCATTGCTTTCCTGAAATTTTATAATGACCAGCATTTTTTCTTACTAAATCGAAGTGTTATTTGAAAAAAGTAATAGTGAACAATTTTATCAATTTTAATTCATTCTTAGCAATAGGTGATAATTTCATTAGGTGTTTTTATGAGTATTGTGCTCCATAACAACTTTGTCCTCACAAGAAAGAGAGAGAATATATGAGGTATGAGAGATGCACACTGTGGGCCTGTTTCTTTATTATTTTGTTTTTCAGACAAAAAAGAGTAATAGAGCATTTACCGTGTACTTTTATCACTAACTCTTTTGATCCAGTCCTTTAAACATGTAAGCCTTCATAGACATGTGTTTGTTTACCTATTATTTCAGGTTATAAAACGGAAGTGGGGAATGGTTTCAGGTTACTCTGATGTTCCTTTTAGGATTTAAGCACATTTTCTTCCTCAAATGCTATTGTAACCAAATGCAAGTCCAGCTGCTCACTGCCTGAGAAGCCAATCACATAAGAGGTGAGGTGGGGTGAAAGGAAAGCAGCTTTATTAAAGACAAGCTGTTCAGAAATGTCTAGACACATGCCTCCAAAAAGACCATTTCAAATTTTAGTCTCCGTAAGGAGTTTAAGTAAGGAAACTTGGTATGAGAAACACACTTGAGGAGTGCGGGGTACAGGGACTACAGGTCTCATTCCAATTGTTATTTTGAGTTATTGTCCACCTGCAGTGCGAGCTGGTGCCATTTCAACAATGACTGAGTCATAGGTTTACTGCTTTGAGGTAATCTGTAGATGGGGAAGATTCTACAGTTGAGTTTCTATGCTTGGTTCACTTGAAGATTAGCCCCTGGAACTTCTAAGCAAGCACATAATTAGATAAAGCAGCACAGTGAAAGGAGTGTCCAGTGGGAAGGGAGGGAACCAAAGAATTTAAAAAAGAAAAAAAGTTGTAAAATTTATTTTGGCCCTTATTCTGGCTGGAACCATGGAGGGTGTAGAAGAGAAGAAGATGGTTCCTGCTGTGCCAGAACCCTTAATAAAAAGTGAAGAAATTTCCAGATCAAGCACCTGGAAAGAAGTTTGCCAAAAAGATGTTTTGAAGGCAAGGAGGAAACTTATCTATGAAAAAGCAAAGCACTGTCACAAGGAATATAGGCAGATGCACAGAACTGAAATTCAAATGGCAAGGATGGCAAGGAAAGCTGGAGACTTCTATGTACCTGCAGAACCCAAATTGGTGTTTGTCATCAGGATCAGAGGTATCAATGGTGTGAGCCTAAAGGTCTGAAAGGTGTTGCAGCTTCTTCGCCTTCATCAATCCTTCAATGGAACCTTTGTGAAGCTCAACAAGGCTTCAATTAACATGTTGAGGAGTGCAGAGCCATATATTGCATGGGGGTACCCAAATCTGAAGTCAGTAAATGAACTAATCTATATATGTGGTTATGGCAAAATCAAAAAGAAGCGAATTGCTTTGACAGATAACACTGTGATTGCTCGATCTCTTGGAAAATATAGCATCATCTGCATGGAGGATCGGATTCATGAGATCTATACTGTTAGAAAATGCTTCAAAGAAGCAAATAACTTCCTGTGGACCTTCAAATTATCTTCTCCACGAGGCGGAATGAAGAAAAAGACCATCCATTTTGTAGAAGGTGGAGATGCTGGCAACAGGATCAGATCAACAGGCTTATTAGAAGAATGAAATAAGGTGTCTACCATGATTATTTTTCTAAGCTGATCAGTGAATAAACAGTACCTGCTCTCAGTTGAAAAATAAAATTTATTTTGAAGTTAAGCTACTTGGTTACAATACAAATAATATCTTTAAAGCTAATTTTGGCTCCTCAAATTAAAAAAAAAAAAGCTGACTGTATGGTAAGCACAAAATTTACATTTATATGCAGATATGAGGAAAGCAAGAGAATCTGCTGTGAAAGGTGAATATTTCAGAAATATTTGAAGTATGCCTATTTCAAAGTTATGCTGATAACCTGTCAATCTTGAAACACAGATCGCCTGTAACTAAAGCACTTCACCTGAGTCAGGTCAATTTTAGAGAATAAGGTATTCTTTTCTTAGTTTATTAGGCCTCATTTATTGCTTCTTGTACAAAATGTTCCACAAGAAAAATAACACTGATGACCAGGCAACAGCATTTCATAAGTGTCTCTGACATTAATCAGTGCGCTTGAATCCAAGGAGCTATTATTTTAGACACATTTAAATCCTGATTGCATTTTATCCTGCCTTGGCAATGTTCGCAATGTGATCTTCATTAGAATGTATTTTAAGCTTTCACATGCTGGCATGGTCATTATTTGTATCCTGCACCGTGAGCAGTAAATCATGTGGAAAGTACCTAGATGCAGAGTTCCAGGGTCCAAAATTTGCCTTCTTTTAGTTTTCATTTTTTTTACTTTTCTCATGAACTAAAAAGAGGCTCAGAATATAACTATTTCTGAGAAATAAGCACATTAACAAGAATCTCAGATTCCTACCATTTTTAAATCAATTTGAAGATTTCTACCCTGCTCCTTTAGTGCCTTCACTTTAGTGGGTCAACAAAAAGTAGTCTGAGTATATCCACATTATCTTGGTTCATGCCAGAACTTTGCAGAATTACTTCTACTGCTTTGAGTACTTTGAGAAAATGCTAAAGGGCCTGATGTCCTGAAGTTCTTCCTACCACCTCCACATGTGCATCCCTGACCTGGAAGCTCTTTTAATTGATTTCAGAAAGGGACAGGAGCCCTCATGCTTATTGTATTCCCCTTAGTAGTATAGAGCTCTAATATAAGAAGCCAACTATGGTGCATTTTCCAGTTAAAAATATGTGAATTAGGTCAAGTTTGTCATCCAGACCTCACTTCTCATAGCATGTACCCTTTTTCTCTGCTTACCATTTTTTCTTTATCTACGGAATATTTTACAGTGTCACATAATGTTGAAAATCATGGCATTTAGAATCAGAGACTTCAGTTTATGGAGGCCATAGGCTCTTGGACCCCCAAAAGTTTACTAAAAAGTCACTTGTGTGAAAGGAAACTATCTTGGGGCTCCAAAATCACTAAGCTAAAGAAAAAAATCAGGCTGGAAACTGCTTCAGGCAATCTTACATCCCATTCTATTCATTTCACCCCTGTGCTCACTGCATAAATGCATATCTGATTGTCTCCTTTGGAGAGGTTAATCAGAAACTCAAAAGAATCCATTTGCCTCTTATCTACCTATGATCTGGAAGCCCCCTCCTCCCTTTGAGTTGTCCTGCCTTTCCAGACCTAAACAATGTTCATCTTACATATGTTGAATGATGTCTCATGTCTCCCTAAAATGTATAAAACCAAACTGTGTTCTGACCTTTTGGACACATGGCCTTAAGACCTCCTGTGGCTGTGTCACAGGCACTTGTCCTCAACCTTGGCAAAATAAACTTTCTAAATTAACTGAGATCGGTCTCAGATTTTGGGGGTTCATACTTGTATGAGGCATGTTGATGAATAGGACAAAAGAAATGTAAATTTATTTAAGGTGTAGACATGAGAGTCTTCAGAATGAAGATCCAACTTTCCACTAAGTAACGGAAGCTTGTATATCATCTTGAAATTGCAGAAAGAATGTAAACTAAAAGTATGTCAAAAAACAGGTTTTAGTGGCAAGGCAAGTTATAGGAGGAAGAAAGGAAGAGGCTTGGCTGGATGAACATGAAGCTCCTCTCAGAGGCAATAGATGGTAAATGTTTCTTTTCAGGTTTATTAAGATGTGAGACTCTCAGTCTTTCCTGGATCTAGGAAAGATGTGGAAAGCAGGGGTATGGCTTCATCAATGGAGTCTCTACATATGCACATTTTTCCTACCAGAAAACAGCTGTACAAGGCCACTTTTGGTTGCTGGCCAATTGGCAGCCATTTCAAAATACGTCAAAGAAATATATTTTGGGGTACAATGTTTTAATTTCCTTCAAGTTTGAATACTAGTTCCCCACTTATAAGCTTATGACCTAAAGCAGTGGTTTTTAACAAGCTAATTTTTTACATTGCCCCACTCCTCAACGGGGCTGCGAGTATATTTGGCATTATCTAGTATATATCCATCAGTGTTCTCTAGAAAGACACAACTAATAGGAGATATAGATATATATATATATATATATATATTTATATATATATATATATAATCTCCCTTTCATATATATATGAAAGGGAGATTATTAAGGAGCACTGACTCATACACTCACAAGGTAAAGTCCCACAATAGGCCATCTGCAAGCTGAGGAGCAAGGAAGTCAGTCCTAGTCCCTAAACCTCAAAAGTAGGGAAGCAGATAGTGCAGACTACAGTCTGTGGCCTAAGGCTGGAGAGCCCTTGGAAAACCACTGGTGTAGGTCTAAGAGTCTAAAAGTTGAAGAACTTGGATTCTGATATTTGAGGGCAGGAAGTATCCAGCACAGGAGAAACACGAAGGCTGGAAGACTCAGCTAGTCTGCTCTTCCATCTTCTCCTGTCTGCTTAATAATAAAGCTTTCTGGATACATGTTACTTCAAACATGTAGGATTAATACATAGTTGGCAACAGTCTACCTTATTCAAAGCTTCTACTGGGATAAACCTCAATTCCTTTATTCAGGAAAAGATACTTTTTTTTTATATGTAACATAGTTAAGTTTATTACAAACATTATTTCTTAAGACTTATTGTATAAGTGCTCCTTTTCAAGTATTACCACTTAATAGTGTTTATCTACAATGTAACATTAGGTAAATCAATGATAAATGTATATAATGCAATACACTGTGCCACTTCTCCCTACCCTGTGTTAAGGTGTATATGAACAAAATTAAGAAAAAAACAACTATTATAACTGAAACAAGACTATGAACATCACAGATGCATGTCTGAGTAGACAAACAGCATTTCCCCTTAACATGAAGGTCATTTTGTCAAAGACACTCCTATACCTTTAGGCTAGCATTGTTTTTAGCAGCAGCTAATCTTCAGGACAAGATCAAAAATTTCAAGTGAAAAAGACAATGAGTTACTCTGAGAAAACATCAATCCACATTACTAATAAAAGAAGAAAACTGCTGGTGTCACCTTAACATAAAATTGGGTGTGTTCCCTTTCAATATGTGATTTAGCTCATTTATGTGATGACAGCAAAGCTTTGGAGTTCTGTGGCACATCAATGAGATGGACTAATTTGTTGAGAAACCTATTTAATACTTAAATTGCAACAATACAATAACTAGAAAAAGGTCAGTGCCTTCTGGGCTTTAAACCCCATTAATTTCCATTTGTTTTTCAAAATAAAGATGCAATTAAATCTATGCTTCTGCAACAATAGTGCAATAAAGTATCTGCCATGCTGACAGCTGATTAGATTGTACCCACCCAGACTGAGGGTGAGTCTGTCTTTCCCAGTCCATTGACTCAAATGTTTATCTCCTTTGGCAACACCTTCACAGACACACCCAGGAACAATACTTTGCCTTCTTCAATCCAACCTAGTTGACACTCAAAGCTATCACATCTGGAGATATTTTTAGTTGTCATGAATATACATGGGCTTTTGACTCTGGGCCTAACTCTTGGATAAAGGAATGTGGTGACCTTGGGCAGATTACTATAGTCTCTGATCCTCACATTTTTTGAAGGTCAAACAAACAAATTTTAAAATATCTTAATCAATGTCTGCTACATGATAGGCACTTGATAAATGTTCAGTTTCTTTCCTGTTTCCAACAGTCTACTCATATCTATCCTTTTCCAAGGGAGACTAGACAAATTAATATTGTTTTCTAGATTGCCCTACTCTACAAAAATAAATAAATAAATAATAATAATAATAGATCATATCGGGGAGATGATGGTCTAGATAATACAGAGGGCTGCAAATCCTCATTGTGCTTAGACTGGAAAAATATCTCTGCTACCCTTGAGTATATGTCGCCCTGTATTAAGTATAAGGATGATGTAGAGATTCCACCTTAGAACAGTCACAGAATGAAGATTAGAAAAGCAACTTAGTGGTTACAAAACAAAATTTTTAAATAGAATAAACAGGTTTAGAGACTTTGGCAATAGGGTTAAACACATTATTGTGAAATATCTGATTTTGATTTTGTTTTCTGTATTATATACACACATACATACAGATACAAGTACAGGTTGATGGCTCTGAATATGAAAATCCAAAATCCAAAACTTTTTGAGTGCTGACATGACATTTAAAGGAAATGCTCTTTGGAGTATTTCAGATTTCAGATTTCCAGATTAAGGATATTGAACCTTTAAGTATAATATAAATATTCCAAAATCTGGCACAATCTTAAATTTGAGCACTTCTCATTCCAAGCATTTTAAATAAGGGATACTCAACTTGTATATACACATGCATACATACACACATATACATGTATGTACATATGTATACATGTATATAAAACCATGATGTAAATTCACTTATTTTGTGGTAAAAAATTTTGAAAAACACTACATTATATTCAGATTTTAGGGTGTGGTTTTTGTTTCTAACAGGATGTATTCACAATGTGTTATTCAAATGTCTTACCTAGTCAGTCCCCTTTGTGGTCACTGCCATCAAATTCTAGCATGACCAGCCAACATTGGAGTAGCTCAGTCTGTGACTATAAAAACACACTGTAAGTGTTTCAGTGTAAAGGATTATATATTTATTTTTGGTGCCCTACTTGCCTATGATAATACTCTAAATAAAGCAAGCCATTAATAAATGTTTATTTTATTTCAGGAAGTAGTAAAATAACAGGTGAAACACTACTCTGATGCCTTCAGAACCATGTCCTACCACCTGCAGAAAAACTTATATGAAGCCTTAACAGATTTTAAAAAAAAAAAATCTTCCTTTTAATTTCCATTTTCTCTTCTGGAATGGTTAATAATTGGTAGACCAGGGATATAACCCAAAATGGTGCCTCTATATATCAGATATTTTTTTGAAACAGGTTCACATTCTGTCTCCCAGGCTGAAATACAGTGGCATGATCATGGCTTCCTGTAGCCTTAACTTCCCTGTGCTCAGGTCATCCTCCCACCTCAGCCTCCCAAGCAGTTGGGACCACAGGCATGCACCACCACACCTGGCTAATTTTTCTATTTTTTGTAGAGCCTGGGTTTCACCATGCTGCCCATGCTGGTCTCAAACTCTTGAGCTCATGTGATCTACCTCCCAAAGTGTTGCAATTACAGGCATGAGCCACAGTGCCCAGCCTAGATATCAGATTTTAATAGGATAGAGAAATGTGACCCAGATGATAGTATGCATAACTAAAGCAAGGGATACAATGACTAAATTTGAATGACTAAGACCAAAAAAATGCTATTTAATGAGAAAATGTCAACCTGAAATGGAATAATAACCTAAAAGGAGATCTCCAGCAACATGTCAATATTAATGATATAAATAACAAGCTGGTATATACCACAAGTCTGGATTGCAGGGGTTGATGGTTTGCCTTTGTTTCCCCACCCAAATATCATCTCCATTTGTAATCCCCACATGTCAAGGGAGGGACCTGGTAGGAGGTCACTGGATCATTGGGGCAGTTTCCCCCATGATATTCTTGTGATAGTAAGGGAGTTCTCATGAGATCTGATGTGTTTTAAAAGTGGCAGTTTCCCCTACATTGTCTCTCTCTCTCTCCTGCTTTCATGTAAGATGTGCCTTGCTTCCCCTTCGCCTTCCTCCATGATTGTATGTTTCCTGAAGCCTCCCCAGTCATATGAAACTGTGAGTCAATTAAACCTCCTTTCTTTATAAATTACTCAGTCTCAGGTAGCATCTTTATAGCAGTGTGAAAACAGACTAATACAGGGAGAAAATGTTTTAAATGATAAATCGGAATCCCTATGAATTATCACAGACTGGTAAATGGCAAATGAAATCTAAGAAGATAAATTATAATAGGAAAGTATAAGGTCCTGTATTTGGATACAAAAAGCCAACCATACAAGTACAAAAAGGGAAAGACATGACTTCACAACAATGCATATATTTTAAAAAGGAAAAAAGAAAAAGTGAAAAAAGAAAATAAAAAGATTTGGATATTTTAGCTTAAAATGAATTCAAAATAAGTCCACACTTAAAATTTGAATTATAATAGGTTATAATGCTAGGTTATAATTTATGTAATTACAACCATAGTATTTTAAACAAAGGAGTTGCCAATCTTTCACAGACCATAACTGAGCATAGACTCAGTTCTGTGAGCCATAACATAAAAGTTTGTTTATATGAAAGCAGTCAAACAAATGAGAGAATTTGAAACCATTTTATACGAAGAACAGGTAAAAAAAGCTAGAAATGGTCAATCTGAAAAAGAGAAGCCAATGGATGGATATTCAAATTCCTTATGTAAAACTCCCAAAGAAGAAATTGGAACTGTTGGGAGAAAGTTACCACACATCAACTTTCAGCTCAGTGAAGTTTACCAAATAGAGGGAAAATCTTTGCTGTCTATGGAGACTGTTAAGTTCCTGGGTAAAAAGAAAGAGTATTCACTTGGAAACCAAACAATAACTTTTCAGGAATATTGCAAATTGGATTAAAGTATTGAAATATGTTACTGTACGATGACCTTTCAGGTCCTTTTCAAACTTCAAAGTAAATAATTTTTAAAATAATTACTATATATACTATACATTATTTTGTAACTTTAGGATTATGCTTAGATGTTTTTAAGAGAAAATGTAAACTCCACAGGATTATAAATCCTTAAACATTTTAAATAATATATATTAGCTGACACTGCTTTGGCATCAGGCAAACTTAAAACTTATAGTAATATAGATGTGTATTTTTAACTAGGAATAACTATAGCAACCCCAAGATAAATGTCAAGTACTTACATTAATACTAATATGTCACTGATGTTAAGAGATTAAAAGGGACAAAATTCAGTCTATTTTCAAAATATCTGTATAGTTTTTTTTCACATATATAAAAAACTAAATGTATGTCAGATTATTTTTTCACTGTTTATTTTGGTGTTGGATAAATGCGACCTGAATTCCCAACTTCAGACTGATCTGCTGGGAGCAAATTTAAGACAGTTGTAGACATCCAGATGTTCTATTTGTTTGGTGGCTGGCAAACAGCCTCTTTAGTTCAAATACTGCCCACATTCACAGAATGGTTTGTTGATTATAAATAAAAATCCCATTAGGACTACCCCTAATAAGATGATAGTGTTTAGATTATTCAATCATTAAAACAACAAAAACAATATGTAAATCACCAAAACGTTGGATTACCAAAGTATTGCTGAATTTTTGACATTTGTTTACAAATTCCCCTGTGAACAGGCTCTTTCTTATCATTTGTTTGCTTTGGCAGGCCACTTATCAAAACAGAGTCTCAAAAAGCATCCCAAATAAAATGACCGTTTCCACTAATCACATCGTCAATGGTATTAATCATTCTTACATTTCTAACCACCTTTATCACTGCTTCTGGGAAAGCGACTTTACAGCATCTAGGCAGTAATGGATCCTTTAATGTATCATAGCACAGTTTGGCACACAAAACCATAGTGTAACGTCCAATCATCACGAAACATTAATCCTTAAAATATTAGTTGGTCAGAATAAAATATTTATCCACAATAGTGTACATATGAATATCTGAATTAATGATTTCCAGAAGGTAAGTATTTTGTGCAGTTTAAAGCCACAGCTATAAATATCAAAAGACAACAGAAAATGGTAGCAATATGTGAACACGAATGTCCCAATATATTGCTTTTATTTTGGTAATCGTATGCATATTTGCATTTAAATAATTTTTAAAGGTAAAAAAGATAATCCTACAATATCATATGTTGTCTGTTTTGCTATAGAAGTCAATCACATTTTCAAATATTCTTTTAGTCACTTTCTCATCATTATTAGTGGACAGTATTAGTTCTATTTTGACCTTATAATGTATCACAGAATATTACAAGTACAAACAACAAGGATGAGGAGAAAATGAATATTATGTGCATTTGTAAAACGCCACAGCAATTATTCATTTGTTTACTTGGTCACCTTTTCTCTGGCCAGGAGAAGCTAGGGCCTTAAGCTTCACAGAAAATTGGTCTTTCATTTTACATATATGAGAGACCATATGCCGCACGCACACACCTATACACATTCATAAATTTTTTTAATCAATCATAAAGCATTCAACCTGTAAAACCAAACTGCAGAAAAAAAAAAAAAGGTGAGCTACTCATTCCAATTTAGTAATGAATGTCATATTCTTTTGAAAGTGAGGAATATAACAAAGGGCCATAGTGTGACTTTTTTTCCCAAATAAAAATATGTTTCTGGGTTCTTTAAATATAATCTTAGCTCAAAGTAGCTCTAGAAAGCATTCAAGTATTCCCAGCGATGAAATATGATAATATGTTATTTCTTTACCATTGTTTTAGCTAGTTATGCACTTCATTATTATGATAAGGAAATTAAATCAACATATTCATGCTGTTTTTCTTACAAAGACAAAAGGAACTCCAGTTTGAATCATTGCCAACTTGTCCTTTTTGAGGAGAAATCTCATTACAGAATCTTCACTTTCAGTGCTCACAATCAATCTTTTACTTATAACAAATTAGGGGAGAAGTGGCTTTTCTCATTTGAGACTTGTTTCTACATGTCTAAATATTGAGCTATTCAGGGTCCTGATAAACTCCACAAAAAAGAGCTGAAGGCCTTAGACACATGTAAGACCTTTGTGTATGTGGTTTTTAAGAATCAGCTTATTTAATTTAAAGCTCTGTGTCTCTGATAATAGGTTATTAGAGGTTTCTGTATTTTGTAATAATTTTATAATTTGTTCTAAGTCCTTTAGTTATTTTTCCCATGAAATCTGTAATCAACTTAATCCTGCAATGAAAAATGTTAGGGTATGTCGTTCACTGAATATAAAATATGAACTGCAGTCAACACAAAGTAAGTTAAGAACTCAATGCCTCCATCAAAACTAGCATGAAGCGTTCATTAAGTGTATGAATGTCTTTCTCACATTGCATCACTCTCATACTGACTACTCTTCTGCCTCTCACTTCCACCTTTTATACTCCTTGTGATGACACTGCACCAATCCAGATTATCCAGAATAATCTCCCTATTTTAAGGTTAGCTGACTAGCAATCTTAATTCTTCCTTGCCATGTGAAATAACATATTCATGTTTTCCAGGGATTAGAATACGTACATCTTCAAAGACCATTTTTCTGCATACCACACCTGCCAATAACTACATGGGTGAGCTTAGAAATGGATCCTTTCACAGCAGCGACTTCAAATGAGCTCCCAGGCATGGTTTATGACTTGAGTGCAGCTTTGTGACAGACCCTGAAGAAGAGGTCCCAGCTAAGCTGTACCCACATTCCTCACCCACAGAAACCGAGATAATAAATGTGCATTATGTTAACTGCAAAATTCTGTAATTTGTTACACAGCAATAGATAACCAATACAGTACTTAAAACTAAATTACTGTTTTTATTTGTACATTTTCCCTAGGTCTTATTTTTGCATCCATTTAATTAAAAATAAATGTACCTTATTGATTTCAGGTTGTGGAAATTACAGGTTACATTTAAGTTATTCAAACCAATAGTTAGAATGATCAATTATCATAGTGCTTATAATGAAAAGCTCCAATGTACTACTCTCACATAGTAATTAAATCAACAATAAAAATCACTCTTCTTTTAGTTACATACTGATCCTTATAATATGATTACAGTATAGAAAGATGATCAGTCAGAAAAAATGCATGGTAGCCTAGCCACACCACAATGCTTATAATTATAGATAAATTGTAGTACATTCAACTGAAATTTTAGCTGCTGGAATCAAATTAATGTGTTGCTAGTTACATTTTCACTTTCTCAGAAATTAAGGATGTTTTCTCTTTTTTATAAACAGGGAACACCAAGAGATAAAATTACCATGAAAACTAAAAAGCTGATTTATCTTGTAACATTTTTGGTATATTCAATGGGTGATACGTATACCAATTGATCTGTAACTGACTCACTCCCTTGGTTAAACAATGGAAATAATAAGTGAAGCTAATTGCCCTAGATAGAACAGAACTCAAGATTCTTTAGCACTATGTTCCTCTCAGCCAAATGAACATTGTTTTCTTTTAACAAATCTTGGAAATTAACAAGCTTTGCCATTCACTAGTGAGAAACTATAAATTTGTACATGTCCATATATATGTATTTTTTGGTAACTATTCAGAGACTGCCTATTTAATGCCATTCAGCTGGGTTTCACTGTTACTTCTGAGTAAGGAAGAATAATACAAATGGATTCATAAACTGAAACTGGTACAGTGCTAAGCATGTTTTCTTATATTAATTAATACTCCTATTCAGTAGGTATAATTATTCCCATTTTATAGATGAGGAAATTGAGTCAGGGAAAGAATAAGCAACTTGCTTAATATCACATAGCTAGCAAGTGCCAGTGCTAGGATTCAAATTCTGTTTATCCCCTATGCTACACAAAAGTTCCAAGAGTTTCAGTAGTCTTAATTGTTCTAAAATTCAGATGTCTAAGTAGAAGAACTATATGTTATGGATTGAATTGTGTTCCCCCAAAAAATTCATGTTGAAGGCCAGGTGCAGTGGCTCACGCCTGTAATCCCAGCACTTTCAGAGGCCGAGGCTGGTGGATCATGAGGTCAAGAGATTGAGACCATTCTGGCCAACATGGTGAAACCCCGTCTCTACTAAAAATACAAAAATTACCTGAGAGTGGTGGCATGCACCTGTAGTACCAGCTACTCAGGAGGCTGAGGCAGGAGAATTGCTTGAACCTGTGAGGCGGAGGTTGCAGTGAGCCGAGATGGCGCCACTGCACTCCAGCCTGGCAACAGAGTGAGACTCTGTCTTAAAAAAAAAAAAAAAAAAAAAAAAAAAAAAAAAAAAATCATGAAGTTCTAAATTCCAGTACTTCTGAATGTGACCTTAATTTGTTAAAATGAGCTCACAAAGGTGGCCCCCAATCCAATATGACTGCTGTTCTTATAAACAGCAGAAATTTGGACAGAGGCAGACACACACAGGGGAAACAATGTGAAGAGACACAGGAACAAGACAGCCATCCAAACACCCAGGAAAAAGGCCTAGAACAGATTATCCCACATAGCCTTCAGAAACAACCCTGCCAATATCTTCGTTTCAGGTTTCTAGCCTTCAGAACTGTGAGGCTAAATTCCTGTTGTTTAAGCCACCCAGTCTGTGGTACTTTGTTAAGGCAGCCCTAGCAAACTAATATGACGAGCATTACTTTTTTTCTAGATGGTAATAAAAGTGTGGAAATTTCTCTGAGAAGATTCTATTTGGCTGTCAAATGCTGGGCCTGTTTTCTAGTGAATGTTTAAGTTTTTTTTCCAGTTGGTTGTTTCGTGCATTATTTTATCGAAACAAATGAAGCAGTGGTTCAAATATGCAACCTCCACTTACCAAGTCAAGGTGGTCGAATCCTATGGATGGCGTGTCGAATCGGAGCTTCCTGGGACAGGCGGACTAGAGGCGCTGGTCTGAACATCCGGGACTTCGGCCCTTCCAGGAGCATCAGATCCCAGCTAAACCAGGAGCTGAAGCCATGGCCTCAAAGCCTGAGAAGAGAGTGGCATTGTCTGTTTTTATCGCCTTGGCACCCATGCGCCTCCATGTAACTGTGGCCGAGGAAGTGAGCCGGGCGGTTTGTGAGGTCTGGTATGGCCTCCCGTGGAAGGCCCCTGCCCCCATGAAAGCACCAGGGGCTGACTTGGCAGGGAGGCCCAGCCTCTGGAAACCCGCTAGCAGGGCTGCAGCCACACTGCCAGCGGCACCTCTGCAGCTCTCAAATGGAGGATGTTCACCCTCTCCTCCTGTTCTGGATGACGAGGGCGGGCTTCCTGACCTGGACTTCCTCCTGCCCCATCCACCACCCCCTCAGGTGCTCCTGCCTTCTGAAGAGGAGGCACCTGCTCTAATAGGAGCCTCCCTCATTGCAGACGTAGAGCAGCCACACCTGCCCCTGACCCCACTCCCACCTGGGCCCCAGTCCAGACTGGTTCTAGTTCCCTCAGGCTGGTGGAGGAAGAGCTTCCGCTTTCCCCAGCAGAGCCTGTTGAGAGAGCGGCATCCACAGACATCTGTGCCTTCTGCCACAAAACCATGTTCCCCCGGAGAGCTGGCTGTGGTGGCCGTGAAGAAGCAAAACCATCTGCGGTGCTTCACGTGCCACACCTGTAGCTGCCAGCTGGCTGGGCAGAGCTTCTACTAGAAGGATGGGCGAGTCCTCTGCGAACCCTGCTACCAGGACACACTGGAGAAGTGTGGCAAGTGTGGGGAGGTGGTCTGGGAGCACTTCATCAGGACCCTGGGCCTAGCCTTCGACCCCTCCTGCTTCATGTGTGTGACCTCTGCCCGGTGCATTGAGAATGAGAGCTTTGCCCTGGGAAGCCAGAACAAGGTGTACTGCCTGGATGACTTCTGCAGAAAATTTGCCCTAGTATGCAGCATCTGTGAGAGTCCCATTATTTCTTGGGATGTTAAAGATGCCTTCAAAATCAAGTGCATGGGAAAAAAACTTCCAGGAAAATTGTTACAGATGTGAGGACTGCAAGATCTTCCTGTCTGTGGAGCCTAAGGACCAAGGCTGCTACCCCTGGACAACTGTCTCTTCTGCAAGCAGTGCCACATGAAGCAAAGTGCTACCGGGTGCTGCTGAGAGTGGACCACTAGCCCTTGCTCGGGCCCTTCCCTTACTTGGTTTCCCTTCCTGACCTGCTGTTGTACATTTTCCTTCTGAGCATCCATGGGGACCAGCCTGCAAGTCAGCCCATCCTGTCCAGGACACAGTGGGACTGAGCACCCCCAGACTTCCACTCTTCCTCTACCCTCTGGGCACCAGAAGGCTCCTGGACTGTGAGTGTCACCCCTAGAATTCTCTGCTGGCCCCACCCCACTTCCAGGGGAAAGCTGGGGGGAGTCTTCCGGAGGCACTTGGACCCCTAGCATTGACTGTAGCTGTCTGGTAGGGGTGCTGGGACCAGTCTGACTTGCAGGGTTGAGCAGTTTGAGGAAAAACTCCACAGTTCCTTCAAAAGTGCTTTTTAGGCCCGCTGCAGTGGCTCACACCTGTAATCCCAGCACTTTGGGAGTCCGAGGTAAGTGGAGAAGCATTTTCTACATTTTACACCTGTCAACCGATGTCTCACAGGACATGCCCTTATTCTAGCTGCTTCTTTTGATTCTGCTTTTATAATAAAGGGTAGAAATGGACATGGGAAGGGCCGGGCGCGGTGGCTCAAGCCTGTAATCCCAGCACTTTGGGAGGCCGAGGCGGGTGGATCACGAGGTCAAGAGATCGAGACCATCCTGGTCAACATGATGAAACCCCGTCTCTACTAAAAATACAAAAAATTAGCTGGGCATGGTGGCACGTGCCTGTAATCCCAGCTACTCAGGAGGCTGAGGCAGGAGAATTGTCTGAACCCAGGAGGTGGAGGTTGTGGTGAGCCAAGATCGCGCTATTGCACTCCAGCCTGGGTAACAAGAGCAAAACTCCGTCTCAAAAAAAAAAAAAAAAAAAAAAAGAAAGAAATGGACATGGGAGCTTGAAGGCAATGCTGCTCCTGCCTAGGCTCCACTAGGCGTGTATGAAGAAGTGAAGGAATGGGTGAGCAGTAAGAGAAAATCTTGCTTCTCTTGTTCTGAGGCCCTCAAAGACTCTAATAGGATTCTTCCCACTTCCCCTGCATTCCCTTCCTCAGAGCAATACCCATATTCCTCCTCTATCACCACCACCTCCCGAAGTGCTTGCAAGGCAATGGCACCAGGCCCACTCCTACCATCACTACTGGCAGAACCTGGAATCCTTCCCCTCTTCCTCCACAACTACAATTTCTACTCTTCCTCCTCTGTCATACCAGCACTAAATTTCGACCCGAGGAAAAAAATACCTGCACATATCCATATTTCCAAACATACAGGGGCCATTAGGGTATACAAAATATTATAGCATCTGTCCTCCTCCCCAACAAAAGTTTGGGTGTTTGTTCCCTGACAGCCGCCTTCTTTTCTTGTATTCTTGTCCCAGGTAAACAAAGCCCTTCCCGTTTGTCACATCTCTGAGAAAAGTTTATGGTATGGTAAGATTATTTTTGTTGTTCACCTCTTATCTCACCATACTCATTCCAAGATGTCCAGATCTTTCCCCTCCCTTATCTCAGGGGATGTTTATGCTTCCAGCCTGTATTTGGTTTTCTTTAATCCTGAACATCTTGACAGAATTATGCTGACAGAGGAGTGACTTAGAGAAAAGAAAGAAAAGAAAGAGATTACTGCTCGTGATACCTAAGCACCTCTTACTCTATGCAAAGACCCCAGAAAGAAGGTAGGGCCCCACAGAGAATGGCTACATGGTGCACATAAGGAGGCTGGACCCTAGGCATCAAGAGTTCCACCATCAGTAGACATTCCCATCTCCCACTGGCCCCAGAGCAGCAGAAGTGCCCACCTTCAAGGTACTATGTAGACTTAAGACAATGAGCGTAGGGGGGAAAATCACAATCAATACATTGTCTAAGTCCACATAGTACCTTGTCCCCATTCTTGGGTAACTCCTTAGGAGAGGAGATGCCCTCCAATAGTGAATGAGATGGAACTTTTCTTCAGTGAGACGAAGGGCAAATGCAGATTTAAGATGCCGCCTCTAAGCAAACCTACCCTGAGATACACACTACACGGAAGACACAGCAGTCAAGCGAATACTCTTTATTACTAGTTAGGACCAGAAAAACCCTTACAAACATTGATTTTGGTGAACTGGGTGGGATCTCATTGGGAAACTCAAGGACATCTTTAGCTTGGACTGAAGGCAAATCTAACCAACCACCCTGGGCTCCATTCTGGCTCCTCCCTTGCCTTGCAGCAGTTGCCTTAGGCAAGCCTACAGAGAACATACCAAAAATGTAGAGAAGAGGGGTCCTGGGCTATTCTCAAGAGTACTTGCCCCAGTCTAGCTCTGTTTTTAACCCGATTTATCCTCCCAAGAGAAACACCATCCATAACCTCGTGCCCCCAATGTTTGTCTTTGGAATCTATTTTGTTCTTCATCTGCTGTTGACTGAAAAGGGACTTGGGATGGGGCAGCCCGAGGCTCAAAGCTAGTGTGTATAGTGAACACGCCCCAAAGCATTGTTTTTCTTCAAGACACCCCAGGTCTTTCAGGCAGGCTGGTGGGCAACCAGGAAAATAGTCATCCCTCTCAGAAGAGGAAATCAGAAAAGCTCTGCCTGCAGTTCTGTGAGGACACTTTTCCAAACTTTGTTGCTGCTCATTTGTCTTACTTGGGACCAATGAGATGAGCAGTTTGGTTACTCAAGACCTTTCATAAGAGCCAAGCATGGTGGCTCACAGCCACTTAGGAGGCTGAAGTCAGAGGATCATTTGAGCCCAGGAGTTTGAGGCTGCAGTGAGCTCTGATGATAACGCCACTCCACTCCAGCCTCAGTGACAAAGCGAGACCACATCTCTAAAAAGAAACTAACAAAAACAAAACAAGAAACCTTTCATGAAAGTCTCTCGCATTGGCCCCAGAACCACAAAAATGAATCCAGATGTTACTTCAATTGGTTTTATCCAAGGTCACGTGATATGCAAGGCAAAGAAGACACTCCTGATCTAATTTGTACGCCAAATTATGTTCTTTCCTGTCTTAAACTCACAAAATAGGATTATGCTGGGTGTACTAGATAATAACAGTAAGTCTAGCTCCCAACACGTACTAGACAATAACTTTCTTTAATGAATTAAATGAAAGTAATCATAGTTCCTGTCATCTATAGAATTTAACACTACAACCCCCTAAACTCTTCCCCTAAACTTTCAAAGTTTCTATCATCTACAGAATTTAACACTACAACCCCCCCAAACTTTTCCAAGTTATTTCCCATACCAAGGAAAACACTTCAACTCTAAAAGAATCTATTTTGTTCTTCCTTTTCCCCCTTAGGAGAAAGGAAGTGTAAAATTATCTCTTCTTCCCTGACTTCCTCTGATTCTTCTTGGCTGCAAACAGTTGGGGTCTCAGCAAGGTGTGGGTCCATCAGAATTGAGATGTTACTTCTTTTGCCTTTGGTGATCTTCTAATGTCGTAGGTTCAGCTTCTTCAGAAACAAGCAAGTTTGGTGGGGCTAAGATGCAAAACAGGAATTCATCTGTAAAACTAATAAAACAAAAAGCAGATCAACACTGCAGTAGTTTCAAAATAATGATAGCACTTGCAAGGAAAAGTGGAATTTCTATAATATAACATAGCCTGTAACTCTAAAATCACATGGCTGCTCGAGCCAAATACATGGCATTTTCAGGAAAAGGAGGTTGAGGAAAAACAGAAAATGGTTTATTTAAAACAGGCTTTATAACTTCAGCTTCTCCAGGGTGTCAACAAATTAACAAATTAGTATCAGCAAACCAGAATCTAGCACCTGAAAAACTTGAATGCAATTAGGAGAAATCCCCTAATTAAAGGCTGAATGTGATACTCAGTAGTCTTTATTCAAATAAATAAATGAATAAAATAAGAAAATATGTATTTGTATGTATGTATACTCACAATGATAAAAAGTACTTAATATGGTTAATAGAATAACAGATTATTTTATCTAATTTTCTCTATAATTTTGGTTTCAAATTTTCTGTTAAGTAAATAAGTAACTTTTTTTTTTTTTTTTTTATCAGAAGGGAGTCCTGGGAAATTGGTTTCTCTTTGGAGTGCATCCATCTTACCTTCGTGAAATCAGTGAGTTTATTCTGGGTCAATGCTGCCATTCTCAACTGGCATACGGGCTCTCTTGCATTTATAGCAGGCCTTGCGCCGTGGAAAATTCGAGGCATTACACCATGGGCAGTCCCACCTCACTCGGCGGGCACATGAGGCAGGCTTTCGTTGCTGGGATTCTGAGGCCTTTTCCCTTTTTGGTTGCTTCACCTTCTGGCCCTGAGGCTGGTGGTGTTTCCATGGGCTATTTTTCAAATCATGGCTCTTGCTATCCTCTGGAAGGGTTTCCTGGAGCCTCTCTTGATCTTCTATCTGGTTGTTGCTAAACCTCAGGGGGGCTGTGCCCTGGGGAATCACTGGATCTTTCTTCAGGCTGTGGCTGTTGCTGTCCCCTAGGGGGACCATCTCCCCCTGGGGAATCACTTGATCTTTTTTCAGGCTGTGGCTGTTGCTGTCCCCTAGGGGGACCATCTCCCCCTGGGGAATCACTGTATCTTTCTTCAGGCTGTGGCTGTTGCTGTCCCCTAGGGGGACCATCTCCCCCTGGGGAATCACTGTATCTTTCTTCAGGCTGTGGCTGTTGCTGTCCCCTAGGGGGACCATCTCCCCCTGGGGAATCACTGGATCTTTGTTCAGGCTGTGGCTGTTGCTGTCCCCTAGGGGGACCATCTCCCCCTGGGGAATCACTGGATCTTTGTTCAGGCTGTGGCTGTTGCTGTCCCCTAGGGGGACCATCTCCGTGGGCATCACTGGATCTTTCTTCAGGCTTTGGCTGCTGCTGTCCCCCAGGGGGACCATCTCCTTGGACCTCTCTGGTTCTTTCTTCAGGCTGTGGCTCTTGCTAAACTCTTGAGGAGCTGCACCCTGGTGCATCACTGGATCTTTCTGCAGGCTGTGGCTGCTTCTGTCCCCCTGGGAGGTCATTCCCTGGGGACACTCAGAACTTTCCTTTTGGTAGTGGCTTCTGTTATCCCCTGGGTGATATACCCACTGGAAATTCTCAGGATATCCATCCTGGCCATAGCACCTCTGGTCCCACAGAGGGGTCATCTCTTCCTGGGACCCCACTGTGGCCCAGAGACCAGGTGGATAAGTCCCTGAAGGAGGCATCTGTGGTGCAACTGCTGCTGCTGATTCCATTACTACCGGGGGTGGTAGAAGTGTTGAGTCTGACAGTCCCATTGGTGAAGGCACATAGAATGGGACTGGATGTGGGGGCTGCATTGGCAGAAGGGGTTGCATGCCCTGGATCCAGCCACTCTGGGCTTCGGGCATGTAAAACACAGCTGTTGGGGCTGCTCTCTGGGCTTCTGAATGTGGCATTCCCTGGGCCTCTGTGGCCACTGCCTCTCTCTGTTCTGCATTTAAACAACAGGCCACAGGTGCATACTGGCCAGCTCCTGGACCAGGTACAAAATTCTGAGGCATCGGATAGACCTGCATGGATCTCTCAACTTCGCGCAGCCTCCCGTACAGCCCATCACGCTCATTCAGCGCCTGCTGCAAAGCGGACTGCGTGAAGCGCAGCTGCGTTGTCGCCGCCTCACGCTCCAGGCGCAGCTGCTCCAGCTGGGAGGTCAGAGCCCAGGAGGCCGCCTGGCGCTCCTCCACATGCCCTTGCAGCCGCCGAACCTGGTATAGCAGCTGCTCCCGCTGCCTCACGGCCGCTCGCACACTCAAAGCCAACGCGCTCCAAGTGCAGGCCCTCTTAACGGACCGCGGCATGTTCGGGTCGGCCACAATGGCCCGAAGCTGGTCCTCTATCTCGTTCCACGGCCGCGAGCGGAAGGCCACGTAAAAGGCTGGGCCGCCCCCATTCATGTGGACTTCATCATTAATGAATCTGATCACATCATTGTGGCGGAACCCGCTGGCGTGGTACGCAAAGTTTATTGCCATGGCGGCTGCGGCCTAGTCAAGCAGCTGCCTCACGAGCGTTGCCTCCGCTGCGGCCGCCGCTTCCAGTACCGGCTGCTGCCGCCAACCAGTCCGTCCCTCCCCTGCCCTCTCAGTCTTACTTTAGTCCTTGCTCAGTCCTGGCCTCCTCCTCGGCCTCCTTCCTCCCTCACTCCCTTGTTCTCACAAAGAGCGAAGCAGGCCCCGTGTCACCACGCCAAACCCCGAGGCGATTCTGCAACACACCGCAGAGGAAAGCTGAGTCATGCCGCAAGGCCTGCTGGGACCAGCTTCCTTTGTCACGGCACCGCGCCCCCATGTGGAGAATCACCAGGTGGCTGAGCTGGGAACTGTAGTGAACCCAGAGAGGGAGGGGTAAGGGCAGGGTAGGATTGTGGGTACTGGAGGAGTAGGGGGATGGAGGTGTAGATGGCAAAGAATAAAGTTGCAGGGCTCCCAGTTCAGGAAAGTGAATAGGGTACAAGCTGGTGGAGTAGATGCCCTTGTTGGGGCAACAATGGGAACCAGGTACAGTTGTATACCCTGTACATGAGTGAGATGAGAGGTTGGCAGTTTTAAAGGGATTACAAGATTCAAACCACAGGTGAAGTCTAACCAGGGACACACACACACACACACACACACACACACACACACACACACACACACACACACACAACACTACTACCATGACTGAGTGGATAAGATGGAAAGGGAAGCCAGACCAAGATGTTCTGGGAAGACAAAAGGCTGTCAAAAACAGGAGGCCACTACTAGGATACATGACCTGAGTCAGTGAAAAGGAGGAAAAGACATTTCAGAACTTAGCTTGGTCAACCTGAAAGGAAGAAACTGAAGCAAAGTTTATGTAAGTAGTGAGTTTATTTGGGCCAAGTTTGAGAATTACGATGTCAGAGTATCAATTTAAGTTGTCCTAAATATATATTCCAATTGACAGTTACAAGTATTTTTTAAAAGAGAGATCCCAAATTATTTATTTAAAAATGACATTAAAAGAGCATAAACTATCAATTAGCTACATATTATTTGTATTATAAATTTTAAAAACATAAAGATAATGGGTAAGACAACTTGTCAAAAACAAAATGACTTTAAATAATTGCCCACAGACATGGATAAAGAGGCTATGATTAAAGTCCCATACTTATGTCTCTCTGGGACTATACAGCTCACATGGTTCAGACTGCTAAAGATATTTTTGTTTTCTCAGCATCCTGCAATGGAATGCTCTGATGAATGATGAGACAATGTGTGTGAACGTGTGTGAGAAAGCGAATCCTAGTGAAGATGTTGGATCTCAGATGTTTGAGGGCTTTCAGAGGAGACCAAAAGCCATATGAAGAGATGTTTCTATTATAGCGTGGGGGAAGGAAGGCTGCTGTTTGCTCAGTTCCTTTCCTTAGGCCTTTCAGTAGCCACATTGTCCTTAAGCCTCTTGCATAGTTCTTGCCTCACTCCCTCTCACGGGAAGGATTTTTCTCTTCTCAACTTTAAAACTAAATTATTCTCCTGTGCTTTGGATACCAGCCTCTCCCATCTCCTCAGGGAGTTCAATCCATTCATAGCTCTCCATTCTCTTCTCTGTTTCAGCCCCTTCCCCTTCATTGTCTCCTTCCCCATCACAGTATGAGCATGTTCAAATTTCTTTCCCCACTCCTTGCCCCCACTCAATAATGCAAGTTTCTTCTAACTTGACCTTTCTGTAACTTTTGACTTTTTTAACTGATACCTTTTTGAAATTCAGTCCCCTCTTCTGTGACACCAAACTCTGCTGATTTTCTTCCTTTCTATCTGCTCCTTCTTAGTTTCTGTACGCTGCTTGCTGTGCTTTCATTCACACTTTAAATATTGGTGTCTTCCTGAGTTTTCTCCTAAGACCCCTCAGACCTTAGACTACCTCTCTTATTCCAGAGACTCTGTCTGTGGGATCTCATCTATTCTCTTGCTATAAACTATCATCATTAATTGCTAAAGGTTTCCAAAACTTTATGTCTAGTTGTGCTTTGCCCCTCAAACTTAAGACTGACCTAACCAACCTCCTACAAACTTTCACATGGATCTTGCATAAGAAACTTATTCTCCACAAAGCCTAAACTCATCAATGCTACTTTGGACAAATGGCTTGTCAAGTTTCTTAACATTTCTGAGGATCTACTTCCTTAAAGAGTTGTTGCAAAGATGAAATAAGAACATATATGTAAATACCATTTTTGTGATTTCCCATATTACTATTAAATAAAGTGAGACTTAAACTGGAATTTGAACAATGGGTAGGATTTAGGTGAGGACGGTGAGAAGGAAAATGAACCTGAAATTGATAAAAGATGTTTTTCTATTATTTACCTATAGGCTGGCTGGCCAAGATTTGTACCAGGTCACCCTGTTCTGCCATATCCAGTTGAATTGTATTGCTCAATTCATAGGACAGCTGCCTCTTGTGGTTTCATTCCTTTATTATTTTAGAAGCTGTTATCTGGTCCCCCACCTACCTGCCTTCTACTTTTCAGCTATTTCCATGGATGCTCTTTGCTAGAGGTACACATCTGATACCATCAAGGAGACACCATGTGTGTGCTGGCGTTTGTGATATTTCCAGGATCTATGTTGCCTTCTGGGTGCTAAAGGCTTCATCTGTCTCTGATTAGAAATGAAATATAATTTCTATTTTGGAATATACAGAAATATGAAAACATATATTAGGAAGATATAATTATGAGGGTAAATGATTTTGTGAATAATATTTTCTTAGTTTAGTAATGGAAAAATCTAATGTGACTCAGAAATATGTTTAAAAGCTTAATGTATTTATCACTCTATATAGATAAACAGATAACATCTTTCCCTGAAAATAATATTTTCATACTTGGATGGTTCAACTTGACAAGTGTTGAATAAATAGAAGGAGCTGCACTGTTTTGCTGGACATATAAAAAGGTGCTCAGGTGTAAGAGTAGCAGTTATCAATATTGCCAGCTCTAATTTCCAAATTGGCACTAATCCTTTTTGCATATTGAGTGAAGGTAGAATTGATTTCCTATAAACTAACACTAAAGTTGCTCACTGATTATCTTTTCTATAGTCTTTTGCATATTCATCTTATAAGCAATAATAATGGTGCTAATAAAAAGTATTTCTTCTGAGATTTTTATACAGTAATAAATGATGAATGACTTCTTAGCATTTACAATGTGCTAGGCCCTGTGGATATTTTGTGCATTATCTAATGCAATCATCATCACAACAATGTGAGTTAAGTAACAGTATTACTTCCATTTTTTAAATAAGTAAATTGGGGCTTAAGAGAGTGAAATAATATTTGTAAAGACCCACAGTTAGTGTGTGGGGAAGCCAGAATTAATACCTTTATTGGCCTAAGCACAAAATCCATGATCTTAACATTAAATTCTATAGCCAGAATGACACTTTTTCCCATAACTCTGAGATTCAAGCTAACAGAATCAACACAGTGTAGATGTGATAATACATGTGCAAAACTTATACTGAACAAAAATGTCTTTTAATCTAAAGCCAAGAAGAACAAACCTTGTCTGTAACCTATTAGATAGCCTAAGTGTATCTAAAAAAATGAGTTGAATGATGAGGCATGATCAATTTGAAACACAGAAAACAGGAATCAGAGAGTACAAATTGAAACTGGTATTACAAACCTACCCAACATAAAATACGTTCTAGCCAATGGATGTGAACATTCCAGTCCCCTAGCCAGATCTATCCCTGTAGTGATAGATGCATTAAGCCACAAAAGTGCCATGACAAAAATCTATGAAAATCACTCAAACAAAATCCCAGTTTTTCTCATTACGTGTTGACCCATATCTCCTCATAATTATATGATCCAGTATACCTTATAATTATGGAGGAAACTCAGTAATCATTATCCTATGTGCTGCAGTCTTTTTGATGGTTATGATTATTGAAAAAAAAAAAAAGCTAACACTCGGATTTATACATTGATCCCTTTTGCATTATACTGCTATAGGCTACTCTCTGAGAGATTGGTATCATTTAAGTATCTGACCAAATTGAGCATCTTACATATGGAACTGAGGAGCATACCCTGGTATCCACACTAATGTACATCTACCCTAGGAGACAACTTTGTGTCATGATTCACAAAGTCACAGGTTTACTTTCTTGATCTAGACTGGTCAAGGTAATCATTATAATTTAATAGGGGTTCAGATATGTGATGTTATTTGTAACAGTTCTCATTTGTTGAAGGCCTTTCAAAATAGGTGAAATTACAAATAGAGGTATACCTCAGAGATATTGTGGATATGGTTCAAGACCACCAAAATAAAGTGAATATCACAATAAAGCAAATTACACAAATTTTTGTTGCCTTATGCATATAAAAGTTATGTTTATCATATGCTATAGTCTATTAAGTGTGCAATAGCATTGTATAAAGCAATGTATATGGCTTAATAAAAATGCTTATTGCTAAAAGAAATACTAACAATCATCTGAGCCTTCAGTGAGTAATACCTTTTTTGCCAGTGGATGGTATTGTCTCAGCATTGATGATGGCTAACTGATCAAGGTGGTGGTTGCTGAAGGGTGGGGTGCCTGGGGAAATTTCTTAAAATAAGACAATAATAAAGTTTGCCACATGAATTGACTTTGCCCTTCATTAAAGATTTCTCTATAGCATGCAATACTTTTGATAGCATTTTATCCACAGTACAACTTCTTTCAAAATCGGAGTCAATCCTCTAAACTTGCTGCTGCTTTATCAACTAAGTTTGTAGAATATTCTAAATCCCTTGTTGTCATTTCAACAATGTTCACAGCATCTTCACAAGGAGTAGTTTCTATGTCAAGAAATCACTTCTTTGCTCATGCATAAGAAACAACTCTTCATCCTCCATTGACGTTTTATGAAATTGCAGTGATTCAGTCACATCTTTAGGCTCCACCTCTAATTCTAGTTCTCTTCTATTTCTACCACATCTACAATTACTTCCTCCACTGAGTTCTTGAACCCCATAAATTTATCCGTAAGTGTTGCAACAACTCCTTCCAAACTCCTGATAATGTTGGTATTTTTACCTCCTCCCATAAATAACAAATGTAATTCTAGAATTGTGAATACTTTCCAGAAGGTTTTCAATTGACTTAGATGTGATTCATCAGAGGAATCACTATCTATGGCAGCTATAGCCTTACAATATGTATTTCTTAAATAAGATGTGCGAGTCAGAATTACTCCTTGATCTATGGACTGCGGAATGGATGTCGTATCAGTGGGCATGAAAACGACATTCATTTCCTTGTGCATCTCCGTCAGCATCCTTGGGTAATCTGGTGCATTGTCAAGGAGCAGTAATATTTTGAAAGGAATGTATTTTTTTCTGAGAAGTAGGTCTCAACAGGGGGCTTAAAGTATTTGTTAAAACATGCTGTAAACAGATGTGCTGCCATTCAAGCTTTGTTGTTTTATTTATAGAGCATAGGCAAAGTAAATTTAGCATAATTCTTAAGGAACCTAGGATTTTCAGAACGGTAAATGAGCATTGGATTCAATTCGAAGTCACCAGCTGCATGAGACCCTAACAGGAAAGTCGGCCTGTCCTTTGAAACTTCAAGCCAGGCAGTAACTGCTCCTCTCCAGCTATGGAAGTACTAGATGGCATCTTTTTCCAATATAAGACTTTGTCTACATTGAAAATCTGTTTATTGTAGCCACATTCATCAATGATCTTACCTAGATCTTCTGGCTAACTTGCTATAGCTTCTACATCAGCACTTACTGCTTCATCTTGCACTTTTATGTTATGGAGATAACTTCTTTCCATAAACTCATGAACCAACCTCTGCTAGCTTCAAATACCTTTTCTGCAGCTTGTTCACCTTTCTCAGACTTCAGGGAATTGAATAAAGTTAAGGCCTTGTTCTGGATTAGGCTGTGGCTGAGGGGAATGCTGTAGCTGGTTTAATCTTCTATCCAGGCCACTAAGACTTTCTCCAGATCAATAATGAGGCTGTTTTGCTTTCTTATCATTCATGTGCTCACTGGAGTAACACTTTTAATTTCCTTCAAGAACCTTTCCTTTCTATTCTCAACTTGACTATCTGTTTGTTCCAAAAGGCCTGGATTTCAGCCTATCTCAGTTTTCGACATACCTTCCTCACTAAGCTGAATCATTTCTGGCTTTTGATTTAAAGTGAGAGATGTGCAAATATTCCTTTCACTAAAACACCTAGAGACCATTATTATTTATTAATTGGTGTCTCTATTAGGGAATAGAGATACCTCCAGAGAGAAAGAAGGAGGAATGGCCAGTGGGTGGAACAGTCAGAATCCACATGTCCTTTATCAGTTATGTTTGTCTTCTCGTATGGGTACAGTGTATGATGTCTTAAAGCAATCATAATAGTAACATCAGAAATCACTGATCACTGTAACACATATAATAATGAAAACTTTTGAAATACTGTGAAAATTACCAAAATGTGGCAGAGACACAAAATGAACTTATGCTGTTGGAAAAATAACACTGATAGACTTACTTGATGCAGAGTTGCCACAAATCCTGAATTTTTGAAAAAAGAAAAAAACACAGTATCTGTGAAGTACAATAAAGCAAAGTGCAATAAAACAAGGTATACCTGCAGTAGCAAGTGTACAAAAAATAACAGTTTGGTTACTTGCTATAATACTACCAACATTCTACTAAAGAAATACGCCTCCATGATGTTCTGCCACAAGAACTGACCTTGTATATTTAATGAGCATTAATTTAATTAATTTTAAATTAATTAATTTTAAACCACCATAATATAATACTATTGCTTTTGAGCCACCTTTTTGTTATCATTTTTAATATTTGTAGTGGCAAGCTTTTTGTATTGTATTTTCCAGAAGAGCTATTTTTTTTTTATTCCACTCCTTCTGTTGTTCTGTTGTTTTTCTCTCGTTATTCATTGTCAGAGAGCTAGAAATATTGGATTATTCTTCCCAGGTTGTGTTTTAATTTGGAAAAATATTAAGATGCATATAGAGTCATATGTTCCCATCCCTGCCCCTGTAGTTGTATGTCAGTAGGGCAAATTATTAGTGATATTAATTCATTTGGTATCAACACAGACCACATTACAAATGGTCCTATCTGTATACATTATGATAAAAACATAAAAAAATCCTTTTCTGTCTATCCATTTCACAAGTTAATAATGTTCCCACAAGTAACTTTTTTTCATTAACAAATATTGTAGATCTGCAACTCACAAAATTATCTAAAAATTAGTATTTTCAATTTGTATCATGTTTTCGAAGTTAGAAATTCTTGTGCTCCTCTGTCTGATGTTTCTAAAAGAAAGGGAGAGAATATCCTATTTATCCTAAATATTATTCTCTTACTATCCCACTCAATACTCAATTTCCTGGATTCTGGATCCTATACGCATTGCTCTACCATGTTGGATCTCACTAAGGTTGTAAACTGCTTCCTAATTGTAAGATTCAAGGAAGATTATTTTCAATTTGGACCTCCCGATTGAATATGGTACTGATAATCACTCTCTTTTAAACTTCTTCACTTTTGAACTCTAGGAAATCAAACTCCTCTAGTTAGTATAGCATATCTCCAACCATTCTTTTTCTGTTTCTTTTGTGAGCCCCTGTTCTTGTATTTGCTCAATAAATATTGATGTTCCCAGAGTCAGTGTTGTTCCTCTGATCTTCTCACTTTACACCTTTTTATAGGTAACTGAATTCATGCTCAGATTCTCAAATGTTATCTATATGCTGATAATTCCTGCACCTATATCTCTAACTTATGTGTCTCATTCAGGCTTAAGACTTGTACGAAACTATATGCTGAATTCCTCAAATGTCTCACAAGAACCTTAATGCCACAAACAGAATTCATCTTTACATCCTATATCACATCCTATCCTGTTCCTGTAATTATGGGTTGTCTGTTGCCATCATATATTCAGTTGCCAAAATTAGAAATTTTAAAGTTATATAGACTCCTCTCTCCCTTTCCCTGTCCCTATATCCAATTAGTGGCAATGTCCTCCTTTATAGTTCTTATTTTTTTTTCCATTACTTTAATATCCATACTACCACCATCCAAAGAAACTATCATCATTTCCCTAGACTAGTACAACACCCTTAATGTGTTATTTAATCTCCTTACAATTTTCCCTGTTGGCCTTGCCAATCTAATTTTTATCCACTCCCTCATGATATGCTACATTCAAACAGTGCTGAATTGCTTATAATCCCTCATACATGTCTTTTTGTTTCTCATACACTTAGCCTTGTTTCTGCTGTCTTCTCTGCCTGGTTTCAAACACTCTTCATCTGGTTAACTTCTAATAATTAATATTCAGTGTAGGTGTCACTTATCTAGAAAGCATTCCTGACATCCACACATAAGGCTGTTTCCTACTATTCTATAAACTATTCTATCTTGTTCATTTTTGTATCTCTAGCATTTAGCACAGTACCTGTTACACAATGTATGTTTATTGAATGCAGGAACATGAAAGGCAACCCCTAGTTATTACATTCAGATTTGATGAACAACCCTAAACTCACCTTATCCTTTTTCTGACACCTAGCCTTCCATTTCCATCTTCTCAAATGTAATAACCCTCCTTATTTTTATTTTTATTTTATTGTTTTGATGGAGTCTCACTCGTGGCCCAGGGTGGAGTGCAGTGGCACCATCTCGGCTCACTGCAACCTCCACCTCCCTGGTTCAAGCAACTCTCCTGCCTCAGCCTCCTGAGTAGCTGGGACTACAGGTGTGTGCCACCATGCCCGGCTATTTTTTTGTATTTTTAGTAGAGACGGGGTTTCACCATGTTACCTAGGATGGTCTCGAGCTCCTGACTTTGTAATCTGCCTGCCTTGGCCTACCAAAATGCTGGGATTACAGGCATGAGCCACTGTGTCTAGCCAATCCTACTCTTTATATTCTACTCTTAAAGATCTTCTTCCTTAATTGTCCTCATTACTTGTTACTTAAGTTTAGATCTTCTCCAGTTCAAACACATCTTCTAGATATGCAGGCAAATCCTTAATTTTGTATACAAAGTAGAATACTGTATTTTTAAAATTAATATACACCACAATTATGCTCATTATTTTCATGACCTTTTGACCAAGTAGCATGCTAAGTTGATGTCTTTAGGACAATTAGAAACTCACTAAATATTTAATAAATATTAAATAATATATCAAACAAAGGTAATCAAAAACATGGCCCCTCCTCTCATGGAGTTTGCATCTTATTTTAAAGGTAGAAGAGGTGGATACGGATAACAAAAAGCATACAGCATGAATGGCAAATGCTATAAAGAAAATAAAACAAGTGGCTATAATATATAGTATTTGGGTGCCCAGAGAGGCTAATTTAGACAGACTTATGGCTCCTCTCTATAGATGTAAGCTAGATAAACTGATAAACTAGAAACCTATTAGCCTATGAATACAATTTAGATTATTTTCCTCAAATGCAGCTGTATCCTACTCTAAATCTTATTAATTTCCTACCCAATCACCTTTAAAAACCTACATTCTTGTATCAGTACGACACATCTTCCATTTCATTTGAGGCAGGGAAATGTTAAAAGTAGTCCCACAGAGTCCCTGATTGAATTCATCCCTTTACATTACAGAAAGTTAGAAATCTCACAGAGAATGACTTTTCCTCTGTTTTACCACTTTCAAGTTAACATTTCACTCCTTTAAAGACTATGGTGTTAACTCCCAACTTGGCAGATGTAGACTCATTTTTCCATCTAGTTTCAGTCAGCATAAATTTAACAAACACTATGTTATAGATTTATGAAAAATAAGATGAGTTTTAGTATTTATACCTGTGAGATGCCCATTTTTGAACTTGTCTACTCAGAGAAGTACATGCCTAGCATCAGTGGGTCTTCATAGTTCCTGTTACCTCCTGTGCTTAGGACCTCCTTCAGAAGTCGTACAATTTCTGTGTGTGTGTGTGTGTGTGTGTGTGTGTGTGTGTAAAAAATTATCCCAATGATCTAACTTCTATTTCTTGTGATTGCAATGAAAAGAAAGTGGAAAAATGCCAGAAGGTGATGGTTTTTAGCCAGCAAAATAGAACTTGTACATGGGAAACTATAGTGATTATAGTAGTATTTGCAATATTGAGAATATCCAAGTCTCTAGATACATATATTGTGACTTTTAAGAGTCTACAGTAGTATTTCCTAAAATTGCCTAATCATGAAAATCTCCTAAGACACATTAAAAAAATATAAATTATCAGTCTCTTCTCTTTGGAAACTATCATTCAGAAGAGAGGCTGAGGGCAGAGAATCTGCATTTTTAGCAGTTGTCCCAGGTGATATAAAGACCCAACAGGTTTGGGAAACACTGGTTTATGTAACTTTACTCATAGAATGTAGTACATGTGAAAATGGATTGTAAAGATTTTCACAAATAATAAGTATTCAATAAACACTTTTTTATCCCTTTCCTTTTCCTCCTTGTTATTATAGCTCTTTTATGAAATTGTAGTATCTAAAGAGGTTTATGTATCTCATTGATAAAGCTCTGTTTCCTATATGAAGGAGGAATCAAAATTTTACTTATTCTTATGGTCTTCTCCCTCCAATTTGCCATATAATAACAAAACTTGTGCTCTTCCAAGTGCCATATTATGTCAAACATTCCTGGCAGCTGAATTTTATTTAGGCATTTGTCTTTAGGCCAATCATCAGTGTTATTTTGCATTTATCATTTTTGTCCATTTAATTGGCTTGCATATCTCAGTATTTTTCTTAGGCTTAGAGTAATGGTGATTTTGTCCAATTTGTTATGCCTTGGGAAAAAATAGATTGGTATTACTAGAATAGCATTTTAATCAGGAGACTCATAGAACTAATTATGGGCAGGAGTAAAATTAAAAGATTAATTATTAGTCCAGATGCTTTCCACCACTCTACACTGCCTCTTAGCTTGCATAAATGTAAACAATTATAAATGCTTATTTTAGAAGAGTAAACAAATTGTTAGGTATTACATATTCTAGAACATCTTTGTTCTGCTGAATCTATAAACCTTTTGTGCTCAAACTGAGTAATGTTTGGAATAAATGTTCATTTAATTCTTCAATTTTCAAATAAAATTTGTGGCATTGTTATTCATTTCTAACCCTTTTACCATTTAACATAGCAGAACTAGATGTGTCAGGTTTAACTATCCATTCTAAAATGCATTCATTTCTGTTGACTTGACTTTCTCAGAAATGACATAATTAGGGAAACTTCCAGTAACACACTGATTTTTTAATGTAGTTCGTAAGTTAATATAACGCAATAGAAAGTTAATGGACTAATGACAAGTTGTGTTTGAACTTACATTATCTCTTAAATTATTAGTTTCCCATCCATATGTTCTCTACTCCCAAAGTAAATGGTCAGTTCCTAGAGAGCATAAACTATACATTAAATCTCCTTGTATTTTACCGAGCACCTAGTAGATTTTCATTAAATGCATGTTATTTGGTTGATCACCTTCTCAGAAAACCACAAGGCACAACAGGATTTCATAGGAGCACCTAACTTGTTTAGACTCCTTCCTAAAACCAAGTGAATGAATAAACCACAGGTTGAGGAAAATGGCAACCTTCAACATGAATCTAGCCTTTATATAATAATAGTTAAGCCACCAAATTTTTTAAAAAAATTATCTCTTATGACAATCTGGTCATGTTAAAAAGAAAATAAATAAATACATACATATACAAATAAATAAATAAATAAATAAATCTCAATAGCCCTACAGCCATACCTCTCTGACAGTTGTTAAGTTGTTATCTATCTGTGGTAATGCAACCACTATCATTCTCCTTGTGAAAATCTCTGGAGGTAAAGATTTTAAATATATGACTTATCCTGATGATCAAGAGAGTTTGCTTGGTTGCTTGGTAACCAGCTTAAACTTCTCCATTTTTGTCATTCTCTTTCCTATTTTTTTTTTTTTTTTTTTTTGGTGATCAGAGACTAGAAAAAAATCTTTCATATTATAAACTTTATGTTGGAAAACTGTGACTAAGTCACCCTTAGCCATTCATTCTCCAGAAGAAATGAACCTAGTTATTTCACTTACCTTCACAGATTTTCTTTATCTTTATTTCTATCTCCCTGCCTTTGGTTTTACCCTCTCCAAACCATACCACCAGTGATTTGAGCCAAATGAAAGCAAGCATGTTCATTCTACTACGTTAACCCTATCCCTGCCTCCACATTGACTTTAGGATACAGTTGAACCTCATTTGTAAGTCATGCAATGCCCTGACAGCATAATGTCTACCAAATTTTTTCTTGTAAATTCGTGTTACTTCCTGTCTTGCACTCTATGCTCTGGCAACTTTACTTGTGTTTTCCCACCAGTAATACAAATACCTTTGCTCAAGAGGCCCTCCTTGCTTGGAATACCTATGCCAAGCTGTCTCCACCATTTGGCTACTCGACCTTTAAGATTCCAAGGTCTCATTTTTATTCCTAATCTCCACTGATTTTCGTAGAAAGGTGTTCACTTCCCCATTAAAGTCATAGACTCCAGGTGTGTGAACCTACATATATAATAAAATAGTATAAAACTTACTCATACAAGCACATAAAAAACGACACATGCATGTAAGTATGAAACTGGAGAAACCTGAATAGGAATAGTAGATTGTGCAAATCTTAATGTCAGGGCTATGATAATTGTACTATAGTTTTGCAAGATACTACTATTGGGATAAACTGAGTAAAGGGTACACAGGACTTCAATGTATCTTACATCTCCACGTGAATCTACAATTATCTTGGTAAAAATTTTTTTAACTAAATTTTTTTTTCAGTTAAAAAAATTTATTCTCCATGTTAAGAATCCCTGCACTACCAAAATCTTAATATAGTGTTTTCCAAAGCGTTCTTCAAGATGTGTTTCAAAGCCTATTAAAGGTTTGGGAAGTCAAGAAACAAACAAAAAAAACTTCTAAATTCAGACTTTTCCAAAAGTTTTTGCCGCCCAAAAAACCTTACTTATTTTTTTGTGGAATGCTTATTAATATTTAAGAAGTTACATTCCACATAATCTACTTTAAAAGTACTGACTTGTTCATCACACGATCAAGTTTGCCCTTATCACAACAGCCATAAAAAACATTCAAGATAGATTTGAATTAGAATAACTGAGCAGACTGTTTCCATTCTTCTTTCATCATTGTTTTTGGGCAACATGGTTTACTTTGGGGTGATGCCTGTTTGGAAGGATAAGGCAACCACGTGGAAGGGCTACATGGGTATGCTGTAACACTTTCACACTAGGTATTTTCCTTTGCAATTCAGTGAGCTGTACTGAGTTGAAAATAAATCTGTCAATAGCCAAAGCAAAAAAAAAAAAAAAAAAAGAAAATATTCTTAAGAGTAGTCAACTTAAGGAAACATAGCAAAAAAAAAATTAAATAATTAAAGTATATTCACCATGAAATATGTGCAGAAAACTCTCTCTACTCCAAATGTGTAAATAAACCCATTTGGAGAAACTGAGGTATGCTCTTTTAGGTATTCTCAGTGAAAGTACTTCTAGCTTGAGTTTTGTTCATAATATCAGGTCTTTTCAATCTTTCTTTCCCAGCATTCTGAGGGGATATTACCTTTGAAAATATAAATTGTATTCACCTTGATGCAGTACAATGTGGTGAAAAGAGCAATGGGCTTGGAAACATAAAATAAGGATTCTGATCTCAATTATGCTACACACTGTGTGACCTTAAGCAAGTCATTTTACCTCCCTTGGTCTTCAGCTTCTTCATTTATAAACTATCTGCAGTTGGTTGCCTGCATTCCTAATTGAAAGAAAAAAAGTGTAAACATTATTACTAATATAAAAAGTAAAAGAAAGAAATGTATAAAAAGAAGAAAGTAAAGAAAGTTTAGACTAGCTGGTGTCAAATGAAACTTCTAGTTGTATAGAGGGGTGGTTGTCCTTAAAATACCAAAATATTCATTATGCTCAAATTGAATGTATAATTGCTAACAGGTATTGAGTATCCACATTGCAAAAACCTTTTTGTGTATTTTATTTATATTATCTATTGAATTCTTACTAAAACCCTATGAGGTAAATATTACTATTATCCCTATTTTATAGATGAAAAAACTGAGACATAAAAAAGCCAAGTAATTTGACCAGTTATGTAACTAATGATGAGTAGAAGACCAGGAATTCGAACCTAGACAATCTGGCTACAGAGGATCTGGGATTAACCATTAAGGTATGAATTAAACTAAAGAAATAAATACCCTTGCAAGAAGAAAAGATGGGACAATAAAAGGGAAAAAGCAAAACACTAAAACTATCCAATTTCAGCAGTTGCATATTCCATAGGTATGGCAAGACCTTGAGTGGTATTACAAACATGGAATGATGTGAAGCACACAGGGAGCTATTTTGCTGTTCTAAAAGTTATCCAATAAAACAAGGACACTAATACAGAATAATGCTTTAGTGGCCTAAATCTTTATTTCTTGACCTGAAGTCAAGAAAGTAGATCAAAATATTCTTGCAACCATTTATGAATAAAATGTCCTCTTGGTTTACTCTGTTTAAAATATATAAAATAAAGTGTGTGCTCCATAGATAAAGAATATTAGCCTTGTACACACATGAGAAATCTTAGTACTTTCCAATTTGTCAATGATAGTTGCAGAATAATGAAGAATTTGGCTGACATTTGTGCTCAGTTCTTGGAAGGTAGCTTCTAAATTCTTGCAATTTCTGAAGGATAAGTGTGTCTTTATTATTCATGATGAGCCTTAGTAGTTATGTTAATGAGGTGAACTCACTGTGGGCTCCTAGATAGTTTAAGCAAAGAAGATAATGCTGGACAGGAGTTGACCTTGCCAGAAAGACCATCCATATGATTAGATAATTAGAGCTTTGATCCATGTGACTTCTAGGGAGGGAGCAGGGTTGGAGAATGTATTATGTCACCATGTGGCCAATAATTCAATCAATCATGCCTGTATAATGAAACTCCAAGAAAAAGTCTGGACACTGAAGCTCAGGTGCACTTCCCTGGTTAACTATGCTCTGTACATTTTGTTACACATCAATATGTCCTGACATACTGGGGGAGGACACTGGAAGCTTCATAGTTGGGACCTTCTCAGACCTCAATATATGCTGCTCTTCTTTTAGATGGTCTTAGTTGGTCTTGATTTGTATTCTTTTTGCTATTATACAACTGTAATTATGAGTACAGTGTTTTTCTCAGTTCTTTGAGTCATTCTTGTGAATTCTTGAACTCAGGGAATAGTAGAAAACCATGAATCTGTAGCCCATTGGTTAGAAGTGTGAGGGGCTTGGGAATCTCTGAGCTGGTGACTGATATGTGATGTAAGAGCAGTCTTGTTGACAATTATCTCCTTAACTGGTGAGGTTTTGCTTAACTCCAAATAGCATCAGAAGTCATTGCATTAGTCTAGTAAGAAGTGACTTAAGGTATAACAATGAGAATATTTAAGAGAAATTGCTCACTATACATTTGCATAATGAATCAGAATTGTACAAATAGCTCCTTACCTAATATATTTCTAAATTTTTGTACAGCATAACTCATAACAATGTTGAAGTCTGCAATACCAATTTTATGGTCAGCCATTAAACCAAACTAATAATCTACATAATTACACATTTCAGTGCACAAAGCTGAATTTCTTGGTGTAAACTAAGACCTTCATTATTTTCTTTCCTTCATGAAAATCAAAGCCTTTCAACCAGGATAAACTGATTCTGTCCATCAGCCTTATGTCAGCATTAAATAGGTAATTTTCAAACAAAACTTTATTTTACTTTTATTGAGTCTAAATCCAAACTTTAATCTCCTATCTTGATTTTTAAACCTAACTCACAGTGACATCAACATGTTTTTTTAAAAGTCTTAAGTGTGTTGTATGCACATTATAGTGTTGAGTTTTCAGTAGCAATTCAATTCTACAACTATGTCCAGGGATACTGAAATCTGTTATCAAAATGAAAGAAAGCAGTATTATTTTTTTGTCCGTAATGATTTTTCTGTTTCAATTTCAAAGAAAATATATATCCTGTTTAGTAAAATGAGGTTAGGGTGACATAAAGAAGCTAGTAACTAAGGAACAAGTTGAACTCACTCCTATCATTTACAGAGTAAGTCAATTTGTTGAGTGTTTCTGAAGGAAGTTGATTTTCCAAGAAAGTGATGGATAATTGGCCACTGATGCTTAGTTCACCTTTGCCGTCTTCATGACAAAAAGCAGTTTTAAATCCAGTGCTTCAGTTATCTTTCCAACAAATGTTACTGATTACTCATTAGATACCCAGCACTATGTTTGGCACTAAGGAAACAGACAAGAAAACACACTTCCTGCCCCAAGGAGCTCTTATCTAATAAGACATACAATAAAATAACCAGACAATTAAAACACAATTTGATAAATTCAGTAAAATGATACCCAGACTGTTGTAATGGAGCAGAGAAGAAAAAGCACTTGCCTGTACTTGGAAGGGTCAGAAACATTTTCATGGAGGAGAATGATTTCTTAAGCCACACCTTCATGGCAGAGTTTGAAAAGAAGTTAGAACAAAGAAGGGGATTTGTAAGCTTAGAATGAAGATGTGGAGGTAGGGTGACCACTCCTCCTGCTTTTCCTGGAACTAATGGAGTTCCTGGGGCTCAGGACTTAATGGTGCTAAAATCAAGAAAATCCCAGGCAAACCAGAATGGGTTGGCCATCTTTTAAAAAAGAAATTATATTCCTTTAGTGTGTAAGGATCAGCATTTTTAAAAACAAAAGTGCATGTCACACAGTAAGTTTAAGTATTCTTTCACATTTTTTTTTCAGGTAGGCAGAGAGAGAGAGAAAGAGAGAGAGGGTGTGTGTGTGTGTGTGTGTGTGTGTGTGTGTGTGTGTGTACCTGTGGCCATACATGCTTGTATAAGTCAAAATCAAATCAAGGATTTCTCATGTCTGATTTCAACATTTATTAAGCACTTTGGAGAAACTACCTGTTCTTCAGAAAATAAACAGGAGCAGGTTTTTCCATGTGAGCATGTCTCACATGCAAGATAGGCTTTATGGGTGTTAAACTAAATTTAAATGGAGATGAGGCCTGAAGAATCATTGAGTAGACAAAGCAAGTGAGGCTTCATAAGTGACTTTAACCTTGCTAGATTTGAAAACATAAGAAAAATTTAACTTGAGATCTGTATTGAAAATACTTATATTAAACAATAACTTAAGCTCAACCAATCAGAAGCAACCAACAAATTTATAATTATATAACTTGGGACTTCCCAACATGATAAACCAAATACAACAACAACTGTATAACTGTAACCTATCAAATGTTTTCTTTGCTTTACATCTATTCCCATCCTATGACAGCTTCCCCACTGTATTCTCTCAGAGGAGCTTCTGAACCACTTCTGATTTGAAGCTGCCCAATTCGTAAATTGTTTGCTCAAATAAACTCTTTAAAATTTTATTGTGATGTAGTTTCCCTTTTTAAAATGGGCACGAGAGCTGTATAGAAAACGGGGCCTGATCTTGGAAGGGGTCCCACATTTAATTTCATATTCTGCTTTCACCATCATGATTCTTAATAATTTGGCCTTTCGTCTTGTGTTTTGTAAGTGAAATCCAATAGAACGGTAGAATATGCACATAAGCAGAGAAGATAGGCCTTGTGGCAGCATACACACCACAAGTTCAGACCCAGGAGCATAGCGAGTGCTGAGCAGTTAGCTTGGCTGTCTCAGACACACACACACTGGCTGGGGCAAGTTAGGGCTCTGCAGGGACCAACGGTAGTAATCCAGGCTATGACCTGAGCCCAGATAGGGAGCTGTGGTGGTTGAAACAGCAGAAAAAAATACCAGTGGTGGTAGGAATAGCCGCATCCTAGGAAAAAGGAGGAGTACCATATAAGGAAAATGCTGAGATTCAAGATGGGAGATAAGTTTGCCTGTTCTGGCATCCCATGCCTTCAGCATGTGTACAAATACTAACTCTGGGAAGGAACTACCAGAGCTTAGTCAATAAACTTTGTCAGTGAATTATTATAAGACAAAAATAAACACATGGATATTGCAATAAAACATATCAACAAATTATTAGAATTCTTTAAAGTGTATAGAATTTCTAAATTTGAAAACGGCTGCAACATTACAGAGCAAATATCCACGGACTTAGTAATAGCAATTAAATTTAACAAACGTGATTTTTATTAGTGGTTTTACATTAATCAGTAATTAATGAGGAAGAAAAATTTTAAATGGTTTTTCCTTGTAATTGAACACATAGCAATAGAATGCATAAACAGGCATTTTGAATTGGATATAAATCATGAAACCACTTTCAGTTTCTTCTACCACCTTCCCAAATTACAGAAAATGTCAGAGAAAACATTAAAATTCTGTCATAAAAATTTACATTTACAATTAGACTTAAACCGATTTGAACAAAGAGATAAATCTTTTTAGAAAAATTGTTCTGCAAGAAATATAAATTCTAGAAGTACTAAAACTTATATTTAGACCAAATTTATCAGAAATCATCTCAATATTATCATACCCTGTGTAATACTCTTAACTGTCATATCAGCAGAAAGATCCTTCTCAAAACTTAAAAATTATCAAAAGGTATTTGCAATCTTGTATTTGCCAAGAGCAACTGATACCACTTTCAATTATAGCAATTGAAAATTAAGTGGCTAAAAGTCTATATTTTGATGACTTAATAAATAAATTTACAGAAAAGTGACCCAGAAAAATCTTAAGATGGATCAAGATGTCAAAGAAAAATCTTATGATGGATTAAGATCATATTAATAAAGTACGATCAGCCTGATGCTCACATCTGTAATCCCACTACTTTGGGAGGCCAAGGCTGGCTGACTGCTTGAGTCCAGGAGCTTGAGATCAGTCTGTGCAACATGATGAAATCCTATCTCTAGAAAAAATAGAAAAAGTAGCTCAGCGTGCTAGCACACACCTGTAGTCTAGCTACTTGAGGGGCTGAGGTATGAGGATCACTTAAGCTTGGGAGGCAGAGGTTGTAGCAAGCTGAGATCAGACCACTGCACCCCAGCCTGGGTCACACAACAAAACTCTGTCTCCATAAATAAATAAATAAGATCATTTATCATATTATATAAAATTATTACACCAAAATATTATTTTCTTTACATTAAATTCATCTTGTTATTCATGCATCTACCCCATTGCTTATAAGTAATGAAATACTTTTAAAACAAAGATTATATTTTAATACCCTAAACTATAATTTTTTCTTCTTTTTGATCAAGAAGTCTCATATTTTCATGTTCCACTAGGCCTTGCAAATTTTGTAGCCCACCCAGTTTGTAAGTATTACCATGAAATAAGAGAAACAGAGAGGGTTGTTATCCTGCTATGTTCGACCAATGATTTGATGTACAGATGTATGATTAATGATCTACGTTACTGGACGATATCCATGTGTTATATAATTTAATGGGGAGCTAGATTGTCATGCGTTATAGTCCTCTGTGGAATTAGAGTTCTTGCTTATAAGCATGTTGGTTGGTAAGTTATGCATGTTTTGGTGTAATGTACTATGTATGATTAAACATTTCTAGTACTGTGCATTATTCATGGGGTTAAACATTGATAGGATTGTTATCCTATCAATAAACTTGTATTTTAATAGATGTAGCATTAAGCAAATGAAGCTATGATATTGCGGTTGTTACTGTTTTTGTCATGCTCAGGATATTCTCCCAGCCCCATATCTTATAAAAAGAAGTGAGCCTGTGACCTAGGCTGAGACCATCATAACAACCCAACTGTATGATATCAGTCAGTGATTGGCCCAGGGATGAATAAGCCAGACTGATCAGAAGTCTTCCTCAGGATTAATCAGCTGAATGTGGTAGAAAAGTGTCTCTCTTCCCTAGCGATGAAACTTTAGGGATGTCAAGAAACTATAAGGATATGACTCTATGGGTGCCAGAGGCCATTTTCTCCACAAAGTGGAGAAGCCCAAAAGGAAGAAACTGACACTCAAAGCAGGCAATAGAGGGTAAAAGAGAGAGAAAGAGATAGGGAGAAAAAAAAACAGACCCATAGGATTGAAATCATGCTTTGCATACTTGAGATTCCTATAGCTGCCCTGTCCTTATAGCTTTTTTTTTCTTTCTTGATTAAGAGAGCTACTCTACATGCATTTAATATATTTACTTCTCCCTTTAAGCTAGTGAAAGTTGGATTTCTCTTGCAATCAATATAACCCAGATTAATAGATGGATGACAACAACTATATATTTGCATTTCATAACATATCATAGAAATTCTGAATATCCAACAGCAATGATTCAAGAATAATTGAAATAGAATTATCATACATGATCAAAATTAAAATGCTAATTTTTGTAGAGCATTTTATAATGTGCACTATACGTACAGTATGTTGTTTGACCTTTACACCAATTTGGTGAGCAAGACAGGGTAAGTATTATTATGTTTCTGTCTTCCACACATTAGATGGCAAGCTTTATAACAGAAAATATATATATATATATATATATATATATATATATATATATATATATATTCAGATTTTACAATTACCTAGCAGAAAACCGTATTTTAGAATGAATAAAACAGGATATGTTAACCTAAGGCTACACAAATGGTAATTGACTGATCAGAGTCTGGTTCCCCTGGACATCTGGCATTTTCTGCTTTGTGATAGGCCTTGTATTTGACATTACAGATACAAAGGTGAGGAACTTCCTAGTCCTCCTTCTCTTAAAGAATTCACAGTCTAGTTCGCAAAGAAGGACTTCTCAGGTATTTCTGATATGTCCCATTCTGTCCTGTTGAAATCACTCACCTGGTGATAAGTTTGAGGTAAAACACTTTATATTACTGACTTATGTTTACAAAGGGTCTTGAAATGTTCTGTGTTTATATATTTCATCATATTTTAACTTTTACTAAATGGTAAAATAATATTCTCAAAAAAAAAAAAATGATACAGGCTGGATGCAGTGGCTCACACTTGTAATCCCAGCACTTTGGGTGGCTGAGGCAGGAGGATCACTTGAGGCCAGGAGTTCATGATCAGCCTGAGCAGCATAGCGAGACCCCATTTCTATTAAAAAGAAAAAAAATACAAGTAACAATAATAAAATTCAAAAATTAGCCACCGCAGTGGGCTATGTTCATGCCACTGTACTCCAGCCTGGGTGGCACAAGGAGACTGTCAAAAAAAAAATTCTTTCATGGGAAAACTGGTATATCCAGTGTGGGACTAAAACCTGGCATATAGTAGACACTTACAACTTAATAAGTTGCATTGTTGCACTTCCCAGCCCTACCTCTAATAGTTTTCTTCAGAGATGATATATTAGGGTAGTTAAGTGATTGCACTCTCAAATTACATAAATTGGGTCAAGTCCTAGTTCTGCCATTTATGAACTCCATTACTGTTACAAAGTTTAATAATCATTTGGTGCTTTCCCTTTCTTACCCGTAGTATGAGAATAATAATACTTATAAGATTTGTTGTGAAAACAAAATATAATATTGCAGTATAAAGCAATTGGCCTATGTGTTGCAATGTAGTACATTTTAACTTTTGTTTTATCATAATTCTAATTCAAAATAATGTTCGGGGTGATGGATATGCTAATTACCCAGATTTGGTCATTACACAGTGTATACATGTATTGAAATATAACATTGTACCCTACAAATATGTATAATTATGTGTCAATTAAAAATAAAATGTAAAGAAAAGGGAAAGTGATTAAATAATCAAAACAGTGTAATCTATGGTAAATAAAAGGCTCATCATGTTCATGATTAAACATGATTAAATAAACATAAAAATGCTATATAGACACCTCATCTTTTATAGACTTCTTAATCTTAAAAATTGTTTCATTAGTTTATAATGCATGTAGTACTTTCTTAAAACTTTACTAAATATCGCTATTTGGTTCCACTTTGACTATTGATTCCCAAAACACATTATTTGCAAGCATCTAGTTTATGAAATGTGCATGATTCGTAGATAATTTAAGTTAAAATACATTACAAAGTAAGTTGTTAAAACATCTATAGTTGAGCTTCACAAGCCACACCCATTGCAATATCCTTTTTCCCTCATTTACTTCTCTATTGAGAATAACACTATCCAAACTTCTTTTAGAGGGCTAATATTATTTAAGTCTAAATATGAATGTGGAAGTATTCAACGAATTTGTTTAAGTATCTTGTTAATTTGTAGCAATTATCTTAATTTTTTCTATTCTAGTTTTCAGAAGATTTGAATAAAAAAGGAGCAGGCATTGATTAAAATTCGAAGTTGACAAAGGCTATTAAATTAGAAAGCATAAATTTTATGCACCTAAAAAGACTTATTTATTTCAGTGTAGGATAATCTGGTATGGTGATCAAGAAGCATACAGATCATATACCAGCCTCAGCTCTGTAATATTTTTCTTTAGGGCAAAATGAAGAGCTGTCTTCAGAAGCTGCAATTTCAGGCATTCTGTATAAGCACTGTGAATAGTTGCTCAAGTCCAGTTAATGTATTTAATATCAACAATTATTGTGACTATTTGGATTGCAAAAGACCTTGTTTTATAGCAGTTTCTTAGTCTAAATCAGTGGTCTTTAGACTGCAGTCCATGGGTCAAATCCAGTCTGTGAACTGATTTTTAAATAAAGTTCTACTGGAACACATTCTCCCACACTCTTTCACTTATGTATTGGCTACTTTCTTGGCTTTATGATGGCAGAGTTGAGTAGTTGTGACAGAGACAGAAAGGAACTTGACAAAAAAAAAAAAAATTTGCTGAACTCTGGTTTAAATCATTTGGACCATTACATCATTTCTCTACTACCTTGAATTAGCTCCAGTCCAATGGAAGCTTCAGTAAGCCAAATTTGATTTAGGGGATTCTTTCAACTATGATAATGTATTTTCATTTTCTTTTCTCAGTTAAATTCTTTTAGATTTAATATAGACCCATTGGCCACATTTAATAACCAAAGATCCACTCCATGCCTGTTTTCTTTGAAGTTTCCTAAACTTCCTTTAAACAAATTTAGCAGTCTCCTTTTAATCCTCATTATTCTAAACCTTTCATGCATGACAATTATGATCACCCTACCAATAAAGAAGTTATCTCTCATTTCCTGGCTCTAAATGATAATAATGTCTTGTTTTTCTCTTATTTTTCTATAGTCTTCTCTAGCTCATCTTCTTCCTTTCACTTTCTGTGTATATTCTCCTAGGCCATTTTATATTCTCATGCTGTGTACTCATAAAAAAAAGTAATTTAATTTCATAGCTTTAAATATCACATCTAAGACTGCTGACCCCTAAAAAAACCCACCAAAATATCTTATTGATTTGACAAAGTTGAATGTATTACGTGTTGTATTAACAAAAAACACCACCTTGCCAGACGTGTAGTAGTGCCTTGGAAGGGGAAGGCAGAGGGCAGGTCTTTATATAGTTTAGGGTTTGTCTTAAGGAAGGTATTTCTTTTTTTTTTTTTTTTTGAGATGGAGTTTCGCTCTTGTTGCCCAGGCTGGAGTGCAATGGCGTGATCTCGGCTCACCGCAACCTCCGCCTCCTGGGTTCAGGCAATTCTCCTGCCTCAGCCTCCTGAGTAGCTGGGATTACAGGCACACGCCACCATGCCCAGCTAATTTTTTGTATTTTTAGTAGAGACGGGGTTTCACCATGTTGACCAGGATGGTCTCGATCTCTTGACCTCGTGATCCACCCGCCTGGGCCTCCCAAAGTGCTGGGATTACAGGCTTGAGCCACCGCGCCCGGCAGGAAGGTATTTCAAAGAAGGGATCTGCCTGGAATTAGACAAAAGTCGTAACACAGGGTTTTAGATTGGTGAATGCAACAAAGCAAGGGTTTTGAAGTGTCTTGAGTAATCATTTGATAAGCAAGCAGTTTGCCCATTGAGTGATCTATCATCCTGAGAATGGAGATATTTACCCTGATGAGTAACTTTTTGTCTTGAGAAGGGCAGCTAAGTGAGCAGCTTGTTGTTCAGATGAAAACCTTTTTGCAACTTTATTTTCCTAGTCAATAATTTTCTGAAATAGTAATGTTAATATTGACAGCCTCAGCTCTTGATCCCGTTAAGTAGTATGTTTGCAGGAAGTTTGTTCTCGCTTCTAGTCCAAAAACTTGCAAATAATATCTATAAGATACAGTCTCACTTACTCTAGATGCCTGATATGCCAGCTCCTATTTCCAGTTTCCTTTTTATTAATGGTACTAATATGCTCCGTGAATCCTAAGCTTGAAGCCTAGGCACTATATTTAACTGCTCTTTCAAAAGGACTCCCAGTATTCAACTAGTCATCAAGTGTTGTCTGTTTATAATCTCTTTGATAAAATCCTCCAAAAAGTGATGAGACTAGCCTAAGGAGTAAGTAATGAGCAGCCAGGGTTATTCCTCAGATAGACTGAAGATAAAGGTAAATCCCTGGATGAAATAATTGTTAAGTATGTTAAAGCATTCATTAGCCTGAATCTAGGGTTATATAACTTCCAGAACTGTTATGTAAAAAGAAAAGGTTTCATTGCAAAAGAAATGATAGGAGAGACAAATTCAGAAACCACTAGTAAAACTGAATGCAATGCCGTGAAATGTCTCAGTTAAGATCTACAACCAGTTAAAAGTTAGAGGCCTGGTATGGTTTAAATGTTTTCACCAAACTTCATATGTTGGAAACTTAATCCCCAAAGTAACAGCAGTGGGAGTGGGAACTAATAAGAGGTGATTAGATTATAAGGGCTCCACTCTCATAAATGTATGTTTGTTATTATCACGGAAATGAGTTTCTTATCTCTAGAATGGGCTTGTAACAAAAGTGAGATTAGCTCCCTCTTACTGTTTTGCTCCCATGCTCTCTTGCCCTTCCACCTTCTACCATGGGATGATGCAGCAGGAAGGCTCTCACCAGATGTTGCTGTTGTGCTCTTGAACTCCCCAGCCTTCAGAACCATGAATCAAATAAATTTTAATCATTTATAAATTACATGCCTTGGTGCAGTTAGCTCATGCCTATAATTCAATACTTTGGGAGGCTGAGGCAGGAAGATAGCTTAAGGCCAGGAGTCCAAGACCAGCCTGGGCAACATTGTGAGACCCTATCTCCATCAAAATTTTTAAAAAATATTTTGATTGATTAAAGAATACCTAATTTGAGGTATTCTGTTATAGCAACACAAAATGGACAAGACAGGGGTCCCTATAAAGTCAATTTCAAGGTTGAATAATGTTTAGGTTACTGACCAAATAGCCCAGGTCAGAGAAAAGAATAAGTATTGGCTGATTGAAATAATGAACCCTTACCATCTTTTTGAAGCATTCAGGAATAAAGGCAAAGTATTGTTGCTGTGTTCTACTTCCTCTAGAGGATAGAAACCATATGCCCATTAGCTGACTAATCTTCCTTAAGAACATAAATTCCTTCCTTCCCACTGACTACCAACATTCTGATCATGGATAGTTTGACATTTGGGAATTGTGGGTTCTGGTTCCCTGTTGGCAATGAATTCTTCACCACACAAGCAGACTTGAGTTATTTTTGTGATTCTGTGGATATCATATCTTTCTGATAAAAATTAACATTTAGCAGTACCTAAAAAACAAACCTGTCCTTAGCCCTAAAAACCTGGCTACTGGAAGAAAACAATCCTCAGACCAAATTCCAACAAAGATACTGACATTTCTTCACCACATCTTTATAGATGAAAGAAGCCCCTCTTTCTATCCTTAAGTCTACCTTGCATAAAAAGCTTACAGTAAAACAAATGCAGTTACATTCTTCCACCTAAATGACAGAATGTGGAAGCTTGTAGTCCTATCAAGGGGTAAGATTTTCAATGAAGAGGCGATGCAAGACAAATACGTTTCAATCCTGGAATATTGTACCTATGACGTAAGACTTCTGTCTGGGCTTGCAGATTTCCAACACCTTATTCATACTAACGAGGTTGGTCCTCTTGTACTATTCACAGACAATCACATAACTAAAATACTGTGTTTTTTTTAATAAAAAAATATTTTTAACATTCCTGTGCAAATTGGCCATCAACCCTAAGTTGATGTCTTCATTTAAGATACCTCACCTGCTAATTAGCTGGCCCCAAGTGTTGCTTCGGATAAGGACATTTCATATGCTAATTAGTTACCCATAGGATTTTAATTAGAATTAACTTTTTTATGTTATTAATCACACTGTTTATACACCATGATGTATTTTAAATTCCACTCAGACAATATAACTCAGTAAATGCTGCAGGCCCATATATGTACAAACATCACGAAAGCCCACCTTACACTTCATAGCCTGGCTGACAGAACATAGAAGAGCTACCTTTCAGACAAGTGGGACAAGCCCAGCCTGTCAGCTCTGCCTCTTAATGTATAATTGCACCTTCTAAAATTTCAAATAAGTAGCATTATCTTCTTCTCTGAATTCTCAGAGCACTTTCGGATTTCTTAAAAGATCCATAGGGAAGGGATCCAATTTGTTTTGATCACAGCTCTGTTTGTGGCTTACAGAATAGTTTCTGATAAATGAATGTATCAATGAATAAACGACGGATGAGTAAGCTCAGTGATCCCAGGCTGTGACTGAGTCTCTCCGAGCCTCTGAAGTTTCCTTATATATAAAATAGGAATAGTAATAATACTTACTTTATATTACTAATGTGATCTTCTTAATTCAAGTGCACTTTATATGGTGCTACTACATTAATTTTCTTGAAACACTATTTTATACAATCCTGTCACTGCACTTACCATATTGTGTAATTATCTGTTTCTGTGTCTGATTTTCCCACTGGACTGTGAATTTGTTGAGGACTAACACATGCCATTTTATATTGTTTCCCCAGATCTAGCACTGTGAAAAGCACATATTAGGTCTCAATGAATGCTTATTGAATCTGCCTAAGTCATTGCAGTGGTTAAAATGAATATAACCATAATTTCTATCAAGTATTTGAGTACCAAATTTAATTTTATCCTTATTTTCAAAGTTTGCCCACTGTGAAGATTTCTACTTTATTATTAAATTGCACCATGCTAAAAAGTTAGGTTTTCAAAGGAAATTAATTCCTCAGAATACGTTAACTGAGCTAGTTGATTTGTGGCTATGTGTACAAAGGCAAATGAAATAGAAAGTTGAGTAATTGCTCTGTCAATTTAGTCAATATTGACAGCCACTCTGGAGCACACAGTTTACTTTTTACTTAAATAGTACAGATAATTGTCTCAAATCTAAAAAGAAATAATGACCCTGCATTTGTTCTCCATATGACATGAAACTGGTTACTGTGAAATGGAAAATTGGAGCTTATAAAATATACTAGTATGAGGGTACTAGTTCCTTAGGCATCAGAAATACTTATAAAGTTCTTTTCCCTGTAAGATAGCTACATGGTATGACCCTTGGGGAAACACCTCTGAGGACTCCATAGTTTTCAAGGAAATGCACCAAAAAATTGAAATACATTTCCACCCTAAACACGTTATTGACAATTCCATATCAACAAACAAGCTTAACCCTTCTTTAGACACATTTGTCCTGCTAGTAAAAAAAATAAAAATTACTGGAACCATGGCATTCCTAGTTATTTTGGAATAACTCTAAAATAAGCAGAGACCTTTTAATTCCAAATACTGAATTTTTAAATATGAGCAAAAGCACTTGAAAATAAACATTTGTATTTTCATGTATAATTCTTCCAAATTCGAATTATATTTTCTCTATTATTATCTGTGTATTATTTTTGCTTAAAACCTAGATGATTGGTTGATAGCTGTAGCAAATCACCATGGCATATGCATACCTGTATAACAAACCTACATGTTCTGCACAAGTATCCCAGAACTTAAAGTAAACACAAAATCTGAAATTATTAAAAGATAATATATTCTTTAAATTGATTTGTATTAATTGATAGTATTACCACTCATTAAAATTATATAAATTGACTTAAATATTAAAACATATGTAAAAATCAAATGCCATTTTTTAGCAAAAATTGAATTTTCCTAAGAGTTTAGAGTTGATTTAGTTGCAATTGAGTCCTAAATTAAGTGCTAGTCTTCTTGGACTCAAAGGTAAATTGAAAATATTATGGGATTTTGTATTTCCTATTGTCTAATAATGGGAACCAAAAATACTTGTCTACAGAGATAAATGTTACCAGCATTTAATTGTATGAATGCTTGAGGAGCATGGCATAGACTTTGAGAAATATGACAGGAATGACCCTCTTTTTGGTTTTGTCTTGCTCTGTTTTGTACTGCTATAACAGAATTCCACAGCCTTGGTAATTTATAAACATTAGAAGTTTATACCAGGCATGGTCATTCATGCTTGTAAATCCCAGCATTTTAGAAGGCCAAGGCAAGGGGATCACTTCAAGCCAGGAGTTTAAGAGACTAGCCTGAGAAGGAACGCAAGACCCCATCTGTACAAAAAAAAATTAAAAACATATAAATTAGCCAGGCGTGGTGGTGTGTGCCCATAGTCTCAGTTATTCAGGCAGTTGACATGGAAGGATTATTTGAGCCCAGGAGTCCAAGGCTACAGTGAGCTATGATCATGTCACTGCACTCCAGCCTGTGAAACAGCGAGGTTCTCTCTTTAAAAAAAAATAAAAAATAAAAAGAAGTTTATTTGGCTCATGGTTCTGGAGACTGGGAAGTCCAAGGGCATGGCACTGACATCTGGTGAAGACCTTCATGCTGTATCATCTCATGGCAGAAGGTGGGAGAGCAAGAATAAAAATTTAAGAGAGGGCAAAACTCACTTTTATAACTGCCCACTCACAATAACAAACTCATCCCCTCATGACCTAATTACCTTTTGAATGTCCTACTTCCTAAATCTATTGCATTGGTGATTAAGTTTCCAATACATCAACATTCGGAGACCCAGTCAGACCATAACATTCTATCTCTGGCCCCTAAAGTGCATACCTTTGTCATATGTAAAATGCATTAACTTCACCCCAATATCCCTAGAGCCTTAACTCATTCCAGCATCAACTCAAAAGTCAAAAGTCCAGTGTCTCATCTAAATCAGATAGCATGAACACAAGGTATGATTCACACTGAGGCAAATTTCTCTATAGCTGTGACCCTATGAAATCAAAACAAATTATCTGCCTCTAATACACAATGGTGGGACAGTCATAGGCTAGACATTCCCATTCCAAAAGAGAGAAATAAGCAAGAAGAAAACAGTAACTGGTCCCAAGTAAGTCCAAAAACCAATAGAGAAAACAACATTAGGTCTTAAAGCAGGAGAATAATTTTATCTTATTCCATGTTCAACATCTTCATCACACTGGGGTGGAAATTGGGCCCCCAAGGCCTCTGACAGCCCTGCCCCAACAGCTTTAAGGGATCAGTCCATGCTTCAGATCCCTTGAGTTGGAGTTTCATGCCTACAGCTCTCTCAAGCTGCCATTGCAATCTGGTAACTCTATAGTTCTGGGGTCTTGATGGTGATCTTACTCCAACAGCTCTACTAGGCATTACTCTAGTAGGGCTTTCTGTAGTGGCCTCAATTTCAGAACTCTATTAGGCCCTGGCTTAGTGGGGGTTCTCTGTAGTGGCACTGCCCCATGACAAGTTTCTTCCTGGTTCCCCATGCTGCCCAATGTATCTTTTGAAAGCTAGGTGAAGGTCACCATGGTCTCACAGCCATAGGTATTCTGTGTCTGCAGAGTCAGCACCACATAAACACTGCCAAGGCTCACATTATCATGGGATCCTTGGGGTATTGCTTTTCTAGCTGGAAACCTCTGTGGCCAGTGGTGCCATTGCCTGTTTCCCTCTGGCATGCTGGGCTCATTCCTCCCACTCAGCCTGCCAGGCCACTCTCGACTCATGATTCTGGCCTGGATCCCATACCTATCAAGGGTGAGCAAATATCAAAGAGTGTGTGAGTGAGTGAGCGTAGGGTCCAGCCAATTCATACAGCAAAGCATATCAGTTGCAGTGGAGTGGGAAATTCCAAGTGCTGGCACAGGCACCAGCTCATGCAGAGAAGTGGAGGGTGAGCTAGGTGAAGAGGTGCTTTATTAAGTGACAAAACAGCTTAGTGGAGACCTGAAATGTGTAGCTCCTCTCTTCAGGCAGGTCATCCTGAAGAATATTCTGCTCTCAGCAGACAGGAGACCCATAGAGAGTCAGTAGCTTCTCTCCATAGGCAGCTCATCCAGATATTTGTTCAGCTCAGCAGAGAGAAAACCCACAGTGGTTAGCTCATCTCTGCAGGCAGGTTGTCCTGTCATCTGTTCAGCTCTCAGCAGAGAGGAGACCCACAGTGGGCAGTGGTTAGCTCTTCTCCATAGGCAGGTTGTCCTGTCATCTGCTTTAGTCTGTCTGAGTCCAGGGTTTCTATGGACTTCAAAGAGGAAGAAGTATGTGCTGATTGGTCCATGAATGGCCATGGGCTGGCCAGAAAAAGCACCATAAGTTCTAGCTCCAGTGCTCAGAACTGGCAGCCTGCCCCTGCAGGCATTAAGCTTTCCCAGGCCTGAAGGTGGGGTTTCACCAGGAACCCACCCCTTTCTGCCCAGAAGCTTGCCTCCTGCCACCATTAACCTGCTGTCCATGGTGCATACAGTGCCCGGGTTGTTCATGCCAAGGGATGCCTGCAGGCTTGCCCAGAGATACCTTTATCACCCCCACCATCCTCCCACCTGTGCTCATTGGCACCCAAAGTCCAGAAAGAACCAAGGCAGCAGGATGCTAACATGTCAGCACTGCCCCAAGCAGGCACACACCTGGCTGGGTGGTGACAGCACCCAGGCTTGGCCATGACTTTGCTCTGAAATCAAAGCAAGTGCCAGGAGTGTGGAGAGACCATGCAACAGGAGTAAGCACTTTTGAGCCTGCACAGGCAGGGAGTCTTTGTGGGCCCCCAAGAGTGCAGAGATGCCTGAGTACCCAGCTGTTGCTGTGTGGCTACAGCTACACCAGGGAGGGTAGAGCTCCTTCCTCTCCAACTTGAAAGGGGGCTGGGCTTGTGCCTGTCCCTGGCTCCCGCCAGCTCTGTGGAGTGTGCAGTCCCAGTTGTGCTTCCCCCACTGCAGCCAGCATCATGGCAGTGGCCATTCCAGATGGGCCACTGCTGCCATCAACACCAATTGCACCCTCTAGAGCAGCCACACGAGGTGCACTTGGGCCTGCTTGAGTCACAAGTGAGGTGACCAAGAAGCAGTGTGCCAGAATGTGGGGAGCAGTATCATGAGGTGGCTTTACAAGCACATGCTAAAGTCCCATGGGCCCCTTTCTGGATATCTTGTCCTGACTCAAGGCCCTGTTCTGAAACTATAATGGGAGGAGCAGCCTACTCAAAGATCTCTAAAATGCCTTCAGGGTCTTTCTACTATTGTTTTGATGAATAGCACCTCGCTCTCTTCTACCTTTAGTAGTCTTTTTAGCAAAGGGTTGCTTGGCCACACCCTGGGTTTGTTCTTCTAAATGTGCCTTCTCACTTCTTACACCAGGTTGAGAACTTTCTAAATCTTTTCATTTTGGTTATCTTTTCTTAGAAATTTTGACTTTAAGTAATTTTTCTCTATTCATAGCTTCCTATATGTGGTTAAAATGGCCACACATCTTTTTAAATATTTTGCTTAAAAATTTCTTCTGCTAGATATCCTAGGTGATTACTCTTAAATTCCACTTTTTATAAAGTCCTTGGGCAATGACACAGTTTAGCCAAGTTATTCATGACCTTGTAACAAGGATGGCCTTTCCTCCAGTTTCCAATACTTTGTTCCTCATTTCTACTTGATACCTCATCAGAGTTATTATTACTGCCCATATTTCTACCAGTATTCTGATAACCATGACTTAGTAATCTCCAAGAGATTTAACACTTTCCTACAGTGCTCTCTCTTCTGAGCTCTTACCAGAATTGCCCTTAGCACTCCATTCACAGCAACCAGTGCTCTTTCTAGCTTGTTCCTCCAAATTTTTTCAGCCTCTGTTCATGACCCATATCCAAAGCTGCTTCCACATTTACAAGTATTTATTATAATGGAAGCCCTAATTCTCAATACCAATTTTTATCTTGGTTCATTTTATGCTGCTATAGCAAAATACCATAGACTGATATAAGCAGTAAAAGCTCATTCATGATTCTGGAGGCTGGAAGGTACGAGAACTTGGTGCCAGAATTAAGTGAAGACCTTCTTGCTGAATCATCCTATTACAGAAGGTGGAAGGGCAAGAAAAATTGAAAGCAAGAGTAGGCCAAATATACTTTTAAAATAATCCACTTAGTAACTAGCAACCCCTGAAAACTAACCTATACTTGCAATAATGGCAGTAGAATTTGCAAGAAGAAGTACCTATTTTGTCTCTGATAAATTTGATGGAGATATTCTGCTTTGTCTCTTAGAAGCAAATGTCAGATATAAAAATGATATATATACAGGACTTCTAGTTTCCTGTCTGACATGTAAGAAACTTGGAAGTCTTCACTCCATTTTACCAAGTAAAAAGTTAAACAGTGTCTCAGGCCTGTAATCCCAGCAGTTTGGGAGGCCAAGGTGGGGGATCACTTGAGGTCAGGTGTTCGAGACTAGCCTGTTCAACATAGTGAAATCCCATCTCTACCAAAAATACAAAAATTAGCTGGGCATGGTGGCAGGCACCTGTAGTCCCAGCTACTCAGGAGGCTGAGGCAGGAGAATTGCTTGAACCAAGGAGGCAGAGGATGCAGTAAGCCAAGATCACGCCACTGCACTCCAGCCTGGTGACAGTGAGACTCAATCTCGAAAAAAAAAAAAATTAAACAAATTGAAAAATTAATATATCTTCTTAAATCTATCAAAGAACTGTTACAAAAATTGGAGACACTGACAAGTACGAAGAATCATGACTTACTGAGAAGAAACCCAGCAGCAGAATCTTCTACGGGCTAGAAAACTCTAAACCATTATGGAAAACATTGCTGGAGGCTTGGGTAAACAAGCCTAAGAGATAAAAATTCATCAGCATCCAGTCAGGGGGGGGGCCTCAAACTTTGGTTAGTTTCACCTCCAGGGGCTCTACGAAGTCCTTACGGTGTATAGCAAATAAAAGTCTTATTCTATATCCAGCAAGCAGAGGGAAATACATTAGGTTCTTCTTAATAAAGCCTGTCTTCAGGAGAAATTATTTAACCAGGGGCTAGCCTGCTGGAGCTTTACCAAACACTAACAAACCTGGGAGAAGGGAAACACTTTACCTATAGATACGCAAATATAAGAATTATATCTGACTTTTCAGAAAATACGCGATATGGTTTGATTCTGTGTCCCCACCCAAATCTCACGTTGGATTGTAATCCCCATCATCCCCATGTGTCAAGGGCAGGACTGAGCGGAGGTAATTGGATCATGAGTGTCATTTTCTCCATGCTTTTCTCATGATAGTGAGTTCTCAAGAGATCTTGCAGTTTGTCTTGCTGTCCTGTGAAGGTGCCTGCTCCTCCTTTGCCTTTTGCCATAGTTTCCTGAGGCCTCCCCACTAATTCAGAACTGTGAGTCAATTAAACCTCTCTTCTTTATAAATTATTGATTCTCATGTATTTCTTCATAGCAGTGTGACAACAAACTAATACAGTAAATTGGTACTGGAAGTGGTACCAATTTTAGGTGCTATAAAGATACCTGAAAATGTAGAAGCAAATTTGGAACTGGGTAACAGGCAGAGGTTGGAACAGTTTGGAAGGCTCAGAAAAAGACACGAAGATGTAGGAAAGTTTGGAACTTCCTAGAGACTTGTTGAATGGCTTTGGCCAAAATGCTGATAGTGATATTGACAATGAAGTCCAAACTGAAGTGGTCTCTGATGGAGATGAGGAACTTGTTGGGAACTGAAATAAAGGTGACTCTTGCTATGCTTTAGCAAAGAAACTGATGGCATTTTGCCCCTGCCCTAGAGATCTGTGGAACTCTGAACTTCAGAGAGATGATTTAGGGTATCTGGCAGAAGAAATTTCTAAGCAGCAAAGCATTCAAATGTTACTTGTGTGCTCTTAAAAGCATTCAGTTTAATGCATTCATGAAGATATGGTTTGGAATTGGAACTTAGGTTTAAAAGGGAAGCAGGGCATAAAAATTTTGAAAATTTGCAGCCTCATGATGCAATGGAAAAGAAAAAACTGTTTAATAAGGAGAAGTTCAAGAGGACTGTAGAAATCTGCAAAAGTAATGAGGATCCAAATGTTAATCTCCAAGATAATGGGGAAAATGTCTCCAGTGCATGTCAGGCGTCTTCATGGCAGCCTGTCTCATCACAGGCCCTGCGGCCTAGGATGAAAAAATGGTTTCATGGGCCAGGCCCAGAGCCTTGCTACTTTGTTCAGTCTCTGGACTTGGTGCCCTGCATCCCAGCTGTGGTTAAATGCTGTCAAAATACAGCTCTAACGATTGTTTCAGAGTGTGGAAGTTCCAAGACTTAGTGGCTTCCACATGGTGATGGGCCTCCGGCTGCATAGAAGTCAAGAATTGAGGTTTGGGAACCACTGCCTAGATTTCAGAAGACTTCACTTGTCTCAGATGAGACTTTAGACTGTGGACTTTTGAGTTAATGCTGAAATAATTAAGACTTTGGGGGACCGTTGGGAAGGCATAATTGGTTTTGAAATGTGAAAAACATGAGATTTGGGAGGGGCCAGGTGTGGAATATATGGTTTGGTTCTTTGTCCCCATCCAAATCTCACCTTGAACTGTAAACCCCATAATCCCCCCATGTCAAGAGCAGGACCAGGTAGAGGCATTTGAGTCGTGGGGGTGGTTTTCACCATGCAGTTCTCATGATAGTGAGTGAGTTCTTATGAAATCTGAAAGTTTTCTAAGCATCTGGTATTTCCCCTGCTTGTACTCACTCTTTCCCGCTGCCCTATGAGATTGGTGCCTGCTTCTCCTTTGCCTTCTACCTTGATGGTAAGTTTCCTGAGGCCTCTCCAACAATACAAAACTGTGAGTCAATTAAACCTATTTCCTTTATAACTTACTGAGTCTCAGGTATTTCTTAATAGCAGTGTGAGAAAGGACTAATACAATATGCAAGCAAGAACAGAGTGGAGTGAAATATTTAAAATGTTGAAAGACAAAAACATCAACCTAGAATCTTGTATGTTGTGCAATTATCCTTCAAAACTGACATAGAAATAAAGACTTCTCTGACAAATAAAACCTGAGAGACTTTTTGCCAGAAAACCTATCTTGCAAAAAATGTTAAAAGTTCTCCAGAGAAAAGATAAATGATACATGTCAGAAACGCAAATCTACGTAAAGGAATAACAGCATCAAAGAATAAATAAATGAAGGCCAAATAATCTTATTTAAATTGGTCTAACAAATAGTTTATTCAAAATAATAATAGCAACAATGTACTCAATATATATATTGAATATATGTATTAACATATGCTAAATGTAAGTAAAATAAATTATAAATATAACACAAGAAACAGTAGAGAGGAATTAGAAATTTTTTAATGATACTATTGCTACCTGTGAATTGGGATATTGATATTTGAAGGTTGACTTGGATTCGTTGTAAATTTATATTGCAAACTCTAGGGAAACCACCAAAACAAATATAAAATAATTGATATGCTAAAAAGGAGAGAAAGTAGAATGATATAAAATGTTCAATAAAAAACACAAAAGGAGAAACATTATGGAAGACAAAAATAGGCAACAAAGTCAACAAATAAAAAACAGTAACAAATATGGCAGCTATCAATTCAACTGTATCAACAATCACCTTATGGTCAACGGCCTAAATATACCAATTGAAAGAGATTGTCAGAGTGGCTCACCAACAAAATTCAACTCTACATTATCTCTAAGAAACCACCTTAAATATTAAAGACACACTTATATTGAAAGTAAATAGAAGGATCAAATGTCCTACAAAGTCCCAACTAGAAAAATAAAAATAAATAAAATTCAAGGGAGAAAGATATACCTTGTTAACACTAATCAAAAGAAAGTGGTGGTAGTTGTTTCTTTCTTCTCATTTTTCAAGTTTCACAAAGGTAGCTATTTTAATTTCATATATAGCAGACTTCAGAGCAAGGAAAGTTTTCAGGGATAAAGAGGGACGTTGCATAATTATACACAACACCATAAATGAACTGGATATAATTGACATCTATAGATCACTTCATTTAACATCAGCATAATACAAATTCTTCTCAAGATCACATGACACATTCACCAAGATAGACCATATTCTGGGCCATAAAACATAACAAATTTAAAAGAATAGAAATTATATAATGTCTATTCTCAGATCACACTGGAATTAAACTACAAATCAGTAAAAAACAAAAGCTGGAAAATTACAAAATATTGGAGATTAAACAATGCACTTCTAAATAAAACACGAGTCAAAGAACTCTCAAGGCAAATTTCAAATATTTTGAACTAATTGAAAATTAAAACACAACTTATCAAAATTTGTAGGAAATTGTAAAAGCATTATTTATATAGAAATGTATAGCACTGAATGCATATGTTAGAAAAAAAGAAAGATCTAAAACCAACCATCTATGTTTTCACCACAGGAAACTAGAAAAAGAAGAGTTAATTGAATCCAACATAAGCAGAAGTAAAGAAAAACAAAAATTAGACCAGAAATTAATGAAATCGAAAATAGAAAATGAACAGAGAAAATCAACAAAATCAAAAGCTGGTTCATTGAAAACATCAATAAGATCAATAAGTCCATAGCCAGCCTAACAAAAGAGATAAAATTACTAATATTAAAAATGAAAGATGCATTACAGAAGATCTCCTGAACATCAAAGGATAATAAGGGAATATTATGAATATTGTGAACAACTCTAAACCCACAAATTTGATTACATAGATAAAACAGAACCATTCCTTGAAAGACAAAATCTGCCAAATCTCACACACACAGAAAATACAGTCTGAATAGGTTTATATCTGTTAAAGAAATTTAATCAATAATTAAAAACCATTCAAAATAGCACCAGGCCTATAAGAATTCACTGGTGAATTCTACCAAGACATTCTCTACAATCTACCTCAAAAGATGAAAACAGAGGGAATATTCCTAACTTATTCTATGATGTCAAAATTAATACTAAAATCAGACAAGAAAACTACAAACAAATATCTCTCATAAACTCAAATACAAAAAGCCTCAATAAAATACTAAGAAGCAATTCCAACGACATGTAAAAAGACATATACCACAACCAAATGGGATTTGTTCCAGGTATGAAAGGTTGGCTTGACATTTAAAAAATCAATTAATTTAATATATAACATAAATAGATTGAAAAAGAAAAATCAAATGATCATATATATAGATGCAGCAGAAACATTTGACAAAATTCAATGCCCATTAATGATAAAAACTTTCAACAAACTACAAATGGGGATGGGGATTTACTCAACTTTATAAAGAACCTCTACAAAAAACCTACAGCTACCATCATACTTACTGGTGAAAACTTGAAGCTTTCCAAGTAAGATCATGAATAAGACAAGGATTTCCTGTCTTTTAATTACCACTGCTTTTAATTATCACACGGAAAGTCTTAGCTAATGCAATAAAACAAGCAAAGAAAATATATACAGATTGTGACAGGAGAAGTAAAATTGTTTTTGTTCACAGATGACATAATTATCTGTGTAGAAAATCTGAATGAGAAAAAAAAAAAACCTGGAACTAATAATCAATGTCAGCAATGCTGCAGGATATGAGGTTAACATAGAAAAGTCTATCACTTTTCTGCATACCAACAATGAACAAGAGAAATTTGAAATTGAAAACACATTGCCATTTACATTAGCATCCCTAAAAAAGAAACACTTCATATAAACCTAACAAAATGTACAAGATCTATATAAGGAAAACTACAAAAATATCATGAGAGATATCAAAAAGAACCTTACAAATGGAGAGATATTTTATTTTCATAAGTAGGAAGACTGAATATTGTCAAGATGCCAGTTCTTTCCAACTCAATCTATAAATTCAATGGTATACCAGTCAAAATGTCATCAAAATATTTTGAGGATATTGAGAAATTTATTCTAAAGTTTACATGGGGAGGACATATACTCTGATAGTCTTTCCATATAAACTTTAGAATAGCCAACCCAATATTGAAGAAGGAAAACAGTCAGGGGACTGACACTACCCAACTTCAAGACTTACTGTAAAGCTACAGTAATAAAAAAGAGTGTGGTCTTGGTGACAGAATGGACAGATAAATCAAATGAACAGAATAAAGAACCCAGAAATTGACCCATGTAAATATAATCACCTGATTTTTGACAAAGGAGCAAAGGTAATAAATTGAGAAAAGATGATAGTCTTTTCAACAAATGGTCCTGAAACAATTGGACATCTATATGCAAAAAAAAAAAAAAAAGTGAATTTAGACACAGATCTTACTCCCTTCACAAAACTTAACTCAAATGGATCATAGATCTAAATGCAAACTGTAAATCTATAGAACTCCTAGAGATCACTTGGGAAGAAAACCAGATGATTTTGGATATGACAACTTTTTAGATAAAATATCAAAGGTATAATCCATGAAACAAATCAATGAGCTAGACTTCATTAATATTAAAAACATACGCTCTGCAAAAGACAAAGCCAAGAGAATGAAAAGACAAGCTACAGATGGGAAGAAAACATTTTCAAAAGACACATCTGATAAAATATTCAAAACATATAAAGACTTCTTAAAATTGAAAAAATTGAAAATCTGATTGAAAATGGGTAAAAGACCTGAACATATGCCTCAACGAAAAAGATACACAGATAGCAAGTAAGCATGTGAAAATATTTCAATATAATATGTCATCCAAAAAATGCAAATTATAACAATACTGAGGTACCACTATATTACCTATTAGAATGGCCAAAACCCCAAACACTGACAACATAAAATGCTGTCAGTGGATCTACCATTCTAGGGTATGGAGGACAGTGGCCCTCTTTTCACAGCTTCACTAAGCAGTGCACCAGTGGGGACTCTGGGTCTCTTCCACTATACATGGGATTATGAGAACTACAAATCAAGATTATATTTGTGTGGGGACAAAGCTAACCATATTATTTCAACCCTGACTGCTCCCAAATCTCATGTCCTCAAATTTCAAAACACAATCATGCCTTCCCAACAGTCCCCCAAAATCTTAACTCATTCCATCGTCAACCCAAAAGTCTAAGTCCAAAGAGGGTCATTTTATAATAATAATAAAAGGGTCAATTCAGCAAGAGGATATAACAATTATAAATATATATGAAGCCAACACTGGAGCATACAGATATATAAGGCAAATATTATTAGAGTTAAAGACAGAGATAGATCACAATATTAGCTGGAGAATTCAGCACTCCATTTTCAGCATTGAATAGATCTTCCAGACAGAAAATAATCAACGAAGAAATATCTGACTTAATCTGCACTAGAGACCAAATGGATCTAATAGATATTTACAGAACATTGCATCCAATGGCTGCTGAGTACATATTTTGTCCTCAGCACATGGATCATTCTCAAGGATAAACCATATGTTAGGTCACAAAACAAGTGTTAAATCATTCAGAAGATTACATCAAGCATCTCCTCTGAACACAATGGAATAAAACAAGTCAATAACAGGAGGAATTTTGGAAAGTATACAAACACAGAAATTAAATAATATGCTCCTGAATGACTAGTAAGTCAATGAGGAACTTGAGAAGAAAATCGAAAAATTTATTGAAACAAATGATAATGGAAACACAATATACCAAAACTTATGGGATACAGCAAAAGCAGTACTAAGAGGGAAGTTTATACCTGTAAGTGCCTACATCAAAAAAAGAAGAAAAACCTCAAAGACAACCCTAATGGTGCATCTTAACTAGAAAAGCAAGAGTAAACCAAATCCAAAATTAGTGAAGACATGAGATAATAAACATCAAAGCACAAATAATTTTGAAATGAAGAAAATACAAAATATCAATAAAATATAAAGATTTTTTGAAAAGATAAACAAAATTGATGATTATTTAGCCAGACTAAGAAAAAAGTAGAGATGACCCAAATCAATAAAATCACAGATGAAAAAAGGAGACATTACAACTGATACACAGAAATTCAAAGGAAAATTACTATCTACTATGAGCAACTGCATGCCACTAAATTGGAAAATATAGAAGAAATAGACAAATTCCTAGACATATACAGTCTACCAAGATTGAACCATGAGGAAATTCAAAACCTGAACAGACCAATAAGAAATAACAAGATCAAAGTTGTAATAAAAATTGTCCAAATAAAGAAAACCCTGAAACTCAGTAGCTTCATTGCTGAAATCTACCAAACATGTAAAAAAGAACTAATACCAATTCTATTCAAACTATTCCAAAAAATAGAAGAGGAAAAAATACTTACAAACTTATTCTATGAGGCCATTGTTATCCTCATACCAAAACCAATGATATATCAGAGAAAGAAAACTGAAGGCTAATATCTCTGATGAATATTGATGCAAAAATCCTCAACAAAGTACTACTAGCCAACTGAATTTAACAATATATGAAAAGGATCATTCATCTTGACCAAGTGGGATTTATCCCTGGGATGCAAAGATAATTCAACATATGCAAATCAAGCAATGTGATACATCATATCAAGAGAATGAAGGATAATATGGTCAAATCAATACTTGCTAAAATTCATAAAAAGACCTTTGATAGTTGATCAAAATTGGTGCTTTTTCCATTATTAATAAGAATAAAACATGACTTTATAATAAACATATTTTCATTTGTCATGCTGCTATAGATCTCTGCCCTACAATCACATAAATTTATGTAAATTATATTTCATATTTTTCATCACAAAAATGTTTAAATGGTCCTTTTATAATCACCTTGTTAAGTGTAATTCTTACTGTAGAGAATGTTTGACTAGACTCAGGAGAACCTAATCCTCTTTTTATAATTTTATACATTTAATAATGGGAAGATTTTGCATAGATGGCTTTTTGGCTTTGTACATTTCAGATCTTGCTTTTCCTCTATCTTCATATTTCCAGTGCTGGAAGCTGTAGCTCTTGTTCATATCACAATGTGACTCCAGGTTTGCAGCTTCATGTTGTATGTACAGAATGTGGTAGGAGTATTTGTGGAAGCCACTTCTACTCTGGGGCAGGTAGTAATAACTATACATGAAAGTGACTGTGAATCACGTAAATATATCCTACTGAAGTCAGACTAAATAATCTCCAACTCAACTTCACCTGAGCCAGATCCCTAATGTGCCTGTTATCACTTGAGTTGCATTCTATGCAAGGCAGAGGGGGTGGGGAGAAAATAAAAAGAGATATTCATTAAAAATTTATTTGTATTAGTCTGTTTTCATACTACTGATAAAGAAATACCCAAGACTTGGATTAAATGGACTCACAGTTCCATGTAGCTGGGAAGGCTTCACAATAATGGTGGAAGGCAAGGAGGAGCAAGTCATATCTTACATGGATGACAGCAGGCAAAAAGAGAGCGTGTGCAGGCGAACTCCCCCTTATAAAACCATCGGATCTCATGAGACTTATTCGCTGTCACAAGAACAGCATGGGAAAGACCTGCCCCATGATTCAATTACCTCCCATCAGGTCCCTCCCACAACATTTGGGAATTTAAGATGATATTTGAGTGGGGACACAGCGAAACCATACTATTCTGCCCCTGGCCCCTCCTAAAGCTCATGTCCTCACATTTCAAAACCAATCATGCCTTCTCAACAGTTCCCCAAAGTCTTAACTCATTTCAGCATTAACCCAAAAGTCCAGTGTCCAAAGTCTTATCTGAGACAAGACTCATCCCTTCTGCCTATGATCCTGTAAAATCAAAAGCAAGTTAATTACTTCCTTGATATAGTAGGGATACAGGCATTCGGTAAATACAGCCATTCCAGATGGGGGAAATTGGCCAATACAAAGAGGTCATAGGCCCCATGAAAGTTAGAAATCCAGCAGGGCAGTCAAATCTTAAACCTCCAAAATGATCTCTTTTGACTCCCATGTCTCACATTCAGGACATGCCGATGGAAGAGGTGGGTTTCCATGGTCTTGGGCAGCTCCACCCCTATGGCTTTGCAGGGTATAGCCTGCCTCCCAGCTGCTTTCCCTAGCTAGTGGTGAGTGTCTGTGGCTTATTCAGGTACATAGTGCAAGTTGTCAGTGGATCTACCATTCTGGGGTCTGGAGAACAGTGGCCCTCCTCTCATAGCTCCTCTAGGTGGTACCCCAGTAGAAACTTTGTGTGGGGCTTATGACCTCACATTTCCCTTCTGCACTGCCCTAGCAGAGATCCTCCATGAGGGCCCTACTCCTCCAGCAAAATTCTGCCTGGGCACCCAGGCATTTCCATACATGATCCGAAATCTAAGTGGAGGTGCCCAAACCCCAATTCTTGACTTCTGTGCACTTTCAGTCTCAACACCACATGGAAGCTGACAAGGCTTGGGGCTTACGCCCTCTGAAGTCATGACCTGAGCTCTACATTAGACTCTTTCAGCCATGGCTGGAGTATCCGGGATGCAGGGCACCAAGTCCCTAGGGTACATTATGTGGGCACCCTGGATCTATCCCATGAAACCACTTTTTCCTCCTAGGTCTCTGGGTCTGTGATGGGAGGAGCTGTCATGAAGACCTCTGACATGCCCTGGAGATATTTTCCTCATTGTCTTTGGAATTAGTATTCTACTCCTCATTACTTATGCAGATTTATGCAGCTGGCTTGAATTTCTCCACAGAAAATTAGTTTTTCTTTTCTACTGCATTGTGAGGCTGCAAATTTCTGACTTTTATGCTCTGCTTCCCTTATAAAACTGAATGCCTTTAACATCACCCAACTCACCTCTTGAATACTTTGCTGCTTAGAAATTTTTTCCACCAGATACCCTAAGTCATCTTTCTCAAGCCTGAAGTTCCACAAATCTCTAGGGCAGAGGCAAAATGCCACCAGTGTCTGCTAAAACATAACAAGAGTCACCTTTGCTCCAGTTTCTACCAAGTTTTTCATCTCCATCGGAGATTGCCTCAGCCTGGATTTCACTGTCCATATCATTATCAGAATTTTGGTCAAAGCCATTCAACAATTCTCTAGAGAGTTCCAAACTTTCCCACATTTTCCTATCTTCTTCTGAGCCTTCTAGATTGTTCCATCCTCTGTCTGTTATCGAGCTCCAAAGTCACTTCCACATTTTCAGGTATCTTTTTAGCAGCACCCCACTCTACTGGTACCAATTTACTGTATTAGTTCATTTTTATTCTGCTGATAAAGACATACTCAAGACTAGGAAGAAAGAGTTTTAATGGACTCACAGTTTCACAAGGCTGGGGAGGCCTCACAATCATGGTGGAAGACAAGGAGGAGTAAGTCAAGTCTTACATGAATGGCAGCAGGCAAAAAAGAGCTTGAGCTCCCTCTTAGAAAACCATCAGATCTTGTGTGACTTATTCACTATCATGATAATAGGATGGGAAAGACCGGCCTCCATGATTCAATAATCTTCCACTGGGTCCCTCCTACAACACTTGGGAATTCAAGATGATATTTGGGTGGGTCACAACCAAATCACAGCAATCTTAGTTTTACAAATTTTGCAAAACCATTTGACCATGAAAATATATCGCTAGTGCTCTGTTGTACATTAGGGTGTACCCTAATCCAATCTGACTAGTGTTCTTGTAAGAATAAGATATGAAGACACAGCCACACACAGGGAAAATCATGTGAAGACACATGGAAAGATGGCTATCTACAAGTCAAGGAGAGAGACCTTAGACAAAAACCAACCCTGATGACCTCTCGATCTTCAACTTCCAGCCTCCAAAATTGTGGGGAAATGCAACCAGTCTGTGATGCTTTGTCATGGAAGCCATAGCAATTAATACAGTTCCTTTAGGATCTTTTGAGGGACCCATTCTATTAAGAGTGCCCTGAATCTTAAGCTTCATTAGCTTCACCGTATATCCATCTCTATCTGTACCATACAGTTTGTCACTTAATTTTGTTCTCTTATATAATTAATTTATCATTCTATCCAATTTTATTTTAATTGCCTCAAGATATTGACAGTTTTCCAAGTCTTCAACATTCACTCACACCCATGTTTTATCCCTATAATATCCCAAGATAGGTTTAGATACAATCTGTATCTATTAAATAACATTTATTGAATTATCCATCACATCTATATGTAATCTCACCTGGAGTTATTAAAGGTTTATTAAAGAGAACCTTTGTCATCTCCATAAGATTAAATACTCTTCTGTGAGTCATGGCTATTTTTACAGTACAGATTTTCACATAAATACTTCTGTTGAAAGCCAGAGTAAGTTTAGGATACTAGTAAGTGCTATCATAGGCTAAAATTAATATGCATGTATAGAATACTAATTATCAGGTATCAAATAAATATTTATTAATAACTAGAAACCAGGAAAATAATTTATATCTAGGAAGCACATAAATATCATGAAAAGAGAACTACAGTAAGTGATCAAATGAGTATAGAGAGTCATTAACTTCATTATTGTTGAGGTCATGGACTACTCAAATTAGTAAGTTGTTAACACAATTTCCCAAGAGTCTTATCCTCACCCCATCTAATTCACAGAATCTGAATATGAAAAGCAATTTTATATATGCAGAATCCTACTTTCAGTTTTTTACATTTCATGATCCTGGAGGGTGCATGTAAACAAAGATTGAATTTTGAAAGTAAGTAATGTCTGTGTAGATCTAAAAGTAACTAGAAACATCCTAAATCCTATCCATTTGTAATGTATTGTTATAAAATCTGTTCTTTTTACTGATGAACTTTCAAAATTATCTTTATATGCTGTTGTTACAAATTACTGTTGATTTAATTATTTTCCATATTAATAAATTAATAGGCTTTACTCTCATAATTCATTAAATAAAACATACAGAGATGTGAAAGAATATTAGTATTACTTTTATAGTGATTTACTTGATTCCACTGACTGTTTCCTAGGTATTATCTAGGAAACATAGTTACGAATATCTGGATACACATGCAAACTCCAGACTTCTCATAGTAAGCCCCAGATAGACATTCTTATGTCTATGGCTAAATAAATAAATATAATGCCACAATTGAGTAAGCCAGTCTGTTTTTTCTGAAACTGAACCTTTGTTTTAACTGTCAAACATATGGAGAAAATGCTAGACATGGCCATAATGAAGGTGTTATGATATTATAATTAAAGCATTATTATATATCCTATTATTGTATATTATATTATTGATAGGGACAGGAGGCAGAGAAATTCTAGGCAGAAAAGGACAAGGCCCTTGGAGAAACCCCACCCTCAAGCCTGGAACCATGGCCCAGAGTGAGACCATGAATTCTTTTCTTCTACTTGAATGTTAAATTTTCCAAAACTTCCCATGGCCCACCCCACGCCGCATCCTGTACCCATAAAAACCCCAGGCTCCACTAGCATAGAGCAGAGAAGGGGAGAAGAGGAGAAGCAGCTGGGCATCAGAGACTGTGGCTTGACCTCAGAGAGAAGCAGCTTGACCTCAAAGGGATAGCTTGACAGCGAGACTTTGGAGAAGAGTATGGCCAGAGATGGCTGAACTTCATGGGGAGAATACCTTCCCATTCCACTCCCTTTACAGCTCTCCATTGCACTGAGAGCCACTTCCATCAGCAATAAAATCCCAGCATTTATTATCCTTCATGTGACCTGATTTTTCGTGGACACCAGACAAGAACTCGGGATACAGAAAGCTGTGACACTGACCCCTCTGCCCTTGCAAAAAGGCAGAGGGTCCGCTGAGCGGTTGAACACTTAAACCATCTATGAACAGCAAAGCTAAAAGAGCACTATAAAATATGCCCTCTTGGGTTTCAGGGGTCACGGGTACCTCCCTAGATACTGCTGTGCTGAAGGGCTGCACGGAGTTTTGCTCCTGCCAGCACCCAAAGTGCTCACTCCAGCTGCTGCACCCACTCACCTGCACGCTCCCCTCCTGTGAGAGGTTGAGAGCTGCAGGCTGAGTAACCTAGGCATCCCTTTGTGAGTCAGATGAAAGGAGTCAAGAAAAATTTCCTGTTTCATCATGACATATAATATTATTATACCAGTAAATTTCATCCAGCAAAAGGAATAAAGAAACTAAAGAAGTACTATATCTTCTAGATATTATCATATAAGGAAAATTATAAGTATTATAAATGTAAGAAAACAGGTGACCAACTAGATTTTTTAAAACCATAAGATAAAATGAAATGTACAATAAAGGTACTTCAGTCAATGGGAGGCAGAATATTTAAGGTGTATCTATGCAAATCCTCTCATCTTTTAGTTGTGGATCAATGTTTTATATATGATAAAATATTAAACATCGTGAGCATCTTGACAAAATGATTATAGTTCTAATTTTTGCTTGGTTATTTAGCCAATAACATATTGTTGTTGATGGTTTCAGCTTATGACTGTACCAAGCAAAAAATCTTGCTTCTTTTTAACCTGCAGCAGTAAAAGCTAAAATGTGTTTCATAAGTGGCTTCTGCCTTGATTATGATCATCAACATATAAAAGGGTAAATAATGAAAGTATTTTCTGAGTTGGGTTCTATGATGTGAAATGCTTAAATAATAAATTATACTTTCACAGAGCCATAAGTAAAACAAAATACATGGGTGTTCTAATTGTTCTACTATCACGGTGGTTATTGAATAGGGTTCCTTTAAATAAATAGGTTTTTTGCTGGGGATGGTGGCTCACACCTGTAATCCCAGCAGTTTGGGAGGCCAAGGTGGAAGGATCCCTAGAGTTTAGGAGTTTGAGACCAGCCATGGCAACACAGTGAGACCTCTGTCTCTACAAAAAATAAAATATTAGCTGTGCTGCTACACTCAGCCTGAGTGACATAGTGAAACCCTATCTCAAAGAAAAAACAGAAAATAAATAAATGAATATTATGTTTTCTGATTATGGAAAGAATGCATGCTTATTGTAGAAAATTGGGAAATTTGAGAAGTGTGATGTTGATTTTCTACATACAGTTGTATTCTACCTCCTTTTTTTCTCCCACATCCCATCTCTTACATATTTTCCCACATATAATTCATTGTAAATATTTTCAGAGTTCCATTCTAATGGTAACTTACAATAATGGGGCTAAATAAAGGTTGCACATAAAAATATATTAGATATATTTAAAAATAAATATACTATGTTAAAAAAGAATGCTTGTAATCAGAGACTGATAGCTGTTGTTTGTTAGCCAATACCACATTTTAAAATAATTACAATTATCCTTTTTAGTGTTGCTCATTTACTTGAATTCTTATTTATGGAAATGAATAACTGTGAATAAATGTGTCCAGCATATAACAAAAGTATTCCATTAATACTTCCTCAGAAATATTTTAGTTGTGGTAGAAGTGGGAGTACACTTTTAATTTGGACTTCTAATTGATAATTGAAGTTTCTAGCTAAATGGATATAGACATACAGTAATTCAAATACTCAGCCACATGACTTTTTAACACCTTAAATTAGGTCTTCCCTAATTAAGAAACTCATTATGCCAAAGTCTCAGGTAATATATATTTCAAGCATTTCACTGAACTTAGGCCAGTTGCTTGCTTTTATTTTTGGCAGTCTATTCTGATATTTTCCAGACCATTTTTAAAAATGTTATGAGAAAGACTATAACAAATTGATGAACCGTCTCTCCATGAACCTGTTCTGACTCTTTACCAATAATTAAGAAAGATATCCAACTTTGTTCTTGATAGATATCCAACTTTGTCTCTTGGAATAGAAAATAGTTGGAATCTTGAGATTATTTTTGACAAAAACAAATCTAAGAAGAGGGAGAACAGGTGGCTTAAAGAGGAAAAATGTGTACCTATGAAAGAGACTAAGTCTTTTTAAATCCATAAATAGTATCCAGTCATCTAGTTGTTCAATTCTTCAAATTTAAATGTTTTGGGCTATAAAAATATTACATCTAATAATTTTGAAGTATGCTTTCCATAATGTGGTTTTTTTATTTTAAAATGTCTTAACACTGAGAAGAATGTCATTGTGAATTATAAAACATTTCTATATTTAATTTTATTTGGTCCCGTGAGCTATGAGAAAAATATTTTACTGAAATAAAGGTAAATAATAACTTCACTTTAACTGTAATTATTTTTCTTTCTTTTCTTTGATTTTTTAAAGCAGTTAATCATACTTGAATGCCCTTTAAATCAGGAGACCAATGACACTTTGTTTCCAATTAACAGTAAAAACCTTCTTTGATCCTTTGACTTTTTTATGAGATGAATTTGTATTTTCCAGACTAACATGCATGACAACATAATTCTCTATATTCATTAATAGTCAACTTCGCTGCCTTAATGGGAAAAACCAGGAGAAATGTAATGGCATCTGCTTATCTAAGGCATTAGTAATTTTTGCTAACATAAAAAGACCAAATATACATTTTTGAGGAATTTACTCAAAGTTTATTTGTAAAGAATATAAAAGAAAGACTATCAGTATTTCACATATATTTAAATTAATGATTTTTATGTTTTTGAAATATTCAGATGATTAGTGTCATTTATTCAATATACCTATATATTATTAACAGCTTTATTGAGATATAATTCACATAACATAGAACTCATCATTTAAAATGTACCATCCAGTGGTTTTAAGTATGCTCATAGAACTTGTGCAATCATCACCACAATCTGTTTTAGAACATTTTCCTCCTCTAGTAAAGAAACTCTGTAACCATTAGTAGTCATTGCCCATTTATCATTCCCCCCCTCACCTTCCCATCCTCTCCCTCCACTGCTTGGCCCCAAGCAATGACTTTGAATTATAATAAACATTAATTGAGCACTTCTTATACCTCAGACTGTCCTAAGTGCCAAATATATACTGACTCATTTAAGTCTTTTGAGGTAGAAACTTTGAATATTAAAGAAACATAAATAAATGTGTCTAATCTACTTCTGGGCTTAATCTTTTATTTATTCCATGGTTGTATATTACCAATAAAATGGAACTCTGAAAATGATGCTGTAAAAAACATTTAATGACATGAGAAATTACATATGATTTAATGCTTAAACTCTGTATATAAGATTAGGTTAGCTCTGGTATACATATATATGCATGTTTGTATATATATGTTCTATATACATGAACATATAAGTTTAGTGCACACACACACACACACGCACACACACACACACACACACAGAGAGAGAGAGAGAGAGAGAGAGAAGTGGGAAGAGAGAGGAAGTTCACCATTCATGTCCTCTCTAGGTAATGGACTTTCAGGTGATTTTTATTTTCTTTTTTAAACATTGCATTATGATTTAGACCTGACAACACCCACAACTTAGCCTGACAATAGACTATTGACAAAAATCATAGGAAAGATAAAGCAGAACTGACAGAGAAATATGTTATATTTTAGTTATTAATACTCCAAAGCAGAAGAAAGACTAGGCTATAAGAATTGTTGATCCAGTTTTAGTTAATATTCTGGTGATCTAGGAGGTATAATTAGTTCATAGTGAAATGTTCAGGAGGCAATCCAAGTATTTTATTTTGTTCTAATGAGCCAAATAACCATATACATAATCCTTACTGATCCATTTCTACTCTTCTAAGATTAGGTTTATCTATCCAAAGTTAAAGATACAAAATATATAATTCATTGGCATTTTTCAACTTTGTCCTATGTGAATCTGAAGAGGCCCATTTAATTCAGATCCAAAAGGACTTGAATGAAGTATGAAACATTTGGAAGAGTTTATTATCTCTTTGTGAAAATGTGTATATTCATCTGAATTATTAATTTGAAAATATGATTACATATAGTAAAGGCAACATATTTAGGTTACTAAGCCAGTGTTTTTCAAAGTGTGAATCCCTAGATCATCCATATCAGAATCATCTGTGCTACTTGTTAAAAATGCAGAGTGCTCGGTCCCCCTTCCAAACTAAGTGAATCCAAATCTCTGGGAGTGAGGACCATATTCAATTTTTTAACAAGCTCCCTAAGTGATTCAAAAGCACATTTAATTTTGAGAATTACTGTCCTAAAGGTAAGATTTAGTCTCTAACAATGAGATACCACTTTTATTCACAATATAGATCCACAAAGGAGGATGCATTTGTACTGTAAAAACTTGAATTAAGTACTCAATTGTCTTCAAAGAATACAATAATGAGGACAAATCCCCGTTATTATACATCTCAGGATATCTTAGAATAGTGCATTTCAAATTTGGTTGATTCTCAAAATTTCCTGGGCAGTTTTTAAAAGTACAAATTTTCACACTTTATACCACATCTACTGATCCAGAATCCCTGGGGATAGAACCTGGGAATCTTTCTGATTTTTTACACTTTCCAAGTGATTTTAACGACCAGCTATGTTTGGAAACCACTGGCCTAGACTACATGGTAGACTAAGGGTTTCATTTTGAACTAGTTATCCTAGAAGCTAATATTTCTAGGCCCTGAATCTGCCCTAAAATGAAATTGTTGCATTTGTTTTATTTTTTAGGAAATTGACCAAAATGCTGGCTGTTATGACATCTTGTAGAAACTTGCTAAGGGGTGTGGCAATGTATTACTGGCTGCACTGACATTAATTCCAGCTAACTGCATTGTGCAAATAGACTGGCACATTGGTTGTACTAAATCTTAACAGCCAATATGAATGAGTTACTATGAGTAGCTTATATGTGCAGAAGGCCAAAGGATTAAACATTTAAAGCTAATTTGACTAAGTTTGTTTCCCACTGAATTGAGAGGTAAGATTGAGGTTCATGAGCATTAACTATAAATGAAATTATATGAAAACTGGAAATTCTCTCAAATTAGGGAAATACAAGAACAATTGTATAAGAAGCCTCTTAACAACTATGCCTAAGCTTTCTTTGGTGCTTTAAGATTTTCAAAAAAATTTCACATACATTATCTTATTTCATTTGACACTCAGAAATCATGTGAGATAGGAAAATCGAATATTAGCTTTCCTATTTTATAGATGTGCAAGTTGAGGTCTAGATATTAAGCAATTATTGTGTAAGATGACCTAGGGCTATGGCAATCGTGGTACTTAGACTAGAAACCAAGTCTTTTGTCTTTTAGTATTTTTCCCTCACTCTATGATGCTACCTCCTTTATTAAAACCCATTCAAGGTGAAAAAAACTGGACAGATTATCACTACCTTTTCACCTTTAGGAGAAATTAAAGGAGGGAAATGTATTTAATTGGAGTTTTTCTTTTTCTGAATTCCAGCCTCAGTGAATGCTGCCTTTTGTAAGAGCAATTCATTTGCAGAAGAGTTTGTTTAGTCTAACTTTTTGTAGATTAGTCAGTCACTTATGCTACAACTCAAAGTGCACGGCAGTTTCACACTGAAACATTTATAGCATTAAAAAAGACAATAATCTTCATTGATAGTTTCCAACCACTAATATGTTAATTCATAAGAAAACATTTGTCAGTAACATTACAAATAAAATAAAGACCACTGCACAAAACTACCCCAGATATTCCCATTCATAGGTAACTAATAAAAAGAAACCAAAGTGCCATGACCTTGTTAAGCACATGGTTACAAGAAGAAAAAATAACATCAATCAGTATAGAAATGTTAAGGATGAAAGAGGATTATAAAGGTGCTATTAAATAAGGAATTGAAAACTTAGGAATCACTGCCCTCACAAAGATATTGTTAGGTTACTGACCAAAAAAAAAGGTGAAGGACAGTTTGAAAAAGAACCTAAATCAGAACAGTGATGTGGAATGAAAGTAATCATTTTCATTTTGGAAGATAACCCTTTAGACTCTGCTTACTTTGTGACATTTTTTACTGGCACCAAATACTCTAATACAGATCCATCTTTCCAGCCCAGCAAGGAACCTCCTGATATGCCACATTGGTGGGATTTGGAGAAGTTCATTCCATTAAAATCAAGGACTTACCCTGCACTTTAAAAATCATTTCACTTGCTGAAAGACAAGCCCTTTCTAGCTCATAATTGTGTAGTAGAGGCTTCCAAATAGGAGCTTGATATTAACAAAAAAAGTAGAAGCAGGTTTTGAAACTTATCAACAAACCCTTTCTTGATCAAAGCTGACTTCATACAAACCAGATTTTTGTACAGTATTTATGTGTTCCTAGAGGGTAGTAGGCATTATGAACACAATGAATAAAATAAAATATATTGGGCCATGTATGCTCCTGTGCCTAAGTCTCTCCCTGGGAAGTAAATGCAATGGTTATAGAGGAACATTAATGTTTTTAGGCTACTTAAGGTATAACTGCTTGAAGGGGTTAGTACCTTAGTGGGCTCTCTAAACCTGTAACTTACTCCTAAGGAGCGGCTGTCTGGGAATATTAACCTCCAAATTACATAAAAAGCTTCATCTAGTGCTAAAGGTACAAGGGAAGTATTATTCTAGATATTCTAGGAATACAGTCAACACGAAGTAACTTTTAGCCTTCCTGGAAAACGCTGCAGAAACTGCAGTGGGCCATGTTTCCCAAAGGAAGAAATGGGAGGTACAGTAACTGGAATAAATAAATGTTCTTATTTTCTCACACAGAAAGAATTATTTAATAGCTCAGCTAACAGTAGGACTCCCTTGCTCTGTCAAATGTTATATGAATAAATTTATCTTCCTAGATCAGTATTTGCTATCATTGTTATATCTGAGTTTTTCTTACGTTCTGAAAACATTTACACTGTTGTCATCCAATTGTGTTTTAAAATGCAGGTGTTGTAGTTTCAGTGAATATTATTGTGGTGTTGCTCTTGAGTTTTTGCTTATTCTTATAGCAACAAGTCTTCTATTTAGAAAAACAGGCAAGAGAAAAGAAGAAAAAATAATTTCCAAATCCTGCTACTTACAAATAAACACTATTAATATTTAGTGTCCTTTCATTCACTTTTCAGTGCAGATAGAAAGGTTTTGTTTTAAAAATGCAAGTTCAGATGCCAAGTAATTGATATGATTGAATTACTTCCTGATTTTACATGGTCTCTTACCCTCACATCCAAAAAAATATGTCTACTGACATGTATGGAGGTCTGTTCATATAAATGTTTAAGTGAGTATTAAAGTTTAGATACTCCCTATTATTTTAAATCAGGAATGTATATTTAATCTGGCATTCAAAGAGGTATCAATTAATAGATGAATGATCTCTGAGACAGACTCATCTTATTCAAAATGCAATAGTGTCTATAATAGTTTCTTTCATAGAGTCAAGATTCAGTGTTTACTGTGTATTGAGCCTTAAATTAGAATTTTATCACTATGTTTATATAACTGAGTATTTTGGTCAGGAAGGAGAGAGAAAGAAAAAGAGAAAGAAAGAGAAAAAGAAAGTAAGAGAAAAAGAAAGGAAGGAAGGAAGGAAAAAGAAGGAAAGATGAGGAATGAAAGGAAGGAAGGAAGGAAAGAGGGAAGGAATCAGAAAAAAATGATTTTTTTTACATCTAGCATGAGGAAATCCTTATTATTTAGAATTTACAATAATATATCTGGCAAAATATAACCTGACTGACTTACAATGCAAAATGATTGTGAGAACTAGGCATGACACATCGAAGCAGTAGGGCATCTGACTCAAATCTGAAAAAGATACACTGGGGTGGAAATGACTTTTAATCTTCTAAATTAACCGTAGAAAAATCACTGTGGCATTGGTGCCCAATGGAAAAAAACACACTTATAGCTTTGTGTTCTACAAAAAGACTGTTGTCTATGCTCTGATATGCATGCATTAATATTTTTATTTACTGGCTAAAAAATAAATTCTATGGAACCTATTCTTCCATTGATGCATGAAGAAATTATATAAGAAAGTAATTCAAATGAATCAGTGAAAGAGCACACCATTTAGCATTTTACAATTTTCTTCATTCATTCATTCCATTTCCCAAATGAATATGCCCCAAACCTCAGAACCAGAATCTATAAAACTACAACCTACAATAACATCCACTTTCCAGGAAAGTACAATGTGCTGGCACTTTGTGTATCTAGATATCTTATCTTTGAGATTTTGGAATATTTAAAATGCATTATGCTTTGAAGTGTCTTTTTTGAGTTGCCCACATTGAAAACATTGTTTTGAGACAATACTTGCACACCACTCTACTGTCTTCAGTTATAGGCCACACTCTTCCCCATAGTATTTTGCAGGGCTTTTACTGGCAAAGAATTTCTCACTGCTTTCATATTTCAGATATTGGTTTACAGGAAATTCATACACCCTTGGAAAGTTCTGGGAAAAGGCAGTACACATTTGTGCAAACCTTTTTTAAAAATTAAAAATGTGTGCATGATATAGTGAAGTTAATTATGTTGCATAGAAAGCACTACTGCAAGTTGGAAGTTATGTGAAGGCCATGGGAATGTGGCTAATAAACACATTTATAAAGTCAGAAATTTCAGCTGAACTCTCAGGATTTTATTATATGTCTTTTGCATAGCAAAGCAAATGAAAACATTTAAATAAATCAATAATCAAAAATTCCAAGACTATTTCACTGTGTGTCAGTAATACAAATAGATGTTTAGAGATTTATGTTGTAGATAGAAATTGGTGGTACAGTATCAGGGAGTGGGAAAAGGTCTAAAGAGATCAGAGTACCTAGCCACAAGATCCTTAAAGAAATTAGACTCCATTTGCCTGAGATAGTACTTTCACACCACCACTTTTATCAGACACATTAATACCTCTTTTATCTAGAAACGGCTAATTCAGAATCTCTGATAATCAAGAGGGATGGCGGACTGAGAGTTGCCCTTGTAATAATTATAAAAGAAAGATTTTCTATGTGATTAAATGTTTAAATCAGATAGCAAAAGAATTGTTCAATCCTATAAGCACACACCGTTTTCAGGCCCTCTTTAAAAGTCATTTTAGTTGTTTACATTTCCCTCATTGTAAAAGCGCTATGGAAAACTTGGAAAAAATACAAAAGTACAAAGAGGAAAATCAACGTCTCCCATAATCTAATAATCCAGAGATAGGTATACCTGCTATTTTAGACAAGAGGGGCTGGCAAACTTTTTAAATAAAGAACCAGATAATAAATAACTCAGCCTTTGTGGGCCACATATGTTCTCTGTCACTTAACACTTTTTCGTGTTGTTGTTATTGTTTTCTTTTTAACAACCTTTTTATTTATTTATTTATTTATTTATTTTGAGACAAAATTTTGCTCTTGTTACCCAGGCTGGAGTGCAATGGCACAATCTCGGCTCATCGCAACCTCCGCCTCCTGCGTTCAGGCAATTCTCCTGCCTCAGCCTCCTGAGTAGCTGGGATTACAGGCGTGCACCACCATGCCCGGTTAACTTTTGTATTTTTAGTAGAGACAGGATTTCAACATGTTGACCAGAATGGTCTCGATCTCTTGACCTAGTGATCCACCCGCCTCAGCCTCCCAAAGTGCTGGGATTACAGGCGTGAGCCCATGTGCCCAGCCTAACAACCTTTTTAAAATGTAAAAAACATTTTTAGTGAAAGGTCATACAAAAACATATTCTGAACTTGGACTTGGCCAATTAGCTTTAGTTTGCCAACCCTTGTTTAGTGTATATCCCTAACAGTAATTTTTCTCTTAAAGATTATGGTTTTAGATATAAAATATCTTAACTATCCCAAAATAATATTTACCGTACTAAGATTTTTGGTCCTACATGAAAATTGTTTTCTTGCAAATCTACTCTACCAACCTTTCAGAAATGTCCAAATATTGTAGTTCCTCAGATAGTCCATATCTCAAACTGAGATTTCCTGAAACACCGCATTTTAAAATACTAAAGATTTATAAAATTAATTTAGTCTAGTTTGCTACATCCTTCCTAATTTAGTATTAAAGATTTATGAGAGCACGTTTTCTTTATCTAATACAAGCACTATATTCTTTGTTTTTTTCTTTTGAGACGGGGTTTCACTCTTGTTACCCAGGCTGTAGTGCAATGGTGCCATCTCGGCTCATCGCAACCTTCGCCTCCTGGATTAAAGCAATTCTCCTGCCTCAGCCTCCCGAGAAGCTGGGATTACAGGCATGCACCACATGCCCAGCTAATTTTTGTATTTTTAGTAGAGACAGGGTTTCACCATGTTGACCAGGATGGTCTCGATCTCTTGACCCCGTGATCCACCTGCCTCGGCCTCCCAAAGTGCTGGGATTATAGGCATGAGCCACTACACCCAGCTTATATTCTTAATCTTAGCAAATATCTTCTGAGATTTTAGTATTTAACCATTATTATGAATGAAACTTTATCTCTTGTCAAAAGCATTTTTCTTCTCTTAATAATTAGTTGGGGTTAATATGATAGGCATAATAATGGCTTCCAAAGGATGTATACATCCTAACCCCTGGTACCTGTGAAAATGATACCCTACACAGCATGAGGGACTTTGCAGATGTGATAGAGGGTGAGAGATAAGAGATTATCCTGAACTGTCTGGTTATATAATCACAAAAGTTCTTAAAAGCATACAACCTTTCCAGGATGTAGTGAGAGAGAGATGACTACAGAAACACAATTAGCGAGAGGTGATAGTGCTAATTTTGAAGATGGAAGGAAAGACCATGAGCCAAGGAATACAGGCAGCCTCTAGAAGCTGGAAAAGGAAATGAAACAGATTCTTCCCTAGGGCCTCCAGAAAGGTACATAGTTCTGCTAAGTATCTTGAATTAAGCCCAGTGAGAACTTTTTTAGACTTCTGACCCACAGAGCTGTAAGATAATAATTTTTTATTGTTTAAACTGTTACATAAACTTGTTATGACATCTGTTATAGCCAGTTAGCAACCCAGTTGCAGACCATGCATATTTCTTTATGTATAACCTGCTTTGTTCCAAAAAGGTGAAAATAGTGTAGAAGGATGAAAACCATAAAACAAGATAGTATAAATTAAATATAGGTACAAAAGGGGAAAACACACAATAAGAATAGGAACCTAAAATGAAATCTATGAATGAGGCTAATACAAAACTATATCTTATAAATGCATATTATTACAGAGCTCTAGGCTTTCTAGTAGCCAATGCAAAGAGGGAAATCTTATGAGTTCCACACTTCATGATATCATGGTATTATACAAGAATGGACTATTTTCTCAGAAGAATTTCAATTTCACTTGAAACTCAGACCAGACGAGAATTTTTTTCTGAGAGAGTTTATAACATACAGTCATGTATCACTTAACAATGGGGATATGTTCTGAAAAATGTGTCATCAGGCAATTTCTCATTTGTGTGAAGATCATGGAGTGTACTTACACAAACCTACATGCTGTTTGTAGTCTACTCCATTATATAGCACTATTATAATTTTATGGGCCACTGCCATATATGTGTTTCATCATTGACACATCATCATACAAAACATGACTATATTATGCAATGATGATCTGCTCAAAAATTTTAATATGTCCACAAGTCTATGCTAAATTTTACCATTAATGTTATAGTTCAACAAAAACAACTTGTTTTACACTTTACCAAATCAATATAGCAGTGTTCTAAGTAAAAGTGCCTCTCAGCATTCTTGATACTTAGGCAATTCACAGATCTTACCTTTGACTCTTTCAAAACTGGCAGTTAACTGGGAAATAAAATCTGTTATTTTAGTAGATTCATGGTCTTTTCATAATGATATGATTTGGTTCTGTGTCCTCACCCAAATCTCATGTTGAATTATATCCCCATTGTTGAAGAAGTGACCTGGTGGGAGGTGATTGGATCACAGGGGTGAATTTCTCCCTTGCTGTTTTCATGATAGTGAGTGAGTTTATATAAAATCTGGTTGTTTGAATGTGTGTAGCACTTCCCACTTCGCATCTGGTTGTTTGAATGAGTGTCGCACTTCCCACTTCTGTCTCTCTCTCTCTCCCTCTCTCTCTCTCTCCTGCCACCATGTGAAGATGTGCTTGCTTCCTCTTTGCCCTTCTGCCATGCTTGTACATCTCCTAAGGCCTCCCAAGCCATGTCTCCTGTGCAGCCTGTGGAACTGTAAGCCAATTAAACCTCTTTGCTTTATAAATTACCCAATAGCAATGAGGAATGGAGAAATACAAAGCCAGATTTCTTTCTTCTCCATGAAACAAAATTTCTTTCTCCCTGCATATTTTTAAAAGTTAAAAATTTAGCATAGTACAGGTAGAAGAGATTGTCGGTAGGGGGCAAAATAAATTTGAAGCCAACATTAAAGTAATGTTAAATATGTACAATTCATTGCAAAATGCCTTTTATGTTAGAAGAATCACAGTATGGCTTCATTTAGTTACACAATGCTGTCTCAGATTCTTTTGGTAAAGTAGTAACAAAACAGATTGGCTTTGACCAGAATTCGGGAAGATCTTTGATCTTATCTCCTATATTATCTACCTCCCAAATGTACAAATCCATTATAATACATCATAGAAAAGAAAAGAGTGATAGAACTACTGAAAAAAAAATTTTAAGTTTGCAATTAATTTATATAACTGGATGGCATTTCTCTTTTTTTCACTTATGGTGTTTGACGGATGAAAAATCATACTTTTTATTGAATACTTAAATTCTGATGATACATTTTCTATTTCAAGACTGTAAACCGTTGAGATACTTAAATTCTAGAAATTGATAAATATAAGTTAGGAGTACCTCATTATTTTTTGAAATATGCAGCTACATTTTCATGCTTAGGGAATTTCTAATCTTTCTAACTAAAATAACATGTTCCGTTGTTTAACATTCCAGAATCAGAAATATTCCATCAGCCATGCAGATAGAGAAAACACTAGAGTTAAAATACGATTTAAAGAGAAAAAGTAGTTACCAAGGAGCCGTAGGGATGAATGCACACAGAGGTTGCAGAACACGCCAGATTAGAATTGACAGGTTTCTAAGAACAATACTGAGCAATGGCAATAAAGTAATATTCTTTCAATCGTTTTTTTCAAGTCATATTTTCACTTTGTAGACTCTGATGTATTTTACATATATACTTAGTCAATTTCTGAGCATGTGTCAGGTGCCAAAGAACATAAAAACTAGAGTCCTACTTAGGGTGAGGTTACTCCCCAAAGAAAGCCAAATAGAACCTTGAAAGAGAAGGGCACTTGGAAAAGTTTACAGGTACCCAAGGCACAGTGGCTTTTTCTGGGAAAAAAAAGGAAAAACAAACCATACAGATTCTCTTCAGCTACTTGGCCTGCACCCATTCAATTAGCCTTCTGGGGATATCCTGCCTTGTTTCCTAGAAGGTAATAATACACTCTTCTACTGTTCTTAGTTTTTTTAACGGTAGTCCTCAATCCTACCCTGGAGTTCTACGCTTCTTTTTGTTTCCTTGGTTTTTTAAGAAGCTCTAATAAACTTCAGTGGACCCAACAGGTGTACATGGATGGCTTCAGAGGTGTGCTTCCTAAACTTCCTGAAACTGTCTGCAAAAAGGTATGAGAATGTACATTTCTTTGGGGGAAAAGATTGTAGCTTTTATCAGATTCGTGAAGAAATATGTTACTCCAAAACCTTAAGGAGTATTGATTGAATGTCCATATATATGCAGTGACTTGTACTTCACTATGGGGAAACATCATAATAATGATGGCTATAGTAATTGCAACATCTTACATACTATCACACATTACATGGATTATAAACTACTTTTGTACAAGTGTCTATTTTTGAAGAGTTTATATCTAATTTGGGACAAAAATATATCCACTTCAATTATTTATTAAATATTCATTAAGTTTCTACTCTAAACACATGAAATACACCAGTAAACAAAACAAAGATGTCTGCCCCCGATATCATCTTAAATCCTGCATTTAACAAATATAAAACATAGAAACTGTTTGAAAACAATATATATGCTTATATAAAGTGAATAACAAATGCTTATAGGTTGTAATGGACTTTGATTTAGAGCTCTGCTCTTAAAATGAGTACTGTCTTGTATCAGAAATACCCTCCCTTTAATACTGCTTTCTACTTTCAAATAATGTTACAGAATCAAGTTTGAAACTTGTCTGACCTTGAATCCTGAACTAGCCTTGATAAATGTTATATTTTGCTATAGGTCATCTCCAACATCTCCAATATCTGGTAGATTTCAACACAAAAACGCAAAGATGAAATTGATGATAATTTCTTTTTCTTACCCTTTCCCAGAATAACACATTATTTTATAATGATACAGACAAAGACCGTGTACATTATGGTCTATCTTTTTCTGTTTGGGTTTTACATCCTACTGGCATTGTGCCTAGCACAAGTGGTAAACAGCACAGTATAATTTTTTCTTTCCAATTAATAAGAAGGTAGCAATTTATTTTTAGGAGCACAGAAAATGGAATGTACATAATTATTTAAGTTGTGAATATATCAAGAAAAAAAGTATTAGGTGGCAAAGCCTAAGAAATTTGGATGATGATGTATATCAAACTGTACAAATGAAAGAAATATGAGTCATAGCAGTTATTTAATACACAGTTTCTGTATTATTTAAAAAGTTATACTAGAGGAGGAAAAGCTGGTATGTCAAAATATTATAGTAATGTTTAATTATAAACATGTTATTGCATATGATTATTTTTTTTAATTCCCCTGTTACAATACAAGGTAAATATTTTATTTTGTATACATTTAAAGAGTACAAGTGCAGTTTTGTTATATGGATATACTGCATAGTTTTAAAGTCTGCACTTTTAGTGTAACCATCACCCAAATAATACACATTGTACTCATTGAGTAATTTCTCATTCCTCACCTCCTTCCTACCCCCACCAACCTTTCAAGTCTCCAGTATCTATTATTGCACACTGTATTTCCATGTTTACATATTATTTACCTCCCACTATGAGTGAGAATATGATTTTTAATTGTTTTTGAATTATTTCACTTGCGATAATGGCCTCTCGTTCCATCCTGGATTGCTGCAAAAGACATGATTTCATTCTTTTCAATGGCTGATAGAAAAGAATGGCTGAATCTATTCCTATTCCATGGTGTGCGTGTGTGTGTGTGTGTGTGTATATGTATATATACATATATATGTGTGTATATATATATACACACAATGTTATATATATATATATATATATATATATATATATATATATAACATTTTTAATCCAATCATCCATTGTTGGACATGTTTTTTGACTTCATATCTTTGTGAATAGTGCCACAATAAACATATATGTGCAGGTATCTTTGTGATATAATAATTTATTTCCCTTAGGGTAGACACCCAGTAATGGGATTGCTGGATCAAATGATGGTTCTCTTTTTAGTTCTTTGAGATATCCCTGTATCGTTTTCCATAAAGGTTGTATTAATTTGCATTCCCACTAACAGTGTATGAGCTTTCCTTTTCCACACATTCTCACCAACATCTGTTTTTTGGTTGTTTTGTTTGTTTGCTTGTTTTTGTATAATAATAGCCCTTTTTTTTTTTTAATAGTAGCCTTCTGGATCACTGTGAGATGCTATCTCATTGTGGTTTTAATTTGTGTTTCTCTAATGATTAATGATGTTCATCATTTTTTCATACTGCTGTTGGCCATTTATATGTCTTCTTTTGAAAAATGTCTATTCATATCCTTTGCCCACTTTTTCAAGGGGTTGTTTGAGGTTTTTTTGTTGAGTTATTTAGTTTGCTTGTAAATTCTGGATATTAGTACCCTGTTGAATAAATAGTTTGCAAATATTTTCTCCCATTCTGTATGTTGTCTTTTCACTCTGTTGATTATTTCTTTTGCTGTACAGAAGCTTTTAGTTTAATTAAGTCCTATTTGTCTGCTTTCATTGCTTGTGCTTTTGAAGTGTTAGTTGTGAATTTTTTGCCTAGACTAATCAATGTCCAGACAAGTTTTCCCTTGGTTTTGCTCTAGTATTTTTGTAGTCTCAGGTCTTACATTTAAGACTTTAATCCATCTTGAGCTAATTTTTGTATATGGTGAAAGATGGGGGTCCAGTTTCATTCTTCTGAATATGGCAATCCAATTTCCTCAACACTATTTATTCAATAGGTTGTCCTTTCCCCAGGCCATGTTTTTGTCAGCTTTGGCAAACATCAGTTAGCTGTAGATCACATGGCTTTATTAATGAGTTCTCTATTCTGTTCTCTTGATCTATGTGTCTATTTTTATGCTAGTATCATGCTGTTTGGATTACTATAGCCTCATAGTATATTTTGAGGTCAGATAAAATGATGCCTCCAGCTTTGTTGTTTTTGCTTAGTATTACCTTGGCTAGTCTGGCCCTACAATACATTATTACTAGTAGACTTTCTGTCTCTTAGTCTGAACTAGTTATTCTCCCTAATGTAAGCTTGAAGATGGAACTGCCAATGTGTTTTTTGTAGGCTGTTTAGTAATCAGGGAGATAAATCTGATTTTTCCTTGTCGCAAGCTATACTCCCCATCCAACAATGTGCAAATGTATGTTTCTAGGGGAATGTGGAGGGGTCAGAACCGAGTACATTAGGGGGAAAACAACATTTCTCCTAATAAATAACCCAAAGATGTCACCTTCATATACAAAAGAGAGTACATATTGTCTTTGAATCATGCTCATGACCTTGAGATTGTAAGAACCTTACCATTTTTATTCTTCCTGTCAACCCATCTTCTATGTTAAATTTGTATTAATTTATCCCTGAATTCTCAATTCCTGACATCACAGAAGGTGTTAATCTTTTCTCTAAGGGTCAGAATGTGTTCTGGTAAATCATAAAACTGATGTTCTGGGAAGAATTTCTGTAATCGCTCTTCTGACTGAGTTTTTTGTTCCTTTGTATCTATGGAGGAAAGAAAAAAAATTCCCTTTACTAATTGTCTTTCCTTCTCCTTAGAGTGCCAATTTCATTTAATGGAACTATTTAAAAACCATTCTTTAGAAAATGATTTCTGTCATTCTATACAATATCTAATTCTTGTGGGGTTCATTATACAGGTTCACCACTGTCGCTTTCTATCCATGTGACACACAAACAACACTTTCTTTTCTCAACTCTTATAATACATCTTTAATATATCTGTACTCTCTACTACAAAATTATATCTGCTTTTCCTTTAAACCCCATCCCTTTATCTGTTGTCATTTTTAGATCTATCATGACATCACTTTAAATCCAATAAATAAAAACTTATTTTAAAAGTGTTCAGTGCTCTGTGTTGGAAGAATGCTATTACTGAGGAAGTGGCTATTAGAACCGCCCTAACATGACCCTGAGGCACCTTACCCCTTATAAACCAGAAGAGCTAGAGGTAAGAGGCCCCAACTCAGCACTTCAGATGAGCTCAGCATCAGAATCAATTATCTATTTGGCTCTTCTCCAGCTGCTCAGGGTCATGGATTATGTACTTGTATTAGTCTACTGGGGTGGTCATAACAATATACCACAGACTAGATGGCTTAAGCAACCAAAATGTATTTTCTCACAACTCTAGAGGGTGGAGGTCCAAGATCAAGGTGCCAGAACTGATTTCTGGTGAGAGCTCTCTTCGTGGCTTGCAGATGGCTGTCTTTCCCCTGTGTCCTCACACGGCCCCTCCTCTATACATATGTGTACATACACAAAGAGAAAGAGGGAGGGAGACAGAGAGAAGGGGACAGAAAGGTAGACAGAGAGAGAGAGAGATCGTTGGTGTTTCTTCCTCTTGTTATATGGATATCAGCCCTTTTGGATTAGAGCCCCACACTTATTGCCTCACTGAACCCTAATTACTTCCTTAAACCTCCTTTTCCAAATACACTCACCATGAAGATTAGAGCTTCAACATGCAAATTCTTGGGGGGGACACAATTCAGTCCACAATAGTATTATTCAATTCTATTCTTGCATCTCTATTATGGGGATTCAGCTCCCATCCCTGCCTCTCTCTATAGTCTAACTTACCTCAGCATGTCTCTAAGTGACCTTACTAGTACATGACTTTTCACCCTGTGGTCTCTATATTCCTAGGTCTTGGTTCCTTTGCTGCCATTATTTTAAGCACTACCTGTAGATCAGACTCTATACTTAGACTATCTAATGAGTAGCCTCCATAGCTCTTTCCTAAGAAGGGAGACTTCTTTTTTTTTTTTTTTTGATGGGGACTTTTTTTTTTTTTTTGACAGAGTCTTATTCTGTTGCCCATGCTGGAGTGCAGTGGAGCAATTTTGGCTCGCTGCAACCTCTGCCTCCCAGGCTCAAGCAATTCTTCTACCTCAGCCTCCTGAGTAGCTGGGACTACAGGCACGTGCCACCACGCTCAGCTAATTTTTGTATTTTTAGTAGAGACGAGGTTTCACCATGTTGGCCAGGCTGGTCTCAAACTTCTGACCTCAAGTGATCCACCTGCCTCGGCCTCCCAAAGTGCTGGGATTACAAATGTGAGCCACCACGCCCAGCCAGAAGGGAGACTCTTTTTTGATGAAATGATAGAATGACTTTTCACTTGATACCAAAGTTCTAGTTGAAGTCCCTTAGAGAATGGTAAAACTCACCTTCTACTTACCCCCTACATACCACCTACTTCCACACGTAAAGAAATACACATGGCCTGTTTTTCCCTGTAGTGGCTACAGTCAGCTACTGTAGTCAGCAGGCAGTACCCTATCCTGCCTGATTTTTTTTTTTTTTTTTTTTTTTTTGAGACAGGCTCTCACTCTGTTGCCATGGCTGGAGTGAAGTGGTGTGATCTCAGCTCACTGCAACCTCCGCCTCCCAAATCAAGCAATTCTTCTGCTTCGACCTCCTGAGTAGCTGGGATTACAGTTGTGTGCCACTGCCACCACATCCAGCTGATTTTTGTATTTTTGGTAGAGACGGGGTTTTGCCATGTTGGCCAGGCTGGTCTCAAACTCCTGACCTCTAGTGATCCACCCACCTCAGCCTCCCAAAGTGTTGGGATTACAGGCGTGAGCCACAGTGCCCAGCCCCTGCCTGAATTCTTTAAATCCCACATAAATGTTAAAAAACTCTGTAGTTCAGTTTGTTTGCTTTTAATAATAACCAAAGTACCACTACCATTTAGTGGTGACCCATACAATTTTCAAGTTCAGGTTTTTGGAAGAATAAAATGAAGTCCTCTGTAACATTGAACATGACCTTGAAGAGCTGAAGTCAACCAATGACAGCACTATAATGAAATTCAAAATAATTTATTGAGGTAAAATATGTATTTATAATTTACCATCTTTACCATTTTTAAGTGTACAGTTTAGTTGTAACGAATATATTTATATTATTTTTCTCATGTCTTTCAGTAAATTTTAACGTATCATTATGTCCACCCTGCATCAATTATATTTTATTTCAAGTGAACCATATATATCAGACAGTACATCTCCATACTTTAAAATTTTGTATAACAAAGTGTCTCCATGGTTTTACAATATATTTCTTCCATGTCAGTTTTTGGACACTTTTTACTCTCAAGTTTTATAAAAATTTTAGGTAAATAGCTTATATTTTTGAGGAATAGAGGTTAAGTTGGGTAAAGAAGAGAAAGTATTTCTAGTGAGAAAAAGAATCCTCCAAAGAACTTTGTATACCAGTGAATCCCAAAGAGAGAATTGAAATCTTTTCTCTGGGGCAACATAGCTCATATAGCCATAGGCAGAATTCTACCAACCTATCTGAACCCATCTAGCTGATGAGAGACTATGTTGCTTGAGATTCTTCTGTACTCCCAAATGTGCTTAACTTAGATTTCTATATCCTTTGTGCCTTCAGTGGAAATGCTCCGGGAAGAATTGCAGTGATTTAAAAATAGATACTTGCCACACTTTTCTTTTTATATTTCCTGACAACTGACTGCAGATTATTTGAAGAATTCAAATTCCAAAACATTTTAAGCCTGCACTGAAAACAAACAAATAAAAACCCATGAGTTTTGTGTGTTCACTGCTAATGTATAGCTCTGGAAACCCAGACTTTTATGCATCTGTCACAAAATCTAGAGAAAACATTAGTGCTTCAGTGTTAAACTGCCTAATGTTGAAGGATGAAAAAAATTTATTTCAGGCATTTCTTCTTTATAAATTATTTCTTTAAATGAAGGAATTTTTGAAACAACATATATATTACAAAGTTTACTGAGGCAAATGCTTTCTGTATGTATTCTTTTCTTTTTAATATGTTCCACATTGATTATAAAAATAAAGCACATACATTTTTTTGAGACAGGATCTCACTGTCTCAGGCAGGAGTGCAGTGTCATGATCACAGCTCATCATAGCCTTGATCTCCTGGGTTCAAGTGATCCTCCCATCTCAGCTTCCCAAGTAGCTGAGACTATGGTCAAGTGCCACCATATCGGGCTAATTTTTGTATCTTTTTTTTTGGTAGAGACAGAGTTTTGCCATGTTGCCCAGGCTAGTCTTAAACTCCTGGGCTCAAGCAATCTTCCAGCTTCAGCCTTCCAAAATGCTAGGATTACAAACCTGAGCCAGTCCACCCAGGTCATTTTGGAAATTTTATAAAAAATGTATTACAAAAGAAATGGTCTTTTTATAATCCTACCATTTTGAGATAATCTCTGCTAAAAATTTAGCAAACATCTTTCCAAATGTTTTTATAAATTTTTATGTAGTTGAAGTAATATTTATATGATTTTAATATCATTTTAACTTAGGATTATACCATAAGTACTCTCTTAGGTTATTGAAAAGGTTTTTTTTTTTTTTTTTTTTTTGGCTGCTTTTTTTTTTATTGCATTTTAGGTTTTGGGGTACATGTGATGAACATGCAGGATTGTTACATAGATACACACATGGCAGTGTGGTTTGCTGCCTTCCGTCCCCTCACCTGTATCTGTCATTTCTCCCCATGCTTTATATTATATTATAAAATATAATATTAAATGGCTATGTGATATTCTATCTGGATATTTATTATTCCCTAATGTCGAGAAATTAGATTGCTTTTAATTTTTCATTATTATAAATAACACTCTGATGAACATCTTTATACTTAAATTTTTCGTTACTTCCTTAGGGTAAATACCTAGCAGGAGTACTACTGAATTAATAAATAATTCAATAACTTAATTAATAAATAATTATTTTAAAACAAGATAACTGTTTTTAGCTTTTAAGTTCAGCAGTACACGTGCAAGTTTGTTATATAGGTAAGCTCGTGTCACAGGGATTAGTTGTACAGATTATTTAATCACCTAGGTATTAAGCCTAATACCCATTAGTTATTTTTCCTGACCCTCTCCCTTTCCACCCTCTATGCTCGGGTAGGCCCCAGTGTCTGTTGTTCCCTTCTGTGTGTCCATGTGTTCTCATCATTTAGCTCCAACTTATAAGTGAGAACATGTAGCATTTAGTTTTCTGTTCCCACATTAGTTTGCTAAGAATAATGGCCTCCTGCTTTATCCATCTTCCTGCAAAGAACATGATCTAATTCTTTTTTTATTGCTGCATAGATTCCATGGTGTATATGTACCACATTTCCTTTATCAGTCTACCACTGATGGGCACATAAGTTGATTTCATGTCTTTGCTGTTGTGAATAGTGCTGCAATGAACATGATGTGCATGTGTTTTTATCATAGAATGATTTTTATTCCTTTGGGTATATACCCAGTAATGTCGAATGGTAGCTCTATAGCAAGATAATTTAATGCCAAGATTCCTAACCTCTTTGGATTTGCAAACCACTCAAAATTTGATTTAAATTATACCCTTCTTTCAGAAAATGCTAATAATTATACTGTTTATTTCACATAAATATAACATGTAAAAAAACTATGTCTCTCTCAAGCATGAAAACATACTCAAATTGTCAAAATAAAACAAAAAGTAAATTTCAATTTTGCTAAAAGACAAATTTTAATAATAATGTCTTTGTTTTGAAGAAAGAGCTTAAAATTTACATAGCCATACATACAATTTGAGATCAACAAATGACTTGACTTTTGATGGCCACAAATGCTGACAATGATAACTCACAAAATTATATAATTTGACAAACTAAATCAGAGCTTATGCAGCTTTGCCAGATGAGAATAAACTTATGTCAAACTGCCTCAGGATTCTCTAAGATTCTTCCAAAGAAAAGCACGTTCCAGCACGTCCTTGGTTCTCAAGTGAATAAAGCCATCATTTTGTTAGAATTTCCATTGTTAATGCTGTCTGTTTTAGTAAGGTCGTTTTTATAAATCAATGGTACATTTTTAAAATCACCTGAGTAGGAAGAAAGTTTGTTTGTTTGTTTGTTTGTTTGTTTGTTTGTTAGAGACAGGGTCTCACTCTGTTGCACAGGCTGGAGCGCAATGGAATGAACAAGGTTCACTGTAGCTCAGACCTCCTAGGCTTAAGCAATCCCCCTCAGCTTCCCAAACAGCTGGGATTACCGGTGCGTACCACCATGTCTGGCTAATTTTTTGTCTCACTATATTGCCCAGGCTGGTCTCAAACTTGTAGCCTCAAGCAATTCTCCTGCCTCAACTTCCCAAAGTTCTGGGATTACAGGTTTGTCACTACATACAGGAAGGAAGAAACTTTAAAATAATTCTGTAATAACTTTATGTATGTACACATTTCTACCTGCCGAAAAATTGAACAAGCTTTGGCAATCTTGGCTCCAGCCAGCAGATGGATCTCCTTCAAGTTTACAAAGCATGTAGAGTTTCTTGTTTTTACTCTACTCTTCCAGAAAAGCAAGCTTAGCTGAAATGAAATGAAACAAACTAAAAAATCATGTAGATTTTTCTCATGGCAAGCGTAATTGTGACTACAAGACCATGAACTGAGAGAATTATTTTCAAAAATATCACCAAAAATCATCAAGCTATTCTAAAAGTGAGCTCACTCTAAACAAACAAATAAGTAAATAAATTTGTTTTTGCACTTCAGTCAAACACTTCAGGACTTGTTTTTAGAAAGCCAGAAAACACTCATGTGGTCAGAAAATTCAAATTCTGTTCTCATTCCTTTATAAGACTTCTTTTAAGAAAAAGATGACTGAAGAGCCAGGCTTTCAGGAAGCTGATAAATTCTACCAGACCATAGGTTCAGTAAAAGGAGAACAGAAGGGGACATAAGACTTCTGGTGTCAACTCACAGGGGCACTGCAAAGAAGCTAGCCTTTGCTGAAGGACCTGATTAAAGATATCCAAATGGCCAACAGGTATATGAAATAACACTCAACCTCTTTAATCATCAGGGAAATACAAATCAAGACAAAAATAAGATATCACCTCACACCTGTTAGAATATTCTCAAAAGGGCAAAATAAAACAGGCATTGGGGAAAATGTAGAGAAAAGAAAACCCTTGCACACTGTTGGTAGGAATATAAATTCATACAGCCATAATGGAAAACAGTATGGAGGTACCTCATACAACTAAAAATAGAATTACTATGTCATCCAACAATCCTACCACTGGGTATCTATTCAAAGGAATTGAGATCAGTATCTTGAAGAGATATCTACACTCCCATATTCATTGTAGCACTATTCACAGTAACAAAGATATGGAAGCAACCTGTGTTTATCCACATATGAATGAAGAAAGAAAATATGGTATAGTTACATAATGGAGTACTATTCAGACTTAAAAAAGAAGAAACTCTTTTTCATTTGCAATAACATGGATGAACCTGGAGGACATTATGCTAAGTGAAATAAGCTAGCCTGTGACAATTTAGCTCGGTTTTGTAACCACATATATAGAGACCAGGCTAAAAACACCTTCTGGTCCCCAGGCACAACTCCCCCACTTCCTGCCCCAGCTACTTATGTTCATGCCAATAGAAAAAACTTCAGAAACTATTGTCTGTCTTTGATGCTGATGTAGAAAGCTTTGTTCCTCACCAAAATGGAAAGCCAGATATGTGGCCAAGCGCTTCAAGTATTCCAATCATCTAAAAGAGTACCAGGATTTTTTTTTTCCATTATAGAAAGAGTCTACTGAATATAACGCTCACTTAGGTGATGAATCTAGGTCCTCATTATGAACACGGTATTATAGGCATCACAGAATATGAGTGTTCATAATGAGGATCTAGACTCATTACCTAAATGAGAGTTGTATTCAATAGACTCTTATCTATAAAGTCAGGGATGAGTAATCTCTTCTGTAAATAGTTCCTTCAAAAAGAAAGTAATTTTCAAAATGTAAAGACATGTTCCTTCATCTTCCTTTTGCTAGAACTGTGTCACATTAGAAGTGTCACAGGTTTTGTTGTCTACAATGTCCAGTAATGAAGGGAAATTAATGGATACTTAGACATTATCATGTTTTCTTTTCCTTTTAAGTTTTTAAACTGAAGGTAGATTCATTGTAATCAAAAGCAATCATCTATGATTATAATAGCTGGATGTAATTTATTTTATTCTTAGGAAGGAAAATAATTCCAGATGTTAAAATGCAGCAATAATGAGAATCATACACTAATGATGCTCATCTAGCAATGCCTTGTCACCTATATTAGCAGACTGGGCTACACTGACATTGCAGTAACAAACGGCTATATCTTAGTAGCTCAATAGGGCAGAAGTTTCTCACTCCCACAAAAATCAATGTGTGTTAGGGCAACTCTCCAGGGGAGCTTCCCTTCATGCTGTGGTGATTTCTGTAATAATTAGGCTACACTCCTGCAATAATTGACTCAACTATCTTAATACAAGTTTCCACAATTGCTAAGGAAGAGAAGTTAGAGCTAAAGAATTGAGCACTGCATCATAAGTGTTTCAGGCCAGAAGTAATAGATACCACGTTTGCTTAGCTCCTTGACTATAAATAGGACATGGTCCCATCTATATGTTACAGAGCTGGAAAGTGTAGTCTTAGAGTTACTCAGAGAAGTGAACTGGATATTGATGAGTAGTAATAGTATCTACTACACCATTCTAGGCTCTTTTAGAATGCAGCAATGCCTTAATAATATTTTTTTCAAAGGAATAGAAAGGACATCAAAGACACCATAGGGAGCTTTTGGACGTTAGTTAAGAATTCCCCATTTACCTTCCAAAAGTTGTAAATGCAATTTTCACTCAACTGAATCCAATAAGAATGAGGATCACTTAATGGATTTAACATAAGTTTTGTGTTCAATTTTTAACTCTACCATTTACTGTGTGAGTATATGTTCTTGAACAAATGATTTAACATTTTGATGCTTGATGGCCTTATCATTAAAAGGAAGATAATAATGTCCAACTTCCATCATAGTTTTGATGAGTAAATGAGAGATGAAAAGTGAACTTGCATAATCTCTGGCACACACCACCTTTTTAATAAAACCCAGTTCCCTTCTCTATCTCCTCTCCTGCTTTCCTTTACCTTTTTAAACATTGGCACTTTACAGAGAAAAGAAAAGCCTTTGTGGTTAAGTGACTGAACTCTGAAAAGACAGAGTGTGCATGATCAGTCTGTCATTCATTCATTAGTGTGTAGTCTTGAGAAAATTACTTAAATGTCTGAGCTTCGGTGTCCTCATTTTTAAAATAATAGACAATTTAGTGTCTACTTCATAGGATGTTTAAGAGAATTTACTCGTATAATGTGTATAAAATAACTAACATTTCTCAATAAGTGTTAACAATTATTATTATTATTAACAATGCAGCATGTTCACAGTTTCATGTCAGAAGTTTGATCTACTTAAGCCAAGCTTTGGAGAAGACTTTAATAACTAGCTATTCAAATATAATTCATGAACCAGAAGAACTGGCATAATCTAGGAGTTTGTTAGAAATGCATACTCTCCCTAGAGCAAGAAATGGAAAGAGAGAGAGAGAGAAAAAAAAAACAGAAATGCAGTCTTTCAAGATCTCATTCCAAATCTACAGAATTAAAATCTGTAGTTTTACAAGTTTTTCAGGTCATTCCTGAAGATAACTATAAAGAAAAGAAGATAACTATAAAGAACTATAACTATAATTGGCCCATGGTTCTGCAGGCTTTATAGAAAGCATGATGCTGGTGTCTGCTTGGTTTCTGGGGATGTCTCAGAAAATTTACAGCCATGGTGGAAGGTGAAGGGGAAGCAGGTATGTCACAGGGCAGGAGCGGGAACAAGAGAGCCAAGGGAGAGGTGTCACACACTTTGAAATAACCAGATCTCACAAGAACTCACTCACTATCATGAAGACAGTATAAAGAAGATGGTATTAAACTATTCATGAGAAATTTGCCCCCATAATCCATCACCTCCCACCAGGTCCCACCTCCAACCTTGAGGATTACAAATCAACATGAGATTTGGTTGGGAACACAGATCCAAACCGTATCAGACTGGGAGTCAGGAAATCAACATTTAAATTGTAAGTCACATTGATGAACTGACTGATTTTATACAAATCATTTAATTCATTGTATCCCTTTTCCTAATTTACAAAATGAAAGAGTTGAGCTCTTCCTATGATTCTTAACTGGGAACATACATCAAAGTTAGTACAGGAAGCTCTTGCAAAATATTTGACAAGCCTGGACCTGCCCTTGAAGATTCTGATTCATTAGGTTTATCCTGGTGTCAAAAACAGGGGCAGCTGCTTTTGTATGGAAACCTCTGGTTAGATCCTTCTAAAGTGAATTGGGTTACTTCCTTTAAGAGGGAAATGGGAAGGAGAAGGACCTTTATTGAGGGTCTATTATGGTCAGATTCTATACTAAGGACTTTCCCCACGTAGTTAATTTTATTCCCACAAGAACAGTAAACACAGTACCTGTCCAGCTCGACCTATTCATGAGATTTTGGTTCTTGCACCAGAGCACTTGTTAATGTCTGTTGCATGTTGACTTCCAGGATCTCGCTTTCTGCTCTTTCCTGAGGCAATCTTACAGGCGTCTCCTCTCTAGTTTATTGTAAGGCAACTCTTTTAAGTGAGACAGAGTCGATAGCCTCAAAGACAAACAAAAACATCTAATAAATAATCTTAAAAGATAAAGCAGAACAATAAATACAATTTCTCATTTTATTAAGCAATAGAGTTTTGATGTTGTAATACTGAGACTCCAGACCAGCCATACACTTTGTAGAGCCCAGTGAAAAATGAAAATGTGGAGGCTCCTCTATCAAAAAGTGTTAGGAATTTCAAGACCAGCACAGCATTAACCCAAGCATAGGTCCCTCCTGCACACCTAGCCCTATGTGAATGCCTTCACATGCTCTGCAAGACTGAAGGAACCCTGAATTTGAAGTCCAAAAGCCTGGAAAATGTACTACTGTGGCAACTTATTAGCTAATTGACTTGGATCCAATCACTTTACTTCTCTGGGCTTTAATTTCCACACCTATAAAAGGACCTCTCTGTCATATTCTGTAATTCTACAGCACACCCTATGGTTTTCCAGAAAATATGGTGTATAGTTTTTCATTCCATTTTCATGACATCAAGCCATGAAACAAATTCTTTCTTTACCTTTTTACTTTTTTAACCTGTCTTTTACATAATGTGGCATTCACTAAAGGAGCAAGGACCATAGAGCTAAGGCAACTAATAAAACTTAAAAGTATATTTTTCCATATCTGAGTGCAAAGAGTCCAGGTTTTCAGTTAATCAGAGTTGTTGGGAGTAGTCATGCAGACAGTCACAGGTCCCAGTTCTTCCCTGGGCAAAGAGTGCATATTTGCATGGAAAAACAGTAGAGATAAATGCCAAGGTCTGATGATAATGTGCGTGTGTTATTTGAACTCCTCTCAATTATCTGAAATATTTGATTTTACTAATAGTTTTGTTCCCATTTTATTCAGCTCACAATGCCAAGGTCTGATGATAATGTGCATGAATTATTTGGACTCCTCTCAATTATATGAAATATTTGGTCATACTAACAGTTTTGTTCCCATTTTATTTAGCTCACTATAGAGTAAAACAGTGACTGCCTCAAAAATACAAGGCTACATGAATGTTTATCGTCCTCCTTGTTATCAAAAAATCTTCATTCCATAGACTAATGGAAGCAGGAAGTTTGGAAAAGCACCAGTGAGACACAAGCTTAGCATGTGTGATCAAGATTAACTCAAAATTACTAGAAGAGAGACAGGAAAGAGGTAAATTAATCCATACCCCCTGCAACGGATAAAAAAAATGAGCAAAAAGCTTGATTTAAAAAAATCTCCAAGTCAAGAAGACTGGACAAAAGCAGCACTTGAACAAGATGAAATAGATACCCTAGGCAGAATAGAAATGGCTTCCACTGGAAGCTGATGTTTCCCCAAAGAAGGAAACTCCCCAGAAATTCAAAACAAAGATAAAGGCATAAAGAATCAAAATACACATTAAGAATATTAAATTCTACTAAGTGAACAAAGTGATTGATCCGTAAACAAGCACAGTAAGGTAGCTCTCCAGCAAATAGCATATGTTGCCTGAAAGCACAGGCAATTAGTGCATTCAAACAAGCACACATGGCCACCCAGAGACCAACACCTTCCTATGATGTCTTTGGGGCTTTTGGCATGGGACCCCAATGTATTGTAAATGAAATGGTCTCACCATAGCGTTCTTTTATAATCACAGACATAATATCCCCCCCACCAAAATCAGGAGATATCAAGAAATAGCTAACTAAAGCTGCTTTGCATGTTTTTAAAAAAGTTTTATTGAGTATCATTATTATTATTATTATTATTATTATTATTTTGAGACTGAGTCTCACTTTCACCCAGGCTGGAGAGCAGTGGCATGATTTCGGCTCACTGCAATCTCTGCCTCCCGGGTTCAAATGATTTTCCTGCCTCAGCCTCTCAAGTAGCTGGGATTACAGGCATGCACCACCACACCTCGCTAATTTTTGTATTTTTACTAGAGATGGGATTTCACCATGTTGACTAGGTTGGTCTTGAATTCCTGGCCTCAAGTGATCCTCCTGCCCTGGCGTCCCAAAGTGCTGGGATTATAGGTGTGAGCCACCATGCCTGGCCTGTATCATTAATTTTTATATTTGCTTCAATTAATCAATTATGTATTGTGCACCTAGTATTTACCAGGTTCTGTGCTAGGTATAGGGGATATAAAAGTAAATAAGGCATAGCCCCCAAGCCTGTGCAACATGATGAGCTCCTGTCTCTACAAAAAAAAAAAAAAAAAAAGTAATTACCTGGGTGTGGTGACATGTGACTGTGATCCCAGCTACTTAGGAAGCTGAGGTGGAAGGATCAGTTGAGCCTAGGAGGTCTAGGCTACAGTGAGCTGTGATCATGCCACTGCACTCCAGCCTGGGCAACACAGCAAGAGCTTGTCAATAATAATAATAATAATAACAAATAAAAATTAAAAAATAAGGTACAGCCTCTATCTTAAAATACCTTAAATACCTTAAAATCCAGCAGAAGAGACTGGGAAATTAGGTGATAGTGATACATGGTACCCATGGAAAGCTAGAGGTATAATGCTAGTATGAAACTTGTCACTCAACTTTGTCAGAAGTCCCCTTAATAAACAAGCCTTTTGGCTTCATGACTACATGCTTTTTTCCCCGACTTAGTGCCACTGATGTGGTGTGGATGTTTTGTCCCCTCCAAATTTCATGTTAAAATGTGATCCCCAATGTTGGAGGTAGAGCCTGGTGGAAGGTGTTTGCATCATGGGGCTGGATCCTTCAAGAATGGCTTAGCACAATCCCCAAGATAGTGAATGAGTTCTCACTGAGACTGGCTGTTTAAAAATGTGTGGCACCTCTTTCCTCTCTCTTGCTCCCTCTCTCACCATGTGACATGCTGCTCTTCTTTGCCTTCTGCCATGAGTGTAAGCTTCCTGAGGCCCTCACCAGGAACAGATGCTGGCACTTTGTTCTGTGTAGAGCCTGAGGAACCATGAGCCAAATAAACCTCTATTGATTATATATTACCCAGTCTCAAGTATTTTTTCATAGGAATTCAAACAGACTAACACAACCACTTTTAATAGGATAAAGATACTGCCTATGTGAACAGGGTATTAAAAGAAAACAAACAAATTGAACGTTTCCAAAACAAACAAACAAACAAACAAACAAAGGGTGCTTAGATGGGGAAACCAAAGCAACATTCGCCACTCTGATAAATGACCATAAATAGACAAGAATGACCGCAGGTACAATTTTGAGGCCAGTGACGTTTCCTTTGGCTCCTCCTTGTTTATTTCAGAATTCACCATTCCAGATTCTCAATGCCCTCTGTGCCTTGTAGGATCCAGAATCCTTTCCTGAGAGCAGCTTTTTGGAAAGCTGATGTGCAGTTCTCTACCTGTCACATCATTTCCCTACAATATCCACAAGTTTATAGTATGGTATAGCGGCTTAACTTACTTATTTATAGATTCTGTTATTCATCTATTCATGCATTCAAAAAATATTAAGAGACAGACAACTGTGTTAGGCACTAGAAATGCAATGGTAAGCAAGATGGGTATTGTCTTTGCCCTCAGGGTTACAGGTTAATTAGAGATGATTTCTCTACGTATAAGATATTATCTAGAAGGTATATCAATGACTATTTCTGTTGACATATGTATTATAGGAAAAGCTATTTATATTGCCTGTTTGTAAAATAATTTAAGTCACACTGGAGACATACTTCGTTTTCATGTACAGAAATAAATAGAAGAAAAAATCTATAAGATGGTATTGTGATTTTAAAAGTATTCTGTAATGAATTACTTTTTGAGTAAGTAACTAGAAAATGTCCATATCAATTGGTTTACTGGGTTCTGTAAATTTAGAAAGGAAAATTGACTAGATTATGTTAGAGAAAATAAGGGCACTTGTTTTACAAAAAAACTCTCAACCCATGTTTTCCTACCATTCTCACACATCACAACAACAATCAACAACACCAAAGAAGATTTCTGTGAGCAAATAAATGTGTATGTAGTTTCCCCACACACCAAGCAGCAGACACCAGCTGGGTATCTTCCAATTCAATCCCAACACTAACTTACCTGGGGATAGGTCAGATACCATAGGTTGAGGGCTCAGTTCCCAAGATTTCTCCCCACCCTCAGACACCAGTGACAAGTCTGGGCCTCCAGAACTTCTGCTTAATGGGCTGAAAGTAAGGATTCCCACAACCCCCTCTTTGGGTTCTATGAATTTGCTGGAGTGGCTCACGGAACTCAGGGAAACATGTATACCTGTGTATTATAAATGATATTACAAACAATACAGATGAAGAGATGCATAGGGTGAGGTATGGAGGAAGGGATATGGAGCTTCCATGCCCTCCCTGGGTGTGCCACCCTCCAGGAGTCTTCCCATGTTCAGCCATTAGGAAGCTCCCTGGACCTTGTTCTCTTGGGTTTTTATAGAAGCTTCATGACACCAGCATTTCTTCCCTGAGGGTATGGGGTGAGACCCTTTCTTGAATGAGGGATTTATGACACAGATTTAGAAAGGCGGGAGAAGATTAGAGTCCTGCCTTGGTGCAGGTAAAAGGAAGGCAGAAGGTCAGAGACATTCTGTTCCCTGAGGCCTGCCCCTAAGGCCTCACACTCCCAACACTGTAACAAAATACTGTAAGGCTGGGTGCGGTGGCTCACTCCTGTAATCCCAGCACTTCAGGAGGCTGAGGTGGGTGGATCGCAAGGTCAGTAGTTTGAGACCAGCCTGGCCAACATGGTGAAATCCCATATCTACTTAAAATACAAAAATTAGCCAGGCGTGGTGGTGGGCACCTGTAATCCCAGCTACTCGGGAGACTGAGGCAGGAGAATTGTTGCACCCAGGAGGAGGAGGTTGCAGTGAGCCAAGACCATGCTATTGCACTCCAGTCTGGGTGACCAAGCGAGACTGTCTAAATAAAAAAAAAAAGAAATCTACAAAATACTGTAACAAGGGGTATAGCACTTGTTATAGTATATACAACATATATAGTATATATAATATGTATAGTATATATAATATACATATTAAAATGTAATTCGTGTATTCAATTCAGTACAATATACAATGTGTATTGTATGTGTATACACACGCACACGCGCACACACACACACATACACACATATATGTATAATGACACCACAGCACTACTTCCCCACTTCTTGATAAACTCTGAAATACACATCTCTTTTATTTAAAGAGGAGCAAAGGGACAGGTACTTTCCAAGTCATTCAGGCTTTAAACAGATCAATCTCACTGAAAACCATTGAGATTCAAATATATTAAATGTTAAAACAAGGACATTTTTGAATGTAGCGCTTATAGTAATGGATCTGTAGCAACACATTAAGAATACTTCTTGACATATCACTTTTATTAGATGCCCTTTACAGAAGACCACTTAACTCTGCTCATTTAACAATCCATTCCTTGCCTTTGCTTTTGAAAGAGCATTGACATTTGCCCTTCTTATTTCTGTAAGCAGTGTCATAAAGCTTAATTTCAATCACAAGGTTCAGCAGCTCAGAAAATTTGTACCCTTCCATTCCTCTTATGATAAAATGAAATGCATTTTTTTCTAATAGGGAAAGGGATAATGAGGTAAAGGTTTAGTGTTCATGATTATGGTTGATTTCTGAGGTTAATTCATTTAAGTCTTTTTTCAAAACTGGTTTTGGCTATATGTTGCAGGTATAATCTATGTTAATATAAAGCATAGTTAAAATTTTATCATTGGTTAAGTAGCATTAACAAAATAGGAATGCTACTCATTTAACTCCAGTTCATATTCATTTGAAGCATAACTTGACATTTTTTCTTTCTTTAAATATTATAAATGGCTCATTATTTCATCAGTGTTCATTACCTTGACACATCATTCATTTTTTTTTCCTTTTAAGTGCAAGTGGAGAATTGTATTTAAGGAATGAACAAATTAAATCTAAAGTTGAACACCCTTTGTATTCATTTCCTGTTTGTTGTAACAAATGACTACAAACTTGGTGGCTTAAAACAACACATTTATTCTCTTCAGTTCTGGAGGCCAGAATTCTAAAAAGTTTCACTGGGCCGAAATGAAGGTGGCAGGTCCAGCTTATTCTTGAGGATCTTGAAGAAAACCAATTGTTTGCCTTTTCTGTCTTCTCTTGGCTTCCAGCAGTCCTTAGTTTATGGCCGCACCACTCCAATCTCTGCCTCCATGTTCACATTGCTTTCTTCTTTTTTTTTTTTTTTTTTTTGAGACGGAGTTTCGCTCTTGTTACCCAGGCTGGAGTGCAATGGCGCGATCTCGGCTCACCACAACCTCCGCCTCCTGGGTTCAGGCAATTCTCCTGCCTCAGCCTCCTGAGTAGCTGGGATTATAGGCACGCACCACCATGCCCAGCTAATTTTTTGTATTTTTAGTAGAGACGGGGTTTCACCATGTTGACCAGGTTGGTCTCGATCTCTCGACCTTGTGATCCACCCACCTCAGCCTCCCAAAGTGCTGGGATTACAGGCTTGAGCCACCGTGCCCGGCCACATTGCTTTCTTCTATTCTGCATGTCAGAGTTTCCTCTGTGTCCTTCTTATAAGGGTACATGTGATTACAATTAGGGCCTACTCAGATAATCCAGGATACTCTCCCCATCTTAAGATTTTAAAGCACATCTGCTAAGTCTATTTTTTTTTTCTCTGTATAAGGTAACATTCACATGTTTCAGGGATTAGGACATATATATCTTTTGACTCCATTATTCAGTCTACTGTGCCCTCCTAAACTACATACTAATAGACATTATGACTTCCATGGGCCATACACACTTTAGCCTGTGTGGCCCTCTCCTCCATAAAAAGAAATTTAAAAACATTTTTTATGACTGCATTGATATAAAGATGAATATTTACATATTCATTATCATTAAATGTATATACATTATTATATTAAGTTTATTCTCATTTTAAAAGAAATTAAAATAATACTTTTGTGAACACCTAAAACTATTATGAGCCCTAGGCATGTGTCTAATGGGAAAGTCAACCTTACATGCAGAAAACATGTGTGTTTGGATCTCAGAAGCTGATAGAATTTTTAAAAGTAAAGAAGCTCAGGAAAGAATTCTAATATAAACATAGGTTTCTTAACTTCACTTTAGTTTTCAAAATTCATAAGATTTCTGTTCCAGTTTAAATAAGTGTTCCATTCTATAAGCTTTATCATTTTTCCATCATGTGACCTTTAAAGAGGGAAACACAAATCATTTTTAAGGTCTATTTCTTCCACACCTAATTGATGAAAAAATAATATGCAGGATCTTTTAAAATGAAATACAAATGGTTTCATTCTATGTCATCCCACTGCAAATTTTGTGAGTAACAATACATAGCCCATTGTCTATGTTTTCTTTTTAAATTTTAAATGTTGGAATAAGGGAGAAATAACACTAATAATGTTGAACCAAATCACACAGCTCTAATATGACCTGGTTGGACATCACCCAGTTTATCCCTCTTCTAAGTTAGGTTTTTCAAAAATAATGTTGTTCTTCTGTCAAATGGTTCTTTTTTTTTTTTTTTTTTTTTTTTTTTTTTTTTTTTTTTTAATGGAGTCTTGTGGTTGTCAACCCAGGCTGGAGTACAATGGCACTATCTTGGCTCACTGCAACCTCTGCCTCCTGGGTTCCAGCAATTCTCCTGCCTCAGTCTCCCAAGTAGCTGAGATTACATGTGCCGGCCACCACACCCGGCTAATTTTTGTATTTTTAGTAGAGAACGGGTTTCACCATGTTGGCCAGGCTGGTCCCAAACTCCTGACTTCAGGTGGTCCACTTGCCTTGGCCTCCCAAATTGCTGGGATTACAGGCGTGAACCACCACACCCAACCCATAATTATTACCACAGTTCATTTGTGGCTTGCAGAATTACATTTCCTTTGGCAATACAAGGAGAGTGAGGAAGCATACAAATTTTTATTTTCAGCATCTTATGAAAGATTATGCTAATCACAGAAATCACAGCTTGGGTAGCTAACAGCAAATCAAAGTTTTTTTTTTTTCTTTAGTAGGAAAATGTTATTGTGTACTGCTTTTCAACTAGGAATTCTATAGTCATACATTTTCCTACAGTTAAACTTTGTTTCACAAATTCAGTGCATTAGTTTTAATAAACTCCTTACGATTTAGAGGATGTAACAGATGATATTTTGTATTACATTATATTACCTCCAGGATAGTTTTAGCTATACCTAGACTGAAATGCACATTTGCTGTATCCGTTCATTGCTTTATTAGGAAGAACAGTATGAATATTTTTATATATATGAAATAGACTAATACATTTTAAAACATCCTTCTTAAAACCCATTCCTATGCTTATTTTCAAATTGAATTAAATGTTTTATGTTATGATATAGTAAACATTTTAAGTTTTACGTAGTTATAAAATCTCAGGGATAATAACCATAGTTACATTTTCAGCTTTACATGTGTTATTTCATTTATTGCTCATAAGAAAACTTGAGGCAGGTACTTTTACTTTATGTCATTTTAGAAGTGAGGACACTGAGGCATTGAGCAGTTAAATAATTTGTCCACAATCACAAAGCTAATAAATAATGAAGGTGAGATTTAAAACTAAGTCAGGTCTGTCTGCCTACAGAGCCTATACATGCAACCTACCATATTATACTGTCTCCACACAGACTATTAATAATATTCTATATTCCACTTTTTTTGTGGGAAATGCCAATACTCATAAAAAGTTTTTGATGATAGCAAAGTATCAACCAAAGTCAATTAATGACACACACATATATATGCCATGAGCCAAATACAGAATACACTCATGAAGTTAACTAGAGTTTGCATTGGATAGTGTGGTCCGGTTTAGTTGACTAGAGAATGAAATTTAAAATTTCAGAGTTTTGGTACCTTTGTGGATAAAGTTGTTAGTTTTATTGAAACTTCCTTTGCAAAAGTATTATGACGAGAGAAATCTGACATATTTGACTCCATCTTGCTTGTGACTTTCAAGCTATTATTGGTCATTCCTGGGCATAGGTCAAGCTACGGATAGGAGGAATTTAGTTTATAGTTTAACTTGAAAGCAAGAATAAGTTCCAGTACAGTGGCTTACACCTCTAGTCCCAGCACTTTGAGAGGCTGAGTTGGGAGGATCACTTGAGCCCAGGAGTTCAAGGCCAGCTTGGGCAAGATGGTGAGATGCCATCTCTATAAATATGTGTGTATATATATATATATATATTAGCTGGGCATGGTGGTGCACACCTGTGATTTGAGCTACATGGAAGACTGAGGCAGTAGGATCACTTGAGCCCAGAAGGTTAAGGCTGCAATGAGCCATGTTCACACCACTGCACTTTAGCCTTGGTGACAGAGCAAGACTCTGTCTCAAGGAAGAAAAAAGGATGATTATCGTACCTCTCTAAAACTAACCGCCTCCTTGCTCAGGTACTGAAAACCACCTTTGTAAGACTAATGAAAGGCCATAAGAATAGGATTATGGGAGGACCCAGAACTCTATTAAGATGTACAGTAGTTTCTATAATCCTTTACTACTCAGGAGTCATGTGGCTACAGGTCACAAGATAAGTGTAGTTTCTATAGACTTTTACTGCTCAGGAGCCATGTGGCCAAAGGTCACAAGATTTGTTATTCTATTGTTACTGTAGAAAACATCACCATTCTAAAACCTAATTTTTTTTTTTTTTCTGAGACAGGGTCTCCCTCTTTTGCCCAGGCTGAGTGCTGCTTCAAACCTCTAGGATTGTTTTGTTATATTTTTGAGGTTCAACCCACTGGGATGCAATTGATCCTGTGACCCCATCAGACGTGGACTCAGAACATGAGATCCATTTTCCACACCTCTATGATTTCATCCCCAACCAATCAGCAGTACCCATTCCCTAGCCCCCATCCACCAAGTTGCGTATAAAAACTCTGAGCTCTGATCCTTTGGGGAGACTGATCTCAGTAATAACTCTAGTCCTCCTATGTGGAGGACTTAAGCCTTTCCTCTACTGTAATGCCAGGTTCTCAGTGAGTCAATTTTGTCTGTGCAGCTGGCAGCAAGAGCCCTTCTAGTGATTACATTATTTTGTTACAAAGCCACAGACCTGTAGCTTATTCAGTTTCATAACTGTATGGAGGGCACAAAGAGGACTGGGGCAGAGAGAATGAATAACTCATAGCAAATCTATTGTTTCTAAAACAAAGGAAACCAATCCAAGACTATGCCCCCCTGAAGAAGGGGCAGTGGTGCCACATTATATACAAAAGTCAACATTAAAACAAAGAGCTATAGGCTTTATTTAAAAGCACTTCGTGCAGTCCTTTGCTGTTTTAAAGATGGGGTGTCTCTATTACTACATCATGCCAGAAGAAGTAAAATATTACTACTACAATAATAATAGTGTGAATGTTTTCAAAATGCCAAAGCACTCTGATTCACCTCATATCCCTGCCCAAATTCACAGGTCATTTGGATACTATAGAATCTACTAATTGGAATGGACTGTAAGATTTACCAAGCACAGTTTATGAGCAGTGGAGAGTTTCCCTCAGTACTACAACTGGCAGGTGGATAATCAGTCTCTCCTTAACCCTTCCGGTGATAAGGAACCCATAGAGCAGCATTAAAAAGTAGTCCATTCAATTATTGTACAGTAATAATTTTTAGATTTTGTTCTCCTACCAGATTGTCTGTACTTCCATTTATTAGGCCTAGTTGAGTTTTTGAAAAGGACAAAGTATGCTTAATCTCTTCTCCTCATGACAGTATTTTAAAATAGCAATTATGTTCTTTCTCTTTCTTTAGTGAATCACCTCAAGTTCTGTAAACCACTCTTTTTATGGAATATTTTCACAGAAAGAACACAAGACACTTACTTTACCATCTAATTTGTTATGGGTCAAAGATCAGAAGATGAGCCTTGTAAGCTATAAGTGTGAAATGATTCACCTGTTTCATTATTGCAGCTTTTCCTCAATTCTGAAATTATTATCTATTCATTTCCTAAAGCAAATTGCATGAGAAAAACATCTTCGTCTGATATCTCACTACACCAGTTCTTAAGCAATTTGAAAAGAGAATGCCTTTGCCAAAATCGTTGCTTGATTCAGAGGCATTTGAACTTTTTACATATAATCATGCATCCACGCAGTTAAAATGTTTTCCACCCCGTGCATCAGCCCAGCACGTTTTCTTTTGATGATTTCATTGACCTAGTGCCTATGCTATCAGTTTTATTCACATATTCGCATGAGTCACAGTCCTCAAAATGTCATGAACATGATGTTTTGTCTTCATTGTGTGAATATTACTGTAGACAAGATGAGGAGAAAGCGTTAAAGTCAAGCATTCAAAAGTTAAGGAACACCTACGTTTTCCCCTTCCATCTTTCTCGTGGATGCATTTACACTGAAACAACCTGACAACAACATTCTATTTACAAACTTGAAGCCATGTAACTGGACTCTAATATTTTCAACAAGTACATCTTCTCAAACCCTCAAGCCTCTATTGCCATGAACTTCCTCCTTCCTCTCATCTTGTCAGTAGAGGGTAGATTTCTCCCCTCCATCCCTCCAGCATTTCTTCCTTTATAATGTTTTTCACTTTGTCAATCTATTTCATAATAAATAACCTAAGTCTTCATGAAGCACTCCATCCACCTTCCTGGCTTAATTTAAACCTTTGCTTTCTCTGAAGAACAGGCTTTCCCAAGAAGTCTCCTGGAGAAAAAGCTACTTATCATTACACCTTGGATGAGGTGAGGGAGGAGAGTGCAATGCAGTATTCTCTAGCTCTCTTTTACCACTTTCAAACCATTACTTCTCTACACCCTTGTTAAAAGTATCTTGTCCTTGAAGATGGCTTTACCATGATCTGACACATCTAATTACTGATATTTACAGCTCTACTGGTCATTTTATCACTATTTAGTATTTAGAAGCCAAATCAGCTTATAAATGCTTTTTCTGAGATACAAAACAGATATATATGAAACCAGGATTAAAAAAAACAAAAATATGTAAGACTGAGGTCAGAGTTTATTGACACTTGCTGTTGTCTCTCTGGATATCTAGAGTATATTCACCCATTGTCTCCATTTTTGCTTCCTTGTCTCTTTTCAGTAAATCGTTTATACTATACTATAATAATCAGGCTTTTGTCCTACCACTGCAAGGAAACTATCCTCACCAAGGTCCCCAATGACTCCTGGTTGACAAATCCAATTTGTTTCACATATCAGACTGTAAGTCATTCGTTTTTAAATGATCCCTTACTTTGCCTCCCATTACATTATTTATTCCTAAATTCTCTCCCTATCTTTTGTATCCCACTGACCATACTTACATATTGGTGTTCCTCAGAATTCTGTCTTAGGTGCTCTTCTCCTTTTACTCTATACTTTCTTTTTTTTTTTTTTTTTTTTTTTTTGGAAACAGAACCCTTTCTTCTTATTTCACTCCATTTACCACTACTACCCCTGAATCTGGACCTATATAATTCTGTCTGGTTCTTCGAGTTTCAACCCAGGAATATTTTCTTGTGAGGAGTCTTTCTTGACTAATTTCCCTCCTACCTTTATAGCTTCCAATATGTCTTCGCTTTTACAATATGTGGTATTTAGGTATTACTATTATTTTTGTCTCAACTTTTTAAATGTCACTTTCCCCTTAAGGCCTGCAATGTGTTGACTATGTTTACAGTTCCTTTTTCTTGGCTATTTCAAGCTGAAAATGGGTCACTCTCTCTGAATGCTTTCATCACTAGCATTTCCTCAATCAATTCTGCATTGCTAATAAAAATAAAGTCCAAAGCAATGTTTCCCTTTGGTGTTCTCTCCTTCTTAGAAATTAAATTTTCAGCAACATCAAGACAAGAATATATCTGTTTCTACTTTTAGCTGCAATAATTATAAAATATGTACATAGTTGACAGTCTTATCACTATAATATCTTGCTATGTAAGAACTGGTATATCTGAATACATATATCTACCATATTCTCAATCTATCTATCTGGATAGTATATATTTATACTTTAAAAAGCATATCATTTGTCCCTCCTTTCCTCTAGCCTTAAAAAGAGCCTCACTACATTTCTACACTGGTGTCCTGGGTCACATAGGTGCTCATTTTGATAGATAGTGTCATTCCATTATCCCTGCTTTTTATTTACATGATCATATTCTATTAGGAATTATATTTGTAGGAGACAGAGTTCTTTTTTTTTTTTTTTTTTTTTTTTTTTTTTTGGAGATGGAGTTTCGCTCTTGTTACCCAGGCTGGAGTGCAATGGCACGATCTCGGCTCACCGCAACCTCCGCCTCCCGGGTTCAGGCAATTCTCCTGCCTCAGCCTCCTGAGTAGCTGGGATTACAGGCACGCGCCACCATGCCCAGCTAATTTTTTGTATTTTTAGTAGAGACGGGGTTTCACCATGTTGACCGGGATGGTCTCGATCTCTTGACCTCGTGATCCACCCGCCTCGGCCTCCCAAAGTGCTGGGATTACAGGCTTGAGCCACCGCGCCCGGCTGTAGGAGACAGAGTTCTAAGATGGCCTCAAAGATTTCCTCCTCCTGGTATTCAGAAAATATACATGCCCCTCCTCTTCAATGATATCACTTCTATGATGAAGTTACTGATCAGTTGACTTTAAGATAATCAAAAAGGAGATTATTTTGAGTGGGCATAAAATAATTAGGTAAGTCCTTTAAAAGAATGTGAAGCCTATAATCCGAGCACTTTGGGAGGCCAAGGCGGGCGAATCACGAGGTCAAGAGATAGAGACCATGGTGAAACCCTGGCTCTACTAAAAAATACAAAAATTAGCTGTGCATGGTGGTGCGCACCTGTGGTCCCAGCTACTCAGGAGGCTGAGGCAAGAGAATTGTCTGAAACCGGGAGGCGGAGGTTGCAGTGAGCCGAAATCAGGCTACTGCACTCCAGCCTGGTGCCTGGCAACAGAGGAAGACACTGTCTAAAAAACAAAACAAAACAAAATAAAAAAACAAAGTGAAGTGTTAGAGAGGTACTTTTTGCTTACCTGAAACAAAGCAAACATCCATGTTTTGAACTCCTATAGGAATTACATGACAAGGAACCGTGCGAAGCCTCAAGGAGCTAGGAAAGGTTCCCAGGCAAAAGCCATCAGGAAAATGGGGATCTCAGCATACAACTACAAGAAACTGAATTCTGCCAATAGTCAGTGAGATTTTATTTCAGTTCTTAGGTAATTTACTTTCTTTACTGTTCTGAGACTCTCACTACTGAAGCGGCTTAGTTGTCTAGAGTAAATACCTGGGGATCGTCATCTCACGCCAAGAAGATTAAGGACACAGACACACATGAGGAGTGAGTTTAGGAGCAGAGGATACTAGGCAAAAGAAAAAGAAAGGAGAGCAGCTCTCTCTCTCTTTTGAGAGAGAAGAGTGTCGAAAAGGTTGAAAAGCCAGCCTGTGGTGGACCACAGCAGACTTTATAGGCCAGCTTGAGGAGGCAGTATCTGATTTATGTAGGGCTAACAGATTGGTTCGACCAGGTGTGACTTTACACAGCACACAGGGAAGGCTAGTTGCCTCACCCTGATCTTATTATGCAAATAGGCTTTTCACTTGGCCAAGGCCACTTTTCTGCTTCTTACTGTACAAGTGGCTGGCAAAGAGAAGGGAAGATGGAGCCACCATTTTGATCATGCTTAGTCCCAGGTAGCCTTTTCCTATTGGCACAACTGCTGGCTTTCACCCGTTCAAGCTTCCATCTTCCAGCTTGCTTGTCTACGTCTGCAGCTCGATTTTCCAGGCTTCTCTTCATTTGAAAAGAAAATGATTTTGGGGCTGCTTTCCATTAAAAGGAAAACCTTACCAAGGGCTTCTGTACCTTCATTATCTGCCTAAATAATTTCTTTTTAACTCCTATGTCACTACTACAGTTTAATAGTGTTTTCCAAATTTCTCTGATGATAAGAATCACCTGGCATGCTTGAGTTAAAAACAAATTCTGAGAACCCACCCCACACTCACTGAATAAGAACCTTCAGGAAGATGGGCTGTTTTGTCAATAATTCCTTTTAGTGACTCTTACCCAGGAAATTCTGGTTAATACAGTGGCTCAGCAAAACAGCTCATCTTATTTGACACCAGCCCTGTATCCACCTGATAGATCACCATATCCTTTCAATGCTTCCAAAAGAATGGTCGATATGGTTTGGATCTGTGTCCCTGCCCAAACATCATGTTGAATTGCAATCCCCATTGTTGGAGGTGGGGCCTGGAGGGAGGTGATTGGATCATGGGGGTGGCTTTTAATGGTTTAGCACCATCCTCCTAGTGCTATTTTGTGATAGAGTTCTCAAGAGATCCGGCCGTTTAAAAGTGTGTGCTACCTCCCCACTCTCGCTCTCTTCCTCCTCCTCCCAGACACATGAAAGGAAGTTCTGGCTCCTCCTTCCCCTCCTGGTTGTAAGTTTCCTGAGGCCTCCCCAGAAGCTGAGAAGATGTCCAGCGTCATGCTTCCTGTACAGCTTGCAGAACCATGAGCCAATTAAACTTTTTTTCTTTATAAATTTCCCAGTCTCAAGCATTTCTTTATAGCAGTGTCAGAACAGACTAATACAATGGTGTTCAAACGAGAAACAAAATAGAAGTTCCACATAGGTCCCAACTCCTTCAATTTCTACCCAGAATTTCAAAATTACTAGTGATTTATTATTGTTTAGCTATGGTAATAAAACATATTCTCTACTTCCTCACTCTTTTTATTGCTTCCTTTTTATCCCATTGGTGAGGGAGGGATCCCCACTCTAGGGTTAGGGAATGAATGAACACACAACACCCAATGCTGAATAGATGAGACTGATCACAGTTTTTCAATTCCATTTACGCATAGCCTAAGGGAGGAGGACACCACACACCATACAGGGCCACACAGGAGTTTGCTCTCTGGAGCAGACCAAGCAACCAGGGGCTGTGGGAGGCAGGGAGCTGAGGTCAGGCAGGTGGGGTGACCCTTAGTTCCTGCAGGAAAATGTGATTAGCTTATTTGAATAATCCCATGGGCTGGCAAAGAACTGAAAGCTATTACTTCAGGATGAGCACAAACTGTACCTGGTCTCCTTGAAAAGAAGGGTTGTTAGGCTAGGGAATCTTATCTGTGGGAGCAGAGTGGGGAGAAAAACTCATACATAGGCCATTGGAGTCTCTCTCGGTTTCACCAGCTATCAAGGCAGTACATAATGAGGCTTTAATTTTAGGCCTTACACCACACACTGGCTTTGATAAACAGTGGCAGGCAAGGCACTCAAAATATTCTGAATAGTGGTGCCTGGAAGATAGCTCATGCCCCAGTTTATTATGCTGGATGAATGAATTTTTAATCTATATTTACATGTAGCCATTTTCTATGTGTAATATTTCTAACAATAAAAAAGCAGATTCCTGAATACTTTGCTGAACACATATGCATTTGTTTTTTATTTTTATTTTTTTGAAACAGGGTCTCATTGTGTTGCCCAGGCTGGAGTGCAGTGGTACCATCATAGCTCAGTGCAGCCTTAACCTCCCTGGGCTCGGTTCATAATCCCATCTCAGCCTCCCAAGTAGCTGGGACTACGGGCACATGCCACCATTCCTGACTAATCTTTGTAGAGACAGAGTTTCACCATGTTGCTCAGGCTGGTCTTGAACTCCTGGGTGCAAGTGATCTTCCTACCTCAGCCTCCCAGAGTGCTGGGACTACAGGTGTGAGTCACTGCACCAGGCCTGATATTTTAATAAAAAATAATTGCAGCTAAACACAGTGGTTCATGCCTGTAGTCTCAGCAGTTTAGGTGGCCAAGGTGAGAGGATCACTTAGGCCAGGAGTTCAAGACCAGCCTGGACAACATAGGGAGATGTCATATCTATAAACAATTTTTAAAAATATATAAAATATCAAATTCTCAAAATATAAGTGGAAAGGAATATTAAACTATGTTACCACAAAGTTAAAGTCTGCTTTTAAAGTAATTCATTTCAATTGTGCACATCACTTGGAAAACGTTCTCAAACCTTACACACATCCCCTTTCAGTCGCACCACATATTGCCCCAGGAGGGAGGGTGTTTCTTTGCAGAGAATTATTGCTGTAACCTTTAGTGTAGCCATCAGGATGCCTGGAGGCAAAGAAGTTGATAACCACTTTCCAGTGTTGTCCAATAACAGAGTATTTCCTTTCCCTTCCCTCTCTTTTCTTTTCTCTTTTTCCTCTATCCTAACACTGCTGCAAGTTAATTGATACCTAGAAGATGGATTTTGGCTGCAGATTATGTAAGAGTACAATAAGACAAATTTGTCTTTAGGCCAAAATTCTCATGGCCTGAAGTTGCAAGAGGCTGAAAAACTAAAGTATTACTGCAGAACCTCTTGTGGGGTAGATATAATTCTAAGACATCATTCAGGGAGATTGAAAGAGTAGTCTAATCAAAACGATTAATGTAAGGATTAAGAACAGAGTTAAAGTGTCATTTCTCTTAAGAAATTCTGGGATATTCAGGGATTTTCTTTCTAAAAGGATTACTTCATAAGCATAATCTTTAAATATTATATGTTTAAAGTATATCTACACATAGCTTATAAAGAGAAAAATAAAGATAATATCTGTTTGAGACTTGAGAGCATTACTATTGTTTGCTTCATGTATTCCTATTCACAGTACCTTTCCCACTTGGGAGCAGTGTATCATACTTGGCAATAAAAGCAAGCAAATGAAAAAAAAAAAATCCTAACTCCAATGAGCTGAACTTGCGAACCTCAAGTTATGCAGTAATCGCAAACATCATGTATGTCAATGTAACTGTGCCAAATGTGAAACATGACCTAGTTTAAATCATATTTAATCAAAATGGGCAATGGTTCAGAAATGTAATGTTTCCATTTTAAAGATGTTAAAATTCATTACTATATTAGCTTCGTGTTTGTGAAACTTTTTGGACATTGGGCTTAGGCCCAGAGGAATTTCAAAAATCAAAATTGACACTACATATTTAACTATCATAACCACTCAGCAATTATGCTTGCCTGCTATATTCTCATCCAGCAAGTCCACAATCTAGGAACTTGTGTATATATTGAGATTCCTATGGAAGTTATAGCATTAATGAAATTGAGTTTTAAATTTCCCTAGGCTCAACCTAGACATTAAGAATATAAATGTAAATTAACAGAGAACTAGCAGCCATGAATACTAACACTCAAATCACATTCATTTTCATTTAAATTTTACGTAGACATCAGGGAAACAATTTCTCCTCCTTTCCTCTAAAGAAATTATATTAATAATTTTGGCAGTCTTCCTGTGATGAAACAACATAGAATGCAAGGCAGAATGCAACACCTTTAAATTACTTAGAAAGCAGGCATATGAAAACTAAATCTTGATAGATCATGTTTGCTTTGCTTGTGGGACAATTATAGAGACTGAACCTAGTCTACTCCTGAGTTTAAGGGAATTCTAAGGTTTAAAAGTATGAGTTCAATATACTTACTAACCAACAGCCTGTTAATGGCATACAGTACCACCAAGTATAATAATGGGAAGCATAAATTACATATCTCAAAACCCAGCAACTCTACATAATAATATAACAAATATAGCAGTCCCCTCTTATTCATGGATTTGCTTTTAGCAGTTTGTTAATCACAGTCAACTGCACTCCAAAAAGATTCAATGGAAAATTCTAGAAATAACAATTCACATGTTTTAAATTGCATGCTGTTTTGAGTAGTACAATGAACTCTCTCACCATCCTCCTTCATCCTACCCGGGGTGTCACTTAGTGGCCTTCTCTGTTATCAGATTTACTGTTACGGTATTGATATTGCAGTCCTGGTGTTCAAGTAATCCCTACTTAATAATGACCCCAAAGCACAAGAGGAGTGATGCTGGCCTATTATTATAATTGTTCTATTTTATTTTTAGCTTTTGTTTTTAATCCCTTATTCTGCCTAATTTAGAAATTAAACCTCGTTCTAGGTATGTATGCATAAGGAAAAACAGAGTAATATATAGGGATCTGTGGTTTCAAGCATCCTCCTGGGCGTCTTGGAAAGTATCCCCTGAAGATAAAGGGGACTATCATAGTTTCCCTCCTATCTCTTTAGATGATTCTGCCATGACCAGAGAGGGTTGTGGGTCTCTTATGTGGCTTTCCTGGTCCTTCTTTCATCCTCCTTTCCTTCAGATTTGAAGAACAAAAGGAAACAAGGAAAGAATAACAAACTGCCAACTATTAAGTGTTTGGCTTACTTGACAATTGGTTAAGGAAGGAGTCCTCTGCAGGCAGAATGAAAGGTGCTAGTAGTTTGGGGCTCTTGGGTGGATGAGTGAATTGCAAAGTCCACTGCTAAGAGAAAAAAAGTTATCCAGTGAGAAGTTCCATCCCAAGGCTGTTTACTTAAAACATGTATCTATTCAATTGAGTAGGGTAAGTTGGGCATTGAGAGCAAGATGTTTGCCTTCTGTGTCCTACCTAGCTCTTGGGACCTACATATTAATATTTTATCCTTCTCACTTGCTTCATGGGATCTATCTACCTAATTTCTCTATAGATTTCTCTTATGGATTCTCTACCCTGACAGAAGTTTTTCTCTTGATATTATAGATAATTTTGCTCTGGAAAATACAAATACATCTCTAAATTTTAATTCTCATGTAACAATGATGCAAATTTACAATCAATTTTCCACAGAACTCCTGAAAGAGAGGTGGGGTGATTGTAAAATATTCTGGGTGGTAGAAATATTTTCTTTAAAGTTTATATAAGTGAACATTATACAACTTTTTTTTGTTTGATTTTAGACAGAGGCTCACTCTGTTGCCCAGGCTGGAGTGCAGTGGTGCCATCGTGGCTTAGTGCAGCCTTGACTCCCTGGGCTCAAGTGATCCTCCCAGCACAGCCTCCGGACTAGCTGGGATGTTGGCTGTATACCACCATGCCTGACTAATTTTTTTATCTTTTGTAGATACAAGGTCTCCCTATGTTCCCCCAGGTTGATCTCAAACTCCTGAGCTCAAGCGAACCATCTGGCTCAGCCTCCCAAAGCAAAAATATTTTTTAAACAAAAGTTTTTTTTTTTTTTTTTAAAAAAAAGAACAGTGAGAGAGATAGAGGAATATCTTACCTGAGAGATATCAAAACATACTATAAATCAATATTATGGTATTAGTTTACAGAATAACTGTAAAATTGTATAAATCAATACAGCATGGTATTAGTTTACAGAAAGTCACTCAAATCAGTGGTTGAACAGAGTTAAAAATTTGAAAAAATAAATGTGTAAAGGTATGCTAATTTGGTTGACAATAAACTTCAGATCACTGAGAAAAGGATGGACCTATCATAAAAGGACAAATGGTCAACCAAATGAAAAATAAAATAGGCTGTGCTCTTAATTGAAATCATAAATACAAATAAACGTTAAAATTTTGATTTTTTAAGCATGAAAAATAATAGAAGAAAATAATGGATACTTAAAAAAAAATATATGGGTGTCAAGGTCTTCCCAAGCAAACGATGAAACCCAGCCACAGACTCCATGAAGAAGACTGACAGATTTCACAACATCAAGTGATAGACCTAGAGAAAATACCTGCAACATATAAAACAAAAGAGCAATAATCCAAATATATCAGGATTTCAACAAATCCATGAAAACACCTACTATAATAGGTACTTCACAAAGAAAAAAATATATAACCATATGAGAAAGTCCAACATTACTAACAATCAAGCAAAGGTATATTAAATGTTTAATGAGATATTTTTGTCCATCAAATTTCAAATGTTTGATGATGCAAAATGTTGTTCCCATTGAGGAAATGGACACTTTCATACACTCTTGTGAAAGTCTTTTTGAAGCGTATTTGACAGTATCTAGCTCACAGTATTTGATCCATTAAATCCACTCCAAGAATCTATGCTAAGGAAATTCTCATACAAGCATACAAAAATGTATAATGAAAAAAGAATGAATTCAAGAATATTTATTATAGCATCATTTGTAATAGAAAATAATTGGAAACAATCTGAACTTCCATCAATAAAGAAATGGTTAAATAAAATTATAGTACATCAAAATAGCAGAATACCATGCAGCTATTTTTAGAATGAGGTGGATCTGCAGGCACTAATATATCACCTTGCTATATTTTTAAGCAGAAAAAAGAAATTTCAGAATCCTGCACATAATGTAATCCCATTTAGGTAAGGAAATGCATATTTTTATATACGTAAAGGCATAGAACTATGATTAAAGAAATCCATACCAAATTGTTGATAGATTATGCAAAAATGTATACCAAATTGTTGTAGGGGAAAGACTAGGGAAAACTATAGCAGAGTGGTTAAGAGCATAGACTCGGGCAGAGAACTAAGTGGCTTTGCTACTTACTAGCTATGTGACCTTTGGCAAGTGTATGAGTTCATTCTCATGCTGCTAACAAAGACATACCCAAGACTGTAATTTATAAAGAAAAAGAAGTTTAATGGACTCACAGCTCCACATGGCTGGGGAGGCCTCACAATCATGGCAGAAAGGGAGTTGGTAGCAAAGAAACGTCTTACATGGCAGCAGGCAAGAGAACATGTGTAGGGCAACTATTCTTTCTAAAACCATTAGATCTTGTAAGACTTATTCACTATCACTAAAACAGCACAGGAAAAGTCTGCCCCCATGATTCACTTACCTCCCACCAGGTTCCTCCTACAACATGTGGGGATATTGGGATCTACAATTCAAGATGAGGTTTGGCTGCGTACACAGCCAAACCATATCCGCAAGTTTGTTACCCTTTCTATGCCTCGGTTTCTTCATCTACAAAAGGATCAACTGCAAAGTTTTTGTTTCGTAGACCAAATGAGGAATGTATGTAAAGCACTTAAAATGAAGTTTGGCGCATAGTATAAGAGTACTATGTAAGAGTTTGCTATTATTTTATTCCTTAAATATTTTGCAATGAGAGTGCATTCATGGATTGCCTATGTAATACAAAAGTGAGAATTTAACATAAACATGACACAGAAATGCTTCTAAATATGAAAAGAGGAAAAAAAGGAAAAAAAATCACTCGCGCTGGAATTTATACTGCAACCTAGTAGAACACAGAATTCAGAATAATACATATCTTAAATTATACCTTTGGTAGAGCAAAAGACATGATCACAGGATTTTGCAGCTCTTATCAAGAGATGAAGTCTATTTCTCTACCATTTAGATTTGACCCAGTCATGTGATTTTCTTTGACCAATAGAATATGGCAGAGGTAACACTATGTGTATTCTGGAGCCTAAGTCTTTCATGGCCTTGGAGCTTCTACCTTTGTCATTGTGGGACGCTGCCCTGACACCACAATATAAGACAGTTGGTGTAGCCTACTAGAGAATGAAAGAGCATGTGAATGAGAATTGAGAACTAAGGAATCCAGGCAACACACAGTACCTATTTCCAGACATGTGTGAGGCCACCCAGCCAACCCTATAGCTGAATTGAGCATCACAAATGTGTTGAGGAAAAACCAGTAGAGTAAATGTGCAGTCAACCCACAGAATAATGATAAAGCGCTGTTGTTTAAAGCCATTAAGTTTTAGGGTCATTTGTTATGCAGTAATAGTCAACTGATACAGAGGATATGCAATCTCATTAAGAGAGACTACAGGGAGAGAGAGCTAGAAACCTCTGCTATTCCAGACACCCCAGCTAAAGCACCAGACATGTGAGTGAGGCCATGTGGGAAAAAGCTAGCCTCAAGTGATCTGCCAGCTGAATGCAGTTACTTTCTTGAGCCCAGACAGAACCAGCAGAAAAAAATTACCATCTAGCCCACAACATTGTAAGTAATAGTAAATTGTTGTTTTAAGCTACTGTGTTTTGCAGTGATTTATTATGCAGCAATAGATAATGAACATCCTATCCAAGGAGTCTAATTTACTAGATACATGGAAAGAATCTACTTTAAACTCAATATTACCTCTTAGACATTCCCATGATATGGAATAAAGATGGTGTAAAATCAAGCCATCAAATTTTAAAGACAATATTCTGTATTGGGTAGGAAATCTGATAATTCTAATTATTCAAACTTGATTCTTCAATTAGAACACATGTATTTCCTTAATCTTCTTATGATTAATCCTTTGTTTTAGAAATAAAGTAGTAAAATTCAAAATTTGTCCCCAGTTAGGGAAAACCTACTAGGTATACCATGATATATAGGAGGACATGGCTCTGCACTTAAATCAATAAGAATACAATAGGAGAAATAAGCATCTAAATAACTATGATACAAAGGAAAATGGGATAATGGCCAAGAAAGGAAATATGCTTTAGCAATTCAGAGGAGAGAGAGCATTTCAAGATGGAAGTTCCGGGAGGGCCTCTTGGAAAAGGTAGAAATGAAAATGAATCTCACATAAATGGGTAGATTGCTAGAAATAGAGAGGGAAAGACATTCCAGGTAGATAAAAGATTGTTTTGAACTGTAGAATTTTTAGGCTTTATTTATAATACTCTTAGAACAACAACAACAAAAAAAGACGGTTTCTCTGTACCCAAGTGTCCATCTGCTGGCCTGGCCTGTGGGATAAACTGTATTTCACACAATTTCAAGACACAGAGAGTGATATGGCTTGGCTGTGACCCCACTGAAACCTCAACTTGAGTTGTATCTCCCAGAATTCCCACGTGTTGTGGGAGGGACCTAGGGGCAGGTAATTGAAACACAGGCGCTGGTCTTTCCCTTGCTAGCCTCTTGATAGTAAATAAGTCTCATGAAATCTGATGGGTTTATTAGTGGTTTCTGCTTTTGTTTCTTTCTCATTTTCTCTTGCTGCTGCCATATAAGAAAAGCCTTTTGCCTCCTGCCATGATTCTGAGGCCTCCCCAGCTATGTTGAACTGTCTAAGTCCAATTAAATCTTTTTTTTGTTCCCAGTTTTGAGTATGTCTTTATCAGCAGCATGAAAACGAATGAATACCAAGAACAACAGTAACCTGTAGCCTCTAGAACATCAACTAAGGCATTCAAGTAGCCTAGAAAATTGATGAGTCCATTTTTTGATGGTAGGTGGCTCCTACCTATGCCCATCTTGTGATTGCAATGTCTTTGGTGATAAAACAAAGTGGTCTAGGAGGAGTCTGTACTATTATAATGGTATTAATTTAAAAATGTGTTTATTGAAAATTTTGAGATAAACAAAATCAGACCTTTAAAATGAAAAGTAAGGATAGGTATGGGATGTGTCTGTTGTTATGTTTTTAATAGGAGATTTTTGATTATGAAGTAATGCATATTTATTATGGAAAACAATATACAAAAGAAAATTAAAACTGCTGGCAACCCCATGAATCACCATTAATGTGGTAATTTATTTTTCCCAGTTCTTTCTCCATGCCTCTATTTATAAATATTTCTGCTTTAATCTATTCATATAAAGATGGGGTTATACCCTTTTGTAATCTCCAATTTTTCTTATTTAAATTATGTAGAGGATCAGTTCAGTTTTTAAAAAGTTGAGCTTCAGGTAATTGTGAAATATTAATGAGGAACTGTCCAGCCAACTGTTAGAGATGGAGTCTAGGAGAAATGTTAGAAAAAGGTGTATGGTCTGGAAGATGTCAATCTGTAAGTAATAATTGAAGCCTGAAAATGGGGTGATATCATCCACATTTTTTCACAGGGTGAGTTATTGGGTTAAGAAGGCAATTAATGAGATTAGAATGGGATAGATAATTTCAGAACATATCACACAGCAGTTATAAGTATTCACACTAGATTGCATTATAAAAATCAATTTCTAATTGTGAGTCTAAGGACTAATCCTTTAGAAACAGTAGAAGACATTGACAGGACAGAAACCGTAACTAGTTTTAAGAAAATAAGATCAAAGGTTGGCATTGGTCTCTGGGCCCCTTTACATTCTTCAAAATTACTGATGACCCCAAAGTGCTGTTGTCTTTGTGAGTTATACCTATTGATATTTGTGTATCAGAAGTTAAAACAGAAATTAAATGTTTATGTATTGATTCACTTAAAATAACAGTAAGAAACCCATTAATGTTAACACAAATAGTATTTTCATGAAAAATCGCTATATTATCTGAAACAAAATATTATTAAGCAGCCATTAAAAGGAATGAATTCATGTATTTTACAGCAACATGGATGGATCCAAAGGCCATTATTTTCAGTGAAATAACTCATAAACAGAAAGTCAAAAAACACACATTCTTAATTATAAGTGGGACCTCAACAATGGGTACATATGGGCATAAAGCCAGAAATAATAGATACTGGGGACTCCAAAAGAAGGGACAGTTGAAGGGAGGCGAGGGTTGAAAAATTATCTGTTTACTGAAATATTCACTATTGAGTAACGGGTACACTAGAAGCTCAGTCCCCACCAGTATGCAGTATACTCATGTAACAAACGTACACATGTTCACCCCGAATCTGAAATAAAATAAAATAATTGAGAGAAGTGGTGTCACGATCTTTAATGCCTGGTTTAATAAAACACAGCTGAAATCTCATCTCTACTTCTGCATTCAATTAATTGATGATGTACACATGTAAGACAATGTGAGCAAAAGACCCATATATCTTTTTTAATTGTTTTTTTTAGACAGGGTCTTTGTTGCCCAGGCTGAAGTGCAGTGGTAAGATCATGGCTCACAGCAGCCTCAAGCTCCCAGGCTCAAGTGATCCTCTTACCTCAGCTTCCCATATAGCTGGGACTACAGGCACACGCCATCACATCTGGCTAATTTTTAAAGATGTTTTATAGAGACAGGGTCTCACTGTGTTGCCCAAGCTTGTCTCAAACTCCTGGGCTGAAGCAATCCTCCTACCTTGGCCTCCCAAAATGATAAGATTACAGGTGTAAGCCATCACACTCTGTGAACAAATAATACGTTAGTATTAGGAAAATAAGTTTAACTGCACAGACACCGTAAAAGACTCCTCTAAGGAACTTTCAGGGGACTCTTGACCATACTTTAAGAACACATAGCATATGACATAGAGAGGTCAGGAAGATTAAGGATCGAAAACATTTTATGGAGTGTTAGCAAGTGTAATGATTTGAATGACAGGGGTAAAGATCCTGTCAATCGTGTATCAGATCATAATACACCTTCCCTCCTTCCCTGACCTCCCATTGTCCTTACGGCAAAATCCAAAATCTTTATCCAGGCCCTTGAGGTCTTGGAGGTTTTGGCTTCTTTCTGCCTCTCCTGCCTCATCTTACATCACTTGTTCCGCTACATTATTATACTCCTTACACTCTAGATGCACAGGCTGACCTTGCATTGTTTGATGTACCAAGCTACTCCTTGCATCAAATATCATAGCTTCTGTTCTCTCTGCCTGAAATGCCAACTACTCCACATTCTTCAGGTCTCAGAATAATAGCCACTGCCTCAGGAATGCCTACCTAATCACCTCAACCTCAATTGAAATGGGTCTCCTCTGTTCTCTTGCAAATACCTTGTTCTATTCCTTCAGAACATCCATCAGTTTAGAACTACATATTTCATTGTATGATTGGTTTTGTCTGTCTCCTACCAGTAGACTGTAAACTCTATAAGGGCAAGAATATGTATGTTTTGTTTACTGAAAAGGCACATAGTAGGTATTCTGTAAATCTTTACTTAGTGAGATTATGAATGAGAGAATGAAGATATATACAGGGAGCCTGTTTTCTTAGTCTGAGAATAAATTATTCATGTTTATTGTGTTGTATAGAAAATGATAACATCCTAATTCCAAATTTTCATTTAAAGTACCTTTTAAAATCTGTTTATGAAGAACTATCCTAATAACTGTTAGCATCTAATAGTAATTGTTAACGTATGTGACCATAAAAGTCTTCTTATGGACATTATTAAGCATGTGTTTTAGAAACACTAAATATTTTAGTTATTCCAATACAAATTAGTAGTTACCTGTATAAGTCAATCACAGTAATAATTCACTTAAAAGATTATGATAATGAGGTCACAAAGTTAGAGAGAAGTTCAAGTGCATTTAAATACCAACAGAGCAATTCTAATTATTCTATACTCTTTTCAAGTTATTTTCCTGGAGTGTAATTTTATCTCTTAAGCAGAAATCACGGTACATTTTGAAATCAATTTTTTTTCCCTTTTCAACAACTGTGATAGTTATAAAATGCTAAAAAGTAATATTCTTAAAAGTATTTCCAATAAAAAGACAAACAGTAGCATAAAGTCAGTTTTCAGATCTTCAAGGGAAAGCACTATGTTATATTTATGAGGATATAAATTATTGTTATTGCCATATTGGTTTATGTGTATGGATAGTGAATATAAGTGAATTTTATATAAATTAAGGACCAAGGTACCATTTTTAAGCTATCTATAAATTTAAATTTAGGCAGTTATTTGAATCCATTATAGCAATAATACAAATGAATTGCCACTGCACCCTATTGAGAAGCCTTGGTTTCTGAAGGTTATGATTAGTCTGTATTAGGGATGTATTTTATTCTGAGAGTAAGGTAAAGCAGCATTGATGGACCCTTTCCAGTGAGAGATATTATATATGAATGTACACTTCCATGAGCAGAACTTGCTATGTGGAATACAAAGTGACTTGCTAAAGTCCAAACTTTTTTTAAAGATGTTTTATTTCTCCTTGGCACTCTGACCAGAGAAGTGGCTCCACAGGGTCCATTTGGATACTAAATAGGAAGAGGTAAAGAGAAGACTGTAAATGGCTTGTCAGTTGTTTTCCTGAGCCTTACTTGGGCATGTGAGAAATAATGTGTCTGACTCTGTTCTGAACAGATGGATGCAGAATCCTGGCCACCAACTGTTCACATTCAGACTCAAGTAAGCTTCCTCCAATGTGGCTGCCTTCCGCAGGATGGCCATAGCCGGCCGGAAATGGGCACTCCCTAACAGCAAGCTGGTGACTACAATTTTATAGCCCTGTTTATGGAAGCTGTTTGGGTAGAAAATCATTAAGCTACCTTTCCTGCTTCCAGTCATTGTAGCCAAAAGTTAAGATGCCAGCACTGTTTATGATATCTGCTAGCTGATCTGTAGATGATGTGGGAAATAATAGTTCACCACAACAAGTACATATTGAAATTATGCCTTTGAAAACATCCTCCCATTAGATAAGCAACCAAACAAAACTCCTTCATTTCAGATGGTGCACATTGATTTTGTTTATGTAATTGTTACTGACTTTAGTCTTCTAATAGTGATATGGTTTGGTTGTGTCCCCACCCAAATCTCATCTTGAATTATAGTTCCCATAATCTGCATGGTTCATGAGAGAGATCCTGTGGGAAGTATTTGAATATGGGGGTGGTTTTCTCCATGCTGTTCTCATGATAGTGAGTGAGTTCTCATGAGATCTGATGGATTTATAGGCAGTGGGGGACTTTTCCACCTTCTGCTCAGCACTTCTCCTTGCTGCCACCATGTGAAGAAGGACATGTTTGCTTCCCCTTCCACCATGATTGTAAGTTTTCTGAGGCCTTCCCAGTCATGCTGAACTGTGAGTCAATAAAACTTATTTCCTTTATAACTTACTCAGTCTCAGGTATGTCTGGGTACTTAGAAACAAGACTGAAATAAGTGAGATTTTCCATTATGCATTCTTCTCACAGAATGCAACCTATAGATTAAAAATACATTTAAAAAATCAAGGCCAGAATATCTAAATATTGTTCTCTAGGAGTGAAATATTCTAGGTACATGGTAAGAGTCACTCGGTATATGCTTGTTGATTAGCAAATTGTTCACACATCTTTGAACACTTCTTAGCTTCTTTAAGTCTGAATTTCTTTGCCTATTCCCAGTGCTGGCACAGTTCCTGGAATATAGTAGATGTTCCATAATCAGTTGCTGAATTGAATTTAAGTAATTACATTAGTTTCAGGAATAAACATAAAAAGGTGCATGAGTGTGTGTGTGTGTGTGTGTGTGTGTGTGTGTGTATGCATGTGTGTATGTTAATAAAAAGGTATAGCTCTTTTAAAATTCCTACCAAAGTATTTTAATAATATACACCCAGCCACTGGGTAACTGTTGTATAGAGATTGCATGCTCCATTACAATCTGTTATATTTACTTTGGCCATTCTGAAACTAGCAATTTAGTGTGCCTTCTTCCTGATATTCATATCTGAAATAGAAATTCTTGGTCCCATGAGCAAAACTACTTGAAAATTCTGCAATTTGGTGTTGCTTAAATGTGTCTGGTGAATCTCTAAAGTTGAATAAATGCCTTAGGAAATCTACCTACAATAGCAGGATTTGGGTGTCTAGAAGCAGCAAATCAGTTCTTAGGAAACAGAGAAAAGTGACAGAGCCCTCTGTACTTTGGAATTAGGACTGAAAACAATGTTTTGAAGGAACTAAAGGGAGACAGGTGCAGACCAAATGAATTAAGGACACCAGAGAGCTACCGGAGAACGGTAAGGAAATAAGAGGGAAGAATGTGAGAGAAAATACAGCATAAAAAGGATCTGGTAGAGAATTTCTAAAAAACGATTACAGGGACTGCTCAATTGCCAGGAGAAAAACAAGCTCAGTCTCCTTTCATAAAATCACTAGGTATCAACTCTCCCTTTCTCCCAGTATCTTCAAAAACAGTAACAAAGGGACAGTAAGAATGAGAGTGAGGTAATCATGGTTTTAAATTCATATTCCATTTCCTTGGCCGTTCGGGTTTGTCCACGTCCCATTTGGCCAGCATTCCCTTTTTGTTATGGGAAGTTATTTTCTGAATCGCTGGTTACAGAATTTCCTTAAAGTCAGAGTGTTTCGAGTCATTGGAGAAGTGACTGGCCAGATGGTTGTTTTTATTTTTATTTTTTTCCTCCTTCCAGAACTCTTTGGTAAGGATTGAGGTGGTATCCTGAAAGTCTTCCTTCCACAGTTCAGGGTTTGGGCAGTTCATAACGTGAAATCTTGCATTTATTTAGAATATTTAAATATATATATGTTTATACAAATAGCTTATTTTTGTTTTGTAGGAGGGTAGTTGGTTTTAGGAAGGTTTCGTTTACGTACTTGCGGCAAGACGCAAGTTTTATACCTATCCTTTTCTTACTGCTTTTTCAACAGCCCCACAGAGAGCCGGTGATAGAGGCAGTTGCTATGCCCCTACAGAGCCGGGTTGTCATCTTTTGTTTCTTTGTTGGCAAGGCAGTAAGGCGGGACGGGAGGGGGAGGGTGTTGAGCCGCTGGGATCCAAATGATTCCTGCCTGAAGCTGAAGACTGTTGGAAAAGGGACGATGGGAGTAAACGTGCTCTTGATTCCCTGATTCTTCCCCCTGGAGTGTTCAGCTCTTTGTATTTCCTCTCCTTGGTGGTGTGATGGTCTTACAATGCTCCCCTCTTTGCAAATACCTGTATCAAAAGCTGTGAAAATGGGAACACACGGTTCAGAGAACTCCCCCTGGCGTCACTCTATACTACCTCTTTTTCTGAAACTCAATCTGGTCCCCGGATCGGAGCGCAAAGACTATCCAGCCTGGAAGCCGACCTTGGGCAGCTGCCGCCACCCAGGGAGGGGAACATTGGGAAGCTTTGGTGTTCGCCCACAGCGCCAAGAGTAACTTCACCATAACTAGCACCAGCCATGACTCCAAGCCTGCCTTATTGTAACCTCTAGCGGGTTCCCAACTCGGCAATAGCTTCTCGCTATTTTGTCCTTGTTCTTGAGGAGGAGAATTTAAAACGTGCGTGCACACACACACACACACACACATTCACAAACGCCCTTCTTTCTTCACTTAAAAAAAGATTAGTAAACGTCCTTTGCCCGAACAATGTTCGACTCTTCACTCTTCTCTTTACTTAGAGGTCAGCAGCCCCTTGGGAGCACACGCGGTGCTCCCCTGCTGCTCTGCGCGCCCCCTACCTGCCTACGGCCGGGGTGGCGCCTCGGGGCAGGAGGCTTGGGAATCCGCTAGACTCCTGTTTCTACAGTTGGTGCAGCTCCCCTGGCTCGACACTTGGTATCTCCCACGGTCCTGCTCTCTCTGGGAAGCCGGAAAGAAGGCTGCTGTGGGCGTTGCCACCACCCCTCCCGGAACTGGATCCTGCTCCAAGGGGGTATCTATGCCTCCTACTTCAGACTCACATCTGGCCAAGCCGTGCAGATGTTAGCCGCTGGAGAGTGCCTCCGTGCGAAGCGCCCCAAGTCCCGAGCATGCCCAGTAGGACTCCTAAGGCCGCCGACACTAGTTTCTGGGAGTGTAGATTCCGCTTCTCCGCTTTTTCCAGGAAGCCGAGGAGGGTGGGGAGGGAGGGATCCAGGGCTTGGGGCACAGCGCTAGGTTCGCCAGAGTACGTGCCCCTTGCCAGGCTGGGTGAGGGGCGGAGCCGTTTAGGGAGCCCAGGAACCTGGGCGGCTAGGCAGGGCAGGATCCCTTAGCTCTCCCCTCTTCCCCCAACCACCTTCTGGGGGACGTTGTTACTGCTGATCTGATGCGCCGCCAATAGGCTGCAAGTGGCCGGCCGGCCTTGGCGCTCTGGGGTCACACTGTCAGCTGGAGGCAGTCGGAGCTGCATTCTCAGCGACCGACACACCAGAGCTTGTGGGTCGCTTACTCACCACATTCACGGTCTTTTGGCTTTTCTGGAAGGCAGGGGAGAGGAGAATAAGAGAAGGAAACCAAACAATTTATCTCCCTTCTCCCCGCTTTTTTTCCCCCCAAAGTTACTGGCGAAAGACTTCGCAGTCTAAGTCAGTCCTGAGGCTTTGTACATAGAAGCAGTGATTGTGCTACTGTGTGTGCGTGTGTGCGCCCGCGTGTGTATGCACGCGGATGTTTGTGTATGTCAAGACCAGGAAACACTGTCCCAGGCTGATCCTGGGGTTGACAAATACTCATCAGAACCGCCCCCCCCATCCCACCCTCACCGTCGGGAAAAAGTAATCAAAAAAAAAAAAAAAAAAAAAAAAACTGGTCATGTGGGTCCCTTAGCCAGGAATCTACCCACTGTGGTAGGAAATCTAAATTTTTTTGATCCACATTTCCTTCCTCTGCTCCCATATCCAGCTCTCTCCTTCCCCTCTCCACACTATAACGCCCAGATCTTTCTCATTTCGACTTCCTTTCCTCTGCCCGAGACCTGCTCCTTAAGCCCTACTCCTCCTTCTCCTCCTCCTCCCCCCACCTCCCCCACCTCCCATCTCAGCTGCGGCTAAAACCTGGAGTCTTGGGGAAAAGGAGAAGAAAAAAAAAAAAAAAAAAACTCGGCTGTGAAGCTGTCAAACCGGGCATGCTCAGTAGACAGGGCAGGTTTTTTGGTCTCGAGTAGCGGAGAAACATTTTTTGCAACACCGAGACCAGCCTTAGAGCGCGGCGGCGGCGGCCACGGCAGCATCAGCCCAGCCATCAGCGGTGCAGACGCCCAGCACCTGGGAGCGCGGCGAGCTTCGGCTCAGCTCGGAGTTCACCTCCGAGTGCCCCGGGGGCTGAGCTCACCCCTTCTGCTCTCTCACACACGAACACTCACACACACACACACACACACACACACGTACGTATATACACTGTCTCGCACACACAAACGATCCCGGGCGCAAGCACCCTTCTGGCAGCGGTCGTCGGCTGGTGCAATAGTAGCCAGGTTCGGTTCCTGCCTCTGGCGGCCGCCGGTTTAAAGCACCGCCGCCAGCAGCCGGAGGAGAGCAATGCGGGGGCCCGAGCGGCAGCTCGAACAGTAATGTGGATTTACAGTCGTTTCCCGCAGGAATCGGCAGAGACGCCCTAAGTCCCGGGCACTGACAGCGCCCGGCGGAGCTGAGCACCTGGCGAGGGGGCGGGGGAACCGCACCTGGGGACGCAGCCGAAACTTGCTCTTGGAAGAGGTAGGTGCGTTTCTCCTAGCTCCCACTTCATTCCTTCTCTCTCCCGCCCGCCACCCCCAACCTTCTACCCCAAGGACCACAGGCGAACTTCGCCCGGAGGCTGCAGGCGGCGGATGGCGGCTCCTGGCTGTGAGCGGCCGGTTGAGTCCGCTCTGGGACTACTGCCCGAGGTGGCAGAGCCTCCGCATCGTTCTTTTCCCGGTCTCCGCCGGCCCTGGGGCTCTGTACCGTCTGGGGCAGAAGGGAGGTCGGCCTTGTTCGTAGTTCAAGCTTCCAGCCGGCCCTGGGGACGCTGCCCTTCGAGGGCTCACTGGGCTTCCCCGGCGGCACTTTTGCGAACCAACTCCTTCAGTTCTGAGAGGGATCCCCCTCGCCTTGGCTCTCGCGTAGAGCCCAGGCACTCTAACAAGTGGACCTGGGTGCTTTGGGTAACGGTGGGAGGCTCTGTCTAAAAAGAAAGAAACGGGCGCTTCTCTGGCATTCCTCTAACCCTGGAGCGTTCGCCCGGGGCTCTGCCACTGGGGTCCAGGTCCTGCTGTCTCCCTAGAGAAGATGCCCAAGGGCTAGGACGCACTTTAGTACCTGTTTGCTTGTGAATTTCTATTTGAACCTCACTCAGGGAGCCCGGGTTCCCGAGGGAACTACAGGACCTACTTCTAACCTACGCCGCCGCCGTCGAGGGCCCCACCCGATGCTTCCTCCCTATACCTTTGTCAATCTTTGTCAAAAGAGACTATCATTATCAACCACGCAGTGCTCCGGAAGCCGTCGGTGTTGACTTTAACCATGCGCTCCAATGCGCGGGTTTGTGTGTTTCCGCATTTCATCCGGAGACCCGGTCCCTGAGATTCAGCAGTGGCCGGCACATCTGCCGAGCGCCAAGCACCCTCTAGGCATGCTTGGGGAAATGTAACCTCACTTTCTTCCACTCCATAACGGGAGGGTTGCCAATTCAGTTTTAGGATGCTTTGCCTAGAGGCGGAGAAGAGGAGATGGTTAGCGCTACTTGGTGAGTGGATGTGTTTGCAGTCAGGAGTGTATTTAAATATTTCAGTGAACCCGATGCAGGCGGTTGTTTAGAATTGCGGAGACAAACGATCTCACTCCACTAGTACATGTCTCCACTTCTGTGTAGCTACTGGGAGAGTAGGGGCGGGGGCGGGGGCTGGTTTGCAGCTCGTACTCGCCGTCGGCAGCTTCGGGTTGAGTAGATCTGCATCACTGCTACTGGCGATATGCTAATAGGGGTAGAAAAGCTCTACATCTCCAATATGAAACAATTGGACAGTAAACGTCCTGAACTTTGCCGGTTATTTCCTGGGATGCCAATCTGGATGTGTGTTTGAGGTGGCCCAAAGAAACACAAAGAGAAGTTCTCAGTGCCACAGAAAGGAAATTAGTAGCCATTTGGTTTTAGAGACCAAAAGGAAAGGAACCATCCCAGTGGTCTCTAATAGGTACTGTTAGATTAGCGTTTAATTGATTGCATTTGTGGTAAGTATCATAGGCAGGTTCCTTCAATTTCAGACTCTTGTTCTATGATTATAATTAACAAGCCAGGTAACAATGTACTGTAAGAATCAATTGCTACTCTTAACGTGTTTGAGGAGAACATTGCAAATGTCTGCTCTATTATAATTTTTGGCTGAAATATCCCGGTTCATCTTCCTAGTCCGAAGTCTTCTGATCTAGAGCAGTGGATACTCCAGTGTTACCAAGAAAGGGTACAGTCTAAGAGGGAAAGGCTTAACAAAATTAATGAAAAAACGATCCACACCTTTAACTTCTGCTCCATGATTACCCAGCATCTGCTTGCTTGCTCACCCCTGCCCCTTGCTCTTCATATCTGCAATGTGGGGAAAAAGGAATTTTCATAAGGCATAGTAAGACCCTCTAATTAAATAACTGGAGAAATAGAATCCCAAAAATGCCATTTTTGCTCAAGTTCATAAGACTATTTTTTGATGCATTAAATAATTTGCTATTACAAAGTTGAGGTTTTTAAGGGTAGTTAAAAGCTTTCAGGTATGCCAAAATAATGTTGAAAACTTTTCATGATTAAAGAAAGTCACAACAGGCATTTAAAAAGGGATCAGGTAATTTCCAAAATAATTCCATGCTCTAAATGTTATTTAAAAGTTTTCAGGTTGTTCCCCAGAATGTTTCTGAAAAACAGGTGTTTCTGTAAAACAACTCTATGAAGAAATGTTAACATTTTCATAATAACACCAGTAGAGTCCAGTCCTGAGAACAATGTCAGATACGTATAGTACAAAAATAAACAAATATTTTTGAATAAGTGAAGTAGTATTTTCCATTAGGTTTAGGTCCCAATTATGAATTAGGAATAGTCATATCATTTGACAAAATATATGCAGTGAGGCTAAAGGAAAGAATGTTTTGTAGAATCATTGTGCTGTAAAGGTGATTGAAATTTCAAATATTCAAACATATAAGTGTATTAAAATAAAATTATATTATACATATCATCCCATTCAAAGGCCTAATTCAGTCTGAATACCCTAGAAGTCTTAGTGTTTCAGTTTTGCTATTATATGTGTAAGTAATACCGACGTAATCAGTTTCCCTCACAGTCATTGAACCTTTCTGATACCTTTACTACAAAGATTTTTGCTGAAGTAGAACAGTCTAGCATTCAAGTTTATTCTGTACAATATTACCTTAAATTGTCAAACTGTGAAACATTCCTGATAAATTGTTCCTGAAAACAGAAAATTAGTAGAAATTTATTTTCCATGACAGCCTTAAAAACTTCAAAGTGGTAAGAAATTTTAGTGTTAATTAACAAAACAAAAAATTTTCACATCTATGTTAGACATAGACATTTAGAATTCATATAATTTTTCCTTGAAGATTGCTTTTCCTAAGTCAGTCAGTTTCAGATTGAAGTACAGTTATCAAGTACTTGGTATAGATTATGGTTAATAAGTCCTCTAAAGTTTCCCAAACAAGTTAATTATTATGATTTATGCATTTATTTATTTACTTGCTTATAAATGACCAGAGGTCAAAAGAAGACCAGTACTTTGAATACCTGACGCAGTGATTTTTTTTTTGATGAAAACAAATTTTCTTATAGTACTCATATTTTTTCTCTCTCGTACGCACACACACACACGGAGCAATTGCTTGTGATTGCCTGGCATCAGATATAAAATATGTATAATAGCTTTATTAAAAATATATATATTTCTTAAATTGCTGTGGATTTTAACCTCAAAAGTAATAATCCATGTGTATTTAAAAATCTTCCCATCACTGAACATGTAGACGAAAGGTTTAAACTGGATTCCTAGTATGACTACAGGCAGATAAAATATACTATAAGATACAGAATTTAGCACTTCTGACCAACAGCATATACCCACGACTGGAAGTATAACTGCTGATTATAAAAATTAAAAGGAATCAAATTTCAGAAATGCTCCCATATACCACAATTGCTTTAAATCATCTGCAGGTTCTGAGTATTAGATTAAATCACTATTTTGAATGGAGATTACTATTATTTTTCCTTCCCCAAAAGGTGAAATATTCTGAATCCTGTCTTAATATATTATTTTTATTCCTGTTTTACATTGATTTTTTTTTTTAGAACAGAGGAAAGTAAATATCAAATAGAAACAGCTAGAACCATGCTTAGTTGGAGCAGGTGAATGCTATAAAAGGCTTCACGCAGCTTTTGATTATTCTTAACAACCTTGATGGCCAACCATAGGTGTCTGTTCAGTATTCGGTGCTCTGTTATGGCAATTTATATAATGTATAGAGATTTTGTAGTTTGCTAGACGTGCTGTGGTACAATTTAGCAAGACCAGCGAAATTGCTTACATTTGCAACCCATGAAAAATAGGGCCGAGGATACTGGAATATGATGGCATAGACTGAAAATTATTATATAACAGTATTTATATCATTTGCACTGCTAATCTTTCTGTATACAAATTAAGCTAATTTTGAGAAGTAAATATTTTTACAGGTGATGTGGATCCCTAATACTGTAAAATAGTAACATAGAGTCTAATAAATGAAGCCTATTAGATTCTTATGTAACTTCAGGACCCATTTCAAGGCCTGGAAGTATAATCTTGGATAATTTACAATTTAAAAAATTATTCTAAATTGTACTTCCTGTCTGAGCCTCCACATTAGGTAAACAATAGCATATGGTAAAACATGCATATATGCCAACTAACCACTACCTCTTGGATGATGTTTTTAATGTGATGTAATGATTCTGAATTATTGGATTTTCTACCCCCCCCCATTCTAAGAGTTGAGAAGTTAATTGGTAAATGGACACATGAAAATGTGTTAGAAATCTCTTTTCACATGAGTGGATCATCTCCTGTGAAGCTTGTACTTGGAGCTTATGTTTATGATAGATATGTGCCAAGGTTAATATTTTTTCTCTGGGTACTTATGACAAATTTGTATGACAGTACTAGGTGACACCCAAATATGTGAGTACACTATTCTGTCAACCATCCAGCTGTTTGGGGTGACAAACATCTGGTTGACAACATTTTTTACTTAGTTTCTGGGTGTTTTGGAGTCACTTAATAGGCCGATGACCCTTAATATCTATGTCAAAAGAGAAAGAAAAAATAAAATAAAGCACTTTAAAATACATGTAAAATATCTTAAACACTCTTGGGTTACTATAAATGCCCAATGAATTAAAAGCCACCGTGAATCTACAGCCTTCTATAAAATGTATAAGGAGATGTTGCTTTTATTCTCCAGCAATTACAGGAACACACTGACCTTTACAAAAGCCAGGAAATTAAAAACTTTAAGTTAAATTCTATACTCTACTCCCCCTGCCCTGACCCCACCCCTGCCCCCTGTACTGATTCATTAGTTTAAAGAAATTGACTTAAGGGGCTTGATACATTGGCTTCTTAAAATTTCCTGTACCTCATTTTCCACTGATTCTGCTACTGCCATGGAAACTAGATGGGACAGACAGCTGGGAGTCACTAATTCAGAATGGGAATCTGCTTGTTAATTTAATTTCATGCCAGCCTGTTGGTCCCTGAAAGTAACTGTAAAAGGCTGGGGAATTGAATTTGCTAGAAATAAATGATTAAGCTGAATGAAAAATCAGTGCCATCTCTGTCATTTTCCTGAAGATCTTACTACAACCCTCTTTGTCCCTATGCTAGCAATTTTTTAAAAATAATCACAGAAAGAGAAGCTTGATTTGTGCATTCCTATTGATATGCATGTATTTTATGGAGCTTTTTTTTTCTAATAGAACATTCAAAGCTGTAAAATAGTTTCATAATACTATTACTATGTTCTTTTAAATTATGATTTTGTAGACTTTGAAGAAGCCTAGTTACTGATGATAGTAAAACTTAATATAAATGATGCTTAAATTTTCCAGTAGGATTGGTTGCTTTTCCTTTTCAAATAAAAAAAAAGTCTCATTAAAATATCTATGCCCCATTTTTATTACAGAGACCAAATGTATTTGAATATATATATTTGAAATTTGCAAAACAGTCATTTTACCAGTGACCAGAAAGCATAGTGATTGTTTTAATTTTAATTGACTAAGTTGTAAATTAATAAGAAGTCAACAATGAGGAAATTGCCTTTTAATGTTTCTCATATTCTGCTGTAATGTTTTTGTGGCTGATTATGACTTATGAAATTAAATTTTGGAATCACAATCGCTATAATGAACTGAATTGCAATCCATGTCAAGTCTTTTGCAATAGCAGCTAAGGTCCTGAGAAACTAGTATTATTTTTCTGTCAACTTGTAGCTGTAAACAAATTTCTGTACTATGGCTGAGAGAAGATCTTTGATAATAAAACAAAGAATGGAAAGATAGACAGATGTAAAGGTCAGAAGTATTTTTCTGTTTTAAAGTGAATAAAATTTCAAAATATGTATATTCAAGGTAGAATTATTAATGATAGAATGAAGCAGTTACTCTAAAGTTTAGGTTATATAATATCCACATTTTTACAGTTTAGGGAATACTGAGAATATCAGTATTCAGTTGTTGGGTGTTGAATTCCACGTATTTTATTGATTGGTTTATTTTTGTTATCTAAACTATATATGTGTGATATAAAATCTGACTAAAACTTTTAAAAAAGGGATAATCATCAGGGAACATACACAATTCATAATATCTGTATCTTCTGTGTCATGTCAGTTTCCTCTAACCTCTCAACAGACACTTGCGTTTGGATGAACAATGGAAAAATTCATTCATTAATCTGGATGGTTCCAGTTTCCACTGTTTATTCAAATGCTAGTTTTTAATGGTGCTAGAGACTCGGTTTAGCTTTTGAAATCACTTTATTTTTCAATTTTTCTATTTAGATGAAAGGTATTATAAATATTCAGGATGCTAATGCAATTTATACATATATATGTAACTTTAAGTAGAATTCCTATATGGTTATATTAAAGAAAATCAATTTTCATTTTAATATTTTAATGTTTGGAATCAATTTCATGTTTTTAATTGCCTGTATGAATGACGGTTTTTAACCAGCCAAAATAAAAGTACATGGCTATCAGTTTGCATAGTTCAGGGAAAATCTGATCACTGGCTAAGGTCAAAGAGAAAATTTCCCAGTTGCATGGTTTTGCATAATTGGTGGATTCTAAGTGTGTATATTACCTCTAATGTCTCTATCTGGTTTAGACACCTGTCAAAGAGAAGGTGCCAGATTAGATAGACAACTGGTTTATTAGATATTGCAATCCCTATGTCCCAGCTGCATACAGACATTTTAAGAAAACTCTTCAGTTGTTCAGAGAAATTAGAAAAAGATACTGCAGATGGCTTATCTCAATAATCCAGGTTTTTTCGGGTACATTTAAAATTAAATGTCCTAAGAGATGATTAATTCAGGAAGGTTATTGATAATGAACTCATCTTATGCTACACATCCTCTGCACCTATGATGATACCTTATTAAAGGTGTTTCAATCTTGCTAATTACCACCTGTGTTTAAATATAGAGGTGTATAAATACACTATAACTACACAGTGGCTGAAAGCCTTCTAAACCTAAAATTTTGGTCCTGTTTTTAGCTTACTCAATTCCTATCAACAAAATGTTTGTGATCAACATTTTGAATTTATACTCTGTGCCTTACCCCCTCCTGCCTTTAACATTAATGATTTTCTTTTTTAAAGCTGCTCTGCTTAATTGCAAGTATTTGAGTGATATTGATGTGTGATCTACTGCTCTATTATCTAGCCCAAAAATGTGTTTGTGTTTATGTGTGTGGAGCTGATATTTTTAAAAATGAATATTTATGAAAACATACAAACATTTTGGATAAGGATTTCATAAGCATCATTTACAGACACCTATAAGTACATCACTTACTTACTCTATACTTCAAATGAATATGTTTTTTCGTGACTGTGACTCATAAGCTTAAAGCTTTAAGCAATATAGGAAAGCATTTTCAGAATTGTGAAGCAAATCAAAAAAAGAAACTTTTTTGGGGAAGATAGTATTAATTTCACTAATGAGATCTAGTGACTGCTAAGGGAGAAGAACTGTGCAGTTGATTAGCCAATTGCTACTTATTGCTGAGACTTGAGAATATTCTTACATTTTAAATTATCAATAAAATCACTCTAATTCCTTCCTTCTGCTTTCTTCCCTCCCTCCCTCCCTTCCTTCCTTCCCTTTTCTTCCTTCCTTCCTTTCTTTTTTTTCTTTCTCTTTTTCAACTACTTTTAAGGGTTGAGTTGGTATACAGTTTTAAGCACGGAAATTGGCTTTAGGATACTCACTGAAATATTGGGAGTAATTATTCTTTCTATTCTTTTTCTGATTCTGGCCAATTCTTTTTATATGGTCCAGATAATTATAAGCATAATATATTATTATTTATATTGTTTTCAGTTCATACCTTCTTTCAGTTATCTTGAGTAGGGGCTATAATAACACACTGATTTACTGGGTTGATATTCTTATTTTATTTTATTTTATTTTATTTTATTTTATTTTATTTTTGAGACGGAGTTTCGCTCTTGTTACCCAGGCTGGAGTGCAATGGCGCGATCTCGGCTCACCGCAACCTCCACCTCCTGGGCTCAGGCAATTCTCCTGCCTCAGCCTCCTGAGTAGCTGGGATTACGCACACGCGCCACCATGCCCAGCTAATTTTTTGTATTTTTAGTAGAGACGGGGTTTCACCGTGTCGACCAGGATGGTCTCGATCTCTTGACCTCGTGATCCACCCGCCTCGGCCTCCCAAAGTGCTGGGATTACAGGCTTGAGCCACCACGCCCCGCTGATATTCTTTATTATAGATTTACTCTGTTTATGTACTCATAAGCTACTAGTATATTTGTGATTTATTGTTCATGTTTAGTCTAATAAAATCTCAACACTTAGGTGTGACACCATTTATTTTTGGCTTGGAATTCATGAAGTGTCAACACAAGGATGCTACATTTTCTTCATTGTTTTGTTCTTTTCCCTGTTTGAAATACTGCTTTGATGAAACATTGGACAACTTGTGAAAGTGAGGTAATTTGAATATAAACAATTAGAATTCAGAGCAAGGGAAATATTTTAACCAGTAATTTAACAGGGAAGAGAGAAAATTTTAACAATATATTTCTGTAAAACATGGAATAAAGCATCCTTAAGAAATATAAAACAGCAATAGACATATTGAAAGAACATTGGTCCCAGATATTTAGCAAAATACGTGGGACTACTTTATTGTTAAAAAAAAAAAAGACAGAAAAAAAGATAACATTTACACTGATAATCTGTGACAATGGGTCTTGAAGTCTCCTGTTTCCACAGAGGCACTCCAAGTCTCGTACTGGTCGCTCCTTTTACTAACGACATCAGTATTATATAGTTTTGGTTATACATCATAGAATAATTTTCATGAAGGAAAATTTTCATTTGCCCATTCTTCCATCATTCGTTTACTATTTGTCAAATCTTCATTGCCTCTGTTTACCTGGTGCTACAGAGACATTAAAAAAAAAAACATCTTTGGGAGACAGATACATAAGCATACTCTGATTATATAACAAATGCTGTAGTAGAGGAATAATTAGAATGCTCTCAAAATTCAAAGGTTGCATTTTATAAATAATAGGTTATTTTAATTGATTCTTAAAGAATGTCTGGGATTTTTTAAATCAGAGAATATGGAGAACAACATTCCACATGGCCTCAGGACTCTGAAAGGGCACAAGGTTAAATTAGCAATGAGGAATATCAATCTAGGACAAGAGAGTGCCATTTTATTTCCTATCCAGGCCTGGGGAACAGAGGTCAGGTATAACATCTTATTTTATTTCCATTTATGTGCCTGACTTACAGAAGAGGCTTAGTACATGTTTGTTGAGTGAATGAATGGGATGGATTGGTATTTTGCTACATGGAGATAATCCTAGAAAGTGGTGCTTTTCCTGAAGTTTATCCAAAATTATACAGTGTACTATATTGTAATAGAGTCAACTGAATGAGATAAGGGGATTTAAATTGAGGGCAAGGTGAATCAACCTTGTTTTAGAAAAACATCACCAGTATGGAGGAAGGATTGAAGTAGATTAAGAGTATAGTAGCAGGAAGACCAACAGAGAGGCTGTGCTGCAACTGTGACCAATGATGAGGATATGAACCAAGGCAGTGACAACAAGGATGGAGAGGAGTGGACAAATTTGAGAACCACTCATATGGTAGAATCAATGAGTTTTGGAAATTGACTAAACTTAGGGCGTGAGGAAGAAAGAGGGAGTGACTGAAGCTTTTGGCTTTGGAAACTACGTAATGCCATTAAGCATTATAGGGAACACAGAAGAAAAAGTTAGTTTTAGGGGATAATGAGGTCAGGTTTGAACTTATTCAACATGAGACATTACCTAGACATCCAGATGGAGAAGGATTGTGCTAGATGGAAATTATAGATCTGGGCTGGGTAGAGTGGCTCATGCCTATAAGCCTAGCAGTTTTGAAGGCCAAGGAAGGGGGATTGCTTGAGCCCAGGAGTTCGAGACCAGCTTGGGCAACATAGTGAGGCCCCATCTCTGTTTCTAAAAAAGTTAGCTGGGCATGATGGCGCATGTCTTTAGTCTCAGCTACTCAGCATTCTGAGGTGGGAGGATTGCTTGTCTTGCCTGGGAGGTTGAGACTTCAAGTGAACCATGATTGTACCACTGCACTCCAATCTAAGTTACAGAGCAAGAGTTTGTTTAAAAAAAATACAGATCTGAAGATAAAGTCTGGAATTACATATTTGGGTGCAATCAATCAATACCGTAGTTGAAATCATAGGGACAGGTAGGTGACCTTGACCTTAGGTAGAGAGTATATACAGTCATCCTTTGGTATGTCCAGGGGCTGGATTACAGGAGTCCCCACCAAGATACCAAAACCCACAGACAGTCAAGTTTATTATATAAAATGGTATAGTATTTGCATATGACCTAAGTATATCCTCCAGTATACTTTAAGTCATGTCTAGATTACTAATAATACCTGATACACCAGATGCAATGGTGTGCATGCCTGTAGTCCAAACTACTTGGGAGGCTGAGGCAGGAGGATCCTTCAATCCCATCAGTTTGAGTCCAGCCTGGGCAACATAGAAAGACCCCATCTCTAAACAAATAACCTAGTATAATACCTATACATCACTTTATTCACATGGATTCAACAAAGTACTTGCTGTGCAGCAAATTCAAGTTTTGTTTTGGGAACTTTGTGGAATTTTAAAAAATATTTTTGATGCACATTTGATTACATCTACAGATGGTGGAACTCATGGATACAGAAGGTTGACTGTTTAAAGCAAAAACAGAAGCAAAGATGAAATCTTGAGAAACACTGCACTTAAGAGTTTAGTGAAATAAGAGGAGCCTTCAAGAGAGAGGAAATTAGAATAAGATCAGAAAGGTGGAAGGCAAACAAGATAACAATAAAATAGAAGCTAAGGGAGGAAAGAATTTTATACATCCCATTTGGGCAAAGACACAAAGATAATTTATAAAAGAGGAAATAGAAATGAGAGGATGGAAAAAAATAAATGTGAAAAAATCTTCAACCTTTGGTAATCAACGTAAGTGCTATTCAATGAATATAAAGTTTCTCTTATGCAAGGCTAATAAGTTCTAGAGATCTTCTGTACAATGTGGTACCTTAAATGGCAATACTGTATTGTACACTTACAATCTTAAGAAGGTAGATCTCATGTTAAATATTCTTACCAAAATAAAGTACATGTATACATACAAATTAGAAACAATAAATACCTGTTTATTTTAAAAATTTAAATAATGCTTAGTGCAATTGTTCAAGTCCCAAATGTTAGTCATTTTTCATTTCTGTTTTTTAACTTCCAACACCTAACCAATTAACAAATGTTGACTCTGCCTTCAAACTATATTCTTTATCTGTATAATTTTCTTCTCATTCATTACTAATACCTTAGAACAAACCACCATCATTTCTTACCTGGACTACTGAAACAGCATTCTAATTGATATCCCTAGATCCATCCTTGGTCCCAAATAGTTTTTCACACAGCAACGAGGATGATCATTTTAAAACTGAAACAACATCTTATGATTTGCCTGCTCTCTGGCTTCCAAAAGTTGACTTCTCATGATACTTTAAAAAACTTAAAAAGTTTTAAAATCTTTACAGGGACCTACAAGGCTTTACATGATTTGGTCACTGACTCTTTGTTGGACTTCATGTCTTACTAGCTCCCCCCTCAAACATTGCTCAAAACATTCTACTCATATTGCCTTTTGATTTGTTCTTTAAACACGCCATGCGTTCTTTTTTTTTTTTTTCTCAATGCTTTGTGCCTGCTTTTTTCTCTGTCTGAAATGATTTTTCTCCAAGACTTCTGCAGATTTTACTTTTGTTTTAAAATAAAGAACAGAAGTTTATTTTCTCACAGTTCTGGAGGCTGGGAAGTCCAAGATGAAGGCACTGATATTCACTGCTGGTAGGGGTTACTCCTTCTGCTTCCAAGATGGTGCCTTGTTGCTATGTCCTCCAGAGAGAAGTACCCTGTGTCTTCACATGGTGGAAGTTAAAAGGGCAAAAAAAAAAAAAAAAAAAAATAGCCTAGGTCCTTCCCGAGGGTAGAGCCCTTACGTCTTAATCACTTCCCAAAAGGTCCCGCCTTCTAATACTGTTGCATCCAGAATTAAGTTTAAACAAGAATATTTGTGCGGACATAAACTATCAAACAATAGCAGTATATGCTAGATCCTTTTTGACACTTTCAGGATCACACCACCATAACAATGTCACCAAACAAGGAGGATGGAACATTCTAACATTACTAACACATATGGCATGCTTCCTAGCCAAAGCAGTGTTCTAAGGGCTTTATATGTATTAACCCATATTAATTTTAATTTTCATTCAGACCTCTACAGGTTTACTTCCTCACTTCATTCAGATCTTTGATCAAATATTCTTTCATCATAGTGGCCTACTCTGACCATCCTATGTAATGAGCTTTATTGTCCTTCATTTTCTATGCCTTTATCAGCTTCTATTTTTCTTTATATTACTCATCATTACCTGGTATCATACTGTATTTTTATATTATCCACTCTTCTAGAATATTAGTTCCTTGAGGGCATGAACTTTGTTTCTTTTTTGCTCACTACTATATCCATATCACCTAGCACAGGTGATACATAGTGCCTGATACATAGTAGGTGATTAATAAATATTGGTTGAGTAAATTAATAACGAATAAGGACATGATGAAACATTAGTTAGTGTAGGTTTGGCAGTTTGCTGCAAAAGCCTTAATAATGTTCATATCAGTAATTCTACCTCTGGGATTTTGTCCGAAAGAAGTAATATGAAATAAAGAAGAAACTTCATTTCAAAGATTTTCACCAATCATTATTTGTGATAACAGAAAATACAAAGAAACATAAATGTTCAACAAGGCATATGCTATGTGACGTATAATATATCTAAACAAGGCATACATAATGGCCATTTAAAAGTATGTTTACAAATATTTTAAGATAAAAGGAAAATGTTTCTGTTATACTACCAAAATGATAAAGCAAGGTATAAAATTTTATGTATTCAATATGTAAGAAAGAAAAAAGACTTGAAAAAGAGACACAAAAAGTGCTAAAAATTATTATTTCTTATTGAAAAAGGTGGATGATAGGTTTTTATTTCCTTTATTTATATTTTCCAAATGTTCTGTAATTTGTATAACTTTTATTTTCAGACAGTGTATTTACAAAACAAAGGAAAAAAAACAAAAAACCATAAAAATAAATATTGTCGTATTAGAAGTGAGGTTTGGGAATAAATGACAAAGGAGATAAACCCATTCTTCTTGAGTGATGTTGCTGGAGGGAGAGGAATATGCCAATTTTAACTGAGACCAACTATTCCATGACTTTGTTTTGAAGAGGACTACAGATGGGAAAATAATCAAGATGCAGTGATCTGATCTGGTCTTCACTCACTAGAGAACAAAAGAGGGCCGAACTTATCCTGCTAGGATTTGAACAGGATGGTCAAGGGAAATTATACAAATTAAGTCTTCTTCATATTGCCGTGGAAAGCACTAGGAATTCGCTTCATGTAAAACCGTAGTGATTGCTCACTATATTTCTTCATGTCATGTAGTAAAAACAATTAAGTGAAGTTAGACTATAGATGACTTGGCCATTCAGCCAGTCACCTCTAATGGAAAAGAAGAAAAATAGCATTGACAAGTTTTGGCAAGTCTCATCATTAGAAATGCCTATATTGCCAGAAAGAAAAGAAGCTTCAGCCAATAATGTCAACCTAGAAGTTCTCTAGGCCTTGAGGAAGAAAGTGACAATTCAGAGTGTTGCAACATTAATTGTCTGAGAGCACCGATCATTGTAATGAGGAAACTGTCTCTTTTATTAAGACGATTATTTTCTACCAAGTCTTTGAGTAAATGTTCCATTAGAAAAATAGCATTAGGAGTTTCAAAGCATATATAGTGATGTAAAGATATACTCATTAATAAAATAAAGTGTGACCTATATGCAGCCCAAAGTCCCTCTATAATAGAAATGGCGTTAATATAGGTATAATTACAGTATAATTGAGTAATTATTTTTAAAAAGTAAAAATTTGTATCATTTTCTAAACTAATGGAAATTATACTTTTAAAATATATTTGAGAAAGATATCCATACACGTATGCATATTCACATTATGTGCATATTCATATATACATATATTTTTTGATGTCAACATCTTGAACCAGGCTTTTAGACCCTTCTACTCACCTCCAATTTATGCATTTTATCTCCATAGCCAATCTCTGCTGACAGTTATAAGAGGCTGAGAACTGAAGGAAGTAGAATATTATTATCTGTATAGGAAGAAACAAGAGGCAGTGGTGCTAATTAAGGTCCAGGCTAGATGATCTCTTAATGAGCTGTCCACGTTTGGACATAGGACTCTGCTTGCAGGATCTAGCCTATCTCCAAAAGCAATAGTCAGTCCTGTGAGATGTATTTTTAACATTTGTATAATAGCTTCTGCTGTTTTTGCCTCTGGTATGCATTATTTGGCTGAGTTCAGTGATGGTCCTGTCAAACATTCTAATTTATTTTTCTTAAATGGTAGTTAGCCTACATTTAGTATTAAGACAGTGAACAGTTTCTTTTTTTGGAAATAAACTCTTGAGTGGAATAGAGAGAGAAAGGGCGAGGGAAGTTGTACATGTTCGAATTGGTAAGTGATGGCAAGTAACTTGTGGTATCTGACATAGACCAATTTATTAACTGGCCTTCTCTAATCATAAATGGGGTAGCACACTCCTAAAGGAGCCAGCTTGAAAACAATGGAGAAGTGAGCAGAGAAGAGCTATATCATTTTGAAGCCCCCTTTCCCCCCAGTCTTCTCTGTATCTCACCAAGGCAAAATGCTACATATTGAGCAGTTTATTTTTTAAAGCATTTTTTGCTAGTCTCCTTGCAGAATCAGCCTGATGTATATGAAGCCAATTTCTACAGACTTGCTCTGGTATATGCAGCACAAGAGCCAGAAATATGTATTTTTTTTTTGTAGTCTGGATCTAAGTACTTTCTGAAATGTCTTCCCTTAAAAGATTCTAACTTAGCACTATTCTGGAACCACATGAACATTTGAGCAGAACTACGTCTTTTTGGAGCAACGTTAACAGTGATGAAAAATGCACATCAGGCAATTAGATTGCAACTAATCAAGAGCACCACTTCAGCCTAGTATGAATGATTTATATATAGTGCATTGGATATGGAGATCATCAGTAATAATATGATACCCTGTTGTCATTATAAGGTCACCTTGGTGATCTTTGTAAGATATTTGTAAGGTGACAATGATGTTATTGACCTACATTTTAAACATTACATTTAAGTATTGTTTCCTGTCTTGATTTACTGGTAAAAATTTTAATTTGTTTGCTCTTACTACTGAGATTTTTCCTCAAATATAAAAATAATAGGTTTTGGGATTACTTCATTAATAAATTGAGGCCACAAGATTAATTAAGTGCCAACCATAAAATATTAGAATGTTAAATTTTAAAGTTTCTTTTTTCTTCTGCTTTAATTTACACACTACCTTTTCTTTCTTTTCTTTTTTCTTTTTGTAGAAAAGGTCTCTCTCTGTCATCTAGCCTGCAGTGGATAACATTCCAGCTCACTGCGGTCTCAACCTCATAGCTCACTGTAGCCTCACTGCAGCCTCAATCTTCTGACTGAAATGATCCTCCCACCTCAGCCTCCAGAGTAGCAGAGACTACAGGCACATAGCACAATGCCTGGCTAATATTTTTATTTTTATTTTTTATTGTAGAGACAAGCTTTCACTCTGTTGGCTAGACTGGTCTCAAACTTGTGTACGCATGCGATCCTCTCACCTTGGCCTCCCAAAGTGCTGGGATTACAGGCATGAACCACCCTGCCTGGCCCACACTGCCTTTTCCAAAATGGATTTTTGAAGAATTAAAAACATATAGTAACTTTCTATATACAAGTAATGTATGTTTATTCTAAGAAAGTTAGAAAATGCAGATACACAGAAAGAAAACCATATATAATTTACATACATATATATCTTTTTCTAAGCTGGACTCACATTGTGATTATAATGTACTTATTAAAAGAAATATTTTTGAACACCTTTCTACGTGAATAAAATATATTACATATGTGCATACACACAGACATATATAAACCACACATAAACACACAGACCTATACACAGAGAGACAGAGACAGAGACAAAGAGAGACAGAGTTGAAAAAAACCCCAAAAAATTAAAAGGAAAATTTATAGTCCCCTTTCCCACATCTCTTCCAGAATGTCATTTAGAAGCAGCAAATTAAAGACATACATAGAAATTATGTGAAGTGATCATTAGCATCTAACAATTCCCATATTATGTTTAGTGGCTGCTTAATAATCCATCATATAAATAAATCCTTGCTTTATTTAACCAGACTCCCATTATTGGATATTTAGGCAATTTTCAATATTTGTTACTATAAAAACATCATGAAAATTTCTTATACATACCTCTCTTTATATATCTCTGATAATTCCTTTTGAAATGTTTAAATGTAAAATAACTTGATTACAAGGAATACATATTTTTAAGGGTTTTGGTACCTACTGACAAGTTGCTCTTCATAAATATTGCACCAGTTTTACAACCTTACATTACTTACTGATGATGACTTCTTTTTTTTTTTCAACCTTACATTACTTACTGATGATGACTTTTTTTTTTTTTTTTTTTTTTGAGACAGATTCTTTGTCACCAGGCTGGAGTGCAGTGTTGTGATCTCAGCTCACTGCAACCTCTGCCTCCTGGGTTCAAGAAATTCTCTGCCTCAGTCTCCTGTGTAGCTGGGATTATAGGCAGCCACCACCACACCCGGCTAATTTTTGTATTTTTAGTAGAAGCAGGGTTTCACCACCTTGGCCAGGCTGGTCTTTAACTCCCGAGCTCGTGATCCACCCGCCTCAGGCTTCCAAAGTACTGGGATTACAGATGTTAGCCACTGTACCTGGAATGAATGACTTTTTTTTAACTTCATATGTTAAAAATTCAGGTGACTTCATGTTGGGTGTATCTAAATCAGAGGAAAAAGTATCTCTGTTAAGTGGAGTAAATTAGTTGGGATCATTATATAATAGCACAGCTCCTTCCTTAGCACCAAGCATGGGACATGGGACACTGTCTTAGTCTATTTGTCATGCCATAAAGGAATGCCTGAGGCTGTATAATTTATGAAGAAAGGAGGTTTATTTGAGTCACAGTTCTGCAGGCTGTAAAGAAGCATGGCAACCGAATCTGCTTCTGATAAAGTCTCAGGGAGCTTCCACTTATGTCAGAAGGTGAAGGGGAGCAGGCATGTGCAGAGATTAAATGATGAAAGAGAGGAAGAGAGAGAGAGAGAAGGTTCCAGGCTTTTTTTTTTTTTTTAAACCAGCATTTCTCATGGGAACTAGGAGTGAGAACTCACTTCCATGATAATGGCACCAAGGTATTCATGAAGGATCTACTCCTATGATCTAAACACCTTGTACCAGGCCCCACCTTCAGCATTGAGGACCAAACTTCAACATGTGACTTGGCAAGGCCAGGAAAACCATATCCAAACCATAGCAGAGACACATTTTATAGTTAGTTTTATAACTGTTGAATAAAAGATGCCCTGGGGATGTTGGTAAAAGGACTGAAACAAAAGTGAGGGGACATGTACTCTAATCCTGGCTCTGCCACTAACTACGTATGTGAGTCTGCAAAAGCCCTTTAACCTCTCTGGGCCTTAGTTTTCTAATCTTATAATAGAGTTGTTTGAGCAGTAGATGAAATACACATATGTAAGTTTTTCATAAACTGTAAATGACAATTTTAATGTAAGAAATTAGGACTACTATAAATTGTTTACACTAGTGGGAACTCTTTGAAATTGTGGTCATTTCATCTCAAAATGACTGCTATGTTGACTGAAAATTGAAAAAAAAAAAGAAATTGAATAGTGTTCAGTTGGGAGAGTCTGTGGAGTGGGTGAGAATTTCATACTCCTCCAGGTATACTCTTCTATAATTAAGAAATTCTTTATTAGCAGCATAATTAATATAATTAGTTGAAATTTCAAGCAGACCTTAAAAAAACGGACCCCTTTATCTCCTGTGAATTGCACAATGAATATTCTTATATTCACAATCCTCATCCCTACTTCCAGCCCTACCCCATATGTATCTCTTCCATTCTTTTGTACAAGGACTGCTTTGTATTTGCATGCACATATGTTTGAAGGATAATTTGGCCTAATTTGTTTACAGGAGTTACAAGGGTGACCATTATTCCGCTGGCTCCTTTTCGATTCCCATAACTTCTGGATCTATCAAGGTATGTGCATTTTATACTGAATTTTACTTTTACTTTATTGAACACATAGCTACATAATGTGAAAAGAATAGAATATTTTGGTGATATAGTCAGTTATGTTTATTGTGTGTCATGTAAATGAAATGAATTGTTTTAAAATTTTTTTAAGTCTTGTCCATTTTATAGATAAGCTTGTATCTGTACCTCATAATTTTTAGTGTTTGTAAAAACAAATATGCAGGCTGTCTTACATGTGTGAATAATTCTATGACCTTTTCCACATACAGCTACTAAAATCAGGAGACTTTAGACTAATGGGAACATCTGCAGAGTGTGTAGGAACAGCAGTAGCCAGAGAACATTTGTAAAACTGTTCAGTAGTTCTTCTTGACTACAAATAAATATTTCTCCATATCAATGAAACAAGTATTTCCATTCAAAAAATTTTATTGACATAAATATTTGCCTCCTGAAATGAATGTTTTGATTCTTTAGGAAAGTCTCATGTAAAATATTTCTATTTATACAGGTATTGCATTCATTTACTCTTTCATTCTACCTTCTCTTCATCTATCTATCTATCCATCTCTATGCCCAATAAACAGGTATTGAGCATCTTCTGGGCAAAAGTTAATGTTTCTTCTTTCCTGGAAAATGTGCCAGCGTAGATATAATTCAAGCGGAGCACTGAGAGTGTTTGCTTCTCTATAGTCAGTCTACTGTTATGTGGACTATGTGAGAAAATGTGGCAAGATGAAGGACCTCCCTCATTGGTTTTAATTTTTACTAAAATATTGGTCAATGCCTTAGTAACTAAGGCATAGAAAGCATTGATTTTTCCCCCTATGCTACCTATATCTTGCAGTGCTATGCATCATTTCTTAAATGTGAATTCTCATTCCAAACTGTAAAAAAGTCAAAAGGATGATCTGAATTTGTGGTAAGTCTTTGGCATCACTTGTACTTTTTTAAGAGTATGTAAAAGAGAAATGTACAAACTTTCAGAATTTGCATTGCCCTTCTAAAAATATAAAACAAATATCTCATTAAGCATGTTATAAATTGTGCTCCAATTAATGGATATTAGTCTGTATCAGAAATTTAAAATGGACTTGTCAGTTTTGCCTATACATGTAGTTCTATTCACCTTTCTTTCAGAAGTACTGTCTTTAAGGGAATCCTATTGCTAAAAAGTTCAGATCACTATAGGAAAAAAAATGTAAGATCAGAAAATTGTTTGGTAATTTTGAGTCTACCAGTTGTGCAATACCAATTGCAAGATATTTTTCACACTAAGAAAGTTTAAATGTGTGGAAAATGTTAGGCTTACTAAGCTAATGTGAATGAATGGATTGGAATGGAGAGGAAAATGCCTGACACGTCCAAAGAATGCACACTTATAAATATAATTGGCCCTAAATATTTAAAAGCTTCAGAGAGCAACTAGCTTCCCTCTTTTAGAGGGATAACATGACATAGTAGAAAAGCCCTTGCCTGTCAATCAGAAAACCTGAGCTCTACTCTCAGTCTTATATTAGTAATATGTTTCTCCTCAGGTCACTTCTCCACTCTGAGCATTGGTTTTCTCAGGTCTATTATAAAAACTCTGGGCTGGATAACTCTAACTGTCTTTCTATTCAAACATTCTACGATTTTTAGAAAACTCAGGGCTGTTCTCAGATATGCAATATGGAATCAAGATCGGTGATTCAATTGGAAGACATACACCATTTTAAAAGGTTGCTCCTTGTTGAGTGATTTAGTGAGTTGGTCATAGTATATTTATTTTTCCTTGATGTAAAGCAATTCTGTATTCTAACACCACTATCACTCACTCACTCCACATGTACCAGTACTGGCATTATAATAGTTTCAAGCTAAAGTTTAGCTGGTAGTCTTGAGTCCTCCTCCTTGATAAAAATGCTTAACTTTGGGATGCTGCTGTGCTGCTCCTCTGTCAGCCTCTTGGAGTTCAGCAAACTATGCTTTTACCCTCTTGCATGATGGTCATTCAAGGTCAAGCATTTCTCTGTACCTTGAAACCATCCAAGTGGTTTCACCTGATGACTTTAGACTCCAATGCTTTCAATCTGGCACCCTTCATGAGCATTGAGTTCATATTAAAGCATTTAAAATATATTCTCCTTCATCTACATATCACAGCAGTGACAACTTGGGCACAGGACAGTGCCTGAGAGCAAATAACCACTTGGAGTTAATGATCTGAGGGGCAGCTGAAGGACCATTGACTCTTCCTAGTCAGTTCTTTGTCCCTATAAAATGCTATTCCTGAGGTGCCGAGCCTTCAATAATTTTTCTGTCTCACATCAGATTAAGTAGTGACCATAAATAATAGCATTTAATACATAATAATGAGATGTGGCAATGCAATAAAATATCAACAATTCTAGTACTATATTAAGATGACTATTCTGATGAAACCAAAAGAATGAGCAGTAAATGAAGTTCATGAATCATAATATTTTAGAAGAGACTTTCACCTTATTGATTTGAAATGAGATATAAGAAAGAATTCATATGGTTTAAGGGGAGCGGTTCCCTTTCTTTTGCTCTGTATTCCACTGATGAATGATCCAATTTAGAAATAATAAAAAATGCCTCTGACATCTATTTTAAATTGATTTTTAAATAGTGTATGTTCAGCTTTTTCCCCCTCTTTTTTTAGCACTAGATTCATTTTTCAAGATATGTACAGCTCTGAACTAAGTTACAAAAACAACTCTACAAATGTTCTTTTCCAGATGAAGCACTTTTTATTTATTTATAACGGAGACAAACATTTATAAGTCTCTACAGTGTGCCAGGCACGGTGCTAGGTGCTGGGGAAACAAAAACTAATATGAAACTTAGTCCTCACTCATAACCTCATAGTAGAGAGTCGGGGACTGAGTTATACACAGAGAAATAATCAAGTGTTGTAGGTATGGAGTTTGTATGAATTTACTTGCTCATGGAATTTTTTTATAAGTTTAAAAGATTCATATATCGAAACCTACTGAGTAGGGCAATGATATGTGCAATCTAAAATAGCTTTCCACTCAAATCTTCAGAAATCATTGGTTATGGTGGGCAGAATGGCTCCCTGCCAAAGATATTTATGAGCTAATCTAATAGGGAGATTATCCTGGTTATCTCGGTGGGCGTAATGTAATTACAAGCATCTTTAAAAGTGGAAGAAGGAGCAGAAGAGAGAAAACCATAAAATAATCAAGTGTTGTAGGTATGGAGTTCGTATGAATTTACTTGCTCATGGCATTTTTAAAATAAGTTTAAAAGATTCATGTATCAAAACCTACTGACTAGGGCAATAATATTTGTAATCTAAAATAGTTATCCACTTAAATTTATAGGAATCATTGGTTATGGTGGGCAGAATGCCCCCTCACAAAGATGTTTGTGTCCTAATCTCTGAAACCTGTGAATATGGCATGTCACATGACAAAGAGAAATTAAGATTGCAGGTGGAATTAAGGTTACTAATTGGCTGATCTTAAAACAGGGAGATTGTCCTGGTTATCTCAGTGGGCCCAATGTAATTACAAGACCCACTTCAGACTTTTGACCTCCAGATATCTAAGATAAGTCTGTTGTTTCATGCTGTCAAATTTGTGGTAATTTATTACAACAGCAAGAACAAACTAGTAAACTGAGGTTTACTCAGTATGGAAAATTTGAGGAGAAATCTCTAGTCGTCAGTTAGCCATGATTGCTGAAAGGCATTCCTCATACTGAAATTGGTGCACAGGGTTATTTATCTAGTGACCACTTTTTCTTTTTTCTTTTTTTTTTTGAGATAGAGTCTTGCTCCATTGCCCAGGTTGGAGTGCAGTGGAACAATCTCAGCTCACTGCAACCTCCACCTCCCAGGTTCAAGCGATCCTCCAGCCTCAGCCTCCCCGGTAGCTGGGATTGTACACACCACCACACCCAGCTTATTTTTGTATTTTTAATAGAAATGGGGTTTCACCATGTTGACCAAGCTGGTCTCAAACTCCTGACCTCAGGTGATCCACCTGCCTCGGCCTCCCAATGAGCTGGGATTGCAGGCGTGAGCCACTGCAACTGGCCAACTAATGACCATTTTTTTCTAGATATCCACATCAGGCCCCTCCATCAGAACTAAAGCAATGTGTGAGTTCCCTGGAAAACGTGGCAATTCTACCACTCCCACTCCCAATTTCAGAGAATTTAGTCCTCCTTCCCTCTCCTTCTATGGACCACTTGTGCTCCCTTCTCCTATCCCCTTGTCCCGAATCCCTCCACATTGATGCCTAGAATAAGGATTGTTGATAAGCAAGAAATAAAAACATATTTTTTTCTTTCATGGAACACCTGCAGCAGGAAGAATGACATAGGCCCTAATATCCTAATAGGTTACCCTGGCATGGGTTTCATGACAATCTAAATGTTGGGTATGTAGTAAGTATAGTGTGAAATTGAAGTTTCAAGCTAGTGGCCTATTGCTCACGATCAGTCCTCAGATACATTTGTTTGCAACTCAGAATGATTTCTCTCCTCTCTTCTCCTTTTCTTCCTTTTTAAAAATACTGTAGCTTGAGTGTTCCCTCTTTAATTCTGTAGTAGAGGGTAAGTGCGTATGCTTTGGGGTTTAAAAATACGAGACGATCCAATTTGGCCACATATTGGCTGTACAGCTTGGGCAAGTAGGTTAAGAATAATCTCTCTAAATCTCAATCTCCTAACCTCTAAAATGAGAATAATAATTATATCTCATAGAGTTGTGACGTTTAAAATGGCATGCAAATAATACATAAAACACCTTGCACAATGCCTGGCATATAACAAAGTATATGCTCAATAGATATTACCTATTACTTCTGCCACTATTATTGCTACAGTAAGGGCACAAAGGATGGCCAAAGAATTTCATCTGGTGGAGGGATGAGAAACAGATTATCTGGAAAGGCTTCATGGAGGCAGTAATGCTGGTAATACTAGGGCCAGGCACGTAAGTGCGGACTGCTGGGGAATAGGGAATGGTAATTTTGGTATTGTCAGATGAGCAAATTATAGGGATGAGAAAATGTTCTAAGCAAAAGAATAAGTGGCACACAAATATCAAATAACCTAGTCTCTTAGAGAAAGTGCAATCAGTCTTTACAGGTAGAGGCTCATGTGGAATGTCGGCATGAGAAGAGATAAGGCTAGAGAAGTATGCTGGAGACAGATACAGAGGGAGAGAGGCTAGGGGAACCTAGCCTGTATCCTACTAAGGAACATCTCTTTTCTTCCTGTAGGCCAGTGGTTTTCTAATGTTGCTTGTGAAATTTAAAGTTTAGTTTATTGCTCACTGAACCTCTTTCTTGCTTAAAGGCAGCCTCTGAAACTGCCACCTAGGAATACTTTACTTCATTACATATATATATATATATATATGTGTGTGTGTGTGTGTGTGTGTGTGTGTGTGTGTGTGTGTGTGTGTAGTAGAGACAGGGTCTCACTATGTTGCCCACATTGGTCTCAACTCCTCAAGTGATCATCCTGCTTTGGCCTCCCAAAGTGCTGGGATTACAGGCCATGAGCCACCACACCTGGTTGAACATGGTTTAAGTCACTGCTCAGCCAGGCGCGGTGGCTCATGCTTGTAATTCTAGCACTTATGGAGGCCGAGTTGGGCAGATCTCTTGAAGTCAGGGGTTGAAAACCACCCTGGCTAACATGATGAAACCCTGTCTCTAATGCAAAAAAATTAGCCAGGCATGGTGGCGCACACCTGTAATCCCAGCTACTTGGGAGGCTGAGGCAGGAGAAACCTGGGAGTGAACCAAAGTTGCACCACTGCACTCCAGTCTGGGAGACAGAGTAAGACTCTCTCTCTAAAAAAAAATAAGTAAATAAATAGTCACTGCTCTAGGGAAGGAGGAACTAGGGAAAGACTTCAGTAATCACTTATGTGATATAGAAGGCTTACCCAGGTGGCAGCATGGAGGATGGATTGGAGGTGTCAAATATGAACTAGTTAGGAGACAGTTGCTAAAAGCTAGATAAGAGATGATGGGGGCAGATGGCTAGCAATGGTAATAGCAACAAAGAGACAGAATTGAACAGTAATTCTCAAACTTGGGTGTGCATCAGAATTACTTGGAAGGGTTGTTGAGAAAAAAAATACTGGATCCTACACTTGAGTTTCTGTTTCAGTTGGTCTGAGGTGGGGCCCAAGAATTTACATCTCTAACAAGTTCCCAGGGGATGCTGATGCCACTGGTCTAGGCACTACACTTTGAGAATCATGAGATTTGAGATATGCTATATAGAACTGACAGGCATGGGTTGCTTATTAGATATGGGAATAAGGGAAGGGTTTCTGGCTTGGAAGGCTAGACAGATAGTGATACTATTCAGCATTACTAAAAGCAAGTTTAGGCTGAGTTGAAAAAGAAAATGTTCACAACCCTAGCAACAGAGGGCAGCTAAAAGTCTTTATTATTTTTTTGTGGAGATGGGGTCTCACTTGGTTGTCCAGCCTGGTCTTGAACTTGTGGCCCCACACTATCCTCCTGTCTGAGCCTCCCAAAGCACTGGGTTTAGCACCTGGCCCTTAAAAATCTTTAAACATGATTTATGATCAGGTCCTAGGCTTTCTTCTGGACAGCTTGATTCTATGCTTTTTTACTACTACCTTCTCCTGCTCCCAGCCCACCCCTATTTATATGCCTTGGTGCCATTCATATTCAGGAAGTGAAAGTACACTTCTGGGAGCAGGTAGAATAATGGATTCCATTTTATACCTGTTGAGTTTGGTGAGCCCACAGAACATCTAAGTGAGTACCTGAAAAAATACTTTAGGCATTAGTTTTTGTTTATTTGTTTTTAAATTAAAATAAAATCACATCCTTATTTCAGGTTGGACATTAACTCTACTTTGTGCAAAATTGAAGTAGGCAAAATATAGGTCCAAATGCAGCTAATTTTTATTTTTTATTTTTAGAGATGGGATCTCATGCTATTACTCAGGCTGAAGTGAATGGCACAATCATTGCCCACTGCAGCCTTGAACTCCTGGGCTCAAGCAATCCTCCTGCTTCAGCCTCCTGACTAGCTGGGACTATATACATGAGCCACCATGCCAGGCTAGATTGAGCTATCATGGGCATATTTGCTATCAATCCTATAAGGATTTTTGAGTGTTAAATTTGCTCATAGCTGACAATCATCCTTTTTATACTCTACATCAGTGAATTCAAAACATGTTCATTTTAAAATTCCCCTTGAACACCAGTGTGACCTAGCTTTCTCTGCCTTACTTCCTTACAAAAAAGGAAATTCAAAGTTTGGCAGAATATCCATGTGGGTAAGTAGAGGAGAATAGGAGAATACCATATAGATTGACCTTTTTCTTCTTTTCTTTCTTTCTTTTCTTTTCTTTTTTTTTTTTTTTTTAGCTTATTTCAGTAATGGTCAGATATTTCACTGAATCTATCTCTCTAAGGTTGAAAGTAGGCAAAGATCTTAGAATAAGATCAAGTACCTACATGCAATGGTGAGATGAGGAATAATACGGGGAATGTCAAGGAGCAGTAAAAGTGAATACTAAACAAAAAGGGTTAAATTGATAGACTTGATTTTATTGCAAGGGGGTGGTTTTACTGGTAAATCAGTCATTTTTGTCACATAGTATATCCATACACACACACAGACACACAGACACACACACACACACACACACACACACTAGCATATTAAAATTCTCAATTTACTTGTCTACTTGCAGCCCCACAAAGCTGTAGAATCATCTTAATATGAAGAGCAAAAATATGATAAGATGGTCAATTATAGTCATTCACTGCCAAAACTTCCTCGAAAAGATACATTTAACTGTATCATTCATTCTCCTTTGAAGGCTGCTCATCTTAGAGACTGATTATGTACTTGTAATCTGTAGATAGGACAGCCACTCATACACTTCCATCTGCAAGGTTCATAAAGAACCTTAACTTGTCGATTCAATTCAGTTTCTTGTAACATTTAGCTCTGATCTTTCAAGGAAAATAAGATGCATTCCTTAGTACTTATTCTTTTACACCAGACAAAAAATATGCAAGAAAAACAACTACAAAACTGAAAGCAAAACTTTGGGGTTTTGCTATGTGCTTATAGATAAGCCATGATCTGAAATGCATCCATGTATATCAATAAAAAGTCCGACACTGGACGCTTAGGAAATGGGATCAGAGTTAGTAGAAATGGCTCTTGTAGTTTCTAGGAAATCTCACCGAGAAGAAGTTATTCCTTAAGAGTGTTATTTCAGCCTCATGATATTGCTAACCTGACAGCTGAATGCAGAAATGTGTCTTTTGGGTGAAGCAAAGTCCAGCTTTTTCATAGACCTTGATTTCACCTTAATAAATTTGAAATCACTATTTCTTCAGCCTTACATAGTTCCAAACTATATTGAGAATCACTATGTATACTTTTTTTAAAGGCAAAGAAAAATAAAAAACAATGACAAAAATTCTGAAATATGTACAAAGAGGCAATGTAATCCCGTGCCTTGTGGCACCCTATCTGAAGTAGCAAGGATCTTTTCTATGGTACAGATGTTGAATTAGTGACCTTCAAATATTGTCCTGTTTTCATTAGATGTCTGACATATGTCAGATGAATCTGTTCAACTCATATGACTTTAAATAATTGTTTTCTGTGAATGCATCAGCTACTTATGTTGTCCCAGACTCATCTGTACTACTGCACGTGAACTTTAATTTTAAAAGGCACACTTCAAGTGACATGACTGAATGTCATTGTGTGTAATAGACCACTGGTTTTGTTCTCTTCTTCTTTGCAAAATGATCACCTAGTTAAATGGGATGGGTATAATACGTAAACCTTTAGGTGTATGATGTAAACCTTCAATAACTTAATATCAATAATACAAGTTTTCAGTGCCTTTGATAATTTAGTTTAATTTTATACCCTGTGTCCAAAAACACCCTGATTAATGCTTTACTATTTGTATATGGTGTATGAACACAGAATGAAAGATTCACTTGTGTACATGCCTGATCCAAGCTTACATCTACCTGCTGTAAAACGTGAGCGCCAGCTGAGTACCAGTTTGCACCAAGTTTATAGTTTTAATCATAAAAAAACACATGAAGTTACTATTCATCTTATTGCTGAATAGTAGTTTGAAAAGGCAGAGGGAGGAGCTTTAAGAAGATCCTTTAGTAATTCTGAGAAAGGCTGATTTTCAGTTAAGTACATTTTTGTAAGTCATTTTGTCATTTGGTAAACACACAATGGTTATTCCTTCAGACAGATGAGATATTCATTAGAAAGAGAAATGCGGAAATCACATTACTATTAAAGAATAGCAAAGGAGTGGGAAGCCTGTCAAAAATGTTCTGACCCCAGGAAAAAGAAATCAGAATTGCCACAGAGAGGGACCATAGAATGAAAACTTCTTAAAAGGTTATTTCCATAAAGTCTGAGGAAATCTTGGCCTCCATTAAGATTTTTGTCCCTGAGAGCCTAAACTGTAAGTATGGTAACTGCTTTGTCTGCAGAATGAAAAAGGAGATCTTCCCTTAATCATTATCCTGGGAGTTGAACATCCTGCTAACATTTGAATAAAAATGCCTACTTCATTACTGATGGGAACACAGAGTTCTGTGTATCAAATGATTTACAGTAGAGCTTACTAACAGAGCTATCTTACAAATGAATGGGCTTTTTAAAGAATAATACAAGTTGTTAATGTGTTTAGTATCAAATGAAGTACATAATGCCCACAAATTCTAAAAAATCTACCAAATGAGTGCTGGCTATTAGAAAAATATAGTCCTGTTATACATTTAGGTAAAATGGAATGTGATGATGTAGAAAACAGAATTCTGATGTGTTGACAATACCACCAGTGCTTTTCCTCTAGTAAAATCTCTTAAAATGAGGGAAAACAGAACTATGAAATAACCAAGCTGCAGAGAACCTTGAGAAATCATTTGCCCTAAGCTTCTGCCTTCAAGCATGTGAATGTCTACAGAAAGGGTAAGCAAGTCATGTTGTTAGTTCTATGAATACCAAGTTCCTTCTTTAGCAAATATATACAGCATTTAACTCTGCGCCAGGCACTGTGCTGAGCCCTCTCCAGTAGTAACTGGACATAATTGTTATGGTACTGCTTTTTTCCTCCTTCTACCCCTTTTGTCTCCTCCCCTTATTTTTTCACTACACATCTTTTCTTGTTTTCTTTTTCCACTGCTTGGCCCTCCTTAGTACTGTTCCAGACTTCTTGGGGTCCTCTAGTATAATGAGGTTACTGAACTCTAGCATAAGCCCTTTATTCTCATTGCTTTTGAGAATGTCATGGAATTCATGTCAAATTTCTTATAGAAATCAAAGTAGATTGTTTTATCATTTTGCTTTAATCTCTGTGACTTGTCATTTTATCATAGAAATAAGTGTCCTCGGATAATTTGCTATCCACATAGCATGCATTGATGGTTGTTACTTCCAGTGTCATAATATCACTTATTTAATAATAATATTTTTGGATAAGACTAAAATTATAAAGAGGACTGCATATAGAATATTTTTAAAGTAATGCTTTCTCATATTAAATTTTCAGTTTGTCAAACCACACGAGAATCTTCTCTTTTCCCTCATTCCTGAAAGGGTGAATATGCTTTCTTCATTGTGTATTTTCTCACCTCATTCTTGAGTTTGTGTTTTTTGTCTTATAAATTTAGTAGGTCTTTAGCAAAAACTGCTAACCTTGCTCTTTCCGCTCATCTCTCGAGGACATAGATAATCTTATGTGACTGACATAGTTGTTGTTTTAAATTACAGTAGACCAGTTTTCAAGCCACTTTCTTCCTTATGTAGACTTCTTTGCATGTTGCCCACTGACTTGTGTGTGTGTGCATGTGTATGATCTAGCAACTTATGAGCAATTACTGTATGCCAAGTACTATGCTAATAATTTTAAAGTGTTATTTAATTTCCACAGTAACTTTATGAAGGTTGTACAGTTATCGTCTCCAATTTGCAAGTTTAGAACACTGAGGCCAAGAGCTGTTAAAGTAATTTGAGTAATGTTACACAGTAAGTAAGGGCTAAGGCCAGTATCAGTGTATTCAGCTAGTATTCCCTTGAGTCGTCATTTGTTAGTAATTCTGTTAACAGGACAATTCTGGTTTCCTTAATTCTGATCTGTTTTCTCTTGTTGGAATACCCACATTTAGGACTTCTTAAATTGAGGTATCTGAATCTTGGATTGGACCTTTAGATATGGCAGGTGAATTTTAGACTCTCACACAAAGAATGTTTGTATTGTGGAATACCTCAACTAAAGGATTCTAATATGACCCCACTAAAGTACGAGTATGGTAGTTATATTTTGCAATAGAAAGGGCCATAATATAGTGAATCAATTTAACTCCATCTTCTGGTATGCCCTAATCCTTTGCTTACCCATATCACCATTCCGAGATGAACCAGTTTGTCTTCTCTTTGTCTGCTATTAATGCTGCTTACTTTCCATGAAGCCTCCTTGAGTAAAGAACATGAAGATTACTTCCTGGTTTATTTCATATTTCCTATACTCAAACAGTCAATGTACTTGAGATCCATTATTTGTTTTTCTCCCTCTATGTTTTTATCCTTGAGGATTTCATCTCCCTTTATAACCCTAACTGCTATTTCTCATATAAACGATTTTTAAAATATTTTTTACACTATGGTCCCATGTCTTCAGCCTCTTGCCACACGTGTACACTTGGATATTCTGCTGATAGCTGAAACTCTTCAAGTTTCTAAGGGTGAGCACATCATATTTCCGAGGTTGGTTCCCCTGTCCAAATTCCCAGTTTCTGTTGATGATACTATCATTCTTCCAGCTACCCAGGCTTAAAACCTTGGGGCTTTCTTTTCTTTCTTCTTGTACTTTGCTCTCCACATCTAACCAGTCATTAGATTCCATCATTGCTTCATAATGTCCTTTATTTCCATCCTTATTTTCTATACCACTGCCATGAGCTTATCTCTAATTAGCACTTCAACATCTTGCTCATTAATCGCCCTCTAAAGCTTAGTATGTGGCCTTGTCCATAACAGAGATTCAGGGTATTTTGGTTTTGTGATTGAGACGCAGCTTATCTCCTGCCTCTAGCAACAATGAGCACTTTTGGAACCCAATCGTTCTGAGTTTATCTTTCTTGCATGTGTGTTTCATCTCTTTGATGTATCTATATTCTTTTCAGGTATATATATATATATGTATTTTTTTTTCCATCAGGCTCAGTGATATATACCTGCCTTTCATGAGCTACAAGAGGGAAGGGAACTGAAATTGACCCAGAATTAATGAGTTCCAATGCTTTAAAAGGACAATCAATCAGGATATTTTATCTAGTCAGGGTGAGACAATAAGCTCCATGGCAATGGAGACTATGTTGGCTTTAACACCGATGGATTCCCAGGACCTAATACTATACTTAGCACTAGTTAAGTATTTAATGAATATATGTTGAATGAATTAATGAATAAACACCAGTGATAGTGACAACTGTGCTGTCCTAAAAGAGGAGAACAAAAAATCTCCTGATGACTTGCCTTGTTCACTTTAATATGTTAAACTGAGGGGATTGCACCTAACATGCTGAGATTTTTCCACATGGTCATATATTTAAGGCAATAATTGAATCTTTAAGCAAAATTTATGTTCATGCTAAATTATATTTCTTGTGGGATAGCATGACTTTTTTTTTTTTTTTTTTTTTTTGAGACGGAGTTTCACTCTCATTACCCAGGCTGGAGTGCAATGGCGCGATCTCGGCTCGCTGCAACCTCCGTTTCCTGGTTCAAGCGATTCTCCTGCCTCAGCCTCCCGAGTAGCTGGGACTACAGGCATGCGCTACCATGCCCAGCTAATTTTTGTATTTTTAGTAGAGATGGAGTTTCACCATGTTGACCAGGATGGTCTCGATCTCTTGACCTCGTGATCCACCCGCCTTGGTCTCCCAAAGTGCTGGGATTACAGGCGTGAGCCACCGCGCCCGGCCAGCATGACATGATTCTACTTGGGCACCACAAATTATATTGATAGGGTGAAATGTGTTTTCATGTCTGTTTATAAAATGTGGAATATTATTGAATTACTTTAAGTGTCGTGATTGAGACGAGCTTAAGCTGGTTTCTTTGACACATTTCAGTCTGTCATCCTGTCCTTAGAGACATCAAAAATTAAATGGGGATACTTAAATAATTTAATTTATAAGCTTGCTTACAACTATGTGGTTTATCAAGCCAGATGTTGGCACCCTCAGTTTCTTGAAGCTGAGATGCTGCCAGAACATAAATTAAAATTGGTTCTGCATGTCAAGGATTAGCATGTAAAAAGGAAGAAACTTTTCTGCTTTTTTGTCAAGATAGCCAATATTAGTGTAGTCTTTGCTTGGCAGTGCCATTTTTTTAAAAAAAAATTAGCCAATTTTTAAAAAGAGTATAATTCATTCATAAAATAAGCTTAACTATATTTCAGGGGAAATCCTATTCCCTGTGTATATGATGACGTAACTCACATCTTTATAACACAAAGTCTATAATAGATATGTTATTCTAGTTTCACGCCTCCCTCTCTCCAGAAGTCATTTTCTGCTGTTTTTCAAATTCAGTAGATTTACTCAAGGTTTTATGGTTACACCGCCAACATTTCCAGTTCCTTTTTAAAAAAAATTGGTCTAGACAATATTTTAGCAGGACGTTTTTCCTAGTGAGAAATTATGCATCTGAGCTCTTCTTCCCCCACATAGATGGAAAATAAACAACAGCTTCTATGTAATTTAAGCAAGGCTGTGGGAGACAACTTGAGGTGACAGGAACAATTCAGGACTGCCCACATTCACCCACATTTACCGTGGGACCTTGGAAAGTCAATTGCTCTATCTGGGTTTGTTTCTTCTCATTTAAAACGAGGGGTTGAGGTTGAAATCTCTGTTTCCTTGCATGCTCTAGAATTCTTTGAGATGTTTTAAAGTCTCAGGCCACCTCTCTTTCCATGTTCTTGGCAGTATTAGGTTCTTTCGATTCTTTAAGGCCCATGAAACATTCCAAGGTTCATGATTTCAACTTGACTTTCTATTTTTAAAAGTCCCTACAGCATTTTTATAGTCAGAATGCAGTATGTAGCATGTTTATGCTGCATAATTATGCTTGTCTAATTATTTTTATCTAGTGATCTAAGTATTTTCTTGTGCACTGAAATTGTCTCTCCAACTAGATTGCAAGAATCTTGAATACAGGAGCTATGCCTTCTACTTCTATTTTCTTCATGGAATCTGTTATATTCTGAAGTATGTAAAATTATCAGTTGATTTGGATTAGATTACAATCATTTGTCACCTGGGTTGAAAGAACTTGAAGTATGAAAAAAGGTAGCCTCTTTTTATGGTATATTGAGGCTTCCTGTCTTTGTCTGTTTGGATTGCTGTAACAAATAGACGATAAACTATGTGGCTTATAAACAATAGAAAATTATTTCTCACCATTCTGGAGGCTGGGAATTCCAAGGCCAAGGCACTGGCACATTCAGTGTCTAGTGAGGGCTGACTTCCTGGTTCATAAAGAGCCAGCTTTCTGGTTCATAGACAGTGACTTCTCATTGTATTCTCACATGCTGGAAGAGGTGAGGATCTCTCTAGGGACTCTTTTATAAGGGCACTAATGCTATTTATGAGAACTCTGCCCTCATGACCTAGTCACTTCCTAAAGGCTCTGCCTCCTAATACTATCGCACTGAGTGTTAGGATTTTAACATGTGAATTTAAAGTGGGGGCAGGGAACACAATCATTCAGACCACAGCACCTCCTCTGAAATTATTCCTCTAGATCCCCTAAATTGAATATTACAATGAAAAATACTTTCTCTGGGTCTTTAGATCTGGGGATGTCATTTGTGTCAAGCAAGTCCTTGTTTGACACAAAGATGTTACTTCGGTTAAATTTTATTTTTTTTTGGACCTTTCATATTAACTTTCCAATCCAATCCAGCCAAAATAAATTGAGCACACATTACATGCTAAGAACTGTGATAGACTCTGTGGTGAGTTGGCGGGCAACTGGTGTGTGTAAAGATTGATAGAAAATAATTTTGCCCTCACTGCTTCACAGTGAGGAAGTTGGGATATAATAGATATAAAAATAAACAAGCAAAATAATCCCTACAATATAATTTAATAAGGACAGTAATAGAGGTACATATGAAGTGATTTGGAATCACAGGCAAGAAAGCATCTTACTATATCTTATGGCTTACATCTGGGAATATACTACTGAAAGGTAATGATTTTAGAAAATGACTAGGAATTTGGTTGTCAGAAAAGATAGGAAAGTGCATCATAGTAAATATATTAAAGTAAAAGCACAAAGGTGTGAAATCTATAGTATATCTGAGGGATTATATGATATAGTATAGTTAATTACGGGATGTTCAGGGAAAGCATTTCAGGAAAAGGGACTGGAGTGGTAATAAGCTTTTTAGCTCATCACTGACCTTCCAAGTCCATTTTATTCCCTAGAAGGTATACACCCTTGCATTTTCTAAATGTGAAGAAGCCCATAGCGTGAGAGAGGTGGTCTGTAAGACGAATTTGTGGAATTATTTTCCTCCTGTCATAAAATTTTCAGAATCAACTTCTTCAACTGTCCTATATATTTAAGACAGTAATTTTTTGTTCTTTCCTCTTGCATGTGTATTAGGAATGGTAAGATCACCTGAACTCATTTTATGACTAATTAAAATAGGGGAGGAAAACCCTGAATATGCATCTGACACTGAACTCTTAACTCACAGCAGTAGTTGGCAACACAGATAACTGAGACTACATTGCATTCAGGCTTGAATACAAGAAGCTTGTTCCACAAGCTTGGATGGAGACCTCTCTCTCTGGTGCACTTTTCAAGTATCAGTGGTGGATGTCTCCTGTTCCCTTCAGGCAACCAGGGACTTCACATTTATCCTCTTCCTTTGTGTCTACTCCCTTCTCCCTCAAAAACATAAGGCCTGCTCTAAGAAAAGGAACCTTAGTCATTTGGAACCATAAATGACTCCTAAGGCTCAGTGGGATAGTCTCCCAGTGCTGTTTGCATTTTAAGAAGGAGATAAAGGCCTCACTTAACGTAAATCACAAGCTTTAAATTTTACAGCAACACCTAGTCCAATGAGGGAGGCATTCAGTATCTTATCGTAATGATAGGTACTACCCCAACATTAATATCATGAAGTCACTGATAACATTTCATGTCCTTTTATGTTATCCAATAATATTAAGCTATTTGAAGTTTGATAGGTTTTGCAACTGAAATGAGAATATACAGCTAGATTTTTATAATAAAAAACAGTATAAAGAATTTGAATTTCTATGTTATTTTCCATACTTACTGTTTCCCTTTATAGTAATGAATAGACTAAGCCAGGCATAAAAAGAGAGTGAGAACAACAACAACAAAAAACATGAATGAAGAAATGACTTTCTGAGCTTTTGGCTTGTTCCTATGGGACCTTAATTTAGATTTCTCTTATGTGTTTCTGAGTTTAAGAAACTGACTTGTGATTGGCAAGAAGATTGCTAAGGTTTTGAATAGAAACTTAGCTACTGAAAGAATTGTATCTTAGATGAGCAGATTAGGGTAGGTTCAGGGTAGTTAGTATTGAGATAAAATGAAGACTTGTAAACATATCTGAGGGTCAAATATAAAGTAAATATCTCATTTCCCTTAAAAGCAAAGCTAAAGCCAGACTGTGCAGCAAATTAAGAAAGAAGAAAATTACTCTGATTTATACCAGCCATGTGTGGCCACCACAGCCAGTTTGTTAGTCAGTTCATTGTAATTGGATTTCTGAGTTATTTTTTTTCGTCCTACATTATTGCCATCTGTAAAAGGAATGGGGTCGTTTTTCAGCTTCATGCATTGATAAGTAGGTATACAACTCCTACAGTTTTTCATATGTGTCTATTTTTTGCCACTCTGCTGATAAATATGTGACAAAACAGAAGTCAGTATATTGCATTTTACTCTTTCAGTAGAAAACGTCTTCAGCGGGAATTACAATATGATACCTAGTGATCATAAGTAGAAAAAATTTATTTCAGCTTGCAAATACTCCTGTGGTATACCTGGCTGGGCTCTAGGCACTGAGATAGACACGAAAACAAAAGACGTGGCTTCTTCCCTCAAAATGCTTACCCTCTAGGATAAAAAAAATATGATCTACACACACACACACACACGAGATGTTGGTTTTCTGTGGCTGTGTAACAAAGCATCACAAACTAAGTGGCCTGCAATCACACCAATTTATTATCTCACAGTTTCTTTAAGTCAAAAGTCTGGGCATGACTTCATGACTTAGTGGTTTTTCTGCTCAGTCTCACAAGGCTGCAGTCAAGGTGTCGGTTGGGCTTATTCTCATCTGGAAGGTCAACTAGGGAAGTATCCACTTCCAACTCCCTCAGATTATTGACAGAATTAATTTCTTTGTAGGTGTAGAATTCATGGCAGCTTGTTTCTTCAAAGCTGGTAATTGCGACAGAGGGTCTCTGCTGCTTCAAATCTGTAATTTCAGGAGTGACTTTAACCCCCTTTTAAAGGACTGTCTTGATTAGGCCGGGCTCACCCCAGATAATTTCTGATTAAGTCAAAGTCAACTGGCTGGGGCTCTAATACAACTGGAAAATCCTTTTGCCTTTGCCATATTCTGTTGGTTAAAAATAAGTTACAAGTTCTGCCCACACTCATGGGGAGGGTATTACACAAGGGTAGGACTTACTGAATGTCACCCTAGGATGTGTTGGCCACACACAGCAAACAGTAAATACAAGCAATGACAATATAAGTATCTTGATTTGGACAACAAATCTAAGTGGAAAGTATGTACAAGGACTGAGGAACACAGAGCCAAAGCGTGATTTCTGCATTTATTCAGCAAGTTTACTATGCACTAACCATGTACCAGGACCTGTGTTAAGCTCTGAGGTTGAAATATATGTAGAATGGCAAGTACCCTAGGTAACTCTTGAAAACATACAATGTGCAATTCCGGAAGACTTCAGAACCCTAAAGACATAGATGCTGATAAACATGTTTACTCACAGCTATGAGTTCCTTATATCTTGCTGTGGAGGTACAATATGACAGACACACATACACACACACACACACACAGAGAAGCATGTCTACAAAGCAGTATAAATGGGTTTGACTGGATATAACAATCTCCAAATATATCCCTTGACACAAAATCGTGATTACTTTATTCTGGTCTCTTTACTTACTTTGTGTGGAAGTTAGAAAATTGTAATAAAAATGGCCAGGGTTTGGAGATCTCACTCTTGAGTCTATTCAGTTAGTGGCAGCTTCTCACTTCAGTCAGTGCATTGCATGTCACTTAATGTTTGCTTGAATCTTTTTCTATGTACTTTACTTACCTTACTGGATCCGAACACCCGCCCTATCACACACACACACAGCAAAATTTACCATGTCTACTTTATAGAGACATTTCTTGTCCATATTTAGATAAGCAGGATACTGAAAAACATGGGCTAACCCCTAGGTCTTCTCACACCAAATCCAGAGTTTTCTATGCCATGTTAATGAATTAACAAGAAGGAAGTGACATGGAGGAAAAAAATAATATAGAAAACAAATTATCCAGCTTCACTAGTTCTACCATATATAAGCTTTACCATCTCATTCTGTTTTTAGTGGACCCATTTTCCCTTGGTCATTTTTAAGCCCCAAATCATGGAGGCTGGAGTCTTTTATGAAGTTAGAGTATTTATACTCAGGAGTTTATGCAAAGAAAAGTTGTTGTCCCTAAAATGTGCCCTCAGACTCAACTAGAGGGACCACTTCCAGTGAATAGGTTCTTCGTGCCCCATTTGTTTCTTGATCTCTCTACTGAGAGTGCAAACAAGCTTCCTGTTTTCACAATGATTGTAATGATGTGAAGATTTACCCATTGGGAATGAGACTGAAATCACCAAATCATTTCATATGGGCTATTGCACAACTGACAGTTACGATAATAAATTTCAGGACACTGCTGACTGCTTGTTCAAATCAACTTTGTGATTTTTTTTTTAGTTCATCCAGTTTTCCTCCAGATTTTATGTCCTTTCTATTATTCAGGCTACTTAGGCCAAATATTTAGTCAGTTTTTCCATTTTGTAGCCTTACTGTCTACATCCAGGTTTTACATAGTATATGGAAGAGATTACTTGGTCACCTAAAGCTGCTCCATCCTATCAGTGGGAAAGTGTGTCAGGCAATATATCCTGAAAAGAGTGAACATTTGCTTCTCATAATCTAATTGTGAAGTCCCTCTTAGGAGTCTACTGAAATGTTTGTTTTTTGCAGGTGAAATTCAATGACATAACAACAATGCTGTATATGAAGCCATAAACCAAACTCTTTATAAGGATTTGATTATGAAGAAAAAGGAATTTATGGTTCCAGCCTTTTAAATACCACCTAATAAGCAACTTTATCTGTCCTCAATTATTCATAAGTCATTTCACAGATACATTATGATATACCAGCCTTCACCTCCAAATATTTTTGGGAGCATGTTTTTCCAAAAATCTCCTTGTAAGATTAAATTTAAAATTTGAGTATCTCAGTATTCAATATGGTCTAGCACAAACATCCTTAGTCTCTCATTTTACACTTTAAATTTATTAGACTAGGAAACTGGGTCCTTAAATGTTAGTTGCTGGCTTTATTACTAACTAGCAGTATGATGGTGAGAAAGTCACAACCTCTCCAGAACTCTGTTTTCTAGTTTATTGCCCAAGGCACTTGTGGTGAAAAATCATGATAGCATATATAGAAAAACTTTATAGAAAATGGAGCACAATGGACAGAGTAGTTATTATTAGTAATAATAATGTTTGGTTATATAGTAAAATCTTGCAAGCAATCACTTTCTAGTGTGAACACAGGTATTCTTAAAATTGTTTCATTTGAACTTACATGTTGTTTTCTAAGAAGGTCATGATGTTTTACAGTTACCAAGTATAAATAAAAAGAGACAATGCATTTTTTTTTTTTACTTAAAGCAGTATATATAATTAGTGTCTACTCACTAACAAATAGGGTATAAAAAATGAGGTACTGCTCATTATTCTGCTTACAGTACTATATTATATATTCATATGCATTTTAAAAACATGCTTTAGCTCAATATATACCACATATGAAAAACCCAAGTATCATCAGCACCAAATCATTTGAGTTATTTTTTACTAACATTATTTTCTCTTCAATGCCAAGAATTGTGACTGTTGAAAGAACCTAGAAAGTAATTCAGGCCAACCATGATGGCTTGAAAATGTGACTAATTTATTAGTCATGGCAGTGATAAACTATATAGTGAACAGAGAGAAGACAAAACGTTTTCCAAAAGAAACGTCCATGTAATTTTCACTGCCTGAGTTCTCCACTGAAGTAAGGTTAAGAAGTTAGCATAATGTTCTTCCTGAACTGTGGGCCTCATGCCACAAGGCTTTCAGAAGTTGAGCAGAAAGCAGTTTAGCATTTGTCTTCCAACTGTCATTAAAAGGATCTCTGCTCTTCCCCTTACCTGTATCCATGGGAGTCTCACCACATCAAGGAACATTACCTGTCATTGTGCTGCATTTAAGATGAATTTTTCTTTTTCCAATTTTTTATTTCATGCAGCATAGTAAAGTAAATTTAGGCTTCCTATGGAGAAGACATCTTACAAATAAAATAATGTCTCAGATCTGCATATACATGTTTCTGTATTAGTGTTTAATGATTTTGTTTTGAATCAGGAGTGTAGTGACTATTAATAGAGCCAGAGAAAATATGGCAAAAATCCAACTTTCTACACATTTATGTTTAATATGCAAAACCCATCATTTTCCATTCTGTTCTTTCCTGCCTTCTCTTCCTGTGTCTCTTCCATCCTCATAATGGTTGTAAGAGTCTGTATAATTTTGTTAACTAGAGGTTATGCAAATTAATAGAGAAGGTTTCTTTTGATGGTCTAGATAATGTGAAGAAGAACCATTTTCACCCTGTAAACGAATCTGTAATGACAGACACTCAATGTCGGTTGTGTCACTGACAACTCCAGCTTTAGCAACCTTTGTCCTTCTGGATGTTTTCTAGTCATGAACATGATATTCAGTAAGGAACATCTTTTTGGTAGAAGTTGACTGGAGGTGATGGCTGGTATTGGATGTAAGCCATACTCCCTTTCCAGAAACTTATCATATTCAGGACCAATACTGATTGACTCTGTTCTAGTATGTCTTCAGTAATAGAACAGTGCCTACAACTATGGCATATTTATACAAATTAATGAGCCAGTAGAGAATTAAAGACACAGGAAAAGAACTTTTCCCTGTTAATTTACTCAATAAAGTATAATTTGGAAGGTTGCTATTATGCCTTAGGTATATTCTTAGTCCAATTGAAAAAGTCAATGAGGCAAGTTTACAAGTATTCATGAACTGTCTGCTATGTGCTAGATTATTTGCTAGGTACTCTGAAAGGTGCAAAGCAATAATTTTGACATTTTAAATGTTATCCTTATGTGCTTTAGACTTCAAGTGCAATACAAATTCAGAGAGGTGAAACTTAGTGTAGCCTGTAGTATTTGTTGATGGCTTTGTAGAGGAGTTAAGAGACTAGAGCTTGAGGAAAATCTACAGTCTGGAGAGATTGAGAAGAGTAGTGAAAATATTCCATTTGGGCAGAATGACATAATGAAAGCCTCAGACTTTATTTGATAGGCAAGAATAAATTGTTTGAGAACTTTAAGCAGGTGTGTGACATGGTCAAATAGTATTATGAGAGGAATTGAAAGTGACTGGAGGAGGGTGATGGCTTATCATTTAGAAGGGTATTGCAGTAAGCTGTTTATCAATCACTTAAACGAATGGTCAGTTCAGGCTTTGTGTACACACATGGCTGAAATCAGTCAAATAACTAGTTGTTTTAAAATTCACTGACTTGGAACTGTTGTGAAAACATCTAGTTTAATTGAATTTACTTGTTTCTCTCCAGATCAGCTCATTATTACATAAGCACTATGTGTTAATTACACTCAGAAAAAAAAATCACTTAAGCTTGTTGTTTCACGGCTTACAGGCAAACCAGCTTGTAGATTACCAAAAAATTTGGTTTTTCAGTTGGAAGTTTCAGTGTTGTGTCGATACAGCCTTTTAAGAGTTCCATAGATATTGGCAGGTAGTACTAAGATATGTTAGAATTATACGTTAGGAAATAGACTTAAGTTATCACCAGTAGCAAAGTAAATCCTTATGCAAAGAAGTGACAAGACTCTCATAATATATTGTTAAATAATTTTCAGTGGTTTATAATTCATTAATGTATACATTAAAAATTATATTAATAGAATGAAGAATGAGAAGGAAAAAGTGACAAAAAACACTTTTTATTTGTCATTTTAAAAATAATCCATATTGAGCCAGTACAGTGGCTCATGCCTATAATCCCAGAACTTTGGGAGGCCAAAGTGGGTGGACCACCTGAAGTAAGAAGTTGGAGACTAGAATGACCAACATGGTGAAACCCCATCTCTACTAAAAATACAAAAATTAGCTGGGCATGGTCACGCGCACCTGTAATCCCAGCTACTCAGGAGGTTGAGGCAGGAGAATCGCTTGAACCTGGGAGGTGGAGGTTGCAGTGAACCAAGATCATGCCTCTGCACTCCAACCTGGGCACCAAAGCAAGACTCCATCTCAAAAAAAAAAATAATCTATATTGAATAACATTACTATTGTTAGGAAACAGACTTGTCTGAAGACAAACAGTGTGTTTGTTAAAAACATATTCCGAAGAGTTGGTATCAGGCTAAACATTAAGCAGAGATCATGGATATTTGTTAAACATTTATTGTCTGGGATCTGAATGTCATGTCAAATTTACTTTACCTGAAGGAACATGAACTGCTCCATCCTTAAAAATACCCTAGGGCATCTTTATTTTTGTTCCTAATAGCTAACTTAAATACAATAGTTAGACTGATTTCTCTTGGTTATTTACTAGTGATGCTTTCTAGATAATTATTATGATGTCATTGGCAATGCCAAGTAAGTTATCTGGTCATGACAACCTGTTGCAAGAGTGGCTCACTAGCTAATGACACCGATCCCAGGATGCATGGGGCAATATGATATGAGGCAAGAATGGTCCTTTGAGAAAAGATCCACTTCTCTGTGGCAGTTCTTGTCCAACAAACACACACTGCCACTATTAAGTACTGTCCAGCTTCCAGATAATAGCTATATCCATTATCTAGCATCCAGAGAGGTTAGAGGCAGTAATACCATTTAAGAGGCTGTTGGCATGGCCCAGGAAAACATCAGTGTTAGCCTGAAAAAAGTGGTGGCAGAGGGAGCAGCAAAAGATGAATAAATGATAGAGACATTGTGATGGTTAAATTTTCAAACACTGGTAACTCTGGCAAGATGGAATACTAAATGTGAGAAGAGAGAGAATCAGAATAATTCCAAGGCTTCAATCTTGGGTGATGAGAGTATGGGTGCTATTAAATGAAATTGGGCATTCAGGAAGTAGAGTAAATTTGTGATGGGGAAAGATGTTCTATTCTGGACATGTGGTCTTTGAGGTGTTCAAGGGGGTGACTGTTGGGATTGTGAGATTTGGGTTTAGAAAAGAGATTAGAACTGCAGACGTAGATATGGGAGTCATCAGTATCTTCAAAATTTAGGTGTTATTTGTAGCTGTGGCAACAGATACAATTGCCCATGGAGGGAATATAGAGGGTCAACAAAACAAAATAAAGTAAAATAGATTGAACAAAAGACTTGAGGTGTTGGTGGAGAAAGAGTTGTCAATAAAAATGTTAGAGAAGGGGCAGAAAGAAGAATGAGAATCTGGACAAATTAATGTTTCAGAATCTACAGGAAGAGAGAGAATCAAGAGATGTGGAGGTAGTCAGCACCATCAGACATTGCGGAAAAGCTGAATAGACTGAATTTTTTTTAAAAAAAAAGCACCTGTATTTGGCACATCGGTGAACTTTATTTAAAGAGCAATTTCAGTGGAGTAGAAAGAGCACATATCAGATTACAGTGAGTTACTGAGGATGTAGAAGTAAAAGATATATTCTGTGTCACACATCATCAATGATAGAAGCTATAGTGATAAAGTAAAAAGAAGGGGGAAAATTGTCTTAGCTTTATGGATTTTAATTCTGAGAGTGCATGAATGCTTCATTAGGTAGCATCCTCAGTCCATATGCTTATCCACCATGAATCCAGTGTAACTCTTCCATCTATGATATCTAGAGTAGTTTGCCCCTCATAATATTAATATGGCTGAAGCAGCTTCTGGCATGACAACGTTATACAACAATGCAGAAAGGGGCGCAAAACCAAAACCAAAACCAAAAACAAACAAACAAACAAACAAAAAACACCTGTTTCTTGTAATTCTTTAAGTGCTAAGAAATTTTTCTCACCTCTTTACCCCAAGGAACCTTCCTTTGCCATCTCATTGGACAGAATTAGGTCACATCATTCTTCCTTAGACAATCACTGACAAAAGAACACATAATTACCATAATCCACTTATACTAATCAAGATTAACACTCCATGATTGAGTCAGGATCTGGAGATGCAGCTTTAGCTGGGACCTGGATCTAGGGCTGGGACTAGACTTTCTATTTAAATTAGCTTCATTAAAATACAACTCACATACAATAAAACTCACCCATTTAAAGTATACAATTCAATGGCTTTTGGTCTATTCCTAGAGTTGTGCATCCATCACCAAAGGCAAGTTAGAACAATTTTATTGTCCCTAAAGGAAATCCCATGTCCATTAAACAGTCACTATTCATTTTCCCTTCTCCCAGTCCCTGGCAAACACTGGTATACTTTTTGTCTCTATGGATTTTCCTAGTCTGGATATTTCATATAAATGGAATCATACAATATATGGGTTTTGATGACCTGATTCATTCATTTAGCATAAAGTTTTCAAGGTTCATCCACATTGTAGCAGGTATTAACACTTCATTCCTTTTTATGGCTGAGCAGTCAACCTTCTATGAATTCTGCATTTGTGTATTCAACCAACTGTGAATTGAAAATATTAGAAAAAAACAATAAAAAATAAAAATGCAACAATAAATAGAATACAAATTAAAAACTAATACAGTATAAAACTATATAACATTTACATTAGATATTATAAGTAATCTAGAGATGATTTAAAGTGTACCAGAGGACGTGTGTAGGATACATGCAAATACTATGTTTTTTAGATGAGTGACTTGGGAATGCTCAGACTTTGGTGTTTGAAGCAGTCTTGGAATCAAGCCTGAGGATATTAAGGGATAACCATATAATATTCCATTGTATAGACACAGATATTTTGTTTTTTTGTTTATTAGTTGACAGGCATTTTTTTTTTAATGTTTTGGCCATTGTCAAAATGCTGCTATGAATGCTTATGTACAAGTATGTATATAAACATGTTTTCAGTTTTTTTGGTTATATACCTAGGAACAGATGTGCTGGGTCATCAGTTAACTCTATGATTAGCATTTTGTGGAAATGCCAACTGTTTTCCACAGTGATTTGTCGGGGACCATCCGGGATGGGTAGGCACGTCTGCCGGGGGTCTCTCGACCTGCAAGAGGGTCCCAACACCTGGAAGAGGGCGTGTGCTTGAAGAAATATGAAAGACAGAGAGCAGGGATCTGGAGGGCTGGATAGGCTGTGCCTAAACAGCAAATTTTATTTTTCAAAGGCCAGGAATAAATACACTTTCTTGGTTCTGGTTTACGTCATTGCAAGAGGAAATGCAAATCTACCTTACATGGCCTATACAATAGAGAAGTCAGATACACAATCAGTGGTTGCAAGAGGAAATGCAAATGTATACCTTACATGGCCTATACAATAGAGAAGTCAGATATGCAATCAGTGGTTGTAAAAAGTAACAGAATTTCCTGTGATCACAAAGCTTGTTTTAGAACTGAGATGTGAAAAGGTTTTCTGGTTTTCCTCATCAGAATATCTTTTAACTAGATTCTCCTTTGTCTGCTCCTGGCTCAACTTATCTCAACTCCCCCATTCAGGAGTCAAAGCCATCCCGTATGGTGGCATTTGCTTTGCAAATATCCCGACAGTTAAACCATTATCTAGGGTACAAGGCAGTCAGGCAAGTAAAGAAAAGGTTAAAGCTTACTCTTAAAGAGTCATAAAAAGTTAAAAGCGGAAACTGGTTGCTGGCAGGGGGTCACTCGGTCTAGCAGCACTGCATAGTTTTAGGCCCAAATGATACCGTGGTTGATATTAGAAACTGATCATTCAACTTTAAGTTCCTTTTTCCCGATAGCTCGACTACCTCCAACAGGAAACTGTGTTTGGAATCAAACTCACCGTATAGTGAGACTCACGCCTTTTGGGGGTCTCACACAGGAATGTTCCCCACAGTGATTGAACAATTTTACATTTCCATCAACAGTTTAAGAGTGCCCCATCCCAATTTCTCCACATACTCTATAACACTTGTTATCTTATTTAAATAGCTATTATAGTGAATGTGAAGTAGTATCTTATAGTTTTATAGTCTTTCTTGAAGCATATGGATAAGTGGAGGAGCGAGGATACCTGAACAAATCTGGGATGATCTTAAGACAATGCCATAGAACTGTTGTGTGACCTCCATGATCATTTGTGAGCTATTGTACACAATTTCTTTCTCTCTTTTTTTTTGAGATGGAGTTTTACCTTGTCACCCAGATTGGAGTGCAGTGGCGTGATCTCAACTCATTGCAACCTCTGCCTCCCAGGTTCAAGCACTTCTCCTGCCTCAGCCTCCTGAGTAGCTAGGATTACAGGCACCTGCCATCATGCCCGGCTAATTTTTATATTTTTAGTAAACACAGGGTTTTCACCATGTAGGCCAGGCTGGTCTTTAACCCTTGACCTCAAGTGATCCACCCACCTCAACCTCCCAAAGTGCTGGTATTACAGGCATGAGCCACTGTGCCAGACCTCCAATTTCTTTTTTGACTGGACTGTTTTCTACTAGTTAGTTGTGCCTCCTTTGGGTCTTAAAATCTCACCTCTTCATGTGCTCATGGACTGTTCTGTCTTTACTCTCCTATACAGCTTGGATCTCTGCAAGCTGACCGTAACCTTCTTTATTTAAAGAAACAAGTGAAAATTAACTGTTATAGGCCAATAACAGAGTCTGATCACAAATAAATACAAAAATGTTCATATTTAACTTAATTTGATAACTTTATTGATTTTACTTCAACTTTACATTTGACACATTTTTTGAATTATCAGAATTTCCACGTACTGACTCAGGAAAAATTGAGTATAGTAGGCAAACATATTTGGATTTAATAATATATTCTATAATTAAAATATGTTATGATAAACATAATTCTTAAAATTCATCTAGGCTGATCTATTGGTTACCCCGATAGATGATATGGATGTTACAATAGCTAATTGGTTAACACCAGTTCTTAGAGGACTATATATTTTTCAGACCTATTTATCTCAAAAGCAGGTGTTAGGTTTGGTGAAGCATGGCAAAGAGTAAATTTTTAGAAACATAGTCATGAGCATAAGAAGTCTTACTCAGGAGATGGGTGTGTGGGTCCTGTAAATACTTAGGCTAACACTAAGTTCAGTCTGAGAGTTCCAAGGGAGCTAGCATGAGAATATGTTAAAGGACTTAAAACCAAAAGTGAGAGTCTACAGCTTTTTTCTTATGATTAGCAATCACATGCCCAAAGAGTTGTTGTGTGAAACCCCAGGACCATTTGTGGACTATAGTACCCAATTTCTTTTTTGACTGGACTGTTTACTACTGGTCAGTTGTACCTCTTTTGGGTCTCAAAATCTCACCTCTTCATGTCCTCATGGACTGTTTCTGCCTTTACTCTGCTATATAGTTTGAATCTCTGGAAGCTGACTCTAACCTTCTCTATTTAAGTAAGCACTTTATTTTTGTGATCAGACACTGCTATTTGCCTAGCCAACAACCATTTCCTCTTACTTCATTGTTAACATTATGTTGAATTTTTTAGGTGTCTTAGAATTTTAGATTCAAACGCATACTTTATTTTTTAAATGAAAGGGAACTTAGAAGTCATTTAGTTGGTGTTTTAAAACTGTGGGTGGGTGATTTGCCTACTAATACCTTGCTCTCTCTTTGGAATATATTAAATCAGCATCTCTGGGAGTGGAACCAAAACACTGGTATTTTGCTGTCTCCCAAGAGTAGTTAAAATGTGCATCTAGTTAGTACTAGTATACCCTCCCAAAAATTACTTTGAGAGACATGGATGTTAATGCTATAAAAGGCTATGCTTTGGTGCAACCCTAAATTTTTCTGACTGATATTATTGTAGACAACCATGACCCTGTATCTCTGCTCCAGAGTGTTCCTTGATACCTCTGTAAAGACCACCTTGATGAGGAAGGACCATAATTGACTCAGTTTGACATCTCGCATGATTAAAATACACACACACACACACACACACACACACACATTTGTTTATTATCTATGTCAGGATGTAGGTAAGAACATATCCAAAATATCCTTCTTTCCATAAATTTGATGTCTCTATTTTTAGTTCAGAATTACGTGTATTAGAAAGTTATCCTCACATTAGCATGATATTTGCTATATACATTTGGCTTGAAAGATAGGGTTTAGGAATACTAAAGCAGATTGAATAGTCTTTTTTACCTTTTATCAGCTAGTGAGTTTGTTCAAATAATGACACTTTTTCCCTGACTTAGAGATACTTGTTTGGATATGTGCTTAAGTGAAGGGTTTTGGGAAACATACTTAGATATATCCAGGTTTTCTTCCATGAATTGTACTCTAATTAAGCTCAGAGTAACATAGGAATGCCTTTTTATACCTTGGTTTTGAATCCATTCACTTTAGGAATGCATTCGAAACATGGCCATCAGTGTTGAATTCATAATGCAAAGTTATTTGGAAATTGAGGCATGTTCGTTCGTTCGTTCCCACCACATAAACTTGTTGAGAGATCAGCCATTCTTGAAAATTGCTCCCAGAGAAACCAATCATCATCAAGTTTTATTACACGTGCATAGTGTATAGTGCTCCAGGATCTATAATGATAACAAAACATAGTATCAGTCAATGGATACAAAAGCATATGTAATGTATAAATGTCTATCTGCATGCAGCATTGTACTGAGCACTTAGGTAGTAACTTGGTGCTGACATTTGTATTTTCAAGCTATATTGCATATTGGGGTGATTGCCATAGCAATGTAGTTAAACAGAAGCAGAAGCAGAGAACTGTCCCAGAGCTTCTTACAGGAGGCAAACAGCTTATGTCTACATGTATGACTATAGAACCATTTTCTATGTAATTTAGTAAAAAATGATCAGCTAGACCAGTGACTTTCAACTCTGGCTGCATATTAGAATCAGCTAGGGAGAGTTTTTAAAAATAAAGACCACCAGTTCTTTCACAGATTTTGGTTCAGTTCATCTGGGGTGGGGCCCAGGCATCAGTATTTTTAAGTCCCCCCCAGGTGATTCTAATATACAACCAAAGTTGAGTTATCTTGTTTACTGCTACAGTCTCTTGTCCAGGCCAGTGCCTGGCATATGATAGGTCAATAAATATTTGTTCCATGCAAAATTACCATCTCTAGAATTGGTAGAGAGCTGAATATTTAGAATCAGTTGTCCAGGCATTCAAAAACCAATATTTTTATGGAAAACAGTTGGGCAATTTCTCAAAGAATTTAAAACCGACCTACCATTCAGCCCAGCAATCTCATTATTGGGTATATACCTAAAGGAATATAGATTGTTCTACCATAAGGACACATGCATGCATATGTTCACTGCAGCACTATTCACAATCATAAAGACATAGAATCAACCTGGATGTCTATCCATGGTGGACTGGATGAATAAAATGTGGTATATATATATATACCATTGAATACTACACAGCCATAAAAGAAGAATGAAAGCATGTCCTTTGCAGCAACATGGATGCAGATGAAGGCCATTATCCTAAGAGAACTAATGCAGGAACAGAAAACTAAATACCACATGTTCTCATAAGTTAAAGCTAAACATTGAATATACATGGACACAAAGAAGAGAACAACAGATACCAACACCTACTTTGAGCGGAGGGTGGGAAGAGTAAGAGGACTGATAAACTACCTATTTAATACTATGCTTATTACCTGAGTAACAAAATGATCGGTACAGCAAATCCCCATGACACACAATTTACTCATATTACAAACTTGCACAGGTACTCCTGAACCCAAAATAAAAGCTTTTTAAAAATTGCTAAATGTGTATGCCAGTTAGAGGCTTGTGGATAGTTACAAAAGAGATGATCTCACAAAAGACCTCACCAGGAGGTCTTCTCAACTAGTGGTAGATTATGCCTGCTTCTTTCCTAAAATACCAAAGTGTAAAAACAAAAAATACAGGGGCCTTGACCTCAAGATGTTTGTAACCTACATAAAACTACTAATTTTCTACACTTTTTGTGATCTCCTTCTTGCTCCTACGTCCATTAAGAAGTGTGGGCAAACAATACTCTCGGTGAGTCTGCTTTTTCTTTTAATATTAAGAGGAGGAAGGCAGACATTTGCTGTGTGAACAGAGCAACAGACCTTTGTGGCATTTTCAAGGTAGTTTTCAAGTCTGTTAACATAGTAAGGTGTCCAGGTTATACTCTTGCCATAACTTCCAACTTTGAAATCTAGCTTACTCTTAATTGCTTCTCAGGGAACTTTTCCAAACAGAAAACTTTCTAAATAGTTGCTATGTCTTACTCTTTGTCGTGACTTCGATGACTTCAGAGTCTTATCCCAAACCCCAGGGTTATGACTCCAATTTAAATATGTAAATTTAAGAAATGTAATGCCAGTGCCCTTTCTTTTTAGTGTAGATTGGCTCCAAATGCTGGCATAGCTGGGATTTGGTAATTACTTTGTCTTACAGTAAATCTAGTTGGGTAGTGAATCAGGTAACATTTAACTAATTGATTGTATTTTCTTTTTATTAATTCCATGTTTGCAATTGAGTTGAGTTATGTATGAAGCAGTAAAAACATCCTGCTGCTCTTTTTGTAAATGGTGTTATATTTTATCACACAGTGCCTTAAGAATACTAATGCTTAAAAAGATGACTTGAAGATTAAAATGCAGCCTTAGTTTATGGAAGAAATACCACTCAACAACAGTTGATACAACATACATGTAGCGAAAATGACAATCACACTGGTCTATTAAGTGCAGAGACAGATGTCCTATGTAAGAGATTTCTGTGTCATTGCTGGGAAACGTGTGTGTGCATTATTCATCTCTGCTCAGGCACCACATTCAAATCCTTTCCAAGTGTTCCCTTTTGAAGCACTTTCATGCTGAATTGCTGTCTGTGAGTTTTTGCCTTACATTTAACACCCAATTTGATTCCTCACAGAATCACAGTAGCAAAGTAGGGGAGAAACTAAGGGTCAAAGAATAGCTTAATGGGAAAATCCCAGTTTTATGCAATTGGTCTAAGAGGACTCCAGCGAAGAAGTACTTTATGGAAGTGAAAGCTCTGCAAACGTTAGGTGAGACTATTTTTTTCAACTCTGTTTGGCATTAAAATAACCTCAATTGTCCTTATTATTAACTTTCTCCAATTACCCATCAAGAAAAGGAAACAAAAAAAGAAAGAACTTTGAATTCTATTTCTATAGTATCGGCTGAGGAATTTAAGCTAGTCAGGTTTTGTTTTTGTTTTTTTAGCCCAGACAAATATTTCCATTTACATGTGTAAGAGAAAAAGACCCTTTCCTTAAAGGGCTGAATTACCGTAAAAAAAAAAAAAAAGGCCTACGATAAAACAATTACTGTAAAAAGGCCTATAATTTATGCTGAAAGTGATTTTTTTAACAATTCCATTTTACCTGTAAAAGTAAGAGATTTTGGAAATTGCTTTTGAAATATAATTCCCCTACCCCCAAGTCATATGTCCTAAAGACATTCTGATGGTTGAAACTCAAGGTGAGAATTCTGCTGGTTTTACCTTTTTTTTTTTTTTTGAGACAAGTGTCCTTCTGTGGCCCAGGCTGGAATGCAGTCAGTGATGGCATCTTGGCTCTGCAATCTCCACCTTCTGGGTTCAAGCGATTCTTCTGCTTCAGCCTCCCGAGTTTCTGGGACTACAGGCATGCCTCACCACTCCTGGCTGATTTTTTTTATTTTTTTTTTATGTTTATTTATAGTAGAGACGGGTTTCACCATGTTAGCCAGGATGGTCTCGACCTCCTGACCTTGTGATCCGCCCGCCTTGGCCTCCCAAAGTGCTGAGATTACAGGCATGAGCCACCGCGCCCGGCTGGTTTACCTACATTAAAAGAGAACACTTGGTGGCAGTCCCTACGCACCACATTTCCTTCATTTAGCTCCTTCTGGAAGGAAACAGTTTTTACCTCAAGCTTCTCTTGAGTTCCTGACAGATTCCATTCTCCTTGAAGTGAGTGGCAACTGAGTATTACTAAGACAGTTCCTCCAGTGAGGAAAGTGCAGTTGGGGAACCCAAGCCTCATAATTGCTTTTTCATTTCAGACTCAGCTTGCTTACAAAGAAATTGGATGGGATTTAAAGACATACCTTCATTCTTTGTACCATCACTGATGTAATGGTCCTGTCGTCCTTTCTTTTCTCCCTTCTCTCAAGCAACTCTGTCAGCAAGCGTGATTTGAATTAGGCTTGCCCTATTGCCCTCTTCAATAACATCTACCAGCCTCTTGACCATTTAATCCATTTTCAATTCAGAAGATATTTTTGTGGGGCAGTAATCATGGTTGTCACATGTTTCCTTCTTCACAGTGTCATAATTTGCAGAAACTATTCAGGAAAATCTTGTTCCTTATGTTCCCAGAACTGTATGGCTGTCGCTTTCCTCTTAGAAATTTCCCTATGGAAGGATGGCTTTTACTACACAGGAATGCTTTCTCTGAATACTATGACTGGGGAATCTAAATGCCTGTGTTGTTTTTGACCAAATTAACAAAATTTCTATAATTCATGTCTTTTTCTTTTATGGCAATTGAGTAATATTTTGTATGTGTGACTTTTATTTTTCTTTTCAACCACACCTGCTTTGGTCAAGTCATCTCTTACCTTCTTCAACCCCCATGCATTCACATACACATTTCTCCACATGTCTTATTTTATTTTAGTTTATTTTTTTATTTTTAAGATACAGAGTCTTGCTTTGTCACCCAGGCTGGAGTTCACTGCTGCAACCTCAATGCAAACTTGACCTCCTGGGTTCAACATATTCTTGTGCCTCAGCCTCCCGAGTAGCTGGGATTACAGGTGTGCACCACCATCCCTGGCTAATTTTTATATTTTTTGTAGATATGGGGTTTTTTCATGTTGGCCAGGCTGATCTCGAACTCTTGGCCTTAAGAGATCCACCAGCCTTGGCCTCTCAGAGTGCTGGGATTACAGGCATGAGCCACCATGCCCAGGCTCAAGATGATATTCTTTATGACTTTTTTTTTCCGTCTGTTTTAGCTAAAGTTATTGTGAGGCATCCATATATTCACTTAGGCCAGGGTTTCCCCACAAAGGCACTATTGACATTTGGTGCTGGATAATTCTTTGTTGTAAGGGTCTGTCCTGTGCATTGTAGGATGTTTAGCAGCATTCACTACATGTCAGTCCTACCCCCTACCCAAGTTGTGACAGTCAAAAATGTCTCCAACTTTTACAGATGTCCCCAGAGTGGGGGTTGGAGAGCAAAATTGTCCCCAGTTGAGATCTACTGGCTTAGAATATCTAGGACTTGGCCTTTCATTGAAAAGATACAATCACTTTTCAATGTAAACCATATACACAATTTTCAGTTAATGCTTGTTATACTATTTGCATGTACCATACTCATAACCTTCCATAAACTTCCTATTTGAAGAGTTAAAAAAATAGGTTCACCTATTTTTCATGATTGTAACATGATTATATCCAAATAATCCATGTGTCTTTACCCAAGCCCCTTTTATAAGCATTTTCTCTCACAAAGCAATAATCTATAATATACCACAAACAGTTCACCTGTGTCATTTTTTCATTGGTCTCTGATCTGTTATGTTATGCTGACTTGCCATTACTTTTAAAGCAGTGATGCTAAACTATTTTGGATAAATACCTTAATTGCTTTGTAACTTTCCTGAAAGATTAAAGACATTTTATTTTAATATTTGGGTGTATCCTTTTCTACTAAGAATTTGTAGCCGCATTCCTTTTTAAGATGTCATGTTCTAATGATTTATTTGTTAAGTTTACCCTTTCGATATAACAGCTGCTATAAACTTGGGTTGCGTAATACATTTTCAAGATCTGTAGGCCTACTGGAATTTTGATTTTTTTCCCCTGACATTCACAGGAATATTATACAGACAGATTTTCTATTTAAAGATAACTTTGACTTTGTATAAACCTCACTGTGCCATTTAAGTAATAAATATTGGTGCATGAACTGGTTTGACTTTCTGCTGAGAACTGCTAAAAGCCTTTTAATAGAAAACAATGGGGAATGTCAAACATTGAATCACGATCTCACTGAAGCAATTTTTCTTAGAAAGACTTTCGTCACACAGAAGTTTTATCCTTGCTCAAATTTTGCCAGAAATTATATCTGGTTAAAATCTATTGTGATGCCTTGTGCAGCTTGTTTACCCCGTTTTTTATGAATAAAAGGCAGCTTTTTAATATGTTACTAGCTCTTTTCTTCTCTTTTTTAAAATAATTTTCATACTTAAATACTAACTAGCTTTAAACTTACTTAATTTTTATCTGAAGATATATTTAGAGATGAAACTGAAGACTATGTTATTTTAGGTTAGGTATCACTGGGAGAGGTGGATAATAACCACATGTATGTTTAATGCTATGTGACTGGTTGCTTTGGGAGCAAATAAACTAGAATGCCCCCAAAAGAGCCACTCGTTTTACTTTGTCTTGTCGCCAGTTTGTGCCCTCTAACCCAGGCCAGCTGTCTCACAACAGAGGCCACGTGAAAGGAATGCAGTCTTGGCAGAGTTCAGTCATTGTGATAAAAAATTGTTAGAGTAATATAAACAACTAGATTTATTTATCTAAGCATTTATTGCATTTATTTTTACTTTTTTAATCTTCATGGACTCAAATACATGTAAGGTCTGTTCAACAAATATAGCCAAAGCATTTCTTTCTTTCTTTCTTTTTTAATTTTACTTCAGGTGTATACTATATCCAGCATTTCTCCTCATGTTATCCCTCCCACACCCCACTCTCCCTCCACTAACCCCCCTCAACTGCCCCCAGTGTGTGATGCTCCTCTCCCCGAGTCTACGTGTTCTCATTGTTCAACACCCACCTCTGAGTGAGAACATACGCTGTTTGGTTTTCTGTTTTGTGTCAGTTTGCTGAGAATGATGGCTTCCAGATTCATCCAAGTCCCTACAAAGGACACGAACTCATTGTTTTTTATGGCTGTGTAGTATTCCATTGTGTATATGTACCACATTTTCTTTGCATTTTCAATTACAATGTGAGCTCAATGAGTTTTGACTATGCCCTAATTTTTTCAATGTATATAGATCTATTTAGAACAGTTGAAAGGGGAAATCAAAATCAAACAATAATTGTCTTCATGTAAATATAGTCGGCATGTATGGAATGTGAAAAGCCCCATTTCACAGCTAACCACCATTTTGGACTTGCCATTATCTTCTTTTCTTCCTTCTTTTTATTCTTCCTTCCTTTCTACTTCTTTCCTTCCTTTCATTTCTTGACAGCAATGTTTAGCTGGTGGTGATCCTCATTCATTCTCTTACCTTCAGTATTCATGGGGAAATCCTAAAATCTCTTGTTTTGATGCCAGCAACATATTTTGGTTACTAAAACAATAGTTAGGCTCAAATGTTAGAATGTTGCCTGTGTTGGACCCTAAATGAGGTAGATCCTAAGAAACTAAAAGATTTACTTTGTGCTTAGATTGTGTCTTGTATTCCTTCATTGCACACTCCCTTCTTAATTCAGTGCCTTACATATGGAAGTACTTAATTTTATTCTTGATTTTATCAAGATATTCTTACTTTAGAAGTGAAAAAATAATCCTGTCTTCTTCTACTTTTAGTTTCTTCAATAATCACAGTTACCATCTCTTCCCAGATGAGGACAGGAAATGTTTTATGTAGCATTACTCTACAATATCTTAAGTATATAGTCAATTTGTTGGAACTTAAAATGTATTCTAATTAATCCCTTATCGGATGGAATTATTTTCCTTAATCATTGTATATATTAGTTAATTCATTTACTACTAGCCGAGCACTAGGGATACAAATGGATGAGATGTCATTCCTATCCTCAGGAAATAACAATCTGAAACAAGACCTATAGTATAGGTAGATACAGTGTGCCGTGGCAGACAGAGGAAGTTTATTCTGTTAATGTTGACACACGATAGGCTGTAGAGAAAGAAGATGACATTTCAGGTGATCTTAAAAAACCAATAGGAGTTTGCCAGTTAAAAATGTGGTAGTGTATATTGTGGAGGGGATAACATCCATTCCACACTGCAGGCAGAACACAAGCTAAGGTATGGAAATATTTGACTTGTTTGACATGCATGTCATATGTTCCAGTGTGGCTAGAGCATTAGTTGCATTGGGACAACTTAAAACTATATGATACTAGAAAGATAGAAAGATAGTTGAATGCCTATTAATCAATTTGGATTTTATCCTGACAGCAAAGGAGAACCACTGAAGTGTTTTAAGCAGGAGTTTGACAGGATCTGGTTTCTAATTTAGAGAAAAATTTTTTGGCAGCAATATTGAGGATGGAGTGGAGGGAGAAGATGTGGGATGCTAAGGAACCAGTTAAGAGTTTACTGTAATTATTTAGGTGACACACGATGAGTGCCTGGATTAGGACATGGGCATTGCAAGTGGAAATGACGACATATTTCTTAGTTATGTCAGATAGAACTTTAGTAACCAGTTGTATATAGAGAATAAGGAGCAACAAAGAAGAATGATCCCAAGGCTTCTAGCTCCAGCCACTACCAAGGGGAATACAGAAGGAGGAACAGGTTTGGTTAGGAAAGGTGATGTTGGAAGTGTTTGTTATAAGATTACTGTTAGAGGTAATACATTTAGAACTATGGAACTTCAGTTCAAGAGAGAGTTAGCGTTAGAGACAGACTTGAGGGCCATCAGCCTGTCTGAGGTAGTTAAAAGCATGAACCTGAGTGCAATTGCTCAATGAGAGCATAAAGAATAAGAAGAGAACAGAGAAGAGGGCACAATTTGGTGTTGGGGGAATGGGTTTTAAGAAGCTGATAGAAACAGAAAAGCAGACAAAGGGATCAAGTAGTTGGGCTACAGGTGTCATAATTGGACTATAGGAAAACCAGTGCTGTTGGGTAACTGAGAAAAGAATGAGCAGGAATGAACAGAATGAGAAGATAGATAAATTAAGAAAGGGAGAAAAATTGAGAGAGAATAGACTTCAATTGAATACTTGGGGAGAGAGAGAGCAAGGGAGACTGAAAAGGAGAGGGAAAGATATATGTATATATATGTACATATATATGTGTACATATATATACATACATAGATAATTGTTAGAGGGAATATAATTGATACAGAAAGTTTTCAGATAAGGCATTACAGGCTAAGACCACAGATGGGAGTAAAAAGCACAGATGAGAAAGATTCTTGAAAAATTAAGAGGACATTTCTTCCTCTCATGCAGAAGAAAAAGGAGTAAGAATAAATGAAAGTAGATTTTGAAGGTTTAGTTAAGGGAAGTTGAGAGTTCAAACCTGATGACTTGATTTCTCTATGAATAAGAGTAAAAGTCATTGACAACCATGAGAGTGAGTTGGTCTAAGTGAAGTAGGGCTGATATGTCATCAGTATCAGTGATAGGTTTTTGAGAACAAACTTGTGTAAAAACATTCATAAATCTGCAGTGGAACCAATCAGCAAGATAATGAAGGTCTTCTTTTGCTTTTGGCTGCTTGTGAGCAGGAAGAGAAAATGAAAATGAAGCAGGTACGGATGCAGGATTATGAATTAGCAGGTCAGGTGTGGTACCAGGTAAGCTGCATAAGGGACCTGTGGTCACTATTGAGGGTCAGGTAGGCATATAAGGGAAGTTAGGAGGAGGCTGATGGATTAGGAAGTCAGAGACAAGGGATGTGGTTGGAGGTCTTATTGAGGTTTAGTGGGAGTGAAGAAGTATATTTTGGAGTCTAATTATAAGGTTAAAGTCTTGCAGATTTAAATAGAGAGTCTATTATGGCTCAACTAATTTTTATAACTAAAAAGTATGTTGAGTGAAACATGAAAAGAATTTTTAAACTCCTATGAAGTGTGTTGCAGTGATTAGAGCTGTGACAGCTTATAGGAATAAGATCAGAAAAACTGAAACTGGAAATGAAATGCTCTGTGTGTGTGTGTGTGTGTGTGTGTGTGTGTGTGTCTATATACACAGACACCTATATATTATAGTATGATATATACTATAATTATGTAGATATATAAAATATATAATATGCACACATATACATGTACACACACATGTATACATGCGTCTCCATGTATGTACATATGATATATCTTATATGTGTGTATATATCTTATATACATACACAGAGACACATATATGCATATATGTATACATGCATGTGTGTATATTATATATACACATGTGTATATACATATATGAGAAGAAATAAAGATTTATATAGAGTTATATACACACATATGTATGTGTGTATATAAATAAGATATATATACACATAGACACATGTATGCATATTACATATGTGTCTTGCATATAATATACATTTTTTCTTTCAACTGTTTTGAAACAATACAAACGTGAAAAAAATGACAAATCTCTGTTAGGTAAGAAGCCAAAGATTGGTCCTGAGAGGTGATAATGGAAAGTTTTTGGGACTGTGGTCATATTCTTGGTAGGTGGGCTCAGAATTCAAAGTGACTTTTGTATGTTGAAGAAATGGCTAGAAATTAACCAAATTTTATTATGGCATGTTATGGGGTATTGGGGAAACAAATACAAACCATGAGAAAGGGAAGTCTTGCATGTTAATCCTAAACCCTTTAACTTTTCTTATACCACACAAAATATGTGTTACAGTAACTTAGAATGTAAATAGGTTTTCCTTATTTGTAAGAAAAATTGCAAATTCACTCTACCCTTCACTGTATGTACACTTAATTCTCTCTATTTCAGAAATATCTTCTTGAATTGAACTTCATACCTCTATTGGCACATGCAAGTGGTTCTAAGCCCAGTGCTTAGCATATTTCCTGGCACCTAATTTGAAATGTAGATAAACACCTAAATAACAATAAAACACCATACATGCTGTAATAGAAGTATAAAAGGAGGAAATGGTGATGCCTGAGGGAAGAAATGAGCAAATTGTATATAGGTGTGTTAGGGACATATGTCTTTAATCCCATGGCTCTTACATTGACCCTCAAATCCTTAAACCCCCTCCCCAGAGTCTGTTTTCCACCTGGATTCTCCTTTCCTGATATCCTTTTGCCTTCACCAAAATTTGCCACCATTTTGCTCAATTTCACAATAATCTGGTAAAGCAACTGGTACCAATGAGATAATATATTAGTGTATTGATAAGAGCCTTCTGAAGGGATTGTTTCAACCCAAAGAAATGATATCATAAAATCTCAGATATTATTGTGAAAACATGGGGAACGTTATTTACTTTGGGCAAACAGGTTGTCTAGTGACTCTAAAGTCTTATCACATTGGTGTTTATCCGCTTTACATGTAAGACCTTGTGTTTGTATAAAATTTATATATGTTGCCTAGTAAAATTTTGTTGATCATTTGTGCCAATTAAATGGTCTCTGGGTATAAAAGTTGTGATCTGAAGAGGTGCAAAGTTTTAGTGAGTTTTACTATGATGGCTTTCTGAATCATTGTGGCTTCCATGATTAAGAAAGTTTTAAAGCAAGTTGTAAAGGTTTAACTTTGTCCTATGCCAGTAAATCCAACCTTGATCAAACTAACTCAAGTTCCCAGTTTCAAAAGGGCATTTGTTCTCATTGTGTTTTCTGCTTGATTTCCCCTTGTTGAAGTGAAATGGTTGAAGAATTTTAATTTGTCTTTTTTGCATTCAAATATAAAAAGTCATTGGATGTTAGTTGAAAATTTATGAAGTGACAGTCTTGTTAATAAAGATAAATGAGATGGCTTGTTTTATTAATATTAATGTTGCACATAATGTAGCTTTGCTAAATAAATATAGTGTTATATTTTGCAAACTTTGCAAATTAAGAATTTATAGCAATTATAGATTTTAAGGCCAGGTTACAAATTTTCAGATGCATTTTAATTGTTGGCAAATATTTTAAGATTGGAGAATCACTTGGATTTATTTGAAATATTTGTGATAAAACTTAGCTACAGCCTTGATGATTTCCAGTATTTGTAGTGATGTCCTAATTATCATACTATTTACAACAATTGGGAACTAATGGTAATTGAGAAGGAGAATCTTCACAATCTAATAAAAGTCAATCCCATTAATATGAACTCCGTAGGAGAGCCACATGTTCTGGCTGCTGTGAAATGCTTGTAGTCCCCACAAAAAAAGAAATCAGGCCCAGCTTTTCTGTGGGAGATGGGGATTAAATTAATAGATAATGGAGAAAATAAAAAACTGGAATGGGGAGGAGTTGGACGTACCTTCACTTCACTCATTCATTCACTCATTAAATATTTATGAGCACCTGCCAGGTGCCACATCTTGTTCTGGGGTCTGCAAATAAGATAGATGAAGTTCTTGCCCTCATGGTTGTTTATTACTTTACTTTTCAGATATGGATGCTCCTATGCTCCTGTGGTATTCCGTTAGTTGTTTCAGAAACTTGTTTGGTTTATTATGGTCAATGTTCTAAATTAGTTAAGATGATTAAGATGTTGAAGTGCAGAAAGAGGAGGACAGAGGGAAGGAGAGTTGTAGCTGAACAAAAGAGCCATGAAAAGCTTAGCTGTTGTTTCCTTGCCACTCCTCCTCATCACTGCCTGACTTTGACAGTGCATTTGCATTAGCAAATGCAAAGTGTTCTGTAGGCAGACCTGACACCATTCAAAGATTTTCATAATCATTTTGGAAAGTGGCAGGAATTAGAAGTCCAGCATTGGCAGCACAGGATGTAGGGGTGACATTTATTATAGACCATTTTTTGCTTTGTAGTTTATGGAGTGAGGTATGATTACAACTATACTGATCTTACTCAATGTTTAAATTTTATATATTATCAGAACAAGTATTAATGTGTAAGAGAGGCAGATGATGTGAAAATTGAGCCACCTATTTGGGTTCATTGAAAGATTAGTTTTCCAAACTTGTATTTATAAATGACTCAGGACCACTGACAATGCCAATGAATTTAACTAAAAGGTATCTCCAGAATAATACTCAGACATTTTGTACATTTGGATTTATGCTACAATTCAGTGGGGAGCAAAACCATTTCAAAACCATGCAAAACCATTTTATTTTTAATAGTTACTTCTTGCTTTCCTAATAAAAGAATTTATGACTCAAAATTATTCTGGATCAATGAGACATAAGGGACATCTATGAAAAAATAAAAATCTATAAATCATCCAGACTTTTACAAATCCATGTGTTTAATTTCATAGTCTAGAAAAAAAATAACGTCTAGATTTGACTATTTTCCCTAATACCTAGAATTTATATTTTAGATAACATAAAGGGAAATGAAGTAAATGCTGTTAGTTTCTTTCCAAGGAAATCTTACGACTTTTTCAACATTGTATCACAATGTCAGAAAAATTCGTGTTTTACAATTTAGAATTTTATTTGTATATTTTTATTTTATTTGTGCCTTGCTTTTTGTAGAGAACAGTTACTCTCTTTTTGGCAGAATTTCGAATTTCTAATATCTCTTATGCTAGCTGGTATTTTGGTGATAGGTGCTTTTGAAGAAAGCTTCGAACGATTGTAGCTAACATTAATTTCCACAACAGAAGGTGTGTAAACTATTGTCAGTCTTGACAATGTAGAAACAAGATCAGCTTTACTCAAGAAAGTTTTCATTTAGGTTAATAATATTAAAGTAAAATCTCAACTGAGTCTATATCAGGAAATCTTTTATGATCTGATATTATAACACATTCAAGAATAACAACTTTTCCTTTAAATAAAATTAGAGGGAGTTGCTTTGAGGCTGAATAAAAAAATATATTGAAAAACTGTGTATAGTAGAGATATATGCTTCTGCTTTGTTGGAAACCCATTTATCTCTGACTCTAAGACTAATTATATTATTAATAGACACACACACTCTGGGCAACTTGAAATACAATCAGTTTGTTCAGCTCCAGAAGGACTCTCTGAGATAGATTTCTCGCCTGAAAAACTCTCGATTTGACTCCATGTTTTTATGGGATTATTAAGTATTTTTACATGTCTTGCTTTTGCATGTGTATGCATCCCATAATGATGCTTCATACTTGAATTATGTTATTTGTTCATATTCTTTTATCTTATTTTTTTTCTCCTTGGTACACTGTGTCACGTATTACTGATAATTAACAGATGCTCTCTTGATGGGCCAGTTTAGGGGCCTACATCTTATTTCCAAAGGACTCTTGCATACTCCCTCTGATTATTTCCTTTGGATAAGAATTTGGGGACTGTGTATAGACAGCACACATGACACCGAGATCCTTAGGATAAGTTATATTTTCAGATGGCACAACTTACCCTTGTTCGAACGACCTGAAGCTTTTTGGTTTTAGCTGCACCAGGATGAGATGCATAGAGATGCAGAAGTGTCAGACTTAAGTAGAATTGCAGTCCAGGCTCGCCTGTTCACGCTAATGGAAAGATGCCGTGTTGTACCGCAGTGGGAGTTTTTCACCCTTTTTTCAAGAAGAAAATCATGTTTTTAAGTAAAATTTTATGTGGAGCCCCAATATCTACAATAATTAAGAATATGGAGTTGCCCAAATCAGAGAAAGAGCTGAGACCCACCCTCTCTTCTGCTTTGCCTTCTATTAGGCGTCCTTGTCACCCCACTCCATGGCCCTTCAAGAATCTCTGCGGAATACTAGAGCTCTGAGGAATGAGATTGATAAGCATTGTGGTACAATTCATTTTTCTTTTTTAAATCATTGATCATTGACTGAAATTTTTTAAAAACTACATTTCAAAATTGGGGTGTCAGCTATCTAGGGAAATCAAATCAGTTAAAATAGAAGTAGTCTCACTATCCAAACTGGAATGTGGAAGAAATAAAGCCTGCTCACCTTTACCACCCGAACAAAAAATTCAGCATAAAAAGCAATGGAATTTCAAGTAAATTGAAAGCTAAATTGCATAGCCCACCTTCATACTTGCTGTGTGAACAGAAAGGAAACTAACACTTGATGAATATCTACTGTCTGAAAAAGTAGTAGTAGTCCTTCTGCCATGTGCATTATACAGCATTCTCTAATTTAAATCTCACGACAACCCTGGGAGGTGGAAATTATTCCTATTCTACAAATAATGAAAATGTGGCTGGCGGAGATAAAGAAACTTACCTGAGATCACACGGCTAGGAAGTGGAGGCTCTGGGCTCTGAACTCTCATCTGGCTGGCTCGATTGCTCACACCCTTTCTCTGGTGCTCTGCTATATTTCCAGAAATAGAGTGAAGGGAAGCAAGGATATTGTGAAAAATAAACACAAGATTGTCCTGAAAAATATCTATAGAGATGCCCTTGACCACAAACACAGTATTTTTCACTTACTATTTATATACTACTCTGTCTGCGACTCTTCCTTTTATATGCAATATAATTGATATATTCTTCCTTCCTCACCCCTCTTCTATTATGTTTCTCTCCTTTACTCTTTCCCTTCTCTCTATACTTCCACCTTCACTGTTGCACAGTCTTAAGGGATATGGGTCCTCCTCTCATCTAGACAAGGTTTTTGTTGGCTGCAAGAAATGAAAATTCAGTTAAGATAGTAAAGTGAGAAGGTCCTTAAAAGAATATAGAGATACCTCACAGAATGCAGGAGCGAGATATAACTGCTGTGCAAGGAACTGAGGTGACTTTTCCACCTCTTTGTGAGTGCATCGTTTTTCTTATGTCTACTTATCTCTCATGGCTTCTCTCTGCACATCTGCTCTTACTCCCTCTCATACCTCTGCTCCTTTTAATTGGCTCCCTTTGCTTAGGAATCTTTAGCATTGCTCAATATGCATGGCCTGGCCCTAACTCTGCATGGGCTTTCAGATCTAGTGCCTGGAACTTTCCTCCATATCTTTAGTTTTTTGTTTTGTTTTGTTTTGTTTTTGTTTTTAGACAGGGTCTTGCTCTGTCACCCAAGCTGGAGTGCAGTGGTGTGATCTCAGCTCACTGCAACCTCCACCTCTCGCATTCAAGTGATTATCCTGCCCCAGCCTCCTGAGTAGCTGGGACTACCTACAGATGCACATCACCACACCCAGCTAATTTTTGTATTTTCAGTAGACATGGGGTTTCACTATGTTGGTCCGGTTGGTATTGAACTTCTGACCTCGTGATCTACCTGCCTCATCCTCCAGCCTCCCAAAGTGCTAGGATTACAGGTGTGAGCCATCATGCCTGGCCCATATCTCTAGGTTTAATTTCCTGTGGGTGTAAGGTTGGCTCAGCTCAGCTTATGAGTACATTCTCCTTTTGCATTAGGTGTTCAACCCTGATCCAATCAGCTATACTGAAGTGACAGGTCACAGGTTCAAGTATGGTCTCTTCAGTTGAGATTATAGGTAGGGCTTAAACCCTAAGACATGTCTAGTATGCTTTCCTCGATACTGGACTTTACTTCCAGATGTACTCTCCTTCCTTTACCCCAATTACTCTAGAGAAGAAGGGAAGGAGGGAACCCCATGGGTAGAAGGACTTTCTCCTACAAAGGAAGTCAGATTGTTCCATTCAGGGTTTGTGGTGGGAGATGTGTTTAGCTCAGCCAGATTTGGACTTCCCAGAGTGTAGCAGAGGGCTCAGAAACCTTTGTAGGAAATGAAGTAGAACAAGTATTACTTGGGTAATTACTTTTGCAACAACTTTTAAAAATGTATTTGATAAACAATATTTCACATATTTATTGGATACATGTGATATTTTGTTATATGCATAGAATGTGTAATCCACAAGTCAGGGTACTTAGGATATCCATAACCTCAAGCATTTGTCATTTCTTCTATGTTAGGAACACTTCAAGACCTCTCTCCTGGCTATTTTGAAATCTATAATTTGTTGTTGGTAGCTATAATCATACTATTCCGCTATCAAACATTAGAAATTATTCCTTTAATCTAACTGTATTTTGCACCCATTAACCAACTTCTTTTTATTCCCCCACCCATCCACCCACACCTTCTTCCCAGCCTCTGGTAACTATCATTCTTTTCAGTACCTCCATGAAATCAACTTTTTTAACTCCCGCATATGAGTGAGAACATGTGAAATTTGTCTTTTTGTGTCTGGCTTATCTTACTCAGCATAATGACCTCCAGTTCCATCCATGTTGCTGCAAATGACATTTTATTCATTTTTATGGCTGAATAGTATTTAATTAAAGTAACTTTTGGATTAGAATGAACAACATAAAAAGCCTTTACCATGTGGCACAGTCACATTAGACATGGGTCAGAAACGTGAGTACAGTTCATCTTGCCTAAAATTGTCTTACATGTGTAAATGGTATAAATCAGGTTTCTACAAATAAGATGTGCTGGGTGCTTTGTTTCTAATAAATTTATCCATGCTCAAGAGAGAAGTATCTATGATGCTACTGTAGTTTAACGCCCAGTAATATATTACAAAGGAATTTTTTAAATCACTTCAAAGATCATCATCAAATGATAGTGCAGTCTTTGATTACTCCTTGAATACTCTCTCTCTCTACTTTTCGCTCTCTCATTCTCTCTCTCTCTCTCTCTCTCTCTCTGTGAGCCTGAAGTAATGCTTTTATTATAGGCTAAAGAAGTTATATCAAATAAAAATAAATTAAAAAATAAAAATAAAAAAATAAAAAATAAAAAAAGAAATTATATCAAACTTTGTCTCTAGGAGTTGTGATTTGAGTAGATTTTAAGGGTTATGATATATAAGAACTTGGCTGAAATTATTCTAGTATTCATTATTCTAGTCTTGATGTATCATGTTGTGATATAGCAGCTCTCAATTTTGTAAAAAGTCTAAAAAGGAGATTTGGGGCTGAGATGATGGGGTCTTCTAAATATATAATCATGTCGTCTGCAAATAGAGACAATTTGATTTCCTCTTTTCCTATTTGAATATCCTTTATTTCTTTTTCTTGCCTGATTGCCCTGGCCAGAACTTCCAATACTATGTTGAATAGGAGTGGTGAGAGAGGGCATCCTTGTCTAGTGCTGGTTTTCAAAGGGAATGCTTCCAGCTTTTGCTCATTCAGTATGATACTGGCTGTCCGTTTGTCATAAATAGCTTTTATTATTTTGAGATACATTCCATTGATACCTAGTTTATTGAGAGTTTTTAGCATAAAGCACTGTTGGATTTTGTTGAGGGCCTTCTTTGTATCTATTGAGATAATTATGTGGTTTTTGTCTTTGGTTCTGTTTATGAGATCGATTACCTTTATAGATTTGCGTATGTTGTACCAGCCTTGCATCCCAGGAATAAAGCCAACTTGATCGTGATAGATAAGCTTTTTGATACACTATTGGATTCAGTTTGCTAGTATTTTGTTGAGGATTTTCACATCAATGTTCGTCAAGGATATAAAACATTCTATTATAAAGACACATGCACACATATGTTTATTGCAGCACTGTTTGCAATAGCAAAGACTTGGAACCAACCCAAATGCCCATCAATGATAGACTGGATAAGGAAAATGTAACACATTGGAATACTATGCAGCCATAAAAAAGGATGAGTTCATGTCCTTTGCGGGGACATGGATGAAGCTGGAAACCATCATTCTCAGCAGACTGACAGAGGAACAAAAAACCAAACACCACATGTTCTCACTCTAAGTGGGTGTTCAACAATGAGAACACATGGACACGTGGCGAGGGGGGAAGGAACATCATACAGTGGGGCCAGTTGGGGGGTGGGAGGGATAGGGGAGGGATAGCAAGGGGTGGGGAGTTTGAGGAGGGATAATGTTAGGAGAAATACCTAATGTAGAGGATGGGGGGATGAATGCAGCAAACCACCAAGGCACGTGTATATCTATGTAACAAGCCTGCATGTTCTGCACATGTACTGACAAACGTAAAGTATAATAATAATAAAAAAAAAAAGCCTAAAAAGGTTTCTTTGGGACACCCCAGCCATCTCCTATTCTGAACGTTTAACTAAGGAAGTAAAAAAAGAAGTTCATAATCACCATATTTCCAAACTTGTCAACCTATCATTTTCAGGTTGAAGAGTTTTTCATGGAAATCCTTTGCTTCTAGACACCACCCCTTGCCTTCTGCACAATATCATCAGGTTTGGTGGCAGCCTAGGGAGGGCTAGCCCCTATCTGTGGTTGCTCAAGTTTTTCTACTTTAGGGTCTTATATCTTATGATTCCCCTATGCTTCATGCATGATGATTTCTTGCTTCGGTGAGGCCCTCCCTGACCATCCTATCTACAGCAGACCTCCTCATTCCCCCTTCTCTTACTTTATACTCTGTTTTGCTCTGCAAATTTTAGTTATCACAATCTGCAATTATTTTTTCATTTTGTGTTTTATTGAATGTATCCGCATCACATTGTAAGCTCTGAGCGGGCAAGGACCATATCTATGTTAATCACCATTGGTATTCCCAATGCTTTATACCGTACTCACCACGTAAAATGGGCCCAATAAGTATTTGAGGGATGAGTGAATGAAGAAAACAGTAGTAAAACACTGTCATCCATGATAACAAAGCAGCCACATAAGTCATTTCACTTTGGAAAGTGAACATTTTGGCCCAATGGCTGTGTCTCTCATGTGCACATGGTTAGTATATCGGTCATCCGTGGAGAAAGGGATCAGGCATTCAGACGCATCATATTATATTAGAATTCCCCACACCTAATGTTTAAAATGAATAATTATCAATATTTAATATACTTAATAGAAAAGTGCCCTTATTATAAGTGTGCAGACTATTTTTCATACACTGAGCATTCACATGTAGTCAACACCTTGATCAAGAATATGAATATTCTCAATACCCTGGACGCGCCTCTCATGCCTGTTTCCAGTCACTTTTCCTTCAAGGTTAACCATTATGCTGTCTTCTAACAGCATACATTAGTTTTGCCGATTTTTACTTTATATAAATGGAAGTATACAGTTTCTATTCTTTCAACATTTGTTTGTGAGATCCATCCATCAGCCATATCGTGGTATGCCCCACACTTAATGTTTTTAAACAAGTAAAAATGAATCCCAAGACACAATGAGGGGCCAATGCAGTGAGGAAAGGAGGCTATTCATATAGAGTGACAATTGGAGATTTATGTGCTGAGGTGAGCCATGTTCTATTAAATTCACTTTGCCTTCTTTGCTTCCTCTCGCCTTGCTTCCCAAATCCTAAACATTCAGCTTACAAATATCTGCCCTTGGGAAAAATACTTACTGATCCACTGAAAATCTATCTCGCTACTGCAAAAAAAAAAAAAAAAAAAAAAATCTTTAGAGCCCATGCTGTCTCCCTCAGGTGTGTCAATAGTGCCACTTCTTTATACTAGGGGCAGCATTTAATTATTGATTCTTAATGCATATATCCTGGAGGTGTTTATTAAACTGAGTTTAGGGACATTGTTCTTTCCCTCACTGTGCATGAATTTATGAGAAGACCTACAAGGGAGGGGTGATGAAAAAGCTGATTAAGTTTCTGGACTTTACACAGAAACAGATAAAAATAGGATACTATACATGACTTAAAATTGGCAAGGACAGGCCTTCAGCATAAGGAAATCTCTTTGAGTTATTAATCATGAGTTATATATTTTTGTGAAAGTGAAAGGGAGAAGCTTTAATTAAACACATCTTAATAACCTTCCTTTAGAAAATTCCTTTTTAAAAATAAATATGGCATCAAGTATTTGATGGAAGGTGTAGAGTAACTCTTCTAGAGTCCTATATAATGAAGAAGCTTCCCCTGATAAAGAAGGTTGCCAAGCACTTGCACAAATTACTAAATAAGGCTGGGGAATCACTGGCCATCTGTTCAGCATGGTTCTCATGCAAGTATGCCTGGAGCCACGGGGCTAGATGACATGATCTTAGAAGAAAAAGGTCTTTCGGTTTTCATTTGATGATTATCAGGTTTCTTTAAGTCTAAAAAAATGCCTTAAAACTTAAGTAATAAAATAAGGTGTTCTTTTGGCTCATGCAGTGTGTCGATCTCCCTCTCAAGCATTTTCAGACTTTATGCCAGAGACCACCTGGAGGCAAAAGACACCATTTATTTCATTCTTTTCAATACTAGTACCACACATTAAAAATATATATATATATATATATATATATATATATATATAGTGTTATTGCTTGGGTAAAGAGCAAAAGACACCATTTATTTCATTCTTTTCAATACTAGTACCACACATTAAAAAAAAAAAAAAATATATATATATATATATATATATATATATATATATATATATTGTGTTATTGCTTGGGTAAAGAGCTATCATTTACCAGGCTTCAGTTTAAAATGTTTTTATTGCTCTTTAAAGTGGTCAAAATGACACTTTTAAAACCCACAATTTTGTGTGACCTGCATATTGAACCAGTCCAGACACCATTTGAAAGGTCTTTGCAGGCCACTATGGCTCCATACACAATAATAATCAATATCACTTAGACTACTTATTGGGTGCATACTAGAAGCCAAGAACTGGTAGGCACTTTATATACGTTATCTTGTTTAATTCTCCCAATGATCTGGCCAGGTAGGCACAACCATCACTCCACTAATAAATGAGGGAAATTAGTCTTGACCCAGTCAGATAATTAGCCTTCAGCCACATTGCTCGTTTGTTCAAGCACTGAATTATGAACTCAGGTCTGTCTGACTTCAGTGCTCACATTCCTTCCCTACACCCTATTTTCTTAATACTTAGGGAACCCTGGTCTACACTCATTTCTCGATATCTGTAGGGAATTGGTTCCAGGACCCCATGATCACCAAAATTTGAGGATGCTCAAGTCCTTTATACATTCACATATAAGCAATGCACATTGTCCTGTATACTTTAAATCATCCCTAGATTACTTATAATACCAAATGCAATGTAAATAGTTGTTATACTGTATTGTTTTTTTCTGGTCTTTTATTGTTCTATTGTTAGTTTTTAATTTCAAATAGTTTCAGTCTATGGTTGGTTGAATCTGCTGATAAGGAACCCATGGACGTGGAGGGCTGACTGTATTTCAGTTAAGATTGAAAGAAACACAACTTCTGATCTGGATTTCTATGTTCATCTGGTTTGTTTTCTGGTCACTTTTAACATAGTAGTAATTAGTACTACGTTTGAACCTTGCCTTTGCCACTTGCCAGCTTTGTGACCTGCAGCATGTTACTTAACCTCTCCGAGGCTCACGTTCTTCTTTCAGTAAGTAGTTCATATAATAGGATTAACTTCTTAAAGGTGTTTTAAGAATTAAAGGAGATGATGCAAGTGAAATTATATATCAAAATAATAAAGAGTACATAGTCGATGTGCAAGACTATTAATAACAATGATGCTAAGATTGGTTTTTGAACTTACAGCACCTTGGCAGTCTCTCTTTCCCTGCTCTATAATTAACTCAACTGTTCTCTTAGAAGCCTATTCTGTTCCATCAGGACTAGAAAATGTTTCTTTACATCCAGAGTTTAACAACTGAATCTGGGCTGTCATTCAAAAATAAATCTTGATTGTTATACTTGGAATTTTAGCAGCTGTCTTCTCATCCTTAAGGTCCAATGAATAACCATAATAATAAAAACTTGATTCTACTCAGACAGCATTTAAAAATAATAATAAATTAAAACTAACCACAATCAAACATATATCCAAACATCTTAAACCTTTAAAATGTTGTAAAGGTAGAACTCATGCCTATTTACCTAACCCTATGATTGCCGTATATTCCAAACCAACAATTAGGACACATAATCCAACAAAGAATTTGTTTACAGATTTGTATTCTGATTGATAGAATAAGACACATGGAAGAATAACAATTAAATTGCATTTAATTGTACATTTTATGAATCACCTTTATTGAGAAGAATATGGGACTCTATAAAGTTGAACTCTCCTAAAGATCAGAGACATGTGCTACTTTACACTGCTCTTTTGATAAAAGCATATTAGGAATCCTTTGAATATCCTTGAAATGTACCAAAATAGAAGGTTATTAACATTCAATCCAGTGAAAATAACTTTATTCCAGAATTTTCTTTTGTTTTTGTTGCATAACTTCACTCATAGAACACCCATTAATGCAATGCCAAGCTTATAGAAACACATGCTTTACGTAATTTTTGGTGTTGGTAAAAGTGATACATATCCAGAGGGAGAAAAGATAATTAGCCCCAGGGTTTTTTAATTGCGTTTTAGGTTTTGGGGTACATGTGAAGAACATGCAAGATTGTTGCATAGGTACACACATGGCAGTGTGATTTGCTGCCTTCCTTCCCCTCAGCTATATCTGCCCCAGGGTTTGATAGATATCATTTAGTAGTGGTCCTGATTCATCTAAAATCCTACACATAACCAATTATCATTGTAATGAGAACTTTAATTTTTAAACTTCCTATCCAATTTCTTTCAATCATTGCTGTAAAATATTTGAAAGCCAGTAATGCAGAAGGTGCTTTATAGGCCTGTGTTAGAAATGGTCACATGTCCAGGGAGCTAAAATCACAGCAGATCACACAAGTAGAGTGATTTTCTTTTTACCGTGGATATTATATAACTTCAGCTTTGAAAAAAGTTGTGTTAAGGATGAAACCCAGCAACTTTTAGTGATTAAAAAAAACCCTATTTTGCAACCATTGTTCATCGAATACACAACCAAAGCCATTTTTTCTCTTGATCTTTTGAAAGAAATTGTACTATCTGAAATGAGTCCACATAAAGGAGATTGAAGGCAGTGAACATTAATACGATTCTTCTTTGGATGCAGTAGGTCTCTGGGTGGTTTTTGCTGTTTAAGGCCTTCTCTGCTTCTCCTCTCCCATCCACTTTTCTCTTATACTTATTCTTAAAGTGATCGCCCTGTTAGTTTAGGGTGATTCGTTTATACTAGTAGTGAAAAGGCATTTTCATCCACTACCATGAGGTACATAGTATTAATCTGCTGGGCCTTCATAAATTTCATTGTGAAGGGACTTAATTTGTTTTCATTATGAGAACTTTTGAGCACATTCAGTTATCATAATCAAAAAGCACTTAACTGCATGTGTGCTGTGCCAAGAGAATTACAGAGACACATTTTCTTCCCTCTGAGTGTTCAAGTTTAAGAGTAACTGCCAGGTTGTGTGGATCGCTGTGTGGAGGGACAGAATGATGCATGATCTTGGAGAGCAAACTTGGGGTTAAAGGTATCAAGCCAAACCAGAAGACCTGTGTCATAATTGGTAGTTTCAGGGAAACTAGTGGTTGATGTGAGAAATCCAGCCGTGCTGGAGGCACAAATAGAAGCCCAGTTGGTATATGGAGACCAGAGAACTGCATCCAGAAGATTAAACACAGCAAGAGGGTATAAAAGTGAAGTCCAAACATATAAGCAACTTGGTCAGGATTCATTTAAGGCAAGAAGAAACTGGGAATAGAGTTTTAGCCCAAATTCGAAACAGGTAACCATGTCCTCCTAATTAAACAGCCATGGTGAAAATCTATATTCCTTCCTTTGCCCCTGATTTTGAACAGCCTTTTTCTCTTGTATTTGGATCAGGAATACTGGTTTGAGCTGCTTCCTCAGGTGAGGCAGACTGCTGCAGAATATGTGTATCATAACATACACTGAGATCCTAGCATGAGCTCTTGTAATCTTATCTTTGAGACAACATTAATATGAACAAAACACTTATTTGAAGGTCAAATGATATCTAGTGTCTGGGAGTTGGTTGAAGTGTTCTGGACCTTTTCTTAGAACTCCCTCTTTCTTGGCAATGAAATACAGAAAACAGGTTGACTTCCCCCAGAGCAGCTTGTAACATTTACAATTGAGGAAATCAATTGATATCTAAACAGCACTTTTTTTCCAATCTTTTCATCCCTGAGGGCAACAGGCTTTTCAGAAAGGTATCTTGGAAATGTGGTAAACTCCAATGATCTGTGAATCTGCTCATTGGTAAGTATGAAATCAGCCCCTGTTTTTAAAAAACAATTCCCAGTTTTAATTTATTTAAATATATATATATATATATATATATATATTTTTTTTTTTTTTTCTGGAGCAAAGGCAATTATTTTCTTAGTTACAGGACTTCATCTGGATCTCTAGCTTGATGACATTAGCCACTATACAGGTCTCAACTGGGACAAAGATACTGTTTCTACATAGTGTCAACACTAACCTGATAAACAGATACTACTACTCTTTTAGAATAAAGGCAAACATAAACCTTGGAGTGAGTGAGAGGGGAGGAGACAAGGACTTTAAGGGATGCTTTAAAAGCTGTTAATTTCTCCTGATGCAATCGTTCCTCTGTGTATTCTTAAAGGATTGTCTTGATGTTGGAGTAATGATCCAGAGAGTATCATTTGTAACCTTGAGGGTAGGGATGGGGAGATTGTTCTAAATAAACTCTGAGATAGTCAGTTCAGGAAGAAAGTTAGGACTACACCTTGAGTTTAACAAAAATAAGTTCTTAGTGATACTTGAAGAATTACCAGTGCCCTACATTCTTAAGAAAGGAGAAATGGGAGAGAAAGGCACTCATCAGTTTTGTATATTTTACCTTTCTAATACATTTTCATTTTCATTCTATAGTTTAGTAAACCAGAGCTCAGAGAAGCTAAATAACTCGTTTAAACACTGGGGTTAAGAATTAGGCCCTAAAGGCAGAGTCAGGTTAGCCTGAATTCTGGCTTCCCCTAATTTCTAGCCGTATGACTTTTGGACAACTACTTAAACTTCCTGTGCTTGTTTTCCCCATTGATAAAATAGGGACAATAATAGTGCCTACAACAAATTATAGGAATTTTGTGGCTATTTAATGCGATAATATATATAAGTCACTTAGCAGTGTTTCAGACACAAACTACTCAAAAAAGGGCATCTGCTTGGTAGTTAATATCATCATCATCAACATTATCAGCATTATCCTTATCCCCTCTATCCAGATGTCTCAGACACCAAAGCTCATGCTGTTTTCACAACGTTATAGTGCCTCCTATTGGTAGCAAGTAAGAGTGGTGGAGCCAGAGAAATTCAATGTGCGCAAGTAGAAGATGAAAAGATAAGGCCGTAAAAAAAATAAGAAAAGGCAAAAATTTAAAAGGAAGACAAAAGAAGCTTTACACTAACAGGTATAATCACTAGAAGCTCACTCGTAAGCAGTTGTCTCAGATGCCATACTCAGTGTATCCTGCTCTGGAACAAGTCTTTCTCTCTGAACCCCTGAGGTTACTAGATTGTGGAGAATAGAACCCCATGTGACTACTCAATGAGACTCATGGAGAGGCTTTCATTAGGCTTTGTTGAGAAAGCCACTATTTAGAGCTCATCTAATAGATCTGAACCCTAACTCAGAGATGGTTTCAAACTAATTCTAAGGCCATGCATGCTTAACTATGAGATACAAGGAATCATGGATCATTAAAGTATTAATTAACAAAATTTATCAAATATTCAAAACACCCCACTCTCAAATGAGTCATGCTCCATGGACTTCCTGTGTTCTAAATATTGATCAAATCATGCAAACATTGTGTGAAACTGTTATGTTGGGCCACTTTAATGCAATTTTACCTCATTTGCATGAACTTTGATGTTTCTTAGGGATATTTAATACAATAGCACCCAACATAGTTCTCAACTATATGTAGCCCTTGGAAGAGTAATGACTATAGCATGTCTAGATGTACAGGAAAGCTAACTTCTTTTAAGCCAGATTGAGCTAAATTAGCCTGATGAATTCATCTTCCCTGAAATTGCTGGCTTGACCTTCATTTCAATCTAAGAATGACAGAAAATAGGACCCTTTTTATTTGTTTCTCTAGTAGTCAATCACTATTTCTACTGATTCATTGTTAGTCCCTACCACATTCTCCAAGGCAATCAGCCAGATGCCTGCCACCAGAGAAATCCCTGGTTCCAAGCTTGAGTCACCTTCATAAGGAGTGAAGTCCAACATACAAAACTACTGGACAGCAGTTGATGAGGATTTAATCCTTTTTTGGATAGCTGGCATTTTTAAGTTCTGGGTAGAAAATTCCCACATTTTGAGACCTGGAATTTTGATCTGGTAGAGAAGCTGACACCTTAAACCGTGTTCTCTTTATTCACTAGGTGGCAGGAGCTCCTTAATATATATGTGAGGGGTGGCTATGAACACATGTTTAGACTAGTGCATCAGTAAGGCTGTCTTTTAGAGAAAGATACATGGAAATGTGAGCCATGAAATATTAGAGCAGAGCCTCTGAGAAAAGAAATCCTCTGTGTTAAGCATAGAGCTTAGGATTTAATAGTAGTAGAGCAAGGTGATTGTTCCTTTAAATAATAACATTTCGAAGAAATTCCAGTAGTAGGTTTGTCAAAATGAAGTAAATTAATACAATACTTTATTCCTATGTGTTTTGCTGTTTGAAAATTTACTTCCTTCAGGTCTCTGCTGAAATGTCATTTTATCAGCAGGGTTTTACCCCCTCCAGTACTCCCTTACCCTCTGATGTTGCTTTGTTTTACTCTACAGTACCCATTACATTCTGACATGCTTTGTATTTTACCTGCTTATTTATTTCCTGAGCGTCTCCCCACCCACCTCTGGAATGAAATCTCTAAGGGAACTAGGACTGTGTTTTGTTCATTATTGAATTCCCAACACATAGACTGGCAGATAATAAATGCTCAGTACACATTTAAGTGAATGAATGGAAGAAATACCAAAAGCAAATTATTTTTAAAAGATAATTTTAAATTCAGCTTTTAAGTCAGCTTGTATATAAAGTTAAGCTGACTTGTATAAAGTCAAACTGACTTAAAAGTTGAATTTAAAATTATATTTTAAAAATAATTTCAATTAATTATAATCAAAGTAAATCATATTATAGTATACATAATCTAATTTTGTTTTGTGATAATCATAAAATATAAAATACTATCATCACCTAAATGAATGTCTTTATGTTAACACTTGATGGTATCAAAGGTAATTAATTTTTCAGTAATTATGCCAAATTTGCTTGCTGTTCTTATATCATTAATCAAGATAATGAACCTTGTCATTGATAACACTATGATTTACTACTATTTTGCTCTCTGATTTCATTTTTTACTTCTGTTTTGAGTAGTAGTATCATATTTTAGAAAAATAAGGAATTAAAATGGTGGTAAAATTAAACAGGTAAATTTAGAGTATGCCTGTATTGTTATTTTTTTAATATCTAAGTTGCCTCTAAAAGTACATCTTTGAAGTTTTAGTTGTGGCATGGCAAAGAGAATCTTAGCAGCCGGATGACTTTCGAAAAAACACAGAATATTTCCAAGCCTCAATTTCCTTATATATAAACACAAGATAATAATTTCTGTTGTGCCTATTCATAGGATTATTGAGATGTATAAAAATTGGGAAATGTAAAGTTCTATTCAACTATAAAAAGTTGCAGATGATGCTAGTAAATAATTTCATTTGTCTAATGATTTTAGGAGCTAGAGCAATCCCACTCCTAGGTATATGCTCCAGAGAAAGAAAACGAGTATATTGAAGTGATATTTGCATTCCAATGTTTGTTTCAGCACTATTCACAATAGCCAAGACTTGAAAGCAACCTAAGTGTCCATTAACAGATGAATGGATAAAGAAATGTGGTACATATACACAATGGAGGACTATTCAACCATAAAAAAGAATGAGATTCTGTCATTTGCAGGAGCAGGGATGGAACTAGAGGTCATTATGCTTAGTAAAACAAGCCAGTCACAGGAAAACAAACTTCACATGTTCTCACTTATTTCTAGGGACTAAAAGTTAAAATAATAGAACTCATGGAGATAGAGAGTAGAATGGTCACCAGAGGCTAGGGAGCGTAATAGGGGTGTGGGGGGAAGTGGAGATAGTTAATAGGTACAAAAATGGAATGAAAAAACCTAGTATTTGCTTGCAAAACAGCATGACTATAGTGAAAAATCATGTACATTTTAAAATAAAGAGTATAATTGAGTTGTTTGTAACACAAATAATAAATGCTTGAGGTGATGGATATTCCATTTACCCGTATGTGATTAGCATGCATTGCATGCCTGTATCAAAATATCTCACGTAACCCACAAATATATACCTCTATATATCCACCAAAATCTTTTTTAAAAAGTACTTTGTTTTTAATACTCTCTTGTAGGACCTTGGATATGAGCCCTGTCTTAGCTCGGGTTGCCATAACAAAATACCATACACTGGATGACTTCAAAAACAGAAATTTGGTTTTTACAGTTCTGGAGTCTAGACGTCTGAGATCAAGTTTCCAGCCAATTCAGTATCTGGTGAAGGCACTTGTCTGGGCTTGTAGACAACTGCCTTCTTACTGTGTCTTCACATGGCCTTTTCTCAGGGCTTGTGTGTGAAGGAAAAGAGAGAGCAGCTCTCCAGCATCTTTTTTAATAAGATCACTAATCCCGTCAGATCATGGCTTCACCCTTATGACTTTTTAAATCTTAATTACTTGTTTGGAGGCCCTATCTCCAAATATAGTCACACTGAATGATAGGGCCTCAACATAAGAATTTGGGGAAACACAAACATTCGGTCCATAACCAGCATCACTACAGTAACGTTTAGAATAACTAACTTTTATTGAGCACTTTTTGTGTGTGTGCCAGGTACTGTGATAAGTACTTTAACTATCTCGTTCTTTTAGTCAAATATTTCTGTGGCTTCTTCCAATCACTTGAGGACCAGTGAGAGGGGCTTTCCTTTATGCAATTATTTAAAACCTAGGCTCTTTCCATCTTGTGGCTGTGGCCTCCTCTGAGTTCCAGAACTTCTTTCTATTTAGCTGGTGAATGGGTAAAGAAATTAAGGATAGCACATGGGAGGTTTTTAATGGGCCATGCTTAGCAGTACCACATGACCATTTTTCATTAGCAAGAATTTAATCACATGTTGTATCTAACAGCTGAGAAATGCAGTCAACTTGTGTATTCGGGAAGAGGAGAACAGGGCAATACAGACATTGGGAGCATTAGCAGTAACTAGCAAACTCATTTAATCTTCATAGTAATCTAAATCAGTAGGTACCGTAACTGTTCCTATTTTACCAATGAAGAGAGGGTATTTGCTCAACATCACACTAATAGTAATTTAAATTGGAACTCAGTTCCCTTCAGAGGGCTGCTTTTAATCACTGTGCTCTTCTTTCTGAACTAGGGGTAAGAGTATTATTTCACTGCTATCATGAGTGTTCGAAATGTTTGACCATTTCTCAAATGTGTTTTAGAAAAGCACTAATTTTGGCTAAGTAATAGGTCAAACATTTTGTTTAGTTATAATGTGTTTAGTTACTAAAGAAAGAAAGGAAATAATAAAGAAAGGAAGAGAATAAACAAGAATAACAACCTTTTTGTGGAGGGTTTGGATACGGTTTCTTATATGCAATTTGATGTATGCTTGTTAATACCATTAATAGCTTATTCACCTTTAGGGTCTTTTTCCTCACTGGCATAAACTATAGAGATATTTCTAATGTGTTTAGGGTTTGGCTGTGACATCAAAGAATAGGGAGTCCTTTGCCGGTCTCTGCCTAACTAACTCTTCATAACAGAGGTTGTACTGTCCAGAGAGACCATATGAACTCATCCTAGAATTTAAATTCATTTGTCCATATTGAGCACAAATTGGAAGGTCAGGGACTAGGATACTGCTTCCCATTGGACTAAAGGGTTCCTGAAGTGATCCAAAACAGGAGGGATGGGAAATCTCCCTTCCCTTTTATCTAAGTGGTTGTAGGACTAAACAAAATTACAATAGGCTGCCACTTGGTTTTTTTGTGTCTTGGTGGATTTTACAGCCGCCTGGATGGGGCTACCTCTCCAATATACCATGTTAAATGGTGCATTATTTGGTTTACAGTGTTCAACTAAACTACTTCTTAAATCTCTTCTTATATTTTGGTTGGGAGTTCATTTTCTTTTCATAGATAGCACAATACTATCCTAATTCTAGCTAAGTTGTGATAAAAATTACAGAATCTGAAATTCTAAGCTTCTAAAAGTTATCTTCATATCATTCAGATGGTACGTTTCTTAAAATGCCAGTGTATTACAAAGACCATTTAATTCAGCCTTCTTGAAGCACAAGATGGACTGATCTTTCTAGAAAAACTGTTTTCCTGCCATATTAAGTTGAATTTCTCCAATACTATAAGAGTCCTGGTAGCTTCTGAAAAAAGTAGTGGGGTAGGGGTTAAACTGTTTAGACAATGTGAAATAGTTTAAAATTTTCCTGCCTGTATTAAAGAGACTAGCAGTCTAGGATAGTTTCATCTTAAAATAATGTTGTGTTCTATGGTTGATGGTAAAGGAGAAGCAGGGAAGTGCCCTTGACTAACCTGTTCCATTATTAAAAGCCAAGTCAGGATTTTGGCATGTGCATATATAAGTGGCCAAATGAGAGTTCATAGACAGTGGTATTACATTAGGCTTTCTTCCGGCAATGTTGATAGTAAAAATACTATGGATCAGGCCTGTCTTACCAATCTGAAACACCCTCTAATCTGAGAAAACATTGAAATCAGACATGTAGAACTGAATTAGAGATGTGTGGGTATTAAAATACTCCATCTAACCCATTTCCACATGTACCATCTGTTGTTTCCAGATGCACTGCTTCCTAGAGGCGGTATTCATGGGCATGGTATTATAACACCGACACATCGGCATTTCTACTTCTGGGACTTAATTCTCAGAAATACAAGTTTTCATTGGCTCCACTTCAGGGAATTAGACTTTTCTGTGGCTAGGGACACGCCTTTACAACCATGGTAATGAAAATAGTCCAATTCTGAGCTTATAAGGCAGCAGGGAGCCTTCAAATCGGAAGCAGTACAAAGTTTCTCTGATTTGTCAGTAACTCAAGGTAAGTTGAGTAACACTATTAATGTTTCCCCCTTCGTACTTAGATAAGCCTAGCACATTGTAGATAAGATGTTGGAGGTACCTCTTCTATGTTAAGTTTGATAAGGGAAGTTATAAAATGCTTCAAAGGCTCTAGAGTATATGCCTAAAGCCATGTATATAGTCCTGCACCTTAATCTGATGCTGTCTGTAAAGCAATGGGCTGTCACCTCCCTCAAGACCACTGCTTGCCTCATTAATACCACTGGAACAAATTATCACTTCACAGCCCAGAAATCTTCTATAGCAGTTGTGGTGATTGATGTAACAAGGCTAAAAAATAATGATGAAATGCATGTTCCAGAAGACAGATTCAAATGGCAGGAGCTTCAAAGGCAATTAAATGTGACACAAAAGGAGTCTTCCTGGAATAAAGTATTTTCAAATAAATGGTACGATAAGTGTGATAATCTCCTAGACTCACATTACACATAAATTAGTTTGCTATGAATAATTATTTCCAAAGGCTTAGTGTGCATTGAAGTAAACGTTTAGAAACAGCCAGTTTGAACCATTTAAAAATACATATTTTGGTTTAAAATCAGGACAAAAGAAATGCTTTGCGACTAGCCTATATGGTCACAATGGAGTTTATTTATTTGTAGCCACAGCATTTGAGTGACATCTTTTGATATGCTTTAAAATTTCTTGTTGTTTGGAAAGTAAAGAATCATGACTACAGATGTCAAGTTTAACTGCCTTCCTCCAAAGTGAGTCAAACAATTCTTATGATGTATTGATTCTATACCACTAAGTTACTAACTATGTTGTGGGAGGAACCTGCCTCCTCAAGATAGTGCAGCTGTACATTAGACAGGGACATCAAGGTCATCATGAAGGGGGAATTTAAGACATGGAAATAACTGGAACAGCTGGGCAAGGTTAAAGCACTCTAGCATGCACTGGCAAAAGCAGGGCAGCAAAGCTTGCATCTATATGCTTCCAAAAGAGGTGAAAAATCCAAAGCTTTGGATCACTTTTCTGTGGAAAAGGTAAAGCTCAAGCTGTCATTTTGGATCTGTACATGCTACTGCCTTATTTTCTTGAAATTTGAACTCAAGACAGATAAGAAGAGGACTGGCTCAAGTGTAGCAAGCGATAGGTTATTTTTAAGTAGGATTCATATTTAAAAGGTTAGTTAATCATAGGACTGGACTTCCACAGAGTTTTAAGAACAAATTCCAAATAGTAATTTTAAAAAATCATATTTGGATTAGATGTAAAATGATCTGAGGCTATATTGGATATTTGTTTAAATTTATTTCTTTACTAGTTTATTATTAGTCAAACCTAATGAGGTCATGTGTCAATTTATTGGCAGGATCAAAGGCGCACACTTACTTAAGGTAGTATATTTGTTGATCTCAGAATTCTCTAGATATGAGTGAAAACAATTCAATAACCATTCATTCCACTTTAATAATGAGTTCGACATTTATTTTTTTACAATATCTTGACCAGCCTTTTCAATAACATGATCCAATGATGTAGAAGTTTGTTTCTAATTGTACAGGCCATCATTAACGTTGTTTATCCTGAAGGCACTTAAGTACCCCTTTGAAATAAAAATTAAGGACTATTTTGACCTAGTTCTTTAAAAACAAGTAACACTTTTATGCAAGGACACTGGTTAATTTGTGGGTTGCAGACAAAAATATTCACCAACTATCAAAAGAGGCTGAGAAGTTATTTCCACTCTAAAATGTCTACAATTCACTGTGTTAGACAAAGAGGCACATACACGAATCAGGAGATTTGTTTTATAAAAATGGTGTTTTAGAAAATTGCCTTATCCTCTTACAAACCTTGTTTGTCATTGAGTTTGGAGTTGAGAAATTCTGCCTTTTACTTACCTGTCTTGTTAATTGTTTAAAAATACTGAAAATATATACGTATGCATCATGGGTGGCAGAAAACACATACGACTGGACATGAAATAGGAAAGCAATACAATGACTTTGTACTTTTATGAAACGTTCATAGATTGGTAATAAAGCTCCTTCCTAATCTCATTTGGTCATCACAATACACAAGTGATTTGTATAATTATGATTTTATCTATCTTTTTAAACAATGGAAAAGTCAGATGAACCAAATGACCCAGCGCTCATTTTTAATGTTACCATCCTTCTGTTAGATACAGTCATAGTCATTTTTAAAAGAAAATCATGACTTTTTTATCATATCCAAAAGGCATGTCACTAAATTCTCGTATTTGTGACAACTGACAACTAATGGCTAGAATGTATTTTTTACACTAATTGTGATTTTAAGCAACATCAAGAATTGGTTGTTTATATGGGATAAATTAAAACACATAGATAAACTTTTTTAATTGAATACTTGGAACTACCCAATTCCAAATTAGTCATGCAATATTTTAAGAAGAGAAAGGCACTTACACACACTGAGTGCCTTCTCTGGGCCAAACACTGTCACACATGTGATAGTAACTTCAGAACAACATTGTGCAGTAGTTATCTTTATCTCCATTTTTATGGAGGAAGAAAATCAACCTCAAAGATGTTAAGCAGCTTCTCCAGTGTCACACCAGCTACTCAGTGGCAGAGCCAATATTCAAATGTACATCTGCCTGTTTTTAACTACTGCATTACAAAACTTTTAAGTAAATGTGGAAAATATGTTTGATAATAATGGCTAAATCAAAATGCATTGGAGCAAATCTGTGTAGTACTGTTCATCAAGGTAAAAGTATGCATTTCGTTTGTTAAATTGTTTTATACAAGACACTGGAATAAACCAAATGCATGAGTGGTACCAGAATTTAAAGCATTGTATTTATTATACTAATGTTGTTTTATAAGTTATAATTATTTCATTGAGGGAGCAACTACACAAATATTTAATGGGAAAAATAAAGTTAAGTTCTTTGCACCCACACATTCATACAACTTTGTTTTGTTTTTTTAAGACAGGGTGCCACCCTGTCACCCAGGCTGGAGTGCAGTGATGTGATTACTGCGCACTGTAGCCTCGACCTCCCAGGCTCAAAAGATCCTCTCACCTCAGCCTCCCAAGTAGGTGGGACCACAGGTGCATACCACCACTCCTGGCTAATTTTATTTTTATTTTTATTTATTATTATTATTATTTTTGGAGAGATGGGGTTTTGCCATGTTGCCCAGGTGGGTGGGTCTTGAACTTCCGGGCTCAAGTGATCCTCCTGCCTTAGCCTCCCAAAGTGCTAGAATTATAGGTGTGAACTACCACACCCAACCTTGGTTTTTAAAGCTGGGATTTCTATTTTTCACAAACTTATTTATAAAACAAGCCAATTACAAAAATTGAAAAATGATATGGCTTCATTTGAACTATCTGTTGCTACCTGTAAGGACTGTTAAGAATATTCTGGTACAAATTACTCTTTAAAAAGAGGGTTGGCCGGGCGCAGTGGCTCATGCCTATAATCCCAGCACTTTGGGAGGCCGAGGCAGGTGGATCACGAGGTCAAGAGATTAAGACCATCCTGGTCAACATGGTGAAACCCTGACTCTACTAAAAGTACAAAAATTAGCTGGGCATGGTGGCACACGCCTGTAGTCCCAGCTACTCGGGAGGCTGAGGCAAGAGAATTGCTTGAACCCAGGAGGCGGAGGTTGCAGTGAGCTGAGATTGCGCCATTGTAGTCCAGCCTGGGTAACAAGAGCGAAACTCTGTCTCAAAAAAAAAAAAAAAAAAAAAAGTGGCTTACAATAAGTACATTCAGTTGTATGATATAATTTCAGCTTTAGGTCATAACACAATCAGTTATTTTGCTATGATTCAAAATGTACATGTTTCTGCTGGAGAAAAAGCCCAATCACTATGGAAAACAATTGTATGATTCTACATGTGTAGAAATCTTATTATATAATTGCATTGTCATTATTTTTTCTGCTAGCAATTTATGAATATTCAAGATTTTTATTTTATTTACTTTCAACCCAAATGATTTTTTGCAGAATAATAGAAAAATCTTATTAACCCTAGAAATGACTATATTATTTATTAAAAATAGTAACCATTCCAGAATCTAGAGGAAAATAAGTTTCTATTTATTCACCAAATAAATAAATGCTATCATAACCCTTTATATGACCTTGTAGTTCTATAACCTTCTTGAACCCATAGTTTTCTTAACTGTGAAATCAGGTAATAACTACTTCCCTGGGTTACTATGATACTTAATATGTATGAAAAAATAATAAACTATACCTGGCAGTGAGTAGGTATCAAGTTGTTATTGAATCAATTAATTTGTTGTGCACCTAATTCAGCATTTTGGAAATATGATTTGGGAACATCTTATAATCTGACACAGAAATCAATTTTAAAAATGAATGAAATTTCAATAACAGTGAAGTTGCCTATCAGATTCCCTTCATAGCTTCCCCAATATTGATGAAAATGATCCAGACCTCTCAGAAGCATCCCTCCTTCGCTGGGTCTTAGCCCTATACTCCATCTCTTGTGTTTTACTTGTTTCCTTCTCATAGCAAAGCATTTTGATATGGCTCTTTGACATGACTATTTTGATGTAGTCATACTGACATAACCACATCCAAATAGCTCTATCAAATATTAAACCATTGACCACTGGTTTCTTTACCCAGGGACTGTATATCATATCAGACATTTTGAACCTAGTTCTATCTCTTAGTATCCCCCAGCAGACTTCATGTTTCTTTCACTTTCTACTTTACCCATTTTTGTTTTAAGAGGCACGGCCTCACTTTGTCACCCAGGATGGAATGCAGTGGCATGAGCATAGCTCATTACAGCCTCAAACTCCTGGGCTCAAGTGATACACCTGCCTCAGCCCCACAAGTAGATGTGACTACAGACATGTGCCACTGCACTTGGCTAATATTTTTAAATTTTCTAAGAGATAGGGTCTCCCTATGTTGCCCAGGCAGGTCTCAAATTCCTGGCCTCAAGAGATCCTCCTGCCTTGGCATCCTAAAGTGTTGCTGATTACAGGTGTGAACCACCACACCCGGCTTTACCCATAGTTGTATTACTTGACTTTTTATTAAAATTTATTGCTTTTGTAGTCATAAAAACAGAACTCTTTTAAAATTGTTGACAATTGAGTCAACCTTCAAGGGGAGGGATGATTTGTACCCCAAAACCAGGATTACAAAGAGTGTTGCCTCATAGCATATATATATTACTGTGGAAATTGTTAGAGAAAATTTTCTTATACACCATCTCCAGTGTCTTATGAGATTAGAAAAATCAAGAAGCCTACACACAAAAAAATTTTAAAATATTTTAAAATATTTTTATAGCCATTTAAATATTTTATAGCTGTTTAAAAATATTTTCTACTGGAAAATGGGACAGATTCCCTAATTACATTGCTAAATCTGTATTTCAGTAGAGATTAAGTAAGTATGACAGTTGTAACTTTAAGAGATTAGATCATTTGGAATGGTAACCATTCAGCCAACAACAAAAATTATGACTGATGCCCCTTTGTGAGAAAATCATATGTGATAAGCATGTGGCCACTAGTTTTTTGGATGTGGATGCCACATGGTGCCTAATCCCAACCTCATTTCTTACCCCATTTCTGAGCTTCTTGTCATTTCATAGTCTTCTGGTATATACATTAGGGATAGGATGAGGTCCAAAGATAAGAATGAGGATGTTTGTTTCACATACTGTTTGATTTAAAATAATCTGACTATAAGCCTTGTCACATTATCAAAATAGCAGGTACCCAATTCCTTTCTTTGCTGTATACTGGTGTCCTCTTGATATTGCTAAATCATGAGTAATAAAGAATATCTATTAAGAAATGTGCTTTTAAGACTAAGAGTTAACTTAACTCCACTTTAATGATAACATATTGAAACATACAGTGGAAAGGCCAAAATATGTGCAGAAGATACAATTCTCTCATGCTATAATGAGAAAGATACTACCAATTTGAAGGCATCTTTGTAAAACAGTCCCTACTTCTGCAAGTGACCTGTTCAACTATACATATATGCAGCAGCAGGCAAATATTTGGGTGAGTAGAATGATAATAGCAAGCACCAATGTGGGACTAACTGGTGATATATTTTATAAGGCCACATTCATCATGGCATATTCCATACAACAGGCAGATGCTAAGATGGTGTCAATAATTATAATTTTGTTGAGCACCCATGAGTAATTTGCTTTGTTAACATAATGGATGAAGACATTTTAATTCTTGCCTTTTGAAGGTTTCCATATGAAGCATTCTAAAGGGGACCACATAACATGCTGACATGCAACTGACCATAAAGAAAAATTAGTTTTGAATGTTGTTCAGGTAAGAACACATGGACATAGGGAGGGAAACAACACTTACAGGGGCCTATTAGGGGAGCAGGGTTGGGGAAGAGCATTAGGTAAAAGAGCTGATGCATGCTGGGCTTGATACCTAGGTGATGGGTTGATAGGTGCAGCAAACCACCGTGGCACACATTTACCTATGTAACAAACCTGCACATCCTGCACATTTAACCCAGAACTTAAAAAAAAAATACATAGTTAGAATGGAATTGACATGAAATTCATTGAGGTTGACACTTAAATTCATGAGGTTATCACTGCTTATATACTTATTAAAATATAAAGTTGTTTATGGTAAAAAACAAAAAAGAAAATGTTGCTCAGACAGATATTTAAATATTGTTAGTGCATAGGACTGATATAGACTGGATTAGTCTGGAAAAAGTCTTTTACTCAAGTGAAACTTACGGTAATTTTCTGGGAAAGGGTTATGTTACTTAGACAGACTTTTGAAGTAGAAGTACTGAAGACTGCTCAAGGTACCCTGTAATTTATATTATTTTCTTAGTCTAGAGAGGAAGAGTTCTGTCATAAGGAAAAGTTAAGGAAGAATGATGTAGAATTTGGTTGAGTTTAGTACATGCTGATACTATGGTAGCACTGTATCATAAACTAGTACTATAAAGACTATTATATACTACCCACACAATTATAAGATTACATCCATTCATTTCCTTTTTCACCATCTTCCTTTTTTTCTGGGATATTTGTAGCTTTTAAAATAGGATAAGCTGATTAAATTTAGTCCTTTGAATCACAAAGAATTATAGATTATTTCCTTTTTAATTCTGGGAGAACTTAAGCCATCTGTTGCCTTGAAGCAGAGAGATTTAGCAATCAGGCAGAACAGTAAGAAGATATTTGTCTACGGATATTATTAATTAACAAACTTGGAAAGTATTCTTCACTTTTTACCTTAAAGTCAAAGCACCCTAATAAGTACATTGGGGAGTTTGATGACAAAACCTGTCTTGGGTCGGATACTCCTTGTGTTCTGCTTTGTATAGTACAGAAGAAAACGTAAATAGAAGGTACTGGGTCCATTATGATGGAAAAAAGCAGTAAGTAACAAGAATTGTTCCTTGCGAGGTCCCAAAGTAGCACACATTTATAAAACACCAGTATTTCAGAACAAATATTATGTTGTTTTTACGTAATCCCTTTCACTTAAAAATAACTGTTCTCACTACAAAGAGACGATAACTGTTTGAGGTGATGGATTTATTGATTCACCTCTTTGGTCATTGCATCACATTATACCCTATAAATATGTGCAAGTGTTGTATAAAATAAAAATAAAACTTTTAAAAACTATTGTGTCCTTTCTACTTCCATATTAAAATTGAAAATTTCAACAACAAATTTTGAGGGAACTAGAACAAGTTTTTTTTTTTTAATCAAATTTGTTTAAGTACAGCTATTGTGCAATTAAATGGACCCGTTTTAAGTGGATACACTGATGAGTTTTGACAAATACATATATACCCATAGAATCACCGCCACTACTCAAGACATAGGATGTTTCTAAAACCCCATAAATTTCTCTTCTGCCTCTTCCCAGTCAATTCTCATTATCCCCAGCCTCAGGGAATCACTGATATGCTTTCTGTCCCTATAGATTAGATTGGTCTTTTCTAGAATTTCATATTGCTGAAATAATACAGTATTTACTTTTTAACATATGAGTTCTTACACTCAGAACAGGGTTTGTTTTGGATTGTTTCCATATCCTTTCAGTACTTAGTATTATTCTTAATGTTAGACATTCTAATAGATGTGTATCAGTATTTAGTTGTGGTTTAATTTTCATTTCACTAATAACTAATGATGCTGAGAATCTTTTCATGTGCTTAATGACCATTTGTGTATATGTTTGGTAAAGTGTCACTTCAAATGTTTTGCACATTTTAAAAAACTGCGTTATTTATCTTCTTCTTCTTGAGTCGTAAGAGTCTTTTATATATTCTAGATATAAGTACTTTGCCAGATAGATGTATTGCAAACACTGTCTCCCAATGTATGGCTTGCCTTTTTATTTTCTTAACGGCCAAAAACTTTTAATTTTAATGAAGTTCAATTTAACTTTTCTTTCTTTGACAGCCAGTCCTTTATTTTTCATTTTCAATTTTTATATATTTAGGGGGCACAAGTACAGATTTCTCACATGTATATATTGCACAATGGAGTAGTCTGGGCTTTAGAGTACCCATCTCCCGAGTAGTGAACGCTGTACCCTACACTTAATTTTTCTGCCCTCACTCCCTTCTCACTCTCCCATACTTTGTAGTTGCCAATGTCTGTTATTCTGCTTTATATGTCCATGCATACCCTTTGTTTAGTTCACTTAGAAGTGAGAACATGTGGTGTTTGACTTCCTTTTCTGAGTTATTTAATTTACGATAATAGCATGTGGTTCCATCCATGTTACTGCAAAAACCATGATTTCATTATTTTTTTATGGCTGAGCGGTATTCTGTGGTGTATATACACCACATTTTATTTACCCAGTCATCCACTGATGGACACTTAGGTTAATTTCATTTATATATATTTGAGATGGAATTTCACATTTGTTGCCCAAGCTAGAGTGCAATGGCTCGATCTTGGCTCACTGCAACCTCTGTCTACTGGGTTCAGGTAATTCTCCTGCCTCAGTCTACCGAGTAGCTGGGACTACAAGCACACGCCGTGACACCCAGCTAATTTTTTGTATTTTTAGTAGAAATGGATTTTCATCATATTAGCCCAGCTGGTCTTGAACTCCTGACCGCAGGTGATCCGCCCACTTTGGTCTCCCAAAGTGCTGGGATTACAGGCATGGGACACCGCACCCAGCCAATTTAGTATTTTTGCTATTGTTAGTGCTGCAACCAACATATGTGTGCAGGTATCTTTTTGATATAATGATTTATCTTACTTTGGGTAGTCACACAGTAGTGAGATTGCTGGGCTGAAAGGTAGGTCTATTTTTAGTTCTTTGAGAAGTCTTCATACCATTTTCCATAAAGCTTTGTTCTACTTTATGTTCCCACCAATAGATTTTAAGCATTCTCTTTTCTCTGAATCCTTGCCAATATTTGTTGTTTTCTGACTTTTTAATTTTTTATTATTATACTTTAAGTTCTGGGATACATGTGTAAAACTTGAAGGTTACTTACATAGGTATACACTTGCCATGTTGGTTTGCTGAACCCATCAACCTGTCATCTACATTAGGTATTGCTCCTAATGCCATCCCTCCCCTAGTCCCCCACACTTCCCCTCGACAGGCCCCTGTGTGTGATATTCCCCTCCCTGTGTCCATGTGTTTATTGTTCAACTCCTACTTATGAGTGAGAACATGCAGTGTTTGGTTTTCTGTTCCTGTGTTAGTTTGCTGAGAATGATGGTTTGCAGCTTCATCCATGTTGTGCAAAGGACATGAGCTCATCCTTTTTTATGGCTGCATAATATTCCATGGTGTATCTGTGCCACATTTTCTTTATCCAGTCTATCATTGGTAGGCATGTGGGTTGGTTCTAAGTCTTTGCTACTGTGAATAGTGCTGCAATAAACATACATGTGCATGTGTCTTTATAGCAGAGTGATTTATAATTCTTTGGGTATATACCCATGGATGGACTTGCTGGGTCAAGCGGTATTTCTGGTTCTAGATCACTGAGGAATTGACACACTGTCTTCCACAATGGTTGAACTAATTTAAACTCCCACCAACAGTGTAAAAGCATTCCTATTTCTCCACATCTTCTCCAGCGTTTGTTGTTTCCTAACTTTTTAATGATTACCATTCTAACTGGTGTGAGATGGTATCTTGCTGTGGTTTTGATTTGCATTCCTCTAATGACCAGTAATGATGAGCTTTTTAAAAAAATACCTTTGTTGTCCACATAAATGTCTTTTTTTGAGAAGTGTCTGTTTATATCCTTTGCCCACTTTTTGATAGAGTTGTTTGTTTTTTTCTTGTACATTTGTTTAAGTTCCTTGTACAGTCTGGATATTAGCTCATTGGCAGATGGATAGATGCAAAAATTTTCTCCCATTCTGTAGGTTGCTTGTTCACCCTGATGACAGTTTCTTTTGCTCTGCAGAAACTCTTTAGTTTAATTAGATCCCATTTTTCAATTTTAGCTTTTGTTGCCATTGCTTTCGGTGTTTTAGTCATGAAGTCTTTGCCCATGCCTATGTCCTGAATGGTATTGCCTAGGTATTCTTTTGGGGTTTTTATGGTTTCAGGTCCTATGTTTAACTCTGTAATCCATCTTGAGTTAATATTTGTATAACGTGTAAGGAAGGGGTCCAGTTTCAGTTTTCTGCATATGGCTAGCCAGTTTTCCCAACACCGTTTATCAGATAGGGAATCCTTTCCCAATTGCTTGTTTTTGTCAGGTTTGTCAATCAGATGTAGATGTGTTATCCGAGGCCTCTGTTGTGTTCCATTGGTCTATATATCTGTTTTGTTACCAGTACCGTGCTGTTTTTGTTACTGTAGCCTCGTAGTATAGTTTGAAGTCAGGTAGTGTGATGCCCCCACCTTTGTTCTTTTTGCTTAAGATTGTCTTGGCTATATGGGGTCTTTTGTGGTTCCAAATGAAATTTAAAGTAGTTTTTTTCTAACTCGGTGAAGAAGGTCAATGGTAGCTTGATGGGGATAGCATTGAATCTCTAAATTACTTTGGGTAGTATGGCAATTTTCACAATATTGATTCTATGTTCAATGTTCATAGAAACAAATGTTCAAATGTTTTTCCATTTGTTTGTGCCCCCTCTTATTTCCTTGAGCAGTGGCTTGTAGTTCTCCTTGAAGAGGTCCTTCACATTCCTTGTAAGTTGTATTCCTAGGTGTTTTATTCTCTTTGTAGCAATTATGAATGGGAGTTCACTCATGATTTGGTTCTCTGTCCGTTATTGGTGTATAGGAATGCTTGTGATTTTTGCACATTGATTTTGTATCCTGTGGCTTTGCTGAAGTTGCTTATCAGCTTAAGGACATTTTGGGCTGAGACGATGGGGTTTTCTAAATATACAATCATGTCATCTGCAAACAGAAACAATTTGACTCCATCTCATCCTATTTGAATGCTCCTTATTTCTTTCCCCTGCCTGGTTACTTTGGCCAGAACTTCCAATACTATGTTGAATCAGAGTGGTGAGATAGGGCATCCTTATCTTGTGCTAGTTTCCTAAGGGAATGTTTCCAGGTTTTGCCTATTCAGTATGACATTGACTATGGGTTTGTCATAAATAGGTCTTATTACTTTGAAGTACGTTCAATCAATACCTAGTTTATTGACAGTTCTTAGCACAAAGGGCTGTTGAATTTTTTCTAAGGCTTTTTCTGCATCTATTGTGATAATCATGTGGTTTTTGTCATTGGTTCTATTTGTGTGATGGATTACATTTATTGATTTGCATGTGTTGAACCAGCCTTGCGTTCCAGGGATGAAGCTGACTTGATCATGGTGGATAAGCTTTTTGATGTACTGCTGGATTTGGTGTGCCAGTATTTTATTAAGAATTTTCACATCAATGTTCATCAGGTATATTGGCCTGAAATTATCTTTTTTGTTGTTGTTGTTGTGTCTCTGCCAGATTTTGGTATCAGGATGATGCTGGCTTCATAAAATTAGTTAGGGAGTTTTCTATTGCTTGGAATAGTTTCAGAAGGAATGGTACCAGCTCCTCTTTGTACCTCTCGTAGAATTTGGCTGTGAATCCATCTGGTCCTGGGATTTTTTTGGTTAGTAGGCTATTAATTACTGCCTCAAGTTCAGAACTTGTTATTGGTCTATTCAAGGATTCACCTGCTTCCTGGTTTAGTCTTGGGAGGCTGTATGTGTCCAGGAATTTATCCATTTCCTCTAGATTTTCTGGTTTATTTGTGAAGAGCTGTTTATAGTATTCTCTGATGGTAGTTTGTATTTCTGTGGGATCAGTGGTGATATCCCTTTTATCATTTTTTTTATTGTCTATTTGATTCTTCTCTCTTTTCTTTTTTATTAGTCTGGCTAGTGGTATATTTTGTTATTCTTTTCAAAAAACCAGCTCCTAGATTCATTGATTTTTTGCAGGGTTTTTCGTGTCTCTATCTCCTTCAGTTTTGCTCTGATCTTAGTTATTTCTTGTCTTCTGCTAGCTTTTGAATTTGTTTGCTCTTGCTTCTCTAGTTCTTTTAATTGTGATGTTAGGGTGTCGATTTTAGATCTTTCCTGCTTTTTCCTATGGGCATTTAGTGCTATAGATTTCCTTCTGAACACTACTTTTGCTGTGTCCCAGAGATTCTGGTACATTGTGTCTTTGTTCTCATTGATTTCAAAGAACATCTTTATTTCTGCCTTAATTTCGTTATTTACTCAGTAGTCATTCAGGAACAGGTTGTTCAGTTTCCATGTAGTTGTGCAGTTCTGAGTGAGTTTCTTAATCTTGAGTTCTAATTTGATTGCATTGTGAACTGAGAGGCTGTTACGATTTTTGTTCTTTTTGCATTTGCTGAGGAATGTTTTAGTTAAGTCTGATGTGGTGCTGAGAAGAATGTATATTTTGTTGATTTGGTATGGAGAGTTCTATAGGTGTCTATTAGGTTGGCTTGGTCCAGAGCTGAGTTCAAGTCCGGAATATCCTTGTTAATTTTCTGTCTGGTTGATCTGTCTAATATTGACAGTCAGGTGTTAAAGTCTCCCACTATTATTGTGTGGGATTCTAAGTCTCTTTTTAGGTCTCTAAGAACTTGCTTTATGAATCTGGTGCTCTTGTATTGGGTGCATATATATTTAAGATAGTTAGCTCTTGTTGTGTTGATTCTTTTATCATTACGTAACGCCCTTCTTTGTCTTTGCTTTTATTTTTGTTGGTTTAAAGTCTGTTTTATCAGAGACTAGGATTGCAACCCCTGCTTTTTTTTTTTTTCTCTTTATTTGCTTGGTAAATACTCCTCCATATCTTTATTTTGAGTATTTGTGTCTTTGCATGTGAGATGTACACTGATGAGTCTTGACTCTTTATACAATTTGCCAGTCTGTGTCTTTTAATTGGTTTTACTAATAACCATTCTGTCTGGTGTAATATCATATCCCATTGTGGTTTTAATGTGCATTTCTCTGATAATTAGGGATGGCCAGTGGCTAGTGATTTTTGTGTCCTATGTGTTCTTACATATTCCAAGATCATGACAGTTTTCCACTGTGTTTTCCTCTGGTAGTTTTTATAGTTTTAACTTTCACATTTAGGCCTATAATACATTTTGAGACAATTTTTTATCTGGCATGAGGTAAAAGTTGAAGTTCAATTTTTCCATTTTGTTATTCAATTATGTTTGCATCATTTATTAAAATATTATCCTTTCCTAATTGAATTTGATCTTTGAATTTTATTCAAAAACCATTTAACCATATACAAGTGGATATATTTTTGGACTCCCTGTTTTGTTTCATTAGACTATGTATACAATATATGCTAATACTACATTGCGTTGATTATTATAGCTTAAAGTAAGTCTTGAAGTCAGTCCTTCAAATTTGTTCTTCTTTTTCAAAATCATTTAGGCTTTTCTAGGTCGTTTGCATTTTTGTATAGTTTTTACAATCAGCTCATAATTTCTACCACAGCAGGCTGTGCGATTTTGACTGGGTTTGCTTAGAATTCATATCAATTTCAGGAAAATTGGTATCCTAACATGTTAAGCCTTCCAATTTATAAATGTGATACCACTCTGTTTATTTAGATCTTTAATTTTTCTCAATGATGTCTTTGCTTTCTAGAGTACAGGTCATGTTCTTTTGTTAAATTTATGGCTATATATAATAAGAAACTTTTAAAATTAAGTATCAAGAGAGAATAGACAGTACAACTTAGCCAAGAGTGCAGCCTGTTTTTTGTAAATCTGATTTAATTTGTGATTGACACCAATAAGCCTTCTGATTTGAAATTTCAATTGTTCTGGTGAGTAATTGGAATTTGTGTATATCTTTTTTTCTAAGCTTTTCATGTTGATGTCTTTTAAGGAACCAGGCATATATTCTCCTCAAATAGAATCCCCAAGTGAGCCTTTTACTTTCTCCTAAGGTTTGGTTTCCTTATGTTTGATTATTGCCTTATACATGTTATTTGTTCATTGACTTATTGGCATAAAGGCCATAAAAATACTTTTCTCTCCTTCAGAATTCTCTTCCACATTAATAGCTTTATCTAGTAGCTCTGTTATGGAAACTCACAAGCCTACATCTCCAGCCCAATATTTACCAAAACTCTCGTTCTAAATAATCTACTTTTTGCTGGGTATTTCCATATGTAAAGGTTTGTTTATTTAAGCATATCTGAAACCAAACACCTCTCCCCTCATACACACACACACACACACACACACACACACACAGAGAGAATATCATTAAACAAACACATTGCTACTATCTGGTACAAAAAGATGAGTTTAAATCCTAATGCAAAAGACATAAATGTAAACAAAGATTTATTGTATAATCTGAAAAATTGCATACTAGGGGTAAAAAATGGTGATTATGGAAGCATCTAACTGACTGGTGGGTTCAGACACTTCACAGAGAAGGTGATGCCTAAACCAGGACCCCTCAAATCCATTTTTGCTCATCAGATTAAATAAATCATAAAATAATTTTGTCATTCATACTGTTAGTCCACTCCATGTTTGGAAACTTGGAGTTATTCTTGATTCTTTTCTTTCTCTTACACCTCAAATTCGGTCAGTAAATACTGAGTTTTATACATTGTAGCATAGTCATTAAATGTGTTGATTCTAAAACTATTCCCACTGTATTTGAAACCTGATCCTACTCCTTACTTGTTGTATATTTTGGCAAGTTATTCAACCTCTCTATGCATCAGTTTATTTATCTGTAAAGTGCAGATAATAATTATATCTACATTTGAGTGTTTTTATAAGGATAAAGTAAGACAGTAAATATTAATTATTTATCTCAGTGCTTAGGCCATAGCAAAGTATTCAATAAATATTCACAATCATCAATAATATTGTATAGTATCACTTAAATATTTTCTTTCCTTTCTGACCCCCTTGAAATAACCCTGGTCATTCTTTTCTTTTATTTTTTTTTTTAAATAGAAACAAGGTCTTACTATGTCACTATTTTGCACAGGCTGGTCTTGAACTCCTGAACTCAAACATTCTCCTGCCTCAGCCTCCCAATGTTCTGGGATTACAGGCATGAGCCACCATGCCTGGCCCCCCAATCACTCTTTACCCTTGCTACTGAAGTACTGAATCGATATTCAAAAAGTTCATATGTATGTTGATTGTTCAGGTGCACCACTCGTATTTTCTCATAGAAACAGTGTTATGAATGATGGTTAAATTAACAGGCCAATCCAGCAAAAATTAATTTAATGCAAAATCTTTTAAATATATTATCATGTAGAGTCCTCTATAACCTAGTTACTGTATAATAACTGTTTTTTAATTATTCAACAACTGTTTAAGGTAGGCATCCCCAAACTTTTTACACAGGAGGCCAGTGCACTGTCCCTCAGACCATTGGAGGGCCGCCACATACTGTGCTCCTCTCACTGACCACCAATGAAAGAGGTGCCCCTTCCTGAAGTGTGGCGGGGAGGGGGGCAGATAAATGGCCTCAGGGGACCGCATGCGGCCCGCAGGCCATAGTTTGGGGATGCCTGGTTTAAGGAGTACTTACCATGTGCCCAGCACTATTAGATGCTTGGAATATACCAGTGAACAAGACAAAGATTCTGAGCTTGAAGAGGTAATGTTCTATAGGTAGAAGTTAGGCCTTCTTTAGAACAATCTTACAGCTTTCTGCTACTACTTTCTAAACTTAAAGCAGACGCACAGCTTTTTGGAAATTAATTCCTTCCTCTCTCTCTCTCTCTTTCTCACTCTTTCTCTCTCTCTCTCTCTCTGCCCAGACTGCTGGAGTACAGTGACTCCATCTCAGCTCACTGCAACCTCCACCTCCCAGGTTCAAGGGAATCTCCTGCCTCAGCCCCCTGAGTAGCTGGGATAAGAGGCACCTACCACCATGCCTGGCTAATTTTTTGTATTTGGTAGATATGGGATTTCACCATGTTGGCCAGGCTGGTCTTGAACTCCTGACCTTGGGTGATCCACTCGCCTTGGCCTCTCAAAGTGCTGGGATTATAGGCGTGAGCCACCATGCCCATCGTTTTAGGGAAATTTCTAAGGCATTTTCATGGTAGGATGCTAAGAAAGACAACAAATGTTTAAAGAGGTTCCCTTCTATACTTTCTTGTTCTCTTGGTTAATTTTGTCTCTGGAGAAACAAATTGGCACATAAAAACTAGCACTGGGTCTTTGGCTATTCAAAATAAAGTTTTAGCTTCAATTCAGAGGAGAAACAATTTTAAGCTACAAATAGGCATTTTTCTGCAGAAATTGGATGGGACTTATGCCGACGTTGAGGACCTGGAAGGAAAACTAATGGGGTAGGAGAAAAAGCAGCTAGGACAGTGCTGGTGAGAGCATCTGTTAGGACTTTATTCACTCTTCCCTTTTCCGTCACCACTTCCAGCCTTGCCATTTCAGACTCTGCAATAGAATAGCCTGAATGAAAAGGCAAGAAGAGAAAAATACCCATACGCGTGGGAATGAGATTTAAGCCTTTTGGGATGGAAAGGGAAGGGAAGGAAATCACAGTAACTGGCTCTATTAAAGGATATGAGTTTCTGTCCTCAAATGCCTCCAGGGTATATAAGTAAGTCAGAAATATCCAATCCAGATTTCGACATTAAACAGACCTGGGGTTGAATCCCAGCTCATATATTTACTACCTTTTTACTTTTGGCAAGTTATTTAACCACTCTAATTCTTTGCTTTCTCAATTCAGAGTTAATGAGAGAGCGCACCGTATGGCTATGATTGTTGCTGGATTGAATGAGATAATGTATATAAAGTGCTTATAAGGGTGACCAGTACATAAAAAATGCCCACCCACAAAAATTAGTTCTTTGCTTCTGTCCCATGACAATTAATTTCATTGTTACATAAACATCAGCACATCCCTTCCTTCCCCATCCAACTATCCTAGATACTATGGCTATAGAAATCTCTTAAAACACCTTTTAAGGCCGGGCGCAGTGGCTCAAGCCTGTAATCCTAGCACTTTGGGAGGCCAAGGCGGGTGGATCACGAGGTCAAGAGATCGAGACCATCCTGGTCAACATGGTAAAATCCTATGTCCACTAAAAATACAAAAAATTAGCTGGGCATGGTGGCACGTGCCTGTAATCCCAGCTACTCAGGAGGCTGAGGAAGGAGAATTGCCTGAACCGAGGAGGCGGAGGTTGCGGTGAGCCAAGAGTGTGCCATTGCACTCCAGCCTGGGTAATAAGAGCAAAACTCCATCTCAAAAAACAAACAAACAAACAAACAAAAAACACCTTTTAATAGGTGTCCCCTGCCAAACAATCTCCAATGGATCCCCATCACCTACTGGGTAAAGTTTAAACTTAGACTAGTGTTCAGGGTCCTCCACAATCTGAGCCCAGCTATTTCCTTTCTGCCATTCTACATGAACATTTTATTAAAGTCCAATTTGTCAACACTAGTGTTTCTCTAATAGAACTCAGGGCTTGTTTAAGGATAAAGGCTTGGTTTTGCCAGGAGGCTAATGATATGATGGAGGAGGTGCTGATAGCATTTCAAATAGGAGAGAGCAGTATCAGAGAAAAAACGTTTCTCTTTTTCTCTCTCTTCCTCTGTTCCATGAAGTATGCCTAGATTATCTTAGCCAGGAAGTGTTTCTTTAAAAAAAACCAATTACTGTTCCTCCGTGTTTGGGGGAGTGGGGAGGGTGGTGGGACGGAGAGATCAAGAAGAACAGCTAATGGGTGCTGGACTACCCTGGATGATGGATTGATCTGTGCAGCAAATTACCATGGCACATGTTTACCTATATAACAAACCCACACATTCTGCACATGTGCTCCCAAACTTAAAATAAAAGTTGATTTTAAAAAGACCAATTACTGAGCCCCAGTTCTATAAGTCGTGGTGCTAAGAATGGGCACTAAAGTGCTTTCTCCTTGATTAGTTAATCACAAAGAGGAGAAAGACATAACAACAAATGTTTTTAACTAATTGTAATATATGATTCTTCTAGGTGTATGTATATGTGTGCATGCATAAGTCTGTGTGTGTATGTGTGTGCATCCTGTAGACACATGAAGGGAAGTGTGACAAATTGATGTAAGTAATCATTTACTAAGATGGTAACATTTGAATAGGAACTTGAGATATATGACATTTCAGGAAAAGGGAGGACATTTAAGATGGGGAACAGAAGATGCAAAGGAATAGAGGTGCAAAAGGATTTGGTGTGTTCAGGTAGTCACACAAAGTCTAATGAGACTTTAGTATGGGCTTGGGATAAGAAGGGAGTGGAATATAATAAGTGGGGCTCTGAAGGTAGGTTGGAGCCAATTTAGGGATTTAATTACAACAATAATTACAACTATCATTTATTGAATACCTAGTATGTTCTAGGCACTGCATAAACTGATATATATATATATATATATATATATATATATATATATATATACACACATACAATATATATAATCATTTTTTTTAAACTTTTTTTTTTTGACAGAGTCTAACTTTGTCACCCAGGCTGGAGTGCAGTGGCACAATCTTGGCTCACTACAACCTCTACCTCCCAGGGTCAAGTGATTCTCATGTCTCAGCCAGGTACCACCTAACTAATTTTTGTATTTTTAGTAGAGATGGGGTTTCACCATGTTGGCCAGACTGATCTTGAACTCCTGACCTCAGGTGATTCTTCCACCTCAGCCACCCAAATTGCTGGGATTATAGGCATGAGCCACCGTGCCCAGCTAAAAAGCTTTTTATCTACCATATGAGCTATAAGAAATATTATTATCCACATTTAATAAGTGAGGAAATTGATGCAAAGATTAAATAAGTGTTCAAAATTACCAGCTAGAAATGGTAGAGCCAAGACAGAAACCTAGGTATATAGGACTACAGAGTCAATGAACATGAGGTAAAGAGGCATTGCCAATGGTGAGATGAAAATAGAGCAGAGAGATTTGACTCTGAAGCATCCTCTGAGATAGAAAGATAGTGTTAATGTAGCCTGGTAACTTGTTTGGTGTTGAAGGCTAAAGCAGATTGAGGCATGGAAGATGACTCTAAGGTTTCTAATTTGTGAGAGTGGTAATCTCCTTAGCAGAGATGGAAAATTTAGGAGGGTAAGAGTGGTAGTGGGAGCATTAATGCATTTGGATTTGTATGTTTAATAAACTTCAATATGTGAAATGGACTGAAGGTAGTCACTAAACTTATAAATACAAGTCGAAAGGTCTGAACAGCATATAGAGACCTGGGACCACAGCATTTGAGTAATAGCAGGAGGTATGATTATGGATAAAATTACCCGGGGGGAATGTTTAAAGGTAAAGAGAAGAGTATCAGCGATGGAGTACTTCTTTCTTTGAAACATTTTACATTTTCCTTGTGAAATAGCATAAGCTTCCTAGTGTTATGTAGTTGTTTTTAAACCTCTCTGATCTCAACTGAATTATCAGCTACTTGAAAACAGTGATCTCCTTGATGAATTTCTACAAACCAGGCAAAATTTAGCAAAGAGCCTTGTGCATAGTGTGAATTTGTTTTATTGGATTGTCCTTTAGCATGAGGGTGTTAGGGATGGGGCACTGAGGGACCTGTGAGAGACTTTGGGTGGGTAGCTGGGAGCCAGGGTAAGAGCTACACACTGGGAGCAACGGAGATGTGAAGAAGGTGCCTACTGCTCAGAGGTTGGGCTATTTCCCCCCTTTATATGTGGCAATATAGTTATGTCAAAATGGATTAATGTTGTGTTTTATCAAGTAAATATTCTCAGGCTTGCCGTTTAATAAAATTTGGTGGAGTCAGGAAGAAATTCTTCAACTTATGCTTTCACTTTCTGAAGAAAACTTCCAAATGTAGTAAAATAACAAACTGAGCTTGTATTCATTTTTAAATTTAGGAAAAAATTATCTCAACTATGCATTACAACACAGTTGTTTAAATGAACTAGTCTATGATTCTTTTGGTATTTGTGAAATAAATAAAACAGGGCACTGAATAAAAGCAGAGCATTGTTATTTCAATGTTGCTAAAAGACAAAATCAATACTTGATTACTCTGAATTAGTATATCCAACCACGCAAATCTTTAACCTCAGATTAACTACATGTAGGAACATGACCCGACCTACAACAGTAACATTTAGCAATAGAGAATGAACTGGTGCAGAGCCTATTTGTAAAGCCTGGAGTTGCAATGATGTCCAGGCTAGGTTTCTGACTATCATTCTGCCTGAATAGCTGCAGAATTATGTCAGCAGAATTTTAACTAATTGACATTTTGTGACCCTTTCCTTCCTCCTACTCCTACTACTCATTTTATAACTCAGCCCATAAATAAGGCCTTTTTTCAGTGAAACGAAAGGCCTCAGTGATACTTCGCATCACATTAAAGGTTGTTTTCTTTGTTAATATTGCAAATCGTTTTACAAATAGCCATTTCTGATATCCCTAACTGTTCACTAAATCGTTCAAAATTTAAAACTTATATACTGAGTGACTGCTACTTGTCAGATAGCATATTACACATCAGAGCTATAAGTGGTCTGCAAAACTGGCAAGGAATCTATATATACATTCTATAGTGGTGAGGACAGATAATATACAAACAAATACCCAAGTGAATGAAATAATTTCAAATAGTGATTCATGCCAGACAATAAAATGAGATAATGGGAAAGAGTGATTTTGTGGTGGTGATGGTGGAGAGCTGGGAAACATTAACTAGGATTATTAAAAGGCCTCTCTGAAGAGGTGACATTTGAGCTGAAACCTGAGTGATGGGAAGGACTCATTCAGGCAAGGATATGGGAGAAGAGGACCCCAGACAGAAGTAACAGCAGGTACAAAGGTTTTAAGCCTGGAATGAGTGGGTGGGTCCATGGAACAGAAAGAAAGACAGTATGAGTGGTACAGGCGTGAGTACATGATTTGAAGATGGAGAAGCAAGCAGAGTTTGGCTCAGTCAGAGTCTCATGGACCATGATAGGAAGCTTAAATTTGATTCTGAGGAAAGCAGGGAAGTCCCTATTGTGTTTACCACTCTGGCTTCTGAAATTTGCCTCAGGGCCTTCCTGTTTCCTGGAGTCCTGCTTCTTCCTGTAGTGAATACTGCCTGAGTTTCACTAGCCCGGAGAAGTGATTAACTCCCCAAGGATGTAGACCCATCCTTTCTGTGCTGTCATTGTCCTTCCCTGACTTTACCTCTTTCTGCCCTGGCTCTGAGGGAGACTTCGTTATTGCCCTCAACAGAGGGGCCTTTCCAGAATTTGTGGATCAGGTCAGAAAAATAATCCATCTTAAATGAAAGGCCACAAAAATCTTCCTAGTGTAGATGAGTGCAGTTTTTTTTTGCAGCAGCACCTCTCAGGCAGAGGCATGAAGGTGTAGCTGCCAAGGTGGGGGAATGTCCCCAGGAAGGTCTCCATCTCAGAGGAAATTTATGGGAGATCTCGGCAGTGTCATTGATTTCAACATATTCTTCATGAGATGTCAGGATGATGAAAGCTGTTGGTGTTTAATAAGACATTTTTTAAAAAGTGAGCTAGATAGAAATCTGAAATCTGGGATTTCTGCATGCCTTCAGATTGGTCCAAGGCTTTGCGTCCTTAGAAAGGCAGTCTCTGTCGTCTGGGATTCCAGCAGAGTGGAGTAAAAATGCCTATGGAACGCTGCAGCTACAGATTTTGTGTGTACCAAACTGCCTTTCTATTGCCAAAAATAACCTCTTTGGTTTGTACCGTGCTTTCCAATTCACAAACCTTGTCACATGCACAATCTAATTTTATCATCAAACCAAACCTACAAGGGTTTATTCTATGTTAAAGATTATCAAACTGAGGACCACAGAAAATGATCCCAGGAAAGTATCAATCTTTACATAATATATAGAGAAATGAATGAATATGGTGAATCCTTTAAAAATAAAGCTAATAGGATATTTTTATACTTAGTTATGGAAGACAAGTAATACAGCATCTTTGTCATTGCTATGGACAGAAAACTTGAATTAGTTAGGGCTAGTCTATCGAGTTGCTATTGTAGAGCAAAGTTATTAATCCTTCAAGTAGTTTGTTGTGTTGAAGTTTCATACAACTAAAATATGTTTTTAGAAAGGGATTTCTTTTTCTTTCCATTTTTTTTTTCTTTCTAATGATTTCATCCATGGTGTAGTTCTGGATTAAGTAATACAATTGTGAATATTCTATATGCTGATTGTAAGTACGTTGTTTAGTAATGTTTTCACGTAAAAAAAAAAAGAAAGGCTGTTTTTTTTAGTGGGTCATGAGCTATGGTGGGGGGTGGGTGAAGGGAACTGGACCTTTGAAATGAGAGAAGCTCTTATTAATAAAGAGTAGATTCCAGGTATACAGTGACAGATGGGACCCAAGAACATCCAGAAGTTTGGGAAGAACATTGACAATGTCATAATTGGAGGGATATATTTCAGTTTCCCTAGGCTTTTGTAATCAGGGATGTGCTACAGGTAAATCACATCTATTTCACAAAGGTGTTGAGGAAGAGTTTGGGCCGTAACTGTGAAAGAGGAATTGAACTCATATTTACAGACCTCCTACAATGTGCTTGGAACTGTGGCAAAATTTTTCTGAGTGTTATCCCATCTACTTTCCACAAAAGTATTGGGAGGAACTACTAAGCCCTTTTTTACAGATGAAGGCATGTCACTGACCCTTAAAGTGGTTAAGTACCTTGATGAAGGGACAAAGCTTGTTAGTAGCAGATTAAAGATACAGACCCAGGTGACCGCAAAGCCTACTTTCTCTTTTCTTTACAGCCCTTGTGGTGACATGAATGAACTTTCTTAATTAAAATTGCTAATTCATTTATTTATATTTTTAAACGTGCACCATAACCTAGCTTTTGACTGTAGTTAAGTCCTTTTTTCTTTTTTTTTTTGTTTTTTTGAGATGGAGTCTTGCTGTCACCCAGGCTGGAGTGGTGCAATGATGCAATCTCAGCTCACTGCAGCCTCCACCTTCTGGGTTCAAGTGATTCTCCTGCCTCAGCCTCTTGAGTAGCTGGGACTACAGGTGAATGCTACCACGACTGGCTAATTTTTGTGTTCTTAATAGAGATGAGTTTTTGTCATGTTGGCCAGGCTGGTTTCGAGCTCCTGACCTCAAGTGACCTGCCTGCTTTGGCCTCCCAAATTACTGGGATTACAGGCATGAGCCACCACACCCGGCCCAGTCTTAATTTTACATTAAGCAAACAATTAAATTCCCTAATTTTAGAAATCAGGTGGTTGAGGAAATATGCTTTATGAATCTTTATATGAATCTTCCTTCTGCTGTTAGGTTTAGTAGAGCAATCCTCCTTAATATCACTATTTCTGGCTCTTTGATTAGTTGCCTGTCAGAATTGTCAAAATACATAAAAGTTTTAATAAAATAGAACCTTAAAATGAGAACAATCACACCATGAGCCCAAGAGAACTCCAAAAACTCACGAGCATGGAGACCAAGGCACCTGGTTATTATGCATTGAGGTACCATTAAGACCTGCAGTATTAGCTTTGAATGAAAACAAAATGGGACAAGATATGTACACAGCTTTTATGACAAATTTATAACACTGAAGCTAAATTAATTTAGGTACCATTTTACAGTCTTTGTGTCAAAAAGAAAATTATGAGAGCTGGGAAAATCTAGGAAAAGCTAATGAAAACTGAAAAGAAAAATCTTCATAATTGGATTCTTAAAAATTAGAATTATCAGTTCAACACACACACCTACCTTTTGCATTATAGGTGTAAAAATTTTTGACTACAAGGGAAAATATATTTGCAATGTCAAGTTTGCTACCTCAATGAGAATAACTTATTGAGATTCAAATGTGGGATCCCAAATTAATTTCAGATTTGAATGATTTTCATCATGGATATTTCTTAGTTTGCTTTTTGTACTTCAGCAGAATTTTCCTCACAGTTTTGGCTTAAGTTTTCATCTCCAGGACATAATCTTGCAGGATCACCTCTTACCCTTATCTCTTGGTGACTGGGTACTGAGATGGGGCATTATGAACTTGATCTGACAACTTAATAAGATGTAATAAGACCTGAAATAGAGGCAATGCCCTTTCAACTGAGAAGATCTAGATAGCTACAGAATCTTTTCAAGGGTATGTCTAACTAAATTCCCATTAAGACTTCCCTTTGAAACATTAACTGTCTTTTCCTGTTTCAAACTAGAATGTGATCAGTTGGAATATTGGCAAAGAACAGGTCATTAGTGAATACTCCAATGAAGACAATTGGCTTTGGGTTTGATTTTCCTGTTTTTGCAGTTAGCTTAGCACCAGATGGTGCCCTAGTGAGTTCTGTATAAATAATACAATCATAGGGTTGAGTGATTCTCTACCAGTCACAGACTCAAGCAGAAAATAGCACTTGTCTTTCCACACAAGCTCATGTAGATTCTTTTATTGCTGAATTGTTCTTATGCAGCTCTAACCCTTAAATTGCTGTTATGGTTGGTGTTTTTTCTGTTTCATTATTGGGCAGGCAAGCAGCCAAATCCTCACTCTGACCTAGGAGAAGGGCTCCTGGATTTGAGGGTCTTTAGCTGATACATCCATCCATTGCAGAAAGAAGAGACAAAAAGTAAAAATCTGCATTCTCTCTATTGTTCCTGAAATAAAAGGGTGTCCCTACACATTCCCTTGACAGTTGGTGCACATTAGGGGGTGATGAAACTGGCTTTGCTTACAGAAATTCTGTGACAACCTCTTATAGGCTTTCAAGATCTACCTCAAGAGCCAACTCCAGCCCATGATGCTCAGTGATCTTTCTCTGGGTTAAAATGGTGATTATATTTTGTACCTCAAGATCAAGGGCTCTTCATTTTACTATATGGTATTATACCTTCCCCATTTCTTTTTCTTTGAATGTAAGTCTTGTCTTACCTACAAGATTGTAAGTTGCTCAGATCTATTTAAAACCTGCACTGCTTAACACAGAATCGGGTATTTAATAAATATTTGTTGGCTTGATAACACATATGTGGGTCACAGTTCCCAAACATTTGAGCAGAGTTTTAATGGTCAGTATCCTGCTGAAAGAACAGAGTTCATACATTGTGACATAAAAGATTCTAGTTTCTTAAAATTAAAAAAGAAAAAATAAAAAGCCTTTCCTGCTCTTCCCTTTCTCTTTACTCTCCTGAAAATTTGATCCATATAGTAGCAAACCACAGAAAACATGATGCAGCATATTGGGGGCAAATGGGCAGAATCACTAAGAATCTTTCTTCTTTTGAAAACAACCTCTATTTTTACTTCAGAAGCACAAATAATCATATGACCTGCAATAAATTTGGCCCACTCATCACATAGACCTGCAATAAATTTGGCCCACTCTGTTGTCTTTCTAAGCAAACATGGGGATCCATTCCCAAATGATTGTTATTTCCTATGTGTTAGATGTTGGGGCGACCCCAAAAAAGTCATTGGTGTATTCAGACCAAGTTATTAAAACTGATAATTTATTAATCATATCCAAATGATCCATTTCATATATTCCCCAAATTATTTTATGGTCTTAAGCAGGATTCCCAAAGTGTTTCCTGTGGAATATTAGTATTTTATGAGATATGACTAGATGCCCCTTGCAAAAAAACATTGGTTGTTTGGTTATTTGGAGAAATGTTAGCTACTCTGTTTGCCTCTTAAGACAACACATTGAATATTAAAGGCTCTGAGGAGTCCTGTGGCAAAAAAGATCTGTTTAATTTGTTTAACTTGGCATTTAGCAAACATATTTGACCTTGGGAAGAGAAATAATATCTAGTGAGTATTCTGTCCTAGGCATACATTAACTTATTGAATCTCTATGCTAAGAGTCTAAATTAGGTACTATTATCTGTATTTAAAGATGAGGGATTGAGAATCTGCTATATTTAAGGACTTTTTCTAGGTCATACAGTGACAGAGTCTCGTGTAGTGAGTTCTCATGTTTGCCTCTGCCACCAGCCAGCTATGTACTACCATTTTGGTCCAACAAAGTCAATCTTAATTTCCTTATCTGTGAGTCACAGTTTAACAATAAGGTTGCTTTGAAGATGAAACTAGTTGAATTTATATTACAGTATTTTGGTTAAAAAAAAGTGGTAAATAAGTAGCATTTCTACTTTACAAAATCAGGAGGGCAAAAACATTATCCTATAATAGGAAACAACATATTCACTCAACATATTCACTCAAAACACATAATACAAACTGCTAGACTTTTAAAAATGAAAGCAAGCAAACAAACAAGAACTCAGTTTTAGCTGTCCAGAATAGTGACCAGACATGTACATTTTCATTTATAAGTATTATATATTTTTGATATAATCAGACTCGGAGTCTCATGTACCGATCAAATTGGGTAGTACAGCATTAAGGCATCCAATGGTATTGTGAAATTATAAGACTAGAGATACATTATGACTAGATATTGGAGCTTTCTTCCTTAACTGCAACCTTCCTTGCTTCTATGGCTTTAAGCCAGAAGCTGAGCTTCTTTCATTTTTCTTTTGTATCATCCATTTTAGGCAGCCATGACATAAACCACTTGTGGCTCTGACTCACTCCACCAATTCCATAATATGGTACCTGATTGTTACGACTCCACTATCTCTCTCAACTTGTCAAATTCGCCATATGAAGTAAACTTCTTTCTACTTGGCACTTTACAAGCTTAGTGTTTAATGATTTTGATGTAGATAATATATTTCTCCCTAATTTTTGAGTCTTAAAAATTAATCTGCTTGTGAATTCCAGATATACATGCACACATACATGCATACGCATGTAACACAATAGATATTCTGCACATCAGCTTGAATGTGGAGATGGGTTTATGACAAAAAGGAAGAAGACTTCTAATTAAATGTCTACCTTGCCAAATTGGAAACTGATTTCCTTGTTACCTAAGTTGAACTGAATCCTGTTTTCAATCTAGAAGTAATTACCAAGGCAGTGCACAATTGAACTGAGGCGGACTGCATTTTGCATTCTGCATCCCTGAACTGTCATTAGCTGATATCATAAATATTGATATATAGTATAATACTTCACCAAGTTTATTAAAAGAATAATTTAGAAGTCCATAGTGGTTTTATCATCCAGGTTTCTACCATTCTCAGAAGTGTGATGGAAGTATGATGAGTATTTCTGTGGTTTTCCTAGATTTTGTATTTATGAGTTGTTTATGGCTCTGACATTATTTTATGCCAGAATTCATTAACCTTTAAAAGGTTTCTGATATGGTAAGGCCTTATTGTCACCTCTGCTTTCTAGACGCATAGAATGCATCCCAAGAAGAGAGATGGAACCGATAGCATTCAGATTTACTGGAAGCTGCTTCCTTTGGCCACTTGATTTCTGAGGTGTAGTACTGGATGTGCTGTAGAGGGCAGAACTGCCTGTGATGTGATGACATTCTAGTTCCTTTATTCCAGCCCCAAATTACAAAGTCTATTCTCTGATAACTATGATTTCTTGAAAGGTGTGCATCCATCTCTTTACTGTAAAGAATAGAAGAGAAATAATACCTGTAAAGAATAGAAGAGAAATAATGCCACTGTTTAAAGAATGGTTTCAATATATGAAAAAGGATAATTACCATGAAATCTGTGCACAGTCTGAAAGAGTTTATACTCTGACAGAAACACTTCTGTAATGGCAACTCCCTGGGTAGATTAATGCTTCTGTCTGGGTTCTGCTAAAAAGAGCTTAGGGGGCTGAATAGGGTAGACAATTAAAAACAAACAAACAGAGGAACTAGCAAAAACCTCCCCCATTCCTTTCAAAACCTTTTGCTCGGCCGGGCGCGGTGGCTCAAGCCTGTAATCCCAGCACTTTGGGAGGCCGAGGCGGGTGGATCACAAGGTCAAGAGATCGAGACCATCTTGGTCAACATGGTGAAACCCCGTCTCTACTAAAAATACAAAAAAAAATAGCTGGGCAAACTGACACAAGAGCAGAAAATCAAACACCGTATATTCTCGCTCATAGGCGGGTGTTGAACAATGAGAACACATGGACACAGGGAGGGGAGCACTACACACTGGGGTCTGTTGGGGGGAAATGGGGGAGGGGCGGGGGGTGGGGAGGTGGGAAGAGATAGCATGGGGAGAAATGACAGATACAGGTGAGGGGACGGAAGGCAGCAAAGCACACTGCCATGTGTGTACCTATGCAACAATCTTGCATGTTCATCACATGTACCCCAAAACCTAAAATGCAATAAAAAAAAAAAAAAAAATAGCTGGGCATGGTGGTGCGTGCCTGTAATCCCAGCTACTCAGGAGGCTGAGGCAGGAAAATTGCCTGAACCCAGGAGGCGGAGGTTGCGGTGAGCCGAGATCGCGCCATTGCACTCCAGCCTGGGTAACAAGAGCGAAACTCCGTCTCAAAAAAAAAAAAAAAAAAAAAAAAAAAAAAAAAAAAAAAACCTTTTGCTCTTTGTGCAGCTCAAAAAGTGAAGCAACTATTAGAAGTACCTCTTAACACTTATTAAATATTGAGCCTTCTGCTGCTAAGCAGTGACTTAGGAAGTAATGAAGCTGAAGCTAGCCCTACTTTAATATTGATTCTGGCCTGAAATAAATGTTTATGTCCTTGAAATAATTTGTTGGTGGTTGTTTATTCATTATTTTCTTTATATATTAAATGGGAAGTCCTTTGGTCTCCTTCAAGTTCTGGATGGGCTAATTAGCCATTTTGTAAACCAATATAGTACAGTATTTCATCTGGATAAATTAATTTATAGTCTTACATTGAAATGTAATTAAAATGTTGTTGCAACTAGTTTTTAGTCCCTAATCAGCAATTGCTGTTACTCTGTACATGAATTGGATGGTAAATTTTATTAGTTTGTTTTTCTGGGCAAAAGATAGTGTCTAATCAGAGTCTCTGATCCACAGAGCTGCAGAACAAGCCCTTCAGCTTGCTAAGCAAAAGTTGTCCATCCCTCATTATTAAAGATATAGGGAGAAAGATGTCTCTTTTTGCTTTGATATTATGTTTTGCATTTTCTTATTGTTGTCTTTATGCTTGACAATTCCTACCTTATGAACTTAAAAAGAAATAAGTCTATTTTTTGTTGGAATTTAAGCCAATATTCACTTATTTCGTTCTCCCTACATAAATGCCAACTCCAAATCAATCAGTTGACCAGTTTGTCTGCCAATGCTATTTACAAGTAAATTTCAGCATTGAAACTTCATTGATTAATTTATTCTCTCATGTAACAAATATTTATGTATGCTGACACTGTTCAAGGTATTGTGCTAAATAGATCCTATGGTGTTTTTTGAGGACATAGCAAAACAAGACATTTTCTTAAGTCTAAAATTTGATGTTAGTCAAGTTAAAATTTAAAATACTAGATTTTTATCCAAAGGAGGCCAAGTTGATGACAGAATGTATATCAGTAGGCATAGTGCATTTTCACAACTATAGTAGTAACAGTGTGAAGACAGCAACGATATTTGCTGAATTAGTGACTATACCGGAAATTTAAATTGCTTGACTGTTAGCCCTTTAAAATAACACGGAATGGTCTGTGCAATCGTGTGATTCACATTGCTAAGATTTTTTTCTTGGGAAGGCACATATCTCAGGATCAACATAAGGAGTATTGTATTATGTTTGTGTTACAGACCTCAATTTTAACACGTTTAATAAATTAAATGGAAGGAACTAAAAATCAGTGGGGCTTTGAGTTGTCAGAAGTTTATTTAGAATTTTTGGTGACAATGTTCTAAATGAATTAGGTGAGATTTAAATAAATGCTTTGTGTTGCTTTACAACATCACTTGAATTTATAGAAATAAAATTTTGTGACTCCTTCTACCTGTACACTCACACTTAAATACGTGCATGCACTTCAGTTGAAAAAGAAGAAGACTGGAGTTATTCAGAATCAATAGAGACAACATAACGAATCTATGTCTAATTCAAAGTGTATTTTGCTTATCTTACTGATTGGTTAGGGCAGGGGTCCCCAAACTACGGCCCCCGGGCCGCATGGGGCCCCCTGAGGCCATTTATCCGGCTCCCCCTGCCGCACTTCAGGAAGGGGCACCTCTTTCATTGGTGGTCAGTGAGAGGAGCACAGTATGTGGCGGCCCTCCAACGGTCTGAGGGACAGTGAACTGGCCCCCTGTGTAAAAAGTTTGGGGACGCCTGGGTTAGGGGATAGGCCAACAAAATGCTTTGCACTGTGAACTAATTTATATTATCCTGAAAGGGGTTGAAAAAATAGTAGCAGAACACACCTTCTCACCTAACTTATTCTCAGGCAAGTGGTCATAACCATCACTCAGTAGCAGAAACCTGGTCTTCAGTAGTCAGGGCCAAATGAGTAGCCAACTTTCTAATGTGAGGGTAGGGTGGTGGTAGTTGGTGAGTCCGGAGGCTGGAGAGCCCTGAAGGACCGGGCTGTACTGTAACATGGCAGCTCAGCACACACAACAGAGTACCACTCTTTATCTCCTTTGTCTTACCAGGCTCTTGTTTACACACTGCTATTTCTGACATCTTTTCACCAAAAGATTAAGGTAGTTGAAAAATCAACCCTTTTGAAGCCTGCACTCATTGGAGGAACTGTTTTTTTTTTTTTCCTTTATTTCTTTTTTTAAAATCATTACTCTGCTACTAGTAATTCTCTAGAGTTCCCCTCATCAGAAACTCTGTTCCAGGTGTCATAGGGAACTAGGGTTGTTTATTAAGTCTGGATAACCAAGTACTACTTGAGGAGGAAAGCTTATGGTCATTTAGGCCAACACTCATCTGATGTTTGGATCTCTCCTGTTTTAAAAGAGTCCCACTTACAGAGAACTGCCTCCTGAGACTGTCCTTATTCAGTGTTTTCTCAAAAGTGTTCTCTTTAACACCAGCCTCAAGAGGTACTCTACAAAAGAAAGTGTTTTATGTTCAAATAACTTTGAGGAGCAATAGTCACCATATAGACTTTGAGTATCCCTGTAGAAAATAAACCTGTTTAAACCAACTTGGAGTACCCCCCCAACTTATTTGGTCATGGAAACTTTCTCCAAGAAAACATGCTTTAGTATTTCATTCCACAGAAAACTCTAGTATATGGGGTTTATTTTCCCAGATAATATATATTTATCAGTGCAAACTAAAATTGCATTGGCTTTTTGGATTCCTATAAAACTGACCTTAGGCTTCTTGAGTCTTGTTTTTTAGCACAACTTACTGTTTAGCCACATCATCATGTTTTGCTTGGCTTGACTTTTTGGTCTTAAGTATTGATCTTCTTTGTTACATTTTGTCTTGTTGGAACCAGCCCACCTCTCCAGTATGGCTTTTGGGATCTTGGCTAAGTCATCTTGTATATTCTTCAGCAGTCTGAGATCTGTACTATTCAGTGATATCATAAGCATGGTCTCTTGATCTTTATTCATTTTGTTGATTAGAAATGATGAGGAGGACTGGGCGAGGTTGGTATCACTCTCTAAACCATCACCCATTGATTCTGATTGTTAATTTCCCAAATTAGTAACAGATTTTTCAGAAGAGAGTTTCTAATAATCCATGCCTCTAGCCTTTGTGGTTTGCAAACCTTTTTTTTCAAGAGCCAAATCATCTTTCCCTATTTTTAGCTCTCCAATGTTTTCTGAAGAGAAACTGGTAATGATATGGTTTCTAAATATAGTGGCTCATCAACTCTTCGTAAAACCAATGCCATTTTCTTTGAAGAAGTAATGTTGGTCAAAATCCTGCTTCGTATTTTGCAGAATATATATTTGGAATATCTTATAACATCCATGGTGTGCTTCTGTATGTATGATTTCAGTATATTTGTATTATAATTTTCTGTCTGAAGGAATAGTTTCTTGAAATTGTATACACTGATTAGTATAGTTTGTAAAATAATAGATTATTTTAAATGTGTGAGAGGCATGGCTTTCAAATGAAGTATTTAAATATAATTGCTGTTTAAACGTTTCATTTAAAAGATGTATATTAATTAATTTTTCTATTAACGAACTGCAGGTTTAGGGTGGTTTATTGTTAATTAATCTCGGCACAAAGCAAAGTATAACCCAATCTGTTGCCAAACTTACCTCAGACATTCTATTTTTAATGTACTTTATTTATATTTATACAAGTTTGTTTTCAAAGGTTTAGCCCCAACTACTTATTTCCACTAAATTGAATCCTGGAGAAGGTTTTTTGCTTTGTTTGCAAATCTCTAGTTTAGTATTACTGAGATTTTGAATCTACTTTTCAATATCAGAGCATCTTTAAATTTTCATTGTTAAGGTCAACTTAGAAGTGTGTCAGAAGCACTAGAAAGCTCAAGTTCTGAGGTTGAAAAGACTTGAGTTCATGATTGACACCATGCCATTTTCTAGCAGAGGCACCTTGAATAAGTTATCTTATGTGTCTAATTAACAGCTCCTCATTTGTAAAATGAAAATCAGGATGATGATGGATACCTACCTCATAGGATTGCTTTAAAGATTACATAAAGAGTATTCAAGTAAAGCACTTGTCACATTGCCTTACACACGTTAAAAACTGGATAAGTGATTCTTAAGCTCTTAAGTTTTATCTATAAGAAAAATCCTTAATGTCCAGAGAAAGTTGGCATGTTAAGAATAAGACTTTAATTGCACAAGGTTCTGAGAATCAAAATCATCATATTTCTCAAAAGTCTTCTATTTTCATGATGACAATGGATTATATTATCTGACTTATACAACATGGCAGCATATTTAAAATTCAGATCATTTCAGGAAATCTGTTTCACACAGTCACCATATCAGTAGAACCTAAAACATATCTCAGTGATAACACCACATGGTGCTGAAATGCATATTGTAAGTAGCACAAGTAGGGTAATAGGATCTACGTCTCTTGCTAGGCCAAGGAGTGGTCCAGGTAGTCAGAAAGCAAATAAAATAAAAACAAAATAATGGTCCCTTTCCATTGGACACTTAACTCTTCTGAATTTGTCAAGGTGGCAGTGGGTTTCTGTAAGATAGTTTATGTTTAGGACATGGCTCTGGACATTTTGTTTCCCTATCGAGGACAGCTAATTTGATTAAAGTTTTGTCTGGCTAATTTTCATTTCTTAGGTACAGCCTAAGTTACAGAAATACAGCAGGTTGTACCATGGCACTGAGTGAAATATCTTTGGTTCGGGTAAACCCCTATTTAGTGTCAAAAGGATGATGAGATTTAGTGATCACCAATCCCGTAAGAATTCAGAGGATGAGACCAGCCAACAGCCCAAGTCCTCTGAAAAGACAACCTCAGAGAACAAATACAATAGATGATATCAGACAGTCAGTAGGGCCTCAGGGATGCTGGTGCAATTTGCTTTCTGCACAAGGAGGCCCTGCTGAGGGGGACATGAATTTGGACTGAAATATGGCCTGCATTCAACTCACTGTGGCCCCTTTAGAGTTGTTCAGCCTTAAGGTGGCACCTTGTGGTAATTCTTCCACCCAGAGGAAGAGTCTTACTCTGTTTTACACAAAGGTACTTCGCAATAAATGCAGATCTGGCAATCAGTTTCCACTCAAAGTTTGGCTCTGCTCCCATGTGCCTTATAACTGTATCTGAAGGGATAAGATCCTTTAACAGAGAAGTTGCCCTGTCTTCGGAGCTAAGTGACTTGGTACCTCCCAGAACAATGCTTTTGTTTCTCTAATATTTCTTGAAATGATACATTTAGTAAGGTAAATGATATCTTAACAGTATAATAAAGAAAGACCAGGGACTTGGTAGTCAGAAAGCCCAGGATTTTCTTTCTAATTTCCACATCTACAGGCTTTGTGACCTTGGTCAAGTTAATGGAAAGTGGGGCATGTATAAATAAATCAGATTGACTCTCTATAACATTTTAAATGGTCATATATACGCTATAAATGTTATTAAATTCCAATGAAATTTGGTACATGAGTAGAAAGAAATGAATGATTTATGAGACAAAGAAATGACTCTCTTTGCTATTTTAAAGCAAAATTGTCATCCTATCCATAATATTTACCTTAGGTGAAAATCATCTCTGGTGCACGTTGACTGATGGAATATATGTATGATGCTTTACATTTGTGTGAATTCAGGAATTCACCGAACCATTTCTTATATAATGACTGCCTCTGGGACTTAGAGGAAGTGACTCTTTGTGCTGTAATCTGGGCCTTTGGGGTTTGAGCTGCAGAGAGGAGAGGCACCATGCTGCTACATTTTCAGTATTTTGAGATTTGAGAGCAGCAAACCAGATCGCAGAAATCAGCTGGTGCTATATGCACCAAGCTAATCTTATACACATTTCAGAAATTGACAGGTGGCCTACAAGAATCCTATTCTGCTAATAAAGATTTTTTCTTAAATTTTTCAAGTAGAATTAGTTCTGTAGAGAAGTGGCCCATTGCATATAGAATACACTTATCAGCGATAATCAGCAGTAATATTACAAGATTGTTATTCACACAGGAATGGGGAGAACAACTGGAGGTTCTAGGTAGCTTTTGTTGTTACATTAATAGATTCTACTGTCAGGCATAAGTTGTTCCGTAGGAATTCTAAAAAGTAGCCTAAGAATAAATATCTACAAAATCAAGTTCTAGTAATATCCTTATAATTCTTACTAGCTCCAGGATTATGGAGAAAAGCCTTCTGGGAAATGTACTTTTCATTGTCTTTCATTGTAAATACTTTTAGTAAAGAACACTGAATCGTAAAGAATGTTCTGTGTGTTGGTTGCTAATTGTTTTTATAATTTGATCTGTGATTCATGTATGTAACTCTCTTCCATATCTGTTCGTTATTATTTTCTGCTAAGAGTTTGTCCAGAACCCACATTAATTTATGATTTTTCTGGTTCACAAATTCCTACTTTACTCACATTAGACCATAAAATTAAGCTCCATCCCCAAATTGCTTTTTCTATCATCTACATTTTTTGATATCACATCTACTGTTGCATTTTACTTCCCTAAAATGTATCGTTTTTCATATGACGCGTTTTAATGGGTCTTGGATTTTTAAAGTTGTTTCCATCAGTGACATTTTTTTTGGAGTAATGTTAAATTAGTTCTACAACTCCTTTTGGCTGCTATAAAGTCTGCAAAACTTTAAGTGTAAAGTAGTATCAGGAAGAATAATAATCTTCTAATGCTTAAAACACTTAATCAAGTTTAACATAACGTTTCCCAATCCTCTTTTTGATTGAATAGCTTACTTCTGTCGGAATCCTTAGATTGACAAGCTGGTTAGGAAGGGAATATGTTTGGTAGATTCTTTGAGTTCTATAGAGTTTCATTTTGATGGGTACTTTCATTAAAAGAAGTTTATATACAAGGCTGCGGCATAATTTCAGTAGTTAGTAGAGATTATTTGGAAACCTTTTTTCTACTTTCCTAAGGGTATCTTTCTATCCAAAATAGCACATCAGCAGATAGTGGTGTGAGTGTATCCCAAGCTATATAAAACCAAAAAATTTTAATCATCTATTGTCCTAGTCACTACAAAATCATCTGTTTCTTCCCCTAATACTGTTTATGGCTTAAATTATAGCTCTACATTAGATGCAAAGGAAGCATTTTCTCCTCCGTTTATATGTTGGGTTCCCTAGCTGCTAAATTGAGATCTTTTAAACTTACATTGTGAATGCACACTGGGCTAGTCCCCTAACCTCTGAAATGTCTTTCTTGGTTTCATGTCTACCTGAGGGTAGGTTTCTTGCCATCTGTCTTTATACTCCCCCATGGATCAGCTCTCTCGACTCCCTGTTGACATTTGCTTAACACACTCAACCTACATGGTTTCCTGTTAGTTGGCTATGCTACAATTTAAGGTGTCCACATGTTGCTGAACCCTCAGCATTTCTTTTAAAAGATAATCTTTTTACTCCTCCATGGTCAGTTTTGTTTCCCTTTCCACCCAATAACCATCTCCAGCTGTGTCTTCTTCCTTCAAATTACATGATTAGGTTCTCCAAATCTCACCAAGAAAATGGAAGTCATCAAGCACGAACCCACTCAACTTCCCTCATCCTCATCTTTAAAATGTTGTCAAGCACTTTCTTTTTTTCTTTTCCTCCTGTCTTTGAGTAACAGACCTGTTTTACCAATATGTTTTCATTTTTTTTCTTTCTGCTTTCTTGTTGCAGGTCCCTTAACTCAGGCTGTCATCATCTGTCATTTTCTAACCATCATTGTCTCTAGTCTTCTCCACTAACTTGCCAGTCGATTCTCCACAACATAGCCAAAATGATTCACCACTCAAATCATGTCACTTTGTTGCTTTCAACTCTTCTTTGCCTGCAGATTAAAATCTAAATATGTAACGTAGCAAACAAAGTCCTTCCTAATCCGAAATGTTATAATGTCATTTCCTGCCATTCCCCTTGATGCAAGTCATAGTTACTGTTTTCTGGTCATATCATGCACTTTTATATCCTGGTCCCTTTGTCTATACAAGTATCTGTGTCTCCTTTTCCTAAAATATCTTACCCACCTTCTGGACAGGATGAGTTTCTATTCATCTTGCAAGACCTACTTGAAATACAGCCTCCATATGATACCTTTTTCAGTCCACCCCTAGGCAGCATTAATTCCTGCATATTTTCATGGCTGTGTTTGCACGCTTTTTTTTTTTTTTGAGACAGAGTCTTGCTCTGTCACCCAGCCTGGAGTGCAGGGATGCAATCATGGCTCAGTGCAGCCTCTACCTCCTGGGCTCAATTGATCCTCCCACCTGAGCCTCCTAAGTAGCTGAGACTTCAGAAGTGTGTCACCATGCCTGGCTAAATTTTTTTTGTATGTTTTGTAGAGCCAGGGTTTTGCCATATTTCCTAGACTGGTCTTGAATTCCTGGCCTCAAGCAATGCATGTGTCTCAGCCTCCCAAAGTGCTGGAATTACGGACATGGGCCGTATCTGGCCTTCACATGCTTCTATTGCAGCATTTCCACATTGCCTTGCAATCATCTGTTTATTTGCCTTTCTATCCTTAATAGCCTGAAGAACAGCATGTCTTAGTCATCTTTGTTTCTCAAGCTTCTAGCATAGTGCCTGACATATAGTGGAAACTCCCTGTATATTATTGAATGAGCAAGTGGAAGAATGACAAATGAGCAACTTGAGTTTCATTTTGGATAGTCAAGCATAGCTGGAAGCCTCCAATTCCAGATACTTGAAAGGATAAACAGCATTACAAGAAAATTGGTGACATTAAACCAAAAGATGGCATAGATAATGACAGGCAATTACTGGATTGCTAAAGTCACATACTAGCTGAGGCTTTTGTGTGATGTGGGGAGTAGGAAGAGCCAGGATACAAAGAGAAATAGAGGAAGACAGAATGAGTAGCTGACAATGATGGAGCACTTGGCATACACAGACAAACATACCCCTAAATTTTCTATCTGGCACCCCCTTTTTAACCTCTTAAGCATGACTATAGTAAGCCAGTAGCTTCCATCTTCCCCAGAATTACTTTCCCAAAGGGCCATGTTGACCACTTGACTATGCCCCTTCTCCAGGGCTGAAACACCACAAGGAGGTTGATTCAACTTACTCCCTTCCTCAACTACTACCATTCCTACTCTCCTCCCAATTGGTATTACAGTATGCCAAATATTTTTCTTCAGTTCTATCTTCAAAGGCTCTAAATAGATCCAGCCACTAAGAGACATATGTTTAAATTATATGAGTCTTTAAACTAAATGTGTCGAAAGACTGCCCCACTTATTCATTTATCCACAAATTCAACAATTAGATTATGAGTACCTACTGTGAGCCAAACCACACAGGGCTCAGAAATGTGTTTATTATGCCCTTAGGGGATGATATCTTCTCATATATCAATTAGAATGATACATTCCTTCTGCTTTTCAATTTTAAGCAGTTTTTTGGGAGTTTAGTTGAATAAAGCTGGGTGTCACCAATAAATAATCTTAAACCCAGCAATATAAAAATGATCTGGCTGTAGGTAACTCCAGGAATTTTTAACAAAATTGGGTCTTATAAAATAATTGGTTTTACCAATAAATTTGGAAAAACTGTAACAGAGGTATCTTTAACCATAGAAATGACCCTGAATATTTATGAACCTCTCTGCAGACCTTTATAAGAGACTAGCACCCCGATTGATCTTCTTGAGGTCCTTTGAGCTGTAAGATCCTATGGTTAGAATTTATGCTTGATATTGAAGATTCTAAGACGAACCTCTATTTAGCTTTTTGGCATCCCATTTAGGAAAACGAACTAAAATCAGTAGTCTTTGGGCTACTTTGGAATACAACGAGTCCTTTTTACATCACTGATGATGGGAAACACCAAGATTTTATAGTGTATACATATTATTGAAGCTATTATTTGACTCAATATATTTTATTTCCTACTGTCATGAGTTACGTTATGACATCGACTTTTCAAAATTTGTATAAATTTAAGGGGAACAAGTACAATTTTGTTACATGGATATATTGTGTACTAGTGAAGTCTGGGCTTTTAGTGTAATCATCACCCAAATAATGTACATTGTATCTAACATTGACATTTAGATAAAGTGGATTTGATGTTCAAAAAGGCTTATCTGTTTTTCTCTGTATTCCCATTTTTCTCCAACAGGTCAATTTTTCCCCCTTTCTTCACTATGACTCCTAAATTTTTCTCAATTATTTGCCAATTTTTTTAAAGTGATTTTTTTAAATTAATAGACTTTATTTCTAGATCAATTTTAGATTTTTCAAAAAATTAAGCAGACGGTACAGAGATTTGCCATCCATATTGCATAATTTCCCTTTTATTAACATCTTGCATTATTTTGATATATTTGTCACAATTAATGAACCAACAGTGAGACATTATTATTACCTAAAGTCTCTGATTTATTTAGATTTTCTTCGTTTTTACCTAATGTCCATTTTCTATTGCAGGATCCCATCCAGGATACCACATTACAGTTGGTTGTTACATATCCTTAGGCTGTTCTTGGCTGTGACATTTTCTCAGACTTTTCTTGTTTTTGATGACTTTGGTAGTACTGATCAGGCATTTTGTGAAATATCCCTCTGTTGGAATTTGTCTTGTTTTTCCTATGATCATATGGGGTTTGGATTTTTGAGTGGAAGATCACAGAAGAATATAAAATGCTATTTAATTCAAATCAAATCAAGAATAGATGTTATCAACATGACCTGTCACTGAAAATGCTGGCCTTAGATCACCTGGTAGAGGGAGTGTTTGTAAGATTTCTCCATTGTAAAGTTACTCCTCCCACCCACCTTTCTGTACTGTATTCTTTGGAAGGAAGTTATTATGTGCAGCCTCTATACTTAATGAGAAGGGATATTCCACATCCTTGAGGGCACAGTATCTACACACATTATTTGAACTACTTCACAGGATATTTGCCTCATCTCCTCCATTTATTTATTTATTCAATCATTCTTATATATCATTGTAGACTTACAAATATTTGTTTTATATTTTGGTTTCTAATAATCCAATATTATTTTACTTATTTTGTTGCTCAAATTGTTCCAGTTTTTGTCACTGGGTTCTTGTGTCCCTTAGACATACCTCCAACAATGTAAGGTTTTAGTGATTTCTTTGAGCATTTACTTACCTTTTGTTACAACAGGATGCTCTAGGCTCACTTTGTGTTTTCACTTCTTTGCTTTTAACTTCAGTGGTCTTCACAGAAACTGATAGAAGATCACAGTTGACCAGACAAAGCTTATTAATGACTTTGAAAAGTAATGTGACCTCATGTTTTTATTAATCTGTCACCTATGACCAGATTGTAGTTAAGAATTATTCTCATGCTTTATATTGGTTGCCCCTAAAGTTTAACTGTTTTCTATGCAAGAAATCTGAAATTTGTGACCAATGATTTTCATAGATTTACAATGCCTTCAGTGGATTTTAGATTTACTGAATCAACACGAGTCTTTAGAATAAAGTAGCTGAAAGCTTTTTACCCACACAGTATAGTCATTAGTTATAATTAATGAGGTGTTAAAAGAGAACTACAAATATTTTATATTTTGTATATAAAATACTGATGATATAATCCACTTTTTAAGTAGTTGAAAAGTTATATAGGTTATATTCTAATAGTAACTTAAAGAGAGGAAGAGGACATTGAATATGATAAATAAGATGATGATTCTGAGAAAAACACATATCAGTTTACATATGCTGCCTATCTATACAAATATTCTATTACTTACACATAAGTGACAGTAGAGATTCTCATGATATTACAGTATTCTCACTTAATCTGTCAGCATTTTCATTATAAACCCACTTTTCAAGGGCATATAACATCTCTAAAATTTCATTTAGGATTTAAACTTGCCAAACACAATTGCAGACTAAAAATTCCTTTTGAAAATTTAATCAGAATCATTGTTTTTGTCCCAGTGCTTTCACTTGGGTGGTAGTGACTTTCTTTCTTCCTGTGTCTTGATAAATGGTTTCTCTCCCATCTGAGAGTGATGACTGTTGAATGAGAACATGGCCTTAAATTCTCTGAGTTTGATGGTTGGTGTGTAATATCATAATTCTTTGATTCTGCAGCTGCAACTTCCAGCAGAGAATATGTTTTCTAAATGGCAATAAGTGTTTCTTATTCTTCTTTTTTTAATGGCCTATTAATGTAGTCCTTATGAATTATACTGTCTTTCTCTGTTGATGTGCCAGCAATAACCGGTTAGAAATTATAAATGTAAAAAAATAACTTACTGACTATATTTTCCAAATAAATATCTTTAAATTTTAGGCACAATTCCAGCAAGAAAAATAGAAGGCTTATATTTTCTTGAGAACTACCATTTTTTTTTTGAGAAACATAAAGTAGAATTTGAATAAATGGAGGCATACACCACATTCTTGACTAGAATATCTGAATATTAAAAATATGTTTTTTCTATTTAGTTGATTTATAGGTTTATAGATATAGGACATTACAAACTAATTCCTAGATTTTATATAAATTCAACAAAAATTCTTTTTACTTTTAAAACAATTATTCTGAAGTTCATTTTGGAAGAATAAACAGATTTTAACAGTTAAAATATGTTTTTGAAACATGACTAAGATATTAAAATGCATCAAAGTTATAGTAATTACTAGTGTGATAAGGTTTTAAGAATGGAGAGGTGAATAATATGAGCCAGATAGCCTTGAAAAAATATTATTTTATGATAAAACATCATAAGCAAAGGGGAAAAATAATCGTTTAATGAATAGTTCTTGGAAAATTGGCTATTTGGAAGGAAAGTATAAACTATAAAATCTGATGCTAGAGTTTTAATTTGCACTCAATATCTAAATAATTTTTGAAGCATTTAAGAGTTAAATGTTTTAAAAGTTTAGGAATAGAAACAAATAGAATTTACTATTTAATTCCTTTGATGGTGAGAAAGTATTTTCTAATCATAAGCATATAGGAAAAAATCACAAAAGAAAAAGGTGCTGGATTTTAATTGATAATGACCAATAAGTTTTTCTAGTCAGAAAGCATCATTATCAGAATGAAATGGCAAATCATAAACAAGGAAAATATATGCAACATAGATAATAAAGGCCTAACGTCAATAATATATAAAAATCTATTATACATCAGTAAGAAATAATGAACCTCTAAAGGAAAATGACAAAGAATAGGAAATGAAATATACATGGAAAATAAACATTTGAAAATGTAAGTTAAAAGCAGATTTTTGGACAATCATACTCACAAATATCAGAAATGAATTAAGTTTTGTGAAGTAAATGAGATAGGCACTCGCACAGTTAGTCTTCCAGAGGAGTGTAAAGTAGTATCATCTTTCTGGAACGTAAATAGCAATATATACAAAAAGCGTTAAAAAGCTATTAAACTTTAACCCAAGAATGTTGTATCTAGAAAATTACCAAGAGGAAATCATCAGGATATAGACAAATATTCATATGCAAGGAAAACCCTTTTATTAGTAGTACTAATGACTGGAAACAATCTAAATGCCAACAAAATGAAAACAGTACAAACATTACAGTACATCATTTATAACCAGATAATGGACAGGTATTTACAACCATGTTTGTATATACAATTCCAGTTGTCATTTGGGTAGGTAACATTTTTTTTTACCTTGCATATTTCCTTCCTGAGCCTGTTCAAGTTAAAATACACGATTGGTAGTTAAATCAATGAGAATTTACAAAATTTCCAAAACTGTAGAGAGTCACTATTCCTTGGTTTACAGTTGGCTCTTTTGGCTTATGTAGGAATGATGCTTTTGTTGTGGGTATCAAATTACATGTGTAACTTACTTAGAGGACCTAACCCTGAAAAGACCTCAGAAACTATGCCTCAGTAAAGAACTCAGATTTCACTCCCAAATAGGCATATAAAGAAGTTGACCATTCACTTCCTTGAAACTCTCTTCCTTTGAGTTCGGGGTTAATACTGTCTCCTGGTCATTCAACCATATTTCTAATTGTTCCTCTGCTTATCTCTGTTATGATTTTAGAAGTACCATGTAGATTCCTCACACAATCTCTTGCCATTCAAAATGTCTGTGCTTTGGGTTAAGACACCTAACTCACCATTAAGCAGTATGGTGAGTGTGTGATTTGGGGTCAGATTCCAGCCTGGCTAGCAGTTAGTGGGGTGACTTTGGGCAAATAACGTAACCTCTCTGAGCCTTAGTTGTTATAAATTAAGAGGTGAAATATGTATATGAAACATTTAATTCATTGGCTGGGATATAGTAGGCACCGAAAATGGTACCGATTATTGTTATTATTTACTCAGGACTATGAAAACTAATTAATTTCTACAGAAAATACTGATGTTTTTAGAAAATGGCACATTAATAGCTAATACTACTAAAGTGACAGAATATCAGTTCAGCTGCCTGTCTAAGTCTATAAGACATAAAGAAAAAAAAAAAGTTTTCAGGAAACACTCTAAACAAGCGGCAATGAGGCACCATGCTTTATCCACTTCTCTATCCCTAACCCCAAGCACAGTTCCCAGGAGATAGTAGTATTCAATAAAGATTTCCTTGAATGGATGGATGGATGGCTGGTTGAGCTACAACAAATCAAAGCCCCTGGTAGCCAGCGCATAATATGAAGGAATCCTGTGCATGCGTGTCAGGAGAAGAGAGGATGTAAGTATGGGGAAAGGGAAGGGAAGGCTGAAACAAAGAGAGATGAAAGGGTAATGAAAAGATACCTCTTAACTTTTTGAGGTACAATCCTTCCTACCTTTTATGTTGTTTGGAATCCCATTTTCACACACAGCTAAAACAGCTGAGAACATATTGGAAGAAAAGAAAACTCTTGTGGTCTCACCTACAAGCTTGAATATGCCCTCTTTCACATCCACCCTCCTAGTAAAAATTACGACAATATCTCAATATGACAAGGCAGAGATTACTCCTGGGAGCTGTTTCTAAAGTCTGTGGGGATCCAGAATCCAGGCTAACAGTGCAATAAGACCATGACTACAGTGACCTATTTTCTGAACCCTAAATTGGTACACACAGTCTGACCAAATATTTTTTTTTCAGTGTGTGGATATATTCATGCTAACAACTTCAAAAGAGGTATACATTGTATATCCTTTAAATGAGTTACTGTTATTTAAAATAATAACATTCTCTGAAATTAGAGCTGTTCTAAAAAGTTGGAGGCATATGATTACCATGTTTTTTGTCATCTTTCAATATATATGGGGGGTTTTTTTGACTTTCAAAAATTTTGTAATTTTACAGATTAACATATTTGTGTGTGTATGTGTGTAAGGTCAGAATTTCAGAGTTCAGAATCTTGAGTAGAGGGATAAAAGGATGCCTTCAGCCTCATGGGTGATAGGGGAGCAGGGACCAATAGATGTGGTATTAAGTGGACTTGACCAATAAGGGTGAAAAATAGAATCTAGACCCCAGGAATTCAGGCATATAAACAATACTAGAAGTAGGATTAAGTATTTACTGGATCGAAGTACAGTAATTATTCATGCTATGTAAATAAGCCAATAACTACATGTATTTATTCAATGGGAAGCTGAATTTTTGTGGAAAGACTCCAGATGTTGAGCTTAATGAAAGAACAAAAGTACACATGTTCAGTTGGCTTGAAAGCAGAACAGAATGAGGAAGTTTCCAAAGACAAAGGTGATATCCACCTCTATTCATTCAGTCAACAAACATTTTTGATGTGCCTACGGTATGCCAGATAGTTCTAGACACCAGGGATACAGCAGTAAGCAAGATTGATCAGGTCCCCTCTTTCATGGAATTTGCATTGCAATTGGAAAATAAACAATAAATGAATAAAAATATAATTTATTGTACATTTTAAAATAACTACAAGAGTATAATTGGATTATTTGCAACATAAAGAAAGGATAGATGTTTGAGGTGATGGACACTCCATTTACCCTAATATGATTATTGTGCGTTGTATGACTGTATCAAAACATCTCATGTGCCCCATAGATATATACAACTACTATGTACCCACAAAATTTAAAAATAAAAAATTAATACATACATATATATTGTGTGAGGTTGGGATAAATACCATAAAGATCAACTTAGACAAGGGGACAAAGAATGGCGTAATGCAACTGGGGTGCTATGTTAGTTAGAAAAAATTGTTAGCAACCTTCTCTCTGAAGAGGTGACATTTAAATAAATGAATGAAGTAGAGGAGCCAGCCATACAAAATCTGGAGGGAGGATGGCATTCCAAACAGATTGATGAATAATCAAATATGCTCTCAGGTGGTATTAGGCATGCACTGTTACACAAACAAAAAGCCAGCTTGTATGGTTGGATTTTAGTGATAGGAGGGAGCCAGGGGCCAGTTTATATGGGACCCTGTAGGTCAATGTGAGGAATTCATTTTATTTTAAGTATGATGAAATACTATTGGAGGCTTTTGAACAGAGGATTCGGGTGATCTGATTTATATGCTGTAGAAAGATAATCCTTGCTGCTAGATAGAAAGAGGTTTTAGAGAGGCAAGAATTCAAACAGCAAAGCCAGTTAAGAGGTTATTGCCATAGTCTAGGTACAGTCTGATGGTGATATGGACAAGGGTAGGTGGTAAAGAATGACTAGATTCAGAGTGTATTTTTTTTCACTTACGTTTGCCTTTAATTAATTTATTTTTTATTTATATAAACTTGAGGGGTAATGCAGTTTTGGGGACATGCATTTTTGTTACATGCATAGATTCTATAGTGGTCAAGTCGGGGCTTTTAGGGTGTCTGTCACCAAAATAACATACATTGTACCCATTAAGTGATTTCTCATTGTCCACTGCCTTTCCACCTCCTTGCCCCTTTCGGAGTCCCCAGTGTCTATTACTCCCCTCTGTGTGTCCATATCTACACATCGTTTAGCTTCCACTTATGAGCAAGAGTATGCAATATTTGTCTATGTCTGTCTCATTTCACTCAGTATAATGACCGGTCCAGTTCCATCCCTATGGCTGCAAAAAATATGATTCCATTTTTTTATGGCTGAATAAATATTCCATAGTGTGTATATACCATGTTTTCTTCATCGAATCATCTGTTGATAGGCACTTAGCTTAATTCCCTATGTTCGCTATTGTGAATTGTGCTATAATAAATGTACAAGTGTAGGTGTCTTTTTCTTTTTCATTGGATGGATACCAAGTAGTGGGATTGCTTGCTTGAATGGTAGTTCTATTTTTTGTTCAGAAAGTATTTTTAAGATAAAATCTATATAACTTGCTGATTGATTCTGTGTGAGATAGGAGGGAAAGACGAACCAGGAAGTGCACCAAGCTTTTTGATCAGAGTAACTGTGTAAATAGTGATGCCATTTACTGATGTGAAATTATAAGTGTTGGGAAGGCTTGGGAGGGAAAGTAAAAGATAGATTTGGGACATATTAAATTTTGTATGTCTATACTGTAACTAAGTGGAAGTTAAGAGAAACGGCGGTATACATGAGTATGATGTTTAGGCTATGATCAGGATTGAAGTTATAATTTAAAAAGTCGATGCATGGTATTGAAACTATTGGACAAAATATGATAATCTAACAAATGAATGTCGATAGAGAAGAGGTCCGACAAACACATACTCCATATGTTACTCTCACTAAGACTTATGTGTTCAGTCAACAAATATTTTTGAGTGCTTATTATATACTTGGTGTTGTTCTAAGATCTGGGGATACAGTGGAGAATGACATAGATAAAGCTGCTGTCCTCACAGGACTTAGAATAAAAAGTTACATGGGTGATAAGAGGACCAGGACAGAAGTGTAGTAAATAGATGAAAACATTGAGCTTTGCAAAGAACAAAACAAGCCTAACATTTGCTGAGCCAGTATGCGCCTGTTAAGCCAATAAAACAGAGAAAATTGAGTATCCAGGGTAAGTATGGGGGATGGGGAAGCAGGAAATGATAAGAGCCGGGGATGCCTTCAGGCGTGTGGTTGGATATTTCTGGAGTACACACAGGCAGAACTGAAGCTTTGGGATGAATGTTTCTCATCCCCAGTAGATACAGAATAGAAGTGCATTAACACTGTGCCAGAAAAGAAATTCTGGAGTCAAAGGTAGAGAAAAGACCAGAAAAGCAGTAAAAGATTACTAACTCAGGCTCCAAAAGCAGGAATATATGATTTTATATTTAATACCTTTAGCTACGGCACTTAGTTTACTTTTTCTGAATCCCATCTGTAAAATGGGGAGCAAATGTATGGAAAGCACAATATATTTTGTATATAGTAAACACTAAATAAATGTTAGCTTATAATGATACTGATTCTGCTGATAGTAGCAGAGGTTGGGAAACTCCATAGCTGAGCTGGTATGAGTCTCCATGATGTTCATATTTCCTCACAAAGGACCAAGGAATGAAATGAAATTAATGAGGCACTTAGGTAAGCTGTACCAATCAAGAAACCTTTGATAGATCATTTTTAACTGAGGACAGGCATTATATACTCTGTAAACACGTCTGGTTTTATACTTATGTGATTCTTTTTATTTCACCCTTTCATTCTTAATTGTTTATTGTCCTTTTCATGTATTCCCTGTCTGCTAAGAGGGAGGTGGGGATTGACAATCTGAATTTGTAACAAGCTTCCAGGTGATGCTGATGCTGGTGCTGCTTTCCAGGAACCACATCTTGAGTACCATGGAGCTAGGAAATGTATCTGGAGGATAGTAGAAAACATAGCAGAGCTGGGGCAATCAGTGATCTGAGTCTCAAATAAATGAGGCGAGATAACCATGATGGCTCCTGCTTCTCATTTCAGCCTCCGGTAGTTCTCTTACATTATACACAGCATAAAGAGAGAATTCGGAGGCAAATAATGGGGTTAGGAAAGCAGGAATGCTGCTCATGATTCCTTATAGCCTCCATGTTGTCCTGAAACAGATGTGAGTACACAGCTGTCTACTACGAAGAGAGCTTCTGAGGAAAGCCTCCGTGGAGCAATATGTCTTGCTTTTATCATTTTCCTCTTTATGATGTTTTCTTTTCTCAATCCCATGAAAAATCACATAATGGGATTTTACTATAGCCTGTTTGAATGGATAGGACAGTGGAGAAATAATGCAGTCAAGACAGTGTTCCCACAACTAACGAAGTTTATCTGAGAAATATTGGTGATAGAACATAAACAATCATTAGAAATGAAATTTGGGGAAGTTGAAAAATCATTGAATATAAATTGCATGTTGTTTATCAGAAATATTTGTAATATACAGAAAGATTTTCGTTAGGATTATTGAGATAAAAATGTGGCTTTCAAATATATCCTTCCAGTATGACCAGTATATTTTTTTGCAATCTAAAATATTGTTTATCAGAAATATTTGTAATATACAGAAAGATTTTCATTAGAATTATTGAGATAAAAATGTGGCTTTCAAATATATCCTTCCAGTATGACCAGTATATTTTATCCCTTCTTCAAGAAAGCCCTTTGATACGTGGACAATGAAACAGGCTGTGTATCCAGATGCTACTGTCTATCCTCAGCTATCTTGCTTTCAGCAAGTAAAGCGAAATTGATGGTGACAGTCTTCCTGGATTTGTTGGCTCTTTCACTGTGATCCACTCTTTTTATGAATGAAACACTGAGTTTCATTTGGTGATTTTAGGTGTATTTATTATTTTTATATCTTATTTAGTCTCACATTACTATTTAAGTTCATTTAGTTTTCAATCCACAGCATTTTAGATATTTTGTCTGTACTTGATGGCTTGATATGAGACCCCATATAGTGAGGCATTTTAAAGCATGAGCTTTAGAAAGAGATTTGAATCCTGACAGTGTTACTTATTACCTGTGTACCTCTGGCAAACTTATTTAAGCTCATGGTGTCAGTTTACTCACCTGTGAAATGGGAATAATAATAGTTCGTACTTACGGGGTTGTTATGGGTTACAAATGAGTTAATACACATAAAACAGCCAAAACTGTGACCAGCATAACTGCAAACTCTTACTAAGCATTCAAAATATATTAGCTAAGCTTATTAATGATGTTTTATGTAAACCATTTCATGTCAAACCTCATGTTTTATCTCCCCAGCCAGACTACAAACACATTTTAGGTATGGGAGCAATACACTTTATTTTCTGTGTATCTCCTTCAGTGCATTTATTATTTCTGTAATGTTTGCCATCATCACTATGGATTTGGTTTGAAGATACAACTACCAAGAGGTGCATTATAAATTTTAAAAAATGGAAGCTGCAATTAAGAAAAACTGCTACCAATAAGCAGTAGGTAATGAGGCGAAATAAATGGAAAGCATGTACTTTCTTACTAATAATTAATACTAATTATAATAACACCTATTTATCAAGTACCTATTTTACTTTGTTAGACACTATATTTCATCTCTTTTATTCTTCACAATAATTATATGAATTAGGAAACCGAAAATCATAAAGGTTTAGCAACAAGTTTCAGGTCACTCGGGATTCAAACTGACTACTCACTAATTGCAAACACTGCATTGCCTCATTTCTTTTTTTAAAAAAAAAACTGAAATACATTTCTTGGTAAATATAACTGAATTGGGTTCACATAATAGTTCTACTTTTCAGTAGCCATGTGACAACTTGAAATTCATAACTCATATTTGTGCAGAAAGACAGTGTATATCTAAATCTAAAGCTTCTTTATAGAATACTTCATCCTCTGCCATTTCACTGCCAGACTGCTGCTCCTGCCTCCAGAAACACATGACTCGATAATTCCTTCCAAATTCCTTAGTCACTGCCAACCCAAGACTGCACATCCTCTGTTATCATACCCCAGGGTTTGTCCTCCTTTTCTGTATAGGTATGAGTTACAATAATGTATTTCTGATTTTTCCATTCAGTGAGAATAATCCAAATATGAACACATTGTCTTTCTCCATCTGTTTCAACACTTGGGCTAGCGATCACATTTTAATTAGTAAGTAGTACTCTGATGCAGTGGTCCAGAACAGAAAGAAAATGATCAATACTGCCAGTTCAAGCCCAGATGTACTATAATAAGCACCTTGGACATAAATGGGATTACTTCAGTTGAGTTATAGTCTAAGAACTGGCAGATCATTAAGCCACTAATAATCTCCTTGTTCTCCTTTATCCAGGATTTCCCTCTTCTCCTCTGATGATTTCTAATTGTTTCTGTCCTCAGGTAGTACATATTGGGAGAAGGAGGTGGTCAAGGGTAGAAGCAGAGATGGTGAGAAGTCAAAGAGCAGGAGGATCTGAGAATGGGCTTTCTTAGTCCTAAGCATTTTTAACATGATAATACATTTCACCCTATATTGATTCAGTCACCTGGAAAATATGTCTTTTTTGGTTACAGTTCCTTCACCTCTATTGTTAGTCCAATGTGAATATCATTTGCAAACTAAGAAATGTACTCACTGTCTTCATCAAAATAATTACATTCATATAAAAAATCTGTTAATGAAACATTAGAGCTAAGATCTTAATTGCTAAAAAAAATCAACCCATAGAGCTTGAAAATTCAGTTAAGAATCCATGGCAACAGAATCTATCATTGACTGTATAAATGTTAACTAATAACTTTTTGAAATTAACCTGCTAGTTTAGGTTCCTTAGTACTATATATAAGCTAAGATGGTGTTTAAAAATAAGATAGTTTTTAGAAATTGTTTCTTTGGATGAAAATTATGGGAAACTTCCAGTTCCTTCCAATTATTTTATTGCTTATCAAATTTTATGCTCTTTTTAAAAATCAGTTAATGAGAAAATGCTTCATTACTTTTGAAATACGATAGCATTTAGTGTCCAGGAGTCATATTTCTGTCATACATTTTCCAAAGAAAAAAACTAGAAGAAAGGGAAAATTAAAACACAAATTTAATGAACTAGGAAAGCTACTATAGGTTGTATCCTAAGAAGGGAATCTGAGAGAGCAGATCATCTTTTGAGGGAAGGAATTTGGATAAAAAAATATTTTTGAAATGTTTGAGTATGATAAGGATAGCAAAGGCATCTCAAGTAAAAGGTATTATACACTAAAACACAAAAGGAGAAAACTAATTCAAGTTGATACAAATGAGGAAGATGGTAAGAGTTTTTAGTAGCCATTTAATTAATATCAAGGTTAAAAAAAAAGACTGAATATTGAAACTAGTGGATGTTAAACTGAGAACTTCTAGTAAACATATTGAGATGATTCAAGAGTGGGAAGTAATGCTGAGATATTCTAATCCAAACACTGTCTATGCTATAAATGGCAAAACAGAGGCCCAGGGCTGAGCAGCAATTTTATCAAATGCACACAGCACAATAGTAGCAGCCTCAGCCCACAAAAAATGCCAGACTCCACTCTTCCAGAGCAAGAACCCGCCATCATGAGAGACTCCTTCATGATGATGCTATTCAAACACTGGAGGAAGCATTTATTAGAAACATACTGTTTATTTCTTGCTGTGTTGGTTAACACATGGGACCCAAAACAAGAAACCATGATATTTACTCGTGACAAACTATTTATCAGTTTGAGAAGACAAGACATAATATATTTACATTAATATCTCTACAGCAAATTCAAGTTCAGGTAAAACATAAAGATCTAGGAGACTATGTGGTGCAGACCATATGTATGTTGCTGGAATGATTCCAAGTGAAGGACAGATCTGTTAGGGTATAGGGTATGATGTGACTTTAGAATGTGATGAAGCTTCAACTGCTGATGCTATATTGACACTAAAAGAAAAAAGCTAAACATTGACCTTTATACCAGTAGAGATTTAGGTTAATAATAAGGAAAAACTTTTACTGATTATGAAAAATATGGAAATCTTACTTTTTCTATAGTAGTTTTTGGATCTAGGTAGAAGTCAAAGGAAATATGCCATGCACTCCTTACTCTTCTGTATTTTATGGTTTAGTTTTAGAAGATATTCATTCTGAGGTGTAAGATATAGATAAGGAGGTTTATGATTATGTGGCAAAAGGAAGACACATATGGGAAATCAAAAGAGAATTCTAGAATGATCTCAGAGAAGAGGAACTCTGAGGATCATTGGCAGCATGGTGACATGAAAACACTGTGCTATTATGTCAGACAAATGGGGTTCAAATGCAAGCTCTGATATTTACCAGGTCTATGGATTTGCTGAGCCTATGTTTCTTTTCCTGGAAAACTAGGGATGTAGTATTTAACTTGTAGGGTTCCTGTGAAGAGTGTCAACAATGGATTCAAGGATATGGGGCTTCTTTTAGGGATAGTGAAAATGTTTGAAAATTGATCATGGTAATGGTTGCACAACTCAAAATATACTAAATTGTACATTTTACATGAGTATTTTTAAGGTTATATATATATATATATATATATGCCCTTAAATATATATACTTCATGCCTAAATATATATACAAGAGTAATAACAGCATATGTCTACATAAAAGCTTATACCCAAATGTTCATAATAGCATTATTCCTAATAGCCAAAAAGTGACTATACCCCAAATTTTCATCAACTGATGAATGGATAAATAAAATATAATATATCCATACAGTGAAATATTATCCAGCCATAAAATAGAATGAAGTTTTGATACATGCTACATGGATGAATCTCAGAAACATTATGCTAAGTGAAAGAAAGCACATGCAAAATAGATTGTGCAAATCTATTGCACAAGCTGATTCATGTCAGATGTTATGAAAATACAAACCTATGGAGATAGAAAATAGATTAGTGGTTGCCAAGGGTGGGGTGTGGTAACAAGGAGTGATTGCAAATGGTCACAAGGGACACAAGGAGTGTTTTGGAGGTGGTGTAAATATCCAGTGTAAATGTCCTAAAGCTGGTTTGTGCTGATAGTTACACAATTCTATATATTAATTAAAAATAATTGAATTGTAGATTTGTGAGTTGATTTTATTTCAGTAAAGCTATAATGGATTCAAAATGTCAAGTAGTACGTGTTCAATTAACGATAGCTTTTTTTGTTGTTGAAACAATCAGGAAAAGCCTCCTGAAGGAACTGGAGTTTTAATGATGATGGACAGATAGCTTTGCCTAGATGACAGGCAAGTGGGGAAGTGAAGAAATAATAGGAAAATCGTATGAGCATTGGCCTGGAGCGAGACTAGGCCTGGTGTAATTTGTCTTACTATAGAGCTGACTAGACTGGGAAGTTAGTACTAAGGAATATTGGGATAGTTGGGAGATAAGAAGCTGTTGGAATCAGACCTAAGACTGGGAAAGGACTGGTAAGATGTACCTAACAGGTACCATTGATGAGTGGGTAGAATTTAAGAGGTTCAAGTGATAGGGGCCCCAGATGATAGAGATAGTTAAGACATGGCTTTTGTGGAGGGTGGAGGAGCAGTGGGCTTCCTGGGTGCTAGAAATAGAATTATTCTGGCTGCAGCTGGCTGGTACCGATCCAAACAATTTAGAGGTTGAGCTGGGGAAGATCGTAGATGGTAGGATATGATGTGGTGCAGTGTGACATCGCAGGTGCCTATGCAGTAACCTGTGTCTGAGCAAGTAGGCTAGAAGAGCCAGCCTGGGGAAACAGGCCCTGAGTGGCCCACCTGGGAGTTGAAAGGGTAAAGGTGATGTGGTGGACCTATCTAAGTTTAAAAGAAAATGGTGATCTAGCTGATTATCTTTTCTCTGGCTGCTCTTGGAGTTATATGAGAGCTGACTAAACTGTCTTCCAGTCTTGTGAATTATTTAACTAAGCAGTTCTGTCAACACTATGCCCTCCAGCTTTCCAACAAATCTAGTGAGGTCACCGGGGGGAGAAATCTCCAAATGTCTTCTCGAAGTTGTATAGAATTTTAAAGATTTCCCACCCAACTTGAGGCAAATCCTTATAGTGCTTAATCTCAGTGATGTGATAAGATCACGATCTTTTCAGAAATGCCTTTGATGTCAATCCTAATTCTGCTAAATTTTACCTGACAAGGAAAGAATGAAACATTATAAGCTAGTTTGTCAAACATCTCAGTAATCTGTTGTGGCAATAATCTGTTCCAACTCAGCCCTGCAATGATGGGGTCTGGTGAATGGTGTATCTTGACTTGGAAGGAACTTATTAAGTGTTCAACCATTGATTAATGAAGTAAAAATGCACTAGGTAGACCTTGAAGTGATAAACTGGACAGGAACCTTGGCAGACATGAGTGCCTCCTGACCACTATTTATTTTGAAAATGATATGAAATTTATTTGAAAATGATCATTTTCTTACCCACATACCCACAATGCCACAGAAAGACCAGTGTTGACAATCAACAAATACTGAGAAATATTGCAGGTGACTCCTATTTTGAGTTTTAATCACCACTATAAAAGTGAAAAAAACCCATAAAGGATTAGAGTTGCAAAAGCCCATATTTTCTCAGATGGCCTCTCTGATGTGTAAATTTTAAAAACTATGCTATTATTTTTGATAATATAAACATAAAAGATCAAGGAAATTGAAATTGCAGTTTTATTTTTTCAGATACACTTTATGGTTGGCCATAACAGCAAAGTAAGTAAGTGATATTTTTCTGTTGATCACCCATTATATTTTAGAATGTTTTTAATCTCTTCATCATCAATGTATCCCACTTCCCCAAAGATCACAGACACTATACCTCACAAATTGAAGAAATTTGATTATTTTGGCCTTTTCTTTGTATTGCTTGCTTTTCTTAATTTTTTCATAAGTTATCAGGTTTCTTTCTGCTAAAATTTACCTCCATGCCTACATAGATTATTACGTTCTTAGAGAATTGATAGCATACAGCATACAAATTTTCCTGTCCTCTGCTTTTGTGCCTCAATTTGATACAAAAGATTTGATCTCACATATTTGTTGCTTGTATAGAATAGCAGCTCTTGAATCCCTACTGGGGCATGTCTATCATGAGTAACTTTTTTTTTTTTTATTTCTCTGGGTTAAATTTTAAATTTTCTTTGAAATTTCCTTTTAGAGATAATATTTCAATGTAATCATAAGGCAAATGACCAAAACTTCCGCCTTTAACAACAACAACAAAAAAACCTCACATAATATTATTGTGTGAAAAGTAACATAAGACTCAATAAGGTATAAAACCAAGGTGACATGGCAGATTCCATCAGATCTGAAAGGTTTAGCAGTGCTGCCTCATAATTTCTTTTCTAAGCTTCTGAAGATTTCCTGTGCATTACACCCCTCAAAAGTTTGAGTATTTTAGTCCCAAACCATGCTTAATGACAGTTCACATGTGGACAATTTATTTACCAAGAATTACAGTTTTTAAAAAAATGAAGTGAGAAGTTATTAGTTTGATAACACAAGGTAACTCTTCATGTCTTGGTGGCCAACAGGCAGTCTTATAAATTACTGACAAATTACACTAGATGGCAATTCCTGCACTGCTGCCACTAATAGATAAATCTATGCCATATTATTCTGGCTTTTATTGTCTCTTAAAACAACATCAGATTGATTTTAGAGTAGCAAGGATATAAAATAAATACACAAGATACCTTTCCAATAAAGGAGAGGAAAACCAGGCTTCTTTGTGCCTGAGAATTCTAATGTTGAAATGGAATAACTTTTCTGAGTATCTTCTTTTTTCAGCACAAAAATTATTTCCTACTTGACTTTAAATAATGCAGAGCTAGTTTTTTGTAGAAGAAAAAATTACAGGACTGAGAAAAAGGAAATCCAATATTTTAGTCCATCCTATCTCTGTCACTAACAAGCTATATGACCTTAAATAAGTCATTTAAGTTTCCCATGCCTTAGTTCTCACCTCTGTAAAATTAGACAGTTGAATTTGATGACCTTCAGTACTGCTTTTGGTTTTAATATACTATAGTTTATTAATGAATGCAAATAATACCATATGTATCATATTTATACTTATGTATCTTATTTATATGATCTGACAGCAATATATGAATACAGTTTGCAACTTTTTATAGATAAAAAAGAATATGACGACTGAAGCAGGTTAATAATAATAACTAATATGTGTATATTATCAATCTATTCAAGAAACATTTATAAACACCTAGGTGCCCTATCAGTGGTAGGTATAGAGAGGTGAAAATGAAATATACCCTTTTCCTTTACATATAATAGTGAAGGACATGGATCTATAATATAGAAAAGTCTTGATTTAGTAGAATATTTAGGGAAAGTGATGTTAATTGAGGCTTTTTAAAATTAAGTAACACATCTATCTTTTATTTCAGTCTTTGTGGTTGAAATGTTTTATATAATTGTAGTCCATTTTACTACTTTAATAAGCACAGTTAAATGAATATAATTGCATTTTACCTTAGTATTTGGAACGTTTTTTCAGAGTCTCATGTTCATCATTCTGAAATCTGTTCTTACTGTACAGAAAAAAATAGGAGATTGGGATGAATCTCTATTGACCCCAGACTACTTCTTGGGAGATGAGTTTGTTTTTCCTTCAGTAAATTCAAGATAAAGGCTTGCTTAGTCACCATGTTTGTTTTTCTCATAAAAATGAGTGTAGAACACGAAATAAAATGTTTCATTAGTTAGACTTCAGTTAATTAAGGTTTTACTGTACATAAAATCCTAATAACTAAGAGATCTGGTCGTTTTTTTGGGAAATAGTATGTTCACTTTTGGGTGTGAAATTTGGTTAGCAACATAGCTACATGATAGTATCCAGAAGATATTAACCAGAAAGGTGAAATTAGAGCATGTAATATACACAATGGTGAAAGCAAAGCAAATTAGGACAAAAAATAAAAATAGAGGATATATTCATCTTCTTTCTGTTTGAAGAACTGTTTTGTGGAAAAGTGAGTAGAATGTCCAGTTTAGAAAGGATGCAAAAGGTTATCTATTCTAACCCCTACTCTTATATATCTATTCATATAATATTTGAATTCCTTCCATAGCATTCAATTAGATGACTAGGAACATCTGGAGAACTACTAAAGCAAACATTTCATCTATGATTGCGCCTGTTGCCTCTTCATACTGAGCTCAAATCTGTCTGCCCACTAGTTTGAGCCACACAGACTACATCTGTTTCCCTTCCACATTAGTCCTTTTTTTAAAGAGGTGGGAACTAAGGCACAGGAAACTTAAATGACTTACTTAAGGTCATATAGCTTGTTAGCAATAGAGACAGACAGATATGTCCTCCTTGGATCTACGGTAATTTTTACTCTGCTGAACCTTAACAAGTAGATTTGTTCTGCAGAAAGTGGAGTTAGTACCAAGATCACTCTCCTGCTTAAAAACTACTTTTGGAATAAACAGACAACCTACAGAAAAGGAGAAAATATTCATAAACTGTGCATCTGACAAAGGTCTAAAATTCAGAATCTACAAGGAAAAAACAAACAACTCCATTTAAAAAAGGAGGCAATGGGCATAAACAGACATTTCTCAAGAGAAAACATGCAAGAGGCAACAAATACATGAAAAAATGCTCACCATCACTAATCATCAGAGAAATGCACATCAAAAACACAATGAAATACTATCTAATACTAGTCAGAATGGCTATAATTATTATTATTTGGAGACAAGGTTTCTCTCTGTCTGCCATTCTAGAGGGAAGTGGTGTGATACTGGCCTACTATAGCCTCGAACTTCTCAGCTCAAGTGATCCTCCCTCCTTAGCCTCCTGAGTAGCTAAGACCACAGGTGCACATCACCATGCCCAGCTAATTTTTTAAATTTTTTGTAGAGACAAATCTCATTATGTTGCCTAGGCTGGTCTTGAACTCCTGGCCTCAAGTGCGGGGAGAATAGGCATGGGCTACCATGCCAATCTGGCTATTATTAAAAAGTAAAAAAAAAAAAAAAAAAAAAAAAAAAAAAAAATTGGCATTGATGTGGATGCATAGAAAAGGGCATATTGGTTTGAGCGCAAATTTGTTCAGCTCCTGTGGAAAGCAGTATGGATATTTGTCAAAAATCTAAAAGTAGAGCTATTATTATTTTTTATAATTTTCTAAAGTTTTTATTTTATTTCAATTTCCAAGATACATGTGCAGGACATGCAGGTTTGTCACATAGGTAAACATGTGCCATGGTGGTTTGCTGCACTTATCAACCCATCTAGGTATTAAGCCCTACATGCATTAGCTATTTATACTGATGCTCTCCCTCCCCCTGCGTTCCCCCACCAACAGGCCCCAGTGTGTATTGTTCCTCTCCTTGTGTCCATACGGTCTCATTAGAACTATCATTTGATCCAACAATCTCACTACTTGGTATCTACCCAAAGGAAAAGGACTCATTATATCAAAAAGACACCTATACTCATAAGTTTATTGCAGCACAATTCACCATAGCAAAGTCATGGAATCAACCTAAAAAAAAAAAAAACTACAAAGAATTTACAAAGAAAACGTAACAGGTATACACCATGGAATACCACGCAGCCATAGAAAGAATGAAATCATGTCCTTTGTAGCAACATGGATGGAACTAGAGGCCATTATTCTAAGTGAAATAACTCAGAAAAATAAAATTAATTAATTACTGCATGCTTGGAAACAATAGATATTGGGGACTCCAAAATGGCGACAGGTGAGAGGGAGGTGAGAGTTAAAAATATTACCTATTGGGTACAATGTTCATTATTTGGGTGATGGATATACTAGAAGTTCAACCTCCAATCATTGCACAATACATCCATGTAACAACCCTCCACATGTACCCCCTACATCTAAAATAAACAAACAAACAAACAAAAACTACTATTGGCTCTCTGTTGCCTACAAATAATTTACAAGTTCTTTATTGTAGTATTTAAAGCTCTGCCTACTTTGTCCTTGATTATCATTACTTCTCCCATGGAGGCTATAGTTCAGCTACCCTGGACCTTTCCGTTTCATTAACAAGTCATTTATTTTGTCTTCACTTATGCCTTTGTTGAATGCTTCTCCTCTTCTGGAATACCCTGTTACCCTTTCTGAGGCAAGTGCACTTTCAAGTAATTCTTCAAGGCCCAGATCAAATGTGTTGATCTCTTTTGTCAAATCTTCCTAGACTTCTCTTCATACCTACCTTCTACTCTCTGAAAGCAAGTCCTTAATATATCCTTATACTCTTAATTACAGCCCATGACTCTGTTAAATCATTCATAAAATTTTATCATGTTTTGTTTTTATATATTTGCTCAGCTGAAATGTGAATTTTGAGGTTAAATACCAGGTCTTTTTCATATTTCTTTTCTCAGATCTAAGCTATTTGAAAAAAAAAATGTAGAAATATTAATTGTATCTTATTTCATTAGTCATCAACTCTATTCACAAATTTTATCAAATGTTACCTAATTTTACCTTTCTGGAGCGCAATGACCTTTTATTCAATCACTTCATTTGCTAGATACCCATCATATTCCTTTCTTCTCACCTTTTGTCTTTCCAGGTTGAAGAAACTTAAATTCTTTGTCTGTTTCCCATTCCATTAATTAAGTTTTTCTGGATTTTTTCCATATCTCATGGAGCAGGACCCCAGGCCATGTCTAATTAAGGACCACCATGGCAACTGAAAACACCATTCATTTTAGGTGAAAAATATTAAACATTGTCACACCACCATCGATACCTCTTTTCATTTTAGCTTGCTTTTCCCAGGACAGCTCCCAATTCTCACTGAATTACAGAGCAGTTGCAATTATTTCCAAGTCAGTGGCTTATTATTAGTTTGTCTCTCTTTGCTCAACGGTGCAAATCAGAGTGTGTTTTACTTAAAATTATGTGCATTTTAGTGTGTGGTACTAGAATGTTAGCTCTTACTCGTCCTGTGAACATGTGTCTTTCAAAGCATTGTAGGTCACCTCTGAATCAACATTTCACTGGAATTTATAGAAAATTTCAGGCTATTTCAAAGCCAACTTTTATTCTCTCAAAAAGAAGGGAAAGATGAGAAGGAAGAGTATAAAAAGTTGAATTAGAAGCCTGAAGTCAATTTCTTTAGGTAAAAGTTTGAAAAAAAAATCCCCTTTTGAAACAAAAAAATACAATAAATAACTTATCGAAGCCACTTGAGACTTTAGCTGCATTAAGAAAAGCCATGGCCTGCTACCTAGTTCAGACATGATAGAAGTTTGCCTGCCTCACCAATAGTCTTTGAGCATTCTTTTGGATGACTGAATTGAGTTACTAAAAGCCCAGATAAGTGAGACAGTAGGTCAACTGGAACCCAAGATGTGGTGAGCAGAGTGGAATGCTTTTTAAAATAGAGAAAAGCAAAAGGAAAACCTTTCATTAGATAAACTATGTATTTCCCTCGCTCTGTCAACAAATAATATTTCAAATTTTTCCCATAGAGAATCTGGCAAATTTTCCCTTACCTGGAAAGCTGCAATATAATACAGTGAAATCTATTTGAGCACCAATGTTGTTCTGGGAATAAATGGTCTAAAATGACTGAGAAGCTACTCATGCCATTGGATTTTTGGTAAGATTGGATTTCTCCCAAGGTCCCTTGACTTAGATTCTAAGAAAAAATAACCCTTTGGGGACTTTGAGGCAAAAATGAGCTGTTAATATTTGCTGTCCATCTCTGCAAACCAAGGTTTTCTTATGGTGAGAAGTGTATATTGATTATCTGAGCTGCCATTTCTGTTTCCCAGAAAAAATGCAATTGAAAATCACTGAGGGGAAATTCATAGCAGAGAATCACAAGCTCACCCCTCTTCTGTGGTCTTCTAGAGCTTCTGTCCTTCTCTCCCAAGCATTGCATTTTGACCACAAATTCCTTTTCTGCTTGATCTTACACTTGCTATGCCAAGAGTCAGCTCATTAGAGAACAAATGGGTGATATTCCACCAATAGGAACTAATGTTTTAAAAAATGGGCATAAGCTTAAATAAACCAACCAAGCAACAAATGAGACAATGTGTGAAGCAATTAGGACTGAAAATAAAACTATGTTTGCCTGAATCACCAAACCTAAAGTTCTCAGCATTCTCTGCACTAAATATGTAGCATGGGAATATTTTATTTACTTTGATTTGCTAAGCCAAATAGATTCTTTTCATGTTTTGTTATAATCCTTGAAAAAATCATAAAATTTTATTTTTAAATTAACACAGTATCAACAGAATTATACTATATTTTCAATCTGAAAGTGACATTAGAGACCGTTTCAACTGACTACCTCCTTTTTTAGATTACAAAACTGAGACTCAGAGAAAATGGTCTAATTCAGGTCTTATACAACCTTGGTATTGTCTCAGTTCAGTGAGCTTTCCAATGCTGCAAGAGGTCCCCTATGCAGTGTTCACTTTGAGGATTGTAATGTGAAGGGAACAATAATAAAAAAAAGTTAAAAATTGCTTCTAATCCTCTGCCTCCCTTCATTAGCATAAGTAGGTAAACTCAGAATTGTGCTTATTGAGAGGAGGGACTCTGGGCTAAATGTCAGTAGTAGGTAGGACTAGGGAAGTAGTCCCAGACTATCTGCATTTCAGAGAAAAACTGACCCAGGCATAAATTATCCATGGAATGCCCTTAACGTTCTGGCAACCCTGTGTTCCTTGGTTTCCAGCTTCCTCCCAGCTCCCACTCTTAGTTACCAGCTTCCTACCAGTTTGCTCTTCTTAAGGTTTAGAAGAATCGTTTTAAGTCATATATTCCTGTTGCTTGAGTCTTTTCCACAACTTTCCTCACAAGTGACCATTAAACACATGCAAGGGTGACACACCTTCATGATATTCAGTTATCTTGGTCACTCTCTTCTGAACACATTCTATTTTTTTCATGGCCTTTTAAAGAGGAGGAGCCTACAACTGAACACAGACTCCAGGTATGGTGTGGGTAGCTGAAATCAGATCAAAAATATTATCTTTTTCTTTTAGAGTCCACATTTCCATTTACACAGCCCGTTCTCACATCAGCTACATCATCTTGCCAATTCATTGTCCTTATAGTCAACTAAAATCTTAGTCTCCATATGCAGCTATTTTTATACCAATTTTTGTTTTCATGTGCTCTTGTAGTGGAGATATTTTTACAAATGCAGGACTTTACATATGAAGGGACTTGGAAAAGTTTCTGGAAAATGGAATTAAAACATAAAAATTAAAAAATATAAATTTTATTTCTTAACATAAGCTCTATCAAGGTCAAGATAGTTTTGTAAGCGATGATGCCAGCCATGTTGTCTTTCCCTAAAGAAAAAAGGTTCTGGGAATTTTACCATGTCAATGCAGTTTTTTTCCATTATTAGCTGAGGAAAAATGGATGATGTTTACATATTTTTAAAGATTGGGAAACAAAAAGAAGTCAAAAGGAGCCAAATCAAGACTGTAAGGTGGATGCCTAATGCTTTCCCATTGAAGCTCTCACAAAATTGCCCTTGTCTGATGAGAGGCATGAGCAGGAGCATTGCCTTGCTAAAGAAGGACTCTTGATAAAGATTTCCTAGAGATTTTTCTGCTAAATCTTTCTGTAAACACTCTCATAATAGGCAGCTGTTACCATTCTTTGGCCCTCTGAAAGTCAACAAGTAAAATACCTTGAGCATTCCCCAAAAACTGTTGCCATGACCTGTGCTCTTGACCTGTCTGCTTTTGCTTTGACTGGGCCACTTCACCTCTTGGTAGCCATTGCTTTGATTGTGCTTTGTCTTCAGGATTGTGATAGTAAAACCATCTTTCATCTCCTGTTATAATTCTTTGAAGAATTACTTCAAGATCTGTATCCCACTTACTTACAATTTCTACTGTAAGCTCTGCAGCTTATCTGGGAGTAACAGTTTTGGCACCATTAAGTGGAAAGTTTGCTCAACTTCATTTTTTAGTCAGAATTGTGTAGGCTGAACCACTTAAGATGTTTACAATGCTGGCTATTGTTTCTGCTCTTAATCATTGGCCTTCTTCAATTAAATCCAAAGAAGATTATTTTTTTCCTCACAAATTGATGTGGATGGTCTGCCACTGTGGGTTTCCTCTTCAATATCATCTAATCCCTTCTTAAAATGAGTTATTAATTTGTAAACTGTTGATTTGGGGCAGGCATTATACCCATAAACTTTGTGTAAAGCATCAGTGATTTCACTGTTCTTCCACACAAGCCTCACCATATTATCATTTTTTTCTTGCTTTAGTTTCAACAGAATTCATGCTGCTCTGATATGTGTTCTCCTGAACAGATATCTTATGTTTCTAAGTGCCTCAAAGTAGCTCCTGTTCAGACATGTTATAACGAATTAGTGCATGTTTATTTTGGTGCAAAATAAATGAAGTCCCTACATAGTTTCTTCATAATACGCATTTTCCGTGAATGTTTTGAAGTCTCTGAAATTATAGTGTGTTGTATTTGGCTCATAGTTCCATCCTGGCATGAATTTGGGGTGCTGTGATTATGTCATTCAACAGGCTAGTTATTCCTACTAGTTCTTTGCTATCTACAAACTGTATTTTCTCACTCATGACTTGGATAAAAATGTCATAGGGGACAAGGAAATGGAGATCACTAGAGACAAATCAATCAGCTACTTTAGTATGGTTGTTCATTCATTTGCGTGTCAATTGTGCTATCATTTATCTCATAGTTTTTATTTCATCTAATAGCATATTATAAGAGACTGCAAAATGCCTTGCTGAATATGAAACACGGCTACCCATTTCCCTGTCTTGTCAATTTAATCAGCCCACTCAAAAGGGGAGTGAAGTTAATTTGTCAAGACATATTCAGAGTATGCCTAAGCTGACCTTTGGTGCTGGTTGCTCCCTAGTCTCAGAGCTACGTCAATATTCTTAGAAATCTTTTATAAGGACCCAGAAACATAAATTTTTTTTTTTAACACTACCCCTTTGTGAATACTGGCCTTCTATTTATTCTTACTAAGTGTTCTGTTACTATTTCTGGTTCAAAAGTAAATCTTTTTGAGAGAAAAGGTAGATGCAAAATAGGAGTTATCTATTCATTGATTTCAGGAATTGTTTGACAAGTATCATCATTGTACCAGTGACTATAACAGTTTTCTTATTTACTCATTTTTAATCTTGCTCTTCATATAACTAAAAATGCCTCCAGTCCTGCCCTTTTACAAGTTGTGTTAGGTTTTGTGAGTCAGAACTTATTCTTGATTATATGCAGTGATTTTTATCTTTTAGAATCACCATTTTAAAATACAGCTTTGTCAGAAAGTTCCTATTTGCAGCTATATCTTAATCTTATGGAAATTTCTCCTTTATCTCCTGTCAATATTTCTCAGATAATGATGATGATGATTATGGAGATGGCAATAACAAAAGTATTATAATAGCTAACATCTATTAAATGCTATGTGCCAGGAACTATTCTAAGTGCTTTTTTCATATCAATTATTTTCATTTTTACAACAGTCCTTTGAGATAAATTCTACAATTGTCTCCATCCACATCTTACATATGATCATATTAAGGCATTGAGACATTAAGTAACTTTCCCCAAATCTCGTGATTAGCAAATGTTAGAGCCGAAGCCCTGCATTCTGATTTCATAGTTTGGAATCTGAACCTTTCATTCTATTGCTCGAAAACACAGTTTAGACACTGAAGGATTGAACTTTTAGGGCAGTCAAGATGCAGTTTCATAGAGAAACTTGTAGGCCACACTGAGTTAGTACAGTGGTGCGATCTCGGCTTACTGCAACCTCCACTGCCCAGGTTCAAGCAATCCTCCTGCCTCAGCCTCCCAAGTAGCTGAGATCACACCCAGCTAATTTGTTTTGTATTTTTAGTAGAGATGGGGTTTCATCACGTGGGCCAGGTTGGTCTAGAACTCCTGACCTTAAGTGATCCACCCGCTTTGGCCTCCCAAAGTGCTGGGATTACAGGCATGAGCCACTGCACTTGGCCAGAATTAGTTTTTGACGTGCTTCACCTCCTCTTCTGCACATTTGTTTTGTACACCAACCCTCCCTGTATCTTGTTGCCATTGTCTGAGTTTCCTCTACTTGTATGCTGTCCTTAGCTCTTCGGCTTAACTGTAAGGTTCTGAAGAATAGGTTTATTTTATACCTACCCCTTTGTTTCCCATACACTGTAGCCAAGCACAATGCTAAATGGGAGCATATATAAAATCCTTGTGGAATTAAGTGACAAACTTTGCAATTCATATGAGTTGTTTTCTCCTAGAGGAGGTATGCATGTGTGCAGGCATAGTCATGAGCTCAAATGCATTCTCAAAAGAACTGAGAGCAGTAAGGGAAAACACAATCCTTGACATGGAGCAAGTACTCGGAGACTATCTGGGAAATAAATAAATGAATAAGGCAGAGAGGAAGAGAAAGTTTTCCTAGAATAAGATCTATATCAATTGTCCCCATGTCTTATTTCTATAAAATATATACTCTTTTGAACCACTAACTAATTGATATAACACATTAACATCTTCTATTCAAATCTCATTTAGTAATTATGAACAATTTTCAATTATTTAATTACAAATTCAATTAAAAACTTGAGGGTGTACCTGTGTGGAAATAGATGTTTATATATATTTTCTTGGAGCTATTTTAAATAAAAATATTATGTTTTATGATTTGGGGAATAAGCAGGTCGGCTCCTAGTATCATTCAGCTAGGTGAATATGGTTTTATTATCTTAGTAGCTGGGTAAATTCTGAGGTGCAAATTGACTCAGACCTATTCAAATTTAATATCAGACTTTAGACAAATCCTTTCATAACAACAAATAAATGGAGAACATATGATGGTTTAGGTCTTTTATATATAATTATATGGTTCCCAGAGGGAAGTTATAATTGAATTATAAGCTGCCTCATGAGTATTCTAGCCAGTGTTTAGAGAACCGCAAAGCAGAGCCGAGCAATTTTTTTTATCAGCTAGAATGTGAACAAGACACCCTATAATTGAATTATAACTGGCCTCCAGGAACCATATAATTATATTATAAAGTAGTTTAGGGAAACTATAAAACTGAATGTTTTTCAACACATTGTATATATTTTTAAATGATAATTTGGTAATTTTACTTTATGTCTCAAGTGTCCTGACCACACAGATTTGAAAGTACTTATTTTTGTGACTTTATTCCCATGCACTTTTCATAACTTTCATGACAAATTGTCATTCTAAGAGGTCCTTAGATTACTCTACATTCACTGTAGATCTGTCTGCAGACACATACACATCACTTAAACTCTTTGATCCTCAGTTTTTCCACCTATAGAATGATGGGATTTGACTTAGGTGATGTGTAAAGTACTTTCTAACACTGACACTAATTGATTCTTGTATTAGTGTTCTCCAGAGAAACAGAACAAATAGAATGTGTGTGTGTGTGTGTGTGTGTGTGTGTGTGCATGTGTGTGTGTCTATGTGAAAGAGAGAGAGAAGCAGAGAGAGAGAGAGAGAGAGAGAGAGTTAGAGTAGAAAAATTGATTCTAAGGAATTAGCTTACACAGTTATAGGGCTTGTAAACCAGTAGGCTGGAGATCCAGGGAAGAGTTGATATTGTAGCATGAGTCTGAAAGGCAATCTAGATGTGGAATTTTTTTTTTAGGCCTTCATACTTTTCTCTTAAGGCCTTCAATCAATTTAAAGCATTATAGAAGATAAGTGGCTTTACCCAATATCTGCTGACTTAAATGTTAATCACATCTAAAAAATACCTTCACAGCAGTATGTTTCTTTCTGTGTCTGAATTATTTCACATAGCATAGTGTTCACCAGGCTTACTCACAATGTGGCAAATAGCAATATTGCATTCTTTTTTAGGACTGAATAATATTCTTTTGTGTATATGTACCACAGTTTATCCATTCGTTTGTTGATGAATACTTGGAAGGAAAAAACATTGTATAATCTCACTTATATATGTGGAATCTAAAAAGAAAATAAATGAATATACAGAGATGGGAACAAACAGTAGTTAGAGTTAGGGGCTGAGGAGGATGAAATGAGGAGATGTCAGTCAGAGTACGAAGAAGCAGATATGTAGCATGAGCAAGTCTAGGGATTTAATGTAAATATGAGAACTTTAGGTAATAAAATTGTACTGTGTGAGATGCATGCTAACTGTGTAGATTTTACCTGCTTTTGCCACCAAAACAAAAAAAAAATGGGTAACTATGTGAGAGATGGATATGTTAATTTGCTTTGCTACAGTAACCCTTTTGCTATCTGTATGGATCCTATAACATCATGTTGTATGACTTAAATAAACAAAAGATTTTTAAAACAAATACTAAAACCTTCACAGCAACTTCCAGACTTGTGTTTGACCAGAAAATGGGTACAATGGCCTAGCTGTTCATACAAAAACTAAACCATTGCAAGTCTGTACACTAAGAGAATGTGGTGTTATTCAAGTCCTGCTTCTTCTAATTGTGAGTTATCTCTTAGTGATATATCTTTTAGGGACAATTTCATTCCTTTCCATCCATAAAAATGAATGAAATTCCATAGAGCAGAAAGTAGACTACTGGTTGTGAGGGGGTAAGAAGAGAGCGGAAAGGAGAAATGACTACTAATGGGTGCAGAGTTTCTTTTTTTGATGATGAAAATGTTCTAAACTTGGTTGTAGAGATGGTTGCATGCCACTGTAAACACACTAAAATCCATTGAATTTTATACTTTAAATGTGAAATGTATGTAAATTCTTTTTTTTTTTTTTTTTTTTTTTGAGACAGAGTCTCGCTCTGTCGCCAGGCTGTAGTGCAGTGGCGCGATCTCAGCTCACTGCAACCTGTGCTTTCCATGATCAGGCAATTCTCCTGCCTCAGCCTCCTGAGTTGCTGGGACTACAGGTGTGGGCCACCATGCCCAGCTGATTTTTTCTTGTTTTTAAGTGGAGATGGGGTTTTACCGAGTTGGCCAGGATGGTCTCCATCTCTTGACCTCGTGATCTGCCTGCCTCAGCCTCCCAAAGTGCTGGGATTACAGGTATGAGCCACCACAGCTGTCCTATAAAATTCTTAAAAAGTAATGTATACATAGGAAAACATTCAAAGAAATTGAAGAGTTTGTAATGTAAAGTCACTCTCACCCCAGTCTGCACTAACCCCTACTGCATTCCACTTCCAACTACAGTAGTAACCACTGTCAATATTCTTGTTTTTCCCCAAACACTGTTCTGTCCCTTGACTTTTCAGTCAAAACTATTTTTTTTTAAAAAGCTTCCTGTATCACCATATATACATCTTTACCATTCTTTTGAACAGCTGTCTAGTATTCCGAGTATTATGTGGATGCATCAAAATCTATTTAAACATTTTCCTCCTGAGGAATTCTGCATTATTTTCAGTGCTTGTGAAAATGCTGCATGGATACTCTTTCATATCAATTTACAAGACAGTGTGAAAATATATCTCGAGAATAAATTCTTACACATAAAATTGTCTAGTCAAAATGAATACATATTTTAGATTTTGATAGTTATTGCTGCATTGCCATATACAATATTTGGACCAATTTATACTCCCATTGACAGTACTTCACAGTGCTTGTTTATGCAAATTAACACTGGATAGTATCAGACTCTATGATCTTTGTCAGTATGATAGGTAAAAAATGATTTCTCATTTCAGTTTTAAACTTTTTTGTCATATCCATTTCTTTCTTTTTATCAATTTTCTGTGTGCTTTGTTTATATTTCTGTCATGTTATTGGTCTTTTTATTATTGACTTCTAAGATCTCTCCAAACATTAAGGAAATTAGCCCCATGTTTGTCATAAATGCTGCCAAGATTCACCAGTTTTTCATTTGTCTTTATATTGTGTTTATGGTACTTTTTGGATGGATACATTTTTAAAGTGTTCATTTTGTTGCTTTCAAATAGATTGGATTGTACAATAGAAAATACAGTCCAAACTGAAATCACACTCTTATGTGACTTATCTTTTGAATAGTCCATGAAGTTCCCTCTGGAGGAAACCCTGAAACTCTCAGTGTTTTCAATGTTCCACTGTGCAATATCCTGTCCTCATGGATATTGGATATACCTTAATTATCATCCTGAAGTTTGCTCTTAAATAGGGGATTTTTAAATGGTTTATTTTTAATTGGCCACAGATTGATCAATAAAAACATGATAACATTGAACAGATTTCAGATATTTTTTCCTTTGCCAGGACATTCTCACTTTACTCAATATAGCAGCTGTCACAGTGCTTGCATTATTTGCTAATTTAACTCTATTACTCCTTTCATATAACACATAAGGGTCTTTACAACACACAATTTTAACATGGAGACAAAAAGTCACATAAAATGGTTTAATGTACAAAATGGAATTATAAACATAAAAGACTGGAAAATAGGGTATTAACTATTGGGACTACTTTTTTCTTTCTCTTTCCTTCCCTCACTCATTTCTATTTTCATATTTTCCCTTCTTTACTTCCTCCCTTGTTATGAAAGTAATAGGTACTCACTGTAATACGTGTGTGTGTGTGTGTGTGTGCGTGTGTGTGTGTGTGTGTGTAGATATAGATATATCATTACAAACAAGCCATATAAATTAAAATAAAACTTCTCCTGCTCTTCCTCCTCACTTGACTCTTCATTCACATGCCTGAGAGGGTATAAATTTTCGTTATGTATATTTCTTGAAATTTTCTATGTGAATGCAAATGGATGGGTATGTGCTAGCACACATGTGCAGAGTAGAATATATTATCTTGGATAAAAGATATATATATATATATATATATATATATATATATATATATATATGAAAGGATGTATGCATAAAAATGAGAGCGCTTCCCTTAGGAATAATCGACTCAGGCTGTGCATTGGTTCTAATGCTATCTTTGGTAAAAATTTTCTTGGGACTGCATTGGTTCTAATGCTATCTTTGGTAAAAATTTTCTTGGGACTTTCTTTTCTGGTTATTGCTTTTAGACCTTGGGAACTCTCATTAAATATGTTTACTGGTGGCATTTTTTTTGTTTGAAGATGGATTTGAATTTTGGGAAAAATTGGACACTATTTGGAGTCAAGTCTGCTGAAGACAGGTGATCAAAATATGTGGTAAGACTTGATCAAAAACCAGTAGAGTTAAAAAGCTCATAGACAAACATTACAGATAATTATCAATGAGGAATTACAAAAATGTTTTGAGAACTGACAGCCTTGTTTGTATGTTTATGGCATCACAAGGGTGAAAGAATCAATTACAGAGCTAAAGTTCATTTGAATGTCTGAATTCTACTGTGCTGGTTTTTGGATGTCAGAGTTCTGCTGTTCTGGTTACAAAATTTGTCTTAGATCTTCTCCCTACGAGCCTAAGTAGCATCATTCTAGGTCATCAGTCTGCTGCATCCAGCACAGACTTTTGCTTCTGACAGTAGCCCTGGGGTATAGTGACAATCTTAGAAATGAGGAAGAGCTCCTGGATTTTTCTGCAGATCTTTAATTACCAATGGCACAATGACTCTTTCTTTCTTTTATTCGTTAAAAAAAACTATTATTTTTTTTTAAATGTCTAATTACAGCCTGTTTCTGAAACAGATACGTTGTTTCAGTTTAGCTTAATTTCTTATCTCTTCAGATAAGAAAGATATACATCTTAAGAAATTCTCTATCATCATTGCCACCATTCATATTGAGATTTTTTTAACTTTTCACAAGCTGTCACTTAGTGAAATAATCATTATACCATAACATTCAACAATTTCTTGCTTAAAGGCAGCTTTTATTTTCACTGGCTTTGGTGACCAATACAGGAATTTAGAATTTAAATTGATGAAGAGCACAACATTAATCTGTGGCAAACCTTGCCAAGTTTAGGTATGAATCGTGGCACATATAATTGTATTTTTTTTTTATTCTGTAACATATGCAAATACTAGATGCAACAGAACTAGGAACAACATTGATTGCACTGTGCTGTAAAGAGGATTTGTGGTACTGTGTATGGACATGAAAGAGAGTAATTATTAAGGGCATTAATAAGAAGTAAAACTTGATTTCTAAGCATGATAGAGTAGGTAGGAGGAGGCTAGTGTTTTGGACTATTAATAAGCATGCTGAAAATCGTCCCTGGCTTTCAGAGTGAAGAACAATGCTCTGAAACACCTGCATATTTCCTTCGACAATTTTTTTTTTCAAATTAGGTACATAGCAACTCAATGTCGATTCACTTACGTTTTAAATGCATAATTGTTCAGATTTATAATGAAACTCTTCATCAGGCAGCCTGAGCTTATTGTTAAATGAGGACATCCATGCTCCTTGGCACTGGTCTCTTCCTTTTCGGAACATGGCTTGTCACTGCAAAGGAATGGAGAAAATGTGGGTATGAGTGTCTTTAAATGGTTTTATTGAATTCATATTGGCAAAAATGTCATTCCTTCATTCAAAAAACTTGTATCGAATACCTACCATGTGCCAGCCACTGTAACAGTTAGTGGGAAAATAGAAATAAAGTAGATGATATCTGCCCTTGAGGAACTCCTAATCTGAGAATAGAGGTTGAAGTTAGGGAGATGATATGTGATTATCAGGATAATCAAATATAAAATGTTCTGGAAAAAAATGGCATTGAAACTAAGAGCTTTCTCCATCTCTTTCTCCATTGAAAGAATAAATAAGCAAATCTGTATTCAAATCCCAGCCCTGACACTTAGTAGCTGCAAGACTTGGTGCAGGTTACCCAAATTCTGTGAGCCTCAAGGTTTTTGCCTGTAAAACTGAGGTAATAGTAATGATCATACAGAAGTTGGGTGCACTTTATAATTTATACATGTGATATGACTAGTCTTTTGTGAGCAGTAGATAAAGGACAGATAGGCTGATGCTTGCAATATATAATTTGCTTATGTGGGTTGCATGATGTGTTACTGACTTTATTTTTGGAAATAAGACTTTTACAATTTAAAAAGTGACAGATATTGGAGAAGAAAATGACTATATTTTCCCAGAGCCTTACTAGCTCTTACAGAACACACTAAACATTCTTTTATGGAGATATATTTTGTATCTGTCCAGGGTGGCATGCATATTACGCTTACCTTAAGCACAGTAATTTCACTTGCCACTTAACTTCTGTTTCACATATTTTTCCTTCCTATTTCTCTCACAAGGGTCACTCTAAGAAAGGCAGTGCACAGGAAAAATGTTACCCTCCCCTCCTGCACATGTCTCTGTTCTATTCTCTGATATCTTTGTTGGCAAATTGGACTCACTTTAAGACATCAAAAGCCGGTGTTGAATAAAGAAACAAAAATACTTCAACCTGACTTATGGCAGAAACTCCTTCTCTTGCTGCTTTCTGTCATTTGTGTTGATGATTTTAAGCTTTTTCTACTTAATGATGAAATATTCAGTCCTTTGGGAAATAATCAGCCAAATTATTTGGCTATTTATAGACAGGGTTTAAAAAAATGGACTGCACTTCTGGAACTTTTTCACTTTATCATATTTTGGTAAGACTTAAATGTATCTCTCAAGCAAGAGATACTACTTGTCTAGGTACAGGAGTGTCCACTGTATTAGTCCTTTCTCACTCTGCTGTAAAGAAATACCGAAGACAGGGTAATTTATAAAGAAAAGAAGTTTAATGGGCTCACAGTTCTGCAGGCTGTACAGAAAGCATGGCTGGGGAGGCCTCAAGAAGCTTATAATCATGGCAGAAGGTGAACAGAAAACAGGCGCGTCTTACATGGCCAGAGCAGGAGAAAGAGATATAAGGGGAGAAGCCTCCTATTTTTATACAAAAAGATCCTACGAGAATTGGATATCCTATGTCCTATATCCTCACTAGTTGCAATCCTGAAGAGAAAAAAAAAATCACTGTAGGAGATTTAGTTGATCTTGGGCCTAACCTGTGACTAAATACTGATATTAGTTTACTTAACTCATTGTCGAACTATGGACTTTTTAAAGCTAAAAGGTCCTTAGAACTTGATTAGTCTAATGAAGTTCTCAAGTTTATCTTTTATTTTTTAAGCAACAGAAAGTGGTTATTTTTGTTTTGTTTTGTTTCGTTTCGTTTATGTTTTGGCGTTGTATAGCATAGTGGTTTAGAGCGTGGGTGGTGGAGCCAGACTGCCTGGGCTCAAATTCTGTGTCTCTTATTTACTGTCTTCAAGAACTTGGGCAAGTTACTTAACTTTGTGTCTCAATTCTCTCATCTGAAAAATGGGGATCATATTAACAACCATTGAATAGGCTTTTTGTGAATATTTCATCAGCTGATACATGAAAAGCACTTAGAACCCTGCTCAGCACACAGAAAGTGACATTTAAATGTTTAATATGTCTTCCAAAAAGTAATCTCTTATAGAACCCAAACGTATAATACAGCAGGCAAAATAGAAGCTACTCTGGTTGAATGGAAAAGGGTGGCAGAGGTGACGCGCTGGCCAGCCATAAGCCACACCCAACCTTGCAGCCACTACCAGTGTGTCTCCACTTTCTTTTCCGCTAGTAGAGGAAGCCTGAACATAATTTGAAAATCTGAAAATACTTTGCAAATCATGAATCTAGCCCATCACTTCTTTTTACAAATGAGCAAATTGCTTCAGGCATATTAACTCATTTATCTTCACAATAGTTCCTAATTTTTTTCAAATGAGGCTTAGTAACTTGCTCAAGTCACATGGCTAGGAAACTGCAGAGATGGGATTCAAATACACCTAGAAAAGCTAGCCAAAGGGTACAGGCATTTTTACAGGTGAGCTACCACATCTATCAACTGCAAAGAACACAGATACCTTCTCCAAAGAGGCCTTTGTAAGCTATTTGATTTTGGAGTCATCTGTTAACTTTGTTTAACTACAATTAAATTGGATCTTAGTAAACTCGAGCACAATAAATGTTAAATTATTCTCCCCTAAGATTCTAACAGTCTCCTACTGTCTTTTTGTTATAGTTTTAGCACCTCTCATGTCAACATACTATCTTAAAATATTTTAATTATAAATAAAAGGTAACTTTGTGAAGCAGTGGATATTTTAACTAGCTTGATTATGGTAATCACCTCAATACATACATACATCAAAGCATGATGTCGTATACCTTGAATATATACAATTTTTATATATTTTACCTCAAAATGGATAAAAATTAAAAATTTAATTAAAATTGTACCATTTTTGGTAAATGTACCTTAGGGAACAACAGTTTCTCTGCTTCCATTTTCTACTGGCAAAACCCACAGCATTTGTCCTGCTCTTTAAAGTACTTGGTGCTGTTGGACAGAAGAGTGAGGGTTGTATAATCAGTTTTGTTTGAGAGATGTGTCCATTAGATTAAAATTTTTAAAAATATTTTTATAATATCAATCTTAATGCACAATATGAACTGAATGCCCTTTTCACATTGTTCTTATTGTGTCTTTAGAGGAGCTAGGAAATCTAGTCATTTCTTTTTATTAGCTATTTGGTTGTGTGGCACTACCAAATATCTAATACAATAGGAGTTGAGTTTTCTGTTACAAAAGGGTAAGCAAGGTTTTGGTGCCTTAGGTTTTGGTGACTCTCCTCAGTGTAAAGTGTCTTCGATAAAAGTAAAATGCAGCTGGGCGCAGCGGCTCACGCCTGTAATCCCAACACTTTGGGAGGCCGAGGCAGGCAGATGATGAGGTCAAGAGATTGAGACCATACTGGCCAACATGGTGAAACTCTGTCTCTCCTAAAAATACAAAAATTAGCTGGACATTCTGGCGTGCGCCTGTAGTCCCAGCTACTTGAGAGGCTGAGGCAGGAGAATCCCTTGAACCCAGGAGGCAGAGGTTGCAGTGAGCCGAAATCATGCCACTAGACTCCAGCTTGGCGACACAGCAAGACTCTGTCTAAAATTTTTTTTAAAAAAAAACAAATACATTAAATTTCTCCAGTGCATCCAATTACTTTGTTAATTGAAAAGGACAGCATTCAGTTTAATTATGTGTTGTCGTTTCTGGCAACACAAGAAACAGCCATTCAAAGAACCACTTGGTATTGTTCCTGTTTGGCCCTATCCAGTTGAAATTTCCTGATTTTCTGTGATTTTTGTCTGTCTTCCTAAGCATGGTTGGTTTGCTTCACTGATTACTTTCAATAGCATATTAAACATGCCCCCGCACCATGAGACCATGCTTTCTCTCTGACATTTGATATTGTTTCTGCTGTCACTTTTAAGATTCTATACTTCTCCAGCTGTTGGGTTCTAGAGTAATCTGCCTGTTTTGCCTACATCAGAACTATTTTAAAATGACAAGAAAACATGAATGAGGGTGTCTTAGCATTGATAGTTCTGAAAAGTACTTTTAAACTTTCTATTATTAATAATAATAATAAATAAAGAGGGGAAAGAGATAGACTTCATCAAGAGAAGTGACAACCCATAGAATGGGAGAAAATACTTACAAACCATATAAGAGACTAGTATCCAGAATATATAAAAAATTCTCACAAGTCAATAATGAAAAAAGGAATGATACAATTTAAAATGAGTAAAAGGTCTCTAAAGAAAACACACAAATTACTAACAAGCTCATGAGAAGAGGCTCAATATCATTAGTCATCAGAGCAATGCAAATCTAAACCAAGAAGAGACAGTATGTCACACATAGGAGGATGACCATAATAAAAAGTAAAGACAATAACAAGTGTTTTAAGAAACTGAAACACTTATACATTGCTGGTGAAAATGCACAATAGGGTAGCCACAGTGGAAAAGTTTGTCATTGCCTCACAAGAAAAAGTTAAACATAGTTTTATATGGCCCAGCAATTCCGTTCATAGGTATAGACCTAATTAAAAACGTCTGTCCATACAATAATTTGTACTCAAGTGTTCATAGTAGCATTATTCATAATAACAAGTGGAAATCTACAAAATGTCTGTACAATGAACTATCATTCAGCCAAAAAAAGGAATGAAGTACTATGACAGGGATAAACATAGAAAACATTATGCTAAAAGTGAAAGAAACCAAACACATAAGGTATGATTCCATTTACATGAAATGCCAAAGATAGCCAAATCCATAGAGATAGAAAGTAGATTATGGTTGCCACTGTTGGGGAGAGGGAAATGGGAGTGACTGTCAATGAGTACAAGGTTTCTTTTTGCCGTGATGGGAATGTTTTGGAATTAGTGGTAGTGGTTGCACAGTTCTGGGACTATACTAAATACCACTAAATTGTTCACTTTAAAATGGTGAATTTTATGTAATACAAGTTATATGTCAATAAAGCAGTTTAAAAAAAAAAAACAGGAAAAATAGCCAACTTTGAGGACTTACTGTGTTTCAGGCATTGCAGTTGGCAGTTTTGCATGCATAATCATATTTAATATTTACAGCAATTATATATACATTGGTACTGTTATTGCCTCCATTTTATGGATGTGAAAATTGAAGCTTGGTAATGGTACCCAAGTTACTTAGGAATTTGCCCAGGTTTCCAGAGGGTAAAACTCCAAGAACTAGAATTTAGAATCTAGGTAACCATCTTGAACTTTTAACTACTCCATTTATTTCTGCCTACATTTTTTATGAAAGCTTTATTAAGACACAGCAAACCATACAATTCACTCATTTAAATGAATTGCCTATTCAGTAGTTTTTAGTACGTTCATAGATATCAGCAACTATCACCATAGTCAGTTTTAGAGCATTTTAATAATCTTACTAACAACCTTCACCCAGTACACTTTAAATATCACCTCTCTACTCCCTCATCACCTTCAGTCCTACACAACCACTAATCTGTCTCTACAGTGATAGATTGATATTACCACCTATAGCCATTTGCATCCTTGTATACTCTGTTCAAGTTGTGTTAGTCAATTTAGGTAAGACCAAGGAATAATGATACAGTAGGATTCCCTTTAAAAATTACTTGGAAGGCAGGTGTGATGGCATGTGCCTGTAGTTACAGCTACTTGGAAGGCTGAGTTGGGAAAAATCACTTGAGTCCAGGAGTTCGAGGCTGCAGTTAGCTGTGGTCACACCTGTGAATAACCAATGCACTCCAGTCAGGCAAACATAGTGAGATCCCATCTCTTAAAAAAAAAGGCTTGGAAACAGCATCATTTGAATGGACTCCTAAAGGCAAAGGAGGACCATTACAGTTTTAGATTTGCCCTGTTTCTGGAATTACCTACATTGTTTTACTGAGGAGCTGAGTCTACTTAAGAAAAAGGATATCTTGACTGCAGAAAGTACATTTTGCTTCTGGGAAAAATTGCAGAAATTGTCAGGAACTTTCTTTGCCTTTAAAATTGGCACAATGCCCTCTAGCTAAATGATTTTGCTAAGTGGCTTTGCTAGAAACCTTTCCTGCTCCCCTTGTCCTGAAGCTACTGCTTTTCCTCCTGACCCTCTTGACTTCAGTTTGAGTGTATGTCTTCCAGTTAACATGTAATTTGGGGGAGTGTCAAAAGGTAACTAGTGTCCCTTGGGTTACAATTAACCTAAAAATTAAAAGGTAGAGTTTAAAATCCTCATTAAGTATAACAAAAACATAAAAAGGAGTTTCTGGATTGGAGTTGGATTTAGAAAGTCACCTTTGAATTAATGAAACTGACCGTACTTGACTGCACCATGTTAGGTATTTAAGAGAGAATATATATTCTATAGTTTAGTGGCTATTCGTGGCTAATGTAAAATGAGTAGAAAAACGATTCTAGGAGCCATGTTCCATGATCCACTCACTCATAGTGCACAAACTAATGTCCTTTAATTTTAATTACCTCTAATTTCTGAAATATGCTTGTGAGTGTTATATTATTTGAATTAAGAATTTATGCATTCTCACTTAACCTGGCCAGATATTTGGTGCCATCATATATCCCTGAGAAATTTTCTTGATGATTTATTTTTAAAGGTAGCATAATAAAAACAGCTGGGGTCTCTAAAAATGATTTACAGTAAACTATTACAGCCTGGTAGTAAATTCTAACTAATATGTATTACTCATAATGGATGCCTACAGCTTGTCAACTCTGTGCTAAAGGGGGGGAAACAATATTGTTATTGCTCATACTGTGTAAACCTTAAATACTTACACTGTGCTGGATAAGCTCAAACCATGTTGGATGCTTAAAATTTTTAGTAACCCGTATGTGCTAATATTTATTTTAAATAATTTCAGAAACCGCTTTTAAAAGCAACGAAGTTCTTATTCTAAAATAAAATTTAGAATCACATTTTATCAAAGTCAGTTTGTGGGCTCTAGAAGCAGAAATATATATGTAATAAATATCTACTAAACAGGGAACTTCGGGTAGGAATTGAAAACTGTCACTGCTTTTTAAGAATGTTGAGATGTGCATGCCCTCCTGTTGTGTATTTCTATTAAATGGTAGTTGGGTAGTAATAAGCCTCATTTACTTATTTAAATGTATTCTCCTTACCCCAACCCCCACCACACACCCACACGCATACACACACACACTCAATTGGATGAGTAAATCTGCTGTCAGTTCTTTTGTCTCAATTTTCTCAGTTGTCTGGCTTTTTGGGAAGTTAGTTCATTTGGGAGCATGAAAAGGTTAGAAGTGAAATGAAGATGACCTCACTGACCCACATTCAGCAGGACATGTCCCTTGAGTTGTTTAGAAATTGAAATGGCCTTGCCAGTTCCTTTTTGACCCGTGGCACACATTTCAACAGCAGCTGGTTGCAGTTAGGTTTTCTTCTGTATCCATGGAACACATAATACATCATTGGCCCATTTGAGGATTGAACTTCAACCTTGGTCTCATTGGTGCTTGTCTTTAGCCAACTAATATGGGATTATATAGAAGAGAAGAAGTAGCAAAAGACAACTAGGAATTGTTTGGACATTGACAAAGAAGACATAGTAGGTATCTAGGACTGCTTCCCTCACTAGAAGTGCTTGGGAAGGTTCACACACTTTCTTTGGCAAGCCATCTAAGGTATCTCATGTCTAAGGTTGCCACTGTATTCAAATAGGCTGCAGGTTTTTTGACTAAAGTAAAGGAAATATTTTTAGTTGGTTAGCAGCCTTGACTTTTTAAAATACGTGGCATATGGATAAAAATAATACCTTAATAAAAGATTAAAAATAAAAATAAATAAATAAAAATACAAAAAAAAACACCTTTAATAGGGTAATATATTTGTGTGTATGCCCTTCATTCCTCAATGCATATGTAAAAAGTGAACAGCTTTGGTTATTTAGTGGACTTCCTCTCAACTTGGTTTTTATCACCAGAAATTGATTGAAAATGTTTAAATATTTTTGTTTCTGTTTTTAAATACTACTCTTTCAACATTTTGCTTTCCCAAATTACATCCAAATAAGGAGTACAAATGTAGAAATTGGTTGCTCTTCTTCAAGAGAAAAAAAAAAAAGGTAGAATATGTTTCTAGTGTTTGTAAATGAAAAATGGTGTATTAATGTGTATGTAGAGGGCCTTTTAATTGAAATTGAATTAAAATTAATTGATGAAACTGTCTTTGGCTTAAAATGAATGAGTCACTGATGTACTTTAAACTCTTGCAGTAAATGAAGTATTTGATGGTAGAAGAGAATCTGGGGCTGACTGGTGATGATAGTTCACTGTCTTAATTGTTAGAAACAGATTATTTTCTACTTGCACTGAAGTCACAATGATGGGCAGAATTTCCATGGGAAGAGTTATGTCTAAATGGCGTAGTAGTTAAAATGTGAGTTTTCTGAATCCTGAATGTAGATTTCACAATTTTCCTGGAATTTAATATAGATCTTCTATAGCCACAGGTAGTAAAATGTTAAAGACTAAAAGAAAAGCAAATAAACATGGTTCCATCCTGCCTAATAGATAAATGCACAGGAATGGACTGTATCTTAATCTAGAATCTAGTTTGCTTTCAATCAGTAATAAAGCCAGAGACTACTTTATATAGCTTTTGGAATTAAATAGAATATATCAATAGATTTAGGTGTATTTCAGGAAGAAGAACTAAGCATTACAAAATAAACCACAAATGGAATACTAACACTATGGAGCCCGATTCACCCCTCCTTTCCTGATATGGTTTGGCTCTATGTCCTCACCCAAATCTCATCTCAAATTGTATTTCCCACTTGGCAAGAGAGGGACCTGTCACCGGATCATGGGAGTTGCTTCCCCGATACTGTTCTCATGATAGTGAGTGAGTTCTCATGAGATCTGATGGTTTGATAAGTGTTTGACAGCTTTTCTCTACATACACTCGCTCTCTTGCCTGGCACCAGATTAGGATATGACTGCTTCCCTTTCCACGGTGATTGTAAGCCTCCTGAGGCTTCTCTAGCTATTCGGAACTGTGAGTCAATTAAGCCTCTTACCTTTATAAATTTCCCAATCCGTGGCAGTTCTTTAAAGCAGTGTGAGAATGGACTAATACACTTCCTGAGAGATCTCAGCACAGTTGCACCCTCTCTGCTCCATGCCCAGGCATAATTCCAAATACTTATTGTTGAGATAATTAAAAAACTAATTGTTGTATGTTCTAACACATTTGAAATTATTCCTCAGGATAGAAGACTTGGTAATATGTTAGCTTTCCATTCTTTCAGATGGTTCATTTGTCATCCATAGAGTATCCTTGTATAAGGACTTGGATTTAGTAGATCTGTGAAAGTTTTCTAGGTTGACAATTAACATGCCACACCTGGAATTTACAGTCTCTGTTGTGGTTATTGTTAATACTCAGGCTTAAGAAATTCATTTCCTTTTTACTATTTTTTTTTTAAATTTTTTGGAGCAAAGGTCTCATTCTGTCACCCAGACTAGAGTGCAGTGATGTGATCATAGCTCATTGCAACCTTGACCTCCTGAGCTCAAGAGATTCTACCACTTCAGTTTTCCAAGTAGCTGGAGCAACAGATGTGTCACAAGGCCAGGCTAATTTTAAGAACATTTTCTTACAGATGGGGTCTCACTGTGTTGCCCAAGCTAGTCTCAAATTCCTGGACCCAAGCTATCCTTCCACTTCAGCCTTGCAAAGTTCTGGAATTACAGTTGTAAGCCACCATACCCAGCCCATTTATATTTTAGTTAGGATTTACTGAGGAAGATTCCACAGAATGTGATGATTTTTATACTTTTTAATATTCTTACAATTTGTGAGATACCTATTCATTTCTAAAGGTCAAGGTCAAATTAGCCTGTTCCTAAACTTTCTACCTGGAGTTGATTTCCTTGCAAGTAAATATCTTACCTTGCTTAGGGAACTGACCAGCCAGCTGTTACACTCTAGGCCTGAATCTGACCTTTGGCACCTGTCATCCATCTAGATATTGCAAACATTTTAGCATCTAGTCAAAACTTTCAGCTTTGTTAGCTGATACAGTCTAAGCTTTACTTAATAATATTCGCTACTAAATGGTCAGTCATACTTCTTTTAACAGGCTCACTTAATATATATTACAAAAGAGGAAGGATTTCACATGAATATCCTTCTCTCTTAATATGTGGATATTTTTCTCTTTTTTTCTCCCCAAAGTGCTCCCACCTACTGCACTGTAATGGCTGCAATTCCTTCTGTAGAGTTAAGGCATTTTTGCTCAAAGAGGTCCATGATAAAATAAAATTACTTCTATATTTTTGCCTGATTAGTTTATCCAGGTCATTTTCAGGTTTCTCAGGTCAGAATCATCTTAAGGGGAAGATAAGTTTTGGTGTTGCTCAGGAGTGGGAGAGAAAGGCATGTCTCAAGATTATGTTTTTGACAATTCTGCTGTTAAATCAGAATATTATTTGAAATTACAGGTGATACATACTATTATAAATAAGGGGAGAGATATAGAGATAGGGAAACAGGACTTAGAAAGGAAAAATAGCTCTTCAAAGACCAAAGTTACCTACTTTACTGTTCTTCACAAGCTTGATTCAAAACTCTAGAAGTAACTGAGCTCATTCCTGGTGTTCACTTCACGGTATACTGCTGCTTTTAAACTTAAACTGTGTCTAATTCTGTGATGAAAAGAAATTAATGAACAATCTCAGCTTTCAAGAGCACTGAAGTCATACTTAAAGCTGTTGAATAAAAAGTACCATTAATTGAAGTATAGTATATATTCAGATATGAGAGGTTTTATTATTATTCACTGAAAAGTACAATGAATAATATATTCTTTAAAAGTCATTAAAGCACACATATTCCACTTGACCTGTTGTATTTACATAACCGTCGCTAGCATTTGCCCTTCTTATATCTTCTTCATTTTTTTTTCTCCTACTATTCTTCCTCTTTATCTTTCTTACTGTTTACTCATGCCTCCTTCAGCTGTCTTCAACATTACTAAGCTAAGGGAATATATAATCCCATGTGTGGTACTGTTGAGTGGTACCATTTGAGAGAGTGTCACAAGATATCCTTGCTAAAACTGTCTCTCCTTCTGTCCTGCAGTAGTGCCTGAAATTCTCAGCATTTTGGTTACGGTTTGTGATTAAAGCACTAGCCTAAAAAGATCATAAGATGATAGTGGAAATGTCCAAAGCATGTATGCTCACATTTATTCCTTTGAAAGCAGAAAAAAGATTAAATGATACATTTTTTAAGACTTACGTAACCAAGCATGTAAGAGTTCGGAAGGATCTTTGAGATCATAAACAGTTTTTTAATTAAAGTTGGCTTGTTTTGTTTCGTTTTTGTTTCTTTCAGAGTCCTTTCTTTAAAATGATATTTAAAGATAATGAAAGTCCAATGAGGAAAATAGATGAATTGGGAGAATATTGGGACTCACTTCTGCTCTTACTGGTTCTATGGAAGCTGAGGGGTTCTGTGCAGTGAAAAATTGAGCTCACACTTCTGGAGCTTTTTTGTGGAGAACGTGTGACCGGAAGTTCAGTATTCTGATTCCCAATCCAGGGTTCCATTGAATTGGTCCCAATAATTACTTTTTTTTTCACCTTACCCAAATTTCTTCTACTTTGTGGACGTATTTGTGTTAACATGGCTACATAACAATACTATAGCAGTTCTAAATAGTGAAATGACAACCATAGAAAAATAATCAAAATAGGAAGGGGAGAAATGATTCTGAAATAGAACCCTCTCTGGCAAGACATACAGTTTCTAAGAGAACCTTTGAAATACAGCTGAGTATGAAGATTGGGTTGGGATACTGTATTATTGGTAATTCTTATTGTTTTAATGATTCCTCAATTGACATTAAAACAATAGACAAGTTAAGTGGTCTTTCATAGGGAGGAGAATGAATTGCAGATCAGATTCTTCCAACTCCAGAATACTTTCTGAAAACATATAGCAATATCTAGTGAAAACTGGTTTACTGAGGTCATGAGCCTAAATTTTATTACAAAGCTCCAAATGATGAATAGTATCATTTTTTTTCCTTCAGCTCAGATTTTTAACATCAGAGGAAAGGATGTTATATATTGCAAAATAGGTGTAATCATTGAATCCAAAGAGAAATATTGTGCAGTGAAGCACTGTATCCAAACAGATTCTTATTAGTCAGAATATGCTTTGCTAATAAGGAGGACAGTTGATGATATGAAAAACATCTAGTGATGTTTTAAAATATCATAACTGATGAGAGTTGCCCATATTAAGCATATGAATGGGTTTTTGCAATAGATGGACTTTTTAAATTTCCCAGTTTGTAGAAACTGCAATCTGAGTTTTAGAGATGTGTTAATTATGAGGCAGAGAAATAAATATGATATAATGAGATTTTATGGTCCTAACTTCCATAGAGTTTCAATTATTTGATCTTTGTTGTCCTAAGTTTCTACAGCTTATCCTTCAGAAAATCTTCTATTTCTAGATGATATGCAGACAGGTAAATATCCAGGTTTTGTGGGGACCTGAGGTTTATACAGTTTGGGGATCCCTCTTTTAAAACAGAATACAAGATCACAAATGCAAAATTAGGAATGAAAGTGAATATTTAGAAGGGGCCTATGTAAGTGAGGTGCCCTGAGGTTTCAGCTTTACGGTAAATCCACTCCTGCATACAGAGCATACTACTAAATTATTTAATAGTTGATCAGTGAGGAAAAGAGAAATTTTTCAAAAACCACAAAGCTTTGATATTGGAAGTGTTTTGATATGTTAATAACATGCATAAATACAAATGAAAGAATTGTAATCAGTTGGTCAAATAAAGACAATTATAATGCACAGTTTGATAAGATGAGATCTAAATTAGATCAATTAAACTTTGATAGTGCAGTGACAATCTGGTATGTCTTTATGCAGTGCATCTCGAGAAATGTAGTTACAATTATTTTAAATCACTGATAGTCATTTTATACCAATTAAATGGGAATTACCAAGAAAATACATTCAAACTGATCAAGGTTAATAAGAAAAGGCTCAACGTTTTCAGAAAATATCCTTTTGAACAGATGGTCTTCTATAACATGTGAAATGAAAACTAGGATCAAAGTAATGATTTATTTTTTAATTTGTGACATAAACTGCAATCTAATCTAGAATCGCTATACTTTTAGGCATCTGATTCTGTTGTCTGGGTTGGTCACTAAATAACAGCATCCAGTTATCTTCAGCTGCACTAAGGAACTTTGTGCACACACCTTTTTATCTATTAGGTTCAGGTTTACCCATGTCTGTTTTTTTTTCTTTAATTCATCGGAAGCTTAATTTAAGATCTATCTATATCATTACTAGCAAGACAATTAGAATATATACCAACTAATGGTAGCTGAACAAAACTGACTCATGCTCTGGAGGCCAGTTGTAGAGATTAGGGCAGCATTTGACTTCCCCAGTGGTTCCATTTGAGGGATACCACAGATCTACTTGCTAATAAGTGGTTCCTCCTCTGTCCTGCACTGGTGTCTGAAATTTCTACCATTTTGGTTATGGTTTATTTTTAAATGCTAACGGAAAAACACAAATCATCAGAAAAATTAAACCTGCAGGAAGGCAGAAACCTTATCTGATATTGATTCATGCCAAATATAAAACTGATAAGAGCTTGGCTATAAATCCAACTAAAGGTGTGCAGTCAAGAGGAAGATAATGGGTGCTGTTAGGATGTATTCATAGGTACACAACTAGAATTTCAAGATACAGATGTGATAAATTAGGTCATTGTGAAAGAGTAGAATCTTGGTTATACTTCTTCTTCCTGACTTGATTATTAGTTAACTGTGACTTTCAGAAAGTTGCTTGAATTCTGTGAGTTGTCGCTTTCTGTGAACATGAAGAAGTCAGTTCCTTTCAGTGGCCGAAGTCTATTTATTTAAATACATGTTGAGCATCAAATATTTTTTAAGCTTAGTCTTTTGGAATATTAAGCAACAGTTCTTTAAACTTAAGTCCGTAAGCCGATTGCCACTGGTGGTCCTAGCAGTCACCATTGGCTGATGTACTACTAAACTCATATTCACTTCCTTTTTCCCAATATTTGCTTGGGTGTAAAGGCCTAGATCAATTATAGTTGTTTCATGAGATGAAAAATAAATTGAAAAATGAAAACTTTACAGGCTAACTTACAATTTTAATTTAAAAATTGCCTACTATAGACATAGGCATGTCATGTTCAAAACAGGTTTGAGTTTCCATGAGACCATGGTGACTATTAAATCTACTTCTATTTGGCCCTCAGGGAGAATGATAGTAAAGGCCATAGCTTACATAGAGGATTATGCCATGTGTCTATAATAGATTTCATAACCAGTAAGGTGGATTTATAAAGAAAATATATATAGCACTGCTTTGAGATTTTCTAATACATTAACTAATTTTATCTTTAGAATATATCAATGAGTTTTGGCATTATTATTATCCCCATTTTTCAGATGATGAAATTGAGACACACGCAGGCTACGTAACGTGACCAAAGTCACAGAACTCAAAGTAGCATATGGGAGAGTTGGTGTGACTCTCCAGAATCATACTGAATAGAGTAGGTATGGTAAGGAAAACAAAACAAACCAAAAGGCCAAACTATCAAAAGGCAAGAAACAGCTCTATAAGTAGCCGAGCAAAACTGTCTCACACCTAGAAAAATATATGCTAAAACATATATAGTGATTAGAAGCTACTTATAGCAATAATCTACTGGAGTGCCTGGAATGAGGTAAAGAGAAAATGTGAGACAAGCAGGACTAAGCAAACATGAAAAACAGGGCCGTGATGCTCTGTTGTTTTACTGACAGTCTTTCTGCCTTGGAATAATGATTACAACCTTTGTAGAAGTCACCTGTGGACGTGGAGTTCCATATGCAGATGTGAAACAGATAAAGTTCTTTCCCTTCTGATTCTGTTGAAATGGCATGTGGTAAACAGGGCACTGTACAAAAAAAGCCTAGGAAATCTAGAGAAGTGTAGTGCATAGTACTGAGAGCATTCCAAGAGCCTAGAGAGACTAATTTATGAGAAAAGATTAAAAGGATTAATTATATACAACTTGGCTAAGTAATGCCTAATGAGGAACATGAGAATTGTCTATAAGTATCTGAAGAACAAATATGCCAAGGAGAGAAGGGATTTACCTAGTGGGACACAAATAGATGAAACTGGAAACATGAGTTGAAATTTCAGAGAGGATCATTTTGGCACAATAGCTTATAAAACTTCTTGGCAGGTCATATCTATTATACCATACAATAGATTCAGAAAATAAAACCAAACAGGAAAGTGCCCAGTATGGCCTTTAAAAATAGCAGCAGGGTGAATGGGAAGGTGCAGTGATGTATACTGAGAAGAAAAAGTCTAAGTTAAATATTCTGGTTCTAGAGTGTAACATCCCTTAACAATTAGGAAGGTCTCTGCCCATCCTGCCCCATAACAATGTTATAGTGCAAGTTAAGGTTATTAGGTTTTGCCTCTTACTACTCTGTGGCATGTTGAGTAGTTCTGTGCCTGGTTCTCTGGACAGGTATTGCTACAGGAAAAGAGAGGGCACCAGTGAAAATCAAAACCTGTTCTCCAGATGGAGGAAGCATTGTTTCAAGCAGAGACCAGATGCTGGAACCCAGATTAGAGGTTGCAAATTAGGGACTTTATTTAACATAATGGGTGTTTATTTATTATCTATAGGATGAATAAAGGAATGAATGAATGAACCTCATTGAATCAAAATATCCTCATCTGTAAAATATAGTTAACAAAAATATATATCCATAACTAAATATTTTAAACTAATGTATGTGAAGCTCCACAAAAGGTATATATTCAATAAATGGTAGCTATTATGTGTGCTCAGTGGACTGGCACAGAATGATATTTAAGCTCTTCCTTTGACTACTTGCTGTCTTTGCACCCTTGATTATGCTTACCTCATCAGGAAGAAGGTGTTAGAGTGCAATAATAATACTTAAACTCTTTGGGAGAAGTCAAGAGTCCGGACTGAGCCACTACTGAAGCAGTCACTTTTGTATTCAGATTAAGTCATTTTGCACACAATGGAAGCCTGATGGTACTGCTGAAAAGGAAAATAAATTAGCATGTTTCACATCATCAATCTGGTAGAAGAAATAAAGACTATTTTATGCCATAGGTTGCCAGAGAGGTTTCCTACCTTTTTAATTCTCTGTAAGTAGAAATCACCCATGTTAGTAAAGCGGAAAGTCCCAGTTGGCCTTTGTAATATTCTCCTAGGTGATCCAAGTTTCGGTAGGTATTACAATACATCTGAATACAAATAGATTGTGCCTTAAACTCTGCCCAGCACTCTGTATTAAAGTCAAAATCTACACAGTCTGTCTTTATGTCTCTCCTTTACAATTCTTGGTACATTTTGACACTTTAACTCACAAACATTTCAAATATAAATGTGTTTTTAATTCTCAGCTGTTAAAAATCAACACAAATATGTTACAAAGCCATGATGCTTTATTTAGGGTGAAAAATAATTCTTTTAAAAGATACAGTGCTGGAGCTTTCAACAAATGCATCCTTAAAATGAATATAACCAAAGCAATAACAGGCATAAATTACATTCAAAGATAAATCAGGTGGAAATAGAAAATTTTGACTAAGTGCCAACTGCCACATAATGTTGCAATGACTTAAAGAATACATTTACATTTATTTGGTGTAGATTAAAGGCATCTCTGTTTGTGAAATGTCAATTAATAAGGACCTGCAGTTTTTGTTAGTGAGAGCTTGCATTTTAATTGTTTCTGGGGAATTTTAATAATGATTCGATTGTCCTTGTAACCAGATTACTAACCTTCAGTCTCCAGGGTAGTACGAGAGATAACACATAGCATAGTTTGCTTAATATTTTTTATCAACTTATCCGTTGAGAGCGACATGCTGTTGTTTCTGATGGTGCATCATAATAGCAGGACAGCACACCTTCTCCATTCACAAGGGATAGGCCCTGACACTTTCTTGACTCCTCACAGCCTCAAATATCACTCTAGCATATAATTTCCCTCATAAAAGGCAGTAAAGTATAACTGAAAAATTTAACAGACCCTTTTCAGACCATTAATGATTCTATAAATACAAGACTAAAGTCATTTACAAAGCCATTTTCTGGCTAAGAACTAGCACTTTCTTTTCACTGCCAGCATTAGCACTAGCAGTTGTTTTTCTTTTCAGGGCCATTTTTTCACATCGAATTAAAATTAATTGTTATCACTTCAACAGAGTTGCTGCATTCACCCCCAACAAATATAGAAGAGCAGAGTTTTGGATGTTGGGCAGTTGGCCAACTCACTCACTAGTTGTATTCAGCACCAAAGATCCAAATTTAGGTGTCAGCAACATTACACATAACTACAGGTCGTGGACTCATGGAGTCACTTCATGACTAGTCGAAATTGCAAATGTTAAATCCATAAATTCCAAAGATCTGCTGTATTTACTGCTTATAAGCTTGGCAGTTGCTTTTCCCTGGTTGTTACAGCAGAGTATCAACAGCTTTTGAGTCATAATGGACTTCTGGTGCTCTTATTAACTCTACAAAAAATCTGGGAAATACGTTTAAAATTGTAGGAGTTGAAGACCAGCACTGGCCTTTATGCTATCCATACTCACTTTCTGATACTTCCAAATATAGGTATACCATTTCTAGCAAATTCTATTTCTTTTATAATTAAGAAATCAGAGAGTAGGTGGGTGCAGTGACTGACGCCTATAATCCCAGCACTTTGGGAGGCCGAGGCCGGCAGATCACCTGAGGTTGGGATTTCGATACCAGCCTGACCAACGTGGAGAAACCCTGTCTCTACTAAAAATACAAAATTAGCCGGGCACAGTGGTGCATGCCTGTAATCCCAGCTATTCAGGAGGCTGAGGCAGGAGAATCACTTAAACCCAGGAGGCAGAGGTTGCAGTGAGCCGAGATCACACCATTGCACTCCATGCTGGGCAACAAGAGTGAAACTCCATTTCAAAAAAAAAAAAAAAAAAAAGAAGAAAAAGAAAGAAATCAGAGAGCATTCTGTTTATCTGGAAAATAGATGCCAAGTAACAGTATGTATATGCATTAACCACCTCCTATATCCAAACACTGTGCTTTGTCACTGTAGTGAATGAAAATATTTAAAACTTCCATTTGTTAGTTACTTATCATATGTTAGGCATTGGGTAATCACTTTACATGCATTGTATCATTATTTCTAATAGTGGGCCTATGAGGAATTCTCACTTCTCTTAAACAGCCTGTAATTTATTTGAAATGATGGCATAAAGGCTAGATCTAGTTGGTTCCTTAGGATGGCCTGAGAGGCATAGGAGGTTTTACCCAAAAATTCACTAGACATCCAATATCCAGTTTTCTGAGCAACTGCATTTTCCTTTTTCCACAAAGTGACAGAATTTCTGCTAATTCTGGTAGATATCTGTAAAGTTAATCTTTATATATTTAATTTTTAAAGATTAATAAATGTATCAAAACTGATGTGAGTTAAAATTTAATCTTCATTAAATCAATCTCCTTTTTATATTTTTTATTCAAAAGCATTCTGTTGCATATAACAGGACATTTCTTGTCTACTAAAGGAGATCCCACATCCCTGCTGGACTATTGTTAGTTTGCGAGTTTGCTGTAAGCCTTCCAGTGATCTTTGATCAAAATTTTTAGTATTTCCCCTGGGATTTGAAGGCACATGTCCCAAACTTGTACCTTTATAGCAAGGTAACTTACTGAGCAAGAATTTGTCAAGCAGGGAAGGTTAATGCTAACTTTTAGAAATGGCAATTTTTGGTCTCCACTTCCTCTGGCATATAGTTAATTAAGAGCAATGTAACATAGAAAATTCTCCAAAACCAAACAGATTGCTGAAGTCTAGCATCTCGGATGGTATGTAGATTTGTTGCTTTTCCTGAATGAGTATTCCTGTCTGTGAAGCAATAATGGCAGTCTCCTGAGTAATAGATTGCCTAGGGTGTCAAGAGCTCTTGCTTCTAGTCCAGGTCTTAACACAAAACTATGAGACTTCTGGCAAGTTACTTTATCTCTCTGGGCCATGGTTTCTACAGTTATAAATGGAATGATGCTGTCTATCTCATAGTGTTGTTGTAAGGGCAAATGCCAAAAGGTTATATTCCCTTAGAATAAAGACATGCTATACATTCAAAGTGGTATTCTTAGATATGCATGTATGTATCTTTTTTTGTTGTTGACATGCATAATAAAAACTATGTCATGTTATTTTCTTTAACTGTTGCAGCCCAAAAAGAGGTAAAGATGAATAACAGTTGGTTATAAACAAAGAATGAATATTGTGTAGATGAGCTGAGTAAATTTTTCTTCTGCAATGTATGCAAGTTGTGATTGTTGTAGTCAGGAAGAGGATGTGGAAAAAAAAAAAAAAGGAAATCTGCAGCTATTCAGCACCCATCTGTATACAGTAAAATGTTCCATAGGAAACCCATGGTTCAAGAAATGGAATTATAGCTTCTACCATTTTGCCAAACTTTTGTTATTCCCTTCCTCCTGCTATTTATTGTAAGAGGCTGCTTTTTCTACTCTCAATTTCACAGCCACCCCTCAAGAGGTTTAGCAGGCTGTATTGCCATAGCTTTGTCTTCTTTATCAATTTCAAAATACAATGAGGATGACGCAATTATCTGTAAAACTGTTCCTCCCCTGGATGACATAGGACACTCTGAGTTTTGATTTGTTTTGTTTTTTTGTTTGTTTGCTTGTTTTCATATGGGTCAAGTCAGCAAGTCTTTACCTAGTATCTATCATGTGTCCGGTCTAGTACAAGACACCATGAGGAATTCATGAAAAATAACCAACACAGTCCTAACACAAAATAGTTTACATGTTGAGATAGAACATTTTCATGCATGATACTCATGTCATCTTCCCTTTTAACGTACTAGCTCTCTGAGACTGAGAGCCATGTCTAATTCTACTTGGGGTCTTCCACACTCACACTTTGAGATCGCAAATTCTTCATATTATGGGAGTGTCCCACTCCACTGTGTGATTGTTATTATCCCTTTCCCCTATACAGTAAATGTCAGTAGCATCTCCCAGTCACTGTAACAACCAAAGCTACTTCACACCTTTCCAAATTTAGGATAAGTGCTCCCTCAATTGAAAGTCACTGTTTTCCAGCATCATGGATATCAATTTGCATATGATAGACAATGCTCCATCAATATTTTCTGAAAGGACGAATTCGTGAGACATGACAATGGGAGAAAAATTAGGCAGAGCAAAAATCACATGCAAGAATCCATGGGACAGAATACTGGTACATCAGGGCTCTGGGACATGAGGCCGTGTTGTGCTGGGCTGTATGAGTTACTGTATTGGACTGTGCTTATAAATAGGCTTTCCAAAGTGAATGCAAGAGTGGCAGCCACTGTAAATAAGGGAGACAAAATTAAATAGGAAAACAGTATTTGGAGGAATCCATGCTGACTGGGTTGGAAAACTATTTGAGGGATAGTATAAGGGATGTTTGAATAGGTAGTAGTAAGCAAGACTTTAGATAGCTGGGCTTGATCCTATAATCAACAGTTTACTTTCAAAGGCTTTTGTATAAGATTATAACACCATGGAAGTCTTATTTTAAGATGAATTTGGCTATTGAATGTAAGATAGATTTGGAAGGGCGTGGTGGCTCACACCTGTAATCCCAGCACTTTGAGAGGCTGAAACAGGTGGATCACCTGAGGTCATGAGTTTGCGACGATCCTGACCAACATGGTGAAATCCGGTCTCTACTAAAAATACAAAAATTAGCCAGGCGTGATGGCACATGCTTGTAATCCCAGCTAGTCAGAAGGCTGAGACAGGGGTATCGCTTGAACTCAGGAAGCAGAAGTTGCAGTGAGCTCTGACCACGCCATTGCACTCCAGCCTGGGCAACAAGAGCGAGATTCTGTCTTAAAAATAATAATAATAATAATAATAAAGATGGATTTAAAAAGGAGCTTGCTGGAAACTGGTGACTAGTTAGGAAGTTCTTACCATAATCTAGCTGGAAAATAATACTCTCTCTTGCTCACCCATCCACCCTCCCCCTCATTATCTCAGTCTCTTCTTTGTTCTCTCATCCACTTATTTTCTTTTATTGTTTCTTCATCTCTTTTAGGTTGTGGAATATTTTTTGATACCTAAACTCCTTAATGTTCAATTAAACTCAAGGAGAACTCTTTCAGTTCTCCTTGCCCTTCTAGTATCAATGAAACATATTCTATCACTTTTCTAATTTTTAAAAATCTGCTTAGTTTTGTCTTCTAGCTCTTAGTTCACAGTTTAAAATTTTTAAAGTATTAGAAGATGGAAACTAGAATGAACTCAGAAAATAATGTGATCTGCTTCTAGGAGAAGTAGGAAAACAGAAGAAATACTTGATTCTAAAGATAGAGGTTCTGAGCCATGAATGAATGAAGTTCACAGAAGAGCAATGCCATCTAGTTTCTAAAAAGAACCTGATGATGAATTAAGCTATATTAACTCAATATAGTCTGACATAAAAGAATTCTTTGTAACTAGCTAGGTGATGAGATGATCTGTGCAGTAAACCACTATGGCACATGTTTACCTATAACTAGCCTGCACATCTGCACATGTACCCTAGAACTTAAAATTAAAACAGAATTGTTTGTAGATTATTTTATTCAGTTACCAATATTTTACATTTCAGTTGGGAGGACTTAGAAGAAGGAAAGATGTAGGTCCTTACTTCTCAGATCAGTTGGCATTTATTTAAGATAACCAGAAAAACAATATAATTAATATAGCAATATAAATGGCAATAACTCCTTAATTTATATTAATTTATAATAAGATTCAAATTATAAAAAAGAATGAAATCATGTCCTTTGCAATGACATGGATGCAGCTGGAGGGTGTTATCCTAGGCAAATTAATGTAGGAACAGAAAACCAAGTACCACATCTTCTCACTTATAAGTGCACCTAAACATCAGGTACTCATGGGCATAAAGACGGGAACAATGGACACTGGAGGCTCCTAGAGTGGGAGGGATGAGTGGAAGAGTTAAAAAACTGATAGGTACTCTACCCAGTACCTGGGTGGTGGGAGCAATCATACCCCAAACCTCAGCGTCATGCAGTATACCCAGGTAACAAACCAGCTCATGTACCTCCTTAATCTAAAAGTAAAAAGAAAAAAAACAAATTAATATATTAATACAAGATTTCTAGGTTGCTTATTTAAATGTCTATAGGAATATATATCCAAAACATATTTTTATTCAGGCACCCATTTATGTATAAACAATCAATCTATTAGATTCCAATTATTCTTATCTACTCATTAAGTGTCCTAAAGGACCACTACTAGTAACACTTAGCAGTTAGTAAGAAACATTGTTTGTGAATTAAAGTAATGCCACTGTTGTATTAATTAAACTATTTTAACATTTAGACATTTTCTTTTTAATAATTCACAAATTTCTCACACTACTAAAATTCTACTCCCTATATAGTATGTGTTAACAGATAACATTAAGCAAAAGAACTGTTGGACTGTTTAGGTAGAGATAAGTAAACTTTTGGTATCTGTCATACACAGTTTAAAAAAGCATTCTGAGGAAAAGAAGGGATAAGCTTGAACATTTTTCATGAATATGTAGTTAACAAAATATAGCATATAAAATCCTCGATGATATAGAAAGTCATTCTGGTGGCTTAACCCCAGAAAAAAATGAAGTGGCTTTTTGTCTTGGCAGTTAAATTCATTTTGACATATTTTTGAACTGATGTTTTTCTGGTAGGCCAACTAAAGAACAGAACAAACAGATTCATGGAGCAAACAAAACAATGTGGTAAAGAATGAGAAATGTATTTTCCCATGAAAGTTCATCTGAGACTCATGGGTTCCTAATTGGCAACATTCTTTGAATCTTTCAGGATTTAAGTTTGATAATGTTTAGCCAACTGCAATTCTGTGCTTTGAAGGAAGAAATAAGACCTCATACTGCCTGTGAGCTCTCGAAACATTAATTTGATTAACCAATTGATATGCCACATAAGTATATTTAAAATGCCTTAAAATACACATTAGTTAAAAAGTAACAGATAAACAGATGCACTGTAGATGGTCACTTACCATACCATATCCAACGTTTCTCTGCTTGATAACTTTGATACTAAATTGCGGTGAGTGCCCTGCCCTGGTGAATTGGATTGGACAGTATGTCAACTGTAAGAACGCTTTTTGCATAGGCCATAGGCAGACTATAGCTATATGTGCAACCGCCAGTCTCTTCTTGCCCTTACTAAAAGATGCCCTGTGATGAACTTTGGCCTATGTTTCCTATGGGAAGACTCCTGGCTCTCTGTACTGCACTGGCTATGTGTGTTCCAGGAAATAAAAATAGCAAAGCAGTATATTATATAGTTTTGAGGTTTACTAAGTTATGCTTCATACAGGAGAAAGAATACTGGGTAAAGAAAATGTGGCACATATACACCATCAAATACTATGCAGCCATAAAAAAGGATGAGTTCATATCCTATGTGGGGATGTGGATGAAACTGGAAAACATCATTCTCAGTAAACTGACACAAGAACAGAAAACCAAACACAACATGTTCTCACTCATAAGTGGGTGTTGAACAATGAGAACACACAGACACAGGGAGGGGAACATCACACATTGGGGCCTGGGGGTGGGGGGCTAGGGGAGGAGTAGGAGGGGGTAGGGGGATTGGGGAGGGATAGCATTGGGAGAAATACCTAATGTAGATGATGGGGCGATGGATGCAGCAAACCACCACCGTGGCACGTGTATACCTATGTAACAAACCTGCGTGATCTGCACATGTACCCCAGAACTTTAATAATAATAATAAAGAATATGGACTTTGTAATTGGACCAACCTGAAGTGGAAACCCAAAATTGACAAATATGAGCTTTGTTGTGTGACCTTAGACACGTAGCTGTACCACTCTGAGTCTCAGTTTCCCATCTGTAAATTGACCAAAAGTATGCCTACAACGCTGCTAGGGTGTTTGGATTTTAAAGTGCCGCAAGAGATGATAAGAGATGGTGTATCTTCCTCTGGAGATTGGAAAGAGCTGATGTAATATAGACTGGTTCACACATAGGGAAATTTGGCACGTCCTGTTGAGATTTAGGCTTAGGATAAATTAGGACTATTTTAGACAAGTGGTTTTTGAATAAATTTAAGGAAAATCATATAGGGCATAGATCAGGATATAAGTAAGATTTCAATGAACCTGAGCCAGAGAGCTCTACAGCAGAGTGAAAGAACTTTCTGTAAGGTCAGTGTCAGCCAGCCTGAAGGCCAACCAGAAGCCAAGTGTCATGATTACTCAATGCGCATTTTTAATGCTATCCGACTTCCTAAACTGAAGAAAAATTTCAGTAACATTGAATGAAATATTTTCTATGTTCCTCTAAATATTGTTTTTATTAATGATGAAATAAGTCAAATGTACAGAATTTCACATAGCAAATTCTCACATACCTAGCATTCTTTCACTCAGCTATGTCAAATCTAACATGTTATCATGTTTTTTAAAATCTATTTTCAAGAATAAAACTTTACAGACAAAGCTGAAACTTTTTATGTTCCCACAATGCCCTTCTTCTCTCTTTCACCCTAGATGTAACCAGTATCCTAAATTTGCTATTTTTCTTTTTTATTGGTGGCAGACCTTTAATAAGTTAATGACTATTCCTTTTTTCATTGTGAACATTTCTGATATATTAATATTTTTTAACTTTTATTTTAAGTTCGGAGGTACATGTGCAGGTTTGTTACATAGGTAAACTTGTGTCATGGGGGTTTGTTGTGCAAATTATTTCATCAGCCAAATATTAAACTTAGTACCCATTAGTTATTTTTCTTGATTCTCTGCCTCCCACCCTCCACCCTCCAATAGGCCCCAGTATTAGTTGTTCCCCTCTATAAGTCCATGTGTTCTCATCATTTAGCTCCCACTTGTAAGTAAGAGCATGTGGTATTTGATTTTCTGTTCCTGTGTTGGTTTGAGAAGGATAATTTTCATTTCTATGTATGTTTTATTGTTTTTATAGCATCGTTGTAGGTTTTCATTAAACATGTATTCTTCAATGTTCTTTTGTCTCTTAACTTTGTTTCTGTGATTTGACTATGCTAATGTAAGGCTCTATTTCATTCTTCCAATTTATGAAGTGAATCTGTTGGATGAAAATGCAAATCCTCCCTTATTGGTGGACATTTAGACTTTTGGCAGAATTTGATTTTGCAAACATTGAAGCAGTAAATATTCTGATGAGTATTTGTGTGTGAGAGAGAGTTTTTTAAAGTATACATCAAGAAGTGGAATTTCTGGGTCAAAGAGCATGAATATCCTCAACTTTACTAGGTATTACCAAATTGATTTTGAAAGTATACAAGATTAGACTTCTGTTAACAGTATATGAAATTCCTAATTCTCTATATCCGTATCAGCATTTGGTGTGGTTAAATTTTTGCCGGTCTGCACAAAGCTATGGGTTCTCACTGATTTAATTTATATTCCACTGATTGCTTGTGAGGTAAAGAACTTTCTGACATGTCTATTGTCAGTTCAGGTTTCCTTATCTGAAAATTCCCTGTTCATATCATTTATTCATTTTTCTATGTTTTAGTGTAAGAGTCTTCTTAAAAATAATATTTGTTGCCTGTAGTCCCAGCTACTTGGGAGGCTGAGGCAGGAGAATCACTTGAACTCTGAAGGCGGAGGTTGCAGTGAGTCGAGATTGCGCCACTGCACTCCAGCCTGGTGACAGAGCAAGAAAAAGAAAAAAAAGAAAAAGAAAAAATAATAATCTTTGTCAGTTATGATGCTTGCAATTATCATCTCCAAACTTGTGACTTGGGCTTTCAGTTTGTTTCATAGGCCTTTGGCATTGTATCGAATTTATAGATTAATTTGAGTACAATTCTTATTTTCATTAAGTTGAGTCTTCTAATTCATGAACATTCTTTCTTTCTTTTATTCAAATCTTTAATGTCCTTCAATAACTTTTGCTCACTCCATAAAGGTTTTTTGCAACTTTTACTAGATTTATTAGGTTGTGTTTCAACTTCTGTTGATATTGTAAATGGAACGTTGCTTTTTTTCCCTTATTGAATTCTCTTATTATTCATATAGAAGTTTGTTATTGGTTTTAGTAAATTGATTTTGTTTCCAGCAACCTTGCTAAACTTTTTGTCAGTTTTAATAATTTGCACTCACTTGGATTTTTCTGCATAGACAGTTACATCCTTTGCAAATAATGACAGTATTGTCTAATGCTTTCCATTTTATATCTGATTTATTTTCCTTGTTTTATTGCATTGTCTTGAAGTTTCATGAAAATGTTAAGTAGAAATGATGAGAGTGGGTGTTTTTGTCCTGATTTTAATGGGAAGACTTCCAAAATTACACCATTGATTATTATTTTTACTGCAGGTTGTTAATAGATAGCCTTTAAGAAGTTGAGAGACTACTGCTATATTTCCAATGTGCTATGTTTTCTAAAAATGTTTTTAAATGTGATATCGATTTTTGTTAAATGCTATTTCTTCATCCAAATAACATATGTTTTAGTTTTTCTTATTTTTAAATTAATTACATTAATTTATTTAATTTTGAAGCAGCCTTTCATTTTTTTGATAAACTCAACTTGGCCTAGATGTATTATGTTTTTTACCCATTGCTGGATATGGTTCAGCAATTTCTTTAAGGATTTTTGCATAAAATTAGTCTGTAATTATCCTTTCTCAAATTGCCCTTGTCAGATTTTTATATCATGGTTATACAAGCCTCAGTGAATCACAGGATAGCTTTCCCTCTTTTTTAGTCTCTGAAATAGTGTATATAGACAGAGGTTTTTGTCTCAAAAGTCTGATACATTTTGCATGTAAAATTGGGCTGGTTGTGTCTTAGAGTGGGAGACTTTTGATTACATATTTCATTTGTTTAATGGCTATTGTTTATTTGATAATTTTTTTCTTGAAGTATGTTAGTAATTTATATTTCTTTAGAAAATTACTCCTTTTATTTAGTTTTTCAAATATATTTGCATACTACTCTTTATAGTCTTATTTTATGATTTTATAATTTTTGTTGTATCTCTTTTTTTCTTTTGAGTGATTTTCTTCCTTTGCCTTTTTCCTTTCATTATTTATTGGTTTTGCTGGGCTGGAGGTTTATTTTATAAGCATTTTTAATAAACCAGCTTTTTGTTTTATTTTTACTGGTTGTGCTTTCTTTTTTTCTATTGTACTAGTTTCTGTACTTATTTTTTTATTTTTTCCTTTTCCTTTCTTTATGTTTAGTCTGAGGTTATTTTTTACAACTTTTTAAGATAAATATTTAACTCACTTATTTTTCCATCTTTAATTAATAAAGGCATTTAGTGTTATACATTTCCCTCATTGCGTAGCTTTAGGGATATCCCACAAATGTTGGTACGTAGTACTTTTGTTAACCTTACGTTCTAATATATGTATATATATTTAATTTCCGTTGCAATTTAATTGTTAACTTAATAGGTATTTAGCAGTGCTTTAAAAGTTATTATACAAGGGGTGTGGGACTATCAGTTTAGTATTCATTTCTTTTTTTTTTTTTTTTTTTTTTTTTGAGACGGAGTTTTGCTCTTGTTACCCAGGCTGGAGTGCAATGGTGCGATCTCGGCTCACCGCAACCTCCACCTCCTGGGCTCAGGCAATTCTCCTGCCTCAGCCTCCTAAGTAGCTGGGATTACAGGCATGCGCCACCACGCCCAGCTAGTTTTTTTGTATTTTTTTTTTTAGTAGAGACAGGGTTTCACTATGTTGACCAGGATGGTCTCGATCTCTCGACCTCGTGATCCACCCGCCTCGGCCTCCCAAAGTGCTGGGATTACAGGCTTGAGCCACCGTGCCCGGCCTAGTATTGATTTCTTAATGCTTACAATTGTGATTTAGGTCACTTACCAATCCCATCCCTGGGACAGTGGGTATTTGGTTCAGTTTTGGAGTAAGAGCCTGTACCTGGTTCTCTTTTCTTCCTAGATTATTAATTTCTTACAAATCTTAACCTTTTTCCGAAGGCCCAACATCAGGACTTTCTATTATTTATCTTGCCTGCTTCCCAGCACTTTTATCATGGACACACCTCTGGAGCTGAAGTCTTGGGTAACACTGCATGTTTCTGAACTGAGAACCCAGCACGCCGTTTGCTTCACTGCTTCAACTGCTTAACAGATTCCTTTCTGTTTCTAGTCCAAAAAGATGTTAAATCTTGTCTTTGAACCCAGCTATATTTTTTTGCTCTTTTCTTTTTATATACTGTCTTTCATTTCTTTGTATTTACAGTAGAAGGATGAGTTAATTTGAATTTCAGTGTCTCGTAGTTTTAAAACATGTACTCCTCTGTGAAGAGGAAGAACTGGAGTAGCACCCTCACTTCCCAGCCAATCCCCCTACCCCAGAAAAACACAACAGTATGTATACACACGGTCTCAATCCTTTATTATGACTACATACCCTCTTTATGCAATATTGAAAATTCCTCTTTGCTTTATGGTCACACAGCATAATACTTACAGGAACATTGCGCTCTGTTTTTGGACCCTTCAGAGATGATTATTCCCCCCCAAAAATGAAAACTACTTTGCCTTGTGTTCAATATTTTCAATATTACTTTTTTAAAATTTCAATTTTCCAGTATAAAACTGAAGGTCACACTGCCTGTTGATAACTAGCTTGTTCAAGTAGCAGTGAATCATAAGGCCAAACAGAAATGATTGGAAATTGGCAGGCCTCTCTGTATTCCAAGCGCTTATCTGGAGATTTAGTGAAAGCTAATCACTTCACTGAAAAACAGATAAAAATATAAAGATCTGCTTTACATTTGGTAAAGCATATTGGTAGTAATTAGATGAGAATAATAAAGCTAACTAACTGCATTATTCTAAGCATATTTTATTTTATTTTTAAAGATTTAGGAGTTCCAAATACAGTTCTGTTACATGGATAAAATTGTGTAGTGGTGAAGGCTAGGCTTTTAGTGTACACATCACCTGAATAGTGTACATTGTACCCAGTAGGTAGTATTTGATCCCCTTATCCCCCTCCCACCCTCCCACCTTTTGGAGTATCCAGTCTCTATGATTCCACAGTGTATGTCCATGTGTATTCATTGTTTAGTTCCCAGCTGTAAGTGAGAACGTGTTTTTTGACTGTCTATTTCTGAATCATTTCACTTAGGATAATGGCATCCAGTTCCATTCATGTTGCTGCAAAAGACATGATTTCACTCTTTTTTTATGGCTTAATAATGTTCGTGTGTGTGTGTGGGGGGGGGTGTGTGTATATATAGATATAGATATATGTTTATCCAGTCATCCATTGATGAACACTTAGGTTGATTTCATGACTTTGCTATTGTGAACAGGGCTGTGATAAACATAAGAGCACAGGTGTCTTCTTGATACAATGATATATTTTTCTTTGGGTAGATGTGCAGTAGTGTGGGTTGCTAGATTGAATGGTAGTTATGTAAGAAATCTCCATACTGTTTTCTATAGTGGCTGTACTAATTTATATTCCTACCCACAGTGTATAAGCATTGCCTTGTCTTCCCATCTATGCCAACAACTATTGTTTTTTAGCTTTTAAATGATGGCCTTTCTGGCTGGGGTAAAGTGATATTTTATTGTGGTTTTCATTTGCATTTCTGATGATTAATGATGTTGAACATTTTTTAATCTGTTTTTTGGCCACATATACATCTTCTTTTGAAATATATCTGTTCATATCCTTTGCCCACTTTTTAATGTTTTTGGTTGTTGTTGTTGAGTTATTTGTGTTCCTTGTAGATACTGGATATTAGCCTTTTGTTGGATGCATTGTTCGCAAATCTTTTCTCCTGTCTTGTTGGATGTTAAGCATATTTTAATGGATAGTAAGTGTCTAGGTCTTGGCCTGAGGGAGGCATTGAAGACTTGTGTCTCCTCTACTAGTGACCATGACTGAGAGTAATGGTTACATGGCTTTATATTGAACCATGTATGAATATTCTTTCCACCACTGTCCTGTCCACAGAAGTTTTTTTTTTTTAATACTATTTTGTCCTTATTCATGAGGCATAAGGAACTCAGTAAAATTCTGTGCATGTCATCATCTGTCATCATCCAATGTTACTCTTCTGGGGCATTGTCCTTGTTCTCTCCAGAATCTTACCTACCTGGTTGATGCAGAGCCATAAGATCTTGGCTATTAGTTCATTAATGTATTAGTTCATTCTCACACTGCTATAAATAAAGACTAGAGATTGGGTAATTTATAAAGAAATAGTTTTAATTGACTTACAATTCTGTATGACTTGGAAGGCCTCAAGAAACTTACAATCATGGCAGAAGGCAGAGGGGAAGCAAAGGCATGTCTCACATGACAGCAGGCGAGAGTGAATGTGTGTCAGTGTAGGAAAAACTACCATTCGTGAAATCATCAGATCTTGTGAGAATTCAGGCACCATCACAAGAACAGCATGGGAGAAACCGACCCCATAACCCAATCACCTTCCCACCAGGTATCTCCATAAACACCTGGGGATTAAAATTAAGATGAGATTTGGGTGGGGATACAAAGCCTAACCATATCAATTTGTCATCTAAATTTGAAGTCAGCACAGGCCTATGCTGAAAACTTAGCCAAATGGTGTGTTCCACAGCTCATACATGTGCATTTCAGAACTGATGTGGCCAAAGCTTAGTGGATCACCTTGTTCCTTTAATCCTATACTTCCCATAACCCATTATGTAGAATATGTGATTTGTAATAAATTAACATTTAAACAGATGATTACTGAACACAAGAAAAGAGAAATGAAAGAGGGTTATAAACTAAAGTTGTATTTTGAGGGTGTGCACAGAAAATATATGCAGCATTAATATAGCCCTAAGTTTGTCAAATATAAAATCAATTGTTCAATAAATCATACCTCAGGGGGAAATATTGTCTTTTTTAGTCAGAACTGCCTTGCTCTAAATTAATTTGGCCCCATGATGCTTGCTTGGGCTGCTAAACAGTAATTTTTTTTTTTTTTAAAGATGGGGTTTCACCATGATGGCCAGGCTGGTCTTGAACTCCTGACCTCAGGTGATCCACCCACCTCGGCCTCCCAAAGTGCTAGGATTACAGGTGTGCGCCACCGCGCCCGGCCTAAACAGTAATTTTTAAAAGAAATCTTGTAGTCATAAAAGTGCTCTTAAAATAGTTCAATATGTATCATATTTGAGACTGGAGCTTTTTAGAACACCAGACTATTAAAGTTTCTAAAACCAAGAATCAAACTCTATTCACAATAATGATTTTGCTAGTTAGCCCCCACATGATAATGCCATCTGAACCTCTGAGGAGTTAACCTTAAACTAGATAATATATTCTATATATTTTGACCTGAGTTTTTACAGTCTTTTCAACCAAATTTTGCTGAACCCTGGTGCTTATTTCTTCTGCTTCTTCACCACTTCTGCTTATTTCTTTTTCTCCCATTTGTGTAGGGACGCTAGCTGAGGTAAATATGCACGACTTAAATTTGTAAAGTTCAGATTACATTTCTCTTACAACGTTAGTTTCCTCGATAGACCTATGTGGATCATTCAGCTAGTAAGTATAAAGTCACTAAGCTCTAAAGCGAGGTCATTCTCCTTGTGGAGAAACTTATTATTTGATCAGTTGGGATGAGACACATATCAATGTTTCAATATGCAGGGGTAGGCTTGATATTAAACACAAGGAGTTAGCAACATTCATTTCTAGCCAAATAGGTACTCAACAAATATTTGCTGAATGAATGGATTGCCATAAATTCTTCTAGAACTTGATAAAAACTTTCTCAACTTTTTAGTACCACATTTGTCATCACCAGAAGGGAAAGGGGATAATAATTTCTGACATTTGCAAGTATTATGGGACAACTTAGAGCAGGGGTCAGCAAGCTGCTAAATGCAGCCTGCTGCCTATTTCTGTATGGTTTGTGAGCTAAGAATGGTTTTTACCTTTTTAAATTGTTAAAACAAAAAATCAAAAGAAGGACAGTATTTTGTGATATGTGAAAATTATGTGAAATTCCAATTTTAGTGCCCATATAAAAGTTTTATTGCAATACCACCACATTCATTCATTCATTCATTTACACAGTACTTTTGAAACACAAAGACAGAGCTGTGTAGTTAGAACAGGGGCCATATGAACCAGAAGGCCTAAAACATTAACTATGTGGCTCTTTACCACAAAAAAAAAAAAAAAAAAAAAATTTGCCAGACTCTAACTTACAGGATTGATTCAATGATTTTCATAAAGAAAGCTACTAGGGAAAAAATAGTGCTATATAAGTACAAAAGTGTTATAACTATTTCATTTCTAAATATGTTGCTATTTCTGAGCTATTTGCTTGTGGGCCTTATAATGGTAACAGGTACTGATGTACAAGAATAGAGCAATAACTCCTACCATAATTGTCCACATTAATAGAAAACTCCAGGTATAGCTGCAGCCAGATGTTTAAAGGATGAAAACTGAAATGAAAATGTAAAATCTTTACTCAAAGAAGGGTAGAAATGATACAGGAATTGCCCCTATGATCTGATAAGAAGCATCAGAAAAAGAAAAAAAAAAGTCTTTAATCCATGTGTGTATTCACTGGGATGGATTTCTAACTGCCTGACCAAACGCTCACAAAATTTTACAAGACCGTAAATCAGTTTCCCTTTTAAGGCAAAAATCCTGATTTCTTTAATATTTTCATAACATCAACCAGTATTAACAACTAGTCATATAGAAAATGTTGGCAATTTGTATACAATTATAAGTTTCAGTGAGATGTTTATATACCTGTGGGTAAGTACATAGAATGTTAAATCAGTGGTAGAAGACGGAGATGAGTGAAATACCAAATTTTGATTAATGTAAGTAAAATCAAACTATTTTAAGACCATATCCATTTTAGGGCTAAAAACTTGCAACATAGGCTGTGTTAAAACAGCACAAATGTAAGTGAAGTTTAACTAATGGAGTTCACTTAACTAATGTAGACAATAAAACCAGATATTTCACTGCCTGAATGGGATTACGTTTTGGCAGTTATCTAGTTAATTTGATTCATTGGGATTTGTAAATTGGATCATTCAGAGTCCAAAGTGAAATGGTGATTTAAATGCAGCCCAATGGCCCTTAGAGAAATAATCAATTCTTTAGAATTCATCTGAAGAATTACGTTTTATCCTAATTACTCACGTGGAGAATTAACTCGAATTTTGAAGCATTTGGCTAGACAAAAAAATAAATAAATAAATAAAATAAACCTGGGCTTTCCATTTAGAAAATAACCCTCCAGGGAAAAGCTTTGGGAAAATTTGAGCCCATTAACAACAGCCTTGAACTCTGTTTTCTTGATTTAAAAGAGTATCCAATTACATGGATTTGTGGAGTTAGTATATCCATTCACTTGTTTATTTAGTAAATATTTGTAAGATCCTACTATGTAATACATGCCAAGTACTTTTGAAGCCACTGGGAACACAGAGGAGAACAAGTTAACAGGAAAAATAGGTTCCCTGTCTTCTTGGAGCTCACATTCTTGTGGAGAAAATTAGATGATAATTGTGATTTAGAAAATAATTTCAGATAGGAAAAAATTATGTGTAATAAAATAAACAGAGTAGTTAGAGGGAGACTGAGATGAGGAGCACTACTTTTGCTAGTGTGAATGGAGAAGGCCTTCCTGAGAAGGTGGCTTTTGAGCTGAGACCTGAATGATGGAAAAGATGAATGATGGGGAGAAGAATGTGTCTTAGAGAAGACACATTCAAATATGCAATGTTAACTCTAACGTGGAGGTGGAGTCCATCCCAGAGACTATTTTATTATGCTCAACATCAAAACTCAACCTGTGTTTTCCAATCAATACTCAGAAACATCTTTGAGGGACAATTATGCCATGGACTTATTACTATCATTATTTTTGTTATAATTAGCATTATAATAATCCATTGAAGTTAAGAGATATTTTCACATGTATTCCATTTTAATCTCATGTAGTGTGGGTACTACTAATATCTCTACTTTGTAGACAAGAAGACTTGGGGTTCAAGGAGATCAAGTAATTTGCCCAGGGCTGCCCAGAGAACAGTTTAGTAGTTGTAGAGATAAAGCCTTGAAGCCATACTTTTTTCTAGATATCCAAATTGCTCATTTTATTACACTATTCTATCTTAAACCATAACTGTAATTATAAGACAACATTCTGAATACTAATTAATATCCACAGCAGACAACATACTTGTGTCCAATAAAGTAAGGATCTTTAATATCTGCTACTTTAAGAAAAGCATTTAGAACAGAATTTTTAGTCTCAACTTTCATGATGGCTTATGATCAAAATAGAGGATATGATTGACTTTATAGAGTTTCATACATGTTATTTATATTTTATTTTTACATATTTAATTTTTTATATTAATTTTTAAATATTTAATTATATTTGTATTTAATTTTTGCTTTCTTTTTTTAAAGCAATTCAGATTTGTAAATAACATTGCTGTTGACTTGCTTTTAGAAGAGCTGTCCTTTGAAAAGAAAATTAGTCATAATGTTAAATTGCAATTAGATGGGAGTTTGTTTGGTTTGCTTTTTGTTCTGTTTTGGTTATAAGCTTTTCTAGCACTGATGCTAAAATGCTCACCTGTGCTGGTCTGGACTTGTGGGATATTCATTGACTTTATGTCCATAGTAAAGTAATGCAGATCATCTTATGTGCAAAACATATTTGGCTATGATTGACAGGATTTTCATTTTCCATTCACAGATGTCAAGCATTTTCAGTATAACACGAACCTCAGCATAACAAACTCAGCAATTTAGGGGAGGCGCACAGCTCTGCTTACCTTTCATTTGTCAAGGGTTGATGAGAAACATCTATATTGCTTGTTCAATCTGTTAATTGTGTGTTTTCATCCAAGCTGAACTGACAAGCTAAGATCTGTCCACTCATATTAGTCTGTAGGGATATGCTTGTCAATAAGGTCTTTAAACTTCCATACATGTGACCTATAACTCAAGTAATTCTTTATAAAGCAATATTTGAAAGGTTATCTGCACTTTAACATTACACTTGTGGTACCCCTAGATGAAAAATAAGGTACAAACTTCAAAGACTGTAGTTTCATAATCTCTAAGGTCTGTAATTTAGTTAATTTTAAGTGGGTTAATAGTAACTTTAAGGAAGGAGTTCAGAACTTTACCATTAAAAATATTATGCTTGCTTTTAATTAATTTTTACGTTACTCAAATTCTACAAACATTTTGGGGAAGTTTGCATAACTCATATAGTGAGTTTTGGAGATTTCCTCTCCAAGGAGGACCTCAAAAATGTTTCCAAAGTAAATATTTTTACTGTTGTAAATTTTTAAATTCAACATAATATACATAAAATTAAAATGGATTTGATGGCTCTTGGTCTCAGTGTGGCAGTGTAACCATAAACTAAACAAATGCTCTCAAGCCAAATCATGATGATAAAGTTTAACATCTGAGCTCCATGAACCTGTTTGTTGGATTATCAAACATATGTTGAAATGATCAAGTTCGTTGTCCTAGAAATGGTCATAATCTGAACATCTTCAGCACAATTCACTGCCTTGAATCATTGCAGTTTTAAGTTAAGCACAGAAAACAGGACAGGCATCATTAAATTGAAATTATCTGAGTTCTCATGGCTTAAAGCAAAACTTCGAGTTTTCTATTGACTATTGTAAAGTTAAGTAATACTGAATTTGATCCTTGCTTTTATTTTTTATTTTTTTATTTTTATTTTATTTTTTTATTGCATTTTAGGTTTTGGGGTACATGTGAAGAACATGCAAAATTGTTGCATAGGTACACACATGGCAGTGTGGTTTGCAGCCTTCCTTCCCCTCACCTGTATCTGTCATTTCTTGCTTTTAAAACTGTGGTGATATTGATGTTCTTCACACGTATCTGCCCTTGTTTGTTTCTTTTCAGCATTAGCAACCAATGAAATTTTCCAGAGATTTTTATATACATTACAAGGTAGATAAAACAACATTTTTTGGAGGAACGATTTGTAAAGCTCAAATGTAGAAAAACCCAAATTATAGAACCTTCAAACTAAAAGGCTGGTGAACCATGAGCTCTGTGAGAGGAATATTTCTACTGCTTAGCACTAGGTCTAGTGTATAACAGATGCTCAGTAAACGACTGATGCGTAAGTAACCAGTATAACTTTTTACTTTTACTATTTTTGAAACCAAATCCCAAAGGAGATAAATAATTTAATGTGGTTGCACAAACTAATGGTAGAAGAGAAATGAGAGAATTCTGGTCTCTTGAATCCCATTCTATTCAATGCCCTTTCCTCTGTAATACTATGTTTCTTCTAATTTATTTATGTTGTTTCCTCAATCCTAATTTCCAATGACTTGGATTGAGTAGGTGAATGGTTTTCTTAGCTATGTCCCAATATAAGGCTGCATTCTCAAAACACAGAAAGTACAGGTACTAAACTAATGCATGTACATCATCCTTTTAAGGTTAATAACGATTCCTCCAAAAATAGATCAGTTCTTATTTGCTCTCGCTACCATAGGTTGAATCTCTTCAATGACAACTGAGACTAATGTACAACATAGCCTTTTCTCATTAAAGAGCTAGAGGGCAACATAGGAACAGGAACATTTGCTTACTAAATTATCAAGTTGAGTTACTTGCTCTTATATATACTGCTTCTGTGACATACAGCATGATCCTTCAGGAAGTGTCATCCTATTGATACTCTGGGTGGCGGTGTGGGGGGGTTCACAAGAGTTGGGTTTCCTCCCAGTTGGATACCCTGGGAGGGGGGGTTTCACAAGAAATAAAATATATGATGCCCAGTTACATTTCAACCCTAGATAAACAGCTGATTTTTTTTAGTATAAGTAGGTCACAAATGAGGCTTATTGCTAAGTCTGGCAACCCTAGGTTAACTGTCATGCCTAAACACAGGATGTCCCAATCTGCTGACAGCCTGCTCTTCATTGCTTGATTTTAGTAGTTGTGATTGTTTTGCTCACCAACCACTTTACTGTGTGTAGTGAATCTTCGGAGCATTATTGTAGGCCAGTTGCTAATGCTGGCAATTTACATGACCTGTTAACAGATTAGTGATGCAGGCATAAACAGAATCCCTTCCCCAGAGTCTTATGGGAGCTGGGACTAAGCCTTCCTCCTTATTTTGTATCATATTCAAACACATATCTCTTTTTGATACACATAAAAACTTATGTCCCTGAACTCCATTGAGAGTGTTATTTTCTGTAGCTTCTTTATGAAAATATTATATCTTTTCCATTTTACAAATATAAAATTATATTATGATAGTAAGCATGCTTTTTCAAGCGACACTTCATATAGCACTACTCGAGAGATTTTGAAATCCATCCCTAGAGAATAAGGTCCCAGCTGAGAATCAGTGGTCTATGAGATATCAAAAACAAATCAATGAGAAGTCAAGTACTCGATTGAGCTGCTTGTTTTTCAATTTTTTAAATATATTTTTCCTAGATCAGTGTTACTCAAAGAGTGACTTTTTATGTAACAAAGGTTAAATAATAATTATATAATTATTTTAATGACATTAAAAATATTGGGTTTTTTTTCCTATTCTGTTTTAGTGATTAAAAATTTCAGCATGGAAACCACTGGTTCACCTAAAAGTAAAGAAATTGTTTTCTCTGGAAAAAAATCTATTAACTTCCAATTCTCCATCCCCTCTAAGTTAACCAACCATTTGGACCTTTTGCGGGTGAGCAGAAGACTACTGCATTTAAAGATGGCAGGCTACACACAAATCTAAAAAGCTTTTCATTGGCGTCCACAATTTTACATTATAATATCTGGCATTTGTTTTCATGTATCCATTCAACATGGAGATATAATTATAATTATTTCATTTGGCAGAGGAAGAAGCTAAAACTCAGAGTGAAGCAATGCCTTATTACACTATTGAGGATTAGAGTATAATCTTTATTGTAAATCTTAGCTTGTTTTTGTTTTTATTGAATTAGTTTTTATAATTACATTATGGCACATTTCTGTACCTGAGGTGTCTATTGATTTATGAACTATTAGATTTAAAGGAGGAGGGTTTTATGAGAAGATGAATATCTAGACAATTACAGCCCTAGGAAAAAAAAGCTTAGATAGATGTGTTAATTCTCCTTATAGGTATTTGTTTTGTATTCATCCAAATGATAAGTTTAGCATCATTCCAAGAGATATTTAACATAAATGCTTTCCATTGTATCATCCACTTGTGGATTAAGCTTGCTGAGATGTTGTAGTAGTCCACAGTTTACACACTTAATCTGGTTAGGCTGTTACCTGTCAATTAAGTAGGAATTATTGATTCTTTTCAAGTTGGATAATACAGTGACTCAGAAATTTTTACCCCCTGATTTAACTAACCTGGAATAAATATTAAACTTAAACTGATTTCTGAGATTATCACCTATTAGTCAAATATGGACTATAATTTGTCATATCCAGGGCTCCTGCATGAAGGAAAACACAAATTGCATAGGTAATGTTTTTGGCAGAAGTGTATGAAAACACTATTTTACTATTTAATTCAGCACCCAATACTAGCACTTCATGTTAACAAAAAGCAGAAATGAATAATTAGGATCTTCCATGGTTACTATAGTATAAATTATACATTTTAAGGTTATTGCAGATTAAAATATTCAGCACTGATTACTATTAAAATTAAATACTAAGATATTTATCAGATTCACTTTAAAATGCATAGTCTATCATGAAACAAAATTTCTGCAGCAATAAAATTTAGATAAAATGTCAAAAATCCAAACCTAAACCAATCATTTTGTAGTTAATCTTCATTTATGATTGCCCATCCCAATTTGCCTAGACATTTTGATTTTTTTGCAATCAGTATAGTCTTCTCTGTCTACCCTCATAAAATGTCTAAAAGGGTTATGAGCTGCTTTGGAGATGAGGACAATGCAATGCAGAAAAAATAAGTAACTTCACAAAGGACCTTTATAAAGCTTCTTCCTCAGCCAGCACTAGATAGAACCATAGCTATTGAGCATTGTGGAGCTCTGTTTTTCTGATGGCAAAACCATTCATAGAAAAAGTGAAACATTGCCTATTACCTAGGCATTACGCCCAACTTTTAGGAATTTTAAAACATCTGGTTGATTATTTTCACTTGTAAATCAGATAGTTGACAACCTTCTATACTTGTATATATTTACAGAAAGTTAAAATGCCCTGTTATTAAATCGACTAGATACTGAATTACCTCAAGTAATACACTTGAATTATTTTAATATATGCATACATTTGTGGTCTTGTGCTGTATCAGTGTTTTCATATTTCCTTCCATTAGTCATTATTTAAATTGATTTTAAGTATAACAGAAGCTAATTCACATTAAATGTAGTGCACATTTGATTTAGAGTGAGTTTTTTTGCAAATATAATTACTATACTATCCTATGAATATCTAAGTCATTTCCAACAGAATATAGAAATTATTGAGGTATATATTAAAATATTTTAGTTATTAGAATCTATAGAATTGGTTCTGGGTATGGTGGTGTGATTAAGTTATTACAATTATATGATGCTTTTTTTCTAAAGTATGATTCTCAGTATATATAACTTGAATGTCTTCTTTAATACTTTAAAGTTCTAAGGAGTCAATTCACTTCTAAGTGGGTAGTCTCATTATAGTGTTTGAAAGTGGGCAAGAATGTGTTCTTGTTTCTTTTTTTAAATTTTCTTATTTTATTTTACTTTAAGTTCTGGGATACATGTGTAGAATGTGCAAGTTTGTTACGCAGGTATACATGTGCCGTAGTGGTTTGCTGTACCTATCAACCCATCATCTAAGTTTTAAGCCCTGCATGCATTAGATATTAGTCCTAATGCTCTCCTTCCCCTTGTCCCCCACCCCCCAACAGGCCCCAGTGTGTGGTGTTCCCCTACCTGTGTCCATGTGTTCTCATTGTTCAACTCCCACTTATGAGTGAGAACATGAGGTGTTTGGTTTTCTGTTCCTGTGTTTGTTTGCTGAGGATCATGGCTTCCAGTTTCATCCATGTTCCTGCAAATGACACGATCTCATTCTTTTTTTGGCTGCATAGTATTTCATGGTGTATATTACCACATTTAAAAAAAAAATCCGGTCTATCATTGATGTGCATTTGGGTTGGTTCAATGTCTTTGCTACTGTAAATAGTGCTGCAATAAACATACATGTGCAAGTGTCTTTGTAGTAGAATAATTTATATTCTTTTTGGTATATACCCAGGAATGGGATTGCTGGGTCAAATGATATTTCTGGTTCTAGAACCCTGAGGAATCACCACACTGTCTTCCATAATGGTTAAACTAATTTACACTCCCAACAACAGTGTTAAAGTTTTACTATTTCTCCATAGCCTTGCAAGCATTTATTGTTTCTTGACTTTTTAATAATTGCCATATTGACTGGTGTGAGATGGTATCTTGCTGTGGTTTTGATTTGCATTTCTCTAATGACCAGTGATGATGACCTTTTTATCATGTATCTGTTGGCAGCATAAATGTCTTCTTTGGAAAAGTGTCTGTTCATATCCTTCACCCACATTTGATAGGGTTGTTTGTTTCTTGTAAATTTGTTTACAGATTTGTTGTAGGTTCTGGATATTAGACCTTTGTCAGGTGAGTAGATTGCAAAAATTTCTCCCATTCCATAGGTTGCCTGTTCACTCTGATGCTAGTTTCTTTTGCTATGCAGATGGTCTCTATTTTAATTAGATCCCATTTGTCAATTTTGGCTTTTGTTGCAATCGCTTTTGGCATTTTATTCATAAAGTATTTGCCCATGCCTAGGTACTGAATTGTATTGCCTAGATTTTCTTCTAGTGTTTTTGTGGTTTTGGGTTTTACATTCAAGTCTTAAATCCATCTTGAGTTAATTTTTGTATAAGGTGTATGGAAGGGCTCCAGTTTCAGTTTTCTTCATTTGCCTAGCCAGTTTTTCCAGCACCATTTATTAAATAGGGAATCATTTCCCTACTGCTTGTTTTCTTAGGTTTTTGGAAGATCAAATGTTATTTCTGAGGTCTATGTTCGGTTCCATTGATGTATACATCTGTTTGGGTACCAATACCATGCTGTTTTGGTTACTGTAGCCTTGTAGTATAGTTGGAAGTCAGGTAGTGTGATGTCCCAGTTTGTTCTTTTTGCTTAGGATTGTCTTGACTATATGGGCTCTTTTTTGGTTCCATATGTAATTTTAAGTAGTTTTTTCTAATGCTGTGAAGAATGTCAATGTAGTTCAATGGAAATAACAGAGTCTATAAATTACTTCGGGTAATGTGGCCATTTTCAAAATACTGATTATTCCTATCCATGAGAATGGAATGTTTTTCTATTTGTTTGTATCTTCTCTGATTTCCTTGAGCAGTCATTTGTAGTTCCTTTTTGAAGAGGTTCTTCAGGTCCCTTGTTAGCTGTATTCCTAGATATTTTATTCTCTTTGTAGCAATTGTGAATGGGAGTTCATTCATGATTTGGCTCTCTGTCTATTGTTGTATAGGAATGCTTGTGATTTTTGCACATTGATTTTGTATCCTGAGACTTTGCTGAAGTTTCTTATTAACTTAAGGAGTTTTGAGGCTGAGATGATAGTGTTTTTTAAATATAGAATCATGTCATCTGCAAACAGAGACAGTTTGACTTCCTCTCTTCCTATTCGAATATTCTTTCTTTCTCTTACCTGATTGCCCTGGCCGGAACTTCCAATACTATGTTGAATAGGACTGGTGCAAGAGGACATCCTTGTCTTGTGCTGGTTTTCAAAGGGAATGCCTTCAGCTTTTCCCCCATTCAGTATGAAGTTGGCTATTGGTTTGTCATAAATAGCTTTTATTATTTTGAGATATGTTCCATCAATATCCAGTTTATTGAGAGCTTTTAACATGAAGGGATGTTGAATTTTATTGAAGGCCTTTTCTGCATCTATTGAGATAATCATGTGGTTTTTATCATTGGTTCTGTTTATGTGATGGATTACGTTTATTGATTTGTATTGATTTGCATATGTTGAACCTGGCTTGCATCCCAAGGATAAAGCCGACTTAATCGTGGTGGATAAGTTTTTTGATGTGCTGCTGGATTCGGTTTGCTAGTATTTTATTGAGAATTTTTATATCAATGTTCATCAGGGATATTGGCCTGAAGTTTTCTTTTTTTTTTTTTTCTGTGTCTCTGTCAGGTTTTGTCATCAGGATGATGCTGGGCTCATAAAATGAGTTAAGGAGGAATCCGTCCTTTTCAACTGTTTGGAATAGTTTCATAAGGAATGGTACCAGCTCCTCTTTGTACCTCTGGTAGAACTCAGATGTGAATCCCTGTGGTACTGGGCATTTTTTAGTTGGCTATTAATTACTGCCTCAATTTCAGAACTTGTTATTGATCTATTCAGGGATTCAGCTTCTTCCTTCTTTAGTCTTGGGAAGGTGTACGTATCCAGGAATTAATCCATTTCTTCTAGGTTTTCTAGTTTATTCGTACAGAGTTGTTTATAGTATTCTCTAATGGTAGTTTGTATTTCTGTGAGGGCAGTGGTGATATCCCTTTTATTATTTTTTATTATGTCTACTTGATTCTTGTCTCTTTGCTTCTTTATTTTTCTAGCTAGTGTCTAACTATTTTGTTGATTTTTTCAAAAAACAGCTCCAGCTCCTGGATTCCTTGATTTTTTGGAAGGGTTTTTTGTGTCTCTATCTCCTTCAGTTCTGCACTGATCTTAGCTATTTCTTGTCTTCTGCTAGCTTTTGGATTTGTTTTCTCTTGCTTCTCTAGCTCTTTTAATTGTGATGTTAGGATGTCAACTTGAGATCTTTCCAGCCTTCTGATGTGGACCTTTAGTGATATAAATTTCCTTCCTAACACTGCTTTAGTTGTGTCCCAAACATTCTGGTACATTGTGTTTTTGTTCTCATTGGTTTCAAAGAACTTCTTGATTTCTGCCTTAATTTTGTTATTTACCCTGGAGTCATTTAGGAACAGGTTGTTCAATTTCCATGTAGTTGTGTAGTTTTGAGTGATTTTCTGGATCCTGAGTTCGAATTTGTTTGTGCTGTGGTTTGAGAGACTGTTATGATTTCAGTTATTTTGCATTTTCAGAGAGCGTTGTACTTCCAATTATGTGTTCCATTTTAGAATAAGTCCCATGTGGCACTGAGAAGAATGTATATTCTGTTGATTTGGGGTGGAGAGTTCTGTACATGCCTCTTAGGTCCACTTGATCCAGAGCTGAGTTCAAATCCTGAATATCTTTGTTAGTTTTCTGTTTCATTGATATGTTTAATATTGACAATCAGGTGGTAAAGTCCCCCACTATTATGGTATAGGAATCTAAGTCTCTTTTTAGGTATCTAAAAACTTGTTTTATGGATCTGGGTGCCCCTGTATTGGGTGCATATATATTTAGGATAGTTAGCTTTTCTTGCTGAATTGATCCCGTTACCATTATATAATGCCCTTTTTTGTCTTTTTTGATCTTTGGTGGTTTAAAGTTTCTTTTATCAGAGAATAGGATTGCAACCCCTGCTCCTTTTTCCTTTCCATTTGCTTGATAAGTTTTTTTCCCATCCCTTAATTTTAAGCCTATGTGTGTCTTTGCAAGTGAGATGGGTCTCTTGAATACAGCACACTGACGGGTCTTGATTCTTTATCCTATTTGCCAGTCTGTGTCTTTTAATTGGGGAATTTAGCCTCTTTAAACTTAAGGTTAATATTGGTATATATGAATTTGATCTTGTCATCATGATGCTAGCTGGTTATTTTGCATACCAGTTGATGCAGTTTGTACATAGTGTCATTGGTCTTTATATTCTGTTGTGTTTTTGCAGTGACTGGTACTGATTTTCCCTTTCCATATTTAGTGCTTCCTTCAGGAGCTCTTGCAAGGCAGGCCTGGTGGTGATGAAATCCCTTAGCATTTGCTTATCTGGAAAGGATTTTATTTCTCCTTCACTTATGAAGCTTAATCTGATTGGATATGAAACTCTGGATTGAAAATACCTTTGTTTAAGAATGTTGAATATTGGCCCCCACTCTCTTCTGGCTTGTACAGTTTTGCTGAGAGGTCTGGTATTAGTCTGATCGGCTTCCTTTTGTAGGTGACCTGGCCTTTCTCTCTGGCTGCTCTTAACATTTTTTCACCTTCATTTTGACCTTTGAAAATCTGACGATTATGTGTCTTGGGGTTGATCTTGTGGAGTATCTTAGTGGTGTCCTCTGTATTTTCTGAATTTGAATATTGGCCTGTCTTGCTAGGTTGGGAAAGTTATCCTGGATAATATCCTGAAGTGTGTTTTTCAACTTGGTTCCATTCTCCCAGTCCCTTTCAGGTACTCCAATCAATTGTAGGTTTGGTCTTTTTACATAGTCCATATTTCTCAGATATTTCTTTCATTCCTTTTCATTCTTTTTTCTCTAGTTGAGTCTGCATGCCTTATTTCAGCAAGATGGTCTCCAAACCCTGATATCCTTTCTTCTGCTTGATAAATCCATCTGTTGGTACCTGTGTGTGCTTCATGAAGTTCTTGTATTATGTTTTTCAGTTCCATCAGTTTATTTATATTCCTCTTTTAACTGGTTATTCCAGTTAGCAGCTCTGTAACCTTTTATCAAGGTTCTTAGCTTCTTTGCATTGTATTAGAAAATTCTCCTTTAGCACATTGGAGTTTGTTATTACCCACCTTCTGAAGCCTATTCCTGTCAATTCATCCATCTCATTCTCCATCCAGTTCTGTACCTTTGCTGGAGAGATGTTGCAATCACTTAGAGGAGAAGAGGCATTCTGGCTTTTGGAATTTTTAGTTTTTGCCTGGTTTTTCCTCATCTTTGTGGATTTGTTTACCTTTGATCTTTGAGGTTGATGACTTAACTGAGGTTAAGTACCAGTGAGATGAACTGGGTACCTCAGTTGGAAATGCAGAAATCACCCGCCTTCTGCATTGGTCTTGCTGGGAGCTGCAGACTGTAGCTGTTTCTATTCAGCCATCTTGGCCCCTCCCACTTAGTTTCTATCATTGGAATATTATATTATTTTTCCTTGAAAGTTTTCTTAAACATGTCGAACAAACAAACCCTAGACTCTCCTAGTGGAACATTTATCAAAATGTGTTTCATGGCGATGTTCCTTAAACAACAAAAAACAACCAACAACATGCACAGACACACACACACACACACACACACACACACACACACATATGCATACACACACACACACACAATAAAGTCAGGTCAAAAGACTGTTTAATACATTGGGGAAATACTGCACACTTAAGGTTGTGTCTCTTGCAGAATTCCAGTGTGTATTAGTTTATAGAGGCTCTGAAAAACTCTTCAATAAAGAAAACTGTTTATTTAACCCATGGTTTCCCAAACTGATTTGGCCGTAGAACTATTTTTGTGGGTGTGCATACATCTTTTAGCTCCCTGAAGAATGAGTATTATGTGGAACACACTTTTGATAATGCTGGTTTAGTCTAATTTCTTTCATACTGAATTTTGAATAGCAACTTAGTTTTCTGGAAAGAGCATAGGTCAAGAGGCAGGAGACCAAAAGACTCATATCTGCTGAGTAATTAAGTCAGTAAATGAGTGAGTGAATTAATGAGTCCTGGTTTCTGTTCTGTCACTAACTTGCTCTAGTATCTTGAGCCAGTCTTTTGAATATTTGATTATTAAATGTTCTTTTTCAAAAATATGTAAGATTACTTGCCCTAATTACTTAGTAGATGTTGAAAAATAATAGAAATTAAAGTATTTGAAAGCAAAAGTAATTAAAAAAGAAAAACACACAAAAAAATGTTATACTCTTTTTTATATACAGAAATATTCAGAGGAGAATTATTATGATGTCTAGGAGTTACTTTAAAATACATTAGCTAAAATGTAAATGAAGCAAATTTAACAAAGTATTAATAATTAAACAATATAGCTGATAGATATATGTGCATTTGTTCTACTATTCTATTTTTATGTATGTTTGAAATTTTTCAAAGTAAAAAGTTTTAAAAATTCAAAAAAGCATTATGCAATTTGTATGTAAAGTTGCAATTATTAATACAGACACTGATTTTATAGAACAGTGTATAGGATTACAAAGAAGCATGATTATTTTGTCATTGTGTCCTCCCTGCAACCAAGGGCAGACATTTTTTGAGCTGTCATGTCTGGTTAGGGTGGTCACCTCAGAATTTTCCTTTGTGTAATATCTGCTGGTTGAACTTAAAACCTAGGGTTCATTATGATTATACCCTGGCACAGTAATTCTCAAAGGGTGTTCCATGGACCAATAGCAACAACATTACCTAGGAACTTGTCAAAATGCAAATCCACAGGCTCTGTCTCATGCTTACTGAATCAGAAACACACAGAGTGGGTTCCAGCAACCTGTGTCATAGCAAGGCTCCCCGATGATTTTGATGCTTGCTCAGGTTTTAGAATCACCTATTGTCTTGATCTACAACACAAGACAGAAGTGCAATATGAAAACTCTTTCTGTCATTACTCATTACTATTGTGGTGTCATACATTTCATAAATTCTTAATTCTATATTGGAAGCAGTAAACAGGGATTCTATTATTGATTAACTCAGCATCTTTCTCCATCTTTAGGTGATTGTTTACACAGGTTGAGTAGATGGAGTTAGGACCTGAGAATGTGTGTACTGTGTTAATGACCTGAGAACGCTGATGCAAGTCACAATGGCCTGACCCACACAAGGCATGCTTACTGGATGGAAAGCGAAATTTTCATTGTGCAGATATATTTAGACACATCATTCCAGTTGTTGATGTCTTATTATCTTGGTTTTGCGACAAGGATGTTCTCCAGTGGAATCTGCTTATCTGTGGATGGTGGATGACACACTATCTCCATGCCTGAAGCATGCTTAAAAGCACACAAGTTACTGGAGCACAGTGCTTGGGTTTAGTTGCCATTTAGCTAGTAGGTGGTCACTGAGGCGGAACAGCCCTTTCAACTTTGGTAAAAAGTAAAAACAAAAACCCATAGCCATGAGGCTGAGGCTTCTAAAAGTTATAAAGCAGCCCACAAACTCTTTCCCCTTGAGGCTTTATGACAGAGGTGGCTAACATATTATATCTTGAAAATAATTTCTTAATCAAGCTTCTTCAGAGAAATCCATAAAGCTTTGTATTCTACTATTAACTTATTGAATTGGAGAAGAATCTTTTGTATACAGGTGGAATTTGATGAGGAAATGGAAATTTGCAAACCTTTCTCTAGCTGAATAGTTGGCATTATATATGTATTCTAAATTCAGAATAATATAGCCCTCTATTCTTACATTTTTAAAGGAAGAGGGCCATTTTGTTGATCATATTTCACTTTTTAAGCTAACACTTGGCAAAAAAAAGTTCTTCCCTAATGTTTATGGAAAGAAGGATCAGACATAGCATCACAGGTAATTTTCTCAAATTGTTTTTCTACTTCTCCTGTCCCTGCCACTTAAAGATGGCAGAAGCTTTTGGTTATACAGAGACCATGGCCCCATTTCTAATACTGACATCTGTAGTGTGAGATCCGCTGGCACTGCTCTGATGGCAAATTGAGGGCATGTTTTAACCTTTTACAGTGAATCAGTATTGCACTAGGTTTTGCCATTTATAATGTTCCCTTTCCCGCCTACTTCTAATTTGTTCAATTCTAGAGCAATTAAGGACTGTAAAAATTTCTGAATCCCATTTAACAAATCTCTTGGAACAGTTGAGAGGGCAATACATGAAGTAGTGAGGAGTAAAAACCAGAGGACCCTTGGTTTGTAAAGCCTCGACCCATTCCTGGGTCTTTATCTGGCAGTAGCTACAGCAGCATGTAGTGAAGAGGAAAAGCTGAGGGAACAAATCTTATGGAAGCAGTCCATTTTATTCTTTGGCTTGATTTCTTCCTAAATCTATATGAAACATTTTAGCTGAAACCCATTTGACAAAGGCTTGATTTTGTGTGTCAAATATACGGCAATAAATGTTGAAGCTATTTTTATACTGGGGACTCTGGGCAGGAAACTAGGCTGTCATTCTAGGACAGGTTAAAGGCAAGTTTGTGATGGACAAGGGCAAGGTTCAGGAAATTCAGGAGTAACAAGACACTTTTGAGCTTTGGCTGAAGCAGGAAACGACCCTAGATAACTCACAGGGAGAGAAAGTGTCTTAGAAGACAGGTCTGATGGAAGGCCTTTGTATGTACAACCCAAGGTCTCCTCTGTTGGCTCCAGAAGGTATCATCTACTTCTTGCAGTATTAAAAGAAATTTACCGAATTCAGACCTTGATTAAACAGATACTTATGGAGATCCTTGCTCTCTAGAAAAGAAGACAGGCATTCTATAGCAATTACAATCATAGTGAAAGACTGGGGTGCTGTAGGAGCCCAGTTGAGAAGCACTATGCAATTGAAGCTCTCATTCATTCACTAAACAAACATTTTGACAACAAACTATATATCAACTTCATTCCAGGTACTAGGTGCTGAGAATGCAGTGCTGAATAAAGAAAGACATGACTCTTACTTTCCTGGGGCTTATAGTTCAAGAAGGAATAAACTTAAACATTTATACTCCCTATTTGTGATCAGTTTAGTCACTCTGGAATCATATAAATTTTCATGACAGGAGGTAGGGCCTCAGCTTTGAACCTGATTGGTTGTGTGTGTGTGTGTGTGTGTGTGTGTGTGTGTGTGTGTATTTACATGTATAGATAAATATATCTGTGCATCTCTCCATTTATATGACATATATATGTGTATATATGTTTATATATAGTTTGTTACAGCAGTTAGTACTACTGTTGTAATAGAGATAGAGAGAGGTGTATATATAGAACAAAGAATCCTCAAATAACAGTGGCTAAATACAATGAAAGTTTACAGTCCAGTGTGAATTGATAGGGATAAACAGGGGTTGAGGGATTCTTTTCTCTGCATTCATGCCTCCCATTTTGACACATAGCCTTTTCCTACTCTGCATTGTTACATATCATTTTATGGACATATTTTTTTCTCCATAACTGTTTCTAGATTCTTATACCTCTTTGTGTCCCTATTGCCTATCATGTCTGTTGAAGATCATTTTCTAGATTTGTGTACATTATTAAATCAGATAATGGAGTAGATTCAAAGTGAGTAGAATTATGGATGGTTAAAGCAGAGAAAAGAACTTAGAGATTGTTTAGTTTCAAGTATCTTGTTTTACAGATGAGGAAACTGAAATCCAGAAAACAGTCCTAAAGTCTATCATTTCTCTCAGTGAATCTCACCCGACTCAGTCAGCCAAGTGGAGGCTCTATCTCATATAGAAAGGGCATTGCCAGACCAGAGAAGATCATCGCTAATTAATCATAGTATGTCCTGCTTTGTAGTGCCTTGTAAGGTAGAATAGAGGGGCATTTTGGTTAATTCACATTTTTCACTTTCCTGGTGCCTGGACGTTCTCATTTCATAAACTTATCTGTAAATGGATTCTTTCAAATATATAGCAGAATTTGAAAAGAATCAGTTATTTTTTAAAAAAGAGGTCACTCGTACACTTATGAGATGTCTGGAGTATAGTCTTTTAGGATACTGAGTAAGCCCTTGCAGGTTTGTTATGACCCAGGTCTTCTCTGGAATTTAATCAATGCACTAATTTGAACTGGGACAAATGAGGAAAAAAAAAAAAAAAAGTAGCTTTCTTTTCAATTCAATTCAGAGTAAATTGCATTCCAGAGAAGTCAGTCTCTGGTTGTGATTGGAAACTTCTGGTGACCTTAAAAGCTAGAAACATGAGCCTTAACTTCCTGTAATGAGCAGCTCAAGATGAATTCAGGAAGAATTTTATTTCAGAAGCTATCTCTTGAATGACTAGGCTTGCCGGCCAGTAAAAAGCCAATTGTTTGCAACAAGTTCAACATGTGCATGGTCATTTCTTATTGTATGTGAAAAACCATACTCACACAGGGTTTAGAATTTTCCATACAGTTTAGCACTCTGTGCATAAAAATGAAGACATATTTTGATATTGAAGACAACCATCTTCTGCTCATGCCAGAATCTAACTTGACATGCATTAACATGTCTCCTTTCATATTCATAAGGTTTGCATTTTGAAAACATCAGGCTCTTAAAGGAATTCTGGAAATATAAATCCTACAAAACAATGTAAACTTCCTTGGTTCATTTACTGGCTTTTCTATCCTGACATAAATAGAAAGACGGCCCCAGTGTTCAGGGACTTCTCTTATTCTCAGCCATGAGTTTCAGGTGAACTTTCAAGTTTCTATATTTTACTTGCTCTAGTTCAGAGAGTATTTTCAATTATTAAAACCATAATCTTGAAGATGAGCATATTTTTTGTAGTTTACTTGTAAATTTATAATTTTAATGACTTAGTTTATGCCAAACATGAATAATAAACTATCACCTATTAAACCTAGAGAGCACCAGAAGTTACTAATATGATTTACAATGCACTGCAAAAATGGGATTCATTATTATCTTGCACTTTAAAAATGTGCAGTAGAGTAGTGTAAACAAGTATTTACTTTAATTAAAGAAATAGCAAGAATTTTCTAGGGCTGTATTTTATGTAGAAAATAATTATCCACTAACCAGGAAGTTCATACTTGTTAAAAAGAATTTTGTGCATTAACTGAATCCTACCAGAAAATGTGCTCATATGTTTGAAAGACAATAAGACATTTCTAAAAGCTTATCTACACACTGCTGATGGCCCTTTTCAGTTCTTGCCAGCTCTCCCTGTCTTTAAAGCAAGGTCAGTGGGAGTGCCTTTACTCAAGGGAAAGAGAATTTGAAGTATCCATGTTACTTTTCTTTTCTTAAATTGCCTTTGTAGAGCAAGACATTTATTAGTGGGCCTTGACAGATCCTTGAGACTTACAAAATCACTGGTGGAAGGATAATAGGCTAACTTTAGATCATGTTCCAACTCCTCAGCTGGTAATCATTCAGCACCACCCTCCCCATGTAATCCAAGTCCATCATACTATCTATGCTTGTCTCTCACTGTGCTCCAGATAGTAACATCTGCTTTTGCTGATGTTTGGTTTAAAAATGGGTTTTGGGACAGCTGCTATTTCATTTGAATCACAATCTTTTTCAAGTCTACTTTTTTAGTTAATCAAGTAAGATTCCTCTACCGTATGTAGATGATCCCTCACTGAAATTTAACTTGTTCTTCAAGCCCAGTTCATCCCTACTTCCTTCCATGAAGTCCTTGTCAACTAAACGAGTACATGCGGATCTCTACACATTTGAATATCCATAGTATTGATAATGTATCTTTGCTTGCGTATCTCATATGTAGGGATACTATTCTTTAAAAGTCTTACATAAAATGTGTGATTTAAGATGTATAATCTGTTAATTATAATTTAAACAACATTTACATTTCAATATGAACACACATACTAGAACCAGAATTATTAGAGTTAAGACGTTTTCTTCTAGGGAAGCTATTACTGATTTGAAAACATGCTTCCCCTCTCTAGAATTTTGGGTGAATGTTTTCAGAAAAAAAAGTCATCTCATTTCTTCATGCCACATCATGTTCTTGTTCCCAAATGAATTTATCCAGATTGATATCTCACTTCATTTGACCTAGTTAATTCCAACTTATTTTTTTCAGTATTTGTAAAATTTGAATTCTACTTCAAAGAAAGAAGATACCCCCTAGTGAACAGGCTAAAAGTATGTTTCAGATTTAGAACACAATTACTAAAGAAGAGTTCCAGAAACGTTTGCAACAGTGTAATAAGGGTATTGTTTCCTAATTGACCACTTTAACGAAGACAATCCTTATTCAATTGTATAAATTTGTCCATACTGTTAACAGTAAATCTATGATTACTATGTTCACAGGAGGCATATATTGAAGTATACATCCAAGTCTTATTCCTTTAATAAGAATGCAACCTGACACTTCAACCAGGCATTTAACCTCAGGGAAGTTACTTAAGTACTCTGCCTCATTTTTCTCATAAGTCAAATGGTTTTAGTAATGCCTATCTCATAGGATGTTATGAAGACTAAATGAGAGTACACGAAAAGCAGTTACACACTGAGCTTGCCATGTAATAAATATTCAGTAAACATTAGCTGCTATCATTGTTATTACTACAATCATTGTTTTTTTTTTAAAGAAATACTTGTTCACCTTCTTTTCTTAAATGCTATGGTCTAATTTTATATTTTGAACAGTAGTCTTCTTATTTCAGGTGACCACGCAGAGTCCTCCTGCTAAAATTATCTGTATCTGTTTTTGAGCTTACTCCTTTTCTTGAAACCTCTCAGTGGCTTATTTTCAATTATATTTTAACATCAAAACCCTTGAAGTCAGTTTCAATGCATATATCCTGTTACAGTCCTTGAAGTCAGAGACTATACTTCCTTATGGTATCAAGTATCATGTAAATTATATTAATAAATAATAATGATATCATATTGAGCTACCTAAAAAGAAGCTAGTGGCAATCTGAGAGACACAGGGGAAATCCTTCTGGGAAATCCTTTTTTTTTTTTTTTCCCCTAAAATGGAACTCCATTTTGAAGCCACACAGTGATTGGCCATAAGGCAAAATCACACAGGAAGCAATTGGAAAACTCACCTCTTCTAAAATAAATATGGACAATTGATGTTGTTAATAAGCAAATTCAAGGATCATTGCCTTGACCTTGTATATAGGTGAAAACAATGGTTTAGGAAATGGAGGCTTTCCAGGGTGGTATAAAAAATAGTCAGAGCTTGTTCTACTTGAACAACCTTACTGTCCATGTTGAAAATGGGACAAGGGAGCAATCAGATCTAAAGTGGAAAAATTACAGCCCAATTTGTGTTCAGGCCCCCTCTGTGTCTCCTTTTGGTATCCAGAGCCACTGCCTCACATCAGCCCAAAATATACCAGGGAATGAGAGACTTTGGCCTTCGAGAGGGTACACTGTCCAAGTTCTATCATTCACTTGACCTAAATTAATGGCAGCATTCATGATGAGAGCACACCAGTAATGTTAAAGCACATTAAACTGAGACCTTTTGTCTCTGCAGAATAATGTTCTGTTTTGAGATTTCTCATTACACAAAGTAATGAAAACAGCCAAATCACTATGTACATCTGTGTTTGTTGATACTTGACATTTGGTTTTAAAGTGAGGTTTAGGAGGACCCTTATTTAATCTGGGTTGGACTCTTCCGTGATCCAATTTATTTGCTGCAATTTGGATTTCATTGCTGTAGTTGGGCATCCAGTTGCCCCAACATAAATTTAAAAGGCTCTCTTCCTTTAATTAATTATACGTACTATATTCTGTACTATAATTCAGCTCATTCACCTTGAAGAGTTGAAATTAACAATATCTTAGGGCTATAGACAAATGGCACTCTCAACTAAAGCTGTGCTTTGGAGGAATTTTGGAATAGAGTTGCAAATGCTATTGGCTCAAATCCAAATTCCTTAATCTGGCATTCTAGGTCTTCCATAATCTGGCCCTGATTTGCCTTATCCTTTCATAAAATCTCTTGCATGTCCCCTGCACATGATAGTTACCTAAGAAATTAGTTATATTCTTCCTTTTCCCAGGCTTTCTGTATTGTACTTTAATCAAGCTGATGTCTTCACCATCTTTTGAAGTCTACTGAAATCTCACCCTTTCTTTGAAAGTTTTCCTTGTGCTATAGTATCCACTACTGTTTCTCTTTAATTTCTTTAGGGCTAAGTGCTAGATACTGATACTAGTTGATAAATGTCTCATATGGGTAGATCCTTTCAACAAGATTATGATGGCCAAGTGGGCAAGGACTGCATTCTCTTGACATATCCTCCAAAGTGTCTGACACAGTGCTAAGCCTATAAACAACACTTACTGATCTATGCTCAAGAGATTGATTGGCCTGCTGTACCTTTGAAATTGCTTATTTGATGAGTATATATTGCCTACCAAGAGGGAGATTCTGAGGATGTGGGAATTTTATGATGAATAAAATATAGGGTTGAATTTCATTTGAAGCTGCAATTACATTATTCTGGGTGGATAGAAGTGTGCTTTTGTTGTTGTTGTTGTTGTTGTTGTTTTTTTTTTTTTTTTTTTTTTTTTGAGTTATATGCCTTTTAGCTGTAATGGAATCAGTAAATCCCCTCCTGATTTAACATGGAATCTGTTGGTAAGCAGCTGCTGGGTTTCTAATCCTGAAATCCAGAAAATAAAATTGGACTTTCAACTGGAATATCTATTTTTAGGAGTGCTGTATTAGACAGACTTTTTCCTATGAACCACTCAGAACCCAACTACATCTGTAAGATAGTTGCTAACATAGGGCAACCTCAATAAATTAGTGTTTTGTGTCATGAAAATATTTTCAGGGACTTAGGAGTGTTTGCAAAAAGCTAGGTCAGAAAGTTAATGTGAAGAAGGATTAAAGAATTTGGAAGATCAGGCACCTATTAGATGATTATAATACTTCAGGATTATAACTTGGATTTTCTAAAGAATATGCACAATTCTCAGATTTCACTATTAAAAGTCCACTTATTGATTTAAAATAAAAACCCTCCGTAAGTAGATTTTCCAGAAAAGCATTTCACAAATTTTCTTTATTATTTCAGTTAGCTTAAAAAGTATAAAGTGCACGTATTTCAGCTTGAGTTTTTTCAAGAAAGAACAGTGTTCTATTTGTTTTTTTTTATCTTCCAAGTGAGTCTGTGAAAGTTTGTTTGTAATGTTTCTATGAAAACTTTAGATATTTTAAAGAAAAATAAAATTCAGAAACCCAAGTCAGCAAATTGAAAATATTGGGAAACATTTTTTTAAAAGGAACTTAAATATGCTTATAACAGCACTATATGGTTTCCTTTTATGGTTAATGCTCAAATACTTCCTTTTAAAATTAACATATATACTACTTTGATGATAACAACAATCTGTACTCACCTTCTTTAAGGCATATGATTTATTGTTGTAGTAGTGGGACTGAGTTGCTGATGCATTCATATACTCCCCTTGGTGAAAAATTCCATGCATATGTGTAGCACCTGGCAGAAGTTCGGGGGTTAGTTTTAGCCAAGAAATAGAAAAATGCTAAATGTCCCAATCCTGTGTTGTTGGCCTAAATAGGAGCAGCATTATGCCTTGAAAAGTTCTATGCTAGGACTCTGGAAACTTGGATTCTAACTGTGTGAACTTCTGGAAATTCATACATTCATTTATTAAATTAATATTTATTGAACTAAGAATAAGGCACTGTGCTGGATATTGAGGAAACAGTAGAATAAAATAGACAAGATCCCTCCCATGATGGAACTTACAGCCTAGTGGTAAAGATAGACAGTATTAAAATAATTGCACATATAAACTGTAATATGATTACACCTGTGTTAAGTACATGGAAGGAAAGATACAGTGCTATATAAAAGCATATAATAGGAGGATTTGACATAGTCAAGAAGGTCAGAACCACCTTCCCTTAGGAAACTATAATTAACTAATATCTGAACTGACTTCCCTGAGGAAATGATAATTAACTAATATCTGAATCTACTTCCCTGAGGAAATGATTATTAACAAACTAAGCAAAGGAGGAGGGACAGTGTTCTAGGAAAAAGAGAAGCATGTACAAAGGCCCTGTGGTATGAGGGAGCTTGATGAGTTTAAAGGACTGCAACTGAGGCAGAATGATTAGAGTAGAGGGAGTAGAGAGGCAAGGGGCACAAGTAAGGCCACAGGCATCAACAGGGGCTAGATTGTATGGGGCCTTTACAAACATTAAAACAGTTTGTCCTTTATCCTAAGATCAGTGGGACGTCTTTGTAGAGTTTCAAGCAGAGAAATGATAGATAAGATTTGAATTTTGAAAAGATCGCTCTGACTACAGTGTGAAAAGCAAATCAGAAAGTTTCCAGAGAAGGAAGGAGCTCACTTATGAGACTGTGGCAGTTATTCAGGAAAGGATGATGGCAGGTTGAACAAGGATAGTGGCAGTGAAGAGAGGAGGAAAGATTCAATAGAGAAGATACGAAATTGGAGGAGCCTAGACTGGAAGTAGAGGTGATTAAGAGTGTACTGTCAAGGGTAACTCATAGATTTCAGGTTCATTTAACTGGGTAGATGGTATGTCATTCCTTGAAATGAGAAACACTATATAGAACTGTGATTGTTTTGTGGGGGCCTGGAGGGTAACAGGGGTCATGAATTATTTTTTATCAGATATGTTGAGTTTCAGTTATTTTTAACCTGTTTGGGCCTCCATTTCCTAATCTATAAGATAAGGACAATGAATCTCTGAGATCTCTTCTAGAGCAGAGGTTGGCAAACTTCTTTTGTAAAGAGTGGTACGGTATTTTTGGTTTTGTAGACTGAAACTACTTCACTCAGCTATTATAGCTGGACTAAAGTGCTGAACCTCAGTTATCCAGATACAACAGCCTTTAGACCATGTCAACACAAACCTGCCAATTGATTTGGTCAATTGCAGAAAAAAAAAATTAGTCAATTAAATGAAGAATTGATCGTGTCATGAGTTAATGAGTCCAATCAGGAAAATTAATTGACATAGTAGACTTGAGAGGATATAACACTGTATATTATGATTACAATAGACCCTGCCACCAACTAAAGGGATGACAATTAGGAGAATATGACTGACCCACCTATGTGAAAGCTGAGTAAAGCAAATCAGAAAAATCATCCTGAAAATACAGCTATACTAAACACTTACTCTTTGAGTAGGAGTTACTGTTTTTGCTGATGTTGCTTCCTGTTTCAGTCATAGATGTTGCCACTGTCACTGTCTTGTGGCATCAAGGGTGACTAGTGAGACAGCCCAGTAATGGAGATGTTGTGTGTGGGGTGGGTGGGTGGGTGTGTGTGTGTGTGTGTGTGTGCACGCACGCATACTCACGTGCATGCCCTTGTGCACACGAGTATGCACTTAGGGAAATAAAATTATATAGTAAATATATTACAGTCTTTTTTTTACTTAATGAATGTTTGGGACATTTATTAATTTTATGAACTATTTGTTGAGATTATGCTTAACCTTAACTTTGTGCGTGGTCTGCATTTAATTCTCATTTGTCTTTGGTCTTGCCACCTAATGTTTTTCTGAAGTAGCTTCCTCTCATTCTCAGTTGGTATATATTTTGCCTATAGCACTCCTCGATGAATATTTGTGTAGGGGTAGGGGAGAAGCATTATATAATGTACTTCTCAAGCTCAGTTCATATAGGGTTTAAATAATACGCTGTTTTGAATGAAATGATTTTCTACTTCTCAACATTAATAGGGAGAATCAGGGGTTAACCATGTTTGAACATGACTTATATAATAGGTATGCAAAATGAGGCTTCTGAGTATATAGACTACGGCAATTGGGTGAATAATTGACTATCTCAGGAAAAAAGTAAAAATTTAAATCGAATCATACCCATAATTCATCCTTATAAAATACTAGCTCGTTTCCATTCTTTTCAGCTTGTTATTAATGAATATAAGAAAACTAAGCTTAAGGCCAAAGATATTCTTCAAGAAATTCTTTCCATTTGAGACAGGTAGATCGACATTTCCATGATTTATTTAATGAGATACCTTCTCTCCTATGCTATATTATTGTTATTTAATATTTATTGAATACTTAACCTGAGATGGTTGGAGGGGAGAAGCAGGGAGTTTGTCAAGTCTTAGCTTACACTAGTTAGGAGCAGAAGTTTTAGCTATAGCGATGAATCAAAGCCACTACTCTTGTCTACTTAGAGATCAAGGGAGAGCTTTCTCCTTGGCTCTCTGAAGGTTTGCTGAAAATCATTAACAAGAGGCATATTAATTGGAGAAAATGCATACAATTTTTTTTAATATGTACACACGGCAGTCTTAGAATGAAGACCCAAAGATGCAGGGGAACTGTCCAGTTCAATGAAGGGTAGATAGCCATGCAGATACAGAATTGAAGAAAAGAGGATGATCTAATTCTAATAGAAATAGAGCAGGGAAACCCAGCAAGGTCTGTCTGTCCAGATTCTTCTTGTCCTCCTTTAGTATGCATTTCTTCCTTCTGGGTATTGGGCAGGTCCTTCTCTGGAATAAGGGTCTTATAACCTATAGTCAAACAAGATAGGTCAGATAATTTCTTTGTAGCCAGTTTTTATGCAGAAAGGCAGAGGGTAAGTTACCATAAAACATTTAGGTTTTATGGCTGGCTTTGGAGAAAAGGGGTTATGGTTTCTCTGACCTGCCTTGGGGAACAGGGATTCTAGTATCTATGACTAGTCTTGGGGGAGAATGGGACCAAGAGACAGGAGGGCAGGAGAAATTAAGACAGAAGTTGTTGCTTCTGAGGCTGCTTCTGAGGCATTCTTTTGGGGGTGTTGTTTTCTGAGCCCCAACACTATCATGATGGAACATGGAGAGCAGTAGGGGAGCCCAAACTAACAGCTGACAAAATCTGGAAGCCAGAAAGACAGAGGGCTAGGCAGAGCATTACAAAGATCCAGGACAGTCTTAGCAGTGGAGAGGAGGAGGAAGTTTAGACCTAATATCCTCAAGGAAGCCCAGCAGTAAATTAAAAACCTAATAAGCAGGTTGAGCATACTTCAGAGAAGGCCAGTAGCAGATATTCAGGTATTTTGGTAGTCAGTAAATGTCAGTTCTAGCTCTGTCAGGAGATGATGGGCCCTGATGTTTGGAGCCAGATTTCCCTTCCTTAGAAGGACTGGAATAAGTGTGTTACCCTAGGCTTGGAGGAACTATAGATTTAGGCAAGAGATCTACAAAGAGGCAAGGCAAGGACTTGGTTCCTGGAACTAGTGTCAAGAATGGGACTTAATTTTAAAGGAACAATGGTGAAATAGTAATAGAGTGCATAGGGTCAAAACAAGGCTAGCAGCAAAGCTGATTTGATGTCAGACAATTGAGTCATTTAGATCCTTTATATTATTCTACTTGTCTAATCTGTGATTGATCCCAGGGTTCCAGATTCAGGAATGGGGGTGAGAGCATTGAAGATAAATGTGGGGTTAGTGACACTGACTGCTCATGTTAGAAGAATATGGAGTCAAAAAATTAAGTATCCTATCATTATCAGAGCAGGATAAGTAGTAAAAATTCTCTCTCTTTTTTTTTTTGCATCATTATTTGGCTGAAAATTATAATAGAAATGTAGTCCTGAGAACCACTTGCTATATGAATTTCAATTCTTTCTCTTGTCTCTCTCTCTCTCTCTCTCTCTCTCTCTCACACACACACACACACACACACACATTATCATCATTATCATCATCATCCCACACACATTCACAAATACATGCATGCACAAGGAGGGCATAGCTGGCCTTAAGTATACATGGCCTTCTCTGTGGTGTGATGTGCTTGCCCCCAACCCTAGCAATTTCCCACTATGAACATTGTAAAATCCCTCTACTGGCTACTCCTCTTTTAAGAAGAGATGATTGCTGCATGGTTTCTTTGGGAGGAAATGTGTTTCAAAGAAGACACAGAGGGGTAGGAAGTATCAGTGTGTCCAGGGCTGGTCCTATATGAAGTTCCTCAGTAAGGGTAAAATCTAAAATCTACCTTTGCCTTTCTCTCACCTCACCTTTCAATCTCCTCCCCAACATGGTGAGTTATCAGATTAAGTTCAGATTCATCAGTTCAACAACAAATGCGCAATCATATGGCTTCAGTCTATCTACAGGAAATCTGAGGTTCTCTTCTGGCACCTAATTCTTCTCTATGTCTCTGAGTAAGTTTAAAAATTAAAGTATAATTATATATATATATATATATATATATATATATATATAATTTTTAATAAAAAAATACATTTCTAAAAAAAATTAATTTATTCTTATCTATGGCCTGGTAAAGTGACTAGTAAAGCAGCTGTCATAGGCACTCAAGGGAGTTTGCTAGTTAAGTGAGTAAATGTTCCATTGCTATTCAGAGTCCCCAACCATGGAGTGCTGTGCTACCTAGGCTAGAACACCTGAGCTCCTCCCTAACCTCACTCACATTAAATTGTATCTTTTCTACATTAGATATCTTCAGGGCCTTATTTCTGCTGGACAATTGATAAATTAATCCTGATAGGATAATAGCAGCAGATAATTACTGAGAATATGTTAATGCATCACCCCTCCTACATAACTTATTTGCATTTTAATAGAGCAATTCTGGAGATAATCCCTTAAGGCAAAGGAATGAATCTTGAGGGTGAGAAAGCTAGAATCAGTGCCCAGCTGCAGTCATAAGGGTAGTGGGAAAAGGTGGTATTACGTGTGTCAGAAGTGACACCATATAGGCAGCTGCCTACTCCACCTATGTGTTGTGCCAGCTTTGATGAATAATTTTTAAAAGCCGGAATTATTATCTATTACCGTTCCTTTTTAGTTTTATTTTAGATTTGTTGATTCTCTAGAGATAAATCTCAAGCCCTTTGGGGCAAAAACAAATGGCTAAGCCTAATAAGATGCATGGTGCTGAAAATGAGATTATATTATCATCTAGGATTTGAATTGAAATTGTTTTTGAGATGAAGTGTCCAAAATGTATTATTATGAAATGTTTATTTGCGGTGCTTGCAGTATGCCACACTGAATGTAGTTCTTATTTTGAAGCTGGAAAGGGCGGCAAACAATATGACATCTCAGGAGAGGAGAAAAAAATCTCACTTTGTACTCTTTTCTCATCCAGAAGGCCTCAGTTTAACTCACCATGGTATATCCCATTTTAGTCAAATGTTTCTTCAAGAGGTCTATAAGAAATATATTACCAGAGCATTTAAAAAATTTTAGTAAGTTCAACTTTCTGAGATAGGCACATAGTCAGCATTTATATAAAAGTGATGTATTTTTAGGTCCATGAAACTAGATTATTTTCAAGTAACAAGATGATGCTATTTATCACAGATACTTAAAGAGCTGCCAAATACTTTATTGCCATAGTGTGAGTGCTTAAGTTGGTCATTTATTCAACAAATGTTTTATGAACACAAAGTATGTATCAGAAACTGTGAAAAGTACAATGGGAATGCAAACATTATTAATAAATAAATATATCTCATATATCATCAAGCCAAATCAAGGGTTTCAGACTTTTTTTTTTCCCCTGAAGAAGGCTTCTTTTTGAAACTGCTTTCATTTGGTTCTACTGATCTATTTATCTTTTATTACACCAATACCACCCTTTCTTGATTACTGACATTTTGTAATAAGTCTTAAAATCAGGCAGTGTAAATGCTTCAATGTTATTCTTTTTCAACATTTGTTGACTATTTTAAGCCCTTTGTTTTTGTACCTAAATTTTAGAATCAGCTTCTCAATTTCTACAAAGGAAGCATTCTGTGATTTTGATTACGATGGCAATTTGGAAAGAATTGACTTCTTACTGTTGTATTCCAATCCGGGACCATGGTGTATTTGCCCACTTAACTAGATCTTATTTAATTTCTCTCTGTAATGTCTCATATTTTTTAGCACTGAAGTCTTCGCATTTTTGTTAATCTTTTAGAAATATTTTATGCTTTTTGTTGCTATCATTGGCATTTTAAATTTAATTTTCCAATTGTTTATTGCTAATAAGTAGAAATATAACTGATTTTCATATGTTGATCATGAATCCTCTGGCCTTCCTAATTAGTTCTGGTAGCTAATTCTCAACATCTTAGGATTCTCTATATAAATAGTTATGTCACTTGCAAAAAATGGCAACTTTATTTCCTTCTTGAAAATCTGTATTGCTTTTTTATTTCCTTTGCTCACCTTATTGTGTGGTCTGGAACATCATTATAATATTGAATAGAAGTGGTATAACCAGACATCCCTTCCCTGTTTCTGATGTTTGGGAAAAAATTTTTAGTCTTTCACTATTCAGTATGATGTTAAATATAAATTTTTAAATAGATACCCTTTACAGGTTAAGGAGATTCTCTTTTATTCGCAGCTAGCTGAAAGGTATTTATTTTTTTAGTTGTATTCATAAATGGATGCTAAATTTTGTCAAATGTTTTTCGGTACTTATTGAGGTGATCATGTAATTTTTTTTATTTTATTCTCTCCATAACATGAATGACATTGATTGCTTTTTGAATGTTGTGCCAACTTTTCATTCATGTACTAAACCGTATTTGGTTGTGATTTAGTATCCTTTTTGATATGTTGTTCTATAACATTTGATAATAGTATATTAATGGTTTTTGTCTATGTTTATGACAGATATCCGTATACAATTATTTTTCTTGTAATGTCTTTGTTTAGTTTGGGTGCCAGGGTTATACTGGTCTGGTGAAATAATCTGCAAATATTTCCTTCTCCTTTATTTTCTGTAATAGTGTAAGATTGATATTATCACTTTTAAAATGTTTGATAGAATTCACTAGTGAAATCCCCTAGTTCAAAAGTTCCCTTTTGGATTTGGTTTGAAAATTACAAATTCAATGTCTTTAATAGATATGGGGTAACTAGATTTTATAGGGCTTCTTGTGCCAGTTTTGTCAATTTTAAAAGAATTTGTCAATTCCATCTATAATGTTGAATTTATTGCCACAAAGTTGTTCCTAAACATTTAAAGGTTCTGTAGTAATGTCTCCATTTTGATTCCTGAAATTTCTTCTGCTTTATTTGGTGGTAGTTAGAAATTGGTCACTCTGGTCAACAGGGTGAAACCCCATCTCTACTAAAAATACAAAAATTAGCTGGGCATGGTGGCGCGTGCCTGTAGTCCCAGCTACTTGGGAGGCTGAGGCAGGAGAATTGCTTGAACCCGGGAGGCAGAGGTTGCAGTGAGCTGAGATCACGCCATTGCACTCCAGCCTGGGTAACAAGAGTGAAACTCCCTCTCAAAAAAAAAAAAAAAAAGAAAAAGAAAAAAGAAATTGGTCAATCCTGAATAATGTATAACTATGAATATATTTTATTTTAGATTCCATAGCCAGCACTTCTTAATCTCAAGGTATTTATTTCTCTCTCCCCTCTATAATCACTGCTCTATTTTTCCTGAATTACTACAAAAGGCTTAATAGAAAAGCCCTTTTTTCTGTATAAACTACTTCTATTTTATTTACTGATTTTTTTTATTTGTAAGAAGCAATCTATTATCTTGAAATTGACTTCAAAAATAGCTAACACCTTTACTCTGGTAAAATGTAATAATATTCAGATTATTTGAAGAACAAGTAAGAACCAGGTATCAACGTAAATGCTAGATTTGATAATCCAGAGTTCAAGGTTCAGAAGTGTTCTAAAATCCTGAGGAGTAAAACATTAAAGTAGCTAAGAAGCACAAAATATTAGCTGAATTTGAAGATAGTCCCAAACCACCTTTTAAAGGTAAAAAATTTTGTAATCACACACACACACACACACACACTCAATGCAGAACATGTAGTCAATATATGTCATCCATATTTGCAACATCTTAACTGCTGTCATTATAATATATTTTCATTTGGTTCTTGCTTGTGTATTTCCATTTGGTCCTTTTAATGCACAGATTTCTTTTGACTTAGTTTTAAACTATAGAGTGTATTTATTTTTCCTTAACATTGTATCATAAACATGTTTACAAGTTTCTACATATTTTCTTTGCCTTCACTTTAAGTGATGACATAATATTTGATTTAGTGGCTGTAATAACATATAACTATTTCCTTACTTTGACCCAAAAGATTTTTCCTGTTTTTCAATTCTCTGGAAACAAGGCTGGGATGAATGTATTCATATATGTAACTTTTCCCCATATTTTGTATTACTTATTAGGATAGATTTATAGAAGTCAGATTATAATCTGACATTAAAGAGGAAAGCCATATACATATTTTTAATTTGGCAGCTACAGAAACTTTGCAGTCATGAGCTTATTGGAATTCTTTACATATTGAGTATGGTGATTAGTATTGTTATTATGGGATCTCAATTTAGCATACAAAAATAAATTATTGAAAGCTAAAGGTAAGACATATTGTAGCAGAAACAGGAAAACTCTCGAGCTCCCCAGAGACCATGGTTTTATAAAGAACCCAGGGATAGGTGAAGGATGTGGTGAAGGAATGGTGGTGCAGGGGTATGCAGTTAATTCCAGTGACCAGGGCAAAGTTATATAGCGTCTTAAGAAGTCCTATTTCTGGCCAGGCTTGGTGTCTCATGCCTGTAGTCCCAGCACTTTGGGAGGCCGAGGCAGGCAGATCACCTTAGGTCAGGAGTTCGAGACCGGCCAGGCCAACATGGTGAAAACCTGTCTTTACTAAAAATAAAAAAATTAAGCTGGGTGCGGTGGCTCATGTCTATAACCCCAGGACTTTGGGAGACCAAGGCAGGTAGATTGCTAGAGCTCAGGAGTTCAAGACCAGCCTGATCAACATGATGAAACTCTGTCTCTACTAAAATACAAAAAATTAGGTGGGTGTGGCAGCCTGCACCTGTAGTGCCAGCTACTTGGGAGGCTGTGGCAAGAGAATTCCTTGAACCCGGGAGGCAAAGGTTGCAGCGAGCCAAGATCACGCCACTGCACTCCAGCCTGGCAACAGAGCAAGACTCCATCTCAAAAAAATAAATAAATAAAAATAAGAAATTAGACAGATGTGGTGGGGTGCACCTGTAATTCCAGCTACTTGGGAGGCTGAGGCAGGAGAATTGCTTGGACCCAGGAGGTGGAGGTTACAGTGAGCTGAGATTATGCCACTACACTCCAGCCTGGGTGACAGAGTGAGACTCCATCTCAAAAAAAAAAAAAAAAAGAAAAAGAAAAAGAAAATTCTACTTCTGAGAGATCTGAGACACATCCACTAGGAAAGCCCTTGTTCCATAGAAAGTCATTTTAAATATTAAGTTTTTTATAAGAAATCAAAGCTGCAAATAATATGATTGGTTCTGAGGTTGTTGGGCATTGCATTCTGATATATTTAGAGGGAATTGTGGCCAGTATTTCATAAGAAATACACACTCTTCAAAGAGAGTGTTCTATGATTAAGTAAACCTCAGGATAGCAACCTTCATGCTTGCAAGAGTGAAAGGGTCTTTCAACTTCTTCCTCAGCATCAAGTTTAATTATTATATGAAAGTAACAACTCTTTCATTTTTTAATAAAAGGAGAAACCTTGATCATCATGCTTGAAAATTTTTTGAAAACAGTTCAAGTGTATTTGCTGTGATACTATTGTTTAGCCCATTCCAAAGCAATTACATATTTTAATATTTTATTTTCACTGATTGGAAAGGTCTTGGGATCAAGAAAGAGGGAATACAGAAAATAGAATATGAAATAATTTCTTATTCAAGATCATTCTGATTTTGAATATACCTATTATTAGTATTATTTCCGAATAAAAAATAATGAACACCTCTCTTTATATTTCCCCCCCCGTCAGCTTGTACACCATTCTTTCTAACCTACGTATTATCAGTGAGACATTGCAAACTTTTAATGACCAGATTCTATCTGCCCCACCACCAACTGGCACTGCAGTTCACGACACTTGATGTGCCACATTTAATTTGTACCGCTTTTTAAAATGAAGTTTGAGTTGTGATGTTGTGTAGAAATGTCAGACCTACTGACTTGTCAGCCTCATTATGCTAGCCCCAGTGACTGCTTCCCAAACACGAACTACATGGCACAGAGACCATGTCTATTGTTTTTAGTTTTTTTCCCCTTAAACTATGAATGCTAAATTGATTTAAAAATCAAATGCAGCTGATTAGTGTTAATAATATTCTCTTAAATGCAGTTTGAGGTACAGGCTACGTATTATATAAAACACTGACTCCACTTCCAAAAGATAGCCCACACCCAATTCATTTTCTGTGACAAGTACTTTGTGAATGATTACCACTCATGCTACATTTGTTAACTTAGGTGCATTCTGATGTCAGAATACCCTAAAGATATAAATCACTACTTATTGCTCAACATAGTGGATGTTACCCATATCTTAGTCACACTTGCCTGTGAATAAGTGCTTTAAGGTGTCCTGCATCAAAGAAAGTTATAGTGAGTCTAGAGGGTGATTCAAAGATCTATGCCTTTGTATTTTTTAATAGATTTAGCAAGATTGAAAGATCAGGTGCCCTGCTTAATCAAAGAGTATGCTTTGTACCACTTCCAAGGAATAAGAATTTAGTAAACTATATTTAAATGTAAAACTACAATGAATGGTTTATAGGCTTTTTAAAAATCTTCAGAAGGCACTTCCAGTTTATGCTGTTTTTCAGGGTCATTATTAGCACTAACTATTACAGTTCTGGCTGAAGCCCCAGTCAATACAGATTTCTTGATGACAGAATGCCAGAACACTGAGTGTTGACTGTAATTTATATGCTTTGTTGATGATGAAAGGGTCAGAGTTAGTTATTTTGGGCATTTTCAACTTTTGATATGTGAAACAAACACCAAATAGGACGCAGTGAAAAAGAAAATTCTAGAAATAGCAATTCTTGTTTAGCAACCTGAAGCCAGAAGCTTCTCTAGCACTCCTACAACATTGGCAGAGTGGGAAAGAGCCCTAGCTTTGTATCAGTGAAACCTAGCAGGGGTCCCCAAACTTTTTACACAGGGGGCCAGTTCAGTGTCCCTCAGACGTTTGGAGGGCCGCCACATACTGTGCTGCTCTCACTGACCACCAATGAAAGAGGTGTCCCTTCCTGAAGTGTGGCGGGGGGCCGGATAAATGGCCTCAGGGGGCTGCATGCAGCCCGCGGGCCACAGTTTGGGGACGCCTGTTAGAGGGATTTTATATAAGGACATGAATACTACAATTAATAGGAAATTCCAAATTCTTATCCTATTCAGTAGTGTTAATTCACATGTTTCAGCAACCAATGATATAACACTGATTCTCTCCAAGGCTGTGGAGGAGAGAGAATTTATAATTGTTAGCTTCTCTCTAGAAATAAATTCAATTCTCCTCACTTAATGTTAAATCCACAGAAGACATTCCATAAAGATTTAGGCCAGTTCTGTCTCTGCCCTGAGGGTCAAAGAATCAGGCTCAGTGAGAACTTAACCCCATAAAATCAGTGATTGCTGGAATCACTTTGACTTTCGGATAACAAAGGAAAGCACTCTGCAGTCAGAAAATATCTTCCTTAATGGTCTACTATGGGGCCTAAAAGTTAAAAATTAACACCTTTGGTCAAAGATGCTGAATTTCAAGATGACCTCTGTAAAAGTTAACATCTGAGAGAGATAAACCCTTTCGTTCCAATTAGTCATTAATCGTTAATCATTTTGAATAAATTGTTGACAGATAGACATCTGGAAAAGACATGAGAGAAAATGTAGACAGATCAAGTAACCTTCAATGAAAGACGGGAATAGATTTGAAGTGGTGATAAAGGGAAAGCGCTATACTAGAATCTTTTATTCACTCTGAAAGCAACAAGAAGCAAGTGATAATTCTGAAAAAGTAAGAGGAAGGGATTTCTTGTGTATGTGTGAGAGAGTATTCATGCACACACAGGCATGCATATATGCATGATTGTGAGAGAGATTGAAGGTGGCGATATCTGAGAAAATCTTTATTGGTTATTGGTTTTAACCTATGACAATTAGTAAGTTATTATTGAAGACCATTATTATTAATTTTTATTATTGGAAATTCCTTCTTTTATTTTAATGTGATTCTATATCTGTCCTTTAAATCTTTATGTCACTTATTGGCTGAGCACAGTGGTTCACACTTGAAATCTTTGGGAGGCGGAGGCAGGTGGATCACTTGAGGACAGGAGTTCAAGACCAGCCTGGCCAACATAACAAAATGCCATCTCTACTAAAAATACAAAAATTAGCTGGGTGTGGTGGCACATGCCTGTAATTCCAGCTACTCAGGAGGATGAGGCAGGAGAATCACTTTAGCCTGGGAGGCAGAGGTTGCAGTGAACCGAGATTACACCACCGCACTCCAGCCTGGGTGGCATAGCAAGACTCTCTCTCAAAAAACAAACCACCACCACCAAAAAACTTCATATCACTTCTTGCATACACTATCCTTTTGTCAAAATTTTGTTCCAGTTTAAGCTGTCTGATTCAGGGAGAGCCTATCATGCGTTGGCCAAGTTTGGGTTGGTCACTTTCTCTGCCTGATCAACTTATTCATGATTCAAGAAATGTGTCTGTGGATGGTATACTTCAAGCAGCGTGCTAGTCACTTTATTTACTTCCAAAATATATGGACTTAAGTAAGCTACTTAATTTCTCTAAGCCTCTGTTTCCTCACCAACTATAAGAAGAGGATGATAATGTTAATGATCACAATGACGGCAGCAAACGATGAGGAAGTGAGTGCTTATTGTGTGCTCCACACTAGAGTAGGAACTTCACGTAGATTATTTTGAAATAGTATGTGTTTTTCATTACAATGTTAGAATGTGTTCATTGACTAAAAAAAAAAAAAAAAAAACCAACAACAACAACAACAAAAAGCAGTAGAAAGGGAACAATAAAAAAACTACCCTTAGTGCCACCATGTAATAATCTACCTAAGAATTCTACTATCTAACCATTGTTAGTAATTTGGTAGTATATGTGCTTTCAAACTTCTTACTACAAAAGACATACAACATGTATTTTTGTTAATTCCCACATCAACACTGCAAGGTAGATATTGTTGTTCTTGTTTTACAGAAGAGGAAACGTGAGGTTAAGTAAATGGAGGAATTGGTAGTAGAACTGAGCTCACTCTGGACTCAGAAGATTTTTCCAATATTCTGCTTCTCGTTATTCTGCAATAGAGTTGTTTAGGGACTCATACTCCTTCCTTTAGCCAACTAGACCTCTGCAATTAGAATGAAGTAAAAACTATTTCTTCCTTCATACAAACCAACTTCCTAGTAAGGAGTCATTGACATGTAAGGCAAGATTTACTAAATGAATAAGACTGAGAATATCAACTGGTAGACCATGTCATCTGAAATGACAGTGATATTTCTTTTTTAAAAAGGCCCATATCTCTCACACAGTGCACCCCTCACTTAAATATGAGGTTTTCATTCTAAGTTAATATTTTCCCTGAGAGCATTTATTGAGCTGCTAGCAAAGGTTCTTGTAGCAGCCAAGTAAATTTTATATCATTAAAAATCTACAGAGATGTCTTCTTCAAATACCCATGGTCCCCTGCTCTCTGGCATTTCCCTTCCCTGCTGGGTAAGAGGTAGACACACCTGCAAAGATTAGATCTTTTGGGCTAAACTAGAGTCAGCTGGAGGGGGTGGTTTACAATCCCCTAGGGAAAAAAGTGCCAAGGTATTATTCTGCATGGGAGAACTTAATTGCTTTTGTTGTACATTTTTAGTGCCCTTGGCTGCTTCCTGCTTTTGCTTTTATTTTCGTTCCCAGAGGTTATTTTCATTCTCTGAAATTATAAAACCATATTCTCTAACCAGGGATAAACCTAAGACTCAATGGCGTCTCCACTTTCCCTAGGCTGATAAGGAATCTAGATGACAACCTAGAGTCCTTCTTCACAGTAGATGATCTGGAGAGTTTGTACCCACAAATGGGTCAAACATATTGCATTCAGTGTTCCATCAAGTCATGCCAAGTCCACGCTCTCATGGGCTTAGGTTTCAAAAGAAAAGGCTAGGAGATTGTGCATTTCCTGACATGGGGTATACCTCTTAGTGGAATGAAAGACACTTTGCAGACAAAAAGCTGGCATGAAACATACCTTTGATTTCACCAACAAGCATGCCATATGTTACAAAATTCTACTGCTTCCTCCCTGTTATTTCATCTGAGTGCCTCTTTCCTGCACATGGCTCTCAGGTGCAGTTAAGTAAAATGGATAGTACATTTAATTGATGTAAGTAACTTGAATTCAATTGGGCTTAAGTTAGTTATTTGATAAATGAGTAGTATCTAGAGTTTGGTACTCATTATGGGAGGCAGCGTGATATAGTGAAAAGAGTGCCAGACTAGGAGTAATAAAACGTGGACTTTTTTCCGAGGTCTGCTATTGCCTTGCTGTGTGACCTTTGGCAAATATCTGAACCTCTGTTTTCTCATCTGAAAGGTGGAGTAATAATATTTTTCTGATCTGCTATGTCAGAGGGGTGTCAAGCATATAAATTATAATACTGTATGTGAAAGTTAAATATTGGAAAAAGTCTAAAGTGCTTTGCAAAGTGCAACGTACTGTTAATATACACTTACTAATGAATGGCCGAATACCACACATCTATATGAACATAGATAAGAAGAATAGAGAGGAAAATAAAAATTTCAAATTTTCTATCCAAAACTTTTATAATCGCTATTTTATGATTTAAAAAAGCATTATATCTTCAATGTAGATAATAGAGAAAATATAAAGAAAATAAAAACCATTCATAGTCACACAACACAAAGATTATTGCTATTTAAATATTTTGGTGCATTTCTCCTCAGTATTTTTTTTTTCAAATGATTGGCAATAAGCCCTGTGTGAGAGAGAATTTTCTATTCACAAATTTTTTAAAGGTTATTATCAATAATTTAATAGAAAGTTAACCCTTTCTTCTTATGAAACTAGTATTTTTTCATTTTAAAATTTAGTTTAATTATCATATACATATTTTTCATTTAAAATTATTTTCTAGTGTTTTGGTACATTATCAGATACTAACCAAAACTATTTTAACTTTTTATTATCTATGATTTTAAATATACAGATGGCCGTTGACTTATGACCTTTATACTTAGATTTTTCAGCTTTACAGTGGGTTTATCAGGGTATTAAATGCATTTGCAACTTATGATATTTTTGACTGTTGATGGGTTTATTGTGAGATAAACCCATTATATCTTAAAGAGCATCTGTATACAAAAGTATAGCACACAATTAGATTAACCCAGCACTTAGCTGTCATAACTTTGATGACTTTCAACTCATAGACAATATTGCTGCATCTACAAACCATTCAACTCCCTTTCTTTCCTCCAAGATTTCTAAAATTAGAGATGGGGTCTTGCTATGTTGTCCAGGCTGGTCTTGAACTCCTGGCTTCAAGAGATTCTTCCATCTTGGCCTCCCAAAGTGCTAGGATTATAGGTGTGAGCCACCAAGGCCTGCCTCTTCCATGATATTTTGAAGTAAATCCAAGATATAATTACATCCATAAAACTTTAGCATGTGATTACAAGGTATAAAAACTCTTCTTTAACCTAACTACAATACCATATTGCACATTAAAAATGAACAATAAATCTTTAATATCTTCAGATATCCTGTATATTCCCATTTCCCCAAATGATCTCATAAACATGTGTTTAGTATTTTCATTTCTTTGTTCAAATGAAAATCCAAATAAGATGCACACATTACAATTGGTTAGTATGTCTCTTAAATCTCTTTTATTTAGTATGTCTCTTAAATCTCTTTTACAATTCTATTTTCCATCCTTTTATTTTTTCTTTCCAATTTATTTGTTAAAAAAAACTGAGCCATTTTTTCCTATGCATTTTCTCACATTCTGTATTTTGCTATTTGTATCCCTGTTGCATTATTTGATACATTTCTCCATCTCCAGTACGTCCTTTAAGCTGGATATGAGACCTAAATTACTGCTGCCTAATGGAAATACAATCTAAGTTATATATGTAATTTAAAATGTTCTAGTAGTCATATGAAATTAATTTTAACATTATTTAATGCAATATACCCAAAATATTATCATAGCAATATATACTCAAAATAAAATTATTCATGAAACATTTTGCATTATTTTTCTTTTACTAAGTCCTTGAAATCTTAAGCAAAAAAAATTAATAAAAAATCCCTAATGTATACCATTTCTATAAAATCCTGCCATTAAAAACCAGTTATTTGGGCAGAACTTCTGATTGTAGTCTAGTGAGGTAATCTACAAATGAACTTCCCAAAATAATTATGAAGCTCAATGAATTGACAAAAACAACCCTTAAGTACCTGGGAATCAACGAAAGGCCTACAACAATTCAAGAAGCATTTTTATTTGAATAAGCTATTGGACTATGGGTAATAAAAGGGGGAATCTATGATGATTAGGCCTGGGACTGTTCTTGATCCCCACCTTTGACTCTGAGCTTGGCCAATGCCAAGGTTCTGCTGTGGTGGGGCAGGCTGTAAGAATTGTAGCTGCATTGGCATGGTTGAAAATAGTTCACTTGTGAAGAGGTGAATGAGGCCCACAACCAGTGACATTGTTGGTAGATGTTTCAATCTCAAAGTTGGGCCAGTGGGAAAGGCTAGCAGTTCTGCTAAGCTGAGGTTGTGATTGTGATTGAGAAAAGCATGTTTCTGACTGAGGCTGAGCTGATGTGCAGCAGACAGTGGAGACCTAAGAGGGCTTACGCCTGCCACACACTGCTGCTCAACCCTGAAGACAGTGCACAGTGGAGACATGAAAAGCTCTGTGGATAATAAAAGGGGCAGGGCAAATATGAAAATGTCATCGACATTGAGTGAGCTCTCATTCCCATACACAGATCCATTGTCAGAGAATAGAACACATACATATCTGCTCAAGATGGGTGCACGTGATTTCTGTATAATCATTGGCCAGCCACAATGCTGCAAGGACACAGGAGTGACCCTTAGGAAACCAGACTTAAAAAGAATATAACAGAAAAATTGATGAAGGAAATCAGTAACCACATATCGTAGAGGGACATATTTCACAGATATAGCCCAGGCAAGTGACTAAATAAAGAAACAGACAAAATGTAACAATAACCTTCAGGGAGAAAAAATCAGAATCCAGAGTCGCTATATTATATTATCTAAAACATCCAGTTTTCAACATAAAAAACACTATGAGATACACAAATAAATAAGAGAGTATAAACCATCATCAGTAAAACAACAAAAAACAGTCACTATAAACTGTCTCTGAGTGTCTCCAGCTTTTGCAATTAACAGACAAAGCGGCTATTATAAATATGTTCACACTAGTATAATATATTCAGACTAAATATGTTCAGACTAGTATAATAAACCATCAATAAAGACTTAATGGAAAGTATGACAAAAATGACCAAATTATTGATTTTCAAGAAAGAAGTAGAAATCATGAAAAGAACTAACTGGAAATTCTAGGATTGAAAAGTATCATAATTTAAATGAAAAATTCACTAGAGAGAATCAACAGCAGGTTGAATATGACAAAGGAAACAATCAGCTAACTTGAACATTGATCTATAGATATTATCCAATCTGAAAAACAGAGAGGAAAAAGATCTCACTCACACACACACACACACACACACACACACACACACCACTGAACAGAGCCTCAAAGACATCTGGGACAACATCAAGCATATCAACACATGTATAATGTGACAGAGAAAGAGGCAGAGTAACACAACATGTAAAAAGGATTATACTCAGAAATTTAAAAGGACATGAAATACTGATACACACTATTATATGGATAACCTCAAGGTAGGTGGAAGAGACCATATATTGTATGATTTAATTTAATTTACAGAAAATGTCCAGAACAGGCAAATCCATAGAGACAGAAAGTAGATTCGTCGTTGCCAGGAGTTGAGAAAGAAGCATATTGGGAATGACTGCTTAATAGATGCAGTGGGAATTATTTGTAGAGTGAAGGAAATGTTTTAAAACTGGATGGTGGTAATGGTTTCACAACTCTGTAAATGGAACCCAAATCATTGAATTTTATACATAAAATGGGTGAATCGTATTTATGAAAATTAAACTCAATAATGCTATTTAGAAAAAGAAATAGTAAAGAAACCAACAAAAACAAAGCAAGGAGGTCAGTGATTTGATCTAGCCCTTCATTATTTTAGTATGGCCCATAACATCTCTTATAAGCATTGACTCCCTGAATGATATTTTCTCAAAACAATAGATAGCCCCATTTTGATACATTTTCAATCACAAAAGGTATTAATAATCATAACTGTATAAATTGCCTATGGTTTACATGACTTTTTCATGTGTATTCTTTTATTTGAGTTATCTGCCAGCAGTCTGAGGGAGAAAGGGCATTGAATCTTTAGTATGCAGAAGGAAGGGAAGTTAACTGATTTATCCAATATCATACAGTTTGTGACACAATGGGCCCAATCTTGGACTTCCTGAGTCCAAGTTTCAGTGCCCTTTCTGCTGCATTATGCCAACCCTATTCTCTATGGCAGCAACCCATTTGCAATTACATTGTATTACTGCACGTAGGTGAATGTGAAAATTTGGATATTAGAAGAGGGAATCACAAAGGAGAAAATTAAAGTTCCATCCGTGCTGTGTTATTCCTGAGTGTTTACTGGTAGGGAGGCTGAGGGAGTCAGCAAATTTCCTGCTTGCAACCTGGAATGGTACAGAGATCTGTATCAAACTGATTACACATTGACCCAACAACACCAAGTCAATTCTAGCCCTCTTTCATCTGGTTATGTAGTAAGTGAGAAATATGGCAGGTGGGAGAAATTGTGTTATAGACTGACACCTAATAACCTTGCAGAACAGCGTTGTCTTCATAGTTTTTCTGGTTTCATTCATAGTGTCTTAGGATCATAGGACGCTATGAATGAAACTGAATGTAGACTCCCTTTTTTCTGAGCCTCGTTATCTCGTTATGCCAACCTTGTCCAACAAGCTTATTTTCTTGGTTACATAACCAAGGCCAAATACTTTTTCAGATGCTCTGTAGGATCTAAAGTCTTCTTAGTATCTTTCCATGTTGCACCTGAAAATCTTACCTGAGTTTCCTACACTGATTCCGGCAGCTTTCTTTGAGCCTTAATTTAGAGATCCTGTGACTGCCATAAAGCAAAGAAATTAAGAGTACAGGCTCTGGAGCCAGACTTTTTGGATCTGAATTCTAGCTCCACTAGCTGTGTGATCTTGATGAAATTACTTAACTTCTCTGTGCTTCTGTTTCCTCACCTGTAAAATGAGGAAACATCTCATCATAAAATTTTTGAGGATTAAATGTGATTATAGATGAAAGTTGCTTAAAAGAGTAACTGTATCTTCTTTCTAGTCCTTTTAATTCTAATAAAAATAATTAGTATTAATATTAACAGTATAGTATGAAATAATATTAATAATTATAACTTGTAGTAGAATTTAAGAAAGCTGACAACTTGAACTTATACCGGAAGCTTTCCTCTTGTACTTGTATTTTTTTTTAAAACATTCAGTCTAATTATTCTCATGTGCTAGCCATGACAACCCTGTGAGATTCATACAAATAATGATATTAGGTATTTACCTCACTTTATAGATATGAAATAAAGGCACACTATTTTGTCATAAAGTTGGGTCTAGAGCCTCCTTTTAAAACTCCTATATATGGATTTTTCTAATATAGTCTGCTGCCTTTGGCATAGTTATGATTTGCCCACTGCAGCAAAATATTTGTAACAAATCCCAACAATCATTGTTAACCCCTGAATCCACCTCTGCAATTAAGTTCCTAAAAGGTCTGTATCTTTGTTGAATATGTTATGTTAATGTGATTAGCTCCTTATCAGTCTAATTATTAGCATAATTGAAAATGAGTCTCCAGTAGTAAGCAGTGGCAATGCTACTGCTTCCAGTGGTTATACATGAAATTTAAGGAGGTTACAGATACTGTGCTGATTTCACTAGCTACCGTTGAAGATGAATGGTAGTAGAAAGCTATGATTAATATGTGCTATTCGGAAACTATAGAAGAAAGTTATATCTTTGGTTGTATAATACCATATTTAAAGCTTATTACTTTTCAAGATACTGTATTAAATTTGATACTACATTTTGCATAAGTACTTTAATGCTAAAATTACTATAAAATTTACAAAACCCCAGTGGATTTCATTGTAGAAAAATGAATTGAATATGATTGTTTATTTGTGGAAATAAGCAGCTATTGTTCTTCTCTAAAGAGTAAAAAATATTTTATACATCAAGTTACCTTCAATTTCCTTGAAGATTGTTTCCTATATGAAGTGTTGAGGTGATCTACATAATCCACCACAAAGGATATTGAGAAGTAATAAGAAAAAGATAATTTGAAATTACTTTAGAAGGTGTTGGAGTTCCAAAAGAGAGGGTGTGATGGAGATAAGTATTACTGCAACTCAGAATTGCATATTATTTGCAAATTACTAAGGGATAGAAATATGCTAGGTATTTACACAGTTACAAAAAATTTCTGCTCCAATGAATTTGAGATATGAATCAGAGTTCCCGGGCCCTCATTTTGGAAGGCACAAAGCTGTTGCCATTTATCTAATGGGATCATGTGAAATACTCAATAAATCTTCAAAATCATTATATATATATATATAATGCCAGTCCCACAGAATTTTGTTCAGACCTATGTGTGTGGTATCTATGCGGTAGATTTGTAGTCAAGATTCCCTTCGAAGCAATGGTGAATACTAAATGAGAGTAAGCCTTCAAAATAATTTGCATTAGAGTTTCTTTATGGAGCTCAGTGACACCACCAACTTTTCCATTCACTAATTCTTCACCCTCTCCACTTGTCTCAGCATTGGTGTCTATAAAAAGTTTTGAGGCTTTAACAAAAATATGAGATTAACTCACAAGGGTTCTCAATAACTAAATGTGCAAAAGCCCCACAAACAGTTAATAAGCAAGGAAATACAACTACCAAACACAAGAAACATATTCAGCCTCACTAATAATCAAGGAAATGCAAACTAAAAGAAGTCACCATTAATTTACTTATTTTAAATAGACATTAAAAATAATGCTCAAAGCTGGCAAGGGTACAATGAAAGACGAGAGTGTTCCCACACATTGCTAATGGCAGTGTAAATCATTGCAATCCCCTAAAGCCACAAAAATATTCAAACCTTTTGGCTCATTAATTCAACTTCTTGGAATTTACCCTAAGGAAATAATTTTAAAAATTGAAGATGTTCATGGTATCTTTATATGGCTTCAGTTATAGTACTTGCAAATGGTGAGGGAGGAGTGTAAATATCCAACAATTGGGGAATGCATATGTAAATTATGGGGCCTTCACCCTACGCAGCCATTACAAATGATTGTTATAGATATTGTGTAGAAACATGCAGAAAATCATCTAGAGTGAAGGAAGCAACATGAAAAAATTTGTGTGCATATTATGACTGGAGGGAAATGGACCAGAATGACAGCAGTCACTCTTACAGGCTGATAGGATTATGGGGGAGATTAGGTGATTATGTACTTTTATAGCTTTCACGTTCTCACAGCCACAGCAGTTCACTAGTTAAGTGCTTCCTTGGAAAAACAGAGAACATGGTGGCTCATGCCTGTAATCCCAGGTTGAGGCGGGCGGATCACCTGAGGTCAGAAGTTTGAGACCAGCCTGACCAACATGGAGAATCCCTGTCTCTACTGAAAAATGCAAAATTAGCTGGGCATGGTAGCACATGCCTGTAGTCCCAGCTACGCGGGAGGCTGAGGCAGGAGAATCGCTTGAAGCCAGGAGGCAGAGGTTGCAGTGAGCTGAGATTGCGCCACTGCACTCCAGACTGGGCAACAAGAGCAAAACTCCTTCTCAAAAAAAAAAAAAAAAAAAAAAAAAAAAAGAAAAGAAAAAAAGAAAAGCAAAGACAGGTAAGAGAAGACTCAGTCAGAATTTCACTTTTCTTTTAAGAGCTTCCTAAATCCAGTGTTTTCTGAATCAGTCCATCTGCATTAATGTAATAGGTCCTTATTGAGGAAAAATTATTGTAATAATTCCAAAGAGTACTAGCCTCCTTTGCTAGCTATTCCCCAGGCACTGTGTGGCCTCATTTCCTCTATGTGTTGTGCTATGAAGGCCTGGTATCCTTAGGCAATGCTCTATGTATCCTTTAATTTAGTTTTCTGAGGTGAAGTGGGATTATTTCGTGGAAGTGCCAAACTAAAAGCAGCTGCTATGAGTAGGACCAGACTGTATTTTCTGAGGGTAAATGAGGAACAGGTTCCCATTTTGAGAGGGCAGTGTATGTGATTGAGATTGAGAATGGAAAGAAAATAAAAGGCTAGTGGAAGAAAGGTTATCCCCAGTGCATAGATATATACTCATGCCCACGGATTCAAAACACTATTTTAGTTCAGCTATCCTATAGTACATTGGAGTGTGTATGAGAGGGCTACGAGGAGAGACAGGAGGAGAAAGGAAGGAAGGGAAGAGGAGGAGGAATGATAAATAATGTAAACATGGCCCTCACAGTCATCATCTTGTTTTTTGCAAATCAATCGAGACTTTCATTCAATTTCATATACAATTGTAGAATTTTAGAGTTGGAAGAGTTCTTTGAGATAATCCAATCTCCTTATTTTACATTTAGAGAAACAATACTCTGAGAGAGGAGAGGTGATTTTTCCTAAGGTCATTCTGCCACATGTTCTGAAAAGCAATGTAGATGAGTGGTTAAGAGTGGGGCCATTGGAGACAGACTGTAAGAGTTGAAATCTCGGTCCTGCCATTTACTACGTGTGTGACCTTGGCAAGCAACTTAACTTCTCCATTTCTTGATTTTCTTTATCTGCAAAATGGGGATTAAAAACAGTACCTACCTCACAGGGTGCTATAAGAATTAAATGAGTTAATGTATGAAAAGCACTAATATAGCACCTGGTACCTGATAACTACTTTATGAGTTAGCTGCTGCTGCTGTTACTTTTATCATGATAATTCTGTCACTGGGAGATCAGTGATTTCCACATACTAAGTTGTCTCTCCCTAGCCTTACAGTGACTAAATAAACCAAGGTAAATCTCCACCATGGCTCTCTTCTAAAGTCACTTAGAGTTTGTCTTGTTAGCAAGTAGAGAATTTAAAACACAAGAGCAAGCCACAGGTGGTGACAATTGAATTCATGCTTTGTGGACTGTCTGAAGGCATCTTCTGCAGTAGGAAAGATAATTGACTTCTTTGCTTTGCACTCTGTTCCATAGCAGCATGTGTTTTCCATACACATTTGCTTTGTCTTAGAGTTTATCATTATCAACATCATAGAGAAATGATATTGTTTGGATGTGAATAGCATTATATGTATATTTGGTTTTTCTGTGAGTTGACGATATCATCATCATGTCTAAACAACATTTCCTTGACTGTGGACCTTCAGGATGCCATGGAGGGCACTGAATGAAAAAGTCAATTAAGCAAATATGAGCCTATCCTTTACCATAGAGTATTTGGAACAACATTCTTTCAGGATTATTACACTTTCAACTGTTGTTGGATTTAAATTATTAATCTTTTTCTTAATGTTTTCTACCTTCTTATTTTAGAAAAAATGAGCTATTTATTAGTGAATTCAAGCTCTGTTTCTCAAGCCTTTGACAAATATCATAATTACTATTTCACAGCTCTAGGCACACAGAATTGTGTACACCTCCATATCACATGCTTCGAGAGAGCAGGAAAGATTTCCTTGTCACCTGGATCCACTGTTACAAATTTTAAGACAAAAAGTTATCATTGAGGATCAAGAATCAGGAAAGGATTATTTTCTCTTGGTTTATACCACTTTTGTGGTTTAAAGGAAGATTGCTTCCAAGGACAATCAATATCCTTGAATAGATATGACATTCCTACCTGATTCATGACTATGAATAGCTATGATTAGAAATTTGAAAATGTTTCATAATGGCTATAGAAAAGTCTCAGTCTCTCTCTCTCTCTCTCTCTCTCTCTCTCCTCCCACCCCTGTTACAAATAAATGTAATAGAGGGAAAAGAGAATGTCTAGGTTTCCATACATAAAAATAAGGATGATTTTAACATGATAAATCATATTTGCCAAAACACAATGTTCAGCATTCAAAGTGAGATATTTTTCATTTTTAAATTTAAATTGTTAGGTTTGAGTGGCATTCAGATTAGTGTACATTCATAATCAACTGAAGCTTAAGAGGGAGTGTTATTCTGGCCATACTCCGAGTGTGTTAATTCTGACCAGAGCAAGCCAAAGTCTTGATTAAAAGAGCAAGTAAAGAGATGGAAAGTGTACTTTAGAAGATAAAGTAATATCAATTAATCTTTATATTATAACAAAGTATTTTATTCTTTTTAGTTATAAAGTCTTTGATTGCTATTTTTTCATTGTCAATGGCCTTATGTGGAAAACAGTTCTCCACACTGACTTGTTAAACTCTCATTCTTCAGTGAACAAAGAACTGTATGTGTTGGTTGAAATGAAGTTAGATGAATTATTTTTACCTTTTAATTTGATTTTGGTATTTTCATTAATAGATTTTATTTTTTTGGTGTTGTTTTACATTAACAGGAAAACTAAGCAAGGTTTTCAAAGCTCCTGTATATACATTTTCTTCCACTCAGCAACCATTTTTATTTACCTAAACTCTACTTTGAATATTTAATATTCTTTCACAGCTTACAAATTTGAGACTATCTTTGTATATTTTTATAATGCAAGTACCCTTGTCAAATTTATGTTCTCTTGTTGTTTCCAGTATCTTGCGCACGAATACATTTCTTTTATAGTTCAGCTCTCACAGCCACCAAAGAACTTTACATTGATCATTCTGATGATGACCCCGCCGCTAAAGCAGTGGCAACTGGGATGGAAAGGATGAGAGAGCTGGAGATTGCAGTGTAACCTAGCAATGACTTAGATGCTTGTGTGGATGGAGGAGCAGTCAGTTCTAGGTTTCTGACTTGAACTACTAATGTGGCCATTAACAGAGATGGGAAGTTTGAGAACATGAACGAATTTTGGGAGGGAGGAAATACTGACTTGCCATACCTAAGGGACCTTTAAGTAAAGATGGCCACTTTATGTTTGAAATAGGCATACATAGCTTAAGAAAGCTCTCAGGGCTAGATTAAAGCTGTGTGAATCGTCAGTGTTCCATGAAAAGAAGAGACATGGCTGAATATGGGATGGACCAGGGAAGCTGTGGCATTTGTAGAAAGGAAAGACCTGTTTCGACGTTAGATGAATTTTATAGATACCTCCTTTTCTGGGTGAAAGCCTAATCCTTGGCTGCAAAACTACATCTCTGGAAGCCTGCTGTTGATACAGTTCTCATTTTGCACTGTTTAGAGCAAAGTCAGACAACTATCCACCTTTCTTCTTAGGTTTCCATAGCACCTTCTGAAGGTCATGTCATGGAAACCTAAGAAGAAAAAGATTAAAACTGGCCTTATAGATACTCAGCGGAATTTCAGTGGTTGTGGTGACAGCTAGCTGAATCAAGTGCCATCCTTTTCCAATATCTTCATCTTTAGTTCTCAGACATTACTGTATTTGTCTTTTTTGTGTGCAAGAGCCACTTCATTCTGCTTTGTAGTAGAGTCGTTTACTTATTGCGTATATTAAGCTGTGAGTTCCTCAGGAGCAGAGCCTATGGTTTATACATTTCCACATTCTCTCCAGCCCCTCTTGGGAGTTTTCAACAATTGTTTATTTATTAATTCAACATGTATTGACCAGGTATCTACTATAAGCAAGGCACTGTGTTTATTCTGAATGACATAGCAATGAATAGAAGAGATAAAAATACCTCCCTTCATGAAGTTTATTTTTTAGTGGGCAGAGACAGATGGCAAATGATAAATAAGTAAGTAAAATATATAGTGTGTAATTTGGTAATAAGTTCTTTGAAAGACAAGAAGAAAAATGAGACATATCACTTTTTGGTATTTTTTGATGGGAGGTTGCAAAGGCTGTGAGGCACACATATGCTGGGGGTTTTCACAAACAGCAAGAGGGTTAGTGCAGCTAGGGTACATGAGGTAAGAAAAAAATGTCCAAAGATGAGTTTGGGATGCTTAGAATAGAAGGAGGTACACCTTGGATGTAACTTGTAGGCCATTATAAAATTTTTGGCTTTTAATTTGAGAAAAATTATATCATTGCTGCTTCTCAGCAAAGGAGAGATGTGATACGACTTAAATTTTAAAAGTTTTATTCTGGGTGCAGTGTGGAAGGCAGTGGTATAAGAAGGAGACCAATTAAGAAACAATTGCAATAATCCAGAAGGTATATGATAGCTTGAACTGATGTGGTCGTGGGAAATTGAAGAGATCTGGTTGGCTTCTGGATATATTTCAAAGGTAGGACCAATAGGATTTACTGATGGATTACATGTGGGATGTGAAAGACAGGAGTCAAGAATGACTTCAGATTCTTTGGCCTGAGCAAACAGAAGAGGCTTGTGGCCATCTGTTAATACCAATATAAAGAATGCTATGAAAGGATTAGGTTTGGGAAGGGGTAGGAATTAGGAGCTCACTTTTGAACATATTATGTTTGATATATCTCGTAGATAACCAAGTACAGATATTGAGTAGGCAGTTGGCTATTCAAAGTTGTGGCTCAGGGGAAAGACCCATGCTGAAGCCGTAAACTGAGAAGTTATGGGTATGTAGACAGTATATGAAGCCAATATACTGGCATGAGATTAGACTGTTGTTGAATCGTGTGTGTGTGTGTGTGTATGTGTGTGTGTCTGCTTTCTCTTTAAACATGCTCATCTCTTGTATTAGTTCAAACCAAGCTACGTGTCTCCAAAGACAGTTTGTAGGTTCAGGAGTTAAATAGTTTCTACTGTGTGTGTGCCTAGAGTAATGCTTAGTGGTTTGGGGGATATAAAGAGATGTAAGACTCATATCCTGCCTTCAAGACCTTAGCATTTGATTAGGGAAAGAAGACCTTGACTTGTAAAACTTTGTTCATACTACAAAACAATATGAACCATTTAAAACATATCACCCAAATGTATAAGCCTTTTTAAAAATCAGCCTGCATCATGCTTTGAAAAGCTATAAGCCTTTTTTAATGATTTCTGTGTTCTATGTGCTTGCCATAAGTGCAACAGGAATTTCAAAATATGAGATAGTGTACATAATAAAGGAGCCACCATTTAGAAGTCTATAGATTTCTTTGAAAATACACATGGTGAAGAGCTGAAGAAAAATAAAGGAGTCAATTTCATGCGAAATAAAACCATAAAGTTAATTGGTTTCAAACTAGATTTTTAAACATTGTATGAAAAGACCAAGTTGCAAAGCTGCAGCAGTGGACTGAAATGGTGATGAAATAATGTAAAGAATGAAAATAAGAACACTTTTACAGGGCTTTTAACTTTATGGAGGACTTTGACGGTTCAGATGGCACTTGGTCTTCTCAAAACTCTCTGTGCTAAGTAGAGCAGTTAATGCTTCTACTGGCCCTAAGACCTTTAGTGGCTCCTAGCTCAGCATTCTCTGGGGAAAGGGGGTTCTTTCAGTGATTTATCATGAAGTTTAAAATTGCTATTTCTAAAACCGATTTAGATCCTGCTGTTCCTATACCAGTATACTCACCAGAAGCGTTGTTTACGTCCTCTCAGTACTATGAAGAACAAAAATTTACCACCACCTAACTCATTAAAAATGCTCTGCAGGCCTGAGGCTCAAAAACCACCATATGAGCACAAAGAGCTCAGTCCCCCTCAAGGACACTTTATTTCCTGAGCTCTCTCACTTTAGAATCCTTCCCTTCCTCAGAGCCCCTGTCTTAAATGTAATATTAAACCAGAGGCGAGAATGTGTTCTTTCTGAATGTAGTGCTCTTACCAGTTTTCATTTCAAATGTGGGATGTGCTAGGTTAATCTTTGTACTCCTCACCACTTTCAAATCCGCTAATGTTTTTTAATCTAACCACTGATTTTAACATTAAAAACACGCACACGCCGTAGAATAACGCTGTCCTTTATTTGCATTCCAATACAAATATTTTTGAAGGCTGACTCTCTTTTACCTTGAATATTTTCTGATGCTGCAACCTCCAGCTTAATCCTTAATGCCTGACAATGTATGCATGTAACACAGAGTGTTATTATTGCCTCCGGCTAGCTTCATGTCATCTAGTTTGTCTTTTACTTGGCTCCTTTGATAGTATTATCAAGACCAATTGTGAATCTGCCAGATGCATTTCCTCGCAAAAGGACAAATCTAAGAAGGCTTGTGTTTTTTCCTTTCTCTTCCAGAACTGCTTGCATTCAAGGACTTCCTCATCCTTTTTTCATGACACTGATCTTGCTTAATCAGAGATGGAGCAAACTGACTGCAAACCCTACCAGCCTCTATCAAAAGTAAAGCATGAAATGGATCTAGCTTACACCAGTTCTTCCGACGAGAGTGAAGATGGAAGAAAACCAAGGCAGTCATACAACTCCAGGGAAACTCTGCAGGAGTATAACCAAGAGCTGAGGATGAATTACAATAGCCAGAGTAGAAAGAGGAAAGAAGTAGAAAAATCTACCCAAGGTATGTTTGTATTAGATTTTTATAACAAATATTATTTCGCATTAGAGAATGCTTATTGTGCATAAACTTTTGTTTCAAAAAAAAATTTGCTGATGTTAACTGGTTAATAATTCACACTGCTTACATATGCTCGGAGAATCTATTTCATATGCCAGCCCAGCTGAGGTTGTAGGTTACATGTGCTTTTTACGGATTATGCATGAATTTGGATGCTACAGTCCTCTTATCAGAGCATTCAAAATTTGTCTAATCCTACAAATAGTCATTTACAGACTGAAGGATAAATAATTTATCGTAAAATGAAAAATAAACAGCTAAGTGCTTTTCAAGCCATTGCTTATATGGGACAAAAGTCTCAAATAAATATTTGGTTGCTAACAAAGCTAACAGGTTACTGGAGACCACCAAACAGGGTTCCAGACAGTCTATCGCCAGAATGTAGAAACATTGTGCAGCCCAGTTTGAAAGGAAAGTAAGAATTTTTTAGAACCCTTCTTACAATAGCCGTATTTTGGAGCATGTTCTTTGGGTAGCCTTAGTTTCTCAATTATGGATTGACAAGACTGTTTCTAACCAAAGGAAAAAAAAAAAGCTAGTAGAAATATGATTTTCTGTTTCAATTGATAGGTAAGCTGTGTTAGACACTATTTTGATGATGTAGAAGATGTTGACATTGGCACAAGTTTTTTTTTATGAATAAGTTAATGCTGAGATAAAAATAATGAACTTAATTATCTCGGTTCTCCAAGTGCGGACTTGACTAGCAGCAACAGCAAAACCTGAGAACGTTTTTTCGAATGTAAATTCTCAAGCCCCACTGTAGACGTACTGAGTCAGAAACCCTGGGGGTGGGACCCATTTGTGGGTTAAAAAACCCCAGGGGATTTTGATTTCTTCTCAAGATTGAAAATTATTGCTCCAACCCTCCAAAATCTTTTTTACTCAGATGGCTTCAATGATCACATCTATCTGAGTGACTTTCAAATATTTATCTTCAGAACTAACCTACTTTCTAAACTCTAGTCTTAAATTTTCAGTTAAGCTCCCCAACATTTCCAAATGAATAATACACTAGCATTTCTAAACCAATTTATCTAAAGTGAAAGCAATCATTTTAACACTCCTAATCCCACTCATCTTCCTTATATCACCTATATCTGTTAATGATGCTCCCCTTCTCCCAGTCAACCACACATACTTTCTGATCTAATCACTTTCCTCATCCAGCAGAGTGAATGTCTATATCTCTCAAATTCATTTCTCCTCTCCATTCCCATGATCATTACTCTTATTACATCTTACCTAGATTGTTTTTTGTTTCTTAACTGGTCTACCTGGATCTCACTCCATCCCTTTTCAATCTTTTTGCTGTGCTGTCAAATCTTTCTTGGAAGACAATTTTCTGCTATCTCTCTTTATTCATACCCAACCATCTTTCAAGGCGTAACTTACAAGCATCCTTTTCCACTGAATCCTTGCTGTACCATCACCCCCCCCCCCCAACATCATCGCTGTTTCACTGTGTAGGTGATCTTCCTTCATGAACTTTAAGAATACATTCTTTTTACACCACCCGCCTTTTTTGTTGAGACAGAGTCTCACTCTGTCACCCAGGCTGGAGTGCAGTGGCACGATATTGGCTTACTGCAAACTCTGCCTCCTGGGTTCAAGTGATTTTCGTGACTCGGCCTCCTGAGTAGCTAAGATTACAGGTGCAGGCCACCATGCCTGGCTAATATTTTTTTTGCATTTTTAATAGAGACGGGGTTTCACCATGTTGACCAGGCTGATCTCGAACTCCTGGCCTCATGTGATCCACCTGCCTCAGTCTCCCTAAGTGCTGGAATTACAGGCATGAGCCACCACGCTCGGCCTCTTTTTACCTCTTATTATGATTGTATATATTTTCCTAGATTGTGTACTCAATGAAGATGGGGATCATGGTTTCCTGGTAGATCTCTATTTTCTATAAAACTTTGCATATAATATATGCTTTATAATTGTTTCGTTTAAGGAATTAGTTGCTATCAACTGAAACATAAGTGCTTATCATGCATTGAAAACTACTCTTTAAATATTGCCATGTCAAATGAAATGATTACAGGTGAAAACTACAGTACACTCTAATTAGTACTTGAATCTTACATTTTAAAAACAACATTAAATTGAGCCAAAATTCATGCTAACACTTAAATAATTATTACATATTTGTGATGTTAACTGTATTACTCATTTTTATCCCTTAACATAATTGGTAAAAGTTTTATATATTTCTTTTCAAGGAATTCATTTTAATATTTCCAACTTTTTTCAGTTAATATCATGTAAATTTGTTCTAAAATAATTTTCTTCTGCCTGACAACTGGGAAATGATTTCCTATGGAAATGTTTTTGGCTTTAGGAAATGCCAACTTCTCGTTAAAATATTTATCTGTGAGTTTATCTTCATAGAAGATGAATTTACAATTGTGATTTATGAGTTGTGGTTTTAGGATGTAGAGCGGTTGAGTGAGTAGAAATAAGAATGCATTCTGGTGACAGTTCTGAAAACATAAGCAATTTTATGCTGAGTCAGTATAAAGAACTGGCCAGCCTCAGATTTTGTCTCTGTGCAGTTTCATCAAAAGGAATTTGGGGTAAAAGGGGAGTTTGTCTCCATGATGTCATTCTAACTTCCTTTCAATGGATGATTTTTATTCAATAAGCTTTTATTTAGTCATTAATAAGTGTCAGGCCTTGAAGCCAATGCTGAGGATGGAGATGACTGCATGCAGGAAACTTACAGTGCAGTGGAGAATACGGACACTCAAAATATGTTATTGCAATTAAATGTATGAAGTACTTTTACAGATGAAAAAGGTGTTGTGGAAGTACACAGAATGAATCAATTAACTTCTTTAGAGGAATTACGGTACATAGAAATGTGATATTTGACCTAAGTTAAAATTTGCATAAAAGTTTACCAAAAAGACATTCCTAGAGAGCAGAAAAGCAAGTGCAAAGTATAAAACTCTGAAGAAGATGAGAGCAAGGTATGCTGGGGCCAGATTGTGAAGTCTTGCATGCCCAATGTAGGAAGTTTTAAAAATTTCCTTTAAGCATTGAAAAAGGGCTTTTAATTGGTGGAGAATTTCATGATGAATTACAATTTTTAGGATAAGAAGTATATACAAGAGAATTGTAGAAGTGTAGGCAGCAGTGTAGAAGATTGATTGCAGTTGGGAATAACTGAATGCAGGGAGAAAAATCTGTGAGGCCACTGAATTAGGCCAGAGCTAAGAATGATGTTAGAGGTCTAAACAATGTCTGTGGAGGTGAAAAGACACGTTCAAGAGATATAAGTGTGTTCAAACTGATAGAACTTTATAATTGATTACTGGTTGAGGTTGAAAGAAATAATTGCGTCAAGGATGACTCTAAAGTTTTAAGTTTGTGAAACAAGAGAGGATAGTGATTAATTTACCAAGAGATGGAACACAGTAGGAGGAGCAGGTTTGGAAGGGAAGAAGATGAGTTTCTTTTTAGACATGTTAAGTTTAAGATGCTGGTGTGACATTCAGGTGGCTTTTCCCATCAGCGATTGGAAATGTGTGTCTAGGATTCGGAACAGATCTGGGCTGTTGTTATAAGTAGATTTGAGCTCATCAGTATCTCAGAGTAGAGATGCCTGGGGATGGATGAGATTACCCAGGGAGAGTGTGTAAAGGGTTGAGACTAGAAAAAGGCCAAGGACAAAAACCTGAATCTATCATCCATGAACTGACATAAACACATTTTGAACCAATTTATATTTTTAGCCAGCACCATCCTTCAGCACACTGACTTGTATAAAATAAAGTATACAGATCCGGGAGCTAAAAGCCTGAAACAGGATCTCATCTGCTACTGACTGCCGATCTGTAGAGACACCTAGGAGGGAAAATATGTAGCTCTTTGAAGGAGAAATGACTTGTCCTATGTTAGGCAAAATGGTGGACCCAATTATCATCTTTTTTGTAAGATCTGGAATTCTCTTTGTTGTCTTAGTCCATGTATTACTAACTATGAGTCAGAAAAAATGTCTATAATTTTTGCAGATGTATGTTAGTGGTTGCATCTTGCACGAATCAAGGTAATGCTGAGCATAACACATTATTTTAAAGGAATAAGATCTCAAAAAATCATTGAGTTTTAGACCAAGAAGGATGAATGCAAACAAAATGTTGATTAGGCACGTGCTATGGTGCCAGATATGGTGCTAGATGCCTTTTAAGTTTACTAGCTATGTAACCTTAAGCAAGATACTTCAACTCTGAACCTGTTTTCTCTTCTGCAAAATTGACTTCGTCATCATCACTATCGTCACAATAATAATAATAAATTTTGAATTGTTCCTATTCTATTCTAGCACTCTGCAAGGTGCTTTACATTCACTCCTCATAAACACCTGATAAGATATGTGCTATTATCCCCAGTTTACAGATGAGATAGCTGAGGCTTGGAGAGAAATAATTTGCCAGAGGTTGCATAGCTAAAGGAGTGGTGAGAATTAAGATCAGAAATCAAGTCTATGGCTCTAAAGCTCCCATTCTTCACTATACCACACTGTCCTTCATACCTATGTCAGGACGTTGTGATAAGTATTGATTGCCATCACGAGAGTCACGATCTTTAGGAATTCAAAAAAAATGTTAGTTTCCCTTCATTTTCTTCCACAACAACCTTGCCAGCCTCCAGTGACCAAGCATTTATAAAGAGGTTAAACACCTTTTCATTCTGGTTATCATTAGAAAAGGGCAGATGGTATGCTATATAATTTACCATGAAATATTCCTGGGTCTGCTTATTCTACTTTTTAGGGAAGTTAATGCTTTATCTAATTGAAGGCTTGTTTTGAGAAGAATTAATTAAGATAAAATACTCTATACCATCTGAAAATGCGTTCATATTATCTTTATTTTCCAAACCAGCAGCGGCCTACTCGATGTATACATGGAGTGCTAGACTCTAAAACTGAATTTTTCAAAAGCTTTTAAATTAGGGGATGGACAGTAATATAGTATTATTCACGATTTTTTGCTAACAGGATGAATGAACCGTAGGCAGGTTTATTTCATATGACTTTTGGCAGGTTGAATGGTAAGGGTAGATTTCCTAGAGGCACACAGGCTAGCTATTCTTCCCAAGCAACCTCACATCCAAGGGAGGCATCAATTAACTAAGAAATTAGTATTAAAAATGAAAATATAAATGTATGGATATATACACCAAGGGTAATAATTTTAGTTACGAGAATTGGCCAATAATTTTATATAGATAAGTTTTTGAATATTCCCATTTTACTACAAAGTAATTATGAATGAGATGTCACCCATGCATAAAAAGGAGGTATGTTGAGGACATGCTACAAATCTCACAAGATCATAGACTCCTAGGGTATTACAGATGACACAAACATTTCATTTGTGTCAACTAAGTCTTTTCTTTTGGTGCTTCTTTTTATCCAGATAGAGTTTTTGTTTGGTTAGTTGGTTGGTTGGTTGTTTTTCTCTTCAAGATTACAACCTAAACTCATATCTCATGTTATTGCCATCTGGTGGAAAAAATTTAAAACTACCTTTTTTTTGTTGTTGTTGTTGTTGTTGTTGTTGTTGTTGTTGTGATGGATTCTTGCTCTGTCGCCCAGGCTGGAGTGCAGTGGCATGATCTCAGCTCACTGAAACCTCTGCCTCCTGGGTTAGTGATTCTCCTGCCTCAGCCACCTCAGTAGCTGGGATTACAGGCATGTGCCACCACACCTAGCTAATTTTTGTATTTTTAATAGAGACAGAGTTTCACCATGTTGGCCAGGCTGATCTCAAACTCCTGATCTCAAGTGATCTGCCCAAAGCGGTTTAGCCTCCCAAAGTGCTGGGATTACAGGCCTAAGCCATCACACCTGGCTAATACTGCCAATTTTTATTTGCCAAGATTACATGGAAGGAAAGTTTATCTGTCATCCATCCATCCATCCATTCATCCATCCGTTTGTTTATTTATATACTTATGCATCAGCATTCATTGAATATAAACTATGTGACAGGTACTGGGCTAGGTAAATGAAGTTAATCTTGAAATATATGTACCTTAATGACTATTAATTTCTCTCTTTTTGCCCCGGTTTGATGAACCACTTCGTCCCACAGCAGAAAATGCTTAAGCAGCATTGCTACCTGTGTATTCAAGGAGTAGACAGAAGCCAAAATTTGAAAAGCGCATTTCTCTGTTTTTAGATCAAGCATTTAGCAATAGTTTAATTGATTGTTTGCTTATATGTAGACAGTTTAGATATCAGTTTCTACTAAAACCATGAAGGATTCAATCTCAGGATCTGTATTTACATGGCAAAGATCACAGATGGCAGGTATAATATTAATGTAGCAAGACCTATAAAATGAAATTTTCAGCAGATTTTGATCACATTTAATGAATTTTCTCCTGTGAGAATGTTATGCTTCTAGTTGTCACAAGTTTCTAGCATAAAATCTATAATGACTGCTCTGAAAGAATTTAGACTACAAGAGAAATTAGCCAGGTGATTTAACAATAACTCCAGTTGGCTCACCAGTGTTACTAGTTAGTAACACGAGTGACATGAAAATTTATTCAATAAGCATTTACTTACACAGCATCTAAAACTGGAATGGAATGTCCATGACACTTGTGCCACTGCTTTCTCTACTTCTCCCATGGAAGACATCCCTAATTAATCATGATGCTCTCTCTGTTGTTGAGACCAACTTCACCCTCACATCCCTTTCAACACAGCCTTTCACCCAAGCATTGTCAATCAATTAGAGTTGACAAAAGACAAAACCTATTTCTAAACTGTGGTCTTCTTATCTGTGCAAAGTTCTGTGTTAAACTCTGAAGATTATAGGTGAATAAGAAGTAGCCTTTGCTCTCAAGAAATTCAGAGTACCATTGGGAAGGTACATGTCAATAGGCAATAGTGATGCAGTATGATAGGTGTCATAATAGTGGTATATGTAAAGTACCATGGGGGTCAAGAAGCTAGAACCCTGTAGTGTATTCTGCCAAGGGCATGGTGACATTGATTATGAGAGAAATATCTAGCATTTATTCAGCATCAGATTGTAAGTAAGCCACTTTAAATAGATTATGTTATTTAATCTTCCCAGCAATGCTGTGAAGTTGGGATCATTAATATATCCATTTTACAATGAATAAAATAAGCACAGAGATGCTAAGCAACTTGCCCAATATTACAGAGGTAGTAAGTGATAGAACTAGGATTGGAACCCAGGCAGTCTGAAATTAGAGCCCACTGTCATAAATACTATGGACAGATAGACAGCTCTAAATTTAGATTCCAAATTTAAAGAAATGGTGTCACTATGTGTGGGGGGGGGGGAGTATGTGGTTATTGCATGTATTTGGAGACATATAATATTGCTAAAATGTTCATATTACCCAAAGTGATCAATTGATTCAATATAATGCCTATCAAAATCCCAATGTCATTTTTCACAGAAATAGAAATAGGTGGTTCTATTCTGTGAAACTACGGGAGTAGAAGAGATTACTAGTGAAAACACATGTGGTCAGAAATAAAGAGAGCCAATTATGATACCCTGAGAAACACTGAATTTAAAATAGTGGGCAGAAGCCACGAAGTGGTCTTGATGTATCGTAGAAGAACCAAAAAGAATGGGTTATCACATAAGCCAAAGGAGGAGACTTTTCAGCAGGAAAATGTGGCTAATATTGTCAAATAAAGACAGTAAAACAGGAAGGTGAGAAGGTCACTGCTGACTTTAGACGAGATTGTCCACTTTGACTGGACGTTAAAATCACCTGGGGAGTTTTACAAATCTCAGTTCCAAAACTGTTCCCCAGAACAATTAAATCACAGTTTCCAGTGGGTGGGACTCAAGCATTGAAAAAAAAGTCTCCTTGGGGATGCCAGTGTGCATCCAAGATAGGGATCCACTGCCTCAAAATAAGCAGTTTCAATAATATTAGAGAAAGATGCCAACTCACAAGGATTTGAAGAGCGAGTGCAAGTGAATGTAGATGTATTTATTGTCATAAGGCTCAATCCAGAATGTTTCTGGATCTCAGAAGGAAAGACTTTGAAAGGGTAATGATCACTGCATGCTCTAAGACAGGACATAAATTACAAAATATAGTGGTAAGAAGTTAAAGTAGTTTATGCCTTGATGGTCTCATCCAAGAAAAATAAGAGACAAGGTTAAAATCAAAGGCTTCAGATGAATAACAAGAGCTTTTGACTAGGCCAAAACAGAATTGCACATGCCTATCTAGAGCTCAGGTGAGAAGGAACTGAAGATGGAGATGTGGGAACATTAATGGCAATAAATATTGTTGATCACTGTGTGCCAGGTACTCTGCTAACTGAACTTGCATATACTTTTTATTGAGTCCTTATTGCAACCCTATGATGTAAAGATGATCATCATGGTGGTGAGAGACAACCGAACAGTAAACTCTGCCCCTAAATTTCACCTTCCCTTGCCATTATGTCATGTTGATTTACTGCCATCACCATCAACTAGGAAGTTTTCCACTTAGTGCCAAATCCACAGATGGTCTGGGTTTTGTTTCTAACAGGAGAGAGAATATTTTCTTATATAAACATTTATACAACACATACCTTCATATAAATGATTTTATAAGTTATGCTGATGAGTACAAATGTATATATATGTTGTACAGGTAAGTTTGGAACCCAGTATTGGAGAAGGAAAAGGGTCCAGAAAAGTGGAGAAATGGAGGAGGGAGGTTTATAGTGATGCAGTATAGATGTTGCACCTTCAAGCATCTTTTTGAAGATCATCATTTTTGTAAAACTCCCTCTTTCCTCTTCATCAGTTAGCTAGGACTATAGGTAAACACAGTCAGCGACCATCCCTTCCTAGATACCAATTTATTACCACATGGAAGGGTCACGTAGTAGGGCTAAATTTGATTTAAATAGTTTGCTATATATATTCTTGAATTAACTTTATGAATCAATATACAATTACAGTTAACTACATACATATTACACAGATGTAATTTTACCTTTGACCATCACGTCTCTTGGTGGACATTCTTTAGCTAGGTCCGTTTCTCAATTATTTTGTCTTGCTGCTTCTGAGGCTGTATGATCTTTTGATCTCAGTCTGAAAATAGCTTTTGCCTCTGCGCATTCATTCCATTTCTATGGTCTATCTCTGAGCCCACTTTGCTCAATGCTGTGTTCAACCCTTTAATGCCTCTTCCTAAATCTAGATTAAAAACTGTACCACAGTAAGATAATTGATTCCAGTGTTTTCTTCTTAAATAACTCTTTACTAAATGGAGTTGTGTATTTCTTCTGAGGATCTACATAATATCAGAAGTAAAAGACTGACTCCCTGGCTAAGTGTCACACAGATGACTATACCCTGGGAAACAAAGCAACTGCTTGTTTTGGGTACATAGTTTTGTTCCTCCTTTTAAATTGCTTCAGCTAATGGGCAGGATCAATGGGGATACGTATTCGTGGGACTGTGAAGACTGGGACAAAACTTTGTCTTTTTTTTTTTTCCTTTTAACACTTTAGGACCCATTTATTATATAATTAACACAAAGGCAGAGACAAGGGTCAGTCAAGTAATCTGAATGAGAAACACAATAGATAACGTGGCTGAAGTAGAAGGACTGTTCAAGAATTATGACAAAGGAAGCTTAGTGAAATACAGAAGGAGTCAGTTGCTAAACCTAAAGGGTGAAGTGAAAGAGCATAGATTTGATTCAATAGATGACAGGGAACCTCGGAGGGTTTCAGTTCATAGGATTGATTGGAACTGTATCCAAATTACATGCTGCTTCTCTTTTATTACAAGGATTTGAGGAAGATTCAGAAATGGCATTTTGAAATGTAGCAATATTTCATATTAACAGTCAAAAGCAGTTTTAAATATCTGCAAAGGCATAACCATGAGGTATGCCAACATGTCCAGTTGGGAAATCGTCCTGTCAGAAAACTGGTATTCTGCTTTTTTGGTCATCTGTGATGCAGACCTGGCTCCATATACAAATAAGTTCTATTTATTTTCAGCACTTTCATTCTCATTATAATTCTGAAAGGGTCTAGAGGTGACTGAAGATAAACCTTGAATCCCTTGGAATCTTGACAATATTCTCATTTGAAGCCTTTATACCAAAAGATGAGAATTCTTCTGTCCCGCCAGTATAAACTGAACCATATGCAGTGCTATTTTGATGCCAATCATTCTTTTGACACATGAAGTATTTAATTTTATTACTCTAGAATCTAACTGAAGAAATGACCCTTTGTGTCTTTTATGTCATGGAAGAAAGCAGTTAGAAATAAGCTCAAAGGCAAAAAAATATTAATAAGGACACACCCAAACCTTTCATGAAATTTCAAGCTTTGAGTTTAGATTTATTTCTCAAACTTCAACTGAGATATTTATAAGGCTTCACTACTAAAGTTCAATTATGTCTTCTCATTAATGGTTCAATTCCAAAGTTTCAAGAACACTTAAAAAATTATCACATTGACATACAACCAGGCTGAATGCTAATATGTCTCAAATTAATCAATAAATATGGTCAAAAATTACCTTCACTAACTGGAAAAAAAATAATCTGTGCGCCGGGCGCGGTGGCTCAAGCCTGTAATCCCAGCACTTTGGGAGGCCGAGGCGGGTGGATCACGAGGTCAAGAGATCGAGACCATCCTGGTCAACATGGTGAAACCCCGTCTCTACTAAAAATACAAAAAATTAGCTGGGCATGGTGGCGTGTGCCTGTAATCCCAGCTACTCAGGAGGCTGAGGCAGGAGAATTGCCTGAACCCAGGAGGCGGAGGTTGCGGTGAGCCGAGATCGCGCCATTGCACTCCAGCCTGGGTAACAAGAGCGAAACTCCGTCTCAAAAAAAAAAAAAAAAAAAATCTGTGGTTTTGATAAATGAGATCATCACAAGAAATGCAGAATTATATTGTATGCTTTATTTGTATAAATATACATATACATATTTATGTCATATATTTAGTAATCAGATAGACACACACATACACCATACATAAGGAACAATGAAGTGGATCAATTTGTAAAGGGATTCTTCTCTAATTTTTTTCTATTGATTTCATTTTCTTAAGCAAGATGTACTAGTTTATAATAGTGGAGAGGCAAAACAGAAGAGACATTATATGGAGTAGCAACTATCATTCATACACGGACACTTGTGCTCCTTTTTCTCCTGCAGCTTACCATCCCACATACTCTAAGCCTCAGGTATGCTTGTCAAGTGTTATCGGTTGGCAAGCTATATGTTTCTCAATGGTTTCCCTCAGACTACCTCTTGGATAGAAGAGAGTCAAGCTGATTTCTGAAGCATTCTAACCATAACACACAGGCAAGACATTTAGTCAGTGTGTTCTTTCCAAGCTGCATTATGATTGGCAGTAGCAAAGCATTTGGTCAATGGACCAGGGAACATACCTGATCAATTTAACTTTAAGGTACAAGTGGGCTGGCTGTACCGTCATTCTGCCACCAAGTTTTTAGAATTTACTTTAGAGCTTGGAACAGTATTTGGCACATAATAGATGCTCAATGGATATATATTGAACAAATGAATTTATTAAATGTATAACAGCACTTTTTTGTAAATTAAGTTGGAAAGAGGCTCAAATTAGAATATTTGTCACGTTGAATGTTATCTGTATATGTTTTAACTTTTCACAGAAAAGTATGTGGTAGTTTTAGTAAATGTTGTTTTGTCATAACATAAACATTAATTTTAGATAAAATAATTACACCACTGAAGTCCAAGTTTTCCTAACCCTTTGCAGTTAACAAGAGTTAGTCTAAAATTTATTGGCTAAAGGCTTTCTAAAACACATGCATCTTCTTTTTATCATGCCTTGGTTTGTAGAATTGCATTTGGATGTGGAATTGGTTTAGAACCTTATGTGTGTGCACAGAAGGATATTATTCTGGTCAGTTGCTTCCACTTTCATTGCACTAGACTCTAGATATAGAAACCATTGAAAAATGGCCTCAATTCAGAAATAAAGAGAGCCTAAAAGCTTGGAGATGGCTTTGTATTTTCGATATTGGTCTCATTCTTATCAATGCCAACAACCAGAGTGCGTGGAAATGTAGATATTCCAATTAAACAAGGCTACTTTTTATTTTCTGGGGGTTTCTTTTGTTAATTGTGGTTGCACAGTACTAATAGGATGATTTAAAATGCATATTTGAAACTTTTATTTGCATGTATTTATGTACTGTGGGATTAAAATGTACATTTCAGTATAAAGTCTGGAGCCTATGTTGTTAGAATTGTGCCTTCATAAGAATACTGTGAAGGCTGTCACAGTTGAAGTTATAATCTTACATGACATACGAATTCAACAAGAGTGTCTTCAGAACTTTTTAACAGTCTAAACAGACTTCTCATAGTCATTCTTTTGGTAAAACACTTGCACGTTTGCTAAGATATAGTTTTAAAACATGGAAGCTATAAAAGGAAAACAATTACGTAGCTTTTATTACTCAGGTTTCGAACCAAAGTTCATAGCACTTAAAACTGAATCACAAGGCTGCCAAGGACCTTAGGAGAACATCCCTTTCAGGCAGGATCACACTAAGCCTACTCCACTAAAAATTACGTAAAATTTGATTCTATTTCGGCCCTACCACCAAGTTTTTGTGATAGTGTGTTGATTTTTTTACTCCCTACGTTATTACAAATCTACATAAACTTTCATTCTATATAAACTTGTCTCACCAGTGTTCAACTCAGCAATCACTGTTTCAAAAAGAAGTATTCAATACATATTTATTGATCACTGATTTTAAAGGCATCAGGAAATTTCTCCCATTTGCTGGTATTTGATAATGTTTATTACTAAGCACGTTTTACCCGTGGGTCCTTTCACCTTACAGAGCATGGAGTATAACCAGTAACCATTAACCAGTAAGCAGACACTTTGATACAGTACAATATTTTGCACATAATAGGTTAGGTATTTAACAAATATTTAGTAAATTGAATTAAAAAAATTGGTTGTCTTTGTTTTGATGTATTTGTTGCTGAATTATTCGTGATGCTATAATAGAAAGAATACTGAATTGATAGTAATTTGGGTTCAAATTGCGCTTTTACTTAAGAGCCTAACACAGTGTCATCACAGAATAAGTGCTTAGGAAACGCTTTCCAAATGAACTAATGAATTGAGTTGAACAAATAAAGCCTTGCGCCCCCTTCCCCTGCAGCCCTCTCATTTGGCTCTTCTCACCTTTCAATGTGCCTCAAGCATTGCTTTCCTCTGAGGCCAGTGTTTCTTCATCACTGGTGCCTTTGGAACCTACTCTTCATTATCCTATGCTTTACAAACCAAATTCTTCACTACAGCACTAAGATTCCTGTACCCTATGTTAAAAACCAACAAGCCTCAATAAAATAAGAAACCTATTTCATGGTATATGCCATCCAGCTATACTACTACCAATCTTAAAGGCATGGTCCCTCATTTCTTTCATGTTTTTGGATGTGATAAAATTATTTCTATTGTTCCAAATTTGGCTATACTCCTAGGTACATTTGCACCAGCTTTCATCTCTGACTGAAGCGCTGTTTCAAATCCATTCTTTCCTTCTAGGGGAAAGAACAATGAAGTGGATCAATTTGTAATGGGATTGTTCTCTAATTTTTACCTGGCTAGGTTCTCTATTTTTTTTTTTTTTACCTGGCTAGGTTCTTCTTAGCCTGAGTCTCTACCTAGAGTCTCTACCTAGAAACTGCTTGCTCTGGAAAGTCTTCCTTGGTGCCTTGCAATCTTGGGTGAATGCTCCTGCTGTATGCTCCTAGAGCACTCTGTACTTATCACTACCATAGCACTAATCACCCTGAATTGTAATTGGCTTGTTTCTCCAGCCAGACTAAATTTATTGCGGTCAGAGACTATGCCTTATTTACTTTCATAAACCCTTCCATATAATAAGTGCTCAAAAATATTTTTTTTTGATGAGATAACTTTTACAACGTTTTGTTTCCACTTATGTAAAGTGAGGATGTTTCCTTGCTGTGGTACAGAGGATCAACCGAAATTGTATGCATAAATCATTCTGAAGAGTGCCAGGACACAATAATTATTTCCGATTGTCAAATCCTTTCACAGATGCTTTTAACACAGAGATTGCCAGTTTCAGCCATTTTCAAAGAGAGATTTCCTCCCCATACATAGGATCTAGCAAGTTGTGTCACTGTAAAGAACAGAACGAATTGGAACTGTATAGATAGGAATAAGGGAGAATTCTATCTCACATTAGCCAGTCTGACTTTGTTGAGGATCTTAAGTTCCCATGCCCTTGCTCTGTAAGGCATATAGAAGAGCAATAGTGGAAACAGATTTAACAAAATGTTCAGCCCTATTATGGTAACTATAGTTGCGATACTCCAGTTAAGCTGCTGTGAAACACCAGAGAATGGTTTTCAGTTCAAATCTTCTAGAGAATGTTTGATAAAAATGATGCCTGTAATCCCAGCACTTTGGGAGGCCAAGGCGGGTAGATCACCTGAGGTCAGGAGTTCAAGACCAGCCTGGCCAACATGGCAAAACCCCATCTCTACTAAAAATACACAAAATTAGCCTGGCATGGTGGCAAACGTCTATAATCCCAGCTACTTGGGAGGCTGCGGCAGGAGAATCGCTTGGACCCAGGAGGCGGAGGTTGCAGTGAGCCAGGATTCGCGCCACTGGATTCCAGCCTGGGCAACAAGAGTGAAAATCTATCTTAAAAAAAAAAAAAAAATAGACACAATTAACATCAAATCATAGAGTTTTTAAATCCTAAAAGAGTATTAATTAAAATTTCTAACATTATCTTTTCCATGCACATTAATGAGTTGGATTAGAAGAGTCTTACTTGGCTATAATTTGCTAAAAGCATCATGGCTTTTGTACACTGTAGATTCTGTAAACTTTCTGCAAAATAGTTCAGCAGTAAATCTTGTGCTCCCTCTAATAATTTCTGATGGCATTGACCCTGTGAATGGAGTTTTAGTGAACCTTCAACAGCAGATGAGTCTTTCTCCACAGGGCTCTTCATCATCTTCTATTGCCTTCATGCCACAAACTCATTTGAAATGTTTTATAATCCAATTACTGTCAGTAACTTACTTCAGTTACAAACGTTGCATAGCCATATTTAAAAAAATTCTGTACAAACTAATGGATCATTATATTGGGAAGGTTCCAGAACTGTTAAAATTTTGAACGAATTAGTACCAACAGTGTCCTTCACTAGATTTTGGGGAGGCACATTCTATTGATGTTGTAGTTTGAATAAGTGGAAATATTGCTCTTTGTGATACTGATGGCCTTCCTAACTAAGCAATCACTGGATTATTTTACAATTAAGTCTACTCAGAGTGAGAATGAAAGAGTTTCTAATCTTCCAAGGGATTTTTTTTCTTCCTTGAAAGGTTAGGATAACTAAAATTGGTAGCTCATAAAAAGTCTAAATCAATATTGCCATTGACTTAATACACATAAGAGGCTTAACTTCATAGGTGACTTCTGAACAGCTGAAACAAAACAAAAATCAGTCTCTGGTGAGTTCCCAAGTTTAAAATAAAGTTGAAAGCTGTTACAGAAAAATGCTTCTAGACAGCAATGACAGCAGAGTGGGACCTTGTAAACCATTACACTTCAGCATATAAATCCTCATCCTTACCCATTTTTAAGAACAATAATAGCTAATCTTTATTATGTGTCAAACACTGTTCTAAGCATGATTTCATTTAACCTTTAAAACAATCCTATAATATTTAGCCACATTTCTAATCCCCATTTTACAGATTATGAAACTGAGACCTGGAGAAGGAGGTTAACTTTCCTAAGATGACACAGACAGTAAATAGCTCAGTTGAGACTTGAACATATGTTTGTTGGACACTAAGGGTCATGCCCTTAAATAATATACTATAATGTATATGTAGAAAGGCATTCATAAAATGTAGTCATTGGTGTTAAATGGGTCTATAATGAAAGCTGGTGCTCTTTACATACAATTGGAAATATCTGCGTGTTTTTCCTAGTTAATAGGGAATGGTATAGCCTGAGCCTTCTGGACTTTAATGTCAGGGATCCACTCTGATTAACATTAGGCCCATATAATTTTCAAGGTTGCTGTACAAGACCAAAATACATGCCATGGCCAAGGGACAGTGTTCTTTTCTTTGCCAGATTTGCTGTCTAGGGTGAAGATCAAATTATTGACCTCTCTCTTTCTAACATTATGAAGTAACTGCCTGAATTAACTGAGCGAGAAATAATTTACTCAATGATAACCAATATATTCCAAGGTCTTCAGTTTTACAGCTTCACTTCTTTTAAAGTTCATACCATCTGACTATTGTTTCCTCCTTCCTTCTACCTCATTAAGGTGGTTTATCAATCTTCAGACTGAAAGACATTTTTCAGGATTTGATTCTTGCATTGTGGCCTTTCTCATTTCATTCCCTACCACTATTTGCAAGAAATCCAGCATTTAGGTTAATGATTTTTCTAATTTCTAAGCCTTAGAGTTTCTTGAAATCCTCAGCCCTTGTCAAGGTCACTAAGGTCTCCATGGTGCTAAATTCAATGGTCAATTCTCAGTTTTCATCTTGACATTTCGGCAGCATTTGACACCACGGATTACTCACTGTTTCCTGTTTATCTGGTTTTCAAGATACCATATTCTGTGTCCTCCTATCCCACTGACTGTTCCCCTCACTCTCCTTTATTGGATCCTTCTCATCATCCCAACTATTAGACATCAGACAGCCTGAGAATCCAGCCTTCAGACCTCTTCCTTGGTCAGCTCATCTTCTTTCACGTGGTTAATATCATTGATATACAGAAAACAAACGTTTACATCACCAGCTTTGACCTCTCCCTTGAAATTCAGATTCGTTTATTCAGCTGGTTATTTTTTATTTCCACGTGCATGTCTGATAAGTATCTTAAACTTAACGTATCTGTATCAGACACCTTTGATTCACCTCGTATTTTCACCCCACCTTTTTATTCCAGCTATTGCTGCAGCTACCAGCTACATGCAGATATACACTAACAACATGTTTTTTCAACTGCATCAGATAGGTTTCATTCCTGCCTTTTCTGCAACTTGTATGTGGAATGCCTGTAGCAACGCACTCGGACTTTCTGAGGCATGTGCAAGCCTGAAAGTGTGAGTGGGTTAACACATCATGGGACAACCCTTGACCTAGAAGAGAAAGAGTCATTCATGACTACATCTCTCTTTTGTATTTGAGCAGACAATTCTCCCAGGCATTTTACAAGCTCTTCAGAGGGTCCCCTATAAGGTCAAGCCTCAGCTGCTCTTAGCTGTAACCAGCTCAAAAACTCACCCTTTGACTTGCCTTCTTTGTTTCATTTTAATGATGCTCAAATCTTATTTTGAGGATCACTTTCCAAAATTTACTTTCTACACACAATCTCTTCTTTCACTATCTGCTTTTTGGAAAACCCAAGCTGAGACAATATTCAGAACAGAACTCCTGACCCTCCCTTCAAAATCTGCTCCTCCAACTTTCTCTGTCTCAGATTCTGGCAACTCTTTAGTTCAGGTATTTATGTCAAAAACCTTGACATGATTCCTGACCTCATCCATTTTACCATCAATCCTTGTCATCTCTGTATTCAAAATATATCCAAAATCTGACATTGTTATCATCACCTATTTTGCTACCACCCTGATCCAAGCCACCAGCAGTTTTCATATTAATTTTTACAATACTCCTTGGACTGATTTCCCTCCTTTTATGCCCTTACACCCCTACAATTTACTCCAAATACAATAATCAGAGTGATATCGTTAAAGCCTAAAGCATATCACTTCCCTGCTCAAAACCTGCAATGGCTCCCCATCTCACTGAGGACACAGTCCTACATAATGAGGCTTCCCTTTACATGTGTGACTCTATCTTCTACTACTCTCTTTCTCAACCCTTCTGTTACAACCATTCTGTGATGATTCTGAAAAATATAGGCAATCCCTATTCCCTCTGCCTGAAATGTTCTTTCCCTTGCTATCTACCTGGATAGAGGCCTGGCTCGGTCTCTTGCCTGACGCAGGTTCTCATCCAGATGTCACCTTCTCAGAGAGGCATTCCCTGACTATGCTATTGAAAATTATAACCCTCCTCTAACACATCTGTTTTCCTGCTTTTTTCTCTCCATAGTACTTATGATTTAGGTGACCATATGATTTATTGTCTAAACTTGGACATTTTTGAGAGCAAAAGGGTGCGCTAGGAATAATTACACTAGGGCCACAGGTATAAACAAACCAGTACTATCTGAGAAAACTGAGACATTATGGTCACCCTATTTATCACCATCTGACATACTGTTTTGCTTATTTCTATTTATGCTTTACATATTTAATTATACTTACTACATACATATTTACTTACTGTACTATATGTCCAAATATGTATAACTATATATTTATGTATAATTATTAGTATATTTTTATTTTATTCATTTGTTTTCTGTCTTTCATACTAAATTAAGTTCTGTGAGAGCAAAGAATTTTGTGTTCTGTTCTTTGCTGAGTCCCAGTGTTTGAACACTGCCTAGGACATACTAAGCATGTTGTAAATATTTAAGTAAAGCAAACAAAATACTAAAATAATGCCTGGCACATAATTATCTTTCAGTATTAGTTATTGTTATTAATACTTATAGTTATTATTGTTGTTGTTTGTCCTCAAACAAAAGTTATTTCTTTTAGCTCTGACTGAGAATGGTATACTTTGGATGGCATTTTATCTACTCCTCAATAATATTTTATTATTTTATTTACCCAGTAATATTTTTATAAGCTGCCTGTATAGAGATGTTTGCAACTGCCAAATAATATTTATCTAAATGGCCTGCTCTTCTCCAGCTTTCTAATCAGAATGTTTAGTAGTTGGGTGACTTACCAACCTTTGTGATTTATGACTTACAGATGAATTGTTCTTTTATACATCAGGGTAGATAATAAGAAAAAAATAACTGGCAAACCCTAAACCCTTGTATGTGTTCCTATTTTAAAATACACTGGATTAATTTATTTAATGTCCACTTGTGAACATTTTCAAAAGATACTTGAACTTATAATTTTAATAACAAGTAGCACCTCTTTTATACTTCATCCAGTTGGGAAACGTAGCTAAAAATATCTTAGAAGAATGATTTTGAGTTCTTTCAGTGAAATTCTGGAAATGCAAATTCAGATAATTGTAATGATCAATCATTTACTGGTATGTTAATTTCTTAATGCATTCAATTTATCTGCAGCAGGTTTTTCCTAATTCTAAGGAAGCAATGCTTAATTCTCTTTTTATTGATTAATAGTAGAGAATTATACTTCTGGCAGTTGACAAAAGGACTTACATGGTTTGCTTCAATACCATTCAAGACATAGGTAAATAATAAAAGTAAACAATTCATGAGAAGTGGAAACATAATTAACAGCAATCTTATGAATGTTTGTCTCTTCTTGCAAAGATCCTAGTACGCTATGGCATGAGCTTCCTGTTTTCTCTGGATAAGAAGTACTTGTTAGCTAATCAATATATAATCCCCAATGATCCTTAAACATTAAAAAGTTGACATTAGCCAATTAGATAATTCAATTGGACAAGCATTTATGGAGCATTTACTATTCAAGAAATTTTCTTTTGGTCGCAGACAAAAATTTAACACAGCAGCATCAGCTCATGTTGAGAAGCATAACTGATAGCTTTTTCATTTTGGCTTTTGTTTTACTGAGCTTTTATATTTCAAGACACAGGATTTTCTCTGCAGTACACTTGTAGCCTTAAAATCGTGTGCTGTATTATAATAGGATTGAGCTTTATTGAGATAGAATGGATGAATTGAAAGTTTGCTAGGTAAGTTCTTTCATTTTAATTCTGAATTCCATGCTGAGTAGCTTTGTCTTCTAACCTTTTGTGCAGATAGTGTCCCTTATTCCCATTTGCCCCCTTTTGGATTGCCTCTACTATGTGGTCTACTAGAAAGATCATATCACTGGGTCAAGACTCATGCTTTCAATTTTGCTTCATTCACTCACTGAATGACCTCAGGTCTTCTTTTAACTGCCTTTACTAGTATATTAATAGTCACCTGGGGTCTGGTGGCACAGTTAATCAAAGACCTAAAAATAATTTGAAATGTACAGCCCTCCCTTCTGCCTCTAGAGAGAATCTTCGAACCAAAGAAGAAAAGTAAAATGAAAAGAGAGATTTGCTAGGATAATCAACAAGATCTCTGTGTGAGGATTTCCTTTTCAGCACTGACCTGTCTGATCCTCCTTAGTCTCCTAAAACTGAAATGCTCATTTCTGAGATTCTTCTTTATAATTCCTCATTTGAAGAACAGACTTAGAAAGTGACATCTATTTGAAATAAAAATAATAAAACTGGTGATATGTCTTTATCTGCTTGTGTTGAGATGCAAAAGAACAGAAATGACTTCCAAGTTATATGCTAACATAATATTGAGTTTGATATGCATGTAGACATGGTTCAAAGGAAGTGTTTGAACCCCAGCAATAGACAAACTATAACAAAATTCAGGTAAGAATTTAGTTCTCTTCTGAATTACATTACCACTTCTTTTTCTCTACCATTTTAAACCTCTCTGCCCAATGATATTACCAGTATTCAGTGACTTCTTGTTGCTATTAATAGACTTCTACTTTACTTGGTTAATTGTAGCCTTATCGAAATAATTGTAAAAAATTCAGAGGTACATTTTAGAACTATTCATAGAGAGCCCTGTGGGGAAAAAAAGCATAATCTTTAAGGTGAACTTTAGTGTGCTTTAAGCATAGTCCTTTGCAATAGGGAGGATTTCAAAACTTTTGTAGTTTCTGTTGGCAATGAGGTAGATACATTGGAAGAGTGGAAGATGGGTTGAAAGTGACCAGTTAGGAAAATACTTCAATAATCTAGAGAAAGAGATGATGAGGAAATTAACTTAGGCATTGATTGTCTCCCTTTAAAAAGGGAGACATACATAGAAGATAAAATTAAATTGTCAAGACTTAGGGGCTAACTGGTTGTTGAAGGAGAAAAAATAATAAAGATGGCTGATATGGTTTGGCTGTGTCCCCACCCAAATCTCATCTTGAATTGTAGCTCCCATAATTCCCACATGTTATGAGGGACCTGGTGGAAGATAATTGAATCATGGGGGCAGTTTCTCCCATACTGTTCTCATGGTAGTGAATAATCTTATGAGTTTTGATGTTTTTATAAGGGGAAAACCCTTTCACTTGGCCCTCAGTCTCTCTTGCCTGCTGCCATGTAAGACATGCCATTCGCCTTCCACCTTGTGAGGCCTCCCCAGCCATGTGGAACCGTGAGTCCATTAAACCTCTTTTTCCTTACAAATTATCCAGTCTTGGGTATGTCTTTATCAGCAGCTTGAAAATGAACTTACACAATTTCTGTGTTTGGTAAGTCATTAAAGAGGAGGATGGTGCTAGCAGTCAACATAGGAAGGTAGGATGGTGCTAGCAGTCAATGTAGAAATCAAGAAGGCAGAGTTTTAGGGGGGAAAAACAACTATTCCTTTTTGAACATGACTTCACAGCGTTGTAGTTTCTTCAGGTAGAAATTCTAGTATGAAGCTAGATATACAAGACTTGGAGTACTGGGGCTAGAAAATGGATTTGGATATTGTTGATACATAACTGATGTTTGAGACTGGATGTTATCACATCAAAAGAGCATGTACTGAATAGAAGACATAAAGGGAAGAGGACACTGACAAAATCATGTAGCACACTAAACATTTAAAGGACTGACAGGAAGAGGAGCCTGGGAAATTTGCTGAGAAATGGACTAATGGAAATTCAAGACAATGTGGTTTCACAGAAGACAAGAAAGAACAAATAATCCAGAAATAGGAAATAGCATCATATATGAAAAAAGGTCTTGTTAAATAAAGACTACAATATTTACCAGATTTGGCATTAGGAGTTTATTGCTGACTTTGAGAAAAGAGATTTGTAGTTTAGCAGTAGAGCTAGAAGAAAGATTTCAGTAGGTTGATAAATGCAGAAAAAGGAAATGGAGACATCAAGGCTTTTAAGATGCTTGACTGAGAAGTGATGGGATGGTCAAGAGAGGGGCAATATCGAAAAGAGAACACAGGTTTTAGAAAGGAATTTTTTTGTTGTCACATTAAATTCTTTTTTGGATGGAAAAGAAACATAAGCATGTAAATTATCCTAGTCCTGCACCTCCCACAGTGGCAATGAATAAATATTTGAAGTATGAATGAATGAATACTTATGGTCAAGGGAAAATGAACAATGAAGAAAAAATATTAAGTGACAGAAAAGAGAGGTAGTATCTATGGAGCAAGATCCTGAAGAAAGCCTAAATAAAGGGATGGGATTTAGAATACAGATGGAATGTTTGGTCTCTGAAACGTGAAAGGGGGAGGGATAATTGTAGGAATGCGTCATGTCTCATAGCATCTGTTGTCTATGTTAAGTAGGAGACAATGTCGTCTGCCAAGATTCAGGGAGAGAGGGTTGTGAGTAGAGTAAGGAACATTAGCAGAATGAACAATAAGAGACAGGAAAAAAATCTAGTAAGTGGTAGTAGGTTTGCAGGGAAAGTTAGTATATAAGTTAGAATCTCAGTTGTAAGTGACAGAAAGTCAACTAAAACTAGCTTAAGCAAAAGAGGCATGAATTTATTGGGCTAGGGAAGAAAAGAAAGTTTAGAATAGCAAACTGTAGAAAGGGCAAACATATGACAGACATAGGAAATAACTGGAGCTAATGAATCAAATATGATCAGTGTAGTCTTTAAATTTTTCTAGTGGGCTTTGAATTTAAACTTCATTTTGTTTCATGTGCACAGGCTTAGTACACAAAGAGTATGAAACATGGCTGTTAAAGGCTCTTGAGCATCTCCTCTTACCACCCTCAGATAGAAGCAGTGTATTTAAAGGGTCCAAGACCTATAATCCTAAGCAAGGACTTTGATTAGCCTTGCTTTATTCAGTTGCTCACTCCTGGGTCAGTCACTTGTGGTCAGGGGTAGGACCTGCAGAATGTACTTTGATTGACAAAGCTTAGGTCAGATTTTCACACATGAACTGATAACTGTGGTAATTCATTCCATCATTCAACAAGAAGTTTTTGTGTTCTTACAAAGTTTCAGATCTTGTTTTAGGTGTTGGGGATACAGCTGTGAAAAACACAGACATGGTCCCTGCTTTTAGGAGCTTACACTTTTGTAAGGAGAGATGGATGATCAACAATATATTTTGGCTATTGATAAATTTTATTTAAAAAGTTAAAACGGGATTATAATAAAGAGTGACTGGCAGTCAGGTCTACTTTAGCTTTGATGGTCAGGGAAATCTGAATAGCTGACACCTGGATCACAGGAATAAGGCAGTTATTTGAAGATTTGGAAGAATAATATTTGGACAGGAGTAAGAACAAGAAAAAAAGCCCTGACTGATATATAAGCTTGATATATTTAATTAGAAGAAAGAGGGCCACTGTGAATGGATCTTAGTGAGTGAAGAGGTGAGTGTTGTGAAATGAGGTCAGGAAGTGAGCAGGAGCTAGATCACATAGGACTTTGTAACCATTGTAAGGAATGGCTATTAGGATTTGTCCTGTCAAATCAAATGCCTTTTCTTATAGTAATCATTTGAATTGAGGGCCACATTCCTAGAAAAGGGATACTAAATACAGTAATTTTCATTTTCTTATCACCCCAGGTGCAGAAACAGTGGAAACCAAGGTAAAACCTCTTAGAGGCTAGGTCAAGTAGAAAGACGAGAGAGAAGGCAGAGGTAATGCTGTTGAAAGACTAGTTGAAACAGCTGATCCTGGATTCGAGACCACCATAGAAAAGAGCTGAAGTTAGGAAAGAGGCTGATCAACTGGGAAAATAAAAGAAGGTTATCAATCTTGTGGTCTTTGTCAAGGTTAAAAAGTAGGTTTTATACCCGCGAGGAAGTCCGATAGGTATAAGGGTAGGTATCATTGGCAGAGTGAGGTTTCCCAGTCAAAAGTATTGTAATGTCCTTTCTTATTGAGATGAATACTCGTTCTTACATATTTATTTGTATCCAACCTAAGTACATAAATACCTTGTTAGTGTACCCAGTTTCCAGAAACTTGCTGATTGGGGTTCAAAAATGCTCTCTCTCCCCTCCTCCCTTTTTAAGTTGTGATCTTTTCTATTATTAAACATTGGCTTTTTGCCCACGGATGGCACCGAAGAAGAAAATCAATGACATAGCTAGCCAGCCGGCTTGGACTGAATGGGCATTCAAATAGACTCCAAGGGCCAACTACAGATGGTGATTTATTGTGCATACAACTTCTACAGAATGCCTTCATTTGAGCATCGATGTATATACAATTACTCACCAGAATGCTGCAGTTTTACGATTTAGCCAGGAATCTGTGGAGAGATTATGTTCACTAAGAAATCCACAAATGTAGTTTCTACCCTTTTCAGCAATTCGAGAAACTCTCAGTAGTCTTCTGCATAAAGAAAAGAGATTTTAAAAATAGTTCTTTCATTTTATCATATTTCTCACTATTGTCATCCTTATGCAATTCCCATTTCAGAACCAATTCAGATTTATTAAACCATGTTCCTCTGCTGACATGTAAGTAGATGGATTTGCTAGAGGCAAATCATTTACTGTGGCTACTGTGAAATCTAAAATTGCGGTAGTCGTCTACACATATCACAGGCTTTCTTATTGTAAAGTTCGTTTTTAGATAATGTGTATGTGATATTGAAACAACCAACTGGAAGTTCAGCTGTTTAAATAAAGGAGATGTTTGACATCACACAGGCAGAAAAAACAATGAAGGCACTTCTAAATTTCTTTTTCTCACTGAAAACAGTTTGAGTGGCCAGTTTGCCCTTATAATTTGAACTTCAATTGAAATTGTTAGGTTATTATTAGCTTTAGGAGGATAATTTCCAAAAATCTTGCTTTTTCTCTCTAGCCAAATATTACCTAATTGCTATGCTATTTTGGAAATGGCACCATGTCCAAACATTTATACGTTTATATTGTGTTTGTGTTTTATTATATTAAGGAGACTCGGTTGTTCTGGTTGACAGCAGGAATCGAATTACGTTGTTCTTTGCATCGACATACATGGAGTTATATTACAATGCATTTTCTTTAGTCTTTTGGCTAAATTTCAGTGAGAAAATGTTAATAATTTTAATAGAAACACTTCAGAGCACTCTATAATGCAAACAATACGATGTCAAGATTAATAGAAGCTATAAATAAAAAGAAGCTCTAATAGTATTGATAAAAATCAGCTCAGCAAATGAAAATGAGGAAATTCAATAACAAATAATATACTGCAATGACATAGCCCATCGAGTTGCTCTATGAGGCAGCATGAATAATAGCCCTTCAAATTATTTATGTACCTTGCTGTATAATCAGCATCTTGGATGGTAAGCTACCAGAAGGCATAAACAAACATCGTTTGTATGGTGCTAAGCCTATCACCCTCAAATTAAATGTAAATGTATGCATCTGATGCTACATGGTAGTGCTTCTTCTAATGTTATTCTGTCCATCATCATTGACAGACTTTTCAGCTCTTATTAGGGTTTTCTTTTCTTACCTGTATTTTCTATTTCCTTTCTCAGGGAGTATCTTCTTTTGGATCTTAGCGTGAGTTTTTTAATGGAGAAGCTCAGCATCTATGTTGACACAGATACAGGGAGAAGCACTTAGATAAGCATCATCTATTTATTTGCTGAGCTTTGCAATAAACACTCTTGGAGCAGGAAAAATAAAATCTATGGACCTTGCCCTCTATGTATAGAGTCTAGACAGGAAAAATAAACATATACCTTTGGAGAAGTTTAAAGGTACATAAATATAACTTACCAAAAAATTGAAATTAGGTGATTTTTCCATGTTGTTTGTAATTGAATCCATTCATATATGATAACAGTATTTCTCTATGTAATTGTAGTCATTATTGATTTTCCACTATTATATCATTTTTTGAATACATGAGTAAATAAATGGGTAAACATCTTGAGTGTTTTTTGTCAGTATTTATAGCTGAAGGGTGGTAGATAAGTGCTTAATAGTTATACTACTTTTTAAGAATTGTGAATAGCTACTAAATATCTGTTTATCAAGATTGCACCCTCATGATTAACCGTGCTTGATTTTGCACCAAAAACAGTACAGCATTGTCATTATTTGTACTCTCAGTCAGTATTTATTTTGTGTTTGCTTAGTATTGCATTCAAGAAATATAGAGAGAATATCTATTATGTGCCAGACAACATACTAAGTGCTTAGTGGTGAATGAAACAAATACATATTGTGTCTTTGTTGAGCTTATAATCTATTTAGGGATCCCAATAGTGCTATGAGGTGCTATGGCGACCGACAGGGTATATCCTTAGAAGATAATAGGGTACGGCTAGGGGTCTACTTAGTGTGTCCAGGGAAGTAGTCTTTAAGCTGAGATAAGAAGGATAAGGAAGAGCTGAACACATGAAGAACCAGGGACTGAGCATTCCAAGCAAGGGGAAACAGCATGTCCAAAGTCTCTAAGGCATTCAAGAGTTTGGTGTGTCTTAGTGACTGTAAGGAAACCAGTGTGGTTATATTGCAGAAAGGGAGAGAAAAGGTGCTACTTGATGAAGTTGGGGAGTTAGGAGGAGACAAGACCTAGGGCTTTGAAAGTTATTCCCAAGATTTTAGACTTTCTCCTAAGGTAATGGTACTAATTGATTGGCTTTAATCAGAGGCAGTAGCGGGGTTCACATATTTATAAGATTGCTTTGGCAGTTGTTTCGATAATGGATGGGGAATATAAAAAGGAACAAGAGAAATCAGTTACCAAGTTATTGCAGAAGTCCATGCAAGAGGTGAAGCTAGAGGGAAGTGGACTAATTTGAGATATATTCTTGAGTTATAACCTAAAGGACTTTATGTTCAGGGTTGTATTTGAGTGGACAGGAAGAGGGAAGAATCGGGAATAAGTCAGGTTTCTGGTGGGGGAAACGAATGTGGGGAAAACTGAGAAAGGAACAGATTTCAGGTTAGATTTCAAGAATTCTGTTTTCAGTATTTTTATTTTGAGATACTCATGAGATATCTAAGAATATAAATAGGCAGTTGCATTTGTCAGCCAATGATGTAGCAAGTTCAGATGTTTCTGCTGTAAAAAATAGTTGACATCAGTGTTCGAATGTCATGCTTTCATTAATTTGGTAAACATTTGTTGGGTCTCTGCTATGTGGCAGGTATTGTGCTGAGCACTCGGAATACAAAGGCTAAGTTGCTGCCAAAAAGGAGCTTATTATAATCAAATTGGGAGAGTGAAAAAGCAGATAATTTAAAACGCAGTGTGGTAAGAACAGTAGGAGGAACATCTGACTCAAATAAGGGGTTAGAAGAATCAAGGAAATATTCCTGGAAGATAGAACATCTGAGTTAAGTTCAAAAGTAAAATCTAGCCAGACACAGAGGAGCAAAAGGTTCTGTTAGGGAAAACTGTACCAATAGTGGACTTAAGAAAAATCTAAAAGTGAACATCTTAGTATTTCTGGCCATAGAATATGTTTATGCCTATTGCAATTATTATTAAATATGTCCATAATATCAGAATCATTGAAATGAAAGAGCTGTTAAAAATCATCTAGTATAGCCACCTAGCTTCACAGAAGGGGAATTGGACTCAGAGAGAAGTGACCTGTCCAAACCATCAATTTCTACTACAAGTTTTTTATTTTCAAATATTGTAAGTTTACTGTCAATCCACTGTCTAAATGGTACCCCAAAGCATTAATTTAATCCTTCAAATTGCCCGCCTGTTACAAGACGATATTTTATTTCCAGAGAGATTTCATTGTTCTGAACTCTCCTCAGTTATTTTCTGCTTAATTCACAGTGAACAATGTGAAACAATCTTTCAATAAATGATATCTATACAATTAAAGAGCTTTGTGTAACATACAGGGAAATATTTAAAATATAATCTTTCAAAAGAATGGTCATAGTCACATTCTCTTTACTTCCTAACCATTTATAAGGCTTCATTTTCTTCCACTGGGCATACCGATGTTTTGGAAGAAAGATGAAAGAGTCGACTACCCAAAATTCAATTATATTCGGTTGTCTTATAGACCTTTTGTTTCTACCACTCCTATCTTCCGCTGGACTAATACTCTGATCTGCTGCACCGTTGATTTCCTACCTGCTCTGCCACCGTTGTTTCTAATACACTAAGAAAAGCAGTTCCTCACAAGCCCTATAGGCAGTAGTCAAGAAGAATACAAAAGGAGAGAACATAAACCACTTTCCTTTCCCCGCTGTCCCTGAAATGCCAAATACACAATATAAATGAGCTGAAATCTTTAGCAAAGAGGGCAGAGTATGCCATGACAATAGCAGTGTCTCCAAAAGCAAAGGAAAACATTGTGTAGTAGGACCTCGCTAATTTCACCAGTTGAGAAGAAATCTCATATGAATGTTGGAATACATTAGTAAGAATTGCATTTTCATTATTCTAAAATACACGGAATCAGGCACTGTCATGTAATGCAATCTGTTTGGAGGAAGAATTGTAGTAATATCTGGCAAAAACAAAATGAAAATGCTTTAAGTCTCCATCAGTGGGAACTAGTTAATAAACAAATTCTTCCATCTATGCAACCGTTAAGAAAGATGTAGATGGATATATCTCCAATATATTATATTGTTAAACAAACTAAACCAAGTATAGAACAATCTGCATCAAAAGCTCCCAAATTTCACTGAAAATGTTACACAAATATGCACGCATGTCACTTGATATACATATATAAAGGCACATGCACACACGTAGAAAGATATAATGTGTGTATATGCACAAGAGATACACAAATACTCTTCATTGTTAGCTTTGGAGCGTAGTACTTGGACAGGGGTAGAAAGAAGATCACTTTTTATCCTATACATATTTTGTCGTATTTTTGAAAGTGTTTACCATATGCAAGGATTCTTCTTTGTAATAAAAATATGAGATAAAATGTGAAAACATTTAGGTGGAAATTAAATTGTGCAAAATAGTACAAGTAGTGTTATATAGCTATATAAAAATTATAGAGTAGAATATGCAAAAATGGTCCTAAAATGCAGTGGAACTAAACTGGGTAAATAAAGTGTGGCCAAATAGAGATCCTTTGGCTCCTGCTTTAATGTTCAGATAAGAATGATCACCAGTCATTGGAATGTAAATGTATGCATTTAAAGTGCTTTTTAAAAGCTTATTTTGAGTAGGTTAAGCTTTCCTTCTCCAAATTTTAATTTTGAAATTAATTTGCTTTATGCACATTTTTCGCTAATAGTAAATTTCTAACAAAGCCTGTCGAAATTTTAACAAATTCTGGATTTGTAGAACATTAATGAGGACTTTAAAAGTCTTCTTAAAGTTAGCAATGGATAATTTCTAATCCTTCCTTTTAAAATGCCCTTTGAAATATTGCATTAAAAATTGTAAGTTGAGAAATGACTGAAGACTGTTCTAATCACTCTTGATAAATATTTGGATTAATTTATCCTCTTTGAACTCATGGACATATCCTATTTGACTGGTGAATCAAATGCTCACAAAGTTGGCTTGCTGAAAGAGGGCTTCCTCAATTGTATTTTGTGTGCCTTTCTTCCTTTGGCTGCTGGCCTTTTGGCCTTTTCACTGCCCTTTAACATCTTGAGAGTGTGGATAGCTGAAAAGGGTGAAATACAAACTGGTTAATACCACTACCCCAGCATCTGGAAGTAGGATTCCATGAAAAGCAGAGGTTAATTTTCCCCACTACAACCACATGAATAATCAAAAGTTGGAGCTATAGAGTTGGAGGATTTGGTTTTAAGATTACTCCTGGGATTATTTTTAAATAGAATTTATGATTGGTTTGAATATGAACTCACTAAGTGTAGTGACTTTACTATAGAACCCTTTCAGAAGCACCTCTTGGGATTTTTTATTCTAGGACTGATTGTGATCTTAAATCTAAGTATGCAGAGATGCCTGAAATTTAATTAAGGTAAAAGTTTAAAAATTTATTTTTCAGTTTGAATTATATGCAAGATTAGAAAAACCCCATGTAAATTGGTGGTAATTTATTTCACTTCAATCCCTAGGGACTTTAATTTCCACCTTAATAAGAATACACTGATTCTTACACTCAAGAGTAAATACAGTGACTGTGACTCATGCTGAAGGTCATGTTTGGAATCTTGTATTTCCTTGGCGTCTTAGTTTCAAACATTCATTCTGGATTCTTTCTAGCATCTCCAAATCCTACTCATCCTCAGACCCTAACTCAATTCTTGCCTCTTTGATAAAGTCTTCCTTCACAATTTCTGACTTCCACATATATTGCTCACTGCCTTCTGTTTACTCCTCCCGTTTTTATTGTCTGACATTCACAGCTTTGCAGTTGACTATTTACTGGCTTAAGCACTGGTTGTAAAGATTGTCTCCCCAGTGAAACATTAAGTTCCTTAAGGATTGCAAATACTTTTAATTGTATTGATACAGAGGTCTTTCAAATTCCTAACATACAGTACCTAGTAGGTATTCAAAAATATTGTACATTTTAGTCCATGTATGGACTATGCATGAGTTACATTTAAAATTCCTTGTATCTCACTATTGCCACTGCCCCAATTAGTTCCATCCCTTACTATATCATTTTTTTTACAAGGCAGGACAAAATATTGCCACTGATATTGAACTCTAGTTTGGCTTATCTGCTGGCAGCAGGCTTTCCTGTAGGGCATTGTGAACGTTTACAAAGCTAGTATAGCTAATCTGTTACAGAGCTATCTTGCCCTTTTGGTCTGATTTATTCTCATTGGGCTGAAATATTCTCTGGGCTACTGTAGAAGCCCAGAATTCGACTTTTGCAAGCATCAGTGACCAGGTAGCCGCTTTGTGGAACCAGAAATGATAGCATGTTCTTAAGTGACCCTCCACAGTTAAATGCCAAACAATTACTCTGGGGAAGTAAGGCCTTTCGTCAAGTGTGTGTGCATGGATATATGTGTGTGTGTGTGTGTGTGTGTGTGTGTGTGTGTGTGTGTGTACCTGGTGTCCTCCCTCCCCTTACAACCTCGATCTACCTTGCCAGTCCCAGTAGGCTTCATGCCACCTAAGATTTGATACCTTTAAGTCACATTTTAATATGGCACATAATAATGTATGTATCTTCTTTCTCCAGGGTAGGCCACAGAAAATGTTTGCCTTCCTCATCTCTTGAGGCCTTTAAGGAATTTCTTTCTATTAGCCAGAAAATCAATTTGAGAGACTATGAAAATTGAAAGACTTAGGTAAAGTCTTATGTGGTTACTCTGCAGCCATTCCTGCTGAGGAAATAACTCCAGAGGAGTAGGGAAAATACTTAAGGGTTGCAAGAGTCATCCTACCCTGTTCTTGGGCGTTTTCTGCTGTTTCAGCCTCATGGTTCCTCTCCCTGAAAAGAACAGGTGTGCCTGACAGCAGGTGTGTTTGTTCTACTTTTCCTATGGCAGCTGTCACTCCCCAGGTAACTCCCTTTTCCAGGTGGCGAATTCTTACAACCCATCATCTTCTTTCCTGGCTACCATTACTTTGAAAAAAAGGTTTGGCTGTCAACCCTCCCTCCCTTTAGATTCTTTTGAAATGTTATTGTTGTGATTGTTAATTTTTTCTATGCTTTTGTGTTTTGGGATGATTTTTTTAAGGGAAAATATGTCTTCAGATGGATTCTATTTACAATTCTGACAAACTTAACGTTTTCCTTTTAAAAGCCTCCATAAAAGTCTGCAGCCCTCTTTGATTTGGATTGAGTTTTGAAGCCTCCTCTGACAGCTTTGGGTTTCTCCATTTTGCATTTTCCAGTAGATCTTGGGGTCTGTCCTCAGTCAAGACACCTGCTGCTGGGACTGCCAGTCACCACATGCTTGGCTTTCATCTTCCCTCGTTTCTATTCATAGCATGTGCTTCTCATAACTCTAAAAGACTGTTTGATGCCCCCTCATTGTTTAATATCTACATGATTAAAGCAGCTGAGAGAATTAGCACGTGTCCTAAGCCTAAGGAAAAATCCAGTCTAAAAGAAATTGTATTGCAAGCCCAGATCATTTTTAATAAGCTCTGCTGACCTATTCCCCTGTGGGGCTCCCTTGGGCATTTTATAGGTATTTGAGGGTTAGCTTTAAAAGGATTCTTTCAGGCATGTGTTTGACTCTCAATATAACATTTATCAGACCCCCACAGTGTGCAGGACCCTTACCATCATCCCATGGTAAGGTAAAAAAGAAGCAAGCATACCATTTGAACACTTAAAGAATCAAGTTACCTGTAATTTAGGATGAAGTGAGGGAGAAAAAGTGCACACATATAAAAGATTTGGGTAGATTTTGAAGATATCAGATATAGGTGCAACATGAGTATCAATTGGGTTCACAAAGGGGGCATAAAATGAACACGTGATCACAGTTGGAAAGACATAGTGAGAGCCTGAGAGGAGTAAATGGTGTGAGCTTAAGACCTTTCATCATGAGTGTCCTCAGGGACTAGTAAGGCAATGCACAGTGCAGAAAAGTTGGTATTCTGATAATGTTATATGACAATAACAGTAACTGACACTATTTATTCCATTGGATTTTTACCTTGTGTCAATGTAAAAACAATGGAAGAACTAGGGAGCCAGAAAATAGAGACTGTAAAGAAATACATTCTTAAGGTATCAAGTGTACGACCATGGGTTGAAGTTTGGCTGGGGAGGTGGGTGGGCTATATGCTTGTCTCTGTGCATCCGTGCATGTCTGTGTGGCAGGGGATGGGGCGGGGAGGAAGAAGCAAGATAAAGAGACTTGGAGAGTAGGGCAGAGTCTGGGAAATAGAGGTTACAGTATAAGTTGATAGCAATTAAAATGCGGAAAGGAGTAAAAGAAAAGAGAGGCTGTGTTCAAAGAGAAGGATTCACGTTTCCAGGTCTTGGCATTAAATCCTTTACCTTCTGAGTGTATTTTTCTCAGAAACCTTAGGCTTATTTTGCTCATTCAGGGTAAAATAGAACATTTAACTTTGAAAATAGGATTTTTACAGAAAATGAAGTGCTTCTTTAAAAGGCTAATTTTTGACTCTCAGAGTATGTCCAATTTTTCCACAAATTTGTAATCCATGGTAATTCTGAGGCGTAGCCTATTGGAAATTAGAACGCTAAAACCATGTTAGAAAACTAAGCAGGTAGAGATTTACAGTTAATTATTGCAGAGACTCACATCATCACATTAGCACATGGTTTAGCTGTATTTTGACAGTGAAAAACCTGGCATAAGAGTCTCTGAGAGCACCAAGTAATATGCCTGAGGTCCCTTTCCTGCAGGTGAATTCTCTAGTGGCAGTTACCGCACTTTATGCCAGAGGCTTATTTTTATGCAGCCATAATCTCCAGTAGAATTTTCGCAGCCTCTGTTGACAGAACTGACAGTGTGTATAGGCCCAGGCTACTAGGCAACACCAGCATCAGTTAGCAATCAGCAAATATTTATTATCCCTTAACCATATACCTAGCACCAAGTTAGAAGCAAGGAGGATATATGAGAACAGGTATAAACAATCCCCTCAGACTCTTCACAGGGCTGACATACTTAAAGTAACTAAAATAGTGACAGGACTATATTTAATCAAATGCCACGTTCGGGGGAGGGTGAGTATTTTAGGATGTTGGAAAAAGGTGAGATCAGTTAGAGCACTAGATTGGGAGAGTCTTCAGAAAAGAATTGGACCTCATCCTATAATTCATAAAACAGATAGAATGTGTAAAGAGTCACAGTAAGAAAAGGAAGGAAATCTAGGCATATTGAGAACAATTCAGAGGAAGGCAAGAAACAAAACATAACACAACAAAAACACCCTGGTATTTTTATAGTACAACAGGGAGACCAGCTTGATTGGCATGAAAGATGTTTGAAATCAATAGAAAATAAGTTAGGTAGGGTCAGAGTATCAAAGTACTTTGAAAAGCAAGTCAAATGTTTTGAATTCAATACATTAGGAAATGGAAAACCTGTGATGATGAAAGGTGGGAGCATAGCATGATCATTTAGAGGGCACTTTAACAAGATTAATACAGTACTGATTTACTGGACAGATTGGAGAGGGTAGAGAAAGGTATACAAATATTACTATAGCTATTGGATAAGCACATATTTGACTTCAATTTCACCCTTCAAAGAAGTCCTTCAGGCTATTTCCAACAAAATCCTAGATTCCCGTTGTTTTTTATGTTTAACATAAAAGTGTTAAAAAGATCTAAGTTCACATCAGATGGGTAATGTGCCAAAGTTGTAACAAGGTTTGAAAGAGGCACATCTCACACATGAATATGAAAACCCATTGTTAGAGTCACATTCCAAGGCTGAAGGGACTATGCACTTGCATCACTGGATAAAATCTCTGTGTCTCTAATTAGCTTCAATCTGTACAGATGTTCTTTGAGAAATTGCCATTCCTTTTTATTAGACAGAGCTCACAGATTTTTACATCTAGGTTTGATAGAGTATATTAGAAACTACTATTGTAGGAAATGTGGACTATATGAAAAAATATGGAGGTTTTTTTTTAAGGAAAAGAAAAGCAATATGTGTAAATAAGAGGTAAAAATAAGGCCGGGCACGGTGGCTCACGCCTGTAATCCCAGCATTTTGGGAGGCCGAGGTGGGTGGATCACGAGGTCAAGAGATGGAGACCATCCTGGTCAACATGGTGAGACCCCGTCTCTACTAAAAATACAAAAAAAAAAAAAAAATTAGCTGGGCATGGTGGCACACGCCTGTAGTCCCAGCTACTCGAGAGGCTGAGGCAGGAGAATTGCTTGAACCCAGGAGGCGGAAGTTGCGGTGAGCCGAGATCACGCCATTGCACTCCAGCCTGGGTAACAAGAGCGAAACTCCGTCTCAAAAAAAAAAAAAAAAAAAAAAAAAAAAGGTAAAAATAAGCAAACTAAAATAACTTAGATAGATGAAACCAAATCTGGGTTGTAGCTGAGAATATAAGGGTAAACAAGTGCCATCCCAAATAAAAACAAACTAAAGTAAGAAAATGGGCAATGCAGAGAAATCAGGATATAAACCAAGTTTCACTTGAATTGTACATAAAAATTAAGATAGTTATTTCACTTTTGATTCAATCGCTTGTGTGTACACTTGGGTTTTCACCTGCCAAATGTTGTAAGTGAGTATGAAATTGATCATATGTACATCATCATCAAGTGGATACTGGTTGTCAGATTTGAGGGAGGAAAATATTTTTCTTAAAATCATTGGTGATTAAGTCACAGGAAAGCTACTGCCTCAATGAAAATCTTTTAAATGTAATTGGTATCAAGATCTGTTTAATTAAATGACTGACATTACAAGGGAAAAGAAAGTCAAGTTTGTCCGTAGGTATTTGTCTTTTGCTTTCCTCAGTTATTTCCCTACAGTGCAATTTCTTCCATTTAGACTAATGGTGGTTCAACACTGGCTGTACCTTAGGATCCCTATGGGAACTTTCAAAAAGTCCACTGCCCAGACTCCACCCTAGATTGATCCAAGCTTTGGTATTTTCCAGAGCTCCTTGGGGTATTCCAATAGGTACAGAGAGTTGAGAAGCACTATATTAAATTAGCACCAGCATCTTTCTCTCCTCCCACCTCATATAGTCCCTTAAGGCATAACACTTCTTACAAGGGACATATATTTTAGCCAGACTAAATATTTATGTTATGCTGAAGAGAGAAAACTCTTGAGGGTAGGTCCTTGGTTTGTTTATTTTTCAATACTCCGTGGGCTCTGGTGAATAAAATTTGTTGTATTAATACCAAGGAGAAGTATAAATGGTAGCAAGATTAGAGATAGGGTCCAGGACAGGCAACTTTTTATGTAAGGGGTGAGGGGAAGAAAAAAATCCAAATTGTGAGATACAGCAGTCTTGGCTATAGTCGAAAGTCTTCAATACGTCCTATGAATATAAAATACCGGGCTGGGCACGGTGGCTCACGCCTGTAAGCCCAACACTTTGGGAGGCCGAGGCGGGTGGATCACGAGATCAAGAGACCATCCTGGTCAACATGATGAAACCCTGTCTCTACTAAAAATACAAAAAATTAGCTGGGCATGGTGGCGTGTGCCTGTAATCCCAGCTACCCAGGAGGCTGAGGCAGGAGAATTGCCTGAACCCGGGAGGTGGAGGTTGCGGTGAGCCGAGATCGCGCCATTGCACTCCAGCCTGGGTAACAAGAGCGAAACTCCGTCTCAAAATAATAATAATAATAATAATAATAATAATAATACCACCTTAGAAACATGGTTTATTGCCAGATATTTTAGTTATCCATACTGTAAATTTAGGTAAGGCACTTATCAGTGGGTATCTCTGGTATCTCTTTAAAATGAGGAAAATAGTTCTAGTCCCATCTACTTCAAAAGATTGATATGATATTCAACTGAGGTTTATAGTTATGAATTCACTTTACAGTATTTTAAGTATAATATGCCAGATATATTATATATATCTAAAATATATATAAAATTGTTGTCATTATGAGTCACAAAACCAGTTTTTTTGTCAGAATAAAAAATCTAGAATAATCCATAGACCACTACAAATGCCTTTAACCACCAAAGTCAGTGGAAGTGTGAGGATGACTTCCTTTGCAAATCTATTAAAATACCTCAAAGGTTGTATTTTCTATAAACCCAAGAGATAAGTATGTCCATGTAAAACATTGCATAATTTTGGCAGACTTTAAGAATGCAATGAAAGTCATCATAGATAAATAACTTGATATGAATTTAAGTTCCAGTACAGCATTAACTTGGTTTATAAACTTGGACAACATACACATAGGTTTAGTTGCATGTGTTTATTCATTAAAGGGAAGGAGTCAATGCACTATAATTTGTTAAAATCATTATCCAACATACATTAATTGAACAACTCTTATGTGTCAGGTAGTATTTTTAGTGCAGGGGATACAGCAGTGAAAAGAAATTGACATATTACTTACCATCATGTAAACTTACATTCTAGTAGGAAGTGGAGCATAATATTCCAAGTCTATAGGATTGCTATTGAAAAAATAATAATAAAACAGGGTAGGCACATAGAGTGATGGAAAAGAGTAAAAAGAGTGGATGTTTTATATGCGCCAAGATCTACTCACATCCCACACGTTACTTTTATTTATAAATAAAAATAAATAAAACCAAGCATCCTATGTAACAAATATTGTTATCCTTATTTTAAGGAGAGGGAAATCGAGGCTCAGAGAGTCTGTAAAACTTGCCTAACATTACCTAGTGTTTATGTTACAGAGTTAGAATTGCAACTTGCATCTGCCTAAGTTCAAATCCCATATTCTTTCTACTACATGTGGCCAGCATGTAAGTGACTTAATATATGTTTCCATAGTCTTTTGTGTAATGTTCCTTTCTGTTGGGTTTCATCAGAAATTTAAATCTGGCATCCCATGTACCCTATATGTTCCACAGACACAAATATTTTAAAAATTGAATTAGTTATTAGCATTTCAAAGTAAAAAGTTGCATACAAAAATATTGGTTTCCAGCTTGTCTCAAAGCATTGAAAGGTCCAGCAAACTTAGGCCTGTGTTCCCATAGATTAAAAAACAGCTGAAGCTGAGCAGCATGATCCCTCTGAGACAAAGCATGAGCTCTCTGGGTCTCCATAGCCACTACTAATCCACATTGTCGTATCTGAGCCACTTCACTTATTTATGTTATTTACGTGACCCATGTAAATTTTGAATTTGGGACCCACTAGAACAGATACATGCAAAACCCTCTTCTGGTTCAAAGCTATGATTCAATGCTGAACATTCAGGCTCGGTTATAAGCTTTCTAACTATTCCTTTGACAGCCTTAGTTATACTTAAATGAGCTTTCTTTCATTTGTTCTCCACTTTGTTTATTTTTTATGGTTTAACAACCATGCAAACAATAGCCAAAATTGCACACAATTTCTTTCCTTTTTCTATTTTAAAATATGATTCAGTGCAGCACACACATACCTATATATTTTTAGTCTTCATGCAGGAAAATAGTAAAACATGCTAAACATGTTAAGAGTCTCAAGTATGCATATAAACTGTAAACAGCATAATTAACAAGTGATTCATAATGGCAGTTAAATTCTGCCAGTGTGGAATCATGCAAGCCAGTTTAGAAGTCCATGTTTTAGTTAAGTCTGTAATTCACCATAGCCTTTAAAATCCAAGTAATTTATTAACCTAATATCGGTTAGAAGAGAAAATCCGGTCATAATATTGAAGTGAATGTAGGAAAAGATGCCTCTCATGAAAATCATTCAAAGTATAATTATTCTTAAGCACAACATTATTAAAATGTATTTCTATAATATAAAAGTTTTTATTAGTATTCTGTGATATAAGGTACCCTATGCAGCATAATGTTAAATTCTGTCTCCATATTTATAAGTTTTATATGGTTTATTTTATAGCAGTAAACAATGGGATCTCTGCTAGACTCAGAGTGAATTACAGTTGTTTAATGGTGTGGGTACAAGTTGATTTGTCAGCTCACAGGCCCAATTATCTGTTCGTGTGTTTGCCCTGGAACGGCCCTGAGGCACAATAGCCTCTATGGCCAGGATATCTAGCTTGTTCGGTGGTTCATACACTGTTATTACTTGTTTGATTTCACACAAATGGAGTAGGAGCCCACTTAGATAGTGCACAGTGAAGACACATGGAGACTCCTTCCTCATCCAGCCACAAATACCTCCCTGTATAGCCTGCCACAGTGCCTGAAATTCCTAGCCTCGAAGAGTCATTTCTTTGGTTAAATTATCGTCCCCATCCCGAAAGCAAAACCACTTCAAAAAGGTTAAGCCATTGTTCCACATATAAATAGTGTTGGCTTCATTAACAGTGTGAAATTGTTCATTGGTTTGCATACCAAAATGTCATGGTCCCTGGGAGAACAAGGCACAGAACAAGTAACTCTTAAGGAGGGAGATGGGAAAATGTGGTCTAAATATAATTGCCAGGAAGGTCATGCCTAGCACAAAGCTCTGTGGTAGAGAGCCTTGAAAAGTGTATACTTGGTTGGGGGCAGTGTTGGAGATAAAGGAAAGAAGCATTCGAAAAGAGAAGGTGAAAGTGAAATAAGGTTAAACTTGACATGGTTCCTGCTACCCTCTACCTAGGTCTAATCCTCATGTTATCTGTTACTTACAAATTTAAAAGATGGTTAGACTTCACATAGTATGAGTGCTTGAGGAATGGGGCATTATAACGGAAAGATTTGTTAGTTTAGATTGAAATGTATTATAAAATAAGAGTACCAGTAAATTTGCAGATTGCTAAGAAGGGGTTGATAAGGGACAGAAAGTCAATTCAAAAACTAAAAAAGGAAATGGAAAGAAGAATAAACAATGTAAAAATACTAATCAATTCATTTAATCTTTGAATTGACTTATCCCCATTATCCATCCACTGTCCACAGTAATTTGGAAACAAACTGCTATCTACATTTTATAACATCGCATTAGTTTTCTATTGCCACTATAACAAATTACCATAAGATTAGTGGCTTAAAACACACAAATGTGTTATCTTACAGTTCTGGATAGTCAGAAATATGAAATGAGTCTCACCAGACTGAAATCAAGATATCAGCAAGGCTGTGTTCCTTTCTGAAAGGTCTAGGAGAAAATCTGTTTTTTTGTCATTTTTTTTTTTTTTTTTCATTTTCCAGCTTCTAGAGGCTGCTCATATTGTGTGGCTCATGGTCTCTTCCTCCATCTTCAAAGCCAGCAATTTTGTGGCTATTTGACTCATCTTCCCCTATCATACATTCTCTGACTCTTCTGCCTTACTCGTCTACTTTTAAGGACCCTTGTGATTACATTGGCTATACTTAGATAATCCAGAATAGCATCTCTACATTAGCAGATTATTAACTTTAATTCCATCTGCAAACTTCATTTCCCTTTGCCATGTACCCTAACACATTTATATTAACATATTAATACCCACAACATTGTGGGTATTAGAATATGGATGTCTTTCAGCATTATTCTGCCTACCACAAAGGCAATAAACATACAGTGTCATACCATGATTAAGACATTGTGTTTGTTACACTAATGGAAACGGGTTGACATATTTTATTCCCAGACAAACCCACTCAGATTTACACATTTTAACTAAGTACATATATAAGTGACAAACGTTAAACAAAATGATGAAAATGTTTCAAAATAAAGGAATAGACAAAGATATGCCAGGGAATTTTCAATAAAGAAAGAATAGGGTAAGGATGTCAACATCAAATTAACTGGAATTTAAGGCCAAAATCATTAAAATAGAACCTAGAGGTATTCATTTTTTAAACAAATATTTATTAGATGTAACTGTATGGATTGATATGTGAAGCATTTGATAAAACTGCAGTGACAGTTGTGAAATACAGATTTCTCAGAATTCGAAAAGTGAATAGACAAAAGATAATACCAAAGATTTGAATAATCTATTTATGAAACTTGACCTAATACTTTGTCAAATAAATAGAATTAGATACTCTAATGCTAAAAACAAAACCATATTTGTATCTTGTGCCCCTGGACCATTTACAAAATTTATCATGTACTTTGCCACAAGGAAAACCTTAATAAATTCTCAAGTGGAAAACTGACAGGTAACATTCTCTGACGAGAATTCTGTAAAGCTAGGAATCAACAATTAAAAGACCAGAAAAAATAAACAGGAAAAAAGGCTAGAAGAACCTAAAATACTTTATTTAAGTAATTTTTGAATCAAAGAGGAAATCAAAAGAGCAATTTAAAATTATTTTAAAATAAACAAAAATGGCATTTCTAAATTATCTAGGGATGTGGCTAAAATCATAATAGCTGCAAGTATAAAATATATGTGAGATTTTCAAGACTTTGCACAAAAGATAAATTAAATTTTATTATTTATTTCTTTAAATTTAGTTAATGCTATAAATTTTTCTTTGTGTAAAGAAAGGAAATTTAAAGAATTAACTGAATTTAAAGAAATATTGAAAAAAATCTTTCAACTCAGGAACAGAAAAAGAATACATACATATATATGTCACATAAAACTATTTGTACAAATGGGCCGGGCGCGGTGGCTCAAGCCTGTAATCCCAGCACTTTGGGAGGCCGAGGTGGGTGGATCACGAGGTCAAGAGATCGAGACCATCCTGGTCAACATGGTGAAACCCGTCTCTACTAAAGATACAAAAAATTAGCTGGACATGGTGGCACGTGCCTGTAATCCCAGCTACTCAGGAGGCTGAGGCAGGAGAATTGCCTGAACCCAGGAGGCGGAGGTTGCGGTGAGCCGAGATCACGCCATTGCACTCCAGCCAGGGTAACAAGAGCGAAACTCTGTCTTAAAAAAAAAAAAAAAAAAAAACAATTATTTGTACAAATGTAATAAAAATATAAGTAAAAATAATTACAAAATTTCAATGTGCAATTAACAAAGCCAAAAGCTGATCTGTGAAAATATGTGTAAAAGAGGCATACTTTGTTCTACACTGAAATGTTCACTGGTATACTTCCTAAATTCCAAGGATAAAGAGAAAATCTTTCAGGCTTTTTGTCAGAAAAACTGAATCATCTACAAAGAAAATAATGGTTTTCTCATCTATATCATGGAAGCTAGAAGACAGAGGAGAGCAACTAGACATTTCTAAGAGGAAAAGACTGCAAACCAAGTAACTTACTACACAGTCAAGGTATCGTTCTCCCACTTGAGTCAAAGAAAGATGTTTGAGGTCATGTAAGAATTCAAAAAATGTATCACTGTCATACACCAGTGAAAAATATTTAAAAAAAAAACCCTCGAACTAAATAATAAATGAATCAGAATGGAGATCTCAAGAGGAGAGAAGAAACAGTGATGGCCAATGAACCTGGTTTTCTGAAAAAGCAATAAAATCTAAATGGAAAGGCAGACTGACTTAAATATCTAAAATAGTATCATTTCAATGTGTAATCAATATAAAAAGTATTAATGAGATATTTTGCATTTTTCTTTCGTGCCAAGTCTTAAAAATTCCACATATATTTTGTAGATCTCCATTCAGACTAGTCACATTTCAAGGGTTCAGTAGTCACATGTGGTTAGTGGTTGCCATATTGGACAGCACAGGCGTCTAACTAAATATACTAAACTATCCCAGCAAAACACAGGAGTGAGAATGAGAAGAAGGGAGGAAGTAACAAGATACAGATGATCTCATGGGCTTAGGGAGAGAAATGAGAAGGATTATAAGAGTGACATTATAGGGCTAACAATGACAACAAAAGGAAACAACCTGAATGTCCAGCAATAAGGCATTGGTTAAATAATTAATGGTACATTTATAACATATAATATTTAATATTTCCTGAATTTGAAAGAATGAGTCAGAAGCATATTTTATCTTAAAGAAGCATGCATGTTATATTGTTATATAAAACAAACAAGTGTAGTATAATACATAAAATATCCAATTTTCATAAAAGTATATGGAAAGTTTTTTTAATGTGTCTATTTATATATATTTTTATGGGTCTAGAGAAAGATATGGAAATACCTTCTCTCTATAGTGAGTATCAGTTACTTTGGACAAGATTGGAGAAGTTAGATAGGGAATTATTCATTAATTTTGTCTTTATGAACAACTGTATTATTTTAATTGTAATAATGAATTGGGGGGGTAATTTCTAAAATATGCAGTATAAATAAGAGTGACAAAGAGAAATAAACAGCAGCAGCTCTTGATGTGTGGAAGGGACTTGACCTCCCTTGATAGAGTCAAACAAAGCCTAAATTGATAGCTTGATTTGATCATTGAAAGAGGGGCATGAGATTAAGGGAAACGAGAGGTAAGGTCTTAAAAAAAAAAAGAAAGTCTGGTTATATAAAGGGCCTTCCTTCCTAAGTGAAGCATGAAACCCAGAACCCATAAGGAAAATAAAGTGACAGATTTGACAACATAAAAAGTGAATGCCCATAAACAACCATAAGGGGGTGAAGCAATAGGTTGGGAGATAACATTTGGTACATAACAAAATGCAATGTGTATGGATAGCACATTCCACATAAAAATGAAATAATTACACATTACCAATAAACATATGAAATGATGTTCGAGTCAATAGAAAGAAAGTATAAATATGTGTAAATCAAAGTGAAATAACTTTTTCTCACCTGATTTGGCAAAAGGAAAAAATATTCATGACATTTACTGTAAGGGTACGAGGAAGCTGGCACTGTGGGTGGAAATATGAATTAGAACAATTTTTTTGTGAGTATCTAAGAAAATTCAAAAAGCACATGCATTGTGACCCAGCAATCAGACTTCAAGGAATTTACCTTACAGAAAGAACAGAGCAAGAGTGCAGAAAGACGTATATGCAAAGATGACCACTGAACATTGCTTACACTAGTAAATACATGGAAACAAGCTAAATGTGTGGTTCTGGTCAAATAAATTATGGTAGCCTCAGCCAAAGAAATTCCTTGCAAATATGAAAAAGAATTAAGTAGATCTGCGTATTCTAACATGGAAAGATATCCATGATATAGTATTGAGAGGACAATTGCAAAACATTATGTATAACATAATCTCAGTCTTGTGAAAACACAAAAAGTGTTTGTGCTTATGTGTGTATATATTTATATGTTTTCTGCATTTTTCAAACAATAAAGTAAAAACAATAAAAGTATAGTAATAATTCAGTCAGCATGATGTTTAGAGAATGAGGAATTTTGGTTAATCTGTATTTTTTGTTGATTCAGAATTAACTGTATATTTTTAAATTCCCATCTTTGACTGCTGAAAATCTTTCTAAAATGACTCCTTTTCTACCCCAGTATGACATCAAGGAAGCATTTTGAACCTTCATTCTATGACTGATGATTTTTAGTGACTTATGTTCATTATTTTAAGTATTGGTTCTCCTCGCCTGGAGCCCTAATAATAATGACAATTGCTACATTTATAGAGCCAGTATTCAAACCCAGTTCTCTGATGCCAAGTTCTTTTCAGTAGGAAAAAAAAACCTGGTAGCTACCCTCATTGATTAAACCTCTGAAATGAAGTGTTCACTTTTCATTCACTTTTATTTTCTTACAGTAGAAAGCTAAAGAGAAAAAAGTTACTTGGTTGACATTTTTGGTTTGAGTTCCAATAATTAAAGTTTTATATATTCACCATGTAGCTTAAGAAATAGAGCATTGCTAATACCTTTTTGCTCCTGCTGTATGATCCTTTGAGATCCCAACCCTCTTCCCTCACTTCCCTGCTAGATGACCATCATCCTGATATGTGTTTATCATTCCCTTGCTTTTCTTTATAGTTTTGCCCTATATGTATGCATCCCTAAAAATATATTTTTCAGTTTCACATGTTTACAAATTTCTTAAATATAATCCTATTGTTTTTCTATGAATTGCTTTTTATGCTCAGTGTTACATTAGTGACATTCATTCATGTTAATGTACATAGCTCATTTATTTTCAAGGTTATATAATATTCTGTTGAATGACTGAACCACAATTTATTTATCCTGTAATGGTTTTTGTAGACTATCATGGCAAAGCTTTCAACTGATGATAATATTACATGTATCACAAACTGCTAAGAACTTACATGGCCATTGTTAGATATCTGTCTGCTCAGTGTTGTAGCGAAAGAAATAGACAAACCAAAATACCACTATAAGGCATTCAATGAGTATCAGATAAAAGTTTGAATAGGGCACTGTGAGACTATGGAGAGGGCCAGGTTAACTCTGGCTAAAGCAAGCCTTAGAAAAGACATAATTTGAAGTGAGCCTTGAAAAACTGTTACAACGTTCAAGAGGTACATATGAGGAAGTATGGCTTTCTATGCAAAGAATCACTGAAGCAGCAAATGGGAACATAGGACAATATTCAGAAAATGTTCAGCATAGATGTGGCTGGAGTGTAAGTACCCGAAGGCCTGGCTTTCCCATTCTAAATGGGGACAGATCTGTAATCAAATCTAGCTCCATTTTTAAAACATTGCCCATATTACTTATCGTGGCAGGTTACTTGACCTTGTTGTCTCACCTGTAAAGTGAATAATGCCTACCTCTCTGAGCCATTGTGATGACTGTATCTTTAAGAGAAAAATATATAGACAGGTCTTAGCACAGTGGCACAAAGTAGGCACTTTCTGAATGTCGGTTCCCTTCTCTTACTTAACACTGACTTGAATAAGGCCTCTTTCACTTTTGTTTCTTAAGGAATTTAATGGGTAGGGCAATAGATAGTTGTTTTTTTTTTTTTTTTTTTTTTTTTAATAACTTCTCTTTAGGCTCAGAGCCTCACCCTGACATTTCTTTGCTTTTGTTAGTAAACTGATTACTCTCTGGCTCAAATTTGCAGCATCAGCTGGGCACAGTAGCTCGCGCCTTTAATTCCAACACTTCCGGAGGCCAAGGCAGGTAGATCACCTGAGGTCAGGAGTCAAGACAAGCCTGGCCAATTTGATGAAACCTTGTCTCTACTAAAAATACACAAATTAGCCAGATGTGTTGGCACATGCCTGTAGTCCCAGCTACTCAGGAGGCTGAGGCTGGAGAATTCCTTGAACCTGGGAGGCTGAGGATGCAATGAGCCGAAAGCATGCCACTGCACTCCAGCCTCAGTGACAGAGCCAGACTCTGTCTCAAAAAAAAAAAAAAAAAAAAAAATCGGCATCTTCTTTGTGTTGTCTTCCTCTAATTCCTATTTGCAAATATCAATTTCTGTACTCCAGAGATAGCCCAAGCTAGAAGATGAAGCTCAGGTCAGGGAGTCTGGGTAGAAGAGGAAGAATGTAGAGAAGGTTTCTGTTTGTTTAACCTGAGCTAAGAAACCAGCATTAAGAACAGAGCTTGAAATCGAGTCCACATTTTATGAGCTAGATGTTCCCTTTCTATTTCATATCTAGGCACAGAGCTTATGTCAGAGTGCAGAGAATTCTAAGCCTATAGATCACCCAGCTATCATGGAAGAGTGATGAGCAAATAATAGCCAAGAGGTTTTATTTCACTTGATAAAGGTGAGATAAGCAAATAAGCCAGTGAATGTACTAGGAAGGAGCAGAAAGTTGCACAGAAAAATGAATGAATTAGACACGGATGTCCAGAGTCAAATTATATCAGGAGGCAGCAAAAAAGGAAGTGACTAGCTGGCAAAGCAAGCACATAAACAGGACATACTGAAGTTAAAGAGATGAGAAGATTAAAAATCTATAGGAGGAATTTATCACAATTCAATTCAGTTCAATAGATAATTATCAAGCACTGATTGTGAACCAGGCTTTCTTTGGTCCTGGAGATGTGGAGGTGTTATGGTGAAGGACAGTTTAAAATCCAAGTCAAAAAATGAGAACCAGGAAGCCTGTGCGGGGTTAAGGAATTAGCTACAAACATTCATTAGCAGAGACCTGGCCATGAAGATATTTCCCTAATTCATTTCCAGACCTCCTCTTTTGATATTTGTATTAGTCAGAACTCTGACAATGAGTGATGGTAGCCCAACTCCAACTAGCTTAAGAGAGAGAGAGAGAGAGGGAAAAAAAATGTTTTTTTGGCTCAAGCAACCAAACAACAAGGTGGAACACAGTCTTAGCAAAAACTGGAACACAGGTTGGAATCATGGACTGGAACACTGTCAAGACTCCCTCTTATGCCTAGCTCTCTCTGCAGGCCAGCTTTATTATGTACAAGATGGACAGCTGGCTAGCACTGACTGCTCTGGGCTGTCAACCTTATAGCCTAGCTAACTAAAAGGAAAGAGATACTCTTCTACCTGCTTTCAGTAAACATTTAAAAAATTAAGAAAATCTGAGAACCAACCTGGATTGGCCTAGCTTATTTCCCATACCAATATCTGAACTAATCAGTGGGGACAGGGAGGTGGTGTCTTGGTCTGTTCTTTGTTTTATGCTGCTACAAAAGAATACCATAGACTGGATAATTTATAATGAACAGAAATTTATTGGCTCACAGTTCTGGAGGCTGGGGAATCCAATGGCTAGAGCTGTCTTTTGTGTCATCACATGGCAGAAGGGCAAACATGAGTGGTGAAGAGGTGGAGAGAAAGAGAGAGAGAGAGAGAGAGAGAGAGAGAGGGAGAGGGAGGGAGGGAGAGAGAGAAGGAGAGGGAGAGAATGAGAGAGAACTCACCATTTTATAATGAGCCTACTCCTGTGGTAACAAACAAACCCATTCCCACAATAATGGCATTAATCCAGTCATGAGGATGAAGCCCTCATCATGACCCAATCACATTTTAAAGGTCCCATGTTTTAATACTTTACTTTAATTTAAAGGTCCCATGTTATAACGGCAATTAAATTTCAACATGAGGACTACCTTTAATCACAGCACTTTGGGAGGCCCAAGCAGGAGGATAACTTGAACCCAGGAGTTTGAGACCAACCTGGAAAGCAATGTGAGACCCCCATCTCTACACAAAGTCTTTTAAAAAATGTTGTCAGGCTTAGTGGTTTGTATCTGTGGTCCTAGCTACTAGGAAGGCTGAGATGGGAGGATCACGTGAACCCAGGAGACGGAGGCTACAATGAGCTATGATGTTGCTACTGCACTCCAGCAGGAGTGACAGGACAAGATTCCATCTCAAAAAGAAAAAAAATCAATATGCATTTTGGAAAGGAAAAACATTCAAACCATAGCAGGTAGGGAAATATGATTGCCCCAGACTGGATTGGTGTCCACGCCTTAAGCAATTGTGGCAAAGACTGCAATACAAAGGTAGGGGCTTCTTTTCAGATTACAAGTCTAAAACGGGAGTATGAAGAATGGTTTATTTCAAAGAGTTGAGATTGCAGTATGTACATGGTCACTGGGGGAATCGCTGTGAGTCAATCATTCCACCATGTGGCAGTTCTGTTGGGCAGACGTCTCTCCAAACATAAATGGTCTAGAGATACCGAAAGTAGGAACATGTATTTGGAAGCACCAGGCTAAAATGGAGAACACATATGCACTTCGGATAGCCACAGATTCTTGACAAGCAGTCCTGAATCACCTCAAACCTTTGGTTGTTCTCTATTGCCGATAGAATAAATCCTGAAATAATTATTATTTTAGGTCCTTCAATATCTTTTCTCCAGTATTTTCTCCCTTTTTTCCCTCTATGTGAACCTTCTAAGCCAGCCAGACTTGACTATTTACTAAGCAAAGCATTCCATGCTGAAGCTACACTCATGCAATCATCAGTACTCCAGACATGGCATCTTTATTATTTTTGGTGTTCTACTATCATCCTTGCTTAAAATGCTTTTGCAATGCACTGGTATATTCACCAAATATTTATTTATGCTTCCGTGCATGCAAAGATTTTCTGGATACTGATTATACAATGATGAACAAGACAGACATGGTTGCTGCCCTCAGAGAATTTCTTTTTTGAGGCAGAGTCTTGTTCTGTCACCCAGGATGGAGTGCAGTAGCATGATATTGACTCACTGCAGCCTCTGGCTTCTGGGTTCCAGTAATTCTCCTGCCTTAGCCTCCTGGGTAGCTGGGATTACAGGCACATGCCTCCATGCCCGGCTAATAGTAGAGACACGATTTCACCATGTTGGTCAGGTTGGTCTCAAACTCCTAACCTCAGGTTATCTGCCCACTTTGGCCTCCCAAAGTGCTAGGATTACAGGTGAGAGTCCCCACACCTGGCCGAGGGTTTGCATTTTGGTAGGAGTAGATAGTTACTATGTAATTATGAAACTGATCCTAAAATTATGATGTGATGATTGTGATAAGTACTCCAGAGAAAGAAGGACCTAATCTGGTCTTGATGGTCAGGAAAGTGAGATGAAATCAAAGATCAGAAAGAATTAACCCATGAAGAGATGGAAAGGGCAGGAAGGAAAAGAGGGAACAACATACGCAAATGTCATAAGGTGAAGAGCAAGATGGCGTATTTGAGAAACTGTAAGATGTACATGTTGCAGAAGCAAGAGGATGAGTGGCCAGAGAAGTACATAGGGAACCAAATAACATATGACTTTGTAAAGCATGCTAAAGGTTTTGATAGTAATGGGAGTATATTGAAGGGAGATGATATGATTGGTTTTTGGCATTCTGTCTGGTGGCATTGAAAACAATATTAGATGGAAGGATACCAGTTAAGTTGTTACAGACATCCAGGCCAGAGATTACGGAATATGAAAATGGAAAAAAACTTGATAGGCTCAAGCTACAGTTAAAAGACAAAAATGATGGTATATTGGCCAGGCATGTGTTGACTCATGCCTGTAATCTCAGCACTTTGGGAGGCTGAGGTGGGCGGATCACCTGAGGTCAGAAGATGGAGACCAGCCTGACTAACATGGAGAAACCCCATCTCTACTAAAAATACAAAATTAGCCGGGGGTGCTGGCATGTGCCTGTAATCCCAGCTACTCAGGAGGCTGAGGCAGAAGAATCACTTGAACCCTGGAGGCTGAGGTTACAGGGAGCCAAGATCACACCATTGCACTCAAGCCTGGGCCACAAGGGTGAAGCTCCACTCAAAAAAACAAAACAAAACAAAAATATGGTGTTTTATGTTGTGTTGAATATGGGGAGTAACTCCTAGGTTTCTGGCCTGTGCAAATGAATAGATGATACTTATATTCACAAACAGGCAATGGCAAAAGGAGAATCAGTTTGGAGCCAATGATAATCAAGTTAGCTGTGTACATTTTTAAAAATGTAAGGCATATTTAAAATATCTAGATGACAAGTGAATAGTTGGATATACAACCTGGAAAACAGTACTGGAATCTACACTCTCCCCTCTGTTCATTCAAACCTTACCCATTCATCAAATCCTAGCTTAATCTACCAACTCCACAAGATGTCACTGACCCATTTTATCCCTCTTTACCACCAGCAGCTATGCATGTAGTAAGAGATCATTTTATCTGTAACAAAGTGAATGCATAGCCTTTCTGCCACTTACGCAATATTAGAGGCAAAAGACATTAAATACAAACAAAATTGGATTTGAATTTTGACTTCACCTCTTACTAGCAAAGGTGACCATGGTCAAGTATTTTAACCTCATCAAAGTCAGTTTCCTTGCTTATCAATACAAGATAGTAATAATACATGCCTCAGGAAGCCATTGTTCCGTATTAAATGCAGAATGTATGTAAAGTGTATAGCACAGTGTTTGCCACATGATAAGCACTAGAATAACTATTATTTATTGTTGCTGTTATGACTATTGTTAATTTTGTGGAGATGGGGAGAAATACCATAATTACCTAGGACAAGCAGTGGCTATGGTGAGGTGACAAGTTAGTGAATACAAAAACTGGTAAAAGCGTATGCCTGTTTCTCCATGCTTTATAGCATAGCAAAATTTTCCATTATTCTCTACTTCAGAAAGCAGTCATAAATTTGTTGTCTTTATTTTTGGCTGGAGTTTGGCCTCTGGTTTTATAGAACATTCCACTGGAGCCAATCTCTTGTTTCATAAAGCATAAATTAAGGTGTCGCTAAAACTCACAATATGAGAATTGTTTGCCCATGTATATATATATATAAATATATATATATATGTGTGTGTGTGTGTGTGTGTGTGTGTGTGTGTGTGTGTGTATGTACCTATTAATCATTTTTATCAAGAAGACCCATTGTTCATGGTGTGTACCCTATATTGGTCATTATGTTGCTGGCAAGTTAAAAGAATTTACCTACTTAACAGGAGAGAAACGCATTAACTCTTCAAACTAATAGTGGGTGCTATTATTAAATTACCTCCTCCAGTTAGTTGCTTTAATGGTACCCTAGTCTCCACACACTGATGCATGTTTGAGCAGTAAGTAGTTTTCTGCCACCTTGTCAAGAGAACTAGGGTATCTCTTTTTTTAACATAAAGAGCTTGAGGAGGGAGTGTGAAAGTTTGGCCTTTTCTTTATATTAGTAAAATATTCTTTTATGGAATCACTCTGCAGGTGTATATAAATGTATAGTAGATATAAATTACTACCTCTATTTATAAAAATCCAGTATCTCTTTTAAGTGAATGGTAATAGTAAGAAAAAAATTATGATCAATGTTTTTCCAACATTTACATTCCACTGTATCCAATTTTATACTTTTTTTTACTAATTTTTGTTTCTTTTTGAGACAGTCTCACTCTCTTCCCCACGCTAGAGTACAGTGGGGCGATCTTGGCTCACTGCAATCTCTGCCACACAGGTTCAAGCTATTCTCCTGCCTCAGCCTCCTAAGTAGCTGAGATTACAGGCGCCCACCATTACACCCAGCTAATTTTTTGTATTTTTAGTAGAGATGGGGTTTCACCATGTTGGTCAGGCTGATCTCCAACTCACGACCTCAGGTGATCCACCTACCTCAGCCTCCCAAAGTATTGGGATCACAGGCATGAGCCACCACACCCAGCCTATTATTTCTATTTTTCAAATAAAGCAACCAAGGCTCAATGAGAGATTAAATAAATTCTCCAAGGCCACACAGATACCAAGTGGCAATGCTAACTTGGAACAATTTTAACACCATCCTAATGACCTCATGCAACATATGAACTTATAAGTAGCACATTGAAATTCACAGCTTAGGTTGTCATTTGTGCAATGTGCATGTGGCGGACGCTAGGACTTCCTGCTTCTTGCCTCCCAGGTTTCACTCAGCTCACTGCTGTCTCCATCTGGATTTCCACCACCAGCTGCCAAAATACTTGGAGGGATATAGCAGCCAGGAGACAATGGGCATTTCTTTTGTCAGTGACAGTATAAAAAGAGACCTTTAAACCATGCATGTATTATTAATAGCTCATTGTTCCATATGAGTTTAATGCATTTTATACCTCCTTTTGAAGTATTATTCCACTCTGTACTAATTCTTAGGGATTAACTTTACCCACATCTTGTCACTTTGACTCATTGAAAACAACAGTATTTTAGAGTATGTTCTGTGCTTGCAGACAACACAAACAACATCTGTGTCTGCAGGCGGACAAATAAAAGAAAACATTGGCCTCTCTTGTGTTTAGCTCCCTAGCACAGAGCAGCTGCCTTGAGGAGAGTTTTGAAATTATTTAACAACATTAACAAAGATGAGAGGAATAATATTCACTGGGAAATGTGTGTTGGGATATTACTTCAGCACGTTAACACCCAGCTAGAGGAAGCAATCAGATCAAATTTGGGGGGCATTTCCTGTTTACAGGGTAGTATTATCACCTCATGCTAAATAGACTGAGCCTAAATCTGTGATCTACATTAAGAGTTTTACATGCATCCCAGTATTCAGAGAAAGGCTGTGAGTTGAGAATATTCTACAGCTTGTGATAAAATGTTTAGGAACATTTTTCTTTATTTTAAATTTATCAAGGAGGTATGAAATTAGATAAAGGCTTGCTTCTCTTTAGCTCGCACACTATCATTTAGTGCTAACACTGCAGGCAATTTCTGCAAAATGCATTTTCCCAAACCTCTCAAAGCTAGAAAGCAAATGCAAACAGCAACAAAAACATTAGTGCTTTTGAATTGGAAACTTATATTATCCAAATCCTTATTAACATTGTCCCAAACACTTAAACTGAACAATCAAATTAATATTTCAGGCATTTAAAAAACAATGGACAATCTATATACATGAATGCACATTCCTTTTACACATTTTGGAAGGATGTGCAGGTAAAACAATCTATGAGTATTGCCCAAGGACATTAATGATATACAGGACAGATGTAATATGAGTCTACACAATGCCTGGAACAGTTGACTCCATTTGGTCCCCAAATCATCACCTTGCGGGGAAGAAGCACAAAGAGCCAAATAGTGATTTGATATTATATTGACAAAACACATGCTTGGCTGAATTTTCACTTTTGACATAGTCACTTGGGTTTGTCACTGGTTCCAAGGTTTCTCCTAGGCACGATTTAAGGTAGATGTGTTCCTTCTGTCCACCCACTGTCTGTCACTCTCTTTCTCCCCATATTCAGCATCGATTACTTTTGCTGTGTCACTTCCTTTTCCAGAATTCCAGCTCCGTTTGTTTTTGCTTGCTTTCTTGTTCAAATGTTCCTATTCGTGGCCAATTGCCTAAGAGCACAACACGGTGTCATCAAATTTGACAAAGTTAAGCTACGTTTAGTATACTTCCTCTTCCCTGACTAATGCCAAGATATATATATATATATATATATATATATATATATATATATATATATGAGAGAGAGAGAGAGAGAGAGAGAGACTTGCTGTGTCACCCAGGCTTTGTAGTGCAGTGGTGTGATCACAGCTCACTGAAGCTTTGACCTCCAGGGCTTAAGCCATCCTTCTGCCTCAGTCTCCCAAGTAGTTGGGACTACAGTTGTGTGCCACCATGCCCAGCTAATTTTAAAAAATTTTTTATAGAGACGAGGCCTCACTTTGTTGCCCAGGCTATTGTCAAACTCCTGAGCTCAGGTGATCTTCTTGCCTCCACCTCCCAAAGTTACAGGATTACACACATGAGCTACTGCACTTGGCCTATAATTTTTAATAGAGCTCTTCAACCCTTAGTTTTCATGCCCTCAGTCCATGTGTTGTTCAATAAGCATTCATGGAACACCTATGGTGTGACAGACACTGGTAGGATCCAGGCAGATTAGAGAGAAGGAAAAAGATATGTCCTCTTCCCTCGGAGGGCTGACAATCTATTGCAGACATTGAAATGATGACAGGACAAAGAAGTAAGTAAGTGCCATGATAGATCTATACATAAAGGACTGTGGAGTCCAAGCAAAGTGAGGGACTCACTCTGTAAGACTGAGACAGGCTCCAGAGAAGTGATATTTTGAGTTTCATCTTAAAGGACGAATGCACCTCTGTTAGGTTAGAAAGTGGCTAAGAGTGTTTCTAGCACAGAGAAGTGTGTGTTCAAAGGCAAAGACAAGTGCAAAGGAATAATGGATTTAAAGAACAGCAAACAATTGTCTGCATCTATACTGTAGGTGTAGGGGCAGGAGTGGAGGAACCAGTAAAGTAGGATGGAGCCAATTTGTAAAAGGCCTTATATACCATACTAAGGAATTGGGCCTTGCTTGGTCTTAGATTATATCTCATGCTGCTTACTATTCCTGTATGTTAGGGCTCCAGAATCATTAATCCGAACACAAATAACTGAATACATTTTTTTTTTTTTTGCATACGTCTGCAAAGCAGCCTGGAAATTTGCTAGCTGTGAGTTTTAATCCAGAATGTAAGAAAATTGATTAACTAGAAAATATTTATTAACCACCTAATGTAACAAGCATTGTTCCAGGTAACAGAGAAAAAACAAAAAACAAAACAGACAAAAATTCCTGCCATCATGGAACTCATGTTCTAGTGGGAATAAATTTGTAACAGCTGTGCTCGGTAAATACTTAGTATCAGAGTCACACAGATTTTCATATGTATATTTATCTACATGTTATTGTCTGTGCATTTCATCTGGGTATTAACTCAGGTTCCTCCAGAGGGTCAGCAAAATTGAGTATATGAAAGCAGTAACAAATAGGAATTTGGCTTCTTCCATCGAACTGAAATCTACTAGGTGAAAACCACATCAATGGTTTCTGTGTACGGTATCCTCCGTTTGAGGGAAGTTGAGGACCCTGGGAGGCTATGCTGAGATATGCCACATTTGTTCCGGTTCTGTGTGTTCACTTTCCTTCTCAAAAAGTTTTTGGCTAAATACTTGGAAACTTAGTATCCTGACAGAGGTAATAAGAAAGGAGAGAGCGAGAAAGAGGGATGGAGAGAGGGCTAGGGACAGAGGTTTATTTCTGCGGGGAGAAGAGCTCTTCTAGTCAACCCAGAGCCTGCCTGCAACACTGTTATCACCACAGACTTTAGAGATGGGGAGGTTTGGTGGGGTTGGGGAGACAAAAATTGAATTACTCCACAGTTTAGCTATAAAATTATAACACTGTTCTACCTCATGATGTATAATCAATAAATAAAAGTCCAGTCTTGAAAGGGTGTGCTATATAAATGCCAAGTAATATTCACTTTGAAAAGTCCAAATCTGGGTAGGGTTATTTAAAAACAGCCCACTTGTGAACAGTTTAATTTTAGCATTGGGCTAAAATTATAAAAAGATAACTTTCATTCATCTAGGAAATCAGTTTTATTTCTTAGCCTACATAAAATTCAAATGGGGCTTAGGAGAGGTGTGAACAGAAAACTAACTGAAAAGGCCATTTTGAATTATAATTATTCATGTAATAAAATTAAAATATATATTGTCTACTGTTACATTAAAAATATCACTAGATTCCAAGGGTACCTTTCAATAAAAACCTCTTTCCAATAAGAATTAGTAAGGCTGGTCGTGATGGCTCATGCCTGTAATCCCAGTACTTTGGGAGGCCAAGGTGGGTGGATCACCTGAGGTCGTGAGTTGGAGACCAGCCTGACAAACATGGTGAAACCCTGTCTCTACTAAAAATACAAAAAATTAGCTGGGTGTAATGGCAGGTGCCTATAATCTCAGCTACTCAGGAGGCTGAGGCAGGGGAATCACTTGAACCTGGGAGGTGGAGATTGCAGTAAGCCAATATTGCACCACTGCACCACTCCAGCCCTGGCAACAAGAGTGACTCTCCATCTCAAAAAAAAAAAAAAAAAAAAAAAAAAAAAAAAAGGAATAATAATAACCTTTCTCTGAGGGCTACTCTGAGGATTAAATGAAATAATATGTTTTTCAGGGCTTGGTACATAGAGGATACTAAATTCATGGAGGTCAAGCTACCAAGGAACATGTAGTAGTTTTACATATTAAAAAAGAAGAAGAAAGTAAATCCAAACATTAATTTAACATCTTCTTGTTTTTTAAATTGTACTTGAAGTTCTGGGAACATGCACATCTATGTTTACTGCAGCACTATGTACAATAGCAAAGACTTGGAACCAACCCACATGTCCATCAGTGACAGACTAGATAAAGAAAATGTGGCACATATACATCATGGAATATTATGCAGCCATAAAAAGAATGAGTTCATGTCCTTTGCAGGGACGTGGATGAAGCTGGACACCATCATCCTCAGCAAACACAGGCACAGAAAACCAAACACTGCATGTTCTTACTCATAATTGGGAGATGAACAATGAGAACACATGGAGGAAACATCACGCACGAGGACCTGTTGGGGGACGGAGGGAAGGAGAGGGACAGCATTAGGACAAATGCCTAATACATGCGGGGTTTAAAACCTAGTTGATGGGTTAACAGGTATAGCAAACCACCATGGCACATGTACACTTGTGTAACAAACCTGCACACTCAGCACATATATCCCAGAACTTAAATAAAATAAAAAAAAAAAAAGATGCTAAATTCATGTTCAGATTTACTTTCTTCTTTTTTTAATATGTAAAACTGCATTTGGTAGCTTGACCTCCATCCATTTGTACCCCAGGACTAGGGAACGTATGCTTTGAAATCAAAACTAGCTAGTTCAGGTGATTCCATCTAAAACCTTATACTTAGTCAGTTGCAAGTGAATTTTCTGGTAACTGAGATAAGTTTCCCAACTTCCACAGCTAATGGAGAATGGCCTTCCTTTCTAAATAAAAGTTTGTCGTGGAATGGACTATAATGTTAAACACCACTCTCAAAATAATTGTATTAGTTCAGATCTACTATACTTCAGAATGAGGTCAAGACTGACCCTGGTTACAAGAGTATATGAGTACTATGCTAGTGTTTGTATATAAAAACCCATTCTGCCATTGACTATATATACTGTGCCACTGAAGAGTCTTTGTAGAAAGTAATGGTAAATGGTATGTTACCAACATCCTATTGTTTAGAAGTAGATTTTGAGGGTTTTTTTACATAGTAGGGTTTCATTTGCACTGAGTTAACCATATCCTCTCATCCAGTCTTCTTTGAAACAAGTAACATGCATTCAACCAGAATGAATAGCCAGGATTATGAGAGGAATCTGTAGTTATGGGATAAACAAAGGCAACTAGACTGTTAAGGTGAAAATGGCAAATATGTGTTACTGACATTGTTGAGTCCACTTAATCTGTCATGGTGATTTATCATTGAGCCCAGATTGGCCCATGAATCTTTCCTGCCAGATTAAGATTAAACCCCATTTGTTGGTCATGTTTGCATTAGTCTGTAACAATCTAAGCATTCAGGATTTTGGTATCCAGAATTTAAGCCTTTCTGATTCCCTTGGAGTAAAAGCAAAATGGCAGACAAGTTGAGAAAAATCGATCTGTTCATTTCCCTCATTGATGGTGATGTGTGAACACAGATTTGTTTTTCTGTTTTATCAACCTTGCTGCTTTGTTTCAGTGCTCCCAATGTTTTACTTGGACATTTCAATTAGGCAAGCAGAAAACATTCTTGTCACCCCCCTGTATTTTCTAGAAACATCTTTATTGAGGTAAAATTGACATACAATAAACTATATAAAGAGTATATAAGTTGGTAAATTTTACATATGTATATATGCATTAAAACATAACCACAATCATCACGGTGAACCAACCTAGCATCCCTAAAAGTTTCCTTTCACTGCTTTATACTGCCAATACCCTTCACTCCCCACACACCACAACCCAGGCAACAACTAATCTGCTTTCTCTCACTATATATTAGTTTGCATTTTCTCGATACTTACATACCTGGAAGCACACAATATGTAGACTTTTTCTTTGGCCTCTTTAACTCAGCATAATTGTTTTGATATTTATTTATGTCATTGTATTTATTAATAGTTCATTCCTTTTTATGTCTCAGTAGTATTCTATTATATGGATATACCAGAGTTTGCATTCATTTGCTTGTTAATGTTTTTCGTTTCCAGCTTTTGGCTCTTACAAATAAAGCTGCTATGAACATCCGTGTACAAATCTTTGTAAGAACCTATGATTTCATTTATCTTTGGTAAATATTGAGGGGTGGAATAGTTAGATCATATAGTAAGTGTACATATAATTTTATAAGACAGGAAGATATCTAGGGCCAACATTGCTCTGCACCCACTTAACACAGCTTAATAGCAAGACCCAAAAGGATAAAAATGTTGCCAAATAATTTAACCACCACACTAAAACAAAGCTTTATATACACATGTATCAGGCAGTCCCCAACTTACAATGTTTCAACGTAAAAATTTTTGACCAGATGATTTAAAAGCAATACACATGCAGTAGAAACAACACTTGAAGTACCCATATAACCATTCTGTTTTTCATTTTCAGTGTAGCATTCTATAAATTACATGAGATATTCAACACCTTATTATAAAGACAGCCTTTGTGTTAGATGCTTTTGCCTAACTGTAAGCTAATGTAAGTATTCTGAGCACCTTTAAGGGAGGCTAGGCTAAGCTATGATAGTCAGTGGATTAGGTGTATTAAAGGCATTTTTGATTTACAATATTTTCAGCTTACAATGGGTTTATCAGAATGTTACCCCATTGTAAGTTGAGGAGCATCTATCTATGAATTCAAAACCCGTTTTGAGTGTTCTATTCAATGTCCATGAATTACGAGGTTTTCCACTCTGAGTGTTGGAAACAGCAACTATTTCCAGCCCTGTTGCAGATGCAGAAGTTCTTTTATTCCTTTCAGATGGCTCTTTCTCCATTCTCAGATGGTTTTCTTGCATGCATGTGCTGTCCAGAGTGCAGGTGAATAAGCAGGGGGCACCCTCTGAAGATCTATGGAATTCTCTGTCTGTGAAGTTCTCTCCTCTCTGATACTCTGTACCGCAAACTCTAGCTATCTTGGGCTTCCCACACAACCAGCTTAGTCTTCTCAACTCAGAGAGACTACCAGGGTCTACCTGTGATCCCCCGCCTTGTCCTGAGGCCTAGACCAGGCATCCCCAAACTACGGCCCGGCCTGCAGGCCGCATGCGGCCCCCTGAGGCCATTTATCCGCCCCCCCCCCCCCCCCGCCGCACTTCAGGAAGGGGCACCTCTTTCATTGGTGGTCAGTGAGAGGAGCACAGTATGTGGCGGCCCTCCAACGGTCTGAGGGACAGTGAACTGGCCCCCTGTGTAAAAAGTTTAGGGATGCCTGGCCTAGAAACTCTTAAAGGGTTTACCTAATGTGTTTCTCTATCTCAGGGATTGTTGTCCTCCATTACCTGTTGCCCAGTGCCTGAAAACTGTTGTTTCATGCATTTTGTGTGGCTTTCATTGTTGTCATTTAAGGCAGCAGGATACATTAGGTTCCTGTCACTCTATCTGGTCTGCAAGTAGGAGTCTTCTCCAGAATTTGATGTTCTCCTCTGAATGAAATTAATGCAAACTTGCAAGTTCCTGATGAGTGTCCAAAAAGTTATTTCCTCATTCTTTCCCAACTTGGAAAATTTCTTTCTTTTCTTTTTCTTCTTTCTTTCTCTCTCTCTCTCTCTCTCTCTCTCTCTCTCTCTCTCTCTCTCTCTTTCTTTCTTTCTGATGAGGTCTCATGCTGTCACCTAGGCTGCTTGGAAAATTTCTTTCTTTTCTTTCTCTTCTTTCTTTCTCTCTCTCTCTTTCTTTCTTTCTTTCTGATGAGGTCTCATGCTGTCACCTAGGCTGCTTGGAAAATTTCTTTCTTTTCTTTCCTTGTTTCCCTTCCCCTTCCCCTTCCCCTTCCCCTTCCCGTTCCTTTCCTTTCTTTCTGATGAGGTCTCACACTATCACCTAGGCTGCAGTGTAGTGGTGCAATCATAGATCACTGAGGGCTCAAGTGATCCTCCCACCTCAGCCTCCCAAGTAGTTGGGACTACAGGCACATGCCACCACACATGGCTAATTTTTTTTTTTTTTTTAATGGAGACAGTCTCGCTTTATTGTTCAGTCTGGTATCAAACTCCTGAGCTCAAGCAATCCTCCCACCTTGGCTTCCCAAAGTAGTGGGACTACAGTCAAGAGCCACTCACATCCAGCCAGAATCTCTTTTATCTATCCCTGAAATTTTTTTCTAGTGACATTTTCTGAGTTCTACAAACTTAGTGATATGGCATGAAACTGGTTGACGAGAATGACAAAAGAAATTTCTATTCAAGCCAGCTTAAAGATGGTCCTTTACCAAGGCTTTGTGAGTAGTTTCAATAACATTTCCCCAGTTCTACACCCTAGAGTACATTTCTGAAGATTTTTAATAGGCAATTATTTCCCAATTCATTGTGCCAAAAAGTATAGTGAAGAAAGCTTCTTTTGTGTGACTATTTCAGTCAGAAGATGATACTGAGTACTTATTCTCCATTAGTCTAATATTATAAATTGGATTTTTCTGAATTCACAGCCAATGGGCTGCTGTCTTTCTCTTCTTGCCAAATTTGTGGAACATCTGTTATTTGAAACACACAGCTAATTTACCAAAATAACAATTTTTCAATTTCCATTAGTAGGCATTGTTTTATGTTAAGCAAAACCACCTCAAATGTGTCAGATTTGGGTTCAAGATGTTAACCCTTTCAAGAGTGGTTCCATGTTAACTATTAATTTTTAAAATACGGTATTTAGGGTCCTTTGCCTACAAGTCTTCTAAGGCTTGAGGAGATGGCAACACAACCTTAGAATGTAATTTATTCTGCAGTTCATGATGGATGCTGGCTCTAGTGCACCATTCTATCTTGGCATTTTTACTCATTCATCACAAAGTAAATGCTTACAGAGAAGTGTAGAATGTTACAGAAATCATATTGCTTGCCTTTATGAGTATGTGTTTGAAGCACTCACAAGTGCTTTTGATGGTTATTTAACTCTAGCTCACTGATCTCACTTCTCTAGATAGATTAATGCAGTTTAAAATTTTAGACACACACACATACACCTTGACAAAAGAGCTTCACATACTTAGTGAGCATAATGGAAATGCACAAGTATAACTGGAAGACCACGATGGGCAATAAGGATGCAGGTTCCAAAGTGTTATGAACAGCCAGAAAATTGGGCCAACACATGTAAGAAATGAGAAATTTTTAGGGCCATTGAGCACCATGCATTTTCAGTGTTCAGTAGCCCTGAAAATTTCTCATTTTGGCCAGGAAGTCTCTGTCTCATTCAAAATGTTGAATAAAGGGAACATGCACAGGTTCTCATTGATCTAAATTTCTGTTGAAGTCCAGGACCTCCCACCATCTTTTCTAGTCCTTTATTCTTTTTCCAGACCCTTATTACAAAGACTGTAGAGATAGCATCCAATTTTTTCACTGTAGTGGTAACTGCTGAGCTAGCTTCAAAACAAGTTCTCCCATCTTATGTGACTATAGCCTAAATGGAGCTGTTCACTAAGGTGAAAATTAGTTTAAGGAAAGAGCAGTTGCTTATTCCCACATCAAATTCTCTTCCTCTTGTTAGATCACTGAAGGATATTTTAATCTCTCTCTAAATATGATTAGAGTTTGTTTTGATTTCTTCCAGGTTTCTACCTCATCTTCTTCCTTTCTGAGTTTCTGCTATAATTCTATGTCCTCTGATTTGAGCCATTTTTACAGATTTTCAATTCACGGTACTTCTGAGAGCATCCGTTTTTGATATTAGCATAGCTTTTTGACTGCATTCTAGGATGGCTCCAGTTAGTCAGTATTGGTCACAAAGCATGAATATTTCTACTTCAAGCTTTTAACTCTGCCCAGATTTGTTGCCATGCTTTTCAGTATACTGACAGATGGAGAAATCTTGAAAATTAAATAAGGCATAATTAGTAGGTCCTGAGTGCCGAGATAATGGGTGCATTTGAAACTGTCAAGGGGAGATTAGGCTCCAGGAAGCTTAGTTATTTTATTTAAGTCCTTTTATAACCCCAGGCTCCAGTCTTGCACGTGGGAGCATTCCATCTCTCATTCCTGTACCCCAGAAAAAGCTGATGAGCACTCAGCAGAAAAATTAAAGTTAGGTTTGGACGATGTGTCTTTATTACTTAGTTGTCATTAGGTACTTAAAAAAGGCTCTGTGTGGAACTTCCCAAAGGCCATGACAAGGTCCTGTTAACTCACTCTGCTCACTGCCTAGTGTACTGCTGTACATTTGATAAAACGTTTTCATGAAGAGAGGAGGAAATTAAATTGAACTAATTTTCTAAGACTAAGAAAAATCGGAGGAGAATATTTTGTTTTGATTTCGTTACTTGAAATTGAGTGGGTGTTCAGTGAAGCTGTGTTTAAGTAAACTTACTTGAACTGATTTAGTTGACAATCTCATACCGTTTTCTTTTTAAAGCCCTCAAACTGAGAAATATAAAATGGTACCCAGTGGTGAAAATTAGTTGCCTGTTAGCTGGTATTACTCACTTATTTCTCTATATAATTTCTTGATTAAAATTGTAATAATCCATTGCATTTTTCCCCGGAGCCAGTAATGAATTATTAGTGGATCAGTAATATGTTTTAATTGTGTGAATTTTATTCATTATGTTTCCAATAGCCATGTTGTAAATGGATAATTTTATATTTGATGAGTAATGATTTACTCAGTTGCTTTTTTACATTTTAAATTTTAGATACTCTATTTCTCTATCAATAATCTTGCAATTCATAGTAGATACATAGGCTCTATCAATACTTTAACAAGGCATGAATTATAATTATGGCACAAGATCTTATTTAACTAATATGTACTATATCCTTCACAAAGAAGGATAAATGGCACCTTGATTTCATAAAACTACTCTTTTCCCATTTGAAAGCATTGATGATTACACATGTTGGACAACATGTTCAGGTTATAATTATAGAATTTTAAAGCAAGTCAGTTACCTAGAGATTTATTTCAGTTGGATTCATATATCTTACAAATGAGAAAACTGTGGCCCCCCAAAATGTTAAGTGATTTATCCAAAAATCACATGGCTAATTAATAACACTTGCTTCTGCATATAATCTATAAGGGTTGTTATGAGTCACAATAACTAAAGCTAATAATTCTATCCCCTCCCTTATTATTGAAATGGACTATACTCTTTAAAAGTTATATCCCAAATTTCTCAGGTCATGGTTAAAATTAATCACACTTCCTGACTTCCAATTACTTATTTGGAGTGTAATGCCTTAAAGCTCCCTTTATATAGAGGAAGCATGAGTAGGTAGAATTTTAAGAAAAATAATCTTGAGCTTATCAGAAACAGAGAAATGGGCCGGGCATGGCAGTTCACACCTGTAATACTTGAGCTAAGGAGTTCTAGATCAGCCTGGGCAACACTGGGGAGAGCTCTTCTCTACAAATAATTTTAAAATTAGCTGTGTGTGGTAGTGCAAGTCTATAGTCCCAGTTACTTGGGAGGCTGAGGTGGGAGGAGAATCTCCTGAGCCTGGGAGGTTGAGGCTGCAGTGAGCCAAGATAGTGCCACTGCACTCCAGCCTGAGTAACAGAGCGAAACCCTGTCTCAAACAAAACAAAACAAAACACAGAAATGGCATTTCTAGAAAAAAGCTGATACAGACAACTATAACTGTCCTTCTCAAGTTTTGATAAGTGTCTTCTTTAGGCTGAACACCTGATGGTCAACCCCTAGATTCAGAGAGAAAGTACAGTTGTTTTTTTCAGCATCTCAGAGCATTTTTTATAAAAGTTAATTTGTTAACGTTAGTAGATGACTAATGTGATCCTATGTGGCAGACCAACTCTACTCAATCTTGTGATCATCAACTATAAATGTTTCTCTATCTGCTGAAAGCTTAGCAGTGATGAGGTTCATCCTTAGTTTCCCTCTAAATTTGACTTTCAACTCTTATGTGTCTATGACAAAAGTACACCCTAGAAGATCCCTGAGAAATCATGAATCAGCCGGGCGTGGTGGCTCACGCCTATAATCTCAGCACTTTGAGAGGCCGAGGCAAATGGATCACCTGAGGTCAGGAATTCAAGACCAGCCTGGCCAACATGGAGAAACCTGTCTCTACTAAAAACACAAAAATTAGCCAGGCATGGTGGTGGGCACCTGTCATCCCAGCTACTTGGGAGGCTGAGGCAGGAGAATTGCTTGAACCTGGGAGGCGGAGGTTGCAGTAAGCTGAGACTGTGCCATTGCACTACAGCCTGGGCAACAGGAGTGAAACTCTGTCAAAAAAAAAAAAAGAAAGAAAAGAAAAGAAAAAGAAAAAGAAATCATGCATCAGTTAGTCTTAATGGCCTTTTGGCTTAAATATAAGCAAGATGACATTTTGACTACCTTTTTGTTCATGTTACATTTACTTTATTCCACTAGAGAGAAAAGAGTAAGACCTCCTTCTAGCTTTGAGACTCTCAGCTCCACCTGTGAAAATTGATTCAAAAGTCTCCTTGTTGTTTTAATAACTGGTGGTGTACAGTCAATTAAAAATCATTGTAGGGGTCTAATTGAAGTATAATAACTATACTTACTGCATATACTTAAAGTGTGCAATATGATAAACTTTAGCATGTATACACCTGTGAAACTATTACCCCAATCAAGATAACAGACATTTAGATCACCCCAAAGTTTCTTTGTGTTCTTTGTTATCCAGCGCTCCCTCCACCCTTTTCCCCAGGCAACCACTTATTGGCTTAATGTCACAGGAGATTAGTTTGCATTTTCTAGAATTTTATATAAATGTAAGTATACCATGTATAGATGTTTATCTGTCTTCTTTCACTTAGCAGTCATTTTGAAGCCCATAACGTTGTTATGCATCAGTAGTCCATTACTTTTTAAGACTGAGTAATATTCCATTGTGTAAATATACCACAGGTAGTTTATTCATTCATGTGTTCATAGACACTCGGGACATTTCTACTTTTTAGCTATTTTAAATAAAGCTGCTATGAACAACTTTGTACGGTTGGAAAGAAGTTTTCATTTATTTGTGATAAATGTCCAAGTGTGCATTGCTCTTTGGGTAAGTATAGCTTTAACTTTTCAGAAAACTGCCATACTGTTTTCTTAAGTGGTTGTACAGTTTTACTTCCTGACCACCAGTGTATGAGAATTATAATTGCTCCACATTCTTTCTTAAAACTTCTTGTGACCAGAATTCTTTTAGCCATTCTATTGGATATGTATTGGTATCTCATTGTGGCTGTAGTTTGCATTTTCCTGGTAACAGTGGTATCAAGCATCTTTTCATTTGCTTATCAGCCACCCCTATCTTTTGTTGAAGTATCTCTTTAAACTTTTTGCCCACTTAAAAAAATGAATTTCAAGCATTGTAGAAAGCAGTATGACAGTACCGCAAAGAGCTAAAAGCAGAACTACCATTTGACACAGCAATCCTATTACTGGTTATATACTCAGAGGAATATAAGTCATTCTACCATAAAGACATATGCACTCAGATGTCCACTGCAGCACTATTTATAATAGTAAAGACATGGAATCAACCTAAATGCCCATCAATGACAGATTGGATAAAGAAAACGTGGTACAGAATAGGTGCAGTGGCTCAGACCTGTAATCCCGGCATTTTGAAAGGCTGAGGCAGGAAGAAAGAAACAGGAAACGTGGTCCATATACACCATGGAATACTATGCAGCCATAAAATAGAACAAGATCATGTCTTTTGTGAGAACATGGATGGAGCTGGAGGCTATTATCCTTAGCAACTAGTACAGAAACAAAAAAAGGCAAATACCACATGTTCTCACTTATAAGTGGGAGCTAAATGGTGAGAGCTCATGAACATAGAGAAGGGAAAAAGAGACACTGGAGGTACATGAGGGTGGAGGGTGGGAGGAAGGAGAGAAGTAGACAAAATAACTATTGGGTACTAGGCTTAATACCTGAGTGATACAAAATCTGTACAACAAACCCCTGTGACACCAGTTTACCTATATGACAAACCTGCATATGGACTCCAAACCTTTTTTTATCTAAAAAGATAAATTTTATCTTTAAAAAAGATAAATTAATTAAAAATAAAGAACTAAAAAGAAAATATTCCCTGCTATAGAATGCACTGTTATTCTGATTACATCAACTATCAACATAATTTTAGTCACTATAATTAACCCAATAATTAATTTATGAAGGATTAATAAATCCTAAATCTATTTTATATAGATGTTTCTTATATATGTATTAAAAAGTAAAGCAAATAATTTTACTTCATGTGTGAAGATAACAATAACTTAAGTTCAAAAGACATGCATTTAGACGAAAAATAAAAAGTCTAGAGAACATCACAATATTTGATAGCATCACTAAATTTCATATAAAAACAAAAAAAATTGAATTTAAATTCTAATCTGCTCAAATTTTGTCTCTTGTAAGGCTGCAAAATAGGTTTTCCTTAGAACAAAAATGAATTATCTGTGAGGTTGCAAATATATTATTCAGTTGACCACATCTCTACCTGTTTCCTCTTAAAAAGTAGTTTCTCATAGTATCAGTCTATCCATTTAAATCTTAGACATTCTAAGATTGTACTTACATTTCTCTTGTAACTAGTTTTTGCTAAGAAGAGATCTATAATAAACTCCATTGAACTTTATCTTCTTTAGAGAATATGTAGTACTTTAGGTAACAAGGGTATATGTGCAAGGCTAGAAAACAACCACTTACGGTGTGCTGTAAGTACTTTATAGATAATGCATCTTATGGGAATTTTGAGCACCATCAAGAAGTTTGTGTATTTAAGAAAGTATTTTACAATGTTGACATTGATGTCAAGAAAAGGAAGGAAATGAGGCAGCTCAATAAACATCAGTTACTATAAGTAAGTGAAACTTTTTCTCTTTTCTCTTTTACTTTCTTTCTTTTTTTTTTTTTTTCTTTGCTTTACCACTTAAAGAGCAACTTATAGCTAACTTGGATTGTTATTTTTCTAATTATAGATTGACAAGAAACTATACTTTTATCTGACTGTATTTAATTAGAGAATTTATAAGTTAATCTTTGTAGTAAAAGCAGGATATAGTTCCAATAGAAAATAAATTGTTTATCCTATGTAATTTTTTATCAGATTACATAGCATTTTCTTAGAAAGGAACAAATCCATGTTCTGATTTCCTTTTGGGAAAAAAAAAAATCTCTTAAATAAAAAGGAAATCTGCTTACACCTGTCAGTGCTTTAAAAAAAAACTTTACCTAGTGTTTTATTAATCTGGAATGACAAATTGGACCTGTATTTATTTTTATTTGCTCATCCTTTTCCAACAAATGCCATGACTCAGATGCTCATATTAAAATCTTTGGAAAACCACATCTCATGTGCGATTGTATGAGTGAAACTAAATGCAAGTCTGTGCTTTTGCAAGTAAATTTTCTAATTAGTGCCCTGAATCCATGGAAAATAAATGGAGATATTTCACAGCAATTCAGAGCAAAAGCTTCCTTTCTTGTGTCTTTAAACAGAATTAGAGATGGTGCAGCAAAATCTGTGGTGATGCCATGATGAGCTTGCACCCTCGTTAATACCCATTTCCTGGCTCCCATCCACTTCAAATAAATCTCTAGGGCAGTCATTTTCAAAGTATGATTCCTGGACCAACAGCATGGGTCTCAACAGGGAAGTCATGCGAAATGCAAATTCTCTGGCCCTACTCCACACCTGCTGAATCAGAAACTTAAATTGGAAGGCATGGTTGGGAGTGGGGGTGCAGGAATCTATGTTTTAACAATGCTTTTAGGTGATTCTGAAGCAGACAAGTTTGAGAGCCACTGGTCTAAGGGAGTGAAGTAAGTTGTGAATACAGTCCTATATAAAATTTATTTCTTACAGCTTCAAGCTGAAAGGTTTATTACCAGGTTGCTGTAGCAACAACTGCACAGTAGGATTGGATAATGAAACATTGTCAAATTAAGAGGCATGAATATTAGCTGATCCCAATATTCTAGATTGCTAAAATTTATATTGGGCAAAATGGATTTTTACTTTTAGCCTTATGGCAAGAGGAAGCATGGTTTCATGAAATTTTCTGTTTGACAAGTGGAAACCAGGACTATTTTTTTGAATACCACTCCTTTGGAATTTAGCCAAGTTTTTGTAGAAAAAGGGAATTACTCTTAAAGACATTCATCACGGAAGTCAAAAAGTAACATACTCAGCAGTGACTTATAACCCTGAAAGAGTTAATTTTTAATTGAATTTTTCTAATACATTATAGTAGCTTTATGTGCCTACTATATGCTTCAAAAAGCACAGTGCTAGGCACGTAATGATATTAAATAAACAAAAAGAATTGGTTTGTTAAACTCTTGTTTGGTAATTGCATGCCACAAAAATAGTTATTTTTAAAATGTATTTATATTATGCTTGCTTTCCTCTAGTTTATGGTCTAAAATCCAGTTCTTTCTGTATTCAAAGAATTAAACTCATGTTAGAGTTTGCATTTTATTGATATGTCCTAAGGATTAGATGCACTCAGTTAAGCTCCTTCCCAGCCAAATGACATACCCTGTCTCTGATGTCAGTCTGAGAAAATCCTATATAGTGTACTACATCTCCGGATTACCTTATCTAAGTATTGCATGGACATTTCAGATGATATGTCTTGGCATGTGGTCATTTTTCATTAACTTATTAGGAATTGTTAAAGCATCTTTTCCCCTTTTTGACACCTTGCTATAATTGAATATAAAATTGACTGTGAGACTGAATGCCTGATATTCATGCAGTAAGCTGATGGGGCATTGTTGGTGCCTAGCAGAAACCATACCTAGATGGGTGTTTTAGGAAAAAAGGACTCTGTTGCTATCTGATGTGAGATATGGACAAATAACATCTGTCCTCTGGAGTTTATTTTCCTCAACTATAAAAAGAAGGAATTCATTGCATCGTCTTCAAGGTTCTGAAATTTTTATAGTTCTAAGATCCAGGGGGAAAGGAGAGGAAAGCCAATCTATGAACCACTGCCAAGGTACAATATATGACTAAAATTTTTTAGCTATTTGTTGAAAAAAATGAATTAAACAGAATAATTAGCATTAAGTCAGCCTTGAACTCTCTTAAAATCAATGGGAAATAATGATATTAGATACTGATGATTTAGAGTTTAAATTAACATGTTTTAGGAAAAATACCTTAGAAAAGTGCATTCGAACTTAATGCTTTTTTCTCAGTTTTCACATTAAATTATTTATTCTTAAATCCAGTGTGTGTGGAATACTTAGAAAAGCAAATAATTTTTAATATTTTAAGCATAGGTATGCTCTGTACATCATATATATTCTTCCTAGAAAAGAAATATCTTTTAAAGGACAGCTCTCTACACTTTATACTCCTCTGCACTCACTTATTTCATTACATTTTGTGAAACCTCAAATTGTAGCTATAAAGCTATTTTGGGCACGCTTTTTCCAGAACCTTGTAAGAATCAACAGGAGCATAATTTTAAGCTACAGAAGTGCAAAATAAGCACAGAGTCCTAGCTACCATAAATAAAAGGCCAGAATTCTAACTTTGCAAAAACACATAATTACTACCAATGGGGGAGGGGGGGGAATGAGGACAAAAAGGAGAATATTCTGGGGGATTACTTCATACTTCTAAACATTTTCTCTGAACTTTGTTTCTTCTCAGAGATGGAATTCTGTGAAACCTCTCACACTCTGTGCTCCGGCTACCAAACAGACATGCACAGCGTTTCTCGGCATGGCTACCAGCTAGAGATGGGATCTGATGTGGACACAGAGACAGAAGGTGCTGCCTCACCTGACCATGCACTAAGAATGTGGATAAGGGGAATGAAATCAGAGCATAGCTCCTGTTTGTCCAGCCGGGCCAACTCTGCATTGTCCTTGACTGACACTGACCATGAAAGGAAGTCTGATGGGGAAAATGGTAATAAACTAGTTGCATTGTTTAAGTAAAACACAGAAAGAATGCAGTTTTTAGCCTTTACTTTGTTCTCCTTCCCTATATCTGCCCTTCTTTCATTCAATATGCAGAATAGAAATACAACTTAGCAGGAACTCAGGGACAAGGCATGTACCTAAGTATCTGGCAAATAGATATTTATTTATAATAACAGACAAAATACTTTTCATTTTTGGCCAGCTCCCAAGGGAAATAATCTCATGCAATTAGTAATATTGTGCATGTTTTGTTTATTACTCACCTTTTATTTTCATCTTTATTTTCCACCACAATATTAGTGGGATTTATTATAAAATATGTAAATGTTATGTATTTGGGCTTTATATCAATATATGAACAGTGAGATGAACAATTGTACAATAAGCATATTCTATATGTGCTTACTATTTGGATTCAGATTAACCTGTTGAATGTACAAATTTAAATTAACCAGGTTGGATGGAAATAATTAAAAAAAAACCAGAAGCTGAATTAACACCATCCATTTGCTTGACAATAAGGACTAGCAGCAGTATCATTATGTTGTAATCATACACGATTTTCTTGCAAGTTTTATAAAAGGAGAAGTTTTGTCTTTTTGATTTGTCAGAAAGGGCTTAATTTATTTTATTTTTGTTCTTCTGCTCCTACCAAAGAACAAAATCTTTCCACAAAAAACACATGAATGCTTATTAAGCACATTAATCTAGTGTCTCCATCATTCTGTTTGTCTAAATTTTGTGGGTCCCCATCACCATGACCACAAGGCTTAGTCTGTTAACAGTGGTAATTAGTCATTTTTCAGGTGGCAGAGAGATGACCAGCTGTCCTGTACCTGCAGTTTTTTTTTTTTCTACTTTGTCTTCTTCTGCCTCCTTTAACCCAAAGGTGACACTGGCCATATAATCAGGAATTAGAGGTTACCTGCTAGTTAGAATATCACTTGCTAAATAATAGACCATAACACTTTATAATATGACCAAGTATCCCTGAGGTCTTGATTTTTTAAATTATTTTCATATATGTATGTGTTCATGTATGCATTGTTGACTTTGGCCAAGCATATAGGAAGTAACGTGTGGAAATGAGAAGGGAACATAATTGATATATGTAGCATATTCATGTAAGTGTAAAGCATTAGGATAGAAGTTAGGAGACCTTCGGTCACTACAGTTTTCTGGGTTTCATCTGTCAGTTGGGAAAAACAATGACCAAAATTATATGAAACAGGGTGGTAGGTGACCTCTTATACTGCCAAGACATCTTGTTCTCCCTCGTCTCACTCTGGACATATTCACTGGGTTGAAACATTAAAATGAAAGAAAGAAGTTTCCCCACTGGGCTCTACTATCCTTTTTGTATGTGTGTGAAGTGATTACTACAATCAAATTTATTAACATATTTGTCACTACACATAGTTTACCATTTTTGTGTGTGTGGTAAGAACACTTAAGATTGGTGCTAGCCAATTTTAAGTATATGATACAGTATTAGTAACTATAGTCAACGATGCTATATCTTAGGTCTCCAGTAATTATTGATTCTGCATGACAAAAACTCTGTACTTTTTGATCAGCATGTCCACATTCCCTCATCCTATAGCCTCTGGCACCTATCATTCTACTTTCTACTTTCATTAGTTTAACTGTTTTAAATTCCTTATATAACAGAGATAATGCAGTATTTATCTTTTTGTGCCTGGCTTATTTTACTTAAAAATATTCTCCAGTTTCATTCATTTTGTCACAAAGAATGGGATTTCCTTCTTAAAGGTTGAATAATATTTAATTTTATCTGTGTATCTATCTATATTATATACAAATAAATATATACAATTGGGCCTTTGTAGCTGTGGATACTACATCCATGGATTCAAGTAAACACATATTAAAAATACCAAAAACTAAACAAATGAACCAAAAAAGCTACATCTGTATTGAAGATGTACAGACTTTTTTCTTGCCATTATTCCCTAAAAATACAGTATAATAACTATATACATAATGAGAGATATTTTCAGCAATCTAAAGATGATTTAAAGTATATGGAAGGATGCACATAGATTATATGCAAATGGTACACTATTTCATATCAGGTTCTTGAGCATCCATAGATTTTGGTATCCATGGGAAGTACTGGAACTAATCTCTCCCCAAACAACTGTGGAATGACTGGCAACATACAATTTATAAAAATATAATGGATATTATTTCTACATAAATAAATAGAAAGATAGATAAACAGATACATGGTTTGGATATTTGTCTTCTCCAAATCTCATGTTGAAATTAGACTCCCAATGTCGGAGGTGAGGCCCAGTGGGAGGTATTTGGGTCATGAGGGTGGATCCTTCATGAACAGCTTGATGCCATTTCAGGTAATGCGTGACTTCTTACTCCATTAGTTCACATGAGAGCTGGTGTTTAAAAAAGCATGACACCTCACCTCATCTCTTCCTCCCTCTCTTGCCATGTGACATACCTGTATTCCCCTTTGCCTTCTGCCATGATTGGAGGTTCCCTGAAACCCTCAACAGAAGCAGATGCTTCTTGTACAGTCTGCAGAACCATGAACCAAATAAAGGTCTTTCCTATAAATTATCCAGCCTCAGCTATTCCTTTATAGGAACACAACAAGGTCTAAAACTATGTATATATGTATAATTATGTTACTCATTTTTATTACTGAGTCATTGAGTTTATTACACATTTTAGATATTAAGCCCTTATCAGATGTATTGTTTCCAAATATGTTCTCCCATTTTATATGTTGTCTCTTCACTGTGTTATTGTTTTTTGCTGTACGGAAGCCTTTTAGTTTGATGTAATCCCATTTGTCCATTTTTGCTTTTGTTGCGTATGCTTTTTTTTTTTTTAATTGTACTTTAGGTCCTGGGGTAAATGTGCAGATCATGCAGGATTTTGGCATAGGTACACACATGGCAATATGGTTTGCTGCCTCCATCCCCCCATCACCTACATCTAGCACTTCTCCCCATGTTACCCCTCCCCAACCTCCCCACCACCTGCTGTCCCTTTCTTGCCCCCCCAACAGACCCCAGTATGTGATGCTCCCCTCCCTGTGTCCGTGTGTTCTCATTGTTCAACACCCACCTATGAGTGAGAACATGCCTTGTTTGATTTTCTGTTCTTGTATCAGTTTGCTGAGAATGATGGTTTTCAGATTCATCCATGTCCCTACAAAGGACACAAACTCATCGCTTTTTATGACTGCGTAGTATTCCATGGTGTATATGTGCCACATTTTGCTTGTCCAGTCTATCGTCTATGGGCATTTGGGTTGGTTCCAGGTCTTTGCTATTGTAAACAATGCCACTATGAACATATGTGTGCATGGCTCTACTATTCTTCTACCTCTGCAAGTCCCTTGGTATGAGGTATCTTTTGGGGTGATGAAAATATTCCAGAATAAGATAGAAATGATGATTGTGCAACTCTGTGAAAATACTACAAAACACTGAATTGTATGTGTTAAAAGGACGAATATCATGTATGTGAATTATATTGCAATTAAGCTGTTTTTTTTTTTTTTTTAAGTAACCACTTGATGAAGGGCAAGGGTTGAAGTTTGAGGAATTGCAGATAACTTGGAGAAGACTTAACTAGTAAAATGTTTACTGTTGCAGGTTTCAAATTCTCTCCTGTTTGCTGTGACATGGAGGCTGAAGCTGGGTCTACTCAAGGCAAGTGTTTTCAAATATTTGATCACATATTATTTTTACTTCACCCCATCTCTGGCACCTACCCCCGAAAATGAAAACCTGCTCCTCTGACAAACAGCACACAAAGCTGCTCAAGGAAACTGTCAGAGAATACAGTGGCAGCTTGTTTGTTTTCTTCTTGAACATTTCATGTGTAAATGTTGGTGGTGAAGAGGAGGTGAGGGGGGAGCTAGGGAGAAGGATAAGACAGGATTCCAGGCAGGATGAGAAAACATTTATTCAACCTGGGAGGAGAGATTGAAATCAGGTTGGGTTGGATTTGGCTTTATGACTTTCTACATATCTACCATGCTTTACATGGCTCTAATCATTAACTCCATATATTTTAGGTATTGTCATAACTTTCAGATGTTGTTTAGCAATTGGCTTTGGTCTCTTCCTCCAGCTGTTTATGCTTGGCTTTATAATCACACTTTATCCATGTCATCAAACATAAATAATACCTTCAAATTAAAAACAAATGTTCATTCTCTTCTGTGTACCTATATTTTCACTGTTATTCCTTAGTAAGGGGGCATTGGTGTTCTTTTACTTTTGCCTTCATTGTGTTCATTGGGTTTTGCCCCTTCAGAGAGGGATACTACTGAAAGTAACATTTATAAATTGTTTTCACAACTCGGCCTGTCCTGGGCCCTTCTCTAACACCTTGTAGAAAGGTCTCCACATTTCACCACAAGGCAATGACTCAACAATGGGATGGAGCTGAGGCAGAAGAATGGCTTGAACCTGGGAGGCCAAGGTTGCCGTGAGCTGAGATTCTGCCATTGCACTCCAGCCTAGGTGACAAAGTGAGACTCCATCTCAAAAAAAAAAAAAAAAAAAAAAAAGGGATGGAGCTAGTATATAAAAATTAGAATAGAACAGTGTTTTTAACATGTAGGAACAATATGAATGTCCACTATTATTATTGGATCAGCACTTCAAAATTTCCAAACATACTTTTCATATCTTTATCCCATTTCATTCTTATCACCACTCTGTGAAACAAATTCTACTATTATCTCTATTTTACATATAAGGAAGTGTTAAAACAACAATTCAGAAACAATCTAGCTAAATGCAATGGATTTTTTTTCCAAATATGCATTGCTTTCTCCCTTGGATCATATATGTAGTGCACTATGTGAACTTGAACAACTTTTCCCTGTGCAGTTCTGTATGTCTTACTTTGACTTTTACTAATATTTTCAATGAGGAGTATATAATTTGGGTTCTTATTTATCACCTATGCTAAGATTTTACCAGTGTGAATTCCACAAATTTTAATTGATGACAGCATTTCCATAGACTCACGAAGAGGTGGTTTGAGTTAAGAATGTAAATGGCTTTTTCAAAAGCACATTAATTTGAGGAAACAAGTTATTTCCAATGAATGAACTTGGCATTTGTATGAAAATGTTGCTATTTATTTCCTATTGATTTCATCCATTCATGAAAGCATGCTTATCAGGGCATCTATTTCATTAATTTGAGTTTACCTATGTTATATTTGAAAAAGTAAAACTACTTAGAATATTCTTATGTATATGTTTCACTACCTCAGACTCCATGCCATCCCATCCCTGTGCCTCAGTTAATGTCAGTGATATTTTGTTTTGTTTCTATCTTCCCATACTTTCTGAATTTTAGACTATTGATGAGGTAATGGGCATGATATCATAGATCAGCTTAGGAACATTTGAGCGTCACTGCTGTGAATGTTAGATAAAAGTGAAGATGGGGGAAATTGTTCATTTAGGTGAATTGTCCAACTGAGAAATATTCCGAGAAGTAATTTCAAAGATGTTTACTATTCTGTTCATCCTAGGAGAATATGACTTTGGTTTTCTACTTACATTTCAAAAATCATATCTATAAGGACGTATTTCATTAATTGGCCAAGCCTTTCAGATTTTTTTTTTCTCATTTCCTTAACTGTTTGGTTGCCCTTAATTGAATTTATGTCTCTGACATTTTATAACTCATGAAGTTTATAACACCTTGTGGAAGGGTCTGCACATTTCACCACAAGGCAATGATTCAACAATGAGATGGAGGGGAGGCAGAAGAATGGCTTGAACCTGGGAGGCTGAGGTTGCCGTGAGCTAAGATCGTGCCATTGCACTCCAGCCTAGGTGACAAAGTGAGACTCCGTCTCAAGAAAAAAAAAAAAAAAAGATGGAACTAGTATATAAAAATTAGAATAGAACAGTGCAAGAAATAACCCTTAATTTGAGCACTAAAACACTTGAACTTAAAGCCCTGAAGTGCTGGAAAGGAAAACCATTGGACAACAGAAGGGGATCTGGAGGTTTTCACAGAGGTAGAAGGACACTAATGCATTATGTTTGCATTCTCTCAAATTTGTCCTAAGTGAACCCTTCATCATCTGTTGATACTGAATTGTCTATTAAGAAAAATGTAGATTCACTCAAGTTAGCTTCATTCTGGGACCTGGGAACAGTCAATACCTAGGTAATACTTTTATATCATCCGTCATGCTGTATTCTACCTCTTTTCCATTCCCATTTCACCTTACTAACAACATTGCTACTCATCATAGGTTAATACTAGAGTTGTGTCTTTTATATCCTAACAGTGGTTGTTAATAAGTGCTAGACTGGAAGCTACTTGAAGAAAGGGTCTGCTTTATTCACATTTGTAGCTTCAGTACTTAGCAAGGGGACCTAGAGCACAGTAGGCACTAAATAAATGAAAATTTTGCATTGCTATAAGGGTAAAATATATTTTTTGTGGACCTTGTCTGATCTTGTGTGACTCTTCTAAGGATAGAAGTGCTACAGTGTGTCAGACCTCTGGTCATCTAACATACAACTCTATCTCTGACAGGTGATCTAATGGGCATTTAATTTTTTTTATCTTTAATTACGGGTGCATAGTAGGTATACATATTTATGGGTACCTGTGATGTTTTGATACAGGCATACAATGTGTAATCAGGGTATCCATCACCTCAAGCATTTATCATTTCTTTGTTAAGAACATTCCAATTCCACTATTTCAGTTTTTTTAAATATATAAGTTAACATTGACTACAGTCACCCTGTTGTGCTATCAAACACTAGATCTTATTCATTCTCTCTAATGATACTTGTGCACTTATTAACCATTCTCACCTTTTCCACCACTTCCCTCTACCCTTTTTAGCCTCTGGGAACCATCCTTCTACTCTATCTTCATAAGTTCGATTGTTTTGATTTTTAGCTCCCACAAATCAATAAGAACATGTGAACTTTGTCTTTCTGTGCCTGACTTATTTCCCTTGACATAATATCCTCCAATTCCATTCATGTTGTTGCAAATGACAAGATTTCATTCTTTTAATGGCTGAATAATATTATGTTATGTATATGTACTATATTTCCTTTATCCATTCATCTGTTGATGGACATTTAGGTTGCTTCCATGTCTTGGCTATTGTAAATAGTGTGATGATATATTTCCTTTCTTTTGTGTATATACCTAGTAGTGGGATTGCTAGAGCATATGGTACTTCTATTTTTAGTTGTTTTTTTTTTTTTTTAGGGTACCTTCATACTGTTCTTCATGGTGACGGTACTAAGTTATATTCCCACCAACAGTGTATAAGCGTTCCCATTTCTCCACATCCTAGCCAGCATTTGTTATTGCCTGCCTTTTTGGTAAAAGCCATGGTAACTGGGGTGAGATAATATCTCATTGTAGTTTTGATTTGCATTTCTCTGATGGTTAATGATGTTGAGCATTTTGTCATATACCCGTTGGCGATTCATGTTTCTTATTTTGAGAGATGTCTATTTTTTGCCCATTTTAAAATCAGATTATTTAATTTTTTCCTATTGAATTGTTTGAGCTTCTTATATTTTCTGGTATTAATCCTTTGTCAGATGGGTAGTTTACAAATATTTTCTTCTAATCTGTGGGTTATCTCTTTACTTTCTAATGAGCATTTCTTAGAGGAGTTTGATAGTCCTACTTAAGTATCAACCTCAGTGATTAGGGCATCCCTCAATAATTACATTTGACTATACATTGAACTGGAGGAAAAAACAATATCAACAGCTAAATTTGAATAATCAATTTCCAAGAATGTGTTTTTCACATATAGCCTGAATGGAACAGTTCGATTATAAAACATGAAAATAAAAATTGTTTATCAAGAAGCTAAATGAATAGAAATTTTCTAGGTAGTTAAAAGGGTATTGTGACCTTTAATAAAGTATAAATTGCAAATAAATTATTTATAGTTATTGTCTTGATGATAATCATATTTCTGTTCAAGCAATATTCATTAAGCACCTCTCTTTGCCAAACTCTGTACTAGAGATTGGGAATATATGAAAGATGAATAATACACATTCCCCAGCCTCATGGAATTTACCATCTACTAGGAGAGATTAATGCCCTAATAGTTAAGATCGTTTATTACCGGTAACAGAAATCAATTTGAGCTAGCTTAAACAGAAAACAATTGTATTAAAAGTACATAAGAATACAGGGTAACTGTAGTCAATAATAGTCTAATTGTACATTTTAAAATAACTAAAAGGGTAAAATTGGATCATTTGTAATACAAAGGATAAATGCTTGACAGGATGGATATCTCATTTTATGTGTTGTTATTAATATGCATTGCATGCTTATATCAAAGCATCTCATGTACCCCATATATATATATATATGTATATACCTACTAGGTACCCACAAGAAATACTTTTAAAAAATAAAGTACACGAGAATGCCTCGTGGGACTCAGGGCAAGAGTGTGGCTATACCACAAGAAGGGATTTGTTGCAGTCCCTTAACAATTCTCAAAACAATTGTTAAGAAATTGCTTTGTTTCTAAACCGATTTCCTTCACCTCTGTCTCTTCAGGTTGACTTTCTCTAAGTTTCCATCCGCAAGACAAGCATAAAACCCCATACCCCATAAAACTCTAATTTATATTACTTTTATTCAGAAAAGAAGCTAAGATTAACCGGATGTTTTGTTAGTGCCATTTTTAAATTCTAAGGAGACAGAATAATTTTCTAAACTTGAGTCAGCTGTCTACCACTGGTCTCATCAGCTACAGTGAGGGGTAAGGTCAGTAATACAAACGTTGCTTTGGGGGAGCCTACTCATTTGATTCTCGAAGCAGTTCCCAATGCAAGGCTGTCAGTATCAAATGGACACATACACCCAAAGAGGTCTATTAGAGAGGATTGAAAGCTAATTTGAACACACTTTAGTTAATACCATGATAAAGATACAGTAGCTTGCAATCTAAATAAACAATGTTTTCTATATAGTAAGTGTTTAAGAATAGCTATGATATAAGACAGATCTAGGTTTTTGCCCTAGTTCTGACATTTACTTGCTGTGTGTCCTTGGACAGGTAACCAAAGATCTCCAAGTCTTAGTTTCTTTATCTGTCAAATGGTAACATTACCTACTTCATAGTGTTGGGAGCTTTTGTGGTAAGGATTAAATGAGAAATGGATATATAGCACTTGACATTGTGTGTGTTACAATGAAATGCTCTATAAATGTCAGTTGCGGTTGTTATTTATCACTGTTCATTTATTATGCACATATTATGGGATAGATGTTATCGGGTAAGATACCTGTTATCAAGTATTAGACAAAGAAGCAATATAGCTTCTGAAACATCTAGTATCCCAGGGAACTCTTTAGCCTAGCAGAACCCAGCCTACTTTCTGTACATTTCAAACCTCATTAAAAATCATTGCACTTGTCTTATTTTAAGTAACACAACATTTTATTAATAGGCAACAACCTTATTCTGCTAAGCCTAGAAGACTGTGAGAGGAAATGCACTGAGGCACTTCAGACCTGGCTGTTACTGTATTTCCATTGTCATTGTAGTAGCCCTATAAGGTAGAGCTGGGATTTTAATTAGTACTCAGAAGGCCTGTTGATTTCCATGACTGTTGGGCAGCTGAGCTCTTTATGTTCTGTTCAGGAACTTTACAGGTAAGGTAATATCCGATACAATATCGTAACAGCCAAGAAATCCATTAGTACTGCTCCCTGTTGCTTCTGTACCACAGAACCTGGGTAGTATAGTATATGCTACCAATAAACATACCATCATAGCCATGCATATGCTGTTCTCAGACCCTAATTTCATTCAAGGAAACAGCTGGAGTTGTGAAAAAATGGCTAGCCTAATGCCTGGGTTTCTTAAATGAGGTGTAATAGTTATACCCAAATGAGGAGTTATTTCTTCTGATATTTGACCATGTAGGGCTGTTCGTGTACATTTGATGGAAAGAATTTGCTCATTTGTTTTCCATTTCTTTCCTTTGCTTTTTTTTTGTTTTCCCCTGGTAGTGTAAGTTATATAGGACCCTTCCATAGCAGTGATAACAGTTCCTCAGAAACCATCTGATTGTTAAAGGAAGTGTATGAAACAATGCAATGACTTGGTAATAGCTTCAGCAGGAGCCCTGCCATATAACTGACATCCTAATGGCTCTGTTGGACCCATTAGGCATGTATGAGACAGTGCAGTTGACTCTGTAACAGCTCCTTTGGAGATGTTACACTATCAGAGGAGGTGTGTAAGTTATTGGGATTACTTTATGTGTGGGTGAGATACTTCTGTGGTGACTGTGATATTCAAAATTAAAAACCACTTTGATGATACTGAATTTCAAGTCATTATCAAGTAGATATAACAAGGTCGTATTTTCTTTTTCGGTAGAACATTTTAACTAGTATTATTTTTCTATTAAAGTAATACTGGCCAATGGTTTAAAATTTAATAGTAAAAACAGGTTTAAAGTTAATAAGTGAAACATCCCCCTTCCTCCCATACTTCATGTGTCACTCTTGAGAGATAGTCAGTGTTAATAATGTATTATGTATCATTCCCAAAATTTTCCATGCATGTACAAACGGGATCACATACTACAAAAAGTCTCATAATTTTTTTTTGTTCATATTATCTTGGAGATTTCCCCATGTTTGTAGTATAAACCTGCCTCATTATTTTTAATGATGGTATTAGGATCCTGTTTATATATGTGTTATTTAGTCAGTCCCTTGTTGATGGACATCTAGATCTCCAGAGTTTTGATATTAAAAACAGTGCTGCACTTAATATTCTTATACACATCTTTTGCACACCTCTTGAATAATTTATTAGAAGTAGAAATGAAGGGCTGAAAATATATACATTTAATGTTTGTTTACATATTAGAAAATTTCCCCCTTAAAAGGGACCTACCAATTTATTTACCTACTAAAGCTATGTAAAAGTATGTGTTTTCCCATATACTTATCAACACTGACAATGATGAGAAAGCTTTCTAATACCCAATCTGCAAGATGAAACACAGTATTTCTTCTTGCTATTATGTTGTATCTATTTATAGGTGAGCTTGGTCATCTTTTTAGGTTAATAGCCCATTTCCCCATTTCCATCACTTCTCTCAATTTCCTGTTGACATACTTTGCCCATTTTCCCATTTGAATTTTTATATTTTCTTATTAGGTCTCTAGAATACTTCCTATTGACTATGTATTGTGCCTTTTTCTTAGTTTGATATTTGTCTTTTTAAATAGGTGCATTGTGTGTGTGTGTGGTGTGTGTGTATAGGATGAGACTTACATTTTTCAGAGGTAAAATTCAACTATTTGCACTTTATAGATGGTGGATCTCTCCGTGTGTGTGTATATATGTAGATATACAGTATACATATATGTATTGTAGATGTGTAGATATATATGTAGACATGTATACTATATGTGTACATATATAGGTACATATATGTATATATGTAGGTACATATACATATAGCATACATGTATATGTAGAAGTGTATACATGTAGTATATGTATACATGCAGCATGTATACATATACTACATATGTATACCTACATATATGTATACATATGTAGTATACATATATAGTATATAGTATATATATATAGTATATATATAGTACACTGTATATGTATATATGTAACATTCATGTTACCTTGCGCTGTCCATCTTTTCACTTTTAATAGATATCCATGAGATTGCTGGTCATATGTATACTATATCATATACATAGATGTATATATATATATATATATATATATATATATATATATATAGATGTCTGTGCTAACAGTACTATATCTGCAATTTCAAATATAAATTGCCTGAAATTTTATTTTAATTTAAAAATAGAATATAAATATCTATACACAATTAAATGTAAATGTGTGGCATGCATACATTTAATATATAATATATACATATTCATATATTTACATGAAAGCAATCTTGAATGTAAAAGTTAAATACAGTACAAATAATGTAGCTATTAAAATTAATTAGTATTATATAGGTTAGTTTTTGGAGTTGACCTTGATATATTATTTACTCTCTTACTTCTTTAGTACATTACTGTGAAAGAAGCAAAAATGAGTTAAAGTACTTAAAAAGAGCTCAGAAAATGAAGAGAAAATATATGGCTGAGCCTATATTCACCAGAAATAAAATGACAACATTGTCGTCTGAATTTGAAAATGATGTTTCAATTGCCATAGTTAGGGTGTATGCTTTTGTTTGTTCTTTTCTGGTTTGGGAATGGGCTCATGTTAAGTCATTCATGCTACCTTGCACTGTCCATCTTTTCACTTTTAATAGATATTCGTGAGATTGCTGGTCAGAGTTAATTTTTTGGTAGGTATTTAAAGTGGAATGCAGAATAGCTCACAGTTTGAATGCATGCTGTGAATTTTTTTTCATATATCCCATTTGATTACTTTTTGAAATAATTGAAATGTATTTAGAGAAAAGGGGAATCATCTTAGCTATTTCAGGGGCATGTTGACTATCTAGTAGTTTTTTGTTTCAAAAGTAATACTTTTAAATAAAGAGATTATTGAAGAAAATTGGGAAAGTACTGAAAAACAAGAAAAAATCCTTAAGGTTCTCTCCCAAATAAAATATTAGTCACATTCTCTCATGAATTAGCATCTTTTCTTTTTCTTTCCATGCATCATATAACCTGATCAGGATCCATACAACCTGATATTTCATTTAAATTAAAATGTGAGCAATTTTCAATGTTATTAAGTCTTAATTGAATATTATTTTAAATATATTAGTTAAGTAGATGTAACATAATTAACCATATGCTATTTTTAGATATTAAAATTTTCAATATTTCACTAGAATAAAAATACTAAAATAGATATCTTCGTAATCAAAGATTGGTCTCCTCCTGATTTATTAGTAGAGTTCTACAAATAAAATTACTGTGTTCAAACGTATTTTCATTAAGGCTCCAGATATAGATTATCAAATTATATCAAGATTCCTACTCCCCCATTAGTAAAGCATGATAGTGGCCATTTTAGTGTGCCCTCTCTGGTACTGATAATTTACTTTGAAATATTTTTTACCAACTTGAAATGCAAAAAATATAACTATAGTCGTGTGCTGTATAATAATGTTTTGGTCAATGACAGACCATATATATGATAATGGTCTCATAATATAATAATATCATATTTTTACTGTACCTTTTCTACATTTAGATATGTTTAGATGCATACATACTTAGCATTGTGCTATAATTGCCTACAATATTTGGTGAAGTTTAGTAACATGCTGTACAGGTTTGTAGCCTAGCAACAATAGACTACCCCTATGGCCTAGGTGTGTAGTAGGCTATACCATCCAGGTTTGTGTAAGTACAATCTGTGATTTTTGCACAATGACAAAATCGCCTAACTACACATTTCTCAAATTGTATCCCTGTTGTTAAGAAATGCATGACTGTATGTTGTTTAAAATTACATGTCATTAGAGACAGAAAGGAAGCTAGCTGACTAGAGGCATCTGGTACATGCCTCCTCCACAAAGAAGAACCAAAATAGCGAGTAATCACACTTTGAATACATCATCTATGAGAGAATGCTGGAATTCAACAAAGAAGTGACAGGAAATACCTAAGGCAAGGAAAAATAGGGAAGCGAGACAGCCTGCTCAGCTGGAATGGGCTGGGAGCCTGGAGAAGATCCCCAGTATGAGGAAAGGGCAAGTAAGAGACCCCAGCAGCCTGACTGTGGACGCCTGCAGTCCTAGCTATAGAGAACCCTTGATCCATGTGGGCTGTGAGACTAAGATAGAGAATCTGCCTGGGGACTATGTGATGGCATCGCTCCAGAGAGAGATGTCACATTGGGTTTACCCCACCCCATCCTCCAAGTCCTAAAAAGCTACAGCATGGCACCATTTTGAGAGCTCAGTTGCTGACAGTATCCTGTCCTGGGTCTCAACATCATCTGCATCTACACATCCCTGGAGTACAATGAACATCCTCTGCCTACAGCCTCCATCGCAGCTGGCTGCTTCTACCAGGGTCAAAGTATGAGCCATTGGCAGCAACTCCACTGCCCCCAGAAGTGGAGCCTCTTGCATTTATAAGCACCCTAATGACAGACAACCTACTGTAGCTACCACCCAGGGCTAAAGTGCACACTTCCCATCCACCTGACAGTTGCTCCTGCCACTGAAAACAACCCATGGCTCCCTGATATCAGGGTCACAGTGCAGCCACTGACACCCTCAAATAAGCATTCCACCAGGGGTCTGGGGATCACCCAACCCCTGCCTACCACAGTCAGCACCAGCATGCACCATAGGAGGAGGCCCTTAATACAGATCTGCCTGGCCTAGCACCACTACTACCAGTGTCCAAGCTCATTGTCCAGAGGAGTGAGGAGTGCCCTGCTCAGTCCACCAATGTTGGCAACTGAGCACTCCCCCCAGAAGCCTCAAGTTGGGCCAACACAATCAGCTGATAATACCAATGCTAGTACCCACTAGCATGCACCACCTGCAAGCCTGGGAACTGCCCTGCCCAACTTGCCACAGCCACTGCCAACACCAGCACAGATCGCTTGGAAAATAAGAGGTTGTCTTGCCACTGTTACTGCTACTGCCCATGCCACACCTGCTGGTTAGCAGCCCAAGGGGCCACTTACTCATTTGGTCCACTGCTGCCACTGCCGGCACTTGAGCAAGCTTTCTGGAGACCCAATGATCAACCTGCCTGGACCCACTAACACTGGTGCCAGCATGCACTGCCCTGGATGGGCCCAAGAATAGGCACACTTGACCTGTCACTGCCACCACTGCAGCATCCCCATCGACAGCAAAACTTTGCCATAGGCTTCACTAACAACTTCACACTAAGCCACTGAGGGCATCATAGATGCTACTGATGTTGTTTACAGCTGAAGGAGTCACACAGAGATGACACAACTGCAGAGTACCCAGAAGCAAAGCAAAACTTTTCTACCCAACCAGCACAATAGATATGTGTTCAGGAAACAGTCCTCCCCTACCAAAGCAAATACAAAAAAGTTAGAGGGAGCAACTGTTATACCTGATGCACAAATATCAATATAAGGACAAAAGAACATTAAAAAAGCAAGAAAATATGATACCTCAAAATAATACAGTAATTATCTAGCAACAGATTCTAATGAAAAAAGAATTTATGAAATCCAGGGAAAAGAATGCAAAATAATTCAGTGAGATAAAAAATAAAATACCCAGCAATACAGCTAACCAAAGAAGTGAAAGATCTCTACAATGAGAATTACAAAACACTGCTAAAAAATAAAAATAAAAAAATAAGAGTTAACACAAACAAATGGAAAAACGTTCCATGCTCATGGATAGGAAAAAATCAATATTGTTAAAATGGCCATACTCCCCAAAGCAATTTTACAGATTCAGTGTTATTCCTATCAAACTACCAATGACATTTTCCACAGAATTAGGGAAAAACTATACCAAAATTTATATGGAACCAAAAAAAAGCCAGAGTAGCCAAAGCAATCCTAAGTAAAAATAATGAAGCTGGAGGCATCACATTACATGATTTCAAACTATACAACAAGGCTGCAATAACCAAAACAATATGGTACTGGTACAAAAACAGACACATAGACCAGTGGAACAGAATAGAGAGCCCAAAAATAAAACTGCACACCTACAACCATCTGATCTTTGACAAAGTCAACAGAAACGAGCAATGGGGAAAGAACTCCCTATTCAATAAATGGTACTGGCATAACTGGCTAGCCATATGTAGAAGATTAAAACTTGACCTCTTCCTTACACCATATACAAAAATTAAGATGGATTAAAGGCTTAAATGTAAAACCTAAAACTGTAAGAACCCTAGAAGAAAACCTAGGAACTACCATTCTGGACCTAGGCCCTGGCAAAGATTTTATGATGAAGATACCAAAAGCAATTCCAACAAAAACAAAAGTTAGCAAATAAGACCTATTTAAACTAAAGAGCTTCCGCACAGCAAAAGAAACAATCAACTGAGTAAACAGAAAACCTACAGAATGAGAGAAAATATTTACAAACTATGACTGACAAAGGTAATATCTAGAATCTATAGAGAACTTAATAAGCAAAAGCCAAACAACCCTATTAAAAAGTGAGCAAAGGTATGAATAGACACTTTTCAAATGAAGATATAAATGCAGCCAACAAGTATATGAAGAAAGTCTCAACATTGCTAATCGTCAGAGAAATGCAAACTAAAATCACAATGAAATGTCATCTCACCGGTCAGAATGGTTATTATTAAAAAGATTTTTTAAAAATACAGATGCTGACAAGGCTATGGAAAAAAGGAAACACAATACACTTCTAATGGGAATGCAAATCAATTAAGCCACTGTGGTGGAAGGCAGATTGGTGATTCCTGAAAGATGTTAAATCGGAGCTACCATTCAACCCACCAATCCATTATTGGATGCATACCCCCCAAAATATAAATTGTTCTACTATAAAAATACATGCACCGATATGTTTATTGCAGCACTTTTCACAATAGCATAGATATAGAGTCAACCTTAGTGTTCGTTAATGGTAGAGAGGATAAAGAAAATGTGGTACATACACACCATAGAATACTACACAGGCATAAAAAAAAAGAATGAGATCACATCCTTTACAGCAACAGGGATGCAGCCAGAGGTCATTATAAGGGAACTAATGCAGGAACAGAAAACTAAATACTGCATGCTCTCACTTATAAGTGGGAGCTAAACATTGCATACACATGGACAGAAAGAAGGGAACAGACATTGGGACCGACTTGAGAGTGAACGGTGAGAGGAGGGTGAGGATAGAAAAACTACCTATCAGACACTATGCTTATCACCTGGGTGATGAAATGATCTCTACACCAAACCGCTGTGACAGACAGTTTAACTACAAAACAAACCTGCACATGTACCCTTAAATATAAAGTTTAAAGTTATTTTAAAATTAATTAGTAAACAACTCATTGAGATATAAGAAAACACAGAAAAAGAATACAAAGAAATCAGCAAAACAATTCAGAATATAATTCATTTCCTTTCAAGTTTACCAAAGAAATAGTTATAAAAAAGAACCAGATAGAAACTCTGGAGCTGAATAATTCATTGAGTAACATTTTTTAAAAAATACATTCAAAAATTTCAACAATAGGCTAGATCAAGCAGAAAAAATAATTTTAAAACATGAAGAAAGGCCCTTTGAAATCACCAAGTCAGACAAAAATAAATAAAAAGTAATAAATAATAACGAACAAAGCCTACATAACATATGGGACACCACAAAGTGACCAAGTATTCAAATTTTTTTTATACCAAAAAAGAGGAAAAAATTAAAGGGAAAGGTCTGTTTAACAAAATAGCTGAAAATTCCTGAAATCTAGCAAGACATTTAGACATCCATATGTAAAAAGCTCAGAGATCTCCAAATATATAAAATTTTAAAAGGTATTTTCCAAAACACAATATAGTCAGAATATCAAAAGTGAGAGATCAAGAGAGAATTACAAAAACAGTAAAAGAAAACCATCTAGTCGCTTACAAGAGACCGTCCATCAACTAACAGTGGATTTTTCAGTAGAAACCTTACGGATTAGAAGATAATTGGATGATATATTCAAAGTTTTGAAATAAAAAAAACTGGAAGCCAAGGATACGATACCCAACATAGTTATCCTTCATAAATAAAGGAGAAATAAAATCTTTCCAAAACAAAAGCTGATGGAATTTATCACTTCTAGACTGGCCCTACAATAAATGCTTGTGGAAGTCTTATACCTGGAACAAAGAGGATAATAGCTACCATCATGAAAACATATGAAAATATAAAACCTACAGGTAGAGCAAACACCCAAGTGAAGAATAGAAAGGGCTCAAATTTCACCACTACAAAAATCCACCAAACTGCAATGATAAACAACGTGAGAAGAAAAAGGAAACGAATATGCAGAACAGCCAGAAACCAATTAATAAAATTACAGGAATAAGCTTTAACATATCAATAATAACCTTGAATATAAATGGATTGAAATTCCCACTTAAATGATGTAGACTGGCTGAATGGATTTTTAAAAGCGACCCAACTGTGCTACCTGCAAGAAGCTCATTTCACCTGTAAATACACATGTAGAATGAAAGTAAGATAATCCATGCAATCAGAAACCAAAAGCAAGCAGGAATAGCTATATTCATACCAGATAAAATAGATTTATGTCAAAAATACTAAAAATGGACAAAAAAGGGTCATCATATAATGATAAAGCAATCACTTTCACAAGAATTATATGACAATTCTAGACATATATGCCCGAATACCAAAGCACCCAGATGTATAAAGCAAATGTTATGAGACCTAAGAAGAGATAGATTACACACATTAATAGTTAATAGACTACATACATTAATATTTTAGGGCTTAAACACCCCACTCTCAGCATTAGACAGATCATCTAGAGAGAAAATTAACAAAGAAACAGGACTCAAACTTCACTTTAGACCAAATAGACCTAACAGATATTTACCGACCATTTCATCCAACAGCTACAGAATACACATTCTTCTTATCACCACATGAAACACACTCCACAATAGACCACATCTTAGGACACAAAACAAGTCTCAACAAATTTAAAAAAATCACATCAAGTGTCTTCTTAAACCATAATGGAATTATACTAGAAATCAGTAACAAGAGGAACTTTGGAAACTGTACAAATATATGCAAATTAAACATCCTCCTTAATGACCATTGATTCAAACAAGAAATTAAGGAGAAAATTTTTATAAATCTCTTCACAGAAATTAAAATTAAAACACAATATATCAAAACCTATGGGATATCCAGGCATGGTGGTTCACCCCTGTAATCTCAGCACTTTGGAAAGCTGAGGCAGGCAGATCACCTGAGATTAGGAGTTTGAGGCCAGCCTGACCAACATGGTGAAACCCTGTCTCTACTAAAAATACAAAAATTAGCCAGGCATGGTGGCAGGTGCCTGTAATCCCAGCTACTCAGGTGACTGAGGCAGGAGAATTGTTTGAACCCAGGAGGTGGAGGTTGCAGTGAGCCGAGATTGAGCCATTGCACTCCAGCCTGGGTGACAGAGCAAAACTCTGTCTAAAATTTAAAAAAGAAAAGAAAAGTAAAAACCTCTGGGATACACCAAAAGCAGTGTTAAGAAGGAAGTTTATAGAAAAAATGCCTACATCAAAAAAGTAGAAAGACATTAAACAATCTAATCACGCACCTCAAAGAATTAGAAAAGCAAGAATATACTAAACCTCAAATTAGTAGAAAGAACACAATAATAAAGATCAGAACAGAACCAAATGAAATAAGGACTGTAAAAAGTAATAAAAAGGAACAATAAATGAAAAGTAGGTTCTGCAGATAAACAAAATCAATAAACCATTGACCAAAACAGAGAGAAGATCCAGAGAAATAAAACCAGAAATGAAAAAAACAAGATATTACAACTGATATCTTAGAAATACAAAAGGTCATCAAAGAGTGTCATAAACACCTATATACTAACAAACTGAATAACCTTGAGGAAATGCATAAATTACTGGCCACATATATCCTACCAAGATTGAATCAGGAAAATATAGAAAACCTGAACAGATCAAAAACAAGCAATGAGATTGAATCAATAATAAAATATCTCCCAACAAAGAAAAATTCAGGGAAGAATGGTTTCACTGCCAATTTTTGCCGAACATTCTAAGAACTAACACCATTTCTCCTGAAACTATTTCAAAAAATTGAAGAGGATGGAATTGTCCCTAACTCATTCTACAAGGCTAGCACTACTGTTGCTGGGTTTTGGGGTGCAGTGGAGGCACAGCTCCTCTGAGAGGATGTTTTTCCAGGCTCTTGGTCTCTCCCTCACCCAAGAATGCGATAGGGGACCACAGCATGGTGCGCTCACAAAAAAAATATTGGACCCCCAAAGAGTTTTGCAGAAAAGTGATTTATTTAGGCAGAGAGAGAGAAAAAGGAGAAGAGAAGAGAGAGGAACAGCTAGCTCTCACACACGGTGAGAAGAAGGAAAAGCCGCTCTCACAGTGAGTGAGAGGGGATTCCAGAGAAGGAAAATCAAGGAAGAAAAGATGTTCTCACATTGAGTGAGAAGAGTTCCCAGAGGGTGAAAACCAAGAAGTGAAGCTGCTCCCACACTGAGTGAGAGAATCCAGAAAGATGGAATCCTGTAGAGGAAAAGCAGCTTCCACGAGGACTGTGGAAAGGGACCCCAGAGGGAGAAGTCCAAGAGAGAAAAGCAGCTTCTACACTGAGTGGAAGGGGACCCCAGAAGGGGAAAATCCAGAGAGAGAGAAAGCTTCTACAAAGATGGTGGAAGGAGACCCAAACAGGGAATCCAAGGAGGTGTAGTAGAAGGGAACTTTTAACCTGGGAGGAATTCCCTCCTTCTCCAAGCCCTTTGACCTATGAAAGGAATTCCTTTAAGCTTCCACTGGAGTGATTGACTTTGATTATTTTCCCACACCCATGAAAATGTAAACAAAGACCCTAAGACCCTGGATGGAGATGGGGGGCAAGATGCCGGCAAGTTCTTGCCCTTGAAACTACGCCCCCTTGTGGACCCAGGAAGAGAATACATTCCCTCATTAACCTGATACTAAAATCACAGAAAGTCAGAATTTAAAAAGAAAACTACAAGCCAATATCCGTGATGAATATAGATGCAAAAATCATCATGAAACTATCAATAAACCAGGTCTAATAGCATATCAATACCATGATTCAGTGGTATTTATCCCAGAGATGCAAAGATGGTTCCATATATGTGACTCAATAAACATAATGCATCACATCAACAGAATGAAGGCCAAAAGTCATATGGATATCTCAGTAGATACAGAAAAGACATTCGGTAAAATTCAACATTCCCCTCATAAAAACAAAAATTCTCAAAAAACAAGCCATAGGAGGAATACACCTCAACATAATAAAGATTATATATGTGACAGACCCACAGCTGACATCATGCTGAACAGAGAAAAGCTGAAAGCCTTTTCTTTAAGAACTGGAGGAAGACAAAACTACCCAGTTTCACCACTCCTATTTATCATGGAACTAGAAGTCCTGGCCAGAGCAATCAGGAAAAAGAAATAATAGGCATCTAATTTGAAAAAGAAGTAGTCAAATGTTCTGTCTTTGCAGATGATATCTTATACTTAGAAAATCATTAAGACTCCAATAAAACACTCTTAGATATGACAAATAAATTCAGTAAAGTGGCAGGATACAAAATCAATTTGCAAAATTAGGAGCATTGTTACACACCAATAATAAACTAGCTGAGGAAAAATCAACAATTTCATTTGCAATAGCTCCAAAAAAAATAAGTACCTAGAAATAAATAGAACCAAGGCACTGAAAGACCACTACCAGGAAAACTACCAAATCACTGATGAACAAAATTGAAGAGGACACAAACAAGTGGAAAGACAATTCATGTTCATGAATAGGAAGAATTAATATTGTGCCCAATACAATCTACAGCTTCAATGCAATCCCTATAAAAATATCACTGTCATTTTTCACAGAAATAGAACAAAAAATTCTAAAATTCTTAAGTAACCACAAAAGAGCCTGAGTAGTCAAAGCAAGCTTGAGCAAAAAGAACAAAGCTGGACACATCACATTTCCTGAATTCAAAATTTATTTCAAGACTATAGTAACCGAAACAGCATGGCATTGGTATAAAAACAGACACATAGACCAATTGAAAAGAATAGAGAACCCAGAAATAAATCCACATATCATCAGGTAAATACAAACCAAACGAGATATAATCTTATCCCAGTTAGCACAACTTTTATTAAAAAGACAAAAAATAGCAGATGCTGATGAGGTCGAGGAGAAAAGGGAACTCTTACACACTGTTGGAAACGTTAATTAGTATAACCACTATTTAAAGCAATATAGACATTTCTCAACAAACTAAAAATAGAACTACTATAGGATCCAGCATTCCCACTACTGGGCATTTATCCAAAGGAAAAGAAATCATTATTTCAAAGGGACACCTGGACTCCCATGTTTATTGCAACACTACTTACAATAGCCAACATGTGGAATCAACCTAAGTGTCTATCAGTGGATGAGTGGATAATGAAAATGTGATACATAGACATGATGGAATATTATTTAGCCATAAAAAGAATAAAATCCTGTCATTTGCAGCAACATGGAACTGGATATCATTATGCTAAGTGAAATAAACCAGACACAGAATAAAATATGATATATGTTATCACTCTTATGTGAGTTTTAAAAGTTGATTTAATGGAGATAGAGTTTAGAATGATAGATATCAGAGGATGGGAAGGAGATATGGGGAAGGATGAAGAAAGGCTTTTTAATGTGTACAAACATACTGTTAGATAAAAGGAAAAATTCTAATGTTTGACAGCAGAGTAGGATGATTAGAGTTAACAGCAATGTATTGTATATTTCAAAATAGCTGGAAGAGAGGACTTGAAATATTCCCAACACATAGAAAAGATAAACACTCCACATGACGGATACCCCCAAAACACTGATTTTATCATTGCACATTTTATGCATGTAATAAAATATCACATATATCCCATAACTATGAAAATATTATTTCTCAATAAAAAACATTTAAAAAAGAAATGTCATCCAGAAGAAAATTCAGAGGCTATAAAAATATTAATCAAGCCTGGCAGCCTTGAGAAACATGTTACGAGGGCAGAAAGGCTTAGATTGTGTAATTGTTTCTGGTCTCCTGTGAGCCAGCCTTCATTCTGTAGCTCATCCTTGGCCATAAGAGATGACAACTTGTAGGGTTAGGCATCTAGGGCACTAACTCCTTCCAAATAAGTTGTATTTGTCTGTTTTCATTGCTACAAATATACCTGAGGCTGGGTAATTTACAAAGAAAAGCGGCTTATTTAACTCACAGTTCTTCAGGCTAAACAAGCATGGCATCTGCTTCTGCTCGGCTTTTGGTGAGGCCTCAGGAAGCTTTTAGTCATGGCAAAATAGAAGGGGAGCTGGAGTGTCACATGCTAGAAGAGAGTAATGAGAGATGCCAGGATCTTTAAAATAACCAGATCTCATGTGAACTCATGACCAATGGGAGGGCACCAAACCATTCATGAGAGAGCCACCCTCATGACCCAAATACCTCCCTATAGGCACCACCTCCAACACTGGGGATCACATTTTAACATGGGATTTAGAGAGGACAAATATCCAAAACTGTATCATCAGTTCTCCAGTTTGGCTCTGGATCCCCACCCTCAGACCTCTGGATGAGATTGTTCCTCCTCTATAGTCCTGTGGTTCTCTGGACTATCCTAGTCATAGCTGCATCACACTGGGCTTTAATTCTAAGTATTCTCCAACTAAATTCAAAGAAAATGAGTTAGTCGCAGATGTATGTAAAGAATATTTTGGCCCAAGGTAAAAACTCAATAAATGTGTGAAGCATGAACATACAGTTGGCCCTTGAACAACACAGTTTTGAACTGCACAGGGGCCCACTTGCACATATATTTTCTGCTGCCTTGACTACTACTGAGAGAGCAAGATCAATTCCTCCCCTTCCTGTTCCTCCTCAGCATACTCAACATGAAGATGATGAGGATGAAGACCTTTTAGATAATTCACTTCCACTCAATGAATAGTAGATATATTTTATCCTCCTTCTGATTTTCTTGATAACATTTTCTTTTTTCTAGTTTACTTTAAGAATTAAGCATATAATACATATAACATACAAAATATGTGTTAATCAATTGTTTGTTATTGGCGAGTCTTGCAATCAACAGTAGACCATTAGTAGTTCTGTTTTGGGGGAGTCAAAAATTATGTGTGGATTTCTGACTGTGTAGTTGTCAGCATCTCTAACCCCTGCACTGCTCGAGGGTCAACTGTATTAATAAACTTATAAATAAACCATTTCCAAGAAGTTATATCAATGGATTCTGGAAAGTCTGTGAATGTCTCAAATTGCATATAATATTGAGTGCATGCTGATGGACATGCAGTCCTCTGGCAAGGATCCATGTCCTTCATTAGATTATAAGGTGGTTCATGATTACCTCCAAATCACCCCCAAATTATCTTAAATTCCTTGAATGAATATGTGGGCCAAGCTTTGAGGTGCCAGTGACTTTCAGAAGTCACAGCTTATATTCTAGAGATAATTTATTTTGTTTTGGAAAAATAAGCACTGTTAGGAACCAATGGAAAATGATTAACCACTTTCAAGTCAGGGGTTGAAATTTAAAAGAGCAGAATATTCTTATTATTTACTAACTTCAGCAAAAAAAAAATTACAAATGAAAATCAATTGCCATTCCAATTAATACTTTGTCTCTATGAATGGGTAACATGGTCACCTGTGTGGAAGAAAAATGGAAATCTGAAGATCTGCAGTGCATTAACTAAGCAAATATTCTTTCTCTGAATGCTATATTGAATAATTTGAATTTTTTTACTCTGTATGATCACCTATTTCAAAATAAATAATTAGAAAATTTTAACTGCATGTCCTTTATTGATTCTGGAATTTAACAGTTTTTATAATGACTTAAAATTTTTGATTGAACTGAAATGATTTTTTAAGAAACTATTATAAAATTTGAGAACTAATAAATTCAAGAACCAATTCTCACAGGCAGAAGCAATAAAATACATAGCACAGTCAAGAAGAGAAAATAAGACATGAGCATGTCAAAATAACTAAAGATACAGAGAATATTGAATGACTCATAAGAGACTAATTTATGTACCTCTTTTAAGATACATTTGAAAACCATGTTGGAATGGATGATCTCATAGAAAAAATACAAATGACCAAAACTGGTCTCAGAAGAGAGAGAAACTTTTCGCAGTAGAGAGAGAAGTCTAATTTATAAAATAGAAATAAAACTTCCAAAGAACTACATAAACCAAAAGAAATAGCATAATTAGACAGTGTCATGGCAAAATTTGTTACACCTTTAAGTAACACATTATTTCAATGCTACCTATATGTTTTGAGAGCATAATTAAATGAAACCTTCCAATTTTTAAAGATTTTTTTGGAAACAAAAAAAATTGATATCTAAAAGTGAAAAAGAAAGTATGAAATAAATCTACAAATCAGTTTTACTTGTGAATAGTGATGCAAAATTCTTAAATAAAATACTAGCAGACAGGGTCCAGCAATATAATAAAAGAATAATACACTACAAGTAAGTATAGTTTATACTCAGAATGCAAGGATTATTCAATATTAAGAACTTTGTTACTCTAACATAGTATATGAGTATATGAATATAGATAAACCATATTTTAAAAACTGCAGAGATTTTCAAAAGGGTTTTGATAGAAATCAACATTTTATTTAACAAACATGTATTTATTCTGCACCAAACATTGTTCTAAGTGTTTTACATATGTTGAGTTTAATACTCACAACCACTCCATAGCTGAAGTACAAATGGTATTTCCATTTACAGTGAGAAAACTGAGGCACAATAAGGGTAAAAGAATTTGGCTAGTAAGTGGTAAAGCCAGGATTTACACCAGGCATTTTGATTATTGCATTTTACCCACTATATTGTACTATCACGCATCAATTTTGGTAGACCTACATACAAACATATATGTATTTTTATAGTACATGAGATCATGTAAAATCAGAAAATCCAGTTATTTGAAGTGAGGAAACACTAGAAGGATTTTTCTTTTCTTTTTGAGACAGAGTCTCACTCTGTTTCCCAGGTTGGAGTACAGTCATGTGATCATGGATCACTGCAGCTTTGGCCTCCGGAGCTCACGTGATCCTCCCACTTCAGCCTTCAAAGTAGCTGAGAATAAAGCTGCATGCCACCATGCCATGGCTGTTTAAAAAAAATATTTTGTAGAGAATGGGTCTCCCCTATGTTTACCAGGATGCTGAATTCCTGGGATCAAGCCATTCTCCTGAAATTATAAGCTAGTTGGGTACAAACTTGGCACACAAAATTAATAGTTTTCTTCCATACAAACAATACTTATTTAGAAAATATAGTTGAATAAATGATTACAGTAGCAACAACAGCAATCAAAATGCCTAAGAATAAACTAGTAAAAAGTGCAACACACACACACACACACACACACACACACACACACACACATTATAGTGCTATTGAGGAATATAGAAAAGAATGTAAATAAATAGAAAGCCATACTTTTTTCTTGAATAAGTCTCAGAACCATAAAAATTCCTCTTGATCTATCATTTTAACATGTCTTCAATGACAAAATATCAATTGATCTTGTAAAAAGCCTAACATATGGGCTCTAATATTCAACTGGAAAAAATAAACATGTAAGAATACTTTGAAAATATATGGGGGAAAACATAATAAAATAATGATAGATTTGCCAGATATTAAAATATATTTTAGTTCATTGTAAATAAATTAGTGGGATGCTATCATATGAATAAACAAAATGTTAAGATGGAAGAAGACTGGAAATGGTTCCAAATACAAATAGGAGTAGAGTGTCTGATAAAGATGACCTTTCAAATAAGTCTGGAAGACATGAATTGTTTATGAAAAGTGTTGAGACAATTATATAGCCATCTAGAAAACAATAAAGTTGCTTCCCTCCCTACTTCCCTACCTATTCCAGAATAAATTCTAGATGATTCAAAATTAAATGTGAAAATAAGTACAATAAAGCACTATGGGAGAATTTCTTTCAATCTTAAAGTGGGAAAACCTTTTCTAGATACAGCACAAAAAAACTGGAAGCCATAAACAAAACCTGTTGTCAAATTTGACTACCCAAAATTATATATGTATGTATATATATATATATGTCTATTAAAATATGTGTAGCACACAGATAGCCAATTTCCTCCTATATAAAAAGTGCTTATAATCAATAGGAAAAAAATCCCAGTAACAAAATAGAAAAAAATTGATATATACCATAGTAAAGGAAATGAGAATGGTTCTTGGACATATGAAAAAAAAAGTTTAAACTCCTAAGAGAACTGCATATTAAAACTGAACTAAGTTTTATTATTATCACCTATAATACTGACAATATAGTTAATATTTTATGACATGCATTTTTGGCAAATGTGTATGAAATGTTGGTAATGGAAGTATCAATAGATACAGTATGAAAAGATATTTGACAGTATCTGGCAAAAAAATTTATCTCCTTTGATCCAGCAATTTCTCTTCTTGAAATGTATCCTACAGATATTGAATGAGCATAGAGTGATATGTGTGAAGATATTTACTTAGCACTGTTTGAAATATCAAAAAATCAGTGATATAAATAATGATGTTTATCAATAGGAAGTCACTTGAAAAATTTATGGTATGTTCGTGCAGTGGAATACTCTGCAGCCTTAAAGAGAGTAAGATATAAGCAGGGAGAGAAGTTGGATGGCTCAGGGGGAATTACACAGGGGGTTTAAAATCCACTGACGCTATTTGTATATGTATTTGTTTATAATATTTTATTAAGCTAGGTAATGGGGTATATGGGTGGTTATAATATTGCTCTTCTTACCCTTTTCTGGGTGTCTGAAATTTTAAAAATAAATCTAGCACAAACAAAATAAGACAACTCTGTATTTATTGAAGTAGAACAGTCTTCAAGATGTATCATTAAACAAAAGCCACAGGGTTTGAATCATTGTTTATAGTGGTGGATTTTCTTGTCTATGACCCAGTTGAGGAAATATATTTTACATTCTAACCCAGTTCACAGTGAATCCATAAATAAAAACCAAAAGCAAAAATTTCATAAGACAATATCTACCCTTACTATGAAACAACATGCTCTGACATTTTCTCTTCTCTTCTATTCCATTTCATGTCTTTGTAATGTTAGTTGTGAGCCAGGAAATTCATTTTATAAATAACTAATAGGTCACAACCTGAAGTTTGAAAATGATGATGTCCATTATACTACATTTTATGTGAGATTTTTAATGAAGCTATATGCTTGCATGCTTACATAATCATAGAATTTCTTTGGAAATATTCACAATAAATGAATAATTTTGATTGCACTTGTGGAGGGGAACGGAGTGGCAGTGGGACAAGGATTGGAGGGAGATTTTTTTCCTGCATGCTCTTTTGTCCAATCTGAACTTTGATAATGTGCTATTAAATTTTTTAATTTAATTTTTCAAAATAAATAAAAGGAAAATAATGTCATATATGAATGAATCCAATTCACTTGCTTTCTTGGTCACTTTTTAAAATAGCCAATACTTGCTGCTTAAAGGGCTCCTTCCAATGCTTTAAATTTTAAATTTAATACTTTAAAATTTCTTTAAAGTAGCTTCGCATGTGTGCATCCCTTCTAAAAATAAAGTGGGAAATAAACCTATTAGACTAAGAATAGTATTTGCTGTTTATATTACTGTTATATCACCTGCTCATATTGATTGTCCTCATGAAATGACAGCCCCATGTATAGAGTGGATATGCTTTTTTTGTTTACTTGAAACAGCTAAGTTTGGAGATCAAGTTTCTGTCTTACAGAGGAAGCAAAGCATGGAAGTATTGTTATCTAGTGGACAAGCAGTTTAATGTTTCAAAATCGTTTGCCAAAATTAGCAGCAGTAAAACAAAAAGACAACTGCAAATTTTGAACTTTTCACATTAATATATACCATGCTATTTTCCTTTGAAACCAAAAATGTGTATCTTTCATTTAACAATTTCAGCAGTATACACATCATTTTGTTTCCATGAACAAATGATTATTATGCTAAATGGTTGATTTTAAATAGAATTTCCTTATTCACCAAAGTTTATACTTTTAACTTTTTGTTTTCAATTGGAAATTTCTGCTTAACTAATTTTCACTTATTTTGATGTTTGTAAGTGCAAAACTAGTTTATTGATAAAAATTATCCTTTATTTTCATTGTTCCTTGGCAAGTTACTTGCTGAAATAATTCTGAAGTTGGAGAGATTGTGTAGCCTGCACAAAAATTCTGTGTAATTGTTTAATCCATTTTACTATGAGACAATTGGTAGCCTTGTGAAATAATCCATAAATGTTACTTATGCCACATGTTTTATAAGCCTCAGTTACTAGTGCTAAAAAAAAAAATGACCAAAACAAAATTAGAATAAAACTAAGGCCATGTCCCATTCCATGAAGAAAGTCTGAGTTCTCTACGCTGTCTTCACTGGGCTTACAGAGTATCATACCTTCTTAGTTTTCCTGTTATGTCTGTGGTCACTTCTCTGTCTTATTTGCTGAGTCTTTTTCTTCTCTCTAACCTTTTAATGTTGGTGTATACCAGTGCTCAGCTTTTGTCTTCAAGTCTTCACCATTTGTGCCTACTCAATAATCTCTTATAGTCGTGAGGCTTAAACCATCTAATACGCTAATGACTCTCAAGTTTGTTTCTCAGCCAAGACTTATCTTCTGACATCCATTTTCCATTACTGACTTGGTAATTTCATTTGGATGCCTAATAGATATCTTAAACTCAACTTGTCCCAAACTAAACTCCTGATCTTTCCCTCCTACCCAAAACTTGTTCCTCTTTCAGACTTCCCCATCAGTTGATGGAAGCTCCATCCTACCACTTGCTCAAGTCAAAAACCTTGGAGTCATCCTGAAAGCTCTCTTCCCTGCAATACCTTACATCCACTGTATTAGCAAACTCTGTACACTGTACGACCAGCTCCATCGCTACCACCCTTGTCCAAGCCACCATCATCTCTTCATCTGGGTTAAATCAAACAGCTTATGCTTCTCAGAGTGATCTTTTTAAAATGTTTTCCTTTTACGGGTTAGTATCCTTTTCTTTCAGATTGGTATCATAGAAATAGAAAGCAGAATAGTGGTTACCAAAGACTGAACAGAAGAGGGGGAAGGGGAAAAAGGAAGAGGCTTGTCAATAGGTACAAAGTTAGAATTAAATAGGAAAAATAAAATCTGGTGTTCTTTTTCATGATAGGGGGACCATAACTAGCTAAGAAAAATATATTGCATATTTCAAGATAACCAGAATAGAGGATCTTGAAAGTTATCACTCCAAAAAAAGATAAAGGTTTGAGATTATGAACATGCCAACTATCCTGATTTGATCATTGTACAAAGTATGCATATATTGAAACATCACACTATCCTATAAACATGAATTATAATGTGTTAATTATTTTAAAATAATAAAATAACAAACAAAACATGAATTGACTGCTAAAAATTTTGCAAGTGGCTTCTCCTTTCACTCAGAGTAGAATATTTACAGAGACCTAAAATGCCCACCATGATCTAGCTCCATTACCTCACCTCCTTCTACATTTTTTCTTATTCTGCAGCATTGACCCTGACATCTTTGTTAATCTCATATATATATATATATATATATATATATATATATATATATATATATATATATATATATTTGTGGCACACTTCTGCCTTAGGTACTTCACTGTGGCTGACTCCTCTACTTGGAATCTTCTTTCTCCAAATATTGCATGTTTTCATTCTCACACCTCCTTCAAGCTTTTGCTTAAATGTCTCCTTCTCAGTGAGGTCTACTTTGCACCCTAATCCCTGAGCTGTCAATACCTTTACCCTTTACCCTGCCCTACCTTTTCTTTATTTCCATAGGGTGTACCAACCTCTATATAATTTACTTATGTACTATGGTTATTTCTCATTGTCTGTTTCCATCTACATGAATTGTAAGTTCTATGAGGACTAGGATCCTTGTGTGTTTTGTTCACGGAAGTCCTTAAAGGCCCTAGAATAGTTTCTAGGACTTAGCAGGTATTCAATAAGTATTTTTGAAAGAATAAATATAGAATGTAACTTTTGGTATATAATTTGTCTGTGTCTTTACACAGAACTGAGTAACTGTTTTTGATTGATATGAACTAATATTTCTGGAACAATTAATATTTTTTATTTTTATTTTGGGGGTACATAGTAAGTAGGTGTGTATATTTACAGGGTACATGAGATGTTTTGATACAGGTATGCAATGTGAAATAAGTACATCATGGAGAATGGGATATCCATACCCTCAAGCATGTATCCTTTGAGTTACAAGCAATCCAATTACACTCTTAAGTTATTTTAATATGTACAGTTATTATTGACTATAGCCACCCTGTTGCACTATCAAATAGGTCTCATTCATTCTTTCTATTTTTTTATACTCATTAACCACCCCCAGCTCTCCCCGACAACCTCCTACTACCCTTCCCAGCTTCTGATAACCATTCCTCTGCTGTCTATGTCCATGAGTTCAATTATTTTGATTTTTAGATCTTGCAAATAAATAAGAAGATGCAATACTTGTCTTTCTGTGCCTGGCTTATTTCACTTAACATAATGATCTCCAGTTCCATCCATGTTGTTGCAAATGGCTGGATCTCATTCTTTTTTATGATTGGATAGTACTCCATGGTGTCTATGTGCCACATTTTCTTTTTTCATTCTCCTGTTGATAGACACTTAGGTTGCTTCAAAGTTTTACCTACTGTAAACACTGCTGCAACAAACACAGGTGTGCAGATATCTCTTCTATATAATGATTTCCTTTCTTTTAATTATATTCTGCTATATACTATGTAAGCAACAGTAGGATCACTGGGTCATATGGTAGCTCAATGTTTAGGTTTTTGAAGAACCTCCAAACTGTTCTCCATAGTGGTTGTGCTATTTTATATTCTAACAAACAGTGTGCAAGTGTTACCTTTTCGCCACATTCTTGCCAGCATTTGTTATTGCCTGTCTTTTGGATAAAAGCCATTTTTGCTGGGTGAGATTATATCTTTTTTCTTTTCTTAAAACAGGGTCTTGCTCTGTGGCCCAGGCTAGAGTGCAGTGGCATGACCTCACTCACTGCAACCTCCGCCTCCCAGGTTCAAGCAATTCTCGTGCCTCAGCTTCTAGAGTAGTTGGGATTATAGATGCATGTCATTACACCTGGCTAATATTTTGTATTTTGTTTTGGTAGAGACGGTGTTTCATCATGTTGGCCAGGCTGGTCTTGAACTCCTGACGTCAAGTGATCTGCCCGCCCCAGCCTCCCAAAGTGCTGGGATTACAGGCATGAGCCACCGCTCCCAACCAGGTGAGAGAACATCTAACTGTAGTTTTGATTTGCATTTCTCTGATGATTAATGATGCTGAGCACCTTTTCACATGCCTGTTTGCCATTTGTATGCTTGCATTTGAGATGTGTCTATTCAAATCTTTTGCCCATGTTTTGATTAGATTATTCGTTTTTTTCCTATAGAGTTGTTTGAGCTTCTTATACATTCAGGTTATTGATCCCATGTGAGATGAGTACTTTGCAAATACTTTCTGTCATTCTGTGGGTTGTCTCTTCACTTTGTTGATTGTATCCTTTACTGTGCAGAAGCTTTTTAACTTGATGTGGTCCAGTTTTCCCACTTTTTCTGTAGTTGAATCTATTTTGTCTGATATAAGTATAGCAAATCCTGCTCTCCTTTTGGTTTTCATTGGCATAGAGTATCTGTTTCCATTCCTTTATTTTCAATCTATGTGTGTCTTTACAGGTGAAGTTTTTATTGTAGGCAACAGATCAATATTTTTTTCACCCATTCAACAAGTCTATATCTTTTGATTGGAGAGTTTAGTCCATTTACATTCAGTTATTATTGATAAGTAAGGACTTACTCCTGCTATTTTGTTATTTGTTTTTTAGTTGTTATGTGGTCTTCTCTTTCTTTTTTCCTTTTTGTCTTCTTCTAGTGAAGATGATACCCTCTGGTGGTATGAGTTATTACCTTGCTTTTCATTTTATGTGTATTCATTGTATGTTTTGGTTTGAGGTTACTGTGAGGCTTGCAAATACTATCTTATAAACCATTATTTTAACCTGTTAACAATTCAACACTATTTGCATAAACCCTAAAACAACCAATAAAAACTCTATATGTTAACTTTGTCCCTCTGCTTTTTAACTTTTTGTTGTTTCTATTTGTATCTTCTTGTACTTACTATGTCTTGAAAAGTTGTTATAGCTATTATTTTTGATTGGTTCATTAGTCTTTCTACTTAGAATAAGAGTAGTTTACACATCACAGTTACAGTGTTGTAATGTTTTGCGTTTTTCTATGTACTTAAAATTACCAGTGAGATTTGTGCCTTCAAGTCATTATTTCTCATTAACATCCTCTTCTTTCTGATTAAAGTGCTCCCTTTAGCATTTCTTGTAGAACAGGTCTGGTATTGATTAAATCCCTCAGGTTTTTTTAGCCTGGGAAAGTCTTTATTTCTCCTTCATGCTTGAAGGATATTTTTACTGAATATACTATTCCATGGTAAACTTTTTTTTCCTTTAGCGCTTTAAATATGTCATGCTATTCTCTCCTGACCTGTACAGTTTCCATTGAAAAGTCTGCTGCCAGACCTATTGAGGTTTCATTGTATGTTGTGTTTTCCTTTTCCCTTTTAGGATCCTTTTTTTTCCCTTGATCTTTGAGAGCTGGATTATTGTTAATAAATGCTTTGAGGTAGCCTTCTTTGAGTTAAATCTGCTTGGTGTTCTATAATCTTCTTGTACTTGGATATTGATATAGTTCTATAGGTTTGGGAAGTTCTCTGTTATCATCCCTTTGAATAAACTTTCTACCCCTGTGTGTTTCTCTACCTCTTCTTTAAGGCCTATAACTCTTGGATTTGCTCATTTAAGGCTATTTTCTAGATCCTTTAGTCATGCTTTATTGTTCTTGTTTTGCCTCCTCTGACTGTATGTTTTCAAGAAGACTGTCTTCAGTCTCACCAATTCTTTCTTCTGCTTGATCCATTCTGCTATTAGACTCTGATACATTCTTCAGTTTTTCACTCCAGAATTTGTTTGACTCTTTTGAATTATTCCAATCTCTTTGTTCAATTTAACTGATATAATCCTGAATTCCTTCTTTTTGTTATCCTGAATTTCTTTGAGTTTCCTCTGCCTGAAAGGTCACAGATCTGTTTCTCCAGGATTGGGCCCTCGTACCTTATTTAGTTCATTTGATGAGGCCATGTTTTCCTAGATAGTGTTGATGCTAATCGATATTATTCATTGTCTGGGCATTGAAGAGTTAGGTGTTTATTATAGTCTTCACTGTCTGGGCTTATTTGTAGCCATCCTTCTTGTGAAGGCTTTCCAGACATTTGAAAGGACTTGGGTGTTATGTTATATACTTTAGGGGGTATTCCAAGCCCAGTAATACTGTGGTTCTTGCAGACTTGCAGAGGGACCACTTTGATAGTCTTGGACAAGATCTGGGAGAGTTCTCTGGATTATCAAGCAGATACTCTTGTTTTCTTCCCTTACTTTCTCCCAAAGAAACATAGTATATCTCTCTGTTCTAAACTATATCAAGCTGGGAATGGAGTGACACAAGTACATCTGTGGCCACCACCACTATGACTGTGCTATTTCAGACCTAATGCCAGCCCAACACTGGTTTTACCCAAGGCTGGCTTTAACTATTCCCTGGCTACTACCTATGTTTGCTCAAGACCTGGGGAGCTCTACAATCAGCTGGTGGCTAAGCCAGCCAGCCCTGTGTCCTTCCCTTCAGGGCAGCAAGGTCCAGAAGTATTGTCCAGGAGTCAGGGACTAGAGGTAGAAAGCCTTTGAAGATTACCTGGTGTTCTATTGTATTGTAGCTGAGCTAGAACTCAAAACACAAAAGTCAATCCCTCCTGCTCTTCTTTCCCCTTTCAAAAGGCAGAGGAACCTCACCTGGTAGTTACCGCCACCCAGACCACAAAGAGTACTGCCAGACTACTGCTGATGTTCCTTTAAGCCACAGGGTCTTTTAAGTCAGCTTTTTGTGAATACTGCCTGGCCTGGGACTCAACGTTTAGAGCAATGGGCTCCCCTCTGGCCTAGGGCACGTCCAGAAATGCTGTCCAATAGTCAAATCCTAGAATTGGGAATCCCAAGAAACCACTTGGTGTTCTAGCCCCACTTCACCATGCTGGTGCATAAGGTGCAAGACAATGTCCCTTTTGCTTTTCCCTCTGCTTTTCTCAAGCAGAAGTTTTGCCCCATTGCCACCACAGCTGATCATGTGCCGAGTCTCACCTAAAACCAGCAAGTCTCAGAGGCTCACTCAAGGCTTTTGATGGGTATCACTGCTGGCTATTCAGGGCCCAAAGGCTCTTCAATAAGCAGGTGATGAATGCTGACAGGACTGGGTGCTTTCCTTCAAGACAGCAGGTTCCCTTCATGCCCAGGGTTTGTCCAATAATGTAATCTGGGAGCTAGGGCCTGGAACAGGGGCCTCATGACTCTGACCTAATCCTGCCTATCTTGCTTTGGCTGAGCTGGAATCCAAGATGCAAGACAAAGGCCTCTTCATTATTTCCTCTCCTCCCCTCAAGCAGAAGGAAGTGGTCTTTTTCGGAGCTGAGATCTGTGCAGCCTGGGGTTATAGGAGGTGTGCTGCCAACACTCCCTTGGCTGCCCCAGCTGGTGTCTCAAGTATGTTACATGCCCCACCCAGTCCACTGTCTCTAGGCCTACTTCAGCACTGGGACTCACCCAAGAGTTGCAGTCCTTATGGCCTAGATTGCCTTTCAAGTTTACTTAGAGGCATAGAATGCTGTAGCCCTCAGTGATGACGTTTGCAGGCACTCAAGTTTGGACCTCTAAGATCAGAGATTCCCTCTCTGGCTAGGATGGTTTAAATGCGCCCTCTGTAGGTGGGTGTCTGCTGAGTTTGGTCTGGTTATCCTTTTTGCTCCAACAGTTCAGCACTGATTTTAATGTCTCATAGTAACTGTGTTCATCCCCTAGTGCTCAGAATTACTCTCTACATCACAAAGCTGCTGCCAAGGGCAGTGTGGGGAGGGGACCATTGGTAATTCAGGACTATTTTTTTTTATCTCTTCAGTGCCTCTTTCAGCAATATGAAGTTAAAACCAGATACTATGAGTGCTCACCTGATTTTTGATTCTTATGAATGTGTTTTTTTATGTAGATAGTTGTTAACTTGGTGCTTTGGTGGGGGGCAATGGTGGAGCTTTCTATTCTGCTTCCTTCACATCCTCCCCCTATTTCTTGCACAATTGATTTTTAAAGGCTTTGTTTATATATGTAAACCAGTTTGGTTTCTGAAAGACTTGGTCAGTCAGCTCAGTAAAGTCGGTAGTTTTTAAAGTCTTAAGTTAGTAGTTGAATCAGTCAGACGTATTTTCTGGTTTCCTGGATTTGTTTTGTTTCAGTTTATGATGACTATACTAGTCATTTTGGTAATATATTCAAGCCAATTTGTGCATGGAGAAATAGTTGCTATTGAGATGCCAAATCAATACATGTAGACATAACCATATTCAATCGCAATCAAATCAGTGTTGTAGAAGAACTTTATGCTCAGCATAGTTCATTTTAAGACAAAGAAATAATACCAATTGATTGAGTGTCCATAAATAAATAAATAAGCACATGCATGTATTGTTTTGAGTGATTTATGAAAATAAGCAAGTTGATCAAAATTGTGAAATAGGTTGATTCATGTCAGGCATTGCCTAAATTAATATGTTGTCTGACTGAATTGCCTAGTAATTCCAGTAAAAATTGTTGAACCTTTAGTTTATGAAGATGTAATCATATTTTATCAAATAATGCATCAATTGATTTCTTAGAAAGCATTCCAATTAGAATTGATCAATCAATCCCATCAAAAGTTTTAATAAATGTGGATCTATAGGATAGTCACCCCTAACGTGAGACTAAAATAAGAAACTTTAAGGTGTTAAAGTAGGGTTTTACTAATTCTGAATCTTGTCGCAGTTTGAGGAAATATCTGTAGAGGTTGAAAAGAATGGCAATTGAAATTTCAACACTTCAGCCTTGAATCATAAACCCATAAACTCATGACATTTTTACCAGTCCTCCCATACTTATTTGGAGTCAAAACAATGAAACAGCTGACATTTAGGTACCCCAGGAAGTAAAAACAAAACGTTAACAGAACAAAACAAAAACAATCAGAAAAATAGAAAGACAAGGAAGGGAAATAGTGCTAGCTCCATGGATTAAGTACTTGATACATTTTTACTTGCCCTCAATACATAAATTATTTTAAACTTTCATTGTTTTGGTTTATTTCTGGGTCTTATAGGATACTGTTTGCTCATTTGTATAACTTGTACAGGGAGAAGTAAGGATTTGAGAAGTAATTTTATCTCGTGTCTCAGTGTAGTTTTGTCCCTAAGCTCTGTCATGTGTATATCAAACTAATGCTGTCATTTTTATCAGCTTTAGCCACAAGAAGGTTTATCAAGATGTTTCTGTTTTACTTCTCGTTTCTAAGCAGCTGCCTAGAACTAGAGAGTCACGAGTCTGCTAAATTGGGCAGGCATTCAGAACTTTTTTTCTTAATCACGTTCTCCCAAGAACCATAATTTTATAAAAAGAAATTAGCCCAAGGTAAATCTCAGGAGAAAAGTGGTTTTCTCTAATAACTTGCCTCCAACGAAGGGGTTGATCTTTATCCACAAGAACTAGAAATAATAATTTGGACGTATTTTCTTGTACCTTATACTTTGGGCCTGGGAGACTTAAAATAAAGAAATATCTTGCTTTCCAACAAGTTGGGTTTCAGTTGTTCCAGATTGAATTAGTGTAAATAAAATAGAAAAAAGAACCCTAGCAAATCAATACTGCATTGGTAGTAAACTGGAAAATACTGACAAATTATCCTTTTAGGCCTTAGCAAGGTTTAATCTAAACATCGTTTTCTCCTGACAGCATGAGAGAGAAGAGAGTAATTTATTACACCATCCTGACATGGATGAGAAAAGACTGCTGCATGTTCTTCACTGTTCTGGCTCTTTCCTTCTCTATGCCAGTTCAATTTTTGTTTTGCTCCAGAAAAATATTCTCCAATAATATGCTTACAGATCTTGTCACTTTAATGCTATAGCACTACTCTCTTATCATGATACATTTGAGAACTTGCCAGCTGGTATAAGAATGTGGATAGTTAAGTGCTCTGTTGAGATTCAGGTGTCTGTCTCTCATTACATACATGCGTTATATTCCTAAAGTGCTGTATGTGAATACTTTTATAGCTTTGCCTAATGTGTGAGAGCACTATGTAGAGGAGTCTTTTAGAAAATCTTGTCACATTATAATGTGAATAATTATCCTGCCCCTAAATTTCATGATTCTCATAACTTGAGATTTCTGCTTGTTGGGTTTATTTAAGGTGACTCCTCTCTCTCATTCAGTTAAAGCTTGCTAATCATTTATAGGAAAGGGGGAATTTGTGTTTACTGAAAGAAAAATATTTAGCATTATTTCTTTCCTAATTTTCTGTGGTTTTTGTTTTATCAAATAACTCTTATTCCATGTAATAGGTGTGTAATACAAATATGTGAAATATGTCTCACAAATGTCAGCAATTTGTTCATTTTTTGATAAATAAATTGGTCATGTTAAATGTCACATTTTCCAATGTGGATATGATGAAATAGCATTTTTAATTAACCCAAGAGGGTTATGGACATAAGATAACCAAATACTTGCATTGCATCATGCATATTATTTAAATTACTGATTATTTTGATCCCATGTATTTTGCAAAACCTAAAGTCTTATTAAATTATCACTACACTTCAACAGTTATCAGGGTAATAAAGAAATGAACCTCAATAGTTTTTAACACATTTTGAGAATAGCATATATATTAAATAGCAACAAATGTTTTCCTGCATATTGTTCCCCATACCAAATCCAAGCCTTAATATGTTTAATTGTTCATCTAGCCTCCAAAAATATTTAAATTCCCAGGTACCTCTAGCCAAAAGATAAGAACATTAAATTGAAATGGTTGACATATTTACAAAAGGAGGAGTTTTTCTAAGAAATTCAGTTAAACTCAGTTCCACTGATTCAGAAGAGGAAGGAATTTCTTCCGGAAAACATTTTCTAAAAGAGCAAAATTTATTCTAAATATCTGATTGGGACTATTAAATATAAATGTTGCAATCTTAATCATCTATAGACCAAGCCATTATGGCAAGATTTCCCTGTACACATTAGCAGCATGTTTCATATGCCAGTAAGTTAAAAAAAGAAAAGAATCGTTTGATGCCTTAAAAATAATTAACTGAAATATTTGAATTTGCTTGCTTCAGATATTGTATGAAATATCATTACTGTTTTGTGAGACTTTTTAGGTCACTAAACATTTTTGAATGCATTCTAGGAACAAGGGTCTTTTATAGGAGAGAGACAGGGAGAAGATGTGGGGAATGTAAGGATTACAAATGTGCTCACAGAACTTCTACTTAGCAACTTGCTTACTTGGACCTAATGATGCTGATAAAAGTGATTCTGATGGCATTATTAGTCTATCTCTATATAGACTAATAAAAATATTGATCAATTGACCAGAATAAGATCAATATTTTTCCCCAATTGTCGAGACAGCCAATCACCCTGGGTTTGATTGGATCACTGATTGGTCAATTCAATACTTTAGTTAAGATTACTGAAATAAACCACACTGAGAGAAACCAAATGCAAGTTAGGTAGTGGGCAAGTGCCAAGTAGTGGAAGAGTTCTATAAGAGCAAGCTCATCAAATGATTTCTTCAAGTCATTATTCATGTCCAGAATTGATTCAGTGAGTAAAGTCGTTTGAAGGGCCTGGAAGATATATAGTCAAAAAGAATGCTCTTTAAAGTTTAAAGTGAAAACATTTGTTAGCATTTATTAGAATTCTTTCAAAACTAGAATTTTTTATTGTACAAACATTTGTCAAAGGACTGAGAATCCAGAAATAAATAATTAGACATTTTCCTTGACCTTGAGAAGTTCATAATCAGTGGTCAGAGTGAGAGAGTAGACATATAAATAGATAATTATGGTACAATATAGTAAGCCCTGTAATAGATATATGTAAAATGCATGCATTGGAAGTGAAAAGAAAATAAGCTGGAGAAATCTAGGAGGTCTTCACACAGAATGTGATATTTGAATTTTAACTTGAAGTGTGGATATGAATATTATGTCTTTTTCTTTATTTTCTTCCGTATTTGTGTGTATGTACACACACATGCATGTGTATTAGTATGTATATCAGTTACTATCCTTTCATTTGTGAGAAACTAGGAAAAGGTGAATATTTGATTGCTTCTGGTTTTGTGGAGTTTTTTTAACAGCTTTATTGAGATAGCGTTCACACACCATACAATTCACTCATTTAAAGTGTAAAATTAAATGGTTTTTATTATAGTCACAGAGTGCTGCAACTATCACCACAATCAATTTTAGAACATTTTCATCACCTCACAAAAACCCTTTACGTTCAGCTATGATCTTCCTACTTCCTTATCCCCCAACTCTAAGTAGCACTAATGTACATTTTGTCTCTATAGATTTACCTATTCTGGAAATGTCATACAAATTAAATCATATAATATTTTTCAATTTGCGTCTGGCTTTTATCGCTTTGCATGTTTTCAAAATTTGTCTAAGTCATAATATATATTAGTTAAGTTCCTTGTAATTGCCAGATAATTGCCCATTGTGTGGACATACCTACCATATGTGTTTATTCATTCACCAGTTGATGGACATTTGGATTGTTTCCACTTTCGCCCTTCTGATTTCCCAGCTGATAATTATCTGTTCTACTGAGAATAAGATAAATATGGTTTTCCCTCAGATGAAAATAATCTGATCATATCTGTGGTCCTAAGGAAAATGTTTCTCTATTGTCTGTGAGATGTAGAGGTAGCTCGTAAGACAGCGACTTCCAACCCTTTTATGGCCATGGCTCATAAAGAAAAATACATTTTTTATCACAACCCAGTACATACATAATTTGTGTGTATGTATTAAACAAAAGTTTCATAAAACAGTGCTTATGTTTACTATATGCAAGGCACTGTGATAGCCTATCCTATTCTAGTTTATCCTAACCTTTTCTGTTCTATTCTACCCTATCCTAATCTACCCCGTCATATTATAGTCTTTTGTTTTAAATGTACGTTACATGACCCATGCATTGATTTCACAATTCACTACCAGGTCACGATCTGAAATTTTGTAAACTTCAGATTTAAAATCTGAAGTTCTGTTATAGGAGTGAAACCAGGACACATTTTGTGTCCAGAAATATTCATCCTCATCTTTCTGAGGCAATGGCTAAAGAATGGTATTTTATTGGTTGATACCCATCAAATGTTGGTCCCGTGTTGACCCTTCCATTCTTAACCTACTGACTTTTAGAAGCAAAAGAATAATTACTGGTATAGTTCATCACCTTCGGAACAGTTCTTACTAACTGTGCTATGAATATTATTCCCTTCTCTTGGGAATTAACTTTCCTGTTGTGACCCATAATATTTCTTTTGTACTAGGAATATAAAATGTACCACTTAAATATAAGGCATTGTAAGGAATTTAGGGCATTTTTATATAACGTTTAAGTTTTTTAATCTAATATTTTCATCTAATAGTTTAAAGTATTTTAATCTAATATATATCACTTAAATGCAAGACATTTTAAGGCATCTTTTAAAATACAGAGAGGACTCTTATGGGGCTGTCCCTCTGTATTTTAAAGGATACCTTAAGGTGACAAGATTTCTCTGGAGTGACAAGTCTCAAGGAAGCATAAGCAAAATATTTCCTACAGAGAGTGGTAGAATAACCTGAAAGACAGTTCAGACTCATTTCTCATATGACTTACTTTACTTTACTTGGCTTTAACAGCTTATACTCTAGAAGGAAGGATAATTGGCCATCGGAATTCAATTGCCAGTGAATAAAATGTGTGTGTAGGACACAATATAATAATATTACATATGACGGTGACCTATTTTTTTAAACTGAAACTCCCACCACCTTACACAATGCTCTTTCATAGTTTCTAAATAGAAGGGTAATCTTACTCTCTTCCTATGATGATTTCATTGCTGACTTCCCTCTTTTTTCTCTTTCCACACTTCTCCACAAACACATACAAGCTGGGAAAACTCCTCCAAAGTATCTTCCTACCTTCCATACACAAATCTTCCTTTCCTCTTGTCTTTATTTTTCCCCTTCCACAATCTTCCTGTCCCTTTTGTACTTGTGGCTGTCATTTGCAGAAGAATCTAAAATATGCAATTGACAGGAAACACCAAACTGAATTAGAGAGATGGACAGAAACTTCAACTTTGCTTCTTTCCTCTTTACGGGTCACCCTGCACTTTCAGAGAACTGAATTGTAGATTGCAAAATGAAGATTGAGCAATAAACACACACAATGAAGGACTCAAAGAACCCTAAAAGGGAAGAAAGTGAAAGCAGTAGAACCTTTCTTGTTACACATCTCTATTTTACTCATTCAAATGCTATTCTTTTTTAAGCCTATATTTCCAGCCTGGTTAATCATAAAAGCGCAATCAAGCACTCCATTTTAGTCGTTTTGTGTGTGGAATTATTATTGCCGTGGGTGGAGAATTTCATACAGAGTAGTGCATTTAAGTCATGCCCAATAATAGCTCATAAAATTGGCTTTGTATGTATACTTTGTAAATAGCAGATAATTTCCAAATCAGGTAAGAAAAGACAGAAAAGTCATAAATAAAAGTGTAGAATATGCTTCTATAGTGAAGGCTTATCCTGATTTCAAGTAAGAATTATGACTTATGAAAGTAAATACAAAAAAAGCTTAGATCCCTGTTGTTAAAATATATGAAAGTATCACAGACCTATGAAATGCCAAATATACTTGCACTGATTCATGAGCACTAATAACTTTAATTAAGCCAGAGCATCTCAAAATAACAATAATGAAAATTACACAGGTAATGAGACTATAAACTGGACTTGAATGAATCATTTTGTTTTCTTTAGAGAATGTTGGCTAATATTCAGTCTCCAAGTATAAAATATTCATTACATGTCCATTTGCAAAAAAGATAATTTTTAATCCAATTCAATTTTATATTTTTCTATTATGCTACCAGGCAGAGTTTAATGCAGTACAGTTGAATTCATGTTATGTTTATTGAATAAGTTTTTCCTACTTGCCTGGAGTAAGTGCATTTTTCTATTTTGAAAATCTTTACTTAAACTTAAATGTTTTCCACTATTTCTCCAAACAACAGTTTAGAGTATGTGTTTACCTGAAGTTTGTCTTAAGATTTTGAAATTTCTTTCCCAGATAGTATTTATGAAACATATTTTCTGTTGTCCTGTTGCAGTGAGCTTTTTATAATTGGCATTTTAATGTTTCTTGAGCCAGAAGAATGATGCTACATGTGCTAGACTTATACTCATCCTTATTTTTGGTTTGGACGGATAAATCTACTTTTTTGTAAGGAAAAATATCTATCTGAAATAATCTGCCTCTATTTTCTTTTTTAAAATTTCTGTAGTTGCGGGGGAACAGGTGGAGCTTGGTTACATGGATAAGTTCTTCAGTGGTGATTTCTGAGATTTTGGTGCGCCTGTCACCTGAGTAGTGTACCCTGTACCCAGTGTCTTTTTTTATCCCTCACCCTCTCCCACCCTTTCCTCCGAGTCCCCAAAGTCCAATATATCATTCTTATGCCTTTCCATCCCCGTGGCTTAGCTCCCACTTATAAGTGAGAACATACGATATTTGGTTTTCCATTCCTGAGTTACTTCACTTAGACTAATGGTCTCCAATTCCATGCAAACTATTGTAAATGTCGTTATTTCTTTCCATTTTATCTGCCTCTGTTTTCTGACAGAGAGCTCATCTGAAACACTTACTTCATAGTTTCTTGACCTCTCTCTGGCCAATAATTATTGCCTTCACTCCATTTCCACAATTCATTTCCTCTTCTCCCCCTCCTTCACTCTCACTGAGTCTCATCAAGGCCCTCATACCTCCCTAGCTACCTATGTATTCATCAAATCTTTTCAGGTCCTCTCTCTTACTAACCCTATGTCAGCTGTGAACTCATGGACGCTCTTGCCAATCATTGCACCATCTTGCCAATCATCAACCATTAATCAGCTTTCCTTGATGTTTTCTTCTTCTTCTTTCTCTCATTGCACTGCTTCTGCCAAGGAAAATCACATATCTGATTGACTGTTGCCACTGCAAATTCATAATATCCAACTTCAGTCAAGCCCTTAAAACTGCTCACTTGTCTCGATTTTTGTTCTTAAGTCAGCTCCCTTTCCGGTTCCCCATTCTTATTGCTCTAATGCCATTCTCTCTGAAGTACTTACTCTACCCACACCTTCACAGACAGCAGAAAATGTTGCTTTCTACCTCATAGAAAAATAAAAGGCCATCAATCAAGAAGTCTCTTCCATTCCCTTCCACCCCACATTAAATATATCTCTATTTATACTTAGTCTCACCACAAGTTTCACAGTCAGAAAGGTCCTTTCCCCTTTGCATTGTCAGCTCTCATTCTTTGTTTTTGATCCCATATGGTCCCCACCTCCTCTGGAGCTTACACTTTCAATGCCTTCTCACTTGTATTATGAATCTCTCTATTCCCTTATAAATACTTCCTCATTCACCATTTAGTCCTTAGTCTTCATGGGTTGCTACTTATTTTTTTTTTTTCAGGCCTTTTGCCCAAATATGACCTACTCTGTGAGGCCTTCCATGATCACAGTATTTAAAATCACAGCTTCAGATACTGTATCCACACAATTACTTCCTGATCTCCTTTCTTGCTTTAATTTTCTCTTTAGCCCTTGTCATTATCTAACGTGCTTTGACTTATTTGTCTTATTAATGGTCTGCCTTCTCCAATAGAATATAAACTCCATAGGGCAAAGATTTTGTCTGAATTCTTATCAGCTAAAAGTTTGGCACATAGTAGGAACAAAATGAGTATTTATTGAATAAATTAAATGTAATTTGATTTCAATTTCCACCAGGCTATTACAGTCCTAAAGATCATCATTGAGATTATGACTAAATCCAGTCTTCATTTTAGGTCACATCCTAATTTTAGTAGAAGTTACTGTAATTGTACAATTGTTCCCTGAAGAAAAATGATTTATCTGGGCTCTTCAAACTTTTTAGACTCCTTCACTGATGTCTTCTCTTCATTCCACCCCTGAAAGGTATCAACGTTCACCAGGTATCTGTCCTTGGACCTTTTCTTCCTTGTATCCTTTTTCTGAGAAATATCATCCATATCCATGTTTTTTTAAACACTGCCAGTAGCTTCCCAGTCTAGGTCCCTAGTCCCTACTTTTTTCCAGAACTATTTTGAACTGCTTATTAGATATCCACTAGATGGCTTGTATGTTTTTCAAACTCAGCATAACCAACATTAATTCATTACCTCTCTTCTTCCCAAATGTCTTGTTTTAATTAATGGCATCAACATCTACTCAGTCTCTCAAGATATACATGTTTTTTATTTATTCTAGGCTCCTTCTTCTCCCCTGCCTCCAATTCTGTTCCAAGTTCTAATAACTCTACTTCCTAATTCCATTTCTAACATATCCCATTTTCTCCCTCTTCATTACTTCTGCCTTACCAACAGCCCTCATTTTTCACATGAGATATAAAAATAGTTACCTGATTTTTTTTCTACCTTCAGCCCTGCCCAAATCCAATCAAGCTTTTATACTGTCACTGTAAATACCTTAGCCAGTACAAATCTTCCCATACTTGTCTCCTCTTGAAACCCAATGACTAACCTTTATACTCTCAGATAAACTCTTATGCTCCATAAAGCCTAGCAATCAATCTACCTTTCCAAGATCTAAAAACTCTAGAAGTAAATTTATTCATATTTCTCCAAATATACCAACACTTTCTCAACTCCACATCTACAGCTTCTTTTACCTAGAATGTCCATTTTCTTCCCTTATATCTGGCAGACTTTTAAGCACTATTCAATAGCCAGTTCAAATAGCAGCTCCTCTGTAGATCTGCAGATCAAAGTCACCTTGTTTTTTTTAACCTTAGAGCGTTCTATAGTATATATCTCTATTAAAAAACGTATTTACATTGTGTTTTTAAAACTTTGTTTACATGTTTACCTTTTCACTGAACGGTTAACTCCTAATTCTCAAGTAATTAAGATAGTCTAGCTAAGAAGATAGCACACGTACTTAAAAGAGTAAATAGTGTAAGGTATGATGATGATCATATGATAGAAATGGACTAACAGTGGAGAAATGGAAGCAATTGGGATTATTTCATGGGGTTGGATAATCAGGGAAGGCTTTCAAGGTTAAATGGTTTTTGGATAAGTCAGGAAGCAGGGACCCAGTATTTCACTTGAGGATTATGCTCAGATCCAGTAGGAAAAGGTAGCTCAGGTAGAATAGTGAGATGGACATTGGGACAGAGAGATTTGAGCTTGATTGTGGATTTCCTGAATGTCATGAATTTATTATTGTGTTGTGTATTTAAATGTATATGAACATACATGCCCCTTAGATACTGTTCTTTTCTACCTATTCTTATCCTAAAATTACCAAGTCTAAACTGAAAGTTTTCTTAATTCCTCAACAATCATCTGATTTATACTCTTGCATTATCCTATGTCATTCAAAGGACTTCTCCTGGAGTCCTGTAAATAAGGACTGAGATAAAGGATGTAAACACATAGGACAGTGCCCGACATACAGAAAGTGATTTATAAAGGTCAAGATTTTCCTCTTGACCTCAGTTTGTGATCTCAGGGGCCAAATTAGACATTGTACTGATTCAGACGGGAAAATCGAAAAGAAGAAAGTCAAATGGGATAAAACTTGGATCACAGAGATCGTTTTGTTGATGTGGCAACATTTTCGGCTAATAAGGTGAAGACGCAATAAAAACAGCAGTGCATATGATTCTGCAGTTTGAACAGCAAATTGTAGCTATAGCATTGGAAGTTCTTTTTTCTCTCTGGCTGTCCCTTTACTCAGAAGTTTAAGTTAATTAAACTTGGCTCTCATAGTGTTTGAATCCCGATTCTAAATGCCTGTCTTTAGAAAAATCACGCCCTATAAAATCAGTCAAAATGCACTTTCTAGAAGAGTCATCACAATTGATAGTGATATTTCCTAACGTCCCTTCATCCTAGTATTCTTGGTTTTTTTCTATAGTGTTTTTTCTAATTATTATCTGCTGAGATTAGTGGTTTGCCCTTTGCTTTCCGGCATGGCACATCGTACAAATGCTTTGTGGTAGGACTTTAATTTGTTCATCATGACACTGTTTCTGCCTTTGCCCATGGGAAAAATAAAATCAAGTCATTCTTCCTCGGGCCTTCTTCAGCTACATATCCTGTCAGTATGATGTTTATCTCAATTTGCCTATTGATGATTACATTGATAGTATCCTAGTATGCAGCTCTGTGCTTTTGGCTTTTTAGTTTGTAGAGTTTACTTCCTTTAAAAGAAAACCTATATGAACTTAAAAAGTCACCAATCTTCTGATATTAAGGAACAGAACTACCTCTAACATGGGTTCCCAGCCACTACCATATTCAGGTATAAATCTAAAAGGAAATTATGTGAATGGCAGCATATAGAAAGCTGTGTGATAATGAGCCACATTATAGTTAGGCTCTAGCATAATAACTCTGAACTGGGTTTTTATTTTAAGTACTGAAAATAAGGGCTGGAAAATGGAACAGATTTAGGAGAAGAGAGGTAGGATTAGATCTACTATTATTTTGAAGTATTTTCTGAAAGGGAAGTGGGATTTTAAATATTGGATTGTCTATTCTTCATTCTTCTTTATCCCATTAAACACCGGCTTTGGGTATAAATCCTGGCATAGCTAACTACTAGCCTTACCACCTTGGGCAAATTTTGTAACCTCTTAAAGCCACAATATCCTAATCTATGACCACTTCACAGGAGTAGTGCGAGTAAGAACTATAAATGTATAGGATGATGCCTAACATATAGAAAGTGATTTACAAAGTTCAGATGTCTGCATTTGGTAGAGGTTTAGTATGAGAGAGTAGTAAACAAAATCGCTGATGAGTGCTTTCTTTTGTCTTCTACTGGTTAGTATGACATCAGACAGAATGTTAGAAAAATGCACTTATATTAGTTTTTCACTGCTATGTAACAAATTATCATAAACTTAAGGACTTAAAACAATAATTTATTATCTCACAATTGCAATGAGTCAGGAGTCTGGACACACCCACTGGGTCCTCTGCTCAGGATCTCAACGGGCTGAAATCATGATGCCAGCTGGGACAGAGGTCTCATCAGATGATGCTTTTCTTGGCAGAATTCAATTCCTTTGATTGTAGGACTGAAGTTCCTATTTTCTTATTGGCTGTCAGCCAGGGGTCACTCTCAACTACTAGCGGCTGTTCTCTAGTCCTTGTCACATTGCCCTTTCCATAGGCCTATTCACAGCATGGCAGCTTTGTCTAAGACAGCAACAGAGAAAGAGAGAGAAAGAGAGAGAGAGACAGACAGAGAGAGAGAGAGAGAAAGAGAAAGAGAGAGAGAGAGAATTTTACTACATGCTAGTAAAATCAGTTCTATATGTTTATGGTAACATAATTGTGAGAGAGATATCCTATCACCTTTGCTGTATTCTATTGTTTATAATGAAGTCACAGGTTGTACTCAAACTAAAAGGGAGGAGATTATAAAATGGCAAAAAACACGGAGGCCATCTTAGGGTCTTTGTGCCACAATACTCAAAGAAATAATAGACAATCACTGGTCTAAGTCGTAAGACAAATAATGGTTAGTATCCCTTGAAAATAGTTTAACACACCTATTGAGAACTAAATATCAAATATCTCATGTTTCTTTTCCCTGAATCTATGACTCTTGAAACTAATATTTTGGAGATTATTAAACTAATATATTGGAGATTATGTGAAGATTATTTAAAAATATTAGTTACATGAGTAACACATGAGTAATGCTTATTGTAAAACAAGAAAAATTAAACCACACAACAATATACAATGAAAAAGTAATTTATTCTTTACCTCCCCCTTGTCTTTATCTCTTTCCCTATCCAGAAGTGCTCAAAGGATAATAGTTTGATACTTATGCTTCTGTAATACTCTTAAAACGTAAATAGGATCATGTTATATGCATGTTCTGTAACTTGCTTTATTCTTTTTTTAACAATGCTTCTTGGATATCTATGTCAGTATAGATAGATCTGCCTCTGTTGCTTGTTTTTTAAAATATGTATGAGCATTTTTTACTTTTATGAGCAACACTACAATGAATTCTATGTATGTACATATTTATGTACCTGTGGGAATTATCCTGAAGTAATAGATTCCCCAAAAATGAAATTGATGAGTCAAAGGGTATACACATTTAATATTTTGATAGGAAAACAATGGAAGCTATCTGATATTTAAATACTGGTAAAATACATTTACAATCCTAGCAACAGTGTCTATTCGAGAGTCTCATTTGTGTCCACATTAAGGTCTTTTCCAAAATCAGCAATGTGTTACTCTTAGAACCTGATAGGAGGTGCAGCAGAGGTCATTGAGCATGGGGATGAGTAGGAGTGAAAGAGCCCTGGAAATTATTGACAGGGGCAGGGTCCATTTGGCTGGCCACAGAAAATGTAAGTACACTAACAAATTTTGAAAACTACTTCCAAGGCTGTATTATATCAAGAAATGTATAAATTAGAGTAGTCATTCCAATTTAGCCCACATTATGCACACATACCTGCATGTATGGGGAGGGAGGAAGAAAGAATGGGAATAGCTCATTTAGAGAGTGAACATTTCAGAAGTATAAAAAATATCAGGGAATGTTGATAATGCATGTTATTAACTCAACAGCTCTAAGAGTCCTTCTTCAAAGCCATTTCCAAATCACCTGTGATTACATGATTAGAGACCTCTTAAAACAAGTAAAATAGGTCTGTAAACTAGGTTATCTATCAGAGTACTAAAAAGCCTGCTGAGAGCTATCATAAAGTAAGTCACAATTCATACCGCCCAAAAAAGAAATACAATTGCTTTGATAATATATAATAATGCCAAAGGATATTTTGTAGAATGTTATTGCTGGAGCTACATGGAGATTTTTCAATTTGCTGATTACACACCCTACTCAGAATCTTAAGGCTCAACCCTAACTATTGTGAATTGTGGAGACTTGCATTTCTTGTCCCATCTTCTGAAAGTAATTACAAATGCTGCAGAAATACTCAGTTTTATCCAATTTCTGATGGCTATATTCTGACTACTCCCATTTATTTGTTCTCTTTTCAATGAGAATCATAGGAGGAAGACAACAAGCAAATAAACCTTACTCCATACTTTCTATTTTGCACACACAAACAAACATTTAATTAATTATGTCTACAATTTGTGGATCGATCATGTAAAGTGGTAATCTTGGCTTAGACCAATTGGTTTAATCACCCTGAATTACATGTCCAATATAGAAGCTACAGACACACTACACTGCCAACGCTGAAAGTTGCTGATTACAGAACATCAGCAAATAGTGATTTGAAAGATTTGAAGGTATTTTGTACACAAGCAACTTTTAAACAGAATGATTAAACAAGATTTATATTATTTCTTAAGTTTAGAAGTAAATTATTATTTCAAATATGTTCTAATTTCCCAAAATATGGTATAGTGAAGTCCTAATTTTGTACTAGACTCCAAAGCAAAGCAGCCCATATATTCTGGAAGTGCTGCTTACCATAGCCCAGTCTTGGTGACTGAGAGTACATACTGGCATATTTCAAGGCTCTGAGAAATTCTATAACAAAGAAACCTGTACAGATGTGTTCAACACAAAGTTCTCCACATTTTACTTGGATTGAGAACTCTTTTCTTTTAAAACACTCACTGACATTTCCACACATAAAGAAATGCAAATTTAAGAGATACAGTTCCTAGGATTTGCATTACTTAGCTGTAAAATACTTATTTCAATGTTTGCCATGCTAGTTTTACATCATTCCTTTTAATTGATTTGATGAAAATTTTAATTTCTTTTCAAGATACAAATGTATCTCAAAAATATTGAAAGAATACACTTGGCTGGCAAATGGATGGCAGCTTTATTTATAAAACTCATCATTAAAGGCTTATTAATTAAGATTGTGAAATTAGCCATGCAGTGGGGAAGAAGATAATTCTAGATAACCAGATCTCTTTTTTCAAAATATTATTTGATTCACGTTTAATAATAATAAAAAAAATACAGCCCTCAGAAGATGGCATTTGATAAACCTGCATCTTGGAATTAATTTATTTTTCCTGTTATCATTGTTAATTTTGCTTGTGAAAGGTAATCTAAGGACATCTCAGGAATTAGATAAAGAAGGACTGCTGGGTCACCTTCATCCAGGTGATGAACTGATAACTGTGATTGAAAATTGTAGTCAACTTAAAACAAAACAAAATAAAAAAGGAAATTACTGTCAAATGGAAGTGTAGTTTTGGAAACTGAACCCTTATAAATTGTATTGATGGGGAACCTGCACCTGAGCCACGGTGAATCACTTCACTTGGATTATATTTAATGGCAATTGGAAATATCCTTGTTCCTTATCCTTTTATTGTATGGCACTTTTTTGCAGTTCAGCTCAGAAAGTCAAGTTTATTGGGAAATAAATTTTCAGTGTTTCATATGTTGTCTTTAAAGAACCAGTGGTCACCACCTGCCGTTTGACACCCACCGATGTAGTTTTTCTTCCCAATCAAAAAAAGAGCAGGTCAGCAATTTCCTAGCAGGACAAAAGTACTACAGGTTACTTTTTTCCCTGCGTTGTATCATGGGCAAGGCTTATACCTAGCGTGATGAGGGGCATATCTCTTTCTAACCTCCTTCCAACTACCCCACTCCCCCTAAGAAGAACTATTTGTATTATTGCCACAAAGCCTGAAATTCCATATTACCCTCCCCTCTGGATCTGAATAAATTAAATATATTTTCTATGAACTCTACAATTTGTCCAGGTGCATATTCATGCAAAGCTTTTCTTACTTGCAAGCCTTTGTATAATCTGTTCCTGGTGCCTGAAACATTCTACCCTCCTCTCTTCTCCCTGACCCCCACCCTATCCACTCACCCATAACCTTCACAGCCTGCCAGACTTTTCTCTAGGATATCTACCCTACCCACTTCCATACATGCCCCATTATACCCTGTAATTTCCCCACCTTATCTTAAAAAATGGGAAGGAGGTAAGTCCTGGTGTCTTTTCCTTGCTTTGTTCTAAGGTCTTATATCTATTTTGTAATCCTTAATCACTCAGGGCATTCAGTGCAATTTAAGTCTCTCTAGGTTACTTGTGCTAGAGAAAGACAAAACCAAGCGACTTATCTGACGCTCTGAATGCAGGACCTTAATGCAGTTTTTTGTTTGCAGAAAATAATGTTACTAGACATTACATATTACAGAGTTTCCGCAAATTTACACAAACTAAAAGCCCGAAGAATCCTTTTACCTGCTACATGATCTTGTTACTCAAAGGATGGTCCACAGACTAGCAGCATCTGTATCATCTGAGACCTTGTTAGAAATACAAAATCTAGGGCCCACTGAAAACTGACTGAATCAAAGTCTGGATTTTAACAAGAGTCCCAGATGATTTGTGTGCACATTAAAATTTGAGAAGCAGCGGTCTAGGAAAAATGCTGCCAGTGTGCTAGATGTGTGTCTTAGTTGAAAGTGTGAAAGATAGAAAGGAAATTATCTTTTTTATTTGGTATAACCTTACTCTTTTATAACATTACCTCAAGTCCAAAATTAATCTAAGTGTTTTGAAAATAAGAGAATATGTAATTGTAAAATTTTAGACTAATTAGAGGGTGTTTCTTTTATTTTTGCCCACCTCCTCCTAGAATGCAGTGATTCTCCAGTAAGAATGGGCCTACTAGTCACTTGGGGGGTTTTTTATACATACAAATTCTAGGCCACAGCTCCGGAAATTCTATATTACACGGCCTGTGATAGGTGTAATATAGAATATATAGGTCCATGAATCTGCGGTTTTAACAGGGTACACAGGTGATTCTGATGCAGGTGGTCCATGGACCTCCTTTTGAGAAACAGTAGGGGGTCAGGAATCATAGGGAGACAGAACTAAATATAAGTATATTAAAATAAATATCATCTGCATCAACTTAACTGAAGATACTTCCCTAAAAATACACCACCAATTGACAGATAGTCTATTTCAGGGAACCAGGTAAATAGCATATTTTCCCTTCAGTGCAACTTTTATTCACATTTGCCAAGTTTCCACAATCAGTGACATATTATTTTTCAACATGAAATATTAGTTCTGTGGGAGGGCCTTTGGTTAAAAGGCTTACCTATCATTAGCTATCAATGTACATAATCTTTTACTGGAAGCACTCAAAACACAGCACAAAAAAAAATGATCATCCCTTCCCCTCCACCATTATTACCACCCCCATCAACCACACAGTCCATCAAGACCAAGAGACCACTGCTGGGAGCATCAAAGGCAGTGCTACAGAAGGGGAGCTTTCTCTTAGTGATCAAATGTAGCTCTCTAGACTGTAGCCCATGCATTTATAAGAACTTGAGAATGACGTGGGTCCATTATGCATCTGTTTGCCTGGCAATAAATTCTGGAATTGATTAATTAAATACATTGGAAATGATAACCTGGAATACAAATTAACAATAGTTTGTGTGCTATACGTAGGAAAACTTATTTTTTATGCCCTTGAAAATTGCTTTCTACTTGTCTAAAAAGATCCAGTGCCACCAACTCTAGAGACAGCACTAAAGGAGTGGCTTTGCCTGTAACTCACTAAAGATTCCACACGGCACTGAAGTGGGAAAAGATGAGTCTCTTACATAAACTGTGCATCTAGGGAGGAGGGTGAGAGGAGGGTGAGAGGAGCCACTCGTGCATAATGTGGTTCCCCTGTGAACAAAACAAGGAAGCCGAGAAGTAGATGAAGTTCTTGATTTCACTCTGGCTGTTCATGATAATGAATCACTGAATGCATCTGTTCCTTGCATTCCTAAGGCATAGAAGGAGGGGAGGAACGTAAAATGGAAAACCTCAAGGTAGTTAAACTAGGCAAAATGAAGAAAACACTAAAGAAAGTAGGCACCTCAGTTAATGGAACTACAAGCACTAAATGATACTCCTTAAGAGGAAGGGAAGCCCAGCTGAAATCTGCATCAGGAATTCTACAGGGTTATAAAGAAGAGACACAATCAAGTTTGGACCCGTCGTTTAAAACAACAGCAGTTTTCCTGGAATAAAAGGTGCTAAAAATCTGCATTTCCTCCCAGTGGACTGCTGCAGTATTTTATGAAATATGTGAAAAATAAATGTATTAATTCTACTCATAAATGAACAACTACGTGTATTGTTCAAATTAGCTGACGAATCTTTGAGGAGGATTCGTGAGGTGAAGAAGAGCAGATCTCTGAAATGGGGGATATGGCAAAAGGGGTAAAGACAGGGGAGGCAACGGGAATCAGCTGTAGTTAATATACTCTGAGGCTCTGGATGGGGTGGCAAGCAGCACATTCTTTAAACTCTCAAGCACTGAAACTGTTGCAAATAGCAGTAAGAACAAGTGGCTCTAGATGAGCAGAATGCTTGGCAAAGCTGCTCGGGAGGTTAATGGAGTTGACACAGGTTTGAAAACGTGAACAAGAATGCATCTTGAATAACAGGATCTCATTTCGAAAGAAACAGTGCTTAAAGAGAACAAGTTTAATTTTTATTACAGGTGCACTGTTGATTATCTAATTCAAACATGGGTGGTATGCCAATAAAAATGCCTAGTACAGGATCACTTGTTCAAGCTTGCATTCCAGCTTGGACAAGGCAAAAATGATACTCTGAATGACAGCATAAACTGCATGTAAGGCATTCAGTTCTGTGGGTTTGTTCATGCTTGATGACAGGACCTAAGATTTGAGAGAAGACATAAGATGATGCAGGAAATAGCATCATTTGATATAAGGGACCATGAATGGAATGACTAACAGTATAATGTCAAGGAATTCTGTATAGTTCAATACAAAGGAACATAGTCCCCTTGTATTCTGACCTATGGGTAATTAGCTTAAAAATGAAACAAGTATGCTATGGACTAAATTATGTCCGTCCCAAAATTCATATGTCAAAGTCATAACCCTCCATGTGATGGTATTTGGAGATGGGGTGTTTGGGAAGTCATTTGGTTTAGATGAGGTCATGATGGTATGGCCCTCATGATGGAATTTATGTCCTTATAAAAAGGGACACCACCAGCCGGGTGTGGTGGCTCACGCCTGTAATCCAAGCACTTTGGAGGCCAAGGCGGGTGGATCACCTGAGGTGGGGAGTTCAAGACCAGCCTGACCAACATGGTGAAACCCCGTCTTTAAAAAAAAAAAAATAAAGTAAAATAAAAAGGGACACCAGAGAGCTTGCTTCTTCTCTCTCCACCCTGTGAACACACAGTAAAAAGGTGGCTATCTGCACACCAGGAGAGACCCCTCACCAAAAACTCGATCATGTTGGTACCCTGATGTCAGACTTCCAGCCTCAACAACTGTGAGAAAGTAAACATCTGTCGTTTAAGCCACTCCGTCTATGGTGTTTTCTTATGGTGGCCCAAGCTAAGGCCCAGTGTAATTGTCATTCAACTTCCAGCTTGGTTTCCTTTTCATAAATAGAGCATCAGCAAAGGAACCTGCTGCTTGCGAGCAAAAATGGGTGACATGTGCATATTGACTTTAATTGTTTCAAGCCCATGAACTCATCTGATGTCTCCTGTCATTTAGCAGAGCCCTGAGGAATTCTGTCAGGCTTCAGAGGTTTTCATTTGTTCATTTATTCATTTCAGAAATATTTATTGAGTACATACATTGTATCAGAAGTACGGTATACTAGGTATTGGGCCATGGTAATGTGGAGTTCTAGGCAGTAGACTGAGAGCACAGAAATCCCAAGGGGTGATAAGGAAGAAATATCAGAAGAGACATAGAAAACTAAGGTAAAGAGAGGGAAAACACTTGTCATGACTTTGCCTATACTCATTCCTGATAACACTGTAAGTACGAGATTAAATGCTGCAAACTTTGGAATATTTCTAAGGAATCAATTTGACTTTCTTGAGGCCAACCATTCAATAACAAACGTAACCTGCTATTGAAAAACAAACCACAAAAAAGCCAACCTACGGTGATTATGCATGAGAGACGAAGTTACTCAACATGTTCTTAGTATGTCCTGTAGTCTTCATTTAGAGATCTTCCAGAATTTATATAATCCCCAGGAGGGCCTTTGTCTCTGTTAAGATGACGCTGGCATCACATGCCTTCCTATTCAGTAAGTGGACCATGGTTTGAGAGCATCTGAGGTGATAAAGACAATGAGCATTGACCACAGGTAAAAGAACCAGTAGGTGGCATGTTGATTCCATGTCTATCAAATCCTCTCCAAGTCCATTCCTTTTTTTTTTTTTTTTATCATTCACAGAAAGAGGCAGCCACATTACTCACCTGCTAGCTGAGATGGGTCACAATCTATGTTGTGCATGCAGAGCTTTTGAGAAACCCCAGGTTACCAGGAATAGTGCAGAAGCAATTGTGTATGGCTGGTGCTCTTCTGTGCCGTGTTTTGTCCACTCTTTCCTACTAACAGGGAACACATGTTGCATGCCGAGGAAGTCTTTTTTGCCTTTGCAGGAGTCCTTGCTTCATTTACAGAATCCAAGCTCCCTAAGTCTTGTAGCTAGGTTTAGTTTTAGTTTAAATTCTATTGCTGGTCTCTTTGCTCCTCTGTGTTCCCTTTCTTTCTTTAACCAAAAGGACAAAAGATGATGTGTTTATCTAAGTGCATGTGTTCTCTACTGAAGGAGAAAGGCAATCGGGGGAGGGGGGCACTTTTTCCACTCAATTGAGGGTAATGTTTAGAGAGTGCTATTTTCTGACTATTTCTGTTGCCTGTCGTTTTACTAAAAAGTATCAGCTTACATGACAAGGGTTTACTCTTCTGAGCCCTCAGGTACAAACTTTCTGAAGGTAATTTTAGGCATAGAAATATCTTTTCCATGGTAGCTATGTGCCTATTTTGATCAACAGAAAAGTGTAAATCACCTTGAAATAAGCACAGCAAATCGTGTTCTAACGTCATTCCAGTTCTGCTAGAGAAAATGAACTGAAATGTAAAAGGGCATATTAACTTTGCTGGAACATTATTAATGTCTAAGTAAAATTATATTATAAAATTATATATATATACACATATGGGTATTTTTAAGTTTTTCGTTGGCAAATTTTCATTAGTAATAAGTACTGAGAGCTTCACCTGAGGTGACCAACTTAGGCAGTTCAGTTCTGATTAGCACATATTTTAAGCAGTATCTGATTAACCTAAGGAAAACAAATCAGCAGCTTTTTGGAACATAGGGCATTTCAGAGATGTGCTAGATACATCCACAGATTCATGTAGTTTTTGAACTATGTATAAGCAGCCTCTCTCTTTTGTGCATTTATCTGTAAATGTGCTCTCAAGGGGTTAGTCTTAAGCTGTTTCTAAAATTAACCATCTAATTCAATATGTACCCATAATTTGTATTCAGATACCTGAGCAGTCATTCTGAAAGTTAAATAAATGTTTGAATTTTTCCCAATGTTTTTGCCATGTTTATTGCTAAGTCTCATTGCAAATTGAATAGCTAATGCTCCAAGCTAGGTGATGATTCATCTTAAAATATAGTAAATCCTTTAAAATTATGTTATGCTTTCACAGTTTGCAGTACGAAGCAGATCAGTATTGAGCCTCTCCCAAGAGACATTAGTTGACGGATGTATGAAAAGAACTTACATAAGTGTTTTTGCCCATAAGGGAATCTCATGTTATAAGTTTGAACGACATCATTATTATAAGCATTGTGTAGCACCTTGAATTTATCTAATGGTGGGCATTTAAGAAAAGAAGTATTTTAAAAGTAGTGTTTGGTGGTCAATATTATTATCTTCACTTGAAAGATGGAAGAATAGAGATCCAGAGAGGTCAAGCTACATGTCCAGCTTAGAAAAAGTCATTGCCAGAGGTTGAATTCTCAAGGCTCCGATCCTGTACTCTAACTACTCCTGTCACTAAGCTGTGAAGCCATCAAGGATTTACTATAAGCAAAACTAAAAGCAGCAGGCTGTCCTTCATTTGTGATGTACCAAAAAGATAAGGTCCAATCACTTAACATTAACAAAATGGACTGAAGCTCATTACATCTGAAGGACAGGGGACAAATGATTTAAAATAACTTGGTTTTGTTCATGTCTAAATGACCATTGGTATACTTCACTTAGAAAAAAAAATACTATAAAGATAATGCCTCATTAATTTCCCTCTTCTTAATATAAAGCAACTTTTTATGACTAGCTAATAAACATTTTTGTCAGAAGAACAGAGCTAATGATGACACTTCTGTCTAATCAGGAACTTTTCATCACCCTTTTGTATACTGGGTATTCTATTTTTTACCCTAGTCTTTTCTAAACACACACACACCCCCCTACATTTTTTCTGTATGAAACATTTTAAACACACAAGAACACGGCAGAAAACATGACACTTATGTGCACACAACCAATATTAAGCTCGCATTAACATTTGGCCATATTTGCTTCATAGCCCTCTTTCTTTTCAAAGAAACAATTTTAAAGACCTTGGTAAAACTTCACTTCCTTCTTTCCTTCCCAGAGTTAACTACTTTGCTGAAGTTGGACATAGTTTGTATCATTCCATGCATTTGTAATGTTACTATATATGTAGGTACTCATAACTATAAATTACTAAAACTCTTTTTGCTCCTAAAATTTGCATAAATATTGTGCATGTTTTACAAATGGACTTTTTCAAACAGCTTTGTTCTTGAGAATTTTTTCCAGGTTGATGCAGACAGATCTAGACAATTTGTTCCTGTGTAATATTTCATTGTATGAATAAACCACAGATTATCTCTTTCCTCTGCTGAGAGACATTCAAATTTTCTTTTAACCACACAAACAGGGCTTCAATGAACTTCCTTATGCCTGTATCCTGATAAACACAAATGGGAGTTTCTCTAGGATAGATACCTGGAAGTGGAATTCAGTTTTTATCTTCAAATCTATTAGATATTCCAGATTGTCTTCCAAAGTAATTGTATTCATTTTTATATATCCATATATATATGTATATATATACATATATATGTGTGTGTATATGTGTGTTTATATGTGTGTGTATGTGTGTGTGTGTGTATATATATATATATATATATATATATATAGAGAGAGAGAGAGAGAGAGAGAGAGAAAGAGAGACAGACAGACAGACAGACAGAGACAGAGAGAGAAAGAGCCCTTTTTCCCCAACACCTCACCAACACATCACTTGGTGTTAACAGAGTTATTACTTTCTTTCAGTCTAGTGGGTGTGGTGGTTTTAATTTATACTGCTTTGCATAACAGGTGGGACTGGGTATCTTTTCACTTTTTGGTCATTGGAGTTTCTTCTTCTTTTAATTGCCTCGCTGTCCTTTTCTCAATTTTCTTTTGAGCTGTTTTTGTTTTTGTAATCAACTTATAGGAATTCTTTATATATTCCGGATACTGATCCTTTGTCAGTTATATACATTGAAAATATCTTGTCTCAGTCTGTGTCTTGCCTTTTCACTTTATCATTTTCTAATCCATTTCAATGTTTTTCTTTTCAGTTTTCAAAACCAAAACAAATTATGGAAAACATAGGTTTATGTCTTATTAATGGGCAAAGTCAGATACCTTCTGTAAATACAATTTCTGTGCTCTTCCTTTCTTCCATATAACTTCCAAACTTGTTAAAACTCAAGCCCAAATTCTAAAAATGTCACTGCATTTCTATGATTACAGGGCAAGATAAGATTTATTTAGGATCATACTGATATGGCACACGTTTCTTTTCTTTACCTCTTAGTCTTCTTTCTGCTTCAGCACAAAAGCTAATTGCTTATCTGTTACCCAAACCCAGCTGCCCAGCTGAGGGAAGAATCTCTCTGTCTAGCTAGAAGACTGCTCTTCCTCACAAGTCTGACGAGCTGGTATGCCTGGGGGACATGTCTGAAGTCTCTCTGCTCATGTTTTATCCTGTTTGATTTTATTTTCTTTAAGTGTGAGCAATGTATTTTCTGTTTGTGAATAAGATTAGGGAGGATGCTTTTCCAATACACATCTGTAAAATGAAAAATGTTTGACAATGAAGTTTTGGGTTTTTTATACCTAACTAGGCAGCAGTTAACATCCATCTCTGCAATATTGCAAAACTCTACCTGGTTTTTTTCTGTCTAACCTAGAATTAAAATAGTGCTGCATTTAAAATATTTTTTCATTGTCAACATCTTTGTGAGTTTCGGAAATCCCTTTTTGTCATCCCATAGGCCCAGTGGACATTTTAGATATGGAGGAGGCCATGTCACATTCACTCAGATGTCAATGTGTAAGGTTCCTGGATGGATGGTAAAATGATATGTTTAGAAGCAGTGTTTATAGGATTTGAACATAAACCATTTTACACTTCACTGATTTTTACCAAGTGGAGAACATTTCTACCTTTCTTTCCTATGCTGATAAAGCCATATTCACCACTTTAGACATAATTGCCTTAAAGTGAAGGATGTCATTTGTTAAACTCTTTTCTAGAAGTCTGTGTCACTGAACCAACTGATTAGGGAATGATAGAGAAAATGAGGCCGGATACAGTGGCTCACACTTGTGATCCCAAGACTTTGGGAGGCTGAGGAGGGTGAATCACCTGAAGTCAGTAGTTCGAGACCAACCTGACCAACTTGGTGAAACCCTGTCTCTACTAAAAATACCAAAATTAGCTGGGCATGTTGGCACATGCCTGTAATCCCAGCTACTTGGGACACTGAGGCAGGAGAACCATTTGAACCCAGGAGGCAGAGGTTGCAGTGAGCCAAGATCACGCCATTGTACTCTAGCCTAAGCAACAAGAGTGAAACTCTGTCAAAAAAAAAAAAAAAAAAAAATAGAGAAAATAAGATCTTTATGTCATAGTCGGATGTCAAAATTCAGGGCTCAGACAGGAATCTAGATTATACCAGGTTGAAGCAGGTGAGAAGCCCAGTGATGTAAGCTGAATGACATCATAAGTCATGAGGTTAACAAACTGGCATCGGTAGTGAGTCCAAATTCAGATAAAAAGCAAAGACCTAAAACAAATACTGTGAGAGTGGCAGTAAAGAACCAAACTCAAAAAACCAAAGCCGTGGGAGGAAAGGCAAGATCAAATAGTAGCAAACCAAGAGATAATGTGGAGGCTCTTTGTTTTCTTGAGTGGGTAACTTCATTTCTCTGAACCTAAATTTCATCATCTATAAATGTAGAGATTCAATTATTGGCAAGGTGTCTTCCAGCTTTAAAATATTTTGATTCTGATTCTAGAAAGTGAGAACGCAGAGGACTAATGTTCAGTCCTGACATCAGGAAGCTGCCTAGTCTCATGGGAAAGGCAGACCCAGCAGTCAGACAAATAAGACATCGGTATAGAATATTTAGGTGGTTGTACTGCATTTTTAATCTTTATACATTTTCTAGGGCTTGGACATATAAGAGGTAGAGAAGTACAACTAAACTCTCCCTTCCAAAAAAAAAAATCAAGACTTTATTTTGCTTGTAATATAGAGATCAAAGATAGTGGTCAGACTGGTAAAGAGCACTCAAGTGAGGAGTGTAGGAAGGAGGGACGAGGTGAGAGAATGAGGAGGAAGATGTAAAGTTTTTAAAATAAGAGTTATTAGGAAACAACTTCTCCTACTTCAAAGAGAGGTTTAGCCACTAACAGCAAAAGGGGACCTGGGAGTGGGGGAAGATAGATGGTTCTTTAAAAATGGAGGTGGACTTATTTTCCCATATAATCACAAATATATTTCTCATCCATGCATATATGTCCTCTCGCATATAATTGCTATAGACATACAGAATGATGTATAGTATATTTTAGACAACAGTTCTTAGTATCAAATTATGTTGACCATGTTTTAATGCTATGACATAGAGTTGTAATTAATTCTCACCTGCTTATCCCTTAAACCCAAATCACTAAGCCACCTGGGGTCCATGGAAAATTATTTTATTGACAATGTTATCATGAGCCTTTCCATAGCCCACCCTTAAATATTTTAAACCCAACTTCATCCCCTCTAAAAGCATTTCTATTGGGCATGAAACAGCTACACCTCTTCCCTATGTCCTTGAAGCTACTTTTAATGAATGGCTAAGTGGGATGATTCCCCTGTGGAGTGATATTCAAATGATCACTTTTCACTTATGGAGTCCCGTTTTTGCTGTTATTTCTTTAGTTTTAATATTTCCCATTAAGTTGAATCATTTATGAAGGTAACTCTATGCCAACTCTCGGTGACCAGACAAACTGAAAACAAATCAGTGACCTCTTAGAAGCTAATGTTGGAAATGTGTCCTATTGCTCCCAATAGGACGGGAAATATTAACACTTAGGGTAAGAGGTTAATAAAAACTAGAGTCCAATACTGTAATGAATTCATTCATAGAGCACAAATGTATTTTAACATTTTGTAATATATATATAAAACATTTATAAATATCAACTAATCTATATTTAATGAATATAGCAAGGATTCTACTGCCTAATATCTAAACATTATATTTCATAATTATGATCTGCTCACTGGGCAGCATTTCACAGATGAGAGGTCAAGGCTGGGAAAACAATTTCTAGAAGCATAAGCCCCAAATGTACTTTTTATAGCATTTTAGCAAATCAGATTACTGTATTTACCCATGTTCATTTCTATCCCTTAATTTTACAAAGGAAGTAGTCTTTGTTATAAATGTTTCAGTCAAAAGATATTGACTAAGTACCTCCTGTGTGCTGAGAAGTTTTAAAGGACAGACAGAAGTTGGCCAGGTAACAAAATGAGGTTGACCTTTTCAGGCAGTGGGTATCACACGTGCAAAAACCCAGAGGCATGAGAGAGCATGGAATTATCGAAGAAACTAAGGCTAGTTTAGTTCAACCAGGAGTGAAAGGTGCCTGTCGGGGAGGTGAGTCCAGAGAAGCAGGCAGAGACTACTTTGTACAGGACCCTCTTATAATATCTGTAGAATTCAAACTTTCTTCTAAAGGCAGTAGGGAGCATATAAGTGACATGATTACATTTGCATTTCAGCAAGCTAAATCTAACAGCCTGAAATAAAAATTGAGTGAGGAATGGTTAAATCTGGAGACAAGGTAGGTGATTAAGTGGGTATTTCATTGGTTCAAATGAGAAATACTGGTTTACTAAAATTGTGGAAGATGAAACAAGATGACAGGGAGAAGCTGCATCACCAGTGTGAGCATGAGCTTTGGGGTCTGCCAGAAATAACTTATAATTTCGGTATTGACCTAAACAGAAGAAGCTGAGGCAAAATTAATATTAGTAAAGAGTTTATCTGGGCCAGTAAAGAGTTTATTTGGGCCAAGCTTGAGGATTGCAACTCAGGAGCATAGATTCAAGTTGCCCTGAATATACACTCCCCTTAGCAGCAGTTACAAGTGGATTTTTTAAAGGAAATGTAGAGGCAGTTCCTGAGTTGTTTACCAAAAATTTATATTAAAATAACATACTCTGGCCTGGTGCAGTGGCTCATGCCTGTAATCCCAGTACTTTGGGAGGCCAAAGTGGGTGATCACTTTGAGCTCAGGAGTTTCAGACCAGCCTGGGCCACATAGCAAAACCTCTCCTCTTCTAACCCTACAAAAATTAGCTGGGCATGGTGGCAAGTGCCCATAATCCTAGCTACTCAGGGGTCTGAGGCAAGAGAATTACTCAAGCCCGGGAAACAGAGATTGCAGTGAGCTGAGATCACACCATTGCTCTCCAGCCTGGGCAACAGAGCACTCCATCTCTAAATAAATAAATAACATACAGTACACTATTGATTGACTATACATTTTTTTGCATCACAAATTCCAGGAATATGAATATATTGGTTGAGGCGGCTAGTGAGAAACAAAATGATCTTAAGCAATTGCCCCCAGGCATGGCGGGGGGGCATGACTGAAGTCTCATTCGTACGTCTTTCTGGATCTACAGACCTCACAGAGCTCAGATTGGTCTGAGCTGTTTTTTCTTTTCTCACCAGCAGTACCATTTACTGTCTTATCTCTGTGGCTTTTGGCAAGTTATTAACTTCCTTGAGGCTACAGTGATGTGGCACAATGCCTGACATGAGTGCTCAATAAGTGGTTAATATTAGTGTGCCATTATGATGGTATGACATGCAGGACTGTAACCACTTAATATGCAGGGGTTGATAGGACATAATTTAGAGTAACTCCCGTAATTTCCCTTCAGATAAAGTTGTCAGTGGCAGTCAAAGCCTCTGATAAGTTGAAGAGTGATATAAATGGCTTGTTTCTCAATAATAAGAGAAAAAGCATACAATATTATTTGTGTACTTATTTATATTTTAGGGGTACGGTTTAGAAATTGGAGTAATAGCTATGACTGTGAGGTAGAGAACTAGGGAAAAAAGAAAAGCTAAGCAAGATTAATGAGACAGTTGGAGGTATGGAATTACTCTCTGTAGGTTCTAACTGAAAGCTAATGAAATATTTCAAGGATGTAAGTAATGCAATAAAAATACGAGAAATATTATGAGTCAAAAAATCATAGGATTCTAAAGCTAAAATAAGACTACAGAGTCCATGATGTTCAATTCACACTATGGCTCCAATATTTTGGTAAGAACATAAGCATTGCTGCACAAAACCTACCTTGTTGTTCATTCAACTCAGTATCTTCCTGGGCAAAGACTTTTTGAAAGTATGGTGGTGATTTTCCACAAAATACTTCTCCAGAGCTAGAGGAATCATTTGATAACCAATTGTAGATCCATCATTGAAGAATGTTAGTAAACACCTTTTGAGCTCATTTAGCTTATGTTTAGAAGTTCGACTTTCTCTCATATGAATATCTGCACACCTAGCTTTTAGCTATTTGCTTTTGTTAATTTCTACCTGTCATTACAGGACATATAATTTTCATTGAATCTTCCTTCAGCTCTTTTCATATTTTGTAATTTTTTTATAAAAGAAAATGTACCTTAATGGTCAAAAATCACACGACCAAATTTTTTCCTCTCACATCGAATAATGATAATAATAACATCCAAAGTTTATTACATACTTACTATCTGCCAGACACTGTTTCAGAAGCTTTCTGGCGAGCCATGGTGGCTCACACCTGTATTCCTGGCACTTTGGGAGGCCAAGACGGGAGGATCTCTTGAGGCCAAAGGTCCAAGACCAGCCTGGGCAACATGGCAAAACCCTATGTTTGCAAAAAATACAAAAATTATCCCAGTGTGGTAGCATAGGCCTGTAGTCCCTTCTACTCAGGAGGCTGAGGTGGAAGGATCACTTGAGCCTGGGAGGTGGAGGCTGCCGTGAGCCAAGATTGCTGCACTTCAGTCTGGGCGATAGAGCCAGACCCTTTCCAAAAAAAGGGATTTCTATTGTAAATTCCTGTAATCTTTACATGAGATAGATACTGTTTTTATTCCTTTTTTTTTTTTTTTTTTTTTTTACAAAAGAAAAAACCAAAGCCAGAAGACTTAACTACTTTGTTGGAGATCAGATAGCTAGTGAATTACAGAGCCTGTATTCAAACATAGGCAGTGGCAGTCTGACTCTGGAGCCCAAGCTCTTAACCACCTCATCAGACTAACCTATAACTTTTGCTGGCTAGGAAACTGACACCATAGTGAACATTATGCAACACTGGTCTATTCAGGTATAATTATGACTCCCTTAACAATATTTATTTATCTCATTTTGCCTCTGCTAAAGTCTTCATCCAGGCAGTTACTTCTGTTTTGACAATTGCCTTAAGATGCATATATTTTCATTTGTCCAAATTTTGTTTAAGTTTTCATTATGAATATACACCCAGGGCAATGGCAAGAGCTGCATTAAAAGAGGAGGAAGAGGGTTAAGTAAATAAATAAATAAGGCCTCCCCTACTTCTTGTATCTCGAGGGACTCTGGGATGTGATAAAACAAACCACTGTTAAAAATTCATACTAGTAACTTGCATTGTATATTATGCACTGCAACTAAACTTTTTAGTGTCTTGGCAAAGCCCTGGAGCAGCAGAGAGGTACCTCAGAGGACAGAAAGCGCATTTGAAATGGTAATAAGAAGCAAGCCTCGTGACAAAGTGCTAGTCACTGAAATATTTCTCTGGGACAAACATATATTTGGAGAGGGTAGAAAGTCATTGACTGCTGCCATACGCTGACCTATTTTAATGTTTTCTTTTTTTGTGCACGCTATACTCAGTTGACTTCACAGAGGGCACAATTTTAATAATGCAATAAATGCCAGGGCATTTGAAGTTTGATAGCAACGTGTTACATTATGAATTCTCAGGATGTCAACTTTAGGTTTCGTTGTTTGGAAACAGCAGCAGATCCTCTATTAAAGTACTTCCAATGTTTAGAATCCTTGAAGTACCACTCTGTCTTAAAGAGAATTCTGAAGTTCTTCTTCATCGTACCTTAATAGACTGTAAACTTACTTTTTCTCTGGATCATTAGATAAACAGTGAGTGACTTTCCTTATATAACACAGTTTTGCTGGTACAAAGTTTGTTAAAGTCTCTGCCTTCTGTTTGCTGATGAATGAAATACGGTAATAGAAAAGAAGCCGCTTCCAAATTTGCAAGAGTCATTGAGTATCATTTCTCCTCACACACTTACATACTTCAATATTTAGTGCAGCCCGTGGAATACTTGTACAATGTGCTCCCTTAAATGAGCTGAACTTTCAGATGCCCTAGGTTTTGTTCAGAATTTTTGATTAAGAGATTCAGAGAGAGAGAGGATGCCTAGGAAGCTCTTAGTTTGAGCCTTAAGAGGAAATTTAGGCTAGGGAAGGAGGAAGGGTGCAGTGGATTGTGAAACTGAAGAAACAGTCTCCAGAGATAGAGCACTCAAGACAGAGAATAAAGTTGTGAGAGTGTTGCTTTGGGAATAAGGTAAAAAGAAAAGGAAAATGCAGATCTTCAAAAATTGTCCTTGACTAAGGCAAAAACAACTCTGGACTGGCCCTGCACAAAATCTTCACAGTCCATTACCCTCAGGAGCTAAAAAAGAAAACACCTAAAAACAAGGAACATAAGCAAACAAAGCCCGGCGTAGAACTCCAGCATCTTTTGACATATATGTGATGCTCCTTGCCCCGCTGCAGAGGGTTTGTGGAGTTCATCATCCAAACTTTGTAAAAATCCTTGTGTGTATAAGAGGTGGGAATGGTGGTAGATACGCTCCACGATCTGTTTCGAAAATGCTTTGATTTTATTTTGTCTTCATTGTACGAATACCATAGCCCTTCATTAATTTGGGAACAAATGAGTTCACACCCAGACTTACTTAGCATCCCAATAAACAGTCTTTTTCCTGCAATTTACAGGATCACAGCCTCTAGCAACCTGAGTTGCCCCAATTATTTCTGAGATCACCAAGTATCTCACATGTTCAAAGCCAATCTTTTTTATGATTTCCATTCTAAAAATTATGCTGATGATCACTACATGGCAAAAAGTCCAGGTGACCTTGGTATTCCCATTGCCATAACTAATAGTACCCTCTTTGAGTGCACTCTTTCCCATTCAGGACTCCCAAAGCCACCCATCTCTCAATGCACCAGACTGTGCTACAGCTTCTCAGATTGCCAGAGCCGTACTATCTACCAGGCGAAAATGGAGAGACTACCCATTTGTTTTGTGTCAAATGTTTTCACTCAGTTTCTGAAGCAGCACCACTTATGCTCAGTTCTTCATGAACTCCTTCAACCTTTGTCAGCTGCACTTATCAATGTATGGACTCAGGGAGCCAGGCAGAGGATATGTGTCATTCGAGGCCTCATCCTTATTTCTTCACCTCTAGCCCCACACATTCCCCACCACAGATTCGCATATGACACATGTACTCAAACATCTCTTCCTGCTACTCCCTATTCAATTAACTAATGCAAATAAACTCCCTTGGAGGTGTTATATTTCCCCATACTCACTCTTAGTTTACATCGAGCCAGGACCACCTAACTAAACGGGTGTCCCAAGTGCCACCTAGAGTTCTATGTTTGAGGTACGGGGGCTGAATAATTGTTCCCAGGTTTTATGAACTATCTAAAGGCACACAAGGAAGAAATATTTAAGAGATTTTAATTTGGGGAGGGATGGGGTAGACATAGATAGGGTTTGTGATGAATATTGCCCACAGATTATAAATCCAGACACCATACAACTAAGAACGAGCAGGTCTAATTTTTAAGTTTAAGGAGTGAGAACGGTTAGAGGAAACAGTGAAGTTGTCCAAATTCAGCTCTGTTTTGCCCTGCGTTTGAATCTCTCACCCACTAGCTTTTGTTGCCTTGGTCCGTTTTAAAGTAGAGGCCACTAGTCTATATATACTATGCCCCTGAGATGAGGAATACGGTGATCTGAAGAATGTGATATCTTAGAGGACAGAGTGTGTCTCATGTGTATCTTTCCATCATCTAGCATGTGTGTATTCTCAATGAATATTAAACAATAGGGTGTGACCCTCTTAAGCATAAGAGATGATTCCTCATTTTGAGATGATGTACTCTGGGAATAAAGAATGCTTCCTTCATTTTCCATGACTGTCAAACTGGCACCTTTCATCAGCACTAAGTTCCCTTTTAAGTAGTCGAATATCTTACACAGTTTTAACAGGAAATCTCTCAGCACCTCTAGCTATTTGTTGAAAAGAAAACAACTCTTTCTTTTTCAGATACATCTTGCAGAAAACCATTTCCCAAATAAAAATTTTAAAAGAAAGAAATAAGTTCCCTAATCATAGTGCCAGTTTCATGTTTTCCTTAATGTTGCAAAGGTGATTATTTTTGCCATAATCTTCTTCTGGCTGTAGGCCCAGGATGGCAAGCTGCATAGCTGCCTTGTTAAATAAAAGAGAGGGGAGACTTTCTTGAAGCCATTTTTAGAGTATTTGTACATATGCGTGTGGGAAGAGTGTGGGTGAATTCCTCAGGACAAAAATTTCCCATCTACTACTTTCATAATAATTCATGAAAAAATGAGTTCTATCACTTGTTATTAATTCAAGTCCTGGAAATATAGTCTAATCATCAATATTGTTTCCAAACAACATATAAATATAATGGTATGTTTCAAACCACCAGACAACTGACACTCAGGATGCATTTTGCAACTTCTTTCTTTCTTTTCGGTGTTTAGTTGGAAGTCGGTGTTGCTAAATAAGGAGAGATATAGGCATAATACAGGATGGATGAGTTCCTTGCCCTCAGCCTCTTTAATAATTATTCTTTGCATTTTTTTGGTCTATTCAAATGTGTACAGTTCTAAAAAGAAGTTTATTAGGAAAGGATCTAATTGGCATGAGCTGCCATTGCTGAGGTTGGCAGAGAAATAAAAGCAACTGATAATGTCAGAAATGAGTTGTAGTAAAACATACTGTTTGTTTAATGTTAATAAAAGGGCAGATGGAAAGTACATGAAATCATCTTCTTAAGGAATTCTTGACTCATAAATTGCAAATGCTTGCTAGAAATTAAATTTATGCTTTATTTAGTTGTAGCTAAAACAACATAATAACAACTATACTAGGAGTATAGAATAGAGCAGGCACTACTATTATCCCATGCTTGCGCTAAATAGATCTGAGAATTGTAAAATATATATATACATATATTTCAAAAAGATGATATTCTCCTGTATCCTATGACCATTATAAATACTTAGGTATTAATATCAGAGCGGGAGGATTTTGGTATTCCAGAAACTAACCCTAGGTTAAGATAATTTACTGATAGAAATGACAACATTGTTGAAAAACTGTGTGAAAATGTTCGTTAATCAAAACCTGTTTTTAAATTTTTTTAATATTCAATTTTGACATCTGTTATATTTCTTTCTGATTACTCTTGAATTGGCCATGACTCCTAATTTTTAATCATAAGTTTTAATTGTCTACTTTTCTTATGTCGTCTGAAAAATTCTAGCACTGGGACCCTTCATATTTTAAGGGTTGTCTTCTGTTGACATACTTACATATAAAGGATTGACCTGCAGTGTCAATAATATTATACCTCTTTTTACTTATTCTTTAAGCCTGTGTTAAATATATTGACTTTTCTTAAAGAGGGAAAACCTGAAAATAGTTAACTCAGACCATAGGTATTTTAAGTTGTATGTTAATTTCTTTATTCAGTAAGGCTATAACGTTCTGACTTGGCCTTGTAACCATGCTCTCCTTGGGATAATAAGGGGACACACTGCTTATCTGATTGACACTTCTTTCAAAAGCAGAAGATATTTTTATTGACTTTGGTGGAGATCCCATAGTCAGGGCTTCCTTCATATGAAAAGAAAAATGTGAACCTAGACTACCAGGAGGGTCACAGGCCTTGGATAGAAGCCAAATATCTGTTTTGTTTAGGGCCCCAAAGCAAAATTTTCACAGGATCTCCTCAGATTCACTTCACTGCAAAATAAAGGCATTTCACTCCCTGCCAGGTTCAGCATGAGAAGCCCCTTTGTTGTGGGGCTGCTTGAGTAGTATTTACACTTCCTTAGTGAGTAATTGCAAATGTCTCTGCTGGAAAAGTGAAAGTAATCCAGGTAGTCTTGATAAAAACTTTAAATAGGCCGGGCGTGGTGGCTCACACCTGTAATCCCAGAACTTTGGGAGGCTAAGGTGGGCCGATCACGAGGTCAGGAGTTTGTCACAAGCCTGGGCAATGTGGTGAAACCCTGTCTCTACTAAAAATACAAAAATTAGCCAGGCGTGGTGGTAGACACCTGTAATCCTAGCTACTCAGTAGGCTGAGGCAGGAGAATTACTTGAACCCGGGAGGCGGAGGTTGCAGTGAGCTGAGATCGTGCCACTGCACTCCAGCCTGGGCGACAGGGTAAGATTCTGTATCAGAAAAAAAAAAAAAAAAAATATATATATATATATATATATATATATATATTAAACCCACCTAAAAGTCTTATTATCAAATTAATCTTTCTCGGCTTGCTTTACTCTTGCAAAGAATCTGTGATTTGGAGAGAACTCATTTTTGTTATTAGATACACTTGTTTGGCTTTTTAAATACCAGTAATGGAAGAAACAATCAAGGGATGTGGAAGTGAGCAAAAAAGTGTGACCTTCACAAATATTGGTCCTGTTAAGAAAACTTAGATTCTAAACTTTTGGTTTCAAGCCATTATTAAATGTTATTTTTCCTAATTTTTGAAAAAACAGATGACCATTTTAGAAAATGCAGGAAGTACAGAGAAGTACATTTCAAAAGTACAGAGAAGTATATAAATGCAAGGGAAATTATTCTGTCACAACCCAGAAGGAACAGCTGCTAACATTTTGGCTTATTTTCTTGAAGATTTTTGAATTTTTTACATAATTTGGATCATATTATTTGTGTGATGCTACATCCTGCCTTTGGTTTAACACCTGCCACGTGTAAATTATAACATCTATAAATAATTTTTGGAAATCATTTTAATGACTCTCTTATGGTCCAAAATTTAGTTAAATATTCCCCTAACAATGGATATTTAGGGTGTCTTCAATTTTTTAGCTCCCCCCATATATAATGTATATATTATATATATATATGATATATAGATATATAGCCACATATCTATATCTTTGATATATAGATATGTAGCTATATAGATATATAGGCACACAAACATATATTTGAGACAAGGTCTCACTCTGTTGCCCAGGCTAGATTGTAGGGGCACCGTCACAGCTCACTACAGCCTCGACATCCCTGGTTCAAGTGATTTTCCCACCTCAGCCTCTTGAGTAGCTGGAACTACAGGTGCCCACCAATATGCCAGGCTAATTTTCAATTTTTAGGAGAGACAGGGTGTTTCTCTATGTTGCTCAGACTGGTCTCGAACTCCTGGGTTCAACTGACCTGCCCACATTGGCCTCCCAAAGTACGGGATTACAGTTTTGAGCCACCATACCCAGCCTCTAAATAATTCTACATTGAGCACTTCTTACATGAATCTTTGCCTGCGTTTCAAATGATCTCAGCAGTAGAGCTTCCAGCAATAAAATAATAGGTCAAACAGAATAGACATTTTACTGACACAAGAGCAGAAAATCAAACACCACATGTTCTCACTCATAGGCGGGTATTGAACAATGAGAACACATGGACACAGGGAGGGGAGCACTACACACTGGGGGCCATTGGGGGGAAATGGGGGAGGGACGGTGGGGTGGGGAGGTGGGAAGAGAGAGCATGGGGAGAAATGACAGATACAGGTGAGGGGACGGAAGGCAGCAAACCACACTGCCATGTGTGTACCTATGCAACAATCTTGCATGTTCTTCACATGTACCCCCAAACCTAAAATGCAATTTAAAAAAAAGACTTCAAATTAATTTACAGAAAAACGTAACTAATGTATGTTACAGCCAATAGTGTATGAGAGGACCTGTCTATTACTCACTTTCACCAGCATTGAATTTGATTTTATTTTTCTCAGCTGTGTTAATTTGGTCAGCATAAATTACCATTTCTTTCATTGAATAATTTTCAAACTAATGTAAATTCAATGGCACACATGAAGGCTGCATCCTACACCACAGGCCCTTCTGAAGGAGACAAGTCTCTTTCTCTTCAGTAAGAAATGCCTATTAAGTATTGATGCATCTTCGAAATAATATTTTAAAGTATATTATGCAAACATATCTTATATAAGTTACATACAAAGGGAGAATAATTGGGGATTACAAAGAGTCAAAAGAAAAAACACTTGCATAATTAATGCTTGCTTCTTTATTTTCAATCATGGATATTATAGACCATAGGAGTAAAACTTAAAATATGCGGAAGTAGTAAATCTGAATTGTTTACATCTTTTGAAATTGATATGTCCTACCCAGTTTTCCACCTAAAAGGAGACAAAGAAGCTGGGCATGATGGCTCAAGCCTGTAATCCCGGTACTTTGGGAGGCCAAGATAGGTGGATCACTTGAGGTCAGGAGTTCAAAACCAGCCTGGCCAACATGGTGAAACCCTGTCTCTTCTAAAAATACCAAAAAAAAAAAAAAAAAAAAAAAAAAAAAAGTTTGGGAGTGGTGCCAGGTACCTGTAATCCTGGCTACTTGGGAAGCTGAGGTGAGAGAATCGCTGGAACCAGGGAGGTGCACATTACAGTGAGCCAAGATCTACCCACTGCACTCCAGCCTGGGTGATGGAGTGAGACTCTTTCAGAAAAAAAAAAAAAAGAAAGTCAGCTCATGTATGAAAGAGAAATCTGTTGATTTCTACTGATAGAATGTCATACAATCCAAAATCAGTATATAAGATAATACTATTTTCCTTACTTTCCTGTGTCTCATTACCTTCCCATTTCATCATTTGTACTTCAGTGTAAGTTACCTTATATAATGAGGAAGAAATCTCTGTCCTTTTTTAAATGTTATTTTTGGCAAGGCAAGAGTTAGGATGTGGGATTAATTTATTTCTAGAAATCCTCTAGTTGGCCAACATGCTACCCTAAAGAGGAACATGACTCTGACATTCAAGTGTGAAAAGGTAAGAAGTAATATTGCACATTAATAGTATTAACACAGTATATGGATTATGTATGTAATATTTGAAATGATATCCTCCTCTCATTTTATCTGGACATGGTAAGAACAACTTCTCAGTGGTTAGGAGCATAGATTTTGAAGCCCAACACTCATGATTCCGATTTTACTGCTGCCCTTTACCAGCTATATGATCTTAGACAGTTTAACATCTTGGAAACTAAGTGTTTTAATCTGTAAAATGGAAAATCCTATTACTACTCAAGCTGGGCACAAAGATCACAATATTATTGGGAATTAGCTATAGCACACTTTTCATCGCAGACTGCCTGAGTACACACATGTATTTGGCACTCCTTCTTATACTTAACCTGTTTAGTTCTTCCTTCCATCAGGTGGCTACTAACCGTATTTAATGTTGTTTTGTGGCTCTCTATGAAGTGCATAAAAAAATGTGTAAAGTGACTAGAACGGTTAAGAAAAATAGATACCAACAGATCCATGACATTTGCTTCATTTACCATTAATCAGCTGAGTTAAATAAGCAGCAATTATTTTTCTTTTTTTTTTTTTTTTCCTATCCCTAGACATACTTAATCAAACTGATTTACAATATGGAGTCTGCAATTTTCTCTTAAATTTTTTTAGGAAAAATTTTCTCAAAAAAGCAGATTCCTCATAAAATATTTTATTAAATCATTGATAATTATTTCACCCTAACATTTTGTGCAGTTAAATGTAAATGAAATAAATGTGAGGGCATGAAGACACATGAAGAAAGGAAGGTCCTATAATGTAGGTCTGGTGTATCCATACCATACAGCGTTATGTAGTATTAGTTGAAATGCTATAGAAAATTGGCATGGGATGTTTTTCATGCTATGTTAAGTGGGAAAAAGCTGATAATAAAACAGTATCTATGTGATGATCATAATTTCTTGAAAAACATAGTTATGTTTTAAATCAATAAGAAGAGTGTCCGCTTAATTGTTATGATTATGATTGCTTATGATTGCTATCTTTGGGTGACAATATTTTTTTTATCCATTATGAAATTTTATCTTTACTATAGTATTTTAATATTGTTTCTAAATTTGTGTGTGAAACCTATATTTGTTTGGCAAATTTTAAATATTTTTTTCAGGAGAAAAAACTAAATCTCTAAGTGTAGTATACTCATATACTACTCTTTTGGGCTCCATAGGTAAAAGCTACTTTTTGGTATTTCAACTTTTGTCTTTTAGTTTTCTCTTTTGCTGGGCAAAGGAAATTAAGAAATGTTAATGATAATGATATATCAAAACACAAAGACAAAAAAAAAAAAACTTAGGTAGACTGATTTGCTTCAATCTTCCTATTTTACATTGATTTAGAATGATCACAAAAAATAATAATAAATCCCATCCCAAGATCTCATGTATAATAAATTGGTCAGTATATTTATTTATTTCTACATAATTTATTTGAGGATCAGCTTCAGCTCAAACGGTCACTGCCTCATGCCAGACTCTGTCATAACACATTCATCTAAATAATTTCTAAGAAAATTTCACTTGAATTTCCATTTTTACCAATGCCTATTGCCCTTTAGTACCAAATATAACATGTAGATGTCTAATATCATAGGAAGAGTTGCGAGATATGAAGACAAGTAAAAGAAAAGCAGCTTAATTTAACAGTGTAGGTGTTAGAACTCAAAAGAGTACTTGGCCTATTAGCATTTGACTCTAGTGAGACTTTGCAAGAGGACAAAAGCTGTTACAGTGAGCACTTCTTCATAATCCAATTAGGAATTGGACATAAGTAGAATGTAAGCTCTTCAACTATTACCCATTACTTTTCTGTATCTTCTTGGTTACTGTGAAATTCTGGAAACATAAAACATAAGATAGCAGGATCGTAGTAAAGTTGTTTTGTGTTCAACTTGTTACCGATTCTGCTTCTGTTGCCCGTGACAAATGTGTGCTTGTGCCAGTCTTATTCAGCTACAACACTAGATTACAGACAAACAGCATGAAGCTCAAATGTCCCAGTCCTTTGTTCGGTCAATAAGCACTTCTTGAGAGAGGCACAGTACCATCACTTTAGAGGTTACACAGGAGAATAAGATAAAACCTAATCTCATGAAACTTGCTCTGCTAGAAGAAATAAGACATACACAAAGACAGCTTATAATATGAGGTTAGAAAATGAGAAGTCCTTATGAGAAAGGGGCAAATCAGTTCAAGCTCAGATGGTGGATGCTTGAAGGTAAATTGGAAAGCATTTGTGGAGAAGTTCCATTGCAGTTATGACCTACAGTACAAGGAGTGCTTTGGTACAAGTGAATGGATGCAACAGACACATGTAATAAGCTCTTCAAACAGTCTCTGGTATATGGGAAGCATTAGCTACATTTGCTAGATAAAAGGCTTAGTTACGCTAACAAGATGGCCCAACAAAGATTGTTTAACTTTTATGTAACAGTCCGTAAGGTGTGAGCAGACACCACTACCCACAGTCTGTCACTATGCAGGAACCAGGATACATCTCTTCATGTTCTTCCATCATCCTCTAAAACCATTGTTATCATCTGAGTATCTGAAACTATTCCTACCACATTCTAATTCTAGCAAGGAGAAAATGGGGAAAGTGTTAGGAGTATACTTGTGATGTGTTAAGACTTCTGTTAGTGAGCACATGGTTGCCTACCTGAACTGGGGCTGGAAAGTGTGTTCTCTGGCTGACCAGTCATGTGATTTCTATAACTCCATTATTAAGGAGGAAAAAGAAAACAGATTTTGGTGGATAGCTAATAGCTTCTGCCCCAGCTATTATTATTATTATTATCATTCTTGAACAATTTATTATTATCACCATGCCATAATTATACCCTAGTAATCTGTGCTGGCTATTCATCTCCCTAAACAGTACTTTTCCTTTTTCTTTTTTTTTTTTCCATTTTTTTTCCCCCTGATATGGAGTTTCACTCTTGTTGCCCAGGCTGGAGTGCAATGGCACGATCTCGGCTCACTGCTACCTCTGCCTCCCAGGTTCAAGTGATTCTCCTGCCTCAGTCTCCTGAGTAGCTGGGATTACAGGTGCATCCTACAATGCTCAGCTAATTTTTGTATTTTTACTAGAGACAGGGTTTCACCATGTTGGCCAGACTGGTCTTGAACTCCTGACCTCATGATCCACCTGCCTTGGCCTTCCTAAGTGCTAGAATTACAGACGTGAGCAACCGTGCCCAGCTAAACAGTAAATTTTCTACTGTACAAGTGGCTTAAGCCCAAGATATTCTTGTCACTATTCCTATGGAATAGAATTCAAACCATTCCAAAAGGCTAGCTCAAGCTATCACCGCGTAAACTCTCTTAGCTTCTTAAAGTTCCTGTCTTTGTCCTTAAGTGTCCTAGGCTGTGAAGAAATGGGTGATAAAAGTGTGAATTCCAGAACCAGTGCCTCCACCTGCACTGAATTTTCTGCTCTTCTGATGAACATTTTTCACAATAAAGTGTTAAGGGAAGATTGGTTGCACTGCTTTATTCTATACTAAATTCTTCCCTTTCGCTTTTAAAAAGTCATTTGCTAGAAGAAAACCTCTTCAGCAATTTCATTTCAAAATTTCAAATAATGTTCTCTTTTCATTAAGTATTTTGTAGAAAATTACATGGGTAATAATATCATGAGAATAGTGTAGCTTTCAATATATGTATTTTTCTAATTGTTCTAATTTTTAGTGGTAATCTGAAGTGACATATCATCTTATCCAAGCTCAGGAATTGTACCAATTGGGGATTTTGAGTGCTGGGAAGAAATGTCTATTGTTAAGCAACTTTTCATTCTCTTTGCTGTTGACACAGGGATTTATTTGTGACTCAGAAATGGAAAGATAAACCACCTGTCTGTAGTGATCACCTGTCTTATGGAATCTTATTTGCAATCCTAATTCATTCTTAGAGTTACTGAGATAGTCAACTAAATGATAAGGACAAGATTTTGATAAATGACAAATAAGGGAAGTATTTAGTAAGTCATTGGCAAGTCTGTTTTATCATAATGTGTTGAGAAATTTGAAAATTAGGATAAAGAAATAAGAGCATATTTATGAAATTTTATAAATTATTGCTGTGTCCCAGATCTTGTTGTAGATACTGTGGAGAGTTACATAGAGAAGGAAACTTGAACTCAGCCTTTGGTTAACCTTTGCCTTCATCTAATAGGAGACAACATGTACTTACAAAAGGGGAAGCAATACTGGTAAGGCAATATGTTAAGTGTAGGTTACATCAGAAGACAAGAACTGACCTGCAAGGCAGAAGATGTACCTCTCAGGATGGTTATCACCAACTGAATATGTGACCTTGAGTAGGGTTTTCCTTCTGTCTAGGCCTTAGTTTCCCCACCTGCACTATGAGAGAGTTGAATTAAGTGGATTATGGCCCCTAATAGATTCTGTGATTATTTGAACTATGTAACCATATACATAGTATAAACTGCTTACTTCCTTGAGAGAATGCAGAGTATTCAGGCTAAACAATACAAGTGTGAGGAGTTCACATTCTCAGTGATGACAAGCCTTAATGGACAAAGATTCTGTAAGATTTTTGAGTTATTGCATTCAATGACTTTCAAGGACCCTTCTAATGCTGGGACTTTGTGATTCTTGGTGGGTAAAATGTGAGATCTCTCCTGCTCTCTAAAAATACCTAGAAGATCTAAATTGGATGCTATCTTCGCATCTGTTTCTACTCATCAATTGAATTGTAGAGCACCCAAATGAAATGAATAAAAATGGAATATTTGTAGGGGAGTTGGGAAGAAGGGTTTCTTTGACTTTAGGTAAGATAAACTCTATTTTAGATAATCAGTATAAGGAAAGACATAAAAGTAATGTATGACTTACTGAAAAGTGTAAGTAAAAGCCAGGAAGGAAGCAAAATGTGTTGTCTGAGACTGGAAGAATTGGAATGAAAATGATGGGCTGCATGTCGGAGAACTGAAATCAACGCAGAGTACTAGGACAAAAACACATGGACCCATACATGAAAAGGGAACAGAGCCAGGCATGGTGGCTCACGCCTATAATCCCAGCACTTTGGGAGGTCGAGGTGGGTGGACCACTTGAGGTCAAGAGTTCTAGACCGGCCTGGCCAAGATGGCAAAACCCTGTCTCTACTAAAAATACAAAAATTAGCCTGGTGTGACAGTATGTGCCCATAATCCCAGCTACTAGGGCGGCTAGGGCAATGAGAATCACTTAAACCCAGGAGGCTAAGGTTGCAGTGAACCCAGGTCGCACCACTGCACTCCAGCCAGGGAAACAAAGGGAGATTCTGTTCCCCCACCCTCCCCTCAAAAAAAAAAAAAAAAAAAAAGGAAAGGAAAGGGAATGTTACTGGAATATTTTAAAGCCAAATAGCCTAGTATCATTCAGATTAATTAAAAATCTTGGAGCTTAACAATTTCATGGTGCTGATGAGTGAGAGAGGGCTAAGATTAGCCGTAGCTAAAGAAGGGGAAGTTTCCTACAATTATGTAGGCCAGAAACAAGTTTCCCCCACGCTCTCATGCCATATGTTCTCTTGTCTCTTGCCTGATGAAGAGCCACTATCGGTAAAGTTTCATTGCACAATTTTGTAGTAAAGAAATAATTACAGTTTAAAACTCTAGATGTCACACCATTGAGACCATCTGATCTAGTGCCAATTCTAGATTCTGGTCTATACTCTGCCAATGACAGGCCAAGTCCCTAAACCTCTCCTATAAAAGTTTTCTCATTTAATCAATAGGGATAGTCACTTCATGGGATAAAATCACTTTGGAATTTTTAAGGTGCAATAGAAACTCACTAATTTCTTGTACCTTCTTTTCTGTTTTTCTTCTTCTTTTACATGACTTGATTCATAAGACAATGCAATGAAAATATTTTTAAATTTAGGACTCATCAAAGCACCCAGATGGCTTGAAATTCAGATGAACTTCAAGAATTATTTTCATGCTACACCTTCTTGCTTTTGCTGTCAATAATAACATATAGTCAGTTTGATCTAAGTGAATTACACTGAAATTTGTGCTTGAAATTTTAAATGTTTGTCGAATTATATGAAATTTATATTTTCTCCCCAGTATCATGTCATCATTGTCTTATTTTGCCTGACATTGGCCTGGGGTGCATACCCTTGCAATAACCTTACTCTGGGTTTACTGTGCTTGTTCTTAGGCAAATTATTTGGTTTATTTTTAATGTTCATAGTAATGTTACACAACCCAACAGCTTTCTGTTGTGTACTGACTGGAACCAATTTTATCACACAGAATGTTTAGATTCTTTTTGATAATAATGGTGGCCTCTGAAGAAGTCTTACAGTAGCTGAGGGAGACTCTCTCCAGAATCTCATTATGGGGTTATAGTCAAAGAAAACCTCAAACCAAATTCTACCACACACGTTTATTATTTAAACACTTATTAGCATTTCAGTGCATAAAACAGTTCATGTAACTTGTTCTGTAAACTGAAGAAAATCCTAGTTCACTATCCTTCCAAGTATCTTTTCAGGTGCTTTAGAGATTGAGAGAGACAACTTCCCTAAAGGAGAACTATAAAGAGTGTACATCCTGCTATATAACAGATTCTGCTAATAGTGAGAGAAGATATACATAGCCATGGTATTAAGTTCAGAGATCGTATATCCTTGGACGTTGGTTTGTTGAGAAATGATTATGATGACAATGATAATGATTTTTAAAATAACAATAAAATAGCAACCGCATACTGGGTCACATTTATATTTCACATTTAAAGATAAATTTTGCAACATCAGGAATGTTTTCTTTCTTTTTTTTTTTTTTTTTTTTTGAGACGGAGTTTCGCTCTTGTTACCCAGGTTGGAGTGCAATGGCGCAATCTCAGCTCACCGCAACCTCCGCCTCCCGAGTTCAGGCAATTCTCCTGCCTCAGCCTCCTGAGTAGCTGGGATTACAGGCACGCGCCACCATGCCCAGCTAATTATTTGTATTTTTAATAGAGACGGGGTTTCACCATGTTGACCAGGATGGTCTCGATCTCTTGACCTCATGATCCACCCACCTCGGCCTCCCAAAGTGCTGAGATTACAGGCTTGAGCCACCACACCTGGCCCAGGAATGTTGTTTTATACACCACTCTATCTCCAGCACCTGGAATTTTGCCTGGAACATAGTAGGCATTTAGTAAACTTTTGTTACGTGAACCAGCGAACAACAGTTATGTAGACAGTTTGACAAACTGATGAGTCAGGCAGTGCTCTAAGCTCTTTACATGCATTATCACATTCAGTAGAAATCTGGGAAAAAGCCAAGCTAAATAAAGTTTTTACTAATATCAGTTTTCAGGAAATGAAGTATACTAATTAATTGGGTTTTCTGGTTAACAGAGCATTGCATTTCATTTTTTAAAATTTTAATCCTTTTAATTGCAATTTAAAAAAACTCAGTGGCATTCCTGCCTCAGTAAATAGAACCTAGAAGACATTCTTGAGATTTTGGTTAGCTGATTGAAGATATTTCCAGGGCCCCAGATGAAACTCTAAGCATCACTTGTTTTATGCAGTATCATAAATGGCAAATGTGTAATATAATACATTAGACTAAATGTATAAATAGTGCCATAACATTCTCTAGAAGTTGGTTTTCTTTTCTTCTTTCTTGGGGATGTCGGTGGGATTATGTTGTTAAAGCTTTAATATTATCTTGTTTTCCTTTGCCAATTCTCTCATTCCCTTGTACATATTTTATGGAGAGGCAGTAAATAGAGCATAGTGGAGAAAGCACAGGCTTTGAAGCGAGAAATGACTGTGTTAGAATCTTTGTTCTCTCATTTAACTGCTGTGCAATTTGGGCCAGTTTCTTAACATCTCAGAGCCATAATTTCCTCTTCTGTGAAATGGAGGGAAAACCACTCAGTCTAAGGTTTCCTATGGCAATTGAATAAGGTCCTGTATGTAGAGCTCCTCTGACATAGCTGCTGCCACTGCTGTGAGAATCACGGGATATAGGATCTGAAGGCAACTTAAAAAATGTATAACTTGCTTCAGGAATACAAGAAGTATGATGTACACATAAAAGAATATTGTTAGAAATGGCAGGTTTTACACGGAATGTATACAAATGATTAATTAGAAAGATACTTTTTTCCATTTGTAACAAATGACAATGATAAAATACTAATCTAAGGTAATTTTTTGAGGCTTAGGGCAAATGGTCCATTTTATAACTTCTCTACAGTAAAATGTATTAATTCTGAAACCATTAGTTATTTATGATTATGAGTACAGTGGCTGGGCTGCATCTCCTTGTTCTGTTTAAGTTGTGGATTGATAAGCAAATTCAGATATGAAGAAGATGCCAGAGTATAAAATATTTGAGAGAAACTAAAGTGTTTTCCAACACTTTATAAGCATTCATTTACATATAAATAACTGATATGCAAATTATGAGTCATTCTTCTGTATTTCCATAAACAAGTGCTTAAAGATATTTATTAGCCTATGTTGAACTATTGTATACTTTGAAGCTGGTGTTAGTACGCACACAAATGCATATATTCATGTACACACACACATACATACATACGTATTATGCATTTCTTTCTTCATGATCTGTAGTTCTTACAAACTTTTTTCCAAATTGGTCTGTAAAAAGATGATTTTGTGTACTTTGTTTTATCAACACCTATTTTATCGTCTCCTTTCTTCCCATTGATGCTGATAAAATTACCATTTTATGCTCAATGATTGATTTTGTTTTCATGACAGCTGTATGATTTTCATCTTTGTGATCATCTCTTGAATATATTCACAAGTCAAATAATTTCCAAAGTATTCAAGAAGAAACACAAACATTTTCTATTCATTTTCAAACTTCAAACTCAATTCTTTCTCATCAACACACTTTTACAATATTTTAAAATTCTTTTACTTACTTTCAGATCTACTTAACCCCTAAATAAACTATCGTTAAAACTGCTTAAAATGGAAACAAATACCATTTTTCCTACAAAGGGATCCTTCTCTCAGCTATTTTACTTCATTTTGTTGCGTAGAAGTCTTTCTATTCTAATATTTAAATAAATATTTACAGAGTCTTTTCAGATTATTTCATTCAACAATTCTGTTTCATTGAACCATTCACAATGTTTTAAATCAGCTTTCTTTTCTTTTTTTTAACTTTTTGAAAATTTTACTTAAACAATCACAAAAACACAGGCTTTTCACTTCCAGGATGTGGTATATTGCATTCCAGTTTGTTTGGTGCTTTAAAGCTCAAGGCTGCCGCTGCTTTCAATTGTACATGGGCCTGAAGCATCCTAGCTCTTGGCAAACAGGCAGGCGACTCAACAAAAATCAAAATAGAAAGAAGGCAGACTAAATGCAGGGCACATCTGTAAACATATCATACATCTGAAAATTACAATACCAGTAAAAGTGGTACAGTTTACAGATGAAACTATCTGGAACTGGCCTACCACAAGTTTCTGTACCTGGACTGGTAAAATAAGTTTTATATATATATATATATATATATATATATATATATATATATATATTACAAAAAAAATTAGTTTACATCAAGTGGAATTGGTAATCCATGCTTATACTGTCAAAATCTAAGCAGGGCAGAAATTCAGACTAAAAAGATATTTACTCTACTCTATGTTGAGTCCAACAACTTCTTTCTTGAACTACTTGTTAAAAGCCTCAAATAATCAACAAAACAAGAAAACCAACAATCAAACAGTCACTCAAAACTGGACATTTCTTAAGCAAAGGAGTAGAGCAAAAGCAGTCACTTTCTCCCAAAATACCCCAGGAGATCTAGTCTACTTTTATCAGAAGACTACAACTCTTTATATAAATGCCCTGATATTTTAACCTGTATTTGACATACATGGATATACTAATTTCTGAATTTCTGTGTGTGTGATGTGATGCTATGTCAGGCCAGACAATTTGTTATTGTGCTACTAACATCACCCAATCTCAATTGGACCCTTAATTTCTAGACACACACACACACACACACACACACACACACACACACACACACACAAATTTATTTTCACATGCTATACACAATCAGCTTTATATTTTTATTACAGTGTTTAGGTGATTTTTTTCTTTATTCAACCAAAGTACTCTTTTTTTTAATGAACAGAGATTCTGTTATTATTAAAAATTGTCTCTAAAATATGAAATGCTATACACATACTGAGAGTATTTTAAAGAAAAAAGTAGAATCTATTTCGCTTCTGCCCATAATTTTTCTGGCAACTATTTCAAAGCACAATAGTCATTTAAAATTTAATATTGTCTAGTGTTTTGGAAAGTCCCAATTAGAACATTAAAATTTGCTGTATAATGAAATAAATGTTGGAATGAAACTCCCTAGCTGTAGCAGAGCAACTCAGTTGTGTCTTTGGTTTTGGGAGAGTGTCTTTAATGCAGTGTTTTATTCCATAAAACTGAAAATGGTCTTTTGGATGTTAAAGAACACTATGACTTCCGTTGTTTTGTTTTATAATGTATTTGAAGTTGTACTCCAGCATATAATTTGATGGAGGATAAGTAGAGAACAAGCCTTTTATTTTATGCACATTGGCTTCATGAAATATATAAATAAGCATTTCTAAAACCCTGAGCTGACTCTGACAGGCCCAAGTTATTGATGCAGTAGCCTGCCAGCTATCCACAGCCATGCATAGCCTCTTGAACTCCTCATTAGGAAATAATGAGGGAACAGTCATGAATACATTCAATTGATTATGCATTACTACTGATGCTTACATTTGCTTTCAGTACTGTTTAGGCCAACTCTAAACTTTAAATTAATAGTTTGCAGCATTTACTGATGGAAACATTGGATATATACTATCTACACGAAAATAACTTGTTTGATTTAGTGACAATGTTAAATCCTATTAAGACTTAGTTACCAATCCTGGCATTGGAGGCTATTTTCAGTTTTAACTTATACCCAAAGGGCCATTAAATAAGGCAGGTCAGGAACTGGAATCATTCCTGGCCAATCATATCCTGCTTCTCCTCCTTCTTTTATCACACCCCTTTGTTTTTACCCTACTCTATCAGTAAAGGTCTAACCAGGAAAGGAGAAATATAAATTAAAACAGGGAGACCCAGGCTAGGAGCAGTAGCTCACACCTGTAATCCCAGCACTTTGAGAGGCCAGGGTGGGTGGATCACCTGAGGTCAGGAGTTCCAAGACCAGCCTGGCCAACATGGTGAAACCGTCTCTACTAAACATACAAAAATTAGCTGAGCGTGGTGCCAGGTGCCTGTAATCTCAGCTACTTGGGAGGCTGAGGTAGGAGAATTGCTGGAACTCGGGAAGCAGAGGTTGCAGTGAGCTGAGATCGCGCCACTGCACTCCAGCTCAGGCGACAACAGCAAGACTCCATCTAAAAAAAAAAAAAAAAAAAAAAAGACAAGGAGACTTAATGCTGGAACTTGATTACACGGGCCATGGAAGAACTGAGAAGCTGAATATGGGACATTGCAGCCAACCAGCTATAAGCAACAACAGGAAGCCACACCACTGCATCTAGAGGGACAAGGGAAGAGTCAGCTGATATGGAAACCTTGGGATGGGGAGTTAGGGTAAAGAGCAGAGGAGAAATATGATCTAAGAACATGGATCTGAGGATAATCAGAACCAAAACAAGCACAGTTGCAATGAATGGGCTTCTGTAAGGAAAATGAGAGAACAAAAGTGTGACCATGAGTTTGAACTCCTGAGAAGTGAGTAAGCCATGTTAATAATAATAACAACAATAGCAATAATAATGGTGATGACAATAACAGCAGTTAACACTCATGGAGCACTGTGTGCCAGGCATTATTCCAAGAACATTATACATTATGTCTATTTTGTCTTAAAAATAACCTAATAAGTTGGGCACTATTATTATCTTCATTGTGCAGAAGAAACTGAGGTACTGTTATTTAGCATGCCCAAGGTCACATAGCAAGGATTCACACCTAGGCAGCCTGACTCCAGAATTGAAGCTGTTAACTTCTACACTACAACTGCCTCCCAAAAGGTAAACTACGCCACTCCCTCTTAGCCATTCCATCCTTCAGCCATCTACAAAATTAACTAGTTCTTAAATTCATTTGATGACACTAATCTAATTCTGTTAAGAAATAATAAAAGCATTGTCATGCAATGCAGCTTTCATTAAGACACTTCTTTTTTTTGTAATAGGTATCACATCCACATGGTAGAAATTATTCTGGTATTTTTTGAACCATGTGGAATTTCTGCTTTTTATGTCAGAAAGTTGCATATTGGCATTTTGTATAGTTCCACCTAATGTACAGTGCGTACAGTCAAGGCAAATATCTCCCTCACCGCATTTTCTCTGAAAACCACCACTCACTCAGATTTCTAAAGTCTCTTTACAGAGACAGTCTGTAAATATATAATCATATATATAGATATATGCTTCTTTATTGCCCAAATAGGAGCACACTGTATTCGCTGTTCAACACCTTGCATTTTGTCACTTAGCTGCTGAGTTTCCAGTTGCACAAATGTACTATAATGTATTTAACCAGTACTCCTTGATGGAAATTTAAGTTGGCTTCATTCATTATTACAAAAACATACTATAGTTAGCATATTTATGTGTGTGCCTTTACACATATAAATTACTAGAAGTAGAATTTCTCCTGGTTATCTGTGCATTTTTATTTTGATAAATATTCATGATATTGGACGAATATTATCAAATTGCCCTCCATGGAAGTTGGATGAATTGAAATTCCCATTATCCGTTTGTGAGAGTGCCTATTTCCTCGAACACTTGTAAGCATAAGGTGTTATCAAACTTTTAAATCCTGCCACTCTGATAAACACTAAATCCAATATTACTGTGTTTTTATTTTGCATTTATTTTATTATGAAGGAGAGGCAGCCATTTTTCATATGTTCAAAAGCCACTAATATTATACTTTCTGTAAATCATTCAGATTGCTTACTACGTTGGATTATTGGTCTTTTATAATTGATTTGTAGATACTATTTATATGTTAAGTAAAGTAATGGTCATTTATTTGGGATTTGATTTACAAAGACTTTTCCCAGTTTGTTATTTGTCTTTTATGATTTTTGTGGGTGTGTGTGAGTGTGTATAATTTTTTAAATGTTCCATGTAATTTTAAAATGCCCTTGCTGGCAAAAGCAAACTATACCTGTTAATCAAGAAATCTAAAGAAAGAAAGTTCTATTTTTAAGAATTTCTAAATTGGCTGACTCATTTGGGCTGTAATTGAGAAAGTTCTAGTGGTTTTACTTATTTTAATTCAAACTACTTACTTATATCCTGTATTTCCATTTTTAATTTAGATTTTTTAATTCTAAAAATGATTTTGTATATGAGCTCATTGAGCTCATTGTATACTTGGAAAACTGGCATATGAAGTATGTAAAAACATTTGTTCCTTGTTACCACAGTCTATTCATATAAAGGTAAAAATAGAATAAGAAAGATCAATGAAGTCCTTCAGTATTGTTTCATTGTGATCCCTGTTCTGATTCGTAGAAACAATTTAGAAGTCTTTTCCCAAAAGTGATTTTAAAAAGTTATCAAATTATGTGATACTGATACTATCACTAGTCATACTGACAAAGTCATGGCATTTGTTAGATAGATTTAGAATCGCATGGGTCTATAGAAATGTAAAGTATGTCTTTACATTTAGCAATGATTGAGATTACTTGTTTCTTTTCCTTCATGACATACATCAATAATTTTAACAAATTATTCATAATGATACATTAAATGCTCTCATTTTAGCTTGTTCAATTTGTTTTACTATTTAATTGTTTATTCTCAAATTGACAGACAAAATTGTATTTATCATGTACAACATGAGATTTTAAAGGATATACACATTGTGGAATGGCTAAATCTAGCTAATGAACATATGAATTACCCCACATAGTTGTCATTTTGTGGTGAAAACACATCCATTCTCTTGGCATTTTTTCAAGAACACAAGATACTGCCATTAACTATAGTCACCATGCTTCATAATAGATATCTTGAACTTATCCCTCCTATCTAACTGTGAGTTTATATCCTTTGACCAACATCTGCCCAGAAAATACAATTTTCACTTTTGGGAAAAGCACTCCCAACCTCCCAGACTTTGGTAGCCTTCATTCTATTATACTCTATTTCTATGAGATCAACTTTTTTAGATTCCATACATTTCATTTAACATAACGTCCTGCAGAGTCATCTATGTTATCTCAAATAACAAGATTTCCTTTTTTATGGCTTAATTATATTCTATTTTCTCAATTTATCTGTTAGTGGATACTTAGGTTTATTTCATATCTTGATTATTATGAATAGTGCTGCAATGAACATGGGAGTGTAGATATCTCTTTGCCATACTGATTTTATATCCCTTGGACATACACTCCATAATGGGATTGCTGGATCACGTGGCAATCTTATTTTTAATTTTTTGAGGAATCTCCTTACTGGTTTTCATAATGACTGTACTAATTTGCATTCACACCAATAGTTTGTCAGGGTTTTCTTTTCTCCATGTCCTTGCCAACACTTGTTATCTTTTATCTTTTTTTATAATAGCCATTCTAACAGGAGTGAGGCCATATCACATTGTGGTTTTAATTTGCATTTCCCTGATGATTAGTGATGTTCAGCATCTTGTTATTACTTGTTGGCCATTTCTGTATCTTCTTTGAGAAACATTTATTCAGACCATTTGTCATTTTTTTAATCAGGTAATTTGTTTTCTTGCTATTGAGCTCTTTGTGTTTCTTAGATATTTTGGATATTAACCCTTAATCAGATATATAATTTGCAAATATTTTCTCTCATTCTGCAGGTTGTATTTTCATTCTGTTGATTGGTTCCTTTCCTATGCAGAAGCTTTTTAGTTTGATGTAATCTCATTTGTCTATTATTGCTTTGGTTGCCTGTGCTTTTGAGGTCAAAATCATTGCCCAAACCAATGTTATGAAGACTTTTCCCTATGTTTTTTCCTTAGTAGTTTTATAGTTTATCCACTTTGAATTGATTTCCCTATATGGTATGAGGTAAGGACCTAACTTCATTCCTCTGCATGTGGATATCCAGTTTGCTTAACAACTTCATCAAAGAGATTGTCTTTTCCCCATTGTGTGCCCTTGTTGCCTTTGTCAAAAATCAGTTGGCTATACATCCATGGGTTTATTTCTGGGCTCTCTATTCTGTTCTGTTAGTCTATGTGTCTTTTTAAACTTGCCAGTACCAAGCTGTTTTGGTTACTGTAACTTTGTAGTATATTTGAAGTCACGTAGGGTGATGACTTTGGTTTTGTTCATTTTGCTCAAGATTGCTTTGACTAGTTGGGGTCTATTGTAATTCCATATAAATTTTAGAATTGTTTTTCTATTTCTGTAAAGAATGTCATTAGTATTTTGATAGGAATTATACTGGATCTGTATATCACATTGTGTGGCATAAATATTTTTTAACAGTATTAATTCTTTTAATCCTTGGGCACAGGATAGCTTTCAATTTATTTGTAGCTTCCATTTCTTTCATCAATATTTTATAGTTTTCATTATAGAGATCTTTCACCTCCTTTGTTAAATTTATTTCTAAGTATTTTTGTAACTATTGTAAACAGGATTGTTTTTCTTTCTCTTTCAGGTGATTCATTAAGTTATAGAAACACTGCTGATTTGTGTATGTTGATTTTTTTTATCCTGCAAATTTGCTGAATTCCTTTATTTGTTCTAACAACTTTTAGGTGGTGGCTTTAGAATTTTCTATATATAAGATCATGTTGTCTGCAAGCAGGAACAACGTAACTTCTTTGTTTTCAACTTGGATGCCTTTTATTTATTTCAACTGTCTAATAATCCTGGATAGAATTTCCAGTACTATGTTGAATAGAAGTGAGAGTAGTCATCCCTTTCTTCCTCCATATCTCATAGGAAAATATTTCAATTTTTCTGCATTGAGTATGATGTTAAGGTGAATTTGTCATATATCGTCTTTCTTCTGTTGAGGTACTGATATGGTTTGGCTCTGTGTCCTCACCCAAATCTCATTTCCAATTGGGTCTTGCAGGAGATGATTGAGTCATAGGGGCAGACTTCTCCTTTGCTATTCTCATGATAGAGTTCTCAGAAGATCTGGTTGTTTTAATAAGTGTCTGGTATTTACCACCCCCCTGACTCTCCTACCACCATGTAAGTCATGCCTTGCTTCCCCTTCACCTTCTACCATGATTGTAAGTTTCTTGAGGCCATCCCAGCCATGCAGAACTCTGAATATATTAAGCCTCTTTACAAATTACTGTCTCAGGTATGTCTTTATAGCAGTGTGAGGATGGACTAATACAGGTACTTTCTTTCTATACCTAATTTATTGAAATAGTTTATCATGAAAGGATGTGGAATTTTACCAAATGCTATTTCTGCTTTTATTGAAATGATCTTGCTTTTTGTCCTTTTTTCTCTTAATGTATTAAGCTTAACTGATATGCACAAGTTGAATCATCCTTTCATTCCTGTGGTGAAGCCCCTTGATCATGGTAAATAATATTTTCAATGTGCTTTTGAAGTAGGTTTGTTAGTATTTCATTGAGGATTTTTGCATCTGTGTTCATCTGGAGTATTATTCCATAGTTTTCTTTTTTGCTGTGTCCTTGTCTGGTTTTTGTAGAATTCAGCAATAAGCCATGAGGTCCTGGGTTCTTCTTTGATGGGAGACTTTTTATTACAGAATCAATGTCCCTACTCTGTACTGGTCTATCTAGATTTTCTGTTACTTCATTATTCAGTCCTGGTAGATTGTACGTATCAAAAAGTGTATCCATTTCTTCTAGGCTATACAATATGTTGACATATAATTGTTCATAATCATATCATGAAATGTATTTCTGTGGTATTAGTTGTAATGTCTTCTTTTTCATGTCTAATTTTCGTTTGAGTCTTCTCTCTTAGTCTAGCTAAAGGTTTGTTGATTTTTCTTTTTTTTTGCAAAAAACTTCTTGGTTTCTTTAATCTTTTCAATTGTTTTTATAATCTTTATTTTATTTATTTCTATTACATTCTTTACTATGTTCTTCCTGCTACCAATTTTGGACTTAGATTGTTATTGTTTTTCCAGTTCCTTAAGGCAATAGTAGGCTTTTTATTTGAGATCTTTCTTCTTTTTTAATGTAGTTGTCAATTGCCATAAACTTTCCTCTTAGAAATTCTTTGCTGTATGCCATAGGTTTGGGCATGCTGTTTCATGCTTCCATTTTCATTTGTCTCAGGAAAATTTTTAATTGTCCTTTTAATTTCTTCATTGATCCATCGGTTGTTCCAGAGCATGTTGTTGCTTGATTTCCCTGTATTTGTGAATTTTCCAAAGTCTCTTTTGATATTGATTTCTAGTTTTATACCATTGAGGTCAGAAGAGATACTTGATATGACTTCAGTCTTACTAAATGTGTTGTCTAGTTTTGTGGCCTAACATATGATCTATCCTGGAGAATGTTCCATGTGAAGTTGAGAGGAATGCACATTCTGCTGCTGTCAGATGAAATGTTCTGAATATGTCTTTTAGGTCCATTTGGCCTTGAGTGTAGTTTAAGTCTGGTGTTTCCTTATTGATTTTCTGTCTAGTTGATCTGTCCATTGCTGAAAATGGAGTGGTGAAGTTTTCTATTATTATTGTAATGCAGTCTATCTCTTCCTTTAGCTCTACTAATATTTGCCTTTTATATTTAGGTGCTCTCATGTTAGATACACGTACTTGTACAATTTGTATATCCTCTTGCTAGATTGACCCCTTTGTCTTTATATAATGATCTTCTTTGTGTATTTTTATAGTTTTTCCTTAAAGTCTATCTTATCAGTTCTGTGAAGAAGGTCATTGGTAGCTTGATGGGGATGTCGTTGAATCTGTAAATTACTTTGGGCAGTATGGCCATTTTCACGATATTGATTCTTCCTAACCATGAGCATAGAATGTTTCTCCATCTGTTTGTGTCCTCTCTTATTTCGCTGAGCAGTGGTTTGTAGTTCTCCTTGAAGAGGTCCTTTACATCCTTTGTTAGTAGTATTCCTAGGTATTTTATTCTCTTTGTAGCAATTGTGAATGGGAGTTCGCTCTTGATTTGGCTCTCTGTTAGTCTGTTATTGGTACATAGGAATGCTTGTGATTTCTGCACATTGATTTTGTATCCTGAGACTCTGCTGAAGTTGCTTATCAGTTTGAGAAGATTTTGGGCTGAGACGATGGGGTCTTGTAGATATATAATGTCGTCTACAAATAGAGATAGTTTGACTTCCTCCTTTCCTAATTGAATACCCTTTATTTCTTTTTCTTACCTGATTGCTCTGGCTAGAACTTCCAATACTATATTGAATAGGAGTGGTGAGAGAGGGAATCCTTGTCTAGTGCCTGATTTCAAAGGGAATTATTCCATCTTTTGCCCATTCAGTATGATATTGGCAATAGGTTTGTTGTATATAGCTTTTATCATTTTATGATACGTTCTGTCAATACCTAGTTTACTGAGAGTTTTTAGCATGAAGGCCTGTTGAATTTTATTGAAGGCCTTCTCTGCATCTATTGAGATAATCATGTGGTTTTTGTCTTTGGTTCTGTTTATGTGGTAGATTATGTTTATGGACTTGTGTATGTTGAACCAGCCTTGCATCCCCGGGATGAAGCCTACTTGATCACGGTGGATAAGCTTGTTGATGTGCTGTTGCAATCTGTTTGCCAGTATTTTATTGAAGATTTTTGCGTCGATGTTCATCATGGATATTGGCCTGAAGCTTTCTTTTTTAGTTGAGTATCTGACTGGTTTGGGTATCAGGATGATGTTGGTCTCATAAAATGAGTTAGGGAGGATTCCCTCCCTCTGTATTATTTGATACAGTTTCAGAAGTAATGGAACCAACTCCTCTTTGTACATCTGGTAGAATTCGGCTGTGAACCCGTCTGGACCTGGACTTTTTTTGGTTGGTAGGCTATTGATTTCTGCGTCTACTTCAGCCCTTGTTATTGGTCTACTCAGGGTTTCAACTTCCTCCTGGTTTAGTCTTGGTAGAGTACAAGTGTCTAGGAATTTATCCATTTCTTCCTCATTTACTGGTTTATGTGAATAGAGCTGTTTGTAGTAATCTCTGATGATAGTTTGTATTTCTGTGGGATCATTTGACTTGAATTTGTACTTTATGAATTTCAAACATTTTCCAGGCTTTCAAGGTTAGAAGTATCATATATTGCTTCTATTAATGCCTATTTGATGTTATTTTCTATGACTCCTCAATGTAATTGCTATTGCAACAATCTCCTCAGCACAACACACTTCAAAATTATTCCTCCCATTACTCGTGTTATTCTTCTTATCTTATCTGTTTTTTGCCATCCTTCAAGACTAGCATGTATCTGAGAGAGAAATGCACAAATTGTCATATCTGGGTTTCTGTCCTAGCTCTTACTAGGTCTTAGTAATTGTGCGACTTTGAGTAAGTTAAATGAAATGAAGCAGCTAGCATATTTCCCGGCACATGGAAGACACTACATTGTTTTCTCCCACCCTCACTCCACATTGTTTTTCATGAAGACTTGCTTGAATACCCTCTCTCTCCTCTAAATTGAAAATACTCTCTGTGTCACAAAAACCAATGCCATTTTACAATGATTTTTTGTATTTTTAATTGCAAGCTATATTATAAACATCTTTGTGTGAACTCTTCTACTTGTACATCAATTATTCCCTCTGCAAAGTACCTCTTATAACACTGAGAATACCAAGCACTTAATAAGTACTTGTTGGTTGGTTTGTCTCCATCTGGAAATAGAATAGCAGTGTCAAACTTTCTCATGTCTATTGGTGGAATAGGAACACAAACAATTGGAGAACTTTGCTTTTATTTTTTCATCTTCTCATGGTCCTTGTTAATGTCTATTGGTTCATAGGTGATGATATACAAAAATTTAGGAAGAACAATTTTCATTCTTTGTTAATGGAAGAAATTTTTCTTATTGGAAGTCATTTTTCAATACCTCTTAATTGGTTTTGGGATTGTAGGGGGGAAATGGAATCAAAACTGCAGTGATTTAAAATATCATAGGATAGTCAAACCAGGAAATTAACATATTTAATTATAGATTTTGAATGACTTCAAAGGAAACTCAGTTTTTTTAAGGTATTAAGCCAGGAACTGGGTCATTATTATAGGAGGCCACTTGGGCTTCCATTTAGCCAGTTTCTGGCACATTCATTGACAGGAATAATTTAATGATTGTGAATAATCACCAACTGTAGGAAATAAGGTCCTCTTTGAATCATAAAGCTTTTAAACATGAAAAATATTATGCATTTGTTTGAGAATGGTGAAACGTGCAAACTAATTTCATATTGTCCTACCAATTATGAATGTGTTGTTTCTGGCAGGCAGGTCTCTTTAAAATTGCATATGCTTAGTTCGTTGCCAGGAAGAAGAGAGAAAAACATTGTCAGCCTCTTTATACTCAGCTGGGGCCAGGTGTTGTTCATTAACATGTAAATAGTGCAATTACTGCCAATTAAGATTTTTTAAAACATTAAAATCTGTGGGAACACAGTTATGTCACCTATAAATTTTTTTAAAGTATACACACACATATATATATACACATCTCAGTGCTTTAGATTTCTACAAGGCATATAGTATAATTTGTAGTCTTAATTACCCCATGCTTCAAGTTGCCATTTATTTGCAGAATTCCCCATATGAGGTTCAAATGAAACATAAAAGTACATTGGCTGAGTTTATGATTGTAGCCAAATATTGATAATTTATTATGGGTTATATTGATTTTCAGATTATTTTGATTTATCCTTTAAAACAGTTTACCTATTTCTTACTCTGTGTAAGAAACTGGGTTAAGTGCATTGTATTCAATCGTGAATGAGGCAGACATGGTCGCTGCCCCCATGAATGTTATAGTGTAGTTGGGTTTTACAAATAAACAAGCAATATACATACAAATAAGCATAGAACTAGATAAATGTTGTTATAGGTACTGTTGTATAAAATGAGAGGGTGCCATTAAAAAACATGATGGAGTGGGATGAATACAATTTGGGTAGAGAGGATAGAACGCTGTCTATGAATATGCAACATTTCCACTGAAACCTGAAGGATGAGCAGGTGATACCCAGGTGAAGAGAGTAGAGAAGAGCATACCAGCGAGAGATAACAGTGCTTAGGAAGGCCTTGAAGAAGAAAGAGCTTTACGTCTTCAAGTAAATGACAAAAAGAATACATGCCAACTTGAAGGTAGTGGTTGCCTCCAGAAAGCAAAGGAGAATAGAATTTAGAAGCAGTAAGAAGGGGATTTTGAGAGCAACTGTAATATTTTAATTCTTTTATTAAAAGTATAAGCAAACATAATAAAAGGTTAACATTCATTAATATCCACTGGTGGATTTATGGGTGTTTGTTATATTACTCTTGATACTTTTCTATGTGATTAAAATGTTTGATCACTGGGGAAAAAAATGAATGAGAGGCAAGAAAGTAGATTTTAAAATTTGTTTACACTAGTATGAACTGGGCTTAATTTGTTATAAGAAAGAGTTAAAAATTGTTCATCTGTTTTTACCTCTTTAAAACTATTTCTTTAAATTTGACTTTGGGATATTCAAATCCTTAGCCACTACTGACATCTATTAGTAAACTCTATTATCTATTGATGACATAAGTATTACTATGTTATCATAGGAATAACTTGGCAACAAGCACATCCTTCGGCTGCACCCTACTTTGGGGTACAATAGTTTGTTTTTACTCTAATAGAGCTAATTGAGGCTAAAGCAGAGGGGCTTAGAATAAAACTTTTATAGCTGGAAGGTGGGGCCAAGATGGCCAACTAGAAACAACAGAAATTAGAGACCCCCATCGAAAAGAATAGTAATGGCATGCGAATCAGGCAATGGCAACCGAGGTATCCAGGTTCTGTTATCAGAACTGACTAGGCAGCTGGCATGACCCACAGAAAAGAAAGAAGAGTAGTGTGGTGCTGTGGCCCAGGTTGAGACCCACACGGGGTAGGGGAGCCCCACCCCCCAGCCAAGGTGGGGTTGGTATACCTCAAGGTCAGAAATCCCAGAGGAAGGAGCAGGCACCCATCTTTGCTGTTCTCCAGACTCCTCATATGACATCTCCAGGCATGGGAGTGAACCAGATGAATAGGACCTGAAGTGAACCCCTAGCAAACTGCAGCAACCCTAAAGAAGAGGGTCCTGACCACTGAAAGAAAAACAAACAGCAACAACAAGAGCATCAAAAAAAAAAAAAAAAAAAAAAAAAAAAAAAAAAAAAAGGCCACACAACACCCCATCCAAGGGATAGCAGCCTCAAAGATTGATACTAGACAAACTCATCAAGATGAGAAAGAATAAAAGAGAAAACTTTGAAAACCCAAAAGGCCAGAGTGCCTCTTCTCCAAATGCTCGCAATGCCTCTCCAGCAAGGGCACAGAACTGTACAGAGGATGAGATGGCGAATTGACAGAAGTAGGCTTCAGAAGGTCGGTAATAACAAACTCTGCGGAGCTAAGGGAGCATGTTCTAACCCAATGCAAAGAGACTAACAACCTTGATGTTTAGGGAACCCAGAGAGAAAGGCCAGGTCACCTACAAAGGGAAGCCCATCAGACTAACACCAAAGTTCTCAGCAGAAACCCTACAAGCCAGAAGAGAGTGTAGGCTGAAAGCAATTACAACAAAAGCCAAAATTGACAAATGGGATCTTATTAAACTAAAGAATTTCTGCACAGCAAAAGAAATTATCATCAGAGTGAACAGGCAACCTACAGAATGGGAGAAAATTTTTGCAACCTACCCAGCTGACAAAGGTCTAATATCCAGAATCTATAAGGAAATTAAAATAATTTACAACAAAAAAACTAACAAGCCCATCAAAATGTGACCAAAGAATATGAACAGACACTTCTCAAAAGAAGACATTTATGTGGCCAAGAACATATGAAAAAAGCTCAACTTCATTGATCGTTAGAGAAATGCAAATCAAAACCACATTGAGATACCATCTCATGCCAGTCAGAATGCTGATTATTAAAGAGTCAAGAAACAATACGTGCTGGTGAGGCTGTGGAGAAATAGGAACACTTTTATACTGTTAGTGGAAATGTAAATTAGTTCAACCATTGTGGAAGACAGTGGGGTGATTTCTCAAGGATCTAGAAGCAGAAATACCATTTGACCCAGCAATCCCAATACTGGATATATACCCAAAGGAATATAAATAATTCTATTATAAAGACACATGCACATATATGTTTATTGCAGCACTATTTACAATAGCAAAGACATGGAACCCACCCAATTGCCCATCAATGATAGACTGGATAAGAAAAGTTGCTATATATATACCATGGAATACTATGCAGCCATAAAAAGGAATGAGATCATGTCCTTTGCAGGGAAATGGATGAAGCTGGAAGCCATCATCCTCAGCAAACTAATGCAGAAACAGAAAACAAAATACTGCATGTTTTACGTAGAAGTAGGAGTTGAACAATGATAACCTATGTACACAGGGAGGGGAATAACACACACCGGGGCCAGTTGGAGGATTGGGTTAAGGGGAGGGAGAGCATTAGGACAAATACCTAATACATGTGGGGCTTAAAACCTAAATGACGGGTTGATAGTTGCAGCAAACCGCCATGGTACACATATACCTATATGACAAACTGACACGTTCTGCATTTGTATCTCAGAACTTAAAGTAAGATTTAAAAAAAAACACTTTATAGCTAACTTTATCAAGTAACCAAATCCCTTTATTAAGAACAACTAAATAAGCCCGTCCTTCATGAAGGACTATTATTACCTAGATAACTCTGTTATAATGTTAACACTTTAATTATATTTCCAGTGAAAAATAAGTTGTGCCACTGTCTCTGAAAACTGCAACCAAGTTAATATGGCACCTTTGAAAGGAGGTTCTTGAATTCCAGTATTTTAAATCTTCTGCCTTATCAAGGTAATTTTATATCTGGATGGACAAGTCTCTAGGAATGCCTAGTGACTAAAAAGCCATTGGAAGAAAGTATTCTAAAATCCTTCTTGGGTAGCTCCAAGGAACTATGTGCTATGGAAAACCCCTCAAAGAATAATCAACTGGAGGTTGCTTTTGTTTGTACTTGCCTCATTGAAAGAGAAAGCCAAACCTGTCCAGTTCAGTTACATTATCACTAATTTCAGTTCAACAAACATTTGATTCATTATCATATTTGACTCATTATCATATACAGGACACTTCATGGGCTACAAAATTGAGTAAGTACAACCCCAAAATGCAAGGAGTTTAAAGTCTACTTTTGGACATGAAACAAACACAAATCTAATCCATTTCAGAGTTGGAGTAAGAGTGGAAATGAGCTCATGGAAAGTGGTAGGTGAAAGAGAAATGACAGTATCTCTTTCAACTCCTAGATAAATTCATTCCAATTAGACTGATGTTCCTTATTCCTAACCACATTCTCATGAAAGAGAAGTTAGTAGAAATCTAGAAATATTCATTGTAGTCAAATGGCTGCTTTAAATACCAAAGTAAAATTCAGTTATATATAATTATTATTCACAATATAGGAAAATGTCTCTTTTCATAGAGTCCAATTATAACAATAAATGTCAACATTCCTTAAGTGTACATCTTATAGTTGAGGCTTAAGTAATTAAGACTGTATCTGACATTTCAGAAGACAGGTTGATGTTTCATATAAAATATTATTCTGCCTGATATACTGTATCTTCTATATTTAGTATAATAATGAGCTCTTCCCAGCAGAGAACAATATTCTTAAAACCTAATGTTTGATGCTGGTCCCAAGATAGTGGTACTCAAGGTACTTGATTAGAAAGAAGAAAACAGGAAGATTATCCTGTGTGTTTAAGTTGAGAAGTCCTGATTTTATAAATTGACTTGGATAGAAAAGTACATAAAACATAATGCAAAGGTCATAAAGGTCTGTTATCTGTTCCAAAATAGTGATCCCTGGTGGAAAAGCAATGTAGTGCATATGGCCATGGCTGCAGAATGAAAATGTGTTATAAACAAGACCTGCTGAACTGAATAAGCACAGATGTACTTCAAATTAATATTTAATCTGATACCAAAAGCACTTAAAGGAGCTAGGGATATGAATTCCTCATAAGAAATAACTTCCTTCTCACACAGAGCAATTATGGTACTGCAAAGGTAACACAAATAACATTGTCATATTTTCGTTAGATTTAAATAGTAAATCTGGAGGTGAAAGTATATGGCTGGCTCTTTTTTTGAATTTTCTTAATATTATTTCTTACAAAAAGAAAAATAATTCTCTTTGAATGTCATGGCATGGATCAAAATGAAAGCTAATAAAGTGAGTTTGATTGAGAGACTATCTCAACCCTTGAGAGTAGATGAGAGTGATTTTTAATTGACATCATTAGAGTATTATTAGAATAAAATAGAACCAAGTAACCCTTACTAATCTTTAAAAAGGAAAGTGCCTATAATCAAGTTACAATTCTGATTTCTTTCTGTTGCTTTTTCAGGCCATTTTCAGAAGCAGATCCTCAAAATAAGCTGGAGTTCACAGCTGTCTCATGCCTTTCATTTTAAACCACTTTCGTTTCACGTTTTGGCCTGTCAAAAATGTTAATATCACGTTACGTATTGAATAATCAGAAACTACCACCTAAATTTAAAAAAAAAAAAAGAAAGAAACTACCACATTAGGTTAAAGTGACATTTACTCTCTTAGGGTGTTTTTTTCTGAATTAAAAGAGATGACTGAACCTACTAGTTTATTAGAAAGCAAAGACATTTTACAAGTGTAGTAGGTACTAACTGGAACATAGTATGACAAAGAGAAACAGGCTATATTACACTTCTCATCATATTTAGTACTAAAGTATTAGCTCTCTTTGCAAGGCACTTAGCTTTTGTATGATCAAAATGCCACATTGGCATTGTAGTGAGGTAACTATTTTTAGATAATGGGTTAGTCTTATAGGTGGCAGCAATTATGCAGGAATTATAAGCTGTCCACATCTTTTCATTTGAGGAGATAAAAGACATCCCCTCCCAGTCTTGCATTCAACAAGCATTGAAACTACTATTTATTTATGTATTAGCATATATTTGAGCACTTACGACATGCTAGGCACTGTGCCAGATGATAGAGATGTAACATTGAACAATGCTGCCCTATATCCCAGTGGGAGAAAGAAGCAAAAAGTCCAAACAGAAATATATAGGTATGATAATACCATTCATTTCAGAGAATAAGGGAGGTGATAGTGGAGTCTATGTTAACAGTAGAGAAAGCTGAAAAAATCCTTCCTTAGGAGGTGACAGTTGAGGTGGGACCTGAAGTATGAGGGAAAAAAATCAATCATTCAAAGGATGGTGAGGGCAGGAAGACTCTTTCCAGCATATGTAAAGGATCGTCTATGGTGGAAGAAAATGACCCCATTTAAGAAATGCAACAAGACCAGTGTGTCAGAAATGGGGTAAACTAAGGGGAGAATAGCTCAACAGGAAACTCTAAGCTAAACAGTAACCAGTTTACATAAGGTCTTGGAGGCCATTACAATGAGCTTAAATGCATTCCTAAGTGCAATAGAAAGCCACTGAAAGAGTTTAAGCAAGGGGTGAGATGTTCAGTTTTGTTTTTTTAAAGATTACTCTAGGGCTGATTATTGTACAGGAAATAGATTGGTAGGGGGTTGGAAGTGGGGAATCCAGGAAGGTGACTATTGTACTTATTCAGGTGAGAGACGACAGCAGAAACAAAGAGAGGTGGATAGAGGCAAGATATATTTCTGAAGGAAACCAATAGAATGTGGTGATGTATTGCACATGGAAGTTAAGGAACAAGGAGAAATCTGGGATTATTCCATTATCTTGTTTGAGCAACTGAGTGCCTTTTGGTGTCACTTAGGCTAGATGAGCAAAAGGGCATAGTGAAAATAGAGGAATCAAGAGTTACATTTTAGGTGAGTTAAATACTTATCTATGAGCTATCCCAACTATTATTGAATTTTAGCTGGATATACAAACCTAGGCTTGAGAAGCACAGAGTTAGCCTGTGCTAACAGGCTACTGACTGGGGGGAATCAGCAAACAGTGACATTTAGAGTCATTACAGTCCTTTATAGTTCCCGAATGCTTATTCCTTTGGATTCGGGGATTGATGGCTCAACTCAAAATATCATCTCAATGTTGGTTCCACCTATTAAATGTTGTTTCCTGAGACTGCCTTGAGAAAATGTGCCAGAGGATGAATGTGTTCTGTTGCGATACAGAGAGTTTTATTTAAAAGGTCTAGATTATGCAGTTCTATTTAAGAGGGCAGATTTGGGTGTGATTTCACAGTCCAGAGGGGAAGGGGCCACTACAGAGAAGAGGAGGAAGATAGACAGGGAAAGGGGTTTTTAAAAAGAAGTGGGAATAGTGCTGTAAAAGAAACTGCATCATTTCACAGCTTTGGAGAGAACCAGGTCTGCTACTAAATGTTTTTCTGCGAATTTTTCTGAGTTCTCTTTTATTAATAAAAATGAAAAATTTAGTAAGCACTTACTATATGCCAAGCACTGATCTAAGTACATTACATAACTAACGCATGTAGTTCTCTGCAGAAAGCTATGAAATATGCATTTGACCTCTTCTGCAGATGAAGAAACAGACACAGAGAAATTCTGTCATTTCTAAATTCACCAAGATATTAAGTGGTGTGCTAAGATTTGAATCTTGGCAGTTTCCAGAACCCATGGTGTTAACCATTACACTATATATTTCAGTTTCAGTATAATACATCATGTGATTGTAAATGGCTTTTTTGTCTTTCTAATAAGCCTTTTACTAAGACTGCTGAGACATCTTAGTTTTTAATATTTTTTATCATGTAAGTTCCACATGTGTTTGTGGCATGGAGAATAATTATGATGATGGTTCTATAATATCAAGATACCTGCTTTCAGTCTACATATTCTGTGATTTTGTTCTATTTTATTTCATCTTTATTTTCTTATATTTCTTAGTTCCTTGCCCCTTAAAAACAATTACAAGAGTAGTATTTACTGATCATCAGGGAAACCACTACCCAATTCTTCAACCCTATTATATTGATCATAATTTATTGATAAGGTCTGCCATTTCACACTATTTATCCAGACTTCCTCCCATGAGGAAAAGACTATGAAATTTTCTTGCCTGGCACATTTAATTCCAGAAACTTGCATCTAATACCACTGTGGTGAACAACTCCAGCTGCTGTTCCAAGTTCAGAGGGATTTTACTCTCCATAGAGAAAAATAAAGTATGTTAACTGGCTAATCTATATATTACACTATTTGTTTCTTTAATGATATGGTTTTAAGTTAACTTAGCCATATGTGAGGACCTATGTTTAGAAATCAGTCTATTTTCAAACTAACATTCAAGAAGTGCCCAAGTATACAGAAAAGTTTAATTGACTGAAATGTGTGAAACAAAGAAAAATGATAAAGTTTAAAATAATGTTATTGTCTAGTTGTTTTTTAACCTTGAAATACTTAAAACTCCTTGAATCTATGCTATAATCAACTGATTTTTAATTTACTAATTTGAAAGTGTTTTGATTATTAAAATGATTTTTTTAATACTAGGGAAATTTTTTTTTTCTCATGGCTAGGTTTCATCTGTCATTGTGCCTTATGGGCTTGCTGTTTGCCTTTTGCAAATGGTCTATTTCCCTTCTAACAAATATGTTCCCAATTTTAGTAAAAAATGTGAAACTACGTTTGCTTTGTTTCCTGGGTACGAAATGGCATAACACAACTCTAAAGAGTTTATTACTGAAGAAGTCTGTCCCTTGGAATTATAGATAGATGTTTGTGAAAATAACTAGAAAATTCTCTCTTATAATTGTCAAGAGTACTTCAGACTAATGTGAGTTCAGAAATGGTCATTCCTGTGACATTGGCATGTTTTTCTAATGCACCGACGAACTGATAAGCACAGTCTAAGAACAAAATGACCTACGCCTGCTGGAAATCTATGTAGGCCATATAGACTCTGGAAATTTCACTACAGACCTTGCACATGATTTTTAGTCAGCATTTGGTAGGAAAAGAAAATGAATTTATTTTCTTTTTTTTTTTGTTTCTAATATGTTTATTGAAGAATAGTTGGTATACATAAAGTGTACATATTTAAAATGCACAGTGAAATATTTTGACAAATGTATACCTATAAAACCATCACTATAATCAAGATAATGAAAACATACATCATAAAGTTACCATGTATCCCTTCATAAGCCCTCCTTCCTGCCCCTCCTCCTTAATTCTTTTTTTTTTTTTATTTTCAAATAAAAAAATGTATCAGGGAGAGTTCTAGGGAAAGGAAGGAGTATGCGATAGGGGACAACAGTGGAAATTTGATTACTTGAGTTATTGACATGATTCAGAATGGCAAGTTTCTAGAAGTACTCCCAGTTTCCCTCTGAGATAATTCAGTCCTCCTAAAGATAGGTCGGGTGTTTCCCAGAAAGAGGAAATATTGTACTATCTGAAAGAAATAAAATCCTTCTGTGGATTCATTCTTCATAGGAAGGTTAACATCTCCCTGAAGGCTTTCTATCAGCTCTGGAGACACAGTATAGTGTGTCTAGGGAGTATATTTTATAGATATACACACACACACGCAATTGTGCACACACAGGCCACTAAAATAAGACAGTGAAATAATAACTCTACTTATTGCCAGCTTCTTACTGAAGTATGCCTATCCCATTGCTCTTCTAATGGAGAAAATTAATATATCCTGTCAGGGCCACCTAATATGAATAGTGAAATTCTGTGAAGTGACTGCATGTAGAAGAGTCAGGAAAGCCACTTTGATCTACATTTTTGATGTTTGATAATTGTACTTATTATCAGGTCCTTTCTGCTTTTTTTTTTTTTGACATGAGATCCATTATCAGTGACAGCATGAGTGTGAGTATGTGTTTGATTTTAAAAAACTACTTAAGATGGGGTAATGGAAAAGCAGCTTTTTTTGTCCAGGCGTATTAAAAGAATGGAAGACAATTAAATCTCATTATACAGTGGCTCACTTGAATTATTTCTCTTTTGTGTATGGCATCGTTTGGACATCTCATAGGATAACTTCTTTCAAAAGAAGTTATTTCCTAGTGATATATTTTGTATTTACATAAACTGTTATCATTTGCTTTGATGCTTTCATTCTATGAGAAAGCATTGAGAGAAGAGATAAAGAAATGATGGTCACAAAAAATAGGACAGGTCATGTAGCCAACCTCTGCTTTTTCAGAAATCGTTATAAATAGAATACATAGTCATATGTGAATAGAACTAAAAACAGAACATAAACTCATATTTATACCAGGGCAGATAATTGGTAAATTTATAATTAGGATTCTTTCTGTATCTGTTAATTTATTTTAAATAACACATGTTACCTTGATGCAAATAATTATTGGCAATTAATATGTGATAATGTATTTGAACTTTTCTGCTTGCCTAAATTTTACAACAAGGGCTCAGGCTAATTTAGCAATTTAATGTGTCACCTTGCACATTAACAAATTAGTATTCTTCACGGTAGAAGCCTAAGTAAAATGCTGATTCATTCATTTACTATTTTTTTTTAACTTTCTATTGTGGGCATTACCTACTTCTGGTTTTGGCTGTAAATATTAAATGTATAAATAAGTATTGTATAAATAATTATTACATAAATAATACACAGTTAAATGGTGAAATTATAAAACTTTCAGCCAAAACTAAATGCTATTCCCATAGTTTTGCTTACAAATTTTTCTTCTTTGCTGAATAATAGAGAAAAATAAACCTGTCTTTACTTATTCAAGTTAACATGAATTTAATTTGGAGCAGCTAATAAAATTAATAGTCTTTGATGTTCCTGTTTTCCATGAACTTTACTTTTTTTCACATATGTTCTTAATAAAAAGTTACTGGAGAAGTAGTACTCCTCACGGCTCTTGGAGGAAATAAGAGTGTATTTGGAAATAGTTTATGAAGTAGCTTTTGTAGTCTCTGACTTTCTCTGAGTGACTTTGTACCCCAGAACAGGTGAACCATGTTGTAAAGTATAAAGCACTATACAAACTCATCAAATGTTAGACAAAGTAGGAGAATATGTTAAGATATAACAAAGTACAACCATATGCATTCCAAATGAAAGCCTTAGCCTAATTTGAGCTACATTTGTTCTACCTTTGAATTGCTAGTTTATTTGTTTGTGCTTAATATGGTTTGGCTCTGTGTCTCCACCCTAATCTCATCTTGTAGCTCCCATCCACGTGTTGTGGGAGGGACCTGGTGGGAGATGACTGAATGATGGGGATGGGTCTTTTCCCTGCTGTTCTGATGATAGTGAATGGGTCTCATGAGATCTGGTGGTTTTAAAAATGAGAGTTGCCCTGCACAAGTTCTTTCTGCCTGCTGCCATCTACGTAAGATGTGATTTGCTTCTTGACTTCGCCACGATTGTAAGGCCTCCCCAACCACATGGAACTGTAAGTCCAATAAACCACTTTCTTTTGTAAATTTCCCAGTCTCAGGTATATCTTTATCAGCAGTATGAAAATAGACTAATACAGTAAATTCGTACTGGTAGAGTGAGGTGCTACTGAAAAAAGACCGAAAAATGTGGAAGTGACTTTGGAACTGGGTGATAGGCAGAGGCTGGAACAGTTTGGAGGGCTCCGAAGAAGAAAGGAAAATGTGGGAAAGTTTGGAACTCCCTAGAGACTTGTTGAATGGTTTCACCAAAATGCTAATAATGATATGGACAATGAAATCCAGGCTGAGGTGGTCTCAGATGGAGATAAGGAACTTGGTGGGAATTAGAGCAAAGATGACTCTTGTTATGTTTTAGCAAAAAGACTGACAGCATTTTGCCCCTGCCCTAGAGATTTGTGGAACTTTGAACTTGAGGGAGACGACTTAGGGTATCTGATGGAAGAAATTTCTTTTTTTTTTTTTTTTTTTTTTTTTTTTGAGACAGAGTTTCGCTCTTGTTACCCAGGCTGGAGTGCAATGGCGCGATCTCAGCTCACCGCAACCTCCACCTCCTGGGTTCAGGCAATTCTCCTGCCTCAGCCTCCTGAGTAGCTGGGATTACAGGCACGCACCACCATGCCCAGCTAATTTTTTGTATTTTTAGTAGAGACGGGGTTTCACCATGTTGACCACGTTGGTTTCGATCTCTTGACCTCGTGATCCACCCGCCTCGGCCTCCCAAAGTGCTGGGATTACAGGCTTGAGCCACCAAGCCCGGTGATGGAAGAAATTTCTAAGCAGCAAAGCATTCAAGATGTGACTTGGCTGCTGTCAAAGGCATTCAATTTGAAAAGGAAAACAGATCATAAAAGTTTGGAAAATTTGCAGCCTGACAATGCAATAAAAAAGAAAATCCCATTTTCTGAGGAGGAATTCAACCTGGCTGCAGAAATTTGCATAAGTAATGAGGAGATGAATGTTAATCCCCAAGACAATGGAGAAACTGTTTCCAGGGCAAGTCAGAGGTCTTGACGGCAGCCCTTCCCATCACAGGCCAGGGTCTAGGAGGAAAACATGGTTTCCTGGGCCAGGCCCAGGACACCCCTGCTGTGTGCATCTTAGGAACTTGGTGCCCTGCATCCCAGCTGATGCAGGCATGACAAAAAGGGGCCAAGATACAGCTCGGGCCATGACTTCAGAAGGTGCAATCCGCAAGTCTTGATGTTGAGCCTGCAAGTGCACAGTAGTCAAGAATTAAGTTTTGGGAACCTCCACCTACCTTTTAGCAGATGTATGGCAACACCTGGATATCCAGGCATAAGTTTGCTGTAGGTGAGGGGTCCTCATGGAGAACCTCTGCTAGGGCAGTGTGGAAGGGAAATGTGAGGTCAGAGCCCCAACACAGGGTCCCTACTGGGGCATCACCAAGTGGAGCTGTGAGAAGAGGGCCACTGTCCTCCAGACTCCAGAATGGTAGATCCACCAACAGCTTGCATGATGCACCTAGAAAATCCGCAAACACTCAGCACCAGCCCATGAAAGCAGCCATGAGTGGGGCTATATTCTGCAGAGCCACAGGGGCAGAGCTGTCCAAGACTATAGAAGCCCACCTCTTGCATCAGTGTGACCTGGATGTAAGACATAGAGTCAAAGGAGATTATTTTGGAGTTTTAAATTTGACTACCTTGCTGGATTTCAGACTTGCATGGGGTCTATAGCCCCTTTGTTTTGGCCAGTTTCTCCCATTTGGAATGGCTGCATTTACCCAATGTCTGTACTCCACTGTATCTACAAATTAACTAACTGGCTTTTGATTTTACAGGCTCATAGGTGGAAGAGACTTGCCTTGTCTTGGATGAGACTTTGGACTGTGGACTTTTGAGTTAATGCTGAAATGAGTTGAGACTTTAGGGGACTGTTGGCAAGGCATGATGGGTTTTGAAATGTGAAAATACAAGATTTGGGAGGGGCCAGGGTTGGAATGGTATGGTTTGGCTCTGTGTCCCCACCCAAATCTCATCTTGTAGCTCCCATAATTCCCACATGTTGTGGGAGGTAACCAGTGGGATATGACTGAATTGAATCTTTCCTGTGCTGTTCTCTTGATACTGAATGGGTCTCATGAGATCTGATGGTTTTAAAAATGGGAGTTGCCCTGCACAAGCTCTCTTTTTGCCAACTGCCATTCACATAAGATGTGACTGCTCCTCCTTACCTTCCACCATGATTGTGAGACCTCCCCAGCCATGTGGTACTGTAAGCCCAATAAACTTCTTTCTTTTGTAAATTACCCAGTCTCAGATATGTCTTGATCAGCAGTGTGAAAACAGACTAATATAGTGCTGAAAGACATATACTATCTTACAGAATCTAATTTCATCATTCTCTAGAATTCTGAAGCATTGTAAATAATTTAGCATACCTTTAGGGAACTGGAAGAGTTGAAATATTTTTATTGGAATTCTGTAAAGATAATATTAAGAGCTTATATTTTAATCTAATTTTAGAAAATAATAGAAAATCTTACCACATTGTCAGAATACCGTTCTCCCCAAACAGGCAAATTTCAATGCTGTTATCTGAATATAATCTCTACGGACAAAAGAGAACATGTTGAGAATTCGTGACTCTCCAACATCTTTTTGATGGAGGTGGATTCTGATACCATAAACAGTGGATATCCACTACATCAAGAGTATTGCTAAAGGCAAGGCCTGAAATCAAAAGATTAAAGAAAAATGAAAGGGGCCCAAATCAAACTTATTTCAAATTCTGTGCCATTAACATCCAGGCAAGATTTACAAGAGGGTAAACTTTCCCAAAGTTCGTAAAATCGTTTAAGTGAAGTAATTCCATATAGTGAAAGTACACACAGAATGTATCTAGAGATACATTGTTATTAAGAATACACTTTGCAGATATTTTCACAGAATATTAACTTTGAATTACTGAGCAATACTATAGCTGATGACCTCAAATCAGTTCCAATTAATATGCCTCTGCTTTTGTACAGAAAAGGTTAAAAATTAGCACTGTAATGAAATGTTACATAATACTTTGAGAGTTGTGTTGTGTGGGCAATAATATTTTTTATTTAAATGATAAGATGGTACTGAATGCAATTGCTTGTGTTTTCATTAATACTGAAAGTATAGAATTCCTGTGAGTACAGAATTCTTAACCTCTTTTGAAGTGAGGTTTTGATGTCATATATTTATATTGAGTTACATTATTTTTTAAAGAATATGTTCACTCTTGAGTACATATTTTTACTGAGTAGTTAAACCATATTCATTCCTTTGCTTTGTCTGACTTGCCTTTTGCCTTATCATGGATAGGAAAGGGAAAGGCGAGCATTCTGAAATAACTGGCTTTGTCCATATAAACAATTGCTCAGGTGAAAACCTAACAAATTGTTGAACCATAATAATTTTGTTTTCCATATTAAAACTCAGCCACAGGAACACCAAGACTCCATTGGTTTTTCAAACCTGCTTTATAACAATTGCATATGTATAGTTCTATTAAGCTCTTTCACTTGGATACAGTTTATTTCAGGAAATGTTCAATTTGTGGGTAGTGTTCACTTAAGAATTTCATGAGTGTTTGAAAAAATAATTTAAATGTTGACGGATGGTCCACTAAATTCTTTGAAATTGATCACGCAGTCCTCCTGCATGCCAGAAATCTAAATTCATGTGGGTAGGTATTAGAGGGAGTAGTCTATTAAAAAAAAAAAAAAAAAAAAAAAAAAGGAGACTCTTTGTTTTGTAAAGGGATTTACTACAAGTTTATTTTAAATAATGTAATTACAATATAATTTAACAGAGCATCAATTATTTATATATTAATACATTTGCCAGATCACATTTGATAGATATGCAAGAGATATATCTGAAAACTGAATGGCAGAAGCAAATACCTATTTATTCATTTGTCTTCCTGTACAAATATCAACTGTTTTCCAATTTGAAAAAGCATAATTAAGGTAGAGAATATAGTGCAGCATTATCTTCCTGCTTCCAAATAAGATACTATCATAGTGAATAGATATTGTGCTTTATACTTAACGTTCTTGCAATGTATATTTTCTAGCTTTACTTGGAAATTCTCAAAAAAAGTATATCTATGTAAATTATTTTTATATTCAGGAGCAACATTAACCTATTATACTAATAGTAAATACATGAACCCTATGTAGATGCTACTTGAGGCAAATGTATTCACCATATGGAGCTACAATAAGATGCTCCAAATATTCATGGATTATTCAAAATTAGCATAAACACTATTGAGCAAAGTACAATATTTGTGAATAACTTGAAATGTCACCATTTTGAATATTTATTACAAAACTGGCTGACAAATCGGCTCTCATGAGGAGGTACTATCCTTTGCATTATCTGTTACTTAAAGTCCATTCTGTTTAGCACTTGTTACAGCATCTAAAGTTATTCTACCTCTTAGGTCTGCCTTACCTTAATCAAATTCTGAGACTGACATATAAAACCAGTAGGTCAACTTATTCATTTACAATATAGAATATAACATTAAAGCAAGTTAAAATATTCTTGTCAGTGGTCCAAGTATTTGTTTCCTGTTGGGAAGCTACATGAGAAACCAAAGGATAACCAGAAGGTTCCTTTACAAGGATGGATATGAGAGGAAAAAGAAGTTAGTTGGTAGAACAAACTCTGAGTAGCCCAGTATGGATATATCTGGCCCAGCATCAGATACTTAATTCCTGAATAAGATGACCCGTTTAACTAGAGAGCATGGGTAAAGATGACAGTGATAAATTTTTTCTATGATTCTCCTTTTCTATGTCCCATGTTTCTGATAGCACATTCTTCCTTTAAACTACTGTAACTATTAGCATATCAGCTTAATCACATATAGCCGTTCCTAAAATACTTGACCACTCAGTTACAGATTATTACTTAGAATGGGCTCCTTCTACAACTAATCTCATTCATTATATTTTGTTCCTAATTTTATTCTCAATTAGTGATCTTTACTTTTAAATTTGGGAGGATGCATTACTTTCATGTCTGTATTGCCTGCAGTAGCCTCAAACCGTTGCTGTATCCAATACTTCCTAAATAGATGAATAGCCAAAGAATAGAAATGTACATTGCCATGTAATTGAGATTTTTTTTTGATGGCAAATAACAGAAATGTAAACAAAAAGTGGGAAATTGAATTTATTATAAGAATATAGGAGTATCTCAGAACCCAAGGACGGAAATCACTATAAGGCCTAATTGAGGGACTGGACCAGGAATTGGAAAGAAATCAGTAACTCCCATACCCTCAATTTTGTCATGTATTTCTCTTGCATGTTTGTTTTGTTCTCTCTGCACATGAACTCTTTTGCTTCCCACTGTATGTGACCAAAAAGGGCCAGACTTCTGATCATGAATTGACATAACATCTCAATTTCAAAACCTGACTAATGTTCTGTCCCACTTCTAAAATCCCAAGAGAGATCATTTTATTAGTAAAGCTTGGATCAGGGGCCAGCTTCCAGATTATTTGGCTCTCAGAATATTAGAGGAAGAATCACATAGCTGCCACAGTAGCCTTATCTCTGTGGGTAGTGGGCAGTTTTCAGAGAAAGGGAAGGTGGGCTAAGCTCAAAATTGGCTGCTGTGTATGAAGAGACTAATGAGACTTAGGCAGGATCGTGAATAAGTTGGCTTTCCTCACTTTTTATTTCAAATATTGTGATTTTAGTTTTAGACTTTCCATTTCTCTTTGTTTTTTCTATTTCTCTGATGAGATTTCCTTTCTTTCTATTTATTGTGAGCATATTTCCCTTCATATCATGAGCACAGTTATAGCATCTACTTTAAAACCCTGGTCTGCTAATTCCAATATCTGGGTTTTCTTGGAGTTATTCTCTATAGACTATCTTTTCTCTTGAGAATGAGACACACTTTTCTGTTGTTCATGTGCTAAATAATTGTGGATTGTATTTTGGACATTGTGGTTGTTATTTTGTGGAGACTGTAGATTCTGTTCTATTGTTATTCTAAATAGTTTTTATTTTTTTCTCTTGGTGTAGAAGGCAATTAAATTTTTTGGACTCAAATGACAAGTTCTGTTTCTTGAGCTGCAACTCAAATCTCAGTTGAATTTCTTCACTCGCAATTGGAGTCAGCCTCACACATGATTCCAGGTCAGGGAGAAATTTAGGCAGAGTTTATATACAGAATATTGTGTGTGTTCTCTCTCTTATCTTTTTTGAGGGATGCCCCCTTGAGTTTCCAGTGGTTCTGGTTGCCTAAATTCTGTTCCCTAGTTTTTAAAGCCAGAGATACTGAAGAGTTTTCCATCAAGATTTCTGCCACCTTGTGCAGCTCTGATTGTTTCATACATTCTCATTTAAAAAACTAAAAATAAAAATAAAAACTGGAAATTAACCCATGCTTTTCCTTCTTCCAAGTGTTGATTCCCCACTGTAATCTGCTGCTTTTACTCACTATTCAGTTCCTACAGGTCATTGATTTGTTTTTAATTGAATTTAGTGATTACCACCTGCAGAAAGATAGATTGTGATAGAAGGTTACTTAACTATACCCTTCTCATCATTTATTCGACATTACCCCCTGCTCTTTATAAGTTCCTTTTAAAAATTATTGTAACACATGCTTATCATAAAAATAGTGACTATGTGTATAACAATATATGCTAGGTCATTCTAAGAAATTTATATGTAATAACTAGATCATGAAATAAAATAGTACAGATTTATATAATATACATTTAAAAGTTCTGTTTCTCCCATGATTCTACTCTGAGAGATGAGTATTCTTCCTGATATTTCTTATACAAGTGAGACTTTACTATATATCATCCTTCTGCATATGCATTTTTCACACCCACAATATATCATAGGTATCTTTCCAAGTCATCTTAAATCTTAAATTATCTAACATAAATTTGCTATTACTAGTACAACTTTCACACACAGGCACAAACTTACAGACTGGATACATTCATATTATAGAGAAATTTGCATAATCATTTTTATGAATGAACTTTTATGGTTAGCGTAGCTTTGTCTAATTTTCTTTTCCTTCTCCTTCAGGTGACTAAACCATACCCATGCCTAATGTCAGCATTTTGTCAGACTGCACTCTACAACTAACTGTTTTTCTCTTATTGAAGTCAAGTCGATTAAATCCATATAATCTTTGTGAAGCTAAAAATGAAATAATATATTAGAAAAATACTTCAAAAAGTTTAAACTGTTAAATGAGTAATATCAGTTTGACCTACATTTTTGAGTATCTGCTGTGTATAAGGGTCTTGGAGGTTATGAGGACGAATGGGATTGCAGTGTTGGTCTTCAAGTTGATGACAATCTAGTTTTAGAAATGTAGTTAATGCTATGACATAGATTTGTTTAAAATGTGTTATGGGAGTGGCAATGGGAGGACAATTTATTCTGACAAAGAGAATCAGAGATATGTGAGAGATGATGAGGTGAATTGGTCCATGAATGATAAAAAGAAATTTCAGGTATGAGACCAAAGGAAAGGGATGTATTAAGATGAAAGAACAGTGTGTATGTAGGCATGAAAGTATATATTTTTTTCTGGTAATGCTAAGTAAGTCATTTTGGTTGAAGCATAAGGTATGGTATATATGGTCATGGGAGGGTGCGAGTCAAGGATTAAAAGTGGAATGAGACTATAAAATAAGTCACATTTGGATTTATAAGAGTCTTTTAGATGTTATTCCAAGAAATTTGCATACAGTATGATAGCCAATGAATTAAAGATTTTGACCAGAGAAATAGCACAGTGTACAGTGTATAAGACAATGCTAGCTTCTGTTACAAACTAACCTGAAAATGTACAATGGCTCAAAAATAGTAATTGGTTTCTCGTTCACCTAAAATGCAACTGGAGAATTACTGGAGAATTCCTGATTAGTAGACTGTTCTCCTGGGCTTTACTTAGGGTCCAAGCTCTTTCCATCCTTATAGTGCCACTGTCTTTAACACATGTCTTGAAAAGTTGCCATGTCTGTCTACATCAAGCTAGAGGAAAGAACGAGAGCAAAGATCATGAATTGAAGTTATCTGTGGACCAGACCTGGAAATGGTACTCGACACTTCTATTTTCTAGACTCAGTCATATGTACACACTTATTTGCAAGAAAGCCTGGGAAGTGTGCTCTAACTTCTTCCTTGGAAGAAGAGGAAAAGAATGTAGTGAATAGCTTGGTGGTCTCTGCCATGCATAGTCAGATTTAGTTTTTAGAAAGCCCGCCCTGGTTGCAGTGTCGATTATAGATTGGAGGAGGAGATACTAAAGGCAGAGGAGCAGATAAGAGGCTATGTTCATAGTGTGAGTAAGAGATAATCAGGTCCTAAACGCAATGCTTAAGGAGCCACTTGCATCAAGGGTAAGACAGGGATAAATTCTGGAGACTGGATTTGGTGACTGAGAATTTGAGGGACAGAGTTTGTTGACTTGAGGAATAGATTGATAGCCTAGATGAATGGTGATTTCTCTGTATCATGATAATAATGCTCATCCAAAAAAAAAATGGTTGCCTTCTTAGACTCTTAATAATTGAGTGTTTAATAAATCAGAACCCTTTGTCAAGAGCTAAAGGAAAATAGAATAGAGTATTTGGTATGGCCCTTTCCTTCAAGGAGTTTTTAATCTATCTGAGGAGAGAGAATTCACCCAAAGAACAACTTTACAACTTTTATGTATATCCATAAATGTGAGTTAATTCAACACAAACTGAATCCAGAGTGTAAGAGGGATTGGAGGAATAGTTGTGATTAGGAATGCATGGGATCATTTGGACATGAGTTTGGAAACTGCATTTTCTTCTTACATTTAACAAACAGGTATTAAATATATCGTGTGCTTAGATAACTGTACTGACGGTTCATAAAAAGGCTCAAGTAATATTTATTGCATGAAATATTAGTTGTTTAATGAGACAAATAAAAAACAGCCTCTTACTTTTGAGGGATTTGTTAGAAATAGGTAATATGGGCTAATAAGGTTAACATAAAGGTAAACAAGCTAGTACAATGATGTTTAACAACTGCTATGATAGAATGGTCCAGTTGGGGCACAAAGGCAAGAATTTTCAAGAAAAACTTTGTAAAGCATGAAACCTTTGAGCTTGTCTTGGAATAACAGTACAAGTGACCGCATAAAATGAAGATGAAAGAGAGAGAAGAAAGCCTTTCCAGTGCAGCAGCAAAGAGGAAGGTATGACAAGGAAAGTGGGTTGGCAGGAGATGAAGCGTAGTGTTCCCTGAACCTAGTGTTCCTTTAATTTAGGGACCAAGTCATGTTAATATCTATACCTTATGCATAATACTTTTCAGATGCTCAGAAAATAGTGAATTCTATTCCTATATGCCTTCTTATAGTCCTTGTGAGTGTATCTAGTACACTTCTCTTCAACTTCAGACATCTAACTAATTAACAGAGGTAGTGAAATAATGATTTTTCCATCAGTGACTGAAGGCTCAGCTTGTCCCTGCTGGTGACCTCACTTTACATTCTCCTGAGGCTACAAAGTCATTTGCAGGTATATTTGGTTGCTTTAAATCACAGTTGCAAACCATCACTGATATAAGCCATCTAAGTCCCAATTTCTGCTCAAAGAGAGATGCCTAACTGAAATAATAGTATCACCAAATGCCATCTTGAATTCAAAATCAGATCGAGGCGACAAATAAATTTTTATGTGATGTGAATCACCAACGGTATGAATTTCTCTTACTCTAGCAGAACTATATTTCTTAAAAACTAACAACCATATTTTCTTAGTGAAATTTACTGTTTGAAGTGTATAAGCACACTTTGGTCCTTGAAGGGCTGTAATTTTAACCTGAGATATTTCAGAATAAGATAATAAGTTGAGAAATGAGTGCTTGGGCAAGGAGTTTGAAAATGCAATTTTATTTCATTGGCATTTTTGTGTCTAGCCATATATCTGTTTCTACGCACAAAATAAGTATATTGTAATTTAGACCTCGTGGTTTCATTTTCCATGAGCCCAAGCCCTAATCTATACTGGGAAGAATGATGCTCTTTTGAAATGGGAGATATCTAAAACCTCTTTTGTGTTTTCCTGCTAATAAATAGCTTACATGAAACAAAAGTAGAGGAGTGTGAATATTTGAGGTCAGACAGACTAAAGTTTAGTTCCCAAGTTTGCCACTTACTAATAGGGTGGCCTTAAGCAAGTTGCTTAAATGTCTTGAGCCTTGCTTTCTTCATCTGTAAATGAGAATAGTATCAACTACCCCATGCAGGATATTTGTGAGAATTAGAATTTATGTGATGGGAATGACCACATATCAGGTGTTTAAAGAGTGAGAATTGCTACTGCCACAAATATTGTTGTTGGTATCTTTCAGTTAGAGTGAACTTCCAGGAGGGAAAGTGTATTTGGAACTTCTCTCTGAACATAACAGTTTTAAAATTTTTCCCATTTCACCAAAATCCTATACATGACCTCACAGTATATAATGGGTAAAAGTGAAGGTGAGGAACCCAAAGCTTCAGTTCCCATCCTAGTCCATAAGATGTGCTCATGAAATACAATTTGAAAACCTTTCCCTCAGTGGCATACATTTACAGGTACCAGGGGAACTTAAAACATGACATTAAAAGAAAAGCAAGATTTCTAAGAAAGCACTGCATAGTTTCTGGTAGATCCCTATATGACCTAAATGCTTATTCTATTAAATGTATGGTAGAAAGCACTGCAATAGAGACTTAACAAGAAGATCGTGCACTATGCCTACTGAACTACCCCTCTGTAAAGAAGCCTGAGAAATGAGTGGTCTTTTAATAGAGAGAAGTATAAACTTTTCATGATTTCCTAACTTTTCTGTAGTATTGCCAAAGAGGTAGGCTACAACCTATGCCCACAATTATTGAATGACAGCCCTCTCTCAAGACACTTACTGCCATCAGAAAATTACTGTAAAACACTAGTTGTTAGAATAAGACTCTCTATAGCTATATTCCAGAAACCTTTTAATAAGTCTGTTGATTTTCATTATCCTCAATGATCCATAGTATCTTCAATGCGAATGGCACACTCTGAAATGGAGCACTCTTGTATAGTGTGTAATTAGCATACATTATACCATGACCCTGCTGATATCCATATTTTTAATAAAGATGAATTGTTTGGGTAATTATAAATGGCAGCTAATTAAAAATATAATTTTCACTTAAATTTTTATACAGATGCTTCAGAAATCAAGTTCAAATAAAGCAGTAAACCATACAGATTCTACAATTTCAAGGGCTTCTCTGTAGGTAGATAAAATAGCAGAAATTCAGCTGTCAACAAAATTATAAGCAGATTTGGTGCTATCTATGCAGTTAAATGTAAAATTTGTAAATAATCTTCCTTGAGATGATTGAGTTGAATATGATTTACTGACATTGACAGATGAAATTCCTTCTTTTACTTTATATAGCTTAAAATATATTGGAAATATAAATGCATTCCCTTGACTCTTAAGCTGAAGTACCTTTAGAATATTGAAAAACCAAAGCAACATTGTTTTATTTCAGTCCTCAAAAGTGATTTTTTGCCCAAAAATTCCACTCATTTTGCTGTAAGAACTTTGCTCCTTAGTTCAGCTAAAACACAGATTCTTGCCACATGACCAGGAAAATTTAGGCATGCATACACACTGAAGGGTGAGGACAGCAGGACTTTACTGAATGAAAGGATAAAAAGGGAAAAAAAAAAAAAAAAACTCAGAAAACTGAGATGGAGTCCTGCTAACTGGCCCTCTACCCCACAGATTGAATTCCAGGTCACCATACAGGAAGTGAAGAGGTCAGGCTCCTCCCTACTGCAAACAATGCCAACTTCCCGAGGCTCCATCCAGTCCTCCAGTGAGCAGGCTGGTTGCAGATTCCCCAGGGACCCCTTTTAATCTGCCTAGGCATTTAACTGTCCCAAATGGAACAAAAGTAGTTTGCAATTTAAGAGAACAATTAAATATCCTGGTAGTGAACTCTGTTTCCTGAAATGAATCCACTGGATAATGAAAACCAAGACAATACAACAGGGGTCAGCAAACTATGACCCATGGGCCAAATATGGCCCATCACCTCTTTCTGTAAATCAAGTTTTATTGGAAAACAGCCGTGCTCCTTCATTTGCATACCGTCTGTGGCTGCTTTCGTGCTAAACTGGTAAAGTTGAATACTTGCCACAGAGACTATATGACCTGCAAAGCTTAAAATATTTACTGTCTAGCCCTTCACAGAAAAGGTTTGCTGACGCTTGCAATATTTAATTATTGCAAATGGCAAATAAAAGATTACATATGTTTGTGTGAGCAAATTTATCAATACAAGGAAGGACATTCCACACTTCAGATGTTAATTATTATCAGGAAAGGTATCGGCAATTAAATAGAATACTTCTTCCCTCCATGTTACACAATTCTAGTGCACCTAAACTCTTCCAATCGCTACACATCAAAATACATAAAATGGAATTGAATATAATTCAGAGAAGAAAAAATGAATTTATACTAGACTGAATAATGGAAGAGATTCTTACATCAGGGGAAAAATAATGTATGGTGACTATCAATTCTTCAAAGTCAAAAAGGCCAATGATAAGCTGAGTACTAACTTTTCAGTGGAACCCTTGAATATCTGACAAAGCACTCTGAAGACAAAAGTCAGGGTTATAAGGAACATAAGTGAAACAACAGTTTGTCAGAAGGGACTCATCCCTTCCTTTTAAGTTTATATAACAGCATTGAATACAACCAGGATTCAGACATAGGATCACTAAGTGGCATTTTTTTCAAAAAAGGAACACTAAAACTGATCTCAAGCTAACAGAAACTGCGATTGTGACATTCAGAGTTTAATAGCAGTAAGCACAAAGTTGATATTAGTATACAGGAGTTTTATTTAATTTTATTTTACTTATTTTTAATAATTACAACTTTTAGATTCAAGAGTTTAATGTCAGGAATACTGGGAGGAAATATAAGAAGGAGGAGGGCTGCTCAGAATTAATTTGCAGAACGCTTTCTTAAAACAATATTTTAAGCTGAAACCCAAGATACAAAAACCAAAAATAAATGAAGGTGTTAATGAAACTGGATTAGATGAGTGTTAAAGTTCTGCTTGCTTGGCACAAAAAAAATAATAAAACTAAATTTAAAAGTTCTGCTTGCTTGGATCGCTCTCTTCTCCATGTCTGTCTCCTCTGTGAAGAGGACCTCTGCATTTTCAATTAGCAGACAATCACTGAAAGTGAGTCAGAAAGTTTACTCAGAGAAAAGGAATATTTGTGTGTCCAGCCCATCCAATTTCCAGCAAGTCCAGGCAAGTTTATTAGTTTTTTTCTTCTATCTCTCCCTTCTTTTTGCCTTCATTTTCCTGTTATAAAATATTTATGACATACCGAAAAATGTTATTTAATATTTACTCATAAAATTTTGTAAAACTTTAAACTTTGCACATAAACAGAAAATATTTTTGGTATGCTTTTCAACCGCTACTCATCGAAAAGTTTTATTTTGTAGATATCTTAGATACCTCTAATTTTTTTTGTTCTTACTTGTCTTAAAGTCTAAAATTAAATCAGTATCTGTACCCTTTTCCTAAACAACAGATGGAAATTAAATTGTTTTAATTTTGATCATCATCCCTTCATTTACATGTAATCATCATCCAGTAATCCAATTCCACTTCTTCTTAACACCCCCAAATTATTTGTTATAATATTTTCCACCTTCAATGCTTATTTAGATTTGCCCACAGGTTTACCAGTTACATTACCACTTTTTTTTTTTTTTTTTTTTTTTTTTTTTTTTTTTTTGCTGCTCACACCTTTCATCTGGGTTCAGTTTTATGCTTCCTGAAGTACATCCCTTTATAATTCTTTTAGAAAGGTCTGTAGCGGTAAAGTCTCCTATTTTGTAGGAAGTTGTCGTCATTTTACCCTGTCTTGACTAAGAAATTCACTAGATAAGGAATGTAATACTAACAGTCGTTTTCTCTAAGCAATTTGAAAATATTACTTCATGAGCTAACAGGTTCATTCCTGGTACAAGTAACATAATAGCCAACAATAATGTCTTCAACAATAAAGATATGTACAGTCATCCCTCAGTAAATGCTGGAGATTGCTTCCAGGACCCCTTCAATATATCAAAATTCTTGCATGCACAATTCGACAGTAGACCCCATAGAACTAGCACACACCAAAAGCTGGCATCCTACGAATACTGTATTTTCTATCCTGTTTTAAAAATCAGCATGTAAGTGGACCTGTGCAGTTCAAACCCATGTTGTTCAAGAATCACTTGTATTTTCTGCCATAACAAGCAGTCCAGAGCTAGGCAATACCAGGGTTGGTTAATTCAGCAGCTCAATATATCAGAGATCTGAGTCAGCTTCTCTGTGACACTTTGGGCTTTTCTTTTATAGTTGCTAAATAACAGCCAGCTCCAAACATCATGTCCTCACAATGATAATGTCCAAAGGTTGAAAGGAAGAGCCAAGTTCTCCTCGCCTCTCTCTCTCTCCCTATCAGAAAGGATAATCTTTCCCAGAAACCTTTTTCAGACTTCCTCTCAGCCAGAATTGGGTGACATGTTCACCCACTAATATAGTCACTGGCAAGGGAGAATGAAATATTATGACTTGCTTAAACCAGTAATGGAGTTTGGAGTGGGGCACATGTTTCACACCTGAACAATGTAAGAATTCTGTTAGCAGTGCAAAAGAAGTTAATGGCTGCTGGGTAAGCAAACAACAGTTTTCTATACTTTTTTTTTTTTTTTTTTTTTTTTTTGAGACAGAGTCTTGCTCTGTTGCCCAGGCTGTAGTGCAGTGGCACAATCTCGGCTCACTGTAACCTCCACCTCCTGGGTTCAAGCAAATCTCCTGCCTCAGCCTCCTGAATAGCTGGGATTACAGGCACATGCCACCACATCTGGCTCATTTTTGTATTTTTAGTAGAGACGGGGTTTATGGTGCCATTGAGAAATCTGTTGTTACTCTAATTATAGCTTCATTGTAGCTAATCTGTCTGTTCTATCTAGTTGTTCTACTATTTTCACTTTATGTTTGGTGTTGTGTTAGTTCATATTATTCAAGAAGCGCTGCCACGATGGAATAAGATGGGCTAGAGTTTTTTGGAGGATCCTTTGAAGGATAATGGAGAGGGAGCAGGAGAAGGGAGGGAGAGCCTTCAGAATGATGCAGGTTGTGACCTGTGAAGAGGAAGATAAGAGGGAATATTAAATAGGAAGAGTTTGAGACTACAAGGCAGATCCAAGAGAGTTTTGGCCAGGCTGATGGAGATCCCCTGAACCATTATCAGGGTCATCTTGTAGGAATGGCCTGTATTAGTACAGTCATTGGCTGGAAGTAACCCATTTGAAGTGTGGACTCAGCATGAATCCAGTACTACATTCAGAAGGTCAGGAGGTGGGGCTGTCATTCAGTTATGCACATAAATAGATCTGGGTGGTGTATTTTTATAGCTGCCTTAGATACTCTAAAGATATGGATTTTTCTTTTTCCTGCTGATGGGTCATGCTTCGTGAATCTGAACATTTTCTGATTCTCATATTTTTAAATCAGCCTTAGAATATTCTCCCCATCATCATTATTTCTTTCCATTTTCCTTATTTTCTTTTTCTAGAATGTTTATTAGATCCATATCATATCACTTCATTCTATCCTCATGATCCTTAACATTTCTTCTAGATTTGTCATCTCTTTATCTCTCTGCGCTATATTCTGGATAATACAGCACAGAGATACACATTCAAGTTCATGATACACATTCAGATACAAATTCAAGTTCACGAATTTTTGCTTGATTTGTGCCTCATTTCCTATTGAACTTCCTTTTGGGTTTTATTTTCCATTGAGTTTTACATTTCAATACTGTATTTTTTTTAGGACAACTTTCTTTTATGTCTATATAATCTCTTTTTAAAAAGGTGCTTTGTTCTTATACTTTTCCTTCTTTCTTTAACCATTTTAAACGTATGCATTTTTTACAGTCTCTAAACAAGAGCTCTGTTATCTGAAATTTTTAGGGGCCTGATCTTGCAGTTTGGTGAACTTTTTGTTTAACTTGGATTATTTCCTTATATAATTTTTAACTTTAGATTGTGATCTTATTTGCATTTTCCTCTGCTAGGTATTTATATTAATATGAATTTCTCTTATTGGCAGTCATTAGAACACATGGATAGTGTACACTCAACTCTAAATCCATGCTTGATACAGGCCCATGCTTATAAATTCTCAATGATGATTTTCAGTTGTTTTCACCCAGAGCCCAGTCCGGGACAGACAGGCTTTGTTATCCCTTTGTGTGAGTGGGCAGATTTCTTTCAGTATATTCTTTTTGGAAGTGTAGCATTCCGGTGTCCATATATGGGCAACATATGGGGGTTTCATTTGTAAATCCCACCTTATGAAGACCCAAGTCCTCACCTCTTAATTCTACAACCTTAGCCTTAAAACTCATATCTTTATGTCACCCACTTACAGAGGAGCTGCAACATAGACTCCTGGACATGCCACTCAGGTTTAACATTCCCACCCTGGTTTTGACTCCTGTTTTGTTTTTGTTTTTGTTTTTGTTTTTTTCACTTCTTATAAGCTCCATTTTTCATTTAAAAGATAATAAGTTGAGAAATGAGTGCTTGGGCAAGCAGTTTGAAAATGCAATTTTATTTCATTGGCATTTTTGTGTCTAGCCTCATATGTGTTTTATGCATAAAATAAATATATTGTAATTTAGACCTTGTGGTTTAATTTTCCATGAGCCCAATCGCTAATTCCTACTGAGAAGACTGATACTCCAGGCTGGAGGGCAGCAGTGAGATTTTGGCTCACTGTAACCTCCGCCTCCTGGGTTCAAAGGATTCTCCTGCCTCAGCTTCCCTCATAGCTGGGATTACAGGAATGTGCCACCATACCCAGCTAACTTTTGTATCTTCAGTACAGAGGGAGTTTTACCATGTTGGCCTGGCTGGTCTTGAACTCCTGACCTCATGATTTGTCCTCCTTGGCCTCCCAAAGTGCTAGGATTACAGGCGTGAGCCACCACACCTGGCCTGAATTTGTAATTCCTACTCTATACTGCCTCCCGATAGTTCGGTTAACAAACAGCAAACTTCATTTGCCATCCACAATCTTCTCTTTACAGCATAAGCAATCATGATATCAGAAAAAGAAAGTCTTGATACCTCTGGTTTCAGGGAAAGCTGCAGTGCTTCCAAGGCAACTAGAAGAGGTCACAGACATGCTAGGCAGATAAATTCTAGAAAACGTTTAAACCAAGCTTACCATTGTATCACTAAAGGAAAAGCAGAGGTCTTGCTTAAGAGAGTACTAGAAAGGCCCATTGCCCCTTTTTTAGTGTAATACATCATTCAATTCAAGGAAATTGCTCTAAATGTTATGTTTTCAATCATCTACTGAGAAAGAGTGAGGAAATAATCCTACAGTGACCCAGCTGGCTAGTTGTGTAAGTTATAAAGTTTTATTTTGTCAATAAAGACTTCTTTTGTTAAGAAGGTTTGTGTTCCTGAGTCCTATAAAAACTGGATGAAAAGAAGTTGGCTGCTAGATTATTACCGTAGGTATAAGGTCCCATCTAGTGGCAAATGTTCATGTAAACTCAGGTGCGTACAATTCGTGAAAACAAGAAAGCATTCATTTTTTGGCATGATTGACAAAGTATGACATGTATCAGCCCTTTCAACATCAGTTTTTTAATGAAAATCTTCTTTTATGGCACAGAAACTTTTTGTAGTATATGATATTATTTTAGAGTTCTTACTGAGGTGATTTCAGATTGTTATCTACCAAGTATCTATTCTATTTTAGAGATTTTTTTTTAATGTTTACACTTTTTATATGACATTCAAGGGACAAATTTTGGATTAATTTAATATAGAAAAGTCTCATGATTTTAAAACTTATCATTTTGACAGTACTAAATTGAACTTACCCCAGAATTTTCCATGCAAAGAGTAGTATCAAGAATATAGGGGGACAGGGTGTGGTGGCTCACGCCTGTAATCCCAGCACTTTGGGAGGCTGAGGTGGGTGGATCACTTGATGTCAGGAGTTCGTGGCCAGCCTGGCCAACATGGCGAAACCCTGTCTCTACTGAAAACACAAAAATTATCCAGGTGTGGTGGCACATGGCTGTAGTCCTAGCTACTCAGGAGGCTGAGGCACAAGAATTTTTTAAACCTGGAATGGGGAGGTTGCAGTGAGCTGAGACAGCCTGGGCAACAAAGTGAGACTCTGTCTCAAGAAAAAAAATAAAAAAGAATATAGGGAATTTGGTTCACCTGCCTAAGAGAATAAACTATTTTAAGAACTTTAAAAGCAATAGTAATACAATGAACATTTTTATTGTTTTTCTTTAAACCAGTGAGTCTAGAAACTTCTGTAGGGTATTAGTAAGTAGTGAATAACATTCATACAGTGCACTTGAAAGTAACTATCACATACTTATACTTTAAATATTATACGAACTTAACAATAAAACTTGACTGTCAAACTAGCCTGAATTAATAGAATTCTTAAAATATTTCCACACATTTTCTTAAATGTAAATATTTTAACATGCTGAGGGAAAGCACCTTCTTCCTCTTAATCTGTTTTCTTGAGGAATCATTACATTTTCATGACTCACACCTTTGAATTTTTTTCTTTTCTTACAATTCCAAATCTAGCAGTTCATGTCTCGTCTCTATTCCAAGCAATTCTTTGCCCCATTCATTCTGAAGATGTGGTCAGAGAGAAGGGGTTAGTGAATAATATTCAATTCAAACAACAGGACTACACATAATTTAAAGCATCCATTGCATTTTAAACTGATACTTAAGGATTGCTCTGGACTAATTTATCCTGACTTCTTCAGCTTACATATCTCTTCTGTGCATAATTCCTTCTTGAAGTTAATGGGAATTTGGCGTGTGGCAGGAGTACATGTTTCATGAAATGGGAATCTGGGATCTGTCATTTAACAAGAAATCTGCTTCTACCTTAATTGGTCTGTCTCCCTAATGTATTTCACTATGCTATAGCAGCTTAGGCAGGCCTTCCATTTTAATGTTTAATGAAACTGTATTAAAATGAAGACTACATATGGGTTACCATGAACAGAAAGTAAGTAGTATGATCTATGAGACTGAAGGTGGGAGAGTTTTGAAATGTTGTGCTTACTGAACATAGCATAAAAGTAAAAAGTTCTGTGTGCTCATTGTAAATATTTTAATTAACAATACTTGTTTCACTCACCCATGTCAGTAAATGCTGAAAAACGTCTTAATTATCCAACAAGCTTTAGAACTAGAACTCTATTTTTATGATCTTTTTAGCTAATTTTTATTTATAATTGATAAATAATAACTGTAAATATAGAACTCAAATTTTAAATCAAAGAAAAAGCAATGGTTTTTCTAGTTCCTTAGTGCTCTGCATGCTGCATTGGAGGTGAGCCTTTTTACATCAGTATCTACATTTTCTATGTTTCCATTATGCAAATATGTACTTCCTATATGTTGGTGAAATGCCTTTTTAACATCTAAAGTATTTTCAAATAATGATCAATAATTTGCCCACACATTGAGTAAACTATAAGATCCATGAAGGGAATACTATACAGGCTTAAAGAAAAAGGAAACAAGAAAGATTTCTATAAACTGATATGGAGAGATCTCAAGATGTACTGTCAAGTAAAAAAAAAAAAGAACAAGAGTGGTCTGGGTGCAGTGGCTCACGCTTGTAATCCCAGCATTTTGGGTGGCCTAGATGGGAGGATTGCTTGAGCCTAGGAGTTTGAGAACAGCCTGGGCAACACAGTGAAACCCCAGCTTTACAAAAAAATTTAAAATGTAGCTGGGTGTGATGGTGCACACCTGTGGTACCAGCTACTCAGGAGGTTGAGGTGGGTGGATCACTTGAGCCCAGGAAGTTGAAGTTTCAGTGAGCTGAGGTTTCACTACTGTATTCCAGCAGAGCAAAGACCCTGTCTCAAAAAAAAAAAAAAGTGCAAAAATGTGATTATAATATACTATGCTTTGTGTACAGAAAGAATGATATAATAATATATAGTCTGATATTCTGCACTGGTGTGAAGTATAATGGAAAGATGAATAAGAAGCTAGTAAAAAATGGTTACAGGAGGTGGAAGAGAAATGAAGTGAGTAGGGAGAAAGGAGAAAGTGAAACTTAGTGTACACCTCTCTAAACAATTTGCTTGTTTTGCTATGAAGCATGCTAATTTAATGAAATGAGAAGAAAATGAATTTACCAATACACAAAAGATGCTTAAACCACTGATTCTTTCTTCCAGGAATATATAAACTTAAATGTTGGACCTGGATTTTTTTTCTTGACTCTGCCACTAATTAGCTATATGACATTAGGCAAATATCTTTACCCATCTGGACTTCAATATCTCTAAAATATGTAATTTAGAATAAATGGTTTCCAAGGCCCTTCTCAGTTCTTCCATTCTAACATGCAAGCAGGTGACAAGATAGTATGGTTGTATATAGGTCACCTTCTTAAGGATTGAAATTGTGTCTGATTGATAAGAATATTTACTGATACTCTAGAGTTTTTCGGTTTGGGCTAATTATTTCCCCAGATAAAATAATACTTAAAATGGGCTTTCTCAGTCAGGTAGGTACACATTGAATATAAATTATCTTTTGAAAAAAACAATTTTACTGCTTTTCCAAAAAGAATTTCTTTTAACTTTTTTTTTTGTATGAAGGCAAAATCTTCATACAAATATTTGATAAAGTGTCGTAAATGTACTAAGACCAGATGAACTCAAAACATTGACTTTTAATTGTTAATCAGTATTTTGATAAGCTTCTGAGTCTTTATTAAATATGTGTTCATGTTTGATATCCATTCTGTTTAGGCTTCAATTATTTAATCACAGGTCTTGATATGAAACTAATCATGCATATATCCATACGAAGCTTGCATACTGACAGGATAAAATCATTAAACAGTCATTACTGTAAACTGACGTTGGCCTGAAATTTTTGCAGTTAACAAGGGAGTTGATGCTTGATGAACAATCCAATTAAAACTGGCAACAAAAGGCCTAAAATGTCAGCCAAATTGCTTTTTAATAGTCAATGCAGCCGTCACAAAACATAAACATTAAAGTCCCCATAGAAGCATAAAGCTTCATGGTGAAACAATTCTAGAAAATGAATAATAATTATAGCATCTTGAGGATTCTTTTAATAGACATACACTCATTAAAAATATTTTGTTGGTTAGAATCAGATGACAAAGTATGTTTTCCTGAATATTTTCTTATATTTGTTATAATAATAATTGTATTTAACATTAGATAGGTGTCATTTCTATTACCTGAGAAAGTTATTTTAAAAGCACTTTAATAACCTAGAATACAGGTTTTTAAAAAGGAAATAGGAAATATGCGATGGCCTGCTAACATCTCAAAATACAAAATCATAATGAATTCTCAGCTACACTGAACTTTATGTGAAAAGGCAGGAAAGCCAGTTGTGATTTCTACAAGTAATCCAAAAGCAATAGACAACGTTTAGATTCTTGCAACTCTCTGAGTGTTCAATCCTGAATATGTGAATGGATTAATCACCCAGATGTTTCCTTCTATCCAGTAGTTTGATATTTTAGTTGAAGATACAGATTCTATTATTTAACTGAATTTTCATCATGGGTTCAGATGTTTTGCACATGGAAGCCAAAGAATTAGATTGTCATGAAAGATTGTCTCGTATGTTACGAATAATCCAACTTCTTCCTCTGTCATTACTGCCACATCTTTCAACAGGCAAAGAAAAAAATTGTGGGGTTTTCATCTCTGTAACATTGTAACACAAGGGAAACATCAAATGGCTCCTGGGGGAAATGTTGAAAGCATCAGGGTTTTAATAATATGTCATTTATTTTCTCAATAAACATTTGCTAAACACTTATAATGTGCCAACATGGTGTTGACAACTCTGGGAATCTGGTGATGAGACAGATTTGGATACTATCCTAAGCTTATTAGTTAGCTGAAGGTTAGACCTGTAAGCAATCGCATGTATGGGAGAAATATATGAAGAATTCAGTCCAGGAAAATAAAAATACTTATCTCCCAAACTCACATGTTAATTAGGATTATCCTTTAGCCTACCATGTTTTTAAAATACTTTGTAGATATGCATTGTAGAGTCTTCAGACAGATTGTTTTCTAATACATTTATGTATTAAAATGTCTTTCAATTAAGTATTGCCTTCTTCTACAATCATAGAGTGTAATTTTATGTGCTATGAAGGGTAAATTGACGTTCACGCTTCTGCAGATGGGATTCCTGTGTTTTATCTGTTGAGAAAGTTAGTGCTCTGTTTTCAGAACAACAATTTTTAAAATCCCTTAGAGGAGAGAGAGAGACATTGGGACTTCAAAGTCTATTAGCTGAAACAGTGAGGGGAAAACCCTATAGGAATATAAATGAAACTTTAATGGCACCATATCAGAAAATATTAAATGACCCAACTACCCATAAAAATTTTGGATTTTTTCATAGTACAATGATGACTAAGTTATAGAGGGAAAGTTCTAACATGTAGGCTGTATCTCTAAACCACCGTCTCAGCCCGTGGGAAAATAAAAATGCCTTGGTCCATATTATGCACATGATGGAATAAAATCATGTCAGCAATTTGGTTAAGTGTTGGCTTGAACAGACCAAATCGGCCAGTTCTTTTGCTATAGTATGAACCACAGAATAAGTTTAAGCATAAGCATCTGTCCCTAAATCAATATTTTAATATGAAATCATTCAGAAAAGAACAATAAAGCCTTCGGTATGTAAAAGAGTAGACAGACAGATTGATTGATTGATTGATTGATTGCTCTAACTAAAAATTCTTATGACCACACGTAAAATTGCAATGTGTATTTTTGCATTTGCCCAGGTAAATTCAAGCTAAATATTAATACTATTTGCTCATATATTTAATCAGGTGCCTATTATGACCTAGGCATTGTGCAGGGAACCAAGATTCAAAAATGAGTAATAAATAGATCTCACCTTAAACCAACTCACTGCCTCACTGAGGTAACACACACACACAAACACTCATGAAAATGTTGGTTTCTAATAGATAATTGTAATAAGTCATGTGAAAACGTGGAAAGGGAAATGTATAAATGCATGACAGAGGAGGTAACATTGCCTAAAAGACATACATTCATGCCTTAAGACCCAGCTCCACTGAGAAGGGTAAGAAGCAATAGCATCTAAGCAAAAGAAAGCATGTACAATACAACACTGTAGAAACAAGGATGTGCATGGCATATGCAGAGTGGAGAGATAGGGGATAAAAGTGCTAGGGTTTATATGCCCTACTAATGATTTTGCACTATGTCTTATATGTAATGAAGAGCCATTGTATTCATTGTAATTAAGAAAACAGTTGTGGATTCATTCATTTTGATTATTCACTGGTAGTACATATAATAAAATAAGTTGTTAATAAATTACGGAGATACCAGATATCCTAATTTGATAAGAATTAGATCTATGAACACCAGGCTATTATCTACAGTCAATGTTTCCTACATTCTCCTGAATATATTTAAGTCAGGTAAAGATTTTCTAAATGATTTTTATATAAAGCACGATTAGCATTTTTTCCATAAAAGCGGTAATAAAACCACCATCATACCTATATAGAAATCCAAATTTTTATATAATATTCAAGTAGAACTCTTAAAAGCAGTCAGACAACGAAATTACCCCCACATAATCAATACCACACTCAAGGATTGCCAGAAATCATATTTTTATCATCTATAATTATTTTAATATTAAAACCAATTATGTGGACATTCTGGCAGCACAAATTACTTTTGAATTATTCAATGAGTTTAATAGGCAACATTGTATAGAACAGCAACCAGCGACTTTTAATATATTTTTCTCACCATTTCCCACAGTTGAAATATATTTTGCATCATAACACACACAACTGAAACAAAAGTTTCATGAAACAATTCAAATCTTTACTAAATGTAGTGTTCTAGGATATCTTTTATTCTATTTCATTTTTTTATCCCAGTCAAAATTGGTTTCATAACCCATCAATTGATCATCGCCAGACATTTGGAAAACATTGTTATAAATAGAATAGTTGGGAAAAAACTAGATTTGAAGTCAAAAGGTACTGGATTGGAAGTTGAAAGACTTAGGATCTTTTTCTGGTTTCTTTTTATTACTTACAATCTCTATGACCTTGGTAAAGTCAGTTAACTATTCCGGTTTTTGATATGTAAAACGGGAACGATGCCTGCCATGTCCATCTCACAGACTCCTGTTGTAAGGAGCAAACGAGATAATATAGTGCTTTGCAAACCATAAAACACTATGTAAGTGTAAGGAGGTAATATCCATGAAATGAGACTATACTTCATTGTTATGTATTTCATGACTTTCGTGAACCTTTTAATCCTTCAAATTCATTGTTGAAAATAATTTCCTTGAGGGTATCTAGTCACGCCAGATATATATGAAAATAAGGTTGACAAGTGTTTCTCATTATGATTAAGAGACAACAGTGACATAAGTTCAAGTACAGTTTATATTTTTGGCCTCTCTGAAAGGAATGTGAAACAGACCATTACCCTTTAAACTAAAAAGATAGTTAAAACAATGAGAGGAATGCATGGCTTTATATTATATAATTTGTATATGTGACACATCTGTTTTGATACATGGTGCCGTTGCTAAAGTTCGCCTTTGGCAAAGATACGTCATAAACACATTTGCAGAACACTAATAGGAAGACATCTATAATAGCGAAGAGGGAAGCAGGCAAACCATTCATTTGGAAAAGCAATGTTTAGTAAAATATTATTATGAACTACCTATGTTCAGTTCTTGCCTTGCTAAAAATGACTTGAAATTCAGTAATTTGAGGATGGCTCGTCTAGTTTTCTCCATTCAATTTTTCAGCAAACATTTGCTAAGTACTGACTGTGTACCACACTGTAGGTGCTATGGGAGTCACTACCTTTCAAAGAGGTTTCTCTTCTGTTAGGGAAGATAAAACATTTCAATATACAAAATACAAAGCAAACTATGAGACCTGTTGGGTTGCATGAAACAGACACTTACTCAGACTAGCTTAGGTGATCATGATTTATTATAAGCATGCATGTTCAAAATCTGAAAATGATCCAAGCTCTAGAAATTTCAGCAGCAGGAGTTTGTGAATTTTCAATCTAGGGTTCTGCTGTTCCTGTGACACAGTAACTGCCTCCTGTCTGCTTTTTTCTATATCTGTCTGTTCTCTTCCTGCTACCACCTGGCTCTATGTGTCTTAGGAGGTGTGAGGGCATAATAGGAATACAGTGCTATAGGTGGACAGAAGAGATTACTATAGCTTCTTTCTTTAGGTTTCAAGGAACGCTTAATAAAAAGGGTAACATTGGCAATGGGCCTCAGAGGAGTGGGATATAAACAGAATATGGGATGAAAGGATATTCAAAGTGGGCTGTCAAGTATGAACGTAAAGATCCAGAGATGGAGAGGGCACCAGTTATGTCTGTTGAAAGGCAAATGTTGCAGTATGGCTGGAGAACAGGAACTATGCAAAGGTATACGGGGCCAAATGCATGCCTTTTCAACATCTCCAAAAGTGTTTTTAAAACCTTTGAATTTAATTGTAATATAGTCAATCTATATGTTCATATTTTTTAATGTCCAGTAGTTTTCCAATGTAAAAAAAAAAAAGTCCAAACAAAGCATACCTCAAACATGTCTTCCATTGGCCTTTCCTTCAGTTTATTTTACAGAAACTGGAACACATTTGTCACTCCATTGACAAGCTTATCTAGTGAGGCATGGCACTAGGCAGTGTGTGGCTTGATAAAATAAGAAACTCCCTGTTCTTAGAATTTGCCATTTAGTTGAGGGACAAGACAGACAAGCACAAACACAAACATAAAGGTAGCAGAAGCAGGCATTTTTATACAACTGTCACTAAATGCTTGAAGAATCTCTAAACACTATACCCAGATATTACCACCCAATCTCCCTCTTTAGCTTCCTTACTCACCTTGCTCGCCTATCTTTATTCAGATTCCTTTCTCCTCAGTATGCTCTAAGCTACACAGCAACACAAAAGGATACCTAATTGGTTCTCTAATTAAAATATCTAGTCTTGGGTTTAAAGGCCTTCTAACAATTGCTGTCCCCACTCCTGCACTCATTTGACTATGTCCATTAACCACTGCTACTTAGCCATGTTTTCCTCGCCAGGGAGGCAAACTTATTTGTCACTGGAAAATATTGTCCTTTGAGGACCTGATGTCTTAAAAGAAGGCAGAAGAGCAAGCAATGAATCACTGATAAAATTTGATTGCCTTTGATAAAGTAACACGAATAAGGGCTTAAAACATAAATTCCTTGATAAACGTTGGACTAAAGTTTAGCCAAACCTTGTAAATAACTGTTATATGTTAAATAATCAAGATGTACCAGCTACAGTTTTTCCTTTAGTAATTCTGCAGGAAATAGAAGGTAACTAATCCAAGGTGACATGGTTACAATAGGATTCAACAAAGTCTAGCCTGTTCTAGGATAGAAAGGAATACTTTTGCTTCCTTGGAATGCCCTCCAGAAAGAGAAGGGTACATCTAAGGTGAATATTCCAACTTAATCCTAAATCCAAGAGATATCTCTGTGCCTATTACTTGATTCAACTACTGACATAGCACTGATCACCTTGTAAAGCACACCTATAAATGGCTCTGCAAAGAGAGACCTGTTCTCACATGAAACCTAGAATATTTGTAGAGTGATTATATGATTATATATGGATTACTGTGACATTTAGCAATTGCAACTCAGCTGAGAATAGCAGATGAGCTCCTGGAGAGACAAAGAACCTCATGTCTCACCATTTCATCCCAGTGACTAAGCTTTTCAAAGATGTGTGTGTGTGTGTGTGTGTGTGTGTGTGTGTGTGTGTGAGAGCGCGCGCACACACGTGCACACGCACACACACATGCTTTTGAGAGAAGCGTCATTCACCTTCACCATTATACTTGGGCACAGGGCATATTTAATGCTTAATAAGCAGTACAAAAATATTTGTTTGAAAAATTAAATAGCCAGCTTGCGCTAGGAAAGTTATTAAATTAGCATGTCTATCATTTTTCCCCTCTCTTAATTGCCATATTTACTTCTGCTGCCTTACCATTCCCTCATATCCTTGCCCGAGCCACTTAAGTACCCTGCTCCCTTTCAGTAGGGCCATTTCCCTTCCCTGTGTATCATCCAACTTTTCTGTGAAACCTTGTAGACTAGCGTGTTCTCTCTTTTTCAAGTCTACCACTATTTACAATTACCTGCTCATTCATTCAATTGTCTTAATATGGATGCACTTACCCTCCTCCCATGTCAGTTACATAACCTTCTTTATTGATGACCACGCACTGTTCCCTTTGGTGATTTTCAGGCAGATACATCTGTTAGGGGAAGAGGAAGAAGGGTTAAATGGCAGATTTATTTCTATAATCTTTGGAATGAGGTTAGTCAGTAAGGACTACACAAGTGTATCTTTTGCTCTTCTAACTCCAATAAATAGTATCTTTTCTGAAAGACACATGATGCTGACTATCGTGTATAAAGGTGGAAAGTGATTATGACCTGGAGTAAAGGCATATTCATCTCAATGGGCACCACCGGTTGACCATGTGATCTTGGATAAATAGCATAAGTTTTCCATGCCTTATTTTCCTTACCTTATATTTAAACGTATGTATTTATTGCACCAGCAATTTTATAATAACAGTAACTTACCACATCTTATAATGAGAAAGATTGGAATGATATATAAATGGAATGCTATTTGCACCTCTCTGTGTGTCAGAGAATTGAGAATGATTAAATACAGTAGAAAACCATTTATTCAGAATGTCTGAGACCTGATCTGTTCTAGATTAATTATATTAAAATTTAGATATCCTAGTTCCAAGTGAGCATAACAATTTTTAAAGGCATGTTAGCTCATCAATTATGCTATATAGTGTGAGATGCAAAATATAGTAAGAAATAAGTTTTGAAACCATCTGTCTTAGAAAGCATGACACATAATATGGAATGTAAGATATGGTAGAAAATAAACACGTTTTAAAAACATGAGTTGAAGAAAATATTTATTTAGTGTCAATACGTTATCCAGATGAGTTGGTCCTATGCTATGTATGGAATCTTGTCCCCCAAATATATATATATATATATATATATATATATATATATATGTTTCATACATGTGGGCCTTCCCTTCGTGGCTTGATCTAAACCTGATTATCCCCCACAAGCCCAATTGATAAATATTATCGCATTGGTGGCTATATATATATATTTGGGGGACAAGATTATATATATATATATATATTTGGGGGACAAGATTATATATATATATATATATATATATATATATGGAAGCCCTAACAACCAATGCAATAATATTTATCAATTGGGCCTTTGGGGGATAATTAGGTTTAGATCAAGCCACAAGGATAAGGCCCACATGATGGGATTAGTGCCCTTCAAGGAAGAGACACACTGTCTCCACACTATGTGACAACACAACAGGGAAACAGCTAGGAATAGAGCCCTCACTGGAAACCAATCATACTGGTGTTCCAGAACTTTCTCCTTAGTTCATCTAAAATTAGGTTCTTGTCATACGACCAGGAAAGATTAGGCTTGCAGACACATAGAAGGGTAAAGAGTGGAATTTATTGGGAAAAAGGAAAAAGGAAAAAAACTCAGCAAAGTGGGATGCTAACAGGCCCTCCACCTCATAGATTGAATCCCAGGTCACCACATAGGAACAAGAGAGGCCGGGCTCCTCCTTCCTGCAAAGGGAAAAAACTTCCTGAGTCTCCACCCGTTCCTCCCATGTGCAAGTGGGCTTTATTCAGAGAGAATCAGTCGTGAAAGGGTGGGCTTTATCTGGGAGACGCAGTCTAGTTTTTTCAGTCTTCAGGCTGTTATAGGTTTGAGAGTGGGGTTTCAGCAGGGACCCTTTACTGTCACCTGTCTCTATCACTGGTACTTTGAACTTCTAGCCTCTGAGCCATGAGAATATAAATTGCTGTTTTTTTGTTTTTTTGTTTTTTTGTTTTTCTCTCAATGGAACATTTTAATGGGGACATTTCTATTATTTATAGAAAACTGTTCAAGCACTCAGACCATATAAACGTTATATTTGTACTTATTAAATAAATCGTGATGTCACTAATCTAATGTCAGTTACATACAATCACAGATGCTAGAAGATCATCCAAATTATTTTGACACACTGTAGACTGTCATAAATTATACAGCATTAAAAAATCAGCCATCGGATGCTACTTCACTGTGAAATCTGTGTTATATGAATATACACTATGGATCTTTTAAAATGTTTCATGGTACTAATATACACGTTGATAAGAAAATCAACCATATATGAACTACCTACTACTATTATGCTAGAAATCTTAATTATTTTTATTATATGAAAGTATTCATACAAAATTAATTTGGCAAGTTTTTTTTTAATTGCATTTTAGGTTTTGGGGTACATGTGAAGAACATGCAAGATTGTTGCATAGGTACACACATGGTAGTGTCATTTGCTGCCTTCCTCCCCTTCACCTATATCTGGCATTTCTCCCCATGCTATCTCTCCCCAGCTTCCCAACCCCTGCTGTCCCTCCCTTATTTCCCCCCGACAGATCCCTGTGTGTGATGCTCCCCTCCCTGTGTCCATGTGTTCTCATTGTTCAACACCCACCTATGAGTGAGAACATGCAGTGTTTGATTTTCTGTTCTTGTGTCAGTTTGCTGAGAATGATGGTATCCAGTTTCATCCATGTCCCTACAAAGGACACGAACTCATCGTTTTTGATGGCTGCATAGTATTCCATGTATATATGTGCCATATTTTCCCTGTCCAGTCTATCATCGATGGGCATTTGGGTTGGTTCCAGGTCTTTGCTATTATAAACAGTGCTGCAATGAACATTCGTGTGCATGTGGCCTTATAGTAGGACAATTTATAATTCTTTGGATGTATACCCAGTAATGGGATTGCTGGGTCAAATGAAATTTCTGTTTTTAGGTCCTTAAGGAATCGCCACACTGTCTTCCACAATGGTTGAACCAATTTACACTCCCACCAACAGTGTAAAAGTGTTCCTATTTCTCCACATCCTCTCCAGCATCTGTTGTCTCCAGATTTTTTGATGTTGTTTTAGCCACCTAGTCAATGGTACTTTGTTATGGCAACCTGAACCAAGATAGTTGGCTATATTTTATTTATTTAGAAATATAGATGTATATCTCCAGTTTTTGTTGGCTAGCATCACGTATCTTTTACTTTTATCATAACTTGACACAGCCCAAATTTTCCAAATACAGCTGATAATTTACATGAAGGAATAGGCTGTATGATATATATGTATGCAATTCAATGCATTAAAATGAAACTGGAGACTATTATTCTAAGTGAAGTAACTCGGGAATGGAAAATCAAACATGGTATGTTCTCACTCATAAGTGGGAGCTAAGCTATGAGGATGCAAAGGCATAAGAATGATACAATGGACGTTGGGGACTCAGGAAAAAGGGTGGGAGGAGGTTGAGGAATAAAAGACTACAAATTGGATTCAGTGTATACTACTTGAGTGATGGGTGCACCAAAATCTCACAAATCAACGCTAAAGAACTTGCTCATGTAACCAAATACCACCTATTTCCCAAAAGCCTTTGGTAATAAAATTTTTGAAAGCTATTTTTACCTATTAAAAACTTTTATTAAAAATACTACAGTTCTTGGGTTACCAGCAAAATCTATGTTGATAACCATGTAATTATCCATTATAACTTGTCTGCCCCATCACACTATCACCATGTGATTTAAGTAAAATAAATGTTTGAATTATGTATTCAATTATTTATAGATAACTATTTTACTCATTAAAGAAATGGCAAGACGTTTATATGATAAAAAAAACACATAAAATATACCATCTTAACCAATTTTAAGTGTATGGTACAGTAGTGTTAACTATGTGTACATTTTTGTGTAACAAGTATCTGGAACCTTTCATCTTACAAAATCAAAAATTTATACCCATTAAACAACTTCCCTTTTCCCCCTCTTCCCAGCTCCTGGAAATCACTGTTCACTTTCCAGGAGTTTGACTATTTTAGATTTAGATTCCTCATATAAGTGGTATTATGTATTATTTGTCCTTCTGTATCTGACAATCCACTTAGCATAATGTCTTTCAGGTTCACCATTTTGTTGCAAATGACAGAATCTCCTTTTTAAAGGCTGAATAATATTCAATAATATGTGTATGCCACACCTTCTTTATCTATTCCTCCCTTGATGGACATTTAGATTGCTTCCACCTCTTGGCTGCCCTGAGTAATACTACAATGAACATGAGACTGCAAATAGCTCTTTAAGATCCTGTTTTCCACTCTTTTGGATATATTCTCTGAAATAGAGTTGCTGGGTCATATGGTAATTCTATTTTTAATTTTTTGAGAAACCATAATGCTTTTTCTCTGTAGAAGCTGCACCATTTTACATTCCCACCAACAGTGCACAAAGGTTCCAATTTCTCCACACCCTCGCCAACACTTTATTTTCTATTTTTCTTGATAGTGGCCATCGTAATGGGTATAAGAGGATATATCATTGTGGTTTTGATTTGCATTACCCTGATGATTAGTGACACTGAGCATCTTTTTATATACCTTCTGGTCGTTTGTATGTCTTCTTTAGAAAGGTATCTATTCAGGTCCGTTGCCCATATTTTAGTCAAGTTGTTTAGTTGGTTTTTTGTTTGTTTGTTTTTTGTTTTTTATTTTTTTTTTTGCTATTGAGTTATATGAGTTCCTTATCTATTCCAAATGTTAAGCTCTTATCAGATGTATGGTTTGCAAATATTTTCTCCCATTTCATAGGTTGTCTTTTCACTCTTTTGATTGTTTCCTTTGTTGCACAAAATGAACAATAGTTTTTTAAAGCCATTTTTAAAAATTCTGTTGTTCAGATACTTCTACTCATTATACTCCTGTATAAACAAACTTCTGTTGAAATGTTTAGGGAATTAGAATGTTTTTGTTTGTTTGTCTTACATTTTCAGTTCTTTCAAATGGAGATGTTAAACAAATTGAGTGTATTAGTATGTTGTATTATGAAGAATATGATAATTTATGTGTAAGAAGTTCCCCAAATCCATGAAATGTGAAATAACATTCAACTCACATTTTTTTAAACAGGCCACCTCTCTAGTATCCCTTGAATTGTAAGACTTTAGATTTTGGCATACCTATGAAGCACTACACTAGATTTATGTAATATAGCCAACCATTAGAACTATTATACTGAGTGACATATGTAGTGATGCTATTTCTAGTTGAATTACCATAACTCTAAACTATCCTCATAATTATCTATTGTTGTAATCTAAGATGCATTTAGGGAAGGAAGATCCCTACATGTGACTCATAGTTTAAGAAAATTTTTATTGTAATAGCATTTATTTAAAACCAATTTGGTACTTTTCATAGTAGAGAGATGGTCACCATGAATGCCAGTTATTATATTAAATAAGAATTTATTTTAGGTACATAATATTTCATTAATAAATACTGTAAGCAGGAAGAAACACATACATAACTTCCTCAGTTGTCTTTTTAAAGCAAGCCCACCAAGCTTGCTTTATAATCTTCTGATATTTTCAGCATCAATTTGGGATGAAATGACTCACCAAATAAGTTAAAAACTGTTACTATAGATCATATAGTTATATAGGTGCTACTGAAATGAAGATATTTTCTTTTTTTTTTTTTTCTTTTTTAATTGCATTTTAGGTTTTGGGGTACATGTGATGAACATGCAAGATTGTTGCATAGGTACACACATGGCAGTGTGCTTTGCTGCCTTCCATCCCCTCACCTGTATCTGTCATGAAATGAAGATATTTTCTACTCAGAATTAAAAGGAAACATTTAATGATGTGTGCTTGAGCATATTGAATTGGACCTACAAATAAAATAACCCATTATATAGATTTCATTATAAGTTATTACATAGCTCATTCAGACTCAGCATTTTATATTAAGTGGTTCCAATAAAGAGGAATGACAAGAGTGGTATAGGTGCAGTTGGTGTGGTTTGTTTTGAAGGTCAGGAGAGATGGCTGAGTGGCAGCAAATGGTGTCAGTGCAATGCTGTAGTACCTAAGGCCTTGCACTAGGTTTTCTATGTCTCTCAGACTCATATTCTCTATCTCTAAAATGGGCACAGCATATAAATGTTGAAACACTGTTTTCTTCAAAGAAGTGAAAATTATTCAGATCCTCAGAAAACTTTAAAAATTACAGATTCTTAACTATAATGACATTTTTTCAAATAGTCCATTGTCACAGCATATGTTACATGAACAAGAATGTACAGTAAGACAGACTAGTCCATTTTCACAGCATATGTTACATGAACAAGAATGCATACAAAAACACTAAAATGAAGGAATAATGAAACTTGTGATATCTCCACAGTGAGTGTGCGTAAATTAATGTTTTTTCATGGCACCAATACAATTGACTAAAACTTTGTAGGTTGCTTCTTTCATTTGGGTTATAAAAAGTCCCTAATTTGATTCTGTCTTCCCCCAGAAATGATTAGCCACATGTTTTAATAGCACACACACAGCCACAGTCTTCATGACAACAAGACCCTATGTAAATGATTTCAGTTGGAAGGTGGAAAGAGGCCTTAACATCTTATCTCTCCCCATCTTGGGCTACTGTTCCAACAGAGGAATGGGACATGTTTTTCTTTTCTTCTTACTTTGCAAGAATAAGTAATATCTTAACAGGTATAAGGAAAAGGAATAGTAGTTGTAGCAGTAGCAACAACAGCAACAAATATAAAAATATGTCAGTCATCACTGAATTCTTTGAAAGAAAATTGATTTCCTAATCTAAATTCATACTGGAAACAATTACAGTAGTAATTATATTAGTGACTAACATCAACTAAATGTATCACATGCACCAAGCACTCTGCTAAGTATTTGATATGCAGTCCTGGCCTGATGCCTGTGCTCTTTACATACACTATAATTAATATGCAATGCTTTAATAAATATATGTGGATACACTGTGAGGCAAGTCGTATGCCCCAAATTAGGTTGATCCACAGTTACAAACTTGATCAGATCAGATAGCTTTTGTTTATATGTGGATGTAGGTCTTCATGCCAATATGATAAAGCTCCTGTTTATTTGCTGTGAAAGCTGTACCTACAGAACATCACATTTCTAAATCATAGTCATAGGTTGTTAGGTGGTATTTTTGAACATACTATTTTAAAATGTTTCCAAGCATTCCTGACACTTCAACCAGTTATCCACAACTTCTTCCCTCATGGGGTTCAACGAACTTTGAGAGAATTATTTGAAAGCTAGTTTTGCTTGCAGCTTGGCCCAGTGAATAAAGCATCAGATAATATTTGCGACTGTCTTTGAGAGATGCAGATGAAAGGTGCTTCGTAAATACAAAGCACTAATGTTGTATGCATGGAAATGGGTCTTCTTCACATACTTTGCTCTAATGTCTGAGTCCCGAGGTGTTATTGCAACAGGTACTTTAGAAATGCATGCGTACCACCCAGTCATTTTAGTATAGAGGAAAATGCAAGTGAACACATCAGAGCACTTAAATAAAAACCATGAAATGGAGACTATGATCTGAAGTAAAAGAAATGTAGAGCATAACAAGAAAGCTAATCAATAGAGAGTGTTTGGTATGGCTTGGAGGAAGAGGAAAGGATAGGTGTCAACTGTTCCTATATTGACTCATAACTTCAATAATAGCTTCTTAGCACTTTTAGAAGAAAATAAAAAGACTGAAAATTGTGAAAAACAATTTCAACTATAATGCAGAAGTTTTAAAAAATCAGGTGTCTTAGAGTCAGGTAGATTATCCTCTTAGGCTACTTACTAGAAGGCACCTGATTTTACAGATTTCACTGGGGTCAATAATTGATCATTCATTTAGTAATAATGTTTAGTGCTTACTATGTACCAAGCACTCTGCTAAGTGTTTTGTACATATTACCTCATTTAACTCTCCCACAAAAACATTGAAACGTTTATTACTATCCTTATTTTACAGATAAAGAAACAAAGACTTAAAAAGGTTTATGTCAAACTGATAGTAAATGACAGAGCTGTGATTTAAACCAACATATATCTGATTCTAATATCTGTAACTTAACTATTGTGTCATTCGAAAATATCATGATGTACTTACCCATTTAAATAAGTTACATATGGATGAGATCTCTAAGTAAATTAGTAGCAGAGGAAGGGCTCTACACTTGATTCACCTTATTAATAAACAGACAAATGAAGCTAAGACACTCTCCTCTTTGTCTTCTCCTATTAAATATAAGGTGTTCCCTAAATGATTGGGTTAATTTCTCCTTTTCTTTGGCTTCTCCATCATTTAGTTTGTAATTTATAAGTAGGATGAGCCCTACTTTAAAGAAAAGTATAGTTCAGTAGTAGACAGCACTTGACCTTTTATCCTGTATACATAACGATAAAATTTAAAAATATATACACCTCTATACCTTGACATGCAACTGACTTTGTAAGTTTATCACTATAAAGGCCTGTGATACACTATGTTCAAAATTACCCAGCATGGGAAATACCTAGGTCCTGTATTTTAAGTACAGAAAAGAAATTGTCCTAATGCTGCCAGGGCAGGAATTTGAAGATCAGGGAGCTAGACAGTGAGTCTAAGTGACATGGCTTCCTGAGTAACAGAATTATGCTTTCCATAAGTAGTTTCCGTAAGTAGTAGAGCAATCCCATAGTACTATGTTCTTTTACCCTAAGGAAGACACAGCTTTTTCTTTGTGGGCTACCGGAAAATGAGGACTTGTCTTTATGAAGTTCAGGGGAAACAAAAGGGAACCATGTATACATGCTTGCATTTTAATTTTATTTCTATACTTTGTGGTACTTCTTTGCCATTTGAGAGTCAAGAAAAGTAAAAGCAAACTTGAATCAAATCCAGGCTGTCATCATGCCCATTCAGGAACCCAGATCACACTCTATGATCTGATCCGGTCCAGACTTCCAGTGTTAATACACAGAAAGGAGCTTCTGTGCACTCATTCACTGATTTTAGGCACTGCAAGAGGTCTCCTTGAGAAACTATTTCACATAAGTAACGTATGTTTAATCCACTCTCCCTCTCAGCATCTCACCTATCATCCGCACCTATCATACATAAGTACTTTCACAAGGTACATGAGTACATTTTGAAAAAACTTACTCAAATGAGCTTAACTAAGAATTAAATTCATTAAGAGATAGGAAGGTGCAAAAGTAATTGAGATTTTTGCCACTACTTTCAATGGCAAAACTGCAATTACTTTTGCATCAAACTAATACTTGTTTAAAGGACACATTTATCAATCAGTACCTATGAAGTGTTTTCTTAATTTCTAGGATTTCCATCTATGTTTACTACTGTAGTCTCATATATTTCATAGTTTCATTAACATGTCTTACCATTTTTTCTTCTGTTTATGCAAGCTGACTTTCTTCCCCTCCAGATGAGTAAATATTTTAAGTTTTCCTAAGGCATCTATACATTATGTTCATTTCACTGGAGGGAAGTACCTGCATTTACTGTTGTTCAGTCCATTCTAATATCATATTAGCAAATTCCACTAATTTGTTTTTTTTTTTTTTTTTTTTTTTTTGAGATGGAGTCTTGCTGTGTCACCCAGGCTGGAATGCAGTGGCATGATCTCGGCTCTCTGCAACCTCCACCTCCTAAGTTCAAGCAATTCTTCTTCCTCAGACTCCCAAGTAGCTGGGACTATAGGCACATGCCACTATGCACAGCTAATTTTGTATTTTTTTTTAGTACAAAATTACAAAATTTCATAATTTAGTAATTTGGTTTCACCATGTTGGCCAGGCTGGTCTCAAACTCCTGACCTCAGATGATCCACCTGCCTCAGTCTCCCAAAGTGCTGGGATTATAGGCCTAAGCCACCACACCCGGCCTAATTTGCTTATTTTGATAGACATTTCACTTGATCCACTAGCAGGCACATCTATATCAATAGATCAGTATATTTCCTAATTGAGCTGCTTTCTCACAACTTCATTAGCCATATTCTAGTTAATGAAATCTCAAGTGCAATCTATACATAGTTTGAAGCTACATGTGAAAAGATATCATTACAAAAGAATTTATCAGATAACTTTTTTGTATTCTGGGTGATGTTCATCCAGAATGTTGCATTTTGTTTGGGGAACCATAGAGACCTAGCTAAATTAGAGTGAATCCAGGGAGATAAGCAGTAATGGAATTGAGAGAATGAATCAGATTTTGAAGGAAAAATAAAATGACCTAAATATGCATAGCTTAGCATAAGCAAATTAATAAGATAGGCTTAGTAATAGGTCGTAATTTTGGCATATCTCCCCAAAATAGCTCTATTTAACATTTCACTAAAATGCCATTTTAAGATGAAAATTCATAATAATGAATCAATCAATGAATATTTCAAGCAGAAAACTTTTCAGATACAGGCTGTGCCCACACGATGCCAAAACAGCTGGTAGGAATGTGAAGAAATCAATCAAATAAGTTATTTGGCATCATAAAACACTCTCACCCACGACGGTTGCTATAACTTTTTTATAAAATAAAACTTGATTGATTTCAAACTTTAAAATTTTGGATTCACTCAAATTAATTAAATTTGCAAGTAAACAAAATAATAAACCTGTATTGAATAAAATTATCGGTTGTGTGTGGGAGATATAAAGATGATTCAGACTTAGATCCTGATACGAGACAAGTATATGCATAACTTGAATGCAAGAGGGGAAATAAAACTTTCTCTCTCCTTCCTACAGAATTGTTACTTTCCTACTCATACTTCTTAGGAGGCTCCCTCAGTAGCCCATTGGATTTCAGGCAGAAAGATTGGTGGCAGCCAGTGGTGTTCTACCAGAAATCATTAAGCTCATAATTCTGAAACAGAATTTTTGGGGCCCCAACACATTTGAATAACATGTACATGTTACTCATATGAGAATACCAGGACTTCTTTTTTCAATCCCTCCTATTTCCTTTTCTTGTTGTTGTTGCTGTGGAGGGAAAAGACAAACAAACCTTTGTCCCTCCCATGGTATGAGTAGAATCACTTCCCACGCATATGAATATGGAAACCACCTATTACAATTGCTTATAAAATCAGGGTTGTACCCAGTTCCTGTCACTAGCCGTAACCCTACCCCCTTTCTCTTCCAACCAAGAAACCACATCCAAATGCAACTGAGTGACAGTGGCACTATTAGAGGCATCACTCTAAATCCACTCATCTATACTTTTTAAAAATAAATCATTTGTGAATTTCAGTCCGCTATTATAGTAACAGGCGACTGCAAAACATTGGCATATTTTGATCCTAGAGCTGAGCATTGCTGAACTGGAGCGAGGGGCCAAAACATGGGTGAAATTTGAGAATCCTTTGGGTCTTGTGAATACTTTTCTAATAGTGCCGTCTCTTCCTATTGTCCAAGATGAGAGCTATGTACTGGTTTAGCTCCCAAGTACAGATGCCAGCATTCCTCTCTATCACTCCATGAGGTGTCCATGGGTGCCCTTTGTTCTTAAAGCTGTCCTGGTGGAGAGGAACTATGGAGTACAGGGGATCTTTCTCACCAAATAACCAGAAAATGGTGGTTACTAGAACGTTTTCTTCAGCCTTTATCTGAAAAATTTGGACAAGGGTGAAACATTTTCAAGGTTTCCCTAGCCTCTATGCTTTTTTTAAAAAAAAATATTTATTTATTTATTTATTTTATTGCATTTTAGATTTTGGGGTGCATGTGAAGAACATGCAAGATTGTTGCATAGGTACACACATGGCAGTGTGGTTTGCTGCCTTCCTCCCCTTCACCTATATCTGGCGTTTCTCCCCACGCTATCTCTCCCCAACTCCCCAACCCCCATCCCTCCCCCATTTCTCCCCAACTGACCCCAGTGTGTAGTGCTTCCCTCCCTGTGTCCATGTGTTCTCATTGTTCAACACTCGCCTATGAGTGAGAACATGTGGTGTTTGATTTTCTGCTCTTGTGTCAGTTTGCTGAGAATGATGGTTTCCAGGTTCATCCATGTCCCTACAAAGGACACAAGCTCATCATTTTTGATGGCTGCATCATATTCCATGTATGTATGTGCCATATTTTCCCTGTCCAGTCTATCATCAATGGGCATTTGGGTTGGTTCCAGGTCTTTGCTATTGTAAACTGTGCTGCAATGAACATTCGTGTGCATGTGTCCTTATAGTAGAACGATTTATAATCCTTTGGATATATACCCAGTAATGGGATTGCTGGGTCAAATGGAATTTCTGTTTCTAGGTCCTTAAGGAGTCGCCACACTGTCTTCCACAATGGTTGAACCAATTTACACTCCCACCAACAGTGTAAAAGTGTTCCTATTTCTCCACATCCTCTCCAGCATCTGTTGTCTCCAGATTTTTTAATGATTGCCATTTGAACTGGTGTGAGATCGTATCTCAGTGTAGTTTTGATTTGCATTTCTCCAATGACCAGTGATGATGAGCATTTTTTATGTTTGTTGGCCTCATGTATGTCTTCTTTTGTAAAGTGTCTGTTCATATTCTTCGCCCGCTTTTGAATGGGCTTGTTTTTTTCTTGTAAATCTGTTTTAGTTCTTTGTAAATTCTGGATATCAGCCCTTTGTCAGATGGGTAGACTGCAAAAATTTTTTTCCCATTCTGTTGGATGCCGATTCACTCTAATGACTGTTTCTTTTGCCGTGCAGAAGCTGTGGAGTTTGATTAGGTCCCATTTGTCTATTTTGGCTTTTGTTGCCAATGCTTTTGGTGTTTTGGTCATGAAGTCCTTGCCTACGCCTATGTCCTGAATGGTTTTGCCCAGATTTTCTTCTAGGGTTTTTATGGTGTTAGGTCCTATGTTTAAGTCTTTAATCCATCTGGAGTTAATTTTAGTGTAAGGTGTCAGGAAGGAATTCAGTTTCTGCTTTCTGCAGATGGCTAGCCAGTTTTCCCAACACCATTTATTAAACAGGGGCTTGTCTTTGTCAGGTTTGTCAAAGATTGGATGGTTGTAGATATGTTGTGTTGCCTCTGAGGCCTCTGTTCTGTTCCATTGGTCTATATCATGTGACAGTACCATGCTGTTTTGATTACTGTAGCCTTGTAGTATAGTTTGAAGTCCAGTAGTGTGATGCCTCCCACTTTGTTCTTTTTGCTTAGAATTGACTTGGCTATGCAGGCTCTCTTTTGGTTCCATATGAAGTTTAAGGTGTTTTTTTCCAGTTCTGTGAGGAAGGTCGTTGGTAGCTTGATGGGGATAGCGTTGAATCTGTAAATTACTTTGGGCGGTATGACCATTTTCACTATATTGATTTTTCCTAACCATGAACATGGAATGTTTCTCTATCTCTTTGTGTCCTCTCTCATTTCGTTGAGCAGTGGCTTGTAGTTCTCCTTGAAGAGGGCCTTTACATTCCTTGTTAGTTGTATTCCTAGGTATTTTATTCTCTTTGTAGCAATTGTGAATGGCAGTTTGTTCTTGATTTGGCTCTCTTTAATCTGTTATTGGTGTATAGTAATGCTTGTGACTTTTGCACATTGATTTTGTATCCTGAGACTTTGCTGAAGTTGCTTATCAGTTTCAGGAGATTTTGGGCTAAGACAATGGGGTCTTCTAGATACACAGTCATGTCATCTGCAAATAGAGACAATATGACTTCCTCCTTTCCTATTTGAATATCCTTTATTTCTCTTTCTTGCCTAGTCACTCTGGCTAGAACTTCCAGTACTATATTGAATAGGAGTGGTGAGAGAGGACATCCTTGTCTAGTGCCAGATTTCAAAGGGAATGCTTGCATTTTTTGCCTGTTCAATATGATACTGGCTGTTGGTTTGTCATAAATAGCTTTTATTGTTTTGAGATACGTTCCGTCAATACCTAGTTTATTGAGGGTTTTTAGCATAAAGGGCTGTTGAATTTTGTCAAAGGCCTTCTCTGCATCAATTGAGATAATCATGTGGTTTTTGTCTTGCTTTTTTTTATACTCTAGAATTGTTTGCCTTTTGCTTTTCATTTATTCTTAATATAGTTTGCCCTCACTATTTAACATATGGTAGCTTGAAAAATATTTTTCTTAGAACTTTAGACACAGTTGTAATGTTTTCCTGCTTTGTGCTTCAAACACTGAGTTCCATTTTTATAAATAATCCATTAGAATGGTTTTTACTCATTGCTTTTTGAACAAGATCAGGATACCATTTGTAATAGTGTAATAAAAATGAAGCCCTGAAAATGAAAACTTTGTAAACGTTTAGGATATCTCTTATTAGCTAATTCATTAAATGATGCACTGTCAATTAATTCATAACCCTCCATTACCTACCTGCAAATAAATAACGAACTTGGGGATCGAAAATAATTGAAATACCTACATAAAACTTTAGTTTGAGTATAAACTAAATATGAAACTTTTAAGGATTATTACTTTTTTATATTTTCTTTTTTATATACTTCACTGGCTAATAACAGAAGCCACAGTATCATTGTCAACATAAGATAAAACAGGGCAATTATCTATTTCATGTTTCATGGTACATAATAGATAACAGTTTATTTCAAGGCCATAGTGGAAAAGCTTTGGTCAACCACTTATTTTAATTGCTAACTAATACCATATATTAATGTTTAAATATTGACATTCAAAATTCCAAATTGTACCATAAAGTAGAGCTCTTTACCGCTTTACTTAGAAAAATTATGATTTTCTTTTTTTTCTTTTTTCCTTTTTCTTTTTTTTTTTCTTTTTTTGTTTGTTTGTTTGTTTTTTGTTTTGTTTTCATTTATGAGGCAGAGTCTTGCTCTGTGGCCCAGGCTGGAGTGCAGTGGCACCATCTTGGCTCACTGCAACCTCCGCCTCCCAAGTTCAAGCGATTCTCCTGCCTCAGCCTCCTAAGTTCCTGGGATTCCAGGTGCATGACACCATGCTCAGCTAATTTGTGCATTTTTAGTAGAGACACGGTTTCACCATACTGGTCATGCTGGTCTCGAACTCCTGACCTTGTGATCCGCCCACCTCGGCCTCCCAAAGTCCTGGGATTATAGGCATAAGCCACCGTGCCTGGCTGAAAAATGACAATTTTCTAAGATACAAATATATTGGCTTCATTTTTCTTTTTTTCAACATTGCCAAGCTACTCTGCAAATATTAGGACAGATTTATTCATCTTGTATTTTCACAACCAAGAAAATTAGATAGTTTGAGCATTTATTACAACAATTTAAACAAAATGACTTTCACCACAGTCCTCTCTCTTTTTCTTGATTGTAAAGTCCTGGATTGTTTGTCTTAACCTATGTCAGAGAGTTTATTGAGGCAACAAACCAGCCACTTATTGGCAGGAATATTGATTAGTATCCTTGAGATCGGCTGATTGTACTATGTAAAGCCAATACAGTGTACAGCACAGTTGGAGTCCCTCTATAACAGAGACAGAAAGAAATGGACTGTGGGAGGGCTGCTTTCTGAATCTTTAATTAATTTTTATGTTGTACAATAAATTGGAGAACAGGAAAAGAGATTAATTAAACTAGAAAGTAGAAAATTTGGACTTTCTGGACATAGACCAGCACTCCCTCTAAAGATGAGCATCAGCTTATAGAAAGACTAAAATATAAATATGAATTTCAGCACAACCATGTCAAAGGATTGTAGGTGCTTTACTGTTGACCTTTATTTCCAGTGATTGTAACAAAGATCAGCCTAATTCATAGAAATTAACACAGCATACTATATCTTACCTGCTGGCTTAGTGAGAGAGCCATTCAAAGTCCTAAAAGGAATGTACTTGACAGTCTGAAACACAGTAGATAATATCCAGTGCTGGGAGAGCCATGCAGGATGCAGTAATCCAGAACCAGATTGAGCCCATAGAAACTAGAAAACATTATAATTTATGGTTCACTTTCCCCCAGAGGCTCTGTGACTGTTCTCCTGCAGTCATCTGCTTTAATTGCAAAATCTCCTCTCTGTTTCTCTCTCCTTCTGCCTCTTTCTGTTGTTGTCTTTGCTTCACTCATACACATGCCCATTTATACATGAGTATTTATTAAACACTAGCTACTGAATAGACTTTATTTACATTCTCGATCCAATGATTTATTTAACTGATAAATCTGCTTTTTAAAAAGGATGTTGGCATATTAATATTAAAGCAGTACTATTTGAGCCAGAAAGGTAATAAATTCTATTGTTTATTTTCTTCTGAAACCAGTTTTCTTAACCTTTTTATTCTTTGAGCCTCTGATAAGAATTACAAGATTGAGAACAGAAGTGTCCACAGCCAGATACACTTAAGTCTGATTCGATGATCATTGTGTACTATGAAGTTAATGGATATTAGCCGTAACATGCAAATCTTAAAACTACCTGCTCACAAGTTACCAAAGCTGTTTGTGGCAGGTAAATACCATAAAGTAGTAACATACATTTCAAGTTGGTAGTAATAGTTAATATTAATAGTAAAATATCTTCTCTTTCTTCTGCCTAGAAGAGGAGAATAGCTCAGAAAAGCAACCTCAGGAACCATACGCTTCTGATTGGTCTTGAGAGATTTGACATAAGTAGTATGGCAATAACCCTTGGTGCTCTGATGTTCTTTGCACATGTAGATTATACGGTCTTCAGAAGTATTAATTAATATTGACTCATAAGAGTTCAGGAAGGTGGTTAAATGCTAGTACAGGCCCATAATCCCTTATCCAAAATGTTTGGGCTCTACTCTTTTCAGAATTCAGAATTTTTCAAGTTTTACAAAGGTGATGCTGTGCATATACTGTATATTATGTATACACCTACCCAGAGTGAGGTGTGGGCCAGCACCCCTTAATAAAATCCATTAACACTTTCATAGCTAAATGTATGAAAATTCACAAAATAAGATAAAACTAATAAAGACTGTAAATATCCTCATATCACTTCATATCAGGCTTTGCCACCAAACTTTATGAAATTCGATAAATAAAGAAAGACCATAAAGATCCTCAAAGCATTTCAGGTCAGTTTCTGCCACCCAATGAATTAGGGGGAAAAAAACTCATTTTTCAGAGATTCTTTTATTTCATAGTTGTAGATAAAGAATTGTAGAAGTACCCTTCCCCTTGGCCAATGACATAATGAAACACAGATTTAAAATGGAGTACAGACATGATTTCTGACTCTCTGTTACCTTTTTCTAGAGCTGTAAGAATATATGTGTGCCTTTTGGCAACATACATTGCATAGTAACCTTGGAAAAAACATATTTAGGGAAGACATTGTCATAGTGACACTAAAGAAAAGAATGATCAATTTAGTACATGGATCTGAGAAAAACTAGGCATGTATCTACTTTGGTCAAATTTTTCAAGAAAAATGATCATTTGGCATTCCTGTGATATTGACAATATTTATTTTTAACACCTACAGAAAATTATTTTGCGTGTACAGCCAGTGCTGTTACAGTGCTTGTTTTATAAAGGTTAATTTGTTCCCTTGCTATTGGTATGTTTGAGAACAGTTTGAACTTAAGACAAATTTTGCGTTTGCATATGTGCGATTCCATCTGTTAAAAGCACTAAATGACTTCAGAAAACTGCATACAGCAGAATGAATTGCATAAGAATGCACAAAATGGGCACATGTATATACTTGAAACATTCATCAGCTGTTTCAGCTCACCACATGTGGATAGGAGCCTGTCCCATCCATATCTGGTGTTTAGAATTTTCTGTCCTACATGGATGAACCTGGAAACCATCATTCTCAGCAAACTGACACAAGAGCAGAAAATCAAACACCGTATATTCTCGCTCATAGGCGGGTGTTGAACAATGAGAACACATGGACACAGGGAGGGGAGCACTACACACTGGGGTCTGTTGGGGGGAAATGGGGGAGGGGCGGGGGGTGGGGAGGTGGGAAAAAAAAAAAATTCCTGTAAAAAAAAAAAAAAAAAAAAAAAAAAGAATTTTCTGTCCTAGTCACATAACCTTCCTTTTTACCGCTTCACAATAACTCACAATTTGCATCTCTTCTGACACCCACTTTGACAAGATAAAGTGTCATATTTGGTATGGCATTCATGTATTTCTTAACCATTAATATGTGGAAAACTATGCTGCCGTTCTTATTAGATTCCTTTTTGAAATGTGTCATTGATTATGTTTTTGAGTGTTGCATCTCTAACTTCATTTTTTCCATAACCCTTTTGTTATGTGTGTTTTTGCATAGTGCAGTGAATTGTAGAAATTCATGCTTTGTCTTGTAGCAGAGCTAACTGTTCGTGTTAATGAAATGTAAGGGACAAAACACCCTGATAGATGCCCTGATAAGTCGCCACAGTGTTTCTGAGCAGAGATACTCTAATTTCTTGTGAAAACTTTCTCTAACACATTATCCAAAATAAGATTTATCAGCAAAAAGAGAAGAAAAGAAAAAAAAAAAACTATGCATGACACGTTTCTTCTTCCACTTACCTTTTGGAGACAAAGGCAGTGTTGTTTCTGAAGGCTTGTACTTTTATTAGCAGCTCTGCCACAGCTAAAATGCCTTAGATCTATATTTTGGAGGAATTTTGCTCCTGAGAAATTATCTTACCAAGTTATTTTGGGACCTCAAATCTGAAACTGGCTACTATCCAAGTATATTATGTGAATTAGACCTTTCCATCTGAAAACTTAATTTATTTTCAGAAAGCTTTGTAAGTATGTCTGGATATCTACATTTGCATAATCACCACTCCCCCCTTCTCCCTTCCTCTCTCTCTTGGGCACAGAAGTATATGGTTGCCAGATACATTTGGAAGTGAGCGTATGTGACTCTCAAACGCCTAGAATTGGTGTTCTAGAGCTCCTGACACTGAACACTAATGTATTTTTCATTAGTGTTTAATGTTGGGAAATCCCATTTCACGGAGCCCAAGGATTAAATTACTTCATTTGGGAGGGAACAAGTGCATTCTCCATCTTTTTCCTGAGGTGAAAAAAGAATGAATCTGAGATCATTTGCATTTCATAAAGGCTTAAGGTCTGGATGTATTCCACTCAGTACAACAATCCAATATAGTGAAAGTGTTTAAAGACAATATTAACTAGTAGGGAAACCTCCACATATTTGAAATGCGGAAATAAAAATACACAGTAAAATACATGAAGATCAAAATATCTAGATATGTGTATATGGGATATGCATTACACATATATACACATCGATAATCTAATTGACTAAACAAAGCCATCCTACCTGCAGCAGAAATAATAATCCTATGATTGCACTTTTCAGTGAAGTACAATTTTTATCATTTTTCATAATAGAGTTGGAAAGATTTTGAGGAAATCTAGCAAGTAACAAATCTAGATGTTAATGGGATATCCTCTTTCTTTTGAACAACTGTACTGAAGAGAAACCGTTTCTCTTGCACAACTGTGCTGACAGAAACCCCTTCTGATTAAGGTAGTAGATGTCACACATGTTGTTTGGAGGCATTCTGAACACGAGACTTCAAATTGACTCCTCTTCTTCTAACCTTGGACTCCCACCTTTTGCCTCCCTTCCCTCGGGTCATTAAATGCTCTGCTACACGTGGCATTAGCTGGTAGATCTGTAGTGTGTCACTGGTGCTTTTTTCACATCATGAAGGGGTATTATTTTAAGCACCTTCTTCAGAGTATCCTTGTCCTTTGTCATAGCTCTGGGAGGCATTCCACTGAGACCTTCAAGGGGAAAACCTACTTCTCTGTCAATTGAGTAGATAGCCAGTGGCTACATCAGAATGAGAGCCAAAGGGAACACAGAAGGTAGTTATCTGGGTGCCATGGTCCAGTCAAACCCTCTTCTATCAGCAAAAGATTTTAGAGATCTCGCTCTGTACACAGCACTTTGCTCAATGTCATACAGCATACAGAACTTAGAAGGTAACTTTATTCTAAGAAGCATGCAGTCTGTTGGGAGAAAAGACAAAACACATAGGAAATGATGGGGATGCTATAATATTGCCAACTCAGGGGCCAAATTTATGGCAGAAACAGGAAATGTTAAAGTCATAGAAGAGAATCATGTTTATGTTCTGAAATAGCATAATGGAAAGAGTGCTGGGCAGGGTACCAGGATTTCAGATAACATAACCCATGGGGGTGGGGGAAAGTTTTAAGTTCAGTCTGTCTGTTAAAATGTCACTTAGTTTACAAAAGCCCATGCAGAAAAAGAGTAAGGAAATCATCTGACATGGGCAGGAAGAAGTATACAAGTCGAGTGACCTTGAGCAAGTCACTTCACCCCTTTGGGTATTGGATTTCTCATCTGGAAGATGGCAAATGGAGAGGAGCAACCTTGACTAGATGATCCTTAAGATTTTTTCCAGTCTTACAGTTTTACATTTTTATGCATTTACTGTATTCAATTAAAAAATAGCCAATGAAATGCATGTTCAAGCACCTTTTACATGAATTAAATTTAATTGTTAGGAAAAGGGATTATTATCCTTATTTGACAAATGAGGGGTTAGAGATTCTAAAAAGTAGAGGCAGAACTTAAACCCAGATTTGCCATACATCCAGGTCCTCTCTTCTCTCCACTATGCTGTGCTGCGTACCATGACACCACACTGCCTTCTTTTCTACATTTAAAGAGTCATGGTCTAAGAGAGAAGCAGACATAATAAACCTAAGTGAAAACTCCAGAAAATGTGGACGATTCTTTGTCTCTAAATCTTATAAAGGAAAAGAGAACTCATATTACAGAGCTCTGCAATACACGGAAGGGAGCATTAGCCAGAGAGTCAGGAGATGTGAGTTCTAGTCCTGTCCATGCCACGAACTTGCCAAGTATTCCCAGACCTGTTTCCTCATCTGCAAAATGAGAGCATCTCCAAAGTCCGTTGGGTTTCAACATTCTATGCTTCCTTGAGTCCCCAAAATGGAAAGCACACTTCTAGTTATGGCTATGAGTATGAGCCCAGAGGTTTAAAAAAAGTTAATGAGATGTTAAGTATTTGTGATGATTTTTTTTGGTGGCTATGGCATTTGTGCTGGGCCTGGAATGATGGGGGTGATTTAGGAAATTCATGAAGCATTTTAGCTCTTTTTAAATATACAAGGTTAGCTGACCATCTAAAGGAATCCATTGTATAAAATGAATGATCACCACCCCCTTCTCTATCTAAGTTTTGTACAAATCAGGTTTTCATATAGTGAGTTTATTTATAAAGTGAGAGCCACCTGTGCTCGAAAATACAGCCAAGTATTTGTCATGCTCTTGGGAGAGTAATATCATTTTTAAAAGTAAAAACCATGCCAATGTCTTTAAAATTCAAGTTTGAAGTAAAAGGATTGAAAGAAGGGATTCTTCTTTCTGTGATGAGCCACTGCAAAGTGGGCCTCAGCACAAACCAGCTGAGCCCTTAGCTAGGCATTGAAAGCCTCTGGCATTTTTCTGCTTTTCAACTCTCAGTCATTTGGGAGGTGGGACAAAACCACGCTGTCTACAGAGTTTATCCAGAACATGCTGGTGTTACAAGAAATCACTTGACATCTATTATGTTTCTCTTGTGGAAGAGAGGTGGCTATCAGCTACAATGGTGATTTCTTTTTAAAGGGGTTTAATTGGGGTATTTCCATTGAGCCAAATTCTAACTCACTCTATTTGTGTCTGCCAGGAAAACAGTGGAAAAATACCAAACAATAACAACAACAGAAGTCTGAGGACCGCTGTCCCAGGCTGCTCCTCTGCAAACAAGCAGAAAAAAATCTGTTTCCCTGCTGCCTGAGCTGCTGCTAACATGGCAGAGCTCCTAGAAAGGTGTGGCAAAGGGAAAAAGGTGCAGGCTATGCTTTGCATGGCCACAGAAATATGTCTAACAACTTGAGCAAACTCCTTTTAGCCTGCCTTTTACAAGTAGCACTCTAAGTTGGGGGGCTGGCAGAGAGATTAGTTTCACACAGCCAAGTGACACACCCATGAGCTGTTTTTCTAAAATATGGATTTGCTCCTATATAGGCAAGCTCGCATCCCTTACTGAGGTAAGCCAGAAGGTGGACTTACATTTTTATCTGAAGTACCGAATGATTTTCCTTGCAACAAATTTGTGCCTTTTACTGGTATTTTCTGTAGTGAGAATTTTGCAACTGATGGAAATCAGCTCACTTCTGTTCTGTAACTTAGTGTCTTGTTGATGATTTATTTGTTCAGTAGCAGAAACTATGACAAATTGTGTGAGGCGGCCTCATTTACTTTTTAGCTGCTATAGCCCTAAAGAATTTACATGTAAATGTGACTGTGAATGTTTTACATTTCATAAGCATGCTGCACGTGCTTTTGTAAGTTAAGTGGCATTTTTACAGATAGATTGAACTTAAAACAACCTCCCTCACCCTACAGGTTTTATTATCTGAAATCCGGGTAAGTCTGTCATGCTGGTTTCCCTGACTGCCAAGCAGGACAGTTAAGCCTCTATTTTCTGTTTTTCTTCTCTCCCCTTCAGATGTGCAGAACAGCCCACACAACCAGTTCACCTTCAGACCCCTCCCGCCGCCACCTCCGCCTCCTCATGCCTGCACCTGTGCCAGGAAGCCACCCCCTGCAGCAGACTCTCTTCAGAGGAGATCAATGACTACCCGCAGCCAGCCCAGCCCAGCTGCTCCAGCTCCCCCAACCAGCACACAGGATTCAGTTCATCTGCATAACAGCTGGGTCTTGAACAGCAACATACCGTTGGAGACCAGGTACTTGAACTATTATTGATCCCACTAAACTTAAGTATTGGCAGAGGATGTTTCCACTGATTGCAGAAACTCATTTCATCATACACATCTACAGAGACACACACACATGCACAAACAGATACATGCCCAGATGCATGGGCAAAAAGGAAGACTCTTTCACAGGCACAGATGTGCAAACAGACACACACATCTAGATCTAGACACAGACACAGACACAAATCAAAGCAGGTACATGTGAGAAGATGAAGCCGCAGATGCGTAAACACCCCACTGTCACATACCCACAAAAACATAAAACAAAGCAATTATCTAAGCTGTCACTGCAGCCTCAAAGTGAAAGGCAATTGTCCCTTGTTTTAAGAAACTGCAGTATTACAGGAAAACCTAAACACAACTGGAGGAGCGGTGATGGTTTCTATTTTATTTATTGTAAGATTCTTTGAAAACATAAGTTGCCTTCAAACATTTAAAAATGAAAGGATCAGCTTCATGTAATGGAAGTATAATGTGTACGTTTAAAAACTAAATTCTGCTTTTAGGGTGAAGCTCTTGGTCTTTTGAGCAAAAAAGTTGGCCTCTGTTCTTCTTCACATGTTTAGGTTTCTAGATTCATTCCTCAGAGTTTGGTCGTGTTAAAAGTTCTACTCTTTGCAGTTCTAGGTCCCTTGACCATGATAGATTTTGGCACTAGATACAATTAACAAAGAAATTATTTATCATTTCTAGTCACTTTCTTAAATCAAAAATTACAACTTTATATTGACATAGAAAAACGTGAACTAATAAAACAAAGCATTCTATGTTCTTTGAAATTCAAAGACTTCCCCTTGTTTTTTGTGTGCCTTATTTAGTTCTATAATGGAAGCTTTTAATTTTTGTTTTATTTTTATAGATTTGGGGGGTACACATCAGGTTTGTTACATGGATATATTGTGCAGTGGTAAGGTTTGGGCTTCTAGTGTACCCATCACCTAAAGGGTGAACGTTGGTAATTTTTTAACTCTCATTCCCCGCCCACCGTCCCTTTTTTGGAGTCCCAAGAGTCTATCATTTCCATTTTTATGTCCTTGAATAGCCATTGTTTAACTCACATTTATAAGTGAGAACATGTGGTATTTGATTTTCTGTTACTGAGTTAGCTTACTAAGGATAATGGCCTCCAGCTCCATCTGTGTTGCAAAAGAAACATGATTGATTTTATTTTTTTTATGGCTGTGTGGTACTCTATGGTGTCTATATACCACATTTTCTTTACCCAGTTATTCACTGATGGACACTTAGGTTGATTCCATGACTTTACTCTTGTGAATTGTGCTGCAATAAACACACGTATACAGGTGTCTTTTTGATATAACAATTTCTTTTTCTTTGGGTAGATGCCCAGTAATGCATTGCTGAATCAAATGGTAGTTCTATTAAAAATTGCCATACTGTTTCCCATAGAGGTTGTGCTAATTTATATTCCCACCAACAGTGTATAAGCATTGCCTTTTCTCCACATTTTCACCAACATCTGTTATTTTTTGACGTTTTAATAATAGCAATTCTGACTGGTATGAGAGGATATTTCATTGTGGTCTTAATTTGCATTTCTCTGATAATTAGTGATGTTGAGCATTTTTTCATCTGTTTGTTGACCACTTATATATCTTCTTTTGAGAAATGTCTGTTCATGTCCTTTGCCCACTTTTTAATAGGAATTTTGGGTTTTTTTTTTTTCTTGTTGATTTGTTTAAGTTCCTTATAGATTCTGGATATTAGTCCTTTATTGGATGCATTGTTTGCAATATTTTCTCCCATTCTGTGGGTTGTCTGTTTACTCTGTTGATTATTTATTTTGCTTTGTAGAAGCTTTTTGCCTTAATTAAGTCAAATTTGTCTATTTTTGTTTTTGTTGCATTTGCTTTTGAGGTCATATAATTCCTTGTCTAGGCCAATGTCCTGAAGAATTGTTCCTAAGTTTTCTTCTAGTATTTTTATAGTTTCTGTTCTTATATTTAAGTCATTAATCCATCCTGAGTTAATTTTTGTATACAGTGAGAGACGAAAGTCCAGTTTTCTTCTGCTATAGCTATGCAATTTACAGAAACTTTCTAAAGACAATTGTATTTTAAAATGGGTATAATATACCACTTGATAAACAATGTGTGGTGTCATCGTCTAACCTGATATCTGGGAATTGGAATGGAAAGGGAAGGACTAGTCAACTCTCATAAGACTGCTTGTTGTTGTTGTTGTTGTTGTTGTTGTTGTTTAGCAGCATATTAAATTAAATACCAACCATGGCATCAGAGAATATGTTACCATCAACGAACTGGAAGTACTATGGCCCATGTCCAGGAAACTGTATCATCCATCACTTAGCAGATTAAATGGTTTCATAAAGAGTGATTTCTGCTATATTCTAAGAAAAAAATATAGCAGTCAGAACCTATGGGGATGATAACCCAATTAGAACTATACTAGTGATAGGGTTTCTGTATCTTTTTTTTTTATTATTGAAAGGGGAAGGTGAGTAAAGGATAAAATGCAAAGAACAATGGATATCTCTTCAAGGAGTTTTCAAACAGTGGTTATTTCTTCATTTTTCTTTTAATTCATTTGCAGAGCTTGGTGATAGAGAGTTGAGGAAACAGCAGGGCAATATGGTCAAGTAGCAGTTCTGACAAGCAAACACACTCCTTTCTTCTATGAAGCCAAATAACAGGAAATCTGGGAGAGAGTGGGGAACTGGGTTCAGGCAAATGGAGAGAGAAATTATTCTTATTTGAAATGTACATCTAGGCATGTTTGTACAAACTGCACCCACGGACCTTCTGTATCTGTGCAAGGAATGTATTAATTGGTCTCAGTTTCATGAGACGCAGAGAAGAACATAAGTTTTCATGTGAGAGTGAACAGAGTACCTTTTTGGTACATTTGAATATATATTTAGCATCACAATGATGATTTTTTAAAAGCCGGAAACCTTATTAGCTTGATCAGCTAGAATTGTTCAAACACATCCTTTAAAATGTTCATTTCTCATGTAGTCAATAAAGGCAACTGTGGGTACCCAGGAACTTATGCATGAGCTGTGTAACAGAACCTGTCTGAGCCTCAGCCTCCTCATCTGTAAAAATGAATATACAAATGCCTGCCTTCCTGATAAGGAAAATCAAGCTAATGTAATTGAAAGTGCCTCATATACTGTAAAGCACTATACAATTGAAAGGTAATATTACCATCCATATTAAGTGGTCACTTGCCTTTGCATAAATATCTCCAAATTAAGTAACTGACTTATTCCCAAGTTATTCCACTCTACCTCAAACAACTATTAGAAGGTTCTTTTTGAACCAAAATCTACCCCTTCTTAACTCTGCCCATTTTTCCCAAATCTAAGTTTAGGGGCCCACAGAATAAGTAAAATTCCCCTTACAATTGACAGCCCTTCACTGTTCCCGAGTCTTCTCTTCTTTGTGCTAAATGTTTCCCCAGTTCCTTTACCTGTTCCATAAAACTGGTTTCAAATCTCCCTTCCTGGTCTCTTTCTTTAGAACACGCTCCAGTTTGTCCAAACTGCTCGTGAAATGTAATGTTCAAGGCTGAATGCAGGTGTGGATTCTTATTAGGCTCTCTTGTTACAAGAAGTCAAAGTCATTCAGGTTGCCTTGAGTAATTGAGAACATCTTTTCAGTGCATGTGTTGTCAGTCCTTGAGAACACAGAAAACTCTGGTCAATCCCCAAAGGAAAGGCAGAGACTGTAGATCTCTAGCATTAATAAGACTCAGCAATTCTCTGCATTTTTGCTCTTCTTTCTTTGTCCAATAGCTTATTCTTTCCATCAGCTCAATAATTTCTTTTGTCTACCACATAGTTTCTGCTATCTCATAACAATGTCAGGTCTCCACTGAACCACATGACTCCAAGTGTATATCCTCACAGACTCTCACCTCATCCCTTCAGCTGCATGTCCCGTTGTAACTGCCTGACTATCTTGGTCACTGTAGGCTCAAAACCCTAAGAGGGAATTTGATTAGCCCAGTTCATCCCTTTTATAACAGGCTGTGTTTCCGTTTTTTGGCAAGCCCTGCCAATTATTCTCAGAGTCAACTGAGGCTAGGGGGAGAGAAAAGTCATGTGATTAAAATAAGCAATAATATGGCCATCTATGGCTGTCCCTTGAGCAAGGGTTGGGAGCAGATTTGGTGTTCCTTCAATGGGACTCTCAGCAGGGAGTCATTTTGACTGATTCACTGAATTTTTTTTTTTTTTTTTTTTTTTTTTGAGATGGAGTTTTGCTCTTGTTGCCCTGGCAGAGTGCAATGGACCAATCTCAGCTCGCCACAACATCTAACTACCAGGTTCAAGCGATTCTCCTGCCTCAGCCTTCCCCATAGCTGGGATTACAGGCATGTGCTACCACGCCTAGTTAATTTTTTTATTTCTGGCAGAGACGGGGTTTCTCCAGGCTGGTCTCAAACTCCTGACCTCAGGTGATTCACCCACTTCGGCTTCCCAAAATGTTGAGATTACAGGTGTGTGCTTCCACGCCTGGCTTCACTGAGGATTTTATGCTATGACCAACAATTAGCCACCTCTCTTGTTTTAATTATGTAGTTTGGTTAATGCTGTCTACTCCAGTGTCAGCTTTTTTCCTGGCTACATGACACTATCCACACACATTGAGAACACTGGAAACTAAACCCCCAAGGCTTTTTAACATGTTCTGAAGCTGAGCCATGTCTTACTTATTCTAAAATTACATAGTTGATTATTTTTAAATTGTGTGTTTGATATGGAAGTTATCAGTGGAAATATATTTGGAGCCTTGGTTTGGCCTAATTTGATTTCATCTCATTAGTACGTGGAGACATTGCTGAGTTCTAATTCTACCATACAAACTATTTGCTTTTGCTCTCATAATTGTGTCATCCATAGGCTTGTTAGGCATGCTTTCCTCATTTGCATGTAAGTTATCAATAAAAATGTTACATGGGATCAGATTAGGGTCAGATCTCTGTGCATACCACTGGTGATGTTTATCCATCAGGCAGCCTTCTTCTCCTAACAGGCTACATTTCTCTATCTTGCTCGTAGCCATATTATGGGATACTTTGTAAAATGCCTTGCTGATATTCAGATATAGTATGTTCACATTCTTACTGATCTGCCAGTCTAATAACCGTGTCAGGAATAGAAGTGAAATGAGATTTGTCTAACATAACTTGTTCTTAGAGAATTTCTACTGTCTTCTCATGGTTACTACTTTCTTCCTAAGTGCTCTCAAATTGTTCTTTTATTAACCTGTTCTGGAATTTTGTATTTAATCAATCTGTTTCTTGGTCTAGTCTAAGGAGTCCATATGCTTCCTGTTTATTTTGAAAACTAAAGCCAATGTTTGCTGTCTCCAGTCTCCTGTCACACTTCACCCACTCTACAGTTGCTTTTAGCAACTGTAACAAGGTAATCCAATTTCCAAGACCTCTTACCACTCTGGGATACAATTTTCATTCATTTTTTATAGAACAGCCAAATACCTTTTAATGAGTGCTTTGCCTATTTTAGCTTCAATTTACAGTTACTGATATTGATTTTACCATTTCAAGTCTATCATCATTCTTTTTCACAAAGAAAACTAGTACAGTAGTTGAGACGGCCTCCCAGATATTGGTCATCCAATAACAATTTCATGGGTTGCATGTCTCCCCTACCCTTGCTCTTCTTGGTTTAAATATATTTTTTAAATGCAATTTTCTGTCATCTTTAGCAGTTTTTTCTCAAGCCTCGGGCTCATTTAGGGTATAATTCTTCTTGGCATTATTTTCATCATGCCCTATTAAACTTATTTATTTTTGGTTTTCATCCCTTTATTTTGGTACATGTTCTTTAGAAATTCAAGCTGAATGTGAATGGAGAACACCCAATATAGACACACTGGTTTCAACAGGAAAAAAAACAAATACTTCCCAACTCTCTTAATTCATCTCCATATTAGAATATCTCAGGGCATGAAGTTGTACCTACTTTACTTCAGAAAGCTCTTTTCCTAAAGTCTGGGATTTTGGCCTTGTAATGTACTTACGGACTTTAAGATAAAGTAGTTAACTTCCTCTAAAGGTTCCTATCACCTTCAATTCACCAGTTTCTCTTTTACTAAGTCAGTCAGAGAGGCAAGTTTCCTTATCATTTTCTGTACCTTTTGTGAGGTGTAGTCATTAACACAAGAATTTGAGAACTTGCCATGTATTTGCTTTTTGCAAATCGATACAACTAGCAGATGTTTATGAAGTTGAAATTACTCATGTTTACTACCCTTTCCTCCTATGACACTTTTGTGATCTGTGTTGAAAATGAGCATCCATTGCCTCCACCTGGCCAAGTGGCTTATTATAGACTCTCTGATCTGCTACCTGTTAGTCATGTGACATTGGGCACATTGCTTGTCATCACCATGCCTGAGTTTTCTCATCTGTAAAGTAAGAACAATAGTAAAACCTATCTCATAAGGCCATTGTGAGCATTAAATGAGATCATATTTGCAATGTGCTTAGAGCAGCCATAAACATAGTGAGCACTCCATAAATATTAGTAATAATAATGGCAAAAATAATAACACAAGAGGTTATTTTACTTTTTGTCCCTATTATTTCTATCTTTACCTAATTAAAGGTATTTCTACCCTTCTATTCATAATTTCCTCAAAGGAAACACATACATCATTCCACCTCCTCTCTTAGCATGCTTCTAAATAGAATATACTCTTTCACCACCATATTCCAAATCATCAGAACCATCCCCCTTCTCCCACATTTTGATGATGCATACCTGTGAGGCTTTTTTTTTTTTTTTTTTTTTTTTTGACGGAGTTTCGCTCTTGTTACCCAGGCTGGAGTGCAATGGCGCGATCTCGGCTCACCACAACCTCCGCCTCCTGGGTTCAGGCAATTCTCCTGCCTCAGCCTCCTGAGTAGCTGGGATTACAGGCACGTGCCACCATGCCCAGCTAATTTTTTGTATTTTTAGTAGAGACGGGGTTTCACCATGTTGACCAGGATGGTCTCGATCTCTTGACCTCGTGATCCACCCACCTCGGCCTCCCAAAGTGCTGGGATTACAAGCGTGAGCCACTGCACCCGGACCCTTGTGAGGCTTTTTAAGACTGCCCTGTGATCAATCTTCAGAACAGCTTGTGGTTTGCTGCCTGCCTTCCGTCATTCAGAAAAACAATGTCCTGTCTACCCAGTACGTTGAGGATTGGGCCCTGCCCTCAGTCCTCCCTTACTCAGACATCAGCCTTGCTATCTCCTTCTCCAGGCCTTCTTCTTAGAATTCCCAACCTCTTCATTATATTTTGGGGGCAGGATGTTTTTGCAACCTGGAAAGATGGGCGCATTGCCAAAGATGGAGAGGCTGGGTCATGTGTGCAAGCATATGTGCTCCAACATCCCTGGACTAAATTATTTATGTCATTGGGAACCTAGACCTCAATTCATGGACCTGAATTTCCCCATTTGCTATGTGGAGAAAATGACAGACCCTACCTTGTGGGGTTGTTTTCAGAACTGAATGACATAATATATAAAAATGTCTACTCAGAGCCAGGCACATGGAAAGTGTACAATAAATAATATTATTTTCAGTTCTGCATAAGAGCCTGGCACAGACCTGCTGGCAAGTAGATGAATTCAGAGTTACTACAATTTAAAGAGATACATTAGCTTTAATCTGTTCTCAAAACATCCACTATTCACATATACTTCCCGGTCTATGGATTATTGAGTATGTCCTGCAGAGAGACATTCAGCAAACATTGACTAATTATTCCTGGTCCACTGCAGCTTCTACGGGGAATGAGAATCCCTGTATTCCAGAAATGTATGGTTTAATACTAGTAACAATAACGATAGCTAAATATACAGCATTACTATATGCCAAGCATTACTCTAAGCCCTCATGAATCAACTTCTTTAACCCCTATGCTAGTATTCATGTGGTATGTACTATTTAGTATTGTCATCCTTAATTGAGAGATGAGGCAATTGAGGTACAGAGAGGTTAAGGAACTTTGTAAAATCCCACAGGTAGGACATGGCAGATCCAGGTCAGATTTTGAATCTAGGCTGTAGGTCTAGCATCCTCGTATTCAACCACTAAGCATTACTGTCTTTCTATAGTGGGGAAAACAAAGATAAATAAATAACAGTACCATCACAAGTGTTTTGTTATATTTAAGTAATCCCAAGGTAAGAACACTTGGAAGTGGGTAGATCTAACCAAGATGGGAATAGTAGAGACTAAGGAAGTATTGAGGTAGGTAGAAAGAGGAAAGTAGAAATTTCTCTGAAAAAAGTGGCCTAAAAATCATTTTGTTCTAAAATCATGAGGTGATGTTAAGTGAAAAATGGAGGGAAGGGCATTCTGGGAAGAACATGTCATAATCAAAGTTGTGCATAGTCACCAGTTATTTAGGTGATGTGATGCATTATTCTTTTTATTATTTCTCTCCCTTCTCCTTCATATGCCATTTAAATACTCTTGACCAGGTTGGATACTCTGTGAGCAAGCATATTCTTTCTAGTACTAGTGAGAACTAACCATTCTGGAATTGAAAACCTATCATTCTCAAGCTATGATCCAGAAATCTAAATTTTATGCTAAAAGTCCTGCTGTTATACTTCCATATTATCCTTCCTTTTCCAGAGGCCTATCCTTAGCTATACTAGAGTTTGCAGATCCTTTTGTTCTTTCATTCTTTGATTTTTTGTAGGGAGTCTCTTGTTTCTTCCCTGCAGCATGAGCCTCAATCCCAAAGTTATATGGCTTTGGTGGCACAGTCCTGTGCCTGTAAAATGCTGTAAGAGTGGTTAAGAGTTTGAATTGTAGAAAACAATGGAACTGGATTCAAAGTCCCATTCTGCTCTTTATTAGCTATAGAGCTTAGGCAATTTACTGAACCTTTCTGAATTTCAGTTTTTTTGAACTTAAAAATGGGTTAATAGCACTTACTTTATAAGGTTGTTACAAGTAATATTTCATATCACACATGAAATTTGCACTCTCATTTTAGTTTCCTTTCCTTTTTCTCTTCTTATTATGTCCAACCCCTGGCACTGGTTTTATTCCTTTCTAGCTTCTCAACAATCATGATGTACTGCTTTCCTTCTTTTCCATAGAATGGTTTTTCCATTCTATCCATGAAATTTTGTGCAAGTAGATTGACCTGCCTTTAATACCCAATTAATTGAAGAGGTGCTTATTTCTGTCAGGAGGTCAAACAGCCCACTTGCTGCAGAGCACTGGAAGAGTTTCCTCTGCTTCCCAGCCTCTTTATCCAGGTTCACTTTTAAGTGGAATTGCAGCCATTTTTTTACTCTTAATTACTTTCTTTGCTGTCCCCCAATTCAAATTCCTAACTCAGAGTCTAGTTGATACTCCATTACTCATGATAATTTTTGGCCAAGTGTTGGTTCAAGACAACTAATTTTGCTTGGCCTGCTCTTAGATGGTAATTATTTTTCAGAATGATGATAATGGACAGTAATCATGATCTATTTACCAAAATGAATCTTTTTTTTTTTTTTTTTTTTTTTTTTTTTGAGACGGAGTTTTGCTCTTGTTACCCAGGCTGGAGTGCAATGGCGCGATCTCAGCTCACCGCAACCTCCGCCTCCTGGGTTCAGGCAATTCTCCTGCCTCAGCCTCCTGAGTGGCTGGGATTACAGGCACGCGCCACCATGCCCAGCTAATTTTTTGTATTTTTAGTAGAGACGGGGTTTCACCATGTTGACCAGGATGGTCTCGATCTGTCGACCTCGTCATCCACCCGCCTTGGCCTCCCAAAGTGCTGGGATTACAGGCTTGAGCCACCGCGCCTGGCCTCAAAATGAATCTTACTCAAATATTTTGCTGTGATTATCAACATTAGAGAAAACTTGGCGTTGGGGTTAACGTGACCACTTCAGTTCACAAAGACAAATCAGAATTGTGTGGAGGAATTATGCCTGGGCAGGAGAGTGCAAGTAACCATCTTCATTGATTTTTAGCATATTCTGACAGATGGCTGCAGCTTGGTTGAGGCTAACTGCCCTTGCTGGCTTTAGGCCAATGTGACAGTTAAATGGAGTCTACAGGGTTATTTTTACAAAAGAAGAGCCAGGGCCATTGGCAGAGGAGATTTTGACAAGGAATGGAAAGAGAGAAATGAAATTTATATGACCAGTATGTGTTACTGTACTTCCACAGCTAGTGTCTCTCTTGGGGAAAAAAGAATCATTTGGAGAAAATATTCATTAATAGTGATTGCAGTAATTTATTTATGGAATGACACCCTTTAAATGTTAACCCATAAATGTAAGCTCTCCAGCAGCAGTAATATGTCTTTATTATACAGTACTGCTAAAATCTACCTAACGTTTAAAAGTAGTTTTTTTCTAGGACATTTGCAATGGAAAAATAGAGACATAATTTTTTCCTTCAATAATGAGTGGAGAAAATAAAATCTCAGAATGTACATATGCAGTGCTTAGATCCAACAGTATCTCATGCTTTAATCCTTTAACAGCACGGAGGTTAGCAAAAATCTATCTTCAGCCACAGATTTAAAGATTCTTTTTAAGACAGGAAAAGACACTGTGGAACTAATCTATGACCTATAAATCCTGTTTAACCAAGCTCAACCAAGCTTTTCAGCCTACGCCACATGATGGATATGGAATATGTTAAATTTACATGAAAGAGAATGCTGTAGTCTTAAAATATGTTTTACATGTTGAGAGTAAAAATATAAGTCTATTGTGCTTAGGCAGTGAAGAATAATACTTTGGAGATCATTGTGATACAGTCTCTAGTTACTTTGGCGGCAGTATTATTTTTAAACATGCTTTTCGACTGACTATTCTCAGTTTCATTTCAAAATAAAACCATAGGCAAACATAATTTCTTTCATTTTCTAAGGAAAGAAAGTTTCACCATAGGTGAGATGAAATCTAATTTTAATATGGAGAAGATTTACTTAGCAATGCAAATGTGAATGTAAATATGTTTTAGGGAATTTTTAAAAATGAGTTGATTGATGTAATATGTGAGTATAGAAAACAAAAATTAAATTTCAGTGAAATCTCTGTACCCATCATTTTGCCCTCCCTCACCATATACTTATACACTTCCCTATACCAGACTGTATATTTAAAACAGAGATGTATGGTTTTGAGCAAGAGAGAACACAAGTTTTTAACAACTTCATTGACTGCAAAGTTACTTATCCAGGGAATCATAACAAATTTTTCCATTATCATGAAGTATATTTAAAGCAACAGAAAATAAATTTCCTGTCAGTTATTCTTATTTGCTATAGGGGTGTGTGTGTGTGTGTGTGTGTGTGTATCAAAAATATGCTCTACTAAACATCTCCCTTTGGAAGAATCCAGCTGGTTCTGTATTAATTCCACAACATAAAAATGTTTGTAGCTTTAAAAGCAAGATGAGATCAGGTTAAATCTTGAGGTCTTTGAAATGTCTCTGCAAGAATTGTGAAAGTATGTTACTGAGTATTTCATTTAAAAAACAAAAAATCTCGAAAAGAATTGTTCCCTTTAGTGAAGGGATAAGCAAATAAACAGTAGCATCTGCTTCTCCATTTTGTTAAAAAAAAAATTGGTGTGATATCTGAGGATATAAGAAAGTATATAATGCAAGTACTGTAAATGAAAAACAGTTCATTATAAATAATATGGTGAATTTATTTAGCTATACAAGTTTCAACAAATTTCAACAAATACTTATTAAGTGCCTACCAAGCACTATTCTAGTTGCTGGGGCTACAACAGAGAACAAAACAAATAAAAACCTTGCCTTTAATGAGCTTACAGTCTAGTGGGGGAGAGAGCCTTTCCCCTAAAACATGGATCTTTTTTGAGGTTAATAATATTGCAAGACTTGAGGTCTGGCTAGATGGGATACGGACAAAAGAACAGAGGAGCCAAAGATACCTCTTAGAAGTTTTCCTACTCTGCCATCACATTTGTTTTAGACTGGGTAATTTATAAACAACATAAATTGATTGCTGTCAGTTCTAGAGGCTGGAAAGCCCAAGATCAAGGTGTCAGCAGATTTTGGTGTCTGGTAAGCACCTGTTCTTCATATTCAGCACCTTGTTGCTTTGTCCTCATATGTCAGAAGCAGCCAGCAGGTTCCCTGAAGCCTCTTTTTAAGGACACTAGTCCCATTCATGAAGACACAATCCTCATGGCCTAATCACCCCCGAAAAGCCCTACTTTTTAACATCAGCATATTGAGGATTAGATTTCAACCTGTGATTTCTTTTTTGAGATAGGATCTTGCTCTGCCACCCAGGCTGGAGTGCAGTGGCAGAATCATGGCCCACTGCAGCCTCAACCTCCCTGGCTCAAAGGATCCTCCCACCTCAGTCTCCAGAGTAGCTGGAACCACAGGTACATGTCATCATGCTCAGCTAATTTTTTTTTTTATTTTCTGTAGATATGGGGCTTTCCCATGTTGCTCAGGCTCGTCTGGAACTCCTGAACTCAAGCACTCTGCTTGAGTGCTCGATTTACAGGTGTGAGCCACTGCTCATGGCCAACATATGAATTTTGGAGGGACACAAACATTCAGACTATAGCAACCTCCCCACTTCAAATTTCATATAGAAACTCCTTATATATGGGCTCATAACATTCTGTGCATATGTTTATCACAATACCTTATTTCATTGTATATTTGCCTTCAAAAACTTGTATTTACTTGTCTTTGTTCCTCATTGAAACTTAAGTAAAGGACTATGTCTTTTCTTATGTTGATCCCTCAGTGCTTGGCTCTTATCATTCAACAAAATGCATGGACAGAGGAAGTGAGCAGAGAACTATAGATGGAGTAGATTTTTGAAATCAGGAACAGAAGTTAGTGGAAGCAGACAGTGCATTTTATTTTGGAAATATTAAAACACCTGCGTAAAACATCTAGTTTGAAATGTTCAATATCCCCAAAACAGTTGAAAATATGCATCTGAGTGCAAGGAAAGGAATAGAGAAAAAGTTATTCTCCTACCACTTGCTGAGTGCTTAGTATGTGCCAAACATTTTGCCAACTAATGATCACATTTATTTTAATTTAGGGTTCTTAAATTAAGGCTTAGAAAAGTTGAACAACATGCCACAAGGTCATCAGTTAACATGCAGGGAAGTCAGTCAAAACCCAGATATGTCTGATTCCAGAGTTCATGGTGTACATGGATAATTAAGAGTTTCATAAGTAAATGTAATAATAGTAAATATTGAAAAACCTTGCTAGAGTTTTATGCAAGAATAAAAGAACACCATAAACCAAACCATGGAAATGCTTACATATTAGGAGTTAATAGAGGAGAAGAAGCCAGCATAGGTGATTGAGGAGTAATCGTGGAAGAGCACAAACAAGAGGAAGTTTCCAGGAGGTAGTGATCATGATTTTCAAATGTCACAGAGGAATCAAACTGTGGATGAGAAGAGATCATTGACTCTATCAATTATAAACTTTGAAGCAGCCAATTTCAGTACAGTAGTGAGATTGAAGCCACGTACTGCATTGGATTTGAAGAATTAGTAAGAACTAAGAAAATGGAAACAGTAGGCTTTTGAAATGGGACAGTAGGTTGAGAGGAGACTGAATCAGGGCAAAACTTTCATATGAATTGGAAGGCAAAATACAAGGGAAACTACATTAGTGAGGAGATATATACTAGACATCAAGTTAGTGATGTGATTGACAAGAAGAAACTGACAGACCAAGTTAGAGATCAAGTTGCCTTAATGATAAAGAATACAGAAATATGCAGTGATGATCACATCATTCAGAAGAAAACAACATGATCCTATACAACAGTACAGGCTTCCCAGGTTGCCAAGCCCCAACAAGAACATAGAGCTGGGGATTTATTAATACTCACCTCTGGGATGAGGATTAAAATAAAAGTTTGCCTTTGGTATTCTCACAGTAGAGATGATATTATATACTCCCACTCTTGTCTAAAGTTGGTTCTCAAATATACTTCATATTTCCAAGGGCAAGCACCTATCACTGGCCGAGACATAATTATCACTTAGATTTTTTGTCTCCATCTGGCATACAAAAAACTAGACAGTCCCTTGTTACTGATGAAGACGCTTAACAGTGACATTTGTATGCACAGAGCTTGCATTGACAGCATAGATGCTAACATGACTATTTCCAATTCAAACTATCAAAATATCAAGTACAACATGATATTAGCTTCTTAAGTAAATTGAATTTCTTCTGGCATAAAATAGTCACAATCTGATATTTTTCCACCTTTCAACTAAAATAATTGTTTTTCTTGATGACAGTCTAATCTTTCACATTTTGTCACTTACCATAGTGAATAGTATTATTAGATAATTTTATGGTAATGTGGGTAGTTGTATTTTAGTAGATTTGCTTGTAGCTGAATATTTTTTTCTTGTCTGTCAAAATCAAAAGGCTCAGATATTTGCTAATGTACTGTATATATAAGCATGGAAGGCATGTACATAGGTGTGTGCACATATAGGCATGTGTACAAGTATGCATGCATTGTCCAGAGTATTTTCACTAGTTATCTCATTTCCAGCTGTAAACCCTGGAAAGTAGACATAATAGAAATTATGCCCAATTCAATGGTAAAATAACTGAGTCTTGAGAAATTTTAATAACACATTCTTGCTCCACATGAATATCTTATTAAAATTTCTCACAGCAAGAGTTGGCACTGGAATGTAAGTCCTGTGCAAACAACTCAATGCTCTTTGCACTATAACAATTTGTCTCTGATATATAAAGAACTCCAAGTCATCCCTTTTTGTCTTTCAGTGAATATTTATGGTTCGGTTAAGTTTCCCTGCCTGGAGATATAATCTAGTTTTTATTCTATTTATATTAAAATCTTAAATGCCCAGAAAACTGGGGCATTCTGGTTAATTGGACTTGGTGGTTAGCTTAAGGTAAAACAGAACTTTTTACAAATTGTCATTCTTGTTGAAAATCATTCTTAAATATGAATCTACTTTCCATTTTAATCCAAATGATCATAATATAATCTTTTATAATTGAAAACCTTATAGTACATCAGGGTTGCCATTTAAACATGAGTTGTTATTGTAAAGTGCTCTAGATATAAAGGATGTTGTAGAGGGAACAAAACGTCTAGTCGTCCCAGGATATCCGTTGCAAATTTTTAAAGACCCCATGTGAGTTTCTGAAAAAGCACCAGATTTAGGGTTCGAAATCTTGAATCCAAGTCCAATTCCGCTAATAAATAGCTATGTAACCTCAATATCTCTTTCTTCTTCTCAATCTGATTTTCCTTAATGGAAGAAATGAAGCTAAATGATATTTGAGGTCCTTTCTGGCTTTAGAATCCCTGTCATTCTGTGACTTGCCTTCTTGTCTTTTGCTCTTCCACTGAAAGAATCCTGCTTAATCGACCTTTCCAGTTAGTTGGATTCTAATTAATTACAAGTTTACTAAATCTAGGTGAAGTCCTCAGACAAGTGAGATAGATTTAAGTTGAGCTGTCATAATTCTTTCTGAATTTCCTATAAGCAAGAAGAAGTGAAGAAGATACCACACTTCCCTTTATGTCAAGGGGTAGTGATGATGGCAGCCATGTATAGTTAAGAAGGCAATGTTAGGCCAGTGAAGACTAGTCTATGAAGTCATTTTTCCTGTTACACAATAGGTGCTTGATACAATTTTGTTAAATGAATGAATTTTAATAATAGAAATTAGAATTTTAATAATAGAACCACTACACATAGAAAGGAACAACCAGTATCAGCCTTTCCAAAAATATACTAAAAAGTAAAGAGCATCAATATAATGAAGAATTTACATCAACTAATGGGCAAAACAGCCAGCTAACATCAAACAGCAGTATTAAACTCAGATATATTATTGTTAATCCTAAATTGAAATCGACTAAATCCCCCAATCAAAAGATACAGCCAAAACCCATCGGTATGCTGCATCCAGACCCATCTCACCTGCAAGGATACACAAAGACTCAAAACAATGGGATGGAGAAATATTTACTAACCAAATGGAGAGCAAAAATAAATAAATAAATAAAAAGCAGGAGTTGCAATTCTTGCCTCTGATAAAACAGACTTTAAAGCAACAAAGATTAAAACAGGCAAAGAAGGACATTACATAATGGTAAAAGGATCAATGAAACAAGAAGAGCTAAAGATCCCAAATATATACGCACCCAATACAGGAACACGCAGATAGGTAAGACTTGTAAAGAGACTTAGACTCCCACACAACAATAGTGGGAGACTTCAACATCAATATTAGACAGATCAACGAGACAGAAAATTAACAAGGATATTCAGGACTTGAACTCAGATTTGGAACAAGTAAACTTAATAAACATTTACAGAACTCTCCCCTTTAAATACACAAAATATACACTCTTATCAGTACCACATCATACCTACTTACAGGTTTAAATGAAGTATTGGTTGGCTGCTTGTTTGTTTTTTTCTCCCCTCATATTTTCCTGCCTCCATTATTAAGCACAATTATTGGCATAAAAGAGGTTTTCAATACCCATTTTTAGACTGCATTCTAGCCTGGGCAATAAAGCAATACTCCCGTTGTCTCTCCCTCTTCCTTTTCCTCTTTCTTCCTCTCCTTCGTTCTTTTTTTTTTAATTCTTTTTTTTTCTTTCTTTCTCTCTTTCTTTTAAATAAATAAAAGAATTTTAAAACCAAAACCCTTTGTGGACCCAAAATATCTGAGACGTATCTCAATTTAGAGAGGTTACAGATGTGCTGGTGACACAACCTCAGGAGGTCCTGACAACATGTGCCCAAGGTGGTTGGGGTACAGCTTGCTTTCTCCTTTTTGGGGAGACATAATACATCAATCAATGCATGTATGATTTATGTCATTGGTTTGATCTAAAGGGGTGGGACAACTCGAGGTGGGGAGCTTCCAGGTCATAGGTAGATTTAAAAATTTTCTGTTCGGCAGTTGGTTGAAAGAATTATTAGTAGTAGAAAACAATGCCTGGGTTACCATAAGGGGTTGTGGAGACTTAGGTTTTATCATGCAGATGAGGCCTGCTTTAGAGAAAATAGACTGTAAATGTTTCTTATCAGACTTAACGTCTGTGTTGATGTTAATGTTGGAAGGATATAATGAGGCATGTTGGACCCCATGTTCCTTCATGACCTGAACTAGATTTTCAGAATGCCCTTGGCCAAGAGGAAGAATCCATTCGAATGATCGGGACCTTAGAATTTTATTTTGGGTTTATACCTTTAGAGTGGCAATATTAAAGATGAAATACCTTATACAGAAGTCTACTCTGCCTTGGGTCACACTGTGAGGCTACAGTAGAATTTCATTATCTTCCTTCAAGTTGTCATTCTCAGTCTAATTATGAAATAAATATAACTTCATAATATGTTTCCTATTGAAAGATAAAAATATAATCTGGTTTAGGTTTAAATTCCAACCAGCCACTTCTATACTGCATCCTGTGAATCCATGATGATATTTGTTTTCTAAGTATAGACAATGATGCATAGAGAAAATAAGTCCAGGTTTAATATTATATTTGCCAAGTATAGAGGCATATTTAGAGGTCAGCAGAGTGCATGAAATCCCTGTATTCTTGATGTTGACCTTACTTTGTTTATCTCTCTGTGCTGTCCCTGAATAATTAAAGTGAACCAATGTGTTTCTTCTTTACACTCTCAAATCCACACAGCGGGGAACCAGGGAGAGAACATTTCAGTGAAAGGCAGGTCTGGTTTCTCTTGTGCTCAAGTGGAATTGTAGTTACTAAGCTTTAGAGCACAGCACAAAGCTGAATTTGACTGTTTCTTAAGTGGCCTAACCTAAGAGGAGTTAATGTTGTTTCAACTGCTATGATTATTAAATATTCTCCATATTTTAATCAGTTCAGGTTTTGGATTTATGCCTCCTGACAGGTTCATGAGGGGTACAGTTTAAAAAGCAATTTTGAAAATTGAAAATGGAATTTTTTAAAATTCTTACAAGTATTTCCTTGTTTGGTCAGCAAGGGTAAATGTTTGAGGCAATTATCAGTGAGTTGTATGTGCTCTCTGGCCCTAGGGTTCAGGGTATTGTTTGGATAATAGACCAATCCCAAGTGCAAATAGCATCAAGGAGGGACAGCTGTGAGCTTGGGGAGAAAGAGAAGATCAGGAGTACCTGGCGTGAAAATCTTCCTCTGGGAGTCTTTAACGAGTGACAGATTTTCTCCCGTAGGGATGTAGAAAACTTCAAAACTGCACATTCCAATTGGTTGCAGAGTTTTAGACAAATGGTTCCCAACTTCACCACTATTGACATGTTGGACAGAAAAATGTCTTGTCATATATGTCTTGAGGAGGTGGACTGTCAGGATGTTTAGCAGCATATCTGACCTCTACCCGCCGGATGCCAGCAGTACCCTTCCCCAAGTTGTGATCATCAAAAATGTCTCCTGACATTGCCATTGGCCCCCTGTTGAGAAACACTCATTTCGTACCCAATTTGAGAAACACTCTTTTCCATCAGTGCTTCCCAACTTAGTCCTGGTACTGGTAAAACAAAATCTATTGTTACTGGCTCACTTTTTCCTCAAACCCCTCTTCAAAGCCCTAATTTCTTTTTTCCCTTTCCATCCTTCCCTCCTCCTATTTCTTTCTTCCGAGGCCTTTGTTAGAGGGTTTAGACAATTCTCCAGTTTATAGTTTGGGATAGAAACTATTAAACTACATGCATTTAAATCTAAGCCTCTCTGCATTGCTGTACTTTTAGTACAATGGCAACTCCCCATATAATTTTAACCCCAATTAACTTGTCATATCCTGCATCTATTTGAGAGTCTTAAGCCAGAGAAATATATTTGTAACACATTGAATATATACCCAGTTTGTACTATACTTGTTTTCTGGTAATGCATAAAGATGGAAAAATCCAGGGTGTCATTGCTGACTATTTATTTAGATCAAAACTAAACAACCTATAGCAAAGGAGGCCAGAGTGACCCCTGAAGCAACTAATAAATGATCCTCTAATCTTGCAAAGATAGCCATATTTATCTGTAAGATTTTCTTTCTTCCTCTATTCCTTTCTCTTCTCTTACACTCTTCATTCTCCCTATGTTCACTTTTTATCGTCTCTTCCCTGCCTTACTTTAGACCTGTACTATTTGGAGGCATTTCTTAGCTCTTCTGATACTGTTCTTTGCTAAAAGCTTACAAGGACACAGAAGCTGAAAGAAAATGGCACATTCGGAGATGCACATAACATAGGATGGCAAGAAGCGTGAGGGCATTGGAGACCATAGCAGGAGTGAGGCTAACAGGCCTTATACAAGTAGTACAGCTTCATTTCGAAAATAGAAAGGACACAGATAATCACCAAGAAAAATAACTACAACTTCCATCATCCAAAGATACTTATTACTAAGATTTCCATTTGTTTTCTTCCAGATTACATGTCTGTGGAATAGGGATGTAGGGTTGTATTTTGTTTTTGGTTTTGTGTGAGAGGTGACAGCACATAATTGTAGATGTACTATATGCATGAATTCTGTTTCTTGCCCAACATGGAAAATTATCTAGTTACTGAGGGTAGAAAACATGAAAAACTTAATTAAATTTTTAAAGGAGTTTGTTGGTTTTTTTTTTTTGGTTTTTTTTTTTTGTTTGTTTGTTTTGTTTTGTTTTGTTTTGTTTTGTTTTGTTTTTTTGAGACGGAGTCTTGCTCTGTCTCCAGGCTGGAGTGCAGTGGTGCAGTCTTGGCTCACTGCAACCTCTTCAAGCGATTCTCCCGCCAAAGCCTCCCAAGCAGCTGGGACTACAGGCGCGTGCCACCACACTCCTCTAATTTTTGTAATTTTGGTAAAGATGGGATTTCACCATGTTGGCCAGGATGATCTCAATCTCTTGACCTCGTGATCCACCCACTTTAGCCTCCCAACATGCTGGGACTACAGGCGTGAGCCACAGCACCCAGCTAGGAGATTTTTTTTTTTTTTTAAGTGGAGAATAATCTCACAGTGAAAGAAAAGCACAGTAAGTACAACCAGGTCTAATAAAAGATGAAACTCTCTCCATCATTCTACTTCTTTCCAGGGCCAGATGATGTCTCATCTCTGCATCTCTCTAGACATATGCCACATTCTCAAGCTTCTGTCTAGATGGGATTTCTTTCTCTGTTCCCATATGATGTTGTAACTCCAGTTCTGACTCAACATGATCTGGCATCTTGGCTTCCGCAGTTGTGTATCTGTGTCTAGATTTCTGAAAGAGAAAGAGAGAATACAATTGCCTCTAAGTTTGGTTGTCCAATTCTGGTCTAATTAACTATGGTTGGTGGCCATGGGGAGGAGACATAGTGGGATCATAGATGTCTTGTCTAGGTCTCTGTGCTGAGAGACAATGATCTACATATCTAATATGCTTATGTGGTTACAAATTCTTTGGATTTTCTGACTGCATAATATTCCATGGAATGAATGTGTTACCAGTGGAGGAGATCCGAGTTACCCTGACCAGCAGCATAGCTGTATGGGTCCATAACAACTTCAGTCCTTGCCTCCTCAGAAGAAAGAATTCGACTGAGGGGCATAAAGCAGAAAAAGAGACTGAGGCAAGGTTCAGAGCAGAAGTGGACATTTATTTTAAAAGTCTTCAGAATGAGAAAGAAAAGGAAAATTCACTTGGAGGAGTCCCAAGGAGGCCACCTGAAGGTCCAAGGGAGAAAAGATAACAAAAAAAGATGTCGTTAACTTTGATCCTAGGGCTTTATAGGCTCGTCTCTTTCCCATGATTCTACCCTTAGGGTGGGTTTCTCACAAGCTCCGTGCGTTCCTTACTGTTTGGAATTGAGCTCGCACAGTGTGTTTAGGGAGTTAAACACATGCCCATCTGAAGCTTTCTTCCCTTTTCCAGTGGTGTGTTCCTGGAAGATCGTACTTCGCTATTTTTGTCTCTTAACATGCACGTCCAGGAAGTTGCTTCTCCTAGGGGCCTATCAAGAAATTGCCTCTCCTAACACCGGCTGCCAACTTATCACTATTTGAAAGGCATTGCAATAATTGCTGAACCATCAACTGACATTTCTAGTGGGTGATAGGGAGCGCCCTCTCCTGCCCTGCTCATGCCTATCTACTCATAACAATTGTAGTAGGCTCCTTCCATATTTGAGTCTGCTTTCTTCTAGCCAGTGGATGAGGAAGGAGATTGGGGATCATGGGTGGGAAGTTTTACGAGTCAAGCTTTGAAGTGTCAAACATCTCTTTTGCTCACACTTTACATTTCATTAGCCAGAATTCAGTCGCGTGACCACACCTAACGGAAATGGTGGCTGGGAAATGTAGTCCATTTGTGTGCCCAGGAGGAGAAGAGAACACGGATGTTGGTGAGAGGCAGTCTCTGCCTCTGGCTGTTTTATTTTGAGGCTATTTCAAAGGACAGTCATGTCCTTGGCCAGCTTATTCTTTACAGAAGAAAAATGAAATGCTGGATAGGTTAAGGGACTGATTTGGGTCGCATGTCTTATTTTTTTATGACATTATAAAATATTCTTACCTTTAATGTACATGTATGAATAAGACTTTAAAAGAAATGAAAGCTGATAAAAGCCAAATGTTGATCAAGATCCTTCAAAAGTTGCATCAGGACAATGATCTAGATTTTCAACCTGAAGTGTTTGGTGAGAAACTCTTAGGCTCTATCTTTCTTGTACTCCTTTGTAATTAATTTGAAACATTATTTTTTTTAATATAAGAGGTCCTGGCTGATATACATTATAATTCAACACAAACAAATGATACAGAAAAGTATACCATGTCAACTGGCTTACAAAATACACCAGGAAAATACGTGGCTGTAGAAAATGAACATGAAAAAAAAGAGCTCATCAAATTATGTAATACTCTGCCCACTACCCCCTCCTGTATAAAGAAAATATAACAATAATAGTCCAAGTAACCAGTGAAGATCAATTTTATAAAATCATCAGCTTTCTCTGTTGAGTAAAATGTGTAGTCACAGATATTTCCCTGGTCACCTGTTTGTTCCCATTTTGAGTAGTCGCTGTTAGGGAATAAGCTACTGAAAACTGTAGGATGACATTCCATTATTTCTCCATAGGGAATATGTGTAAAATCATAAGAGGATTCATAACCTCATCTATCAATAGCTTTCCACATTATTTTGTAGTTTGAAAGGATTATAGCTTCCGCACCATTATCTCAAAACTGAAAATTAGTATTTAATATAAAGAGAATTAAAACATGGTAATCTTACTTATCTAAGTAAATAATTTTATATATTGGCCTGAGCCTTTTAATATAGGAACATTTATATTAAGAGAAAATATTAATTTGATATTTACCCTTCAACTGATATACAATTTTTAATATCAATTTTTAAATTAAAGTTTGGTTAATAGAACATGATTCTAACTTGGGGAAGGAGAATGAAAGGATGACTTGAAAGGGCATTATTATGAAAAGGAGCATTCATTATTTATTTTAATTAAATTTGAGGTCTACTAAAGCAGCGTGGTCCAACATTGTAGAACACATAGTATTTTCTTCGTATAGCACTTACATATCTATGCCCTTACTCCTAGTTTCAATTTATCTCTAAACATCCTGTTACAGAATGTTGAATTTATATTTAATTATATTTAATTTATATTTATGTTTATATTAATTGACACTGGAAAGTCCAATACAGTACTGCATGAAACTTTTCTGACGTCCCCAGATGACTCCCACAGGGAGCCATGACAATGACCTCACTTTCACAATAATGATAAGTATGTATCCTCCTGATATCATTTTATCATTTCTGTAATTTTAAGAGTTGAAAACAAATTCCATAAAACCATATTCAGTGGAATCTGAAGTTCATATATATTCATCTTTGGGAAGAGAAATAGCAAATGATTATGTGAATTAAGAAAATCATATTACCTTAATGATTAATATTATGAGTGACATCATAGGCTAATATGTACGCAGTCATTAAGTAAATGGGTTTTATTATTCAAGCATGGATTTTAAAATATTGAGTGCCTGCTGTTTGTTATGCACCATTTTAAGTGCTGAAGGTACAGTAATAAATAAGACAGGCATTTCTACTTTCATGTAGCTTACGTTCTAACAATCAACTAAACTGAAGTTGATTCCCAACTCTGACTTTTACCAATTGTGTAACCTGATAAAATTTATATAATCCAAATATCTGATCCTCAGCTTCCTCACCTATGAAATGCAGATAATATCATCTACTTTATAGGATTACTGTGAGGATTCAATGAGAAAAAGCACATAAAGTACTTTAGCAGAGTGCCTGGCACATAATAGATGTTCAGTAAATGGACAATGATGTCGCCATTATCATTAAAAGCAATTATCTTTAAATTATTCGTATTTTTATTAATAGTAATTATTTTTTTACCAAAATATCTCACAAGAAGACTTGAAATGTGAATCAACTATTTATTTATTTTGGATTATATGAAAATGAAATGAACGCGTATAGTTGTTTTGAAGTTCAACAAACCAAGAAATATTTGCCCACAAATAGAACACTTATCTGAGTCCCCAAGCTTTGTTCCTTCTGTATAGTGACTCAAGACCCTTTTAGAAGAAGCAAAGGCATCATACAAATCAATATGTATTCACTGAGGACATCTGAAGTAAGAGACAATGTACCCAGAAATTAAGACTGTTTCCTGTCCTCAAGGAATATGCAATCCAGAGACCATTGACCAGATAGGGCAGATATTGCTTCCGAATAAAAGAGGAGAATGGATGGTAACCACTGAAAGATTTAAATAGGATCTCTCCCATTAGCTATTAACTACCCCATTTGCAAAATCACAAAAGTAACAATCTAGATCAGAGAATATTTCCATTTGAGAATATATTATGGAACTAAGACTTAAATCTAGAAAAATTAAAACTTAGGTAGATATCCTGAAATTCGTTTAAAAATTCTTAAAATTATGAATGATGTAGACAGAGCATAGACTTTTTATCAACACTTGGAATCCAAGGTTTAGAGCAATATGTGGGCAGGCGTGGTATTTGGAAGAAAGAATCACAGGTTGTACAGTTGTTAGAAGAGGCGTTGAGGTTGTTAGCAGAGATGTTGGGGTTGATATCTTTGCCAGTAACCACTCTTTTCCACAAAACAACACTAAGTATTCTTGTTAGAGAAGAAAACGGGGCTGATGCAGCATGGCATTTTCGTGTGTGTGTGTGTGTGTGTGTGTGTGTGTTTGGAGATGTAAGAACAAATACCTATGAATAGCCATTTATGCAAAGCTTATATACAAATGGTCAAAAAGTATATGAAAAGATGTTCAAGGCTGGGTACAGTAGCTCACTCCTGTAATCCCAACACTTTGGGAGGCCAAGGCAGGCAGATCACGTGAGGTCAGGAGTTCGAGACCAGCCTGGCCAACATGGTGAAACCCTGTCTCTACTAAAAATACACACGTTAGCTTGGCATGGTAGTGGGCACCTGTAGTCCAGCTACTCTGGAGGCTGAGGCAGGAGAATGACTTGAACCTGAGAGGCGAAGGTTGGGTTGCAGCGAGCTGAGGTCACACCACTGCACTCCAGCCTGGGTGACAGAGCAAAACTCAGTCTCAAAAAAAAAAAAAAAAAAAAGATGTTCAAAATCACTATTCATCAAAGACATGCAAATCAAAACCACAATGAGACATTGTACCTCACACCCATTAGAATCATTACTGTTAAAAAAGAAGGAAAAGGAAATTACAAGTGTTGGTGAGGATGTGGAGAAATTTGAATCCTTGTACACAGTTAGTGGCATTGTAAAGTAGAAGCTGCTATAGAAAATAGTATGGAAGTTCCTCCGAAAAGTAAAAATAGAACTACCGTATGATTGAGCAATCCTGCTTCTAGGTATTTATCCAAAAGAAATGTAAGCAGATCTCAAAGAAATATTTGCACACCTTCCGTGTTTACAGAAGCACTATTCACAATAGCCAGCAGGTGGAAGCAAGCTAAGTGTCCATCGGCTGATGAATAGATAAACACAATGTGGTATATACATACAAAATAATATTATTTCACCTTAAAAATGAGAAAAATCCTGTCAAATGCTACAACATGGGTGAACTTTGAGAACATTATGTTAAGGGAAATAAATCACAAGAACACAAATACTGTATGATTCCACTTATATGAAGTATGTAAAGTAGTCAAAATCATAGAAACAAATAATAGAATGGGGGTTGCTTGAAGGAGGATGGAAAGAATTAATGGGGGTATAGTGTTTCAGATTTGCAAGATATAAAAGTTCCAGACACCTGTTGTATAACAATGTCAATAATACTTAACATTACTGAACTATATACTAAAAAATATTTAACATGCTAAATTAATGCCATATGTTTTTTATCACAATAAGAATTCATTTTATAATTTGTTTTTTAAAAAAACAATAAATATCTTAATTCTACTATGCTATTCCAATATGATTTGATCCTATTAACTTGTAGTCTTCTTATTTTTAAAAACCCATCCTCAGCTTCTACTGGAAGCAAGTTGCATTCCTTCTTCTGGGTACAAAAATGAGTCAAATGCTTATAGCTAAGAGAATATAGTTTTAGATATGTGTCTCACAAGAATGTTTACAAGATGTAAAAGAAAAAAATCATTGGTTATTTATGCATCTGTTGTTAGAAAGTTGTAGATTTCTGTCTATTTCCTATAGAATTTTAAGTACCACATTAAATCACGTTATTTAGTGCTAGCAGATACCCTCAGAATTACGTAGTATGAGGGGTTTAAAAATAGAGAGCACATTTTCCCCTTTTTTATAGATGATTTTAAAATCCTTACAGGAGCATTTATTATATTCCCATTTACCACCACTGAGTCTCATCATTCTTGAACATTTTTTTTTTCAGTTTCTTTATATGCCCATTTCCTTTTGGTAATATCTTGCTTTTCCTTTTTAAATTTGAACTTGAATATTAAAACAGATGCAAAGAAGAGTACTACTTACACATAAACTCTTGAACTGCATTTTTATCATTTTCTCTGTGGGAAAAAACCCAATTGTATGAAATTGATAGCAACATTTTAGTATATCCTCGGGCCCCCAGGGAAAAGCAATGTGCTTAGACAGATGATCTGATTTTATGAGCACATAGCTAACATCTAGCACTGAGCATTTGTCTTTATGCTCCTACTTCTTTCAGGGACTATGAAAACACATTTAGGCACTAGTTTGACTTTCCAACAATGGACTGCAAAGTCTGTGACAAAACATATCATTTCATTGCTCTTTTTCATGGTGCACATCAAAGTATAGATCACTTTCAGCATAGAATCTTAATCTGAGCTTGTTAATAAGAAAACAAGAACCTTAGTACATGAACTCATTTTATTATCTACCCTCACTGAGAACCGTGATTTGGATTCCACTCAAATAAAAATTAGTTTATATGTTGCTCTGCTGCAACTGTTGAATTTATTCATTATGCTGTAATATTTGCTTATGAAACTGCATTTGGAAATCCTTTGGTGTATATCAAGATGAAATTACAGTGCTCAGGGATATTGATTATTGCTTGTAATTGCCATCATAATAGCCAACAATTCTCTCTCTCTCTCTCTTTTTTTTTTTTGCCTTCTTTCTACCTCTAAATATTATACCAAACCAAATCAATATCCAACATATTGGGACTCTTACATTGTCTCAAAAATCCAATTGTTCTCCTTCATAAATATGCAAAAGATTGAAGATTTTATCTCCACACATTGAGTAAAGGAGCCTCATTCTGCTGGGTTTCTCCTTTATCCCATAGGACCATATTAGAGTGTTGCTGTATTGAATCAGTAATATGTGACATTTTTGTCACCTGCAAAGTAACCACAGGGCAGGAGTGGGGAGGCAGGGAGGCTACATCACTATGCTGCCTATATAGTGCTACACTTCTTGCTCATTAGTAAACGAAATGGTCAAAGGGAAAAAAAAACAGTCTGGAAGAGTTAAGCAGACATTTAAAAAGAAATCCATCTTTTTATGGTGTGGAGGAGATTATTTAAAAGCCTTAAAGGAACAGCGCAATGAAATGAAAAGAGTGCAACTAAGAGTCACTTATTCATTAAAATATATTTGATCTTATTATTTTTATATTGTTTCTTCCTTCTGGGGATAAATTAGGTGCCTTTAGAAGCAGTAATAATTGTTTTAGGTTCTCATCAACTAAAGTGTAGTTTCTTTATAATGCTTACTCATTCATCCAAAATAGTTAAGACAGTCTTTAAAATTTACTAGAAGAACATTTGACGTACGGAAGAATGGATGTGTATTATGTAGTACTGTTTGAACAGATAATATGTGTTGAACTCAGGTCAGTTAACCCAGATGATTAGAACATGATGCTAATCTGGTGAAGCCTGTAGTTGTCAGGTAGCATGGGGCAATGCAAATACACTATTTTGGAAGCCCCAGATTCCAGTTTCATCCATGCCATTAACTCGCTATGTTATTTTTAGGTGAGAAAATTTCATCCTCTGGGCCTCAGTTCCTCTAACTTCAAAATGAGAAGGATGGGCTACTAGATGATTTCTGAAGGTCCCTTCCGACTCTGTGATTCTGTAGCCATCATTCTCACATTCTTGTTATTAGTCAGAAAAGGAACATAATAGTGTGGCTCAATTAAACATCTTTCCTCATGCCAAGTTCAACACAAAGCATACTTATTCTATGCCTCAACAGGCCTATATTCGCATCATAATGTGTCCAATAACTGCATAACCCTACTATGGTATGCTATAGTATATTGTTTAAAAGCAGTGGCTCTGGAGCCAGACTGCCTGGGTTTGAAACTCATTGTAATCAATTACTAGCTGTGGGGTGGTGGAAAAGTGACTTAACCTCTCTGCTTTAACTGTCTCATCTGTAAAATAGAGATACTGACTGGAATAAAGTTGTTATGAAGATTAAATAATATAATAACTTTATGAAGTGTTTAGAGCAATACCTGGTGAAAGTAATCACTCAAATGTCATCTCTCACTAACATTATTATAATAATTACTATTTTCACCACTCTACTCCTACTAAACCTCTTTAGGTCTCAGTTCAGTCATATAGAACATTAGGATAGTAGTAGCAACTTCACAGACACATAAGGATCAAAACAATGGAGATAAAGTGCCTAACTTGGAGCCTGGTCCTTCCAGGCGCTTAATAAATCATGTTAACGTAAATGGAACCAACTATTCCTGTGGTTGGTGTTATCCTGTAAATGTTTTCCACTCCCTAATACTCATGAAAATTTTTTTATTTAGTTACAAAATCAATACAAGCTCAAGGCAGAAAAGTTCAGAAAATTCCCCTACCATACAAAGGTAACACAAATTATTATTTTCCTGTGTACATATGTACTTTTTTTCCTTTAAAAATGAAATGATGCCACCCATTCTCTTTTGAAGCCTGCCATTTTTCACATGGTGGTATCTGTAAACACTTTTCCCAGTGAATAGATAGTCATTTGCCACACAATTTGTAATGATTGTATTATATTATGTGTTTATAAAATAATTTACTTAATGAAATAGCAATTACTGGGCATTTAGATGTTTATTTTTTGCTATTATAAATAACACTGCAAGGAATGGCTTCTTATATGCATTGTCATACACATCACTTCCTGAGGAAAAATTTCTATAGCCATAATTATTGCATCAAAAAATAGACATTTTTAAAGTCATTTGATACATGAGGCCAAATTGCCCTCCAGAAAGACCTGTGAATCTGTACTACCCTCAGCAACCCAGTCCTTTAAAAAATCTTTTTTTTTTTAATTGCATTTTAGGGTTTGGGGTACATGTGAAGAACATGCAAGATTGTTGCATAGGTACACACATGGCAGTGTGGTTTGCTGCCTTCCGTCCCCTCACCTGTATCTGTCATTTCTCCCCATGCTCTCTCTTCCCACCTCCCCACCCCCCGTCCCTCCCCCATTTCCCCCCAACGGACCCCAGTGTGGAGTGCTCTTAACCTCATAATACTGAAACAAAATTCTCTATTGTAGTTATTTTTCATTAACATTCATGAAGGGTTTTTTTTTAATCCCTTTAAATACATATGCTTTTGTTCTTTAAATATGGAAGCTGGAAGTCAGTCTTAAAATAATGTTAGTAATTTATGCATTTAGGCATACGTTACATGTACAAGGTGATGTTGGCTTTATGCTTAGTGAAATTTTTTGTTGTATATTAAAATGTAGCACTAGAATGTGTTTTGTTTAGCAATGTATTTTACTGCCCCAGGTGGTACAGTAGAGTGCTTAAGATTAAAGACTTTGGTCAAGGTGATGAATATGCTAATTATCCTGATCTGCTCACTATACATTTATATGTATCGAAATAACACTATGTGATGCTGGTAGGCTGGGGCAAGTCCCCACGTGCTGGTGGGATCTTCACCGCAGCTGGTGTCCAGGCTCTTGACACTGTTGCAAGAATGAACTCAAGGACAAGTTGGAAAATAGTGAAAGTATGGATATTTATTGCAAAGGGAAAAGTACACACTCAAGAAAAGGGAGTATGAGTATACTCAAGAGAGAATCACCCGCAAGGGGGTTTGCAGCTACCTTTTGGGGATGTTTATTCAAGGGGTAGAATATTCATGAAAATCCCTGTAAAAAGGTGGAGATTTCTTGGAACAGTGGTGCTACCCATTTTTACACCAAACAGGGTTATTTCTGAAACTGCCATGGTGCTGTGGGGAGGGGGTTGTGTGATTTAGTGTGTGTTAATGAGCATATAATGAAGTTCAAGGTGAAACCTAGGTCAAATCCCACGCCATGGTGGGTCCAGTCAGTCTTAGCCAGCTTGGTCCACATCCTGTTTTTCAGAGTCTTAATAGCCCATAGCCTCTAATCATGTGAAACTGCTGCCAGGATTTTTTTTATTCTCTTGCAACCACTCTATATTATTCCCATCTCATATGTACCCCATAAATATGTACAATTTTTGTATATGTCAATTAAAGATTAAAAAAAAGAAAAGAAAAAACATTTTAAAAATGATAGGCTGGGTGTGGTGGCTCATGCCTGTAATCCTAGCACTTTGGGAGGCCGAGGTGGGTGGATCGTCTGAGCTCAGGAGTTCAAGACCAACCTGGGCAACATGGTGAAACCCTGTCTCTACTAAAATACAAAAAAATTAGCCAGGCATGGCGGCAGGTGCCTGTGGTCCCAACTCTTCGGGAGGCTGAAGCAGGAGAATCCCTTGAACCCAGGAGGCAGAAGTTGCAGTGAGCCAAGATTGTGTCACTGCACTCCAGCCTGGGCAACCGAGCAAGACTCTGTCTCAAAAAAAAAAAAAAAAAATTAAGGACTTTTTAGAACCCCAGTGACCTAGGTTCTGATTCTGGCTGTGCCCTTCAATTGCTAAGTGAATTTGAGCAAGTTATTCAACCTCCTTTGGCCTCCATTTCTATAAGTGCACAATGAGGATAATATTATAAACCATTTCACATGAGTGAAGAGCAAATGAGATACTAATGAGTGTTCAGTACAACACTTGGCACTTAGCAAGTATAAAAGTATGAAATTACTTTTATTTATTTGTTGTATAAGTATAAAAGCATATGCAGTTTTATTTATTTGTTTTTGGCAACTCCTTCCATGTGAGTACATTACTACTGTTTACAAAATGCCCATGTTACAATAGTCATGAACACTCAACAATCATTCTTTTGTAATTCAAACATGACAGTAGCATGACTCCATTTTTATGAAGTTCTACAAGAGGCAAAACAAATGTATGGTGGAAAAAAATGCAGAATGGTGGTTTTATCTCGGGGTAGAAATAGGGATTTACCTAGAAAACACAGAAGAGAACTTCTTGGCTTGATGAGAATGTTCTACATCTTGATAGGGGTTTGGGTTGCATAGGTGATAGCATTTGTCAAATCTCGGCCAATGTGTACATAAAATTGCACATTTTTTGTGCATCATTTTTTTTTTTTTTTTTTGAGACGGAGTTTCGCTCTTGTTACCCAGGCTGGAGCGCAATGGCGTAATCTCGGCTCACCGCAACCTCCGCCTCCTGGGCTCAGGCAATTCTCCTGCCTCAGCCTCCTAAGTAGCTGGGATTACAGGCATGCACCACCACGCCCAGCTAGTTTTTTGTATTTTTAGTAGAGAGGGGGTTTCACCATGTTGACCAGGTTGGTCTCGATCTCTCGACCTCTTGATCCACCCGCCTCGGCCTCCCAAAGTGCTGGGATTACAGGCTTGGGCCACCGCGCCCGGCCCTTGTGCATCAATTTTACATTAAAATTTGTTTAAAAAATTTCAAACTAGATAATGTGTGAGTTAAAATATATGAAGGGAAGTGTACTGATGTATGCAACATACTTCAAAATACTTAAACACTTTAAACTGGCCACGTGCGGTGGCTCACACCTGTAATCCCAACACTTTGGGAGGCCGAGATGGGTGGATCATGATGTCAGAAGATCGAGACCATCCTGGCCAACATGGTGAAACCCTGTCTCTACTAAAAATACAGAAATTACCTGGGCATGGTGGTGCCTGCCTGTAGTCCCAGCTAGTAGGGAGGCTGAGGCAGGAGAATCACTTGAACCTGGAAGGCAGAGGTTGCAGTGAGCTGAGATTGCACCACTGCACTTCATCCAGCCAGGTGACAGAGCGAGACTGCATCTCAAAAAAATAAAAAACAAAAAAAATTGACGGATGGAGAGAAGAATGGAGAAACGAATAAGTACGTGATAAATTGAGTATAGTCAAATGCTAACTGTGGAATCTGGTTAGTGAATATATGGGTGTTTATTATAAAATCCTTTAAACTTGGCTCTATATTTGATAGTTTTTATAATAAAACGTTGAATGAAAATATGACTGAAGCTAGTCTCTAAAGTTTGGTAGTGAGGATAATCTCAAATACTGGTGTCTAGGCCATTCTAATGATCAAAATGCCTAATGACACATCTCTGTTTTTGAATCAACTCTTAATGATCATATTTAATGAAAGGGAAGGGTGTAGTGTATAACACCACATGTAGAATGTGAGCACTCACTAGCCAGCCAATTGGGGAACACAAGGCCTCTTTCTTCTTAAAGGTCTAGATGAACAAAAGCAACAACAACAACAAAAAAGACAAAAGAGAACAACAAGGGCAATTTAGAATTACCTCTTAGTTATATGAAAATGTTGCTGAGCCTCACCCAGTTCCCTTGAGCTTGGCTACAGAATGATTGTTTGAAATTAATGGAGTTTGCATTTTTGTAGCTACTGGCTTTCGTTTTTATAGCTCAATCTTGTGTTTCCTTTTTACAGGCATTTCCTATTCAAACATGGATCTGGTTCCTCTGCGATCTTCAGTGCAGCTAGTCAGAACTACCCTCTGACATCCAATACCGTGTACTCACCTCCTCCCAGGCCTCTTCCTCGAAGCACCTTTTCCCGACCTGCCTTTACCTTTAACAAACCTTACAGATGCTGCAACTGGAAGTGCACAGCACTGAGCGCCACGGCAATCACAGTGACATTGGCCTTGTTACTAGCCTATGTGATTGGTAAGTCCTTATTGTCCTGCCTCAGTTTTCTTCTTAATCAAAGTCTTGTTTTACTTGTGGTGGAATGGAGGTTTTTCTCTCAATTCTGGGATGTACAAATAGGGACCCAGGCTTAGAATTATAACAAATTGATTTTTTTCTTTTTCTTTCTTTTTTTTTTTTTACTTCCTAACCTTAAATACTGCTGAGGAGAGTAAGGAATGCTCTTTCAGAAGAAATATTTATACTACTAACAGTCTTATTGATTGCAATTACTGTAGTTAACCATTTTCCCTTCAATTAAAAGGTTGTTATGGTTTTCCCATTAGAAGTCATAAGTACCAATCCACAATAGCTTCTTAAATTATAGTTAAACAATAATACTGCTACTGAATTTTCAGGTAGCGATTTTATTAAAGCACTAGTTATTTGGAAGCTAGCAGAAAATTCAGTACAAGAATTCAGATTTTTACCCTGTGACCAAAACACATATTCTTATTTCACTAGGTAAATAACTGCAAAATTCTGTGGTTACTATGTGTTGAAAAGTAAAGCAGAGAGCAGTCATAAGGTGCTCTTTCCACTTTTAGGGAAAATAATGTTGTTGTTCCTGGGTCACCCTGATTAAAGTCACCCTCATTTGGTAGCAGATTGTATTGATTTTTCTGGATGGCATTTTATTGTGACAGAATATTAATTTCCTTTCTTGAGTGGTTCTGCAGTCTAAAATGTAAACTGACTTAAGCAACGTATATTTTGTGGAAGCACTAGTCCTAGAATGAATAGAATATCATGGTAGAAAACAAATTCTATCCAGGCATATCCCTAGTAAATTATTTTCAGGTTTACCCCAGTTTCCTAATTGAAGCGGATTTGTGCTCTAAGACACATTGAATGTGATTCTGAATGGCAGATAAAAAGAGACTTAGACTTTTTTATAAGTAATAAACTACATTTGGTTGATTTGCATTAATCTAAAATGAGAATAATTTAAAAGTTCACATAATGAGTTTGTGTTGGCATCGTAGACCAGTGTGTGGTAACTAAACACACAGCTATATTTTGCAGGGAGGCCACTGCTGTTGTAAACAGTATAGGGTCATAGCCGGTGCTGATGTTCATGATTCTCTCTTTTATATTTTTATCACACAAGCTGAATGTAGTTGAGCAATGCTTCTATTAAACGAATGATATTACTCTACAATATCAAAACTGTGTCTTTTACCTCAGACATTTCAGGATAACCCAACATGTGTGTTTGTTTGGTTTGGAGTGACCGGTGATGAGAAATACTGCTGAAGGGATGGAGGTGAAGGATGAGAAAGTCCTACAAGTCAAACATGATTTGAATATATCATTTAAAACAAGGAATAATATAAAAAGTTTAAATACATTAGAGTCCCTTTAAAATGGTCTTGCTCAATTATGAGATAAACTCTTTTTTATGGGTTATTTTCTATTAACTTTTACTGCATAGAGAGATAATATTTTAGATAAAAATCCTAACCCATGGTATAAACAAATTCAAGTAATAGCAATCTCTTTATTTAGGTTTATACTGTGTTCAAAACTAATTGTCTATTTAAATTTGTTATTATGGCCACTCCCACATCAAAATTTTATTATATATTCTGAAACTTGTTTAATTCAGTTATATATTCATTCATTCCGTAATTATTTCAAGAACTGTCTTTTCTTTTTTCTTTTGAGATGGAGTCTTGCTCTGTCGTCAGGCTGGAGTGCAGTGGCACAATCTCGGCTCACTGCAACCTCCGCCTCCCAGGTTCAAGTGATTCCCCTGCCTCAGCCTCTTGAGTAGCTGGGACTACAGGTGCACGCCACCACACTGGCTATTTTTTTGTATTTTGGTACAGACAGGGTTTCACCATATTCCAGGATAATCTCGATCTCCTGACCTCGTGATCCACCTGCCTTGGCCTCCCAAAGTGCTGGGATTACAGGTGTGAGCCACTGTGCCCAGCCAGGACTGTCTTTTTTAATAGAATAAACAATGGCATATGAATTTGGCATGGAAGTAAGACAACATAGTGCAATAGTTATTAACACAAATTTTCCAGACCTCTGCCACTCATTAGGCATGTTGCCTTGGGTAAGTTACTTAATCTTTTCAGGTCTCCATTTCCTCATCTGTAAAATAGACTTAAAATTATACCTATTGCATAGAATTGTTATAAAAATTAAATGAGTTAAAATATAAGTCAAGTACATGGAGTAGTGCCTAAAATATAGTAAGTAGCCTATAAATGTTAAATATTATTGTTACTATTACCAGTATTACCATCATAATTATTATTCACAATTAAAATTCACTAGTTCTAAGAATTAACAATTTTGTTTATTGCTGTATCCCAGCACTAAGAACAGTGCCTGGCACGTAGAAACCAGGCAGTAAAAGTTTGTTGAAAACAAAATGAATAATACTAAGCTCTTGTATTCGTTCATTGAATTCTCACAATAATCCTTAAGGATAGGTATCAGTATTATATGTATTTTATAAATGGGGAAACTGAGGCACAGCAAAGTGAAAAGGCCACATAGAGGTCACTTTTGAGATTAAGAGGGCACTTGACTGGGCACGGTGGCTCATGCCTGTAATCCCAGCACTTTGGGAGGCTGAGGTGGGTGGATCACCTGAGGTCAGGAGTTTGAAACCAGCCTGGCCAACATGGTGAAACCCCGTCTCTACTATAAACACACACAGAAAATTAGCTGGTCATGGTGGCAGGCACCTGTAATCCCAGGTATTCAGGAGGCTGAGGCAGGAGAATCTCTTGAATTAGGGAGGCAGAGGTTGCAGTGAGCGGAGATCATGCCACTGCACTCCAGCCTGGGTAACAAGAACGAGACTTCTCAAAAAAAAAAAAAAAAAAAAAAAAAAAAAAAAAAAAAACAGGGCATCTTGCTAAGAAATGAGGATGCTGAGCTATAAATCAGAGCAGACTGACTCTTGAGCGCTAGCCTTGCTGCTTTTCTAGCAGTGAAGTAAACTTTATAGCTTGTTTACTTCTCAGTCTACTGACATTTTTTTCTTATTAAATTACAAACTAATTTAGATATACCAAAGCATCTATTCCTATGGTGAGTGCCGCCAAGATTGGTTGATTGGTAAGCAATATCTGTTGAAATCATTTACCAGGAGATTTTTTAGATGCAGAAATATCATGCTAAATGCTGGCACAATAGCTTGAATGGGTTCAATATGAGAAGATGTTTATGGCAAACAATGGAACCTTGTTCCTGGTTCTGTCATGAACTGGACATTACGTGACTGGATAAATCAGTAAAAATCTCTCTTGATTTATCCCATCTGTGCCATATTGGTGACCACCTCAGGAGGATAGAGTAAAAATTCATAAATAGGCATTCAGGTGAAAGATGGCACATGAGAGCTATAATATACAAGATGATTTTTAAATGGCTTTCTGTGGTTGAAATAAAAAAGTATTATATTTCAAAATATGAAACCATTTCATTCTCAACTATTGCTGAGTCTGTAAGTCATCATTTTTTTCAATCCCCATTTACAGTTGCTGTACAACCCAAGTAAAATCTTTCACTGGAACTACTTGCTGCTTCTGTTTCCCGTGCAAATTCCTTTCTGCTATTTCATTTTCCTCTATTATCCATTATACATAACCTTTAGATACTAATGGCTGTATGCTGTGCTGCCCTCAATCCACTAGGGGAAATCGCATCGATATCAATGGGACATCAATAGTCATTCTGTGCATTATGGCTCTGTAAGTGGTCATTGGAAAGCAGTGGAAATCCAGCATGTGCAAAGCCAGAGCTGGGTTGTTCAGCCAAACAGTCATATCCCCACACCTACCCACTATACCTTTTGGATCGAGGGGAAAAAAATCATTCCTTTGAATAAGTTTTGAGTTCGAAAAAGTTGGTGAAGAGAGGTATGGAAAAATACTGATTATATGAAGATACTGTGGAATGGCTATTGTCATCACTTTCTCATAAATCTGTAATATTTTCCATCTGAGTCAAAAAATACATTCTTATGCTTCATCCTCTCTGATATTTTGGCATCAGTGATGTATCAGTGCCAGTCAGAAGCACATTTGCTTGAATTTACAAATAAGCCATATGAAGTAGTAGTCAGGAAGACAGATGACCATATGCAAGGTGTCAAGAGAAGGAGAGGTTAAGGTACTTCATCAGTGGTTGTGAAGGGCTCAAACACAGCTTCTCTGGCAATCTTTGATGTTTTGATCAAGTTTCTTCACAGTCAGCAGATTGTGTAAGAGGCAACAGAAACTCACATGCATAGAAACTCACATGAATACATTGTGCCTGCGGTCAAGTGCACTGTTGCATTGAATGAGATGAGTAGGGGATTCTGGCTCTCATACCTGATATCATTAGTTAATGACATGGATGATCCTTTTCCTTTGCCATGAAATTAGTAGCAATCCGTACCACCTTCAGGGGATACAGGTAGTATTCCAACTGTGCAGATGAAATAATTTCAGTCCATAAATCTTGCCGTGATATACTATATAGCCTTCATGTAGAAAGCTGATCACAATGGATATTAACAATACAGAACTAGAAGAAATAGAGTTTTGTACCCAGTTCTCTGATCCAAAGGTTAGAGATGAAACTATTCAAGAGGGCAAACGGCCTACTTCACATTGCTGTCTACACCAAAATTGAATAACATAGATTCAAGTACTTTTTTTGGCTCCTTTGCACTGGCCCAAACTGTTTTATTTTGGGGGTTTATTATAGTGGAGTAACAGTGCTGAACATGATGGAATGAAAGAAGTGTCATGTGTTCATTTTGCCCACCTCAAAAACAAAGTGCAAATACCTTACGATACAGGGAAGAAATAAAGTAAAATGTGGCATATTCTGACTTTGGAAAATTCAAGAACTTAGTTTTTTTTTTTGTTTTTGTTTTTGTTTTTTTTTTTTTAACAGGGGATAGAAATGGTGTTTTTTCTCATTAAATCTGTATACATAAAATGCCCCCCAATATAGTAGTTGCCAAAAGCCCAACTCAGTGCTAGCAACTTTATTAATGTTTCTGTGCCTAAGTTTCCTCATCTATAAAATGGGAATGTTGGTAACACTTTCTTTAAGGATCGTCTTTGTAATTAAATGAGTTGAAGCCTGTAAAACACTCAGGACATTGCTTAGCATACCTGAATAAAGAGTCATGATTATTACTAGTAGAATAGAATTATTATGAAGATTATTTAATTTGAGCTGAGGTAAGCATAATGAGGATATAATTCATCCTAACGTAAACTGCTTTTGCTTTCCTTCTCTCCAAAGTCATCTAAAACAGTTTTTCAGAGCATGAATGTCTGTCTCACAAGGATCCCCTAATGAGTTTGTTGCTTCCTTCTGCCTAATCTGAAATAGCTGTCACTTTGCCTTTATTTTACTAATATCCCTCTTCTATGATGTTTTGACCCTTCAAATGGTTTTGTAATTTTATCTGAAGGCCATATCTAGGTTGAAACACATTTTCATTAAAACACATTGCAGCTTATAACGTTCAATAAATGACTCAGCATAAAATGCTAAAAAGCATTTCACATTATCCTATAGACTATTATCAATCCTTTTGGTGTCATGCTTAATATTTATTACTTTTTCCAATTCACTCTTATAGACCTAATCATGATAATACTGACAGTTTCTGTATTAGCATTGACTTTTCCTCCTATTCACAGATCTACCAACCTTCTAGCAATATCTCTAAGCAGAGATTTGGGAAATGGTGGTATAACTTCAGTCTAATTATAAATCTGCTATTCATGCATTTATCAGAACCTTTTAAAAAAAAGATTTATAAACTCTTTTTACATCACCTTTTGGTATAATATATTTCATAAGTTTTATCTACACCATGTTAAGTGGCACTCTTGCCTGCCATAAATAAAAGTATAAATCCAATCCAAATTAAACATACGAAAGTGACATGATGAATCCATGTCAAATACAACTAATTTCTAGAATCGGTTAGCTCCTGTTGCTCAGAATAAAAGCATCTTGGTGAAAGGCAAATAATGTACTTTTTTTATTTTCTTAGAACTCCAGAATGTTGTGTGTTTAAGATGCAGAGTAAGAGAATAATTTCTTGGGTGAACAAGTAGTAGATACTAAATATATGTCTTGCATCAAGAGATTAATGTCTCAAGGAGAGGCGGTCACCCTACTAAGTACATTTCATACAGCACTTTCTTAGGCTGGGTACAGAAATTAAAATGAGACTCTGTGAAATAGATAAAGATCTACTGGAAGGCATAATAAAGGGGGACTGGACAGGAGGTTAGTAATTTTGGAGCTTTGCATGCTTAAGACATTTTAGAACAGGAAGAATCAATCATGCAAACTCAGAAAAAAATCAAGAAATCTATGACTTCACAGTAAATAATTTGAATTCTATTGCATAAAGAAGAAATTTAGCTCCTGTTTAACTCAGTTTCTCTCCACCCAAATTGTATATATAGTACATACATAGATATGTGAATATTTTAGACCCACATTGCATAAGTTGTTAAGCTATACTTACTCTGAAGTGAATAAGAATAAACTAAATTAGAGCAATGGCTTTTAAACAGATGGCAGGTTAACCCATTTTAAACTTCAGAAATATGACTAAATTTTTATATAGAACAGCCAGAGTGGGGAGGACCAGTATCAACCAACAAAATATCTGATTTATCGTAGTCAACACTAACAGGTGGCATCTTACAGGGTGGGGGCTTATCCATTTAGGGTTCAGCAATATTTGCTTCACAGAGAGGTTAAAAGCGTAATATGATTTAATAAATACAAATATATTGCACTAGCTGAGGAAACAAAAAAGGAAAGATCCAGAAGGGTGGCCAGAAATGAAGACGGTAGGCAGGAACTGCTTATGGAAGGCATTTTAAGCCATGGTAAGGACCTTGAAATTTATTTCAAGAACAAATGGAGAGTTTTTGTGGTTTTTCATTAGGGCAAGAAAATTATTTGTTCAGATTTACATTTAGAAAAATCACCCCAATGGCATTATTGAAATTGGGTTTGGCAGGCAGGATGATGGGGTTTTTAAAATTGAAAACATGGAGATAAATCAAAAGACTATAATAGAAATACAGATAAGTGATAGTGAGAGCATAAACTTCCGGGAATGGAGAAGGAAGAGATAGAGTGGAGAAATTGTTAGAAGATAAAACTCACTTGACTTAGTGACTAATTAGAGGTATCGGGAGAGAGAAGGTTGTCATCTGGCTCAGGGACTGGATAGATGGTGATGCTATTAGTCAAGATAGATAGAAAATGGAAAGAAGAGGCTTAAGGGTGAAAATGGACATACAGGTAGAGACACCTAGAACATTATTAAATATTTGGTGCTGAAAGATTGGAGGTAGCTACCTTTGAGGACACCAAAATTGTGGGAGTAAGAAGGAAAAAAGGGCATGAAGACTGGAACTCTGGGGAATACTGATATTCAAGAAACCCAAAGAAAAGGAATCTGCTAAGCAGACCAAGAAGAAACAACTGGAAAAACTGGAAGAAAACATTTGACAGTGAAGATAAAATAGTGGTTTTCAATATGTGTTCTAGCAACCACTAGGAATTCCAAGACCTGTCAAAGCATCTATAAAGTAAAACTATTTTCATAATACCATAAAAGTGTTGTTTATCTCTTTCACTATAATTCTAGGAGTGTACAATGTAGTTTTTCAGAGACCACATGACACGTGATATCATAAGAGTTTGCATGCAAAAGTAACTATGAGAATCCACCTGTTTTTCATTACGCCAAACATTAAAGAGATCTTCAAAAATGTAAAACAATGCCACTCTTCTCACTAATTTTTTGGATTTTGCAAAATGCTGTATAATTATTTATTATAAAATGTGTTGTTTATTTAAAATGTAATGATATATTTGTATTATTCAATACATTAACAAATACTTAAAATTTTTATCCATTTTAATTTCTTTTTTTGGAGATTGAATCTCGCTCTGTTACCCCCAGGCTAGAGTGCAGTGGCACAACCTCAGCTAACTGCAACCTCTGCCTCCTGGGTTCAAGTGATTCTCCTGCCTCAGCCTCCCCACTAGCTGGGACTACAGGTCCGTGCCACCATGCCTGGCTAAATTTTTATATTTTTAGTAGAGACGGGGTTTTACCATGTTCGCCATGATAGTCTCAATCTCCTGACCTCATGATCCACCCACCTCAGCCTCCTAAAGTGCTGGAATTATAGATGTGAGCCACTGCACTTGGCCTCATTTTAATTTCTAATCTAGATATAACTCATGTCACCAAAAGCTCTTTGGCATCTTCAGTAATTTTTAAGGGCAATAAAGAAGTTCTGAAACTAAAACATTTGTAAAGGGCTGAGGTAGAGAAACCGAGTACATAGTGTTTCAAGAAGAGTAATTAAGTGAAATAAGGACTATTTATTGTTTGCATCAAGGTGAAGACTTCTAAGGCAAGTTCATCAAGGAGACAAAAAGGATAAGGAAATATAGTTGCTGATGATAAAGTTTTTGAAGTGATTAGCCAAAGAATAAAATTTAGGAGGGAAGAATAATAGAGTGAGGAAGCTGATGACATGGGAAACAAGAGATGGGCTCAAGTGTCTAGAGATCTTCATATTATAGGGGAGTTATGCTGTGAGAGAGAAGAAAGGTCACGAAAAGATGGACAGAGAGTAGTATATCAGAATTTTAGACTTCAGACTCAGAGCAGAAAAGTGTGATTCTTCTATATATTTTGGACCTAGTTAAGGAACAGGGATGAGGAGCTCCTTACAGATGAATCATTTGTTCATGGACAGAGATTCTTGTCTAGGTATGATCCCACAAGGTAGTCTTTCCTAAGTAGACTCATAAGCCCATCAACAAATTACACCAAAGTACAGATAGCATTTAAGTAAGAGCACTGCTTTATATTGGATCCTCCATACAGGGAAGACCCATGTGGAATTTCAGATTACAGTGTAACTTCTCAGGAACATCCTCCTTATGGTTCCTACTCCTCTCTATGGGACAGAAATGAACAAATTAAGAGGATCCAAGATGACCCACTGTGATTTTCTGCTGGTCAAAACCTCATCAAAGTGTTGCCAGTCTAATTAACATAGACCTTATGTAACATGTTATAGTAAACTTCCAGAGTAATTGCTTACATCAAGAGTTTCTAAGAAAGGGACTGACAAATGTCTGATTATTGGGTTGAATGTGACAACAGGAACTTCTTTTTTTTTAATTAATGTATTTATTTTACTTTAGGTGCATACTATATCTGGCATTTCTCCCCATGTTATCCCTCCCCACTCTCTCCTCCCTCCCCATCCCCCTCTGTCTCTCCCCTACCCCGGCCAACTGCCCCCAGTGTGTGATGCTCCTCTCCCTGAGTCCACATGTTCTCATTGTTCAACACCCACCTATGAGTGAAAACATGCAGTGTTTGGTTTTCTGTTCTTGTGTCAGTTTGCTGAGAATGATGGTTTCCAGATTCATCCAAGTCCCTACAAAGGACACGAACTCATCGTTTTTTAGCACTGCATAGTATTCCATGGCGTATATGTACCACATTTTCATTGTCCAGTGTATCATTCATGGCCATTTGGGTTAGTTCCAGGTCTTTGCTGTTGTACACAGGACTGCAATGAACATATGTATGCACGTTTCTTTATAGTAGAACAATTTACAGTTCTTTGGGTATATACCCAGTAATAGGATTGCTGGGTCAAATGGAATTTCTATTTCTAGATCCTTGAGAAATTGCTACACTGTCTTCCACAATGGTTGAACTAATTTACACTCCCACCAACAGTGTAAAAGTGTTCCTATTTCTCCACATCCTCTCCAGCATCTGTTGTCTCCAGATTTTTTAACGATCGCCATTCTAACTGGCATGAGATGGTATCTCAATGTGGTTTTGATTTGCATTTCTCTAATGACCAGTGATAATGAGCCAACAAACATATGAAAAAATGCGCATCATCACTGGTCATTAGACAATGAGAAATTCCTAACAGGAAGAATAGACATATGATCTGGCACTTTGAAGAGAACTCTTGCTTCTATTTCATTTCATTCATATTAAAGGAGCTTTCCTGATCAAATAATCAGGAAACTATAGGCTAGCATATATACATAGAATACCAGAGGAGGTGGTTGAGCTCTCAGATAACCTAGCTGTGGCTCTGGCCAAAATTGAATAGAAATGTGATTTTTGATTGCAACCATTCTGTGCTACACAGACAAAGCAGACTTTGCTTTTTGGTGGTCATATGTTTCATTAACTCAAATAGCCCCATTATTCAACGTTCTTGATTCAATTTTACCCTTTGTTCACTTAAGTGAGAATCTGCATTCCCTTTGATTTTGAACTTTAATTTTATTAAACATAGCTATTAAATATGGCAAATAACAATAACACAGTCTTTTATATATATCATATCCACAAATAGTTTACAGATTTAACTAATAAAATTACGGAGTTAAATGAAAGTAATATAAATAAAGAGAGCAGAGAAAAGATTTTGGATTTTACTCATAACAAGCAGCCAAGCTAATACTAATTGTACAATGCATGAGAGAGATAGAGAGAGAGAGAGAGAGACCAACTGTCAAGAAACTAGGGACAAGTATATTGTGCTATGAAAGAAAGTAGAAATTTTTGAAATGTACTGGTTTTATTAAAGATCATGTACTAACTCCAGACATAGAAACCTACTGAACCCTAATCTTCTGAAGCTAACAAGTAGTTCACTGGTTTTCATACCACCTAGCAGAGAGTCAAGAAGGTTTTCTTTTTTAAATGTCTGATTGTGGTGGTAAATCTAGCCTCACTCAGTTCATAAGTACTTGAAGAATCAGATGACTTTTGAACCTAGTTGAACTATTTGGCTTTTTGGAGGTGAAAGTTCTTATACCAGTGGGAAAATGTTAAGGACTGGACATATTCAATGCTAATCCAGGCTATAATAGCACACGCTCCAATATTATCTCATAGGATGTTGCAGAGATAGCACTAGTTAAGATTTACCAACATAGGAGACTGTGGGAGTATTTGAAAGCCAGATGGTACAAATAGACCCTTTCTTTGTCATGCCTAAAACACAGCCTGTTCTAAGATTGTACAAAACCCAAACAAACCATTAGTATCTTTGGTTTCTCTTCCTGTCTCTGTATGTTTTTAGTTTGGTTTCTTTGAACAAATTCTACCATTATATAACTTGGGTTAGCTATCGTATAAATCTTTTTGCTGATAGGCAACAATCTAGTCTTTTGGATGGATGAACTATTAAATGTAGAACCCATTAACTGGAAGGAAAAAAACCTAGATTTTAAAAATAAGAGGTTTAATGGGCAATCACAATCAAATACACTTTCAAAAAGTGATAAAATGAGGACTATGGAGTCCAGTAATAGGGACATATTTTGACCTAAAAGAAGCATAATTTGTTGTCAGCATGCATAGAAAATTAAATAATATAGTTCTATTTTTATAAGTAATTATAGTGCATATGTCTTTTGTGATTTGAGCAGGTAGGAAAGAAATAAAAATATTCAGATTAGTCACTGACTGTCTCAGTAGCATTCTCGCTAATGAGGCTGAAGTCCTGGGCTCAGTTACCATTTCAACCTGTCAGTTCTGTTCTGTTTCATTACCAAAGCCCATAGTCTCAATCTCCCTTTGAGTTTTCCTCCCCAAATCAGGGATTTAGTCCTGTCTTCTACTACCTAATAAAACCTGAATTCAGAAGTGAATCTTATGTTAAGAGGTTTCACATAAAATTTCTTGTTTCTTGTTAAAAATAGAAAGATCTGGCATCCCTGGCCCTGCGTTCTCCCATTTCTCTGTGCATTTATTGAGTATCTACTATGTGTCAAGTATTATTTCAGTCTTTAGTGTGACAAAAATAATACAAGAACCATTAACTGGGGTTAAATAGGACCATGAAACTTTCAATCCATCAAATACCCATCCTACCCTCTTCACTCTTTTATATTGTCTGTCTTCCTTCTATGTAGATATTTAAGCCTGAATCCACGTAATAAGATAATTCACGCTGAGGTACAAATGGTAGTAACAAAGATAAGTGTATTGTATCTCCTTTAGGTAATTTTCACTTCATCAGGAGACAAAGTCTTAATTCTAAAAAAAGTCTAGATTCTGCTATTAGAATCAACTCAGAAGCTGAAATATATTTGCCATCACTACTTTAAACCAGTGAGACACTCACTATGAATTTCCAAGCCTTAAAAATCTAGTTAGAATGGCGATCATTAAAAAATCTGGGGCCAGGCGCGGTGGCTCACGCCTGGAATCCCAGCACTTTGGGAGGCCAAGGCGAGCAGATCATGACATCAGGAGTTCAAAACCAGACTGGCCAACATGGTGAAACCCCATCTCTACTAAAAGATACAAAAATTAGCTGGACATGGTGGCTCGTATCTGTGATCTCAGCTACTTTGGAGGCTGAGGTAGGGCAATTGCTTGAACTGGGACCTGCGAGGTGGAGATTGCACTGAGCCGAGATCATGCCACTGCACTCCAGCCTGGGCTACAGAGCAAGACTCCATCTCAAAATAAATAAATAAATAAAATAACATAAATAAAGTTTTAAAAACCTGGAAACAACAGATGCTGGAGAGGATGTGGAGAAATAGGAACACTTTTACACTGTTGGTGGGAGTGTAAATTACTTCAACCATTGTGGAAGACAGTGTGGCAATTCCTCAAGGATCTAGAAATAGAAATATCATTTGACCCAACAATCCCATTACTGAGTATATACCCAAAGGATTATAAATCATTTTATGATAAAGACACATGCACATGTATGTTCGTTGCAGCACTGTTTATAATAGCGAAGACTTGGAACCAACACAAATGCTCATCAAGGATAGACTGGATAAAGAAAATGTGGCACATATACACCATGGAATACTATGCAACCACAAAAAATGATGAGTTCATGTCCTTTGCAGGGACATGGATGAAACTGGAAACCATCATTCTCAGCAAACTGACACAAGAGCAGAAAACCAAACACCGCATGTTGTCACTCATAAATGGGTGTTGAACAATGAGAACACATGGACACAGGGAGGGGAACATCACACAGTGGGGTCTGTTACGGGGTGGGGAACTAGGGGAGCTATGGCAGGGGGTGGGAGGTTGGGGAGGGATAACATTAGGAGAAATACCTAATGTAGGTGAAGGGGGGATGGAGGCAGCAAACCATCATGGCATGTGTATATCTGTGTAACAATCCTGCACAATCTGCGCGTGTACCCCAGAACTTAAATTGTAATATAAATAAATAAAAATTTAAAAACTTAGGTGGGGGAATTAGGTGAAGAGCAGGAAAATATGCCTAAGAATACAACATATCTGGCTTTATTCACAGTTACAAATCATGGCCCTAACCATGGATGCCTCTTTCACAGACACATGGAACTGAACATGAAGAGCAGCAGGCAGTAAAATTATATTTCATACTCATTATTAAAGACTTGTTTCAAATGAATGTGTTATAGATACTGGGCATACAATGTTCAGGTATATGTGCTTGCATATGTATTATATAAATGTAAAAATAAATACTAACTGTGAGTTCTGAGTTCCCATAGGGTAACATTGGTCTTTTAAATCCAAATCTCTCTATTCCCTTATTCAGAAAGAAATTCAAATCCCCAAGGGAAGTTAATAAAACCACCTGTAACCCACTCCAATAACATAAATCGTAGAGAGATAATTCTACAAACTTCAAATCACACATAGGTAGAGAAATAAGCACCCAAATTACACAGAGTTATCTCTGTTGCCTGGGCCAGAACTGAGAGTCAGACAGAGGCTGAATGGAAAAGAAGATATGATAGCTAGGGCCCAGCTATGACAGAATATATCAAATTACTCACATTAAAAAGAAGAATTACTCCCGTTAAAAAATTGTCTGAACAATCTCAGACCTGGTATATGAGAGCAATGGCTACTGAAAATTGAAAGGAACGTGTTTGAAAGTTCGCAGACCTAAAGTTGGTAGCCTTGAGAAGGCACAACCTCTGAGAACATGAGGGCATTAACTTGGAAGAGATGTCCCTTGGAGGCTTGTTGGTGAAGAGAAAGAAGGAAGCAAGAAGTATATTTTGGGATACAGCAAAAATAAAAGTGAATCACAAAATTAAGTGATCTACTAAACCCCTTATCCAAAAGGCATTATTGATTTTTAAAAGCTACACTTTAATAAGAACTAAAGATTCTGGTAATCTAATAAGTCACCAAACTCTTGATTCCTATTTGCATATGACTCCTATTACTGGTCCAGGAAACTAAAATATTTCAGAATGAACATAAAAAATAAGACAACACCTACAAAAAACTTTATAAGAAGAAACTAGAAAATAAGAATTAATCATTTCACTTGATTTAAAAAAAAAAAAAAAACTTCTAATAGCCAACTCCAAAGCAGAAAGAACTGCAGTAAAACATCTCAGTCCTAATAAGCCTTAAACAAACATTTGAAGATATGAAAAAGGCTCAAATATGAAGTTTAAAACTCAGAACAGAAATGTACAAAATGAGAGTTGACTAAACTCAGGAAATAAACTGAAGAAAAAGATAAACCCATTGTGAAAATGAATGTATAGTGACTAGTGACCAAGAGAGGAAAGATTAAAATGCAATAAGATGCAATGATGAAAGGCACTTGAATAGCAAAGGGAAGGAAATTGAAATAAAGAAAGAAGTTTTAAAAAAGATCAGAGAAATGATTGCTGTAGAAGATAGTCAAAGAAATACAAACTACATATAATTATATTAATAGTTCCAAAAGAAAAGCAAAACAATGAAATAGAGCTAATATTTAAAACTATAATCAAAGAAAACTTTCCAGAAATAACAGACTTGACTGTAAGTATTTGAGGGGCAAAACCTTTAATACCTTGGAACTACCTCCAAGTACCTTCAAAAACTAACTCAAAACGGTCAACTCCAAGTCATGCGCTATTAACAATATTAAACTTCAATTCTTATTTATAAGAATCCCTGGGCCTTGTAGTGGGAGAAGTCATTTGGGAAAGAAGGAAAATCAGATTGGCATTAGCCATCTTGACAACAGACAAAGCAAGGTAAGAGTAAAGTAGCATTTTCAAATAACTCAAGAGCGTGTGAGCCAAGGATTTTATTCAAACCAGTTATTCTTTAATTATTAAGGATATAGAAACATATTTTAAACATATAAGAACTCAAGGAATACTATACTCATAAGCTCTACTAGATTAGGAAATTTTGAACCACCACTTTCAGTTCAAGACATGTCAGGTGGACAAAAACATAGTAAATATATAGAAGACCTAAGAAAGCAAGATCAGTGAGATACATCCATTTTATGTATTATAGTAATTTTTAATAACAGTTTAGCTTTCAGTTTCAGGGATATGTATGCAGGTTTGCTATATAAGCAAATTGTGTGTCAAGGAGGTTTAGTATACAGATTATTTTGTCACCCATGTAATAAGCATAGTATCTGATAGGTAGTTTTTCGATCTTCATCTTCCTCCAGTCTCCAAGTAACTTAAGTAGGTCCCAGTGTTGGTTTTTTTCTTGTTTGTGAATAATGTGTACTCAATGTTTAGCTCCCACTTATAAGGAAGAATATTTAGTCAAGATAGATTGTATGGCTATGCATTCAACTTAACACCCTGATGTTAGAGAATATAGCTTCTTCTCAAGGTTTCATAAAACATTCACAAAATTTGAGCAAACATTAGGCCACAACTCAGTGGGTTTCATAAGCTATAAACAATACAAACATCATTATCAGATCACAGTGAAATGAAACTACAAATTAATAAGAATATTTAAATATCAGAACAGCCCTTCCATCTGTAATCGCTGGGAACTGCACGCCAGAGCTGTTCCTATTCAGCTATCTTGGATCTCCTCCCCTGTAATTTTTTAAAATTTTAAACAATTATTGCGTATAATGGGAAATGAAACATAAAATTATAAAATATCTAAGAAAAAATTATAGTGAACACACCACATGTTAAAATACCATTAAACCTTCTATAAGATGAAAATTCACATTGATTTAAAAAAGACAAATCTGAAAAATCAATAAAATAAACTAAAAGAAAACACAAGGAAATAAGAAAGATTTAGCATAAATTAATGGAATAGGAAACAAAAATAATAGAAAAATAAATAAAATGGCGTTAAATATTAACAAATAGGTGAACCATGAATAATCTAAAATCAAAAGAAAAAGGGAAATATACAAAGTAACAAATGAGAAGAAATAACTATTGAAACAGAGGAAAGTTTTAAAAAACTGCAAGTGACAACTTTTCGTGAATCTCTTTGATAATGATTCAGCCATTTTGTATACCCACCAGCAATGTATGAAAGAATTTATGTCTCCATGGACATTGCCATCAAACTGTGCTGCAAGCTTCTGTGTCGTCACTTTGACAGGTTAGAAATGATATCTTAAGGCCAGGCGTGGTGGCTCACACCTGTAATCCCAGCACATAGGGAGGTTGAGGCAGGTGGATCACGAGGTCAGGAGTTCAAGACCAGCTTGGCCAACATGTTGAAACCCCGTCTCTACTAAAAATACAAAAATTTGCTGGGCATAGTGGTGGGTGCCTGTAATCCCAGCTACTCAGGAGGCTGAGGCAGGAGAATCACTTGAACCCGGGAGTTGGAGGTTGCAATGAGCTGAGATCATGCCGTTGCAGTCCAGCCTGGGTGACAGAGCAAGACTCCATCTCAAAAAATAAAATTATATATATATATATATATATATATATATATATATATATATCAGTGTAGTTTTATTTTGTTTTTCTCTTAAGAAAAAGTAAGGCTGAGTATCTTTTCATATTTTTAAGGATCTTTTTCATTACCTGTGTGTTCATGTCTCTTGCCGTTTTTTCTTTTTTCTTTGTCTCAAATTTTAAGAGTTTAAGAAGAGTCATTATTTTGAATACATAACTCTAACTTTATACCCTCAGGGGAATATATTCTAAGGGCAAAAACACAAACTCTGAACTTTACTTAGTAGGTTCATTTCTAGTGATGGTTTTGCTATAATAATTCCAATACTGTTTTGTGTGTCTTATAGGACATGCAAATGGGTAAATATATTGATGTTACTGGGAACAGGGTTCATTGTGTGAAAAAGGAAATAAAAATATGGAATAAGAAAGAACTCTGAGGTGTTGGATTAGAATTGGGGAGATATATACGAGCTTGTGCTTTTAAAACTGTGCATATATACATTCCTTAGTCTGTTTGTGTCACTATAAAGGAATGCCTGAGATTAGGTAATTTATAAAGAAAAGAGGTTTATGTCTTCAATGGCATTGCCTAAGTTTTCCTCTAGGGTATTTATGGTTTGGGGTTTTACATTTAAGTCTTTAATCCATCTTGAGTTAAATTTTGTATCAAGCATAAGGAAGGGGTCCAGTTTTAGTTTTCTGCATATAGCTAGCCAGTTTTCCCAGCACCATTCATTAAATAGGGAATCCTTTCTCCATTGTTTGCTTTTGTGTGGTTTGTCAAAAATCAGATGGTTGTAGATGTGTGGTATTATTTCTGAGGTCTCCATTCTGCTCCATTGGTCTATATGTCTGTTTTGGTACCAGTATCATGCTGTTTTGGTTACAACAGCCTTGTAGTATAGTTTGAAGTCGGGTAGCATGATGCCTCTAGTATTGTTATTTTTGCTTAGGATTGTCTTGGCTATATGGGCTCTTTTTTGTTCCATATGGAATGCTTGTGATTTTTGCACATTGATTTTGTATCCTGAGACTTTGCTGAAGTTGCTTATCAGCTTAAGAAGTTTGGGGGCTGAGACAATGGTTTTCTAAATATAGGATCATGTTGTCTGCAAACAGAAACAATTTGACTTACTCTCTTCCTATTTAAATATCCTTTATTTCTTTCTCTTGCCTGATTGCCCTGACAGAACGTACAATACTCTATTGAATAGGAGTAGTGAGAGAGGGCATCCTTGTCTTATGCCAGTTTTCAAAGGGAATGCTTCCAGCTTTTGCCCATTCAGTATGCTATTGGCTGTGGGTTTGTCATAAATAGGTCTTATCATTTTGAGATATGTTTCATCAATACCTAGTTTATTGAGAGTTTTTAACACAAAGGGATGTTGAATTTTATTTAAGGCCTTTTCTACATTTATTGAGATAATCATGTGGTTTTTGTGATTGGTTCTGTTTATGTGATGGATTACATTTATTGATTTGCATATGCTGAGCCAGTCTTGCATCACAGGGATGAAACTGACTTGATCGTGGTGAATAAGCTTTTTGATGTGCTACTGGATTCAGTTTGCTAGTATTTTATTGAGGATTTTTGCATCAATGTTCATCAGGGATAAGCAATGTATTCTTTTAAATATGTATATATTGTCAAATGGCTAAATTAAACTCTGAATTTTATACTTTTGTATGTTTTCATATTTATTTTAGTTGTTAGCATACTTTATTTTAAAGTTGAAAAGCACCCTTAGCATTTCTTGAAAGGCAAATCTAATGATGATGAATTTCCTTAGCTTTTGTTTATCTCAAAAACCCTTTATTTGTCCTTAATTTCTGAAGGACAGCTTTGCCAGTTATAATATTCTTGGTTGGTAAGGTTTTCTTTTCTAACACTTTGAATATATCATCCCACTCTCTCCTAGTGTGCATAGTTTCTGCCAAGAAATCTACTTATATTCCTTTGAAGCTTCCCGGTATGTGATTGGTCACTTTTCTTTTGCTGTTTTCAAAATTCTCTTTTTTGTTAACTTTTGTGAATTTCATTATAATATCTCAGTATATATCTCTTTATGTTCAATCTATTTATATTTTGGGTACTTCAGGCTTCATGGATTGCGATGTTCATTTCCCTCTTCAGATTTGGGAAGTTTTCAGTCATTATTTCTTTAAATAAGCCTTTCACACATTTCTCATTATTTGCTATTTTGGGATTCCCATAATGTGTATACAGGTTTGCTTGAAGAGATCATAAGCTTTCTTCACTCTTTTTCATTTGTTCTTCCTTTTGTTCCTCCTACTGAGTAATTTCAAATGACTTACCTTTGAGCTCATTGATTCTTTCTTTTGCTTCACTGGCTCTATTGTTGAAGCTGCTGATGAAATTTTTCATTTCAGTCATTGTGCTTTTCAGCTCTGGAATTTTTTTATGGTTTCTATTTCTTTGTTGATCTTCTCATGTTGCTTATGTGCTGTTTTCTGATTTTATTCACTTTGTCTGTGTTCTTTTGCAGCTCACTGAACTTGTAGTTCACTGAGCTTAAGTTAATTATCTTGAATTTTTTTCAGGTATTTCATGGCTATCCATTTTTTTAGGGTTGGTTACGGGTGCTTTTTTTTTTCCTTTGTTGGTATCATGTTTCCCTGATTATTCATGATACCTGTGGCTTTGGCACCTTCTCCAGTCATTAAAGACTGGCTTCACCAGGAAAAGCTCTTTGCCTATCAGCTTGTTCAGGGATTCTGTGTGTGCCAGTAGGCAAGATCTGTAGGTTGGCTTTGCTGAAATCCTTGGGCTGGTAAGCCTAGTGCATGGGTCAGTAATGGCACCCTGGCTCCTGGGTTGTTAATGATGGGTGAGCCTGGAGCTTGAGTTCACCAGGGCCAGACTCATGCCTGGGGCCATGGAAGATGGCTGGACCCTTGGGCCATGAAGACCAGCATGCAGCTTAGGGTTGTAACGGCCATCCTTGTGCTATGATGAGTTTGGATTCTGGGTTGACAGTGGCTGTACCAAAGGTCAGATCCACAAGAACCAGACTGATACTGGAGTTGGCCTGGAGCCTGAGTCTATTGGAGCTGGCCTAAACCTGGAGCCACAGGGACCAGCCATGTTTAGTGGTGGGCCTGTAGTTTTGGTCTATGGGGACCAGCCTGGAGTCTCAGGCCTTGAGATTGCCTATCACTAGGGTAGGCCTGTAAGCTTGGTCAGTGGGTATCAGCCTGGCACAAGGGTTCCCTGAGGTGGTCATGGTGCTGGGTTCTACCATGAAGTTAGGTGTTCACTTCACTCTCCTCTCCCATACAGAAGGTATTTCTCTCCACACTGTGCTGTGTAAACTTGGGAAAGTAGTGTTGCAGATAATACAAAACTATTTTTCTTACCCTCTTTGATGCATTTTTTTTTATATCTGTGCTCCACCCGGTACTGTAATCTCTCACCTGGATTCCATAGCACTTGTGAAGGAATTTTTTAGCCTGAATGATTGTTCAAATTGATGTTTCCATGAGGGGGCAAGCACTGGAAATGCCTATTCTACTATATTGCTGACATCACTCCTCTAGCTTGCATTTTAAAATTACCACTATGGTTGAATATTTCAAACTGTCTCTGTTAATTTGCATTTCTTTTTTTGAATTGCCTATTGATGTCTTTTGTCAATGTTTCTATTGAAAAATTCAGTTGATATTTACTGATTTATAAGAAATTTTATTTTAACATAAGCTGCATATTTTAATTGTTTAAAATCCAAAATTATAATTTCAAACCATACAAAAATAGTAAAACTAAAATACTGCCATATTCTTTTCCCACATCTATTGATATCATGGTAAAGCATTTCAGGAAACATTAAGAAAAAATTTTGACTCATTTTTAGGGATGATAGGAAATTGAGTTAAGTTCCCACTACCTACCTTTTAAGAGAAACTTGCATCTATTTCAAAAATAGTGAACAGTACTTAGGACAACAAAGTGATCCATTTTGACAAAAATGCTAAGAAGATTGAAGTGAAGAGAAAAGATTGTAGAACCAGTAGAAAATATATAGAGTATATTTTACTTCAGTTACATGTGACCCAGTAATTCAATAAAATTTAAGTGTCATTATAAAAAGATTATCTTGCAGATGTACATGTATTTTGAATTGGAGGGTTTTTACAGAGTTTCCATTTCTCTCTAGGTACTTACATGACATTGATGGAAAAAAAATAGTTTGAATATTCAGGCTGTGACAAAGGGTGGAATTTCTCTCTATGCAAAAGCAACTGGTTGGCATAAAAACTTAGCCTGTAACATTGGCCTCATTAGCCTAATAGTCCAGTCAAATTACTTCAGTACTGTCATTGAAAAGAAGAACTGGGATTACATATTCTCTTGGTCTTAACTAAGACTGAATCAGTGTGATTTGGGTGAAACAAGACTGAGATAGAAAAATAGAATCCTAGTGTCAGTGCTCTGTGTCCCAGGTGCACATCATTTCCTTTCTCTAGGTTTTATCTTCCTCTTCTGTAAAATGAGGAGATTGAGTTAAATAGCTTATGTGTGGTGTGTTCTTTCCAAAATATTCTTTTAATTGTAGAACACTTTAGACTTACAGAAAAGTTGCAAAGATAGTGCAGAGAATTATCATATACTCCTCATTTAGTTTCTCCTGTTTTTTTTTTTTTAAATAATACAAAAGGCTGTCATCGTTTCTCCTTTGTCAACATCCTATATCACGATGGAACATTTGTCACAACTAGGAAATGAAGATCAATAATTACCATTAACTGCATTTGACACTTTATTTGGATGTCACCAGTTATTCTTTTTTTTTAAATTATTGTACTTTGGATTCTGGGGTACATGTGCAGATCATGCAAGATTGCTGCTTAGGTACATTCATGGCAATGTGGTTTGCTGCCTCCATCCCCCTATCACCTATACCTAGCATTTCGACATTTCTCCCCACATTATCCCTCCCCACCTTCCCTCCTACTATCCCTCCCCTAGCCCACCCCCAATGGACCTCAGTGTGTGATACTCCCCTCTCTGTGTTCACATGTTCTCATTGTTCAACACCCGCCTATGAGTGAAAACATGCAGTGTTTGATTTTCCGTTCTTGTGTCAGTTTGCTGAGAATGATGGTTTCCAGGTTCATCCATGTCCCTACAACGGACAGGAACTCATAGTTTTTTATGGCTGCATAGTATTCCATGGTGTATATGTGCCACATTTTCCTTATCTAGTCTATCATCAATGGGCATTTGGATTGGTTCCAGGTCTTTGCTATTGTAAACAGTGCCGTGATGAATGTGTGTGTGCATGTGTTTTTATAATACAATGATTTATAATCCTTTGGGTATATACCCTACAGTAATGGGATTGCTGGGTCAAATGGAATTTCTATTTCTAGATCCTTGCAAAATCGCCACACTATCTTCCACAATGGTTGAACTAATTTACACTTCTACCAACAGTATAAAAGTGTTCCTATTTCTCCACATCCTCTCCAACATCTGTTGTCTCCAGATTTTTTAATGATCGCCATTCTAACTGGTGTGAGATGGTATCTCAATGTAGTTTTGATTTGCATTTCTCTAATGACCAGTGATGATGAGCATTTTTTTATATGTTTGTTGGCTTCATATATGTCTTCTTTTGAAAAGTGTCTGTTCATATCCTTTGCCCACTTTTGGATGGGTTTGCTTGTTCTTTCTTGTGAATCTGTTTTAGTTCTTTGTAGGTTCTGGATATTAGCCCTTTGTCAGATGGGTAGATTCCAAAAATTTTTTCCCATTCTGTTGGTTGCTGGTTCACTCTAATGATTCTTTTCCAGGATCCATTCAGAATAGGATATTACATTGCATCATGTTTCCCTATTTTCCTGTGGTCTGTAACAGTTTTCTGACCTAGATGACCTTGACAGTTTAGTAGCACTGGCCAGGTTGTTTTTTTTTTAATGTCCTTCAGTTTGGACTTTGCCGATATTGTGCTTATGTTTAAACTAGTGGTGTGCTTTGGGAGGGGTAGACCACAGAGATGCCATTACCATTGCCTGATATCAGCTGTCCATGCCATCATGTACATGCTATCACTGATGATTACCCAACTGAGGTAGTGTTTTCCAGGTTTCCTCACTTTAAACTTACTGGGTCCCTCCTTTCCAAACTATACTGGATTACTCTGTGGTCTTTTTGAGCTCTAACATACCATGAGTTTATTATTTTGTATACAGATTCCCTTACTTGCACAAATCAATTTGATAGAGTAGAATCCATCACCCATGATTGCATACTTGTGCTGGGTAACTCAGCTGAAAGTTTTCTTGGGACCCATTTCATACTATATAGCTATGTGAGAGTTATCAGGTATGAGTCATAAAATGAGACTCTAACTGCTTTATGCTAACCTTTATAAAAAGTGTACTCTACTAAGAAATGATGATACCTTTTAAAACCTTAGGGATGCTCTAATTTCTGGAAACCTTCTACCAAGAGAACCCAAAACCTACAACTTCCAGATCCCAGAGCCCTGATGATAGAGGAAAGAAAATTAAATAAATTTACAGCTTTAGGGAGTGCTAATGGGGATGGGAAGATAAATGGATGTCTATTGTATATTAAGTCGAGGATTTGGAATCAGGAAATTAGGTGAGGTTTTTGTTTTAACTCTACTATACAGCCGTGTGAAGATGGCACTGAAGTTCTCTCAAAGACCTGAGTTTCTCTGTATTACTCTCTCCAGAGAAACACAACTACATGATCCTCTCCAAGGATAGGAAAGTAGAGAATTCAATAAGTCAATGATTTTCTGCCTTTCTCCACTTCCAGGATGGTTTTTAAAAATGATCAATTAACGATGCTTAATGAGAATTGCTAAACTTTATTGGGCATTTAATATATGCCAGGTGTTTTTTTCTAGGTGCTTTATGTATACTGACTCATTTAGTCTTCACAACAACCTTATGGAGATATTGTTATTGTGCCCATTTTATGGTGAGGATACTGAAACAAAGAGATTAACTTACCCAAGATTACACACATTAGTTAGTAGCAAAAATGAGATTTGAACCAAAAAACCTTGGCTCCAGAGCCCTGCTCTTTATTATACAACATAATAACTCCCTCCCTTTACATAGAGTGAAAGCCCCAAGAGGGCCAGTTTTTTGTTTGTTTGTTTGTTTTTTGTAACCAAACAATAAGTGTTGTGTCCTCAGAAACCAGGCCAATGTCTAATACATAGGAACCAGCCAACAAATAATTATTGCATGAAAGGAGAAGACTTGAGGATCCAGATCATGAATAAACCCCATTTTAATAATATACATTGGTGACTCTTTCAGAAGAACACTGTCGTGGTGTCACCCTCAGAAAACCCAGAACAAACTGAGTCCTTGTAACCACCACTTTCTTCTTCTAACACCTCATCTGTTCAAATCTTATAAGGTAGATAAGAAGGTTTCATAGTTTTTCACCACTCATAGTTTTCCATCTTCTCTATCATATTGCCTGTCTTCCCAGCCTTTTATAAGCCCGCTCCTTAACATCAACTATGAATAATAAGTTAATGAAAGGGTTTTTAAAATTCTAGTATCTAACCTTTGCAGAAGGACAAACACCATGTATTTATGGCTATGATTACGTGATGCTAACTCAGGAAAGTGAGTTTCAAAACATCAGCTACCAGAGGTTGTGGATAAAAATCAATTAATACATTTCCATTTTAAAAATTTAAGTACATACAAATCAAAAGGGTAAAAGGAGGAGACAGCTATGTATTTCTATTTCTTACTCTCTATAGTCAGAAGTTTTATTTGGGTCTTTTTAAAAGAACCTGGTTACTATTGCCATTGAGTACTCAAACCAGGAAAGAGAATAGAAGAAATTTAGGAATCTAAGAAACTCCCAACACCAATTACGAAAAAGTGATTGGCAGTGATTTGGACCATAGAGAAAGGGAAAAATAGTTGAGCAGAAAATGAAGCAAAATAGAAAAGAAAAAGAAAATTTTAAAGAATTAAAAGTACTGATTCCTGTCTAAATTTATATTTTTGCTACATTATTCATTAAACTGTTTTTTAAATTTCTCCCACCATTATGCTGCTTATTCTTCCTGACTCCACAAAGCAAATAGTAATACAAAAATAAATAAGATTTGAGTTATGGAGAGTACTTATTGATGCTGTGACTTGAGATGAAACCACTAAATAATTGTGCCTGTCTGATAAGGAATACACAGATGGGCCCATTATGCAACTGCAAATGGAGATCATATATTAAACCTGTGTGTGATAAGGTAACTAACTAGACATGTTATTTATAAATATTACTGTAGTCTTGGAATGGAAAATATAAAATACATAGTAAATGAAAGTTTTAAGATAATATAATATAGAACTAGGATATTAAAATGATTTATTACTCTGATAGAATCTTCTCCAACCTGAGTATTGGATATAACTAGGACCATACTAAGGCAAAAAAAAAAAAAGCATGCTGCAATAGAGAATAATTCATTTCATATAGGAGAGGAAAAGTAGGGATTCAAACAGGCGGAGCAACAAGTGAGGTGTCCTTGTTGCCTCTGTTGTACTATCTCAATCGTTTCTTAATTGGCATTTAATTTTAATGTTTCATCGTGGCAGACTTGCAAAATATGTTTTGTTAAACAGTTCAAGTGAAAATGCCTTTTCTTTTCTTTCTTTTAATTAGTGAAGTTCTTTCTTTCAAAAGGAATTAATTCTACCTATATATGACACAACAGCTTTTCAGGCTTTCAAAAATATTTGAAAGAGACCTCAAAACCATATTGACTACATTTAAATTGCTTTGAAAAGAAACATTTAAGTATGTTTTATTTATGTTCGTGATGTAGTGCAAGCACAGATAGTATTTTTAGTATAAAATGTATATGTATAGCCCTAGGAAAAAAAAGAGAAAAGTTGAATGAAACTGCTGAGGCAATAGTAGATACCATAAATAAACTTGCATTACTTCCTTTATTTAGTTTTTGAAAAATGCTTCTCTGAAAACTAATAGTTTTCAATCCTGCATGTAATAAGGTTATTACCAGGATAAAACTCAGAGCTGAAGGTAATTTATCAAAGGGCTATAGTTCACTCATATGCCAATTTGATGTTTAATGTAATAAAAATGGGATTTATTTAAGATGGAAAGATAACCTGCTTTCTGTAATGTTGGCAGTCACTGCATTTAATTCAAGTAGCATTTATTTTTGCAGTGATATTCCTTATTGCAGAAGCATCTAGTCTCATATCATGGCAACTGAAGTATCAGTCTGGTGAAATTGCTTCCCATGGGAGTTAAGTTGAAAGCTTTAAGTCATCAGGGGTCACCATCCGGGTAATGTACTTTGTATATTTTTCAGGAAGGGAACTGTCCAACGTACAAGCAGATCTGTGGCTTTGACAAGCCTTGGAAGTAAAGTACAAAAGCTGTAGCATTCCCTAGCCTGAAGGAGCATGAAGGGAACTAGTAGGGGGAGAATGCCGACAAAAAGGGAAAACAAAGTATCTTGGAAAGTATGATATGCTTTTGTCTTGGCATACTGTAAAGTAGGACATCATCCATAATGGTCAGGACTTTATTTGTAAGATAGATTTCAAACTTTCTCAATAGATTTATTTACTGGACTTAGAAAATAATAGCCCCAAATTCTTGTGACAAATAAACATAACACCCTTAGCTGAATATGTTTGCATTTTAAGGTACAAGATGAATTCACTGAAAGCAAAGTTACCTTTGCCTTAAAAGTCTTATAATTTGAAGGTTAACTTGTATATTTATTATCAAAGCCCTATTTATTGTTAAGTATATTCGAAAATTACCAGTAAGAGAGTAGACACAAAACATCAAAAGATACATAATAACATTAAAAGGGTCCTGTCTCCTGACAGTTGCACTATAAAGATATTTCAAAAAATTTAAATACCTAAAAGGAATTCTTCCCAACACCCAAATTTTCCTTATTTAGATATTTTGCAGATAATCCTTCAGGCTACTGGATTTCAAGCTATATGCTTTGAATCTTTTGGACAGTCAAACCCTTTCAATCAAATAAATTCTGTTTTATCTATTTTATGTATTTGGGGATTGATTATATTTAATTGCTGAATGGTTCTGCTGCTTTAAAATGTTTTGAAAAGCCCAATTTTATACAGAAAACAGCAATAAAAGAGATAGAACAAAACAATGAAACTATCCATTCAGCTTAACAAAGGTTTGTTGAGCACCTGGTATTTTAAAATTAGACAATAATGAATATATTATCATTGTAAAAGATTCTAACAATACTATGAAAATGTCAAAATATCTTTTTAGTTTTCACAGCTCCCTACTCTAAATATCAGTAGTTTAGTTTGCATTTTTCAGGTCTCTTTCTATGCATTTAAATATATATGTATACACACACATATATTCTACTTAAACCAGATCATAGAATATGCATTGTTCTACAATATTTTTCATACAAATCTTAGAGCTCTTTTCATTCAGTACATGCAGGTCATCCAGTGATGTGCTGGTAAATGTTTAATAACAACCTTTCTGGCCCAGAAAGCTTTGATCTGCCACATTTGCTAATTCCCAGGATGTAAATATACCTGCCATGGCCAATTTCAACTGCCAAAGTAAAGTCAATGGAGGTGGAATTGGGAAGAGATGAGCACAGTCGACTTTTGTAAACCAGTATAAGCCAGCTCCAGCATATCACTGGAACAGTCCTTTTTCTCTCTATTTTGGGCTTTTTATTTGAAATAATTTTAGATTTACAGAAAATTTACTAATATAGCACGGAATCACTGTATTCCGGTCACTGAGCTTCTCCCAATATTAACATCTTGTACAAACATAGTACAATTACTAAAACTAAGAAATTAACGTTGGTATGAGGCTATTAACTAAACTTAGAATGTAATTCAGAGTTCTCCAGTTTGTCCACGGTCTTTTCTGTTACAGGATTCTTTCTAGATCCCCATGTTGTATTTACTTGTCATGCATCCTCAGTTTCCTCCAATCTGATAATTTCTCAGTATCAGTCCTTTTAATTCTTGCAAAGGATTTCATAGTACAGGTGTACCACTCTTCCATAGATAGATACATTGGTTGTTCTAATTTTTAACTATATTAATAAAGTCAGTATATTAATGCTATAGTGAATTTCATTGCACATGCCCCCTTTATGCCCCACATGTGATTACATCTTTAGTACAGACTCCTAGAAGTAGAATGCCTTGGTCAAGGAACATTCTCAATTTAAATTGTGGTAGATATCAAAATTGCCTTCCAAAGCTACTTTACCGCTTTATACTCCTATCAGCAATGAAGAGTACTTCCTGACTACCAATCACAGAGTTAGGTGCCAGGAACAGAAAAATGCAGAAGTCATTGTTCCTGCCTTTGGAGTGCTTAATAATGATGAGGCAGACGTGTAAACAGATATCTTTAATGTAGTATGGTAAATTATATGATAGGGTGCTAAAAGAGAAACATCATATCCCTTTGTAAAATGTTCTAGGTAGTCAAGATCATCACCACTCAATAGAAATACAATGTGAACCATATATATAATTTAAAGTTTTATAGTAGCCATGCTAAAAAAGCAAGAAGAAACAGGTGAAATTAATTTAAATAAATATTTTATTTAATCTGATATATCTAAAATATTATCATTTCAATGTGCAATCAATATAAAATTATTTATGTGACCTTCTATAATTTTTCTTTTATATCAAGTCTTCGACTCTGATTAGCCACATTTCAAATGTGCCATAGACACATGTGATGAGTGGCTACCATATTGGATAGCATAGGCCTAAGTCATTCAGCATCTATTTTCCACGTTTACTTCTGAAGCATTCCTGTGTGTGTGTGTGTGTGTGTGTGTGTGTGTGTGTGTGTGTGTGTTTTGAGTGAATATTTGCCTCTTGAAAGAGAGTGGAATGGGGAAGGATTACTGATTATAAATGTTGCTAGAGACCACCAGTCTTATTTATGAAAAACAAAGTCCAACATCCTAACAGTATGCAGAGAGAAAACTGCAGAGAGACATGGAGGTTTCTACAGAAATGTGTAAGTTAAGCAGAGCTTCTGTACATAGTCAGCCTGCCTTGAGTTCCAAGGTCACTTGATTGAATTTGGAATTGAGGACAGCCAAAACAATCCATTCATTAACTGAACTTTGCAATGAATTTATAATTTTAGAGCATGGATATTTGCAATTGGATAGAATAATAATAATAATAATTATAAAATGTACAGGGTGCAGCACCAGGGAACATTAGTTAAAAGAGCATTAGGGACTGCCATTTTTAATCTGCTGAAAATACATCATTCCTGGAATATCTGAATAGACATAAACATTCTGTCCAACCACTGAATTTCAGTGAAATGCAAATAATGGAATGGGTACTCCCTCAGAGATCTGGGTAGCATCCATCTCCATTCATTGAGTATATATATTTTTATATATGTCATAGGGAACAGTAACTTTGACCTTGCTCACGGTCAAGAGTACTTATATTACATCTACCTTAGCCAGCAGTGCTCATTTGGAGGTATATATTCTGGTATGAGATTTTAGGTTTATTACTTTCTAATTCTTATTTGTTGGTGACCAGCTTGTATAGTTGGCTAGCGTACTGAGGTAACAAGATTATGGGTCCAGTACTTATGTTTATGAATGTTCCTACCACTCTTTGCCTTTCCAACTGAGCTCACACTGGGCTCCTTAGTATTTCTCACGCACTTCATGTAAGACTTCAGGGCTTTCTATAAATTCTGGTTTGTCTGCCTGGAACGTTCTTCCACTAGATATTCATAATGGCTTCATTTCATTCCAATCTTGGTTCAAATGTTACCTCCTCCAAGAGGCCTTCTCTGACCACCCTTACCTATTTTTACCTTCATAGCACTTATAAATACCTGATGTTATCTTGTTTGTTTGTTTTTTTGTTTCTGTAACAGTTATATTCTACCTTATATTTTATATCATGTATTTTTTATTTGTCTGTCTTAACCCACTATCCTCTCATATAAGTTTGGGAGGGTAGAGGTTTTTTAATGTTGTTTGCTGTTGTAAACTCAGAAAAAAAGAACAGAGCCTGGTATAAAGTAGGCACTCAAAAAAGTATTTGTTGAATCAACATATGAATATGACTTAACATTGCCCTATTTGTTTATTACTAATTTTACCCTTATTCTAGACAGTTGGCTCATAATGTCTATTCTTGGGTTTGGGGGACTCACCTAAACAGTGTAGCTCTAAACACATAGCATAGATCTGGATGGGAATCCACTAGAAACTACGGAAGTTGTCTTTATACTGTATCTAAAGCTGTCATTCAGCCGGTGTGTACTGGTTAGACTATATTCGTTGTTTATATCTGATAGCCATTTTGGTTGGTTAGTACCTATGTTTGGAGGAAATAAAAGGCCAGTAGCCTTGCCATGATACTTGTCTGTGGTCTGTAGCAAATAATTAACTTTCATTATATATTCACACAAATATATATTACAAACAGCCTGTTCCCTAGGAAAGATATAGTAAGTTCAAAAAATTACAGAGCTTCATTGTTCTCAAAGAGTGTTCTATTAAATGTGCCAATACCTCTTTATCTGTCTTGATTGGCTGAAAGCAGTCCATTTCATTTGATGGTGAAAAATTAATCCTTACCTTATATATTTTGAAGTGAATCTCACCATACATTTTCTCACATTTTCAAATGCCCCCAGGAAACTAGTTCAACTTAAAGTAGATAAAATAGCCCCCTTAGTCTTCTAAATGAAAACTACCATGCCTTTTGTTACATATGATTCATCTAATTTCATGAAAGTAATTGAACCAAGGGAATGAAACACATTTTCAATATAGCTGCTACTATCCATCATATTGAAATTATTTAGGAGGCAGAGTAGACCAAATTTTCTGAAAAACGGAAAAATACCTCTAATTGGAACAAGTATGTTAAACCAAGCTTAGAGTCCATTGGCAAGGAAATCTCAAGGATGTCACTAATAAAGCTTTGTTAATGTGCCATACCATACCTTACTCAGAACCACTATCCTTTGAGTTAAAATTATTTCCAATAATTGCAAGAGAAATTCATCAGGCAACACTGGCCTTAATCCAATGAAAAGGGTAGAAACCAATTAAATGCTTAAAACTTTTAAGGATAAATTAGGAAGTAGGTGTAAGAAATCTCTTTAGCTTTAACTAAAAGAGGATGAATGATTTTTAAATAGGCTATCCTTCTCTGTTCTCGGTCACTAGTTCAAATATTATACATGCATGTTACACATACTATTAACCCCTTTCAGTTCATCTAAGAACACAAAGAGAAATATGAAATGGCTTATGAGCAGATTCACTCTTTTTTTTTTTTTTTTTTTTGCCTTTTGGTAGGATTTGGTTGATGTTGAAAAATGCAATGAGAAAACAGATAAGAGGTTCTACAGCTTTTTGCCCTAAGCACTGTTTTCCCCTAACATTCTCTCCCTTCAGTGACTTCATTCACTCTCACAACTTCAGCTATTGCCTCTGTATATATATGACTTTTCAGCCTTTTTCTAGCTCTAATATCCTCCAGAACGTCAAACCTCCTGTAGTTAGTATTCACTATCTGGATGGCCTGTCAGTCCCAGAAACCCAACAGCCCTAAAGGATGAATTCATTGCGTTCTTTTCATCTTTTCATCCTGTCTCAAACCACATACTCAAATAGTCATCAATCAACAAAACACAAATCTAGTACCAACTATTTGTAGCAAGTGCTAGGCTAAGAATTCTCTACTAATGGTTCCACCATTGTTTCAGTTAGGCTCAAAACCTTAACCATTTTGGATTCCTCCCTCCTTTTCCTCACATTTTTCTATGCCCTCCCCCAGCACACCACTATACACATGCGTGAATGTGTGTGTGTATACACACACACACACACACACACACAGAGAGAGAGAGAGAGAGAGAGAGAGAGAGAGAGAAAGGACTTGATGCCAAATCCCTATTGATGCCAAACACCATTTATGCAATTTCTCCTTAAGAAATCTTTGCATTCCCACTACAGATAACTGAGACACTCCTGTGACACTACTCTAATTGAGTTCTTTCCTAGATTATTGCAATGCCATCCCAATTGATTTATTTGCCAAATCTTTAGGTCTCCAATCCATTCTTCTCCACACTACTACTGGATTTATCTTTCTGCAAAGGAAGTTTTTATTATATCAGTCATTTGCCTAAAAACCTTCAATGCTCCCCACTATCGATTTAATCCTCCTAAAGAAAATTCTGATAATATCACTCATTCTCTCAAAAAATAGAAATGCTTGTATGTTGCCTAATAAATTGAACCCAAATGTATGTGTGGCACTCATTGTCCTCCACAATATGGCTCTAATCTTCCTTTCTGCCTTAACTTCCTCTACCACCAGCACATAGCTAAGCTCCAGTGAACCCCAACAACTTCTTTTGCCTCAGAGACATCCTGTACTTTACAAAGTCATATTTTGTGCAGGCCTGTCCCTGCTCCCCACCCATTGTTGTCACCTGTGAAAGCCCTACACATCCTCCAAGGTCTCTATCTACTCCCACATCTTTCAAAAATTATTCTTGATCAGCCCAACCTATTTTAATATGTTCTTCCTTTAAACCATTTCTTTTAAAACAAAAGCTTCCTTTTTCCCAGATGGCAAACGTCACACATGTTCATTGTAAAAAATATGGAAAACACAGAAATCATAAAGAAAACAATAAAAATTCTCTGTAAGCTTCCCATGCTGTTAACACGTTGCTATATATTCTTCCAAACCTTTTTTTCTCCAGACACGAACACGTGCACATATACACAAACACACACACTTCCGATCACACTATTCATAATGTTTAGGAGACTAATATTTTTCATCTGATGCCTTATGAATATTTCCCATGCCATTGCATTGTCTTCTGCAACATGATTTTTAACAGCCACATAATCTTGTATTATTTACTATCTCATCAGTTATTTGATTATTCCCCTCTTGATATTTAGATTGAGCATAACATTCTAATATTATTGTCAGATGTTACAATAGATAGCATTTGTACATTCATAGTTAATTCATAGAAATTAAATTGTTGGCTCAAAAGGTAAATCAGATTTTAAGTTCATTTGATAAATGGTGTCACATTGCCCTCCAAAAAGGTCACTGTATTTTTATACTGTCATCGGGAGTGTATGAGAGTGCCCATCTTCCTGCACAGTGACTAACACGGAGTACTTTTTAATCTTCTGATAGCAGTTTGAACCTGTGTTATATCAATCATTCTGCATAAGATTATTTTATCCTGGTGCTGCTACCAAATCCCACCCTAATAAGCATCTAGATATTACCACCAGCAGCAACTATCATAGGGCTTTTTACATACTAGGCATTCAGGAAATATTTGCTGAACTGAGTCGAATTAGAGCCATAGAGAAGATCTTCCATGTTCTCATGATAGTCTGTCCACCATTACTCTGTAATAGTTTCCATATGGAAACCAGTGTTACGTGACTAAGAGAAATGGAAAAGCAAAGGGTCACAGCAGTGAGAGGCTAAGTCTAATTGTACTATAGTTGATACTAATTTCTAATCTTATTATTGGGATAGGTTTGGCCTCAAAATGTTAACAACAGCTACTTTAACAACTGTTAGTACCCATATGTGTGTCGTAGTATGCAAGTAGCTACATGTATGATGTATAAGCATAGATTCCCAGTTGCTCGGACTAACTAAAAGAAAACTATTCATAAAATTTTTAGGTGCAAAGGGATACCTAGCTTGGAGATCATCTAAATGAGTCTGGAATAAGTTAATGTATGGCTTGTTCTCTTGCAGCAGTACATTTGTTCGGCCTGACATGGCAGTTGCAACCAGTTGAAGGAGAGCTGTATGCAAATGGAGTTAGCAAAGGGAACAGAGGCACCGAGTCCATGGACACTACTTACTCTCCAATTGGAGGAAAAGTTTCTGATAAATCAGAGAAAAAAGGTACAGTGATCAAAATGATTGGTTGACTGTTGATTACTTTTCTTCTAATTTGGTGATTAGGACCATATCTGGGATGGTTTCACTTCACATTAAATTTCCTGATCACTTGAAAGAAGTCCTCTACATAGACAGAATAAATGCATGTAAATATCTTGTGAAAGTAAATTTTCCTTGTCTCCAGTGCCTTGAGTATAAACCAATTAAACTTTTCAAATATGTTGGCAATTTTGAAAATAGATAAATATTTACAGAATAGAGGCTTCAATACATTGGAAATTGCATTTCGCATATAACTACCCTAAAGCAATGAGGAATTTTGATTAAGTTCTCTGTGTCCAAGCCTATCATTTATATATAACATTTTACAAAGGGTATATGGAAATTTCTTCTGTTTGTAATAAGAAAAAGCTTTTTCTGCTTAATGTAAAGGTGAATGTTTATGTCAAAGTTGGATAACATGATTTTTTTCTAGTTGGGGAACATGAATTCTTCCTAGTTGGGAGAAAGAAAAAAAAAATCTCTTTGAGTCCTGAACTGTTAAGTTTAACCAACATGAGTTTGAATTACCTGACTTATTTATAATAAATGTCACAGTACCAGCACTCCCAACATCTTATTCACACTGAATGATCTTAGTCTTAACATACAAGCAGTGAAAGTAGCTGGAAGTTCATATTTTTATTGAAATAGGATTCAGTACAGAGGGACTTGATCCATCTAAAATTTCAAGAGGTCAATTTAAAAAGTAGAAATTGAGAATAATATGTATAGCCAGCAATATCCTGGGTAATTTTAGGAGATCAAAAATAAATAAATGAATGAGTGACCCAAACCTTACCTCCAAGTAGCTTTCAATTTTATACAGGTGATAACGTAATCTTATTTTGGTTCATTAGTTGCAACTAAGATATCATTTTTTAATAGAGTAGTTATTTGGGTTAGTACTCTTCCCTTGTGCTTTTAATTCCTTTGGTGGTTGGGGGGTTGTTTGTGGGTTTTGTTTCATTTTGTTTTTGTTTGTTTTTGAATAGGTAACTTTAATCCATGCTTAAGTAAAAATTAATACTTAGAGTTCAGGAAAACATTATGGTTTGATCTGGTTTTCAATTGGTGATGCAGCTTGCTGTATGTTCTCATTTGAAAATACTTGTTTCTAGCCTGGACTGACCTTTCTCACTTTTTCACTGTTACTCCTGAGAGCTGAGGAGAGTAGATGGGTCAGAGGTAGCAGAGGAAAATGTCTGCCACTCTTACTTCTCAGACTTTTCTTTCTTATCTCCCTTACCTGCTTTTTCTCCCTTACCACCTTGTCTACTAGTTTATGCCTTTATATCTGAAGGTAGAAGAGCTATCATTTGGTATTATCCGCCTAGAGTTTCTTGCCATTCGCACTAAAAATAAGAATTATCTGTCTGAGGAAAATGAAACAGGCAAGATAACAAGTCATGACATAGTTGTAATTAGAGTATATTTGATTTTATATTCTAATTTAGATCTCTTACAATTCCCTTCCATAAAGTAAGCTGATGATGATAGCTAAAATTAATTTAAAATTACCGTGTGTCCAGAATTGTTCCAGATACTTTACATGGATTATATCATGAAGGTCACATTTTGGTCCCTGTTGTCCAAATGAGAAACAGAGGCACAGAGAGGTTAAGTAACTTGCGCAGTGTCACAGAGCTAGTAAGTGGTAGTCTGATTCCAGAGTCCAGTCTCTTAACTTCTACACTGTACTAAAATCCTCATATGGAACATCTGTGAAGACCACAAATAACTTTTTACGCAATTAAAGCAAAGCCCCAGAGTCTACTCATGATAGATTTTAGAGAAATTCTAGTCACCTATATTTTTAATATGTTGTGACAAGTTTCATAAATGAAAAATGCTTTAAGTTTCTGTTCAATTATAACAACAAACAGAGCAAACCGACTTCAATTTAATACTTTATTAAGGAAAATCATTATGGGTTGATGCCTCATATACAAAGTTGTTAGCTTAACCTGACTTTTTATGGAAGCCTGAACAAAACCTTTAACTATAACTGCACGTCATGGCTCTGCTATATTAGGTCTTTACTGCATATTACTTATTGAGTAAAAACTTAGCTCCTTTCTTTTTACTGCCAGGTGCATACTAATCCAAACCTTGCAGAAGATGTAATACAGCAGAAGGGTATTTTCAAATATTCAGTTGTATCCTTTTATGATTTTCTACATAACACACATCCCATAAATACAGCTCTAGAAGCTTGTCTTGATACTGTATGCACTAAAATATGAAACTGACAACCAGACCATTCTTTCTAAATTTTTTTCTCTTCTCTCCTAGAAGATTGGGCATTGTAGCACTGTGGTTAAAAGCCTGGATTCTGGAGTCAGAGAGACCTGGCTTTGAATACTAACTGTACTATCATTGTCTCTCCAACCTCACATAATTGACACAACCTCGCCCAGCCAGTGCCCTTATCTGTAACATAAGAGTGATAATAATAGTACCTGTCTCATATGGTCATAGTAAGGAGTAAATTATACAATTGATATAAAGCATATAACAAAGTCCCTGCCACATTGCCTAATTTAGCAGCAGTTATTTTTGGACCAAAAGATTGAAAAATCGCCTTGAGGTTTTTGAACTTCAGCGACATTCCGTTAGGTGCTATAGAACCTGCTTTCAAACTAGTGTGAACTTTGTACTGAATGATGACATCCTTGAGATTGAAATGTTTTCTATCTTTAAAGTTTGGTCTCTGCTTACCAATCTAAAATCTATTATTTTTAAACTATTATCACTATCATCATCAGATAATGGATAAGTAGAATGGCACCTTTTTTTATTGCATTTTAGGTTTTGGGGTACATGTGAAGAACATGCAAGATTGTTGCATAGGTACACACATGGCAGTGTGGTTTGCTGCCTTCCATCCCCTCGCCTTTATCTGTCATTTCTCCCCATGCTCTCTCTTCCCACCTCCCCACCCCCCTGTCCTTTCCCCATTTCCCCGCAACGGACCCCAGTGTGTAGTGCTCCCCTCCCTGTGTCCATGTGTTCTCATTGTTCAACACCTGCCTATGAGTGAGAACATGGGGTGTTTGATTTTCTGCTCTTGTGTCAGTTTGCTGAGAATGATGGTTTCCAGGTTCATCCATGTCCCTACAAAGGACGTGAACTCATCGTTTTTGATGGCTGCGTAATATTCCATGGTATATATGTACCACATTTTCCCTATCCAGTCTATCATCGTTGGGCATTTGGGTTGGTTCCAGGTCTTTGCTATTGTAAACAGTGCTGCAATGAACATTCGTGTGCATGTGTCCTTATAGTAGAATGATTTATAATCCTTTGGATATATACCCAGTAGTGGGATTGCTGGGTCAAATGGGATTTCTATTTTTAGGTCATTGAGGAATCGCCACACTGTCTTCCACAGTGGTTGAATTAATTTACATTCCTATTTCTCCACATCCTCTCCAGCATCTGTTGTTTCCCGATTTTTTAATGATCGCCATTCTAACTGGTGTGAGATGGTATCTCAATGTGGTGTTGATTTGCATTTCTCTGATGACCAGTGATGATGAGCATTTTTTCATGTTTGTTGGCCTCCTGTATCATCTGACAAGGGGCTGATATCCAGAATTTACAAAGAACTAAAAGAGATCTACAAGAAAAAAACAAACAAGCCCATTCAAAAATGGGTGAAGGATATGAACAGATACTTTACAAAAGAATGGCACCTTTTAAAGAAGCATCAAATTCTACTGGCATTGGTTTCCCATTAACAGTTGTTGTGTATATATGCTTCTCATGAGAAAATAGAATTTCCTCACCACTTAGTTATCCAAATGAAAGAAAAAGAGTATTTGATTATAGACATTTAGTATGCTAAAAAATTGATGAACATGCTAGAATTTCAGTAAGCAGATATAAGTCACAACCACATCCTGTAATCTACGAGAAAAATCTTAGTTTTCATTTTTAAATAAATATTTATAAAATTGAAAGTATTGTACCACAACAGTCCCTCACTACATTAGAAGCTTACAAACTAGTCATAACTATTTAACCAGTAAACATTATGTAACACCTGCTTTAAACAGAGCAGAGGATCTAAACAAATAAAAGATTTATTCCTAGACCTGAGTTATGTAATGTCTAATAATAAAATTAAAAATAACTACCATGTAACTTATCAACAAATATAGAATGTTAAAATCTTAAAGATTATCAAATCCAACATCCTTATTTAGAAATGAAGAAAATTAGGTCCAGAAAACTTGAAATCACACAGAAAGAGCTGGGACTAGAAGAGAGGATGCTTAGTTTCATGTTTTGTATTTTTCACCTGTTACTGTAATAGTATAAGACAAACTAAATATATAAATTTCTGAAAAGGTTTTCAATAAGGAATTATCACAGAGAAAAACTGAACAAGTAAAGAAATTGACTTCATTTAAGCTATTGCAATAGAAAGGTTTTGTCTTGGTCTTATATAAGAAGGGGTAGATACATGTGAGATGATTTACTGGTGGAATTGTGTTGCAATCAGGGGAAGTATCAGTTAGCTGAACAGGAAATGTGTATCTCCTTGTCTAAATTGTTTATGAGACAAAGAACGGGAAATTGGAGTTTCTATATCTGGTCTTACAGTGGGTTCAGGCCATAGGGGAAAAGGCTGTTTGCCCTGTTCAGGGGTGGGATTATAGGTGAGTCTTAGGGGCATCATGGGAAAGAAGGGACAAAGTTTAATCTTAAGTCATTTAGAGAAGGATGTTCTATATGTGTTTGGGCTTTTCTTTGCTTGTTGCCATTGTTATGTTTTGTTTTGTTTTTTTGCATAAGCCATTTCCCAGGACACAAAAAAGTGGCAGAATTTCAGAAAACAAAAGGTTGGGGAATTTCTTAAGCAACGTTGTTTTCCAGGTACATTGGGGCTCAGGTAAAGTCCCATATTGTCAGTACTGTAGCAATATAAATGAAGAAGAAATTTATTGGGTAGTGGAAGATACTCAATTCCTGCAGGTTGGATGCCAAAATAGAACACTGGGAACAAAGAAGAATGGGTGAGGAGAGAGAGAACTAAAGAATGCTAAAAGCAGGCTTTATCTCCATTACAATTTTGCAAAAGTTGGCCTTGGAGGAAAGTGGCATTTCTTTTAAATTGATCCCGCACGATCTATCTCCACAAAGTTGAAAAAAAAAATGACATTTTTCTAGTCAGTGTCTGCTGAATATACGACCATGTAAACAAAATACAGCTGATTGATATGACACAATTTATAGCCTGTCATGAAGATGCTTTAGCCAAGACCACATAGTGACGATAGTCTCACCTCTCTGGGCTCCAGTTTCTCATCTGAAAAATAAGGGAGTTGGCTTTCAACCCTTTCTAGGGGCAGGGAAGAGGGGGTGGTGAGTGGATAGTGAAACTCTTTTTATAAATGAAATCTTACCCAGAAATTACAAATTTAAATAGAAAACAGATAAAAGCCAAGTTTCTCCAGATACGGTGAGGGAAGGGGGCAGATTCCTGGCAAAACTCCCATTCCCTTCCTCTTTGCTTTCTTTGCCCTTTATCCTCTCAGCAGCTGCTAAGGCTTTGACCAAACACAAGGCTAATTTATCTCTAAGATCCCTTTCAGCTGTATACACTATGAGTTAGTGCATTCAAATTCTGCGGTTAAGGAAGAACAATGAGCCAATACGAGTAAAAGTGGACCAATCTTTGCAGAAGGGATATACTTCTGGAAAGAGGTGAAATGTATGTCTATAAAGTTAGTAAACCGCATTTGCCATTTAAAGTATTGCAGGGAATTCTGTTGTAATTCAAACAATTAATTCCCAGTTTTCTACCTTATAAGTTTGGAGCTTTGACATGCATATAACACTAACAGCTTGCACTTAGAGAACATTTACAATTTTAAAATATTTTAATGTCTTTTAGCCACATAATAGTTTTCTTCTGCGGCAGCTATTGCTACCTGTTTTTTGCTAGTTGTTGTTTTTGTTTTGTTTTGTTTTGTTTTGTTTGAGACAGTTTCACTCTTGTTGCCCAGGCTGGAGTGCAATAGCGCAATCTCAGCTCACGGTAACCTCCGCCTCCCAGGTTCAAGCGATTCTCCTGACCCAGCCTCCCAAGGAGCTGGGATTACAGGCATGCACTACCGCGCCCGGCTAATTTTGTATTTTTTTCTTTCAGTAGAGACAGGGTTTCTCCATGTTGGTCAGGCTGGTCTCAAACTCCGGACCTCAGGTGATCTGCCCGCCTGGGTCTCCCAAAGTGCTGGGATTACAGGAGTGAGCCATTGTGTCGGCCTTCTTACCCGTTGTTTTATAGTTGAAAAGGAAAACACAAGAAAGTTAAGTGACTTGCCTTGCTCAATAGACATAACTAAAGGCAGAGCTGAGACTGTGATCCAGTTTCTCCTTACTGTTAGCTCAGCACCCTTCCTTGAGCCTTTTCTTTCCTTTTTCAAAAAAATTCCTTTCTCAAGGCCAGTTTGTTTAAATAATGGCTCTCTTGATTAAAATTTTGAATGCATTCAGTTCAAATACTGTACTCTTCCTTAAGAGTACTTGGCAAATCTTATATTTCACAGTCCTTTCAGTGAGCACTCTCCCTCTTCCACAAAGCAAAAGATACACACGCAGACACACCACAGATACTCTTGGGAATTGAAAACTAAATTACAGTGCAAAATGTACCATTTACACCACCTTTAATTGTGAAACTCTCCAGAAGGAGTTTTTTTGTTTGTTTGTTTGTTTTTTTTAAATTCACATGGCTGTTTTTATTTAACACATTAGGGAGAAAGAGATGAAGTGAATGTGGCAAATGTTACCCATGGGAAAATCTTAACGAAGGGCATAATGCGAGGCCACTGTAATACTCTTGCAACTTTAGCAAAGGTTTTCTATTTTGCGTATTTGTTTATTTATAATTTTATTTATTTTTAATTTTTGCTGAGACGGGGCTCAATATGTTGCCTAGCCTGGCCTTGAGCTCCTGGCCTTAAATAATCCTCCTGCCTTGGCTTCCCAAAGTGCTGGGATTGCAGGCCTGAGCCACCGTGCCCTGGGCAACATGGCAACGTGTGTGTGTGTGTGTGTGTGTGTGTGTATTTTGCTTTTTTTTTTTTTTTTTTGCTTTGCTATATTTGCAGCATACGTACCTTGGAACATTTTGCGCAATGAAAATTGTGGACCTGAAATAACAAGATAAATTCTATTTTACTTAAGGTTTTGCAGATATTTATTGCACAGACTCAGTTAGTAGATAAAGGTTTATTATGTGGTATCAAACTTAAAACCTCCACCAACCCCACCCAGGTAATCATCGTGCATTTAGATGGAACACAGTCCTGCAGTATAATGGTTCTGCAATATTGGTTCATAGGACATGTGGATATTCAGCTGCCCTTTGAATCAACCCATAGTTTCAGTATCTTTTACTTAAAGGATATTACAGCCCAAGACATTGAGGTAGAATTGGGAATAATTCATACAAGCACAACAAACCACATGAATAAAATAGTAGTAATGCACTAACAAAGACAACAATGTTGGGAGTGTAACAGTATTATTTTTAAAGATTGATGGCAAATTACAGTAAATGTTTCGTATAATGTTATATAGATGTTTCCCTAACATAAGGTTTCAGAGGGCCCAGCTAGAGTGCTGCAGCTTGTTTTCAACTATATTAAATCACTTTATCAATATACTTCAGTTTTAACAAAAGCTTTCCTAAAGCATACTGGAGACTTGACTTCTAAAACAGATTTATGGAAAGGATTCCCTACGCTAAAAGACAAACATACTTATTGCATAAAACATTCACGTTAAATGTCCTTGACCAAATATGTCTAATGTTTCAGTCTTGTTTCATTTTAATCCTCATTTTACTTAAAAAAAAAAAAAAAAAAAACTAATACACACCTTTCCTGTGATGCAATAAGAAATAAGTCTGTCTTATGATCCCTCTAGTCTAATGGTCTGCATCTGACAGGGTCACTAAGTTGTATGCTGTAGAATTCCATATTTATCCTCCTGGACTAGTCTTCCCAAAGCTAAGGGATCTTCCATTTTTACATTTTAGTTGTGTGAAGGAAGTAGTCCATTGTAGAAGTTTATCAGCCGTGTGTGTGTGTGTGTGTGTGTGTGTGTGTGTGTATTTTTTTTTTTTTTTTTTTTTGAGAGGGAGTCTTGCTCTGTCACTCAGGCTGGAGTGCAGTGCCATGATCTCGGCTCACTGCAAACTCCACCTCGCAGGTTCAAACAATTCTTCTGCTTCAGCCTCCCAAGTAGCTGGGATTACAGGTGCTCACCACCATACCCGGCTAATTTTTGTATTTTTAGTAGAGATGGGCTTTCACTATGTTGGCCAGGATGGTCTCGAACTCCTGACCTTAGGTGATCTGCCTGTCTCAGCCTCCCAAAGTGCTGGGATTCCAGGCATAAGCCAATGTACCCGGCCAGCCATGTGTATATTTAATTCTGTTGAGTATCCATTTATATCTTTGAACCTGTATTACTTTTCAAGGAAGTTCAAACATCTACTAGCTTTTTTGTGTGTAGTCCAATGTAATTCTAGTTACTTGAAGTTTACTCTTGAATATGAAGTTTTAGAGTTCCAGAATTTAATGCACAAATCTGCATTTTTCCTGTGTGTAACTTTTGTAATCTCCTAGATAATAATCACATAATTCTTTTTTAGCCTCCACATGTCTAATATTAAGAGCCCTTGCGTTGACTTCTGTATTCTTCTTGTAGCTTCTATTTTTCCCTTCGTCATTTTAATGGTCATTTTGTATTCATTATAATTATACTGGAAAGGTCAGCCATAACTCTACACAGATGCCATCGTCTCTTCTTGGTTCTAGGAAAGGGAAGAATAACAGTTAAAAAGTTGGGTTGAAAGAGAAATGATACCTGACCACCTCAAATGCTAGATTAAACTAATAACAAGGGAAGAAAAATGAAATTCTTAGTATTCAGAAACATAGAAGCTCGTGATTTTTAATCCTATATGAGCCAAGCTGCTACTTTACCTGTACTAAGTACCATGGAAAGCTAACAAATAAAGCAGAAGACGTAGTGCTTGCCCTTGAGTAGATTCCTATTACATAGGAGAGCTGGAAGAAAAATGCATACATACACATACAATACAAACAACATGCAACAAACTTGTACAGAAATAAGAATAAGATGTTTAGGTGGCTAAGGCTTAAAAGAAAGAAGATGGAAATCTGACTGTTTGTAGTTTGAGCCAGACCTTGGAAAACAAGAAAAATTACTCCTAGTGATATTGAGGAGTACATATTTAGGAGAATGGAATAATTGAGTAGTAAGGGGGAAATGCAGATGGTCATAGCCTAGGTGGTAAGTGGGTAATGAAGCAAAGAGGCAGCTGATAGAAACAGTTCAGCAAGAAGAGGGAGATAAACAATATGATAATTAGACAAAAGGGCAGTTGGATCATGTTATTTGCTTTTTTAAAAAAATGTTTAAGAGAGACTTTTTTTTTTTTTTTTTTTGAGATGGCCTTTTGCCCTGTCGCCCAGGTTGGAGTGCAATGGCGCAATCTCAGCTCACTGCAACCTCTGCCTCCCTGGTTCAAGCGATTCTCCTGCCTCAGCCTCCCAAGTAGCTGGGATTACAGGTGCACACCACCATGCCTGGCTAATTTTTTGTATCTTTCATAGAGACAGGGGTTTCACCATGTTGGCCAGGCTGGTCTTGAACTCCTTGTGATCCACCTGCCTCGGCCTTCCAAGGTGCTGGGATTACAGGCGTGAGCCACCATGAGAGACTTGTGTGTGTTTGAAGACAAACAATAAGAAGCCAATAGAGAGGGAGACACAGAATATGAGTACGATAAAAGATTGAGAAGGGACCAAAGTCCCAGCAGAGGCAGGAGAGAAGAGGAGGGAAAAGCCTTAGAGATAAAGTGGACATCAAATTCTACAGCATACTGAGTATGAAAGAGGTATTTTGATATTTTAATAATGAGATAGAAGCTGAAAAACAGGACACAGTAAGTGTGGTAGCATCTACTACTATATTATTATTATTACTTATTACTCTCTGCCATGAGTTTTGTCTGTGAGAAGTTTTAATTCATATAATTGAAGATTTTCTGCATGCCTAAAAGGTAGAAATCAAAGGCTATAGCAGTATGGCAAGTTCTGAGCACTGGTGCCTATGCTTCTCTTTCTGGAGGCCTAGTACAACATGTGTCATCTCCTCATTACTCTCAACTATGTGATAGGTAGTTCATCATATAGTTGTTTTATAAAATGCCCAGTAAGTAGTTGTCTAAAATGTAGACAGACATGAATGTTCTATCCTCTGGGGACTTACATTCTAAAATAAAGAAGGGGTAACTGGATTAACTGAGCTATAATCAGCCATCCTGCCACCATCCGAAGATAAGAAGGATGTGATCATAATAACTGAAATATAACAGTATCTAACATTGTAGTAAATACAGAAAATGGGCATCCCTGATGTGTACTACCAATCACACATTGTAAAATACTGGCCAGGGGATAGTTCAGCTTCTAGGTCGCAAGTAACATTCTAAAACCACTTGAAAATACATAAAAACTCTTGTGACAGTACACAATGGTTTGTGTGTATATGCTATGCCAATTCACACTAACTGTATTTTTGTGACAGCTTTATTGAAATGTAGATTATATAGCATAATATAATTGGGCGCTAATTTAAAGTGCACTTTTCCATGATCTTTAGTGTATCCAGAGTTGTGTAGCAATCACCAATATTTAATTCTAGAACATTTTCATCACATCAAAAAGAAACCTCATAGCCATTGGTCATCACTCCATAGCCCCACCTCTCCGCAACCCCTGACAACCACTAATCTACTGCTTGTCTCTATAGATTTGCCTATTTCTATAGTTCATATGAATAGAATCATATAATATGTAGCAATGTATCAATACTTCATTTTTATGGCCGAATAATATTCCATAGTATGGGTATACCAAATTTTGTTTCTCCATTGATTAGTTGAAAGAGCTTTTGTGGATTTTTACTTTGGGGCTATTGTGAATAATGATTCTATGAAAATTCACGTATAAGTTTTTATTAGAAAACCTGTTTTTAATTCTTTGGAGTATACACCAAGTTGTGGAATGACTGGTTCATATGGTAATTCTGTGTTTAACATTCTATATTTAACAGTTCTTCAACAGATGAACTGTTTTTCAAAGCGGCTGCACCATTTTACATTCCCACCAGCAATGTATGAGAATGTTAGTTCTCCACATCCTTATACTTGTTATTGTCTGTTGTTTTTATTTTAGCCATCCTAATGTGCGTAAAGTGGTATCTCACTGTGGTTTTTATTTGCATATCCCTGATGACTAATGGTGCTAAGCTTCATTTACTGTTCTTATTGGTCATTAGTCTGTCTTCTCTGGAGAAATGTCTATTCAGATCGTTTGCTCTTTTTTCAATTACTTAACTTTTTATCGTTGCATTGTAACCCTCCTTAATATAGCATAGATACAAGTCCTTTATCCAATATATTATTTGCAAATGTTTTCTCCCATTCTGTGGGCTGCTTTTCCATTTTCTTGATAGTGTCTTTTAAAGCACAAAAGTTTTTAATTTTGACGAAATCCAATTTACCTATTTTTCTTTGTTATTTGTGATTTGATGTCATGTCTGAGAAACTGCTGACAAATCCGAGGTGACAAAGATTTATACCTGTATTTTTATCTGAGAAATTATACAGTTTTATCCCTTACATTTAGGCATTTGATCCATTTTGAGTTGTTTATTTGTATATGATATGAGGGAGGGGGTTGAAGTTTATTCTTAAGCATGTGGATATCCAGTTGTTTCGTGTGTGTGTGTGTGTGTGTGTGTGTGTGTGTGTGTGTGTGTGTAATTTGTTGAAAATATTATTATTTCCACCATTGAATTGTCTTGGTGATCTTGCTGAAAATCAGTTGACCATAAGTGTGAGGTTTCATTTCTAGATTCTCGATTGTATTCCATCGATCTATATATCTATCCTAATGCCAGTACTCATTATCTTGATTAGTGGAGGTTCATAATATGTTTTGTAATCAGGAAGTGTGAGGACTCCAACTTTGTTCTTTTTACATTGTTTTAGTTATTTTGCGTCCCTTGCATTTCCATATTAATTTTAGCATCAGCTTGTCTATTTCCGAAAAAGAAAAATGATAGTTGGAATTTTAACAGGAATTGCATTGAATCTGTAAATCAATTTGGGAAGTACTGCCATCTTAACAATAATAAGTCTTTTGTTCCATGAGCACAGATATCTTTCCATTTATTTAGGAAATCTTTAATTTCTTTCAATTATATCTTGTAGTTTCTCAGTATACAATTCTCACAGTTTCTTTTATTGAATTATTTCTAAGTATTTTATTCTTTTTAATGATATTATAAATGGACATTCTCTTCTTAATTTCATTTTGGAGTTTTCATTAAATATAGTCATATTTATTCACAAATTTTTGAATTTTTTGCAATTGGAAATATTTTCTTTCAAGAGGTATTTTATTCTGCCTTGACCCATGAGTCTGAGTAAATGTTTGAATATGTAACCATTTGATGACACATTTATGCTTTATATCAACTTTAGTTTTCACCAAGAAAATTCAAAGTAATTCGCTACTTCATGTACCCATTGATAATCTGTACACAGAAACTTCTACAAACATAATTTGTATTACACCACATGAGACTGTATAGCAAGTCACAAGAGCCTTCTTAAATTTGGAAACTCATTTTTCTGAATGCTACCTAATGGTCAATAGACCACACCAGAAGAACTGTGAAACTTTAAAGTTTTTTGGGAATGTGGAAGTTTTTATAACAAAATTTAAAGAAATCCTTCTAAATAGAGAATTATGTCTTTGAAATGATATATGTCCAAAAACAGATATACAGAGTCAAAAATGCAACTTAAAATAAGTCCTTTAAGGATAAGATTTAGCAATGCCATTTCACTTCTACCTGAGAAGATGTAAGCAATAATAAATAAGCTACTACACTGGTATCTGTAGTCCTTTGATATTTAGACGTAATTGTTTACCCTTATACAAGTAATGTGTTTCTCAATTGTAAGATTTGTTAATTAGCTTTTCTACACAGTGAGCTATCTATTATCAGTGTCAGTGAGATAGGAGGATTTTACTTATAAACATATTTTACTCACAGTTAATTATCAAGGCCTATGTGTGTAAATAGTTATAATTCTTACTCTCACCAGTAAATTCTTGACATCTACTTAGACATTTAATAAAAACAATTATAAGATGAACTACCTGTCACATAGTTGAGAGTAATGAAAAAGTTGTACATTTTGACTAAAACGTCAAAATATATTACCAAAATTACTATCAACAAAAAATTATCAATATTACTATTTTATTAATTGATCCAAGCAGTATTTACCAATTTCCCACTAGGTACAAGCTTCATTCTTCCTTTTCTTTTTCTCTTGACTACTCTTGGGTAATATAATGGATACAAAAAGCATGTGTAATACATAATTGAGAAAATCTACCCCTGAAAATTTGAGAGTTGAATACATATTTTTCTTTAATAGCTCACATAAGGAAAATTACATTAAGCTACACAGATAGACAGTAGCTTTCTACTTACCTTTTAGATGGCTTCTGCTACATCCCTTTGATCTCTTTACAGCATTTAATCACAGGGAAAAGGTTAGTTCCACCTCCCATTTTGCTCCAAGCACTGCTAATCTAAATTTGCAAAGACTTGTTACTGTTAAACAAATATTATATTTAAAGGAACATAAAGAAGATGATACTAATGAGACACACATTAGGTCTAATTTGCCTGAAAAACACACCAATATCTTTTAAAATTTTTGAAAATGTTATAAAGTGAAGTAAAGGACAAATATGCTCTTAATGCTGGACAACATAGCTTAGATACTTCATGAAACTTACAGATGTCTTTAAAATACAATTCTGTTTCCTGTTATGGACTATACCATAGCCTTTAATTTAGTCATTTTTACCTTAAAACTTAATGGCAGAATCTTTTTAATGACCATGAGTCAGTATCTTCTACCAATATTGCATAGGCTCATAGAATGCAGCATGTCTAGCTATATTAAATAGAAAACATAAATACACACATATAACATATATGCAGTATATAGTTATTTACCTCCTATTTTATATGGACAATGTTATTAATAATCATGTAATTAGTAATCAAGCATATGTCTGAGTTTAGATATAATGGAATCTTGATTTAGGTGATACAGCCACTGCACACATTGTCTGCCGTCAATTCCAGGCCTCTTTTTTTTTTTTTTCACCTTCCAAGTATCTTGACCTTTGCTTTTTGAACTAAGTTGCCATCACTTAGTGTGCCCTCCTTCAACAAAGCCTGTCTACTATTGATTTTTCCTGCTCAGCAGTTGATGCCTGTGTTGCAACCTATAAAGAGAGTGTTTAGCTCAAACTAAATTGGTAGATATTGGTGAGACTGTGATAAATACAGTACTGCACAGCTTGATATGATCTGTGGCTCTCTGCATTTAATCTCAAATTTGTGCCAGGAAGTATTCTCTAACTGGAGAATATGGTCTTCCTAGGTTTTCCAATATGCTTTAATATAATAAGTGATTAAATGCCAATTAGAACATGCATATTACCAAAAAATCCTGTACATTAATGTTACATTCTATCTCTGCTGCTGACAATTTGCAAACAAAGGATCAAAGTCAATGTTAAGTTTGCCCAATTATATTCCATTTACCTATGTTAATACTGAATTTTGGGGGGGAAATCCTATTTTGTATTGTTTTTCTACATTTAATTTCCTTCTCTTTAGTTTGCCCCACATTTTGGCTACATTAAGAAAAATTGTGAAATGATAAATGTGTTCATAGTTATTATATTATAATCTATAACAAATTTTGAGAAATGATAAAATGGAGCACAGGCTATTTAGTGGTGTAGATCGCTTACAGGGAGATATCTTCCTTTCTGATGCACGAAACTCTAAAAGATCAGAGGCTGAGAAATTTTCCATCTGCAAACTATGAGAATGTCTCTTCTCTAATACCAAATCACCACACCTAGCTTGCTTTGCTGTTTTTATTTAAATTATAGTTCCTGTGCTCATTCATATGTTGTCATCTCTGTTCATTCTACCTTGTCTTAGCTGTAACGAAGCTCTCAAAGGGTAAGAGCAACTTCTTTTAAAATTATGTTCATAAATGACTTATGCATATGTACTCCAGATATGTAGTAATGATAATAACCAGAAAACTCCAACAGCACAACTTCCTGAGTTTCTTTTGATTTAGTGAATAACATTTAAGTAGCTTCATTATGCAATATATGATGCTATAAAGTGCAGAATAAAGAGATGATGTAGTATTTGGTAAGGCTTTAATGTAAAGGTTAATGTCCATCAACCAGTTTTGCCCAGATTTTTTAAAAATGACAATATTCATTAAAGTCTATACTTAGCACCTTTAAAACAGTGTTTATCGAACCTAGAATATTTTGAATTGCTTTATATTTATAATATCGTTTGCATAACCAAATGATGCATTTTACGACTGATAAAAGCCCCTAATGAGGATAGCAGTTGAATAAACTGAACATTAACTTGAGAACAGAAGTGTCCACATAAACATGGTGTGTTAATTGCCTGCTCTTTGAAGGCATTGTCAGCTCTAGGACTTAAGAGTTAAATGTATAATCAACCCTTTAGGGGCCAAATTGATCTGTCTCATGTGGAAAAAAGTAACTTTCAGAGAAAAATAAGGTCCTCAATTGGTCATTTATCATTTCAAAGCACATGTTTTATTACAAATGTCAATTCCACAAAATTATGTGTCGTGTAACACATAATTATGTACAAAATTGCATTTGAAATCTATTATTAACAGTTAACAGTGAACATTCTTAAAATAGTTATTACTCTTGGCCTTAACACAAAAAGCAATAATGGAGGTATTTTAGGGAGTTAAAAGCTGCAAGGCATTGGCCTCTGAATAAAGTCACTGCAGGTGTGTCTCTTAATGGGCTGTTAATTTTATAACCGGTGAGCACAAAGGACAGAGACCATGTGTGTTTTTAAACTGTGTTTTTAAACTGTGGAGAAGGAATTGATGGCTGAAAAAATTAAGGTGATGTGAAATGAGGCCAAGTTGAGCTTTCTCGCCTGAGATGTAACTCTCCTTGCTTAAAATCAAGGCAAACTAATTCTTCTTCCTCCTCTAGTATTCCTACCCTCCCCATTATCACATAACAAAAGATTCCATGAAAACACATATTAAACTAGCACATCAGAAATCATTAGACAATATGACAATAAATAATAAAGCTCTGATTACCCACACTCAACGTCCTCCCTCACAGAATAGCTCCTGTTTTTGCTATTAGTACTGTCTAAATCATCCAACTCACAATCACAGGGTTAGCTTTGACTGTACCTTAGCCCCGACGCTTAATGTTCTCTACAGCGTCGCTTCTCAGGGTGTGGGCTATGGACCATATGACAGGGGCATCACTTGGGAGCTTGTTAGAAATGTCTGACTTTGGACCTACTGAATCAGAATTTGCATTTTAAAAACTTCCTTCTTGTACACATTAAAATTTGAGAAGTTCTACTGCAGAATCTTCCTGAGCATTGTCTCTCATACCTTCTCCTTTCCATTCACCCGAAATTATTTTTCACTGGGAAGTAGTTTTTCTACATGAACTGTTTGGGCACACCCTAAATTTAGATCTTCATGTCATTTCACCTGAATCATCTATAATTCCTATGTCATTCTTGTGTCCCTCTGCTCTAATTCATCCTACCTCTGCCTCAAGATTAGCCTTTCTAAAGTACCTAAACCTCTTCCTTCTTAAAAACCCTATCCTTTATTAAATAAACCCTTTTGACTGGCCCTCCAGGCCCTAGAAAACATAATTTCCTTCTTTCCTCCAGCCCTAACTCCAACTGCTCCTCTCTATAGACACATGCCCTACACTTTAGCTTTACAGTCTCTTTCCTCTTCTTAGTTCAAGCCATCCTTTCCATGTGCACCGCTCTTCCCAATAACTCTTCTGAAATCCTTGCCCTCCTCTAAGTTTCATCTTCAATGCCACTTCCCATAGTAACTTTTTCTCAGTCATTCATTTGTTCGGTCAATACGTATGTATCATCTATGTTCTTTGCCTACAGTTGCCTACATTGTTCTAGGTACTGGGAATAAACCAATGAACAGAACAGCAACAGTTCTTGTCCTCATGGAGCTTACATTCTATTGAGGGAAAATAGACAATAAATAATAAATAAGTAAAATATGTAGTATGTTAGATGGTGATGAGTGCTAAGGAGAAATAAAAGAAGATAATGAAGATAGAGACGGCTAGGGATGAGGAGTATCCTCTAATCAAATAACGTTCCCTTTTTCAAATACACAGAGCACTTATTTTTCTTTACAGTGAGGTTATATGTGCTTGTCCTATTTTTCCTGCTATTTTCAAAGCTCCTTGAGAGCAACAACTGCCTCTTATTCATCTTTGTATCTCTTGCAGCTACCAAGACAGCACTCAGTAAATAATGGCTAAAAGGAGTGAAATTGATTGAAATAAATGCAATAGGATTTGAAGAGAAGGGAGAAACTGACATATTGGGTGGTTGGGGAAGGCTCCTTAGAAGATACTTAATTTGGGCAAGGCCTTGAAAGACAGATGGGGTGGGGAGGAAGAAAAAGCTGAGTAAGTTGCTTTGATATATTTGTTCTTGAAAAGCTAAAAAACATTGCTTTATAAATTAAGATTAATATGGTGCATAATTTTCTCTATTTCTAAAACTAGTGTTTCAGAAGGGACGGGCGATAGACAGTGGAGAAGTTGACATTGGTGCACAGGTCATGCAGACCATTCCACCTGGTTTATTCTGGCGTTTCCAGATTACTATCCACCATCCGATATATCTGAAATTCAATATTTCTTTAGCCAAGGACTCTCTACTGGGAATTTATGGCAGAAGAAACATTCCACCTACACATACTCAGGTATTTGATATTATAGGTATTTTCTTGAACTTTTTTCAAGGGTGATGGGTTGAACAGGTCAGGATTTGTGACTTGTGAAATGTGTGGTTGTCAAAGATGAGGACAGAAAAATATTTATCATGAGTAAATATCTAGAATAATTACACTGAAACTAATGAAAAAAATGACATGGAGAAATAAACAATAACATTTAGCAGAGCAGATTCAGAAAAGAAAGTTTAAGATAGTACCCTTTAAACTTGACTTCCGCTTCCTGGAACAGACTATTCATGAACTTCCCAGATCTTGCTTAGTTTTACTGCCCCCACTACCTTCCCTGATTTCATTCATCCGTGTCCCCTTTTCCCAATGAAGGAATGCACATTAATCAGAAATTAGTGAGAAATTAGGCAAAAAGGTAGGTTTTGTCTTACAGGTAGAAGTTATTGCTATTGTTAATAACTTAAACGTACAAAACCTCTATGATTTTCATAGCCCTTCCATAAACCTTAAACATCTCATTTCTCTTACTTTCTTCTCAGTATTTTTTCCCCAGATTAACCCATTTCAAGCACTACTTCATCTAACAAGTAGCAAAAGTAATCAAACATCTAGGCTTGCTTTTTCTCCAACATATATGACTATAGTTAAAACCTTACCTTCAGTTAGTCAAGAGATCATGTTAAACAAAGAAACAAATGAAAAAACAACCTTACCTTCTGGGCCAGAATAGAAAGGGAATTAGAATGCATCCAAATGTGACTCAAAAAATAAATGTTCAAGGAAACATGTGCCAGGTGATTGTCAACTGATTAGAAAAAATAGAGGGAGGAGCCTTTTGAATATGTAAATATGTCACCCACAAAGGTAGTAAATTATGTTGAATGTTCTCAAATTTTTGACTGTTCATTTATTTGTTTTAAAAAATTTTTACAAATGTTTTTAGTTTGTAGACAAGGTCACGGTAACATTTATGAGTGGAAGGTGGATTTTCAGATATCAGATACTTTAGTAAAAGGTCAAGAATCTCCTGCATAATACTAAACAAATTTTCTTTCTATTTTTTATTTATTCATTTTTAAACAATTATTGTGAATATTCTCAATCTGAAAGGTTGATAGTATTTACAATTATAGTGATGGTTTTTCTCAGAATTAATAATATGCCTTTGATTTTAAATATGCTCTTTAACAAACGTTTTTAAATTTTTATGAAATTTTTAAAATTAAAAACAATTTTTTTTAACAAAGGGCATTGCTTGGTTGCACAGGCTGGTCTCCAATCCCTGGGGTCAAGTCATCCTCCTATCCTGGCCTCCCAAAATGTTGGGATTACAAGCATGAGCCACCATGCCTGGCCAAGTTTAAATATACTGAAAAATTGATAATCCCCTCTTCCACTTGGCTCACCTTCAAAACAAAGAAGTATGAAATAGGCGAGTTGAAGTTAGGGATGTTTATCAGTCTAGAAGAAAAAGTAGTGGCTCATGTTTATGTTTGTATTTGTTCCAGTTTGATTTTGTAAAACTAATGGATGGCAAACAGCTGGTCAAGCAGGACTCCAAGAGCTCTGATGACACACAGCACTCCCCTCGGAACCTGATCTTAACTTCACTTCAGGAGACAGGTTTCATAGAGTATATGGATCAAGGACCTTGGTATCTGGCATTTTACAATGATGGAAAAAAGATGGAGCAAGTATTCGTGTTGACTACAGCAATTGGTAAGCTGCTTTGCCTAATATGTTGAATTGACAGTTCAACTCTAGAAAGACAGAGTCAGTAATGACAGTGTCCTGGGGGTTGTTTAAGCTTACTGCTCAATTTGAGTTGAAGTCATTATTCAGGAAAGGTTGCTATGATCAAAGTTTATATTGTTGTTATCATCAATGTTGTTTAAATATTGATTCAGATTTTTTTAAAGCTACTTTGTTACTATTCTGAAACACTTGCCATACACCTTTTTATGTGTTCTAAACAGTAATAATTACCTTAGTAATATTATTATCAAGGCTACATAGATGAACAACTTTAGTGAAAAAGAGAATAAGCAAGTTAATTTAAGTTCTATTATTTTTAAAAAGCAATGAATACCTTATTCAAATAGAAAAACTAGTATCAGTACAGTTCGTCTTTAGAAAAACTGATTCTAGAACCATTAGGGCTTTAAAATACAACATAAGATTATTTAGAAAAGAATATTAAGGATAATAACTTGAGTCATTCAAAGCCCTTTCTTATAGAATATTTTAGTTTGAAATTCGTTACAGTGTCGCTTTCAGTGTGCTCAGGGCCTTTTAAAACATGTTCTTTTTAGTGCAATGCCTGCATATACTCATTAACTTTCACCCTAGTTAGTTTTAGGCATCTCACTCTTTTCTCATTTTTCAGTAAATAGTCCCCTGATCCTTTGTGTGAATAAAGCTGAGCTCCTTAGCAATTTTAGAGTCCTGGGAATAAACAACTCATAGACACAGTATCATATTGTGTGAATTTTCCTAAAACACATGTCTTTTAAAAGGCAAGAAAATATTTTACAGCTGTCAGTTTTCAATACAGTTCTCACCATTTTATCCTTTAGTTAACCTGTTCAGCCATATGTTTAGGAAGATGTGTTGACTGTTAATAGATATACCATCTGCTCTTTTAACAATTATGTTCTATTTTTACTTGATGCTGAAGACCTTGAGTCAGTAGAAAATGGTATTCCAGCCATAAGATTATCAAAACTTTCTTCTAAAGTAATCAGAAAGGCAATACAATGGAACTGATGATGTTTCCCCTAGAGAAAAACGCCACTGATCTTATATCAAAAGACAAAATATTTGTTTGTTGAAATAGAAAATAAAATTTTAAGTCATGTCACTGTTTTGCTATTGACAGACTCAGTGGGGCAGGTTCAACAGATGCGTATTTCATGACATTGTTCTATAGAGCCTAATTTTAATAATGTGCATGTCAATGAGTTATGAGAGGTTGAGTTTCTCCTAAAAATTAGAGAAATTAGAAGATATAAAATATTTGTGACCATTTTCTGTCTTCCTGTTATCCTTACTCTTAGGCTCAAGTTAAAACACTAAACAATATATTAACCTTTCAAAAATCGGTAGACCCAAAAACATGCTTAGAGGTTTTTTTCCTGCCCCTTACTACCTCCTGCAAAGAACCTAAACTTTAAGATCCAATTCATATCATCCACATATCAGGCTGTCAGTTTCATATGCAACAACATATTTGCTCTTTGCTTATGCAAGTAAGTTTCTTTACTTTTCTCCTGTCTTTTTAAAATTAGAAGCAACAGAAACATTTCTACTACTATTCTACTTAAAGAAAATTCAAGTAAATTTTCCCAAAATCAGAAGGCCTGTAAGTCATTTACCCTAAATTCTCCTTTTTTTTTTTTTTTTTTGAGATGAAGTTTTGCTCTGTCACCCAGTCTAGAGTGCAATGGCGCAATCTCAGCTCACTGTAACTTCTGCCTCCTGGGTTCAAGCAATTTTGGAGCAGCTAATTTTTGTATTTTTATTAGAGATAGGTTTCAACATATTGGCCAGGCTGCTCTTGAACTCTTGACCTCAGGTGATCCACCTGTCTTGGCCTTCCAAAGTGCTGGGATTACAGGCGTGAGCCACCGGGCCTGGCCTCCTAATTTTATTTTTGTTTTTGAAGTTTATCTTAATCAGAGTAAAAATAAGCCAATATATTTGATTAAACAAAGTCAGATTTGTATGAATTTGCTCTAAATGCTGCTCATTTATCTATTCCACGATAATGTTAGAATCAGTTGATTGATCTCAACTATAATTAGTCTGCTACTAACAAGGATGAAGACAATAACTAACATTTACTGAATGACTAATATAGGTCATACACTGGCCTAAGTTACTATATATTATTTTCCAGTAGTATAGGCAGCATTGTCAATATCCCTTAATTTCAGGCAACTTACTCTGTAACAGGATAATAGATAGCATTTATGGAGTGCCACCCCAAGTACTGTACTACATGCTTTGCACTCAGTTATCTTGTTTGATTCTCATCACAACCCAGATAGCTCAGGAATAGTGATACATATATCACAAATAACTAAATGGAGGCTTGGAAAGAGTAAATACTTCGGCAAGTTCTCACAGACAGCAAGTGGCAAAATTGAAATTTGAGAACCAGTATGTCTGATACCAAATCCCATGCCCTTTAGACTATATTCATTCTATAAGAGTATTCATTACATGTGGTTTCTCCCATGAGAATAACTAGCAGAAACAAAACCTATCATCAGCACCCAGATGCAAATACCAAGGGGCTTTTGAGTGTAGTGTAAGAACAGGGTTTTAAACATAGAACTTCAAAATTATTCTCACCTCTAAGGCACTGGACTCCAGGAAGTAATTCTGAAGTAAGATTTAAAAGATAGAAGGCAAAGATTACTGGAGGCCTACATAAATACAAAAACCCATTCTTTTTCATCACTAGTTGTTTATGTGCTCCTGCTGCAGCCATCTTCCTCCTGGAGTCCCTAGGCTATTCCAATGTATCTTTGATACCCAGTGGAAGTGGCAGCTTCCAAATCCTAGATTGCCTTCTCTTCTCATTTGCATTGCTGGGGTTAAGCTTTGTGTAGCCCTTTGGGCCCAGGGACAGTTCTTAAATAAGTCAATACGATGTAGGGATTTTTATTTACTTTGATAGCAAGCTTTATTAAACATTTTTTCTAGAAGAGCTACATTCCCACAAGGTTGCTTCCATAAAGTTGCCAATAGGATGTGGTATGAAATTAAATTCAACTATATTTATTTCAGAAAGCTTCCTCTATGGCCTCCTACTAACCATCCAGCACAGGGGGCGGGGGGGGGGGGGGGGGTGCGGGGTGGAATTCAAATGTAGATTTAAGAAGTGCCGCCACTGTTTGATACGAGAAAGCTAGATAAGTAGAAAACAAATAATTGTTCCACCTCTGAATGATAAAAAGTTTCTTTGTGCCTTTTTATAACTGCTTGTTAAATAAATTAATGATTTTCTGAAGATAATTAGTGCTTTAATGAGTTAAAAATAGTTGGCTCTTTGCTGAATGCTACAGTTCAGTCAGCCCAGGTGTGGTTAAGTGAATGTCACATGACACTTGCTTAGCCAGTTGAGTTTTCTGACACTGTGATGAGGACAGACCGGCATAAACCTGCAAAAGGCAATCTGATGTGTTGGCACCATTAGACGAATAATATCTTCAATTAATAATCGGGTGGCTATTCACACCAGCCACTGGATTCATTCTCAGCTTTTAAGAATCCCCCAAATGGACTAGACACCTCTTTCTTTTTCTTGTTTTTATTCTGCTCACGGCAAAAATGCAACATTTAGAACACAAGTTCTCTAACTATGGAAGTTTACTATGTAAAGCACTGGTTCTCAATGCTTTCATATGGTGAACACAGGCAGGGTCACCTGGGGTGTTTGTCAGAATGTAGATGACTGGGCTGCATTCCTCCCAAGTAGATTTGGTAGATCTAGAGCTGAAGCACCAGCATCTGCATTTTAAGTGCCCCAGCTGATCCACTGATACTAGTAAGCCACAGGCCAAGATTGTAGAAATGCTATTTCTCAACCCTCATTATAAATTCTCACTTCTGTTGTTCAGTGGAAGATATCAGGACCACCTCCTAGAATCTTTCCTTCTAATCAGAAATAGCTTATCTAAATGAAACTTGGTGACACAAGTAATTTGGATTGAAAAAGGAAAAAAAGGGTATACAAGAAAAGTGTGAGTTTAATAGGCCAGAACCCTAAACTCAGACTCCAAGAATGCTGAGTATGAGAAATTTATAAAAAGGGATAATGAGAAGACAAAACACATATATACACGCATACACACACACACACACACACACACACACACACACACACACCCCACAAAAACACTGGAAGAATAAAGCATAGGTCCCATAATAGTTCATAGACTTAGAATTTGATCATTATTGTGTCTGAACACAATTTTAAAATACGAACTTTTTTTTCACCTCATTGTCAGAGAGATTGACATTTGTATAACTCTATAGGTTTTCAGAGAAGTTACCACAAGTCTTATAAAAGTTCATTGCACTGTACATATTTATATCACCAGAACTACCTATGGGTACCTTCAAAGCTGTCTCAATTCATCTGAGATCTATTCTTCTCTAAGAATGGATTGAAAGGAAGTTAGTGGCAGAAAACTGATAAACATTTACAGTTAAGAAAGCATTTCTCAACAAAATACTTAGGTTCTAATGCTTTTAGTGGTGGTGAATTTAATATGAACACTTACTTTAAAAGCCTTCCATTGTCACTTATTAATGAAAACGAAATACTGAATATCATACTTAAGCTGTCAAGATAGTAGACTAAATAAGTTGCTAGAGAAGAAACTTCATTTGCTAAAACCTAAATTTGAAAAACAAACAGTAGATTTAGTCATCTGGGTTACATTTTAAAGCCTGTTTTGTTTTTGAGAAATGCTCTGTAATCTTGGTATTTTTTTTTTAGCTTTATCATGAATGTCTCTTAAGAATACAATTCAACTAGACCATTTATGCACTTTAGAGATAATGATGCTTTTTAGTTCCACTCTTGGTTAGCCAATTCAGCAAACTCAGGGTCCTTTTCATAGTTTTGTACTGCATGTGACATCTTAAAGAAGTCTTTGGTATGTGATTTGGGGCAGTAAGTGTGCCACAAACAGCAAAGGGCAAAATTGTCATAGGTCCAGAGTTCCTGCAGCTTATAAAAAATTAAAGACTCTACAGCCTGGAGATTTGTTCATTTTTTATCTTTTTCTCTGTATTACTAGAAATAATGGATGACTGTTCAACCAATTGCAACGGAAATGGAGAATGTATCTCTGGCCATTGTCATTGTTTCCCAGGGTTCCTTGGACCTGACTGTGCTAGAGGTAACGTTGCTCTGCTTTTCTGATTGGTTTAAGAAAATAGATGTGATTTCATAACCCAGAATTAGTAGTAATAGTAATAGTAAGTAATATTAGTAGTGGTGACAGCAACAGCAGCAGTGTTCCCTACTGTTGCTGCCAAAAGCTGAGCACTTACTAAGCCAGGCACTGTTCTAAATGCTTTGTGTTCATCTTTTAATTCCAATTTCCTGCGATAACTCTACGGTATGGGTCTGCTGTTATCCAATTTTTTTTTTTTTTTTTTTTGAGACGGAGTTTCGCTCTTGTTACCCAGGCTGGAGTGCAATGGCGCGATCTCGGCTCACCGCAACCTCCGCCTCCTGGGTTCAGGCAATTCTCCTGCCTCAGCCTCCTGAGTAGCTGGGATTACAGGCACGTACCACCATGCCCAGCTAATTTTTTTATATTTTTAGTAGAGACGGGGTTTCACCATGTTGACCAGGATGGTCTCGATCTCTCGACCTCGTGATCCACCCGCCTCGGCCTCCCAAAGTGCTGGGATTACAGGCGTGAGCCACCGCGCCCGGCTGCTGTTATCCATTTTTTATGGACAGAGAAACAATGCCAGAGCATTTAAGTGACTTAACTAGGGTTACATAACAGCTAGGATTTGTACCTAGGTTGTCTGACCAGTCACTACGTGATGCTTGTATTTCCTTCATAAGCTAACTCATAATGAACTGACTTTAAAAATGAACTAAGCTGATAACTGCTGATACACTCCAATGTATGTGGAAGGGGTGGGTTATCACCAAATGAGTAAGGAGCCTACAAAGTAAAGACTGAAAAGTCAAAAGTTAAACTTAGCAAACTTTACTCTTCCTGTAACTTGCCCATAGTTTAATTTTTGAAAAGCTTTGGGTAAATCACATCATGTTTTCCCATAGACTTACAGTTATTATTTTAGAGATGCTTTCTGCTCATTTTCACTGTATTCTTAAAGTTCCCAGTCTGCTAATACTTTAGTATCAGGTGTCTCAGACACTTTGTTTCTTTCTATGAAATTCCATTCAGTAGAGAATTCTAAAACACTTGCTAGGTTTCCAGCACCATGATAGATCTGGAGGAGGAGGGGTTAGGGGTGGAGGTGATGGCTGGTATTAAAAAATCAATAAGACAAAAGATACAGGCCTTGTCCTCAAAAAGTCCATGGTTTTAGTAAGGAAACCAATAATGACAAAGCAGAATAAGAGTTCTAATAAAGGTCTGCACGATGCATTAGAGGAGCAGACATCTGCCCAATAGAAATCTATTTAATTACATAACTTTTTAAAGATAATATTTTATAATATTAATAACTCTTTATGTATTGCTTTTCAAAATTTCAGATTTTGCTTCCTAAAAGCAATATACGTCTCCCTAAGGAAGAGAAATATAAGAAAGAAAAATCCTAGCTTAAAATAATAGTAACAGTTTAAACTCTTTAACTGTTAAGGGTGAGATCAAAAGCAAGTACTTGAAATAATTTCTTCACTCCGGATATTTTTTAATTTACCTTTATCTCACTCCCATAAGAGGAAAATTCTGTTTGTAATCATGAACATGTGCCTATTTAATAAAGGGTAAGGCAGAAATAGTATAGTTTTTTGCCTGAAATATGAGAATCAATAGAGAATTGCTCTTTGGAGACTTTGAAAGCATTATGAGAACATTACAAGTTCATTTGCCAACCTTCAGATTCCTGCCCTGTGCTGTGTGGTGGGAATGGAGAATACGAGAAAGGACACTGTGTCTGCCGGCATGGCTGGAAGGGGCCAGAGTGCGATGTTCCAGAAGAACAATGCATTGATCCAACATGCTTTGGCCACGGCACCTGCATCATGGGAGTCTGCATCTGTGTGCCAGGATACAAAGGAGAAATATGCGAGGAAGGTCAGAATCCCATTTTAATCTATTGCTTCAGGCTTTTCTCTCAGTTGTCCAACTTATCATTCTGTTCTCCTAGTAGAGATGCAAGTGGCATTTGCAAACAATAAATGCTCAACATCGTCTTAGGATATGCAGTAGAGGGTTAGGGTCAGCAGAGCTCATGTCTCTTCTGACAGATTCTAATGTTATACATGAGGCTGTATCTGTGACACTTTCAGGGCAATAATGAAAAATATTATTGTCCCTCCCTGATTGCTATCAGTTTTATAGCTTGAAAATGTCCATATTGATGATTTTAGATGGTAACTCATATGTTTTCATTATTACAGAGTGCATTATGCTGCATCTCACTTTAAAGCACATAGTACAAATAATAATATATGCACTTTTGCAGCTGTTTTGCAAATGTTTTCTTTGGGAGTGATTTATAATTACCATCATTATTATTGCTTTATATTATTTATTTTTACATACCTCATGCTGAAACTTGACCTCCATGCCTAAGGAAGCAGGCTTACCACTAATGAATGAGTTTCAAAGCTGTGCCTTTATATTAAATTCACCCCAAAGGAGTCTTTATCCCCCCAAAATTTTGAAATGGCAAGTTTTATCATTTAAAGAGACTCACCGGAAAATAAGTTTACTAGTAATCAGACCTTTTTTCATGCTGCATTCCTCAAACAAGACTGATTTCAGAAATAATATTAAACCATTACCATGGGAGATGGTCTCATCATAACTGTTGTTCGAGAAAGAGGCTGCTGAAAATGCACAATAATTGCTTTTTAAAGATAGCTCATTAAGACCATTACACAGCATTCTAAAGGGTTTAATCTCATTCCACTCCATGAACAAGCAAGACTTTAGCTTTTCACCTCCCATTAGCAATAGTAGAATTTTGGTGTGATGATTATATCTGCTCCAATAAATGGCATTTGGCCTAGACAAGGCACTGAAGTTCCTGAGTTACTTTCAGAAAATGTTTTTATGGTGATCCAACTGAAATAATTATATTTAAGTCACAAATTCAGATGCTATATTGACCCACACAGAGTTAGTTTTAAAAAAAATACTATCACATCTACAAATTACCATGAAGAACATGTAATCTAATTAAATTAGACCCCTCTAATTTAAATTTTATAAGTAGTTTAAAACAAAGTTTGCTTAAATTAGTCTTGTCCAGGGTCACTAAGAATATCTGTAGAATAACCAAGATATTAAGGACTAATGCTCAGCACATTTAATGGTATAAATTTTTCAAATACAATAGAAAAAAAATGTTTTAAGTCAAACATTGCAGCAGGAACCCACAGGCTGAAACAGGCCTATGAATGGGTTTTGTTTTGCTCACATCATGTTGCTGTTGTTGCTGTTGTTCAATGTGACTTATTTGCCAAAATTTAAAAATAGGGAAGTGCCGTATGAAAATTCCTGTTTCTGGCTTCCTTAAACATTAGAAAATCTGGTGACCCTGGGCCCTCATTGCTACGTGGTGGCAATCAAGTGGAGCCAAGTAGCAGCAGTTCTTTTTAAAAGGATACTTGTTTTCAGTTTACTCCTAGCCCACCCTTATTTTCTTACATACGGCCCATTTCATTCCCGTATGCCACCACCCTGGCCCCTTTAGCCATATGATTTTGTGTTTCTAAATTAAATACAACATGCATGATTTAAATATGAATTCCATGAATACACTGAAGCAGGCTTCTTAATAAAACAGGCTATATTAAGTTAAATATCATTTTATTAAAATTGTTATTCTGTAATATAACAAAATGGCCTTCTTCTGAAAAAAGATTCTATACTTTGGACTTTCCCTCTCTCTTCAAATCATGAATCAAATTAGATGTACCTTCTGGTATTTATTTGCTTATTAGCACAGATAATAAAGTATTGTGCTAATGACACCAAGATCTTGGGCTAAATATAATGGCAATAGCACTAATTATAATAGTGCTTAGTTAGACGTAGTCTGTCCTATGACCCCAAGCCACACCCTAAAACTAGGAAGCCTTGCAAATGCAGGCAGGTTTTCATGGTCTATTTTTATTGCTGGAAAATTAATTCAAAGCATACGTCCTCATTACGATTAGGTATTTTAGTCCCGTTTGTATGGGAAGACTAGAAATTTGGAAATCGACCTTTCTATTTCCCAGAAATGGTTACTAGTTAAAAGCACAAAACAATTTTTCCCGAAGGCAAAATAGGAGCCTACCTCTAAAACAGTATATACATTTGTTAAAATGCATACAAAAATTTCCAGACTCACAGAATCAGGGACAAATGGAATTGGGTCTATGATATTCTAAGACGTTGAAAACTATGTCACAGTGTTCTCATAGGAGAAGCCATGAAGAAATGAATTTTTAAATTAAGTTTAAAATGTTACATTTTCAGTTCTAAGGAATAAATGAGAGATTATAATAAATTGATATAAATTTTATTTCATGCAACATCATTCACCTCACCCAATACCTTGAATAAGCCAAATTTCAAAAATTTATATAAACTCCTTTAGACCTATCAAGGAAAAGTCTTCTCTAGGAGCTATGCTTCCAACTTCAGAAAGCATAAGGAATGACTTACTAAAAATTCTTGGGCTTTTCTGTGAAGCTGAGGAATTTCTGTTGAAGGCCCACAGTGCTCCACCCACTTATTTGTGTGGGAATACTGCACACTGTCCACAGTTTCACACAGTGCATGTGCGGTTTTCTTCTCCTTCTAAATTTAGGTTGCAACCTTTATGATACTCCACCATATTTTGAAGTGCTAGTGATATGGTTTGGACAGAGCATTTGCATGAGTCATTTTATTGCCTATTTAAAGCAGCATTGATGATATAAAACTAGGAAATCAATGTAATCTCTGTTTCTTTGTACTAAGGTATGTTGGCCATACCTGTTCACTATTAACCACCCCTCACCCCACTTTTTTGTGCCTTCAGAGGACTGCTTAGACCCAATGTGTTCCAACCATGGCATCTGTGTAAAAGGAGAATGTCACTGTTCTACTGGCTGGGGAGGAGTTAACTGTGAAACACCACTTCCTATATGTCAAGAGCAGTGCTCAGGACACGGGACTTTTCTTCTGGACACTGGAGTATGCAGCTGTGATCCCAAGTGGACAGGATCTGACTGCTCAACAGGTATAGTGGAGTTATTTTCTTTCTTCCTCTACCCTTGAATATCTAACTGTTCTTTCCTTAAAGTAGTGCTTCTTAAAATGTGATCTGTACACCTTTGTGAGTTATGAAAGGCTTCCAGGTATGTCCTAGGTTAGTATTTTACTGAATTTTTGTTTATAACATGCGAATACCTATTTTTCTCATCTTGTTTTTCATTGTAGGTCTGTGCTTGAATTTCTGTCTTCATTTTGTATTCTCCTACAGCTATTTAATATATTACCAAATGTCCTACTGTTTAGTTCTATGCAGATCATTTCAAATGATATCTCCCCCAAATTCAAATAATCTGGCGTTTCCAACCATCTGCTGAGTATTTCTACTGGGTCTCCCATCAGCTAAAAACGTAACTTAGCCCAGGAACTCCATCCCATTTTATATATTGCTATAATGCCACTCAATTGCTATTCCCACAACATTGCTTTCCTTTTTCCATGACCTTCTCTAGCATCTTCTATAGTTTCCCATTGTCTGTAGATACACTTCAAGTATCCTAGTCTATGATCAAAAGCCTACTACAAACTACTCCAAAAATCTATCTCCAGCCCATCTTCTATTTTGTTTCCTGCATAAATCCTTCCTTTGCCAAAGTAATCTATGTCTTCTCCTTACCCTTAATGAACCATATTTTATATTTTCTCCACGCCACTTCCACCACACGAGATGCTATTGTCATTCCACCTAGTGAAATCCAACCTGTCCACCATGACTACCTATAATTTTAGCCATTCTATAAAATGTTTCCTGATCACATCAACAGGGATCCCCTGAAATCTTATTGCGCACATTGCTAAAGGGCACAGAAAGCATTATGATCTAGATATGTGTGCACATGGCTTGTCTTTTCACCTGAATTATAAGTACTAAAACTAATGAGTCATTCTTTATACTATTTTTCCTATCTTCAAACCATGTACTCATTAAATAAGTAGAATTAATAAATGGTAACTCTTAGAAAGCTTCTGCCTATGAATTTGTTGAAGATGTAAAATGATATGGTAAGCAGGAAAGACTGAAGCACTGTGGAACTTTTTGTACCACTGAATTAGCTCATGAACTGAATCAAAGTCTGTAATCCTACACTGTAAGGAAAGAAGAGAATTTCTGTTAAGAGGATTAATTTTAACATAATAATTCACTGCAATTCTAACAATACTTCACTGAAGTTTTGTTGCCTTACATAGAAGTAATACAGGAAAGAGGACTGCATTTTACGATTTCAGAAAATGATCAAAATGCTAAGGCCAATCTAATAACAACTAAAATGAAAATCTTAAAAACCATATATATCTATATCCTTATGTACACATATAACCTTTATGTCTAACAAATATACATGTGCCTGCTAAGTGCTTGGCATGGTGTTTGATGCTAGAGATATGGTAGTGAACAAAGTGAATGTGGTCCTTGCAAAAATGGATCCTATGGTTTAGTCAGAGAGATGTTGAACAAGTTAGAAAAAGGTTACAAAGGGAAAGTTACTGGGTATTTTGAGATTGTACAGTAGGGACCTAACTTGAATATTAATTTATTTGGTGTTATTGAATACCTTCCATCCTTCCATGTTTCAGATACAGTATCATGGCCTAGAGCTTTAATTTTAAAATAATAATAATATCAATGTTAATATTATTATAGCAAACATATAATAATTATGTGTTAGTCACTATTGTAAGCGTTGTACGTATATTAACTCACTGATAACAACTCTATAAGTATGATAATTATACCTACTTTACAGATGAGGAAACCAAGGCACTGAGAGGTGAAATAACTTGCCCAAAGACACTCATATAGCTTCGGGCTTCACAGTTCATACATTTCACTACTATATGGCACTGTCCTCTAGGAATTCATCATCTAACTCACCATGTATAAAAATGCATCATTGTCGAACCATGTCCAGGGCCATGTATCACAGAGCACAAAGGAGGGAGCAGTAGGCTATTTTTGTGAGAAGAGGCCTTATAGTCAGGTAAGGCTTTGTAGAAGTCTTAACATTTGAATTAATACCAGAATGAGGATTGCATGTTTATCACCTGGACAAGAGGGGAAAGAACATTCCAGGCAAAAGGAGCAGCTTCAACAAAGAAATAGAGCTATGAATCTACATGACGCATTTGGGGACTTGCAAGCCATTGGGTATAGCTATAGCCTAGGAGTGCAGAAGGAGATCAAACCGGTGAGATGGGCAGGGGCCAGAACATAGGGAGTTTAATTTACACTGCTGAGGAATTTGCATTTCCTCTTGACACAATGTGAAAGTATTGAGTGATTTAAAACAAACCACCTTTGAGATAGACTACTGTGAAGGCCAATTGTAGCTGAATGATATAAGGAACTAAGAGACATGTGCAGCATGATTACTGGAGTAGTCAAGGAGCATGATGGTGAGAAGGGCCTGAATTGAAGCTGTAGTTGTGAGAATGGTGAGCTGGAAACAGACCAGAGGAATTACCATGGTAGATATAGAGAAAAGAGACAGGGTAACTGCTTTGGATGACTAGGTAAAGTAAATGTCACCAACTGAGAGAGAAAAGGCATAGTCAGAAAAGTAGGTTTGGGGCCGAGGGGCCAGCTACGTTGAACTCAGTTGTAGACATCCTGTGTCATAGGCACCTGCAGAAAATCCCACTTGCATATGTCCAGCAAGGGGTTGATAGTCAAGAATGAAACTTAGAGAAGAATCCTGAGATAGAGACAAATATTTGGTACATAGTTGGGACCACAGGAACGCAAGTTACTGTCCAGGGAGGGTGTGGAAAATGAGAATGAAGAAAATCAGAACCCTAGAGAACACCAGCATTTAATGTTTTTACTCTGATAGGGTTCTTTACAGTGAGTCGAACGCTTGATTCTTTATATATGATTTAATAAACACGTATTGATTGAACAATGATTCTGAATCATATAATTGCTCCCTCAGATCACTCACATCTTTTATGTGCCCTTCCTGATGCTTCAGAATTAGATAAAATTCCTAGTAATCTACTAATCACCAGTTGCATAAATTCAAATATTTGTAATTTCCATTGAATTAACATTAAATTCAAGGTACTAAGAATTTCTCTTTCATCGCCCATTCCTGCTCCCTAACACGCAAAAACATGCCCTAGTCCCGTTGGCTAAGAAGAAAATCACAGAAGGAGAGGAAAAGGGTAGTTATGAACATGGCTGTATGTTGCCCCTCCTTCTCTCTCTTCCAGATGAAGTACCCTAAACCCCGCCCCACTCCTTCCTCACCCCTACCAACCCTTACCCACCAAAGCAAATGAAATGATGAGAAAAAAATCAGAGCCCTATAGAATATTACATCTGGAAAAAAGTGTAGATATCTGATTCAATGTTCCTTAAATGTTCCTGTTCCATCCACGTCAGCATTTCTATGGATTTTAATGCACTGAGGCACAGAGAAGTTAAGCAGCTTGCTTCAAAGCATGAGAACTGCTGCACTAGTCAATCCTCCTCATTTGCTTGTTCATTTCCCTAACATTTCTTGAGCCTGAGTCTCTATTATATCCCCAACAGCATGTGAGGCAATAGTATATAAAGAAGGATGAAACATCTATAGTGGGGGAGACATGTGAATAAAGATGAAAATACCTTGCACTAAATGCTAAAAGATAGAGAGGGAGAGATACAATGTGCAAAGGGTCTTTAACATTACCTGAAGGTCGAGGAAGTGATCACGAAAGACCACAGATCATGAAGGTCTCTGTATGCAATGCCTAGAAGCTTGGACTCGACCCTGAGGACAGCAGGAAAAGCCATTTAAGGAGTTTAAAGAGGGTAGTATCGTGACCATGCTTGCATTTTAGCAAAGTTACTCTGTAGATGGTTTGGAGAATATAGTCAAAAAATGATGCAAACTTGATATAAGGGAATTTAAGTGTAGCTGGAAAGGAAAGGACAAATAATGAGGGTCAGGAAACAGCACTTGGTGACTATGTGGGTAAAAGGGGAGACAGGAATTTTCACTGACTCTATGATTTCTATATTGGGAGACTGGATGAATAGTAACACTACTGATTGAGATGTGAAACATTCATCTATTAAACAAACTTTCATTGAGTATCTTCTGTGTGCTCTCTGCTACACTTTGGCAATACATCAGTGAAGAAAACAAAGATTCCTGCACTAATGGAGCTTGCAGTCAGGGAGAGACAGATGGTGAACTATGAATAAGAAATATGTGAGTTTTTGAAACATGAGGAAACTGAGAACCAGAGAGGTGATATAATTGGTCCAAGGTCATAGACCTGGCTAATTGCAAACCTGCCAGTAGAAACCAGGTCTGCCGATTTTATGTAAGGTCTAGCATTCTTTTCAGCCTTAAGGCCCCACTCCTGCCAAAAGAAGGAAGAGTTAGACAAGGAGACAGAACTCAGGTGAATAGATTAGCTTGCTGAAAAGAAGATGAAGGACATCAAATACCGAGTACATAAATGACACATTTTGGTACAGAGGTCTGGACCAAAGCCACATTCATCCATTCTGGACCACAAAGAAAAAAGATCACTAAAATTATCTCTTGTTCATAGAAGCAAAAGGATGGATAGGTATGACCCCAAACTCAGCAACCTCTCCAGCAAAAGGCTTCCTAATAAAACTAGCAGATTGAAAAATAGGGGAAGGAAATGCCTTCCAAATCTCCAGTGTCATAGTAGAAATAGTCCTTCTGTGATTTTTAAGCTCCATAAAGGTTGTTCCCACAGAGCATATTTAACCATCGAGATGATCTCACTGTGCAGACTTTTAATTGAGTGTGCTCAGTACAGGAAGCAATTTAACATCTGATTCTTATAATGGATCGTGTCATTTCAAAGGTGGATATGCTCTGCCATTGATCATTTTCCTCCACTAAGCACATGAAGCTTAGCTGTTAGCATGTTAACTGTGCTGCTCTGATACCAGGGGGACTATAGTGAATGGTTTACTGATTATTTTCAGTCTGTATTTCTAGGTACATTGAGTATTATTAGCAGCTCGAAATTGATACTTCATACAGGCTTCTTTCACCTGAGATGGTCTCATGGTACTTCACAAAGGTTAACTCGTTATTCTTTAAAAATACCTGAAGAGGAATACAATAGAAGCTTGTAATAATGGCCTTTAGATTTGGATATACCGCAGGTCAAATCATGTTCCTTTAAAACGCAACTCCTTATCATGAAATCTCAGTAAAACATTTAGCCTGTTCTAAGAGTATTGGCCCTAGCCTCTGAGATCAGCATCGTACAACATGTCTGCTATATTTCCTTTGTAAAATCTTACTTCTCCTGGTCACATAGTCTTTGAAAGGGAGCATAAAAGCAACTTAGAATTTTATACTACTCTCTTCTTGATGAAACCTCCTTTGAACTACTCTCTCTGTCATTACTTGCAAATAACTGATAGCAAAATTTATAAGTGGTAAGCATTTAACAGGCCAACTCTTGTCCTTTCTCTACTACAATCCCCTCTTATTATACTGTATTTTAGAAGTGGGTTAATCAGCTGGAGAAATGTGAAGCATTAGGCCTTGAGGTTCTTTTGAACATACTCTTTACTATTCAGCAGAAATCATATAAGGTATTATCATGATGTGCCCCTTCTAAGGAAGGTTAGTTTTTAAGATGCCAGAAGGCTTTGTAATAAGGATATTTGTTTTTGAACTATCCTGTGGCATGTGTCCACCTTGTCCATCAGAGAGATAACAGTATATGTGTGGGTGTGCATGTATTCACACACAGTGACCTTGCATAACTTAATTTCTTTTAGTCTTAGCCACCTCATTTGTGAAAGGGTGGAAGATTAGCAAAATGGCCCATGTGGTCTTTTCCAACACTGAGATTTATGATTCTTGATGCTGTATATTGAACTATTGACATTGATTATGAATAGTTCAGAGATTTAGTTCATAAACTCTCTTAAGTTTATTATTGTAAATAGTTTTGTTTTCATTATGAGGACATCCACACTTTGATATTTAGAGTACGTTATTTGAGGATTTACCTCTATATATGGAGATGCACATACGTACACACATAAACGTGTATGTGTGTATATCTTCATTATAACAATGTCTCATTATGTTTTGAAGTGTTCCCTAATGGATGATGATATACATCTACCAATAAAACAGATAATTAGAGGAGGAGGTTGTAAGAGGTTTATATAATTATTGTTGCTAAGGAATCTTTCCTTGATTGTACGAGTACAATTTGCTTTAAAAATATTATTAGTTCTCCCATTTATTGAAAGTGCCGGTGATTAAAAGCTTTTCACCTGACTACATATCTAGCACATATAATGCATCACTTTTCTGCAATTTCCAACAATTTATTAGGTCTTATGAAATGATTCATTTATCCATAGTATTTTTTCCTTTACACATAACAGTTACAGCAGGCTCATACATGCCATTTGTTAAAGAATCTTTGTTCAAAATGTAATGCACACACCATGAGGATGACTGTGAAGCTATTCATCGTGTCACTGAAGGGAAAAGTCCACTCACATGCAAGATAACTAGAATTTAGCATCTTTGGTAGAAAAAGAGACAGTTAATGTAACCACGTTAAGAACCTAGGATTGCAGGTACTTTCTTCTCGGCAGCTCTCTACACATACCTGGGTTTCTTAGAAATAGCTGAGTTCTCAAGAAAAAAAAGTTTCTATTAGTTAGCAACAATGTTAATATTGCCATAATGCTACAAATTCCCTGGACATAAAGTTCATTTCTGCAGATTATATGAGGCAAGAAAAAAGTTTAAATATAATTAGTCACAAAAACATGATAGGAGGGTTTATAGTGCTTTTTTAGTGGATAAAAGACAAAAAGCTTATGCCTAATTCATACGTAGGCTTCATTGTCTTTGTCTTGATATTCAAAGTATGATGACCTGTGCTGACATTTATTTTAAAATAGATTTTTTTCTATTCACTTAAAAAAAAAAAAGATAAACATTAAGGTGACTCTGATTAGATTGATTAAATAAAACAAGCATCTGCATGAAACATGATAGCTACCCTGTTGTTAACATTACAGTGAGATTAAAAGATTAGATTATTGAAGTAAATGAAATTCATTAGTGGCAGTAGAAATACAATTCAAAAGCATCCTTAAGACAATTCCAAGTCAAATTAAGTGTGTAAGACTGAATCTACAGAAATATCTTTGGGAGGTATATATGAAATGGAAAAAAAAAAGTTACACTATTAATAGTGGTTTCCTAGCCATACATTTGACTCAGAGATGGTTTGTCACCCCAAACCTTTTTTGGCTGAAATGAAAATAGAAATTGAACCACAAAATAGTCTCAGATTCAAAAATTCTTTATACAAAAGTTCATTTAATAACCAAAGTTTACATATATATCACCTTATTATATTAAATATATCACCCTTTATGTATATATAATGTATTTATTATATATATTATATATATTATATAATAAGGTTACTTAAGATTGTATATATTGTAAGGCAATTTAAAGCACCATCAAATATCAAATGATTTCAAAGGACGTCATTTACATTTTGGTTCTGAGGCAATAAAAAACACACATGTTATATCGTCATTAGCAGGCAACAATGCAACATACAGTGAAGCTTTTGACAATTTGACAAGTTTGAAGTAAAAGGTAAGTTTGCAGCTGCCTCTCTATAAATCTGAGCTAACTCTGCTGTTCCAGGATATTAAAGCTTTAAAACTATTTTTCAAACCAGAGATAGATATTTAAATAAGATGGCACTTGAGAAGCAAGAAAATGTAAATAAGCCTGAGTGTGAGGATGCGTGCTTATTTATGTCATTAGAGTATAGTATAGTTAAGAATTCATTTGAACAGACCAATGGAAATGTCAAAAGGAAACAGGAAAATTTTGTGTTTTCATTATTCCTCTTCCTTTACTTAAACTCTTATTCTGAATTCCAGAATCATTGGCTATTTGTCATTTTTCTCAATTCATTTTTAGCTATATGAAGTGACAATAGACCTCAAAAGGATGTATTTACAAGGTGTGTCTGTCCCTGTGTGAGAGATCCTATGGAGAAAGTGTCTATCACTACCACTTGCCCTGCTGCCATTGGAAAATAACTGACAGGGAAGGATAAAGTAGAAAGTCTCTATGGTAGAGATGGCTGATAAAGGTTGAGGGAAGTGAGAATTCAGTTGTGCAAAAATTAGTGGCCAGCACATGGGGAAGGACCAGAACAAATTGTCCCAATCCTGTGTTCCAAAATCAGACAATTGTAGATATAGCAGAGTACCCCATATACGCTGAATGGTACTATTCCAATAATAAAAATATCCTGCATTTATCTGATTGTTTTAATTTTTTCTCCAAATACATACCAATGTTTTTTATTTCATCATTATGGCCATGATCCAGGGTCATTATTAGAGTTTGGATTACATATTGAGCTTTGATGATACAAAATACCTACAAGACTGTTCCAGAGATTTGAATTACATACATATTTCCCTGAGTCATTAGAGAAAAAGGGAGGAGGGATGGAAAGGACATTAATTAGTTCTTCAGTAAAGAGTGAGGACAATAAATTTTCACTTAGAAATTTGTTAAGGTCAGGCTCATAGATACTCTGTATGGGTAGGTAGTTGAATCTGCTATTAAGAACTTGACTTGTGCCCCAGCTACCAAATTTCCAGTATCCTGGCAAAAAGGTTTCTATTAGTCTCATAACACCCATGTGGTATACGCAGGATAAGTAATAGTTTCTTCATATTAGAGTTGAAGGAACTCATTGACTTTGAGAGGCAGGGCAAGTTACCTTACTGTGTATGCTTCAGAGTTGAGGCCACTCATAGAATTCACACCCCAATATCTGTTCTGAAAGATCAGTATGGATTCATTATTTTTATCCTACTTGGCACTTACTGAGCTTCTTGAATCTAAGAACCTATGTCTCACCTAAATTATAGAAAAATTTCAGTCCTTATCTCTTTGAATCTTGATTTTCCCTCCTTAGGCATCCTTTTGGAAGTTTCCTTAGACTGTCCATCCCAATCTAGCCTCCATGTCTCTTACTCCTTTTTCTTAATTTCTATCTCTTTGTTTCCCTTTGTTATCTCATAAGCAATTACTCCATATTTATCTACTAGCTCACTAAATCTCTCTTTGGCTATATTTATTGTAACGTTTAACCCGTCTATTAATATTTTTATTTCAATGATTACTTTTTGTTTCTAAAATATTTACTTAGTTTTTTTTTTAATGCTTCATTATTTTGGGTAATTTTTTGCTTCTTAATTGTGTTTTTGGTTACATGAAACGTGGTTATTTTATATATGGTAAATACAGAATATAAAGTCTGTATTTATATATATATAAATACAGAATATAAAGTCTCTGTAGGATTGAGTCTATGGTTTGTTATTTCCATGAACTCTTGGATATGAATTTCTTTCTTTTTTTGGCTTTTTTAAATTGTCAGCTCAAATATGTTGGAAGTCTCTCTAAGTCCTGTATGAAGAAAGCATTCTTCTGGGGAGGATTTACATTTGTTTCTGTCAGGAACCTGCCTACACTACAAATCAGTGTAAACCTTAAAATATCAGGCTGCAGTTTTTTAGACCAAATAAAGAGTACAAATATGAACCTTAAACCCACATGAAACCTGACTAGTGGCCATGAAGTCTCAAAGGAGGCTTGATATTTAACATCCTCATAGACTCAAGCCTGAGACAAATCATTTTCTTCTAGTCTGTGTCTGCAAGACACATTTTCTTCTAGATTGGATATATATCGCAATATATATCCCTAATCTTGCACAGGTCCAAGGTTTAGCTAAAATATTTTTCTCACTCTCAACTCTCATGAAATCTCTGGGTCATTCAGATCAGCAGATGACCCATGTCCTGGCATGGCTCTGATTCTCCATGTAATCTTAGGCACATGAACCACTATGGTTTTCAATTTACACATCTGCAAACTATGTTTCAGCTAAATTCACATTTCAATTCATTTTTAGTAATTAGCATTTTTACTGTAAGTGGATAAAACAACTTAAGTTCCAGTAAAATTAAGAACGTGGCCGGGCATGGTGGATCATATCTGTAATCCCAGCACTGTTGAAGGTCGAGGTGGGTGGATCACTTGAGGTCAGGAGTTTGAGACCAGCCTGGCCAGGATGGTGAAACCTCATCTCTACTAAAAATACTAAAAAATTAGCCAGGCATGGTGGTGCATGCCTGTAGTCCCAGCGACCTGGGAGGCTGAGGCAGGAAAATGGCTTGAACCCAGGAGGCAGAGGTTGCAGTGAGCTAAGATCATGCCTGGCAACAGAGCAAGACTCCCTCTCAGAAGAAAAAAAAAAAAGAAAAGAAAAGAAAAAAAATGTATTCTACTAAGGTATGGGTAACAATATTAGATCTGGTTCAACAAAACCAAAAGAGCTTATTCCGTGATAGCAAAGAATGTTCTAAGAAATCTTGCTCAAAAGGAGCCATAGCAAAGTCAGTGGGGTTAATAGTGGAGTCAAGAATAAGTAGTTTCAACAATCAAAATAAGCTTCCCACACTTCTCGCTAGGTTCATTCATTTTTTTTTTCTTTTTTAACAAGAAAAGGACTTGAGGTTCATTCATTTTTAAAATTGAATTCTGCATATCAAGCAATGAAAGTTAAGGCACTTTAAATACGATTGCCTACTTTCTCTTCCAACAGTCTTCTTTTTGTTCATTTCTTTTTTGACAGACTTGTCATAATCACAGAATATTGACACTAGATGAGATTTTAGATGTCACCTAGTTCTGCCCTTTCTTTTCATAGATGAGGAAACTGAGTCCCAGAAAGATTGAATGACTTATGGACACTTATACAGCTCATTAGGCACATAGGTAGTATGCAAAACAGGTGTTGTGATTTCTGGCTTAGAACTTATATCCAATATACCATTCAGAGAGCCTTCTATAAATTTAACAGATGCTGCTACCCATTGTCAACAGTTCCACTGAATCTCTAGAAAGTTAGCAATGAGTACATACGGGCAAGGATCCCAGGACCTTTCTCTTGACTATCAGAATGTTATCAAAGTTGTTAGAGATTCAGCATGGAAAAATTTAAAGAGAAATGAACCGAAATCTCAAGCCTGTTTCTAAGGTACTTTGTTACCTTGAGTAAATTGCTTGGATTCTCTGGGCCTCTCCTGTAAAACAGGGAAATAATTAGTATTTTGTAATATAGTTGTAGGGGTTAAATGAGAGAGCATATGTGCAACACATAGCATGATGCTTTTCCCATAGTAGACACTAAATTATAATGATAGATTGTAGCTATTGTTAGGTTTGTATTTCAATTCTCGTTATAAAGACACATTTCAAAGACAAATCTTTTGTAAGTAGAAGATAAATTAGTAGAAGATAAATCTCAAAGAAATTCATCTTTAAACACTGTAAGGCTGAATTAATTTGAAGGAGTATGAAAAATCTTTTTTTTTGAGAAGGAATTTCAGCTGGTGTTACCCAGACTGGATTGCAATGGCACGATCTCGGGCTCACCGCAACCTCCACCTCCTGGGTTCAAGCAATTCTCCTGCCTCAGCCTCCTGAGTAGCTGGGACTACAGGCGCACACCACCATGCCCAGCTAATTTTTGTATTTTTAGTAGAGACGGGGTTTCACCTTGTTGACCAGGATGGTGTCGATCTCTTGACCTCGTGATCTACCCGCCTCGGCCTCTCAAAGTGCTGGGATTATAGGCGTGAGCCACCGCACCCGGCCAAAAAATCTTTACTCCAGAGTCTTTATGTTCTTTTGTTGCTACCCAAGTGGTATTATTTCCTGTGTTTGTAGAATACAGATATATGTTTTACTGGAAAGTTAGCTAAAAAGTAGCTGTTCTGCCTCTTCACTACCTTTACTTTTAGCCATGCTATTTATTATAAAATCACATTCGGGGAAAATTTACATTCCTGATGTGTCAGCTAAGATTATATTTCCGTGATAGGAAATACCTCCCCAAGGAGAAAAAAAGAAATAAACAAGATAGGAATATTATTTATTTTAGGCAAAAGAAACCTAGTAGGCAGACCAGGGCTTATATGGTGACTTCATAAAGAAAGCTTCTTCCAGCTCACCACTGTACTATTTCTAGGATAGAGCCCTTACCCTTATAGTACACAGTGGGAGGCAGTGCTCCAGCTATTACATTCCACTAAAGGCAAGATGAAGAAATGAGGAAGCAAAGGGACCTCTCTACTTTCTTTTAAGAAGACTCCACTTAAGCTACTACCAGGAACGTTCACTTACATTTTATTGATCAATAACTTAGTCATGAGAAAATACCTAGTTGTAAAGGAACTGAGAAATGTAATCTTTATTTAAGGAAGTCATGTGCATAGCTGAGTAATGTCTAATTGTACTGGAGCTTTTTAACTCCCTCTTAACCAACACAAGAGGGCAGAATGATCAATTATGTAATTCACGGTGTCCTCAAGATAAAGACAAACCCATATATCAATGAAAATAAAACTTTTCTTTGCACTGAAACCAATGAGACACTTCTCCTTTAGCTCCTCTTCAAGACTTGTATGGAAAATTAATTAAAATATCTCCTTATTAATTTTTATATTGATTACATTATGAAATGGTATTTTTGATATATTGGGCTAAATCAAATATATTATAAAATTAATTTTAATAATAAATTTTACAAATTCGCTTTTTTTTTTACTTTTTAATGTGGCTACCAGAAAACTTTAAATAATATACGTGGCTTGCACTTAAGGCTCATGTTATATTTCTGTTGGGCAGCAGTGCTGTAGCATATGGCAATATCAAGTTTTGCCTGGAAAATATAACTAAATATATCTTCTAAATTAAGCTGATTCTGTTCCAATACCAAGGTAACTCAACAAGTTAACTTGCAATATAAAATTATTGACAAAATAAATTAAATATGGAGAAGGTATACCAAAAATGATTCTTTGAGTCTTAATGTAACTGATCAACCATCCTTTTTGGCAATAATAAGACAACAAGGGTAACCATTTTAAATCTACTTCTAATTTATGACAATAACATCGTATCCAGGAAATATAAAAGAATAAATATATTTATGTTTCCTAATACAGGAGAAGCATCAAGTTATTAATACTCAGAGCTCTACACAAGATGATAAAGAATACAAATATGAAATGACAGTAGAATAATTAAATACCTAACAGTAACCTGTTTCTTATATACAATATAGGCCGGAGAAGCTCAGGCTTTCACTTTCTCAAGAAGGAAACCAGTATGTGCTTCAGATAAAATGCCTAATAAAGTAATAGGTTTGTAACTTGGATAGAGTACAGTTTTAATGTCATAAAATGAGTTAGACACACTCTGGGTCCAGCCAGACAGAAGACCTATGGAGAGAATAACTGTAAACAAACTGGTAAGGATTAGAGTTTATCATTTAGAACAGTCCTTGAATAGTTCTCCAGGCATAAAATCTTCCTCTGATGCTTTATTTAGCTTCTGTGTGTAAAAAATCATGTGTGCTATATAAGGGAGAATTACTAGGACATAGACAAAGGTGGCTCAGGATCACCAAGCTGTCAGTTGGCATCTGAGCTGCCATGACCTCATTCTTCAAATCCATACCTTGTGTAACTGCCACGGAGCCTGGCCTTTCTAGGGGAAGCAACAGCCAAATTCACATCTTCCCATAGATCATATTAAATCTGAGGTTTTACTTTGCAATAAGCTTTTCACAAACAGACTTGACTCTGATAAAATCCAAATGGCCTTTTCTAAATTTACTTTTGCTAGTCACCACATTAACTTGGCCAGAATTTTTTCTTTGTTTTTCTCTGCCCAGAATTCTTATCAAACCGGATACTATGACAGTAGAACAGAGCACATATATCCATGTTAATTAGCATCAATTCATCTATAATGGGAGATGTCCCTCACTTAAGGCACATGAGGGCAGGGTTGAAATGGTCCTTGGGAGTCAATGCCCACAGAGTGTGAAAGCCTCTCAATCCATAACCATCTCTTAGCCTCCTTACATAGTAAATCAAAATGTAAATGCAAAAATAGCTCTGGAACAGCTATACCAAAGGTCTAAATAACGAAGAAAAGATTAATGTCTACCTTTTCTGGAATATTCATCTTAAGGATGGGTAGTTAGAAAGGAGAAGCTAATCCTAGTCAATAGTACTATGTAGCAAGTAAAACCCATAATGTTTGCTTGCAGGCTAGATATAGACAGTTTCCTACAGATTTATCCCACAACCTACTACTCAGTACCAGCAGCCTTGGTGTATAAATACATTTTTATTTGTGTGAGGAATTTTCCTTTTGGGTTATGACATCTCCCTCTAAAAGATTGCTTCATAGGAAAGCAGCTCACACAGTCCCTTAAGACTTCTGGTAGAAAGCAGTAGGATCCACCACCATTCTGAAATTCAGCTCCCAAGGTATGATTAACTCCACCATAAGGAGCAGGGAATGGATAAAAGTTTAAAGATGATTTTAAAAGGACCATATATCTAAGCAAACTGTGTGCACCTTGGCAGGAGATATACAAGAACAAAGGCAAATCATTTCCAGATCGCTGGGAAACTGAATCAGGACCCAAACAAAGATCATCCAGTTGTATAAGTCAGGCGTTCAGCAGCAGTCCACCTGACATCTGTCAAGTTTTATGGTGGCTGTTGTTTCTTCAATAAGTGGAGAGAGAAAGAAACAAAACTCACATACAGGAAGATACCTGTGCTAAAACCAAGATCGTATGAGAACATTAAAACCAATTATAAAGTGCAGTACAATAAGAGTGCTCACCTGTGGAATTCTAACCTGGGGAGTTTCAGAAAAATCTTAGTTATCAAAGAACCTTTTGGTGACTCTTAAAAAATCTATTTTAATAAATAAATTTACTCTATGAAATTATGTGGTAGATTGTCTGCTGAAGCTTCTGTCTCCATAGGACTAGCTCACCCCAATCTGGCAAACAAAATCCTCTGGATGTACAGTTTGTAGACCCGTACTCCTAGGGGTGTGTTAGATATGCATTTTCTAACTCAGCTCATCTGAATGCTGGTAGGGCTTTTTTAAATTTTATTTTTTAATTGACAAAAAAATTGTATATATTTATCATGTATGACATGTTTTGATGTATGTATATACATTGTGGAGTGGTTACATCAAGCTGTTTAACATGGGTATTACCTCACTGGTATGGTTTGGATGTGTCCCCACCAAATCTCATGTAGAATTGCAGTCCCCAGTGTTTGAAGTGGGGCCTGGTGGATGGAGCTACTCTAATCATGGGGTTGTATTTCTCATGAATGGTTTAGCATGATCCCCTTGACGCTGTTCTCATGACAGTGACTTCTTGTGAGATCTGGTTGTTTAAAACCGTTCCACCAACAAGCAAATTGAAAACGAGCATTAATTTGCTTGTTTGCATTTAATGATATATGTGCATGAACATATTTCATATCAATCACTCAATGAATATATTCTACGCTATTATTTTTCATAGTTGCATAGTATTACATTTAACATAAGTATCAAAGTATTTAAAATCTAATCACAAAAATAATGTATAAAATTTATCTTCTATGTAAAAAATTCAAGCAGCCTCGTCTTTAATGTTAAAAGTTATACACTGCTATCAGTGTGGCATGATAGGCATTTTTCTGCATGTTTGCAATACATATCTATGTTCACATGAAAAAAAAGTTTGTCGCCTTTCTTCCCTCCCTCTATCTTGCTCCTGTTCCCACCATATGAGACACCTTTCTCCCCCTTTCCCTTCTGCCATGATTGTAAGTTTGCCGAGGCCTCCCCAGAAGCAGAAGCCACTATTCTTCCTGTATAGCCTGCAGAACCATGAGCCAATTAACCCTCTTTTGTTTATAAATTGCCCAATCTCAAGTATAGCAGTGTGAGAATGGACAAATATAGTCACACACTTATTTTGTTTTTAATAAGAACACTTAAAATTTACTCTTAGCAATTTTCAATTTTATAATTTATTGTTATTAAGTGTAGTCACCATGATGCATAGTAGATCTCTTAAACTTATTCTAATTCCTTCTTAATGATTATAGTGATGATTATGGTAATGATAATAATAATACTGTTGCATTTATTGAGCTTTTACTATATATGTGCTTTATAAATATTATCCATTTAATCTTTGGGACAAATCAGTCTTTCCAAAGTATCTTCTATATAATCCTTTTATTGCAGCATATTATAGAAAAATGAAAAAGCGTTTTTATAGTAGAATGAAAGGGAAAAACACTGCATATGTTAGCTCCACCTTGGAAGTTCACAAAGTGCATCCCCACATTATAGATTCTAACAAAAGCCCTGTATAAGGAAATCTGTTTACCAGAGTTTTCCATGAATCTTTGATCAGGAAACCCACTTGTCACCTGACATTTTTAAACATTGTGTGCAGATAGCAGTGTTCTTTGGAGTATACCTTAGGAAAAGGTGCTGTCAAATGATACCTTCATTTTGTAGATAAGGAAATAAAAACTTAGAGAAATTCAGTAGCCTTGAATCAAATAGACAGTAGGAGGCAAAGTTTTTGAAGCCAAGTTTATTTAATGCTAAAGCCCATACTCATTATTAACAATAATGGTTCAGATAATAGCCATCATGTGTTAACTATCTAATATGTTCAAGATGTTTTATGTATATTGTCTCTCAACTTTATAACTCCTATAGTGAGAGTACCATTATCCCCATTTTATACATGAAGAAACTGAGGCTCCATTAGATCTATTGACCTACCCAGATCTCACCAAAGAAACTTATACAAGACTGTCAGCAGGGATTAGACTTTATTGGTTCTGCTTATGTATCATTAAGCAAATTACCCAACCTCTTCAAGCTTCATTGTCCATTTCTGTAAAATGGGTGTAATATGTGTAAACCTCTGGCACATAATAGTTATTGAGCAAATAGTATCTATTACACAGACAGTAGTGAGTTTAACCAAGCCAGTATACTCTAAAATAAGTACATAGTGAATCTTCACATTGGAAGTGTGATTCATAAATTGGACATATTGCCTTTAATGTAGATTTGAACTTGATATCAATCAAGTTTTTCGGAATCGTTAGAGAAGACAATTGAGGGGCAGAGAGTAGCAGGCAGGCAAAGCTCAGTGAGAGAAGATATAAATACTAGAAAGGTCATACCTTTCAGCATGGTGTAATTCAAAGTATACAGTGTCAGAGTGACACAAACTCAAAATTAATACCAGTCTCACTTCTAATTAGCCACATGACCTTAAGCACTCATTTAACTTCTCTGAACCACAGCACCTCCTCTGAAAACTGGTACTAACACTATCTTGCAAGACTATAGTGAAGATTAAATGGGATAATGTATGTAAAGATTCTAGCTCTGAATCTGGCACTTACTACATGGTAGCTTTGGCCCCTAGGGTTTTGCCTCTACCTTCTAGTGCAGCATGTTTTAACCAACAAAAGGAAAATGTTGTATCAATGAATGAGCATCAGCCTCGTTCCAGAAATGTGCCTAGTACTCTCTGCAACGTCAAGGGTGGTCTGGGGTAAAAACGGATGATAATTACAGTCTTTTAAATATTAATCCCAAAGTATCCTCAATCGCTGTGAGACTGGCATGTGTCACTGTGAATGAGGAATCCTGAGAGAATAAAGTAATCAAAAATGTTTTTAAAAGGCAATGAGGAAGGAAGGTTTCCCAACTTTGGCAGCTGATTTACATCTATTAAACTGACATTACCAGGTGCAGATTTTGAATATAGCTATTTTTTCCCTGTAAATTTCAAACAAGGTATATATTGTGTATGTGTTTAATGCAAATATCTTATAGATGTATTATAGATACAGTTGGGAGGCATTTAATTTCCCTTATTTTATTCTGAGGTTAGTAAAATAATTCCTAGAGCACACTCTACTGACTGCCGAAATAAAAGTGCAAGTAACATTTGATCTTCAAGCTTATATTTAAACCAGCAAAATGCACACTCACATATTCATACAGTCAAACACACTATCACAAAGTCAAACAAATACACAAACACACATACATGCAAACACATCCATGTACATCCACCCAAACAACCCTCATACACTCTCACATACACATGTACTCGGACTCTTGCATACTCACACATACATGCACACTCACACGATCACACATATACTCACACTGTTGCACATTCATGCACACACTCAAGCCCTACTTACCCACTCATATACACCCATGCATATTTGCACATAAATTGACACACTAACACATTGCTGCTCTTACACACATACACACAATGAGTTTGTTTCCATTTGTAAAGAATATTGTCATTAGTTTGAATAAAAAGAAAATTATTTTATAATAATGTCTTCATCCTAAGCTGATTTTATATGCTCACTGAACACTTAAAATATTATTTACTTAGGTTACATTCTACATCAGAGAGGGCAGAAAATTTTAAAGGCCTTAAATTGTATTCATGCCCTTTAAAAGTTAACACTCTCTCATTCTATCTTGAAATACAGAACATCTTTAAACCTGAAGTGGTTTGGGAAAAAATGTAAAATTTTGTAACAGTTGTAAATTGGTATGTGCACTGTAGAGTAATTTAAAATCATTAGAATGATGCATTTTTTAAAGTAAGTGCCTTGCTAGAAAATGAGTGAAGCAATATCACAGTATATTAATGGAGCTCAAGACATCTTGAATTGATTTTGAAATTAAACATCCAAAACTGCAACTTGAAAAAAAAATAATTAGGTAAACCATTATAGAGCAATCAAAAAGAGAAAACCCTCTTGAAATTTAGGAAACTGCAAATTAAGAGTGTCAGTCATCCTGATTTGGCAAGGGCAAGGATTGTCAATGAAAAGAAAACATATACAACTTAAAATATTCTTGAAAACTGAATTGTGCACACAGTTCGCTACTCTGTTTTGATTTCTTACTTGGGTCTTTGTTTTGCTCAAAAGAAAGACATATTGTGAGAGCTTCATTCAGCAAAAGACTTTCATGTCTTGTCACTAAAAGACTTGACCTTGTGAGCGTTTTGCAAATGAAGCTGATGGTTGACTCTAGACTGGAGGAAATGGTCAGGCTATGTGTCTCTCCCTCCTTCCCCACCCCTAATATTAGATTGAACTGTATGAAATTGCTGATATTTGACCTATGAATGTGATATTTTCATATAGTTCAATCTAATATTTCTAGTTTAACTAGATTTGGGAGGAAAGGGAGTTGTAATTATCTGTGGCCTTCTTGTTCTGATGTTAGCAGTGTAATGAAAAGTAACATAAAAATAATTTCTGAGACGTGTAGCTAGTTACTTAACTGATAATAATTTATTTGTTTAAAAGATGGAAATGACACCAATCTGCCATACATAACCCAAAACTTAGTAGAGCAAAATTAAACAAGAGGCATTTTGTAAATAGTCAAAACTATGACACAAACTCAAGTGCATTCTCACCTGTCTGGATCTTTTATTTATTCATACTATTCTCAGTTGTAAGCTAGCTTGCACAAAGGTTTCTCTATTTTTAGTATCAGGGCCAAATGCTTTAAAAGTGAAAATATCTCTATGCTAAAAACATTCACCTCCAGCTTTCCCTACATGAGAGGGAATTTATAAAATCTTTTTCAACATTGCAAGTTGAGCATACATAATCTGAAATCAGAGCTGCTCCAAAATCTCAAACTTTTTGAGTACTAACATGACATTATAAGTGGAAAATTCCACACCTGACTTCACAGACAAATGCAGTTAAAAATTTGTTTCATGAACAAAATTATTTAAAATATTATGTAAAATTACTTTCAGACTATGTGCATAAGGTATGTATGAAACATAAATGAATCTTATATTTACACTTGGGTCCCTGGTTTTTTTGTTTTGTTTTGTTTTTTTTTTTTTTTTTGAGACAGAGTCTTGCTGTGTCACCCAGGTTGGAGTCCAATAGCGTGATCTCAGCTCACTGCAACCTCCGCCTCCCAGGTTCAAGAGATTCTTGTGCCTCGGCCTCCCGAGTAGCTGGGACTACAAGCGCCCACCACCACATCTGGCTAATTTTCTGTATTTTAAGTAGAGACAGAGTTTCACCATGTTGGCCAGGCTTGAACTCCTAACCTCATGTCATCCACCTGCCTCGGCCTCCCAAAGTGCTGGGATTACAAGCATGAGCCACCATGCCCAGCATTGGTTCCCATTTCCAAGATATCTCATTATGTTTATGCAACTATTTCAAAATCTGAAAACATGCAAAATCCAAAACACGTCTAATCCCAAGCATTTCAGATAAGGGATACTCAACTTGTATCTAGATTTCTCTATTACGTGGATTGAACCCAGTCTCTGATGGTGAAGGTGCCTATAATTCTGTTCTATTCTTTTCCTATCTCTTTAGGCCTCTAAGTAACTCCTTGTTAAATATAATGATGAGGTATAATCCACTCCCTTCTTCTAAGTAACTCCTATATTCTTCAGTAACACAGTGGTGATATTTTATACATTGTTTAGTTGTGGCCTTAATCATGTATAGTAATTATTTCCATAAGACAAGAATAATGATTTCAGCCCTGAGAATACTTGACTCAGGCTCTATGTAAAACAACAAGCATATATTAAGCAGCTACTATGTGCTGAATCCTATGCGTTACATGAATGCGATATGCAAACAGAATACTATAGTAAATATAACCCATCTAGTCTTTCTAGATAGCAGTTTGGCAATTTGGTTATTCACAGCAATTATTCAAAGTAGGAGGGAATCAGGTACATCTTAAGTGTTCAACAGAATCAGAATGGTTAGGTAAATTAGGGTGCATTTGGAATATTATATAGCTATTATAAATATTTGTGAATAATTTTAAATTTATATTAGAAAGTTTTTAAAGGCAGAGGAAGTCCAAAGGTATGCTAAAATATGTATCTAATATCTCTACAAGGTGCACAGAATACAGAATTGACAGAAAGATGCGAAAATATCAAGAGCAGTTTTTGCTAAATTGGGAGGTTGTTTTTGTTTTTGTTTTTCCCCCTTATTTACTCTTTTTTGTCTTAAGGACTCAGAGGATTTGGAATGTAGAAAGCAACACAATTTTAAATCATGGGCAAAAAGATCATTGAGGACAGGTTGAGGCCCCCATTCATTCCACTAAAAGAGAGTTCAAAAGAAACTTAGTAATAATCTTCAAGCCTATAAGTAATCATCTTCAAGCCAATACCCTATAAAATAGGGTATGGCGACCAAGCCTTCTCCAGTTCTTTAAAGAATAGAAAAGACATAATTAAAATATAGAGAAATCAGGTTTGGCTAGAAGGGAGAATTCATTGGGAGAAAGAATAATTTAAAAATTAGAATAGCTTATGGTGGCATCTATGGCCTTTCCCTTTTAGCGGATTTGAACAGCAATTTTTCATCTGCCTATAAAGATTTAGGAACAATCCAGGCAATCTCCTGAATGCAGAAGGGTTGGCTGATTGTTCTCTTGAAATCAGTTCAAGTCCTTTGATTGCATCATTTGTTCCATGCCCACAGGGTAAGTACATGGTGCAACTCCAGCCTCTGAATATTATACCTTTTACGATGAGCCTTTCTGAAATCTGTTCAAATGCATCTTGATAGTTTTTTTAAAAAGCAATGGAAAAAGATGCTCTATTCACTAGTTATCAGCGAAATAAAAATGTAAAAGAAACTTTTTTTCACTCTTCCATATTGACACATCAGTGAAGTGTATCAAGAAACAAGTGTCCTGTTACTCTGATTGTGGTTATATAAATTGGTACAATCTTTTATCAGTATCAAAACTTAAAATGCATATAGCCTCATCTCAGTAATTCCATTTCTAAGAAGTATTCTAGAGAAATACTGGTACATGTGCACAAAGGGGCATTGTTTAAAATAGAGAAAGGTCTAGAAACAATCTAAATGTCCATTTGTAAAGGGTTAAACTATAGAACATATCCAGACTATGATGGTATGCTATATAACAGTCTAAAACAACAAGTTAATTTTATATGGACTTAACACTATGTCTTGGAACTATTTCCCAGTTCTAGAAAAATAAAAACAATGTTATACCATTCAGGTTAAAATATACCCACCAGAAACTAGTTCTGCATCTCCATATGTATTTATTAATGTAAATGTGTTAAAAAGTACAGAAACGTATTTATTAGAGATATTAGGGGTTGCCATCTCACAAAGGAACTACAACTGGCAGCTCAAGGTATATAATTGTTTCATTCTTAGCAGAAATTTTTGCAATATGAGTTGAATTTTTCAATTCACTATGCATTGAATCTTTATTGTTTTGTTTTTTATTTATTTTTGTAGAGACAGGGTCTCACTCACTCTGTAACCCAGGCTAGAATGCAGTGATGAGATCATAGCTCACTGCAACCTGAAACCCCTGGGCTCAAGTGATCCTCTTGCCCCAGCCTCCTGAGTAGCTAGGACTACAAGTGTGCTCCACCATACCCTGCTAACGTTTTAAATTTTTTGTAGAGACAGGATCTTGCTATATTGCCCAGGCTGGTCTCAAACTCCTGGACTGAAGTGATCCTTCTGCCTCAGCCACTCTAAGTGCTGGGATTACAGTCATGAGTCACTGTGCCCAGTCTTGAATGTACGTTTAATTACTTATAATAGCATGTAATTAAAAACACACATAAGTAAAACTTAGGAAATATGGAAATGAAGACAATTGGATAAAATAGATGTTGTAGCATTTGTCAAGGGAAAAGAGTGACCAAATCTAGAAAGAATGATGGCAACAGGGTTATGGAGGAGACAGAAAATATAATGGGAAAAAATCATGCTTACAAAAGCAAATAATTTTTTAGCATGAAATAACACAAAATGTATAGAAAAATAGAATACTGACTAATGATTGAGGACTTGCCCTACCAGGTGTCACAATGTGTTATAAGGCCTAAGTAAATAAAACAAGTTGGTATTGGTGCCTCACTAAACAGATCATGGCAGACTAGAAAGTCTAGAAAGTAACACAGGTACATATACATAAACAATTTGGAGTATGATAAATCAGTAAGGATAGGATGGATATTCCAGTATAGTCCAGAAAGCTTCATCCCAGTCCAAGCATCATGAATGTCTGACCATATCTCTCTAAGTAGGAAAATGAAGGGTGGAATGGGAAAAATTACAGAATTCCTTTGAATAGGAGTAATTCCACAGGATAAAGAAGTTGAATGCTGCTGATTTAAGTATATGACATTTCATAATTCTTAAGGTCTGTATATTTATTTAAAGATTTTTATATTTCTGTGATGACATGAAAGGGAAGGAAAGTTCTTAAGAGTGATTATGGTTATGAATGAAGTCTGGGTATTCTTTTCCCTTAATTTAACCCTCTCTTTCATTTCACTAACAGCTTCTTGCTTCTTCTGATGAAGTTTTAAAGATGGTCTCTTCATCCAGGAATCTCAGTATTTCTTATAGACTCTAAAAGAACTCAGGGGAAAAACTAACTGGTGAACTAGTTTCCCTTCTGGGAAAAAAAAAAAAAAACAAAAAAGAAACATCATTATCATGACAGGAAGAAAAGCTTAATTCAAGTCTCCAAGGAATTTAAAATAAAAATCATAGGGCAGCAGGATGGAAACCCCTAGGTTTCTGGAACTAGTCCAAGCTGAACTAGAGGGGCCTAATGCAGTCATTCATTGATTTGAGAGATAGGATATGTCAAAGGTATTAGAGTTACAAGGCAACCTCCAAGGAGGAGGCTAGCTTGCCAACCTTTACTTCATCATTTGCTGCTTGATATTACTGGCAGGAGGGTCAGAAATATTACCTCTTCCCTGCCCCCTTTCCTCTTTGTGTTATATCTAGTCAATTCTCAATTCCCCTCTGCTTCAGCTCCAGTTACCTCAAAAATAAACTTTCTCCGGAAAGTCTACCTTTATTACACATATATCATGTTCCTCATACTTAGCAGTGTTCAGTCTAGTCAGGTATGAAAGTTAGAGAGGGGCAATTAGAAATCCATTCGATTCTTTTGTCTCAAGCTAACATTGTCACTCCTCTTTAGTGATACCCATTCAAGATTGCCTCTTAGGGCACATGACAAGATATCAAGCACCTTAATTTTAACTTAAAAGAAGGAAACTTAATAACACCATCAGTAGTAACAGCACTCAAAACTGATAGCTCCAAGATATTTTAAAATTATAAAAATAGCCTAAGATGAAGGATCTTAATAACAGTCGAATTTCTTGTCCTGGGGAATCTTAGTGGATTCTTCGTCTTTCTAAAGATCACTTACCGTTGTTGGTTGCTTTTCTTTCCTTCTTAGCACCAAGAGGCAAAAGGGGAGAGGACTCTTGATATATGTTTGTAGTCTCCCTTCTTCAGATAGGCACATCTTGAGCAGGTAGTTTCCTTCATTTTTTTTTCTTCTTTGAATTGCTGTAGTTCTCTACTGTACATTCACATGAAGTCAATTATCTATGTAAGGTCTTCCACTGATCCATTCTCTAGCTATTTACCAAATGCTATGTGCCAGGCACTGTGTTTAGGTGCCACAGATACAATGCTGAAAAACTCCAAACCCATTTCCTGCCTTCATAGAACTCAAGTTCTAGAGGGTCCAGTATGTAGAAACTGTGTGTTCTATTTCTTTTCTTTTCTTTTCTTTTCTTTTCTTTTCTTTTCTTTGAGATGAAGTCTTGCTCTGTTGCCCAGGCTGGAGTGCAGTGGCACAATCTCAGCTCACTGCAACCTCCACCTCCCAGGTTCAAGCGATCCTTCTGTCTCAGCCACCCAAGTAGCTGGAACTACAGGTGTGTGCAACCATGCCCAGCTAATTTTTGCATTTTTAATAGAGACGGGGTTTCACCATATTGACCATGCTGGTCTCAAACTCCTGACCTCGTGATCCACCCGTCTCTGCCTCCCAAAGTTCTGGGATTACAAGTGTGAGCCACCGCACCCGGCCTATGTTCTATTTCTACTATAAAGTCTACAAACAACAATCACTTATACGCTTGTTGAATGTGTTTCTTAAAGCTCTGTAAGAGGACAGATTCTACAGCAGTGTTTCTTAAATTCGAGTATGCATTGGACATACTGAGTGCCTGTTGGATATGCAGATTTCTGCCACCATCCTCCCCACCAAAAGCCTAATATGGGGATTCTGGAATGAGGATCATAGAGCAGCGTGTTTAACAAGCTACCCAGATGATTGTAATGCAGGTATTACAAGGACAACACATTGAGAACACTGTCTCTTCTCTTCCTGATAGCTAATTAGTATTTCATATACTTTAATTTGAGGCTATCAACTTTTGTTCAGTCTTCTCAGAAAACAGATGTTCAGCCTCTTCTTCATATAAGAAGTCCAGGTGTAGCCTAAAAATGACCAATTTGTGGTCAATTTGGGGCTTTTGATCACATTAATAGCCAGTTGCTGTGATATCGATCAGAATAGATATGTGGTCAATTCATCCATTCAGATGGCCAATATAATAACCGAACTGATAGTGCCATGCAAGCAACATTTAGGCATGACCAACGCCTGGCAAGTCACACCAAAGACAGTTTTAAAATTCTTTCCTTACCATAGTGACAAGGATTAAAGAATACTTAAAGTGATTTCCATTGAAACAGTTTTTTTGTGTGTGATCCCACCAGTGGCTGGTTCAGATCTGAGTGTTTACAGCTAATCACTGCAAAAAGTGTTTATGTCCTCATCCCTAAAGGAACATAATAATACCAACTTGATTGAGGACGAAATGGCATAACATGGAAAAAATACTTATTACAGGGCTCTAGTAGATGCTCAGTAAAAATCTTTTGTCTGTGATTGAGACTTCGTAGAAGTTAACCTATATCCAAAAGTCATCAAGTAGCTGTGATAGAAAGATATATATGTATATATCTCACTACTAAAAACCAAGACAAAAAGAGAGGAATAAGGACAAACACTTAGATAATGCATGCATTATCATTCTTTTTCCAGGTTACTCTCTAGAAATTATTAGTTTTGTAAGACATTTTTGATAAATTGTTATTTTTTGGAAGATGTTTTGTCTAAAAATAATGGAACTGTACTTTACTTTTGTATGGCATTGTGCTTTTCAATGCTCTTTGCCAGTTGTTACTATATCTGGTATCACAAACTTGTGAGGAAATGACAGTTCACATTTGACAGATAAGAGAAGATAAGTGATTTGCTTGAATTTGCCCAGTCATGAAGTATCCAGAGTAAATACTAAGTTTCTTGAATTAGCAGTATAGTTTATCCTCCACAGGCTGTTTAATAACTGTCATGCTTGAGAGTCAATAAATGTGTTTGAATTTTGAATCTTTTAACTCAGGGTTTAAAGCTAAGACACTTTCATGCAGGAACAGCTGTGATGCAGACATGAAATGCTACCTCAACCAACATTTACTTAGCTATTTTGCTTGTCCTTCTACACCCAAGGTTACACATTTTTTTAAAAAGTAAGCATAAATCTTTTGTGTTATCATCAAAACACTTTGCTGTCTTCTTCCATTTGTGGGAAAGAAAAAACAGGAATTAACAATGCTGTAGAGAAGATGGCTTCTAGGCATAATATTGGGTAGGTCATAGTTACGGGTCTGATATTAGATCTTGGGTATGTTCCTAGCTCTTGAAGTATGATCAGTTCCTCCTGGTCTCTATCCTTGGCTCTGCCTTCTAGTTACCACTCAGTACTTCTAAAATGCTGTCTAGGCAACCCCCCCTTCTAGCTTGAATAAACCCTGGCTGCTCTCCTCCTATCTCCCATCCCATGCGAAGCCACCCAATTTTAGTCTAGTCTTATTTTACGTGCATAACCCAGAAGAAGAAGAATGGGAGATTGTTTTCATAACCGAGTGAGCATAGCATGGAGCATCTTTTGAGACAGATGTATTATCTTCTTAGGTGCAATGATCTATACCATGGCCTGTTTTCTAGATTACTTTGAGATTTAATCTATGGGGCTGTCAGGAGAGAATTTTATGTAGAGCTGCATTCTTTTCAAATATACTGGGTACAGATAGGACAATCCTTAACATTTGTGGAACCTAGAGCACAAACACAAATGGACACCTCCTGCCTATGTTCTAACCCCTTTCTCCTCCCAGCCCTGACTCTGTTCCATATTATGAGAGGCGTCACACACATGGACTCAGCCATACCAGCCAAACTCTATCAGCATACCATGCCACCACACCAACCCCCACCCCCGAAAAGAGTTGTCTTTTACCTGTCCCTCAAGCCTAGGGGTGCATATATTGGCAACGTACTCCAAACTTGCCAGAATCCTCCATAGGCCCTGAAAGTAGGCTCATGGCCACCTAGACAGGGAATTCCAGGCAGTGAGCTTCCCAAGGAGTAGTCTTACTGGGGATCAGGACTACAAACCCCAGATAAACATATACCATTGGCTCAGTAGACTTCTCACCCCAAGGGAAGGTGTAGCTACAGGAAGTCCAGATGATGCCATTTAAAATAGGTCAAAAGATACCCTAGTTGACAGATGTAAGGGCAACACTAGGGTCAGAAATAATATACTGTCTTACAGTTTTCAGTATCTTTAACTTAAGTCAAAATCACCTAGAGCTGTAGAAAAAAAAACATTGGAGAAAAGATTTTCACGATATTACCAAGTGGGATATTACCAAGCAGTGAAAGCAGTGAAATAAAGGGCGAGGTGGACATGTTTACGGGCTACCAGAATAATTTGAAGAATGAAATACTTTATAATCTCCTGACCCATATGATAGTTGGAGCTCCCTTTTCCCACTGTTTCTTCATTTTGTGCCTGGGATCTATCTGAATTTTCAAAGACATGATTTTTTAAATAGTTTGCCAATATAAGAGAACCTGAGGAACCATTCTGTTCTTCCTTTGTTTTGCATTCAGAATAAGTTTGGCTTACATATACATTAAAATCAAACACAATGCAATCAGCAGTTGTCCCTTTCCTAGATTTTCACAACCTCACTTCTTATCTGGGTCATTTCTATTTTTGTCCTCATAATGCCTCACACCTGGAAAACAGGGAAAGTTTAAGCTGATGTACATGACTTGAGACATTATGATGATGAATCAGGAAATGCTTTGTCAAAGGTAAAGTTTTATACAAATGTCAGTTGTTGATCAACTTTGAAGGAAGCATCTTTCTATAGCAACCTTATTTCAAATAGTAACTCACACTTACCACCAAAAGGAAACTTTGAGCTAGGGCCTTCACTGAACTTTATACATTATAGAAGGCAAAGGAAGGTAACATTCCATCAATAGGATGGAACGAATGTGGATTTTCTTTTCTTTCCAGCTGTGGAAGAAAATAGATCGCAGGACTGGTACATTGATTCACTAATCTGCAGCATGAACAACAGCATACTTACATGTGATAAGTATTTACATTCACATTTGAACATGAAATTGATGTGTGAATGTGCTTTGGTTGATAGATGACGGTAAATATATGATCGATGATAGAAGACAGAAGATAGATGATAGATAGATAGATAGTAGGTAGATAGATAGATAGATAGATAGATAGATAGATAGATAGATAGATAGGAGGGAGAAAAAAGGGGTAAGAAGGTGGTCATTCAGGTTAATAGATTCTCGTCTCTGCCTACCCAATGTGGAGGCCTGGAACAAAAACATCTTTACTCTGTGTGGTTATATGATCTATTGTCATTTTAAACGTATAGCACAAGAAGTCCCTTCTCTTTTGGGAATTTGTTATTGGGTGAAAAATGGCTTGTTTGTTATCACCATAGTTTGGGTTGGGTGACACTGCTGGAAGGAGAATTCTAGGTTTAATTCTTAGGAAAAATGTTGCCACAGATGTTTATAGTACAGAATACTGTTCCAACCTAGTAGATTTCAACATTTTTATTCTACCTAACTCACCTCAGGGCTATAACAGGTTACTCCTTTCATAAAAAGTAATGGTAACTTTTTAAAGTATAGATTCGCAGTTTGGGGTGAGTTAGCAGAATGAGGGTAGTGAAGTGTGCGTAGTTTGGAAAGCTCCTTCCCACCCCAGTGGTTTGGATATGGCCCCTAGTGTGTGTGTGTGCCCATGCAGACACACACACACACACACACACACACACACACACACACACACACCCCTACCTTGAAATCATTGTTCTAACCATTTTTATTCTATGCCTAACAAGCATCCCTGAAATACACATTTTTATTTTTCTGTCTTGATTGAAAATTTTCTTCATAAAAACTAGTGACAGTGAATGACCTTCCTCATATTTAAAAGGATCATTTTACTTCCAGCCACAATCCAATAAAAGAATTTTTGTTTTCTGGACAAATCATATTTTAAAATTCAGCAAGTCTGAAAATGTACAGGCATATTATATTAAAACATTTACTCTTGCCTGCAAGTCAAGTTGTGTAGTAGTAAGAGGCAGCTGTGGAGTTCAAAATGAATCTAAAACTGTGTACCACCTTTAGAAATTAGTTTCTAAACCATGCTGTGCACTTGAGACTTAGCATTCATTATGGGTAACATTATATGCACCTAATACATTGTGACATGAAAAGTCACAATATTCTTGAAGATTTTCTGTATCACAGTGGGAGAACCAAAGTCTGGTGAGTAGAACAGGAGATGAAGAATGGATCATTCTGTGATCTGTTCCCATTTTAGCTTCTATTTTATCTCATGATCCTGAAAAACATCATTGGTGTTCTTATCTTACTGTAAAGATACTTATTCAGTGTGCTAGCTTTCTTTGTACGTTGGAGGCCGTTGATCTTGAATTGGGTTCACTGAATCCTGAGGTTCTTTAAAATTACCTTAGAAGCTTCCAAAGAAACAAGGAGTAAGTTAAGTAGGTTTGGATCTCCCTAGTTTATGTCTGTTTTATATAATGGGATTCTGAATAAGATTTCATTGAACAGAGCATTCTGGTAGACATACAAATATTCACCAACATCCCAGTTGTTTTATCCTTTGGGGCACAGTGCTCTTTCAGTTAGGCATCACCATGTGACTTGCTCTGGCCTAGGAAATGTGAGCAGATGGTACGTGTAGCATTTCTGCGTGGAAGCTTTTAAAAGTATTGCACAAATCTCCGTTTTCTTTCAGCCTGCCTTAGAAGGCCCTAAAAGCTTCATGTTAAGGAGACAGTGTCCTAAGTAGTGGTCAGAGCACCACCATCTGAACTGCATTGCACATGTAGCATGAATTAAAAATAAGCATCTGTTGTTTCCAGCCGCTATTGTCTTGGGGCCGGGGGCTGAGGGGGGTCATCTGTAACATAATCTAACCTATACTGACTAGCACAAGTGTCCCTTCAAAGCTACTGCTATAGTGAAAAGAGTCTGAAGCTAAGAGTCAAGAGTCCTAGATCTAGCTCCAGCACGGCTACTGAGTAACCCTGAGACTTTAGTCAAATCCCTAATTTCTTTGAGCCTCAGTTTCCTACTCTATAAAGCATAAATAAGTAAGCTGCATGCTTCCTAGAATGTTTGGGAAATAAAGTTATATGTTAGATATAAGAGTAATTAATTTTAATATCATTTTAGAAACTATAATCAATATAGATATTTACAAACCAGTATAACCCTCAAAGTTTCCAGGAAAAGGAGGACAAAAGATCAAATTTCTAAAGTTTCTCTCCCAAGTGTCTAAGGACCTCCCTGGCAAAAAAGATCTTGTGTGAATGAAGGAGGGAGGTATCATCCCTTATTCAGGCCACTGTTTATACCTAAATCTCACTGATTCATTTTACTAAGGATCCACCAAGAAATAATATTTCCTATTGAGATTTGATTACACACAGTAGTAGGAAGAAGTACAATACTTATTTTAATCGAAGAGTTTAGTTGATGATACACTTTGCAAATTTGTTAAAGAACAGAAGACTAAGGTAGAATTCGTAGCTTTCTGTATTATTCTTATTTACTGAAAAATAGATTCCAAAGGCAGTGAAATTTAGATATTTGAAATTCATGTTCCTCTTATAGTGACTTCATATGTTGAAAGGTAAAGAGTAAATATCTACTGTCTAAGCTGTATAAATTTGTATTTCATGAAAGGATTACTTCCTATTATTGCACTATAAACAGAATCTGATAATATTTTGAGTTTATATATTGTCAGCTTTGTGAAGTGGTTCAAAGAAATACAACCAAATTGCTATAGGATTTTTGACAAATTAATCTGGCCCTCTGTTTTCCAATTATCAAAACAGAAGTAGTTACCTATCTCCTTTGTCTAATGGAGTGATTTTGTGCCTGTGTCAACCTAGGCTAGTGAATTAGAAAGCACTATAAGCTATTGTGAGAAAGACCCCCTTAAAAATTGATGATAGGAAATATCAATTATTATCTTCTGGTCACCCGCAAAGATCACAACATGGTACTCACAAGCATTATCATTATTGTTTAGACTGCCCTCGGCTGATTCCAGGATAAAATCTATATCTGAATTTTTAGTATCCATCTCCTACGGTGACTGTATATTAACAGCAAGAGCCATCCGTTTTCCTTACATTCATGCCTCTTTGGCTTTAGGCATCAATCTTATATTCAAGGGTCATAATATTTAGGCACAATGGTGCTTTTTTCGGTACTCTAGCAAAATTATTTCTTCTAGTCTCAACCCTTTGTGTGCTCCTGCACTGTAGGTTTTCACTACATTTTACTCCAGTGAGGGCAACCAAGAGTTATGTGAGCATGAGACAGAGATAAGTCCAAGTTATATCTTTTGATTAATTTCGGTTCCCCACACTTAAGCCCACTGCAAATGATGAAACACAGTTCCTTTGGTATTGCTACAGTTTTGATTAAGCATGTTAAAAGGCTTGTTGGCTCCAATTTGAACCCCTGGCAACTACTTACAATTTTACTTGTAGCATGTCTTGCTCAAAACCAAAGGCTTTAGATACATGTGTAAGGAAAAAAAAAAAAAAAAAAAAGAGCAGCACTGATTCAAGCATCTACAAATCCATCTCCTCTAAAAACTTAATTTTTAAAAAGTTGATCTTGGCTTGGGAGACTTTTATTTCTTCAACGACTATGTCAGTCTAATTTTCTACCCTATCGGATTAAGCTTTTCTTCATTTATTGTAAACGATTTCCCACAATATCCTTATTTGATCTGCCAACTTGTACGATCTATGGGCCTTAGGGGGAATGGGGAAGGCAAGTTCTACTATTCAAAAAACCCCTGTGTATTGGCCACAGCATAATTGTATTTCTGCTTTACACCTATATCATGGTTGGGTAAACAAAGTTATACCCAATGGTGAATGAGTAATCCTTTTCAGTAGTATCAATTTCCAGAGCTTTGGCCCCATGAAATGAAATATTTGTTAGTATGTTTACCATTACCAGTCCAACTCATAAGATTGTATTGATTAGATTTTTGCACTGCAAAAATACCATTTTAAACCGGAGTAAAATCAATATGGGTGTGTATTTTTTATATACAAATTGGATTTAGCTCAAAAAGAATATTCTTCGTTGGAGCAGAAATAAATCTGGAAAGAAAATCTGATAGAGCATCCTAAAATGAAAAAAAAAAAAAAAAAAAGTTTACTCTTCCTGGTGCTTCAGTTCTTTCCCCTGACTATTAATCTGAGCTCAGTTCTTGCTGTCTGAGTGGAGATTTCTCTTCTGCTCAAAGCAAATCAATGTTTACACAAATTAGAACTTCAGATAACTCATCAGTGTGCAAATGCCTTCTTTAGATTTAAATGACACAATAGCATTCCATTCAGCTCTTTAGGAAGCAGCACAAGCTGAAGTACAAAACAGCCAGTGAGGCTCCTGACAGCAGTGTGCTTACTGTAAAGCAAAGAAGCTCTTTTTCTTGGAGCACTTAATGCTTCAGAAACATCCCACCAGATGGGGTAGGATTATTTCCAGAAAACAATTAAGGCAGTTACTGGAGCGATGGTAAGGCATGACTGTGAGTAAGCGAATAGCAAAGTTGCAGCCCCTCAACTTGTACTAGTTTTTATTTGATTTGTCTAAAGCTGAAGTTCAGAGCTAATGAACATGGCTTTGGAAAGGTGAAAAGTGATGTATATTAACTCTGAATGTGGGCTTCCCACGCATGAGGAAGACTGCAGCTTATTCCCAAAAGTAATTTTACAAGCACTCGACTAAAAGTAAAGACAGTGTTCTCTGGTTTCTTTATAATACTAACAAGAGCACTTTACTAATAAAAACTCAGAGCACGTGTTACTGGGCTTTCCATGCAGGAGTGCCCCTAAATGTTAGTTAACTGACTCTTCTTACTGTAGCAACTGATTTACATATGTAATTTATCTCCTTATACCAGCCATTCCTTTAGTCTTCCTCCTATCAATAAATACAACTTTATTCTTCTAGTTGCTCAGGCCCAAAACCTTGGGATCATCATTATCTTGCATACCTACATCTAGTTAATTAGCAAATCTAATTGGCTCTATTCTCAAATATATCCAGAATCTGACCATTTCTTAGCACCTACACTACTTCTATCCTGGTCCGAGATCACCATGCCTCTCACCTGTATTATTGCAATAGCCTCCTTAACTGGTCTCCCTGATTCCATCTTTCCCCCCAGAGTCTATTCTCAGCACAACAATGAGTGATCCTTCATAAATCAGATCATATCATTCCTCTGCTCACAAGCTTCCATGGTCTTCCCATTTCGCTCAAAGTAAAAGCTGACTTCCTTACTATAATTCATAGAGCCCTGCCCAATCTGCTTCTCCCATGTCTGCAACCTCTCACACCATCTCCTACTAACCTCTCTTCCTCCCTTTCATGCTGCTCCAGCAGGATTCTAACCTCCTTTTCATTCTTCAGTATTCTGGGAATGCTCCTATTTTAGAACATTTCTACTTGGTATTCCTTCTGCCTGCCTCCCTCCAAATAGCTGTGAGGTTCTCACACTTCCTTTGAGTCTCTGTTCAATTGATAAATTATTAGAGAGGCTTTCCCTGACCACCCTATATAAAATAAGAACTAGCCACCCTTCATTACTCTGCATCCCTCTCACCATACTTTCATTTTTTTCATACCCATTATTACCACCGGAAACATCCCATATTCATTTATTATTTTCTGCCATACCCACACCACCCCCTCCACCTACACATACACATCAGAATATAAGTTCCACAAAAGTAGAAATTACCTTTTTTGATCACCACCATATCTCCATTGCCTGGAACAGTACCTGGCTTATCACAGCTTCTCAACAGATATTTGTTTTTAAATAAATCTAAGGTATCAAATGCCCACCATTTTGTCTCATTCCTTATTGTTTCCTCCCTTATCCTCCCCCTCCTTCTCTTCATCTTCCTCCTTTTCTTTCTCCTCTTCTGCCTCTCCCTCCTTCTCATCCTCATCCCCTTATTCCTGCTCTTCTTCTTCATATCTATTAACTTACTAAGCACCCGTTGCTGGGTACTATTGTACATACCGTACCATCTCTTTTAATCATAACGAGGACTCTGAGAATATACATTATCTCCAGGTTAATAGATAAAGAAGCTAAAGCTCAAAGCATGGTGTAATTTGCTCAAAATCACACAATTAGTATACCAGAGCTATGGTCTAAACCCTAGTCTGTCTGATTCCAGAACCCACGCTCATTCCATTCCTCCAAACCTACTGACTTCTTCAGCTTATCTTAGTGTCTTCTTTTTCCCTCTTTTACCCTCTTTCTAGCAGCTGGAACATTCATAAAATTAAAAAATATTGGATCCAGACAAAATATTAGACATTAATGTGTCGAACCATCTTGTTTCCTATCCTTCATTTCCTACTTTTCACCATTTTGCAGTTGGTAAAAATAAAGCTCAGAAATACTTAGTCTTGTCCAATGTCACATGGATAATAAATGGCAAAAATGAGGACTAGAACCTTCTATTTTCCAGTCCTTTGTCCTAAATGAAACACGTAGGTTTCTTTAAATAGTCAAAAGGACAGCATGTTACTTAGAAAGGATTCAAATTATGAGGATGACAAAGGTTCTTATAGAGGCAAAGAAATGAGAAATGGAAGAGTGTCAACTCTTTCAACAACAAATCAATGATCCTGAAATTTTAGAATACATTACCTAGAATGTTGTTAAAAGAAAAATTTCTAGGCCTCACCCTCACATTTTTACTCAGTAGATCTGCAGTGGGGCCCAAGAATCTGCATTTTTAACTGGATCCCCAGCAGGCAGTCTGTGGGCCATGCTTTGCAAAACCCATTGTAATCCAAACACAGCAGGCTTAGGTTAACAGCATCTGGTCTTGTTGCAAAGGTGCCATAGAAATGATTGAAAGAAGAAAAACATCCCGTTGCTTCATTTAGAAAGCTTGGAAAAAATCGAATTGCCATTTCAATACTGAAAATCATTTGAAGTGGTTTCCAAAGTTCAGGCTTTAGTATACACTGCTACAATAAGAATTCAACTTTTCAAGTCAGCAAAAATAACACAAGAGGAGAAGTCAGCCTGGTTTGATATATGATGACAAAAATATGTATGCTATTTGAAAGCCTCACATATAATAGGAAGTGTGCATTTATTAATGACGCACAACACTGGTATTCCAGTGAAACAGTGGATCACATTCCATATTATCCAGTGCATCGTATTACTGTAAATATCCCAAGGATTAATAATGTCTCATTATGAGAAAATTTAGTTTAACATCATTGTTAGGTTACTGGACAAGTGACATCAGTACTCAGAGGCTGAATATACAGACAACAATGAGAAAAGCAAACATTGCTGAAGACAAAATTGGCAAAGCAAAACCAGAAAGGTATTTGTAAATGTTAGGTAGCTGCACTTTCAATATTGGAAAAAGATACTGGAGATTAGAAAGTGGAATTTGCTTGTGAAGATCGCCAACAATTCTCTTGCCCTCTTGACTCCATATGCAACAAAAGGTGCTATAGTCACACCTGGAGTTATTTGAAGGCATAGACCAAAGAAGAAAAAAGTTGTTTTATCTGTGATTTTTAAGGTGAAACTTTCTGTTGGACCTAAAAAAGGATGAAACCATTCTTACACACATAAAGACACCTAGTCAAAAGTAGTAAAATTCATTCCTTTTATTTTCTTTACTGAAAGAAAAGCCCATCTAGTGTGGTGAAAGCAGTATTGAACTTTCTTGATATTAAAGGCCAATTTTCCAAAATACAGCCTCATTTTTGGTTGGCTCAAATTGATTTTTCTAAGAAAATTTGGAGCCTGACATTTTGACTTCACAGCAGTCCCTGGGGTGCTGTCCTCAGGCTTTTTTGAAGAGTCCCAAGTAAGGGAAACCTACCATTGATCCTAAATGGAATACTATATTTGCCCTGGATCTAGAGAAGTTCTTCAGAAATAGAAAGGACATATAACGGAGAGGAGAGAGAAAAAAATAATATCTGCCAGTCAGTGTACTACTTTCATGAACGTCGTTGATTTAAAACAACCGTTTAAGAAGTATCTCTTTTGACAGGTTAGGAAATTAAGGGAAGAGTATTTTCTAAGCCCACACAGCTAGTGAATCTAGGATTAAATCCAAGTCTGTCCATTATGAAAGCTCATGTGTTTCTATATATCAAGATTCCTTTAGTTTACTGCTTGAGTTTTCAAAGTGTTTTTCAAATATTTACACAGTATTTCCAACATTCCCGTAAGTTGGGATGGATGATACAAATGAAGACACAATCTTAGAGATGCTAGAAGCATATCCAGGTTCACACGGCTAATATGTTGCAGATCTGGGACTCCCAGTTAGGTCTGTTGATTCTAACTCCCACATCAATGATTTTGGACCTGAAGATGAGTTTTTGCCCCAACAGCTTCAAACGGATCATTTCTGGGCATTTTCATTTAAGAAAAGTAAAGAACTCTATTCCTTGAAGGAATAGAATTTTAGAAAATAACAATGTGGTTTTGTTTGAGGAAGCCAGCATTTTAAGATGTCTCAAACAGTGAGATATTAAAAATGTGGGATTGAACCTACTACACATTAGTACTCTTTTATGTCATTGTTAACTTCTGAAATAAAATGCCATTAAGAAATAATGCCAAGGGACTGGAGGTGTGTAGGCAGAAGGGTTTCCTATGAAAGCTGAGCAATTCAAATATCAAGGTAGAGCAGACTGCCTTTATTTTTAAGAAACAACTACTATTTTTGAGATAGTACCATATTACTATGTCTTTTCGCAGTTATACCAATTATTTTATGTAGCTGAATAAATTGACAACAGAACTTAGTACAAAGATATAAGAAAAAAGGAAGAATATGATCATTTAAAAAGGTGAACATGTTATTGTGATCAAAAGATCACATTACACCTTATTACTACATAAGGTGTAATGATTTTATTAAAGTATCCTTTGCATATTTTATAGAGCAAATAGCTTAAATTAAAAAAAAGAAAAATGAATATTTTTATTAGAATAACATCCCCAGTTAATTCTGGCTAGGGTTAAGTATGGTACTGTGGAAGTTATTTTTGGCTTTACTAAAATCTAGTCACTTGGAGTAAGTAACAGGACGTGTCTTGAAAAGCTTTTGTTTCCTTGTGATAAAGATTTGTGCCTATTGCATAGCAATGAAATGTCTGAATTTAGACTGAACTTGAAAACAAAAATCTCTTTACTGTTCAGCCAATCAGACTTATTTAGAACATAAGTTATTACCAACTACTGTAGTGTATCCAAATAACTTCTGAAAGCAGTTCAGTGTAGTGGTTAAAAGTGTGGGTACAAATCCCTGTTCTACTGCCTGGTGGTTATAAAACCCTAGGTAAAGTGTTAAGCCTCAATCCCCTCATCTACAGAGTAAAGTTAATAACAGTAACTCTATCATAGAGCTGTTTTGAGGACTCAGGAAACTAATTCATTTACATCATTCAGCACAGTGCTTAGTATCTAAAATTCCCAATAACTGTTTGCAGTGGCTGCTACTATTGTAATTATTGCTTAATGCCAACAGGCCTACATGTTTAGAATGCATCATGAAGTCTTGATAACTATAGTGGAACTGCTATATGTTTAAATGACAAGCACAGTATATCAGTTTCCTAGGGCTGTCATAACAAATTACCCCAAACCGGGCGACTTTAAACAGCAGAAATTTATTCTCTCGCAGTTCTGGAGAATAGAAGTCTAAAATCAAGATGTCAGCAGGTCCACACGCCCTCTGGAGACTCTGGGGAGAAACGTTTCTTGCCTTCTCCAGCTTCAGGTGGCTGGCAGTGTTTCTTAGTGTGTAACTACATAACTCCACTATCCGCCTCCATCTTCACGTGGCCTTCTCCTCTTCTCTTTTCCTTTTCTGTCTCTTATAAAGACATTTGTCATTCTATTTAGTGCCCACCAGGTTAATCCAAGATGACCTAATCTTAAGATTCTTAATTTAATTACATTTGCAAAAACCCTTTTTCAACATAAGGTCTCATGCACAGGCTCCAGAAATTATGAAATGGACATACCATTTAACCCACTATGCTTGGTAAGACGTCGTTTCACTTTCTCTAGCTTCATCATCATTTAGGTTGCCACATCCTGGGAAAGGATTGTATCATTTCACCCCAGATTTTCCCAAGTCAAGAACCAGATACCATCAAAATTGTGAAAATGGCAAAGCTTCTGTTCAGTGGTCTGTAATCTCCCCTTAGGCTCCTACGTTTTCCTTTGTGGCTCTTCTGTCCTTGTTCCTCACCCCTGCACATAGCACCCTCATTCTGCCCAAGACTCTTAACAGCCACCCTACCCAAGTCTTGCTTACTCTGAGCAGTGCCTCAAGTTCTAGACTTATTTTTCTCTCTTCAACCTACCAATAATCTTATTATGTATTTTAACAAAGCTTCATTAGCTCATTGTTCCGAAAATCTGGCGAGGAACATAATACAGGCATTATAATTGAAATTTTTGGAACATTGGTCAAGAGTTCTTTCCAACAGACCAGTCAGTGGTTTTGAACTTCATTTTTTGACAGCAGAAACTTCCAGTTAAATCTTCTGAACTCCAATAAATAAAATCTGTAAAATTTAAGCTCCTAATGTGGAAACACAGGTATCTGAATTATAATAAGATAATACTTCAGTTTGGGGGGTTTTAGGCACTATGGCTTAGCTGTCCTTTTACTTTAGAATCCGTATAATTAACCCAGTTCAAATGACCCGAACAGATAGGACATTCTCAACCTAAAATTATGTGCCACACTTCAAAGTTCCAATTAATGATGCCAAATGAGCAAACTACAGATTATTGTAATTTATTGGGAAGAATAAAATTTTCAGCTTGAAGAGTATCCAACTTTTGATTTTTCTAACACTTCAGAAGTTTACTGACTTATAGTTTCAGTGCTTTTTCCATCAGTAAAAGGTTACAGAAATTCTGTATATGTAGGACTTCCTTTAAGAGAGAATGTAGAAAAATTTACCCTCCCAAGTTCCAATACAAATGGTCTATCATTTTAATCTCTCTTGCAAATACTCTAAAATCAGTTGCCTCATTGGGCCTTCCTGAAAAAACTCTAACAACAAATAATGTCAACTCTCAGCCTTGCCCCTACCTACAAGTAGTAGTCAAGCCTTACTGGAGAAAAATCATACTGTTTGAGTAGATTGGTACCAATAAAAATTCAGTCACCAACCTCACTTCAGCTGCCAAAAGTGCCTGGAAATATTGCTGTATTCCTCAGGTTACCTCATTCTGAAAAAGTATTCTTTTTCATTCTCCACAAATACTTTTTCAGAATTTCTCTACTTTTCTCAAACTTCTAACTTCTCCTCTGCCCATTCATTCCCAATGGATGCCCTTGCCTCCTGCTGCACAGAGAAAATAACCATCGCAAGAAAACTCCCTCAATCTCCTGCCATCAAATCTAAAATCAGGTTGGATCCGCACCCATGCTCTCTTTCTTCCTCCCATTACAGTGCAGGAAGAGTCCCGTGAAAGATCAGTCCCTCCACCAGTGCTCTGGATCCTACCTTTCTCCCACTTTCTCTCACATGTAAGTTTAACTCCCAAGTTTCTGCTAGATCCTTCTCAAGAGCTTTTAAGCATGGTTTTGTCTCTCCCACTTGAAAAGGAAATTCCTTTTTGAATCCCACATTACCCTCTAGCTAGTTAGTTATCTCTTGCCTCCTCTCATGTTTCAGCTTCAACTTCTCCACTTTGTTCCCTTCCATTCGCCCTTTCCTTTTCATTTGGTAACAATCACAAGCTGACTGAAAAGTGGAAGTACAATATACATAATTTACCCCTGAAACATTTAAGAATAAGTTGTTGACCTGTTTTTCCCAAATTCTTTGTTTTGTATTTCCTAAAATTAAAGGCATTATTCTACATAACCACAATACAGCTATTGAAAACAGTAAATTAACATTCATACATTACTAGCATCTAATGCTTAGATTCTATTCATATTTCATCACCTGTCCCAGCGACATCCCTTATAGCAAAAGGAACTGGTTCAGAATAAAGCACAACATTTTAGTTGTCATGCCCTCTAGTCTTCTTCAGGTTGAAAGACTATCTCAATCTTTCCTTAACTGTTATGACTGATACTCCTAAAGATTATATACAGTTATTTTATACAAAACCTCTCAATTTGGGTTTTTCTGACGTTTTCTCATACTTGGATTCATGTTGTACATCTTTGGCAAGAATATCATAGAATTAATGCTGTGTTTGCATTATGTCCTATCAGGTGTTACCCATTATTTATTTGGCCCACTGATGGTAATGTTAACTTGTATCTGCTAGGTTTCTCCGCTGTACTCTCCCCTTATGCACTTGTAATTAACAAGTGTTTTGTGAGGACATACTTTGAAGCTATGTAAATATCCCATTGCTCATCAAACTTTCAACTTATTAATTCATTTATTTATACCTGTGAGAACTCAGGATTTTTTATATTAGTCAGTGGATTATAGTTTCTTCCTACTTCTGTTTATTTTGATGCTCAAATTGTTTTGTAAACAGTGACTACCCCTTCAAAATGGCCTTTGCATCTTTTTGACATGTCCTCATCTTTCTTTGAGCACTTTCGATCTCAATAGAACATTACAGTCTCACCTTGCACTTTCCCTGCCCTGTTCCTAGAATCAGGTATTTCTTTAAGAAGACTAATTTCTTTTCTTGGGATTGTATTTAGAAGCCAAGCTCTGTTCTTGGCACTAGATGTGTTCGTTGCTATTGGGGTTTTACTATTCCCAGGCCCTCATGGTGAACAGAGATAGGAAATATACACATACATTTATATATACACACACTAATTTCTATCAATATTTATCTATTTATCTGTCTATTTATGTATCATCTATCTATCTTGAGAAAACCATGAGTTTCCATCATTACCTCCAATTCCAATTCAACACCACAGGATTCATTCTTGTTTTCTCCTTTTCCATGTTTGTAACTCTCTTCTCTGACAGTGTAAAACCAGGATCCCCTTAGCCTTAATATATTTAATCCAGTCACTTGTCAAGCTATTTCATTCTGGTTTCTACCCTTATCACTCCACCAAAACAGCTGTCACTATGTTACCAGTAATCATCGTTTTACTAAATATGACAGACACTTTTTAATATTCACCTTACGTGACTTAAACAGTACCATTTGAAATACTTAACTACTCCTAATTATGGAAAACTCTCTTTCACTGGTTTCTGTGATACTACATTCTCTTGATTTCTTTTACCTCTATAGCATATCCTTCTCTCTTTTGCTAGATCTTCTCCTCCACCTGACCTTTGAATGTTAAAGTCCCACAGTCTTAGTCCCCATTCATTTCTCATCACACTCATCACCCATTCCCTTGGTTTCAATGACCATTTTTACTGATGACTTAAAAATTTAATCTCTGCCCCTGAAATCTCTTCTTAATTCCAGACCCATAGATCCACCTGCCTCCTTGCCACTTTTAGTTGAATTTTTCACAGGCACCTCAGGTTAACAGGTCTAAAGCTGAACTCATCCTTCAGCATTCCCTATATTGATAGAAAATAGCATGACCACCCAGAGAGTTGCACATGCCAAACTAAGATATGATTCATGGCTTCTCCATATCCTTTGCACTCTTCATCTAATCAGTCACCAAGTCTTGTAATTCTACTTTGTAAAAATGTTTTGCATGCAGTAGTACCCATTATCCATGGGAGATATGCTTCAAGATTCCCAGTTGATGTCTGAAACCTTGGATAGCACTGAATCCTATATATACCATGTTGTTTGCTATAGACACATCCTAAGTAGGTGTATATATTTATGGGGTGGAAGAGATACCTTGATACAGGCATGCAATGTATAATAATCACATCGGAGTAAATGAGGTATTCATTAGCTCAAGCATTTATCTTTTGTGTTACAAACAATCCAATTATGCTTTTAGTTATTTTTAAATGTACAATTAAATTGCTATTGACTATTGTCACCCTGTTGTGCCTTCAAACAGTAGGTCTTATTCATTCTTTCTATTATTTTTTACCCACTAACCATCCCCATCTCCCTCCCACACCACTCCCCTCAACCCCACTACCCTTCCCAGCCTCTGGTAACCATCCTTCTACTCTCCATCCACATGAGTTCACTTGTTTTGAATTTTAGTTCTTACAATAAGTGAGCACATGCAATGTTCATCTTTCTGTGCCATTATATATTTCACTTAATATAATGATCTCAAGTTCACTTCATGTTGTTGCAAATGACAAGATATCATTCTTTTTTGTGGCTGAATACTACTCCATTGTGTATAGGAACCACATTTTCTTTATCCACTTCATCTGTTGATGGACAACTTAGGTTACTTCTACATCTTAGCTACTGTGAACAGTGCTGCAACATAGGAGTGCAGATTTCTCTTTGATAAACTCATTTCCTTTCTTTGGGGTATATATCCAACAGTGGGATTCCTGGATCATATGGTAGCTCCATTTTTCATTTTTTGAGAAACCTCCAAACTGTTCTCCATAGTGGTCGTAGTAATTTGCCTTCCCACCAACAGTGGACCAGGGTTTCCTTTTGTCCATATCCTTGCCAGCATTTGTTATTGCCTGTCTTTTGGATATATGCCATTTTAACTGGGGTGAGATGATTTCTCATTACAGTTTTGATTTGCATTTCTCTAACGACCAATGGTGTTGAGTGCCTTTTCATATACCTGGTTGCCATTTTTATATCTTCTTTTGAGAAATATCTATTCAAATATTTTACCCATCCTTTGATCACATTGTTGGGTTTTTTCCTATAGAGTTGTTTGAGCTGCTTATATATTCTGGTTTTTAATCCCTTGTGAGATGAGTAGTTAGCAAATATTTTCTCCCATTCTGTGTGTTATTTCTTTACTTTGTTGATTGTTTTCTTTCCTGTGCATAAGCTTTCTAACTTTATGAGTTCCATTTGTCCATTTTTGCTTTGGTTGCCTATGCTTGTGGGGTATTATTCAACAAATTCTTGCCCAAATGAATGCCCTGCAGACTTCCTCCAATTATGTCTTGTAGTAGTTTCATAGTTTGAGGTCTTAGAGTTAAGTCTCTAATCCGTTTTGATTTGATTTTTGTACATGGTGAGAGATAGGGTTCTTTTTCTTATTTCAATAGGTTTTGGGGGAACAGGTGGTGTTGGGTTGCATGGACAAGTTCTTTAGCAGTGATTTCTGATATTTTGGTGCACTCATCACCCAAGCAGTGTACACTGCACCCCATGTGTAGTCTTTTATCAGCCATCCCGTATCACCCATCCCCTTCCCATTCTTCCCCTCAAGTCTCCAAAGTCCATTTTATTGTTCTGATGCCTTTGTGTTCTCATACCTTAGCTCCCACTTATGACTGAGAACATTTGATGTTTGGTGTTTCGTTCCTGAGTTACTTCACTTAGAATAATGGTCTCCAGTTCCATCCAGGTTGCTGTGAATGCCATTATTTTGTTCCTTTGCATGGCCGAGTAGTAGTCTCTGGTATATATACCACGTTTTCTTTATCCTCTCATTGATGAGCATTTGGGCTGGTTTCATATTTTTGTAATTGCACATTGTGCTGCTATCAACATGTGTGTGCAAGTGTCTTTTTCATATAATGACTTCTTTTCTTCTGGTTAGATATCCAGGAGTGGGATTGCTGGATCAAATGGTAGATCTACTGTTAGTTCTTTAAGGAATCTCCACACTGTTTTCCATAGTAGTTGTACAACTTCACATTCCCACCAGCAGTGTAAAAGGATTTGTTTTCGCTATATCCATGCCAATGTCTATTATTTTTTGATTTTTAAAATTATGGCCATTCTTATAGGAGTAAGGTGGTATTAAATTGTCATTTTGATTTGCATCAAAAATGATGTTGAGCATTTTTTCACCTATCTTGGCCATTTATATATCCTCTTCTTCCTTCTACCCCATTCTCTATATTATATACAAAGAGGTGTTTGTAAAGCAAATATGATTTTTGTTACTCTGTACTAACTTTCGGGGTTTTTCTCTTGCTACTATAATAAAGTCCAAAATTCTAGCAAGACCTACAAGACCCTGAATTCTCTGACCTCTGCTTGTCCAGTTCCATCTCATGCCATTCATTCTGCCTCTCTCTCTTACTCTGCTTACAACACATATTATCTATTTCATTTCCCCATCATGACATACATTTGCCCATTCATCCTGTAGTTTTCAACTTAAATGCCAATGCCTAAAAATGGTCAAAATTCCGTCACCTTCAAATTAAATTAGGTTACTCTGTGATAGTTTCCCATTGCACTCTGCGTTGTTCCTTCATAGTGCTTTTCTCAATTTGTAGTTCTATATTTCTTTCAGTATGTATGCAATAGATTTTATGCTCCATGAAAGCAAAGGCCGTATCTGTCTTTGTTGTTGTATTTTACCAGTTAGCACAATGTCTAACTCATGTGAATGGAAAGTTGAAAGGAAGGAAAAAAGGATGGAATGCTGATCCTCACAATGATAAATGCTTGGCTAAAAGATATCTAACAGTCAAACATTTAGGTGTATCCAAAAACTCATATATTTTGGTGTACAGAAATACAGACAAACTATTTTTTTTCCTCTTAAGTCAGCCATCAGAGCAATCTGATTGGCTGGCTTCTAATCGTTTCATTTAGTGTCATTCAGAAATTACTTTGTGATTTTGAAAGCTTTTCTTAATTCAGTTGCTTAAAAATGAAATTGGATTGTATCCTGGACACAGCAGGAAGGTAATTTAAAGAACCCATGAATATTGTTGAAATTATCATACAAGCTTATTAAATACAATGTATATTTAAATTGAAAAAAACTTTCTTTATTAAACCTAGATAGGTGAATTTTTACAGCTTCCCATGCTAAACTATATTAGTTTTGAGAGTCAGGTCAGATTAATTTCTAATCTTTATGGAAATCATTTTTATTAAAAAATGTAAAGTTAAGAATGTGACAGTTACAGTGTTTGGATAATTCTAAAAGGGTCATCATTAAAATATGCAGGGAGAGTAAAATCAGAGTGCTTTCATGATAAAGATGATTTGTTTATTTTATATGCTCATTTTTAAAAGCTGTTTTAATATTTAGGCTTGTTAAGGAGAATCTGAAATGTGGTTGAATATATTAAAAATTAAATAAGAGTTTTGACTTTTATTTCTTTTTATAAGAGCAAACCAAATAAACCACAGCCTTAACTTAGATGCTAAGATGAAAAAGATTAAGGGTATATTTTAATTTTAAACTAAATGATCAATATGTTTATTTTTTATTTGTGGCTATATGCGATAATTGTCAAGTGAGTATTGTTCATATTTTTTACAAAAGAATATTTCACATAATTGGGAATTATTAGTCAATCATTTGCATTTCAAATTGTTTCCTTTCTTCTCGTTTATTCTAGCTTAGTTGAGACATAATTAACAAATAAAATTGTATACATTTAAGATGTACAAGTGATGATTTTATGCATATGCATTGTGAATTTATTATCACAATCAAGTTAATTAACTCATCCATCACTTCACATAGTTACTTTTGTGTGTGTGTGTGTGTGTGTGCGTGGTGAAAACACTTAACATCTATTCTCACTGCAAATTTCAAGTATACTCATATTGTTTTAATTTAAAGGTCATTTTGGTTTTTTGTGGTAATTGGCTCAGAGATGCACAAAATCTCTGCAAAGAAACTTCCCAAGAAGATAACTGACAACAGAGTAGGAGGAAGCTGCTTCTTTTCTTTGAATCTGGGCTGCTCTTGGTGCTCTTAAAAGTTGGAAACCAAACCATAAAGGAGTACAACACTTTTGTCCTTCAAAAGAGCAAGGTCATTTGTCTAGTGTGTTTATCGATAGCTTGCAAGTGGCCAGGAGGTTATAACTTGTGAGAACTGACCTTTGAAATCTCAGCAAGAATTAACTATCCCCACATTCTAGGCCTTTCAAACTAGTGATTCTATAGAAGTCGTCACTGAATGAAGATCTGAATGAAAACAGAGATTCAGATGTTTACTTCTGAGTATCAAACAGAGCAAATAGGAGTTTTCCAAGTACATGAGAAAAGACTGACTTTGTTCATAGTCACTAGTTTTGTGGAATATTTTTGTGATAATTTTATTGTGTATATTTGAGGTTTACAACATGATATTGTGGGATGTACATAGATAGTAGAATGGTTACTATAGCAAAAGAAATTAAAATATCTATCATCTCATGTTACTTTTTTGTGACAAGAGCAGCTAAAATATACCTATTTAAACAAATCCTGGAGGACCCAATGAGAAGTCAGCCATCCACAATCTGGAAGAGGTACCTCACCAGAACCATGATGGCACCTCGATGTTGGATTTCCAGCCTTCAGAAGTGTCAGAAGTACATTTCTGCTGTTTCAGCCACCCAGTCTATGGTATTTGGTTAATGCAACCCAGGATAACTAAGACATTCCTCTCCCAGCCTGGGGTCCACTTTCCTCTGACATGAGAATTTTTTTTAAGTTAAAAAAGCGTTATTCTGAGATTGTGAAGGACATTCCAGATCCAAGAGGTGAATGCTGGTAAACAGCCCCCATGATGTCATCCAGCTGATAAAAGTGAGTGAAGCCCAAATACATGAGAGAGGCAGAGAGCTTCCCTCTGTGACTCACCTTTCCACAGGAGATCTGAGTAACCTAGGCCAAGGAAAAGCACTTTGTTTTGCCCAAGCCCTGGAGCTAACTTAGAAAGGCCTAGAGATGCTGTGAGCAAAAGATACCAGGAAAAGCTGCAGATATTTTCCCAGACCCAAGAATGAGAGCAAGATACTGTTTTTAATCTGGGTACATACAAAATCAGCCACTCCTTGGCAGCCCAGGAGAGTGGCCACAGAGGCATTTTGGCCTCTGGCCAGAGATTGGAGCACCTGCTCTGGAGTAGGGTAGGGGCCTCCACAGCCAGAACTGTGGGAAGAACCTCAGCAGGAAGCACTGGAATTGTTCTCTTTCCCACTGCAAGACTAGGGTGGGAGGAGAACTGCAATTTCCCTTTGGGAGTGATATTTACAGCCAGGGCCAGCTTGGCAACCTGTATCTGCTCTGTGTACGCCATTGCTAAGTGCCTCAGCCTGTTCCCCTGAGATCATGGTGCAGCAGGGCCCTTTCCACTCCACCCCAGGCAGAAATTCAGGTACTTAGAACGCTCACTTACTTGAACCAGAATCCTGAGCCACTCCCTCCTTCCTGGACGTAAAATGCGGTCCTTTGGGGCCTTCTGTGCCCTGTGGCCCAGGCAGAAATCAAGGCATTTGGAGCACCCACTTGACTAGACCAGCAGCCTGAGTCGCCTCACCCTTCATGGACATAAATTGAGGTGCAACAGGACCCTTTCCACTCCACACCAAAGCAGATCTCGAGACATTCAAAGGAACTCTTTGCCTGGTTCGGCACCATGAGCTGCTGTACCATTTCTGGGCATAGATCATGGTGTAGTGAGGCTCTCTCTGCTCCAAGCCCAGGCAGATCTCCAGGCATTTGGAGCACCAACTCACCTGGATTGGCATCCTGACCTGCCCCATACTTCCTGTGCAGTGATCTTGGTGCAGGGAGGCCCTCTCTGCTGCATGTCCAGGAAGATCTCCAGGCATTCAAAGCACCTATTCACCTGGTTCAGCTGACTGAGGTGCCCTACCCTTCCTGGGCACAGATTCTAGTGTTGTGGGGCTCTCTTAAGTCCATATCCAGGCAGATATCCAGGTATTCAGAACACCTACTCACCTGGAACAGCAGTGTGAGCCACCCAACCCTTCCTGTTCAGAGATCTTAGTGCAGGGTGGCCTTCTCTGCTCCATGTCCAGGCAGATCTCCAGGCATCTGGAGTATCCACTCTCCTGGATTAGAAGTTTAGGCTGCCCCTTATCCCCATGCAGGGAACTTGGGGAACAGGAAGCTTCCCACCTCTATACCTAGGCACACTTCTGGGCACTTGGTGGCTGCCCACCAGATTATCACTTGGCACTGGTGCTTATGCCTGACATTGGAGGGAGGATCTGTAGGTGGACATGCCGAGTCCAGCCCTATTCATCTGTCCCCCACAACCCTGGGGCTGAGCAGAGTTCAGACCACTCTGCACTCCATGAATCAGCCCATTGCCTGAGAGAACAGAGAGCTTCTACCAGTAAACAAGGATGGAGTAAGTATGTATGCAGCCACATTTGCTGTAGCTAGCTCGTACCTACAAGCACCATCTACTGGCTTGTAGGTCTAACTGCACAACCCAACATTATACCTGCTGAGGGAAGTGCACAGAGCTATAGAAGCAAAGCCAAAAGACAGCCCATACTAAGCATCCTCTGCAGTCATGCCCCCTACGGAGGTGGAGAAAAGAAAAGGGATATTAAACAAACAAACAAAAAACAATAAGGCCTGGGCATGGTGGCTCACGCCTGTAATCCCAATCCTTTGGGAGGCCAAGGGGAGCAGATCACTTGAGGTCAGGAGTTTGAGACCAGCCTGGCCAACATGAGAAATCTCATCTCTACTAAAAATATAAAAATTAGCTGGGTATGGTGGCACATGCCTGTAGTCCCAGCTACTCAAGAGGCTAAGGCAGTAGAATCACTTGAACCTGAGAGACAGAGGTTGCAGCGAGCTGAGATCATGCCACTGTACTCCAGCCTGGGTGACAAAGCAATACTCAGTCTCAATAATAATAATAATAATAATAATAATATAGGAAAAGAACAATGAAGAAAAATCCTACTGGTAAGGAAATAATCATAAAAATTAGAAATGCCAACATCTCCAGATGAGAAAGAATCAGCAGAAGAATTCCGGTGCCATGAAAAAATCTGAATGTAGCAACATCATCAAAGGATCACACTAGCAGGTCCAGCCTATTTTGGTTCCTAACCAAAATAGAAATTCAGAAATTACAGATAAAGTATTCAAAGCACAATTATAAAGAAGCTCAATGAGATCCAAGACAAGGTTGAAAATTAACACCAAGAAACTTCTAAAGCAATCCAGGAAATAAAGGAAGAGATTAATATACTAAACAGAAATCAATCAAAGCTTTTGGAATTGAAAACACACTCAAGTAGTGTCAAAATACAATTGAAATTCAAATACAATTGAAAGCTTTATTAATAGACTAGACCAAGCAGAGAAAAGAATTTCCGAGCTTGAAGATGAGTCTTTTGAACTATCCGTCAGACAAAATTAATTAAAAAGAATTTTTAAAAATAAACTAAGTATTTGAGAAATATAGGATTACATAAAGCAGCCAACATGTGAATTCTTGGCATTATGGGAAAGGAGGAGAAAAGGCAAAAAAAAACTGGAAAATATTTGAGGAAATAATTCAAAAAATTTCTTTGATCTTGCTAGAAAGGTTGACATCCGGATGTAAGAAGAGCAGAAAATGCCTGTGAAATACTACACAGAATGAACATCACCAACGCATGTAGTCCCCAGACTATTCAAGATCGGTGCTAAAGAAAAAAATCTTAAAAGCAGTCAGAGAAAAATGTCAGATTACTTACATAGAGAACTCCATCACGCTAACAGTGGACTTCTCAGCAGAAACCTTACAAGCCAGGAGAGATTGGGGGCCTGGTTTCAGCATTCTTAAAGAAAAGAATTTCCAACCAATAATTTCATATTCCACAAAACTATGCCTCATAAGCAAAGGAGAAATAAAAACTTTTCCAGACAAGCAAGCACTATTGGAATGTGTTACCACTAGACCAGCCTTAAAAGAGCTCCTTAAGGAACACAGTAATGAAAGAACAATACTGCTGCTACACAAACACCCTTCAGTCATAGCCCACATACCCTGTACAGCAAGTACATAATAGAAACTACAAAACAACCAGTTAACAACTTTAGAATAGGATCAAAACCTCACGTCAATATTTACCTTGAATATAAATGATCTACAGGCCCCCACTTAAAGGACACAGAGTTGCAAGTTGTATAAAATACAAGATCCATCAGTCTGCTGCCTTTTAGGGACTCAACTCACATGTAATGACACCCAGAAGCTCAAAGTTAAGGGTTGAAGAAAGATCTACCATGCAAATAGAAAACCAAAAAAGCAGGGTTGACTATTCTTATATCAGATAAAATAGGCTTTAAGCCAACAACAGTAAATAAAGACAAAGAAGATCATTACATAATGATAAAGGATCCAATTCAACAAGACTTAAGTATCATAAATATATACACGCCCAACATTGGGGCACCCAGATTCATAAAACAAGTACTTCTGGAACTATTAAAAGAAGTAAGCAGCTACACAATAATAGTGTTGTTCTTCAACACCCCACTGACAGCATTAAACAGATCACTGAGACAGAAAACTAACAAAGAAATTCTGGACTTAGATTGGATACTCAACCAATTGGACCTAATACACATCTACAGAATACTCTACCCATCAAAAACACAAAATACATTCTTCTCATCTGCACATGGAACATACTCCAAGAGGAAACATACGCTCAGTCTTAAAGCAAATCTCAATAAATGCAGAAAAATTGCAATCATATCACCATACTCCTGGACCCCAGGGGAATGAAAATAGAATTCAACACCAAGAAGATCTCTCAAAACTGCACAATGATGTGAAAGAAAACAACTTGCTCCTGAATGACTTTAGTGTAAACAATAAAATTGAGGTGGAAATTTAAAAATTTTTTGAAATAAATGAAAGCAGAGACATGACATACCCAAATCTCTAAGACAGCAAAAGCTGTGTTAAGAGAAAAGTTTACAGCACTAAAGTTACATCTCAAATTAATGATCTAACATCACACCTATAGGAACTAGGAAACAAAAACAAACCAACCTCACAGCTACCAGAAGAAAATTAATAACTCAAATCAGAGCAGAACTGAATGAAATTAAGACTCAAAAATTCAAGCAAAGAATTAACAAAACCAAAAGTTGGTTATTTGAAATGATCAAAAGAGATGGATACACCACTAGCTAGATTTAAAAAATAAAAAAGGGAGAAGATCCAAATAAGCACAATCAGAAATAACAAAAGTAACATTACAAGCAATCCCATAGAAATACAAAAGATCCTCAGAGACTATTATTAACACTTCTACTCACTCAAACTAGAAAATCTAGAGGAAATGGATAAATTTCTGGAAAAACATAACCTCCCAAGATTGAACAAGGAAGAAATTCAAAGCCTGAATAGATGAATATCAAGTTCCAAAATTGAAGCAGTAATAAAAAAATCTAGCAACCAGAAGAGCCCAGAACAGATGGATTCACAGCCAATTTCTACCAGATGTACAAAGAACAGCTGGTACCAGTTCTACTAAAACTATTCCAAAAAATCAAGGAAAGTAACTCAACTCATTCTATGAAGGCATCGTCACCCTGATACCAAAAGCTGGCAAGGATACAACAAAAAAATTAAACTGCAGGCCAATGTCCCTGTTGAACATAGATGCAAAAATTCTCAACAAAATACTAGCAAACTGAATCCAGCAGTACATCAAAAAGCTAGTGCACCACAATTAAGTAGGCTTTATCCCTGGGATGCAAAAGTGATTCAACATATACAAATCAATAGATGTGATTCATCTTAAAAACAGAAATCATATGACCATCTCAGTAGATGTGGAAAAGCTTTTGATAAACTCCAAAATACCTTCATGATAAAAACCCTCATGAAACTAGGCATCAAAGGAACATACCTCAAAATAATAAAAGCCGTCTGTGACAAACCCACAGCCAACATCATACTGAACAGGCAAAAACTAGAAGTATTCCCCTTGAGAACTATCACAAGACAAGGATGCCCACTCTCACCACTCCTATTTAATATAGTACTAGAAGTGCTGGCCAGAGCAATTAGGCAAGAGAAATAAATAAAAGGCCTCCAAATAGGAAGAGAGGACCTCAGACTATCTGTCTTTATGGATGTTATGATTCTATACTTGAAAACCCTAAAGACTCTGCCAAAAGGATCCTGGAACTGATAAATGACTTCAATAAAATTTCAGGATACACAGATCAATGCACAAAAATAAGTACCATTTCTATAAACCAATAAGGTTCAACCTGAGAGCCAAATCAAGAATACAGTCCTATTTACAATAGCCACCAAAAATAAAATACTGAAGAACACAGCTAACCAAGGAGGTGGAAGAGCTCTACAAGGAGAACTTCAAAATACTGCTCAAAGAAATCATAGATAACACAAACAAATGGAAAAACATTCCATGCTCTAGATTGGAAGAATCAATTGATTCAATTGAACAAGCAAAAAACAATCTGATTAAAAATTGGCGAAAGACATCAATGATAGACTGGATAAAGCAAATATGGTAGATACACACCATTAAATACTATGCAGCCATAAAAAAGAATGAGATCATGTCCTTTTCAGGGACATGGTTGGATTTGGAAGCCATAATCCTCAGCAAACTAACACAAGAACAGAAAACCAAACACTGCATGTTCTCATTCATAAGTGGTAGCTGAACAACGAGAACACAGGGACACAGAGAGGGAAACAGCACACACTGGGGACTGTACGGGTGTGGCAGAGGGCGAGCATCAGGATAAATAGTTAATGCAAGTGGGGCTTAATACCTAGGTGATGGGTTGATAAGTGCAGTAAACCACCGTGGCACATGTTTACCGATATAACAAACCTGCACATCCTGCACATGTATCCCAGAACTTAAAATGCATTTTTTTAAAAAATGGACAAAAGACATGAATAGACACTTCCCTAAAGAAGACATACAAGTAGCCAACAAACATATGAAAAAATACTCCGCATGAGTAGTCATCAGAGAAATGGAAATCAAAACCACAGTGAGATACCATCTCACCTCAGTCCGAATGGCTATTATGAAAAAGTAAAAAAATAACAATGCCGGTGAGGCTGTGAAGAAAAGGGAACACTTATACACTGTTGGTGGGAGAGTAAATTATTTCAGCAACTGTGGAAAGCAATTTGGAGATTTCTTAAAGAAGGTAAAATGAAACTACCGTTCAATCCAGCAATCCCATTACTGGGGATATATACAAAAGAAAACAAATTGTTCTACCAAAAGACACACGGACTTGCATGTTCATCGCAGCACTGTTCACAATGTCAAAGACTTGAGATCAACCTAGATACCCATTAATGGTGGCTTGGATAAAAAAAATACGGTGTATATGTACCATGGAATACTGTGTAGCCATAGAACAGAACTAAATAATGTTCTTTGTAGCCACGTGGATGGAGATGGAGGCCATTATCCTAAGCAAACTGACACAGGAAAGAAAATCAAATACTGCACATTCTCACTTGTAAGTGGGAACCAAACATTGGGTTCTCAGGGACATAAAGATGGCAACAGTAGAAACTGGGGACTACTATAGGAGGAGGGAGGGAGGGGGAGGGTTGAAAACTAACTGTTGGGTACCATGTTCAGTGCCTGGGTTACAGGATCATCATACCCCAAACCTCAGCATTATGCAATGTACTTAGGTAAGAAACCTGCATGTGTACTTCCTGAATCTAAAATAAAAGTTAAAAAAAATTAAAAATGAAATAAAAAATAAAAATTTCTTAATACAGTACAGTTGTATTAACTACGGTCCTCATGCTGTACATTAAATCTCTAAACTTGTTCACCCTACATATCTGCTACTTTGTGTCCTTTAACCTATATCATCCCATTTCCTCTCCCTGACCCCACTCCATAACCACTACTTTATTTTCTATCTCTGGGGGTGTGTGTGTGCATATATATGCACATATATGTGTACATATACATATATGAGTATACATTCATATACATATATACATGTATATCTATATCTGTGTATATGTATATGTGTATATATGCATATATATATATATATATATATATATGATTCCACATGTAAGTGAGATCATATTTACGTTTCTGTGCATGGCTTATTTCACTTAGCATAACATCCTCCAGGTTCATACATGTGTGGCAGATGGCAGGATCTCCTTCTTTAAAGCTGAATAGTATTTTATTGTATATGTACTACATCTTCTTTATCCATTTGTCTGTCGACGGATACTGAAGGTGTTTCCTTACCTTGTAGTCACTATTTTTTATGTTGTTACTTTGATTTAATGTTAATCTCAGACACGTGCCTATGAATTAGCACCACCCTCTTTCCTGCCTTCTTTTTTGATCCACAGCAGCACCTAGTATGTAGCTTTCCCACACACAACTGTAAGCTCCAGTAATAGAATCTTAGCTTAGTAAATACCTATCCATATGCCAGCTTAGTAAACACCCATTATTCTGCAACTTTTGCCAGCACCTTGAATTAAACACAACCAAAACCAAACATAACTTGTCCTGACTTCCTGATTTCCCTCAATGGTGCCAACTTTGTTCTAGTCACTCAGACTGAAAATTTGAGACACTTGTATGTTCATCCATAATGTATTTAACCAAACTACATAAAGCTCAAGTTTGCCCTGAGCTATGCAGAGTACTCAATAAATGTTTGCTAAATGAATTAATGAAATAATCCTACAGATATTTATTGAGTGCTTATGATGTACTAGAAATGTGGGAAAGAGAAAAAAAGGATTAAGACCTAGTTCCTTCCTTCATTAACTTATAATATAGTGGGAAGAATGATGCATACATGTAAAAACTACAATAAAAAATTGTATGCAATAACAATCATAATATATGTGTAAACAAAACTTTATAATAGTATAGAAGAGGGGAAGATCCCCCCTGCCTTGGAGCATCTTAGACCATTGACTGTTGCTTGAAGAAGGTGTCATTCAAGCTTCAAGTGGAAGGATCATTTGTGCAGGTAGAGATAGGCTGTGAGAAAGGTCTTGAAAAAGAAAAGGAAAACATTGTAGAGCCCCAGAAGCATGAAAAGGATTCTAGTAAATAGGACAGTGCTAGCAGTCAAATTTGTGTATAGCAAAGTATGCAAGCTGGAGAACCATGAAAACCAAAGTCAAAAATGTAACAATTGGGGCTTGGTTAGAGAGAGTTTCAATTTCTAGGCTAAGGATTTTGGACTTCAGTGTGCTTTGGTAAACTATGAAATATTTTTACAGGTAGTGTGTGACCAGAGCTGTGCTTTATGCACAGAAGAGTAGCCAATATACTAAGGGTAAGCAAACAATGTAACATGAGCAACATTTGTAGGACTCAAGGGTGGGTAGAAAAAGAAAAAAATTAATTGTGATCAAATAGCTATCTTCAATTATCTGAGGGGCTGACCAGTGGAAAAGAGAGTATGCTAATTTTTGGCAGAATTAAAGGACACAAAACCAATTGGTGAAAGAACATCACAGCACATTTCAGTTCAGATCAACAAATTACTTTCTAATATGGTTGCACAAAAATAGAATTGACTGGCTTTGTGACATATAGCTGAACTTTCTGGAAAATACTGGAAAGGTAGGAAGTTTGTATGTCAAAGTGAGGGGCTAGCCAGATGGATTTTAAAGTTTTCCCAAGCCCCAAGATTCTATTATTCTAGCTTATGGTTGTATGTGGGATGTTTAAAAAGAGAACAGAGCATTTGTGAAGCTGATAAGGCTTTTGTGAGACTCAAGACAAAAAAATGGTGAGCGGCCAGATAAGTGTATTGGAAACAGAGGTAGTCATAATTTCTAATAGTGATGTAATACTTATGTACCCAGGACTATGTGTAATATATGCAAGCACTTTACATATATTGACACATTTGTTCCTTGTACCAACCCCATTTTATAGATGAGAAACCAAAGCATAGAAAGATGTAGTGAGATGCTCAAGGTCCCGTAATTAATCCATGTCTGAACTAGGATTCCAGACCAGGAAATCAGGCTTTAGAGTCCATGCTCTTAATCACTGTGCTATCCTGGCTCTCCAGAAAGAGAGAAACATTCTAAGTGTTGAAAACAGAAGAACTGAAAGATGTAGTTGGATATGAGCATAAGGCAAAACGAAGATGAAAGCATGATGACAAGTTTCCTAGCCTTGGAAACTAGGATGATTATTATGATATTAACAAAAATAGTAAAATCAGGCTGGAGGTGGTGTCTTGCTCATGTAATCCTAGCTACTTAGGAAGCCAAGTCAGGAAGATTGTTTGAGCCCAGGAAGTCAAAACCAGCCTGGGCAACATAGTAAGACCCAATCTCTGCAAAATTTTTTTAAATTAGTTGGGCATGGTGGCCTGTGTCTGTAGTTCCAGCTGCTCAGGAAGCTGACGCAGGCGGATTGCTGGAGCCTGAGAGGTCAACAGTACCGTGAGCCATGATCTGGCCACTGCACTCCAGCCTGGGCAACAGAGTGAATCCCTACCTCAAAAAAAATAGTGAAATTAGGATAAAGAATTTATTTATGAGTAGCGATTAAAATGTAGGTCATAAGCATGTTGCGTTTAAGGTGCTGGTGGCTTAGCCAGGTAGAAATATGTAGCATGTTATTTGTGAAATTGAGAATGAGTCAAGGACTTTAACTTTGTATAAATATAACTGGATTGATATACTGCCTCCTCATAGCTTTCCTACAGTATATTGTAACCTCACTAGAATGTTGATGTCATGAGACAAGGATAGGCATAAAGTCAAATGCTTTATTCCAATATTAATCCTTAGAAGAATGGGTGTGGCAGCTCATAGGAAACATACAAAATATGTCTTAAAGTTTAGATGATGCTAATAACCATAGAGCCTTGATGATTGTCATAGAGTAAAACTATACATTTTTTAAAAACTGTCTTAAATGATATAAAACTCTGTATTGAAATACTGTATACGGACATTTATATGCCTTTGTCTTCATCATGCTGAGGACTTTGTTGACTCTGGGTTCTTTACATTTCTTCTCTCCCCTGTCATGTTTATTTATAGTGGTAAAAATAAACTGTTGGTGCATGATCTGTTGGGCTATGATGGCAGCTTTGTAAATATGTATGCAGCCCCTGCGCAGATCTTTGAGAGAAAGCTACTTTCCATGCCTTTGTAATGCTTTGAACATACCTTCTGCATTAAGGATACAGAAGCCTACCACCGTTATCGCGGTTGCCTGATGATTGCTAGTATTGCCTCTCTTGTGGACTCCAATTAGAGCTAGTGTTCTAAAGCTAGTGTGAGCCCTTAGCAATAGTGTTAAATGGGAACGGGGAGACAACTCTGCGAGCTCTTTTTCATTTAGAGTAAGATTTTTAGTCTGTGTGAAGTGGCCTTCTAACATACAGTTTTGGCTTTGCCACTGAAGTATGCTATCAGATTTGCTTGGGGACTTAGACGTGTATTTGAAGATCTTTGGTTTGAAGAGCTTCTTTGCTAAATTGAAGCCTTAGAATAACACCATGTAGTTAATTTAGATATACATCAAGGGGATTAACGAAAATTCATTTTCAGTAGAGGTAATGTAGTCAAAAATTTTTGAGAAAGGAAAAACAGATCAAATATCATTCAGGAAAGGGAGGAAAACTTCTGCGTAGTGCAATTTTAACATTTTACCAAATTATGCCCAAGAGTGTTAAACTTTATACACAAAAAGTACCTTTCTAACTTACCAAGAAATACTTCTTAAGTAGCCACTCTGAGACAAGTTGTAGTAATAATTGTTCCAGTAGTAGTTTTATAAGTGATATATATATACACTATATAGTGTATATAATTTTATAAGTATATACACTTTTTAAGTATATATAAAATACAGTTTTATAAGTATGTATATAGTATATATACACTCTATACTGTATATAGTTTTATAAGTAAGAACACTGTTTTACTGATGTCTAAGACATGCATTTCATACCTCTACGAGGCAGTTAAGCTTGCCCCTTTAGGTGGCCACAATTATAGCAATTATGATAAGAAGCTCTAAGCGAAAAGCTGTAGCTAAACCAAAACAAACTCTGCCATGGCCAAGCAATCCCATGGCCTACTACTAATGACAGATCAGGAGCCTTGAAAGTTAATATTTGTGGGGCTGGGCGCAGTGGTTCTTGCCTATAATCCCAGAACTTTGGGAGGCCGAGGCGGGTGGATCACCTGAGGTCAGGAGTTTGAGACCAGCCTAGCCAACATGGCAAAAACCCATCTCTACTAAAAATACAAAAATTAGCCAGGCATGGTGGCAGGTGACTGTAGTCCCAGCTACTCAGGAGGCTGAGGTAGGAGAATCACTTGAACCCGGGAGATGGAGGTTGCAGTGAGTCAAGATTACACCACCTGCACTTCAACCTGGGTAACAGAGTGAGACTCCATTTAAAAAAAAAAAAAAAAAAAAAAAAGCTAATAGTTGCTCCTTTAGGGTGATGGTTTTACTCTGACATTCTGGTACCTACTGGGTCAAATGATAAGCATTTATGAAACAAATGTCTACATTTCAACATTGTTTGGCATTCAAGGATACTATTTGGATAGCAAAAGTGTCAGATTCATAATCAAAGGATTGAAACACACTCTTGCAGTCTGTAGCTGCCAATGAATAGAAGTTCACCTCATCTTCAATAGTCTGAGCTTCTGATCACTAAGCTAACCAAAATGTGATATTTAGAGTTAGGGAGAACATTTTATTTAGCAAGCAAGGAAACAGGATTTATTCCAAAGGAAAGATTCTGTATAGTGAAAAGGCCAACTGACTTATTTCTTCAAATTCAAAAGTTTTAAGTCAGGCATGGATTGTTCCGTCTTCTCAGGTTATTTGGATCTACCAAAGAACAATTGACCAGTTCCTTTATGAAGGAAATCCAAAACCTTGTGACAATCCAGATCAATGAAACATTAAGCTGAAAGTCATTACAACTTTTGATCTTCACATGCCAGATTTCTTGAGATTTTTGTTCTTATCTGTCAAGAATTTGAGAATCATCTCAAGGTTTTGTATAGGCTGGAGTATGTTTCTGTTGTGACTCTGCTTGTATATTGTTATTTGTTCAGTTAAAGGTAGCTGACATTTTGTATCATTTTGAATCTCTTCAGTCTGATTGTTCAAATTTAAGATAGTATTAAAACTACTAAGATATATTGAAGCATCTTTGTAATGCTGAGGCTGAGGGACAAGTATTGTGCTATAGGTCTTCTGTGTTAAAATGAGGAGATACTATTATACCTCGAACATAGAAAATGTGATATGTATCCCACAGTAAAGCCAAATCTTTATCATACCAAGGTACTTGTAAAGATTGGTTAGAGATGGTATTTAATTTAACCATATGCAATAAAAGAGATATGATATGTCATCAACTAATATATTCTCCAAATTACATTTAGGAAAATAGAGACCAAAATATGTGTGTGTGCATGCATGTATGTATGTGTACACGTGCACAGATGTGTACATCTGTATTCTATTATTATAAAGTTAACAGTGACTTATAGTATTCCCACTCTAGTAGAATATTTGCTACTGAGAAATGGAAGGAGTTGAAATCAGTAAAATGAAAATGATCCAAACACTTGGTGAAACAACACAGAGTACAAAAACTTTTTTTTGTAATAATGTTTACTATTATTGGTTGAATCATTGCTTGATTTTAGTGAAACTCTTGGTATACACCAAAAATTCTTTCAACCCTTAAACAGCTTGGGCTGGCACTCCCCACACTTGCCAGTATCACCTTACTTTTTTTTCTTACAGTTATTTCTTATATTGCTCATACAAAACAATGAGAAAATCCTCATAGTTTAGTTTCCCCAACAAAAGTTGCAGTAAAGTCTAACTAAGAGAGGGTCTCTGTCTATTTAAGCTCATTCATTCTCTGTTCTTCCCTTTGCTTTCTCTTTCAGCCTGCTTTCCTCTGATGTTTACTTGATTCTACCAGATGCTGGGCAAATGAATATGTAATAATTTCTTCATTTTTATGGATTTTTACGTCAGAGATGTGTTTTCCTTGTTTAGAATGCCATATTTTAATATTGAAAAATTTACATAAATGCATACTTTAGAAACTGCTAACCAGATTTAATATTTTGGGGTGCCCAATATGATCACCGTCTAATATTCAGGAAGGCAGAGAGGTCAAGAATAACAGAGTTTACATTACTTGGAACTTTTGCCTAAAAAGTAAATCTCAGAGAAGTGGTTCTAAGGGAGGCTCTGAAGGATTTACTGTTTAATCAAATTGTTTTTTGTCAGCATGCAGCAAAGAAGTGTTCCAGTTGTATCTGAGTTTAGTTTATACAGGTGTTGTTCATTGTTGACATGCATAAAGAAACTTATTAAAAATGAAATGTCTCAATAGAACTTTAAAGTGTTGGCCTATATTTTTCATGTTCTTTTCCAATACATTTGCACAGAAGAATGTTTATATTTTAGCATTCTTTTGTCATATTTTGTAGCCTGTAATGTTAATGTATTTTCAACAAGATAGAAAATATTACACATGGAATAGAACTATTCATGAGACAAATATATTAGAGCAAATATCATTTCTATCTTGTTTATAAATTATACAACTGCCAGCGTCTGTTTGCTGTTAGTTCTTCACTCACACCAACCCCACTGCTGATTACAGGAAGATTGGGATTGAAAAACATCTTAGAATCAGTCCAGAAACTCCATTTGGAACTGGAGGCAATTGCAGAAATGTTGATGCAGTTCAAAATGAGGAATGCTTATTGCTTAAGATCTGCTTCTCCATTTGTAGTAATTTATTTTGTAGAGGATTCCCTCATTCACGAGGATATTGCTTCCCACCTGGATACTTGCTGTGCTGAAACCGTAAATCTGACTTGTGGTTATGGTTTGTATCTGTGGAGGGTATTGTGTTGAGGTGTGTAAGAGACAACTTAAGTCATATCTCCAGTTATTTATTCAACAGAGCAGTCAGTCTCTAAAGACAATTGTGGGTTTTTTTACTGATTCTTTTTTTCTTTTTTAAATTATTATGAAATATTTCAAACATGTAAGATAACATAATGAACAGCTGTAAACCACTACTTTGCTTTAAAAATTAATAAATACAAACAAAATCCCTATGTATACTTTGTGATTACCATCTGCCTCTCTTCTCTGCAGCAGAAACCACTATCCATATCTAATCATTGCCATACAATATACATTTTTAGGCTTTTCCAAATATGTATATATCCATAAAATACATTGTATTGTTCTACGTGTGTTTAAATTTCATATAAATAACTTGCTTTCCGCCTTCACTGTTATGTTTCTAAAGTTTATCCATATTCAGGCATGTACCTCTACCTTATTCAAGTTGACTGCAATATTTTTTGCATTGCATAAACATACTAAAATTTATATATCTTTTCCCATTGATAGATATTTAGGTTCAGACACACATACACACTCCCTAATATTAATAGGTATGCTTCAAAATGTTCTTGGATATTCTTGGCCTTTTCTGTTTCATATGGATTTCAGGATCAGGTTTTCAAGTTCTGTGTTGGAATACTTACCAGAATTACATTGAATTTATAGAACTAGTAGAGAAAATTGACATTCTAATGATATTGAGGCTTGTGAGCTGTGAACACAGTGTATCTTTCCATTGATTGGGTCTTTTTATGTGTTCTTCAATAAAGTTTTAAAATTTTAGGTAAAGGAATGTGGAACCTTTTTTTTGCTATATTTGCTATTATTGTTAATTGGACCTTTTATTAAAAAAAAAAAAAAGTACATGTTCTAATTTGCTGCCCCCGATATCTAGGCATGCTCTCGACTTTTTCCTTTTGACTTTATATTCAGCAACCTTGTTATCCTCTCTTGCAGCTTTCATAGTTTACTTGTATATTCAATTTTATCTCTTCCTTTTCAGGAATTTCACTTTTTTTTTTTTTTTATGTCTTTGGTTACCTTTTTGTGCTGACTAAGCTTTCCAGTACAACATTGAGTTAGAAGCCGTAGTTAATTCTAGTATTTCTTCTGACATTAAGAGGAATATATTACTCTATTTCAGTACTAAATATGATGCTTACTATAGGATTTTGGTAAATCACCTTTATCATACTCAGTGAGTTCTCTTTTACCCTTAGTTTTCTAGGAGATTCTATTGTAACTAGGAACTAAATTTTAAATGGTATTCTTTCTACATATAATAATAAAATTTTAATTTTTCCTTAATCCAGGCATCCCCAAACTTTTTACACAGGGGGCCAGTTCACTGTCCCTCAGACCGTTGGAGGACCACCACATACTGTGCTCCTCTCACTGACCACCAGTGAAAGAGGTGCCCCTTCCTGAAGTGCAGCGGGGGGCCGGATAAATGGCCTCAGGGGGCCGCATGGGGCCCGCAGGCCGCAGTTTGGGGATGCCTACGGCTTAATCATTATGAAATGTGTTAAAGTAAAATGGAATAATTCAGTGGTGAATTACATTGATAGATTTTTCTGAAGTTAAACCATCCTAGCATTCATGCTTACTTGGCTGTGACTTATTTATATTGGTGTGTGCATGTGTGTGTGTGTATGTGCATGCATTTTTGGTTTGATTACCAGATATTTACTTGGAGATTTTTGCAGCCATATTTATAAGTGAAATTGGCCTATTAAGAAATCATTTCTAGAGCTGGGCAAGGTGGAACACACCTGCAGTCCTAGCTACTTGGGAGGCTGAGGCGGAAGAAGCACTTGAGCTCAAGAGTTTAAGTCCAGCCTGGGCAAAGTAGCGACATCTCATCTTAAAAAAAAAAAAAAAAAAAAAAAAAAAAAAAAAAAAAAAAAGTCATTTTCTCTTTTTCTTACCCTATTTTGGAACTAGGTTATAGTTTTATAAAATGATTCAGGATGGTTTCCCTTTTTTCATGTTCTCTGGTATCGTTTAAAATAGAGATTATTTATCCTTTGAAATTTTGACAAAATACATCTTTAAAATCATGTGGGCAATTTTCACAGTTTTTAATGTGTATTCAGGTTTTCTATTTCTTCTCATGTCCATTTGTTTTTTTGAAAAATGTCCAATTTATCTGAGGTTTCAGATTTACTAGCATAAAGTTGTTAATAGCAGTCTCTCATTTATTTTTGAATTTTAGTCTTTAATGTTTATTTGTATTCTTTCTTTTTCTTTTTTCTAGCTCTATTTCCTTGCCAGACGTTTCTCTATTTTTTATATTCATCTCAAAGATGCAGAGTTTGATTTTGTTGATCTTCTCTGGTGTTTCCTTGTTTGCAATTTCATTAACCTGTGTTCTCGACTTTATTGTTTTCTTCATCTACTTATATGTAGTCCTTTTTCTAACTCCTTGATTTGGACACTTTGCTCATTAAATTTCAATTATTCTTCTTTTCTACAACATGCATTTCAGGGTGTAAATTTCCTCTAAGTTACTATCTAAGCTGTATCCCACAAGTTTTTATAAATAGTATTTCATTGTTGTTCAGTTTCTAATTCCAATGTAATTTTTGAAACATAATTCATGAATTATTTTTAGGTGTGTTTTTAAAGAACACCTTTCTTGGATTTTTCTTTTGGTGTCTCTTACTGATTTCTAATTTCACTGCAGTTTGTGAAGCAGTATAATTCGTATGCTGTGGAATCTTTGGCATTTGTTGAGTCTTGCTTTGTAGATGAATCTTTGTCAGTTTTTGTGGGTTATTCTGTGTGTGCTTAAAAAGAACATGTATTGTATAGTCATCGTTTTAAGTTTCTTTATATGTCCGTTAAATTAAAGTTGTACTGTCATTGAGGAGTGGTGACTTTATTCATTCCTCTTCAGTGTTTATACAAGTTTTTTTTTCTTGCATAATTTCATTGGCTAGGACCTCCAGAATTATATTGCGTAGAAGTGATGATCTTAGGCGTCTTTTCTCAGTCTTAATAATACAAGAAAAGATTTCAACATCTCAGTATTTATCATAATGTTTGCTGTGGAATTTTGTAGCTGCTCTTTATTGAATTTAAAGTTTCTTTTAGTCTTAGTTTAAAAATTAAAGTTAACTATCACCATTACAAATCTTAGTTGCATAAAGAAACAAAAAAATTAAAGTTAGGGGCTGGGCGCAGAGACTCACGCTTGTAATCCCAGCACTTTGGGAGGTCTAGGTGGGGCGGACCACATGGTCAGGAGTTCGAGACCAGCCTGGCCAACACAGTGAAACTCTGTCTCTACTAAAAATACAAAAAGAAATAGCTGAGTGTGATGGTGGGCACCTGTAATCCCAGCTACTCGGGAGGCTGAGGCAAGGAGAATTGCTTGAACCGGGGAGGGGGAGATTGCAGTGAGCTGAGATCGCACCACTGCTCTCCAGCCTGGGTGACAGAATGAGACTCAGTCTCAAAAAAAAAAAAAAAAAAAATTAAAGTTAAAAGTTCTTTTTAATTAAAAGTTACTTAAAAGTTCCTTTAAGTTAAACTGGGTGTGGTGGCTCATGCCTGTAATCCCAGCACTTTGGGAGGCTGAGGCAGATGGATCACCTAAGGTTGGGAGTTTGAGACCAACCTGACCAACATGGAGAAACCTAGTCTCTACTTTAAAAAATGCTAAATTAGATGGGTGTGGTGGCACATGCCTGTAATCCCAGCTACTCAGGAGACTGAGGCAGGAGAATGGCTTGAACCCAAGAGGCGGAGGTTGCGATGAGCTGAGATCACGCCATTGCACTCAGGCATGGGCGTGCAAGAGCAAAACTCCATCTCAAAAAAGAAAAGTTCCTTTTAGTCTTAGTTTGCAACAAGTTTTTATCATGAATGGATGTTTAGTATTTTATCAAATACTTATTATATATCTATTGAGATGATAATCTGGTTTTTATCTTTTATTCCATATATGTGATGAATTTCATTTGTTAATTTTCAAAGGTGAAAGCAATCTTACATTTCCAGAATAAGCATAAAATGGTCATAATATTATTTCTTGTTATGTAATGCTAGATTTGCTATGTTAATTTTTGTTTAGGATTTTTGTATCCATGAATGAGATCTTCATGAGAAAGATTGGCATATATTTTTAAAATAATATCCTTCAGAATTTTATATTACGGTTATGCTGACCTCATAAGGCACATTGCTAAGAATTTCCTCTTTTTCTATTTTTTGGAAAAGTTTATTTAAGATTGGCAATTTTTCTTTCTTAAATGTTTGGAATTTATTTCAGACGAACAAAAGAGCCATTTACATTCTGACCTATTGCATTAGGAAAATTAGCTTTCTCCTACTTTTATACAGAATATCCTAACTGAAAATATAATCCCTGGCTGAATGAGACCATTTTATCCTCTAATAGTATTGGCTTCGTTTTTGTGTCTGTGATCTAGTGTTTTCGAAGCCAACCTTGATTTTTTTTTCCCCTTTGTTAGTATGTTGGGTTTTTGTCTGATCTGAATTTTAGAAATTTGAAAGATTGTCAGCATTATGTGTGAATATAATCTGTTTACTAAAGATCCTGTAACAGAATAAAACCTTACTTGATTTCTTAAAAAAAAAAAAAAAAAGTTTGGTATATTTACAAATGAAGTCATCTGAAACTGGAATTTCCTTTGTGGTAATGTTTTCCATTATAGATTAAGTTTCTTTATAGAAACCATTCAGTTTCCATTTTTTTTTTTGTAGTTTATTAAGTTGAGTTGTTCTAGAAATTTGTTCATTTCATCAAAAGTTTCAGATGTATTGACAAAAAGTTGTTTGTAATATCCTCAGGATATTTTATGTCTGCACTATGTATAGCAATCTCATATTTTTTATTCCTGATATTGGTTATTTGGGTTTTCTGTATTTTTATCTTGATCAATCTCCAGCAGAGTTTATCAATTTTATTGATCTGAGCAAATCATAAAGTATTGACTTTGCTGATTCTTTCTATAGTATATATATATTCCTATTATATTACTTTTAGCTCTGACAATTAGTATTTTCTTCCTTCTACTTTCTTTGAGTTTACTTTGGTTTTCTTTTTCTAATTTCTTAGAATCAATACTTAGGTCATAGTTTTTCAGCTCATTTTTCTTTCTACCTTATAAATTTTTCTGTACATATGGATTTAGTTGTATTACACAGGTTTTGACATGTGATACCTTCATTTTCATTCATTTCAAACTCTTTTCTAATTTTCATGATGAAGTCTTCTTTGTTTCATGTTTTAATGTTTTATTCAAAAGTGTATTTCTTGATTTCCAACGTATGGATTTTAGAGTCACCTACTATTACTAATTTCAAGTTTAATTCCATACTGGCCTTAAAATAGCCTATATATGATTTTAATACTTTGAGCTAAGCTTTATAGCCTATCACATGGTCAATATTTACAAATGTTCTATATACATTTGAAATACATTATGTGTATTCTGTAGTCATTTATGGCAATGTTCTATATGTATCAATTAGATCAAATCTGTTAACCACATTGCTCAAATATTTCATATTCTTTCTAATTTGCTTGTTCTCTAAGTTGGTGTCAGGGGGGCCTGTAAAGTCTCTGACTATGACTGTGAATTTTTCCCCCGTTTTGTCTTCTTTCAGTTTTGTTTCATTTATTTGGCTTACTGCTTTCTTCAGTGTCCGAAATTCCTTTTTTTTTTTTTTTTTTTTTGAGACAAAGTCTCACTCTGTGGCCCAGGCTGGAGTGCACTGTCATGAACCTGGCTCACTGCATCCTCAACCTCCTGGACTCAAGCAATCTTCCCACCTGAGCCTCTTGAGTAGCTGTAGGCACATGCCACCACACCCACCCAGCTAATTTTTGTATTTTTTATAGAGATGGAGTCTCACTGTTTCACAGGCTGTTCTCAAATTCCTGGGCTCGAGTGACCTGCCCACCTCAGCATTCCAAAGTGCTGGATTACAGGCATATGCCACTGTGCCTGGCCAGTGTTGGAAATTTATTAACCATTATCTATTCAATTTTGGTTTTTTTTTATTCCATGAGACCTGAAAAAGCCCTACTCAGCCTCTGAGCCCTCTAGCCCCATCTACTATAATTGACAGATGCTGCTACAGGAAAGGCATCCACAAATGTCAAGCTCTTCTCTCTGGCTTTTCTTTTTATTCTGGAACTTGGCACAGTAATTCTTTACTGTTTTTTGAACTCCACTAACTCCCGAAAGATTTTAAGTATATTTTGTTTAGATTTTCTAGTTCTCATCAGAAAGGAATGGTAAGAATTACTTAGGCCCCTATTACTAGAAACAGAATTCCACCTTTATGTTTTCATATGCATGCTGGACAAAGTACCAGTTACCTAACTCCTGAATAATATAAGGGTTTCCAAATATTTCATTCAGGACACTCCATCTTACATATTATTAAATGACAGTATTTCATTTCTACATTGCTTCCTAGCTCCAGATTTATTATTATTATTATTTTATACTCAATAGTGGGTGCTTCTTTGCCATCTCTCTGGGCTAGTGGGTACAGTTTATTACTAACCATCTTACTGAGATTGCAGTCTTTCAAGTGTCTCCAGCTTTACGCTGGAGATTTAGACCAACTCACCATCTGAAATGGGTCCAAAACCTCATCTCTTTTCCCTTTGTGGACCTAAGCACCCAAGCCCCTACTCATAATTGGGTATAATAACCTTCAAGGCTACCAGAAAATTGACTGCTTTGGGTTTTAGCATCCTCTTTGCTTCTGGCAATTGAGGATTTCTCCTTTTTGTGAGTGCAGACATGCAATTTAAAAAATTGTTACATTATGTCCAACATTTCTAAGGGTTTATATTGAGATAGTTTGAAAATAGCCTAGTCTGCTATTTGGCCAATACTGTTCATCTAGTCCTATTACTTTTCAAACAGAAATCAGAATGACGTACTCCTCTATGTCTAACATTTATAGTTGTGCAAAGCAATACATGGAAAATGTTTGCTTCTAACTATTCTAGTCAGTGCTGACTTGACTGGCTTTAACCAATTAGCCCCTAATCTTATAAAGGCCCTTTCAGTTCAGTTTTTACTGTCTTGGGGGGAGGCAATAAAGGGGAATAGAATGATAATATCAGCCTTACTACAAAACTAAAATTATAAATACAGATTATCAATCAGAGATTCAGACCAAGATTTGGGGACCAGGGGCTCTTTCAGGATAATTCTACCTGAGCTACCACTTTTTAAGCCAATGCCCACCTTTTTAAGATATGTTTTTCTGTGTGCTAGACTTTTTTCACAACCTGGGGATTCCCTGCACACCTTTCATTCACTCTCCCACCCATTCTAATTTGGCTTTTCAACTACATCTTTATCAGTACAGCTCTTCCTGAAGTCATCAACAAATTTTATGTTGATAAATCCAATGAGCACTTCTCTGCCTGTGCTTACTTGACCTCTCAGCAATATTAGATGAAGTTAAACACTCCTTTATTGAGAAGTATCCTCTTGTGCTTTAGTTACACCACAGTTTCCTAGATTTCTTCCTATCACTCACTGCCTTCTCCATCCCAGTTTCCTTTGATGGTTCCTCTTTTTTTCTACCTGATCTTTCTTCAGGGCTCTTCTATTCTCTCTTTAGGGATATCAACCAGTTAGTTACATGCCTCTAAATACCACCTTTATGCTAATGACTGCCAATTTTATATCTCCAGTCCTGGCCTGTCAGAATCATATATCCTACTGGTTGCATTGACATTTTCACTTGGCTTTTTACATATATCTTAAGGTTAATCTGTTTGAACTTCCACCCTTATTTTTCCAACAGCCTTTCCCATTTCATTAATGACAGTGTTATCTACCCATATGTTTAAGCCAAACTTTTATTTTTTCCTTTCCTTCATCCTTATATCCAATTTTGAGCAAGACCTGTTGGTTAAATATATTTCAAATCTGTCCAACAGCCTTGTAAGCTACAAGTATTATTACTTCTATTGCATTCTTACACAGAGATTAAAACAATATGTTAGTAAATTGCCTAAGCGTCCATAGGTACTAAGCAGAGGAATCAGGGATGCAAGTATCCTTATTTCAAATCCACTACTCTTATCATCATGCCCTGACCTTCAAAGAATACTTGTGAGTAAACTCATGAACAAATTGATCCAGATTATAATAAAACTCATAATCATGGCTTTATCACAAGATTGTTGTCATCTACTGAAAAATAACTCTGCTATCTGTGGAATATATTAAACTAGTTTAAGAATTTGGGACTGTGAAAGAGACAACCTGGCTTCTAGAATACCCTATTTTTCTTTCAGGAATATGTGGCCTTTTGTTTCCAAAACGTATTTCATTCTTTCCATAGGTTTTTATCTTACTCCTCTTCCTCCAGCAAGGGAATTAGATCAAGAAAGAGGCTTGCCATGCTTTTATGTTGGTTTATCTATTGCCATGACTTTATTAATAGTCAACATGTCTCAACAAAAAGTCAAAGGGACAAAGGAGAGAATCTCAGCAGAGCCAGTACACATCATCATTATTATATTGTCTAAATACTGAGTAGCATTTCAAGATAAGAAAATGTGTTATTTAATCAACCAGGGTTAATTTTACATGCTTAAAATAAATGCAAATATTGTTAGTATGATCAGGGAAACCAGTTGGTTGCCATCATTGGTGTCTTTATCTTTTGTATATTATGAATTTTATTAAAAAGTTATCTTTCCAATTAATGAACTTGTCTTTCTGAATGAAGTTAGGTCACTTTTTGATTGGGATTTCCCCCCCCCAGTGATATCTTATAGTATCATAAAATCCCTGCAACATTATCTGTGATCTTAATGAATTTTTAGCGAAACCCAGTTGGCATTTGTTTGTCATTAATTTCATTTCTAAGCCTGGAATGCTATTATCTTTTTATGGACTTCTCAAAATCAAATTTGCCTTAGTTTTATATTATTATTAGAGACTTAACTACCTCCTTTTAGAGTTTCTTGCACATTCATTCAGATGCTGGAGATCTTGTGACATCTTGTTTATATAAACATTTCATTTAAAATATAAGTATAGGCAGGGCATGGTGGCTCACATCTGTAATCCCAGCACTTTTGGAAGCCGAGATTGGAGGATAGCTTGGGGCCAGAAGTTTAAGACAAACCTCGTTAACATAGTGAGACCCCATCTCTATTAAATAAATAAATAAATAAAATATACGTATAGACTCAGATTTTTGGTAATTCTAATGTTTTTTGGAAGAATGGTTGCTGGTTTTAACATATATGTTAATATGGTCTCCTTTGAATTCCCCACAGAGCTCTGTACCATGGAGTGTGGTAGCCATGGAGTCTGCTCAAGAGGAATTTGCCAGTGTGAAGAAGGCTGGGTAGGACCAACATGTGAGGAACGCTCCTGTCATTCTCACTGTACTGAGCATGGCCAATGCAAAGATGGAAAATGTGAATGTAGCCCTGGATGGGAGGGCGACCACTGCACAATTGGTAAGTACCACCATACTTTAACCAAAGTAAATTGGGTTAATTGAAGCAAGAATAGTCTAGTCAGTCAATCACTAGGCATTTAGTATAATTTGAGGTTGGAGTAGAGGAGGAGAAGGAGGGTTGGTTACAAGTTTTAAAGCTTTGCGAACTGGTTGGTTTCTTCTTTGGTCGATGATAGTCTACCTATTTCTTGTGTTGTTTCCTTTTTCATTACTTGAGTATTCCTTATATTTTCTGCTTTCAAGTACTTTGAGTTACTCAAGTGAAAGATGATACATGGGAATAGACTGTCATTGGTTAAGAAGAAAAGTGGAGGCCAGGTGTGGTGGCTCACACCTGTAATCCTAGCACTTTGGGAGGCTGAGACAGGCGGATCACAAGGTCAGGAGTTCGAGACCAGCCTGGTCAATATGGTGAAACCCTGTCTCTACTAAAAATACATAAATTAGCTGAGCGTGGTGGCTCATGCCTGTAATCCCAGCTACTTGGGAGGTTGAGGCAGGAGAATCGCTTGAACCCAGGAAGCAGAGGTTGCGGTGAGCTGATATTGTGCCATTGCACTCCAGCCTGGGCAATGAAAGTAAAACTCCATCTCAAAAAAAAAAAAAAAGAAAAAAAAGAAAAAGAAAAAGAAAAATGGTTTTGTTGTGAAGGTAACATTCACTGCCCATTTTTCCTTTTGAAAAGTATAGGTTATCTCAGCTGAAAGCACTTAGAGGCAATTTCATTAAATGGGACTACTTTAACAGGGACCATTCGATATCATTATAGTCTGTCTTTAATGTATATGAGGAAGGCACTTCTGACCTATTATCAATAGAGCATTTATGTTGAATTGTTTATCTGGTAGTATAGAGAGTTAGTCCTGAAGCCACTACTCTCTCTTCACCCCTTATTGCTAATTTCAAAAATTCTCAAGGTACTCTCTGGGAAAATGATCTGTGAGTATAGAAAAGCGTATGTAATAATTAATCTATCATGTGATCTTCACACTATAAAATATATTAAAAATAAATATTTCCGTTATAGAACACTTTCTTTTCCTGAAAAAAAAAGCAAAACCCTTAACATATATTTATATTCACCACAAAGGTTTCTATACAAGAAACCTTTGCATAGAAAGGTTGTCATTAATACAGAGTAACAAGTATGATTCCCATTGTTCAGCTAAAGAAAGTGGGTCACAGAGTGTTCCAGTGACATTCTATGACTACATAGAAAATTCAGGCAGAGCAAAGGCAAATGGGCCTTTGGATGCCCAATTCATGATTTGTAGGCTTTTCCCCCACTAGACTATACCACAGCTTTCATTTTTAGGTGAAGGTATTTTGTTATAATGGCTGGAAACTGCCAAAGTAATGTATAATATATATAATACATATAACATATTATCTTAATAAACTGCCTTACTACTCTACTAAAGGTACAGTAAGTCTTGTTCTATGACTGTAGAAAATATTTAAGATTCATTAAAAAGTTGGAGAGCATTGAGATTCGGATGCAGCTTAAGTAATTACATGCCTGTACTACAGTAAGTTTATTGCCTTCACATAAGAGGATTTAAATATTGTGATGATTACCATAGGTGGTTACTCTAGAACTCACTTCTAAAGATATTACTAATAAGAAGTTGAAGCCAGTGCTCTTTCACAGAAGTTATTACTGAAATGTGAAAATGCAGTTCTTATACTTCTAATGAAATATGACACTTTTTAGGAAGCCTAATAGAGTTTCTTGCAGAAATACCATTAATATTGTTCTCACAGAAAATATTATTCACAAACTACACAGGCCCATGTACCAACTTTTGAGTTGCAGGCATTTCAGCAGTTCACAGTTTGCTGTTCTCCTCCCAGGCAACAGATGGTAAACCATTAGTACATATTGTATAGCTTTCGTCTCCCAGAAATTCATTCGATCACTCTTTTCTCTCCTTTTTAGCTCACTACTTAGATGCTGTCCGAGGTAAGATTTTTCTCACTAATTTTATAATACAAATATATTTTTAAAAGAAAATATGCATGTGGGAAAGAAAGGGTGGTGTTTTTGGCATTTGTGTTGTCTGATTTTATTTTTGGCAATCTTATTTAAATATAATGTTGTCAGTTTCATGCTTTAATAGTCAGACTAAAAGGTAATTTGTTTTTTCAATATCAAAGAATCACTTTTTACCACAGTATAGAATGGACTAATAAGCAGTTTTAAAGATTATTTTTTTCTTGTCTTTGTATTGAGTGTGTATGTGTACTCTGTGTGTGTGTGTGTGTGTGTGTGTATGTGTGTGTGTCTGGATCTGTGTGTATAACACAGGTAATTATTAAATTATTTTTAATAATTTAGTAATTATTAAATAATTTAGTTCAGTGGATGAACTTTTTCTTTAACATAACAATGTAGCTCCAAGTCCATATACAAGGACTCTTAAGTCCTAACAAGGGCAGGAGAATTATCCTCCTGGAAGTATCACAACATCCATCCCTCTAGGGAGCTGCCTTTAACAGAGACAGCAAGCGTCTTTCTGCCAGACATTCTAGTGCCTTTCATTACCTCAATGTCAGAAGTTTAATATGTCCCAAATTATTCTTTATTTCTTCTTAATTATGTATTGCCAATCCATTAGAATAGAACTACAAAAATTCCCTTCTCAAACCTATGTATGCTCCTTGTATACTATGTCATGAGTATATTACATACATAAAGCTTTTCATGTTTTCTAACAGGCATCTGTCATTTTATTTTTAAGTTTCTTCTTCCTCTGGTCTGTTGATAGTTTCTTGGAAAAATATTTAGAAGGAATACTGGGGTACTTCTACAGATCTTTTAAAAGTTGTTTTTTGTTTTGTTTTGCTCTTTATACTTTTGGAATTTTCTTTCAAAGAAAGAAAGCAAAATGAATATTGATTGGACTATTCCCAATAAAATCCAAGTCTGGTTCTGTATTTCTACTAGGAAAATATCCAGTAGCATTATCGTTGCTTTTTCCATGTATCTGCTCACTGAGCATGTGGTACATGTGAAGTTATCCATTGCTAGAGCTGAACTCCAAACTACGGGTAGAAAGAGTAGGGCATCCCTGAGAAATTTTAAGTCTAAAGAGGAACCATTGTCAGTGTTGGTGCTTTATCAATGGATAAAAGTTATTTAAATACTATACTTTCCTTTTGACTTGATATTTTCCAGTTCTCTATAATTCAGAAAGTCTTAATCTGGCATGTATTAATTCCATAAACACTTATTTAACATTTAATATTATTGTTACAAGCATAATATCATGCAAGCTTTTGAAAGAGATGCCATAGAAGTAAAGATTTCAATCCTTAGTCCGCAGATGAATAATAATCTTGAAGAGAAAAGCTGAATAGATGCAAAGCAACTACAGCATATTTCGAAGGCACCATATGAACAAATACTGAATGGTGTGGTCTGAACTGTATACCAACATACTTAAGTCCTGAAGCAATACGTCACAAGGGAAAATCAGCACAGGCTAGAAATAGGGAAAGTTTCTCTTCATAGGAACTGCTATCTTTTTCCGACATATTGGTCTAACTAGATACAAAACTATATGTCAACCATATAGTTTTGATTGAGATGAGGAGATATGTTTATTGAAAAGAAAAAAAAAATTCTTGCGCCTGCCATAGTTTTCTTCCTATGTGAAACCAGGGGTTGGGAACTGGGGTTAGCATTAATAAAGCTTAATTGGCTCTCTAAGGAAAACTACTGCAGAGTAAGGGATAACAAGTTCCTTGGGAAGGTTTTGCAAGCAAGCAGGCTCCTCTTTCATTTATTCAACACCTCATCTGAATGGGGCCCAGATGATTAGATACTTCCCTATAGGCAGACACTTCATTGTTGGCCATCCCATTCTGATATCCCCGTGACTGTTACTCTCTCATGTCTTTTCAGATGGCTGCCCAGGGCTCTGCTTTGGAAATGGACGATGTACCCTGGATCAAAATGGTTGGCACTGTGTGTGTCAGGTGGGTTGGAGTGGGACAGGCTGCAACGTTGTCATGGAAATGCTTTGTGGAGATAACTTGGACAATGATGGAGGTGAGTCATTTATAAAATGTTCACTTAAGAAAGGAATAGCCCAGCCTCTAGCACAGTGATAATCAACCTGGCCAAGTATGAAAATTAGGAATCTCTAGTATAAATGATACTGAGCTATATAGGGTAATACTACCTTTTAGTCTCAATCACATTAAGAAGACATTATTTATTGAATATGTACTATGACCGGGCAGTACTCCAAATTTTTTTGCATGTGTTATGTATCATTTAATTCTCACAATAACTCTATAAGGTATAGGTACTACTATCTTCCCTACCTGTAGATGGGAAAATTAATGCTCTGGATGGGGATAGTAAGTGACTTATCCAGGATCACATAGCTAGACAGTAGCAGAGCCAAAGTTCCAATTTAGGGCTATGTGACTTCAGAGCATATTTTCTCAACTACTACACCATGCTACCTCCCATACCCATGGCATTTATCGTATCAAATTAAATTAACATACCACTATTCAAGTTGTCTGATGTTAGCATAGTTTGCACTATACACACTAAAATATTTTTCTTTGTCATTAGGTATTTGGAGCTCCCTCTATTGTGTCTACCTCTTAGTAACACTTTATACCTTTCAGAGGACATAGCATCAAGACAATTTATGGTAGAATTTTAAATATTTAATCAAGGAGCTACAGATGATAGTTTTTAAAACCATATGTGGCTCCAAGACCTCAGAGTTACCATTTCTCTTAGGAAAGCCAACAAAACATCTAACACACTGTACAATCAGGCCTCAAAACTGCCAAAATCACCTCTGACTGAGCCTAAAACAACAAATCCTCACCTTCCACATACCTTCTACTTAAGGAAACGTAAAATTAACAAAAAAAATTTTTTTTAATTTCCGTATATTAGCTTAAAAGGAAGTATATTATTAAATTTGACTCCTCACATTTCTATATCTGCTTAGACAATTGCAATCCTTGTTATTGGTATTCAAACATGGAGCAGGCTTATATTAATAAGGTAGTAGTCATGGCTTAAGCACCAATTTGTATTATAAGAGTTTCTTCCTTTACTTGTTCTGGCTAACAGCTAACATTTTAAAACCTTTAAGACCTTATCAAAGTTAAGTGGAGGCAACTTTGTGATTAAGAACACAGAGATTTGAAGTTAAACTGTGTGGATTCAGGTACTAGCTCTGGCTCTTATACTGGCTATATTATCTGGGGCAAGTTTTATGGTATCTCTATGCTTCAATGTCTTTATTTCTAAAATGGGGTTAATGATATTAACTGTCTAATAGGGTTGTAATAAGTATTAAATGAGATAATTCAAGTGAGCCCCTTGAAAGATAGTAAACTACACCACACACACACACACACCACACACACACACACACACACACACACACACACACACACACACATAAACTTAGAAGAGACTGTTTACTACCCAGATAATTTGAGAACCTTGTTTTGGAAACTGTAGTGAAGTTTTCAATTTAATGATGCACTGATAAACTAGTTTATTTTTATGGCCCTCTAAGACTCATCTTCACTTTCCTTTTTGTCTTTTTCATCATATTCCTCTTACCTGGTATTTCCTCATGTCTCCTCTACCTATTATTCTCTGTCCATAATTTAAGTCTCAACTTAAACCATATCTCCTATGAAACTTCCGATATCCACCTCCTCACATGGTGTTGATAATATGCACCATACAGTCAAGCACCTATTTATATTCTGTATATGGTTTTCTTGTTGCATGTTAAGCATGACCCATCGCCCATAGTTATAGTCTCAATATATTCAAAATAATAGTATCTCACTTGTATTCAGGATTTGCTATGTACCAGGCACTGTGCTGAGCCCCTTATGTGAATTATTTCATTTGAGTCCCTTATGAATTATTCCATTTTATCCCCATTATGTAGGAACTTTTTGTGTTTCAGACAGGGTCTTGTTCTTTCCCCTATTCTGGAGAGCAGTGACACAATCTCAGCTCACTGCAACCTCTGCCTCTGGAGCTCAGGTAATCCTTCCACCTCAGCCTCCTAAGTAGCTGGGACTGCAGGCACACACCACCACGCCTGGCTAATTTCTGTATTTTTAGTAGAAATGGGGCTTCACCATGTTACCCAGGCTCATCTCAAACTCCTGGGCTCAAGCCATCTACCCGCCTCAACCTCTGAAAGTGCTGGGATTACAGGTGTGAGCCACTACGCCTGGCCAGGAACTACTATTGACATTATTTTACAAATTAGGAAACTGAGACACAGAGAAGTCAAGTAGGTTGTTAAAGATCACATAGTATGCAAATGATACATCCTAGAGGTAAACATAGGTGGTCTGCTTCATTCTAAAAAGGATTTGGTAAAATAATAGGAATTTCTCAGTTACATATTGATTAAAATGTTATGCTTAGAAAACAGATTAACAATCTATGCAATTATCATTTCTGGCTCAGTTAAGGTTGAGCCAATGTTTCCTGCCTTAGTAAAGTAATAAAAATAATTGAATATTTAATTATCACCATTTTTTATGGCCTGAAGGTCATCTCAAGGCAGCCAAAATGTTTAAAGAATGGATCAATTAGATATTAATGAATTATCAATTCTCAATGCCTGTGGTCTATGTAGATACAGAAGGCACAGAAGATTTCACGGAATGTGTATTGACCTGTGAACATTCCTTAAAACTATGTATCTATATGCAAATTAAAAATCAAAGACCTTGATATGAGCTCAGTATATTTTTATGATTGTCTCTTTAGGGAGCAGGGGGGAAGGCTCCTTGAGATTTCCAATTACCATTTTTCCCTATAGTAGGATTAAGATGATATTGATGATAAATATAGATTCAGTTCTACTTTGAGACGGAAAGATAGATTGAATAAATTCTAAAAGCCCCATGACTAAGATTTTAGACCAATAATTCCATTTTTATACTGTTTAAATATTACCCCTAAGAATACATTAAATGCCCTTCATTTGGTAGTCTCAGCTTTCCACCTTTCTATAATGGCTGGTTTCATTTAGTTCAATATGATGAATGATTAATATTTGCTTAATATTAATATACCTGTCTATGCATGTTTGTATATGTGTGTGCTTTAATTACATTAGAAAGTACCAGTTGAATCTTTTTGGGAAAAAGTGGTCCTAATTTTAAAAATGTAATACTTAAGAAATCTTCCCAATCAAAAAAATCACTTTCAAGCATTTGCTTCAAGTAGCTGCTACCTGATTACTCCATATTATAACTGATACTTAAAGAATGGTGGAATTTTTTGCATCTAATCAGCTTTGAATACTCATTAGTATTGCTGCTACTTCCTGCAGCTTTGACTGTAGTTACACTCTGATTCAATGCATTGTGACTCTCAGTAACTAATTGGGCTGCATTCAGTATGTGGGTGACACAGCTGGTCCAGAAACTACTAAAGGCCCCTTGAACAGTGAAAACAGAACAGAAAAAAAAAAAATAAACTTTGGATGTTTTTTCTTAAGTTCAAAAAAGGAAAGCTATCTTATATATTTTGTATAAGAACTAATTACTATAGAAGTCACAAACCTATAAAATGTCTTGACTTCATTCATCTCTTTAGTCAACAACACCTACTTACATGCACAACCCTATACTTGGACGAAAAAGACTTATTATGACTACCACATTTTTATTTGTGAATTATGTGTCCTGATTTGGGGTTTTGTACATATGATCACCATACATTACATGAATGTATGAATTAACATCAGAAAAAAAGTCTGAACGTTATATTAACTGAGTCAGAATAGCTAAAAAAAAAAAAACAATAGTGAAAGGAAGATAGAACTATCAGACATTAAAGCATATTTGAAAGTTGTGATAATTGAAGCAAAGTGGTACTAATGTGAGAATAGACAGATTAATGCAATGAATAAAAGCTCTAGAACACATCCAAGTACAAAATTTAGTATATTATAAAACTGGCATCAAAAATCAATGGGGAAAATAAGCATTATTAAATAAATGGAATTGAGACAACTCTTAAGAAAAATGCCTTGGATTTTTTTTATTCATAACATATATCTAAAGAATAAGATAAATAAAAAGACTTCAACTGGATTAATGAGTTAAAAGTAAAAGAAAACCAACAGAATTTGAAAAAATATATAGGTGATAGATCTTACAATAAGAAAGCACTTTGTAAACATAAAAAGAAAGGAAACCATAATAGGAAAATAAACAATAAATTTGGCTTACTACAAATTTAAAACTTTTTTACTATGTTTAGCTAAATTTATAGACCATCCAATATCTAAATATTTTCAGACATCAAAATCTACACCATCTGGTATGGTAGCCACTGGCAACATGTAAGTATTTAAATTTAACTTAAATAACAGAACAAAAATTTAGGTTCTCAATTGCAGTAATCACATCTCAAGTGCTCAATAGCCACATGAGACTAGTAGCTACTGTACTAGATGGCACAGTACTAGAGCATTCCCATCTTTAGGAAAAGTTCTATTGGATAGTGATGATGCAAAGGTTTCACTCAAATGTTTACCTTTCAGCCAAATATGTCATATTAAGTACCTGATTTTTCATTAATTCATTACTACTTCTTGCCAACTATTGTGCTTGGCACTCGGGAGAAAATGATAATACAAGTTTCTGCCTTCATGGAGCTTATGGTCTAGCAAGGCAGAGAGATATTAAACAATAACCCACACAAATAGGAGGGGACTTCAAAAAGTTCATGGAAAAGGGGGCTTGAAATATAAAAATTAAAAAATATAAACTTTATTTCTCAATAAAAATATAAACTTTATTTCTACATCAAGTTCAAGACAATTTGTAAGGGATGAGTCCATCCTGATGTAACTGAGGGTCCTGGGAACTTAAGTAGTCTTCTTTACATTGTTAACTAAAGAAAAATGAGTGCCCTTCAAAGATTTTTTAAGATTAGGACATTAGAAGGAGCCAAATCAGGACTGTAAGGTAAATGCCTAATGATTTCCCATTGAAACTCTTTCAAAATTGCCCTTGCTTAATGAGAAGAATGAGCAGGAGCATTTTCATGATGGATTAGGACTCTCTGGTGAAACTTTCCCAGGTGTTTTTCTGCTAAACCCATGGCTAACTTTCTCAAAACACTCTCATGATAAGCAGATGTTATCATTCTTTGGCCTTCTAAAAAGTCAACAAACAAAATGCTTTGGGCATTCCAACAACTGTTGCCATGACCTTTGCTCTTGACCAGTCCACTTTTGCTTTGACTGGACCTCTTCCACCTCTTCGTAGCCATGGCTTTGATTGTGTTTTGTCTTCAGAGTCATACTAGTAAAGCCATGTTACATCTCCTGTTACAGTTCTTCGACAAAATGCTTTGGGATCTTTATCCCATTTATTTAAAATTTCCATTGAAAGCTCTGCTTTTGTCTGTTGCTGATCTGGGAGTAACAGTTTTTGTACCCATCAAGTGGAAAATTTGCTAGACTTTAATTTTGCAGGGAATTGTGTAAGCTGAACCAATTGAGATGTCTGTGGTGTTGGAACTGCTCCTGCTGCTAATCACTGGTCCTCTTCAATTAGAGCACAAACAAGACTAATCTTTTCTCACAAATCGATGTGGATGATCTGCTGCTGCAGGCTTCATCTTCAACATTGTCTTGTCCCTTCTTACAATGAGTTATCCATTTGTAAACTGCTGATTTCTTTGGGGCATTGTCCCCATAAACTTTTCATAAAGCATCAGTGACGTCATCATTCTTCCACCCAAGTTACAACATAAATTTGATGTTTCTTCTTGCTTCAATTTTAGCAAAATTCATGTTGCTCTGACAGGGACTCTTTTCAAACTGATGTCTTACACTTCTTAGTGCCTCAAACTAGATCCTGTTCAGATGTGTTACAATAAGTTAATATTACTTTATTTTAATGCAAAAAAAAACTGAACTCCTTGCATAGTTTTCTCATGATATACATTTCCCACGAGCTTTTTTGGAGATCCCTGCTTGAGGTGGAAATGTACTACTAGGCTCTAAAGTAAAAGGCAAGTCTTTGTGGCTGGAACATGAGTCAGGAAGACATTAGTATGGAAAAGTAGGCAGGGGCCAGATCATACAGAACATTGTGAGTTTTACAAGATCTTTAGTTACCATACAAAGATTCCATTTCATTCACTCTTATGGAGTGAAGGGATGTGTTCTCTGATATTGTGGAAATATTTTCAAGGAGGCTCAAAAAATGTAAAGTAAGCATGTTTAATCCAAACAGCCTTTTTTCTCCGATCTTTATTTATCACGTTTCTCCAAGCTTCTCTGGTATAAACTCTTCCAGTGGTCTGTATTCATATTCATTGGTAAAATCAATAAGTTAATTGCCTAAAAGAGAATAACCTTCCAGGAATCATTCTTCATAACAAGTCACCATTCATTAAGGGCAATAGCTGTTTGCAAGCCTCTTTTATGATGTAGTGCTCCTAGATCTAGAAGACAGCACTATGGGTGAATTATGAACACATATAAGCTCATGGATCAATGAGCCTCATGTTTGGAATGGTACTGGCATGCTTCAGTGTTTAATAAATAGGAAAATGAAAAGAAAGAACAAGGAATTTATAACATTTACTCCATTTAAGAGTCAGATATCTCCACATTTACTTTTGAGATTTGGTTGGAGACAAAAGACCTGGCATCAGAAAGCATACTTCCAATTATTCTTTTCTCACCATACTCCTTTAATTTCAAAGCAATCCATTTATTAAGGAATCATCACTTAGTTATAAGACCCTAAAGTGCCCAAGTGCCTCCAGATGCAACTGCAAATTAGAAAATCTCATCTCTATAACTGTTCACCACTGTATGACTGGGCCTGTTAAATTATCTATCAACTAAGGCTACTAATACTTGACATCTGCCTACTTTGCAGTGATGAAAATGAATGAGAAAATATTTGAAATATAGTCATTTAAAGTGGATAATAAAAGTGTGCCCTCAATGAAGAATCTATTAATAATATAATTTGATACATTAGTTGGATATTTATTAATCTCTAGGCAAATTTTTAAATGTCATAGAAATATGATGTTTAGGGCATCCATTTATTCATTGTTCAAATATTTAATGAGTGTTCATTTTGCGGGAGTCGGGGGATAGAGTCTCACGCCATCACCCAGACTGAAGTGCAGTGATGCAATCTTGGCTCCCTGCAACCTCCACCTCCTGGGTTCAAGCAATTCTCCTGCCTCAGCCTCCCAAGTAGCTGGAACTACAGGTGCATGCCACCATGCCTGGCTAATTTTTGTATTTTTAGTAGAAATGGGTTTTCACCATGTTGGCCAGGCTGGTCTCAAACTCCCAGCATCAAGCGATCCGCCCACTTCAGCCTCCAGAAGTGCTGGGATTACAGGCATAAGCCACCGTGCCCAGCCTTGAATGTTTTAAGCCAGGTACTATTCTAGTCATTGAGGAAATAGCAATTCATAAAAAAGATAAAATTCATGCTTCCATAAAGCTTATATTCTAGTTACAAGAGGCAGAAATTAAACCAAATTTTAAAAATACATATTATAATAGGAGGCGGTAAATGTGATGGAGAATTTTTTTTTAAGACAAGATGGTTACCAGGGACTGGGAAGGGTAATGGGGTTTAAAGGGGAGTTGGGGATAGCTAATGGTTGCAAAAATTGGAAAGAATGAATAAGACCTACCGTTTGTTGTTGTTGTTGTTGTTGTTGTTTGAAATGGAGTTTCGCTCTTGTTGCCCAGGCTGGAGTGCAATGGCACGATCTCGGCTCACTGCAACCTCCACCTTCTGGGTTTAAGTGATTCTCCTGCCTCAGCCTCCTGAGTAGCTGGGATTACAGGTGCCTGCCATCATGCCTAGTTAATTTTTGTATTTTTAGTAGAGACAGGGTTTTATCATGTTGGCTAGGCTGGTCTCGATCTCCTGATCCTAAAGTGCTGGTATTATAGGCGTAAGCCATCACGCCCAGCCAAGACCTACTATTTGATAGCACAACAGGGTGACTACAGTCAATAACTTAATTGTGCATTTAAAAATAACTAAAAGAGTGTAATTGGATTGTTTGTAACACCAATTGTAAGTGCTTAAGGGGATGGATATCCCATCTTTCATGATGTGATTATTATACATTGCATGCTTGTACCAAAATATCTCAAGTGCCCCATTAATCTATACACCTACTATGTACCCACAAAAATTTAAAATCAAAAAAATTAAAATTAAAATAAGGCAGGAAAAGGAAGGATAGGGAGTGTAAAACGGGTGAAATTTTAAATAAGGTACTCAGAGAAAATCTCACTAAGAAGATGACATTTGAATAAAGACCCAAAGAAGGTGAAGGTTAAGCCATGTTGATACCAGGGAGAACATTCCAGGCATAGGAATAGTGTGTACAAAGGTCCTGATACAAGACATTGCTTGTGAAATTCAGGAACACCCAGAGGAGTGGGAAGTATATTGGCAGAATAATAAGAGTAAGATCTGAGAGGCAAGAGGGAGCTGGCAAAGAATCAGACTATAAGGCAGTAAGTCATTGTCGAGACTTAGGCTTTTATTCTAAGTGAAATGAAAAGCCATTGATGCAGGTAGGCACCAGGAGGACATGAACATTAGTGGCATACAAACAATGTATTTTTCCAACCCAGAAAAGTTTAATGGTATGTGGTTATAGCAACAATAATGATTTAGGCAGACCAAATTCTGAGTGCACTTGAGTCTCTCTCACTTTCTTTTTTCTAATACAGTAAAATCCAGGGGTGAAAATTAGCCTGAATAAATGAAGAAAATGAATTATAGACTATTTCCAGAGGAAATACAGTTCTATTACCTTTAATACATATAAGAGCGACAACTAAGCTAACAGGAGTGCCTAGTAGGAGGCCTGCTTTAGTAAACAGTTGTGAATGATTTATAGTTAGTCCATTGCTTATGGCTTTCTAAAATGCCTAAGATTTTGCTTTACTGAGTTACTGAAATGATCAGCCCTTCCACTGCATTTTCACTATTAGTTTGCTCATCAGACCCTCTCTTCTAATAGATGCTGAAAAGAAGGTTAGGCTTAAATCCAGCCGCTGTCCAAATGGTGACAAATTCTGAATCAATCAAATTCAATGAATGAAAAGTTTCTGTAGTATTAGTGTTTGTCTACTCAGAGTCACATAGGATCCTACATACCTGACAACCTAACCAAGCATAGTTCGTAAAATGAACACATTCCAAAAACTGGATCGTGCTACACAGAAGTCAATTGGTCTCTGGCCAGTGAAAAGGCAACTTCAGCAGAAGTGAGGTTGAACACTTTCAGCTGCCATTGCAAACCACTGACATCTACCCCTAAGACTCTATGCTTAGATTATTTGCAGTCTGTATGTTTTAGAATTTGGTATAATAACAGCAGCTAACATTTATCAAGTGCTAGCTATGTACTAGCTACTCAGCTTTTTATGATTACCTTTCCAACTTTATTGAGGTATAAATGGTGTACAAAACCTGAACATAAAAAATGTAAATAATTTGGTCATTTTACACATATGTATGTATAAACTCATGTTACCATCACCACAATCAACATAATAAACATATCCATTACATCCAATGGTTTTCTTCTTGTCCCTTTGTTTAGGGGTGGAGTGTGTGTGTGTGTGTGTGTGTGTGTGTGTGTGTGTGTGTTAAGAACACTTAACATGAGCTCTACCCTCTTAACAAATTGTTAAATATGCAATACCTCATTATTAACTACAAGTACTATGTTGTACAAGAATGTGCTCATCTTATAACTGTGACTTTAATTATAACCCATTAAACAACTCCACACATCCCCCACAACCAATCCCCTAGTAACCACCATTCTATTGTCTACTTCTATATGTTTGACTATTTTTGATGCTTCATATAAAAGCAATCATGGAGTATTTTTTCTTCTATGACTGACTTATTTCACTTAGCCTAATGTTCTCCAGTCTATGGCTATACCACCCTGAATGCACCCAATCTCATCTTCATTATAGCATGTGATACTTACAACAACTCTATAGAGTAAGTATTATTGTTATCTGCATCTTACAAATAAGGAACTGACTTGTCTAGGATCATACACATTTTGAGTGGCAACATCAAGATTAGAGCCAAAGTAGGGCCAGCCTGATGGCTCACACCTGTAATCCCAGCACTTTGGGAGGCCAAGGCAGATGGATCACTTGAGGCCAGGAGTTCGAGACCAGCCTGGCCAACATGGTGAAACCCCATCTCTATTGAAAATACAAAAAATTAGCCAGGCGTGGTGGCAGATGCCTATAATCCCAGCTACTTGGGAGGCTGAGGCAGGAGAATCGCTTGAACCCAGGAGGCAGAGGTGGCAACGAGCTGAGATTGCCCCACTGCACTCCAGCCTTGGTAACAAGAACAAAACTCCATCTCAAAAAAAAAAAAAAATGGAGCCAAAGTAGTCTAGTTTTGTTTGTTTTGTTTTGTTTTACCTTTACCACTTCGTGTGCTCTAAATACCTACATATAGTCATGCACTTGGGAGTCCTACAGCCTAGATCAGTACTAGTACTACTTACTGTTTAGATGATGATGTTGTATGTGTGATTTGCATTCATAATACCAGGTGTTAATATGACTCCCAAGTTACTTCCCACTGCAACCAAATTTAGCCTCCCCTTCTTTATTTGTAAAATAGGAATAAGAATATCAACCTAACAGACTTGTTGAAGGGATTAGTTGAGATAATATATGTGGATATACCTAGTGCCTGGCAAATATTAACTAATCTATATGTGTTTTGAAATCCTTTTGTGTAACCTACCATCAAGTAACTACCCATTATTATCAAGATGATAATACAAGGGCTGTCTCTAAAGGATATATTTTATAAATTCAATTTCAGGATTAGAAATGTGTGAGTTTCCCCTGTGTTACTCATATTCCATCGTCCATTTCCCCTTTCAGCCAAGGGCATACAATTAGTAGGCAAAAGTGTGTTCGTGATGACACATAATTGTATGCCCTTTGCTATGTGATCATATCACCTTGATAATAATGGGCAGTTACTTGATGGTAGGTTATACAAAAGGATTTGAAAACACATATAGAGTAGTTAATATTTGCTAGGCACTAGGTACATATTGAGCCAACTGGCAAAGTCCCAACTGGTTGACAAAGCGAGGATCAATGAATGCCATGGGTAGTCCTTCAAGACAATGTAACCTCCCTCTTTTTAAGCTACCTAGTATTTTTATTCCTTTAAAGAGAACAGGCCCTAAAAGTAAAAATCAGTCAATATTTGATACGCCCGTATCTGACACTCTGAGCTTGGCTGTCAGTAGGGTGCCACAGCTTCCGATTCAGAGCAATTAAAAAAAAAAACTTGTTAATAGCCAAAAAAGAAAGCACACATTCAGTGTGATTGTTATTTGCACTTCTTTGCAATAGTCTAGACTTACTGTATGGGGTGTTATCCAATGTGATAATTGGTAAGTTCATCTTTGTCCATGTACTGGACTTAACCTACAAATTATAATATGGGGTTTGCATGCCATTATTGGTCTGCTTGCTTGAGGTCTTTCTAAACTCAACAGGAACCTTGCTGTTGTCTCAGAAAACAGAGGTCGTAAAGGGTCAGCCCTGCATAATAGGCAATTATTAAATATGAAACATTAGTTTGGAATGTAGAGAACATTACTAGATGAGAATGTGAGTCCCAATTATGAATTGATTCTATGTTTAGTTTTCTAATCCATTTTTTAAGATCACTTGGCATGAGTATTTATTTAAAATCCATTTCTTTTCAAAAATAAGTTGGAATTTTGTGGTTGACAAGTTGAAACCCGTGACTACGTATGATTATTACTAGTGCATTTGTTAATATTTGCCAGACATGACACTAGATACTTCCACATATATTATCTCAATAATAACAAATTCCCTATTCAATACAAAGGTAAAAGTGACTGCCCATTTGAAAAGCAGTTTTTCATTGTTTAGTGCATTATGCACCAACTCCAGACATCAGAGAGCTCTTTTAATCAGCCTGAAATTTTTTTGCCAGCTTTTCAGTGCATCCAGATGTTTAATTAGCAGAGTAAAGAGATAATGTGCTGATAAGAGGCTGAGAACAACATATTGAAGGGAGAGGTGGTAGTGGCATCTAAAATCCCTAGAAAATCTGTTAATATAATTTGCTGAATGATGGGAAAATGGGAAGCAGAAAGAAACTTCTCATTGAAACAAATTCACACTAAAAAGTCATCAGTGAAAAAGAAATATGTATACAGAGAAATAGGAATCAGGGGCAAAAATACATTGAACAAACAGGGAAGGCAAGAAAAAAGCAAACTGCATTTTAAATCAAAGTAGTGTCTATAGTACAGGGAATTTGAAAGGACCGCATGTGGGGAAAAATATTTCCTGGGTGCCCTCGGGCTGCTGTTCCAAACATCTACTCTCTTGGTGTTCCTCGCTTTCATTGCCCCCAGCTGTGGTACACCCCCCTCTAACTCCACAGGAGCAGACAAGTAGGGGAGAGAGAGCAAGCAAAAGAGCTGTAGGAAACCAGTGCCAGTTACTTGCTGCAGCAGCAGCCTTAAGGAGACAGTGATCCATCCGAACCTTCCTATTCCAAGGCAAGCCAAGAAGATAAGTGTTTTTACATTTACCCTTGTTAAACAACTGAATTAGAGCCACTTGCCTTCTTTAAGGACCTTGGAAGGACTTTAATTTTTTCACTTATGGTGCATGGAATGAAGTGTCCATATGCTCAGTTAATCACTCCAACCCCCTCTCTTTGCATCTAACTCTCTTAAAGCACTTCTTACATTTTTCTAGTATAAGAGTTCACTGTTTATATATCTGTTTCTCCTATTAAGCCCAGAGCTCCTGAAAACAGAAAAAGGGTATTTTTATCTCTTCACCTCTCCAAGCAGCTAACAGTATTTTGCACCTGTTAGATTGTCAGTGGTCTCCCTGCCTCTCAGAATCCCTGTCCCCCACATCATTTCTCTAGCAAAGAGCAAAGCCTTTGTGTGACATTTTTTGTGGTACTACAGTGCATTCAGCAGTCTACAGCAAATGGTAGAGGCTCAGAAAATGAAACAGAGAAAGTCGTCACATTTACATATCTCAGGTTTAATAGTAATTGTATCAAAAAACTGATGTTAGGCGTGTTAACTCTAGTTGCTTCTATAAATTTCTTTAAAAACTGGTTCTGCAACTTTAGTATGTTCAGAATCACCCAGATTAAGTGTGCATAATCCTGGGCTCTGTAAAAATTCTGATTCAATAGGTGGAGCTCAAGAATATGCATATTGCATAAGGTCACTAGGTAATTGGCAACACATTTGAAAATCATTGCTCTAAATAACTTTTTTCACCATGAGAATCCCAACCGCTATTTTCAGCATTACCACTAGACAACAATATTGGGAGGATTTAAAAAAAACAAATTCAGGTAGCAAGTACTTGTTAATTGTGTGCTCTTGGAGGTACTAGGTGGGCTTACAAGAAATCATTGCTATTCTGAAGGAATGGTCTCACTGAGGAAGAAGAAACTTTTAAACAGTGATATGTAACAGAATAGTTTACCCAAACTCTAAACAATAACTATATAAACTATATTATCCAGCTGACGAATGCTGGAGAATTCAGGAAAGAAAGAATCATGAGCAAAATACTTTAAATTTCTCTGAGGTGCCATATGAACTCAGAGTGAGAGACAATTCATGAAAAATGTGAATTGAACAAATTCTGAATTCAAAATACGGTTGATTATCATTGGCTATATTTTAGATCTTTCTCCATTTATGTATATTTTAAATGATATTATTTCTCTTGAAACTAAATAATCACTATTGGTTTTGGGTTTTATTTCCAGATGGTTTAACCGACTGTGTGGATCCTGATTGTTGTCAACAAAGCAACTGTTACGTAAGTCCTCTCTGCCAGGGCTCACCAGATCCTCTTGACCTCATTCAGCAAAGCCAACCTCTCTTCTCTCAGCACACTTCAAGACTTTTCTATGATCGAATCAAATTCCTCATTGGCAAGGACAGTACTCATGTCATTCCTCCTGAGGTGTCATTTGACAGCAGGTATGTATGTATTTATTTTATTTCTTAATGAACAATGGTCATGTTTTTCCTTAACTATGAAAGGAAGATATCTTCTAAAGATCAGATTATTTCCCATTACACATAATCCACATTAATTTCTTTTTTAAGGCTTCTCTGGAAAGCCAAACCCTTACTGATTAAGGGAAAACTCATTTCTAGAGAGTCTGTATCATAAAATTATGTGTGTGCATGTTTGTGTTTGTGTATGTATGCGTGTGTGTGTGTGTGTATATATATATATATATATATATGTGTGTGTGTGTGTGTGTGTGTGTGTGGCTTTTAAGAAAAACAGGAGGGAACTATAATTTGCAAATTTATTGTTTAGCTTCTGGATTGATTCCTTGAAAAAATCTTGGATTTCCAAAACCTAAATTTTAAGTCTTATTTCATGATGAAAAATGTTTCCATAGGAAAGGGTTGAATAAGTTTGACATCCTAGTGTGAAATGCAAGACTCGTGAAAAATCTGTCTTCTAGGAAAGCTCAAATGTGTGAATTGTCACTTAAGACCTGAGACCAAAACCCAACCCATAAGGCAAAGAAATTTTTGAAAATCAACTTACTTATATGAAGTGTAGTAACATGAACTTGCTCATTGTTATTCTCTACTTTATCATCAGCAATGATATATTTTACTAATTAGCATTAGAAGTAAGTCACTAAAGTCAACATTTCCAGGTTTGAAAATGTTCTCCTGTGTTTATTCCACAAGTGTATATTTCACTGGCTTCCTGGACTATTGCAAATAGGAATTTTTAAGAAACACGGAAAGTATTTGTCCAGGAGCTCCTGTCTACATCCCACTCCCTCAGTTGCAGCCTGGTAGGAGTTATCATTCCCCAAGAATAACTTGATCAAGAGTTTATGTTGATACCAATGACAATGTAAGAAAATTACAACTCCATCTTGACCTATACACAGTAGAAAAGGGGGGAAAAAGAGGTGCATGGAAATTTCAAACTCTTACTTACCTCCCTTCCTTTCAGTGGTATACTAGAACTGTTATTGAAACTTAAAAGTTTTAAATTATTTTTGTTATTGTGTAGTTCTGACTATTTAGGTTTTTGACAGAACCTAAAATCCAAATGCCAGTGAATCACAAGAAAGGGCTTTTCTGCCAAGGATCTAGTCAAAGTTTTCCTTCTTCCAAGAGATTCAATCATCTCCATTTCGAAGTGTTTCTTCCAGCTTTAATAACAACTCTGCAGTGACTTTCGGATGGGGTATAGTCAGTAATTATTTAGATAGTTGAGACTTATTTGTTATACACCAGAGGAACAAAAAGAACAAAAAGCAACCATTACCCCTATTTTCCTATTTAAGGTAAAAGTAAGACATCAACTCTGTAGCTTTCTTCGCTCGTTGAGAAAAGTTAATCAAAAAAAAAAAAAAAAAAATGAAGTGAAAGAAATAACCTCCATGACATGGGGATGTGTTAAATGACTCACTAAACTCAAGTAAGGGGAGAAAGTCAGGACCTCAGAGAGACAAGAGACAAGTCATTGTGACCCAGAGCAGAGCATGTGAGCAATAAACTTAGAGAAGTGAGGACAAACTTAAACCCCTGCGGTTCAGCTTCATGCTTCAGCAGCACTTGCCAGCCGCTTAGAGTGAACAAAGCTATTACTTGTGGTGGTTAATGCCCTTCTCCTCCTCCTGGTTTGATTGAGTTTTCCTCATTCTTTTTTAAAATGCTTCAAGTTATCATTTGGCTCTACAAGTCACATTTGAAATTCAGAGCGATGGGTCTCTTTCATCCAGGGGTCTCAGCTATTACAGATATATTCATTCTGTCAGAAAAGGCAAAGGCCTTTCACAAGGAAAGTAGCTGAGGACAATCTAATTCTATTTCCTCTTAAAAAATCAACACATGTATTTTTATTTGGGATATCTTTGGACAAAATATGTCCAATTCTGATCATATATATATATAAATCATAATAGCTATAGTCTCTTACATCTATATAGTACTTTTTAGTTTACAAAGCAATCAAACATACATTATGTCATTTTATCATCACATTATCCCTGTGAAGTAGATACTTGCATTAGGTACATTTTATATATAAGGAAACTGAGGTTCAGAGAGATTAAATAACTTGCCCCAAATCACACATGCAGCAAGCTTGCATTGTAGCCACTCTTGTAACCTTTCCATTACGCCACAGCTGCCCCATTTCAATGTGTCCTTAAATAAGCCTGGTGACGTGAACCAAATTTATACTAGATAAATGATATCTGGGTCAACACAAGAAACTTAGAAACCAAATGACTTTTTAAAAATCCAGTTCAATTTAATACATTTCAGTGACATCATTTACAAACTTCATATCAGTGCTAATGAACTTTTTCTTTGTATATCACAATTGAATGACTCATGAAATGAATTTTTTGCTATATGTAGATTGGCCTTGAGCATTTGTTATGTCAAAGATCTCGTGCTAAATTTTTACATGTGTTATTTAATTCTCACAAAAACTCTATGTAGTAGGTACTATTACTATCTCCATTTTTCAGGTGAGGAAATAGGAATGGAGATGTCAAGTGACTTGCCCAGAGTCACAATTAATGAGTGTCAGTCAGAATTTGAACCCAGAATTTGGACTGTTGTTGGCAGCCTGGTCTCTAAACCACTATGCTGGGCCATTTGGCTACTTGGAAAGCTGGGCTAGCTGACTCTGAAATACTTATGGCTCTTATACATCCAGGACAGTAGGATTGCTCTCCTCAGACACATCTAGGACCCTTATATGCCATAATCAGGTGAACAAACCACTTTGCCTTTTAGCTTTTGCTGCGTAATTGAGAGAGAGTTGGATAGGCAGGTGAAGAAAGCATTGCAAAGGGGCTCATTTGCCTACCAGTAAAATGCGACCCACATAGCTGATTTGCTGCTGAGTGTTGCCACCATCAGAAACCTTTGGAGCTAAAGATGGTGTCATACCAGTGAATAAGTGTTGCAAGGACACACAGAAGTTAAAAAACTCTTTGTCCTTGTGCATCCAAGGGAGACTACACTTTCTTGTTTTGAGTTAGCTGCACGCACATGTGAAAGCCCATGGAATATGTATGTCCTGTGCCCTGTGATGGTGTAACAACCATGCGAACATGCAACCTGCCCATGGCGAAGATCTTGGGCAAACTCAACTGAGTCACCATTTTTTCCTAAGTGCAATTTATCCTGTAGCTCGAGTTTCTTTATTTTCTTCAATCTACTCCAAACATGACTACAAAGTAAACCACATATTCTGCGAGCCCTGTATGACTTATTACTTTTTAATAATGTAAATAGGTGAACAGAAGCATTATTGATCTTCAGTGTCTAAGCATTTAATCACTATTAATAATGTAAAAGGTTTTTATAAATATGTAAAAACAGGAGTACATTAAACTAAACGACAGCAGTAATTTGCAAAGCCAGACATTTCACTCACCATCACTAATGGAGAAGTGCATTTAAAAAAATAAAATCCTACCAGGGATAGTGCAGCAGCTGACAGCAAGTTCTGGCCAAACTCATTTATCTGTTTTGTAACCATGAGAGGCTGATCCTCACATCAATCCACGTCAGGTGTCTTTATCAGAAGTTGCTTAAAATCAGCCTGCAGATGTATTTTGTCTGTCCTGACATTTAGAAATTATGAGATCCAACATAAAAATCAGAATATCTTCCTTCTCAAGAAAATTTACATGGCTTGGCAACCCCAGGCCCATGGGCATGGCATAGGTGGTCTAATGCTAAGGGCCAGCTGCCCCTCTGGATGGGACGTGGCATGCCTTTCTAACTCACCACCCACTTGGCTCACATCCTTCACTTTCAATGTCATGCTTGGCCTTGCTGGCATTTGAGTTTGTGATTTCCAGTCTATACAGTTTCTGTAGCTTTCCAAGGAAAGATCTTAAGTGTTTGTTATTCTTTCTGATCTCTTTCCCTGAGAGCTTTTAAATACCCAACATTATCATTTCACTTAATTTTTGAACTTTTATCATATTGGTTTAAAAAGAGAAAAATGTGACTGAACATGAATTAGAAATCACACTAATGGAACAATATTTCTCCTCTTAGTTTACTGGAGTACCTTTGCATACGTCATGAATAAGATGGTATACACTCTGCCTCACACCTTAGGCCAATAAACTCCTCTGCGCCAGTGGATCTTAACCTATGATGTCTTACCTCCCAGCAATTATATATATCACGTAATCCGGGTCCCACCAAAGTAGGAAAAAAGTTCACATTTTATGAGAAGAATGTATATGTTCACAGGAATTTGATTACTATGTCTGTAACTTATAGTAAATTTTAAGAACAGCTTAAAGATATAAAATTTTGCAGCAGTCCTACTGAATGTAATTGTGGTGACCTCTTCTGCCCACTGTAGTGGAATGCCTACCCTTAGTTGAAAATTTCTAGAATTAGGACCAAGCTTAGGACAGCACTAAGCACATAATAGCAATGTTAACAAACAAAAAATGAAACAATATGATAGGTTCCTTCTAGCTTTCTATGGAATTGCTGCATTTCAGTTTCTTGCTTCACACTAGGATATACAATGTTAGCTCTGAATTGTCATTGTTTCTGAATCTTAAGTTCTGTAAGGACAAAGACCAAGTCTGATTTGTTCTCTTCTTGTTTTGAATATCTACTGATATGTAGCCAATTATTCCAAGTAACGGATTAAAACAATTTAGTTTTATCCTATTTCATGATTCTGTGGGTCAGACATTTAGATAGGACATGGCCAGCATGGCTTATCTCTGCTCCATGATATTGGAAGCCTCAGCTGGGATGACTCAAATAGCTGGGAGCTGCAACAGCTGGACAGCAGCTGGGAATCCTCTCTACCAACAGCCTTTCTATTTGGCTACTTGGGCCTCCTGCTGGCATGGTAGCTAGCATTGGCTTTGTCAGAGCTCTTTTATGGTAGCCTAGGGCTCCAAGAGTGGGTGTTCCAAGAGACAGGAAATGGAAGATGTTAGTCTCTTAAGGCCCAGGTTCAGATATTGTTACAGTATCACTTGTGTCATATACAGTTGGTCAAAGTAGTCACAGAGCTTCCCTAGATTCAAAGGGAAGGACATAGATCCCACCTCTTGATGAGAGCAGTATCAAATAATTTTTGCCCACCTTTATTCTGTCTGATACCATTGTATCCCCAGATCCTAACACAGTATCTGTCATGAAGAAGCTGAAAAACAAGTGAGTGAGTTAGTAGCTTAGCTGTGATTTTGAAGTGTGAGTGCTCTGTATTAGGTCATTCTTGCATTGTCATAAAGAAACACTGGAGACTGGGTAATTTATAAAGAAAAGAGGTTTAATTGGCTCACAGTTCTGCAGGCTTTACAGGAGGCATGGTGCTGGCATCTGCTCAGCTTCTGGTGATGCCTCAGGATGCTTTCAATCATGGTAGAATGTGATAGGGGAACAGGCTTGTCACATGGCGAAAGCAGGAGCAAGAAAGACAGAAGGAGGTGACAAACTCTTAAACAGCCAGATCTCATGAGAACTCATTCACTATTTTGATGACAGCACCAAGAGGTGGTGCTAAACCATTCACAAGAAATCCATCCCTATGATACAATCACCTCTAATCAGGCCCCACCTCAAATACTGGGGATTATAATTCAAATGAGATTCTGGCAGGGACAAACATATGAACTATATATGCTCTTCTCATATTTGCTAATGAAAAACTCATTTTGGTTACCTAGAACACACAAATGATATTAGGACCTTAAATAATCCAGTTCTCAAATGTAGAACCAGCCTAAGGTTAAGACTACAGTTCTCTAAATAGCAAAAGAACAAAATTCATAAAAGATACAGTGAAAATATAAGGATAGCAAAGTAATTATTCTTTTTTAAAATTTGCAATATATTACATCACTATCACAGCCTGCCAATAACTGACATCATTTATGACTTTGTGTATGCATCAATAATTCTGTTTTCAATGAGTTAGCTAATCAAAATTTAGTACCAAGAAAAAAGTGGAATGTAAGGAGCAATATCAGGAAGTCAGCAGGAAGACTGCTGTTAACTGGCTCATTTTGGTATGCGTCATTATTCTGTCTCATGAGAAAACCAACAAGAAGCACCATAAAACAAAGTGAGGTACTACAAATGCCTTGAACATGGAATTTTTGGCAAACTCTTTATTTACCTAAGCCTTCATCCTCCTTTACTATACCCTACTCAATAGTCAATTATTGTTACTAATTAATTAGTCATGATACCTGGTGATAGCCATAATTACTCATCATAACTTGTTTAATAAAACATGCTTTCTGCCCTTAGTTGAGCTGGGAATTTATACCATTTGAGATTTTGTGAATGGCAAAACAAATTATTGACCCAAGACTGAGATCGAGGGAAGGCTGCAGGAAGATGGTTGTTTGCTGCAGAAGCTGCTGATCTTGAATAAAGACTGACACTTAAGAATAGCCGTAATTGACAGATACTAGTTACTGTTTTAAGTATGTATTTTATTACAATATTTTACAATATTAGTATTTCCAGAGAAACTGAGGACTTTACATCCTCAGAAAGAGATACAAGAGATACAAGACTCCTCTGCCATTCTTAACGTATTACAATACCCTACAATAAATTCATTTTTCAAGAATGATGAAGGATTTGCATTCACTCATTCATTCAACAATATTTCTTGAGTACTCACTCTATGCCAGGAACTGTGCAGATGGAGATAAACAAAAGAAACACAGTCCCCTTATTCACAGAGTTTACAGTCTAGTGGAGAAGTGGTCAAAATATCAAGTAAAGACATAAATAATTCAAATAATTATGAATTGCAGTAAGTCTAGGGATTATGGAGCATCAGGTTTCTAAGGGAGCTTGGAGTTCATCAACTCAGGAGTCCAAATTCAGCTGTTTTGATGGGGAAGACAGATATCCCTGTAAGACAAGAAGCATTCTAGCAAATAAGACAGTCATTAAACAATTATAGAAGTGAAACTGACCTGGAAGTTTTCAGCAATAATCAAGAGATGGGACTAATTGGCTCAGGTGAGCATGAAGAGCTGCTAAAATTGACACACACAGGAGACTATTGATGACTTGCAAGAAAAATACAAAGTTTATTTACAGCTTAACTATATGCAAACAGTTTCATCCTTTGACATTTGGGGCTATAAATAATTTTCTCTACAATTTAAAATTTGTGTACCAAACAAATGCCAGGGAAAAGAAAAACAATTAGTCATCAAAAAAATCCCATTTAGCACAATGAAAAAAAAATCCCCATTAACCACACTTTGGAGCCATTTAAAACAATAGATCCTACAGTTTCTTTCAAGATGATCCATTTTGAGGGAAGATTAATCATTTCACTCTTTAAATGTATGAACACTATCATGTTTACTTGGTTCATTTCTTCGTTCACTGATAGGTACTGTTCTAGGCTCTGGGATATAGTGTACAAAATCTATTCCCAGTACAGTCTAGTGAGGGAGACAAACAATGAAAAAGGTAAATGTCAGTAAGGTATAAATACTGTCAAGTGAGATAAAGGTTAGGGACAGAGAAGGGCCATTTTAGACAGAGTGGCCCAAGGACACCTCTCTGAGGAGGTGACACTAGAGCAGTAACCTGAATAACATTCATCTGTATACTAAATGATCTTGGTATAAATGTTTCTTGCTACCTGGGCCCCTATGCAACAGATTTTCACATAAACTGGAGCCTGCTGTTGACTTTTAGGGGCCAGTTGAATAAAAATTCTGTGACATCATCTGCAATGGAAAAGTAAAACAAACCTTTCTCAAGGAATTACTGCATGTTGTCACTAGGTTTTACTGATAAATGGATGGGGCACCTGCCCTCCAAGAATACGTTGAGAAAATTTGAATACCTCAGACAAACTGAATAGGACCTGGAAAGTGAAATCAGTAACAGCCTTAGACTATTTGCATATGCATGACAGAAAAGAAAAAATACCAGATCTTCATCAATTAGTGTTAACCCTAGAATAAATCAAATATTGAGAAACCACTTACTGATTTGGAATTATTAAAATAAAGATAAGCCAAGCCTATATTTTAAAATAATTGAAAGGAAATATAGTGCTATTACAGTATTTAAGCATTCACAGAATTAACATGTACAGTTTTGTCTGTCTACGAGTAGCCCCAGAAAGTCTACAACATAAACATTTGTAATTTCACTGAGGTACAAATTTGAATCCATATGCCTTGTGTTTAACTTTTTCATGAATCTGTTTGTTAAAGACCTCTAAGTCTACTTGCTATTGGCAGACTTTTGTGTGTTTTTAATCTAGGAACATGACAAACATTATACCAAGTACACAACTAGGGGTTGATAAACATACAATGCAACAATTGCTGAATAAATTGAATAGACTAAGGGCTCGGGTAAGCTCTTTATAGAGCACCAACATCCTCAAATCTACCTTCTGTTCACCTTCCTTTCTAGAGGAAGGCACTACACATGACGTGCTCAGATTCAGAAAAAACAATTCCAATGTGTTTTGGATTGGCCATGGTTACTTGTGATTCTGTTTGTCTTTCCGTGTTGCTTTTCCTGAGAAATCTCCTTTGCTTATCACCTCTGATGATGTTGTCCTAATTGGGAAGTAAGGTTGTAGCTACTTGCTAATAAAGCACTTTGATCTTCATGTGAAAGTTGTTACTGAAGATGGGATCTCCTGATTTTCAGAATACATTGTCTAATAATGCTAAAATTCAGAAAACACATGTTCAAGACATATTTAAAACATTACAAAGTGCAGAAGGTTCCCAGATGTATAGTGCTGACTGTCTCGTGAAATCAGCAGTCAACACCTAAAGGTACCAAAAAGAAAAAATGTGAGACTTTCACTTCTTTGCAAATGCTCCTGGGCAAAGAAGAATGAAAAATCAGAACACAAATCTTCAAAGGGCTGTTTCAGTTAATTATTTATGATACTTTGAAACTCAGATGTTCTGAAATGCTTAATAATTGTAATCAATAATACCAGTAACTACCTACAACTTATCTCAGCATGAATAGGTATTTTTTAATATTTTATCTATCCTACTTACTGCTCCATTAGGATCTAAAGTCAAAAGGCTCAAATCCTTATTACATACTACTCAGTCATACTATTTGCTTGTAGTGACTCTCTAACTGGTTCTATCATCTCATTCTGTCCCTGGAAAGGACAACGTGAATGCACGTTTGGGAAGAAAGAACAAATGGCATGCTGTAACTCATCTCCACTATACACCCTGCAATAGAAAGTGCTCAGCAGTTGGTAAATTTCTCCAGGCAGCAATAATTAATTCTGTAGATAGCAACATCTTAGTAGGTGATCACTTTCTCTTCATTTGTAGCCATATTGTTTATTTCTTGACTAAGAAAGATCTGCAGTACAGCTCAGGCTCTTTGGAGGCCAGGTCAAGAGATCTCCACCCCTCTACCGCTTATGAGCTGTGTTACCTTAAGCAAGATTTTTAACCTCTCTGAGTCTGTTTCTTCATTTTTTAAATGGGCCTAATAGCTGTACCTACTCAGGGTTATGTGGACATTACATGAAATACGGTAAGGGAAGTATCTGGCATAGTACCTGACTCATAGTATAACAAATATGTTATTTATAAAACATATATATCTAATAATTATCAGCGTTCATGACAATAGAATTCAAAAGGCCTAGTTTAAAAAGTGATCATTTTACTAGGTAATCTTACTGTGATGGCATCTTTGTGAGGTGACTAGGGAGAGGTCAGCGAAGAAAGATCATTCCAACTTTACATAAAGAGCAAATGGAGCTGAGAGTTAATTCTGTTTCTTAGGAAAAGTCACAATGGTGGTTACTAGAAAGCCAGAGCTAGAACACAGCTGTGGCTAGAACAAGGCCACATTTCTTCCTCTGTGGAGGGAAGAGCAATATATGCCCAGGAGATAGCCAACAAGAAGGATCTATCCTATATTTAATGACCATCCATTACTCAAAAGGCAGATTCCGAGAAGTGACGAGAGGTTAATGAGGTTAACAAAACCCTATAAGGCTGATTGCAAAGATTAAAAAAAAAAATACTTGAGTAATGTCTAGAACAAGCGAAAAACCAACCAAAAATTTTAAAGGAAAAACTAACTTCACACTATCCAAGATTTGCAAGGGCTTACAGGACAAATATTTCAGGATTCAAATTCTGGACGAAAATAATCATGTGTCTAAATGAAGCAAACTGGCACTTACGTAGTCCTGAAAATGTGACTGTGTCGTCAGTTTTCTTATTGCTTCAAAACACTTGATCTTTTTCCCATTACTTTGGGGATCTCAGGCATCCAAAGCAAGCCTACTTTTGACAAGCAATTACCAGGGCAGATGGGAAAATAGGCACCCTACCTCAGGGTGAGTGCCCCCATTTTGTTTTAGTTGAAACATCACTAGCCATGAGGAAAATAATTCTGCTTAAAAAGCTATCTGCATTTTCAATACCACCACCTTTCCCAGAGTTCTGGAATGTTGATGGCTAATGCTCCCAGCTGCTTTTGTTACCCACTTGGTAGACATTATTTATTTGGGCTAGTGACCAACTGAGTAGGATTAAATCAGCCTGCCATATTAAAGAAAAAATTAATGAGGAGATTGTATTAGGTTTGCATATGAACATTCACTGCATTTGAATTTTCAGAACATGGAAACAGGTTTATGCTATAACATTGTTTTCACAGTGCTGTACCAGGTTAGATAACATATATCAAAAATAGCATGTGTTATAAGGAAACCCCAAACATATCTGAATATTAGAAGTTCCAAATGCATTTAAATTATAAAATACCAAATGGTAATTAGATGATAATATATAAAGGAATAATGGGGTTAGTGTGCATAAATTAAGCATTTGAGGACTATTCATTTCATCTTCCTGATCACAATAGGTACTGTTTAATTCCATAAAAGAGTCAAGTATCAAACAAAACACTCCTGATGAGAATGTCATAATGCTCAATACAGAATGTTGGCTTCTAGTAAATAAAGTGTAAGGCATCTGTCACATAGGAATCTCAATGTAGTCACTGAAACCCTTGCCTGAAGCATTGCCATAAGCATAGGTTGCAAGAATCTTTGGGTTTATTTTATTTTAATTTTATTTTTTGAGACAGAGTTTCACTCTTGTTGCCCAGGCTGGAGTGCAATGGCACAATGTTGGCTCACCACAACCTCTGCCTTCCGGGTTCAAGTGATTCTCCTGCCTCAGCCTCCTGAGTAGCTGGGATCACAGGCATGTGCCACCATGCCTGGATAATTTTGTATTTTTAGTAGAGATGGGGTTTCTCCACGTTGGTCAGGCCGGTCTCGAACTCCTGACCTCAGATGATCTGCCCACCTCAGCCTCCCATAGTGTTGGGATTACAGGCGTGAGCCACCACACCCGGCCTGGATCTTACAACTTCATTTTTTTAAATATTTGAGTTGAAATTCTATGAACCTGTCTTGAGCATGTGCTGTGTACATTAGGCACTGGGAAGGATACAGAGAAGAAAATTACACAGTTCTTGCCCTGGAGTGGCTATCTAATAAAAAGACAGACATCTATGACTGTCATCCGAGACCGGTTATGATACGTGCAATAATACAAGTATGAGCATTCTATAATGAGAATAATGAGGATGGGGGAGAAATGGACATTTATTTGGGACAAATAAATTAGACTAAAACATATTTCCATTTTATTATCTCTGAATTTGAAGACCCTGTAGTTCATCTTGTAGTGCAACCACCCCTTGGTCATGCCAGTTTCAGCATGACCCCCCCACCAAACTACAGTTTTTGCAAACCCTTTTCCAGACGTTTATATGGAAGAGTTAAAATTCATGCCTGACAGATTTGATAAGGGTGAGATTGCGAACCAGTGGTTGATTTGCCTGCCTGTATATGGTTTATGCCTCCTGCCTCCCTCTCCAGTTCATATGCCTTAATTGGCTGCGTATGTTATGGCCTTGCTTTTCCTAAAGCAGCAGTTCTCAAAGGTTTCTCTTGTTAGAAACGTAAATTCTATGACCCAACACGAGACCTACCAAATCAGAAACTCTGGGGATACAAACCAACAATCTGTGTTTTCAGAAGCCTTTCCGGTGATTCTTGTGGACAATCAAGTTTGAGAATCACTGATCTATAAGAGAAAAAGATTATCAGACAGGACTGAGGACCAACACCATAATCCCAAAATTACACTCTAAAAAGAAGCCCCTTTATTCACTTTGTGATGGCAGTAGTAACAGGAACATCACAAACCCTTTGTCCTAACTATTCAGAGGTATTTGCATTCCAGTAGAGACCCCAGTAGCTACAATTGTCAGGGGAATCCTCCAGTCACACATATGCGACACATTTCCATCCCTTGGAGACTTGAACCAACTGACAGCTCAAAGAGGAAATTACAGGGCTTCAAACACTAGTGAGCAAAGGATTCATATAGCCTCTCCAAGCCCAGTCCTTCTCAATGCTACCTTTTGACCAGAGCTGTCAGCTGTAGAAAGGATTTCATCTGTTCCTATGGAAAAATCAACCTAACCTGCCCACCTGCTGCTAGATCCCCTGCTGGCTAGGTCCTTGATTTTGAATGTTACCCTTCAAAGCCTGCCTATGCTCATGTTAGCAACAAAAGCAAATCGCTATCACTTTTCTAGCCCCCTGAGTCTCCGTTTTCTTTCGAAATACTTTAATCAGAAATACAATGTAGGAAATTGCATCTTCTTTTCAGCAATTTAGTTTTCAGCCTTGTTTTTCAAACCAACTTTTGTGCTTGAGGTTAATGTTGTTGCCTGAGGTGTTAAACGAATATCGGAGATTTGACATTGAAGACAAAAGACAACAAATAAGGGAAGAGGAGAATGGAACCAAGAGTTGATTGAAGGCTAGGGATAATTTGACTATTCCATGAAAATAGCAAATACAGAATGAATTAGACCTTTTGCATCAGAACTGTCTAACAAGCAGCTTGTTAGTTAAATAAGGCTCTCAGTAAAATGTATTCTGACTTGCATTTCCCAAGATGCCCTGTTCTTCAGACCAAGCTCCAAACACCTAGAGGATTCAGCATTTAGTTAAAGTGGAGAAGCAATTCCTTTGGGGTTGCTGCTTTAGCAGAGTGACAGCAGGTAGACAGCTTGGCAGCAGCCTGTATTCACTGGAGAACAGGAAAAAAGACACTTGTGAGGGGTGATATTCCCCATGCATGTTTTTAAGGTCACATTGGATATGCCCATCTAAGTTCAAGTTATCTTGCTCTAACCAACAACAGCAGGGAGAGGTTTTTGTTTTCAAAGATTCAACCAAGCAAAGCATCCCATCCATGTCTGTGAATCAAAAGAGAGCCCCAAGAAAAGACAGAAAGTATGCAATGCCTCCATTGAGAGTACAGAAGAACATACATACAGACACACCAATCCAACACAAAGGACAGTTATGCTGGGCACATAGCTGCTGTACACATGTGCAGGACTGGCTTCATGACAGTCCAGACAGTAGCTTCTATCATCTTGCTTGAAAGATCCAGAAGAGTTCTATATATTATTCAATTGAAAAGATTTCAGAAAAAGACAGATTTTTAAGGACCAGAATTCAGGTTGAAGGTAGTTTTGATGTGGCAAAAATTTAAGAGCTCAAGTTGCTTCCCTATGGCAGACCAAGTACTGGCCAAGTAGGGCTAATTTCAGTGGTGATTTGAGGAAGCCAGGGACTCTCTGGAAGAAAAAACAGGGAGGGCACCATAATGGGAATAAGAAATATCACAGAAAGCAGGACTGTGGTAGTATCAAAGGCAGGCCCTCACCACGCATACCTCACTACTCAGCTAGGATCTAACTTTGGAAAAAAAATGAATTATACAGGCTGCCTTAGATAGAAGAAGCATAATCAAAATAGTTTATATAAATGGGGGAAAGGAACTATATTTTAGTGACTGTGGGGAATCAGGAAAAACAAACCAGATACAAGGCTACCATCCACAATTATTAAGAAAATGGAATTTAGAATCTGGGAGTGCACAAAATGGCAGTTGAGCTGAACGAAGTGGCACAATATGCCACACTTCCAAAGAATATATATGAAGGCTTCCTAATGGCCATTTGGAGATGATATAGCCTGCCTGGGAAAGCAAGTACACTCAAGAGCTTTCTTTTTCAAATGGAGACTTTGCCTAAAGAGTAGATTTTTCCTAAATTTCGGCATGCAGTGTCAGTCAAGATTACTGCAAATTAAAACGAATACTTTAATACTATCCTGAAGTTTAGACAATTTACACTGACACTGGATGACTGATACTGTTCAAAGATTACAGTAAGTACTAGTAATCCAGGAATAAAGAGACCCAAGAGTTATTCTTGTGAAAAATGGATGACATGGAGTGTGTAAATAATGGGAGCAAATGCAGCAAGATACAGGGAATCGTAGAACATTTAAAGTCTAATACATTACAAAGGGAGTTCAATACTGATAAATGTAGAATAACAAGTTTTATGGGGCTTTATCATATGCTGTACGTTTGTGTGGATCATAAAATATGAGGAATAAAAAAGTAGGGGAGTTGAAAGACAAGTCTGTGAGTAGTATTTATGAGTGATGAAGAGTGAAATGAATGAAAAGAAGAACAGGTAGACAATGTCTTGAATAACGATGACTTTGATGAGTCGTTATCACACAAATCTATGTGCTTCATAAAACATGAGGAATATTAAGAAGCAGATGAGTCAAAAGACAAGACTACTCAGAATGAGATACAGAATGAAGAAAGAGAGGAATACAAGGGAAATGCACAGAATAATGATAACTTTTATGAGACTTTCACTCACCAGCTTGGATCCTTCATAAATATAAGCCATATAGAAAATAAAAGAACAGCAGAAAGAAGAGACAGGTCTGTGTATGTGTCGTAAAATATGAGAAAATAATGCCAACTAGGCTTGACAAAATAAAAACGAAAATAATTGAGCCTAGTATATCTGTAGAAAGACACAATGTTTACGTTAATGTGAGCAAATAAAATGAGCGAGTTTGGAATTGTCTTGCCAATGGGGAATCAGCAAGCACCTAGGTAGGTGTTATTGTTTTAAAGGCCACCTTGTTAACTGGTGGAGTGTTGGCAAGGTAATAACTAACCCCCACCATACTCCCAAAGCAGCTACCAGCGTTGGTAGCTCAGGAAACAATGCTTAACTAATTTCAAAATTGTTTGGCATCATTATAGTGTCTTCCAGCCCCACTTGGAACCACTCCCTATGTAATTTGCAGATTTTTCTCAGCTTGTTTCCACTCAATCTATACCGACCTTGTCAAAAGTTGTTCTGTAAAGACATCTAAAAGGTTACTGTATACAACCAGAGATGTTTTATTTTCATTTCTTGTTACATTGGACTTAGAACCTGGGACCAGATCTGTCAGAATTAGTTCAAAATCCAGAACTCAATGACTTCAAGTGTCTTCTCTATTAGAACAAATGGGATTTCAAAATGATACAGAAATTGGAAGAATCAAACATGGCAAAACAAGTGCCAATATGCCATTGGCATGCCACTCAGAACCATGATTTACATAATTCATAAAATGGACAGCTCACTGGAAAGAAAGCCACTGATCTATGTCACAGAGCTATGAATGTTGGTCTGAGAGTTCAGAAAATACACAAATACTAATAGCAACAATTACACTCACTTACCTTTGCATAATACTTAAGGGCTTGTAATTTGTGTTAGGGAAGCCCTTACATAGAACAGTATAAACCCTATTAGCATAACTTATAACCAATTCCTCTGATAGAAACAGAATTTAGTGGTGAGGTTTATTGGCTAAAAGATATACAATAAACTTTGGTAACCATCTGTAGCTTATTCAAAGGTGTTTTTCTTTTTTCAAATGATGTTTGTGGCCATGAGTCTTTACATACTTCCCTTTACTTTCTTATTCTGTTAAAGGAATGTATAATTCCAGGGTAAAATGATTAGGGTTACTCTGAACAGCCATGTTTGTCTGAATAACATGGCCCCCTTAAATCCAAGATTGAGCTGCCCTGGATACCCAGAATCCCACTTGGTTAAAAAAGAAAAAAAAAAGTGACAATCATGCCCTAGGAAAAATCACTGACCTTGCTCAACCTTCCTCAACTCTGCCAGCTCTAGCTATAAAATTCATGTCCAAGAGCTCAGGGCTGCCAAGACTAGGATTAAACTCTGGTGAAAAAACTGTCCCTTCCTCCCCAAATAACGGCAGACCAGTGAAAAAAAAATCTTTGCTTGGGATTTGTCCCAGGGCACTCTTCTTAACTGCCAGCCTCGTGAAATTTGTTACAGCTTGTCAGCCAGGCTAGGGCTGAAAGTCTTGTACATTTTAGTGGACTATGTCCCTGAAAGAGAGACCCATTCAGGGACTAGTTTAATGGAGTTCCATTTTTTAGTAGGGATGAGACTCATTTGTTTAAAGGGAAAGTGTCTTGAAATATTTTATTTAAATTAGGCAAGAAAAACAGTATATCATTGTCAGGGATCACGTCTCTTTTGCAGACTTAAAGTGTACTCAACTAAATTTGGTTGGTTGGTTGTCTGGTTGTTTTTCCAGAAAAAGGCACTTTGGCAATGTGTATCAGGAGGCTTAAAAATATTCATACTGTATATATAAATCCATAGAAAAGGCACACAGCAAACTAATACTGCTGATTACCCCTGATGAGAACACCAGGAAGTAGTAAACAGGTGGTCAGCAGGGAATTTAGTCTTACCTTACAATATGTTTATGTATTAACTAATGTAATTAACTTTAATTTTGATAACAGAAAAGTATCCTTCCACAACTACAACTCTCTCCCAAGGAAATAATAAGAAATTTAAAGCAGAAAAAAATAAAAAACAGCAAAAGGTCCTAAAATCAGTAGTGGGTTAAGCAAGTTATGGGATACTAATTTAAGGGTATATTGTATAATAACAAAATGATATATTACGGAATTTCTAAACACATTGGACAATATTAGTAATATGTTTTCAACCTTAAAATATCTAGATTGAGAACCATACCAAGTATGATCCTAATTTTGATGGGTTAAAAAAAAAGAAACACATTCACTCCCCAGAAGGTTATTAGTTTTCTATTGGTTCCTGAAATGATTGTTTTCTTTGTTACACTTGACTGTTTTCCAAAGTTTCTACAACTTGACTTCTGGAATCTAGTCTCAACATGCTTTTCTGTTTGCCTTTGGTCTTGTGTTGCAGGCGTGCCTGTGTGATTAGAGGCCAAGTGGTGGCCGTGGATGGAACTCCTCTAGTGGGAGTGAATGTCAGTTTCTTGCACCACAGTGATTATGGGTTTACCATCAGCCGGCAAGATGGAAGGTACGTCAATATTGTTTCTGATCATTGTAGGGGCCAGATACTGACTTCTAGGCAGGGGTAATACTAGGGCTCAGATGATACAGTCATGGTAAGCCCATCTTTCTTCAAACTATATCTCAAAAAGTCATTGGTGATATTTATTTCCTCTGTTTCCTAATTAATTCAAATTAAATTCCTCTTCTGATCCTTTTCAAGTCTTCGTGAAACCCAGGCCATGTGAAAAGTTGTCTATCCTTTATCTAATTCCATCTACAAATGCAACTTCAAAGTTCAGTGAGATTATGTGAGTGATAAATAAGGAACCATGGAACACATAGGCTATTTTTCCATAGTAACCCCCAAATATTTCAGAAATGAATGCATCCAAAGTATTTCCTCCAAAAATACAGAATTCAACCACATGAATTAAGAAGTTTTTAAAATGTGTCCTCCCTAGGCTGCCTATTTAACTACTGGCTGCAACTGATGGACAAGCTTGGCCAGCCTACTTAATTACAATGATTTAACCTGAAGCACCAACCACTAGGCTGCTCTCTAAGTGCTTCTCAAGGTTCTCTAAGATCTGGGAAAGCAAGACCTTGAAGTAAAACCTTCTCAACCTGGAAAATGATTTGCTCATAACAACATTTTTGTTGCTGTCATTTAGACAGACATTGACTCAGAATATTAAATCAATAGGCCCATGTGTCCAGCTCCAGCTTAAAGGTACCAATTTATGACTCTCAGGAACACTGTAATAATGGCTTTGAGGCACCCTAGTCTCCAGGTGGCTACTCTCAAAATGTCCTACTCATAACAAGCTGCTTCAATAATCACACACCAAAAAAAAAAAAAAAAAAAAAAAAAAAGACCTGTTGGCTTGGAGCTTTATCACACTGTGAGAAACTATCTCATTTCAGGAACCTACAATCAAACCTTATTACTCCTAGCCACTTCAGAAATGTTAATTTTTCAACTTGGGCTGTGCTGGATTTATTTTTTCAAGACCCTGTCAAGAAAGTGTTCATAAAAAATTAGTTTCAAAAGATAATAACAAAGAGTTTTAGCCTACTTAAGAAAATAAACTGTTCTTAAGGACTTCAGTAAATTATATAAATTATGTATAAATTATATTGCTAATTACTAACTGACCATCTCTATATGATAACAAGCTCAGCAGAACTACTTTGGTAGCACACACATGTATGTACACACATATATGTACATATATATGCACACACACATATATATATATATATATATATATCTTCATTTCCTTTCAAATATTCTATAATCGGAGATCTCTATTAATTCAAATAAGTCTTTCTCCCAATTAGATTAAATAATGGAATTTTGGTAGTGAATGCACTCGCCAGTAACTGGTTCTTAAAACTAGCCTTACCCTTGCAGACATCTTCAACCATATGCCGTAAATTAAGAAATGGGTTATTTCTCTAAATAGAATATGCCCTTTGAGACATTTGACTTTGACTTCTCATGGAGGCCTGAGAAGCCCTCATTTTTAGCTTTCATACAAAGGTTTCGGTGAATTATTTTATATTCACACAAGAACCTAAAAGAATCTTGATACCTAAAGAGTCTAAAAATTTTTGTTTCCAGTATATAGCAAACATTAAAGAGGGTGATCTTTGCTGTAATTTTTCTGTCTTTAGTTTTAAGTGAAATGCCCCAAGATGCTCCTCAGCTAAGCTCACGGTGAGAACTAAGTTTATATAGATAACAGATGCTAGTCAGAATCAAAATCCCCTCTGGCAGTAACTTCCCTCAGGCTCCATAAAGGTGTAAGCATTCAAAATATAGGCCCCAAATGCCAACCAGATTGTTCCACTGTCATTTCTTGGACATAAAGTGACAGTGTGATGAGAGTTTCCATTTATATGTCTCTGCTAGTTGCTACCTCAGTTTGAGAAAGTGAATTTCAAAAGTAGAAAATCATAAGAAAAACATACCTGAGGTCAAAAGAGTATAGAAAGGCTGAGATTAGTGTCTAGACACCTAGTAGACAGAGTGTGATATGAGAGTTCCTGATAGGGTCCTCCAGTCCAAATCTCAAACCCTCCAGTCTGCCACAGTGCTTATAATTCTCACCAGTGGTATCACTGCTTCTGGTGAAGCTATCAGCTCTCTCAAAGTCCACATTGAATGAAATATGTCATGCGGGATGTAGAACTATTTACCCCCATTATCAACTACTTACAAAAGTAAACTGACAGGTTTCCCCAAAGAACCAGGAAAGGTCTAGATCATGGGACCAAAGTAATTTATTCAAAGCAGAAGGAAGGATGGTGGTGAAAGACAGAGCCCTTTAAAAGTATGAAGAGCTCAGATACTCACGTAGAGAAGAGCCTACTTAGCAGAAAAGAAAAAAGCCTATTCTAAAGGAAAGGTGAATGTTTATGAGTATCTACTGTATGTCAGACACTTTCATGAATGTCATTCCTTTTTCATCCTCACAACAACCATCTGAGATAAATATCATTATCATCCTCCCCATTTATTGTATGAGAAAACTTATCCAGAGTAACACAGATAATAAGAATAGAGTTCAAGATTTAAACCCAAGTAACCTAGCTCTTTTCTTTTATGATTTACCACATTCAACTTAGATATATAACCTGTACTCACTAAAGTATTGAAAGAGAACTACTTGTAAATAGTTCAGGCAATGATAAGCAAAACAAGTGAAGTGACAACATTCTTGGAAGGTTCTTGAGACGCATTAAAGGTCTCAAGAACTTTGTTCTGAAGAGTAGAAGATGAAGAGAGGGTTCCCTTTGATTCTCCTCAAGGCAAAAGTTTGTTCATTTTTGGATACCATAAGGCAGAGAGAGAGAAGCATTTTGCATAGGTATCAATACTCTTCCATCTATGGATAGGACTGGTTGGACTTATGTATTGACAACAATCTCCAAACAAATAAACCCTCTCCCCTTGGGTATTTTATATACACTCTCATATGACTTTACAACCTGTTCGTAATGGCCCATACAAATGGAGGTGATTTGTGGTGAGAGAAATCCCAAAGAAGTAATCATTTAGAGAGCTTTCTATTTGGCGTTGGAAATGGATCTCTGGCCACAGTTCCACCTTCCACTTCCATGTCAATTAATGAGTCAGCCAGGCAGTGTTTACTGTATATAACTGCTAGGTGGAAGGTGAGAACTATATCAGTCAGGGCTTTCCAGGGAAACAGAATGACATAGATATAGATATTGATATGAATGTATTGAGAAAGGGATTTATTCCAAAGAATTTGCTTATACGATTGTGAGGATTGGCAAGTCTGAAATCTGTCAGGCAGGCTAGAAGACTGGAAACTCTCAGAAAAGAGATGAATGATCTTAAGGCAGAATTTTTTCCTCCTCACAAAACCAGTTTTGCCCACCCACATTATCAAGGACCATCTCCTTTACTTAAATTCAACTGATTATAGATATTAACCACATCTCCAAAAGACCTCCACAGCAATACCTAGATTGGTGTTTCATTAAATAACTCAGAACTATAACCTAGCCAAGTAGAGATATAAAATGAACCATCATAAGATGCCTAGGGGAAGTTCCAAGGAGACCTTAAAAATCAGTATCTGTGGCCAGGCACAGTGGGTCACACCTGTAATCCCAGCACTTAGGGAGGCTGAGGCAAGTAGATTGCCTGAGGTTAGGAGTTTGAGACCAGTCTGGCCAATATGGTCAAACCCCATTTCTACTAAAAATTCAAAAAAATTAGCTGGGCGTGGTGGCACGTGCCTGTAATCCCAGCTACTTGGGAGGCTGAGGCAGGGGAATTGCTTGAACCAGGGAGATGGAGGTTGCAGTGAGCCGAGATCACACCACTGCACTCCAGCCTGGGTAACAAAGTGAGACTCCATCTCAAAAAAAAAAAAAAAAAAAATCAGTATCTGCTCATGGAGATAATCAAAAGCTGACCTATAGTTCACCTGAACTACAAAAAAGAAAGAAAACATGTCAAATTTAGTACGACAATGGATCTGATTTGAGAAGAAAGATAACATTTGTTGAGTCCCCACTATATCCTTGACCCTTAAGTCTTTATCTGATTCATTCATTTATAGTAGCCGCTAAGACATAGATTATTGAGGCTTTGTTTTACTAATGAGAAAACTGAGTCTCAGGAATTTTAAATAACTAGCCCAAAGACACAAAATTCACAGGGCAGAGCTGGAATTCAAACCCAGATATATATGAAACCAAACCCACATTCTTTCTACAAATCAAGATGCCTGCCCTGTCTGTATAATCTTTCTAGAAGTACAGAATGAAAGTTTTGTTTGTTTGTTTGAGACGGAATCTTGCTCTGTCACCAGGCTAGAGTACAGTGGCTCCCGGATTCAAGTGATTCTCCTGTCTCAGCCTCCTGAGTAGTCGGGACTACAGGCGCACACCACTGTGCCCAGCTAATTTTTGTAGTTTTAGTATAGATGTGGTTTGACCATGTTGACCAGGATGGTCTTGATCTCTTGACCTCGTGATCCACCCACCTCAGCCTCCCAAAGTGCTGGGATTACAGGTGTGAGCCACCACACCTGGCCAAATAAAAGTTTTTTTTAAAAAGAGAGAAAATAATTTCCTGGCGCCTACATTCCTTTCTGGATAGTTTATTTAGTTTTCATGTTTGTGTTTGTTTTGTTTTTAAATAAATAAGCTCTTCAATTTTGAGTCAGGAGTCAAGGTTTGGGTGACGCATATAAACTTGCCCAAGGACACATACTTAAATCCACATAGAAGATGAACTAGAGGAAAGGTTTCTTGATAAGTAGTGTCAGATTTTCCCTACTACACTTGCCTTAAACTGATCCTATATTATTATGAATTCAGACCCTCTGTCTTAAACCATAAACAGTTTGAGTTTTCGTTTTTTAGTTCAAACCTAGATTATTTTCTGTAGCTAATGCAGTTCTTCCAATCCTCTTTTTGGAAACTGCCTTAATATTAAGCTACTTCACTGAAAAAGCAGCAATAAAAAACACGGTATTATCCATCCTTTGTTACTGTTCATTTATCTTTATCTGCAAGATTTCTGCAACAAGACACGATTGGCAATACTCTAATAAATATAATAAATGTCATATGAAGAGAGTGGTGAGATGTCCATAATTAAGTCTGATTCCCTATCAAAGCTTTTTATCATTGAAAAAATGTTTTGCTGAAAGATCTTTTTAATGCAGACAATTGCTTACATCTCTCTCCTGTGGATTTAAGTTGCCTTGAATATTAAGGAACATCATATTGCCCTTTATCCATTTTTAACATAAAAATGATAATAATTTATCATTATCTTACTTTTTTACGTAGGAGTTTATGCTTTGCCAATGCTCTCGAGTACATCATCTCAAAGAAGTCATTATACTTAAAAGAGAAGTAAGGTAGAACCATCTAGTGCAGAATGAAATGAAATCTGAATCTGTTCAGCTCCAATGCAATAGACTTGTCATAGACCACATCTAGAGATAGACAGAGTTGCCTTACAGCAGAGGTAGTCTTGTTTTGTCACAGATAGAGAAGGACTTGGTGAAGTTGTGCGGGGTTCATTACTGGCTGCCTTACAAAAAGAAACCAAAATCCCTTGTGGAGCAAACCAGAAATCTCAAATCTGGGGTTCAAGTAGACTAGGACGCCAAAGAGGGTAGTCAAATGTAGAGGGTTCGGGCGTAGCTGAATTCAAAGAAATTTTCCCTAACAATTGTCCTCTGCTGATATCTTTCTCCAAATGCCATCTCAAAGACACTGTCTGGTTTCTGACACTATGTTTGTGACCCTGAACAAGATATTTAACCTTTTGGCTTCTTACTTCTCTTACGTTACATTATGGGATTTTTTGGAAAATGAATAATGAATCATTCTCAAAGATGCTGCTGAATATTAAGTGGTCATCTTTCTGTTATCTTTAGCACAAGGAGGACAGCAGTCTCAGAGTTGGCTTTGCAGAAATGCATGTGGTGATTTTGTTTAAGATAGTATTAAAATTGATTTACAAATTTTGAAGGACTATCAACTGGTGACATGGAATTTCTTCTTAGAAGACTACGAGATAATAAAAAGAAGTCATCTATGGAATGAACATACTGCTAGAGAGAATTTATAAAATAGACAATATAAGTGGATATAGTTGAGTCTCCCAGAAAAGGAAAGGGCACTGCGATTAACCTATTTTTTAACTTCAGTTTTTTTAAAATTTTTCATTTGATTGCAACTGTCTTCTGGTTTTTTCTTCTCAGCTTTGACCTCGTAGCCGTTGGTGGTATCTCTGTTGTCTTAATCTTCGACCGATCACCTTTCCTGACTGAGAAGAGGACACTCTGGTTGCCTTGGAATCAGTTTATTGTGCTGGAGAAAGTCACCATGCAGAGAGTTGTAGCAGACCCGCCATCCTGTGATATCTCCAACTTTATCAGCCCAAACCCTATTGTGCTTCCTTCACCACTCACATCATTTGGAGGGTCCTGTCCAGAGAGGGGAACTATTGTTCCTGAGCTGCAGGTGGGTATAACAGCCTTTGAATGCATAAAATAATAATATCATGGAGTGGTCAACAGTGTATAATAGCTAAATTCCTTTTCCTATTCTTGTTGCCAGCCTTATAATGTGCTGCCCTGTATTTGTCAAGAGAAGTCTTCAAATGCTTTCCTGGAGCGCATTTTTTTTATTGCATTTTAGGTTTGGGGGTACATGTGAAGAACATGCAAGATTGTCACATAGGTACACACGTGGCAGTGTGATTTGCTGCCTTCCTCCCCATCACCTCTATCTGGCATTTCTCCCCATGCTAACTCTCCCCAACTCCCCACCCCCCACTGTCCCTCCCCTATTTCCCCCCAACGGACCCCAGTGTGTAGTGCTCCCCTCCCTGTGTCCATGTGTTCTCATTGTTCAGCACCCGCCTATAAGTGAGAACATGCGGGGTTTCATTTTCTGCTCTTGTGTCAGTTTGCTGAGAATGAGGGTTTCCAGGTTCATTCGTGTCCCTACAAACTGGAACGCATTTTTAAGATGATTGTTCAGGGCGTTATAACGCTATCTGTGGCCATGGAACAGAGCAAGATATAAGTAGCTTTCATAAGAATTAAACACCAATCGGCGGGAATGCTGGGAAGATGGCCACCTAAGAAAAGCTCAAGACTTCAGCTCCCAGTGAAAGTGCAGAGGGTGAGTGGACGCCGCATTTCCAGACGAACTCTTATTGCCCACAGACCAGGAGATACCCAGGCAGAGGGGTCGCCAGCGTCGCAGTCCCAGCCCGTGCGGCTGTTTTGGCCCCCGCGGGGCTGATTCCGCCCACGCGGCTGCTGTGACCACGCCCTGTTGCTGCGGTTCTCCGTACAAAGGCCACTGGTCTGGGAGCCCTCTTAGCTGGCGAGCAGAGCCCTGAGACGGAAGAGTTGCCCATTGATCTGAAATAGCGAGTCAGGCCAGGAGATTCCTAGGCAAAAAATCTGCCAGGAGCTGGCACCGCGGTTCGAGCCGACTCCGTGAGTCGCAGCACGGGAGATCCCGGCGCCTTTTCAACAAGCGACCGGAATGCGGGGTCCTTCAACTTAAAAGAAAAGACTCTGAGTCAGGGAGCCAGGTGATCAGGCTCGGTTGGTCCCACCCCTCCACCCCCAACAACAACGAAAACAAAAACAGTAATTGGAAACCCTCTGGGTTGAGCCCTTCAAACCAAGCACAGCTGAACCCGGACGGTCCGGCTCCGTGGGGGAGGGGCTTCCGCCATTACTGAGACTCTCCACCGCTACGGAGGCAGGCTGCCGTTGCCAAGGCAACCCGCCGTTGCCGAGGCAACCTGCCACAACAGAGAGAGTCCCCCATAACAGAGACGGGGCCACCATTGCCGAGACAGTTCTAACTACGCCCATATAAAAAGGACTACAGGGAAGAGCTCAGGGCAGCTGGGCGGAGCCCACAGCAGCTCAGCAAAGCCCCTGCGGGCAGGCAGAGGCTAGGCCTGCTGCTAGCTGGGCGGGTCCGACCTGAAAGAAAAATCAAAAAAGGCAGTAGTGCAACGGAAACTCATAAAGCTCCAACTCCCTGGGACAGAGACAGACAACAGGTGGATAAACCCACAAAAACGGGAAGAAACCAGCATAAAAAGGATGAAAACTCCCGAAACCAGAACACCTCTCCTCCTAAAAGTGATCACAACTCCTCACCAGCAAGGGAACCAGACCGGATGGAGAAGGAGGGTGATGAAATGACAGAATCAGACTTCAGAAGGTGGGTAGTAAGAAACTACAATGAGCTAAAAGAACATGTTCTAACCCATCGCAAAGAAAATAGGAACCTTGAAAAAAGATTGGACGAACTGCTGACGAGAATGGACAGCATAGAGAAGAGTATAAGTGAATTGATGGAGCTGAAAAACGCAACACGAGAACTTCGTGACGCATGCACAAGCTTCAACAGCCGAATTGACCAAGCAGAAGAAAGGATATCAGAGGTCGAAGATCAACTCAATGAAATAAAAAGAGAAGGCAAGAACAGAGAAAAAAGCGCAAAAAGGAATGAACAAAATCTTCAAGAAATGTGGGACTATGTGAAAAGACCTAATCTACGTCTGATAGGTGTACCTGAACGTGATGAAGAGAATGAATCCAAGCTGGAAAATACTCTTCAGTATATTATCCAGGAAAACTTCCCTAACCTACCAAGGCAGACCAATATTCAAATCCAGGAAATACAGAGAACACCACAAAGATATTCCTCAAGAAGAGCAACCCCAAGGCACATAATCGTCAGATTCACCAGGGTTGAAATGAAAGAGAAAATGCTAAGGGCAGCCAGAGAGAAAGGTCGGGTTACCCACAAAGGGAAGCCCATTAGACTCACAGCAGATCTCTCTTTGCAGAAACCCTACAAGCCAGAAGAGATTGGGGGCCAATATTCAACATCCTTAAAGAAAAGAACTTTCAACCCAGAATCTCCTATCCAGCCAAACTAAGCTTCATAAGTGAAGGAAAAATAAAATCCTTTGTGAACAAGCAAGCACTCAGAGATTTCATCACCACCAAACCTGCTCTACAAGAACTCCTGAAAGAGGCTCTACACATATAAAGGAACAACCAGTACCAGCCACTCCAAAAACACACCAAATGGTAAAAAAGCAACAACACAATCAAGAACCTGCATCAACTAACCAACAAAACAGCCAGGTAGCATCAAAATGACAGCATCAAATTCACACATAACAATACTATCCCTAAATGTCAATGGACTAAATGCCCCAATCAAAACACACAGACTGGCAAATTGGGTAAAAAGCCAAAACCCATCAGTGTGCTGTATCCAGGAAACCCATCTTACATGCAAGGATACACAAAGGCTCAAAATAAAGGGATGGAGGAAGATCTACCAAGCAAATGGAGAGCAAAAAAAGGCAGGAGTTGCAATTCTCATCTCTGATAAAATAGACTTTAAAGCAACAAAGATCAAAAGAGACAAAGAAGGACATTACTTAATGGTAAAAGGATCACTGCAACAAGAAGAGCTAATGATCCTAAATATATATGCACCCAATACAGGAGCACCCAGATACATAAGGCAAGTTCTTAATGACTTACAAAGAGACTTAGACTCCCACACAATAATAATGGGAGACTTTAACAACCCATTGTCAATATTAGACAGATCAACCAGACAGAAAATCAACAAGGATATCCAGGACCTGAATACAGACCTGGAACAAGCAAACCTCATAGACATTTACAGAACTCTTCACCCCAAATCCACAGAATATACATTCTTCTCAGCACCACATCACACCTACTCTAAAATTGACCACATAATTGGCAATAAATCACTCCTCAGCAAATGCAAAAGAACAGAAATCATAACAAACAGTCTCTCAGACCACAGTGCAATCGAGTTAGAACTCAGAATGCAGAAACTAACTCAGAACCGCAGAGCTTCATGGAAACTGAACAACTTGCTATTGAATGTTGACTGGATAAACAATGAAATGAAGGCAGAAATAAAGATGTTCTTCGAAACCAATGAGAACGAAGACACAACATACCAGAATCTCTGGGACACATTTAAAGCAGTCTCTAGAGGAAAATATATAGCAATGAGTGCCCACATGAGAAGAAAGGAGAGATCTAAAATTGACACCCTATCATCAAAATTGAAAGAGCTAGAGGAGCAAGATCAAAAAAACTCAAAACCTAGCAGAAGACAGGAAATAACTAAGATCAGAGCAGAACTGAAGGAAATAGAGACACAAAAAACTCTTCAAAAAATCAATAAATCCAGGAGCTGGTTTTTTGAAAAGATCAACAAAATAGACAGACCACTAGCCAGATTAATAAAAAAGAAAAGAGAGAATAACCAAATTGATGCAATAAAAAACGATAAAGGCGATATCACCACAGATTCCACAGAAATCCAAACCATCATCAGAGATTATTACAAACAACTCTATGCACATAAACTAGTAAACCTGGAAGAAATGGGTAAATTCCTGGACACCTGCATCCTCCCAAGGCTAAACCTGGAAGAAGCCGAAACCCTGAATAGATAAATAACAGGGTCTGAAGTCGAGGCAGCAATAAAGAGCCTACCACCCAAAAAAAGCCCAGGTCCAGAGGGGTTCACAGCTGAATTCTACCAGACATACAAGGAGGAGCTGATACCATTCCTTCTGAAACTATTCCAGACAATCCAAAAAGAGGGAATCCTTCCCAAATCATTTTACGAGACAAACATCATCCTGATACCAAAACCCGGCAGAGACTCAACAAGAAAAGAAAATTTCAGGCCAATATCCATGATGAACATAGATGCAAAAATCTTCAATAAAATACTGGCAAACCGATTGCAACAGCATATCAAAAAGCTCATCCACCATGATCAAGTAGGATTCATCCCGGGGATGCAAGGCTGGTTCAACATACGCAAGTCCATAAACGTAATTCACCACATAAACAGAACCAAAGACAAAAACCACATGATTATCTTGATTGATGCAGAGAAGGCTTTTGACAAAATTCAACAACCCTTTATGCTAAAAACCCTCAATAAACTAGGTATTGACGGAACGTATCTCAAAACAATAAAAGCTATTTACGACAAACCAACAGCCAATATCATACTGAATGGGCAAAAACTGGAAGCATTCCCTTTGAAATCTGGCACTAGACAAGGATGCCCTCTCTCACCACTCCTATTCAATATAGTACTGGAAGTTCTAGCCAGAGCAATCAGGCAAGAAAAAGAAATAAAGGGTATCCAAATTGGAAAGGAGGAAATCAAATTGTCTCTATTTGCAGATGACATGATTGTATATCTGGAAGACCCCATCATCTCAGCCCAAAATCTCCTGAAACTGATAAACAACTTCAGCAAAGTCTCAGGATACAAAATCAACATGCAAAAATCACAAGCATTCCTATACACCAGTAATAGACTTCAAGAGAGCCAAATCAAGAACGAACTGCCATTCACAATTGCTACAAAGAGAATAAAGTACCTAGGAATACAACTAACAAGGAACGTAAAGGACCTCTTCAAGGAGAACTACAAGCCATTGCTAAACGAAATAAGAGAGGATACAAACAGATGGAGAAACATTCCATGTTCATGGTTAGGAAGAATCAACATCGTGAAAATGGCCATACTGCCCAAAGTAATTTACAGATTCAACGCTATTCCCATCAAGCTACCAATGACCTTCTTCACAGAACTGGAAAAAAACACCTTAAACTTCATATGGAACCAAAAGAGAGCCCGCATAGCCAAGTCAATTCTAAGCAAAAAGAACAAAGCAGGAGGCATCACACTACCAGACTTCAAACTATACTACAAGGCTACAGTAATCAAAACAGCATGGTACTGGTACCAAAACAGAGATATAGACCAATGGAACAGAACAGAGGCCTCAGAGGAAATACAACATACCCACAACCATCTGATCTTCGACAAACCTGACAAAAACAAGCAATGGGGAAAGGAGTCCCTGTTTAATAAATGGTGTTGGGAAAACTGGCTAGCCATGTGCAGAAAGCAGAAACAGGACCCCTTCCTGACACCTTACACCAAAATTAACTCCAGATGGATTAAAGACTTAAACATCAGACCTAATACCATAAAAACCTTAGAAGAAAATCTAGGCAAAACCATTCAGGACATAGGTGTAGGCAAGGACTTCATGACCAAAACGCCAAAAGCAATGGCAACAAAAGCCAAAATAGACAAATGGGACCTAATCAAACTCCACAGCTTCTGCACGGCAAAAGAAACAGTCAGTAGAGTGAATCGGCAACCAACAGAATGGGAAAAAATTTTTGCAGTCTACCCATCTGACAAGGGGCTGATATCCAGAATTTACAAAGAACTAAAGCAGATCTACAAGAAAAAAACAAACAAGCCCATTCAACAATGGGCGAAGGATATGAACAGATACTTTACAAAAGAAGACATACAGGAGGCCAACAAACATATGAAAAAATGCTCATCATCACTGGTCATCAGAGAAATGCAAATCAAAACCACATTGAGATACCATCTCACAACAGTTAGAATGGCGATCATTAAAAAATTGGGAAACAACAGATGCTGGAGAGGATGTGGAGAAATAGGAACACTTTTACACTGTTGGTGGGAATGTAAATTAATTCAACCATTGTGGAAGACAGTGTGGCGATTCCTCAAGGACCTAAAAATAGAAATCCCATTTGACCCAGCAATCCCATTACTGGGTATATATCCAAAGGATTATAAATCATTCAACTATAAGGACACGTGCACACGAATGTTCATTGCAGCACTGTTTACAATAGCAAAGACCTGGAACCAACCCAAATGCCCAACGATGATAGACTGGATAGGGAAAATGTGGTACATATACACCATGGAATATTATGCAGCCATCAAAAACGATGAGTTCACGTCCTTTGTAGGGACATGGATGAACCTGGAAACCATCATTCTCAGCAAACTGACACAAGAGCAGAAAATCAAACACCGTATATTCTCGCTCATAGGCGGGTGTTGAACAATGAGAACACATGGACACAGGGAGGGGAGCACTACACACTGGGGTCCGTTGGGGGGAAATGGGGGAGGTGCAGGGGGGTGGGGAGGTGGGAAGAGATGGCATGGGGAGAAATGACAGACACAGGTGAGGAGACGGAAGGCAGCAAAGCACACTGCTATGTGTGTACCTATGCAACAATCTTGCATGTTCATCACATGTACCCCAAAACCTAAAATGCAATAAAAAAAAAAAAGAATTAAACACCAATCTTTGACCTATTTTAATAATCACTGTGCTCTAAAGAACAAAGCTGGCTGGCTTATTATTAATAACAGTATAATCCATGAACTTGTACTGTGTGATTCTGAAATTAAAGCTCCTTAAGAAATCTAGTTTTCTTCTATTGTCTACTTTGTATCCATTGTCATTTTTCATAGAAGACGTGACAGCTTCTGTTGTCTAGCTGTGTACAGTAAAGGTAGTTTTCAAGCCTGTGCAGTTTAAAAAAAAAAAAAGCTTTGCTTCTGAGTGTTCAAGCTTTATAGTCAGGAGAAGACATTTTTGAACCTTGATATTTTAACATTCCTGAGAATTATTCTGTATTGAGCATTCAATATTGTCATTTCAATATTAAACCATTCAAACAGCCATAGTACAATTTCCTCATCACATTATAGAAAAATTTTAATGATAATTAAATGTGGAAGCCACCAAAATGGACTCATAGGTCTTACAGACCCAGAAATCAAGAAGTAAATGGATGCTCCAAGATAGAATTGATTGTTTTTTATCGTAACACCACCCACCAACTCTTAGCAGTGCCCAGAGAATACCAATTAGGAAAGGCTCACTCAAAAATACTGCTCTAGAAGAAAAGCAGTCCAAAGAGTTACCCCTTATCTTTTCTACTGCTTTTTGCTTAGAAAGGAAGAAAAAACAAGATAGTGTTTAATGAGTACATTTGATTGGCACACCAATCCCTTCGCAGATGTCATTAGGCAGTATGGGTATTCTGTCAGCACAAGTGTCCAGGCTGATCTAGGATTGCATGTTTTCTTAGGAAAATGAACTACTACGTTGGTGAGTGTTATGCTGTCCTTCTCTATTGCACTTCTGTTACCATCTGAGAAGACAGCTGGTGGACAGCTCTGGTACCAAATGGCTAATGTAGAGGAAGAAAAACTGGGCAAAGGTACACAAAAGAGATCGTGCCCTCAGAAACAGGAGAAAGAGCAAAAATCCTGGGCAATATGAGCTACATATGTTTAACAATCAGTTCTGCTATGTGCACAAGTTTGGAAAAGTAAGAGGGGACAAGATTCTGAGGTAAAAATGAATGAGAACATGAAAATATCCACACTATTCACATCACCTTAGGTGTATTAAATAGAATGGGCTGTTTCTTCAGATGTCTTTTGAAACATGAAAGTCATGGAACACACGATTCAGTTTTAGTTACTACCTTTGGTTATTTAACTTTATCTGTGGTGATAAGCAAACAAGTAATAGCCGTTAATCAAAGAAGACAAGTGATATTTTTACTCTGAGACCAATGTTTAGTGTAAAATTTGCAGAGGAATTAGTGGGGGCGATTTGCTTCTTAGTCACAAGTGCCACCTTGAAGAAACTTGTTCCCAGCCATTGCTACATCCAGGCACAGAGAAATATGTAAGAAAAATTTGATTAAAAATTTGGCCTCAGGGTCATTTCAAAGCTCCAAAGAAAACAAATTTGATGGCATCAGTAAAGATTAATTCTAGGGAAACTATAATCTTTGTCATAAAATATCACTTGCTGGGCCTGCTTCTGGAGTTCTTCCTCTTAGAGAGCCTAGGCTGAATAAGGATTACAGCAATAGTTTTATGATATATGACTTAACACCAAACAAGATTTTGTGTATGTATATATAAGAAAAAGACCCCTTAATGGAGCCCATAGTGCTGAATTGCTTGACATTCAGCTGTATAATCTTTTCAACTCCTACTAAGCAGTTTTTTGGAACATGATTGAAAAGCTGAAACTGTTCCTTACACAATCTTTCCCGGCAGGAAAAAAAAAAATAAAAGCAATCCTTAAGGTTGGGTCTTATCTCCATGCAGATTTGGTACAAAATTCAAAACCTGTGATCATACAGTCTCACGAAGATTCAAGAACAAATGCCTTGACATCCTTAGACCTGTTTAAGCTCTCTCCTTTGGCATGTTTCAAAGACAACAAAGCATGCAATATCCTCATCTACCTGTGACCACTGATAAGAGCCGATTTGGCTTCTTTTTTTCTTTCAGGTTGTACAGGAAGAAATCCCCATTCCTTCCAGTTTTGTGAGACTGAGTTACCTGAGCAGTCGCACCCCTGGGTATAAAACCCTGCTTCGGATCCTCCTGACACATTCAACGATTCCTGTAGGGATGATAAAAGTACACCTCACGGTAGCTGTGGAAGGGCGACTCACACAGAAGTGGTTTCCCGCCGCAACTGATCTTATCTACACATTTGCTTGGAACAAGACGGACATCTATGGACAGAAGGTTTGGGGCCTGGCAGAGGCTTTGGGTATGTTGAACTAATTCTATGTAAATAGCAGTATTGCATGCACAGAACCGAAAATACTTGTTGCATATTAATTTGTATTTGGAATAATTATTGATTTTCTTCTATTTAAAGGATCTAAAGCATTTTTCATTTAAACACTCCCTTGGGGCCAGTTTTGAGTTCCCTTCGACACATTTTTGCTTCAAAAAGATTTTAGCTCCCCTTTCATGATGGCTGCATACCAGTGCAATCATGCAATATCTGACTTGTAACTGTCTCCAGAGCTGAATGCTGCCTTCTAAATGTGACCTTTGGTGTGGCGTTCTATAGGCCATGTTTTTGGATTTGACATTTAAACTGTCATTTCCACTTACAGACTACAAAATTCTAACTTATAGCCATCTCCACTTATTATCTTTTATGTCTAAGATGGTTAGACTTCATTAACTTGTTACTTCTGCAGGTTAAATTAAAAAAATCATTCTGCCTTCCTCTTCCTTTTGATATTTTGTGATCTCAAGACTTTAAAACCTAGAATCTTATAGATAGCAGGGACATTAAGAGGTTATTTGGGCCTATAGTTTTCAGATATTTAATTCTCCCAAACAAATGATATTTTTTTTAAAAAATGAGGCAAAGATAGATTTGCCAGTGTTTTATTTTGCCAAGAATATTTTTAGAAGAACTCACTATAACAAACTATTCCTACCACTACCATAATTTAATAAATGAGGGATACCTTAATATCAGAAAAAGAAAAAGTAGTCTGTTTTAAGAAATGATGGTAAGCAATCGAATCCTGACATTCAGAGAGAGACTAACACTAAAGTCGTTATTTCTCTTACTCTGTAGAAAACAGAAAAAAACTTCCTAAGGAACTTGATACAGGTCTGTAGACCTGCAGTTAGGGATCCATTGATCCTTGTACCTTCAGGCAGTAGCTCATGTAAATCACCTTTGGACAGATGAGAAGGTGATTCTAAAGCTCTCCAGAAGAGACAGTTAGACATCCTCCCTTGGAAGTGTCTATCATGGTATAATTCCCATAGAGCTGACCTATATTTCTTAGACTACAGTATGCCAATTTTTTCTTCCCAGAGTAAGAGAGGGAGAAAGAGAGAGAGAAAGAGAGAGAGAGAGAGGAGAGAGAGAAACTGATGACTCTTCTCTGCCTAAGAGACCCTCATATATTTAAATAATTAACTCATCTATTTATCTCTGTTGAACTTTACTGGAATGCAAGGAACATGGACAGGTTCATATTTCCTCAATAAATGGAAAATTATTGCAAAGACACACAAGAAAATAAGAAAGTTCAAGAAATCCCATCAGTAGCCTCACAAGCTGACCTCAAAATCTATGGCCTTGTTTCAGGATGCATTGCATTTCTAGAAGGTCAGCATCTGCTCTGTCACCTTAAAAACAGCTCAACTTTTTCCAAGTCCACTGCTTCCGACAGTGGTGGCTCAGCCATACATAAAACTGACTTCATCTCTCCTCCTGCCATGCTAACTACCCTCCTCTCTCAGCTCTTCACGTTCTATGGTCTGCTACCTTCCTGTGTATCTTGTATTCAGGTTCCTATTAGAGAAAATATTGTATTGTGTCAGCCATTTACTGTGCAGTCTAGAACACTCTCGTAAGGCAGAACTTTAACATTAGGCTACCATGAAGGTGGCTGACCAGCCTGCAGAGTCCTCCTCAATCCCTAGTCTATTGAGTGTAGTGGTTATGAAAACAACTCTGGAGCCAGACTCCTTCCCTGGGTTCAAATCATTCCTTCTCTACTTATGAGCTGTGTGACATTGGGTAAATTACTTAATCTCCAAATGCCACAGTTTCTCCATCTGTAAAGTATCATAAAGATTATATTACTCATAGATTTGTTATGATATTATGATTAAATGAGGTGAGTAACATAAAGTGCGTGGCACATCGTAAGCACTCAACACATGTCAGTTGCTGATATTGCTTTTATTCAGTTTTGTGGTGGCCAGGGTACTGTGATCACATAGTATAAAGCATGGAGTCTATCCAGGTATTTGTTGCCTCAGCTTCTCTAAGAAGGGTGTTGTGAGTATAACAGACACCTTGTGCTACTTATTCTCCATTTGCCCTCCCTGCCCCCGACCCCTCACAAACACACACACACATAATCTCTTTTCTATCCTTCTCTGTGCTGAGAGGCTGGCTTCCATGGACTGCATTCCCTGAATGCCTTTGCCCTTTAACTTCCCACTTGATTTGGTCAATGAGTGGCACCATCTGGAGACTGTAGAAAGCGAACAAGGTCAGGGTATTTATCCCTCTCCCTGCTTTACTGCAGACTACACTAGACAATAGCAGCTCCTGTCTAGTAGCCCCTCCTCCAAATCCCCGCGCTCTCTCTTGCCTTCTGTATCATCATTCCCTCCTCTTCCCCCTACAAGTCCAGAAGGTTTAACCAGTTATGCGAGTGCTTAGGTGGCTCTCCCTTCCTTGATAATTCTCTTAACTCTGCCCATGCCTTAATTCGAACTCTCTGTGGTGAACATTTACAAGCGTGGCATATCATTCCTGCTGAGAACCTCACTAAATTATACTGAAAGCCTCAAATTCTCTTCTTCATATTATCCCACAGCAATTGCTTCCCTAGGCAGACAATCCAAGATTCCCCTTTTTTCTATAGGTCCTTGTTTTCTCATTCTTTTAATTTATTTATTTTTAAAGCTTTATTTTAGGTTCAGGGATATGTGCGTAGGCTTGTTATATAGGTAAGTTCGTATCACAGGGTTTGTTGTACAAATTATTTTACCACCTATCTACTAAGCCTACTACCCAGTAGTTACTTTTTCTCATCCTCTCCCTTCTCCCACCCTCCAGTAGACCCCAGTGTCTTTTGTTCCCTTCTTTGCGTCCATGAGTTATCATCACTTAGCCCCACTTAGAGAACATGCGGTATTTGGTTTTCTGTTCCTGCATTAGTTTGCTAAGGATGATAGCCTCCAGCTTCATCCACGTCCCCACAAAAGACAGGATGTCATTCTTTTTTATGGCTGTATGGTATTCCATGGTGTATAAGTACTGCATCTATTTTATCCAATCTGTCATTGATGGGCATTTAGGGTGATTTCATGTCTTTGCTATTGTGAATAGTGCTGCAATGAACATTTGTGTACATGTGTCTTTATGGTAGAATGGTTTATATTCCTACCCAAAGAATGGGATTTCTGGGTCAAATGGCAATTCTGTTTTTAGATCTTTGAGGAATTGACATACTGCTTTCCACAATGGCTGAACTAATTAATGCTCTCACCGACAGCGTTAAATTGTTCTCTTTTCTTGACAACCTCGCCAGCGTCTATTATTTTTTGACTTTTTAAAAATTTGCATTTCTCTAATTATCAGTGATATTGAACTTTTTTTATATGCTGTTGGCCATATATATGTTTTCTTTTTAAAAGTGTCTATTCATGCCCTTTGCCCACTTTTTAATAGGGTTGTTAATTTTTTTCTTATTAATTTGTTTAAGTTCCTTGTAGATGCTGGATATTAGACCTTTGTCAGATGTATAGTTTACAAATATTTTCTCCTATTCTGTAGGTTGTCTGTTTACTCTGTTGATAGTTCCTTTTGCTGTGCATAAGCTCTTAAATTTTATTAGATCCCATTTGTCAATTTTTGCCTTGGTTGTGATTGCTTTTGGTGTCTTCCTCATGAAATATTTGCCAGTTTCTGTGTCCCAAATGGTATTCCAGGGTTTTTATAGTTTTGGGTTTTACATTTAAGTCTTTAATCCATCTTGAGTTGATTTGCGTATATGGTGTAAGTAAGGGGTCTAGTTTCAGTCTCCTGTATATGGCTTGCCAGTTATTGCAGCACCATTTATTGAATAGGGAGCCCTTTCCCCATTGCTTGTTTTTGTCAGCTTTGTTGAAGATCAGATGGTTGTAGATGTGTGACCTTATTTCCAGGCTCTCTATTCTGTTCCATTTGTCTGTGTACTGTTTTTATACCAGTACCATGTTGTTTTGGTTACTGTAGCCCTGTAGTATTGTTTGAAGTTGAGTAATGCAATGCCTCCATCATTTTTCCTTTTTGCTTAGGATCACCTTAGCTATTCGGGCTTTTTGTTGGCTTCCATATGAATTTTAGAAGATTTTTTTTTCTAATTCTGTGAAGAATGTCATTGGTAGTTTGATAGAAATAGCATTGAATCTGTAAATTGCTTTGGGCAGTATGGCCATTTTTATGATATTGATGCTTCTTATCCATGAGCATGGAATGTTTTTGTTTGTTTGTGTTATCTCAGATTTATCTGAGCAGTGTTTTGTAATTCTCTTTGAGAGATTTTTGACCTCCCTGGTTAACTGTATTCTTAGGCGCTTTATTCTTCTTGTGGGAATTGTGAATGGGAGTGTGTTCCTGATTTGGCTCTTTACTTGGCTGTTGTTGGTGTATAGGAATGTTAGTGATTTTTGTATATTGATTTTGTATCCTGAAACTTTGCTGAAGTTATCAGCTGAAGGACCTTTGAGGCCAATCTGTGGGAATTTCTAGATATAGAACCATGTTATTTGCCAAGAAGACAGTTTGACTTCCTGCCTTCCTATTTGGATGTCCTTTATTTCTTTTTCTTGCTGTATTGAGCTGGCCAAGACATCCAATACTATGTTGAATAGGACCAATGACAGACGGCATCCTTGTTATGTGCCAGTTTTCAAGGAGAATGCTTCCAGCTTTTGCCCATTCACTATGATGTTGGCTGTGGGTTTGTCATAGATGCCTCTTATTATTTTGAGCTATATTCCTTCAATACCTAGTTTATTGAGAGTTTTTTTTTTAACATGAATTGGTATTGAATTTTATCAAAGCCTTTTATGCATCTATTGAGATAATCAAGTGGTTTTTTTCTTTAGTTCCATTTACGTGATGAATCATATTTATTGATTTGCCTAGGTTGAACCAACCTTACATCCTAGGGCTGAAGCATACTTGATCATAGTAGATTAGCTTTTTGAGTGATGCTGGATTAAGTTTGCATGTATTTAAGGATTTTTGCATCAATGTTCATCAGGGATATTGGCCTGAAGTTTTCTTTTCTGTTGTGTCTCTGCCAGGTTTTAGTATCAGGATGATGTTGGCCTCATAGAATGAGTTGGGGAGGAGTCCCTGCTTCTCAGTTTTCTGGAATAATTCCGGTGGGAATGGTACCAGCTCTTCTTTGTACATCTGCTAGAATTTGGCTGTGAATCCACCTGGTCCTGGGTTGTGTTTTGTTTTTTGTTTATTTTTGTTTTTGGTTGGTAGGCTATTTATTAGTGATTCTTCAGAGCTCATTATTGTCTGTTTGGGAAATCAATTTCTTCCTAGTTCAGCCTTGAAAGGATGTATGTGTCCACAAATTTATTAATCTCTTCTAGGTGTTCATAGTGTTTCTGATGGTTATTTACATTTCTGTGGAGTCAGTGGTAACATCCCCTTTGTTGTTTCTAGTTGTGTTTATTTGGATCTTCTCTGTTTTCTTCTTTGTTAATCTAGCTAGCAGCCTATCTATCTTACTAATTTTTCCAAAAAAAAACAACACCTGAATTGGTTGAACTTTTAAATGGTTTTTTGTTTTTTTGTTTTTTTGTATTTTCTAATTCTTTATGATCTTCCTTAGACACCAGCTGGATTTTGAAGGGGTTGTTTTTGGTTTTGTTTTTTGCTTCTTTTCTTAAATTGTGACACTTAGAAATTTACCCAGTCCTCTCATGAAGAGCTGACCAATACAGTATCTAGTAGTCATTTCTTGCTAGGGTTCACATAAATGCAGCTCAACTTCATTTTTTTAATAACAGGCTTACTGAGGTATAATTCATAGACCATAAAGTTCACTCACTTAAAGTGTACAATTCATTGGTTTTTAGTATTTTCACAAGGTTGTACAACTATCACCAATATCTAATTCCAGAATATTTTCATCATCACTCCACAAAGTAACCCTGAACACATTAGCAGTCACTCCCCACTCCGCCCTCCCCCGAGTCTTAGCATCCACTAATCTCCATTTTGTCTGTATGAATTTATCTATTCTTGATATTTGAAACACATGGAATCATACAATATATGATCTTTTGTGTCTGGCTTGTTTTACTTGGCATAATGTTTTCAAAAGATCCATTTTCTGACAATGGTAAAATATCTGAACCGTTGGTAGAACGAAATTGGAGAATCTACTACTCTGAGGATGGATAGTGAGCTCCATAAGAACATAATAGATGATAAATAGTTCAGGTGATAAATGAATGGAAACAGAAGGGATCAAATATGCAACCATTGAGCTGATACTTTAATATTTATGATTAATCTAAATAAACAAACAAACGTATATTTGTACTCCTGGAGATATTTTATAATCACTTAACTAATATGGGAAGAAATAGACTGAATTTTGCAGCAGCAACAGTGCTATACCTGACACTTTACAGATTTGCTTCAAATTCAGAAATACTAATATAGCTATTTGGTAGGCAGAATAATAGCCACCCACACAAAGATTTCCATCCTTGGAAGCTATGAATATGTTATGTTCCCTGCCAAAAGATAATTAAGGTTACAGATGAAATTAAGACTGTTAACTTCTGATTTGAGATTGGAGATTACCCTGGTCTATCTGGGTAGGCTCAATTTGTCATAAGGGTCCTTATAAGTAGAGAAGGGAGCAGAAGGGAAGGTCAGAGTTATGTAAGAATATAACTATGGAAGAAAGAAACAGAGAGATGCAACATTGCTGGTTTTTTTTTTTTTTTTTTGAGATGGAGTTTCGCTCGTTACCCAGGCTGGAGTGCAGTGGCGCGATCTCGGCTCACTGCAACCTCCGCCTCCTGGGTTCAGGCAATTCTCCTGCCTCAGCCTCCTGAGTAGCTGGGATTACAGGCACGCGCCACCATGCCCAGCTGATTTTTTGTATTTTTAGTAGAGACGGGGTTTCACCATATTGACCAGGATGGTCTCGATCTCTTGACCTCGTGATCCACCCGCCTCGGCCTCCCAAAGTGCTGGGATTACAGGCTTGAGCCACCGTGCCCGGCCCATTGCTGGTTTTGAAGATGAGGGAAGAGAGCCACAAACAAAGGAATGCAAACAGCTACTAGAAGCAGGAAAAGGCAAAGAAATGGATTTTCCCTTTGAGCCTCTGGAAAGGAATTCAGCCCCGCAGACACCTTGATTTTTGCTCAGTGAGACCCGTTTGAGAATTCTGACCTCCATAACTGTAAGATAAGAAATGTTTCTGTTTAAAGCCTTTAAGTTTTTGGTGATTTGTTACACCAGAGATTGGAAACTAATATAAGCCATGACCAGCATTCATACGGTCCAGTTATAGCAAGGATTTTGGTTAAAACAGTGACCAGAAAGGTCTCTTACTCTTTTTCCTCCCATGCCAGTTAAATACGAATCTCTGGCCCACTCACTTCCGGGTGTTGGAGAAAGAAGGGTTCAGGTTTAAACAAGCTGAATTTAAAGTGATGGTGAATATCTAAATTACTTTGAAATGTGGAACTCTTGTTTTCCACATAGCTCAGCTGTGGGGAATTGGTGTAATCTCTAAGGGCTAGAATATCACAAGAGCAGAATAGAGTGTTGAGGGACAGCGAAAATGAGAAAAGGCGTGCTTGACAGCCTAGGATATACCACTTTTTTTGTAAAGAAACAGACTTTGCAGCTGAGGGAATAATACCAGAGGGAATAAATTACAAATAGGGATTGTGTGAACTCCTTCCTTGGAGAAGTATCAGTGGTAACTGATAAGATTGATTAATCCAAGTACAATATTGATCAAGTGGAAGAAGAGTAAAATCACCCCCAGGGTTCCAGTACAAAAGCCACAATCACTAGTTCATTCGGCTTAAAGATTTTGTTGTCTGATACACAGACAAGCCTCCCCTGCTAAAAACTCCATGTGAGCGTTTGAAATAATTTGGCCTTAGTGCTTTATTCTCTGACTCTAAATAAAGTACGATGTCTGGAAATCATTGTATTTTATTTAGTTTCTTTCCCAACTCTGCTGCTTGCAAAACAATGTAAAAAAATCATTACTGTTAAGTTCATAGGGCTGTTAAAATTCTAGAGATGGCTTATTTAATTTGACAAACTGGCTTGTTCAGGGGCTCTGATCTGCATCCATTATGCGAATTTTGTCAAAATAATTCCCGATGTCCGCCTGTGTCTGCATACATTATCAATATGTAATAATGCATTCTGCCTCATCTTTATTTTAATTAAATTAAATTGCAGCAGTTTGGAGTCCTGGAAGTTCAGGAAATCAGCCATCCGCTGTTAGTAGCTCTGCTATAAACAATTCTATTTTTCTTCAAGGTTAGTGGCAACAACAATTGCATAATTATTTAGTACAGTAGTTTGGCAACAAAGAGTGATGTTTCTGGGAGAACTAGACTTCCTAAAGGTTCACGACACATAGGAGTCTGTCTAAATTGTGTTAGAGAGAAACAAGGGAACATTAATAGTAATAGGTGCTAAGCTATGGTTGCTTTGTGCACACAAAACATTCCTGAGAACGATGCTTTAGTGTTCATAAATTTCCCTTCAGTAAAACCTAAGCAGGTTGGGCAGCCACAAAAATAGCATCCACTGAATATTTTAATAATAAATGGGTAGTGCTTTATAATTTGCAAAGTACTTTCACATACATTATCTCATTTTAATGCTTATAACATTCCTGCCTGGTAGGCATGGCAGAATTAGTATGATCTTCATGTTGCAGAGGGGAAAACTGAGGGTCAGAAAGAAAAAGTGGCTGGCCTAGAGTCCTGTACGGGGATTCAAACTCGTGTCTCCCAGTCCTGAGTTCTGTATGCCTTTCACTGCTGCCTCTCCTCACTAAAGTGACCAGCCCACCTTACTGAGTACCCAATTCAACGCCCCAGTGGTTTTCTGTCAGAGAAGCTAGCAGAGATAATAATCTTTCATCATTTCTCTCCACTCATGAATTCATAATCATTAAATGAGAGCAGGGCCGTTTTATCCATTCAACTTTATAGGCACAGTGCCAAGGAGATGAGTTTTCAAGGACCTACAAAATATTTGCTACCTAAAAAACAAGTTGACTGTCACTAGAAGATGAAAAGGAAATCTGAAAATCAACATTAATAAATGTTTAAATAAGTGTCAGAAAAATGGAGCATCATGTCAGCTTGTGAACTACAACTCAATTTTTGTGCTTACTTATGAAATATGTCTAATGTGGGATATGAGTTGTATACATTTTAATATGTTTTATATAAGATAGGACCACCAAAAGTAAGAGTTCCTACCAAGGTTTTCAAATGGCCTTCACTAATACTTTCATAAGCAAGTGGTCTTGTGCCCATTTCAAACTGCTGGTCACGCCCATTAGTAGATTGTGAAATCTATTTGGTGAGTCAACCAGCATTTTTGTTTTGAAAAATTGAATAGAATGTGATAGAATATAATAGAACCAAAATGAACAGAACAGAATAAAATAGAACATATCAGAATGTGATGCTACAAAGAGAGTCTTGGAAAACTTTGTTTCGTGTGTGTGTGTGTGTGTGTGTGTGTGTGTGTGTGTGTATCTCCCTATGTGGATGCTGGGCCACAATTAACAAATCAGGTTTTTCATCATGACTTTCAGATATGAAAGTTTGAAAGCCATCGGTAAGATGATAAGCCCAGAAACACAAAAAATTAAATGATTTATCAAGCCATGTTACTTACTTTCCAGATCAGCATTTGTAACTGTTCTTGCCTTCTGGTCCCCTCTACCAACCCATATCAGAAGGGACTATGGAGGTATCCCTTCAACATTGGGTTACCACATAATTTATCATTCAAACCAGTTGCTTTTGAGGGTAAAAGGAGATACTGTTAATAATTATGTCAAGAAAACAGCATAACCAAGCACCGTCTTGGGCCATTTGGGTTACACGGCTCTTCTACTTCAGGGCTATCCCCAGCTTCCAGTCCTTATCTCTTAAATTCTGAACAAATAAAAAGTTATTTACTTAGCACTACTGAATTGTGGTTCTTTCTCCTTAATCGCTGTTATCTAGCATAGTAGATGAAAGCATTTGTCTATGAGTTTCTGGATTTGAGCTCTGGCTCTGCCATTTACTAGCCATGTGACCTTGGACTTAACAACTTCATTTCTTTGAGTCTCTATGATATAATCTATCAAACTGGAGTAAATATAGTTTCCTCATGAGTTTTTGAGTCTTCAAATTAGGTCATATGCACAAAAACATATATAACTGTTTTGTATTATACAAACATAATGCATATTATTTTGTGGTAATTATTAGGGTGACCATTGGTCAAAATTCCAGAAAATAGGTAATCCTTCAAGGTATGACTTCTCTCCCATGAAAAATTATCCTGCCCTGTATAATACTCACCATATCTCCAGTGCTTCTCAGGTCACCTGCCTGGCACATCGAGCAGCTTAGTGAAGGTTTGCTGCGTCATTAAATAACAGCACCTCACTTTCCATTGCAATATTGAAACCCTTTTAATCAATCACATTGTTTCAAATGATAGCCAGTCCATTTTCAAGGTGAGTCTATTTCCAAAACCTCTCCCTTCCCCAAAAATATGCGTAAATACTGCTAAGGGATAGTAATCTTATAAGTTTTTACTGGGTAGGGACAGGGAGGGTTGTTGTTCTTCACTTGTTTTTGATTGCACTGGAGAGAAACTAACTCTCTAGCCACCCTGACCTTTAAATCTCTCAAAGCTACCCAGTCTCAAGGCCTTACACACATGCCACTCTCTCTGCCTAGAATGCCTTTCCCTATAAAGGTAAACCCCTTCTTGATAAAGAGGCTTTTCCTTGCCTCCCCAGTCCAACATAAAATTTTCTGGTTACACTCTCTCATAATGGTCAGCATTTTCTCATCATAACATTTATTACAATGTGTGTGTGTGTGTTTGTGTTATTTGTTTTACTTTTATGTTTGTTGTTCTCACTAGAATATAACCTCCACTGGGCGCAGGGATGCTGTCTTGTTCAACCTCATATTCCCAGTGCCCCACAAACTGCCTGTCAACAAGAGGTACCCATGAAATATTGCGTATTTGTTGAATGACTGAACAAAGAAATGAATAAGGACAGAGGCTCAGGGTGACCCCTTAGCCTTGCCTATGTAATGGTGGGTCTGCGCAGAGAGAGGAGGACAGTGCCCAGGTACACAGAGGCACTCACAAATGTTATACATGAGCCAGTATATCACTCTGCCTTTGGGGGCTTATAGGTTATCCATGTTGGCTTTTATGCAGGTAGGCTTGGACAAAGCAGCCAGAAAAAGAAATCTCGTAATATTAGGTTTTAGTGTACAGAACCTCGTGGCAAAACTGTTGCATAGCTGTCTGACTTCTGGATTCTTTTAATTTCCTACCTTTCTCTTCATTCAACTACCTCACTCTTATACTATCATGTTTAACCCTTATCTTTGTAAATAGGTAGGGTAAAGGTCTTAAGTAAGGGATTGCCAAATCAAATCCAGAGATTCGTTGAAAGGATAATACATCATGTCCAGGTAAAGTTTATTTTAGGGCAAGAAAGATGGTTCAACATTGGGAAATCCATTGCTATAATTCACTGTCTTAACAGATTAAAGGGGAAACCATGTGAATATGTCTGTAAGTGCAAAAAAGACACTTGATGAAAATTCAACACCTGATTCTGACACTCTTAGTAAGCTAGGAATAATAAACAAAGCATTTCAGGCCACTGGGCAGTGTGTCAAATTGAGGAGCCTCTGGTCTCATCTTATCCTACAATAAATCACTAGAGAATAGGGAAAGATAGAAGACTCTCAGAGAGCGGGTACTTGTTTTAAATAGATAGCATTTTAGCTGCATAGTCTTGGTCTGTTGTTGCCATGGCCCTCATTTGGTTCTTCAGGTCTTTTGTCTTTGTTGTTGCTTTTGTTTTTGCATTAATCTTGTATTTTAAAAGAATGGAAAATATTTATTGTTATATTTAATAATCCCTTTTGGAGAAGAAGGTTTTCATCTTGTTTGGTATCTTATAAATGTCATGAAATTATTTTTAGATGTTCCCTGAGTTCATGAAGGTAACATGTAAATTTCTCACATTGACTATCAGACTACCTTTAATTATATATTGCCTTCATAAATGCAACCATTATAAATTCTGAAACCTTAGCCTGAAGCTGTTGAAAGTCATCTGCTTAATCTTGTCATATTTCACACATCAGCTTCATTGCATGGTACCTTTACCTTGGCTACTTAATGTCAGTCTCCTATCCTAGCCCTTATAAATGAATGTCACAGTAACTAAACTAGGTAAGAGGGACACCGCGACCCTCAGCCTCTTGCCATCCCCATGTCATATAAATGCTGCTGCTCTGATAAGTAGAATGAACATTCAGTTATTTTTCCAATGTCAAATGGCTTTGGAGGAGCATGCTACAGTCTTTTACCTAGTCTTCTTTACAAGCCAATGTAATATTTGCAAGATGACTAACAGTGAAGTCAGAGGTGCAATCCTGTGACCAGAGGATAGAAGCCTCTGCGAAAGTAACAAGACCATCTCGACAATCAGAGACTCTTGGTTAAGGAGCATTCCATTAATATCTCTGTGTGGAGGTGAAGGAGAGAATACAAAAGGGCAGAAATCCAGATGGAATTAGGAAAGGCACAAGGGAGGTGATCACATGGCTCAGAGGAAGTATTATTCCGTAATAATCACTCACTGTCAACTGCCTTCCCAATATATGTGCACCAGCACGAACCCATTATGCTAGCCCCTGGGAAGCATAGTCCAGGACCCCTTATCCACTTATCCCTGCTCACTGCCAGTCTAGTCTACTTTCTACAGCTTCTCTGAGATGTTGATGACTTTTTTCCCTTTCTATTATACTCGTCTTCCTAGTCCCCACTCCAGAGTGCCAGAGACTGAATCTGTGCCCTGTACCATGCTATGCTGATGATCAGACATGATAAGCAACAGGCCGCCTGGGACATGGTAGTGGTCCACTGTGCTTATTTAGCTGAGGTTTAGCTGTCATACTGTCAGGCAAAGTATGGTGTCAGGATAGCATTTTCAGTGCCAGCTCCAATATAACCATTTTTCCTATATTTAATTATAGGGGAAAAATCGGCATTTAGTGCATTATAGTCTGCTTCCATGAGAGAAAGTCTAGCGTTAGTTGCTACTGTATTTGCTAGTTCTTGTGAGTTTGGAGAGAAGCAACTCCATGGGGTGAAACATTTGCCTTCTCATAAGCTGATTGCAAGTTCCAGGATTATGTTAAAGTTGGCTGCTGTCAGAAAGAAACTTTACCTTGTTACCCTGAGCAAGGAGCCACATATGAAATACCCCAACACACAGCTATTCTCATTAAATCAGCTGGAAATTTTGGACAAGTCTTAAATATAAATTATAACTTCATTAGCTCATAGAGCTTTCTTGGGAGGAAGTAAATCTAATAAAAATTAGAGGGAACTTACTAAGTGGTTGCTTGTTGCTATTTGCTGTGACTGGGGAAAAAAAGTAATATAATTGTGGGGTTTGCAGCCAATGCACTTTTTTGTTGTGGACTGGAGAGCAATTCACAGAGCAGATAGGAGGAGGTGAAGAGTACGTATGTCTCATTACCACTGCATTGAGAACTCCTTAATTGATGCTTTATGTAAGCATTTCCTGCTTCAGAGTTGGGAGGATCTTTAACTGTTACTGAGAGAGAAAAAGTAGGCTCCAATCCACCATCACAGGTCACCAGGGCACACTACTTATTTGCAAAACTGCGCAATCACCTTCCGGAGAAGGGATTCTAGGAGAGCTCACCAGACTTACAATGTACAGAAGGCAGATCCAGTAATTGCCAGGAGTACTGTGGGGAAGGAGATGATGGCTTTAAGGGAACTTGTAATTATTGTCATTGTGATTATTTATTAAAAGACTTTTAAATGTTGGCAGCAGAAGCAGAAACTGTGTTATCCTACACACCAACATGGCCCTCAGTGTGCTTGCTAACCACCTGATTTTTTCAGCATAAGATTCTATTTGGCTTTTGGATTTGATCCTAAACCAGAAGTTATTAAATGTAATCTAGAAAGAATACAATTTAGAGTGTTAGTGCTAAAGAAGGATTAAAAGGATTGTCTACTATAGTGGTCTTTGAGCTGAGATCTTTATTTGGACTTCAGAAAGTCAGTGAACTCCCAAGGGTTATATACAAAATTGTGTATGCATATGCATTTTTCTGGGAAGAATGTCCATAACTTTCGTTAGATTCACAACAATGTGCTCCCTGAACCAAAAGAGCCTAAGAACCACCAATTCTAGTCACTCCCTCCCCACTATGCTACCAGTAAAAAGCACAACTCCGGAGATGGAGAATAACTTGATTGAGCCTACACAGCTGGTTAATGATAGATCTGAGAGTTAAGTCTTTTCTGACTCTTGGTCCAAAACCAACTCTTTGCACTTTGCCAGAATTGTTTTAGCAAGTAGAGGGGCTGTATGAGATATCAGGGAGACTGTAGACAGTATTGAATAGTACCGTAAGTGTAACTTGAACTAGATTACCTTTGAGATCCCTTTCCCCCTGAGAGTCTATTTCCACCCACCTTAATAGAGAACAACATTGGCAGAGGTGATTAGTTCCCCTCCATACCAGTACATTGGCCTCCATTGCTAATAATGCTTGGTTAAGGATAATATTAAAATGAGTTTGCATTTCATTAGTCTTACCAGCCGATGGATGATAGAAGGGCATCCCCACCAGGAATGGCTACATAATTTGCAGGGCCTAGTGAAATGAAAATGAAAATACAGAACCTCTTGTTTAAAAAGTATTACAAATTTCAAGACAGTTACTGAAGAGCATTAAACCAAGTGTGGGGCCCTCCTAAGCATGGGTCATACCCATGAAGATGGCCCTGATCCCTCTTTTAAGTTTTGGTAGAGGGGAGGACAAAGAGAAGGCAGCCTGCAATTTAAAATTGGCCACAAATTATCCACAAAGTCAGAGAGTTGGGTTTTTGTGATTACAGGGACTTTTTGGCCTGCCTGTGAATGTGCTCACACACACATGCACATGCACACACAAATCAGTTTGACTAAAATTACCCTAGTTTCCCTTCACCTAATGCCAAAAACCAAAACTAGTTGGCTTTATTTTTTCATTTTTGGGCTTATGGTTCTGGCGTTGCTTAAGCACCCATTTTCATTTCCAGTTTTCATAACCAAATGATAAAGGAAGGACTAAGCTCTTCAGGGGCATCTCAAGAGTCAGGTAGAGGCAGATACTCAAAAGCAATGGTAGACCACAGACCAACCGGGGCTATTTTAAGCTGCCAGAAAGGGGAAAAGCAGCTTCAGGATACGCAGTATAATGAGCCAGTGTTCTCAGGCTTAGAAAGTTGTGAGGATAGAATGCAATGTAAATTTAAGAATCAGAAATCTGGGATTCCAACAGGTAAGCAGGTTTACCAAGAGGGGAAATGACTAGGACTTGCTATACTTGAGCTATACATAGTTCACTAGAGCAAAGACACTCAAGCTACCACTTGCTGCATTTCCCATTTCAGTGGCATACCAGGGTTCCAAGTTTAATGCACAACATCTGTGCTGCATAGGAGTCGAAGCCAAATGTTGGGTGATGTCCCATTGGTTAGTTATATGCAGAAACGAAAACATATTGTACACGAAGTGGAATTTACATTTGCAGCACTCGAAGCAAACTTAGTCTTCTCAGTAAACCAAAAGCCAGTTAGCACAGGAAAACATAAATTGGGAAAATCAATTTTTATTAGATTCATATGTAGTTGGTTGCTGCATAAGTGGCCTAGGACTCCAAAGGCAGCTTCCTGAGTGCATTTTTCACTATAGTAGTAAAAAAAAAAAAAAAAAAAAGGCAGTCATACCTGCACTTCTCCCACAAAGGTAGACAGAAATTATACTACCACAGCTTAATGCTGCATAAAGCGTCTCTCTTCAGTTTTATAGCACAGCGCCAACCTGAAAGCCCAAAATAAAGCTTAATGTCCATAAATATATGGTACCAACCTAATAAGAGCATTTATTTACTCAATCCTTCATATATTTATCCACTTTGAGTGACCAATGCTGTGCTAGGTGCAATGTTGTACCATGCTAGGTGAAAGAAATTTGCAGTCAAATTTCAACTCTTATCAGAATTCAGTAGCCAATGTATTATCCACAGAATTGTCAACTAGTATAAACATGAAGCAAATAGTTTACAGTTTTCTAATGTGCTGTTAACTCTTTGTTTGCAGTATCTGTGGGATATGAATATGAAACGTGCCCTGACGTTATTCTCTGGGAGCAAAGGACAGTCGTTTTACAAGGTTTTGAGATGGATGCTTCTAACCTAGGAGGCTGGTCTTTGAATAAGCATCACATTTTGAATCCTCAAAGTGGTAAGTAGCTTTTTAAATTTTTATTAATACTACTTCGCTAATGCTGTATAATACATATTCATTGCAGAAAATTCGGAAAGTACAATATAAAAATTACTTGTAAGAACACTAGTTAGAGATGTCCACATTAGTACATTTCCTTTCAAACATAATAATTCTATTTTTAAAGAATTACTGTTAGTGTGGTGAGAATCAGAACACTCTCATCTTCAATCTATCCCTTCTCTGGACCACTCTCCCTGCTGTCCTCCTCGTTTGCAATTTAAAAGTTAAATTAATCAGGAGAAGGGCGGAGAGGAGGCCCCTCCGAGCTTATGCTTTTCCCAGACAAACTGAGTTTGCTACCCTGGTTATAACTCATTCATCCAAGTTCCTCTACCTCCTGGTTCATCTTAGTGGGAAAGCAATCATTGGTGTTTGCAAACAGCTTTCCTTTGAACATCTACTGTGGAATCATCTCCCTTTTCATCTAAAGAGACAGATTCTCAACAAGTACAGTAGGACATGTACATTGGGTTATTTTTCCAGAATTGGGGATCAGAATGTACTGAGGACCCTACACGCTTCCATCCAGCCATCCTTGTATCCATCTAACTTTGTGGAACAGGTGGCTAAGGCCAGACAATCTTACAAGGCCATGAACTGACCAAAGCTAAGAGATCCATTTTATAATCACATCCATGATATCACTTCATTTGTACCACAGTCAAATCAGCTATGTCAACCAGCCCCATAAGCTAGGAAATTTTGAATGGCAGAGCTAACCAGATTTGCTTTAATCATAGAAAGAGACCACCTAGTATAGTCCCAATGTGGGACCCTGAAGGTGAATGAGTCTATTGCTGTATGCCCCCATTATACCTCTGTCCCCTCCTTCAAGAAAGAGTCGGAATTCCATATCAAACTGGTTTTTTTTTAAGAGCAAAGATTCAGGCTGAGATATAAAATGTCAACTTTTTTTCTGTTGTCAAAAGGAGAGCCACAGTTTTAAAAGTACAAAAACGAAAGGGCAGATGCCACTTATTAAATTATTAGGTTTTTTGTTTTGATTTGAAAGAGTATGACATTTTAAGCAGCCGTTTCTTTTCCACTCACTTTTATTGGCTTGTATGGATTGTCTCTTTCAAATGCCTGTCATTGACATTAAACACAAAGTGGGAAATGACCTCAATCGAGCCAGCCCCCAGCTGTGTGCTCCCAGTCCTGTATCCTCTTACCATTTGCTTCACACAGACTTGAAACGTTCAGAGCAGAAGGGAGTCATTCAGAAAGTTGGCTTTGGTGGGGGGGGCCCTGATTTCCACAAATGTGTTTTGTCCACCCCTAATTCACCAGTAATTAGTTTTTAGGTAATAGGCATCAAATTATTTCTGAGACTTTTTAACAGTTTTATTGAAGTGTAATTTATACATCATAAAATTTACCCGTTATAAGTGTGCACTTCAGGGATTTTTCGTAAATTTGTAGTTGTGCAACCATCACCACAACCCAGTTTTAGAATATTTTTATCACCCCCAAAAGATCTCTTATGCTCATTCACGGCCCCACTAAATCTGCTTTGTGTTTCTACCTTTCCGAGAAATTTATTCCAAGAAAGAAGCCTTCCTTTGGGTAGTTTTTTAAAAAGGAACATTTGTTCATTTTATCATCTCATTTGTAGACGTGAATTTCCAACCAAGAACTCATCACACTTGCTAGGAAACAGATCTGAAGCCAGCTCTGCTGCTGCCTTTCAGCCTGACCTTGGACACAAAAACCTCTCTTGGGACATTTTCGAAGTCTAAATCCCACCCACAAAGGCAGTTTTAGAAACAGGAATGATAAGTGTGACGGAGCAGCTTTGGGAAGACCAATTTAGAAAGCAATGCTCTTTCCCCCTCGGGTCAGACAGTCTTTTCTGACTGATTAAGGCGAGAGCAGCGTCTCTCCAAATACCCCCACTTCACTTGTCTCTGGAAAAAACAAAACTCTTTAGGCATCCTGCTTTTTTGATCAGAGACAGATAGCAGATTAAAAACCAGAATCTATCTTCCCCCAGTTTCCTCTCACTGGTTAAAAAGACACCTGTAATTAGATTGGATGTCTGCTGCCACTCTATGCTTCAGTTTTTCTTTGGCTCAAAAATCATTATGCAGCGGGTAGTTTCCAGCAGGCAGTGTTTTCAGACCATTTGTCATTTCCATTGCTGCAATTATATTTACCTGACAATTAACCATTGGTTGTGGAGGATTGTTTCCCAGTATTAGGTGTGATATACAAAGAAGGTTCTGATTTTCACTGAGATAAAAACACCAGAAACTTGTGGTTTTCATTATTATTCCTTTTAAGTACATCTTCTTAGTGATTATACAGAGGGTATATTCATTCAGTTTAAGAAAACTCGGTTCTTTAAAATTATAGGAAAGGTGTGCATACCTGTTACAGAACTAAGCTATTTATTTGGTATATCTTTTATCAAACATATTCCCTAGTGTTTCCTGCCAGTCACTTGTTTAAAATTATTGAAAAGAACAATCTAGCTCACTAATTGGATATTGTCATCTGTCTCAAAATGGGTAAAGAATTTCTTTTAACTTATCCTCCAAAATAGGCTAGTAGTTTGCCGACAAATGGTTTTACTGGGAGGAAAAGTAAATATCCATTGATCACACTGGCGTATCTCCCAGTTTGTGTTTATATCCTCTCAGTCAAGTACTAAGAGAAATATGTGTTGTGTCTCTTTGTTGTTCATAAATCTGAAAAATGGTTTCTTCCTTGAAATCAGCATAAAGCACCACCCACTGGCTTTCAAGGAGATTTTTTATTTCAGACATATTTATAAGCATCAAAAGAAGTTCTGAACATAGTAGCAAGAGGGTATGACTAGTATGTTTAAAAGCGTGCTTACCTTATTACACAATGGACTTGCCTTTTGGCAAAGAAAAGGAAAACTTTGAGGAGAAAATGTGCAGTAGGCCCCATTCGGTGGGGTTTCATTGTTAACTGTAAACAAGATACCCAATCCTTAGCAGGAAGTTGGCCTTCACATAAATAATGTGTGTTGTCTAGAATCATTTGATTCCCTTTTCAAAACGAGCATGTGTGGCAGAATAAGCTGGAAAGGAGGCAGCAGTAATTGATCAAGATTTCTAGGAACCTAAACAAAATATTTTCAAAGCAACATTTTGCAAAAGAATTGGTGTTAAATCATGGTTGCTAGATGGCATGGCCTGGTTCTCTGTAATGGAACGTTAAACAGATTCTTGAAACAACAAAAACACCCTTCAAAATGATCTATTTTTCCAGGGCAATACAAAAGGGGTTTGCCCATTTTTGTTTTGATTGCTTCAGCTTTAAACAGGAATGGTAATTTCAGTACACGGGCACTTTAGTACCTTGCGTGAAAGCCAGACATCAATTGTTGAGATGTAATCAGAAAGTACATTGCCTTATGTTTTATTTCCTTTAATCATTCTTCTTCTTTGATGGAGTGCTGGGCTTTCTAATGGCAAAGGGGAGTTTTAGAATTGCAGGCTTAGAAGAATGGTTTAGAATAGCCATCTTTGGTTTTTAAATTGCCAGGAGGCTGGTAATAACATGTCATTTTGAGGGTAATTGTTAACTATACCATTATATTGATATAAAAAAATGGAGATCTACCTGTGAAAAATAGATGTTAATAGCAAATCTGGTATTTCCAAGCCAATAATTGGAAAGATTTTTGAATGATATACACGATAGTGCATTGCTGAAATACTGACATGCTAAACAGTGGTTTCCTCATTTATTAAAGAACATATCATAGTCTCGTTTGTAGAATATTCAGTTAACAATCATCAGGAGATTTCTTTTCAATGGTGTTGTGCAACTGTCATTCCAGTTCTAATTCAACTCCTCCCAATTCATTTGAATTAATATATTGACCAGGTTGCAATTAAATGTTTTTTGGGAAATAAAATTCAGTCTTATTAATCTTACTTAATTAACTATTCTAAATCTTAAGAAAGGACTCTACTACCTAATAAAGTTATTAATAAAATAATAAGAAAGTAGCAATCCTCAAGATATCTCATAGTTCTGCAATAAAAGACCAATTTGTTAGGGCATAAACTCACAGCTGCTCCTGCAAATCATATTTTGCAAAAGTAGCCAGAAAGCACCCTGGAAGGAAAAATAAAAATACTTAAATTTGAAATCCAAATACTATATGATGGATGGGATTTCTGTTTGCTGGAAGGTCCTTTCCAAGCATATATTGCCACCCTGGTATCATAGCACGTTTTAGTCTCTTGTTTATTTTTGCCAGCAATGTTCCTACCTCAGAGTGCTCACTAGTTTCTTTGGTAGCACTGTGGGACCAAAAGTTGGAAGAAAACTAAGGAGGCATTTCAGGAAATGTTGAGGGAGAGTAACAGACCATGCAAGGAGATAGACAGCAGGGGAAAAGGTAGAAAAAATAAGGTTTAACTGTGTAACTGCATTCATTCATTGGCTATCAGTGATTTCAGTCTGACACATGGGCATGCCTTCCCACAACATGGATGTTTCACCTGCCCTGGCTCACTCTGGGCTGACTTGAGCTATTTAGCACAGCAGGACTTGTTTCTTGGGTTTTCTGCCCAGGCTCAGCAGGTTTGCAAAATCATTGGAATTTAGACAAGAAAACTACAAGAAACTCAAAGCCTATTTTCAACATTTACTGAGCACTTATCATGATTTCGCCATGGGGATTGGCATGGAAATCCAAAAAGGAGTAAGACAGAGGATCTGCCTTCAAGGAACTCATTCATGTTCTAATGGGAAAGATAGAGAAGTAATACGAACTGTATCACATAATGTGCCAAATGTTATAGTAGAGCTATGGAAAAAAAAAAAAAAACTATGGGCATACAGAGGAGGGAGTAACAAATTCTGCCTGGATGGAGTATTGAGGAAAACTTGAGCTGAGCTTTGAAGGATGGGTAGAACTTCTCCAGGCAGGCAAGATGAGGAAGGCATTCAGGATAAAGAGAATAGCAAGGACAGAATCATAGAGGAATGGAAGCAGGTGAAAGTAACCATAAGTAGTTTGCTCTGGCTAGAACTCAGGATATAGATGAAAGCATGATGACGGGGAGACTGAAGAAGTAGTCAAGGGCCAAATCATGAAGGACTTTGTATACCTTAACAATAAGGAATATGCCCTTTATCTTAAAGGGATGTGGAACTATTGAAAAGCATTAAGCCGCAGCCTGAAATAATCTCTATGACGGGAGTCGGGACGAAGCTTTGGAAATGGGTATGCATGGAGATCAGGAGACCAAGAAGATAAGAGAAACTAAGCTAGTGTAGGAATAGGGAAGAAGAAACTGGTTTCAACACATTTTAAGGGATAGACTCAATGGGAGTTAAAGATTAATCAGGTTTCAAGAATGCAGGGAAAGAAGAGCCATGGTGATGTCCAGATTTCCAATTTAGGTAGTCGTATACATGGTACAACCACTCACAAGATAATTAGGAAACAGAAGAGGAAGAGCAGGGTTTGGGAGGGGATGCAGAAAAATAATGAGTTCAGTTTTTAAATGTTTGAGACTGAGGTAATTGTGGGAGGTCCCAGTAAAGGGGTCTAGGAGGAAATTGCGTGTCAGTTAAGAACTCTTGATGGGAGAAAGTTTCAGTGTATAGAGATGGGAGTTAATGCTGTGGGTATGGATGAGCTTGCCCCCATAGAATGTCTGCAAAGCATTTTCATAAGTCAGTATCTCTATTTCCTGCCCTGATGATAGTGCGATATGGTCCAAAAGAGTGGAAAATTCAAGTTTCTTTCATATATCTTTGAAGTGCATTCTAGCAGTAGGATTTCTTTTCTTTTCACAGAATTAGATTACCTTCCTGATTGTGTTTTGCTAAGATTAATATTAAGATTGACTGATATTCTCTTTTCAGGAACTGGTTTCATAGTGAGGGTAATTTGGAATCAGACAGGTATGTGCTAGGCATCAGAAGAGAGCCAGCCAGATATGAAAATGTAGCCACAGATGACTCACAGAGCCCAGAGCAAAAGGTCATTAAAAGTCATCAGATGCTTTATTGAGTCCTTTAGAATCAACATTATAAAGACCAGTTGTATTACCCTACTTCACAGATAGGACAAACTGAGAAAAAGCATTACGCTGCTGTTTGCTGTGGTTATGCAGTTCAACAAAACCGAGGGAAGTGTGTTTTTCACTCTCAGGTTCACTTATGCCAGACCAAAGCTCCTTCCTGCTTTGAATGATGAAAAATAAATTAAAATGTTGCTGAGATTATTTTGTGGTAATTGCTTTTTCTAAATTTTCTTTTTGTTTTCCTTGAATCTAGGAATCATACATAAAGGGAATGGAGAAAATATGTTCATTTCCCAGCAGCCCCCAGTCATATCAACCATAATGGGTAATGGACACCAAAGGAGTGTAGCCTGCACCAACTGCAATGGCCCAGCCCACAACAACAAACTCTTCGCTCCTGTCGCCTTAGCTTCTGGCCCTGATGGCAGTGTGTATGTTGGCGACTTCAATTTCGTAAGGAGAATATTTCCCTCGGGAAACTCCGTTAGTATTTTGGAATTAAGGTAAGTCACCTCTAATCTCTATGTATTTGCTTAGTGGATAAAGAAAAAAACAAGATGATATGAAAAGACAAAGCATTGCCAGAAGCAGCAGAAAAGGCAGTCACCCCTATTGTAGCACTGAGTTAAGATGCAGGAATAGGGAAAAAGGTCAACGTGTCCACCCGTCCAACTTGAAGGATCCTACTTTGGAGAACCAGGAAGTGTTAACATCCCTACGTGTATGTCCTTCCCTGTATAGAGTGCTGACACTGACATAGATCACAATACCTCTAAGTACTCAGGTAAGTCACTCATCTACTGCTGGCCACTGTGTAGTCTCATCAAAACTGTTCCATTCTAGCAGGGAGAGGTATTGTCAGATCCAAAAGGCTAAACTTGCTAAGTTTTCATTTCCAATCTTTGGACGTGGTCATTTCATAAAGAGGAAAATGGAAATCTTTTTTTCATGGCATGATAAGGAAAGAAGAATTGGTTCTTTACCCTTAAAATCTCTACCCTATGAAAATTAAAGCATTTATCTTTAGATCTTCTCATACTGCTTAGGAATTTTCTTGAGGGTACAAAGTGTTTCAGCACCTTTTGTAAGGAATTCATGGCTTTTAGTATTCCATATCCTAAAAGTTCCACAAAGATGATGACTAAATTGAGGCTTAATTCAGTTATTTCTTCCCTTTCTGAGATTATAAGGCACACATGTGCATCTTCTGGAGTTACAGAATAGGGAAGCTTCAACTTCCATCTCCTTAAGAATAAGCAAACCTGTTTCATTTCCCCTGGGTAAACTGGTAGAGCCTTCTTTCTAGTTAGTTATGACAACTATATTCCTGACACATGCCTCTGGAACATTTGGCTTCAAGTTTCTCTATCTTCCAGAAAATCTAGATGCCATCCTATGAACTGTTCCATAAAACAATTTTTACTTCAGGCATCTCCTCAATGACCTGACAAATAGTGACCAAATATAATGACTGGGAGAGAAGAGACATTGATAGATCAACTTGTATGTACATGGCACCATCAAAGCCAATTAAAACACATGAAAAGTCTTGGGTCATTTTCATTTAACACTTACTTTCACACAAGCATGTAAATTGGAATACATGAGAGCATTTCTCAAAATTTTTCAGATTCTCACACTTGCTATGCAATATACCTCCATTTTCTCAGACTGAGTTATTCCCTCATACCTAGCTGGGGAAATGTTCTAGTCCCAAGCCCCCATCCATTTTCACATTAATTCACTCCAGTTTTAATACATGTCTTAATTATAATAGCAAAGGCTGTCATAGGGAAGAAAGCTGTTAAATCCCATAGCTAATGAAAACATAGACTGTAAAGTTAAGACTTTATAATAAAGACAAAGCACTTTGAGAGAGTCTAGAAAGGTACTAATTCATAGCACCCTACCCTAATCAAGTGTTCATGTACCTTAGGATGTTACACCTCACGAGGACTTGTCATTTCCAGCAGCATATCTCTTTGGGCATCTACTTACTGGAAAGTCAACAGGAAAACCAAGATGGTTGTATGCCTGGATATGGAAATGATTTATACTGTACAACAGTCCACATTGTTTTCAAAACCCTAGGGATGCTCTGTCTACATAATGCCAAATATGGATGGGAGCACTGAACAATTCATTCAACATCTGAATGTTTCCAGTCATCCAGACTGTCAGACAGAGACCTGGTCTTGCTGATTCTATATAGATAACCCTACAAAGCCTGTATAGCTAACCCTTATATAGCAAACTGTAAAAAGGAAAAAGTGTAAACTTGTCTACAAAAACAAAACATAAATATATTAATATTTTTTAAACTCCAGCTAAATTTAGTCCTTTTTAATTTAAACATAAATTTACCTAAAGTGGAGCAATTGTCATTCATTTATTAGATTCTCTCTTGGTCAAGGATCCTTAATAGTTTACAAATTTGCATTTTAGTCCAAAGTACCTTATGACCTTCAACACAAAGCCATTCGAAGTATAAAATAGAATCACTTGGACCCTAATTGCAAAGTAATTTTCTCAATATAAAGAAAAATTTGTTTCTGACAGTTGGAAGTACTATCCAATGCCTCTACTCATTGTTACTCCATGACATTGTTTTGTCTCATTGTCTTAGCTCTTCAGTTAGGCATGCACACACTTTAAGTTCATACATCAAGGCTCTCTCACTTCACTTGTCTCCCTAGCTGGCTTTTTCTGAGTTGAGATCCTTTAGAGTAGTTCTTCTTAATATTTTCTATTAGGTTTAGACTCCTTGGAGAATCTACTGAAGGCTGTGGACCCTCTCCATAGAAAAAACACATCACACAAAATGACACATGTGATTTAAGGGTACATTTTTTTCCCTTCCCTTGAGTTCCCTCCCTCCCACTGCTCCACTAGGAACCAGTCCCTGTAGATGAAGCCTTTGTATAGACTCATGGTTAATATCCCCTGCATTAGGTTCAAGGAGAAAAGGCAATTATTTCTTCTCTATTCCAACGCTCCTGTGATTGGCCATCAAAGAAATAAGCTAATTGAATATACATGATCATTTCGATCTAATTGGCAGGTAACTCCCTAACCGTTTGACTATAGTCAAAACCACCAAATCAGTTTATGTCAGCACACATTAGCTGTCATGTTTACTTGGAAACTAATATAGCTTTTATTAGATTCACTTAAAAAAAAAAAAAAAAAAGCGGCCAGGCACAGTGGCTCACACCTGTAACCTCAGCACTTTGGGAGGCTGAGGAGGGTGGATCACAAGGTCAAGAGATCAAGACAATCCTGGCTAACACGGTGAAACACTGTCTCTACTAAAAATACAAAAAATTAGCAGGGCATAGTGGCAGGCACCTGTAATCCTAGCTACATGGGAGGCTGAGGCAGGAGAATCACTTGAACCCATGAGGCAGAAGTTGCAGTGAACCGAGATCATGCCACTGCACTCCAGCCTGGGCAACAGAGTGAGACTCCATCTCAAAAAAAAAAAAAAGCATCTATCCTGATCAATTGACTGTATGTGTACTGTACATTGTACATTGCATATTGTACATGTAATTTGTGGATTTATATATTTGCTTTATAAATTTTCCAAATTTAAACTTCCTGGAAAGAAATAAGTTGATTTAATAAGGCTGTGCTATCTTAAGGACCATAATGTTCGTTGATTCTACTGTGTTTAGATAAAAACTTCACTTTGTACCAGTTTTTTTCTTAAGATCAGTTAATTTAATTGCTCTGTGCCCCATGCAAATTAGTCATTTTAGTTGGTTGAGTCATCTGTTTCCTTGGAAACACTGACTAATATAGTCATTATATTATTGATTGTATTTAAAATTGTGAACAGAGAAGCAATATTGTCAACAGATTATTATAGAATGGGATAGAGAGCCATGTAGATTTTGATCCTCTGTCAGGTTATTCATCATGTAACTGAGGTACTGTGTTCTCTTGTAGTTCTCTTCCCTATCTATAAAATTGACTTCAGGTTTATACTTGAGCATCCTTTTACATGCCACATACAATTTAACCTATTTAGAGATCCACAGATGTGTAGCTCTCAGCCCAAAGTTTGATGACATTTCGGGAGGACATATAGTTTGCCCCTAATGGATGCCCTTCTGGATCCTTTTATTTCATACTGGGCCACACTGAACAATTCCAGATGTCCCTTGGCAGTTTAAAGATTGGAAGACTGTAGATATTTTCTACTTCGGCCCTATTGTTCAAAACTGTTTCCAATTGAAGCATCTGACCTCAAAAAAAACTTCATTTTCATTGTTTGCCAATCATTTATTACCTCTAGCTAGTCCTCCATTTGTAGAACAAGGAGGAAAAGGAAAGGTCATCAAGAGCACTATCATTAGAAATTTCCCAAGAGAAATAATATTATTTCTTATTTTTTAAGCCTATAGTACCCCTTTGCCTATTTCCTGCAGATTTCATTCATACGTATACATCTTAAGGCTTCCTTCTAGTGGGAGATTGAGGTAAGATAATGAAGAAGGAACGCTTATAAGATCATACAATTAAACCGCTGAGACTTGAAAAATACATCCCTTGAAAAATGTTTTAAGATAGATTAAATTCTACGTGAGGTAGTTTAGGTGTTGGTTTCGCTAGGAATTTACTCCTTGTGTTAAAAAATATATATGTATTTATATGTGTGTTTGTGTGTGTGTGTATATGCACACACATATATATGTATACATACATATACTTATGCAGATATACACACAGATTTCAGTAGAACAAAAATGACATCACAGACTTGTGAGCTTAGCATTAGAAGGATCCATGAGGGTATTAGGTCCAACACTGTGCCCAGTCCATGCCTGATGGTTGTTGTCTCTACATTGATCTCTTTCAATCATGGAAAACTTCAATACCTCTCAAGACCCATTGCATCTTTGGACTGCTTCATAAGAAAGTTATTTCTTATATTCAGCCAAAATCTGCATTTGTGAAAAATTCACTCAGTAGTGGCAAATGGTAGCATCTAAAACAGCAGAGAAGTCACTTCCTTCTTTTACCTGACAAACATTCACAAGTATGAGGAGAGCTGTCATAGGTTCTGAGCTTTCTCTTCCTCAGTCTAAACATCTCCAAGTCCTTCAACTATTTCACATCAATTATGATTTAGTTGATTTTTTTAAAATTATTATAGCCTCAGGACCACTATTCAGTTTTCTGAAACTAGCAGGGATAATTATAGAAGTAAAAATAGGAGACACCATATCAAGGGCTTTGCAAGAATTCAAATATGTAATATCCCCTTGTACCCCTCTCATCTTCTAAGTTCACAACTCCATTAGAAAACCCATTAAGCATGACAGGAAATGATTTATTCTTTATAAAAATATCATGCTGCTATTGTTCAAGATTCCATTATTTTCCAGGTATTTATTTTGTCCTTCTTTTAAAAATGAAAGAGATAAGAAAATAAGAGCCTGGAAAATGCTTCTTGGTATCTTAAGTAATTTGGTTTCAACAAATGTCAATGTGACATGAAAATTTCTCTTGAGATTCTCCTGTTTCTTTTCCAGTAACTGCTTACTATTTCATACATTGTTCTCTGGACTTGACTCCTGTCATTGACTGGGAATGGAATAGAACTGGAACAGCAGCCATTTAGGGGCAGTTAGCATGCTGAGAGGCAGGAGAACGTGTAGAGCCCTCTGCTGAAGGAACAAATGGAAATGGAGCTTTGAGAGCTCCACAAATATCTCAGAAATGGCCATGAACCATCCCTCTTGTCAATAGCATTGGAGCTACAAATACTAGAAATACTATATGTAGCTGCAATAGGTGGTTACCTCCCCAGTTTGATCTCATGTATTAGCAGTGGTACTCAAGGATTCCCTCCACTTCACCCAAAAGCATCTTCAATGGCCTTCCACAGTGCCCAAAATCTTCACTCTAAGAAACATGTTCCTTTGAATTGAACCATTACATCTCCAAAATTTCCCAAAACATAAACCTCTTTTAGAATGACTCACCAAGCTATAAGCATTCATGAGTCCCTTGTTATAGATTTATCGGACTGCTTTTCAAAGGGACTGCTAGCTGAAAACAGGGCCCTAAAATAGAACAGATAAGTTTTGATAAGGGCAAGGAACAGAGCCAGAGCATGGGAGAAGGTAATCTTGGATGAGGGTCACTGGAATTGGAAGCTCTAAGAAGTCAGTGACAATCAGGAGTGTGCTCTGGATGTTCAAAGGAAGAAGACCAGGGAAAGAGGAGCAGGAAGGGCAGACCATTCTTCAGTGTCAAATGTTTCAGGCCAAGAATATGAAAAGAAGCTGAGAACATCATGAAGAATGAGTAAAGGGCTGCAGCCACCACAGCACAGGCCAGTCAAACTTCCATGATGCCAGGTCACTAGACAACAGCTCCAACATTGGCATATGTCCTCGTTTTCATCTCTTAACCTCATAAAAATATAAAAGGAATAGATGAGACATTATGTTAAGTGAAAGAAGCCAGACATAGAAGGACAAATATTTAATGGTTCCATTTATATGAAATATCCAGAATAGACATTCTTGTGGTTGCCTAGGGCTGAGGGAGGGGAAAAATTAAAAGTGACCACAAATAGGTATGAAGTTTCTTCATAGGGTGATCAAAATATTCTGGAATTGGATATGGTAAAGGCTACACAACTCTCTGAATGTACCAGAAACCACAGAGTTGCACATTTTAGAAGGGTAAATTTTATGGTATACAAATCATATCTCAATAATTTTCTTTTAAATTAAAAAAGAAGAGTACATGACCCTTTCATCAATTGGATCTTAAGAAAATCAAAGATAAACTTAAAGATTGTATCATTGGAAGTATGTCTTGCTCTAAAAAGATTTGAAATTCCATTTCTTTCTCCACCTAACTCATGGCAAGCTTCAAGTTGGTTCACTGCCAGGTGGTGGTGCCCACGGATGGGCCCAGGCCCTTGTGAAGAGCTCACACACTGACACCTCAGCATGTAGGCAGTTGCTTGGTAGATAGCAGACTGACTTTGGTGATGGTTCAGTCCTAAATCCTTAACGAAAAGTAATTCTGAGACAGAACAAGGTCACACACTGGAAATAAATTCCATCATTTTCACTTCCTCCCTCTGAGATGTTAATGAAAGAAGCTGCTCTGCATAATATGGGATATCTTTCCAAATTCACAGTAACATTATTGGCAGAATCCGAAGCAGCTGCAAGAAAGTCAAACCATCCCCCTCTCACTCCTTGCCATCATGTAAGAATTTCAAAACCTTTGCAGACACACAAACGGTTCTGTACCATGAATCTGTTGCAGATGAAACCATATTTTAATGAGATCCTTCTAGTACTTTCACAACTAAACTTCCTTCAGGAGGATCAATTATGTCACAGTGATTACAGTTAGCCTCAAGCACGCTCGTTCTATAATTTAGAGGCCACAAAACAGGCAAGTGTCTAGAGACAAAAAAAAAAAAATTAAAAGAGGTGCAAATGCCTGAGGCCAGGTTTCTAATCAGAGCTCCTTATCCTTATCAGTTCACCTTTGTTTCTTTTTTTTTTTTTTTTGTATTTTTTAGTAGAGGTGGGGTTTCACCGTGTTGATCAGGATGGTCTCGATCTCTTGACCTCGTGATCCACCCGCCTCGGCCTCCCAAAGTGCTGGGATTACAGGCTTGAGCCACCGCGCCCGGCCTGGCTCACCTTTGTTTCAACCTGCAGGATGCCTACCCTTTTGAGAAGAGCAAAGGAAACAGAAAAGTCAGTGAACCTTGACCTGTGGCCCAACTAGTAAAATCTCAGAAAGGTTCTTTGTAAAAAGAGTTGAATCTGTTGTAGCAGATAGCTTCAAATGAAAAATTTTGTATATTTTCTTTTTCCTTGAGATTCCAGAGAATAAGACCATTTCCTAGTTTGGATAAAAATGTTCGTTATCTTTGTGTTTTCAAAATTATATGCAGCCAGATTTCAAAGGATTTTAAAAATTAAAATGGCTGCCTTTCACAGCTGATTATAGCCTTTTAATTCCGGGCAGACTTGACCCAAAGTCAGGCCTATACGCAGACTGCACTCCCTGTGTGAGAAGCCTCATACCGGCTCCCATCATGAAATGCCCTAGGCAATAGCCTGTGCCAGTAGCCTTACAGATCAGGAGCTACCAAAGTATTCTACTTCTTCTGGCCTAACAGTCCTCTACTGCCTAGCGCAGTTGCCCCTTAGAGTATGGATGACTAGAAGACACAAGGCTCTAATAGTTGGGGTACATTAAGTTTTACTGACGTTCTTTTGATCAGCAATTTTGATGTCAGAGATATTCTGTCATGTTCTAAAAGAAAACTCTCATACTTTCAATTTGTTAAGGACCTTTTTAATATTGCCAAGGAATTTGCACAACAGATGTCCCTATCTTATCTCTGAGATCAGATAAGTGGCTTAGGGTTAGTGTTGGGCTGTCTGTCTGTACACACAACTTGATAATAAAACAGTGATTTTACACTTTGATAGAGTGTTTATGGCTATCAAACCAAAACCTAAAATGGTTAGTCCCTCTGCAGTGGCTGCTTCTTCAACCCCTGGTTCAATGGTTCCTAAATTTTATTTTGCATCTGAATTGCCAGCCAACTTTGTTAAGGAGAAAATTTCCAGGCCCCACCTCCACCCAAGATTCTGATTCAATAGGGCTAGGGAGAACCCTAGGAAAGTGCACAAGTGCAAGAATCCAAATAATTCTGATGCAGATGGTGCAGAGAGAACCTGCTGAAAAATCTTCCTTAGAACTTTGCCCATCCACCAAGCAAAATATGCAATTGCCTTGACACCATCTTAGGAGGCAAAGCCCAGAGGGATTGGGTCAGCTTTGGCTTGCACACCTGACTAAATGATCCCCATAGAGTCTCTCTGAATGCCACAATCTGAGTTAGGAATTGGTGTGTCCCGTTAGATTTGGCTTGTTCAATGATGCTGATGACTCTCTATTTGCTTTTACTTGCCACTCGTGGATACCTTGTGCACCCTAGAAACAGAGATACCAGACATAGGTAAGCAAATCACATCGGCAGCTGCCTAATGCCCCTCCTTGCCTAAGAGACTACCTCCTAATCATGTGTTAACAGGGAAATTTTTCTTCCTAAATAAGGTTAAAGAATAGTGTGAACATAAATTTGGAAGTTATAACTCAGGTAAGTGTCTTCCAAAAGAAGATGGGCCCACTATGTAGGAATTTGCTGGAGGATCAGAAAATACTGAAAAGAAAAAAATTTACAAGTGAAAGCTGACAGTTCAGTACTTCATGGGAAAGGAAGGCCTTAAGCCTCATTATGTTTCCCTAAGGTGATAACACAAATGAGTTGGTAAGTTCAAATAGATCTGATGTTTTCAAGTTGCAGGTACAGAGAGAGGTAATACGGCAATCTCCCTAGATCCAGAAATATAGTTGTCAAGTGTATTAAGAGACAGTGACCATGATGACCTTTAATATGATTTTTTTCTTTTTTTCTTTTATGTGACCTCAATGTTTCTATTTCTTTCCACCAAAAATAGTAGGAAATCCTTAAACTGACCATTTACAGACAATGGCACATAGCTCTGAAATTAATCACAATAAATGTTTCTATTCAACTTGTTTATGCATTATACTTGTCAAAACTGTTCTAAATTACATGGAATTGCAAAGGAGAAAATTGAATTTGTTCACTTCTGAATATGAATTGTCATCAAAATGGCACTGATAGGGTTTCTAATCTGGATTTCATTTGGGCAATGCCACTTCCTAAATGCCAGTGCAGAAGATCAGCCTTGCTACTTTGGCATAACTGATTCCTTAAGCAAATTAAGTTGGTTGTCAAATTGCTTTGGTAAAATGTTGCACAGTATTAATTATAAACATTAATTGCCCATTTAACAATCTATGTGATTTTAACTAGTGTGAATGAAGTGATCTTTGCTAAGCTGAAGAGCAGGGCATGAATGTAAAACTAACTGAAAGGTGGTAGTAAGCCTAACACACAAGCTATAAAAGAAATCTTCACATTGTCTCAAATTGCAATTTGCATTGAGACCTAAGGGATTAAAGCAAATTGGAATATAGCTCAGTGGTTTCACTTTCTCAGGTATGGCATGTTTTTCAGAAAGTAGAAAGAAATCAGTCTCAAAAGAGCTGAAGTGCACTTGAGAAATGGCATGAAATGGCAACTTATGTATTGATAGGAGGGACCTTCCTGACTGCTGGCTATCAAGAAAATAGCATTAATCAGATTTGAATTTGGTATGTTGGGCTATTCTGTTTTCTAAAGGCCAGTACGCAGAGTTTGAGAACAGCCTGGCTGAACAAAATAAGACATGTTAATCATTAGAAGGCAGGAATACTGATTTGTTTTGCTGCCTTCAGAGCAAGAGTATTCTGATGGTATTTTGCACCCCAAATCACATATAATCTAGTGTAATCTTGGTCCAGGCCCAAAATTGTTAGTGAACTTGGACAAGCTCCCTATGTATCTGGGTTTCCCCAGCTCAAATTTGAGGAGACTGCTAATTCTAACTTTCCTCACAGGCGCATTGGGGATATTAAATAATGAATGAAGGTATTGCATTCCAAAGTGCTTTTGTGCAAATAACATTTCTCTTGGAAAAATAGCCTATGGACTCTTCCTAAACAAAGCATGATTAATCTGGCTGAATTGAAACTCCACAAACTGGCTATCAAAGTTTTGTAGTTGTTTCAAAGAAGGATTGTGACCCTTTCTATATTCTAGAAAGATCTGAACACATTGGAAAAATTTTACTCTGAAGGCAAAAATTTTATTATATATGTAAAGACTTTTACTCAAACCCCTATTGAAGCAGCTTTTCCCAAAGAGATGCCTTGTCTGCTATCGCTGCCAAATCAATTCTGGAGTTTGTTGGGGCCCTTTATAGTTTATTTACAGCACCTGTCACGGTGGTTCCAGGGTTGAAGGTGTCCCTGGAATCTACTGGATTCTCTTACTTGATGAAGGTAAGTAGGGAAAAATGAAGTATTCCAATTGAACCTAATTTTTTCCAATTAAAACTATAAACAGTCTCAAGTTAGTATTTACCAGCCTGATTATTATTAACATAAGTAATTATGCTTGGAGGGCAAATATAATTACAAATACAATAATAACATTCCAGTCCTTAAAGATATCTTGATTGTTCTGACTGCCTTCTCCCCTCCATTTTGCCTAAGTAGCAAGGCCTGAACTCTTTTATGTCTTAGTTTCATATCCTGTAGTTCAGTTTAGTTCAGCACTTACTGAGCACCAATCCTGTCAGATCCTCTGTTGGCACTGAGGATAGAGAGATGAATATGGTTCCTGCCTGCAAAGAGCTCACAGTGTAGTTGGAGAGAAAGATATGTTAGGGAAAAAAAAATAGTGCTTACACCCAGCACCCAGATATTGGTTTCTAATACCATTCTGCAATAAAGGGAACCAGGAGGTCTTTGGAGAAATGGCTGATTCTAGGATTGGGGCAGGGGGTATACCAGATGAGCCCAGAGCATCTTATAGTGCCAGAAAGAAAGGAAGGGCTAAAAAAAAAAAAAAAAAAATCCCACATTAATGGGGATATGGCAGAGGGACACATACATCAACAAAATGAGCTCCTAATGGCTAAAGCTAGAATAACTTGAGCAACAAAATAACGTAGCATTGAATTTAATGCAAAATATGAAATAAATATTCCTGAGTCCATACTGATATAAATAAATGGTTGAATTCATAATAAATAGAGAAGAGATAGAGCTCCCATTTAGAAGAATTCCAAATAATTTATGTAGATACTTCACCCTCAAGGAGGTGGAACCTAACTCTCTACTCCGGAAGTGTACGCTATGCATAGTTCCTTCCTTCCAAAGAGTAAAGTGTGGGAAGTGGGAAGAAAGAGTATCCTTACAGTGAAGAAATCTGACAAACACTATTTCAGCCAGGAAATCAAGGGCAAACCCATTAGTGGCCCATCATGTTGGTACTATGTACCCTTGATATTATTTGATCAGAATGGTACTTTATCACCTCTGTGATCTTCCTCCCAAAAGCCCATCACTGCTGTCTAACTATAAGAAAAAACAATCAGACAATTTCAGTTAAGGGTATTCTACAAAATACCTGACCAGTACTCCTCAAAACTGTTAAGGTCATCAAAAACAAGAAAAGTCTGAGAAACTGTCACAGCACAGAAGAGCCTAAGAAGACATGACGACTAAATATAATTTGTTATCGTGGATGGGATCTTGGAGCAGAAAAAGAACATTAGGTAAAAACTAAGGAAATCTAATAAGTATGGACTTCATTTAATAAGTTTTAAAAATAATGCTAATACCATATGATAGTTGCTGCTAAGACACAAGTCCCTCCTGTTTACTAATTTCTCTCCCTCTGTTTCTCCTGTCGTGACACTTGGACTCATGGCAGTCATATCCTGTCTACTTATCTGTCTCTCCCACTAGACTGTGAGTTTCATAAAGAAAGAAGCTGTGTGTGTCTTGCACACAAGCAGGTCTCTAGACCATAGCACAGTTCTTGGATTTATCAAGTATGCACTTAATAAATGATTTTTAATGAATTAGTAAGCAAATATGCAATACTCAAATGGTACCGAGGAAGTAGTTCAGATGAGAGACGATGAGGCTTTAGACTAATGACAGCAGACATAAAGAGAAGTGGGAAGACTGGTGAAGAATTTAGAAAGTAGAATTTAAAAACCAGGTTTCACTGGATATGGGAAATGGTGGAAAGGAGGAGGTAGAAAAGAACGGCTTCTGGTTTCTGGCTTTGACAACTGAGTGTTAGGCAGAGGTATGGATAATGAGCATATCAGAGGTAAACAAGACAAGATTGCTCTCCTCCAAGCTCTCATAGTTTACTGCAACAGTGGGGGCAGGAGGGGGAGATGCAAACACATAAACAAATAATTTAATATGATATGTAATCCCCAGAATAGACGTACGATAATGCAGATAACCCAGACTGGAGAAGAGAAGACTGGGAAAGTTTGCTTCAGGAGATGATGCCCAAATAAAGCCTCAACAGGCATGTGAGAATGAATTAAGAGAAGAAAGGCTTGGCTAACACATCAAGAAACATAAAAAAGTTTTTAAAGATGGGAGCCAAAAGATCAGAATAACTCTGGCGGCAGCATGGGAAAAATCGATTTAAGATTTCAAAAACACACCCTACATGTCAAACTATAGAAAATATTTCCAGGCCAGAGATGTTGAAAGATAGGACTAATGTAATCGTGCAGGGATGGAAGATGAGGATGTTTCTGAAAATTAGTTTACAGACACAATTGCATGTGGAGAGCAAAGGAGGGGTTAGGAACGACTTCCGGGTTTCGGATTTGAATGATGTCAGTATTACACGAACCTTAGGTTCAAGTACAATGTCTCCAAAATTAAGGTTATCGTAGCCATTGAAAACCTGAAAGTAGGAAGAATCAAAATAATAAACAAATTCAGCCATGTATGGAGATAAAAATAACTGGAGATGCCATGTGAATATGTAATAGAAAAGTTTCAAGAATGCCAAAATCCAAACAAGGTAACTTTAGGTGGTTACACAATCATATGATTGCCGTTATAACTTTAAAAATGTTAAATATAATCAGTTCCACGGTATCCTGAAAGAACAGAAAACGGATTAGAAAAGTGTAGTAGTCAATTGAAAAAGGGAAGCGTGGAGAGGAGTTTGGCAGTATATCTCCAGAGTGATCCTCCCTTAGCGAGACTGCTTGAGTTTTGGACATACCTTTCAGTTGACAGCTGGAGCCTGGAGGATGGTATTATCCACAAGTGAGGCAGGAAGCCCAGGAGAGAGGGAGTAGGTTTATGAGGGATGCGGAAAGCAGGAAAAGAAAGTAACTTCTGTTTTGGATACGTTGAGTTTGAGATGATTGCTGAGACACCCAGCAATCATCTAGTAAGTAATTGGATAACTGAGTATGGAGAATAAGAGAAAAATAATCTCCTAAGATTTTCTGTCTTCTGTTTCTTTCTACCACCAAATGGTTGGTATTGGAATGTCAGCATTATTATGAGTTAGCAGTACATATTAGATTTGTTTCATATCTAGACCCACTACTAGATAAACAAAGAAGTATCCATCAAGGTCATCTCCTTGATACATAAAAAGGAAGATAAATGAATTCACTCATCTGTCAAAAGATTTTTCCATTTGTGACAAAAGGCTGAGCCCAGGGGGGTTGTATTGAAAAAGTGCCTTGAATAACTTTATTTTTCTCTTCCTTAGCACAAGTCCTGCTCACAAATACTATCTGGCTATGGACCCTGTGTCTGAGTCACTCTATTTGTCAGACACCAATACTCGCAAAGTCTACAAGTTGAAATCTCTTATGGAGACGAAAGATCTGTCCAAGAATTTTGAAGTGGTGGCAGGAACTGGTGATCAGTGCCTTCCCTTTGACCAGAGTCATTGTGGAGATGGTGGGAGAGCATCAGAAGCTTCACTGAATAGCCCTCGAGGTAAAAAAAAAAATACATATATGTATATTTACCCTTTGGTCATCTGAAGATTTTATTTGACTTTAGAAAATCCTGAGACTGTTGTCACACTTTAGCCCATCCAATTGCCTCAATATTTTGCCTCTGGGAGCAAAAATATTGAAGTCTATCCCAGTAGACACATTCAAGGCACATAATCCATTTTTAGCCAATATGTATTAATATGGTCATAACTGTTATCAAAAGAATGAAATGCTTTCTTTTCTAGTTGATAAATAACCATTAACCAGAACCCTCAGAGTGCCTCCCTGGCACCCCAACCTCTCCCCAGAGTTACCTCCTGGAAAATCCCTACAGTCCAGCAAATAAAGCGTTAACCTGACCCAGCAGAGAGTCTGCAGGCCCCTGCTTTAGCTCTTTAGCCTGCATTTCTTGGGATCAGGTCTGTGCCTGCCTTCTACCACTGTTAAGTATGTTGAGTATCTCATAGATGCTAAACATTCCTGACTTTTGCTTAGCAAAAGTTATGAACCTTTAATGAATCTTTCTTCCATTAATTTATCTGAATCACTCTGGAAATTACTTACATTTTTAGTTTATATTGCCTCTAGAATAACAAATTCCAATTTTTTTTCTGTTGCTTTCTGTGGAGTGTGGCCTTATTTTTATTTGTCCTAAATTTACTTCTCGGTCTTCAAGGACCAACCTTCAATTCAATTGTGGAGATTCTAATGAACAAATCTGTCTCTTGACTAACTCTGAATTTTCTGGATTAGATCATATGCCAATCTTAGGCCACTAAGTTGAGGGACAGTCAACTTTTAAGTCTGTCATCATATATCAATGACCCTGTTGCCTTAATTATTTAACTGTTATTCTCAATTCCTTCTCCAAGATATTTGTGTGTGTGTGTGTGTGTGTGTGTGTATGTGTGTGTCTTCATGCATCCACACATGCGTGCATTTATGTTAGTGATTTTACAAATTATTCATTTTACTAGGTTTATAAAACCAGCATATTTTCTTAGTTATACAAATAATACAGACATTTGTTGCAGAAAAATTAGAAAAGGGAAAACAAAAATATTTAATTAAAGTCATCCATAAGCCTACCACATATAGAAAACCACTGTTAACATTTTAGTATTTATCCTTCTAGACTTTTTCCATGCATATCAGATATTTTAATTCTCTAAGAGTAGAATTATATTATACAATGCTGTTCTGTAACCCGTTTTACACACAATGTATTATGAACATCTTTCCATGCCAATAAATATAGTGAGGTCAGTGTGTTTAATTTATTAGCTGGTCATTTTAAATTTTAAGAGGTTACTCTTTAACCATTTGACATTTGCTATATGGGGATTGAATTCCTACTAGTATCACAGTTTAAAGCTTTCACTTTCTTCAAGGCCTTTGTCTTTTATAAAGCCCCTCTGGCTAACGCCATACCATTAAATCTGAATTTATTTAACAGTGTCTACACTACCCAATTAGCACTTAATTTTATTTTGCCTTCTTTTGCTTCCTCTGCTTTCATGAATGGGAGGTTTTTTTCTTCTGAAATAAGTTGCTTGAGATGGAAAACCACATCTAATATTTTGGAATTTTCCCCACTTCCCCACCAACTTCTAGCATAATGTGAGACCCACTACACATGCTTATTGTGTAATTGATCAATTAAGTAACTCTTATCTATGCCAGGAATTCCTAAAAGGAATTTCAATAGTGCTTATGGGGGTGACTTATTTTCCCTAAGGGAACACAAGCCCCCCAAGTATTAGGGTAAATTTTTTCTTTATTTCTCTGTGCCAGCTGTCTTTCCTTATACATAGTGGGTCCACAATAAATATTTCATGAATGAAATAAATGTCAGATGCAACATATAATCAGCTCATCTTTCAAGAAAATATGTTAGACTGGTTCTCACTTTTTACACAGGTTTGAAATACTTGGGTGTATTATAAAAATTTCTGCATAAGAAATAGAGAGGACTCAAACTTGTATTGTACCTTAAATTGACATCCTCCTGAGTTGCTGCTAGTTTGAAAACCACTCACCTCACCTACCACATTCAACCTGCCACATAGAGAATGAATATTTCGGCTTTTCCAAATAAAGCAAATAATTGGTTCACTGCAGTTTTTTTTTTTTTTCTTGGAAAGCAGCAATAATAAAGTACTGATGAACAGGATTTACATGAACTCTTGAAGCATCAGTAATGAGAGTGCTGAAATTTATGTATCTATTAAAGTTAATATTAAACTAAGTTTTTCTTCTTGTCATAGCCACTACTCCATTTTCCTTTGGCTTGATTTACTCATTTTTCTATCCAAAAGTTTCCTTTGCCATAATCTGATATAATTCATTCATTCCAAAGCAGTAAGGAGTCTTCAGAACATCTAGCCCGGACTTCAGACAGCTAAATGTCTAGTCCATCTGGGACAGTTTACACATAACGTTCCTGAAGCTGGTGTTGTCAACATCTGCTTTGATCCAGTGAGTGAACTAGAATGCTTAAAGGAGTGGAATGTGTGGTTCATACTAGGCATCCACCACATCTCCTTCAACCATGCTAACAGTATTTGAATACCCTGTTAGTGATCTTTATAATAACTCAGATGGCAGAACCTATGTCCAGCCATCAGTTGCCCTGAAAATGCTGGTCAGAACACTTAGGTGCCTACCTATCTCCATGCTGAATATAGTCAGTACTCACCTTTGTCAGTGAGTTAGAAGTGAGATTCTCTTTAAATGAGATGCTGCAGGGCAATTTCATAGACTTTCATATGAGGGAAAATCATGCAAAAAGTTATTACAGTGTGCAAAATGAGAGGAGAGTATTGCTCATTGCTAATTTCATCTTTGAGTTTCTCCTACAGATTCTTTGTCTCTCAAGAAAGCCCAATTTGTTTGTTTTTTGCTTTAAAAATTGCCCTTTACATCTGCTCCTTCTTCCTTTCACTTAGTAGACAGCAAATGTTTAATGGATTTTTTTAAGGAGAGATTTGATTTTTCCCTCCACCTAGAAGCTAATAAGGAAAAGCTATAGATGAGTAGAAAATGGAAATGTACATCTAGGGAGCACCATTTCTAGGTTAGGGAAGAGAGCTTGCTCTAAGACAGGCATCCCCAAACTTTTTACACAGGGGGCCAGTTCACTGTCCCTCAGACTGTTGGAGGGCCGCCACATACTGTGCTCCTCTCACTGACCACCAAGGAAAGAGGTGCCCCTTCCTGAAGTGTGGCGGGGGACCGGATAAATGGCCTCAGGGGGCCGCATGCGGCCCACGGGCCGTAGTTTGGGGACGCCTGGTCTAAGACTTTAACAAGCAACGTATTGCAATTATAGGAAGGCTCTCCAACATGTCCTTAATTATGCAAGGTAAGTCAAATAAATGTTCATCTGTAAGACAGCTAATTTATTCTCTAAATCTATTCCAAAAATAGAGTGAAATAAAATTTTACTCTATTTTTGAGATCATTCATTCTAATTTCGGAGTAAATTATCTAATGGGATTAAAAACCAGTCAGCAAAAGGTAACAGGTTAGAAGCCATGGGGTTTTGTTGTTTTGGTTTTGTTTTTCTTTTTTTTAGAAATGGCAGCAAGTTTTCGTAAATACCAGGTGAGGGAGCCTGGACTTTCTTTTTCAATACATGTAATATCCATGTTTTCTTTGAATGATTCCGTGCAAGTCGTTGTACCTCACTGTGGTTTCATTTACCTGAACCCTAAGACAGACTGAATGGTGCCATTGACTAACTTTATGACATTGAGCATTTAAACACTGGGTCCTGAATTTCTTCGGTTGTAAACTGAAGGGCTCAGGATGATCTCCCTTTCAGCTCTAATGTATTAAAATAACTGTAACTTGCTGAGTACCTATTGTGTGCTGTACACTGTGCTAGATATTTTACATTAAGTTTCTGTGATCTTCACAACAATGCGTGACATAAATAGTATTATTCCCATTGTACAGAAGAGGAAACAGAGATTCAGACAGGTAAACAAATTTACCCAGGCACACCTGTACGTGTACCACTGAAGCGAAAATAAAAGTTATTTTTTTAGAAAGACATTGACCCAATGTCACAGTTTACAGATAACAACACCAATTCAAACTAGGTCTGCCTGACTCTGAAAAACCCATGATGCCATTTTCAAAAAGCCTCACACTACTTCACCACACCACACGGTCTGCCTTTCTGCTAAAATTCATGATCTCTGGGAAGGTTGGAAACACTGGGGAAAAAAAAAAAAAATGCTTTTTAATCTAAGGACATGTATTCAATGGGAACAAAATATTTTTATTTACAAGATGAATAACTTTTAGTCTAGTTTCCTTTTCCTATTAAAACCATTTCTCAGATGTTTCTGACCTAGTAGTGTACCCATAGTGCACTACATAGATAGCATTTACATACTCTGTAAATGTAATTATTCAAATAAATCTCCAGGAAACCTTGTCATTTCTCTTTGGAAGATTCTGTAATTAGAAACTTCACCAAATTTTCCTTAAGGGACACAGGCAGGAAACCTTCATTTTATTAAATTTCTTGACTACAGTAGTAACTACAAATTTTGTTTGAAGGAAAAATGGAAGCGTCCCTGAATAGAATTTCATATGATAGCCCCTGGGTACTTCTCCTGGGAGGAAGTCTTTATCTGATCCAGTTTTATGCACTTTGATTTGAATCCCAATAAAGAGAAACATTTGCTATTTTTCTCATCAATACTTCAATGTAATGGGACAAAGAAAAAAAGTTTAGCAAAGAGGTTGACAGAGTACTAATCCCTAGCATTGTATATGAGTTTGAATTGACTTTGAAAGATGTTTTTAAAACATGCATGGATGATGTAGTTGAAACTTAGGTTCCATTTATTATTTTTACGGCAACTTTCTTTAATTCTACAGAGAACTCAAACTAATGAGTCATGTAATAGATGACCAAGTACTTAAGCAGAATGTGAAATGGTACTAGCTGGGGATATAAAATAAAATTTGTGACAAGCTGGATGCATTTATTTTTTAAAGTAGATACAGAAGGTGAAGGAGTGACTGGACAGGATGAAATTAATCAATGACTTAATTTGGTTCTCTTGGACCCCACCAAGGGTTATAGCTGTATTTTCATATACATCTTCAAGCAAACTGACCTCAGAACTCAGCAGGAGCAGAACTTAGGCAATATCTAGACAAGTGCAAATAGCCTCTGAGCTGTTCCATAGAAAGGAAATGATCCTTAAATCTTGAAGGCTCCCAAAGTTGTTTTTAGGGTATTCATGACACTACCCTTACAGGATTCATCTTAATTTTATTGGAAATTAAGAAATCTGGAAATAATAAAATCTAGACACAAGCAGTCTGTTTTTGTCCCTATCCAGATCTAGCTGAAGTGCATCCTGAAGCCCTACTCATTTTCCTGGCATCTGCATGCTATTGTGAAAAGTCATATTTGGGGTTAATGAAAAGATGCTAAGGCTATAATCAGTGATGTTTTGCTGCTGTCACTGGTGTCTATGTGCGAGAGAACATAATATAGAAACAGGCATAAGAATGTTCTTTTGGTTCTCCTGTTCAATGGAAGTGATATGGTTTTTCCTAAATTCCTTTAGCATATGATCCATCTTGGTAACAAAGCCATTTAGATCGACAATAGGGACAGCCCTCAATAAAATTACAGGTAAGCCATAGCTTGAAAAAAAGAATGGTATATTTAGGAAACTGCAAATAATTCAGTATTCTTAGAGTAAGAATATTGGAGAGTAATAGGAAAGGGGGCAGAAGCAAGAACAGGAAGTTTAGATGTTATCCTATAGTGAAAGGACTTGAAGCAGGAGAGATGTTCACCTTATTCATGCATTTTTTATAGTGTTGGTGACAGGTAATAAATGCACTGGGGCAAAACTGGGGCAAAGAAACCACAGGGAGTATTCATATGTGTAAGATCGGCAATGGAAGGGGATCTAATGAAGGAAGCAGAGCAGAAACCTTCAGAAAAAAAGGTGGTGGACCAAAAAGACACACTGTCCAGGAAGCCAGAGAGTAGTTAATTTCAAGGAGGTGTGAAAAACAGTCTCAAAGATTTGTAGCTATTTGGTTAAGCAATGAGGAGTTCATTGGTGACCCTGCCATTGGTGGTTTGAATGGTGGTAGAGATGGAAGCCAGATTTTAGTCATTGGATGAGCCAATGAGAGATGAGAAAATAAATTTCACTAGTGAAGGTCACTCTTCTGAGAAGCTTGAATGTGAGAGAAGGAGTGTAAATCGTGGGAGGCCAATGAGCTCAGGAAGTGTTTCTCTATGAGGGGAGATGTGGCAATGCTTATCAGTCAATGGAAAGATAGAGAAGACAGGGAATAAATCAAAGCCTGGAGGAAACTGAAAGGAAGTTGTCCTTGAATAGGAGGGGAGACTAAAAAGATCATGTGTAGATATAGGGACGAGGATCAGTTTATAGGTAAGAGAAGCTAGAAGAGTGATGATTCTTCATCCTGATGGCCTCAGTGCTCTCAGAGAAATGGATCTGTTCTGCTGAAAATGAGGGTGTAAGATCAGGCCTTGAAGTAAATAGGAAAGGTTTGGGAGAGGCACTTAGTGAAATCTTTCTGGGTAAGACAACGTTCTACCACCGATGGCCAAATTCCTAGCCCAATTTCAGGACATTTTTTATGAGAATTTTCCTCCAACAACTTTGTTTGAGAATCAGAAACATCTTGAAAAAAAATATGTTTGATAAAGCTTTAAAATCCAGGCAAAATATTTGTTCTTTATCCCTCAATGATCTTGTGCTGTTTTCATTTAGGGGAGTTTCTTTCTCAAATGCTGCTACTGGTCTCTTAGCTTACTGTAACTGCAACAGAAGAGTTAGTGCCTATTATGAAACCAGAATGAGAGCTTGGCCAGTTTTTTATGCACAGTTTATCTAATGCATCTGCTTAGGGTAGTCAGAAGATTTTGGCCTTAGATTATGTCAGCGATTAGAACTTGAGGACCTTCCTGCCAGTTCTGTTGCAATTCTAAAGCCATAAACTGTTGATGAGAGAAGTCAGACAAAGTGAATTCACATGCATCTAGCCTTGGCTCGTTGCCTGTTTGGTCTTGGTAGCATCCATGGTTAAGAAGACCTATATTAAGTTTATTCAAATTTTATAAGCCACAGATGCATTATTAAATGACTTTTTCTTCTGAATTTGTCTTAATTTTCATATATGCATCAGATTCTAGCAAACACAGAGATAATATTTTAGAGGCCAGATACCATGGTAGATAATTTTTCAGGTTTTGGAGTGAAACAGAAATGGATGCAAATCCCAGGTCTACTGCTAATTAAATGTTTGATCCTAGGCAAGTCACCTAACTTCCCTGAGCTTCATATTCCCCATCTGTAAATTTGGAAAACTAGTAATAGTGCCTACACAACGGAGTTGTTGGATAATGTATGTAAATTTGCCTAGTGTGACACCCAGCATAAAGTGTGCTACTGCATTATGTAATAGTATTACCTACTGTTATGATCAGTCTTGCTGTTTTGTTGCTATAGTAATAATAATTGTAACGGTGACCCACCTATGGAAGAAGTTACTTTGGAGGGAAGTAAACATTATGTCCTTACAGGTCCATCTGAGACTTGATGATTTCTAGGTAGGAAGGATGCCACAAAAGAAGCAAGAGTCAAGGTAGGATGGAATTCGCGTGTCGTATGTGATTTGACTAGCTTACCCCTCTTCACCTTGAGATGCAGCAATTCTAGCGTTGGTTCCTTGTACATGTTGTATTTTGGGGCATCCCACAAGACTCATCTAACTAAAATAATTCCCTCAGCAACCTACAATTTCACTGTTAAATTCATTCCATAAGGATTTTCTTTAGATGTGAACTTAGTATGTAGTGCCAGGAATTGTCCAGGAGAGCAGCACATTAATTCTTCATTAAAACATTTTATGGGGGCCTGGAGGGAATGGAGCAGAGGATGGACATGTTTGGATCGACAGGATCACCTGAGAAACACAAGCCTAGGTGGGAACTACTGAAGGTAGCACAGAGAAATGTAGTGATAGGCATATGGCAAAATTGCTGCAAAGTGGGAAGAGGTGGAAGAATAACACTGATATACTTCACCTCCGCAGTGTTATCCAGAATGAAACTTGGACGCCTACATGTAAAGACTGACACTTGGAATTGTGGTTCCTCTTTTTATTTAAGATCACTAGCCAAAATAACTTTGCCTCCTTATCAGAGCTTCTCAATGTCACACCTTTCTTATCTGTCCACTTAAGAAATGCCTCCACTGATGAAAAAGAAGAGTCTTCCCACCCCTGCCAAAAAAGTGACAGAGATCACACACTAACAGGCTGCAAATCACTTAAATCATATTTTGAGTGGTGTATTATGGTAACCTATAAATAACTAATTGTGTAAAATTGCTTTAGTAGTTTCTAGATGGCAGCTTTAATTAAAAGCACCAGAGACATTTAGAAGTTTAGAAATGGATGGCATGTAATTTGCCCTTTTACCAACCATAAAATGGTAATTAAGGAATTCGATTCACTTCTTCCTATTAAAAGTTTTATGAGAATAGCAAATTCCTTCTAAATACAGTTTCTCTTCAGCAGAAGGTAGTACGTTTGCTTTATCAGTCTTCTCCAGCAGGGTAAGATGTTTTAACATACAAATTCTTCAGAAGTTAATGAGGACATTTCTTCCAATGCAAAATGTTTGTTTTTAAGATTCTAAAACGTAAAACTGTATTTGAGTTAAACTTTCATCGTGGTTCCATATTGCTCCACCATCAATACAAGATGGCCCAGTAATTTCATGATTACCAAATGCATGGAGCTAACTATGAAATTAGCGAAATAGGGAAGTCATTTCCTGGTGACTGCAGCATGCTTTGCTGATTTTTGAAGAAATCTGAAGTCTACAATGTGCTGACTTCCCAGGGAATTCAGAATATTCACTCTACCCTAAAGGAGTCATAAAAGATGATTTTTTTTTTTATCTAGAAATACTGGATAAATTAGTAGTTGTATAGTGTAAAATTCAAGCAACATGCAGCAAACTAAGATGTCTTTGGAAATCCTTGAATTTAACACTGTCACAGGCTAAAACACAGCTAGAAATGGAGTAAGGAAGTTCATTTATTATTTTATAATTGAACAATTGGTTACATTTTTGGCCACTTGAGCTCAGGGTTTATAGATGTTACTACTCAGGGCACTTACAACAGCATCATTAATGACGTAAGTTATATGCAACATAAAGACAGCTTCTGGGGTTTTTGTTTGGTTGGTTGGTTAAAAAAAAAAAAAAAAAAAAAGGAGTGCCTCATAGTCAGCTGCTGTTTTGTTTTGTTTTTAATGTCAAGCATATGTTTAAAAGTTATCTAAGCTGGATAGATCTTAGCAGAAAACAGGGAAATGTCTCCTGTTCATCCCATCTTTCAGTGACTCCCTGGCTAACTCTGAGCCCCTTGCAACAGCCCTCAGTCTATCTCTCCCAGATAGAAATCTACCCTTTTGTCTTCTCTCTCCCGTAATGAGAACTGGGTGGGTATAAGTGGTATACTAAAGGGGGATGGGACAGTGGGAGGAGTATCTTATCACTGACATTATGTAGAATTTCCAGGGAACGTTGATTGTTAAAACAGACCTACTATTCACCAGATATATTATTGTTTTTAATATTTCAGCAGAAAATGTACTTCCCCTTACTGTCTGTACCCAGAACCAACCACTCCCACCCACTCCCCCAAACCTTGGTACACCCCTACAAGTATAAGAAAAATACTCACAAAATAACACTCAACGAAAAGTTCAGGACACAAAGCTGTATGTACTGTATGCTGCTTCATCATATATTCTCCCTTGCACATGTATATACATATCCCTTGCACCCAAATATATATATATATATATATATATATATATATATATATATATATATATATATTCCTTATGCATATCTAGATAGATAGATAGATAGATAGATAGATAGATAGATAGATAGATAGGGAAAGTTTAAAAGGGAATATATGTAAATGTTAGCAATGATAATTGCTATATAAGGACATAAGAAATGATAAGTGACTTTTATTTTCTTCTCTTTAATTTTCTGAGCATTTATTAGAATTCAACAAAAGACCAGATATTATTTTCTGAATTGATGATGTCTAGTTACAAAATAAAATGCAACTTTTGCACTTTTCTTAAAAATACATGTATGTTATTTTCTCTTACACACACCCTATTTTGTCCTGTGGCCCGATTTCTGAGGACTCAGCTCCCTATTTGCATAGATGACAGCTCTCCAAGGAGTGTCATAGTACCAATGGTTGACAATGGGTTATTCCCATCTGAGTATGTTACAGGAGACCTGCTGAAAGGACAATATGTAAGTCAAGGAAGAACTTAAATGGAAGTCCTTGAAGGAATTCTGGCAGGCCAGTAGTAAAAGATATTTGAATTACATTTATTATTTTTTAAAAGAGTAGAATAAAGAAGAAAAATTTAAATAGCCTATACGCCTACCATCTAGATAAGCACTATTGACATGGAAACATAAAAATGTAAAAGTAATAAATGTCTATGGTTTGATAGTTCAAACTGTATAGAAAGATACAAAAAGAAATTTCAGACTTATTTGCAACAAACACACATACCCAGGTCTCGCTCTGTAAAGATAAACCAATTTTAACAATCTTTTGAGATTCCTTCCAGACGTGTATATGTATTTTTCCCTTACATAAAAGTAAACCATATCATATAGATTACTCCTCACTCTGCTTCTTTTATTTAATAATGTATCTTGAAGATCTTTCCATAAAAGCAGGTACGTATCTACCATTTTGTTTTTAAGAGCTGCATGACCTTATAACATATGAATACACCATAATACATTAAGCCAGTTGCCTCTTGATATACTTGTTGCTTATTTTTAATCTTTCTTTATTACTTTGTGGCAATGAATAACCTGGTTCATATATTTTGGAGCACTTTTGTGAGCATATATGTACGGTTAATTTTTAGCAGTAGTAGATATTGCCAAATTGCCCTCCCAAAAGATGCACACATTTACAGTCTCACTAATAGTGTATCAGAGTGCCAGTTTGCAATACCCTCAGCAGCTCTCAGTATAAACCTCCTAATGTATGCCCATCTGATCAGCGGGAAATGGCGTCTTATAGCTTGTAACTTTAATTTGCAATTCCTTTAATTATCAGTGAATTTGAGTCTCATTTCATATCTGTTGTGACCATTTATATTTCTTTTTTGGTAAATTCACTTTAACATCCTCTTCCAGATTTTCTACTGAGCTGTTGTCCTTTCTGTTCTGGAAATTAAGAAAACATTCCTTTGTCTTTCATATATGTTCCAAATATATTTTTAAGCTTGTCATTTTTTACTCTCTCTTTCTTTAACCCTGTAGAATTTTCTATCTGCATATGGTCAGATTTATCAATATATCTACTTAACACCTCTAGAGTTTGTGTCCTGCCGGAAAAAGCCTCCTGTCATAAAGATACAATATTTTTAAAGCAGGCGTGCAGACTTTTTGGTGACCCTTAAATCATACCATGTGCCTCTCTAATTTGAGCCCTGTGAAATTTGGAAAACTTAGGAAGTGTTTACAGTAGTTAAAACCAGCGAGTTTGAAATAATACAGATAAAAATGGGTTCAAATTTATTTTGAATCCATCTTTGAGTCACCATTTTGTCATCTGTAAATTGGAGATAGTAACCACCTTCATTATGGGGTTATCGAGGATGAAATGGCACAAGATGGTTTAAACCAGTGCCTGGCATATATTAAGTACTGAATAAAGTATGATGATGCGAATGAGGATAAGTATTAAGATACTTTTTAAGCTAGTAACTATTATTAACTAGATGATTTTCAAGATTGGTAATAAACCTTTTGGTTTCAAAATTGTTTGACAGTATTCAAATTCTCTTCTTTCACATTTCATTGATGGTACAGACACAGCCCTAGTTTAATTCTGTTTACTTGCAAAATTCATTGTTCAACTAAAGGGGAAAAATTGCAACATAGAGAGATGAGCTACAGGGTGCTTGACTGAAGAAAAGTGTATGGAAAGTCACAAGTACAAACGTGCATTAGACATGCGCTAGGATATTATAGTATAAAAATAGAAACAACCTAATAATCCATTAACAGGGGGTTGGTCAAATGATGGAACATTATACAACAATATAAATGAATGAGCTAAAAGTACATGTAAAAACATTAATAGTCAAAACTGTTGCATGGATAAAAGAGAAAATTGCAGCAGGGTACATAAGATGTAATATAATTTACATATTTTTATTGTGGTAAAATATGCATAACATAACATTTATTATTTTACTATGTGTACAGTTCTGAGGCATTAAGTACATTCACATTATTATTCAGACATCACTGTCCTCCATCTCCTACATAAATTTTTAAAGCACAAAAACAATAATATATATTATTCATGGATATATACATATGTAGCAAATGTACAAAAACATGCATGAGACTGACACATACTAACTTTAAGACAGTAGTTATCTCTGGGGAAAGAAAGAAAAAGAGGATAGGGATAAGGAGATGGGATTGGCTATAAAGAGATATGTAAAGCAAATGCTAACATCTATTAAATTTTGGTGGCAGATGCATGGTGATCTATGGTATTGTTTTCTGACTTTTCTAACCATTTGAAATACTTCCTAATTTTGAAACATTTTAAGTCAGAAGTAGGGTTTAGAAATATCAGCACTTTGGGAGGCTGAGGCAGGTGGATCACCTGAGGTCAGGAGTTCAAGACTAGCCTGGCCAACAGAGTGAAACCCTACCTCTACTAAAAATACAAAAATTAGCTGGGTGTGGTGGCACATGCCTGTAATCTCAGCTACTCAGGAGGCTGAGGCAGGAGAATCACTTGAACCTGGGAGGTGGAGGTTACAGTGAGCTGAGATCGTGCCACCACCCTCCAGCCTGGGCAACAGAGCAAGACTCCTCAGAAAAACAGAAAACAAACAAAAAAAAGAAGTAGGGTTTAGAAAGCAACTTGGGAATGTATACCTGAAAATTCCATTTCAAAAATTGATTTATTTCATTTTGTTTTGTTTTAAATAAGACTTTCACTTATATAGAAATGATGGTCAAAATATTTAACATCCTGTAAGGCACAGGTACCCACATATGAGAACACACACCAGTTTTGGCCTTGGAGCAGGGTCGTCAAGGACCCCTGAATTAATCCATTATTTTCTGAACAGATTGAATTTGAGGTTCTTCCATTAGCTACAGAGATCATCACATCAGCACCTCTAGTATGTGCCTTTATGTGGAGTTTCCTAAATGGCTGACAGTGAACTTCCTGTGAGAGACTCAATATAATGAGTCAGTTTTATCGTTGACCAAAGAAAGTCATTCTTCCCTTGGGAGTGAGTTCTGGCCCATTTAAAGCTTCCCCCTGAGGAATCACAGGCTTAATAAGTCAAATGTGAGGTTGTCTTCAAGCCTCAAATATCAAAGCCCAGCATTATTTGCTCTGTTTTTCTTCCAGTTTCATTTACTAGCTATTCCATTTGATTTTTCAAAAGCTTATTAGACTGTGTTTGGGGGAAACAGTCTAATAGGTTTGGGGGAAAAGGAAGGTGGGTAAGTGCCCCATTTAACGTGTATTTACTCAGGAATGGAAGCCAATTATGCTGGTCATTTCCCTTAGTGGGCAGGAATTATTTCTGATTTTGGAAAGTATCTCTAACCCAATGAAACTGAAGCCATACTAATAGATTGATAGGTCTGCTTTGTCCCTTCCCAAGCCAAAATCCATCAGAATAGATTCTGCTAAGCTTACCTATATTGGTTTTCATAATCCTTTCTCTCTGTTCTCTTGAACAAAGTAAAATCAGAACTAAAGGCTGGCTACTATCACAGCCATATTTCATGACGTGGGGCACCATCTCACCTTTCCCAGAGTAGTAAAACTGGGGCACTTCCAGGGAGAGTAGTAGACAGAAGAAGGGCGACTTTGAAATCTTCTGATTTTTCACTTGTTATACTTGAAATTTTTGAGAAACCACAGATCAACGCTTAGCACTCTCAAAATGTTTCTTTCCCTTGTATTTTTCTTACTAATGCTGGGCACTTTTCCCCAAGTGTATCTAATCCAATTTTAACAACATGACGTTATTCAAATAATCTATTGAATGTTGAAAAAAATGCTACACAATTTACAAATGACCAAAACCACTGGCTTCCACATTGGCCCAAAAATGGTATCTTCCTAGTTCCTGGAAATGCTGGAGATATTTGAGCTGTTGAATTAAAAAATGAATCATTGCAGTTGCAAAAATGGCATCTGGAAGTATTTTAATACACCTCAGTTTTGTTTTGTTTTACTTCCTTTATCAGACTCGCTGCCTGTTATTAATTACTCATTTTTTAATTGCTTAAATTGTTGGGTTTCTAATATAGACCTTATTCATGTGTTCTATGAACATATAAAGTATGTTTATGTATATAAAGTAGTCTTGTATGGCAGGAACTATGCTAAGTGCTATAGTCAAACACCACAACCATCTCCTGTTGCAGCACAAACTTACTGGTTATCAGGCAGGTATCCAGAGATGCCTTTATCTTAATTAATACTTTCAATATATTTTACTGATGTCAATAAGGCAAAAAGGAGAAGAAGGTAAGCCAGTGGAGAATAACGAGGTGACGCTAAATGGGAAGTTAATGACTTAGCCCTTTCTGTGAGGAATAGGGTGGTCCTGAAATGGATTTGTTGAAACGGCCCTAACTCAGTATGTAAAATGTATTCTTAAGTCCAGTCAAAAATACCCCAGGCTCTTAGTTGCAGTTCAGACTTTTAGATTTGCAGCTTAATGACATATTAGATCTCATTCTTATTCACTTGGATTGGTATTACACACCTTTTGTAATTGGTTTAGAAGATTTCTACCATCAGACAAGACCAATGGAATTGTTTAATATAATTGACAAGGAAATGCCTCCATCAAGATATTTGTGAGTATTCAAGTCAGTTTGTATATTATAATTTGGGAGGCTAGACTTTCACTGAACCTTGAAAGGTAAGCAGGGTTTGGGTACTACAAGGAAAGGGCATTCCAGGCACAGGAAATGGTATAGGCAAATCTATAATGATGGGTAAGTTGCAGTATGTTTCAGAGCCAGTGCATACACCAATTTGACTGGAAAAATAGTATAGGACCCTGCACAGACTAATAATCATCATCTGTCAGAATTATACGTAGGGCTCCTGCCATCTAAGTCAAGCCGTTCTGAAGCAGGTAATCAGGAAACAGATAAACCACAGTATGATGCCAGAAAACTGTTAACCAAAAGCATAAATAAGATGAGGAATAGTGGCTCACGCCTGTAATACCAATGCTTTGGGAGGCCAAGGTAGGAGACTCACTTGAGCCCAGGAATTCAAGACCAGCGTGGTCAACATAGTGAGACCCCATATCTACAGTTTTTCTTAATTTGCCAGGAATGGTGGCATGCACATGTGTTCCCAGCTATTTAGAAAGGCTGAGGGGGATGATGTCTGAAGCCCAGGAGTTCGAGGCTGCAGTGAGTTGTGATCATGCCACTGCACCCCAGCCTGGGTGACAGAGCAACACCTTGTCTCTATAAATAAGTAATAAAATTGAAACATAAATACTAACATCACTTGTGTTGACCTTTCAGAAAGATTTCACACGTAGAAGTTATTTTATATGGTCTTCACAGTCATCCACTGACATCAGCTGCTCAGCTTTTTTACTCTTCATTAGCCATAGGCAAAACCTGAGGACTGAGAGACTATTTAAATTTGTTAAAGTTACAGTCAGTCTTACAACTGGATCTTCTGGCTTCTACCCCAGACTCTTTCCTCCACTTCTCATAGCTCTCATGAACTTGTCTGGGTATTTGAATTTAGAAAAGAGAGACAGGGAAATGGCCTTGAAAACTCCAGTCTCAATCAAGACAAGGCAGCAGAAGTCATAAGCCCCCTTTTGAACAAAACATTCCAGAGTTTTAAATGCCTTTCAGTGTCAATTTTTTGTGCCCACAGATTGTCACACTTGTAGGTCAGAGTGAGGAAAGGTAAAAACAGTCAAACAAGTTGTTTATCTCATTAAACAACTGCTTTGACTTTTTTGCTTTTTGTTCCGCTGTCATATTTGTATCTGTGTCTGTGTGTGTGTAAGCTCTTGTTATATTCATATATTCTTGATTGAGCCCAAATCAGTTCTCCTAAATGTCTCTTGAACTTCCACTTAAAAGGTTTAAAATGTGTATTCAAGCAGTGCTCATTACCCTGCCTTACCTTTTGCAAATGACTGTCTACCACTCCTGACTTTTTGAACTTCTCTTCTAGCACCAGCTTCATTAGTCAAGATGTACGAATGCAGGGAGAATTTTAAATGGGCCTTCTGTGTTGTTTTTGAAGGGGTACTACATGCAAATCATTATCCTAAGGAAATTTTAATTCTTCTTGAGTTAGCCCACTTTTGTGAATAGTAAGCACTATCGGCTTAATTCCTCATATCCTGCTTTTATTGAGTATTCAGGACAAGGTATACTTAGTTTGCTTTTTATATTAGAACCTCTTGGTCATTCACATACCTTGAGAAAGACTCATTTTCCCTAGAGTGCAACAACTGCAATTAGTTTTTTCTGGTGCATGGGCAATAAATGAACTTCCCTTCCTCGGACTAATTGTTCACTAAGGTTCTTGTGTGGCAGTTTGTTTACTTAGGATGACAGAGACATTTCTTCCAAATGTATCTGAGTAGTGTCTCAGATACAGTTGCTTGATGTTTGAAGAATTTCTAAAGGGGGAGATATAAAATATGCAGCTCAGGTTTAGTAAACCTGATTTATCTTAGCCCATATATACTGAATACCCTTAAATCTCAGCCTGCAGGCATCTTTTGAGCAAGAACGGTAGCACACAAATAAGACATGTGCATTTCAACTTGAACTAGCACCATCTACTTAACCCAATCTCTCTCTCTCTGTCATTCTCTCTCTCTCTCTCTCTCTCTCTCTCTCTCTGTGTGTGTGTGTCTCTCTCTCACACACACACACACACATACACACACACACACACACACACACACACACCCCACCAACCACTATAAAGCAAAGAAAAATAAATCACATTATCAGTGTCTGGTTTCACTGTTAAACGTTGAGACATTACCACCACCTTGGCCAACGGTCTTCCTCAGCCAGTTGCACAGCATGGAGCCTCATTTATTTGATTCTTTGAATGAAAACTTTAACCATCTTATAAAAGCTTGAAGGCTTTTACACCAATAATTCAATAGTATAGTATTTCCCCTGAGCTAACAAAATTGTTTTCAACTACCGAATTATCTCTATGGTGAATCTAACATAGGGTGCTCTCCTACTGACAAGGGTTACATAATGCTCCATGGACTTAAATCTTATTTACAGAACACAGAAAAACCTAAAGTGTTCAAGCAGGGTCTGTGTGGAAATCTTTGACTATGATTCTAGGCTTAGAAAAGTCACTGTCAGAAAGAATTATAGCAATAACTGGCAATTAAGATACCGCTTAGCACCATCATAATACTTTATCTTCTTCAAAGTCCTTTCATTTCATTGGCTCTTGTGAGTTTCACACCATTTTACCCTGTGTAGCAGGTAGTATATAAGTTAGGAAATCAAGACACTGAGCAGTCAAATGCCTTATCCAAGGTCCTACAGCTATTCTATAAAAAAAGCCGCCTGAAAAAAATCTTGAGGCACTTCTATTTCTTCAGAACTCCTAACATGGTAAGGTCAGAAGAGATCACAAGATCACAAACACAAAGTTACGTTGACAGAACAATTGGATTTGTGTGTGTGGTAGGGGGAGTGAGTGTCATGAGCTCTAAATTGTAGCTATCCACATGGATCACATTCGTCTGCAGCTAACTTGATCCACAGTCGTTTTCTTGTTTGCTCTTAGTTGTCAACACCCCTTTTCCTATATTGCAGTCATCACTAATTGATAGGGGACTGTATTCCTCTTTAAGGATTTTAGAAAAAGACATTGTCACTGCATCCTTTCTGAGCTCATTTTTAGAGAAATTCATAGGCAGTTCTTGACCTTGACCTCTTGGCATGATTTATTTTGTTCAAGGTAGATGGGTTTCAGTATAAATGCATGGAAATTTAGTCCTGTAATTCAGGAAGGTTTATTGAACATTTGTGCCCAAGTGTACTGCATTTGTTGTGATAAAAAAACAAATTCTAAAATCCAGTTCTTGTCCTCAGGGAGCTTATTACCTAGACAGATTGTGATTGGAGAATTCACATTAACAAATAAATAAGTAACAGCTTATTTGGGTTAGAAAACAGAGAGATCATGATGAACTGGAGTTTTCAGGGAAGGATTCATGAAAGGGAAACATCTTGTAAAAGCCTTAAAAGGTGAATAGGATTTGGGTTGCTGAATGTTAATACTCGGGCCAAGCTAACAATCATATTAAACACACACACATACACACAATCTCAATAGCTTGACTAAAATAATAATTTATTTCATTTTCACATCACAGTTTAATATGGGTTGCCTGGGGAGGGGAAGAATCTCTGCTCTGAGCAGTGATTCAAGGAACCAGGCTTCTTCCATCTAGTGGTTCCTGAATGCCTTAGGCCTTGGAATCCTCCATTGGATGGTCTGCATGCAGCCAGCCTACAGGGGAAGGTAGTAATCTATAGAGAAAGTCAATGCACAGTTTTGTTCAGGATCAGGCCTAGAAGTCGCATGCATTCCTTCTGCCACACCTAACTGGAAAGGAGACTGAGAAATGTAATCCAGCTCTGTTAGAAAGAAAGAGAAATGGGATGACATGAACACATAGCATTGTCTCTGCCATACTGAAGATGAAAAGACATTAATTTTAATTGATACATACAGATATACATATTTGGGAGCTATGTGTTATAATTTAATACATTCATATAATTTGTAAAGATCAAATCAGTATAATTAGGATATCCATCACCTTAAATAGTTGTATTTTCTTTAAGCTAGAAACATTCAAATTATTCTCTTCTAGTTATTTTGAAAAATGCAATAGATTATTGAAACCTATGTCATTCTACTGATATATCAAACATTAGTCTTTTTTCTTCTATCACAGTGCATACGTACACCCATTAATCCACCTCTCTTCATCCTCCTCTACCTTTCCCAGCCTCTGGTAACCACTAATCTACTCTCTTTTATAGCTCACACATATCAATGAGAATATGCGATATTTGTGTTTCTGTGCTTGACTTATTTCACTTAACATAATGACCTCTAGTTCCTTCCATGTTGCTGCAAATGATCGAATTTTATTCTTTTTATGGCTGAATACTATTCTATTGGGTATATGTGCCACATTTTTATCCATTCATCTATTGATGGGTACTTAGGTTGACTCCATGTTCTGGCTGTTGTGAATAGAGCTGCAATAAACATGGGAGTGCAGATATGTCTTTGATATACTGATTTCCTTTATTTTGGATATACACCCAGTAGTAGTATTGATATTGCTAGATCATAGGATAGTTTTATTTTTAGTTTTTTGAGGGGCTGTCATTCCGTTTTTCACATCCTCACCAACATTCATTATTCTCTGCCTTTTTTTTTTTAATAAAAGCTATTTTGACCTACGTGAGATGACATCCCATTGCGTGGTGTCTCCTTTTTATGTGATAGCTCATATGATAATTGTAAAGTTCCTGAACTCCCCACCACATGGAAACTCTTGAGTACTTTCTTGAAACTCATCAGCTCTGTGAAGATGAAGCCACAGAATACCTTTGAAGAATAATTCTGAAGAAATCTAAGAGATCTATAGGAATATAAGAATTCTTAACAATTTTTCGGAGGGGTCAGAGATCCTTTTGACAATGTAACGAAACCAAAGGACTCTCTCCCCATGATAATATCCATACACAAAACATTTTGCAGATAATTTCATGGAGTTTCTGAACCTTCTTAAGCCAATCTGTACCCCACCCCTGTGGTAAAGCAATTGATAACCTCATTTAAGCTACATGGCATAGTGGTTAAGAGAATGGGCATCGAACTCAAACATGTGTTAAACTAGCATTTTCTTTTTTTCAACTTTAAGTTCATGGGTACATGTGCAGGTTTGTTACATAGGTAAACTTGTGTCATGGGGGGTTTGTCATGCAGATTATTTCATCACCCAGGTATTAAGGCTACTATCCATTAGTTATTTTTCCTGATCCTCTCCCTCCTCCCATCCTCCACTATCAGGTAGGCCCCAGTGTGTATTGTTCCCCTCTGTGTGTCTATGTGTTCCCATCATTTAGCTCCCATTTATAAGTGAAAACATATGGTATTTGGTTTTCTGTTCCTGTATTAGTTTGTTAAGGATAATGGCCTCCAGCTCTATCCATGTCCCTGCAGAGGACATGATCTCATTCCTTTTTATGGATTCATAGTGTTTCATGGTGTATATATACCACATTTTCTTTATCTAGTCTGTCAGTGATGGGCATTTAGGTTGATTCCATGTCTTTGCTATTGTAAACAATGCTTCAGTGAACATACATGTGCATATATCTTTATAATAGAATGATTTATATTCCTTTGAGTATATACCCAGTAATGGGACTGCTGCATCGAATAGTATTTCTGTCTTTAGGTCTCTGAGGAATCACTGCACTGTCTTCCACAATGGTTGAACTAATTTACACTCCCACCAATAATGTATAAGTGTTCCTTTTTCTCTACAACCTTGCCAGCATCTGTTAGTTTTTGACTTTTAATAATAGCCAATCTGACTGGTGTGAGATGGTACGTCATTTTTGATGTGCATTTCTCTAATGTTCAGTGATGTTGAGGTTTTTTTTTTCATATGCATGTTGGTCACATGTATGTCTTCTTTTGAGAAGCGTTTTTTCATATCCCTTTCCCACTTATTTAATGGGGTTGTTTGATTTTTCTTGTAAATTTGCTTAAGTTCCTTATAGATGCTGGATATTAGACCTTTGTCAGATTTATACGTTGCAAAAATGTTCTCCCACTCTGTAGGTTGCCTATGTACTCTGTTGATAGTTTGTTTTTCTGTGCAGAAGTTCATTTGTCAATTTTTGTTTCTGTTGCCATTGCTTTTGGCATCTTCATCACGAAATCTTTGCCCATGCCTATGTCTGGAATGGTATTGCCTAGGTTGTCTTCCAGGGTTCTTATAGTTTTGGGTTTTACATTTAAGTCTTTAATCCATCTTGAGTTAATTTTTATATATGGTGTAATGAAGGGGTCCAGTTTCAATCTTCTGCATATGGCTAGCCAGTTACCATAACACCATTTGTTGAATAGGGAGTCCTTTCCTCGTTGCTTTCCCCAGTCCTTTCTCCTAGCATTTTCTAGTATGTAACCAAGAGTTAGTCACTCTACCTCTCTGCACTCCCTTTTCCTCATGTAAAAAATGACATTAGTACCTACTCCACAAGGCTATTGTGAGAATTAAATGAGAAAATGTATGTAAGGAATCCAGCACAGTACCTGGAATATCATCATATTCTCGGCAAATGGAAATGATTGCTGTTTGGTAGTATTAGTCATCTTCATTTTCAGTGGTATTTACCTGGATTTCATACATACTAGGCTCACCTAGAATTCAACACGGTTCTTCAGATTTCAGCTTACCTATCACTTAAGTCTAAGAAATTACTCGTGACTTTCATTTTCCCAGCCCATCCCCAAGGATGCTCCCATGGCACCTTGGACTTGCCCCAAACTAGTGCTTATCTAATGTCATTGTAATTGCCTGATTATTTATGTGTCTCCCTCTACCAGTTTCCAGGCTTTCCAAGGGCAATGCCATGTCTGTTTTATAGTCTCCTGTACTCACATTGCCTAGGACAGTGCCTCACACATAGAGAGTGCAAAATAAATCTTGAATAAGTTAATAAGTAAACAGAAAAACATTTTTCTCAGTAAGCTTTAAGAAAAATGTGGTTGGTGGATTTAAAAGGGCTGTCCATTTACTTTGCCTTAAGGCAAAGCTGAAGTCTAAAGCTTTGAGAGGATCAGAAGGAGCTGAAGACAAGACAAATGCTAAAAACTGGCATCCTCTGTCTTTCTCTCAATCAGAAGTCTTGGTTAATTAGCCCACAAATTTCTTGTTCTTCTAATGACTATGAAGCTCTTTGAAGTGCCTTTTGAGTAATGAAAAGAAGACATTCCAGTCAGCTGAATATTAGTTTGAATGCTTATCATTTTAAATTTGTGTTTATGTTATTTGGAAATTGACCTTTACTGTGCAGAACATACTATAACACTTTATTAAACAAAATATCTGATTAAATAACTCACTATTCACTGGTCATATAATATTACAGTGAGTTTATTAGTGTCTCCTATCAGAGAACTCCTGATGCCATTGTTAACCACACAGTGAAATAATCTCAGCTGGTCATTAAGCTCTGCCTCCTTCCAACCTCCAGTGACATACAGAAATATGTAAGCCCTCCAAATTCTAGAAACTCCATTTAGTGGCTACATAGTGAGAGAACTTAACAGGCTTATTATGCAAAGTAACTTGGCCCTTTCTGATCCCAGAGAGTAATTAAGTGGACAGTAGTCTGATGAGTTGAAGAATGGACTTTTTTGCCTAGTAAAGTTTCTATATATACCACACATATAATACCAATTTTCAGAGAATTGGAGTGCACATGAACAAAGAAAAATTCTCTTTGACTTAAAAGAACATTTTTGAATCAGTTACACAATTCAGCACTCTCAGTATTGGAGATTGAACTGACACCGTATTAGGCTTAGGACTTTTCTGGGAGTTGATTTAACCATTTATCTTTGTCTCATAAAATTAAACAGCAGATTGTGGCAGAAAAAAAATCCAATATTTCAGTTTTCTTGTTGCTGGGTCTATAGATGAAGAGCATATTATGACTACTTTCCAAAGCTTATATTTTGGAAGATGTTTCATTTTTTATATAAAAATAATAAAAATGTAGGTGACCTCAACAGCTGTAATTTTAAAAAATTAAGTACAGAGATGCCTTCTGCCAACATTTGAAATTGGCCTTCTACATGGCCAAAAATTCTGATCTTCATTGTTATCTAATTTGGGATTTTAGCTACTATTTCCAGGCTATTAACCGTCACATCTGGACTCTCAGTGATAACATCAGGATGCGCCTGCTCCTTCAGTATTGATCAGTAGCATCTTTTTCCCCCTCATAGGTGATAAATTTATAAGTAACTATCCAGTCTGCCCCAGCTTTAGGCAATTGTCTTCTTAAGAATTATAGTATTTATTCATTGGAGGATAATAAGACAAGGGAAGACGTCAAATAATTTTCCTATAATTTGCAGCTGTTTCATACAGAGCAATGCTTCACAGAGAAAAGAGCCTGCAGATCAGATATTATATAATATCCCCTACTTTACATGGGATGTTCTGAATAGTTTTTTTACAAGATGCACTTTATTTATGAGCAGGTCTCTCCATAGAAAGAGCTTGTTAGGGCTTAATGCTGATGAATGGAGACAGCACCATTCACACTTCCAGGTTATGGTCTGTCAGTGCTTTCATTATACGCACTAATTTACAAGGATTTATTTATTTTCTCCCAAATGTAAAAATGTGCACCAAGCTAAACACGCTGTCTGGGCATCTGAGACCAGTGTTTTCCTTGGTGCAGGGGGTTTTTAAATTCAAATTTAAATTGAGGGGACTAAAGCTGTTATGTGTTTTCTTCCCACTTCCACTCCCACCTGCCTCGCATCACTGCCTAAGCTTGTGTTAATATCAGAGATCTCTATATTTTTACTTGCTTTGAAAATGAATTCTGGTTCAAAATTTTTAAACCTAGAAGTGGTGTTCTTAGGACAGCTTAAATCTTTCAATCTTTTCTCATCCAAAGACTGTACCTCTGATTGTGTTTTAAGTGCTGATGAAAATGCTGTCAGTGAGCACATCAATGAACATGACCATTGGAACAAATTATGCCCACAACACTGGTTACCAAGGTTTGGAGATCTGGGTACAACAATATCAAAATTGGAAAGTAAATTGAATCTGCAGATCTTGCTAGCCTCAGATAGCTTTATGTTATCTGAAATCCCTCATATGCCCATCTCAGAAGAATAAAGCTTAAAATATATACTGGAAATGTGTCACTTCCTTTCACTCATTCTGACAAGCAGTACTATATCTACTGCATCATCACTATCCCTGGGTTATAACAATAAGCATTATGGGAGAGGAAACCTCCCCAAACGATGGACAAAAATTATTCTCTTTTTCCTGCCTGGGGTTTCCAATTTGGTTTTTACCCTCAGTGAAAGTTAAATACCCCTTAAACTTCACCAGTAAAGAGGTTGCAAAATTGTCGTTTGGGGAATTTATGTGTTTGTTGGTTGATTGGTTGGTAAGGGAAGGCAAATGAGAGGAAATATGTACATATAAAATATGCCTAGGTGCATTTATTAAGCACCTATCACAGTTTCCTCAAAGCCTTTTCTCCTATTTCTTTTTCAACTCCAAACATAAGTGTAATCCAATCAAAGTTAATTAAAGCTTCTCAAGGAAAAGGAAGTATGTTTGGAATTTGGACCATGATAAAAGAAGTTACTACACAAATATATGAAAGGAAAATATTCCACAAACTGTCAGCAGAATCAGCCCTGAAGGCAAATAGTGAGTATTTAATAAGCCCAGACTTATTTCAAAGGGTACTAGTCTGCAGAACTCAGCTGACATGAACAGAGAGAAAGAAGTTCACAGTGTTTAGAGCTTCACAAAAATTAAAAGTAAGAAAACTATGTAAAGTCCCAGATTATCCTCCCTGGATCAGCCCAAACTTTGCACTCTGATGGGATGAAAAGTTTGGTAGTCAAGGAAAAGAATTCTCCTCCCTAATATCAGCATAGAGATGTAAAGACCTTCCCACAAATACTAGTTAAGAATACATTTCGCTGGGCCCATTGGCTCACACCTGTAATCCCAGCACTTTGGGTGGCTGAGGCGGGTAGATCACCTGAGGTCAGGAGTTCAAGACCAGCCTGGCCAACATGGCGAAAAACTCTGTCTCTACTAAAAATGCAAAAATTAGCCAGGCGTGGTATCAGGCACCTGTAGTCCCAGCTACTCGGGAGGCTGAAGCAGGAGCATCGCTTGAACATGAGAGGCGGAGGTTGCAGTGAGCTGAGATCATGCCACTGCACTCCATCCTCCTGGGTGACAGAGTAAGACTCTATTTAAAAAAAAAATAATAATAATAATAATACATTTATTTCTTTATACCTTTTGTGAACCTGCTCAAATTTTTAGAGCATCAGATCCTCTAAGTTTACTACCTCCTCATAAAAGCAACACTTCATTTTATTTTTAATATTCTTAACTTACTAAAGTTTCACAGTATTCCTCTTAGTCTTAGTTTCAGTGTCACCAGATTCTTTGTCTTTCTACCCTCACAGAGCCTAGCATAGTGACATTCACCATGATGTAGTAATCATAGCGTTTAGGAAGTGATTCGTGATTTCATACATGTCGAGCACATCTCCTCTCAGCCTTTCTGTTTCCAGACTTGAGTCTTGATCTTTCAGTCCATCCTCTTATAATAGCCGAATTTAAAATTTTATACTCAGTGATATTTAATACAAAGGTCGCGGAATGTGGTTCTAAATAATAGGCCTGCCACAAACCACACCAAATTTTAAGCAATCAAGAAATTGACTTTGCCAAAACACACAAATAACAAACAGAGGTTCCCCTTGGCTCATCCTCATCCAAAAATGTTCTGGAAATTAAGTAATTGTTCATATGCCATCATCATTTGGCCTGCCCCAGTCTTAAAAGTCTTTGTAAACCACCTTAAGGGTCCTTATACCTCTAAAAATTATAAAGGGATTTATGGACATGGAATTCCCTTGTTTGGATACTCTGGTTTCCTTGGAGAACTCACCAAAACATAGATGACTTTAGAAGTATTAAGGGGATGTTAAAATGAACTTGCAACTTTCATAGATGTTAAGGATTAATACTTCATGAGGAACATCAGGATTAATCAAAGTATACCATAAAGTCAAGTCTTAATATTAACTTCCTGCCAGTGAATTAGCTCATCTAAAAGCAGTTTATTAAGTTGGGTTTATAAATTGACTTTAGATGAGTTCACATTTTGCCAGAAAATTTGTGTGTGTGTGTGTGTGTGTGTGTGTGTGTGTGTGTTGTGTTGTGTTAAAAGGACATGCTTGTTAGCACAGAAATTCTGACTTTAACATCAACTCAATGAGTTTCACCAGACCTAAATAAAGGGAAGAGAGGAAAAGACTAAATTGTAGACTAGTTTGAAAAATGCCATGTGGTTATTTTCAAGAGCACTGTCAAAAGCACCAAGGGAAATAGGAGTAGAGCCATATGTTCTTAAATTGTAGCTGATACTTTTTGTATGTATTATTTCATATGATATAACAACCTGGGGCTGGGTGCAGTGGCTCACGCCTATAATCCCAGCACTTTGGGAGGCCGAGGGGGTGGATCACCTGAGGCCAGTTCGAGACCAGCCTGGCCAACATAGTGAAACCTCGTCTCTACTAAAAATACAAAAAATTACCCAGGCGTGCTGGCGGCACCTATAATCCCAGCTACTCAAGAGGCTGAGGCAGGATAATCGCTTGAACCTGGGAGGTGGAAGTTGCAGTGAGCCAAGATCATGCCATGGCACTCCAGCCTGGGCAACAAAAGCAAAACTCCCTCTCAAAAAAAAAAAAAAAAAGAAAAAACAAAAACAAAAAAATCTAGATGTAGAGTAATCAGCTTGTCAAGGATGGTCCTAGTTTTAAAACTGAGCCCTGCCTCAGTCCCAGGCAAACCAGAGCAGTAGATCACTTTAGCTAAGTAAGGCAGATCATCCTGTCTCTGTGTTACCAAAGAGGAGTCTAAAATTTGCAAATGAATGACTCAATCAAAGTCACACATTAGTTGTAAGTGATGTATTCAGTATTAGAACCCAAGCCTTCTAACTGCTATTATAATAAAAATTTTAAGAAACCTGGCTATAATTGACACAGTATGTAAAAACTACTGTGAAAATTTTATCAGCTTTTATCTTTTCTAGAAACTTAGCCATTCCCTTTGTGATACTGTAATTTTGCTCTCCAATCCCCTTTTAATAGATAATATGGAGAAAAAAATTCAGCCTAGTTTATCAGAGTTGTTACAAACTCCCTTTTAACAAATTGTGAATTGATGAAAATAGTTATAATGTTTTTCAAGCCAGTTATTTCCTAATGCAATCATGAAAATAAGCAGCAGCCCGTGCATAAGCACCCTAAAAGAAATGTAATATACATTATCTCCTTTGTCTTTTCCCATTTATCTTAAAGATGATTTTTTATTGTTTATGGGGCAAGCAAGTATCAAGGGGGTGGAAGTATAAAACTGTACAAAACAAAATTATTAGACCTGGCTTTATCTCCTTATGTTACTTTTTGTCATTTCTTCTCAATACACAAAGAAGTGAATGTATGCCCCAACAAACCTCTCCCATTACTTGTCCTGTCTGTGCTGAGCAAAATAGAATCTATATGTCTTTAAAATGCCTTTCCATTGCTATGGCTTTTTTCAAAATACTGAACTTAGTGCAAATGTGATTCACTAGACTACTAATGCTCATTTGCTCTTTCCCAACAGGCATCACAGTTGATAGGCATGGATTCGTTTACTTTGTGGATGGGACTATGATTCGCAGAATTGATGAGAAGGCTGTGATCACAACTGTAATCGGCTCAAACGGTCTGACTTCCACACAACCACTGAGCTGTGACTCAGGAATGGACATCACTCAGGTAGGCACCACTGGTTTTCAAGTGTTATCGTCATTTGGCATCATGGAAATGGATAACAATTTTCTCATGGACAAATTAGGTAGAATGGAAGCCTGGTATATCTGTTATAATACCAGATAGCAGAACTATACTCAAAATGGTAAGCGAGGATGGAAATAATGCCAGGTAGAATATTGACATACAATTAAGTAAAATCTCTCAAATTTGAATTAATCAGAGGGTAAGGCCAATCTCACTTATTGAATATTTCCAAGATATGTGATTTTATTTTTTTAAATGAAACAGTGACTGAAATTTGGAAAAATAGTGACTATGAAGGCTCTTTAGGCATCTTTTTAAATAAATATATGAGTATATTGTTATTCACACATATATAAATAGCTATTTCTAGGGCATTTGGAAGTTTTCTTAACTAAAAGCAACATCCCCTTTGAGATCTATTTTACTGTTATTTAGGAAAAAAATTTTTTAAGCCAGTGAGGATAAAAGAAAATTTAGTATAGCTCTGATTTGGGTCCAAAATTCTGATTTTACCACAATTCTACAAAATCAGTATTAGACATTTAAAGAGATTATAGAGCATACAGCATAGTCCCAACATTCAGTGTATACCATTCTTAGTCTGCAGAAACAAGAAATGAAGGAAATAGATTAGACAGTCCTCAAACATTCCAGCTCTAACATTCTATAAATCTGTGACTCTAATAACGTAGATTATTAAATAATCTTTTCAAAAACATTAAAGTGGATGTTGAGAGTTTTCAAATTGATCAGTGTATCAGGGGGGATGGTCTTGGCTGCAGTAATAAAATACTTGTCTAAAAGTTGTTTAAACAGTGAGGTTTATTTATCTCACATAATGAGATGTCCAAACATAGGCAAAGATGCCAGCAGATTTCCTTCTTGTGTCACATTGGCCAGAATTGAGTCACATGCCCCTGCCCTCACCAGTCACTGGCAAAGGGGAAATGGGATTCCACAGTGGGTTCAGACCCTTTAGAAATAGACCCCCTTTCCTGAGCATATTGCTACCTGATTCTTAAACCAAAATCAGAATTCTGTTAGCAGGGAGTAAAGGGCTGCTATTGGGGTGGCAATGAGCAGTGTCCCCCACAGTTATATTCCTGTTGCTTCATTTGTTATACCACCTAAAACTTAGGAAAACAAGGTAAATGTATTAGTCCGTTTTTATGCTACTGATAAAGACATACCAGAGACTGGGCAATTTACGAAAGAAAGAGATTTATTGGACTTACAGTTCCACATGGTGGGGGAGGCCTCACAATCATGGCAGAAGGCAAGGAGGAGCAAGTCATGTCTTACTTGGATGGCAGCAGGCAAACAAGAGCTTGTGCAGGGAAAGTCCTATTTTAAAAACCATCAGATCTCATGAGACCCCTGTACTATCACGAGAACAGCTCAGGAAAGACCCAGCCCCATAATTCAATCACCTCCCATGAGGTTCCTCTCACAACATGTGGGAATTGTAGGAGTTACAGTTCAAGATGAGATTTGGGTGGGGACACAGCCAAACCATATTAGTAAGTAAAAGAAACACACCCCTCAGAAACCTTGCTTTAGTCTTTGACTAATATCTCTCCTGCCACCTCCACCCACCTTGAGCATACATCTCTATAAAATACTAGAAATGTGCCTGTTTTGGGTTTCTTCTTCTCTCTGTGCCCCTGCCCTGTTCCAGAAACTCAAGAAATGTTTAAATACACTCAACTACAAAAATGAAATGAGGAGTTGGGCCTGGAAAACTGACAAAATGAACAAACCCTTCTTAATAGAGATTTGAGTAGATCAGGCTATCAAGTCCTAGAATAGTCTAACTTTTCACGATTCAAAATGCTGCAGAAGGCAAGAAAAAGGATCATTATTTATGGCAATAAAGAAGGGTATAAATGTATTTGTATGGGGGAAGGGGGAGAGAGAAGATGCACATGTATGATTCACTTATGGGATATTTTTAACTTAAAATAGGGCACTTAGTATTACAATCAGTCAACTCGAAACAACTTTTCTGTTTCAGTGTAGAAAAGTTATATTGAAAAGAGAATTCTTTGTCTTAGTAGAGCAAACATATGATCATCATCACCATGAGAAGGGCTCTTTTTCACATGACACTTTCCAAACATAATTCCCACCATAAAATCTACCTCGTTCTTTTCAGGTTGGGATGTACAATACACCCTACTGAAAAGAAACCCTGGAAACCAGGAGACAGAAACTTTTCTCTATGGCATTTTATTCCAAGCCTCAGTTTCTCTGAAGCACCCCTTCTTTACATAACTTTAGCTTTAGAGATACAGCAGATTTTTTTGGAGACAGGGTAGGTTGTGTGGTATGAGAAGGGGCTGGTAGAAGCCAGTAGGATTTCCCAGGAAAGAAAGCACGTTTTATGTCCAGGTTATTTGGTTAGTAACTCTGCTGCTGTCCACCATTTCCTGTTTTGTACCTGAGACACGCTAAAGAATAACTCCAATTTGTCCACCCAGACTGGTTCAGAACAAGGAGACTGTACTGATCAGCGTCCAGGTTATCACCCTCAACCTTTATTAGAGGCCTACTTCTCATGGACCCATTCCCCCAGTCTGAAAGTACCTCTGCTGATCCAAATCCCATTCCCATCTTCCTCACACCTCATTTCTTCCATGGGAACCTTCCTTGATGGTTGTAGTCCTCACCGTTGTTTCATTCCCTTACTGAAATCTAGTACCACCATGCTTAAATGTAATTTATTCTTTGGTGGCAAACTATGTATCCAACTGGTCTCCCACAGTAGACTGTGTGTTCCTGGAACATGCATAGGAAGTGCTCAGCAGGTACAGTTAACATCTATACCTGAACCAAAAGGACACTATGGTGAAAAGAATATGAAACAGTAGTGAGAGATGAAGCTAGAGAGATAAGTGGGAGTGAAACGGTGAAGGGCCTTATAAGCATAATGGAGTTATACTGGACAAAGAGGAGAGAATAACAGCATTAAGAAGGGAAATACATTTTTTAAATAGTATTAAGCATGGAAATCAGTTTTAAGAGATTATTCTAGCTATTGTATGGAGAACCAAGTGAACCAAAATAACACCAGAGACAGGGAGAACACTTAAGAGGCAATTGAAGTAATCCAGGTATGACAAGGACAAAACATATTAATATAGAAATGATCAGCCCCTTTCCAAGGGACTACGTAAAAATTAAGTTTATTTCCAATGCTTTTTAAATGTTCAGTTGTTATTTCTTTGCGATACAACTCTAGATGAGACTTTCCACGACACTGCTCAGCTTTATGCAGGCTACATAGGCCAGCAATATTAATGGCTGAACCTAAAACATCATAGTATAGATTAAGCAAGGTAGATAGAGTCATAAAACATTGGAGCTAATATAAACGAACTTGTTGACTGACAATTTCAGAATTCAGGGAGCAGGCAAATGGTAGTACCATTCACAGAGACAGGGAATACAAGAGGAAGAGAAGCAGGTTTGCATGATGGTTGGATGATGAGTTCAGTTTGGGGTACATTGAGGTGCCTGTGTGCCATTCAGATAAGGATATCTGACAGGAAATTGGGTAAAGGTTTAAACCTTGAGGTCCAGCTACAGATTAGAGTTGTGATTGTTATTAGTTTACTCATAGTACTGGTAAATAGGGGAGCGGATAATAAGCTCTCTTACGGAGGGTACATAGCATAAAAAGAGGAGAAGGCTTAAGACCAAACTCTGAGGAACACCAGTATTCAAGAAAAAGCTGAGGAATGAGAACCCACAAAGGAGGCTGAGAGAAAGAAATCTAGCAAGCAGGAAGAAAACCACAAAGGTGTCAAAAAAGCCAAGAGAAGCAAGCTTTTCAAGAGGAAGGGAATGGTCAGTATCAAATGCTGCTTAGGGATCATGAAAAATGAGGTGCTTTTTAAAGAAGCCATTAGATTTTACAGCATTATCACCTCTGATAAGAGTGCCTTTGATAGAGTGCTAATTAATAAGAGTCAGATAGCAGTGGCAGAGTAGAAGGAAGTGAGGAAATGGTGAACCGGGAAATAGATCACTTCTTTGAGATGTTTGGCTGGGAAGAAGAGGCTTTGCATTGAAGCAAATCCAGGTGTGGCATGGGTGGACTAAAGCTGGAGAACACTGAATGAAATTGAGGGTGAGTGGATAGAGTGTTTACCAGGAGAAAGCCTGTGTGTGACACAGCTTCCTAGATGCTCAGCCATTATGAACAGAGATTCCCATCTGTTTAGACAACTGTGACAGATTGGCAACCGATGTTTCCCATGACTGTACTTAAGAACATGGGCCATCTTCAGCTAGAGAGAAGAAAGCTGAGCAGGGAACTTCATAATACCCAAGAGCAAAGCCCCAGTTGTTTATAGTAGTACTTACAGTGATCCAGCTGAGCTTACACAGTGCTGAGTTTCATATTTCAGTAAATCAAAATATATTGATGTGTGAGGGCATGAACAAATGTCTAAATGAGAGTGCATGGTTTCTGCTGACAGGAATGAACAGGAGAGAAAATAGAGGCCTATGCTGCAGCATGAAGATTTGAATCAGACCATAAGGAAAGCTTACTGTTACTGTTTCTAACACTATGTGGCAACATCATATATTATCAAAAAAAAAAAAAAAAAAAAATTGGCTGGGCGCGGTGGCTCACGCCTGTAATCCCAGCCCTTTGGGAGGCCGAGGTGGGCGGATCACGAGGTCAAGAGATCGAGACCATCCTGGCCAACATGGTGAAACCCCGTCTCTACTAAAAATACAAAAAATAGCCGGGCATGGTGGCACATGCCTGTGGTCCCAGCTACTCGGGAGGCTGAGGTGGTAGAATCGCTTGAACCCAGGAGGCGGAGGTTGCAGTGAGCCGAGTTTGCGCCACTGCACTCCAGCCTGGCGACAGAGCAAGACTCCATGTCATTAAAAAAAAAAAAAAAAAAAATTGTGGGGTTCCCACCTTTTGAAACTTTTCACGCAAATATTGGATAGCCATAATCTATGAGTGCTTGACATACAGGTCCCTCTGGAGTCAGGAAAATGGACCAACTGTTTTCTCAAGGTTCCTTCCAACTCCATGAAGCTCTTGCCACAGAAATACAACCAAATTTTTAAAGTTTCTTGTTAGCTTTCCAGCATTTCAAAACCAAAATATCTCCAACAAAGAAAGGCCCCTCTATGCTAGCATAGTACCTATGGAGGTTAGAAAGTAATGTGAGAAAATGGTCCTCTTCATCTTACTTACCTTCATCTTCTGCACTTTTCTGTGGCAAACCTAAGCCCCAACAAGAATCAGTTCTCAGGACTTGTCCTAATCTTTAGCAGATTATTAAGTCCCATAGTAAGTCTAAGAATAACTGCTACCACTTATAGAGAGCTGTGTGCCAGGAACTATGCTAAGAATCTTATTTACACTATTCCATTTCATCTCCACAACCCAACCACCCTTGAGAGGTAGGTATTATTATCCCCATCTGGCAGAGAAAACTGTTAGTCAGAAGGATTATGTATTGTGCTATGACCATAGAGTTATTGAATTATATAACTAAGATTTTGGCACATGCTTTCTGAACCCAAGCGTCCATTTTTTCCAACCTTCATTTTTTTCAATGACAATTGGAAATGACCAGATATCACTGTATTTAGCTGAGTGACAAATGTTGCTTTGTTGAAGAATACGCTGTTTATTCACAGAATGTGCGTTTAGTGGCACTTCGGAAAGAGTTTAATAAAATCTAATCATCTCAAGAAATGAAATTTGCTTTGACAATAAAATCATCCTTTTGTTCAAAATCAATATCTTTTTTTGATTTACTGAAATGTGAAAATGAGCTCTCAGTGTACACTCTGAAGCATAACTGCCCTTTGTAAGCACTGCTATAGGCAACCAGTAGCAACTTCAGGAGATGAGTTGATTGTGAAGAGACTGGGTCCTTTATTTCTGTTGCTGCTTTTGAATCATCCTGCTCTGGTAACTCACTTCCATCTGATGCCTGACTAGAATGGAATTGAGAGTTAAAGCAAGTTTCTTGGTGGGATAGCAAGTTACTCCTTGGAGCCAGCCTAATGCTTTTCCAAAAGTTACCCCAATCGGAGATACACAAGCAAAATGGACCTTTTGCATGCATAGGAAATCCTATTGACCCACTGCCCATAAGGTGCACACTTTGAGGTGTTTGTCTAGAGCATCCAGATACAAAGCCAGTGTTTCATAAATGCTTATTGGAGGATTTGTATGTTTCCCACTGGTTTCCAATAGCACCCATCTGTCAGATGGGCTTAGCAGGGGTAGGAAATGTATCATCCATAGTTATGCAGGAAGGAGGGTAAAATTCTTTGGAGAAGCAAACTTTGTCCTCATATATTATATCTATTGAACTAGTCCACTAGGAATCTTACTCTTCTCAGTCATTTGATGTGATGCTTGACTCCTCTCCAGAATATTCTGACCATGTAGTAACAATCCAACCTATTTTCAAATGCTTCTTGTGATACGGAATTTACTACCTCCCCCAGGCAGCATATTCCATCTTTGAATGCCTCTGACTGACTACAAGCTTTCTTGAATCCCTTTAACTTTTTGTCTTCCTTTAACCATCTAGTCTTACTATTCAGGCCTTGAATTATAAATTTAACCTAATTTCTATGAGATCAATCTACTAGTGAACCAAGCACTATACTGGGTACATTTATATATGTTATCATATTTAATCCTCATGACAATCCTTCAAGATAGGTATTGTGTTCCCCTGTTTTGAATACAGATGAAAAACAAGATTCAAAGGAATTGAGTAACTTGGTCAAGGTCACACAACCAATAAGCAGCAGAAGTGGAATTCGAACATGGTCAACCTGATGCCAAAGCCCACATTATTTTCACCAAACTACATCAAGCTGCCTCCTCCACATGACAGCCCTCTCAGTACAAGAAAACAACTCTTTCATGCCTCTTAAGTCACATTCCCAATTAATTTAACTATACCTCATTTGACATGGTTTTGAGTTTCTTCACCATTCTCCTCACTCTTCTCTAAATATATGCCCATTTATCTATTTCTCTTTGAAAGTGTGGCTTCCAGAAATGAATAAAATAATCCAGATTATGCTCTGACTGCTCAGAGGTAGAATAGGAACTGTCACAACTCCCTCTTCATATTGTTTCTGTTCCTTTTGCCCATTGATTGTCCAAAAAAAAAAAAACTTTAGCCACAGAATATTTACTTCAAACAACTAAGTCTCAGTTTATAAAAGAGAGGCAAACAGCAGATTCAAACAAGAGGTGGTATTCCAGAAGCTTCTTTATTCAAGCTTACTTCTATGCAATGGTAGCTTGCATGGTGAGCTCAAAGGCACTTTTGCAAAATGCTAAAGAAATAAAGAGTACAGATTAGAAAACTCCAGCTAAAGGTGACTGGAATTTTTTTCATAGCTGTATCACACATTTGACGTATGATGTGATGTGATGTGATTACAGAGAACTAAAAATTCACGTCTCTCATTCCCACCTCCTCATCTTATACTTGCAACATTAGTGATTTACAACATACTGCTGGGTCCTACCTTAGTCTCTATTCAATTCTATGTTGTTGGAGTTAGTCCATTTCTTTGTACTCTTCTGCTATCATCTAATATTTTCACTATCCTTCCCAGCCTAGTGTTGCCTGTAGATTTGATGAATGCTTTCTATGCCTTCATCCATTGTAAAATTAATGGATAGATAGATGCAATTGTGGCACCAGTAGACTAGTTATCTGTTAGATTATGAACCCATGTGTTTGAACTCTCACCTATTCGTTGTGACTCCTCATAATGAATCGGGAAATCAATATAATGGCCTATGACCAGCTTTTTAAAAGGTGAAACACAGCTTTAAAAATCAAGGTGTATCACATGTAATGAGGGTGAGTATTGTTTCATAAAATTTTTATTTCAACTGGATAATGGTGTAAAATACAGTTCTTAGTGAGTGTCACAGTCAAAACAAGTCTGAAAGCTACTCTCTTCACCGACATTCACCCCAGCTTATCCGTAAATTTATCATGAGAAACCTTACCAAGTTGGTAACTCTGTTTAAAAGGAAATGAGAACCACTTGAAAAAATCTGTTTCTAGCCACCGTATCTGTAAACATCATTTCCTCATCTAAAAGCTAAAAAAAAAAAAAAGCTGTTAATAATACAATTGAAGATCTTTTCTAAATCAACATAAAGCTCCCTCCGTGCAGGCTGTGGGACAAATTTCTTTTTTTTTTTTTTATTAATTGCATTTTAGGTTTTGGGGTACATGTGATGAACATGCAAGATTGTTGCATAGGTACACACATGGCAGTGTGCTTTGCTGCCTTCTGTCCCCTCACCTGTATCTGTCATTTCTCCCCATGCTATCTCTTCCCACCTCCCCACCCCCCCGCCCCTCCCCCATTTCCCCCCAACGGACCCCAGTGTGTAGTGCTCCCCTCCCTGTGTCCATGTGTTCTCATTCTTCAACACCCGCCTATGAGTGAGAATATACGGTGTTTGATTTTCTGCTCTTGTTTCAGTTTGCTGAGAATGATGGTTTCCAGGTTCATCCATGTCCCTACAAAGGACGTGAACTCATCGTTTTTGATGGCTGCGTAATATTCCATGGTGTATATGTACCACATTTTCCCTATCCAGTCTATCATCGCTGGGCATTTGGGTTGGTTCCAGGTCTTTGCTATTGTAAACAGTGCTGCAATGAACATTCGTGTGCACGTGTCCTTGTAGTAGAATGATTTATAATCCTTTGGATATATACCGAGTAATGGGATTGCTGGGTCAAATGGGATTTCTATTTTTAGGTCCTTGAGGAATCGCCACACTGTCTTCCACAATGGTTGAATTAATTTACATTCCCACCAACAGTGTAAAAGTGTTCCTATTTCTCCACATCCTCTCCAGCATCTGTTGTTTCCCGATTTTTTAATGATCGCCATTCTAATTGGTGTGAGATGGTATCTCAATGTGGTTTTGATTTGCATTTCTCTGATGACCAGTGATGATGAGCATTTTTTCATATGTTTGTTGGCCTCCTGTATGTCTTCTTTTGTAAAGTATCTGTTCATATCCTTCGCCCATTTTTGAATAGGCTTGTTTGTTTTTTTCTTGTAGATCTGCTTTAGTTCTTTGTAAATTCTGGATATCAGCCCCTTGTCAGATGGGTAGGCTGCAAAAATTTTTTCCCATTCTGTTGGTTGCCGATTCACTCTACTGACTGTTTCTTTTGCCGTGCAGAAGCTGTGGAGTTTGATTAAGTCCCATTTGTCTATTTTGGCTTTTGTTGCCATTGCTTTTGGCGTTTTGGTCATGAAGTCCTTGCCTACACCTATGTCCCGAATGGTTTTGCCTAGATTTTCTTCTAAAGTTTTTATGGTATTAGGTCTGATGTTTAAGTCTTTAATCCATCTGGAGTTAATTTTGGTGTAAGGTGTCAGGAAGGGGTCCTGTTTCTGCTTTCTGCACATGGCTAGCCAGTTTTCCCAACACCATTTATTAAACAGGGAGTCCTTTCCCCATTGCTTGTTTTTGTCAGGTTTGTCGAAGATCAGATGGTTGTGGGTGTGTTGTATTTCCTCTGAGGCCTCTGTTCTGTTCCATTGGTCTATATCTCTGTTTTGGTACCAGTACCATGCTGTTTTGATTACTGTAGCCTTGTAGTATAGTTTGAAGTCTGGTAGTGTGATGCCTCCTGCTTTTTTCTTTTTGCTTAGAATTGACTTGTCTATGCGGGCTCTCTTTTGGTTCCATATGAAGTTTAAGGTGTTTTTTTCCAGTTCTGTGAAGAAGGTCATTGGTAGCTTGATGGGAATAGCGTTGAATCTGTAAATTACTTTGGGCAGTATGGCCATTTTCACGATGTTGATTCTTCCTAACCATGAACATGGAATGTTTCTCCATCTGTTTGTATCCTCTCTTATTTCGTTTAGCAATGGCTTGTAGTTCTCCTTGAAGAGGTCCTTTACGTTCCTTGTTAGTTGTATTCCTAGGTACTTTATTCTCTTTGTAGCAATTGTGAATGGCAGTTCGTTCTTGATTTGGCTCTCTTGAAGTCTATTACTGGTATATAGGAATGCTTGTGATTTTTGCACGTTGATTTTGTATCCTGAGACTTTGCTGAAGTTGTTTATCAGTTTCAGGAGATTTTGGGCTGAGATGATGGGGTCTTCCAAATATACAATCATGTCATCTGCAAATAGAGACAATTTGATTTCCTCCTTTCCAATTTGGATACCCTTTATTTCTTTTTCTTGCCTGATTGCTCTGGCTAGAACTTCCAGTACTATATTGAATAGGAGTGGTGAGAGAGGGCATCCTTGTCTGGTGCCAGATTTCAAAGGGAATGCTTCCAGTTTTTGCCCATTCAGTATGATATTGGCTGTTGGTTTGTCGTAAATAGCTTTTATTGTTTTGAGATACATTCCGTCAATACCTAGTTTATTGAGGGTTTTTAGCATAAAGGTTGTTGAATTTTGTCGAAAGCCGTCTCTGCATCAATTGAGATAATCATGTGGTTTTTGTCTTTGGTTCTGTTTATGTGGTGAATTACGTTTATGGACTTGCGTATGTTGAACCAGCCTTGCATCCCCGGGCTGAATCCTACTTGATCATGGTGGATGAGCTTTTTGATATGCTGTTGCAATCAGTTTGCCAGTATTTTATTGAAGATTTTTGCATCTATGTTCATCATGGATATTGGCCTGAAATTTTCTTTTCTTGTTGAGTCTCTGCCGGGTTTTGGTATCAGGATGATGTTTGTCTCGTAAAATGATTTGGGAAGGATTCCCTCTTTTTGGATTGTCTGGAATAGTTTCAGAAGGAATGGTATCAGCTCCTCCTTGTATGTCTGGTAGAATTCAGCTGTGAACCCCTCTGGACCTGGGCTTTTTTTGGGTGGTAGGCTCTTTATTGCTGCCTCGACTTCAGACCATGTTATTGGTCTATTCAGGGTTTCGGCTTCTTCCAGGTTTAGCCTTGGGAGGATGCAGGTGTCCAGGAATTTATCCATTTCTTCCAGGTTTACTAGTTTATGTGCATAGAGTTGTTTGTAATAATCTCTGATGATGGTTTGGATTTCTGTGGAATCTGTGGTGATATCACCTTTATCGTTTTTTATTGCATCAATTTGGTTATTCTCTCTTTTCTTTTTTATTAATCTGGCTAGTGGTCTGTCTATTTTGTTGATCTTTTCAAAGAACCAGCTCCTGGATTTATTGATTTTTTGAAGAGTTTTTTGTGTCTCTATTTCCTTCAGTTCTGCTCTGATCTTAGTTATTTCCTGTCTTCTGCTAGGTTTTGAGTTTTTTTGATCTTGCTCCTCTAGCTCTTTCAATTTTGATGATAGGGTGTCAATTTTAGATCTCTCCTTTCTTCTCATGTGGGCACTCATTGCTATATATTTTCCTCTAGAGACTGCTTTAAATGTGTCCCAGAGATTCTGGTATGTTGTGTCTTCGTTCTCATTGGTTTCGAAGAACATCTTTATTTCTGCCTTCATTTCATTGTTTATCCAGTCAACATTCAATAGCAAGTTGTTCAGTTTCCATGAAGCTGTGCGGTTCTGAGTTAGTTTCTGCATTCTGAGTTCTAACTCGATTGCACTGTGGTCTGAGAGACTGTTTGTTATGATTTCTGTTCTTTTGCATTTGCTGAGGAGTGATTTATTGCCAATTATGTGGTCAATTTTAGAGTAGGTGTGATGTGGTGCTGAGAAGAATGTATATTCTGTGGATTTGGGGTGGAGAGTTCTGTAAATGTCTATTAGGTTTGCTTGTTCCAGGTCTGTATTCAGGTCCTGGATATCCTTGTTGATTTTCTGTCTGGATGATCTGTCTAATATTGACAATGGGGTGTTAAAGTCTCCCACTATTATTGTGTGGGAGTCTAAGTCTCTTTGTAAGTCATTAAGAACTTGCCTTATGTATCTGGGTGCTCCTGTATTGGGTGCGTATATATTTAGGATCGTTAGCTCTTCTTGTTGCAGTGATCCTTTTACCATTATGTAATGTCCTTCTTTGTCTCTTTTGATCTTTGTTGCTTTAAAGTCTATTTTATCAGAGATGAGAATTGCAACTCCTGCCTTTTTTTGCTCTCCATTTGCTTGGTAGATCTTCCTCCATCCGTTTATTTTGAGCCTTTGTGTATCCTTGCATGTAAGATGGGTTTCCTGGATACAGCACACTGATGGGTTTTGGCTTTTTATCCAATTTGCCAGTCTGTGTCTTTTGATTGGGGCATTTAGTCCATTGACATTTAGGGATAGTATTGTTATGTGTGAATTTGATGCTGTCATTTTGATGCTACCTGGCTGTTTTGTTGGTTAGTTGATGCAGATTCTTGATTGTGTTGATGCTCTTTTACCATTTGGTGTGTTTTTGGAGTGGCTGGTACTGGTTGTTCCTTTATATGTGTAGAGCCTCTTTCAGGAGTTCTTGTAGAGCAGGTTTGGTGGTGATGAAATCTCTGAGTGCTTGCTTGTTCACAAAGGATTTTATTTTTCCTTCACTTATGAAGCTTAGTTTGGCTGGATAGGAGATTCTGGGTTGAAAGTTCTTTTCTTTAAGGATGTTGAATATTGGCCCCCAATCTCTTCTGGCTTGTAGGGTTTCTGCAAAGAGAGATCTGCTGTGAGTCTAATGGGCTTCCCTTTGTGGGTAACCCGACCTTTCTCTCTGGCTGCCCTTAGCATTTTCTCTTTCATTTCAACCCTGGTGAATCTGACGATTATGTGCCTTGGGGTTGCTCTTCTTGAGGAATGTCTTTGTGGTGTTCTCTGTATTTCCTGGATTTGAATATTGGTCTGCCTTGCTAGGTTGGGGAAATTTTCCTGGATAATATCCTGAAGAGTATTTTCCAGCTTGGATTCATTCTCTTCATCACATTCAGGTACACCTATCAGACGTAGATTAGGTCTTTTCACATAGTCTGTGGGACAAATTTCTGATTCTTCTTGAAGTCAGAACTATATTTAACCGTTTCTAATCTTCGAGTGCCCACTATTTCTCAATAATTACTCAAAAAGAGTTCTAAACCCCATTTGCAAGTTCTCTCTAAGGAATGATCCTTCTTAACTAGAAAACTTGAACTCAGTTAAAGAATTTAGATGCTCTTTTACAATCCCTTCATCCATTTTGGGCTTTAGTAACTTCGAATCAATATTCTCTGTGGTCATTCTCCTTAACAGAGAAAACAAAACCTTCCCCTCTCTGTCATCCAACAGTATTATATCACCTGCCCCAAGCAGCACACCTCTGCCTTCCTTGGTTGTCTTCTGCTCTCTACATAATTGAAAAAACAACTTTCTCTTGTCCTTAGATTTTTTTTGCAAGCTTCAGATAAAATAACCATAGCTCTATAGAAGGGGTAATATGCAGCCTCTTATTCAAAATCTACATGTCAGTTTAATTATATATAAAAGTGAGTTCAGCATTTTCTGTTGTTTTAAATATATCTATATTTACGTATATATATGTACATATATACATATATATATATATATATATATATATATATATATATATATATATAACATCCAGGCGTAAAATGTTACAGCAAGCTTGGTGAAAAAAGAAAAAGAAAAAAAAACCCAGTAGTTTTAAAACAGAAAGGGGCTAGGTGCAGTGGCTTATGCCTGTAATCCCAACACTTTCAGAGGCCGAGGTGGGTGGATTGCTTGAGCCTCAGGAGTTTGTGACCAGCATGGGCAACATGGCGAAACCCTCGTCTTTACAAAAAATACAAAAATTAGCCAGGAATGGTGGTACATGCCTGTAGTCCCAGCTACTTGAGAGGCTAAGATGGGGGAGATCGATCACCTGGACCCAAGGGACAAGGCTCCAGTGGGCTGTGATTGTGCCACTGCACTCTAGCCAGGATGACAGAGTAAAACCATGTCTCAAAAAAATTTTTAACAGAAAAGGCACCTTCTTTTCCGCTTCTTAAACTCTTGCCTAACGTCTGTCATTGTCTTGCCCCCTCTCTCTCTTGCTAACCCTTTCATGTCTACAGAATGTACTTCATTATACTGAGTGATACTGCCACAGATGATATTGAAACAACGTCTTCATGGGTTACTTGCTTTTCGTTGTGCACTTCCATCACTCTCCCATGTGCACTCTAAAAAAGAACAGAATTAGATCTTTCAAATGAAGGCCATTATAAGTGAAATTCCCTGTAGGGACAGACTTGTGAATTTTGTGAAGCTCTGTAGGGAATCAAGAAAATCTGAATTATAATAAGTTTGCTTGAATAAAGGGATCTCCCAGGGGAAAAAGAAAGTTCATTTTAAAAGTTCTTGCCACCAAACATGAAAACCTCACCACCCCCACCCCTACCACACCCTTTCAATGTTTCCATGACTATGGAACTTATCTCACTGTCAAAGCAAAGAAAAGGTCTCCGGCCACACTCCAGTTAATTCAAACACAAGGACATGTGGTAGAAGGAAAGAGTTAGTTGAAGGTAAACAGCAAGACATGAAAGATGAGAGCTAGATATCTGAAATATTTGAAAACACATTTCTCAAAGGCCAGTAATATCAGTGTGTAGTAGGCACAAATAGGTAGGGGGAAAAGAGAGGTGACAAAAAGGATAAAAGAAGATTAGAGAGTGGACAGATCAAACAGCAAGTTAATGAGTCACAGGGAGTAGTAGAATGGAACCAAAAGTTATTTGGTGGCCCTTATGCCAAACATTTACTTTATCCTAATTGGTCATGGTTCGTTTAACCAATTGAATCAACCATTTTCATAGTAACTATCAACTGGTAGATTAGATGGCATTAAAAGCCATACCAGCCAAACCTCCAGTGTATTTTCCCGTTTTCTTTCACAGTTCTCATGCCTGGACAACAACAAGAGAGCAGCAATTTTAACTGCTCAGAAACTGGCTATTGCAGGAGTCCAAACAAAAGCATCCTAAATCAGCAATGTTCTGTTTTATTCATTTGAGCCACATGCACTCAGTCAAACCACGAGTCACAGTCAATTCCTCCTGCTGATCCAAAGACTCATATTATAAATGCAGAAATGGGAGTGGTGGGGGAAGTGTTAGTTCCTATAAGATAAAGAGGGAGCTCAGTCTACATCAACCATAGCAGGAAGGCATTGCTAACTTAGCCACAGTCTTCCAAAGACCTCAATATGTCAATTACCTTAAATGTGAAAGTATTTAAATCAGAAAGTGATAACTACTGAATAAAAATGAGCAAACTTTCTACCAGACATGTTTATATGCCTGGAACAATTATTCATACTTCTTTAGGAGTACAGAGGCACGTTTTACCAAAGTTCTCTGGACAATTACCTAATTCACCCATTTTCCTTTGACTAAGTTAGAGTGTTCTAGTAGAAGGAACATAGACCATCCTGGGTATGGGTCCATATTCTGCCATTTATTTGCACTGAGACCTCAGACAAGTTAATGAAGGTCTCCGAGCCTGAGCTTCTCCACCACTAAAAAGTGGGATAAAAGCAAGTAATATCTCCTAAGGAGGTCATGCCAGCTAAATGAGAAAATACATACAAAAGAAGTTTCTTTTTTGAAAGGCACTTGCAACAATAAATTGTTGGAGCTGATCACAACTGAAAAAAAGAGATCCTATGGCATTACATGTAACCTTGGCTTTTTTTTTTTTTTTTTTTTTTTTTTTTTGAGACCGAGTTTCGCTCTTGTTACCCAGGCTGCAGTGCAATGGCGCGATCTCGGCTCACTGCAACCTCCGCCTCCTGGGTTCAGGCAATTCTCCTGCCTCAGCCTCCTGAGTAGCTGGGATACAGGCATACGCCACCATGCCCAGCTGTAACCTTGGCTTTTATGTGTACATTTGCCACATCAGTTAGGTAGGCATGTGGAAGGAAAGTGGCACAAACTTCACTGTACATAGCAATCACATTATGCTGTCACAAAGCACAGATGGCAGGTAGCGTTGTTTAGACTCTGATTTGACAACAGCACCAAAAGCATTAAAAAGGCTTTTTTTAAGAGTCCCTAGAGGTTCTCCACATTATTACTCCCCTGTAAATGAGAGATCCATTAGAGCTTATGGCTGAAAATTACATAATAATGCTAAATAAACACTATTTGCAGCTACCATGTCTATATTTTAGAAAAATAGCATCTCATTCCGAATCATTTATTCTGCTCTCCTCTGAAAGACGGTAATATAGAAAAAAAGTTAAATCATTTTTGTCTATTTCTTGACCCAGATGACAGTTCTCTGTGATTTCAGATTCAGTACTAGATGTAAAAAATGGACACTAGAATTGTGGAGCTGGTTAATTATTCCTCCTTATGAAGGCTAATTAAATAAATGACCCAATTGTTGATTAAGTGGCCTCTCTTTTTTAATGTGAAAGCACTTGGAAAAGTATGAAGTGCTTTATAAATAAAAGGGATGACGTAAGATGTTAATTGGCATCTTATGAAATATTTTCTGTTGATCCATCATACACTTGCTAAAATGGGAGGACACAAGAACCAAATAAGTCTGCAAGGTGGTGTTTCTGATTTTGCAGTATCTGTGGCTGTCAGTCTCTAAGTTAAATGCATTTTTGCATAATGTTATTTATTGCTTATGCAGCCCAGACCTAGTCTCCTGGCTCTGTCAAATGCAGAAAAACACCTTCTGGAACCTTTCTCTAATCCTTTAATAGAGGATGCAAGAGACAAAATCAGGCCTTTAGGGTATACTGTTCTTCGTAATTATACCAATATGTATAAAGTCAGTAAAGCATAATGGTGTGGGAATACAGACTGCCTGGGTTTAAATCCTGGATCCGTCACTTGCTTGGCATGTGCCCCTGGGAAAAAAATCTGTGTCTGTAAATGGGGGTGATAATGTTACTTTCCCCACAGGGAGGTTGTGAGAATTCAATGAGGTAATATGCGTAAATCGCTTAGCAAACTGTTTGGCTCCTAAGTGTTCAATAGATTATTATTTTATCATCATTATTATTACTAGTAATAGTAGTAGCAGTATTTGACCTTCTACTCACAAAAGAGAATTGAACTGATAACTTACAAAACTAGAATAAAAAGGACCAAGAAGAAGTTTAGAACTAATAGAGAAATGGTATCATCTTCCCTTGTCCTTTTCACATAGGTGTACCTTTTACAGAGAGGCACATATCTTTCTGCAGGTGAGTGTGGTGGGCTGTAGGAAACATAGGTTCCAGAGACCGGTCTTAACCTGCTGTGACCTTCACAGAATGTTTCCTCTCCCTAATGCTGATGTGAAGGTCTACCTAGATCACTTAATGAATGTTCACTATAGTCATTGAATGGTGCCCCAAATATTTCATTTTCTTTCTACTTTCACATAGTGTTGGGATGACTATGGAGCTGAGGCTGGAATGTAATATGAGTTGTATACATCTGTGAATGTAAGATTTTAGATCATCCGCCATCTCTTTGAAATCAAGAAGTAAAAAAGCAGCTCATTCAGTGGGTGGCCTGCAGCCATTCTAGGTGGGTCAATTTCACACACAAACAAAATGAATATTAGAGTAGATAAGAAAGAAGACAGAGTTTATCTAGGTCACTATGAAGAAATATGACTTTCCCAGGACAAAACAAACAGGCTCCCAGCTAAGCAGGAAATCAAAAGGAAAGAAGCTAATATGTCATAAGAATAAAACAGTGTCCTAGGATTTTTGAAGAAAGTTTGGTTTATGAATTGTTTCATCTAATGATTTCTGTTTTTATCAAGATTTTCAAGTCTCAAATACATCTATCAGTTTTCTTAAGTCTGTTATATAAAAAAACCAAATTTAACAGAATCATAACCTGGGAAAAACAATGCAATGAGATTATCCACAGAGTTCATTTAAATAGTTTCCTTTCTCCACATTTATTGAAACTTTTATTTAACTGCATTTTTCAGGCCTGCATCTCTTAGGTAAAATCACAATATGATAACCTGTTATCAGAGATATTTGCATTGCTCCCTCCAAAGTGGCAGCTCAGGTCGTTTATATAAGTAGAGAACGGCAGGCCAACATCTTTAGCTCCAGCATATCCAAATTCTGCTGAAATGTCTGCACACAAGCAAATAGCCAGAGTTGTCAGGGGCCTTAAAATAAAAGTCAAGTACCATGCTCAATGTTATATCGAAAATATAATTTATCACATAAATAAAACTCCCTCAGCAGTGTCCTCTTTCCACACAAAGGACAATGGCACATTAGCTCTTATTAAAACTATTAAGCACCAGAGGAAAAGCATCTTCAAAGTTCAGGGCAAGTCACAAGATGCAAGTCTTGCAAATCTACTTTTGAACCACTCAGTCTTCTATACATTTTGCTCGGCAGGCACCATGACCTGAGGTGAACCTGAAGCTCTCTAAGATACGGAAGTATCTGGTTGGTAAATTCAGTAGTTGGTGTCTCCGGGTTTCAGAGATAATATGCTGTGCTGAGTCCCAATGCAAGCCAGCTGGCCTAACTAAATTTTAGACTACACTGTACCTTTAAACCTACTCCCACTTTCTATTAATTATGAAAGGGGAAAGTGCACAAATCAGTGCCAACCCATCTTTATTAAATAGAAATGCAACTCAAAGAGAAAGTTACTTGGCTGTCAGCATGAGTGCTATCTTTTCATGCAAAAGTTGGTATGTTTGGAAAAGTAAACATGGGACATATAAAACGTTTACCTACAGGCTACACCTGTTGCAACGTGTTTATCTTGAGATACATAACAAAGAGCAGGAGTTTGTTCGGTGCATCTCAAAACACACTTCCAAGTCCAAATCAATGAGGAGAGGATTCTGAAGGAGTAATTCCAATGTCCAAAAGAAAACTAGCAAGAGTGAATATTAAAGAAATTTAATAGTAAATATCCAATGTATTGCTGTTAACAACTGAGCACATAGGAAATGTTGTTATGAGGTAACTTTCTGAACCATTTGGTACAGAACTGTGTCTCCAAATAACATATGGGAAAGTCACATGATCCACCTGAAATCATTCTCAAAAATTGCGAGAATGAGAAATTTCTAGAGAATAATGACATAAACTTGACGTTTCCAGAGTCAGGGGAGCTCTGCATAAATCATTCACAACCAACTTTATAACATCCATGCACAGTGGATTTCTGGACTTCCGTAGCAACTTCAGTACCTATATACTTAGGAAGTGGCTAGGCCAGTAAATATGTAAGGGAACCATTTGACTAATAAGTTCTCTGGGGCCAAGATGGTCCTTGCTACCTCTTGTTCACCTTTATTCGTTTTCTGTTACCACTGACCCACAATATTGTATTGCTGTTCCTCTATCCTTGTATGTGGGGTAATATTGTGAGTATTAGTCAAGATGCAGTCAGAGGCCGGGTGCAGTGGCTCACACCTGTAATCCCAGCACTTTGGGAGGCCAAGGTGGGCACATCACCTGAGGTCAGGAGTTTGAGACCAACTTAGCCAACATGGCGAAACCCTGTCTCTACTTAAAAAAAAAAAAAAAAAATACAAAAATTAGCCAGGCATGGTGGCAGGCACCTGTAATTCCAACCACTCAGAGGGTTGAAGCATGAGAATCGCTTGAACCCAGAAGGCGGAGGTTGCAGTGAGCCAAAATTGCACCACTGCACTCCAGCCTGGGGCAAGACTCAGTGTCAAAAAAAAAAAAAAAAAAAAAAAGATGCAGTCAGAAAAACAGAAAGCACATTCATTATTTTAACAGAGAGAATTTAATATAGAGAATGTGATGCACAGGTGTTAGAGGATTGGAAGAAAAAAAAAAAAAACGAGAGATAATATCTGCAGGAAGCAGCCACCATCTCTCTGGTGAAACAAAGGGAACAGGTTGGGGTTGTCAGAACCTATAAAGTTGGAGGATTTGCTCCATGGAGGTAGGACCTAGTCCTCTGAGAAGAAGATGCCAGCTGGTTGCTTCTGGTGCCTCTGAGGCAGCATAATGAGACTGATTCTCAGAGTAGGGAAAGGAGCTGGAAGTGCAGCCAGCCACTGCTGCCAGAATGAAGGGCCACTGTTGAGATGACACTGATGGGAACAGAAAGCAAGCATGAAGGATCAAGTCCCTTCTCCCTCCTTTAGCTCCTCAGAATCTCTTTATTTTCCATCTTGTCAGGACCTATCAGAAATCTAGCTGGCAGAAGAAAAATGTAGATTGCCAATTCCCAACCCCAGCATCACAAAGCAGCATCTTTAAAGGGGTGAATTGGGAACTTTGAAACAATAGTTTAATAACTAGCACACCGTGCAATGAGGTGTTAGATTTTCGTGTCATTGTTGCTGCTGGAGTCACTCACATATGCTTACAGTTTAGATGAAACATTAATTAGAGTGGACTGTGTGTCACAGAGGATTTTATCATTACTGAATCTGTAAGAATCTGTTATTGGGAAACCTCAGCCAGAGCTGCTGTTTGTAAGGGTGATTATCCCTCCCCTCTTATTGAAGCTCTGGTGCTCACTATTCATCACCATCTTTTGCTTTTGTTCAGGCTCAAGTATGTAGCCCGCATGCTTCCTTAAATGATTCTGTGCACATGGTAAGTGGTCAGGTGGCCAATCTCCAGAGTTCTAGAAGCATGAAGCTTGAGCTGGGCCATCTGTTGAGTGAGTGCAGTTGTGTATTACACACAGGGAAGTGCGGGGCAAAACCCGGAAGCACACTGGAGGCCTAATGAAAACACGACCAGTTAAATCTTCCCTCTAAGTGTTCATTAGGCCATCTGCTCTTATTAGTGTCCTTATCATTTGGAAACATTACAGAGTTAAGATGAGAGAGACAATCTGTGGAATTCTAGTCTAACTTGAAATGAACTTTTGAGTAGAACGATCATGAGTTGTGATGTTTACCTTCCAATTCAGAGCCCAGCCCACTTATGTCTTAACATCTCCATGGTGAACATTTTTAATAGTTTCTTCCTGAAATATTATAACAGAAAGAAGAGTTAGCAGTAGCTACTGAAATGAAAACATAATCCCAGAGTGGCTGATCAATGAAATCAGACCATTTCATAAAAGCCGTGCAGTCATACTTCTGGCCTGTAAATTGCTTTAGGTGCCAAAGGGAATTGGAAGCTTGGTCTGTCCTGTCAAGCCAATACTGTAATATTAACAACCAGCAACGGACAAGTTTCTGCAACTTCTCAGCAGAAAAAAACTGCAGAATGATTCTGGGGGTTTCTTTATAAGTCTCTGGCTCCTATGCAAGCAAAGCCTTGGCTCTCAAGAGGACAAGAGTCCCACTTCCTACTGGGTTAAGACAAGCAGAGATCCTGTTCTTACTCTGAGTTACCTCAGACTTTATGGGCTCATCATGCAGCCTCAAATGTGATTTCTTATTACCTTGAACTGTACTCTAGTTGCCTCTCCTTCTGTATGTGTATCCCCCACAGTGCTAGATATACAATAGATATTTAATGAATTCATGTAAAATTAAATTAAAATAGAGACTAAAAGACAACAATATAGTAAAGTTTTCATGTTTCTCTCTCCACACCAAGAAGGGCTGAGAGGGTTAATTTCTTTAGCTGTAATGATAAAACCCGAGAAACAGAGACACAAATAGTAAATTGGCAAGTAGTATCATGTAAGTAGCATCATGTACAATATGTTCTCCTTACAATAACAATCAAATTTACAAACAAATTAGCTGTGGAGTCTGAAGGACATTCTGTAGTTTTCACACTGGGCCTTCATCTCCTGCTGATAGATGACTTTGACTGTAAATTGAAAACTGGAAGCGGTTAAACATTCTGTGTATTCACAAGTGCCATTTCCAAAATTGAGGCTTCAGAGAGGAGATGCAAGAAAGGGTCGACGGAAACTCAGAGCAATTATGCCTGTTATTAAGATGAGGTAGTGGCAATTACACAGCAGACTCATAGAGAGTGTGTACGTGCTGATTGTTCTGAGGCAGCCTGTAAGAACGAACTTTTATGGTACCCATCAGGCACTGGGTCTCTAGAGGAAGTGAAGATTTTCAGCCCCTCCATCAGTATGCTTTTGGACAGGGCTTATGGCCCCAGGAACTATCCTAGGAGGGATACATGCTTTTCTCTTAATGAGCTTCAATGAAACCCTTATGTAATAGAGTGGTGTCTTTCACTTTTTCTTTCCTCTAGGATAACCATTCTCAAACATTTTGGTCTCAGGACTCCTTTGCATTATATAAAAATTGTTGAGGGCCCAATGAGCTATTTTTTTGTTGGTTTTATCATATGAATATCTACCTTATTAGAAAATAAAAGTGTTAATTTTTTTAAACTGAAGATACACTAGCCTGACGTAGCCTCTGGAAAGCTCCACTATATACACATGATAAAGTACAAAATACACGTAATATTATTAGAAAACATAGTTTTGACCTCATAGACTTTGCAAAAGAGCCTTAGGGATTCCCCAGCTCCCCAGACCAAAATGGAAATACCATATTTCCTAAATTCTAAGGCACCATGGACCATAAGACGAGCATCAATTTGATATCTTTGGGTAGTAGGGAGAAATGTTCCATCAAACATACATATTGACTATAAGACACATCTTTTTCACTTCATAGAATAGTTAAAATATGGAGGCAGTGGGAAATGCATTTCTTAAAATTGAGGAACTATGACAACTTACACTAACCTCAGTGGGTCTCTAGAAACCCAGATTTACTGACTCAAACATGTTGATGAGAAATAGTTTTTCTTACAACCTATTTGCATATTATAATTTTTTAAAGGCTTTCATAGACTGAAAACATTACTGTCAATGAAGCAGTAACATTTTCATTCAACAAACATTTGTCAACTTAATGCCAGATACTGGGAAAATAAACATAAAAGAGTTCTCGCCTTTTCCCTTGAAAACTCATAGGCCTGGTAGAGAACATAGGAAGACAAACAAGGATTTTAGGATAAGCGAGAAGTACTGGATCTAAATGAGTGAGCCATGGAGCTGGAAGAGCAGCCTGCAGTACCCAAAGATGGAGCCCTAGGTATTCAAAAATGCTTGACGTTAATCACTAGGTTTAAGCAATTATTCATCCTCTTAACAAAGGGCTGCCCTAGCAGATTTTGCTATATGTGTCAGTCTCTTTCAGACCTTAATTTTTTGCAATTCAGTTTAATTTAATTTTGCAATCATAGGTGATTCATCCAGAGATGTAAAACTAGAAATCTGTTAGACCAGTTTGACTGTAATATAGTAGTCAGTAACTCTATTCAAGACCAAAGCCTAACAGAGCCCTGTCTTCACGGTGATTAGAGTCAACCAAGAATAACAGAAAGCCCTAACATAACAGTGATGTAAGCAAGAAAGCAGTCAGACTAGATGTGTGGTTTAGGGCTGAGATGGTAGCCCCACAGTGTTATCTGGGTTCCAGGTTTTGTGTTTTTGCCTTGCCACTCTGACACATAACTTCCATTTTCAAGGCCACCTTGTGGTCCAAGACATCTGCTAGAACTCTCATTGGTATATCCACATTGCAGAATGGTAGAAAGGGCAAAAAGAGCTTCCTTCCAGTTGGGTCAGCTCTCCTTAAGCAGCCTTTTAAACTATCTATTTGTAAGTGTGGGTACTTCCACACTTCCTCTTACATATTATTGCCTGGAACTTCGCATGACTACAGATCATTGCAAATAAGCCTGGAATGTCTTCTATTCTAAACAGCAATGTGCTCAGATTAAAAAACTGGGAGTTGGCCAGGTATGGTGGCTCATGCCTGTAATCCCAGCACTTTGGGAGGGTGAAGTGGATGGATCACCTGAGGTCAGGAGTTCAAGGCCAGTGTGGCCAATGTGGCGAAACCCCATCCAAAAAAAAAAAAAAAAATAGCCAGGAGTGGTGGCACACACCTGTAGTCTCAGCTACTTGGGAGGCTGAGGCAGGAGAATCGCTTGAACTTGGGAGGCAGAAGTTGCACTGAGCTGAGATTGTGCCACTGCACGCCAGCCTGGGTGACAGAGCAAGACTCTGCCTCAAACAGACAAACAAACAAAAAAAAACTGGGGGTATAATCCAGAGGAAAGAGTGGATGTATAACAGAATAGGCGTAGAACCAGCAGTTTCTGCTACAGGAATTTTAGGAAGCACAAATTTAACATTTTGTTTTGACCCTGATATTGCCTGAGCTTCTTCAAATTTATAAAAAGGAGAGAAAATCCATCTAGATAAAATTTGGTTTTCTACAGTTAGAAAACATGATGAAACCTAAAAGAGTGATGGCCCTTATTGATCTTGCTTGCAAAAAGTGGAAAGTATTAGAAGATGAAAGATACTAGGACTACTTTGGAAGTTTTGTTTTGTTTGGTTTGGTTTGCTTTACTTTGTTTTCCCCACTTCCAAAATGTTTTATGAACATTAGGGTAGATGCAATGTAATCTATATCCTCTGCAGTAGAATAGTTCCCAGGATCAGCCAAATGGTTACTCTTGATTAGATTGATCCTAGCTATTCATTTGTGATGAATAATGCAACTTAAGTTGTCAGTTATTCTAATTGGGAAGCCATGGAAACAGACCATGCCAATGCATTTGACAAAAGGTTGAGAGGTTCTTCAAACTCTCCAGCCATTATGCAGAGAGACACAAGAGTGTGGATCTAAGATAATGGGAAATAATTTGCCCTGTTGACAAGGCCATGTAATCATGGTATATTTCATCTTCTGATAATTTCCAGTTTTTAAAAGCAATATCAATAAAGGTCATCACTCTGAAAGGTGTCATTGTGCTTTCCAAGTGCAAAAAAACAAACTTTCTCCAGATGGCTTTTTTCCCTCTTTTATAAATTTGAAGAAGCTCAGACAGTATCAGTGTCACAAAATGAGAAGGCCATTTGAAAACTGACAAAAAGTGATGCTAACAATCTGGAGTTGTCAGCTTTTAGAAGTACAGAAAAATCTAACATGGAGCTGGCAGAACACCTGGCAGAGAGTACTCTGTCCCGTCACTGCTTCTTCCCTAGGGCTGGCATACTACAGAAGAGATAATCATACACTTCCTGGAAATTCCTACTGAAGAGGACTCACACATCAGAATCAAACAGAGTCATTTTTTAAATGAGCCACAATGCTCCAAATGTAGTAAAGGAGGGAGATTAGAAGTGTCATGTTTAAAACGGGGAGGCAGGATCTTTTGGGAAACCACTGGTTTGTTCAGCACACTTGAACTTAAGGAAAAGAAATTATTAGCACTTGGTGACAATTGTAAAATATAGTAACAGTCATGATATGTTTTTGAGGCTCTTCCATAAATGTTCATTTCTTAAAATGAATAAGCTGGAACAGAAACAGTCTACTGCTCTATGTCACTAACAACCTCTTGTACATACTGGAAGGTGAAGTAAATGAAGTCAGCAAAAGATGATAAACATTTTGAGGGGAGGAATCCAGTCTGTCCTGAATGAAGTTGGCTCCTTAGTGCCTAGTATGGTATGTAACATGAAATAAATAGATATTTGTTGACAGAAGAAAGGAAATCAGTGAAGGTAGCATTTTCTGTAATTGGAATTGTACCAAGAGTACTGTTACAATTAACAGTGGGGAGTCTAAGTAATAAACTAAAATATTAGCCATGAAATTGGCTGACCAATATATATGAGATAATATATCTCAATATCAGCGAAATATTTCTTGGAGGACATATAGCTTAGAAAGATTCTCAAGGAATGGAATAGATAAACAAGGAGGAAATGGCTGGTGATATAGAATCAGGAGAAGCCTTGAAAGCGTAACTGTATGATAAAACTTAAGTGTTTATGAACTAGTCAAGGAAGTGAACAATAGACGGGGACTAGCACAAATACACACATGTTCCATAATTTTAAAAACTAGCTAGTCTCTACAAAGCTCTTTTAATGTACCAGGCACTGTGCTAGATGGTTTACGTATTTTTTTCCCATCTTATTCCAATAACAATTTTTGAAAAGATAGTGTTACTGTATTCAATTTATAAATGAGGTAACCGAAGCTCAGATAGGTTAACTGATTTGTGCCAACATCACAGAGATAGCAAATGACACAGATGGAATTTTTGACCCCAGAAGTCTTAACTCCAGAGCCTAAGCTCCTAACTACTTCCTTCTAGTACACTGGAGCCTTTTTCTAGGGAGGGAGTACATAGCTTTCACCAGATTCTCAAATGGATCAGTGAATAAAAAAAGTATGAGAAGAAGTGTTCCAGACTCCAAGTTCCATGAAGGCAGGGACTGTGTCTATCTGGATCAGGACTCAGATATCTGTCAGATATTTGGATAAAAGGATATATTAATGGATGAATGTACCAGTGAATAGCTGGCCTCCAAATTGGTTCTCCTGCATCTAGCCTGGTCTCCCTCCAGCCTATCCCCCAAAATGCAGCCTAATCAATCTTTCTAAAATACTAATCTCACCATGTCTGCTCTCCACTTTAAAGTGGAGACTCCTCAATACTACAGATTAAGTCTAAAGCTATCAGTATACACCCCTCTTCATGACTTAATCCAGTGATTCTCAGCAAGAGACATTTTTGCCCCTCAAGAGATATTTTGCAATGTCTGGAGATATTTCCAGTTACCACCACTGGGGGTAAGGTGCTACTGGTGCCTATTGCGTAAAGGTCAGGGATGCTGCTAAACATCCTACAATACACAGGACCGAAACCACCTGACAATAGTGCACCAGTGAGGAAACCTGGACCTAGTCTTAGCAATCATTTAGAATTCACCACTACCACCTACCTTATTTTATGCCTAAGAAATCCCAGACAGCAGTTAGATTTTTCACTCACATGATCTCATGCTTCTATGCTTTTATTCATCCTTTTCCCTCTGCCAAGATCACCCTTCCTACCTTGCTTTTTCTCAATACCTTTGCTTCATCCTTCAAAATTAAGTTTACATTTCTCTTCTAGGAATCTTGCCCCAAACTCCCTCCCCTGTGTTTCCATATCATTCTGGGCATACATCTATCATGGCACTCATGACACTTAACCACATTATATTAAATGACCTATTTCTGTATCTGCCTTGGACTAATCAAAATCAAAAATCTATTTATTGACTTTTATAACATAGTGCCCTGAGACATTGATCACCTCCTGTGGAGATCTGTCCTGCAGACCCTGACTTAGCAATGAATGAATGAAGTACATTCTCATACACCAGAGTAAAGTATAAGAGTCGATCTAGGGGGTTGTCAGCTACTTTCAGAGAGCAATTACAGCTAACCAAGCCCCTAGCCCAAGTCTTGTACTGTACTCTGGTGTGTGAGAGTATATTTCATTCATCCATCACTAGGTCAGGGTCTACGGGACAGACCTCCACAGATGATCAGCGTCTCAGGTGGTGACCTCAACATGATCAATGCCACATATGGTGGCCCTGATGGTGGTGATCAACATCTCAGGTGGTGACCCCAACATGACCACGCCACAGTCCCTGGCACATGGTAGAAACTCAGAAAGCATTGAACTGAAAGATAACAGATGACAAAGAAAAAGATAAATCACTCAACTTGTAGCAAGTCTTGACCTTCACAGCCAAAGAGAGCAACCTTTAGGTTGATTCAAAAGGGGGTAAGGGGAGGCCAGATTTGGTGAGACAAGAATGAAGAAACCTGTCCACTCTTCTGAATGACGAATCAGATGGCATAGGGGCTAAGAGCACATATCTGCAAGTGGGGATGTTAATGGCTTTTTCTCAAGTAATTTTTGTAAGTATATCAAGTAATAAACTATATGAAGTACCTGACACCCAAATAAAGAGTAGTCACTTCTATTAATGGCTCAGATGACTAGGCCTGTAATTTCATGTGTTACTGATTACATAATAGTTCAAAGGAAAGGGGCAGCACCTATTCACAATTTAGAAGTAGGTCAATTTAAAGAAAAAATATTAAGTCAATAATAGTGCAGGTGATGTAGGGGTAAGGCAAAATTCATAAAGGTGATACAGGGACAATTGAAGGCTGGAAAACACTGTTGAAAAGGAGCTACATCAAATGGTAACTGGGCCAGGTTCCCCCTAGTTCTAAAGGTCTATGTCTATAAAACTGTTATGACTATTAATACTACTTGCTATCCCTTAGTGTGTGCCAGGCACTTGGCTGAGCAACTTATGCCATTATCTCATTTAATCCACACAATAACTTTACAAGTAGATATGCTATCATTAGACTCCTTGATTCGTTACAGATGAGGAAACCAGAGACTCATAAAAGATACATAGTTTGCCCAGGGTTACACACTAATAAGGGTGAGAACCAGGACTCAAACTGTTAGAGGAACCCAAGTATACAAATGGTGGACTGAGCCTACAGTATGTGATTAGGCTTATATGTAATTTAGACATTTTCTAGTTTAGTCTAACCAAGGGCTTATATTTAGATATTGCTTTTAAACATGGATTTCTCCCTATAGGATTCCGCTGCTTTGTAAATGGCTACTTAGGTCAAAATTAGCTGGATCTCTAAACCAACCATAGGACTGGTTGACCTGAGAGTCAGCTCCCTTCAAGGCAAGTTTTCAATTCACAGAGGAAGACATAACGCTGTCAAAAGTTGACATCCTGACCAAGAGCTCCTTTCTGCTCAGGGTTGTTTCTCAGGGAAGGTTGTTAGGAGACGGGCACATTCCAGCAGTGGGTGGCTCCACAAGTGACCTTTAATGCCAGTTTAGCTTAAATACATTTTGACATTTCAAACAAATTAATGGATTTTTGCAAGGTGGGGCAACCACCACAAATTAGGCCGAATGGTTTGCCTGTAGGCCAGTCACTAGGCAGAGCTTATAGAGCATTGCCGCTACTCTTCCATCTGTGTCCCCACCCCCCAAAAGAAGTGTCGATTCACCCCAAGAAATCATTTGACAAATGTTGGCAGCAATTGGGGGCCAACCTTAGCCCCGCCTTAGTATCATATAATTCTAGGGTCTCTTTGTAACTAGTTGATACTAATTCTAACTGTCAGAATCAGCTCAAAGACTCCATTCCTTATATTAAGCTTTATGTTATGGAAATGTCTTGTAGTAAATATAGTGTTTCTGTTGTGTGAGCGTAAGGCACCAGTTCCTTGAAAAATTACCTGGCAGTAGGAGTATTTAACATGAGAAGGACATAAAAGGAATTGACAAGCTAAGAGAGGTGAAGAGGTCCAGCTTCTGAAAAGGCAAACCCTCAACTACTAAGTAGCCACACATCTTTCATCTTGGGAGATTTCATAGACAAGCTGCCCAGCCAAATCAGATGGGAATTAAAGGGAATCTGTGTAGTTGGTACAGAAAATGGCTCGGAAGCACAAAGGGCACTTTAGTCACAGGAAGCTGCCAGAGGGTGACTTATTTCATGGAAAAGAAAACAAACAGACAAAATAGCTGGTGTGTTTTTAAGGCAAAATTAAATATAAGAAACATGACACCAATCATATTGGTTTAAATCTTGTTGGGCAAGTTGGAGAATTTAACAGCTTCTTTTCCAACTACCAGCCTTTATCTCAGAGGCAGCCTTGATAGCTAAAAACAGAATCTGAAACATGCTCCTTCTCTGGCTTCTGCCAGGTGTGTGCTGTCCCCAGCCTCTGCCCTGGCCTCGGCTCCCAGAGTGGGGATAATTAGAACGTCATTTCTGCCAGGTTTGTTTTTTCTGGGTCACTGACTTGAGACTCAATCAAAATAGGAGTGTTGTACGGAAATGAATTCATTTCCTCTCCCTCAGCCAGCCCCAGCTAATTTCCTGGGGGACTATGCTCCATAGGACCAGTGCACACAGACAGCTTCTAGACAAGCATGATAGTGCATAGAGGTCCAAGGCAGGGGCGCACAGTGGAGGAGTCAGCTCCCTCCGAAGCAGCAGGCGTTCACTGTCCCTCTCAGTGCCAGGGCACTGACATGCAAAGGCCTCAGACAGACGTGCCGAGGAACACATCACCGCAAACTGCTCTGGGAGCTGTTAAGGCTGGTGTTTAATGTTTATCCAATGGCCTCAGTCTGAAAGGCTTTGTAGAACATGCGTAACACAAGCTCAGCTTTATACCCCATTAGCACTCAAATTCCTAGCTGTGCCGAGGCATCTGGTACTGACCAGAGAAGGCCAGCCTATGTGGATAAAGGTGGAGGGCACACAGAAACAGGGAAACAGAATGAGGCTGCTGGATGTCTGGAAGAGACACTCAGAGACATGGGCAAAGAGCCCATGGTGCAGTAGAGGAGATCAAAGACAACCTTTGTCCTCTTCACAACATCACCAGTTGCCCTCCCTAATGAGACACAATTAGAAGCAGAGCCTTATCTCAGATCGGCCTTTATCCACTTCATTACTGATTACTCGTAAGCCTCTTTGAGCTGGGGAAGTAGTGGGTCTCAGAATGCAATGATAGCTCATATCTTGTTTTCAGACTTTTAGATTCCACAAGAAAAACAAAGCCTTCCTTGGGCTCTCTCTCAAAGCACAAAAGAAGAGTGGCTACACTGCTGTTACTATTTTGGCAATGAATGGGAATATTTTTTCTGCCTTTTTCTAACCTAAAAGAAAAGAAATAGAGAACAAGTGAGTGGTGGGGTGGGGAATGGTGTGGAACACAGTTCTCTGAGAAGTGCCCAGAGATAAATAGTTACTATCAAGGAGATGTCAGGGCAAGTGTTGAATCAACTCCTGTCTCTAGAAAGGAACTAAGGAGAAGCCATGTTTGGCTCGGCTTCATGTCTCCAGTGCCTAGCACATCACTTGGCACAAGACACACCAGACACATACACCAGACACACACACACACACACACACACACACACACACACACACACACAGTCCTTTTGCTTCCAACTCTTTAACATGTCTCAAATCCATCTGCTTTTCTCCATGCCCATTGTTGCCATACCAGTTCAGGCGCCATAATCCCTAACCTGGGCCTGTGCAGGAGCCCCCAGCTGCCTGCCTGCGTCCTGTCTCACCTCCTCCTCTAATATAGTCTTGACAGCAGCCAGGATGATCTGTTTAGAACCCAAAGGTAACTCTATCACACCCCTACTTAAAGCCCTTCAGTGGTTTCCCACAGCCATCACAACAAAACTGGACATGTGCTTCCCTCCATTATCCAATGTCTTAGTCTGTTTTTTGTTGCTACAACAGAATATCACAGACTGGGTAATTTATGAGGAAAAACATCTATTGAGCTCTTGGTTCTGAAGGCTGGGAAACTCAAGAGCATGGCACTGGCATCCGGCGAGGGCCTTTTTGCTGCATCATAACATGGTAGAATGACATCATATGGCAAGAGGACAAAAACATGCCAGCTCAAGTCTGTCTTCCTCTTCTTAAAAAGCCACCAGTCCCATCATGGGGACCCCACCCTCATGACCTTATCTAATCCTAATTATCTTTCAAACAGAGAAATGCAAATCAAAACCATAATGAGATATCATCTCACCCCAGTTAGAATGGCTATTATCAAAATGACAAAAAAAAAAAATGCTGGTGAGTTGAAGAGAAAGGAAAATGTAAATTAAGGTACAGCCATTATGGAAAACAGCATGGAGTTTCCTCAAAAAATTAAAAATAGAACTATTATATGATCCAGAAAAGTAATGGAAATCAGTATGTCAAAGAGATAGCTGCACTATTTACAACAGCTAAGACCTAAGTGTCTATCAATAGATGAACGGATAAAGAAAATGTGGTATATATACACTGTGGAATACTGTTTAGCAACAAAAAAGAACAAAATTCTGTCATTTGTGACAACATAAATGAGCTTGGAAGACACTGTACTAATCCATTCTTACACTGCTATAAAGAAATACCTAAGACTGGGTAATTTATAAAGAAAAGAAGTTTAATTGGCTCATGGTTTTGGAGGCTGTATAGGAAGCATGGTGCCAGCATCTGCTCAGTTTCTAGGGAGGCCTCAGGAAACTCACTATCATGGCCAAGGCAAAGGAGAGCTAGCACCTCGCATGACCAGAGCAGGAGAAAGAGAGAGAGAAAGGGAAGGTGCTATACACTTTTAAACAACGCAATCTCATAAGAATTCACTCACTGTATAGTACCAAGGGGAAATGGTACTAAATCATTCATAAGAACTTCACCCCCACGATCCAGTCACTTTCCACCAGGACCCACTCCCAACACTGGAGATTACAACTGAACATGAGATTTGAGCAGGAACACAGATTCAAACCATATCAAACACTATGTTAAGTGAAAAAAGCCAGGCACAGAAAGATAAATATTTCATGTTCTCCTCATATATGGAAGCTAAAAAAGTGGATCTCATAAAAGTAGAAAGTAGAATAGTGGTTACTAGAGGTTGGGAAGGTGGGTAAGGATAGCCAGAGGTTGCTTAATGTATATGAAAATACCACTAAATAGGAAGACTAAGTTCTAGTGTTCTATAGCATTATAGAGTGGCTATAATAAACAATAATTTGTTATATATTTTCAAATAGCTGCAAGAGTAGATTTAAATGTTCTTAACACAAAGAAACGATAAATGTTGGAGGTGGTGCATATGGCCCCACCTCCAAATGCCATGGACATATGAATGTGAGGATTACATTGCCAACACATGAAATTTGGGGGACACATTCAAATCATAGCACTTGATGTATTAGTCTGCTAGGGCAGCCATACAAAATGCTACAGACTGAATGGCTTAAACAACAGAAATGTATTTTCTCATACTTCTGGAGGCTAGACATCTAAGATCAAGATATTGGTGGGTTTAGTTTCTTCTGAGGTGTCTCTCCTTGGCTTGCAGAAGGCTGCTTTCTAGCTGCGTCTTCATACAGTCATCCCTCTGTGCGTAAGCATTCCTGGTATCTCTTCTTATCGGAGAGACACCAGTCCTACTGGATTAGATCCCCACCCTATGATCTCATTTAATCTAAACTACCTCTTTGAAGGCCGCATCTACAAATACAGTCACACTGGGGGTTGGGGCTTCAACATATGAAGTTGGGGAGGACACAGATGAGTCCATAACTCATGGCCTCATCACTCAGCTCTCTCTCACCCAGCCTATTGTTAGTCTTACTGAATTATTTGTAGTAACCTGGATGGGCCATGCTGTCTTTAACCTCTGGACCGTCACCCATGCTTTTCCCATCGCCCATTTTCCTCAACTCTGATACCCCTCCCCATTCAACTTTTACCCCGTGCTTCTGCTACTTTTCATTTCAGACCTTAGTTAGGTACGACTTCTCTGGGAATATCCTGCCTCCTGACTCCCAGTGCAGGCGAAGTGGTTGCTTACCATCTCTGTTGCCTTCTTTTCATAATATGGAGAGTAATTGCCTAATGGTTCCTCTAAGAACTCTACTCCACAAATCATTTGAGGCTGTGTCATAGTCATTTTTGAGCCCCCAAAGCTTAGCACAAGGGTTAACCCAGAGAAAGGTACTCGGCAAACACTCAGTGAAAGAAAAACACAACCTGTTTCTTTGGAACCCGTGGAGTGAACTAGGTCAAGCTAAGTAAGCAGTGCGCTACATCCTAGGATTCTAAATCATCAGCTGATGAACTGTGTCACTAGTAGATGCTAGGTCTATGCTAAAGGTAGGTCCTGTTGCAAAACGTTGCTCATTGAGTAAAATCTGATTTCTCTGGTACAGAGAAATCAGATTTTACTCAATGAGCAACGTTTCTGCAACCAGGACCTACCTTTAGCATCAGACCTAGCATTACTAGTACACAATTCCTCAGCTGATGATCCTCGGAATCACCTGGAAGCCTTGGCAAAACACAAATGTTTGGGTCCCCGCCCCCAGGGTTTCTGATTCAATAGGTCTAGGGTGGGACCTATGAATTTGCATTTCTCACAAGTTCCCAGAGACTACGCTTGCTGCTGGTCCAGAGAACACACTCTGAAAACCTCTGCTCTAGATGATTCTTCTGAAATTATTGGAAAAAAATTACATTATGTTGTAAATGGCATAAATGATAAGTATGTTTACCAGAACATGTGATTAATGATCCCTCCCTCTCCACTTTCCCAGACATCACCAATGTTGCTAAAATTCATGAGACAGGAGGAAACCATACACCAATTTTTTTTCTTTTTTCAAGATAAAACTACCCCTGGAAAGATAGGGAAACCTAATGGTATGTATTCTGTTTTTTTCACAGGTGCGATTAGAGTGGCCAACAGACCTTGCAGTCAATCCTATGGACAATTCATTGTATGTCTTGGACAACAACATTGTGCTGCAAATTTCTGAGAACAGGCGCGTGCGGATCATTGCAGGGCGCCCTATTCACTGCCAGGTGCCAGGCATCGATCATTTCCTGGTCAGCAAGGTAGCAATTCACTCCACTCTAGAGTCAGCGAGAGCCATCACCGTCTCCCACAGCGGGCTGCTCTTCATAGCTGAAACAGACGAGAGGAAAGTAAACCGCATTCAGCAAGTAACCACCAATGGGGAGATCTCCATCATCGCTGGTGCCCCCACTGACTGTGACTGCAAAATTGATCCAAACTGTGACTGTTTTTCAGGTATGACCTTTTTAGCAATTCACCAGCTCCCCCTCTCTGTTTTGAAAAGAAAAACGTGCCCCAGTGAAGTCAAAACAAAAAGCAAAGTGTTACTTGCAAATATTGGTATGAGCTAGTGGAGAAAGCAATGGATTAGGAGTCAGATCACCTAGTTGTTCTCATAACTGACTCACTGAGTGACCCTAGGAAAGCTGCAAGATCTCTTCATGACTCATTTGCTTCATTTGTTTAACAAAGATGGCACTTGTCTCAGTTATATCACCTTGCTATTCTGAGGATAAACTAGTATAATAAAAATGTTTATACTCTTAAAAAGTTAAGACCACTATACAAGTGAAAGATCATGATATTATTAAATATGTGTACTTTAGAGAAAGGAAAACTAGGTAAAACCCACATTTACTGGTTTAGCTGAGGAAAAAAATACTTCCCCATAAGTGGTTGGTTTTCAGATTAAAAACATGTGCTACGGCCAGACGTGGGGGCTCATGCCTATAATCCCAGCACTTTGGGAGGCCGAGGCGGGTGGATCACAAGGTCAAGAGATCGAGACCATCCTGGTCAACATGGTGAAACCCCGTCTCTACTAAACATACAAAAATTAGCTGGGCATGGTGGTGTGCACCTGTAGTCCCAGCTACTTGGGTGGCTGAGGCAGGAGAATTGCTTGAACCCAGGAGGCGGAGGTTGCAGTGAGCTGAGATCACGCCATTGCACTCCAGCCTGGGTAACAAGAGCGAAACTCCAACTAAAAAAAAAAAAAAAAATCATGCTATTTGAGACTCAAAGGGACTATACCTTTGGGATAGATGGACAAAATTAAATCTGACAATGGGGAGTTCTGAGGACATTGTTCTGCTAGATACATTGCTTTTTAAAAATCTAAGACTTTCTCTATAACCCATAGTGAAGATTCCTTATAATTGAAATTGGAAAAAAAAAAAAAGAGCCTTTTCCCTAAAACGTAAAGTGGATATCTCAGATAGCAAACAGTCCTTTTAATGTCAACAGATACAATTATTGCTGGGATGTGGAAATCCCTCCATACTACATGCAGTGCTATTAAACTGCTCATCCAGGCCAGAATGGTTCTCTTAACCTTTGCCTTTCCTTAGGCCAGGGGAGTCAGGACTGAGCAATTTGGTCAATATGACTTTTGATCAATATTTCCAATGTTTTCTTGGACGATTAGTTTTATAGATATTTTGCTAATTTGTATCTTTCAGTCAAAGCAAATCTAATGTTTATTCCAGATATCAAATTTGATGTTCTGAATCATTGTTGCACTTACAGACTTAGTGTACTTTGACAGTGTGACAATGGAAATTAATAGAAGAAAGGGCATCTAGGCATGGTAGGACTGAAAAGTCCTGAAACAGATCCTGAAAGCATTGACAGGCATGAATCTCACAGATTTCCAGCCAAATTTTGTCTGGCTATCATTATTTGCGTTTCTTGTATCTAACAATACAATAGATTCTGAACAGCAGGATTGAGGATTTCACAAAATTGGTGTAACTGAGATAATTACGTCTTACTGTTCATCTGCAGTCATACTGACTCAAGAATTACAATCCTTTGAATAATAGGCTTCATATTTTTCAATGAGGGCATGCAGAGAATGTTGGTTCATGGATTGTTTCCTTTAAAATGATTCTTGATGCTCAGAACTTTCTGTCTGTGATATGTTCATATAAATGCTTATGATGCCAATTATTAAAATCAGAGTCTTTCTCCCACAGGTGATGGTGGCTATGCCAAAGATGCAAAGATGAAAGCCCCTTCCTCCTTAGCCGTGTCGCCTGATGGTACCCTCTACGTGGCAGACCTCGGAAATGTTCGAATTCGTACCATCAGCAGAAATCGAGCCCACCTAAATGACATGAACCTTTATGAGATTGCTTCACCTGCTGATCAGGAACTGTACCAGTTCACTGTCAATGGCACCCACCTGCACACCCTAAACTTGATAACAAGGGACTATGTTTATAACTTCACCTACAATGCTGAAGGTGACTTGGGTGCAATTACCAGCAGCAACGGCAATTCAGTGCACATTCGCCGTGATGCAGGCGGAATGCCCCTGTGGCTTGTGGTGCCTGGCGGGCAAGTATACTGGCTGACCATAAGCAGCAATGGAGTCCTGAAACGAGTGTCAGCACAAGGCTATAATCTGGCTTTGATGACCTACCCAGGAAACACAGGACTTCTGGCTACCAAAAGTAACGAAAATGGATGGACGACCGTTTATGAGTAAGTTTCTAATTCTCGACATGGGCTTTGTTAGGTTTTTATGTGAAATTGTATTACACTGGGAAAATGGCTTAGTAATTGTTGGATGTTACATGCTATTTTCTCCTAACAACCACCATAAAAATATAAAAAAGTCAAGGAGAAAATTTTACCAAATTCTTAAGAGTTCAGACCCATTTTTCCAGAGCAGTTTGCAGAGCTTAATAATAAAAACATGGACTGCATGAAGGAAGACTCAAGTGTGGCACTGCAGGAGACAGGAATGAGGTAGAAGTACAAGTACTCAAGAAATTTACAGCCTCCCTAGGAAGACAAGGTAAAATTTCATTTAAATAACAAAACTAGAGTATAGTTCTAAAGCAGCAAAGAAGCAGTGTGACTTTACAAGTATTTATTGAGCCCTGTGGGGTTTAATGAATGAATAAATGAATATGTGCCCAGCTCAGCCCAGCCCAACGCAGTATAAGTTGCTGTGGGAGGCAAGAGAGAAGTTCAAATATAAGAAGTGGACCCTGGAAAGGGAGAATTATGTAGGGCAAATGCTGAATAGGAGAGTCTACATTCCACTGGCTGCTTCCGTAAAATGAAGAGCTAAATGCTCTGTAAGGGATTGGGCTTCCTCGGGTCCCTGCACAAGTCAAAGAATCCAGCACATTTTGGCACTTACAGACTGGAACTGTGATAACTTTGTTTAATTGGGAACTAACACAAAGTGTGTCTGACAGCAAGCTACTAGGAGGTGCCATAACACAGAAATAGAGACCATTGTTCTTGCCTTTTAAAGCATGGACAACCTTGTTTGCAAGTCAGCTCATTTAGAAAGCTGGTCTGCTGGCACTCAGGAAGCATTTTCCCCACAAAAGGAATTGCTGAGATTTTAACCAGTATACTTGGTGATATAATCCGTGGAATCTGAACTCAGGGTCTGGAATGGCATCGAAGTTGAAGAATGTGAGAAGGGGAGATATTAAAGTATGAGGGGTTCCAAGTGTGACTATTTTGGGAGGATATACAAAATATGTCCAGTCCCATGAAAGCCTCTTGAAGAAAGGGACAAAACAATTGGCCTTTAAGTTTTGGATCATTTTCCAAAGAAATGCCATCTATACAAAAGAGCCAGACAGCTATTTTAGTTTCACTTACAAAAATGTATTCAGTTGTTTCTATTACAAGTCTTCCTCTATTTTTTGAAAGAAATTCTCTTACATCTTAATAAGAGTAATAAAAGCTATGGTTAACTAAAGATTTACTAAGTGCCAGGTACTGGGCTAGGTAATTTACATATGTGAGTTTATTTGATCGCCATAATAACAGCATAGGATAGGTGCCCCTAAGTATGCCCACTTTATAAATGAGAAAAACTGAGGGACAAAATAGTTAACCTGCCGTGATTCACATAGATATCCAGGATTCAACCACCAATAGTCTGACTCAAGAGCCTGTGTTTTTAAATATACTACCCTTAGAAAAGATAACGTTTCTAATGAGAAGCTTTAGCATCTTTTTTAAAAACTCAAGCCAGATCACACTGCAGCTGAAACTAGCCAAACAGTTATTTTGAAAGCTAATGGTGGAATTCAGTCCCCCAGCAAGAAATGGCTGAAGTATTAACTAGTTTTCAAAAGAACCAGATCAACCATTCATGTATTTGTTCAACAAATATTTGCTGAGCACCTACTACATACCATACAATGTTGTAGGTGCTGGGGATATAGCTATGAACAAAACAGATAAAAATCCCTACTTTTATGGAGCTTATATTGTACTGGAGGAGGAGGAATAAGATGTATAGAACTTCAAATGGTGATAAGTTCTAGAAAAATCTGGTAGGGTAAGGGAGATCAAATGGGTGGGGCCGAAGAGGTTTTTGTTGCAGATTGGGTCGACAGGAAAAGCTCCGCCAAGAAGGTGACTTTTGCATAAAGATCTGTAGGAGATGAAAGTAAGCCATATGTATATCCGGGGCATGGGGTCTATGAGTAGTATTCCAGGCAAAGCGAAGAGCAAGTATAAATGTCCTGCAGCTCTGCAGCAGGAACAAGCCTGACACATTAAAGGACTAGTAAGGCAGCCATTGTGATGGAAGTAGAATGAATGAGAATAATGAGGACATGAAATCAATTAAGTATCCAGAACTACTTCACGTAGGGCCTTGTAGGCCACTGTCAAGACTCTGACTCTGACTCTAAGAAGTGGAGCCACTGGACAGTTTTGAGTAAAGAAGTGATGTTTGCTGACTTTGATTTTTAAAAACTCACTCCATATTAAAAATGGACTGCATAGTAGAAACGGGAACCTAACTGGGAAGCAGGAGGAACTATTGCAATAATGCAGGCAAAAGATGATGACTTGGACCAGAAAGTTGGGCCAGTAAGAGGTGCTAGAATGCTGAATATATTTTGACAATAGAGCTAGCAGGACTTACTGAAAGATTGAGTACTGGGTGTGGGAGAAAGAGGGGTCGGAGATACCTCTGAAGTTTTTGGCCTGAGCGACTGGTTTTCATTTACCAAGAGGGGAAGATTATACAAGGAACACATTATACTGGAAGGTTGTGAGGTGGGTGATTGGGAATTCAGTTTTGGATATGATCAATTTAGTTAGACATCTAAGTGAAAATTTCAAGTACACAATTGGATATATGAGTCTGGAATTGAGGGGAGAGGGTGGACAGTAAAATTTGAGATCTACTAGTGTTTAGATTGTATTTAAACACCATGAGATGGGATGAGAGCTCTCCATGAAAGTGAGTATAGACAATAAAGAAAAGACATCTGAAGACTGACCACGAAGTGCTGCATGTTTAGAATTGAGGATATGGGCCTGGCAGGTGGCTCACACCTGTAATCCCTGCACTTTGGGAGGCCGAGGTAGGCGGATCACCTGAGGTCAGGAGTTTGAGACCAACCTGTCCAGCATGATGAAACCCTGTCTCTACTAAAAAAATACAAAAAAATTAGCCAGGTGCAGTGGCAGGTGCCTGTAATCCCAGCTACTAGGGAGGCCTGAGGCAGGAGAATCACTTGAACCTGGGAGGCAGAAGTTGCAGTGAGCTGAGATCGTACCACTGTACTCCAGCCTGGGCGACAGAGGGAGACTGTCTCAAAAAGAAAAAAAAAGAATAGAGGATATGAAGAGGAACCAGCAAAAGACACTGAGAAGGAAAGGCCACTGAAGTGGAAAGAAAACGAAGAGAGTGAGAGGTCCTGGAAGCTGTGTTAGTCTGTTTGTGCCGCTATAACCAAATACCTTGAACTAGTAATTTATAAAGGACAGAAGTCTATTTCTAACAGTTCTGGAGGTTGGGAAGTCCAAGGTAAAGGTGCCAGCAGAGTCAGTGCCTGGTGAGGGCTACTCTCTGCTTCCAAAATGGCACCGCCTGCAGAGTCCTTATGTGGCAGAAGGAGCAGGGTGAAATGGGACTTGGCTGGTTCTCTCCAGCTCTTTTGTACGATTGCTAATTGCATTCATGAGGGCAGAGACAACATGACCTGCTCACCTCCTAATGGCCTCACCTCTTAATACTATCAGATCGGCAATTAAATCTCAATATTTGAATTTAGGGGGACAAATTCTGATCATAGCAACAAATAAAACAGGTGATTCCAGGAGAAAAGAGTGCTCAGCTGTGCCAAATATTCCTGATAAGTAAGATGAGGACTTAGACCTGACCATTTGATTTAGCACTGTGAAGAACAGGCACTGTGATACATGGGGGACCAAAGCCTGAGTAGAATAGTCTCTTAGGGAGAATGGATACACAAATGTTCATAGCAACATTATTGATAATCACTGAGAAGTACAAACAACCCAATGCCTATCAAGTAGTGAGCAGACAAACAAAATGTGTTATATCCATGTCATGAAATAGTATTCAGCCATAAAAAGAAGTTCTGCTACATGCTACAACATGGATGAATCTCAAAAAAATTATGCTCAGTGAAAGAATCCAGAAACAAAGGACTCTTCTGATTCCATTTATATGAGATGTCTAGAAGAGGCAAATCCACAAAGGCAGAAAATAGATTAGTAGTTGCCAAGAGTTGAGGAGAATAATGAATGGGGAGTGTCTGTTAATTCGTATGGGGTTTATTTTGGGGGTGAATAGAACTGTTCTAGAACTGGCAGTGATGGTTGTATAACATTGCAGATGTACTGAAAGTCACTGGATTGTACAATTTAAAATGGTGATTTTTATGGTGTGAGAATTATATCTCAATAATAATATAGAAGACTAGGAGGAAAGATTGTAGACAATGAGTAAAGAACTCTTTTGTGGAGCTTTGCTGTAAAGAAGAGCAGAGAAATTGGAGCTGGAGGAGAAACAGAATAAACAGAGTTTTTTAAGTGAGAGAAATAACAGCTTATTTCTATACTGATAAAAATGATCCAATATAGAGGGAAAAATTGAGGATGCAGAACAGAGAAGGTAATTTTTTGCCATATCAGTTTGTGTGCTTGTTTTCCACTGGCATCACATTGATGCAGGCACTGTGTGGTAGGCAAGATTCTCACAGTGAATGGGGCCCAGGCCTGTTACCAGGACTTGGCCAACAGTGAGTGAAAAGGCATCAACTAACGTCATTTTTGAATAACCAATCTCAACCCGCTAAGCTATGAGAAACACAGACAACCACATGGGGGTAGTCATGAAATTTTATGGCCACAAAGAGACATTAGATGTGATTTTACAAATGAAGAAACTGAAACCCAGAATAGGGAAGTAATTTGCCCATTCACCTGCTAGTTGGCTTATCCAGAGTCAAGTCCTTGACCTTCTTTTTTTTTTTTTTTGAGACGGAGTTTCTCTCTTGTTACCCAGGCTGGAGTGCAATGGCGCGATCTCGGCTCACCGCAACCTCCGCCTCCTGGGTTCAGGCAATTCTCCTGCCTCAGCCTCCTGAGTAGCTGGGATTACAGGCATGTGCCACCACGCCCAGCTAATTTTTTGTATTTTTAGTAGAGATGGGGTTTCACCATGTTGACCAGGATGGTCTCGATCTCTTGACCTCGTGATCCACCCGCCTTGGCCTCCCAAAGTGCTGGGATTACAGGCGTGGGCTACCGCGCCCGGCAAGTCCTTGACCTTCTATTCCAGTGGTCTTTCCACTGCTGCCACACTGCCTTCCAGAAAAAGGAGGACCGTGTGGGCTTACAAAAGTTTCCCCTCAAGTAGCAGGAAAAGAGAAATAGGGTAGCACCAGGAGATGGAAAGGGAGGCTGAATAATCATTTGCCATTTCTTTCACCTTCTTAACTCCAGCCAGAGTTATACTGAAACGCTCTTGGTCAAATAGCATCCGTTGAAAGGAGAAGGTACCTCTTCTCCTGAAGCAATCTATTCTGATCCTGAACAGCAGTCCTTAACAAAACACAGCTCCTGTCCCTTCTTGCCTGTAAACGGGAATGAGCAACTTTCCAACCTTCATAATGTGACTAAGTCTTACTGCAGTCTTTGTACAAGATTTTACCTTTTTTTTTTTTACTTTTGTCCTCTACTGCTTTGGCTAATTCTGAGTGCTCCTTCAGGTTTTTTCTTGTCCCTCTGAAGTTGAAGAACACAGAATTTGACCTACTCTTCTTGTCAGGGTCAGAGCAGTGCTAAGGTCGGTAAAAGGTTGCCATAGCACTGATACTAGGCCCTCGTAAAAGAACTCGAGGAATTCCCTGAGGTGAAAGGGAGGTTTCTTTATGTGGACAAAGGGACAAATTGTTTGCAAAGGTGGAAATGGAAATTCTGTCCTGAGATGAGCAGGAGAGAAACAGAAAGAAACAGAAGTGAAATTTGCCAGGATGGAAGACAGCTGTGTAACAGTAGACCAGTCCGTAATCCATTCAACTTTCTATTATCTGCAGTTATCAGGAGGAAAAATGACATAGATGACTCTGAACAGTGGATAATCCAAATGGGATTTTAAAATGCATCTTGTGGAGTGGTAGTGCATGGGCTTTTATTATGTAGTGTGATGTTGTTTAAATAGTTCACTGATTTTCATAATTCCATTTGACTTGGACCAGGATCAAAACTGCACACCCCACATGTTAGTATTTGATGCATCACTGCCCATGACTGTCACAAGTGTCAGGGGGAAAAGCTGACCACAGAGAAACAGCTAACAAGGAAGTGATTGTCAAGGCAGAAATACCAGCAGAAGGAGGCAGGCATTCTGGCCCGAGGTACAGGTGGGCTCCTAATTGTAATATTGCCGCTGAAGCTGAGATCTGAGGGAGGGGTCTAGCAACTCACACAGCAGAGGAGCCTTTCTCCACAAGACTGCAAGAGTAGCCAGGATGCCCTTGCTTGTTTCTCCGGCAAAGGCTTCTGCTCTACTAAACTGAAAAGATCCCAGTCTAAGGCCAAATCACCAGTCGTGTCACTGCTGCTGGTCCAATCTCAATTGACAGTTCCTCAGGCCCCTTGCCCTTTGTGGGAAGCCCTCCCACTTGAAGGAGACTCTCCATTTACGTGATCTCTTGATCCTTGGTCTTCTGCATTCTCTGTTTCTGGGCTTTATTAACACATCCTCTCTTCCATCAAGAAAACAAAAACAAACAAACAAACAAAAAAACCACCACTTATTATGAAGTTGAAGAAGCCTTCATAATATCTCTGGGAGCCTTCTAGACTGTTTTACAAATGCCCAGTTTTATCATGGATGGCTAATGACAGGTTCCCCCTTCTCCCTTATAAGATCAGAAGGGATGAGGGCAAGATAAGCCATGTCTCTGGGTGAGATATTTGCCTGGGGATAGGATGTGATTCCCATGCAGAAATGCTTAGTGATGACCAGTAATTCCAAACACATGCAATGTTTCCAATGCCTTCTAGAATCCCCAAGTAGAAAAGGAACTAAGGCATTGTATAGTTCAGCCCCATGCCTCCAGGCAGGTGAATGATTTCAATTAAACGAGAAGATAGAAATGTTGACTGTTCCTTCAGATCTTTAGAAATAGAGACTTGACACCCTTGCTCGGTCACCTCTCCTTGTGCTTTATGTCCTTGATAAGGATCAAGAGTGGGTAAAACAGAATTATCATGAGTATTTCTGGGAAGAACTGAAATAAAGACAGAGAGTGAACAGAAGTAACGGAGGCTGGTAGGAAAGTTTAGCTAAACTGTACAGCACATCTGTGTAACCTGAGTGTGCCCTCCCAGAAGCACTATAGATGGTTCTGTCGGTTCTATAACCACATTGGTGCTCATATCCACCCCCATCCTTTTATTTCACTGGCAGCATCCTATTTATACTCATTCAACAAGTACGTGGAGTGAGAATCTACTCTATTTCAGACACGGAGAACATAAAAATGAATGAGATACTGTGTCCTCCCTCTAAAGATGTGAGAGTTGTACAGTCTAGCGAGGAAGACAAATCCCAATGATAGGCCATCACAATATATTTAATGAAGGCAACAGACCACCATCTTCTCTTATATGAACTGAGGCTGCAGCCTCCTAACAGTTATCTCTGCTTCTTGTCTCTCTCCTTCCAAGATTCATTGCCACCAAAACACTGTTTGAATCATCCTTTTATCCCCTTGAAAAATTGTCTATGCTTCTTTATTGCCTACTGACTGCATGTTTACCTCCAGAGCCCAGTAAGCCAGTTCCCCCATGCTCCAGCCCCAGCATGCCTCTCCAGCCTTATCTCTCACTACCCTCCTATAAGAACTTTGTGCTCCAGCAATGCTGGTCCCCTAGTAAACATCCCATCAGTCTGTGTGCCTTTCTTCATACCTCTGTTTGGAATGCCTTCCTCCCTTCCCCAATTTCTACCTAACTTCTAGGACTCAAACACCACCTGCTTCTGCTCTTCTTCCTTCTCTTCTGCTCAGCCCAGCTGGAAATGACCTCTACCTCTTCCTAGCTTCTACAGTTTCTTCTTTACAGGAATACATGGCAATATTCTGGCATTAGAGTTATTTGTGTGCATATTGTATCTGCCCTACTAGACTGAATTTCATTCAGCACTGTATCCCTGGTCCCTAGCACAAGACTCTGATATTTATTGAATGAAGGACAAATAAAGATAGAAGGGCATTATGACTTGGAACTGAATCATAGGAAGTCAAAGGAATTTATTGGTGAGGAAAGGGGAATCTCATATTTCCTAAAGAATTCTTATTAGGTTGGTCAGCTTTCTGACATGAGATGTAAAGAGGGTCTGACTCTTTCATATTTCCTTTAAAAGAATAAGTAATGAATTTTTCTTCTATTATCTGCAATATTTTCTTAAAAGCAAAGGTATGGGAGTCTCCAGTTTTATCCTGAACAGTTTAACTCTGGCTTAAATTGTCCTCAAAGGAAAGGGCAAGCTATCTCTTATAAGAAAATACCAGACCAAATATATTTTTAATAATGTGTAAATATCATCTCTCCAACTAAACTATATGCTTCTCAAGGACAAGAATGGATACTGAATTTTCTTTAAAAATGTTTCCTTTGCTCTACTGGGGTGCACATGTGTGCACATGCACACACACACACTCTCTCAAGTGCACATGCACACACTCAAGTGCACACACACTCAAGCACACATGCACACACACACTCAAGTGCACATGCACACACACAAGCGCAAATGCACACACACAAGCGCACATGCACACACACTCAAATGAACACATTCAAGCGCACATGCACACACACTCAAGCGCACATGTGCACACACTCAAGCACACGTGCACACACTCAAGTGCACATGCACACACACAAGCGTACATGCACACACACTCAAGCGCACATGCACACACACTCAAGCACACACGTGCACACACACTCAAGTGCACATGCACACACACAAGCGTACATGCACACACACACTCAAGTGAACACACACACACACACCCTCAAGTGCACATGCACAGAGCCTATGACAGTGCTGAGGAAAAGGGTGAGTGTGCTCAATACTTAACTGGCTGGTGCCCTCTGGGACCATCACAGTGGAAGTCTGTAAAATCAGGACAGCAGCAGACAATTTGATATCAAATCTCCTCTTACCAAACCCACTTCTGATGACTATGAAGGCAACTGTCATTTCCTGATGACACAATTCACCAGCTAGAATTTGCATGCTTAGTTAGTTGAGTGCTATGCCATGGAGGCAGAGAGGGTGGGTTTGCTCCCATGCTGTGGGCTGAGGGGATTAGTTGGAGCATATTGGCTTATACTTTGTGCCAAAGGATGAAGGCACCAATGGGAAACACACAGCAGAAGAGATTTTGAGTAAACTTGTCTTTTGGACATTCGGTCTGGAAAGATGCATTCCCCTGTGATGACAGAAAAAAACTCAAGTAAGCCATAGGAAGCGAAGTCTCCCTCTATTTCTTATCCACTTTGAGCAATCTTTCCAAAGTTGTAGGAATTACCCACTGATATGTACATCTGCCTATTGTTCTTCCTTTGGAAATGACCCAAAAGAGAGGTGGGGCCTGTATATTTTGATCCAGGGCCATATTGAGCATCAGAGACACCACCCTGCAGACACCATCAAATGTGACTGCTTTGACTGCAACTAGCAGAATTGGGGTATGTGAGTGTGTTGGAGTTGGGGTGCTTTATCATGAAGTTACAGTCAAGGCACACTTTCATTTGCCTCTCTGGCCACAGAAAGGAAATGAGGCAATATAACTTTCCAGCTACCCAGCAACTGGACAGGCCCATGAGAAATATCTTATTCCCAACACCATTGCCTCCTTCACCAGAAAAAACAAAAAACAAAACAAAACAAGAAGCAGTCTCCTAGCTAAATCTATCTAGGTTATTACAGTCTTATCTAGGAATCTTTAGCTTGCCTCTCTGAATATACTACTGTCAATATGGGGAGTAGGGATGGGTACAGAATGTGTAGGAACATGCCTGTGCTACTGGGAATAAGCTTTACAATGTATCTCAGACAAAGAGCACCAATACCTTAGCTTAAAAGGTGTTTGGGTAGATGGACTAGGATACCAGATTTAGCCACAGGCCACTGCTAAGGTTCATTGGGAATTCTGATCCTTGTGCCCCCATGCATGGATGGCTCAACTGGTATCTGATCTGGTCATCTTGCTCTGATGAGTGGATGCAACCACTGCTCTTGCCTTTATATGAGATCTTGCCTTAAAACACAGGGCTGCGTGACTGAAGGAAACTGCCTCCAAGCTGGAAAGTCCATGTGGAACCTGCATGCAGGGCCATGGTCTAAGCTTGCCTTTCCTGGAGGAATTATAAAGAGTGACCTTGCCAAGGGCTAAGGAATCCCTTTAGAAATCGGGAAAGGGAAACCAATGAGGCAAAGTTGCTGGTGCCTCATGTGGAACAGAGAGGGACTGCCTGCATAATCCAGGTTGCTGGGGCCACACTTCCCCTGATAAGAAAAGCATGCAGCAGCTTCCTTCTATCTACTGCCTGCAAACTCCTGCCTCCTCTACCTTTGGATTATAATGGCTGGACATTGGGCTGGGCATGGTGGCTCACGCCTGTAATATCAGCACTTTGGGAGGCTGAGGCAGAGGGAAGCCAGGAGTTCGGTACCCGACTGGCCAACATGGCAAAACCACATCTCTAATAAAATTACAAAAATTAGCCAGGTGTGGCGGTACACGTCTGTACCCAGCTACTCAGGGAAGCTGAGGCACGAGAATCACTTGAACCTAGGAGGCGGAGGTTGCAGTGAGCCAAGATCACACCACTGCACTCCAGCCTGGGTGGCAGAGTGAAACTGTCTCAAAAAAAAAGGCTGGATATTATTGTTTTCCTCTCCTGGAAGGAAGACCAAACAGACAAGGTTGGGGCTAAACAGGGTCAAACCTTCCCATGCTCCGTTCTTGCCAAGGGCCTGCTTCTTGTAGCCACAGAGCCCCACAGCAGGCAGATCATGGGCAAACTCGGCAAAGGGAAGGACTTTGCCATCAACCCCAGAAACAAACAGCACCCTTCAGTCTTTCTTTGATAATGAGTCCTTAGCTGCATAGTAGCAATGTACCAACTATATCGACTGAAATGCATTTAAACAAAGGAGATACCCAATTTAACATCTAGGGCTTGCCATATCTATGATGTCAATAACTTATCTGATTCATTTTATTCACATATGCGACTGTTTTAACTGGTAGTGTATATCTGTGTGTACACACATGCACATGTATATACAGAACTGAACTTGAGGTGGCATTATGTATAGGCTGAACTTCAAGTCTGTCCTATAAAATACAGTCCAGCCCCTTTTCCCGAGCCTACCCAAGGCTGGTATATTTATTAAAATTTGAGCAACTACCCAGGCTGAGTTCTTTAGAATGTAATGGATTAATACTGAATTACTACGCCACTTTGCGTAATTGCTGGGGGAGGGAGTAGTAGAGCCAGTCAGTATCTACCATTGTGTCCAGGCTGCTCATTTTGGGTAAAAAGAATATAATTGTTTAACATTTTAAAAGCAAATAAAAGTGCTTAAATATTTTGTAATTTGCAACTTGAAAACAGTAATGGGTTTCCAAGTGCATGTCTTTACTTTTAATGAAGTGTTTATTTTTCATGGTTCTATTGGCAATAAAAGAACAGCTCCACATCAAAAGCCTTCAGGGAAGCAGTTTTCATTTGGAGGACAGTGAGATTGCCAATAATTCTGAATTTTTTTTTTGAAAAAGTAAACTCCCTAGACTATATTTCTAGATCTAGGTTATAGCCTATTATCCCAGGTAATTATTTTTTGTCTCTTACTCATATAGACAAATTTTAAAACATTATGTACTATACTCTAAAAAGATTTTTAAAATTTAAGTGACATCAAGATCGAGGGCTCCAGAATGTTTTAATGAACATGTTTCCATTATCGTCAGTGCTTGTTCATTTTGTTGGAAGAATGATTCATTCATTTCAAATTTGGCAACTTAAACAGCAGCATATTATAATTTTCCCATCACAATACAAAGTCAGTATATTGGCTTCTCAGTCTTTGAGGGCCCTTTTGTACCTTCTTTTTCTTTGACAATAGCACCCTCTGCTGGGTTTCATAATCCATCACATCTAATGGGATCGACCCAAATTGCAAACGGAGGCCTTCGTGCAACATTGCACCCAGCAGGACATGATTCATAAATCAGTGTTCCACCCTGGTGATTCATTACGAGATATATTTTTTCTGTAAAACAGCACAGCTCAAGGAAGTCATCAAGAATTCAGAAGCTGCAAAAAATACCTTCGTTTGATTAATCATCTCTCTGACCTTTTTCTTCTTATTGAACAAGGTTAATAATACTTGTTATCACTCAAAGTTAAACTGTATTAGCTGCCAAGTGATTTTTATTTTGCAAAGGCCTGTTATCACTGCCGAGAGGCTTCAAAGCTGGGATTGGTTACATTCCTCAGGTATGACCCCGAGGGACATCTGACCAATGCAACGTTTCCCACCGGAGAGGTTAGCAGCTTCCACAGTGACCTGGAGAAACTGACAAAAGTGGAGTTAGATACTTCCAACCGCGAAAATGTCCTCATGTCAACCAACTTGACGGCAACTAGTACCATATATATTTTAAAACAAGGTAAGATTGTTTCCAACTATATCTGACTGTAGCAGCCCCTATCTCAACATCCACCCCGAAACCTGCATATACCATTAATAAACAGAATTCACCTCTAGCTGAGAAGATGTACTCTTCCTGTTTTCCAGCTATGGAGGTTGAAGCACAGACAAAATTCACACCTTTTACAAGTTTTCATATCAACTTTGGGCACATCTCTGTGGGAGTCATGAGGCTCAATCCTTGCCAAGTCTGCTCTGCTATCACTCCTTTCCCAACACCCAGCTGTTTGCAAAGCTCTTTCAGGGTCTGGCTAGGTTATATTAAATAAATGGAGCCTGGGCTCCAGCTGAGCTTAGCATTCTAGATCAATGCCAACATAGGTGAAGAAAAAGGAAAATCTTAAGATACGGACCAAGCAGGAATATAAGTGAAATGAGAGAATTAAAAACTCATTCTAGTTGAAGACAGAAAAGTAAGGAAGAACAGAAGAAGAAAGGAAGGAAGGAAGATACGATTTTGAAGGAATGTCTTAGAAGCTAGAGGAGAAGTATACCAAGAGAAATTGATTTCTCTCTGCCCTGTCATTAAGACCTCATTCTGTTGTTAGGTTGTGAGGCCAGACACTCTAAGAGGAATAGTACCAACTTTTGTTGGTGTTATTTTGTGGAGTACAGCAACTGTGATGGTGGCCCCAGGTGGTAAGGTGCTAAGTTGAACTTCATGCTCTTCTCATTCTAGCTCCCAGCATAACAAACTGAGGAGGCTGATCCAACAAGTCCTTGAGGGAGTTTAGGAGGGAATTCTTTAAAAATGAAAAAAGAAAAAAACAAAAAGAGCCTGCAGTGTTAGACAAGAGTCTTTTATCCAAGAAACAGATACTCCAGCTGTGAAAATAACAAGACCCAAATGGATAGGGAACACATTTACCTGTCAGAGCAGTAGTCTAGCCCAGAAGGCAGTTAGGACCACAGCACCCCACCTGCTTATCCCTTCCCAAACGTGCCTCCTAAAACTAAACCTGTCTCTTTGCTTCCTGCTGTTCCCTTCCTTCCCCCTCTTCCTTCTTTGCTCTTCTGTCTACAGAAAATACTCAAAGTACCTATCGGGTGAGTCCAGATGGTTCCCTGCGTGTCACTTTTGCCAGCGGGATGGAGATCAGCCTCAGCTCAGAGCCCCACATCCTGGCAGGGGCAGTCAACCCCACCCTGGGCAAATGTAACATCTCATTGCCCGGAGAGCACAATGCAAACCTCATCGAGTGGCGGCAGAGGAAGGAGCAAAACAAAGGCAACGTTTCAGCTTTTGAAAGGAGGCTGAGGGTAAGGTTTGACTTTACACAAGATATAGAACTTTTATAGGTTTAAAAAAAAAAAAAGCTGCAGAGCCTCCCTAAACTGAAGTCCCATTTCTCCAAAGCTTTTGTAGGTGACAGACTAGCTTATGTGATATACTAATTCAAAAGAGGATGCTAATGGCCGATAATGGTTCAGTGTCCTTAAATGAGCATTCTAATAGGAGCTTTCTTAGTCATTAGCCAGCTAAAGTGCTCTAATAGTAGCAATTTCAGGCACCAAGAAAGTCTGGCTGGAGAAATGTGTTTAGTCAAAGGAGGCCCTCAGCACCTTTCCCAGCATGCCCTGGAGATGCTTATCAGGTTCACTGAGTTGACCGAGGTCCCTGCTTTTCAGGTAGCTCTTTGGAAAGACCTCACAGGTACACACAAGAGGATGTGAGACAAAAGGCAACATTTGGGCAAAGGCAAGTTAGAAGGGAAAATCTGTGAATGATAGCATCGCCATGAATGCATACATATCCAGGGCCAGAGGGATAAAGGACTGAGACCTGGATCACATCCTGCGGAGGTCTGTCCTGCAGACCCTGACTTAATGAGGGATGAATAAAGGACTAGTACTGAGATTGGGCTGAGGAACTCAGAGCTGCCTGGAAGAAGTTATAGATTTGGGAGTTTTAAAGTCCTTACCAAGCACAGATCACCAGAGTTAACCAAAAGACCTCTGTCAGCTTTTCTGCAGCACACAAAGCCTACAATCACCATAGCACTCTGTCGACCTATCTCCTCTTCAACATTAACCAGTGTTAGGATGATGTGGCCAACTTTCTACATGTAGTAACATTCAATATCAGCCCTAGAGTAACTGCCAACCTGCAGGAAATAGTCACTCACTATTGAGGCCAGATCTGTTTTGACCACCTGTGTCACGCCTGATACTGGGAAGCATTTTACATTTTCTTTGCTCACAGTAAAAATTTGGTAACCTTAAGGCTGTGGAAGTGCAACCACCAACCACCCACCCAATTCCAGAGAGAAGCAGTCAAACCAGTCATATGGCTTGATATGAACAAAATTCAAAATTGCTTACTTTTCAATCAGTTCTATTGGTGACACACAGACACAGACTTTAATGGGTGGTGCTTTTTTTGTTTTTTTGGTTGTTGGTTTTTTTTTTTTTTTGACAGTTACTGAAGTTGTTTATATGCACAAGTCAATTTGTATGTTTCAATTCTATTGACAAGTTTCTAACAGAATATTTATCAGATATGCCACTGAATGGAGAAATGAAACCAATCCAAATAGTCAAACCTTTGCGTGGGTAGCAGTAAGGAGTTCTATCAGAATTCTTTGAGAAATAGGACCTCCTGGGTAGAACCCTGGATGGGGAAGTTAGAGGATCTGGTCTTGATACTGTGTTTTACTAATGGCTTAAGAAATGCCTTGATTTTTTTTTTTTCACTAGTAAAATAAAAGTGTACTACTAGAGAAAGTAAGAATTATCTATTTATGGCTTATCAACATCATGGACTCATCACAGAAAGATTGTACTGAATTCCTGATTTCCTAGTGCCTTTCCCAGCTTATAGCCTCGATAAAACATTCTGAACCAAATCATATACTATGTGGTTTTGGGATTTTTTATTCTTTAGGATAACATCCTATATTATGTGACCCTGGAAGTTTCCATTTTCTAGAACAATCAATCCTGCTTTCTGTCCTCCATTTGCACAGATAATGGAGAGAAACTATAAACTGTAATTTACACCCCATATCCCAAATTGTTCTTAATGCTGAGAAGCTAATGGTAATAAAACATTTGGGAGCTTGTTAGTGTTAAGGAGCAAAGTGTTTAGTTAGTACTAATTATAATGTGACCCATTTACCATCCTGTGGCAGAGTTGAGCAGATTTGTGGACTGGATTACAAGGGCAACAAATTCAAGGCCTTCTCTATGTCACTTCTAGGCTACTCCCTGAGGTCCTGTGACTGAAAAATGAGGCCCCTTAGTGGCCAGGTGGTGTTACTATATATGCTCCTAGAAGTCAAATAACAATAACACTCATTTACATCTGTTTAGTGGCTCAGAGTGAACAAAATGGTTTAATAGCCAGGATTTTATTTGTTTACCACAGCCATCAATTGTTACTTTCAATTTACAGATAAGGAGACCAAGGCCCAGACAGGTTAAGTGATTTGCCTAAAGTCAACCAGCTATTAAGGAGCAGAGCCAGGGCTAAAATACAGGTCCTTACCTAGCATGGCACTCTTTCTACTGCATCACACTGTGCTGCCTTGTTCCTTAAAATAATTAATCTATAAATCATTGCCCCACTCGGTGGAGCTACCTTGGCAGGGCCTGACTCTTAATTTCCATGCTGACAAAAAGAGACAAATAATGGACTCTAATGTACTGGCAAGTGTGGGAGGCACAGGACAACTGGCTGGCTTCCAGGCAGGAAAAGCATGAAGTGGGCAAAAAGGGAAGGAGGCTGCTTAACTGGTTAATTTTTACCTGCTCTCCCAATTCCTAGTAATTTTTGTTTTTGCTGAAGCCTCGGTTTCCCCAGATTTGGCATTTCTAGTTGAATGAAATGGATACTCTCCCGAAAGGGATGTGTGAATCCAATTTTAACAAAGCAGATTCTCTTTTCCCACTGACTTTATTATTTCCGAGATGGTGTCCCTTCATTTCTGGTAACTTTTCAAGGAGAAAGCTGATGCCAATTTTCTCTTTTCCTGGACCAAAATATGCAATGACCCATTTGTAAGCACACAAAGAGTAAGCTTCTCTCGTGGTCTCAAGTTCCTCAATACCTTGAACTGAATCATTTATTTCTTCTAGTGAAACTGTCATTTCAGAGTGAGGGCAGGTGGAACTATCAGAGCTGTGGAGACAGAATTTCTGAATCATACAACATAGAAACCCCTTCTGTACTGTGGGAAATGGGGCTCCTTTTTGAAAACCCACATAAAAGTGTGGTTGTAATTTGCAAGTGTGCAGGCCAAAAAGCACTCCTTGTTCAAGGACAAAATGACAGGTTCATTTAAAGGCCCATTTGGTAAGATGACAGACGTCAAATGTTCCCAAAAGCTACCGATCACACCTCCCCTAGACCCTTTTGCTGGAAAGTAAAAAAAATCAGAAAAGGATAGACATATCTTTGGAGAATAATCAGTATTTTTTTTTTCATACAAAATCAGGATCCTTTTCAAGGTGATGGAGGCAAAGTGTTGGGAAACATGATACCCCGCTCAGCCTGAGCAGGCAAGGGATTTGTTACCTCTGAGCCATCCTTCATCAGCTCCATTAAGTGAAATAAGTCACATTAACATCCTGAAATTTCATTTATTTAAAAAATCTATTTTCCCCAACCTGAGTTGTGTTTGACTCATCTTCCTTGCAAAGTACTTTTGCATCTAGTCCATATATCTGCTCATTTGCTGCATCAATCTGTCCCCATAAATACATTTCCCTGGACAACAGAGAAATTAGAGTACAGATAACAAAAGAGGCAATTGTAAAAGAATTGGGCATTCACCAAAAGCATACTGGTTTAGGAACTACATCCAGTTTGTACCTTGCTATGTCCATGGATAGTAATGCTGTCATATGAGACTTATTCCAGCTTTGGATCCCAGAGCTGTTTCTAAAATTTTGTAGACTGAGTTGTAAGGTTATAGCAAAATCCCTGAACTGCAGCCTCCTTTGTTAAAAGAAAAACAATGGAGGAGGCTTAGCACTTTATGACCAAAATTATAAAATCAAGTAGGATTATGTGTTTACAAGTGAAATGAAGCAAAGACTTATCTAAAACTCTCACAATTTATTTTTTCCTCTACTCAAAGATAATTGAGAATACAGTAGGTTGGTTTTTAAATTAAACATGTGAATGTTCAGATGTGAGCTGAGAAGGAGAAACAAGCTCAGTTGAACACAGGGTCTCAGGCTAACAAATGATGGGGAATTGGGGAGGAAGCCAACAGGGCTCTGGCCTCTCCCTCCATTCTCAGAATTGCCTTGGTCCTCAGCTACAGGGTGCTCAGAATTGGATTCTCATTCACTTCACACTATTTTAACTTCCTTCTCCTCAGGTTTGGTGGAAGGATTTACTTTGTGAAATTTTAGATCGGGAGCCTGACTAGAGATAGATTAATCAGATTAATCTATTTAAAAATATATCTGCAGTTTTCGGTCAAGTAACAGTACTTTGCCCCTAAGGAGTCCCCTGGAGACAGGAGCTACTGGGCAGTATTCATTTTTGGGGTCAAGGAATTCTTTGGGCTTCCAAATCACAGAACCTGCTATATTTGATTGTGTTTTTGTTTTTTGGTTTTGTCTCCCATACTGGAGTGCAGTGGCATGATCCTGGCTCACTGCAGCCTCTAACTCCTGGGCTGAAGTGAATCTCCCACCACAGCCTCCTGAGTAGCTGGGACTACAAGCACACGCCGCCATGCTCGGCTAATTTTCGGGGTTTTCTTTTTTTTTTTTTTTAATTTTTATTTTATTTTATTTTATTGCATTTTAGGTTTTGGGGTACATGTGATGAACATGCAAGATTGTTGCATAGGTACACACTTGGCAGTGTGGTTTGCTGTCTTCCGTCCCCTCACCTGTATCTGTCATTTCTCCCCATGCTATCTCTTCCCACCTCCCCACCCCCCCGCACCTCCCCCATTTCCCCCCAACGGACCCCAGTGTGTAGTGCTCCCCTCCCTGTGTCCATGTGTTCTCATTGTTCAACACCCACCTATGAGTGAGAATATACGGTGTTTGATTTTCTGCTCTTGTGTCAGTTTGCTGAGAATGATGGTTTCCAGGTTCATCCATGTCCCTACAAAGGACGTGAACTCATCGTTTTTGATGGCTGCGTAATATTCCATGGTGTATATGTACCACATTTTCCCTATCCAGTTTATCATCGTTGGGCATTTGGGTTGGTTCCAGGTCTTTGAGATTGTAAACAGTGCTGCAATGAACATTCGTGTGCACGTGTCCTTGTAGTAGAATGATTTATAATCCTTTGGATATATACCCAGTAATGGGATTGCTGGGTCAAATGGGATTTCTATTTTTAGGTCCTTGAGGAATCGCCACACTGTCTTCCACAATGGTTGAATTAATTTACATTCCCACCAACAGTGTAAAAGTGTTCCTATTTCTCCACATCCTCTCCAGCATCTGTTGTTTCCCGATTTTTTAATGATCGCCATTCTAATTGGTGTGAGATGGTATCTCAATGTGGTTTTGATTTGCATTTCTCTGATGACCAGTGATGATGAGCATTTTTTCATATGTTTGTTGGCCTCCTGTATGTCTTCTTTTGTAAAGTATCTGTTCATATCCTTCGCCCATTTTTGAATAGGCTTGTTTGTTTTTTTCTTGTAGATCTGCTTTAGTTCTTTGTAAATTCTGGATATCAGCCCCTTGTCAGATGGGTAGTCTGCAAAAATTTTTTCCCATTCTGTTGGTTGCTGATTCACTCTACTGACTGTTTCTTTTGCCGTGCAGAGGCTGTGGAGTTTGATTAGGTCCCATTTGTCTATTTTGGCTTTTGTTGCCATTGCTTTTGGCGTTTTGGTCATGAAGTCCTTGCCTACACCTATGTCCCGAATGGTTTTGCCTAGATTTTCTTCTAAGGTTTTTATGGTATTAGGTCTGATGTTTAAGTCTTTAATCCATCTGGAGTTAATTTTGGTGTAAGGTGTCAGGAAGGGGTCCTGTTTCTGCTTTCTGCACATGGCTAGCCAGTTTTCCCAACACCATTTATTAAACAGGGAGTCCTTTCCCCATTGCTTGTTTTTGTCAGGTTTGTCGAAGATCAGATGGTTATGGGTGTGTTGTATTTCCTCTGAGGCCTCTGTTCTGTTCCATTGGTCTATATCTCTGTTTTGGTACCAGTAACATGCTGTTTTGATTACTGTAGCCTTGTAGTATAGTTTGAAGTCCGGTACTGTGATGCCTCCTCCTTTGTTCTTTTTGCTTAGAATTGACTTGGCTATGCGGGCTCTCTTTTGGTTCCATATGAAGTTTAAGGTGTTTTTTTCCAGTTCTGTGAAGAAGGTCATTGGTAGCTTGATGGGAATAGCGTTGAATCTGTAAATTACTTTGGGCAGTATGGCCATTTTCACGATGTTGATTCTTCCTAACCATGAACATGGAATGTTTCTCCATCTGTTTGTGTCCTCTCTTATTTCGTTGAGCAATGGCTTGTAGTTCTCCTTGAAGAGGTCCTTTACGTTCCTTGTTAGTTGTATTCCTAGGTACTTTATTTTCTTTGTAGCAATTGTGAATGGCAGTTCGTTCTTGATTTGGCTCTCTTGAAGTCTATTATTGGTGTATAGGAATGCTTGTGATTTTTGCACGTTGATTTTGTATCCTGAGACTTTGCTGAAGTTGTTTATCAGTTTCAGGAGATTTTGGGCTGAGATGATGGGGTCTTCCAGATATACAATCATGTCATCTGCAAATAGAGACAATTTGATTTCCTCCTTTCCAATTTGGATACCCTTTATTTCTTTTTCTTGCCTGATTGCTCTGGCTAGAACTTCCAGTACTATATTGAATAGGAGGGGTGAGAGAGGGCACCCTTGTCTAGTGCCAGATTTCAAAGGGAATGCTTCCAGTTTTTGCCCATTCAGTATGATATTGGCTGTTGGTTTGTCGTAAATAGCTTTTATTGTTTTGAGATACGTTCTGTCAATACCTAGTTTATTGAGGGTTTTTAGCATAAAGGGTTGTTGAATTTTGTCAAAAGCCTTCTCTGCATCAATCGAGATAATCATGTGGTTTTTGTCTTTGGTTCTGTTTATGTGGTGAATTACGTTTATGGACTTGCGTATGTTGAACCAGCCTTGCATCCCCGGGCTGAATCCTACTTGATCATGGTGGATGAGCTTTTTGATATGCTGTTGCAATCGGTTTGCCAGTATTTTATTGAAGATTTTTGCATCTATGTTCATCATGGATATTGGCCTGAAATTTTCTTTTCTTGTTGAGTCTCTGCCGGGTTTTGGTATCAGGATGATGTTTGTCTCGTAAAATGATTTGGGAAGGATTCCCTCTTTTTGGATTGTCTGGAATAGTTTCAGAAGGAATGGTATCAGCTCCTCTTTCTATGTCTGGTAGAATTCAGCTGTGAACCCATCTGGACCTGGGCTTTTTTTGGGTAGTAGGCTCTTTATTGCTGCCTCGACTTCAGACCATGTTATTGGTCTATTCAGGGTTTCGGCTTCTTCCAGGTTTAGCCTTGGGAGGATGCAGGTGTCCAGGAATTTATCCATTTCTTCCAGGTTTACTAGTTTATGTGCATAGAGTTGTTTGTTTGTAATAATCTCTGATGATGGTTTGGATTTCTGTGGAATCTGTGGTGATATCCCCTTTATCGTTTTTTATTGCATCAATTTGGTTATTCTCTCTTTTCTTTTTTATTAATCTGGCTAGTGGTCTGTCTATTTTGTTGATCTTTTCAAAAAACCAGCTCCTGGATTTATTGATTTTTTTGAAGAGTTTTTTGTGTCTCTATTTCCTTCAGTTCTGCTCTGATCTTAGTTATTTCCTGTCTTCTGCTAGGTTTTGAGTTTTTTTGATCTTGTTCCTCTAGCTCTTTCAATTCTGATGATAGGGTGTCAATTTTAGATCTCTCCTTTCTTCTCATGTGGGCACTCATTGCTATATATTTTCCTCTAGAGACTGCTTTAAATGTGTCCCAGAGATACTGGTATGTTGTGTCTTCGTTCTCATTGGTTTCGAAGAACATCTTTATTTCTGCCTTCATTTCATTGTTTAGCCAGTCAACATTCAAGAGCAAGTTGTTCAGTTTCCATGAAGCTGTGTGGTTCTGAGTTAGTTTCTGCATTCTGAGTTCTAACTCGATTGCACTGTGGTCTGAGAGACTGTTTGTTATGATTTCTGTTCTTTTGCATTTGCTGAGGAGTGATTTATTGCCAATTATGTGGTCAATTTTAGAGTAGGTGTGATGTGGTGCTGAGAAGAATGTATATTCTGTGGATTTGGGGTGGAGAGTTCTGTAAATGTCTATTAGATTTGCTTGTTCCAGGTCTGTATTCAGGTCCTGGATATCCTTGTTGATTTTCTGTCTGGATGATCTGTCTAATATTGACAATGGGGTGTTAAAGTCTCCCACTATTATTGTGTGGGAGTCTAAGTCTCTTTGTAAGTCATTAAGAACTTGCCACTGGAATGCTGGGAAGATGGCCGCCTAAGAACAACTCAGGACTTCAGCTCCCAGTGAAGGTGCAGAGGGTGAGTGGACGCCGCATTTCCAGACGAACTCTTATTGCCCACAGACCAGGAGATACCCAGGCAGAGGGGTCGCCAGCGTCGCAGTCCCAGCAGGTGCGGCTGTTTTGGCCCCTGTGGGGCTGATTCCCCCGCGCGGCTGCTGTGACCACTCCCTGTTGCTGCGGTTCTCCGGACAAAAGCCACTGGTCTGGGAGCCCTCTTAGCTGGCGAGCAGAGCCCTGAGACGGCAGAGTTGCCCATTCATCTGAAATAGCGAGTCAGGCCAGGAGATTCCTAGGCAAAAAATCCGCCAGGAGCCGGCGCCACAGTTCGAGCCGACTCCGTGAGTCGCAGCACGGGGGATCCCGGCGCCTTTTCAGCAGGCGACCCGAACACGGGGTCGTTCAATTTAAAAGAAAAGACTCTGAGTCAGGGAGCCAGGTGATCAGGCTCGGTTGGTCCCACCCCTCCACCCCCAACAACAACGAAAACAAAAACAGTAATTGGAAACCCTCTGGGTTGAGCCCTCCAAACCAAGCACAGCTGAACCAGGACAGTCGGGCTCTGTGGGGGAGGGGCTTCCACCATTACTGAGACTCTCCACCTCTACGGAGGCAGGCTGCCGTTGCCGAGGCAACCCGCCACAACAGAGAGAGTCCCCCATAACAGAGGCGGGGCCACCGTTGCCGAGACAGTTCTAACTATGCCCATATAAAAAGGACTACAGGGAAGAGCTCAGGGCAGCTGGGCTGAGCCCACAGCAGCTCAGCAAAGCCCCTGCGGGCAGGCAGTGGCTAGGCGTGCTGCTAGCTGGGCGGGTCAGACCTGAAAGAAAAATCAAAAAAGGCAGTAGTGCAACGGAAACTCATAAAGCTCCAACTCCCTGGGACAGAGACAGACAACAGGTGGATAAACCCACAAAAATGGGAAGAAACCAGCGCAAAAAGGATGAAAACTCCCGAAACCAGAACACCTCTCCTCCTAAAAGGGATCACAACTCCTCACCAGCAAGGGAACCAGACCGGATGGAGAAGGAGGGTGATGAAATGACAGAGTCAGACTTTAGAAGGTGGGTAGTAAGAAACTACAATGAGCTAAAAGAACATGTTCTAACCCAACGCAAAGAAAATAGGAACCTTGAAAAAAGATTGGACGAACTGCTGACGAGAATGGACACCATAGAGAGGAGTATAAGTGAATTGATGGAGCTGAAAAACGCAACACGAGAACTTCGTGAAGCATGCACAAGCTTCAACAGCCGAATTGACCAAGCAGAAGAAAGGATATCAGAGGTCGAAGATCAACTCAATGAAATAAAAAGAGAAGGCAAGAACAGAGAAAAAAGCACAAAAAGGAATGAACAAAATCTTCAAGAAATGTGGGACTATGTGAAAAGACCTAATCTACGTCTGATAGGTGTACCTGAATGTGATGAAGAGAATGAATCCAAGCTGGAAAATACTCTTCAGGATATTATCCAGGAAAACTTCCCCAACCTAGCAAGGCAGGCCAATATTCAAATCCAGGAAATACAGAGAACACCACAAAGATATTCCTCAAGAAGAGCAACCCCAAGGCACATAATCGTCAGATTCACCAGGGTTGAAATGAAAGAGAAAATGCTAAGGGCAGCCAGAGAGAAAGGTCGGGTTACCCACAAAGGGAAGCCCATTAGACTCACAGCAGATCTCTCTTTGCAGAAACCCTACAAGCCAGAAGAGATTGGGGGCCAATATTCAACATCCTTAAAGAAAAGAACTTTCAACCCAGAATCTCCTATCCAGCCAAACTCAGCTTCATAAGTGAAGGAAAAATAAAATCCTTTGTGAACAAGCAAGCACTCAGAGATTTCATCACCACCAAACCTGCTCTACAAGAACTCCTGAAAGAGGCTCTACACATATAAAGGAACAACCAGTACCAGCCACTCCAAAAACACACCAAATGGTAAAAGAGCATCAACACAATCAAGAATCTGCATCAACTAACCAACAAAACAGCCAGGTAGCATCAAAATGACAGTATCAAATTCACACATAACAATACTATCCCTAAATGTCAATGGACTAAATGCCCCAATCAAAAGACACAGACTGGCAAATTGGATAAAAAGCCAAAACCCATCAGTGTGCTGTATCCAGGAAACCCATCTTACATGCAAGGATACACAAAGGCTCAAAACAAAGGGATGGAGGAAGATCTACCAAGCAAATGGAGAGCAAAAAAAGGCAGGAGTTGCAATTCTCATCTCTGATAAAATAGACTTTAAAGCAACAAAGATCAAAAGAGACAAAGAAGGACATTACATAATGGTAAAAGGATCACTGCAACAAGAAGAGCTAACGATCCTAAATATATACGCACCCAATACAGGAGCACCCAGATACATAAGGCAAGTTCTTAATGACTTACAAAGAGACTTAGACTCCCACACAATAATAGTGGGAGACTTTAACACCCCATTGTCAATATTAGACAGATCAACCAGACAGAAAATCAACAAGGATATCCAGGACCTGAATACAGACCTGGAACAAGCAAACCTAATAGATATTTACAGAACTCTCCACCCCAAATCCACAGAATATACATTCTTCTCAGCACCACATCACACCTACTCTAAAATTGACCACATAATTGGCAATAAATCACTCCTCAGCAAATGCAAAAGAACAGAAATCATAACAAACAGTCTCTCAGACCACAGTGCAATCGAGTTAGAACTCAGAATGCAGAAACTAACTCAGAACCGCACAGCTTCATGGAAACTGAACAACTTGCTCTTGAATGTTGACTGGATAAACAATGAAATGAAGGCAGAAATAAAGATGTTCTTCGAAACCAATGAGAACGAAGACACAACATACCAGAATCTCTGGGACACATTTAAAGCAGTCTCTAGAGGAAAATATATAGCAATGAGTGCCCACATGAGAAGAAAGGAGAGATCTAAAATTGACACCCTATCATCAAAATTGAAAGAGCTAGAGGAGCAAGATCAAAAAAACTCGAAACCTAGAAGACAGGAAATAACTAAGATCAGAGCAGAACTGAAGGAAATAGAGACACAAAAAACTCTTCAAAAAATCAATAAATCCAGGAGCTGGTTCTTTGAAAAGATCAACAAAATAGACCACTAGCCAGATTAATAAAAAAGAAAAGAGAGAATAACCAAATTGATGCAATAAAAAACGATAAAGGGGATATCACCACAGATTCCACAGAAATCCAAACCATCATCAGAGATTATTACAAACAACTCTATGCACATAAACTAGTAAACCTGGAAGAAATGGATAAATTCCTAGACACCTGCATCCTCCCAAGGCTAAACCTGGAAGAAGCTGAAACCCTGAATAGACCAATAACATGGTCTGAAGTCGAGGCAGCAATAAAGAGCCTACCACCCAAAAAAAGCCCAGGTCCAGATGGGTTCACAGCTGAATTCTACCAGACATAGAAAGAGGAGCTGATACCATTCCTTCTGAAACTATTCCAGACAATCCAAAAAGAGGGAATCCTTCCCAAATCATTTTACGAGACAAACATCATCCTGATACCAAAACCCGGCAGAGACTCAACAAGAAAAGAAAATTTCAGGCCAATATCCATGATGAACATAGATGCAAAAATCTTCAATAAAATACTGGCAAACCGATTGCAACAGCATATCAAAAAGCTCATCCACCATGATCAAGTAGGATTCAGCCCGGGGATGCAAGGCTGGTTCAACATACGCAAGTCCATAAACGTAATTCACCACATAAACAGAACCAAAGACAAAAACCACATGATTATCTCGATTGATGCAGAGAAGGCTTTTGACAAAATTCAACAACCCTTTATGCTAAAAACCCTCAATAAACTAGGTATTGACAGAACGTATCTCAAAACAATAAAAGCTATTTACGACAAACCAACAGCCAATATCATACTGAATGGGCAAAAACTGGAAGCATTCCCTTTGAAATCTGGCACTAGACAAGGGTGCCCTCTCTCACCCCTCCTATTCAATATAGTACTGGAAGTTCTAGCCAGAGCAATCAGGCAAGAAAAAGAAATAAAGGGTATCCAAATTGGAAAGGAGGAAATCAAATTGTCTCTATTTGCAGATGACATGATTGTATATCTGGAAGACCCCATCATCTCAGCCCAAAATCTCCTGAAACTGATAAACAACTTCAGCAAAGTCTCAGGATACAAAATCAACGTGCAAAAATCACAAGCATTCCTATACACCAATAATAGACTTCAAGAGAGCCAAATCAAGAACGAACTGCCATTCACAATTGCTACAAAGAAAATAAAGTACCTAGGAATACAACTAACAAGGAACGTAAAGGACCTCTTCAAGGAGAACTACAAGCCATTGCTCAACGAAATAAGAGAGGACACAAACAGATGGAGAAACATTCCATGTTCATGGTTAGGAAGAATCAACATCGTGAAAATGGCCATACTGCCCAAAGTAATTTACAGATTCAACGCTATTCCCATCAAGCTACCAATGACCTTCTTCACAGAACTGGAAAAAAACACCTTAAACTTCATATGGAACCAAAAGAGAGCCCGCATAGCCAAGTCAATTCTAAGCAAAAAGAACAAAGGAGGAGGCATCACAGTACCGGACTTCAAACTATACTACAAGGCTACAGTAATCAAAACAGCATGTTACTGGTACCAAAACAGAGATATAGACCAATGGAACAGAACAGAGGCCTCAGAGGAAATACAACACACCCATAACCATCTGATCTTCGACAAACCTGACAAAAACAAGCAATGGGGAAAGGACTCCCTGTTTAATAAATGGTGTTGGGAAAACTGGCTAGCCATGTGCAGAAAGCAGAAACAGGACCCCTTCCTGACACCTTACACCAAAATTAACTCCAGATGGATTAAAGACTTAAACATCAGACCTAATACCATAAAAACCTTAGAAGAAAATCTAGGCAAAACCATTCGGGACATAGGTGTAGGCAAGGACTTCATGACCAAAACGCCAAAAGCAATGGCAACAAAAGCCAAAATAGACAAATGGGACCTAATCAAACTCCACAGCCTCTGCACGGCAAAAGAAACAGTCAGTAGAGTGAATCAGCAACCAACAGAATGGGAAAAAATTTTTGCAGACTACCCATCTGACAAGGGGCTGATATCCAGAATTTACAAAGAACTAAAGCAGATCTACAAGAAAAAAACAAACAAGCCTATTCAAAAATGGGCGAAGGATATGAACAGATACTTTACAAAAGAAGACATACAGGAGGCCAACAAACATATGAAAAAATGCTCATCATCACTGGTCATCAGAGAAATGCAAATCAAAACCACATTGAGATACCATCTCACACCAATTAGAATGGCGATCATTAAAAAATCGGGAAACAACAGATGCTGGAGAGGATGTGGAGAAATAGGAACACTTTTACACTGTTGGTGGGAATGTAAATTAATTCAACCATTGTGGAAGACAGTGTGGCGATTCCTCAAGGACCTAAAAATAGAAATCCCATTTGACCCAGCAATCCCATTACTGGGTATATATCCAAAGGATTATAAATCATTCTACTACAAGGACACGTGCACACGAATGTTCATTGCAGCACTGTTTACAATCTCAAAGACCTGGAACCAACCCAAATGCCCAGCGATGATAGACTGGATAGGGAAAATGTGGTACATATACACCATGGAATATTACGCAGCCATCAAAAACGATGAGTTCACGTCCTTTGTAGGGACATGGATGAACCTGGAAACCATCATTCTCAGCAAACTGACACAAGAGCAGAAAATCAAACACCGTATACTCTCACTCATAGGTGGATGTTGAACAATGTGAACACATGGACACAGAGAGGGGAGAACTACACACTGGGGTCCGTTGGGGGGAAATGGGGGACGGGCGGGGGGGTGGGGAGGTGGGAAGAGATAGCATGGGGAGAAATGACAGATACAAGTAAGGGGACGGAAGGCAGCAAACCACACTGCCAAGTGTGTACCTATGCAACAATCTTGCATGTTCATCACATGTACCCCAAAACCTAAAATGCAATAAAAAAAAAAAACGAACTTGCCTTATGTATCTGGGTGCTCCTGTATTGGGTGCGTATATATTTAGGATCGTTAGCTCTTCTTGTTGCAGTGATCCTTTTACCATTATGTAATGTCCTTCTTTGTCTCTTTTGATCTTTGTTGCTTTAAAGTCTATTTTATCAGAGATGAGAATTGCAACTCCTGCCTTTTTTTGCTCTCCATTTGCTTGGTAGATCTTCCTCCATCCCTTTATTTTGAGCCTTTGTGTATCCTTGCATGTAAGATGGGTTTCCTGGATACAGCACACTGATGGGTTTTGGCTTTTTATCCAATTTGCCAGTCTGTGTCTTTTGATTGGGGCATTTAGTCCATTGACATTTAGGGATAGTATTGTTATGTGTGAATTTGATACTGTCATTTTGATGCTACCTGGCTGTTTTGTTGGTTAGTTGATGCAGATTCTTGATTGTGTTGATGCTCTTTTACCATTTGGTGTGTTTTTGGAGTGGCTGGTACTGGTTGTTCCTTTATATGTGTAGAGCCTCTTTCAGGAGTTCTTGTAGAGCAGGTTTGGTGGTGATGAAATCTCTGAGTGCTTGCTTGTTCACAAAGGATTTTATTTTTCCTTCACTTATGAAGCTGAGTTTGGCTGGATAGGAGATTCTGGGTTGAAAGTTCTTTTCTTTAAGGATGTTGAATATTGGCCCCCAATCTCTTCTGGCTTGTAGGGTTTCTGCAAAGAGAGATCTGCTGTGAGTCTAATGGGCTTCCCTTTGTGGGTAACCCGACCTTTCTCTCTGGCTGCCCTTAGCATTTTCTCTTTCATTTCAACCCTGGTGAATCTGACGATTATGTGCCTTGGGGTTGCTCTTCTTGAGGAATATCTTTGTGGTGTTCTCTGTATTTCCTGGATTTGAATATTGGCCTGCCTTGCTAGGTTGGGGAAGTTTTCCTGGATAATATCCTGAAGAGTATTTTCCAGCTTGGATTCATTCTCTTCATCACATTCAGGTACACCTATCAGACGTAGATTAGGTCTTTTCACATAGTCCCACATTTCTTGAAGATTTTGTTCATTCCTTTTTGTGCTTTTTTCTCTGTTCTTGCCTTCTCTTTTTATTTCATTGAGTTGATCTTCGACCTCTGATATCCTTTCTTCTGCTTGGTCAATTCGGCTGTTGAAGCTTGTGCATGCTTCACGAAGTTCTCGTGTTGCGTTTTTCAGCTCCATCAATTCACTTATACTCCTCTCTATGGTGTCCATTCTCGTCAGCAGTTCGTCCAATCTTTTTTCAAGGTTCCTATTTTCTTTGCGTTGGGTTAGAACATGTTCTTTTAGCTCATTGTAGTTTCTTACTACCCACCTTCTAAAGTCTGACTCTGTCATTTCATCACCCTCCTTCTCCATCCGGTCTGGTTCCCTTGCTGGTGAGGAGTTGTGATCCCTTTTAGGAGGAGAGGTGTTCTGGTTTCGGGAGTTTTCATCCTTTTTGCGCTGGTTTCTTCCCATTTTTGTGGGTTTATCCACCTGTTGTCTGTCTCTGTCCCAGGGAGTTGGAGCTTTATGAGTTTCCGTTGCACTACTGCCTTTTTTGATTTTTCTTTCAGGTCTGACCCGCCCAGCTAGCAGCACGCCTAGCCACTGCCTGCCCGCAGGGGCTTTGCTGAGCTGCTGTGGGCTCAGCCCAGCTGCCCTGAGCTCTTCCCTGTAGTCCTTTTTATATGGGCATAGTTAGAACTGTCTCGGCAACGGTGGCCCCGCCTCTGTTATGGGGGACTCTCTCTGTTGTGGCGGGTTGCCTCGGCAACGGCAGCCTGCCTCCGTAGAGGTGGAGAGTCTCAGTAATGGTGGAAGCCCCTCCCCCACAGAGCCCGACTGTCCTGGTTCAGCTGTGCTTGGTTTGGAGGGCTCAACCCAGAGGGTTTCCAATTACTGTTTTTGTTTTCGTTGTTGTTGGGGGTGGAGGGGTGGGACCAACCGAGCCTGATCACCTGGCTCCCTGACTCAGAGTCTTTTCTTTTAAATTGAACGACCCCGTGTTCGGGTCGCCTGCTGAAAAGGCGCCGGGATCCCCCGTGCTGCGACTCACGGAGTCGGCTCGAACTGTGGCGCCGGCTCCTGGCGGATTTTTTGCCTAGGAATCTCCTGGCCTGACTCGCTATTTCAGATGAATGGGCTATTCTGCCGTCTCAGGGCTCTGCTCGCCAGCTAAGAGGGCTCCCAGACCAGTGGCTTTTGTCCGGAGAACCGCAGCAACAGGGAGTGGTCACAGCAGCCGCATGGGCGAATCAGCCCCACGGGGGCCAAAACAGCCGCACCGGCTGGGACTGCGACGCTGGCGACCCCTCTGCCTGGGTATCTCCTGGTCTGTGGGCAATAAGAGTTCGTCTGGAAATGCGGCGTCCACTCACCCTCTGCACTTTCACTGGGAGCTGAAGTCCTGAGCTGTTCTTAGGCGGCCATCTTCCCAGCATTCGCTTTTCGGGGTTTTCTGTGTGTGTAAAGATGGGGTCTTGCCATGTTGCCCGGGCTGGTCTTGAACTACTGGACTCTAGCCATTCACCCACCTCAGCTTCCCAATGGGCTGGGATTTCAGGCATGAGTTATCATGCCTGGCCCATTTTTGTTAATCTTGGATCAAACTCACTAAGAAAACTAGAAAGAAAGAATTATTTCATACACCATCTCACCTATATATAAGCATTAATGATTTGGTATAAAAATTTTTAAATATCTGTTGTATGGTTATACAGATGAATTGGTCAACAGCAAAATATTTAAGCAAGGGCAAATTAGCATAGTGCAAAAATTGTCCAAGTTAAATAATAGATAAAGTTAAGTGAGAAAAATGAGCATGATCCTGAAGAAGAACTGGTATACCCATAATTTTGCACTTTTCCCATCTATAAAAGGAAGGACATGGATTGTGCAATCTCTATTATTAATCATAGTATTAACCATAACAACAGCAATTAGCATTCCTTGAAATCTCACCCTGTATACTGCCACATATTAACTCATTTACCATTCAGAACACTTTATCAGATGGGTTTATCATAGTCATTCCCATTTTACAGATGAAGAAACTGAGGCACAGAGAGGTCACACAGCTAGTAAGCAGCGATTACAGGATTCAATCTCAGGCAGTCTGACTCAAAAGCCCATTTCTTAAGATCCCTTCTGGTGATAAGGTTCTATATGCTGGCAAGGTAAAGGGAGTGTCTTGGAAGTAAAAAACATTATTGAATCAAATTCTTCAAAAGAATTAGAAACAACTAGTTGTACGCGACTGTAAGTTACACTGGGTAGTTGGGTAAGAGTAAACAGAAGGGTTCCTTCTAACTCATGCAGTTTTGTGTCAAAAGTTATTATGATGTCATGTAAACTTTTCTAGAAATCTATCACTAAACAATTGAAAATCGTGCATAAATGTCATACAATGATTCTTATTAAATATGGAATAATTTTTAAAGAATAAAATGTCTAGAGAAATTACACACTTTTTCCATCTATTTAAAAAAGTAAAGTCATCTTTCAAAAAGAAAGAAAAAAATGGAAATTCCAGGTGAACTATTAGAGGCTGATTCTAATACTGAATATATGCCCTGTTCATAGGTAGGCAACTCTGTGAAATAAAAGTAGGCGTAAGTAAGCTTTTGATTGTCTACCAAGAGATACCAATAAAAAATCAAATCTATGGAATTAATGTAGTGGTTGATTTCTAAAAAATCAAATACTAATTACCTTAAAACTAGTGAGAGTAAAGTAGTGTGTGGTACTTTTTAAGATCAACTGTGACTTTTCTATCCATTCTCACAACTTCATAAAAATTAAACGTGGGATCTTCCACACTCTGACGTGGCTATTTGGCCCATCTCACTTATTCACCTTCCAACTTCTTCAGCAAAAATTAAACAAGTAACACAGTTGTCTTGCGAATTAAAATGCTAGACAGTGTCCTTAAGAATTCAGCCTTCTCCTCCTTGAGGATGGGAGAAAATCTACTGCAGTGATCATAGCTCAGAGTTCAGCACATTCACAGGTGTGGGTGTGAGAGTGTGTGTTCGGTTGAACCATAAAAAATTGCCCTTTATATAGGCCAAGAGCAGTTAAATATCACCAACTGCCTTTAGATCAAGCTACTACAACGTTATTCTTCTAACTGAATGAGCTTCAAATTGGAAGGGTTGAAGGGATTTTCTCTTGAACAATTAGAACGCCAAGTTCTCAGAAAGAGCAGGAAAGGGCTTTGCTTTTCCCCATTTACCCTCTTTTCACATTTCTGCCAGCAACACTATTCATGGCTCTCCAGAGCACACTCTTCCCTCTTTCCTCTCTGGTCCTAGTTTGCACAATAATCAAGCCCATTTCCTAGTACAGCTGAAAAAGCCATAAGGGAAACCAAAGGATGCATTACAGCATAGATCCATCTTCCCTTATTTAAAACATATTACCAAGCACAGTTTTCTCACCACACCATACAGCTTGTCAGTTACCAAACTCAAAGATTTTGTTCAATGCACAGCTGTCCAAAGAGACCCTTTCTAACTTGGAGCTATTCCCAGATTTCAATCCTTTTTCTTCTTCCGCCTTCCCGCCCCCCACTTCTCTGTTCAGGGAAAGGATTAGTGTAGACTGAACACTGAAGAAGTGGAAATAAAGATTGATGGTCCACACTTAGGTCAAGGGCTATCATCTTTCAGGAAAGCAAGCACTTGCATGAATGTGGAGCTTTCTCAACCTTGCCCATGACCCCAGCAGTCAGCAGTGTTCAGCCTAGTTCTGATTCCTATCATAGAGGCTGGTGGCACATGAGCACTCAAGAAGGAGGTTGGAGACCAGACAGTGGCTCACGCCTGTAGTCCCAGCACTTTGGGAGGGTGAGGTGGGTGGATCACCTGAGGTCAGGAGCTCAAGACCAGCCTTGCGAACATGGTGAAACCCTGTCTCTACTAAAAATACAAAAAAAAAAAAAATTACCTGGGCATGGTGGCGGGCACTTGTAATCTCAACCACTCAGTGTGAGACAGGGGCTGAGGCCGGAGAATCACTTAAACCAGGAAGGCAGAGGTTGCAGTGAGCCAAGATCATGCCATTGCACTCCAGCCTGGGCGACAAGAGCAAAACTTCATCTCAAAAAAAAAAAAAAAGCAACAACAACAAAAAGGAGTTTGGGAGAGTGCAGCTGGAAAAACATTCTCTTTGCCAGGCTTCTCACACATGGTTTCCCCAGGAGACTCAGGGAGGAACCTGTGGAGTCTTCAGTTTCTTCATTCTTTCTCAGCTCTTAGCTGAATTTTACATTAACTTTCCAACCTGACTCTGAAACTAGTGTTTCAGCAGCATTGGAATATTAGAGTGCCTTATCCAGAATCAGAGAAGCACAGCGGCAAACGTCTTGACAGGCAGAGAAAGAGCATTAAGCAAAGTTGTCCTCTGCTTGCTTTGTGGTGGATTTTAAACAGTGATCCCTGCTTATGTAGCTATAATGACTTTATTAAGAAATGTGTTCTTGAGTAGTAAACTTAATCTATCAGACAAATAAAACCACAAATTTAGTTGAACTGAAAATCACTTGTTACTTTGGCTCTTTAACTATCATTATAGCATAAATTGCAACAGTTACAACCGTCTCTGGGAGTACATGGATATTTTACAGCTATTGTAAATGAACAGTATTACAGTTGGAGATATGTGGCTGTAAAACCACAGGAAGGGTAGTTCAAGAAACAACACCTGGTTTCCTATAGGCTTCCAAACTCAGTGTATCAAAAGACAGGAAATATGTGCTTCTCTTACCACCTTTTAGGTGCATATAACAACACATAAGCACACAACAACAGGTGGCTATATATTTATGCAAGACAACACTGCATGCATTGGGCACAGATGGTATAAAGAGTCAAGAGTCCCAACTTGTGGTTGTACTCCCTGAATTAAACCTACCCCTGAGACAAACAGCACCTGCCCACAGATGATTTAATTATCTAGTCACTAGCCTTCTGGATACAATTCATGGCATGGAACATTTTATAGGTCCTCTTTCTTTTGCAGAAGTTCAAAATTAAGGGCAAATATCATTAGTCTCAGCTGACCAATGAAGAAACTGAAACCAAAAGAGGTTTAAAAAGCCAAGTGTCACACCCCAATAGAAAAATGGGCAAATGTCATGAGCAGACAATTCAAAGAAGATACACACAGGGCCAGTAGATGTTAAAAAGGGTTCAACCTCACTAGTAATCAAATAAATGCAAATTTAAGCCACAGCAGCATATCATTTTCCCATTCTCATATTAGGAAAAGTTAACTAATAATACTCAGTGCTAGTAGGGATGGAATGAGATGGACTGTCCTACTACTGGCTAATGGGAGTATGAATTTGTACAACCTCTGTGCACTATAAAGTAATCTTTCAAGTTGCATCAGGGGTCTTTTAATATGTCTCATTTGACCCAGTAATTTCACTCATAGGTTTCTGTATTATGGAAATGCTTATTTATAAAAATATTCATCAAAACATGAGATATGAAAGAAAAATTAAAAACAAAGACTCTACTTTCCAATTTCTAATTGAGAGAAGAGATAAATAACTGTTTATCATGTAGTAAAACAGTATGCAACCATTAAAAGCCATATTTTAAGAATATTTAATAACACAAGGAATGCTAAAGATAAAATGTTAGCTGAAAAAGGACACAACACTTTAAATATAATTCTAGTTGTATGTTTTAAATGTATGCACAGAGATTTCGCCAGAAAAGTAAGATAAATGGAATGAAATACAGTGAAGTGTTAACAGTGATTTTTCATTAGATGGTGGGATTACAGGTAATTATATCCTTTATACATTTCTATATTTCTAATTTTCCTGCCATAAAAAAGTTATCACTTTTATAATCGGGGATGTGGGGGAAAGGTTACTTTTTAAAGCAAAGAGCACAAGATTCTGAACAAGGGGAAGCCCAGGGTCTGGTATGAGAACATTAGCTTTGCAGTCATCCAGACCACTAAGATCAAAACTCTTTCTGAACCAGGATTTTGAACTTGGATCTCTGAGACCCAAAAAGGTTTTATGTTTGGGTTTTTCAGGAACGTTCAAAGGCCCCTTAAGAGTATATCAAAAGTGTTAATAGATATACACTTTATGTGCACTTTTCTTGGGATATATTGCATAGCTTTCAGATATTTAAATAGATCCTTGACCACAAAAGTTAAAATTAACATAAAGTTTAGTTGAGTAGCTAGTGAATCCATTTAATCTGACTACAATTAATGTAGTCAAATCCTAATGTGAGTTTAATTCCTTTCCTTCATTAACAAGATGTTTAACATTTCATTCGGGATCATGTTGACAACTCTTATAGATATAAATCTAGTACACTAAGCTACAATCACCTCGGAATCTGAAATGTGATCCTATTCACAAGCCTAAATAAAATAAGAAAAGTTAATTATTATGTTATAAAAAATAACAATTACTAATTTTGTTTCACAGTATACCAAGTACCTGTATATGTAATCTCATTTAATTCTTAGCACAAGTTTGTGGTGTAAAGTGGTAACATCACTCTTGTTTCACAGATAAGAAAACTAAAGCCCAGATAGAAGAAATGACTGGTACGCAGACAAGCAGCTAGTTTAAATGTCTCCTAACTCCGGTTCACTGCTATTTAGACTCCTCACAGTCTCTCCTTTTTCATTCTTGTTTTTGTTGCTGCCAGATACACTAGGACGCTCTTCACCCAAACCAGAAGTCTGTCCCCTAAAAGCTGGGTGAAGGGTACACAGCAGCTCTACCATTTTCGCAACTTCTTGTGAGTCAGACTATTTCAAAATAAAAAGTTTTAACACAGCAAAACACAAACCCCACTAAAACTAAAACTTAGCTAAACTGAACTAAGCTAAAATAAAATAAATTTTAAAATTCCTTCCCTGCACTTTCCACCTACCCCTTCTTCAAAGCTCCCCTCTTCCACAGGGCCTTCTTCAGTGCACTGGCCAGCAGGGACTGAACCTCTTAATGACTAAAATCAGGAACCACACCTTTTTTTTCCTGAAACATATACACACAAAAAAAAAAAAACAGTTAAGGATTGCATTTTCTAAGGGATTGTGTTGTAATCAGCTACCTATAGCAGAAGTTACCGGTAGATCTGGCAAACACTGACACTACTAGCTGAAAAGAGGAAAAAAATCAGGTCAATTGTCCAATTGCTGATTCTTTTAATTTTTTTTTTTTTTACTAAGTCATTTAGTTATTTGGTTATCTTGTGTGAACCCAAATGAATTTCATTAGTCAGGCACATTTGAGTACCGTCTTTCATAGAATCCAATGCAAGATCCCTTGAATCAGGATCACTCTGGGACTACAAGGTTTTGAGGTGCACAGAGAAAATGCTAGCATACAGTAGAAGTCTAAAACCAGAACCATGCCAAAGTACTAACTGTTTCTTAACTTGGAATCCAAACTTAACTCTGTGCTTTAAACACAGTTACTGGTGCTCGCCTTGCAAATGCTGGGGGACCTACCAACACGGTTCATTTACCTACAGGCCTCCATGGAAGTATTGCTAAGTGACATTCCATAACTAGAGGGCAAGGCAACCTGAGTTCCCCTTTGTAAAATCATACAAAACTCCAAGTCCAGGGGAACAAGGAAACCACAAAAGGAAATCTGAATAAGTTAGAGGGGGCTCACTGTATTTTTTTTTTTTTTTTTTTTTTTTTTTTTTTTTTTTTGAGATGGAGTCTCACTCTGTCACCCAGGATGGAGCGCAATGGCGAGATCTCAGCTCACTGCAAACTCCACCTCATGAGTTCAAGCACTTCTCCTGCCTCAGCCTCCCAAGTAGTTGGGATTACAGGCACCCACCACCACGCCTGGCTGATTTTAGAATTTTTAGTAGAGACAGAGTTTCGCCATGTTGGTCAGGCTGGTCTTGAACTCCTGACCTCAGGTGATCTGCCTGCCTCAGCCTCCAAAAGTGATGGGATTACAGGCATGAGCCACCATGCCCAGCCCATTTTTTCTGATTTCTAATCACACAAATAATTCACCATTTTATGTTACATTCACTTAACTGGCGAAAAGGATGAAGGAAGCCCCACTCCTTAGTAGGCAACTGACTTACATAAAATAAGATCACACAATTACTGAAAACTGTGACACTACACTTAAGGCTTGAGCTGGGGGAAAATAATCAACAACCACATATTGAGAGTCTAGAGTATGCCAGGTACTACCCCAGTAATTAAGACATAACCCTGCTCTCCAGGAGTATACAGTGTGGTAGAGGAATGAAGACAGGTGGCATCTGTGGAATGTGAAGGTATCAGGCTTCAGAGGCAAGAGAGACTCTATCGTTGGATAATCAGGAAAGGATTCATGATTGTGAATGCTCTAATGAGGGGAACAAGGCTGTGCTTAAAATGTATTTTCTATCTCTTTCTCATAGGCCCACAACAGAAACCTACTCTCCATAGATTTTGATCATATAACCCGCACAGGAAAGATCTATGATGATCATCGAAAATTCACCCTTCGAATTCTTTATGACCAGACTGGGCGACCCATTCTGTGGTCTCCCGTAAGCAGATATAATGAAGTGAACATCACATATTCGCCTTCGGGATTGGTGACATTTATTCAAAGAGGGACATGGAATGAAAAAATGGAATATGACCAGAGTGGAAAAATTATTTCAAGAACTTGGGCTGATGGGAAAATTTGGAGCTATACCTACTTAGAAAAAGTAAGTACATAGGGGAAAAAGACAAGTTTCAAGTTTCAGAATAAGACTATGGAAAATGGCCCTAATTGTCCATCTTGGTGAGGACCTGAAGGAGAGAAGTCTGTGTTCTGGCTGTTCTGTTCTGTAGAAGTGACAAAAAGATGTTGAAGTTATAAAGATGAACTGTTTTTCAGCTGCAAACTTTTCCCAGTCCCACACTCTGCCAAGTATTCTTTCAGACTAAAGTCAGAATAATGGCTTAGCTTTCTCCTCATTTGAACATCTTTGTTCATGCTTTTGAAAAGGTATCTTTATTATTATGAAAGCTCATACTGAGGGAAAAATAGCTAGAAAATTATAAAATTGTGTTAATGTACTCAGCTCTGGGAAAGGGCCTTTTACCCAGAGGATAAGCAATTGTAATTTTGTTAGGATAGTCAGTGAAATTTTAGTTGTATACATTTGAAAACTAATTTCCAAAAGTAATCAGGCTGCGGGAATGGTGGTAGTGGGGCCTCATTGGTAATAGTCTTTTGTGTATAGTGAGTCTACAATAGCATTCATAATGGTAGCTTGTGGCCTATGTCTGGGAATAATAGAAAAAGATTTTAATCCCACTCCAGGAACCATTTGTCAAACATCAGTCCCTACAGAGCAAAATAGTTTCTGGTCAGATTGGTACCAGAGGACAATAAGAGTAATTGATCTCTATCTCAATGCCTAATCTCCTAAGATAGTGCCTCTTGTTTCCCAAATCTATTCTTTCAACAAATTTAGGAATTTATCAGTCCCAAATTAATTTCTACAAAAATTGAAAGATGCCTTGGATTCAAGAGTAATCAGTACAAGGTAGCTTCTAGACGTTCTTAGAAAAGTCATAGGAGCTCATAGTTCACATGACAAATTTTCCTATTGGTACCACATAATGCCAAACTTTTCTGATACACCCTCCCCAAAGTTAAATAAAAATAGTGTGATAGTGGTTATATGTCACTATACAACTATGTTACTAGTTCTCAGAGTTTGTTGCTGGAGAATTTACCAAGTTGGAAATGCTTGAAGATAAAGCAGAGTTTACTTGGGAGCCAGGGCAAAAGGAAGGAGTCCTTTTCTGAATTCACCTTGTGTCCCTTTCTGCTAAAAATATTTATCAGATCTATAATCCATCTTCCACACTAGCAAAATCTGAATCTTACAGAGCAGGTCTTTCGTCTTTTGAATTTTGATAACATTCAAAATTATTCAAAATTCAAAATTCAGAACATTCAAAATTCAGAAAACTGGCAAAATCCTATGACTAGTGTCTACAGAGTGCCGAGCCTGTTATAACATTAACTGAATCCAAACATTTGGTGGTATATGTGCATAGGCAAAGTATTAAGGTGTATACTGATGACCTTCATATGAAAAAAAAAAAAAAAAGATGCTACTGACCATTAACAGAATATTGGCTGAGTTAGTTTTCCAGAAAGGAAGACAGGTTTGCACCAACCTTTCCACAGGTCCTTCATGTGTCTAGTTAAGTAGCTAGCGCTCCTTAGAAGCATGCATGGGTTTGCACTCATCACTCCAGCCTCATTAGCACCAGAGTCCAACCAACTGAACTAATTGCCTATAGACAGTCACATCTAGGTCTCATAAGACTTTCCTTTAGGCTATCTGCACAATAACATACGAGCCTTTTGAAAACTTAAATTTCATCCCTGTGTGCAGTTATTTAGCCTCTTCTCTGACACCAATGAGGAAGTGTTATTGTTTCTCTTTTCTGAATTCACTGATTATTCCATCAAATTTACCTAAGCAAAGAATCACGTGAAGCAAACTTCACAAGTTCTCTTTGCTACAGAAATGTAGTTGGCAATAATTGTTAAGCAAACAAACAAAAACCTTGGTGAGATGGCCAGTGTCTGCAGTGGACAGAAATAAGACCTTCCTCACCCAGAATAAGGTAACAAGACAAGTCCTGGTGACTTCCTGACCAGTGAGACACACCAGCTTATTTGTACCTTTGAGCTCACTTTTGTTCCTTTCTTGATTTTATATTTAATTTGTTCTCTAATTAAAAGGGTAGCTACTGATTTAAGCAATCCCGTTATACAAAACTCAGAACCTACAAACACATAATTATGGAATGGTTCTTTACTTTCCAAAAATCATTTATCATAATATTGATTTTATTAACATTATTATTACCAGTAATCATAACTAATTTGCTAGCTATAATAATTTAATGAAATAACTTAATATAAAGCACCCAAGTAGAGATGCTAGCTAGCACTAACTGCTACTTGTTAGGTAAATCAAAACAGGAAAGAGAAGAAGAAAGGAAGGGAGGGGAAAAAAGGAAGGAAGGAAGGAAGGAAAGAAGGAAGGAAATTTGTGACTCAATTTCAAAAATTGTGACTCAGTTTCAAAGACGGAAAAGTGAAAGAACATTGAATTTACCAAAATCCCATGTAATATGCAACTTTTTCAGTGACTTGAGGTTTTCTATCTCCTTGTGTTCTTTCCAGTCCCCTCTTTAATATGGCCTTTGTGACACATTCTTTCACTATGACAGGGTCAGAGCAGGCACAAAGAGGCTGGTTCTCGTAGTATATTTTAAACTAAGAATTCTCAAACTTTAAAATGGATTTCTCTTTTTATACTCCAAAATACTAACCCTGTGAATTTGCTTGCCATACCTCTGTCATGATGTATTAAAAAGCAGCGGCAGATTTTTCACCTTAACATGCAGAAATGCTGTAAAAATAGTTTGACTTCCTCTAGAGTAAGTGAAAGTTATGCATATCATTTTCATGCACAACGGTTTGTAGCCATTAGGAGGAAAATAATTATTTGGGTAATGGCTGTGGTTGCTTAATGATCTCTTCCCTATTTAAAAAAATCAATTATTGTTTCTTAAATTTTCTCTATGTGGTCATTAATTCTCTGTCTTGATTTATGAGACTTCTCTGAATTAATTATATTTTGAAGACTTGTGGGCCAAAATTTTGTATTACAGTAAATGTAAATCTTTCAGTTTCCTAAAATAATTCTTAGGAACTTCACTTTTAAAATGCATTTAAATATATTTCATAATCATTTAATAAGATACTTTAGCCTTATGCATTTACAGGAATTGCCTCTTTGGGGCTTTTTCAGAGGGTGCCTAGAGGGACCGGAATGATGACTTTGGCTTCAGCTTCCAGGTGGCCCCACATTGCCATCTGGTGGTCATTCAAATGCTTTAACTTTTCAACTTTCTGCTCTCATTTCTAGTCTCGTTCAAATAAGCATACAGCCATGATTGCTGTTGCTGTTGTTGTTTTTACAATTATCTCTTTTGGAACCTCACAATCAATTAAAAGAATAAAAGTCTCCCACTCTGTTATTTGGACTAATAAGAAATGGCCTTTTATCCTATAGCAGCACTGTGGACATTGGATAGATTGATAAGCATTGTTTTTGAACAAACTGATAATAATGCCCACCCAAAGTGAAAAAGCAGCCAAATGAGCTAAATGGTATTTTGGCAAAATAACAGTTACATTCATTTGATTTCTAATCACGTCATGCACATTCTTGCCATTGGCAGGAAGCTTTAAAACAGACCACGAACTTTTGAGACAGCTCAGCATCAGCACCACCTAGGAACAAGGTTCAGGCAGTGGTTTACTGCAGGCTGCAGGATGAGAGTAGAGGGGAGAATAATAATGACGTGCCATAGGCCAATCGCGGTGGCTCACGCCTGTAATCCCAGCATTTCGGGAGGCCAAGGCGAGTGGATCACAAGGTCAAGAAATCGAGACCATCCTGGCCAACATGGTAAAACCCTGTCTCTACTAAAAATACAAAAAACAGCTGGGCATGGTGGCATTACCCATAGTCCCAGCTACTTGGGAGGCTGAGGCAGGAGAATTGCCTGAACCTGGAAGGCAGAGGTTGCAGTGAGCCAAGATCATGCCACTGCACTCCAGCCTGGCGACTGAGCGAGACGCCGTCTCAAAAATAAAAAATAAAAAATAAATGACATACCATAAATACTTGGAAAGAGTGGTACAGTGACTGGAAAAGGCATGGCTCAGGCAGGCTGGTACTAGATAATGTGTGGAGGCCATATGGTGATTGTCCCTGGCCCATGTCACAGGTGACAGACGTCATTTGCTCACGGCAAGTTGACGGAAGAGAGTGGAAAGGAACTAAGAAATGTGACTTTCAGCACAGAGATAATGCAAAAGCTTTTCCACAATTCCTGTATAAAGCCTTTCCACCTCTGGCTCCTGCCACCTGCTGCCCCGTTCATAGGAAAATTTCTTGCTGATTCTATTGAATTCTGCCTTGGTCCAGGGAGGCAGTTCTCCCTAATGTCTCCAAGCCCATTCAGGATTTCCAAGTCTCCTTCCTTTTGTTCAGGAGGTTTTCAGAAGTCACAACAGTGGAACTGTAGGCTGTGGCAAGCTGCAGGTTGCCCACAAGTGATGAGTTGACAGGATTTCTGCACTCACCTCTGGCTCTCCAGGTATCATGTTGGTGGAAAAGAAAGAATGAACAAACAAGCAAATAACCACTGACTTTGACTTCGTGGTACTGAGAGGCAATTCAAAATCAATAATGCTCAGAAGGATAGGGAGGATACGTAGTTTCAGAAAGCACATTCAATATTAGTATGTAATATCATATTCAGAAGATACAAATGTACATTACGTATTTTTATGTAACTCACATTCATATTTATATAATTTGTGCTTAGAAAATGAAAATATACCTATTGTTTTCATAACACAAACTCCAATAAATAACCCTCAACTAAATCCCTTTGCTTGAAAAGGTAATTTTCAAGAGGGGAAGGATAAAGCTCCTCTAGCGAGTCATAGCAGAGTCTCCAGGAGTGAGTAATTTTTATTAAAAGCTGAGATGTACATGTCAGTCAATTAGTGTCCTCCCTAAAGCAGTGCTCCTTTTATGTCTATATTTAGAATTAAAATAAGACAATCAATATTTATGAAGCATCTATTACCTACGAAGCATTATACTTCAACAAACAACTGTTTCTGAAATACAGATCAGTTTAGGGGAGAGGGGTTGCATAACCAGAGAAGTATTCAATTTTAAGGACATGTTTCCCTAATATTAAAACATGAATTGAAATGTGAAGTTAAAACATCAATTGCAAAACAATAATAATACCATAATAATATTTTATGCACAATGCTTAGGAGTACATCTACTACATGAAGTCAATCAATACCTTATGGTAACTATAATTTGTGAAATGCCCTGCTATCCATTTACCTTCCTCTGAAACAAATGCACATTGAAGCAACAATACCCTTTCTAACAGTTTCTCTCAGCTTGCAAGTGCCCTCTTGCAACCATCCCTTAACTTGCTTAAAAGCCTTCAAGGGTGCCAGATGCAGTGGCACACACTGTTCGTCAGGAGGCTGAGACAGGAGGATAGCTTGAGCTCAGGAGTTCGAGGCTACACTGAGCTATGACTACACCACTGCACTCCATCCAGCCTGGGCAACACAGTGAGACCCTTTAAAAAATGAAATAAAATAGAAACCTTTCAATGGCTCCCTGTTGCCAACATGCTTAAATCCAAACTCCTTAGTGTAGCTTAGAAAGCCTAGCATGATCCAGACTCAGCCTACGTAGCTGACATCATCTCCTGCCAGTCCCACCATCCCCAACATACTCAAGCTCTAGCCACACAAAATTTCCCTCATTCTCTGAAAATAGTCATGTTCTTTTTCACATCCAGACCCTCACAAGGCTGTGCTCTCTGCCAAGAATACTCTTTCTCTATGTCTGCCCCAGGTTCCCTGACTTCACCTGCACAATCCCTAGGCATACTTTTTTTTTTTTTTTTGAGACAGAGTCTTGCTCTGTTGCCCAGGCTGTAGTGCAGTGGCACAATCTCAGCACACTGCAACCTCCACCTCCCAGGTTCAAGCGATTCTCCTGCCTCAGCCTCCTGAATACCTGGGGCTACAGGCGTGTGCCATGACGCCTGGCTAATTTTTGTATTTTTAAGTAGAGACAGGGTTTCACCATGTTGGCCAGGCTGGTCTCAAACTCCTGACCTCGTGATCCACCTGCCTCGGCCTCCCAAAATGCTAAGATTACAGGTGTGAACCACCACACTCAGCCGGCATTCTTTATGTCTCAACTCAGATGCCACTTTATCCAAGAAGCCTTCTCTGGTCTCTCAAGTCTGAGTTAGCTGGTCTTCCATTGCTTTCCAGAAGCTCTCTGTACCTCCCCTGTCATAGCACATTTCACACTGTATTGTAATTTCTTGGTCAGTTGTCTTTCTCCTCCATTAAAACTGTGAGTTTCATGAAGACAGACTACCACTATTTTGCACTACCGTATCCACTAGGGTTTGCCACAGTGTCTGGCACACAGTAAGTGCTTAATTTGTGTTGAATGGATGAATGTGTATTTTCTTTAATCGCCTCAACTTTAGTTGTCCATAATATGCTTTTCTGCCTTTGTCTCGTTTCAGTCTGTGATGCTTCTCTTACATAGCCAGCGGCGTTACATCTTTGAGTATGACCAACCAGATTGTCTGCTCTCAGTCACCATGCCTAGCATGGTGCGTCACAGCTTACAAACCATGCTTTCGGTGGGCTACTACCGGAACATCTATACCCCACCAGACAGTAGCACTTCTTTTATCCAAGACTATAGTCGAGATGGCCGATTGCTACAGACCCTGCATCTAGGGACAGGGCGCAGAGTCTTATACAAGTACACCAAGCAAGCAAGGCTTTCTGAGATTCTCTATGATACCACTCAGGTCACATTGACATATGAAGAGTCTTCTGGAGTGATTAAGACAATACACCTGATGCATGACGGATTCATCTGCACAATCAGATACAGGCAAACAGGTTTGTTGTGAAAGAGTGGTGATGTGTACAACAGCATCACTATTTTCTTATGACATTTTTACTGACCACAGCGTGAGATAGAAGCATTAATCTACACACTTTCAACTCAACTTTCACTTTACTTATCAAATTTTCTGATATTGAAAATTTAAAGCATGTTATAGTCTGATGAAAGCTGATTTCTTAAAAACATGTAGCACATTTCTTTCTTTTGGCTCTCAAGTAATTTGAAATTTAAGTGCCTAGTGTAACTGTATACCCATTCCTGCTCAGCACCAAATCTTCTCAAAGATGAAACTGCAAGATATAAGTCTCACTGAAACTAGCTCAATCCCTGTGTAAACTTTATAAGCCACAGTTGATGACAAAATATCTTCACAAGTCAGAACCTTCTAATGTATTTCACCCTTTGGGTTTATAGAATGCCCAAATCCAGTTACTTTAATGCTGGAGTTTGTCAAAACCTGACCCTCTGACTTTGTAGCAAAGGTTAAATGAAATGAAAGCATTTTTATCAGTGATTATAGCAAGAAAACATGTTCATAATATCAGCTTCATCACCCTAGGCTACTGGATGTGTTATTACTTCTGTAGTTTCTTTAATTAAAATTTTCTATATACAGTATTCTAAATTGTTTTATATTTGAAGATTACCACTATGAGAATATATATCCATGAGATAATATGCCCAGGCATTTTGTATCAGAGATCAATCTCTCATATTTTATTATGAATATAAATGCACCAGTGCTAAATAAAATAACACTAGACCTTTCTGACTCTTCTGCATTGATCACCTAGCTTCTTATTGTTTTGTTTTGGTTCCTACAGGACCTCTTATTGGACGCCAGATTTTCAGATTCAGTGAAGAAGGTCTTGTGAATGCACGTTTTGACTACAGCTACAACAATTTCCGCGTCACCAGCATGCAAGCTGTAATCAATGAAACCCCTTTGCCTATAGATCTGTACCGATATGTTGATGTCTCTGGCAGAACAGAGCAGTTTGGAAAATTCAGTGTAATTAATTATGATTTAAATCAAGTCATAACTACTACAGTAATGAAACACACCAAAATCTTCAGTGCCAATGGACAAGTCATTGAAGTCCAATATGAAATCCTAAAGGCAATTGCCTACTGGATGACTATTCAATATGATAATGTGGGCCGCATGGTAATCTGTGACATAAGGGTAGGAGTAGATGCCAATATAACAAGGTACTTCTATGAATACGATGCTGATGGACAACTGCAGACTGTTTCTGTAAATGACAAAACCCAGTGGCGTTATAGTTACGACCTCAATGGAAACATCAACCTCTTAAGTCATGGGAATAGTGCTCGTCTTACTCCTCTTCGATATGACCTCCGAGACCGCATTACCAGATTAGGAGAAATTCAGTATAAAATGGATGAAGATGGCTTTCTCAGGCAGAGGGGAAATGATGTTTTTGAATATAATTCTAATGGCCTGCTGCAGAAAGCCTACAATAAGGCTTCTGGTTGGACTGTGCAGTATTACTATGATGGGCTTGGGCGACGTGTTGCGAGTAAGTCCAGCCTAGGGCAGCACCTTCAGTTCTTTTATGCAGACCTTGCCAACCCCATAAGAGTTACTCATTTGTACAACCACACAAGCTCGGAGATTACATCTCTGTATTATGATCTCCAAGGTCACCTTATTGCCATGGAGTTAAGCAGTGGCGAAGAATATTATGTAGCCTGTGATAATACAGGTACCCCACTAGCTGTGTTCAGCAGCCGAGGCCAGGTCATAAAGGAGATGCTATACACACCTTATGGCGATATCTATCATGACACTCACCCTGACTTTCAGGTCATTATTGGTTTTCATGGAGGACTCTATGATTTCCTTACTAAATTAGTGCACCTGAGGCAAAGGGATTATGATGTTGTCGCTGGCAGATGGACAACGCCTAATCATCACATATGGAAACAGTTGAACCTCCTTCCTAAACCATTCAACCTCTACTCCTTTGAAAATAACTACCCAGTTGGCAAAATTCAAGACGTTGCAAAGTATACCACAGGTACTTAAACTATGTAAAACTTTAAGCTAAACAAGTAACTCAGTGCTGTTGATTTTATCACAGACTCTCAATGCCTTTGTAAATACGCTTCCTCTTCCTGACAGTTAGCCCACAAGTTATTGTGCATTTGCTGTCTTCCTTAGTTTTCTAGAGTGAGCAAAATGTGCATGTTAACATAAAATGTAATGCTTTTACATCCTAGTACATTTGTTTAGCTATCTGTTCTTGTGTTTTACTCTTAAAAGCTTATAGGAATAATTTCATAAAAGAAAAATTCAGGATTCTGTTTCATCATATAAATCCAATATGATGGTCCCTGTGGCCTTAGCACATTAGGAATTGCAATGCAGTAAGCTGAGCTTATATCGAGGATTATCCACAAGTCAAAGCTTTTCCCTATAGAGAGAGGATCATGTGTTTTAGAGTGGGTCATATAAAGGGGAGTTTTAGGCCAGGTGCAGTGGCTCACACCTGTAATCCCAGCTCTGGGAGGCTGAGGCAGGCAGATCAGAGTTGGAGACCAACCTGGCCAACATGGTGAAATCTCTTCTCTACTAAATATACAAAAATTAGCACGTGCCTATAATCCTAGCTACTCAGGAGGCTGAGGCAGGAGAATCACTTGAACCCAGGAGATGGAGGTTGCAGTGAGCTGAGATTGCGCCACTGCACTCCAGCCTGCGCAACAGAATGAGACTATGTCTCAAAAATAAATAAATGAATAAATAAATAGGAGTTTTATTCCTAACTTCCTATTGCCCGAACAGTTCGAAGGCAGGAGAGGTATCTTTCAAGTTTTCAAGAAAGGTTGTAAAGTATGGGATTTTTCATTGTTTTTAATATTGTGTCTCACAGACATCAGAAGTTGGTTGGAGCTCTTTGGTTTCCAGTTACACAATGTACTACCTGGATTTCCCAAACCTGAATTAGAAAATTTAGAATTAACTTATGAGCTTCTACGGCTTCAGACAAAAACTCAAGAGTGGGATCCTGGAAAGGTTAGTAAAAGTTTTATCACCTCTATTTAGCTGAAACAACAGAAGAGCATTCAATACCTAGAAATTATATTTACTTGCATTTGCTTACTAACTTTTTAGTCTTTTTGAATATTCACTAAAATGTGCACAATTAATGAGAAGGTGGGAAAAAAAGTCCCATGAGAAAAAGATCAGAGAATTGGGCTTTGGGGGAAAAAAAGATTAACAGGTTATTTGATGACTGCTGCAATAGGTAAATAAGAGGAAAGAGGAACTGAACTTTTAAAATTCTGAAGTGGGCTACCAAGAGCAGTTACGGATTCTACCTAGAGAAAATTGTTCAGTAAGAGACATGAAAACATCAGATTTCCAATTGTAGGATAATTTAAGGATGAAGTCTTAAGAGCATGGGAACAACAGAATAAAATTACTCTGATAAAGAAAAAATATATAAGCACAATGAAGCAAAAATAATATTACAAGGGTAAAGTTTTGGGAAAAAAAGGAACATGAAAACATTTAAGATTTAGCAGATGATTTCATCAGAAGCATGAGATGCAAATGAAAATAAGGAGCTTTTTCTTTCAACTGAAAGAAATGTGATTATCTGTGTTTGCAAAAACAAAATGGGCTTAATAGAATAAAACTGAAATTTGGGAGTGAGGCCTTGAAATTTAAGTCCAAAAAATTCTAAGGGACAGGAAGTTCTAGATAGGTCCTATAAATTCATCCATTTTTATAAAAATGTAAATGCTTTTTGTAATTAAAAGTCCTTCTAAAAAAATTAGGAAAATGTTGAAAATTGCTGAAGCTTTATAATGGATACTTGGAGGTTCATTAGTCTTTTCTCTTTATTTCTTAGTATGTTTGAAAATTGCCAAAATAAAAATAAAATAAAATAAAAATAAAAACAAAATAAAAATAAAAACTTTTTTTTTAAGTCCATGTAAAAAGATCTGTGAATTTCTGGCTAATTTGCCATAGTTAATTATAAGGTCTTAAGCTCTTTAAAACAGGAACTATGCCTTATGCATTTCTTTGGGCCTCACTGTGCCTAAGCATTACTCTACATGTAGTAATAACATCTAGTCAGTGTGAGTGAAATCAGTGAAAATAAAATGTCTGTGTTTTGTAAGAGCTGGACCCACTTAAAGTGCCTTCTAGTTCTACAATTCTGTGATTTCAAGTTTGAACATATTTCCTTATGTTTAACTCCACCGAGATAGAAGAATGCTAGGTAGTCGCCTAGTAGTCTTTTCCAAATCTCTGATGAAGAGATTCCAAATTTGGCTTATTTTTAAATCACTCACTGACAAATTAAAGAGAGAAGGAAGCAACCTTGCAAGCCTGTCCCTTCCACAATCACCAAGTATCTGACAGATGTCTAACCCCATGCTGCATCTGCTCTGTGCCTCTCTTTCCTAGACTATCCTGGGCATTCAGTGTGAACTCCAGAAACAGCTCAGGAATTTCATTTCCTTGGACCAACTTCCTATGACTCCCCGATACAATGATGGACGGTGCCTTGAAGGAGGGAAGCAACCAAGGTTTGCTGCTGTCCCTTCTGTTTTTGGAAAAGGTATAAAATTTGCCATCAAGGATGGCATAGTAACAGCTGATATTATAGGAGTAGCCAATGAAGATAGCAGGCGGCTTGCTGCCATTCTTAATAATGCCCATTACCTGGAAAACTTACATTTTACCATAGAGGGGAGGGACACTCACTATTTCATTAAGCTTGGGTCTCTGGAGGAAGACCTGGTGCTCATCGGTAACACTGGGGGGAGGCGGATTCTGGAGAATGGCGTCAATGTCACTGTGTCCCAGATGACTTCTGTGTTGAATGGAAGGACTAGACGGTTTGCAGATATTCAGCTCCAGCACGGAGCACTGTGCTTCAACATCCGGTATGGGACAACTGTCGAAGAGGAAAAGAATCACGTGTTGGAGATTGCCAGACAGCGCGCCGTGGCCCAGGCCTGGACTAAGGAACAAAGAAGGCTGCAAGAGGGGGAAGAGGGGATTAGGGCATGGACAGAGGGGGAAAAGCAGCAGCTTTTGAGCACTGGGCGGGTACAAGGTTACGATGGGTATTTTGTTTTGTCTGTTGAGCAGTATTTAGAACTTTCTGACAGTGCCAACAATATTCACTTTATGAGACAGAGCGAAATAGGCAGGAGGTAACAAAAAAAATCTCCGCCTTTGCGTCACCAAAGACTGCCTGTTTTTAAAACACAAAATGGTTTATTGTATTGGTTTTCTAGATCAGAACTCTGTATATGTAAATATGGAGGAAAAACATATCCAACTGCCTTTCAATGTGACGGAAGATGGTATTTTAATATTGTTTGTTTAAACTCTTTAAGAAATGACAGAGATTTTTAGTTCTTGTGTGGCAGTATTCAAAATAACACAAGTAGAACTCAAACAGCTAAAAACAGTTTTCAGAAAGCACCACTTTCAATTTGCTGAGCCATGCATATGTTCCAATACCAGAAAGAACCCAAGGTTCTCTAACTCTACTGTGACAAGCAGTTTCATCCTTAACTGTTGGCAGGATTTGCGGGCTATTTGAAAATGTGGTGCAATAGTATCTGAACCTTGCATTTCAAAAGACTGCCAGCCCTTTCACATTTTCCAGATCTGTTATAGGAAACTTAAAAACAGGTGTAAAATGTCTTCAGCCACCATCTCCTAGAGTCAGGACCCAATTGCCCTTCCTCCCTGATTATTCCTCCTTGCTTGTTAAAGTAAATGCCATATTGTTGTGCTGTGTTTTGGCGTGTGGTGGCTGGGTTCTGCCTACCATGCTTCCCTGTGGGTGTGGTAACCAGACTGAATAGCCACTATTTGCTCGTGTGTACATGATACCAAAGCAGCTGGCCAACGTGACCTCTCTCACACAACCTGTTTTGACTCAATTTTTTACTAAGTTGTCCAGCTGTATCAGTATCATGTAAACGTAGCTTTTATTAATCTGGGTAGGAATTTCTCATTTATATATAGGATGTGTTTTGGTCATAGTTTCACATTAGTGATTCAGTATCTGTACACTAACTCAATGGTTTTGTGCACATGAAAGGTAATTTACTTAAAAGTATGATTCTGGTACAAAAACAAAAAGAGGCTTTAGCAGGCATACACGCCTGGGATGCCAATACATACATTAACTACTACTGCAGAAATTCATAAGAGCCAAAACCTTAAAAAAATAGACCTACTACTTCAGTGAAAGTACCAAAGGGAAGACCAAACCAAACATCACAGCAGTTGCTGCCACATTGTTTCAGCCCACTTAGATTTATCTTTCAAATGTGCTATTCTGTATTGAACATCTCCCAGCCATATTCAGGAAATCGAATCAAGTGAATCCTTTCCAACCAAAAACATTTCAACTAATTATAGAGAGGCAGACTCGTTTTTACTAAAATAATTTATATGGTTAGTTATTTTCATTCTCTGTCCTTACCCATTTATTTTTATGTAATCATCTCTACTGCCTAGGAAAATAACTATTTTCCAGGATGGGTTATTTGTTCTGCAATCATTTAAAATTTGGAGAAAGGTCAGGATTAGAGTTAGTATCAGCCACAGTTTCTCAGTCTCTAGGAATCCTGCAGTGAAAGAAGCCCCTTGGTGAGCTGGAAGATTTGTGCCCAGTGACAAAGAGACAGTTTGCAAAATGCTGTGTAATTCTAAGTTACCACAAATGAAAATACATGACAGCACAATGTGGCCAGTAGAAAATTCCCCTGAGCCAGCTTCTGCACTTTCATCACCGAGTCTGAACATTTGCTATGTCTGAAGGCAAATTTTATGATGGAATGTTAGTTTGGATTCTTTCCAGCTGCTACCTAAATGCAGTGTGGGGTCATTGCCTTGCTTTGTGATGACAGTTTCTTTGAAAATATGCAAAGTCAGAATCTAAGCTCACATTAAGGTTTTTAAAGAGTCTGCCTCCTACTACACAAAGGGAAACGAGGGTAAGGAAATGACCCTGGCAAACCATAGGGGAGGGTGTATTCAAACATTTCATTTTCAAAACCTTCCAGTTAGAATACCGCTTACACATATATTCTGAGAGATAGAATTCATGATGAACTCATCTCTCTTTATAATTGGAAACCCATCAACTTAAGATATTGCTAATCCACACTAGAATCATATTATTGGGTTTTTCCTGAATCAGGCCTGTGTTAATGGTACAGTATTTATTCAGAATAGAATTCTAAAATTACTAACAAACTTGTTGAAAATTTGAATACCTCCACACCAACCTAAAAATGGACCTTAATTTCCTAGAACCTCTGATGTTCTTTTAAATTAATGGAAAAATAATTTGTGAACTGTATATAGAGAGTGCATTCATAAATGTGATTATGTATTTTATCATGAATCCAAAATGTCAATATTAGAGTCTATTTTGCTTATATTTTAAGCGATTATACTTTTTTGCAATTCACTGATGATGTATCATTTTCAAACTGCTTTAAATATCCATTAGAAAAAATATTTGAAGCTTTTACTTAATAGTGATTACCTTGAACTGTGCATTTCTAGTTTGTAATACATATTTCGTTGGTTTGTGCCTTTAGTTTCTTAAAGTTACATTTGTATTATATTCAGGAAATGCACTTTTTATTACTTACAGCTGTGGTTTTAATACTGCCTTGAACTATTACTATTCTTTTTACAACTCCTAAAGTTTGAGGGAGGAAAGAAAAAAAAAAACACACAAAAGGTTAGCACTGATGAGTAGTAAATCGAAGAGAAACGTTTTGGCATTTCTCAGTAAGAACATGGAGGTGTTGAATATAACGCTTCCTATTCAGCTGAATAGAAAGAATGCCTTCATTGACTTGTCGTTCTGAAGTTTAATGAAAGAACAATTCATTTGCATTTCTGATGAACGTGAAAGCATTTTTTAGAGAAACATACGAATTTCTCATACCCAGCAGACAGGTGGCTGACACGGCACAGCCACACACCATTCGAGTAAGTTAAAGTGAGAGCACAGTAGTTGGACTCTCCAATGAAGAACATTCTGGGCTGGAGGCAGGGAATACTCCATGGTTGGTTTTTTTTTTTTCCCTAGTTAAACCCATTTTGTTTGTGCTTTTCTGTTTTGTTTTGTTTTCACTTTTGCACTACAGTCTAGAGATCCAAATGAACTGAAAGTTCAAAGTTTAACACATTTAAATATGTTTATTTTTAGTTGTTATTCTAATCGTTATTGATTAGAAGCATGACTCCTGAAGGAAAGGGAAATAAATCTCAATTCATACTAACTTTCAACAAAATACTTACCATATAAATAAGTATATGTTTTATTTTTTAACCCAACAAAATAATGTATAAAATAAGTATGTCCTTTACTGTCAATTTATCTAGAAGATCTATAATATATAGACTACATATATATAATATATACAACATAGCCAAATGTATGAAAACTTGACAATGTATAATTTGGAATTCACATGCTACCTATGTAGAGAGGTATGAAAATAAGTTATAATTTTCATGAGATTTTTTTCACAGTTTCAAGCATTTCATCATGTTATTTTGACTCTTTTTCTTTTTTCTTTCTTTCTTTAAATATATTTTTATAACTAGACCAGGCCCCACTATAATATCACCTAAGAGAGTCAGGGTGAAGTTTTTGCATTGATGAAGATGTGTTCATGTAAGGGTGATTGTAATGGAGATCAGTCGTAATGGAAGCAAAAGTACAGTAATCAAGTATTGAAAATTTTGGAGAGATTGGAGTGTATTATAGCTTGTGGAAAGACAAAAGGCTACAGATTGAATGCAACATTCTTGTTTTCTTGGAGAAATTCACATACATATAGCTGACCTGACTAGTACTTCAGCTCTTCCACAGCCTTCTATAAAGGTTCTTTCTTCTGCAAAGAAAACTAAAAACAAAAAAAAAAAAAAGAGAAAAAATAAAAAAATTTAAAAAAAAGCAAAGCAAAATTTAAAAATACAGAAAACAAACAAAAAATAATTCAACCATAAATAGTGACTATTATTTCAGTGTGTCCTTCATGTGAAAGCTATTAAGGACCAAATATACTACTGTCTGTAAGAAGAAATTACTTCCTAAACAGTAACTGAAAATACTTAGAGTTAAACTTGCTGTGGATTTTGTCTTGGCAGTTGTCATCTTACATTATTTGTCAAAGGAAATGTGTTTGGCAGTTAAAAATCTTTCCTTAGATTTAGTGGTGAACTTTAACCTCTTAAATAAATGTTAGTATATCAGATTGTGTCCTTGAAAAATATTTTACGTGTATGAATCATGACAACGTCTAAATCTTTACTATTCTTCTGGCAAAAGCATCAGTAAGAGAGAAGGTGAAAAAGAGAAGTATAGCCTTTATGTCAGAAAAACATTCTTTTTAGCTGCTTACTTTCTCATGAAAAGTAAAGATGTTTACAGTGTATGCCAAGTTTTCAGTTTCTGTATAACAACAGTTAGAGGTTCTAATCATATTGAAAATTGTGTTATAATGGTCTGAGCCATATTGCTAGGAAGCAATAGGTTCCAATTTTGTATTCCTGCTCTCCTGTGCTGAAAAGTGACTGGATACTGTACAGGTTCATGTTCTCTGGCTGCAGTTAAATGGTCTTTTGCATTTTGCTCTGGCTTTTCTTCAGGCCAGAAGCATGCATTTTTCTACAAGAGCATCACAACAACATGCTGTAAATATTTAAAGTTAAACATTATGTGTTGATATTTGAAAGAAAAGTACTTTGAATATTTCATTTTTAAAAAATAAAATTGCAAATGAACAATGTGTCCCATTTATTCACGCGCCAAACTGCATTCTTAAGTCAGTCTGGTCACCTGAGATAGGAAAAGTGGCTCACTAACAGGGAACAATAAAACCACATCATCTTGAAAATGTAGGTACAGAAATCAGAAAGTCACTAATCCCAGGCAGACATCTCTTCATTTTTATTTTTCTTACAAATAGGATCTCTGACACAAATGACTATTTAATAAACAAAGAAGAGTAGCTGCTGCAAATCTAAATGCCTCTAGGCTATGACTTTTAAAACAGCTTCGCTCTCCTTTTGGTGCCTTTCTCAGCTATAGAAAGAAAATAAAAAATTATATATAAAAAAAAAAAACAGGGTGGGAGACACACAAGAGTTCAGGGTGTCTAAATGCATTGGCAAAACATGAATGTTGGGGCGGCAGCCAGTGGAGAAGGGTGTCAGAGAGGGGAGGCAATCATGAAACAGTAAAAAAAAAAATCCTCTGCAATTACAGTTGCCATTTGGCACTTGTTTTTCACAAGAAGACATTTACAAGTGACACTGGGAAATCTGGCCAACAGATCTTCAAAAATTCATCTTGATACTAGTGGAGCACATATAGTCCAAACAGCCCATTACTGAAACTTACTGGAAATCCTGCAATTTACACCGCTTCAAAATGCCCTCCTCCTTTTTTATGTGTATACACACACGTGCACGCGCGCGCACGCACACACACACACACACACACAGTTAAAAGAATCATGGAGTAGAAGATAACCTTGATCATCTCAACACAACCCATCAGTAAAAAACAATGGGGGTAGGGGATTGTTAGTATCAATCATCTGGAATTTTTTTCAAAATATACATCCCACCTCACACTCAGGGTATTTTTTTTAAAGGGCAGGAGCTCCCATAGCGAGACAATTATTAAAGGAAATGGGAGATTTTTGCATATCCCTTCCCTATTCACCCTCCCTTTAAAAAATCTGTGAATATCAATAAATATTATTTCAACATTCAGTAATATTACTACCTTAAATTTATACATATATATAATTACACACACACACACACATATATATATGTAAATTCTTGTACCTTAATAATCTTGTGAGGTTAGTACAACTTAATTATTCCTACTTGGCAAATCAATAACAGTAACAGACTGACTTACCTAAGGTCATGTGGATAATCAGCGACAAAGATGAAAAACAGTGGGAGTTGAACAATGAGAATACACAGAGATGGAGGGGAACATCACACACCAGGACCTGTAGGGGGGTGGGTGAGGGGAAAAGGGAGGGAGAGTATTAGGACAAATACCTAATGCATGCGGGGCTTAAAATGACAGGTTGATAGATCCAGCAAACCACAATGGCACATACACACCTATGTAACAAGTCTGCACATTCAGCACATGTATCCCAGAACTTAAAATAAAAATTTTTTAAAAATAAAAATAAAATAAAATGGCCCACCAGATGACTTAAAAAAAAAAGGAAAAAAAAAAAAAGTCAGGTCTCATGCATTCCTGCTTTTACTCTCTCTGTCCAATACTGAATGTGATGCGTAGTATCGCCTTTTATCATCTTGTGAGAAAACAGTTCTGTGTGTATGTATGCATCAAGATGTACATATATCTCAATTCCATATATGTTAACAGACTCTATCCAGACAGTTGGTCAGGCTTATTACATCTTCTACATTAAAAAAATCTTCATTAATGACCTAATGATAAGAATTCAGCCTTTTACTACACATTTAGCCAATGACCCCCAATTATGAAAATGTCCAAACTGAGTAGTTTAACTTCCCCAGTGGTTGTAAACTGCAAAATAACGGTACTGCATTTACTGCAAGAGAAAACATAGCTATCAAAGTTGAATTTATAGCATCCTAACAGGAAGACTGGGCATCCTATAATCTTGAAATGCTCAAGGGCAAATCAGGGTTTTACTAGTAGTAGACTTTGGATTCTGAGCTTAGCAAAGCGAGTCAAATAAAACATAAGCTGATGCTGAAACATTCTTAACGTAGTTTAAAGCTGTTTCTCACATTTTTAATTCTGTGTCCATTCTACCCCAAAGAATATCTTAAATCTAGCCCTTTATTTATAGCTGAGGACTTAATCAGAGGCATCCCCTATAGACTTATTCTACCCGTGCACTACCACAAAGTTTCACTGACTTTAACAGCCAAACAGACAATTATCTAAGCTTGTCTCCCAACTGACCTTATCTCTTAAGAACAAATTTCAGAGGAAACGAATAAGTATTTGATAAGCTGTCATGTCCCTTTTGGGCTTGCTGACACACTTTTTTTTCCCGAAGAGAGCTGCACACTTGGAAATATATTGTGCATTTTTCTACCTTGGCTCAGCATCTTATAATATGTTAGAATGGCAATACTTTAAATATGGCAAGGATATGACCTTTCGGTAAAGGTGCAAGTGATTATGTACTGGAAAATAGCAAGGATGCTCATGTTGGGAAAGAAAAGGTGCAAAAAAACTTGATGAATGAAAGGCCAGCAAAGACAACAGGGAGTGGGCTCATCAACAGGGAACTCTGACAGCAACAAAATCAGAAAAACACTTACCTTTTCCAGGGAATCAGTCCAATAAGATAAGTAGGATAAGCTTCATCAATTATCAATGCTTTATTTGGTTTATTAATAGCATCAGTCTCTGAATAGTTTTATAAGAAACATTTCAAGACAAATTAGGTAAATAAAGCTTTCAAACACTTTATTTAATGTGAAAGACTACTGATGATTCAAAAAAGCTGTTTTTCAAAAAAAAGGCTCTTGGAAGTGAACATGCAAACATAATTCATATGTTTAGGATTATTCTAGAATTAACACATAATAAAGAGTTAAAATTAGTTACACCTATTACAATGGAGACTCAAGCCATATAATTAAAAACTATTAAACATATGCAATTTATTTTGAAAGTAGGTTTTTAAAATTCCTTTACAAGTTAAAGCGATGCTTTTACCTCGAGAAATGGTAAACCACCCATAATGCATTACTGGGGCCATACTCCACTTTTGTACTCCCACGGCATCTATATTAAATATTCAGAAATCAGGTCTTGCCAGCACATGGAGAGTAGCTGTGTCTCTCAGCAGTTCACTATTTAAAAACCAAGTTCACCAACCCTCATACACAACCCAGAATTCCAAGTTATTATTTTATAGTGAAGCTTAGCCTTTTCATATGGACCATGGACCAGAGTATTTGTGTTGGCTCATTCTGCCTCTAAAGACCAGATCTATCTGCCTCTAAAGACCAGACCTACCTACACACGGGGAACCTCGCTTATCACGTACTTGTCAACCTTCATTGTTATTGTTTCCATGTCTTTCATTGTTCTTTTCTTTCACTGTCTTTTATTGTTATTGTTTTCTCGTCCAATGAGACAGGGAACTGCAAGCAGGGATCAGGTGTTTTTACTTCTATACCCTCAGTGCCCTATTATGTTTGTTGAGTGAGTGAATTCTGTGAGCCCTGTAGCAAAGTGACAGACATATAATCAATCATAAAAATCATGAAAATATAAATGTAAGAAGAAAATACTGCATAAAATTCTGACTCTCATGTAGGTTTCAATCATTTGGAATTGTTAAAAAATTAATATAACCATAAACTTTCCAGCGGTCTTGTAGGGTTACTTTAAAAGGAGGCTGGTTACAAATCAGTTATTCATGAGCTGCAGCTGCTGAAGTTTCCCTTCAAAATGAGGTTCTGCTATGTAGCAGAAACAACCGTGGCAGAGGTAAACAAAAAGAAAAACTCACTTCATTGGATTTGCAATACAATTTCAAATCCTGTAGCATCAAATATGATAAACATTTTTAGAGCATATTTTATATTGTAAGATTTTAAACTCTAGGTTGGCCTGTGGATTTTATTGTGAAACATCAGAACACTGGGCAAGAAGGTTGCTTTCAGAATTAAACATAAATACTTCACTCTGTCTAGTGCTTGTTTTAGCACACAGTAAACAGCTTCAAAAATCCTGAAAGAGCCTATACCATAGCTAGTGGAGAAATTGGCAAAGACAAGGGACACCAGCCAACTTCCCACCATACAATCAAGCAAAACATTTTAAAATTAGTAGCTATCAAATAATATTTCACTGAAAATGGAGCTTTTCACAAAAACCAATGATTATTTTTATTATTTGGCAAGAATTGACATTGATCCTTTATAAAGTATTCATTATGCTTTAAATTGTTTCCCATTTGTAAATATGATAACTGAAAATAACCTATGGAATTACTTTTTCCCAATCCTTATTTCAAAGCTCCTCACTATGTACAGAAGTCCATTTCAGCTTTGACATCATGCTAGATGCTTCCATTACAGGACTGCAATGGCTTTAGAAATGCATTTGTAGCTCACCGAACTGTATTATCTATAATATATAAGACTTAGCATATATTTAAATTACAGAAAATAAAGTAGAAGGTGTTTTATTTTTCTTCATGGGGCTTTCAGGCAGACATCAGGATCTTCTCTTATTCCTAAAGAAAAATAACAAAAATTAAGAAAAGATAAATTTACTATTAAAATTACAGATTAACTCAAACTTATTTATAATATTTCCACCTGCATAAAACTCACAATGACACAACACAATAATATACCTTAAGCAACTTATTTAAAACTGAGTTATAAAGAATAGAATACTGGGCAGAAAAAAAAAATTAGCCAACTTGGAAATTGGCGCTCTATTTGCATTTGTATTATAAAGGCTAACTATTCATTAATTTAATTCACTACTTGAGTCTAATTGTCAGTTTATGCCTGAGCCTAGGTCCCTGTCAAAAAGGGATATAATAACTCATTTTTATTGTTTCAATCAAGGCTTATCCTCCTACTCTAAACAAATGATAAACCCCATTCAATAGAGGAGTAAACAGTCACATGTCAGATAGCTACAGACATTGGCTGGTATTAAGTCTTAAGCACGACACATACACTAAAACAGGTTTGCTGAGGATATGTAACAATTTGTGCCAGTAGAATGATAAAGTCTACTATTTAATTTCCTTAATTTTTCCAGAAAAAAAGTCATTGATTCAAGCACCACTAATTCAGAAATCAGAATCATGTGTTCCAGGCTGACGTTAGCTTTCATGTCCCTGAAGGAAAAAATAGTTTACTAAGCAAAGGAAAGGAACCCCAAGTGTTCTCTGAATTATACTATCTTTCACATTATTATTGTCTGAATTAGTGAAGTGAAATGATATGTAGCTACCTATAAAAGGGACAAGAACAAGATGAAACAGATAAGAGTAGTCAGGCTTATAGAATTTTTGATGTTTTTACAGAGATTCATTAAAAGTTTATAGAATAATAGATTGAAATTATAGCATATACATTATCACCTCTCATTTGACTTGCTGGCTACATCTACTTTTTCATTGCATTTTTCTTACATAACTTCTAATTGATTATATGGTTATGAATAGGTTGACTCATAACTCTGAGCTTCCAAACCCTGTCAAAAATTAAAAGTAAACCATACCTGTAGTACCTTGTGTACTTCTAGATGATGACTTCTTCTCAACTGGATACTGCAGAGGTATTACAATGCCTTGATCTGGCTTCTGAAATGCTGAAATGAGATTTTTTATTTTCCGGAAATATCTTTTATGTACCCCAGGTGCTGTCTGGAAAATAAAAGGCAAGCAAATTATTTACCTATCTCATAATGATACAAAAAGACCTACAAAATGTGCTAGGGATGTTAAGAGATGTAACATTTGTTTAACTTGTTGAAATATTTGAAAACATGAGGAAGAAGGAAAAACAACATTCCAGAAGAGCTTACTTTGGTTGGCTGAATTTCCCTGCAAGAGGAGCTAATGAGCTGTCATTTCAGTTCTCCCAAGGGTGGTATTAGTTTGTACAAGTTCTTGCTCATTGCCCTGCCCTTCCTTCCTGCTTCCCATCAGACATCTCAAACCTCTGAGGGTATACAGGCCATTACCCACAATGAATTCACCAACAGAGGGGATGCAGTTAAACACACACAAACACACACACACACACACCATAGATCCTACAGGTCATTAATAAAAAGTCTGAGGAACAACAACAAAAGACAAACCAACAACCCAACCTCCCTGACATCATTCCACAATATAAAATGCTACACAGGAAATTAAAAAATGGCTGTTATGATACACACAGTGCACAGCTAGTTCAGTTCTCATACTCTTTCACCTCATAATATTTCCTGCGTCATTCTTCATGTTAAATTTTTTCCTCCTTGGGAAACTTCCCTATACTCCCAAAATTGTTCTCTCCATCAGCACATCACTGTAACAAGGTGTTCTTGATGACATGAAAATGAAAGACTATATAAGGTCACCTTTATTTATTTATTTGTTTTTAAAGACACTTATTTGCAGGTGACTATTAAAATGTGTTCCTTTCCTGTCATCAGTTGTCTTGCAAAGACACTGCCTGAAATCAACAATTTCCTGCAAAAGCTTATGAGCCAAGCTTCAGGCATCCGTTCAAAACTATCATTTTACATAAAATAAGATAGTATTGCTATGAGCAATGGAACAATGACTAGTATTTTTTAAAAAGTTGTTTTTCAGCTATTCCATCTGGAAGATTTTTGAGGTGGGAGCTGTTTGGTTTTCTTTTTAGAATTTAATGAGAAAACATGAAGGCTGGCATGAAGACTTTTGTCAGCTAGACAGTGGTATGCTGAAGAAAGCACACTACACTACCCATAGTAACACTCAGTCATTTCCTTACACTGGGGTAAGTAATTTTTCATTGAAAACATGACAAAAATTCTTTTTAGCTCTATATTGGTATTCAGCCATATGATCACAGTAGATGTAGAACACTCTCTCACCCAGCTCCACCCCACTCTCTCACCTAGCTCCACCCCACTCTCTCACCTACCCTCCAACTTCCCTTTTTTTTTAGAGATGGGGTTTCTCCATGTTGGTCAGACTGGTCTCAAACTCCCGACCTCAGGTGATCTGCCTGCCTCAGCCTCCCAAAGTGCTGGGATTACAGGCATGAGCCACCGGGCCACCTTCCTAAAGCTCGATTGAGACCTCATCCATTCTTGCAGAAGTCCAAACAGTTCTTTGGTTCCAAGATAGAATCTCCAAATTGCAAAGGCAGGCCATAGGCATAAATTGCCTCCTTATACTTTCCTTAGGGCACTTTTTCATTTTCAAAGCACGTTCCTATCCCTTACCTTCACCATTTTCTCACAAAATGGCAATTATTGGCTGATTCACTTATTCCCATTTGACAGATAAGAAAAAGTGAATGCAAAGAAATTAATCAGCTTGCCCAAAGTCACACAGACAACCAGAGGCAGAACTGGCTCTGAATCCCAGGACCCAGTCTCTTGCCTTTCAGATTAGAACTGAGTCAAACAGGATATAGCGAAACTAGAGTAATCAACCAGAAAAGAACCTGTACACTCCACAGGTGTGGAAAGATTTCAAACCACACATCTTTTTAGCTGTTCTTGTGGCTTGCAAAACCATTTACCAACAGAAGCATAGCCGGGCGCAGTGGCTCATGGGAGGCTGAGACAGGTGGATCACCTGAAGTCAGGAGTTCAAGACCAGCCTGGGCAACACGGTAAAACCCCGGCTTTACTAAAAATATGAAAATAAGCTGGGTGTGATGGCGCACATCTGTAATCCCAGCTACTTGGGAGGCTGAGGCACGAGAATCACTTGAACCTGGGAGGAGGAGGCTACAGTGAGCCGAGATTGCACCACTGCACTCCAGCCTAGGCGACAGAGTGAGACTGTGTCTCAAAAACAAAAATTAAAAAAAAAAAAAAAACACAGAAGCATCATTTACATGTAGTTAACATTTGATTATCCATGCTAACAGAGAGGAATATTGGATGTGTGGAAGTTATTTGAATTGGTGATCTGATATTTCATAAGCAAAGGACTGACCTAATTTACAGTGTTTTACTTAGATTAATAAGGAAAATTATTTAACATCTGCTGATCTCTTGATGATCATATACCCAGTAAAGCCTGAAGACACTGATGTCAACTGGGTGATATCAGTATATTTTTAATAATGTATTGGCAACTATTCACATATTAATAAATGAAAGTAGATTGTAGATATATCTAACAATTCAGAAAAATTTTAGTCTGAGTCATATAATACACTAGGCAATGATTAACCTAAAAGTCTCTCTAAAACTAGAAATATACATGATTATCTGTATTTCATAATTCAGTGGGCCAGGGTTCAATTTTATTACACTCTTTAAAACAAATCTCACTTACCTAGCTTTCTAGCACAATATTTGCACAGATGATGGCGTGCTACTGCCCTGATTTTTCCTGCAGCATGGCAAACTAAAACATTGTTCCAAAAATCAGTATTTATATCTATCATTTACCCAATTTTGAAAACACATTTATCACAAGAATTGGACCACTGACAACTCTCATCCTCTCACTGAACTCAGCTATTGTTCAAATTTTCACATCTCCCATACTGTCACCTTTTAGTTATCCATGAAAACATGTATTAGATCACAGCTGGTCTTCAATATGCTCTAGAGAAATTTCTTCCAGTCAGGTGGTATGAGCTCTGAGAACACACACTAGTTTAATATTCACCTTAGAGAAGCACTGCTAAGAAAGTAAATTTAGTAGATAGAAAAAAATGCAATATGCATTTCAAAAATTAAAGAATTTTTTGAACTATTTTCTATTTGGGGATAAGTCATGCCAATCTTCTGCTCTCTTGGTGCAGAAAATTACAATATTATTACATAAACAAGGTCAAATCAGACAAAAGGATGAGGGGGCTTTTGTGTTCAATAAGCCCTCTCTTCTTTAACATGGTCACAAGCATGTAGCAATCTGCATTTGTGTTATACTCAAAATGCAGAAAAACAAGTTTTAAAAATAAAGTTGTTAAACCCTAAGAATTTAAGATCCTTTATTTATATAATATTCTTCAGCAGCCGAAGGGTATTTCTCTAGGGGGAATAAATATTTCTGGTGAAATAATACACAAACACACACACACAGACACATATATATGTATATGTATATATGTGTATGTAAGTATATATTACACAAGACTATTCTTCATAATGAAGTTTAATTTCTTATTCAATCATCTCTGCAGTGATACATAGAATCTTTTAAATAAACAGACTTAAATAGTTTTGATTAGAAATGGTATAACTTTATCTTTAGTTAGTATTACAGTTTTAATGATCCTTACGTAATAAAGCAACGGTGTGTTTAAAAACTTGCCCTACATCTCAGTGGTTCAAAACATTTGTGGTCTATAAATTGTACTTGCCAATTTACTGATCGATTGGTAAACCTGAGAGCTATTTTAACTTTTTAAAGTCTAGACTTCAGAAAATTTTAAATGTATAGATTTGGTTATGGATAGGAATTGTGGCAATTTTCAGGAGTTCACTTTTTTGAGGGCTCACTGTGTGCCACGCCCTGTGGCAAAGAGCTTCTTTATGTGTGTTATCTTATTTACTCTTCAAAATGAGCCCTGTGAGTAAGGGGGTACTCTTCAGCTCAGTTTACCCATGAAGAAACTGACTCACAGAAAAGTCAAGTAACCTGCCCAAGATCATAGACCTATCAGAGAGGAAAGAGGACAAGGCCTGGAACCCAGATTCACCTGGTAACAAAGCCTAGTCTGTTCCACTGCTAACTGTTTAATTTCCAGTTACAGCTCCCCAAGGACATTATAGTCTCTTAGAAAACAAGCATCATGTTTTTTAATCTCCCATAATACCAACACTCATATTGATATCATTTGGTAAGTAATTGCTCATTTAATTATTTTACCTATTTTTGATGTGCTTTCTAAGATTTCACATAGTAACTAAAAGTTTGACATAACCCTTCAACTTTTTTATCTTTCTCCCAAATTCATAAAACTCTGTAAAATGGTAGCTAAACACGACTGGGACCACAATTCTCTAAAGCTTTCTTAATGAGCCATGAACAATTTTGGTTTGGAGCTTTAGTGATTTAAATATTATGAACATTTAATAATGTATAATTTGCTCTTTTATAAAACCAGCTTAAATTTCAAACACTTCCTTGACACCCACAGAAGCAAAAATAAATAAAACTATACCTCAGCACTCCAAGAACCTGTTTCTGTCTGGGACACTCGGTATGTATAAATGTAACCATGATACCTGTGAAAGAATAAACTTCCATTACTGAAAGATTCCAAAAAAACAATGGATGCTGTAAATGTGAGCTTACAAATGCATATAAATATCACATATGCTAGGACACACGTATATGGTGCCATTGCAGTCACAGGAAGCAAAGAATAGTGAATCTAACTTATCTCCATATTATATCTGCCCGGTCACAGTTTCTAGTGAGATTTCTCTTTTCATTTTTTGAAATATGGAAACTCAGGTTCCCAAAGATTTGTCAAGTTGAGAGAGAAACTACTTCTTTCTGTCTGTTTGGACAGAAAGAAACTACAACAGGGACCCACTATAGATAAAACCATGAATTATTAGATCGTTTTAACAAGCAATAGACTTATTTTTTATTTTTTAAATAGTTTATTTTTTAACAAATAATTTCACATATTCATGGGGTACATATTTTGACATGTACAATGTATTTCTTAAGTACATATACAACCTTAAGGTGCAAATATTTCACTGGTATAATACACTATCAGGTCCACATTAATAATTAATATTAATATTAGTTATAAATATAATAGCATAATTGTTATTAGTTATAAATATAATAGCATGAATAATTATTAATATTAATATTGGTTATAAATATAATAGCAATATTATAAGGATATAATACTATAATAAGAATATAATAACTATATTCTTATAAAATTACTATCATAATATATAGCCATATAATATTATTGGAGTCATGCATCACTTACCAAGGGGGATACATTCTGAGAAGTGCATTATTAGGTGATTTCATTGTTGTGTAAACATTATAGAGTATACTTACACAAACTTATATGGTATGCCAGCTAGGCTGTGTGGTATAGCCTATTACTCCTAGGCTACAAACTTGTGTAGCATGTTACTGTACAGAATACGTATGCAATTGTAACAAAATGATAAATATTTGTCTATCTAAACCTATCCAAACATAGAAAAGGCACAGTAAAATACAGTATAGAAGATAAAAATGGTGTATCTGTTGAGAGTACTTACCATGAATGGAGCTTGCAGGACTGGAAATTGCTCTGGGTGAGTCAGTGAGTGGTGAGTGAATGTGAGGGCCTAGGACACTACACTACTAGAATGTTATAAACACTGTAAACTTAGGCTACACGAAATCTATTTTAAAATATTTGTATTTCTTCAATCATAAATTAACCTTAGCTTCCTGTAACTCTTTTACCTCATAAACATTTTTAAACTTTTTGACATAATAACACTTAGCTTAAAACACAAACACATTGTACAGCTGTACAAAACTGTTTTTCCTTATATCCTAATTCCAAAAGCTTTTTTCTGTTTTTAAAATTTTTATTATTTTTATTTTTTTATTATTACTTTTATTTTTTATTTATTTTTTTTTTTTTGAGACAGAGTCTATCTCTGTCACTAGGTTGGAGTGCAATGGCGCAATCTCGGCTCACTGCAACCTCTACCTCCCAGGTTCAAGTGATTCTCCTGCCTCAGCCTCCTGAGTAGCTGGGACGACAGGCATGCACCAGCACGCCTGGCTAATTTTTGTATTTTTAGTAGAGATGGGGTTTCCCCATAATGGCCAGGATGGTCTCGATCTCTTGACCTCATGATCTACCCGCCTCAGCCTCCCAAGGTGCTGGGATTACAGGGGTGAGCCACTGTGCCCAGCCTAAACTTTTTATTTTATTTCTTTTTTTCTATTTAAACTTTTTCATTAAAAACTAAAACATAAATACACACATTAGCCTAGGCCTACAGAGGGTCAGGATCATCAGTATCACTGTCTTCCAGCTCCATTTCTCATCCCACTGCAAGATCTTCAAGAGCAGTCACACACCTGGAGCTGTCATCTCCTATGATAACAATGCCTTCTTCTGGAATATCTCCTGAGGAACCTACCCAAGGCTGTTTTACAGCTAACATTTTTTAATATAAGTAGGAGTAGATTCTAAAATAATGACAAAACGTATAGTACAGTAAATACATAAACCAGTAACAGTAATTTGTGATCATTATCAAGTGTTGTGTACTATATGTAATTGTGCTACTTTTTTTTTTTTTTTTTTTTTTTTTTTGAGATGCAGTCTCGCTTTATCACCCAGGCTGGAGTGCAGTGGCATGATCTCAGCTCACTGCAACCTCCACCTCCTGGGTTCAAGCAATTTTCCTGTCTTAGCCTCCCAAGTAGCTGAGGCTATAGGCACACACCACCATGCCCAGCTAATTTTTGTATTTTTAGTAGAGATGAGGTTTCACCATATTGGTCAGGCTGGTCTTGAACTCCTGACCTCAAGTGAGCCACCGGCCTCAACCTCCCAAAGTGCTGGGATTACAGGCATGAGTCACCATGCCCGGCCTGTAATATACTTTTATACAGCTGACAGCATGGTCTGTTTGTTATTACCAATGTCATCACAAATACACAAGTGATGTGACATTATAATGGCTACAACATCAGTAGGTGATAGGAATTTTTCCCCTCCATTATACTCTCATGGGACCACCATTGTATATGCCGTTCGTCATGAACAAAATTATCACTATATTGCACATGACTGCATTACTATATGACTCTATATTATAAATGAAGTAATAGCAAAACAATATGAATTAAAAACAAGTACTGCTTGTTTTTATTATACTTTTGTGGAAGAGCAAGTCTAAAATGCTCTAAACTAGGACTATCTCCAAAGTGCCTTAGTTGTAATTTTATTTTCCTAAAAGCAGCTTATCCTTTTAAATGGGGTAAATATTCTCTCCCATTACTCAGTTTATATTGTATATCTGTCTAATTGGTTTCTACTACATGCCAAGAGTTTTACATGCTGTATTAGTCTGCTTGGCTGCCCTAACAAAATACCACACATTGAATAGCATAAATAAAAGAAATTTACTTTCTCACAGTTCTGGAGCCTGGAAAGCCCAAGATCGAGGTGCCAGCAACACAGGTTTCATTTTGAGCCCTCTTCTCTTGGCTTGTGAATAGCTGACCACTTGCTGTGTGCTCACACAGCCTTTTCCCTTGTAATAAGGCCCCCAGTCCTATCAGAGCACAGCCCCACTGTTAGGACCACATTTATCCTTAATTACATCCTATCTCCAATTACAGTCACATTGGAGGCTAGAGCTTAAACATATTTTGGGGGAACATAATTCATTCTAGATCATTTCACTCTTGACCCCCAAAACTCATGTCCTTCTCACACATACCATCCCAATGACCTCACAAGAAATTAACTCGTTCTAGCATCAGCTTAAAACCTAAAATCCAAAGTCTCATCTAAATAAAATTAGGTATGGGTGAGACTAGCAATATTATTCATCTTGAGGCAAAATTTATTTTCACCTGTGAAACTATGAAACCAGATAAGTTGTGTGCTTCCAAAATATAATGGTGCTACAGGGAGAGGATACACATTTCCATTTCAAAAGGGAGAAATTGGAAGAAGTAAAGGAGTCACAGGTCCCAAGCAAGTCCAAAACCTAGCAAGGCAAACTCCATTAGCTCTTAACGCTCAAGAATAATCTTCTTTGATTCAACTCTCTGCCCTTCAGGTTCACTGGAAAAGCAGCATCACCCTCCCAGCTCCATAAGGGGGCCACATCCTGTAGCTAGGGTGATGGCCCCACCCATATGGCTCTGTTGGATGTCAATCTCACTTTTTGAAACCAACGTAGAGGCAACATTACCCTCTAGGCCTGTGCACTCTGGGCCTGTAGTAGGAATGGCAGCCCTGGTGATCTCAGAATCACCCTCAGGGTCATTCTTCCCTTTTCTTGAAGGATAAAGCATGTTTGCAGACAAATAACTATACCATACTGTCCTGTTCCCTTTAGTCCAAACTGGTAATATTTCTGCTGCTTTTATCCAAACTCTACTCCTAACTTCTGCTGAGGTGGCTGGTTAACATAATAGGTATTCTTAAGGAGTGATAGGTAGTCCAGCCACACCCTTAGTGTTACCTCCAGAACAAGCTTCCTCATTTACTGCAATACACATAGGCTCAGAATTTTCCAAATGTTTAAGTTCCAGTGACTTTTTGCTTAACAATTCCTTCTTCAATTCATCTCTCTCCTTTTGCATTTTACCATAAGTAATCAGAAGGAACTGAATCACTCCTTCAACATTTTGCTTAGAAATCTCCTCAGATAAATAGTCCATTTTACTACTCGACAAATTCCACCTTCCGGAAAATACTAGAACACAGTATTTTGTGGAAGTTCTTTACCATTTATAACAGGGAACACCTTTCTCCCAGCTTGCAGTAACATTTTCCTGACTTCCACCTGAGACCTAATCAGAATAACCTCCAACATCCATAGTTCTACCAACATTCTGTTAACAGCAGTCTCTGCTTTTTTCTAGCATACACCTCAAAACTCCTCCAGCCTCCTCTCATTACCAAGTTCTAAAGCCACTTCCACATTTTTAGGTATTGGTTACCTAAAAATGGTACTCCTTAGTTCCAAAATCTGTATTGGTCTGTTCAGGCTGCCATAACAACATACCATAGACAGGGTGGCTTAAACAACCAAAATTTATTTCTCAAAATTCTGGAGGCTGGGAAGTCCAAGATCAAGGTGCTAGTAAGGTAAGTTTCATTTGAGGCTTCTTCTCTTGGCTTGTAGACAGCTGTCTTCTTGTTGTGTGCTCATATGACCTCTTCTTTGTACGTGCATTCTTCCTCTTCTCATAAGGTCACCAAATCTATCAGATTACAGCCCCATCCTTATAATCTCATTTAACCTTAATTACCTCCTAGAGGTCCTATCTCCAAATACAGGTATATAGGAAGTAAGGGTTTAAACATTTAGGAGGAAAAAAGGTTAAGTTTATATCACATGCATTATTGCCTTTGGGCCCCACAAAAATCCTATTTGCTTTATATTGCAAAATTCTTTTTATAGAAGAGGAAACTGAGACTTTGAGATGTTAAGTAACCAAAGTTAGACTAAAGATTAAGCAGCAAGAATGGGATTTGAATCAGGCCCATTTGACTCTAGAGCTCCAGTTCCTGATCCCCACACTGGAATGGATATAGATTATGTATTATATTATAGTATATATGTAATGCTACTTAATTTGCCTAATAAACTTTTATTTCATAAAACAGTAAGGTAAACTTTATAATGAATAGTTTCAGATTCTGAATGTGAATCTAAATCAACATGGTTTTATTTAATACATTTTCTGATTGCCATTCTTGGGCACAAGTTTGGGTCAATAGAGATATTTGGTTAGGACAGATGCTTTTTCTTCTAATGGTGTCTTGCTCTGTCACCCAGGCTAGAGTACAGTGGGGTGATCATAGTTTATTGCAGCCTTGCTCTCCTGGAATTCAGTGATCCCCCTGCCTTCGCCTCTCAAGTAGCTGCCACTACATGTGCACACTGCTGTGCCTAGCTAATTTTTTTTTTTTTAGTTTCTGTAGAGACAGGGTCTTGCTCTGCTGACCATGATTTTCTTGAACTCCTGGCCTCAAGCTATCCTTCCACCTAGACTTCCCAAAGTGGTAGGATGACAGGTGTGAGCCACCACACCTAGTCAGGACACACACTGAACTCTGGTTAAAATCAGTATGTTTACAAGCAGAGGGTCATGCTTGACTTGTTGATCACGTTTATCATTAATCTCCTTTGGAAATGAAAGTATTTAAATATGTGAATTAAATTACTCTATCTTTCATCAATATCCATCAGGACTGATTACCTAAAGGACAAAAGAAATCTGAAACACACTAATCAGATTTATGTGATTCATGACACTGGACAAAAGGCCATTTAACTACTGATGTGGATTGTATGATTTTTTTTTTATGAAGGATTGCCAGAATATGTAGATCATATATAAAATAGCTTGATATATGCCTATATATAATATGCAGAATAAATATACAATATTACAATGTTAAAGTCTTTTGTCTTTTTAAATACTTAATATCTACCTCAAAGCCCACTGACTTCAGCAAGTACTCTATGGGGAACAAGGCAAGAGCTTTGATTTCTATTTTTCACCATGGAAACTCAAAACATAAGTCTTTAAGTGATTTTCTTAAAGCCACATAGCAAAATCAAGATGGAAGCAGTGAAACAGCATAGGTTCTTAGTTCCATTTTCCCTATGGGAAATGATTAACGGCAAAAATTCAGTATCATAAGGGTGATGTGGAGATGCATTATTTAAAATCTCAGCAACAATGGAAGCAGAATGGTAAGCAACCAGTTTTCCACTTTCTAAAACAGTGGGTCTCTAAAAAATACAATGACTATCTCCCTACTATCATTCAGACTTATTTAGTCTAAGTAAAGGAGTCTGTTTTGAGAATTGTTTCCTAACGAATCTGATCTTATCTCACTTTCAGTTAAGCAGCAGGAACCTGAGTACCACTTCAAAAGTTCTAACCTCCTTCAGTCTCTGAACAACCTGGTGTCAATGGTACATAAGACTTCTGATGATTAACTCATATAATATTAACAATTTCCCCCACAACTCCTCCAATTTCTGAATGAGCAAAATTATTTCACCCCTCAAATAGGACAGCAGTTTATGTCTTTCACTTTCAAGTTACTGAAGTAACTGACCGAGGATCCCCTGTAGTCAACTCCTACTATAATATGTCATGGATGGAAGAGATCTAAAACAGTGCAACTCAAATTGCATTCCCAGGATAACAGCATCAACATCACTGGGAGCTTGTTAGAAATGTAGACTCTCAGGCCTCACCCAGTCCTTTTAAATCAGAATCTGGATTTTAACAAGATGCCCAGGTGATTTTCATGAACATTAAAGTTACAGAAGGACTGATTAAAATACAAGGAGAATGCCCACATCTCATTGGGAATATTGATGGCAACTTCCCTTATGTCAACCTGGCTTTTTCCACCCGCCCAGAGTACTTCTATGCCACCTCCTCCGTAGTCATTCAGTCTATGCTTTAAGAATGCTGTTTTATTTTATTTTCCTATTTGATTACCCTTTATTCCTTTCTCTTGCCCGATTGCCCTGGCCAGAACTTCCAATACTATGTTGAATAAGAGTGGTGAGAGAGGTATCCTTGTCTTGCCTCAGTTTTCAAAGGGAATGCTTCCAGCTTTTGCCCATTCAGTATGGGTGTTTTAACGGGCTGTGGTTTAATGGGCAGTGGGTTTGTCATAAATAGCTCTTATTATTTTGAGATACGTTCCATAAATACCTTGTTTACTGAGAGTTTTCAGCATGAAGCATTAATAGCCTACCAACCAAAAAATGCCCAGGACCAGACGGATTTACAGCCAAATTCTAATAGAGGTACAAAGAGGAGCTGGTACCATTCCTTCTGAAACTATTCTCAACAACAGAAAAAGAAGGACTCCTCCCTAACTCATTTTATGAGGCCAGCATCATCCTGATATCAAAACCTGGCAGAGACAAAACAATTTTATTTTCATATAAGCTGAAGCTTTGTCAATTATTTCAGTCTTCATAGGACAGTGTTTCTGAACCATTTTTTTCCTTTCTTCCCCAAAATGATTTCAGGATTTTATTTTCCATAGCTTCTATTATAAACCGGTAATTTTGTAATATAAAATTAAACTAAAATATTGAATATGCTTTTTCAAACAAAACATACCTTGTCCCTGTCCATGGAAAATCACTGTTCAAACTGGCAAGTTATATAACAAGAGCTATAAAACCATACATATTTTTGACTGCATAACCTTGCTTATCTTCATACACTCCAAGGAAACAAGTCAAGAGGAAAAAGCAATTTGACAAATATGTTCATACTAGCTCTATTTTAATAGTGAAAAAAATGGAACTAACCTAATATGAGCAATAAGGAATAATTACTCAAAGTAAGGGAATTGTTTTTGGATATAACCCCAAAAGCACAGGCAACAAAAGCAGAAATAGATAAATGGGATTACAACAAACTAAAAGGCTTCTGAACAGCAAAGGAAACAATCAACAGAGTGAAGAGACAACCTACAGAATGGGAGAAAATACTTGCAAACCATACATCTGATAAGGGGTTAATATCCAAAATATATAAGAAATTCAAATTACTCAATAAAAAGAAAACAAATAATCCTATTTAAAAATGGGCAATGGACTAAAACAGACATTTCTCAGAAGAAGATATACAAATGACCAACAGGTATGTGAAAAAATGCTCAACCTCACTAATTATCAGAAAAATGCAAATGAAACCACAACAAGAAATCATTTCACACCTGTTTGGATGGCTATTATAAAAAAGAAAACAAGAGAGGATGAAGAGAGAAGGGAACCCGTGCACACTGTTGGTGGGAATATAAATTAGTACAGCCATTATAGAAAATGGTATGAAAGTTTATCAAAAAATTAAAGATAGAACTACCATATGATCCACTGCTGGGTACATATCAAAAGCAAATGAAATCATCATGTCAAGGAGAAATCTGCACTTTCATGTGTATTACTCACAATAGCCAAGATATAATGCAATAAACCTATGTGTCTATCAACAGATGAATGGATAAAGAAAATGCGATGTATATACACAATGGAATACTATTCAGCCTTAAACACAAAGGAAATCTTGTCATTTGCAACAATATGGATGAATATGGAGAACATTATGTAAAGTGAAAAATAAGCCATGTGCAGAGACAAATACAGCATAGTCTCACTTATATATGGGATCTTAAAAAGTTGAACTAATACAAGCAAAGAGTAGAACGGTGGCTGACTACCAGGGGCTGGTAGGGGCAGCGCAGGGTGAGGATTTGGAAATTTGGGTCAAAGGATAAAAAATTTCAGTTAGGAGGAAAAGTTCAAGAGATCTGTTGCACAACATGGCAACTATAGTTAAAAACAATGTATTCTTGAAAGTTGATAAGAGAGTAGATTTTAAGTGTTCTCATCACAAAATATAAGTATGTGAGGTAATGCATATGCTAATTATCCCTATTTGGCTACTACACATGTATACATATTTCAAAGCATCATATTGTACATAATACATATATACAATTTTTGTCAATTTAGAAATAAATATATAAATTAGAGAAAAATAACAGAATCATAGCAGAAACAATGGTTCAAAATTAAACTTTCTCTGTCAAAGATGAAGGTTTAAAATATGATGCTGGCTGGGAACGACGGCTCACACCTGTAATCCCACACTTTGGGAGGCTGAAGTGGGTGGATCACAAGGTCAGGAGTTCGAGACCAGCCTGGCCAACATAATGAAAACCTGTCTCTACAAAAAATACAAAAAAGAACTGTAATCCCAGCCGTTCAGGAGGCTAAGGCAGGAGAATCATTTGAACCTGAGAGGTGGAAGTTGCAGTGAGCTGAGATCGCACCACTGCACTCCAGGCTGGGTGACAGAACGAGACTCTATGTCAAAAAATATAAATAAGTAAATAAAAAAATAAAATATTATGCCAAAATTCAAAGGTATTAGAGTACTAGATTTTCCCAAAAACTTTAAGTACATGAACTATGTTGACATAAAACGATAGTATATGTAAAAAGTGGACACAAGGAGATGCCACTCTGATTACAACTATTCAAAACTGTCTGTCTCTGTGTGTATATAAACTAGAAGTAAATTTAAACTAACATAAATGCATTTTTAAATGTTATTTTTCGTACACTTATTTCAGTGACTAATTTTTTTAAGAAAAAGAAGCAGAATTATAATTTGGAGCCTTACAAACCTAGCCTAAGCAGATCACAACTCATAAAAATATAACTCATTTTTTTAAATTGTTACATCCCCTTTATGATTATATTTCCTCTGACTCCCTCCATTAATACAGACAAACCAACAATGTAGTGTAATTTTAACTTCCTTCCCTCATTTAAGCTTCTTTGGACTTTTTGATAATCCTAGAATTTAAAATGTGTCACTCCAAATAATTCAGAAAATGAATAATTGTTAAAGAACAGTGTTTTATCATTGCCATTAATTTATTTTAATCACTATAAAGCATCATAGTCTATAGTGATATTGAAATTTGTCTTTATTTCATCAAAAGTTGTCCCTAACTCTTAAAAAAAAAACTGTTCAGGTTAGAAATGGACAAGAAGCAACCAACCTGACTTATTTCTTATTTTCTTAATGGGTCAGTATTGGGGACAGATCCTTGTTTAGAACTGACAAAACCACATCAATTCCTTTTTTAATACCACTTCAAGGACTACACAAAAGAAAAGTTTAGCTACATCTGACTTCTTCATGACACTGCAAATAAAGCAAGCCAGTACCTATGCCTTCTATGTCTATACGAACTAATGCCACATACAAAATTCAAGACACAACTATGATTTCTAACAGATGTTTCAGAACTTATATATCCAGAGGAATAACCTACACAAAGCAATTATTATTGAGACTATACTCTGAATCAAGAGATTTCCAAACGTCCAATGACCCAAACTTTATTCTTTCAGAGAGAATTCTGATTTTTGAAACAGTTGAAAGTCATTCAACTTCAAGTCTAAGGGTAAAACTATGTGATATTTTGATGAGTCACAAAAATAAATATAATCACTTCTTCCTCTAAATTTCCATATCAAGTTTTATTTATGTATACTTATGATGGTCTAACTTTGTATGATGATTATTTATAGAGCTTTAATTTATATTAATAAATACATATTACATGTTAACTTTAAAAATATTAACTCATTCAATAATCATCATAACAACCCTGTGAGCGTACTCTCATTATCACCATCTGCCATTTTACAGGTAAACCTGAGGCACAGAAAGTTTAAGTAATTTGCCCAAGGTAAAATAGCTAGTTAAGGGTCAGAGCTGGGATGCATACCCAGAGATCTGGCTGGAAGATCTGGGCTCTTAACCATCATTCTAGGCTGCCCCTCTCTTATACTAGAGGGAATGTATTACCAAATCGGTCTTTAAGACAATTCCAAAAGCACAATTGTCAAAAAGGGAGGGAAGCTGCTTAGACAGTTAGATAGAAGGAATAAGTTCCAGTGTTCAGTCACACAGTAAGGTGACAACATCTTATGTGTTTTTAAATAACTAGGAGAGAGCACTTGAAATATTCCTAACACAGAGAAATGATAAATGCTTGAGATTATAAATATCTTAAATCCCCTGATTTGATCATTACACAATGCATACATGTGTTGAAACATCACAGCGTACCCCATAAATATGTACAATTATTATGTATCAAAATTTTTTAAATACCATTGGGGCTACATTTATTAATAAACTAAGAATGAATTGTCATCTTTAAATAATTTAGTCTTCCCTTCCCATAACATGGTATGTCTCTCCATTTATAATTTTTTCATTTATATCTATCAATCAAGTTTTATAGTTTTCTTTTTGTATGTCTTATATATTTTTTGTTATTTCTAGTTATTGTATGTATGAATGTTTATGCCAATTTTTTTAAATCATAAATGGGGTCTGTTTCCACTATATTTTCTGTTTCATAGGAAAGCCACTGATTTTATGTACTCCTCTTGTATTTGTCCAGTGTGCAGAATGCTCTTATTAATACAGATAGTTTTTTTTTAAGTTCATCCTTTTTTAAAAAATACATCAAGTTTCTTTTCACTGAGGTACATATGTGCTCTCACATTTCTTCCCTTCTCACCCTTAATGTAGACAGCCACTGGGAAAGTTCTGACCGCCTGCTGGGATTGTTCGATGGTGATAAGAGGAGAACTAATTTAAAGTATTTAAAATAATTAGCTCAAAAAATAGTTTATTTCCATAGTTGGCATCCTTCTAGATATATCTGCCTTTGTCTACTACTTATCTGATGGCAGATTTGGAAGAAGAAATGCTGTTATAATTCTTCAGCTTCAAGGACACATAATGAAGTCATTTGACATATATGTCTTTAGATAAAAGCATAATTATCTTTTTGTCCTTTAAGTTTTAAAGGGACAACTGGGAATAAAGTGCCTATCAAACAATTGAGTTGGAGAAATGGGGGAAGAGCAGTGACGAAATAAAATTCCAGTTTATCAGTTGTAATAAAGGGGAAGAGTGTGGCAAAGAACTTGAAATTATAACTTCACTTAGTGAGAAATTACTATTTAACTTACACTTGGTTTTTTAATTCAATTGGCTATGTGTCTTGGTGCCACATTTATCTTCATGATAACTTAGGCCACCAACATTATTTTCGATTTCCTGAATAGAATCCAGTGGCAAAGTGAGCCTGAAAGGCAGCCTAGGATTAAGTTTGCCACATATGAACCACCAAATGGACAATTCATGGCAACTAAACCAAGTACTGACTCTGGGTGACAATGTAAAATTAACGTTGCAAGACTAGTCTGAAGACATCATTTAGCTTAAGCAAACGGGATGTCTGGGTTGATCTCTTTCCTGTTCTCCCTACCTGGCCTCTTCCCTTCAGCTCCCTTCACTGCCCTTCTTCTCTCAGTGGACAGCTCCAGCCAACCTCTCTTCATCACTTTCCACCCTTTCCAACCTCTGGTAACTCTCATTTTACTCTCTTTCTCCATATGATTGGGGAATCCCACTACAGGGTATCTATCGAAAGGAAAGGAAATAAATCTATCAAAGGGATACTTGCGCCCACACATTTATCACAGCACTATTTACAGTAGCCAAGATATGGAAGAGTCCAACAACAGATGAATGGATAAAGAAAATGTGCTATGTATATACAATTGAATACTATCTAGCCATTAAAAAGAATGAAATCCTGTTATTTGCAGCAATATACATAGAACTGGAAGTCATTATGTGAAGTGAAATAAGCCAGGCGTAGAAAGACAAATTATCATGTGTTCTCACTCGCATGTGAGAGCTAAAACACTTGGTCCAATGGAATGTTTTAACTTAATAAAATGATTCTAGATTTCATTTTTAAGAACCAGTGGCTAAGAATTATCATACTATAGTGCTATCAGTACAAGAATAAATGGATCAATTGAGACAGATAGTCCAGAAACAGTAACTGTTATATATACGAATTTAATTTAGGGTAAAGTAGGCTAGCAAATCAATGAAGAATAGAGGTTGTATTTATAAATTATATTGGGACAATTGCTAGCTATCTGAAAACAAAATCAAATTAGATCCTTTATCCACATCAAAATAAAACTCGAAATGGAATTAAAGAGGTAAATATAAACTAACAAAACCATAAATTTAAAACAAAAACTGAAGTGAAGTTTTATGACATATTTCAAGGGGAAAGGACTTTCTAGCCAAGGAAGAAATGAAACACAAAAAAAGCTAGTGACATATTTGACTACTAAAAAGTTTGATTTTTGTATGGGTCAAAAAAAGTAAGAGCAAACACCAAACTTAGAAAAGATACCCTGCAACAGATTAAGGATTAGTTTCTATATACATAAACTAAGGATTAGTTTACACACACACACACACACACACACACAAATATATATACATAAATTTACAATGTGTTAAAAAAAAAAGGTATGATTCAACTGGTTAAATAAGAAAAATACATAAAAAGCCAAATCATGTGAGGAAATACAACAGTTTAAGAACCATATAAAATGACAGTCACTAACCAAAGGAATATACAATGTGAAAAATAAAGCAATAGAGTATAAATATAAAATAAAGAATGGCATGCCAAATTTCAAAGGAAAATTTTATTAACTACAATACCCATTTCTAGTGAGGGTGTAGTGAAATGGACACTCACGCATTACTGGTGAGCATGTAGATTGGAATAACCATTTAGGAAAAATATCTCATGATAAAGTATATATCAAGAATCCTAAGCTGTTTATGTTTTCTGACCTAGAAATTCTTTTTTTTTTTTTTTTTTTTGAGATGGAGTTTTGCTCTTGTTACCCAGGCTGGAGTGCAATGGCAGGATCTCGGCTCACCACAACCTCCGCCTCCTGGGTTCAGGCAATTCTCCTGCCTCAGCCTCCTGAGTAGCCGGGATTACAGGCACGGGCCACCATGCCCAGCTAATTTTTTGTATTTTTAGTAGAGACGAGGTTTCACCATGTTGACCAGGATGGTCTCGATCTCTTGACCTCATGATCCACCCGCCTCGGCCTCCCAAAGTGCTGGGATTACAGGCTTGAGCCACCGCACCCGGCCTCTGACCTAGAAATTCTACATTGGAAATTCATTATAATGAAATACGCATAAATACAAGGAAACTTTAATGTACTGAAATATGAATCCTGATGGAATTTATAATAACAAAAATATGGAATGATTCAAATGTCTAAAAGTAGGTGACTGGTTAAGCAAGATATGGTATTATTTTTTGCTAGCTGGCTGGCCTACCATGCAGCCATCAAAAATAACATCTTAAAGTCATTTCTAAGAACATTATATATGAGTGTACTTTTTTCATGTTAAGTGGGAAATGGAAAATGTGGCAGAATACAATTATAAGAGCACACATGTTCAAAAAGAAATTCGTCTTATTAAAATATAGAAGAAAATTCACTTTATTTTTTAATAATAGCTGTCTTTAGGTTATAAAACTATAGATGGTTTTCCCTAATTTCTATTACCTATATTTTTCTAATTTTCTATAATGAATAGGTCTAAGAGACTACTTTTAATAGACTTATACAAAAATCTATATTTATTTAGAGAAAGTAATTGAAAGAAAAACATCACTTAAAATAAAGATAAGCAAGCCTATAAAGGGAAAACTAACTCCTTTAGTCCTTTATGAAGGAGTTCAATTTTCAATTTTCTAAATCAGAACAGAAGAAAAGTCCATATCTGAAAGCCATGAGTAGGAGGTTCAGAACTGGGGAAAGGGGCAAGCATCGTTTGAAAGTACAGTTTAAAGAACAGTTTGAAAGACATATGAAATGTGTTATCTCTACAATAAAAATATAAAAACTCAAATTAAATTTCAATTTAATTTATTAATTTATTAAATTTATATAAAATATAAAAGCTCAGTTAAATCTTCTTGGTTAATAGGAGTACACAAAAAAATTAGAAACCATTCTGAGTAAACCCTACAATCAATGCATGTTTATCAGCTATACCTTGTTGTCTATGTGCATATGACACCACTTATATTGTTATTTCGACTGCATATCATAAGTGTTTTGTTTTAAAATGAGTACATGGTTTATTTCAAAACAAAATTTGATTTTGTCATTACAGTGTAGCACCAAAATGAGGAAATGAAATGTTTATGTTTATTAAAAAGGACTCTCAACTCAAAAACCTTGAGAAACTCTGGTAAAAGGCAATGTAATATCTTCCCTCTGCAGCACATTCTGGCTGTCACTCTAACAGTCTCATAAGACTTTGAGGCCCCAGTGTACCATTTGAAAGATACCATAACGGAACTCCCAATTTGCTCAGTATTTTCCACTACTTTACAAGGAGGTTTTCATGGAGAACTAAGGGTCATAAAAACTGCATTTATGCAAGATTCACTTTGGACAAAAACTTAAATGCTTGAGAATTTCTCATCTGCCTAAGTTAATTCCTTATGTGGTTCTGGTCTACACAGGCAAAAGGCTAAAGTTGTCCTTCTGTCTTACATATTGTACTGAAGGCAATCTTTTGCAGAAGGTAAGATACACAATACTATTCCTGTTTTATAAATATGGAAACTGAGACCCAGAGAATTTGAGTGACTTTCCCAGAGTGCACACCCTAACCCCTCGATGTCCATTCAGTTTCTTACAGTAAAGAACAGAATTTGCCTTGACAGTTTGTTGATTCAAAAATATTTGCTGAGTGCCTATTATGTGTTCCTGTGTTCCTGGTGATGGAGACAATGTCTCCGCCCTCATGGAGATTATATTTTTGCAGGAGAGTCCAGCAATAAGTAGATAAGTAAGCAAGTTATCAGATAGTTTAAAGCTCTTTGAAGAAAAGTAGAGATGGCGTGAGTGTATCAGGGACAGGGAGAGAGCAGTTGTTCTAGATAGTTGGTCAAGCAAGTCCTCTCTGAGGGAGGAGACAGTTGAACAAGCATGTGAACTAAAGGTATTTTTGGCAGAAGGAACAATAAGCGCAGAAATCCTAAGTGGGGGCATTTTTTAGGAGCTTGAGAAATGGCCAGGAGCCCAGTGAGGCTTAAGCCTTAGATGTACCTTGACTCTCACTGTACCCTGTTGTCCCTCCGCTGCCCAGACTTGTTTTGTACTTTCTTTTTCACCTTCGGGTTAAGGAGCATGTTATCTCCTTTGTCAGCTTCCCTAAAGCAGTACCTTTCACCCACCCACTCACTCCACCTTCTTTCAATGAGAAAAGAGCCTAAGAATCCTAGCTGGTTTTCTTTGCCCTTCCCTAGGTTCCACATGGAAACAATAACGATATAAGCAAAACATAAAGATTCAAGCCCAAGACAATCAATAGCTTCCATGTATTTCTCTTGAAGTCTTTATGAAAAATGTATTTAGAGCATGATAGGAAAGTTGCCACAAACAAGGCTTGAATTGACCATTTTTAAAAACCAATATACAGTGAAAATCCTCTAACGCCAGCATCAGGATAATCTTTCTTCACTGACCCATAAGGTATTTCAAACTCTTGTAGTGTATCATCAGATGCTGAACTTACTACCAAGCGTTTAACCTCATTTGGTTTCTGTCTAAAACCTACTATGCAGGGTTGTTGTTTTCATGGATTTTTTTATTCTGCTGACAATAATGCTTGAGCTAGCTAGGTACTTCCTTAGAAATGCCCCCATGATTCCTAAAAGAAATCAACTGAAAAGAGAAGATATAATAATAATATATCTTTGGTATTATTCAATGGATAAGAAAACTGGGGGACTGAGAGGTTAATTTGCCCAAGTCACAAGACTAACATCTGACTAGCACAGGACTGTACCTCAGATCTGCCTGATTCTGGAACTCTGGAGCAAAGACGCAGGTGAATTTGATTCAAAATGAAGCCTTAGACTGAGACATGCCTAGGCAAAGGGCAAAGCTGAATCATAACAAGGGTGTTTTCCCTCCATTCCCTTTAAGACTACTGTAAGTCCTAATGTTTATCAAGAAGGATCCTATTTCTGAAATCCCCTGCCCCACCCCCCACAGACACTACTTTTCTAAAGAATGCTACATCAGCAGATCCAGAGAGATGATTTTACTCTCACACATCCCCCTCCTCTCTCAGCATCTCGACCTAACTGGCATTGCATTCTTAAAGTAATTGACTGTTTCTTAATCTGCCTCCTCTCTCTGAATGTCATGTTATTTCTTTGAGAGACACTTCAAAAGTCATTTAAAGAGAACTAGAGTAAGGAGCCACCCGATAGGAGTTAAAACGGAAGTTGGGAGCCTGGGTCCTTCTTGGACCAAAGGTAAACTTTAGACCACCCTAAAAGGCATTCTCTGCAGCTGCCCCAAAAGGCCCTGGTGAGGACCTTCTGGAGAGCAGGAGGCCCAGGGAATGAAATCCTCAATGAGGGACTCAGGCGAAAGTGTGTTCCTTCACGGCCCTGGACTAGACTTGAGGGTGGGCCATGAAGGAGGCCTCAGCAAGCTGCTAACGCCGCCGCCCTTGCCCGCCTCAGCCTCCACCCTGGCTTCAGCTGCCAGTGCCCACCATCCACATGCTCAGCAGGCCCCTGCCTGCTACATAATACTCACAGCACACAGAGGCAGTACACGCCTGGCACGCTCTCGCTGTCCCTCAGCAAATAGCTGCCATCCAGCCCAGTGGCAAGCAGGAGCTTCTCACCAGTCTCCCTGCTGATTTTGCCATGATACACAGCCACTGCATCCATGGCCTGCTGGACTCTCGGGCGGGCCGAGGAGGAGGATTGTACAAGGGAGATGCCACTGCTACTGCAGCCAGGCACAAACCAACCACCTGACTCCCAGTTCAGCCAGATGTGCAAAAAAGAGAGAAGCACCCAAACAACAGGATGTTGTCTACTTGCCTTAAACCTCCTTCTCACACTTCAATTAAAACCAGCTCAGCAATTCAGTAGCTTGGTTTAATCGAGTTTGCCAAGGGCTTCCATCTCCTGCCCCCCAACACAGGGTTCTTACAGAGGGGAGGAAAATGGGAAGAAGGATTTTGCAAGATTTGAGCTGTACTGCAAACACACACCCTTGCGCGCAGACAAGGATGCTTAGTAATGCTTCTGTTCTTGCAGATTACTCAGAGGCCACCAGGAATAACTTAGCTCAACTAGCTGGTAAGGAGTTGATGATAGAGGCAAGTTATACATGTCTCTGTCGGTATGTGGACCCATCATATAGGGCAGAAACATACTGACAGAATGAAAGGACCAAAAGCTCTGAGAACAAAACACTAATAGTTTTATCAGTACTGTCATTATGCAATCATTACTGAACATAGCCATGAAAACTCCTATAGAATCAGACATAGTAGATGAACAGTGAACTTAGGGCAAGTTCTTTTTCTCCGTCTTCCTTCTACCTTGTCCAAGGTCCCAAAGTGCTAGTTGAGACACAAAAGTCACAATGCACATCCAAAGATGTTCCAGATTTATCTACTTGATGGGCTTTAGACGAGACAATGTAACATTTAACTGGTGATTTGTGTTTATGCAGATTTGTATGTGTCCTTTGGTGTATAAGGCCCACCTTTCAGATTTTGTCCAAAAAATCTGTTTTAAATCATTTGCAAGCGTTGATAATTTTGTTGTAACTTTTATTGTCTGTTGTTTCTAGAAAATGTTATTTCTTCGACTGAGGCTAAACTGTCTTTAATATTTTAAAACCTTTCAACCTTCATTTTCTTCTCTGAAATAAAGCATTGCTTCTATTTCAAAATGTGCTAGGTAATATTTCCCTAAAACTTCTTGCATTTTCACTAGAGTAAGAATTTATTGCTGAAGCTGGTCTTATACATGTACCTTTAGATTATGTAAAGTACTTTTAAAATTGGAATTAAAATAGCTGAAGCTATGTCATCTATTATATGCTCTCTGCAACTTCAGTGTGCAGCTCTTTGAGAATATGGCAATGCTGGAAGATTGATAGGGAGAACAATACTTAATTCCTCACAGGTCTTTTACCAAAGGATTGCATGTACAGAGCTGACTTGCACCAAAGGCAGATATTTGCTCTTCATCTACTAGGGTTAAGAAAAATCCTCTAAGATTTCAGTGGTAGCTGGTAGCAACTTTTCTTCTTGATTGAAGAGTGCCCAGCCTTAGAATGCAATGTATAAACATAAATCTCCTACAGTCATTTTCAGCATTAAGATTAAAAAAAAAAAAAAAAAAAAAAAAACATTCAAGGTGATAATGGGGATGGCTCTGGAGAATTGGGCTGATATTATCTTATCATCTTCCTTTCTCACATGTTTTTGACCAACTCTACTTCTTACCCCTTTTCATGCTTTGGATCAAGGGAGAATCTGATATGTGAATGCATACTCCAACATTAAGGATTTGAAAGTTGTCCACCCTGGACTCACCATATTTTGAGCAGGCAAATGGTAAGCCCAGAGGAATTAATCAAAATGGTGGCATTTCAAATAGAAAAGAGGAGATGGGGAAGGGATCCCCTTATATTGGTGCATATGAGCAACTGCCAACCTGTGAGATGAACTGTGAGAACATTCAGTGTCACATAAGTAAAAACAAAACCTAACCTTTTTTTGTCTCTTAACAACTCTGAACAAGTCATCCATAAACTTAGGAACAAAGCAACCTGGATCTGACAGCACAAGTGTACCATGCATTCTTCTTTTCTTTCTCTGTTTTGTTCCAAGTTGCTAAAATAGCATACCTGTCAAAATAGTCAGGTATGATGGGGTTCAGCACAACTAAAATTGCATTAAAAACTGATAAATTATAAGGCAATAGTACAACTCTCATATCCAGTACCTCATTGTCATCTTATAAGCAAGCTGACAGCTGAGCCAGCCCACTAGTGCAGTGTTGATGAAAAATACTGACATCTTCACTCTAATGCTACACCCTACTAAACCTGACTTTACCAAATTCAGAACTTCACACTGAGCTTGAAGTATAGAGAAAAGAAAAATTGAAATTACTCTCTTCCTTCTCTCTCCCCATACACACAAGACGAGAGGGGAGAAAATGAAAGAGGGGAGCAATGGAGATAGTAGAGGCACCAATAGAGAAAGAGCTAGGAAGAATGGGCCCCAAGTACAAGTATAAACCACTTAGGAGCAGAATTATTTGTTTACTATCTGTCTCCCGCATTAGAATATAAGGTCCATGATGGAGGGATTTTGTGTACTTTGCTCACCACTGTATCCTGTGTCTGGCAAGTAGTAGATACTACATTTTGTTGTGTGAATGAATGAATGAAATTAACGCTCTCAATGAAAGAAAAAAACTGAAATTCTCTTTTTCACACACACACACACACACACACACACACACACACAAATTGATTCTACATGCCTATGGTCTTCTTTGAAATGGCAAGATGAACCGGAAGGAGTAGTCCAGTAGTCAGGAGAGTCGAAATATACACCATGTTTTGCCACTAAATCATTTCTTCTCTCTGAGTCTCATTTTCTCCGTCTGTCAAATGGAATTGAACCAGATAACTCCTAAGGTCACGTCTAGCTTTAACATTCTGTTCTCTAAACAAAAGCTAAACATGCTTTAGAGAGAAACAGAGGGGAAATGAATTGAACTTAGTTGTGTACAAGAAGCAAAACCTGTTTCCTCAATCTCCCTCAATAAAGGAAATATATTCATTCTTGGCATTTTATAATAACCTAAGGGAAAAAAATCATAGAATGGAGGAAGAGAGCTTCACAATTACAACCTTTTAGAATATAGATGCCATTTAAATCAAATATAAAAGCATTCAAAGTTTAGAATAACTGCTAGCCAAGGTGGAAAGTATCTTCTTATCCAAACTTGTCAACTCCTGAGGTCTCTGAGAGGTGACAGAATTTTGCATGTGGATGCCCTGTCGGAGGTGCTAATTGCCTTCATTTCGAATGCCCTAGGCTATTCTCAAACCCAGGTAGATTAAAAGAAGGATGCCAAGGGTGGTCAGTTTTATAGAGTGGCTCTGACATTTCAAAATCTTTTTCTCTGACCTTTCAGAACTAACTTTGTTCTTCCACTAGCTCATCTATAAGGTGTGAATTCTCCTGTGGCAGTGTTATGATAGTGCTACCTGTGGTGGGTTTACACATTCTCTTAGCACTTACTAAAATTCACTTCCTTTACAAAAATGATTAAAGAAAAAAACTTAAAAAAAAAAAAAAAGAACACCTCCTTTTGATCATCTCTGGGTTTACCTATGAGGGCAATCTTTCTAAATGTGCTTTTTAAGTGAGAAGCCAAAGGCAGGTTGTTGTGTGTGTTTATTTAAGCCTCTCTTAAATATTTTTATTCTCTAAACCAATACTTATGAGCAAGCATCTACCATATGCCAGACATTATGGCAGGTACTTAGGTTACAGAAAAGTACAGTATCTGCCCCTAAGTAGCTCATAGTCTAGTGAAGAAGACAGACAAGCAGACAATTATAACTCACTTAACAAGAGCTGTGATAGAGGAAAGGATGGGGCTCTAGGGACATAGTAGTGGCATATCTAATTCAACTTATATTCTAACCTGCACAATCTATTCGAGATAGCAAGGTTTTTTATCTGTCCGCTATGTACAGGGTTTTTTTTTAATTGCACTAATTTTGCCTCCTTCACGACTCAAAGGAAGTTCCTTCATTCTATCTGAAACTCTGCCTGCTTCTGAGGTTTCATTCTCGGAATAATAGCAACAGCAAATATTTTGTTAACTGCATACTACATTCCAGGCATCCTGCTAAGCACTTTGAACGTATTATCTCATTTATTTCTATCAACAACCCTGTGGAGCAAATACTATTATTTTTCCATTTTACCAACAAAGAAACTGAAACTCAGAGAGCCTAGGTAGCCTGTTCAAGGTGGCACAACTGGTCAATGTCAAGCCCAAGATAAGAACATAGACTACTGACTGCAGATCCTGTGCACTTCACCACTATCCTCCTCTGCCTCCCAACATTAATTCTGAGGTCACTGCACTGGATTGCTCAGGCTTCAGTCTCCTATCTAGTAACTGTAATCTGGACTTCTAGAATATTCTTCTTACATTTCAAGTGTCAACTGGTCCCATGCCCTGACTCATAGCATATCTATATATAACTATATGTCTTATCCAATCGGATATACTATTTTAGTCTTGGTCTCTTTATTTACTATGTCTTGGAAGGGTCTTCAGAGTCCAGGTTTGTTTCCTGGGTTTACGGGTCTGGAATCAGGATCATAAGCTCATCCATCCAAAGTAACAAAACACTGAGTAGTCTGGGGTTGGTTGGTTTTGTTTTGTTTTATTTTTAAAGTGATCTGCATATTTTCTCTCCTGGGAAGACCTGTATACACAGTTAAGGTCTTATCACCGCATTCTCCTTTTTGAACCTTTTCTACACCAGATGAAGGCCACTTCTCACTAGTTTTTATCTTTTCCATGAAGATAAACGTGATGGCATATGCAATGTGTCTGGAGCCTAACAGATGCACAAGATTGTTTTTTCCTACTAGCCTGTGAACTCCCAGAAGACAGGGATGATGTCAAATTCCTCTTAGCACACCCAGAACCTAAAAGAGTACCTAGCACCTAATTAGCTCCCTTCCTTTCCCCCTCTTCTTTCCCTTTATAGAGAGAACCCTCTGCAGAGAGTATGGCTTCTAATTTGCCTCAAGAAGTATATTATTTCTGACACTGACTTCTTTCACATTCATGACTTACCAATGTCTACCCTGTGGTCTGCCTCATTTTGGTTTATAGAAACAGCTCTTCACATCCCACACCTTGGCACCTGATAGACAAACAAATCGTCATGTACTTCTTTTGGGCTCATCAACCAGCTACTTTTGGATCATGACAGAATCTTCTTTCTGCCTCTTTACCCTGGGTGGGGGCCCTCAGGGTATACTATCAGCAGAAGAAAATATTACTTCTTTGTAAATGAGGCTGCAGCTCTTCATCTAAAAAAATATGTTCTCTTTCTTGAAAGCTCAAGAATAAAATTCCACCACTGGAGCTTTAATCGAAAAGATTAAAGTCCAAGAGACCATTAATTTGTCTATATATTGTTGCCTGAACATTTTTAAAGAAACCTCTGATGTTTTCAAACACAGATGACCACTTTGATCTATACATCACAAATACCAAAATTTGGCGAAGGAAAGGAATGAAATGAACTATAAACATTTTCCTAAGCAGTTTTATAAATACAAATGAAATATTATAACCCAGCAAACAAAATGGCTAGTGGTAGATTTCTAAATGCATTTTATAGTTACATATGCAACATTGACATTATTTTGCTTTTCCTTCTCAGTAATAAATATTTCATGAAAAAATGCTAGAATCATTGATCAGCAGGGAGTTCAATACTATGAGTCTTTTACAAAGCAAGTCATAAATGTTCTGAAGTTTCAAAACTGTCTAGACAATATCAGGAATTGTAGTGGTAAAGGTATGAAATTTTCAATACTTGTTCAATCTTTTTCCTTCCTAGAACCAATATGGTTCACTGAAATTATCAAAATAAATACATATATCAAGCAAAAAATAAATGAGATTAAATCACCTAAAACTTTTACTTACAGACAAAACCCTCAGAGAGCTCTTTGTCATCCTTTTATAAACACCAGGATATGGTTTAATGCTGTCTACCACAAAAGTAATCACAGATTTCTGCCTTGTGTGCAATTATTTTTACAATGTACTGCAGAATAAAGAGTAAAATCTAAAATCGTAGATATAGACACAAGCAACAAAGGGCTGGAAAGTGTCTCAAGTGAAGCTGTAATACCACATATTATTTTGAAGTAAAACAAAGTCAATTTTCCTAGCAACTTTTTTGTAGACTGCGTACACAATTCAGAACCATCTGGCTATCACAGAAGCTTTGGAACCCGAAATGGTACATACTGCACTCCTATAAAATCCTTTAGCACTTACTGGCATTTAACAGGTATTAAAACTACTAGCTTTCTACAGAGGTTGTTCCAACTTGTGTTCCCAAGGTTCATAGAATTTTAAGAAGGTAATATTGATTTTGAGGTATTGTCAGCATTACAAAGGGTCTAGTAAAATGGTCCATTTGCCTGTGATTAGGCTACATGTAATTATAATAATAGTAATAATAATAACAATAGAATTCATTGAATCCTCACCAAAATCCTAAATGAAAAATGGCAAGTCGCTGCTTTTGGGTTAGAATTATATCAACTTTGTATAAAAGAACTTCACAGTTATATAGGCTTTCTTAATTTTAAATGAATGAGTAATCTCTTATTAATTGACGTCCTTTGATATGCATGCAGAATCTTTTAAAAATTGGCATCTGCAAGTGAAAAAATATGATGGAACAATTGATGAAAAGACTGAGAACTACTGTTTGGTGAATATTTACCTTATTTATTCTAATAGAATATGAGGTCACTGAGGGTAATAAAGACCACTTCCACAGAGTAAAGCATATTGTCCAGCTTATAACAATCCCGCCCTGAATACATGCTGTTTACTTGATATATAAAGTAATAAAAGAAGCTAGAGACTTCTAGTGGCATTGCTTACCTTTAAAATTATCACTCAGGATGATATGGTGCTTTTCCACAATTGCTTTATGCCCCAGAGAAGTTAGCTTAGGTGGGCCAGGATCTGACCTACTAGAGTAATTCTTAAGTCCACTGAAGAGAGTACCTTTAACAACAAACCAAATAGGAAGTTGTACTCAAAATATTGTACTAGGTCTCCTGGGGTTATTAATACCCAGTGCAGCAACACTTCCTATGTCCATTTCACTATTTCTGAACCCTTTTCTTAAACACCAAAACATAAACAGCAAAGAGAATGAGAAAAATCTGTTCAACAGCAACCTCATAAGGTCACAGGCTAGGGCTGTTGAGTATCGTTAAGTGTATATGAGTTTTAGTGCCAGTGGATGCACTTACTCTATCACATGCTAGAAGTGAAGAAACCACTGAAGAGTGTTATGCAGTGCCTGTACCACATAAGAAGCAGCTGCTACCATTCTGTGTTGAGTCTTTACAAAGCATGTATAAGGATGTTATGTGTTTCTTTGCCATTCTGTTGTAGATTTGGCACCATAATTTTAAAAAGATCCCCATTTGGCAACATGAGTGTGAAGTTTTTGAAATCTCATTTTCTCCTCCTTCCTCATTAAAAACATATATATTCATACTGTATAGTGAACTTTTACGCCTGGCACCTTATTCACTTAAAATTGAATATTCAGAAAGATTTTAGGTAAGTAGTCATGTCCTATCCTAATATTAAACTCAGATGTAAACTTTTCGTAAGTTCAGTCTGCTGAATCAGCACAAGTCATGCCCACTGCCCGTATCATTGCCCTTATTTTGCAGTCCTGGTGACTAAGATAATAAATGGCCCTACTCAGTGGCAGCCTAGGTGGTCACAAATCCCAAAATTTGAGATTTTTTTTTTTTCAATGAGACTAAGCCTCGCTCTGTCACCCAGGCTGGAGTACAGTGGCGTGATCTCAGCTCACTGCAACCTCTAGCTCCTGGGTTCCAGCAATTCTCCTGTCTCAGCCTCCCAAGTAGCTGGGACTACAGGCACATGCCACTACACGTGGCTAATTTTTATGTTTTTAGTAGAGACAGTGTTTCACCATATTGGTCAGGCTTGCCTCGAACTCCTGACCTCAGGTGATCTGCCCACCTCAGTCTCCCAAAGTGCTGGGATTACAGGCTTCAGCCATCATGTCCAGCCAAAATTTGAGATATTCTAAAAGAGCAGTGCCACAACTGCAAGACTGCCACTATACCTCAAAGTCCCTCCATCACAGTCATTTCTTTGGGTTTAGGTATTATGATCCCTGTTAAAATGCACATGTATTCCTCAGTAAGGGTAAAACGTTAGGTGATGTGATATGATGGAGAGTACAGACACTGGAACTAGTAAAATTTCATTTTGAAGCCAGGCTTCACTAAGTCCCAAATTTGGGTATTCCCATACCTTTAAATCGGAGGCAGTAGAATACACTTTGAAAACTATTACTATGGGTACCTGTAATACCTTATAGCAGACGTCCCCAAACTTTTTACACAGGGGGCCAGTTCACTGTCCCTCAGACCGTTGGAGGGCCGCCACATACTGTGCTCCTCTCACGGACCACCAATGAAAGAGGTGCCCCTTCCTGAAGTGCGGCGGGGGCCGGATAAATGGCCTCAGTGGGCTGCATGCGGCCCTCGGCCGTAGTTTGGGGACACCTGCCTTATAGTCATCAAAAGGGACAATGTGCTTAAAGTATCTAACACATAGTAAGCACTCTAATAGTAGCTCTTACTATGATTAATAATCGCTTACACTTATGACCACAGCATCCAGAGAAGAACCTGAAGGATAGCGAAAGGGAACTAACACTTGTGGGGCTGAGACGTTCAGTAAATTCTTTGGAGTCACACAGCTAGTGAATAATAGATCATGTAGTGTAACTTAGTTTTCTCTGACTCCAAAGCCCAGGTTTATGCCATAGAAACCTGCTGCCTTTTCTTGCATGTGTGCAGCCTGGAAGAGAGCAGTGATTTGACAGCCTCAATGATTCAGATTGTTTTGAAAAAGGTTGACCCTGAAAGACTGTGTAATCATATTAAAATATATAAAAGCTATGCACAGGGTGAATCTGTTTTCATAAAGGCCTAAAAGCATGCCAATGAACAACAGGGTCCATTTTTGAAGTCATAAAAAAACAATTATAGTGAAATCTGGAATGACCTACTGGTATATGAAAACGGACTATGCTGAAACATGCCCAAGTCTCATCTGTGCCCCATCTTCCCAAAATTCCAAGGAGCTATCAGCCCACATGAGTATCATAAAACCCACCTCCAATTCAGAAATTCTAGTTTTGGGTCTGACATCCCTAAACCCTTCCTCTGAAGTGTTCCCCTCCAAAGTAACCAAGGCCCTCCCAGTAATTATGATTCTGAGGGAAGTGAAAATGCTGGCGGGGCAAAGTCACTTTTGTTCTCTGTCCCCATACCAAGCAGGTAGCTGGCCTCCACACCCCTTCACCTCAGGGAACATTTGTCTTGTGAGCAGACAGGCTACAGCCTGGCCTTTTTCCAGAATCCTAAACACCCTGATAGGATTATGCATAGGGGACAGGGGACAGTGATTTGGAAGAAAAATGCAGGAGGGAAATTTCTGTTCACTGGACATCAGGGGACCTCGGAGAGAGAGGATCTCAGGAAAATGACTTCTTGGTATACAGGAGGTTGGACCCCAGGCACCAGAGCTCTCAGCCTAGGCAGAAGCACCCTCCCCAACTCACCCCTCATGTCCCACCACCCTGGAGCAGAAGACATGCTCACCTTCAAGGGACTATGTGGACCTGGACAGTGAGGGTAGAAAGGACAATCACGATAGATTGAAGGTCCTTCTTGGGTAATTTCTCATAAGAGGAAGGTCCCTCCAGTAGTAAATGAGATTGAACTGCAGTAGTAGGGAGGAAAGATGCAGATTTAAGCTTCCAACTCTAAGAAAACTTGCCCTGAGACACACATTACGCAGAAGACACAGGAATCAAGTACACACCCTTTATTACCAGGTAGGATCAGAAAAACCCTGGCAAAGGTTGATCTTGATGAGCTGGGCAGGATTTCATGGGAAAACTTGTAACGTCTTTAGCTTGGACCGAAGGCAGATCTAACCAACCACTCCTGAGCTCCACCCTGGGTCCCTCCTCGCCTTGCACCAGAGGCCTTGGGGGAGCCTATAAAGAACACACAAAAAAGGAGGGGTCCAGGGGCATTCCCAAGAGTGCTCGCCCCAGTCCAATTGTATTTTTAACCCAATTAGTCCTCCCAAGAGAAACACCATCCATAGCCCAGTGCCCCTTATGTCTGTCTGTCTGTCCTTGAACTCCATTTTGTTCTTCATCCACTACTGACTAGAAAGGGATCTGGAATGGGGGCAGTCTGAGGCTGAGGCCTGGAGTATGTAGTGAACTCTCCCCAAAATACCCCAACGGTCTCTCAAGCAGGCTGGTGGGCAACCAGGAAAACAGCTATCCCTCTCAAAGGAGGAAATCAGCAGACAATCAGAAAATCTCTGCCTGCACTTCTGTAAGGCCACTTTCCTGAACTTTGCCACTGCTTGTCTCACCTGCAAATCAATGAGACTAGCAGTTTGGTTCCTCAAGGCCATTAGTGAAAGTCTCTTTCACATTGCTCACAAAACTGCAAAAAATGGATCTAGTTGTTATTTAAATTGGTTTTTCCCAAGGCTACACTACATGCAAGGCAAAGAAGACACCCCTGATACAATTTGTATCCCAAATTATGCTCTCTCCTATCTTCTAACCACTCAGCAATAAGGATTATGATGTGTGCACCAAAAAATAACATGTGCACCAAATAATAACATATAAGTCTAGCTCCTAATACATACTAGACAATAACTATTTAATAAACTAAATGAAATTTATCAAAATTGCTATTATCTATAAAATTTAACACTACAACCCCCACAAACTCTTCTAAGTTAATTCCTTGCCCCAATGGAAAAATTCAATCCTAACAAAACAATTCTGCTCTTCCTTTTCCCCCTAATGAATGTCAAACCATCGCTTCTTCTCTGATTTCCTCTCCCTCCTCTCCACTGCAGCTGTTAGTCTACCGTCAGTCTCACTGAGGTGTGCGTCCATCAGAAGTGAGGTGCTATTTCTTTTGGCCTTGGAAGATCTTCTAAGGGGACAGGTTCAGCTTCTTCAGCAACAAGCAAGTTTGGTGGGGATGAGATACAAAAATAAGACCTCACCTATAAAACCAATGAAGAAAACATGAACACTGCAGTAGTTTCCAGAGGAAAAATAGCATTTTCAAGGAAAAGTGTTGTTTCTAAAATTTCTTTCCAAAGGAATAATAGCATTTTCAAAGAAAAGTACCATCCCTAAAATTCAACATAGCTTCTAACTCTAAAATCAGGCAACTACTCCCAGCCACATACAGGGCATTTTCAGGAAAAGGAGTGAAACAAAAAGGAAAAGAAAAGACTTCGTGACTCCAACTTCTCCAGGGTGTTAACCAATCAGCATCAGCCATCCAGAATCTCTTCTCCAGGGTGTTAACCAATCAGCATCAGCCATCCAGAATCTACCACCTGCAAAACGTAAATGCAATCAGAGGAAATCCCCTATTTAAAGAGCAAATATGATACTCAAAATTAGTCCATCTCTGTTCAAGTAAATGAATAAAATAAGAATATAAATTTTCTTATCTGTATATCCACAATAATTTTTTAAATGGCTAATTTGGGTAATGGGATAATAAATTATTTTAATTTTTAATTTTGTCCATAATTTCGGTTTCAACTTTTCTGTGAAGTAAATAAGCTATATTTTAATCAGAAGGGGGTCTTAGGAAATTAGTTTCTCTTTGGAGTGTGTCCATTCTTACTTACCTTTCTGAAATCAGTGAGTTTGTCCTCCACTCTCAAATGGCACATGGATGTTCTTGCATTTATAGCAGACCGGACGCCATGAAAAATTCATGGCTTTACATGGGCATTTCCAGCTCGCTGGAATTGGCAATGAGGCACACTTCTCCTGTTGCTGGGATCCTGAGACTTGATTCACTTTTGGTTGCTTGGCCTTCTGCTCCTCAGGCTGCTGCTGCTTTTTTGGGCTTTCTCTGACACCATGGCTCCTGCTGTCCCCCAGGGGAGTGTCCTGGGGCCTCTCTGGACCTTCTTCTGGTTTGCAGCTCCTGCTGAACACCAGGGTGGCCGTCCCCTGGGCTCCCTCTGGATTTCCGTCCTGGCTGTAGCTTCTGCTGTCTCCCTGGGGGACTGTCCCCTGGGACGTCTCTGGACCTTCTTCCTTGATATGACTTTCGCTGCCCCCCAGGGGGACAGTCCCCCAGGGCTTCTTCTGACCTTCTGGTTTGCTTCTTCTGATAACCACCAGGGTGGCCATCCTCTGGGCCCCCTCTGAACTTCCTTCCTGGCTGTAGCTTCCACTGTCTCCCCTGGGGACAGTCCCCTGGGGCCTCTCTGGACCTTCTGGTTTGTGGCTCCTTCTAAACACCAGGGTGGGCCTCGTCTGGGCCCTCTTTGGACCTTCTTTCTGATTCTGTGTCTTTTTGGGCCCCTGGGGTCTTTCTGTACCTTTTTCCTGCAAGTGGCTTCCGTGGCTCCACAGTGGGGCTGTCCCCTGGGGCCTCTCTGAATCTTCTTCTTGGTTTTGGCACCCACTGTCCCCAGGGAGGGGCATTCCTTGGGACCTCTCTGAATCTTCTCCCTGGCTGTGGCTTCTGCTGTCTCCTAAAGGGAATGACCCCTGTAGGATCTCAGAACCTTCCTCCTGGATGCAGCTTCTCTGGTACCACAGAGGGGCCACCTCCTCCTGGAAGTCCACTGCAGGCCACTGGCAAGGTGGGTGGATCTCAGGAGGAGGCATCTGAAGTGGGACTGCTGCTGCTTCTGCTCCCATGTCTACAGCAGGTGGTACACCTGGCAAGAATGGGACTTCCATTGAAAATGGTGGCGGGCACGGGAATGGATCTGGCACTGGCACTGGCAGAGGAGACTGCATGGCCTCGGCCCAGGGACTCAGGGGTTCTGGCACACAAAGAACATCTGTCAGGGTTGGCGTCTGGGCATTAGCATGTGGCCCCATGGCCACTTTCCCTCTCTGCTGCTCTGTAGCCAGGGGCCATGCCACAGCCCCATGCTGCTCTGTTTGCGGCCCAGCCATTATTTCATGGGCCAGTGGAGCAGCCTGGGGAAACCTCTCAACCTGGAGAAGCCTCCCGTACAGCCCATCACGCTCATTCAGCGCCTGCTGCAAAGCGGACTGCGTGAAGCGCAGCTGCGTTGCCGCCGCCTCACGCTCCAGGCGCAGCTGCTCCAGCTGGGAGGTCAGAGCCCAGGAGGCCGCCTGGCGCTCCTCCACATGCCCTTGCAGCTGCCGAACCTGGCACAGCAGCTGCTCCCGCTGCCTCACGGCCGCTCGCACACTCAAAGCCAACGCGCTCCAAGTGCAGGCCCTCTTAACGGACCGCGGCACGTTCGGGTCGGCCACAATGGCCCGAAGCTGGTCCTCTACCTCGTTCCACGGCCGCGAGCGGAAGGCCACGTAAAAGGCTGGGCCGCCCCCATTCATGTGGACTTCATCATTAATGAATCTGATCACATCATTGTGGCGGAACCCGCTGGCGTGGTCTCCAAAATTCACTGCCATGGCGGCTGCGGCCTAGTCAAGTAGCTGCCTCACGAGCGTTGCCTCGGCTGCGGCCGCCGCTTCCAGTACAGGCTGCAGCCGCCAACCAGTCCGTCCCTCCCCTGTCCTCTCAGTCTTACTATAGTCCTTGCTCAGTCCTGGCCTCCTCCTCGGCCTCCTTCCTCCCTCACTCCCTTGTTCTCACAAAGAGTGAAGCAGGACCCCCTCGCCACACCAAACCAGACGAGCGACTCTGCGACACACCACAGAGAGAAGCTGAATCATGCCGCAAGGCCTGCTGGGACCCGGAAGGCTTGCTGGAACCAGCTTCCGTTGGCGCCGCACGCCCCACAGGGAACATGGGTGTATGCAGACTGCAGTGACCCAACAGAAACGACCCGGATGGCCTGCTGGAACCAGCCTCCGTTGGCGCCGCGCTCCCCACAGGGAACATGGGTGTACTGCAGACTGCAGTGACCCAACAGAAACGACCCAGAAGGCCTGCTGGAACCAGCCTCCTTGGCGCCGCGCTCCCCACAGGGAACATGGGTGTACTGCAGACTGCAGTGACCCAACAGAAACTTTGTTTCCAAGAGCTTAGAGAGGATAATATTCAGCATCATGGAATGAATTCCTAGCCAGGTGATGGAGTTGGATAGTTGTATACATGGATGCTGTTCTTTTCTTTTTCTTTCTTTCTTTCTTTTTTGAGATGGAGTCTCATTCTGTCGCCCAGGCTGGAGTGCCATGGTGCAATCTTGGCTCACTGCAGCCTCAGCCTCCTGAGTAGCTGGGAATACATGTACATGCCACCATTGCCCGGCTAATTTTGTATTTTTAGTAGAGACAGGGTGTCACCATATTGGCCAAGCTGGTCTCAAGCTCCCCTGACCTCAAGTGATCTACCTGCCTTGGCCTCCCAAAGTGTCCATTAACATAGATTTATATTGTGTTATGCAGCTGTCTGTTAAATCTCTTGTTAAAAAAGATAAATTATGGCTGGGTGTGGTGGCTCATGCCTGTAATCTCAGCACTTTGGGAGGCCAAGGCATGGTGGCAGGCATGGTGGCGGGCACCTGTAATCTCAGCTACTCAGGAGGCTGAGGCAGGAGAATTGCTTGATCTTGGGAGGCGGAGGTTGCCATGAGCAGAGATCAAACACTGCACTCCGGCCTGGGTAACAAGCGTGAAATTCTGTCTGGAAAAAAAAAAATAGAGAAGTTATAAGCCAAAAATACATTAATTTTTTTTTAACCTACATTGATACCTTTACAATGTGCTTTTTGTTTAAATTCTAGTTACTGTCTAGTGCAGCTTGGAGGACTCCCTTTAGCATTTCTCGTAGGGAAGATCCAGATCATAGAGGAGGATTTGTTCAAAAGGAAAAAGAGATACCCTCTCAGATCAGAGTTGACCAGATAAAGATGGGAGTGAATGTACAAGGACATCATGCGTCATTTACTTGCTTTTCTTGATGACAGGGATTCTAAGTTCATCTGTTCAGGAGCTAAGGGAAGTGTGCAGATAGTATGACTGACTCCATGGAATGTCTGAAGTCATAACTGAGATTACAAGAGATGGAGCTGAGACAAGCTCCCATGTATATACCTATCCAGCTCGGTCACCTGGCTAGGAATTCATTCCATGATACTGGATATTGTCTTTTCTGGCTGGGCACAGTGGCTCATGCCTATAATCCCAGCACTTTGGGAGGCCAAGGCAGGTAGATCACTTGAGGTCAGGGGAGCTTGAGACCAGCTTGGCCAATATGGTGACACCCTGTCTCTACTAAAAATACAAAATTAGCCGGGCAATGGTGGCATGTACATGTATTCCCAGCTACTCAGGAGGCTGAGGCTGCAGTGAGCCAAGATTGCACCATGGCACTCCAGCCTGGGCGACAGAATGAGACTCCATCTCAAAAAAGAAAGAAAGAAAGAAAAAGAAAAGAACAGCATCCATGTATACAACTATCCAACTCCATCACCTGGCTAGGAATTCATTCCATGATGCTGAATATTATCCTCTCTAAGCTCTTGGAAACAAAGTTTCTGTTGGGTCACTGCAGTCTGCAGTACACCCATGTTCCCTGTGGGGAGCGCGGCGCCAAGGAGGCTGGTTCCAGCAGGCCTTCTGGGTCGTTTCTGTTGGGTCACTGCAGTCTGCAGTACACCCATGTTCCCTGTGGGGAGCGCGGCGCCAACGGAGGCTGGTTCCAGCAGGCCATCCGGGTCGTTTCTGTTGGGTCACTGCAGTCTGCATACACCCATGTTCCCTGTGGGGCGTGCGGCGCCAACGGAAGCTGGTTCCAGCAAGCCTTCCGGGTCCCAGCAGGCCTTGCGGCATGATTCAGCTTCTCTCTGTGGTGTGTCGCAGAGTCGCTCGTCTGGTTTGGTGTGGCGAGGGGGTCCTGCTTCACTCTTTGTGAGAACAAGGGAGTGAGGGAGGAAGGAGGCCGAGGAGGAGGCCAGGACTGAGCAAGGACTATAGTAAGACTGAGAGGACAGGGGAGGGACGGACTGGTTGGCGGCTGCAGCCTGTACTGGAAGCGGCGGCCGCAGCCGAGGCAACGCTCGTGAGGCAGCTACTTGACTAGGCCGCAGCCGCCATGGCAGTGAATTTTGGAGACCACGCCAGCGGGTTCCGCCACAATGATGTGATCAGATTCATTAATGATGAAGTCCACATGAATGGGGGCGGCCCAGCCTTTTACGTGGCCTTCCGCTCGCGGCCGTGGAACGAGGTAGAGGACCAGCTTCGGGCCATTGTGGCCGACCCGAACGTGCCGCGGTCCGTTAAGAGGGCCTGCACTTGGAGCGCGTTGGCTTTGAGTGTGCGAGCGGCCGTGAGGCAGCGGGAGCAGCTGCTGTGCCAGGTTCGGCAGCTGCAAGGGCATGTGGAGGAGCGCCAGGCGGCCTCCTGGGCTCTGACCTCCCAGCTGGAGCAGCTGCGCCTGGAGCGTGAGGCGGCGGCAACGCAGCTGCGCTTCACGCAGTCCGCTTTGCAGCAGGCGCTGAATGAGCGTGATGGGCTGTACGGGAGGCTTCTCCAGGTTGAGAGGTTTCCCCAGGCTGCTCCACTGGCCCATGAAATAATGGCTGGGCCGCAAACAGAGCAGCATGGGGCTGTGGCATGGCCCCTGGCTACAGAGCAGCAGAGAGGGAAAGTGGCCATGGGGCCACATGCTAATGCCCAGACGCCAACCCTGACAGATGTTCTTTGTGTGCCAGAACCCCTGAGTCCCTGGGCCGAGGCCATGCAGTCTCCTCTGCCAGTGCCAGTGCCAGATCCATTCCCGTGCCCGCCACCATTTTCAATGGAAGTCCCATTCTTGCCAGGTGTACCACCTGCTGTAGACATGGGAGCAGAAGCAGCAGCAGTCCCACTTCAGATGCCTCCTCCTGAGATCCACCCACCTTGCCAGTGGCCTGCAGTGGACTTCCAGGAGGAGGTGGCCCCTCTGTGGTACCAGAGAAGCTGCATCCAGGAGGAAGGTTCTGAGATCCTACAGGGGTCATTCCCTTTAGGAGACAGCAGAAGCCACAGCCAGGGAGAAGATTCAGAGAGGTCCCAAGGAATGCCCCTCCCTGGGGACAGTGGGTGCCAAAACCAAGAAGAAGATTCAGAGAGGCCCCAGGGGACAGCCCCACTGTGGAGCCACGGAAGCCACTTGCAGGAAAAAGGTACAGAAAGACCCCAGGGGCCCAAAAAGACACAGAATCAGAAAGAAGGTCCAAAGAGGGCCCAGACGAGGCCCACCCTGGTGTTTAGAAGGAGCCACAAACCAGAAGGTCCAGAGAGGCCCCAGGGGACTGTCCCCAGGGGAGACAGTGGAAGCTACAGCCAGGAAGGAAGTTCAGAGGGGGCCCAGAGGATGGCCACCCTGGTGGTTATCAGAAGAAGCAAACCAGAAGGTCAGAAGAAGCCCTGGGGGACTGTCCCCCTGGGGGGCAGCGAAAGTCATATCAAGGAAGAAGGTCCAGAGACGTCCCAGGGGACAGTCCCCCAGGGAGACAGCAGAAGCTACAGCCAGGACGGAAATCCAGAGGGAGCCCAGGGGACGGCCACCCTGGTGTTCAGCAGGAGCTGCAAACCAGAAGAAGGTCCAGAGAGGCCCCAGGACACTCCCCTGGGGGACAGCAGGAGCCATGGTGTCAGAGAAAGCCCAAAAAAGCAGCAGCAGCCTGAGGAGCAGAAGGCCAAGCAACCAAAAGTGAATCAAGTCTCAGGATCCCAGCAACAGGAGAAGTGTGCCTCATTGCCAATTCCAGCGAGCTGGAAATGCCCATGTAAAGCCATGAATTTTTCATGGCGTCCGGTCTGCTATAAATGCAAGAACATCCATGTGCCATTTGAGAGTGGAGGACAAACTCACTGATTTCAGAAAGGTAAGTAAGAATGGACACACTCCAAAGAGAAACTAATTTCCTAAGACCCCCTTCTGATTAAAATATAGCTTATTTACTTCACAGAAAAGTTGAAACCGAAATTATGGACAAAATTAAAAATTAAAATAATTTATTATCCCATTACCCAAATTAGCCATTTAAAAAATTATTGTGGATATACAGATAAGAAAATTTATATTCTTATTTTATTCATTTACTTGAACAGAGATGGACTAATTTTGAGTATCATATTTGCTCTTTAAATAGGGGATTTCCTCTGATTGCATTTACGTTTTGCAGGTGGTAGATTCTGGATGGCTGATGCTGATTGGTTAACACCCTGGAGAAGTTGAAGTCACGAAGTCTTTTCTTTTCCTTTTTGTTTTCACTCCTTTTCCTGAAAATGCCCTGTATGTGGCTGGGAGTAGTTGTGTGATTTTAGAGTTACAATCTATGTTGAATTTTAGGGATGGTACTTTTCTTTGAAAATGCTATTATTCCTTTGGAAAGAAATTTTAGAAACAACACTTTTCCTGAAAATGCTATTTTTCCTCTGGAAACTACTGCAGTATTCATGTTTCCTTCATTGGTTTTATAGGTGAGGTCTTATTTTTGTATCTCATCCCCACCAAACTTGCTTGTTGCTGAAGAAGCTGTACCTGTCCCAAAGTGCTGGGATTACAGGCATGAGCCACCACACCCAGCCCCCCAATTTTTTTTTTTTAAAGAAAAGAGAGAATTTTTAAAACTTTCCCACTCTTTGAGGATTGACTCTGTTTTGGGAAACTCCCTCAATGCTTACCCAGATCATTTATAATGCTGCCTTTGCCTTTACTTCCTTATATGTTGCAAACCTGAAAGTCAGCAACAAGCAGAAGTATAGCGTATTTTCCGGCGTTTTCTGAGCATGTCCAGTCTTGGGCTTGTACAAGGCTTTCTCAATTCTCTGATTTACGTTAGAGTTTTTTAAAACCCTCATTCTCCCACATATCTCTTTTTCTCAGCCTCTTTCTTCCCAGGACTTTTGGTCTATCTATTGCTTGTCCTGACTGCGATCCCTTGTCCCAGGCTCCTACAGCCAACACTTTTGCCTTTAAATGCTTTTGGTTAATGCCACCTGGAAACCTGACCCATCCCTGCAAATTCAGAGTCAGGTGGGCAAAACAGAAGTAAGCCCTTACATCTATCCTTCAGGGAGCTTCCAGAAAGATTAAAACACACAACCACAGTTCTTTCAGAATACGGCCCATATTGCACCATCTGGCACATGGCATCCTGTACCAGGAGTACAGACTGCTGTTTTCAAGGCTGCCTCCAGTCTAGTGTGTGGTGAAAGATAGACAGGCAATTTAAAGCACCAGAGAGCTCCCTTACTGCAAGGCAGCAGCTTCTTTATTCATTAAGCTTTCCCCTGGTTGTTATAAGCTTTGACTAGATTCCAGAGTTCTGCAAAAGTTAATTCTGACAGTATTTTCCAGCTCTATTAGATGCTTTTATGGAGGGATAACGACCTGAAGTTCCCTGCTCTGCCATTTTTTGTATAAAGAGAGCTATCATACCCCAAAGCTATAAGTAAGATTAACTTTATCTCCTTGTCAGCTATCACTCATCCTTCCAGCTCAATCACCACCTCCTCCAAGAAGTCTTTCCTGACCACTACACCACCAGTCCTGTGTAATTAGTTTTTTAATTCTTCTTTCTCTTCAGCTAGACTTGGTCCCTTGAGAACAGAGATTGTGTCCTTTCACCCCTGGATTCCTAGCACCTGCCATGGCTCCTATTACATGTAGTGCTTATAAATGCTGAAAGAAGGGAACAAAGCAATGGAAGATAGTGAAAAAGGAAAGAAAAAGAGAAAAACAGACTTTCACGATTTCTATAATCTTGGTTAAAGGTCACACTGAAAGCTATAAGGGAATATTCATGTCATATTTTCAATTCAGAGAAAAACAATTTTTTAAAGACACACACTTTCCTAAAGCAAAAATTTTACTGTATCCAAACTGATGCATCTGTCTTTGGGGAAGTGCTTTCATATACTGTTAAACTTTATAACAATTTCAAACTATTTCCAAATTAATGTAACAACACTTCATAAATGCCAGTGTGTTTTTAAATTATTAAGTTTAAAGTACTTTTGGCCTTTGAGCCCTTTATGGAATCAATTTCCACCATATTGAGACAGGAAGGTGATATATAATGGCCTACAAAGTGAGATTTAAAGGGTAACCTGGCTGAGTTATCATTCTTGATGAAACAATGATAATATCACAAATACCACCACACTTTACTTTGCAGGTGTGCAAGTTTGCAAAGTGTGAATGTATGTTTACAAGAGGTAGAACAATTCAATTGCATAAATTAATCAATCTGAGAAACCACATTAAAAACATAGCTAATTTGTACATGATTTTCAGTAAGTTCTTATACTTTCAATTTTAGTATAACCTCTGTCACAAAGCCTTCATAACAACTTTAAATGATAATCATTGATGATAAAGGAAGGAAAATAACATTTTAAAGTTCAGAGTTTTACTATGTATCTACATTTGTGCAGATTTAATCTCCTAGGAATCAAAAGTGGTAAATAGAATAGAGAAAAGGCACATAGAGTAAATACAAGCTATATATGCTGAGTACTGAGGAACAAGTTTCATGCTGCTTTAGGGAAATTTACATCTTTGATTACATATGCTTTCTTTTCTTGTACTTTGTACCCACAGTGACCTATTCAATATAGCTACCCAAGAGATGCCAAAAGAAAAGAAAGGAGGCAGCTAGGCAGTTAATCTCAGAAAGACTAGAATCACGTTCCCTTTTTTTTTCCATGTAAGCAGAACACATGGGCAGAAGCCCATACAACACAAGTGCAAACACAGCTGAACACAATGGCACATTGTGAGTGAATACACCTTACAATGAATTTCATCAGACCTATCTTGACAACATTCAGGGTTATTATTGTGTATGTAGTGAAATTAGCCATAAAGAGTAAACAGACATAAATTCATTTTCCGTAGACAAACGGTTTTTGTATTTTCTTTCTCTTTGTTAGCCCTTTAGTATCTGTAAGTAACATCCCTATTAAACATTTTCCCGGGAACCATTCACAAATTTACACCTCCCACCCCCACCCCCACCACAAACAAACCCATGCACACAATCTCTTATGTCTGCTTACATGCTAATGTGGCCTGGAGGACTCCAAAAAGCAGGCACTCTGGGACATTTAAGCTCTAGCCAGCTAATTGGCTAGCAAGTCACACTTGGATCACCACTCTTGGAGGGGAGGGCAGGGGCAGATGATTCATCAGCCAAGTGTAGGAATATGAAACAAAGGAGAATGGATGCTGGATCCCCAAAGATCTGAGAATCTTAAGGTTGGGGCAGAAGGTAGGAGGCTAAAACATAAAGGGAGGAATCAAGTAGGTTGCAGATCTATGAACAGTTAGTTACCCCAGAATAAGCACAGACTGACTGGTACAGAAAGACTAGGGGACACAACCTTTAAGACAAATCACTGGGCCTGAATTGGAGGAAACTGACAGGCCCCTTTGCCTTAGCAGTTCTTAGAAATAGCCTATCAATAGTGTCACTTACAAAAATTATTAATATAAATATGTCGATAGTAGAGTATAAAATGACTACTACTCTGGTTTTGATCTAATGGCAAGAGGGTGACTTCTAAAAACACTGGATACCTGAAGATCCAGTAGGCTATATCTGATGATTGAATAAACCAGAAGAGGTGAAGTCAGCATCTATTTTGCACTGGTGAGGATAGTACTGACAAGCTCAACTCTACACCACCCCATAATCTTTCAAATGCCACTTGAGCTATCCTTGTCATTTTTCCAACACTGTCTTGAGCCTTGAGCAGTGAAGTACAGATTGCTGTTAGACAGTGAGATCCAGTAGGATTTTATGAAAATTTTCTTAATCTGAGGAGGACAGGCCCAAAACCATTGACAGAAGAAATCAATTTTTCTTTCAGAATTCACTCATGGCTAAGAAGAGGATTTGGCTTTGTCACCAACTCATGCAGTGCCTAGACTCCGTACTCCATTATCATCTTGCTTTCCATAAGGCCGTGGCTAGAAAGCAGACCACTCTCTAAAGGTGCCACCCCATTCTTTCTTTCTTTCTTTCTTTCTTTTTTTTCTTTCAAGACAGAGCTTTACTCTTGTTGCCCAGGCTGGAGTGCAATGATGTGATCTTGGCTCACTGCAACCTCTGCCTCCCAGGTTCAAGTGATTCACCTGCCCCAGCCTCCAAGGTAGCTGGGATTACAGGCATGCACCACCATGCCTGGCTAATTTTGTATTTTAGGTAGAGATGGGGTTTCTCCATGTGGGTCAGGCTGGTCTTGAACTCCCAACCTCAGGTGATCCGCCCGACTCGTCCTCCCAAAGTGCTGGGATTACAAGTGTGAGCCACTGTGCCCAGCCCACCATTCTTTAGAAATTTGGGATTTGAATTTGGAAGAATCCAGATCACACAGTACCTTGTGCGAGGTAAAGGCCCTCATCACCCACTCTCATAATAAACATAACCCCCTCGACACACACACACATACGCTTCAGAGGAGACAGACCCTGCACCCAATAGAGCAGAACAATAAAAAAAAATTCAGCCCTGCTGTCTACCCAAGGGCAAACTCGGAGCCCTGTACCCTCACCAGAGGTGCTTCTATTCTAAAGTGCCATATGTCATCTCTCTTGGGACTGTACATTTTCACATCTGCCTTTACTGACTCAAATCTGAATGGACGCTTTTGACACTTTCTTGCCCATCATAATAGCCATGATTTAGAGAGTGTTTACTATGGGGTTATTACACAAAAAAAAATGCCTTTACCTCATTTAATCCTCAGAAAAACTCCATGTATTAAAGGTAAAATTAGCAACCCATTTTACAGACATACACTGGGGCTCATAAAGGTTAAGCATAAGTAATTTGCCCAAGATCACACAGCTAAGAAGTGGTGGACTTAACACTGTTTTGAGCACTTTGTCATACTTGGTTTAGAACTTTTTATTTAAAGAAATTTGATGTTAGTGATACAACTGAAGTCCTTCTCCATCACATTTTCTCCTTTCCTCCCTTGCTCCTTCCATCTCCAAAAGTAACCCAAGCCATATATCTTCCTGTGTATGTTTTTATAGATATGTATTTATCTATAAACAATATGTAGTATTACCTTTGTGGTAAACAATCACAACTTTTTTCAAATTTGCATTGTTCACTTTACATGTCTTCCACATCTTCCTGTGTTATAACTGTAGTTTAGTTCATTCATTTTAATTGCTGCTCACTCTTTGAATGTGCATTTCGGTTATTTCCAGTATTATCACCATTAGCAACAGTTGCAGTCAACAACACTGTACACCGCTGGTGGTATACATCTGTTTTTTCTGCCTATATTGTCAATTACTGAAAGAAATATACTGAAATCTACCATTATGACTGTGGGTTTGTTTAATTCTCCTTGTACTCTCAGTGTTTGCTTTTATACTTTGAAGTTATATTATTGGGAACATAAAAAAATTTAATATGTATCTCTGGAGAATCAAAACATTTATTTTTATAAAAATTTCAAACATAGTAATAACTTTACCTCTAGTAATTATTTTACCTTAAAGTCTATATTGCATGTTAATAATGGTGAGCTTCCTTGCTCTCTGCCACATTTTCTTCATTTTTGACATGGTAACTTCTTACTATATTGTCAACCTTCAGTGCTTTTGATAAGCCAACATTAATAATATATCCAGCATTTTTTGCTGCTTTCAGTAGGAGAAGTAGTCTGAATAAACTTATTCACCATTACCAGAAAGCAGAAGGTCTAAAGGCAAATTGAAAGCAGCACTCAGTTTCCAAATTCTTAGTCTTAGGGAAAAACAAAATTACCTCAGATAAGATGGGAAAGTTGCCAAGGAGAATGTACCTAAACTCTGTCAGAGCAAATGGAAGAGCTAAGTGAAGCTTTTCACATTAGGCATAACCAAGTTAACCCTGCAAAAATGAAAACAAATATTGTGGAAAAAGAATCTAGACTATAAAAATAACAATTCAAAGAATAGAAATATTTTGTTGTATTATAAAAGAACTTAACAAGAATATTAATTTAATGAACCAAGGGCTCAAAGACAAATAATATAACAACAGAAAAAGCAGAAAGGGGAGACTGCAGAACTAAGAAAAAAATGAGAAAAAAAGGCACCTTAACAGATCTATTAAATATATCAAAGATAACAATAAACCAGAATAGATATTACTGAAAATCATATTATGGCATAAACTAAAACTTGAGATAATTACAGTAAATGCAAAAAGTAATGTCCATGAGATTAAAGTAATTAGAAAGTAACACATATATATGTAGAACAAAGATGATCCAACAAAAAGATAGTTGATATCCTCGAAATAGAAACTCCTACTAAAGGGACAGAAAAAGACTTGCCTTCTTCCAAGACAATTCAATAGGGAAAAAACAGTCTTTTCAACAAATGCTGCTGAAACATCAATACCAGAGAATAAATTTGGACCCCGTACTTCATACTATATTAAAAAAACTAAACTTAAAATGGACCAAAGACTTAAACATAACAGTTATAGCTATAAAACTCTTAAAATCAAGGTCCACTGGAATAAAGATTTCGAAACAGAATACAAAAAACTGTTACCATAGAAGAAAATATTGATAAATTGGACTTTGTTCAAATTAAGAACTTCAGCTAACCAAAAGACACAAGGAAAAGACAAGCTACTTGTGATACATATATACAATAACAGACTCATATATAGACTCTAGAAAGAACACCTCCTACAAATCAACAAGAAAAAGACAAGTAACTCAGTTTTTAAAATGGCATTTCACAAAATTACTTGAATAAGCACATCACAAAACATAGCCAAATGGCCATTAAACATGTGAAAATACGTTCAACATCAGTCACTAGAGAAATGCAAGTGAAAACAATATCATTAAAATTCTATCAGAATGGTTGAAATTTAAAAGACTGACAACATCAAGTGATGGCAAGGATGTGGCACAAACAAAACTCATACATTGCTGACTGGTGTGTACAATAGCACAACCACTTAAGAAAACTATTTGACTTAGAAAACTATTTGACTATATTGTCAAATAGTTTCTTAAGTGGTTGTAGCTTATTAACCTACCCTCTGACTTAGCAATTCTACTTCTAGATATATACCTAAGATTACATACTCAAGATAACTGAGTACATATGCCCTTCAAAAGACATGCACAAGAATCTTAATAGCAGAATTATTTATAATAGCCACAAACTGGAAACAAGTCAAATATTTATCAATGGTAGAATGGATAGTCATATTTTCATACAACTGAATATGACAAGCAGCAATAAAAAAAAAAACTACTGTCACATACAAAAGTACGGTTGAATCTCACATACATAATGTTAAGCAAAAGAAGCTAGATATAACAGTACTTACAGTATGCTGCATTTATATGACATTCAAGAACAGGCAACACATATGGTAATTATCTTAGTCTGTTTTGGGCTGCTATAACAGAATATGTGAGACTGGGTAATTTGCAAAGAATGAAAATGTATTTTTTACAATTCTAGAGGCTGAGAAACGAATAATCAAGTTGCCAGCTTCTGATGAGGACCTTTTTGCTGCATTATAACATGGCAGAAGGCATCACATGACAAGAGAGAGCAAGAGATTAAACTCTATGCCTCAAGCCCTTTTATAATTGGCATTAATTCAATCATGAAAGTGAAGCCCTCATGACTTAAACACCTCCCATTAAGCCCCACCTTCCAATAATGTTGCATTGGGGATTAAGTTTCCAACACATGATTTTGGAGGTACCCATTCAAGCCATAGCAGTAAATGAGGTGGATTTTTTTTTTAAATAACCACAAGCTTTTCTGCAGCTCCTGCCATCAAGTTTATTCCCCACCTCTAGAATCTGAAATGGCCTTGTGACTTGACCAGTAGAATGCAGCAGGGATGACACTGTACAACTTCTGAGCATTCTGCTCTTGTCCTCTTGCTGCCCTGAGATTGTCAAGTAAAGCAACCCACTCTACCCTCTGAGGATTAAGCACCCAAATGGAGGGAGAGAGGCCCAGCTGATAGCCAGCACCAACCACAGTCATATGCATAAGACCATGTTAGACCATCTAGCCCTAGTCAAGCTGCCAGATGACTGCAGTCACCTACGTGGCCTCAGGTGAGACCAGCAGATGAACTGCCTTGCTGATCCAAGCCTATAATTCTGACCCACAGAATTAAAAGCCAAAAAAAAAAGGGGGTTATCATTTTAAGCCACCAAGTTTTTGGAATGCTTTCTAATAGGTAACTGATACAGTGATAGAAGACAGAATAGTGGTTACCCCTGGGGGGTGGATAGTGACTGAGAAGGAGCATATAAAAGGCTTCTGAGGTACTGGATATATTTCATTTCTTGGTCTGAGTTGTGGTTACGCAGGTGTATATTTACAAATTAAACTATATATTTATGTGAAAATTCATCAAGCTGTACAGCTAAGATTTGAGCACAATTTATATGTTATACTCCAATAATCTGTTTTAAAGTCAAGGTCCATTTGTCTTGGTTATCTCTGAGTATGACAGACAGAATAATGGTCCCCAGAGATGTCTTAATCCTTGGAACGTAACGTGAACACGTTAGGTTATATGGAAAGGGAAAATTACGATTGCAGATTTTAAAGATTGCTAATCAGCAGATAGGGAGGCTATCTTGTATTGTCCAGGTGGGCCCAATGTCCTTAAAAGTGAAAGAAGAGTAGAGTCACAGGGAGATGTCACTACAGACAAAGAGAAATGCAACATTACTGGCTTTGAAGATGGAAGGGAACCTCAAGCTAAGGAATGTTAAGTGGTCTCTAGAAACTGGAAAAGGCAAGGAAATAGATTCTCACCTAGAGTCAGCCCTGCCAAAACCTTGATTTTAGCCAAAGAGACCTATTTCAAACTTCAGAACCACAAAACTATAGGATAATAAATTTATGTTGTTTTAAGCCACTAAGATTGTGGTAGTTTGTTATAGCAGCAATAAAAATTGGAAACACTGGGTTGCTTACTGCTGCAAGAAACTGATTTCAATGCATTTTTTAAGTAAAATATACATATATAATTTACCATCTTTACCATTTTTAAGTGTACAGTTCAGTAGTAATGAATACACTTTTGTCCCCTTCATCCCCCATCCCTCCCCTTCCTGGCCTCTTGTAACCACAAATCTACTCGCTATCTTTATGAGATCCATTTTTTTAGTTCCCACCTACGAGTGAGAATATGTGATATTTGTCCTTCTGTGCTTGGTTTATTTAACTTACGATAATGGCCTCCAGTTGCATCCATGTTGCTGCAAATGACAAGATTTTATTTTTATGTCTGAATAATATTCAATAGTGTATGTATATACCACATTTTCTTTATCCATTCATCCATTGATGGGCACTTAGGTTGATTCCATGTTTTGGCTATTGTGAATAGTGCTGCAATAAACATGAGGATGCAGACATATTTGACATACTGATTTCCCTTCTTTTGAATATATACACAGTAGTGGAATTGCTAGATCATATGGTAGATCTATTTTTAGTTTTTTGAAGAACCTCTATACTGTTCTCCGTAGTGGCTGTACTAATTTGCATTCCTACCAATAGTGTTCAAAAGTTCCCCTTTCTCCACATCTTTGCCAGCATCTGCTGTCTTTTTAATAAAAGCCATTTTAGGGTGAGATGGTATCTCATTATACTTTTGATTTGTATTTCTCTGATGATTGGTGATACTGAGAATTTTTTCATATACTTGTTGGCCATTTGTATGTTTTCTCTTGAGAAATATTTGTTCAGATCTTTTGCCCATTTTTAAATCATATTATTTGTTTTTTTCCTATTGAGTTGTTTGAGCTCCTTATATATTCTGATAACTAATCCCATGTCAAATGGATAGCTTGGAAATGTTTTCTCCCGTTCTGTGTACTTCTTCACTTTGTTGATTGTTCCTTTCCTTTGCAAAGCTTTTTAGCTTGATGTAATCCCAAGCTTTGCTTTGGTCACCTGTGCTTTTGAGCTCTTACACAAAAAATATTTGCCCAGACCAACGTCCTAGAGCATTTCTCCCAACGTTTTCTTCTAGTAGTTGAATCTAGCAGGTCTTAGATTTAAGTCTTTAATCCATTTTGATTTAATTTTTGTGTAAAATGTAAGAGAGGGAATCTAGTTTCATTCTTTCGCATATAGTTACCCTATTTTCCCAGCACTATTTATTGAAAAGATGGTCCTTTCCCCCTTGTATGTTCATGGTGCTTTTGTTTGGTTTCTTTTTTATATTATTATTATACTTTAAGTTCTGGGGTACACATGCAGACCATGCAGATTTGTTACATAGGTACACACGTGCCATGGTGGTTTGATGCATCCATCACCCTAACATCTACATTAGGTATTTTTTCTAATGCTATCCCTCCCCTATCCCCCCACCACCCTGCTATCTCTCCCCTAGGCCTCCACCCCCTGACAGTCCCTGATGTGTGATGTTCCCCTCCCTGTGTCACCGTGCCTTTGTTGAAGAAAAGTTGGTTGTAGATACATGGGTTTATGTCAAGGTTCTCCATTTTGTTCCATTTGGTCTATGTGTCTGTTTTTATGCCAGTACCATGATGTTTTGGTTAGTGTAGCTTCGTAGTAAACATTAAGGTCAGGTAGTATGGTGCCTCCAGCTTTGGGTTTTTTTTTTGTTTTTTTTTTTTTTTTGCTCAGGGTTGCTTTGGCTATTTGGAGTCTTTCATGGTTTCATATAAATTTTAGGATTTTTTTTTCCTATTACTGTGAGGAATGTCATTGGTGTTTTGATAGGGATTGCATTGAATTTGTACATTTCTTTGGGTAGTACTGCCATTTAAACAATATTCTCTAGTCCATGAATCTGAAATAGCTTTCCATTTGTTTGTGTCTTCTTCTATTTTTTGTTTCATCAGAGCTTTATAGTTCCTTATATAGGTCTTTCACTTCTTTGGTTAGATTGATTCCTAGGTATTTTATATTTTTGTAGCTATTGTAAATAGGATTGCTTTCTTGATTTCTTTTTCAGATTGTTCACTGTTGGCATATAAAATGCTACTGATTTTGGGGCCGGGCATGGTGGCTCACACCTGTAATCTCAGCATTTTGGGAGGCTGAGGTGGGCAGATTACTTGAGACCAGGAGTTTGAGACCACTGTGGCCAACATGGAAAAATCCCATCTCTACCAAAAAAAATAGCTGGGTGCCGTGGCACATACCTGTAGTCCCAGCTACTCTGGAGGCTGAGACACGAGAATCACTTGAACCTGGGAGGCGGAGGTTGCAGTGAGCCCAGATCATGCCACTGTACTCCAGCCTAAGGAACTGAGCCAAACTCTGTCTCAAAGAAAGAAAGAGAGAGAGAGAGAGAAAAGAAAAGAAAAGAAAGAAAAAAATGCTACTAATTTTCGTATGTTGACTTTGTATCTGGCAAATTGACTGAACTCATTTATTAGTTTGAACAGTTTTTTGGTGGAGTTTTTAGGTTTTCCTAAGTATAAGATCCTGTAATCTGTGAACAACAGTAATTTGACTTCTTCCTTTCCAATTCTGATGCACTTTTTTTTTCTTGCCTAATTGTTCTGGCTTAGAACTTCCAGTATTATTGTCAATAATAATGGTGAAAGTGGGCATCCTTATGTTGTCCCAATCTTCAAAGGAAAAGGCCTTTGATTTTTTCACCATTCAGTATGATGTTAGCTATGGTTTTGTCATATACGGCCTTTATTATTTTGAGATACATTCCTTCTATACCCATTTTGATGAGGGTTTTATCATAAAGGGATGTTTAATTTTATCAAGTACTTTCTAGGCATCTACGGTTTTTAGTCTCTACTCTGTATCACATTCATTGATCACATTTATTGATTGCATATGTTGAACCATCGTTACATCCCTGGATGAATCCCACTTGATTATGGTGAGTGATATTTTTAATGTGTTGTTGAATTCAGTTTGCTAATATTTGTGTTGAGGATTTTTGCATCTATGTTTATTGGTGGTTTTGGCCTGTAGTTTTCTTTTTTGTTGTGTCATTGTCTGGCTTTGGTATGGTAATGCTGACCTCATAGAATGAGTTTGGACGTACTCCCTTCTCTTCAATTTTTTTTTTTTTTTTTTTGAGGCAGCGTCTCCCTGTGTCACCCAAGCTGGAGTGCAGTGGCACAATCTTGGCTCACTGCAACCTCTGCCTCCCAATCTCAAGAAATTCTCATGCCTCAGCTTTCTGAGTAGCTGGGATTGCAGAGGCACACCATCATGCCCAGTTTTTTGTTGTTGTTGTTTGTTTTTTTGTTTTTTTTTTGTAGAGACAGAGTTCATGTTGGCCAGGCTGGTCTCAAACTCCTGACTTCAAGCAATCTGCCCATGTCGGCCTCCCAAAGTGTTGGGATAACAGATGTGAACCACTGCACCTAACCTCTTTGTATTTCTGATATCTCAGTTGTTTTGTCTTCTTTTTGTTTCTGATTTTAGTTGGGTCTTCTCTTTTTTTTCCTTAGTCTTGCTAAAGGATTGTCAATTTTGTTTGTCTTTTCAATAAACCATTTCATTTCAGTGATCTTCTGTATTGTTTTTCAGTCTCGATTTCATTTATTTCTGCCCTGATATTTATTATTTCTCTCTTTCTACTAATTTTGTGTTTGGTTTTGTTTTTCTTGTCTAGTTCCTTGAGATGCATTGTTAGGTTGTTTATTTGAAGTTGTTCCACTTTTTTATATAGGTGCTTGCTGTGATAAACTTCCCTCTTAACAGTGCTTTTGCCATATCCCGTTGATTTGGTATTGCTGTATTTCCATTTTTCATTTATTTCAAGAAATTCTTTAATTTCCTTCTTAATAATTAAATTTAAACTTCTTCCTTGACCAGTTGATCACTCAGGAGTATGTTGTTTAATTTCCATACATTGTATATTTTCCAAGGTTCCTCTTGTTATTGATTTCTAGTTTTCATCCATTGTGGTCAAAAAATATCCTTGATATGATTTTTATTTTGTATAAGTTGTTCATACTTGTTTTTGCAGCCCAAGATATGGCCTATTCTAGAGAATGTTTCATGGGCTGATGAAAAGAATGTGAAATATCAGTTAGGCTACTAGATCTAATATGTAGTTTAACTCTGCTTTGTTGTTGTTGTTGTTGTTGTTGTTGTTGTTGTTGTTGTTGTCAATTTTCTATCTGGATGATCTGTCCATTACTGAAAGTTGGATATTAGATTCCCCTACTATTATTGTATTACAATCTATCTCTCCCTTTAGATCTACCAATGTTTTCTTTACATACTTGGGAGCTCCAGTGTTGCGTGCATATATATTTATAATTCTTCCATCCTCTTGCTGAATTGACTCCTTTATCATTATATAGTGACCTTCTTTGTCTCTTTTTTACAGTCTTTGACTTTATTTGATTTGACTCCTGCTCTTTTGTGGTTTCCAGATCCATAGAATATTTTTTTCAACCCCTTCAGTCTCAGCATATATTCTTTATCAATGAAGTGGCTTTCTCAAAGGCAGCATAGAGTTGGGTTTTCTTCTTTATCTATTCAGTCACTCTATGTTTTTTTAATTGGAGAATTAAGACCATTTATATTCAGTGATATTATTAATAAGTAAAGACTTACTACTGCCATTTTGTTGCTTGTTTTCTGGTTGTTTTGAGACTTCTCTCTTTCTTTACTCCTTTCTTCCTGTCTTCCTTTGTGGCTAAGTGATTATCTGTTAGTATGTTTTAATTTGTTGCATTTTATTTTTAGTGGATCTATTATAGATTTTTGTGCTATGATTACCAAGAGGCTTACAAAAAAAATCATGTAAATATAATAAATTAAAGAGATGAAAACTTATTTAGATGACAAATAAAAGAATAGAAACAGGCCGGGCGCGGTGGCTCAAGCCTGTAATCCCAGCACTTTGGGAGGCCGAGGCGGGTGGATCACAAGGTCGAGAGATCGAGACCATCCTGGTCAACATGGTGAAACCCCGTCTCTACTAAAAATACAAAACATTAGCTGGGCATGGTGGCGCGTGCCTGTAATCCCAGCTACTTAGGAGGCTGAGGCAGGAGAATTGCCTGAACCCAGGAGGCGGAGGTTGCGGTGAGCCGAGATCGCGCCATTGCACTCCAGCCTGGGTAACGAGAGTGAAACTCCGTCTCAAAAAAAAAAAAAAAAAAAAAAAAAAAAAAGAATAGAAACAAAGGTTTAAAAAAAAGCAAAGGAATTCTACAGTTTAACTCAATTTCCCCCCATTGTGACTTTTAATCGTCTCAACTTACATATTTTTATATTACTTATCTCTTAATAGTTGCTGTGGCTATTATGGTTTTTAATAGATTTGTCATTTGGGCTTTATACTAAAGTTATGAGTGGATTGAGTACCACAAATACAGCAATAGAATATTCTGGGTTTGCCTATGTACTTTCTCATTATGATTTTTTTTTTTTTAAGATGGAGTCTCACTCTGTCATCCAGCCTGGAGTATAGTGGTGTGATCTTGGCTCACTGCAACCTCTTCCTCCCAGGTTCAGGCAATTCTCCTGCCTCAGCCTCCTGAGTAGCTGGGATTATAGGTGCATACCACCATGCCCAGCTAAGTTTTGTATTTTTAGTAGAGACAGGATTTTACCATGTTGGCCAGGCTGGTCTCAAACTCCTGACCTCGTGATCCACCCGCCTTGGCCTCCCAAAGTGCTGGGGTTACAGGCATGAGCCACTGAGCCCTATGTTTCTAATTTTATCAGTGGTTTTTATACCTTGAAATGTTATCTTTTGCACAGCAGTGGTCTTTCTTTCAGATTGAAGAAATGCTTTTAGCGTTTCTTGCAAGATGGATCTGTGGGTCGTGAATTCTCTCAGCTTTTGTTTGTCTAGGAAAAACTTTATCTCTCCTTCATATTTGAATAATTTTCTGGATACAATATTATTGGATGGCAGGGCTGAAGATGGTAGCCTCCCCCCCTCCACCCGCCCACCCCGCTCCTGGCTCTGCCTGTCCTCAAAGATATTCCTCCCTTCAGGCAGTTAAGATCCATCTCTTAAGTTAAGGCAAGATGTATCTGTTTTTGTTTTTCTGTGTAGGAGGGTGAAGCCAGGTTGCCTCTGTGCTGCCATTTTATGACCAGAAGTCTCTCAGTGCATCTCATTACATCTCTTAGTGACCAGCAATCTCACTTCATACTCAATTACTTCTGCAGGTCTTAAAATAGACCTAGTAGAGCCACTTCCAGACAGTTCTTTTGTGTACAGACTCAGAAAACCAAGACTACAATGTAGGGCTGGCTTCATGGGTATACAGCCTGTGCAGTCACAGAGAGCACTGTGTTTGGAAGGGCCCCATACTTGGCCTAATGCTCTACTATTGCTGTCTTAAAATTCTTAATAATTTTTAAACAAGGGTCCCTGCATTTTCATTTTGCACTGGGCACTGTAAATTATATATTCAATCCTGCCACCATCCTCCTCCTTCCTCTTTACTCAGTACCAGGGCCAGCCCACCAGACAGACCACGCTCTAAGTTTTTTGAGACATTATTTTATGGATACTATTGTCCTTTCCTGACATTGGGCCTTGAAAAGGGCTACCCTGTCTACCTTGATGATTCCTTCTAAGTCTCAACAAATGGATTGGAATTTCTTTCCATGGATGTATGGTGAATGGCCTGCCCTCTCTCCGGACATACGCACATCTGCCTGGTGAACACTGGATAACTGAGATGACCTCTTGAAGACCTGTTCCAGGGTGCCCTTGTCACTCTGCCTGTATGGAGAGTGACTGGCAATTCCTTTCTCAGAAGAAGAAAAAAATCATCTCTGATAGAACACCACATTACATGTAAAATACTAGTGTCTGGGGATATTAAGAAGTGTTATAACAAAAAGGAGTTATATAGTCAAGGAAATTTGTCAAATTGAGTTTAAAAAATTAAATAGCCTTTTTTTTTTTTCTGGGGGACTTCTCAGCTTGCTTAATGTGCTCAAGGACATATGACCCTCCAAGGTGGGGTATAGGGAGGACTTCATAAACTCCTTCAGGAAGACATCACTTTTCTCTTAGGGATCTTGCTGGACTAATTTTCCACAGAAAAAGTTTTAACAAATGCTCTTCTAAACAAATTAAGCTCTTGCCAAGCAAACTGAGGCTTTAGTTTATCTCCTTTTCCATAGGAATTTGCAAGAAAGCCAGCACACACCTAAGTGAGGAAACATTCTTTATCACTTTAACTATTCCCTTTCTTTGCCCCTCTGCTCACACATATAGTCTACATAGAAAGACAACAGCTTAGAGAGTGTATATTTAAGTATGTACTTCTTGGGTGGGATGATGATGACGATGATGATGATAGCTAACATATATCAAACACTTGCTCTGCAGCAACAAGCACTGTTCTAAGTACTTGTTGCATATCATTTTATTTAACAACATGGCCTACTTTAAAAATAGCCCACATTTGTAATGCAAGGAACCTCAATTTATGATTGATAAATCTGAATGAACACAGCTGATGGTAAACCCAGTAATTTTTTTTTTTGGGGGGGTCACAAAGTAGCAGTATTTCCAGCAGCATATCTCCATCTGATGGATTATGGGAATTCCTTTTCTGTGCATAAAACAAACCAAAAATTAGCCGGGCGTGGTGGCTCAAGCCTGTAATCCCAGCACTTTGGGAAGCTGAGGCGGGCGGATCACGAGGTCAAGAGATCGAGACCATCCTGGTCAACATGGTGAAACCCTGTCTCTACTAAAAATACCAAAAAAAAATTAGCTGGGCATGGTGGCACGTGCCTGTAATCCCAGCTACTCAGGAGGCTGAGGCAGGAGAATTGCCTGAGCCCAGGAGGCGGAGGTTGCGGTGAGCAGAGATCGCGCCATTGCACTCCAGCCTGGGTAACAAGCGCGAAACTCCGTCTCAAAAAAAAAAAAAAAAAAAAAACCAAAATTTTTTAAACCAGCAGCAAACTACTAACAGCTTAATTGTAAACCTGCTGGGGATGAAGTTGAAACACCTGGCATTTTTTCCATTCAAATATCTATCAGTGAATGACTGATGATACTGCTGTTCATGAAAACTAAGATTTGTTCTGAAAGCAGGGAGCTGATTATTCAAGTGAGCTCTAAAGCAAACGCTGGGGGAAATACACTCTCAACCTCTGAAGTTATTCTCAGGTTATAAAATATTTCTGTGAACACATGTAGAGGATGTTCAACTAATGGAATATTGAACACAAAAAGGAAAACTCACTTTTTTTTTCTCTTTTATATAAAAAGCAACAAAACCAATATAATCAGGCTGTCATTCCCACAGCAGATAGCTTGGAACCCAAATTTCTTAAGGCTTCTCCAGCCTGTGGATACTAAAGGGGTTCTATTAAATGTAATCACCAAATTTTACTGCTTTTGTATTCAGTGCATCCAAAACCCTGGCTTCTTCAAAGCCCTCCAGAGTATCTCTAGACATTCTTAGGGAGTGGGTATCATCTGTGAGCACAAACTAATCTAACCAACTGTCCAATCACCCACCATGTGGTTTCTGCCATTTCTTTCCTGTGCCTCTACCTCCCTTCCCCACTCTCGTAGCTGGACATTATGGCATCAGCCAGGCACCACTGTCCTGCCATCTCCTACCAGGCTCCTTGATGTCTTGCTGCAGCTGAGGATCCTAGAGATAGCAGATCTGCATGGTGCTCCACTCTAACATGGGGGAAAAGGCTGCTTGTGCTCTATTATCTTTTCCTACAGAAAAAAGGGTAAGTAAACGGATTCCTCTTTCTCGTCGGGAGCCTGCAGGTACTCCTTTTCATCATCAGCTACTCAGTCTCACATGTAAGTGGACAGGGAGACAAATTCTGGTGATTCTTTTTTCCTTAAACAGGGGTCCCTAACATTTTTTTGTGCCATGCAACTCTTTAGCACTCTGGTGAACTCTATGGACCCTTTCTCAGAATAATGTTCTTAAATGCATAAAACAAAATACATAGGATTACAAAGGAAACCAGTTACATTATAATATAGCTATCAAACTGTTTTTAGAACAAGTTTTACATGACATACATGCTTTTTATTAACACACTAAATAAACGATCCAGCAGCAGGTCTAACACCACAATTCAAAGTGATGCATGAGTAAATACTATTTTAAGACATCTGAAAAAAATGCAATGTGATATGAAAATATCTGTGATTTCTATCCATGACAGAGTCACAGATATGGCTAATGTCAACGTAGTTTGCTGTGTATGTTCATAATTAGGAGAAAGCACTAAGTTTCAAAGATGTAATTGTTTTCCCTTCCAAGTTCACAAACCCCATGGACCACTGGCTTAGAATGAGTTCATTTTAGGGGGTCCTTACAGGACCTGACAGTAAAAGACATGGCTGCCCATCCCCGCAGTTCACTGAATAAGCGCAGGCAGATCCAAATCCTAGCTAGAACTCAAGCTGGGAACTCTACTATATTTAGAGGAAAAAAAATTTTTAAGAGATAGAATCTTGCTCTGTCACCCAAACTGGAGTGCAGTGGCACTATCATAGCTCATTGCACCTTCAAACTCCGGGCTCAAGCGATCCCCCTGCCTCAGCCTCCAGAGTAGCTGCAATGACAGACCCGCAACCACGGTCCCTGGCTTCAAATGTTCTTAAATGAAGATCAGTGTATTATTAGGATATTTCTAGATAACCAAGAGCTCTCCTTGCCTGGGTTAATCTGACATTGTTTCCCAGGCTCCACAATTCCCACTATCCCACTTAACATATTGTAACAAAAGTGGCCTTTTAGAATGCAAATAGGATCTCCCCACTGAATAGCAGTTCACACTGCAGTGATTCAAAATCACCAAACCATGTGCAATTGCCCATGTACACGTCCTACTTTTGTACGTGCTGTTCCCTCCTTCTGAAATGTCCTCCCACCTCATCCTCACCTAGGAAATTCCTTCTTATTCTTTAAGATCCAGCTCAAACACTAACTCCTCTGAGAGAAAGTGTTAGGCCTTTCCTGGCCTCCCTGGAAAGAGTTTATTACTTTCTTTCATGTGCTACCTACTCACTGAACCTTGACTATACATACAGTGTAGCACTTATGTAAACTAGTTTATTGAATGAGCTAGACACAGTAGGTTGTAAGCAGAAAGCAATATAATTCTTTCACACCAGAAGCTCTGTGGAATCATTTTTTCCCCACCCCTGTGTGAAATTTCAGACAGATCTCATACCTTTTTCAGTCACTCTCAGATATTAAAATATAGTTTTGTTTTCAGGCATTAAAATTTTCAGTTCAGTCTAGTATTTTATAGCTTCAATCTGTCACCCATTTCCAAACATATCTCCTACCAAACTCAGGTCTAACTCAGCCAAGAAACTTAGTAGGGGAAGGATGCAGAGCATGGTTGGCTTCCACACTGGTCCATTTCCTCTTCTGATCCCTCCTCACACACACCCCACCACGTACACTCCTTATGCTGTTCCAACCCTGAAATTATCCCAATAGAGGAATGAACTGATGGAATCCTAGGACAGAGGAGTTGAAAGAAGTCTGCCAGGGAAGGAAAGTAAGGGCCAAAAAGAGAAAAAGTTGAGGGCCAAAAAGAGAGCTTTTCTTGACTGGTTAAATTTTAACCTACCATTGATTGAAGACTGTGGCATATGTCCAAAGCTGACACTTTCTCTAAAGAGTTCCTTGAGCCTCCTATCACTGGAGATCTCTTACCTACAGTTTTCCTGGCCTGGGCATCAGTCTGCACCACCAGATTCCTCCAAAATTCCTTACTAGAATACCATTTACTGGCATTTGCTAACAAGCAAAACCAAAAAACAAATTAATGCTATGAAGAAAGCTAAAACTTTTGGTTTGAATATAGGCTTCTCAGAGAAATACCTGCTCAGTAGGCATTTAGAAGGCTAATAGCCAGACAGCAAATTCCCAGCCTACTCACCCCCACAAAAAAACTTGCCAAGCAACCAGCTCCCATCCCCACCCTACTACATAAAGATATCCCCATCAGATATCCCAGTCATCCATCAGAGGAGAGACATACCTGGAAAACGAAGCTGCTTTATGCAATAGCAAATGGAAAACCCACACCAGCTACCCAGTCATTTTTCTTAAAAAAAAAACAAATGGGGCCAGGCATGTTGGCTCATACCTGTAATCCCAGCACTTTGAGAGGCCAAGGCAGGTAGATTGCAAGGTCAAGAGTTTGAGACCAGCCTGGCTAACATGGCAAAACCCCATCTCTACTAAAAGTACAAAAATTAGCCAGGCATGGTGAGGGGCACCTGTAATCCCAGCTACTCAGGAGGCTGAGACAGAAGAATCACTTGAATCCAGGAGGTAGATGTTGCAGTGAGTCGAGATTGCGCCACTGCACTCCAGCCTGGGCAACATAGTGAGACTCATTAAAAAAAAAAAAATGGACAGGATAGTGATATCACTGAAAATGGCAGGGGAACTCCAGTGCTCCATCCCACCACAAAAGCAACTAGTAAACTGTCAAAATCAACTTTTGCAGAACTCTGAAATCTAGTCAAAAACTTACAATCACTAGGGAAGGCATGGTGAAGAAAGAACTGGCTGCAATGTGGTAAGAGAGGAATGTAGCATTTAAAATTGCCCGCCTGCCATCCCTCAACCCCCAGATCAGCAGTGGCTCTAAGGATGACAGCCCATACTCTTGGTGAAGGTTAGTACCAGAGAGAGCAATGAGCAATATGGAACTTACACTCAAATAATTCTGGATGTCCATTTCTTCCTGTCTGGTGGTACACTGAAGAACAGGCACATGGGCTTGCCTTTGTTTTGCATGACTCAGAGCATTCCCAGGGCTGGGGCAGTTTCTAAGGCAGCATTTAACATAAACATGTAAAGGCGCAAGTAATGGCCACAGTGGATTGTGCCAAGGAACAACAGTGGAGACAAGCAATAGATAGACCAAGAAGAATGGGAAGAGATTAGGAAAGGAGTTATATGTGGGTGACATGGCTTTTTAAAGCTCCTAGATACACTGGGAAATTGAGAAAACCATAAGACTACCCAAAGATGGATACATATGTAGAAAAAGCCAGAGAAGACCCTAAGCTTTCACCTCTGGATGACCATTAGGCTCTGCACAAGCATGAAGTGAAGGCTGAGGTAGACTTGTAAGCTATGAATGAGTGCCCCAACACAGAGCTAATATGTCAAGACTGAGAGTAGACTTTTCTTTCTTCTATTCTAAGCATTTGAGGAAACACTGTCAAAATATTAACTGTCCACCAAGCTAATGGACCACATACTTCAGTGATCACACACAACAAAGAATATCATCTTTACAAAAGTAGTTTAGAAAAGGCACTATGCAAAAAACAAATAAAACAAGCAGGAACAAAAACTCATGAGAAGGGGTGAGAATCTAATCTCCTGAATTACCACATAACAATGTTCAAAATGTCTAGTTTTCAACAAAACATTATAACTCTTGACTTAGGCCTATAATCTCTGTACTTTGGGAGGCCAAGATGGGAGAATCACTTGAGGCCAGGAATTTGAGACCAGCCTAGTCAACATAGCAAGACCCCATCTCTAATTTTAAAAAGAAATAAAATAAAGCATACAAAGAAATAGAAAAGTATGATCTGTTATGAGGAAATATGAAATCAACAGAATCATGAAATATGAAATCAACAGAATCCAAGAAAATTGACTTATCAGACAAAACTTTATATCAAGTCTCTTAAACATGCTCATGGAGCTAAAGAAAACCATGAACAAAGAACTAAAGGAAACCAAAAGAACACTGTCACTAAAGAGAGGATAAAAGAATAAATTCAATAAAATAAAACAAATTATTTAAAAAGGAATAAAATAGAAATTCTTGAGCCTTAAAGAAAAGTAGCTAAAACAAAAATTTTACTAGCGCCATTCAACAGCACATTAGAGCAGGCAGAAGGATGAATGACAGAAATTGAAGATAAGTTCATTGAAATTATCCAGTCTGAGGAGCAGAAGGAAAAAAAGAATGAAAAAAAAATGAATAGAGCCTACAGGGCATGTGGGACACTATCCAGTATGTCAACTTAGGCATAATAAGAGTCTCAGAAGGAGAGGATAGAAAGAAATTAACAGGCTGGGCATGATGGCTCATGCCTGTAATCCCAGCATTTTGGGAGGCCAAGGTGGGTGGATCATTTGAGGCCAGGAGTTTGAGACCAGCCCGTGCAACATAGTGAAACTCTGTCTCTACAAAAAAAAAAAAAAAAAAAAAAAAAAAGAAAGAAAAGAAAAATTAGCCAGTCTTATAACCTACTCTCAAAATAAATAAATATATTAAATTTTTTAACAAAATGAAGAGAAAGAAAATTTAAAAAAAATAATGGCCCCAAATCCCCAAATTGGATGAAATATGTGACTATAAACATCCAAGAAACTCAATTTATATCTAGTAGGATAAACTCAGTAAAACACTGAAACTCACAAAAACACTTAATAATTAAATTGTTGGCCAGGCACGGTGGCTCACGTCTGTAATCCCAGCACTCTGGGAGGCCGAGGCAGGCGAATTATGAGGTCAGGGAATCAAGAGCATCCTAGCCAACATGGTGAAACCCCATCTCTACTAAAAATACAAAAATTAGCTCGGTGTGATGGCATGTGACTGTAATCCCAGCTACTCAGGAGGCTGAGGCACAAGAATTGCTTGAACCCAGGAGGCAGAAGGTGCAGTGAGCTGAGATCATGCCACTGCACTCCAGCCTAGTGACAGGGCAATACTCCATTTAAAAAAAAAAAATCAAATTATTTAAAGACAAAGAGAGAATCTTGAAATCACCAAGAAGTGACTCATCACATACAAAGGATCCTCAAAAAGATCAACAGCCAATTTCACTTCAGAAACCGTAAAGCCCAGAAGGCAGTACTATGAAATATTTTAAGTGCCACTGAAACAAAAAAAATAACTTGTCAATCAATAAATCTGTATTTTGCAAAAGTATCCTTCAAATATGAAGTCAAAATTAAGACATTCTCAGATATGCAAAAGCTGAGGAAGTTCATTGCTTGTATCCCTCTCCTATAAAAAAATGCTAAAAGGAATTCTTCAGCCTGAAGTGAAAGCACACTGGACAGTAACTTGAAACCCTATGAAGAAATAAAAAATACTAGTAAATGTCACCAAATAGGTAAATATAGAATACATATATCAAAAAAGCATGTTGTATATCTTAAATTTATATATTTATTTGTGAAGTATATGTCAACAAAGTGGGGGAGACCTAATATTATTGTGTTTTTGGTTTGTAATTCCTCTTTTTTACCTATGTGATTTAAAAGACAAATGCATGGCCAGCTGCAGTGGCTCAAGCTTGTAATCCCAGCATGTTGGGAGGCTGAGACAGGTGGATCATGAGGTCAGGAGTAAGACAAATGCATAAAACAATAATTATAAATCTATGCTAATGTGCACACAATGTATAAGATGTAACTTGTGACATTATTTGCATAAAGAGGGAAGGATGGCCCCATATGGTAGCAGAGAGATATGTATACTACCTTTATATATTATTGAAGCCAGGGTAATATTAGTTCAAACTTGTTTCTTATAAATTTAACATATTAACTGTTATTCTTAGGATTCCTAACTACTAAGAAGATAACTGAGAAATATACAGAAAAAGAAATGAGAAAATAATCAAATGGTATACCGAAAAAAATCAACTAAACACAAATGAAGGCAGTAATGAAGGAGCTGAGGAACAAAAAAGATATAAGATGTATACAAAACAAATAGCAAAATAACAGAAGTAAATCCTTCCTCATCAGTAATTACATTGAATACAAAGGAATTGTACTTAGCAATTAAAAGACAGATTGGGAGAATGGAAAGAAACACATGGCCCAAACTATATGCTGTCTATAAGAGATTTACTTTAGATGCAAAGATATAAATACATTGAAAGTAAAAGAATGGTAAAAGATATTCCATGCAAAAAAGATATTCCATGTAAATAGTAACTAAAAAAGAGCTCTGGTCGCTATACAAATATCAGATAAAAGAGTCTTTCAGTCAAAAATTATTATGAGACAAAAAAGGTCTTTATATATTAATAAAAATAGTCAACCTATGAAGAAGGTATGACAATTATAAATAAATACATACCTAACATCAGAGCCCCAAAATATACGAAGCAAAAATTAACTGAATTGAAGAAAAAATAGTTGTACAATAATAGTTGAATGTTTCAATACCCCACTTCCAATCATGGATAGGACAACTAGACAAGAAATCAATAAAGATATAGAGGATAACACTATAAGCCAACTAGAAATAACATCTATATAGAATACCCCATGCAAAAATAGCAGAACACATATTCTTCTCAAGTGCAAGTGGAATATTCTCCAAAATAAACCGTATGGTAGGCTGCAAAATAGTCTCAATAAATGTTAAAATATTTAAACCATACAAAATATCTTCTCTGACTGCAATAAAATAAACCTAAAAATCAACAACAAAAAATGTAGAAATTAAACAACACACTCTTAACAATAGCAGAAGGAAGGAAATAATAAATTTTAAGGCATCTACCTTAAATGAAATAGTGTATAAAAAACTATGAAGTAAATCAATAAAATCAAAAGTTTGTTCTTTGAAAAGATCCACAAAATAGACAAACCTTTAGCTACACTGACTAAGAAAAAAGAGAGAAGATAGAAATCACTAAGATCAGAAATGAAAGTAGGCACATGATTATCAATCATACAGAAAAGATACTCAACATCATTAGTCATTGGGGAAACACAAGTCAAAACCACAGTGAAATACCACTTCCCACCCACTAGAAGAGCTACAATCAAAAAAACGGAAAACGATGTGGAGAAATTAGCAGCCTCACTCATTCCCTGAGGGGAAAGAAAATGGTGCATCCACTGTGGAAAACAATTTGGTTGTTCCTCAGTAACACTGGACACAGAATTATCATATAACCTAGCAATTCCGTTTCTAGGTATATACCCAAGAGAACTAAAAAACATGTTCACACAAAAACTTGTAACAAATATTCACAGCAGAATTTTTTGCTGTAATAGCCAAAAAGTAACAACCCAAATATCCATCAGCTGATGAATGGACAAACAAGATGTACAATAATCACTCAATGAGATATAATGCAACTACTAAAGTCAATAAAGTACTGATATATACAACAACATGGATGAACTTTGAAACAATATGCTGAGAGAAAGAAGCTAGAAACAAAAGGCCATATATTGTATTCTTCCATGTATATTAAATATTCAGAATAAGCAAGTTCTTAGAGACAGAAAACAGATTTGTGGTGGCTAAGGCTTGGGAAAGTGAGGAATGGGTTGTGACTGCTTTCATGGGCATAAGGTTTCCATTTCAGGTGATAAAGGTATTCTGGGACTAAATAAAGGTGATGATTACACGTTGCAGATGTACTAAAATATCACTGAATTGAATACACAAATGGTAAATTTTATGTTGCGTGCATTTTTTTTTCCTTTTTTTTATTGCATTTTAGGTTTTGGGGTACATGGGATGAACATGCAAGATTGTTGCATAGGTACACACATGGCAGTGTGGTTTGCTGCCTTCCGTCCCCTCACCTGTATCTGTCATTTCTCCCCATGCTATCCCTTCCCACCCCCCCGCCCCTCCCCCATTTCCCCCCAACGGACCCCAGTGTGTAGTGCTCCCCTCCCTGTGTCCATGTGTTCTTATTGTTCAACACCCGCCTATGAGTGAGAATATACAGTGTTTGATTTTCTGCTCTTGTGTCAGTTTGCTGAGAATGATGGTTTCCAGGTTCATCCATGTCCCTACAAAGGACATGAACTCATCGTTTTTGATGGCTGCGTAATATTCCATGGTGTATATGTACCACATTTTCCCTATCCAGTCTATCATCGTTGGGCATTTGGGTTGGTTCCAGGTCTTTGCTATTGTAAACAGTGCTGCAATGAACATTCGTGTGCACGTGTCCTTGTAGTAGAATGATTTATAATCCTTTGGATATATACCCAGTAATGGGATTGCTGGGTCAAATGGGATTTCTATTTTTAGGTCCTTGAGGAATCGCCACACTGTCTTCCACAATGGTTGAATTAATTTACATTCCCACCAACAGTGTAAAAGTGTTCCTATTTCTCCACATCCTCTCCAGCATCTGTTGTTTCCCGATTTTTTAATGATCGCCATTCTAACTGGTGTGAGATGGTATCTCAGTGTGGTTTTGATTTGCATTTCTCTGATGACCAGTGATGATGAGCATTTTTTCATATGTTTGTTGGCCTCCTGTATGTCTTCTTTTGTAAAGTATCTGTTCATATCCTTCGCCCATTTTTGAATAGGCTTGTTTGTTTTTTTCTTGTAGATCTGCTTTAGTTCTTTGTAAATTCTGGATATCAGCCCCTTGTCAGATGGGTAGGCTGCAAAAATTTTTTCCCATTCTGTTGGTTGCCGATTCACTCTACTGACTGTTTCTTTTGCCGTGCAGAAGCTGTGGAGTTTGATTAGGTCCCATTTGTCTATTTTGGCTTTTGTTGCCATTGCTTTTGGCGTTTTGGTCATGAAGTCCTTGCCTACACCTATGTCCTGAATGGTTTTGCCTAGATTTTCTTCTAAGGTTTTTATGGTATTAGGTCTGATGTTTAAGTCTTTAATCCATCTGGAGTTACTTTTGGTGTAAGGTGTCAGGAAGGGGTCCTGTTTCTGCTTTCTGCACATGGCTAGCCAGTTTTCCCAACACCATTTATTAAACAGGGAGTCCTTTCCCCATTGCTTGTTTTTGTCAGGTTTGTCGAAGATCAGATGGTTGTGGGTATGTTGTATTTCCTCTGAGGCCTCTGTTCTGTTTTTTTTTTGGAGATGGAGTTCGCTCTTGTTGCCCAGTCTGGAGTGCAGTGGTGTGATCTCAGTTCACTGCAGCCTCTGCCTCCCAGGTTTAAGCAGTTCTTCTGCCTCAGCCTCCAGAGTAGCTGGGATTACAGGCATGTGCCACCATGCTTGGCCAATTTTGCATTTTTAGTAGAGACAGGGTTTCTCCATGTTGGTAAGGCTGGTCTCAAACTCGCAACCTCAGGTGATCCAGCCACCTCGGCCTCCCAAAGTGCTGAAATTACAGACATGAGCCACCCTGCCCAGCCTGTTTCATGCATTTTAACACAATTTTTAAAACTTTTATTTTTGGTTTAGGGTACATGGGAAAGTTTGTAACATAGGTAAACCCATAACGGGGGTTTGTTGTGCACATTATATCATCCCAACCCAGGAATTAAGCCCAGTACCCAATAGTTATCTTTTCTGCTCCTCCCCTTCCTCCCACCCTCCACCCTCAAGTAGACACCAGTATCTGTTGTTTCCTTCTTTGTGTTCATAAGTTCTCATCATTTAGCTCCCACTTAATAAGTGAGAACATGCAGTATTTGGTTTCCTGTTCCTGCATTAGTTTGCAAAGGATAATGGCTTCCAGCTTCATCCATGTTCCTGCAGAGGTCATAATCTCATTCTTTTTATGGCTGCATAGTATTCCATGGTGTATATGTACCACATTTTTTTAAAATCAAATATGACACTGATGGACATTTAGGTTGATTCCATGTCTTTGCTACTGTGAATAGTGCTGCGATGAACATACATGTGCCTGTGTGTTAATGGTAGAACGATTTATATTCTTTGGGGTATATATCCAGTAATGAGATTGCTGGGTCGAATGATAGTTCTGCTGTTAGGTCTTTGAGGAATCACCACATTGCTTTCCACAAGTGGTTGAACTATGTAATTTACATTCCTACCAACAGCATGTGTTTCCTTTTCTCTGCAACCCCACCAGCATCTGTTATTTTCTGACTTTTTAATAATAGCCATTCTGACTGGTGTCAGACAGTATCTCATTGTGGTTTTAATTTGCATTTCTCTAATGATCAGTGATATTGAGCATTTTTTCATATTTTCTTGGCCACATGTATGTCTTCTTTTGTGAAATATCTGTTCATGTCCTTTGCCTACTGTTTAGTGTTTTTTTTCTTTCTTGTAAATTGGTTTAAGTTCCTTATAGATGCTGGCTATTAGATCTTTTTCAGTTGCATAGTTTGCAAACACTTTCTCCCATTCTATAGAATATCTGTTTACTCTGTTTATAGTATCTCTTGCTATGCAGAAGCATTTTAGTTTAATTAGATCCACTTGTCAATTTTTGCTTTTATGGCGATAGCTTTTGGTGCCTTCATCATGAAATCTTTGCCTGTTCCTATGTCCAGAGTGGTATTGCCTAGGTTGTCCTCCAGAGTTTTTATCCTTGTGGCTTTTACATTTAAGTCTTCAATTCATCTCGAGTTGATTTTTGTATGTGATATAAGGAAGGGGTCCAGTTTCAATCTTCTACATATAGCTGGCCAGTTATCCCAGCACAACTTATTGAATAGGGAATCCTTTCCCCATTGCTTGTTTTTGCCAACTTTGCCAAAGATTAGATGGTTGTAAGTGTGCAGCCTTATTTCTGGGCTCTCTGCTCTATTCCATTGGTCTATGTGTCTGCTTTTGTACCAGTACCATGCTGTTTTGGTTACTGTATCCCTGTGGCATAGTTTGAAGTCCGGTAGCATGATGTCTCCATCTTTGTTCTTTTTGCCTAGGATTACCTTGGCCATTTGGGATAATGTATCATTCCATATGAATATGAAAATGGTTTTTTTCTAGTTCTGTGAAGAATGTCATTGGTAGTTTGACAGGAATAGCATTGAATTGATAAATTGCTTTGGGCAGTATGGCCATTTTAATGATATTTATTCTAACCATGAGCATGGAATGTTTTGCCATTTGTTTGTGTCATCTCTGATTTCTTTCAGCAGTGTTTTGTAATTCTCATTATAGAGATCCTTCACCTCCCTGGTTAGCTGTATTCCTAGGTATTTTATTCTTTTTGCGGCAACTGTGAAGGGGATCACCTGCCTGATTTGGCTCTCAGCTTGGCTTTTGTGTATAGGAATGCTAGTGATTTCTGTACGTTGATTTTGTATCCTGAAACTTTGCTGAAGTTGTTTATCAGAACAAAGAGCTTTTAGACTGAGATTATGGGGATTTCTAGATACAGAATTAAGCCGTTTGCCAACAGGGATAGTTTGACTTCCTCGCTTTCTATTTAGTTGCTCTTTATTTGTTTATCTTTCCTGATTGCTCTATCCAGGACTTCCAATGCTATATTGAATAGGAGTGGTGAGAGAGGGCTTCATTGTCTTCTGCCAGTTTTCAAGGGGAATGCTTCCAGCATTTGTCCATTCAGTATGATGTTGGCTATGTGTTTGTCATAGATAGCTATTATTTTGTGGTGTGTTCCTTCAATACCTAGCTTGTTGAGAGTTTTTAACATGAAAGGATATTGAATTTTATCAAAAGCCTTTTCTGCATCTACTGAGATAATGATGTGGTTTTTGTTTTTAGTTCTATTTATGTGATGAATCACATTTATTGATTTGCATATGTTGAACCAACCTTGCATCCCAGGGATAAAGCCTACTTGATTGTGGTAGATGAGTTTTGATGTGCTGCTGGATTGTTTCCCTGTATTTTGTTGAGGTTTTTTTGCAATGATATTCATCAAGGATATTGGCCTGAAGTTTCCTTTGTTTATTGTGTCTCTGCCAGGTTTTGGCATCAGGATGCTGCTGGCTTCATAGAATATGTTAGGGAGAAGACCCTCCTCCTCAGTTTTTTGGAATAGTTTCAGTAGGAATGATACCAGCTGTTCTTTGTACATCTGGTAGAATTTGATGATATTTTTAGCACAATTTTTAAAATACATGGGCAATTTAACTACACAATCAAAACTAACACTATCAGTAATGGGACAAAGCAACATCATGTACCTCCTGATATGATATAGTGAGGACTCAACATCACTTGTTATTTCCATCCAAAATGCATAACCCAAATTTAATCATGAAGAAATATCAGACAAACCAAGATAAAGTGGCATTCTACAAAATAACTGGACTGTCCTCTTTAAAAGTGTTAGTTCATGAAAGGCAGTGAAACACTGAAGAACTGTCACATTAACGTAGACTTAACTAAATACATCATGTGGTCCTGGAATGTATTCTAGATCAGGAAAATGACATTAGTGGTCAATTGGTGAAATCTCGACAAATTCCATTGATAAAATTAGAGTGTTTTAGCAATATTAATTTCCTAATTTTGATAATTGTGCTTTTGTTCCATAAGACGTTTACATATATATAAGAATTCATTGTACTATTTTTACAACATTTTTTAAATTAGAAATTATTTCAAAAGGAAGGGTTGAAATATTTTGTTTAATTAAACATGAATGAGCAACCAAGAATCCACAGTATCAGGAATCTGGGCTCCTTTTATCCTATTGTTTTATCTTACCCAAATTGTTTCTCTCATATGCATGTTCCAGGCTGGTATACCCTCACGTACATCCATGTTCTAGGCAACAGGATGAAGAGGGTAAGAAAAGCACAATCTAGAAATTGCAAGTGTCACTTCGACTTGTATCCCACTGGCCAGAACTTAGTTACATAGTCACACCTACCTGTAAGAAATCTCAGGACTTATCTTTATTTGCCCATCTAAAAATTAGGGGATTTGTTACTATTTTAGAAGAGGAGAATGGAAATGGAAGGGCAACTTGCAGTCTTGGTCACACCTGATGTAGAAAACAGTGGATTTATCTAAGGAAAGCAGGAGAGGGAAGTTCTAGTATTACAGCTGTGCAACAGGCCTCAAGGAAAACCAGACCAGATCAGAACAGAAAAACAGAAAATCTAAAAAAGAAATATGCCTTCAATGGGATAAATAGTATAGTGATAAATTTGGGGGGAAAATCTCAAGATATTACAAAGTTAAATAAATTTAGAAGAAACTGACAATGCAAGTTTCTTGGTATAATTAAAGGTGACTTCTAACACACACAGAGAGAGAAATACCATGATTGCATTGGTTTCTTTAATTGCAATGTATTTAAATTAGGAAATTTAAAAGCTAGATTTTCCCTAAACTTTCCATTTAAATTAAGAAATATTATTCTACTTATTAGTCTAATTTCTAACTTAATTCTCTTAAACATTTTCACCTGCATTTGTAAATTTAATACATCTAATTTTCTTTTTAAATACTTTAAATGCTCCTAGCAAGCACTAAACAATTAAACAAGTACTTAAACAATTCTAGTAAATACAATAAATGAAATGTATAAATATGGGTGAATCTTTAAGTCTGTGTGAACATTCTAATACTGCTTAGAAACTTAAAGCATTCTTATTCTTTTCAAGCCAAAAGCACAAGTATAAAATCAATTACTCAATTACTCAGTTGGAATCATAAAACTAACTTGATAGATACTTCTGTAAATCAAATTATCCTAAACATTACAAATGTTTAAAACATCACATGTACAAATTGCCTCAATGATTACAAAAACACCGTTTCTGAATTTAACATGAAAGTACTGGTGTTTTCATTTTCATTTATTTAATGTCTATACTCAATTCTAAGCTTTCTCAACATTAAAAAGGTACCCACTATGGAAGTAATAATACCTTCCCAAAATTGGTATCACTATCATAGAGTATTTAATCTGTTTATTGATCAGAGTTTTTGGCTGGGACTTGAGATTCTGATACCTTCTGCAATGTGGATGGAAAAGTTGAGTGCTTTTTCTAATAGTCATTATGCCAGCAAAAACCCTCATGTTCAGATTTTCCAGTGATGTGTTCTCATAGCTGAAATACAATGCACTGAATTCAACTTATACACTACCTAATTTTTCCTTCTATTTGAGTCTACACTCCCACATCCAGGTTGCTTCACCACTTTATTGTCTCATTCTGTCTTCTTAATATTTTCTCTCCTAACAGGGCTGCAATGCTTTAGCTATTTATGTAACACCAAATTGGATTTTGTATACTCTCCATTATTTCATCTGGCTTTTTTTTCCCAAAACTCTAATGACAAAAGAAAGGGGTAAAGGATGAGGAGAGAAATAAATGCAAACTCCAGGAAAAGTTTTTAAATGTACAGGGAAATCGTGATCTAAACATCAAGCAAACTGAAATAGAACATGTTTTATTCAATTGATGGATTTAAGAAAGTACCATAAAATACTCACATAAAGAACATCCATTTCACCTTAAGACTAGGATCCAGGCCAGGTGCAGTGACTCACCCCTGTAATCCCAACACTTTGGGAGTCTGAGGCAGGAGGATCACTAGAACCCAGGAATTCAAAACCAGCCTGGGCAACATGGTGTAGTAGTCCATTCACACATTGCTATAAAGAACTATCTGAGACTGGGTAATTTATGAAGAAAAAATGTTTAGCTGACTCACAGTTCCATAGGCTATAAAGAAGGCATGGCTGGGGAGGCCTCAGAAAACTTACAATCATGGCAGAGGGCAAAGGGGAAGCAAGTATATCTTCACATGGCTGTCAGGAGAGAGAGAATCAAGAAGTAAGTGCCACACATCTTTAAACTGCCAGATCTTGTGAGAACTCACTATGAGAACAGCAAAGGGGAAGTCCACCTCCATGATCCAACCACCTTTCACCAGGCCCCTCCTCTAACAAGAGGATCACAACCTAACATGAGATTTGGGTGGGGACACAAAGCCAAACCATATCACATGGCAAATCCCCATCTCTACAAAAAATAGAAAAGTTAGCCTGGCTTGTTGGTGCATGCTTGTGGTCCCAGCTACTCAGGAGGCTAAGGTGGAAGTATCACTTGAGCCTGGGAGGTGGAGGCTGCAGTGAGCCTTGATCTGCACTCCAGCCTGGGTAACAGAGTGACACATTGTCTCAGAAAAAAAAAAAAAAAAAAAAAAAAAGACGATGACTAGGCTCCATAGAGAATGTGATGTAATTTTGGTATATTGATTGTCTTGGTATTTCTTGACCCAATATTACGCGACTCAGCATTGAATAATCATGCAAACATACGTGCTGTTTTACTTGGTTTTCAAATTTTAGTGTCTACTTTATGGACAAGTCATGAAAGCCTTGATTGTATTTGCAGGATTGTATTAGTTAAGATTTAGCCAGGAAAGCTGAACCATTATGAGTACTATGGAAGAAGATATTTGCTATAGTAATAAAACTACACTCATCCCTCGGTATATGCATGGAATTAGTTTCAGGATCCCCAGCGTATACCAAAATCCACATATACTCAAGTTCCCCAGTCAGTCCTGTGAAACCCACATACATGAAAAGTCAGCCCTTTGTATAGGCGTGTGTCACATCCCTGTGTTTGGTTGAAAAAAATCCGCATATAAGCAGACCTGCACAGTTCAGACACGTATTGTTCAAGGGTCAACAATACATAATTGGGAAAGAGGCTGCAAAAGTAAGGACCAGAGAGAGTTGGAAGATCAGAGGAAAGCCACTAAACAGCCAGACATGTCCAGTTGCCAGAGTGGTAACGGAAATTATTGCTGCTAGAGAAGTCTCTGGAAAGCTGTTTCCCCTGCATCTAGTGGTGGGTCTGGGGTAGGGTTGCAAGATTTTGCACATGTATGCAAGCACACACATACTGTATGTGTATATGTACAATGTGTATAAAATATGTATATACATTATATAAGTTTGAAATAAGTATAAAACCACACACATATGTAAAGTATATAGAGAGAGATATATATGGATATATAGCATGGGCCAATTTATGCTAATAAATACAGTATATCTAAATTCAAATTTAACTCTTTGTCCTGCATTTTATCTGGCAATCTACAATACTAGCCTGGGTTTACTCACTCTTACTGGCAATTGGGAAGAAGAGCTGGACTCTGAATGGTGAAAAGCAAGCATAAGCTGGAGTGAGCAGGCACCTCTATGTCTACTTCTTGCTGCATGTAACAACAGCCTTCACAGAGTGAAATAGACAACTTCATTTTGGTCTTCCAAATCTTGCACAGATTTCTCTTTTGGAAAACTCTCATCTGGTGCCATGAAGGGAAGGGGATTCTGGAAAACATAATTCCAGCTTAGCCAAACTAATAATAATTACGAAGGATGGAAACGCATCTAATACGTTTGAATCCTATGAACTGTACTGTTGGGTAACCCAATAGTAGATAAGGATGATTGTTCTATATAAAACTATTTCAACTAATGAGTGGGAAATATTATGGAATTAAAATGTCAGAACTTTACAACCTCCATGACTTGATAAATGTAGGCATTAAGCATTAATATCTATTCACATCACAAAAAAAAGAGACAGCCAGACACTATTTGTTTCCCATAGTCTTACCAAACACCGCCTATAATTTTGCCAAAGAAATCAAATCTGAGTTTGATCCAGCCTCTGGATCCACCTGATAATTTTTCAGAAACACAAAGGACAGAAAAATATGCTGGACTCCACATAAATATGAAATTAGCAAAACTCAGATTATGAGAAATTACAGATATTATTCTCTGAGTTAAAGAGCTAACGAAAAGAAAAGAAAGCTCTGAAGGGTGAGCCTACAGATTTTAAAAGACTTAAAAAGATATATCAAAATGTGCAGATTTAATAAGACTATTTTTAAAACACACGATAGTGATTATGCCAAAAATTGGGATAGTGGTTACTTACAATGGGAATGAGGAAATTGTAATTGGAATGGAGAATGTGGAAGGGCTTCTGGGGTGGCTGGCTAAGTTTATTGATCTGGGTGACAGTTACAATAATATTTTTATACAGTCCTCCATTGAGCTATATATGTTTGTTTTGTTTATTTTCTGCATCTGTTTTTATTTGGAGGAAACAGATTATTTGGGGGAGACTTTTAAAATGTCATTAAATATCAAGATAGATAGAGATAAGAAAACAGACTGTATCCACAAAACAAAACAGGGTTCTAGAAAAGGAACATTTAAAGAATGAAAAATGAAAGACTCTTAGAAATTAAAAACTGGCAATAAAAAAAAGAAATTAAAAACTGGATAGCATAAATGAATATATATATATAAATTGTGTATGTGTGTGTGTGTGTGTATTGTATTAGTCCATTCTCACACTGCTATACAAAACTACCTGAGGCTGGGTAGTTTATAAAGCAAATAGGTTTAACTGGCTCACATTTCCTCAGGCTGTATAGGAAGCATGAATGTGGAGTCCTCAGAAAACTTATAATCATGGCTGAAGGTGAAGGGGAAGCATCTTACCTGGCCAAAGCAGGAGGAAGAGAGAGAAGCGGGAGATGCTACACACTTTTAAACAAACAGATCTCCTGAGAACTCACTCACTATCATGAGAACAGCAAGGGGGAAGTCTACCCTCATGATCCAATCACCTCCCTTCAGGTCCCTCATCCAACATTGGTTATTACAATTGGACATGAGATTTGGGCAGAAAACAGATCCAAACCATATCATATACGTATAATGAAACTAAAGCTGGAAAATAAAATTGAAGAAATTAGAACAATAAAAGAAACGGATAACTAAGTTCTGGCCAATGAGACAAGAGAGGATTATATCTTTCAAAAAGGAAATTGGTTGTCCTCCGCTCCTCATTCCTCCTTCCCATTGCTGGAATAAAGTTGTGGTGATTATCAAGCTTGAACCATGTAGACATGGACAACATCCTAAGCTAAGGGTCAGCAAATTATTTCTTTAAAGGACCAGATAATAAATATTTTAGGCTTTGTGGGCAATATAACCTCTGCCCGAACTATTCAGTACTGCTGTTGTAATTCACAAGCACTCCTAGACAATATGGAAATGAATGGGAATGGCAATGTTCCAATCAAACTTTATTTATAAACTGAAATTTATAGTTTTCATGTGTTATGAAATATTCTTCTGGGGTTTTTTAACCACTTAAAAATATAAAGATGACTCTTAGCTCATGCTTGTAAAATAATCAAGTAGTAGGCAGAATTTGGCCTAAGGACTGCAGTTTGCAGAACTTTGCCCTAGGGAATGTTGGAGCTATATGACACAAGAAACCTGGGTTCGTGTAGCAAAGCCATCTACATGAACTGGACTCTAAACTATAATACATGGGAAAACTAACTCTATTTTGTTTGGACCACTGTATTTTGTAACTCTGTTATATTGACTTAGTCTAAACTCTATTACAAGGCACTCTTATAAATCCTCAGAGAAACTGAAGTTAAATAATTGTTAATAAGCTATGAAAACATCTGGCGGGTAGGATGGGCAGGATGCTTCATATCCAACAACCAAGCAATTCCACTTCTAGGTAAAAACCCAAGAGGATCTGTTCCATATGTATGTAAGTAGACTAGCATAAAAATTATCATTGCTGCATTGTTTATAATAACCAAATTAGGAACCACCTAAGTGACAATAGGAGAATAGATTAATAAATTGTGGCACATTCATTCAGTCGAATACTACAGAGACATTAAAATGAATTAGAACTATGTATCAGCATGAGAACTTTCAGAGACTTAAGGTTGAGCAGAAGAGCAAGATACAAAATAATAAATGCAAGATAATGCCACTTGTGTAATGTTTTATAAGGAAAAAATACTAAAAATTATTTCTGAATATATATTCATTAAAAGGGTATATATGTATATATACATGTATACACACACACACACACAAATATATATATATATATGCATGGAAATGTTACATATCAGATTCAGGTCTTCACTAAGAAGTAGAGAAGGAAATAGAATTACAAAATGGTACAGAAGTGTTTTAACAGTATCTGAAGTGTGTGGTTTTTTTAATTATTGTTATATTTTTTAAGACAAGGTCTTGCTACATTGCCCAGCCTGGTCGTGAATACCTCACCTCAAGCTATCCTCTTGCCTTGGCTTCCCAAAGTGCTGGCATTACATGTGAGCCACTGTACCTGGTCACATTATTTGTTTTTAAAAAATCATAACAAAATATAAATGCTTATTGAGTGAATGTGAAATTCATAAAAATATACCAAATATCCTAATATCTCGTATATTTTCTATTTCATCTCCAGGTTTACATTCATAAAGATTTCTTGGCTACTTATTCAAGAATAGCTAACACAAGAGAGGTAATAAATTCACTCACAGTCCTTCTTGTTTATATTTCAAACAAGGTTTCTAGCATAAATATCCAGGAATGGCAAACAGGTATTTCTCTTACTAGTAAGGTTTCCTAACACAATTAATTAGAATATATTATTTCCATCACGAAGATCTATAAAAATTATAATCAGATAGCACTGCTATCAGGAACTAGTATCTCAAATGAAGGAGGGGTTGCTAGGGTCACACCTGCTCTATTTACAGTGAACTCTGGTGGATTGTTTACAATTACAATGGATGATAAATGATAATGGTGATAGGGATGTGGAAAAGAAACCAAGCTAAAGAAAACAGCAGTGAGTAGAACAGAAAGGCAACTTACTCTTGAACAAAAGCTACTAAAATCAAAAGCTGGATTTGCTCAGTGATATCTAGGTTTTTAAACTGCATATTTATAGTTACTTTTTAAAACTCTACTTTTGCTTAAAATTTCTATAGGAAACAATCCCAAAACACCCATCAACAAGAAACTAAGTAGACAAATGGTAGTATATTTGTAAAAGGTAATACTATATGTCAATTTAAAAAATGACAGAGATACACAAGAACATGAATGAATCTCAGAAACATTGTGCTGAATGAAAGAAGGCAGATATAGAAGTGTATGTGGTGTTTGTTTCCATTTATATGAAGTTCTGTAACAGGCAAAACTAAGCTATGGTAACATAAATCAGGACAGCAGCTGTGGGTAGGGAAAGATTTACCAGAAACACACAAGGAAATATCATTCATCATGATTGGGGTAGTGATTACATAGGCACATACATTTGTTAAACATACAAAAACTTCATTAACTTACACATTTAAAACATATGCATTTGATAGTATATAAATTTTATTTCAATAAAACTGAGTAAAGAGACATCCACACTATGTTTATTCCAGCACCATTCACAATAGACAAGAAATGGAATCAACCTAGATGTCCAACAACAGATGAGTGGATAAAGAAAATATGGTATATATGCACAGTGGAATACTATTAAGCCATTTAAAATAATGAAATCCTAGGGTCAGGTGTAGTGGTTCACACTTGTAATCCCAGCACTTTGGGAGGCTGAGGCAGGAGGATCACTTTAACCCAGGAGTTCAAGAACAACCTGGGCAACATGGCAAAAACCCACCTATACCAAAACTACAAAAATTAGCTAGGCATGGAGGTGCACACCTGTAGTCACAACTACTCAGGAGGCTGAGGCAGGAGAATCACTTGGGCTTGGAAGATCAAGGCCACAGTGAGTTGTGATTGAGCCACTGCACTCCAGCCTAGGTAACTGAGCAATACCCTGTCTCAAAAATAAAATAAAATAAAGAAATAAAATCCTGTCATTCACAATATGGATGGAACTGGAGGACAGTAAGTGAAATAGCTAGGAACAGAAAGTTAAACACCACATGCGATATGGTTTGGCTCTGTGTCACCACCCAAATTTCATCTCAAATTGTAATACCCACATGCTAAGGGAGGGACCTGGTAGGAGGTGATTGGATCATGGGGGTGATTTCACCCATGCTGTTCACATGATAATGAGTTCTCATGGGATTTGATGGTTTAAAAGTGTTTGGCAGTTCCCCCCCTCTCTCTTGGCTCCTGCCATGTAAGACATGCCTTGCTTCCCCTTTGCCTCCTTCCATGACTGAGGTCTCCCCAGCCATGTAGAACTCTGAGTCAATTAAACCTCTTTTCTTTATAAACTACTCAGGCTCAGGTGTTCTTTATAGCCATGTGAAAACAGACTAATAAAGAAAATGTTCTCAGTCATTTGTGTAAACTAAAAAAAAGTTGATCTCATAGAAGGAAAAAGTAGAACAAAGGATACTAGAGGGGCTAAGAATAGGCAGAAGGGAGGAAAGGGAGAGATCTGTGAATGGATTACAAATTATAGCTAGATAGGAGGAATAAGTTCTCGTATTCTATACCATTGTAGGATGACTATAGTTAACAATAATTTATTCTATATTTAAAAATAGCTAGAAGAAGAATATTGAATGCTCCCCATACAAAGAAATAATAAATGTTTGAGATGATGGAATGCTAATTATCCTGATCTGATCACTATACATTATATGTATCAAAACATCACTATATATTTGATAAATATGCACAATTATTATGTATTAATTAAAAATATATATAAAGAAAAAATAATGTAAGCTCTATGACAAAATAAAATAAAGCTGATTATTTAAAACACCTACAGCAGGAGGTATAGCATTAGGAGAAATACCTATTATAGATGATGAGGTGATGGATGCAGCCAGCCACCATGACACATGTATACCTATGTAACAAACCTGCATGTTCTGCACATGTAGCCCAGAACTTAAAGTACAATAAATATAAATAAATAAATAAATAAATAACCTACAGGGGGAAAAAAGCATTAAAACTATGATTTTGGCTGGGCACAGTGCCCAATGCCTGTAATCTCCGGATTTCGGGAGGCTGAGGCAGGTGGATCACTTGAGGTCGGAAGTTCAACACCAGCCTGGCCAACATGGTGAAACCCCATCTCTACTAAAAATACAAAAATGAGCTGGGCATGGTTGCAGGCACCTGTAATCCCAGCCACTTGGGAGACTGAGGCATGAGAATCACCTGAACTCAGGAGGCAGAGGTTGCAGTGAGCCAAGATCATGCCACTGCACTCCAGCTTGGGGGATAGAGTGAGACTCTGTCTCAAAAAAAAAAAAAAATGATTCTGAAAACTCTTTGGCACAGACTTTGCAAATTGGTAGCCCTTAGGCCAAAATAAGCCCAAAGATGGGTTTTGTTTTGGACTCTTTTTTTTTTTTTCTTTTTGTCAAACCTCAGCATCCACCAGAGGATGGACTCAATTGTTTTTTAACTGAACTATTTGTCAGCATTTGAAAATTGGCATTAAAGATGTTTTGTTAAGGTCCAGCTTCTCCTGAAAAATCTTGATATCTGGCAATATTGAGGCAGTATTTTTGCATGATAATAACCTGCTGGTGTACTCACTCTGTAAAACAAAACAGGTACTGTCAATTCTCCACAGCTCCCACCATGAGACATTGTTGTACACCAGATCCATTGAGTTATGACAGAACAAATTGCTACAACTAATAGAAATAGTGAAACTGGGGAGAAGGAAATGGGAGTGGGAAAGTTGGTGAGTTCTGATGTGCACATGTGAACTTGAGGTGTGAGAAGGATATCCCACCAAAAACATTCAATAGCCGGTTGGAAATTCAAAACTGAGCTTCAGGAGTTGTCAAGCCTAGACATATGGATTTGAAGCCCAAACTGAAGTAACATTTCTTGATCACCTAACATGTGTTAGTCACTATACCAGGAAATTTCCCAGGTAGCGTCTGCATAGTTGAAGACACAGAAATGAACTCAATTACTAAGAGTGGGGAAAGAAGAGTAAATGAAGACAGGACCTAGGGGAAGAAATGTTCAAGTTTAAGGGGTTTTACAAAAGCTGAGACTTAAGGGACCATGAGACAAGAGTGGTTAGAGATGGAAGAGCAAGAAAGGATAGTGCACAGTACCAGAAGCAAAGAGAAGAGAGAATTTAAAGATATCAACAGTGTCAATTACTACGGAGAAAGCAAGGAATATGAGAACTGAGAAAAGGCCATCTGGGCAATAAAAAGGTCACTGGACATGTAGACCTGAATGGTTTCAATACAGTACTGGGAATGGAGGTAAGCTCAAAAGAGGTTAAAGAGTAAAGGAGTGGTTAATAAATGAGAAGCAAATAGGAGAATGATGATGGAACATAAAGAAATAACCAATCCTAATAATGAAAGCCCATCACCAGAGTTCCCTGGGTTATGGACTAGATCATTTCCATGATCTTTCCACACAAACACTAGACCATTTTTATTAATGAATATAGGTGCAAAAATCTCATTAAAAGTGCCAGCAAAATGAATCTAACAGCATACAGAAAGAACAACATATTATTACTAAATATGGTTTATTTCAGGAATATAAGGATAGTTCAATATAACGAAACCTATTTATATTGTTCATCACATCAGTAGAGCAAAGGAAGAAAATTACCATGTTTATAAACATAAAAGGCAAAAATACATTTGATTAAATTCAATTTTGAAAAAAAGAAATGAAAAAAACTCTTAAACTTGAAATAGAATGATGTTTCTTAACAGAGATTAAAATATATTTCTTAATCCAAACGCCAAAATCTTACTTAAGAGTAAAACAAGGCTGGGTGTGGTGGCTCACGCCTGTAATCCCAGTACTTTGGGAGGCGAAGACGGGCAGATCACCTGAGGTCAGGAGTTTGAGACCAGCCTAGCCAACATACTGAAACCCCATCACTACTAAAAATACAAAAATTTGCCGGGCATGGTAGTGGGCGCCTATAATCCCAGCTTCGCGGGAGGCTGAGGCAGGATAATTGCCTGAACCTGGGAGGAGGAGGTTGCAGTGAGCCAAGATCACACCACTGCACTCCAGCCTGGGCGACAGTGTGAGAATCCTTCTCAAAGAAAAAAAAAAAAGAGTAAAACAGAAGAGTCATTCCCTTTAAAGTCAGGGACAAAACAAGAACTCCCCCCTGCAATTAGCATTAGGTATACTTTTCTAAAAGTACTATTAGTAAAATATAAAAAATAAATTTGAAGCATAACTATTAGAAAGGATACACAATTATAATTCTTACAAATTAAATATTTGTCTTCTGGCCTGGCACGGAGGCTCATGCTGGTAATCCCAGCTACTCTGGAAGCTGAGGCAAGAGAATTGCTTGAACCCGGGAGGAGGAGGTTGCAGCGAGCTGAGATAGCATGCATTTCAGCTTGGGCAACAGAGTGAGACTCCATCACAAAAAAATATATGTATATATATTGTCTTCCTAAAAACACCAATAGAATCAATCAACAGAAAATCCATGAAAACTAGTAAGTAGCTGTATGCAAAATAAATATATAAAATCAGCAGCTTTTCTATACTAGGGGGAAGATTCTATTTACCTTACCAGTATATTATATGAAATCACTAGAAATAATCTAAGAAGTATACAAGTCCTGTTTGAAGAAAATAACATGGATAAACTGAAGGATACAAAGAAAAAAGACTTGAGCAAATGTACAAACATACAAGTGCCTAGATAATAAGCACAAGGCTGATAACCATAAAGGTGTCAATTAATCCCTTAAGTTATAGCTATATGGCAATTTCAAATTGATACTGAAAAGTTATTCGACTATTGGAAAGACAAAGTGCGAACATTTCTTCAAAGTTTATACCAAAATAAATTCCAAATGTATTCAAAAGTTAATTTTTAAAAACTGAAATTCTAGGTATGAACCTATAATCCAAGAACATTAGGACGCCAAGACAGGAGGATTGCTTGAGCCCAGGAGTTCAAGACCAGCCTAAACAGCACAACGAGACCCCATATCTACGAAAAATTTAAAAATTCGCCAAGCATGGTGGCTCACACCTGTGGTTTCAGCTACTTGGGAGGCTGAGGTGGAAGGATTGCTTGAGGCCCAGAATTTGATGCTACAGAGAGTTATAATCATGCCACTGCACTCCAGCCTGGGTGACAGAGTGAGACCCCTATCTCCACAAAAAAAAAGAAAGAAAGAAAACTGAAATTCTAGAAGAAAATTTAAGGTAGATTATAAATGTAAGGTTGGATATCAATCTGATCTCAGGATGATAAAGGACTTTTCCAGCATAATGGCAATGAAAAAAATAACAAAGGAAAGTGTTTATAGATAAAGTTGTAGGCAAAGTCTATACTCCTAACACTTTGGGAGGCTGAGGTGGGTGGATCACTTGAGGCCAGGAGTTCGAGACCAGCCTGACCAATATGGCGAAACACTGTGTGCACTAAAAATACAAAAAAGGTGTGGTGGCATGCACCTGTAATCCCAACTACTCAGGAGGCTGAGGCAGGAGAATCGCCTGAACCCAAGAGGCGGAGGTTGCAGTCAGCCGAAATCACATCACTGCCCTCCAGCCTAGGCAACAGAGCACAACTCTGTCTCAAAAAAAATTATAGGTAAAGTCTGTAATGTTATTTTAAAAGATAATAAAATATAAACAAGAAAAATCTTTCAACAAATATGATAGACAAACTATTCATATACAAAGGACTTCTAATAAGCAAAGGACATAAACAAGCCATAAACTAAGATATACAAATGGTCGCTAAGCATCCAGAAATAATATTCAGGCTCACCATTAATCAAAGAACTACTAATCAAATTATTAACATTCCTTCCCTTTTTCCTATAAAATTGGCAAATGTTAAAAAAGAGAAAGAAGGAAAAAAGTAATACTCAGTGCTAACAGAATTTTGTGAGACGGTCTAACTTGTGCACTGCTGGTTGGAATATTAAATAGGCATAATTTCTAGGGGAAAAAAGGTGTCAATGTATATCAAAACCTTAAAAAGTTTCTGTTCTTTGAGCCAGAAATTCTTTTTCCAAGAATATCTTAAGGTTATTATCAGATAAATGGACAGATATTTATGTTTAAAATAAGATGGCCATATAATTTATTTTCTAAACCAGGATTCTTTTGAGCATTAATAGGGCATTATTAATAACTATTCCATCACAACAGTGGTACCAGGCAAACTTGATCATATGATCATAACTAGTTTAAGGCCATTGATTGTTCCATTAGAAAAAAAATGTACAATAAGAAGGCAAAGGAGCCTGGGCACAGTGACTCACGCCTGTAATCCCAGCACTTTGGGAGGTCAAAGCGGGCGTATCACTTGAGCTCAGGAGTACGAGAGCAGCCTGGCCAACATGATGAAACCCCGTCTCTACTAAAAATACAAAAATTAGCCAGGCATGGTGGCAGGTTCCTGTAATCCCAGCTACTCAGAAGGCTGAGGCAGGAGAATCACTTGAACCCAGGAAGCAGAGGTTAGTGAGCCAAGACTGTGCCACTCTACTCCAGCCTGGACAACAAGAGTGAAACACCATCTCGGGGGAAAAAAAAAAAAAAAGGCAAAGGTTAAATGACATTACATTCGTATGACACGATATTATGTAGCTAATTAAAAATCATGTTTTAAAATGTATTAAAATATAATATTACGTATATTTTAAAATCAGGATAATAAACTATATGTAGTATAATCCAAAGTGGCTAAACATTTATGTAGTGAACATTCATTGATTGCCTATCCAATATTCAATTTCCTTTGTCCTTTTTTTTTTTTTTTTAATTGCAAAACCTTTGTCCTCTTCCTAAAAGCATTCAGATTTCCCTCCTTGCCATAGTTCGTGGGTGGGCAACAGTAAGCCCAAGGCAAGAGCCCACAGCAGTCATCTGGCCACAGTTTTTAGTTCATGTTGGTCCAATCAGAGTAAAACTTTTATTCAAAGCTTCTATGAGTCACAGGAACTTATGTTCCTTTTTCCCTCTAGATTTGAACCCCCAGGGAAGCTGGCACATTGAGGAGACCTGTCAAGAGAATTTCAGAGAAACTTAGCTGGAGTCCTGATCACACAATGCCAGAAGCCTTCATTGCCTCTAGACTTTCCAAGTAACAGTAACCAAAAAATAATCTTTTATTTTTAAAAACCAGTTTTATTAGTAATTCTGTTCCTTGCAACCAAAAATTTCAGAATGATGCAATATATAAATATATTACAGTAGTATTCAACTGAAACTGCACGTTAAAGTCACCCAGGGAACTTCTAAAAGTAACCATGCCTGGATCTCATGCTCAGAGATTCTGATTAAAATGGTCTGGGTATGGGATCCTAGCACTAGTATTTTTAAAAAACATTCCCTTGTGATTTTAATGCACAGTGAAGATTAAAGACCATGAATATATTATATAATACATATGTTAGATATACCTAAATGGTTGGAAGGAAAATACACTAAAAGTCAATAATGCTGGCTGGGCGCGATAGCTCACACCTATAATCCCAGAACCTTGGGAGACCAAGGTGGGTGGATCGCCTGAGGTCAGGAGATGGAGACCATCGCAGCCAACATGCTGAAACCCCTTCTCTACTAAAAATATAAAAATTAGCTGAGTGTGGTGGATGCACCTGTAGTCCCAGCTACTTGGGAGACTGAGACAGGAGAATCACTTGAACCAGGGAGGTGGAGTTGCAGTGAGCCGAGATTGTGCCATTGCACTCCAGCATGGCGATAGAGCAAGACTCATCTCAAAAAAAAAAAAAAAAGTTAAGAATACTAATTCCCAGGTGTTGATAGTGCATTATTTTTGCTGCTGTTGTTGTTTTTATATCAATGAAACAATTTTTTTCAACTTTATTTTGTTACCAAGTCTAACTCATCTTTGTGTCATTATTTATTATCTAGTGAAAGAATAATAAAATATATGTGTTTTTCTTTACTAGTTGTTGTTGTTGTTGTTTTGCGATGGGGTCTCACTCTGTTGTCCAGGCTGGAGTACAGTGGTGCAATCATTGTTCACTGTAGCCTGGAACTCCTGGGCTCACATGATGCTCCTGTCTCGACCTACCTACTAGCTGAGACTACAGGCACATGCCACCATGCTGGGCTATTTTTTTAAGAGACAAGATCTTGCTATGTTGCCCAGGCTGGTCTTAAACTCTTGGTTTCAAACAATCCTCCTGTCTCAGCCTGCCAAAGCACTGAGATTCTAGTCATGAGCCACCATGCCAAGCCTCCTTTACTGTTTCTTTGGTTTTGTTTTTACTTTATTAAAACACTGAGTTTTATTTCACATGAATATTTTTGTCTCCCCACCATTTCCATGTCTGACCACCACTACTACTATTTCCTATCATAACATTTCATACATACTTAAAACCAAGCAAAGGGCGGAGTTCCATCTTTAAAAACTAAACAGGCATTTTGGACAACATATTCTTGGCAGTAGAACCTGGACAACATTTATCAAACACAGTAGGGAAAGTTCTCCCTCTGCATTATGGAAAGGACAGCCAGATATCAACTGTTTCAGAAATGAAATAAGATGGAAATTTTTTAACAAATTGTTTAAACTGTTTTCTTAAAGAGACTTCCTCCACTGCCAGAGATCTTGAATAGCCTTCTGGTCAGTCATCTGGAAGCAATTTCTCATGTAACTGATGAACTTGGCTTCTACTTTGGGAAGAGAGCTACCTTTTTCTGTACTTGCTTGCATTTTTGCTTTAATGTCTTCCACAGAACTAGATACTTTTGGTGTTTTAGGAAATTTTTCCTGCTTTCTTGTACTTTTGATCTTGGTATTGATAGTTTTGGGTCTTTTCCATTCTGGTTTGACTTTTGTGTATTTTTGGCTGGAGTATCTTGTATCTCTTCATTGGTGATTTTATTCAGTTTCCTGACCATCAATCTCATCATCATCATATTCATCATCATCTTCTTCAGCAGCAGCAAGTTTTACTTTTTCTGTGGAAACTTGCTACCACCTCCAGGGGCAGACCGCTTTCCAGGTATACTCAAGAGTTTCACATCCTCCTCTTCATCTTCTGACTCTACATTTTCCTCCACAGCTACCAAGTACTGTCCACTAATATGCACTGGCCCTGAACCACACTTCAACCATAAGACAGTGGTGTTATTTCAAAGCCCCCAGTGGAAACCATTGACTATACAGACATTTTCAAAATTGCCAGTGTTATTTAATTGGACTGCCTTCATAATTCATTGGCTCTGCTTCAAAAATGTGCAAGACACCCTTTGCACCAGCCCCTAATCTGACCATTCTTAAAGATAACTGGTGTTCATTTTCATCATTATTTACTTTAAAGTGATAATCTTTGTCCACCTTTAGTTCACAACCAAGAAAGACAGTTCTTGGGCCTCAGGGGGCTCATGTCCATGTCCTTCAAATCTTCCATGGGGTGGTGGCGTGTACTTAGGTGGGAAATGAAGTGGAAATGAGTTGTTCTCTGGAACAACTACTGCTCCAGAGAACAGCTGTGCAGGACAGAAGCACACCAGGCCCTTTACTGTTTTTAATTACAACGGTAATAGAAGCTCAAAGTATTAAATTCAAGGAGGACAGAAGTGTAAGATGCAAAAAGTGAAAATTCCTTTAAAAAGCAAAAATTCCCTTTTATTTCTTATATACTTTCCTTTTTCCTACAAAGAACAAATATAACTTCTATCCTGAGACACAAAGTATTTTTAATAAAGAAAACAACATATAAAAAATAAGTGGTACCGATTTCAAATTATTGCCTTCGAAAGAATTCCCCCTCATCTACACAATTTGAAGAGAAGAAAGTATAGGCTATATTAAAGATAAGAAAATACAACATATTCAGTGTCTTGTGCTAAGTGAGAACTGGAATCTTGATTAGTCAGGAATGTGAATAAATCTTTGTTTACAATGATCTGGTTCTATGGGAAAATCATCTGTCTAAAAAGCATGTTCACACATGTAATCCTAGCACTTTGGGAGGCTGAGGCAGGCAGATTGTCTGAGGTCAGGAATCAAGAACAGCCTGGCCAACATGGTGAAACCCCGTCTCTACTAAAAATATAAAAAATTAGCTGGTCGTGGTGATGCATGCCTGTAGTCCCAGTTACTCAGGAGGCTAAGACAGGAGAATTGCTTGAACCCATAAGGCGGAGGTTGCAGTGGGCAGAGGTTGCAGTGAGCCGAGATCATGCCATAACACCCCAGCCTGGGCAACAGAGTGAGATTTCATCTCTTAAAAAAAAAAAAAATAAAAGCATGCTGTAGGATACACACAGTCGAGAACATACAACATACATTGTATGTGTAGCACTTCTCTGTGGGCGGGGTTTACTTATAATATTTGATTTTATGTAAATATTTAATATAACAAGACTTTTTATTAAATGTAATTGTCATAGCAACTAATAATTTTCCTTATATCTAATTCCAAAGCAGAAATTTCCTTGATGAATATATTATTTATTCCAGGGTTGTTTATAAAATCTAAATTTCTAATTTATTCTATAATTTGTAATTTTGTAATTTTTAGAAATATAATTTGTAATCTTACAAATATAATTTATTTATGAAATTTTTTATTAATATAAACACATTTATAGAATAGATATATAAAACTTGCTAGGCGTGGTGGCTCATGCCTATAATCTCAGCACTTTGGGAGGCCTAGGCAGGTGAATCACTTGAGGTCAGGATTTCGAGACCAGCCTGGCCAACATGGCAAAACCTTGTCTCTACTAAAAATACAGAAAATTAGCAGGGCACAGTAGCATGTGCCTGTAATCCCAGCTACTCACGAGGCTGTGACAGGAAAATCACTTGAACCTGGGAGGCAGAGGTTGCAGTGAGCCAAAATCACGCCACTGCATTCCAGCCTACGTGATAGAGTGAGAGACCCTACCCCCCCACCAAAATATATAAATATTTATATATATATCTATATATAACTTATATATATGTTATTTATAAAGTTAATTTCTGATTATAATTTTATTTCTACAATATTTTCTAAGTGTTTGAGGAAAGAGGGGAAAAGCAGGCATTTGGAGGTATTTCTCTCTGGATTCCTGTTTTCCCATTTTGATCTCCAGAAGTCAAAAGGAAAGATGAAATCAATAAAGAAAGAATAGCTTCCACATTGTGTATGCTTCAGTGGACTCTTCCAAAGCCAGAGGAACTAGATGCATTCATTCTAGGCACTCACTAAATAACCGATGAATGGGAAACTGGGGAACCTGTTATTACATTTAACTGCTCCATTCCTTCCACACAAATAGTTGAACCTCTTTTAGTTGTGGTAACAGAAAGCAGTAACAGCACATATAAAGTAGGATAATGTATCGTCACTGCTCTAAGACTTTGAGGCTCATTAAAAAATAGATTGTACAAACAATCTAGCAATTGCCTTTATGGTGTATCAATGAGGTGAAACGTATTCCAATAGCACGTCAAAAAAAGTACTGAGATACTGGGGAATTATTTAAACCATTCTCTTCAGTTAACTGGGTTTTTTTCTTATGAGTGTTTTTTTTTTAATTCAATCATAAAAGTTAGCTATTTCTAAAGGCTGCTCTTGCTTCATAAAATCTTGTAACTAGCAGAGAGGAAGATGTTTGACTTACTGTGTTTATTCAACATATTCAATGAGTATTAAGTTATTAAAATGGAAGAGATAGAGAAGGGCATCCAGAACAAAGCCCTGCTTTACACTACATCCAGTTATAATTTAATCTGTAGGTATTTTTACCCACTCTGATTCTTAATTGTCTCCTTTTTTCCAAGAAATCTAATATATACATAAAACTTCAGAAACTAAGATAACCAAATACCTATGTTTCCAGCATACAAAACTGAAGATTGTTAATATTATCATAAATGCTTCAAGTTTTTATACACATACAACACACATATGCACACACAGAACGTTGTGCTGCCACCGTGTCATACTTGTTCTTGGGAATTGTGTGTTAAATTTTCAAAAGTTTTGCCAGCTGGTTGCTAAACCTTTTGTAGCTTAAAATCAGCCATACTGGGAGTATTTCAACACAGAAATCCTCCAATGCTATAAATCAGTGTTTTCTAAATTCCTGGAGGACCAGTTGTTAAATATTTATCAACATACTACTCCTCATATATAAAAGAAAGAAAACCTTATAAGTAAAGTCAGATCATCTTGGACCCATGGGCAATAACCATTATGAACTTTTGTGTGCATTATTTCAGAATATCTTCCATACTTTAAGCGCACTCATATGTATCCATTAACAACACAGAGTTTCATTCTGGTCTGTTTTATAATGTACATACACTGCAACTTGCTTTATTCACCTGGCATTTTGCCGTATATGGATCTAGATCATTTTACCTACTATATAAAAGACTATTATAGGAATAGACCTTATTTTGTCTCTCCATACTCCTATTAATGGACACCTAGATTGTTTCCATTTTTTTGCCATTAGAAACAATGCCAAAATGAATGGTCCTTGTCCATATGTACAAGAATATATCAAAATATATACCAAGAAGTGTTCATAGCTGGATTGTATACATGTTGCCAAGTTTACTAGATATTGTCAAACTCCTCTCTCATGTGTCTATATCCAACTTACATCCTACCCAACAACAAATGAAATTTCTCTTTGCTCCCCCTTCTAGCCAACACTTGGTACTGTCAAACTTTTAATTTTTGTCAGCCTGATAGGTATAAAATGACTTCTTGTAATTTATTTGTATTTCCTTGATTAGCAATGGGGAGCGTTTTTGTTTTTTTTTTCTTTTATTTATTGGCCATTGTGTTTTCTACTCTGAATTTCCTCTTTGTTTTTTTTCCCATTCTTCTATTGGGTTGGTTACCTTTTTCTTCTTGATTTACAGGAGTTCTCAATATAGTCTGAATACCAATGCTTGTCTTTTCACTTTGTTTATAGTAAGTTGTTTGTGTGTGTGGTGGTGTTGCTGTTGTTGGACAGAAAGACAGGAGGATTGACTCTATGGGCCCTTTGAAGATGTAGTCTATGGGAAGAGTGCTCAGAGTGTTTGTCTCACTTGCCAGGCTGAGGTCTGATCCAAAACGTGTAACTCCCAAAACCACAAGTTCTGGCTGGCAGCAGATCTACAACACTGAGATGTATTTTCTACTCTAGCCAAACTACATTTTTTTTTCAATTGTTCAAAGATACCGTACTGTCTTGCCTTGAGGCCTTTGCCCATGCTATTCCTTTACCTGGCATACTCTTCAATGCCATAACTGTCTTTACCCCCAGGGAACATTTTACTTACTTTCTTTTAGCACTCACCACACTGCATTACATAACCTGTTAGCTTATCTGTCTCCTCCACTGGACAGTGAGCACTTCGAGGGAAGAGAAGAGTCTTTTTCTGCCTTTGTAGTCTTAACAACTAGTGGAAGGCTTGACACATAACATTTGCTCAAATAATATTTGTTTAATCAATGAGGAAATGAGTGAGTGAGCGAGCATGGTAAGGCAAGAGGCAGTCATATTGATGATCAAGAAACATTTCATTCTCTCACCCAACAACAAACCCTAGCACTTGCCAGGCACCTGTTAATGATATGGTTCCTTTTCTCGCTGACCTCACAGATGAATGGGGAAGACAAACTACACCTGCCAAGCACAGTACACTGACATCAGTGACTTGATGGGAGAGAAGCACCTAGTACTGTGAGCATGTGAAAAAGGCATTAATTCCAGCAAAGGGTGGAAAGGAATTTGGGAAAATATCCCTCTCACAGATGGAGATAAGCCACGAAGAGACAATTGTTCAATAATCAGCTTCTTGACTGAAAGTGTAAGTGAAATTCTCTCTAGCAATCCCACAGGCTGCTATCTGGCATTTTTAGATTATGAAAATAAATGAATTTGACCTGGTGTTTTCCTCCTTGGTTTAGGTTAGGGTGGCCCCTCTCAGTGGAGTCCCAGTACTAGAGCCCAACCATGTGCTTCAGCTCAGCCCCATGGATAACAGATGAAACCCAAGGATCACCCACAACCCCTCTTCTTCTCACTCTGCTCTACACTTGTTTCTTTTACCTACAAAATTCCTCCCATCCCCACCGTTATCTGCATCCCCATCACCAAACCTGACCTCTTCACCAAACATCTATAGGCCAGAATAAACACAGTTGCCCCACTAGTGTATGCTCCCACTCAGTGTTTCCTTGGTTCCAGGTATGTACTAGGCATTGGCGAGGGCCTGAAAACTCAATACGAGGAGTAGGAGTTAGTGCCAAATCCCTGCTGATGATTAAGCCTGGAATGTTCTAGAAACTGACAGAAAGCCAGGGAGACAAGAAGAACTGGAGGCACAAGATGAAACTAGGGAGACAAGTGTTAGTAGACCACCAGGTTTAAAGCAAGGAAATGATAGGTTTTCTACAAGCATTCTTTTCTTCCATGGCATCTGAAGTTAGGGTTGAATAAAGTATATAGTCCAGACTTTGTGGAGGATCTATGCACAGCTGGGATTTTCCAAAGAAATTCATAGATAAGAAAAGTTCTGGGGTCTTATCCAATGGGGACTTCAGTCCAAGGAAAGCAATCTAACAAAGCATAAGGCTTGGAGAGCTGTAAACATGTTGTCACAGCTCTATCACCACTCCTTCTCTGGCCCTGGTTTTTTGGCTCTTCCTGAATCACGTTTCAAAGTTTTTTCAGTCTTTATCCCCAGAGTAGTCAGCATCTAGGAGCTAAGGCCCAGACTGGTCCAAAGAGACAAAGAAAATTGAAGCAAGCACAAGTTCATCTGTGACTTGCTATCTGGGACTCAGGTACCTACACCTGCATGGGAATACTCTTCACTCCCTGGGCCAGGGACAGCCCACGCATCTCTGGGAGTCATTTCAATTGAGCATTACATCATTGACACAGCATTGCAGCCTCCCGGGTCCCTTTGCTGTTACTCAAACATCTGTTTCCTCCTCCCTCCCCTTGCCGCCTCTTGGGGTCAATAGCCCTCTTTTGCACATGGCTCCCTTTCTGAAAAATCAATCATTCTTATTCATTTTCCTGGAACTTGAGAAGAGTCACAGGGTTTGGCCCTCTCCCTCCTGGGATCTGCCTCTGAACTGTTAAGGCATCTGACACTGCAAAGTCATTGGAAAAAGTGGAGTCCCATGCTCTACTCCCAGGGACAAGAAACCTTTTCAGAGCTTCACTTATGCTTCTACTGTGCTCACAATGCCTACTGTCTGCTTGAATACGAGAGTCCTAGCCCAGGCCCTGATTTCTTTATCTTTGGTTTATTTAGAGATACAACAGCATATGTCCCTGGTGGCCACATTTTGCAGCCAGCTGAAGTCTCTGCTAGACTGAGGCACGCAGGCTGCAGTGAGGCAGAGCACCCGAGGTTGACCAGCTCAAAGAACCTCCTTCCTCCCCTCAAAAGGAGCCAGTGCTTTGCCATGAGAGAAAGTACCAGAGGCCCCTCTAACACCTCTTCCTCAGAATAACAAAGCGTACACTATTTACTAATGAAATGTAATGTTCAAATCAAACAATAAAAGATGCTTATCTATATTCAATTTTAGTTCTCCTAAAATAGAGGTATTATATTTTCATTAGGTGATATTTAAAGTCAATTCACAGCTTCTTCCAGCTCTCTCTAGATCTGATATAAAGCCAATACTTGTCAATATTACTAGAGAAAGACCAAGAAAGAAGTCTGAAGGGCAGCAGTGGATCAAGTATGCATTTGCTTGTTATTCTGTCTACTGAATATTCTACCTCACCTCTCCTAACATCTCTTGAATCTGCTGGGAAGATAGCATCAGAAGGAGAAACATATAATTTCACTCCCAAAACAAAGCATCCCATTTGCCTCTTTCATACTTACATAAAATAACTGGGTCTAATACTAACGGAGAAGATGCATTCCAGTCTTTTTTGTTTTGTTTTTCATAGAGAGCAAAAAGAGACACTTAACTCTAGCGCGGAATTTGAGATAACTCAAGATGCGTTCTATTTCAAAGCCCTTTCAACCCATGTTTTTCTATTCACAGGCACATTCTTTCACATCCCTTTACATACTCACACATACTCATAGTTCCCTCTCTGAAACATGTCATGAGTTATCAAGATTGTATTGTAAGGAAGCAGAGTGGAAGTACTAAGTTTTAACCCTGGACTATCTGGGTTTCTCATTTGTTTCCATGTTCCTTTCAAATTCTCACTAAAAGAGAAACAGCTTACTTCTTTAAATGTCTCTCTCATGTCCAGGACACGGAAGAACTTTTTTAAATTTTTTTGAGACAGGGTCTTGCTCTGTTACCCAGGCTGGAGTGCAATGGCGCAATGTTGGCTCACTGCAGCCTTCACCTCCTGGTTTCGAGCTATTCTCCTGCCTCAGCTACCCGAGTAGCTAGGATTACAGGCATGTACCACCACACCCAGCTAATTTTTGTATTTTTAGTAGAGACAGAATTTCACCATATTGACCAGGCTGGTCTCAAACTCCAGACCTCAAGTGATCTGCCTGCCTCAGCCTCCCAAAGTGCTGGGATTACAGTCGTGAGCCACCATGCCTGGCTGCACTTCTTTTGACTAGTCATTTCCTTGTGCCAATTTGTGCCATGTGATTGTAAAACTGGGTATCATGATCAAGTTTGACCTTCAGCTGACCTCAAAAAATGAACCTATTTTGTGTACAATAGTCAGAGGCATGATTGGTTTTGATATAAATCTAATGGAAAGAGTAGATTCTAACATACTCAGTGAAAGGAGAGGAGGTATTGCTGGTAAAGAGCTCAAATTCGCCCATCTTTGCATGGGGTTTAAGGGTCCAAGAGGAGAGGAAGATATCTGTCTGCAGAGACCTGAAACTACTAATCACTGCTCTTTATTGAACACTTTCTGTGTGCTGGCAACTTTAAATACGTTATCTCATTGGATTTTTAGAACAACCCTATGAAGGAAATCGTGCTTTCAGCTTCAAAAGTCTCCAATGATCAGTAGGGATCACTAATTTGATTAAAGTAAGAGAGAGGATGGGAGCCTGGGGCCCCATCTGTTTTCCACCCTCCCCATGACCCCAGTGAAACTCCTCAGAACCCTCAGCACTCCATGAAACATAGCTTTAAAAAAACGGGCAATTCTACTTCCCCTAAGCTATAATTATATATAGGACATTCATGGATTTGACATACATGTACTGAGCACCTATTTATGGGCCAGACTCCAGCCTGCATCAAAGTATTCACAAGCTAGTACTGTATAAAACCATTCATTTAAGTAATGTGTAGTATATATGAGATGTTATAAAACTAACAAATTGGTTTCCTATCAGGTTGGTGCAACAGTAATTGCAGTTTTTTGCACCTTTAATGGTAAAACCACATTGCTTTTGCACCAACCTAATAGGAGGGAAAGCTTTTTGTGTTTGCTCTTTAAACTGTGGAAACATTGAGAAACTAGTTATTATAGTTACTATATGAACATTGGATTATGTTACTATCATGTTAACTCAATAAACCTTTGTATTTAATTTGCCATCCCTAAATTTTATCCATGGCTTTGTGCCTCAGACCTTAGCTAATTGTGCAGAAGATTTCACAATGGACTCTAAACCTTAAATCCCATCCTTTTAGACTGAGTAGATTATTTCATTTCTTTTTAAAAGTTAAAAATACATGCTTTTCCTTGCCTTAACACTTCCCTTTGGTCTAATAGTTCTTTGCTGTATTTGGAGTTTTCTTGGTTTTTGTTTGTTTTGTTTTAATCACAAAGAAAAATTCATTGGCAAGGAGGAACAAGGCATTATATCTATACCCAAACTGTTAGCACAGGGCATTTCAAAACTGCCTCTCCACTCTCTACCCTCTGTGAAAGACAATTACATAAATGGGTCCCCAGGAAATGCAAAATGTCAACATCTACCACCCTCCCTTTGCCCAGACCTGTGCCACATCAGTTTATGATTAAGAGGAATTCTTGCCTGTTTAAGCCATACCGTAAGTGTTATTGTGAAGTAGACAGTCCTGTTGAGATTTATATCATTTATTTTACTGCTGCCATGGGAGACTAAAAATTAAATCATAATTTTAAATATTTTCATAAAGGTTAGGTAGGCATGTTTGATTTCTTTATTGCTTCACTGAATGTCAGAGGCCAGAGTGTTCACAGAGGACTGACAGTGAAGAATGATGGTATTTATGAAACAAATGTCATTAAGTTTAACTTTGAAAGAGATGTATTCTGGACTCCATCTAGAAAACTATGTGCAAATTAAGTCCTATAATAAACATCATTTTTTCCACACAAATATTGTTGTACTGTACTTTAAAAACCATGACAACAAAATATGTCTAATACAATGAACGTGTCCTATTATGGCGTTTCTTCTAAGCTGATCACATGTGCAAGCAGGCCCTGGAACCTCAGAAGGCTCCTGAACATCTCTGGCTTGCTAACACACTTGAAAATAAGCAATCAGGCCCTAAGGAAGACTATGAAATGTTTCTTCAGGCCCCAAATCTTAGGTTTCTGTATTCCTTTCCCCCCAAGGGAAATATGAAAGCCAGTACAGAACCTGGTCTAATGACAAAGCCAAAGCATTCGATAAGGCTGGTCACATAAGGCGAGGATGAGAATCCCAGAGGGAGGTAATTCAGCTGGAGAGCGCAGAGCCTCAAAACAGAAGTAAATTTGGGGAAAGTATGTATATGCAGGCCTTTTCTGCAGGACCTTCAGCACCTTTAATAGCCTAATGTGCACTTCGACTAAGAGGTCAGTTTATTCTGTAAATGTATTTGACCATCTAAGTACATTTGACCACTTATTGGACCCTATGGTTTTATGGAATACGGTTTGAGAAGTGTTGCCACAGACAAATTATATCTAGAAGTCAGCAAGCTATCTGATAAACTTCTTTTTTTTTTTTTTTTTGAGACGGAGTTTCCCTCTTGTTACCCAGGCTGGAGTGCAATGGCGCGATCTTGGCTCACCGCAACCTCCACCTCCTAGGTTCAGGCAATTCTCCTGCCTCCGCCTCCTGAGTAGCTGGGACTACAGGCACACGCCACCATGCCCAGCTAATGTTTTGTATTTTTAGTAGAGACGGGGTTTCACCATGTTGACCAGGATGGTCTCGATCTCTTGACCTCGTGATCCACCCGCCTCGGCCTCCCAAAGTGCTGGGATTACAGGCTGAGCCACCGTGCCTGGCCTGATAAACTTTTTATAATATCCCTGTGAATGATACAGGGTAATTAGAACTGGATGAAAATACTCTTAGAAGGTTGCCAGATAAACAATAGAATACCAAATATTGTATGAGGCATATTATACTAAAAAAATTGTTTTTCTGATATTCAAAATTCAAATTTAACTAGGCATCTGTTTTTGTTAAATCTAACAAATTTACATTTTTCATGAGGTTTGTGAATCTCCTGAAAAATAGATTATTTTTGTCTTCACTATATATATATATATATATTTTTTTTTTTTTTTAATGGAGTTTTGTTCTGTCTCCCAGGCTTAAGTATAATGGCTGGATCTCAGCTCACTGCAACCTCCACCTCCCAGGCTCAAGCGATTCTCTGCCTCAGCCTCCCGAGTGGCTGGGATTACAGGCACGTGCCACCATGCCCAGCTAATTTTTGTATTTTTAGTAGAGACGGGGTTTCACCATGTTGGCCAGGATGGTCTCGATCTCTTTACCTCATCATCTGCCCACCTCAGCCTCCCAAAGTGCTGGTATTACAGGTATGAGCCACTGCACCCAGCCCACAAAATACATTTCTTTTTTTTTTTTTTTTCTTAAGATAGAGTCTTGCTCTGTTGCCCAGACTGGAGTGCAGTGGTGCCACCTCAGCTCACTGCCACCTTTGCCTCCCAGGTTCAAGTGATTCTCCTGCCTCAGCCTCCCTAATAGCTGGGATTACAGGCACCCATCACCACACCTGGCTAATTTTTGTATTTTTAGTAGAGACGGGGTTTCACCATGTTGGCCAAGCTGGTCTCAAACTCCTGACCTCAAGTGGTCTGCCCACCTTGACCTCTCAAAGTGCTGTGATTATAGGCATGAGCCACCACACCTGGCCCTATGTTTCATTCTTTACCAACAATCCATTGTTGCACAGTTGAGAAAATTAGAACCTGCTCAATATTATGAATGTAGTCTACTGTTTTAACTTCCTGTATCTTTTTTTTTTTTTTTTTTTTTTTTTTTGAGACAGAGTCTCACTCTGTCACCCAGACCTGGAGAGCAGTGGTGCAATCTCAGCTCACTGCAACCTCCGCCTCCTGGGTTCCAGGGATCCTCCCACCTCAGCCTCCTGGATAACTGGAATTACAGGCGTGCACCACAACGCCTGGCTAATTTTTGCATTTTTTTTTTTTTTTTTTTTTAAGTAGAGACAGAATTTCACTATGTTGGCCAGGCTGTTCTCAAACTCCTGGCCACAAGTGATCAGGCCATCTTGGCCTCCCAAAGTGCGGGACTCACAGGCGTGAGTCACCTTGCCCAGACAACTTCCTGTATCTTTCATTATCTGCCTATGTCATTCCTTTTACCCTATAAAAGAAATGAAAATGCTACCTGTACTCCCAAGCCCTTTAAGTTTCACATCCAACTTCAGAATCACTAAAGAGACAACTCAGCCTCTTTCACTTATATCATTTGTTATTATGTGAATCAGCAGATGTGTGGAGAGGTCAGTGAGCATGACAAATCTTGGCAGATTCTGTTCTGTGGCTATACCCACCATGAAAAAGAAAAATTACGGCAGTCCTGCATTGTACTGTGTTCTTCTCACTCATTCATTTATTGAACAAATAACTCCTGATCACCTAGAATGCCCCAGACAGTGTGCTAAGCATTGGGTATATACAATAGCTGAATGAGACCGACATAATCCCTGCATCAAGGTTATATTCTGCTAGGCAGAGAAGAAAAGAAAAACAAGAAAATAAACTAGATCATTTCATATAGTTAAGTTAGATAAGTTACTGTGAAAGAAATTATATAAATCCAATATGGACAGTGACTGGGCTTAGCGGGGTGGTGAATAGGTTAGATAGGATGGTCAAGGTAGGCCTCTTTGAAGAAGTGGCATATAGGTTGAGGCATGAAGAATGAAGAGTTAAGCATGCAAAGAGCCAAGTAAAGAGCAACTCAGACAGAACCCAGACTACAATGCTTGTTCCTACAAGACCAATGTTGATATGGCTTAGTGAAAGCATCCAGTAACACGCAAGTTCTTTCCTGTAAGTTCTTTTCACCTAAAAACCTACTGTGAGCCGGATGCAGTGGCCTCACGCCTATAATACCAGGACTTTGGGAGGCCAAAGAGGGTGGATCACTTCAGGTCAGGAATTCAAAACCAGCTTGACCAACATAGTAAAACCCCATCTCTACTAAAAATACAAAAATTAGCCAGGTGTGATGGCACACACCTATAGTGCCAGCTATTAAGAGGCTGAGGCAGGAGAATCACTTCAACCTGGGAGGCAGAGGTTGCAGTGAGCTGAGATCGCACCACTGCACTCCAGCCTGGGTGACAGAGTGAGACTCTGTCTCAAAAAAAAAAAACAAAAAAAACACTACTATGATTTTTCAGATTCCCCTTCCCTGGTTTGTTCCTTGGGGAAAATATGCAGCAGTGTTTTTTGGACTCAGCACACAGACCAGATGATTTGGCTCTGCATAGTGGAATAAAATGATTCTCAACATTTAGGGACTTTTCCCTCCCTATAGTGGGTAGCAATAACAGCAACGGCAATTAGTTTGAGTTTTTTTATACTTATTTTTAAATGACTCCCATATTACCTTCTTTCTGAGGTGACAGAATAACTGTTTTCTCATAGTTTGGTGTGGTTTACTATGAGGTTGCTAAAAGTGAAGAAGGTGGCCAACTGAAAACTCAAGTGTCAAATGCAGACTAACTAATGTAGGTTGTCTCAGAATGATTACAAAATGTAACACAGTGAATGTAGGCAAGATATGCAAAAGAAGATAAATTAAGATTTAGTGTTTTAATTATGTATGAAAATTGTATAAAGTTACTTTAGCTTTCGGATAAGAGGAAAAGGTATTATTGCTGCCAAAAAGTGCTTTTAAAGAACTTTTTAATAGAAAGGGACAGATTGAGGTCTCTTCAGGAGCCTGGCTAGGTGTTTTCCAAGAATCTTTCAGAGTAACAACAGCTTAGTGATCTTTCCATTGTGTGACCTTCAGGCTTATGGTCCCAGGAGCCTTACTTTGTCAGCATACCCAGAGTAAATTTAATTCTCCAGAAGTCTCACTGTTCATTCAACAGTGTCCTTTAAAATATCGCTATATGCCAAATTCTGTGTTCTAGACACTAAGATATCATGGTGAACAATAAAGATATTAACAAGTCCCTTCTGTTGGGCACATTCTTTCTTCAATTAGGTTAATACATCAACAACCTAAATATCTCTAATTACATGGGTATGTGAGGTTACACAAAACTTTAATGACGAAATCTGAGCATTCATTCCACTTAACTGCAGAAAATCTAGTCTTTTATCAAATTCTCCTTTCTAGGAATTTTTGAGTCCCAAAAGGATACTTCCAAAGTCCATACATCTATCCTAGTTATCCAGCACAGTAATCAGAAAATTATTATATGCACAGATTAATTTTGATAATCCATGATTATTTAGCTTTACAACCACTTTCATGGTTCTTTCATCTTAATCACTTACTATGTGCTCTGCACAATATATGGCACAATGGGAAATAACCAAGGAAGAAGACCCCTCTCCCTGTCCTCAGTTGGTTCAAATCTCAGTTGTGGAAAACAGATATACACATGAAACAGATAGCTAAGAATCCAAATGAGTGATATAGCTAGTGAGCAATCCAGAAGAACTCAATGGGGCATTAGTAACTAGGTAAAGCATCACATTTAGGAATGGGAGATCCTAATCTAGCAAAAGAAAAGAGTTAGTTTGACTTGTGCATAGTGCTTGCAGCCCAGTGGTAAGACTCACCTGGTTGCAGCAGGAAGCTTCACAGGAAACAGATTTAGTAGAGACAGGGTTTCATTATGTTGGCCATGCTGGTCTCAAACTCCTGGCCTCAAGTGATCTGCCTACCTCGACCTCTCAAAGTGCTGTGATTACAGGCATGAGCCACCACACCTGGCCCTATATTTCATTCTTTACCAGCAACCCATTGTCGCGCAGTTGAGAAAATTAGATCCTGCATTATAAATGTAGTCTACTGTTTTAACTTCCTGTATCTTTCTTGTTTTTTTAATTTTTATTTTTTTACTTTTTTGCAGAGGGGATATCAGGAATTGAACTGGGGGCCTGTTGGTCTGCAGTCCAATGCTTTACCCCTGAGCTATCCCTCCTCCTTTATTTTGAGACTGAGTCTCACTCTGTCACCCAGACTGGAGGGCAATGGTGCAATCTCAGCTCACTGCAACCTCTGGGTATGAAACATCATTCATGCCCCAGAGTTTGGGCTTCACTAGTAGACAGAAAGGAGCCATTTATGGATAGTTTTATGCAGAGAGAAGCAAAATGATATTGCTATATTCTTCTAGGATTGAAGGAGTTGATAAAGGTAAATACTTCGAATTTCACTGATGAAGAGAAAATTGATACCACCGATGAAAATGAGAAGATTTTTAGTTTTCCCCTAAAAGGAAGGAATTTGTATAAATATACGCGAAGAGTTATTGCAGTAAGATTTGGGGTTAGAAAAAATTCAGAATGCCTTTCAAAAATAAGTTATTTCCCAAACTATGCATCTGACAAAGGTCTAATATCTAGAGTATACAAGGACCTTAAACAATTCAACAAGCAAAAGACAACCCCATTAAAAAGTGGCCAAAGGACATGAACAGACACTACTCAAAAGCCGACATACAAGCAGCCAACAAGCACATGAAAAAATGCTCAACATCACTAATTATCAGAGTAATGTAAATCAAAACCACAAGGAGATGTCATCTCACACCAGTCAGAATGGCTATTATTAAAAAGTCAAAAAGGCTGGGCATGGTGGCTCACACCTATAATCTCAGCACTTTGGGAGGACAAGACAGGAGGATCACTTGAGCCCAGGAGATCAAGACCACCCAGGGCAACATAGCAAAATGCAGTCTCTACAGAAAAATCAAATATTTAGATGGGCATGGTGGTGTATAACTAATCCCAGCCACTCTGAAGGCTGAAGCAGAAAGATCACTTGAGCTCTGCCGGTCGTGGCTGCAGTGAGCTGTGATTGTGCCACTGCACTTCAGCCTGGATGACAGATTGAGAACTTGTCTCAAAAAAAAAAAAAAAAAAGGCAACTAGGTGTAGTAGCTCATACCTGTAATCCCAGCACTTTGGGAGGCCAATGTGAGAGGATCATTTGAGCCCACGAATTCAAGACAACCTGGGCAACATAGCAAACCCCATCTCTACGAAAAAAAAAAAAATCAGCCAGGCGTGGTCGCATGAGCCCACAGCCTCAGCTACTTGGGAAGGTGAGGTGGGAAGATCACTTGAGCCTGGGAGATCAAGGCTGCAGTGAGCCATGATGGCACCACTGCACTCCATCCTGGGTGACACAGCAAGTCCCTGTCTCAAAAGAAAAAGTCAAAAATTAACAGATGTTGGCAAGGCTGTGGAGAAAAGGAAATGCTTATATACTGTTGGTGGGAATGTAAATTAGTTCTGCCACTGTGGAAAACAGCTTGGAGATTTCTCAAAGAATATAAAATAGAGCTACCATTCAACCCAGCAATCGCATTGCTGGGTATATACCTAAAGGAAAATAAATCATTCTACCGAAAAGACACAAGCATTAGTAGGTTCATCACAGGACTATTCACAATAGCAAAGAATGGGATCAACCTAGGTGCCCATCAATTATGGATTTGATAAAGAAAATGTAGTGTGTATATATATATATACACACTAGAGAATACCACATAGCCATAAACAAGAATGAATTCATATCCTTTCCAGCAACATGGATGCAGCTGTAGGCCATTAACTTAAGTGAATTAGCACAGAAACAGAAAATCAAATACTACATGTTCCCACTTATAAGTAGAAGCTAAACATTGAGTATACATGGACTTAAAGATGGGAACAGTAGACAATGGAGACTACTGGAGGGGAGAGGGATGGAGGGGACAGAGGCTGAAAAGTTACCTGTTGGGTACCATGCTCACTTCCTGGATGATGCAATCATTCAAACCCCAAACCTCAGCATTATGCAATATACTCATGTAAAAAACATGTACATGTATTTCCTGAATCTAATTTAATTCCCCAAATAAAAGTTGACATAAAATAAGTTCTTTCAGCAGAGATAAGGAAAGCAAATTAGTTGAAAGTTTCTAATGTTGATTGCACTAGATTCCTAAATCACCTTTGTTCTGATATGTCTTTTCCACTAATTCTATTCAGTTCAACAAGTAGTAAATGAGCACACCTAGTGTATACTAATATCTGCATTGTGAGTATAGGGGAAAAAAGAGCACATAACATGATTCCAACCATCAGGAGGTAACAATCTGGTGAATAATGCCATCATTATTAGTACCTGTTGTATGCTAGATTCCTTACTAAATGCTTTCTGTGAATCTAATCCTCTCAAATATCCTGAAAAGTAGATATTAGTATCTTCATTTTGTGGATGAAGAAACTGATTCAAAAAAGGTCAGAGCTAGCAAGCAACCAGTGTAATCAGGATATAAATTAAGATCTGTCTGATGTTCTTGCTGTTAACTACTGCCCCATTTTCCAGGCTTTACATGTGTAAAACGATTAATGAACAAAAGAAGAGAATGCCATTCACCACTTTTTCTTCTTTGTGGTCTTCTGTGCTTTGTGTGACCCACGAGGCAGGTTCATAAGGGCAATGAGATGTGCTGTAGAGTACTACCTCAGGATGAACTTTCTAAGGCCTGAGGTGGGTCAATCTGGAGCTGTAGAATGTCACAAAATTTCAATCCTTCTATAACTTGATTCATTTCTCCTTCAGTTTTTGACCCGTACTCTCCTTCTAGCACCTTGGCTGCTGTACTCTTTCAACTTAACCCATCCTTAAACAACCTAGATATGTAGCCTTTATATGGTCTAGCTTGAGCCAAGGATAGAATGCATAATACCTATTTGAGTCAGTGAGAGGGATGGTTAGCATGTCCCTTACCTAAACATCAGTTCTTTCAGCCAGGATCTTGATAGGAACTGTAGCAGATAACTCAAGTCTATGTTCACTATCAAGTGTCTAGAGCAACTAGTTGTCTAGTTTAGTGGCCTCCAAATTTTAAGATAATCAGGTGTCTTTGTTTTGTTTCATTTTTTGAGAAGGAGTCTCACTCTGTTGCCCAGGCTGGAGGGCAGTGGCGCAATCTGGGCCCACCGCAACCTCCACCTCCAGGGTTCAAGTGATTCTCCTGCCTCAGCCTCCTGAGTAGCTGGGATTACAGGCAAGTGCCACCATGCCCAGCTAATTTTTTTTTTTTTTTTGTATTTTTAGTAGAGGCGGGGTTTCACCATGTTGGTCAGGCTGCTGTCGAACTCCTGACCTTGTGATTTGCCCACCTTGGCATCCCAAAGTGCTGGATTACAGGTGTGAGCCACTGTGCCCAGCCCAAAATCAGGTTTTTTTTAAGCCCATGCCACCCCAAAATTAAATATTAGTTTATTTATTTACAAATTATATATATAGTACAACTATATTATTGCACACATTATGATATAAACATATAGAAATATGAATTTTAAAAGAAAGTTTAAAAATTAGCAATACTTAAGACTTTCTAAATGGTCCAAAAATGGTTTTTTTCTCACTTAAAATTATTATTTGACATAATTTACCAAATGAAAGTAATATGACTCAACATTGTTTAATTTTTTAAATCTTATGTTACAGCAGTTTGAAGGACTTGTTCTAAATCAGTTATTTACTAGGTTTTAATAAACATCTTGTTTGACATTGTGGAATACAGTGTGGTGATTCATCAAGGACCTAGAAATAGAAATTCCATTTGACCCAGCAATCCCATTACTGGGTATATAGCCAAAGGATTATAAATCGTTTCATTGTGGTTCATTTACAATAGCAAAGACCTGGAACCAACCCAAATGCCCATCGATGATAGACTGGACAAGGAAAATGTGGCACATATACACCATGGAATACTATACAGCCATAAAAAATGACGAGTTCGTGTCCTTTGTAGGGACATGGATGAATCTGGAAATCATCATTCTCAGCAAACTGACACAAGAATAGAAACTCAAACACCACATGTTCTCACTCATAGGCGGGTATTGAACAATGAGAACACATGGACACAGGGAGGGGAGCATCACACACTGGGGTCTGTTGTGGGGGACTGGGGGGGCAGCAGGGGGTAGGGAGGTTGGGGAGGGATAATATAGGGAGAAATGCCAGATATGGGTGATGGGGGATGGAGGCAGCAAACCACATTGCCATGTATGTACCTATGCAGCAGTCCTGCATGATCTGCACATGTACCCCAGAACCTGAAGTACAATGAAAAATAAAAATAAATATCTTGGTTGAAAAAGAGCTCATAAAGATACACAGATTCAAACAGAAGTACATCATTGTCTATGCTTAGTATGTAATCCTGAACACATTTTTTATGTCATCCTTCAATTATTTAAATGTGTTTGCTATAATTTGTGAAATAAATTTTCTTATTTCCTGATGTCAATCAGTTGTGCCTGCAAACTAATCAGAAGATGTGATATATTATCATTTTTAACAAATAGAATCAAAATTTGTTAAAATCCTTCATTTGAAAATGCTTTAAAGAGAGTAGAAATGTTTATTTCCAACTTTCAAAATTATTCAAGTACCAGAAGTTTTCATGGTTGATGCAAAGCAACAAAACTACAGAAAAGATAGAAACATTTTTTCAGCATCCATTTTTTAGATATGCTTTTGTAAGCATTTACTTTTCACTCAATATTAAAACTTGCCTTGAAGGGATAGAGTAAATCTTTTTTAAAAAATAGTATCTTCTGGGTATTGCCAACTACTTAGCAAGAAAATATCAGTAAATTTGGAATACTTATCTTTGTTTAGAAGAAAAAGATTGTAACTCATTCCTATTGAACAACTTTTTAAATATTTTCCTCAAGATAACTAATGAGATCTCAGGGTGGCACAAAAGATTTCCATGATCATTCCCCATCTCCTTACAAACTATGTAACAGTCTATCATTTAAGATCATGTAAACCATAGCCTTCTCCCTGCACAGGTAAACTATAGTATTTTACAATATACTGAAAGCAAAAAACAAGTGAGGCCATTGCTGAAAATCCCTTTGAATTATGAAACACCTACTCTTTGTGCAGGGTGCTGACAAACATATGTGACACATCTAACACATATTCAAATGAGAGGCAGTGTTCAAAGATTAAACACTAGGAGGTGAGCCAAGCATGGTGGAATCTACCTATAGTCTCAACTATTCAGGAGGCTGAGGTAGGGGGATCACTTGAACCCAGGAGTTGTTTTGTTTTGTTTTGTTTTGTTTTGTTTTTTCAGACCCTGGGCTCTAAAAAAAAATAGAAAAAGTAATTAGAAATTTTGATGTTTTCTCCACACCCATATAGATTATCTTGCACAACCCCCGTGGGTCTATACATTCCCACTTTGGAGACCACTGTCCTAAGCTATTGATTAAGGGCAAGCCATGAGCTTTAAAGCCAAATGAGTAGGTAAGTGGCAGGCAGTGCATTAATTTAAGATTTGAAAAACTAATGGCTGGGCGCGGTGGCTCACGCCTGTAATCCCAGCACTTTGGGAGGCCAAGGTAGGTGGATCACCTGAGCTCAGGAGTTCAAGACCAGCCAACATGGTGAAACCCTGTCTCTACTAAAAATACAAAAATTAGCCAAGTACAGTGCCACACACCTGTAATCCCAGCTACTAGGGAGGCTGAGGCAGGAGAATTGCTTGAACCCAGGAGGCAGAGGTTGCAGTGAGCCGAGATCACACTATTGCATTCCAGCCTGGGGGACAGAGCAAGACTCTGTCTCCAAAAAAAAAAAAAAAAAAAAAAAAAGAGTTGAGAAACTCATTCCTTGTCCCCAACCAGGGGAAGGCCGTCCCAAGATCCCAAGTCTGCTCAGAAATGGGCTGAAGGAGGCAAAATAGGATCAGTGGCTAAATTTGATTCTAATGTGCTAAAAACAATATTTTTCAATTCCATACTGTGAGACATACTTGGGAAAGTAATAGACTTAGTACAGAAAGAAAAAAGCTAAAAAAAATTATCTAGAGTACATCTAAAATATAATTATTAGTGATTGCCAACCTTTCTAATTTTCTTTCTAGGCTCAAAGCAGACTCCCATTTATTAACCTGTTTAACCATTACACACCTATGAAGTACATATGGTCTTGTCCCCATTTTACAAGCGAAGAAACTGAGGCCCAGAGGTAAGACTTAACTTGCCCATGGTTGTACACCTCCAAAATAGCAAAGTCCAGGTCTTGCTGATCTTCCTAAGATCCAGGTCTTGCCACGCCTCCAGCCCATCATGGCACACAGCAGTGCCAATCTGTGACCAGTAGCTCAATTCGGATACAAAACTAATAAATCCCACTTCAGGAATTCCTCTACTCTTCCTTGGTTCCTTAACTTCAAATCCGAAACCAAATGCCACATCTTGGATTTCTGTACTTCTAGGCACTATTAAATCCCCTGAAAATATACACTTCACTCTCTCCTCCAATAGCCAAGAGCAACTCTGAAAATGTACTTAGTACACAGATAGCACATGCAGCATGGTTTGTTCTCACATACAACATAGGCTTATGCTTATTTCTCCTACTAGACTGCAAAGGGCTACAAAGTGGCCTATACAGTATTCTATTCATTTGGCGATATGCAGTGGTTCCTCTTAGCCCTCACCTGACAGCCTCTAGGACTGAGAGGCAATGTATGGAGTAGGAACTGCTATAAAATTTTATCATCTACAACATATGTGGATAGAATAAAGGTAAAAATATTAAAATTCCTTTGGCTCTAGCACTTTGAAACTTAATGTAGCATCCTTCCTAGAACTAATTTGCTCTTCAAGGCACCCTATTAATGGAAAAGAGAAATGAAATAATCCTAAGGGAATAATTTCAGTACAGATGAAGGTCAGCTACTCTTTCCTTTAAAGATGTTAGTACCTCAGCATGGCATAAAGCAGCATGACGTGCATTTAGCAAACTTACCCACACTTATTTTCCCATATATTTGTATATGTATGTGTGTTAGAGTGTGTGTGTGTGTGTGTACACAGACATATATGAAAAATAAATACAAAAAAGCCAGAATAATCTCAATAATCAGGGAATCCATAGAGCACCATAGAGAGATACTGGTTAAGCTTACAGTATGAACCTGGACAAATTAACTCTCACTTTCAAGTTCCTAATCTTTAGAACAGCAAAATAGTAACTTCTATCCCCATTGGGTTATCAGGAAGTTAAAATGAACCAATACATGTAAAATCCTTAATACACTGCCTGGCAATTAGTAATCACTCCATAAATGTCAGCTTTTTCCATAAAGAAATTACAATTATTAGCTACTGGTATTGTTATCATTATTACTGTAAAAGCAAGAAGGCTAAAGACTCATTTCTTCTTGAGTGAATTGAGAAAGGTCTACATTATCACTATAGAAAGTTATTTAGCCTACAGAAGAGTTGAGGAATGTGGTCCAGTAGTCCACGAAGGGATTTGAATAGAACAATGCTCAGAAGTTATTCTCATGAAAATGATACACTGACCAAGATGAAATGGGTAGATTTAAGTATGAAAGGCATGGCTAGAAATTAGTTTCTTGACCTCTCTAAAAATGGGACAGGCTACTGAGGAAGTTGGTAGTGTCCCCATTCCTAGATACCATTCAAAAGTTACAAACACTAATTTGGCCAGCAGAAAGTAGATCTCAGGGCCCAAAATTTTACTTATGAATCATATGCCCACAAGTTATAATGGGAAATTTCCATTATCAATCTAAAGGGAAATTATACTGGAGCCCTGCTTCTGCCTTTTGACCAAAGCCAATTCACTGGACCTCAACGGCAGCTCTGCCCCAGGACCATAAAGACCATGATCCCCAAGTACACCTTCCCAGCACCATTATCACTTTCACCTTTAAATGTCATCATCTGAAGAAATTAACAGGCACATTAAATTTTCCACCTGCAAATTAGCAAATCCAATTTTTTCAGATGACTCAGGCTGAGAAATAGTCTGAATTTTCCATCCTACAGTGAACTCAGAAAAGCCAACACCACACCCACATGGGGTTTTGTTGGTTATCTCTACCCCAAACCAATCTGCAAAGTACTTGCCTTTTTTTTTCCCAACTGAATTCGTCTCTTTTTATTCTCTTGGTAATCTCTTCCAGTTAACTACTTCCATTGTAGGTGATAAAATGTGTAAGGCTCCACTTCAGATGGTGGCACTGCTATAAGCATGGTCTTTCCCTTCATTGCAATTCACAATCAAAACCTTTGATTCTTTTTTATATTCTAGTCCCAGAAGTAGTCTCCACTGAAAAAGTTAATTGAAGAGTCTTATTCTTTCCAGTAGTAGCTTACGACCAGGCTCTAGCTTCTCCAGGGACACTACAGGATGAATTTAGTTTCAATATGTATTAAACTGAAAGGCATTCTCTCAAACGAGTTTAAATTAATTTTATTTTTAGAAAACCTACATGACATGTTTTTCTTAAAAACAATGTCTCCACTCCAAATAAATCATGGTCAAAATAAATGAAGAGCTCAAGGTGACATCAGTCCCATTTGTCTTAAGTTCTGGTGTTGTGTGGATGACAAGCAGAGGCCAGTTATGATGACAGGTGACAGATCCAAAGTAATTGCCAAATTTGTTAACATTTTTCCATTTCTAAGCCATCCTTAAAGGAAATCATACATGGGGTCACACCATCCTCACGGTAGTCCAATAGAGCAACCATGACATCTGGATTCATGTTTTCACCAGTAAAGAACTGGTAGTTTTTTTGAAATTAGCAAGAATGTGCTTGATTTGCTCTACAGCCCCTGTCGTAAAAGGTTTTACTCTTTCTGGTCTCTGTTCTTCAAGTTTGCCTTTGACTGATTTCGTGTAATCTTTGTCGTACTTCTTGTAGGCTTCTTTTGTGAAACTTGTTTCCTGCAGGTGATGGTTCATGACAATACCAACACCACCGATTACCGTACTTTCAGTACCTTCGCCCTCGGGGCCTTCAGCGGAGGCATTTCCACCAATGAGCGAGTCATCAGTGTTACTGTCTATGCTACTGACCATCTTCCCCTCCACCTCCAGGCACAGCCTGTCCTCGATCTCACGGATCTTGTAGATGTTAGAGAACATCTCATGGTGGCTAATGAGGTCCCAGTAGATAATCATGATGGTGGCTGAAGACGACGATGGCACTAGCTTAGCAAAAGTCTGAAGCTCAGAGTAAGTGGTGCTCCGGGGGAGGGGAGAGTGGGTGGAAAAGCAAGTACTTGCCTTTTTAATACAAAAGGCTCAGTTATATAATTACCAAAAATCACACAAAATTGTGAGAACATTAATGCTTTTATATCAGAGAGGTCCCAATGAACCCAGCAAACATTTTGGCACTAGATTTTAAGTTTTGTAAAGCTTTTTCTCTGTAGGTCCAATGCTCTTCCACATTCTAAGGGTTGGACAATCCTCTGAACTGATTAGTCTTGCACATTTCAAATAGTCAAATCCAACGTTTAGTGAGATCCTGCACATCTTCATAGCTTTTTAGAATATATTTTCCTTCATTTTTAAAAGAAAAATAAGCTTTATGTGTTTTCCCAGCTTAGCAAGGTTGGACTGATTGCTAAATATAGCTTGGAAAGAGGACTCCAGAGGCAATTTTGTTGAGAAGTAAGGACAGTTTTCAGGATGTAAGGCAGGACCATACCTAGGGTGTCAGGTTTAAAGGACATGGCCAGAAAGTTCTGCTCTTAATATCACCTCATTTGCGTGGAAAGGGTGGGGCTTTTGGCTCTCATCATATACACCCGACAGTCCTGCTTGTACCCTAAATAGCCAGGGGTTTTTTTTTTTCCTTTTCTTTTTTGAGATGGCATCTCACTGTTGCCCAGGCTGTAGTACAGTGGTGTGATCTCGGCTCATTGCAACCTCTGCCTTCTGGGTTCAAGTGATTTGCCTACTTCAGCCTCCTGAGTGTCTGGGACTACAAGCGCATGCCACCACACCTGGCTAATTTTTTGTATTTTTAGTATAGACGGAGTTTCACTATGTCAGCTAGGATGGTCTCAATCTCCTGACCTCAAGAGATCCACCAGCCTTGGCCTCCCAAAGTGCTGGGATTACAGGCATGAGCCACCATGCCCGGCCCAATATCTAGGTTATTTTTAGAGAAGCAACAACTTCTCTAATAGCTATTCTCTCCATTCATGCCATGGGCTTCACACTCTTGGCTTTACCCCCACTTTCTGTGCTGGCTGGCTGGAAGTTGCCTTAAAAGTCCCTTCGAGATATTCAGGCCAAGGGTACCTCGGAAGGTCGTCTTCTTAACTGATTCTTAACCAATCTCTGCCGTAACCTGTATCCTGGTTGATACCAGAGAGGCCTGCCACCTTGGAGAGTAAAACACTGCAGGCACTCAACATGTAGCAAATGAGCTGAAATATGTAAATGTGCACTAAATATTACTGTTCTCACGTGTATGGGGGTCAGCTTTTCACACTGACTCCCAGCATGTGTGTACATGGACACTCATGCACATACCCACAGACACACAGACCTACCCCCATCCCATGGGTCCTACTCTTCCCTCCAGTTTCACTAGGCCTATTAGATAAACTGCTCCACATCAACACTCTGATAGCTGCTTCCACCTTAATCAGTTAATGTCCCTCCCCCTACCCAGCTCCTTATACTTTAAAGAGGGGCTTTGGAAGACACAATATGTTGTTTCTTTCTCTAATGGAAAGTTCAGGCTTTGGGGTTTGCCTGTACAGAAAGAATTTGGCAAAGGAAGATCCTTTCTCCACACCCTACAAATCATGAGGCTTGGGTGACTGCCTACTCCCTTGACATAAAGCTGGCTCCAAGTCTAAACACACACACATATGGGGTCCAGCTGCCTCTCACTTTAGAGTCAGAGACTTGGCCTTCCTCTTGTCTTCACCAACCTACATTCCATCACCTCCTCATAGATCACTGATGAGAGCCATATGTTCAGAATTCACATGTACTGTATTCACAATGGAAAACTCTAGTCAGACTTCTGCAATAGATATCTGGCTGTCAGCTTCGTTAAATTTCTCTGGACACAGAGCAAAGTCATTTGGCAATCATCTGTCTTCCCACATCTTATAAAAATAAAATAGTTTTTTGCACTTAGGTAGACTTCCTTGACTATAGATTTTGAAGACTTTTGTAAATACTCTCACAATCATGTGATTTCTCTTTCATCTGTTTAGACTAATATATCCCTTTTAGAGGTGAAACTTAACTCTACATTTCTAAATACATTTCAGTCTGTTCTCACACAAAGATACATACAGTATACAAGTAATGTGTCATTCGGTTGCAGAAACCTATATTCAAACATAGACAGATGTTTCCCCATCTTCTGATCTGTACCAATTTAGCACTTGCTTACACGGTGTCTTATAGGCTCCTCTAATTGTTTCCAAGGTATTAAGCTGATCTTGCCAACCACACCATAACATATTTGAAGACCTGGTCCACATATGATACCCCTTAAACAGTCTGCAGAACCTATCACAGCGGGGAGCACACAGTAGGAACTCTATAAAGTGAATGGTTGGATCAAATTTTATCTTAATCTATTCTCATAAAATGTTGGGGAGGACATTTTAAAATAAATAAAATCAAGGCATATGTGTGGGAGGAGAGTTTGACTATAAAATGAGAGCCAGAGGGAGTTTTCTGGGGACATGGAACTGTTCTGTATCCTGCTTGTGGTGGTGATGTGAATCTGTACATATGTTAAAACTCATAGAATGCGTACTCACCAAAAAGTCGATTTTACCATATACTTTTCTAAATTAAAAATATTAAAAATCAAAGCAAATAAATGTACACATTCTACTTTGTGTACTGTTCTCTCACCAATCTAAAAACTTGATCTAACTCGGATTTCTTATCCAGAATTGAGTAAAATCCTCCTTTCAAGTCACCCTGAATCTCTTAACTGAGAGTCAAGTTCCCCAAAACACTTTTCATATATGGGACAGTCACACAAGGTTTTAGACACCTCTATACTCTTTTAAAAAGGCTGATTTCTGAATCATACCAGAAGTTACAATATCCAAGCTGATCAAAGAAACTGAAGTTTAAAGAAGTCTATTAAAATGGCAGAGCCTAGACTAGAATTTATTCCATGCCCAGTGCTTCTTCACTGTACCACAGAGGTCAAATAATATAGGATTTTTCTACTTATGTGTTTACATCCTTCCTCATACCACAAAGAATTTGAGGCCACTTACATATATAACATATTAAATACAAATATTGGCTGGGCGTGGTGGCTTGTACCAGTAATCCCAGCACTTTGTATTTGTTTGGGAGGCCGACACAGGCAGATCACGAGGTCAGGAGTTCAAGACCAGCCTGACCAACACGGTGAAACCCCGTCTCTACCAAAAATACAAAAAAAAAAAAAAAAAAAAAAAAAAAGCTGGGCGTGGTGGCACATGCCTGTAATCGCAGCTATTCAGGAGGCTGGGGCAGGAGAATCACTTGAACCTGGGAGGCAGAGGTTGCAGTGAGCTGAGATTGCCACTGTACTCCAGCCTAGGCGACAGAGCAAGAGTCATCTCAAAAAAAAAAAATATATATATATATGTGTGTGTGTGTGTATATATATATATATATATATATGTATAAAATATTAACTAAAAATCAAGACAAGCAGAAAAAAAGCAACAAAGCCAGAGGCAAAGGTAAGACCTCGATATTGAAGCCCATAGAGACCTGCATGGTTAGTAAAGTTGGGGCTATAAATTTGGCTCTGAACCTCTTGGCAGCCAAAGCAAAATCGTCATGTTTCCTCATGATCATTTACCAGATTTCTATTGTCCACAAAGACTAAAAGCATACCAGTTCCTCAGGTTAAACAAAGCTTTTCCCGGCACTTAGTTCTAAAATTTCTCATGTGGGGATGTATATGGAAGACACTGAATAATAAAGTGTATGAAGTCTTCAACAATATCCTTACAATATATTTAACAAGTTCTATAAGATTCTAAAAAACATCCTATAATAAATGTTTCTGGACCAAACAAGTAGTGAATTTACCCAATTTACTTCTCCTCTCTGAGCCTCAGTTTATCATCTGTGAAAATTAGGTATTGAACTATTTGGCCTCCTCCCAAGCTCCTACCAGCTCTGACATTCTTTGACTCTGACTTCATAAATTAAATTTGTTTTTCCACCAATTTATGTAATTTTTTTCCATCTGTTTTTATTGTCTGTCTATGTATGTATGCTAAATGTGTTTTCAGTGGTCTGGTGCATTCAGTTTATCTTCCACATCCTCAGACAGAGTCATCCTCAAATATAGCTATAACAGGTAATTTGCAATCCGATATAATCATTTTAATAATTTTAAAAGATATCCTCACAGCCCCACAGCACCCTCCCTCAATAAACAAATACATAAAACTTTTTCCACAGACCCTAATGCCTGAAATTGTGCTATTCCTTGGCCAAAGGGTATAAGAAAGGAAGAAAAAAATTATTGATTATCTGCTATGTGCTACATATATTTACATGGAGTATCTCATTTATTCTTCCCAACAATCCTGTGAATTAGGTATTATTATCCCCGTTAAGGTATAGGCTTGTGATGGATTTGTACACTGCCAGCCTAGCTAAGCTGGAACTAGAATCTCTAGAACTCCCATCTCTATTCCAAATAGGCTGGGTTAGCATGGACCACCAGAGATATTTTGCATGAAACTCGGGAGGCAGAAGTGAAGCAGCTGCCCTCATCTTCGTAGGCCCAGAAGATCAGAGGAGGGTACTAGGTGTGGTTGCTGCTTAGGTGTGTTGTCTCTTCTCTCCTGGCCCTCAACTTTGGCATGAGCATGTCTGAGCCCAAAGCAACTGCTAAAGCTCCTCTTTCAGCTTCTCCGATTTCCCTTTTTGTGTGGGGGTTGGGAAGTGGGTGGGGTAGTGGGGACAGAGTCTTGCCGTGTCGCCCAGGCTGAAGTGCAGTGGTGCGATCTTGTCTTACTACAACCTCTGCTTCCTGGGTTCAAGCGATTCTCCTGCCTCAGCCTCTCCAGTAACTAGGACTGCTGGTGCCACCACGCCCAGCTAATTTTTATATTTTTAGTAGAGACAGGGTTTCCCCATGTTAGCCAGGCTGGTCTCGAACTCTTGGTCTCAAGCAATCCACCCACCTCAGCCTCCCAAAGTGCTGTGATAACCTGCATGAGACACCAGGTCTGGACAGCTTCTGTGATTTCTGAGAGAACACACATAAGCCGTAACTTCTCTAGTTCCCCTGGAATCTCCTCCTTCAGCTTCTCTGACTCAGGAGCCAGGTGTTTGTTTAGCTCTCTGATAAAGCATACCAGCTTCTCCTGCACAATACCTCCAAGTTTGAAGTTGGAGACTTAGAGGCTGTGAGAGAGCCATCTAGGTTCCAGCTAATCCTCATAAATTCTAGTGTGACCTTGCCCTCCTCCCAATTCGCATCCGTCTTTCTTGATTATCTGCCCTGCTAACTTCAGGCCCAGCATCAGATCCAGAAAAACAGTCTCTTTTTTTGTTTGTTTTTGTTTTTGTTTTTTGAGACAGAGTCTCACTCTATTGCCCAGGCTGAAGTGCAGTGGCATGATCTCAGCTCATGGCAACTTCAACCTCCCAGGTTCAAGCAATCTTCCTGCCTCAGCCTCCCAAGTAGCTGGGACTACTGGTGCATACCACCATGCCTGGCCAATTTTTGTATTTTCAGTAGAGACAGTGTTTTGCCATGTTGGCCAGGATGGTCTCGAACTCCTGACCTCAGGTGATCCACCCACCTCAGCCTCCCAAAGTGCTGGGATTATAGGTGTGAGCCACCATGCCCAGCCCCAGAACAATAGTCTTACAGGAACTGTTTAATCAGCTCCCACAGCTGCATAAGATCTGACCTCCATAATAAACCCTTTGCTTTGTATCACTCCTAATGGTTCTGCTTCTCTAATAGAACACTAGCTGATACAAGGCTCAGTGAAAATTAGTTATCCAAGGTGGCAAAGGTGGGATACAGACGTACAAATTAAAATAGTCTATCTAATTCCAAAGTCCATGCTTATTTGCCTAGGTAAGAAATGTCCTGTTACCCATGCTCTGATTTAAAAAAAAACTAGCACTGATTTTTCCCAAAGACATAGTAAGCAACTGTACTGAGCACTCATAAGTCCCTCATTCTGCTCTATTTTCTACCATAGAATTTATCACCATTTAACATACTACTGTATACTGAATGACTGTCTTTCGTTCATTGCCTGTTCACTAAAATATAAGCTCCATGAGGGCAGCAGATATGTGTGCCTATTTTACTCATTGATGTATCCTCAGTGCCTAGAAAAATATTTTGCACATAGCAGACACTCAATAAATACTTGTCACTGAATGAATGGAATTATATTATATCAGCCAACAGGGATAGCACTTTGGGGTAATAAACACTGAAAGAATCCAAATTTAGTCAGGGAAAAATTACAATAAATGGTCTGGGTTTCAGTCTTTCTTAAGACAAAAGTTAATTATGAGAACAAAGTGTTTTAATAGCATCAAGAACTCAGATCAAGATAACAAAAAAACACCACCAACAACATAAAAACCCAAACAAATCTATTGCCCATGGTACCCTGCTGTCTCTGACTACATTGTGAAATATCCCTACTAGCAAGTCAGTCATTGTTGACTTCTGGCCTTTATCTCCTTAGGAAACAACACCCAGAAAACATAGGAAGCAGCCCGAAAGAGTAGAATTATAGACTATCAGAGTCAGAAGTACCCTAAAGACAACGTTTTACAGATGAGGAAACTGAAGGCCAGAAAGAGAGACAACTTGCCTAAGGTCACACAGCTATATCTGGCTCTCCTGCTACCTAGAAACAAATCTCCATTCTACTGTGACCTTGAGCAAATTACTTAATCTCTCTAAGCAGTAAAAGGAGAATAATAGTATCTACCTCAGAGTTGACATGAGAATCAAACAAAGCAGTTACTGAAAAACACTTAGTGTAGTTCCTGACATATAGTAAACATCAATAAATATTAGTTACCTCTACTTGCCAGATACACACACGTGTATATACCACAACCCATCAATACAAATCTTTCCCCTTGTGTCCTTTGTCCACATATGCTTATAACTCACCATCTAAATCAGCTTGTCTACATATGTTAAATATCTTTTGTGATGAAACTTTCTGAAACCACTTTAAGAACTTAAGAAACCTCAATAAACATACAAACTTCAAAAACAGGGATACTTATTTGCTGAACAAACAGATTCATTCCTGGATTTCTTTAGCCAGTATATAACACTGGCACATTTAAAACTGGAATTGTTTACCAGAAGTGCATTTACCGACTTACCATTTCAGGATGAGGAGCAATGGCAGAGTTCCAGGCACACCTGCATTCATTTCAAGCCATCTGGAAAGTTTCTGATATCCTCATTTCTCCTCAGTGTAATTTTGATGGCCCCCATGCTGTTGACTGCTCTCCAAAAGTTGATGAAAAAGAAAGAAAGTCACTTTTCAGGGGAGTCTGAAAAGGCTTTAGTAGAACCCATACCAAACTTGGCATTTTGCTAGGAGTTTCTTGAAGGCACTAAGAAATTGAGAAATTGTGGAATGACTGGCAGTGAACTTGGAGGGAGAAGTATACTGCCAGCTGCTTCCTCAAATCTCATTCTGTAGATGACCACATCTTCAGTTGGGGTTGACGAAAATGTTACTAGAAAGCTGAATATGCTTTCTGCAGCCTGTGAAAAGTTTGCCCATTAAGCCACAATATGAGCTATATACTACAAGAAAAGATATGAAATATACTACAAGGGAAAAACTGAGTTCATGTTTCTAAATACTTCCAGTTATCAGTTGCTAATTGCTTTCCTAAACAGCTCTCCTTCTCCACGTCTACTGAACACAAAAGTGCATCTCATCTTGTCTACATTCCTAGGGCCTTGTGACAGACAAGAGAAACTAAAATTCTGATCACACACACACAGTGCAGTGGTGTGCTCCAGTGGCAGAGACAAAGAAAAAAATGAGACTCAATTTCAATTTATGGCCCAGTCTCAGACCACACAAGTACTAAAGCCACCTTTGTTGGAGATGTCTAGATCTTCCTGGACACCTGCAACAAAGACCACTCTTACTATTTCCCATAAATGCTCTTTGGACTTGAGATTTGCTATATAGCAGGCCTCTAAAAGGACCAATGGCAGGTAATGAAAAATCTAACCATATTCTAACTTATGGGCCAACTTCCAATCATAAAGAACATTTTGGATTCAGAAATTTCTTTTAAAAGTATTCTTGCAAGGTGCGGTGGCTCAAGCCTGTAATCCAGTACTTTGTGAGGCCGAGGTGGGCAGATCAAAAAGTGAGGAGTTCAAGACCAGCCTGACCAACATGGTGAAACTTTGTCTCTATTAAAAATACAAAAATTAGCTGGGTGTGGTGGTGTATGTCTATAATCCCAGCTACTCAGGAGGCAGGAGAATCCCTTAAACCCAGGAAGCGGAGATGGCAGTGAGCTGAGATCACACCACTGCACTCCAGCCTGGGCGGCAGAGTGAGACTCCATCTCAGAAGAAAAAAAAAAAAGGATTCTTGGCTGGGCCAATGGCTCATGCCTGTAATCCCAGCATTTTGGGAGGCCGAGGTGGGCAGATCACCTGAGGTCAGGAGTTTGAGACGAGCCTGGCTAACATGGCAACACCCCATCTCTAATAAAACTACAAAAATTAGCTGGGTGTGGTGGTGCATGCCTGTTATCCCAACTACTTGGGAGGCTGAGGCAGGAGAATTGCTTGAACCCAGGAGGCAGAAGTTGCAGTAAGCCAAGATTGAGCCACTGCACTCCAGCCCGGGCGACAGAGTGAGACTTTGTCTCAAAAAAAAAAAAAAAAAAAAAGTATTCTTGGCTGAGTGTGGTATCTCATGCCTATAATCCCACCACTTTGGGAGGCAAAGGGGGAAGACTGCCTAAAGCCAGGAGTTCAAGACCAGCCTGGGCAATGTAGCAATACCCCATCTCTACAAAAAGATTTTTAATTATCTGGGCATAGTGACATGTGCCTATAGTCCCAGCTACTTGAAGACTGAGGCAGGAAGATCACTTGAGTCTAGGAGTTTGAAGCTTGGTAAACTAAGAAGATGCCACTCCACCTGAGCCTGGGCAAGAGTGAGACTTCAACTCTTATTTTTTTTTTTTTTTTTTGAGACGGAGTTTCGCTCTTGTTACCCAGGCTGGAGTGCAATGGCGCGATCTCGGCTCACCGCAACCTCCGCCTCCTGGGCTCAGGCAATTCTCCTGCCTCAGCCTCCTAAGTAGCTGGGATTACAGGCACGCGCCACCACGCCCAGCTAGTTTTTTTGTATTTTTAGTAGAGACGGGGTTTCACCATGTTGACCAGGATGGTCTTGATCTTTTGACCTCATGATCCACCCGCCTCGGCCTCCCAAAGTGCTGGGATTACAGGCTTGAGCCACCTCAACTCTTATTAAAAAAAAAAAAAAGCTTTCTTCCCCTGACCAAAACTACCATAAAATAAAACAGTTTTGGTCATAATTTAATCTCCCCGAATTTCAGTTTCCTCATCTACAGCATGTAGATAATTATAACACAACCTCATGGGATTGTTATACTAAATAGCATAATATATGTGTTATGATGTCAGCCATCTACTTTATAATGCTTCAGCATAGACAGTATGATATTATGTATGTGCCAGTGTCTTCTTTTTGTTTGGTTGGTTTTTTTAATTATTGTTTTTTTGAGACAGAGTCTCCCTCTGCCGCCCAGGCTGGAGTGCAGTGGCATGATCTCGGCTCACTGCAACCGCCACCTCCCAGGTTCAAGCGATTCTCCTGCTTCAGCCTCCTGAGTAGCTTGGATTACAGGTGCCTGCCACCATGCCTGGCTAATTTTTGTATTTTTAGTAGAGACACGGTTTTACCATGTTGGCCAGGCTGGTCTTGAACTCCTGACCTCAAGTGATTCACCCACCTCAGCTTCCCAAAGTGCTGGAATTACAGGCATGAGCCACCGTGCCTGGCCGTGCCAGTGTCTTTTGGCTTTACTTTTAGGGTCAGTCAATTGCAGTCATCAGGATGCACAGACTGGGACAGGAGCCATCATGACGGCCCAAAAAGGGCCACACTCCAGAGGTGATGACTACAAGTGCATCTGCTACCTGTATCTCAGACACAGAACCATCTATTCTGCTAATTAGCATAGCAAATGTCAAAAATTGGTTCTCATTGACTAGCCTGTTAACTTACCTGATAAATATTAAAAGTGGGCTCTCGGCCAGGTGCAGTGGCTCAAGCCTGTAATCTCAGCACTTTGGGAGGCTGAGGTGGGCAGATCACGAGGTCAAGAGATCGAGACCATCCTGGCTGTGCCACTGCACTCCAGCCTGGCACCTGGCGACAGAGTAAGACTCTGTCTCAAAAAAAAAGTGGGCTCTCAATGGTTTAAAAAAAATTGCTAAACTATTTTAGAGATTTTTTCACCCTTATATTAAAAAAATATGTAAGAATGGCAAATCTGGCCGGGCACAGTGGCTCATGCCTGTAATCCCAGCACTTTGGGAGGCTGAGGTGGGAGGATCCCAAGGTCAGGAGTTCAAGATCAGCCTGGCCAACATGGTGAAACTCGTCTCTAAAAATCCAAAAAAAATTAGCTGGGCATGGTGGTGCATGCCTGTAATCCCAGCTACTCAGGAGGCTGAGGCAGGAGAATCTGTTGAACCCAGGAAGTGGACGTTGCAGTGAGCCAAGATCATGCCACAGCACTCCAGCCTGGGTGACAGAGCAAGACTCTGCCTCAGAAAAAATAAAATAAAATAAAAAATAAAATCTGTCACAGCTTGCCAAAAGTAAACAACAACAACAAAAAGAATAGGGAATCCTGCAGCCTATCTATATCCTTAGGGAAAGCACTTGAAGCCGAATACATAAAGAGCCCTGTTCCAGCTATCGGTTTAAAAAATTGTCTTGGTTGTCTAATGCCTACTAAAAGGCACAAAAATTCTGCTTCTGGAAGGGACATTCCTGATAATAGAGTAGTAGGGAACCACAGAGTTCTGTTTCTCCTTAAAAGCAACTGAAGAGCTGGTAAAAAATAAAATAAAATAAAATAAAATAAAGTAAACCTATTACAATGAACTTTTGAAGAACTCTTGAATCCAAAATCAAAAACTGACATAGACCAGGGGAAGGCTTGAAGAAAGAAGTGACTGCCTTGTGGTAAAAGAGCATACTGTTATTTTAAATTGCCCGCCTACCATCCTTCACACACCAAATTGGCAATGGCCATGTGAACTAACGCCCATACCTCTGATGCCAATGGCAAGTGCCAAAGAGAGCAATATGGACCTTATTCTCAAAAACTTCAGTCTTTACTTGTCTAGCATTTTTCTCAAGGACCAGAGTAAAGGTCACCTTTTATTTTGTCCCACTCAGAGAGTTCCCAATGCTAGGGTAGTTTCCTGGACAAAAGCATATAAAGGCACCAGCTACAACAGTCTGGGGCAAGGAAAAACATTTGAGACAAGCAATAGGCAGATCAATGATCCTGGAAAGAGGTTAGGAAAGGGGCCACATGTGGGAATAAGGGTCTTAAAAAGCTCTCATGTATACCAAGGAATCAAGAAATACATATACATGTCCTGTATGGGAAACATACTCAGAAAAGGCCCGAGGAGACTCTTAAGTTTTAACCTCTGGCTAGCCCTAAGTTCTGCGAAAGTAGAAAGTGAAAGCTAAGACAGAGTTATAAATGGCCTGGCTAAGCATTGAAAGAGTACCCCAACACAGAAACAATCTGCAATGACAGACTGGGAGAGTCATTCTTTTTCTTTTTTATTTTCTCTTTCTTTTATCTTTTATTTGCTTCAGACGCTTAAGGTAACTCTATCAAAACACCAGCTGACCACTAAGGTAACAGAACAGAGACTTCAGGGACCACATAAGACAAATAATATAGACTTTACAAAAACAGTATTGAAAAGTCACTAAAGAAATAACAGCATCCCACAATTGGTAGTAAGAACAAATTCTAGGTTGGGTGAAGAATCTGGTTCCAGAATTGCCGTGCAATAAAATTCAAAATATCCAGTTTTCAACAAAAAAATACAAGACCTATGAAGATACAAGAAAGTATGGTGTATCTACAGAAAAGAAAAAAAAAAGAAACTACTCCTTAAGAAGCCCTGGCATTGGGCTTACTAGACAAAGACCTTAAATGACTTATCAGCTATATGCAAAAACCTAGAGGAAACCAACAAAACAATGTCTTGGCAAATAGAAAATATTAATAAAGAGATAGAAATTATTTTTAAAAAGAAACAAATAGAAATTGAAATTAAAAATTCACTAGAGAGGTTTAATAGCTGACTGAACAGGTGAAGAAAAAAATCAGGGAACTTAAAGATATGTCAGTTGAGATCATTCAGTCAAGGGAGCAGAAAGAGAAAAGAATGGAGAAAAATGAACAAAGCCTGTGACCTGTGGGACATCATCAAGTAGACCAATATACGAATAAGCAGGTTCCCAGAGGAAGAAGAGAGACAGAAAGGTACAAGAAAGAACATTGGAAGAAATAACAATGAAAAACTTCCCAAACTGGATGAAAAATATAAATCTACACATCCAAAAGTTACAACAAAATCCAGGCATGAAAAACTCAAAAATATCCACACCGAGACACATAATAGTCAAATTGTAAAAAACAACAAAGAGAGCATCTTTAGAAAAACAAGAGAAAAGTAACTCATCACATATGAGGGATCTTCAATAAGACTAATAGTTTATATTCAGAAACCATGGAGGCAGTTGGCTGACATATTTAAATTTTTGAAAAAAATGCAAATCAATAATTATATATTCAGCAAAACTATCCTGCAACAATGAAGGAAAAATTAAGACATTCTCAAATAAACAAAAACTTGAGGAAGTTCAACACAAATAGACTTGCTGTTCAATAAGTGCAACAGGATAAGAATCATCTAGGTTGAAATGAAAGCACACCAGACAGTAACCCAAATCCATATGAAGAAATAAAGACAAAAGGAAAGGCAGCTGCACAGGTAACTGTAAAAGCTGGTGGTGTTGCATATACAGTTTGTAACGCCCCTTTGTTTATCTTTGTCATTCTTTTTTGTTTCCATATGATTTAAAAGACAAATGAATAAAACAATAATTACAAAGCTGTGTTAATGAACACACTACATATATATGGAATTTGTGAAATAACACAAAATAGGGAGATAGATCCACAAAGGTGCAGAGTTTTTGTATATTGTTGAAACTAAGTTAGTGTTAATTCAAATTTGATTGGTATAGAGTTAAGATGCTAATTTTATCCCCATGGTAACCACTAAGAAAAAAAAACTAAAAAATATATTTAAAAAGAGACAAAAGGGAATCAAAATTATACACCAGAAAAAAATCAGTTAATCACAAAAGCAAGCAGCGATGGAGGAACAGAGGAACAAAAAGAGTACAACTCCATGACAAAAGGAGAAACAATCCAATTTAAAAATGGGCAGGCCAATGGCCAGGTGTTGTGGCTCACACCTGTAACCCCAGCACTTTGCAAAGCTGAGGCGGGCAAATTGCTTGAGCCCAAGATTTCGAGACCAGCCTGGCAACATGACAAAACTCTGTCTCTACAAAAAATTAGCCAGGAGCGGTAGCATGCACCTGTAGTCCCAGCTATCCAGGAAGCTGAGCCCAGAAGGTTGAGGCTGCAGTGAGCTATCATCAGGACACTGCACTCCAGCCTGGGCATCAGAGCAAGATCCTATCTAAAAAAAAAAAAAAGATGGACAGGACAGGACAGGCACGGTGGCTCACTCCTGTAATCCCAGCACTTTGGGAGGCCGAGGCAGGTGGATCACCTGAGGTCGTGAGTTCAAGACCAGGCTGACCAACATGAATAAATCCCATCTCTACTAAAAATACAAAATTAGCCAGGCATGGTGGTACATGCCTGTAATCCCAGCTACTTGGGGGCCATTGCACTCCAGCCTGGGCAACAAGAGTGAAACTGTCTCAAAAAAAAGAAAATGGGCAGGCCAGAGGCCAGGTGTTGTGGCTCACATCTGTAATCACAGCAATTTGCAAAGCTGAGGAAGGCAGATTGCTTGAGCCCAAGACTTCAAGACCAGCCTGGGCAACATGGTAAAAACCTGTCTCAACAAAAAATTAGCCAGGAGTGGTGGCATGTACCTGTGGTCCCAGCTATCCAGGAGGCTGAGGTGGGAGGATTGCCTAAGCCCAGAAGGTCAAATCTGCAGTGAGCTGTGATCATGACCCTGCACTTCAGCCTGGGCATGAGAGCAAGATCCTATCTCAAGAAAAAAAAAATGGGCAGGCTGGGCATGGTGGTTCATGCCTATAATCCCAATACTTTGGGAAGCCAAGGTGAGAGGATTGCTTGAGGCCAGGAGTTCGAGACCAGTCTGGGCAACATAGTGAGATTCCCATCTCTACAAAGTATTTTTTTTTAAGTTAGCCAGGTGTCGTGGCACATACCTGTACTCGCAGCTACTTGGGAGGCTGAAGTGGGAGGATCCCTTGAACCCAGGAGGTTGAGGCAGCAGTGAGCCATGATCACACCACTACACCTCAGCCTAGGTGACAGGGCAAGATTGTGTCTCAAAAATGAAAATAAAAATAGGCAGGCCAGGTGTGATGGCTCATGCCTGTCAACCTAGCACTTTGGGAGGCCAAGGAAGGAGTATTGTTTAAGGCCAGGAGTTCAAGGCCAGCTTATGTAACATATTAAGACCCTATTTCTACAAAAAATTTAAAATTAGTTGGGTATGGTGTGTAATCCCAGCTACATGGGGAAGCTAAGTCAAGAGGATTGGTTGAACTCAGGAAGTTGAGGCTGCAGCAGTAAGCTATAATTGCACTACTGCACTCCAGCCTGGGTAACAGAGTAAGGCCCTGTCTCTAAAAATAAAAGAAAAAAATAGTTGGGGGCGGGGGCACAAAGGATCCAAATAGACATTTCCCAAAGAAAATATACAAATGGTCAGTAAGTACATGAAAACATGCTCAACATTATGAGTCATAGGGAAATGAAAACTAAAACCACAATGAGATACTTCATACCCACTAGGATGGCTATAATTTAAAAACAACAACAACAACAACAAAAACAAACAAACAAAAAAAATAATAATAATAATACATGTTGCTGGGGATGTAGAGAAATAGAAACCCCCTACACGTTGCTGGTGGGAATGTAAAATGTTGCAGCCAAGTGGAAAGTAGTTTAGCAGTTCCTCAAGAAGTTAAACCTAGAGTTACCATTTGACCCAGTGATTCTGCCCCTATGTATATACCCAAAATAATTGAAAACAGGTAATCAAACAAATACTACACATGAATATTTATAGCAGCCCTATTCATAATAGCTAAAATGTGGAAGCAACCCAAATGGCAATCAGTGAATGAATTTTTTAAATGTGGTATGTCTATATAGTGGAATATTACTCAGTCATAAAAAGGAATGAGCTGGGCACAATGGCTCACACCTGTAATCCCAATACTTTGGGAGGCTAAGGCAGGTAGATCATTTGAGCTCAACAGTTCAAGACCAGCCTGGGCAACATAGTGAAACTCCGTCTCTACCAAAAATACAAAAAAATCAGTCAGGAATGGAGGTACACACCTGGGGTCCTAGCTACTTGGGAGCCTGAGGTGAGAGGATGGCTTGAGCCCAGGAGACAGAGACTGCAGTGAGCCAAGATCACACCACTGCACTCCAACCTAGGCAGAGTGAGACCCCTGTCTCAAAAATCAAATAAAATTTAAAAAAATAAAAAGGAATAATGCATTGATAAATGCTACAACATAGATGAACCTTAAAAATATTATGCTAAGTGAAAGAAGACAGATACAAAATAATATTCTCTGATTTCATTTATAAGAAACTTTTAGAATAGGCATATCTGTATAGACAGTAAGTAGATTAGTGGTTGCCAGAGGCTGAAGGAGAGGCAATGGGGAGTCACTGCTCAATAAGCACAAGGTGTTCTTTTAGGATAAAATGTTCTGGAGTTAGATAGTGGTGATGCTTGCACAATATTGTGAATGCAGTAGATGTCACCAAATTGTACACTTTCAAATGGTTAATGGTTCATTTTATGTTATGTGAATGTTACTTCAGTAAAAAAGTATTAATATTTTTTTTTTTAGATGGACTCTCACTCTGTGGCCCAGGCTGGAGTGCAGTGGCATGATCTTGACTCACTGCAACCTCCACTTCCTGGGCTCAAGCAATTCTCCTGCCTCAGCCTCCCAAGTAGTTGGGATTACAGGCAGATGCTACCACATCCAGCTAATTTTTTTGTATTTTTAGTAGAGATGGGGTTTCACCATGTTGGCCAGGGTGTCAAACCCCTGACCTCAGGTGATTTGTCTGCCTCGGCCTCCCAAAGTGCTGAGATTACAGGCATCAGCCACCAGGCCCGGCCAAAAAATTACTTTTTTTTTTTCAACTTTTAATTTAATTTTTACTTTAGGTGCATACTATATCTGGCATTTCTCCTCATGTTATCCCTCCCCACCTTCCCCACCTCCCGCTGTCTCTCACCTACCCCCCCCCCCCGCAAATGGCCCCAGTGTGTGACGCTCCTCTCCCTGAGTCCACATGTTCTCATTGTTCAACACCCACCTATGGGTGAGAACATGCGGTGTTTGGCTTTCTGTTCTTGTGTCGGTTTGCTGAGAAAGACAATTTCCAGATTCATCCAAGTCCCTACAAAGGACACAAACTCATCATTTTTTATGGCTGTGTAGTATTCCATGGTGTATATGTACCAGATTTTCTTTGTCCAGTCTATCATTGATGGCCATTTGGGTTGGTTCCAGGTCTTTGCTATTGTACACAGGGCTGCAATGAACACATGTGTGCATGTGTCTTTATAGTAGAACAATTTATAGTTCTTTGGGTATAAACCCAGTAATGGGATTGCTGGGTCAAATGGAATTTCTATTTCTAGATCCTTGAGGAATCGCCACACTGTCTTCCACAATGGTTCAACTAATTTACACTCCCACCAACTGTGTAAGAGTGTTCCTATTTCTCCACATCCTCTCCAGAATCTGTTGTTTCCAGATTTTTTAATGATTGCCATTCTAACTGGTGTGAGATGGTATCTCAATGTGGTTTTGATTTGCATTTCTCTAATGACCACTGATGAGCATTTTTTCATATGTTTGTTGGCTTCATATATGTTTTTTGAAAAGTGTCTGTTCATATCTTTTGCCCACTTTTGAATGGGTTTTTTCTTGTATATCTGTTTTAGTTCTTTGTAGATTCTCGATGTTAGCCCTTTGTCAGATGGGTAGATTGCAAAAATTTTTTCCCATTCTGTTGGTTGCCGGTTCACTCTAATGATGGTTTCTTTTGCTATACAAAAGCTCTGAATTTTAATTAGATCCCATTTGTCTATCTTGGCTTTTATTGCTATTGCTTTTGGTGTTTTAGTCATGAAGTCCTTGCCTATGCCTGTCCTGGATGGTTTTGCCTACATTTTCTTCTAGTGTTTTTATGGTGTTAGGTTTTATGTTTAAATCTTTAATCCATCTAGAGTTAATTTTAGTGTAAAGTGACAGATAGGGTCCAGTTTCTGCTTTCTGCACATGGCTAGCCAGTTTTCCCAACACCATTTATTAAACAGGGAGTCCTTTCCCCATTGCTTGTTTTTGTCAGGTTTGTCAAAGATCAGATGGTTTTAGATGTGTGGTGTTGCTTCTGGGGCCTCTGTTCTGCTCCATTGGTCTATGTCTCTGTTTTGGTACCAGTACTATGCTGTTTTGATTACTGTAGCACTGTAGTATAGTTTGAAATCAGGTAGCATGATGCCTCCAGCTTTGTTCTTTTTGCTTAAGATTGTCTTGGCTATGCAGGCTCTCTAGTGATTCCATATGAAGTTTAAAGTGGTTTTTTACAGTTCTGTGAAGAAGGTCATTGGTAGCTTGATGGGGATAATGTTGAAGCTATAGATTACTTTGGGCAATGTGGCCATTTTCACTATATTAATTCTTCCTAACCATGATCATGGAATGTTTTTCCATCTGTTTGTGTCCTCTCTTATTTCACTGAGCAGTGGTTTGTAGTTCTCCTTGAAGAGGTCCTTTATATCCTTTGTTAGTTGTATTTCTAGGTATTTTATTCTCTTTGTACTCTTTGTAGCAATTGTGGATGGGAGTTTGCTCTTGATTTGGCTCTCTGTTAGTCTGTTATTGGTATATAGGAATGCTTGTGATTTCTGCACACTGATTTTGTATCCTGAGACTCTGCTGAAGTTGCTTGTCAGTTTGAGAAGATTTTGGGCTGAGATGATGGGGTCTTCTAAATATACAATCATGTCATCTACAATTAGAGACAGTTTGACTTTCTCCTTTCCTAATTGAATACCCTTTCTTTTTCTTGCCTGATTGCTCTGGCTAGAACTTCCTATACAGTATTGAATAGGAGTGGTAAGAGAGGGCATTTTTGTTTAGTGTCAGATTTCAAAGGGAATTCTTCCAGCTTTTGCCCATTCAGTATGATATTGGCTATAGGTTTGTCATAAACGGCTTTTATCATTTTATGATACATTCTGTCGATTCCTAGTTTATTGAGAATTTTTAGCATGAAAGGCTGTTGAATTTTGTCAAAGGCCTTCTCTGCATCTATTGAGATAATCTTGGTTTTTGTCTTTCGTTCCATTTATGTGATGGATTACGTTTATGGACTTGAGTATATTGAACCAGCCTTGCATCCCTGTGATGAAGTCTACTTGATTATGATGGATAGGCTTTTTGATGTGCTGTTGCAATCTGTTTGCCAGTATTTTATTGAAGATTTTTGCATCAATGTTCATCATGGATATTGGCCTGAAGTTTTCTTTTTCAGTTGAGTCTCTGTCTGGTTTTGGTATCAGGATGATATTGGGCTCATAAAATGAGTTAGGGAGGGTTCCCTCCTTTTGTATTGTTTGATACAGTTTCAAAAGGAATGGAAATAGTTCCTCTTTGTAAGTCTGGTAGAATTCGGCTGTGAACCCGTCTGGACCTGGACTTTTTTTGGTTGGTAGGCTATTGATTGCTGCATCTACTTCAGCCCTTGTTATTGGTCTATTCAGGATTTCAACTTCCTCCTGGTTTAGTCTTGGTAGAGTACAAGTGTCCAGGAATTCATCCATTTCTTCCTGGTTTACTGGTTTATATTAGTAGAGCTGTTTGTAGTAACTACCATCAGCTGCTCTGATGGTAGTTTGTATTTCTGTGGGATCAGTGGTGATGTCCCCTTTATCTTTTTTTATTGCATCTATTTGATTCCTCTCTCTTTTCCTTTGTATTAGTCTGGCTAGCGGTGTATCTATTTTGTTGATCTTTTCAAAAAATCAGCTCCTGGATTTATTGATTTTTTGAAGCGTTTTTTTGTGTCTCTATCTCCTCGAGTTCTGTTCTGATCTTACTTATTTCTTGTCTTCTGCTAGCTTTTGAGTTTTTTTGATCTTCCTCCTGTAGCTCTTTCAATTCTGATGATAGGGTATCAATTTTAGATCTTTCCTTGTTTCTCATGTGGGCATTTATTGCTATAAATTTCCCTCTTGACACTGCTTTAAAGGTGTCCCAGGGATTCTGGTAAGTTTCTGTGTCTTCATTCTGATTGGTTTCGAAGAACATCTTTATTTCTGCCTTCATTTCATTGTTTATTCAGTCGACACTCAGAAGCAAGTTGTTCAGTTTCCAAGTGGTTGTGCAGGTTTGAGTGTGTTTCTTCATCCTGAGTTCTAGTCCGATTGAGTTGTGGTCTGATAGACTGTTATGATTTCTGTTCTTTTGCATTTGCTGAGGAGTGATTTGCTTCCAATGATGTGGTCAATTTTAGAGTAAGTGCAATGTGGTGCTGAGAAAAATGTATATTCTGTGGATTTAGGGTGGAGCGTTCCATATATGTCTATTAGGTCCACTTGGTCCAGCTCTGCATTCAAGTCTTGTATGTCATTGTTAATTTTCTGTCTCGTTGATCTGTCTAATATTGATAGCGGAGTGTTGAAGTCTCCCACTATCATTGTGTGGGAGTCTAAATCTCATTTTAGGTCGCTAAGAACTTGCTTTTGTATCTGGGTTCTCCTGTGTTGGGTACATATATATTTAGGATAGTTAGCTCTTCTTGTTGGATTGATCCTTTTACCATTATAGAGTGTCCTTCTTTGTCTCTTTTGATCTTTGTTGGTTTGAAGTCCATTTTATCAGAGATTAGGATTGCAATCCCTGCTTTTTTGTTGTTCTCCATTTGCTTGGTAAATCTTCTTCCATCCCTTTATTTTGAGTCTATGTGTGTCTTTGTATGTGAGATGGGTTTCCTGAATACAGCACACTGATGGGTCTTGACTTTTTATCCAGTTTGCCAGTCTGTGTCTTTTGATACATTCAATGTTAATATTGTTATGTGTGAATTTGATCCTGCCATTTTCTTATTGGCTGGTTTGGTTTTCTTCCCATTAGTTGACTCATTTTCTTCATTGCATTTTTGGTCTTTGCCAACTGGTTTGCTTTTGCAGTGACTGGTACTTGTTCCTTTCCGTGATTAATGCTTCCTTCAGGAGCTCTTGTAGGGCAGGTCTGGTGGTGATGAAATCTCTCAGTAATTGCTCATCCATAAAGGATTTTATTTCTCCTTCACTTATGATGCTTAGTTTGGCTGGATATGAGATTCTGGGTTGAAATTTCTTTTCTTTAAGGATGTTGAATATTGGCCCCCACTCTTTTCTGGCTTGTAGGGTTTCTGCTGAGAGATCAACTGTAAGTCTGATTGGCTTTTTTTTTTTTTTTTTTTTTAATCTTTCAAGCTTTTATTTAAATGCCATAATCCAGGACGGATTTTAGATCTTGTTGAAAGCAGCCACATCCATGGACTGGACATAGTCCTCAAAAGCAGTGATCTGCTCCTCCAGCTTATCTGTTCCAACTTTATCATCTTCAACTACACATTGTATTTGAAGTTTCTGTGGGTGACCTGACCTTTCTCTCTGGCTGCCCTTAGCATTTTTTCCTTCATTTTAACCTTGGTGAATCTGATGATTATGTGCCTTGGGGTTGCTCTTCTTGAGGACTATCTTTGTGGAGTTCTCTGTATTTCTTGAATTTGAATGTTGGACTGCCTTGCTTGGCTTGGGAAGTTCTCTTGGATAATATCCTGGAATGTGTTTTCCAGCTTGGATTCATCATCCCCATCATATTCAGGTACACCGATCAAGTGTAGATTAGGTCTTTTCACATAATCCCATATTTCTTGGAGGCTTTGTTCATTTCTTTTCACTCTTTTTTCTCTTGTCTTGCCTTCTTTTATTTCATTGAGTCGATCTTCAATCTCTGATATCCTTTCTGCTGCTTGATGGATTCGGCTTTTAAAACTTGTGTTTGCTTCACGTAGTTCTTGTGCTGTGTTTTTCAACTCCATCAAGTCGTTTATGTCCTTCTCTAAGCTGGCTATTCTAGTTAGCATTTCATCTAACCTTTTTTCAAGGTTTTTGGTTTCTTTGCATTGAGTTAGAACGCGTTCCTTAGCCCAGCAAAGTTTATTATTATCCACCTTCTGAAACCTGTTTCTGTCAATTCGTCACACTCTTTCTTGGTCATGTTATGTTCCCGTGTTGTTGAGGAGTTGTGATCCCTTGAGGGAGAAGAGATGTTTTAGTCTTTGATGGTTTCATCTTTTTTGCGCTGGTTTTTTCCCATCTTCGTGGTTTTACCTGGCTATGGTCTCAGGGAGCTGCTTAATGAGGTTGTTTGTCTTCCTGTCAAGGCACTACTGGGTTTCTAGGAACTCCTTCAGGTTACTAGGGAAGCTTCCTATGTCTTTTTTGTTTACACTAGGCATTTAGGCCCGCCTCTTCCACTGACCTGGCAGCGCTGCTGGGTGGTCAAGAACGCAGTCCCATTACTACAGAGGCTTCCTGTGTTTTTTGTTAAAACATGTAGCCCAGTCCCACCCCTCTAATAGTTGGTTGTGCCCTTCCTCCACTAGGCTGGATCATTCACGGTTCATCTCAGACTGTGGCACTAGGTGCGCAACCCACTAGAGTCAGATCTTCAGCCCTCTGGGGTTTGTGGGGGAGGGTAGGGACCTGCCCAGCCACACCCAGCCATCTCCCCCTTTCAGCTTCCTCTCTCTCATGTCATGGGGTAGGGACCTGCCCAGCTGCTAAGTTGGTCCTCTTGCTTACAGCTCCCTCTCTCTCCGGGCAGGGGGAGGGGGCAATTCTGTTTAGGTCTGTGCGCCGATCAGGGACACCGTCCTAGATTATTATTCAACTCCATGCTTGTAATTACCAGTGCTTGACTGGCAAAGATCCCCTGTTCTGTGTACTGCTGAGGCTTTGGGGGAATTGCTGTATCTGGACCAGAGTGCCAGAGGGGGAGCCTCTGACTCACTGGTCAGATGCACTTTCTGGGTGAAGCAGCATTCCTCCCTGCCTTGGTCTGCCCTGCCTGGGCTTTGCTCACTTTTGGACCAGACCCATTGAAATGCACCTGATACCTCAGTTGGAGCTAGGAGATCTCTGGATTTCTGCGTTTCTCTTGCTGGGTATCGTGCCCTGGAGTTGTGTCTATTTGGCCATCTTGGAGAGTCCCCCCTTCAAAAAAATTATTTTTAACTTCTACTTCTAAAATGTGATTGTGCATTCCTCCTGTGACTCATCAAGGCATGTTTTAGTCAAAGCCTTTAAAAGGAAAGAAAGCTAGGACTTCATCAAGCTTAAAAACTGTTTATATGAGCTCTTTTGTTTCTGCTATTAATCAATGTTCATTTAATAAATGTTAATGTGTAAGACAACATTTGGTCTGAGACTCGCTTTCATTATAACTTCATAGGGAGATTGCAATAAAATAAGTAACCCCAATTCATCTCAAACTTTTTTGATGACTACCATTATCTCCATATAAATAAACATAGATAAAATCATATTGGGCCGGGCGCAGTGGCTCAAGCCTGTAATCCCAGCACTTTGGGAGGCCGAGGCAGGCGGATCACGAGGTCAAGAGATCGAGACCATCCTGGTCAACATGGTGAAACCTCATCTCTACTAAAAATACAAAAAATTAGCTGGGCATGGTGGTGCGTGCCTGTAATCCCAGCTACTCAGGAGGCTGAGGCAGGAGAATTGCCTGAACCCAGGAGGCGGAGGTTGCGGTGAGCCGAGATCGTGCCATTGCACTCCAGCCTGGGTAACAAAAGTGAAACTCCGTCTCAAAAAAAAAAAAAAAAAAACATATTGACTAAGTGCAGTTTATAATACACAGTAAACTGTCCAGAGAATGGAGAATGGTAATTATTATATTTCAAAATGAATTTAATTATGAATCATTAAAACCCACAAGAACCGTGAAAGGGGGATTACTTATAATGCAAATAAGAATTTTCATATAAACCACATATATATGACCCTATAATAAGGCAAAATCATATGGAATATAGTTTTCAGAAGCCTGCCACCACCCCCCACACATACATAAGTATAAACACTGGAAGAAGGGTTGGAAAACCATCAAATATATTTAAACAATAATATAAGTAGATATAAGTAGTATTCTTAATAAGAAAAGCAAAATCTACCAACTCCCCAGTGGTTAGAGAACATTCCCTTGAAGCCAGATTGTGTTTAAATACCATTTAAAATAAAACATCCTTACATTTGTAAAGGCGTCTCACTTTCCTAAGCATGCTTATGCAGCTGGTCATCTTTTCTCACCACATCAATGTGAAATAGGCAGGGCATGCATTATCCCTATTTTACAAATGAGGAAACTGAGGCACAATAAAAGGACTAACTTGGCTAAAGGTACAAACTGAAGTCTTCTAACTCTCTGCCCAAGGCTTTTTTCCTGAACTCCCAGTGATGTTGATTCCAATTCAAATGGGTTATAGGCAAGAAAAATATCACAATTTGAAAATCAAACAAGTAAACAAAACAATAAGAACAAAAACACCCAAAACCATGTGAAGCCACAGAGCAAAATGTATGATGCATTTTTTCCAAGAAAGTCTCACACTTTTTTTTTATCCTCATTTGCATTATCACCTTGCAACAACTTTGGTAACACTCAGAAGGCAACAGCCAAATGGTGGTTATGAGAAAATCATCCCACCCTATGGGTGATCTGTATTTGGCATATCACCCATATAGTGATATGCCAAACACATCAGCCTTTGCTGATATGATGAACAGGCCACTGAATGCAAGCTTAGTGCCACAGAAGTAAGATTTCCACCTTGCTCCAAGAGTGAAAACAATGACAACTGGGATGGAGATTCTTCTGTCCAAATGAGATCACCTGAAACTCAATGCCAAGAACCAAGCATGGAGGCTGCTGACTGAAAGGGAGACTAGCAAAAAGCGAGTAACTCTGAACAGAAGTTCTGTCTCCTTAAGCTACAGACAGATTTGTTCTCCCAGCTCTCATAGTACTTTTCGTTTGTGCTACTTAATACTTAAAAAGTGGCAAACATTGTGGAATACCTTCTATATGGGCCCAGCATACAATAGGAGAATTCAGGAGGCCACACAAGAGAAGTGACAAGTACAGTGCCTGTCCTTAAAAGAACTAGACTGTCTAGTTGTAGCGAAAGATATTTATATGCAAAAAACAATGAGCCCAGCATACAGGGTATTAGATAATAAAAGGCTACATTTTTTACTAAAAAGTAGGCAACATAAGATGTCAGAAAAAAGGCAGGGAGAAAAAGAACTCATTTTATCTTGATAATAAGCCTACGAGATAAAAACTAGTGGCCTGGGGAATTGGCTCGTGCCCATAATCCCAGCACTCTGGAAGGCCAAGGTGGGGGGATCACTTGAGGTCAGGAGTTTGAGACCAGCCTGGCCAACATGGCAAAACCCTGTCCCTACAAAAAAAAAATACAGAAATTAGCTGGGCATAGTGGCGCATGCCTATAGTCCCAGCTACTCAGGAGGCTGAGGCATGAAAATCTCTTGAACCTGGGAGGCAAAGTTTGCAGTGAGCTGAGATCATGCCACTGAACTGCAGCCTGGGCAACAGAGCAAGACTCTGTCTCAAAAAAAAAAAAAAGCCTAGAATTATTTCCGCTTTACTGATGAGGAAACTAAAACTCAGAAAGCATATGCAACTTGCCCAGGAAACATAAGTTACGTAGCAGTCAGGAGTTGAACCAAGATCTGTGTGGATCCAAGAGGTCTGGAGTAAATGAAGAATGCTTCCTACAGGAACTAGGGTTTGAAACAGGCCCTAATAGATGGGAAAATCCTGCAATCTGGAGGACCTTGAAAACAGGTAGAATTTGGAAACCATCAAAAGGCATTGTGCAGAGTGACATAATGAAAGCAATATCTTAGCAGTATGTCTACAGCGATTTGCAGAAACACCTAAAAGAGTTTAAGGCTAGAATCAGGAGGCCAGGTAGGAAGCTGTTACAGAATGCAGGTATGCAATGCTGCAAGGGCAGCCTGAACCCGTCTGGAAGAAGATATAGTATAGTAGACTTAAAACATCTCCAGAAAACAAAGTAAAAACAGGATGAGGTGACTTTTTAAATAGTAGTAAACCAGGAGACAACAGATGCTAGACAGGATATGGAGAAATAGGAACACTTTTACACTGTTGGTGGGAGTGTAAATTAATTCAACCATTGTGGAAGAGAGTGTGGTGATTCCTCAAGAATCTAGAAATAGAAATACCATTTGACCCAGTAATCCCATTACTGGGTATATACCCAAAAGATCATAAATCATTCTATTATAAAGACACATGCACACGTATGTTCATTGTGGCACTGTTCACAATAGCAGACTTGGAACCAACCCAAATGCCCATCAATGACAGACTGGATAAAGAAAATGTGGCACATATATACCATGGAATACTATGCAGCCATAAAAAGGGATGCGTTCATGTCTTTTGCAGGGACATGGATGAAACTGGAAACCATCATTCTCAGCAAACTGACACAAGAATAGAAAACCAACTACTGCATGTTCTCACTCATAAGTAGGCATTGAACAATGAGAACACGGACACGGGGAGAGAAACATCATACACTGGGGCCTGGGAGGTGGGGGAACTCAGGGAGGAATAGCAGGTGTGGGGGGATTGGGGAGGGATAACATTAGGAGAAATACCTAATGTAGATAACAGGGGGATGTATGTAGCAAACCACCACCATGGCACGTGTATACCTATGTAACAAACCTGCATGATCTGCACATGTACCCCAGAACTTAAAGTATAATAAATAATTTTTTTAAAAAAATAGTAAAAGAGATGGAGAAAACATTCCAAGAATTTGAGCCTGAAATGCCCTGAGAATGCTAGTACTGTTATGAAAATAATGTCATCAGGAGGGGAAGCAGGCTGGAACACTTGGTTTGGAACAAGCTGACATCGAGGTGTGGATGAAAAAATCCAAGTAGAAATGCCAGGAATCAGTTGAAGCTTAGATAAGGTCAAAGCCAGAAGCATTAGTCTCCTCACAGAAGTGCTAACTGAAATCATGAATGTTGATTAGTTACTGTAGCAGACATTGTGATTTGCCTACCAAAACGCTATTCCTCGTTTTTCCCTTGTTTATAGAACCTCAATTTTCTCCTATAGCAGTCACTCCGGTTCTTAAAGGAAGACTGGGAGCTCTTCCCTTTCCAGAGAGACAAATCAGAGGGACTGGTCTAAACCAATAGTTCTCAACCTTGGCTGCACAGGGGAATCAGATAGGGAGTTTTTAAAATGTTGATGCCTGGGTCCACTGTCAGAGATTCTGATTTAATTGCTCTAGAATATGCTTGGGCATGAGCTTCTTAAAAGCCCTCCAGGTGTCTCTCACATCCAGCCAAAGCTGACATCCCCTGATCTAAACCAATCAATCATGTCGTCTTTATTCTCTTTGCCAGTAATTGGTAATTCTAGTCAGTGCATCATTGAAAGAAGTTGAGTGGAGACTTCAAGAAGAGGTTTTTGAGCAGGACACAATGGTCCACATTTGTAATCCCAACACTTTGAGAGGCATGAGGTGGGCAGATTGCTTGAGCCCAGGAGTTTGAGACCAGCCTGGGCAACATATGAAAACCCTGTCTCTACAAAAAAAAAAAAAAAAAAAAAAGTTTTAAAAAATTAGGATGGTGGCACGCACCTGTAGTCCCAGCTACTTACTTGGGAGGCTGAGGGGGGAGAATGACCTGAGCCCAGGAAGTCATGGCTGCAGTGAGCCATGAACATGCCACTGCACTCCAGCCTGAACCATAGAGTGAGATCCTGTCTAAAAAAAAAAGTGGCGGGGGGCGGGGGTTTCATAAAATCAAATTCACTGCATGTAACACCTTTTTCTTTGTTAAACATTGTTTCTAAATGTGATGCCTGCAACCACTGCAGCTTTCTTGCAATCCTGAAAGGGACATGCTAAAGATAGCAGATGAGAAAGATGAAAAGATGGAAAACACTTGAGTTCTTAATGAGGTCCTTAAGCTACTGAATTGATGAACTCTGGAATCTCTGTGCCTTCACATTTCTTGTTATCAGAAATGCTTATCCTCATTGCTTAAATCATTTTGAATTTTCTGTAATTTCTAGATGAAAGCATCCCAATTGTAAACACATAGAGGCCCCTACCATGAAGTTCCATAAAACATATCATATATATTTCATACTAAATATTATATTATTTTCATTGATTTTCTGTCTGTCTCCTTCCCCAGTTTTTGAGCTCCCAGAAGGTAAGGATTGTGTCTAATACACTTATCCCCAGAGCACAATACAGGTCTCCAAACATAAATATTTAAAATTTTTTTAATGTTTAATGGATGGATAGATGAAAGAGTACATAAAGAAAAGAGGAGACGGTCCATGACAGTGTCTTTAGGAGAATCCAGCTATAATGAAGAAGAGAAAAGAGGAACCAGGAAATAAAGCAGAGATGTGGTCAAAGGAATAGAAGAAAACTAGTATAAAGCTGGGCCACTCGAGCCTATATATATATATATATAAAAGTTAGGGTAGTCGGTGTCAGTGGGGATGAGAAAAACATGGGAGTGAAGAAAAGGCTATTGAGATTTGGTAAGAAAGAGATGCCTGGAAACCTCTGGTATATATTTTCCCAAGCAGATCCAAAGCCACATGAGGAATTATTTCTCAACGATCTAAGTTACTCGTACTCTGCAATAGAATCTTCAGCATAGTTGAGCATTTAAGGTGAAATTACTTTTCTTAGTCAAGGCAGTATTTAATGGAATCTCAATAACCCCTATCTAGTCTCCAGTTTTATCTCTGGTGATGTAGTCAGCTCTGAGGACCCCAGACCTAGCAGAAACTGTATCAAAGTCAAGAGTTATTATTATCATATCAGGAAACACAGTTAAATATCCTTAGAGAAAGAAAGAAGGGATCACATATTCTCTGCAAGAAAGCCAAGAACTTTGGGTATCAATTTCTTCAAACACAGCAGAGCACCTGTCATAAATACATTAGGTGTCATGAAAAGGTCACCTGCTAGCAGCCTTACTTTCTTGCTCACCAATCAACAGGGGGTTTCCCAGGTTGGTAACGCTCTCATTTAAGACATTCTGGTGCCCAGATTTCCATTTGAAATGAAAGTGATAGGTTATCTCTACTTTTGATTAAACAGGTAACTTTAACCCACTGCCATGGAATTCTTCTGCGTGACTTTGGTCTTTTTGAGAAGGGTATGTTTCTGAGAAGAAGCCTTGGGGAAAATCCTCTTCTTCAGTGCACATGCCCTTGCTCCTTCTCGCTCCAGGAGCCTCGGCCACTACCCCACCAGTAGAGAACATTAGATCTTGTAGGTAATAAGTACACTCTGAGAAATCTGTGAGATCTGTAGAAGCCAATTCCAGCCTCTAAAGAGGTATCTGAGAAATGTCAGGAACTCTCCAAATCTGATCAAGTTTGACACCAGCATTATCCTAGAAAAGTATGATTGTATTAGCAGCTTTAATACCATAGTCCAGTATTTCCCATTGCTCCCTGTGGTAGGTAAAATAATGACTATCTCCAAAGAGGTTCACATCCTAATCCTTGAAACCTATCAGCATGTTACCTTACATGGCAAAAAGGACTTTGCAAATGATATTAAGTTAAAGATCCTGAGGTGGAAAGATTACTGGGTAATCTAGCAAGACAGAGGTAATCACAAGAGTCCTTATAACAGAAGGAAGCAGAAGTGTCAGAGTCAGAAGCGGGGAGATATGTTGATAGAGCAAAAGGGAGGGCAGAGAAGGGCGAGGTCAAGAGGGACAAGGGGAGGAGAGAGAGAGAGATTTGAAGATGTTATGCCGTCTCTGGCTTTGAAGATGAAGAAAGGTGGGTGATCCCTAGAAACTGGAAAGAGCAAGGAAATAGATTCTCCTCTAGAGCCACCAAAAGGAACACAGCTTTGCTGACTACTTGATTTCAGGACTTCTGAATTACAGAACTGTAAAATAATAAATGTGTGTTTTAAACCATTAAGTTTACGCTAATCCGTCACAGCAGAGATAGAAAACTAAGACATTCTCCCTCATAACTTTTTTAAATTTTTACTTTTAATTGACAAACAATAATTGTATATATTTATGGGGCATAGGGTGATGATGTTTTTATACATGTATACATTGTGGAATGATTATACTAACCTAATTAGGATTTTTATCACCTCATGTGCACTTTTTATTAGTGAGAACACTTAAAATTTATTCTTCTGGCAATTTTGAAACATATATTATTGACTATGATAACCATGTTTTACAATAGATCTTAGTCAATTTCTTTGACCACGGCAGAGCACCTGTCAAATACATTAGGTGGAATGTATTTATGAAAACTTGTTCCTCCTGTCCAATTGAAAATTTTATCCTTTGACCAACATCTCCCCATTCTAATGCCACCTTCCCTGCCCACTATCCCAACCTCTGGTAACCACCGTTCTACTCTCTGCTTCTGTGAGTTTGACTTTTTTAGATTCCACATGTAAGGGAGATGATGCAGTATTTGTCCTTCTGTGCCTGGTTTGTTTCACTTAGCGTAACTTCTTTTGGAAAATACAACTAAGTGGTCAAATAAATTTGCAGGTTCTACCTTTCTTTTGGAAATTCGCAGTGTACATTGGTTCACTAAAGGCTCTCAGACATCCTGTGGAAAAGAAACCTATTTAACTCAATGTTGACCACGTAAAAACCATTTTTAACTGAGAAACATCAATTATCATGCTGCAGAACAATGTTCCTTTCTCAGAACTCTGGTTTTGAAGTAATGCTGCTAATAACTCATTGCATGATAATTTGAAGCTTAAGATAGATGTGTTAACCAAAGGAGAGGCAAGTGTGGAGATTTAGAAAGTGAGTCAAAGAACAAGGAACTCTCAACATGTTGCTCACCTGGTCCAGGAGAGCTCATTTTCACATATGAATATGAGTATTTAGTCTTTCTTCTCTGATCTATCCCAGGGGTGAAGCTGTTACAGGTGAATGGCAGATGCCATTAAGATAATCCAAGGAATTGCTCCTAGTTCTCATTCCTTGCTCCATAAACTTCTGCTATCATTTAGCTTTTCTTTCAGACCTAGCCTAACTAGCTGACATGCCAACTCCAGTCTAATGAACAGTTATCTGTACCCATGAAAAAGGTGTAATTATAGCTTTGTATTAATATCTCTATCCCTTGTAATTTACACTGGTATGAGTCCATACCCAGGAGATTACAGATCTCGAAGTAATTCTGACAAAATGCAGCTTCTGGATCTAACCAGCACCCTGTGAGGTCCTGCCTAAATTGCCAGACAAACTTTCTTGATGACACATCCATCCTGCCTCCCTCCTCTAACTGCCACATCCTGCTCAGGGGCAATTTCCTTGTCCACAACAGCTCTGGCACCATGTGTAGTAAAAGCTTCTTAAAAGTGCAATCAGTTGACTGATTCATCTACAGGATGACACAGGGTGAGGTCAAGAAGTAGTGGACAAGAACAGCAAGGGGCTACAAGGGCATGGAATGGGGTTGGGGTGGGGTGTGCAACTTGCACAGATATGAGGATCTTCTTTTTGGATGAATACAGTCAGTATAAATCAGACTACCACATTAGTTTCCTATACTGATAGGAGGAGGTCAGGGCAGAGATGGCAAACAGTAGCATGTATCAATTCTGATCACTTGGCAGAAGCCAGATGGAATGCTGTGTTAAGATGTTGTGGGCAGCTATTTTATTCCCAATACATATTTCAAGGGCTTTTCCCTTCCCTTCTCTATCCATGTGGTGCCTGGGGGAACGGCATGTTTCTATAACGAGATTCACAACCCTCTGGCCCAGGTTTTGTATATCCCTCTTTCACAGTTGCATTCAGTTGGCAAAAGTTGATCCCTAGTGGAATACATCTAGGGCTGCACACCTAACACAAATTGAGCCAAGAAATCTCTTCCCAGGGGATTTTTAAATTAAGGAATAAGTTTCAGCCAGGTGTGGTGGCTTACGCCTGTAATCCCAGCACTTTGGGAGGCCGAGGCAAGTGCATCACCTGAGGTCAGGAGTTCAAAACCAGCCTGGCCAACATGCTGAAACCCCCATCTCTACTAAAAATACAAAAATTAGCCTGGCATGATGGTGCACACCTGTAATCCCAGCTACTTGGGAGACTGAGGCAAGATAATCGCTTGAACCTGGGAGACAGAGGTTGCAGTGAGCCGAGATCATGCCATTGCACTCCAGCCTAGGCAACAAGAGTGAAATGCCATCTCAAAAAAAAAAAAAAGAAAGAAAGAACGAAAAAATAAAGAAGTTTCTCTCTTGCTGAGACGATAAATGCCACCTGATCTCACTTATATGTTGAATCTAAAAAAGTTAAACTCACAGAAGCAGAGAGCAGAATGGTGATTACCAGATGCTGGGTGGTAAGGGACTGCAGAGATGTTGGCCAAAGCATAGCAAATTTCAGTTAAATGGGAGGAATAAATTCAAAAGATATATTGTACAACACAGTGACTATAATAGTTAATAACAATGGATTGTATACTTAAAATTTTTTAAGCAAATAGATTTTAAGTGTACTTATCTCAAATATATAAGGGTGTGAGGTAATGGATATATTAATTTGATTTAGCCATTCCACAATGTATATATATTTCAAACATGATGTTATATGCCATAAGTATATACAATTTTGTCCTTTTTAAAAAATATAGAAAAAATAAAATACTGTAAAGCTATTGTAAAAAAAAAAAAAAAAAAAACTCAGTTTTTCTCTGTGGATGGTCAAGTCCATAACATGTAAAACTCAGGTGATATTAGCCACCATGTCTTTCTCCATATGGACAAGAGAAAGCTGCTCTATAGAAGGAAGAATGAAACAGGAACAAAGGAGTGCAGAAGCAAGCAGTGGAGAGATAATCCAAATAGTATTTATCCCATGGTCCAATTTATCTTTGAAGGTCACCTATATCCAGGAACTTGGGTTTGGTGAGACACCCTGCATCTCCACTAAAAAGGAAAAAAAAAAAAAAAAGTTGAGCTCAGTGGCTCACATCTGTAATCCCAGTGCTTTCTGAGGCTGAAGCAGGCTGATCACTTAAGGTGAAGAGTTCGAGACCAGCCTGGCCAACATGGCAAAACCCCATCTCTACTAAAAATACAAAGATTAGCCAGGTCTGGTGACACGTGCCTATAATCCCAGCTACTTGGGAAGCTGAGGCACAAGAATCACTTGAACTCAGGAGGCAGAAGTTGCAGTGAGCAGAGATTGTGCCACTGCACTCCAGCCTGGGCAACAGAATGAGACTTGGTCTCAAAACAAGTAAAGAAAAAGAATAAAAATCCCCTTTTTGCTTAATATGTAAAGTTGGGGTAACTACTCTACCTTTTATGGTGGCTGCTTTAGAAGGATCTGTAAATTTTGTAAAAGCATAAAGGCTTTAGTACCCTGTCTGGCACATAGTAAATGCTAGGTAAGGATTTATTTACGTTTGTTTTCTGTTACTTGCAACCAAGAATATCCTACAGGAAAGATTCAAAGGACACACCCAAATTCTGTGGGAAAGAAGGCTATGAACAAATAACAGTGTCCACCATGGGTGCAAAAAAGGGAGGCAACAAGGTTCTTTTTGCCTGCTGCCAAGGTAGAGCTGGTTTACTGAGACAGGAGAATTGCAATAAAGAGTTTAATCTGCCGAGCATGGTGGCTCATGCCTGTAATCCCAGAACTTTGGGAGGCCAAGGCGGGTAGATCACAAGGTCAAGAGATCAAGACCATCCTGGCCCCATCTCTATTAAAAATATAAAAATTAGCTGGACGTGGTGGTGGTGCCTGTAATCCCAGCTACTCAGGAGGCTGAGGCAAGAGAATTGCTTGAATCTGTGAGGCAGAGGTTGCAGTGAGATGAGATCATTCCACTGCACTCCAGCCTGGCAACAGAGCGAGACTCTATCTTAAAAAAAAAGAGTTTAATCATACACATAAAGCCAACTAGCTAAACAGGAGAACAGAGTTTTATTACTCAAATCAGTCTCCCTGAAAATTCAGAGACTAGGGTTTTTTAAGAATAATTTGGCAGGCAGGGGACTAAGAAGTGGGGAATACTGATTGGTCGGGTTGGGGATTAAATCACCTGGAGTCAAGGGGGTTCTTCTTGCTGTCTTCAGTTCCTGAACTAATTGAGCCAGATTTCTGGCTTGGATGGCACCAGCTGATCAGAATGCAGTGTCTGAAAAGTATCTCAAACACCAACCTTAGGTTGTACCATAGTGATGTTATCCAGAAGAGCAACTGGGGAGGTTAGGAGTCCTGTGGCCTCCGGATGCAAGACTCCTAAACCATACTTCCTAATCTCCTGGCTAATTTGTCGTTGCACAAAGGCAGTCTCGTCCCCAAGAAAGGAGAGCCTTTGTTTGGGCAAAGACCTATCATCTTTGTTTCAAAGCTAAACTATAAAGTAAATTCTTCCTATAGTTAGCACAGCCCATACCCAGGAATGAACAAAGGCAGGTTGGAGGTTAAAGGCAAGAGAGAATAGGTTAGGTCAGATCTCTTTCACTATTGTAATTTTCACAAAGGTGGTTTTAAGCATATGTATCATATGTAATGTGCATCCCATCACTTGGACACATATTTTGACATTTCTTTTAATGTTCAAATTATTATGACTGAGTTTTTTGTTTTTTGAGACAGAGTTTTGCTCTTTTGCCCAGGCTGGAGTGAAGTGGCACAATCTCGGCTCACTGCAACCTCTGCCCCACCAGATTCAAGTGATTCTCCTGCCTCAGCCTCCTGATTAGCTGGGATTATAGGCACAAGCCACCATGCCTGGGTATTTTTTGTATTTTTAGTAGAGACAGGGTTCTGCCATGTTGGCCAGACTGGTCTCAAACTCCTGAACTCGGGTGATCCACTGGCCTCAGCCCCAAACCGTTAGGATTACAGGCGTGAGCCACTATGCCCAGCATGACTGAGTTTTTATAAGCCCATATTGATGGGAAATTCAGCCTTTATCTTGGGGTCTTTTAGAATACATGATATCAGATATACTCCCTGATACCACCACTCAGCCATGGCCTCTGGGCTAGACTATCACCCACAGGAATGCTGGGGCATAGTTGCCCCAGACAAATGTTTCAACATAAAATTGGTCTGAGGTCTTCCAACTCTTTCACACACATGGATCCTTGCTCGTGGAGTAAACCCGCCCACTGGAGGGGCTGTGTTGAGGCAGATTCTGGCATCAGCAGATTCAGAGATTTGGCAGAAATATCCCCCAACCCTCCTTGCACCTCAGGACCCCCAGTGTACGGACCAGCCACTTTGTCCTGTCTCCTTCAATCTCAAGAGTTTTATTGCTTTTCTCCAATTCCTGGAATTGGCCAGGACCACCCTAGACGATCCCAACATGTTACAATAACTTTGGGTTTCAAATAGGAATTCAGTCTGAAATTCAGGATCTCGATCTCAATTTCAGTAAAAGCCCATTCTGGTGACTTGCCCAGAACAAAGAAAGAGAGCCTCAAAGGGAATCAATCTGTTCACTAAAAGTGGCCAACAACCTCCAAAAGCTTGCTTCCCTACTTAGGAAACGAGTCTTTTTTTCACCAGTACTCACAACAGGTAGGTTTGCCATCCCTAGATTAGAGACTAGAAAAACATTGACACCTGAAGAGGCAAGGAGGCGGGTAGGAGAGTTGAAATTGATGGAGTGAAAGCAAGACTGGATGCAACAAACACAAACCACAACTTTGCTTATTGCCAAGTGAATACGATCAAGAGAGATTACACAGGGAGGGAGCTGATGTTACCAGAGCTGAATAGACGCATACCTTAGGGAACATTGCCAGGGAGCCCACAAACCCTGCTACAAGAGGTCTGGGAAGTGTTCTGCTCGCTTAATATCAACTTAGCAACAAGAGCCTCATCCCCATTGGATCCATTTATTAAGCTTATACTAGAGCATCAGTTCCCAAAGTGTGGTCCCCAGACCAGAGGCAGCATCACCTGGGTACTTGTTAGAAATGCAGATTTTCAGGCACCCCTCCAGACTTGCTGAATCAGAAACTCTGGGGGTGGGGCCCAGCAATCTAGGTCTTACTCACCTCCAGGTGATTCTGATTATTTGCTCAAGTGTAAGAACCACTGGCCTAGTTCTATTTTATTCCTGAAGCTCTGTGCTTTGTGCCAGGGTGGGGGTGGTGTTGCCAGATAAAACACAAAATACCCAGTTCAATTTGAATTTCAGATAAATGACCATTTTTTAGTATAACATGTCCAAAATATTGCATAGGATATAATTTTAAATGCTTTTTTTTTTTCTTTTTTGAGACAGTGTCTCTCTGTCACCTGGGCTAGAGTGCAGACGCGCAATCTCAGATTACTACAGCCTCAACCCCCGGCCTCAAGTAGTCCTTCTGCCTCATCCCCCTGAGTAGCTGGGACTACAGACACAGGCCGGCACACTTCGATAATGTTTTTATTTTATTTTTTTTTTTTTGTTGGGACAGAGTCACCCTATGTTGCCCAGGCTGGTCTCAAACTCCTGGATTCAAGCGATCCACTTGCCTCAGCCTCCCAAAGTACTGGGATTACAGTCATGAGCCACTGTGCTTGGTCAAGAAGCATTTTTATATATATCTGAAATTCACATTTAACTGGGCAGTCTGTATTTTTATTTGCTACATCTGGTAACCCTAGGTGGGAGAACTTCAGAGAGGATTATCATGGCACAACCCTAGCCCTCCAGGGTCCCCAGATCAGTTGGGTTTGCAAAGCTTTGACATAAATCAGATACAGAACAATTCCAAAAAGAGTGTACCATGTAGATCACAGGCTACATAAGCACCTTGAACTCTAAGCAATTCTAAGCAAGCACGGAGCCCTGGGAGGGAGGACAAACCAAAAAAGACTTTACGAATTGGATTTGAGTTCACAGTTCAGACTCAAGGGGTCCCAGCTGCTGTTATTTTTTCTCTGTGACCGAACTTCTGCCTTGTACCCGCAGGCACTTTTGTGTGAATTAGGAAAAGGCGCCCTTTCCTGGGGTCAGAGATAGCATTGCTTCTGGTGCGCAGCTTGGAGCATGAATTCCAGGTTGGAGTTCAGCCACCACTCACCCTCTCAGCTGGGCACAAGCTGCACAACCCTTTCTGGCAGCTCTGAGCCTACTGCCCTTGTGACAGGTCTGCTCTGTGCCGACTAACCTGGACCCATTCCAATTGCTTACACTCTATCTGCTTTGTTTTGGGGTCCGACCATCAGTGGGGAGGGCTTTCCCCCCACCATCAAGGCTCAGTTTTCTAAAGCCTTGTTTGTCAAAAGCATCGGTGTGCAAATTCCTTTGTCCATAATGGTGGCGTTCAAGTTGAATTGCGCATGAAATTGTCTTGCTAAAGAAGTGGCTTTCTCGATATAAAAGAGGGCAAGAGAAATTGACTGATTAGAAAATAAGAATTCTGAGTGGTGGAATTCCAGATTAGCATAAAACAATTTCTTGTTCAGAGCACGTGCAGCACAGAGCAAAAGAATTTTTTTGTTAAAGCATTTAGTTCTAAAATAGTATAATCACAATAAGACATTCCAATGTGTGAATTATAGTATATTAAGTCATGACTAATTGCATTGATTTGCATTCAGGGTTTTTTAACATCTGTGTGGTAATTATCCTAATCCAATTTGTTATGCAGAATACAATCAATGTTATGTATGTTAGTGTTTAGGGCCCCGACACAATTTCCTGTAATAAAATGGAATGAAATACAAAGGTAGCTCAGGTGGAAAGACAAGCACATCTATTATAGATATCAAGCTCCATTTCTTGATCCCCAAAATTAGCTGGGGGAGCACGGAGTGAAGATCAAGCAAATTTAATTAGCATTTTAAAAGGAGGCCCAAGAAAAGAGAGAAAGAGAGCGATCGAGCGAGAGTGCTCCTGAGAACAGAGCAAGCTGTATTAAACCCTCGGGAAGAAGATTATTTTTTCTAACAGGCTGTGGCTTTCAGAAGCTGCCAGAAATAATGTCCTGACCTCACCTGATAATGAGCCAATGAGACCATGTTTTGCTGACGTAGTGCTATTTCAGTAAGGGTTGCATCTTACCTGGGAGTCAGGGTTTAGTTTTAAATCTTTCATTTTTCCGTCCTTTTAGGAAAAAGAACTCTGCCTAACATCTCCCAGAAAGTCCTAGGAATCTAGGACATAACAAAGTAGGTGAGCTGACTTTAGACATAGGCAAAGAAAGTTATCTATGTCTGTGTCATTTGTAAGATACTAGAGAGAGCCCTCCTCCACCGCCACATGGGCACACGCATGCGCGCGAGCACACACACGCGCACACACCCACACACTGCACACACACACCCCCACACACTGCACACACACACACACACACACTGCACACACTGCACACACACACACACACCTGAAGGGTGGGGGGAGCCCTCTCAGATGCCTGAAATTCCTACTTTGGGGTATCTAGTCCTTTAACTTCTGGATTTGTCCCTTTTTAAAACGCCAGTTTTCCTTAACAATGCAAACCTTAGCAATACTTAACCTAGCCTCTTCCAAGAGAACAGCTTTTATTACTTTTGGGGGGGTTATTTTATTTCCACAAATACCTTTTTATCAGAGAACAAGTTTTAGTTCACAAGAGAGTAGAGAGAAGGTGAGGGTCTTAGATGTCTGAGGGGCAGCTGGGGGTGGTGGCTCAGGTCTGTAAGCCCAGCACTTTGGGAGGCCAACGTGGGCGGATCACCTGAGTTTGGAAGTTCGACGAGATCAGCCTGACCAACACGGAGAAACCCCATCTCTACTAAAAATACAAAATTAGCTGGGCATGGTGGTGGCGCATACCTGTAATCCCAGCTACTTGGGAGTCGGAGGCAGGAAAATCATTTGAACCCGGGAGGTGGCGGTTGCAGTGAGCTGAGATCACTCCATTGCACTCCAGCCTGGGCAACAAGAGCGAAACTCGCTCCGTCTCAAAAAAAAACAATCAAATAGACGTCTGAGGAAGGGCAACAGAATTCCCAAAGACCAGGGTTGGGTTGGGGAACGCCTGAGAAACAAAGGTGGTAGATATTCCAAACAGTATTCACTTACTTTGCCATTTTTAAGAGTAGACAAGTCCTGGTAGCCCCACAGCCTGCCCTCTGCGTCCCCCAAGGGTGGAAGCCATGTCCGTGGAGAAAGGGAGCAAAATAGGCACTGGGTCTGCTGCAGCTTCCCCTATTTCTCCCTCCTCCTCTCTATCCCCGCCCACTGGCCAATTCCCATTCCCTCTCTATTGTCCTCTTGGTCAATCCATACTGTAAAGCTGTGGGTCCCAAAGCTGGCTGATAATAAGAATCACCAGGTAGCTTGTTAAACGTATAGATGCCTCGCCCAATTCCTCATTAGTTCGAATTTACTAGGTATGGGATTGAGCCCACGCATAGGTATTGTTCAAGCTGCTTCCCAGGTGGTTCTAATGGGCAGCTCCACTGGGCAAACACTGGCATCGGCTTCAGTTTTCCACCAGGTGTGCCTGCCTATGAGTAGAGCAAGCAAGTGGAGGTTACAGTGGTGTGGCATGTGCCAGACATACTCAAGCGTCCCTTAATAATTTTCCATCCATTGACCCCTTTACTCTGTAAATGGATTGCCTATAAATCCCCACTTGTCCTTGTATTTAGAGTTGAGTTCAGTCTCTGTCCCTTACTGCAGCAGCCTTGAAGAAAGTCTTCCTTACCATTTTCCTAAGTGTCGAAATAATCTTTCTCAAACAGGCCCTTAGGGAGAAATTACCTCTACCAGCCACCAGGGTTTTATTTAACCAACTATTTCTAGTTAAAGCCTGCTCCAGCACACTCAACAGGACCCCAGTGGTTCCACCCAGGTGCCTACTATACGAGCAGGAAAGACTCTGCTAACGACTGGCAGTCCTTGTCGGGAATTAGTTGCCAGTTTCTATGAGCAAAGTTCTCAAATTCCTATCATTCAAACAAGCGTTTACTCTGAGTCTTTATGTGCTCAGAACTGGAAAATAAGACTAGGCCCCTTTACCCTCAACATTCACAGAAAAGCAGGGAAGAAGATAAATAAACAGGCTGAGCGCAGTGGCTTACGCCTATAATCCCAGCACTTTGGAAGGCCGAGATGGGTGGATCATCGGAGGTCAGGAGTTCGAGACCAGCCTGGACAACATGGTGAAAATCTGTCTCTACTGAAAATACAAAAAATTAGCCAAGCATGATGGTGGACGCCTGTATTCCCAGCTCTCAGGAGGCTCAGGCAGGAGAATCGCTTGAACCATAGAAGCGGAGGTTGCAGTGAGCTGAGATCATGCCACTGCACTCCTGCCTGGGCGACAGAGTGAGATACTGTCTCAAAAAAAAAAAAAAAAAGAAGTAAACAGACAATTACAACACACTCAGGGGCAGTGATCAGCTTATTATAACCATCTGCTAGAAGTTGAGAAGCCAGCTATAGCAATTAATGTTTTTTGAAAAGTATTTATTAGATCACATCAATGAGGTAATTCCTTCACCTTGTTTAGCCCTGCAGAGCTCTGCCTGCTTCTACTTGTCCTCCTGCAACAAAATACACACTGTGGAAAGAAGAAAAGTTCCTCTTCAAAGTTTCCTTTCTTGTTTAAGAAAAATTCATAAGTGTTAGAAATCATAGTTTGTTTTAAATACTTTCTTCAAAAGCCTTCTTGCTTTTTTTGCTAGAAGCCCTATCCTATGTAGCTATTAGACAGGCACATAGTACATTCTGTGTCCTTGTACATTGACCAAGATATCTGTGCTGCACATGCTCACAGGCATGTCCCAGCTCACAGCCTATGCTCCTTCCTTATTAGGACTTCCATTTTTTGCTCTCCATTGCTTTTACCTGTTTAGAAAACTTTCAAGTTATTAGCCAATCGGGTTTTAGTTTAGATTGTGAGGTCTGGCTCCAGCCAACGGAGATCAGACACAGCAGTAAGGACAAGTCCAGATGCATAAGAAATAAATCTGTCTGCTCTCCTTTGTTTGTTGTACTCTCATGGCAAGATTGCTGACAGGAGTACCCTTTCTGCAGGAAGTAAAAAGAATTGCTTTGCTGAGAGATCCTTTTTCCCAGTACTAATGTTCTTTGCAGCACCAAAAAGAAAAATCTTATACATAACACACAGCCTGTTCCCAGGGTCTCCTTCTAACCCCTAGCACGCTGACCCATCCATGACTAATGTCAGCCTACAAAATCAAACCCAAACTTATTAACCTACCATTTCAGGCACACCATGGTCCTGAAAGGATGGCTTCATCTCCATGAACATCATCAATCAGCAAGGCACACTGGACATCTGTATCAGGAAGTTAGAAGACAGCACAGTGCAGAACATTCCTTGATTCCTGTGTCCACACTCCCTGTTCTGGACCTTGGTCAGTGGCAAAAATAAATAAATAAATTCTGGAAGGGCTTCCTGACTGCAGAGAAAAGAAAGACACTGGGCTCTGAAAAATGAGGCCGAAAAAAAGCCCAGAGAAGCTGCTATGACTATCAAGCCCTCTAACCAACTCGACGCCAGGAAAGAGCTCATTGTGAGAGCTGCAGTGTCTCCCCTTCTGAGCAACAATCTCTTCCCTCCCAAAGGCCCAACAAGGGAGAAAGAAAAGAAGGTACTAGAAGCTTCAGGTTGCAAAAGGGTAACCAGATATCCAGGATTCCAGTCAGGTGCCCCTCAAATATACTACCTTGCATCGAAACCTTGAGGCCTCTCTCAGCCTCCATCTCATCAGCAAAATGGAGATGATACTGCTTCCCTGTGAGGTATCAGCAAGGACTTAAAAATGCCATCCAAACTGCAGCCAGCTATTCAGGCATGAGGACTTGTTGTTACTGTCATGATGGACCCTGAAAGGCATATTGGAAAAGTTTTATAATGGCCAGGCGCAGTGGCTCACGCCTATAATCTCAGCACTTTAGGAGGCAAGGCAGGTGGATCACTTGAGGTCAGGAATTTGAGACCAGCGCGACCAACATGGTGAGACCCCACCTCTACTAAAGAAATTTAAAATTTTTTAAAAATTAGCTGGGCCTAGTGGCACATGCCTGTAATCCCAGCTACTTTTGAGGCTGAGGCAGGAGAACTGCTTGAACCTGGGAGGTGGAGGTTGCAGTGAGCTGAGATCATGCCACTGCACTTCAGCCTGGGCAACAAGAGTGAAACTCCATCTCAAAAAAAAAAAGAAAAAAGAAAAGAAAGAAAAGCAAAAGTTTTATAACAGCACACATGAAGGCAACAGCTTGCTTCCGGGAATAGGAACAAGAAGAGAAGACAGTACTAACTCAGACAGAGGCTGTCCAAGTCACCTCTCCCCCAGGGCCTGGGTGCTTGGTGGAATAGTCTCTGCTACCACTCTTTCACACCCCGTCAGTACCGCAATATGGCAGCAAAGCACCTGCTTTATCGACCGCAAATGCCAAGACCTAACTACAAATAACCACAGTGACCTCCCCTTCTCTTTTTGAAAGCTTACTATTGCCAGGAGTGGTGGCTCATACCTGTAATCCCAGCACTTTGGGAGGCTGAGGCTGATGGATTGCTTGAGCCCGGGAGTTCAAGACAAGCCTGGGCAACATGGTGAGACTCCGTCTCCAAAAAAAAAAAAAAAAAAAAAAAAAGGCCTAGTGGCATGCTCCTGTAGTCCTTCCTACTCAGGAGGCTGAAGTGGGAATCACTTGAGTCAGGAGGTTGAGGCTGCAGTGAGCCATGAATTGCACCACTGCACTCCATCCTGGGTGACAGAGTTAGACCCTGTCGGGGGAGAAAAAAGGAAGAAAAAAAAAGGAAAGAAGAAAGAAAGAGAGAAAGACAGAAGGAAAGAAAGAGAGTGAGAGAGAAGGAGAGGAGAGGAGAGGAGAGGCGAGGAGAGGAGAGGAGAGATTGTTATCAGTCTTGAAATCCTGGTCGTGGTGTGCCCTAAGAAGTATCAATTTAGGGGCGCTGCAGTGATGGAGTCTTTGCAAGGCTTCCTTTCTGAATTTGAGCTTGCAGACAGGGCCACAGGCTAACGAAAGAACTAACTGAAGTGTGTCTGATAGATGTGCAACTTTTCAGTAAATGACTCCCCACCCATCCAGAATGTCCCCACCCTGCCCTTCTCTTGCTCAGAGCCCTAGTGGGAGAATGAGCAATACTGTGCCCCTCTGATGTGATATGTTGGCTAACAAGTAAACAGCATACGCTCCCTCTGAAGGGAAGGAGGCATTACAGACTTCCTGGAAGGCCTAGAGGGAGATTTATTTCAGAGGTGGAGGGGCATAGAGCCTTGTCAATTTCCCTAAAACCCCACCCTATAGACAAACCCCTTCTGGTAAGGAGTATCCCACTTTGTTACACCTCTGAAACCCCACAAAAATCTCTTTCGGTTATCATCGTCAACCACTTGTCTGCTTGTCTCAGTCTTGGGAAATTTTGTCGTAATGCCTTTAACAGTGTAGCAGAGAACCGCTGTAGTCTTCGTCTTCTTTTTTTTTTTGAAATGGAGTCTTGCTCTCTCACATAGACTGGAGTGCAGTGTCTCGGCTCACTGCAACCTCCGCCTCCCAGGTTCAAGAGATTCTCCTGCCGCAGCCTCCCGAGTAGCTAAGATTACAGGCACATGCCACCATGCCTGGCTAAATTTTTTGTATTTTTAGCAGAGATGGGGTTTCACCATGTTGGCCAGGATGGTCTTGATCTCCTGACCTTGTGATTCACCTGCCTTGGCCTCCCAAAGTGCTGGGATTACAGGTGTGAGCCACCACGCCTGGCAAACTGCTATAGACTTCTATAGTGTGGTGCTTATTTGAAAGCTCCTTTATTCTCTTCTCTCCTTCTAGGCAACACATCAGACTGGTTTGATAAGGGCCAAAGTCTGGAGGAAGAAGTAGCAAGGGGCTTCACTCCCTTGGCATCCTTTCTCCTTGCCTTCCCTGCCATGACTTGGGGATTCCAGAAGGAGCCTGCAAGACTACCAAAATCCTGAGTCGAGGTTGTAGCTCTTTGAACATGAAAGTATCAGTAGGAGTCTGAGGTCAGAGTGGTGGGGAAGGGGTGGGTTAGTAGAAGAGGCTTAGGTCATACTTTACAGCCTGGTTTTCCAAAAGTCGAAAACTCTGTTCTGTCTTACCAGTCAAGCTAAAAAAGAAGAGAGATAGAAAATTGGAGAGAAAGGTAAGTGGAAACCAACTCAACAACACGGGAGATAAACTCAGATTGTATTCAGAGAGGGCCACACCATGTAAATGAAAAAGACATACTTGGGCTGGGCACAGTTTGGTTCATGCCTGTAATCCCAGCACTTTGGGAGGCCGAGGTGGGCGGATCACGAGGTCAAAACATCAAGACCATCCTGGCCAACATGGTAAAACCCCGTCTCTACCAAAAATACAAAAATTAGCCGGGCATGTTGGGACGTGCCTGTAATCCCAGCTACTCAGAGGACTGAGGCAGGAGAATTGCCTGAACAAGGGAGTTGGAGGTTGCAGTGAGCTGAGATCGTGCCACTGCACTCCAGCCTCTTAACAGAGCAAGATTCCATCTCAAAAAGAAAAAAAAGAACAGCACTGTACAACAAGAATTCTCTGTGATGATGGCAGTGTTCTGTATATGCACCATCCCATACAGTGGCCACATGTGGTTGTCAAGCACTTGAAATCTGGCTGGTATGATTGAGAAACTGAATTTTCAATTTAATTTCACTTCAATTTGTTTAAATTGAAATGTAAATAGTTACCTGTAGCTAGTGGCTACCTTATGAACCAGCACAGGTCTGGGATTACTACATTCTCTGGATTCAAAGCCCCATTCTGCCTCTTGTTGGCTGGGAGACCTTTGTGAATTATTTAACTGCTCTGTGCTTCAGTTTAACCATCTGTGAAGTGAAAATAATAAGAGTTCTCACAGGATGGTTGTGGGGATCATATGAGTTAACAGACATGTGTGTGTATTTATAAAGTGATTAGAGAAGTACCTGGTACATAACAAGTGCTATATATACATTTTTTCCAATTAGAGACACTCAGTGGAGAAACATTCCCTACCCACTGTGGGGCCCCTGCAGAGGGAAAGAAGCCTCTCATGGCTGCAGAGACAGCAGATAGAAGTCTAACACTCTTCTTAAGTCAGACTAGAAGAAATGCAGTTCAAACCACTGCCCTTGTCATGGAAGGCTAAAAGCAGTGTATGTGGCAGAAGGAGGCACTCAACCCTAGCCACTATCCAGTTGTAGCCCTTCATCACAGACACACAGAACACTCCTCATCTTTTCAAGCTCATCCAATTACAGGCAAGTGAGATCATTCTTGCAGACAGATGCCACCATCCTCAGCAGTGGGAAAGACAGTGAAGTGGCATGATAAGTAGAGTTTGGGGGCAATAGCCACGGAAATCTGAATTCGAATCCCAGTCTATCCACTAACTGATAGAATGAGATTAGGCAAGGGACTTACCCTCTCTGTGCCTCAATTTCTTCACCTGTGAAGTAGAGATATATTAATTTATATCTTCCAAGATTGGTGTGAAGATTGAAGGGAGTAATATAAGCAAAGCACTCAGTACCAGGGCTCGGTAGTTTCTACTTTTATCATCCATGTCTGTATGTTGGAATGAGAACCAATCCAAGGTGAATGAGTGAGTGAAGCTATTTCACAATCCAACATCAACAAACTCCCTGAGCTCAGATTGGGGGATAAGGAAGTCTGCTTTCTAATGCCCAGAAAAGCAGAAATCAATTGTAAAACCGGGACTAACCCCAGTCCCACTGCCTTTTAGCTCCAGACCAGAGAGCTCTTCCAAAGAGCCTGCCGGCAACTAATTTCTGATGGAGTCATTGAGGGTTTTTTGTTTTTTTGTTTTTTCATCAATCACTCTCCATGTAGGAAGCAGAAGTGCAAATTACTTTATTAAAAGCATTCACACATAACTGGATACATTTACATATTAAGCAGGCAACTGAGACGCTAATCTTCCTATTTTATGTACAGCGGTAATCATTACTCAGCATTAGAATGCTTGTTAAATACTCAGCATACTACAGAGAACTCTCAAATCTCTGCAAAGTACAGGTGACAGTGTAAAAGTACTCCCATTCACAAATTGGATGTAATCCCCCTCATCATCCCTTAGACCCTGGTGACAGTGTATGCAGGCTTCTCGGAGCTCATTCAAGTCAACTCCAAGCATAGACAAAGATGTGACTGCTGGTCTTTCAGCACGAGTTTCAGTGTATCTGATTAGCTGACTATCACATACAGGAAGCAGGTCTCTGTTGTTTTGCGCATTGTGTTGTTGGTTTGGAAGTGGAGCAAAGAAGAAAGACATAAAAGTCCAACGTTCTAAGCAGCAGAGGGACTAATTGAGGGTCCAGCGCCATCTGCAGTTGCAGGAAGAAAGGTTAGTAGTGTGGCTTAACAAAGTAAAGGAAAGCAAAAGAAAGGAAAACCTAAGAGAAATTTGGCCTTCATGAAGCACCGTTGCTTCAAACCAACCCTGAATTCAGCCCCATTACTTAAAAAATAACTTCAATCCAAAACCAATCAATAGCAAACCAGACAAAGACATAAGAAAACCACAGACCAATATTCTTCATGAACATAGACGGAAAATATGTCCCTACCAAATGTTACCAAGTCAAATCCATCAATACATAAAAAAGGATAATACCTCATGATGAAGTAGGGTTTATCCAAGGAATGATCTCAATAGATCCATTAAAAATTTTTGATGAAATGCAGATCCATTTATGTTTTTTAAAAAAATCTCTCAGGAAACAGAATAGAAAGAAATATCCTCAATCTGATAAAGCACGTTTATGAAAAACCCACAGCTAACATCATACTTAATGGCAAAAGACTGAAAACTTTTCCCCTAAGGAGAGGAACAAGATGTCTTCTCTTGCCACTTCTATTCAATATTGTACTGGAGGTTCTAACTAGAGCAATTAAGCAAGGAAAAAGAAATAGAAGATATAAATATTGAAAAGGAAAAAATAAAACTGTCTTTATTCACAGACATCATGATCATTTAACTAGGGATTCCCAAAGAGTGTACAAACACGCTACTAGAACTGAGTTTGGCAAAGTCATAGGAAACAGGGTCAATCAATATACGAAAATTAATTACATATCAATTGGAAACAGAAATTTACCAACAGTACCATTTAGAATCACATAGTAAATATTAAATACTTATGAATAAATCTACAAAATATGTGCAAGATGTGTATGCTGAAAACTACAAAACACTGATGAAATAAAGACGACCTAAAAAAATGGAGAGGCAATTCTTTTTCCATGGATCTGAGACTCAGTAGGGTCAAGATGTCAGTTCTTCTTGAATTGGTCTATAGAGTCAACACAATCTCAACCAAAAAAACAGCAGGCCCCTTTGTGGAAATTGACAAGCCAATTTTAAACTTTCTATGGGAGAAACAAAGGACATAAAAGAGCCAAAGCAATTTTTCAAAAGAACAAAGTTGGAGGACCTGCATTTTAACTTCAAGACTTATTACGAATCTACAATAAACAAGGCAGCGTGGTGTTGGCATAAGACTAAATATATAGATCAACAGAACAGAATAGAGGTCTATAAGTAGATCCATACATATGTGGTCACTTGATTTTTGACAAAGGTACAAAAGCAATTCAGTGAAGAAAGGGCAGTTTTTTCAAGAAATGTTACTGGGATAATTTGAAATTTATATGCCCAAAAAACCCCATTAACCTCAGCCCTTACCTTATATCATATACAAAGTTAATTCAAAATGGCTCATAGACATGAATGTAAAAGCTGACACTATAAAGTTTCTACAATAAAATATGAGAGAAAACTCTTTATTTTCAAGAATTTGCCTCTTTGCCTTTCTTAGCCTCAGGTTAGGCAGAGATCTGTTAGCTATGACTCCAAAAAGCAGGAACAATAGGAGAAAGATCAACAAGTTGAGCTTCATCAAAATTACAAACTCCTCAAAAGATTGGACTAGAAAAATGAAAAGGAGAGCCACAGACTAGAAGAAAATATTTGCAAATCACATATCTGATTAGTGGCATGGATGCCAAATGTATAATTAACTCTCAAAACTCACTCATAAGAAAATAAACAACCCAGTTTAAAAATCAGCAGCAAGGAGGAGTAAGTTCTAGAGATCCGCTGTACAACATAGTGCCTATAGTTTACAATACAGCATTGTGCACTTAAAAACTCAAGACGGTACATCTCATGTTAAGCATTCTTACCACAAAAAAGGGGGGAAATGCAAGAAAACTTTTGGCGGTGATGGATATGTTTATTACCTTGATTGTAGTGACAGTATCATGAGAATATGCATATGTCCAAACTCATCAAGTTGTATACATTAAACGTGCAGTTTTTATATGTCTATTATACTTCAATAAAGCTTTTTTAAAATGGGCAAAAGATTTGAATAGACACTTCACCAAAGAAGAGCTACAGATGACAAAGAAACAAGTAAAAAGACACTTAACGTCATTAATCATTAGGAGAATGCAAAGTAATACTATAATGAGATAAAATACACACATCTATTCGAATTGCTAAAATAAAAAAAGTGACATTATCCACGTGTAAACATGCAGAGCAGCTCGAATTTGTATGGATTGCTTGTGGGAGTTCATAACAGCACAGCTGCTTTGGAAAGAGTTTAATAGTATAGGGGAGGAGAAATCATCTCTTTCTCTACCAATTCTACTTTCATGGCAGAGACCACTGTAACAAAAGCCAGATGGACAAGAGAAAAGCAAACAAGTTTATTGAATATAAGTTGTACATGACAAGGAAGGCTTGATGAGGAAATGAAAACCCGAAGAAATAGTTAAACCCGAGTATATTTTCTAGTAGGTTTGATGAAGAGTGGATAATCATAGACAAATATAATAGAAAGACAAAAGGTTGTGGTCTCATGGTAATAAACTGGGGGAAAATTTGGAAGGCCTGTTTGTTCAGATTTCATTCTGTGTCCCTTTGTCTTCAGAGATAAGGCTGTTCCTTTCCTTCAGGTATAGGGAAGGCATGCCTCACATGAAGGTCCTATGACCTGTTTCAGGGGAAGGTCAGAAAATCCTTCCTGTGATTATGCCACTGTACTCAGGCTGGGTGACAGAGTGAGACCCTGCAGAAAAGAAAATGGGAAAGGAAGGGGAGGGGGCAGGGGAGGGGAGGGAGAAGGGGAGGGGAGGGAGAAGGGGAGAGGAAGGGGAGGAGAGGAGAAAGAAAGATGAAAGAAAGAAAGAGAGAGAGGGAGGGAGAGAGGGAAGGAAGGGGAAAGCATTATGCTTAATGAAATAAGTCAACCTAAAAGATTATATATTCTATACATATTTTGCAGTTTCAGAATGTCATATAAATATATAATATCCATTTACATCTATTATATATCCATTTATATGACATTCTGAAACTGCAAAACTGCTGGAATAGAAAATGGATCAGAGGCTGCCAAAGGTTGTGTATGGAGAGAGGGGACTGACCACAAAGGAACACAAGAGAACTTATTGGGGTAATGAAAATATCCTATGTCTTGATTGTGTTGGTGGTGACATAATAGGATTTGTTAGTCAAAACTCATTTGCACTTTAAAAAGGAGAATGTTACTGTATGAAAATTATACGTCAACATTCCTCACTTAAAATCAAAAAGTTAATCATATTTGAGAGCCTCAGGTAGAGAGGAGATCAACAAGTGTTATAAGTAAAATTTCAATGCCACAAAAGAAATAGCACTCAAAGATAAATTCTCTCAGCAAGGCAATTTACTTCTCTAGAAGGATGTGGCTCACAGATAGAACAATGGCAGCTGCACGCTTGGACAAGGGGGCAGGGGTACTTGTGCCTGATGGGGGTCGTCCCTACTGCTGTGTTGTTCCCCTATTGGCTAGGATTAGACTGCACAAGCTAGACTAATCCCGACTGGCTATTTTAAAGAGAGCAGGGGTCCGAGCTGGAGTGGCAGGGTGGGTGTTTTGGCAGGAAGGACAGTTACAGGTGGGTCAGAGCAGATAGCCAGGGGTGACCTAGGTCAAGGGAGGTGACTGGAGCAGGTGACTGCAGCAGGTGAACAGGACGAGTCAGGACAAAGCTGGGGCGGGGGAACAGATGTGAACTACTGGTGGAGAAGTTTGTTTACACAATTACAAGGAAGTGAAACTTTAAAATAGATAATTAAAAAATAAGAGAGCTGAACATACTGACAAACTGATTACTTGAAGAGAAACTTGGGGTTCACTGTAACAAGAAGGCTTTTCTTCCTTAGCTTGTCTTCCATAATGATAGTAGGCACGGTTGAGGGAAGTGTCTCACATTCATGATAGACCTCTGTTCTTACTTTGCTTGCCAGAGTGCCAACTACATGAGAAGTTTGCCTTCTGGGTAACAGCAGGGCAAAGTTGGTGTAGGGAAGAATGAGGGAAAGGGAGGAGAGGTAGCATTGCACAGCAGTTTAGAGCACAGATGTTTATATCAATACCAATGTGGGTTCAAAGCCCAGCTTTGCTATTTCTGAGCCGTGTGACTTTTGGTAACCTACTTAGTGTCTCTGAGCCTCAGTTTCCTCATTTCTAAGACAGGAGCAGTAATACTCAGCTATCTCCCAGGGTACCTGAGCAGCTCAAATAAACGAATCTAAGTGAAAGTTATCTGGCACACATGTATAACACATGTGATGGGGGGAAAATAAAAGAGATAATGAATGTGGAAGTACTTGATAAACAATAACCATTCTTATTCCTAAATGAAAAGATGATCTGGGGTAGAAGGAGAGCAGTCTGACTGATAGGAAAGAGACGTGGGTGGTGTTGATGCCTCCCACCTGTAACCACACACAACTCTACTCTCCACTTCTGGCCTTACCCATTTAATGGGTGACCTATATTCTGGAATTTCCAGGACAGCCACAGATCTAGTCCTTCCCCTCAGGGGACCACGTGTCAGAGTTGGGGAAATAGAGGGACTGTGGTCAAAGAACATATTCCTGGCCTCTCCCACCTGCACCCTCTGCATTTCTCTCCTTTCCTCTCCTCCTCTTCAGTGGGGATTTGCTCCGACTTCTTTCAGATGAAATCAAACAGAACTAGAAAGGTAAATCTCCTGGGTGGAAAATAAAGGAAACAAAAAGTCACCAGCTCTGTGCAATACATCTGAACACCAATAGAAATGGTTGAGAGATCACTGCTGTTCTAGTTATCTGTGACACCCCTCACCTCCCCGCCACGTCCCTTCTCCTGTCCTCCCCCATCCTCTCTCCCCTCCTTTCTCCAGAGGTGGCTAGGGTTGCAAAAACATTTGTCTCTCAGCTGATCAACTGGGACTGAGGAGAAAGCGAATGAATTATTTAAGTTTTGCAGCCTGTGTGTGTGTGTATGTGTGTGTGTGTGTGTGTGTGTGTGTGAGTGTGTGTGTATGTGTGTGTGTTGTGTAGGGAGTTCAGCCCCCCTCTTTAATTAATGAACAATCTGGCCCATTGCTGCTCCCGTAAGTATGCAAAATAACTTCATTTGAAATCCCTGTTGAATGTACTCCATGGAGCACAATCACATTGCCGCCCCCTGTTTTGCATAAGAAACCGCTGTTTCCAAGATAAGAATCTTTTCATTTAGCTGTCATGAGCTCATCCTTTTTCCTGTGCATTGTGGCTCCTTCTCCTTTGAGTCAATACCCAAACAATGACTGCCTGTGCTTTGGCACCCTCCTACCCCCAGCCCCGGAAGACAGAAGGCTGAGGCCTCCGGAAGCCTCCCTAAGCAGACAACCTAAGTTATTTTCAGTCCTCAGATGTCAAGAGGGCAAGCACTAAGAAGATCTGAGACCCCTGAAAATCTACTGGCTTTAAAGTAGACCCTGGGAAAGAAACTCTGAATAGCATGGTGTGTGTGGTAGGGGGCGGACAGGCGCTGCCCTAAGATCATGAACTTAAACAGCCTGGGAAATCTAAGGAGAGGGAGTAAGGACCCACAAATGTGCAAAGCTGCTGTGCCTGTCTTCCTCTGTCCCTGATCACCAGACTGCATCCTGTCCCTGCCCTTTGGTTTGGAACAACCACGCCCACAGCAGAAACCACACAATGGCACTTGCACTCCAACCAGAAACTAGAGAGGCCTCAGATTCTGTGAAATCCAAACCCTTTCCTCGTTCCGTATGCAGGTAAATCGAGGCTTAGGGAGGGGAGGCAGCTTGCCTAACAGCACTCAGATCATTGAAGAGGTGGGTGCTAAAACTCCAGACTCACACTGTTTATTCTACCACACATGGCTGCCTCTGGAGGGAATCAATAACATTTGTGTACAAAGCACTGAGGGAAAAGACAAGATAGGAGATTAAATGAGATCACAGTAAGCTACAAAGCCTATACAAACAGTAGGGGTTTTGTTGTTAGCTTCCTCATTTATAGGCAATATTTTCAAAAGATCCAGGAGAATAGCAAAATTTAACCTTTACTAGTGTAAAAGGACTCTCCAGAAGGCAGTGAGTTTCCAAGACAAAATGTATGTAGTCACTTTACCTCGGGGAATGGGGCCACGTGGTCACATCAACTCAGCACTTGCTCATTATTTCCACTTTGGGGAGAGGAAATAATGCACCAAAGAAGCTTTAATTGAGCTATAGGTAACCAACATGTGTCCAGCAGGAGGCCTGGGGCACTGAGGCCCACAAGAAATGGGAAAAAGAAAGGTCCTGCCTTTAGAGAGGTTATAAGCTGTTCCATAGGCTGTTTGGTCTCTGCAATTTGATCAGAAGCCCCTTCAGGGCCAAGCCCGTGTATCCCTGGTAACTTTCAGCCTAGGAAAGAGTTCCCAGCAGGCGCCCCCTTGCTGATTGGCTGGTTAGGTAGGCTAGAAAAGACCTCCCACACTGATTCTGATGTGTTCCCAGCAGAGCTTTTTCTCCAAGTTTGTTGTAAAGGAACTTTCATTACATTTCAAACAGTTCCCCTGTGGCGCTGAGAAAGCTCCAGTGATTCCCAGAATGTCTGGCCATCTGTGGCCTTCAAGGTGGCAGACAGCATTTTCCTCTTAGCCACCAGAAGAAGTAACTTTTCAATGCCAGTATTGATGTTGCTAAAAAAGAAAAAAAAAAAAAAAACCACAGTCAGAAGGAAAGTTTTCCCTCACCTTCCCATCAGTTTGGGGGCAGTCAGAAATCTCACATCCTAGACAGAAAAGCAGCAGTAGAAGAGGAAGTAGGAGACCTGCATGCCCATCCTAACTTGGCCCCTTACTAGCTGTAAGACTTGAACAAATCACTTCTGTCTCTTGGCCTCAGACTCTTGATCTGTAAAATGAGGGCATTGACTCGAGCAGAGTTTCCCAAACTAAGGTTTGGAAGTCTGAATCTTTCCAAATGTGGGGTTGGAGTGAGGGGTAGATATAATATAATAAGAGAGAAACCTGGTAGCAAACAGACAAGAAACAATGGACTGGATGAACATTTTGTGTTATAATATTTCATGATTCTAGGAAATCCGATTTTTTGTTCATGGAATTGGCTGTCAAATGAAACAGGTGTTTGTTATTTAAAATAATTTCACTTGCAGTTAAATTGGGCAAATTGAACACGGCACTTATCTGAGCTGCTTCCTAAGATCCCACAGAAAAAAAAGAACAGGGGATTAAAAGGCCAAATGCAGGGAGTACAAAGGAAAAAGGAAGAGAAGCTACAACGGGCGAGACAGCACACACACGCAACACGCACATGAAGGTAAATGCAGAAACTAGAAAATTGATAAATAAGTGGTAAGTGGTTTAGCAGATTAGGAAAAGCCAAAACCCAAGGATGCACTTTAAACTGCGAACCTCAAAAAGCTCAAGTTTTGAGGGTACCAGTTATCTCTGAAAGTGGGAGTCTTGGTATGGAGCTGAAAACGGGATGATTGATTGAACATGTTGATAAGAAATAGTCCCCAGATCCCTTCCTCCATCCCAGCAGGTGAGAAAACATTTAAACTAAGCACAGCTGAGGGCCCACTGAGAAGCCATGCTGAAAACCAGGATTAAATTGAAGTCTGCATTCTGATCATTGAGACCTCCAGTCCCCATCCTTGACTCAGTTCCCAAAATACCGACAGCCAGGTTACACATGCCAAGTGGAAGATTGGAAGATTCCACTCTGGGAAACTGACTGAACCCAAGAAATAATTCAGATAATACTGAAGAAGCAGGCAGGGTGTCAAAAGATGTAGAGGTTTGTAGGCCATTATGGTTTTTGGATTTAGTCTAAGGACCAGAAAGTCATTCAGGGGTTTTAAGCAGGCAAACAACACGATCAAATTTGCATTTTTTAAAAGATGAGAAAGGAGCTAGTGTGGATATTCAAAAAGTGAAGGCTCTGTACCACATTCTGACCGGTTTCAGAGAGGAAGGGAGCCAAACAGAGATGTGCTGGAGGAGTACCTGCTGGTGCCCGAAGATGTGGGATGCTGAAGCGGTGCAGAATGCCACGTGGAAGCTCATTAGTAATGTGCCTGATGCTATGTGAGAATGTAGATCACTGGTGGTGGGGTGCTGAAGTGGCAGGTGGGAGAGGAGACTCGTGTTTTAAGGACTGTTTACATTAATTGAGCAAATAAACAAAGACTATATTGAAGATAATAAGTGCCAGGTTTCTCACTGTTGGGGAAGATACTACAAACATAGAAAGGAGGAAGATCAGACTGAATGCTAACATTCTGGGTTGAAATTGGAGGTTTGGGTATAAATTCATGTTTCAAATGGATATACTCAGAGATATAAAAATAGTTATAGATGTATGTGTGTGTATATGCACATGTATGTATTAATATATACATACGTACATTTTCCAGCCCTGTCTGCTAAGAGCACCTACAAGCAAATATAGCCCAACAGCAATGAGCCCACCAAGAGCTCAGATAAGAGTTTCCATATACCACCCTCCACTAAAGAAAGTGCTCAAAAAGCCGGCACGGTGGCTCACACCTGTAATCCCAGCACTTTGAAAGGCTGAGGTGGGCGGATCACGAGGTTAAAAGATCAAGACTCTCCTGGTCAACATGGTGAAACCCCATCTCTACTAAAAATACAAAAATTAGCCAGGTATGGTGACACGCACCTGTAGTCCCAGCTACTCAGGATTCTGAGGCAGGAGAATCATTTGAACCTGGGAGGCAGAGATCAGGAGGCAGTGAGCCAAGATCGCGCCATTGCACTCCAGCCTGGTGACAGAGCGCGAGACACCGTCTCAAAAAAAAGAAAGTGCTCAAGGAATAATGGGAACGAGTCAAAAGGGCACCAAGACCACCTTGAAAGGGGCTCCCAGTGGTCAAATCTGGGAAAATTTGAGCATCAAAATAAACATTGATAGTAATGGATCACAACCAATTATACAAAATAAGAATTCATGAGTCCATATTGGCATAAATAAATAAATAAATGGAAGATAGGGCAGATGGTATCTACAAAGATGCTCACCACAAGATACTCTATCCTATAGGCTACTCTTAACAACCTTCCCATCAAGTGGTAAGAGCTATGTCTCCCCCCATTGACCGTATATGGATATTTATGACTGCCTCAACCAACAGAATACAGTGGAAATGAAAGCTATGTGACTTCTGAGGTTGTATTAGAAAAAGGCCATGCACTTCCACCTTGCTCTCTTGGGATACTTGCTGTTGAATCTCAGCCCCAATGCTGGGATAAAATCAAGCAGCTACATAGCAAGGTCTCATGTGACGGTTCTGGCTGGCAGCCTCAGCTGTGGTCCTAGCCAAAAGACAGCACCAACTAGTCAGTCATGTGAGTGAGCCCCCTTGGAACTGGATCCTCTAACCCCAGCTGACTGCCCCAGCTAAAATATCACCTTGTCCAGATTGCAGATTCATGAGCTACATTATTGTTGTTTTAAGCCAGTAAAGTTAGGTCTAGCTTGATGCACAGCAATAGATAACTGAACAGAGGAGAAGCCCTTCTCTTCCTTATGATAGAATGCCAACTAATAAATGTAGAAAGATTAATGGGAATGAGAATCAATATTTGGCCACCATTACAGTACTGGTTGATTCAGGCAGCTAAGGGTGTTTGGTAGAGGATAGATGAAAAACAGGTTGTTGGGATAATCTGGGAATAGCTCCCCACAAAATACTGATCAGTTACAGAGAAAAAAAAGTGACACTGTTATGCTACAGAAACCTGCGGACACCAATAAACCAGGTGATTAGAGTTAACACTACCAGTGACGGGATAGGTTGGCATTGTGTGCCCTCTGATGTAATGCATCAAGAAGAACATAGCATCATTTCCAGGGTATTCCTGCCAAGAAAACGTGGCCTGAGTCTAGTCATGAGGAAACACGGTGCATCCTACAAAATGTAAAATCAGTAGTTGCTAAAACTGTTGAGGACATGAAAGACACGAAAACTCTATGGAACTATCTCAGATTGAAGGAGTCTGAAGAGATAGGACACCTAAATACTAGATGGACATTGCTGACAACTAATTGATAGTAACTAAGCGTTCCTGGATTGTTGGGACAGTCAGCAAAGTTTTAATTGGGTCTGCAGATTGAATGGTAGTGTTGTACTAATATGGACTTCCTGACCTGGAGAGCTGTGTGCTGATCGGTTAGGAGAGTGGACTTGCTAGGGGAAATACACACTGGAAATGTTGTTGTTGTTGTTGTTGTTGTTGTTGTTGTTGTTGGGGGACAAAGTCTAGCTCTGTCGCCCAGGCTGGAGTGCAGTGGCACGATCTTGGCTCACTGCAACCTCCGCCTCCCGGGTTCCAGTGATTCTCCCACCTCAGCCTCCTGAGTAGCTGGGACTACAGGCTCAAACCACTACGCCCGGCTAATTTTTGTATTTTTAGCAGAGACAGGGTTTCACCATGTTGGTCAGGCTGGTCTCAAACGCCTGACCTCATGATCCGCCCACCTCAGCTTCCCAAGGTGCTGGGATTACAGACATAAGCCACCGTGCCCGGCTCACACTGGAATATTTAGGGATCATAGAAAATAATGTCTTCAGCTTACTCTCAAGTGGTTCAGAAAAAGACTAATGTATGTATATATATGATCACATATATTTATATATAATAATATTTACATATATAAGAAAGAGCAAATGCAGTAAAATGTTAACAAGAATCTAGGTGAAAGAGATATAGAAGTTACTTGCACTGCACTTGTAACTCCTCTGTAGGTTTGAAACTATTGCAATATGCAGTATTTTTTAAACCACACAATTGCTTATTTTACCAAACCATTTTAGATCAAAGTCTCATTGCTTAATTTCAACTACTCAACCAATTTTATTCTTCAGAGCAAAGGGGTAAATATATGCATAACCCCAAACCACAGATATGCAAATCACATTGCAAACCAGGCCCCAATTCATACTAATTCATCAACATTTCCATGCCTAGTGCTACATCAGCACTCTCAACTCCAACCAAGACACCAGGGTTCACCGACTTTACTTGCAACATTGCAGGTGCTCATTGCACAAAACAGCCCCGCCCTCGATATGATGTAACAAAAAGGTTCTCCTTTGTGGTAATAGTCTTTATCTGTCATCTGTAAGTTTGGCAAAACTGTAACATCTGTCTCTTATGCCCTTCCCTTTTATTTTCTGCATGGCTCTTCCTTCTTTTACCTCATTTTCTGCTCCTGATGACCTAATAGCTCAGGTGGTTATTTTGTGCTCTCGCAGCCAACAGTCTACATGGAAGCCCTGCCCTGTCTTCTCTCTAGATTGTCCTGGTCCCCAAACAGATAAGTTTGACTATACGGACATTCAAACAGTAAGTAACTACACAAAAGAAATTCAACAATATTAATAATTAAATAATACAAATTAAACCACAATGTAGTTATTAATTTTAAATTAGTACCAGTCTTTTTTTTTTTTTCTTTTTGAGAAAGAGTCTCACTCTGTTGCCCAGGCTAGAGTGCAGTGGCACGATCTCGGCTCACTGCAACCTCCGCCTCCTGGGTTCAAACGATTCTCCTGCCTCAGCCTCTTGAGTAGCTGGGATTACAGGCATGCACCACCATACCCAGCTAATTTTTGTATTTTTAGTAGAGATGGGGTTTTACCATGTTAGTCAGGCCGATCTCGAACTCCTGACCCTGTGATCCACCTGCCTCGGCCTCCCAAAGTTCTGGGATTATAGGAATGAGCCACCACGCCCAGCCTTAGTACCAGTCTTTACAGCAGAATTATGGTAATATATATTGAGGATCATGAAACTATCCATGCCTTGTGTCATGCGTTTTGATACAATAATTCTACTTTTAATGCAGTTACCAGAAACATTATTCAGAAGGTAAAGAGTTCTTTTTAATGTTGAAAAGATGCCAGGAATATAAGTCTGTGATGTTCATGCATTTTTTTCAACAAATAATTACTGAGAAATTTCTATGACCAAGTATCTGATAGAATAGAGCAATGTTGAAGTGTTATGACAAATCAACACAATGAAATGTTGTATAACCATTAAAATACTAAGTAGAAATACTCATAGAAAAGTGTTTATGAAATATGTCCAATAGAATTCAAAACTTTACAGGTACTATGTAGACTATGTACAGACTATAATAAATAATATTTTTAAAAGTGTGTATGGACTGTAAAGTACAATAAAATCTAAAAATTTTATAGGCACTCTATAACACTATGTATAGGGTATAAATTAAAATACGATAAACTTTGTTAGGTGCTTAAGTATCTCATTTAAGTGCTCACAGAAACTCCAGTGTTATTATCCCCATGGTACACGGGGATTATAATACCACACTAGGCTTCGAGTTCCACAGACTAACGTTTTTATCTGTGCTGTATCCTCAGTGTCTGGAACAGTGCCTCACATATAGCAGACACTCGGTTCTTGACTGCCTAACGTGGCTGAGTCGTGATGAGGACCCAGTTCCCTATCAGAGGTAATACTGTCATTCAAATAAACTAGACCCACCAAGACTTCAGAATGGATTCTGAGACAGGCTTACAGACCTTCAAGTTCTTTATTGGGTTGCAAGAGCCTCATGTCCGGTCCTCTCCTTTCCTTTCTCTTTTACCGCCTGCCCTCTGGTGGAGGTACTAATGAGTAGCAGGAGTCAGGGAAGAAAGGACCAGGGTCATCAACGACTGCACAGATCACCTGTGTCTTACCAGGACGTAATTAACACCTAGTTTTGTCTGTTCTCTAGCTATAAAAACAGGTGGACATATTTTCGCCAGATTTGAAGGTTATTTTCGAGATGGTTAAAATACATTGTATTAGCAAAACTTCCTTTGAGGATGCTGTGGTGCGCATTGATTGGTTTTTTTTCCTTGCATTGTGAGTTTTGTGGCCCATCATTTTATGGATTTGTATGAGTTAAGAAATTTACACTTTTTAAATTTTTCTAAAATATCTCAAAGAGAATATTCCAAAATTTCATTAATTTTTCAAAATGAATTTTTTCTCCACACAATAAATACATTTAAATACTACAAAATTTGTGCCAAAGTTGAATAAATCTTAGTTTCAAATCACCAAGAGTATTTGTTTTCTTTTACCAAGAATAGGAAGTCATAACCAATAGTATTTTAAAATGAGAATTTTTATGGAACTGGAAATCCAATTTTAAAGGGACACCCATGCAAGGGCCAATTGCAAAGACAGGCTCTTTCAAGGGCAAATGAAATTGCAGTACGAAGAATGCTTGGAATAAGATGAGAAGAATCGTGTTCTTTCACAGGCAATTGAAATCAAAGTTCAGTTCAAAGAGACATTTGGCTGCTGATCAGGAGATACATGAGATATGAATTCAGATGCTTCTGTAAGAGAAAATGGTGCTTTTACATTTGAACTCCAATTATGCCAAAGAATCTACACTAGTCCTATGTCTGGAATCTGAAAGGAGAGTCTAAATGTTCCAATGCAAAGGTCATATTGAAACCAATTCTAAGCCCCCAAAGTTACTAAAATTGTTATTAATGGAGCAGTTTCCACAATTCCAATTAGTTCAGACAAGATCAGAGCTTAAACTGTGTATGCCAATGGGGTACAATAGCAATCAGTATTTAATTCTCCCAAACCACTGGTTCCTTCAAACTACGGCTTCATCTTTTAAAGGCTGGAAACACCAAGTGAGTATCTTTTTCACCCATGGCTATTAATAAATCCAAAATGCAAATGCCTGAAATAATTGGCATTAGTTTTTGATACAGCTGCCTCTCACATAGGCAACACTATGTAATGTGTGCCTGAGTGGTGAGCAACAAGGACTTACTCAAATCTACTCAGGGGTATAACAATAACTATGGCCTCTAAAGAAACTTATTACAAAGTTGAAAATTATTAAAGCTCTGAATTAATTCAACTAGACAAAATCATTATAATTTTAACATTAATGTTTTTATTGTTTCTATTAAACTTTATTTAATAAGAGTTCATTATTCTCCTGTGGAGCACTGGGAGTCTCCTAGAGTCTCTTTTTTTCTTGGCAGTTATAATGAAGGCAGAGTTCACTCCCAGTTTTCTTTGTTATTGACAAAAGAGATCAGCGCATTAAACATGTGGAAAGCCCTCCCTAGTGACTAGTACAACCCTTGGCAAATAGTAAGTACTTAATAAATATTTGCCAAATGATTTAATGAACCACGCTTATATGAGTTGGAGTTTTTTGGTTGTTACAAAATTCAACTCTGGCTAGCTTAGGAGAAAAGGGAATTTATTTGAAGGCTACAGGGCAGCAAACAGGTTTAAGAAGAGACTGGAAAGCCCAACTCTTCAGAAACCAGAGCAGAAAACAGGGAGCTCCAGAAGATGTAGAGCAAAACTGCTTAACACTTCATGCAGTCTTTTTATTACTCCATTCATGAATCAAATTCAAGAGGAAGCTTTTAATTGGCCCAACTGGGCCCACATCACTATTCCTGCACTAGGAGAGGGCAAGGTATCTTGATTAATAATTCGATTAACATTCCTGCCAGAATTTATCCAGTGTCAAAAAAGAATCTTCCAAAAGGAAATTGGCATGCTACTGTCAAAACAAGGTAGAATGGATGCAGGACAGGAAGGAAGGAAGGAAGGAAGGAAGGAAGGAAGGAAGGAGGGAGGGAGGGAGGGAGGGAAGGAAGGAAGGAAGGAAGGAAGGGGAAGGAAGGAATTTTTCTTTTTTTTTTTTCTGTTTTCTTTTTTTGAGATGGAGTCTCATTCTGTTGCCACGCTGGAGTGCAGTGGCACTATCTCAGTTCACTCCAACCTCCACCTCCCAGGTTTAAGCGATTCTCCTGACTCAGCCTCTCGAATAACTGGGATTACAGGTGCCTACCACCATGCCCGGCCAATTTTTGTATTTTTAGTAGAGACAGGGTTTTACCATATTGGCCAGGCTGGTCTCAAACTCCTGACCGTAGATGATTCACCCACCTCTGCCTCCCAAAGTGGTGGGATTACAGGAGTAAGCCACTACACCCAGCCAGGAATTTTTCTAAGCATTAAAAAGGAACTTAAAAGAAAATACTTAGAAAGTAAGTACTTAGAAAAATTACTAAGTAATGTATCGAAGTATTGTCTTGGAGTTTATGCAATCTGATACAATTAGTGTCCTCGTAAGAAGAGACACCAGAGAGTGCTGTTCTCCCTCGCTTCTCCTCCCCTCTCCGTTCTTTCCGCACAAGCACACCAAGGAGGCCATGTGAGTACACAGAGGGAAGGCAGCTGTCTGCAACCCAGGGGAGAGCACTCATCAGACACCCACCCTGCTGGAACGTGATAGTGGATTTCTAGTCTCCATTACCGTGAGAAATAAATTTCTGTTGTGTAAGCCTCCTGCTTTATAGTAGTTTGTTATGGCATCCTGAGCAGATGAATATATCCACCATCAAAATTGATGAGACAACCAAATAATTTCACAAAAATGCCTTCCAGGGAAAAATAGTTAAAATAACTGCTTAGAGATAAGTTGCATTATTTTAGTATGTTTATAATTAAAATAAAATAGGCCATAATAACCATCAATCATTACACAGGAATCTCTGAAAGACCTAACAGCCCAATACTACTGCATTTTCAATGTTATTATCAAAATATGATACCAGTAATAGTTCAAATTGGTAGGGAAAACATGAAATGTTTACTAAATTGTATAGCACTACTTGGGAAAAAAAATAAATTCTCATTTCATGCACAAAGCACAAAAAATTCTAGGTGCTTTTAAAACCTTCATTTAAAAATAAAAGCTCAGGCCAGGCGCAGTGGCTCACACCTGTAATTCCAGCACTTTGGGAGGCCAACTTGGTCAGATCACTTGAACTCAAGAGTTCAAGACCAGCCTGGGCAACATAGTGAAACCCTGTCTCTACAAAAAATACAAAAAATTAGCCAGGCGTGGTGGCACACATTTATGGTCCCAGCTACTTGGGAGGCTGAGGTAGGAAGATCACTTGAGTCTGGGAAGCAGGGGTTGCAGCGAGCCGAGATCATGCCATTCTACTTCCAGCCTGGGAGACACAATGAGACCCTGCCTCAAAAAAAAATTTTTTTATTAAAAAAAGAGCTCAGCAGCATTAGTGAAAACATTTTTATAATGTTGGAATGGGAGATATCTTCTTAAGGTTCAAATTCAAAAGCCATAAGGGAAAACATTAATAGATCACAATACGTAAAAAATTTCAACGTCTGTACAGAAAAAGATAACACAAAGAAATTTAGTAGACAGGCAAAAGACTGAAAGAAAATAATTGCAGCATATAAAAAAAGAATTTGATATCCACCATATAAAGAGTTCCTACAAATAAAACACCAACCATATAATAGAAATATATACATTCACAATATTATGCAACCATCACCAATATCTAATTCCAGAACATTTAATCACCCCAGAGGTACCTTATACACATTAAGCAGTCACTCCCATTTTTCCCCACCACCAGTCCCCGGCAACCACTAACCTACATTTCAAATAAATCTACAATCTCCATAATTCTATGGATTTACCTATTCTGAACATTTCATGTAAATGGAATCATACAATGTATGACCTTTTGTTTCTGGCTACTTTCGCTTAGCACAATGTTTTTAGGTTTCATCCACATTATATCATGTATCTGTATGTCATTCTTTTCATAGCTGAATAACTAAAATTTGGGTTGCTTCCACTTTTTGGATGCTATGAGTAACGCTATTTGTGTACAAGTTTTTGTGTGAATGTATATTACCAGTTCTCTTGAGTATATATCTAGGAGTGAAATTGCTATATGGTAATTCTATGTTTAATTTATTGAGAAATTATAAACTTCTCAACAACAGCTGTACCATTTTACATTCCCACCAACAATGTGTGAGGGTTCTCATTTCTCCAAATCCTTACCAAAATTTATTTTCACTTTTTAAAAAATTATAGCCATGCTAGAGAAGTAGCATCTCATTATGGTTTTTATTCATATTCTCCTATTGACTAACAATGTTAAATATCTGTTCATACTCTTATTGTCCATTTTTATATACTCTTTGGAAAAATGCCTTTTTTTTGTTCATTTTGATTGGGTTGTTTTTTGTTGTTGAGTTGTAATTTTATATGTATTTGAGATTCTAGACTGTTAACGGATTTCCAAATATTTTCTGTCATTCTATGGGCTGTCTTTTCACTTTCTTGATGGGTCTATTAAAGCACAAAGTTTTAAATTTTGATGAAGTCCAATTTATCTTTTTTCCCCCTTTCTTCCTTGTGCTTTTGGTTTCATACTTAAGAAACCATTGCCAACTAGGTGTGGTAGCTTCATGCTTGTAATCCCAGTATTTTGGGAGGCCAAAGCAGGAGACTCACTGGAGACCAGAAGTTCAAGACCAGCCTGGGCAACACAGTAAGATCCTGTTTCTACAAAAAAAAAAAAAAAAAATGTAATAGCCAGGTGTGGTGGCACCCACCTGTAGCCCTAGCTACTCGAGAGGCTAGGACAGGAGGATTGCTTGAGCCCAGGAGTTCAAAGTGGGATTGAGCTGTGATCATGCCACTGAGCTCCAGCCTGGGTGGCAGAGAAAGACTCTGTCTCCTGAACAAATAAACAAAAAGGACAACAAGTGTTGGTGTGGATTGGGACTAATCAAAAGAACCTTTGTATACTATTGGTGGGAATGCAAAATGATGCAGATGCTATGGAAAACAGTATGAAGTTTCCTCATAAAACTAAAAATAGAGCTACCGTATGCTCCAGCAATCCCACTTATGTATATTTATCTAACAGAATTGAAATCAGAATCTCAAAGAGGTATTAGCGCTCCTGTGTTCATTGCAGCACTATTCACAATAGCCAAGATGTGGAAACAACCTAAATGACCATCAACAGATAAATAAAGAAAACGTGATATATACTTACAATAGAATACTATTCAGCCTTTAAAAAATAAATTCTACAATATGTGACAACATGATTAGACCTTGAGGACATTATACTATATAAAATAAGCCAGTCACAAAAGGACAAATAAATAATGCATGATTCCATGTACATGATGTATGTAAAATAGTCAAATTCACAGAATCATTGAGTGAAATGGCTCATTGAACATGGTGGCAGCCTTTGAGATATGTGTGTATTCCTTGCAAGCCATGCCAAACCTACACACAAGTAACTATGTCTAAGAGACTTGCAGTTGGTATTGATCTTGGCACCACCTACTCTTGTGTGGATGTTGTTTAGCACAGAAAATTGGAGATAATTGCCAATGATCAGGGAAATCAAACCACCCCAAGCTATGTTGCCTTTACTGATACCAAATGACTAATTGGCGATACCGCAAAGATCCAAGTTGCAATGAACCCCATCAACAAGATTTTTTATGCTAAACATCTCATCGGAAGCAGATTTGATGATGCTGTTGTCCAGTCTGATATGAAGCATTGTTCCTTCTCCCTGGTGAATGATGCAGGTAGTCCCAAAGTCCAAGTAGAACACAAGTAATAGACAAAAAGTTTCCATCCAGAGGCTGTGTCATTTATGGTCTGACACCAATAAAAGAAATTGCAGAAGCCTACCTTGAGAATACTGTTACCAATGCTGTGGTCACAATGCCAACTTATTTTAATGATTCTCAACATCTGACTACCAAGGATATTGAAACCATTGCTAGTCTCAATGTACTTAGAATTATCAAGGCCAGATGTGGTGGCTCACAACTGTAATCCCAGCACTCTGGGAGGCTGAGGCGGGCAGATCACCTAAGGTCAGGAGTTTGAGACCAGCCTGGCCAACATGGCGAAACTTCATCTCTACTAAAAATACAAAAATTAGCCAGGCATAGTTGTGTGCACCTGTAATCTCAGCTACTGGAGAGGCTGAGACACCAGAATCACTTGAATCTGGGAGGTGGAGGTTGCAGTGAGCCAAGACGGTGCCACTGCACTCCAGCCTGGGCAACAGAGCAAGACTCCACCTCAAAAAAAAAGGTCAATGAGCCAACTGTTGCTGCTATTGCTTATGGCTTAGACAAAAAGGTTGAAACAGAAAGAAATGTACTCATCTATGACCTAAGAGGTGGCACTTTTGATCTGTCAATCCTCACTATTGAGGATGGAATCTTTGAGGTCAAATATACAGCTGGAAACACCCACTTAGGTGGAGTTAGATGGAGAAGACTTCAACAAGCAAATGGTCCACTGTTGTATTACTGAGTCCAAGCACAAGCATAAGAAGGACAATGATGAGGATAAACAGAAGACTCTTGACAAGTGTAATGAAATTAGCAACTGGCTCAATAAGAATGGGACTACAGAGAAGGAAGAATTTGAACATCAGCAGAAAGAGCTGGAGGAAGTCTGCAACCCCATCGTTACCAAGCTGTATCAGAGTACAGGAGGCATGTTTGAAGGAATGTCTGGGCGCTTCCCTGATGGCAGAACTCCTCCCTCTAGTGTTGCTTCCTCAGTGCCTGCCATTGAAGAGGCTGATTAACCTAACCTAAGTATAGATAATAACACTGTTCCAAAACTTTAACTAAAAGCAGTTAAAACTTTGAAGGACCCAAATTGACAGCAAATTCTATGGCAGTTTTAAAGTTCAGCTGCTATAGTAAATTACTGGATATTCTCAATACTTGAATATGGGACATGTGCACAGAGGAAGGAAAGAGCATTGAACTTATAAGCACTGTATTGTAAGTGGAAAATGCAATGTCTTGAATACAACTGTATTAAAAATTGGCACCAAAAAAAAAAAGAGGGAAATGGTGGTTGCCAGGGGCAGGGGGAAGGCAGATGTAGGGAGTTACTAATCAACAGGCTTAAAGTTTCAACTAAGCAAAATGAATAATAAACTCTAGAGATCTGCTGTAGAACATTGTACCCATAGTCAACAATAATGTATTGTACATTTTAAAAATGTATCAAGCAGGTAGATCATGTTGTGTTCTTACCACAATAAAAAAAAAAAAATTAACTAAAAAAAAACCTTGTATAGCTCCATCCCACCCTGAAACTGTTATCACAAATTACATCTTTATGCAATATGTACTCACCAACATGGATTATAATTTATACTTTAAGCATTTGTCTTTTAAATCATATAGGAAAAAAGAGGAGTTATAAACAAAAGACACATTAATACTGACTTTTATTTTTGCCCATATAGTTACATTTAATGGTGTTTTGGTTTGTTTTTCATGCAGTTGCTGAGTTACTATGTATGGCAATTACATTTCAGCCTGAAGGATCCCCTTTAGCATTTCCTGTAGGGGAGGTCCAACAGCAGTGAACTCTCAGATTTTGTTTAACTGGGAATGTCTTAGTTTCTCCCTTTTTGAAAGGTCGTTTTGCTGAATATAGAATCGATTGGCAGGGTTTTGTTCTTTCTACACTTTAAATACATCAACCCACTGTCTTATGACCTCCATTGTTTCTGATGAGAGATTAGCTGTTAATATTTATTGAGGATCTTTTGTGTATCATGAGTTGTTTCTCTTTGCTGCTTTCATTATTCTCTTTGGCTTTATATAATTTGATTATGATAAGTGTTGGTGTGCATGTCTTTGAGTTTATCCGTCTTGGAGTTCATTGAGCTATATTGAGGCAAAAAGTAATGTCTTTCATCAAGTTTTCAAAGTTTTTGGCCATTATATCTTCAAAAATTCTTTCTTTGCCTTTCTCTTGTTCTCTCCTGGAGTTTACATTATGCTTATGTTGATATTCTTGATAGTATCCCACAGGTCCCTTAGTTCAATTCATTTTTCTTCACTTTTTTTTTTCTTTCTGGTCCTTGGACTGGATCGTTCCAATTGACAAATCTTGAAGTTTGCTGTTTCGTTGTCCTGCCTGCTCAGTTCTGCTGCTGAACCCCTCTTATGAATTTTTTTGTTTCCGTTATTGCATTTTTCAACTTCAGGATTTCTATTCAATTTCTTTTTTATAATTTTAATTGGATATTCTCCATTTGGTGAGACATCATTCTCCTGATCTCTTCTAGTTCTTCACTCATGGTTTCCATAGATCTCTAAGCATATTTAAAATAGTTAATTAAAAGGCTTTGTTGAGTAAGTCTAATGTATGGGCCTCCATGTGAACAATTTCTATTGATTTATTTTTTCCTGCATACAGGCACACTTCCTTGTTTCTTTGCATGTCTTTTTTTTTTGAAAAGTGGACATTTTGAATATTATAATGTGGCAACTCTAAAAATCAAATCCCCCCCACATGGTTTGTGGTTTGTTTAATGTCTTTTCTAAACTAATTATGTAAATTCTGTATTCTTTGTCATGTGTGGCCACTGGATTCCTTCTTCTATATACTTAGTGGTCAGCCAGTGATTCAACAAAGAATTCCTGACATGCCTGGAACAAACAAACAAACAAAAAACCACACACAATATTTCAGTCTTTACCGAGAAGTTCCGTTTATGTTGGGATACATCTTCAACACTCAGTCAAGCAGTTTAAAACTCTGCCTGAGCCTATACTACCTTCTTGCACAGAGCCTGGAGGTAAATCAGAGGTGAGAGTTTATGGCCTTCTCAGTTCTTTCCTGAGCATATGCAAAGCCCCGGACATACGTATGGCCATTCAGATTCCCAAGAATATGTAGGCGTTTTCAAAGCCCTTATTCCCTAAAGCATCTCACTTTCCAGCCTCTCCTCCCAAGCTTTTTGGTTTTCTATTGTTTGCCTCAAATGTTATCCCTCCCCATGTGGGAACACCTAAAACATTTGCCTTTAAATATTTTTGGCAAACACTCCCAGAGTAGACATCTCAACCCTGGGAGATTTCCAAGTTAGATAAAATAAAGGCAAGTCCTTTGAGTCTGTACTCAAGGGAGTCACCAGTCAGGTCAAAACAATCCACCAGGATTCTTTGAGTATAATCCCTGTTCTACTTTCTCCAATGCTGGGTATTCGTTCCAAGAGTGAGGGCTATTGTCTTCAAAACCACTGCCAACCCTGGCCACAAAGTTCTCTTACTGAGATCCAAATATATTTTCTTGATTAAGAATTCCCCTGGTTACTGTAAGGTTTTTATTAGTGTCCAGAATTCTGAAAAAGTTGATTCTGACAGTTCTTGCCAGTTTATTCATTGCTTTTATGAAGCAATTAACTTTTGAAGCTCCTTATTCTGATACATTTGTTTGTCTGTTTGTTTGAGACAGAGTCTTACTCTGTCACCCAAGCTGGAATGCAGTGGAGCAATCTTGGCTTACTGCAACCTCCACCTCCTGGGTTCAAGCAATTCTCGTGCCTCAGCCTCCCAAGTAGCTGGGATTACAGGTGCACACCACCATGCACGGCTAATTTTTGTAGTTTTTTTAAGTAGAGACAGAGTTTCACCATATTGGTCAGGCTAGTCTCGAACTCCTGACCTCAAATGATCTGCCCGCCTTGGCCTCCCAAAGTGCCAAGGATTACAGGCATGAGCCACTGTACCCAACCTCCTTATTCTGACATTTCACTGATGTACTGGTCCAATCTTTCGACTTCCCTGAGCCATATTGGAAGAAAAAGAATTGTCTTGGGCCACACACAAAATACACTAACAATAATGATACCTGATGAGCTAAAAAAAAAAAAATCACAAAATAACTCACAATGTTTTAAGAAAGTTTACGAATTTATGTTGGGTCACATTCAAAGACATTCTGGGCTGCATGCGGCTTGCAGATCATGGGTTAGACAAGCTTGTACTAGGCAATTCTTATGATGAAGAAACATGACCAATTGTCACAAATAGCTGTTCAACCTACTAGTTATTGATGGAGATGCTGATTAAAATGAGATTATTCTTGGTCCATCGGATTAGCAAAAATTGAAAAGATTGAGAATATCTAATATCGACAATATGTGAGGAAATAGGCAGTCATATGCTGCTGGTGGTAGATAAAATAAGAACTTTGAGTATGCAATTGGCAGAGTCTCTTAAACTTTTCAGTGTTCATTCCTTTTGACTTTTTCTCTTCAAGGAATTCAACTTATGAACACCCATATGCACAATATGTATTTACAAAGATGTTCCTTGCAGGACTGTAATAAAGACAAGTCTGAAGACAAACAGATTCTCAATAGGGAGGTGTTAAGTAAATCACAGCACCACAGAACCCTGCAATATACATCCTGTAGTAACATTCTAACCTGACATGATTCACAATTGGCTTCTTCCTCCACTCAAGTCTCAGATGTGGAGGACTAATCTTATCTTACAGTGTTGGGGACTGAAGGAGTTTGGGGCTTGGAGGTAAGGGCAAAATCGGACAAGAACACTGCAGGTAGCCACATACAGGGAAGTGGGGAAATTGGGAATGAACCCCATTCTCCGGTATTCTTCTGACTCAGTCTCCTCAGATTCAGCCCGTGAAATCAAGTCAGAGGTCAAGATATATAGTATGATCCCATTTGCCCGAGTGTGTACTATATTCACATATATGTATTTATGTATATATGTAAATGCATTTTAAGAGACCTGAAAGAAATACACAAACTAATAACGATAGCAACCTCTAAAAAGAGAAATGGGAATGGGGAAGGAGTGACGGAATCTCACATTTTAACTCTGTGTTATCAAACCTTTGAAACAGGAATGAATCCATCTAATTCAAAAAAATCATCTAATTAAAAAAAGTATTTAAGAAAAGGTGTTTTGTTTGTTCACTTGTTTTCTAGATAGGGCCTCCCTCTGTTGCCCAGACTGGAATGCAGTGGTGCGAATATACCTCACTGTAACCTTGACTTCCAGTGCTCAAGCAATCCTCCTACCTCAGCCTCCCAAGCTGCTGGGACTGCAGGCATACCACCATACCTGGCTGTTTTTTATTTTTATTTTTTGTAGATACAGGTGTCTCACTATGTTGCCCAGGCTGGTCTCAAGCTCTTGGCTCCAAGTGATCCTCCTGCCTTGGGATTACAGGTGTGAGCCACAACACTGGACCAAGAAAGGGTTTTAAACCACATTAATACAACTGGGATAAGGGAATAAATGGTAGTCTCATTACCCAAGCAACAACAACAACAGGCATAGTTAGAGAATGCCAGAGCCCAGAGTGAATGTAGGGATCGCAATTTTAAGAGATAAGACTTGCCCAGCTTTGCGCAGTGGCAGTATCGTAGCCAATGAGGTTTACCCGAGGCGCGATTATTGCTAATTGAAAAAGAAAAAAAAAAAAAAATACTTGCCCAAGTTGATGTGGTGAGTTAGTGACACAGTGTACAACCTAGGTTTCCTTAAGGCCAAAAGAAAACAAAATTTCAAAACCAGAGGGAAAACTTGAAATGACAATGGGAATCAATGAACCACTAAATCTGAAAAATCTGCAAGAGGTCAGTTGCAGCTTGTCCAGTGTATCTCAGTCTATCTCAGTGAAAAGTGAAGAAGAGAAGGTGAGAGTCTTGTTATGGAACTGTGGAATGTATGGAGTTGGAGGCATTCAGGAAGAGGCTACGGTAGCTTTTGTCTTCTCTGAGACCTCCAGTGCTGGTACGTGTCACTTACAGTTCCCCAAAAAGCTATTTGACAATTAGAAAGGGAAATTAAGCATTTTATCAGTATCTGTGGAGTCATTGACTTAAAAAGAGCCCCATGCCACGAATAGCACTTAGAAGCAGTAGCAGCAGCAATAAACTCTTCTCTCTCTCTCTGAAGTATACTCATTACTAATTGTTTTACTTGGAGAAGCTAGGAAAAGGGTAGCAGAATCCAACTCTGGCTCATTTGAGGAAAAAAGGGAACTTATTGGAATGGTATGATTGATGGTGCACTGGTAGATGTTTAGCAAGCAGCTCTTCAGGACAACAGCAAAAAAAATCTGATTTATAATGTTTGCTGATTTTCAACATATAAATATTCCCATCATGGCCAACTGTAAGCTCCCAGTGTAACATCATCTACGTCACAAAATTCCTGAAAAGTTAATGGTAGGTCCTCAGCATCTGGCAGGGAGAAGCCCACAGGATGGAAGGGAGGCAGAAGAAGACCAACTAGCCAGTACCAGAGGGTCTAAAAATGAAGAACTACTCAACAGTATTGTTAGGTCACTGCCACATTAGCTTCTCTGCACAGATCTCTGTACTGTCCCTACCACCTCCCATAGATTTTTATGCCCTTTTAGGGGAAAGTCACCCATTCATCTCATTATCCACAAATGGTGTGACCTAAAAGTAGTGGCTCATGCCACGCAGTTGCATTTCAAATAGGCTCCAGTTTATATTTGCAAACCCAACTTACAGGGTCGTAAACCAAAGAAAACAAGTTTGTAACAAGAGATTGGGACAAAAACAAGATGGAAGTCTTCTTTATTTCTTTTTTATTTTTTTGATGGGTTTTTTGTTGTTGTTGCTGTTGTTTAGAAACATTTTAATGTAGAAAATTCACACACACACACACACACACACACACACATACAGAGAGAGAGAGAGAGAGAAAGAGAGAGAATAGTAAAATGAACCCTCGTTCTCAACAATTATCAACTTGTGGCCAGTCTTATTCCATCTATATTTCCACTCTTTTTTAGTTAAGGAAGAATATCATCACAAGAAAAATCAAAAGAGTGGTTAGGACTGTTATTTGTAATTGGAATAACCTGGTGATATGGTTTGGCTGTGTCCCCACCCAAATTTCATCTTGAATTGTAGCTCCCATAATTCCCACATATTGTGGGAGGGACCTGGTGGGGGATAATTGAATCATGGGGTGGTTTCCCCTACACTGTTCTCATGGTAGTGAATAAGTCTCACAAGATCTGATGGTTTTATAAGGGGAAACACCTTCCACTTGGTTCTCATTCTCTCTTGCTGCCACCATGTAAGAAATGTCTTTCAACTTCTGCCATGATTGTGAGGCCTCCCCAAGCCATGTGGAACTGTGAGTCCATTAAACCTCTTTTTTTTTATATAGATATATATGACCCAGTGTCAAGTATGTCTTTATCAGCAGTGTGAGAACAGACTAATACACCTTGTAAAATAATAATGGCTACAATTTTGAGAGCAACTACAGGTTATGTGCTTTACATAAAGTATCTTATCAGAACTTCACAACGGCTCTGCTAGGTTGGCATTATTATCTCAGTTTTCATATGGGGAAATTGAGGCTGGAAAAATTTAACACTTGCCCAAGTCAAAAAGCATTGACAGAGTCAGACTTAAACTTAGAACATAAACTATGTTGTACCCAAAATGTTAACAGTCGTTGCCTCAGGAGAGTGGAATTATGGGGTTTTTTTTCATTTGCTTTTCATAATATTCCTTCTTCAATGTATCAAAACTCATACTGAACAATGAGTTCTGATTTGCAAAAGATGATTTATTTTTTGCACCTGTCAGTAAGTCTTTCTCCACAGCTTATATGGGTTTTTATTATCTTTTTTTGTTGATTTTTTAAAATTTCTCCATAATTACCATTGCTGGACAGCATATTCATCCAAATATGCTGGTGTGGTCTACGATGTTCCCCACAGGCCCAAGTGGTTTGCTGCTGGTACACCGCCCCCACCCCCACACCGAAACAGCTTCAAGAAAACCCCGTGAAACAAATGTCTAGACTTTTTTGTGGGGTTAGTGAGGCTCTGGGTAGAAGTGAGCCCAGCAGTCATCATGAAGCTATCGCTGCCATGTTCCTAAATGTGGTCTGAATTCACTAGACTGCATTCAGATATGCATACCATCTGAGCCAAAGAAGGGATCAGGCCTCTTCACTGTATGTCTTTATTTGCTATTGCATCCAGTGCCAATCTGACTGCATCCAGTAGACTCATGAGGATGGTGATTAGTGCAGAAACCGTGATAATGGGTCAATTACTAAACATCTACTCTGGGTAGCAAAATGGCTGCTGTTTTGCTTCTGCCTTTCAAATCTCACACAAGAATCTCTCTTGTGGCCCCCATTAACAGGAAACCTAAAAGGAAGACAATTCCAGGAAATGCAGTTCAGCCTACCGACGGTAACTCCACAGGGAAGAGCCTCATGGGTAGAACTAGGCCTAATAGAAAGAAGCTGCTGGAATACCTTTCAGACAACTTGAGTTGTCTAATAATCATATGGATGGCATCATAAGCAGGAAGCTTCTCATCTCTGGAAGTGTTCAAGCAGAAGTTTACAGACAAACTATGGAAGGTCTTATACCAGCTAGGAACCACACCTTGTTTTTAGAAAGCTACTTTGGTAACACCAGGTAATGTGATGAGAGCTTGAACTAGAGCAGTAATGGTAGAGATGGTAAGTGGAGAATGGATCTGGAAGACATTGTAGAAGTAGACTTAAAAGGACTTGGCAACTGATTTGAGTGAGGACCATGTATTAACTTCCTATGACTGCCATAATAAATTATCATCAACTTACTGAGTTTAAACAATAGAAAGATCTTTAAATTTCTTTTTTTGTTTTTTTTGAGACGGAGTTTTTGCTCCTGTTACCCAGGCTGGAGTGCAATGGCGCGATCTCGGCTCACCGCAACCTCCGCCTCCTGGGTTCAGGCAATTCTCCTGCCTCAGCCTCCTGAGTAGCTGGGATTACAGGCACGCGCCACCACGCCCAGCTAATTTTTTGTATTTTTAGTAGAGACGGGGTTTCACCATGTTGACCAGGATGGTCTCGATCTCTCGACCTCGTGATCCACCCACCTCGGCCTCCCAAAGTGCTGGGATTACAGGCTTGAGCCACCACGCCCAGCAGATCTTTAAATTTCTATCTCTAAAAATAGAAATTTATTACCTTACAGCTCTAGAGGCCAGAAGTTCAAAATGAGTCTTCTGGGGCTAAAATCAAGACATCAGCAGGCTCCAGGGGAAAATCTATTCCTTGCCTCTTTCAGTTTCAGTAGCTACCAGCATTCCTTGGCCATCACTACAGTGTCTGCCTCCATAGTCACATTGCCTTCTCCTCTTCCATGTCAAATGCCCTTACCGCTCCCTTATAAAGATGCTTGTCCTTATGGGACACTTGTTCACAGGCCCATCCAGAATAACGTTTCCATCTCAAGAGTCTTAATCACATCTGCAAAGTTCTTTTTGCCATATAAGGTAACAGTCACAGGTTCCAGAGATTAGGATGTAGATATCATTTGGAAAGCCATTTCAGCCTTGTACAGACAGCAAAACTAAAGAAAGCAGTTAAGACTCTAGGGTCTCAAATATCAGTGGCTCACACCATGATAGAATCATTAACCAAAGTAAGACTATCAACAAGAAGAAAAAACAGTTTAGTGAAAAGAGTTTGGTTTGGAATATGCTACAAATGATACGAGGGGTTGATCAGACATCCATATGGAGATGACCAAAAGAAACTTGGAACATTACAGTTTGAAGCTTTGGAAAAGTATCCAGGTTGAAGATAAAGATTTTAGAGCATCTGCAGAGATATTATAGAGGAAGAGTATAAACTCTTGAATAGCAGGGATTAGATTTGCCTATAGTTCTATTCTGGGTACCTAGTATAGCTCCTGGCACATAGTAAGTGCTCAACAAATATTTGTTGAATGAATGAGTGAAGGTAAGATCCCAGAGGAAAACAGAGGGGAAGGCCAGGAATTATGAATGGAGAAATCTTTCTTCCTTGAAACAAGAGGTAATCGAAGACAGAAGAGGTGGCTATGCAAAATAATTTAGAAATGGTCAGGATATATCGTAAGATCTCACTTGGGCCAATATTGGTATCATCGAAGTGGAAGATGAAGACATCAGTGAGAAATGTTACTGAGAATGGGACTGAGGTTTGAGGAAAGTAAACCATAAAATGTCAGTACTAAAAAGGACCTTGAAGAATATCTATAGAGCCCTCATCTTACAGATAGGGAAACTGAGGCTTAGAGAAAAGAAAATAATTGCTCAAGTCCCCAAGCCAAATGGAGTTTTGTTTATGTGTGCAAATATTTACTGTCTGCTGGCCTTACGCCAGGCAAACCCTGGGCTAGATATTAGGGACATAGTGAAAAATCAGGTAGACATAGACCCTGCCCTCACGTACTTTTTAGTGTAGTGTGAAAGATACTAGAAATAAGCAGAGTGGTAAGGGCTATGAAGGGAAAAGCTTAAAGTACTTAGGGGAGCCTAGAGGAGGAAAAGTAAGAGTTAACAAGGAATAAATAGCAAGATTGGTCAGCTGAAATGCCAGCACAGCTGCGGGTAGACAGGGACTTGGCTGTTAACCCAGGCAGCAGTTTCATGACCTAAATGATATTTTTAATTCCAGGGAGAAGAAAAGAAGGCAACTCCCAGGGCCTGACCCTGTTTCCAACATTCCTTTGTACTTGGCTCTTTTCTTCGTGTTCCTCAGGCAGACCAGAGGCATAGGAGGAGGAGCAGCTAAGTAAGCTGAGTGATTCACTACAAAATGGAACAGACAAATATGCGAAAAACTCGGAAGTTTTGTTCACTTTTCCAAGGGCACCCAGGATTAAAGAAGCTGCCAGAGCAGGAATTAGCAGAGCACTTCCTCGGAAAGCGAGGTTTGGAATGAGATTTGAAGTCTACGACAAGTAAGGTGATCAGAGAGAACAGCCCACTTTGTTTCACTACTTTAGTATGTCATTACCTTTATGTTAAGGCCGGTTGTGCTAGACGCCAATAATACTGGAGGCAATTACATTTCAGGAAAGAACAAATTTGAAGCGTAAAAATACATACACCACTTACCTAGCTTGAAGTAAAACAAAGTTCGGTTATTTTTCTAATTAAATGATCCCTAGCCCTTCTCTTAGCTATCATTAGAATATGCTTCTTCCCTCTCTAGAGCGCGCCCTCTCACAAGAGTTCTATGAATCACAGGAGTGCATTCTCATTTCAGAGGGTCACAACTGGCTTCTGTTGCCTTAAGGAGAAAAATCTGGAAGCCTGCTCAGTCCACCTAGGAACTGGGTTTCCTTCAGCTGTTGTCACTGTGACTACGACAGTGTTGCTAGGAGTCCAGCAGTCCAGCCCCATCGCTGATGTTTTAGTGAGTGAGGCTTGCCTTGGCACAGCAGAAGCTTCCAGAGGCATTAGGGGTAAAGAAGGAATGACAGACCACGACCCCCACAGGCCTCAGCCTCAAAGCCCCCAAGCCTAGGTAGCAGCAAGCCTTCCTCTACCTCTAGATGAAGAAACCAGAACACACTAGAGCTCTTTCTCTTGAGGAGACTAGACTATCGCTTCCTGAGGAAGAGAGTGGGAATGCCAGAGGGACTTTAGAGAGAGAGGCTGAGGGAGAGTGTGACTGCGTGTGGGACATCGCTCTTGTGAAGGCCTAGAATGGCAAATCTTTCTCCCATCCCACTGTGTAGTTCTAGTGAAAGATTTATTATTATTATTATTTGAGATGGAGTTTCGCTCTTGTGGCCCAGGCTGGAGTGCAATGGTGCCATCTCGGCTCACAGCAACCTCCACCTCCCAGGTTCAAGTGATTTTCCTGCCTCAGCCTCCCCAGTAGCTGGGATTACAGGCATGCGCCACCATACCCAGCTAATTTTGTATTTTTAGTAGAGATGGGCTTTCTCCATGTTGCCCAGGCTGGTCTCGAACTCCTGACCTCAGGTGATCTGCCCGCCTTGGCCTCAGAAAGTGCTGGGATTACAAGCGTGAGCCACTGCACCCGGCCTAGTGAAAGATTTAATAAAGCAGAGCTTCCCAATTAATGGGCCTTATTATGCTGGGGTGCTGCCAATGGATTATAAGTAGGGCAAGAATGATTGATTCCCTCAGGGTTTGGGGCAGTCAGGCAGAGCTTGAGGGAGCCAGAGCCTTCGTGCCAATCACCACCAGCTGCTAGCAACTTAGTTGGGCTTTTTTGCAGAGGGCAGGCTCTGTAGAACAGAATGTAGAATTTTGCCATCCATCTCCACAGTCAGCCAGCACTAAAGGAACTTCTGTCCCTCACTGCTTCACTGTTTCATGCTGACTATACCTAAGGAGGTGATCAACCAACATGTCTATTTGAGACTAGCGGAGGGAATGAAGAGAGAAAATGCCAGTAGGCCCTGCTCCGGGCACCAGCCCCAAATTCATATCTTCACATATGTCTGTTTGCTGCTGATATGCTGTCTAAGAGGCATCCACGCTAGCCACGTGGTGACTGCCTGTATGTTCTGAAAATTACACCATTATTTTTGAAATACGGTGCTTCACATTAAAAAATTTGGATTCGGGCTGGGCACGGTGGCTCATGCCTGTAACCCCAGCACTTTGGGAGGCTGAGACAGGCAGATCACTTGAGCTCAGGAGTTTGAGACCACCTGGGCAATGTGGCGAAACCCCATCTCTACAAAACATACAAAACTTAGCCGGGCGTGGTGGTGTGCACCTGTAGTCCCAGCTACTTGGGAGGCTGAGGTGAGAGGATGGCTGGAGACTGGGAGGTGGAGGTTGCAGTGAGCTGAGATTGCACTGTCACACTACAGCCCGGGCGACAAAGCCAGACACTGTCTCCAAAAAGAAAAAAAAAAAAAAATGGGATTGGATTTGGAATTCATTTGTGTCATCATAAGATATTTCATCATAGTGCTGATCAGTGAAAGAAAAGGAAGAGCTGTTGGACTTTTAAAATATATTTCAATTACTGCCAGGCCTGGTAATACGTGACTGTAGTCTCAGCTACTTGGGGAGGCTGAGACAAGAGGATCACTTGAGCCCCCGAGTTCAAATCCAGCCTGAGCAAGAGGGCAATAGAGCAAGACCCTGTCTCTAAAAAAATAGAATTTACAAAAAATTAAACTTTTTTATTTTTTTACTCTAGCCACCAGTTGTCTAAAAAATTCAACTGTTGTAAGTTTTGGAATAATTGTCAAACACGTTTTAAGTTGTTTTTATCACCTACTTGTGGGAACAAAGTTTCTTATCAATGGTGATAATAAAATATTCAGAAAGTCATCAGTGGGCTGGGCATGGTGGCTCATGCCTGTAATCCCAGAACTTTGGGAGGCTGAGGCAGAAGGATCACTTGAGGCCAGGAGTTCAAGACCAGCCTGAAAAATATAGGGAGACCCTGTCTCTACAAAAATTTTTAATTAAATTAAAGTTTAAGAAATAAAAACAAGTAGTCATAATTAAAACTTTGATAGGGAACTGCGTGAAATCATTTCAAGCACAATGCCGGATGGAAAAAGTTATATTTTACAGAAGCAAGCTCAGGTTTTTCATTAAACATTTTTGAAAATATTTTATTTATAAGTTTAACACAAAATTGAATTATCTTTTAAAGTATTTTAGGCTGGGCATGGTGGCTCACACCTGCAATCCCAGCACTTTGGGAGGCCGAGACGGGTGGATCCCTTGATGTCAGGAGGTCGAGACCAGCCTGGCCAATGTGGTAAAACCCCATCTCTACTAAAAATACAAAAATTTAGCTGGGCATGGTGGTGGGCACCTGCAATTCCAGCTACTTGGGAAGCTGAGACAGGAGAATCACTTGAACCCAGCGGGTGGAGGTTGCAGTGAGCTGAGATTGCACCATTGCACTCCAGCCTAGGTAACAAGAGTGAAACTCCATCTCAAAAAAATAAACTAATCAACTAAATATCTCATATTTATTTTAATTATCATAATTACAGATAATTACTATGGGGTAACTTGCAGATATTTACATCCCCATAAACCCACCATCAGTTAAAAATAAGTCAAAAATGCATTTAATACACATAACCTATTAAACATCATAGCTTAGGTCAGCTTACTTTAAATATGCTGAGAACATTTATATTAGCCTGCAGTTGGGCAAAAATCATCCAACACAAAGGCTAATAAAGTGTTGAATATCTCATATAATTATTAAATACTACACTGAAAGTGAAAAACAGAATGGTCATATGGGCACTCAATTGGGGAATGTCTGTCGATGATATAAAAAAGTAAAGGATGTTGTCGGTGAGTCCCATGTAGACACCCACAAATCCCCTCCAGTTTACCCCAGGTGCTGTAAAATATCATTTTCCATTTGTGTCATGATATAAAATAGCTGAGAAACACTGAGATAAGAATAACAATAAGATTTTTTTTAAAAGAGTTGCTTAAACCACTTTATTAATCAGGACTCATTTCACTGTTAAGTGGCAGAAGTCCAACCAGAACTAGCTTCAGCCAAGTCAGCAGTGGGAGGGTGGGAGTACATTTATGGACCCAAGAACCAAAAATGCATAAACACAAGGATGACACTGGCCTCGCTGATGACTGAATGAAAGGGCGAGCCTAGCTCACTCTCACTGTCTCTACATCTTCATTTCTCATTGCTGTTCTCAGAATATTTACTTTCCCACCTCCTCTGCCATCACATTTTCTTTCTTTTTCTGTTTTTTGTTTGTTTGTTTGTTTGGTTGGTTGTGTGGGGGGGGGTTGTTGTTGTTGTTCTGTTTTGTTTTTTTGAGACGGGGCCTCTGTCACCCAAGCTGGAGTGCAATCATACAATCTTGACTCACTGCGGTGCAGCCTCAACCTCCTGGGCTCAACCAATCCTCCCACGTCAGGCTCCTGAGTAGCCAGGACTACAGGCACACACCACCATGCCTGGCTAATTTTTTGTATGTTTTGTAAAGATGGGGTTTCATCATGTTGCCCCTGCTGGTCTGTAATTCCTGGGCTCAAGCAATCGGCCCACCTCCTTCTCCCAAAGTGTTGGGATTACAGGCATGAGCCACCACACCTGACCTACCGTCAGTTTATCTATGTGGGGCAGGGAAGAGGGCTTTCAACAGATTTGGACCTATATCTTTATAATTTGTGCCCTATAATAGTATGTGAAATTCTGGGGAAGGATTCTAATTAGCCCACCTAAAGTCAGGTGGCCACAGCAGGTGATACAGGATCTGTTAGCAAAATCGTCACCAAGGGAATCATGACGCTGATAGTCCCTGAACTTTTGTTTTCCAAAATCTGCATGTAGTTTAGTGTGCCTTTGGTCTGAAAAAGAAAGGATTGAAAAGTATCTGGAAGGGAATGCTATCAGCTTTCTGATTACCTTCCAGAACTTGAAATGTTACAGAATCGAGGGGGCACTAGTCCTTCCCAAGTACGTTATTAACTGAAGCCATCAAATAGCCTTGGGACTCTGTAGATTGACAGATGTATTCTCCAACATAACAGACTTTAACATCCCTGACTTCTCTTCCGTATGTGTGTTAGTCCATTTTTCATTGCCATAAATAAATGCCTCAGTCTGTGTAATTTACAAAGAAAAGGGGTTTATTTGGCTTATGGTTTTGTAGGCTGTACAAGAAGCATAGCATCAATATCTTCTCTACTTCTGATGAGGCCTCAGGAAACTTACTATGATGGCAGAAGGCGAACGGGGAGCATGTGTGTCACATGGAGAGACAGGAAGAGAGGAGAGAGGTACCAGACTCCCTTTAAACAACCAGCTCTCCCATGAACTAACAGAGGAAGAATGCACTCATTACCAAAGGGAGGGCACCAAGTTATTCATGAGGAATCCACTCCCATGACGCAAAAACTTCACACTAGGCCCCACCACCACCATTGGAGGTCATATTTCACCATGAGATTTGGAGGGACAAAGCATCCAAATCACATCAGTATGGAGACAAGGAACACATTCTGTAAGACAGAAAGGATGGCCCGTGCTATGGGTGTATCAATCAAGATAAGCTAGGATCTGCCAGGGTAACAACCTTCAAATCTCAGTGGCTCATGATAATAGAAACTTATTTCTCATTTAGTCTTCACGTCCATCATGAGTTGGCACAGGTCCCTGCTCATCATGATCACTCATGGACCCAGCCTAATAGGAAGAAAAGGTTCCAGAAGGTCTCACATTGACAATGAAGCGCTCTGGCCTAGAAGTGACAGATTATTACCACTCAACTCACATGGCCCAACCCAATCCCAAAGAGACCACAAAGTTAAATCCTACCATGAATGAGAACAAGAAAAACTTGCTGAATAGCACTAACGTCTATAACACTGATTTACAACTGTATGTATTGGAGAGTGAGTGAATGAAACCTACAGAAAAGTCGTAGGTGATTTCTTAGTATTATTGTCCCTGATCTTAGAAAAATCCAATATGAAAATGCAAATTATTAAATCAGATCAAGAATGGGTTACTTATTCACAGTGCATGAATTATTTAATTTATAGAAGGATTCAGCTTAGGATCTTTTTAAAACTTTGAATTTCGCGTCCTTTGCAGGGACATGGATGAAGCTGGAAACCATCATTCTCAGCAGACTGACATGAGAACAGAAAAACAAACGCCATGTGTTTTCACTCGTAAGTGGGTGTTGAACAATGAGAACACAAGGACACAGGGTGGGGAACTTCACACACTGGGGCCTGTTGGGGGCTGGGGGGGCTAGGAGAGTTATAGCAGGGGGTGGGGAGATTGGAGAGGGATAACATTAGGAGAAATATCTAATGTAGATGATGGGGGGGATGGAAACAGCAAACTACCATGGCATGTGTATTGCCTGATCTGCACATGTACCCTAGAACTTAAAGTATAATAAAAAAATAAATAGACTTCCAAACAACTCAAAGACTTTTTAGGACAAAAGAAATCATAGATCAATGTGATGACATCACACTTTCCTGGGCCAGACCTGAGGGGGAAAAAAAAGAAATCATAGATCATAATTAAACAAGAAATATTTTCAATTGAATGAGAAAAAAAATCTAAATATAAAATCTTGTGGGATTTACCCACAACAAAATTAAACAGATGTTACTATTCTGACTTATTCGCTATACATGCTCACTTATATTTTAGTGCTGTACTTGTAAGAAATAAAATGTTACATCTCTATTCCTTTACCATCCCTTCCCTCTCTAATTACTATCCTAAAACTGGTGTGTATCTTTCCCTGTCTCAAAAAAATGCATATATATATAGCCTTTATCAGTGCACAAACGAGCAATGTGAGGCAGCCAGTTGCCAGGTCATGACTTGGAGGCTAGAAGAATGACCAAGTGTCATGTGAGACCAAGAATTTTCATGAAGGGAAGCCTTCCACATTAGCCTCCAGCAGAACCCAGGCTGGGCCCTCCTGACCAAAACGGGGTCAGATGTATGCTGTGATCAGACAGACAGGGTCTCACTCTGTCACGAAGGCTGGAATGCAGTGATGCAATCTCAACTCACTGCAACCTCTGCTTCCTGGGTTCAAACGATTGTCATGCCTCAGCCTCCTGAGTAGGTGGGATTATAGGCATGTGCCACCACTGAAGGCCTTATATTTGAGTCTACCTGTAATCTTGGGGTTTTACTTACTATGTGGGGTGGGTGGCAAAGAGACTTGAACTCTATATGAAGGAGTGGACAGCTTTCATGGGCCTCTACAGAAAAAGTAAAATGACAGAGTAATTCTCATTCTGGTTTTGGTCATATTTGTTTTGCTATGTAAGATCTCCTAGGAGACAATGCAAGGTTTTGGTTATTCTAATTTGTGGCCTGGGTGCCTATACTTTCTGTGAGACTAGAGGTCATCATGAGGAAAGGCCAGCTGTTATGACAAGCACCTGTGCTTTGGGGAATAGGACAAATTTGTTCCATTGCTCCCAGAGGATGTCATATGATGCCCAGCACTGTTGAGAAGCTCTTCACGAAATTCTATAAGGAGACATGCCCTGATATCAAACATTCCATAGGCTGATGTCACTCAGAAGATGACGAGAGTCAGGTGTGAGCTATAATTGGTACAGAAATATTGGATATGGCAGAGCCTGCAGCAAGCCAGTTGGAATGTGCCCCTTGTAAAAGCACATTTACAAATCTTCCCCGTGACTGTGGCTTTGAGCAAGTGACAGGACCTAGAAATCTGTGTAGGGCCAATAGCTGAGGTCATTGTCAGCAAAAACAATTAAAGTTGTTTTTTTATTCTTGTTGACTTTCTAAGTTGTTTACCTCAAGTCTGTTGCTGCAGAAGAAGGAAAAGGATAAAGATAATAGAAGTCCAGCCAGGCCCAGTGGCTTACACCTGTAATCCCAGAAATTTGGGAGGCCAAGGTGGGCAGATCACTTGAGGCCAGGAGTTCTAGACCAGCCTGGCCAACATGGTGAAACTCTTTCTCTACTACAAAAATTAACCAGACATGGTAGTGCACATTGGTAATACCAGTTACTCAGGAAGCTGAGGAATGAGAATTGCTTGAAACTGGGAGGCAGAGTTTGCAGTAAGCTTAGATAGCACCACTGCACTCCAAACAATAGACGTCCTACAGGACAGGGATACAGGACTTGTGATTTCCACCAGTGTTACTGTTGTCTCAGACCACAGCAGCCTTCAGGGCTTGCCGATATTTCCTGCACTGATGGATGCAGGGTTGCCCTTCCTCAGGCCTAAAGGAAAAACGAGTGCAATCAACATGAGGTTGCCAAGCCTTCTGGTTTCTGAAAAGTGGGAGATCAGGCTGGGCACAGTGGCTCACACCTGTAATCTCTTTGGGAGGCCAAGGCGGGCAGATCACCTGAAGTCAAGAGTTCAAGTCAGGCCAACATGGTGAAACCCCATCTCTACTAAAGATTTAAAAAATTAGCCAGGTATAGTGGTGGGTGCCTATAATCCCAGCTACTTGGGAGGCTGAGGCAGGAGAATTGCTTGAGTCTGAGAGGCAGAGGCTGCTGTGAGCTGAGATCGCAACACTGCACTCCAGCCTGGGCGAGTGACACTCCATCTCAAAAAAAAAAAAAAAGAAAGAAAGAAAGAAAGAAAATGAAAAGTGGGAGATCGGGTATTTTATTTTGAAACATGTTTTATAAACTATCTTGATGTATAAGTGACATGCCAAAGTATATATGCATTTATGTATAATTTGAAGAGTTTGTCATATAAACCCATGAAACCACCTGATATGGTTTGTCTGTGTCCCCACCCAAATCTCATTTTGAATTCCCATGTGTTGTGGGAGGAACACGGTGGGAGGTAATCAAATCATGGGGGCAGGTCTTTCCCATACTGTTCTCATTATAGTGAATAGTTTCATGAGATCTGATGGTTTTATAAGGAGGCGTTTCCCTGCACAAGCTCTCTTTTTTTGCCTGCTTCTATCCACCTAAGATGTGACTTGCTCCTCCTTGACTTCTGCCATGATCGTGAGACTTCCCCAGCCACACGGAACTGTAAGTCCAATTAAATGTCTTTCTCTGGTAAATTACCCGGTCTCAAGTATGTCTTTATCAGTAGCATGAAAATGAACTAATACACCACCCTAATCATGATCATGAACATATTCATGATTTACCTCATGCTGTTTTACCATCTGCCTGTACTTTCCAAGGCCTTCAAGAATCCAGTGATTTACTTTCACTACAAGAGAATAGTTTGTGTTTTCTAGAATTTTATGTGAATGGAATTATAAAATATTTACTCCTCTTTTCCTAATGTTTTTCATACTGCATAATTATTTTAAGATTTAGCAATATTGCTTATGTGAATAGTTCATTTGTATTGCTGAGAAATATTTATTCTGTGGATATGCCACAATTTGGATAAATAATTGGATGTTTTCCAGTTTGGGGCTGTTACAAATAATGCTGCTATGAACATAGGCATATAATTCTTAAGATGCATACATGTTTTATTTTTCCTGTGCCAATAGTACAGTGTATATGAATGCTTCACTTTTAAAGGAACTAACAAACTATAACGTAACTATACCATTTGCATTCCCACCAACAGTATGTGAGCCTTCCTGTTTCTCTACATTCTTGCCAATACTTGGTATGGTTAGTCTTTTTAATTTTAGTTTTAATAGTTGTGTACTGGCATCCTTCTGTGATTTTACTGCATTTTTCTGCTATTTTATGGTATTGAACATTTTGTGTCTATTTGCCACCTGTGTATCTTCTTTGGAAAAATGTTTGTTAATGTCTTTTGCCTATTTTTAGATGAATGGTAGTGATAGTTCCTTTTTCATTAATAAGTAGACGTGTATAACAAAAAAGATAATTGCTTGGCCTAATATAGAGAGAGAGAGAAAGAAGAAAGGCCAAAAATTAATAAATTAAGCATCCACCTCAAGAAGTTATAAACAGAAAAACAAAAACCTAAGGATGGAGAAAAAAAAAAAAAAGAAACAAATGGCATAGTAACCACACATAAAACAGAGAAAATCAACAGAGCCAAACTTTTTTTTTTTTGAGACTGAGTTTTGCTCTTGCTGCTCAGGCTGGAGTGCAGTGATGCAATCTTGGCTCACTGCAACCTCTGCCTCCTGGGTTCAAGTGATTATCCCGCCTCAGCCTCCTGAGTAGCTGGGATTATAGTTACCTGCCACCATGCCCGACTAATTTTTGTATTTTTAGTAGAGATGGGGTTACACCATGTTGATCAGGCTGGTCTCGAACCCCTGACCTCAGGTGATCCACCTGCCTCAGCCTCCCAAAGTGCTGGGATTACAGGTGTGAGCCACTGTGCCTGGCCAAAAGTTGTTTTTTTTTTTTAAGAGTAATTAATAGAATTGGCAAATTTTGGGTGAGATTATTTGAGAAAAGAAGAAAGAGGAAGAGAAGATACAAATTACCAAAACAGAATCAGAGATGAAAAGGGTACTTCATGCATATGTTGAAAACATTTTTTTAAATAAATAAGACACAAATTACCAAAACTGACCTAAGAATAAATAAAAAATATGAAAACATTTATAATAATTAAGATAATCAGTAATCAAACACCTTCCAACAACAATAAAAATGTCCAAAAAGGCTACCAAACATTTAAAGAATTAACATTGATCCTTCTCATTTTCTTCCAAAAACTAGAAGCAAAAGGAACTCTTCTTAACTCAGCCTGTGAAACCAGCATTACCCTGAAACCACAGCCAAAGACATAACCAGAAAAAAAAATTACATATCAATATCCTTTATGAATATAGATGTAAAAATCCTCAAGGAAATACTAACAAACCAGATTCTGCAGCATATTAAAAGGATTATAAACCATGATCAAGAAGGCTTTACCTACAACAGCAAGAGAAGTTCACATAAGAAAATTAATCAATGTGGTAAACCACAGCATTAATTGAATGAACGAAAAAATCCACATGATTATCTCAATTGACACAGAAAAAGCATTTGACACCCTTTCAGAATAAAAACTCTCAGAAAATTTAGAAGCAAACTTTCTCAAGCTGATAAAGAACATTTATGAAAAACCCACAAATGGTATCACCCTCAATAGTGAAAGACTGAACGCTTCCCACCTAAGTTCAGGAATATGACAAGGTGCTCTCTCTCTCCACTGTCATTCAACATAGTACTGTAAGTTCCAGTCAGGTCAGTGGGACAAAAAGAAAAAACAGCATCCAAATTAGAAAGGAAGATATAAAATTATGTCTATTCACAGATAACATAATCCCATATACAAAAAATTGCAAAGATTCCAGGAAAAAAATTTACTTGAGCTAACAAATCAACGCAGCAAATTCACAAGATACAAGACCAACATACAAATATCAATTGTATTTCTATACATTAGCAATGAATAATCATGAAAGAAAATTAAGAAAATATTTCTATGTATGATAGCATCCAAAAGAATAAAATACCTAGGGGTAAATTTTACCAAGGAAGTTCAAAGACTTGTACACTGAAAACTATAAAACATGGCTGAAAAAAATTAAAGAAGACCCAAATAAATTGAAAGACTTCCTGTGTGCACGGATTGAAAGAGATAGTATTGTTCAAGATGGCAATACTACCCAAAGTGATCTACAGATTCAAAGAAATCCCAATCAAAATTCCAGTGGCCTTTTTAACAGATAAAGAAAAGTCACAGCACTTTGGGAGGCCAAGGCAGGAGGATCACTTGAGACCTCATCTCTACTAACAATAAAAAATTAGCTGGGTGTGGTGGTGTGCATCTGTGGTCCTACCTACTTGGGCGGCTGAGGTGGAAGGATCACTTGATCCAGGGAGGTCAAAGCGGCAATGAACCATGATCATGTCACTGAACTTCAACCTGTGCAACAGAGTGAGACCCTGTCTCAACAGAAAAAAAGAAAAGAAAAGAAAGTCAGTTATTGAATTCATATGGAATTGCGTGGGACCCCGAAAAACCAAAACAGTCTTGAAAATTAAAACAAAGAAGTCTCACTCTTTCCTATTTTAAGTCATAATACACAGCCACAATAATTAAAAACAGTGTGGTACTGGCATAAAGATATACATACAGAGCAGTGGAATAGAATTAAGCATATAGAAATAAGCCCATACATCTATAGCCAATCAATTTTCAACGAGGATGCCAAATCATTCAATAGGTGCTGGGACAAGTGGACATTCATCTGCAAAAGATTAAAGTTGGACCCCTACTTCAGAATATATACAAAAACTAACTCAAAATAGATCAATGATCAAGTGATATTCTCGCTATGTCGCTCAGGCTGGAGTGCAGTGGTATGATCATAGCTCACTGCAGCCTCAAACTCCCAGGCTCAAGCAATCCTCCTGCCACCTCAGCCTCCCGAAGTACTGGGATTACAGGCATGAGCCATTGTGTCCAGCCTCAAAATCTTAAAATTCTTAGAAGAAAACATAAGGGTGAATCTTCATGTTCATTGGCAATGGTTTCTTAGATGTGACACCAAAAACACAAGTAACAAAATAAAAAATAGATACTTTGGACTTCATCACAATAAAAAACTTCTGTGTTTCAAGGGATACCATCAAAAACGTAAAAGGAGAACCTGTTAATATTAAATGGGAGAAAAATATTTTTAAATTATATTTCTGATAATACTATAGTATCCAGAATAAACAAAACAAAAAAATGCTCACACCTCAAGAACAAAAAGAAAAACAACTCACCTAAAATTGGACAAATTAGCCAGGTGCAATGGCTCACTCCTGTAATCCCAGCATTTTGGGAGGCTGAGGAGGGAGGATCACTGGAGACCAGGAGTTCCAGACCAGCCTGGGCAATACAAGACCCTGTCTCTACATAAACTTTTAAAAATTAGCCATATGAGGTTATGTGAGCCTATAGTCCCAGCTACTCATGAGGCTAAGTTTGGAGGATCATTTGAGCCCAGGGATTGGAGGCTGCAGTGAACTATGATTGCACCACTGCACTCTAGCCTGGACAATAGAGTGAGACCCAGTCTCAAAATAAATAAATGAGCAAACAAGTAAATAATTTTTAAAATTTAATTTTAAAAAATAAAAATGAATTTTAGGAAAAAGATCAATTAGCCTCAGTTGACAGAAAGTTTTAAAAAATGAACAAAGAAGTGTAACAGACATTTATTCTAAGAAGATATACAAATAGCCACTAACACATGAACAGATACTAGTTATGTATATGCAAATCAAAACCACAAGAAGCTATCACAACGCACCCACTAGAATTGCCATTTTTTAAAAAAAAAAAAAAAAAGGAAAATAAGTGTTAGCAAGGATGTGGATAAACGGGAATTTTAATCCATTTCTGGTTGTAATATAAAATGGCACAACTGCCACAGAAACAGCTTTAGTGGTTTCTAAGTTAAAAAGACACTATATAACCCAGCAATTACCCTCCTAGGTATATACCCAGGAGAAATGAAAACATCCATTCACACAAAAACTTGCAACAAACCTTCATAGCAACATTACTCTTAATGGCCAAAAAGTGGAAACAATCCAAATGTTCATCAACTGATTAAGGGACAGACATAATATGGTATATCCATACAGTGAAATATTTATTCAACCATATAATGGAATGAAGTGCTAATATACATCACCACATGGGTGTACCTTGAAAACATTAAGTGAAAAAAGCCAGACAAAAAAAGGCTATATATTGTATGATTCCATTTATAGGAAAGGTCCAACACAGGCAAATCTATAAAGATAGAAACTAGATTATTATTTACCAAGGGCTTTAGGGGAGGGTCAATGGAAATGACTGGTTAATTGGCACGAGGTTTCTTTCTGGGGTAATAAAAACACTGTGAAATTAGATCATAGTGATGGGTGCATCACATGGCGAATCTACTAAAAAACACTGAGTTGTATATTTTAAAATTGCTAAAGTGATTACCTTTTCTCAATTTCCTAAAAAAAAAAAAAATCCCTAAAACTGTTAACTCTGAGTCTACTGGACTTAACTCCTGATCCAATATAGTGTCTGCTATCTAGTATATACTCAATACACATTTACTGAATGAATGCTCAAACAAGTAAATTAATAAATAGAAAAACCCATCAAACAGTCAACTGGAACCTCCATCAGGCAAAGATTTGTGTCTGTTTTGTTCATTGCAGTATAAAAACCTTGCTTGCAAAATTTGTAACAGTTAGAAAATTAAGACAGTTAGAGACCTGACCTAACTAATTCCATTTAAACTTTAACCTCCAAACTGCCCTTGGTCATTCCTGGACGTGGGCAAAGCTAATTTTAAGAGAAATTTATCGTTTGACTGGTAATAACCATTCCCAAAACTTCACTACCTTTGTAAAACTAATGAAAGGGCCTCCTAGCCTGCTAGGAGGATAAAAGGGGCCTGAACTCTGCTAAGATGTAGGGATAGTTAAAAGACTCATAGGTGGGTGTTGAACAATGAGAACACATGGACACAGGGAGGGGAGCACTCCACACTGGGGTCCGTTGGGGGCAAATGGGGGAGGGACGGGGGGGTGGGAAGGTGGGAAGAGATAGCATGGGGAGAAATGACAGATGCAGGTGAGGGGACGGAAGGCGGCAGACCACACTGCCATGTGTGTACCTATGCAACAATCTTGCATGTTCTTCACATGTACCCCAAAACCTAAAATGCAATAAAAAAAAATTAAAAAAAAGAAAATGAATGGACCCCAGGGACAGAAATTAATTTGTAAATGATTCTCTTTGGAATTTGAATAAGCCCTAGAGGCAGGCGTTATCCTGTGAAAAAGTACATAGACAGAAAATTAACAAGGATATTCATGACTTGAACTCAGCTCTGGACCAAGGGGACCTAACAGACATCTACAGAACTCTCCACCAGAAATCAACAGAATATACATTCTTCTCAGCACCACATTGCATTTATTCTAACGTTGACCACATAATTGGAAATAACACACTCCTCAGCAAATGCAAAAGAATGGAACTAATAGTCTCTCAGACCGCAGTGCAATCAAATTAGAATTCAGGATTAAGAAACTCACTCAAAACTGCACAACTATATGAAAACTGAACAATCTGCTCCTGAATAACTACTGGGTAAATAACAAAATTAAGGTAGAAATAAATGAGTTTTTCAAAACCAATGAGAACAATGATACAATGTACCAGAATCTGTGGGACACAGCTAAAGCAGTGTTTAGAGGAAAATTTATAGCACTAAATGCCCACAGAAGAAAGCAGGAAAGATCTAAAATTGACACCCTAACACCACAATTAAAACAACTAGAGAAAGAAGAACAAATTCAAAACCTAGCAGAAGACAAGAAATAACTAAGATCAGAGCAGAACTGAAGGAGTTAGAAACACAAAAGACTCTTGAAAAAAATCAGTGAATCCAGGAGCTATTTTTTAAAAAAGATTAATAAAATAGACCACTAGCCAGACTAATAAAGAAGAAAAGAGAGAAGAATGAAACAGACACAATAAAAAATTATAAAGGGGATAACACCTCTGATCCCACAGAAATACAAACTACCATCAGAGAATACTGTAAACATCTCTACACAAATAAACAAGAAAATCTACAAGAAATTAAGAAATTCCTGGACACATACACCCTCCCAAGACTAAACCAGGAAGAAGTCAAATCCCTGACTATACCAATAACAAGTTCTGAAATTGAGGCAAAAATTAATAGCCTACCGAATGCTGGGAAGATGGCCGCCTAAGAACAGCTCAGGACTTCAGCTCCCAGTGAAGGTGCAGAGGGTGAGTGGACGCCGCATTTCCAGACGAACTCTTATTGCCCACAGACCAGGAGATACCCAGGCAGAGGGGTCGCCAGCGTCGCAGTCCCAGCCGGTGCGGCTGTTTTGGCCCCCGCGGGGCTGATTCCGCCCGCGCGGCTGCTGTGACCACGCCCTGTTGCTGCGGTTCTCCGTACAAAAGCCACTGGTCTGGGAGCCCTCTTAGCTGGCGATCGGAGCCCTGAGACGGCAGAGTTGCCCATTCATCTGAAATAGCGAGTCAGGCCAGGAGATTCCTAGGCAAAAAATCCGCCAGGAGCCGGCGCCACAGTTAGAGCCGACTCCGTGAGTCGCAGCACGGGAGATCCCGGCGCCTTTTCAGCAGGCGAACAGAACGCGGGGTCGTTCAACTTAAAAGAAAAGACTCTGAGTCAGGGAGCCAGGTGATCAGGCTCGGTTGGTCCCACCCCTCCACCCCCAACAACAACGAAAACAAAAACAGTAATTGGAAACCCTCTGGGTTGAGCCCTCCAAACCAAGCACAGCTGAACCGGGATGGTCCGGCTCCGTGGGGGAGGGGTTTCCGCCATTACTGAGACTCTCCACCGCTACGGAGGCAGGCTGCCGTTGCCGAGGCAACCCGCCGTTGCCGAGGCAACCTGCCACAACAGAGAGAGTCCGCCAGAGGCGGGGCCACCGTTGCCGAGACAGTTCTTTTTTTTTTTTTTTTTTTGAGACGGAGTTTCGCTCTTGTTACCCAGGCTGGAGTGCAATGGCACGATCTCGGCTCACCGCAACCTCCGCCTCCTGGGTTCAGGCAATTCTCCTGCCTCAGCCTCCTGAGTAGCTGGGATTACAGGCACGCGCCACCACGCCCAGCTAGTTTTTTGTATTTTTAGTAGAGACGGGGTTTCACCTTGTTGACCGGGATGGTCCCGATCTCTCGACCTCGTGATCCACCCGTCTCGGCCTCCCAAAGTGCTGGGATTACAGGCTTGAGCCACCGCGCCCGGCCGCCGAGACAGTTCTAACTACGCCCATATAAAAAGGACTACAGGGAAGAGCTCAGGGCAGCTGGGCGGAGCCCACAGCAGCTCAGCAAAGCCCCTGCGGGCAGGCAGAGGCTAGGCGTGCTGCTAGCTGGGCGGGTCAGACCTGAAAGAAAAATCAAAAAAGGCAGTAGTGCAACGGAAACTCATAAACTCCAACTCTCTGGGACAGAGACAGACAACAGGTGGATAAACCCACAAAAATGGGAAGAAACCAGCGCAAAAAGGATGAAAACTCCCGAAACCAGAACACCTCTCCTCCTAAAAGGGATCACAACTCCTCACCAGCAAGGGAACCAGACCGGATGGAGAAGGAGGGTGATGAAATGACAGAATCAGACTTCAGAAGGTGGGTAGTAAGAAACTACAGTGAGCTAAAAGAACACGTTCTAACCCATCGCAAAGAAAATAGGAACCTTGAAAAAAGATTGGACGAACTGCTGACGAGAATGGACAGCAAAGAGAGGAGTATAAATGAATTGATGGAGCTGAAAAACGCAACACGAGAACTTCGTGAAGCATGCACAAGCTTCAACAGCCGAATTGACCAAGCAGAAGAAAGGATATCAGAGGTTGAAGATCAACTCAATGAAATAAAAAGAGAAGGCAAGAACAGAGAAAAAAGCACAAAAAGGAATGAACAAAATCTTCAAGAAATGTGGGACTATGTGAAAAGACCTAATCTACGTCTGATAGGTGTACCTGAATGTGATGAAGAGAATGAATCCAAGCTGGAAAATACTCTTCAGGATATTATCCAGGAAAACTTCCCCAACCTAGCAAGGCAGACCAATATTCAAATCCAGGAAATACAGAGAACACCACAAAGATATTCCTCAAGAAGAGCAACCCCAAGGCACATAATCGTCAGATTCACCAGGGTTGAAATGAAAGAGAAAATGCTAAGGGCAGTCAGAGAGAAAGGTCGGGTTACCCACAAAGGGAAGCCCATTAGACTCACAGCAGATCTCTCAGCAGAAACCCTACAAGCCAGAAGAGATTGGGGGCCAATATTCAACATCCTTAAAGAAAAGAACTTTCAACCCAGAATCTCCTATCCAGCCAAACTAAGCTTCATAAGTGAAGGAAAAATAAAATCCTTTGTGAACAAGCAAGCACTCAGAGATTTCATCACCACCAAACCTGCTCTACAAGAACTCCTGAAAGAGGCTCTACACATAGAAAGGAACAACCAGTACCAGCCACTCCAAAAACACACCAAATGGTAAAAGAGCATCAACACAATCAAGAATCTGCATCAACTAACCAACAAAACAGCCAGGTAGCATCAAAATGACAGTATCAAATTCACACATAACAATGCTATCCCTAAATGTCAATGGACTAAATGCCCCAATCAAAAGACACTGGCAAATTGGATAAAAAGCCAAAACCCATCAGTGTGCTGTATCCAGGAAACCCATCTTACATGCAAGGATACACAAAGGCTCAAAATAAAGGGATGGAGGAAGATCTACCAAGCAAATGGAGAGCAAAAAAAGGCAGGAGTTGCAATTCTCATCTCTGATAAAATAGACTTTAAAGCAACAAAGATCAAAAGAGACAAAGAAGGACATTACATAATGGTAAAAGGATCACTGCAACAAGAAGAGCTAACGATCCTAAATATATATGCACCCAATACAGGAGCACCCAGATACATAAGGCAAGTTCTTAATGACTTACAAAGAGACTTAGACTCCCACACAATAATAGTGGGAGACTTTAACACCCCATTGTCAATATTAGACAGATCATCCAGACAGAAAATCAACAAGGATATCCAGGACCTGAATACAGACCTGGAACAAGCAAACCTAATAGACATTTACAGAACTCTCCACCCCAAATCCACAGAATATACATTCTTCTCAGCACCACATCACACCTACTCTAAAATTGACCACATAATTGGCAATAAATCACTCCTCAGCAAATGTAAAAGAACAGAAATCATAACAAACAGTCTCTCAGACCACAGTGCAATCGAGTTAGAACTCAGAATGCAGAAACTAACTCAGAACCACACAGCTTCATGGAAACTGAACAACTTGCTCTTGAATGTTGACTGGCTAAACAATGAAATGAAGGCAGAAATAAAGATGTTCTTCGAAACCAATGAGAACGAAGACACAACATACCAGGATCTCTGGGACACATTTAAAGCAGTCTCTAGAGGAAAATATATAGCAATGAGTGCCCACATGAGAAGAAAGGAGAGATCTAAAATTGACACCCTATCATCAAAATTGAAAGAGCTAGAGGAGCAAGATCAAAAAAACTCAAAACCTAGCAGAAGACAGGAAATAACTAAGATCAGAGCAGAACTGAAGGAAATAGAGACACAAAAAACTCTTCAAAAAATCAATAAATCCAGGAGCTGGTTCTTTGAAAAGATCAACAAAATAGACAGACCACTAGCCAGATTAATAAAAAAGAAAAGAGAGAATAACCAAATTGATGCAATAAAAAACGATAAAGGGGATATCACCACAGATTCCACAGAAATCCAAACCATCATCAGAGATTATTACAAACAACTCTATGCACATAAACTAGTAAACCTGGAAGAAATGGATAAATTCCTGGACACCTGCATCCTCCCAAGCCTAAACCTGGAAGAAGCCGAAACCCTGAATAGACCAATAACATGGTCTGAAGTCGAGGCAGCAATAAAGAGCCTACCACCCAAAAAAAGCCCAGGTCCAGATGGGTTCACAGCTGAATTCTACCAGACATACAAGGAGGAGCTGATACCATTCCTTCTGAAACTATTCCAGACAATCCAAAAAGAGGGAATCCTTCCCAAATCATTTTATGAGACAAACATCATCCTGATACCAAAACTCGGCAGAGACTCAACAAGAAAAGAAAATTTCAGGCCAATATCCATGATGAACATAGATGCAAAAATCTTCAATAAAATACTGGCAAACCGATTGCAACAGCATATCAAAAAGCTCATCCACCATGATCAAGTAGGATTCATCCCGGGGATGCAAGGCTGGTTCAACATACGCAAGTCCATAAACGTAATTCACCACATAAACAGAACCAAAGACAAAAACCACATGATTATCTCGATTGACGCAGAGAAGGCTTTTGACAAAATTCAACAACCCTTTATGCTAAAAACCCTCAATAAACTAGGTATTGACGGAACGTATCTCAAAACAATAAAAGCTATTTACGACAAACCAACAGCCAATATCATACTGAATGGGCAAAAACTGGAAGCATTCCCTTTGAAATCTGGCACTAGACAAGGATGCCCTCTCTCACCCCTCCTATTCAATATAGTACTGGAAGTTCTAGCCAGAGCAATCAGGCAAGAAAAAGAAATAAAGGGTATCCAAATTGGAAAGGAGGAAATCAAATTGTCTCTATTTGCAGATGACATGATTGTATATCTGGAAGACCCCATCATCTCAGCCCAAAATCTCCTGAAACTGATAAACAACTTCAGCAAAGTCTCAGGATACAAAATCAACGTGCAAAAATCACAAGCATTCCTATACACCAGTAATAGACTTCAAGAGAGCCAAATCAAGAACGAACTGCCATTCACAATTGCTACAAAGAGAATAAAATACCTAGGAATACAACTAACAAGGAACGTAAAGGACCTCTTCAAGGAGAACTACAAGCCATTGCTCAACGAAATAAGAGAGGATACAAACAGATGGAGAAACATTCCATGTTCATGGTTAGGAAGAATCAACATCGTGAAAATGGCCATACTGCCCAAAGTAATTTACAGATTCAACGCTATTCCCATCAAGCTACCAATGACCTTCTTCACAGAACTGGAAAAAAACACCTTAAACTTCATATGGAACCAAAAGAGAGCCCGCATAGCCAAGTCAATTCTAAGCAAAAAGAACAAAGCAGGAGGCATCACACTACCGGACTTCAAACTATACTACAAGGCTACAGTAATCAAAACAGCATGGTACTGGTACCAAAACAGAGATATAGACCAATGGAACAGAACAGGGGCCTCAGAGGAAATACAACATACCCACAACCATCTGATCTTCGACAAACCTGACAAAAACAAGCAATGGGGAAAGGACTCCCTGTTTAATAAATGGTGTTGGGAAAACTGGCTAGCCATGTGCAGAAAGCAGAAACAGGACCCCTTCCTGACACCTTACACCAAAATTAACTCCAGATGGATTAAAGACTTAAACATCAGACCTAATACCATAAAAACCTTAGAAGAAAATCTAGGCAAAACCATTCGGGACATAGGTGTAGGCAAGGACTTCATGACCAAAACGCCAAAAGCAATGGCAACAAAAGCCAAAATAGACAAATGGGACCTAATCAAACTCCACAGCTTCTGCACGGCAAAAGAAACAGTCAGTAGAGTGAATCGGCAACCAACAGAATGGGAAAAAATTTTTGCAGTCTACCCATCTGACAAGGGGCTGATATCCAGAATTTACAAAGAACTAAAGCAGATCTACAAGAAAAAAACAAACAAGCCCATTCAAAAATGGGCGAAGGATATGAACAGATACTTTACAAAAGAAGACATACAGGAGGCCAACAAACATATGAAAAAATGCTCATCATCACTGGTCATCAGAGAAATGCAAATCAAAACCACATTGAGATACCATCTCACACCAATTAGAATGGCGATCATTAAAAAATTGGGAAACAACAGATGCTGGAGAGGATGTGGAGAAATAGGAACACTTTTACACTGTTGGTGGGAATGTAAATTAATTCAACCATTGTGGAAGACAGTGTGGCGATTCCTCAAGGACCTAAAAATGGAAATCCCATTTGACCCAGCAATCCCATTACTGGGTATATATCCAAAGGATTATAAATCATTCTACTACAAGGACACGTGCACACAAATGTTCATTGCAGCACTGTTTACAATAGCAAAGACCTGGAACCAACCCAAATGCCCAACGATGATAGACTGGATAGGGAAAATGTGGTACATATACACCATGGAATATTACGCAGCCATCGAAAACGATGAGTTCACGTCCTTTGTAGGGACATGGATGAACCTGGAAACCATCATTCTCAGCAAACTGACACAAGAGCAGAAAATCAAACACCGTATATTCTCACTCATAGGTGGGTGTTGAACAATGAGAATACATGGACACAGGGAGGGGAGCACTACACACTGGGGTCCGTTGGGGGGAAATGGGGGAGGGGCGGGGGGTGGGGAGGTGGGAAGAAATAGCATGGGGAGAAATGACAGATACAGGTGAGGGGACAGAAGGCAGCAAACCACACTGCCAAGTGTGTACCTATGCAACAATCTTGCATGTTCATCACATGTACCCCAAAACCTAAAATGCAATAAACAAAAAAACAACAACAACAAAAAAAAAATAGCCTACCAACCAAAAAAAGCCCAGGACCAGAAGGATTCACAGCTGAATTCTACTACAGGTACAAAGAGGAGCTGGTACCATTCCTTCGGAAACTATTCCAAACAACAGAAAAAGAGAGACTCCTCCCTAACTCATTTTATAAAGTCAGCAGCATCCTGATGCCAAAACCTGGCAGAGACACAACAAAAATAGAAAATTTCGGGCCAATATCCGTGATGAACATCGATGCAAAAATCCTCAGTAAAATACTGGCAAACTGAATCCAGCAGCACATCAAAAAGCTTGTTCACCACGATCAAGTCGGCTTCATCCCTGGGATCCAAGGCTGCCTTAACATACACAAATTAACAAATGTAATCCACCACATAAACAGAACCAAAGACAAAAACCCATGATTATCTCAATAGATGCAGAGAAGGCCTTCAATAAAATTTAAATCACTTCATGCTAAAAACTCTCAATAAACTAGGTAGCTCAAAATAATAAGAGCTATTTATGACAAACCCACAGCCAATAGCATACGGAATGGACAAAAGCTGGAAGCATTCCCTTTGAACACCAGCACAAGACAAGGATGCCCTCTCTCTCCACTCCTCTTTAACACAGTATTAGAGTTCTGGCCAGGGCAATCAGGCAAGAGAAAGAAAGAAAGGGTATACAAATAGGAAGAGAGGAAGTCAAATTGTCTCTGTTCGAAGACGACATGACTGTATATTTAGAAAAGCCCGTCATCTCAGCCTAAAATCACCTTAAGCTGATAAGCAGCTTCAGCAAAGTCTCAGGATACAAAATCAATGTGCAAAAATCACAAGCATTCATATACACCAATAATAAACAGAGAGCCAAATCATGAGTGAACTCCCATTCACAATTGCTACAAAGAGAATAAAATACCTAGGAATACAACTTACAAGGGATGTGAAGGGCCTCTTCAAGGAGAACTACAAACCACTGCTCCAGGAAACAAGAGAGGACACAAACAAATGGGCATGGAATTGAGAAGCAGGGGAATGGCTCACAAATAAACTTCTCAATCAGTGAGGGGTGAGGGAGTAAGGTCATCTTGGTTCTAATCATTCTCAGCTGGTCTGAATACAAAGAGCACTTCTTACAGCAGGTGTCCTGTTTTTTAAGATAAGCAGAGTTCTGTAGTCTTGTCGGAACGTAAAAAAGAAAAGATAAGCAGAGTTAGAAATTCAGCTATGTCACACAGGAATTACACCGAGTAACAACGTGAGGAGATTGAGCTCTGTTCACCTCTATAAAAACTCTCAAACAACAAGATTCAAGGTTGCTGAATACATGAAGGTGCTGGGAATGTAGTATGCCTAGAGAAGGCATGGAAGCTTTGAGCTTCTTCCCCCATACCTCACCCTATGCATCTTTTCCATCTGGCTGTTCCTGAGTTGTATCATAAACTGGTAAACACAAAAGAAACAATTGCCTCCTATCCCATCCTTTAAATCTCACAGCCTAGTTTAGAAAAGAAGACTGATAAATGCAATCACACCTCAGCGGACTTGCACAATGGTTGAACTGATTTACACTCCCACCGACAGTGTAAAAATGTTCCTATTTCTCCACATTCTCTCAAGCATCTGTTGTTTCCTGACTTTTTTTTTTTTTTTTTTTTTTTTTTTTTTTTTTTTTTTTTTTTTTGAGACGGAGTTTCGCTCTTGTTACCCAGGCTGGAGTGCAATGGCACGATCTTGGCTCACCGCAACCTCCGCCTCCTGGGCTCAGGCAATTCTCCTGCCTCAGCCTCCTGAGTAGCTGGGATTACAGGCACATGCCACCACGCCCAGCTAATTTTTTGTATTTTTTTAGTAGAGACGGGGTTTCACCTTGTTGACCAGGATGGTCTCGATCTCTTGACCTCGTGATCCACCTGCCTCGGCCTCCCAAAGTGCTGGGATTACAGGCTTGAGCCACCGCGCCCGGCCTTGTTTCCTGACTTTTAATGATCACCATTCCAACTGGTGTGAGAGGCTATCTCATTGTGGTTTTGATTTCCATTTCTCTAATGAAAAGCAAATCAGTGATGATCAGCTTTCTTTCATGTGTTTGTTGGCTGCATAAATGTCTTCTTTTGAGAAGTGTCTGTTTATATCCTTTGCCCACTTTTTGATTGGGTTGTTTGTTTTTTTCTTGTAACTTTAAGTTTCTTGTAGATTCTGGATATTAACCCTTTGTCAGATGAATAGATTGCAAAAATTTTCTCCTGTTCTGTAGGTTGCCCTTTCACTCTGATGATAGTTTCTTTTGCTGTGCAGAAGCTCTTTAGTTTAATTAGATCCCATTTGTCAATTTTGAAAGCCTCCGCTTTTTGATGCTCACTTGCAATATTGTGTATTGGCTTCATGTTATGAAACAGGAATAGACTCCATTATGCAGGACCAGTTTTTCTGGTAACAACCCTTCTTATCCCCCTTCCAGGGGGTTGGTGGGCAGGCCTGAAATCTCCAACCAGATTTTGTTTTTTCTCCTGCAAATGTCTATAACAAATATTTCTGACAGCCTAGGTATCCACTCCCTGAAGTTCCCATTAAATCTTTTAACCAAATTCATTTCCTCTCACCTAGAGACCATCAAGCTACAGATGATCACACAACAAAGCTTCCAGCCAGTTCTAGGTGAAGATACCATCCCTAGTCATCAAGAAGCTGCCCTGCCTCAACTAGATAGAGCAGGGCGAGTTCTGTGATCCCCTGTAGGTAGAGACTATGCCCCAAGCCAGAATGAAACAGTTACAGAAATAGACTCCATTATGGGGGACTTCATTATGTGGTCCCTCTTCCTCCCATAAAGATTTATGGGGATTGTATCTCTTGCCGGTAGCTGAGGCAGGAAAATAGGGTCTGGAGACAGGGAACATAAGGCCAGTTCACATTTCAGCTGTAACAGGAAATATCCTCTCCATAGGGCATATGCTGTAAATGACTTTGTAACTTCACCCCATCTCTTCATTTACATAGGGCATACCCCAAGTAGAGGGCATTTAAACTCATAAAATAAAAACTCTAACAGGGCCTTTAAGCCTCTATGCTTAGTCCTGCTCCCACACTGTGGAGTGTCCTTTCATTTTCAATAAATTCCTTCATCCCTTCCTTGCTTTATTAGTGCATTTTGTCCAATTCTTTATTCAAGAGGCCAAGAACCTGAACATCTCCACTGTTAACACCAGGGATGCAAGGTTGGTTCAATATATGAAAATCAATAAATGTGATTCATCACATAAACAGAACTAAAGACAAAAACCACATGATTAGGTGGCTGGCAAGATGGCCAAATAGGAACAGCTCCAGTCTGCAGCTCCCAGCAAGATCAACACAGAAGGTGGGTGATTTCTGCATTTCCAACTGAGGTACACAGCTCATCTCATTGGGACTGGTTAGACAGTGGTTGTAGCCCACAGAGGCCAAGCTGAAGCAGGGCCAGGTGTTGCCTCACCTGGGAAGTGCAAGGAGTCGGGGAACTCCCTCCCCTAGACAAGAGAAGCCATAAGGGACTGTGCCATGAGGAATGGTCTACTCTGGCCCAGATACTATGCTTTTCCCACAGTCTTTTCAACCTGCAGACCAGGAGATTCCCTCGGATGCCTACACCAGCAGGGCCCTGGGTTTCAAGCACAAAACTGGGTGGCCATTTGGGTGGACACTGAACTAGCTGCGGGAGTTTTTTTTAATACACCAGTGGCACCTGGAACGCCAGTGAGACAGAAGAGTTTACTCCCCAGGAAAGGGGACTAAGAAGCCAGAGAGCCAAGTGGTGGCACCTGGAACGCCAGTGAGACAGAAGAGTTTACTCCCCAGGAAAGGGGACTAAGAAGCCAGAGAGCCAAGTGGTCTCGCTCCACAGATTCCACTCCCTGGAGCCCAGAAAGCGAAGATCCATTGGCTTGAAATTCTCACTGCCAGCACAGCAGTCTGAAGTCAACCTGGGATGATGGAGCTTGGTGGGGGTAGGGGCATTGTCATTACTGAGGCTTGAGTAGGTGGTTTTCCCCTCACAGTATGAACAAAGCCGCCAAGAAATTCAAACCGCAGATTGGGAAAGAGGGTGTGGAGAAACAGGAACACTTTTACACTGTTAGTGGGAGTGTAAATTAGTTCAAACGTTGTGGAAGACAGTGTGGCAATTCTTCAAGGATCTAGAACCAGAAATATCATTTAACCCAGCAATCCCATTCCTGGGTATATACTCAAAGGATTACAAATCATTCTACTATAAAGACACATGCAGCTGTATGTTCACTGCAGCGCTATTCACAATAGCAAAGACTTGGAAACAACCCAAATGCCCATCAATGATAGACTGGATAAAGAAATTGTGGTATGTATACACCATGGAATACTATGCAGCCATAAAATAGGATGAGTTCATGTCCTTTTCAGGGACATGGATGAAGCTGGAAACCATCATTCTCAGCAAATTAACACAGGAACAGAAAACCAAACACCATATGTTCTCACTCATAACTAGAAGTTGAACAATGAGAACACATGGACACAGGGAGGGGAACATCACACACCAGGGCTTGTTGGGGGATGGGAGGCTAGGGGAGGGATAGCATTAGGAGAAATACCTAATGTAGATGATAGTTTGATAGGTGCAGCAAACCACCATGGCACGTGTATACCTATGTAACAAACATGCACGTTCTGCACATGTATCCCAGAACTTAATTTTTAAAAATACATGATTACCTCAATGGATGGAGAAAAGACTTTTGATAAAATTCAACATCCCTTCATGTTAAAAACTCTCAATAAGCTGGGTATTGAAGGAACATACCTCAAAATATTATAATAATAGCTACCTATGACAAACCAATAGCCAATATTATACTTTAATGGACAAAGGCTGGAAGCATTCCCTTTGAAAACTGGCACAAGAGAAGAATGCACTTTCTCACCACTCTTATTCAATATGGTATTGGAATCCCTGGACAGAGCAATCAGGCAAGAAAAAGAAATAAAGGGAATCCAAATAAGAAGAGAAGAAGTAAAACTATTCCTGTTGGCAGACAACATGATACTGTATCTAGAAATCCCCGTAGTCTTCAGCTGATAAACAACTTCAGCAAAGTTTCAAGATACAAAATCAACTTACAAAAATCACTAGCATTCCTATGCAGCAACAAAAACCAAGCTGAGAGCCAAATCCGCAAGGCAATCCCATTCACAATTGCCACAAAAAGAATAAAATATCTAGGAATACAGCTAATCAGGGAGGTGAAAAAGCTCTACAAGGAGAATTACAAAACACTGCTGAAAGAAATCAGAGATGACACAAATGGCTAAACATTCCATGGTCGCAGACAGGAAGAATCAGTATCATTGGAATGGCCATATTGCCCAAAGCAATTTACAGATTCAATGCTATTCCTATCAAACTACCAACAATATTCTTCACAGAACTAGAAAAAACTATTTAAAACGTCATATGGAACAATAACAACAACAAAAAGCCTGAGTAACCAAGGCAATCCTAAGCAAGAAGAACAAAGCTGGAGGCATCACATTACCTGACTTCAAACTATACTACAAGGCTACAGTAACCAAAACAGCATGGTAGTGGTACAAAAACAGGCACATAGACCAATGGAACAGAATAGAGAGCGCAGAAATAAGGCTGCACACCTACGACCATCTGATCTTTGACAAAGCTGACAAAAACAAGCAATGGAGAAAACATTCTCTATTGAATAAATGGTACTACCCATAGGCAGGAAATTGAAGCTGGACCCCTTCTTTACACCATATACAAAAATCAAGTCAAGATGGATTAAAGACTGAAATATAAAACCCCAAACTATAAAAACCCTGGAAGACAACCTAGGTAATACCATTCTGGGCACAGGAATGGACAAATAGTTCACTACAAAAATGTCAAAATCGGCCGGGCGCGGTGGCTCAAGCCTGTAATCCCAGCACTTTGGGAGGCCGAGGCGGGCGGATCACAAGGTCAAGAGATCGAGACCAACCTGGTCAACATGGTGAAACCCCGTCTCTACTAAAAATACAAAAAATTACCTGGGCATGGTGGCACGTGCCTATAAGCCCAGCTACTCAGGAGGCTGAGGCAGGAGAATTGCCTGAACCCAGGAGGCGGAGGTTGCGGTGAGCCGAGATCGCGCCATTGCACTCCAGTCTGGGTAACAAGAGTGAAACTCCGTCTCAAAAAAAAAAAAAAAAAAAAAAAGTCAAAATCAATTGTAACAAAAGGAAAAATTGACAAATGGGATCTAATTAAACTCAAGAGCTTCTGCACAGCAAAAAAAAAGAAAGAAAGAAAGAAAGAAAAGAAAAGATGGAGAGGATATGGAGAAACAGGAACACTTTTACACTGTTGGTGGGAGTGTAAATTAGTTCAACCATTGTGGAAGACAGTGTGGTGAATCCTCAAGGACCTAGAAATAGAAATTCCATTTGACCCAGCAATCCCATTACTGGGTATATATCCAAAGGATTATAAATCATTCTACTACAAGGACACGTGCACACGAACGTTCATTGCAGCACTGTTTACAATAGCAAAGACCTGGAACCAACCCAAATGCCCAATGATGATAGACTGGATAGGGAAAATGTGGTACATATACACCATGGAATATTATGCAGCCATCAAAAACGACGAGTTCGTGTCCTTTGTAGGGACATGGATGAACCTGGAAACCATCATTCTCAGCAAACTGACACAAGAACAGAAAATCAAACACTGTATTTTCTCACTCATAGGTGGGTGTTGAACAATGAGAACACATGGACACAGGGAGGGGAGCATCACACACTGGGGTCTGTCAGGGGGAAATGGGGGAGGGACAGCATGGGGTGGGGAGTTGGGGAGAGATAGCATGGGGAGAAATGCCAGAAATAGGTGATGGGGAGGAAGGCAGCAAATCACACTGCCACGTGTGTACCTATGCAACAACCTTGCATGTTCTTCACATGTACCCCAAAATCTAAAATGCAATTTAAAAAAGGAAAGAAAAGAAAAAGAAAATTATTGTTACAGACCAAAAAAAAAAAAAAAAAGAAAGAAATTATCGAGGAGCTGTGGGAACCTGGGGCACACACACCTCGCCAGCTTAATTTTCACCTCAGTGTCTGCAGCACCCTCCACTTCTCTCCTAGGTGACGAGACCCAGCAGCTAGAAATTCACCATGTCTATTCTCAAGATCCATGCCAGGGAGATCTTGGACTCTTACGGGAATCCCACTGTTGAAGTTGATCTCTTCACCTCAAAAGGTCTCTTCAGAGCTGCTGTATCCAGTGGGGCTTCAACTGGTATCTATGAGGCCCTAGTGCTCCAGGACAATGATAAGACTTGCTATATGGGGAAAGGTGTCTCCAAGGCTGTTGAGCACATCAATAAAACTGTTGTGCCTACCCTGGTTAGCAAGAAACTGAATGTTACACAACAAGACAAGATTGACAAACTGATGATCGGGATGGATGGAACAGAAAGTAAATCTAAGTTTGGTGCAAACGCCATTCTGCGGGTGTCCCTCACCATCTGCAAAGCTGATCCTATTGAGAAGGGGGGGTCCCCCTATACTGCCACATCGCCAACTTGGCTGGCAACTCTGAAGTCATCCTACTAGTTCTGGCATTCAATCTCATCAGTGGTGGTTCTCATGCTGGCAACAAGCTGGTCATGCAGGAGTTCATAATCCTCCCAGTGGGTGCAGTAAACTTCAGGGAAGCCATGCGCATTGGAGTGGAGGTTTATCACAATCTGAAGAATGTCATCAAGGAGAAGTATAGGAAAGTTGCCACCAAAGTGGGAGATGAAGGCAAGTTTGCTCCCAACATCCTGGAGCATAAAGAAGGCTTGTAGCTGCTGAAGACTGCGATTGGCAAAGCTGGCCACACTGATAAGGTGGTCATTGGCATGGACGTAGCAGCCTCTGAGTTCTTCAGGTCTGTGAAGTATGACCTGGATTTTAAGTCTCCCAATGACCCCAACAGGTATGTCTCAGCTGACCAGCTGGCTGACCTGTACAAGTCCTTTATCAAGGACTACCCAGTGGTGTCTACGGAAGATCTCGTTGACCAGGATGACTGAGGAGCTTGGCAGAAGTTCATGGCCAGTGCAGGAATCCAGGTAGTGGGAGATAATCTCACAGTGACCAACCCAAGGAGGATTGCCAAGGTCATGAATAAGAAGTCATGCAACTACCTTCTGCTCAAAGGGAACCAGATTGGCTCCCTGACCAAGTCCCTTCAGGCGTGCAAGCTGGCCCATGCCAATGGTTGGAGTGTCATGGTGTCTCATCATTCTGGGGAGACTGAAGATACCTTCTTCACCAACCTGGTGATGGGGCTGTGAACTGGGCAGACCAAGACTGGTGCCCTTTGCTGATCCAAGTACTTGGCCAAGTACAACCAGCTCCTCAGAATTGAAGAGGAGCTGGGCAGCAAGCCTACGTTTGCTGGCAGGAACTTCAGAAACCCCCTGGCCAAGTAAGCTGTGGGCAGGCAAGCCCTTCAGTTACCTGTTGGCTAATTAGACCCTCCCCTCGTGTCAGCTCAGGCACCTCGAGGCCCCTGACCAACACTTACAGGGGACCTTGCTAATTAGCTCCCCTCACCCACCGCCATGGATTTCGTACCACCTTCTTAGAAGATCTACAGAAGCCAAGCTCCCTGGAACCCTTTTGGCAGCTCTAGCTTTGCAGCTGTGTAATTGGCCGAAATCATTGTTTTTCTTGCCTTAATTTCCAAGTATCTGGAGCCATGTGAGCCTCCAGTGTCGTATCTAGGGTGGCCACAGGCAAGATCCCCAGTGGTTTTGTGCTCAAAATAAAAAAACCCAGTGACCCATGAAAAAAAAAGAAACTCTCAACAGAGTAAATAGACAACCTACAGAATGGGGGAAAATATTTTGGAAACCATGCATCTAACAAAGGCCTAATATACAGCATCTGTAAGGAACTTAAACAAATTTGCAAGAGAAAAACAAACAACCCCATTAAGAAGTAGGCAAACATGAACAGACACTTTTCAAAAGAAGACATATATGTGGCCAAGAAGCATATGAAAAAAGCTCATCATCACTGATCATTAGAGAAATGGAAATCAAAATTACAATGAGATGCTATCTCACACCTCTGTCAGAATGGCTATTATTAAAAAGTCAAAAAAAAATAACAGATGCTGATGAGATCATGGAGAAAAGGGAACACTTATACACTGTTGGTGGGAGTGTAAATTAGTTCAACCACCGTGGAAAGCAGTACGGCAATTCTTCAAAGAGCTATAAATAGGACTACCATTCAACCCAGCAATCCCAATACTGAGTATACACCCAGAGAAATAGAAATCATTCTATCTTAAAGACACATGCATGTGAATGTTCATTGCAGCACTATTCACAATAGCAAAGACATGGAATCAACCTAAATGCCCATCAGTGTCATATTGGATAAAGAAAATATGGTACTTACACACCATAGAATACTATGCTGCCATAGAAGAGAATGCACTTGTGTCTTTTGCAGGAACATGGATGGAGCTAGAGGCAATTAGCCTTAGCAAACTAATGCAGTAACAGAAAACTACGTATCATATGTTCTAACTTATAAGTGAGAGCTAAAGGATGAGAACTCATGAACACAGAAAGGGAACAACAGACACTGGGACATACTTGAGGGTGGACGTTAGGAGAAGGGAGAGGAGCAGAAAAAATAACTATTGGGTACTAGGCTTAATACTTGGGTGATGAAATAATCTGTACAATAAAACCCTGTGACATGAGTTTACCTATATAATAAACTTGCACATGTACTTCTGAACTTAAAAGTTTAAAATAAATATTTTTAAAGAAGCTTCCCAGGGACTGAAATTGCTAGGGGAGCTTTCAGAACTCTTGGTGTGAAGTAAGTGAGGCAATTTCCAGTGTTCTTACCCCATTTTATTCTACACCTCATCATTCACTTTCACAGTCCCCCAGGAGGGCTCTTGCCCATACTCAGTACTCAAGGTCTTTTCTGATTTCTCATCAAAGTTAACCAGTCTTCCCAGGCATGGTGGTGTGTGCCCACAGTCTCAGCTACTTGGGAAGCTGAGATGGGAGGATATGTTGAGCCCAGGAGTTGAAGGCCTTCCTGGGCAACATAGTGAGATCCCATCTCTAAAATAAATAAATAAATGAGCAAAGAATTTACCAGTCTCTAGGATGAGATGAACCAATCTATGCTAAGGTATTAATACTTGATAATACAGTATTCCAAAAAGTAGGGGCATTAGAATAGGATAATTGAGAAAGCACATGGAGTACATACAAAGGGAATTTGGGGGATCAGGTCCTGGAGGCACTGGGCTTAATTAGTGGGCTTAATTAACGGGCTTAATCCATTGCATGAATTTCTTCAAGTTGATTCCTTGTTGAAACTCATCACTTGGACTGTTAACCACATGTCCTTCCATAGCCCCTACTCTCTTCAGTATGTAGATGCACTTTTAGTAAAATTGATCTTGAAAGAAAAGATAAGCAATACCTTTTAATAATTGACATGAACTCCAGTACAACTTAATATCTATATGGCTTGATATTTAATATTATACCCCATGTATGGTTGTTTTATTTTCTCATAGACACATGTCTCTAACTCAAGTAAGGGCTGAGGCCATATCTTCTACTTCTTTTCTGCCCATGGCACTTAGCTGAACCTATACACAGAGTAATTATTCAATACTTGTCAAAGAATTTAAGCAACACCCGATGATTGACTCTAAGAGAATATTTAATATCACATGGTTTTTGTATGTGTGTATGTTTTACACACCGATCAAATCTCCTCTTTCTTCTCTCCATTTTGGTTACTACTATCTCCTGGTTACCACCATCTCCTATAGTAGATAATCTTTTAAGTAGCTACACAGCACAGCACTTCTTGCTTCTCTCAGTACTCCTCTTCTACCTATATAGATAGAAAGCCATGTTAATATTATGTGACTCTGACCCTATGGCTGCAGTTGATTAGGGATAGTACCTGATATGGCTTTAGCCAATCAGATTCTCTTTCCTGGAAATTTTTCATTGGGACCTAGAGTTGGCTAGTTGGTCTCTGTGTAGAAAAAAAAAAGCCAAGAAAGTCATTTTATAAAAAGAGAGATGCCAAGATGAACTTCCTGGGTTCCTGTGCTGGCTTTCTGGTTCCTATTACCGATTTCTTCTTGAAGTTGGGTCACATCCTGCCTATAGATACCATAAGACCTCTGGCATTTTTATTTTGTAAATGATCATTTATTAATTTTTACTTAAGCCAGCTTGAGATACTATTAACTACTTAAAGCCAGACTCTTCCATCCCATTATAAAAACGTCTATCAAAGGGGAGTAAGGCAATCAGACTCCAAGATCAAGGTACTAGCAGATTTTGTGCCCAGTGAGTACCTGTTTCTCATAGATGGTGCTTTCTATGGCGCCTCTCCACTGTTCCATATGGCCTCGTATAGACAAACGACCTCCCTCTGGCAACTTTTATAGGGCCACTAATGCCATTCATTAGGGCAGAGCCCTAGGAGGAAACTCCTAATGGAAACACTATCACATTGGGGATTAGACTTTAACACATGAATTTGGGGGCACACAAACATTCAGACCATATAGTATCTCTTATCAGCTATACAGTTTGCAAGTAGTATTTTCTCCCATTCTGTGGGTAGCCTTTTCATTTTGTTGATTATTTAGTTTACTACGTGGAAAATTTTTAGTTTCATATAATTCTACTTGTTCATTTTTTAAGCTGTTTAATTTTTTAATGCAGAATTTGAAACTATGAAACAACATGGTAAGAAAAAATATTGAGCCATCTCACTCCAAACCATGGTTTAACCACAGTTCACATTGGCATGGAGGAAGGGTGAAAAAAAAAAAACACACCTGGTTTCTTATAACTCTCACCAAAGGTGGCAGATGTCAATTCCATGTGAATTGAACATTGGCTGAACACTAAACGATAATCTGTGTGAGAGAATGAGTTTATATTAGATTATTCCTACCTCATTATAATATACATGTTAATATTGAGATAATTTTCTCAAAATTTACACTAAGTAGCCTGATGTGAGTCTATCCTCTACTTACTTTCCCTCAGTTGTGTTTCGTTACCTTACTTGCTAGTCCATATTTGGAGCCGTCTTTACATTCTTCCTATTTAACCTTCTCAGTGGGCTCTGCGTAGCCCTGAAGGAAATGTCTCCCTACAAAAAACCACTAGCCTGCTTTCAAATTCAGGCCTCTGTATTTTCCCTCAGTTTTAGGTGTTTTCTTTTTGTTTGTTTTTCACTTTTGGAATAAATTTAGATTTACAGAAAATTTGCAAAGATAGTACAGAGAATTCTAATATATTCCCATCCAGTGTTCCCCAAGGTTAACACATTATATTATCCTGGTACATTGTCAAAACCAAGAAACTAACACTGATACACTGCCATTATCTAAATTCCAGACTTAGATTTCACCAGTTTTTCCACTAATGTCCTTTTTATATTTCAGAATCCAATCTAGAATACTGCCTTGTGTTTAGCTGGCCTTCCTTTTAATCGGCAATAGGCAACCAGAAATTTGAGGGCAACCCATCTCTTGTTCAGGACATCCCTTGTTAGAGAAAAGCTGTTTTTACTTTTTACAAAACCATAAAGGCATGAAAACTGGAAAATCTGCCTAGTACGTATGTTTGCTGGTTCCTGAGGACATGATTGCTCCACTGGTTCTTCTTCTGCCCCACTCTTGAGATCCTGCATCAGCAACTTTCTCCAACATGTAATGTGGCTTTTTCTACGCAAGAATGGTTTCCTGCAATTTTTCCATCTATACCTGGGGGAAATTAGAAACAATGCATAATCTCCAAAACTCGTTTAATAATTCCAGCAATGCTTCACCTCTGCAGCCTCTTCTTCTCTAAAGAAAACCATAGTCCTCTCTGGCTCTTGTTAGATTCGGTCTCCTGGTTAAGTTCTTTCTCCCTCCCTTTTTTTTTCACGTCAGATGGGTAATGTGCTGAGATGTCATGACAAGGTTTAAGGGAGGCACATCGAACACAAGAGCATGAAAATCCAATCATCACTTATTAACTACAAAGGAATCTGGTCAAGCTCTTTCATCTTTTTTCAGTTATCTCCCTCTTTCACTGCAAGTGCACGCTCCACTTAACTAGCCCACCCTAGTAATTTTGAAAGGACCAAGCTCACAAAAGGAAGAGATTTATGTCTTCTGGTACAGGGGTGGGGCTGGTATTAGTGAAGGCATGGGACGCTATATGGATGTTCCTCTGTGTGCGCTTTTGCATTAAAATCATCCCAGACACTTTCTAAATCACATCATCTAGGACAGTTCTGGAGCAGGGGATAAAGTAAGAGTCAGCTGTAGGGATGCATTGAAAGTCAGCTTTGGAGCTGGGCATGGTGGCTCATGCCCGTAATTCCAGCACTTTGGGAACTCAAGGCAGCTGGATCACTTGAGGCCAGTAGTTCGAAACCAGCCTGGTCAACATGGTGAAACCCTGTCTCTACTAAAAATACAAAAATTAGCCAGGCATGGTGGCGCCTGTAATCCCAGCTATTCAGGAGGCTGAGGCAGAAGAATCGCTTGAACCTGGGAGGCAGAGGTTCAGTGAGCTGAGATCACACCACTGTACTCCAGCCTGGGCAACAGAGTGAGACTGAAGAGAAGAGAATAGAAAAGAAGAGTTAGATTTGGCCTTAATATTTGGGCAAAATCTGCTCTCACCTTTGTCCTTACCCTTTGGAAGGCCAAATGTCTACCTCAACATTACTTCTGCCATCCCAGAACTGGTGCAAGATGTGATCTTATCTGTTATCATCATATATAACCAGTACCAAACTGCCAGTAATATGAACAAAGAATATAATTTAGATTTATTTTTAATATCTAAATATTTTCAAATACAGGTAAGCATTCTAGATGTCAATTGGGATGAAAACCTCCCTATATGTTGAAATGTTTCAGTCATTTGAAGTATAAATATATATTTATTATGGCAGGAGTTAAATGCTACAATACTTAATGGTGATTATGAATGCATCTAATTTTATGTACAAACATAGGAACTTACAAAAAGTTATTAATAAATAGGAAAATAGGTGAACACTCAATTCAAATATTAAAGGCTAGACATTGTGGCTCATGCCTGTAATCCCAGCACTTTGGGGGATCAAAGTGGGAAGATTGCTTGAACCCAGGAGTTTTAGACTACAAATTTTTGTTTTTTAAATTAGCCAGGTGTGGTGGCACACATCTGTAGTCCCAGCTATTCAGGAGGCTAAGGTGGAAAAAATCACTTGAGCCTAAGAGTTTGAGGTTACAGTGAGCTAGCTATGATTGCACCACTGCACTCCATCCTGAGCCATAGCGTGAGACCCCGTCTCAAAAACCAAAAATAAAATATTATGATAATATGCAGTAGCCAAATACATTGAAGATAATCATATTCTTTTTGAGCAAATAATTTTTTAAATTACAAAACAAAAATAAATTTGATATAATTCTAATATTTGTAGAATTATTATTTTGTATTGGCATTCAGAACAATAAACAAAATAACCTTTAACAACTTTATTGGCTGGGGGCGGTGGCTCACGCCTGTAATCCCAGCACTTTGGGAGGCTGAGGTGCGCGGATCACAAGATCAAGGGATCGAGACCATCCTGGACAACATGGTGAAAACTGGTCTCTACTAAAAATACAAAAAATTAGCTGGACATGGTGGCGCACAACTGTAGTCCCACCTTCTCAGGAGGCTGAGGCAAGAGAATTGCTTGAACCCAGGAAACAGAGCTTGCAGTGAGCCGAGATCGCACCACTGCACTCCAGCCTGGTGACAAAGCGAGACTCTGCCTCAAAAAAATAAATAAATAAATAAAAAATAATAACTTTATTGGCTGAGCGCGGTGGCTCATGCCTGTAATCCCAGCACTTTAGGAGGCCAAGTCTGTGGATCACATGAGGTTAGGATTTTGAGATCAGCCTGGCCAACGTGGCGAAACCCTGTCTCTACTAAAAATACAAAAATTAGCTGGTTGTGGTGGCATATGCCTGTAGTCCCAGTTACTCCTGAGGCTGAGGTAGGAGAATCGCCTGAACCTGGGAGGTGGAAGTTGCAGTGAGCTGAGATCGTGCCATCGCACTCCGGCTTGGGTGACAGAGCGAGACTCTCTCAAAAACAAAAAAAAATTTAATTTTTAATTGTTTAATTATAAGACCATGAGTGTTTTAAGAAAAAGTCTTATTTGAAAATACTTCATAGCTTATGAAGACAAAATAAAAGCTAAATGTCAACTTTTCTACCTCGGAATTTCATGAGAAAAAAAATCCAAAATCACACAGCAGACAAGATAAATCATGTTTCATCCAAATATAGTAATAATGTAGTGACTATATAAAGACAAGGAAATGTAGAGACAAGTAAGGTAACCAATGCTCGTTTGATTCTCATTAAGCAAACTTCAAAACCACAGACTTTACAGGAATCCTTTAAGGCACTTCCTTATTGTGTTAAGTCTATGGAGTTTAAGAATCTAAACAAAACTTGTTGAAATGATGCTTATGGACTGCCAGCCATTTTCAGTAGTTGAAATTGAAGGATTTTTGAGATGTGCCCAAGCTATGAATCTCAGGAACAAAATTCCCTCTAAAAATTAAGTTACTGGAAAATGTTTTATCTGAATTATATTCTACTGTGCGCAGAAATGATTAGCGATACTATTAGCTGTGCTACTGCTAAAATTTTGTGCATTGTACCTTTGGACATGCAAAAAAAGGAGAAATTCTTTTTAAAATTACACAGCACAATGAATTAATGCTTTTGCTGTACTTTGCTTACAGTAGCAGTTAGCTATTGCTATGTTATTTTTAAAACCACCCCAAAACTTCGTGGTTTTAATAAACCACAATTTACTATTACTTTAATAAACCACCATTTATTACTGAAGTGTTTTAATAAACCACCATTTATTACTGAAGGGTTTTAATAAACCACCATTTATTACTGAAGGGTTTTAATAAACCACCATTTATTTGGCTAACAGTTTGTCCGTTTAATTCGGGCTCAGCTGGGCAGTTCTTCTGGGCTCAGTTGGGCTCCTTCATGTGTCTGTGGTCAACTGTAGGTCAGCTAGGCAAATCTGCTTCTGGGGTTAACTGGATGCAGACATGCAATGAATGCTAAGATACAAGTGGCAATTCACAGATAATTTTTGTTTTTGTTTTTTCTTTGAGATGGAGTCTCGCTCTGTCACTCAGGCTGGAGTGCAGTGGTGGGATCTCGGCTCACCGCAACCTCCACCTCTCAGATTCAAGCGATTCTCTCGCCTTAGCTTCCCAGGTAGCTGGGATTACAGGCGTCTGCCACCACATCCAGAGAATTTTCGTATTTTCAGTAAAGGCAGGGTTTCACCATGTTGGCCAGGCTGGTCACCAATTCCCCACCTCCAGTGATTCATCCACCTCGATTTTCCGAAGTGCTGGGATTACAGGTGTGAGCCACCATGCCCAGCCAGTATCTTAAGAGTCTATTATATTGCTCTATGAACACATCTAGGTCCACTGTTCAAAGACGAATTTCTCTCAAAAGATTGAATAAAACATCAAGAGCTGGTTTTCATTCTAGTTAAGATGTAGAAGCTCATTCCACCCTGCCTCTCCCACTGAATGCAGCTATAAAACCTGGATGGAATGCATGAAGCATCTATTTGAGAACTCTGTAAAGTATGTGGTAGCAGCCATGTTGGAAAAGAAGACGAGAATTCAAAGTAAACTTGCAATCCTGTCACAGCGTGGACAGCAGCACTGGCTGCAGCACTAGAAGGGCTTTGCAGCGGCCTGTGGCTCTGAGGAGGTGTGGAAGCAAGACGGGGGAGCAAACACCCATTGGTTTGTTTCCCTCTCTCTCTTTCCTTCCAGACGTGGGCACAGTCACATGAAATATTAATACATGGCAGAATGGACTAACTAAAATCCCAGTTTTTGTGTCAGAGGACTCAAAATGGAAGGCCTAGAATCCTGAAAGTATGAGAAAGATGGCAGAGAGGGCAAGAGGAAAAGTTCAGAAAAATGACATCATGAAACTGTTTATGAACTCCTTAGAGACCTGTACACCAAAAAAAGTCATTTAAAAGGAGGTTATATTGGCCAGGCATGGTGACTCATACCTGTAATCCCAGCACTTTGGGAGGCCAAGGTGGGTGGATCGGAGGTCAGGAGTTCCAGTCTGGGCAACATGGTGAAACCTCATCTCTACAAAAAATACAAAAATTAGCCATGGGTGGTGGCAGGCGCCTGTAATCCTGGCTACTTGAGAGGCCCAGGCATGATGAGAATCGCCTGAGCCTGAGAGGCAGAGGTTGTAGTGAGCCAAGATCTTACCACTGCACTCCAGCCTGGGTGACAGAACAAGACTATGTCTCTCTCTATATATATTAATAAAAATATTCAGCATGAAAACTTCTTTTTTTTTTTACTTTGAGACAAGGCCTCACTCTGTTGCCCAGGCTGGAGTGCAGTGACACAGTCACAGCTCACTGCAGCCTGGAATTCCTGGGTTCAAGTGATCCTCCTGCCTCAGCCTCTCGACTAGCTGGTGAAATGAGACTTCTCTTATCCCCCTTGCCAAGCATGCGACAGAGGTGTGGTTCCCTTCTTCAGTGCCCGGCTCCTCAAACCCCTAGGGGGAGCATGCTGACAAGCAGGTGCAGAGGCAGTGGGGAGTGCTTTTGGGCTCTGGCCCCACAGAAGGACTCCTGAAGCCTCAGGGGATGTGTCCCATGGCTTGTGTTAGTCAGCTCAATAGACCCTCTGCCTTATCGCAAGGACAGGGGGAGAGTGTGACAGCCTGAGTTCTTGCCCAGTGTGCCGAAAGAATCAGATCATATGTGGGCTGCAAAGTTGAGTGCCAGGTTTTATTGAATGGCAGATGTGGCTCTCAGCTAGATGGATGGAGCGCTGGAATCTGGGAATGGAGTGGAAAGGTAGTCTTCCCCTGGAGTTGGGCCACCTAGTGGTGGGACTCTACTCCAGCTGCCCAGGGCAGAACTCCCAGTGGCATCTTTGCCACCCCACTGTTGCTGGTCTGCTGATGTCTGCTGGCGTGTTCCTCTGCTCCTCTCAATGTCCAGCTGCTTGCGTCTGTGCCTGCTAGGGCTTAGGTTTTTATGGGCACAGGATGGCAGAAGAGCAGGGGCATGGCAGGCCAAAAGGCAACTTTTTGGGTGTGGAAACAGAAACACCTGTCCTCATTCAGGTCCAAAGGCACAGGCCCGAGGGTAGAGCCCTCAACAGGGATCCCACCTTTCTCTACCTAGCACTTGCCTGCTCGGTTCCCATACTACTGGGACTACAGGCTGTGCTACCACAGCTGGATAATTTTAAAATATTTTTGCAGAGATGATGTCTTGCTTTGTTGCCCAGGCAGCCAGTTTTGAACTACTGGCCTCAAACAATCTTCCTGCCTTAGTCTCCCAAAGTATTGGGAGTTATACGTGTGAGCCACCTTGTGTGGCTGAAAACCTCATTTTTAAACAAAAAACATTTAATAATGTTTCAATACAACTTCGAATTTACTATTGCATTCCAGAAATTTTCTGATAGCATTATTGAGTTTAGTTTAGGCCTTGGCTTCAGGTAAATATTGATTTTAACACTTGACCATTTAGCATTTTGCCTAAATTTGTATTCAGTCACCCCTAGTCTCCAATTAAATAAGAATGGCAGGATCAGTAAGACTATGCTCCATTTAGCCTGATGGGCATTTTCTGATTCAGCCAACAAGTCATGTGTACTGGCTTTTCCTCAATTTCTGAGGAAATTCTGACATAAAGCATCCATTTACTACTTCAAAGTGATATTAAGTTATAAAAGTACTACTGAAATTGAGCAGTACTTTCATAACAATAGCACTTTGAAGTAAGAAGATAGATGTTTTATCTATTCCCATTAGCAGAAGGTTTTATTGTAACAAGCTACGCATGACAGCTACAGGAGAGAAGCTTCAGGCTGGGCGCAGAGGCTCACGCCTGTAATCTCAACATTTTGGGAGGACAGGGCGGGTGGATCACTTGAGGTCAGGAGTTGCAGACTAGTCTGGATAACATGGCAAAACCTCCTCTCTACTAAAAATACAAAAATATTTAGGGTATGGCAGTGCGTACCTGTAGTCCAGCTACTTGGGAGGCTGAAGTGGGAGGATGAGCACGAGAGGTTGAGGCTGCACTGAGCTATAACACTGCACTGCAGTCTTGGCCACAGAGCGAGACCCCATCTGGAAAAATCAAAATCACCATTCTGAGTAGATATTCCCCATTTATCAAGTTCGGCAATAACAATCCTGTACAGTAAGTTTATTCATTCAGTTAGCTAGGTGTATCTTTTAAACTAGTTTATCTTTGGTGGCTTTGGTTGGCATTAGGAAGTTTCATTGCTCAAAGCTAGATCTTTCCCGACCTTTTTCATGACTGAGGTTTCGTTGTTTTAAAGTTTTGCAGTCTAAAATCATGATGGTGATGCTCTCTAGTTTAGAGTTTAGGGGTCTGATTCATCTCTGTGCAGGCTACAACCTGCTTCCCAAGAGTTTCATTGGTCTTGACAGTGAATATTCCCTTGGCCTACCTCCACACAGACAGGCAGTCAGTGGCTTTCTATTGAAGGACAGTTCCTGTCTTTCTATTTAAGGACAGTTTCAACCTCCAACTCCCGGGTTCAAGCAATTCTCCTGCCTCAGGCTCCCAAGTAGCTGGGATTATAGGCATGTGCTACCACGCCTGGCTAATTTTGTATTTTTAGTAGAGACAGGGTTTCTCCATGTTGGTCAAGCTGGTCTTGAACTCCCAGCCTCAGCTTCCCAAAGTGCTGGGATTACAGGTGTGAGCCACCGCACCCCATCATGGCTTATCTTTCATTTGAGTTCACATTTAAGAACATGACTCTGTACTTTGGCAAACACAGAATAGTTGTGCTCTAAGGATTTTGCAGAGAACATACCCTCAAACTCACAGTTGCTCATACTTATGAAAAGCTCAGCTGAGAGATGTAATATTTATAGAGGATCACCTGAAGGCTAAGAAGCTTCTGTTTCTCTAGTCAAACATGTATCCCTAGATAAAAGTGAGATCATCATGAAAACTGTATTTGTGGACTAAACTGATTTGCCTACCCCTCCTCACACACACACAGAGAATTGCTTTTGGTGTAAAGACTATATTTTTTTTAGAGAAGCTTTAGAATCATGGGAAAGTCAAGAGGAGGATAAAGAGGCCGGGCGCGGTGGCTCATGGCTGTAATCCCAGCACTTTGGGAGGCCGAGGTGGGTGGATTATCTGAGGTCAGGAGTTCAGGACCAGCCTGGCCAACATGGTGAAACCCTATCATCTCTACTAAAAATACAAAAATTAGCCAGATGCGGTGGTCCATGCCTGTAATCTCAGCTACTCCGGAGGCTGAGGCAGGAGAATCGCTTGAACTCGGGAGGCAGAGGTTGCAGTGAGGCAAGATCGCACCATTGCACTCCAGCCTGAGCAATAATAGCGAAACTCCATGTCAAAAAAAAAAAAAAAAAAAAAGAGGAGGGTAAAAAGATTTCCCATACACTCCCTTCCCCTATACATGCCCAACCCTTCTAATTATCAACATGCCCCACTAGAGTGGTACATTTGTTACAATTGATGAACACACACTAGTACACTAATACATCACTATTGCCCAAAGTCCACAGTTTACACTAGGGTAACAGTTGATATACTTTCTATGGGTTCGGACAACTGTATACACATTTATCCACCATTAGATTATCATGCAGAATAGTTTCACTGCCCTAACAATCCTGTGTGTTTCTCCTATTCAGCCTTCCCTCTTTACCAACCCTTGGCGATCACTGATCTTTTTCACTGTCTCCATAGGTTTGCTTTTTCCAGAATGTCATATAGTCGGAATGATAAAGTATTCAGCGTTTTCAGACTGGCTTCTTTCACTTAGAAATATGCATTTAAGGTTCCTCCACGCATTTTCATGGCCTGATAGCTCATTTCTTTTTAGAATTGAATTTAACATTCCCTTGTCTAGATGTAACACATTTCATCCATTCACCTACTGGAAAACAACTCGATTGCTTTCAAGTTTTGTAATTATGAACAAATGTGCTATAAATAAACATACATGTGCAGGTTTATGTGTTGATGCAAGTTCTCAATTCCTTTGACTAAATACCAAGGACCACGATTGGTACTGGTACCATATGCATCATATAGTAGCAGTATGTTTTTTAGTTTTTGGTTTTTGGGTTTTTTGAGATGGAGTCTCACTCTGTCACCAGGCTGGAGAGCAGTGGCGCGACCTCGGCTCACTGCAACCTCCACCTCCTGGGTTCAAGCGATTCTCCTGCCTCAGCCTCCCAAGTAGCTGGGACTACAGGCGCCTGCCACCACACCTGGCTAATTTTTGTATTTTTAGTAGAGACGGGGTTTCACCTTGTTGTCCAGGATGGTCTCGATCTCTTGACCTCGTGATCCACCTGCCTTGGGCTCCCAAAGTGCTGGGAATACAGGCGTGCACCACTGCGTCCTGCTAAGAGTATGTTTAGTTTTGTAAGAAACTGCCACTGTCTTTCGAAGTGGCTGTACCATTTTGCATTCCCACCAGCAATGAGTAACAGCTCCTGTTGCTCCACATCCTCATTAACATTTGGTGGTGTCAGTGTTCTGGATTTTGGCCATTCTAATGGGTACATAATGGTATCTCATTGTCATTTTAATTTAGATTTATATTTCCCTGATGACATATAATATGAATGATCTTTTCATGTGATTATTTACCATCTGTGTATCTTTTTTGGCGATATGAGGACTTTGATCAATTTTTTTAATTGGGCTATTTACTTATTGTTGAGTTTTAAGAGTTCTTTGCAGCCAGCCATGGTGGCTCACGCCTATAATCCCAGCACTTTGAGATGCTGAGGCAGGCGGATCACCTGAGGTCAAGAGTTTGAGACCAGCATGGCCAACATGATGAAACTCCTCTATCAAAAATACAAAAATTAGCTGGGCATGGTGGTGCGCACCTGTAATCCTGGCAGGAAAATTGCTTGAACCCAGGAGGTGGACGTTGCAGTGAGCCAAGATTGTACTACTGTACTCCAGCCAAGGTAACAGAGCAAGACTCCATCTCAAGAAAACAAAAGAAAAAGAGTTATTTGTTTACATTATTAGGCCATTTTTTCACTGCAACAGAGAAATAACTGAGACTGAGTAACTCATTTGAAAAGAGATTTAATTGGCCCAGAAGTTCTGCAGGCTACACAGGAAGCATAGGGGCATGTTTTTGGGGAGGCCGCAGAAAGCTTCCAGCCATTACGGAAGGCAAAAAGGGAGCAGGCAAATCACATGGCGAGAATGGGAGTGAGAGAGAGTGGGGTGTGGGAGAGGTATCACACATTTTTTAAAATCACCGTATCTCGTGAGAACTCACTCACTATGGTGAAGGTAACACCAAGCCATGAGGGATCCACCCACATGACCCAAGCAGACCCCACCTCCAACATTGAGGATTACAATTCCACATGAGATTTGGGCGGGGACAAATATCCAAATCATATCACATTATTTTTTATAACAGTCCTTTATCATAAACGTCTTTTGCAGGTATTTTCTCCCAATCTGTGGAGAATTGCTTTTTTTTTTTTTTTTTTTTTGAGACAGTTTCGCTCTGTCACCCAGGCTGAAGTGCAGTGGCATGATCTTGGCTCACTGCAACCTCCGCCTCCCAGGTTCAAGCGAGTCCCCTGCCTCAGCCTCCTGAGTAGCTAGGACTACAGACTAATTTTTTGTATTTTAGTAGAGAAAGGGTTTCACCATGTTGGTCAGGATGGTCTCAATTTCCTGACCTCTTGATCCACCCGCCTCAGCCTCCCAAAGTGCTGGGATTACAGGTGTGACCCACCATGCCCAGCCGAATTGCTTTTAATGAATTCCACTTTGGCATTACACTAATGGCCTATACTAAGGGATATCATAAGAAATACTAGAAACATGAAGTTTTACTTACTGTTAGGTTCTTCCTTCCATTGCCAGGATACCATTTTATGACAACCCATAAGTGGTAGGCCTAATCTGAAAAACTGGTTTTGTTTTATATGCTCAAGGACACCGTGAATACTGTAACTAATTACTTTTTACTCTTGACATTCATCTTGCTTTTTATATTGTTGTATTTCTTTTTTAACAAAATGGGGGTAAACATTAATGGCGATTTAGCTCACTCTAAAGTTATGGCAAATGGGCTTTCCAGTTGATTGGTGCCATCTTGTCTGCTCTTTACTGTACACGTGGCTGACAAAGAGAAGGGAAGATGGAGCCACCATCTTGAACATGTCTAGTTCCTAGTTCCTGCCAGCATTCACCCTTGCAAGCTCCTAGCTGGCCTGCATATATCTGAGGCTCGACTTTACAGGTTGCTCTTTGCTAATGATTTGGGGCTGCTTTTCATTAAAAAGAAAAGCCTTACCGAGGGGTCCCATGCCCTTGCTATCTGCCTAATTCCTTCTTAACTCCTCACCTCACATAGTTACATGTTTTGCAGTGAGAACACTTAAGACTTACAGCAAATTTCAAGTAGATGTTATTAACTATAGTCACCACGCTGTACATTTGATCTCCCAAACTTTTTACCAAAAGTTTGTACACTTTGTTCAAAATCCCATTTCTCTGCTCCCTCTTAGACCATGGCAACCACCTTTCTACTTTCTCTTTCTATGAGTTTGACTGTTTGAAATTCCATACATGAGTGAGGTCATGCAGTATTTGCCTTTCTGTGCCTGGGGTTTATTTCACTTAGCATAATATCCTCTAGGTTCATCCTTGTTGTCACACTTGGCAGTATTTTCTTCTTTTTTGAGGCTTTTGTTCTTTTTACTGTTGTTTAAGCTCTCTAATCACAACTATACAGTTTTCAATTTTTTTTTTTAATCACAGCTATGAAGAATACATATTTTCCCCCCTTCCCAGATCAAGGGCCTAGAAATATCTTTTAAACAATAGTAAATTAACTAGTCTTCCAAAAACCACCATATACTGTCTGTGTACGATCACCTTAGAGTCTATTTATTTGGTAGCAAAAATAGCCTGAAAGGTCTGTTTCCACAGATCAAATTCTCTCAGCTTATGAGTAATTATTTCTTTCCCTTCTTCGTTTTTTCCCTTTCTCCCTTCCACTTTTGGGCTTTCAATATTTTGATATGGAAATTTTCAAACACAGAAGTTGATAGCATTTTACAGTGAAAATTCATATCCCACCTGGAATCTACAACTAACATTTTATCTATATGTATCTATTCATCTCATCCATAAACTCATCTTATTTTTGACACATTTTGAGACAAGTTGAAGACATCAGTGTATTTCACACTGAAATATTTCAGTACACATATCAACTAAAGTTAAACTTTTACTTATGGTTTTTATTAGGTAAAATATAATGTGAAATGCACAAATCTTTTATGCAAGGATTTGAGTCACATAGGCCAAAACTGATGATGTTACAAGGATAGTACCATCACCACAGCAATTCCCTCATGTTCTCATGTCAATCCTGGCTTCTATACTCCTAAAGCAGTAACTGTTAGGATTTTTTCCACCATAGAACTGTTTCATTTGTGTTAGAACTTCATGTAAGTGAAATTATACAGTATGTATACTCTTTCGTAGCTGGCTGCTTCTTCTGTAAGGTTTTTGAGATTTGTCCTCCTTGTAGTGTGGCTTGGTAGTTCAGTCCTTTCCAATGCTGAGTTGTGTTCTACTGTATAAATATACTTAGGTTCATTTATCTATTTTTCTGTTGATAAAACTTGGGCTATTACCTGTTTGGAACTAGCATCAATAAAGCTGCTATGAACATTCTTGCACAAGTCTTTTTGAGGACTTTTATTTATCTTGGGTAAACACCTATGAGAGGCATTGCTAGATCATAAGGTATATGTGTCTTTAGCTTAATAAGAAATGGCCAGCCAAAAGGGCTGGGATTACAGGCAAGCCACTGCACCCAGCCCCATCCTAGTGTTAATTTCTATGTACACGAAAGCCAAGAACTCAAAGCACAAACCATGGTGACAGATCTACAATATGCCCCAAATTGATTTTGTGTATACTGTGAGAAAGGAGTAGAGCTGAATATTTTTTCATATGGTTATCCAGTTTTTGAACCACTATTTTACTCAGCAAGCTAGCAGTATATAAAGTTAAGATACAGAAATCAATAGCCTTCATGTACACTAACAGTAACCAGTTAGAGAAGATAATGGTACAGGAAAGCCACCTTCAAATAGCAATAATGAAGGTAAGCTTAAGAAATGTGCAAAACCTATTTGAGGAAAACCTTAAAACACTTCTGGAAGGCACAAAGTAGACTTGAACAAGTGGAAAGATATCCCTGTTCTTAACAAGAACAGCTCACCTTTGCAAGGACTGATGAGGAGGAGATATCAGTCCTCCTGAAGTTAATTTTGTGTTCATATCTTTCTGTCTGTCTGTCTACCTACATAGTAGAGACAGGGTCTCCTTATGTTACCGAATTCCTGGGCCCAAGTGATCTTCCCATCTCAGCTTCCCAAAGTGCTGGGATTATAGGCATGAGCCACCATACCTGGCCAAGTTAAGTTTTAAATTTAACACAATCCTAATAAAATACTAACAAGGTTTTTAATGGAGCTATACAAGTTGACACTTTCCATATGATAAAATAAGCATGCAACAATAGCTTGCAAAACACCGAAAAAGGAAACAATGCATGGAATGCTAAAAAAGACTAAAGAGCCTTACAAATCAAACAGTGTGGTACTCCCTATGTGAATAGACAGGCTGGCAAGTGAAACAGAAAAGAAAGTCCAGAGATGTATGCTAAGTACATAGGGAAATTTATTGTATGATAAAGGTGACAGACAGCTCAAATCACTGGGGCAAAGATGACCATTTTAATAAACAGGGCTGAATAGTCATTTGAATAAAGATAAAATTAGATTCATACCTCACACCTTACACAAGAATCAATTTCAAACGGGTTAGAAATCTGAATAAAGAAATTAAACCGGCCGGGCGCGGTGGCTCAAGCCTGTAATCCCAGCACTTTGGGAGGCCGAGGCGGGTGGATCACGAGGTCGAGAGATCGAGACCATCCTGGTCAACATGGTGAAACCCCGTCTCTACTAAAAATACAAAAAATTAGCTGGGCATGGTGGTGCATGCCTGTAATCCCAGCTACTCAGGAGGCTGAGGCAGGAGAATTGCCTGAACCCAGGAGGCGGAGGTTGTGGTGAGCCGAGATCGCGCCATTGCACTCCAGCCTGGGTAACAAGAGCGAAACTCTGTCTCAAAAAAAAAAAAAAAAAAGAAATTACACCATATAACCATATAAGTCCTAGAAGAAAATTTGGGTGAATTCCTGTATAATCTGGGTTTCTAACTATGACTCAAAGTCCAGATGAAATAAAAAATTAATACATTTGACCACATAAAGGTTTTTAAAAACTTTTGCATGGAAGAAAAATAGCATAAGCAAAGTCAAAGACAAATGACAATCTCAAGGAAAGTATCTGCAACATGTATCACAAATAAAGGGCAAATATTTCTAATATCTAAAGAACTCTTAAAAATTGAGGAGAAGCTCAGCAGGGGTGGCTCACAGCTGTAATCCTACCACCTTGGGAGGCCAAGGTAGGAGGATCACTTAAGCTCTGGAGTTTGAGGCTGCAGTAAGCTGTGGTCATGCCATTGCACTCCAGGCTGGGTGAAAGAGTGAGACGCTGTCTCAAAAACAAAACGAAGAAAAAAAATGAGGAGAAAACACCAAAAACTTGATAGAAAAATAAGCAAAGTACATGAACAGATAATTCACAGAAAATACATAAAATGGCTCTTATACAATACTAAAATGCTCAGCCTCACAGTAACAGAGATGCAAGTTGAAACTACACTGAGATGTGTAGTTCAATTCAATTCAGTTATTGAATTGGCAAGAATTTAAAAACAAGACCACACATTCAGTCAGAGCGGCTGTGGAGAAATAGGCACTCATACATTTAGCACCATATGCTGGTGGGAATAAAAATTGGCTCAATCCTTTTAGTGGGGAGAATTTGGCAGTATCTAACAGAAATCCATACACATTGCCATTTGAAGAACATTGGAATTTGCCCTGAAGATGTATCTTCAACAATACAAAAATACCTATGAACACAGTTATTCATTGTAGTATTTTCTTTGTAGATGCAAGACCATGAAAACAACCTAAATGCCCATACGTAGAAGAGTGGTTAAACTACCCACATAACGAAGTAATATGAACTGCTAAAAAGAATGAGAAACTATGAATAATATGAAATGATTTTTAGGACATGTTAAGTTTTAAGAAACGTAGAATGCAGGCCAGCCATGGTGGCTCATTCCTGTAATCTCAGCACTTTGGGTGGCCGAGGCAGAAGGGACCCTTGAGGCCAGGCATTTCAGTCCAGCCTGGGCAACATAGCAAGACCCCATCTCTACAATCAAATAAAATGAGTGCAATGCAAAAGAGTAATAAATGGAAAATAAGAAAATGTACACATGCCTGCTCATTGTGCAGTGAGAAACACAGAAAATTTTAAGCAAAAACTAAAGAGATTGGTTACCTACAGGGGGTGAGTGGGAATAGGATGGGAAGAACGGAGGCTGGGAGGCCAGGCACTGTGGTTCATGCCTATAATCCCAGCACTTTGGGAGGGCAAGGTGGGTGGATCACATGAAGTCAGGATTTCAAGATCAACCTGACCAAAATGGTGAAACCCTGCCTCTACTAAAACTACCAAAAAAAAAAAAAAAAAAAAAAAAAAAATAGCCAGGCGTGGTGGCACATGCCTGTAATCCCAGCTATTTGGGAGGCTGAGGCAAGAGAATTGCTTGACCCAGGAGGCAGAGGTTGCAGTGAGCCAAGATCATGCCATTGCACTCCAGCCTGGGCAACAAGAGCAAAACTCCATCTCAAAAAGAAAAAAGAATGGAGGCTAGGAATGGGATAGAAGGAATCAAGGGTGGGAGTGACACTTCTTTGAGTATATATTTCTATATAGTTTTGGCTTTTAGAATCTTAAGAATTCCTCACATATTCAAAAATAAAATCAACAAAAATGGGGGAGGACCCTAAAGTGCAATATAAACAGAAACAAACCTAACTATATGCCAAATGAATAACATAACTACATTGTGGTAGTGGCAGTGAAGGATGTAGCACAGAACATAGAGACAGATAAATATATATAGAAGCATGTATATGTACATACATATATATTTCTCAGTTTTGTCCTCTAAGAAAGCCTCCAGAAGCAATTAAAACCAGTACCAATGAGCATATGTATTTCCCAAATTCTGGCTTCTAAATACTATTCTCCAATAAAAAGAATAAGAGATGGGAGAAGAGAGAGGTGAAAAATACAGGATAGGATCCAGTATCTTAGAAACAAGGACAGCTTGTCAACTGTAACAGAACAAACACAAACTCTATGAATACAGACACAAGAAGGTGTATACATTTAGTAGCAGGAAGATGAAGAGAGAAGGTTAAATTCATCAGAAACCGTGGGTTAAAATCTAGACCTCATCACTTACATGTTATGCATCCTTCGGCAAGTTGATTTAACCTGTGCATCAGTTTCCTTCTCTGTAAAATGTGGATAATATCAACTACAATTTGCTGGAGAATAGTGTTTGTTATACAGTAAACACAACACATATTAGCTATTATTTTTTCAATGTTAGTTACAATTTTGTTATGAACACTATAAAATTGTTTAAAAGCTAACTTGCCAAAGGTTCACTAGAGTAAAATTCTCAGGCATATCCTAAGCAAAAGATAGCACGGGATAAATTAACGTAAAAAACAATCAAGGTACGAGTTTGGATGTGAGCAAGAAAGCAGAACAGAACTTTCCAGGGCTTGTCGCCCCACAAGAACATCAATTTGAACAACTATCCACACATGAAAATACTTTCACAAGAGCTAAAGAAACCAGAAAAGAGCTTTACAACACCTGAGTGTAATGCAGAAATAAGAAAAAGTGCATTGAAGAAAGTAGGAAAGACAGTTTTATATTATCCTCATGACCCCCTCCCCAATCCCAGTCAACACAGTGTGGAGAGAGAACCTCCACTTGGGGGAAAAAGGATGTGAGCACCAGACTTTGTCCATCTCAGTACAACTAACACTGGGCCCATCCCAGTATAATATCATGCCTGCATGGCCCCAAACTCTAGGCCAGTATCCCCAAACTAAGCCTCCACACTTGCCCCAGTGCCCGGCCAGCTCCTGCAGTGCAAGTCTCCTGCCCTGCCCCATGGATTTCGTCCCTAAGCCTACCCCAGCATCAAGCCAGCCCCCATAGACAGGCGACAGGTCCATCCAAGCAGCCTCAGATTCTGGACCACCTCTATAACCACAGGCTCCAGGCCCACCGCAGCATGAGGCTGCCCTAACCGTTAGCCCTACTCATCAGGCTGGAATTCCTGGTCCAATTGCCAGGTCGACAATCCTGGCTTCAGGCACCAGGACAGCACCTATGAACAAAAGTTCCAGGCTCGCACAACTCCAGGCCACCCACTGTAGAACCATCCTCCAGCAGACCCAGGGTCCAGGTTGATCCAAGTACAGCCTAGCACTGAGCCAGCCTCCATGGACTCAGGCTATAGCACTGCCTCTATGGGCTTAGGCTCCAGATCCATTCTTATGCCTGGCTAGGCCCTGAAGACTGAGGCTTCAAGGCCCAGCCCTGTGGATCCAGGTGCTGGGCCCACCCACCTCCTTACCCAGGCACCTGCCCAGCCTGCCTGAGGATACCAGCAGCAAGCCCACTTATAGACCACATCAGACTTATACCTGCTAAGAATCTCTTGACAGGCTGAACGTGGAAGGGCTTTCTAAGACAAAGTCAGTCTGAAAAGGCCGAAATAAGTTCCAACTTCTTCAAATGCACAACCATAAGGATAAAGAACAATCAGGGAAATATGACACCATCAAAGGAACCAAAGAAAGCACCAGGAAGTGAACCTAAAGAAATGGAGATTTATCAACTGCCTGCCAAAAACTTCAAAATAATTGTTTTAAGGAAGTTCAGTGAACTTCAAGAAATACAAAGAAACAATTCAACAAAATTAGGAAAAGAATAAACAAAACAAAAAATTTAACAGAGATTAAAATTTAAGAAAAAATTCTGGAACTGAAGAAATATAGTGAATAAAATGAAATAGTGACAAGAGCAGATTTAATGAAGCAGGCAAATATGTGAACTTGAAGGCAGGCTATTTGAAAATATAAAGTCAGAGAAAAAAGTAAAAAGGAAAAAAAGAAAGCATACAGGATATATGGTACAGGCTCAAAAGAGCAGTATATGAATTATAGCTATTCAAGCAGAAAACAAGAGACAGCAGAACAGAAAGCTTATTTATGAAAATAATTGCAAAAAAACTTTCTAAACCTGAGAAAAGACATAAATACCATGCAAAGGAAAAGGTCTGAAATTAAATTCAATCCAAATAAGATTACATCAAGATATATTATAACCAAACTAACAAAAATAAAAGACAAAGTGAGGATAGTGAAAGCAGCCAAGAGAAAAAAAATGCATATCACATATAAGGGAGATCCAGTAAGGTCAGCAGTGAATTTCTTAGCAGAAACCTTACAGGCCAGGAGAAAGTGAGATGATGATATTCAAAGTGCTAAAGGAAAAACCTGCTAACCAAAAACATGTACCTGGCAAAGCTGTCCCTCAGAAATGAAGGAGAGATAAGGGCTTTTCCAGAAAAATAAAAACTGAGGGAATTTATCACCATCAGACCTGTCTAACAAGAAATGCTAAAAGGAGTTCTTCAAGATAAAAGATAATGCTAATTAGTAAGACAAAAACATATAAAAGTATAAACTCACTGGTAAAAGTAAATATACAAATTCAGAATACTCTAATACTGTAATGATGGTGTGTAAATCAGTTATATCTTTACTATGATGGTTAAAATTACTTAAAATAACAGCTATAATAATTTGTTAAAGGATGCACAATATAAAAAGATGTAACTTCTGCCTTCAAAAACATAAAATTGGGGGGAGGTAGAGTAAAAGTGTAGTTTTTTAATGCAATAAACATTAAATTGTTTTCAGCTTACCATAGCCTGTTACCATTGCAAAATGTTTCATGTAAACCTCATAGTAACTACAAAGCAAAAAGCTATAGAAGATAAACAAGGCTGGGCACGGTGGCTCACAACTGTAATCCCCACACTTTGGGAGGCCGAGGCGGGTAGATCACCTGAGATCAGGAGTTTGAGGCCGGCCTGGCCAACATGGTGAAACCCCGTCTCTGCTAAAAACACAAAAATTAGCTGGGCATGGTAGCGGGTGCTTGTAATCCCAGCTACTTGGAAGGCTGAGGCAGGAGAATGGCTTGAATCTGGGAGGCGGAGGTTGCAGTGAGCCGAGATAGCACCATTGCACTCCATCCTGGGCAACAAGAGCAAAACTCTGTCTCAAAAAAAAAAAAAAAAAAGAAGATACACAAAAAATATAAAGTAAGGAATAAAAAATGTCACTGGAGAAAATCACCTAATGACTAAGGAAGGCAGCAAGAGAGGAAGAAAGGAACAAAGGATCTAAAAACAACCAGAAAACAATGAACAAAATAGCAGTAATAAGTCCTTATCCATCAATAATTACTATGAATGTAAATGTGTAAATAGAATAAATTCTCCAAACAAAAAAGTGGTTGAATGGATTTTTTAAAAGTAAAACCTAACTATATACTGCCTAAAAGAGACTCACTTCATCTTTAAGAACACACACAGACTTATAGTGAAGGGATGGAAAAATCGATTCTACACAAGTGAAAACCTAAAGAGAGCAGGGGTAGCTATACTTTAGATAAAATAGAATTTGAGTAAAATCTGTAAAAAGACACAAAGAAGGTCATTATATAATGATAAAGGGGACAATTCATCATGAGGATATAACAATTGTAAATACAGATACATCCAACATTGGAGTACCTAAGTATATATGGCAAACATTAATAAATTTGAAAGGAGAATACACAGTATAGTAATAGTAAAAGACTCCTCTCCACAAAAAATGTGAGGTACTGCATGTTAGCTTGATTTAGCCATTCCACAATATACACGTTTTAAAACACATATACATGAATAGTTCTTGTCATTATATAATGATAAAGGTGATAATTCGTCATGAGGATATAACAGTCATAAACATAGATATATCCAACATTGGAGCACCTATAGTTTATATGGCAAACATTAATAAATTTGAAGGGAGAATACACAATACAATAATAGCAAAAGACTCCTCTCCACAAAAAATGTGAGGTAATGCATGTTAGCTTGATTTAGCCATTCCACAACATATATATATCTTTTAAAACACATACACATGAATAGTTCTTGTCTATATATATATATATATATATATATATATATAGTCAATTAAAACAAGTGAAAATAAAAAATGAAAAATAAATTTATAGCTGGCTTTTCATTTTCCTCAATGGCAGAATAAGGCCTGATGTGATGAAAACACCCACATTATTAAACAACAAACCAAGAACTGTTGAGATATGAAACATCGATAAATCTCAAAAACTTGCTGAAAGAAATTTTGCACAAAAATACAGCATGATTCCACTTACATGAAGTTCTGTAACAGCCAAATGATGGAAACATAACAGCTATTGTTTCTAGAGGACAGAAACACAGATTGGTTAAGGAGAATAAACTTCCTGGGTTTGTCGGTAATGTTAAAATAGGGATTTGGGTTATGCAGTGTTAAGTATTTGTCAAAACAGCAAATATATAGTTTGTGTATTCACTATATAAAAATTATACAGAAAACAGTCAACTTTTAATGATATACACACTGAAGTAGGATGTAGTGTGCCAGTGTTTGCAATTTACTTTGAATTACACACATGAGAGACAGATGGATATGTGGTAAAGGCAAGTACAAGAGTGTATTCAAAGTAAAATTCTTCCAACTTTGTTGTAAGTTTTCATAAAACATTGCGGGGGAGAATTCAAGTTAAGTGTCAGACTTACAGGAAGGCTCACTGAGCATATCCACTGTTTGTGCCCCTCCTCTGTGCTCCCCTAACACCCAATAAAAACACTAAACTTACTTCATTTTATTCTTTTTGCATCTGCATCCTAAGCCCTAGCAGAACCGTAAGCACAAAATCTGTCTGGTTGGTCTTTGCCTTCTCACCAGCTGGCACTAGGCCAGGCGCGCATTTGTTGACCTGAAGTGATATTTAGTGGACTTCAACATTTAGTTTCCTCATAACCAAAGGCAAGGTGCTTTCTTGGATCATTTTCTTTTACTGAATCATTACAGCTACCAGAATAGTCTAATCTGTATTCATCCATGTGAACTCTTTCTAGTTCCCTTTGTGGCAGAATATTGAAGACATCTCAGATATCCTACTCTTCTTCCCCAGTCTACTAAACCACTGATAAGCTCAGGACTCAGAATCAGCTTACATCTTCTTTAGGAAAGCCAGTTAGGTAGCATATTGAGGACAATGTTTATTTACACAACTCAGCTCTACAGCCAGCTGGACTCTAAGGAGATACATGCACTAGGTACGGCACAATGAACTATGTACCATTTTAGGTGTATGCAATTATGTAAGTTACCCCTATCTACCAAATAGTTGTCAATGTTTTCTGGGACTTAATGCAGCCAGACTGCCTGGGATGGAATACTAACTCCGTATTTACTAGCCATATAACCTTGTCTAAGGCAGTGGTATCCAATGTTTCTGGTACCAGCAGCCAGTTTCACGGAATACGATTTTTCCAGACTGTCGGGGTAGGGTGGGAGAGAGGGGTCAAGATGAAACTGTTGCACCTCAGATCAAGCATTCTCCTAAGGAACGTTCAACCTTAGATCCCTCGCACGTGCAGTTTACAATAGGGTTTGAGCTCCTATGAGAATCTAATACCATCTGACAATAGGCAGAGGTGGTTAATGTTTGCCCACTAGGCTGCCACTCACCTCCTACCAAACGGCCCAGTCCCTAACAGGCAACGTTCTGGAACCCCTGGTCTAAGGTATTTAAACTTCTTTGTACCTCATTCTCACCTCCTTCTGATTTATTAAAAAATGGTGGGAGGGGTGGGGGAATAACAGCATTATCAACTCTTGTCATGAGACTTAGTGAGTAACTACATGTAAACTACCTAAAACGGCACCCAATTGTTTTAGCTATCATTTTATATGTTCACTTCTGAATCACTACTGACAGAAGACAATTCTAGTATGATCTACAAACTAGCCCAAATGAACAATGGGCTGTGTTAAACTGACATGACTCTCTTAAAGAGTACAATTCGAATCTTGTCAACACCTTTGATGAGTTTTCAGTATGAATTCAATTACTAAATTCTTTTTCAAATGTTAGTTTTTACATCTATGCCATGAGCCCCTTATTGAAGGCAGGTTTCTCTCTTACTCTCATTCTCTACCTCAGCATATCCTGCTCGTTTCCTTCCTGGCATTTATTGCAAGTTTCATTATTTTCGTTTTCCCCAATGGATCTATGAAGGAGGGATCTCTTAATACATGCCTAGCACACAGTACACACTCAAATGTACCCTGTATAAACAATGTAAACATTTGTAAATGTGTTTAACCCATACCAGATGAAAATTAAAGCAATAATGGTTCCTATTTTAAAGTAATAACCCAGTTAGGGATTTAGTTTCATCGTAAATACATATGGTTTATTAAAAATATAAACTGATGGTGTTCTCTATAAATTATTCCCCAAATACATTAAAAGATGTGATAATAGATCTAATTTGCAAACCATTTATAACCATCCTCCCCCTTTGAGTACAAGAGAAAACATACAACATACTGTAGGTTTATTTTTATTCAAAAAGTTACTGTCTCAAGACATAAATACAAATCAGAAAACAGTACAATTAGGACAATAGAATGTGGAGGACAACAGGTTAGAGTAATATATAAAACATTTTTAGCTGGTTGAAAACAAAGCTGTAAGAACTGCTTTCACAAAGAAGTACTCCTTTCGAGAGTGAGAAAAAAAATCAACTTAGGTTTAAAATCATATATACAGTCCTCTCAGCAGTTCTAGTTAATGCAGTGGTGTGTAAAACAACATAGGCAATACTTTTGCACATAACAATATTTGTTGATGGAAAATCTGTTAGACAAGTCTGGATTCATCTGTTATTAACCATGACTTAATAAAATAATTGTATTGTATCATGATCTTTTTAGCTAACCTATGGTTTTTGGCTACCACAGCCCAATGCTTGTTGATTTCTGACTAAACACTGGAAGCCTTTTGGTATTCACCCATCTGAAGATATTCTTGTATTGCAAGCATATTAAGGCATGGAATGATTAAAATAATATACCTCAAGAACCGAGAGACGACTGACAAAAGATAGATACACATGTAATATAAGTTAATATTTTGTTTTAAACGATGTCTAGCTGCCTAAGCCTCGCAAAATGAGTTGATGTCAAAATGGCAAGTAGCCACTTTCTGTTTTAAACTAATTTATTTGTGAAAGGACATAAAATGAAGTTTAAAGCTTAGCTTTCAAAGAATATTATGGGTTATGAATTCTATTATCCCATCTAATTTACATACAGAGGAAATGTACTGTAACCTGTTAGAAGTATCTTTAACCTGAAGACTGCTTGCAAAGACAGATAGATAAAACAATATAAAATACAAATTTAAAAATCATTTTAAAGCATGAACACTCATGCTTTTCTATTTTTAAACATTGTTAAACTTTCAATATATTTCTGAAACCTCATAATTTTAAGTTGGAATTTAAAAGTAAGAAAAAACTAAACAAACTGCGCAATTATAAAATCAGCACCAATTTATATATATATATAATTTTATTTAAAATTTAGATCCCTATTCCCACACTCTAATAAGCTGTATAATTTTTGTTTAGAATTTTTCTGCAAACATACTACAATAAGCTTCTTTTATTTGGAGACAAAATACAGTGGCACTACTGGAAGGAATATCACAACATTACATTTTAATCTTAAAGGACAAGCAAACTTTCAGGGTTGATAATGGGATAAGCATGTTTGAGACTGGTTACCTTCTGGCAGTTCACTGCATCTGGATATTTCTGAAAAGTATAGAGAAGCTCTTGGATTTTAAAAATATCTTAAAATACTTTTAGATGAAAAAATTGTAAAAGTTCTGCTTATAAGTTTACTTTTCTCCACAATTACAATATTTAAAACAAAGTTTTGTTGATTGATGTTTTAAGCATTTAAATTTAGAATGCTAAAAACAATTCTATCCTAAACTTTCTTCAGGGTAGGGGAATAAATACATCCTTAACATTGTTTATTGGATGTAAACAGAAATCCAGCAGAGGTCATATTTATTTAGTACAACCAGTAAATAAATGTAAGAGAATTCGTATCTGTACCAAACGCCTTTTCAGATTGTTATTTTGTGTTTTTTTTTTTTTAAAAAAAAGCATGAAATAATCGATTCGAAAGCCAACTAACAGCGCATAAATAAAATATTTACTTTCTAAGAAAAACTGTAGCTTATCATCAAATTGTTTACTTGTCCTTTACTTTTTTTCAGGCAAACAAAACTGCCCCTCAATGCACTTGATCTTGGTAAGCATAAGCATGTCATATTCTCCTTAGAGAAAAATCTGTACAGAATTTCACTGTATCTACCACACTTTAAAATTTCCTCTTCCACTTAGAAAATGACTTCACCACAGATTTAATTGTGTACTGGCATTAAAACATTGACACTCCAAGAACCTAATGAGAGAGAGAGGGGAGAAAATCTCGTTAAAATAGTCATTCATTTCTTTAAATATATCTGTAAACATTACATTAATACATTATGTTAAATAATGTGCTAATAAAACCAATTTGAAAACTTCCCCTTTCTTCAGATGTGCAATTCTAAAATTAAATTGACCATCATATATAATGAAATAACATCAGGACTAATAAAGATGCTACTTACCTCACAAATACAATTAAATTAAGAACTGTGGATTAATTATGTTTATATATACCTCTAATGTCTAGATAATGCCCTAAACATAGACATTCAACATAGGTATTTGTTGAATGAACAAATGAATGTGCTTCTTCATATATATTTCTGGTACAGGTTCCTTGGAAAGAAGTTAAGAAAGTCTTGCAAACTTGGCTATTTGTGCTCGGAAGTGGGTATGGTTTTTCAAAAAAGGCATTTGAACGTGCAGACCAAAAAAAAATCTAAAAACAATTCAAGTATATAGAAAGCAGGAAGCCTTCTTTAGAAAATCTGGCCAAAGTGAATGGAACAGAACAGTAATTTTAGGAAATGAAAGGGTAAGGTAAAATCTGGGCAAAATGACATATTGATACTTTCTATATACTCCAGCTGAGAAAGAATGTTAGGTAAAATCTCATAATTACTTGTCACTAAAAGTAAAAGCAGATGATGAAAGAAGCAACTTCCCCATGTTCATTAAACAACAATGGCATGTGACTGTTAGCATATATGCTAAAAGTTAGGTTGTTCAATTAAAATTTAGCACTTATGCCAATTAAGTAATATTTTAGAATACTATAATGAGCTATTAAGAACTGATATCAAAGCCAGATGTAATGAGCTATTACAAAGAGCTCTTAATTTTTTTTTTTTTTTTTTTTTGAGGCAGCGTTTCGCTCTTGTTACCCAGGCTGGAGTGCAGTGGCGCGATCTCAGCTCACTGCAACCTCCACCTCCTGTGCTCAGGCAATTCTCCTGCCTCAGCCTCCTGAGTAGCTGGGATTATAGGCACGCACCACCATACCCTGATAATTTTTTGTATTTTTAGTAGAGACAGGGTTTCACTATGTTGACCAGGATGGTCTTGATCTCTTGACCTCGTGATCCACCCGCCTCCGCCTCCCAAAGTGCTGGGATTACAGGCGTGAGCCACCGCGCCTGGCAAGAGCTCTTACTTTTAAGTTAAATCTCTTATAAATTCTATGAATAAAAGTCATAAAACTCATGTATTGTTTTGAGCTGAAGAAACTGTGTATTTTCAGACCCAGAAAGAAGTATCTGATTGCAGCCTTTTTATAATGAATTATCAAGTAGCATTTGGAATCCCAGGTAATGAAAACAAAGACGACCCATGCACCCAGTTTCTTACCTGTCCATTCACAAAAACTATCACACTACTAATCCCTTGTCCTCCCCTTCCTGCATGCTTCAGGGTTCTCCTTTTTTGGTAAGAGTCAGAGTTTGGGTGGTTAGAATGTTTCCACTAAAGAGACCTAGATAATGTTTAAAGGCCAATTCTTGCCCTAACACTCTATGAATCTCGGTAGAGAAAGGTCTGATGATGAATAAAGTATAAAATCTTAATTATTAATTTAGTGTAGAGTGTGGGATGAAGACAAACTCAAGTTCTTTCCAGAGTGCCTATCTAGAAAGCACCTGAACCCTTGAGATTATTTTTGTTGTTTTGTACAGACTAGGTGATAACTAGATTATCTTATTAGAACATTAAATTAGCTCCATTATACAGAGCCCTTCTTTACCGATTTAATACTACAAATAATCCTAATAAGGGAATCTCAACACAGAATGACAGTAGTTGACACTTTCTTTTCTGTGTCAACACAAACTTTGCCTGTTTCTGATGTTAACATTAATAAATACTTAAACATATTTTTAAAAGTACAAATACCAAACTTCAGTGTATTTTGGCAATACTGGCAGAAAACAACTGTTATCAAAATGGAATAAACCAATTTGTGTCCAAATATAAAACTAGCTACACCATAAATCTAAAATTTTATATATATGCAACACAAAATATATGTTCAGAGTTTTATATTACTACTCCTAGATGTGAAAATCATGTTTAAAAAGAAATTTTTACGATTTATTTAGTAACAACCTGAAGTATCTATGCTAGGGTGCTTTGAGTTACTTCCCTTAGAATTGGAGAATCATAGAACTGGACATTAAAGAATATAAATCCCAATTTTGCTACTGTTTTGATGACTCCATTATTATGGGCTTGAGTACAAACAGATGTGGGGTGTTGTATAAAGAAAAACAGAATTTTACATTCATAATTTTCCATTATTCCACTTCTTGAGTTATGGTTGAGACAGTATGGAGTACAGTTTAGGGTATATTTTAAAAAATAAGCTATTATTAACTTTAAAAAAAAATTATATTGTCAAAGACTTCTAAAAATACCTAAGCCTTTAAAGATTATTGAGCATTCAGTTATGTGACTGCTGCCATCATGTGGTAATGCTGTAAAACTACAGTTATAAGTACATGTAATCATTTTCCTAATTTTAGTAGCAGAAGCAGTTAAACTATTATCAAATTAAGAATAAATAAAAGCCTCTCAGTTGTAACATTCAATATAAACAAGAATGCTATAAAATCACTATAAATAAAAAATCACTATTAGGCACCTACTTTTCTCTAAATGTGAAATGTCATCGTTAATATTGCTGTTTATTTTAGTAATCTGAAGACCTTTTTGCAAATCTAGTATGTAACTAAGGAAACAAATATTAAAAGTTCTCCTGACATTAGACAAATACATTAAAAAATGGTGATCCTAACTGCCCATATTAATTTTGATCATAGTTAACCACTTCAATTTCTTAATTACTTTTGTTGGTGTTCATCCAAATGGGGTCTGATTCTAGTTTTGGGAAGCACCACAGTAGAGACAGCATGAGATTATTAACCCAAAAGGAACTGGCATCAAATTACTACTCAGACACTTACTAACTGTATAACTGAGCAAAGTCACTAAACCACCTCTTTCAGTCTCAGCTTGCTATGGTATGAAAAGTGGAAATCCCATTACCTTTCTTACAAGGTTGCTGAGAATCAAAACAAATTATATCTAGCATAGTGCCTGTCACCCAAGCTCTCAACTACTACCTTCCATACTTTTCATTTCAAAGTGCTAGTCAAGGTGCGCTAGAATATGAATTCCTTAAGGACAGCGAGAGTGTCTTACTCACTTTAGCCCCAACTTCTGTTGTAATAAATTGCTGAATAAATGCATTTCATCACACCTGCTTGAAAATACCCTTTCAACCACCCCTCATCACAATCACTACCTTCATGTTTTATTTAATGAACTAAGATAATACATAGTCTTAGATTAATTATCAAGAAAACCACATACTTCAGTGTGCAGTTAAACTATAGACTTATGAGTGGGATAGGTCACTTAGATACTATATAGTCTTGCTACTCAAAGTATGGTTTGCAGACCTGAAGCATTGACAGTATTTGTTAGTAATGCAGAATCTCGGATGCAGATGCACAGTTAAGACCAATCAAAGCAGATTCTAAAAAAAAAATTTTTTTTTTTTTGAGACAGGGTCTTGCTCTGTCACCTAGGCTGGTGTGCAGTATTGTGAACACGGCTCACTGCCGCCTCAACCTCCTGGGCTCAAGCGATCCTCCCACCTCGGCCTCCTGAGTAGCTGGGACAAGTACGCACCCCTACGCCTGGTGAATTTTTTTACTTTTTGAAAGGACAGGGTCTCACTGTGTTGCCCAAGCTTGTCTCAAGCTCTTGGACTCAAACAATCCTCCTGCCTTGGCCTCCCAAAGTGTTGAGATTACAGGCATGAGCCACTGCACCAGGCCCCTTGATCTTATTAATATAACATGTTAGTGTGAATTAGTTTCTCAAAATAGTTCTAAAAGCTATCTGAAAGCAGATTATGAGGTGGGAGAGGGCAAGGAGGGAATGGTAGAAATTGGGCATAGAAGGCAGGCCTTAGAGGATGGTGTAACAGTCACTTGAGGCTGTAGGTGTGAGGAACTCCTCGAGGAACATAAAATGGGTAGATACTAAGAAAGGAGATGGCAGGACATTTAAATGATTCATTCATTTGACAAAACTAAACATCTACCGTGCTGAGCAAAACTAAACATAAGTAATATCATCACTGCCTCAAGGAGTTCAGTCTAGTGAAGGACGAAGGCATGTAATATCCTACCTCACTACGCAAGTCTGGTAATTATTACAATAAAGTGTATACAAAGAGTTAAGGAAGCAGAGAAAAAAATGAAAAAAAAATCTGTGGAAGTCAGCAAAAATTGCACAGGTAATGTCAGAATTAGTATTAAAGGAAGACTTTACTAGGAGGAAATAGAACTTCTGGCAGAAAAAAAGCTTATACAAAGTTATGGAGTCAGGAGAGAGTATAGTGTATTTGAGAGGAGCTACAAGATTGGATATGGCTAGAGCATAGAATACATGTAAGGAAAAGGTCAAGGTTAAGGTAGCAAAGGAACCAGATCATAAAAGGCTTTGTTTGCTAGGCTGAGGAGCTAGAAGTTTCTTCCTAATGGCAATGGGGAAAAAAATCAATAGAAGACTTAGAATCTTAAGTGAGAATACCAGATCTGCATTTTTAGAAAGATGACCCCACAAGAGATATAAAGGAGCAGTGGAACCGCAATGTCAGCTTAAAGGCTTTGTAACAGCCCATGTGAAAACTGAAGAGGACCCAAATCAAGGAACTGTCAGGGAGAATGTGGCACAGAGGACTGATATAAGAGGTACTTAAGAAAAAGAACTGACAAAGCCCAATAATAACCAATTAAGGATGGTGGGAGTTGTAACTGATTCTCATCCTAGACAGCTTGATACCCTTTCTCTTCATTATCAAAGGCTTTGTTCAAGTTCTCAGTATTTTTCACCATGCCTTTGTATTACAATTATGCCCCTCATTCATCCTATCGATAAATATTAAGGAAGTCTTTCTGAAATACAATTCTGATCATGACATTACCTTATTTAAAATCCTTCAATGAGCAACCCATTGAAGAACAGTACAAACCTGGAAGAACAGTCCAAATTCCTTAATATTCAAGTCCCAGTCAGCCAGGATTCAAAAGTACTCTTCTAATCTGTTACCATTATTGCATCACTCTCTTCCCCTCCCACTGAAATCCTGCCTGCCTGCCTCTTTTTCTCGCACCCAACTGTTTTCAACTATTCTCAGTATGCTACCCCAGGTCTTCAACCTCGAACTGAGAGACTGCCTATATTTTTGATTTTGCAATCCTGGGGTACATTTAAATTAAACCTACTGATTCATCCATAATTGAAGCTGGATCAAAGAAATCAGGCTTCAGTTCTGTTCTCTCTCGTCTGTTCTTTGATGGTGGCTAAAAGAAAAAAGAAAATAAGTTGGCATTAGCTATATCTAAAAACCAGATAGTAATTCAAAATATCCAAGTTAAGTGTTCACATGGCTTATGTGATTGTAAGTGTACCTCATACAGTATTTTAAATACTCATGGAAAATTATCCTGAGAGACAAAAACCAAAAACTCATTTTTCCTTTTACTTTAAAAATCACTCTCTCAAATCATTTTCCTTTCAAGGCACTAAATTATACCATTCTAAAAATTTAATTATTTCTTTAAGAATACAACATAGTTTACTAAAAAGAATGAGAAGATTTGACTTACAGTATCAACTTTACTGTTCACTAGTTTTGCCTTGGGGAGAGTAAGCTTTAATATCCTCAATCCTCTCAACCTACCTCACAAAGTTGAATGAGATATGTAGCAAAATGAAACATATAGAACCATTTTGTATACGATCAGCCCTAATCATATATTTAATTATTAATAAAGAATATGCTTCTACATTTATTTAACTTCCTTCGAAGTTTAAGTAATTTTACTTCATTATCTGACATGGAATTTGTCTCAACAGGTAGTATTAATATACTGTTTTAATAATGGTAAATAAATAGAAAGTTATGAGGTGACATACTTTTATACTAACTCATATTTTTAAAAATGCATAATCATTAAATAACAATGGATTTTCATAGCCAAATTATTAATCAAAATATATCCTTTAAACCTATTATTCCTAAAATTTTTTTTTTTTTTTTTTGAGACAGAGTTTCGCTCTTGTTACCCAGGCTGGAGTGCAATGGCACAATCTCGGCTCACCACAGCCTCCACCTCCTGGGTTCAAGCAGTTCTCCTGCCTCAGCCTCCTGAGTAGGTGGGACTACAGGCGTGCGCCACCATGCCCAGCTAATTTATATTTTATTTTTAGTAGAGACGGAGTTTCACCATGTTGACCAGGATGGTCTCGATCTCTTGACCTCATGATCCACCCACCTCAGCCTCCCAAAGTGCTGGGATTATAAGCGTGAGCCACCACACCCAGCCTATATTCCTAAATTAATCTCAGAAGCAGACAACCTTTATCATCTTAATCTAGGATCTATCACCTTCACCAACCTTACTCTCTTCTAAATCCCCTCCCATATATCTAAACCCCTGGCAACTATTTCACTTAATATTTTCACAAAACTTATTTTTCTTGCTAAGTATTTCTCTACTCTAATAAATATTCAACATGATTTTCAAAAGATCTAAATTGAAAATCTTACAGAAATCCTTAGGTTTCTTACCAAATCTATATCCATGGTGTCAAAATCCATTCCCTCATTAAGATCCTCAATCCTCCCTTCTGAGGACATCATAACATCTTCAACAATTGGCTCTTCATCATCTTCCATTAGGCTTGTGCCACGCCGACTAGAGAAATATAAAACAAAGTCAAGATCTGAACTAATGTCATGACTATTAATATATAGGCAGCAGTATGTGGCTCCCTATATTCAAGTATAATGGAAAATGATGGAAATAAAGGTCAGGGAGAATGATTAGGCATTGATTATGTCATCAATGATGTCAAAACCCCAATGTTCACTTGTCTAAAAATGCTAAGGAATTACGTTTATTCTACATTACTTCAGTACATTTAGCTTTATACTTCTGATATCCCATATACAAGGTTCAATGAGAATTTCCCACATGGGAACATACAAGATACCTCAAATCCTTTTTGAAAGTAGGCAGGGTACAAATTAATAAACAAACATAAAACAGAGACCAAAGAAATGACATTTTCAGAATACATATATTTTCATCAATATATAATGCTAATTTTACCCATCACTCCCTCATTCATTTAGTACGTAATGTGTACCACGCATGTGCACACTCACACACAATGCCTACTATGTGACAGGCTTCTATTGTATCCTATGGATGTTAAAAAAAAAATGAGTAAGACTAAGACATGATTCCTGCCCTCAAGGAGCTTACAGTCTACAATGGTAAACAGAGATAAACAATTAATTATGACAAAATGTGATAAATATTACAACAAAACAAGGCATCAAGTGTTATAAAGATATACTAAAAGAAGGGATTAATTCTGCCACAGGAAGAAAGGAGGAACACTCAGGCTGAAACTCAATTCATGTGCCCTAGGAAACTCAAAACTAAGACATATATAGAAATTTAAAATAACCTAAGACCAAAAGCTCTCTATGTTATTACATAATTATGGGGAATAAATTAAGTTCACAAATTAGCCCAGATCAGCATAAAGTAGCCAATATAATAGTGAGATTTAGTCTGAATTGTTTTTCCCCAGTTTGGTCAACATTACCTTCTTTTCTCATCCAAAGACATCCCCACAGTCAAGAAAACTGCCAAAACTCCAGCAATTATTCACTGAATGCTTATAATTTATACAATACTATACTGGTTCTTAAAAGATATAAAGATAACAAGATATGATGTCTGATCCATGTTACCTGGACAAATATGTTTATAATGGTCCTTATTTCCTAACAATTCTGGATAGAAAGACAATTTTACTACATTTTGTGGAGGCAGCCGTGAAGGGAATATAAGTGCTGTATGTACCATGTGACAGAAAAATCAGAAAGCTGTTCTGAATTTTGTTTGAAGTACAAGGAAGTTATATGTGATTTAAGCTATGAAAAATAAGAAAGATAATCTAGAAGTATTTTTAGTTATAGGGCAGATACCATTATAGAAAAATCATTGTTAAGATGGAAATACTTTTAGCATCCCAGGCAATAGATGACTTATAGTACAACCACCAAAGAATCCTCTGGTAATAAGTTATTTAACTGAGATAATTTCTTATAGTTGCCAGTTAACTATAATTGGGAATTAAAACAAAACTGCAAACAAAAGAATAATGATAAACGGTACTCCATGATGAGATGCAATAGAGAATCTTAGGAAGCCGTGTAATGTTTTATGGGGAGAGATACAGACCAAATGACTGCATGGCAGAATTCTAGAATTTATGGACTGATGACTAGTTAAAAGCCAAGAAATTAGCTGTAGGATTCAGCATAAAATAAGAACTTATATTAAAAGGAATGTGGCCACAAAAACAGAGAAAAGGGGATAGAACCATGTGATAATATAGATGATGACCATGTTAACCAAGTCAGGATGACAATCTATATGTGTAATAGAGTAAACCTTGTGGCTCTAGAGGTTAAGACCACTATGGAGGTAACTAAAGTAAATTTACGCAGGCCACCAGTCATAGTAAATGATCATTTTATAAGAAAAACAGGTAAAATTCGTATCTAAAAACCAACAAAACAGAACAAAATATAAATTTTAAAAAAGAAGGTAACAACTACTGCCTCCCAATAGTAAAACTTATACCACATTATAAATACAATGCTTTCAAACTCAAAAACTTAATCAGAATCATCACATTTTTCCCTGTATACCAATCAAGACATTTTAAAAAATTATCTAAATACTGCTTGTCTGCCACTTCTTCTGGAACCAAAGCTAATGAAGATTGCAAAAAGATTTATAAAGTTATCATACATAATCCAGTAAAAACAAAGTATTTAAAAGGTAAACTACATTTTTTTCAGCACTGAACATTTATTCATTCAATGAACATTTACTTAGCACCTTTTATGTGCCAAGCACTGACAGGCAATGAATGTGGTCCCTGCCCTTGAGGAGCTCACAGTCTAGACAAAAGGGACAAACTCATAAACAAATATTTACAATACAACATGGCAAGTTCTATAAGAAATATGTATACATAGTGTTATGGGAGTATAGATGACCAAAGCTTCAGTTAAGGTGACACCTGAACTTGTTCTTTTACGATGATTTTACCAGCTGCCAGGGAATAGGAAATGATACTAAAATGTAGGCAGGGGCTATATTTTGAAACATCTTGCATGCCATGAGCTAAGGAAGTCTGGAGTTTATCCAGCAGGCAATAGGGAGCCACAGAAAGGTTTTAAGTAAGAGTTACATGGTAAGATTTTTATTCTAGAATAGTAATTCTTGATGGCGGTGTGAATGATGGAGTGGGGGGGAGGGTGAAGGGACAGGTTTGGTGAGAAGATAAATGGGAGATTTGAGGGAAGAAAACCAGTTAGAAAGCTAATACAATAGTTCAGGTGAGAGATGAGGGCCTGAACTAAGTTGGGAAAATCAATTAGGACGTAACAGAACTGTATTTTTAATGCTGTGTACCAAAATAAACAAGGATTGATTATTTAAACTTTTCCAACAGATCAACCTAAGATTGGTCCTTTGGCTAACTAGGTAATATTTAAGTTAAAATATTTTGTTTTTCTGTTGGAAAGACCAATTTTTAGTTCCTTGATTATTTCAGCTTAAGTTACTCTAGAGAGTTTGCTGAAATTTTTAAATAAGGCACACATTAAAATGTTAAAATGAATTAGTGAACTTCCTAGACTCAGACAATAAGGCACTCTCACTTACATGGCATGCTGAAGATTAGTTCGCAGTTTAACATAGCTCATTGCTGCTCTCTCCTGCTGTTGCCTTGCTTCCTCTTGTTGTCTTTGAGCTAACATCCATGTTACCTGCGTGCTTCAAGGAGAATTTTATTCTTCTTTTAACTTAACTTTTTCTATGTAATTAATAAAGTTACAGTACAGAAAATGTTCAAATGTACTTACTTATAATCAAGAGGAGTTTGATGATGTTCAGTCTGCATTGGATAGACACTCATGAAGCTATCCTCAGGCCGTAATCTTTTGGGCTCTCTCATAATAGTGGAGGTGAGCTGTGGTGTCTGCATCATAACAGGGGTATGCAGTGTTTGTTCTCTGCTTAACCACATACTATCACTACTACTACTTTCTTCAGCTGGAAAAGAAAATTAACAACAACGAGGTTTAGTCACTAATTTTGACTATTCAGATATATAATACAACCTGTTCAGGTCAATAAACATCTGTTGCTTTCCACATGCTAGTCATAGGAACAGGGGAACAAAAACCTAAGGAGCAGTCCCTGACCAGGCCATAGAGTCTAGTTGTAAACAAAAAACAACCAGGCAATTAAAATACAATGTGGTGGCCTGGCGTGGTGGCTCACGCCTATAATCCCACCACTTCGGGAGACCCAGATGGGCAGATCACCTAAGGTCGGGAGCTCGAGACCAGCCAACATGGAGAAACCCAGTCTCTACTGAAAAATACAAAATTAGCCAAGCATGGTGGCGCATGCCTGTAATCCCAGCTACTCGGGAGGCTGAGGCAGGAGAATCATTTGAACCTGGGAGGCAGAGGTCGCGGTGAGCCAAGATGGTGCCATTGGACTCCAGCCTGGGCAACAAGAGCGAAACTCAGTCTCAAAAAAAAAAAAAAAAAAAATACAATGTGGTAAATGCAAGGAGAGAGGAAATGGAAGCACAAGGGGAATGGGGGCACTGAAAGGTGTCAGAGACAGCTATCCAGAAGCAACTTCTAACTAGAGTAGGTATCAGGTCGACTGGGAAGGCTTTTCATTCTAGGCAGAGAGAAGAACATAAAGCAAGAACACTACGGCAAGAAACAAGGACTAAATCTTTTCTTTTTTTTTTTTTTGAGACAGAGTCTCGCTTTGTCACCCAAGCTGGAGTGTAGTGGCACAATCTCGGCTCACTGTAACCTCCACCTCCTGGGTTCAAGCAATTCTCCTGTTTCAGCCTCCCGAGTAGCTGAAATTACAGGAATGCGTTACCATGTCTGGCTAATTTTTGTATTTTTAGTAGAGACAGGGTTTCACCATGTTGGCCAGGCTGGTCTTGAATTCCTGGCCTCAAGTGATCTATTTGCCTTAGCCTCCCAAAGTGCTGGGATTACAGGTGTGAGCCACTGCACCTGGTGACCTGAACCATATTAATCTGCTGATATTTGACCTACAAAAAGGGCAACTTCACATGGTTCAAAACCAAAAGTTTGCTACTCCTGGGACATAAAGATTTAAAGAGCAGGCAAAAGACAAGGCTGGATAAAGAAGCAGGAAACAAATTGTGGAAAATCTTATGAGCTCTGCTAAGGTAATAGGAAACTGCTGCTGAAAGTTTTAAGGCAGGGAAGCAATTTGGTGGGTTACATGTTTTAGTCAATGTGGTGGCAGTGTGAGGAGTAAACTTAAAAACAGAATACTGGTAAGCAAACAGACCAGTTAGGAGACTAACTGTGTGGCCTAGGTGAGTGAGACGTGGTAACAGAGGACTGGTTCCCAAATCTATGGGATGCAGACCACTGAGCAGGTAGTAAGAGTGACTGCAAGGGAGCCGCAAATCTATACAGATGTTAAGCACTGAACTAAAGAGAAAAAGGTTTCATACCTGCAAAAGCTACTTTTTCCAATGTCTGTAAATGTTGCCATAATTAGTAAGTCAAATTTGTGTGCAACTGTTATTGAATAGTAATTTTTAAAATCATTGACCTGGGGAAAAAAAAAACTGATAGCACTTTGTGATTGTGAATTTAGAAGACAACTATTTCATTAGAAGATTATACATATGAGGCCGGGTGCGGTGGCTCACACCTGTAATCCCAGCACTTTGGGAGGCTGAGGCGGATGGAACATGTCAGGAGTTCAAGACCACCAGCCTGGCCAAGATGGTGAAACCCCATCTCTACTAAAAATACAAAAATTAGCCAGGCATGGTAAGCGGCACCTATAATGCCAGCTACTCAGGAGGCTGAGGCAGAAGAATTATTTGAACCCGGGAGGTGGAGGTTGCAGTGAGCTGAGATCGTGCCACTGCACTCTAGCTTGGGCAACAGTACAAGACTCTGTCTCAAAAAGAAAAAAAAAGATGATGATTATACACATGTGCAAATGTGTTTAAGGTTTTAAGAAATAAGAGTAGAAGAAAAAAGCACAAATGGCTAGTACTCTAATAATAAACATTAACTCCACATTTTGCAATATAATTACATCAGCCTTTAAGTTCTACTGTATTTAGGTTTCAATACTGTCTTCAAAATCGCACTGAATTGGCCAACCTATCAGTATTCATACTTCCTTTTCACTTATTAATGTCTCAATTTCTATGGTTATCTCCAAAAACCTGAACAAGAGCATTGACTCTTCCTGTAAAAATTGAGTATCTGGTTTCATAATCTATTTGTAAAATATAACATAAATACCAATTCATATGTGTTTCCATGAGGTCTAAAAAGACAGAGAGAGAGATTTGATGGCCCAGCATACATCTATAAAAATTAACTACTGGTTCAGATGAGAAAAACTTTCAAAAATGTTGTGATATGAGGAAATATCATCTTTTAATTTGATAACATTTTCTATTTAAGAAACAGAAAAGTTTAACTTATAAATCATCAGCTCTAACTACTTTAGTCCAGGATAATAAAAGATATTTCCCCCATCAACTGTGATGTTGGGACTACATAACTAACCAGTGTAAAACTGTACAAGTTAGAAATATAAGGTTATGCATGCCTTTATACTACTGGACAAAAGATACAATTCACACAACAATCAAGTTTTAAACATGATACACTTGGTGACAAATGAAAGTTGATGAATTATGTGTCAATTTAAAAATATGACCCCAAAATTCTTTGACATTCCTCACATTAAGAGGTGGAAAATTATGCCCTTTCCCGTAGAATCTCTGATTGCTTGGCCAATAGAATATGGCAGAAATTATGCTATGCCAGTTTTTGGACCCAGGGCTTAAGAAATTGTCAGCTTCCAATTGTAGTCTTTTGGGACACTTGCTCTTGGAGCCTAGTGATATGCTGACATGTAGAAGTCACATGTAGGTGTTCTGACAGACAGTACAGCTGAGGTCCCAAACGACAGCCAGCATCAGATATGTAAGTGAAGATGCCTCCATATGATTTCAGCCACCAGTCTTTGAGTCTTTCTAGCTGAGGCACCAGACACAATGGTCCTGGCTTTGTCCTAAGTTTTAAGGTAGTTTGCTATTCAACAATAATAACTGGGACAAATTTTGACAACTATGCTAATTTAATAGTTCTTAAGAAAAAGAAAAAAGTCCCCAGGCCCATTTTGAACCAACTCTGGAGTGTTAGCAGTCTAAGAGCTTCAAGCGTCATAATGCATTCCTACCTCTAATATGATAGCTCTCTATCTCTATGAAATTGTTCATGATTAATGGCCTCTTCAGAGAAATTCAGAAGTTGAAACCTCTCTACCTTAACCAGATGATCCGATCTCTTGAGTAATAACTAGCTCTATAATACTGAGGTCATTTCCCTATGCATACAGTGTAGCACAGATTTTAAAAAGCAGGCACTCTATAGAGTGAAACTGCATGGTTCTCCTAACTTAATAACTGTGTGACATGAGTATGTTACTTAATCTCTCTGTGCTAAATACTGTCGTCTAAAAAATGAAGATGTACCCAAAAAGTTGTTAGAACTGAGTTTATGCATGTAAAATGCTTACAACGGCATGTTTACACATAACGGACACATTTTGTAAGCTATTACCGAACATATTTCAGATAAAAAATAAGGTGAACCTTAATGACAATTCAGTTGGTAAACATTACGGACAAATATAAAGAGAATAAATTATATCCTTACTGAGTGAAAGCTGCATGCCCTCAACCACTTTCCGTTTTCCTGTAGATGGTTTGGATTTTTTACTCCGCACAGTTGACCCCCGGCTGCTGATTCCACTAATGACTGACATGGTGTCATCATCACCACCAGCTAGCAAAGAATTTCGGTAAGACATCAGTGGTAGCCACACATCCTCCCTTCGGAGCGACATCTGAAAGGTCATGAACTTTTCCAAGTAAACATACCTTGAAAAGAAATCAAAACCATTACCTTTAATACAAAAATCTGCGGGTTATATTAACTCCTAGTTGTGTGAGCACGAGCATATTACTTCACTATTCAAACTCAGCCTCATCGGGGGACATTAATGAACAATGTGGTCTCCACCAAGATTTTCATATCAAATGAAATAATTCAGAGCATTCAATTTAACATTTGCTGAGCAACTATTATGTCCCAGGCACTAGGGATAAATACAAAGATGGATATATGATTCCTACCTGCAAAAAAGTTGCAGCCTGATGGAAATCATAAATCTACCCTTGGATCCAAGTATCTCAAGGCTTATATGTAATTTTGCAATCAAAATTCAACTAACATTCATGTGACAACTATGTGCCAGGTATTTTTTTTCTCACGTTCCGTAACTATTCTTACAGTTCTATGAGTGAAACGTTTTCCCAATTTTACAGGTGACGAAACAAAGTATAATAAAAATTAAGAAGTAACCCCACAGCAATAAAAATACGTAGGCAGCATAACTGTAATTCAAGTCCAAGGCTCTGATACCAAGAGTTCAATAAGGCTGTATTATGCTTTAAATAAATAAAGACAATTATTTGTCAATTAACTGTAAAGTAGAATTCAAATATTTGCTGTCTTTGTAATGACTAATTTCTATCAATTCAGATTTACCAATGTGAACAGCATTAAAGAGAATAGGAAGACATCAGTTACAAAACCTACTGCTTTGTTAGTTGTTCAGTATGCCTTTCTTTTTTCTTTTGAGACCAAGCCTCACTCTGTCACCAAGGCTGGAGTGCAGTGGTGCCATCTTGGCTCACTGCAATCTCCGTCTCCTGGGTTCAGGTGATTCTCCTGCCTCAGCCTCCTGAGTAGCTGGGATTACAGGTGCACACCACCATGCCTGGATAATTCTTGTATTTTTTGGAGACAGGGTTTCACCACATTGGCCAGGTTAGTCTCGAACCCCTGACCTAAAATGATCTGCCCACCTCGACCTCCCAAAATGCTGGGATTGTGACTGTGAGCCGCCACGCCCTACCCCCAGTATATCTTTCTGTATTACAATACACTTCAGTCACATATAGTAGTACAGTACTCCTTCAAGCGTGGCCTGTAAACTGGCTACCACTCCAAAAACTGTTCAGTCTGCAACGAGATGCAAAGCCTGAGCCAAAATATATTCACTGGTAGAGAGATTTACAATTATGTACCCACCACATCCCTAAATAGGATATTACAGATAAGTAGCCCGCACTAAAGTGATCCCCATTTTGCTTCTTCCTCGTTTCCAGAGGTTACCACTACTTATCATCCCCACGCATATTTTGTACTTTTAATACATAGTTGTCTGTAAACATCATATAGCACACTTGTGTACTCTGCTCTTTGTACTCAACATTGTTTTTTAAACCTAGCCTTTTTTTTTGGGGGGGGGGGGGGCGGTGGCGGGGATGGAACTTTGCTCTGTCGCCTAGGCTGGAGTGCAGCAGCGTGATCTCGGCTCACTGCAACTTCCACCTCCTGGGTTCAAGCAATTCTTCTGCCTCAGCCTCCCAAGTAGCTGGGACTACAGGCGCTTGCCATCATGTCTGGCTAATTTTTGTATTTTTAGTAGAGATGGAGGTTTCACCATATTGGCCAGATGGTCTCAAACTCCTCACTTCGTGATGTGCCTGCCTCGACCCCTCTAAGTGTTGGGATTACAGGCACGAGCCACCACACCCAGCCAAATCTATCAATTTTTACTGTTGTATGGTATTCCACCGTTTATCAATCTATTGATTCATTTTCAGGTGATGAGTGTTAGGTTGTTCTGAGTTTTTCCACTATTTCAAACAATCCAAAAGCCATCATTCTTTTATCAATCTCCGTGTGCATGTATTCAGGAGTTTCTGTAGGGTATCTACTTCTGAATGAAATTACTGGATCATGAGGTAGAGAGAATTTTAAACCATCAGGCTTCTTAATTTTTCCTAATGTGCTATGTGAGAAATGGCATTTCATTGTTTTTTTTTTACTTATCTAATACTGCTTATGCAATTTTAACTGGAATAAATGTATATGTAAGAGAACACACAAAACTAAGAGCACAGCTGTATCAGTTTTACAACTGAACATAGACCTGTGTGACCCATACACCTAACAATACAGAATTCGGCAGGGCACGGTGGTTAACATCTGTAATCTCAGCACTTTGGGAGGCCAAGGCAAGAGGATCACCTGAGGTCAGGAGTTTGAGACCACCCTGGCCAACATGGTGAAACCGTCTCTACTAAAAATACAAAATTAGCCAGGCATGGTGGTACGTGCCTGTAATCCCAACTACGTGAGAGGCTGAGAGGCGGGAAAACTGCTTGAACCCAGGAGGTGGAGGTTGCAGTGGGCCTAGATCATGCCTGAGCGACAGAACTAGACTGCATTTCAAAAAACAAAAACAAAACAAGATATAGAACTCTAGTACCCTAGTGTTCCCATTTAAACTCTCCAACACTAGAAGTAACCACCACTGTAATTTTTATCACTATACATTGGTTTTGTCTGCTTTAGAATTTCATATAAAATCTATAAGCCTTTAAATGCAAAATACTACTGGGCTTTCAAACGAGATTATCTACAATATGAGGTATTCATATTCTTCTGCCCTTTTACACCTCAAAGCCATAGGAAAAGATAGAAGATTTCTAAGAATTTAAATCCATTTGGGGGCTCTTTTACAAGTTACCATTATAGGAGACTAAACAAGAAAAGTACCCTGCTTAAATGGTCTGTTGAAGATGGGAAAAGCAGTTAAAGTAAAAAGAAATACAGAGACTTCCACTTTCCAGTGTGGTCAGCACTCAAGACACAGAGAATGAAGGCATGTTCCTGATGAATTGCCTTTATTATTGTCTTTTAAATGCTCCCTCCTTAGTTAGGTTAAGGCAAGAACGCAAATAAGAACCCAAAAAGCAGCCAAGCACAGTAGTTCATGCCTGTAGTCCCAGCTGCTCAGATTAAGGCAGGAAAATCACTTAAGTCCAGGAGTTCGAGGCCATCTGGGCAACATAGTGAGTCCAGTCTCTTAAAAAAGTACATAATGTATTCAAATTACACCTCAAAAGCCATAACAATACTGGAGGAGAACTCACAATATTACGGTATTATGTATCAAACACAGTTATAATCCTTAAATTATAAAGTCATTGAAGTATGATATTTTTCGCGCATTAATACAATCCTACAATTCTGTGTGAGTAGAAAGAAGAGAAACCAAGTATAACGACTGCCCTTAAGAATCCCAAAATGAAATTAAATAGGACATTTCCAGCAAATACATACACTGTTCTTTTGTCTTGTCGGAGTAGTTTAGAAGAAAATTCACTCAGAATATCAAGAAATGCCAAATTTAAAGGTGGATGGCTCTCCCCTTGTGGATTAGGTTCTTTAAAAGCAAATTCTATGCCATCTCTGCAAAGAAAAAAAAATAATTGAAATAAATATTTGAGGGACTATAATAAGTCGGTAACTTAGGAAATTTCACTTGCTACTTCCTTTGCCATGCTTTTGAGGAATAGAAAATAAGGAGGCTTTAAGCGTGAGAATGAGCAAATACATTGACATTTTATGTCACTGTTACTTTCTTTAGAACCATACACACACACACACACACACACACACACACACACACACACACCCCACTTAGCTTTCAGTCTGAACATGGTCTGCTACATCTGCATTCTTTAATCGGCACTTTTTTCCATAGAAAATAACATAAATTCTCTCATGTAACAATCAACATATTATCTGTATTTTTCAAGACATAAAGGAGACCTACTCTAACATATATAACTAACTTTAAAAATAATTAATAAATATTTGTAATGAACAATTCAACAGTAAAATTTAAAATTAAACTCCAAGGCCCATTTTAACTATATTTATGTGATGATAAATACCTCTATTCCTCAAAATAACAACCCAACACTGTACCTATCAAAAATGTAACTGAGTTAAAGACAATCCAGATGGAATCAAGGAGGAAAGAAGGAAGGCTATTACATGAAAAAAGATATTATTTCTGAAAATACTATATAGGTAGTCCTTAGATATTATGTAAAATTACTATCTAATAGATGAACAGGCATAAAAAGAAACTTGAGTTTTAGAACAAAGTGAAAGGAGAGAGTTAATTAAAGTTGAGGGAGGAAGCCACGTGTGGTGGTTCATGCCTGTAATCCCAGTGCTCTGGGTGGCCTAGGTGAGACGATCTCTTTTGCCCAGAGGTTCAAGACCAGCCTGGGCAACATGGTGAGATACTATCTCTACAATAATAATAATGATAATAATAATTGATGGAGTATAGGCAAAACTTAAACAACAGCAGCAAATTTTCTTCAGAGAGACATTTAACACTTCTATAATTACATGAGCAAGAAGATGAAGGAGAGTCCAAGATTCTAAAAGCAAGGTTCTTTAACCCACAGGAAACAGATAAAGGGTTTTAATAAACAAACGTTGGTTATGTTAAAGGTCTAAAATGTATCCATACTTTATAAATGCAACTGATCACTAAATTACATGCCCAGTATAAAATGACTTCCAATTTTGGTAAGCGGAACAAAATATGCAGATGGAAAGAAGGTTGTGGATCAAAACATGGGAAAAGGTCACCACAAAATAGAGCACAAAACCAAAGAAAAAACATGAGACAAAGGAATCAAAACTCAAAGATTTCTCTGTCTTAACAATGAGATCACGACAAAGGTTGATCAAAAAAAAAAAAAAAAAAAGAAGACTGTGCAATGCTTGATGAATTTAGGCTGCTTTGATTCATGTAATTTATAAACTTTGTATGGTTTAAATTTAAACAAAGGCTTATAAACAGAATTTTAATCCCAACTCTTTTTTTGTTGTTGTTGTTGTTTTTGAGTCAGAGTCTCACTCTGTCACCCAGGCTGGAGTGCAATGGCACAATCTCGGCTCACTGCAACCTCTCCCTCCCACATTCAAGCCATTCTCATACCTGAGTAGCTGGGACTAGAGGTGTATGCCACCACTCCCAGCTAATTCTTGTATTTTTAGTAGAGATCGAGCTTCACCACGTTGGCCAGGCTGTTTTCAAACTCCTAGCCTCAAGTGATCCGCCTACCTCAGCCTCACAAAGGGCTGGGATTACAAGTATGAGCACCAGGCCCAGCCCCAACTCATTTGTTAATTGAGATAGCACTATAACTGGTTCTTTAAAATTAAGAAAGGAGATAGGGTACAGATTTATAAGCTAATAATAAAGCATAAATTTAATTTACTTATTCCAAATGAAAGGGCTAGATACAAAAAAAAAGTTTCATGACTAAAAAGTATGAGAGCTGAATAAAATATCTGGAGATTACTTGTGTAGCATGGCAATGGCTTCTCTTGTTTTCAACTGATCAAGTCCAAAAGTTAAAGCAAAACGTCGAGCAAGTTCTTTTATGCCACTAAATGTAGAGGACGATCTATCAAAATTATAGCCATTTTCCTGTATCATTTCATTGAAAAGCTGTTTGGAAAGAAAGAAAGCATGTTAAAGTTCTTAATACTTAGAGATTAACATCTTTTAAAATATTACATTTTCATTTAAAATATCACTGTATTCTATCACAAAACATTAAAACATGATACGAATGACCAAACTTGCAGTACTTCATCTATTTAAACCGGAAGTTATTATTAACATTAGAAGAAAGCCTTTAGGTTAGTTTTAGCAGAATGCTATTCTGCTGGTATTAATTGGATATTAACATAGCATATAAAAAGAAAAAGAAAAAGAAAACCCAGAAAATTATTAGGCAACCATGCTCTGTTATTTACATTGAAGTGGTAAATCTTCACATTAAGAACTCTCAACATGAAACAGCGAAAGCTTAAGAATTTTAATCTTCTTTAACAAAGCAATTCTAATTATAGAACTTTATGCAAAAGAAGATTTATCCATAATACTATGTACAAAAATGTTTGCTTTAGTGCTATTTATAATGGCAGAAATTGTTTAAAAAAAAAACTCACTGTAAACAAGGAAACTTTGGTTAAATGGTGGTCTAATCTATAAAATGGAGTATTATATAGTTGTCAAAATGGATATGCTAATTATCCTGCTTTGATAACTGTACATTGTAACAAAACATCACTATGTACACCCCATAAATATGTACAATTAAGTGTCAACCTTTTAAAATAAGGAAGACTTCTGGGTATATACCCAGAGAAAATGAAATCCATAGGTTGAGGAGGTATCTACACTCTTATGTTCATTCTAGCATGATTCATAATAGCCTAGATGTGGAATCAAACTTAGTGTCCATGAATGGATAAAGAAATAATATTCGATTCCATTACACACACAGATAATGGAATATTATTCAGCCTTTTAAAAAGAAGGAAATTCTTTAATTCGTGACAACAAAGATGAACCTGGAAAACATTTTATGACGTGAAATAAGGCAGGCACACAAAGACAACTACTATGTGATCTTACTTGTGTATGGACTCTAAAAAGTGGAACTCACAGAAGCAGAGAATAGAATGGTGGTTGCCAGGGACTGGGGGTTGGGAGAGGCTAAGAAGTTGGGAACAACGTTTCAGTAGGAAAGGATAAGTAAGTTCTGAAGATCTATCGTATAGCATGGTGACTATAGTTAAGAATAATGTACCATACTGTATCTAAAAACGGCTAGGACAGTTAGTCTTAAATGTTCTTACCCTAAGTATGTGATGTAATGTTTATGTTAATTAGCTAAATTTAATCATTTCACAATACATACATATCAAAACATCATGCTGTATACCGTTAAGTATACAGAATTCTTACTTTCCAATTATACCCTCACCAAAATCTAGGAGAAAAATAAATGAACCTCTCCTGCTCCAAAAAAAAAAAAAAAAAAAGATGCTGAGGAAGTTATTTAATGGCATAAATGTGTTCAGCATTTATTAATATTAAAATGCAGCCTTACAAAATGAAATGCACAATTTTTGTTAAAAAATCAGATTTCATGTAGGCATAAAAAAAGAGTAACAAGGCCATTAAAAAATAAAAAGGTTATTGTGAAGTGAAAACATTAAGGATCATTTGCATTTGTTCCATTTTTTTTCTAAACTTTTACAGCTAGCAGCTATTACTTTACAGCAAAAGTTATTTAAATGCCATCTCTTCAACCTTTTAAACTTTATTAATTTTATTCTTCTTTCTTCATTTTTCTGTAGAGATGGGCTCTTGCTATGCTGCCCAGGCTAGCCTCGAACTCCTGGGCTCAAGCAATTCCCTACCGTGGCCTCTCAAAGTGCTGGAATTACAGCCATCAGCCACTGCGCCCATCCTACATTTTATTAATGCTAATAGAGAAAATTCAAATTCTCAAATAAAATTAAGAACTTTCATATCTATGTTTCTTAAAATTAAGAAAGTTGATTAAGCTGGAATGGGATGGGTTATGTTTTGCATACAAATTTTGTCTCGAAAGACAAAAGTATACTAAGTGAATAATTTTACCTAATTAAACTGCCTTACCACTGTCAAAATGAAAACTATTGGGTTTTCTTTGTTTGTGTGTTTGTTTTGAAACAGAGTCTCACTCTGTCGTCTAGGCTGGAGTACAGTGGCACAATCTTAGCTCACTGCAACCTCCACCTCCCAGGTTCAAGCAAGTCTCGTGCCTTAGCCTCTCGAATGGCTGGGATTACAGGTGCACACCACTGCGCCCAGCTAATTTTTGTATTTTTAGTAGAGACAGGGTTTCACCATGTTCACCAGGCTGGTCTTGAATTCTTAACCTCGGGTGATCCCCCCACCTTGGCCTCCTCCCAAAGTGCTGGGATTACAGGCATGAACCACCTCGCCCAGCCAGAACTATTGTGTTTTAGTTATAAAATTAATACACACTCACAAAAATAAGTTTGGAAATATACAGAGAAAAAAGTAGAATTCAACATGAAATCTACCAAAGCAAGTTAACCACTGTTGTGATTATGAAGCTCTTTATACTTTAATGAATATAGACCTACACTAATTTTAAGTGCTGTACAACAGTGTGGCAGAAATGTACTATACAGTAAATTTACCTATTATAGACTTTTAGATTATGTCTGACTTCCTATAAACAATGTTGCAGTATACAACTTTGTATAACAACTTTTGCAAACTTGTGTTTTTATCACCTTGGATAAAAGAGTAGATTTAAAAAATAGAATTGCTACCTCAAATGGCATACATATTATAAATTTTTACATAAATTGCCTACCATATCTATTGTTTCCTTCACACTTTGGATAGCTACAGGTTTTGCAAATCTTGACAGTTTGAAAGCAAAAAAAAAAAAAATCTCACTTGTAGTTTCTTGTATTTCTACTTTTATAAATTGTCTATCACACCCTTTGCCCGATTTCAATTGCTACCTTTTTTTGCTATCAGATGTTAATTGTGTTAGCTAACGTTGGTACTCTTAATGCTTACCTGTTGTAGACTGAGAATAAGGGTCTTAGCACACTGAATTTTGTCAATCTGCCTTGTTTTACTCATTGTTTCTTTGATGATATCTCCATAGTCATTATAATACTGAAAAGAAATTTGTACAAATTAGAGCTTTATCTCTTAAAACTACTGGACAATAAGACTAATTTTAGGTTAGTCATGTAAACACGTCACAACGTACTTGGCCAAAATTATGGCTTCAAAGCCAGGAAAGAATGTTACTGAAACCTAAAGATCATTTCTAAGCAAACAATCGCTAACTTCAGTAAAATCATACATACAAAACAGTTAAGATCTAATCAAATTAAGCTCCAGACTTCGTTTAAAATAAAGAAGACATATTGGCTAAAACAATAATTAGGTTATGCAGATTTTCAGAAGTAACACGAAATATACAAACAAAATTCTCTTTGTATAACAATGAATATAATCTCAGTTACTCTTATAACTAATTCATTGATATTGGGTATATAGACCATAAGAAGTTTAAAACTTTATTTGGCTTACAGAATCTAACAGCCTGTAAACAACTTTTAAAAGATAAGTTGTTGTACATGACATTTACATTATATATTGCACATGAATTTTTTTCCTAATTTAAGATCATGTTTCAATTACATACAATAACAATTACCAGAGATAACAGAATAACCACGTCCCTATGACTAATAAGTGACTATAGAATATCTAAGTCTAAAACTTTAAAATGTGTTGAAGAACTTCTTAAACAACCTTAGTGTGTGTGTGTGTGTGTGTGTGTGTGTGTGTGTGTGTGTATATATATATATATAAAAAGGGTAATTATGCCAAATCTTTAAGTTCCAAAATAATTTTCAATGATATTAGAGTTCAAGTAGCAAAATATTCCAAGGAGGATTAACTAGGTGTTAATAAATTTATTATATATTTTATTTCTTGATAGCAAAGGCTTTAAAAAGTTTACATTTATAATTAGATTTTACTTGAGGAAGGATTTTTAAAGCTATCTTACCAAATTTAGTCACATTCTGTTAGTATAAACATTTTTTATTATTACTTTAAACCTACAAAACCTCACATACAGTTATGAAAATTATGAATAACCTATGGTGAATCAAGTCAGACTTTGAGAACCAAAAGGAACCTTAACAATTACAGTGAAACAGATAGAGAAACTCAAGACGCAAAATGTTTTGAGTTACTCAAGGTCGCAAGATGCATGGTAACCAAGCCAAAACTACCACCCAAGTCTTCTGACTCCTGAAACTCTTTTTAATGCTACATCAGGCAGAGGAGGAATGCCATCCTATCATCTTAAACTGAATCATAAATACTATTTCTAAAAGTGACAAATTAAGAGAGGCCATCTCCGATATTCTAAATGGAAATGAACACAATAAACCCAAAATGTCCATTAAGTGGAGTAGAGGGATAAGGAAATGTCACTGAAAATATTAAATATTTTAAAATACAACTCTTTTATACTAGAATTGTAATTTACCACTTAATTTAATGGCAACCATGCATAAAAGCCAGTGTTACATTTTAAAACTATCTTGCTGTCCATTTTTCAACTTTACCTTCATATACTGTTTGAAGATATCTGCAGCTGTATTCATTTCCACCACAGTATATACAATTAGCTTACAAAATGCTGCAAGTAAATTTCTTCTCTTGTGCAGAGCTTCAATTTTACTGGCTTCATCCTCCTGCTGACCATCTGGAGAAAAAGTCCGAAACATTAAGCCATCTTGTATTTTATTTCAACCATGTCTTTTTTTAATTCTCACTATAAAATATGCTTTTATATATAAGAGAATTTGAAAAGGTAAAAACAGTAAAATTAAAATTATAACCATTCATAATTTATTCCAATAGACCAAATTTTTGTAATATCAAATAATAATCAGAACAAATGGAATTGAATCACTTCATCTGTTTGTATTCCATGTTCACCGAGTGAAGTCACGCTAAACTTGCCTAACATTAGTCTACTTCCCTAGCAGGATAGTTTGTCAACAAAATCTGCATATTCAATGTCCGTTGGTTAAGGCTCCTACTTTCCTAAACACCACCAACCTCAGAATTTCTCCTATCATTTCCAAGGATGATCTCACCTTACCTCAAACTCCAAAATCTGGCGATAACAGTCCTCCTTTGTACATATTAAATATATTCAGCTAGACAGGTCCCAGGAACCATTCTGTCTTTTTAAGCTAACCTTGCATATTTCTACTCTGATCCATCATGTGAAATCTTGACATTTAATTCCTAAGAAGACAAACTTATTTCCAAATCTGTAGTCAGGGAAGCCCCACTGCAGCCTCCAAGTAATGCCAAAGAATTGTTTTTACTTATTGAATACTGTAAATAAAACCATGATGAAGCCTTTTATATTTAAAAAAAAAAAAAAAAAAAAAAGCTACGTAAAAATTTTTTTCCTCTAGACAGATTTTACAAGTGAAATGACTTGTAAAAAACCACTACTCCAAGTTAAGCAAAGTTAAAATTGTTTATGTTTATTTGCCACTTATAATTCATCTGGTGAACAGTCTATGCATAGTCTATCAGCTCCAATATAAGGTTCCCAATATCAAAAACTATTTTATGTATAGTAAGAATGTTCTTTTATTTAATTTTTCATCCTGTCTCTCGTAATCTTTGATAACTTCTAGTAAACTAAAATCAAATTTTAAGAATAAGAATTTAAGACAGACCATCAGAAAAAGTTTTATCTCAAATGTATGTCCCAAGATACAACACTATTTGCTTAGAAAACTAAGACACATCATTACACAATATATCAAGTAACGTTTTCTTAATAATTCTGTCACTATAATGAACAATTTATACATAATACTGTTTCCAATGGGAGACACTTTCCCTCTAAAGACTAAACTATCCTATGATATTAAGAGTTTTAAGTCCTGATTTTTATTTTTCTCCACTAACTGCTTGTCAAGAATTAGCCAACATTTTCTCCTGTGGGTGTTAAGGAATGTAGAGAAGTGCCTAACACACTGGGCCTTTCACAAGTGTCAACTGCCATTATTATTATATATTGTCAATGAAATGCCTCTAGAAGCATTCCCTATTTTACTCTCCCTTTCTAATCTGATGTGGGCTAACAAATCCAATATCCAAGAGTCTACAATACCAGGAGTTAGGTGAGAATGAGTAACAATGGAAACTATCGCATGCTGCTGGAAGGAGGGTAAAACAATACAGCCACTTTGGTAACATATAATGAAGTTTAAGATGCACACACACACACTGTATAATCTAGCAATTCCACTCATGTATACGCTAGAAAAGCAACTGCGTATGTATTCAAGGAACTAAACACTGAAATATTTGTTGTACTACTATTTTAACTGAGGGAAAAGTAGAAATAACCTAAATGTCTAAAAATAAGAAAATGGATAAACTGTGGTTAACTTGTATCATATAATATTCAGCAGTTAGAATGAGTGAATTGTAACCACATGTCAACATTTTGAAAAGTCTCAAAAATGTAAATTCAAAAAATAAAATTGCACTGAGTGCAGTGGTGTGTGCCTATAATCCCAGATACTCAGGAGTCTGAGGCAGGAGTACTGCTTGAGCCCAGGAGCTTGAGGTCAGCCAGGGCAATATAGCAAGATCTCATTTCATATTTTAAAAAGAAGAAAAGAAAACTGCAAAAGGCTCAACATAATACCCTTTACATGGAAGTTAGCAAGGAAAAATGAACTATGTATTGTTAACACATACAAATTCTTAGTAAAATAAAATTAAAATGCAAAGGTGTGACAAACAACAAATTTGCAGCAGTCATTATCTCTAGAGGAAAGGGGAAGATAACGGGATGAGGGAGGAATACAAATGAGGGCTTCTATTGTAACTGTGCTTTTATTTCTTTCAAAAACCTAAAACAAATAAAGCTAAATTTGACAAAGACTGATGGAATGGCTATGTACAAATCTGTTATATTTTATACTCTTCCATTGAACTAGAATGCACTTCATGTTAAAAGTGAAAATAGTGCTGGGCGCAGTAGCTCACATCTGTAATCTCAGCACCTTGAGAGGTCAAGATGAGAGGATTGCTTAAGCCCAGGAGTTCAAAACCAGCCTGCACAACATAGCGAGACCTCATCTCTACTAAAAAATCAAATAAATTAGCCACGCGGAATGACACACACTTGAGTCCCAGCTATTCCAGAGGCTGAGGTAGGAGAATCATTTGTACCTGGGAGATCTAGGCTGCAATAAGCTATATAGAGTCCACAACACGGCACTCCAGCGTGGGTGACACAGTGAGACTGACACACACATATACAGTCCAAGCACTTCAGCCTGGGTGACACAGTGAGACTCTATCACACACTCACACACACACACACACACACACACACACACAGTCCAAGGAGATAAGATGCTGTAGGTAATTCTAGGAAGCTCCTAGAAAATTCAAGAGTTTTGGCAAGCTTACTCTAACTCAATTTCCCATGGACTAAATGACGCTGAGGCAGCCCCAAACTAACAAAAGCGTTATGTACCAAAACTTATTTTGTAACAGGTTTTAGAATGCAACTGTGCTTTCTCATAGAGCTTTAGAAGTTTAAAAAAGAAGTTTTGTAAAGTCCTATTCATTTTTTGGATTAATTTCAGATGTTAGCCTCTCAAAAGATGCTTCAATACCTGCAGATCAGTGAGAATTTACTCTACATGCCCACAACACTTTGTACATGCCTCCATTACTTATTAAAAATTGCACTATAGGCCAGGCGTTGGTGGCTCACGCCTGTAATCTCAGTACTTTGGGAGGCCGAGGCGGGTGGATCCCCTGAGGTCAGGAGTTTGAGACCAGCCTGGCCAACATGGTAAAACCCTGCCTCTACTTAAATAAGAAAAAAAAAAAGAAAAATTAGCCAGGCATGGTGGTGGGTGCCTGTAATCCTAGGTACTGGGTAGGCTAAGGCAGGAGAATCGCTTGAACCTGGGAGGCAGAGGCTGCAGTGAGCTAAGACTATGCCACTGCAGTCTAGCCTGGGTAGCAGAGTGAGACTCTGTCTCAAACAAAAACAAAACAAACAAACAAAAAACATTACACTATACTTACTTGGTTCTTTTCAACCTGAATTTAATTCTTGAAGGATGAGACCTTGTGTCATCTTTTCATATCCATACCATTCTAGTAAACTGCCTGACTGACCAATAAATGTTTGCAAATCAATGTTAGAAATAAGCATAACTAAGCCAATAGCTTTGAGTGACACACGAAAAACTGAAAGTATATAAACTTCACAACATGGATTCTGACGACTGTTTTGGCTACTCTGGGTTTCTCATTTGTGTTCAGGGTTAAGTTGTTAGTGTATGAGCACAAAGCTCTTTATTCCTAAAAATAACCTACAGGTCATGTACAGAATTATATGTTTATTTACATCATGACATGCAGTGATACATCAGTATGGACATATACACGTTGACGGTCTATTTTCCTTTAAGTATAGCTTCACACTTTGGAAGGCAAGGCAGGAGGATCACTTGAGGTCAGGAGTTCAAGACCCGCCTTGACAACATATCAAGACCTCATGTCTACAAAAAATTAGCCAAAAGTAGTGGCGTACCACCTGTAGTCCTAGCTACTCAGGAGGCTACGGTTGGAGGATTACTTTGGTCGGGGGTTTGAGGGTGCAGTGAGCTACGATTATGCCACTGTACTCTAGGCTGGGCAACAGAGTGAGACCTTGTTTCTAAAAACTAAAAATAAAACGAAAATATACCTTCAAACTAAAAATAAACCCAGAATAAAGCAACCAAATAACACTTGTTTTCCATGACCTCATGTTCAAGTAAGGCAATTAGGGTGTGTAGACAATTAGAGTGTAAAGAATAATTTACTAGGTGAGGCTGGTTTGCTTTCCTTATGACGATTCTGTACTACCTCAGACTTTTACAGAGAAGTTTCAAACATTTTTCTAACATTCAGAAATCACATTAATACTCCCAAAATAAAAAACTTATGGCATACAAGTACACAACAAAAGGTCACTTACTTTATTCTTTTCCAATTATCTGAATATTGTTATTACCAATAAATAAGGGCAAGAGGGAGTAAATTTTATTGAGTAGCTACTATATATGTCCAGGCACTGTACTAGTCATTTGGCTCAATTTTTAACAGTCTTATGAGGTAGTTAGAAATAAGAAAGCAGGCTCAGGGCTAGTGAGAAGCAGAGAACTGACTTAAAAGCCTATCCTCTGCAATATCGCATTTTCTTTACAAGAATACAAAAAATGAACATAGATGTGCTGGAATATATACCTGTGTTTCACGTTTTTAAGGATAAAATATACTGGTGCACAGCAATGTACATCATTGTTACTTAAGTTTGAGTTTATGATGGACACACAGATTTAATAAAAAGATGGCAAAATTACCTGCACTATTATTATCATCATCCTGTTCAATGAAGACATGATCCAAAATAAAGCTGAGCAACTCAGACTGCAATGAAGAATCAGGGGTATAAACTAATGGCTCTAACATGTCACGCCCTCCTGACATAATCTGATGGCTGAAGATCATCAAAATATCACACAGAATAGTGAAGGCCTATTTAAAAAAAAAAAAAAAAAAAAAAGAGGAAAGCATGCTATAATTCAAGGTTTCTCACTAACTGCCACAAATAATTTACTTATTTAACACAGAAACAGAATCCAATTCTCTGTATTTAAAAATCTTTAAGAGAAATCAATGTTTAGTATTTTCCTAAGATTCTAAAGCTGAGAAGTATAATTTCTGCAACAATGCCTGCTTATAATTGTATAAAGCTTTACTAACTGCAAAGTAATTTCACTTTTTTTTTTTTTTTTTCAGTAACATTAAGTGACTTGACAATATGCTACACACTGCCAAAACATGCAGGGTCAGAACTCAAACTTAGGTTTTCTAACACCAAATCCCCTACTTTGCACTATATTGCAATGCCCCAAGGTATTCATTCTCAAATATGAAATAATATATAAACCACTCTTCATTCTAAGGGAGAAAAAACATTAAAGAAGTATTAGAATAGAGATCACAAAATCTATGGTGCTTATTAAGCACTCTTATTGTTCACACGTGTACTGATTAAGTAAGAGAAAACATAACCAGATATGGGGCTGCTTGCTATTGATCAGGTAAACCTGAATGTATTATAATAAACATAAGGCTGAAGTTGTATCTTAAGGAGCTTAATAAAAACTCTGTCACAGGTTTTAAATGGAGTCACAGACTAGTTAATTATTTGCTGGTAAGGGGTAATGAAAACAGAATTTTAGAGTTAAAGTAAATCAGAAAATACATTTAAAGGAAGACCATTCCTGGAAAGACAATATAATACAGAGCACAAGGCAGATCTTATTAACAGTTTTTCCATTTAGGAACTAACCATATTTACTTTTTCTCTTTACATTTTTACTCCTTCCTTCTGTCTCTTCTCCTAACTACTATAATAGTAATTTATACCTATTAGCATATTTCAGTTTACAAAAACTTGCAACATAAAGAGTAAGGATATAAATTATTAAGTATGATGTTATTTACTAATTAGCTAAACTGGGAAAGCAAGTGAGCTGGCCAGGACATATTCTGGGAAGCTGCGGGGAAGACTGGGCACACAAGCTATTTAATAACCAAATAATTAATCTCTATGACCTGAACAAGGGATTATATAAGAGGTTACACAGGATAACTCACAAGGATTATGTGCTAATACTATAAAAATAGGGAATACTATGCTGAATATCTTGCTGTCACATGCAAATATAAAGTAATATTTCATGCATGAGGTTTGAATCTGTGCATGTCATTAAAATCCTATTCCAAGAGTTTAAATGTAAACTCAATTTAATACCATCAGCAATCTTGTTCCTTTCATCTGAATTATAGAGATGAAAATTAAAGTACCACACCCTTTATTGCTATAGTTCAAAACTACACATGTAAAATTGGAGAGAATTCAGCAATGTAATAGTTATGGCAATATACTTCATATTTTTGGGGGAAAAAAAGGCAAAATGCAGTAACTGCATCTTGCCCATTGAATACCTTCTAATTCATGTGTGACCAAGCATATATGTATGGTAGGGACAAGAGAGAGCTGGAAAGAAGAAAAAAAGAGGCTAACCGCTGGGCACTGAATGAACATTTTAAAATACAAAAATCCAAATATGTTTTATTAAAATTAGCTTTGGTATTTTAAAATTAAATAAAGTGCCAAACAAAAGGGTTGGTATATTTGAAAAACACTGACGTAAAATAAATATACCTAACATACCACAGCGTCCAAAAATCAGAGTCAGGTTGACTATTGGGATTCTACCTCAAGAAACAAAGGTTAAGCTGTATGAAATGGTTGTAAACTTTGAAATCACCATAATTATTTTGATTATACCACATTAATAGTTCTTATGAAATGCTTGCAAAAACATCTTCCCATAAAAGCATTTTAAAAGCATGTTTCCAAATAAGCTAAATCCTCTCAGTTAGGGAATTAGAACTGAACATGATGTTAGTTCTAGGATCAAACCAGTAACAGTCTATTTCCAGAATTGAAAAGGTTGGTAGTAATGGAAGCATGAAGGCATATGGTTGGGAAGGTAACACAGGGAAGACAGGAAAGTGATTATAAATGTTTATTTCAGACAAGGTCCACAGAAGATGGGCAAGAATGCCAACATCTGATATTCTCAGAGATAACAAAACCTTATGGACTTTCCACCCTGGAGCAAACTTGGTATATTAGTTGCTTTCAGGAATGACTTTTGTGATTTCATACACCTATAATTTATATGAAGAAGTCTGTTTACCATATGTTATAAAGAAAGAAGAACATAAAATAACTATAATATAAGGGTAACCTATAATGGAATTATAAACTTCATATGAAATTAATCAATTTTATTATGCATGAGTCCAGTATATTAACCTATTTTTTCAGTATGGCATACATAGGCAGATAAAAGACATTTATGCTTTGCTCAACCTTAGTATTACTTAAACTTTCTATGCTTACAAAAAGATTATCACCTATAGTAATTACTAACCTGTTCCTTAACAGTAGTATTCACGTTGGTCAGGTAATGTTGACATATCTGACAAAATACTCTCATTTGTTTCTTTAAACGCAGCAAGTCCTCCTTGAAAAAATTTAACGTGAACTTTTAAAAAATATTGTATAAACAATTTAGTATTTCTTTAAAATGTTTTCAATTACATAAAACTATCATATATATAGCTTTATTAACTCTACTTGTACATTTGATTTAAATTTCTTCTTTATAATTTAAAAGAAATAAAAACAAAGAAAACAAAACAATTTGTCTTATAAATCTCACCAAATTGCAACCTTAAAAATACGAGGGCTGGGCACGGTGGCTCACGCCTGTAATCCCAGCACTTTGGGAGGCTGAGGTGGGCAGATCACGAAGTCAAGAGATGGAGACCATGGTAAAATCCCGACTCTACTAAAAAATACAAAAAATTAGCTGGGCGTGGTGGCGCGCACCTGTGGTCCCAGCTATTTGGGAGGCTGAGGCAGGAGAATTGCTTGAACCCGGGAGACGGAGGTTGCAGAGAGCCGAGATCGCGCCACTGCACTCCAGCCTGGCGCCTGGCAACAGAGCAAGACTCTGTCTCCCCCCAAAAAAAAAAGAATGAGGTATATTAATAGATAATATCCTAGGACTTTAGTATATATATTAAGAAAAGAGGATGAGAAAACTTATATAATTGATATGGCAATCTTTAATAAAGCCATTAGCACAGTATGCTAATAGAGATTTATGCTCCATGCTCACATCATTTGAAGGGTGATCAACCCATAAATGGAAGAAAATAATAAAAAAGAAACAGCATCTTCCATTTCTTGTTAGAAAGATACTGGCTGTACTTTATAAAAACTCAGAATGGAAAACATCTATTTTGTGGTATTTCTCGAAATGTTAAAATGTCTCTAACTTTTGAATTTTCTTTTTTCTTCTTCTTTTTTGAGATGGGAGTCTTGTTCTGTCGCCCATGCTGAAGTGCAGTGGCATGGTTTCAGCTCATTGCAACCTCTGCCTGCCAGGTTCAGACAATAATTCTCCTGCCTCAACATCCTGAGTAGCTGAGATTACAGGTGCATGCCACCACACCCAGCTAACTTCTGTATTTTTAGTGGAGACAAAGTTTTACCATGTTGGCCAGGTTGGTCTCAAACTCCTGACCTCAGGTGAGCAGCCCTCCTCATCCTTCCAAAGTGCTGGGATTACAGGCGTCAGTCATTGCGCCCGTCGTACCATAAATAATGTTCTATTCACTCCTTTCCTTTACTAAAAATACTTTTTTTTCCCAGTTTTTTAGCTTTCAACATAGACGAACAACATATATGCTAATATAGTCACCGTTCCTACTGTAAGTTTAACATTTACTTAAATAAACTTTTTCCTAAGTGTTTGATAAAAAGTACACAATGGGCGGGGCACAGTGGTCATGCTTGTAATCCCAGCACTTTGGAAGGCCAAAGTGGACGGTTCAGTTGAGGCCGGGAGTTCAAGACAAGCCTGGCCAACATGGTGAAACCTACCTCTACTAAAAATGCAAAAATTAGTGAGTGTGGAGGTGCATGACTGCAGTCCCAGCTACTCAGGGGGCTGAGGCACAAGAAATGCTTGAACCCAGGAGTCAGAAGTTGCACTGAACCAAGACTGCACCATTACACTCCAGCCTGGATGGCAGAGTAAGACTCTGACTCAAAAGGGGGAAAAAAAGTGTATAATGTTAACACTATACTGATTTTTCAAGAGGAAAAATCCATTTGTAGATGTTAATAGCATCTTAAAAGCCCAGAGAAATTCTATGCATTTAACATTAATCTGTGGGTTTAGGCAACACAAACTTACTATCAAGAGGATTCCTTTTTGAAGAAAATGTCTACAGACAACAAACTGCAAAACTCTCAGAAACTGCTGGATATTTCTAAAAATGAGCCCAAACAATATTTAAGGCAATATCCAGTACTACAAATACCATGTTTAAGCTTCCAATTTACAAATGGAAAAGGCAGTCCTGTTTAGTTCAATTACTAAACACACTAAGGATTACCATTATGGGTAAAGCTCTAAAAGCTCTATATGTACTATTACATTCACTCAGAAAATGACTGAACACAAATTTGAAATATCACTAGAGAGATCCCGAATATGAATAAGGTGATCCCAAAACAATACCAGGGTATAAGAAGATCTAGAGGTAGCTGGTTTATTATCTTCAATTTATGTAATCCAATACTTATATCTGTTTCAAAGGCTCTTGGTCACCAACTTTGAGAATACAGAAAACCACAGATCATGCCACCTTCGAATGCGAACAATTTTTAATTAAGCAACATTTCACTGAAATAATGGAGCTCATTAAATGTGTAAGTTTGCTGAAAACTGTTAATGACATTTAGTCACATAAAAACACTACTGAACTACCACAAACCTTTGTAGAGCTGCTTTCAGTTATCTTAGCAAGTTGCCAAAGGATTACATAGTGAGTACACTGCAGTGCGTGAATAACAATCTGTAAAAAGAATCAAAAGGATATAGTTAAGATTTAAAAGTCACAAGACTTCACTTTTCAAAGTTAAATGTGCAACTAATAAATAAATAAAAACCTGCTCAGGCATGTCTCCATTTTCAATTCCAGTTTTCAAGAGTTTGTAATTACAAGCAAATAAATCCCACTTTGAAAGGTCATGGGCACTGTAATAGAAAAAAAAATAACCGTTAAGTTTTATTAAACAGCTAAGCCTAACGACAATGTCTTGAACTTGAGTGTTAACAGAATGCAGTAAATACAGTAAACTTAAAAATGCCCCTACAACGACAACAACGAATTAGCTCAGAAATTAACATTATAACCCACAAAACATGCAAGTTCATTTCCACAGTTTTAAGAAAACAGAAACTTCAAAAGTCAACGTACTTATGAAAAGCAGTAATCCTCTTCAATGTTGACAATACCTGATATGCATCATCTTCATCAGGTTCTTCACCCTATGAATATTAATTGCACATTAAGAACCACTAAAGTGAAAAATTCTAGGCTATCAAAATGTTACTATTCCCTTAAAAAATAAAGAATAACACAACAAAACCCACAAATGAACTTGTCATTCAATACCTAGATCTGGCCAAATTTAAGGCAATATGACTGGGGTAATGAGTTAACACAAGTTTGTTATCACAGGAACAATATAACCAAGAGAATAAATGAAAATGATACTCTTCTTTTTCTTTTAAGTAAACTTGACACAAAACTATAAAGGCACCTATTTTTTCACAGAAATAAATGCACTAGGACAATAAAATACTTAAATGACAAGAAGATCAGAAAGACAATACCTGAAAGACAAAACCTAAGTACCTTAAACATATATCATCATAAAGATACATGACACTATTAACAAATAAATAGGGGAAAACCTCTGAATAATGACTATATATGCTGGTCCTATTTGGTTAGCAACATTTGTTAATACACTTTTCAACTTAGGATTACTTGAGTTTTGAAAACTTTTACCAGTCTTACTCCAGGAAACAAAATTCCTTACACACTACTGACTCTACTGTGCTGAACTCTAGTTCTCTCAAAAAAGCACTTGGTTTCAAACTATAACTCTTCAACAAAGTAATTAAATTTAATTAACCATTGCTTGATTTTAAATTATTTTGTCCTAATCACAATCATATTCAGCCAAGAGTAGAGCCATTAAAATTTTTAACTGAGAATGTAATAATCATACATCAACATATTTGCACAAACCTCCAATTAGTAAAACTTAATAAGCCAGGAATAATGATATACACTAAATAAAAGTTAAATGAATAATCAATAAAACAAGAAAACTAGAAATTACAGTCTATATGATTTTACAGCATTAACAATAAAAGTGATGTTTAAAAGGTTAATGGCATTAATTTGACAATTATGAATTTTTATTTTATTCAAAAAAATTTAATGTAAATATATATTTCTGGAAAAAATAACAATCACAATAAAAATACAAGTGTATTTAAGTGCTATGCACTAAGCCTCTGTGGAAATACAAAAGAACAACACAGGACACTCCAAAAGTAGCAGTGGCTGTAACAGTAATTTATTAAAGCTTTATAATATCAAAAACCACCCCTGTAATCCCAGCACTGTGGGAGCCCAAGGCAGGTGGATCACCTGGGGTCAGGAATTCAAGACCAGTCTGGCCAACATGGCAAAACCCTGTCTACTAAAAACACAATAATTAGCCCATTACAGTGGCACGTGCCTATAGTCCCAGTTACCTGGGAGACTGAGGCAGGAGAATAGTTTGAACCTGAGAGGCAGAGGCTACAGTGAGCTGAGATGGCACCATTGCATTCCAGGCTGGGCAACAGAGCAAGACTCCACCTCAAACAAACAAACAAACAAACATACATACATACATACATACATGCATGCATGCATGCATGCATACGTAATGTCCTTCCCTAACCTACACTGCCAAAACACTGAGAAATACTCTACTTTTCCAGGCTACCTACTCTAAATCTAGCTCTCCTTTTCTGTTCTAGTAACACCCTATTTCTTAACAGCCCTGGTTCATTGAACACCAGGTAACTGTCTAGATCATTTCTCAAAACAAAAAAGATGTTAATTTTGCTTTCACCTTATCTAAGTCACAGATTCTTACCACTTTCCTATTTTGGTGGAGGAGTAGCCCAACGAGTCACAGAATGAAAAGCCTGAACATCGTTTCAAAATACTGCTAAAGACTATCACTAGGACTAACACTTGGGCGACTAAGTAGCTTATTGAAATAGAGGATCTCAACTGTCAAAATACTCGTAATACTTATAATATATACCTCTTGCAGAAAATCTTCAAGAAGCCGGTTAAATTTATCTGCCAATTCATCTATCAGTTGACTTCTTGAAATATCTACTCTGTTGAAGATTGTGAACTCTTCATTACAGAGTGCATGGTAAGTTTTAGAACATGCTTCCAAAACATCTGTATCTGTGTGCTTCTCTACAATATTCCGGATCTGTCGCAATAAGGCATCCAAATGCTGCAAAATAATAACATTTTTCATCAAAACTGATAGGTATAAAGTGACTACATCACCGTATCACCAGGGAGAAAATTTTCAAATACAGTAACTCTGTAACAGGGGGCATACATTTTAAGGCACTTTTCTAATAATAAATAAATATACTGATCCAGCCATACTTATTCCTCAACTTTAAGGGAAGTAATATTATCCACCTCACAGGGCTGTGGTGAGAATGTTTATATAAAGAGCTTACAATAATTCACAGAACACAGCAAAAGTATTCAATAAATATTAGCTGATTCTGTCTTATAATTATTACTATCATCTATGGCCATACCACCCTGAATGAACCCACTCTCATCTAACTGTTATTATCTAGTTATCCACCCTCAGTCTCCGTAAGTGGTCAGTGATATAGTAACATAATAGCTAAGAATGAAGGTACAGTTGTGGGTATGAAGCAAAGGGAAGCATCATTACCACTATTCTTTAAGTCAAACTAATCTAAAATACGGAAGACCTAAGCTATAGGTTTCCTTTCTTAAAATATGTTCCAGAAACAAATTTTAAGAAATACAAACGCTATGATGAAATGAGCTAAACAATTTTTAAGGCTTTTGTTTTTTACACAAAATAATCTTACCTTTTCTAATCGTCCAGTGGTATATATTTCCAAATCAAAGTACTGAGGCAACTGCAACAAGTTAGTCACCTTTTCTGCATCTACAGAGTACTGTGAAATAGAAAGATCATGTTGAAAAGATCACAATAAGTAAGCATTATAATATTCTGAGGCATTTAGAAAAAAACTGTGATTTCTTTAGTAATACTATGATATTGACACAAACTTACTTTTGCTAATAACTGAGGAAGGGCCACAGCAAAAAGCTCAGTGATCTTTGTCCTGTCATCCAACTGGGTCTTCTTCTCCTTTGCTGTAAGCACCTAAAGTAACACAAAAACTTATATTTATTAAGCCCACTAACTGTTAAATGTTCAAGTTTTAGTTAAAACAATACAAAATGATTACTAAAACTTTTAAGAGATGGACACAGAAGTTTCACTATAAAACATTATCCCTAAACGTAACACAAAAAAGAATAACTACACATGATAAAAACACAAAGCCACCGGAAATAACAAAAAAATTTGGATAGTCCTAGAGGGAAAATCAGTATCCAGTAAGACTAACCAATTCTACGTTTGGATGACAGGAGAATCAGTTAAAAACAGAAAATATAGCTTAGGAGCATATATATAAAATATTGGAATTGAGGCCGGCCATGGTGGCTCACACCTGTAATCCAAGCACTTTGGAGGCCAAGGTGGGTGGATCACCTGACGTTGGGAGTTCAAGTCCAGCCTGACCAACATGGTGAAACCCCGTCTCTACTAAAAATACAAAAAAAATTAGCTGGGCATGGCAGTGCGTGCCTGTAATCCCAGCTACTCAGGAGGCTGAGGCAGGAGAATTGCTTGAACCCAGGAGGCGGAGGTTGCGGTGAGCCGAGATCGCGCCATTGCACTCCAGCCTGGGTAACAAGAGCGAAACTCCGTCTCAAAAAAAAAAAAAAAAAATACTGGAATTGATCAGTATTTCTGCTTACTCTAGACTGTGGTACATGACACATAAGTTACAAATTCAAAACACTAAATTGCTATCAGCAATTAACAAGAAACAAAAATTTTTAAAAAAACAAACAAAATATAGAAAGTATCACATTCAGTGTCTTCAATAAAATTTTGTTTCAGTTATATACAAACACAAATATATTCATGTGTAATAGATCACAATATAAAAATGTATTTTTGTGCGTTACAGTCAAAAGTTTGAAAAAGCCTGTGTGTTGATATAAAATGCAAATTCATGTAAACTTTATAATAATGCATTAAAATCTGATCCCAGGAAATAGACTTTCCTTATTTTAATAAAAAATTAACTCCATTTTTATTAGTAATTTTATTTTAGAAGAAAATGATAGCAAATCTATAAATAAAACATATAACTGCACCATTCCAAATGGTGCACACTACATTCAGTCATGAAGGCAAGGACTGTCAATCATCTCTCTTGCAGTAACTAAAAAAGTATCTATAGAGAACTCAAATTTCTCAAATAGCTAACGCTTTAAAATTTACTTCTAACACATTTATAAGCAAAGGTCTTCTGAAAAATAAAACAATTTTTTTAAATGTTGTTTCATGGTTAAAATGAAATTTTAAAAAAGATACTGAAAAAGGAGAAATAGTTTAGAATATTGAAAATACATTGATTGGCATACCCTTTTTCCTGTCCCTCTTCCCACGGGAGGATGACATTCAGCTGCTTGTCTAATAGTACAAAGCATTATTTCAATCAGAGCACTCTCTTGCCTATCTGTTAGTGCTAAAAAAAAAAAAAAAAAAAAAAAAAAAGTTAGAAAGAAACCGCCTATTTCTTCTCTCTTTATGGCACTTGTAATTATTATATAACAGTTTCTTCTGCCTGTAAACAGAATCTGACCTAAGTACTAAAGAAAATCCCATTACTACATCACAGAAAAGATAACCTTCCTAAATCCCTGAGCATTCCAAATCTATCCACCACAGATCCATACATTTGGGTAAAGAAAGTAAGAATTCAGATACAAAAAAAATAAAGTATGTTGACAGCAACTACATCTTTTTACATAGCATAATATTTACGTATATGAAAACAAAACTATGCACAAAGTAAGATTTTCTGTCAAATTATCTTAAAATTAAAAGGATAAACAAATGAAATGAGTAAAAAACTACTTACAAAACTGTCTGAACAAAAATATCTTAATTAAACATCCTTACCTTCCTCTCCACTAAGTGGCTCTTCCAGCAACAAGCTATTCATACATTCCCAGTCTTTGAGCAGCTCAGTTGCACAGTCCCACATGCTATCCACAAGGTATGCTGCGTGCTCATGTAACTAAAATTTGAAAAGAGCAATGTGGTCTTAGACAAATAGCATACTAGCCTTAACTCAAAAGAATGGAAGCTTTATTGGCACCACGTACAAACTCTCAAACAGCTATCTATTTTTTGACATCAAACAGATGAAAGGACAGAGAAGAAACCGCCTTAGTTTGCTTGCTCTAAGAAAGACTTGTTAGGTAGCATCATTAAACATTTTTAACAATAATAATTAAAACATTAAGGCAGAGTCTTGCTCTGTCACCCAGGCTGTTACGAAATGGGTGCAATCTCGGTTCACTGCAACCTCCGCCTTCCAGATTCAAGTGATTCTCCTGCCTTGGCCTCCCAAGTAGCTGGGACTACAGGCATGCACCACCACGCCCAGCTCATCTATGTATTTTTAGTAGAGATGAGGTTTCACCATGTTGGCCAGGCTGGTCTCAAACTCCTGACCTCAGGTGATCCGCCCACCTCAGTCTCCCAAAGTGCTGGGATTATAGGCATGAGCCACTGCACCAGTTCCGGAAAGTACATCATAAAGAGATTATATGCATACTTACTGCTTATTTGGACCTAATATTACATCAGTTAACTACTCTCAATTCTTAGGTATGCTAAGAATTTATTTTAACTGAATGGAAGTGATAATGGTTAATTAAAATACTAAATGCATGCCTGTCGATTCAATATATAAATAAGCAGAACATTCTCTTCATTACCTGAAGTTTAAAAGATCCTACTGTTGGCTGGGTGTGGTGGCTCACACCTGTAATCCCAGCACTTTGGGAGGCCGAGGCAAGCAGATCACCTGAGGTCAGGAGTTCGAGACCAGCCTGGCCAACATGGTAAAACCACTTCTTTACTAAAAATACAAAAATTAGCCAGGTGTGGTGGCATGCGCCTGTAATCTCAGCTACTCTGGAGGCTAAGGCAGGAGAATTGCTTGAACTTGAAAGGCACAGTTGGCAGTGAGCCGAGATCACACCACTGCACTCCAGCCTGGGCAACAGAGTGAGACTTCATCTCAGGGAGCGGGGAATACCCTACTGTTTCCCAACTCATTTGGCGGAATGAGGGGTATCAATCATGATACAAAAACCTGTCAAAGAAATTACAAGTAATAAAAAATATAAACCTAAATCCTTTATGAACATAGAGGGAATGTCCTCAAAAATTGGCAAACTGGGCCAGGTGCCATGACTCATGCCTGTAATCCCAGCACTTTGGGAGGCCAAGGAGGGAGGATTACTTGGGGCCAAGAGTTGAAGACCAGCCTGGTACACAGAAAGACCCCCAACTGTCTACAAAAATCTAATAAAATAAACTAGCTGGGTGTGATGGCACACAGTTGTAGTCAGAGCTACTAGGGAGGCTGAGGCAAGAAAATCAATTGAGCCCAGAAGTTCAAGGCTGCCATGAAATATCATTATGCCATTGTACTTCATGCTGATTGACAGAGCAAGACTCTGTCTCTTAAAAAAGTAATCAATCAATCAAATAAAATAAAAAATTTGCAAACTGAATCCAGCAATATATAAAAAGAATAACATCATGAACAAGCAGGTTGATTCGACATTTTAAAAGTCATTCAACATAACCCAACACATTAACATAATAAAGGATAAAAATAAAACAATCACCTCAAGGAATGCAGAAGCTTTTTACAGAATTCAATTTCCATTCATGTTAGAAATTTTCAGCAAAGAAAGGATAAAAGGAAACATCCTCAAACTGATTATAAATATCTATAAAACACCTATAGCTAACAATGTAATTAATGTCAAAATATTGGACATTTTTCCCATAAGATCAGGAGCAATCCAAAAATGTCTACTCTCACCATTTTAGTCAATTTTTTTTTTTTTTTTGGAGACAGAATCTTGCTCCATCACCCAAGTTGGAGTGCAGTAGCATGACCCTGACTCACTGCAACCTCTGCCTTCTGGGTTCAAGGGATTCTTGTGCCTCAGCCCCCCAAGTAGCTGGGATTACAGGCATGCACCACCAAGCCTGGCTAATTTTTGTATTTTTGTAGAGATGAGGTTTTGTCATGTTGGCCAGGCTGTTCTCAAACTTCTGGCCTCACGTGATCCACCCACCTCAGCCTCCAAAAGCAGTGGGATTACAGGCGTAAGCCACCGCAACCGGCCCTACTCAACAGTCTACTGAAGGTCTTAGCCAATTCATTATGGCAAGAAAAAAAATGGAAAAAATGTTGGAAAGGAAAAGGAAAATTATCTTTATTTGCAAATGACCTGATTGCATAATGTAGAAAATCTTGAAGAATAAAGAATCAATTATATGCCCAAATACAGAAATAACTAGAAAATTAAAAGGCCCCATCACTAATTAAATAATATATAATACGAACACCAAAAATAAATTTTGAGTCCTCTCAGTATCTGGCTAACAGATAGGTTTCCAACTTTAGGGAGACTAGTTTAAGTTCACATCTACAATTTAAATGGCAGGTACTAACATTTGAGATCTTACAATGTTCTAGGTCTATGTTAAGTTTTATACAGATTACAGATTGTTTCAGATTACCCATCTTTTTACTAGGAAACTGATGCTTTGAAAGAGTAACTAGCTAAACCTAAGGTCACACAAATAGCAAGCAGAGTAGCCCAACTGGCAATCAGGATTTTGAACTCCAAAATTAATATTCTCAGCACTGTACATAAATCCTACTGTTTGAACATCTTACTAAAAGTAGAAAGCATATTTTAAAAATCTGTGGAGTGGGTAGAGCTCCATTCTAGTCACAATGTACTATGCTACACACAATATTTCTTTTTAATGTACCTCATTTTAACCCCTTTTCCAAAATTTTTTGAACCTAAGTATAAAATAAATACTATCAACTAACCTCACTTTCTAGAAAGAAAAAAACCAACGTCTTAACAAGGTTGGCATTTGGACCTTGTCTTCCTCTTCTTTTCATCATTCCATCCTCCTCTGGATCTCTACGACTGAAGAGCCTGTGAAAAAAGTAAAAAAAATTTTTATGACAACAAAACAAGTATTTCCTAATAAAAAAAAATTAACTGTGTGGATTTCATATATAAGGATCTAACAAAGGAGTAAAGGAGAACTGGATAGGTACAATATCATCCAACATTTTGGCATACCACACAAGTAACTGTTATAAACCCTTTTCATTTCATGTTGATGGTAATTCTAAGTCCTTTTAAACTAACTTCTCAAGTTAACTGTACTGAGTTATAAATTATTTCTTCTTAAAAATCTTATTGTATTTTATATAACTGTCACCTTTCATAAAAGTAGTACAATGACAAAGCTACACCATTTATGCTAAAAATTCTATGATACATATTCATCTTGAAAATTAAACACATACTTTCTTTCCCTTCTTCTTGCAAAATTATCCCAACTTACTGTCCTTTTACTATGGATAGCATGGCCATTTTTCCTCATAAACAACAAGAGAATTAACACTAAACAGCAATGAATAGAAAACTGTAGTGTAAACGTTTTATACCACCTACTCTTTCTAATAATTGCTGCACCCCAAACAGGCATTTTAATAAAATCAAAGAAACAAGAAAAGTTTAATCTATATGGCTCAAAATGGTCTCTTTGAAAGCCATTGTTTTACAATCTTTGAGTGTTTTCTGTGATCAGATATTCACACTTCTACTCATACTTCCTAATCTGAATGTTAAATAGGATCATAAAAGTAAAGAGATTGTAGAATTCTTGGGATTCTTATGTCAAAATATATTAAGTACTTGAAGAACCTTTTAATATTTTCTAAAGAAAAAGAAAAGTAAGTTTAAAACTAAATACAGCCTGTAGTCCCAGCGAGTCAGGAGGCTGAGGCACAAGCAGCACTTGAACCTGGGAGGCACAGGTTGGGTACAGTGAGCTGAGATCACACCACTGCACACTCCAGCCTGGGCAACAGAGAGAGGCTCCGTCTCTCACAAAAAAAAAAAAAAAAAAAAAAAAAAAACCCACTAAATATAGCATAAGTAATATTTAGAAGATGAAGCAGGTAGTAGAAGGGTAAACAATTAGGAAAAGGTCAGTCTTAATATTATAATACAGTTAGGTATCTTTCCAAACATGTTCACTGAAAGACATGGGTACATTTCCCTTTAAAGATCTAACTTAAATAAATCAAAGAACTTAGGAGAAATCTAAACTTTTAAAGGAAACAGTGAAACGTGAAAGCTTCGATATGATCTGTACTGATTTTTAAAGTAAGTTATAATCTTAATGTCCAGTTTAACATGAAAGCATGTCTTAGAAAATGTGTAACAGAAATATAGATTTACTTTTTGTAGAGAAATTCTCCAGCTGCTACTGCTACTGGCCGGTGAGCTGAATAAACCAGATGATAGACATTTTCACAATCTTCTGCAGTAAGGACTTCTTCACTACTCCTAAGAAATAAGCAGTAAAAGGTGCTTTTAGTAATGTCATAATTCAAAGCATATTAACAGTACAAAAATTCATGTTCATATTTTTAAAAAGTTGTAAAGTTTCACTAATTTGTGTTAAAGAAAAAAAAAACCAAACCAATCTTATTTATCATCCACCAAAATCTATCAAAGATAAATGGCAGGTAAAATTAAAAGTGAATACAGAAGGTAAACAAATGAACGTTTAAGATTTATGTCACATGCATGCTAACAGAAGAGGAAGACAAAATAATGAAAACTAATATAGAAACTAAAGGGGCAGCAAGCTAAGAGCTTAGAGTTAAAAATTGCAGATAATATTTTGCTCACATTTCATAGTAACATTGAGTTACATTACATCGAAACGTACTAATGTCCCATTTTTATCACTTTAATCAAGAATACTTGATCCACAATGTACTGAACACCATATAAGGCAATACAAGTGGTTTTTCCAAATAACAAAAATCTAAGTGCCAAAGAACTTTAATTGCAATCATTGAAAAAATATATATATTACTAAAACGTAATGCTCATTTTTTCTTATTTTTAAAGAACAAAATGAGCATATTTTCGATAAATCATAATCATTATTAAGGCCCATCAACCACAGTACCCCAGGGTAAACGCTGTTGTATTCTTCCCTTGCAACTGCATTCAGGGTCCTGGCCCCTGGCAGCTCTTTCTCTCCCAATATGCTTCTAGTCTACTGTGATATATATATAATCCAGGTTTTTATCATTATACGTAAATTAAAATCATAGGACCATTGCCAGAGGAAAAAAAGCCTAAGAATACTGGATAGTTGAAGCACACAGATCCTCTTTTTGTTTTTTCTGTTGTGCTGAAAGCTTCCAGAAGTCTGATGTCTAAGTATCACTCTTTTTGAGAAAAAGAAACTAAATTGTTAAAATTCAAGTTTCAAAAGCACACTGATTTCAATTGCTCTTTATATAATATCAGATTATTTTTGGAAAAATGACTTGTGTGTTTTTAACAAAATAACACTGAATCAGGTTGAGTGGTGGCTCACACCTGTAATACCAGCACTTTGGAAGGCTGAGGTGAGCGGATCACCTGAGCCCAGGAGTTCAAGACTAGCCTGGGCAACATGAAATCTCATTTCTACAAAAAATGAAAAAAAAAAAAATTGCCAGACATGGTGGGACTATAGTAGCTTTAGTCCCAGCAACATAGGAGGCTGAGGTGGGAAGATAGATTGAGCCTGGGAGAGCGAGGCTGGAGCAAGCCATGATTGAACCACTGCACTCCAGCTTGGGTAACAGAGCAAGACCCTGTCTCTAAAAAATAAAAACACATTGAATTAAACAAGTTAAAGTATTGTAACTCTACAGAAGTTCACTCATTTTAACTTTTTGAAAAGAACATTCCTAAGAAATCTCAACTATTAGGTATATTAATGGCTGAAAATCGGCATGAATGGCTATGCCTACCACCTTTGATAAAAATGTCAGAAAAAAGATGTCTCCAGTGTACTATAGAAGATGGTGGGAAAGAAGCTATAGAAATATATGTAGAGTACTATTACTTTATTTCAGAATTCTTTCAATATTTTTATATATGACATATGTATGTAACATTTATGATTTTTAAATATAATTAAAAATAAAGGAAAGAGGCCGGGTGTGGTGGCTCACACCTGTAATCCCAGCACTTTGGGAGGCCAAGGTGGGCAGATCACAAGGTCGAGAGATCGAGATCATCCTGGCCCACGTGGTGAAACCCGATCTCTACTAAAAACACAAAAATCAGCCAGGCATAGTGGCACGTGCCTGTGGTTCCAGCTACTTGGGAGGCTGAGGCGGAAGAATCACTTGAACCCAGGAGGTGGAAATTGAGCCACTACACTCCTGCCTGGTGACAGCAAGACTCCGTCTCAAACCCCCACCCCAAAAAAGCGGGGTGGTGGGGGGAGTGTACAACAGTTAACAGACTGCTCAAGAAATTCCAAAGTAAGTGAATTCCCTGAATTATCAATAGCTGTAGAACTGCCTTCTTTTTAATTACTGCAATGTTGTCTGATTCACAGAAATGAGAATAACCACTACCATCTCACTGAGCTGCGGTATTAAATAAAATGATGCCTATAAAGATAATGCCTATATTGGCATTATCTTACATACTAATTTAATTCTTCCTCTATTGATATGCACCCTTGGTTGTTTTCAAAATTCTGCTCTTACAAACAATGCTTTGTTAGAGAACATGAGCATTTGAAATTCTGATAGATACTGAAGTTTTTCTCCAAGGAGCTTAGACCAATTTATATTCCCATCAACAATGTAAAAGGGCCTGTTATGGCATAGCCTCAACAACATAGTGTAATTACCAAACACTTTCTATTTTTGCCAAGCAAACAGATTTAAAACTCTCACTTTAAGATATATGTTTGTTAAGTGTGGCCCAACATCGTGTCATATGTTTAAATTTGTACTTTTCTGTCAATGATCTGATCCATAACATTTGACTGTTTCCCTATTATTACAGATTTTTTTAACTGATTTGCAAAAACCAACTACTTTGATGCAAATATCTTGCCCAATCTGAGATTTGTTTTCAGAGTTTATGGTGTTTCATGGAATACAGATATTTTTAGGTTTTATATAGTCAATTCATTGATCTTTTTATGTCTAGCTTTCGTATCATGCTCAGGAAAATCTGACATGGTCACTTTATAGATGCATATGTGTTTATCTCTATTTTTATTCTGCTCCATTGATCTTTTTGTCTATTCATATATCAGGACCAAAATGTTTTAATTACTATGGTTTTATAATACGTGACTTAAAATTATATTGGGCTAGTCCTCATTATTAGTTGGTATCATACTCTTCTGGCAACTCTTACATGATAAATTTTCCAAATGAAATGTCAGAATTTGCTTGCTATGGCTAAAAAAACGATACTTTGCCATTGTTATTTACATTGTGATAAATATACAGATTAGGAAGATTACAAGCCTTTAAATAGTGAGTTTTCCTAGGTGAGCTTTTCAAATTCAAGCCTTCTTTTATGTCCCTTAGTTGCATTTTATTAACACTTCTTCATGTATATCTGGTGGATTTCTTGTTTATTTCTAGGTATTTTTATAAAATGTTTTTTGTTTTTTTTTTTTGTTTTTTTTTTTTGAGACGGAGTTTCGCTCTTGTTACCCAGGCTGGAGTGCAACGGCGCGATCTCGGCTCACCGCAACCTCCGCCTCCTGGGTTCAAGCAATTCTCCTGCCTCAGCCTCCTGAGTAGCTGGGATTACAGGCACGCGCCACCATGCCCAGCTAATGTTTTGTATTTTTAGTAGAGACGGGGTTTCACCATGTTGACCAGGATGGTCTCGATCTCTCGACCTCGTGATCCACCCGCCTTGGCCTCCCAAAGTGCTGGGATTACAGGCTTGAGCCACTGCGCCCGGCTATAAAATGTTATATTATTTTCAAACAAGAAGACTCTGATTTTTAAGTCTCTCAACATACCACCCAAGTGCTTGGTATAGAGATATAACCCGAAAAATTTTTATCATGAAAAGCAGAAAACAAGTGTTGGTGAAGCTGTACAGAAACTGGAAATCTTGTATACTGCCGGTGGGAATGTAAAACGTAAAATGGTACAACTTTTGTGGAAAACATTACAGCAGTTCCTCAAAAAAATATTAAACAGAATTACCACATGATCCAGCAATTCCACTTATGGGTATACATAAAAGAACTGAAAGCAGAGACTCAAACAGATACTTGCACATCTATGTTCATAGCAGCATTATTGACAATAACTAAAGGTGAAAACAGTCCAAATGTCCATCAATGCAAAAATGTATAAACAAAATGTGGAATAGACATACAATGAAATATTATTCAGCTACAAACAGGAGTACATGCTATAATAATGCATGAAACCTGAAGAAATTATACCGCGTGAAATAGGCCAGATGCAAAGGACAAATATTGCATGATTCCACTTACACGAAGTATCTAGAATAGACAAGTTCATAGAGATAGAAAATAAAATAGTGGTTACCAGGATCTGGGGGAAGGGAACAATGGAGAATCAGTATTCAATGGGTACAGAGCTCCAGAATGAAGTGATGAAAAAGTTCTGAAGATGGATAGTGGTGGCAGTTGCACAACAACGTGAATATAGGTAATGCCACTAAACCACACTTTAAAATGGTTAAAATGGTGAACTTTACATAATCTGTATTTTACTACCATTTTTTAAAAAGGAAAAATATGAATAACAAAACATCACTATCAGATATTAACACAGTAGGTCTTAAACTCAGATTGTTTAAAGGTGCTATGAGAAGCATAAGAGACGTTCTTATAAATGCTCATACTCTAAAAGTGTAACAAAATATAATAAGCATGTTTTTTAAGACACTGATATGCTTATTTCAAGAGCATCAAAAACAGAAAAATAGGAAGGAAACTGGCCAAAAGAATGGGAACACATGAATTCCTAGCTCAGTTAAAATTTCCATATTCTATGGTTCCTTCTTCCTGTATTTTCTTAACTGTACGTGAAGAAATTCAACTTCTAGCTGTAAAACTCCATGATGTAAGCGACTAAAATGTAGACCTAGATGAGTCTGAACCAAGTACTCTCATGTATTATTTAGATATCTGAACATTAGTGCAAATATGCAAAAAAAATATACTTACTGTAAAACAAGAGTGAGTAATTTTATTGCTTGTACTGCAACATCATATTCTTTGTCAAGGGTCATAGATACAATTCTATCCTAAGGACAAAAAAATTAAAATATTTTTAAAAGAAAAGCAAGAGAAAAGTGTTTGCAAATTACAAGTTATTTGTAAATTCTTAAAATAATGCTAACCTTGAACCGACTTGTAAAAAGTTCCAGTTTGGAATTAAGCTCTTTGTTATAATAAAGCCCTTGTAGAGCAGTAAGACATTTGAGTCTTACTTCACCTTGCTAAAAAAAAAAAAAAAAAGACAGAGACAATGCATTAAAACTATGGATTTTCAACTTCAATATTCAAGATGTGTACAATATTTTCTACTTTAAAATTTTAAACATTTCATACCACAGCATTCCTTCAGAAACTATCATCTTTGATAAAGCAAAAATAATAATCACTATATACATTTATGACTAAATTCCTATGTGGTTACTATTTCTATAGTTCAAAGGGTAATTTTTGAAAATTTGTTAAGAACAAAACATTTAACATAAATGTTAAGAACAAAACTATTGGGAAAAAACAATAGGAGCATGTAACACAGTCATTTTCTGCTATGGAAAGTAACGTTTGGAAAGAATATATACAATTAACTTCTTCAAGGCAAGTGAAGAGGCAGCCTAAGAGAATAGTAGTTTAATAAAAATATATTAGAAAGGTCAGAAACCAAGTTGTAAGGTATAATCCGGCTAAGATACAGGTTTGTCAAAAGAGAGGATCAAAACTGAAGAATTTTTTTTAAAGTATATAGCTCACAGATAACAGAATACTGGTTCTTCTTTGTGCTCTAAGAAATGCCTCACTACCATCATGATTCTAATATTTCAGCAAAAAATTGATTAACCATTAATGGTTAAATCAGTGGCCAGGTTTCAAAAAAATCTAGGGGATTTTATGTGATAGAAATTAAATTTTTACAGAGAAGATAGAAAAGAATAAAGCGAGGGCTTACAGAAATGTGTCACCAGGTATACATACAGGGAGATAACTCATGAATGAGAGCTACAAGCAGCCACACTGATGTGTAGAAAACAGCAGTCTGAAGGGCCATCTTACCTTATCATGCATAGTCCAACCAACATATTTTAAATAACTGTCATTAAGAAAGGCATCACTATACATCTTCATCCAAATGCCAATCTCTTCAATGCATATAGCTCTAATTTCAGCTATCGCATCACTGAATGGAGGAAGGAAAAATGATGCATAATTAGTGCCAATATACCACAAAACTTATGGTTTATTCAAGATATGCCAAGTACTTCAGATTTACTATGAATATGACACTATCTTAAGTATTACTGGGGATTAAAAAATAGAAATGAAGTATGGTCTTGAATGCCAAAAGCTTACAGTCTAGGTGGCAAAGGATAAGTATCAATATATATTTAAAATTATATAAAACTACAAACAAAATCCCATCCCCACCTTTTATACCATACCATATCCCAGCCTTTGCTCACACCTGCTGTGCATGCTGTGTTCAGAAGACAGCAGGCACACTTGTCTGGCTAGAGCATAATTTCCAGGTGAGAATTATTTACACGTTACACTGAGGTCAAGCTCAATTGGATGTGAATGTTAGACTAAATGATTTTAAATTCATCTTGTTAAGTATTGGTGAGTCATTAAAGGCAGAGGAATAACACAATAAAAGGATATTTTAGCTAAACTGCAATAATCTCTACGCTTGAGAATGAGGTAATAGACTAAGGTAATGGTGACAATAGAAGTGAAAATATAAGAATGGACATGGGGACATTATAAAGCAAGCATTAACCTGATTCAATAACTGCCAAGTTGAGGATATGTGGAAGCAGCTGAATAAACATACTACTGAAATTTAATAATAGGTTATAGCAGAAATTGTAGTAAGATTACTATTTCTTTCCTCTATTCATTCAAAACAGCAAAAGAAAACATCTCACTTTAACCTATCCAAATTGTCCCACTGATATTCAATGGAAGGGAAGAGTCAGAAGTCAGCACGTGCAGGCTCTACTAACATAGTGCATGCGAAGGTAATTAAGTATTGTGTAGCCTGACTCCTAATATCAGTAACTTCTATGGGCTGCAAGTCAGGCACAGTATTATCCCATTTTTCAGATGGGAAACATCAAATTCACAGGAGTTAAATAACTTGCCCAGAGTAACTCAATGGCACAGTTTAGTCTAACATAATTTTACTGTAACATTCTTCCCGCTAATTTAGACTGCCTACACCACTAAATATGCAAACTTACTAAGTAGAAATTATATAGTGCTATTATGAAAAAGCTGTCACAACTTACCGGTATCTATGTACAAACACTCCTTTAAATATTGCATTCATCATATTTTCTATTTCATCTTGATTTTCCTGAAGCTGTAAAGAACAGATCATTTCTTTTCAATTGTAAAGAAGACAATCAAAGGAACACCTTTAAGTTGTTACAAGCATGAAAAAAGCAGAATTCTCCAGTATTTTGGTGTATTTTGAATTCTACCAGACAACAGTAACCATAAAGAAAAATTAACAGTTACATTATCAGGTAGATAAAATTCCTTGATACCTGAAATATTTGACTTGGATTTTAATATTTAGCTATTAATAGTAATTTTTTTTTCAATGCTCGTAAATATCTACGAAAGTACTTTAAAGAAGGCCAGGCACAGTGGCTCACGCCTATAATCTCAGCACTTTGGGAGGCCGAGACAGACAAATCACTGGAGGTTAAGAGTTCAAGACCAGCATGGTCAACATGGTAAAACCCCATCTCTACTAAAAATACAAAAATTAGCCAGGTGTGGCGGCACAAGCCTATAATGCCAGCTACTCGGGAGGCTGAGGCACGAGGTTCAACCTGGGAGGTGGAGGTTGCAGTGAGCTGACATTGCACCACTGCACTCCAGCCTGGGAAACAGAGTGAGACTTGGTCTTAAAAAATAAAAAAAAACTCTGTAAAGAAATCTGTAATGTGTTTATTACATATCATATATTATATAGCCTACAAACAAATTAAAAGGGAAAAGTATCAATACTTTATTTTTAATTATATGAAAAAGATGAGGAATTTAGAAAGGAGGAAATAGCAGGATTTTCCTTAGTTTTCTTGAGTCTGGATATTTTTTAAAGTTATTAACTATTTTGGAAACAACCAATTTAAAATTACAGGTACCAATCCCCTCCCCCCAAAAAATTCAAGATCAGGCCAAAAATTCATAGATGACTGTGACAACTACTGAACTCAACTGCATTGCTAATATTTTTTAACCTCAGACTTTACCTATTTGATATGAAAACAAACATCTCCATTATGAAATAGCAAAATATTTTATCACCAATGAAAGAAGAATTTAAATTACAGCCACAGCATCAAAAGATTTTATTTACTGTTATTTAGCATAAGGCTCATTCAAAGTTGAATTTGGTGGTCAGTCACCAGTGTTCAACAAATGCCTTCTATGGTATTAAAACACACACACACACACAAATTTAGATGCTAATAAACATCTTATGTTATTTTTCAAAGTGATTTCACGTAATTGTGAAACCTCTTTTCATCCTAACAAAAGGTTTTTCACAGTAGAGATGAATAATGCTAAAGCTTAAGATAACTTCTCAGACCAACCCTGTCTCCTTACTTAAAGCCCTTTACTCTTAATACTAGTCCACGCAGATTGAAAATAAGAAAACAGTATTGCTGGCATGGATATTCTTCAGAATTCTGTTGGGCAAATATATTTGAAGTATTTTTTACTTTTAAATATTTCAAAAACAATTATCTGAGGCACTAGCAAAGTTATATCCTAATTAATGGTGACCAAGTTGGTTACACAAGAGCCTAAATATTCAATATAAAAGTTTACCTCTTTCCGCTTTTGTAGCAGGAGTTCTAGCCTCTCATTGGCTCGTTTTCCAATCATTTTATTCCGTTCTGCTTCATATTGTCTTTGTGTATTATCCATATTAATACTAAGATTTAGTGCCACATTCACCAAAGCTGTCATCAACTTCATAGCTATTTTTAAAAGAGTAAAAATACGGTGAAATTAACCTAACAGATAAAAAAATTTCCAATTTAAGATCAAATAGAAAAATTAAGCAGAAATAAGCTAATTTGCTTCTAACAAAAGAAAGATGCAGGTGCTACATAATAACAACAATAAAATAACATAAAATAACTTTTCAGGAATTATCTCCTAATCCTCACAATGGCCCTCTCAAAGGTATTATACCCATTTCATTCACAGCAAAATTGAAGCTCAGGGAAATTCACAAATTTGCCTCAGTTCATGTGAGCAGTCAAACCAGGATTCAAACCAAGGCAATCGGACTCCAGACTATACTTAAATCCCATTATTCTATAATATGTCCTCTAAAATAATCTTTTTCGTAGATCATGATTCACCTTCTAAAGTAAATTTTAGTTCATAAAGAAGTTTTTTAGCTATCTCAGTAATTAAAAGAAACTTGATGGTTTTATATCAAATAATATAAAAAAGCTGAGGAATTTTATCAATATTTGCTTCCCTTTCATTTTACTCTATAACATAGCATAAAGACTGATGAAATCATGAAAAGTCAAAAGTACAAAGGGTAAAATGTCACTTAATTAAAGTGCTTTTTCATAAAACTTCCTCCAGATCTCTACCTTCTGTTACTAAACACTTACTCCTGATACAAGATTCTTATTACCTGGGATTTAAAACTTATTAACTGAAAGATCTGATCACTTTTTGCTTTCTTTAGCTTACTCCAGACTACTTCTCAGACTCGGTGCATTGCATGATATAGCAACAATAAAACTACATCTTAATTTGCAGCTATTGGCTCTCTTTAAAGAAAGATTTCCCAATTTTTTGCTCTAAGTTAATTTCATGCCCCCGGCAAACCAGTTTGTCACTCTGATCTAAAATTATTCATCTTGCACCATAATCCTTGTTTTAATTTACTTTAGCCATCAAGTTCTTGACACTGCTACCTTAAGTGCATAAAGCAAGATCACATTCGTATTTTCTGACTTCAAATCTAAAAACAAAAACAGAACATATGGGAAACTGCATTTTCTCTTTAACAATGAAGGACTTAGAAATGTATCTTTAATCACAGACTTAATTCTTTGAGAAAATATTCTAAATGAAAAAAAAAACACCCACAGAGAATAAAAAGTTGTGTTTTTTTTTTTTTTTTTTTTTTTTTGGGACGGAGTTTCGCTCTTGTTACCCAGGCTGGAGTGCAATGGCGCGATCTCGGCTCACCGCAACCTCCGCCTCCTGGGTTCAGGCAATTCTCCTGCCTCAGCCTCCTGAGTAGCTGGGATTACAGGCACGCACCACCACGCCCAGCTAGTTTTTTTTTTGTATTTTTAGTAGAGACGGGGTTTCACTATGTTGACCAGGATGGTCTCGAACTCTCGACCTTGTGATCCACCCGCCTCGGCCTCCCAAAGTGCTGGGATTACAGGCTTGAGCCACCGCGCCCGGCAAAAGTTTTTAATTAAAAACCAAAATACTATTAAGAATCAGAATACCATCGTAACAATTAAAGCCTGTTTTATTCACTGAAACTCAAAAAGAACATATTCAATAACAGCATATCAACAATTTTACCTTAAGCAGAAAAGAGAAACTAATAGATTTTATGAGGTATAAAAATATACCTCATTTCAGTAAACTTTAAAAATCAAAGAATTTGCCCCAACCTAAAGTTACCCAGAAACATAAGAAAAATCAACTTCTTGCAGTGTGATTGAAAAAACAGGCATCATCCAGTAGGGGCCATCCCACCTGGAGAGGCAATACACACCAGAGACAAACTATACGGTCATCAGAATCATATATGCAAAATGACTGTGATGTTATCTCCAAATCTGCAGTCAATATCTCCCCTGGTAACATATCCTTCAAGAACCCAATACATACCTATCATCCAATTTCCCCTTCTTGTGGCATAGTATTTTTCAAGAATCCAATGCATACCTATAGTCCAATTTTTCCTTGCTGTGGCACAGTATGCATAGTGTACAAGAAAATCACCATATAGTAGCTATAGTATAACTTATAGTATGCCTTCACAAAATTGAAACTGAAATTATCATCCCATTTCCAATAATTCCCAGGAAGGATTGGGGGAGTGTCCTCTTAGTGGTCACTTTATACATAAAATTCATTTGCATCACTTTTTTTTTTTTTTTGAGATGGAGCTTCGCTCTTGTTACCCAGGCTGGAGTGCAATAGCGCGATCTAGGCTCACCGCAACCTCCACCTTCTGGGTTCAAGCAATTCTCCTGCCTCAGCCTCCTGAGTAGCTGGGATTACAGGCACGAGCCACCATGCCCAGCTAATTTTTTGTATTCTTAGTAGAGACGGGGTTTCACCATGTTGACCAGGATGGTCTCCCATCTCTTGACCTCGTGATCCGCCCGCCTCGGCCTCCCAAAGTGCTGGGATTACAGGCTTGAGCCACCGCGCCCGGCCAATTTGCATCACTCTTACTTCCTTTCTCTTTTAATGAGAATCTTTTTCATCTCAAGCCTAAGACAATATGTAGAAAATATTTCTAAATACTCACCTGCCAGGGTGCTTGTATGTCGAAATGCTCTGACTTGTGAGTCAGACAATCCTGTAAGAAGTGAAATGACCGTATCCATCATATACTCATCATATATGATACTATATTGACATTGCCGTACTAACACGCCAATGAATTCACAAAAACTGGATTTGAACTTCTTCCACTGAGGACCAGCCATGGTAAGTGGATAATCTCCACTATCCTAAAACAAAATTTAAAACAGGAATTTCATTTAGAATGCATGACTTAACATATCGCTTGCTTTTTAAATACCCAAGGCAAAAGCATGAAAAGATATCTTATCTCACCTTTCTTCTCCAATTAATCCTCAAAGTAGGCAAGAGAATAATATACAAAGGTAGGGGTACCTCGGAACACTCTGCTCTTTAAGATCAAAATAGATATTCTGAATTTACTTTAATCAATGAAAATATATACCAATTACTCAGGTTAAAATTTTTAAAAGCCTCCCTCATCAAAACAAAACATCCTGGTGGTAAGCACAGATATAAAGCAAAAGCAAACCAAAACCAAACCAAAATTCTATTTTTAAACGGATTGGAAATGATGGAAATCATATTTTCAGCTAATCTAATAAATTGATATATGATGTATAAATAAATAAAACATTAGAAATATGTTTTCTTTCGCTTCAAATACATCACACAGTTAAAAAATACAATCATAATTTTTTAAAGAAATGGAAATGTGGGCCGGGCGCGGTGGCTCAAGCCTGTAATCCCAGCACTTTGGGAGGCCGAGGCGGGTGGATCAAGAGGTCAAGAGATCGAGACCATCCTGGTCAACATGGTGAAACCCCGTCTCTACTAAAAATACTAAAAATTAGCTGGGCATGGTGGCGTGTGCCTGTAATCCCAGCTACTCAGGAGGCTGAGGCAGGAGAATTGCCTGAACCCGGGAGGCGGAGGTTGCGGTGAGCCGAGATCGCGCCATTGCACTCCAGCCTGGGTAACAAGAGCGAAACTCCATCTCAAAAAAAAAAAAAAAAAAAAAAAAAAAAAAAAAAAAAAAAAGAAATGGAAATGTAGCTAGCTTTGCCTTGGAAGACTGGTACTCAGGTATTCCTTTGTACAAGAAGGCATTCTCTAGTCTCAGGGTAAATTGAGATTCTCCACAAATCATCAAAAACAACCAAGACCACAGAAATAAAATCAGAGACCAATACCATATAGAACATCTAAAAGTAAAGGTCTCTGACAAGAGCATCCTAGAGATATAAGGTAATTTTATTAGTACAGTTTAGTAAAAAAAAAAAAAAAATTTTGAGACAGAGTTTTCCTCTTGTTGCCCAGGCTGCAGTGCAATGGCACGATCTCGGCTCACTGCAACCTTCACCTCCCGGGTTCAAGGGATTCTTTTGCCTCAGCCTCCAGAGTAGCTGGGATTACAGATGTGTGCCACCACACTGGGCTACTTTTGTATTTTTAGTAGAGACAGGATTTCATCATGTTGGTCAGGGTGGTCTCAAACTCCTGACCTCAGGTGATCCGCCTGCCTCAGCCTCCCAAAGTGCTGGAATTACAGGCGTGAGCCACCATGTCCGACCAGTTTAGTAAATTTTTTAACAATTAATTTTTGTCATTATAATGTTTTTTAAAATCTTAAGTCATGTCACATCTAAGTGCAGTTGTATCTCATCTGAGAATAAGTTCCTGATATTCAACAAAAAAATTTTCTGGGTATTTTCTGATTAGCTAATTTAGTGACTATATTGAAATACATCATCTTAATTGCTCTTAGCAACTTGGTTTGCTGACATTTTCAAACCATACTTCAGGACAATTATCTGAAATAGTTTTTTCCTTTTAGTGAGAAAGTTCTCACTAAAACATTTAATATTAAAAGAGTAAAAAAATACTATTCAAAATTACCTCTCAACTACTTGCGGACTGATTAATAGCACTTAGTAATCATCAAAGCCATTTTAACTCATCTATCTTTTAGAATAATAGTTCAAAGCTCCTTCATCAGTTTAAGCAAGAAAAAAAGGCCAAATAAAACTCAAATCAGACAAGGTTTTTTGCTTGAAAACCCAGAGTGAAAAATTTTGGAGGAGTAAAACTACTGGCACTGAAATACAGCTGTAACCCAAACAAATCAAAATCTCTTCCCTGAAGAAGCTTAATTTATAGTAAATCTATATATGTACTTATTGGTAACGATACTTCAAAGAGCTCACTGTAATAAACAATCAACTCAATCTAGCCCTAGGGAGGTAAGTGGGGGAAAACTCACTCTAAACTAATATGTAATCTTTGTTGTTCTTAAGAGTTTTTAGGGCCGGGTGCAGTGGCTCACGCCTGTAATCCCAGCACTTCGGAAGGCCGAGGCGGGTGGATCACGAGGTCAAGAGATCGAGACCATTCTGGTCAACATGGTGAAACCCCGTCTCTACTAAAAATACAAAAAATTAGCTGGGCGTGGTGGCACGTTCCTGTAATCCCAGCTACTCAGGAGGCTGAGGCAGGAGAATTGCCTGAACCCAGGAGGTGCAGTTATGGTGAGCCGCGATCGCGCCATTGCACTCCAGCCTGGGTAACAAGAGCGAAACTCCGTCTCAAAAAAAAAAAAAAAGCTTTTAAACAATAAAAATATCTATATACTCCTTTGCCCTAGCTACCAGGTTCCCCAAATACTGCTAAAACCTTCCTTTTACAACATTCCAGAATATGTTCTTATATTCTTTCTTGAAATTGTCATTTTGGCAATAATAACTACCATTTATTAAGTTCTTGCGATGTTCTGGGAACTGTAAAAGTTAAGCAACTTTCGAACATTACTCAATTCAATCTTTGTAAGAGCCTTATGAATAAAGTACTATTAGGCCCATTTTACAGATAATGAAATTCAAACTGGCTGGATGCAGTGGTAGTTGCCAGTAATCCCAGCACTTTGGGAGGCCAAGGCATGTGGATCACTTGAGGTCAGGAGTTCAAGACCAGCCTGGCCAACATGGTGAACCCACACCTCCACCCCCACCCCATCTCTACTTAAAGTACAAAAATTATTCAGGCATGGTGGCAGATGTCTATAATGCCAGCTACTTGGGAGGCTGAGACAGAACTGCTTGAACCTGGGAGGCAGATGATGCAGTGAGCAGAAAACCTGCCACTGCAATCCAGCCTGGGCGATAGAGCGAGATTCTGTCTCAGGAAAAAAAAAAAAAGAAGGGAAAAAAAAAAAAAAAACCTGATACTAAGACAACAACTTGCCAAAGGTTGCACACAAGCATCATTTGATTAAATCTAATGCCAAAGCTTTTATCTTCAATACTGATGCTTACAATTTTTCTTTCGTTTTGGACAGAGTCTCACTCTGCTGCCCAGGCTGGAGTGTAGTGGCATGATCTCAGCTCACTGCAACCTCTGCCTCCTGGGTTCAAGCAATTCTCCTGCCTCAGCCTCCCAAGTAGCTGGGACTACAGGTGCATGGCAGGATGCCCAGCTAATTTTTTTGTATTTTTAGTAGAGACGAGGTTTCACCATATTGGTCAGGCTGGTCTCAAGCTCCTGACCTAAGGTGATCCACCTGCTTCAGCCTCCCAAAGTGCTGGGATTACAAGGCATGGACACAGCACCCAACCTAATGCTTACAATTTAATAATACTTTTAAAAATAAGTCAAGATCAACATTCATAAGTTATCAAAACACTTAAGGTAGTAAGTTACCTCATCAAATTCTTCGGTCATTTTGCGAATTATCTCAGAGTTCTGCATATGTCTGAACATCTCTGCTGTGACAACTCCTGAAATTTGCAAATGTCAGAAGTTAATATATGGTGTGATAAAAGAATAAAGAAAACTTCTAAGCCATTCTCTAACACTAAGAAGTTTATGGTCACACAATAAAAGGCATACTTCTCCAACCATCATCTAATGATCTTTACCATGATTCTCAAATCTGTAAATAAAGCACAAATGCTATCTATTCTCAATATGCACAAGAAAACAGCCCCACACTTCTGACAAATATCTTTTTTCCTAACACAATTACCTTTGGCCATTTCTACATGACTTACTTTACTCATGCTATAATATTTATACTGGTGTCTCTTTAACATAAACTATATGTTATTAAGAGTGAGACAGCATCTAGTGTAAGATTTAAAACCTTGAGGATGAAGCTTAAGATAAGGAAAGGAGTAACAGCTCAAGTTCACTTTAGTCAGGCTTCTTTAATAAGCACTATTGTATGTAAGGTAACTAACATCTTAACATCCTCTGAAAGAGTTAAGTAGTAAATTGTAGTTCCTGCCCACCTAGAAGCCTGTAATCTAGTTAAAAGTTACAAATAATGAATACCAAAAAGAAAAAGAAGTAAACTGTCAAAGGGTTACTTATAATCAATGCTCTGATGTGTGGAAATGTCAAAGAAATGCTGTCTCTCTGACTCCACCTCCACTCTATACCCACCAGAAAAACCATACATGCTATTAAGTTAGAAAATCAAGAACTATGTCAAAGAAAAAGAATTTGATAAGGACCTTTAGAATCTTACAGGAGGATGGGAGACGAAAAAAGAAGGGGTGCACATTAGAAGTAGTAAAACATTAGTCAGGTGGAGACCAAACATTAGTATGCAGTAAGAAAATATACATGAAGTTTCACTGATGGAGCATCAGACTGAGAAAGAGAGAGAACGGGGCAGGGGTAATCAATGTAAATACTAGATTTTCAAAATCCTATTTTTATTGTTGAATTATTTTTGCTTACCAGTCTTATCACTAGGAATACCATAAATATAGTAATATCTAAAAGAACATCATCTTGGTACAGGAAGATGAGATTCATAACTAGATATAATTAATATAGATTTTTTTCAAATGACCAGAGCTATATTTTGTATATGCATCCATCTGTGTGTGCATACCTGTGTATATACATAGCTGTCAACCCATAATCCCATCTCCACAGATGAGGAAATTAAGGCTTAGGCTAAGCAATTAAATAATTTGTCTGAGACTATTCACCTAAATCATGTTAATCATGCTACCTCCCTCTTACCTGGGTGAGATCAATTTCTAGTATTAAGTAAGGGCCCTAGAAAAGCCCTTACTTACCACAACATTTAAAAAAAACCAAATGATTGTTTTAAAAAGTTGACGAATTCAGAAGAAACCACCCATTTCTCTAGCTAAAAGAAACACACTCTCAGCCAGGCCTGGTCACTCATGCCTGTAATCCCAGCACTTTGGAAGGCCAAGGTGGGCAGGTCACTTAAGGTCTGGAGTTTAAGACAAGACTGGCCAATATGGTGAAACCCCAGCTGTACTAAAAATACAAAAATTAGCTGAGTGTGGTGGTACATGCCTGTAATCCCAGCTACTCGGGAGGCTGAGGCAGGAGAATTGCTTGAATCTGGGAAGTGGAGGTTGCAGTGAGCCAATATAGTGCCACTGCACCCCAGCCTGGGTGACAGAGTGAGACTCTCAAAAAGTGCGCGCGCACACACACACACATACACACTCTCAAAAACCGTTTGAAAATGGTTTTTTCATCTAGAATCATGTATATCTCTTCAAAACCTTCCCATACTTCATACCCAGGTGCTGTATGCCTGGGAATGCTGGAGAAGGAAAAGTAACTAAATGCCTGAATGTTTGTCTGAAATTAACATATACATATAAATATATCAAGGCAAACACACTGCATACTTTTCAACAATGCCTCATTTTTAAAGCTCCTCCCCCTTCTCATAAAAAAATCACGACATCCAGAAACCCAAAAACAAGCAGAAAAGAACCTCAGAGCAGAAAAGAAAGAAGTTATCACAAATTGCATTTAACTCTTGAGGCAGGTGTGAAGCCACGATTAGGACATAAGGCCAGAGCCTGCTGCCTTAAAAATGTGAGGGACATTTTTAGCAAGACTGATAAAATCTGGTAAATCTAAAAATGACAAATCCAGACCCTGTCTCTATTTGAAAAGAAAAGAAAGACAAAAAGAAAAGTGACAGCTGACTAGGAAAAAAAGAAGAAAACACTGGCCACAGAATCTCCAACAGAGCGGTCAGGAAGAGTATAGGGCCAAAAATCCCTCCACGCTTCAACAGCTACAGAAGCCACCACTGTATTATAGAAAAATAAGTGATGCCTATAACAAACCTGAGTCTGCAGAAAATATTAAATTACAAGGCGTAAAAGAATTCTATCAAAATAATTTTGTGTGTATAAATAATTAATGGCTTTATCTTTGATTATATAGTAAATTCCCTTTCATGGAGATTGTCTGATTTTAAGATAAATACCACAGCAGTGCTCAAATCTACCTTATAATTTAAGTTTTTAACACCTTAATTTTTTAGAAATCTTGACAAACTCACTTGTGACAGGGTCCAAATGTTGAGTTAGCAAGCTCCTGATTTGTAAACAAATTGATGCCAAAAAAGGAATGAATTTGACAAAGGGAACATGCTCTACGGCCTTGCTTTAAAAACAACTACAACTCAGAAGCCTCATTAAGAAACTCAGGTGGGAGTGGTGGCTCACACCTGTAATCCCAACACTTTGGGAGGCCAAGGAAGGACAACTGTTTGAGGCTAGGAGATTGAGACCAGCCTGGGCAACAGACAGAGACTTGTCTCTACAAAAAAAAAAAAATTAAATTAAAAAAAAAAAAAAAAAATTCATGCCAGTAAGGTGGCTCATGCCTGTAATTCCAGCACTTTGGAGGCCAAGGTAGTACGACTGCCTGAAGCTAGGAGATTGAAGCTCAGCCTGGGCAACATAGCCAGATCTGTCTCAACAAAGAATAAAAATTAGCTGGGCATGGTGGTACATGCCTGTAGCCCCAGATACTTTGGAGGATGAGGTAAGAAGATCACTTGAGACTGGGGCAACATGGCAAAGTGACACGTCCACAAAAAATAAAAGCAAAAACAAAAAATTAGCTGGGCATGTTGTCATACACCTGCAGTCCCGGAGGTGAAGGCTGCAGTGAGCCGTGATCATGACACTGCACTCCAGCCTGGGTGACAGAACAAGACTCTATCCCAAATAATAATAATAATAATAAAATAAAATAAAAGGGGGAACTTAAGATTTAAAATTTCAACTCATCACAGTATTTCAGGCACCTGTTCAGTCATCTGCACTCAACTTTCCATTTGCAAAGAGTCTAATGAGAAAGGACATGGCCCTTGATTATATAACACAACAAGCAGGTCCTTGTACCCATCCTATCCCAGAAAAAAAATGACTGGATAAAGGCAAAAATAATTTTAATATAGCTCATCTTTAAACAGTCAGTCTAGTTCAGAACCTTAAGGATACCATAGTAATATCACGACAACATCTCTGAGCAGAAGTAAATAGAATTTTCTAATATTGAATTAAAGCTACTTTTGTTTGAGGCAAATGAAGCAAACTAGACAGCTCTCTCTACTCTATGATTAACACAATATTTTACATTTCTGAGCACCTTAGTGACATTATAAAGATCCTAGGCTCAAGAATTTAGTATGTTTATCTTTCACGCCTCACAGATAGGTAACATTTAATACACATACTACACTAAATGTTACGATCAAATTCAAAATGCCAATGTTATTTGTTTTTCAAAGATATTACAGTATCTTTAAAGGAATACTGCAGAATTAAACTGCTTCTTACAATTCATTTTCTGCATTTGTTTATATAAATCATTCTTTACCATCTTAACGTTTTACATCTATTTTTAAGCAACCTTCTCTCCTGATTTCGAATGCTCATGTTTTCGGTGCCATTTTCATTTTTTAAAAAATACCCCCAGAAATCCCCATAAAATTTATTTGCCTGGCCATCATATGTTATTTCAAGGATGAGCTAAGTATTGAGAGACACCAGATACATCAGAACTTGCCCATAATGTTGACTGACTCATTTGCTGAGCCATATGAGGATATATGCTATGACTCCCCAATTTACATCATTTTATCCCCCTGCCAAATGTCTGCCCTAATATTTCTTAGGGAAGAAATTTTTGCGATTTGTACTTTCATCATTTCTTGTTCAAAATATTTTTAAAATAAAGTAAAAACACTTTAAAGAAGACATCACTACACACAGCAAAATTTCTTTACCTTTTAGAAGAAATGGCAATTTCATTAATACCTTATTTAACCTACTTAAGTTAAATAAGGTACTTGCTTGCTTGCTTACTTACTTACTGTTATTCATGGCACTTTTTAACTCCCTACACTGTGTAATTCCCTGTCATTTTTTTCTGTATCTCTTTATCTTCCTCCTCCCTTCTTAATCCATTTCTTTGTTCCTAAAACCAGATGCTGAAAAAGTAGGAAATATATCTAATAAAAGTAACATAACCTTTATAAATTGCTAAGTTTTTAGATAACTTTCATTTATGAATATAACTTTATCAATAGACTTTCTTATTTTGTCCTTTGCTCTTTTTTTTTCGTTACAAATTTTGTATGGATATGATGCAAATAATGCCTTAGCATTATTTTCCATGTAAAGTGCTAACAGCTTCTCTCTAGGTGGAACAATGATGTGACTATTTAAGAGCCGTTGATTTAAAAATAAATATATCTTACCTTTACAGCCTGAACACTGAATAAAAAAGTTGATAAGGTCAAGAAGTGCTATATCTCGGTCATGCTTGTATGATTCTATCCAATCATCTACCACCGACTACAGCAAAGGGAAAAAAAAATAAAATGATTAGCTCCTTCCAATTTTCTCAAAATCAATTAAGTCCGATAGTCATAAAATTCAAGGTTATATAGTATCACAATACTTTAAATATAAATACTTACATATTGAAATTTAATGTTCAATTTTAACAAAATAATCAAATTCAGTAAAACAATTGTCTGATAACACAAAATGACATCTCAATCTTCTATTTATTTTGCATTGAAAAGAATGTGGAAACTAACTATGGAACTCAATTCCATCAAGTGTAATTACTTATTATTTCTTAGTGACATTAAAGGAAGGGGAGGATTTCAAATAATTAAGACAATACAGGGCAGGTGTACTGGCTCACATCTATAATCCCAGCACTTTAGGAGGCAGAGGTAAGTGGATCACTTGAAGTCAGGAGTTCAAGACCAGCCTGGCTGACATGGGGAAACCTTGTCTCTACTACAAATACAAAATTAGCCAGGGTGGTGGTGCACACCTATAACCTCAACCACTTGGAAGGCTGAGGCAGGAGAACCGCTTGAATCCAGGAAGTGGAGGTTGCAGTGAGCCAAGATCATGCCACTGCACTCCAGCCTGGGCAACAGAGTGAGAGAGACTCCATCTCAAAAAAGAAAAAAAATAATAAATAAGATATTCTAAAACTATATTGTAATGGTGGCTATGCAACTCTAAATTTGTATTTTAAAGAGTAAATTTTATAGTATGGTCAATATATCTCAATATGGTTATTTCTTAAAAAAGAAAACAGGCTAGAACTAAAAAATAAAAGGAGTACTTTATTCCTTTGGAAGTGAGAGAAGCAACCACAAAACTGATTTAAAAAAAAAAAAAAAATTTTTTTAGGCCGAGGGCTGTGGCTCTCATGCCTGTATTCCCAGCACTTTTGGAGGCCAAGGCAGGTGGATCACCTGATGTCAGGAAGTTCGAGAGGCCAACATGGTGAAACTCCATCTCTACTAAAAATACAAAAATTAGCTGGGTGTGGTGGTGCATGCCTGTAATTCCAGCTACTCAGGAGGCTGAGGCAGGAGAATCACTTGAACCTGGGAGATGAAGGTTGCAGTGAGCCAAGGTTGCACCACTGCACTCCAGTCTGGGTGACAGAGCAAGACTCTTGTCTCAAAAAAAAAATTTTTTTAATAGAGCAAACAAATAAAATCAAGATAATAAGAGCTAGTGTAAAAAACAAAAGGTTGGGAGAGGGAAATGTTTCTAAGTTATACACCAATAAACAGAAAACCCAGGTATAAACAATGACTAAAAATGTAGAATTTAAGACCAAAAGATACTATGATTACACAATAAAGATAAATAAAGGAAATATCTAAGAAAAGGCTGGGCACGGTGGCTCATGCCTGTAATCCCAGCACTTTGGGAGGCCGAGGTGGGCAGATCACAAGGTTAGGAGTTCAAGACCAGCCTGACCAACACGGTGAAACCCTGTCTCAGAAGGAAGGAAGGAAAGGAAGGAAAGGAAGGAAAGGAAGGAAAGGAAGGAAAGGAAGGAAAGAAGGAAAGAAGGAAGGAAGGAAGGAAGGAAGGAAGGAAGGAAGGAAGGAAGGGAGGGAGGGAGGAAGGGAGGAAGGGAAGGAAGGAAGGAAGGAAAGGAAGGAAAGAAGGAAGGAAGGGAGGGAGGGAGGGAGAGAAGGAGGGAAGGAAGGAAGGAAAGAAGGAAGGAAAGAAAAGAAAGGGAAGGAAGGAAAGCAGGAAGGAAGGAAGGGAGGGAGGGAAGGGAAGAAGGAAGGAAAGAAAAGAAGGGGAGGTGAGGCGAGGCGAGGCGAGGCGAGGGGAGGCGAGGGGAGGCAGGAAGGCAGGCAGGAAGGCAAAGCAGTATCTAAGAAATACCTGGTTCATTTGGATCTACTACTAATGAGCTAGTATGAAAAAACAAAAAGAAATACTTGGTTCAGACAGACTGACTGGAACTATTCTAAAACTTTAATTTCTACTTTTTTGTATTTACAACAGCTAGTGTACATTAACCAACATAATTTATGAAAGAAACGTGCTCAATATTTTTCCCAATATGATATAGGCAATAAACAGCAAAAGAATATATCATAGGCATGGTGACAGTTTTCAAACATGGCCCCAAATTCTTGGACATTGCTCCCCAGTAAGAGGCAGGGTCTATGTCATCTTCTCTAGAACAAAATGCAGTGATGCTTCCAAAATTAGGTCACAGAATGCCAGGCAGAAACTGCACCGGTCTTTCGGAGCACTAGCAAACTGGACACTACTCTGAGGACATTCTCTCCAACCCAAAAGCCATACTGTAAGAAGCCCTAGCCACACAGGCCATTTGCTGATCCTCAGCTAACAGTTCTGGCTAAGCCCAGCCTTCGTATCACTACTGACTAGGCATTAAACATGAGTAAAGAAGCTTCCAAATGATTATAGTCCCTAACTGTGTTAGTGCCAGGCACTCAAGTGGTCCCAGCTAAGGCCCTAGCCATCATAAAGCAGAGACAAACCATCTCCACTTAGTTCTGTCTCAATTCCAGACCCAAAGAATCATTAGGCATGATAAAATGATTGCTGTTTTGCATCACTAAGTTTGGGATGGTTTGCTATGTATCAACAGATAACTGGAACAATGGCTACTCTCATCAATAAAGATACAAAATAGTCAATGAACACTTACAAAGAGAATACTACATCACATTAAAAAGTAATTCATGAAGATCAAGTAGAGTTTACACTAGGAAAATAATAAAAATAATGTGAGCTACTGATACATGCTTAAAATTTTTAATCAAATAGTATGCTGAGAACTTACGTAGCAAAATTCAACATCTGCTATGTAAGAAAATTAGGGGGCATATACATACTTTCTCCATTCTTAAACAGTAACAACTATTTTTAAGCAAACAGCTAGTCTTGTATTTATTGACTCTCACTTATAATTACTAAGATAGCCAGCCTGGCCAACATGATGAAACTCTGTCTCTACCAAAAAGTACTAAAAAAATTAGCTGGGCCTGTAATCCCACCTACTCAGGAGGCTGAGGTATGAGAATCGCTTGAACCCAGAAGGTGGAGGTTGCAGTGAACCAAGATCACGCCACTGCACTCCAGCCTGGGTGACAGACTGAGACCTTGTCTCAAATAATAATAATAACTGAGATAGGTGTATCCTGGCAATGCAAAAATAACGAATACTACATAATCCTTGATCAAAGAATTAGCAATCCAGAATCAAGGTGAGGCACAGTGTAAGTGCTATATAATGAAAAGAGTAAAAAACACATTGGAAAGGAAAAGTAGTAGAGTGTCTAAGAATGCTCTTTAGAAGAGTGACATTTAATTCACTCAGTCCTATTTGATATGCAAAGGGGGAGTAAAAGAAAACTATTCCAAACAACAATAAAAACAAAAAGAAAAGCCTAGGGACAGCGTATACACTGTGACTGGGGGACAGAAAATATGGCATAAGGAAATTTGGGCTAGAAATTTTAGGTAAGAAAGAACCCTTGGAAGTTTCTAAATAGAGGACTTCCTCCATCAAATTTGGTCTTAAAAGGGTAACACAAGTGGGAACACACATAGCAAAATGAAACTGGGGAAGAAATTCCAGGAGATCAATGAAGAGATACTGCAGACATTCTCTCTTAAGAGGGAAACACATTTCAAAACAAAAAACAAGCTGGGCACAATGGCATGTGTCTATAGTCCCACTTACTGGGGAGGCTGAGACATGAAGATTGCTGGAGCCCAGGAATTCAAGTCCAGGCTGGGTAAGATAGTGAAACTCTACCTTAAAAAAGGAAAAAAAGGCCGGGCGCGGTGGCTCAAGCCTGTAATCCCAGCACTTTGGGAGGCCGAGGCGGGTGGATCACGAGGTCAAGAGATCGAGACCATCCTGGTCAACATGGTGAAACCCCGTCTCTACTAAAAATACAAAAAATTAGCTGGGCATGGTGGCGCGTGCCTGTAATCCCAGCTACTAAGGAGGCTGAGGCAGGAGAATTGCCTGAGCCCAGGAGGCAGAGGTTGCGGTGAGCCGAGATCGTGCCATTGCACTCCAGCGTAACAAGAGCAAAACTCCGTCTCAAAAAAAAAGGAAAAAAAAAACCCAAATGGCACAGATAAGATGTACAATCTTAACATGACAAACCATAAACAACACAAAAATTAATGAAAATATTCATTTTTAGACAAAAATGGAATAGCCTAATTAGCCATGGCCATGAGTCAGGAATTCTCATAGCTGTGGTCTGAATGGTTGTATGTTCAAACTATATCTTGAACTGCAGTCACCAATGTTATGGTATTAAGATGTGAAGCCTATAGAAGGTAATTAAATCATGAGGCCCCTGAAAGCCTTGTTCCTTTCACTATGAGGACACAGTGAGCAGATGCCATCTGTGAACAAGAAAACAGGCCCTCACCAGATAATGAATCTGCAGGCACCTAATTATTGAACTTCCCAGCCTTCGGAGCTGTGAGAAATAAGTTTGTTTTTTATAAGCTTCCTAGTTTATCTTCATTTGTGTGTGTGTGTGTTTTGTTTGTTTGTTGTTGGCAGGGTTTCACTCTTATTGCCCAGGCTGGAGTGCAATGGCACAATCCCAGCTCACGGCAACCTCCACCTCCCGGGTTCAAGCGATTCTCCTGCCTAAGCCTCCCGAGTAGCTGGGATTACAGGTACCCACCACCACGGCTGGCTAATTTTTGTACTTTCAGTAGAGACGGGGTCTCACCATGTTGGCCAGGCTGGTCACGAACTTCTGACCTCAGGTGATCCACCCTCCTTGGCCTCCCAAAGTGCTGGGATTACAGGCATGAGCCACCACGTCTGACCTATGTTGGTTTTTTATAGCAGCCCAAATGGACTAACACACTGATGTTAAAAAGACAGCTGAAGAAAGTAAGTTAGTGCATTTAACTACTTAGAACAAAATATTACAGAGAAAATGGATAATATAAAAATAAAAGGGAAAGTAATTAAATGCAATATAATGTAACTGAAATAATTTATCCTCTTGATAAAAATAACTCAAAAGGAGAACCAGAGAGAGAAAAGTAATTTTTATAATTGAGGAATGACAAAATAAACCATAGCACAATAAGACATTATTTATTTTTGAAAAGCCAAACATATTCAAAACAATAATTTAAAACATTAAACAAGAAAAAGAATGAATACTCTAATCACAATAATATACAAGCAAACATTAATAAATGGATAAACAAAGGTACATTAGAATGGTATAAATAAATCTGGCACCTTTTAAGTTCTTTGTTCTGTAAAATTGGTGAAAGCTCAAACAATTAACAGGTATTTTCACATTTTACACGTAAAACTGTTCTCTGTTAGTCTCATTTGATACATTTTATTTATAAAACCACACATATTAAGCTAATTGTATATTTCTAAACAAGGTTTTGTTTCAGTTTTTATTAACAAAAAGCCTGAATGGCTAGTTCTCAGAAAACCATTCACGTGTACCCATCACTAATTAAAGTTATTTCTATGAAGAAATACTATTCCCTACAGCCATAAAAAAAGAATGCAATTGTCTCTTTCACAGAAACATGGGTAGAGTTAGAGGCAATAATCCTAAGCGAATTAACACAGAACAGAAAACCAAATACCACATGTTCTCACTTGTAAGTAGAAGCTAAATACTGAGCACACGTGAACACAAACATGGGAAAAATAAGACACTGCAAACTAATGGGGGTTGGAGGTGGGAACTGAATAACTATCCACTAGATAACTACGCTCATTTCCTAGGTGCAATATACTCATATAACAAACTGTACATGTAACCCCTGTATCTAAAAGTTGAAATTTAAAAAAAAAAAAAAACAAAAAACTATTTCCTGTAGCTTTTATAAAGTACATTCAAACGTTATTAAGTATATATATTCCTTGAGTATATTATTCCACTTTTTAAAACCATATGGGTAGGCCGGGCGCGGTGGCTCACGCTTATAATCCCAGCACTTTGGGAGACCGAGGCGGGTGGATCACGAGGTCAAGAGATCGAGACCATCTGGTCAACATGGTGAAACCCTGACTCTACTAAAAATACAAAAATTAGCTGGGCATGGTGGCGCATGCCTGTAGTCCCAGCTACTTGGGAGGCTAATGCAGAAGAATTGCTTGAACCCAGGAGGTGGGGGTTGCAGTGAGCCGAGATCGCACCATTGCACTCCAGCCTGGGTAACCAGAGCGAAACTCCGTCTCAAAAAAAAGAAAAAAATAAATAAAATAAAATAAAATAAAACCATATGGGTTTAGCCAACATTATAAAGCTTAAATGTTACTATTGTCATAAAAGTATGCAGAGAAAACACTGAATGATTTGACATGAACATGCCTCCAACATTTTATTATTCTAAGAAACAAACACAAATAATAAAATCTGTAATAGACAACAGTGACCAAAATAATTCAATTTACTAAAGTAGACGGTAATTCTATTACGTCACTCAACCAGGAATTCAATATGGGTAGAAGACTTCATATTTTAATGGCAGCTATATAAATTCAGGGCGAATTGAAACCTCATAGCCATGGTTTACATCAGCATATTTCTGACCAATTTTTTTTTTACTTTATGCCATTAAAAAAATAATGGGTTGGGCATTGTGGCTCACGACTGTAATCCCAGCACTCTGGGAGGCCAAGGCAGGTAGATTACTTGAGGCCAGGAGTTCGAGACCAGCCTGGCCAACATAGTGAAAACACTATCTCTACTAAAAATACAAAAATTAGCCAGGTATGGTGGTGCATGCCTGTAATCCCAACTACCTGGAGGCTGAGGCAGCAGGATTGCCTGAACCCAGGAGGTGGAGGTTGCAGTGAGACGGGATCACATCACTGTACTCCAGCCTGGGCAACAGAGCAAGACTCTGTCTCAAAAAAAATGCAACAGAAAATGAATCAAGAGACAGCTTGAAAGTCTTATATATAAAGAAATACATCCCAAAAACTAACTGATGATTTTGGTTTTTTTCCTCTAATAAGTACTGTATGTTTAAAATGCAATTAGAAGCCCAGGGATGTTGGCTCACGCCTGTAATCCCAGCACTTTGAGAGGCCAAGGTGGGCGGATCACCAGGTCAGGAGATCGAGACCATCCTGGCCAACACTGTGAAACCCTGTCTCTACTAAAATAAAAAAAAATCAGCCAGGCGTGGTGGTGTGTGCCTACAGTCCCAGATACTCGGGAAGCTGAGGCAGGGGAATCACCTGAACCAGGAGGCAAAGACTGCAGTGAGCCGAGATCACGCCACCGCATTCTAGCCTGGTGACAGAAGGAGAACTCTGTCCCACAAAAATAAGCAAAAAATAAATAAATAAGATGCAATTAGAAAAATCAGGGCTACACTCTATATAACTCGATAAAGTTTAAAAAGTACAAATGAACTAGGAAGAACAACATCAATCTTACCTGCATAGCACTCTTGCCCATTTTAACAACTTCAAACAACATCATGTTTTCCACTCCATTCTGTTGGTGATGACCATTCATTCGGTTTGGACCAGAAGGAGGTTTTCCTCCTCCATTTCCACCTTTGCCCTTTTCTGCTGGGCCCTTTTTGCCTTTTTTACAAGTCTGCATAAAAAATAGGAGGTGGTTAAGTTATATCACTATCCTTGAAAGTTCAAACACAGCTACAGCAGAAGCAGCTGATAGGGCACATAATCATAACATGCTTAAACTTGCCCTAAAGAATTCCATTCACTTGTAACAAACTGATGACTGTGATAGCCTCTTTGTGGTGACCACTTTCTCATGTGTACTACCATGTCTCACATGACACTATAGCTAGAAGCATAGCCTCTGCAGGCAGACAGACTCTGTGGGTGTAAATTTCTGCTACTATCAGCTGAGGGATTTTAGGCAAATTACTTAACCACACTATGTTTCAGTGATGTTTTTTCTAATTTGTAAAGTGAGGATAAAACTGTGCCTACCTCATAGGGTTGCTGTGATAACAAAAACACAAAGTACTTAGAAACATAGCCAGGATATAATAAAGTCAGAAAAATGTCAGCTATTATTATCACTGTAAAATGAAAAAATATATGTTAAGAGGAGCTCAGTAAATCTTACATGAATCTTAATCTGGTAGGAAGACCAACAGAAACAATGACACAAATACAGATTTGAATCTGTTTTAAAAAGTAATATAAAAACACAGCATTAAAAGCCCTCAAAATATCAAGAAAGTTTGAAAAACACTGCAAAAATATCTCTCAAATATCATCAGAGAAATCCCAAGAGCACAGTAAATCAAGGTAGCTATCTCCAAGTTTTATATTACTCTCTTATGTAGCTTTTGGATGCATATTAAAGTGGGCAGCAAGAATAACCAAACTCGTTATCAAATATGTACCTTATTCTCAGTTCAACATTTTATTTTTATTGTTAGTCTTAGAAATCACTGCAGTGCTCTGAACAAGAAATTCTGAACAGTAGAAGTAGGTTTATCGATCTCCTTCTTGTTCTAGGCCTCCCTCTAACATTTATTCATCATGAAAATTCAATTACTAGCAAGGCTCGGTGGCTCATGCCTATAATCCCAGCACTTTGGGAGGCTGAGGCGAGCATATCACCTGAGGTCAGGAGTTCGAGATCAGCCTGCCCAACATGACAAAACCCCATCTCCACTAAAAATACAAAACATTAGCCAGGCATGGTGGCAGGCACCTGTAATGCCAGCTACTCAGGAGGCTGAGGCAGGAGAATTGCTTGAACACGGGAAGTTGCAGTGAGCTGACATCACCCCACTGCACTCCACCATGGGCGACAAGAGCAAAACTCCGTCTCAAAACAAGAAAAAAAAAAGAAAAGAAAGAAAGAAAATTCAATTAATGAAAAATATGGAAATGAAGCCCATTATAACAAAAGTTGTCAGTATTGGAGGGTGGGGGGATCAAAGAAAAAAAATCAGTGAAAAGGTTCCCTATCTGCCTAAGCTATAAAAATACCTACCACAGCTCTTATACTTTAAGAAAACAAGCCATTCCCTAACTTGGAGTCCTCACTTCTCAAATGTCAGGGTTGAATTAAAATACTTTACAGAAAGGTATTATGACCCCTGGATTTGGTGATTTCTTAAAGGCCCCTTTTAGAACAACACATCTCTATGATCTAAAGAGCAAGCACTGGCCAACTTTCTGTAAAGTACTATATAGTAAATATGTTAGGCTTTGTGGGCCACACACAGTCTCTGTAGCATATGCTTTATTTTTAAAACTATTTAAAAATATAAAAACTGCCTGGCACGTGGCTCACACCTGTAATCCTAGCATTTTGGGAGGCCAAGGTGGGCAGATTGCCTGAGCTCAGGAGTCCCAGACGAGCCTGGGCAACACGGTGAAACCCCATTTCTACCAAAATACAAAAAATTAGCCAGGCATGGCAGCATGCACCTGTAGTCTCAGCTACTCGGAAGACTGAGGCAAGAGAACTGCCTGAACCCAGGAGGTGGAGGTTGCAGCGAGCCGAGATCACACCACTGCACTCCACCCTGGGCAACAGAGCGAGACTCCATCTCCAAATATATATATATATGTAAACAGGGCCAGGCATGGTGGCTCACGCCTGTAATCCTAGCACTTTGGGAGGCCAAGGTGGGCGGATCACCTGAGATCAGGAGTTCAAGACCAGCCTGGTCAACAGGGTGAAAGCCCATCTCTACTAAAAACACAAAAATGAGCCAGTCGTAGTGGCACATGCTTATAATCCCAGCTACCTGGGAGGTTTAAGCAGGAGAAACGCTGGAACCCAGGAGGCAGAGGTTGCAGTGAGCAGAGATCACGCCATTGCACTCCAGCCTGGGTGACAGAGTGAGACTTTGTCTCAATAAATAAATATATAAGCAAGCAAGCAAACAAACAGGACTGGGCCAGGCACAATGGCTCATGCCTGTAATTCCAGCACTTTGGGAGGCTGAGGTGGGCAGATCACCTGAAATCGGGAGTTCAAGACCTCCCTGACCAACATGGAGAAACCCTGTCTCTACTAAAAATACAAAATTAGCTGGGGGTGGTGGTGCATGCCTGTAATCCCAGCTACTCGGGAGGCTGAAGCAGGAGAACTGCTTGAACCGGGAGGCAGAGGTGGCAGTGAGCCAAGATCGCGCTACTGCACTCCAGCCTGGGCAACAAGAGCAAAACTCTGTCTCCAAAAAAAAAAGCCTGGGAGCAGTGGCTTGTGCCTGTAATCCCAGCTTTGGGAGGTTGAGATTGGAAGACTGCTTAAGGCCAGTAGTTCAAAACCAATCTGGTCAACAGAGCGAGACCCTGCCTCTATAAAAAATAAAATAAATAAATAAATTTTAAAAAAACATTCTTAGCTCATGGACAGCACAAAAACAAGCCATAGTTTTTGCATCTCTGTTCTATGGCCGTGCCTACAAATTTCTTTCCACTAAAAGCCTGTGGTATTTATGTACTTTATTATTTAAAGGGCCCCTTCTTTCTCCAGGAGTCCAAAACTACTCCACTCTTAACAGTTACTTCAAATCCCTTTCCAACACCTGAAACATATTACTTGTTAATTTGCAATACAGTAGTCCTCCCCTGAGATTTACTTTATTCAGTTTGTTACCCTTGGTCTGTTGCAGTCCAAGAATATTCAGTAGGAAATTCCAGAAATAACCAATTCAAAAGTTTTAAATTGCACACCATTCCAAATGACAGAATCACTCATCTTTCTGCTGTATCCCACCTGGGACATGAATCATCCCTTTGTCCAGGATATCCACGCAGCTCATTAGTCACTTACTAGCCATTTCGGTTACCATATTGAAAAAATGTACTATATGCAAGATTTAGCACTATCCCCTGTTTCAGGCAACCACTGGGGGGTCTTAGAATATATCCCTGAGAATAACGGGGACTGCTATATTCTGTAAATGAGCTTCAGTCTTTGTGAACCTAATTCATTAATGCCCAATTGTACAATGAAAAGCTTTCATCCCCAGTAAAAGGAATTTCAGAGATAAGGTTGAAAGAAAAGATCAACTATAACACAGTACACTAGTAAAGTATAAAATGTTAATTAACATGGAGCTATATATTTGTAGTTTATCTATCAAACGACTCAATAGTCCCTGTCAGTATGAAAAACAATTTGGGACAATTAAAATGGCAGAACGGGTAGGCCATGCTAGAAAACAAAATGTGCAAGGAGTGACAATAAAAGGAAGTATTACACAAGAAGCAAATATGCTAACCTGTATACAATCTCGGAAAAAAAAAAATTTTCTACATGAAGACTTTAGGAGGTGATATAATATACAGGCTTAAAGGCACAGACCTGAGCTCAAATCCTTTAACCTCTGGGTTTCTCTGGACTTCAGTTTCCTACCAATAAAATAATGGTGTTGTCTCATCTACACAGTTCTTCAAATATTAGATTAACATGTGAAATTGTTAGTACAACACATGGAACATACACAGTATAGTGTCAAAATCCAGTTGCTCTTATTATAATAAATCCTTCAATTGTCCCAACACCTCACCCACAGTAGTAGCTATATAACCATAACCAAATTGTAGCACAAAAACTTTAAAGAGTCCTCTACTCAGGTGCCACCAAGAATCTTGTTCAAACTTGTAAATTAAATCAAAGGCAAAAGTAGGTTAATGGAAAAAAATGATTTTGTAATGAATTACTGTATACTGTCCAATAGAATTAAGGTTAGCTTTGGATAGCCATAAGTTAACATTTCTATACATATCCCCCTCTCAAATTCTTAAGGAAATAAGATAGCACACAAAATTATGATACACATGAATTATGAGCACTCAAAAAAATATTCCAAGCATTAGTTAAATAATGTCCCATACATTAAATGTGATGTCAGTGCCACCATTAGAAATCACAAGAGAATGGCCAGGCGTGGTGGCTCACACCTATAATCCCAGCACTTCGGGAGGCTGAGGCCGGAGGATTACTTGAGCCCAGGAGTACAAGACCAGCCTGGGGAACATAGTGAAATCTCATCTCTACAAAAACAAAAAATAAACTACAGAGAAGCCAGATATGGTGGCACAAGCCTGTGGTGCCTGTAGTCCAGTTGAGAGGATGGGGCAGGAGAAATGCTTCAGCCCAAGAGTTTGAGGCTGTAGCGTGCCATGACTGTGCCAGTGAATAGCCACTGCACTCCAGTCTAGGCAACATAGTGAGACCCTATCTCCAAAAATAAATAAATAAATAAATAAATAAAATTTTAAAATTAAAATAAATAATAAAAGTTACAGAGTTTCACATTCACTTACAGGAAAGTTGTTGATAACGTAACACTGCATTTTAAAAGCACATTAAACTGTTTGCATATTATGACTCCACTTAAATAAAATGTAATATCCATGTTTATACATAGGTGTATGAATAAAAGTATGTGCATCAAAATGTTTAAAGAATAAATTACCTCTGGGTGATAGGATTATGGAAAAAGTTTCACTTTGGTCATCGTAAACTTCTGTACTGTTAAGACTTTTTCAAAGTATGTCATGAGACAATATAAATCCAAAATTCATTTTGAAAAACAAATGCTGAACAACAAAAACAAGTTATCTTATGCATAATGTATTTACACACATGCAGAGTCAAATGTACTTTCCAAAACAACAAAATAATTTAACCATTTGCCAAGTTATCTGCAGTCCTCAGGCTAACCCATTCATATTCTAAAGTTACATTGTAATGACTCAGAACTTAACTTTGTTATTTTTTAATCTTTCACATTACTTACAAAGAGTAAAACTACTGTCAATTGCAACCCATTAGCCTTAAAATGTTGCATGTTACATTTTTAGAGTGCTTTAGTATAAGAGATTGCTTTGCTTTACATTTTATTAATTACTTGTGGAAAAACAAAAATTAAGCCAACAGAACATTGCATTTTGCTTAACATACTGTGCCTTACATAATGAACTACCGGAAACAATGATGTATTATTATTATTAGTATTATTAATTGCAACTTTACAGCAGCATAAAGAGATCCCAAAAGCTATCTGGTCTAGAAGACAAAAGGACCACATTTATTCAGAAGGCTTACCATACCAGTCAGCCTCCACCCCCTTAAAAAGCCATTTTTAAAAGACTAAACTATCTGAGACATAACCTAAATCTGTGTGAGAGATCTTAAGAATAAAAATAAAGCCACATATTTGATACATACCTTGCCTTTGCCTTGCTTTTGGTTTTTTCCTTCGATATCTTCAAAGTCTGTGTCAGAAGAAAAATGTGTCTCTGACTCCCTGTGACAGAAAGATAAGCAATAATTTAAAACCTATCTTAGAAATTTATATTGAGTTTCTAATTTTTGCCAGATTTTCTAAAATAAAGGCTTGGTTACCTCATTACAAAACTTCATATTAGCATTATAAGTAATTAAGATGTTTCCCCAAAATATCATATCACAGCACATTACCAAACACACAAGATTACATAAACAACTATAAAAAAACAATCTAGGGCCGGGCACGGTGGCTCAAGCCTGTAATCCCAGCACTTTGGGAGGCCGAGGCGGGTGGATCACGAGGTCGAGAGATCGAGACCATCCTGGTCAACATGGTGAAACCCCGTCTCTACCAAAAATACAAAAAAAAAATTAGCTGGGCATGGTGGCGCGTGCCTGTAATCCCAGCTACTCAGGAGGCTGAGGCAGGAGAATTGCCTGAACCCAGGAGGCGGAGGTTGCGGTGAGCCGATATCACGCCATTGCACTCCAGCCTGGGTAACAAGAGCGAAACTCCGTCTCAAAAAAAAAAAAAAAACAAAAAAACTAATCCAGTGGGTCTCAAAATTTAACCCTAGGAACTGTGGTGTTCCATCTAATGGCTGGTTCCATTTTCTGGTTCAAAGACCATAGTGCTGAGTAAAAACTATTTTAATACTAGGCACTGGAGGAACTTTATTAGGGAGTTTTATCATTATGGATCCTCTGACCTCTCCTATCTCACTCGAAAAATATTTATAAATCTAGGTAAGTCAATATACAAAACATGCATTTCTGAAAGGGTATTTATAAAACATTTTTATAAACTAAATCATTTGAAATACACTAAGGAATTATGCTAAGTGATCAATACCCTTTACCAAGTAAAGAGGTGATGACCTACAGTTAGGAGAACAGTTTTGGTACTAAGTAACTGTGGATCTTATACAAGTGACAACCTCAATCTTCTTATATATAAATAATGTATATGCAGGAAAGTATGAAATCTCTAGTCTCTACAATCTCCAAAATATGAACCTACAGTTCTAAACAACTGTCCCTTGTTCTGGGTGGGGGTAAGGCTAGTTTGTATAAACTGGATTTTCTTACAAACATATGGAAGCAGACTGATTTAAATAAACATGTGTGATACTTTCTATATGAGTAAACATGAGGCCTATCTAAATAGTAGTAACATACCCTCATTTAAATGCTTAAAGCAAAGCATACTTATATTAGTATTTGGGTCACACTGGGTTTTAGAATTGAGCCACATCCATAAAAGATAAAGGTTTTTCCATACAAAATGTAAACCTAGCACCAGCTTTGCTTAAAATAAATGGAATCAAAGTGAAAGGCTATCTTTATAAAACTCTTATTCTCAATCTAGATTTCTTCTATTTCCATTTTATTGCTACAATAACCAATTGCCCAGAGGCTATGAGGCAGCAGAGGCTGTGAGATAGGACCACTTCATAAATCTAAAATAATGATTAAGATGCTAGCAGGAAAAAAATTACTATTTGTAGCACTTACCTATAAAGTAATTTAAACAATGTATGGAAGGTTGTGGCAATCCTAACTATATGCTACAATGCTAAGAGGAAAGGGCCTGTAATAAATACCATTCCCGAGTTAATGCACCAAAAACCAAATGACTACTGTAATATTAGCCCTGAAGTTCATGCCTGCTACAACTTAAGAAGATTGTTGTCATCAATAATCTTTTCACATGTCTACATGGTCTTGCAAAAAAAAAAAAAAAAAAAAAAGAAAGAAAGAAAATTTAAATATCTTGATGTATAAATAATATTTATTTCTTCCCAAGCCTTTTGTGGGATACCAGTTCTCTTAGAGAGCTAAGTAACTGCTTTAAGTCTGCAGAAAATCTTTACAATGCTCCAATGGCCATAGTAATCAAGGGCTCAATTATACTCTTAATACTCATCTCCAAGCTATCCCAACTAAGAGTAAACGGCTAGCAATTTGGTTACTAACTGAAAAACCTTCTGAAGAAAGCTTAGGCAATCAGAATGGAAGTCTAAAATACTCCCAATCAGAAAAGAAATATTCTCCTAAGCCGTTCTTCAATGCTATCTTGTGTTTTTAAGATAAAAAAAAAAAACAACAAAATTTAACCTAGGTGAAATAACATTTACGTTTATTAAACACAGTGTGTTAACCATTCAGTGATCTTCAACATCATGAGTCATCTATCACACGACTGAATCTTCCATTCCTTTACTGTGCCCTCCAACCCACATGCCCAATCAAATACTGGCTTTGTTCTACCCCTATAACATCAATTCCCTTTTATTCATTATCCTATTCCAGGTCCTAATTATTTGAGATATTCTAACAGTCAAAAGTCTAGTCCATAATACAAACCTTTTTAATAGTCTCTAATCAAGTATATAAGAAACTTCATAATCTTCTCTTTATATCTTTAAAATATGAACTCATAAAGGCAGCAGGAAGTACCTAACTTAATTCCTCACAGAATCTAATGTAACATCCTGTATACAGTGAACACTTAATATTAACAAAGGTAACAATTAACTTTTACAAAGATATTACACTTAGAATACATAAAATCCTCACTAGAAACGCTGTTTTGTGGGAACCTGAATGTATGAGGTCCCAGAAGCCTCATAATCTCCACCAAAGATAACAAAATAGTTAAAAATATAAAAATCTACATACAACCCAAAGTAGACGCTGGCTGCCATTATGTACAACAGTATTGGTGTGTTGTTTTCAAAATTTTTAGCAAGTAAACTCTCTTTTCAAGTCAAGTCTAATAAAGATCTTAAGAAAAAATATAGTGGTGGGGGTGGGTAAAAAAAGGGATTCACAGGCAATTTAAAAGTTCACTTTTCACTGAGGCAACTCATGAAACTGTAACTTAGTATGAAAATCACTGTTATATAGAGTAGCTCAAAATCATTCAAAACCAAGAAATTATTAGAATAAAAGCTGATAAGGAGTACAGTTAGCTGTTTAGATGAGAGTAAAGAGGATACCTATGTTGAAATCACTTTATGGACCAATATACATGTAACTGGTTTCTGCAATCATCATTTGATTTTTTAACAGAAATTTGACATTACATCCTAAATATTACTACTACTACATGGTACATATTCCTCACTAATGAGAAAACTTAATTTTTAAGAACTGTATAATGCTCTCTCAAAACAGTTGCTATTGCAAAACCAAGTATAAACTCAGAACTACACAACAAAAAAATAATAAACTGTGCAGCACATAAATTAAAAGATAAATTTAAAACACAGCAACAAAAAAATGGAATGATTACTATTACAGAACCTTGATGAGTGCTGATATAAACTCGTGAAAAGCATACAAGCTATTTTATATATCAGATCTTCTCAAGCAGAAGGACATTTATCTGAAGTTAATGCATTCCGCATTTTGTGGAATAAACAAATATTTAAAAATTATCAGATTACAATTTACTTACTGTAGTATATTAAAATCAGTTGGTATTTCTGGAGCTGCTATCATTTCTTTATCATCTTCTGGAACACCTCAATGTCAGAAATATATTCATATATTTACGTGGGTAAAATGATGGCTTGCTTCTTTTTTCTAAGACAATTCCTTTAAAAAGGGGAAAATGACATTATTTACTATAAACACACCAAAAATATTGAAAAAGGATATCCATACTCAAAAGCTAAATTCCCCAGTGCCTGCTAATGTGTTTTAGTAAATAAGGATTTCATTCCCTTGCATTTGACTGCTTATTCTTTTATTTTGAGACTTAGTCTCACTCTGTCACCCAGGCCAGAGTGCAGTGGTGCCATCTCAGCTCACTGCAACCTCTGCCTCCTGGGTTCAAGTGAATCTCCTGCCTCAGCCTCCTAAGTAGCTGAGATTACAGGCACAGACCACCACGCACAGCTATTTTTTGTATTTTTAGTAGAGATGGGGTTTTGTCATGTAGGCCAGACTGGTCTCGAACTCACGACCTCGGGTAATCCACTCACCTCTGCCTCTCAAAGTGCTGGGGTTACAGGGCCTTGACTGCTTATTTTAGATATGGATTTGTTGTAACACTTGTAGCCCCATACTAATAACACATAGGAAAAAAAGAAGCTAGTAAAACAATTGCTTTTAAATTTTCTTGTGATTCTCTGCCTGGCATTATGTACATAAACATTAATACATTATAAATAGGAACAGGATATGACCCTTGCTGTCTGAAATTCCTATGAGAACTTCAACCAGAATATGAGATGCCTGAAAATACAGCCTTTCACTGATATCATACACAAACAATTAAAAAAAGATTAAAAAAAACCTGAGATACAATTTAAAAACAGGTTTTCCATCCTGGAAACACAATCCAAAGCCTGGCTTATTAAATAAATAATCACTTCATGATAATAACAAACTGTGTCAAGAAGAGAAGGGGAAAACAATGTTAGATTTGACCTATTCTATCCCCTCAAGGAACTTAGGATCAATTAAACGTCAATGTCATATGAACAACAGATAAATGCCATTTTTGACCAAAGTACATGCAAAAATGGCAGATAAAAAGGGTATTATGCCTATGTTTTGAAAGTCAAGGATGCATTTCCTAAATGAGAAAATAACCTAAGACCAAAGAAAGGAGAAAACAGGCTGAAGCTGAAGTCTAAAGCTTGTGTGTACCTTTCTCTTATAATTTTCTTTATGTTTTTCTTTTATTCCCAAGTGAATTTAGTACTCGGTGGCTACCTAAAGAAAAAGCAGGTAAGGTTAAAACATATCCAAATAATACTAACTGCTCAAATATAACATACTGACAAACTCCTAATGATTTCTCCAAGTAGGTTAGACATCACACAAGAAACAGCTCAATTTTTCTTAATAACTTTATACCTCTAGAACACATCATAAATGGCTAATATTTAATTAATATACAAAGTTCAAAACATTGCAGTTTCTATTACTTTACTTAAGCTAAAACAGCAAAATATTAATTTTATGTTTTGTAAACAGCAAAACAACAAATGAGGTAACAGGAGAAACAAGAATGAATAACCCACAAATTAAATCCTGAATACAAATAATATATACCATCACTTGGAGTTTATTTTTGTCTAAAAGATACTCAGATTTAAATAACTTGTTTTTGGCCAGAAGCAGTTGGCTCATGCCTGTAATCCCAGCACTTCGGGAAGCCGAGGTGAGCAGACCACTTGAGGTCAGGAGTTCGAGACCAGCCTGGCCAACATAATGAAACCCCATCTCTACTAAAAATACAAAATTAAGCGGATGTGGTGGCGCATGCCTGTAGTCCCAGCCACTCAGGAGGCTGAGGCTGGGAAGTGGAGGCTACAGTAAGATGAGATAGTGCCACCGCACACCAGCCTGGGTGACAGAGTGAGACTCTGCGTCGAACATAAAGAAATTTTAAAATCTTGTATTTGCTGAGACAGGGCCTTACCCTGTTACCCAGGCTGGAGTGCAGTGACACGATCATAGTTCATTGTACCCTCAAACTCCCAGGCTCAAGAGATCCTTCTGCCTCAGCTTTCTGAGTAACTAACACATCTGGTTAATGTTTTCTTTTTTGAAGTTTGTCCTCATATGTAGGACACACATTCATCTCCTAACATAACTTATTTATAAAAGAAAATAATTGTTTCTTTAAAAGGAACTGGACAGGCACAGAACTAATAAACTCTAACAAACAGGTCTGGTCATCTACACAGCAAGATGAAAATAAAGTGGTCATGTGATCCTTGCTGTATCTGTCTCGCTGAACATTTCATAAAAACCAAAGTTGCTGCTTTCCTTCAATATAGTTTCTAAGAAGACTTTAAAGATAGTTCTTAAATATAGTTGCCTAAGGAATCACAGGTAATTAACATAAAGAATGCATCAGCTCTGAAAAGCAGAGAATACTAAATAAAATGAATACTGTATGACATACTGGATTCTTCTAAATGACACAAAATTAATTTGTAGTGTAAAAGAAAAAAGTCTTTCCAGTTCAAATTATTTTGTAAAGCATAGGCTATACTAACATGTATTTCGTAATTAGAAACCGAAGCAAAAACAAAAGCAAAACTGAAGTTGGAAGATATGTTTCTTAAGACAAGATGCGTGTGTGTATGCATGTGTGCGCACACACACATGCGTTATATGTATATAAAAAATCAAGAGAGACAGACAGACAGACAAGATCTTACTCTGTCACCCAGGCTGGAATGCAGTGGTACAATCACAACTCACTACAGCCTTGACTTTCACAAGCTCAAGCGATCCTCCCATCTCAGCCTCCTGTGTAGCTGGGACTACAGGCACACACTACCATGGCCCAGCTAATGTTTTCTTATTTTGTAGAGACAGGGTTTCACCATGTTGCTGAGGTTAGTCTTGAACTCCTAGGCTTAAGCAATTCACCCCACCTCAGCCTCCAAAAGTGCTGAGATTACAGGCATGTGCCACCGCACCCAGCCAGGTACATACATTTTTAAAAGAAAAAAAAAATCTTATGTCAGGGTCTAATAGAAAAATTATTGAACTGACCAGTTCCCTATCCTAATGAAATACGATTTTTTTAAAGTTTCTAAATATTGAAAATTCATCCAACCAAGTAAAAGTATCCACCATGTGCCAAATGCAATGCTGAGCAATGAGAATACATTAGTGAACAGGAGAACAATGATCCCTGTTCATAATACCTGTTAAGAAATTTGAAAGTATTATTTCTACTAGAAGGTACCTACTTGCCACTTAATATTATTAAATATAAGAATGCTAAATTCCATGTATCCGAGTTTTTACTATTTTAGCCATTCTCTAAATGACTTAGTTGCCACAGAAACAGTTCAACAAAATTACATAGCTCAACAAAAATTACAAATATTAAAGCTGCTTTGTAATTTAGAAGGGAAGGAATCCAACGGATGAGTTGGGATTAGGAGTTTTTAAATGTAAACTTTAATCTACATGAAGAGCTAAGAATCTTTCTATCTTTATTTTAAATGTCTACAGCTGCATATAAATATAAGTTGCAGCCCATGCACAATGGTTCACACCTACAATCCCAGCGCTTTGGGAGGCTGAGGAGGGAGAATGGCTTATACCCAGGAGTTTGAGACCAGCCTGGGGAACGTAATAAGACCCTATCTCAACAAAAAATTTAAAAATCAGCCAGGCATAGTGACACACACCTATAGTCCTATAACTACTTGAGAGGCTGAGGCAGTATTGCTTGAGCCCAGGAGGTAGAAGCTGCAGTGAACCATGATCACACCCCTGCACTCCAGCCTGGGCAATGGTAAGACTGTGCCAATCCATCCATCCACCCATCCAATTTGTTTCCCCCATAGACTTACATTAACGAATTCATAGTATCTTCAAATGTGCTTAATACCATTTGACTTCAGCCGAATAACCCCCAAAACTATAAAAACATGTAATGCTCAAAGAAAAGCATGAGTTTAGAAATCACTCACCACAAAATTTTTGGACTACTGTAGGTTATTAACTTTTTAAAAATATACTCAAAGATCACAAGGTGGAGCTCTCACCTAGTGTCTAGAAAAAACTTTGAGGTTTTTATCATATGTACCAATTTTTATACCTACCATAAAAGAGTTAACATTCCAACAGCTTTAGAGTATAAAGCACAGAAGTAAAATTTGCATTAAGTCTCAATCACTATTTTCCTTCTCGGAAAAAACTTATCCAGCAACAACCAGCTTCTGCTTCTCCTTACCGAAAACCAGACAATTCCATTTGCAGATAGGCTCAACAATACATATTAAAGTAAATATAGGCTTACATGCATAATATGCTGCTATTAAAGGCTGTTAATTATTAAATTAAAAAGTAAGAGATGATCAGGTATTTCTAATTCTAAACATTAAATTCAAGTAACACTGCTTTTAATATAAACAGACCTAAAAGCTGAAACTTAATCACCATAACTTTTCAGGTTATCTATAATTAGTATAGGCTTATGGCCTGTTCCTCAAAGTTTAGATTACAAGCTAAATTGAATAATAAGAAACGCCTGTCAGAAACCTGTTACTACAGCATATTAATACAAGCATGTAAAAATTATGGTCATGCTTGCATCTTTGCAACTCTAAAAAAGAATGACTTGCTACATTCATCAAAAGTACCCCCCACAAAATAAAAGCACACACAGAACATCCTAATATCTTTCTTTGATATCATTTAATTTTTTTTCTGAAAGAATTATTGTTTTAAAGGTCTTGAGGGACTGAGTGCAGTGGCTCAAGCCTGTAATTCCAGCACCTTGGGAAGCTGAGGTAGGCAGATCACGAGGTCAAGAATTCAAGACCATCCTGGCAAACATGGTAAAACCCCATCGCTAAAACACACACATACACACACACACACACAAACACACACATCAGCTGGGTGCAGTGGTGCACATCTGTAGTCCCAGCTACTTGGGAGGCTGAGGCAGGAGAATCTCTTGAACCGGGGAAGCGGAGGTGGCACCACTGTACTCTAGCCTGGGCGACAGAGTGAGACTCTGTCTCAAAACAAAACAAAACAGGTTTTTAATTCAATCCCAAGTGGTCTCAAAACAAAAAATAAAAAGCTACCAACAAAGCCATCACTAACAAGGTTCCTCAGAATCCAAATATTACTAGAGATCACAGGGGAGTGGGACATTTAAGTAGCTGGTATGTTAATTCTCTCACTAAAAATACAGAAATATTCAATTGCTAAAAGTTGGCAAATTCACACACCGCATGCCATACACTTACCTTAACACTCCTCCCAAAAGGGTCACATACTTCTATACGTAAGGATCACATCCAGGAAACATATATACCCTACTAAAATGCCACCATAAACACTTAAAAATAGGAATTACCGTCGGGTGCGGTGGCTCACGCCTGTAATCCCAGCACTTTGGGAGGCCGAGGCGGGTGGATCACGAGGTAAGAGACCATCCTGGTCAACATGGTGAAACCCTGTCTCTACTAAAAATACAAAAAATTAGCTGGGCGTGGTGGCGCGTGCCTGTAATCCCAGCTACTCAGGAGGCTGAGGCAGGAGAATTGCCTGAACCCAGGAGGCGGAGGTTGCGGTGAGCCAAGATCGCGCCATTGCACTCCAGCCTGGGTAACAAGAGCAAAACTCCGTCTCAAAAAAAAAAAAAATAGGAATTACCAAAATGTCCAACTATCCACGGACTACAGGTGAGCACCATCACGCCCAGCTAATTTTTTTTGTATTTTGTATAAACAAGGTTTCACCATGTTGTTCAGGCAAATCTTGAACTCCTAGGGTCAAGCAATCTGCCCACATCAACCTCCCAGAATGCTGAGATTACAGGCGTGAGCCACTGCACCCAGACAACTACATATAATTCTAAAAGAAAAAATGTTGTGTCAAGATCTGATAGACACAGAAAAAAATTACTGACATGGCCAACTCCCTATCCCAGTGAAATATGGGATACTAAATACTATTTTTAGTTTCTAAATACTAAAAATTCATCTGACCAAGTACCATTGATAGTACATCAATGTAATTAATGTAATATTCATACACTGAAACTATTTATAACTATGTACCAATGTGGGTAAATGGATATGATAATAACAAGAAGAAGCAAAGGAAAACAGTAACATATTAGGGTGGGTGATTTTTAAATTTTTTATGTACAATCTTATCGTTAGCACAAAAAAGGAAATTATAAAGGGGAACAATCTTTAAAAAAAACATTCGGCCGATGCAGTGGCTCAGGCCTGTAATCCCAACACTTTGGGAGGCTGAGGCAGGCAGATCACAAGGTCAGGAGTTCGAGACCAATATGGTGAAACCCCATCTCTGCCAAAAATACAAAAATTAGCCAAATGTGGTGGTACACACCTGCAATCCCAGCTACTCAGGAGGCTGAGGCAGGAGAATCACTTGACCCTGGGAGGCGGAGGTTGCAGAGTGCTGAGATCGTGCCACTGCACTCCAGCCTAAATGACAGAGCAAGACTCCGTCCCCCTACCCCAAAATTCTTCTTACCCAAAAAGTATTTGTCCTCCCTCTGTTAATCTCCCTAATTTGTGCTATAGTATTCTAAGTAAACGACATGGTGAAAAGTATGTCAAACCCAGCAACGATCATATGTACTTAGCCCAGAGTACGATCTTAAACCTCAAAGTTTCTTGATAACACACTCAGGTTACAGCTGCCACATCTAACATTTGCAAATATCTTTTCTTTTACGCAAACCTGGATGGAGTCCTACAGAATTCCTAATGGTAGTTCCTGCTCTGGTACACAAACAGGTAAACCAGAGAAGTCATGCCTGTAAATCTGCATACATAAGATGAATGACCCTGTGTATATTTCCCACTGTTAGTTAGGAAATAAACACTTACAAACTTTAAAAATCATATAAAGGTTCGTATCCAAGTCACAGCACCAAATACACACACACACACACACACACACACACACACACACATATAAAATAATATAAAGGACAAGCCAGGTGCAGCAGCTTATGCCTGCTATCCCTTTGGGAGGCCAAGACAAGACAGGCAGATCACTTGAGGCCAGGAGTTCCAGACCAGCCTGGCCAACGTGGAGAAATCCCATCTCTACTGAAAATACAAAAATTAACCGGGCATGGTGGCACAGGCTTGTGATCCCACCTACTGTGGAGGCTGAGGCATGACAATCGCTTGAACCGGGGAGGCAGAGGCTATAGTGAGCTGAGATCTTGCCACTGCACTCTAGCCTGGGCAATAGAGCGAGATTCTGCCTCAAAATATATACATACACACACATACATGTATCTAAAGGACTGAGGGAGGCCAAAGTAAAAAGGGCCTTTCTAAAATAACTAAGTAGACAAATTCAACAGGCCGAAGGCCACAACACTGCAAAAATAACTTTTATTTTCAGAAAAAGGGGAAGGAGCAAGCTGGGGCAGTCTACAGATACGGCATCACTACACACAGCCAGAACTAAAATTTACAAAACGGGAAACATCCACCTGTTCCCCTCCTATTTTTAAGTGTATGATAGTAGGTGCTCAGCAATCTTCCTAGTTTCCTTGTCTATTCACTTTCCCCAATACTTTCAAAACGTGACTCAAGCTGTCACCACAACTGCAATCACCTTGACAAACCTACATATTCACACTGTCCCAGGTCTTGATGACCAGTTTTTAAGTCTGTAGAAAACCTAGCATACCTTGTGAACTTAGCGTCCCCCTTAGTTTGGGGGTTGGAGGGAGAAAAGGCCCATGTCCTATTCCTGCAGAACCAACTCGTACTCAGTATTCAGTTGTAACCTGTACCTGAATCACCCAAAGATCCTACCCTATCTGACATGTTCCCACGATAATCCATCTACCACCTCATCCCAGGAACTGGAATCCTGCCCATAAACCCACCCTAAAGTCTCCATTTGTCTCGAGTTGCCTTAACCTGAATGCCACAATACTGCACTCTCATCTGTCTGACCATACTGCCACTGGCTGCTACCAGACACTGAATACCATATTATAGTTGACATATTGGATACATATCTGCTATTTAATTCCAAGACTACTCTTTCCCCAGTCATCCCTAATAAGCTGCACTGACTAGACATTACCTGGCTCTATCCTAAGACAAATCTCAAAACAGATAAAATACTTGTTTTATCATATACTTTCACCTTAAAATCATTTCTCAGTCTGCCAAGGTCAATAGCTAATGATTTTCTTTAAATACTGTCTATACCCACTCTTCATCTCACTTATATCTGAATACCACATTTTAAATTTAGCTTTCTGGACTGGTGTGTGCGTCTGAATACATCTCCACCTTATTAACATAACTTTGTGACGAACTTGTGATGTAAATTTTTGACATGAAGATGTAACAAACAAACCTGGGTAATTACAACTGGGTATAGTGGCTATCAACATTCCAGTAAGACTATATTAGCTGGTAGAAATGAATATCCAGATCCAAAAATCAAATTGACAAGAATTCACGTGTTAATGCTTATAAATGGTATACAGCATGACATAAGCACAATATATTATTGCCATCTAAACCATTTCACACTGGGCATCACTGGCTCGCTGGCAAATTTCAAGAAAAGGCAGATTTCATAGAAGAGTAAATGAACACAGGACAATACTGCTTGATGTTGAGGGAAATCTAAATTTTCATTTCACATACTTTCAACAGAGTATATCAAAAGTTTCCACATTTATTTACTCAAGGTAGTAAAAAGTATTTCAATGAATTATTGAATGTTTATTAATAATTTGCATGATGATGAAGATAGAACTGTAACCAAGAAACAATTCAGACTGAATAAAACCAATGTGAAAAATAAACCACTTTATAGAGAATGAAAAATTTTAACCTGAAATTAAAATTGTGGTGACTATTAATATTCAATGCCTTTTTTCATTTTAGCATGACTATACAATACATACATGTCACAGGTCCAATTTTTTTTGCTCCTCTCACTTCTGATTAGCTGACCTTATTAAAATATTTAGCATTACCAGCCACTTGATACAACCCACTAACATTTCAGCTAACAACCACAGTATGCAATTCATAGGCTTCTTGAATTATATAAATATTCAAGTTCAGAAATCCAATATGCTTTCACAATTCAGTTTGTCAACACAGTATAGGTACTTCCCAATTCACATTTCAGATCTAAGAGTTTGATTCTTCACTTGGTAATTCCACACAGTGGTGAAAACAGGAGACACATATGTGGTACTCTAAAATTATTTTAATTCTCTCTAATCTTAAACATTCCTAGGCAAAGAGTAAAGCATGCAAATTACATTTTAAAAATTAAATTCAAGCCAGAAAAAGAAACCATAAGAAAACTACAGGCCGGGCGCAGTGGCTCAAGCCTGTAATCCCAGCACTTTGGGAGGCCTAGGTGGGTGGATCACGAGGTCAAGAGATCGAGACCATCCTGGTCAACATGGTGAAACCCCGTCTCTACCAAAAATACAAAAAATTAGCTGGGCGTGGTGGCGCGTGCCTGTAATCCCAGCTACTCAGGAGGCTGAGGCAGGAGAATTGCCTGAACCCAGGAGGCGGAGGTTGCGCTGAGCCGAGATGGTGCCATTGCACTCCAGCCTGGGTAACAAGAGCGAAACTCCATCTCAAAAAAAAAAAAAAAAGAAAAGAAAACTACAGACCAATATCCCTGATGAATACTGATGCGAAAATTCCTAACAAAATACTAGCAAACCAGAATTCATCAGCACATTTAAAATATCATACACCACGACCAAGTGAGATTCATTGCTGAAATGTAAGACTGCTTCAACACACAAAAATCAATCAATGTAATTCAGCACATTAACAGAATGAAGGACAAAAACCACATGATCATCTCAATTGATGCAGGAAAAGCATTTGACCAGATTCAAAACTCTTTCACTATAAAAAATAACATGCCTGGAGGATGGCTCAGAAAAAATAAAAAAAATAAAAAAATAAAAAAACTCAATAAATTAAAACTAGAAAAAAAAAATCACCTGCTATGGCTTGAATATTTGTCCCCTCAAAAATTCATGTGGAAATTTAATCCCCAATGTGGCAGCATTGAGAGGTGGGGCCTTTAATAGGTGATTGGGTAAGGAAAGCTCTGTCATCATGAATAGGCTAATCCATTCATGGATTACTGGGTTAACAATTTAATAGAGTTATGAGAGTGGGACTGGTAGCTTTACAAAAGGAAGAGACCTGAGCAAGTATACTCAATCCCATTGCCATGTGACGCCTTGCAACACCTAGGAACTGTGCAAATTTCCAATTATCAAGAAGACTGTCATCAGATGTGGGCCCTCAAACTTGGACTTCTCAGCCTCCTTAACCGTAAGAAATAAAATCTTTTTCTTTTTTAAGTACCTAATTTCAGATATTCTATTGTAAGGAACAGAAAATGGACTGAGACGCTATCTCTACATAATAAAATTCAAAAGCCCATAGCTATTATTATACTGAATGGTAAAAGACTGAAAGCTTTTACTCTAAGATATAGAAAAAGGCAAGGATGCCCACTCCCACTGTGTGTGTGTCTATTCAACATAGTAATGGAAGGCCTAGTCAAAGCAATTAGACAAGAAAAGTAATAAATAAAAGGCATCCAAGTCAGAAAGCAAGAAGTAAAATTATCTCCGTTCCCAGACAACACAATCTTGTATGTAGAAAATCCAAAAGTTTACACACACATAAAAACTCTTAGAACTAATAACCAAAAATTCAATAAAGCCACAATCAACACACAAAATTCTTGTATATATAACAAACAATCTGAAAAGGAAATTAAGAAAACAATTCCATTTACAACAGCATCAAAAAGCGCAAAATACTTAGGACTAAACCTAACCACGGAGGTAGAAGACTTGTACACTAAAAACTACAAAATACTGCTGAAATGAAAGATGACACAAATAAATAGAAAGGCATCCTGTGTTCATGAAATGCAAGACAATATTGTTATGAACTCCATACTACCCAAAGAAATCTACAGATGCAACACACTCCACATCAAAATCCCAACAGCACTTTTTGCGAAAATGAAAAAATTAAGCTGAAAATTCATATAGAATCTCAAGGAACCCCAAATAGTCCAAACAATTTTGGGAAGAAAAGAACAAAGTCGGAGGACTCACACTTCCTAATTTCACAGCATATTAGAGAAAGTCCTCAATATCACCAACAGGTTCTTGGAAACTCCAATGTCAGGCAAAATGATGTATAATGAAACCGATTTTTTTCCTCATAAACATTATAACGAAACAACATTGAACAGATTCTTGTTATTCAAGGACCTGCTGTACATCGTTTTGCTTAAAGTCCAAGTTTCCAAGAACCTAAGAATGGCACTAAATGAGTACTTACTGTACAAAGCTACAGTAATCAAAAACTGTGAAGTACTGGCATAAAGACAAATAGACCAACGAACTAGGACAGATATGGATAAACAAAATGTAGTAGCTGAATAAAATGAATTACTCACCTTTTAAAAGGAAGGAACATCTGTACTACACTGCAACATGGATGGACCCTAAGGGCATTATGCTACGTGAAATAAGCCAGTCACAAAAAAGACAAATAATGGCAAGGCGCAGTGGCTCACGCCTGTAATCTCAGCACTTTGGAAGACTGAAGTGGGTGTATCACGAGGTTAGGAGTTTGAGACCAATCGGTCCAACATGGTGAAGTCTCGTCTTTACTAAAAATACAAAAATCAGCCAGGCACAGCACAGGAGCCTGTATGGGAGGCTGAGGCAGGAGAATTGCTTGAATCTGGGAGGCGGAGGTTGCAATGAGCAGAGATCACGCCACTGCACTCCAGCCTGGATGACAGAGCAAGACTCCGTCTGGGTGGGGGGACGGTTCAGGGAAGACAAACACTGTATGATTCTACTTATGAGGTATCTGAAGTAGTCAAATTCATAGAAACAGAATAGTGGTTACCAGGGACTAGGGGAAGAGAGAATTGGGAGTTGTTGTTTAGTAAGTATAGTGTTTCAGGCTTTCAAGACGAAAACTTTCTGTGTATCTGTTTCACAGCAGTTGGATATACTTAACATTACTCAATTATGGACTTAAAAAATGGTTAAATGGTAAATGTTGTTGTTTACCACAATAAAAAATTAAATTTGAAACCCCTTTTATCAAGGAAGCTTCCCTCACATGGTATAAACTCACAGGATTTTACTTAAATCTTTACTGATCATTTGAGAACAACTTTCTACTAATCAAGTACGTGTACCATATAACTATTGAGCTATTCAGATGTCATTTTGTAAATTAAGATACTAATCACTGATATCTAGACTCAGAATATTTTGACAGATTTTTGTCTCCCATTCAATAAGGTAAAAGGCACCAAAGCTTATGTTAACTTTACAGTAAAATATAATAATCTAGCTTTTCCAAAAAACATGGAAACACTAGGTTGAACAACCAAAGCTAACCCCACATTTTTAAAGTTACTCACCATAGAGTAGGAAAACTGTCACTGAAACCCATTTAACAAATGTTCAACATTTCTTTCCCTTGCTCAAAATATGATGGTACAAGTCAAGTCTCATAGTTACCCACAAAAGCACGCAACTTAAAGCCAGAGTAAAATGCAACAATCTTCCAGAAGCAATGCAAGCAGACTGAATCCAAGGGTTAGTATACTAAATGGCCTTATGTGATGATACTAAGATTTAGGAATTACCCTAAAATGCGACATCTGATTCCATTAAACTTGAGTGGGGGGGGGGGGTGATATATAGCATAAATATGATCCAGTAAGAAGAAATTATCTATCTATCTATCTAGTTAGAGGTTACTGCCAGGTATCATTAGGGGACTCCCACATTTTGCCCTCTAACCTATCCCATTTTCAGTCCCTCTATACAGTCATAAGCATATTTCATACACTTTAGCAGGCCATCCAAACAGACCAACTCAATCTGAGCTCTAAGATGACTGAAGTTCTTAAACCTTTCCTAGAACTATGACCAAAAGACTGCCTTATTTCTAAACCACAACAAATACATGAAAGCATCCTGCAAAATCAATATCCCCAAAAGAACTATCGAGATGCAAAGAAAGGAGGCAAAATAATGACTCAGCAAATATTTAATATTAAGAGCAATACATTATTAAAAACAAATATATGCCAGGGCTAACGTTTTTGTTTTGGATAGACTTGAAATTACGTTCTACTACAGAGAACTTGAAACTATATCAGATTCATAGTTATTGCAACTTTGCTGTTATGACATAGTTTATTTTAACAATATTTTATTTGTTAGGTCATTAGACAGGAAAGAAACTTCTCAATTAGAAAACTCTTCCTAAAAAAAAAATGTGTTATAATGATCCTCTTGGCAAAAAGTTATCTGTGAAATAACGTAGCGGCACTAAGAACAACATGACTGAGAAGATTATTCATATGCAAGGATCTCCATCTTATTCTGCGACTATTATTTTGGCAAAAATACTCAAAATGATCTTTTCATCATGAAATACAATCTCCCTCTCCTCTGTCTCCCCTTACCCACCATAAATGACTTTGCTCAGCTATCCTGACTAATAAATTAATTGCAACTAAGGGCTAGGCACAGTGGCTCATGCCTCTAATACAGCACTTTGGGAGACTGAGGCAGGAAGATTACTTGAGCCCAGGTGTTTGAAACTAGCCTGGGCAACATAACAAGACCCTGCCTCTAAAAAATTAATAATAATAATATAATAAATCACAACTAGGAAAGGGAAAAACTTTTCTCCTTCAACTACTGCATATAAACTATTCTGATGGGCCGGGCGCGGTGGCTCACGCCTGTAATCCCAGCACTTTGGGAGGCCGAGGCGGGTGGATCACGAGGTCAAGAAATCGAGACCATCCTGGTCAACATGGTGAAACCCCGTCTCTACTAAAAGTACAAAAAATTAGCTGGGCATGGTGGCACGTGTCTGTAATCCCAGCTACTCAGGAGGCTGAGGCAGGAGAATTGCCTGAACCCAGGAGGCGGAGGCTGTGGTGAGCCAAGATTGCGCCATTGCAGTCCAGCCTGGGTAACAAGAGCGAAATTCCGTCTCAAAAAAAAAAAAAGAAGAAGAAGCAGCCATAAACTATTCTGATGATGTTTGCCAAACAAACCATTACCATGTCATTTTACTTGAATGTTTTACTTCATTATGTCCCTTTTCACAGGTTAGTCCTGTGTCACCTACTTTGGCTAACCATAATTTACAAAGGATTCAACTAAATTTCTCCTGTTTTTCTGTCCAAAGTCATAAAGCAACAAGCAGAATTTTTCTGGTGTTACACACTTGAACTTAGTTACTAGTGAACCTAGTATCTCATACTGATCATAACTTACAGATCACAAAATAATTTGGAAATCACTGTTGCAGATTCAACTCCCACAATATAAAAAAACAGCATTAACACAACTCTGAAAGTCTTCTATTAGGTCTGCTACTTAATATCCAAGTTTACATCAAATGATGTTAATAAGTGTGATGCTTTGCACAAAGTAAGTATGTGTATATGAATGGATGCATTTGTTTGCACAAAAAAATACTGAGAGGATTAACAACAAATACTTTTTCCAAGTTGTCTGCAAGGAGGAAGGATGATAAAAGAAATATAGGAGGAAGGAATCTGTGGAAGACTTCAATATATACCTTTGCATATAATTTTAACTTTTGAATAAGGAAAATGTTATACTCATTCAAATGAAACTGAATTTTGTCAGGTTATGTCACTGTCATAGAAACAGAATTTTTTAAATTTTTTAAATTTCTGAAATTGAAGACAAATTGGTAAAATAAGCCTAATCATGTACAACAAATTAACAACACAAGCATACAGAGAAAGTACTTATATAAAGTGAGTTTAGAACACAACACTTTGCTTATCCTCAGTGGGAAGAATTCTAAGGACACACACACAAAAAAAAATAAGATGAAAATTTAAAGCATTTGGCTCACATTTGTAGTCCCAGAACTTTGGGAGGCCAAGGTGGGGGCACTGCTTGAGGCCAGTGGTTTGAGACCAGCCTGGTCAACATAGTGAAACCTGTCTCTACAATAAAAGAGAGGGAGAGAGGGGTAGGAATGGGGGGAGAAAGGAGGGAGGGAGGAAGGGAGGGAGAGGAAGAAAGGGAGAGAGGGAGAGGGAGAGAGATCGCTTGAGCCCAGGAGTACAAGGCTGCAGTGAGCTGTGATTAGGTCATTGCACTCCAGCTTATGTGACAGAGCAAGACTCTGTCTCTATTTTAAAACAAAAAAAAGAAAGAAAGAAAGAAAAAGAAAGAAAAGAAAATTAAACTTTATACAATAGTTCTGTTGTCTACTATACTAATTCTGCTTTTTTGAAGTTATTTTCTTTATACTACAGGAAAAAGCAAGCAATCATGTTAATGATACTAAGAATCAAGATACTAAGTATAACAGAGATAGCAAATAAACTTTTAAAATACATGTTAGCCGGGCGCGGTGGCTCAAGCCTGTAATCCCAGCACTTTGGGAGGCCGAGGCGGGTGGATCACGAGGTCGAGAGATCGAGACCATCCTGGTCAACATGGTGAAACCCTGTCTCTACTAAAAATACAAAAAATTAGCTGGGCATGGTGGTGCGTGCCTGTAATCCGAGCTACTCAGGAAGCTGAGGCAGGAGAATTGCCTGAACCCAGGAGGCGGAGGTTGCGGTGAGCCGAGATCGCGCCATTGCACTCCAGCCTGGGTAACAAGAGCGAAACTCCGTCTCAAAAAAAAATAAAATAAAATAAAATACATGTTAAACTTAATAGAAGAAAATGCAAATTAAAACCACAAGACATCACTACACCTGTAAGAATTGCCAAAATAAAAAGATGATGGCTAGGCGCAGTGGCCCACACCTGTAATCCCAGCACTTTGGGAGGCCGAGGCAGGTAGATCACAAGGTCAGGAGTTCAAGACCAGCCTGGCCAAGACGGTGAAACCCTGTCTCCACTAAAAATACAAAAATTAGCCAGGCACAGTGGCGGGCACCTGTAATACTTGGGGGGTGATGAGGCAGGACAAATGACTGAACCTAGGAGGTGGAAGTTACAGTGAGCAGAGATCGTGCCACTGCACTCTAGCCTGGGTGACAGAGTTAAGACTCTGTCTCAAAAAAAAAAAAAAAAATAGTGACAACACCAAAAGATAGCAAAGATGCAAAGAAACTGATTTTTATACACTGATGGTGGAAATGCAAATTACAGCCACTCTGGCAAAGAGCTTAGATGTTTCTTTAAAAACCATACATGCACTTACCATAACCACTAGCAATCTTATACCTGAGCATTTATCCCAGAGAAATGAAAACCTATGTCCACATAAAAACGTGTACATAAACATCCATAGGACCTTCATTTGTAATAGCCAAAATTGAAAACAACTCCACTATGGGTTTGTGGCTCCCAAACATTCATATGTTGAAGTCCTATATTCCAGTAACCTCAGAATGTGACCTTAATTGGAGTCAGGATCTTTACTGAAGTCAACAAGTTAAAATGAAGTCCTTAGGGAGGAATGCAATATGAGCGGTATTCTAATTTAATAGAGGGGGCAATTTGGAAACAGACATGCACACAAGGAGAACACCATGTGAAAATGAAGGCAGAGATGGGAAGTAATGCTTTTACCATCGAAGGGACACCAAAGACTGCCAACAAACCACCAGCAGTTAAGAGAGGGGCACAGAATACATTCTCTCTCAGAAAGAACTAACCCTGCCAACTCCTTGATCTTGGACTTCTTGCCTCCAGAACAAAACATTTCTGTTGTTTAAGCTACCCGGTTTGTGGTACTTTTTGTTAGGCAGCCCTAAAAAACTAATAACAAACCCAAACAACCCTCAATGAGTAAATGGTTAAACAAACTGTGGTACATCTATACCACAGACTAACATCTCAGCATAGAAAGAAATGAACTATTGAAATACAACAACTTGGATGGATGCCAAGGAAATTATCCTAAATGCAAAAAAGAAAAAAATCAACAGTTATATGCAGTATGATTTCCATTTATATGACACCATGAAAACATCAAAATTATGAATAACAGATTAGTGGTTGACAGATACTAGAAATCAAATAGAGGAAGGAGAGGAGGGGTTGGGGGGTGAGTGTAACTAACTGAGTAATGTGAGGGATATTTGTGATGACAGAACAGTTCTGTAGTGGTAGTGGTTACACCGATCTACACATGATAAAACTGCACAGAATTATACACATAAAACACGCAAACATACTTATCTAAATGAGTGCATGTATTAACTAGTGAGATCTGAATGAACCACAGTTAGCCCTCCATATCCACGGGTTCCCCATGCTGATTCAACCAACCACAGACAGAAAATATTCAGGGCAAAAAGAACACAAAAATAACAACAATAAAAAGTAATACAAATAAAATCAATACAATATAAATATTTATATTATATTAGGTGTTATAAGTCATCGAGAGATGATTTAAAGTATACGAGAGGATGTGTGTAGGTTACGTGAAAATACTATGCCATTTTATCTAATAAACTTGAGCGTCCATGGATTTTGATATCATCGAGGGTCCTCGAACCAATTCCCCACAGATATCAAGGGACACCTATATAAGGACTATCCAATGTCAATTTCCCGGTCTTGATATTGTACTATAATTATGAAAATGTTACCATTGGGGGAAACTGAGTGAAGAACACATGGGACTTTGTTCCTGATTCTGCAACATTCCATTAATTATTATACCAAGATAAAACTTTAAGAATGGAGTAAAACAGAGGACAAAAGAGAAAAAAAAATGCAGAAAGCAAAGAACTTTAACATTTTTAATAGCATGCACAAAAGTGAAACAAAGACTTAGCTGAGTGTGGTGGCCCACGCCTGTAATCCCAGCACTTTGGGAGGCCAAGGTGAGCAGATCACCTGATGCTGGAAGTTCAAAACCAGCCTCACCAACATGGGGAAACCCCATCCATCTCTACTAAAAATACACAATTAGCCAGGCATGGTGGCACATGCCTGGAAACCCAGCTACTCAGGAAGCTGAGGCAGGAGACTCGCTTGAACCCATGAGGCGGAGGTTGTGGTGAGCCAAGATTGCACCACTGCACTCTAGCCTGGTTGACAAGAGTGAAACTCCATCCAAAAAAAAAAAAAAAGAAACAAGGACTCAAAACAGATGTTCATATACTCATGCTCATAACAGCATTATTCACAACTGCCAAAAGGTAGAAGCAACTCAAGTACAGCATTATTCACAACTGCCAAAAGACAGAAGTAACTCAAGTATCCATCAATGAATGAATGAATGAATGGATGAACAAAATATGGGAAATACACACAATGGAAAATTATTCAGCCTTAAAAAGGAAGGAAATTATGACACAAGCTACAATATGGATGAGCCTGGAAGACAGCACTAAGTGAAATAAGCCAGTCACAAAAGGATAAATAGGCTATAATTCTGCTAAATAGGAATATATATATATATGTGAGGTACCTAGGAGTCAAATTCAAAGAAAAGTAGAATGGTGGTTGGGCTAGGGAAAATGGGAAATTAGTGCTAAATGAGTACAGACTTTCAGCTGGGAGAGATGAAAAGGTTCTGGAAGAAGACTACCCTGGAGATGGTACCTATGACATGAGGCATCTGTGGGCTTGTTTCCTGTATTGCTGGTCAAGACTACAGATCAATTTGAATATGATGGTTCCGAAAACTGTGATGTATATCTACAGATTAAGGGTAAATGAGAGAGGGTATATGACTACACCAACTCTTCCTTTGATGGCATAATTGTGGTGATGAGTCGAGAGGACACCTAGGTCTCCAAGTGGCAGCAAGTCAGTAACTAAGCCAGGTATGTAGGCGGTGTCAGTCACCGGTTGCCTGCCCCAAGGAATCCTGTGGGAGCTGAAAAGTAGAGAAGTGGTCTATAAATCCAGAGATGCAGCCATAAAGACCTAAGAAGACGCAGGGGTGTCAGGATTTTTGCCTTCTACCTCCTGCCTCTGCCTATTTTTTGTCCTGGAACTAAATGGGCAGAACTTCAAATACTTCCCACCTTCCAACTCTGAGACTCAGCAGACTGCTGAGAGAGTAGTACATCATGTCCCTGAACTTTTTATCTTCTTTGGACTATGAGTGGGGTTAGGAGGGATATGGGTTGGTGGATTAACAGAACTGAGGAGAGAGCAGGATGCTGATACTCCTACCCAGGGCTGTACCTTGCCAGTGAGAAAGACTCTAGGTTGAATGCCAATAAATACAAACCTCTAGAAAGTTTTAAAAAATGGAAGAACTTCCAGAGATGGATGGTGGTGATTGCTGCACAACAAATGTGAAAGCACTTAATGCTTCTGAACTGTACACTTAAAAATGGTTCGGTCGGGCACGGTGGCTCAAGCCTGTAATCCCAGCACTTTGGGAGGCCGAGGCGGGTGGATCACGAGGTCAAGAGATCGAGACCAGCCTGGTCAAAATGGTGAAACCCCGTCTCTACTAAAAATACAAAAAACTAGCTGAGCATGGTGGCGCGTGCCTGTAATCCCAGCTACTCAGGAGGCTGAGGCAGCAGAAATGCCTGAACCCAGGAGGCGGAGGTTGCGGTGAGCCGAGATCGCGCCATTGCACTCCAGCCCGGGCAACAAGAGCGAAACTCTGCCTCAAAAAAAAAAAAAAAAAAAAAAAAAAAAGGTTCAAATGAGGCTGGGCGTGGTGACTCACGCCTATAATCCCAGCACTTTGGGAGGCTGAGGTGGGTGGATCACGAGGTCAGGAGATGGAGACCATCCTGGTCAACATGGTGAAACCCCATCTCTACTAAAAATACAAAAATTAACTGGGCATGGTGGAATACACCTGTAGTCCCTGCTACTTGGGAGGGTGAGGCAGGAGAATTGCTTGAACCCAGGAGGCAGAGGTTGCGGTGAGCCGAGATCGCGCCATTGCACTCCAGCCTGGGTAACAAGAGTGAAACTTCGTCTCAAAAAAAAAAAAAAAAAAAAAGGTTCAAATGGATATGTCATGGATACTTTACCATAATAAAAAAAAGTTAAAGCAAAAAAATGTTTAATCAGGAATATCAATATAAACTCATTTTTGAATTACATAAAAAACAAATACACTTAACTATAGTACATTAAAATATACTAACCAATAAAAACCTGTAATAAACTTCAAAAAAAGAGATAAAAGGACAAATCCATGTTATCATTATAGTTACTAAATTCACACCTTAATTTGGAAATTGGTAACTAAAGGAAAAAATTAAGTATTTACTCTACCTTTTCCTTAAGAATTATATTTCGGGTTGGGCACCATGGCTCACGCCTGTAATCCCAGCACTTTGGGAGGCCAGGTTGGTGGATCACCTGAGGGCAACAGTTTGACACCAGCCTGGCCAACAAGGTAAAACCTCATCTCTACTAAAAATACCAAAAAAAAAAAAAAAAAAAAAAAAAAAAAATGCTGGGCATGGTGGCATGGGCCTGTAATCCCAGCTACTCAGGAGGCTGAGGCAGGAGAATCGCTTGAACCCAGGAGGTGGAGGTTGCAGTGAGCTGAGATGGCGCCATTGCATTCCAGCCTTGATGGCAAGAACAAAACTCAGTCTCGATTAAAAAAAAAAAGAATTATATTACAAGTAACAAGCAATCTCAGTTAATGAAAGAAAACTACAGTATTTTAAAGAAGCCAGTGAATACAGAAGGAGTGATTTTGGAAATTATTCCATAAGTCACAATGAAATCAGTGATACAAACAAGATTAGGAACTGTTATTAAAAATATCAGGTGAGGCCGGGCGCCGTGGCTCACACCTGTAATCCCAACACTTTGGGAGGCTGAGGCAGGCAGATCACCTGAGGTCAGGAGCTCAAGACCAGCCTGGCCAACATGGTAAAACACAAGCTCTACTAAAAATAAAAAAGAAAAAAAAATTTTGCCCAATGTGGTGGTGGATACCTGTAATCCCAGCTACTCAGGAGGCTGAGGCAGAAGAACTGCTTGAACCTGGGAGGCAGAGGTTGCAGGGAGCTCAGACTGCACCATTGCACTCTGGCCTAGGCAACAAGAGTGAAACGCTTTGTCCCAAAAAAAAACAAAAATAATAAATAAATAAATAAATCAGGTGATCATGTGTATGGCTGTTGCAGAACTGGCCATCTTTTAGTTTCCACGTAACATCACACAGATGATTTTCTACTTACAAGGTGAAAACCTAGCAGTACAGTAAGAGAACTGGATAGTTATCATCCTGAGCCAGGAATTAACTTTATCATCACTAACGTATCTACAGGTAAGATACAACATCAAATATACAAAATCACCTAAGATGTATTCCAACCAGTAACTCCTGAGTGCAAGCAATGCTCTCGCCTTTGCCTCCCAGAGTTGGGATTATATGAAGACTTTAGTGTACCTACTACTGTATGATTTTACTTATATTAAATTCTAAATTATTAAAAATGCGAACTAACCTACCTTGACAGAAAGGAGGCAAGAAAAAACTTGAGGGTAATGAAGATGGGTTTTTTTGGTTTCGTTTTTTTATGAGACAGGGTCTCCCTCTGCCACCCAGACTACAATGCAGTGGCATGATCACAGATCACAGTTCACTCAAATTCATAAGTTAAAGCCACTGTCCCTCCTCAGTAACTGCATGCCACCATGCTCAGCTAATATTTTTGTGGGTGTGGGTGTGTGTGTGTGGGTGTGTGTGTGTGTGTGTGGGTGTGTGTGTGTGTAGAGACAGGGTCTTGCGTTGTTGCCTAGGCCTGACTCAAACTCGTACCTTCAAAAGATCCTCCTGCCTCAGCTTCCCAAAGTGCTGAGATTACAGGTGTGAGCAACCACAACTCAGCAGAGATGTTCTTTATCTTGATTGTGGTGGGTGGTTACAAGGGAGCATACCTCATGGGTGACGTTTACTATATGTAAATTATACCTCAATATACAGTCACATGTCACTTAACAATGGGGTTAAGTTCTGAGAAATCCATCATTGGGCAATTCATCATTGTGCAAATATCATACAGTATACTTACACAAACCTAGATGGTATAGCCTACTTATTATACACCTAAGCTACATGGTATAGCTTATTGGTCCTAGGCTACAAACCTATACAGCATGTTACTGTACTAAATACTGTAGGCAACTAACACAATGGTATTTGTGTATCTAATCATATATAAATCTTAAAAAGTACAGTAAAAATACTGTAGAAAAGATAAAAATGATATGCTTGTATAGGGTACTCACCACAAATGGAGCTCGTAGTACTGAAAGTTGCTCTGTGTGAGTCAGTGAGTGAGTGATGAGTGAAAGTGAAGGTCTAGGACATTACCAGACACTACTGCACACTTCATAAACACTGTACATTTAGGAGACACTGAATTTATTTTTTAAAATATTTTTGGCCAGGCATGGTGGCTCATGCCTGTAATCTCAGCACTTTGGGAGACCAAGGCGGGTAGATCACAAGGTCAAGTGATCGAGACCATTCTGGCTAACACAGTAAAACTCCGTCTCTACCAAAAATACAAAAAATTAGCCAGGCATGGTGGCACGCGCCTGCAGTCCCAGCTACTCAGGAGGCTGAGGCAGGAGAATGGATTGAACCTGGGAGTCAGATGTTAGAGTGAGCTGAGAATGCATGACTGCACTCCAGCCTGGGTGACAGAATGAGACTCTGTCTCACAAAAATAATTTTTCCTTCTTCAATAATAAATTAATCTTAGCCGGGCGCGGTGGCTCAAGCCTGTAATCCCAGCACTTTGGGAGGCCGAGGCGGGTGGATCACGAGGTCAAGAGATCGAGACCAGCCTGGTCAACATGGTGAAACACCGTCTCTACTAAAGATACAAAAAAATGAGCTGGGCATGGTGGCGCATGCCTGTGATCCCAGCTACTCAGGAGGCTGAGGCAGGAGAATTGCCTGAACCCAGGAGGCGGAGGTTGCGGTGAGCCGAGATCGCGCCATTGCACTTCAGCCTGGGTAACAAGAGCGAAACGCCGTCTCAAAAAAAAAAAAATTAATTAATCTTCACTTACTGTAACTTTTTTACTTTATAAAACTTAAACTTTTTGACTCCAAATTATAACACTTAGCTTAAAACACATTGCACAGCTGTAAAAAAAATTTTTCTTTATATCCTTATTCTATAAGCTTTTTTCTATTTTTAAATTTTTTATTTGTTTTGCTTTTTAAACTTTTTTGTTAAACGCCAAGACACAAATACACATTAGCCTAGGCCTACATAGGGTCAGGATCATCAATATAACTGTCTTCCACTTCCATATCTTGTCCTACTGGAAGGTCTTCAGGGACAGTAACATGTAGAGCTCTCATCTGTCATGATAACAGTACCTTTTTCTGGAATACACACTGAAAGACCTAAGACTGTTTTACAGTTGACTTTTTTTTTTTTCTTGAGACAGGGTCTCACTCTTACCTACAGTGGATTGCAGTGGTATGATAATTGCTCACTGCAACCTTGAACTCCTTGGCTCAAGCAATCCTCTCACCTCAGCCTCTCAAGTAGCTCGGACTACAGGTATGCACTAACATGTCTGGTTAATTTTTCTGTGTATTTTTTTTGTAAAGACAGCATCTCACTATGTTGCCCAGGATGATCTCAAGCTCCTGGGCTCAACTGACCCTGCCATCTCAGCCTCCCAAAATGTTGGGATTATAGGCATCAGCCACCATGCCCAGTCACAATTTTTGTAAGAGTTCATTCTAAAATAATGATAAATAGTATAGCAAATATATAAACCAGTAACATAGTTATGACCAAGTATTATGTACTGTAAATAACTGTATATGCTATACTTTTATACAACTAGCAGGGCAGGTTAATTTATACCAGCATCCCCACAAACACATGAGAAATGCACTGCACTAAAACATTATAAAGGCTATGGCATGACTAGGCGAAAGGAACTTTTAGCTCCATTATAATATTATGGGACCATCATGCAGTATATGGTCCATCACTGACCAAAACATCATTATTCAGCACATGACTGTAGATGATATAAAAGGAGGATGAGCTGTGCTAGGTTATTACAGTTGAGGCTTAAGAGAGCAGATTCACATGGGAGGATCACTTGAGACCAGGAGTTCAAGACCAGCCAGGGCAACATAGTAAGACCCTGTCGATACAAAAAAATAGTAATAATAAAAAACTATGGCCAGGCAGGGTGGCTCATGGCTATAATCTTAACACTTTGGGAGGCCAAAGTGGGTGGCTTGAGGCCAAGAATTCAAGACCAGTCGGGGCAACATGCAGAAACCCCAGCTATACAAAACATACAAAACTTGGCTGGGCATGGTGACATGCATCTCTCTAGTCCCAGCTACTCAGGAGGCTGAGGTGGGAGGATCACTTCAGCCCAGGAGGCGGAGGTTGATGCAGTGAGCCAAGACAGCACCACTGCACTCCACCCTGAGCAACAGAGCAAGACTGTCTCATACAACAACAACAACAAAATTAGGCATACATGGTGGCACACACCCGTAGTCCCAGCTGCTTGGGAGGCTGGGGCCAGAGAATCGCTTGAGCCCACAAGCTGGGAGATTGCAGTGAGCTATGATTATGTCACTGCACTCCAGACTGGGTGACAGAGATCAACTCTGTCTTAGAGGGAAAGACAGAGAGAAAGGGGAAGGGGAAGGGGAAGAGGAGGGAGGGAGAGAGAAACCAAATTCAATGCATGTATGGTTTAGATAAACCAGCTACGATAGATGTTTATGAATACTTGGAGAAATCTGAATATGGACCAGGCATTAAAATAAAATTTTATTGGCATGAAATAGTGGAGCTAAGTAAAAAAAGAAGAAAGAAAAGGAGGGAAGAAAAAGACAAGACAGACACAAAAGTACATGTATAGAATAATAATAATGTCACTTTTCCTGCCTCCTCTACTCTGAATGGATGCTTCTTTTTTTAACGGTACATATATATGCATATAGAAAAATATCTGCAAGATAAAATAGAATGGTTTTGTTTTCTTTATGGTTTGAGAGACAGAGTCTCACTGTCACCCAGGCTAGAGTGCACTGTCACCTCAAACTCCTGGGCTCAAGTGGTCCTCCTACCTCAGCCTCCTGAATAACTGGGACTACAGGTGTGCACCACCATGCCTAGCTAATTTTTTTTTTCATTTTCTGTAAAGGTGGGAGTCTCACAATGTTGCCCAGGCTGGTCTCATGATCCTCCCACCTTGGCCTCCCAAAGCACTTGGATTACAAGCATGAGCCACTATGTCCAGCCTGGTTTTGCTTTATTTTTAGTTATCTTCAGTTTCTTTTTACAATGGACATATATGACTTTTATAAGAATATTTAAAACTATACTTAAAAATCTATCCAAAGCACATGAAAGAGACTCAGGTCACTAATTAGTAGGGAAGTGCAAATCAAACCACATTAAGATTTGACTTCACACCCATTAAAAAGACCATTAGTTAAATAAATAAAGTTGGTGAGGAAATGGAGAAACAAACTGTGGGGATATATCTGTGGAAAACAGTGTAACTGTTCCTTACACACACACACACACACACGGCGGGGCATGGTGGCTCCCACTTGTAATCCCAGCACTTTGAGAGGCTAAGGCAGGCAGATCACTTGAGGTCAGGAGTTCAAGACCAACCTGGCCAACACGGCAAAACTCCATCTCTACTTAAAAAAAAAAATTAGCCGGGCATGGTGGTGAGCAGAATCTCTTGAACCAAGGAAGCAGCAGTTGCAGTGAGTGGAGATGGCACCACTGCACTCCAGCCTGGATGACAGGTGAGACTCTGTCCCAAAAAAACAATAAATAAAAAATAAACAAACACAGTATTACCATATGATCTAGCAATTGCAATTCTGGGTATATACCCTAAAGAATTCAAAGCAAGGACTCAAAAAAGATATTTATACACCCATGTTCACAGCAACATTATTCACAACAGCCAAGGTGGAAGCAACCCAAGTTATCTATCAACAGATGAATGGACAAACAAAATGTGAAATACACATATGACAGATTATAAACTCCAACATATTAAACAAGGAGTCAGGCACGGTGGCTACCGCTTATAATCCCAGCACTTTAAGAGGCCAAGGTGGGCGGCTCACCTGAGGTTAGGAGTTTGAGACCAGCCTGGCCAACATGGTGAAACCCCGTCTCTACTAAAAACACAAAAATTAGCGGGGTATGGTGGCGGGCGCGTGTAACACCAGCTACTCAGGAGGCTAAGGCAGGAGGACCACTTGAACCCAGGAGGCAGAGGTTGCAGTGAGCCGAGATCATACCACTCCACTGCAGCCTGGGTGACCAAGGATGAACCTTAAAGACATCGGGCTAAGTGAAATAAAACCCAGTGACAAAAGGACAAATATTCTATTATTCTACAAATACAGAATGAAGTACCTAAAGGTATCAGATTCAAAGAGACAAAGTAGAATGGTGGTTGCCAGGTGCTGGGTGTTTATGGGTCCAGAGTTCCAGTTTGGAAAAATTGTTGAAGTTGCTAGAAATAGATGGTAGTGATAGCTGCAAAACAATGTGAATGTACTTAATGCCACTAAACTGTGCACTTCAAAAGTAAAAATAGGAAATTTTGTTACATATATGCTACCACAATTTTTAGAAATCTGTCGAAAAAAAAAAATCTGATTTTTTGTTTTTTGTTTTTCCAAAATCAGGAAGCTGATTCTTAGGTGAAAAGGCAAAGGAGTTAGAGTAACCAAAACCATTTTGAAAAAGAACAAAGTTGGAGGACTCTCTTGATGTCACACAAAGCTTTCAATAAAGCAACGGTAAGATAGTGTGTGAATGGTGATCAAGAAAGATCAACAAAATAGGATAGAAAGTCCTGAAATAGACCTACACACATATGGTCATTTGATTTTTGACAAAGGTGCCAAGGCAATTCAATGAAGAAAGATAGTCTTTTCAACAAATGGTGCTGGAATGACTCGATATCCATATGTGAAAAAAAGTTAATTCTTTCCATACCTTGTACCATATGCAAAAATTAACTCAAAATGGATGTTAGACTCAAATGTAAAATCCTAAAACTATAAAAACTTCTAGGCAGCTTTATTTGTAGTCACCAAAAGTGGAAACAACCCAAATGTCCTTCAACTGGTGGTAAATAGATAAGCAAATTATGTTATACAATGGAATACTACTCAGTAATAAAAAGGAACAAATTTCTGCTAAACACAACACCCTGGATAAATCTCAAATGCATTATGCTAAGTCAAAGAAGCCAGACTCAACTGGCTACTTACTATATGATTCCATGTACATGACAGTCTGGAAAGAGCAAAAAACATATATATGAGAAAGAAATCAGTGGTTGCCAGGGGCTATGGTTGGGAGGAAAGGACTACCAAGGAATATTGGAGGGATTGGAGGGATATGGACATGGGGGTACTGGAACTGATCTAAAACTTAATTGTAGCGACAGTTAGACAAATGTATACATTTGTCAAAACTCCCAGAACTATATGCTAAAAAGTGTAAATTAGACTGTATATAAATATTTTAATTTTTTTTTAAATTTGTGCCCATCAGTGTTCCCCTGCCAACACTCAAATGCTTTCTTCTGATTTATTTCATCAACATCTACACTGGAACAAAGCTATCTGTTTCAGCTATGTGAATAATACTTAATTCTCTGTTGCTGTGATTGTTTTAACCAATTAACACATAAGTAATCCCTCATACTGACTGAAACATGATTGAAGGCATTGGCCAAAGGCCATATGCATTTGTAATTTTAACAGATATCAAAATTACCCTCCATAAACGAGGGTTATATAGAATTATACCTCCACCAGCAACATCTGTATGGATCTGTCAGTTTCTAAACAGTCACCAACAGTACTGTCAAAACAGAGATTTTTGGCAATCTGCTAATTGAACGGTGATATTCAGGATATAGGTGAATCTCCCTACACAAAATTCTACTTCACAATCTCAGGAACCAAGCATACATTTTCAATAAATCCTTTGTTACTCAAAACATCAACCAAACAGATTTGGGTAACGCAGTACTAATCACTATCTGAACTCCTGCTAAGGAAATCAAGAACCAAACAGGTCTGACTAAGAAGGGATACCTATTATTTTAATAAGCACTTCTCTGTTTTTCTCATTTAAGCTCCATTCATATTATCTTTTTTTTTTTATTTTTTTTTTGAGACGGAGTCTCATTCTGTCGCCCACGCTGTAGTGCAGTGGCTCAATCTTGGCTCACTGCAACCTCCGCCTCCCAGGTTCAAGTGATTCTACCGCAGCCTCCTGAATAGCAGGGATTACAGATGCATGCCACCATGCCCAGCTAATTTTTTGTATTTTTTAGTAGAGAGGGGTTTTCAACATATCGGCCAGGCTGGTCTCAAACTCCTGACCTCATGACCTTTGGTCTCCCAAAGTGCTGAGATTACAGGTGTGAGCCACCACACCCAGCCATATTCTTTTTCATAAATGCTGTTTGCATTTTCTTAACAAGCTAATGATTTTTTTTCTTACTGACTCCAAAGAGCTCTTTATATGTTAGGATAAACAGCCTTTCAGGCTTCTTAAGGCAAAATTTCTCTCCACTGCTTCCACAGAGACAATTTCCTGCTAAAATGGATTCTTTGTGCAAAAGCCCTACCATATCTCCCAGTCTGACTAAACCTTTTCCATAAAGGCTTTATTTTATAGCCCGCTCATCTCTTTACCTGCTCCCACTGTCACATAAAAAGGATATTATTGTATTTTGCACTCAAGCTTTCTGAGACCTACCATCTCTGGGCTAGCTCACTATTCTCCACACTTCTTTGATGCACTACCTACCTGTCCCTTTACACACTTTTTGTGATCTACACATTTTGTCTCCAAGTGTGCTAAAAATAGGAGATTGCAGAGGTATTTTGTTTATGTTGTTGTTTCCGTATTATACGAGAGGAAAAAAGCTTTTTTCCTCTCGTATAATACGGAAACAACAACATAAACAAAATACTATCTAGATATAAATAAAATATTTACCATACTACCATGGTAATACCAGAAGTGTTACCAAAATACTTATGCAAGTAATAGCATAAAATAGCTTCCACAGCAAATCAACTTCCCCTAAATACTAATCAACGCTGACTTTTTTTTTTAAAGTTAAAAGCTTTTCCCGGCTGGGCATGGTGGCTCATGCCTGTAATCCAAGCACTTTGGAGGCCAAGGTGGGCGGATCACCTGAGGTCCGGAGTTCAAGACCAGCCTGACCAACACGGTGAAACCTCGTCTTTAAAAAAATAATAATAAAATAAAAATAAAAAAGCTTTTCCCAAGGTCACACAGCTAAGAGGCAAAAACCTGGGCTTGAACTCATCTTCTACATATTTGTCTCACAAATACATAGTTGTCTTACTAGGATAATTCACATAATAGCTCTACAGAAAAAAATAAGACTACAATCTTAAAGTATTGTGAATCACTCAATTTCAAACATGAGGTCTTAATTTCCTTCCTTTGTACTTAAGGAATTACCTAAAACTATCACATAGAAACCCCTGAAATATCTTACTCTTCATTCAATACATGCAATAAAAATAGTATTTCCTTACAATTGTGTATACAAAATGATCTTTAGCAAAATCTTGAGCAGCAGGAAATCCCCAACAGCTATATTTTGCTATCAATCTTATTATAAAGCAATAGGCATTTGCTATGGGCTAGATATGGTTTGTCTGTCCCCACCAAAACTCATGTTGAAATTTGATCCCCAATGTGGCTGTGTTGAGATAGGGCCTACAGAGAGGTGTCTGGGTCATGGGGGCGGATCCCTCATCAATGGCTTATTGCCATTCTTTTGGTAATGAGTGAAGTCCGAGTTCTCACTCTGGTGAGACTGGATTAGTTCTCATGGGAATGGATTCATTCCCAAGAGAGTGGGCTTTTGTTATAAAGCCAAGACATCCCCTTCTTTGAATGCATCCACTTCCCCTTCGACCTCATCTACCATGTTTTGACCTAGCAAGTAACCATCACCAGGAGCCAAGTAGACATGGCGCAATGCTTCTCTTATTTTCCAGACTGTAGAACCCTGAGCTAAAACCTCTTTTGTTTATAAATTACCCAGCCTCAGGTGTTCTGTTACAGCAACACAAATGGACTAAGACAGCATTTACTTCCTAAAGAGGAGTAATAGTTCTAGGTAGTTGCTTAATAAATTAATTATGGAAAATTCCACCTATGAGAGCAATTCTCTTAAATTCCAATAGGCATAAAAATCATATAAAATGCTTGTTTAAATGCAGGGTCACAGGTCCCACACACAAGGACTCATTCAGTAGATCTGTATACAGGTTTCAAGATTTATTCACAAATTCCCTAATATAGGTGAATCCATACTCCACTTTAAGAAAAGCTACTGTAAGTCATGGAATCAACAACCTGGTATATATAGGATTACCCAGTTTTAGAGAAACAGAAGGTATGAGTAGCTTGGGAAGAGAAGTAAACATGTTCCCCCCTTCCTGCCTTGGGCCACTTAATCATCTGAACATTATTCACTCAAATGCCAGGAACCCACAGCTCAATGATGCATTTCCCCAGAAAGTCCTTAAGAAGCTTTCCAGAGACTAAGCCACCAGTGACCACCACACTGCTATTCTTTCCACAAGAAATGAAATGTACCTTTCCTGATGGTATTGCCCAAATTTAAACTAACCAAGATTGAAAATCTCCAGGAAGTTCATTCGCTATAGATTTCAACTCATCACCCAGGATCTTCCTCCATTTATTTTTTTTAGATGCAATTATTTTTTTTTTTTTTGGAGAAAGAGTTTCGCTCTTGTTACCCAGGCTGGAGTGCAATGGCGCGATCTCGGCTCACCGCAACCTCCACCTCCTGAGTTCAAGCAATTCTCCTGCCTCAGCCTCCCGAGTAGCGGGACTACAGGCGCGCGCCACCATGCCCAGCTAATTTTTGTATTTTTAGTAGAGACGGGGTTTCATCATGTTGACCAGGATGGTCTCGATCTCTTGACCTCGTGATCCACTCACCTCAGCCTCCCAAAGTGCTGGGATTATAGGCATGAGCCACCACGCCTGGCCTAGATGCAATTTTTTTAAATTGCTTTTTTGTAGAGACAAGGTCTTTCCATGTTGCCCAAGCTAGTCTTGAACTCCTAGACTCAGCCTCCCAAAAGACTGGGATTACAGGTGTGAGCCACTGTGACCGGCTCCTCTGTTCATTTTCTATCTTCTACAGTAACAATAGGAGCCACCGAGTTTTTAGTCTAAATAACTCAAGACAAAAGTTCACCCAACCAGAAAAATATATCTGGTAAAAAGAGTATATTCTTAACTTGTGAGTTTAAGAAAAATACAAGGTAACCTCTTTAGGTACTTACATTTAATATCAGCAATCCCAGCAAGATCCTGCAAAGGCCAAAGACCTGCTTTTTCTGTTAATAAAATTGAACCTACAGCTTCAATCACAATGCTTGTCTCATTATTCCACAGAGAGTACTCATTCCCAGCTTTGCTTCTCCAGCCTGTAACCATAACTACCCCCTTGTACTCAACGCAGAATCATTCTTAAAACCCTAGGACAGGCACAGTAGCTCATGCCTGTAACCTCAGAACTTTTGGAGGCCAAGGCGGGCAGATCTCTTGAGCTCAGGAATTTGAGACCAGCCTGGGCAACATGGTGAGATCCCATCTCTACAAAAAAATACAAAAATTAGCTGGGCATGGTGGGATGTGCCTGTGGTCCCAGCTACTCAGGAGGCTGATGTTGGAGGATCGCTTAAGTTCAGGAGGCAGACGTTGAGTGAGCCAAGATTGCACCACTGCACTCCAGCCTAGGAGACAGAGGGAAACCCTGTCTCCAAGAAAAAAATAGTAATAATATTTGTTCCATGAAACTCTCTCTACTACAGCCCTCAATGAATTTATCCTTTCAAGTGCAGTAAACTTAGACTCAAATGCACAAAGTAAAAAACCAATGGAAATAAAAAAATAAAATTAAAAACTTTTTAAATAGATTTCAATTAAAATATTAAGCACATCTGTACCAGTACTGTGATAGCCCTGATAAAAATAACATGCACATTTTAAAATATAAAAAAGGATTAAAATGAAGAGTTAATAAATAAAATTAATGATTTTAATGCTGAATTCTTCAGAGGTGAAGTACAATAATGTCTGCAACTTATTTTGAAATGCACTTTTAAAAAACAGAGAGCACAGCCGGGCGCGGTGGCTCAAGCCTGTAATCCCAGCACTTTGGGAGCCTGAGGCGGGTGGATCACGAGGTCGAGAGATCGAGACCATCCTGGTCAACGTGGTGAAACCCCATCTCTACTAAAAATACAAAAAATTAGCTGGGCATGGTGGCGCGTGCCTGTAGTCCCAGCTACTCAGGAGGCTGAGGCAGGAGAATTGCTTGAACCCAGGAGGCAGAGGTTGCGGTGAGCCGAGATCGTGCCATTGCACTCCAGCCTGGGTAACAAGAGCGACACTCTGTCTCAAAAAAAAAAAAAAAAAAAAAAAAAAAAAAACAGAGAGCACAAAGGCTAGATGGATGGTACCTGAACAGCACTTTGGTAGGCAGAAGCGGATGGATCACCTGAGGTCAGGAATTCAAGACCAGCCGGGCCAACATGATGAAACCCCATCTCTACTAAAAATACCAAAATTAGCCAGGCATGGTGGCACATGCCTATAGTCCCAGCTACTCAGGAGACTGAAGCAGAAGAATCACTTGAACTCGGGAGGCGGAGGTTGCAGTGAGCTGAGATCACACTGCTGCTCTCCACCCTGGGCAACAACAACAAAAAAAAACCATAGTTTTTATACCATATTACTTATGGGAAAATGACAAGAAAAAAGTTTGTATATGTTCAGTACAGAACATATACAGGTAATAGGCATATGAGTATTCACTATACAATTATGTACATTGGAGTTTTTCACAAAATGTTCAGGGAAAATGAATAAAGCATAATGTCTCCCCCTAATGAATTTAAAGTACAGTGAAGGTGTCACACAAGAGATTATAGGGTACACTGAAAGCACACTGGCATGAATATGCTTAGGAAGCCTCAGGGCACAAGAAAGTAGCTCTTCTGGGAAAGGAAACCTCAGGTACCGTTTTCAAGTGTCCTCAATCTAAATCTGGAAGGACATGTACTATTATGCTGGCAAGTGGGTACAGGAATATTCTAGGCAATAGAAACAGCCCAAGCAAAGAAATATCTACACATCAAACAGCCTGGTATCCCAGAGAACTAAGAGCAGTTGGATATTAAGTCCAAGTTATGAGAGATGGAAGTTAGGTAGTTTGGAATGTCCCGAAACACTACTACTGAACCTCAATCACCACGTCTCCTCTGTAAAACATACTCCTTGAAACCTCTGAGATAATCACGATCTCTTTCTGTTCCTATACTTTATATAAGTTTCCATCATTACAATAATGACTCTATTTTAGTATTTTTGTTTCATCAGCTACCTTCTGTATTAAGACTGTGGACATTGCGGAAAAAAACTGCATCTTAAGCACAACTCTGAAAAGACACCATCAAAATACGTACACAGCAGAGTTTGTTCTTTCGCAGCAAGAGAACAGGGTCTGGAGGCAGGGAACCTAAGGCCTACGATGACTTCCTAGAACTAAATTAAAAGGAAAACCCAACTCTCCATAACAAAAGGATCAGCGGCTACTCCCTTTGCAACTCCCACTCCCTTTCTCTGTGGCAGAGGGAAAATTCAAGGTACCTTTCTTTTTTCTTTTTTTTTTGAGACAGAGTCTCACTCTGTCTCCCAGGCTGGAGTGCAATGGCACAATCTTGGCTCACTGCAACCTCCGCCTCCCAGGTTCAAGCGATTCTCCTCTCCAGACCTCTTGATCCAACCGCCTCTGCCTTCCAAAGTGCTGGGATTACAGGCGTGAACCACCGCCCAGGCCTGAAAGTATCTTTCATAAGACTGTGACTTTGTGCAGTTAAAAGTTTACATAAAAGTGTAACTTTGTTTAAAAAAAAGAAAAAAAAAAAGTAATGCTTTAGAGAGACCAAGGGGGGGGGGGAAGTGTAACTTTGTAACTTCACTTCAGCCCCTAGTTGGTTACTTTCCACAACCAATGAGGCTGACCACAGGGCACTACTTCATTTGCATGGAGTGTACCCCAAGTGGCCAATGGAAAACCTCTAGAGGGTATTTTTGAGGTGGTTCACGCCTGTAATCCCCGCACTTTGGGAGCCTGAGGCAGGTGGATCACAAGGTCAGGAGTTCAAGACCAGCATGGCCAAGATAGCAAAACCCCATCTCTACTAAAAATAGAAAAATTAGCCGGGTGTGGTGGCAGGCGCCTGAAATCCCAGCTACTTGGGAGGCTGAGGCAGAGAATTGCTTGAATCCGGGAGGCTGAGGTTGTGGTGAGTCAAGATCATGCCACTGCACTCCAGCCTAGGCAACAGAGTTAGACTCTGTCTCAATACCTCTTTCTCTGGAAGAAAAAAAACACTAAGTCACATACATATACATATACAATTAAATAAAATTTCTGCATTTCTAAAAGTGATGGGGATGATTAGATTTATAAATACAAAGTATATGCTGATATTGTAAAATATAAGGTACTGTAAGTAACTGAAAAGAGCAAGTTACAATCTAATACATATAGTTCAATTCGTTTATCATTAGAAAATTCCTAGGATACAAAAATCTGTCAGCAGTGATTACTCCTGAAAACTTGGAATGGAGGACATGACATCGTTCACTTTATACCCCTTTTGTAGTAAATGTTTGCCATGGGCAGGGATCATTATTTTTACCCAATTAATAATAAAATTGCCGGGCGCGGTGGCTCAAGCCTGTAATCCCAGCACTTTGGGAGGCCGAGGCGGGTGGATCACGAGGTCGAGAGATCGAGACCATCCTGGTCAACATGGTGAAACCCCATCTCTACTAAAAATACAAAAAATTAGCTGCGCATGGTGGCGCGTGCCTGTAATCCAAGCTACTCAGGAGGCTGAGGCAGGAGAATTGCCTGAACCCAGGAGGCGGAGGTTGCGGTGAGCCGAGATCGCACCATTGCACTCCAGCTTGGGTAACAAGAGCAAAAAACTCCGTCTCAAAAAAAAAAATAAATAAAATAAAATAAAATAAAATAAAATAAAATAAAATTATTCCTTCTTTTGAAGTACTAGCTCTAAACATTAAAAAACTCTTTGAAGATATGAAGACCATGCTACAAAACCCATTAGGTCTACTGGATATTACTTCTGTAAAATATACAACCACCCAAGAAAGGCAAACATTCCAAGGAATTACAGTACAAGGAACTCTCAATAGTTTCACTGTGAACATACTCCTTGAAGATTAGTTTAAAACAAAATGGTGGGGGCTGGCGGGGAAAGGTGGTGGGAGAGACAGGCAAGACACACAGAAACAGAGACACACAGAGATAATGAACCTCATCAGTTTAACAATATGCTTAACTGGAATGAAACAACTGAAAAAGCATTCTGTAAGTTTTCAAACCACCAAGACTATAGTACCATTTACCCAGGCACATTCTTTTTAACAAGCGTCTTTTAAAATCAGAATGTAAATGAGGAATGCAAGAATCAATGGTGTACTGTGTCTTGTAGTACTCACAGATGAATGGAAAAAGAGAAGAAATCAAACTAACACTTCAACCAGTCTTTTTTATGGAAGCAATGAAACAGAAAAGAACACACATACCATAAAGTATATCAACCATAAAATATATGAAGTAATTTGGAAGGCAGAGAGCACCGAAGTATTTGCTTTGCTGATTGACAAGACAGGCTACACAAAAAGCAATGGGCATAGAAGATTATAATGGATGATTTCCCTCATAATACTTCAATGGAACATATATCTGGGGTTTAAAAATGCTTCTTTAATGACACCAAGTTGAAGATTCTCAAAAAAAAAAAAAAGTCCATCAAGATTTACTTACATAATATACAAGTCTACTTATTGTGGCCATAATTCTAAAGAAGAAGAAGAATAGAATAAAATAATACTGAAGTTCCATGGTAAAATGCAGTGTGTTGAATGACAGTATGCTAGAAGTTTACTAACAAAAAATTAAAAGCCAGTAGTAGTTCAGACTATTAAAATTCCCCCAAAATATTAATGTACTAGACCATATTATGTGGGTGGAACCCCTGAATGTTTTAATGCCAATGCTCCTCAGTGCAAACTATACAGGAAGTATCTCATCTCAGTTTTCCCTCTCTTTATTATACAAAATTATCTTTAAATATCATCAGAACAATCATATAGCATTCTAATACCGATACATCACCTATCTTCACTTTCCTTCCCAGCCATTGTCCACATGTATACGCCTGTATTACTGCAGATTTTTCAAAACTATAACCACAAAATGGATACAACTGTGCATAATTTTTCAACTCCATATGCATTCCTAAGCCCTTCTGTAATATTCATAATACAAACTTCTAATAGTTTTATAAGATGCCACCAGATGTGATAACCTACTCATTTATTGTTAGACATTAAGACTGACCCCAACACTTCATTATAATAACTAACAATACTTCCCATATACAGATTTTATGTTGAATTATTCCTTATTTTCTCATTATTAGATCCGAGTAGATTTATTTTAGGGCTCTTGATTAAAGACAAGATACATCCCTATAATTTTTTCTATTTGTAAAATGCAGAGATTTGTACCCATTCCTAGCAAAGTTACAAAGAATTTAAAATTATAGATGTCTAGCCTGGGAAACATAGGGAGATATTGTAACTACAAAAAAATTTAAAGGCTGGGCACAGTGGCTCATGCCTGTAATCCCAGCACTTGAGACCCTGTCTCAAAAAAAAAATTTTTTTTTTTTTTTAAGTAGCTGGGCATGGTGACACACACTGCCCAGCTACTCAAGGCTAAGGTGGGAGGAATGCTTGAGCCCAGGAGTTTGAGACAAACCTGCACAGGCTGTTTCAAAAAAGATATTCTGGTCGGGCGCGGTGGCTCAAGCCTGTAATCCCAGCACTTTGGGAGGCCGAGGCGGGTGGATCACAAGGTCAAGAGATCGAGACCATCCTGGTCAACATAGTGAAACCCCGTCTCTACTAAAAATACAAAAAATTAGCTGGGCATGGTGGCACGTGCCTGTAATCCAGCTACACAGGAGGCTGAGGCAGGAGAATTGCCTGAACCCAGGAGGCGGAGGTTGCGGTGAGCCGAGATCGCGCCATTGCACTCCAGCCTGGGTAATAAGAGCGAAACTCCGTCTCAAAAGAAAAAAAAAATGATTAAAAAAAAAAAAGGTATTCTAAAAAAACAATGTTCACTAACATTTAAAATCATAACAGTTATTCATATCAATCTGTACAAATGCAGATATAAATCCTTTGGTCAAATGCTTTCCAAAATTTTTTTCATCTTAGTTGTCCCTTTCTGTACTGTAATGAAATAAATTTCACCTCTGTAACATTTTCTAAAACAGTGGTAACATTATCAAGCACATTATATGTCAGACACTTAACATACTATGTTTAGTTCAAGGTATATGATACTCTCTCTGCCCATTTTACAAATGAGGAAACAACAGGATCACACAGTCAATAAAGAAAGGTGTCATAGGTGTTCTTAAATCTCCTTGTCACTAAAGCTTAAGTTCTTTCCACTATCCCAAGCTGTCTCAAAATAAATTCAAATGTTTTTGGAAGCTATTCACCATTACAAGCACAAACATGCAACAGAAACTATTAAGAAACTCAAATACCTTTGTTATCAGCCATTTCATCAGGGAGCATACATATCTCCAGAATCAAAGACATGGAAGATTAGAAAGATCACAGGAGTGATCTGAGTTGGAATCCTGAAAAGACCTGAGTTGGAATCCTGACTTTGCCATATTAGCTTTATAATGTTAATTTATTACATATATTATTAGCATCATATATATGTAAGTAAATATTTTCCTCGAGCGCATTATGTGTGTGTGTGTGTGTGTGTGTGTGTGTGTGTGTGTGTGTGTATGTAAGGCTAGAGTACCACTCTTTAAAGGCTTCCTCCTGCTGTAAAATTCTATGGTTCTAAAAAACACAGAACCAGAAGCAGAGAACACAAGATATGCGTCCTAGTGTTCATATTACCAATTCTAATTGTGTAACCCTGGGCCAAGTTTCTTAGCTCCTCTGAAAGGCTAATTTTCTTTGTCAAGCAGCATGAATACCACAAGAGGTTGGCTGCAGGGCAGGGAGGATGGCTTGAGCCCAGAAGATCGAGACCAGCCTAGGAAAACATAGCAAGACCTCCTATCTACCGGGGAAAAAAAAAAAAAATTAGCCTGCTGTGGTGGAGCACGCCTGTGATCCCAGCTACACAGGATGCAGAGAAGGGTGGATTACTGGAGCCCAGGAGTTTGAGGTTGCAGTAAGCTATGGTCTTGCTACTGTATTCCAGTTTGGGCAAGAGAGCAAAACCCTGTCTAAAAGTAAAAAAGGCTGGACACGGTGGCTCAAGCCTGCAACCCCAGCACTTTGGGAGGCCAAGGTAGGTGAATCACGAGGTCAGGAGTCCGAGACCAGCCTCGCCAACATGGCGAAATCCCATCTCTACTAAAAATACAAAAAATTAGCTAGGCGTGGTGGCAGGCACCTGTAATCCCAGCTACTTGAGGAGGCTGAAGCAGGAGAATTGCTTGAACCCGGGAGGTGTAGGTCACAGTGAGCCAAGATCGCACCACTGCACTCCAGCCTGGGCAACAGAGCAAGACTCTGTCTCACAATAATAATAATAAAAATTTAAAAAAAAATTAAAAAGTACCACAAGACCTCCCTCCCTATAGTATCATTATTATTATGAAGGCAGAGTGAAATTATTATGTAAACCAAAAGTATGGTGAAATCATTGCTACTATTACATATGATTAAAGCACATAATGACCAACCCGGGAAATAAAATGAGATGCCGCTTGCACAAAAAAAAAAAAAAAAGTATTAGCCAGGCATGGTGGCAGACAACTGTAGTCCCACCTACTCAGAGGGGTGAGGATCCCTTGGGCACAGGAGGCCAAGGCTGCAATGAGCTGTGATCATCCCACTGTACTCCATCCTGGGTGAAAAAGCAACGCCTTGCCCAAAAAAAAAAAAAAAAAGGAATAAAAGGTTGTCTTAACTTGTGAAGATAGCTGATCAGAAGAAAACACGCTAGTAGTTAATGAGTTCAGACATAGTTAAATACAGCCAAAAATATGTATATTTAATGAGCTTCAGACTGTATTTTTTAACCTTAGCTCCAATGTCTTGTATTCTATAGTAATACTGACAAGCCCCTCAGATCTCAAATTTTTTTCCTGCTTCATAGACTGATTTTTTAAAATCTGTGTGGTAAGTTCAGAAATGTAGCTAGCTATATTCACAACTAGGACTAAATTTATTTGTAAATATTTTAATCAAAAGCTGGACATGGTGGCTCATGCGTGTAATCACAATACTTTGAGAGGTCAAGGAAGGGATAGATTGCTTAAGCTCAGGAGTCCGAGACCACCCTAAGCAACATGGTGAGGCCCCAACTCGACCAAAAATACAAAAAATTGACCGGGTGTGGTGGTGCATGACTGTGTTCCCAGCTACTTCAAAGGCTGAGGTGGGAGGAACGCTTGAGCCCAGGGAGGCAGAAGCTGCAGTGAGCTGAGGTCACACTACTACACTCCAGCCTGGGTGACAGAGTGAGACCTTGTCTCAAAAAAAAAAAAAAAAAAAAAAATTAAAATTACAAGAAAAAGAAAAAGAAAAAAATTAAATAAACATTTTAATCAGTATCCAGATAAAGCACTAAATTAAATCATTCAACAAATATTTCTTGAGTGCCTGCTATGTATCAGGCACTGTTAAGAGATACCACGTTTACAGCATTTAAGAGAAAATATTTTGTCCCCATGGAGCTTGAAGTCTATTGAGGGGAAAGAAAAATAAAAAAATACGAAGCACTGGTAAATGCTGACATGAAAATAAAATAAGGTGATTGTGCTGAAAGGGGGACAGGGCCCTCCATTCACTACATTTAAATGTAATGATACATAGCCGGGCGCGGTGGCTCAAGCCTGTAATCTCAGCACTTTGGGAGGCTGAGGCGGGTGGATCACGAGGTCAAGAGATCGAGACCATCCTGGTCAACATGGTGAAACCCCGTCTCTACTAAAAATACAAAAAATTAGCTGGGCATGGTGGCGTGTGCCTGTAATCCCAGCTACTCAGGAGGCTGAGGCAGGAGAATTGCCTGAACCCAGGAGGCGGAGGTTGCGGTGAGCCGAGATCGTGCCATTGCACTCCAGCCTGGGTAACAAGAGCGAAACTCCGTCTCAAAAAAAAAAAAAAAAAAAAATGTAATGATACGTGCATCATTATTTTCAGCAAAACTATAAATAATATATACTATCTTCCTAAATAAGTCAATCTATAAAGGATGTTTGAAAATTATTCTTTTTTTGACATAGGTTAGAGAAAAAAAAAAATTAACTGCTCTATACAATGTTTCATTTGACCCCAACTTCTCTTTCTACACCTGGAAAATTTTTCACCACCATATTGTGTCTCTTTAATCACTCTAAAGTTAGCTAGTCCAGAACATTCTCAGGTATCATAAAGAATATCTTTTTCCATAGTTTCTGCAATGCCTTAGTACTGACAAATCCCCAAAAGGAGAATGCAATGGACTTCCTACCTGGAATATGATAACATTCTCAAATATCATAGTGAGTATCTTTTTCCATAGTTTCTTCAAAGCCTTGGTACTGACAAGTCCCCAAAAGGAGAAAGCAATAGGACTTCCTACCTATTGTATTTATAGTTATACGAGGTGGCAGACTACTATCACCTGGTATAACCATAAATACAATAATGTAATTATTTTTCAAAAGAATGATGTCAAACAGCCAATTTTACTTTATCCATCCAGCTCATGACTATAAATAACCATTACTATCAAGAAGCAGACTAAGCTACTAATAAAAATCTCATTTCACTATAGGCTTCACTGCTAAAAAGATTACAGCAAAAAAAAAAAAAAAAAAAAAAATCTGGGCTCTTCCCACTAATTCTCTCATACTCTATTTACAAAACACCTGAAATCAGCTCATCCACGAATCGGCTGTCCACTGAATGCAACTTAGCACTACTGGGCTAAAAAAGAGGATGGATAGATTACTTCAGGTTTCTTAAGCAGTAAATTGAAATGAACTAGGAGAACCACAAATAAGATGAACAGATATTACAAAATACACAAACTCAATTTAAAAGAATTAGGTACCTCTACTTCATACTTAAAAAAAAAAAAAAAAGTGCCAGTAATTTACTAAAAACTACTGTATACTCATAATTTAGAAGGCCCTCTCAGGTTAAACTTAAGTTTGTCAGTCACATTCACAATACCTTGCTGAAAAACAAGAGGAAATATTAATTCCAGCTAGTAATCAAAGAAATGCAACTTAAAGAAATCTGAGGAACTGCAGACTGTTTAAAATAACAACTCTGAAGCAGGAATAATGTGGTTACCGTATCACAGCACTGGTGGCACTGTAAAAATCAGCACAACCCTATTAGAAAACAATATAACTTCAGTTACCAAGAGCTTTAAAAGTGTTCATGCTTATTGACAGCATGATTCTAACTGCTGGACACAATTAGATAGGGAAAAAGATAAAGCTACTTGTACAAGTATTGCTAACTTAAAAAGAGAATAAAGAGGGCTGGGCGCAGTGGCTCACGCCTGTAATCCCAGCACTTTGGGAGGCCAAGGCGGGTGGATCACAAGGTCAAGAGATCGAGACCATCCTGGGCAACATGGTGAAACCCCATCTCTACTAAAAACACAAAAAACTAGCTGGGCATGGTGGCGCGTGCCTGTAATCCCAGCTACTCAGGAGGCTGAGGCAGGAGAATTGTCTGAACCCAGGAGGCGGAGGTTGCGGTGAGCCGAGATCTCGCCATTGCACTCCAGCCTGGGTAGCAAGAACGAAACTCCATCTCAAAAAAAAAAAAAAAAGAGAAGAAACAGACAAATGGGTCAGGCACGGTGGCTCACACCTGTAATCCCAGCACACTAGGAGGCTGAGGTGGGCATATCACCTGAAGTCAGGAGACCAGCCTGACCAAAAATATAAAATTAGCCAGGTGTAGTGGCACATGCCTGTAATCCCAGATACTCTGGAGGCTGAGGCAGGAGAATGGCTTGAACTGGGGAGGCAGAGGTTGCCGTGAGCCGAGATCGCGCCATTGCACTCCAGCCTGCGCAAGAGGAGTGAAACTCTTAAAAAAAAAAAAAAAAAAAAAAGGCCAGGCGCGGTGGCTCACACCGTAATCCCAGAACTTTGGATCACGAGGTCAGGAGATCAAGACCATCTTGGCCAACATGGTGAAATCCTACGTCTACTAAAAATACAAAAATTAGCTGGGCGTGATAGTGTGTGCCTGTAATCCCAACTTCTAGAGAGGCTAAAGCAGGAGAATCCCTTCAACCAGGGAGTTGGAGGCTGCAGTGAGCTGAGAGTGCACCACTGCACTCCAGCCTGGTGACAAGAGAGAGCGAGAGAGAGTGGGAGAGAGCCAAAGACAAATATATCAGCAAAGTAGTTGGGTTTGGTTCATGATACGGCAAAAAAAAAAAAAAAAGTCTGCATACTCCTACCTCATATCATATTCAAAAGTAAATTCTAGCCGGGCGCAGGGGCTCACGCCTGTAATCCCAACACTTTGGGAGGCTGAGACACAAGAATCACTTGAACCCAGGAGGCAGAAGCTGAAGTAGCACGAAGGCTGCAGTGAGCCAAGATCAGTCAGCCTGGGTGGCAGAGCAACACCCTGTCTTAAAAAAAAAAAAGGCCGGGCGCGGTGGCTCAAGCTTGTAATCCCAGCACTTTGGGAGGCAGAGGCGGGTGGATCACGAGGTCAAGAGATCGAGACCATCCTGGTCAACATGGTGAAACCCCGTCTCTACTAAAAATACAAAAAATTAGCTGGGTATGGTGGCACGTGCCTGTAATCCCAGCTACTCAGGAGGCTGAGGCAGGAGAATTGCTTGAACCCAGGAGGCTGAGGTTGCGGTGAGCCGAGATCGTGCCATTGCACTCCAGCCTGGGTAACAAGAGCAAAAACTCCGTCTCAAAAAAAAAAAAAAAATGCAACCAGATTGTAAAGACAGGGTCTCACTCTGTCACCCAAGCTTGAGGGCAGTGGTGTGACCATAGCTCACTGAAGCCTCAAACTCCTGGGAGCAAGAGATCCTCCAGTCTCAGCTTATCAAGTAGCTAGGACTATGGGTGCATGCCACCATGACATTTTTTTTAAGTAGAGACAGGGTCTTGCTATGTTACCCAGTCTCTTCTGGAACTCGTAGCCTCAAGCAATCCACCTGCCTTGGCCTCCCAAAGTGCTGGGATTACAGGCGTGAGCCACCTCACCCAGCAGCATTACATTTTTAAATGTGAAAAAAAAAGCAGCAGAAGACACTTCCCCGTGGTAGGCGGCCAGGGACAGTGATGTGCCGCAGGGGATTATATTGGAATGGGGAAGAGTATTTGATGTTTTTTGGTTTTCCTCCCTCAGATTTATTTGTACAAACAGCACAGGAGGACCCAGCCCCATGCAGATGGCAGCCCCGGGGGGTCACACCAGTCCTTCTGTCCTCACGTTGGCAGAGATATCTACTCTGAAGCCTTTGCAGGGGCCTGGGCACCTTTGGGAGACTGAGCTGGAACTGAAGCTGGAGCTGCAGCCTGGGCCTTGTTTTGATCCTTGGCCTTGGCCTTGACCTTTGGCCGGCAGAGCCTGAGCCCCTTGGCAATGCGAGCACGAGCACGCTTCCCAAGCTTGGGGGTGGGCAATGTAGGCAAGTGGATCGAGCTTTCGGCTGACACCCCTCTTTGGGATCTTGGGCTTAACCTCCCTGGGCTTTACGAGGGCCTTGATGGCCTTGGCATGTGCACTCATGGCCTTGGCGTTGTTGGCCTGCATCTTCTTTAGGCCCTTCTTGTTGTGCTTCCTGGCAAAGCGCATGTTCCTCAGGAACTTGGGGTCCACCCCCTTAAGAGATTCGTATCTTTGTGATCAGGGTTTCTTGATACCATCTCTGTGCATTTTCGGGACTGGCTGTGTGTGGTGTGGTTCTTGGACTTGGCCATGTCTGCACCTAAGCCGCGGTTCCTGAAGCGCCTAGGACCGGACTGATGTTTTATATTCTCTTTTCTCTTAATATATGCATTACAATCATATGAAACATACACATGACACTCAGTCCTTAACCCTTTTGTAACATTTAACACATTTAACTGCAACTGCTTATTTAACATCTTTCTTCCCTTTACTAGACTGTAAATTCCATGAGGGCAAGAACCAGTCCCCCTCTTTTTCACTGCTACAACTCCACTGCTTAGCACAGTGCCTGCCATAAAGTAGGTACTCAAATATTTGTGAAGCAATTCCACTTCTGGGTATATATACAAAAGAATGCACTGCAGTGACTTGAACATATGTTTGTACACCAATGCTCCTATCACCATTATTAACACTTGAATAATGGCTATAATAGCCAAAAGGTATAAGTAACCCAAGCATCTGGGTCAACTGATGAGTGGATAAGTAAAATACGGTATATACATACAATGAAATATTATTCACTCTTAAAAAGGAATGAATTCTGATATATGTTAACAACATGTATGACCTAGAATACATGCTAAATGAAAATAGCCACAAAGAACAAACATTGTATCATTCCACTTATATGACATAACTACAATAGTCAAATACAAAGTAGAACAGTGGTTGCCAGGGGCTGGGAGGTGGGAGGGAAAGAGGAACAGGGCATTACTGTTTGATGGGTACAGTTTTATTATGGGATGGTAAAAAAAATTTCTGGATATGGTGACAATGGCTGCACAACAACATAAATGTTCTCAATCCCACTGAACTGTATGTTTAACATGGTCATAATGACAAATTTTATGTGTATTTTACCAAAATTTTAAAAAACTTCTGGAATGAAGAAAGAATTATAAGTGGTTTTTCATATTAATCATCATTTCTCTGTGAAACATTATCTCAAGAAGCAGAAAAATGAATTTTTTTTAAATGATTTTTATAAAATACTCATCTCCAGCATTTCTACCCAAGTTAGCTTTTACACAAAACTTGAAGAAACTAAAGTAGTTGCCTACACACTTATTTCACATGAAGTACAGAAGGAAAAGAGAAAAAAAAAAGTTTTCCTTTTCAAAATAGACTCCAAAAATTCCAATCATATTTTTCAGAGCTATTTTGAAGAGGACATCAAACTGCAGTATTCCATTAACCTAATACCATTCGCATATTTAAGTACAATCAATTCTTCACCAGCCACACTAATAGCAATGTTGCATGTAAAATAATTCCAATACAATGTTATTCGACTTTGTAGAATTCAATAAAGCCAAATATGTCCTCTCTTCCTGTCCCTGACCACTTCCCAGCTTAAACCTATTATTTGTAACATGGGACCCAGTGTGGGAGAATAACCCAACTCTCATGAGATGCCTCAAAAAAAATAATCTACATAAGGATAATTGTTGATTATATCAGCTTTAAAGATAATTTTAACTTGACATAATTGGAAGAACAGTTTTTATACTGTATACAATTTAAAAGCATCTCCCAGATGGGAGAACATGCCATCTGGATTCTTTTCAAATTTGAGATGCTTATGGATTGTATGCCATATTATCCTAAATTTTCTCCTACCTCTTTGACCACTCTTATTAGTGATCCTACTTCTTCTTCCTGCCAATTTAAGCATGTTTTCACCTCTGACCCACTGGTTCATTAATTCTAAGTACCCCCACCAAAAGCCAATGTACACTATGCATAATGATCCCAAAAAACATCTTCTGCTCTTATCTCTGCTGAACCACAGTTGCATAATATCAACTTAAGACTGAAGTATCTAAAATCCAGTCTCTTTCTCTCCAAAATCAGCTTGCATTTGGATGCAAGAGTACAGCAAAATATTATTACTACTGTGTTCCAACTACATACATTATTGCAAGAAATGTTTTGAGAAGCAGAAACAAAGAAAAGAGTATGCATTCCAAGACATCAGAAAAAATTATATGCTATCAAAATATTAAATATTAACCAAAATATAATTATTGAACATTTCAGTACAATGCATTTTTAAAATACACACACATATGTATGTATCTCAAAATGTAGGTATATATGTTGCTTATGTTATCTCCTACTAAATTATAAATGGCAAAGCTAGGATCCACCTGTTTAAAGCTAACCCCCTGCTTCACATCAACCTCCATGCTGTGATCATCACAAATACACTATAAGTGCTCAAAGAATCTTTAGGCAAAATGAAGGGTTGAAAGGTAAGAAGCAGCAGCTTTAAGAGACCTGTACTAAGAGATAAAAGGCTCTACAGAACCTAGAAGCTGAGCTGAAGGCATATACTCCTCCTAGAACTCAAGGCAATTCATGAGAATAAGCCTCTAAGAACTACAGGAGATTCAACTGCCTCCCGACTCCCACCCCAAACAGGCCCAAACACCTGCCACAGCATTTCCCTTCTAAGGAATGTCCATCTTGGTCTGTCAAATACGGAATTAGTTTAATTCAGGATCAGTGTGCAAGTAAGTCCAGTGTATCTCAGAATGCCAGCCACCTAAGCATTAGCTCAACAAATACTACACTCCAAACACTGTTGTAGGTGCTAGGAATAAAGCAATATAAAGAAGGCTGACAAATATCCTTCCTCCCACTTCACATTGTAGAGTGGGAAAGAGACAACTCATGTAAATGTATGTTTGATGGTAATATTAAGCAAAATAAACTGAAAAAGGAGGGCTGGAAAAGCAAGGGATATTACTTTTATATTTGACAGCCAAGAAATGTCCCACTGAAAGGGTAATATTTGAGCAAAATATTGGGAAGAAATGAGTAACCAAGCCAGGCAGAGGGCAAGTACAAAGGCCACAAAGTAGAAACCTATTTGAGCAAATTACTGAATTTCTTTAGATTCAGTTTTCTCATCCATAAAATGGGTATAATAGCCTACATTACATAATAATTAAAGGTAGTATATTACCTCAAGTATCTGACACATGGAATGTACTCAGCAAATGGAATTACTGAGTTATGGGGGGGGGGGGCAGGGGGCATATCATACCAGCACAACCCACAGTATATTGTCTGGCACACAGAAAAATCCCAGAAAAAGCACACGTTGAGTATCCCTTATCCAAAATCTCTGGGACCAAAAGTGTTCAAATATAAATATTCCAAAATCCAAATATTTATTGGATTTGGAATTATTTGTATTATACTTACCAGTTAAGCATCCCATATCCAAAATGTTCCAATGAACATTTCTTTGGAGCATGATGTGGGTGCTTATAAAGTTTCAGATTTTAGGCCAGGCACGGTAGCTTAAGCCTGTAATCCCAGCACTTTGGGAGGCAGAGGCGGGTGGATCACGAGGTCAAGAGATAGAGACCAACCTGGTCAACATGGTGAAACCCTGTCTCTACTAAAAATACAAAAAATTAGCTGGGCATGGTGGCGCATGCCTATAATCCCAGCTACTCAGGAGGTTGAGGCAGGAAAATTGCCTGAACCCTGGAGGCGGAGGTTACAGTGAGCCGAGATCGCACCATTGCACTCCAGCCTGGGTAACAAGAGCGAAACTCCGTCTCAAAAAAAAAAGTTTAAGATTTTGGAAGATGTCGGACTTGGGATGCTCAACCTGTATTATTACATAGTCTCTATAAATAACCTATAAGGCAAATGAGAGTAAACCTATTATACAGCTGGGGAATCTTGAGGATCAGAGATTTGCCCAATCTTCTAACCCCTAAAATTCCTATAAGGATGCACAAACATACTCCACAATTTAATAGAGGACTTAAAAGTACACTGCCAGGATGAAGAAACCACTCATATTATTGTCCTCTAGTCAGCAGTATGATAGTGTAGCATTAAGAACTCAGGAACAGAAAACCAAACACCACATGTTCTCACTTGTAAGTGGGAGCTGAATGATGAGAACACATGGACATATGGGGGGAAAAACACATACACTGGGGTCTGTGGGGGTGGGGTAGAGTATCAGGAAGAACAGCTAATGGATGCTGGGCTTAATACCTAGGTGAAGGGATGATCTGTGCAGCAAACCACTATGACACATTTACCTATGTAACAAACATGCACATCCTGCACAACTCAGTAGTGGCCAGGTGCAGTGGCTCACGCCTGTAATCCCAACACTTGAGAGGCCAAAGTGGTCCTGTCACTTGAGCCCACAAGTTCAAAACCAGTCTAAGCAATATGGTGAGACCCCCATCTCTAAAAACATACAAAAATAAGCTGGGCTTGGTGGTATGCACTTGTAGTCCCAGTTACTCAGAAGGCTGAGGTGAGAGTATCACTTGAGCATAGAAAGTCAAAGCTGCAGGGAGCCGTGATTGTGCCACTGCACTCCAGCCTGGACAACAGAATAAGATCCTAACAACAACAACAAAAAACCTCAGGAACCAGATTGCCTGGGTTCACATTAAGGATTCAACACTTCCTAAGGATGTGTATGCTTAGAAAAGTTTAAGCTCATTACGCCTTCGTTTCCTCACAAACAGGAAATAATAATAGCACCAACACCTCACGGGCTTGTTGGGAAATTTAAATGGATGAATTTTTCTATTTTTTTCTTTTGTTATTTTTAAAAGAAATGTTTGAGTCATAAAATTGACTAATTTTTGAAATCACTTCTGTTTCAGTGCCTCACAAATAAGGTTGTCTACTGTTAGCACTAATAGCATAAAAGTAAAATAAGGAAATAGCCACCAAAACATTTCTACTTTTTATGAAGAACTACAGAAACTGTAAAGATACCAGAGGTAAAAGGGGAAAAAAAAAAAAAGCAGCAGAAAAGGGAGGCTAGTGGAATATGAAAACCAAAACACAACCTGGAATCATAATGTTTCCTGACTTAGACCAGTTTACCTGAACAGATTATTCCTATTAGAATTATTGTTATTTGGCAGGAACACTACCTATGCCAACAAGGCTTTGGATTAACATTAAGTTTCAAAGTTTATTTTCTTTTCTTCTTTTTTTTTTTTTTTTTTTTTTTTTTTGACACGGAGTTTCGCTCTTGTTACCCAGGCTGGAGTGCAATGGCGTGATCTCGGCTCACCGCAACCTCCACCTCCTGGGCTCAGGCAATTCTCCTGCCTCAGCCTCCTGAGTAGCTGGGATTACAGGCACGCGCCACCATGCCCAGCTAATTTTTTGCACTTTTAGTAGAGACGGGGTTTCACCATGTTGACCAGGATGGTCTCGATCTCTCGACCTCGTGATCCACCCGCCTCGGCCTCCCAAAGTGCTGGGATTACAGGCTTGAGCCACTGCGCCCGGCGCTCTTTTTTTTTTTTTTTAAGAGACGGAGTTTCACCACGTTAGTCCGGCTGGTCTTAACTCCTGACCTTGTGATCAGCCCATCTTAGCCTCCCAAAGTCCTGGGATTATAGGCGTGAGCCACTGCGCCTGGCTCAAAGTTTGTTTTCTAAAAAGGTTAGTTCCTTAAAATTATTTCAGATGTACTTTACTGAAGATTAAAACAGTACAGAATAAGAAACTTTATCATCAGTATAGAAGAAAAAACTTTATCAAATCTCCCCACCACTAAGCCTTTTCTAGTTGTTACTTGATGTTTATTATAAAACATGAAACATATCACATGCAACTTCAAAACACCCATCAGCTCTTGGTTGAAAACAAGCTTTTCTCCTACTTAATCACCCAAAAAGGTTCCTGACCACTATAAGAAGTTTAACTTCCTCCTCTGTCTTGTCCATTTACGGTTCTTGTATCCTTTTCAGTCTCTTTCCCCAAAGAAAGTTATCACTATGAAATCTATAAATTATCCCACTGGGAGGCAGTGTATCACCGTTTAAAGAAGTATTCTGGAATTAGGCAGAATTGGATTCAAAAAGTAACCTCAGCCACTTATTAGCCGAGTGATCTTGGGCAAGTCTCTTAACGATTCTAAACCTCAGTAAATGAAAATACCGCGAACTATCTGACAGGGTTGTTGTAAGAAACAAAAATTAAATGTTAGAGAGCCTAGTACAACTTGTCATATAGTAAGAAGATGCTGTAAGTGGTATCCTGCCTACACAAACTTTATCATTAATGCAAAACCAACTAGGGGAAACTGACTACTACTCTTCCAATCTACAGCTTTTTAAATATGAATACCAATAATGCAAATATAATGAAGGGTTACATTTCTAAAAACAATCTAAGGTTTCAATTCAATTACCATTTGAAAACCTGTATAATATACACCGCACAATGAAACAATAATTCAAAATCAGATAAAAACGTAATTCCTAAACGGAAAAGGTTAATCTTGCTATAAGAGATAAATCTGGATATTTGCCAACACTGTACATTAAAACACTATATATTCATATATATATGCACATACAATTGCCTGAAGTTAGTAAACTTCTTTTTTTTTTTTTCTTGAGACGGAGTTTCGCTCTTTGTTACCCAGGCTGGAGTGCAATGGCACAAACTCGGCTCACCGCAACCTCCGCCTCCTGGGTTCAGGCAATTCTCCTGCCTCAGCCTCCTGAGTAGCTGGGGTTACAGGCACGCGCCACCATGCCCAGCTAATTTTTTGTATTTTTAGTAGGGACGGGGTTTCACCATGTTGACCAGGATGGTCTCGATCTCTTGACCTCATGATCCACCCACCTCGGCCTCCCAAAGTGCTGGGATTACAGGCTTGAGCCACCGCACTCGGCCTAGTAAATTTCTTTTTTAAAATTTAATTTCATCTCTTTTTTTTTTGTTTTCTTTTTTAAAGATGGGGTTTCTCCATGATGGTCAGGCTGGTCTTGAACTCCTGACCTCAGGTGATCCACCCACCTCGGCCTCCCAAAGTGCTAGGATTACAGGCGTGAGCCACCACGCCCGACCTCAAATTCATCTTTTTAAAAAAATTCTTTTAAGAGAAAGGGTCACTGTCACCCAGGTTGAAGTGCAGTGGCATGACCTTGGCTCACTGCAGCCTCAACCTTCTGAGCTCAAGTGATCCTTCCATCTCAGCCTCCCGAATAGCTGAGACTATAGGTGCACACTGCCACACCTTGCTAATTTTTGAATTTTTGGTAGAGACAGGGTCTCGCTATGTTGCCCAGGCTAGTCTGAAATTCCTGGGCTCCCAAAGTGCTGGGAATACAGGTGTGAGCCACTGCTCCCAGCAGAAACTTATTTTTCCATAGTAACTTAGATACTGTCTCAATCTGACTTAAAAGGATTAGGAACCAATTTCCTACGAAAGGAACTTTTCTAATAAAATCCCACATTGTCCAAATAATCCCTCTGAAATTTTTCAAGTATATTTAGAATACCCAAATACAAATATAACTACTGAATATTCCTCAATGAACAGTAGTACTTTATGCACTGATATTTAATCAAAACTCAGAAAGTACATATATACTCAGAACTGGAAAAATCCATTTGTCATTGACAAGTTTGCTTTTCAAAAACATACCTTCATGCTTCTGCTTCCCTGCCAGCCATGACTACCACCACTTCCTCAATTCTCCTGCCAGGAGTAAAGTCTGAGGAATGTCTTTTGGCTTGAATGAGTGGTGGAAACAGGGAGGGACGGACATATCTCAAAGGAAAAATATTATGGCTTTGCTAATAATATTTCCTACATTTTATCTTCTTCTTTAGAACAGTATAGAAGGGAAATTCTCAAAGGTTCATGTTCCTTTCCTTAGACCACAAAAAAATGCCTCTATTTTAGTAAGAAGATATTAAACATGTTCTTTGTAATAACATTCTTGTCACCATAAAGTTTGCAAATTAGGTACAAGGCAGTAGACACACTGGTGAGTGCAAAAATTCTCCTTGCCTTTGAAAAGAGAAAAAGGTCGGAAATCTAAGAAAAGAAGTTATCATATATCCCAATCCTGAAATGGAAATACTTCAAATATACCAAACCTCAATCATTTTCTATGATGGGGGTGGACGGGAATGAATGTAATGAAAATCAAATACTGCTACCAAAAAACTTCAAGAAACATTCCAAAAAAGAATCTAAGGTCAAAAATTAAAACACAAGCATATTTTAACTTAAATTTGCATTTAAAGTAACATTTAGAACTCGAAAGAGAAAAATACACACATGAATCCCATATAACAAAGTGAATGTTAATTGCTTCTTGGTTTTGTGTGTGTGTTTTTTGTTTTTTTTTTTTTCTTTTGAGACGGAGTTTCGCTCTTGTTACCCAGGCTGGAGTGCAATGGCGCGATCTCGGCTCACCACAACCTCCGCCTCCTGGGTTCAGGCAATTCTCCTGCCTCAGCCTCCTGAGTAGCTGGGATTACAGGAACGCACCACCATGCCCAGCTAATTTTTTGTATTTTTAGTAGAGACAGGGTTTCACCATGTTGACCAGGATGGTCTCGATCTCTTGACCTCGTGATCCACCCGCCTCGGCCTCCCAAAGTGCTGGGATTACAGGCGTGAGCCACCGCTCCCGTCCCCACCCCCATAGGTACTTTAAATACCAGTTGACTTTAACAATGAGCCATAGAGAAACTGACAAAATGTATGCATATAGTTTGTACATAATTTGAGAGTGTTCACAAATCTCCATTCCACCCATAGCACCCAGCTTAAAAACCAGCAATACAGTATTTAAGGCCGGGCGCAGTGGCTCAAGCCTGTAATCCCAGCACTTTGGGAGGCCGAAGCAGGTAGATCACAAGGTCAAGAGATAGAGACCATCCTGGTCAACATGGTGAAACCCCGTCTCTACTAAAAACACAAAAAATTAGCTGGTCATGGTGGCACGTCCCTGTAATCCCAGCTACTGAGAATTGCCTGAACCCAGGAGGCGGAGGTTGCGGTGAGCCAAGATCGCACCATTGCACTCCAGCCTGGGTAACGAGCGAAACTCCGTCTCAAAAAAGAAATACAGTATTTAAAACCCAACTGCATTTTATTTTTATTTATTTTATTTATTTTAATTTATTTATTTTTTTTTTTTTTGGAGATAGTCTTGCTCTGTCTCCCAGGCCAGAGTGCAGTGGCGCCATCTCGGCTCACTGCAATCTCCACCTCCCAGGTTCAAGAGATTTTCCTGCCTCGGTCTCACAAGTAACTGGGACTACAGGTGCGGGCCACCATGCCAGGCTAATATTTTTTGTATTTTTAGTAGAGACGGGGTTTCACCGTGTTAGCCAGGATGGTCTCGATTCCCTGACCTCGTGATCCGACCACCTTGGCCTCCCAAAGTGCTGGGATTACAGGCATCAGCTACCTCACCTGGCCCCAACTGCATTTATTTTATTTTATTTTACTACTGTTTTTTTTTTTTTTTTTTTTTTGAGACGGAGTTTCGCTCTTGTTACCCAGGCTGGAGTGCAATGGCGCGTTCTTGGCTCACTGCAACCTCCGCCTCCTGGGCTCAGGCAATTCTCCTGCCTCAGCCTCCTAAGTAGCTGGGATTACAGGCACGCACCACCACGCCCAGCTAGTTTTTTGTATTCTGAGTAGAGATGGGGTTTCACCATGTTGACCAGGATGGTCTCGATCTTTCGACCTCGTGATCCACCCGCCTCGGCCTCCCAAAGTGCTGGGATTACAGGCTTGAGCCACCGCGCCCGTCCTGTTTTTTGTTTTTTGTTTTTTTTTTAGTCGGAGTTTCACTCTTGTTACCCAGGCTGGAGTGCAATGGCGCGATCTCGGCTCACCGCAACCTCCGCCTCCTGGGTTCAGGCAATTCTCCTGTCTCAGCCTCCTGAGTAGCTGGGATTACAGGCACGCACCACCATGCCCAGCTAATTTTTTGTATTTTTAGTAGAGACGGGGTTTCACCATGTTGACCAGGATGGTCTCGATCTCTTGACCTCGTGATCCACCCGCCTCCGCCTCCCAAAGTGCTGGGATTACAGGCTTGAGCCACCGCGCCCGGCCCTGCTACTGTTTTTTGATTTGTTTTGTTTTGTTTTGTTTTTCTCTTTTGAGTGGGGAGATCTCAGTCTATCACCCAGGCTGGAGTACAGTGTTGATTTTGTCTCACTGCAACCTCTGCCTCCCAGCCTCAAGTGATCCTCCCATGTCACCCTCCTGAGTAGCTGGGACCACAGGCATGTACCACCATTCCAGGGTAACTGGGGGCTTTGGGAATTTTCTTGTATTTTTGGTGGAGATGAGGTTTCACCATGTTGCCCAGGCTGGTCTCAAACTCCTGAGCTCAAGCAATCCACCAGCCTCGGCCTCCCAAAGTACTAGGAATACAGGCATGAGCCATCTAGCCCGGCCCATTAATCTCACATAATAAATCAAATCTCCTCAAATTAACCTTTTTGTCTACTGTAGTCACTACACAGGCCACCAATTCCTTCATCTGGTCAGAAATGCAGTCCCCCTTCAAGCTGTATCTTGTCTCATAAGAGTTTTAATGAACTAAATTAAAGATCTTAAAAATTAAACGGACCTATTTAATGATAGTGACACCAACAAAACCTCCAAAGTCAACTTGCTAGGGGGTAAAAAACACAAATTACTCAATGAACTATTAAAATAGCCAAGTATGAAAACAAAACTGGAATTGTCCTTAAGATCAGATACTACCATTCACTCCCACTCAAAGGAAAAAAAAAATCTTCATTTACAATTGTAGGTTCCACCATTGCGCCAAAATCACTTCGCATTTGAATTCGCCTTCAGTAATATTTTTTGAGGTGAGAGCACAAGCAACAATATGCAAGAAATACATTATAACTTTAAAAAATCATGATAGGGCCGGGCGCGGTGCCTCATGCCTGTAATCCTAACATTTTGGGAGGCCAAGGTGGGTGGATCACCTGAGGTCAGGAGTTCAAGACCAGCCTGGCCATCATGGTGAAACCCCATCTTAAAAAAAAAATAAAGGCCGGGCGCAGTGGCTCAAGCCTGTAATCCCAGCACTTTGGGAGGCCGAGGCGGGTGGATCACAAGGTCAAGAGATCGAGACCATCCTGGTCAACATAGTGAAACCCTGTCTCTACTAAAAATACAAAAAAATTAGCTGGGCATGGTGGTGCGTGCCTGTAATCCCGGCTACTCAGGAGGCTGAGGCAGGAGAATTGCTTGAACCCAGGAGGTGGAAGTTGTGGTGAGCCGAGATCGCGCCATTGCACTCCAGCCTGGGTAATAAGAGTGAAACTCTGTCTCAAAAAATAAATAAATAAATAAATAAAAATAAAGAAAATTTAAAAATGTATTAAAAAAATAAAATAAAAAATCACAATAGGCCAGGTGCAGTGGCTCACGCCTGTAATCCCAGCACTTTGGGAGGCCAAGACCGGTCAGATTGACCAACATGGTGAAACCCCGTCTCTCCTAAAAATACAACAACATGGCCGGGCGCGGTGGCTCAAGCCTGTAATCCCAGCACTTTGGGAGGCCGAGGCGGGTGGATCACGAGGTCAAGAGATCGAGACCATTCTGGTCAACATAGTGAAACCCCGTCTCTACTAAAAATACAAAAATTAGCTGGGCATGGTGGCGTGTGCCTGTAATCCCAGCTACTCAGGAGGCTGAGGCAGGAGAATTGCCTGAACCCAGGAGGCGGAGGTTGCGGTGAGCCGAGATCGCGCCATTGCACTCCAGCCTGGGTAACAAGAGCGAAACTCCGTCTCAAAAAAAAAAAAAAAAAAAAAAAAAAAATACAACAACAGAAAAAAAACAAACAAAAAAACACACATATACAATAAAAGAGGGATGGATGTTAATTCTATGAAATGACATCAATCGCTACAAGACTTAACTCTCAAACTATGCTACAGAATCAGTTTATCTTCAAAAGTCTCTAAACTGGACCCTTTTCTTTCTTTTCCAGTAACACTTCTCCCTAATCAAAAAATTATTTATCTTCTTTCTACTGTCTTCTCAGAAAAAATTTCCACAATCCACATTTCTGCCTGAGAAAATGGTAAAGGGAACCTGAATAATACATAAGGAAAACAAATTCAGATGTGGTTTATCTTGAAGTTTTGTCTTCTTCTAACCTAAGGCAGCCCTCAGGAAAGCTGCTTTTCAATATTAGAACAATAGAATCACCTCAGTCTTAAATCCAACTGGAAATTCTCCTGTACTTTTAAAAAACACTATCTTTTCTTTTACTATTGATCATGTACCAATAAAAACTTCCCCAAAAGGGTAAATGTAAAGAAAACTCCCAGAATATGGCAATTTAAAATAATTTAAATCACTTTCATGCCCACGGAAATCTCTACAGAGGTTTTGTTTTATTTGTTTTTGAGACGGAGTCTTGCTCTGTCATCCAGGCTGGAGTGCAGTGATGCGATCTCAGCTCACTGTAACCTCCATCCCCAGGTTCAGGCGATTCTCTTGTCTCAGTCTCCCAAGCAGCTGGGATTACAGGCACATACCACCACACCTGGCTAATCTTTTTTATTTTTAGTAGAGATGGGTTTTGACCACGTTGGCCAAGCTGGTCTTGAACTCCTGACCACAGGCGATCCGCCCGCTTTAGCCTCCCAAAGTGCTGGGATTACAGGTGTGAGCCACCGTGTTCAGCCTCTACAGAAGTTCTAACTCCCTTCTTACCACTTACTAAGTGGGCAAGTTACTTGGTCTCCCTATGCTTCAGTTTATTCTGAAAAAGATTTTTTTTTTTTTTTTTTTTTTTTTTGAGACAGAGTTTCACTCTTGTTGCCCAGGCTGGAGTACAATGGCACGATCTTGGCTCACCACAAACCCCACCTCCTAGGTTCAAGGGATTCTCCTGCCTCAGCCTCCCGAGTAGCTGGGATTACAGGCATGCGCCACCACACCTGGCTAATTTTGTAGTCTCAGTAGAGACAGGATTGCTCCATGTTGGTCAGTCTGGTCTCAAACTCCCGGACTCAGGTGATCTGCCTGCCTTGGCCTCCCAAAGTGCTAGGATTACAGGCATGAGCCACTGCATCCAGCCAAAAAGAAGGTATTTATTAAAGTCATCATACATTCTTTCTCTCAAACAGTTCTATTTCTGCTATTATCTAAGCATGCCATTAAATGAGTGCCCCCTTTCACTCACTCTTCACTTGATCTTAGCCAAAACGCCAAGAAGCAATCTCTTTCACTCTCAAAAGTATCCTGGTTTGAACAATAAATCATATGGTCATCCTTCCTCATAGAGTTATTAAGATTAAGTAAGCTAATACACACAAAGCATTTTTTTTTTTTTTTTTTTTTTGAGACGGAGTTTCGCCCTTGTTACCCAGGCTGGAGTGCAATGGCGCGATCTCGGCTCACCGCAACCTCCGCCTCCTGGGTTCAGGCAATTCTCCTGCCTCAGCCTCCTGAGTAGCTGGGATTACAGGCACGCACCACCATGCCCAGCTAACGTTTTGTATTTTTAGTAGAGACGGGGTTTCACCATGTTGACCAGGATGGTCTCGATCTCTCGACCTCGTGATCCACCCGCCTCGGCCTCCCAAAGTGCTGGGATTACAGGCTTGAGCCACCGCGCCCGGCCACACAAAGCATTTTTAAGAGTACTTGGCATATGGTAAGAGTTCAGTTAGTATTAGTCCTTGTTAATGTTAGTCACTGTTAGTGACTTTTTATAAAAGGTTTTGAATTGTATAATGAACAGCGCTCCCACCACAATATTCCTTCTTATAAATAAAATGATACATTTCATGGCCCACATTAAATTATTTCCAACAACTAAGCAGCACTAACTGCTTGAAATCAACACTAACCAAGTTATCCCACAGCAATACCAATTATCAACTGCATTCATATTTTACCACAAATTTTAAGGGGCCATATTAGCGTTACTAACAGGAAAGTGACTGTGAAAAGTAAAACTTTACTTAGTGCCAAACCAAGTCCCTTAATATTCTAACACTCTTGCTCAACCAATGTTTCTCACATTAACTACAAAACCCAGAAAATGACTCGAGTGACTACAGAACTCAGAAAACGACTTCAGTGACTATTTCCTGAAGTCTCCCAAGAATGGTACCTAACTAATTTCTATATGTGCAGGAAAGAAACTAATTTGTAATATACAATGGATGCCTTAGGGAGTAAATCTGTCACGGAACACCAGTTGCTGGTTTTCTTAGAATACAAAGGGGGAAATATGGATGAAAAGAAGACTCAATGAACAACAGTCTGAGCAGAAGACTGCTGTTCATCACCTGGGAAAAAACTATTTCCTACATGTTGAAGCTTAAAGGAATAATCAATATAAATATATAAATCTGACTCATGGCTATGAAAAGCACAAATATATATATTGGGTTTTACCTTGTCTCCACAAATTTATCTTACGTCAGAAATCCAACATACAGAATTCTTTCAGATAAGAAAAACTAGTTACAGTTTAAGAAAAACAGAACGGGCCGGGCGCGGTGGCTCAAGCCTGTAATCCCAGCACTTTGGGAGGCCGAGGCGGGTGGATCACGAGGTCTAGAGATCGAGACCATCCTGGTCAACATGGTGAAACCCCGTCTCTACTAAAAGTGCAAAAAATTAGCTGGGCATGGTGGCACGTGCCTGTAATCCCAGCTACTCAGGAGGCTGAGGCAGGAGAATTGCCTGAGCCCAGGAGGCAGAGGTTGCGGTGAGCCGAGATCGCGCCATTGCACTCCAGCCTGGGTAACAAGGGCGAAACTCCATCTCAAAAACAAAAAAACAAAAAAAAAAAAAACAGAACAGAAGGCCAGATGCAGTGGCTCATATCTATAATCCCAGCACTTTGGAGACTAGCCTGGCCAACATGGGGAGATCCCATCTCTACTAAAAATTCAAAAAATTAGCTGGGCGTGGTGGCCCACACCCATAATCTCAGCTGTAGCAGAGGCAGGAGAATACTTGAACCAGGAAGGCAGAGGTTGCAGTGAGCGGACTGTGCCATGCACTCCAGCCTGGGCAACATGAGCAAAACTTCATCTCAAAAAAAAAAAAACAAAAAACAGAAAACAGAAAGGAGCCGGGCGCGGTGGCTCAAGCCTGTAATCCCAGCACTTTGGGAGGCCGAGGCGGGTGGATCACGAGGTCAAGAGATAGAGACCATCCTGGTCAACATGGTGAAACCCCATCTCTACTAAAAATACAAAAAATTAGCTGGGCATGGTGGCGCGTGCCTGTAATCCCAGCTACTCAGGAGGCTGAGGCAGGAGAATTGCCTGAACCCAGGAGGCGGAGGCTGCGGTGAGCCGAGATCGCGCCATTGCACTCCAGCCTGGGTAACGAGCGAAACTCTGTCTCAAAAAAAAAAAACCAGAAAGGAAAGAGAAAACTGAGACTAAGATACTGATCACTAATGAGCCTAAAAACTTGGGCCCCTGATATTAACTATTTATCACCTGGTAATAACAAAAACAAGAAAACTTAATAGTGAAAGATAATAAGGTAACAAGAGATACTAACAGAACAAAAGAGAATTTTTTAAGGTACAATTAAATAACAAAAAAAAAACCCTAAAGAACAAATGTGGTGAATTATTAAAAGATTAGCCTAGGGCAGGCGTCCCCAAACTAGGCCCGCAGGGCCACATGCGGCCCCCTGAGGCCATTTATCTGCCCCCCCCCCACTTCAGGAAGGGGCACCTCTTTCATTGGTGGTCAGTGAGAGGAGCACAGTATGTGGCGGCCCTCCAACGGTCTGAGGGACAGTGAATTGGCCCCCTGTGTAAAAAGTTTGGGGACGCCTGGCCTAGAGAGTCACAGTGAGCTGAGATGGCGCCATTGCACTCCAGCTTGGGCAACAAGAGCAAAACTCCGTCTCAAACAAACAAAAAGATTAGCCTAAACTTTTTATTTCAAATCTAACTACTCAATAAAACAAGCTGAAGGACTGGGGAACAATTCTCAGACACATTTAATCTCCACTTCAGATAGAGCATAAATGACATAAAAGAAATAATATCTGCCGGGCTCGGTGGCTCAAGCCTGTAATCCCAGCACTTTGGGAGGCCGAGGCGGGTGGATCACGAGGTCAAGAGATCGAGACCATCCTGGTCAATATGGTGAAACCCCGTCTCTACTAAAAATACAAAAAATTAGCTGGGCGTGGTGGTGCGTGCCTGTAATCCCAGCTACTCAGGAGGCTGAGGCAGGAGAATTGCCTGAGCCCAGGAGGCGGAGGTTGCGGTGAGCCGAGATCGCGCCATTGCACTCCAGCCTGGGTAGCAAGAGCGAAACTCCGTCTCAAAAAATAAATAAATAAATAAATAAATAAATAAATAAATAAATAAATAAAAGAAATAATATCTGTGAAACAATTCCACGTATGATTCCCCCCTAAAAACATTTAAGAATACAATTAAATACATTATCCCAAAAAGTTTAATAAGCATATGCAAACAAAACCAATGGTCAGATTTATTCAACTGCTTCTGTTAGTATTAAAAAACAATGTAGACCTCAGGCAGCAACTCGTCTGACTCTGGGTAAATCTGCATTTACCTTGCAGCAACTCATCTGACTCTGGGTAAATCTGCATTTACCTTGCACTATACATGAAAAAGAATCTTGATTTTGTAGCCGGGCGCGGTGGCTCAAGCCTGTAATCCCAGCACTTTGGGAGGCCGAGGCGGGTGGATCACGAGGTCGAGAGATCGAGACCATCCTGGTCAACATGGTGAAACCTCGTCTCTACCAAAAGTGCAAAAAATTAGCTGGGCATGGTGGCACGTGCCTGTAATCCCAGCTACTCAGGAGGCTGAGGCAGGAGAATTGCCTGAGCCCAGGAGGCGGAGGTTGCGGTGAGCCGAGATCGTGCCATTGCACTCCAGCCTGGGTAACAAGGGCGAAACTCCGTCTCAAAAAAAAAAAAAAAAAAAAAAGAATCTTGATTTTGTAAAATTAAAATAATAATGCATGCTTTTTTTTTTTTTTTGAGACGGAGTTTCGCCCTTGTTACCCAGGCTGGAGTGCAATGGCGCGATCTCGGCTCACCGCAACCTCCGCCTCCTGGATTCAAGCAATTCTCCTGCCTCAGCCTCCCGAGCTGGGATTACAGGCAGGTGCCACCACGCCCAGCTAATTTTTGTATTTTTAGAAGAGATGGGGTTTCACCATGTTGACCAGGATGGTCTCGATCTCTTGACCTCGTGATCCACCCGCCTCGGCCTCCCAAAGTGCTGGGATTACAGGCTTGAGCCACGGCGCCCGGCCCGCTTTTTTTTTTTTTTTTTTTTTTTAAATAAAGACGGGGTTCCACCATGTTGGTCAGGCTGGTCTTGAACTCCAAATATCAGGTGATCCGCCCGCCTTGGCCTCCAAAGTGCTTGGATTATAGGCGTGAGCCACCACGCCCGGTCCTATAATGCATGCTTTCTGACAACAGCTCAAGACCTAAACCAGATAACGGAAACAACTGAGTTTAACAAAAAAGCACAAAGGTTTTAAGGCCAGGCTAACCTGAGTGTGAATCCAAAGCTGTCAATTAACACCATGTGACTTGGGACAAGGCATTTACTCTGAGAGAATCAATTTCCCCGTGTGTAAAATCATGAGGACCACCTATCTTGCAAAGTTGTCGAGAAGATTAAACAGAAGATTAAAACACAGTTACTGGCATTCAGTAGGAACTTAAATAGCAGTTAAATTAAGTTTCTTAGAATACCTCAGGTTTCAAATGTTATTCTTGCAAAAATGTAAATAGGATTTGTTTTTCACCCCCCTTGAACGATGTATAACAGAATAGAAACAACTTTTTTTTTCTTTTTGAGACAGGGTCTTGCTGTTGCCCAGGCTGAGGTGGAGAGGCATGATCATGGCTCACTGCAGCCTCAACCTCCTGGGGCTCAAGCGATCCTCCCACCTCAGCCTCCCAAGTAGCTGGAGCCAGAGGCTGCACCACCACACCCAGCTAAGTTTTAATGTTTTTTTCTAGAGATGGGGTCTCGCTATGTTACCCAGGCTGGTCTCAAGCTCCTGGGCTCAATAGATCCTCCTGCCTTGGCCTCCCCAAGTACTAGGATTCACACACCTGGCCAACTTATATTTTTTCTTTTCTTTTTTTTTTTTAAAGACGGGGTTTCACCATGTTGGTCAGGCTGGTCATGAACTCCGGACCTCAGGTGATCCGCCCGCCTTGGCCTCCAAAGTGCTTGGATTACAGGCGTGAGCCACCACGCCCGGCTCCAACTTATTTCTTATAAAGGAATTTCACCTTTGAATTGTCCCTTAAGTTAGGCAAAGCTTATTGAAATCTCCCCTAGTTTGTTTCATCAAGCCTATTAATGTATTTTCAGATTAAAATACAGCCATGTGCCATATAATAACATTTTAGTCAACAACAGACTGCATATAAGACAGTGGTCCCATAATGGAGCCGGGGACGGGGCAGGGAAAAAAAATAATGGAGCTGCCCTATAGAAGTGTACCATTTTTTTCTTTTATACCATATTTTTACTGTATCTTTTTTGTTTTGATACACAAATACCACTGTGTTATGCCTACAACATTCAGTGCAGCAACATGCTGTACAGGTTTATAGCCTAGGAGCAACAGGCCACACCATATGGCCTAGGTGTGTAGTAGGCTATTCCATCTAGGTGTGTGTAAGTACACTCTGATGTTCACACAACAAATCACCTAAAATACATTTCTCAGAAGGTATGCCCATTAAGCAATGCATGACTAATTTAAAAAAAGACTGTTGACATTATTCATCCTCTCTTTCTTCGGCAGGAAGAATGTAAAACAATTTCAATAATCTCTTCTTGGCACTGTGGCTCTGTCTATAATCCCAGCACTTTGGGAGGCCTGTCCCAGCACTTTGGGAGGCAGAGACGGGTGGATCACCTGAGGTCAGGAGTTCGAGACCAGGCTGGCCAACATGGAGAAACACAGGTTCTACTAAAAATACAAATGTAGCCAGGTATGGTGGTACATGCCTATAATCTCAGGTACTTAGGAGGCTGAGGCAGGAGAATAACTTAAACCTGGGAGGCAGAAGTTGCAGTGAGCCAAGATCCCACCATTGCACTCCACCCAGCCTAGGCAACAGGAGTCAAACTCCGTCTCAAAAAAAAAAACAAACAAACAAACAAACTACTACACAGGGACAGTATTGAACCACAAACTAAAGTCCTGAACATGTAGCCAATGCAGAAAAAGGTAAAGAACTTTTTTTTTAAGACCGAGTCTTGCTCTGTTGCCCAGTCTAGAGTGCTGTGCCGGGATCTCAGCTCACAGCAACCTCTTCTTCCCAGGTTCAAATGATTCTCCTGCCTCAGCCTCCCCGGTAGCTGGGATTACAGGCATGTGCCATCACGCCCAGCTAATAAGAACTTTTTTTCGGGGGCGGGGGGCAGACTCTTGCTCTGTCGCCGGATCTCAACTCACTGCAACTGCAACCTCAACGTCCACCTCCACCTCCACCTCCACCTCCCAGGTTTAACAAGTAGCTAGGACTACAGGCGTACACTACTACACCCAACTAATTTCTGTATTTTTAGTAGAGACAGGGTTTCACCGTGTTGGCCAGGCTGGTCTCGAACTCCTGATCTCGTGATCAGCCCGCCTCAGCCTCCCAAAGTAATGGGATTACAAGCACGAGCCACGTTGCCCCACCAAAAACTTTTAAAATAGCCTATGTCTTTGAAGTTCCTTCCTTACTCTCCAACAATCACACTCAGTATATACTGATGCCCATACCTAACTAAGACTATCCCGTTCCCTTGCTATTCGCCCCACCTCCCAAAATCGTACTCCATTATACAGTAAACTGCACATTTTTTTTTATTTTTTTTGAGACAGGGTCTTGCTCTGTTGCCCAGACTGGTTGCAGTGGCACAATCATGGCTTACCGCAGCCTCTATCTACTAGGCTCAGGTGATCCTCCTGCCTTAGCCTCCCAAATAGCTGAGACCACAGGTGTACACCACCACATCTGGCTAATTTCTTAATCATCTGTAAAGATGAGGTCTCCCTATGTTGCCCAGGCTGGTCTTGAACTCCTTGGACTCAAGCAATCCTCCCACTTCAGCCTCTCAGCCTCCCAAAGTGTTGGTATTACAGGTGTAACTGTGCCTGGCCGATTTTGGTTTAAGTTCAAAAGTCAACTTGCAGCATCAGAAACTGAAATCTGTCATCTATTATAAAGAACCCAAAGCAGAAAAAATATGCTATTCTCTGTTTACTACCTTCCCACATATGACTGTGGGTGGTATCAGTTAAACATGCAAAATATTAAGCATTACTAAACTTCGTATTTTCACATCTAACGCTAAATTCCCAAAGGAATAGATTTAGCCTTAGCCTGTCCCCCAACCCCATCCCATTCATTTTAATTCCTAAGTCCTTGGGTGGCCACAGAAGTCAATAAAGTTCAAAAAGAAATGTAGAATTTTATTTCATGAAAATCTTATTTGACTGTTTGGGCTTTAAAAAATCCTAACTAAATATACTTAAAAGTTACCATACTCATCATGAGTTAGTGTAGTAGTTTAGCTATTGCCTCACCCACAATAAAATAAATCTGATGCCACAATCCTTACCATCTACTAAGAATATTTGCGTATGAGTAAAAATTTGAAATATGTCATCTATTTTCTTTTTTTTTTTTTTTTTTTTTTTTTTTTTTGAGATGGAGTTTCGCTCTTGTTACCCAGGCTGGAGTACAATGGCACGATCTCAGCTCACCGCAACCTCCGCCTCCTGGGTTCAAGCAATTATCCTGCCTCGGCCTCCCGAGTAGCTAGGACTACAGGCGCCCACCACCATGCCCAGCTAATTTTTGTATTTTTAGTAGAGACAGGGTTTCACCTTGTTGACCAGGATGGTCTCGATCTCTTGATCTCATGATCCACCCGCCTCAGCCTCCCAAAGTGCTGGGATTATAGGCGTTAGCCACCATGCCCGGCTGTCATCTATTTTCTCTTAACATCCTTCTAAAGCTAAAATGCTGAATATGAAATACACAAAGAGACTAATGTTAACAGTTAAAAATGTCTGTTCCCAGATTGGGGTGAAATTTTGCTATCAATTAAATACCCATTATTTTGGATTCCTTTCAGAATTGCGACATATATTTTTTAAATGCATCTCCTAGGGGAAAAAAATAAACCTGACACTAAACAGTACATAACTGCAAAAAAAAAAAAAAAAAGGCACTTACTTTAATAGAATTTAGGAGTTCACAAATATACTAATTAAGGGAGACCAAGGGTTTTCATTGCAACACATTTTTACCGCTTATGGCTAATGGTCAGAATGTTAACAGAGAATACTGAAATATTTTACATATCAACTTCTAATTAGTTATAGCACCACATCCTTGGGGTGTGGGGTGATTTAAACCATTTTAAATGTAAACACTCATTTTCTTATCAGTTAAAAAAAAAGAACCCACTCCACCCTCTCTGCCAGTCTCTGATATACCTCAGAATACTATAGTTACTTCACAGTGGGAAGGAATAGCTAATAAGTACATTTCTTTTTCAATCAGCTTCTCTACCCAGTCATTAAACATCAAATCCTGAAACTGAATTCAGCTACCTAGATCTTTCTACCGGGAATGCTCCCTATGGCACCTCAATCCCTTCCACTGTCACTTACTGCAACTGCCAAAGCCCCTCCTATTAATAGTAAATCCCTTTCATACTGACTCACTGTAACTCCAACTTGATGAAATAGACACCAAGCAGAATTTACAAAATTTGCAAATGGAATTTTCCTGTTTTCAAAGAATGAAAAAGGAAAGTAAAAGTAGAGCACACTCAGGCTAAATTATACACATTTAAAGTTCAACCAATTTATAAGTATTTATGTGGCCTGTTCTATGTTAGTTCTGTTTAAACATTTTTTTTGAAAGTTTTGCCAAGCATTGTGTAATCACTTCCACAAGGCTAAATTTCACATGGAAGTGATTTTGATATGTAAATATAAACTTAAGTCATTACCCTCAAGACTGTAAGACAATCTGGAAATTCTTCTCCAAAAAAAATTTCTCTTAAACTATGGAAATTAACAGTACACACAGAAGTGGAGAGAATAATAGTAACAACGAGCGCTCCTGTATTCATCCAACTACAATAATCAAGTCGAGGCCACTTTTGTTTCATATCTACCTCTTACCCACTCCCTCCCCTCATTATTACCTTCAAAGAGAATGAAGAGGAAGATACTACCTTCGGTAAGAACACTGAGAAAAACCCAAAGACAGCAAAAGTACCAAAGACTAGCAAGTTAAGAAGTCAAAAGCCAAAAATGTAACTACAGCCACCTTACACAATTCCTTGGTAGGTGATAAATTTAAGAATTCAGTTAAACACAAAGATATAAACATCTTTAAAATTTTTAATGAAGTCCATAAAACCCAAAGGGCCTATTTAAAATTATACCTAAAAAGACAAATAGAGAAATGTGATGAAAACGAACTTAAAAATCTGCAATTAACTTACATTAACGTGGCACCTTAGTTCAAAATGAAAAAAAAAAGGACTATTTAACATATGGACTATTTAACATAATGTGTCATAAAACTACAATTCAACCACTTGAAAAGCCGCTGAACACTTACACACGTAAAACTGGTCCTTCTGATCCCTAATTATAGACGGTTATCAATGTAGAAAGAAAACCAGGCATTTTAACGTAAGTGGTTGAAAATGTTGAAAATTAACCCCACTGTTCATCGGAAAGTATACGAGAGCAAGTCTAAACCACCTGAATTGTATGTCATTAAACAAATGCATCCACTTCCCAGGGCCTTTTTTTTTAACAAAATAAGTTCACATATACCCTTAAACACAACGCGCTAGCCTACAGACAGAATTAGGAGACCGCCTCCTGCTTTTGCTCCTAACCAATACGCAGAGAGAGAAGGTTGGCAGAAAAGTGCTGCGAGGACAGTAACAAACACCAGCAGCTCCCGAGCAGGCCCTGCTAGAGCCAGGAATGACGCACTTCGGTAACCCGACTCTTTCTCCCCTCCACCCCCGCCCCCAGCAGCGGTGCTGACACCGCCAACAGCCCGGAGTAGGAAAAAAGACAACAGAAAAAAGGCAGAGGTTGGACCGCACTAGATTTCATCAAGAAACCTCGATTATTCCTCTTTCGACACTAACCACTAGGACTAAACAGGAAAAGAAGCTTCGTGCTTAAGCAAGTCCCATCATGGTGGTTTAAGAGTCACTAAATTAAGCTGATAATGAGACCAATCCACAGAGACAAATACAGGGTGTGGCTGCTGTGAAATACGGCGGTCCGTGGGAGAAAAGGGGTATGGAATTTACACTCCAGTGTTAAGGGAAGATAGGGCTTTACGGTGGGAGGTGGGGGTGGCCCGCGCATTTTAAGGAACCATTGCAAACCAACACAAGCGTCTCGTTTACTTAAATCTAACCTTACAGATCAAAAGTTTCCAATAGATTTATCACGTAAACTGTAAATTACCATTTTAACCAACACTATGGCTCTCAATTTAAAAACTACACCCAAGAGAAAGAAGGAGGGAGAGGGAAAAGGGGTGGTAGGCAACAACATAAAAAACATTCTAGGCCACGGAAAGGAAAGTCTCACAAACCGGATGAAACTACTAATGCAATATTAAAAATTAAAGCCGAGCACTGAAGCACGAAAAAAAAATCACACGATAACCCATTCCAGTTAAGGATTAAAAATAAAATGACATATGCACCAAGGGGGAGCGGAAACTAAATGTCCAAAGTGCAGCGGTTTATTAAAAAAAACTAAAGGCAAAACAAGCCATTCTCGCGACGGGGGGAAAAAAGGCCGAAATCAACAATACGTTCACGATTCTAGGCCAAAAGAAAATGGGAACAGGGCTCAAAGTTTTGCGGAACTACTTGATGCTGTTTCCCACACCTTCTCTCTCCCACGGCCCATCCGACCCTTTTCGTCCCAAAATCGCCGTCCGCAGATCTCCGGATCCAGGGGAGAAGAAAAAAGAAAGTCGACCCCGAGCAAGAATAAAAGTGTGTAGTGAAAACGCACAGGCTGCCTACCTGGGGCAAGGATCAGCTCAGTTCGTGCCTTGAGAAAGACAGTGCGGGTGGGGGTGGGAATGAAAAGCAGCACTAAAACTAAAACAAAAGTGGCGCCAAAACCCCCCAACAAACAGCCTTCCACTCCCGCCCTTCCCCCCTCCGCCCATGCCAGGCAGGCAGGGCCCCCTTCGGGGCAAGGTCTGCGCGCGGGGGCCAACACCGCCAGACCCCAGCCGATTTCGAAAATTGTTGCCCGAAGAAAACTGACCGAAGTCGGGCCTCGAAAGGGATGGAGAGATCGATGCCAATCGCCTTCCCCAGCAGTTCCCCCACCACGCGCTGGAGATGATGGGGCGGGGGAGAAGCAGAGGGGCCCGTCACATGAATGTTGTTCCCTCTCTAGGAAGGGAGGAAGAGAGAGAGGGAGGAGGGAGGGAGGGAGGGAAGGAAGGAGGGGAAGGGAGAAGGGAGGGGGCACGAGGGAGGGGTGTGATCAGAGTAGATTTTCCCTCGCCTCCCTCGGTCCGAGCCCAAATATACACAACTGAGCCTCCTTTCTCCCCTCCCCCCAGGTTCCCAGCACCACCATTTTGCTCTGCCTTCCCCTCACCGCGACACCGCGCTCTCCCCCACCCCAACCACAGCCTCCCCGGCTTTCCTCCCCTGACTACGGCTCGCACCCCACCCCACCTCCAGTTCGGGCTCTCCTAGGCTTAAGAGCCTGACGGAGAAAAGGAACCTAAATCTACTGCTACACAGAGAAGCGGAGCCTCCATCTTGCGCTGCTCCGCGTTCTCCATTTTGGGCCACCCATGGGGGGGGGTCTCCGTAGAGGCCCCGAGGGAGAGTTGGGCGAGGGAAGGAAGAGAAAATCTTCAGCGAGGGTAGTCGAAAAGAAGAGCTCTGCGGTAGAAAGCCACTCTAGGAGTAGGAGGTAGGGAGGAAGGGGGGCTGGAAGTTCCTTGGAAGTGTTGGGGTAGCGACTTGGGGGAAGAAGGGAGAAAGGGCTGGGGGCGCCGCGGGGGCGAGGAGGATCCTCCCGCCTGGACTCTGCCCCCGCTCCATGGTTGCCCCCCGTGGGGACGAAGGAAACAGAGGGGAAATTCAATGGCAACAGAGTGCCCAACCTCTTTCCCTCCCAACTCCTCTCTCTCGCCCTGTTTCAACCATACACACCTTACGGTGGGCCCCGCGCCCTCCGGGTGCCCCTCCAAACTTCTAGAAGCTTCGCCTCCGCCATTTTATAACTTACCTCCCCCCTCAGCGTACACAGAGGCAGCAACGAGACTGTTCGCCTCCCCCACTCCTCCTTCTTTCTCAGGCCGGGGGCTTCTTCACCCCTGGGCTGGTACAAGATATTTTTCCCCTTCCTCTTCTTTACACCCTCGAATTCTACTCAGGGACGGAAGCTCCCGCGGTTCTAGAGCGGTGGGGGGTTTTGAAAGTGGCGGTCGGATCCGGCGGGGTTTTTTTCTTTTTTTTTTTTTTTTTTTTTTTTTTGGTGGCGCTTCGGGATTGTTTGGGGTGTTCGCTCTTCGGCGACTTGGAGGCGAATGGAACGCGCAGGCGCCATCTGTCGGCCACGAACCCGCGCCCGGCTCCCGTTGGGAGGGAGCGCCATCTAGCGGCAGAGAGCTGCCACTGCAACGCCTGGCTCCCAGCCCTCCCACCCAGCGTCCGCCTCCCAGTCGCCGACCAATCGTGGCCGACTGACTCCCGGGTTCAGCGTCTCCGACACCGCCCGCAAACCAGGCGCCGGCAGGGGCGCGCCGCCGAGTGGGGTAAACAAGGTGCCGTGCTCGCGCCTGACTTACTCTGTCGTTTGGCCGCGCTTCCGCCGCGGACCCGATCGAACCGCGGTTTTTCTGTCTTTAGTGGGGTGTCGTGGGGAGGGCGGTAGGAATGTCCGGCGGAGCCCGGGGCGTGGGAATCCAGAGGCCGGCTAGGCTCGCTCGGGGACTCGTTCCCTGGCCCCTCCGCCCCTCGCGAGGCCCTAAGGTGGCAGCCCAGTCGGGCATCACTCTTCGAAGTCCCGACTTCTGACACGCCCCGGCGAGGGGCCTGCGGCCCTACATCCCGGACCACCAGTGTCCCCTTGTCCCTACCCCTTCCCACCGAAAGAACCCAACTCGCCTAACTCTGGCACCTGATCCTAAGTGGTTTAATGAGAATGCTTGGGGTAAATCGATGGCGGAGGAGAGCTTGGTTTGGTTTTGTTTTTTGCTTCGGGTGTGGAGAGAGAGCAAGCTGATTCTCTACCAAGAAGACCTGGTCCTGGAAAAGAAAGAAAAATTTTTTTGCCTTACAGCCTACTGGTCCCGTCTCCGAGAAAACGTGGTCTGTGTCTCCAGGGTCTAGGAGTCCTAAGGAACTGGACTAGTAGTCTAGGCCGGGCGCTCGACCAATTTGTTCCCCACTCTCCAGGCAGGGGAAGAGAGAGGACTGAGCGAAGTGGAGGGAAATCGAAATTTGGGCAAAAGGAGTGGAGGGGGACCTACCCCGCCTCCACCGCGCATCCACTGCCTTCCTGGGCGGGGGCGGCCGCGCGAAATTGTTAGGAATTTTGGTTACCTCGCATCCTGCCTTCCCAACCCTCCCCCAAGATGTTTAAAGTGCGAAAAGACCCTTTCTGCTCCTCCGACCCCTGTTAACTCAAGTCCTTGTCAGCCTTATTTTTTTGTTTGTTTCAAATCCAGTGTACTGAACCTTTGACCGCCAAGAGTTCTTTACTCGGGGTAGAAAAACTCGGGGAGGGCCTATCCCCTCAAAAGCTCCGCTTTTTCCTTGGACAGGAAGAAGTGACCTATTACAATGTCTCCATTGCTGTTAACAGAAGTTCGTAGATTCATAAAATAAGTGTTTGCTTAAGAAGTCTTCGTTTGTGTTCCTTTTCTGAAATTTTCGATAAAATATTTAATATTAAATTACATTTCAATTAGAATGGAATAAAACGTATTCATAACAAAATAAATTTTCCAAATGAGAAGTAGGCAAGCCCCGTGTAACTAACGAAGCCTTCTCTCCGATATCACTTCTAACATTCCTAATGCAATGTAACGATTATTTTCAGTCCTTAAATTATATTCCTTCTGTTTCTCTTGTTAGTTTCTCTCTCATCCTCTCTGCTTATTGTTTTTTCTGCAACTTTACAAAAAGAGTTATAGTATATTTAACCAACTGGACAATAAAAGTTAAACAGAAACATCTAAATATCAATAACAAGAAGTAAAATCTGAGACGTTTTTACTTACCTCTAAAGCTTTGAGGAGTGGAATACTATTCAAAATAAATTTCCATTTCTTTTATAGACCGTTTTTGGTAGAATGCTATACAGTTTAATAGATTCGAGTTACAGAATGATGCAGCTAGAACATTAAATAGAGAGTAATGGAAAATTTACAGAGTTATATAAGTTAATGCAAAATTCCACTTGAAGTAATAGAAAAATTGGGCCGTGTACCAAGTCATTTTTGCATTAATTTAGTTCAATTGTGCCAAGTTAATCTCAATTGATATTAAATGATTTCCTGTCTTAGTATTAGCTGAAAACTACTAATTTTCTGCTCCAAACATCACATTTATAGTACATAGTACAAATAGTTTTTTATCTATTTTATAAATGTGTTTTCAGTTAATTATCTGTGTAGCAACCAATATTCTAAACAATTTTATGCTTAGAACAAAACTAAAAAGCTCTTCTCTTTAGCAGATGTGCTTTCATTTTGTGAAAAATACCACTGAAAATTAATAACTGAAATTGATGTAACATCAGAAATAAATTTTGTAGCATTTTTGTACTGATATTTAAGAATATTTTGCCGGGCGCGGTGGCTCAAGCCTGTAATCCCAGCACTTTGGGAGGCCGAGGCGGGTGGATCACGAGGTCGAGAGATCGAGACCATCCAGGTCAATATGGTGAAACCCCGTCTCTACTAAAAGTGCAAAAAATTAGCTGGGCATGGTGGCGTGTGCCTGTAATCCCAGCTACTCAGGAGGCTGAGGCAGGAGAATTGCCTGAGCCCAGGAGGCGGAGGTTGCGGTGAGCCGAGATCGCGCCATTGCACTCCAGCCTGGGTAACAAGGGCGAAACTCCGTCTCAAAAAAAAAAAAAAAAAAAAAGAATATTTTACAGTAACCATTATTGTTTTGTTAAAGCGCTTTCAAAAAATATTTATCAAGACTTCAATATGTACAGAATGCTAGGAGCCCCAGTCCTAAGAAGTGGAGTTTATTTCATGGGGTACTGAAAAACCTAAACAATTCACCCTTTGAATATGAGGACAAACTGAGAAAATGCCATCAAATTAAATATGTAATTGATGGAAAATAATCTTGTTTGTAACATGTCCTTTATGAAAAAATATTATAAAGGCTTTGGGTGCCTAATAAGAAATAGTGAAAAAGGGGAGTTGAATAGTTAAAACTTACAAACATTTGATACTATATAAAAGACAAGATACGATTTGATGCAGAAATGTTCTGGTCACTAGGGATTCATATGCCACAGTATAGCAAACATAATCCTCCAGGTTCACCACAGGCGGACTAAAACATCCCATAGTTCTCTTTGCTCTAACTCCGTGCAAATGGAACAAACTTCTGATTATAAATTAGGTTTTCCAGATAGTCTCCTCCTCTGGACAGCATATGTATATTTTTTTATATTTTCAAACACCATTCTAAACATAACCTAAAACCCAGAAACCTAAAGATAGATAAATTGAGTCCACAGAAATTAAAAATTATATATTCCGGCCGGGCGCAGTGGCTCTCGCCTATAATCCCAGCACTTTGGGAGGCCGAGGTGGGTGGATCACGAGGTCAAGAGATCGAGACCATCCTGGTCAACAAGGTGAAACCCCATCTCTACTAAAAAAAAAAAAAAAAAAAAAAAATACAAAAATTAGCTGGGCATGGTGGTGTGTGCCTGTAGTCCCAGCTACTTGGGAGGGAGGCTGAGGCAGGGGAATTGCTTGAACCCAGGAGGCAGAGGTTGCAATGAGCCGAGATCGTGCCATTGCACTCCAGCCTGGGTAACAAGAGTGAAACTCCGTCTCAAAAAAAAAAAATTTTTTTACGTACCAAGATACCAGAAACAAAGTCAAAAGATAAGCTAGAAACTGTGAGAAAATAATTTGCTATATGGATGAAAAAAGCTAATTTATTTAAGATACAGAGAACTATCAAAATCAACAGGGTAAAATTTAAAATTCCAGTAGAAAAATAAACAAAGGAGCTGGGCATGGTGGCTCACACCTGTAATCCCAGCACGTTGGGAGGCTGAGTTGGGTGGATCACCTGAGGTCAGGGATTCGACAGCATCCTGGCCAGCATGGTGAGACCCTGTCTCTTAAAAAAATAAATAAATAAATAAAAACAGAGAAAAATGGACAAAGGATATAGGCTACTTGTTGGAGACGAAACACAGTTGGCTAATACATAGATAAAATAGTGCTCAGCCAGGCGCAGTGGCCCACGCCTGTAATCCCAGTACTTGGGGAGGCTGAGGCGGGTGGATCACCTGAAGTCAAGACCAGCCTGAGTTCAAGACTAGCCTGGCCAACATAGTGAAACCCCATCTCTACTAAAAATACCAAAAATTAGCTGGAAGTGGTGGCAGGCACCTGTAATCCCAGCGACTAGGGAGGCTGAAGCAGAAGAATTGCTAGAACCTGGGAGGCAGAAGTTGCAGTGAGCTGAGATAGCGCCATTGCACTTCCAGACTGGGCAACAAAAGTGAAACTCCGTCTCAAAAAAATAAAAAATAGGCCGGGCGCGGTGGCTCAAGCCTGTAATCCCAGCACTTTGGGAGGCCGAGGCGGGTGGATCACGAGGTCGAGAGATCGAGACCAACTTGGTCAACATGGTGAAACCCCGTCTCTACTAAAAATACAAAAAATTAGCTGGGCATGGTGGCGCGTGCCTATAATCCCAGCTACTCAGGAGGCTGAGGCAGGAGAATTGCCTGAACCCAGGAGGCGGAGGTTGCGGTGAGCCGAGATCGCGCCATTGCACTCCAGCCTGGGTAACAAGAGCGAAACTCCGTCTCAAAAAAAAAAAAAAATAATAAAAAATAAAAAAAAAAAAAATAAAAAATAGTGCTCAACTTCATTTGCCACTAAGAAATGCAAATTAAATACAACCTCTCCTACCGGATTGCCAGAGATTTAAAATGTTAATAATACTTAGTGTGGGTAAAGAACTAAAAACTCGGGCCGGGCACGGTGGCTCAAGCCTGTAATCCCAGCACTTTGGGAGGCCGAGGCGGGTGGATCACGAGGTCGAGAGATCGAGACCATCCTGGTCAACATGGTGAAACCCCGTCTCTACTAAAAATACAAAAAATTAGCTGGGCATGGTGGCACGTGCCTGTAATCCCAGCTACTCAGGAGGCTGAGGCAGGAGAATTGCCTGAACCCAGGAGGCGGAGGTTGCGGTGAGCCGAGATCGCGCCATTGCACTCCAGCCTGGGTAACAAGAGCGAAACTCTGTCTCAAAAAAAAAAAAAAAAAAAAAAAAAAAGAACTAAAAACTCTCATATATCATTGAGGGGAAAGTAAAGTTTAATAAATAAATAAACTTAAAAAAAAAAAAAAGCAGCCGGGTGTGGTAGCTCACATCTGCAATTCTAACACTGTGAGGCCAAGGCAGGAGAATCACGAGCCCAGGAGTTCGAGACCAGCCTGGGCAACATGGCAAAACTCCATCTCTATGAACATTTTTAAAAATGAAGAAAAAGTTGAAAGTATCTCAGAGTAGTTAAATGTAAAACTGACCTAGTAATTCCATTTCTAGGAGTCTACCATACAGATATGCTTATACAAATTATACCGGATGGTCGGGCACGGTCGCTTAAGCCTGTAATCCCAGCACTTCAGAAGGCCAAGATGGTTGGATCACAAGGTCAGGAGGTGAAACCCTGTCTACTAAAAAAAAACAAAAATTAGCCACACATGGTGGCACGCACCTGCAGTCCCAGCTGTTTGGGAGGCTGAGGCAGGAGAATCACCTGAAACCAGGAGGCGGAGGTTGCAGTAAGCCTAGATCATGCTACAGCACTCCAGCCTGGGTGACAAGAGTGAGACTCTATCTCAAAAAAAAAAAAAAGAAAGAAAGTTACCAGGTAATAAGTAAATAAATAAACGAAGTTACACAGAAATACATATGGAGGCCGGGCGCGGTGGCTCAAGCCTGTAATCCCAGCACTTTGGGAGGCCGAGGCAGGTGGACCACGAGGTCGAGAGATCGAGACCATCCTGGTCAACATGGTGAAACCCTGTCTCTACTAAAAATACGAAAAATTAGCTGGGCGTGGTGGCACGTGCCTGTAATCCCAGCTACTGACGAGGCTGAGGCAGGAGAATTGCCTGAACCCAGGAGGAGGAGGTTGCAGTGAGCCAAGATGGCGCCATTGCACTCCAGCCTGAGTAACAAGAGCGAAACTCCATCTCAAAAAAAAAAAAGAAAAAAAAAAGAAATACATAAGGAAAGATTTTCATTATGGCTTTGTAATAGAAACTGACAATAGAGGCCGGGCGCGGTGGCTCAAGCCTGTAATCCCAGCACTTTGGGAGGCCGAGGCGGGTGGATCACGAGGTCAAGAGATCGAGACCATCCTGGTCAACATGGTGAAACCCCGTCTCTACTAAAAATACAAAAAATTAGCTGGGCGTGGTGGCGCGTGCCAGTAATCCCAGCTACTCAGGAGGCTGAGGCAGGAGAATTGCCTGAACCCAGGAGGCGGAGGTTGCGGTGAGCCGAGATCGCGCCATTACACTCCAGCCTGGGTAACAAGAGCGAAAGTCCGTCTCAAAAAAAAACAAAAGTCTGTGGCTACAGCAGAACCTAAGACTTTGCATTTCTTGTCTCTGTGTGTGTGTGTGTGTGTGTGTGTGTGTTGTGTAGAGACAAGGTGTCACTATTGTCACCCAGGCTGGAGTGCAATGGCACAATCTCGGCTCACTGGAACATCCACCTCCTGGGCTCAAGCCATTCTCCCATCTCGGCTTCTCCAGTAGTTGGGACTACAGGCACCTGCCACCATACTCAGCTAAGTTTTGGTTTTGTTTTTGTTTTTTTTTCACTTTTAAGAGAGTGATTTCCGCCATGTTCCCCAGGCTAGTCTCTAACTCCTGGGCTCAATCTATCCACCTGCCTCCGCCTCCCAAAGTACTGGGATTACAGGCACAAGTCACCACACCTACCTGGTTGAGACTGCATTTCTAACAAACTTCCTGTACACGCCCATGTTGCTGGTCTAAAGTCCATAGTCCGAGTAGTGAGGATCTGAAGAATCAAGTACAAATTCTAGGGTAGCTTTCAGTGCCTTCCACGGTTATATCCAAATCTCATCATTCATAACTGCGAACTCTACTGAGGTAATGTTCATTGTTGCATTCTCAGCCCTTAGTATAAGGCCTGAAATAGGATAGGTGCTCAAAAAATATCTGTTGAATGATTGAAAGAATGAATGGGCCGGGCGCGGTAGCTCAAGCCTGTAATCCCAGCACTTTGGGAAGCCGAAGCGGGTGGATCACGAGGTCGAGAGATTGAGACAATCCTCGTCAACATGGTGAAACCCCGTCTCTACTAAAAAAATACAAAAAAATTAGCTGGGCATGGTGGCACGTGCCTGTAATCCCAGCTACTCAGGAGGCTGAGGCAGGAGAATTGCCTGAACCCAGGAGGCGGAGGTTGCGGTGAGCCGAGATGGCACCATTGCACTCCAGTCTGGGTAACAAGAGCGAAACTCCGTCTCAAAAAAAAAAAAAGAATGAATGAATGAACAAACAGCTACTTCCTGTTCATTATGCCATGCATTCAGAGCAAACTAAATTACTTGCAGGCTGAGCTCCATGACTCACACTTGTAATCGCAGTACTTTAGGAAGCTGAGGCAGGATTGCTTGTGCCTAGGAGTTCAAGACCAGCCTGGGCAACATAGGGAGACCCTGTCTCTACAAAAAATTTAAAAATTTAGTCAGGCATGGTGGCCTATGCTTGTAATCTCAGCACTTTGGGAGGCCAAGACAGGTGGATCACCTGAGATCGGGAGTTTGAGACCAGCCTGACCAACTTGGTGAAACCCTTTCTTTAAAAAAAAAATTTTTTTAATTAAAAAATTAGGCCAGGTGTGGTAGCTCAAGCCCGTAATCCCAGCACTTTGGGAGGCAGAGGCGGGTGGATCACCTGAGGTCAGGAGTTCAAGACCAGCCTGACCAATATGGTGAAACTCCATCTCTTAAAAAAAAAATTAGGCCAGACTCAGTGGCTCACACACAAAATCCCAGCACTTTGGGAGGCCGAGGCGGACAAATCACTTGAAGTCACGAGTTCAAGACCACCCTGGCCAACATGGTGAAACTGCATCACAAAAATTAGCTGGGTGCCTAACCAATATGACGAAACCCCATCCTTACTAAAAATACAGAAATTAGCCCAGCGTTATAGTGTATGCCTGTAGTCCCAGCTACTCAGGAGGGTAAGATAGGAGAATTGCTGAACCCGGGAGGCGGAGGTTGCAGTGAGCCATGATCATGCCGCTGCACTCCAGCCTGTCTCAAATTTAAAAAAAATACTGGACAGGAGCGGTGGCTCACGCCTGTAATCTCAGCACTCTGGGAGGCTGAGGCAGGCGGATCACCTGAGGTCAGGACTTCAAGACCAGCCTGGCGAATGTGGTGAAACCTGTCTCTTAAAAAATGCAAAAATGGAGTAACTTAAGCATATCCTAAGAGTGACAGAAAAAAAAAGAAAAAAAATGCAAAAATGGGCCCGGCACAGTGACTTTCGCCTGTAATCCCAGCACTTTGGGAGGCTGAAGCAGGTGGATCACAAGGTCAAGAGATTGAGACCATCCTGGCCTATAAGGCGTGTGCCACCATGCCCAGCTAATTTTTTGTATTTTAGTAGAGATGGGGTTTCACCATGTTGGCCAGGATGGTCTCAAACTCTTGGCCTCCTTTGTATTTTTAGTAGAGACAGGGTTTCACCATATTGACCAAGATGGTCTCGATCTCTTGACCTCTACTAAAAATACAAAAAATTAGCTGGGCATGGTGGCACCTGCTTGTAATCCCAGCTACTCAGGAGGCTGAGGCAGGAGAATTGCCTGAACAGAGGTTGTGGTGAGCCGAGATCGTGCCATTGCACTCCAGCCTGGGTCACAAGAGCGAAACTCCATCTCAAAAAAGAAAAAAAAAAAAAGCAAAAATTAGCCAGGTGTGGTAGTAGTTGCCTGTAATCCCAGCTACTTGGGAGGCTGAGGCAGGAGAATCACTTGAACCCAGGAGGCAGAGGTTGTAGTGAGCCAAGATCGTGCCATTGCACTCCAGCCTGGGCAACAAGAGCAAAACTCTGTCTAAAAAAAAAAAAACATGCACATTAAAAGAACTGGGGCTGAGCCAGGAAGATTACTGGAGCCCAGGTGTTCAAGGTTGCAGTGAGGTATGATCACACCACCGTATTCCAGCCTGGGCAACAGAGAAAGACCCTCTCTTTTTTTTTTTTTTTTTTTCCTTTTGTGTCTGGTTTATTTCACTTAGCATAAGACCCTGTCTCTTAAAAAGTAAATACATAATTTGAAATACTAAAACAAAGAACTGGAGAAGTTTGTGCTGGAGACATAGGCAAGAGCCTAATCATAGAGGGCCCTTGTATGCAGTGCTGAGGAAGGACTTTGGCATCTGGTAGGTAATAGAAAGCCACGGAAGCTACATATTCAGATTGACATTTTAGAAAGGTGTCGGTCTGTGTGATGTACTGGAAAGAGATACACAGTCTGAGAGGCGATGGGGCTGAACTAAGCAGTGGCAGTCAAAATGCACCCAGTGTTTAGATGAGGTATATATGTTTTTTAGCTTGAAACAAGATGATGACTACAGTCAGAAACTTCATTTTGTCTTTGATAATCCATTCAGTTTTCCTTTTTTGTGTATTTTTGCATGTAGAGGCACAGCCTTCACTGAATGGTGGCGTCTTCATGGAAGCAAAGTTGAAACTTACGGATATCTGGAAATTTCAAGGAAAAACTACCTTCTACCTAAATCATTTGAGAAATACTAGCCAAAATAATTGGTTCCTATCAGAAACTAATGATATCACCACTTAACGCTGCCATTGGTCCTAGAGTTACCTGTACTAAGTAAACCTGTCATAGGGTTTGTTTGTGTAGACAGATGACATTTGCATTATTTTTTCAGTGCAGACGTTTAATAAACAACAACAAAACACTTATCAAGGCACAAGCAGACCTATCAAGTCAGACTTATGGAAACAGAAGCATTGCTATTAACAGAAAAAATAGTCCCTACCCCCAACAACGAATATTTTTGGCTCCTTCCCCATATTGCTGAAAGTGATTTGGTTAAAATTAATATTGCCCAGAACCTCCAACAAGACTCTCTTATTGGTACACATACAAGCTTATAAAGCCAAGGTCATACTAATAATTAAAAAGGACACTAATATTAATAACAATAAAGACGATTTGAGTTTAAGGGAAGTATTACCATAACTACCAACATTAAGTAAAATTCAAACACCATTGGCCTTAGCCATGGTAGTCAATAAAAAAGGAAAATGAGCAAAAGAAAAAAAATGGAAAAAACAGAGAAACAGAATTCAAACACTATCTCCGCTGTCAGCATTTGATGTCTGTCATTGGTAGCAAGTTTACTGCTATATGCTGGTAGCACTTCTAATGTTAGACACTAGAAATTAATGCTAGAACTGCTTGTGGAAAGATTAAGAGGTGTGAAGAGAGGATGAGTAGAGGTTTGCAAAGTAGAAGAGTGCTAAGGATAGAAACTTCTGAGAAAATACATTTATCTCAAATATATAGCAGTACTGGATTAGATCCTGGACCAAACTTTTTTTTCTTTCTTTTTTTTTTTTTTTGAGACGGAGTTTCGCTCTTGTTACCCAGGCTGGAGTGCAATGGCGCGATCTCGGCTCACGGCAACCTCCACCTCCTGGGTTCAGGCAATTCTCCTGCCTCAGCCTCCTGAGTAGCTGGGATTACAGGCGCGTGCCACCATGCCCAGCTGATTTTTTTGTATTTTTAGTAGAGACGGGGTTTCACCATGTTGACCAGGATGGTCTCGATCTCTCGACCTCGTGATCCACCCGCCTCGGCCTCCCAAAGTGCTGGGATTACAGGCTTGAGCCACCGCGCCCGGCCTCTTTTTTTTTTTTTTTGAAGACAGAGTCTTGCTCTGTCCCCCAGGCCAGAGCACAGTGACGCCATCTCGGCTCATTGCAGCCGCCGCCTCTCAGGTTCAAACCATTCTTGTTCCTCAGCCTCCCTAATAGCTGGAATTACAGGTGCATGCCACCACACCAGCTAATTTTCGTATTTTTAGTAGAGATGGGGTTTCACCACGTTGGCCAAGCTGGTCTTGAACTCCTGACCTCAAGTGATCCATGCGCCTTGGCCTCCCAAAGTGCTGAGATTACAGGCATGAGCCACTATGCCCAGCCTAATAATACTGAATTAGTGTTATTTTCCTGATTTTGACAATTACATTGTGGTTATGTAGGAGGATGTCTTTATTCTTAAGAAGTAAATGCTGAAGTATTTAGTGGTAAAAAGGGCATTATGTCTGCAACTTATCCTCAAATGGTTCAGAAAGAAAGGTAATATAAATATATTCCTTATGCATACCTTATATACAGTGGCAGTGTATTACAGTCTGCTAGCACCATCTCACTGGAATTGATGGTATACATGTCTTCCCAACTCTGGTTCAGTAATTTCAGGTTGATAGCTTGAAATCAGCCATGATGGGAGTACTTACACCATGGAAATCGGCAAACACTAGAGACCAGTCTATTTCCCCCCGCCAGGAGAGCCAGTAGTTAAAACATATTTGTCAGGAATGTCATTCAAAGATCATGTCCAGATTTATTAATCTTTTGTGTGTTATTATAATTGATGGGTTAACTATTTTGCTTTTAACCTGAGTTGATAGATTAAAAAAAAAAAAATTAGTGATAAGGCCAGGCACGGCCGGGTGTGGTGGCTCACGCCTGTAATCCCAGCACTTTGTGATGCCGAGGCAGGCAGATCACCTGAGGTAGGGAGTTCGAGACCGGCCTGACCAACATGGAGAAACCCCATCTCTACTAAAAATACAAAAAATTAGCCAGGCGTGGTGGTGCATGCCTGTAATCCCACGTTTGGGAGGCTGAGGCAGTAGAATCACTTGAACCTGGGAGGTAGAGGTTGTGGTGAGCCAAGGTCATGCCATTGCACTCCAGCCTGGGCAACAAGAGTGAAACTCTGTCTCAAAAAAAAAAAAAAAAATGGCCAGGCACAGTGGCTCAGGCCTGTAATCCCAACACTTCAGGAGGCCGAGGCTAGTGGATCACTTTAGTAGAGAGGGGGTTTTGCCATGTTGCCCAGATGGCAAAACCCCCTCTGTACTAAAAATAACAAAAATTAACCAGATGTGGTGGCGTGTGCCTGTAGTCCCAGCTACTGACTTGGGAGGATGAGATGGGAGGATGGCTTGAGCCCAGGAGGTGGAGGTTGTAGTGAGCCAAGATTGTGCCACTGCACTCGAGCCTGGATGATAGAGCCAGACCCTATCTCAAAAACAAAAACCTAGTAAAAAGTACCTAATAATGATAACATATTTTAATATGCCATCTTTTCTCATCCTCTAATCACCAGAAGCATCTTTGAAACTTGTCTTCCCAAGGAAGTAGGTAAATATATACATTATCCTAGCTTTGTAGTTATTTATTATATGCCATAAACTAAAAGTAATCACATACCTAGCAGCAGGAAACAATTTAGCTGTGCCTAGCCATAATGCTTGCTTCCCAAGCTTCTGAATCCTTCATTGGACTTTGTCAAGCGTCATATTCCCCACAAAGTCTCTTTTTTGGGGGAGTTTTTTTTGAGACGGAGTTTCAGTCTGTTACCCAGGCTGGAGTGCAGCAGTATGATCTCGGCTCACCGCAACCTCTGCCTCCCAGGTTCAGGCAATTTTCCTGCCTCAGCCTCCAGAATAGCTGGGATCACAGGCACCTGCCACCACGCCTGGCTAATTTTTGTATTTTTATTAGAGACAGGGTTTCACCATGTTGGCCAGGCTGGTTTCATCTCAAACTCCTGACCTCACCCACCTCGACCTCCCAAAGTGCTGGAATTACAGGCGTGAGCTACCACACCGGCATAAAGTCTCTCTTGAATATTGCATTCCATATTCGTCCCTTCCCTTCATTTGGAAGAATATGTGGAAGATACATAGAGGGGCATCCCTACCAATTACCTCACTTCTCAAGGAAGACACTGGAGAGTCAACAGATTAACTTCCCCAGTATAACACATTGTTCAGTAACAGGAGCAGTACCCTAGTCATCTCATCCCCAAATCCTAGGCTGTTTCTCTGCACCACTATAGAACACATTTTACAGAGAGTGGCTACAAGATCATAGTTTTCTGCTTCCTAGCCAATCTTAGTATGCTTATTCATTTCAAGAGTAGAAACATCTGTCTAGCACAGTAGATGCTTAATAAATAAAACTTGGCGATCAATAAATATTTGATATGTCCATTGGCTTGGAGTGCCTTTCATATAGTCTTTCTTTTCAAAGATGCTTTTTGATTTATTTACGGAGCTATAAAACTTGACATGCATTTTCTTAGAGCTGTAAATGAAGAGCTGGCTACCAACAATGAAAGTCGATGACTTGTTTCACAGAGGGTGGGACATCCAAATGTTTAGGTGCCAAATTAGAAAATGACATCAGCCTTGGAGTCTTTACTGAGGTTTTATCCTTTCAGAGCTAAATATGGCTCATAGAACACTTTGAGAATCAATTTAAAGTCACTTTCCAGGGCAAAACATAGCCAATTACATATTCATAAAGAAGTGTATCAACTAGTAGTACAAGAAAAGGCAAAAAGAAAAAAAAGAAAAAAAAGAAAATAGTGGCTATCCCAAGTTCTTTGTCCCTATTTAAAAAAAAAAAAGGGAGGGGGGCAAAAGAAAAATAAATAAATTTTAAAAATGAAAAAAAAAAAACACTTTTCTACAACCTTTAAAAAGAGAAAATGATTAAATAAATTTTCAAAAAGACTACCAGATGAAATTTAATGCGGTTAGTAGTCTATTTAAGATCTCAATCATCAGAAACTTTTAAATTGGGGTCTTTATTCCTTTATGAGTTGTTGAAACATTCTTAAGGTTTACAGCTTGCCATTCAGCAAGTTAAGACCAATAAAACACCCACTTGATGAATTCAGTCTTATTTCCCAAGAAGAAATAACAAAACGGAGTTTGAAAAGACATTCATTTGTAACAACTGTTGTGACATGGAGCTCAAAGACCTTTGAAGTACAATGAGCAATCAGGTGTTTTATATATTGTATAAAAAAGGTATGCTGTTTGATTGGAAATCAGGTTCTATCCTTCAGTCTACAAATAGCAGTATATGAAAATTGAAAGGCAATCAAAAATACGTAAGATAAGTTGCTGTCATGACATCATTACTTCAACCAAATTGTGATTTTTTTTTTTTTTTTGAGACGGAGTTTCACTCTTGTTACCCAGGCTGGAGTGCAATGGCGCGATCTCGGCTCACCGCAACCTTCGCCTCCTGGGTTCAAGCAGTTCCCCTGCCTCAGCCACCCTAGTAGCTGGGATTACAGGCACACGCCACCATGCCCAGCTAATTTTTGTATTTTTTTTTTTTTTTTTTTTTTTTGAGACGGAGTTTCGCTCTTGTTACCCAGGCTGGAGTGCAATGGCGCGATCTCGGCTCACCGCAACCTCCGCCTCCTGGGTTCAGGCAATTCTCTTGCCTCAGCCTCCTGAGTAGCTGGGATTACAGGCACGCACCACCACGCCCAGCTAAGTTTTTTGTATTTTTGGTAGAGACGGGGTTTCACCATGTTGACCAGGATGGTCTCGAACTCTTGACCTCGTGATCCACCCGCCTTGGCCTCCCAAAGTGCTGGGATTATAGGCGTGAGCCACCGCGCGCGGCCTAATTTTTGTATTTTAAGTAGAGATGGGGTTTCACCATGTTGACCAGGATGGTCTCGATCTCTTCACCTCGTGATCCACCCACCTTGGCCTCCCAAAGTGCTGGGATTATAGGCGTGAGCCACCACGCCTGGCCTCCAAATTGTGATTTTGATGCTCAAGAGGGTAGTTGCAAATGTTTAGAAAGTTACAAACACTTGATTTTGAAGACAGGGAAATGGATGAGACCTAGTTCCTTTTCTTGTGAAAAATAAAACCATAAGTTTTTAGAAATTTATCTTTCTAGGGCCAGGTGCTGTGGCTCACGCTTGTAATCCCAGCACTTTGGGAGGCCGAGGCGGGCAGATCACGAGGTCAGGAGATCGAGACCATCCTGGCTAACATGATGAAAACCCATCTCTACTAAAAATAGAAAAAAATTAGCTAGGCATGGTGGTAGGTGCCTGTAGTCCCAGCTACTCATGAGGCTGAGGCGGAGGAATCACTTGAATCCAGGAGGCATAGGTTATACCATAGTGAAAAAGAATGCAGGCCGGGCGCGGTGGCTCAAGCCTGTAATCCCAGCACTTTGGGAGGCCGAGGCGGGTGGATCACGAGGTTGAGAGATCGAGACCATCCTGGTCAACATGGTGAAACCCCGTCTCTACTAAAAATACAAAAAATTAGCTGGGCATGGTGGCACGTGCCTGTAATCCCAGCTACTCGGGAGGCTGAGGCAGGAGAATTGCCTGAACCCAGGAGGCGGAGGTTGCGGTGAGCCGAGATCGCGCCATTGCACTCCAGCCTGGGTAATGACAGCGAAACTCCGTCTCAAAAAAAAAAAAAAAGAAGAAATGAAAAAGGTATAATATGAAGGTAGAATATTTGTCTTGGATCTCAAATGTAATGAAAACTTCTGATTGTAATTTTAAATATTTATACAAATGCAAAATAAAGATTGTGTGAAGTTCAGAAAACCTTTTTCATTTTGGTTGAAATGCACTAGGATATTTAATAAAAGCTCAATGATAGACTCTGAGAAAAATTAGATTCTACAGATAAAAGTAATGAAAACCTCACAACAAACTATTATTAGCATACTTTCTTTTTTTTCTTTTTGAGACGGAGTTTTGCTCTTGTTACCCAGGCTGGAGTGCAATGGCACGATCTCGGCTCACCGCAACCTCCGCCTCCCGGGTTCAGGCAATTCTCCTGCCTCAGCCTCCTGAGTAGCTGGGATTACAGGCACGTGCCACCATGCCCAGCTAATTTTTTTTGTATTTTTAGTAGAGATGGGGTTTCACCATGTTGACCAGGATGGTCTCGATCTCTTGACCTCGTGATCCACCCGCCTCGGCCTCCCAAAGTGCTGGGATTACAGGCTTGAGCCACCGCGCCCGGCTATTAACATACTTTCATGTAAACACCATATAAAGTCTCTGGAAAGATGATGGCCAAACTCGAACCAGAGGTCCACATACTCATTTTGGAATTCCTTAAATGTAATACTGTTGCATCAGATTGGCTGAGCACAGTGGCTTATGCCTGTAATCCCAGCATTTTGGGAGGCCGAGGTGGGCGGATCACGAGGTCAAGAGATCAAGACCATCCTGGCCAACATGGTGAAACCTCATCTCTACTAAAAATACAAAAAGTAGCTGGATGTGGTAGTGCCCGCCTGTAGTCCCAGCTACTCAGGAGGGTGAGGCAAGATAATTACTTGAACCCCGGAAGCGGAGGTTGCAGTGAGCTGAGATTCCGCCCCTGCCCTCCAGCCTGGCGACAGAGCAAGATTCAGTCTCAAAAAAACAAACAAACAACAACAACAAAATCAGATCTTGTGAGAACTCACTATTACCAGACCAGCATGGGGGAACTGCCCCAATGATTCAATTATCTCCACCTGTTCCCACCCTTGACACATGGTATTATTACAATTCAAGGTAAGATTTGGATGAGGACACAGAGCCAAACCATATCACCAAGCTTCCTATCAGTGTATTATTTTATTGTATTTCTACATATTACTAATATATAGTTATATTTATTTATTAATTTTTTTTGAGATGGCATTTCAATCTTGCTGCCCAGGCTGGAGTGCAATGGTGCAATCTCGGTTCACCCCATCTCTGCCTCCCGGGTTCAAGCAATTCTCCTGTCTCAGCCTCCCGAGTAACTGAGATTATAGGCATGTGCCACCAAGCTCGGATAATTTTGTATTTTTTGTAGAGATGGGGTTTCTCCATGTTGGTCAGGCTGGTCTCGAACTCCTGACCTCAGGTGATCTGCCCGCCTTGGCCTCCCAAAGTGCTGGGATTTCAGGAGTGAGCCACTGACCCAAGCGAGACTGTGTATCTTTAAAAAAATTTTTTTTGTAGAGATGGGGGTCTCACTATGTTGCCCAAGCTGCTCCTGAACTCCTGGGCTCAAGCCATCCTCCTGCCCTGCTCGCCCAAAGCACTAGGATTACAGGCATGAGCCGTCACGTCTGGGCTGTAGCTATTTTATCAAACTCCTGACTCCATCAGGTAGTGAGGTTTCAGGAGCATGCCAGAATATCATCAGAGGAAACATAGGAACAAGTAATGAGAAAATGTGATGAGTATGTGTACATATATATATATACACGCAAACATATATACATGTATTCATATCACAAATGATGAATTAAGTGGTGACATTTCAGCTGTATGATTGTTAAAATGGCTCCCAATTCTTCTCTGTATCCATGCCCCTTTGCAATGTGACTCTGGGGCTCCTCCCATCAAGTAGTAGAATCTCTTTTCCCTCCACTTGAATCTCGGCTGACCATGTAACTGGCTTTGACCAATCAAATGTAACATTGTGGGATCTCTGAGCCCAGGCAGGCCTTATGAGAACTAGCAGCTTCTGTTTTGCCCTTGGAACCCAGTTGCTGTATAAAGAATAGCATAGCCTGCTATGCTACTGGAAAGAAGCCATGTAGAGAGAGAAGACCAGCCAGGACAGTGTCCCAGCTGAGCCAAGCCCCCAGATCATCCACCAGCTGCCTGCAGCCACATGAGTGAACCCAGACCAGCGGAACTGTCCAGCCAACCCACAGAATCGTAGGAAATAATAAAGCACGTTGCTTTTTGTTGTTGTTGTTTTGGAGATGGAGTTTTGCTCTTGTTGCCCAGACTGGAGTGCAATGGCGCGATCTCAGCTCGCTGCAATCTCTGCCTCCTGGGTTCAAGCGATTCTCCTGCTTCAGCCTCCCATGTAGCTGGGATTACAGGCATGTGCCACCACCATGCCTGGCTAATTTTGTATTTTTTTAGTACAGACTGGTCTTCACCACCCTATTGGTGAAACTGGTCTCAAACTCTTGACCTCGTGATCCGCCCACCTTAGCCTCCCAAAGTGCTGGGATTATAGGCATGAGCTACCGCACCCGGCAGCTCGTTGTTTGTTTGTTTGTTTGTTTGTTTGTTTTTTGAGACAGTTTCGCTCTTGTTACCCAGCCTGGAGTGCAGGAGTGCAATGGCGCGATCTCGGCTCACCGCAACCTCCGCCTCCTGGGTTCAGGCAATTCTCCTGCCTCAGCCTCCTGAGTAGCTGGGATTACAGGCACGCGCCACCACGCCCAGCTAATTTTTTGTATTTTTAGTAGAGACAGGGTTTCACCATGTTGACCAGGCTGGTCTCGATCTCTTGACCTCGTGATCCACCCGCCTCGGCCTCCCAAAGTGCTGGGATTACAGGCGTGAGCCACCGCCCCCAGCCAGCACGTTGTTTTAAGCTACTTAGTTTTGGGGGATTTTGTTACGCAGTAATAAGTAGGTGAGACAAGCTGGCGATGGAAAGATGAGTAGGAATTCTCCAGGAAGGTAATGGAGGAAGAAGCTTTCTGGGCAAAGTGAAGCAAAGATGCAGAGGAGGAAAAGTGTATGGTCTGTCTCAGGAATGGCAAGTGGTATTGTGTGGTTAAAGAAAAAAAATTAAGGTGCACATCAGAGAGCAGTGGGATGAAAGAGCAAACTGGGTCTCAGTTTGGAAGAGAAACGTGTTGTAACCAGTTGCAATTTAATGATGAGCTTTGGCAATACTGCATCTTATAGGAGTTGTGTTTCTCCTGTATTGTGCCTTTCTCTCTATATTATTATTATTATTATTTTTAAAGATGGGGTTTCACCATTATGGCCAGGCTGGTCTTGAACTCCTGACCTCAGGTGATTCACCCACCTTGGTCACCGAAAGTGCTAGGATTACAGGCGTGAGCCACCGCACCCGGCTCTGTATTGTGCCTTTCGTTTGTGAACAGTTTACTCCCAAACTTCCTCAAAGAAATGATCGTTATCAGGTCATTATCTGGTTTCCTGCAATGCCATTATATAGAGATTACTAAGAAGCACTTTCAGAATTCAGCTGCCTGCTCAGTCCATAGGTTAAGGTTGGCTTTCATTTTTGGGGTTTGGTTTGCTGTTTATTAGAGAAGCAAACATTTATTGAGTTCCTAGCATATGGCAGGCACTTGGGATTCAAAACAATAAGCCACAGTTCTTGTCTTCTAGAAGTTTATTGTTTATCTGGAGATGAAGAGGCAGTAGGAAACTACAACACAGCATGCTTAGCCCCAGGGAGGAAGGAGAAAATTTCATATTATTAAGACAATATAGGTGTGGTGGACCACGCCTGAAATCCTAGCACTTTGGGAGGCCAAGGCAGGTGGATCACTTGAGGCTAGGAGTTCGAAACCAGCCTGGCCAACATGGTGAAACCCTGTCTCTACTAAAAACACAAAATTAGGCTGGGTGTGGTGGCTCACACCCATAATCTCAGCACTTTGGGAGGCAGAGGCAGGCAGATCATGAGGTCAGGAGTTCAAGACCAACCTAACCAACATGGTAAAACACCATCTCTACTAAAAATACAAAAAAAAATTACTCAGGTGTGGTGGTATGCACCTGTAATCCCAGCTACTCAGGAGGCTGAGGCAGGAAAATTGCTGGAACCCAGGAGGATGACTCCATCTAAAAAAAAAAAAAAAATTAGCCGGGCATGGTGGCACATGCCTGTAATCCCAGCTACTTGGAAGACTGAGACAGGAGAATTGCTTGAATTTAGGAAGTAGAGATTGCAGTGAGCCAAGATCATGCCATTGTACTCGAGCCTGGGAAACAAGAACAAAAGTCTGTCTCAAAAATAAATAAATAAAAATAAATAAATAAATAGGCCAGGCGTGGTGGCTCACAACTGTAATCCCAGCGCTTTGGGAGGCTGAGGCGGGCGGATCATAAGGTCAGGAGATCGAGACCATCCTGGCCAACATGGTGAAACCCCGTCTCTACTAAAAATACGGAAATTAGCTGTGCTTGGTGACATGCACCAGAAATCCCAGCTACTCGGGAGGCTGAGGCAAGAGAGTATCTTGAACCAGGAAGAAGGAGGTTGCAATGAGCCAAGATCGCGCCACAGCACTCCAGCCTGGTGACAGAGTGAGACTCCCTTTCAGAAAAAAAAAGCTAGTTAGGACAGGCATAGTGGCTCACGCCTGTAATCCCAGCATTTTGGGAGGCTGAGGTGGGTGGATCACCTTAGTACAGGAGTTAGAGATCAGCCTGGCGAACATGGTGAAACCCTCTCTACTAAAAATACAAAAATTAGCCAGGCATGGTGGCGGGCGCCTGTAATTACAGCTACTTGGGAGGCTGAGGCAGGAGAATTGCCTGAACCCGGGAGGCAGAGGTTGCAGTGAGCCAAGATTGCGCCACTGCACTCCAGCCTGAGCAACAAGAGTGAAACTCTGTCTCAAAAAAAAAAAAAAAAAAAAAAAATTAGCTGGATATGGTGGCGCATGCCTGTAATCCCAGCTACTTGGGAAACTGAGGGATGAGAATTACTCCAACCTAGGAGTTGGATGTTGCAATGAGCTGAGATTGTGCCACTGCACTCCAGCCTGGGTGACAGAGTGAGACTCTGCCTCAAATAATAATAATAATACTTTCTTTCTTTTTTTTTTTTTTTTCCGAGACGGAGTTTTTGCTCTTGTTACCCAGGCTGGAGTGCAATGGCGCGATCTTCGGCTCACCGCAACCTCCGCCTCCTGGGTTCAGGCAATTCTCCTGCCTCAGCCTCCTGAGTAGCTGGGATTACAGGCACGCGCCACCATGCCCAGCTGATTTTTTTGTATTTTTAGTAGAGACGGGGTTTCACCATGTTGACCAGGCTGGTCTCGATCTCTTGACCTCGTGATCCACCCGCCTCGGCCTCCCAAAGTGCTGGGATTACAGGCTTGAGCCACCGCGCCCGGCAATAATAATAATACTTTCATCAATTCCTTTCGCCTAATTTTTCCTCTGGCTCATTAGCCTTGAACACCCTGACTCAGTTGATCATCCCACCTCACCCTCCCAAGTAGCTGGAACTACAGGTGGGTAGCACTGCACCCAGCTTATACACCATTTTTTCACCTGTGTAGATTCATGTAACCACCACCACAGTCAGGATACTGAACAATTCCAGCGTCACAGATCCTTCCTGTTGCCCTTTTATAGCCACACCCATCTCCCACCACCCTCCCTTCCCCAATCCATGGCAACCACTGACTCTGCCCTCCGTTTCTTACATTTTGTTATTTCAAAAATGCTATATAAATAGGCACTTTTCAAAAGTTTTCTGCACTTAGAGTGAGAAACATATGCAGTGCTACAGTATTTCAAGAAGGGTAAAAACCTTCTTGTGTTTTCTTAAGCCATTTGAAGGAAAATATTTCCTTCCAGCAGAGTAAAATTGACTGACGTTCTGGGTATTTGACTCTATCTAGTAAATTTCTACTTTAGTAATGGTGGCTGAATCCCCTTACAATGGGCACTGCTTCAAGTAGTAGATTAAAGAGCCTCCCCACACCCTATATAGTTCAGACAGAACTTTGGGACTGAAGGAAAGAAAAGTTTTTGCCTGAAATTTATATATCAAAATTGTCACACATTGATAAAGGACAGGCCGGGCGTCGTGGCTCAAGCCTGTAATCCCAGCACTTTAGGAGGCCGAGGCGGGTGGATCATGAGGTCAAGAGATCGAGACCATCCTGGCCAACATGGTGAAACCCCGCCTCTACTAAAAATACAAAAATTAGCTGGGCTTGGTGGCGTGCACCTGTAGTCCCAGCTACTCGGGAGGTTGAGGCAGGAGAATTGCTTGAGCCCGGGAGGCAGAGGTTGCGGTAAGCCAAGATTGTGCCACTGCACTGCAGCTTGGCGCCTGGCGACAGAGTGAGACTCTGTCTCAAAAAAAAAAAGATAAAGGACAGAAATTCAAACCTAACATACAAAAATGGAGGCAGGCATGGTGGCTTATGTAATCGCAGTACTTTGAGAGGCCAAGGCAGGAAGATCAATTAGGTCCAGGAGTTCAAGAACAGCCTGGGCAACGTAGGGAGGACCCGCCTCCCCCATTCTCTACAGAAAAATGTTTTAGGAATAGCTCAGTGTGGTGGCACAGCCTGTGGTCTTAGTTACTTGGGAGGGTGAGGTGGGAGGATGGCTTGAGTCCAGAGGTTGAGGCTGCTATGAGCTGTGATCGTGGCACTGTACTGCAGCCTAGGTGACAGAGGAAGCTCTTGTCCCTTCCACCAAAAAAAATAAAAATAAAAAAAATAGGCCGGGCGCGGTGGCTCAGCCTGTAATCCCAGCACTTTGGGAGGCCGAGGCGGGTGGATCACGAGGTCGAGAGATCGAGACCATCCTGGTCAACACGGTGAAACCCCGTCTCTACTAAAAATACAAAAATTAGCTGGGCATGGTGGCGCGTGCCTGTAATCCCAGCTACTCAGGAGGCTGGGGCAGGAGAATTGCCTGAACCCGGGAGGCGGAGGTTGCGGTGAGCCGAGATCGCGCCATTGCACTCCAGCCTGGGTAACAAGAGCGAAACTCCGTCTCAAAAAAAAAATAAATAAATAAAAAAGAAATAAAAAAAAATAAAAAAAATAAGAAAAATGCTTGATTTATACTGATAGTCTCATATTCTATTTCATATTCCATTTTGGGGCCAGGCGTGGTGGCTCACGCCTGTAATCCCAGCACTTTGGGAGGCCGAGGTGGGTGGATCACAAGGTCGAGAGATCGAGACCAACCTGGTCAACATGGTGAAACCCCATCTCTACTAAAAATACAAAAAATTAGCTGGGCATGGTGGCACGTGCCTGTAATCCCAGCTACTCAGGAGGCTGAGGCAGGAGAATTGCCTGAACCCAGGAGGCGGAGGCTGCGGTGAGCCGAGATCGCGCCATTGCACTCCAGCCTGGGTAGCAAGAACGAAACTCCGTCTCAAAAAAAAAAAAAAAAAAAAATCCATCTTGGAACCAAATAGTTAGATTCTTTGGGGCTATCAGAGAAAATGTGCTTTCCTTTCAACATAAAGTTGCTATAAGTAGGATTCAAGTTTATCCAAGTTCATTAGAAGATAAAAGCTTGACACTGCTTTCCTGTAATCGAGAGGGATACTACATTCTCTCCTTTCCTTCTCTCATATGGCAGAATGGCACAAGGAGTGTGTGGGAAGGTTGCCCAGGTTAGGGGTCAATAGTTCCTTTCTCACGTGTTCTCAATTGGCTTTGTTGTTCTAGGTTTCCCCTTACTACCCAGAGTGACCAGGATGTTGTCACTGCATCTTGCTGATTTCTCCCCTCTTGTTTTCTGCATGGCCAATCCCAGCCCCTCTCCTTCCCAACTTAACTATTCAACATTGTGATTTCAACATTTTTTTCCTTCTCCTGCTGTGGAGACATCTAAAGAATTTCACCTGCTGTGTGTTTCCAACAGGCCAATTAAAATATGGAGTGGGTGGAGGGAAAGCAGAGGAATAAGAACAGCAAACAAGAAATTACCAAGTATTCAGCAAAGCAAAGAAGGGCCTCCTATTAGGTTTCAGTGAAGCCACTGAGCTGATCTTTTACAATCTTTACAGGTTCTTGTCAGAGAGGAGATGAGTGCGCCAACTGAAGTGGAAAAATTGAAAACCGAAGGTAGAGAATGATCTGGAAAACTATACTCCCGAAGAAGAAAGAATTTAAGTACCCTAAAGCCCAAAGAATTAATGGTCCTTACTATTACTGTGGGTTGCATTCTATTTTAAAGGCAACAGGTATCAGTGGCTAAATAATGTAGTAGTAACTTGAGAACAAGGAAAACCTACCTGAGCTGTGTCATTTCAAATACCTATTAAAGAGTTGAGTAGAGGATGCAAGTGTGAGAGACTCACTGCAGTATGTAATTATGCACTTTAAAGCATGGTTCAACCACGGATCTCAAAGCACATTACCAACTTTAATTGTTTTTGTAACACCTCTGTAAGACCATTATTCCCTACAGACAGATGAAGAAATGGAGACAGAAAGGTTACCAGGCGCCTTCAATCACCATGAATCATCTGTGGAGTTGCTCCTTTTCCAGATTGATTTGTCATTTGAGTTAATTGACCACTTCCAAATGAAGAAGGAACTGCTTGAGCACTGCTTTGAGTAAATTTTGGCTTCTAAGTTTTGTTTGTTTGTTTGAAAGCAAGGGAGGCTAGATTCCTTTTAAGCTGTAATTTGTTTGAAGAGTTATTATTCAATAAAATGTACATGGAAACATATTACAATTGCAAGACATATGCCAACACACACATATAAGTTTAGAACATAACAGCCTAAGTGGGTCCTTTTGTCCTCCATCATTAACCCTGCATAGAAAACAAAACAAAACAAAATGACAAATGTATCATATACGATCATACAGTCACACAGCTTTAGGATCTGGAACAACCTCAGTTTTTTTTTTTTTTAAGACAGGGTTTCACCATGTTGGTCAGGCTGCCCGACCTCAGGTGATCCACCCGCCTTGGCCTCCAAAGTGCTTGGATTACAGGCGTGAGCCACCGCGCCCTGCCCTGTTTTTTTGTTTTGTTTTGTTTTGTTTTGTTTTTTTGAGACGGAGTTTCGCTCTTGTCACCCAGGCTGGAGTGCAATGGCGCGATCTCGGCTCACCGCAACCTCCGCCTCCTGGGTTCAGGCAATTCTCCTGCCTCAGCCTCCTGAGTAGCTGGGATTACAGGCACGCACCACCATGCCCAGCTAATTTTTTGTATTTTTAGTAGAGACGGGGTTTCACCATGTTGACCAGGTTGGTCTCGATCTCTCGACCTCGTGATCCACCCGCCTCGGCCTCCCAAAGTGCTGGGATTACAGGCTTGAGCCACCGCGCCCGGCCCTTTTTTTTTTTTTTTTTTGAGATGAAGTCTCACTCTGTCTCCCAGGCTGGAGTGCAGTGGTTGCTCACTGCAACCTCCACCTCCTGGGTTCAAGAAATTCTCCTGTCTCAGCCTCCCGAGTAGCTGGGACTACAGTGGACACTACCATGCCCAGCTAATTTTTGTACTTTTAGTAGAGACAGGGTTTCACCATATTGTTCAGGCTGGTCTCAAACTTCTGACCTCAGGTAATCCACCTGCTTCAGCCTTCTAAAGTGCTAGGATTATAGATGTTAGCCACGTCATCCGGCCAACCTTAGATCTTTTAGTTTTTGTAACACCCCTTTCATGAAACCTACTCCCATTATTGGGCCACACCTCATTTGTCCTTCTGTGTTCCTGTTGTAATGATAGTCTATTACACACAATCTAGTGTTGTATCATACTGTACTTATACTCTTGTTCTTTTGATTTTGTTTTAGTTAAACAACACAACAGTCACCAATGGCCCCTGTATTGTATTTGGAATCAGGTAATACCGTGTGAATGATGTATGTAAGTCTCTTTTTGCTTCTACCAACAAGACTGTAAACCCCAAGAGGGCTGAGTTTGAGTCTTTTTTTTTTTTTTTTTTTTGAGACAGAGTTTCACTCATTGCCCAGGCTGGAGTGCAATGGCGCAATCTCGGCTCACCACAATCTCTGCCTCCCGGGTTCAAGTGATTCTCCTGTCTCAGCCTCCCATGTAGCTGGGATTACAGGCATTCGCCACCATGCCAAGCTAATTTTGTATTTCTAGTAGAGACGGGGTTTCTCTATGTTGGTCAGGCTGGTCCTGAACTCCCAATCTCAGCAGATCCGCCCACTTCGGCCTCCCAAAGTGCTGGGATTACAGGCGTGAGCCACCGTGCCCGGCCCCGAGTCTTATTTTCTTATATCCCACTACCCAGAATTTCTGGCCACACATCAAACACTTAACACACAGTGTTAGTTTGATTTAATAGAATTTAGAGATGGTGATGAGGGTAACAGTGACGTGAAATGGGGTCTATTAAACTCATTAGTCAAGGTTGCTGAATTTAAATGTACATTTCAGGCCAGGCACGGTGGCTCATGCCTGTAATCCCAGCACTTTAGGAGGCCGAGGAGGGTGGATCACCTGAGGTCAGGAGTTCGAAACCAGCCTGACCAACATGTTGAAACCCTGTCTCTACTAAAAATACAAAAGTTAGCTGGGTGTGGTGGTGGGCGCCTGTAATCCCAGCTATTTGGGAGGCTGAGGCAGGAGAATTGTTTGAACCCAGGAGGTGGAGGTTGCAGCGAGCCAAGATTACCCACTGCACTCCAGCCTGGGTGACAAGAGTAAAATAAAAACTCCATCAAAATAAATAAATAAATAAAACAAAATAAAATGAAAAATATTATATATATTTTTGAGACTGAGCCTTGCTCTGTCGCCCAGGCTGGAGTGCAGCAGTACGATCTCGGCTCACTGCAACCTCCACCTCTCAGGTTCAATCAATTCTCTCACCTCAACTTCCCAAATAGCTGGAATTACAAGTGCATGCCACCATGGCCCGGCTAATTTTTGTATTTTTTTGAGTAGAGATGGGGTTTCACCATGTTGGCCAGGCTGGTCTCAAACTCCTTAACTTGTGATCTGCCTGCCTTGGCCTCTCAAAGTGCTGGGATTACAGGCATGAGCCAGCCACTTCGCCCAGTTATAGATATATATTTCAAATGAAAAGGAGCCTATGTGAGACCTGTGTAATTTACCCAGCCCCAGCAAAGGCTTAGAACAGGGGATAGTTGCCTGGTAAATGCATATTCTTTTCCTTATCTCCCAACATAGCTCACAAAACCTGCCTTAGAAAATAACTTACTTCTATGATTTCCTGCTCAGAAATTCAAAATCCATCCTATGAGCTTGAATTTCTCTTATCTGGGGGGGAGGGGGGAGGGGAGAGAAGCAAATGTATTCTATATAGGTACTTAAGGAGACCTAGTGTACATAAAGAGCCCTTAAGGATTCTCAATAAATACTTTGGACCTCTCATTCAAAATCTCCAGTTTCAGTTATTCAGACCTGCCAGACTTTCATGATTCTGAGCTCTGCACTTGTTCCTTTCTCTCAGACAGAACTCCCCACTCCTTGACTACTTCAAGGATCCCCTCCAGAAAACCTGCCCTAGACCCTCCTTTAAACCATCTGAATTAAATACAGCTCCTATTGCCCTTCAGCACTCTATAACAGAAAGTACTCATCTGGCACAGAGCTTGCTGGCACAAAGGAGATGTTTAATGTTTGTGCAAAAAAAGAATGAAGGGAGGTGCAGTGGCTCACACCTGTAATCCTAGCACTTCCGGAGGCCGAGGGGGCGGATCACCAGAGATGAGGAGTTCAATACCATCCTAGCCAATATGGTGAAATCCTGTCTAAAATACAAAAAATGCCAGGTGCTGTTGCAGGCACCTGTAATCCCAGCTACTCGGGAGGCAGGAGAATTGCTTGAACCCAGGAGGCGGGGATTGCAGAGAGCCAAGATCGCCCATTGCACTCCAGCCTAGGTAACAGAGTGAAACTCCATCTCAAAAAAGAAAAAGTGCTGGGCGCAGTGGCTCACACCTGTAATCCCAGCACTCTGGGAGGCCGAGGCGGGTGGATCACGAGGTCAAGAGATCGAGACCATCCTGGTCAACATGGTGAAACCCCGTCTCTACTAAAAATATAAAAATTAGCTGGGCATGGTGGCGCATGCCTGTAATCCCAGCTACTCAGGAGGCTGAGGCAGGAGAATTGCCTGAACCCAGGAGGCGGAGGTTGTGGTGAGCTGAGACCGTGCCATTGCACTTCAGCCTGGGTAACAAGAGAAAAAACTCCGTTTCAAAAAACAAAAACAAAAAAGAGATCGAGACCATCCTGGCCAACATGGTGAACCCCTCCATCTGTACTGAAAATATAAAAATCAGCTGGGCGTGGTGACAGGCCCCTGAAGTCCCAGCTCCTCAGGAGGCTGAGGCAGGAGAATCACTTGAACCTAGGAGGCGGAGGTTGCATGAGCCAAGATTGTGCCACTGCACTCCAGTCTAGCGACAGAGTGAGACTCCGTCCCCAAAAAAAAAAATTACTTTAATTTTTCTTTTTTTTTTTTTTTTGAGACGGAGTTTCGCTCCTTACCCAGGCTGGAGTGCAATGGCGCGATCTCGGCTCACCGCAACCTCCGCCTCCTGGGTTCAGGCGATTCTCCTGCCTCAGCCTCCTGAGTAGCTGGGATTACAGGCACGCACCACCATGCCCAGCTAATTTTTTGTATTTTTAGTAGAGACGGGGTTTCACCATGTTGACCAGGATGGCCTCGATCTCTTGACCTCGTGATCCACCTGCCTCGGCCTCCCAAAGTGCTGGGATTACAGGCTTGAGCCACCGCGCCCAGCTACTTTAATTTTTCAATTCAAATTGAGCAGATTTGGTTTGGTGGTTTGGTGGTTTGGTATCATATGGTCAGCCAGGTCTTGCCATTCAAAAAGGAGCTTAGATTTAGACGTATATACATCAGTGAGGCAGCCAATTTAGCTAAATGATGCCAAAAATTAGCTAGAAACAGTTTTGTTGCTTTTAAGAACAGCTTGACTGGTGATTCACCATATGATTTAGGTGAGTCACATAACCCCTATGTCTGGGGTTTCTCAGCTGTAAATTACAGAGACGCTAGGAATATAATGAATGAGAAACACAATGGCATAGTGCAAAAGTACCAGAGCAGAAGTCAGAGTTCTTTTTATGGTGTTGCTTCTACCTATCTGTATGACACTGGGCAGGTCACCTAACCTTTCAATGGCCATTTCATTAACTGCAGAATTATAATAAACTGCCCACTTGAAAGGGATGTTACAAAACAAAGCAGGTAAAGTGCTTTGAAATTATAGTTTCAGAGATGTTGTTGGGTAAATTGACATCACTATTATGTATCAAGATATCCTTTCGTAATACAAATTAACATCCTTAAATTTATGTTTTATATATTCTTATTTTCATGTTAGAAAACAGAACTGGCTGGGCACAACGTGGCTCACGCCTGTAATCCCAGCACTTTGGGAGGCTGAGGCGGGCGGATCACGAGGTCAGGAGTTTGAGACCAGCCGGACCAACATGGTGAAACCCTATCTCTACTAAAAATACAAAAATTAGCTGGGTGGGGTGGCATGTGCCTGTAATCCTAGCTGCTACTGAGGAGGCTGAGGACAGGAGAATTGCTTGAACCTGGGAGGCAGATGTTGCAGTGAGCTGAGATTGCGCTATTGCACTCCAGCCTGAGCGACAGAGTGAGACTCTGTCTCAGAAAAAAAAAAGAAAGAAAACAGAACCGACTTGACTATCCAAGTAAACCTGTTTGAAGGCAGGGCTTAAGAACACAATTTCCACAATAGTACACAGCAATGATTTCTCCAATTATCTATTAGTGCCATTACCCATATACTGATTTAAACATAGGAGTAGCCATATAGAGTAAAAGGTAAGGAGATAATATATTGAAAAGGTTTTGAGAGCCATGGAAATGGCCAAGAACCTGTATAAATGAATTTCATCATGCTACATCCCTGATTAATCATACTGTTTCATTTCATGTGAAACTAACACATAATTAGTCCAATAAACTCTAATTAGAGGAATGATTCCTTGGGCTTATAGAGAGGGTTTGTACTTTTTGAATCTCTTTCATGTGCATTTTCTTTTCTTTTTTTTTTTTTTTTTTTTTGAGACGGAGTTTCGCTCTTGTTACCCAGGCTGGAGTGCAATGGCGCGATCTCGGCTCACCGCAACCTCCGCCTCCCGGGTTCAGGCAATTCTCCTGCCTCAGCCTCCTGAGTAGCTGGGATTACAGGCACGCGCCACCATGCCCAGCTAATTTCTTGTATTTTTGGTAGAGACGGGGTTTCACTATGTTGACCAGGGTGGTCTCGATCTCTTAACCTCGTGATCCACCCGCCTCGGCCTCCCAAAGTGCTGGGATTACAGGGTTGAGCCACCGCGCCCGGCTTTCATATGCATTTTCTTATATGATTCTTAAAACAATCCTCTGAGGTCGGTGGAATACAAATTTTTACCCTCGTGCATTGATATTTTTATGTTTCACTTCATATAACTAGTCAAATATTGACTTACAATTCACACTTAATATAGGTGTTTTCACTTAATTCTTTTTTCTTTCTTTTTTTTTTTGAGACAGGCTCTTGCTCTGTTACTCAAGCTGGAGTGCAGTGGCACAATCATGGCTCACTGCAGCCTTGACCTCCCGGGTTCATGTGATCCTCCCAGCTCAGCTTCCTGAGTAGCTGGGACCACAGGCTGATGCCAGCATGCCTGGCTAATTTTTCTATTTTTTGTAGAGACGGGGTTTCGCCGTGTTGCCCAGGCTGGTCTTCAACTCCTGGACTCAACCGATCCACCCACTTCAGCCTCCCAAAGTGCTGGGATTACAGGCATGAGCCACCCGCCCGGCCTTTTTCACTTCCTTATCATGGACCACATAAAAATATAATGTATAGGCCGGGCGTGGTGGCTCAAGCCTGTAATCCCAGCACTTTGGGAGGCCTAGGCGGGTGGATCACGAGGTCAAGAGATCGAGACCATCCTGGTCAACATGGTGAAACCCCGTCTCTACTAAAAATACAAAAAATTAGCTGGGCATGGTGGCGTGTGCCTGTAATCCCAGCTACTCAGGAGGCTGAGGCAGGAGAATTGCCTGAACCCAGGAGGCGGAGGTTGCGGTGAGCCGAGATCGTGCCATTGCACCCCAGCCTGGGTAACAAGAGCGAAACTCCGTCTCCCAAAAAAAAAAAAAAAAAAAGTATACAAAATTTATAACAGAAAACCAAGGATGGTACAGCACAGAGTACTTTCTTTTTAGTAATCAAATGACAACAAAAAAATACTAGTTGAAAGAAAAACAGGTTTTTCCAGATTTGTTAGATCATTCTCTTTACTTAATGATTAACACAAACCTTTGTTAAATTTCTGCTGAGAAATTAATGTATAATGTTTAATGAAAAAGAATAATTTTTAGTTAAGTTTTTCTCAACTTCAGAAGATTAATTTTATGGGAGGAGATTTGGAATCTTTTGTTTTTAATCCTAGTTTCCCTGAAACACCAGTTAGGTGTTCATGAACATACTCATGTGTTCACCTTTCTTACTCAATATAATTGTCAGGAATCTGGCAGAAACAGAGCCTAATCTCTGCCAAACAAAATTCCAGTATTTAACGAGAAAATACATTTTTTTATGCCTTAGCCAAAAATGCAAAGCCCTTTATATAAGCTAGTGGAATTAAAAAAGAAATCCTCAGTACCTAGTAACGGGGAAAAGCTAAAGAAACATTTCCAAGTCACTTACAAAAACTGAAAAAATAAAAATAAAGAACACACACACAAAGAAAACTGACTCTTGAAATAAAAGTTCACATAACAAATAGACAATAATTTTCTATGTAAAATATATTTTTGAAACAGTAAGATCTATTGTAAGAAAAATTAAATTTTGAAGCAAGATCACTGTTTAAATACATATCTTAATTTATTATATCCTAGTTTTGTTTTGTTTTTCTTTTTTTTTTTGAGACGGAGTTTCGCTCTTGTTACCCAGGCTGGAGTGCAATGGCGCGATCTCGGCTCACCGCAACCTCCGCCTCCCGGGTTCAGGCAATTCTCCTGCCTCAGCCTCCTGAGTAGCTGGGATTACAGGCACGCGCCACCATGCCCAGCTAATTTTTTTGTATTTTTAGTAGAGACGGGGTTTCACCATGTTGACCAGGATGGTCTCGATCTCTCGACCTCGTGATCCACCCGCCTCGGCCTCCCAAAGTGCTGGGATTACAGGCTTGAGCCACCGCGCCCGGCTTGTTTTGTTTTTCTTTGAGACAGTCTTGCTCTCTTGCCTAGGCTGGAGTGCAGTGGCACGAACTCGGCTCACTGCAACCTCCGCCTCCTGGGTTCCAGCAATTCTCTGCCTCAGCTTCCTGAGTAGCTGGGACTACAGGCACCTGCCACTACGCCCAGCTAATTTTTTGTATTTTTAGTAGAGACAGGGTTTCACCATATTGGCCAGGCTGGTCTTGAACTCTTGACCTTGTGATCCACCCGCCTCAGCCTCCCAAAGTTCTGAGATTACAGGCATGAGCCACCATGCACAGCCTATATTCTAGTGTTTCTTGGCAAATTTAAATTCTGGGAAATTACAAGGAGAAAATAACAGTTTTGATTTCTCTTGGGTTCTTATTCTTTGTTTCTGTTTTCTTTCTTGGAGATGGAGTCTTACTGTGTCGCTCAGGCTGGAGTACACTGACTATTCATAGGGGCAATAATAGTATACTATAGCCTTGAACTCCCAGGCTCAAGCAATCTTCCTGACTCAGCTTTCCAAGTAGCTGGGACTAAAGGTGACCAACACTCCAGGGGCCCTTATTTACTTTTACCCAGTATTCTTCCAATATGTAGTCATAAGCCTACAATTGACAAGTATAGGCCCATGCAAAAGATTTATTATCATTAATTATGGTGTATGTAGTCTTGGAAATCTCAAATTTAACAGAATAAGACAAAAAAAAAACCCAATAAAACACAACAAAACTCTAAACAGACCAAATTTATACAAAGCAAAATGGCTAGACTGTGCAAGTGCTTGATATAAGCAAATCAGTGGTTTGGGGAAAAAGGAAAGAAAAGTAAGTCCGCTATTATCATCTAACTTCACCTATCTCAAGATTTTTAGTTTGTCTGTGTACTAGATACATACAAGAAAAAAATGGAAAAATTAAAACAATTAATTTTGATCACAATAGAGGCCAACATAGACCTATTAACATGGATTGTTTAATAGTTTTTTGGTTCGGTTTTGTTTTGTTTTGAGATGGAGCCTCGCTCTTGTTGCCCAGGCTGGAGTGCAATGGCACAATCTCAGCTCACGGCAACCTCTGCCTCCCAGGTTCAAGTGATTCTCCTGCCTCAGCCCCCTGAGTAGCTGGGATTACAGGCATGCGCCATCACGCCCAGCCGTTTTTTGTTTGTTTTTGAGACAGGGTCTCCCTCTGTCACCCAGGCTGGATTGCAGTGGTGGGATCTTAGCTCACTGCAACCTCCACCTCCCCAGGCTCAAGCCTTCCTCCCACCTCAGCCTCCCAAGTAACTGGGACTACGAGGATGTGCCACAACACCCGGCTAATTTTTTGTGTTTTTGGTAGAGACAGGGTTTGGTCATGTTGCCCAGGCTGGTCTCAAACTCCTGAGGGCTCTGGTGATTCACCCACTTTGGCCTCCCAAAGTGCTGGGATTACAGGTATGAGCCACCACGCCTGGCCTGAATGTGGATTTATACAACTCTGAAGATTTTTAGTGGCCTAATGCTTTTTTGTTGTTGTTGTTTTCTTTTTTTTTTTTTTTTTTTTTTTTTTTTTTTTTTTTTGAGAGGGAGTTTCGCTCTTGTTACCCAGGCTGGAGTGCAATGGCGCGATCTCGGCTCACCGCAACCTCCGCCTCCTGGGTTCAGGCAATTCTCCTGCCTCAGCCTCCTGAGTAGCTGGGATTACAGGCATGAGCCACCATGCCCAGCTAATTTTTTGTATTTTTAGTAGAGACGGGGTTTCACTATGTTGACCGGGATGGTCTCGATCTCTTGACCTCGTGATCCACCCGCCTCAGCCTCCCAAAGTGCTGGGATTACAGGCTTGAGCCACCGCGCCCGGCCTGTTGTTTTCTTTTGTTTGTTTCTTTGAGACGGAGCAGTCTGACTCTGTTGCCCGGGCTGGAGTGCAGTGGCGGGATCTTGGCTCACTGCAACCTCCGCCTCCCGGATTCAAGCTATTCTCGTGCCTCAGCCTCTGGAGTAGCTGGGAGTACAGGCGCCCGCCACCACAGCGGGCTCATTTTTTTATTTTTTGTTTAGTACAGACGGGGTTCACCTTGTTGGCCAGGCTGGTCTGGAACTCCTGATCTCAAGTGATCCTCCCACCTCGGCCCCCAAAGTGCTGGGATTACAGATGTGAGCCACCGAGTCCGGCCGGTTTTCTTTGGTTCCTTTGTGGCACAGTTACTTTTAAAATTTCTGAATGAAAAAAGAATTCAGAACTGCTAATTATTATGAATTAGAAGGCTGACTCCTTCCAACTCTGAAATTCTAGCATTCCAAATTCAAGGCTCACGTTGCACTGAAGTTTTGGCTCTCTTTAGAATTGCAAGTCTGTTCCGTACAATCTCAACTGGTTGCTGTTGCGCTAGAAGTAATGAGTGAGCCTTTTTTTTTTTTTTTTTTTTTTTTTTTTTGAGACGGAGTTTCGCTCTTGTTACCCAGGCTGGAGTGCAATGGCACGATCTCGGCTCACCGCAACCTCCGCCTCCTGGGTTCAGGCAATTCTCCTGCCTCAGCCTCCTGAGTAGCTGGGATTACAGGCACGCACCACCATGCCCAGCTAATTTTTTGTATTTTTGGTAGAGACGGAGTTTCACCATGTTGACTAGGATGGTCTCCATCTCTCGACCTCGTGATCCACCCGCCTCGGCCTCCCAAAGTGCTGGGATTACAGGCTTGAGCCACCGCGCCCGGCCATGAGTGAGCCTTTAAATCCTTAACTCTTTCATTGCTTAACTGGAGGATGGTGTAATGGCAATGAGCAATGTGGGGCTATGTTGAACTCAGCAGGGAAAGCTTGCAGAAAAATTCCCATTACAAAGTTCAAATGCAAGAGTTTTTTTTTTTTTTTTTTTTTTTTGAAAAGTAGAATCAGAAAAGACTCACAAGATGTTGTATTTTATATTTTGTAACATGAGAAAATACAATGCTGGGCCAGCAATGAGTTAGTTATAGGGAAAAGTAAGAAAGGTGAGGATGATATCCATTTGCAGAGATCTACATCAATTTGATTTATAGGTTTCAGACCCCGTATGATATTCCAGTGTTTTTCAAACTTTAGCTGGCATCTATACCACCTAGAGGGCTTATTAAAAGGTTGCTGGGTTGCACCCTCAGTTTCTGATTCTAGGTTTGAGGTGGAGCTCAGGATTCTGAATTTCTAACAAATTCCCAGGTGATGCAGTTTGAAAACCACTAGATACCCATATACCATGCAGTTAGTCTACTAATTTTAATAAATACCATATCTATTCTACAATTTGTAAGCAAATTACCACATGAAATAGTGAAAATGTGGTTTAAAGTATTTTTGAAATGATAGTATTTGTTATCGGGGTTTTATTTCCCTTAATTTTCAAATACGGAAAAATGGGGACATAAAGTTGATTTTAATTATTGTTTAAATGCATACTAAAATTCAGCAATAATAGTGGTGAGTTAAAAATTCACGCATTTATGCAAATTTCTTTTTATCCACTAGAAATACATAACAAGGCTAAAGGCAGTGCCTCACACCTGTAATCCCAGCACTTTGGGAGGCCGAGGTGGGCAGATCACTTGAGCCCAGGAGTTCAAGACCAGACTGGGCAACATGGTGAAACTCCATCTCTATAAAACATTAGAAAGGCTGGGCACAGTGGCTTATGCCTCTAATCTCAGAACTTTGGGAGGCTGAGGTGGGTGGATCACCTGAGGTCAGGAGTTCGAGACCAGCCTGGCCAGCCTGGTGAAACCCCGTCTCTACTAAAAATAGAAATTTAGGGCCGGGCGCGGTGGCTCAAGCCCATAATCCCAGCACTTTGGGAGGCCGAGGCGGGTGGATCATGAGGTCGAGAGATCGAGACCATCCTGGTCAACATGGTGAAACTCCGTCTCTACTAAATATACAAAAAACTAGCTGGGCGTGGTGGCACGTGCCTGTAATCCCAGCTACTTAGGAGGCTGAGGCAGAATTGCCTGAGCCCAGGAGGCGGAGGTTGCGGTGAGCCGAGATCGCGCCATTGCACTCCAGCCTGGGTAACAAGAGCGAAACTCCGTCTCAAAAAAAAAAAAGAAAGTTAGCCAGGTGTGGTGGCACATGCCTGTAATCCCAGCTACTTGGGAGGTTGAGGAAGGAGAATCGCTGGAACCTGGGAGGCGGAGGTTGCAGTGAGCCGAAATCTCGCCATTGCACTCAAGCCTGGGCAACAAGAGCGAAACTCCATCTCTAAATAAATACATACATACATACATAACGAGGTAATTACAGGAGAAATGACATTATGTCTAGGATTTACTTTGGAGTGTTGGGGTGAGCAAGTGGAAGGACTGCTAGATGAAACAAGACTGACAAAAAGTTAAATTGTTGAGGATAAGTGATGAATATCATGCAGTTACTATGCTTTCTACTTTTGTGTAAGTTAAAAATTTTCTGTAACAGAAAGCTTTGAAAACTCCTATCTTCAATATTAAGTTTAGTTGACACTTAAGAAAAAATATGGACTGTGTTTAAGACATGGTTATTAATTAGCTGGGCATGGAGGCTGGGCTTGAACCAAGAGGTTGCAATGAGCTGAGATCACGCCACTGCACTCCAGCCTGAGCAACAGTGCCAAGAATCCGTATCAGAAAAAAAAAAAAAGAAAAAAGAAAATAGCAAGTGTGGCCGTGGATGCCTGTAATCCCAGCTACTTGGGAGGCTGAGGCAGGAAAATCACTTGAGCCTGGAGGTAGAGGTTGAAGTGAGCAGAGATTGTGTCACTGCCCTCCAGCCTGCAAGACAGAGTGAGACTCCACCTAAAAAAAAAAAAAAACTTTCTGCCAAAAGATTCTTTATTCCCTCATTCTTTATCCCACCAGATTGCTTGCAACTTCTAAAACTCACTGGCAGTTGCTTCTACAAACTCACAAACATCCTTCCTTGCTGCCTGCCTCAAAGGGGCAGTGGTTTTTTATGTTCATTGCTACTTGCCTGTTCAAGTTTTGTTACAGTGACTATACTATCTCCTGAGACAACCAAGCATAATTTTTTGGGGAGAGGGGTGTTATACTATTGCTCATATATTATACATTTTAAAAACTGACCTTTCATGCACTTACAGAGTTCCATTAACTAATGTGAAAACTGATGTCTTTTCTTTAAAAACATGGCATGACCTAATGTGTACCTTATGCCTATGTACAATGGCATAAGATATATTTAGGAGGTTACATTGCAGTATTTTTAAGAGGATGATTTTATTTTTTCTAAGAAAGTGAAACAAATACAAAGTAGTAAGATATAATTTTAAAGAATAGTATTTTATTGAATAAGTTTTATTCACAGAAAAATAAGCTTTAATCTACAATGAATATCAGATTATACAGCAGAAAGCAATTTTCTTAGTTTTCCACACTGATAGAAAGGTTCTTACTAAGTGAAAAAAGCCATAGTTATATTCACAAATATAGTACTCTGTCTCAAAACATTTCACATGATTATTCACAATACTAATACAATGAGATCAGTCATTCAGTCAGTAAAGTATAACGGCAATGAAACAAATGCAAAATCTAACATAAATTACATTAAAACCTTTGTTACGTCAAATCAAAAATGCAAATGTCTTACCAAATACAGAAAAAATGGTTAAATATATAGTAATTAAAAATATTACATTGATACAGAATAAGTGATAAAGTCCAAAAATCTATAGGTGTATCTGCAAGCTTCAGACTTCAAACTAGAATCTTACCACTCAAACATTAATGTAGCATTTGTCTAATTTTGTTTTGTTTTTGAGACAGTCTCACTATCACCCAGGCTGGTGTGGCGGCGCCAACTTGGCTCACTGCAACCTCTGCTTCCCAGGTTAAGTGATTCTTCTGCCTCAGTCGCTTGAGTAGCTGGGACTTCAGGCTGCGCCACCATGCCCAGCTATTTTTGTATTTTTGTAGAGACAGGGTTTCACCATGTTGGCCAGGCTGGTCTCAAGCTCCTGACCTCAGGTGATCCACCTGCTTCAGCCTCCCAAAGTGTCAAGATTACAGGCACCAGCCACCATGCCCAACACCATTTGTCTGACTTGAAGTTAACAATTGTCTCTTGGCCGGGCGCGGTGGCTCAAGCCTGTAATCCCAGCACTTTGGGAGGCCAAGGCGGGTGGATCACGAGGTCGAGAGATCGAGACCATCCTGGTCAACACGGTGAAACCCCGTCTCTACTAAAAATACAAAAAATTAGCTGGGCATGGTGGCGCGTGCCTGTAATCCCAGCTACTCAGGAGGCTGAGGCAGGAGAATTGCCTGAACCCAGGAGGCGGAGGTTGCGGTGAGCCGAGATCGCGCCATTGCACTCCAGCCTGGGTAACAAGAGCGAAACTCTGTCTCAAAAAAAAAAAAAAAAGAATAAAAAAAAAAAAACAAAACAAACAATTGTCTCTTGTTGGCCGGGCGCGGTGGCTCAAGCCTGTAATCCCAGCACTTTGGGAGGCCGAGGCGGGTGGATCACAAGGTCAAGAGATCGAGACCATCTTGGTCAACATGGTGAAACCCCGTCTCTACTAAAAATACAAAAAAATTAGCTGGGCATGGTGGCACGTGCCTGTAATCCCAGCTACTCAGGAGGCTGAGGCAGGAGAATTGCCTGAACCCAGGAGGCGGAGGTTGCGGTGAGCCGAGATCGCGCCATTGCACTCCAGCCTGGGTAACAAAGAGCGAAACTCCGTCTCAAAAAAAAAAAAAAAAACCACAATTGTCTCTTGTTATCCATGGAATGTTGGTTCCACAACCCCCTAGGACCTGAGGATGCTTAAGTCCCTTAGATACAATGACATAAGGCTGGGCAGTAGTGGTTCACGCCTGTAATCACAGCACTTTGTGAGGCTGAGGCAGGCAGATCAACTGAGATCAGGAGTCTGAGACCAGCCTGGCCAACACAGCGAAACTCGTTACTAAAAAATACAAAAATTAGCCAGGTGTGGTGGCGGGCGCTTATAATTCCAGCTATTCGGGTGGCTAGACCTGAGAATCCCTTGAACTCAGGTGGTGGAGGCTGCAGTGAGCTAAGATGGTGCCGCTGCACTCCAGCCTGGATGAGAGAGGGAGACTCTGCCTCAAAAAAAAAAAAAAAAAAAAAAAAAAGAGGCCGGGCATGGTTGCTCCTGTCTGTAATCCCAGCACTTTGGGAGGCGGATCACTTGCGGTCAGGAGTTGGAGAATAGCCTGGCCAACATGGTGAAACCCCAGCTCTACTAAAAATAAAAAATAAAAAATTAGTGGGGCATTGTGGAGCTTGCCTGTAGTTCGAGCTGCTTGGGAGGCAGAGGAAAGAGAATTCCTTGAACTCAAGAGGGGGAGGTTGCAGGGAGATGAGATCGCACCACCGCACTCCACTCTGGTGATGGAGGGAGCCCCCATCTCAAAAAAAAAAAAGTCTTAGTATTTGCATATAACGTATGCACATCTTCATCACATTATTTAGAGACAAGGTCTCGCACTGTCAACCAGGATGGAGTGCAGTGCCATGATCATAGTTCACTGCAGCCTCTGCCTCCCAGACTCAAATGATCCTCCCACCTTAGCTTCCAGAGTAGCTGGGACTATAGGCACACACCACCATGCCCAGCTAATTTTTGTATTTTTTTGCAGAGACAGGGTTTTGCCATTTGTCCAGGCTGGCATCATATACTTTAAATCATGTCTAGATTACTTTAATACCTAACACAATGTATTACGTTGATTCAAAAATAATAGCATTTTTTCACCAACCTTAATGCTATGTAAATTGTTGTTACACTGTTGTTTAACAATAGCATAACAAGCCAGGCGCGGTGGCTCAAGCCTGTAATCCCAGCACTTTGGGAGGCCGAGGCGGGTGGATCACGAGGTCAAGAGATCGAGACCATCCTGGTCAACATGGTGAAACCCCGTCTCTACTAAAAATACAAAAAATTAGCTGGGCATGGTGGCACGTGCCTGTAATCCCAGCTACTCAGGAGGCTGAGGCAGGAGAATTGCCTGAGCCCAGGAGGTGGAGGTTGCGGTGAGCCGAGATCGTGCCATTGCACTCCAGCCTGGGTAACAAGAGCAAAACTCTGTCTCAAAAAAAAAAAATAAACAAAAAACAATAGCATAACAATTTTGGCTTTTTCCTTGTATTATTTTGAATTTTTTTAAATTGTTTTTTCCTCAGTATTTTCAATTCCTCCTTGGTCGAATCCATGGATTCAAAACCTGCAGATATGAAGGGCTGGCTGTATATGTATTTATGATTGTCCTATTATATTAGTTATAAAGTGTCATTTAATATGTAGTGAAAGTTATGGTAGAGGCTGGGCACAGTGGCTCACGCCTGTACTCCCAGCACTTTGGGAGGCCAAGGTGGGTGGATCACGAGGTCAAGACATCGAGACCATCCTGGCCAACATGGTGAAACCCCGTCTCTACTAAAAATACAAAAATTAGCTAGGTGTGGTGGCGCACACCTGTAGTCCCAGCTACTTGAGAGGCTGAGGCAGGAGAATCGCTTGAATTTGGGATGCAGAGGTTGCAGTGAGCCGAGATCACGCCACCGCACTCCAGCCTGGTGACACAGCAAGACTCCGTCTTTAAAAAAAAAAAAAGGAGAGGGGGGCCAGACGCGGTGGCTCGCGCCTGTAATTCCAGCACTTTGGGAGGCCAAGGTGGGTGGATCACAAGGTCAAGAGATCGAGAACATCCTGGCCAAAATGGTGAAACCCCGTCTCTACTAAAAAATACAAAAATTAGCTGGGCATGGTGGCACTTGCCTGTAGTCTCAGCTACTCGGGAGGTTGAGGCAGGAAAACCACTTGAACCCGAGATCATGCCACTGCACTCCAGCCTGGTAACAGAGTGAGACTCTGTCTCAAAAAAAAAAAAAAAAAAAAAAAAAAAAGTTATGCTTTAGTGGAAAGAATAAAAGAATAGTTGAAAAAATAAACATTTGAGTTATTTCAAGAAAGGTAGCCTGGTGAAGTTTTTCACCTTCAAACTATGTCCCAGTCAGGGCTCTGCCACTAATTAGCTATAATCTTTGCACAAATTACATCAGCTTTGAGCCTCAGTTGCCTAACCGGTAAAATGAGAGGAATTGGATACTCTCTCTAAGATCACTTCCAGCTCTGTCATTCTATTCTATAATTCTGTTATGCTGAGGAAGAAATTAAATTCACATTGTGTTAACTGTATGAGTCAAGCTGAAAATGATTATTAAAGTGGGAAAAAGCCAATTGTTTCTCTTAGGAAAGCTCAACTAAATTTGAGAATAACTTTTTTCAAGTTTTAAAAAAGAATGTAAATATTTTTAGGGTTTTGACCTATTTATTTAGCAATAGGGTCTCACCCTGTCACCCAGACTGGAGTACAGTGGCACAAACATAGCTCACTGCTGCCTCAAACTCATGGGCTCAAGTGATCCTCCTGCCTTAGCCTCCAGAGTAGCTGAGACTACAGGCACGTGCCACCATGCCTGGCTAACATTTGTATTGACCTATTTATTTATTGTGATTTACATCTTAACTATGAGAAACACCAAAAAATATGAGTAAGCATCACTGAAAAGAATTATCATGTAAGAAGTTTTTCTAATTTTTAGCCCCAATTTCCAGGTCAAGACAAAGCCACAGAGAGGGAAAAGGATGTTAGGATGTGAGTTCATATTTACAGCAGGAACTTTACAGACATGGTCTCCTTGAGCTCTGGCAACCTTGTAAGATGGGCATTATTCTCCTTTCACAGATGAAGAAATTGCTATCTTTTTTTTTTAACAAGTAGATTTGGCTAAAAAGAACTATGTCAAATATTCCTTTCCATTCTCTTACTTGTCTAATGGCACTGATATATAACCTAGCCCTCTTCTCCCACCTCCTTAGCCCCTTTCCCCATTCAACACCTGCGTAATCAGGAATTGAAACAATAATTCAGGTTTAAAGGGTGTATTATATGAAACTAATGCTGGGGTGGTAGTCTCCATTCATAGTTCAAAGTACAAATTTCATCCACTGCAATGAAAACAGGAAAAACAAGTACTGAAATGTAAATAATATAACAACAAAAATAACAAAATATCGTAAGACACAGGGCCAAATCACATTAGATACACTCACTACACCCACTCTACCTTACCTTAGCCCGTAATCAAAGAGACAGGGGAAAAAAACAAATATAGCAGGAAAGGCAATATAAACCCATTAATTAATAAACTGGAATTTAGTTTGTAAATTCTAAAACCTCATTTCTCAAGAATTAAGACAATGCTTAAATGAGACAGCTTATCCTGTAAATAAATGTTTTTAAAAAAAGAAGAAAAAAAGACAATGCTTTTGATCAGCAGACTAAATGATTACAAATAAAGATAAGCACTTACTACAAAACAGGAATCTTTGTATGACTCAATGTAAAATAAAGTGGTGACTTGAAATTCTAGAGTGAACTTTATACAGAAAAGGAACGTCTACATGTAGACACTGAGAACTCTTGGGAGGGGGAAAAGATTTGGATATGGTTATAGTTTTGACTTTGCAAATGATCAATTTTTGCAGAATTAGATGGAAAAGATCCAGTGCTTTTTATAGTTCAAACACAGAAAAATGCTGGTAAGTCTCCAAAAATTTGATTAGAAGTTGGAGTGCTGAGTGATTTTAAGAACCTGAAGCAACAGCATTTCTAAACAATTCTTAAAATAAACTTGTTAGCCACATCAGCGTTGTGCATTAAATTTCACAACTCATGGAGAGGGGGAAAAAAAGTCTTGCTTAACTCTAAACACACGTTTTAGAAGAAGAATTTTAATGAAGTGTGGCTCCCAGAACAGGAAAAGTCTTATGTTAAAACAATTCAGTCCTTGAGTCCTTGGCTAACAACTGGATTGAACTACCTAACTGACTTGGAGCTGAAGTGTCCTGGAAAACATATTTAAAAATTTTTAACACTTTTCTCCCCTTGTAGAACACTTTAAATGTAAACTTAAAGTCTAGACTATACAGATCAAATTCAAGTTAATGACTATATAACCAAATTAAGTGGCAGACAGTGCAAAGGTGAAGAACTGAGGATTTATATGCTAAAACAGAAACAGGGCCATCATTATTTAATTTTTAAAACTCTCATTTAAATTTGCAATGTTTTGGCCAGGCATGGTGGCTCAAGCCTATAATCCCAGCACTTTGGGAAGCCAAGGCATATGGATCTCCTGAGGTCAGGAGTTTGAGACCAGCCTGGTGAAACCCAGTCTCTATTAAAAATACAAAAATTAGCTGGGCATGGTGGCGCTCACTTATAATCCCAGCTACTCAGGAAGCTGAGGCAGGAGAATCCCTTGAACCCGGGAGGTGAAGGGTGCAGAGAGCCAAGATGGCGCCACTGCACTCCAGCCTGGGTGACACAGCAAAACCCCACCTCAAAAAGAAAAATAAATAAAATGAATTTGCAATGTTTTAATGAATATCAAAGTAGTAATCAACAGAAATTAGAAGAACATAATAATACTCTTTCTCTTAGAAAGTACAACAAAAATAAAATTTTTTACAGTTTTACTCTCAAACTTTTTTCCGTAGTAACATGCCTTACTCACCTCTACAATAGTTTTGTTGTGAGAATCTTGTAATATAAACCCTGGATGTTCTATGAAGCATTTTTAAACTTCTAGTTTATACCCTACTGACTCTTATTCAAGTGTTTTTAAAAAACATTTAAACAACTGTTCTTCTTTTCTTGCCAATATTTTTATAATTTCCAAGAGGTTTTAAGGATCTTGAGAGAACATTTATTTCAGAAGTATCTACTACAATTACTAGTCAGGAAAACAAATGTAGGTAGAGGAAAGACTTAACATTTTGTCCTATATACATCTTAATCATCCTAACAGTAGAAACTCACATGAAACTTTAAGATACAAGATGATATGAGAATCTCAACATAGAAAGCTGTCACTATAACTACAAGCAGTATACAAACATGCTTCTACTTTTACCTACGTAAGCTGACAGATGTTTAAGATACTGGGTTAACAAAGATCTTTTAGTAAAGTGACTTAGGCAGGCTTAAACTAGCAAGGATTAAGGATGAATCCTTACTAATTAATTGGAAGATCTGAGACATATTTTATATTTCATTTTACAAAATCAGAAATATTTATTTTGAAACAAGATAAGAAGACATGGTCTACCTGTCAAAAAACTACCACTCAGAAATAGTTTTCAGCCACAAAGCAGGAAAAACAAAACCATTTACCTTTCACATTGGCACCAAAAAGGTTAACTGCCCTGCCTTCTTGGATTAGAAAAACTAAAGCTGAGTGATAAGTAGTTTTGCAGGCGTCTGAACATGCCTAAGCCTTTAAATCAGTAAAATACTTTCTAAAAATTCTGATTACAAAAGTAATATATACTTACAAAAAGTTTAAACAGAACAAAATGGAAAAAAAAAAACAGAAAGGCCCCTATAAAACCCCTCTGGGTCCCCTTCCCCACCCCCCTGAAGAGAAACCACATTTAATAGTCTGGTGTATATCTTTCCAAATCTTTTGTTCTATACATGTAAAAAACATACATACTTTGATTTGGCTCAGACTATACATAGTGTTTTGCCACTTGCATTTTACACTTAATAAATCTTTGACATCTTTTCATGTCAGTACATGTTGGCTTGATAGTATTCTATCATTAAATACCCTTTCAAAAATGGCAAATCACTTTAAAAAAATCATTTGCATCGCCGGGCGCGGTGGCTCAAGCCTGTAATCCCAGCACTTTGGGAGGCCGAGGCGAGCGGATCACGAGGTCAAGAGATCGAGACCATCCTGGTCAACATGGTGAAACCCCGTCTCTACTAAAAATACAAAAGTTAGCTGGGCATGGTGGTGCGTGCCTGTAATCCCAGCTACTCAGGAGGCTGAGGCAGGAGAACTGCCTGAACCCAGGGGGCGGAGGTTGCGGTGAGCCGAGATCGCGCCATTGCACTCCAGCCTGGGTAACAAGAGCGAAACTCCGTCTCAGAGGAAAAAAAAAAAAAAAAAAAAAAAAAAAAAAAATCATTTGCACAAGTACGTGTTTATAATGTTAAAAGAAAATGGACAGAATCCTAAAACACAACAACAAACCTCTAAAAATAATCTCTATCTTTCTACCACTGTGGAACAATTTATTCCTTTTTCACATAAAACGAATTATGTGATTGGGGAGATTAACTGTAATCTCCACATTTATATACAGAATGCTCCATTTGTTAAGCCTATCTGAAAAGAATAAAAAATCCAGAAGATTAATTCACTTACACTCAGAAATTAAGTCAGTATACTATGAATACCCATTGTGATCAATTATAATATGATGCTTCTTAGTCTAGGGTTTAAATTAAATAAGAGTAAAAAAAATTGGATAAATAATACAGCTAATACCCTGAAAAATCCAGAAACTCATAGATATTGCCAACTAAAATACTGCCATGTACATTTTTTTTTCCTACTTGGTAGCAAATGCTAATGGAATTCAATCCTGATTACTTAAAGTCGGTTCAAATCACACATTCAATCAGGGCAATAACAAGAACATAACACACCTACCACAGAGTTAGATTAAGACATAAAAATTTTTTGCTTGAAAGTAATGACTGTGTAGCACATGGGACATTTGTCAACTGCTTCAGCACATTGTTTACAAGTGACTAGATGTCCACAAGGAACAAAAACAATAGCAATATTTCTATCCATACAGATTTTGCAAAGCTTCTCCTCTTGCAGGCGCCTTAGCTGCTCTTCAGTACTAATCTCTGTACAAAGAGAAAAGAATTATGCCAGTTTTAGACCTTCTTAGTTGTTTAAATTCATTGAAAACATTTATCGAAACTCTACTACGTGCCAAGCACCCAACAAGTGCCAGGAGATATGAGGATGACTCACAAATGGCATCTGCTCTTTAATAGCTCACATGCTAGTGGGAGAGGATGTAAAATGAGGCTACGGAGGTTAAGCACAAAGTACAAAGTGATAAGTGCTATAATAAAGTTATGTACAAAGTGCTCTGGGACAAGATGAGAGAACAAGTTCTTCTGCTCAGGCCAGTTGGAGAAGGCTTTACAGGATGGCAGTGGCTGGGTCAGGGGAGGAGGGAAGTAGAGGTGTGACGTTTAAGTGTGGACAATAATTTGCCAGGCAGAAAAGCAAGGGTTAGGTAAAAGGAGCAGCATATGGAAAGGTCACAACTAATTCCAGAAACAGAGGGATGGATTTGAAGGACACTTCTGAAGTGAGACAAGTAGGATTTGGTGACTGATTGGATATGAAGGCTGAAGAAGAAAGACAAACCAAAAAATAAAAATAAAAATAAAAAAAGGAAAGTCAAACTAAAGTTGATTTCAAGACTGTCAGCTTGGCTGACAAGGATATGGTGATGCCACTAGGAAATATAAAAGGAGGTAGAAGTTTGGGATCTTCAGATATTTTTGAGTTGTTTTCCAGACAACCATATAAAAACATCTAGTAGCCAATTGAAGAGTTAAATCTTGAGGTCAGGAGAAGTCAGGGCTAGAGAGAGAGCCCTGGATGTCATCAGCATATAGGTGGCAATGAAGTACTTGCTTAATTCAGCCTTTCCCCAGATAGGTTTTGTGAAATGTTAATATGCCACAAAAAATGTGTTTCATGGTCACATATAACAATAATGACAACAGCAGCAGGAGTTAACAGGAATATAACATAAACAGTATGTGCTAGGCACTATTCCAGATGCATTACATATTTTAACCATATCTTTATAATCACAAGTATTTATTTAACATCTTTATAATCATTATGTACCAGTGGTTTGCAAATATGGCTTCCCATGAGAATAACCTGGGGCATTTTTAAACAACAGATTTCTGGGCTCCATTCAAAGACTGTAAAATTGGCAGGGCGCAGTGGCTCACGCCTATAATCCCAGCCCTTTGGGAGGCCGAGGCGGGCAGATCATGAGGTCAATAGATCGAGACCATCCTGGTCAACAAGGTGAAACCCTGTCTCTACTAAAAATAAAAAAATTAACTGGGCATGGTGGTGCACGCCTGTAGTCCCAGCTACTCAGGAGGCTGAGGCAGGAGAATTGCGTGAACCCAGGAGGTGGAGGTCGCGGTGAGCCAAGATCGCGCCATTGCACTCCAGCCTCGGTAACAAGAGCGAAACTCTGTCTCAAAAAAAATAAAAAGATTAAAAAAAAAACAGAACTGTAAAGTTTCTGGGGTTGGGCACACTGGCATTTGAGAACCACTGTCATCCAGGACAGGGCAGTACAGTACAATATAGGACAATATAGTCTATGTTCCCACTTAGAACTGTATAATGCATTTCCCTTTTTAACTATGGGGTTCCTTTTTCATGGCATCCTTTTAGTATCCTGTTGAACACTATTCTGAAAACGGGTTTGGGGAAGCAATGGTTTATTCAACAAATATTTACTGTATGCTTAACTAGGTTCTAGGCACTAGGGATACAAGTAACAAATACATAAACCTCAGGCCCCCAGTTGTTCATAGACAAGGAAAGAACACAAGCAAACAGGAAATTATAAATGGTATGATGACAAAGATAATTACAATGTGTTATGAAAAGCACAGGAAGGGTGTGTGTACGTGTGTGTGCATGCATGCATAAATGAAGGCCTCCTGGAGGAAATTACATCTAAAACTAGGTCCAGAAGAATGAATTAGGAGTTTACTAGGAGAGAGAGGCTATAGGGCAGGCGTCCCCAAACTTTTTACACAGGGGGCCAGTTCACTGTCCCTCAGACCGTTGGAGGGCCGCCACATACTGTGCTCCTCTCACTGACCACCAATGAAAGAGGTGCCCCTTCCTGAAGTGCGGCGGGGGGGGCGGATAAATGGCCTCAGGGGGCCGCATGCCCGTAGTTTGGGGATGCTTGCTAGGGTATAAGGGAAGTGGGAGAAGAGTGTTTTAGGCAAAGGAAATGGCATAAGCAAGCTCCAAGGAGAGACACAGAATGTGGCATGCAAGTGCACAGGCAAAGCTTGGGCACAGAATTTCAGAAAATAGCATGAGATGAGGCTATGAAAGCACGTCTGATCATGAAACACTAGGCAAGCCATGTAAAGGAGTTTGGACTTGATCCCGAGGGCTCTGGGAGCCAGTGAAGGGTTTTAAACTAGAGACAGATATGATCACATCTATGTTTCAGAAAGGTTTCTCTGGCTAGAGGGTAGAGGAAAGGATTATTTAATCTCTTTCCTTTTAAAAAGCACCCTCTTGGGCATAATAAAAACTACAGCCTTGGCCGGGTGTGGTGACTTAAGCCTATAATCCCAGCACTTTGGGAGGCAGAGGCAGGTGGGTCACCTGAGGTCAGGAGTTCGAGACCAGCCTGGCTAACATGGTGAAACCCCGTTTCCACTAAAAATACAAAAAATTAGCTGGGCATGGTGGCAAGTGTAATCCCAGCTACTCAGGAGGCTGAGGCAGGAGAATCGCTTGAACCTGGGAGGTGGAGGTTGCAGTGAGCCAAGATCCTGCCACTGTACTCCAACTTGGGCAGTAAGAGCAAAACTCTGTCTCAAAAAACAAACAAACAAAAACAAAACAACTATAGGCTCAAACATGGAATGTGTCAGAGATAAGAAGATAAAGCACTTACCCTCAAGAAGCTTGTTCTAAAGGGCAGAGCAGAAACCAGTTCCAAAATAGTGTAAAAAACAAAGCTCAGGCTGGGCGCGGTGGCTCAAGCCTGTAATCCCAGCACTTTGGGAGGCCGAGGCGGGTGGATCACGAGGTCGAGAGATCGAGACCATCCTGGTCAACATGGTGAAACCCCGTCTCTACTAAAAATACAAAAAATTAGCTGGGCATGGTGGCTCGTGCCTGTAATCCCAGCTACTCAGGAGGCTGAGGCAGGAGAATTGCCTGAACCCAGGAGGCGGAGGTTGCGGTGAGCCGAGATCGCGCCATTGCACTCCAGCCTGGGTAACAAGAGCGAAACTCCGTCTACAAAAAAAAAAAAAACAAAAAACAAAAAACAAAGCTCAACCGGGCGTGGTGGCTCAAGCCTGTAACCCAAGCCCTTTGGGAGGCTGAGGCAGGTGGATCATTTGAGGTCAAGAGTTTGAGACCAGCCTAGCCAACCTGGTGAAACCTGGTCTTTACTAAAAATACAAAAAAATTTAGCAGGGTGTGGTGGCACATGCCTGTAATCCCAGCTATTCAGGAGGCTGAGGCAGGAGAATCACTAGAACTCAGGCGGAGGTTGCAGTGAGCTGAGATCCCGTCACTGCACTCTAGCCTGGGTGACAGAGCAAGACCCTGTCTCAAGGAAAAAAAATATCTCTACCAGCACCAGGAGTAGGTAAGAAGGAGCTCCTAATTCTGCCGTGGGTACAAGAGAAAACTTGAGAGAAGTGACTTCTGAGCTGAGCTTTGAAAGATGAGTTCACAAAGTAGATTCAGGGAGTTGGGGGTAGAGTGGGGAATGGGACTAGATACACAGATACAGAAATTTTAAAAAATAAAAAATAAGCCGGGCACGGTGGCTGAAGCCTGTAATCCCAGCACTTTGGGAGGCCGAGGCGGGTGGATCACGAGGTCGAGAGATCGAGACCATCCTGGTCAACATGGTGAAACCCCGTCTCTACTAAAAATACAAAAAATTAGCTGGGCATGGTGGCACGTGCCTGTAATCCCAGCTACTCAGGAGGCTGAGGCAGGAGAATTGCCTGAACCCAGGAGGCGGAGGTTGTGGTGAGCCGAGATCGCGCCATTGCACTCCAGCCTGGGCAACAAGAGCGAAACTCCATTTCAAAAAAAAAAAAAAAAAAAAAAAAAAAAAAAGCAGTAGGAGAATTCTCATCTTTTTTGAGGGAGGACTGTCAAGAGCTTTGAGAACAATTATAGGTAAAGTACCCAAAAGTGTACTCAGTTTGAAACCTCTTTTTTAACCTTGGATGTTACTGGCAAGCACTATAGTGTCCATCATCCTTAAATGAAATATATGTACATTTTTTTCTTTTCTTTCTTTTTTTTTTTTTGAGACAAGATCTCGCTCTGTTGCCCAGGTTGAAGTGCAGTAGCATGATCATGGCTCACTGCAGCCTTGACCTCCCGGGCTCAGGTGATCTTCCTCATCAGCCTCCCAGGTAGCTGGGACTACAGGCACACACCACCATGCCCAGCTAATTTTTGTATTTTTTGTAGAGACAGTTTGTCTCTACAGTTTGTCTCATTATGCTGCCCAGGCAATATATATATATAAATAAAAGTGTATATATATACATACACTTTTTTTTTTTAATAAAGATGGGGTTTCACCACGATGGCTAGGCTGGTCTTGAACTCCTTACCTCAGGTGATCCACCCACCTCAGCCTCCCAAAGTGCTAGGATTAGAGGCGTGAGCCACCGCACCTGGCCAATATTTTTAATCTTCTTTCCATGATTAATGTAATGGTATTTTGAAATGCTATTTGGGAAGTAATTAGGTTTAGATGAGGTCATGAAGATGAGGCCCCCATGATGGGATTAGTGTCCCTAAAAGTAGAGGAAACGAGACTGGAGTACTTGCTCCATCTTGTCCCACCTACCCACAACCCATGCCATGTGAGGACACAATGAGAAGGCAGCCATCTGCAAGGCAGGAGGAAGGCCCTCACCAATAACCAAATCAGCCAGCACCTTGATTTTGGAGGCTCCAAAACTGTCAGAAATAAGTCTGTTGTTTAACACACCTAGTCTATGGAATTTTGCTATGGCAGTTTCAGCAGACTAACACACAGCATTAAGCATTAAGGTTATGTTTAAAAAATGTCCTTATCTGCCTGCCCCGGCCTCCCAAAGTGTTGGGATTACAGGCGTGAGCCACCACACCAGGCCCTTTCTTGCTCTTTAAAACAGCAACACATACCATTCTGTAATGAAGTCTGACTTGATTCATCTTGTGTACTGTCTTTCTGAGCATTCACTAGATCTGCAACCAGAACCTCAAGTGATTTATAGTTGCTCCCAGATATCTGAATTTTTTCCTCCATTGTTTTCTTAATGTCCTTGAAATTGAAACCCATTCGTATAGCTTCTTGTACCATAGGATTTTCAAAGATGGTATCATCTGAAATAAAAATTGGTGAGGAAAAAAAAATAGAATTTAAACAATTATTTTCATTATCACAATTCAATAGCAAAATATAGTTAAAAGGAAAAAATTAAGCAGCAAACAAAAGTACAAAAACAAACTAGCAAAGCAAAGCTGCTTTGGGAAGATTTTTTGAAATATTCAGGCACTGAAGAATCACTTCCAGAATCTTACAATTAATTGTAAAGGCAATGAGTAAGTATTTTATAGTGTTTTGGATTATTCAAGATTAGGGGCTTTAAAAATCTGAATTTTTTGAATCTAGCTATACTCATTAACAATTAACCTAAAGTGCTTAAAGAGTAGATGTTATTACTGAGTCACTAGCAATTATTTAGGAAAAATGGTGTGAAATCAGGGAAGTCCCAGTTTATAACCTTGAATGGATCAATTTCCTACCTCTCAAACTTCATTTCTGTAGCAGAGCGGGTAGGACTAGACAAGGCAAGAAAGTCAATGGAAACTTGTTTTTATGATACTCAAAGTAGAAACACAGCATGTGTAGAGAAGTGCTAAGAGAGAACACTTATACCCTCTGACTCATCAATTACACTCTTAGGTATTAAAAATGAGTGTGTATCTCTGCCAAAGATATGCAGAAGAATATTCATAGCAGTGTTATTATAATAGCCCCAAACTAGAAACAACTCAAATGTCCATCATCAGGTGAATAGATAAATAAATTGTGGTATATTCAGACACTACACAGCAAGAAAAAAAAAAAAAACTATTGCCACAGACAATATGGATGAATCTCATAGGTATAATGAGTAAAACATAATCATAATTCATCATTATGCCACAAAAGAGTACCTACTGCATGAGTCCATTTATAAGAACTTCAAAACTAATCTATGGTAATAAACAAAATTAATCTATGGTAATAGAAGCCAGAATATAACTTGGGGGTGAGTACTCATAGGGAAGGAGCATGAAAGAGCTTTCTAGGGTTATGGAAATGTTCTATATCTTGATCTGGGGGATAGTTACACAGATAAATATATATATATATTTTAACATATATATTTTAATATGTATTTAACATATATATTTTACTTAATATGTATTAACATATATATGTTAAAATTCATCAAGTAGAAAACTTATGATTAGGGTGCTTTAAGCACTTTACTCTATGTACATTATAGCTCAATAGATGCTTTTTGAAAGAGAGGAGGCCAGGTTCAGTGGCTCACACCTGTAATCCCAGCACTTTGGGAGGCCAAGACAGGGAGGAGATTCCTTCAAACCAGGAGTTTGAAACCACCCTGGTCAACAAAGCATGACCCTGTTTCTATTAAAAATATATATATATATAAAATAAGGCTGGGCATGGTGGCTCAGGTCTGTAGTCCCAGCACTTTGGGAGGCTAAGCCGGGCAGATGGCTTGAGCCTAGGAGTTCGAGATCAGCCTGGAAAACCCTGGCTCTGCAAAAAATACGAAAATCAGCTGGGTGTGGCTGCACACGCCTGTGGTCCCAGCTACTGGGAAGGCTAAGGCTGGAGGATCCTGTGAGCCTGGGAGGTGAAGGCTGCAGTGAGCTGAGACTGCACCAGCCTTGGCAACTAAGTGAGATGCTATCTAAATAAATAAGTAAATAAATAAGTAGAGGAGGCTGGAAGAGATGTAGAGATGTAATTGTAAAGAACATATATAGTAAATAACAAAAGGCATTTTTATGGTAGGAAAGTAACTTAAGATTTGTGTTTTGATAAAGAAAAACTCTGTTGGGAGGTTACAATGCAGACAAAAGACCAGTTAAGGGACTACTACAATTGTCCAGATGAAAAATAAGGGCCTGAACTAGAGCAGAATCATGGGAAAGTCTGAAGCAACATTAAAAAGATGGAATCCATCAAATCTGATGATTAATTAAATATAAAAGGATTACAGAGAGCAAAGAGCTTAGGAACAACATAAATTACTGGGCAACCTTGTGAACTGCAGTACTATTAACCAATACAGGAGAAAAAAGTGCAGGACTGGATTCAGTCTAAGTGGTTTTTAGAGATGCATTCTATGTGGAAATGTCCAGAGGGCAACTAGACATTGCTCCTTCCTGCTTCTCTTATCTTTGACTTTTCTTTCTTTTCTTTTCTTTTTTTTTTTTTCCAGTTTGTTTTGTTGCTCCTTTACTTCTGCCCACTTAATTACATGTTGGTGGCTTCCTTCCATTCCCTCATGGACCCTTCTTAAAAATGGTCTTTGGGCCGGGCGCGGTGGCTCAAGCCTGTAATCCCAGCACTTTGGGAGGCCGAGGCGGGTGGATCATGAGGTCAAGAGATCAAGACCATCCTGGTCAACATGGTGAAACCCCGTCTCTACTAAAGATACAAAACATTAGCTGGGCATGGTGGCGCGTGCCTGTAATCCCAGCTACTCAGGAGGCTGAGGCAGGAGAATTGCCTGAACCCAGGAGGCGGAGGTTGCGGTGAGCCGAGATCGTGCCATTGCACTCCAGCCTGGGTAACAAGAGCGAAACTCCGTCTCAAAAAAAAAAAAAAAAAAAAAAAAGCTCTTTTGCCGGGCGCAGTGGCTCAAGCCTGTAATCCCAGCACTTTGGGAGGCTGAGGCGGGTGGATCATGAGGTCGAGAGATCAAGACCATCCTGGTCAACATGGTGAAACCCCCTCTCTACTAAAGATAAAAAAAATTAGCTGGGCGTGGTGGCACGTGCCTGTAATCCCAGCTACTCAGGAGGCTGAGGCAGGAGAATTGCTTGAACCCGGGAGGCGGAGGTTGCGGTGAGCCGAGATCGGGCCATTGCACTCCAGCCTGGGTAACAAGAGCGAAACTCCGTCTCAAAAAAAAAAAAAAAAAATGGTCTTTCCAGATGCTTCCCCTACCAGTACCATCTTACTCTCATTTATACAGGTTTTATTATGCCCCTTCTTCAATGTCCTACAGGTATCTCAATCTCAACTTGCTAAAAACAAAAAGAAAGAACATGGACCCCTACCTGATACCATATACAAAAATTAACTCAAAATGGATCAAAGACCAGAATGTAAGAGCTAATACCATAAAAATCTTCAAAAAAAAAACCCAAAAAACAAAAAAAAACATAGGTATAAACCTTGGTGACCCTGAATCAGGCAATGGTTTTTTGTTTGTTTGTTTTTCAGACAAAGTCTTGTTCTGTGGCCCAGCTGGAGTGCAGTGGCGAGATCTTGGCTCACTGTAACCTCTGCCACCTGTGTTCAAGCAATTCCCCCTGCCTCAGCCTCCCAAGTAGCTGGGACTACAGGCGCACGTCACCACGTCTGGCTAATTTTTTTTTTTTTTTTTTTTTTAGTAGAGACGGGGTTTCACCGTGTTGGCCAGGACGGTCTCGATTTGACCTCGTGATCCACCTGCCTCGGCCTCCCGAAGTTCTGGGATTACAGGCGTGAGACACAGCGCCTGGCCACAATGGTTTCTTTTTTTTTTTGAGACGGAGTTCCACTCTTGTTACCCAGGCTGGAGTGCAATGGCGCGATCTCGGCTCACCACAACCTCCGCCTCCCGGGTTCAAGCAATTCTCCTGCCTCAGCCACCTGAGCAGCTGGAATTACAGGAACGTGCCACCATGCCCAGCTAATTTTTTGTATTTTTAGTAGAGACGGGGTTTCACCATGTTGACCAGGATGGTCTCGATCTCTCGACCTCGTGATCCACCCACCTCGGCCTCCCAAAGTGCTAGGATTACAGGCTTGAGCCACCACACCCGGCCCACAATGGTTTCTTAAATGCGACATAAAAAGCATGAGCAAAACCCCAAAAAACAGATAAACTAAATTTCATCAAAATTAAAGACATTTATGCTTCAAAGAACACCAATAAGAAAGTAAAAAAGGTGGCCGGGCGCAGTGACTCATGCCTGTAATCCCAGCACTTTAAGAAGCTGAGGCAGGCAGATTGTTTGAGCCCAAGAGTTTGAGACCAGGCAGGGCAAAAATGGTAAAACCCTGTCTCCATAAAAAATACAAAAATTCTGGCTGGGCTCCGTGGCTCACACCTGTAATCCCAGCACTTTAGGAGGCCGAGGTGGGTGCATCATGAGGTCAGGAGATCAAGATCATCCTGGCCAACATGGTGAAACCCTGTCTCTACTAAAATCCAAAAAGTAGCTGGGCATGGTCTTGCGTGCCTGTAATTCCAGGTGGTGATGCACACCTGGAGTCCCAGCTACCCAGAAGGCTGAGGCAGGTGAATCGCTTGAGCCAGGGAGGTTGAGGCCACAGTGAGTATGACTGCACTACTTGCACTTCAGCCCAGGTGACTAAGCAAGACCTTGTCTCAAAAAATAATTAAATTAAATTAAAAAATGGGCTGGGCGCGATGGCTCACACCTGTAATCCCAGCACTTTGGGAGGCCGAGGCGGGTGGATCACGAGGTCAAGAGATCGAGACCATCCTCGTCGACATGGTGAAACCCCATCTCTACTAAAAATACAAAAAATCAGCTGGGCATGGTGGCATGTACCTGTAATCCCAGCTACTCAGGAGGCTGAGGAAGGAGAATTGCCTGAACCCGGGAGGCGGAGGTTGCGGTGAGCCGAGATCGTGCCATTGCACTCCAGCCTGGGTAACAAGAGCAAAACTCTGTCTCAAAAAAAAAAAAAAAGGGCCGGGCACAGTGACTCACGCCTGTAATCCCAGCACTTTGGAAGGCCAAGGCACACAGATCACCTGTTCAAGACCAGGTCAGGAGTTCAAGACCAGCCTGGCTAATGTGGCAACACCATGTCTCTACTAAAAATACAGATATTAGCCAGGTGTGGTGGTGCGCACCTGTAATCCCAGCTACTAGGGAGGTTGAGGCAGGAGAATTGCTTGAACCTAGGAGGAAGAGGCTGCAGTAAGCCAAGATCGTACCAGTGAACTCCAGCCTGGGTGACAGAGCAAGACACTGTCTCAAAAAAAAAAAAAAAAAGTCAAAGGAGATTAAGAGACATTTCTACAAAGATTTATAAATGGCCAATAAGCACATGAAAAGATGCTCAGCATCCTCAACCATCAGGGAAATGCCAAACAAAACCACAGTGAGATACCATGTCACATCCACTGGAATGACTGTGATAAATAAGACAGACAATGAATGTAGAGAAAATGAACTCCTCATACACTGCTGGTAGGAATGTCAAAGGGCACAGTCACTTTGGAAATCTGTCTGGTAGTTTATCAAAAGGTTAAATACTGAACAACCACATGATCCAGCAATTCCGTCCCTGGATATATACCCAAGATAATTAAGAACATGACTATAGAAAAATTTATACATGGATGTTCATAGAACCATCATTCATAATAGTCAAAAAGCAGAAACAAGCCAAATGTCAACTGACAAATGGATAAACAAAATGTCACATTATTTATACAATGGACTCTTTCTACCATAAAAAAGAACTGAGTACTCATATATGCTACAACATAGATGCACCTTGAAGATATATATCACATGATTCCACTTATATTAAATGTCCTGAATAGGCAAATCTATAGAGACAGAAAGTAGGTTACTGGTTGCCTTGGCCTAGGGGCAGGGTGGGCAATGGGGAATGACTGTTGATGGGTGAGTATGGAGTTTCTTGTTGGGGTAATGACAGTGTTCTGCAATTAAAGAGTAGTAATGCCACTTGCTGCATAGAGGGTAGCCCTGCTCTGCAGAAGCAGTCATGGAGCAGAATTTATGTGGTTTTTTCTTTTTTGAGACAGAATCTCAGTCCATCACCCAGGCTGGAGTGCAGTGGCAATCTTGGCTCACTGAAACCTCTGCCTCCCAGGTTCAAGGAATTTTTATGCCTCCTGAGTAGCTGGGACTACAGGTATGCACCACCATGGCCAAGTAATTTTTCTCTTTGAGGTGTTTTGCTCCTTTTTGTCCTGGCTGAAGTGCAATGGTGCAATCTCAGCTCACTGCAACCTCTACCTCCAGGGTTCAAGCAACTCTCCTGCCTCAAGACTCCTAAGTAGCTGGGATTACAGGGGCACGCCACCACGCTCAGCTAGTTTTGTATTTTTAGTAGAGACGGGGTTTTACCATGTTAGCCAGGCTGGTCTTGAACTCCTGACCTGAGGTGATCTGCCCACTTCGACCTCTCAAAGTGCTGGGATTACAGGCGTGAACCACTGCACTCAGCAATTTTTGTATTTTTAGTAGAAATGGGCTTTTACGGCCGGGCGTGGTGGCTCAAGCTTGTAATCTCAGCACTTTGGGAGGCCGAGGCGGGCGGATCACAAGGTCAAGAGATCGAGACCATCCTGGTCAACATGGTGAAACCTCGTCTCTACTAAAAATACAAAAAATTAGCTGGGCATGGTGGTGCGTGCCTGTAATCCCAGCTACTCAGGAGGCTGAGGCAGGAGAATTGCCTGAACCCAGGAGGCGGAGGTTGCGGTGAGCCGAGATCGCGCCATTGCACTCCAGCCTGGGTAACGAGAGCAAAACTCCGTCTCAAAAAAAAAAAAAAAAAAGAAAGAAATGGGCTTTTACTATGTTGGCCTGGCTAGTCTTGAACTCCTGACCTCAAGTGATCTGCCCACCTCAGCCTCCCAAAGTGCTGGGATTACAGGCATGAGCCACTGCAGCCAGCTGAATTTATTATTTTTTATATATAACAAAAATAGAAGTAATGGTTGCACAACCTTGTGAATATACTAAAAAAAATACTAAATTATACAGTTTATAGGATGAAATTTATGATGTATGAATTATATCTCAATTTTAAAACATCAACCATAAACCAGAAGTCTCATTAAATGTCATAAAAAGAGTAATATGTATTGTAACAATGATTAAATACCACAGGATATTATCAAGAAATGTTATAGATGCTGGATGCGGTGGCATACAGTTGTAGTCCCAGCTACTCAGGAGACTAAGACAGGAGGATAACATGAGCCCAGGAATTTGAGGCTGCAGTGAGCTATGATCGTGCTTGTGAATAGTCACTGCACTTCAGCCTAGTCAACATAGGGAGACGGTCTCAAAAAACAAAGTGCTATAGTATCTTCGTTTCTTAGAAACTGTTAACAATATAGGCTAAACAAATGATTTATTAGGTTGTATTGTTTATGCTCATTATAAAACCCATATCAACTAATATTAAAGTAGCTCTCCTTCTCAAGCATATTTATGAATACCTACACAGTACTGTCTTGCCTTCTAATTCTTCTCTCTTTTTAGACGGAGTTTTTGCTCTTGTTGCCCAGGTTGGAGTGCAATGGTGCGATCTTGGCTCACTGCAACCTCCACCTCCTGGATTCAAGCAATTCTCCTGCCTCAGCCTCCCAAGTATCTGGGATTTCAGGCATGAGCCACCACGCCTGGCTAATTTTGTATTTTTAGTAGAGACCCAGTTTCACCATATTGGTCAGGCTGGTCCACCGGCCTCAGCCTCCCAAAGTGCTGGGATTACAGGTGTAAGCCATTGCACCCAGCTATTTGTAATTCTTGAGAGACTAAATAGATGATGCTACCAGTATAGGAATGGGGAGTCACTAAATACATTCAAAATTAAACTTTCTACTACTTTTGAAATATGATGCCTAAGTTGAAAATGAGATCTGCAGTGTGATGTAGGATTCAGAAGACCTTGCTTATAGTCCTAGTTCCACTATGATTTGTAATGTGACTGTGGGCAAGTCACTTAAACCTCTATGACTGTTTCTTCATCTGAAAAGTGGGGATAACACCAGGTGTGGTAGCTAACTCCTGTAATCCCATCAGTTTGGGAGGCTGAGGTGGGTGGATCATGAGGTCAGGAGTTCAAGACTAGCCTGGCCAAGATGGTGAAACCTGGTCTCTACTAAAAATGCAAAAATTAGCTGGGCATGGTGACGGGCACCTGTAATCCCAGCTACTCAGGAGGCTGAGGCAGGAGAATCGCTTGAACCTAGGAGGTGGAGTTTGCAGTGAGCTAAGACCGCACCACTGCATTCCAGCTAGGGTGACAGAGTGAAATGCTGACTCAAAAAAAAAAAAAAGAAAAAAAAATAGAAAAGTGGAGATAACAACTGTCTTCCTCGTTCAATTGTTATCTTTCTCTGCCCACTTTCTGAGTTTTAAAAGCTTTACTTCTCCATAAGGTAACAGGAGGTAAACAAACCAAACCTTACACGTCTGTGAAGAAGCTGGGGAAGGTACAATGACAGTATGGGATAAAGAAGGAGGAGGACTAGGGCTTATCATGGTAATGGCACACTAGTATAACACTGAATTCATAATTCTGGCTTACTTAAGGAACCCCAGGGACAAAAATACACTTCACCCTTTCTCATGATTTTAGCAGAAATGGTAATGAGACAGCCTATGAGTGTTCCTCCTGAACTTGGAAAAACTATCTGATGTCCTACTAACATTCTTTTTTTTTTTTTTTTTTTGAGATGGAGTTTTCGCTCTTGTTACCCAGGCTGGAGTGCAATGGCGCGATCTCAGCTCACCGCAACCTCCGCCTCCTGGGTTCAGGCAATTCTCCTACCTCAGCCTCCTGAGTAGCTGGGATTACAGGCACGCACCACCATGCCCAGCTATTTTTTTTGTATTTTTAGTAGAGACAGGGTTTCACCATGTTGACCAAGATGGTCTCGATCTCTTGACCTTGTGATCCACCTGCCTCGGCCTCCCAAAGTGCTGGGATTACAGGCTTGAGCCACCGCGCCCGGCCTAACATTCTTAATACAGACATGTCTGACTGAAATTTTTTTTCTTTTTTTTTTTTGAGATGGAGTCTCACTCTGTTGCCAGGCTGGAGTGCACTGGCATGATCTCGGCTCACTGCAACCTCTGCTGCCCAGGTTCAAGAGATTATCCTGCCTCAGTCTCCCAAGTAGCTGGGATTACAGGTGCACACCATCATACCCGGCTAATTTTTGTATTTTTAGTAGAGATGGGGTTTCACCACGTTGGCCAGGCTGATCTTGAATTCCTGACCTCAGGTGATCTGCCCACCTCCACTTCCCAAAGTGTTGGGATTACAGGCGTGAGCCAGCATGCCTGGCCTATGACTGAAATTTAAAAGTACTTCATTAAATTCTTTTTAATAAAATTTTTGTTTTATACACACACACACACACACACACACACACACACACACACACACATATATATATTTTTTAATTTTTTTTTTTCAGGGACGGGGTTTTGCTATGTTGCCCAGTCTGGTCTCAAACTCCTGAGCTTAAGTGATCTGCCTGCCTTGGCCTCCCAAAGTGCTGGGATTACAGACATGACCCACTGTCCCCCACCTAAATTTTTAATTTATAGTGATCTCATCTCAAATAAATATATTATGATGACCTTGAAAGAACATGCCTGTCTTTCCAACCCATAAATAATAACTATAATAAATTGGCAGTTAAATTAAAGGGATATTTAATTTAACAAGCATGTTTACCAATTCTTCCAGTTAGTGATGGTGTTTTCTCAGTAGTTCTTACCTATAATAGAAATATAAATTGTAAAAGTTAGAATTATTATTATTATTATTATTTTTTTTTTATTTTTTTTTTTGAGACGGAGTTTCGCGCTTGTTACCCAGGCTGGAGTGCAATGGCACGATCTCGGCTCACCGCAACCTCCGCCTCCTGGTCTCAGGCAATTCTCCTGCCTCAGCCTCCTAAGTAGCTGGGATTACAGGCATGCGCCACCACGCCCAGCTATTTTATTGTATTTTTAGTAGAGACGGGGTTTCACCATGTTGACCAGGATGGTCTCGATCTTTCAACCTCGTGATCCACCCGCCTCGGCCTCCCAAAGTGCTGGGATTACAGGCTTGAGCCACCGCGCCCGGCCAGAATTATTTTTGGTAGAGGCAATCATTTCAATTTGAAAAGTTAAATTAATCATAAATTTAAAATAAATTGGCTTTATTCCAATTCAGTATATGAATATTCACAAGAGGCATAGCCTGATGGAGCTAGAAGGAAGTTATAAAATTATCTAATCCAATCCTTCATTTTACAAAGAAGAAGCTGAGGCCCAGGGAAAATGAATGACTTTAAGGTAGAGCCATTTGGGCAACTCTTGTCTCCCATTTTAGTCCAGCGTTCTTTCTACCTATTACTAATGCCTTGGCCACCCCAGTTCATGATATTAATTTTATTTTTTTAATTTTTGAGACACAGTTTCATTCTTGTTGCCCAGGCTGGAGTGCAGTGGTACGATCTTGGCTCACTGCGACCTCCACCTCCCGGGTTCAAGTGATTCTCCTGCCTCAGCCTCCCAAATAGCTGAGATTACAGGCGCCGACCACCACACCTGGCTAATTTTTTGTATTTTTAGTAGAGACTGGGTTTCATCATGTTGGCCAGGCTCACCTCGAACTCCTGACCTCAGGTGATCCACCTGCCTTGGCCTCCCAATGTGCTGGGATTACAGGCATGAACTACCACGCTCAGCCCATCCTATCAATTCAGATACATTTTTGAGATTTTAAATACTGTCTGCAAAAAGTTTAAAACTACTTACGAGTACAAAGCATATTATACAAATACCTGATTTCAGAAGGCGAAGGGACTTTCAGTATTCTAGTTCTTCAAGCCCATTTTTGCCTACAGTAATACTTAAATCAGTTTATCCTGATTCCCTTTTCACAAATTTACTTCAGGTAAAGAATAAGAAAACACTTTTTAGCTTCTCTCTCTCTCTCTCTCTCTCTCTCTCTCTCTTTAAGAGATATTAGGTCTCACTTTCTCACTCAGGCTGGAGTGCAGTGGAGTGAACATGGCTCACTGCATCCTCTGACCCTCTGGGGTCAAGCAATCCTCCTGCCTCAGCCTCCCAAGTAGCTGGACTACATACAGGTAGGTATCGCATGTCTGGCTAATTGGTTTTTAAAATTTTTTGTAGAGACAGTGTCTCACTATGTTGCCTAGGCTGATCTCAAACTCCTGGGCTCAAGTGATCCTCTCTCCTTCGCCTCTCAAAGTGTTGCAATTATAGGCGTGAAACACTGTGCCAGGCTAGCTCTCACCTTTAAAGCCCATCATACATCGATTATTATTTTGTTTTTAAATTAAAATTTTTGTTTTGATGTAATGTACACATAAATTGATTTATACTAAACTGTGAATTTTACATGAAGAAATAACTAAAAACAAATGATATAATATTTGAGAATGCAAATTATATAATGAGGCTTACCAGACATTCCTCAAGTGAATGGGTTAAATGAATATTGTTTACATATTCTTGTCCCTTTTGTTCCAACAGATATTTACACCTAAACAATTAAAAGGATAAACTTTAGTAGCTGATAAATTAGTGAGTATAAGCAAAGATATAATCTCCATCATATTAATTCTATTAATGCCATTAACTTGTTTTTCAATACTTCTTTTTTTTTTTTTTTTTTTTTTTTTTTTTTGAGACGGAGTTTCGCTCTTGTTACCCAGGCTGGAGTGCAATGGCGCGATCTCGGCTCACCGCAACCTCCGCCTCCTGGGTTCAGGCAATTCTCCTGCCTCAGCCTCCTGAGTAGCTGGGATTACAGGCACGTGTCACCATGCCCAGCTAACTTTTTGTATTTTTAGTAGAGACGGGGTTTCACCATGTTGACCAGGATGGTCTCGATCTCTCAACCTCGTGATCCACCCGCCTCGGCCTCCCAAAGTGCTGGGATTACAGGCTTGAGCCACCGCGCCCGGCCTTGTTTTTCAATACTTCTAAGGAGCCACAAAGTAAAATGTTACCCAGTTCCCTATCTGACTGTCATTTTAAGGTTAAAAAAACTCCCTTTGTTAAGTTACCTCTGCTAATGTTAGTAGAGGAAAAAATATCAACTTGTGAACTTTCTAAAACAAGTTATTAAATTAGCACCTTGGCTTTTTTTTTTTTTTTGAGACAGAGTCACCCAGGCTGGAGTGCAATGGCGCAATCCTGACTCACTGCAACTTCCACCACCTGGGTTCAAGCAATTTTCCTGCCTCAGCCTCCCCAGTAGCTGGGATTATAGGCATGCACCACCATGCCTGGCTAATTTTTGTATTTTTAGTATTTTGTATTTTTAGAGACAGAATTTTACCATGTTGGTCAGGCTGGTCTCGAACTCCTCACCTCAAGTGATCTGCCCACCTCGGCCTCCCAAAAGTGCTAGGATTATAGGCATGAGCCACTGTACCCAGACAATCTTCTTAACAGGTTTTAGTTAGAGAATTAATCAATTGCCTATTAAAAAGGAATTTTTTAGGCAATTTAAGGCTAAGATTTCTTTTCAAATGATCGTTCCAAAATAATTGTTTTTTTTCTTTGAGAAGGGGTCTCACTCACTTGCCCTGGCTGGAGTGCAGTGGTACTGAGCGCAGTGGCATCATCTCAGCTCAAGCAACCTCTGCCTCCCCAGCTCAAGCAATCCTCTCAACTCAGCTTCACAAGTAACTAGGGCTAAAGGTGTATGCCACCATGCCTGGCTAAATTTTTTTGTGTTTCTTGTAGAGACAGGGTGTCACTATGTTGCCCAGGCTAATCTCGAACTCGAGCTCCAGCAATCCACCCACCTCAGCCTCCCAAAGTGCTGGGATTACAGGAATGAGTCACCACATCCTGCCCAGAGATTTTAAAATGTGAACAGTTGTGTGTCATGGAGATAATGAGATACATCAATATTTCCTAGGGGTATGATGGCTTCTTAAGGAATCTCCTTGGCTCTCATGCCAATCATAAAAAAGCCTACTTCCAACAACAAAAGAGTGCACATTTCCTAATTTGTATTTAGAAATGGAATAACCTAGAGGCCGAGTGTGGTAGCTCATGCCTGTAATCCCAGCACTTTGGGAGGCTAGGGCAGGAGGATCACCTGAGGTAAGGAGTTCAAGACCAGTCTGACCAACATGGTAAAACCCCGTCTCCGCTAAAAATACAAAAATTAGCTGGGCATGGTGGCAGGTACCTGTAATCCCAGCTACTCGGGAGGCTGAGGCACAAGGGGCAGAGGTTGCAGTGAACCAAGATTGTGCCACTGCACTCCAGCCTGGGTGACAAGAGTAAAACTTCGTCTCAAAAATAAAAACTAAAAAAAGAAATGGAATAATCTGGCCAGGCACGGTGGTTAACAACTGTAATCCCAGCACTTTGGGAGGCTGAGGCGGGCCAATTACCTGAGGTCAGGAGTTCGAGACTAGTCTGGCCAACATGGTAAAACCCTGTCTCTAATAAAAACACAAAAATCAGCCGGGCGTGGTGGTGGGTGCCTGTAATCCCAGCTATTTGGGAGGCTGAGGCAAGAGAATTGCTTAAACTCAGCAAGTGGAGGTTGCAGTGAGCCCAGACTGTGCCGCTGAACTCCAGCCTGGGCAACAGAGTGAGACTCTGTCTTAAAAAAAAAAAAAAAAAAAAAAAAAAGGGATCATTTGAATGTCATAGATATGATACATAAGCAGTGGATGTTTTGGCATCAGAGAAGGCTTAGGTGGGTTTTTTCCTTATTTTTATAAATCTGGCATGAATTTCAAGCCATAGTGAAGGCAGAAATCATTGAGGTAAAAAGTAATTCAAGTCTCCCACTGCATGCTATCCAACTTGCCTGTGAATGAATGAATAATTGAGTATCTTACCCTGGATACCATTTAGCATGTTGTTCCCAAGGGTCTTCACTGGGCTTCCAATCAGTTAGCCCTCCTCCACAGTGAAAGCACTTTACTTTATCACCGTCACCTAAGAAAACACACAAGAATATATGTATTTGTGCAATTAGAAGCTTACACAAAAATATTCAGTTAACACCTAAAAATTAAGCACATCGCTGGGCGCGGTGGCTCACACCTGTAATCCTAGCACTTTGGGAGGCCAAGGTGGGTGGATCACCTGAGGTCAGGAGTTCAAGACCAGCCTGGCCATCATGGAGAAACCCCATCTTTAAAAAAAGAAAAAAAAAAATTAAGCACATCTAAAAAACATGAAAATCTCACAGCTTAAAACAAGACATTCAAATTCACATCTAAGTAACACATATGATCTTTATCATTTGAGGAAGAAATACTAAATTCACTGATTCAATCTGAGGTATTTTTACAGAACAAAAATAAAACTACCCAAGTTTTACATTAAAAAATTAAGATTGTGGCCGGGTGTGGTGGCTCACGCTTGTAATCCAAGCACTTTGGAGGCCAAAGCGGGCGGATCACCTGAGGTCGGGAGTTCAAGACCAGCCTGACCAACATGGTGAAATCCTGTTTAAAAAAAAAAAAATTAAGATTGCTACTTTCTTTTTTTCTTTTTGAGACTGAGTCTTGCTCTGCTGCCCAGACTGGAGTGTACTGGCACAGTCTCAGCTCACTACAACCTCCGACTCCTGAGTTCAAGTGATTCTCCTACCTCAGCCTCCCAAGTAGCTGGGATTACAAGCATGAACAACCACAACCGGCTGATTTTTTATATTTTTGGTAGAAACGGGGTTTTACCATGCTGGCCAGTCTGATCTTGAATTCCTGACCTCAAATGATCCGCCTACCCTGGCCTCCCAAAGTGCTGGGATTACAGGCGTGGGCCACCGCACCCAGCATACTTTCTTTTTAGTATGTTATTTGGGCCACCAATATTGTACTTACAGTTTCAAACTATGAAACTTTAAAACAAGTTATTTTCCAAGTATTTAGTAACATCAAAGTTCTACATAATGGAATTATGAGAGAAGTTTCTCTAAGTTTACAGCTACATGACACTAAACAAACCTTCACGATTACTATATAATGGTACGTAAATAAAATATTTTGAAATAACCAATATTATAGGTATTATTCAATCTTAAAATAAATGGGTCAAATATATAATGGCATAATTTTTAAAAATATGTTTAGAAGCATTCACACCAATGGCCCTTCCTGGCATGTCTACCACAGTCCCATTTGAAAAGCACTCATATGAAGCACAAAGCATAATACAAGGCAGCTTGCATATATGTACTCTGTGTACTAAAGGCAGATGTCAATTTTAATACAGTATGAGCCAAACTAAACTCTCTAATGTTAGCTCTTTTTTATAAAGTTATTGTGGGCCAGGCACAGTGGCTCACACCTGTAATCCCAGCACTTTGGGAGGCCAAGGTGGGCAGATCACAAAGTCAAGACATCAAGACCATCCTGACCAACATGGTGAAACCCTGTCTCTACTAAAAATACAAAACAGCTGGGCGTGGTGGCGTGCACCTGTTGTCCCAGTTACTTGGGAGACTGAGGCAGGAGAATTGCTTGAACCCAGGAGGGGGAGGTTGCAGTGAGCCGAGATTGCACCACTGCACTCCAGCCTGGTGACAGATTGAGACTCCGTCTCAATAAATAAATAAATAAATAAATAAATAAAGTTATTGTGAAGATAAGCATGGTAGCTCACGCCTGAAATTCCAACACTTTGGGAGGCTGAGGTGGGCAGATCACTTGAAGTCGGGAGTTCGAGACCAGCCTGGCCAACATGGCAAAACAAAAATTATCCATGCGCGGTATTGGTACAGGTACGTGCCTGTAATTCCAGCCACTCAGGAGGCTGAGGCACAATAATAGCATGAACCCAGGAGGCAGAGGTTACAGTGAGCCAAGATCATGCCACTGCACTCCAGTTTAGGTAATGGAGTAAGAGACTGTCTCAAAAAAAAAAAAAAAAAACAGTGACAGGTGCAGTGGCTCACGCCTGTAATCCCAGCACTTTGGGAGGCTGAGGCCGGTGGATCACCTGAGGTGGGGAGTTTGAGACCAGCCTGACCAACAAGGAGAAACCCCGTCTCTACTTAAAATAGAAAATTAGCTGGGCGTGTTGGCGCCTGCCTGTAATCCCACTACTCGGGAGGCTGAGGCAGGAGAATTGCTTGAACCTGGGAGGCAGAGGTTGCGGCAAGCTGAAACTGTGCTATTGCACTCCAGTCTGGGCAACAAGAGTGAAACTCCATCTCAAAAAAAAAAAGTTATTAAAGTTATTGTGGGCCGGGTGGTCCAGCCTGGGCAACAAGAGCGAAACTCTGTCTCAAAAAACAAAAAAAAGTTATTAAAGTTATTGTGGACTGGGTGTGGTAGCTCATGCCTGTAATCCCAGCACCTTGGAAGGCTGCGAGGGCAGATCATGAGGTCAGGCGATTGAGACCATACTGGTTGTGGTGAAACCCCGAAGAAGAGAAGGGAGGGGAGGAGAGGGGAGGAGAGAGGAGGGGAGCAGAGTGGAAGGGAGAGGAGGGCAAGGGAGGGGAGGAAAGAAAGGAAGGGAAGGAGGGAGGGAAAAGGAAAGAAAGAAAAAGTAGAAAGAAAAAAAAAGTTATTGTGAAGCTTAGAGAAAAATGCATGAAGTATACATACTGTGCACATACAATAGGTGCTCAAAAATCAAAGTATTTTATTAGACCCACTTTGTTATTGGGGATGTCTACCATCTTTTGCATATTATTACTTCCTAAAAACAATTACATGAAGAGAAACATGACTCATAATATGATAGTCTTTTTCACATAAATTCAGTAGTTACATTACAGGTTCAACATAAGAGTTCACAGAATAAGATGAATATAGGTATAATCATGCCAAAATATACCTAAATATTTACTAGTTCGGGGGGCTAAAGGCATCTATTTACTTTTTAGGAGCCCTGGCATAGTTGGGAAGTTATTTATTGGTTTTATAATAAAGTTTACCTAAAGCATAAAATCCAGCTCTTGCAAGCTGCTCCTTGTTAACTGAGTATATCCACGTCCCAAAAGTAATGATCCGTGCTTCATAATCTGCCATGGATGGATTTCTTGGAAGATTTGTTGAATTTGGGTAATTCCTATCAGAACTCACAGGATCAGATTCACTTCGGATATTAAGATTGCGGCCCAAAACAAAGAAGCAATTAGGAAAGTGTCGCCTGTGTTCTGACCAGGCACGATCACAAGGTTCCCAATTTTTCAGTTTTCCACCACAACAAAAGCACTGCACTTGGTCATCAATACCTGTGTAGTAGAGTCCAGCACTCGCTAACTCTCTTGGGGTTAGGTGGGCATAGTCTGGCCAGTTCTGAAAGGATTTCAATCTAGCTTCTTCACTATGCATGGCAGGGTTCCTCGGGTATATGGTGTCTGATATATCTACAACCTGCCCAGTTCTCAAAAGATAGTCTGCATGTGTCTCAGATGGCCTGTCTAAAGCAAAATGATTTCTGCTTCCCAGATAGTTTTCAACTTTGTACTGACCATTCTGGATACCAGGATTTGTAGGTTGCGTGGCACTATTTTCAAAATAAAAGCCGTTGATAAATCTGCAATTTGGGGATACTTTCCTGTGTCTTCCAATTGCTGAGTCTCCATATTGCCATCTATCTACGGCTGCATGACAACTAAAGCACCGCACAGTATCTCCTTCACCAGTATAAAGAAACCCTGCTCTTGCCAGTGTTGATGCTGAAACGGGACTACTACTTGGAAAATTAGCAAAAGTTTTTAATCTATTAAACTCTTCTACAAATTCTTCATCTTTATTGATGTCTGCAGGTACACAAGTTTTAGATCCTTCAAAACTGTTAAAAGTCATCTTCTCTTGAAAATAGGACTTGTCCACCTTTTCTAAAAAGAGAACATTATATTAGGAAATCCAAAATGTGAAACATAAGCAATAGACTTTTGTTACTAGGAGCTAACAAATTATCCACTTAGGACATAAAAATAATGACACGACCTCTAAGAAACATTCTAATTCTAAATACTAGAGTTCAACATTACCACATAATTCAAGTCATAAAGTAAAATCGAGCATTTTTTTTTTTTTTGAGGAAAGTAATATTTAAGCAGGTAGAATAAAACTAATAATTTTTAAATGCTAATTTTACATAAATATGGAACTGTGATGCAGAATATATTATAATTATTAACCATGTCAAATCATTAATTAGGAAAAACAAAAGAAGCATAAAATATGCAGATTATCAAAGTCTATCCATAATTGTTATAATGAATCATTGTATATTCAAGGCATCAAAATTCAGTTTTTACAAATTAAAAAATGTTCAGAATGTTAATGAATTAATTTTTAATATTTCTTTGCTTAGCAAAATATGTTTCTATTTATTTATTTATTTATTTATTAAGATCCTCATTGTAGAAACTGAGTAAACTTCCTGGATGACTCATGCAAGTATCCATGGTGAGGGTCTCTTCTGATTAGAGAAAATGGAATTGAAGCAAAATATGTTTTAATATAATATTGGTTCCAATGTGTTCTTTTTTTTTTTTCTTTTTTTTGAGACAGAGTTTCGCTCTTGTTACCCAGGCTGGAGTGCAATGGCACGATCTCGGCTCACCGCAACCTCCGCCTCCTGGGCTCAAGCAATTCTCCTGCCTCAGCCTCCTGAGTAGCTGGGATTACAGGCACACGCCACCATGCCCAGCTAATTTTTGTATTTTTAGTAGAGACGGGGTTTCACCATGTTGACCAGGATGGTCTCGATCTCTTGACCTCGTGATCCACCCGCCTCGGCCTCCCAAAGTGCTGGGATTACAGGCTTGAGCCACCGCGCCCGGCTCCAATGTGTTCTTTAAGAGTATCAAATATTTCTGATTTTCATGCATGAACAAGAGCTCATTTTTTGTTGGAACTGGATAATTCCAGATATACATATAATACTGCCCTCTACAGGGTGGCTCAGGAAAAATTCTAAGTACTTGGAAACCTTAATTGCTATTACTTTTTTCTTTCTTTTTTTTTTTTTTGCCCATGACACAGCCCTTGGGAGGTCCTGGGAACATGTGCCCTGCAATTACTTTTACTATTAACTTCCCCTGGTCAAGGAACAATCTGTTCAAATGGAAGATAAGTATTGTTGCAATCTTATTAGAGCTGCCAATTTACAGCTGTGTAATGTTTAACCCAGATAAAATACTAAAGGAAACCCATTAGGTTATGAGAAGGGTGGCAAGATAATTTATGTTCCAAACCTGGACACTTCTCAAAGTGAAAAATTACACTAGTAATAATCACACTGGGACAATAGGCATAAATCAGGGTTGCCCCAGGTAAACTAGAGCATATGGCAACCCTAGCTATGAGGCAAACCTGGTTCTCCAGAATCTCCCGCATTGCCTGATAACATGCTCAACATAAACTTTTCAAACGCAAAATGAGAGAATGGACACAATGACTCTGTCTCTATATTGTATGTGCATTAATTGATTTCTTGAGAAGAATTAGCCAGCTCTTTTGCCTTTATGTTGACACTATATGTCTTAGAATTTAATCTCTCCTGGAGTAATGTTCAACACAAAGCAAGCTGGCAGTGGACATCAGTCTTTCCTGGCCATGTGAATTTATCATGGTGTTAACTCATATACCTCAAGAGCTGAGTTATATCTGCACACAACTTTTGGAATATGGTCTCCATGACTTTCTTTTTTTTTTTTTCTTTTTGAAACAGAGTCTCGCTTTGTTGCCCAGGCTGGAGTGTAGTGGTGAGATCTTGGCTCACTGCAACCTCCGCCTCCCAGGTTCAAGTGATTCTCCTGCCTCAGTTACCCGAGTAGGTGGGATCACAGGTACCCACCACCACATCTGGCTATTTTTTTGTATTTTTAGTAGACACAGGGTTTCATCATGTTGGCCGGGCTGTGAGTCAGTAAAATCACTTGAACCCAGGAGGTGGAGGCTGCAGTGAGCCAAGATCATGCCACTGCACCCCAGCCTGGGTGACAGAGCGAGCATCTCAAAAAAGGGAAAAAAAAAATTGACAGGGCCTGGTGGTGCATGCTGTAATCCCAGCTACTCAGGAGGATGAGGCAGGAGAATCGCTTGGACCTGGGACACGGAGGTTGCAGTGAGCAGAGATCACACCATTACACTACAGCCTGGGCAACAAGAGCGAAACTCCGTCTCAAAAAAAAAAAAAAAAAAAATCGGCCAGGCGCGGTGGCTCAAGCCTATAATCCCAGCACTTTGGGAGGCCGAGGTGGGTGGATCACAAGGTCAAGAGATCGAGACCATCCTGGTCAACATGGTGAAACCCCGTCTCTACTAAAAATACAAAAAATTAGCTGGGTATGGTGGTGCGTGCCTGTAATCCCAGCTACTCAGGAGGCTGAGGCAGGAGAATTGCCTGAACCCGGGAGGCAGAGGTTGCGGTGAGCCGAGATCGCGCCATTGCACTCCAGCCTGGGTAACAAGAGCGACACTCCGTCTCAAAAAAAAAAAAAAATCTGTTACATAACTAAAAGAAGATGGAGACTTGGGTTAAAAAGAAGTCACATAAAAGCAATCCTCCAGATTAAAACATTGGGATTTTAATTAATTACAAATTCAACATGAGCCAACACTACAAGTCTACTAAAAAACAGCAACTTCAAGCTGCATTAGTGTCCACATGTGCAACATCCAGATCCAATTCAGCTACCAAGGGATATTATTTCCAGTTCCAAATACATTTTGGAAGGGATATTAACAAAGTTTAATGTCCTTAGGGAGCTATCAGGATGATGAAAATATTATCATATGAGAAATAGTTGGAATTGCAAAGGATATTTATCCCAAAGGTTGTTAAAATTGTGAGGGGAATGGTAGAGAGGACAGAATTACTACCTTAAGATATCTAAAAGGTTATCACGTAGAAAAGAGATTCAAATTTTGTATAGCTTGAGGGCAGAATTAAGATCAATAAATACAATTATAAACAGTAGATTTTAACCCAAAGATCAGCTTTTTTTTTTTTTTTTTTTTTTTTTGAGACGGAGTTTCGCTCTTGTTACCCAGGCTGGAGTGCAATGGCGCGATCTCGGCTCACCGCAACCTCTGCCTCCCGGGTTCAGGCAATTCTCCTGCCTCAGCCTCCTGAGTAGCTGGGATTACAGGCACGTGCCACCATGCCCAGCTAATTTTTTGTATTTTTAGTAGAGACAGGGTTTCACCATGTTGACCAGGATGGTCTCGATCTCTTGACCTCGTGATCCACCCGCCTCGGCCTCCCAAAGTGCTGGGATGACAGGCTTGAGCCACCCCGCCCGGCTCAAAGATCAGCTTTATAACAATTGACAGTAGCACAAAATAAATTGAGTTGCCTTGTAAATTATGAGTTCCTCTTACCACTGGAAGGAACTTCAGCATGGACTAGGAGACTGGATTAAACATTTCCAAGTCTATAATTATCCTGAAGCATTAATGTTCAGTATAATTCAAAACACATGAGAATTATCTTCTCTGAGGTGTTAAATTTTATTTCAAGTCAATCAAAATAGATATAAGTGGCCAGGCACAGTGGCTCACATCTGTAATCCCAACACTTTGGGAGTCTGAGGTGGGCGGATCACTTGGAGTAAGGAGTTCAAGACCAGCCTGGCCAACATGGTAAAACCCCATTTCTACCAAAAAATACAAAATTAGCCAGGCGTGGTGGCACACAGGAGGCTATTCGGAAAGCTGAGGCAGGAGAATCACCTGAACCTGGGAAGCGGAGGTTGCAGTGATCTGAGATCACGCCACTGCACTCCAGCCTGGGTGACAGAATGAGACTTCATCTCAAAAAAAAAAAAAAAAAAAAAGAAAGAAAGAAAAGAAGAAAAAGGTATAGGCCATGCACGGTGGCTCACGCCTGTATCCCAGTACTTTGGGAGGCCAAGGCAGGTGGATAATGAGGTCAAGAGATCGAGACCAGCCTGGCCAACATGGTCAAAGCCCGTCTCTACTAAAAATACAAAAATTAGCTGGGCGTGGTGGCACACTTGTAGTCGCAGCTACTCAGGAGGCTGAGGCAGGAGAATTGCTTGAACCCGGGAGGCAGAGGTTGCAGTGAGCCCAGATCGCACCACTGCACTCCAGCCTGGCACCTGGCGACAGAGCAAGACTGTCGAAAAGAAAAAAAAAGGTATAAAATCAAATATATTCTCATTTCATAATGGTAGATGCTTTGTGTAGTTTAAGTAGCTACCCTATTTCAGAAATATTAAGTAAAACTCTATCATTCAACATGAGCAGCAGAATCTTAATTTGAAGCTTTTTTTTTTTTTTTTTTTTTGAGACAGAGTTTCACTCTTGTTATCCAGGCTGGAGTGCAATGGTGCGATCTCGGCTCACCGCAACCTCTGTCTCCTGGGTTCAAGCAATTCTCCTGCCTCAGCCTCCCGAGTAGCTGGGACTACAGGCGTGCACCACCATGCCCAGCTAATTTTTTGTATTTTTAGTAGAGACGGGGTTTCACCATGTTGACCAGGATGGTCTCGATCTCTTGACCTCGTGATCCACCCGCCTCGGCCTCCCAAAGTGCTGGGATTACAGGCTTGAGCCACTGCGCCCGGTGTAATTTGAAGCTTTTGAGTGGAGATCTTATCTTCCCAGAGGTTATTTCCAAGCTAACAGTTCAGATTTCACTGTTTTGAAAAGTAATATTTATTTAGAAGCACTCACGTGAACAATATATACACATTAGCAGAGTTTGAGTTTTTTGAGAAGGGTGGAAAAACAGAATTACCATAGAGTTTAAGAGTGAGGCAGTGGCGGCGGAGAAAAAAATTTAAAAATAAAAAATAATAAAAATAAATTTTAAAAAAAGAGTGAAAGGTGGGACAAGGTGTGGTGGTTCACGCCTATAATCCCAGCACTTTGGGTCGCCCAGGTGAGCGGATCACCTGAGGTCAGGAGTTTAAGACCAGTCTGGCCAATGTAGTGAAACCACGTCTTTTAGGAAAAAAAAAAAGAAAAAGAAAAGAGTGAAAGGTGGAAGGATGACTGATGAAAGACAGAAACCTTGAGTTTGAAGGAAGGCACCAAACAAAAAGGGCAAGATAGGGTAAAAAAATATAGAATCTAAGTGAAATGGAGGTTGGGAAAATGACACCACAGAAAACAAGTACATATGGAGCAGAAGAATTGTGAATATAGAAGAAAATAGTGTATGAATATTGGACAGGGTGACAAAAACGCTTTTGATGTGAAAAGGTGTGGGTGCGATAAAGAATGCTGGGTTAATTTAAGGCTCTCTGTAAAAGCATCTTCAGGCTTTGTACTGGGTAAGCGGAAAGGCAGGAAGGCACGGAAAGAGAACAATGTCAAAGAAAGCTTTTGGCATAAAGGGGCTGGGCAGTCAGGAATCTTAAGGGGAACAGTGGTTGGGAAAATAGCACTATGGAAGCCAAAAATGGGACAAAAAGGTCCAGCAAGCAATGGTACATGTCTAAATGAAGGGTTTGGAAGATTCTACAATGGTGATATGTGAGGTTTTACAGTATACATGTACATATACACATTTAGTCCAGTCCACTGTATAAAGAGAGCCACCAAGAGGTACCAAGGAGAGGAGGTCGACTGCTAACCCAGTGAGAATGTGGGAATATGGGACTGGGGGAAGCAGAGACAAAGGCACACACAAAACCCTGGTGTCTGTATATGATACAAAAGTTTCTATTTCTCCCTGCCTTTTTTTTTTTTTTTTTCCTGAGACAAAGTTTCACTCTTGGTCACCCAGGCTGGAGTGCAATGGCATGGTATCTGCTCACTGCAACCTCTGCCATCCCAGGTTAAAGCAATTCTCCTGTCTCAGCCTCCCAAGTAGCTGGGATTACAGGCGCCTGCCACCACGCCCAGCTAATTTTTATATTTTTAGTAGAGACAGGGTTTCAACACATTGGCCAGGCTAGTTTTGAACTACTGACCTCAGGTGATGCGCCTGACTCAGCCTCCCAAAGTGCTGGGAATACAGGAGTAAGCCATCATGCCCAGCTGCTTTTCTTATTATTAAGGTTTTCAAATATGTAGACTAAAGGTTATTTTAATGGGGAAAAGGAAATAAGGTAGAATGCACACCAGACTGCCACTGTGTGAAAATGTATACTTACAGACAAGACTCAGAAAGTAATATTAAATAAATCAAGGCCGGGCGCGGTGGCTCAAACCTGTAATCCCAGCACTTTGGGAGGCCGAGGCGGGTGGATCACGAGGTCGAGAGATCTAGACCATCCTGGTCAACATGGCGAAACCCCGTCTCTACTAAAAAAATACAAAAAACTAGCTGGGCGTGGTGGCGCGTGCCTGTAATCCCAGCTACTTAGGAGGCTGAGGCAGGAGAATTGCCTGAGCCCGGGAGGCGGAGGTTGCGGTGAGCCGAGATCGCGCCATTGCACTCCAGCCTGGGTAACAAGAGCGAAACTCCGTCTCAAAAAAAAAAAAAAAAAAAGCCGGGCGCGGTGGCTCAAGCCTGTAATCCCAGCACTTTGGGAGGCTGAGGCGGGTGGATCACAAGGTCAAGAGATCGAGACCATCCTTGTCAACATGGTGAAACCCCGTCTCTACTAAAAATACAAAAAATTAGCTGGGCATGGTGGCGTGTGCCTGTAATCCCAGCTACTCAGGAGGCTGAGGCAGGAGAATTGCCTGAACCCAGGAGGCGGAGGTTGCGGTGAGCCGAGATGGCGCCATTGCACTCCAGCCTGGGTAACAAGAGCGAAACTCCGTCTCAAAAAAAAAAAAAAAAAAAAATCAGAAAAATGTTAAGGTGACATGATTATAAGTGATCTTTTTCTCCAGAATGTCTTTAATAATATTGTCACTTAAAATCCCTCAAGTTGGTCAGGCGAGGTGGCTGTTATCCTAGCACTTTGGGAGGCCAAGGATGGCAGATAGCCTGAGCTCAGGAGTTTGAGACCAACCTGGCCAACATGGCGAAACCCCATTTCTACAAAAACATCCAAAAATTAGTTGGGTGTGGTGGCTCACACCTGTAGTCCCAGCTACTTGGGAGGCTGAGGTAGGAGAATTGCTTGAGCCCTGGAGGTGAAGGTTACAGTGAGCTGAGATCGCACCACTGTACTCTAGCCTAGGCAACAGAGGGAGACCCTGTCTCAAAAAAAAAAAAAAAAATCTCTCAAGTTGGTGCTGCTCGCCAGGGTCAGGCACCGGGTCCTGGTAGAGGGTAGGCTGTGAAGAACACGGAGGTGCACAGCAGTCAAGGCTCACAGGGAGGGAGCAGTGTTCCCACCTATCTCAAAACACACAAACCCAAGCTGTCTCCACAAGGTACATCTCAGGTTGTGGGTGCCTGGGCGCAGTGCACATGCACCAACCTACTCCCCGCCCCCGCCTACTGGTGGGGTAGCCCCATGCTCTGCATGAACCATGGCTGCTGTGGTCAGTGGCAGTGGTGAGCAGCAGCTGCAGGGTATCCCGGGGGAGGAGCAGGTTTGGTGCTGAATTTAGTTGATTTTCATTAGAAAGAGCCAAACCTGGAAATTTAGGAAGTTTTATGGATTACTGTAATATATTCATAAGATACCTAATGTTGACATTTTAGTAGGCTACACAGATGTTTGGGGAGATGTACAACCTATAAATGATGATGATGGTTATCACAAAGCTATTTTAACAGCCAACCCACTGCTTAGGATTTTTATACAAAAGAAGGAAGGAGTAGGCATTATTACCTTTGGTACAGACATGCTAATAGAGAAGATGTTGTAACTGATGCACTATGTTTTGTCAACCACAGAAAAAGACTATATCCAGTCACTGCTATGCCACAAGACTTCAGACCTGTGTCTTCTATCATAGATGTGGATGTTCTCTCAGGAACTCAGCATCTCCTAGGACTCTATATCCAGCATAGTTTCGGCCTAAGGAAGACCCCCCCATGACTTAGAGAGCATCCCAGGGATCATTTATATCCTCGCTTGTTCCAGACCTGGCTCACAGCTCAGAACTATGAACTGTTAATGATGAAGTTTTTAGAAGCTGATAGTACGTAAGGTTCAGGGAAGTGTCTCAATCAAGTAAACAAGACATGATGATTGCAAACAACAGCAATCTCATCTTTTTTTTTTTTTTTTTTTTTGAGACAGAGTTTCGCTCTTGTTACCCAGGCTGGAGTGCAATGGCGCGATCTCGGCTCACCGCAACCTCCGCCTCCCGGGTTCAGGCAATTCTCCTGCCTCAGCCTCCCGAGTAGCTGGGATTACAGGCATGTGCCACCATGCCCAGCAATCTCATCCTAACAGTGAGACCGGCAAAGCAGGAGAATAATGTTGCTGGGAACAGTCAGATTTCTGGTAGCTCCAGCCAATCTGCTGATAATAGGTTTCTTCCCTATCCACAGCAGATTGAACCAAATTTTGAGCCAAAGAATGAAGACAGTGAGGAGGATGACATCATTATTTAAGATAATGGTATACCACAGAAGACTGCTAAAGCCATTCCTACTATCAAAAGCCTGGAATCGTTAACACAAACAGAACAAACTCAGTTTTGAGTCTCGACAGAATGATTTTACTTCTAATTAAGTGAGTTTAGCAGTGGTGCAAACATAGAATTTGAAACACATGCTCCAGATCAAAGACTCTTAGAAGATGCAACAATCATAACATTATGAAACCATCATTTGAATGTTTTCTGAGTGAGGATGTCACAGGACTTGTAAATTTGGGTAGTTTTAAGAGCTTTTAAACCTCTGAGCCAATGACCTAGAATAGGCATGAGAACAATATTACAAGTTTGAAAGCTTATTAAAATAAATAGAGGCCGGGCACGGTGGCTCAAGCCTGTAATCCCAGCACTTTGGGAGGCTGAGGCGGGTGGATCACGAGGTCGAGAGATCCAGACCATCCTGGTCAACATGGTGAAACCCCGTCTCTACTAAAAATACAAAAAATTAGCTGGGCATGGTGGCACGTGCCTGTAATCCCAGCTACTCAGGAGGCTGAGGCAGGAGAATTGCCTGAACCCAGGAGGTGGAGGTTGTGGTGAGCCGAGATCGCGCCATTGCACTCCAGCCTGGGTAACAAGAGCGAAACTCCATCTCAAAAAAAATAAAAATAAAAATAAAAAAAATAAATAGAAACAGAAAGTAGATTAGTGGTTGCCTAGGGCTGGGGAGGGGGAAATAGGAAGTGACTATAAATGGTTACTGGGTTTGTTTCTGGAGTAATGAAAATATTCTAAAATTAAATTGTGGTGATAGTTGCACAACTCTGCATACACTAAAAGCCACTAAACTATATATATATATATATTTTTTTTTTTTTTTTGAGACAGGGTTTTACCACGTTGGTCAGGCTGGTCTCGAACTCCCGACCTCAGGTGATCCACCCTTCTCAGCCTCCCAAAGTGCTGGGATTATAAGCATGAGCCACCACGCCTGGCTAAACTATATACTTTAAAGGGATCTTATGGTATATATATTAATAAAGCTGTCAAAATATTATTAAAATAGTACTTTGAGGCCGGGCATGGTGGCTCACGCCTGTAATCCAAGCACTTTGGACACCAAGGCGGGCAGATCACCTGAGGTCGGGAGTTCAAGACCAGCCTGACCAACATGGTGAAACCCTGTCTTATTTTTTAAAAAAATAAAATAAAACAGTACTTTGATTACTGTTCATATAAACTTTGGTGGATCAGAAGTGACTTTAAGTCTAAAATCAAGGGGCTTTTGTTAATGAAATTATGTGCTTTTGGCTGGGCGTGGTGGCTCACGCCTGTAATCCAAGCACTTTGGAGGCGAAGGCGGGCAGATCATCTGAGGTCGGGAGTTCAAGACCAGCCTGACCAACATGGTGAAACCCCGTCTTTAAGAAAACAAAAACCAGGACGGGCACGGTGGCTCAAGCCTGTAATCCCAGCACTTTGGGAGGCCGAGGCGGGTGGATCACGAGGACAAGAGATCGAGACCATCCTGGTCAACATGGTGAAACCCCGTCTCTACTAAAAATACAAAAAATTAGCTGGGCATGGTTGTGCGTGCCTGTAATCCCAGCTACTCAGGAGGCTGAGACAGGAGAATTGCCTGAACCCAGGAGGAGGAGTTTGCGGTGAGCCGAGATCGTACCATTGCACTCCAGCCTGGCTAAGGAGAGCGAAACTCCGTCTCAAAAAAAAAAGTCTCAAAAAAAAAAAAAAAAAAGAAAAAGAAAACAAAAACCAGCCGGGCGCAGTGGCTCAAGCCTGTAATCCCAGCACCTTGGGAGGCCGAAGCGGGTGGATCACAAGGTCAAGAGATCGAAACCATCCTGGTCAACATAGTGAAACCCCGTCTCTACTAAAAATACAAAAAATTAGCTGGGCATGGTGGCGGGTGCCTGTAATCCCAGATACTCAGGAGGCTGAGGCAGGAGAATTGCTTAAACCCAGGAGGCGGAGGTTGCGGTGAGCCAAGATTGCGCCATTGCACTCCAGCCTGGGTAACAAGAGCGGAACTCCGTCTCAAAAAAAAAAAAAAGAAATTAAAAACCAATTACTATTTTTAGGAATTGCTTTCCATGTTATGACGCACCTGAAGCTATGTTCCTGAATTACAAAATTCTGTGACAGTTGTTCACATTGTTGTTTTTCCATCCTATAGCTTATATATTTAAAAACTAATTCCAAACAGGTATAATTTTTTTTCATTTGGTTTTCTTAATAGAGACAGGGTTTTACCATGTTGGCCAGGAGGGTCTCGATCTCTTGACCTCGTGATCTGCCCACTTCGGCCTCCCAAAGTGCTGGGATTACAGACATAAGCCACCGCGCCTGGCCTTCTCTTGCTTTCTTAACCTCTCCCTCTCCTATTTCAAACAGGTATAATTTATGTTGTGAAAAGCAGTTAATGGCCAGGCGTGGTAGCTCAAGCCTGTAATCCCAGCATTTTGGGAGGCTAACGTAGCCAGATCACTTGAGATCAGGAGTTTGAAACCAGCCTGGCCAACATGGCGAAAAACCCATCTCTACTAAAAATACAAAAATTAGTCAGGCATGGTGGTGCATGCCTGTAATCCCAGCTACTTGGGAGGCTGAGGCATGAGAATTACTTGAACCTGGGAGGCAGGGGTTGCAGTGAGCTGAGACTGTACCTCTGCACTCCAGCCTGGGTGACAGATTGAGACTCTGTCTCAAAAAAATAAATAAATAAAGTTGGCCTGGCGCGGTGGCTCACGCCTGTAATCCTAGCACTTTGGGAGGCGGAGATGAGTGGATCACGAGGTCAAGCGATCCTCTTAAAAAAAAAAAAAAAAAAAAAAAAAAAAAAAAAGCCGGGCGCGGTGGCTCAAGCCTGTAATCCCAGCACTTTGGGAGGCTGAGGCGGGTGGATCATGAGGTCGAGGGATCGAGACCATCCTGGTCAACATGGTGAAACCCCGTCTCTACTAAAGATACAAAAAATTAGCTGGGCATGGTGGCACGTGCCTGTAATCCCAGCTACTCAGGAGGCTGAGGCAGGAGAATTGCCTGAGCCCAGGAGGCGGAGGTTGCGGTAAGCCGAGATCGCGCCATTGCACTCCAGCCTGGGTAACAAGAGCGAAACTCCGTCTCAAAAAAAAAAAAAAAAAGGCCGGGTGCGGTGGCTCAAGCCTGTAATCCCAGCACTTTGGGAGGCCGAGGCAGGTGGATCACGAGGTCAAGAGATCGAGACCATCCTGGTCAACATGGTGAAACCCCGTCTCTACTAAAAATACAAAAAATTAGCTGGGCATGGTGGTGCATGCCTGTAATCCCAGCTACTCAGGAGGCTGAGGCAGGAGAATTGCCTGAACCCAGGAGGCGGAGGTTGCGGTGAGCCGAGATCGCGCCATTGCACTCCAGCCTGGGTAACAAGAGCGAAACTCCGTCTCAAAAAAAAAAAAAAGTCGATGTCAGTGACTTTGGTAATATGAGACTCTCTCCTTTAACATTCTTGTATTTACTCCTAATTTCACTAGAAAGCATTCCTGTTGTTTTGTGTATCTACATGTACACTGGAATGTTTTTGTACTCTTTTAATGTATTCAAGTAGTGTGAATGTTTTCAAAACAAAATGTACCAAGATTAAAAGATTTTTAAGGCCGGGCGCGGTGGCTCAAGCCTGTAATCCCAGCACTTTGGGAGGCCGAGGCGGGTGGATCACGAGGTCGAGAGATCGAGACCATCCTGGTCAACATGGTGAAACCCTGTCTCTACTAAAAATACAAAAAATTAGCTGGGCATGGTGGCGCGTGCCTGTAATCCCAGCTACTTAGGAGGCTGAGGCAGGAGAATTGCCTGAACCCAGGAGGCGGAGGTTGCGGTGAGCCGAGATCACGCCATTGCACTCCAGCCTGGGTAACAAGAGCGAAACTCCGTCTCAAAAAGAAAAAAAAGATTTTTACACATGGAACAAACCTGTGTACTTTTTTATAAAACGATTTTGAATTTCCTTTAATGGGATTATTCTAGGACCACTGCCTAACACTGATAGAAATATGTGGTATTTGCCACTGACAGATAGAGTTTACGCATAATATTTTCCTTCTAATTTAAAAAAAATATTTTTTAAAAAACAAGGCCTTACTCTGTTGCCCGAGTTGGAGTGCAGTGGTGTGATCATAGCTCACTGTAACCTCGACCTCCTGGGCTGAAGCAATCCTCCCACCTCAGTCTCCTGAGTAGCTAGGACTACTACCATGCCCTGCTAATTTAAAAATGTTTTCATAGAGATGTGGTCTCTCTATGTTGTCCAAGCTGGTCTGGAATTCCTGGACTCAAGCGATACTCCTGACTTGGCCTCCCGAAATATTGTGATTACAAGCGTGGAACCACTATGTTTGACCAGTATTTTACTATTATGAACAATGTTGGAGTGAATGACCTTCTATCTAAACCTACTTATGTAATATTTGCTTTTCTCACGAGTAACAGATGGCATCAAACCAGACAATGTCCTATCACTACCTCCATTTACTCTATCTTGTTTTTGATTAGTAATAGTCTTAAGAAGAAGCATTTTTTCCTGAGGATGTCTCTTTATTGCAGAAAAAAAAAAAAAAAAAAAAAAAAAGAAGCATTTGACTAAAGTAGCTGGGAAAAAAAAGCAGCATGGTGGCTCATGTCTGTAATCCAAATACTTTGGGAGGCCAAGGCAGGAAGAATCACTTGAGCCCAGGAGTTCAAGACCAACCTGGGTGAAGCCAAGGAATTCCAGGTTACAGTAAGCTGTGACGGCATCACTGTACTCCAGCCTGCACAACAAATCAAAACACTGTCTTTAAAAAAAAAGAAAAAAAAGCAGCTGGGTGCAGTGACTCACACCTGTAATCCCAGCACTCTGGGAGACCAAGGTGGGCAGATCACCTGAGGTCAGGAGTTCAAGACCAGCCTCACCAACATGGCGAAACCCCACCTCTCCTAAATATACGAAAATTAGCCCAGCATGGAGGCAGGTGCCTATAATCCCAGCTACTCAGGGGAGGCTGAGGCTGGAGAATTATTTCAACCCGGGAAGCGGAGGTTACAGTGAGCCAAAATTGCACCATTGAACTCCAGCCTGGGGTTAAAGAGAGATTCTGTTTCAAAAAAAAAAAAAAGATTCTTAGCACTGAAATGTCCTAAATAAATAAATAAATAAAAAGCCGGGCACGGTGGCTCACACCTGTAATCCCAGCACTTTGGGAGTCCAAGGCGGGCAGATCATGAAGTCAAGAGATCGATACCATCCTGGCCAACATGGTGAAACCCTGTCTCTACAAAAAATAAAAAATTAGCTGGGCATGGTGATGGTGATGCATGCCTGTAGTCCCAGCTACTTGGGAGGCTGAGGCAGGAGAATTGCTTGAACCCAGGAGGTGGAGGTTGCAGTGAGCCAAGATCTCAACACTTTACTCCAGCCTGGCAAAAGATCAAGACTCAAAAAATGGGAGGCCGAGGCGGGCGGATCACTTTAGGTCAGAAGCTCGAGACCAATCTTGCCAACCTGGTGAAACCCCATCTCTACAAAAATTAGCTGGGCATGGTGGCAGGCACCTGTAATCCCAGCTACTCAAAAGGCTGAGTCAGGAAAATCACTTGAACCGGGGAGGTGGAGGCTGCAGTGAGCCAAGATTGTGCCACTGCACTCCAGCCTGGGCAACAAAGCGAGACACTGTCCCAAAAAAGAAAAAAAACAGTACTATGAATACACTTATAAATCTTTAAGAAGGCTGGGTGCAGTGGCTCATGCTTGTAAACCCAGCACTTTGGGAGGCTGAGACAGGCACATTGCTTAAGTTCGGGAGTTCAAGACCAGCCTGGCCAACATGGTGAAACACCATCTCTAGTAAAAATACAAAAATTAGTCAGTTGTGTTGACATGCGCCTGTAACCCCAGCCACTCGGGAAGCTGAGGCAGGAGAATCTGCTTGAACCTGGGAGGCAAAGATTGCAAGTGAGCCAAGATCATGTCACTGCACTCCAGCCTGGGTGCCAGAGTGAGACTCCATCTCAAAAAAAAAAGAAAATCCCCAATCATTTCATTATTATTTTTTTTGAGACGGAGTTTCACTCTTGTTACCCAGGCTGGAGTGAAAGCCCGTCTCTACTAAAAATACAAAAATTAGCTGGGTGTGGCGGCACACCTGTAGTCCCAGCTACTCGGGAGGCTGAGGCAGGAGAATTGCTTGAACCCGGGAGGCAGAGGTTGCACTGAGCTGAGATAGAGCCATTGCACTCCAGCCTGGGCAACAAGAGCGAAACTCCATCTCAAGGAAAAAAAAAAAAAAAAAGAAAAAGAAAGAAAAAGGAAAAAAGAAACAAGCAGTTGAACTCTGATTAGTTAGGCACCCTTGTACAATCCTGCCCACCAGACTACGAGTGTTATCTCGCTATTTGCCATATGACAATGCTTCCTCCATCTGTGAATATATTGGCCAAGTAAACTATCAATAGCAGAGCCTGGTAATTCAAAGTTTTGGCTTTTCATTCACAGAAAGTAATTTGTATGACTTAGAAAGGGAAAGATATGTTCTTTGGTTCTTATCTTTTTACCTATCCTGCGAATGCCAGCTTGTTACTTAGGTAACTGCCTCTGATCAACCCACGAAGAATTTATAAATCAATGTGAACACTGTTGCTCATCAGTTTTTGTTTATTTTTCAGACAGACTCTCACTCTGTCAGCTAGGCTGGAGTGCAGTAGCACAATCTCAACTCACTGCAACTTCCGCCTCCTGGGTTCAAGCGATTCTCCTGCCTCAGCCTCCCGAGTAGCTGGGATTACAGGCATGCGTCACCATGCCCAGCTAATTTTGTATTTTTAGTAGACACAGCGTTTTTCCATGTTGGTCAGGCTGGTCTTGAACTCCCAATCTCAGGTGATCTACCCACCTCGGCCTCCCAAAGTGCTGGAATTACAAGCGTTGAGCCACCATACCTGGCCTTTTTTTTTTTTTTAAATAGAGACTGGGTCTTCCTGTGTTTCCCAGACTGATTAGTTTCTTTATCTGTAAAGTAAAAGAATGATTTCTATTACCCTGTCCAGCAAGACATAGTTACTGTGAATAATTTTTGTTCGTGAATGTCTACAAAATATAATGATTATACTTTTTAGTATACTTGATTCTGAGCCTGTTCTTTTTATTTATTTATTTATTTTTTATTTTTTTATTTTTTTAAGACAGGGTTTCACCATGTTGGTCAGGCTGGTCTTGAACTCCCAACCTCAGGTGATCTGCCCGCCTTGGCCTCCAAAGTGCTTGGATTATAGGAGTGAGCCACCGTGCCTGGCGAGCCTTTTCTTCTTTTTTTTTTGAGACGGAGTTTCCCTCTTGTTACCCAGGCTGGAGTGCAATGGTGCAATCTCGGCTCACCACAACCTCCGCCTCCTGGGTTCAGGCAATTCTGCCTCAGCCTCCTAAGTAGCTGGGATTACAGGCATGCGCCACTATGCCCAGCTAATTTTTTGTATTTTTTTAGTAGACACAGGGTTTCACCATGTTGACCAGGATGGTCTCGATCTCTTGACCTCGTGATCCACCCACCTCGGCCTCCCAAAGTGCTGGGATTACAGGCGTGAGCCACTGCACCCGGCTTGAGCCTGTTCTTTTTTAAAAAATTATTTTAGGGAAGTTTTTGCCCAAAGTTCATAGAGACTTCTTTCTTCTCACCCGGCCCCAAAGTCATTGCTAATTTTTACAAAGCAGTGAATGAACAGTTCATAACTCCAAAGATAGATATCACTCAGAAAAGTTTTACCACAAAAAGGCCTTTTTTTCCTTCCATTTTTGGCACACTAGTGTCTCACTTAGTAAGTCCTTTTCTTTTTCTCTTTTTTTTTTTTTTTTTTTCTGAGACGGTGTTTCACTCTTGTTACCCAGGCTGGAGTGCAATGGCGCGATCTCGGCTCACCGCAACCTCCGCCTCCTGGGTTCAGGCAATTCTCCTGCCTCAGCCTCCTGAGTAGTTGGGATTACAGGCACACGCCACCATACCCAGCTAATTTTTTGTACTTTTAGTAGAGACGGGGTTTCACTTGTTGACCAGGATGGTCTCGATCTCTTGACCTTGTGATCCACCCCCCTCGGCCTCCCAAAGTGCTGGGATTACAGGCGTGAGCCACTGCGCCCGGCTTCTTTTTTTTTTTTAAGATGGGGTTTCACCATGATGGCCAGGCTGGTTTTGAACTCCTGACCTCAGGTGATCCACCCACCTCGGCCTCCGAAAGTGCTAGGATTACAGGCATGAGCTACCACGCCGGGCTGAGTCTTCAATTCAAGTTAACAATAAGTTGGCCAGGTGCAGTGGCTCATGCCTATAATCCCAGCACTTTGGGAGGCCGAGGCGGACAGATCACCTGAAGTCAGGGGTTCGAGATCAGCCTGGACAACCTGGCGAAACCTCGTCTCTACTAAAAATATAAAAATTAGCTAGGCATGGTGGCATGTACCTGTAATCCCAGCTACTTGGGAGGCTGAGGCAGGACAATCACTGGAACCCGGGAGGTGGAGGTGCAGTGACCCAGGACCACACAATTGCACTCCAGCCTGGGTAAGAAGAGTGAAATTTCCCCTCTCTCATATATATATACATATATATATACATACACACACACACATACACACACACACACACACACACACACACACATATATATACACACACACACAAAAAAAAATTAGCTGGGTGTGGTGACACATGCCTGTAATGCCAGCTACTTGGGAGGCTGAGGCAGGAGAATCGCTTGAACCTGGGAGCTGAAGGTTGCAGTGAGCCCAGATCGCACCACTGCACTCCGTCAGCCTGGGTGAAAGAATTAAACTCCATCTCTCTCACACACACATGCACACACAAAAAGAGACAGGGTCTCACTATGTTGCTCAAAGTGATGATCTTTTTTTTTTTTTTAAATATATATATATATTTTTTTAAGATGGGGTTTCACCATGTTGGTCAGGCTGGTCTTGAACTCCCAACCTCAGGTGATCCACCCGCCTTGGCCTCCAAAGTGCTTGGATTACAGGCGTGAGCCACTATGCCTGGCCTTCAAATTGGTCTTAAACTCCTGGCCTCAAGTGATCTTCCCACCTCAGAATGAAGTATTCTGTTCCACGAACATGCTGGGATCCCAAACAAGTACTCAAACAACTTCTTCTTCTTCTTTTTTGAGACAGGGTCTTGCTCTATCGCCCAGATTGGAGTGCAGTGTCACAATCTCGGCTCACTAAAGCCCCACCGCTTTGCAGTTTCAAGCAATCCTCCCACCTCTGCCTCCTGAGGAGCTGGACTACAGGAAGGAGCCAGCACACTCTGCTAATTTTTAAATTTTTATAGAGACAAGGTCTCACTATATTGCCCAGGCCGATCAAACAAGTTATTGATAAGAGCCCATATCATTTCTTTTTCTTCAGTCAAAATATTTAGCTCTATCTGAAAGCTACAGTGCTATCTATATTCAAACATGTAGTAGGTTTCTCTTCTGTCTAGGTTTTAATTTTTTAAATGACACAAAGTAAACTATGCCACAGTAAGTAACTACAAATCAAATTTAAATGATACAATATATTTCATGAGTGTCCACATGTAACCAAATGCTATCTATAAACTAATTTTCATTTTCCTTCATCTCACCATTTTAGCAACAAGTAAGGATTTTCTCTATTAAATATGCTGAATTGAAACTAAAAATTTTCAATCTTGGCCAGACACAGCGGCTCAGGCCTGTAATCCCAGCACTTCGGGAGGCTGAAATGGGCAAATAATCTGAGGTCAGGAGTTTGAGACCAGCCTCACCAACATGGTGAAACCCTGTCTCTACTAAAAATACAAAAAAATTAGCCGGGCATGGTGGCACACGCCTGTAGTCCCAGCTACTTAGGAGGCTGAAGCAGGAGAATCACTTGAACCTGGGAGGCAGAGGTTGCAGTGAGCCAAGATCGTGCCACTGCACTCCAGCCTGGGCAAGAATGAGACTGTCTCAAAAAAAAAAAAAAAAAAAAAATTCAATCGTATTCATTTTAACGTAAGGTCAAAATTTAAGCATGAGTGTGTGATTCTATAGTCTATCTCCTCTCTTTCACAATGTTACCTTTTATAATAACTAACATATATAATGTACTTTACAATTTAGAATGTTTTCATATATGGTATCTAATTTAACCTACATAACATATCATAGGCCTCATCTGAAATATGAGGAAACAGTGGTGGGGGAGGGGAAAAAAGACAAAAAAAGAGGAAACAGTGGTTTTGTTACTCATCAAAGGCATGCAGCCAGTGAGTGACACTCAAAACTCAAACCCAGCGATTATAACCAATATAGCTCTAAGGAAATTACTATAAGAATTATTGGCAGAGGGATAGTTCAGTGAGGCAGCAGAAAATGTTAGGCTTCCTTCCCTTTTGAGGCCTAAAAAATTGGCCGGGCGCGGTGGCTCAAGCCTGTAATCCCAGCACTTTGGGAGGCCGAGGTAGGTGGATCACGAGGTCGAGAGTTCGAGACCATCCTGGTCGACATGGTGAAACCCCGTCTCTACTAAAAATACAAAAAATTAGCTGGGCATGGTGGCGCGTGCCTGTAATCCCAGCTACTCAGGAGGCTGAGGCAGGAGAATTGCCTGAGCCCAGGAGGCGGAGGTTGCGGTGAGCCGAGATCGCGCCATTGCACTCCAGCCTGGGTAACAAGAGCGAAACTCCGTCTCAAAAAAAAAAAAAAAAAAAAAAAAAGAGGGCTGGTCTGAAGGTAGTGAGTTATCTCAATTGATTGTTCACAGTCAGTTACAGATCGAACTCCTTGTTCTACTCTTTCCCCCCTTCTCACTACTGCACTTGACTAGTCTAATAACAATAATAAAGAAAAGAAAAGAAAGACAGACTCAGGCTGGGTGTGGTGGCTCACACCTGTAATCCCAGCACTTTGGACCAGCCTGGCTAACAGGTGAAACCCCATCTCTACCAAAAGTACAAAAATTAGCTGGGCATCGCGGCCTAGGTGTGGTGGCTCACGCCTGTAATCCCACCTATTTGGGAGGCTGAGGCAGGATTGCTTGAACTTGGGAGGCAGAGGTTGCAGTGAGCCGAGATTGCACCACTGCACTCCAGCTCTGGGCAACGGAGCAAGAGTCTGTCTTGGAACACACACGAACACACACACACACACACAAAATTAAAAAAAAAAAAAATAGCCAGGCATGATAGCATACACCTGTAATCCCAGCTACTCAGGAGGCTGAGTCACCAGAATCACTTGAACCCAGGAGGTGGAGATTGCAGTGAACTGGGATCATGCCTCTGAACTCTAGCCTGGGTGACAGAACGAGACAATGTCTCAAAAATAAATAAACAAAATAAAATATTCAAAATACCCTTTTTATATTTTGAATTCAACACATCAAATAACATATCAAAAACGTGAAAATGCAAAGAAATATGGGCACTGAGATGCACAATCCCTCAGCTAATTGGAAACAAAGTCAATAATCTAGGTACTGTGGTACCCAATCCAGGACTCTTTACAAACATCATACCATGTGACCTCTAAGATACAGAAATAATATTTGCTAAATTCAAAAGTATTTTTAATCTGATCACTACTGTTTCTGTCTCCTCATATCTACTCACACAATGACCTTTAATAGTGCTAACAGGTTACATTTCATAATACTATTACCAGATTACCTCACAGATAAAACTTGAGAATTGACAGCTCATGATAATCTCCCAGCCTCAAAAGAACAATAGGAAAACAAACAAAAGACACAAAAAGCAAAATAAAAACAAAAAAAAAAGCAAAAAAAAAAAAAAAGAAAAAGAAGAAAGGCATCTGTTTTGCCATATTTATCTTTGGAATCCTACCACATACTACAATGCCTGGAACATATTAGATGCTCAATGAACGTTTATTTCATAAACTATAGGTTTTGCCCTCTGCTAATACTAGCCGCCAGACTTAAATATTAGACCAAACAAAAACAGTGAAATATCATTATTTTACATTTGGTATCTCTAAGCATTTACAATATAAACAGAGGATTTACTAAATAAAATAATGTTTACAATGAAATAAAAGGGGAACATTTATTTATTAAATTAGTGAATTTAGTAAAATTTATGTTACTAAAACATTTTAAGCACTATACAAATTAGCTGATCCATTAATTATAATAATTTTGAGAAACTGCTCACTTCCTGAAAATAAAAAGGAAGACAAAATAAAATAAAAACCAAAGAAAAAAATAGTAATTCTTACCTATTGAAATGGTCTTGGCTAACCTTTAGACATCATCACTTTGTTAGCCTAGTTAGAATCATCAAATGCACTAGAAAGCAATAAAATTACAGATATAGTACAAGGACCACTAGACTAGAATTTAGACTCTAGTCCAGGCTTTGCCAATAATCTGATATATGACAGTGGGCAATTCATTTTTCTTGAGTCTGTTTATGAAAACTAGACAGCTGAACTCCTAATCACTGCAAACTGTTTTAGTCTTTTTATTTTTTATTTTTTTTCTGATTCCTTTTTTCTACACATAATAATTATTTATTTTTTTGAGACAAAGTCTTGCTCTGTGGCCAGGCTGGAATGCAGTGCTCAATCTCAGCTCAATGCAACTTCTGCCTTCTGGGTTCAAGCAATTCTCCTCCCAAGTAGTTGGGATTACAGGCACACACCACCACGCCCAGCTAATTTTTGTATTTTCAGTAGAGATGGGGTTTCACCATATTGGCCAGGATGGTCTCTATCTCTTGACCTTGTGATCCGCCCACCTCAGCCTCTCCAAGTGCTGGGATTACAGGCCTGAGCCACTGTGTCTGGCCAGTGTCAAATTTGTGCTGTTATTGTTGTTTATTAAAAAAAGGGGGGTAGCCGGGCGCGGTGGCTCAAGCCTGTAATCCCAGCACTTTGGGAGGCCGAAGCGGGTGGATCACAAGGTCAAGAGATCAAGACCATCTTGGTCAACAAGGTGAAACCCTGTCTCTACTAAAAATACAAAAAATTAGCTGGGCATGGTGGTGCGTGCCTGTAATCCCAGCTACTCAGGAGGCTGAGACAGGAGAATTGCCTGAACCTATGAGGCAGAGGTTGCGGTGAGCCGAGATCGTGCCATTGCACTCCAGCCTGGGTAACAAGAGTGAAACTCCGTCTCAAAAAAAAAAAAAAAAAAAAAAAAAAATTAAAAAAAAAGGGCGGGGGTAAAAGGGGACTGAATTAGTCAGGTGTGGTGGCAGGTGCCTGTAATTCCAGCTACTCAGGAGGCTGAGGCAGGAGAATCACTTGAACCCAGGAGGTGGAGGTTACAGTGAGCCCAGATCGAACCACTGCACTCCAGCTTAAGCAACAGGAGCAAAATTCCATCTCAGAAAATAAAATAAAATAAAAGGGGGACCAGCTGGGCGAGGTGGCTCATACCTGTAATCCCAGCCCTTTGGGAAGCTGAGGCAGGTGGATCACCTCAGGTCAAGAGTTCGAGATCAACCTGGCCAACATGGTGAAACTCAGTCTCTACTAAAAAATGCAAAAATTGCCGGGCGCGGTGGCTCAAGCCTGTAATCCCAGCACTTTGGGAGGCCGAGGCGGGTGGATCACGAGATCAAGAGATCAAGACCAACCTGGTCAACATGGTGAAACCCCGTCTCTACTAAAAAAATACAAAAATTGGCCGGGCGCGGTGGCTCAAGCCTGTAATCCCAGCACTTTGGGAGGCCGAGGCGGGTGGATCACGAGGTCGAGAGATCGAGACCAACCTGGTCAACACGGTGAAACCCCGTCTCTACTAAAAATACAAAAAATTAGCTGGGCATGGTGGTACATGCCTGTAATCCCAGCTTCTCAGGAGGCTGAGGCAGGAGAATTGCCTGAACCCAGGAGGCGGAGGTTGCGGTGAGCCGAGATCGCGCCATTGCACTCCAGCCTGGGTAACAAGAGCGAAACTCTGTCTCAAAAAAAAAAATACAAAAATTTAGCTGGGCATGGTGGCGTGTGCCTATAATCCCAGCTACTCAGGAGGCGGAGGCAGGAGAATTGCCTGAACCCAGGAGGCGGAGATTGTGGTGAACTGAGATCGCGCCATTGTACTCCAGCCTTCGTAACAAGAGGGAAACTCCGTCTCAAAAAAAAAAAAAAAATGCAAAAATTGGCCGGGTGTGGGACTGGGTGTGGTGGCTCACGCCTGTATGTAATCCTAGCACTTTGGGAGGCTGAAGTGGGCAGATCACCTGAGGGCAGGAGTTCACCAGCCTGGCCATCATGGTAAAACCCCATCTTTTAAAAAATAAATAAATAAATAAATAAATAAATAAATAAATAAATAAATGTGGGGGGTGGGCACGGTGTCTCACACCTATAATCCTAGCACTTTGGAAGGCCGAGGTGAGTGGATCAAGAGGTCAGGAAATTGAGACCATCCTGACCAACATGATGAAACTAAATACAAATACGTGTCTACTAAAATACAAAAAATTAGTCAGGTGTGCTGTCCCACGCCTGTAGTCCCAGCTACTCAGGAGGCTGAGGCAGGGGAATCGCTTGAACCCGAGAGACGGAGGTTGCAGTGAGCCAAGATCATGTCACTGCACTCCAGCCTGGATGACAGAGTGAAACTCTGTCTCAATTAAAAAAAAAAAAAGTGAGCCTGCTAATCTTCTTTGAATTGTTACAATTTTAGTATGTGTGCTACGGAAGCAAGTACTCAAATTTGATATTCTGAATGTGTTAAATTTTGCTACATTATTTGATAATGAAACTTAGGACAATTTCTAAAAATATACAACTAGTAACATATTACTTTTACCATCTACATTAGGAGAGAGCAATACAAGAAAAACAAACATAAGCATCCAATAATGAGGCCTGCTTTGTCAGCTGAGTTGGCCGGAATCATACTGGATTTTACAGTATAAACCACTGCTATGTATAAGTACATATATGTATATAAATGTGCACATACCATTGGTATATACTTGCTTATGCAAATATATATATATATTTGTGTGGGGGGTGTGAACTTTAAAACTTCTTTTCAAGTATAAAACAATACTAGAGGCCGGGTGAAGTAGCTCACACCTGTAATCCTAGCATTTTGGGAGGCCAAGGCAGATGGATCACGAGGTCAGGAGTTCAAAACCAGCCTGGACAAATGGTGAAACCCCGTCTCTACTAAAAATACAAAAATTAGCCAGGCGTGGTGGCATGCACCTGTAATCACAACTACTTAGGAGGCTGAGGCAGAAAACTGCTTAAACCCAGGAGGCGGAGGTTGAAGTGAGCCAAGATCACGCCACTGCACTCCAGCCTGGGCGACAGAATGAGACTCTGTCTCAAAAAAAAAAAATCAATACTAGTTTACAACAAACTCAAACAGTACATTAGGTCATGTAAACTACTGCAAAGTAAAAAGTATTCTACCTCTCTTCTTCTCCATAACTACTGTTAACCTTTTTATTGTGTATCCTTCAAGAAACTATCTGAGCAAATGCAAGTATACATATGTACCTGTGAAGGTGTGTGTATAAATCTAGGCAGTTGCCACTTCTTCAATGTGGGGGTGGGGAGGAATCTCAAGTACTCCATACGCATGTTAAATACATTGAAATACATGGAAAAGTGGTGACACAGTCACTGGTACAAAGTATTATACTCTTCAGAAATGAGTGTTGAATTGAATACATTTAATTTTCATGCCTGGAGGCGATATGGAGCAACTGCGCAGAAAGAGTGGTGGGCAAGAAGCCAGATAACATGGGTTCTAATCTAACTAGTTGGATAGTCTTAAGCAAGCCATGAAATCTTCCTAAGCAGTTTTTTCTGCTTTTATAAAAGGACAGGGGTTTGACTAAGATTCCTTCCAACTCTAAAATGTTTTAATTCTAAGATGGCCGTCTGTAACATTGTTCTCTTGCGCTAGCTGTATTAAATATTATGGGGAAAAAAAAAGATAACAAGAAAGAAACACCACTGCAACCTCCAGTCTTCCAAGAGTAAATTTCTGTGAGTCATCAAACTATCAAAATATAGTTGTGACAGAACTATTGGCATAATTATATTTGAAAGCAAAGTAGTAGATTATTAAAATCTGAAAGTTGGTTTTTTGTTGTTTTTTTTTTTAACAAAGCTTTGATTGACATTTTTCCTTTTTTGGAGGTGGAGAGAGCTACTACTTAGTTTGAAAAGAAACACTTCCCTCCCCGAAAAGAAAACAATTTAAGTATGAGTTAAAACGATGAAACTAAGTCAAACTGACATTTTGTTTTACAGAACATGCTGGAAAGGTGACTGGGAAAGCAGATTGGAAAGAATCACAGCTAATTTCCTCTTCTGGAAGCTTTTGGCCCTTTTTCTTTCGGTTTCTTACGCCCCCTCGAGACACACTCCACCCTGCTCCACACAAGCCACAGGTATCACATGGGGAGGAAATCCCTTTGATCATATTTAAAAAGTTCTCTGCCTCAATTTACCTTAGGTGTCACAGGGTTTAGGAAGGCAGTCCGCGGGCCTGAGGTCACCCACCCACCCATGCCTTCCGTCGACAGTCCGGAGAACGCGGGCAAGCAGCCCAGGCCGGGCCACCACCGCCGGGCAGGCGCGGCCTTCCCGCCCTCCCCAACAGCGCCGGCCCGAGGGGAGTGGAGGGGAAAAGAGAGGGGAGGGACGGGGAGAGGTAGGAGGGAAAGCGGGGGAGGGGAAAGCCTACACAGCTGTACCCACCGCGCCAGGACACCCGGCCCCAACTGCCCGCGGCGATCGGCTCCGTCCAAGGGGAGGGTCCCGGAGGGGGCGCGGCCCAAGCCCCAATCTGGAAACGCCAACTCCGCTCTGCGGCCTGGCCCCAGCCTAGGTGAAGGGAACGGAAGTCCCTTCGTCTCCCTCACGCGCCTCCACTGGCCGGCCCATCCCCTGGAGAAACCTGGAGTCGCGAAACCCGAAGTGCGTCCACATCAGGCCCTCAAAAAGATAGCGGGTGCGGTCCGTCAGTCTCCCGGCCCGGGCAGCGCCACTGGGCCACGGCAGTGTCCTTCCCACCCCCAGCCGGGAGGTCAGCCTCCTGCCCTGCAAAGCCCCTCCTTCTTCCCCCCCTCCGCCATTTTCCAACTTACCTTTTGGGCCCCGCGTCCCTCGACGAGTGCCGCACCCGCTCCGGGCGCCGCCAAGGTCCCACCACCTCCCCAAACCGGAAGGGGGCAGTAAGAAAAAATGAGGCCCTCGTAACCCCCACGCGCGCCCCACCCCCACCCCGCGTCCCAGCTGGAACCCAGAAGCTGACCTAGCGGGCGCACATGCGCAGTGAGCACCTCGTAGTCTCCGCCCCTAGCTCCAGCGTTTCTTCTTTTAGCCTCAAGGACGGTTTTTCCCACGGTTTTTACCTGTTGGGCTCTGGGGTTGAGGAACAGGGGAAGAGAGTAAAAGGACGGAAAAGAGGAGGGAGAAGGGGCAAAAATGTTGAGTTCTTACTATAGACCAGGTACTGTATTAGGCATGTAACCTGTTATTTGTTGTAATGTTGACAACCCTGTAAAATAAACACTGTTTTGGGGGGTTTAATTTTACAAAAGAAACCGAGGCCCAGAGGGGATAACTATCCCAATATCCGGCGGCTAATAAACAAAGTAACTGAGATTAGAATCGGATCTGTTTCCAAGAAGGGAAGGATGAAAGGGATGACGAGAAAGGGAGACCCTGGGAGAATGGCGGGGGGGTCAAGATTGGGAGGTGAATGGAAAATTAATAGAGGAAAAAGAAAGCAGATGGACAGGAAACACAGGAAGTCTGTGAACACAAAATGCTGGTCCCACCCTGGATTTATTTCAAATGCGTTGTAAGATTGTCAGATCAACATAGGAATTTTTGTTTCAGAAACATGGAATCTTAAAGGGTAATATAGTGAGATGATGGATTCTGAATATTTCATTTAAAATGAAATCAAGTGATGCAAGATACTTATGATACTCCCTTCACGACTAGGGAACTTGGAGGGAGGAGAGGAAATAATTTTCTTAAAACTCCTTAGTTTCCTGTTTATTCTCCCCTTGGGCACGCTACCCTATCTTCTAACAAATCAGAACTAGTCCTTGTGCCCCGCCCATTCTCAGTTTTCCTGCCTTAGTCTAATTTGCTCAAACTACTCCCTCTGTCTGCGAGAAAAGACTGCCGATGGCTGGGTGTGGTGGCTCACGCCTGTAATCACTGCAGGGGTTCGAGACCAGTCTGACCAACATGGTGAAACCGCCGTCTCTACTAAAAATTAAAAAATTAGCCTGGCGTGGTGGGGCACGCCTGTAGTCCCAGCTACTCAAGAGGCAGGAGAATCGCTTGAACCCCGGAGGCAGAGGTTGCAGTGAGCCGAGATCGCACCACTGCACTCCAGCCTGGGCGACACAGATCGAGACTCCGTCTCAGAAAAAAAAAGAAAGAAAGACTGCCTGTACACAAAGCCTTCTCTGATTTTCTTAGCTGAGGTTAATCTCTTCATGCTCTGAACTCTAGTGGCACTTCTCAAATTTTTGTTTTTGCTTTTTTTTTTTAAGCACTATTTTTTTCTTCTGGTAAAACTTACATAACCTAAAATTTTGTTTCTACTGGGCGTGGTGGCTCACGCCTGTAATCCTAGGACTTTGGGAGGCCGAGGTGGGTGGATAACCTGAGGTCAGAAGTTCGAGTCCAGCCTGACCAACGTGGTGAAATCCAGTCTCTACTAAAAATACAAAAATTAGCCCGGTGGCCGGGCGCGGTGGCTCAAGCCTGTAATCCCAGCACTTTGGGAGGCTGAGGCGGGTGGATCACGAAGTCAAGAGATCGAGACCATCCTGGTCAACATGGTGAAACCCCGTCTCTACTAAAAATACAAAAAATTAGCTGGGCATGGTGGCACGTGCCTGTAATCCCAGCTACTCAGGAGGCTGAGGCAGGAGAATTGCCTGAACCCAGGAGGCGGAGGTTGCAGTGAGCCGAGATCGCGCCATTGCACTCCAGCCTGGGTAACAAGAGCGAAACTCTGTCTCAAAAAAAAAAAAAAATTAGCCCGGTGTGGTGTGGTGGCACGTGCCTGTAATCCCAGCTACTTGGGAGGTTGAGGCTGAAGAATCGCTGGAACCGGGGAGGCAGAGGCTGCAGTGAGCCGAGATCATGCCACTGTACTCCAGCCTGGACAACAGAGTGAGATTCCATCTAAAAAAATAAATAAATAAAATTTACCCTTTTAACCATTTTTCACTGGCAATAAGTACACTCACATTGTTGTGCCACCATCTCCAGAACTTTTTCATTATACTTGGCACTTAAATTTGTGCCTCTAGTATGGAGGCACGGTGCTTTGTGCCATGTAGTATAGCCACTTGTGTACACACCTTGTCTCACCTATGTTGTAAGCTTATTTATGGCAAGATCGATGTTGAACTCATTTTTGTGATTCCTATTCCTCCAAACCCCTTAGAGGTCATCTTTAATTCCTTTCTCTCATATCCCACATCCAATCCATCAGCAAATCTTGTCATCTCTATCTTCAAAATATATCCAGAACATCACCAATTCTTGACTCCACTGTGATGACCCTCGTGCATCTCTCTCGGACTGTAATAGCCTTCTCAATGGCCTCCCACTTACATTCTTGCTCCTCTGCAGTCTATTCACACAACAGCCAGAGTTATCCTCATGAAATATGTCAGATTATTGTCATTTCACTGCTCAGATCCCTTAATTGGTTTCCCGTTTCCCTCAAAGTAAAAGCCACAGATTTATAATTACCTACCAAAGTTATATAGCCAGCCACCAAGATGACCACCAATGGCCTTCACCACTTGCTATTTACACCCCAGGGTAGTTCTCTTTTATAATGAACCAGGGCTGACTGTGTCATCAGTAGTATATGGTAGAAACGATAGCATGTGACTTACAAGACCAGGCCATAAAAGGCATTGTGGTATCTGCCTTGCTCTGTTTTTGGATTGGTTGCTGTAGGGTAAGCCAGTTGTCATTAGGAGGATACTCAAACTGCATGTGGAGGCTGGTCTGAGTGAAGTGGTGTTTACAACCAATTGATCACAACTAGTTATGGATTTCTTCCTTCTCTACTCCCACTCCTTTACTTCACTAGCCTTAAAAACAAAAACAAAAACAAAAACAAAAACAAAAAAAACAAAAAAAAAAACAAGCCAGGCGTGGTGGCTCAAGCCTGTAATCCCAGCACTTTGGGAGGCCGAGGCGGGTGGATCACAAGGTCGAGAGATCGAGACCATCCTGGTCAACATGGTGAAACCCCGTCTCTACTAAAAATACAAAACATTAGCTGGGCATGGTGGCGTGTGCCTGTAATCACAGCTACTCAGGAGGTTGAGGCAGGAAAATTGCCTGAACCCAGGAGGCGGAGGTTGCAGTGAGCCGAGATCACACCATTGCACTCCAGCCTGGGTAACAACAGGGAAACTCTGTCTCGGGGAAAAAAAAAAAAAAAAAAAAAAAAAAAAAAAAAAAAAAAAAAAAAAAACCAGCAGGTGGATAGACCCACACAAATAGAATCAAAGTCCTTCCCCTCTCCTCATCTTTCCCTCCCCCATCAACAACTAGCACCAATTTGCCAACCATGTGAATGAACCTCCTTGGAAGAATCTTCAGGCACAGGCTTCAGAAACTGCAGCCTCTTGGGACCCACAGCCAGAACTCCCAAGCCAAGCCACTCTTGAAGTCCTGTGTATTGTTGTCAATAACCAAATTTTAGGACAATTTATTACATAGCAGTAGATGCCTAATAGAAAGATCCTAAATTATCTGGATCTCTGTTACCTTTATGTCTTCATTTCCTACTATTCTCTTCTTTCTTTAGTTTTCCTGCCTCAGGTTCTTTGTACTTGCTGTTTACTCTGCCTGGAACACTTTCCCCAGATAACTTATCCTTCTCCTCCTTCAAGTCTTTGCTTAATTGTTACCTTTTCCAAAAGGCCTACAGTGACCATCATATTTAAAATTATAGTTCCACCCCGCTGGGGTGGTTCGTGCCTGTAATCTCAGTACTTTGGGAGGCTGTGGTGGGCGGATCACGAGGTCAGGAATTCTAGACCAGCCTGGCCAAGATGGTGAAAACTCACGTCTACTAAAAATACAAAAATTAGCTGGGCATGGTGGGGCACACCTGTAATCTCAGCTACTCAGGAGGCAGAGGGTGTGGTGAGCCAAGATCAAGCCACTGCACTCCAGCCTGGGCGACAGAGCAAGACTCTATCTCAAATAAATAAATAAAATTATAGTTCCTCCTCCCAGCACTCCCCATCTCCCTTCTCAACTTTCTCCTTTTTCCTTTTTTTTTGAGACAGAGTCTCATTCTGTTGCCCAGGCTGGAGTGCAGTGGCTCCATCTCGCCTCATTACAACCTCCGCCTCTCTGGTTCAAGCAGTTCTCCTGCCTCAGCCTCCTGAGTAGCTGGGACTATAGGTGCGTGCCACCACGCCTGGCTAATTTGTATTTTTAGTCGAGAGGGGGTTTCACCGTGTTAGCCAGGATGATCTTGATCTCCTGACCTTGTGATCTGCTTGCCTCAGCCTCCCAAAGTGCTGGGATTACAGGCGTAAGCCACCGCACCTGGCCAGTACTCTTAATTATTATGTTTCTTTATTGTACATTGTCTCCTTTCCACCCCTACTAGAATATAAGCTTTTTTTTTTTTTTTTTTTTTTTGAGACGGAGTTTCGCTCTTGTTACCCAGGCTGGAGTGCAATGGCGCGATGTCGGCTCACCGCAACCTCCGTCTCCTGGGTTCAGGCAATTCTCCTGCCTCAGCCTCCTGAGTAGCTGGGATTACAGGCACACGCCACCATGCCCAGCTAATTTTTAGTATTTTTAGTAGAGACGGGGTTTCACCATGTTGACCAGGATGGTCTCGATCTCTCGACCTCGTGATCCACCCGCCTCGGCCTCCCAAAGTGCTGGGATTACAGGCTTGAGCCACCGCGCCCGGCCCTTTTTTTCTTTTTTTTGAGATGGAGTCTCACTCTGCTGCCCAGGCTGAAGTGCAATGCCATGATCTCGGTTCACTGCAACCTCTGACTTCCGAGTTCAAGAGATTCTCCTGCCTCAGTCCCCTGAAATAGCTGGACTACAGGCATCCGCCACTACGTCTGGGTAATTTTGTATTTATAGTAGAGATGGGATTTCACCATGTTGGCCAGGCTGGTCCCGAACTCCTGACATCAGGGTGATCTGCCTGCCTCGACCTCCTAAAGTGCTGAGATTACAGAAGTGAGCCACCACACCCAGCCAACACTTGATTTCATTCTTATTTACAGAAAAATAGTATTCCACTGTGTATATATACGACATTTCCTTGATTCATTTTTCAGTTGATAGACACTTAGGTTGAGTCCTGATCTTTAGTATTGTGAATAGTGCTGTAATGAACATGGTGGTGCCTATATCCCTTTGATATATTGATTTCTTTTCCCTTGGAAAGATTCCAAATAGTGGGATTACTGGATCATATGGTAGCTCTATTTTTAGTTTATTTGAGCAACCTTCATACTGCTTTCCATAATGATTGTACTAATTTACATTCCCATCAACAGTGTATTAAGAGTTCCCTTTTCACCACATCCTCACTAGTGTAATCCCCTGACAAGTTCTTCCCACCCACTACACAGACAAGATCAATCCACTGAGACCATGGCATTCAGTAGAGAGTTTAATTGGCATAAGGCTGTGAGGCTGGCCTACATGGGAGAATTGGGGTTGACACTCAAATCAGTCTCCTCGAAGGCTCAGATGTTAGGTTTTTAATGGACAATTTGGTGGGCAGGAGGCTATTGAATGGGTGCTGCTGGTTGGTTAGGAATGAAATCATAGTGATGTGGAAAATGGTTCTCATGCACTCAGTGTGCCTCTGGGTGGGGCCACAGGACGGGTTGAGTCATGAGTCACAAGTCTGGGTGGGGTCAGTCTGAAAAATATCTCAAAACATCAATTTTAGGTTTTACAGTAGTGATGTCATCTATAGGAGAAATTGAGAAAGTTACAAATGTTGTGACCTCTGGCCACATGACTCCTGAGCAATAAAGGATTATAGAAACTACGTCCACATTTTAGTAGAGTTCAGGTTCCTCCCATAATCCTATTCTTGTGGCCTTTCATTAGTCTTACAAAGGCCATTTTTTATTTCTGAGCAAGGAGGGCGTTAGTTTTAGGGAAGGGCTATTATCATCTTTGCTTTCAAGTTAAAATATAAACTAAATTTCTTTTTTTTTTTTTTTTTTTTTGAGGCGTAGTTTCGCTCTTGTTACCCAGGCTGGAGTGCAATGGCGCGATCTCGGCTCACCGCAACCTCCGCCTCCTGGGTTCAGGCAATTCTCCTGCCTCAGCCTCCTGAGTAGCTGGGATTACAGGCACGCACCACCATGCCCAGCTACTTTTTTTGTATTTTTAGTAGAGACGGGGTTTCACCATGTTGACCAGGATGGTCTCGATCTCTTGACCTCGTGATCCACCTGCCTCGGCCTCCCAAAGTGCTGGGATTACAGGCTTGAGCCACCGCGCCCGGCCAAAATATAAACTAAATTTCTACCAAAGTTAGCTTGGCTTATGCCCAGGATTGAGCAAGGATGGCTTAGAGGTGAGAAGCAAAATGGAGTCAACTATGTCATATTTCTCTGTCGTAATTTTGCAAAGGTGGTTTCACCAGCATTTTTTTTTTTTTTTTTTTTGCCTTTTTGAAAGTGTATTCTCTTGTCTGGGCACATTGCCACGAAGACTACATCAGGGTTCTGTTAGGAAGAAAGGGAGAATGGAGCCGGGTGCAGTGGTTCACGCCTGTCATTCAAGAACTTTAGGAGGCCAAGGTGGTAGAATAGCTTGAGCCCTGAATTTTGAAGTTTGAGATAAGCCTGGGCAGCCTGAGAGAGATCTTGTCTCTACTGAAAAAAACAAAACAAAACAAAAAAGGAGCCAGGTATGGTGGTACACACCTGTAGTCTCAGCTACTTGTGAGGCTGAGGCTGAGGTGGGATAATCTCCTGAGCCCAGGATGAGGCTATAGTGAACTGAGATGATGCCACTGCCCTCCAGCTTGAGCAACAGACTCTGTTTCAAAAAACAAACAAACAAAAAGGCTGGGTGCAATTGCTCACACCTGTAATCCCAGCATTTGGGGAGGCTGAGGCAGGCGGATCACCTGAGGTTGGGAGTTCGAGACCAGCCTGGCCAAGATGGAGAAACCCTGTCTCTAATAAAAGTCCAAAATTGCGCCGGGCGCGGTGGCTCAAGCCTGTAATCCCAGCACTTTGGGAGGCCGAGGCGGGTGGATCACGAGGTCGAGAGATCGAGACCATCCTGGTCAACATGGTGAAACCCCGTCTCTACTAAAAGTGCAAAAAATTAGCTGAGCATGGTGGCACGTGCCTGTAATCCCAGCTACTCAGGAGGCTGAGGCAGGAGAATTGCCTGAACCCAGGAGGCGGAGGTTGCAGTGAGCCGAGATCGCGCCATTGCACTCCAGCCTGGGTAACAAGGGCGATACTCCATCTCAAAAAAAAAAAAAAAAAAAAGTCCAAAATTAGCCAGGCATGGTGGCACATGCCTGTAATCCCAGCTACTTGGGAGGCTGAGGCAGAAGAATCGCTTGAAACTGGGAGGTAGAGGTTGCAGTGAGCCAAGATCATGCCATTGCATGCCAGCCTGGACAAGAGCAAGACTCCGTCTCAAAAAAAAAAAAAAAGACAAAAAGAATGGATTTTAGATAGGTAACCATCTGTCTTTGCCACAATATTCATGGATTGGTGAACTCAATATCATGAATATATTCCCCCAGTGAATCTAAATATAGATCCTATTGCAATTCCAGTAGAAATCCCAACAGATATTTTAATGGAATTTGACAAACTAATTCTAAAATTCAAATGGAGAACAAACACCCAAGAATAACCAAGACAATTTGGAAGAGGAGGAACAAGGCAGGGAGACTGGCCAAATAGCAAGATTATTATAAAGGCTACAGATATTTAGGCAATGCCACAGAGCCTATACATAGGCAAATAGGCCAGTGGGATGCCTGTTATAGACCCACTTGACATCTGATGAAGGTGGCATTACAAACTAGTGAAAATAACGGGCCAGTCTGTAAATGGTGCTGTCTATCAGTTATTCACTTGGAGTATATATATATATATATATAGAGAGAGAGAGAGAGAGAGAGAGAGAGAGAGAAAGAGAGAGAGATGGAGTCTTGCTCTGTCTAACAGGCTGGAATGCAGTGGCTCAATCTCAGCTCACTGCAACCTCCGCCTTCTGGGCTCAAGCAGTTCTCCTGTTTCAGCCTCCCAAGTAGCTGTGATTACAGGCGTGTGCTACCACACATGGCTAATTTTTGTACTTTTAGTAGAGATAGGCTTTCTCCATATGGGTCAGGCTCTTCTCGAACTCCCTACCTCAGGTGATCTGCCTGCCTCAGCCTCCCAGAGTGCTGGGATTACAGGCATGAGCCACCACACCTGGCTAGAAAATATATAGATATATATTCTAGAAATATATATTTATCTATATGTAGAATATATATTATATTCTATAAATATATATTTCTCTCTATTTTATTTTTATATATATATATATATATATATATATATATTGGTCAGGCTGGTCTTGAACTCCTGACATCGTGATCCACCAACCTTGGCCTCCCGCAGTGCTGGGATTACAGGTGTGAGCCACCACACCCAGCATTCTTTCTTTTTTTTTTTTTTAAAGATGGGGTTTCACCATTATGGCCAGGCTGGTCTTGAACTCCTGATCTCAGATGATCCACCCACTTTGGCCTCCCAAAGTGCTAGGATTACAGGTGTGAGCCACCGTGTCCGGCAACCCAGCCTTCTTTCTTCTTTTTCTTTTTTTTTTAGACGGAATCTCAGTCTGTTATCCAGGCTGGAGTGCTATGCTATGGCACAATCTTGGTTTACTGCTGCCTTGAAGTCCTGGGTTCCAGTGATCCTTTTGCCTCAGCTTCTAGGACAGATGCATGCTACCATAACCAGCTAGTTTTTTTTTTTTTTGAGACAGTATCTTGCTATGTTGCCCAGACTGGTCGTGAACTCCTGGCCTCAAGTGATCCTTCCACCTTGACCTCCCAAAGTGCTAGGATTACAGGTGTGAGCCACACTGTACCTGGCTAACTTTTCTCATTTTGATGACTTTCACATTTTGGAAGAGTACTAGTTTATAAAATGTACCTCGGTGGGGACTTGTTTTATATTTTTCCCCTGCCTAGACTAGGATTATATGTTTTGTGGAAAAAGACCACGGAAGTAAAGTGTCATTTTCATCATTCTCTCTCTCTCTCCATATATATGTATGTGTGTATATATATGTATATATATATATATATATATATATACACACATATATATATATATATTTTTTTTTTTTTTTTTTTTTTTTTTTTTTTTTTTTTGAGACGGAGTTTCTCTCTTGTTACCCAAGCTGGAGTGCAATGGCGCGATCTCGGCTCACTGCAACCTCCGCCTCCTGGGTTCAAGCAATTCTCCTGCCTCAGCCTCCTGAGTAGCTGGGATTACAGGCACGCGCCACCATGCCCAGCTAATTTTTTGTATTTTTAATAGAGACAGGGTTTCACCATGTTGACCAGGATGGTCTCGATCTCTTAACCTCGTGATCCACCCGCCTCGGCCTCCCAAAGTGCTGGGATTACAGGCTTGAGCCACCGCGCCCGGCCATACACATATATATTTTAAAGATGAGCTTTCACCATGTTAGTCAGGCTGGTCTTGAACTCCCGACCTCAGGTGATCCGCCTGCCTTGGCCTCCAAAGTGTTTGGATTGCAGGCGTGAGCCACTATGCCTGGCCTTTTTTTTTTTTTTTTTTTTTTTTGAAGTCTCGCTCTGTCTCCCAGGTTGGAGTGCAGTAGCGGTATCTCAGCTCGCTGCAACCTCAGCCTCCCAGGTTCAAGCAATTCTCCTGCCTCAGGCTGCCCCGTAGCTGGGACTACAGGCGCAAGCCACCACACCCAGCTTGTTGTTGTATTTTTTAGTAGAGATGGAGTTTCACCATGTAGGCCAGGCTGGTCTTGAACTCTTGACCTGAGGTGATCCCCTCGCCTTGGCCTCCCAAAGTGCTGGAATTACAGGCATAAGCCACTGCGCCGGGCCTAATTTTTGTATTTTTTTCGTAGAGAAGGGGTTTCATCATGCTGTCCAGGCTGGTCTCGAACTCCTGATTTCAGGTGATCCTCCTGCCTCAGTCTCCCAAAGTGTTGGAATTATAGACATGAAGCATCGCGCCCGGCCCAATATACTTTAATTTTTATTATATTGTTCTTCCTAGAGTATAAGTTCCATTTTCTCAATAAATCCTTCTTTCTTTCTTTTTTTTTTTAAGCCTCCTGAGTAGAGTAGCTGGGATTACAGGCACATAATTTTTTTATATTTTTGTTAGAGTCGGGGTTTCATCACGTTAACCAGGCTGGTCTTGAACTCCTGACCTCAAGTGATCCACCCACGTGGCCTTCCAAAGTGCTGGGATTACAAGCATGAGCCACCGCGCCTAGCCTCCAGGTTTTCTTTAGAAATTCCTGAGCAAAAGGCCGGACGCAGTGGCTCACGCCTATAATCCCAGCACTTTGGGAGGCTGAGGCGGGTGGATCACGAGGTCAAGAGATGGAGAACATCCTGGTCAACAAGGTGAAACCCTGCCTCTACTAAAAATACAAAACTTAGCTGGGCATGGTGGTGCGTGCCTGTAGTCCCAGCTACTCGGGAGGCTGAGGCAGGAGAATTGCTTGAACCCAGGAGGCGGAGGTTGTGGTGAGCTGGGATCGCGCCATTGCACTCCAGCCTGGGTAACAAGAGCGAAACTCCGTCCCAGAGAAAAAAAGAAAAGAAAAGAAAAGAAATTCCTGAGCAAAGATCTGTTCTGTGTGAAGTAAAGAGCTCTTTTTTTTTTTTTTTTTTTTTTTTTTTGAGACGAAGTTTCGCTCTTGTTACCCAGGCTGGAGTGCAATGGCACGATCTCGGCTCACCGCAACCTCCGCCTCCTGGGTTCAGGCAATTCTCCTGTCTCAGCCTCCTGAGTAGCTGGGATTACAGGCACGCGCCACCATGCCCAGCTAATTTTTTGTATTTTTGGTAGAGACGGGGTTTCACCATGTTGACCAGGATGGTCTCGATCTCTCGACCTTGTGATCCACCCGCCTCGGCCTCCCAAAGTGCTGGGATTACAGGCTTGAGCCACCGCGCCCGGCCAGTAAAGAGCTCTTAACTGGTGGATGAGCCTAACTCAGTTACAGCCAGGCTTCTGCCCAGAGAGAGCAGACTGAGTCAACAATTCTGCTTCAGGATGGTGTCTGAACAAGGCTTACTCCTGTTTGGGTATGTCACATGTTACTAGACATTAGGAGAAATTAAGACTAACATTCAAAAAGTCAATCATCCACAGGAAGCCTGTGGACTACTTTAAAAATAATTTATTGTAAGCTTGAAAAAAATGTATGCCAACAATAAAAAATACTATGCACTCGGGAAATAAAATATGCAGCTTGGTGAACTAGCCAAGTGAAAGAGGCTATTGTAGGTGGGGGAAAATGTCTTTCAAAAAGTGGAAATATAGTTTTATTTATTTTATTTATTTTACTTTTTTATTTTCTGCCTGCCCTCTCCGGAAATATAGTTTTTAATGGGGAGAACAGGGAAGTCTGGAAAACATGGCAGCTCAGATACAAAGTAGAAATGACATAGGCTAAAAATGAATGATGAGTTCTTTGCCAGGGACTCTAAAGCTCCTCTCTGAAATATATCCAAGAGAAAGCCAGCTAGAGAATCAGTGGGATTACAAGGATTAAAAAGGGATTTGACGTGTGGCAGGAGCCTGGGAGGTGGAGGTTTCAGGTTGCCGGTGGCTTAAATGAAAGGACTTTGGCACAGCTTTTGGTGAGGCCCTGGAGAGGTGACCGAATAAGATAAGTTTTATCTTTTCCTCTCTCTAAAGCTCTTCTTTCCTCTTCCTATTTCATTCTCTCCCTAGCCTTTTCCTGATTCAGCTTTGCTTTGCTCTTCTTTGCCTTGAATGTTCTTTTTCTGTTTTTCTTTAACCTTATCTTGGTCATTTCCAAATATACATGCCTAGGGAGACTGCGCAACTGGGTTTAGTTTGTAGGCAGACAAGTTCTCACCTAAAATCTGTACTAAGATTTTTGGGCCGGGCGCAGTGGCTCACGCCTGCAATCCCAGCACTTTGGGAGGCTGAGGTGGGTGAATCACCTGAGGTCAGGAGTTTGGGACCAACCTGGCCAACATGGGGAAACCCTGTCTCTACTAAAAATACAAAAAACGTAGCTGGTGGTAGTGGCACACACTTGTAGTCCCAGCTACTCGGCAGGCTGAGGCAGGAGAATCGCTTGAACCTGGGAGGTTGCAGTGAGCCAAGATTGCGCCATTGCACTCCAGCCTGGGCGACAAGAGCGAAACTCCGTCTCAAAAAAAAAAAAATCGGTACTATGATATTTCTGCACAGGAGTAGCTCAGAACAGGAATAGGTGAAGGGCAAATCGTCGCACCAAGATCCTTTGCTGTTTCCTCTGGTGCTCGAGAAGATAGACAATCTGGCCACCCTTCCCCTGGTAGGGTTTGGCTAGGGGAGGCTGACACCTGGTGGTCACATTTGGGAGGTGCAGCGAGTTCATAATAGCCCAATGCCTTTACCATTTACTGACCATATATTCAGCTATTTGCTGTACATTAATGCTGTCATTTAAAACTCACAACAATGGGCCCGGGCGCGGTGGCTCAAGCCTGTAATCCCAGCACTTTGGGATGCCAAGGCAGGTGGATCACGAGGTCAAGAGATCGAGACCATCCTGGTCAACATGGTGAAACCCCATCCTCTACTAAAAATACAAAAAATTAGCTGGGCATGGTGGTGCATGCCTGTAATCCCAGCTACTCAGGAGGCTGAGGCAGGAGAATTGCCTGAACCCGGGAGGCGGAGGTTGCGGTGAGCCGAGATCGCGCCATTGCACTCCAGCCTGGGTAACAAGAGGAAAACTCCGTCTCAAAACAAAACAAAACAAAAAAAACTCACAACGTTACCCTGTGAAATGGGTATCATTACCTCTACTTGACATATGGATAATTTATGTTAAACAGTTATCAGCTAATTTGAGCAATGGGATCATGTCTTTTCTTTCTCCTTTGTTCTCAGCTTCTGGGACAGTACCTAGCATATAGTAGGCTCTCAGGAAATATTTGATAAAATATTGTCTTATTTATCAACATATTGGAACTTTCATTCAATGTCATCCCTTTGTAATAGGGTTGATTTGAATACATTGTTTTTTAATTTTTTTTTTTTTTTTTTTTTTTTTTTTAGATGGAGTTTCACTCGCTCTTGGTACCCAGGCTGGAGTGCAATTGAGAGGGAGACTCAGGCATCTCAGATCAACTTCCCTTTTCCTATGACTGTAAACTTCCCCTTTTCATTCCTAAAACTGTAAACTGAAACCCTTTTGATATGTAATTCCTAAGACTGTAAACAAAGACCCTTTTCATATGTTAAGCTATGAACCTAAGATTCTTCCACGTGTAACATCTAAAGTATAAACCTATATAAAGGCCGGGCGCGGTGGCTCAAGCCTGTAATCCCAGCACTTTGGGAGGCCGAGGCGGGTGGATCACGAGGTCGATAGATCGAGACCATCCTGGTCAACATGGTGAAACCCCGTCTCTACTAAAGATACAAAAAATTAGCTGGGCATGGTGGCGCGTGCCTGTAATCCCAGCTACTCAGGAGGCTGAGACAGGAGAATTGCCTGAACCCAGGAGGCGGAGGTTGCGGTGAGCCGAGATCGCGCCATTGCACTCCAGCCTGGGTAACAAAAGCGAAACTCCACCTCAAAAAAAAAAAAAAAAAAAAAAAAACCTATAAAAGAAGGAACCTTCTTTTGTTAGGCGAGCTTGGATATTAGGCAAATATGCCACTTCTTGGCTCCCGGCCAAATAAACTCCTTCCTCCAATATTCGGTGTCCGAGAGATCTGTTTCCCGTGGCCGCTCCTGCAACATTTTGGTGCGTTGGCCAGGAAGCGAGCCTTGGATAGCAGACGGCGGGAAAAGTCTCTTAGGTGGTTTGCCTAGCCCTGTGGAGCATCCCTGTGGGCGGACTCCTGCTCCCTGGGGTGACGCATCCTGAGAGCGCTCCTGGGCAAGTATTTGCCGGGTGGAAAAACCTCGCCAGAGCAGAGCAGGGAGACCCTGCAGACCGGATCCACCCAGTGGCTGAACACCGAGGAGGAATGAGCATTTGGGGAAGTCTGGCACACTGAATTTGGTAAGATTGTACACGGGAAAGTAGCCCATCCCATTGGGTGGAAGCGTGGCCTGATCACCCATGGGTGCCAGATTGGCACGTTGGAAGGTAGCTCTCTGTTGCATTGGAAGGAGGGCATTTGGATGTGTGTCTGTGTCGTTGTACCCGGGAAAGTAGCCCACCCCATTGGGTGGAAGCGTGGCCTGATCACCCACAAGTGCCAGATTGGCACGTTGGAAGGTAGTTCTCTGTTGCATTGAAAGGAGAGCATTCGGATGTGTGTCTATGTGTGGATGTGTGTAACCTTGGAAGCTTTTGCTTATGGTTTTGAGTTGGAAGGAGAGCATTCAGATGTGTGTCTGTGTGTGGATGTGTGTCTCTGTGTAGATGTATCCAGCCGGACTCATAAGTCGTAAAAGGTATTGGGCCCGTTAGGAAGGGCCTCATGTGTCAAGCAATTTGTAAGAATTAGAGACAGCCACATAAGGCTGAGTGAAAAAGCTTCTGTGCATTGTAAAGGGATTGAAGTGAATGTAAATTGGAGAGTGCTGTGTGCCATCTTGCTAGTTGGGAACTGCTGTACTGATACTCTCCTAAGTGTGGGAATTGTTTCTCTGAATTGTTAACATGGGTCACTCCCAAAGCAAGCCCACCCCTTTGGGAACCATGCTGAAAAATTTCAAGAAGGGATTTAGTGGGGATTATAAAGTAACTATGACACCCGAGAAATTGAGGGTTTTGTGTAGGGAAGACTGGCCAGCATTTGGGTTCGTTTGGCTCCCAGAGGGGACCCTAGATAGACCCCTTGTCTCCAAAGTAAGGCATGAGGTTATATACGGCAAGCTAGAACACCTTGATTAATTTCCGTACATAGACTCGTGGTTGCAGTTAGTTTCAAATCCTCCAAAATGGCTAAGGGAGCAGGCAGCGACTGTTTTAGTAGCCAAAGGATAGACTGCTAGAAACCACCATCCCCCTTGCCGCCGAGAAACGCGGACTCCCAAGTCCAGGCAAATGCAGTGGCAGAAATAGGCAGGATTTGCATGTATGAATACTTCAGTTATTGGAAGTGGCTAACCAGGCGTTTGTAAACCAAGAGGCGATAAGCCAGAGGGAAAGTCATAGGGAAAGTGAACGTCATGGGGAAAGGGAACGTCAGGCTGACTTGATAGCTGCTGCTATGAGAGGAACGCCCCCAAGAGTGTGAAAAAAGGAGGGTTCCTGGAAAGCCCCACAGTCTGCCTGCCTGAGCCTGCAATGCGATCAGTGTGCATTTTGTCAAGAAATAGGACATTGGAAAAATGCCCACAGTTAATGGGACAACAGGGCGATCCTAAGCATGAGGATCCAGATAAAAAGTGAAGGGGCTCTGTTCAATCTAATGGAAGGGCCACTGGACTAAAAGAGAGGGGGGCCGGACTCATATGCCCCCAAAGAGCCCACAGTCCGGACGACAGCCCTGTAACGCCCCCTGGAAAAAATAGAACCAATATTGTTAGAGCTATTAAGGTGTTAAGAGAAGACTTTCTTGTACTCAATGGACTGCCCCTGCCCCCCTTCTCCGGCAAAACCTGTTGCGCAAATCGAGAGCCACTATCCCATTCAAAAAGGAGATTCCCTGCAGCTAAAATGCCTTAGGCAGGGGTCCTCCAGGCGCTCATTGTCCCTTGGGAAGGAGGATGGAGCCTTCCTAGCCAGAAGCAGAAGACTGATATTATCACCCAGGCCCATACAGGGCTTGCGTGGCTTTGCACCCAACTCATATACGCAGTTGGGATTATTGCCAGTAGAAGATAGTTGGTTCACTTAATTGGATTTAAAGAAATACCTCCTGGGCTGGGTGCGGTGGCTCAAGCCTGTAATCCCAGCACTTTGGGAGGCCGAGGCGGGTGGATCACGAGGTCGAGAGATTGAGACAATCCTGGTCAACATGGTGAAACCCCGTCTCTACTAAAAAAATACAAAAAAATTAGCTGGGCATGGTGGCACGTGCCTGTAATCCCAGCTACTCAGGAGGCTGAGGCAGGAGAATTGCCTGAACCCAGGAGGCGGAGGTTGCGGTGAGCCAAGATCGCGCCATTGCACTCCAGCCTGGGTAACAAGAGCGAAAACTCCGTCTCAAAAAAAAAAAAAACAAAAACCTCCTTAGCATTGGACTGGCCTCAGAGAGTCAAAAGAACTATTTGCATTTCAATGGCAGAAACCCAGAAGCAGGGGTGACCACTCAATACACCTGGACCCAGCTTCCCAGGAGCTCAAAAAAACTCATCATCCTCAGGGAGGCATCAGCCTGTGACCGCCCCCCAGAAGCTTCTTGCTTGCATGCTGCCCCCATGTGCTGATAACCTTCTATTGGGACACCCCACGGCAGTCGGGTGCGCAAACAAATGCCTTACTTCGGCACCTGGAGGACTGTGGGTATAAAGGGTCTAAAAGGAAAGCCCAGATTTGCCCAACAGCAAATGCAGTATCTGAGGCTTACCATCTGGAAGGGGGAACACAGCCTAGAAGCAGAGAGGAAGCAAGCCGCTTGCAAAGTGACAGAACCTGAGACTAAAAGGCAGGAGAGAGAGCTCCTGGGAGTGGTGGGTTTTGTAAATTGTGGATTTCCAAACTTCGCAGTACTAGCCAAACCCCTCTATGATATGACAAAGAGGGGAGACAAGGAGCCCTTCGAATGGGGTTCCAGCGTCAGGCCTACCAGGAACTGAAAACTAAACTAATGTCAGCTCCAGTTTTGGGGCTGCCTGATTTAACAAAGCCCTTCACATTATATGTGGCAGAAAGAGAAAAGTGGCAGTTGGGGACCTAGTCCAAACAGTAGGACCTTGGCCCAGGCCCGTAGCTTACCTCTCAAAGCAGCTGGATGGAGTTTCCAAAGGATGGCCCCCGTGCTTAAGGGCCCTGGCAGCAACTGCTCTGCTAGCACAAGAAACAGATAAGCGAACTCTGGGACAGAACCTAAATATCAAGGTACCTCACGCAGTAGTGACTCTAATGAATACCAGAGGGCACCACTGGTTATCAGATGTTAGGCTGACCGAATACCAGGGCCTGCTATGTGAAAATCCCCGCATCACCATTGAAGTCTGCAACACCTTAAACCCCACCACTTTGCTCCCGACATCAGAGGGACCTGTTGAACGCAACTGTGTTGAAGTCCTGGACACAGTCTATTCCAGCAGGCCTGATCCTTGGGATCAGCCATGGACAGTAGCAGACTGGGAGTTGTACGTAGATCGGAGCAGCTTTGTCAATCCACGAGGGGACAGATGTGCAGGCTACGCCGTGGTAACTCTGGACACTGTAAGCAAGGCCAAATCCCTGCCTCAGGGCACTTCGGCTCAAAAGGCTGAACTCATTGTTTAACTCAAGCCCTAGAGCTGAGTAAAAATAAGTTGGTAAACGTTTATGCCTTCCCGACTCTCCAAGTACTTGGAGCACTGTTCAAAGAGAGAGGCCTGTTAACTTCAGGGGGAAAATAAAGTATCAGCATGACATTTTGCAGCTCCTAGAAATGGTCTGGAGAGTGGTGGTCGTGCCTTGCCAAGGACATCAGAGGGCCCACAGGTCCGTGGCCCTGGGAAATTCCCAAGCGGATTCAGCAGCTCGTAGGTAGGACAGCATCTACCCTCTACCGAATAGCAGTTACAGCCCCGCTGATTTCCCCAGATCCCTGATCTAGTACCTACTTACTCTAAGGAGGAAAGAGACTTTCTCGGACAGAAGGGGGCAACTGATTAAGGAAAGATGGATCCATGGCCAGATGGAAGAATAGCAGCTCCACAGCTGCTGGGGGCTGCAGTTGTACAAGCCGCATGTGAGAACACTCATTTAGGTCAAGAGTTGCTTGAAAAGATGCTGGGCCAGTAATTTTACATCTCACATTTAGCAGCCTTGGCCAAAACTGTGGCACAGTGATGCATTACATGTCAGCAACACAACGCGAGGCAGGGTCCAACTATTTCCCCTGGAATTCAAGCTGATGGAGCAGCTCCGTTTCAAGATCTCCAGGTAGACTTTACTGAAATGTCCAAGTGTGGAGGACATAAGTGTTTGTTGATCCTGGTGTGCACATACTCTGGATGAAACTGAAAGAGCCCATGAAGTAACCTGTGTGCTGCTTTGAGATTTTACTCCTAGGTTTGGACTGCCACTGCACATCGGAGCAGAGAGTGGACCAGCATTTGCGGCAGATTTAGTCCGGAAAACAGCAACGGCCTTGGGCATCACCTGGAAACTGCACACTGCCTACCGACCTCAGAGTTCCAGAAAAGTGGGGAAAGAAAATGAACTGGACCATCAAAAACAGCTTAGGGAAAGTGTTCAGGAAACAAGATTAGAGAGGGTGCAGGCACTTCCCTTGGGGTTATTCAAAATTAGAGCCACCCCCTTTAGAAAAAACAGGATATTCCCCTATTAAGTCTTATACCATAGGCCCCCTCCCCTACTTTGGGCACCCCTAGGAACTCTTCGGGTTAGGATGCTAGTTACCAGCTCTAAGGAGAGTTGCTTGGGATACTTCAACCTAAGTAAATACCAAATGTCCTGTAAGCCTTTTTCTCCCCAGTTCACCGTTTCTCACTAGGTAATCCCGTGTGGATAAAGGACGGGAGTAGAGCCCCTCTAAAGCCACAATGGAAAGAACTTCAGACCTGATCCTGACCAATCCCACAGCTGTGAAGGTGGAGGGAATCCCAGCCTGAATCCATCACAGCCGTGTCAAAACCAGCAACAGCTGGGACTTAGACCAAGGCCAGGACTGCAGAATCACCCTAAGAAGGACAACAAGCCCTGCTCCAGCCACATCCCGGAAGCTGGCTGGTCCACGCACGGCCGAAGCATGAGGAGATTCATCGTGGGACTTTTCTTCTTAGTATTTGGACTTGCACAGTAGGAAAATTAACTAATTTTGAAGAATGCCCTCAGTGTGTACACCAGGTAGGACAGAAAAGTTACTCTTTTGTCCTGCAGTTCTTATGAATGTACGGGGACACAGAAGGGAGCCTGTTTATATAATGGTACTCAATATAAGGTGCGTAATCCATGAGATGGACAGGTAGCTGTGTCATACGCATCATTAAGCCTTCTTTCTTCCTATTACCTGTTAAGATAGGTGAGCTCTTAGGGCATTCAGTTTACTCCACTAGGGAGAAGAGAGACCTAAAACTAGGGAATTGGACAGATGATGAGTGGCCACCTGAGAGAATTATTGTGTACTATGGGCTGGCCACATGGGCTGAGGATGGCTCATGGGGATACCGGACCCCTATTTACATGCTCAGCCAGATTATCCGGTTGCAGGCTGTTTTGGAAATACTCACTAATGAAACGGGCAAAGCTCTGTCCCTCTTGGTCGGACAAGAAATTCAAATGAGAAAAGTGATTTAGCAGAACCGACTGGCCCTAGATTATTTGCTAGCAGCCGAAGAAGGAGTCTGGGGAAAATTCAGTCTAACCAACTGCCGTCTGCACATAGATAACCAGGGGCAAGCAGTAGAGGATATTGTGTGAGACATGACCAAACTGGCACACGTGCCTGTACAGATATGGCACAGATTTAACCCTGAGTCTTTATTTAGAAGTTGGTCCTCATCCTTGGGAGGATTCAAAACCCTCGTCATAAGTGTTCTAATAATAATAGGTGTTTGTTTACTGCTCCCTTGTCTACTGCCCCTGTTCCTTCAGATGATTAGGGGATTCATCCCTACTGTAGTTAGCCAAAAAGTGACATCGCAAGTGTATTATATGAAACATTATCAGTCTGTTTCTTCAGAAAATCTGGAAAGTGAGAATGAAAGTGAGACCTCTCACTAATATTATAAAGTGGTGAGGGTCTCAAAGGGGGGAATGAAGAGGGAGACTCAGGCATCTCAGATCAACTTCCCTTTTCCTAAGACTGTAAACTTCCCCTTTTCATTCCTAAGACTGTAACTTGAAACCCTTTTGATATGTAATTCCTAAGACTGTAAACAGAGACCCTTTTCATATGTTAAGCTATGAACCTAAGATTCTTCCACGTGTAACCTCTAAAGTATAAGCCTATATAAAGAAGGAACCTTCTTTTGTGAGGCGAGCTTGGATATTAGGCAAATATGCCACCTGGCTCCCGGCCGAATAAACTCCTTCCTCCAATATTCGGTGTCCGAGACATCTGTTTCCCGTGGCCGCTCCTGCATACACAATGGCACCATCTCGGCTCACCACAACCTCCGCCTCCTGGGTTCAGGCAATTCTCCTGCCTCAGCCTCCCGAGTAGCTGGGATGACGGGCACGTGCCACCATGCCTAGCTAATTTTTTGTATTTTTAGTGGAGACGGGGTTTCACCATGTTGACCAGGATGGTCTCGATCTCTTGACCTCGTGATCCACCCGCCTCGGCCTCCCAAAGTGCTGGGATTACAGGCTTGAGCCACCGCGCCTGGCTTTAATTTTTTAAAATTTATTTATTTTTTTAAAGCTGGGGTTTCACCATGTTGGTCAGGCTGGTCTTGAACTCCCGACCTCAGGTGATCCGCCCACCTTGGTGTCCAAAGTGCTTGGATTACAGGCATGAGCCACCACGCCCGGCCGATTTGAATGCATTGTCACCAGATAAGCCTAGACTGTCGGCTGCAACTCTTGCTTAAACACCCTTCCCAAACAATACCCCATATAAAATACTTGGAGACCTAGCCAGCCGTTGGAAAAATATTCAAATCTGATTTTTTTTTAGAACTCACATCATCCTAGACTCTCTATCCTGGACACCACGAGGCTGAGTCTCTGGCCAAATGCACTGCTTTTATATTGAGAAACCACCAAGAAACCAGAAGGTGAAGTCAGAGGAGGCTGTTCAAATGCTGCCATTTAGACTCCCCCACCTGGACACTAAGTGCCCAAGATGGTTGTTTATTGATAAGAACACTGAAGTCACCCAGGTTGATGGCCAATTTAGTAGAGAGGAAAACTGTGATACAGGTGGCAACATATCCAGTGAGAGGCTGGCCAGTAGGTTGTTAGATGACTGCAATGAAAAAGACAAACAGAGACGGGCGCGGTGGCTCACGCCTGTAATCCCAGCACTTTGGGAGGCCAAGGCGGGTGGATCACAAGTTCAAGAGGATGTTGACCATCCTGGTCAACATGGTGAAACCCCGTCTCTACTAAAAATACAAAAAATTAGCTGGGCATGGTGGCACATGCCTGTAGTCCCAGCTACTCGGGAGGCTGAGGCAGGAGAATTACTTGAACCCGGGAGGCAGAGGTTGCGTGAGTGGAGATCGCACCATTGTACTCCAGCCTGGGTAACAAGAGCAAAACTCCGTCTCGAATTAAAAAAAAAAAAAAAAGTTCCCTGTGGAGTCAGGTGTGGTGGCTTACACCTGTAATCCCAGCACTTTGGGAGGCTGATGTGGGCAGATCATGAGGTCAGGAGTTCAACTCCACCAGCCTGGCCCACATGGTGAAACTCCGTCTCTACTAAAAATACAAGAAAAAAAAATTAGCTGGGTGTGGTGGCTGCATCTGTAATCCCAGCTACTTAGGAAGGTGAAGCAGAGGAATCCCATCGCCTTGAACTCAGGAGGCGGAGGTTGTAGTATGCCGAGATTGCACCACTGCACTTCAGCCTGGGCCACAGAGCAAGACTTGGTTAAAAAAAAAAAAAAAAAAAGCTCGAGGTGGAGAAGTCAAAGTCCTAACTTAGCATGGAAGTAGTCAAGGCAACCAACAAGGGTTGGGCAAGGTTCAGTAACTGGAAAATGGTGGGGTGGAGTAGATGGTGTGACATGAGGCAGCACTCAGCAAGGGATGAGTGAACAAACAGGAGCTGAGATTTGAGCAAAGAGTAACCAGTAAGTCACAAAAGTTCAAGAACACATTCAAGTTCCAATCATGCATATAACCCTATGTCGTGGGTTTTAAGTGATGCGTGGATTCTGGCAAACCATTTGCTAGCCTGAAGGCTGCCTTAGACCCAAAAGCTCTCCAGAGTTGGATGTTAAGCCCTATCCGTTGAGAACTTGACTTTGTATGGAATCCAGGCAGTATGATTAGAATTTCTTTTTCCTTTTCTTTTCTCGCTTTTTTTGAGATGGAGTCTCACTCTGTCGCCAAGCTGGAGTGCAGTGGCGTGATCTTGGCTCACTGCAACCTCTGCCTTCCGGGTTCAAGTGATTCTCCTGCCTCAGCCTCCTGAGTAGCCAAGATTACAGGCACAAGGCACCACACCTGGCTAATTTCTTTCCCTTCCTCCCTCTCTCCCTCTTTATTTCCCTCCTTCCTTCCTTCCTTCCTTCCTTCCTTCCTTTCGAGATGGAGTCTCACTGTGTTGCCCAGGCTGGAGTGCAGTGGCATGATCTTGGCTCACTGCAACCTCCGTCTCCCGGGTTCAAGCAATTCTCCTGCCTCAACCTCCGGAGTAGCTGGGACTACAGGCACATGTCACCATGCCCAGCTAATTTTTCTTGTATTCTTAGTAGAGATGGGGTATCACTGTTAGCCAGGATTTTCTTGATCTCCTGACCTCGTGATCCACCCGTTTTGCCTTCCCAAAGTGCTGGGATTGCAGGCTTGAGCCACCACACCCAGCCTTTTATTTTATTTTATTTTATTTTATTTTATTTTGAGATGAAGTCTTGCTCTGTCTCCCAGGCTAGAGTGCAATGGCGTGATCTCGGCTCACTGCAACCTCTGCCTGCCGGGTTCAAGCAATTCTCCTGACTCAGCCTCCTGAGTAGCTGGGATTACAGGCACGTGCCACCATGCCCAGCTAATTTTTTTGTATTTTTAGTAGAGATGGGGTTTCACCATGTTGACCAGGATGGTCTCGATCTCTTGACCTCGTGATCCACCCACTTCGGCCTCCCAAAGTGCTGGGTTTACAGGCGTGAGCCACCGCGTGCGGCTCCTCTTGGGTTTTTTTTTTTTTAATTAATTAATTTATTTATTTTTTTATTTTTTTGAGACGGAGTTTCGCTCTTGTTACCCAGGCTGGAGTGCAATGGCGCGATCTCGGCTCACCGCAACCTCCGCCTCCTGGGTTCAGGCAATTCTCCTGCCTCAGCCTCCTGAGTAGCTGGGCTTACAGTCACGTGCCACCATGCCCAGCTAATTTTTTGTATTTTTAGTAGAGACAGGGTTTCACCATGTTGACCAGGATGGTCTCGATCTCTTGACCTCGTGATCCACCCGCCTCGGCCTCCCAAAGTGCTGGGATTACAGGCTTGAGCCACCGCGCCCAGCCTCCTCTTGGGTTTTTATGGAGTTTTCCTTACATAGGCATGATTGGTTAAACTATTGGCCACTGGTGCTCAACTCGACCTTCAGCCACTCTCCACTCCCTGGAGCAGGTGTCCCCAAACTACGGCCCGCGGGCCACATGCGGCCCCCTCCGGCCATTTATCCGGCCCCCCGCCGCACTTCAGGAAGGGGCACCTCTTTCATTGGTGGTCAGTGAGAGGAGCACAGTATGTGGCGGCCCTCCAACGGTCTGAGGGTCAGTGAACTGGCCCTCTGTGTAAAAAGTTTGGGGACACCTGCCCTGGAGGTTGGCCTTTGTCTTATCCTAAAGCTGTCAATCATTAGCACACGAAACCACATCACTTTGGAGAGTGCAAGGATTTATATATTTCACAGTATCACACCAGTACACATGGGAACCAGGACAGTAAGTACACCCTGAGCTTCTGAAACTACTGTGGGGAATAACAGCAGTGACTGGTAGAGAAACTAAAGAAGAAAGGCAAAGAGTTAGCTGGGCGCAATGGCTCACGCCTGTAATCCCATCACTTTGGGAGGCCGAGGCGGGCAGATCACCTGAGGTTGGGAATTCAAGACCAGCCTGACCAACATGGAGAAACTCTGTCTCTACTAAAAAATACAAATTTAGCCAGGCATGGTGGCACATGCCTGTAATCCCAGCTACTCGGCGGGAGGCTGAGGCAGGAGAATCACTTGAATTTGGGAGGCGGAGGTTGTGGTGAGCTGAGATTGCACCATTGCACTCCAGCCTGGGTAATGAGAGTGAAACTCCATCTCAGAAAAAAAAAAAAAAAAAAAGAGAGAGAGAGAAAGAACATCTCATTTCTCAACACATGTGGAGAAAGCCCTATCTTGTGGGAGCCTACAGTGACTTCAGGCTTCTTTTTTTTATTTTTATTTTTTAAGACAGGGTTTCACCATGTTGGTCAGGCTGGTCTTGAACTCCTGACCTCAGGTGATCTGCCCGCCTTGGCCTCCAAAGTGCTTGGATTACAGGCATCAGCCACCACGCCTGGACAGGCTTCTGTTTTTTGAGACAGAGTCTCGCTCTGTCACTCAAGCTGGAGTGCAGTGGCAGGATCTCTGCTCACTGCAGCCTTCGCTTCCCAGATTCAAGCAATTCTCCTGCCTCAGCCTCCTGAATAGCTAGGATAACAAGTGTGAACCACCATGCTCGGCTAATTTTTGTATTTTTTGGTAGAGATGGAGTTTCACCATGTTGGCCAGGCTGGACTTGAACTCCTGATCTCAGGTGATCCACCTGCCTCAGCCTCCCAAAGTGCTGGGATTACAGGTATGAGCCACCGCACCTGGCCGACTTCAACCTTCTTATCTGCAGACAGAGAACAGTCTCCTGCTTAAAAGAGGAACCAGTCAAGGGACCAGTTGATACAGGCATTGTTATCTCAGAGGATGAAAGGTTATGTCTCATGGTGGGTAGGTCTATTAAAACCTGCCCCGGCCGGGCGCGGTGGCTCAAGCCTGTAATCCCAGCACTTTGGGAGGCCGAGGCGGGTGGATCACGAGGTCAAGAGATCGAGACCATCCTGGTCAATATGGTGAAACCCCGTCTCTACTAAAAATACAAAAAATTGGCTGGGCATGGTGGCACATGCCTGTAATCCAAGCTACTCAGGAGTCTGAGGCAGGAGAATTGCCTGAACCCAGGAGGCGGAGGTTGCGGTGAGCCGAGATCGCGCCATTGCACTCCAGCCTGGGTAACAAGAGCGAAACTCCGTCTCAAAAAAAAAAAAAAAAAAAACCTGCCCCGAAGTCCAAGGAAGTTCAAGGCAGTTCACCTTGATAGAGCCCTGCTCAGATCACTGGTCATACTCATGCATTCCTCAGCAAATTAGGAGACACTCATAATTATCAAATTATGAGATAGAACTACCTTAGAATCAGGCCTCTATCCACCTATATTAAAAAATTTCGGCCGGGCGCGGTGGCTCAAGCCTGTAATCCCAGCACTTTGGGAGGCCGAGGCGGGTGGATCATGAGGTCAAGAGATCGAGACCATCCTGGTCAACATGGTGAAACCCCGTCTCTACTAAAAATACAAAAAATTAGCTGGGCATGGTGGTGCGTGCCTGTAATCCCAGCTACTCAGGAGGCTGAGGCAGGAGAATTGCCTGAACCCAGGAGGCGGAGGTTTCGGTGAGCCGAGATCACGACATTGCACTCCAGCCTGGGTAACAAGAGTGAAACTCAGTCTCAAAAAAAAAAAAAAAAAAAAAAATTTCCAGGCCGGGCATGGTAGTTCTCATGCTTGTAATCCCAGCGTTTTGGGAGGCCAAGGTGGGTGGATCATGAGGTCAGGTGTTCAAGACCAGCTTGGCCAAGATGGTGAAACCCTGTCTCTACCAAAAATACAAAAATTAGCTAAGCGGCCGGGCGCGGTGGCTCAAGCCTGTAATCCCAGCACTTTGGGAGGCCGAGGCGGGTGGATCATGAGGTCGAGAGATCGAGACCAACCTGGTCAACATGGTGAAACCCCATCTCTACTAAAAATACAAAAAATTAGCTGGGCATGGTGGCACGTGCCTGTAATCCCAGCTACTCAGGAGGCTGAGGCAGGAGAATTGCCTGAACCCAGGAGGCGGAGGTTGCGGTGAGCCGAGATCGCGCCATTGCACTCCAGCCTGGGTAACAAGAGCGAAACTCTGTCTCAAAAATAAATAAATAAATAAATAAAAATAAAAAAATAAAAAAAGAGGGACTTATGAACAAAAGACATGTCTGTGTCAGCAAGACAAGATGGTGGATCCCTGCACCATTTCCTCCCAGACCCAGGGTTTATATACCATAGGGAGGGGTGGTTCAGAAAGGATGTATAGGACAACCAAAGTATGATAACATCAAGGCTGTTTGACCTCAGGGCAGAATTTATGGTAAATGTTAATTCATGTTCTTACACAAGGATCAATACCTAAACTGGAAATCTTAGAGGGCTTTCTGGAACAGGGGTTGATGGGAAGCCAACATGGTGGAATAGCTTCCAGGATAGAGTTGCTTTAGCCTCCACAGGCTAAGTCCACACATTCTCATTTGGCATGCCAGGAACTATCAGAACATGAGTCATACCTGAGCCATTGCTCAGGACACTATGAGAAGGGCCTCCCTGGAGATAGATCATTGCCCAGTGTTCAGCAAACTATGACACAGCACCTACACATACCCCACGTGACCACTTGATCAGCAGATCAGAATTCGATGCTGGTTCTGACACTGCCATTGCAAAATGATAACTGAGACAGTGAAAGGGATCTGACCCAACCAACCCCACCTTGCTTCTAACCTGCAAGTTGTCTTTGTTCATTCCTGGCTGTAGGCTGAAGTTAACTTTGGGGGGAACTTAGTTTATAATTTAACTTTGGAACAAAGCTGATAACAGCTCTTTCCCTTCTTTCTGTGGACTAGACTGTCTTTGTAGGACTAATAAATTAGCCAAAAGATTAGAAATTATGATTTCGGCTGGGCGAGGGGATCATGCCTGTAATCCCAGCATTTTGGGAGGCCAAGGCAGGCAGATCACCTCATCTCAGGAGCTCGAGATCAGCCTGGGCAACATGGCAAAACCCCATCTCTACAAAAAAATAAAACAATTAGTCTAGTGTGGTGGTGCATGCCTGTGGTCCTAGCTACTCAGGAGGCTGAGGTGGGAGGATGGCTTGAGCCCAAGAGGTCAAGGCTGCAGTGAGCTGAGATTGCGACACTGCGCTCCGGCCTGGGTAACACAGTAAGACACTGCCTCGAAAAAAAAAAGAAAAGAAATTATGGTTTAGGAGTCATGAAGCTGGAGGCTACAAGATTCTGCTTGAGACATTTTTTAGACTCTGCACCTGGCAACACCCAGATTGATAAACTGGTTTATCTGATGTTGTGGCCCCCACCCAGGAACTGACTCAGCACCAGAGGACAGTTTCAACTCCCTATGACTTCATCTCTGACCCAACGAATCGGCACTCCTGACTCACTGGCACCCCACCCACGAAATTTTCCATAAAAACTTTGATCCCCGAATGCTTGGGGAGACTAATTTGGATAATAATAAAATTATTTATCTGGTCTCCCATACAGCGAGCTCTGAGTGAATTACTCTTTCTTTTTTTTTTTTAGACGGAGTTTCGCTCTTGTTACCCAGGCTGGAGTGCAATGGCGTGATCTCGGCTCACTGCAACCTCCGCCTCCTGGGCTCAGGCAATTCTCCTGCCTCAGCCTCCTGAGTAGCTTGGATTACAGGCACGCGCCACCATGCCCAGCTAGTTTTTTGTATTTTTAGTAGAGACGGGGTTTCACCATGTTGACCAGGATGGTCTCGATCTCTTGACCTCGTGATCCACCCGCCTCGGCCTCCCAAAGTGCTGGGGTTACAGGCTTGAGCCACCGTGCCCGGCCGAATTACTCTTTCTTTATTGCAATTCCCCTGTCTTGATACATTGGCTCTGTCTAGGCAGTGGGCAAGGTGAAACCGCTGGGTGCTTACCGTTCCAATACCAGCTGAGACAACTACCTGCAGGACAGCACTCTCCCTGTACTCCTGCCCAACAAGGCACAGGACAGTACTTAGGCCAGGATGGTATACATGCCAACCCTCAAGCAAACTCTCTGATAGCCAGCTCTTTCTCTGTACAGGGGCCCAGTGTTCTCAGCTGCTCAGGATAAAGAAAAAGAGATTTGATTCAACTGATGATGTGTACTCTTACTACCTTGTAGCATACCTGGACCCAGCCACCAACCAGAACCTTCTATCTCTTCATTCTTTATTTTTTGAGACAGAGTCTCGATCTTGTTGCCCAGGCTGGAGTGCAATGGTGCAATCTCGGCTCACTGCAACCCCCTGCCTCCTGGGTTCAAGCGATTCTCTTGCCTCAGCCTCTTGAGTAGCTGGGACTACAGGCACCTGCCACCACACCCGACTAATTTTTGTATTTTTAGTAGACGGCGTTTCACCATGTTGGCCAGGCTGGTCTCAAACTGACTTCAGGTGATCCACCACCTTGGCCTCCCAAAGTGCTAAGATTACAGGTGTGAGCCATTGCGCCTGGCCTGCTTTTTCATTCTTTATTCATTCCTTTTCTGCTGAATCCTTCTCCAACTTCCCCCTTATAATCAATTACATCTCTTCCACTTAAAACCCCAAAGTTAGTTCCTTCCTTCTCTCCTCCCTCCCTCCCTCCCTCCCTCCCTCTCTCTTCCTTCCTTCCTCCCTCCTTCCCTCCCTTTCTTCCTCTCCCTCTCTCTCACCTTCTCTCCTCTCCTTCTCTTTTCCTTTCTTTCTTTCTATTTTGAGACACAGTCTCATTCTGTTGCCCATGCTGGAGTGGAGTGTTGCCATCACGGCTCACTGAAGCCTCAAGCTTCCGGGTTCAAGTGATCCTCCCACCTTAGCATCCTTAGTAGCTGGGACTACAGACACACACACCAAGCCAGGGTAATTTTTGTATTTGTGTAGAGATGGGGTTCTGCCACGTTGCCCAGGTTGGTCTCCAACTCCTGGGCTCCAGTGATCCACCAGTTTTGGCTTCCCAAACTGCTGAGATTACAGGCTAGAGCCATGATGCCTAGCCCCAAAACTAGCCCTTTCTATGTCTATGCCTATAAATGACAGAGCCAAGCTTTTAGAAGAGCAGTCTGTAGCCCTGGTCTCTTCATTCCTGTTCAACACTCTAACCGCTGTAAGCTGGCCTCTGCCATCATGAAAGCTCTCTCCTAAGATCACCACTTCCCACACCCAGAGGCTGCTTTTCCAGCCATCACCTACTGGACCTATGGGGTTGGGACATGTGAGCCCTGCTTTCCTCCATGAAACGTTCTCCCTCAGATCCCGGACTCTGCCTGCCTCTCCCACTCTTGAAACTCCCCTCCCGCTGTCTCCTGCTCCCATGGACACTGTTCTCTGGGCCCTTGAAGACCTCCCCTACTACTTCACACAACTCCCAGGTGACCTGTGAGTCTCTGCTCAGGTGTCCCCTCCCCCACAAGCCTTGGATGGTCCCACCCGCGGCACCTGGACTTGCCTCTCTGTCACTGTGTGACTGGGTGTTCCTGGGAGCCTGTCTCTCCCTTTTGAGAGCTAAGGTCTTCACAGGCAGGAAACCACTGCTGCTCTCCTCCAGGTCTCCAGCACCGAGCCTGGAGGCCGGCTGTGAGCCAAGGCTCTGTAAAACTGGGTGTCCCACGCCTGTAATCCCAGCACTTTGGGAGGCCCAGGTGGGCAGATCACCTGAGGTCCGGAGTTTGAGACCAGCCTGACCAACATGGAGAAACCTCGTCTCTACTAAAAAAAAAAAAAAAAAAAAAAAAAAAAAATTAGCCAGGTGTGGTGGCACATGCCTGTAATCGCAGCTACTCGGAGGCTGAGGCAGGAGGATCGCTTGAACCCAGGAGGCAGAGGTTGTGGTGAGCCGAGATGGTGCCATTGCACTTCAGCCTGGGCAGCAAGAGCCAAACTCCGTCTCAAAAAAAAAAAAAAAAAAAAAAAAAAGAAGAAGGAAAAAAAAAGACTGGGTGCCTCTCAAGCTGGAAGCCTGCATGTCTGGAAGTTAAGAGAGCAGCGGTGACCTGCACGTGGAATTCCTGCGCTCCCGTGAACAGGCAGGAGAGGAGACACACGCCTGCACGTTGCTGTGGAAAATGCACTTGTGGAAGCAGGAGGGGCTGTGAAACCAGGCTTGCTCTGAGAATGTGGCAGCAAGGGCCGCCTCTGATAGCCCCCCTCCCCGCCTCCCAGCCAAGGGCTCAGTAAGTGTGTGTTGAACCAGCGGAGAGGCGTCCCTGCAGACTTAGCCATCATGAGAGGAATGAAGGGCCCTTGAGTTCCTCTGTTAGGATAGTTCAGCCGCAGAAGAGAGGGAGGCTGCAGCAGCCCCTTGTAAGGAGAAGCACTCGGCGCAGCTGAACGGGCAGTGATGGCCCGACAATTCAGGTCAAGCGGTGGCTTCTGAACAGGCAAGGGATCCGGGCCCCTCCTTGCACGCAGAGGGGGGCACTGTCTGCAGTAGTCGGTGACACACATTTCATCACAGGGATGAGGAGTGGCTTCAGGGTGACCGACTGTCTTGCCTTTGCTGGTAGCGGGGGATTTCCGGAGAAGCCAGACTTTCCAGTTCAAAATCAGGCCATTACTGGGCAAAATGGAACAGCTGGTCACCCTCTTTGGCATTGGAAGGCATGCCCATTTAGAGTGGAGGGAGCGAAGGGGGCCTGGGTCTGAGTTGTAGCTGAGTGGGACTAATGGGCCTGCATCCAGGTCTTGCGGGGGAGGCGCTGTCTGGAGGTGGCGTGGGTTGGGCCTTCTTTTTATTTTTATTTTTTAATTTTTAAATTAATTATTGAGACAAGATGTCTCAGTGTCGCCCAGGCTGGAGTTCAGTGGCGCCATCATAGCTCATTACAACCTTGATCTCCCAAGCTCAAGTCCTTTAGCCACTGATTCCCACAAGTAGTTGAAACTACAGGTGTATACCACCACGTCTGGCTAGATAAATATTTTTTAATTTTAGTAGACACGATTTCTCGTTATATTGCCCAGGTCAGTCTCAAACTTTTGAACTCAAGAAACCCCCCGGCCGGGCGCGGTGGCTCAAGCCTGTAATCCCAGCACTTTGGGAGGCCAAGGCTGGTGGATCACGAGGTCAAGAGATCGAGACCATCCTGGTCAACATGGTGAAACCCCGTCTCTACTAAAAATACAAAAAAATTAGCTGGGCATGGTGGCGCGTGCCTGTAATCCCAGCTACTCAGGAGGCTGAGGCAGGAGAATTGCCTGAACCCAGGAGGCAGAGGTTGCGATGAGCCGAGATCGCGCCATTGCACTCCAGCCTGGGTAACGAGAGCGAAACTCCGTCTAAAAAAAAAAAAAGAAAGAAAGAAATCCCCCTGCCTCAACCTCCTGAAGTGCTGGCATTACCTATGCCCAGAAGGTTGGGCCCTGTTCTGGAGGGCTTGCCCCAAAGGGGTTTGGTTTCAGCTCTGCTATGGGCACACTGTCTTTGGCAGGTGTACTGATAATGACCCAAGACTGAGCTGAGACCAGTCTGACTTGTCCTAAACTGGGCTCTGTGTGTGGCCGAAGTCTGTCTTGGGGAATCCCCAGTCTTGTTATGGTTATGCACTCTGGACGGGTTTAGGGATGAATGTGCTCAGGCCTGTATCAAGCCAGTGTCATGGTTTGTTGAGCAGGGAGCTGTCCACATTGTGTCAGCAAAGCCTGCCCCCAAGTGGAGGCATGAGCAGGTATCTGAGGGGCAGCTATCTCCGTATGTCTAGCTGAAGGTTGGCCATAAACCCTGCTCTAGCCATGAGCTGGTTTGGAAAGTGCTCTCTGTAGATATATATGTGGGTCACGTCCTTGGCACTGATGTTGTGCCATGGTGTCATCTTGGCTGGTGGTATCTCCTGAGATAAAGGTATGTAGCAGGGTGGTCCCCTGACACACTGGTGGTAGTTTTTACCCTTTTCTAGACAGTGTCTGTCTCATAGTCCATGCCTGACCCCTACCTAACTAGTGGCTGACTCATGCTATGATTTAGAACTTGTGTGAGCTGTGCATCATGAGTTCTGGACAGGTTTTAGTGTCCCTGTTAGAAACTCTCTCTCTATATATATGCATATATATATATATATGCATATATATATGCATATATATATGCATATATATATATATATATATATATATATATTTTTTTTTAGACAGACTCTTGCTCCGACCCCCAGGCTGGAGGGCACTGGTGTGATCTAGATTCACTGCAACCTCTGCCTCCCAGATTTAAGTGATCCTTCCACCTCAGCCACTCAAATAGCTGGGATTACAGGCACCTGCCACCATGCCTGACTAATTTTTCTATTTTTAGTAGAGATAGGGTTTTACCATGTTGGCCAGGCTAGTCTTGAACTCCTGAGCTCAAGTGATCCACCCACTTCGGCCTCCCAAAGTGCTGAGATTACAGGTATGAGCCATCATACCTGGCTGAGATGTCCTACATTGCTTCAACAAGGACGGAGAGTTTTCTGAAGTATTAATGGTATGACTGAGGAGATTCTGTTTTGAGCCCCTCAATGGGAAGCAAGTCCTGAGTCTTGGGGTAATGCAACTGGAGGGATATGAGTAGAATCTGCTTAGGGAGGGTCGCAGTGGTGGAGATGTGGTTCCTAGCTTGTACTAAGAAAACAAAATGTCTTAATTATCGAAGAAAGTGACAGTATAATTTTGTGTAAGGGTCCAAACAGAGCATAGGCATGTGTACCACTCACCCCAAATAATCTAGGGCATCTACCATTCTTTTTTTTTTTTTTGACACAGAGTTTTACTCTGTCACTCAGACTGGAGTGCAATGACATGATCTCAGTTCACTGCAACCTCCACCTCCCAGATTCAAGAGATTCTCCTGCCTCAGCCTCCTGAGTAGCTGGGAATACAGGTGCCCACCACTGCGCCCTGCTAATTTTTGTATTTTTAGTAGAGACAAGGTTTCACCATGTTGGCCAGGCTGGTTTCGAACTCCTGACCTCAGGTTATCCACCCACCTCAGCTTCCCAAAGTGCTGGGATTATAGGCGTGGGCCACCATGCCCGGCCCAGCCATCTACCATTCTAAGAGATAAGAGGAACATCCAAACATTTGAAATATTACAGAAAGGATTGGCACACTGCAGCCCACATGCCTGTTGCCCGTTTTTGTGAATAAAGTTTTGTTGCAGCCAGCCGTGGCTCACTCCTGTAATCCCAGCACCTTGGACAGCTGGGGTGGGTGGATCACCTGAGGTCAGGAGTTCAAGACCATCCTGGCCAACATGGTGAAACTCCATCTCTACTAAAAATACAAAGCTTGGCCGGGCACGGTGGCTCAAGCCTGTAATCCCAGCACTTTGGGAGGCCGAGGCGGGTGGATCACGAGGTCAAGAGATCGAGACCATCCTGGTCAACATGGTGAAACCCCGTCTCTACTAAAAATACAAAAAATTAGCTGGGCATGGTGGTGCGTGCCTGTAATCCCAGCTACTCAGGAGGCTGAGGCAGGAGAATTGCCTGAACCCAGGAGGCGGAGGTTGCGGTGAGCCGAGATCGTGCCATTGCACTCCAACCTGGGTAACAAGAGTGAAACTCCGTCTCAAAAAACAAAAACAAAAACAAAAACAAAGCTTGTGCTCGCTTTGGAAGCACATATACTAAAATTGGAATGATACAGAGAAGATCAGCATGGCCCCTTTAAAAATTAAAATAAAAAAAATACAAAGCTTAGCCAGGCATGGTGGTGCATGCCTTTAATCCCAGCTACTCAGGAAGCTGAGGCAGGAGAATTACTTGAACTTGGGGGGCAGAAGTTGCAGTGAACCAAGATCATGCCACTGCCCTCCAGTCTCGGCAACAGAACAAGACTCCATCTCAAAAAAACAACAAAAAAAAGCTTTATTGGAAAACAGACGTGGCCATTTGTTTATGTATTGTCTATGGCTACTTTCTCACTACAACACCATTTTGGGGTTGTTGGGACAGGAGGGACTATGTGGCCTGCAAAGCCTCAAATATTTATTATCTGGCCTCTTGTAGAGAAAGTTTAAGCTGGGCCCAGTGGCTCATACCTGTAACCCTAACACTTTGGAAGGGTGAAGTGAGAGAATCACTTGAGCCCAGGAGTTTGAGACCAGCCTGGGCAACAAAGTGAGACTCTGTCTCTGCAAAAAACTACAAAAGCCAGGTGCGGTGGCGCATGCCTGCAGTCCCAGCTACTCCAGAGGCTGAGGCTGGAGGATCGCTTGAGCCCAGGAGTTCTGGGCTGTAGTGTGCTATGTCAATTGGGTGTCAGCACCAAGTTCAGCATTAATATGGTAACCTCCCAGGAGCGGGGGACCACCAGGTTGCCTAAGGAGGGGTGAACCGGCCCAGGTCAGAAACAGAGCAGGTCAAAACTCCCATGCTGATCAGTAGTGGGATCGTGCCTGTGAATAGCCACTGTACTCCAGCCTGGGCAACATAGCGAGACCTCATCTCTAAAAAAAAAAAAAAAAACCCCAAAACATGAGGCCAGGCGCAGTGGCTCATGGCTATGATCCCAGCACTTTGGGAGGCCAAGGCGGGCAGATCACCTGAGGTCAGGAGTTCGAGACCAGCCTGGCCAACACAAAACGTCATCTCTACTAAAAATACAAAAATGAGCTTGGCATGGTGGCAGGCACCTGTAATCCCAGCTACTCAGGAGGCTGAAGCAGGAGATTCGCTTGAACCCAGGAGATGGAGATTGCAGTGAGCCGAAATTGTGCCATTGCACTCCAGCCTGGGCAACAGAGCGAGACTCTGTCTCAAAAAAAAAAAAAAAAAAATTAGCCAGGCATGCTGGTGAGCACCTGTAGCCCCAGCTACTGAGGATACTGAGGTGGGAGAATTGCTTGAGCCTGGGAGTTGAAGGCTGCAGTGATTTTGTCACTGCACTCAGCCTGGGTGAAAAAGTGAGACTCAGTCTGGGAAAAAAGAGAGAGAGGAAGGGAAGGGGAGGGGAGGGGAGGGAAGGGATAGAAGGAGGGAAGGAAGGGAGGAAAGGAAGGAAGGAAGGAAGAAAAGAAGGAAGGAAGCAAGGAAGGAAGGAAGGAAAAGGAAAAGTTAGTTTGCCAATCCTTGTGCTAGAGGACTGTTCCCATTTGTTCAGCTCATCTAGGAAGATAATAGATGGCATACAAATAGCATAAAATTCAGTTCATGGTCATAATCCTCACCACAACCCTCTGACATAGGTTGACATTCTCACCACATTCACAGATGAGGAAACTAAGATACAGAGAACTGAAGTGACACAACTAGTGTCAGAACCAAGATCTGGCCCCAAGCAGGCTGGCTCTATGGACTGGCTCCTATCTACTGCAGAGAACTGTCTCCTTTGCAGAGCAAGGCTAGAAATGCAGCCTTTATACAGCCTCCACCCTGTCTGTTTTATCATGATTCCAGAGATCATTGAGGCCTCAGCTGGACTAAAGCAACATGTTCCAGTGCACCATCTTGACCCTTGCAGACAAATAATTGCACTTTCTTTCCATCTTGTCTGCTTTCCCTTGTCACATCTGTGTTGAAGGCCTCCCTGTTCTACCTTCCTCAGCGATACTCTCCACACATAGAAAAGGACAAAGACCTAGCTACTCAGGAACATCATTTGGGCTCAGGAGTTTGAGGCTGCAGTCAGTTATGATTGTACCACTGCACTCCAGCCTGGATGACAGAGCAAGACCCTGCCTCCAATAAAAAACAACAAAGGGGCTAGTCACAGTGTCTCACGCCTGTAATCCCAGCACTTTGGGAGGCTGAGGGGGGTGGATCACAAGGTCAGGAGTTCAAGACCAGCTTGGCCAAGATGGTGAAACGCTGTCTCTACCAAAACTTACCAAAAACTTAGCCAGGTGCCGTGGCAGGCACCAGTAACCCCAGGTTCTCGGGAAGCTGAGGCAGGAGAATCACTTAAACCCAGGAGTGGGAGATTGCAGTGAGCTGAAATTGCGCCACTGCAGTCCAGCCTGGACGACAGAGTGAGACTCCGTCTCAAAAAAAAAAAAAAAAAGAACAAAGAATTTCATAAGTCAAACTTATTCATTCACTATTATTAAATTCTAGCACTTTCTTATACCTGCTATATAATTTCATTTATTAAAAAATAAAATAGATTCTGGATATTAGCGCTTTGTCAGATGGAGATCTGACAAAAAAAAATACAAAAATTAGCTGGGCATAGTGGCACATGCTTGTAATCTCAGCTACTCAGGAGGCTGAGGCAGGAGAATTGCCTGAACCCAGGAGGCGGAGGTTGCGGTGAGCCGAGATCGTGCCATTGCACTCCAGCCTGGGTAACAAGAGTGAAACTCCGTCTCAAAAAATAAAATAAAATAAATAAAAATAAAAATAAAAATAAATAAAATAACTAATAATAATAGTAAAATATAGCCCCAGTTAAAACTCCATGTTTACTTCCAAATCTCTTTTCCTTCTCTCTCCAGCAGCAACCACTACTCTGAAATTGGAGCTTACCTTTCCCATGCTTGCCAGAACTCTTGACTAGCCTGCCTACTTTTTTTTCTTTTTAAAATTTCATCATCTAGCATAGGCAAAAAATACTAGTTTTTCACGTTCATATAGTCTCTCCAATCATTCTCATCTCTCTTCGGATGAGGTTTCCTTTGAACCTGGTTGTTTGGAGTCGGTGTCTTTGTTCACGATGATCATAATCTATTCATGGGAGTGGTTGCCAGGCAAGAGAGGGGAATGGAAGTAAACAGAGCTAGAGTCATGTGGGAGTCATTTAGTCTGCCACAATTAAGTGCTTCCCATCTCAGTCTGTGACATCCAGCTGCTACTCACAGGACCAAAGCAAATACAGCAGGAGCACTTGCTTTGAGGGCCTTTGCCCTTGTGTGTTCCAGACTGCATGCTGTACTGGGCAAGGCAACCCAGAGCAGGTGAAAACGTCTTGATCAAAGGGATGAGGGAGGAAGGAAACCAGAAGTCACAAGTAAGAAGCAATGACAAGCATTGACTTCCAAGAATCATCTTCAGTTTTCCATAAGAAACTAGTTTAAGCCTGGTGTGGTGACTCACACCTGTAACCCCAGGACCGTGGGAAGCCCAGGTGGGTGGATTAGGAGTTCGAGACCAGCCTTGCCAACATGGTGAAACCTTGTCTCTACTAAAACTACAAAAATTTGGCCCGGCCTGGTGGTTCACGTCTGTAATCCCAGCACTTTGGGAGGCCAAGGCAGGCAGATCACCTGAGGTCAGGAGTTCGAGACCAGCCTGACCAACATGGAGAAGAAACCCCGTCTCTACTAAAAATACAAAAAATGTCAGAATCTTTACCTTAGACCCCTTGGGGGGGGAAAAAAAAAGAAAAATACCAAAAAAAAGAAAAAAAATTAGCCGGGTGTGGTAGCACATGCCTGTAATCCCAGTTACTTGGGAGCCTGAAGCAGAAGAGTCGCTTGAACCTGGGAGGCAGGAGTTGTCGTGAGCCAAGATCACACCATTGCACTCCAGTCTTGGCAACAAGAGTGAAAAACCATCTCAAAAAAAAAAAAAAAAAAAAAAATTAGCCAGACATGGTGGCTCACACCTGTGGTACCAGCTACTCAGGAGGCTGAGGCAGGAGACTTGCTTGAACCTGGGAGGCAGGGGTTGCAGTGAGCTGAGATCGGGCCACTGTATTCCAGCCTGGGCAACAGTGAGACTCCATCTCAAAAAAAAAAAAAAAAAAAAAAAAAAAAAAGAAAAGAAAATAGTTTAGGGGTTACGAGATAGCAAGGTCAGAAACTGTTCAGAAAATAAAATCTAAGATAAGCTGAGGCAAACAGCTGAAGACCTGGGCTGAACTGAAGAAAGAGGAAAGGGCAGTGTGACTCAGGCCTGTAATCCCAGCACCTTGGGAGGCTGAGGTGAGTGCATCACCTGAAATCAGGAGCTTGAGAGCAGCCTGGGCAACATGGGAAAACGTCATCTCTATTAAAAACACAAAAATTATCCGAGCGTGGTGTTGTGTGCCTGTGGTCCCAGCTACTCGGGAGGCTGAGGAAGGACAATGGCTTGAACCCAGGAGGCAGAAGTTGCGGTGAACCAAGATTGCTTCACTACACTCCAGCCTGGGCGACAGACTGAGACTCTGTCTCAAAAAAAAAAAAAAAAAAAAGAGAGAGAAAGAGTAACAGGGACCTGTCCTGCATGTCCTTTATTGATTTGCTCTTCTAGATCCCCTCTCTTCTGTTCTGTACTCTGGGAGGCTAACCTATGTGCATCACATCAGTGAGCTCCATTGCCTCTGGCTTCCAGCGGGCTTTGGCCAATGGGGAGGCACTGGCAAGAATTTCCACAAATGGCAGAGAATGAAGTTAGGGTACTTATTTCCTAACTTTTTTCCTGAGGGGTTTTCGGCAGGCTGGCTGGCTCTTTCTCTCACCTGAACGAAGGTCATAGTTCCTTCAGCCCTTTCCATACGGTATTTACTCTCCCCCAACCCAAGTGCAAGAAATCACCCCTTCCTTTTCCTCTGACTTTGTTAAACCTGGGTTCTTCAATCTCACTTATGGATACTCTTCACCCTATCTGAATGTTGTAAATTAGCTGGGTGCAGTGGCTCACGCCTGTAATCCCAGCATTTTGGAGGCCGAGGCGGGTGAATCACTTGAGACCAATAGTTCAAGACCAGCCTGGCCAACATGGAAAAACCCCATCTCTACTAAAAATACCAAAAAAAAAAAAAAAAAAAAAAAAAAAATTTAGCTGAGTGTGGTGGCGGAACGTATAATCCCAGCTATTCAGGAGGCTGAGGCAGGAGAATCACTTGAACCCGGAAAGTAGAGGTTGCAGATCACACCACTGCACTCCAGCCTGGGCTACAAGAGTGAAACTCAGTCTCAAAAGCTGAATAAATAAATAAATAAATAAATAAATAAATTTTAAAAATACAAAACTTAGCCAGGCCTGGTGGTGGTCGCCTGTAGTCCCAGCTACTCGGGAGGTTGAGGCAGGAGAATCACTTGAACCCAGGAGGTGGAGATTGCAGTGAGCTGAGGTCATGCTACGTCTCAAAAAAAAAAAAAAAAAAGAAAGAAAGAAATCATATCAGGAACATTGAGTTCTAAGCTCAGGAAACTGTAATATCTTTTTAATTTTTTAAATTTTTATTTATTTATTTTTGAGACGGAGTCTCACTCTGTCACCCAGGCTGGAGTGCAGTGGCACTTGGCTCACTGCAACCTCTGCCTCCCAGGTTCAAGTGATTCTCCTGCCTCAGTCTCTCGAGTAATTAGGATTACAGGCGTCTGCCACCATGCTCAACTAGTTTTTGTATTTTTAGTAGAGACGGGGTTTTCACCATGTTGGCCAGCCTGACCTCCTGACCTCCAAACTTCTTCTTTTTTTTTTTTTTTTTTAGACGGAGTTTTGCTCTTGTTACCCAGAGCTGGAGTGCAATGGCGTGATCTCGGCTCACCGCAACCTCCGCCTCCTGGGCTCAGGCAATTCTCCTGCCTCAGCCTCCTAAGTAGCTGGGATTACAGGCACGCGCCACCACGCCCAGCTAGTTTTTCGTATTTTTAGTAGAGACGGGGTTTCACCATGTTGACCAAGATGGTCTCGATCTCTTGACCTTGTGATCCACCCGCCTCGGCCTTCCCAAAGTGCTGGGATTACAGGCTTGAGCCACCGCGCCCGGCCATTTTGTATTTTTAGTAGAGATGGGGTTTCACCACGTTGACCAGGATGGTCTCGATCTCTTGACCTCGTGATCCACCCGCCTCGGCCTCCCAAAGTGCTGGGATTACAGGCTTGAGCCACCGCGCCCGGCCCGACCTCCAAACTTCTGAACTCAAGTGATCCATTCACCTCGGTCTCCCAAAGTGCTGGGATTAGAGGCATGAACCACCATGCCTGGCCTAATAACTTTTTTAGAAGGTTGAATTTTACAAAGGTAATCTCTGATGTGTTTATTTATTTGATGTCTGTGTGCCTTACTAAATTCCATGAGTCCATAAGAACAGGGACATATTTGTTTTGTTGCATGCTATATCCTCAGTGATGAGGGCAGTAACTCTCAAATAGTAGATACTTGACTTTTTTTTTTTTTTAAGTTTAATGAATGAGTGAAAAAAGTCAAAAGCAGTAATAACAACAATTAACTGTCATGGATTACTGATGAGTCACTCTTTTAATTAGAGGCAGATATGATGAGGCAGGCACTTGTTTGGATATCTTCCTTGGTGAATCATGTGACCTCTTTATGGTTTACAATTATTAATTATTATTATTATTATTATTTTTTTGAGACGGAGTTTCGCTCTTGTTACCCAGGCTGGAGTGCAATGGCGCCATCTCGGCTCACCACAACCTCCGCCTCCTGGGTTCAGGCAATTCTCCTGCCTAAGCCTCCTGAGTAGCTGGGATTACAGGCACACGCCACCATGCCCAGCTAATTTTTTTATTTTTATTTTTATTTTTTTTTTGAGACAGAGTTTCACTCTTGTTACCCAGGCTGGAGTGCAATGGCACGATCTTGGCTCACCACAACCTCCGCCTCCTGGGTTCAGGCAATTCTCCTGCCTCAGCCTCCTGAGTAGCTGGGATTACAGGCACACACCACCATGCCCAGCTAATTTTTTGTATTTTTAGTAGAGATGGGGTTTCACCATGTTGACCAGGATGGTCTCGATCTCTTGACCTCATGATCCACCCGCCTATTTTTTGTATTTTTAGGAGAGACGGGGTTTCACCATGTTGACCAGGATGGTCTTGATCTGTTGACCTCGTGATCCACCCGCCTCGGCCTCCCAAAGTGCTGGGATTACAGGCTTGAGCCACCGTGCCTGGCCTATGGTTTACAATTATATTGTTTTGTGAAGGTGGTGTGGGAGTGTTCATAAATTTTTCAGGGTGTCTGCTCAATTATAGAGATAACATGAGATGTTAAATTTCAACATAGCCTGAACAAAATTGTTTGGACTTTAGGAAAGCCTTAACATATTCAGAGTTGGCCGGGCACAGTGGCTCATGCCTGTAATCCCAGCATTTTGGGAGGCCGAGGCAGGTGGATCATAAGGTCAGGAGATCGAGACCATCATGGCCAACATGGTGAAACCCTGTCTCTACAAAAAAAAAAAAAAAAAAAACATATTCAGAGTTGAGGAATCCATAACACATGTTTTGCAGGGGTGTGCCTGTAATATCAAGTGAGTCCCTGAAATGAAAAAGCAATTATATTAAGAAACCTGGGCCGGGCGCGGTGGCTCAAGCCTGTAATCCCAGCACTTTGGGAGGCCGAGGCGGGTGGATCACGAGATCAAGAGATCGAGACCATCCTGATCAACATGGTGAAACCCCGTCTCTACTAAAAATACAAAAAAAATAGCTGGGCATGGTGGTGCGTGCCTGTAATCCCAGCTACTCAGGAGGCTGAGGCAGGAGAATTGCCTGAACCCAGGAGGCGGAGGTTGTGGTGAGCCGAGATCGCGTCATTGCACTCCAGCCTGGGTAACAAGAGTGAAACTCCGTCTCAAAAAAAAAAAAAAAAAAAAAAAGAAACCTGTAAGGTCAGGCGTGGTGGCTCATGCCTGTAATCCAAGAATTCTGGAGGCCAAGGCGGGCGGATCATCTGAGGTCGGGAGTTCAAGACCAGCCTGACCAACATGGTGAAAGCCCGTCTTTAAAAAAAGACAAAAAGAAAAGGAAAGAAAGAAACCTGTAAATGCTTTTGATAGGAGCACCAGCAGAGATTCCTTAACTTAGTTGTACCCTTACCTAACACATCACCCAGGAAATAATACTCATGAGTACATCATTTGCAGGGCATTCATTTGCAGATGCTTCTGGTCAATGAATCAGTAAATATTCCTACTGTACCTGCTATTTGTCCTGTCCTGTGAAGACATCCTCCCACCCCAAGGCCCTGGCAATGATGAATAAGACATAGTTCACATCTGTGATTGCTCACAGACTAGTGGAGCCGTAGTCACAATATAAGTACCCTAATGAGGCCTTCACCAGGAGATTAACGTTAATGAGAGCCGAAATCACACCACTGCACTCCAGCCTGGGCAAAAGAGCTAGACTCCATCTCCAAAAGAAAAAAAAAAAAAAGACAAAACAAAGCAAACAATTAATACCTGCATTAGGATACTTTGTTTGTTTGTTTGACGCAGAGTCTCTCTCTGTCACCAGACTGGAGTGCAGTGGCACAATTTCAGCTCACTGCAACCTCTACCTCCTGGTTCAAGCAATTCTCCTGCCTCAGCCTCCCGAGTAGCTGGGACTACAGGCACACCACTACACCCGGCTAATTTTTGTATTTTGAGTAGAGACAGGGTTTCACCATGTTGGCCAGGATGGTCTCGATCTCTTGACCTCATGATCCGCCCGCCTTGGCCTCCCTAGTAGCTGGGATTACAGACTTGAGCCACCATGCCCGGCTAATTTTTGTATTTTTTTTTATACTTTAAGTTCTGGGGTACATGTACAAAACGTGTAGGTTAGTATTTTTTGTATTTTCAGTAGAGACAGGGTTTCACCATATTGCCCAGGCTGGTCTCAGACACCTGAGCTCAAGTGATTCACCCACCTAGGCCTCCCAAAGTGCTGGAATTACAGGCATTATGCACTATGCCAGGTCTATTTCAGTTTTATTTCAGTTTAGTTTTTTTCCTCTTCCCATTCTTACTGATTTAATTTCATTTTCTGATTATATAAAACATTATTATGCTTATAGAAGTCAAAAATATGAGCCAGGTACGGTGGTTTATGCCTGTAATCCCAACGTTTTGGGAGGCCAAGACAGGTGGATCACGAGGTCAGGAGTTTGAACCAGCCTGGCCAACACAGTGAAACCCCGTCTCTACTAAAAATACAAAAAATTAGCCAGGTGTAGTGGTATGCTCCTGTAGTCCCAGCTACTCGGGAGGCTGAAGCAGAGAATTGCTTGAACCTGGGAGGACGTTGTAGTGAGCTGAGATTGCGCCATTGTACTCCAGCCTAAGCAACCGAGTAAGACTCTGTCTCAAAAAAAAAAAAAAAAAAAAAAAAAAAGAGAAGTCAAAAATATGTAATAATTCATACTCAGGAGGGTCACTTCCTCCCATCCACATCCTTCCTGTACCATCGCTCCTCCCTCCTCCAACCTCTTGTGTGGTGATCTGCATTGTTGTTTTCTGGTTTATTTGTCCTGTGTTTCTTTTCCTAAAGATAAGCAGACATATGACTGTTTTTTTACTTTTCCTTCTTTGTTGAGCAGATGGGAAACTACTACATAAACTTTTTTTATTTTGCTTCTTCTGCTTAATGTTAATAGGGATTTTTTTTCTTTTTTCTTTTCTTTCTTTCTTTTTTTTTTGAGACAGTCTTGCTCTGTCACCCAAGCTGGAGTGCAGTGGCGTGATCTCAGCTCACTGCAACCTCCACCTCCCAGGTTCAAGCGATTCTCAAGCTTCAGCTTCCCAAGTAGCTGGGATTACAGGCATGTGCCATGACACCTGGCTAATTTTTGTATTTTTAGTAGAGACAGGGTTTCGATATGTTGACCAGGCTGGTCTTGCACTCCTGACCTCAGGTGATCCACGTGCCTTGGCCTCCCAAAGTGCTGGGATTACAGGTGTGACCCACCATACCCAGCCTAATGGGGATATTTTAAGGTCTACTAAAGTTAGGACTAGGGTGAGGTAAGGAATCTTTGGTGCAAAGTTCAAGGAGACACTAGTGAACTCTGATTGGAGGAGTCTGATAGGTGAATAGGTATACACCTAGCAGAGAAATGTATCAAGACAGAACAAAGGGAACAGTCTGTCCAAAGGCAAAGAAGCAAGAAAGAGCATTGTGAAAAGTATAATGTAACTGAAGTAGAGAATGTTTGTTAGGGAGAGCCTGGAGATGGGGCTAATAAAGTAGGTTGGGACTGGGTTATGAATTGCCTTAGGTGCTAAGAGCCTGGACTTTATCTTAGAGACAGTAAGAAATCCTTGAAGATTTTTTCCACACCCTTGATTGCAATATTCACTCAGTCATCAGGTTCCGTCAACTGCACCTTCACAATGACTCCTCTTGAAGGTTTTGTGTGTGTGTGTGGGGGGGGGGGGTGTGTGTGTTTGTGTGTGTGTGTTGAGACGGAGTTTTGCTCTTGTTGCCCACGCTAGAGTGCAGTGATGCGATCTCAGCTCACTGCAACCTCTGCCTCCCAGGTTCAAGCGATTCTCCTGCCTCAGCCTCCCGAGTAGCTGAGATTACAGGCCTGTGCCACCACACCAGGCTAATTTTGTATATTTAGTAGAGACGGAGTTTCACCATGTTGGCCAGGCTGATCTCAAACTCCCAGCCTCAGGTGATTCTCCCGCCTTGGCTTCCCAAAGTCCTGGGATTACAGGCATGAGCCACTGCACCACATGCACCAGGCCCTTTATTTTTTATTTTATTTTTTTTAGACAGGGTTTCACTCTATCGCCCAGTCTGGAGTCCAGTGGTGCAATCATGGTTCACTGCAACCTTGAACTTCTGGGCTCAAGCAATCCTCCCACCTTAGCTGGGACTACAGGCAGACACCACCACACCCTGCTAATTTTTGTATTTTATTGTAAAGACAGGGCTTCACTATGCTGCCCAGGCTGAGCTCAAACTCCTGAGCTCAAGTGATTCACCCACCTAAACCTCCCAAAGTGCTGGGATTACAGGTGTGAGCCACTGTGCCTGGACCTTGAAGTTTTGTTTTGTTTTGTTTTGTTTTGTTTTGAGACGGAGTTTCGCTCTTGTTACCCAGGCTGGAGTGCAATGGCGCGATCTCGGCTCACCGCAACCTCCGCCTCCCGGGTTCAGGCAATTCTCCTGCCTCAGCCTCCTGAGTAGCTGGGATTACAGGCACGTGCCACCATGCCCAGCTAATTTTTTTTGTATTTTTAGTAGAGGCGGGGTTTCACCATGTTGACCAGGATGGTCTCGATCTCTCGACCTCGTGATCCACCCACCTCGGCCTCCCAAAGTGCTGGGATTACAGGCTTGAGCCACCACGCCCGGCAACCTTGAAGTTTTTCAATCAGGGCAGTAACAGGATTATAATTTTCCTTTAGAGGCCGGGCGAGGTGGCTCACACCTATAATCCCAGCACTTTGGGAGGCGGAGGTGGGCGGATCACGAGGTCAAGAGATTGAGACCATCCTAGTCAACATGGTCAACATGGTGAAACCCCGTCTCAAGAAATAATAATAATAATAATTTTCTTTTAGTGAGAAGAAACTGGCAATGCTGTATGGATTAGACTGGCAGAATGAATGATAAGAATGGTAGAACCAGAGGCAGGTGCAGAGGCTCAGAAAATAAGAGGTTATAAAGAACTGAATTGAGAAGGCAGTAGCAGGCAGATTGGACAAAAGGAGATAAATGTTTATGAGATAGAATAACGGAGGCAGAGGTTGCAGAATTAGCAAAACTTGGCTGGAGTGGCCATTCATGCCTATAATCCTGGTACTTTGGGAGGCCAAGACAGGTGGATTGTTTGCACTCAGGAGTTCAAGACAAGCTTGGGCAACATGGTGAGACCCTGTCTCTACTAAAAATACAAAAATTAGCCAGGTGTAGTGGCTCACACCTGTAATCCCCGCTACTTGGGAGGCTGAGGCAGGAGAATCGCTTGAACCCGGGAGGCGGAGGTTGCAGTGAGCTGAGATCACACCATCACACTCCAGCCTGGGTGACAGAGGGAGACTCCATCTTTTTTTTTTTTTTTTTTTTTTTTTTTTTTGAGACGGAGTTTCGCTCTTGTTACCCAGGCTGGAGTGCAATGGCGCGATCTCGGCTCACCACAACCTCCGCCTCCTGGGTTCAGGCAATTCTCCTGCCTCAGCCTCCTGAGTAGCTGGGATTACAGACACACGCCAGCATGCCCAGCTAATTTTTTGTATTTTTAGTAGAGATGCGTTTTCACCATGTCGACCAGGATGGTCTCGAACTCTCGACCTCGTGATCCACCCGCCTCGGCCTCCCAAAGTGCTGGGATTACAGGCTTGAGCCACCGCGCCCGGCTACAATTCTTTTATACCAAACTGGTGTGGCTTTGTTCTACAATTCTCCTGCTTCCAAAACTTAACAGACAAGAATCAGGCACAACTGCCTTACTGTACGTTCCCAGCAGTTAAACAGGGTTGGATCGCTATAGCAGACCCAGTAGACCCAGCATGACAGTGTTTACAAATGTATAGTTGACTAGGCCAGGCCCGGTGGCTCACGCCTGTGATCCCAGAACTTTGGGCAGATGAGGCAGGCGGATCACGAGGTCAGGATTTCGAGATCAGCTTGGCCAACATGGTGAAACCCTGTCTCTACTAAAAATACAAAAATTAGCTAGTGTGTGCCTGTAATCCCAGCTACTCAGGAGGCTGAGGCAGGAGAATTGCCTGAACCCAGGAGGCAGAGGTTGCAGTTAGCCAAGATCCTGCCATTGCACTCCAGCCCGGGCAACAGAGTGAGACTCCGTCTGAAAAAAACCGTAAAAACACAAATGTACAGTCGATGAGAGCAGAATGATACAATATAGCAGGAAAGTAAGGATACGCATCTTAGGCAAAGACTGCCTCACAGCAAGGGGTCTGGAGAAGCCAGGTGCAAGCTCCAATTGTCCTTCTCTGAATGGCCTTGGCAGGATGCACTTTCTCTCTGAGATCAAGAACCGCAGAAGTTCTTCCTCTTTTCCTCTTTTTTAAGCTTTTATTTATTTATTTATTTGAGACAAGATCTTGCTCTGTCACCCAGGCTAGAGTGCAGTGGCACTATCATGGCTCACTACAGCGTTGACATCCCGGATCATGTAATTCTCCCACCTCAGCCTCCCAAGTAGCTGGGACCACAGCTGCACATCATCACATCTAGCAAATTTTTTTTTTTTTTAGATGAGGTATCACTATGTGGCCCAGTCTGGTCTCAAACTCCAGGGCTCAAATGATCTTTCCAAAGTGCTGGAATTGCAGGCATGAGCCACTTCACCCCACAATAACCACAGAATTTCAACCCCAGAACCCTGGGATTGTGGGAGAGGAAGGAGAGGGAGCACGTGGCAAGGAGACAAGGTGCACATGGTTATTCTCACTATTAATGCAAATAAATCCTCTAGTATCCAGAATATCTAAAGGAGACTTAAAGCTAAGCAATAAAAAAGACAACACAATTTAAAGTTGGCCAAAGAAAGCATCTGAAAAGATGTATGTCCAAAGAAGCTATACAAATGGCTGACAATGACATGAAAAGGTGTGCAACATCATCAATCATTAGGGAAATACCAAACCAAAACCACAATGAGATACCACTTAATATGCACTGGGATGGCTATACACACACACACACACACACACACACACACACACACATATATATATATATATATATTTTCTTCTTTTTTGAGGTGGAATTTCGCCTCGTCACCCAGGCTGGAATGCAGTGGCGCAATCTTGGCTCACTGCAACCTCCGCCTCCTGGGTTCAAGCAGTTTTGCTGTCTCAGCCTCCCAAGTAGCTGAGATTACAGGCGCCCGCCACCACGCCCAGCTAATTTTTATATTTTTCATAGAGATGGGGTTTCACCGTATTGGTCAAGCTGGTTTCAAACTCATGACCTCAGGTGATCCACCTACCTCAGCCTCCCAAAGTGCTGAAATTACAGGTGTGAGCCACCACACCCAGCCTATATTTTTTTTAAAAAAAGGAAAATAAAGCCAGGTATGATGGCTCACGTCTGTAATCCCAACATTTTGGGAGCGGAGGTGGGTGGATCACTGAACTCAGCAGTTTGAGACCAGCCTGACCAACATGGTGAAACCCCATCTCTACTAAAAATACAAAATTAACCAAGTGTTGGGGTGTGCACCTGTAATCGCACCTACTTGGGAGGCTGAGGCAGGAGAATTGCTTGAACCTGGGAGGCGGAGGTTGCAGTGAGCTGAGATCATGCCATTGCACTCCAGCCTGGGCAACAAGAGTGAAACTCTGTCTCAAAATAAAAAAGAAGAAAAATTAAAAGTACTGACAAGGATGTAGAGAAAAGGGAGCCCTCAGACATAGCTCGTAGGGATGCACGGTGGTATTATTACTTTGGTAAACAATTTTGCCATTATTCCAAATGCTAAACTTAGAGTCCCTATATGACCCAGTAATTCTACTCCTAGGTATAGAGTCAAGGAAAATAAAAACATATGTTCACACAAAAACTAGTACATGGATGTTCATAGCAGCATTTTTCACGATAGCCAAAAAGTGGAAACAACCCAGATGCCCATGAACTGATGAATGGATAAACAAAATGGGATATATATATATATATATATATATATGAACACACACACATATATATGATTCAATAATATTCCATTCAATGGAAAGAAGTACTGACACCTGTTACACCATGGATGAAATAAAAATATTATGCTGAGTGACACCAGTCACAAAAGGCCACATATTACACGATTCTATTTTTATGAAATGTACAGGCCGGGCATGGTGTCTTATGCTTGTAATTCCAGCACTTTGGGAGGCCAACATAGGTGGATCACAAGATCAGGAGTTTGAGACCAGTCTGACGAACATGGTGAAACCCCATCTCTACTAAAAAATACAAAATTTAGCCAAGCACGGTGGCGCATGCCTATAATTACAGCCACTTAGAAGGCTGAGGCAGGAGAACCAGTTGAACCCGGGAGGTGAAGGCTGCAGTGAGCTGAGATGGTGCCACTGCACTCCAGCCTGGGTGACAGAGCGAGGCTCCATCTCACCCAGCATTTCAGGAGGCTGATGTGGGTGGATCACTTAAGGTCAGGAGTTCAAGACCAGCATGGCCAATATGGTAAAACCCTGTGTCTACTAAAAATAAGAAAATTAGCTGGGTGCAGTAGCTCACACCTGTAATCCTAGCACTTTGGGAGGCCCAGGCGGGCAGATCACCTGAGGTCAAGATTTCAAGACCAGCCTGACCAACATGGAGAAACTCCATCTGTACTAAAAATACAAAATTGGCCGGGTTCCGGGGGCTCAAGCCTGTAATCCCAGCACTTTGGGAGGCCAAGGCGGGTGGATCACGAGGTCAAGAGATCGAGACCATCCTGGTCAACATAGTGAAACCCCGTCTCTACTAAAAATACGAAAAATTAGCTGGGCATGGTGGCACCTGCCTGTAATCCCAACTACTCAGGAGGCTGAGGCAGGAGAATTGCCTGAGCCCAGGAGGCGGAGGTTGCGGTGAGCCGAGATCGTGCCATTGCACTCCAGCCTGGGTAACAAGAGCAAAACTTTGTCTCAAAAAAAAAAAAAAAAAAGAAAAAGAAAATAAATTAGTGGATGTGGTGGTGCATGCCTGTAATCCCAGCTATCCAGGAGGCTGAAGCAGAAGAATTGCTTGAACCCAGGAAGCGGATGTTGCAGTGAGATGAGATTGCGCCATTGCACTCTAGCCTGGGCAACAAGAGCGAAATTCCGTCTCAAAAAAAAACAAAAACAAAAACAAAAATAAAACGGCGGGGCCGGGCGCGGTGGCTCAAGCCTGTAATCCCAGCACTTTGGGAGGCCGAGGCAGGTGGATCACGAGGTCAAGAGATGGAGACCATCCTGGTCAACATGGTGAAACCCCGTCTCTACTAAAAATACAAAACATTAGCTGGGCATGGTGGCACGTGCCTGTAATCCCAGCTACTCAGGAGGCTGAGGCAGAAGAATTGCCTAAACCCGGGAGGCGGAGGTTGCGGTGAGCTGAGATCGCGCCATTGCACTCCAGCCGGGGTAACAAGAGCGAAACTCCGTCTCAAAAAAAATAAATAAAATAAAATAAAAATAAAATAAAATAAAACGGCAGGCGCGGTGGCTCATGCCTGTAATCCCAGCACTTTGGGAGACCGAGGCGGGTGGATCACAAGGTCAGGAGTTCGAGACCAGCCTGGCCAAAATGTTGAAACCCCCGTCTCTACTAAAAAAATACAGAAATTAGCTGGGTGCGGTGGCACGTGCCTGTAATCCCAGCTACTCAGGAGGCTGAGGCAGGAGAATCGTTTGAACCTGGGAGGCGGAGGTTGCAGTGAGCCGAGATCACGCCATTGTACTCCAGCTTGGGTGACAGAGTGAGACTCCGTCTCAAAATAAATAAATAAATAAATAAAACAATGCAAAAATTAGCCAGGCATGGTGGCTCACACCTGTAATCCCAGCTACTCAGGAGGCTGAGGCCGGCGAATCATTTGAACCCAGGAGGCAGAGGTTGCAGTGAGCCAAGATTGTGCCACTGCACTCCCGCCTAGGCAACAAGAGCTAGACTCTTTCTCAAAAAAGAAAAAAAAATACAAAAATTAGCCAGGCATGGTGGTGAGTACCTGTAATCCCAGCTACTCAGGAGGCTGAGGCAGGAGAATTGCATGAGGTGGAGGTTGCAGTGAGCCAAGATCATGCCACTGCATTCCAACCTGGGCAACAGAGCAAGACTATGTCAAAAAAAAAAAAAAAAGTAAAATCCATAGAGACAAAGTAGATTAGTGGTTACCAGGGGATATGATGAGGGGGAAATTGGGAGGTACAGGGTTTCTTTTTGGGGTGTTAAAAATATACTTTTTTTTTTTTTTGAGACGGAGTTTAGCTCTTGTTACCCAGGCTGGAGTGCAATGGCGCGATCTCGGCTCACCGCAACCTCCGCCTCCTGGGTTCAGGCAATTCTCCTGCCTCAGCCTCCTGAGTAGCTGGGATTACAGGCAAGCACCACCATGCCCAGCTAATTTTTTGTATTTTTAGTAGGGACGGGGTTTCACCATGTTGGCCAGGATGGTCTTGATCTCTTGACCTCGCGATCCACCCGCCTCGGCCTCCCAAAGTGCTGGGATTACAGGCGTGAGCCACTGCGCCCGGCCCAATAAAAATATTGTGAAGTTAAATAGGTGTGATTACAACATTGTGAATATATTAAGAACCACTGAAGGCCGGGCGGGGTGGCTCACGCCTGTAATCCCAGCACTTTGGGAGGCCGAGGCGGGTGGATCACGAGGTCAAGAGATCGAGACCATCCTGGTCAACATAGTGAAACCCCGTCTCTACTAAAAATACAAAAAATTACCTGGGCATGGTAGCGCGTGCCTGTAATCCCAGCTACTCAGGAGGCTGAGGCAGGAGAATTGCCTGAACCCAGGAGGCGGAGGTTGCGGTGAGCCGAGATCGCGCCATTGCACTCCAGCCTGGGTAACAAGAGCTAAACTCCGTCTCAAAAAAAAAAAAAAAAAAAAAAAAAGAACCACTGAATTGTGCATTTTATTTTGTTTTGTTGTTTTTGTTCTTTATTTTTTTGAATTGTGCATTTTAAGTGGTTTACATGATGAATTTTATGTTATGTGAAACATCCAAAATAAATAAATAAACAATACAGTGATATCATTGTAGCACAAACTACCCTGAAACTCATCAAACCCATGGTTACAAAGTCGCATTACTAGATAATATGTTGCATGCTTTGACCAGGGATCAGTGCCAGTCAAGAACTTTGGAGAAACACTCAGGCTAATTTCAGCGTTGCTGCCTACCTGAATATATGCCATCTCCACATAAGACGGAGCTTTTACTGAGAGTTAATACATTCATTAAACCTCACAGCAGAACTGCTAAGCACAGTGTGCGCATAGCAGAGCTGAAACCAAACCCCTTTAGGGCAAGCCTTCCAGAGAGGGCCCAACCCATGCTATCTCCAGACAGCATCCCCGCTTCCAAGACCTGGATGCAGGCCCATATTCCCACTGAGCTACAACTCAGCCCCAGGCCCCCTTCACTTCCTCCACTCTAAACAGCAAAAAAGAAGAGAGCCCTGCTTGAGACTGACACACCCTCCAAGGCCACAGAGGGTGACCAGCTATTCCAGTTTGCCCAGGAATGGTCTGATTTTAAACTGGAAAGTCTGGCTTCTCCGGAAATCCCCCACTACCAGCAAAGGCAAGACAGTCGGTCACCCTGAAGTCACTCCTCATCCCTGTGATGAAATGTGTGTCACCGACTACTGCAGACAGTGCCCCGCTCTGCGTGCAAGGAGGGGCCCGGATCCCTTGCCTGTTCAGAAGCCACCGCTTGACCTGAATTGTCGGGCCATCACTGCCCGTTCAGCTGTGCCGAGTGCTTCTCCTTACAAGGGGCTGCTGCAGCCTCCCTCTCTTCTGCGGCTGAATTATCCTAACAGAGGAACTCAAGGGCCCTTCATTCCTCTCATGATGGCTAAGTCTGCAGGGACGCCTCTCCGCTGGTTCAACACACACTTACTGAGCCCTTGGCTGGGAGGCGGGGAGGGGGGCTATCAGAGGCTGCCCTTGCTGCCACATTCTCAGAGCAAGCCTGGTTTCACAGCCCCTCCTGCTTCCACAAGTGCATTTTCCACAGCAACGTGCAGGCGTGTGTCTCCTCTCCTGCCTGTTCACGGGAGCGCAGGAATTCCACGTGCAGGTCACCGCTGCTCTCTTAACTTCCAGACACGCAGGCTTCCAGCTTGAGAGGCACTCAGTCTTTTTTTTTCCTTCTTCTTCTTCTTCTTCTTTTTTTTTTTTTTTTGAGACAGAGTTTGGCTCTTGTTACCCAGGCTGGAGTGCAATGGCGAAATCTCAGCTCGGTGAAATCTCGGCTCGGCGCAATCTCGGCTCACCGCAACCTCCGCCTCCTGGGTTCAGGCAATTCTCCTGCCTCAGCCTCCTGAGTAGCTGGGATTACAGGCACGTGCCACCATGCCCAGCTAATGTTTTGTATTTTTAGTAGAGACGGGGTTTCACCATGTTGACCAGGATGGTCTCGATCTCTTGACCTCGTGATCCACCCGCCTCGGCCTCCCAAAGTGCTGGGATTACAGGCTTGAGCCACCGCGCCCGGCAGCTAATTTTTTTTGTATTTTTTTTAGTAGAGACGGGATTTCTCCATTGCTATAAAAATACTGGAGACTGGGTAATTTATAAAGAAATGAGGTTTAATTGGTTCATGGTTCTGCAGGCTGTATAGGAAACATAGCAGCTTCTGCCTCTGTAGCGGCCTCCAGAAACTTATAACTCATGTTATAAGGCAAAGCAGAAGCAGGCATGTCTTACATGGCTGGAGCAGAAGGAATAAAGAGATGAGGAAGGAGCTACACTTTTTTTTTCCTGAGATGGAGTCTCAGTCTGTCACCAGGCTGGAGTGCAGTGGCACGATCTCGGCTCACTGTAACCTCTGCCTCCAGGGGTTAAAGTTATTCTCATGCCTCAGCCTCCCGAGTAGCTGGGATTACAGGCATGTGCCACCAGTCCCAGCTAATTTTTGTGTTTTCAGTAGAGACAGGTTTTAACCATGTTGACCAGGATGGTCTAGATCTCCTGACCTCGTGATCTGCCTGCCTCAGCCTTCCAAAGTGCTGGGATTACAGGTGTGAGCCACCGAGAATGTCCCTCCATCTTTTTTTTTGGCGGGGTGGAGGGAGGGGAGTTACACACTTTTAAACACCCAGATTGCTAGAGAACTCTATCACTAGAACAGCTAAAGGGGGATGGTGCTAAACCATTAGAAACCATCCCCATGATCCAATCACCTCCCCCCAGGCCACACCTCCAGGATTGGGGATTGCTTTTCAACATGAGATTTGGGTGTGGACACAGATCCAAACTATATCACCTACCTAAAGGTAAGCTTATGAATTCAGACTACAGCCCTTCCTGATACTCATACTGATAGCTTAGTGTGAAACAGCTATCAGTAAAACCAGTTCCTGTATCCATGCCACCGTTTCAAAAATCATGGCAGGATACAATTCTAGGTTTATATATAATGAACTGTGAAGGATCTATCTCAGTGCTAACAATGATCTATCTAGTACAGACTGTATCATGCTCAGTGAAGGGGTAGGATGAATATGGGTGTTTGTTTTTTTTTTTTTTTTTTTTTTTGAGACGGAGTTTCGCTCTTGTTACCCAGGCTGGAGTGCAATGGCACGATCTCGGCTCACCGCAACCTCCGCCTCCTGGGTTCGGGCAATTCTCCCGCCTCAGCCTCCTGAGTAGCTGGGATTACAGGCACGCGCCACCATGCCCAGCTAATTTTTTGTATTTTTAGTAGAGACGGGGTTTCACTATGTTGACCGGGATGGTCTCGATCTCTCGACCTCGTGATCCACCCGCCTCGGCCTCCCAAAGTGCTGGGATTACAGGCTTGAGCCACCGCGCCCGGCCAGGGTGTTTGTTTTTTAAGTATTATCTTCTGATTTGCCAAATAGTGGTATGTTTATGTATCATGGTCTATGAAGATCCTGTTTCAAAGCCTATTGAGTAATGAATTGGAGATATCCATGTGACCACCATTTGTGGGGATGCTGTCTTCATTGTGACTGAACATAGGCAGAGGAGTAGGCCTACATCTGGAGAGGGAGCTGCATGGCCATATTCTTGGAGAGAGCTGTCTCATAGTTGCTGAGCAGCAGGATTACTAGCTCAGATGCCAGCAAGTAAATGAACAAATACTGTAGCCTGAGTATCTACACATTTAATTGCAGAGGAATATTAATTACTTTCATAAAGAAATTAGCACTCCCCTATTTTTCCTGAAACACTCACCCTTCATAGAAACACAGGTTCAGAAAACATCTTGTAATATGACAGAAAAATAAAAAGTATATATATATATGTTATTATTATTTTGAGTAGAGATGGGGTTTCTCCATGTTGGCCAGGCTGGTCTTGAACTCCTGACCTCAAGTGATCTGCCCACCTCGACCTCCCAAAGTGCTGGGATTACAGGTGTGAACCACTGTGCCTGGCCGATAAACAATATAAGTACAATGAGGAATGGTTACTAATCCTGGGGCTGTGTTGGAACTGGAAGTAAAAGTAGCTGCTTCTGTGTGCTAGCTGCACAGGAAAGCAGTCTAGTGTTGCCAGATCATCCAGTTTTTTGTTTGTTTTAGAGACAGGGTCTCACTCTGCACCCAGGCTGGACTGCAGGGACATGATCATAACTCACTGCAGCCTTTGAGCTCTCAGGCACAACTGATCTCTTGCCTCAGCCCCCTGAGTAGCTGGGACTACAGGAATGTGCCACCACGCCTGAGTAATTTTTTTGATTTTTGTAAAGCTGAGATCTCTCTATGTTGCCCAGGTTGGTCACCAACTCCCAACCTCAAGCAATCCTCCTGCCTTGGCCTCTCAAAGTGCTAGTATCACAGGCATGACCCATCCTGCCTGGCTGGATCTTCCAGTTTTCAAGAGACACTTAAAAAACCCAGATTATGTTTTTAAAAATTATACATATATTTTGAGACAGAGTTTCGCTCTTGTTGCCCAGGCTGGAGTGTAACGGTGCGATCTCGGCTCACCACAACCTCTGCCTCCCAGGTTCAAGTGATTCTCATACTTCAGCCTCCCGAGTGGCTAGGATTACAGGCACGTGCCACCACGCCCAGATCCTTTGTGTGTGTGTGTGTGTGTGTGTGTGTGTGTGTGTGTGTTTTTAGTAGAGATGGAGTTTTTCCATGTTGGTCAGGCTAGTCTCGAACTCCCAACCTCAGGTGATCCACCTGTCTCGGCCTCCCAAAGTGCTGGGATTACAGGCGTGAGTGACCACCCCTGCCCCCCCCCACCTTTTTTTTCAAGACAGGGTGTCACTCTGTTTCCTAGGCTGGAGCACAGTTGCATGATCACCGCTTACTGCAGCCTCTGATTCCTGGGCTCAAGTGATCTTCCCACCTCAGCCTCTCGAGTAGCTGGGACTACAGGTACACACCACCACACCTAATGTTTAAATTTTTTGTAGAGACCAGGTCTCGCTATATTTCCTAGGCTGATCTTGAACCCCTGGGCTCAAGCAAACCTCCCACCTCTGCCTCCCAAAGCACTAGTGGCATGGGCTACTGTGCCCTACCATAAATATTCTGATTTGTTTTTGTTTTTGTTTTTGTTTTGAGACAGAGTCTCACACTGTCACCCAGGCTGGAATGCAGTGGTGCCATCTCGGCTCACTGTAACCTCCCCCTCCAGGGTTCAAGCAATTCTCCTGCCTTAGCCTCCTAACTAGCTGGGATTACAAACCCGCCACCATGCCCAGCTAATTTTTGTATTTTTAATAGAGATTGGGTTTCACCATGTTGGTCAGGCTGGTCTTGAACTCCTGACTTCATGATCCACCTGCCTTGGCCTCCCAAAGTGCTGAATTACAGGTGTGAGTCACTGCACCTTGCCAATATTCTGATTTTTGAGCTTGATTCAATTCAAAAAGGGGCCATGTGCAGTGACACGCTCCTTTAATTCCAGAACTTTGGGAGGTTGAGGCAGAAGGATCATTTGAGCCTGAGGGTTCGAGATCAGCCTGGGCAACATAATGAGATCCTGTCTCTGCAAAAAAAAAATTGTTAAGAAAAAAGAGCCAGGTGCAGTGGCTCATGCCTATAATCCCAGCACTTTGGGAGGTCAAGGCGGGTGGATCACGAGGTCAAGAGATCGAGACCATCTTGGTCAACATGGTGAAACCCCGTCTCTATTAAAAATACAAAAAATTAGCTGGGCATGGTGGCGCGTGCCTGTAATCCCAGCTACTCAGGAGGCTGAGGCAGGAGAATTGCTTGAACCCAGGAGGCGGAGGTTGCGGTGAGCCGAGATCGTGCCATTGCACTCCAGCCTGGGTAACAAGAGCGAAACTCCGTCTCAAAAAAAAAAAAAGAAAAGAAAAAGAAAAGAAAACATTGTGTATGGAGAAAGGTGTGCAATGTGGATCAAAAGTCGACTCAAGGATACCACTTTGCAATTCCTGATATAGATCCTGAGTGGGGTCTACCTCCTAGTGGACTGTTAGGGGTCTCGACCTTGGCTGATTTGCTAGTATGTGCTCAGAGGATTGTCTGCTTAGTAATTTGGGGAGCGTAGGTCTGTATGAGGATCCTCAACGACACAGAGGGTCGTTTCCCACCTTGCTGGCTCCTATTGTTCTTTTTTTTTTTTTTTTTTTTTTTTTTGAGACGCAGTTTTGCTCTTGTTACCCAAGCTGGAGTGCAATGGCACGATCTCGGCTCACCGCAACCTCCGCCTCCTGGGTTCAGGCAATTCTCCTGCCTCAGCCTCCGGAGTAGCTGGGATTACAGGCACGCGTCACCATGCCCAGCTAATTTTTTGTATGCTGGCTCCTATTGTTAAGGGCTGTGAACTGTGTGAGGGCTCCTTTGTGTTGGGCCAAGACATGGTATGTGAAGGAATCCTGAACTGAGCAGGGACCATGCATGGTATGATGGGCTGTGCTATGTATCTTGATAGTGATGGTTTGGAAGGGAAATTCAGTCAAGAAAATGGGGTTGCTCAAAGTAAGTTTGAGGAAATCACTTAAAAAAATTGCTGCAAGAGGCGGAGGTTGCGGTGAGCCGAGATCGTGCCATTGCACTCCAGCCTGGGTAACAAGAGCAAAACTCCGTCTTAAAAAAAAAAAAAAAAAAAAAAAAAAATTGCTGCAAAATGCTGGGCGTGGTGGCTCATGCCTGTAATCCCAGCATTTTGGTAGGTGGAGGCAGGTAGATCACCTGAGGTCGGGAGTTCGAGACCAGCCTGGCCAACACAGTGCAACCCCGTCTCTATTAAAAATGCAAAAATTACCTGGGCATAGTGGTGGGTGCCTGTAGTCCCAGCTACTCTGGAGGCTGAGGTAGGAGAATTGCTTGAACCCAGGAGACAGAGGTTGCAGTGAGCCAAAATCATACCACTGCACTCCATCTCTGGGCGACAGAGACTCTGTCTCAAAAAAAAAAAAAAAAAAAACCTTCTCTGGAAGCTTAGGCAGGCTGAAGAAGTGCTGGATTCCCTGGCTAGAAGTGGAGCAGCTGGCCCAGCAGGAAGGGAAAGTATTTTTCTGTGGGTTCAAATTGTGAGAGTGTTGAGTGTCACCATTTGATTACAAAACACAGAGTCAAGAGGTGTTACATAATGAATGGCCTGGGCTGGTGGTGTGTGTGTGTGTGTGTGTGTGTGTGTGTGTGTGTGTGTACCTGATACATGAAATATCTGAAAGATACTATAAGGGGCCAGTGACTCATGCCTGTAATCCCAGCACTTTGGAAGGTCGAGACAGGTTGGAACACCTGTCATCAGGAGTTTGAGTCCAGCCTGGCCAACATGGTGAAACCCCATCTCTACTAAAAATACAGAAATTAGCCAGGTGTGGTGGCAGGCACCTGTAATCCCAGCTACTTAGGAGGCTGAGGCAGGAGAAATGCGTGAACCCAGGAGGCAGAGGTTGAGGTGAGCCAAGATCGCACCATTGCACTCCAGCCTGGGTAACAAGAGTGAAACTCTGTCTCAAAAAAAAAAAAAAAAAATTAGCCCAGTGTGGTGGCGTGTGCCTGTAGTCCCAGCTACTTGGGAGGCAGAGGCAGGAGAATGGCTGGAACCCGAGAGGCAGAGGTTGCAGTGAGCCGATATCGCATCATTGCACTCCAGCCTGGGTGACAGAGTAAGACTCTGTCTCAAAAAAAAAAAAAAAAAAAAAGATACCACAAGGGTCAGAGCATGAACAGGCTTACATGAAACCATCAACTAGGATACATGAGGTGGTTGATACTAGCATAGCTAAGGGTCTCAGCTTTTAACCCTCATTTTTCTTTTTCTTTTTTTTTGAGATGGAGTTTCACTCTTGTTGCTCAGGTCTGAGTGCAATGGCGTGTTCTCGGCTCACTGCAACCTCTGTCTCCCGGGTTCAAGCGATTCTCCTCCCTCAGCCTCCTGAGTAGCTGGGATTACAGGTGCCCGCCACCATACCCAGCTAATTTTTTTGTATTTTTAAGTAGAGACGTGGTTTCACCATGTTAGGCAGGCTGCTCTTGAACTCCTGACCGCAGGTGATCCACCTGCCTCAGCCTCCCAAAGTTCTGGGATTACAGACAACCTCCCAAAGTGCTGGGATTAAAGGTGTGACCCACCGGGCCCAGCCAGCCCTCATTTATCTTACCTAGGTTTTTATTGTTTGGTTTGCTAGTTTATGTTATTTTTTATTTAATTTTCTTTTTCGAGATGGGGATCTTGCTACATTGCCCAGGCAGGACTTGAACACCTGGGCTCAGGCTTAAGACATCCTCTGTCCTCGGACTCCCAAAGTGCTGGAATTACAGGCGTGATCCTCTGTGCTAGGCTGGTTTGCTAGTTTAAATGACATGCTTTAACTTTCAGCTTTGACCTGTGCTTAATTATTAAGCTTATTCTTCTATATTTCTTCTTTGTTCCCATTTTTAAGTGTATTTCTACTTTGTCAGAGAACATTCATCAGCTCTTATTCTTACATTTGTTTTGGTCTTAGATTTATGTAATTGAACTATTCAATTCTTAAGATCTGTTTTCTTGGCCAAAGTTTTTCAATCATCTGTTAATTGGATGAAACTTGACCCCTAGAAGAATCCTCAGAAAGAATTCTTGCATACAAAATTGCTTGAGTTCTTGAAAGTTTAAAGATGGAATCTTTGGCTCACACTGTTTTTCTTTTTCTTTCTCTGATATGTCTGAGTCTTTTGAAACTCATACTTTTTAAAAACTTGAGGTTCTTTAAGTGGTTTCTTCACTGTTATCTTACTTTCTATAATTCTGTCAAGTAGTTTGATGCCAACAGATTTTCTTTTCCTGTAGGTCGCTTGAGTTTTTTTGTTGTTTATTTTGCCTATAGAGTCAAAGGATTTTTTTTTTTTTTTTTTCTTCAGGTAATTCAGGTGGGTTGCATTCGTAGGATTTTTTTTTTTTTTTTTTTTTCTAATCACTAGTGTCTGTTTTACTGGCCTATGCCTCAGAGTTGATTGTCAGTGTTCTCAAGTACACAACAAGATCTTTAAACATTAGAAGTGGGTGTTGCTTTATTTCTAGAAAGCTTTGTTTAAGTTATAATTTTAAATATTATAATAGTTCTGTTTTTCTGTTCCTTTTTTTTTTCTTTGAGACAGAGTCTCACTCCATCACCCAGGCTGGGGTGCAGTGGTGTTATCTTGGCTCACTGCAACCTCTGCCTCCGGGTTTCAAGCAATTCCCCTGTGTCAGCCTCCTGAATAGCTGGGACTATAGGCATCTGCCACCACACCTCGCTAATTTTTGTATTTTTAGTAGAGATGGGGTTTCATGTTGGCCAGGCTGATCTTCAACTTCTGACCTCAGGTGATCCACCTGCCTCAGGTTCTCAAAGTTCTGGGATTACCGGTGTGAGCCACTGCACCTGGCCAATTTTTGTATTTTTAGTAGGGACGAATATTTTTTGTATTTTTGTATTTCACCATTTGGCCAGGCTGACCTGGAACTTCTGATCTCAAGTGATCCACCCGCCTCGCCCTCCCAAACTGCTGGGATTACAGGTGTGAGCCACTGCACTGGCCGTTTGTTTTTTTTTAAAGAGCTTCAAGATATCCTGTCAGTTTGCTCTTTGCCCCTTTAATTTGCTTTGGTTGTCTTGGTTCTTTTTTATTCACATTCTTTCTTTCCTTTTACAGCATTTTTCAATAATACCAATTCTCCCTTGGGCACCTTATAATTTAGTTTTCTCTTCTAAGATGATTTTGTCATTTTCTTCAGTTTCTTTCCTGAGTTCAGTCAGCTCGACACATGCTCCTGTTGTTTTTTTCTACTGTGATTTTTTTTTTTTTTTTTTTTTTTTTTTTTGAGACAGCCTTGCTCTGTCACTCAGGCTGGAGTGCAGCTTCACAGTCGTGGCTCACTGCAGCCTCCACTTTCCAGGCTCAAGTGATTCTCGTGCCTCAGCCTCCCGAGTAGCTGGGATTACAGGTGCGAGCCACCACACCCAGCTAATTTTTTTATTTCTAGTAGAGACAGGGTTTCACCATGTTGGCCAGGCTGGTATGAAACTCCTGGGCTCAAACAATCCACCCACCTCTGTCTCCCAAAGTGCTAGGATTAGAGGTGTGAGCCACTGTGCCTGGCCTTAAATTTTTGATTCACAGTAGTCTTTCATATCTGCAATTGCATGTTTAATTATATTTAATTCATGTTTTTCTCTGCTTTGCTATTCTTTTTTCTTTTTGGAGGGTATTTCTTTTCTTTTCTTTTTTATTTTTTTCTTTTCTTTTTTTTTTTTTTGAGATGGAGTTTCGCTCTTGTTACCCAGGCTGGAGTGCAATGGCGCGATCTCGGCTCACCGCAACCTCCGCCTCCTGGGTTCAGGCAATTCTCCTGCCTCAGCCTCCTGAGTAGCTGGGATTACAGGCACGCACCACCATGCCCAGCTAATTTTTTGTATTTTTAGTAGAGACGGGGTTTCACCATGTTGACCAGGATGGTCTCGATCTCTCGACCTCGTGATCCACCCGCCTCGGCCTCCCAAAGTGCTGGGATTACAGGCTTGAGCCACCGCGCCCGGCCTCTTTTAATTTTTTTCTTATTTCCATACATCCTCTGAAAATGGAGGGTATTTATTTTCATCAGCTGAAAAGTTTTGGTTCTTGCTTTTTTCCCTCCTTATGGTAACTCTGTGAAGATAATAATTTTTTCTTTTTCTTTTTTGAGACGGAGTTTTGCTCTTGTCACCCAGGCTGGAGTGCAATGGCGCAATCTCGGCTCACTGCAATCTCCGCCTCCTGGGTTCAGGCAATTCTCCTGCCTCAGCCTCCTGAGTAGCTGGGATTACAGGCACGCACCACCATGCCCAGCTAATTTTTTGTATTTTTAGTAGAGACGAGGTTTCACCATGTTGACGAGGATGGTCTCGATCTCTTGACCTCGTGATCCACCTGCCTCGGCCTCCCAAAGTGCTGGGATAACAGGCTTGAGCCACGGCACCCGGCCGATAATCATTTTTTAATTATTGTAAATTATCCTGGATTTTCCTGATTCACTATTAACAATGACCATTAACAATCCTATACGAAGAAAAGGATTCAGATGCCTTATTGGTTTATTGGCTCAAGAGCACCCTCTTCTGTTGATGCAATAAAGTATAGTTTCTTTTTTTTTTTAATTTTTCTTTTTTTTTAACGGTTCGATTCACTCAACTTATTTCAAAATTATAGTTTCTTTAATAAACGATACTTTTGGAGGGAAGGATCATTTGATCTTCTGAATGCTGTTCCTCCAATGGCTAATTCTTTACGTCTTGTCTTCACAAGACTACCACCTCTTGTACCATGCAATTTTTAGGCTCCTTTGTTGTTGTTGTTTTTTTTTTTTACACATCTTTCTTTCTTTATTTTGTTTTCTTTCTTTTTCTCTTTTGGTTTTTTTGAGGTGGAGTCTTGTTCTGTCACCCAGGTTGGAGTACAGTGGTGTGATCTTGGCTCACTGCAACCTCTGCTTTCTGAGTTCAAGAGATTTTCTTGCCTCACCCTCCTGAGTGGCTGGGATTACAGGTGCCTGCCACCATGCCCAGCTAATTTTGGTATTTTTAGTAGACACAGGGTTTCACCATGTTGACCAGGCTGGTCTTGAACTCCTGACCTCAGGTGATCCACCTGCCTAGGCCTCCCAAAGTGCTAGGATTACAGTTGTGAGCCACCGCACCTGACCAACACATCTTTCAAATGACACCTTTCCTTTTGATGTTTAGTGCTCTGATCCATCAGGTCTCAAACTTGTTCTTAGTTTTAATTAGGGTGGAACTGTCTCCTTCAGAGCATGAACCCTATGTGGTATTATGTTTTACTACTTCCAGTACCCTGCAGAAGTCTCTTCTGTCTTCACAATTCCTGCGTCACATTTCAAATAAATGGAACTATATAGTATGTGGTCTTTTGTGACTAATTCTTTCACTTAGCATAATTTCTTTGAGATTCATCGATGTTGTAGCACATATCAGTACTTCATTCCTTCTTATGGGACAAATAATATTCTATTTAAGGGAATATATGTGGTGTATTTATACCAAATATTCAATGTATGGAATATTTGGTATAAATACACCACATTTTGTTTATTCATTGATTAGTAGATGGGCATGTAGATTTGTTTCCATTTTTTCCCAAAGTAGTTGGATTATTTCACATTCTCACCAACAATGTATAAGGGTTCCCATTTCTCCACATTATCAGCAACATTTGTTACTGTCTTTTTTGGAGGAAGAAAATCTCTTTATTCTAATTAATTCACAAACAAAAAAAGCACAGCAGCTGGTTTAAGAAGGCCACACAAACATTTGCCAAGTCCCCAATTCGATACCATCCTTTAAAAAAAATTTTTTTTAATCAAAAAAGATTTTTTTTTTTTTTAATTGCATTTTAGGTTTTGGAAGATTTTTTTTTTTTTTTTTAATAGAAATGGGGTTTTTACCATGTTGGCCAGGCTGATCTTGAACTCCTGACCACAGGCAATCCACCCACCTCAGCCTCCCAAAGTGCTGGGATTACAGGTATGAACCACCATGCCTAGCTTTCAATACCATCTTAATGAAATTCTACCAAGTAGGAACACCCTCTTCCACTGCATTCTGTTGTTGTTGTTGTTGTTGTTGTTGTTGTTGTTGTTTTGAGACGGAGTTTTGCTCTTGTTACACAGGCTGGAGTGCAGTGGCACGATCTTGGCTCACTGCAACCTCTGCCTCCTGGGTTCAGGCAATTCTCCCGCCTCAGCCTCCTGAGTAGCTGGGATTACAGGCATGTGCCACCATGCCCAGCTAATGTTTTGTATTTTTAGTAGAGACGGGGTTTCACCATGTTGACCAGGATGGTCTCGATCTCTTGACCTCGTGATCCACCAGCCTTGGCCTCCCAAAGTGCTGGGATTACAGGCTTGAGCCACCGTGCCCGGCCTCCACTGCATTCTGAAGCAAGAATTCTGAAGCAACAATGACAGAGGATTAGTTTAAGTGATGGTTTTACACTTTTAACCTTCACTATCAATTATATGGTTAGGCTAAATTAACTTAGTCTTGAGAGCCGATTTTCCATTTCTTCAGTTTGAACTTCCTGATTAGATAAATCCATTTGCAATTCTGCACTGTTTCAGCACCTCATGGAAACCCTCACAGAACTTAATGTCTCCCTGATTCTGGGCACATTCCAAAAACCATTTTATTTCATGTAAGCCAGGCTACTGCTGCTGTGCCAGCTGGGTTCCCTGGGGCTCCTGGTAAGTGACGTCAGCCCTTGTAGGCTCAGCATTGTTTACTCCACTGAAGCCCCCATTAATGGCATGACCCCGTGTGTGCCCCATAGCAGAGCCCACAGCCATGCCAGCTGCAGAGATTGCCACCTGGGCCATCAGACCTGGCTGCCGAGGAGTGCAGCAGCAAGAAAGCCAACTGCAGAGGGTGGGGCTGCTGCTGGTGGCTGAGGTGCTGGTGCCAGCCTGGGTGTAGTTCTTATCTGAGGTGCTAAGCTGGCCAGAGAGGCCACGTGGGAGGTGCAGCTTCGACTTCCACGGGGCATTGCAAATGTGCAGCAGCTCAGCCTCGAGACTTGTGAAATTGTATCTTCTTTTTTTTTTTTTTTTAGATGGAGTTTTGCTCTTGTTGCCCAGGCTGGAGTGCAATGGTACGATCTTGGCTCACCGCAACCTCCGTCTCCCAGGTTCAAGCAATTCTCTTGCCTCAGCCTCTCAAGTAGCTAGGATTACAGGCATGCGCCACCACGCTCAGTTAATTTTGTATTTTTAGGCTGGGCGCGGTGGCTCAAGCCTGTAATCCCAGTACTTTGGGAGGCCGAGGCGGATGGATCACGAGGTCAAGAGATTGAGACCATCCTGGTCAACAAGGTGAAACCCCATCTCTACTAAAAATACAAAAAATTAGCTGGGCATGGTGGCGCGTGCCTGTGATCCCAGGTACTCAGGAGGCTGAGGCAGGAGAATTGCCTGAACCCGGGAAGCGGAGGTTGCGGTGAGCCGAGATCCCGCCATTGCACTCCGGCCTCGGTAACAAGAGCTAAACTCCGCCTCAAAAAAAAAAAAAAAAAAAAAATTTGTATTTTTAGTAGAGATAGGGTTTCTGCATGTTGGGCAGGCTGGTTTCAAACTTCTGACCTCAGGTGATCTACCTGCTGCGGCTTCTCAAAGTGCTGGGATTACAGGCATGAGCCTCCATGCCTGGCCGTGAAACTCTATCTTTTAAAAATTATAGCCATTCTTCTACATGTAAAGTGATACCTCATGGTTTTGGTTTGCATTTCTTCAGTGATTAGTGATGTTGAACATTTTTATTTTATTTATTTTTGAGACAGAGTTTTGCTCTGTCACCCAGGCTGGAGTGCAATGGTGCAATCTTTGCTCACTGCAACCTCTGCCTCCCAGGTTCAAGAGATTCTCCTGCTCTGTCCTCCCAAGTAGCTGGGATTGCAGGCACACGCCACCATCCCTGGCTAATTTTTATAGTTCTTAGTAGAGACAGGGTTTTGCCATGTTAGTCAGGCTGGTCTTGAACTCCTGACCTTAGGTGATCCGCCTGCCTTGGCCTCCCAAAGTACTGGGATTACAGGCGTGAGTTACCGTGCCTGGCCTTATTTTATTTTATTTTTTTTAGACGGAGTTTCGCTCTTGTTACCCAGGCTGGAGTGCAATGTCGCGATCTCAGCTCACCACAACCTCCGCCTCCTGGGTTCAGGCAATTCTCCTGCCTCAGCCTCCTGAGTAGCTGGGATTATAGGCATGCGCCACCATGCCCAGCTAATTTTTTGTATTTTTTTTAGTAGAGACAGAGTTTCACCATGTTGACCAGGTTGGTCTCGATCTCTTGACCTCGTGACCCACCCGCCCCGGCCTCCCAAAGTGCTGGGATTACAGGCATGAGCCACCGCGCCCGGCTATTTTTTGTTTTTATATAGAGATAGGGTCTCACTATGTTGCCCAGGCTGATCATGAACTCCTGGGCTCAAGAGATCCTCCTACCTTGGCAGTCTAAAGTGCTGGGATTACAGGAGTGAGCCACCACACCTGGCCCTGAACATCTTTAAATGTCTTTATTGGCCGTTTGTATATCTTCTTTGAAGAAATGTCTGCTTAAGTCCTTTGCCCCTTCACCATGGTTTTTTGAGTTGGAGTCTTGCTATGTCACCCAGGATGGAGTGCAATGGTGCAATCTCGGCTCCCTACAACCGCTGCCTCCCATGTTCAAACAATTCTCTTGCCTCAGCCTCCCAAGTAGCTGGGATTACAGTCGCCCACCACCACACCCAGCTAATTTTTGTATTTTTAGTAGAGATGGGGTTTTACCATGTTGGCCAGGCTGGTCTCTTTGACCAGGCTAGTCTCGAACCCCTGACCTTGTGATCCTCCCACGTTGGCCTCCCAGTGTTGGGATTACAGGTGTGAGCCACCGTGCCTGGCCTTTTTGCCCTCTTTTAAAAATTGAGCTATTAAAAAAAAAATGTTGAATGTTAAGATTATACATTCTGGATACAAGTCCCTCGTCAGATATATGGTTTGCAAATATTTTCTCCCATGCTGTAGGTTGTCTTTCTGCTTTCTTGAGGGTGACTTATGTTGCTTAAAAATTTTACATTTTGGTCCGGGCGCGGTGGCTCAAGCCTGTAATCCCAGCACTTTGGGAGGCCGAGGCGGGTGGATCACAAGGTCAAGAGATCGAGACCATCTTGGTCAACATGGTGAAACCCCGTCTCTACTAAAAATACAAAAAAAATAGCTGGGCATGGTGGTGCGTGCCTGTAATCCCAGCTACTCAGGAGGCTGAGGCAGGAGAATTGCCTGAACCCAGGAGGCGGAGGTTGCGGTGAGCCGAGATCGCGCCATTGCACTCCAGCCTGGGTAACAAGAGCGAAACTCCGTCTCAAAAAAAAAAAAAAAAAATTTTACATTTTGATGAAGCCCAATTTATCTATTTTTTTCTTTTGTCACTTGCATTTTTGATGCTGTGTCTAAGAAACCATTACTTATCCCAGGATAACCAAGATTTACTTCTATAATACTTCTATAATTTATGTGTTTTTTTCTTTTTTCAGAAGAAAGTAGCTTCATATAATTTATGTTTGAATGCTAATTTTGTATCCAGCAATTTGCTAAACACTCTAATTAATTATAATAATTTACTGTACTTTTTTTTCTTCAAGCAATTCTCCTGTCTCAGCCTCGCTGGGATAACAGGCACCCGCCACCACACCTGGCTAATTTTTTTGTATTTAGCAGAGAACTAGTTTCACCTTGTTGGTCAAGCTGGTCTCGAACTCCTCACCTCAAGTGATTTGCCCACCTCTGCCTCCCAAAGTGCTGGGATTACAGGCATGAACCACCTCCCCCAGCCCTAATCTTTAATTTTTTTAATCTTTAATTTTTCTTTTTACTTTTTTTTTTTTTTTTTTAGCCGGAGTTTCGCTCTTGTTACCCAGGCTGGAGTGCAATGGCGCGATCTCGGCTCACCACAACCTCTGCCTCCTGGGTTCAGGCGATTCTCCTGCCTCAGCCTCCTGAGTAGCTGGGATTACAGGCAGGCGCCACCATGCCCAGCTAATTTTTTTTTTTGGTATTTTTAGTAGAGACGGGGTTTCACCATGTTGACCAGGATGGTCTCGATCTCTTGACCTCGTGATCCACCCGCCTCGGCCTCCCAAAGTGCTGGGATTACAGGCTTGAGCCACCGTGCCTGGCCTAATTTTTCTTTTTACTTCTAATTGCTGCTTTCTGTTCAGTAAAATACTGAATAGAAATAGTGATAGTGGATACCATTGTCTCATTCCTGATAAATAAGGGAAGGCTTTCAATTTTTTTTTTTTTTTTTGAGACGGAGTTTCGCTCTTGTTACCCAGGCTGGAGTGCAATGGCGCGATCTCGGCTCACCGCAACCTCCGCCTCCTGGGTTCAGGCAATTCTCCTGCCTCAGCCTCCTGAGTAGCTGGGATTACAGGCACGTGCCACCATGCCCAGCTAATTTTTTTTGTATTTTTAGTAGAGACGGGGTTTCACCATGTTGACCAGGATGGTCTCGATCTCTCGACCTCGTGATCCACCCGCCTCGGCCTCCCAAAGTGCTGGGATTACAGGCTTGAGCCACGGCGCCCGGCTTCAATATTTATTCTTTAAGTTTGATGCTTGCTTTAGGTTTCTTTTAAGATTAAGCAAATTCCATTTTGCTATTTTATCAGATTAAATAAATTCTACTTTATTACTATTCAGTTTTTATTTTTTGAGACAGGATATTGCCCTGTTGCCCAAACTGGAATGCAGTGGTACAAACAGGCTCATTGCAGTCTCAACCTCCTCCTGGGCTCAAGTGATCCTCCTCCCACCTCTCACTTCAGCCTCCCAGGTAGGTGGGACCACAGGCATGTACCACCATACCTGGCTAATTTATGTATTTTTTAGTAGACATGGGGTTTTGTGGGTCAAGATGGCCAGAGGGAGACCTACGTTAATTCTAGCTAAATAATTATAAGCTTACTTGGCTCAGAGTACACTGAGGTTTATACACTGAACTTAAACTATATTAATGGTGCAGTTAATTAGAAATCAAGCAGCAGCAGGAGGCCTAAGGTAAAGACCATCCAAGAGCGCAGTAACACCGGGGAACGCCTCGGGGTGGTTGCAAAGCAGGGAATACTGCTGTGGTCACATGAATGGCTTCTCCACATGGAGACTGCAGGAGGGCCTCGTAAAGATGGCCGGTGCAAAGACCTCTGAAAAGGGAGGCGACCTCTGCTCACGAGATCCGGGAGGGTCTTTTCAGATGGGAGCAGGCAAGGAGGAGAAAAGCCTTGCAGGGCAGAGATCACGGAATGCCTCAGGCTCTGCTTAGGCTCTCAGAATATGGAGTGAATTTTTTTTTTTTTTTTAGGTGCTTTCCGGCAAAAATCGGAAAGCCTGCTAGACAAATTCTAAAAGAGCTGTAACACTTATGGAGTGATTTAATTGCTCTCTGTCCTCAAGGCTTGGGATATAAAAGCCCCTTGACGGCCGGGCGCGGTGGCTCAAGCCTGTAATCCCAGCACTTTGGGAGGCCGAGGCTGGTGGATCACGAGGTCAAGAGATCGAGACCATCCTGGTCAACATGGTGAAACCCCGTCTCTACTAAAAATACAAAAAACTAGCTGGGCATGGTGGCGCGTGCCTGTAATCCTAGCTACTGAGGAGGCTGAGGCAGGAGAATTGCCTGAGCCCAGGAGGCGGAGGTTGCAGTGAGCTGAGATTGCGCCATTGCATTCCAGCCTGGGTAACAAGAGCGAAACTCCATCTCAAAAAATAAATAAATAAATAAATAAATAAAAGCCCCTTGATGCATTGGGTGTGGTGAGACCCCCTTGTTCCTCATCGGCTTTACTTCTGATGCAGCCGCACCCTAACAACAATCGGTGATAAACTCAGAGCACTAGTATAGCATGTCTTAGAAGGATCTCAAGTGCTCTCCGCCCAGCTATCTTATCTACCCCTTCACCCTCCCCTTCCACACTCATAATCTCAATGAGATTATGCACATAATCAAAGTGTTTGGAGCCCAGAGCTCGGGGCAACGAGTTTCCCATGGTTGTATTGGTCCCCTGGACTCATGCTGTAAATTCTACTCTTGTGTCTCTGTCACCCAGGCTGGATGGAGTGCAGTGGCTCCATGTCAGCACACTGCAACCTCTTCCTCCTGGATTCAAGCGATTCTTCTGCCTCAGCCTCCTGAGTAGCTGAGATTACAAGTGTGTGCCACCACGCCCAGCTAATTTTTGTATTTTTAGTAGAGATGGGGTTTCACCATGTTGGTCAGGCTGATCTTGAACTCCTGACCTCGTAATCTGCTCACCTCGGCCTCCCAAAGTACTGGGATTACAGGTGTGAGACACTGCACCCTGCCAGGGATAGCTTTTAACCTTAAGGTGTTTGACCTTTCCAAAGAGGTATGTGAGAAGCTGAGCGGCTCATTGGTTGGTTTATGGGGCTGGGGGCAAAAGGTGGAATCTAAGGTGAACTGTTCCCTGCTTTGGGTTTGGAAAATATATAGCTACACCCCAGGAGTAAGGTTGAACCAGAAGTAAATTAGCCTTCATGAACTCTATAGATCAGATTTATCATTTGAATGGCCCACGAAATATCAAGGTTGAAACTTGGAATAAGGTAATCCCTTACTCTTCTGATACTATTAGTGCCCCAGGCACTTGGCATGGAACAAAAAAAACCTTTCTGGGAAAATACAATATTATTCCAAATCTCAAATTATTTCTACAAATAAATATTCAGGGCCCGGCACAGTGGCTCATACCTGTAATCCCAGCACTTCGGGAGGCCAAGGCAGGTGGGTCACCTGAGATCAGAAGTCGAGACCAGCCTGGCCAACATGGTGAAACCCTGTCTGTACTAAAAATATGAATATTAGCCAGGCGAGGCCGGGCGTGGTGGCTCACACCTGGAATCCCAGCACTTTGGGAGGCTGAGGTGGGTGGATCACGAGATCAAGAGATCGAGACCATCCTGGCCAACATGGTGAAATCCCGTCTCTACTAAAAAATACAAAAATTAGCTGGGCGTGGTGGCGTGTGCCTGTAGTCCCAGCTACTCGGGAGGCTGAGGCAGGAGAATTGCTTGAACCAGGAGGCGGAGATTGCAGTGAGCTGAGATTGTGCCACTGCACTCCAGCCTGGGGCCTGGTGACAGAGCAAGACACTGTCTCAAAAAAAAAGAAAAAAAGAAAATTAACCAGGCATTGTGGCACATGCCTGTAATCCCAGCTATTTGGGAGGGTGAGGCAGGAGAATCACTTGAACCCAGGAGGTGGAGGTTGCAGTAAGCCAAGATCGTGCCACTACACTCCAACCTGGGTGACAAGAGCATCTCAAAATAATAATAATAATAATAATAATAATTCAACAAATGGGATATCCAACACATAACTAAAGCTAACCAGAGCTAGGCACAGTGAGCTGAGATTGTACCACTGCACTCCAGCCTGGGTGACACAGCGAGATTCCATCTCAAAAAAAAAAAAGAAAAGAAAAAAGAAAAGCTATCCCTGCATGCTATGCTAACCTCTCTGGGTTTCCGGCCTCTCTCGAAGCTTGCCTTAGTCGTGACTCACCTGAAGGCATTAGTAGTCTGTAAAACAAAGCCTGAGGATTTTTCTGCTTCTGTATTCCAGAGTGTAGTCCTTTGAGTTCTGTCTGCACAAGAGAGTGTAAATTGCACTAGGAGTCCCCTTTGGCTGCTGCACACCTTCAACTGCTTTCTTCAGTTCTCAGTGTCTACCCCAAAGCACTGCTTGCCTATCAGTTGTTTCCTGGGGTGGGCAAATGACCCCAGAGGCAAAGACAACAAGAGAATCCTAGTGGTGAGTGTGTGTGTGTGTGTGTGTGTGTGTGTGAGAGAGAGAGAGAGAGAGAGAGAGAGAGAGAGAGAGAAAGAGATTACCCAGAGTCTAGGGCAGGCGTCCCCAAACTTTTTACACAGGGGACCAGTTCGCTGTCCCTCAGACTATTGCAGGGCCGCCACATACTGTGCTCCTCTCACTGACCACCAATGAAAGAGGTGCCCCTTCCTGAAGTGCGGCGGGGGGCCGGATAAATGGCCTGAGGAGGCCGCATGCAGCCCGCGGGCCATAGTTTGGGGACGCCTGGTCTAGGGTCTACTTTCCTGGTGGCTGCAGGTCACTAATTCACTGTCTCATGTGTCCCTCTCACTTAAGGAACACCTTTGGTTTGGTAAATGCCTGTGGATGGAAGAAGCCCTAGCTCACTTCTTTCTATTCTGAGCACAAATTACCCTCACCAGCACCCTGGCCCAAGCTACTGTCATCTAGCTCCTGGATTTAACTGAGTTCCCAACTTCCACCTTTGCCATTCTGTTCTCCTCATAGATGTGACAGTGATCCTTTAAAAGAATAAATCAGACACGTCGCTTCTTAGTTTCAAACCTCCCAGTGCCTTTTAAAACTACTCAGAATAAAATCCAAAATTGTTCCCATGACCTACAAGGACTTAATATAACCTGGTCCCTGGTTACCACTCAGATCTTATCTCTCTACTTCAGTCACACCAGCTTCCTGTTGTTCCTGAAACAAGGCAGTCCTTCTTGAGCCTTAGGGCTTTGTACTTACTGCCTGCAATGCTCTTTACCTTGATATCCTCATGGTTGACTCATTCACCTCCTTTAAGTTTTTGCTAAAGTTTTACCTATCAGAAAAACCTTCCCTGATCAGCCTATGTAAAACAGTATTCCTTTCCTTTTATTCTTTATGCTCTTACTCAGGTTTATTTTCCTTATAACACTTATCGCCAATTGTCCTATTATATTTTTATTTTTAAATTTTTATTTATTATTATTATTTTTGAGATGGAGTCTCACTCTGTTGCCCAGGCTGGAGTGCAGTGGCGCGATCTCAGCTGACTGCAACCTCTGCCTCCCAGGTTCAAGCGATTCTCCTACCTCAGCCTCTCAAGCAGCTGGGACTATAGGCATGTGCCACCATGGCTGGCTAATTTTTGTATTTTTAGTAGAGACAGGGTTTCACCATGTTGGCCAGGATGGTCTCGATCTCTTGACCTCGTGATCTGCCTGCCTCGGCCTCCCAAAGTGCTGGGATTACAGGCATAAGCCACTGTGCCCGGCCCATATTATATGTGTTTTTAAAAATGTTGTCTCACTCTCCAGCTAGATTGTAAACCCCATGAAAACAGGGACATTTTTTTTTTTTTTTTTTTGAGACGGAGTTTCACTCTTGTTACCCAGGCTGGAGTGCAATGGCGTGATCTCGGCTCACCGCAACCTCTGCCTCCTGAGTTCAGGCAATTCTTCTGCCTCAGCCTCCTGAGTAGCTGGGATTACAGGTACGCGCCACCATGCCCAGCTAATTTTTGTATTTTTAGTAGAGACGGGGTTTCACCATGTTGACCAGGATGGTCTCGATTTCTTGACCTCGTGATCCACCCGCCTCGGCCTCCCAAAGTGCTGGGATTACAGGCTTGAGCCACCACGCCCGGCCAGGGACATATTTTTGTATGTCCAGCATACAAGAATAAACAGTGCCTTGCACATTATAGGTGACTCATAAATATGATTTTAATGAAGAAATTGTGTGACACCTATATAAAGGAGACTAAAATTAATCCAGAAGGACATCAGAGGGTTGAATTTTGCAAAAGTATTAATTATTCCCAAATTAATTTATCAGAATTGTGATTTTAAAACTCCACAGTACCTTTTGGATCGCTGACAAAAATCATCTTAAAGATTCATCCAAGTGGAAATATGGAAGAATGTCTAGGAATTTGTAAAAATAAGTTTAACAGAGAAAAATCTAGCTCTACTAGATATTAAAACTTTTTGTAAGGTGACAATTTTATTTTTTTCAGATGTTTCTGAAAATAAGTTTATTTAAATAAGAGTTTAAATACATTATGGCTGGGTGTGGTGGCTCTCACCTGTAATCCCAGCACTTTGGGGTGCTGAGGTGGTAGGATCAGTTGAACCCAGGAGTTTGAGACCAGCCTGAGCAACATAGAGAGACCTTGTTTTGAAATCAATAAACAAACAAACTAACAAATAACACATAACATTAAAACCGAAGAGGAAGAGAAACAAAACAAAGTTTGTTACTTCACATGGCATTGGGCAGCTGCTGCTATTTAGTTGAAAGTTCTATAGCTGGCTACATGACTGATACATCAGTTTCAGATTTGTTTCCTTGTCAAAAGTTTAAGTCTGATAGAAGGTTGGCCTCACATTCTGGTGTTCGGACATCCCTTACCTGGGATATGTCTAATTAAAAAGACCTTTGTGAGGCCGGGCACGGTGGCTAACGCCTGTAATCCCAGCACTTTGGGAGGCCGAGGCAGGTGGATCACGAGGTCAAGAGATCGAGACCATCCTAGCCAACATGGTGAAACCCTGTCTCTACTAAAAATACAAAAATTGGCCAGGTGTTTGGCACACACATGTAGTCCCAGCTACTGGGGGGCTGAGGCGGAAGAATCGCTTGAACCCGGGAGGCAGAGGTTGCAGTGAGCCGAGACTGTGCCACTGAGCTCCAACCTGGCGACAGAGCAAGACTCCGTATCCAAAACAAAACAAAACAAAACAAAACAAAAAACAAAAAAACACAAACCTTTGTGGCAGGCCAGATATCCTATCACCTAATCAAAGGGAAGGTAGTCTCTCTAAACTCTGCCCCCTTGGTTAGGTTGGAAATATCAGGGGATCTTTTACCACCAAAGGCTCCCTCTAGTGGTACTGCCGCTGTTGCTGCCTGCAGGTGGTGACATTCTCTTAGTGCAGGAAACTGCAGAGGGAGCCAAGGAGCTTCTGGCCAGACATAGCCTAGTCGTCTATGATCTTAGGACTATGGGCTTGGGTGAAACATCACGTTATTGCTTCAGTTCAGGCTTGATACTATCAGGTGCCTACTCTTTGACCTTTGTTTAAATGAGGAACTTCAAGAGTAGACAACATGACTCTTTTCAGTTTGTTGCATGAAGGAGTTACACTAGTCCAAATTAAAAGTAGATTCCAGCCGGGCGCGGTGGCTTATGCCTGTAATCCAAGCACTTTGGAGGCCAAGGTGGGCAGATCACCTGAGGTCGGGAGTTGAAGACCAGCCTGACCAACATGGTGAAACCTCGTCTCTACTAAAAATACAAAAATTAGCCGGGTGATGGTGCATGCCTGTAATCCAGCTACTCTGGAGGCTGAGGCAGGAGGATCACTTGAACCCAGGAGGCGGAGTTTGCAGTGAGCCAAGATTGCACCACTACACTCCAGCCTGGGCAACAAGAGTGAAACTCCGCCGGGCGCGGTGGCTCAAGCCTGTAATCCCAGCACTTTGGGAGGCCGAGGCGGGTGGATCACGAGGTCGAGAGATCGAGACCATCCTGGTCAACATGGTGAAACCCCGTCTCTACTAAAAATACAAAAAAAAAAAAAAAAAAAAATTAGCTGGGCATGGTGGCACGTGCCTGTAATCCCAGCTACTCAGGAGGTTGAGGCAGGAGAATTGCCTGAACCCAGGAGGCGGAGGTTGCGGTGAGCCGAGATCGCGCCATTGCACTCCAGCCTGGGTAACAAGAGCGAAACTCCGTCTCAAAAAAAAAAAAAAAAAAAAGAGTGAAACTCCATCTCAAAAAAAGAAAAAAATAAAAGAAATTAGCCAGGCGTGGTGGTGGGCACCTGTGATGCCAGCTACTCGTGAGGCTGAGGCACGAGAATTGCTTGAACCTAGGTGGCAGAGGTTGCCGTGAGCCGAGATTGCACCATTGCACTCCAGCCTGGGCAACAGAGCAAAAACTCCACCTCAAAAAAAAAAAATTAAAAAAAATAAAAAAAGTAGATCATACGTACCCCAAAACCTAAAATGCAATTAAAAAAAAGAAGTAGATACCAAATGGTTACATTGTACAAGCTGTGAGGTTTTAAACTTGAGAGGAGGGACAAAGGGGAAATTCTACTTATTGCAAGGAAATCCTCACTGAAGCTTCAGTGAATCATAAGCACTTAAAATCCGTGGAACTTCAGCTGATCGTCTTTAGCCAGTCCAATCTCTACTAGGAACTGGCATAAATTCTTGAGCTGGTCATCCTGTAGCTGAATGATTTCTCCATATTCTGGATGCCCAATTACAGAACTATTGCAGGCAAATTTATTGTTAAACGCCTTCACTCATTTCTTTTATTTTTTCTTTTTTGAGATGAAGTCTCACTTTGTTGCCCAGGATGGAGTGCAGTGGCACGATCTTGGCTCACTGCAACCTCTGCCTCCTGGGTTCAAGCGATTCTCCTTCCTCAGCCTCCAAGTAGCTGGGACTACAGGTGCCTGCCATCACGGCCAGCTAATTTTTGTATTTTTAGTAGAGACAGGGTTTTGCCGGGCTTGGTGGCTCACGCCTGTAATCCTTCCACTTTGGGAGGCCAAGGTGGGTGGATCACCTGAGGTCAGGAGTTTGAGACCAGCCTGGCCATCATGGAGAAACCCCATCTTAAAAAAAAAAAAAAGGCCGGGCGCGGTGGCTCAAGCCTGTAATCCCAGCACTTTGGGAGGCCGAGGCGGGTGGATCACGAGGTCAAGAGATTGAGACCATCCTGATCAACAAGGTGAAACCCCAACTCTACTAAAAATACAAAAATTAGTTGGGCATGGTGGTGCGTGCCTGTAATCCCAGCTACTCAGGAGGCTGAGGCAGGAGAATTGCCTGAACCCAGGAGGCGGAGGTTGCGGTGAGCCGAGATCGCGCCATTGCACTCCAGCCTGGGTAACAGGAGCGAAACTCCGTGTCAAAAATAAATAAATAAATAAAAAAGAGAGACAGGGTTTCGCCATGTTGGTCAGGCTGGTCTTGAACTCCTAACTGCAGGCGATCCACTTGCCTTGGCCTCCCAAAGTGCTGGGATTATAGGCATGAACCACTGTCCCTGGCCAACTAGTTTCTTTTTATCATGCTCATCAGTGACCTCTTGGACAGTAGTAAGGATCTTCCTGCCATTTCTCTTTTGAATTCTCATGTGGATATAATCCTCAGTGCCAGCAGGAAGCGGGTCATCATCCTTACTTGCATCACCAAAGGAGTCAAAAGAGTGGAGGTTCTGGATAACGAACAAATGTTATGATTTCTTTTTGTTGGTGGAAACCGCCTGTGGAAGGTGGCAGCAGGAGAAAGGGGCAGTGGAGGAAACTGAATGGGGTGTGGGGGGGCATGAGGGTGGGACAGAGCCTCAGGAAGGGAGAGGAGGGCTCAAGAAATAGGATGCTAAAGGCCGGGCATGGTGGCTCACACCTGTAATCCCAGCACTTTGGGAGGCCGAGACAGGTGGATCACAAAGTCAGGAGTTCAAGACCAGCCTGACCAACATGGTAAAACCCCGTCTCTTTTTTTTTTTTTTTTTTTTGAGACGGAGTTTCGCTCTTGTTACCCAGGCTGCAGTGCAATGGCGCACTAATGGGAGACTAAGGTAGGTGGATCACTTGAGTTCAGGAGTTTAATACCAGCCTGGCTAACATGGTGAAACACCATCTCTACCTAAAAATTACAAAAATCCCAGATGGGTGTTGTGGCGTGTGCTGTAATCCCAGCTACTTGAGAGGCTGAAGCAGAATCACTTGAACCTGGGAGGCAAAGGTTGCAGCGAGCTGAGATCATGCCACAGCATTCCAGCCTGGGTGACAGAGCAAGACTGTATCTTAAGAAAAAAAAACCCACAAAGAAACCTCCAAGTTACTCCTAGATTAAAAAAGAAAAGATAGAAGCTATAAATTTTTTAGGAACTAACAAAAAGGTAAATGCTTTATAACAAAACCTATGGGATCACCTAAGGCTTTATTTAGAAGAAACAATGTATAGCTTTACATCAGGAATCACAAATGCACTAATTTTTGTATTTTTTAGTAGAGACGGGGTTTTACCATGTTGGCCAGGATGGTCTCAATTTGTTGACCTCCTGATCCACCCACCTTGACCTCCAAAGTGCTGGGATTACAGGCGTGAGCCACTGCGCCCGGCCTTGAATGCTTTTAGAGTAGTCATGTATTCTCCAATTCTCCATAGGCCCTTCCTCTGCTTATTTTCACATCTAGCCACTTCCTACATCTACATCACCTAAATAGACCTTGGCAACAGAGTGAGACTCTGTCTCAAAAAAAAAAAAAAAAAAAAAAAAAAAGCATTCAAATTCAGTAGTTTGCAATACTCCATTGTAAATGCGCTTATTATCAAAAAAGAAAAATGGAAAATATGTACACTGAATAATATACTACAAGCACAAGTACAAAGCCACAAAATTATCCAAAAGAAATACAAATAAGGAACTAATGAAAGGTAAAGCTCAAATGAGTGACATAGAAACTCGTCACAGGTTGGGTTGCCAGGGATACAGATACTAAGGAGTTAAGGGTACAAAAGGTTTATAGAGGAGTAATGCCTGTGGAAAAAAAGGGAAGGGGGTGTTGTACGACTGCAATGTGCACCTGAGAAAGTCTGCCACTCCACTGGGGAGCTCCGGAGCAAAGAGTGTCCATCAGAGGAGTTGTGCATTGAGCAGAAAAGGATCTAGCACCATACCTCCCTTTGCTCCATCATTAGCCATGTGCATCCTGAAAAGACAATGATCTCGGCTTAGAAACTAAGGTGATCTAACCTTGGAGCTACTAACAGCTGATGGCAGCAGCAGCTAACCACACTCCTTGCAGCAGGACAGTGAGAGCTTTCTTGAAGTGGGAGCTGAGTAACGCCTCTCTGTTTCTGCCACAAAAATAAACAAAAATGTGTAAAGCGAAAACCCAAAAGCTGGCTTTCAAAAAAAGTAAATTCAATCTATTAATGCTTCCACTGTTTTGGGTCTCTGTGCAATTTACAAAATGGTTCAAGTGGAATACATGTGCACAAATTTTCAAAGAGTGGACATTTAGGAGCTGTTAAATTTTATATTAGGCAAAAACAAGTAGCATTTAAAGGGCCGGCTGCCATGGTGGGGACTGTAAATCAAAATATTTTCATGATGGCCTTTCTTTCACTGCCCTAAAGGAGGAAGAAATTTGTAATCAATTCAAAAAACATTTTTTTGAGGCAGAGTTTCACTTTGTTGCCCAGCCTGGACTGCAGTGGCGGGATCTTGGCTCACTGCAGACTCTGCCTCCTGGGTTCCAGCGATTCTCCTGCCTCAGCCTCCCAGGTAATTGGGACTACAGGCATGGACACCACACCCAGCTAATTTTTGTATTTTTAATAGAGACAGGGTTTCACCACATTGGCCAGGCTGGTTTCAAATTCCTGACCTCAAGTGATCCACCCGCCTCGGCCTCCCAAAGTGCTGGGATTACAGGCGTGAGCCAACCTGCCCAGCCAATCAATTTAAATTTTAAAAGGGCTACTCCAGCTTTGCGCAGTGGCAGTATCGTAACCAGTGAGGTTTATCTGAGGAGAGATTATTGCTAATTGAAAACGTTTCCCAATATTCTGCCTTGATGACTTGCAATACAGTTGGCATTGGCAATTTTTGACAGTCTCTATGGAGACTGAATAAAACAAAATAAAATAAAAAAGGGCTACTCCTACTAGAAAACAAGAGAACATTCTATTAGTTTGAGGTTGCAGTGTACCCCAGGATCAGAAACAGTATTTGGGGAAGGACAGGGCTGGGCTGGGACTGTGGACGAAATACGGGTACGTGTAGTGGCATCCCTGAAAATCTAGAGCTTCAGTGCTCCAGCTGCCCAACTTATTTGGCTTTCCTGCCAATTTCTACACTGGCTTGACTGGGCATAATTCAAGCAGGAAAAGCTCACAGGTGTCTCAATATTCTGGAGCTCCCTGAGAGCATTTACTGACACCCAATGGGACATAATATACATGTTATAGTATTGTATTTCTTTAATTGCTAAAATTGTTGTTATGTAGTACTCCCACATGTTTTATCTAGATTAGATTGTAGATTGTTAATATCTTTCTAAGTCTCTCCTGGAGGTTCAGCAGAGTAACCGTCCAGAACTTTTGACCTCAATGGCAGAAACAAGAAACTGCACTGTCCAATATGGTGGTCGCTGTTGAGGACTTGGAATGCAGCAAATCTAATCTGATTGGAAATGTGCTGTAAGTGTAAACACCGACAAGATTTCAAAGATTTGGAATGCAAAAAATGTAAAATATTTCATACTTTTCAAATTGATTGATTATTATCTATTTTGGATATATAAGATTAAATGTATTAAGATTTGGCCGGGTGAGGTGGCTCACACCTGTAATCCCAGCACTTTGGGAGGCCAAGGCGGGTGGATCACCTTGAGGTCAAGAGTTCAAGACCAGCCTGACCAATATGGTGAATCCCTGTCTCTACTAGAAATACAAAATATTAGTTAAGTGTGGTGGCACACGCCTGTAGTCCCAGCTACTTGGGAGAGTGAGACAGGAGAATTGCTTGAACCCAGGAGGCGGAGGTTAAAGTAAGACGAGACTGTGCCATTGCAAAACAGCCTGGGCAACAGAACAGGACTTCGTCTCAAAATAATAATAATAATAATAATAGGTCCTCTGCTTCATATTTTGAGGTCAGAGGGCCAAAACAAAACAAAAAAAAATAATAATAAATCTGTTAAGATTTATTTTACTTGTTTAACTTTTTCTAATATAGCTACTAGAGCATTTAAAATGACACTCATAGCTCACATTTGTGGCTTGTGTTGTCTCTCTATTGGACAGTGCTGCACTAGCTATGTATTGTAGAGTTTCCTGGATTCCCGTTCTTTTGACTCACTCAGAGTTCCAACCAGTACAGGAATGATGGTAAACCCATCCTTACGGTTCTCCATGGCTTTAACAGTATAAGGCCAATGTATGTCATACTGTGTTCAATTTTTGGTTCTCCATACAGCTTTTGCTCAATAGGGAGGTCATACAGAGGTGTCCTGTGTCTATTCATATGCACAGCGACAGGGGACACATGATGGGAAGGCTATAAGCACCAGGAAGAAAAAGACCCATGGAGTGTGATAATGGCTCTAGAGAGTCTTTTTGTTAACCAACCCAGTCTGTGAAAGCCACTCTTCGAGCTGTGTTTTCAGCTGAGGTCCCGAGACTGACTACCACTGTGTACAGCCTGATCACTCGATTGGCCATCTGGTGCAAGAGGATCAACTGAGTAGCAGCGGCGGCGGCGGCGGCGGTGGCAGAAGCGGCTCCAAGAGGGACCAGGCACCGCGAGCCCAGTGCGGGTGGAGGAGAGGGGGAAGCGGCGACAAAGGAGGAAAAGATGACATCCGGGGCGGCGGCGCCTGAAGATGGGGCCCGGAAAACCCTAGGTCCGGCCCTAGGAATTCTCCTTGGCCCTGCTGAGTCCACTGAACCGCCTCGCCGCTCCTTTCCTTTGGCTCAGACCGGCCTTGCGCTAACCCAGTTGTCTACCCTGGCCTGGACCCTCCCACCCAGCCCCCAAAGAAGGTGTTTTTTTGTTTTGTTTTTTTGAAAGGATCAATAAAATAGAGAAATTCTCAGCTACCCCGATTAAGGTAGGAAGAAAATAAAGAAGAAAGGAAGGGGAAAAGAGGGAAAAAATATTAGTAATGAGCAAGTTGATAAAAACATAGATATATGATAAAGATTTTAAGAAACTACTGTGGGTAAAAAAAAAAAAATGTGAATTTGTAGAAGGAATGATTGGTTTCCTAGCAAACTATAAACTACCAAAATTGACCTAAGAAGTAGAGAACCTGAAAAGAGCAGTAACCATAGAAGAGAACAGACAGTCACCAGGTCCACTTGGGTTTTAGCTAAGTTTTAGCTAACCTTTATTTATTTTTATAATGCTTTGATTAAAAAAAATATAGAGACAGGTTCCCACTATGTTGCTCATGCTCAGGCTGGTCCTGAACTCCTGAGCTCAAGTGATCCTTCCACCTTGGCTTCTCAAAGTGCTGGGATTATAGGCGTGAGCCACTATTCCCAGCCAATTTTAGTTAACCTTTAAAGAACAAATAATTTCAATGTTATCTAGTCCATTCTAGACAGTGTTTTTCAAAATATCTGTAGTGAAGAACAAGTTTTTTTTAAAACTTAGAGCTTTGTGGACATATAATTTTGTCATTTCTTTTTCTTTTCTTTTCTTTCTTTCTTTATTTTTTGAGATGGAGTTTTGCTCTGTCATCCAGGCTGAAGTGCAGTGGCAACATCATGGCTTATGGCAACCTCTGCCTCCTGGGTTCAGGGATTCTCATGTCTCAGCCTGTTGAGAAGCTGGGACTACAGGTGCACCACCACACCAGACTAATTTTTGTATTTTTAGTAGAGACAGGGTTTCGCCATGTTGGCCAGGCTGGTCTCAAACTCCTGGCCTCCACGCACCTTGGCCTCCCAAAGTGCTGAGATTACAGGCGTGAGCCACCATGGCCTACTTTTTCCAATTTTAATTAATTAATTAATTTTTTTGGCTAATTTTTTTTTTTTTTTTTTTTTTTTGAGATGGAGTTTCGCTCTTGTTACCCAGGCTGGAGTGCAATGGCGCGATCTCGGCTCACCGCAACCTCCACCTCCTGGGTTCAGGCAATTCTCCTGCCTCAGCCTCCTGAGTAGCTGGGATTACAGGCATGTGCCACCATGCCCAGCTAATTTTTTGTATTTTTAGTAGAGATGGGGTTTCACCATGTTGACCAGGATGGTCTCGAACTTTTGACCTCGTGATCCACCCGCTTCGGCCTCCCAAAGTGCTGGGATTACAGGCTTGAGCCACCGCGCCCGGCCTGGCTAATTTTAAAGACTAGAAAAATTAAATAATAAGCAGACATAAAGTGCAACACCAGTTTTCAAATTTTTAAAATAATCAGAAATAAAATTAAATTTTCTTTAAAAATAATCAAAATAGGCTGGGTGTGGTGGCTCAAGTGTGTAATCCCAGCACTTTGGGAGGCCAAGGCGGGCAGATAACCTCAGGTCAGGAGTTTGAGGCCATCCTGGCCAACATGGTAAAACCCCATCTCTACTAAAAATACAAAAATTAGCTGGGCATGGTGGCATGCACCTATAGTCCGAGCTACTTGGGAGGCTGAGGCAAGAGAATCGCTTGAACCTTTGAGGCAGAGGTTGCAGTGAGCCGAGATCCTGTAACTGCACTCCAGCCTGGCAACAAAGTGAGACTGTATCTCAAAATAATAATAATAATAATAATAAATTAAACCTAGGACTGGGCACGGTGGCTCATGCCTGTAATCCCACTTTGGGAGGCTGAGGTGGGTGGATCACCTGAAGTCAGGAGTTTGAGACCAGCCTGGCCTACGTGGTGAAACCCCATCTCTACTAAAAATACAATAATTAGCCAGATGCAGTGGTGCATCCCAGCTACTCTGGAGTCTGAGGCAGGAGAATTGCTTGAACCTGGGAGGTGGAGGAGGTTTCAGTGAGCTGTGATCGGGCCACTGCACTTCAGCCTGGGTGACAGAATGAGGCTCTGTCTCAAAAAAAAAAAAAAAAAAAAAAAAGAAAAGAAAAGAAAAGAAAGAACATAATTACAAACACCTGAATACATTACTTATTGATGAGTCCATTGATCACTGCTTGGATGTCATAATGATGTCAAATTGCTATAACAGTTTCTAAACCCTCTCAATTTCTGTATTTATCTCATCATAGATGGTAATAGGTTAGGGAGAGGCACCAGTCATCAGACCACAGAAAAAGATGAAAACATCCGAAGTTTATTTTGTAAAGCTAGCATAGCCTTACATGTGGTAATATAATATATTAAAATATGATAATATTTACACAAAATATACATGTAGAAATTCCAAATAAAATATTAATAAACTGAATCTAGCACTGTGGCCAGGAATAATGTACCACGACCAAGTAGGATCCATTTAAGAAAAGCAAAAAAAAAAAAATGCTGAGCACAGTGTCTCACGCCTGTAATCCCAGCATTTTGGGAGGCCAAGTTGGGAGGATTGTTTGAGGCCAGGACTTTGAGACCAGCCTGGGCAGCATAGCATGATCCTGCCTGTACAAAATTATAATTATAAAAGCAAAAATGATTCAACATTGAGAAATCTATTAACATTGCTAGGTGCGGTATGTGCCTATAGTCTCAGCTACTCAGGAGGCTGAGGTGGGAAGATCGCTGGAGGCCAGGGGTTCAAGGCTGTACTGTGTACTATCAATGCACCCGTGAATGACCACTGCACTCCAGCCTGGGCAGCATAGCAAGACTCTAAAAACTCTATTCACATAATTCATGACCTGAGGCAATTAAAGGAGAAAACCCATGTTATTATGCCAACAGAAACTGAAAAGGCATCAAAAATTCAACAGCCATTTTTAATAAAATTTCAAAATAAAATAGAAATTAAAAAGAAACTATAGGCTGGGCATGGTGGCCCACCCCTGTAATCCGAACACTTTGGGAAGCAGAAGTAGGTGGACCACTTGAGGTGAGGAATTTGAGAACATCTTGGCCAACATGGTGAAAACCTGTCTCTACTAAAAATACAAAAATGATCCGGGTGTGGTGGCATGCACCTGTAGCCCCAGCTACTAGGGAGGTTGAGGCACAAGAATCACTTGAAGCCATGAGACGGAGGTTGCAGTGAGCCAAGATCATGCCATTGCACTCCAGACTGGGCTACAGAGTGAGACTCTGTCTCAAAAAAAGAAAGAAGAAAAAGAAAGAAAGAAAAAGAAAGAAAGAGAAAGAAAGAAGGAAGGAAAGAAAGAAAGAGAAAGAAGGAAGGAAAGAAAGAGAGAACTATTTAAACATGATAAAGACTTCTTGCCGACACTCAAAGCAAACATTATACTAAATGAAAATACGAAGTCATTTTCACTAAAATTGGGAACGAGAGAAGGATGCTATCACCACTATTATCCAACATTGTTTTGTATGTTCTAATCAATCCAATAAGACAAGAAAATGAAGTGATATGTGTAGAAGACTGTTAGTTGTTTTCCAAAATCTATTCTCCCCTTCCTCCTCAGAAATACGGCTTTAAAGCACGTGACTGAGAGAGACTGCATTTTCCAGTTTTTCTTAAAGCTACCTGCAGCCATATCACCGTGGTTGCACCAGTGGAATATGCACAAAAGAAATAGGTTTCAATGTACCCCTCAATCGCTTAAAAGGAAATTGCTTGTTGTAGACTTTTCTCCCACTCTGCTCCCCACAGGCTATGATATAGGTACAACTGTAACTTAGCTTCAACTGTGCAGATGAGCATAATACCCCAGTAGATGGCAGGACAATAATGGATCACTGAATAGTCTTGTAGAGCAAGGATGTCCCACCATCCTGAATTGCTCATATGGATATGTAATAAATAAATAAACTCACCAGGTGTGGTGGCTTGTGCCTGTAAGTCCAGCACTTTGGGAGACCGAGGTGGGCAGATTGCTTGAGCCCAGACCCCATCTCTATTTTATTTTATTGTTTTGAGACAGAGTTTCTCTCTGTTGCCTGGGCTGGAGGGCAATGGTGCGATCTTGGCTCACTGCAACCTCTGCCTCCCGGATTCCAGCAATTCTTTGCCTCAGTCTCTTGAGAACCTGAGACTACAGGTGCACACCACCATGCTGGGCTAATTTTTGTATTTTTAGTAGAGATGGGGTTTCACCATGTTGGTCAGGCTGATCTTGAACTCCTGACCTCGTGATCTACCCGCCTTGGCCTCCCAAAGTGCTGGGATTACAGACGTGAGCCACCGCGCCCAGCTGACTACATCTCTATTTTAAATAAATAAATAAAATAAATAAACTTCTATTTTATTTACTCTCTCTCTGTCTTTCTCTTGCTCTGGTTCTCATTTAGCTTTTACTAAAACCAATGCAATAGAAATAATTGTCAGAAAAAAGATGCAGACATTATCCAACTTTTATTATATTCATAGAAAACCCAATAGACTCTGGCTTTACAAAAATTTCCAGAACTATTTTCCTCACAATTTTGGAAAAATAATTTTGGAGAAACTACCAGAATTAATAAAAGTTTTTAGTAAGGTGGTTAGCTACATGACAAGCAAAAAAAAAAAACCAGTAGAATTTCCTTATGTTACAAATAACCTGCTAGAAATAGCAATGGGAAAATATTCCATCCACTATACCAACAAAAATGTAAAATAACCTAGGAATGAATGGAACAGGAGACGTACAGGATTTATATGAAGAACAATATAATTTCTTATTGAAAAATGTAAAACAAGATCTGAGCAAATTGAAAGATATAAAAACACCAATCTTCCCTCAAATAACAAATACAATAAAATTCAAATAGGAATATTTGTAAAAATTTCATTGAAACGGATAAAACAACTTTATATAATAATTATTATAGAAATTAAAATTGCATTTATTATTTTGAATGAGTAAAATATTCATATGGTTCAAATTCAAAAGATACCAAGAGGAATGCAGTGATAAAGCTCTTTTCCATGCCTCCCCAGCCACTCAGTTCTGTTCCACATAGGCAGCCTCGGTCACCAGTTTCTCCTATAAAGTTTCAGAGATATTTGCATCATCATCGTCATCATCATTATTATTATTTGAGACAGAGTCTCGCTCTGTCACCCAGGCTGGAGTGCAGTGGCACCATCTTGGTTCACTGCAAACTCCACCTCAAGTAATCCATCTGCCTTGGACTCCCAAAATGCTGGGATTATAGGCCTGAGCCACTGTGCCTGGCTTACGTCATATTTTTTTTACACAGGTGATAGTGTGATATACACATTGTTCTGCATGTTGCTTTATTTGTCTTAATGCAACTCTGAGATGTACAGAGCTTGCTTCTTTTTTTTTCTTCTAATTCTTACAATAACCCTATTTTTGCTTTTTTTTTCTTCTCAGAGCTTGTTTCTTGTTTCCTTTAACTTTTTAATTTCTATAAATTTATGCCTATAGTGCTGTATTAGTCCATTTTAATGCTGCTGACAAAGACATACCTGAGACTGAGTAATTTCCAAAAGAAAGAGGTTTAATATGGACTTACAGTTCCACGTGGCTAGGGAAGCCTCACAATCATGGCAAAGGCAGGGAGGAGAAAGTCACATCATACATGGATTGCAACAGACAAAGGAAAAGAGCTTGTGCAGGAAAACTTCCCCTAATAATACCATCAGATCTTGTGAGACCCACCCACAACCACGAGAACACCAAGGGAAAGATCTGCCTCCATGATCCAGTTACCTCCTACTGAGTCCTTCCCACAATACGTGGGAATTAAAGATGAGATTTGGGTGGGGACACAGCCAAACCATATCATTCCACCCCTGGCCCCTCCCAAATCTCATGTTCTCACATTTCAAAACCAATCATGCCTTTCCAACAGTCCCCCAAAGTCTTAACTCATTTCAGCATTAACTCAGAAGTATACAGTCCAAAGTCTCATGCCAGACAAAGCAAGTCCATTCTGTCTATGAGCTGGCAAAATCAAAGGCAAGTTAGTTACTTCCTAGATACAATGTGGGTACAGGCATTGGGTAAATACAGCCATTCCAAATGGGAGAAATTGGCCAAAACAAAGGGGCTATAGGTCCCATGCAAGTTCGAAATCCAGTGGGGTCAAATCTTAAAGATCCAAAGGGGTCTCCCTGACTCCATGTCTCACATCCAGGTCACACCGATGCAAAAGGTCAGTTCCCATGGCCTTGGGCAGCTCCACCTCTGTGGCTTTGCAGGGTACAGCTCCACTCCCAGCTGCTTTCAAGGGCTGGCATTGAGTGTCTGTGGTTTTTCCAGGAACATGGTGCAAACTATAGTTGGATCTACCATTCTGGGGTCTGGAAGACAGTGGTCCTCTTCTAACAGCTCCACTGGGCAGTGCCCCAGTAGAGACTCTGTGTGGGGACTCTGACCCCACACTTCCCTTCTGCACTGTGCACTGCCCTAGCAGAGGTTCCCCCTGAGAGTCCCTGGATGCCTGGACATCCAGATGTTTTCATAAATTCTCTGAAATCTAGGCAGAGGTTCCCAAACCTCAATTATTGACCTCTGTGTACCCACAGGCTCAACACCACATGGAAGCTGCCAAGGCTTGGGACTTGTAGCCTCTGAAGTCACCACCCAAGCTGTACCTTTTTAGTCATGGCTGGAGTGGCTGACACACAGGACACCAAGTCCCTAGGCTGCGCACAGCACAGGGACCCTGGACCCAGCCCACAAAATCATTTTTCCTTCCTAGGTCCCGGCCTGTGATGGGAGGGGCTGCCATGAAGACCTCTGACATGCCCTGGAGACATTTTCCCCATTGTCTTGGGGATTAATATTCAGCTCTACAAATTTCTGCAGCTGGCTTGAATTTCTCCTCAGAAAATGGGATTTTCTTTTCTATCACAGTGTCAGGCTGCAAATTTTTCAAACTTTTATACTATGCTTCCCTTATAAAATGGAATGCCTTTAACAACATCCAAGTCACCTCTTGAATGCTTTGCTGATTAGAAATTTCTTCCGCTAGATACCCTAAAACATCTCCCTCAAGTTCAAAGTTTCAAAAATCTCTAGGGCAGGGGCAAAATGCCACCAGTCTTTCTGCTAAAACATAACAAAAGTCACCACTGCTCCAGTTCCCAACAAGTTCCTCATCTCCATCTGAGACTACCTCAGCCTGGATCTCATTGTTCATATCACTATCAGCATTTTTGTCAAAGCCATTCAACAAGTCTCTATGAGGCTCTGAACTTTCCCACATTTTCCTGTCTTCTTCTGAGGCCTCCAAACTGTTCCAACCTCTGCCTGTTACCCAGTTCCAAAGTCGCTTCCACATTTTCAGGTATCTTTCAACAACGACTAATACAATTTATCATATTAATCTGTTTTCATGCCACTGATAAAGACATACTTGAGACTGGGCAATTTACAAAAGAAAGAGGTTTGCTGGGCACAGTGGCTCATGCCTGTAATCCCAGCATTTTGGGAAGCTGAGGCAGGCAGATCATGAGGTCAGGAGATTGAGACCATTCTGGGTAACATGCTGAAACCTCATCTCTATTAAAGATACAAAAAATAAAAAAAGAAAAGAAAAAAAGATACACAAATTAGCCCGGCATAGTGGTGCACACCTGTAGTCCCAGCTATTCAGGAGGCTGAGGCAGGAGGATTGCTTGAACCCAGGAGGCGGAGGTTGCAGTGAGCAAGATTGCACCACTGCTCTCCAGCCTGAGTGACAGAGCAAGACTCTATCTCAAAAACAAAAAACAAAACCCAGAAAACGAATGAAAGAGGTTTAATATGGATTTACAGTTCATGTGGCTGGAGAAGTCTCCCAATCATGGCAGAAAACAAGGAGGAGCACGTCACATCTTACATGAATGGTGGCAGGCAAAGAAGAAGAGCTTGTGCAGGGAAACAACCCCTTGTAATACCATAAGGTCTTGTGAGACCCACCCACAACCATGAGAACACCATGGGAAAGACCTGTCCCCATGATCCAGTTACCTCCTACTGGGTCCCTCCCTCTGGGTCCCTCCTATAACATGTGGGAATTAAAAATGAGATTTGGGTAGGGACAGAGCCAAACCGTATCAGATACATATTCTTGCTTTCCTGCTGTATTGTGTCATTATCCTCGAATAAAATGTACGTTTGTAAGCACTCTCATGTTGGGTCTTGTGGGTTTTCTATAGCAATCCAATCCTGCTTAACTATTGAGAACTTATAGTAGGGGAGTTGTGCCTGATTCTTGTCTGTTATTGATTGACTGATTGATTGACTGAGATGGAGTCTCACTCTGTCACCTAGACAACAGTGCAGTGGTGCATTCTTGGCTCACTGCAACCTCCACCTCCTGGATTCAAGCAATTATTCTGCCTCAGCCTCCTGAGTAGCTGGGACTACAGGATCGCACCACTACGCTTGACTAATTTTTGTATTTTTATTAGAGGCTTCATCATATTGGCCAAGCTGGTCTTGAACTCCTGGCCTCAAGCAATGTGCCTGCCTTGGCCTCCAAAAGTGCTGGGATTACAGGTGTGAGACACTGTGCCTGTCCCTGGCTGATTTTTAATTTTATTTTATAAGCAATACTCTCGTTGGCTTCTATTATGGGCTGAATTGTGTCCCCCTCAAAATTCATATGTCGAAGTTCTAATCCCCATATCCCCAGAATATGGCTTTATTTGGAACCAGAGCTTTTAAAGAGGCAGTTGAAGTAACAAGAGATCATACAGGTGGGCCCTAATCCAGTATGACTGGTATCCATAGAGGGAAGAGATCAGGACGCAGACAATACAGAGCCCACAGGGCAACTACGTTAGGACAGTGAGAAGGAGACCATCTGCAAGCCAATGAGAAAAGCCCCGGAAGAAACCAAACCTGTCCACACCTTGACTTGGACTTCTGGCCTCCAGAGTTGTGAGAAAACACATTTCTATTGTTTAAGCCACTTGTCTGTGGCATTTTGCTATGGCAACCTTAGTAAATTAATATAGCTTCTCATCTATCCTCTTCCTGGGAATGTCAGTTTATTAACCATCTCTACAGACTCTGGCAGGTCAAAGTTCCATCTTTCCCATTCCAGACTTGCTGTCCATTATGGTTATTACATTCACCTTGACTCTGACAGTTAACTGCTACCACCTGGTCTCTGCTATTTCAGAATCCTATTATCTTCATTGACAGACACCAAGGAGACTAATTACATAGCAATCTCTCCCATCATGAACCCCGACCCATAGAAGACAGCCACCACGGAGTTTTTCAATATTGCTGGTAGCACATTCGTTATTGCCTTAACAAAGGAAGTGTCCTCTGAGCCCTCTCAGGAGACGTTGTCCACTGATACGTTTTCTGGTTTTACATAAATAAGTCATGCTATTTGCCTACCTTTCTGAACCTTTTGACCCTTCTCTCAAATCAAGGCAGTTCCAACAACTCCCCTTCGTTTACTATAGAAGCATTGTTGTTTCCAAGTTTCAAGGAGCCGTTCCACCAGCATACTAGGACTGGCTCCAGATGTCCTTGCCAGGATGCTAAATCCTGAGTCATGGGAGAGTGTTCCAATAACTATAAATTCTCCCATATCCAGCTTTATATCCCTTCCTGGTCCAGCACCCTCAAGCTCTATTCCCAGTTTATTCTCCTGATTCCTGCAAATACCAATTTTCCAAGACTGACAACTATTCAGTGAATCGTCTCTTTTCTCTCATAGCAGAAACACTGTTTCTCTTCTTGGCCCATGCTAAGAATCGTCCCTTGTTATTTATCTATAGAAGAAATTGTGCTGAGGTGGGGGCAGGTCTTGTGGAAGACAAGCAGCATCCTTCTGTCTACCACTCTCACAGACAAACCTGGGGTCTATTAGAATAGACTATTCTTTTCTGGAAGAGATTTTAAAAAGATACAATTTCTTATGAAGGCCTTTTGCTTTCACATCATTCTTGTAGAAAAAAATTTTTTGAGACAAGGTTTTGCTCTGTCATCTGGGCTGGAGTGCAGTGGCATGATCACGGCTCACTGCAGCCCTGACCTCCCAGGCCCCGGCGATCTTCCCACCTCAGCCTCCTGGGTAGCTAGGACCACAGGTATGCACCACCATGCCTAGCTATTTTTTGTTGGTTTGTTTGGAGAGGGAGTCTTGTTCTGTTGTCCAGGCTAGAATGCAGTCGAGCGATCTTGGCTCACTGCAACCTCTGTCTCCCAGGTTCAAGCGATTCTCCTGCCTCAGCCTCCCGAGTAGCTGGGATTACAGGCGCCCAGCTAATTTTTGCATTTTTAGTAGAGACGAGGGTTTCACTATGTTGGCCAGGCTGATCTCAAACTCCTGACCTTGTGATCCACCCTCCTCGGCCTCCCAAAGTGCTGGGATTACAGGCATGAGCCACCTTGCCCAGACAAGCCTAGCTATTTTTTTTTTTTTTTTGAGACGGAGTTTCACTCTTGTTATCCAGGCTGGAGTGCAATGGCGCGATCTCGGCTCACTGCAACCTCCGCCTTCTGGGTTCAAGTAATTCTCCTGCCTCAGCCTCCCGAGTAGCTGGGATTACAGGCATGCGCCACCATGCCCAGCTAATTTTTGTATTTTTAGTAGAGATGGGGTTTCACCATGTTGACCAGGATGGTCTCGATCTCTTGACCTTGTGATCCACCCGCCTCAGCCTCCCAAAGTGCTGGAATTACAGGCTTGAGCCACCGCGCCCGGCTAGCCTAGCTATTTTTAAAAGTTATTTGGAAAACAGAGTCTCACTGTGTTGCCCAGGCAGGTCTCAAACTCCTGGGCTCAAGTGATCCTCCCACCTTGGCCTTCTAAAGTGTTAGGATTACAGGCGTGCGTTCCCGAGCCTGGCCCACACTATTCCTTGAGTTAATAGTTGGCTGACCAAACTTACTATTTTCTTCCTTTAGGGTTTCTATGGCCGTTAACAACAGGAAACTAACTCCAGATTCCTAAAATTTCCAACTCTCAAGTGCTGGAACTATTGCATAAGCTTCCATTCACTTGTACCCAGTCCTAATCTCAGCAATTGTGAGGCGACCACATGCCAGGGATGACCAACACTCTGCTTACCGTCAGTAATGAGGTTCCTGTTTTCATATGTTCTGCAAGTGATCCAACTCCAGAATTCTATCCTGAGGGTCTATTTTAAAGAACCACTTCTAGTACCAAATGTCTTACTTTGGGTGAAACAGACCCTGAGGTAAGTGTTTGAGAGCAAGTGGTTTACTTGGGAGATAATCCCAGGAAGCCATGGAAGGAAGTGAGATAGGGAAGACATGGAAAACAATACATAGTCTGCCAAAAAAAGAAAAGAAAAGAAAAGAAAAAACTCCAGGTGTGCGGTGTTCACGCCTGTAATTCCAGTACTTTGGGAGACTGAGGTGGGTGGATCACCTGAGGTCAGGAGTTCAAGACCAGCCTGGCCAACATGGCAAAACCCCATCTCTACTAAAAATACAAAAACCAGCCAGGCGTGGTGGCAGGCACCTGTAATCCCAGTTACTTGGGAGGCTGAGGCAGGAGAATCACTTGAACCCAGGAGGCAGAGGTTGCAGTGAGCCAGGATCATGCCACTGCACTCCAGTCTAGGCGACAGAGTGAGACTCTGTCTCAAAACAAAACCAAAACCAAAACCAAACCAAACCAAACCAAAACAAAAAAGCAATACATGATCTGCTAATAAACAGGTTATACTGGGGCAACTGGGACTCAACTCCACTGGGACCTCAGGAAGGGTAAATAGAACATGCATTGAGTTTTCTGCCCAGGGAATAAGGAAGCTGGGGGTATTTTCCCTTCATTTGTGTCCATCATTGATTGACGATTTCTCCCAAGGGCCTAAATTCCCTGGCACTTCTGACCTGCCTTGTATACTGGCTAAGCACACTTCTGTGGTCAGAAAGCCCCTAGGCAGAGAGTCACAGGTGCTTGCAGTAAGAAACCAATGGTCTGTACAGAAACATTGAGTGCCTAGAGAATATTGGGAAGAACATCCAGAGTCTGTTATGAGGGGAGATGGTAAGGGGGAATTATTAAGTTTTTTTTTTTTTTTTTTTTTTTTTTTGAGACAGATTCTTGCTCTGTCACCCAGCCTGGAGTGCAGTGGCACAATCTCGGCTCACTGCAACCTCCACTTCCCAGGTTCAAGTGATTCTCCTGCCTCAGCCTCCCCAGTAGCTGGGACTACAGGCACCTACTATGCCAAGCTGGTTTTTGTATTTTTAGTAGAGAAAAGGTTTCACCATGTTGGCGAGGCTGGTCTCGAACTCCTGACCTCAGGTGATCTATCCACCTCGGCCTCCTAAAGTGCTGGGATTATAGGCGTGAGCCACCACACCTGGCCAGAATTATTAAATTTGTTTTTAAATAGCCTTGTTCCCTTTTTCTGGTTGAAGTGAGTTTGTGCCTGTACACTGGTTGCCATAGAGCAGATAGATGGAAAATTTTCTTTCTTTCTTTTTTTTTTTTCTTGAGATGGAGTTTCACTCTTGTTGCCCAAGCTGGAGTGCAATAGTGCGATCTCGGCTCACCACAACTTCTGCCTCCCGGGTTCAAGTGATTCTCCTGCCTCAGCCTCCCCAGTAGCTATGATTACAGGCATGCGCCACCACACCCAGCTAATTTTGCATTTTTAGTAGAGATGGGATTTCTCCATGTTGCCCAGGCTGGTCTCGAACTCCTGAGCTCAGGTGATCTGTCCGCCTTGGCCTCCCAAAGTGCTGGGATTACAGGTGTGAGCCACTGTGACCAGTGAAGATTTTCTTGTTTAGATTTTGAAGTAGGAGGTTTCGTACTACAAAGCTGTACATACTGGGGGATTTTCTCCCAAATAGGGAGGGAGATTGGATGTTGAACAGCAATCAGTCAGTTAGTCAATAGAACAACAAGAAGAATAAATAAAAATGGAAAAATTCTACTACCCACATCTTTCATAACCACCAGTCCTAGATTCTGTTATATTCTCTCATAGCCTCATACTTTCACCTTCTTATCACTCAGAGATGTTTTTGTCTGTAGCAGAATATCTAACTACAATGGCTTAAAAATACGGATTTCTGGGTTTATTTTCGCACGGAACTGGAAGGCTAGAAGTCAGGGGCTGCTGGCATTTGTCCAGCAGCTCAAAAATGTCAGGGCTGATGTCTTTACAGTTCTCTTGGCCTTTTCCTCAATGTTACCAAATGACTTTTACAGCTGCACATTAAAGGAAAAAATAGGAAGGAAGAGGGAGAGACAGCGCCTGTTATCAGGATAGCAAAAGTTTTCCTGAAGAACCCCTGCATTAGTTTCCCATGATTGCTGTAACAAACTACCACAGACTTAGTGGCTTAGAAGAACACATGTTTAACATCTCACTGTTCTCGATGCTGAAAGTCTGAAACGGGTCTCTCTGGGCTAAAATCACAGTGTCTGCAGGGCTGTGTACCTACTGGAGGCTCTAGTGGTGTATTCCTTTCCCATCTTCTCAAAGGTGCCCGTATCCCTCGACTGGTAGCTCCCTTCCACCATCACAGCCAGCAATCACAACCACATCACTTTTCACTTTATTTTATTTTATTTTTACTTATTTATTTTTAAGACAGAGTCTCACTCTGTCACCCAGGTTGGAGTGCAATGGCACGATCTCGTCTCACTGCAAGCTCCACCTCCCGGGTTCAAGTGATTCTCCTGCCTCAGCCTCCCAAGTAGTTGGGATTATTGGTGCCTGCCACCATGCCCCACTAATTTTTATATTTTTAGTAGAGACGGGGTTTCACCATGTTGGCCAGGCTGGTCTCCAACTCCTGACCTCAGGTGATCCTCTAGCCTCAGCCTCCTGCAGTGCTGGGATGACTGGTGTGAGCTACCACACCCAGCCTACATCACTTTGACTTCTGTTTTCAGTACCACACATCTTTCTCTGACTCTTCTGCTCTCTGTCTTCCACATTTAAGGACACTCGTGATTATTTTGGACCCACCTGAATAATCCCAGTTGATCTCTCTATTTTGAGGTCAGCTGATTTGCAATCCTACTTTTTAAATTTTTTTTGAGATGGAGTCTTGCTCTGTTGCCAGGCTAGAGTGCAGTGGCACTATCTTGGCTCACTGCAACCTCCGCCTCCCAGGTTCAAGCAATTCTCCTTCCCTAGCCTCCTCAGTAGCTGGGACTACAGGTGCTCACCACCATGCCTGGCTAATTTTGCATTTTTAGTACAGACAGGGGTTTCACCTTGTTGGCCAGGATGGTCTCTATCTCTTGACCTTGTGATCTGCCAGCCTTGGCCTCCCAAAGTGCTGGGATTACAGGCGTGAGCAACTGCGCCCGGTCTGCAACCTTACTTCTATTTGCAATCATAATTCCCCTTTGCTATGTAACCTAACATTCACAGATTCTGGAGACTAGGACATGTACATCTTTTGGGGGACCATTGTATTGCCTACCACAACCCACTCTGTCTCTTTGGCCAATATTCTAGCTGGGAGGAGGCAGGGAAAATGGGACTGAGAGTGAGAGTTGGGTTGCTGCACAACAGTGTCTGCCATACCTTGCTAGAACGTTAGACAGTTGTTAGTTATATCCTAATTGTATGATACTCTCCCCAGTAGATCATAGATTCCATAAGAGCAAGAATCATGTCTGTTTTGTTAGTCATTGTATTTTCAGCATGTAACACAGTACCAAACACATAATACCTGCTCAATAAATTAATAATGCATAAAGGAATGTATGAACAAGTACATACACACATATACACATACTTGCTACAGCATTTCTTTTTTCTTTTTTCTTTTTGAGATGGAGTCTTGCTCTGTCACCCAGGTTGGAGTGCAGTGGTGCGATCTTGGCTCACTGCAACCTCCACCTCCTGAGTTCAAGTGATTTTCTTGCCTCAGCCTCTCGAGTGGCTGGGATTACAGGGGCCTGCCACCATTTCCGGCTAATTTTTGTATTTTTAGTAGAGATGGGGTTTCATCACGTTGGGCAGGCTGGTCTCGAACTCCTGACCTCAAGTAATCCACCCACTTCGGCTTCCCAAAGTGCTGGGATCACAGGTGTAAGCCACCGCACCCAGCCTGCTATAGCCTTTTTGGGATCATAACTAAGACCTGGAAACAATTTAACTGTTCATCTGTGGAAAACTGATTAAAGAAATAATTGAGGCCAGGCGCAGTGTCTCACACCTGTAAATCCCAGCACTTTGGGAGGCTGAGGCCGGAGGATTGCTTAAGACCAGGAGTTTGAGACTAGCTGGGCCATAGTGAGACCCTATCTCATTTATATATAAAGAAAGAAAAATTGATTTTTTTCTGAATAAATCCCTAGTGCATTTATACAATGAAATGCTATGCAATTGTTATAAACAGTGAGGCAGATCTTAAATGTAGTGACATGAAAGGATGTTCATGATTTATCATTAAGGGAAAATGCAAGTTGTAGAACAGAGTGTATTGTTTGACCTTATTTATGAGATAGAGAATAAACTGTGTTTATTGCCCCAGGGAGAAAAGAACACAAGGAACCAGAAAGAACAAAGAATCAAATTCTTGGCCTTGAGTTATTCCAGGAACACATACCAAGCTTATTCCTGTCTCATGGGCTTTGCACTGATTTTTCTTTCTGCCTGTAATACTCTTCCCTCACATATTAACATGTTGACGTGAATTATAATTAGTAGCTTGCTCTTTGTTCATTAACATCTGTGTCCAGTGTTTTCTTCTTAGAGGTGCCTGATTTGACCACCCTATCTAAAATAGCATTCCCTATCACTCTTCATCTTCTTGCTTCCTTTATTTTTATAACATTGTATTTCTATTAGTTTAATTGCTTATTGTCTCTCTTCTCCTTTGGAACATGTACCCCATGAGGCCAGGGTTCTAGGTGATTTGGATGTGGGTTGCTGGAGTAGCTCATTTTAAGAACCACTTCTTTTTTTTTTTTTTTTTTTTTTTTTTTTGAGATGGAGTTTCACTTTTGTTGCCCAAACTGGAGTGCAGTGGCACAATCTCTCGGGTTTAAGGATTCTCCTGGCTCAGCATCTCGAGTAGCTGGGATTACAGGGGTCCACCACCATGCCCGGCTAATTTTTTGTGTTGTTAGTAGAGATGGAGTTTTCCCATGTTGGCCGGGCTGGTCTTGAATTCCTGATCTCAGGTGATCTACCCGCCTAGGCCTCCCAAAGTGCTGAGATTACAGGCATGAGCCACCGTGCCTGACCTTTTAAGAACCACTTCTAATGCTTAGCACAGCAGTTCTCAAAATATTGTCTCTAGACCAACAGCATGAATATCACCTGGGTACCTGTTAGAAAGGCAAATTTCAAGCCCCACTCTAGACCTACTGAATTAGAAACCCTGAGAGTAGATCCCAGCGGTCTGTTTTAATAAGCCTTTTAGGGGATTCTGATGCATACTAAAGTTTGAGAACCGTTGACTGAATTAAAAAAATTAGCGAGGTGCTGTGACACGCACTGTAGTACCAGCTACTCAGGAGGTTGAGGAGGAAGGATTGTTTGAGCTCAGGAGGTTGAGGCTGCAGTGAGCCATGATCACACCACTGCACTCCAGCCTGAGTGACAGAGTGAGACCCTGTCTCCAAAAAAAGAGCCAGGCATGGTGGCTCACGCCTGTGATCCCAGCACTTTGGGAGGCCGAGGTGGGCAGATCACAAAGTTAGTAGTTTGAGACCAGCCTGGCCAACATGGTGAAACCCCATCTCTACTAAAGATACCAAAAAAAAAAAAAAAAAAAAAATAGCTGGGTGTGGTGGCAGACATCTGTAGTCCCAGCTACTCAGGAGGCTGAGGTAGAAGAATCACTTGAACCTGGGAGGTGGAGGTTGCAGTGAACCAAGATCGCACCAGTGCACTCCAGCCTGGGAGATGGAAGGAGTCTCATATGAAAAAAAAAAAAAAAAAAAAAAGTTGAAATCCTGTGTTTAACTTACTTTAAGTTTAATTTTTTTGTGTGTCTAGACCTCTGATTACTAATCCTCTTTTCCTTCATGAGTTTTATTTTCCGGTAAACTCCCTGCACTCCTACTTTCTACTGCTTCTTCCTTAAAGAATGCTGTCTGCTAGATGACCTCTTTGCTAGGGGAAATGGGACATTTTTAATGTGTGGCATGAATTGAATGGTGATTACTTAAATTATCACCCATGGTGGCTTGAAACGGAATGCAATTGTAGGACAAACCTTTGCAAAATCAAGTGGTTAGAGCACTTAGTCCCTATGGTGACAATCGTGATTGCTAACGTGGCTAAGGCTGTTTCTGATGACCGTAGAGAACTTACATTGAAAAGAGGACAAATTGAAAGCCTCGAATGCACACCTCAGACCATAATGGAAAATCAAAGAGCCACAAAGCCAGCGTTAAAGGAGTCTTTATTTTCCTCAAGCTGCAGGACAGATATGCCTGAAGATCACACTTAGGGACTGATTATAAATGTTGCAGATGTGCAGCATAAATTAAAGGTACAGACTTGCCAGGACTCTTAGGTTACGTTAAAGGCACTCTTGGGGAAGGAATAGGACCCTAACACATTGGATGGAATTATTTGGGCATAAACAGATGAAGCTGAGAAAAATTTAACCCCCAATTCCCCTTCCTTGCCAGTAGAAGCAGCCCTATATTCCTTGTCTAAAGGTACCAGGCGTCCCCTGCATAAAACCCTTTTATGGCCTGGTGCGGTGGCTCACGCCTGTAATCCCAGCACTTCGGGGGGCCGAGGTGGGCAGATCACCTGCGGTCAGAAGTTTGAGACCAGCCTGACCAACGTGGAGAAACCCAGTCTCTCTCTCTCTCTCTCTCTCTTTTTTTTTTTTGAGAAACCCAGTCTCTAAAAATACAAAAAATTAGCTGGGCGTGGTGGCGCATGCCTGTAATTCCAGCTACTCGGGAGGCTGAAGCAGTAGAATCGACTGAACCCAGGAGCGGGAGGTTGCGGTGAGCCAAGATTGTGCCATTGCACTCCAGCCTGAGCAACGAGAGCGAAATTCTGTTTTAAAAACAACCAACCTTTTATTTTTGTTTGTTTGTTTGTTTATTTATTGAGACAGAGTCTTGCTCTGTCACCCAGGCTGGAGTGCAGTGGCACGATCTCAGCTCACTGCAACCTCCACCTCCCAGGTTCAAATAAGTCTCCTGTCTCGGGCTTCCCAGTCGCTGGGACTACAGGCACAAGCCACCACACCCGGCTAATTTTTGTATTTTTCAGTAGAAATGGGTTTTCGCTATGTTGACCAGGCTGGTTTTCAACTCCTGACCTTAGGTGATCCATCTGCCTCGGCCTCCCAAAGTGCTGGGATTATGGTGTGAGCCACCGTGCCTGGCAAAAACGTTTTAGTGACTTCCACTGAGACGTTTGTCTCCCAAGGAATGTCAATTCTCTTCAGAACCAACCCCCACAATACCACATTACCTCTACTTTCATAAGAATGATTAGATCTTAGCGTAGCCCAGATGCACAAATGCCCAAGGGGAAGGGAATGTTAAAGTGGAATTATTACGTGCCACCTGCTGGGTGCCTACTTCCAACTACATTGTCAGAAGAACTGGGTAGTGGGGCGACTGCTGTCTTGATTTGCCTTGGACTTACAGGTTTCCTAGGTTGTGACATTTTCACTTTAAAAGCGGTACAGTCCTAGGAAAATGGGACAAGTTGGTCACCCTAATGGGAGGGCACTCTCTTCAATAAGGCATCAAGAAATATGTTGGTGAGAGGAGCACTAGTATTATCGAAAAGCTCCATCCTATTTTTTTTTTTTTTTTTTTTTTTGAGACGGAGTTTCACTCTTGTTACCCAGGCTGGAGTGCAATGGCGTGATCTCGGCTCACCGCAACCTCCGCCTCCCAGGTTCAAGCAATTCTCCTGCCTCAGCCTCCTGAGCTGGGATTACAGGCAGGCACCACCACGCCCAGCTAATTTTTGTATTTTTAGTAGAGACGGGGTGTCACCATGTTGACCAGGATGGTCTCGATCTCTTGACCTCGTGATCCACCCGCCTCGGCCTCCCAAAGTGCTGGGATTACAGGCATGAGCCACTGCGCCTGGCGAAAAGCTCCATCCTTTGTAGGCCAGGGATGATGGTGGGAGATGCTTCCGTGGGAACAATAGGGTCCAAATGGTACTTAACTTTGAGAACTAAGGTGGGTGCAAGTGACATAATGAAGTACAGGGATAGGATGGCAATAGAGTGTTTTTTGCCTCCATCTGTTGCAGTGGTTGATTATTTATGGAATTCCCTTGGAATAAAATAGATGTGACTTTCAGAAGCAAAAAAATTCTAGGTCTGGTGGGCAGAAACTTTGCAGACTCCTCGACTCTTACTCTGTTCCCAGATCTACTAAGCCAGTTCACAGATCCTGGAGCCCATTGATTAAGAGGAAGGCTGGATTTCTCTGAGAAAGGCCTCTGCTGTGATGCAATGTATATTGCAAGTCTTCTAAGTTTCCCCTAGACTGGGACCTGTGGCCATTCAGTAGAGGACCATGACCAAGAAAAAGGAAATAGTGGCCAAGTGCGGTGGCTCACGCCTGTAATCCCAGCACTTTGAGAGCCTGAAGTGGGTGAATCACAAGGTCAGGACTTTGAGACCAGCATGATCAATATGGTGAAACCCTGTCTCTACTAAAAATACAAAAAAATTAGCTGGATGTGGTGGCACACACCTGTAATCCCAGCTACTCAGGAGGCTGAGGTCGGACAATTGCTTGAACCTGGGAGGCAGAGGTTGCAGTGAGCCGAGATGGCGCCATTGCACTCTAGCCTGGGCGACAGAGCGAGACTCCACCTCAAAAATAAAATAAAATAAAAAAGGGATTTGGGATAGGTGTGGTAGCTCATGCCTATAATTCCAGGAAAAAAAAAAAAGAAAAAGAAAAAGAAAAAGAAAAAGAAAAAGGAGGCCAGGCGCAGTGGCTCATGCCTGTAATCCCAGCACTTTGGGAGGCTGAGGCGGGTGGATTGCTTGAGGCTGGAGTTCCAGACCAGCCTGGCCAACATGGTGAAATCCCGTCTCTAAAACTAAAAAAAAAAAAAAAAAAAAGAAAAAAAAAGAAAAAGGAAATATCCAGAACTTCTTGAAAATTATTAGATTCTGTCTCTAAATTGATGCTAATTCTTAGAGACATAGTTTGCCACTGTTATCCATCACATTCTGCCACATTCCATGGTGGAAGCATTTCTCCTGCACTTGAACTTCCTAACCCACTGAGTCTAACATGTAGACATAGTTTGCCACTGTTATCCATCACCAGAGTGGGGATTCACTGAGTCAGGTGCTAAATAAAGTCTTGGTCTGAGTCCACTTCAGTGGGAACTTGTGACCATCTTTGCAGAATCACCACACACTGGTTTTCTGACCTACATATCCACAGAGGGAAAACTCTTATTATAGGGAAATAGCAAGTAGCAACCCTTTTTTTTTTGTTTTTGAGACGGAGTTTCGCTCTTGTTACCCAGGCTGGAGTGCAATGGCGCGATCTCGGCTCACCGCAACCTCCGCCTCCTGGGTTCAGGCAGTTCTCCTGCCTCAGCCTCCTGAGTAGCTGGGATTACAGGCAGGCGCCACCATGCCCAGCTAATTTTTTTTTGGTATTTTTAGTAGAGACGGGGTTTCACCATGTTGACCAGGATGGTCTCGATCTCTTGACCTCGTGATCCACCCGCCTCAGCCTCCCAAAGTGCTGGGATTACAGGCTTGAGCCACCGTGCCCGGCTAGCAACCCTTTTAACTGTACCTCCTCCACCTCTCACCCTTACCCTTAAAGCAAGACCAAATCCCTGAGACGATGGAAGAAATTGGAACCAAAACCAAGTACTTGAAAAATGGAAATGTGAAGATTCCAACTACATACCCCTGTTTAACTGGCCTGTTTGGCCTATGGAAAAAGCTATAGGCATTTGTGGGCTACTGTTCGTCAGGTAATGATGCCAGTCACGGCTGTGGTTCCCATTTACTGGAGCAAATGAACATAGCCTCTGGCACCTTATTCACTAGCAAATAATATCAGCAAAGATAATCAGGGACAGTTTATCCTCATTCTCTTACCTCAGGGCTATCTTAAACTAGGCTGTTTTCTATCATAATCTATTCCAAAAGGAACTGGCTGTCCTTTCATCCCACAGACATAATACTGGTCCATTACATTGATGACATAATGATAATGATTCCTTTGAGCAGCAACAATCAAGCACCATAATTGACTTACGGTCACAGGCTAGGAGACAAATCCTATGAAACTTCTGATGTCTGCTAAATGGATGACATTTCTAGGGGTCCAGTGGTCTGGAGCATGTCAGCCTATCTCCTCTAAAATAAAAGACAAATTGTTTTTCCCTGCATCACCCACCACAAAGAAAGAAACCAGTCCTCTGTGGGCCTTGTTAGATTTAGGTGGCAATGCATACCATATTTGGGCATTCTGCTCTGGCCTATTTACTGAGTAACCTGTAAGGCTGCCAGTTTCGAGTGGGATTTGAAGTAAGAAAAGGCTCTGCAGCAAATCTGGGCTGCCCTGTTGCTTGGGCCTTATGACTCAGCAGACTGAATGGTTTTGGAAGAGTGTGGCAGAGATGTTCTATGAAGCCCAATAAGTCTCACAGCACAGATTCTTAGGGGATTGAATGTAAGGCTCTACATCCTCCTTTTTATTTTTTGAGGCAGGGTCTGGCTCTGTTGCCCAGGCTGGAGTGCAGTGGTGCAATCTTGGCTCACTGCAACTTCCACCTCCCAGGCTCATGTGATTCTCCCGGCTCAGCCTCCTGAGTGGCTGGTACTATAGGTGCACATCACTGTGCCTAGCTGCCTTTTGTACTTTTTGTAGAGATGAGGTTTAGCCATATTGCACAGGCTTGTCTTGAACTCCTGAGCTCAAGCAATCTGCCTACTTCTGCCTCCTATGGTGCTGGGATTGCAGGTGTGAGCCATCGCACCTGGCCAAGACTATACTTTCCTTACTTAACAATTAGTCCTCATTTGAAAGGCAGCACCTGGTTTGCTACCGGGCCCTGGTGGAGACTGAATTTCTCTCCCTTCCTTCCTTCCTTTCTTTCTTTCCTTCCTTCCTTCCTTTTTTTTCTTTTTTTCTTTCTTTCCTTCCTTCCTTCCTCCCTCACTTCCTCACTCCCTCCTTCCTCCCTTCTTTTTCTTTCATTTTTTTTTAAAGGGTCTTGTTCTGTTGCCCAGACTGGAATGCAGTGGTACAATTATAGCTCACTGCAGCCTTGAACTCCTGGGCTCAAGGGATCCTTCCACCTCAGCCTGCTGAGGAACTAGAACTACAGGTGTGCAACACCATGCCCAGATAATTTTTAATTTCTTTTGTAGAGACAGGGTCCCACTATGTTGCCAAGGATGGTCTCAAACTGCTGTCCTCAAGTGATCCTCCTGCCTTGGCATCTCAAAGTGTTGGGATTACAAGCGTGAGCCATCATTCCTGGCCTTGACTGAATTTCTGACTATGGGACACGAAGAGACTACGTGACTTGAATTGTTCATCATTAACTGAGTGTTATCTAACCCATTTAATCATCAAATGGCCATATGCAGGCAGCATTCCGTTATTAAATAGAAATTGCATATAATATTGGATCCTAGAAAAGTGGGAAGGTAAAAGTAAACTGAATGAGGAAGTCAAACAGACTCTCATGATACTTGCCACTATCTCTCCATCAGTCCATATATACGGCCTCAAAGAGAGTTCTTTATGACTATTTAACAAAGCAAGAAGATGCAGGTCTGTGGGTCTATGGGTGTGTTTGCATAGTAGGCTTGCAGCTGCTGGAAGTGGGCAGCAGTTGTCTTATAGTCTCACTCAGGAATGGCCCCTAAAGACAGAGGTATAGGAAAATCTTCCCAAATATTACATCTGATTGTTTACATTGAAGTAAGGATAAACATACTCATATGCTGATCTATGCAGATTCATGGGCAGAGGCTAAGAAGTTGGCTGGCTAGTGAAGAGTGTGAAAAGAACAGGGTAAGAATTTGGTGACGAGGAGGCTTAGGAGAGTGATATGTGCATGGATCTCTTAGAGTAGGCCAGATGTGAAGGTATTTGTATTCCACCTAATTGTCCCCAGATGGCAGGAGACTCCCCTTTGTAGAGGAGAGTCTCAGCAATCAAGTGGATGAGATGATCTATTCTGTTGATGTTAGCCAACCTTTTCCTTCAGTTACCTTAATGTTTGCTCAATAGACCCTTGTACAAAATGGTCATGGCAGCTGGGATGGGGTCAATATATGGACTCAACAACAGGTTCTTCTCACTGAAGCTGATCTCTCTATCGTCACTGTCTAATGGACAATCTGCTTATCAGCGGGGACCAAAGGCTGAGGCACCAGCATGGTTCCATTCCACAGGGAACCAGATAGTCATCTGGTGGGAGGTTAGTTACACTAGACTCCTTTCATCATGGGAGAAGGCACAGAATGTCTTTACAGGAAAAGATACATACTCTGAATACAAATTTGCTTTTCATACTTGCAATGCTTTTGCCAGCACCACCATGTGGACTCATAGAATGCCTTATTCATCAACATGGCATCCCACCGAACAGTGCCACCAACAAAGGAACTCATTTTATTTTAGCATGAAGGAAATGTGTTGATAAGCTCATCTCTGTGGAATTCACTGATCTTATCCTGTGTCCCATCACCCAAAAACAATCTTCTTTCAAGAAGGGCTGTGTCTAGAACCCAGAGGCTTTCAGTGGGCTTCCTCTTGTCATTCTCTTGCTCAATAGTATTGGTCAATGAAAACTGGTAATTCAATCAAGGTAAGACGATAAGGACCCAGATTCAGTGGGGATAAAGCTTTCAGGAACTTCATCAGGTAATGTATCCTGTCCTGCTGAGATGCTGGAAGAGGATAAGGAAACCATGGAGTGAATGGTAGAAAAAAGAGGTATGATTATCAACTGAAGGCTTGCTTCCAGTTTTAGAAGCAGGGACTGTAGCAACTATGTTTATGTTAATAGCTCCTCCTTTCTCTTCTACTTTGTATAAAATCCACTGGCAGTGGCTAATATTTTAGAGTTAATGTGGGAGTATGAATGAATCAACATTACCCTGTAATGATACGGTAGCTGATAGGACTTTGTACATTCTGTTTTGAGGACATGAGTTTTTCATCTGGACAAAAAGCAAGAGTGGATGTAGAGAGGACAAAAGAAATGACCAGCACTGGAAATTCTGTTTTCCCTTTCAAGATCCACTTTTAACCTTTCTCCACCCTGCTCTGTCCCCTGACCCACATAAACTGCATTTGTCAGCATTTTTTGCATTATGACTTCTGTAGCCTTTAGCCCATGGGAGGTATTAGCAGGAGATCAGATGGTGAAGGAGAGAAAGAGTGGGGTATTTTCCAGACCCCCTTCCTGCTAGGATATGAATTGGCAGTGACTGTATTTCCTCTACAGAAAGCCACAGTTCCCGTTGGGTGTTCATTTCCTTATAGCTACTGCCACAGTTCTCACTAGCTTTTGGTAACTACTCCCTCCCATTGCCCCTTCAGGCTTAGGAATGCTAATGTTTTCTTATTTATTTATTTATTTTTTTAAGAGGGAGTTTCGCTCTTGTTGCCCAGGCTGGAGTGCAGTGGGGTAATCTCAGCTCACCTCAACATCCTGCTCTGGAGTTCAAGAGATTCTCCTGCCGCAGCCTCCCGAATAGCTGGGATTACAGGTATGTGCCACCATGCCCGGCTAATTTTGTATTTTTAGTAGAGACAGGGTTTCTTCACGTTGGTCAGGCTGCTCTTGAACTCCCAACCTCAGGTGATCCTCTTGCTTTGGCCTCCCAAAGTGCTGGGATTACAGGCATGAGCTACCGCACCCGACCCAGGAGTGCTAATGTTTTCTAGTGTTGCCATCCCAGAAGTGCTTCACCATCTATTGTAGGTTTTCCTTAGTCCTGCCCACATCCTTATGCATGGTTATTTCATTACTCTCTTTAATCATTCCTTTTAAGTAGTTCATCTGCTTCGTGTCATGAACCCAATGGTACAATTCCTAGTACTGGTTTATATGTACTTTCTCTCTTCCATGTTGTGATCAGTCTTGCCAGAGGATTGTCAATTTTATTAGACTTTCCAACCAACCAATTTTTGGTTTTATTGATCCTTGATAATGGATATTTTCTTTTAAATTAATTTTTTAAGGATACCTGCTTATTCTCGGCCAGGCACGGTGGCTCAAGCCTATAATCCCAGCACTTTGGGAGGCCGAGGCAGGTGGATCACTTGAGGCCAGGAGTTAGAGACCAGCCTGAAAACCTGTCTCTACTAAAAATACAAGAAACTTAGCCAGGTGTGGTGGCACACACCTGTTAGCTACTCCAGAGGCTGAGATATGAGAATCGTTTGAACACAAGAGGTGAAGCTTGCAGTAAGCCAAGATTGTGCCACTGCACTTCAGCCTGGGTGACAGTGAGACTCTCAACAAACAAACAACAACAAAAAAAAACCCTATTTATTCTGGAATTTTATGAATATTTGTATTTTAAAGTTCCTTTATTTCTACTTTCTTTTTTTTTGAGATGGAGTTTCGCTCTTGTTACCCAGGCTGGAGTGCAATGGTGCGATCTCGGCTCACCGCAACCTCCGCCTCCTGGGTTCAGGCAGTTCTCCTGCCTCAGCCTCCTGAGTAGCGGGGACTACAGGCATGCGCCACCATGCCCAGCTAATTTTTTGTATTTTTAGTAGAGACAGGGTTTCACCATGTTGATCAGGATGGTCTCGATCTTCTGACCTGCTGATCCACCGCCTCGGCCTCCTAAAGTGCTGGGATTCCAGGCGTGAGCCACCGCGCCCGGCCTATTTCTACTTTCATTTACTCTGTTTATTGTGTTATTGTTTCTGAAATATTTAAAACTGGATGCTTAGCTTTTGAATTGTCAACCTTTTTTTCTTTAATAATACAAAGGTATAAGGGCATAAATTTTTTATTTTTTATTTATTTATTTTTTTTGAGACAGAGTCTCACTCTGTTGCCAGGTGCCAGGCTGGAGTGCAGTGGCGCAATCTCGGCTCATCGCAACTTCCACCTCCCGGTTCAAGCAATTCTCCTGCCTCAGCCTCCCAAGTAGCTGGGACTACAGACGCGCGCCACCACTCCCAGCTAATTTTTGTATTTTTAGTAGAGACGGGGTTTCACCATGTTGGCCAGGATGGTCTTGATCCCTTGACCTCGTGATCTGCCCGCCTTGGCCTCTAAAAGTACTGGGATTACAGGCGTGAGCCACCGCACTGGGCCTAAAATTTTTTAAAATACCGCTTTAGCTGCAAGCCATAATTTCTGTCCTGAGTTGTCATATGTAATATTTTTGTTACTGTTTGCTGCTAAGTATTTTATCATTTTTGACTTTTTCCTTGACCTGTGATTTATTTCAAAGTATGTTTTTAAATTTCCAAAGATGGTCATTTTCTTTATCTTTTTGTTATTGATTTACAATTTAGTTGCATTGTGGTCAGAAAATGTGAACTGTAGGCCGGGCGCGGTGGCTCAAGCCTGTAATCCCAGCACTTTGGGAGGCTGAGGCGAGTGGATCACGAGGTCAAGAGATCGAGACCATCCTGGTAAACATGGTGAAACCCCGTCTCTACTAAAAATACAAAAAATTAGCTGGGCATGGTGACACGTGCCTGTAATCCCAGCTACTCAGGAGGCTGAGGCAGGAGAATTGCTTGAACCCAGGAGGCGGAGGTTGCGGTGAGCCGAGATTGCACCATTGTACTCCAGCCTGGGTAACAAGAGCGAAACTCTGTCTCAAAAAAAAAGAAAAAGAAAAAGAAAATGTGAACTGTATAATACCAGTTATTTGAAACTTGTTGACTTTTAAAAAAATTTTAAATTTAAATTAAAAAAATTTTTTTGAGAGAGTCTCACTCCATCACCCAGGCTGGAGTGCAGTGGTTTAATCTCCATTCACTGCAACCTCCACCTTCTGGGTTCAAGTGATTCTCCTGCCTCAGCCTGCTGAGTTGCTAGTATTACAGGCACATGCCACTGCACCTGGCTAATTTTTGATTTTTTTTTTTTTTTTTTTGGTAGAGAAGGGATTTCACCATGTTGGCCAGGCTGGTCTCAAACTCCTGATTTCAAGTGATCCGCCCACCTCGGCCTCCCAAAACTTTGGAATTACTGGTATAAGCCATTGTGCCCAGCCGACATTTGTTTTTTTTTTTTAAACCTAGTATATGGTTAATTTTTGTACATGTTCAATGTGCTGGACCACACTAGATGACACATTGCCTTTAAGTGAATTAGTGAAATATGTTCTATCTTCCAGCTAAATGCAGTGCCACACTTTAACATGTGCTTTGGCAAGTGGAGCATGGCATGGAATTTGGCCCCCACTTTTCCCTTTAGCTAGGTCCCCTTGATCTGTGAACATGGCCCTGCTTGTGTATCCTTCTTTTTTTTTCTTTTCTTTACCCCCTCCCTCTACTTCTGTTCATGTGTTCTTGTGAAGAATGTTTATTTTCCAGTTGCTAGGTACAGTGTTCTATGTATAGCTAGCAGCTCAAGCTTATTCATTTGTTCAAATTTTCTACATCATCACTGATTATTTTGTCTACTTCATCTATCAATTTCTGAGAGAGATGAACTAAAGACTGTGGTGGTGAATTTGTCAATTTCTTTTCATAGTTATTTTTTGCTTCACATATATCGAAACTGTAATTGAGTACATTCAAGACTAGGATTGTTATATTTTCCCAGTCAATTGAAATTTTTATGAATACATAATAACCACCCTTAAATGTAGTAATTATCTTTCTTTTTTTTTTGAGACTGAGTTTCACTCTTGTTGCTCAAGCTGGAGTGCAAAGCTCACTGCGACCTCGGTCTCTTGGGTTCAAGAGATTCTCCTGCTTCCGCCTCCCAAGTAGCTGGGATTACAGGTGCACATCCCCACGCCCGGCTAAGTTTTTGTATTTTTAGTAGAAACGGGGTGTCACAAATGTTATCCAGGCTGGTCTCACATTCCTGACCTCAAGTGATTGGTCCACCTTGGCCTCTCAAAGTGCTGGGATCACAGGCGCAAGCCACTGCACCTGGCTGTAATTATTTTTCTTTTCTTTTTTTTTTTTTTTTGAGACGGAGTTTCGCTCTTGTTACCCAGGCTGGAGTGCAATGGAGCGATCTCGGGTCACCGCAACCTCCGCCTCCTGGGTTCAGGCAATTCTCCTGCCTCAGCCTCCTGAGTAGCTGGGATTACATACACGTGCCACCATGCCCAGCTAATTTTTTGTATCTTTAGTAGAGACGGGGTTTCACCATTTTGACCAGGATGGTCTCGATCTCTTGACCTCGTGATCCACCCGCCTCAGCCTCCCAAAGTGCTGGGATTACAGGTTTGAGCCACCGCGCCCGGCTATTTTTCTTTTCTTTTCTTTTTAAATTTATTTTTGAGATGGAGTCTCACTCTTGTTGCCTGGGCTGGAGTGGAGTGGCGCAATCTCGGCTCACTGCAACCTCTGCCTACCAAGTTCAAGTGATTGTCCTCTCTTAGCCTTCCAAGTAGCTGGGACTACAGAGAGGCGCCCCCATGGGTGGCTAATTTTGTATTTTTAGTAGAGATGATGTTTCTCCACGTTGCTCAGGCTGGTCTTGAACTCCTGACCTTGTGATCTGCCTGCCTCGCCCTCCCAAAGTGCTGGGATTTACAGGTGTGAGCCACTGTGCTTGGCCTTATTTTTCTTTTAAAGTCCATTTTATCTGATATTTACCCTAATATCAAGAAGAAATTAAAGCACAATTAAAAGAAATTAAATTACAACAGCTTAATTTTCTTTCTTTTTTTTTTTTTTTTGAGACGGAGTTTCGCTCTTGTTACCCAGGCTGGAGTGCAATGGCGCGATCTCGGCTCACCGCAACCTCCGCCTCCTGGGCTCAGGCAATTCTCCTGCCTCAGCCTCCTGAGTAGCTGGGATTACAGGCACGCGCCACCATGCCCAGCTAATTTTTTGCACTTTTAGTAGAGACGGGGTTTCACCATGTTGACCAGGATGGTCTCGATCTCTCGACCTCGTGATCCACCCGCCTCGGCCTCCCAAAGTGCTGGGATTACAGGCTTGAGCCACCGCGCCCGGCAACAGCTTAATTTTCATTGATCTTAGTATTTGGATGATGTATTTGCCCCATCATTTCACTTTCAACCTTCTCGTGTCCCTGTGTTTTAGGGATAACCCTTAAAAATAGCTAGACTTGCCGGGCGCGGTGGCTCAAGCCTGTAATCCCAGCACTTTGGGAGGCCGAGGCGGGTGGATCACAAGGTCGAGAGATCGAGACCATCCTGGTCAACGTGGTGAAACCCCGTCTCTACTAAAAATACAAAAAAATTAGCTGGGCATAGTGGTGCGTGCCTGTAATCCCAGCTACTCAGGAGGCTGAGGCAGGAGAATTGCCTGAACCCAGGAGGCGGAGGTTGCGGTGAGCCGAGATCGTGCCATTGCACTCCAGCCTGGGTAACAAGAGCGAAACTCCGTCTCAAAAAAAAAAAAAAAAAAAAAAAAAAAGCTAGACTTGGCTGGGTGCAGTGGCTCATATCTGTAATCCCAGCACTTTGGGAAGCCGAGGTGGGTGGATCACCTGAGGTCAGGAGTTCGAGACCAGCCGGACCAACATGGTGAAACCCCTGTCTCTTAAAAAGAAAAAAATCATGCCTCATGGTGGCCTAAAAAGAAAAGATAGCTAGACTTTGGCCGGGAGCAGTGGCTCATGCCTGTAATCCCAACACTTTGGTAGGCCGAAGTGGGCAGATGGCTTTAGCTCAGGAGTTTGAGACCAGCCTACAAAAAATACAAAAATTAGCCGGGGGTGGTGGTGAAAGCCTGTAGTCCCAGCTGTTCTGGAGGCTGAGGTGGGAGGATTGCTTGAGCCTGGGAGGCAGAGGTTGCAGTGATCCAAGATCGTGCCACTGCTCTCCAGCCTGGGTGATAGAGCCAGACCTTGTCTCGAAACAAACAAAAAAAAAAAGCTAGAGTTTTTTTTTTTTTTTTGAGACGGAGTTTCACTCTTGTTACCCAGGCTGGAGTGCAATGGCGCGATCTCGGCTCACAGCAACCTCTGCCTCCTGGGTTCAGGCAATTCTCCTGCCTCAGCCTCCTGAGTAGCTGGGATTACAGGCACGTGCCACCATGCCCAATTAATTTTTTTGTATTTTTAGTAGAGACGGGGTTTCACCATGTTGACGAGGATGGTCTCGATCTCTCTCTTTTTTTTTTTTTGAGATGGAGTTTTGCTCTTGTTACCCAGGCTGGAGTGCAATGGCGCAATCTTGGCTCACCGCAACCTCCGCCTCCTGGGTTCAGGCAATTCTCCTGCCTCAGCCTCCTGAGTAGCTGGGATTACAGGCACACACCACCATGCCCAGCTAATTTTTTTTGTATTTTTAGTAGAGACGGGGTTTCACCATATTGACCAGGATGGTCTCGATCTCTTGACCTCGTGATCCACCCGCCTCGGCCTCCCAAAGTGCTGGGATTACAGGCTTGAGCCACCGCGCCCGGCTTTTTTTTTTTTTTTTTTTTTTTTTGTGACGGAGTTTCGCTCTTGTTACCCAGGCTGGAGTGCAATGGCGCGATCTCGGCTCACCGCAACCTCTGCCTCCTGGGTTCAGGCAATTCTCCTGTCTCAGCCTCCTGAGTAGCTGGGATTACAGGCACGCGCCACCATGCCCAGCTAATTTTTTTGTATTTTTAGTAGAGACGGGGTTTCACCATGTTGACCGGGATGGTCTCGATCTCTTGACCTCGTGATCCACCCCTCTCGGCCTCCCAAAGTGCTGGGATTACAGGCTTGAGCCACCGCGCCCGGCCAATATTCCATTATTCTAATCCTTTATTCTATTCTGCCACTTTTCCAAAAGCTTTTTCCTATTTTCTTGTCTTCTTTGGATTGATTTTTTTTCTTTCATTTTTTTTCCCCTTTGCCGGTTTGAAAGATACACTTTTATGTTTGTAGTGGTTATCCTAGAAATGTTAATATTTATATTTTACTTAACTAAGATTAGTTAATACAAATACATTACCAATACCCAGCATTCCAGGAGACAGTCCCACACAGACTACAGTTTATAGCAATGTGCAGCATTGTTCAGCATACCAAAGACAGGTCCTAAGCACATTAGAGAACATCTCCACACTATCGTGGGGTCTATTAAGAAATCAACCTCTTGCCTATGCATAGGGCTAGATCTAGATATTTTGAATCCTTCTCAACAGTTCTGTGGACCCATCTCCTGTCTTGTATGATTTTCTTTTTAAAGTCTGGCATCATCAACCTTCTTTAGCAGACTGCCATTGGCCTACAAGAGCAACATATTGCTGTAAATGTGTGGAGAGTTGGAAGTATCTAGGAGTTTATGTTTCTCCTGGGATAGCCTGTAGCCAACTGGATAACTCATGTGAAAGTATGAAAGCCCAGCTCCCTTGCCTCAGGCTGGACAAATTCTCAATAATCTATGTTTTATATATCCTGATTAGATAAAGCAGAGGCTGGCACTTCATTTTGCATCCACGCTTGTTCTCATCCCCTCTTCTGGCCTCTTTTCCTCACTTCCTTATCTGTTTCTCCTGGGAGCACTTCCTTAATAAGCCACTTATGCTCAAATCTTTATCTCAGGGTTTGCATCTGGGTTTTTTTTTAGATGGAGTTTCGCTCTTGTTGCCTAGGCTGCAGTGCAATGGCATAATCTCGGCTCACTGCAACCTCCGCCTCTTGGGTTGAAGGAATTTTCCTGCCTCAGTCTCCCAAGTAGCTGGGATTACAGGCATGTGCCACCATGCCCCATAGAGACAGGTTTCACCATGTTGGCCAGGCTGGTCTCCAACTCCTGACCTCAGGTGATCCACCCATCTCGTCTTCCCAAAATGCTAGAATTACAGCCATGAGCCACTGCGTCCGGCCGGGTGTGTGTGTGTTAAACTTGACCTAAGACAGAGACTATGCATATAACAAAGCTAGTGTACCATAAGACAGCTCCCATGCAAACAAAGGCCTATACCAGCAGTCTCCATGCAGCACAGATGCATCCTTCTGATGAGGGTGAGAGGTCTCGCTCTACAGATTAATGCTAGTTTCTCTGCCTTTGCTCTCTGCCTCCTTAATTTTTCCACTCTTCCTGCAACTGCCTTCCTTCAGGAGGCATGGCTTACTTCATGGATTCTTTTGGAATAACTGTTGGCCAGGCACGGTGGCTCATGCCCGTAATCCCAGCACTTTGGGAGGCTGAGGCGGGCAGATCGTGAGGTCAGGAGTTCGAGACCAGCCTGGCCAACATGGCAAAACCCTGTCTCCACTAAAAATACAAAAATTAGCCAGGTGTAGTGGCAGGCACCTGTAATCCTACCTACTCAGAAGGCTGAGGCAGAATTGTTTGAATCTCAGAGGCAGAGGGTGCAGCTAGCTGAAATCACGCCAATGCACTCCAGCCTGGGTGACAAGAGCAAGACTGGGTATGTGTAGCCCAGTCTTTAACTCTCTATTTAATCTTGGGACAAGAGTAGGTGTTCTGCTCTGTTCTGCTCTCTTCCTGCTCTCTTCCAGTGCTGCATGTCACTTGGTAGGTCAGTCTATTTCAGAAGTTTACTATTAGAAGATCCAATTGCTTAGAGCTTTAACTACATTTCCCCGGATACTTCATCCTTTCCTCTTTTTTTTTTTTTTTTTTTTTTAAGTTCATTTAGAACTTGGACAAAGAGGTGTGACTCCTCTTGGAGTCATGTGGACTCCTCCAATCCCAATGGATACTATTACCTTCGTTTGATAAAGGAAGAAACAGAAATATAGAGAAGTTAATTAACTTGCTAAAGGTCATGCAGCTAAGTGGTAAAATCTGGGTTCAAACTCCTGCTGTGTAGGGTTAAGAATGTGGGCTCTAGGCTGGGCACAGTGTCTCACACCTGTAACCCCAGCACTTTGGGAGGCTGAGGTTGGTGGATGAATTGAGCTCAGGAGTTCAAGACCAGCCTGAGCAAAATGGCAAAACCCTGTCTCTACAAAAAATACGAAAATTTGCCAGGTGTTGTGGCACATGCCTATAGTCCCAGCTACTTGAGAGGCTGGGATGAGATGATGGCTTCAGCCTGGGAGGTGGAGGCTACAGTGAGCTGAGATCACGACACTGCACTCCAGCCTGGGTGACAGAGCCACACCCTGTCTCCAAAGGAAAAACACAAAAAAAGAATGTGGGCTCTGGAGCCTGACTTCATGAATTTGAAGAGGAAAATGAAATGGAAGGGAAAACAACAATAAAAAACTAGAGGAGACAATGAGAGTTTTTATAATCTGGGGCCTACTTACACTTATTTACACCTAGTAGACAGATAGTGCTAACACATCTCAGTTACCAAACTATGATCATCTCTTCTCTGTGAGCTAAGAAACCTCTCCCTCACAGGGGTCAGGAGCAACCTCTCTGATGCCCCTCCCAGGTTCAAGTGATCCTCCTGTCTCAGCCCCCTGGTAGCTGGGACTACAGGCACACAACACCAGGCTCAACTAATATTTTTCTTCAATTTTTATTTTAAACACTGCGGTACATGTGCAGGATGTACAGGTTTGTTACATAGGTAAATGTGCCGTGGTGGTTTGCTGCAGAGATCAACCATCCCCTAGGTATAAGTATGTCTGGGTATGGCATGACCCTTCTTCCCACTCTGCCTCTTTTGTGGGATTCCAGTTCTCACCTGAAGGCCTAACTCTACCACCTGGCACAGATAATGAAAAGACCTTTTTCTGGCCAGGTGCGGTTGCTCATGCCTGTAATCTCAGCACTCTGGGAGGCTGAGGTGGGCTGATCACCTGAGGTCAGGAGTTTAAGACCAGCCTGGCTAACAAGGTGAAACCCTTCTCTACAAAAATTAGCCAGGCATGATGGTGGGTGTCTGTAATCCTAGCTACTCAGGAGACTGAGGTCGAGAATCAGTTGAACCTGGGAGGCAAAGGTTGCAGTGAACCAAAATTGCGCCGTTGCACTCCAGCCTGGGCGACAGAGTGAGACTCCATCTCAGGAAAAAAACAACAACAACAAAAAACAAACAGAAAAGATGTTTTTCTCACCGAAGGAGCAGTTTGGACGGAAAGGAGACAAGTAGTTTGGTTTGGCATAAACAGCCTTAGCATAAAATGCAGAAGTTATCAGGTAGCTTATTCCAAAGAACTTTTCTTCATTTTTTTATTTTTTAAAATTTTATTTATTTATTTATTTATTTATTTATTTATTTATTTATTTATTTATAAAGATGGAGTTTCACCATGTTGCTCAGGCTGGTCTTGAACTCCTGACCTCAGGTAATCTGCCCGCCTTGGCCTCCAAAGTGCTTGGATTACAGGCGTGAGCCACTACGCCCAGCCTTCTTCATTTTAAATCTCAAAAAATCCTTTGCATTCATTCTTTACTTATTTTATTTTGTCCTGTTTTGCTTTTATGTGCTTCCTTTTTGGTCCCATTACCTGTCTTCACTGAGATGGTAAGTTATAAGACTGCTTGATCTTCATTAGAGAAATGCAAATCAAAACTACACTGAGATACTATCTGACGCTAGTTAGAATGGTGATCATTAAAAAATCTGGAGACAACAGATGCTGGAGAGGATGTGGAGAAACAGGAACACTTTTACACTGTTGGTGGGAGTGGAAATTAGTTCAACCATTGTGGAAGACAGTGTGGCGATTCCTCAAGGACCTAGAAATAGAAATTCCATTTGACCCAGCAATCCCATTACTGGGTATATATCCAAAGGATTATAAATCATTCTACTATAAGGACACATGCACACAAATGTTCATTACAGCACAGTTTACAATAACAAAGACCTGGAACCAACCCAAATGCCCATTGATGATAGACTGGACAAGGAAAATGTGGCACATATACATCATGGAATATTATGCAGCCATCAAAAATGATGAGTTCATGTCCTTTGTAGGGACATGGATGAACCTGGAAATCATCATTCTCAGCAAACTGACACAAGAGCAGAAAGTCAAACACTGCATGTTCTCACTCATAGGTGGGTGTTGAACAATGAGAACACACGGACACAGGGAGGGGAACACTACACACTGGGGTCAGTTGAGGGGAAATAGGAGAGGGACGGTGTCGGGGGATGAGGAGTTCGGGAGAGATAGCATGGGGAGAAATGCCAGATATAGGTGAAGGGGAGGAAGGCAGCAAATCACACTGCCACATGTGTACCTATGCAACAATCTTACATATTCTTCACATATACCCCAAAACCTAAAATGCTATTAAAAAAAAAGACTGCTGAACCTTACAATAACCTAAAATCAACCTATCATTCCATGCATCAGACTGTCAACATTGAACTACCCAATCCCTGGCCTCCACCACAGACCTCAGTCCCTGACTAGCACATAGGTACCCATGAGCTTGTGAGATCACCAGGGAAAAATCCCCCCCATCTGGCTGCTGAGATAATACCAGATGCTGATAGCGAAGAGCAGGCAAGCCAACAACAAGGATGCAGAAGATTTAATAGCTTTGCAATCTTATAGATCAAAAAGCCAATTAGCTCTGAGTAATTCCTAAAGGAGTCATCATACCATGTAAAAATAGTTCTGCAGTTTCTGGGAGAAGGGAAAACCAGGTCTCAAAGGGCACCACTGTACTCAGGTCATACCACAAATGTGACATACTAATTAGTATGCATACTGCACAGTTCAGTGTTTAGAAGAAGAAATCACTATGATACGTGGCAAGGTAAGCCACAGTACAGGATAATACTGTAGCTCGGTGGTTCTTAAAAGGGGACTATTTTGCCCTCCAGGAGATATTTAGTAATGTCTGGAAATGTTGGTTGTAACAACTGGTGTGTGTGTGGTGGGGGTGGGGGCAGGGCTGCTACTGATATCTAGTGAGTCAAGGCCAGGGATGTTGCTAAACATTCTGCAATGCAGAGGACCCCACCCCTTGGCCCCCATCTCCCCTATCCCCACAAAAAATTATCTGATCCAGGTTGAAAGTCCTTCCTGTAGATTACACAGACAAGTATACATAAATAGCAAGATAGTGCTTCTTGTATTGCAGAAGCTGCTTTGGAATAATGACTTCAAAGTTTTCCAGGGAGGATGATAGTACATGAAGATTCACCATATCATTCTGTTTGCTTTGTATACATTTTAAATTTTCCTTAGTAAGGAAAGATGAAAAGATCAGAGGGCACTTCTATATTTGACCCTCCTTGAGATAACAGCAGGTTTTTACAAGCAGAAATCATTGATACTGAAAGGTATATATTTTCTTTTTTTTCTTATTATACTTTAAGTTCCGGGGTACATGTGCAGAACATGCAGGTTTGTTACATAGGTATACACATGCCATGGTGGTTTGCTGTATCCATCACCCAGTCATCTACATTAGGTATTTCTCCTAATGCTATCCTTCCGCTAGACCCCCATCCGGCGACAGGCCCCGTGTATGGTGTTCCCCTCCCTGTGTCCATGAGTTCTCATTGTTCAACGCCCACTTATGAGTGAGAACATGTGGTGTTTTGTTTTCTGTTCTTGTGTCAGTTTACTGAGAATGATGGTTTCCAGCTTTATCCATGTCCCTGCAAAGGACATGAGGTGTATATTTACTAGTGGGTGGCTTTAGAATTACAAAGTCAGACAGGACACTAGAAGACTAGATACAGCTGCTGAAAAACAATTATAAACAATGGAGCATTTTCCCAGAAGCAGTTCTGAATACAGCATATACCTTAAATAGTTTTTCAATGCAAATAGACTTGGTTCATCTGACAAAACTTGCCATATTTAGAAGATACTAGCTCTAAAGTTCACATGTGGGGTAGGATTTCTTCATTTAGATTGTCTGTATTTTCTGCCAAACGTGCGTTTTTTTTTTCTTTTTTTTTTTAAAACCTGAAGCAGATTCATTTTTTTCTATTTTTTGTTTTTTGTTTTTCAAACGTCCATTTTTAAAAAACACCTTTTATTTTGAAAAGTTGCTGTAGGGGTCTAGGGAAAACTTCCCCTTCATCCTATGAAAGTCCACTGAAAAATCAACTGCCAAAAGGCAGATTAATTGGAGAAAAGGTATACAAATTAATTTAACGCATATACATGGAAAGAACCACAGAGTGATTACCCGCCCTGCAATGTGGTTCAGAAGCTTATGTACTGTCTTGGTCAACCAGATTCTGGGAGAGTGGAAAATTCTGTTGAGTGGATTACTGGGACAAATGAGTGGATAAGGAAACAGAGATTAATTTTACATTATCTTGTGAAAGGGTCTGTTCAGGTGTGGTTATATTCTTGGTCGTACAGGGAAAGGTAGAATAGACAATTATTCTTTTTGGTGGGTCTGAATCTTAGCCAGATAAAGGTTTGGGTGAGATGGTGGCAAGTGGAAAAGGTCAGAGACATCTTGAGGCTTCTTCAGTTCAGCATGTCAAAGTGCTGTATTTTGGGGTATCAGCTTCTGAGCCCCAACACTGCACAAGTGGAACAGAGAATCCCTGTATGTCCTTCATCCTGTAAAGGAGGGAAAACCTTTCCTTTACACTCTGAGGTTTCAGTAACTGAGTCTGTGAAATAAACTGACAGTAGACAGATTAACAGGAGAAAAGGTATAACAATTCATTACATGCATGGAGGTATGTCATGAAAGAAAAGTGAATACCTCCAAACCCAGTGAGAGTTAGAAGCTTATATACCCTTTTCATGGAGGTGAGAGGAGGGAGGATATAGGTAACTTAGGATAGGATGAATGATTTTGGGGAAAGATGAATGGGCCCTCAGAAGAATAGGTGAAAGACTGTGACAAAGTCTGTCTGGGCATGGCATGGACTTCCAGTCTCCTCTCCTGTTTAATTTTCTCTGGTCGATGAGATTCCTGGGGAGGAGATTCATGATAACTGAGTTAGTTTTGGAGGCTCTGTCTTTAGGCAGATACAGGAAGTTCAGAGAAAGCCTCTACCTGCATTTGCTCTTCCCCAAGAGTCCTAAGTTTAAAGTAATCAGCATACTAAAACAGCATATTTTGGGGTGGTATTACAGAACTCCTTCAATCCAGATTCCTAAAGTTAATAGTTTACATTTGCTGGGCCGGGCACGGGGGCTCAAGCCTGTAATCCCAGCACTTTGGGAGGCCGAGGCGGGTGGATTACGAGGTCAAGAGATTGAGACCATCCTGGTCAACATGGTGAAACCCCGTCTCTACTAAAAATACAAAAATTAGCTGGGCATGGTGGCGCGTGCCTGTAATCCCAGCTACTCAGGAGTTGAGGCAGGAGAATTGTCTGAACCCAGGAGGTGGAGGTTGTGGTGAGCCGAGATCACGCCATTGCACTCCAGCCTGGGTAACAAGAGTGAAACTCCGTCTCAAAAAAAAAAAAAAAAAAAAAAAAAAAAAGTTTACATTTGCTTAATCATCCTATTACTTTTCTCTTTTCTTTTCTTTTCTTTTTTTTTTTTTTGAGATGGAGGCTCACTCTCTTGCCCAGGCTGGAGTGCAGTGGTGCAATCGTGGCTCACTGCAACCTCTGCCGCCTAGGTTCAAGTGATTCTCCTGCCTAAGCCTCCCGAGTAGCTGGGATTACAAGCAACTGCCACTGTGCTTGGCTAATTTTTGTATTTTTAGTAGAGATGGGGTTTCACCATCTTGGCCAGGCTGATCTTGAACGTCCTGACCTCGTGATCCACCCGCCTTGACCTCCCAAAGTGCTGGAATTACAGGCATGAGCCACTGCCCTCGGCCTACTTTTTTCCTTTTTTTTTGAGATGGAATCTTGCTCTGTCACCCAGACTGGAGTGTAGTATCATGATCTCAGCTCATTGCAGCCTCCGCCACTGGAGTTCAAGCAGTTCTCGTACCTCAGCCTCCCAAGTAGCTGGGATTACAGGCATGCGTCACCACACCCGGCTAATTTTTATATTTTTAGTAGAGTTGGGGTTTCACCATGTTGGCCAGGCTGCCTCGAACTCCTGACCTCAGGTGATCTGCCCGTCCTGGCCTCCCAAAGTGCTAGGATTACAGGTGTGAGCCACCATGCTCGACCCTATTACTTTTTTTCTAAAATATTTTAGAGTAAGTTGTGAAATAACGCCCCATTAACTCTAAATACTTCTGTGGTTGCTCTTTATTTTAAAATTTTTAAATTTTTAATTAACTTTTTAAAGAGACAGGGTCTTGCTCTGTTGCACAGGCTGGAGTGCAGTGGCCAGATCATGGCTCACTGCGGCCTCTAACTCCTGGGCTCATGGGATCCTGCCACCTCAGCTTCCTGCGTAGCTGGGACCACAAGTGTGTACCACCACTTACGGCTAATTTAAAATTTTTTTTTTTGTAGAGACAGGGTCTGGTGATGTTGCTTAGGCTGGTCTTGAACTCTGGCCTCAAGAGATTCTCTTGCTTCAGGGTCCCAAAGTGCTGGGATTACAGGCATTAGCTATCATGCCCAGAAGCATTTTCTTTTTTCTTTTTCTTTCTTTCTTTCCTTTTTTTTTTTTTTTTTTTTTTGAGACTGAGCCTCTCTCTCACCCAGGCTGGAGTGCAGTGGTGCAATCTCAGCTGACCACAACCTCTGCTTCCCAGGTTCAGGCGATTCTCCTGCCTCACGTTCCTGGGAAGTTGGTATTACAGGCATGCGCTAACATGTCTGGCTAATTTTTGTATTTTTAGTAGAGACAGGGGTTTCACCATGTTGGCCAGGCTGGTCTCGAACTCTTGACCTTGTGATCCACCTGCCTTGGCCTCGCACAATGCTGGGATTACAGGTGTTGGACACTGTTCCCAGCACTTCTTTCTTTTTTGAGACAGGGTCTTGCTCTGTTGCTCAGGTGGAAGTGCAGTGGCACGCTCACAGCTCACTGCAGCCTCGACCTCCCCAGCTCAAGCAATACTTTTACCTCATCCTCCTCAATAGTTGGGACTACATACTCAGTAGTTGGGATTTACTTCAGTAGTTGGTGGAATACTTTTTGTACTTTTTGTAGAGATGGGGGTCTCACTCGGTTGCCCAGACTGGTCTCTAACTCTTGAGCTCAAGCAACTCTTGAGCCTCAGCCTGCCAAAGTGGTAGGATTATAGGGGTGAGCCCCCATACCCGCTCCAGAGGGGTTAACTCCAAGTACCTCAGTGGGTGTTTTCCCATCACCATGGCACACGTTTACTTATGTAACAAACCTGCACGTCCTGCACATGTAGTATATGTATCCCAGAACTTTAAATGAAATGAAATTAAGAAAATAAATAAAAAAGAAATTGCCACAGCCACGCCAAACTTCAGCAGCCATCCACATTGAGACAAGACCCTTCAGCAAAAAAGTAGTAACTCTCTGAGGTCTAAGATGACTGTTAGCATTTATTAACAATAAAGTATTTTAAAATTACCAAAAAGAAAAGAAAAACATGGTTTGTAGTATGCCAAAAATTTGCATAATCTTAATTTAATTATAAAGAAACATCAGACAAACCCATATTGAGGTACGAGCTACAAAGTTACTGGTTTGTACTCTTCAAAAATGTCAAGGTAATGGAAGCCAGACTGAGGAATCCTTTCACCTTAATGGAGACATAATAACTGATTCCCAGTCAGAAAAAAGTATTACTTTGTTGCTATAACAAGCTTATCGAGGTGGAGTGGGAGCCCCTGTCCTCAGGACCTCCTCAGACTGTCTTGAAAAAAAAAAAAAAAAAAAAGCATTATTGTGTGGCTCATGCCTCTAATCCTAGCACTTTGGGAGGTTGAGGTGGATGGATAGCTTGAAGCCAGGAGTTTCAGACCAGCCTGGGCAATGTGGTGAAAAACTGTCTTTAGAAAAATACAAAAAAATGGCCGGGCGTGGTGGTTTACGCCTGTAATCCCAGCACTTTGGGAGGCCGAGGTGGGTGGATCACAAGGTCAAGAGATTGAGACTGGCCGGGCGCGGTGGCTCAAGCCTGTAATCCCAGCACTTTGGGAGGCCGAGGCGGGTGGATCACGAGGTCAAGAGATCGAGACCATCCTGGTCAACATGGTGAAACCCCGTCTCTACTAAAAATACAAAAATTAGCTGGGCATGGTGGCGCGTGCCTGTAATCCCAGCTACTCAGGAGGCTGAGGCAGGAGAATTGCCTGAACCCAGGAGGCGGAGGTTGCGATGAGCCGAGATCGTGCCATTGTACTCCAGCCTGGGTAACAGGAGCGAAACTCCGTCTCAAAAAAAAAAAAAAAAAAAAAAAAAAAGAAAAATACAAAAAAATTAGCAGAGCACGGAGATGCGCATCTGTAGTCCCAGCAACTCAAGAGGCTAAGGTGGGAGGGTAGCTTGACCCCGGGGAAGTTGAGGCTGCAATGAACCATGATCGTAGCACTGCACTGCAGTGTGGGCGATAGAGCGAGACCTTGTCTCAAAAACAAAAAGAAAAGAAAAGAAAAAAAAAGACCAGTTTTGAAATATCTGTAGATTAAGGAATAATACTGTATTCATCTTTTTTGTTTTTGAGATGGAGTTTCACTCTGTCGCCCAGGCTAGAGTGCAGTGGCTCGATCATGGCTCAGTGCAGCCTCCGACTCCTGAATTCAAGCGATTTCCCTGCCTCAGCCTGCTGAGTAACTGGCATTACAGGCGCGTGCCACCACAGCTGGCTAATATCTTTTTCTTTTTCTTTTTTTTAAAGATGGGGTTTCACCATATTGGTCAGGCTGGTCTGACCTTCAGGCCTCCCAAAGTGCTGGGATTACAGGCGTGAGCCACCGTGCCCGGCAGCCTGGCTAATTTCTGTATTTTTATTTTAAAAAAAATTTTTGTATTTTCAGCGCTGACAGGGTTTCACCGTGTTGGCCAGTCTGGTCTTGAACTCCTGATCTCAGTGATCCACTTGCCTCGGCCTCCCAAATTGCTGGGATTACAGACATGAACCACCGTGCCTGGCCAATTTGTTTTTCATGGTACTTGCACTCCCTAGATTAGCCTAAGGTGGTAATCACAGCAGGACAACGCCGAGCGTGTCAAAACTTGTGGATCCTTGTTTCACAGGGTTAGGTCATATCCCTTGTATTAGTGTATGCTTGGCACGTAGTCAATGGCTGTCCCCTTCGCAATTACTTCATCTCAGGAGTCAGCAGGGCGTAATGTAATTTATTTGCTTATATTTATGTCTTTCCCAAACACTGTGATATATTATTTCTCTATCCCCAGTGTCTAGCACATATCAGGTGCTTGAAAAATGCGTGTGTGAATTAGTGGTCAGGGGTAAGTATCACGGAAGAAGATAAGGACTACTTGCTCGCCCGTGGATGGCATTTTTCTGTTCTAATGGGAAATAAGGCCGAGGACTTCGGAGGGCACAGCCTGCGTTGAAACTTCGTAAAGTGTCCCACGAGTCTCCTTCGCGTCGTTGATTGCTGGGCCTCGGGTTTCCGCTGGGTGGGGAGAACAGTGGGGCGGGAAATCGAAAAACGAACTGTCAGCTCCCGGCATTCCCCGTGGGCGGCGCTCCCCTTTGACCCTTCGCTCGCGTGCTACACATCCGGGCCTCTGCTACTTACTAGTGAGAGGAAGATGGCGGCCGCGGCTGTTGTGGTTCCCGCAGAGTGGATAAAGAACTGGGAGAAATCAGGGAGAGGCGAATTGTGAGTGTTCGGGCGGGAGGCAGGCGCACTGCCCGGCCGGGCCAGGGCGTCAGCTTCACTCTCACCTGTGGTGGGAGGTTGGGGGGGGGGGAAGATGTACCCCCTCCCCCACCCGGGCGTCGGGCGTGGATGGTCAGCTAGGAGTTTCGAACTCAGGGAGAGATGCGGTTAACCGCCGCGGACCTCCTTCCTTCCCTGGCCTCCCAAAAATCGCTGCTGCCTGCGGTAGCTTGGCTTCCTTTAGCCTCTTAGTAGAACTCCTGTTCGCCCCTGCGGGTCTCCGCGCTCCCTCTTGGTCTCTTTTTGTGTTCCCCTCTTCGCTTGAGCTCACTTGGCTTCTTTATCCTTATCGGGCTGCGCCGGGGCGATTCGGACTTTCCATTTCTCTCTGTCCCATTTCTTCACTCTGCACCCGATCGTCTGTAGTTTAGAGCTTGGCGCCTCCTCTGCCTGACGTCCGAGGAGGGCGAACCGTCCCGGACTCCCTCCTCTCTTCTTCGCCCGCTGCCGCGAAGCCTGGGGCGCCGCGAAGCACCCAGTTTGGCACCTCTCGTCCTCCCGGGGAGCGGTGTCCCGACTGTCCCAGCTTCGTGTGGCGCCGTGGGGAAGTGTGACAGGGATGGCCGCTTTCCCCAAAGAACTACCGGCATTTCTTTGCTCTGTCTTTTCACCTTAGAGCTATTTTCGGCTTGGATTCAACTTTCGTTATTAAATGTTCCCTAAATCCCATTTTATCCAGGGACTGCAACTAATTCTGGCAACTATCCAAGCTTCTCAAGTACCTAGGATAACGTGTTTCATTTAGTCGTGAAACTTTCCCCCGGTAACACCAGAAACAGTAACTTGCCATACCCCTAGTCTTCTCGCCCACAAATTAGAGCGCTTCCTCCTTTCCTCCCCCTGGAAAAAGCCGTTTAATCAGCAAAGCAAACCACAGATTTAAGAACAGATATTAATAACAGCGTCTAATTTCCTTCTCTGGATCGTTTTTAGATGTTAAAGCTCAACCCTGGATGAAATGAACTCTTAGCCATTTTTGTCGTCCTTGCCCACCCCCCGCCATTTCTGGTAGCCAGTTTACTGTGGCTCTTGCTAAAGATTCAAATCTTTGTAACTTGGAACGAAACACGAGGAACGCGTTGCCGGATCCCGCGCTTGTAATATTGCCAGTCTCTGTGGCTTCCTCCCCTGCACCCCCCGCACTGCTTTATGAAGTCTTAACAGTGTGAGCTCTAGAATTGCCTAAATAAGCGGCTGTCTTAGCCACTTAACTAGCTGAGTGACCTTGGGTAAGTTCCTTAACCACTTGGACTGTTTCCCCTTGAGTAAATTGGGAGTAATAAGTACTCTACTCAAAGGATTGTTGTGAAGACTAAATAATGCCTGTAAAGCACTTGGCTTATAGTAAGTGCTCAAGTGATAGCTATTAAAAGTAATATTATTCCAACCTTTAGATATTTAAACTTCTCAGGACAGCTCTTGCACTTAGTCTGTACCACTCAGGTTAGCAATTAATTCGTCTCTGACTCCTTCATGTGTATTTATTCTTGCACTCTAATGAATTGAGAGGCCCTTGAAAGATAGGGACTATGTCTCATATTTCTTTTGGTTCTGTGCAAGCCCCGCCCCCTTCAGCATATGCTTAGAATTCTTATTGGTTTATTAATTGCCAGAGAAGACTATTTGATAAACCTTCTTTTTTTTTTTTTTTTTTTTTTGAGATGGAGTTTTGCTCTTGTTACCCAGGCTGGAGAGCAATGGCTCGATCTCAGCTCACCACAACCTCCACCTCCTGGGTTCAGACAATTCTCCTGCCTCAGCCTCCCGAGTAGCTGGGACTACAGGCACGCACTACCATGCCCAGCTAATTTTTTGTATTTTTAGTAGAGACGGGGTTTCACCATGTTGACCAGGATGGTCTGGATCTCTTGACCTCGTAATCCACCCGCCTCGGCCTCCCAAAGTGCTGGGATTACAGGCGTGAGCCACCACACCTGGCCGATGAACCTTCGTTTTTAACTGTAATATTTTCCAAATCCTTGTACGTGCTAGTTAACAAATACCTATCAAGTTTGATAACTAGTTGACAGCCATCAAGTTTTGGGAAAGTCAGATGTGAAGTTACCCATATATAGCTTCATCCATATTAGGGTAATAATCCCCCCAAAACTGATAAAGCAGTTTGCTGTTTTGTTTACTTTTAAAGCCAGCTCATTTATTTAGGGGCTGTCATCTTTGTAGTTTGCTCAGCTTCCTCCTTTCAGCTACTTTTTTTTTTTTTTTGAGATGGAGTCTGTCTGGCTTTGTCGCCCAGGCTGGAGGGCAGTGGTGTGATCTTGGCTCACTACAACCTCCACCTCCCGGTTCAAGCGAGTGTCATGCCTCAGCCTCCTGAGTAGCTGGAACTACAGGCGCATGCCACCACGCCTGGCTAAATTTTTTGTATTTTTAGTAGGGACAGGGTATCACTGTCTTAGCCAGGTTGGTCTCCATCTCCTGACCTCGTGATCCGCCCGCCTCAGCCTCCGTTTTACTATTATTGCTCCCACCTTAGAATGAATGGTATTAGGGCTACAGGTGAAATTCTGCTTGGCTTCTGACTGTTAGTGGTTGGAGAAAAAGTTACAAAGGAGGTCGAAATACCTAGTTTAAATGGAATTTCAGGTTCACATTATGTATATTTACATAATACATGCTACGTGTCATAGTTCTCATGTTTGAAGAGCTGCTTAAAAACTTATTAGAACTTATATGTATGTAGTTATTGCATGATTTGTGGAATGTGTTTTGAATTATGGTAGATCCAAATCAGTATAGTCAGTTTTATGATTGCATTCTGTTATATGAAGATAAAGTTGTGTAACATAATAAGCTGTTTTAGTTAAACACATCACCATCCAGTACTTAGTTTTTGTTTATTTGACCTGTTTTCCCTCTATGAAAACTTTGCTGCATATAGCATATCTTGGGAGTTTCTGTATCTTCCTAAAGATAGATGTTGGCATTTTTATTTTATTAGGCAGACTGCATGGTGGTGCAAACATATTACAAAAAACCTTTTTCCTTTGTCTGAAAACAGTTTCCGAAATATAAAACAGCAACTGGAAATGTTAAAAATGAAGGTAGTATGCCACCAAATTATTAGTGAATCTATTTATAGATTTGGTGTTTAGAATATGACCAACATTTAAAATTATACCTTGGGTGAATTTTTCCTTTTTAACAAGATAAATTAGCAGATAAGCCTTAACTTGACTGAAAATTATCTTTTTAAAAATAATATGATGTATTTCATCAGGTTGTTAATTTGTTTCTTGTCTGTCACTTCTTACCAGTGTAAATCTTCCAGGGGGTGGTAGTCAACTAGTGTTGAAAGCAACATATGAGATGTATGGGGCAATTTATAACTTTTAGATAGGGCAAATTCTCAATTGTACCCCATGAAAAATAACTGTCTATTAAATGGAAGGTCTTGGCTTTGGAGAATGTTTTATTAGGTAATTAGGAGAAAAATAAAACTGTTTTTTGCCTATCTGAATGGTCCATCCATCACATACCTAGATATCTCATTATGTTTCCAGAGATACCAATTAATGTTTTGAATGCTAAATTATAGAACTCTTAAAGTGACCTTTTCCAAGAGGGATCAGAAGGGTGAAGGAGGACTACCAAAATGTAATTGTCGTTTCTGGTAATGCTTATATCTAAATGTAAACTCTTTCAAATTGTGAGAGATACGTGTTTAAATATTTAATTTTGACATTCTCGATTATTTTATATTAACATAGAACTTGCCATGGTGAAGCTAATAAGCTTGCATGTACTGGTAGATCCAGTGTGGAATTCTGTTTTTAGTAGAAATCATTAACACAGTAAGCTCAGCATTTCTTTGTTACAAGCAACCTAAATGGAGAATTGATCTTAATCTGAAGATGCTAGCCTCATGTTAATACTTTGTATAACTTTGAAATACTTATGTTTGTTGAGTATCATCTGTTTGAGTAGCTTATTTAGGTATTTCAGTTAGAAAGTTTGGTTAGATTGTTACCTTCTTAATGGTAGTTACAAAATTATAAAATTTAATTGTCAAATGTTTTGATTGCTATTTTTCTTCTGCTACTACACAATTGCTACTTTTTCTGCTGCTACTACACGATTTTAGACACTCTAGAACTTATATTTGGATGTTCAAAACATGCCATCTGATCTGAATTTCTGGAGGATTCTAGGTAAAGGGATATAATCATTCTAAGAAATTTTAGTCTTGGTGGTTGAGTCTTTTTTTCCTCGAAAAGTTGCTTCAAATTCAGCCAAAGCTTTATCTGAAACCTTTTCTTGATGTCTCAGTTTTCATTTGGTATTTAATTTCCCATTTTGACCTGTATTCATGAGCTAAGTATAAGTCTTAGTCTGTTTTCCTGGGAAGAGAAACATTCTTCAGAAAATGTTGAAGCAATGTCAGGAGGTTGTATAGGCTTTGTTTGTTAAAAAAAAATTATTCTAGAATGCTTTAATGTTAAGGTAGGGTGAGCGCTGTTAATATACTTGTGCTTTTTTCCTACCACAAACGAGGCAACTCCTGTTGTCTTTTTTTTTTTTTTTTTTTTAACATTTCCTATTTCTTTTTCTTTTAAATGCATGTTTCCACAAGATAAAACTATATTGTCTCAATATTCATTTTTGTGGGTTATGTCTCTGTTCTACAAATGATAATAGATGTAGCACTTTGCTTAACCTCATTTAACCTTTTCATTGTCTTGTTTTAAAGAAGTAAGTGTAAATGAACATCAGCCTTTTATATATGAAAGCCAAATTTGAGATGTGAGCATAATCAAGTAGTTTAAGTTTGTGTCTATGTTTCCTTTTTAATGGAAAAGGAAACAAGTTAGATGAAAAGCTGTATATTCATGTTAAGAAGTATTCACAAAATATCTTTTAAGTCCTTGAAGGAACTTCAGACATTTTATTCAGTTTTTTATACATCTTTTGACAGAAAATAGTCTGTCCTCGTTCTCAGGGACCTGAGACAGTATCTCCATAATAGCACTAAACTGTTTTAAAAGTAGAAAAAATGAAAGCCTGAGGTGGTGGCATGTGAGGTGGTGTGTGCTGTGGCACTCACCTGTAATCCCAGCTACTTGGGCAGCTGAGTCAGGAGGAAGGATTGCCTGAGCCCAGGAGAGTTCTGGGCAATATAGCAAGAACCTGTCTCTATTTTTATCTTAAAAAAATTAAATTAAAAAAAGTGGAAAAATGGTAAAAAGTATCTGAAAGCTATTAAAGGATTAAAATAACTTGAATTTGGACTGAGACAGAAAATTTGATGATTTTTAAGCCATGTTAAAGTGGGCAACTGTTAGAGGTAGTTTTGTTTGTTCCTTTCCCTATAGTTTAGGTTAGTGACCTAAAACCATTAGGCAGGTGTATAGTAAGACAGATGTAACATTCAGAAACAGTAATTTCTGTAAGAATCCTTGGTGATCTTCTATTAGTGAATTACTTAGGGAGAAGAGCACAGATACATCTACTTGTTGGGGGAAAATTCTTAGTGTTTGTTTTTAGTTTCCTGTTATAGCTAAGGGATAACCTGTTTTATTTCTCAAAAAATTATTTTTAACTAATTATATTTTGAGACAGGGTCTTGCTTTGTCACCTAGGCTGGAGTACAGTCATATGATCATGGCTTACTGCAGGCTTAACCCTGGCTCAAGGGATCTTCCTGCTTCAGCCTTCTGAATAGCTGGGGCTACAGGTGCATGCCACCATGCCTGGCTAATTAAAAACATTTTTTTTTGTGTGTGTGTATGTGTAGGGATGGGGTTTTGCTATATTGCCCAGGCTGGTCACAGACTCCTGGCTTCAAGTGATCCTCCCACTTCAGCCTCCCAAAGTGCTGGCATTACAAGCATGAGCCACTGCGCCCAGCCAAAGGAATACCTCTTTTATAGTAGGGAAATATAAGTATCTATTATGCAAGTAAATTGCCTTATTGTAATAACCTTTCAATGATTCCATACACAATTTGACCAAATCTTTGAGATTCTAACTGATAGTTCATGATGACATTGTCATCTGTGTCCTAATGAACATGCTTGTAGCCTGGTGACTGACAATATAGAATTATATTTCAGTTATTTCTTAAAGTTATGTAATGATGACTGTACCATTAGCCTAGGTAGGAGTTTGGGAACACTGACGCAACCCCTTTCCCCCAACGATTGGAAGGCTTTTTGCAAAAGACATGCATTAAGATTGTTAAATAGAAATAAAGCTATGAAAATGTGAGAAAACAAATCCATTGTTATATGGAGAATTGTTTTTTTTCAAATTTTTTTTGAGACAGAGTCTCACTCTGTTGCTCAGGCTGGAGTGCAGTGGCACAGTCTTGGCTCACTGTAGCTTTGACCTCTCAGGCTCAAGTGAATAAGGAGGAATTTTAAACAATTATTTTATTTCTCTCTCTTTCTCATCTTTTCCTCTTCTCTCTTTTTTTCTTTTTTCTGTATGAAGGAATATTTGAAATTGCATTTTAGTAGCCTGAGTACAAAAGGAAAGATGAGTTACTTGCTTCTGTTAAATTCTTCTTTCAAAGACATGGTGCTTCCTGATACTATTTTGAGATAGCGTCTCACTCTGTCGCCCAGGCTGGAGTGCAGTGGTGTGATCTTGGCCCACTGCAACTTCTGCCTCCTGGGTTCAAGTGATTATCCTGCTTCAGCCTCCCGAGTAGCTGGGATTACAGACATGTGCCACCAAGCCCAGCTGATTTTTGTAGTTTTAGTAGATACAGGGTTTTACCATACTGGCTAGGCTAGTCTCAAATTCCTGGCCTCAAGTGACCTGCCCTCCTCAGCCTCTTAAAAGTGCTGGGGTTATAGGCATGAGCCACTGTGCCTGGCCCTGGTATTATATTCTAAAGGGAATTGACCCTATAGGGGAAGTGAGAACCCAAAGAGGGAATTATTTTAATATTTCATAGTAAATATTGAAGCAACCTTGATGTACTTATGTATCTCCTCCACAAAAGACCTAGATGGCAGACATTTTTAGGTTATATCTTCTGATGCTAGTCTGAAGCAGATGTTATTTCTGTGTTGCCTACTGGAAGATTTTGTTTTATATTCCAGATAAACTTACAGTAGATTTAACATATTTTGTGAAATTAGAAACTTAATCAGTGTTTTTGTTTTCTTTTTTTGAGATAGGGTTTCACTCTTTTCTCCAGGCTGGAGTGCAGTGGTACGGTCACCACTCATTGTAGCCTCGAGCTTCAGGCTTAAGCGATCCTCCCAGCTCAACCTCCCAAGTAGCTGGGACTGTGGGCATGTGCTACCACACTTGGCTAATTTTCTTTTCCTTTTTTCTTTTGTAGAAATGGGGTCTCACTTGTTGGGCAGGCTGGTCTTGAACTCCTGTGCTAAAGTCATCTCCTACCTCAGTCTCTCAAAGTGTTGGGATTACAGGCATCAGCCACCATACCCAACCTTAGCCAGTGTTTTAAACCACTGTTCTCTTTTCAACCCATTTGAAGGCCTGTCTAGTTCTCCAGGGGATATAGTTGAAAGTACTTGGGACCAAACTTAAACCAGCTTACCATTTGTAAGATACTCTCAGAATAATTTTTTTTTTAAGTGAGAAATGTTTAATAGCTAAGTGACATTTTCTTTCTTTCTTTTTTTTATGTTTTTTTTTTTTTTTTTTGTTGTTGTTGTTTTTTGTTTTTGAGATGGGGTCTCGCTCTGTCACCATAGAGTGCAGGCTGGAGTGCAGTGGTGTGATCATGGCTCACTGCAGTCTCAACTTCCTGGGCTCTGGCGATCCTCCTACCTAAACCTCCCGAGTCGCTGGGACCACAGGCATGTGCCACCATGCTCTGCTAATTGTGTTTTTGGTAGAGACAGGGTTTCACCATGTTACTCAAGCTGATCTTGGACTCCTGAGCTCAAGTGATGTTACCAGGTTTCACCATGTTACTCAAGCTGATCGTGAATTCCTGAGCTCAAGCGATTCACCCACCTTGGCCTCCCAAAGTTCTAGGATTACAGGTGTGAGCTACCACGCCTGGCCTGACATTTTTCAACTAAATATTTAATTTAGTAAATGCTCTCCATTGCCTTTTTTTTTTTTTTTTTCTTTTGAGACAGTTTTGCTCTGTTGCCCAGGCTGGAGTGCAGTGATGCGATCTCAGCTCACTGCAACCTCTGTCTCCTGGGTTCATGTGATTCTCTGGCCTCAGCCTGCAGAGTAGCTGGGATTACAGGTGCATACCACCACACCCACTTAATTTTTGCATTTTTAGTGGAGATGGGGTTTTATCATGTTGGCCAGGCTGGTCTCAAACTCCTGACCTCAAGTGATCCACCCACCTTAGCCTCCCAGAGTTCTGGGACTACAGGTGTGAGCCACAGCTTCCATTGCCTTTTTATTCTTTGGTTTTGAACATAATTTTGTGAAACCTAGAAGTGAGTTGTTGACCAGCAAAAGTTTACTCTGTTGACTTTTAATAACCTTACCCTGCTCATCCTGAATGATAGAGTATTGATAAAATCATAAGACACAGAGGTGAGCTGCAAGGTTATGTATAATCTGCAAAGTAGATAATCTCTCTGTGGATGATTGTAAGCTGGCATCTTATTTAGCCTTAGATGTGATATATATAAATAAGTCTTTTTTTTTTTTTTTTTTTTTTTTTTTTGAGATGGAGTTTCGCTCTTGTTACCCAGGCTGGAGTGCAATGGCGCGATCTCGGCTCACCGCAACCTCTGCCTCCTGGGTTCAGGCAATTCTCCTGCCTCAGCCTCCTGAGTAGCTGGGATTACAGGCACACGCCACCATGCCCAGCTAATTTTTTTGTATTTTTAGTAGAGACAGGGTTTCACCATGTTGACCAGGATGATCTCGATCTCTTGACTTTGTGATCCACCCGCCTCGGCCTCCCAAAGTGCTGGGATTACAGGCTTGAGCCACCGCGCCCGGCATAAATAAGTCTTAAATTAAAAAATGAAACAGGTATTCCTTAGTTATAACAGGAAACTAAAAACAAACACTAAGAATTTTCCCCCAACAAGTAGATTTATCTCTGTGCTCTTCTCCCTAAGTAATTCACTCATAGAAGACCACCAGGGATTCTTAAAGAAACTACCATTTCTGAATGTTACATTTGTCTTATTATACCCCTGCCTAAGTCTTAAAATTATTTGTTTCATTAACTAGAAAAAGGATTACTAGATATAAAAGAGTAAGGAACTCTACTGTATGAATTCATTGGCTCTCTTACTTTACTATAAAGCCTTGTGCAACTTGGAATAATTCTTTTTTCTTTTTTCTTTTTTTTTTTTTTTTTTTTGAGACGGAGTTTCGCTCTTGTTGCCCAGGCTGGAGTGCAATGGCGCGATCTCGGCTCACCGCAACCTCCGCCTCCTGGGTTCAGGCAATTCTCCTGCCTCAGCCTCCTGAGTAGCTGGGATTACAGGCACCCGCCACCATGCCCAGCTAATTTTTAGTATTTTTAGTAGAGATGGGGTTTCACCATGTTGACCAGGATGGTCTCGATCTCTTGACCTCGTGATTCACCCGCCTCGGCCTCCCAAAGTGCTGGGATTACAGGCTTGAGCCACCGCGCCCGGCAATTCTTTTTTCTAAATTGTGAAATGCAACAAAAATACAGAGAAGTGCATGAAATCTCAATATAAAATCACTGTAAAATGCACACCCATGTAACTTACATCCAGGTCAAGGCAACATACCCTCTTTCCCATCAAACCTTTCCCACCTCCCATGTAGTGACCATTATCGTGACATTTATGGTTTTCTTCTTTCTTGATTTTTCTCTTTTTAATCTTGCAGCTTCGACTCAAAGGAACTTTCTTGCTTTTGTTCTCAGTGTCATTACCCAATATGTTTAATTTTTTTCTTGAACTTCATATAAATGAAATCATCGAATATTTATCCGACTGTATCTGGCTGCTTTTGCTTGACAATTAGGACTTTAGGATTCATCCGTGTTGGATGTTTGCAATTTATTCATTTTCCTTTGTTTTTTTAGTTCATTCATTTTCATAGTTGCAAAATATTCCATTATATACCAGTATTTGTTTATTTTTCATGCTGTTTTGTTGATAAACATTTTTGTTGCTTCTAGTTTTTTTGGCTACTACTAACAGTGCCAATAGAAACATTATTATACACCAGTTTTAGTATATACAAGCATGTGTTTTTGTGGAGTATATACTAGTTATAGAATCTCTGGATTATAGGTTACACATTAGCTCTGTGACATATTGCCAACCTATTTCAATGTATACTCCCACCAGCAGTATATGAGTTGACCTTGTTTCACATTGTCACTACATTTGATATTGTCAGACTTAAATTTTTTGTAAATATGTATGTAATGGTATTTTATTGTGGTTTATATTTTCATGAGCATCTTTTTATATGTTGTTGGTCATTTGGAGTACTTATTTCTTCTTCTTCTTCTTCTTTTTTTTTTTTTTTTGAGACAGTGTCTTGCTTTGTCACCCAGGCTGGAGTGTAGTGGTGTGATCTTGGCTCACTGCAACTGGTGCTTCCCGGGTTCAAGCGATTCTTGTGCCTCAGCCTCCTGAGTAGCTGGGATTACAGGCATGTGCCACCACACCCGGCTAATTTTTGTATTTTTAGTAGAGATGGGGTTTCACCATGTTGGGCAGGCTAGTCTTGAACTCCACCTAGGTGATTTACCCACCTCGGCCTCCCAAAGTGCTGGGATTACAGGCATGAGCCAGCACATCCGGCCTGGAGTTCTTATTTCTTTTTGCGAAAGGCCTCTATTATATCTTTTGCCTTTTTTGCTAGTGAGTTGCTTGCATTTCTCTCATTGATTTGTAGGGGTTCTTTATGTAGTCTGTATTTGAGCCCTTCGTGGGTTTCACTGTATGCATTACAACTACCTTTCTTTTTTTTTAAATTTTACTTTAAGTTCTGGGATGAAGATGCAGAACGTGCAGGTTTGTTACATAGGTATATATGTGCCATGATGGTTTGCTGCACCTATCAACCAGTCATCTAGGTTTTAAGCCCTGCATGCATTATTTGTCTTAATGTATTTGTCTTAATGCTCTTCCTCCTTTTACCCCCCAACCCTCGACAGGCCCCGGTTTGTGATGTTCCCCTCCCTGTGTCCATGTGTTTTCATTGTTCAGCTCCCACTTATGAGTGAGAACACCATGAGTGAGAACATGTGGTGTTTGGTTTTCTGTTCCTGTGTTTGCTGAGAATGATGGTTTCTAACTTCTTCCATGTCCCTGCAAAGGACATGAACTCATTCTTTGTTATGACTGCATCATATTCCATGGTGTATATGTGCCACATTTTCTTTACCCAGTCTTAATCATTGATGGGCATTTGGGTTGGTTCCAAGTCTTTGCTGTTGTGAATAGTGCTGTAGTAAACATACATGTGCATGTGTCTTTATAGTAGAATTATTTATAATCCTTTGGGTATATACCCAGTAATGGAATTGCTGGGTCAAATGGTATTTCTGGTTCTAGATCCTTGAGGAATTGTCACACTGTCTTCCACAGTGGTTGAACTAATTTACACTCCCACTGACAGTGTAAAAGTGTGTCATTGGCAGCAAATACTCTGTTGTTTTCTTTGAAGTGACAGGCTCACTTGGGTTTTTTTGAGAAAAACCAATTTTTGAGAAAATTCCTGTGAAAGTCCCATGTCTAATAATCATAGTTTGTCTTTTAGTCATTCTTTCAAGTAAAAAATGGTATTTTGCAAAATCAAGCTAGTTCAACTTACAGTTCAAACAGTTGCACGAGTGCTTTACCTGTAGACAAATACTCTGGTTGTATTTGGGTGTGTGGCAGAAATTATCTATGCACGCTTTTAAATTTCATCATATAGACGATTAAAAGGGTGTGTTCTTAAAAAATACATCTTTGGTCAGATGCAGTGGCTCGCTACTGTAATCTCAGCACTTTGGGAGGTTGAGGCGGGCAGATCACTTGAGGTCAGGAGTTCGAGACCAGCCTGGCCAACATGGGGAAACTCCGTTTCTACTGAAAATACAATGAAGCTAGGCATGGTGTGCATGCCTGTAATCCCAGCTACTCAGGAGGCTGAGGCAGGAGGATTGCTTGAGTCTGGGAGGCGGAGGCTACAGTGAGCCAAGATCGCACCACTGCACTCCAGCCTGAGTGACAGAGCAAGACTTCGTCTAAAAAGGAAAAAAACCAAAACACCCAAACAACATGTTCTCAGGGCTCGGGATTTGACAAAATGGACAACTTTTCTTTTTTAATGTGGTTAAAAAAAAAACAAACATGAGATCTACCATCTTAACAAATTTTAAGTGAGCGGTACAATATTGTCAACTATAAGTACAATGTTAGCAGATCTTCTCTTGATCTTTTTCATCTTCTGTGAGCTGAACTTTATACTCATTATGCACCAACTCTGCATTTTCCCCTTCGGGCAGCCTCTGACAACCGCCAGTCTACATTTTGCTTCTGAATTTGACTGATTTAGATACTTTATATAAGTGGAATCATACGGTATTTGTCCTGTGACTGGCTTCTTACCTTAGCATACTGTTCTTAAGGTTTATCCACATCGTAGCATGTGACAAGATTTCCTTCTTTTTTATGACTGAATAATGTTTGATTTCATAGATGTACACCATGTTTTCTTTGTTCGCTCTTCTGTTGGTGGACATTTAGGTTGTTTCTTTTTTTTCTTTTTTTTTGAGACGGAGTTTTGCTCTTGTTACCCAGGCTGGAGTACAATGGCGCGATCTAGGCTCACCACAACCTCCGCCTCCTGGGTTCAGGCAATTCTCTTGCCTCAGCCTCCTGAGTAGCTGGGATTACAGGCACGTGCCACCATGCCCAGCTAATTTTTTGTATTTTTAGTAGAGACGGGGTTTCACCATGTTGACCAGGATGGTCTCGATCTCTTGACCTCGTGATCCACCCGCCTCAGCCTCCCAAAGTGCTGGGATTACAGGTTTGAGCCACCGCGCCGGCCATTTAGGTTGTTTCTACCTCTAGGCTATTGTAAATAATGCTACAGTGAACGTGGGAGTGCAGCTATCGCTTTGAGATCCTGACCTAAATTCTTTTGGACAAATACCCAGAAGTAGGAATGCTGGATCATATGGTAGTTCTACTTTTAATTTTTTGAGGAATCTCTATATTGTTTCCGTAACAGTTGCTTTACTTTATTCTATTTTATTTTTTGGAGAGACAGGCTCTTGCTTTGTCACCCAGGCTGGAATACAGTGGTGCATTCATAGCTCACTGTAGCCTTGAACTCCTGGACTCAAGTGATCCTCCTTCCTCAGCCTCCCAGGTGGCTGGGACTATAGACACATGCCACCATGACCTGCTAATTTAAAAAAGTTTTTTGTAGAGATGGGGTCTTGCTAGGTTGCCCAGGCTGGTCTCGAACTCCTAGACTCAATCAGTTCTCATGCCTTGGCCTCCCAAAAGGCTAGGATTACCTGAGCCACCATGCTTGGCAAGAGTGCCCTTTTATCTACTTCTTCAACACTTATTTTTTGTCTTTTTGGTAATAGCCATTCTGACAGGTGTGAGGTGATAACTCATTGTAGTTTAAATTTGCATTTCCCTAATAGTGATTTTGAGGTTTTTTTTTTCTGCCTGTTGGTTACTTGCGTGTCTTTTGAGAAGTATCTTCTCAAATCATTTGCCCATTGTAAAATTGGGCTGTTTTCTTTTTCTTTTTCTTTTCTTTTTTTTTTTTTTTGAGAGACGGAGTATCGCTCTTGTTACCCAGGCTGGAGTGCAATGGCACGATCTCGGCTCACTGCAACCTCTGCCTCCTGGGTTCAGGCAATTCTCCTGCCTCAGCCTCCTGAGTAGCTGGGATTACAGGCACGCGCCACCATGCCCAGCTAATTTTTTGTATCTTTAGTAGAGACCGGGTTTCACCATGTTGACCAGGATGGTCTCGATCTCTTGACCTCGTGATCCACCCGCCTCGGCCTCCCAAAGTGCTGGGATTACAGGCTTGAGCCACCGTGCCTGGCCTGGGCTGTTTTCTTGAGTTGAGTTCTTTATATATTTTGGATGTTAACCCCATATTAGACGTTTGACTTGCAGATATTTTCTCCAAATCCATAGGTTGTCTCTATCACGTTGTTAATTGTTTCCTTTCCTGTGTAAAAACCTTTTTTTTGAGATACAGTCTGCTCTGTTGCCCAGGCTGGAGTTCAGTAGTGAGATCTCAGCCCACTGCAATCTCTGCCTCCTGGGTTCAAGTGATTCTCCTGCCTCAGCCTCCTCAGTAGCTGGGATTACAGGCATGCGCCACCATGCTTGGCTAATTTTTGTATTTTTAGTAGAGATGGGGGTTTTGTCATGTTGGCCAGGCTGGTCTCGAACTTTTGACCTCAGGTGATCTGCCTGCCTTGGCCTCCCAAAGTGCTAGGATTACAGGCATGAGCCACTGCACCCAGCCTCCTGTGTAGAAACTTTTTTGTTTGATGTAATCCCAATTGTCTGTTTTTCCTTTAATTACTTGAGCTTTTGGGGTCAAATCTAAAAAATTATAACCCAGGCCAATGTTGGATAGCTCTCCCCCTATTTTTTCTTTTAGGATTTTTATAGTTCCGTGTCTTACCTTTAAGTCTTTAATTCATTTCAACTTGATTTTTGTGTATGGTGTGAAATAAAGTGTCCAGTTTCATCATTCTGTTTACAGATACTAAGTTTTCCCAATATTCTTTTTCTTTTTTTTTTTTTTTTTGAGACAGAGTTTCGCTCTTGTTACCCAGGCTGGAGTGCAATGGCGCGATCTTGGCTCACCGCAACCTCCGCCTCCTGGGTTCAGGCAATTCTCCTGCCTCAGCCTCCTGAGTAGCTGGGATTACAGGCATGTGCCACCATGCCCAGCTAATTTTTTTTTGTATTTTTAGTAGAGACGGGGTTTCACCATGTTGACCAGGATGGTCTCGATCTCTTGACCTCGTGATCCACCCGCCTCGGCCTCCCAAAGTGCTGGGATTACAGGCTTGAGCCACCACGCCCGGCCCCCAATATTCTTTATTGAAGAGACTGTCTTTTTCCCATTATGTGTTCTTGGTACCCTTTGTTGAAAATTAATTGACTATAAATGCATGTATTAATATCAGGGTTCTCTATTCTGTTCCATTGGTTGATGTGGCTGTTTTTATGCCAGCGCTATGCTGTTTTAATTACTGTAGCTTTGTAATATACAGTTGGCTGGCCTTATCTTTAGTTTGTTGGCCACATCCACGGATTTAACCAACTCTAGGTCAAAAGCTGTGGATATGCAGGGCTGACTAAGTATTTTCTATCTACAGTTGTTTGGATCTGCAGATGTGGAAGCTGCAGATACAGAGGGATGACACTATATATGCTGTATATAAGGGACTTTTGAGCATCTGTGAATTTGGTGTGTGTGTAAGATGGTCCTGGAACCAATCCCCTTTGGATACAGTGGGCCAACTTTAGTTTGAAGTCAAATAGGGTCATACTTCTAGCTTTTTTCTTTTTGTTCAAGATTGCCTTGGCTATTTGTTTTTTGTTTGTTTGCTTGTTTGTTTTTTTGGTTCCATAGAAATTTAAGGATTTTTCTGTTTCTGTGAATAATGTCATTGGTGCTTTGATAGAGATTGCATTGAGTCTTTATATCTCTTTGGGTAGCATGAACATTTAAACAGTCTTAATTATCCTAATCAATGAACATGGAATATCTTTCCATTTTTTCTTCTTCAGTTTCTTTCATCAGCATAGTTTGTGGTTTATAGATCTTTCACCTCTATGGTTAAATTTCTTCCTAAGTATCTTATTTTATTTTTTGTAGCTATTTTATTTTTATTATTATTTTTCTCTTTGTCATTCTTTTTTTTTTTTTTTTTTTTGAGACGGAGTTTCGCTCTTGTTACCCAGGCTGGAGTGCAATGGCGCGATCTCGGCTCACCGCAACCTCCGCCTCCTGGGCTCAGGCAATTCTCCTGCCTCAGCCTCCTAAGTAGCTGGGATTACAGGCACGCGCCACCACGCCCAGCTAGTTTTTTGTATTTTTAGTAGAGACGGGGTTTCACCATGTTGACCAGGATGGTCTCCATCTCTCGACCTCGTGATCCACCCGCCTCGGCCTCCCAAAGTGCTGGGATTACAGGCTTGAGCCACCGCGCCCGGCTCTTTGTCATTCTTAGAATGCTATAATGTAGCTATTTTAAGCGGAATAAAAATTTTTTCAGGTAGTTCATTGTTATATAGAAACACTGCCTATTTTTGTGTGTTGATTTTTATATCCTGTGACTTTACCCTATTTAGTATTATTTTATTTTTTAATATTTTTTCACCTTGATGAATACAGCATATTTATTATTTCTAACAACTTTATGATGTAGTCATTAGGATTTTCTAAATATAAGATCATTTTGTCAGCAGAGACAATTTCACTTCTTTTCTTGTTTGGATGACTTTCGTTTCTTCTTTTTGCCTAATTGCTCTGGCAAGGACTTTTAGTACTCTGGTCAATAGAAGTGGTGAGGGTCGGCATGTACCTGATCTTACAGGAAAAGCTTTCAGCTTTTCACTGTGGAATGTAATGTTAGCTGTGGGCTTGTTATTTATGGCCTTTTTTTTGTGTGTGTTGAGGAACATTTTTTCTGTAGTTAGTATGTATATCTTTTTGATGTGGAGTCTTGCTCTGTCACCCAGGCTGGTGTGCAGTGGTGAGATCTCGGCTTACTGCAACTCTGCAGCCTCCACCTCCTGGGTTTGAGCAGTTCTCCTGCCTCAGCCTTCCAAGCAGTTGGAATTACAGGCACATGCCACCACACCTGGCTAATTTTTATATTTTTAATAGAGGTGGGGTTTCACCATGTTGGCCAGGCTGATCTCCAACTCCTGACCTCAAGTGATCCTCCTGCCTTGGCCTCCCAGAGTGCTGGGATTATGGGGGTGAGCCACTGCACTCAGCCTCTATAGTTAATTGTTGAGAGTTTTATCATAAAAGGGTATTAAATTTTGTCAAAATTTTTTTGACATCTAATGAGATGATGAAGTGATTTTTATCCTTCATTCTATTAATGTGTCACATTTAGTGTATGTTGTATCATCTTTGCATCCCAGGGATAAATCCATTGTGGTCATAGTGAATGATTTTTTTTTTTTTTTTTTTTTTTTTTTTTTTGAGATGGAGTGTTGCTCTGTTACCCAGGCTGGAGTGCAGTGGCGCGACCTCGGCTCGCTGCAACCTCCACCTCGTGGTTTCAAGCAATTCTCCTGTCTCAGCCACATGAGTAGGGGGGATTACTGGTGCTTGCCACCACTGGCAGCTAATTTTTGTATTTTTAGTAGAGATGGAGTTTCATCATGTTGGTCAGGCTGGTCTCAAACTCCTCACGTTGTGATCTGCCCGCCTTGGCCTCCCAAAGTGCTGGGATTGCAGGCACAAGCCACTGTGCCCAGCCAGTGAATGAACCTTTTAATGTGCTGTTAAATTCTGTTTGCTGGTGTTTGTTGAGGATATTTTCATCTGTGTTTATAAGATGCATTGACATGTAATTTTCTTTTTTTGTAATGTTTTTGTCTGGCTCTGGTATTGTGGTATAGTAGCCTCTTAAATTCCTTTTTTTTTTTTTTCTGTGTAATTTGTTGTAATGTTTTCTCTTTTTCTAATATTTGAATTTTTTTCTTTATTAAATGTGTAGCTAAAGATTTGTAAGTTTTGTTGATCTTTTAAAAAGAAACACCAACTCTTAATCTTGATTTTTTTTTCCTTTTCTTTATTTTATTATTTTTAAATTGAGACAAGGTCTCACTTTGTCACCCAGGCTGGAGTGCAGTGGTACTGTCTTGGCTCAATGCAGCCTTGACCTCCTTGGCTCAAGTGATCCCCCCACCTCAGCTCCCCAAGGAGCTGGGACTACAGGCATGGGCCCCCATGCCTGGCTGAGTTTTTGTATTTTTTTTTTTGTAGAGACAGGGTTTCGCCATATTGCCCAGGTTGGTCTTGAATTCCTGAGCTCAAGCAATCTGCCAGCTTTGGCCTGTCAAAGTGCTAGGATTACAAGCATGAGCCACTATGCCCTGCCGATTTTTGTTTTGTTTTGTTTTTTAATTCTGTATTTCAGTTGTTTCTGTCCTAATCTTTGTTATTTCCTTCCTTCTATTAACTTTAGACTTTGTTCTTCTTTTTCTAGTTCCTTGAAGTTTTGAGTTAGGCGGTTTATTTGAGATTTAAAAAAAAAAAAGGGATTTATAGGCTGCGCTTAGTGGCTCACGCCTGTATTCCTAGAACTGTGTGGGGCTAAGGTGGGCAGATTGCTTGAGCCCAGGAATTCAAGACCAGCCTGGGTAACATGGTGAAACCCTGTCTCTTCAAATACAAAATTAGCTGGACATGGGACATGTACTTGTGGTCCTAGCTACTGGGGTATGGGGGTGGGGGGACGCTGAGGCTGAGGTGGGAGGATCACTTGAGTCCAGAAGGTTGAGGCTGCAGTGCGCCAAGATTTTGCCATTCGAGTACAGCTTGGGTGATAAAATGAGATACTGTGTCCAAAAAAAAGCATTTATTGCTATAAATTTCCTCTTTTAAACTGCTTTTGCTGCGTCTCATAAATTTTGGTATTTATGTTTTCATTTTCATTTGTCTCAGGATATTTTTGAATTTCCTTTTTGATTTTGTTCTTTGATTCTTTGGTTGTTCAAGAATGTGTTTAATTTCCACATAATTGTGAGCTTTCCAGTTTTCCTTTTGGTATTGATATCTAGTTTTATTCTATTCTGTTTGGAATATTTTCCAATCTTTTAAAATTTGTTATTTTTTTGTGATCTAATGATCAGAAGGTTAGATCACATGTTAGAGCCTGGAAAAAGGTTTGTGTGTGCTTGAGAAGAATGTAGTCTCCTTATCTTGGGTGGCATGTTGTGTATATGTCTGTTAAATCCATTTGGCTTGTGGTATTATTCAAGTCTTCTGTTTCCTTATTGATCTTTTTGTCTGGATATTCTATGGAAAGCAGTATATTGAAATTCCCTACTATTACTGTGTTGGTGTCTATTTCTTTCTTCAGCTCTGTCACATATATTCATACACTTTTGTCCTCTGATGTGGCATGTGTATATATTTATAATTGTTATATTTTCAGAGTATATTTGTCTAATATAAGCATAGCCACTCCTTTTCTCTCTTAGCTAACATTTGAATGGAATATCTTTATTCATCATTTCACTTTCAGCCTGTGTCCTTAAATCTAAAACTAGTTTCTTGTAGACAGCATACAGCTTTTTTAAAAAACCAACTCATCTTAAAAAAAAAAAAAAAAAAAATCAGTGTAGCTGGCTGCGGTGGCTCATGCCTGTAATTCCAGCACTTTCGAAGGCCAAGGTCGATGGATTACCTGAGGTCAGGAGTTTGAGACCAGCCTGACCAACACAGAGAAACCCCTCTCTACTAAAAATACAAAATCAGCCAGGTGTGACAGTGCATGCCTGCAGTTCCAGCTACTCGGGAGGCTGAGGCAGGAGAATCGCTTGAACCTGGGACGTGGAGGTTGCGGTGAGCCGAGATTGCGCCATTGTACTCCAGCCTGGGCAACAAGAGCTAAACTTCATCTCAAACAAAGCAAAACAAAACAAACCAATTTAGATACTTGTCTTTTGATGTGGAGTTAGATCTTACATTTAAGGTAATTAGTAATAGGAAAGGACTTACTACTGCCATTTTGTTAATTGTTTTTCTGTTTTGGAGCTCTTCTGTTCTTTTCCTCTTTTGCTCTCTTCCTTTATTATTTTATTATATTTTTCTATTTTTCCTTGCAATTTGTTTGTTCAAGAGATTGGGTCACTCTCTATTAGATTTTCCCATAGTTTGAATTTTGGTGATTGTATCCTTATGGTATCTCTTAATATATTCCCCTGTGGTCTTTTTCTGTAAATTGGTAGTTGGATCTAGATGGCTTGATCAGATTTTGATTCATGTTTCACCACCCCCAAGACAACTTCATAGGTGGGTGATGCTTTCTTTTCTTCTTCTTTTTTTTTTTTGGTGAGATAAGGTCTCACTCTGCTGGAATTATAGGCATGAGCCACCATATCTAGCCTGCATGGTGTTTTCTTTCATCAGAATCTGGAGACACATAATGTTTCATAGTCTCTTTTTGTAATGTGAGCAGCCATTGGTAGATGCCTAGATTCTTTAATTAATTAGGGATCTGAAAATGGTGATATTCTAATTTTATAATTCCTTCTTTTTTACTACAGAGATATTTCTAATCTTCTATGGGTTACCAGTGGTACAGTTCGTATATGAAAGGCAGAATAAATGCTTGATTACATTTTTTTATTTGTCAGTTGATATAATTTGCTTTATAAGAATCATCTCTTGTTAGAATGGAAATTGAAACACATGTTTTCTGTTTTATTTTAGTTTGCATTTATGTCGGATCCTCAGTGAAAATAAAAGCCATGATAGTTCGACATACAGAGGTAAGATTTTTAAAAATATCTTAGCTATCATTTTTGGCTTGATTACAATTAGTAACTATCCTTGTTTCTATTCATTGTTAGGTATGAAAACAAAGGATATATAGTTCATTTTATATGAAGGTTTTACATGGTTATATTAGAGTCAGAATTAAAATTGTAGTTGTGTTAAGACTATATCCCTTACTATACCGATGTTATTTGACCTGCATTATAATGATATTATATTGCTTGACTTATGTAATTAGGACTTGGTACATTTACCTAAATTTCAGCAGTTGTTAGCTGTATCAATCATAAATATGAGAGAAAAGATAGCATGGAAAGAAAAATTGTTCTGATCTTATTTGCAGTAGAAAATTTCCAGAAACTGAGGTTTAGTGTTTTTACTAAAGCTGGTTATCTTTAGGTGCTATCTGGGGATCTTGTTAAAGGCAGTTGTCATGGAAAACATTCACACAAAGGAGTTGTTTACTGCATTTCACAAATATGATTTATTAAATAAAATATTTGTAATTAAACAGGATGTATTACAGTTTTCCAGTAACTTTAGTTTTAAAGGATTTTACTATTAACATTTTATTAATTTAAAATTAGACCTGTGGATTTGGGAAAGAGGGCCACAACTAAAAGCAATTGTGTCTAGTAAGTGTAAAGCATTTAGGTTTGTAGTATTGTAGGGGGTAAAACCCACAGTGTATTTTTAAATTATAAAATAGTTTTTATAACTCATATTCTATTTGAAGCCAAAAATCATTAGATAAAATGAATTATGGTCATTTAAAGTATGCGTTTGTGAATAGAAGGTAAAGAACAGAATTTTATATATATATGTGTTTTATTTTTGTTCTACCAAAAATTAATTATGACTTTCATAAGAGAGGGGATATACCTTTTTTTTTTTTTTTTTTTGAGACAGGGCCTCTTTCTGTTGCCCAGACTGGAATGCAGTAGTGTAATCACAGCTCACTGCAGCCTTAAACTCCTGGGCTCAACCGATCCTCCCACTTCAGACTCCCAAGTAGCTGGGACTGCAAGTGTGCAACACTGCTCCTTGCTTTTTTTTGTTTTTGAGACCGAGTTTCACTCTTGTTGCTGAGGCTGGAGTGCAATGGTGTGATCTCGACTCACTGCGACCTCTGCCTCCCGGGTTCAAGCAGTTCTCCTGCCTCAGCCTCCCGAGTAGCTGGGATTACAGGCATGTGCCACCACGCCTGGCTAATTTTGTATTTTTAGTAGAGATGGGGTTTCACCATGTTGGTCAGGCTGGTCTTGAACTCCTGACCTCAGGTGATCTGCCCAGCTCGGCCTCCCAAAGTGCTGGGATTACAGGTGTGAGCCACCATGCCTGGCCTTATTTTTTAAATTTATTTTTTGTAGAGATGAGGGGTCTTGCTATATTGCTCAGGTTGGTCTCATATGCTTGGCCTCAAGCAGTCCTTTCACCTCTGGCTCCCTAAGTGTTGGGATTGCTGTCATAAGCCACCTTGCACAGCTGAGGATATACTTTTTAAAGAACATTTGGGCTGGGTGCGGTGGCTCACACCTATAATCCTAGCACTTTGGGAGCCTGAGGTGGGGGGATCACTCGAGATCAGGAGTGTGAGACCAGACTGGCAAATATGGTGAAACTCCTTCTCTATCAAAAGAAAAAAAAATTAGCTGGGTGTGGTGGCATGCGTCTGTAATCCTAGCTACTCTGGAGGCTGAGGTGTGAGAATCCCTTGAAACCAGGAGGCAGAGGTTGTAGTGAGCTCAGATCATGCCACTGCACTCCAGCCTGGTGACAGAGTGAGGCCTTGTCTCAAAAAAAGAACATTTGGATGCGTGAGTAGAAAGTGTTTTTTTTTTTTTTTATTTTTTTTAAACAAATGAAAAAAACATTTTTCACCCTGTCATATGGGTAAGACCTGTTTTAAGAGTTAACATTCCTAGCCTGCCATCCCCTAAATTATTTTCTTGTTTATCCTGCTTATAAAATTGCATGATCACTCAAAATATTTTTGAGATTGATAGACAGTAATGTATTCTTGTTGAAGTTAGTTGACTGTCAGAAGTGTAAGAATGTACAAAAAGACTCATTTCTAAAAATACTTGGGTACTTTATCTTTTTTCTTTCCCGTGTTTAAAATCAGCTTTTAACATCTCAGTTAACTTTGATCTTGTTTGATAGAAACATTAGGTGGATAAAATAGAAGAATTCTCAATAAATGATAGCGCAGTGTAACAGTTTGACTCTGGAACTTTAATAACTATTAGATTATTGTTTATTTGCATGGTTCTGATTCACATATGAACAAGAAATAGTTATAAGTGTGGCCTTATTGGCTGAATTGCCAGTGCTCTCCTTCTCACATATACTCCTTAACACATATACTCCTTGGCTGATCTCTGTTAACAATCAGGCTTTGGTTTGAGGGTCCCAGTTTGTTGTCCTAGCTGGAAACTGTCATTTCTTCAGAATCTCTTTTCTATCTTAGGGGTTTGAGTTTGGGCAGTGTTCCCTCTGACCTTTCTCTTTCTGCCCCTTCCCTTGAATTAATTTCAATTCAGGCAGGCAGTTTACCTTGCACACATTGCTTCTCCTTGTTTTTTTTTATAAATCACCTTTCCCCGACCCCAGCCACTACCAATGAAACAACATTGTAATGATGGCTAATAAACATGAGTAATTGGGGTACAGTGTGATATTTTCATATGTATATATAATGTGTAATGATCAAATTAGTGTAATTAGTGTATTACCTCAAGCGTTTATCACTGGTGATGGGAAAATTCAAAATCCCTTCTAGCTCTTTGAACATAAACAGTACATTATTGTTAAAAAAAAAAAAAAATGGGTAGTACTAGTGATATTAGATATAACCAAGAACTGGTGTCTTCAACATTCAAACCCCGCAAAAACTAAGAATCTCTACCTTCTAGTAGCTATTCTTAAAACTACTCTTTTTGAAGTGTTAGCATTAAGATAAAATATTTTATTGAATTTTTTGTGGGTAACTATAAGGGTTGTAAGTTTTCCTTCTCATTGTAAATATAAATTAAAAATTTTCATCTGCAATATAGATTTTATAGGTTTCTATGGAACTAGTCTGGTAATTTTAAACCATAGGGCAGGCATCCCCAAACTACGGCCCCGCGGGCCGCATGCGGCCCCCTGAGCCCATTTATCCAGCCCCTCGCCGCACTTCAGGAAGGGGCACCTCTTTCATTGGTGGTCAGTGAGAGGAGCACAGTATGTGGCAGCCCTCCAACGGTCTGAGGGACAGTGAATTGGCCCTCTGTGTAAAAAGTTTGGGGACGCCTGCCATAGGGAGTGTTTATGGATAAAACACAATTGGAGTTCCTAACCATTTTTAAATAGGCATTTAGAAAACTTGTGAATTAGGCCAGGTGCTGTGGTTCACACCTATAATCCCAGCACTTTGGGAGGCCGAAATGAGTGGATCACTTGAGGTCAAGAGTTCAAGACCAGCCCGGCCAACATGGTGAAACCCCGTCGCTACCAAAAATATAAAAATTAGCTGGGCGTGGTGGCAGATGCCTGTAATTGCAGCTGCTCAGGAGGCTGAGGCTGGAGAATCACATGAACCCAGGAGGCAGAGGTTGCAGTGAGCCAAGATCGCGCGACTGTACTCCAGCCTGGGGAGCGAGACTGTCTCAAAATAAAATAAAAAAAGAAAAAGAAAAAGAAAACTTGTGACTTGGGGACTGTCTTTGCTGCTGTATGGATTACAATGTGATTGTTTTTATGTCATTTTAATATCAGCAAAATGACCTAGGCCACTTGTTCTCTATTTTAATCTCCTTCTGTGATTTAAGATTAGACTTCCTTGGTCCCCTATGAGTACCAGAGAACATACTCTCATGGGACCTTAGTTTTAGATAATTGGCTATTTTGTTCTTCTAAGTGATTGCTTTTTAAAAGCAAACACCACCAGCAACAAAACTTAGTTGTCTGGATAATTTTAAATAAGTATTATTTGTTGTTTGTTGTAAAGCATTTTATTCATGGAAATATAAAGCATGAAGTTGACCTCTTATTCCTGCCATACCAAGAAATATAAAGTTTTTCCATTGTTTTTATATTGTTTATTTATTTAAAAGTACAATGAGGCCAGGCATGGAGACTCATGCTTGTAATCCTAGCACTTTGGAAGGCCGAGATGGGTGGATCACCTGAGGTCAGGAGTTCAAGACCAGCCTGACCAACATGGTGAAACCTTGCCTCTATTAAAAAAAAAAAAAGAAAAAGCACAATGAAGGTATAGTTGTGAAAGGGGCAGAATATATTTAATAATGAATTCTTCATAAAAAATTGGAATAATCTGACTACGTTTCCTTAGCAAATGATTTAATGAACAAGTTAATTTTACTGCAAATAGTGTTGTCATTAAGTGGGTATTTATATACATTTTGATTTCTGTTATGTTCCATTTTGTGGGCAGTAGTCATAGCAGGGGAGAAGTTTTTATTTTTTATATTTTTTGAGATTGTCGTGTAGTCACAACTCATTGCTGCTTTGACCTCCTGGGTTCAAGTTCCTGCCTCAGCGTCCCAAGTAGCTGGTATAATAGGTGCACTGCCACCACACCTGGCTAATTTTTTTTTTTTTTTTTAAGTAGAGATGAGGTCTCCCTATGTTGCCCAGGCTGGTTTCAAACTCTTAGGTTCAAGCCATCCTCCTGCCTTGGCCCCACAAAGTGCTGGGATTACAGGCGTGAGCCACTGAGCCTGGCCAAGAAGATTTTTTAAATATTTGATTTTTTTTTTTTTTTTTTTTGAGACGGAGTTTCGCTCTTGTTACCCAGGCTGGAGTGCAATGGTGCGATCTCGGCTCACCGCAACCTCCGCCTCCTGGGCTCAGGCAATTCTCCTGCCTCAGCCTCCTAAGTAGCTGGGATTACAGGCACACACCACCATGCCCAGCTAATTTTTTTGTATCTTTAGTAGAGACGGGGTTTCACCATGTTGACCAGGATGGTCTCGATCTCTCGACCTCGTGATCCACCCGCCTCGGCCTCCCAAAGTGCTGGGATTACAGGCTTGAGCCACTGCGTCCGGCCAAATATTTGATTTTTTAACTTGCTGTTTGGTTCTGAAAAAAATTTGATTCCGCTCAAAAGGAGGTTATAAACAGACTTTATTTTACATTAGCATCTTTAAAGCTTCTTGTTTCACTGCTTTTCGTGATTGGAAGGAGATAAATTTTAGTATATGGGACTAAAAATAAGATGACCAGAGGGTGTTTACCTGACCACTAACTACCCTCTCCAAAACCAGAAAATACTTATTTAGGAAAGGGAGCTGTGGTAATTAATAGTGAATGGGGTTATTTGTGGTTGACAGTTATCATAGAACTGCCATTTTATACATGTATATATAGATGTATTTTTTGTTTGATTTTTATGGGACAAAGAGATTTAGATTTGGGGAGAAATTTCTCTGACAGTAGGGTATGGTTAAAACTCAGTACTATGTTTACTGCTACTTATCTGGTGTCACTGTAGCCCTGGTATTGAATTGAGTATATATCTGAAGTCTACTGGTGAGGCAAATGATTAGTTTAAATTCACTTGCTAGAGTTCATTGAAAATAATTATAGAGAGTATAGTAGCATGAAAAAAATGCTTTTAAAAGTGTTTTGGGGAAATTAGAATACTATATGATGTGCATAGCAAATTTAAATATGTAAAATCTGTAGACATCTAGAAAAAACTGGAAAGGAATGCTCAACCTGTGGTTATAGTAGTGGAGGGATGGTTAATATTTTTCTAACCTTTTAATTTTGTGTTTTTGTGAAAATAAAAGAAGGGCTAGAGAAAAAGCATTAGAAATACATTTTTCATTATTGATATTTATAATAATTCTGAGAAGTAGGAAATATATAGATTTGGTTTTCATGTTCAAGAGATTGTATCTTTATATTATTTCTCTTATGTTCAACAGATTTCCAGCAAGCTCTCTATGAATTGTCATACCATGTAATTAAAGGAAATCTAAAGCATGAACAGGCATCTAATGTTCTTAATGAAATTAGTGTAAGTATATAATATATATGTTTTAAGAGTTGTTATATATCTTTTTGCTTTGACACAAAAGATCCCTGAAGTGTATAACTTTTATTTTATTCAAAATTATAGTAGTAAATGGATTTTTAAATTTTCTTTTTTCTTTTTTCCCCTCGAAACTATGGAAGGGATTAGTGGATGTTTTAAGGTAATATTGGTAAGCCGTTTTTGCCAGAGAGGAACGCAGATAGTTTACTCTTTTTATCTGGTTGTTAGTAAAGTAGGAAATATCAGGTAAGCTGGCAGGGAAAAAAAAAAAGCCTCTGCTTTAATGAAATTAAGGGATCTTTAATTAAAAATGCTACTCTAAAAAAGTAATTTGGCTAAAATATTTTTCTCCCAATACAGTATAATAAGCCATTTTTTTGTTTGTAGTTATGTTTAGAAATTAAATATATTTTAAAAATTGAGGATTAAATTATTTTAAATTGTGGTTGTTTGTCTCTAACATTCAGTTGGTGCTAGTTTTCATCTACTTATGGTTTAAAAAATATTAACTAGATTAAAAAAACACTTACATGGTTATTGTGTTTCACTCTTTCATTTATTGGAGAATTTAAGTTAGATTCACACCAAATATTCTTCATAGTGCTTTTGGCTTTTCAGTTGGAAGATGGGCTTTCAAATTGTAAACTAGCAGTTAAGCTTGAGGTTTTTACGAGTGGTGTGCTGTTCTTTTATGCTTGTTTTTAAACTTGTATATAAATAAAATTATCTTGTGTGTGTATATATATGTGTGTGTGTGTATATATCTATATATAATGAACTTGTATATAAATAAAATTCAGAATAGCTTTTATAATAAGGCGTTTTTAATTTTTAAGGTGTTTTTATTAAGGTGTAGGATCTGAAGTTTCTTGGTCTCAGTCTGAGCTTCTCTTACTGTGTTTCATTAATCTTCTGTAGCCTTTTTTTTCTTTTAGGGGAGGTAATATTTGTATGTTTTTTGTGCTTTCCCAGGGATAGTCTTAAGGAAATTCTAAGTTTAGCTGTTGTGATTTTCCACCCCATATTGGGGTGTATTTGAGCAGTAGGAATTCAGTGAGTTTCCCTTTTGTCTCTTAATTGTCTCCATCTGATAACAACAGCATTAGTTCATGTTGGAGTAGGTCTATTTCCTTTTTTTTAACATTAAAAAAATTCAGTTGCTACCAGTCTTTCTTAACTCATATTTCATGTTTGAAAACTCTTGTCTTGCTTTATTTCTGATCTTTAAGTAGCCTGAGTACTTGCATTTAAATAGACATAACCAGAGTTCAGAGTCCTTATTTGAGGCTACAATCTGATTGACAAGGTTATTTCATTTTGTAAATTGAGCATTGGTATAGGATGGTTTTAGTTTGTTTATGGGATCTGATTCTAATTTCTTTTTCATTTATTGAAAATGAATAATTCAAATCAATTTTATGTATGTGTATTTTGGTTCTTACATAGCTTCTTCTTTCTTTTGAGTACTTAATGATGTCTTTATAGATACTTCTGCAGCTTGATTGTCTTTGTCATGGCTTTCTCTTAGTACTATACATTGTCCGTAGCCACAGAAGAGTGTCTTATGTGTCTCCTTGCAGCTGCCAGATTTTTCTTCAGAATTTCTTTTAGTCTCTGAAAATAGGCTAATTTAAGTGTTGCTGTATTGCCAGCAGACTATTAATTGCAATAAATGAACTATGATCCTTACTAATGGAAAACAGTCCTAAAATTGAGTGTGAGAGTGGAAAGTCAAGAGACAAATCTAGAATAATGCTGAAATTTTTATTCAGACATGGGAGGATTTTGGGTCATTTTCTTTTTTTTTTTCCCCAAGACGGGTACTTGCTCTGTCACCCAGGCTGGAGTGCAGTGGTGCAATCTCGGCTCACTGCAATCTCTGCCTCCCGGGTTCAAGCAATTCTCTTGCCTCAGCCTCCCGAGTAGCTGGGATTAGAGGCATGCACCACCACACCCAGCTAATTTTTGTATTCTTTTTTTTTTTTTTTGAGACGGAGTTTCGCTCTTGTTACCCAGGCTGGAGTGCAATGGCGCGATCTCGGCTCACCGCAACCTCCGCCTCCTGGGTTCAGGCAATTCTCCTGCCTCGGCCTCCTGAGTAGCTGGGATTACAGGCATGTACCACCATGCCCAGCTAATTTTTTGTATTTTTAGTAGAGACAGGGTTTCACCATGTTGACCAGGATGGTCTCGATCTCTTGACCTCGTGATCCGCCCGCCTCAGCCTCCCAAAGTGCTGGGATTACAGGCTTGAGCCACCGCGCCTGGCTTTTTTTTTTTTTTTTTTTTTTTTTTGAGACGGAGTTTCGCTCTTGTTACCCAGGCTGGAGTGCAATGGCACGATCTTGGCTCACCGCAACCTCCACCGCCTGGGCTCAGGCAATTCTCCTGTCTCAGCCTCCTGAGTAGCTGGGATTACAGGCATGCGCCACGATGCCCAGCTAATTTTTTATATTTTTAGTAGAGACGGGGTTTCACCATGTTGACCAGGATGGTCTCGATCTCTTGACCTCATGATTCACCCGCCTCGACCTCCCAAAGTGCTGGGATTCCAGGCTTGAGCCACCGCGCCCGGCAGAATTTTTGTATTCTTAGTAGAGACAGGGTTTTACCATGTTGGCCAGGCTGGTCTTGAACTCTTGAGCTTGTGATCCACCCACCCTGGCCTCCCAAAGTTCTGGGATTATAGGTGTGAGCCACCACGCCAGCCCGATTTTGAGTCATTGTCTCCAAAGGCTACAACAAGAGGGAATAAAGAAAATAAAGAGAATATTGAGCTTCAAAAAAGGTCGGGGAGAAGGAGGAGGAGGGCTAAGGGTTAAAAAACTACCTATTGAGTATTGTGTTCACTGTTTGGATGATGGATTCAGTAGAAGCCCAAACCCCAGCATTACAAAATATATTCATGTAACCTGTATATTTATCTCCTGAAACTAAAAAAGAACCCCCAAAACTAGCCTTTAGCTTTTTAGCTGGTTTTATATTTTCAAGATTTCTGTTTCTCTCATACCATTGTGATTTTTGTATAGTCAACATTTAAAGTCTTGGATGAAGAATGCACCATTTTTATTTATTATATATTTTTTAAGAAATGGGGTTTCAGCATGTTGGTCAGGCTGGTGTGGAACTCCTGACCTAGTGATCCCCCTGCCCCGGCCTTCCAAAGTGTTGGGATTACAGGCGTGAGCCACTACGCCCTGCCAGAATCCATTTTTAACAGTCTTCCTTTAGGTAGGTATGAGGTACTCTAAATTCCAGTGATTTCTAAAATGAAACTTCATTGGAAGATTGTTACTCATTTGTGCTCTTTAATATCTCCTAAAGTGTTTAGGTTTCTTTTGTTTTCAAATTATTTCATGGTAGACAGTTAAACATTTTTTCTAAACATTATCTTCCTCTTTTATTTCCTCTGTATTAGGAGGGTTAACGTGAAGAATTTTAATATTGGGCCGGGCGCGGTGGCTCAAGCCTGTAATCCAAGCACTTTGGGAGGCCGAGGCGGGTGGATCACGAGGTCAAGAGATCAAGACCATCCTGGTCAACATGGTGAAACCCCGTCTCTACTAAAGATACAAAAAGTTAGCTGGGCATGGTGGCACGTGCCTGTAATCCCAGCTACTCAGGAGGCTGAGGCAGGAGAATTGCCTGAACCCAGGAGGCGGGGGTTGCGGTGAGCCGAGATCGTGCCATTGCACTCCAGCTTGGGTAACAAGAGCAAAAAACTCCGTCTCAGAAAAAAAAAAAAAAAAAAAAAGAATTTTAATACTGGTCAGTATAATGATGCGGTTTTTGTTAGTTCAAAAAAAATTGTTTTTTCAGCCCCTCTGCAGATCAATTTTTTTCTTTTTTGACAGTTTTCCTCTGTTGCCCAGGCTGGAATGCAGTGGTGCGATCTTGGCTTACTGCCGCTTCCACCTCCTGGACTCAAACAATCCTCCTACTTCAGCCTCCTGAGTAGCTGGGACCACAGGCATGTGTCACCTGGCTAATTTTTTTTTTTTTTTTTTTGTAGAGACAGGGTTTTGCCACGTGGTCCAGGCTAGTTTCAAACTCTTGGGCTCAAGTCAGCTGCCCACCTTGGCCTCCTAAAGTGCTGGGATTACAGGTGTGAGCTACTGCTCCCAGCCAGTTTTTGTTTTTAAGTTTCACTGAAGAATGTTATTCTGAAACCCTCATACTTGCTGTGTGCTTTTCTGGTATTTACTGTAATTATATTTTTAAAATTAGGAATTTCGTGAGGATATGCCCTCCATTCTTGCTGATGTATTCTGCATATTAGGTAGGTATTAAGCCTTTATTTCATCTGTAATGTGTTGTTTGGTAAATTAATGTACTGTGTTAAATAAGATGTTTTACACTAAGAATTTCACAAATGTTTCTGCAAATGTAGAAGCAAAATTGATTCTTTATAGAGAATATTGTAATATAAGTCAAATGTTATAATCAATGTTATAAACAAGCTTTAGGAGTATAATTCAAATTGAGTTTTTGACGAGGTAGATTTGTATAAATTTGAGCTAAATTAAGCCATTTAAAGTCTTAGAGTAATACAAGTCAAATGTTACAATTAATGTTATAAATAAGCTTTAGAGGTATAATTCAAATTGAGTTTTTGGCAGTGTAGATTTGTATGAATTTGAGCTAAATTAAGTCATTTAAAAGGCCAAGTTTTCTGAGATTTTAGTAACCAAATAACCTTACTCAATGTAGGTTTTCAATGAATGTTGTCAGAATCTCAGATTTAGGACACTCAAGAAATACTTACTTTGCTGTTGCACTCTTTGATTGTTCTTAATTTTAGAAACAGCAAGAAGAGCCAGAGTAATCAAAAATACTTTTGTTTTGAGGATGAGAAACCAGCTTTGGTAATAGCAACTTCTTTATTTTTCCAGAATAAATAAGGATTCGTATAAGATTAAAAAGGAATATTTCTTTGACTTAGAAATGTAGTGTCCCATGGCATGGATTTTAAAAATAATGTTTATTATAATTTTTTTCCCTCTAATTTTAGATCTAGATGAAAATAACTGAGCACAGTTTTCCCCATCAGTCAGTCCTGTGCTTTCTTTTATGTTCTTCTCTTTTTTGAGATACACTCTTGTTCTTTTGACCAGGCTGGACTGCAGTGGTGTGATCTTGGCTCACTGCAGCCTCAACTTCCTGGGCTCAAGCGATCCTACTACCTCACCCACCACACCCTGCTGATTTTTTTTTTTTTTTTTTTTTTGGTAGAGATTGGGTTTCACTATGTTGCCTAGGCTTGTCTGGAGCTCCTGGGCCCAAACAATCTGCTCATCTCAGGCTTCTAAAGTGCTGGGATTATAGGCATGAGCCACTGCACTAGGTCCAGTCTTGTGCTTTGTGTAACTTTGAGTTGAATAGAGGACATAACCAGACGTTATCGTATTCATTTTATTTATTTAGATAGTTTTTAGAGGCAGGGTCTTTCTATGTTGCCCAGGTTGGTCTTGAATGCCTGGCCTCAAGTGATCCTCCCACCTTGGCCTTCCAAAGTGCTGGGATTACAGGTGTGAGCCACTGCACCTGGCCAGTATTCCCTTTAAATTAAGACATCCTGTGAGGGTTTGTGAACCTGGAATGAATTGTTTTAGCTCATTAATCTTAATTCTTAGAATTAGATAAATTACTTAAATGGCTTACTGAAAATTTGGAATTTGGTCTTGACAAATATAAATGCTGATGCTTGATCCTTCAGGAAGTTTCCAATTTCATAAGTTCCCAGTAATGTTGGAAGGAGGCCAAAATGTATGTGGACTGGGACTGATAAATGAAAAGAGAAGACCATTGATGAGATTGACCACATGTCCCAGTTTTGTTTTGTTTTCACTGGCTAATTATTAATAGTACCCTCTTTTACTTTCAGAACTATCTTGGTTGGATGATAAAGTGTATGCTGTCTGTTGGATTGATTGATTGAAGGCAACCAAAAAACCTTTTAAGCTAAAATTTTTAGTCAGGCACTAAAGATAATACCTTTTTTTTGGGCAAATAAATATAACATGAAACAAATTTCAATTAAAAAAATTTTTTACTATAAATTTACAAGGCTGTAAGACTGATTTGTAGGTAACATTTTGTGGAAGCTATTGTTCCTTGTTAGTGTCAGGAGTATAACTTTCTTTGGGTAATCATCAATTATCAGCTTATTGGTGGTAGTAGTTTCTTTATTGACTTATTACGTTGTATTTTCCCTTCATAGTTATTTAGCAATATGAATTATTGTTAATTCATTGCCTTTTACTAATAAACTGATTTATGAAGATGATGCTTGGTTGCTCTTGGGAAATTTTTCTTACCTATTCAGTCCTTTTTTGTTTTTTTGAGATGGAGTCCTTGCTGTGTTGCCCAGGCTGAGTGCAGTGGTGCAATCTTGGCTCACTGCAACCTCTGCTTCCCGGGTTCAGGTGATTCTCCTGTCTCAGTCTCCCAAGTAGCTGGGATTACAGGCAGGTGTCACATGCCTGGCTAATTTTTTGTGTTTTTAGTAGAGATGGGGTTTCACCATGTTGGTCAGGCTGGTCTGGAACTCCTGACCTCAAGTGATCTGCCCACCTTGGCCTCCTAAAGTGTTGGGATTACAGGCGTAAGCCACTGCGCCCAGCCTATCCAGTCCATTTTTACAAGCAAGATTATGACAGCAAACTTGGAAAGAGGATTTCCCTCACCTGCCCTCTCACTCACCCACCCTCACCCTTGGCAGAGAAAAGGTGATTCAAGTGTGACCCCAGATCAAGGCTGGGGAATAGGAATAAGAATATGAGCTACCTCTAATAATGAAGCTGATGATGACAATAATAATGATAATAATAACAATGTAAGTTCTGCTTTTAGAGTACATTCCATGTTCTAGGCATTGTGTTAAGCATTTAGTTTTTATTTTAATCCTTACATCAACTACTGTAAAGGTGGTAGGTGTTCAGATCAGAAAAATGAGGTTCAGCGAAGCTGTGATTTTTTAAGGCCATGCAGGCCAGTAAGGCAGAATTTGAACCTGGGTCCCTTTGGCTCCACAGCCTGTGATCTTTTTATTGCATCATGTTGTCTTTTTAAATGTTAACAGTTATAAGGGAAATTAGTGCTGCACTTTCGAGGTTAAGATAGCATTTTATTTTTTTTTATTTTTTTTCTGAAACGGAGTTTCACTCTGCTTGCCCAGGCTGGAGTGAAATGATGTGATCTCGGCTCACTGCAACCTCTGCCTCCCAGGTTCAAGTGATTCTCCTGCCTCAGCCTCCCAAGTAGCTGGGATTACAGGCATGTGCCACCATGCCCAGCTAATTTTTTATGTTTAATAGAGATGGTGTTTCGCCGTCTTGGCCAGGCTGATCTCGAACTCCTGATCTCAGGTGATCTGCCTGCCTCGGCCTCCCAAAGTGCTGGGATTATAGGCATGAGCTGCCGAGCTCAGCAGATAGCAACTTTCTTTAACAGACTAATCATATGAAGGTGAGGGGGCATGAGAGCTATAGAAAGGGTGAATCTGATGTAAGTTGATATGCTGCTATGCTGAGGGACCTCTAGGCTGGGGTAGGTAATTGGTGATACTGGGAACTAGAGCTGGAAATAGCTGAGGGCTTTTTATTAAAATCATAGGGAAACTTTAAGAGAATTTATTTGAGGTAGAGGAGTCAGAGAATAAATGAGATTATTAGAATGGTGTTATGAGTTTGAGCCAAAAGAATAAAGAAATCAGGGGAAGTATGGTTGGGATAATAGAGTCCTGTACTGATTGTTGAGATAGCTCATCTAAGAAATTTACTGAGACCCTAATTAAGCATTTCCTAACATGGTCAGAACCCAAGAGAATGGTTACATATTTAAGTAATTTATCCAATTTTAAGAATTAAGATTAATGAGCTAGGCCGGGTGAGGTGGCTCACGCCATAATCCCGGTATTTTGGGAGGCTGAGGTGGGTAGATCACGAGGTCAGGAGACCAAGACCATCCTGGTCAACATGGTGAAACCCCATCTCTATTAAAAAAAAAGATTAATGAGCTAAAATAACTCATTCCAGGTTCACAAACCCTCAGAGGATAAGTGTCTTAATCAGGTTAGGTGGCTGATTGGAGAGACTTGACTTGAAGAGGATGAATCTGCCATCCGGTGCCCCGATCTTAGAGACCTTGTGAGGGGTAGATCTTAGAGACCTTGAGGGGTAGATCTTAAGGACTTTAGCACCCTGGAGTATAGATAGATGTTGGATAAAAGGATGAGCCCAGTTTAGCCTCAGTCCCTTAAAAATCAGCATCCTTAAAAGTTCTGGACTGAGGAGGGACCAGAAAACCGGATAACAAGGCAACAATTGGGGACCCCTGAAAAGGATTGGTGAGATACACATTAATTAAAAGTCTTAATGAGAAATTGAGATTGTACTGTAATTTACATTGCATAAATTACACCCTAAAATTTCGTTAATAAACTTGAACTGACTGTGTGTATAGCTACAGTGGCCAGGATATGTGGAAATGGCAACTGTCCAAGAAGGGAAAGTGAAGGGCCAGGAAAATGTGGATATGTTTGATGAAAAATCCCCTTCTCTTTGGATTCTCAGTGTTGGCAGTAGAACATATAGAGGACAATTTTTATTATTTCACTAAAACCAGTGCTTCTCTTTATAGCACATTCTAAATTATGATTTGACTTTAAAATTAGGTTAATAGTATGTAGTCAGTTAAAGCAGTAATCCTGAGATCAGCTTTGTTTGTAATCCTGCCAGTACTTGTTGAAATTTTTGGTACTTGGCATTTGGCACTAATTGTTTTCTTTGTTCCATACTTAAGAAATTTTTTTGACAAATTTTCTGAATAATTTACTGAAACTCACGGTCTCAGTTTTTAAATATTTCAGTAGGAAGATACAATTTTGAATAATTTTTATTTACTGACTAGAATTATAATTCAAGATAAGATGTTAAATTGTTTTTTGGAGACAGAGTCTTACTCTGTCACCCAGGCTGGAGTGCAGTGGCGTGATCTTGGCTCACTGCAACCTCCGCCTCCCAGGTTCAAGTGATTTTCCGGCCTCAGCCTCCCTAGTACCTGCAATTATAGATGTGCACCACCATGCCCAGCTGATTTTAGAATTTTTAGTAGAGAAGGGGTTTCACCATCTTGTGTAGGCTAGTCCTGACCTCGGGTGATCTATCTACCTCGGCTTCCCAAAGTGCTGGGATTACAGGCATAAGCCACTGCACTCGGCCAAAAATATTTTTAAATACTGTCTTTTCATAAGGTTGGTGTCCAGGTAGCCTGGTTAGAACGTAGTAATTGGACCAGGGTGGCCAAAGTCATGGGTTTGATCTTGAATATTAGGATCTTTAGAGTTAGATGAAATCTTTTCTGTAACCCTGTTTAACTTTCCACCAAAAAGAATTTTTTTTTTTTTTAAGCATCTCTGACAAGTGGTCATTTAAACTTTGTTTGAATGTTTCATTTTTTGTGAACAATATTTTTTTGAATCTTTGTTGCTTCCAGTGCCATAACAGGTAGCTCCAGTGTAATTGATAGACCATTTTTGGCTATATCGTAGGTCACAGGGTCAATCTCCAGTTTTAGGAGAAATTAAAGCACTCATATGCACATGAAGGACATCTCATGTTACCATAGTTTTGAATTTTTCCAAATTTAGATTGAGGTATTTTAAAATTAGTTTTAAGGAAAGTAAGTATCTTACTTTAATGCTGGGGAGTCTAGAAACATCAAACTTTTGTCTTCTTTATCATTATAGATATTGAAACAAATTGTTTAGAAGAAAAAAGCAAGAGAGACTATTTTACACAGTTGGTATTAGCATGTTTGGTAAGTTTTAAAAAATATTTTTCTCATTTAAAAATCTGCATTTAACTGTTGTAATAGAAGTTAATCATGTTAATGGTGGAGGATATTGACATTCAGATGGCTTTTCTCATTATAAGGTGAAATTTGGGTTTTGAAAGGGAGTGTTTTGTGAAATTAGACATGCTGTTTTCATGAAATTAGCATGTAACCATATCCATATAACTTAAACTATACATTCAAAACTGGTGATTTTCCTGACCTAGTTAAGTTCCTAAGAAAAAGATTAGCGTTTATAAAGTAAGTAGAAATGATAGACAGCTTTTAAATGGATTTTTCTCCTCATAAACTGTTAAAGAGAAAAAGAGCAGAGGTAGTTTAAAAATGATAAATTCTAGTTGTCTAGTAAACCATTTTGTGTTCATAAATTTAGAACCAGGGAGAGCTGCAATGGCTGAGACCTGGAAGAAGGTGCTTGCCTTTGCTATACTAGCATTAAAGTAGGAGGCTATAAAGTGCTGTATTAGGTGAAAATCCAGTTAAGCCAAATGTAATCCTACTGAAAATTTCATCTGTAGTTTTTGTCATTTATAAGGTAGTATACAACATCGATATAATTTTGTAGTGAATTTTTTGAAAGCTGTTTATTAAATATTTCAATATTTGGAGTCATAATGTTTATTAAATTAAACTTCCAAGCCTTTTTATAAATTGTAGGTTGTTATATAGAGAATGTGATTTTTGTTTTCTTATTTAGGAAGCTTTAGTTTGAATATATTTAAGGTTGTGGATGCAATGCTAATGAATAAATGACCTTTAATGTTTTTTAATCCAGTATTTAGTTTCAGACACAGTCCTGAAGGAACGCCTGGATCCAGAAACACTGGAATCATTAGGGCTTATCAAACAATCACAGCAATTCAATCAAAAGTCAGTTAAAATCAAGACAAAACTCTTGTAAGTAAATGTATCTTATGTTGCAGATCAAGTAGCTGAGTATGTTTTTTTGTTCATATTTTGAATGCTAGTAGCTTCTTTGAAGATTATTATTTTTTTGTTTGTGATTAGCATATATCTTGTGTTTTTTGCCTTCTAAAAGTAGCCTAATATTTTTGAGTCATCAGTGACCTTTACCTGTGTAAAACCAATGCTACTTTTGTCCATATTCAAAGTTAAAATAATACTCATGTGTTCATCATTAGCAATAAAATAATTTATGACTGGCTGTACTTGGGGTATATTCTTAGTCAGAGATGGAAATAGTGATATGTTATCATTCCCTAATATTAACAATATCCTTTTCTTGTGTTATTGGTTTTCCCCATGTAATTAGCATTGGGGTTCTCATATGAACCACTGTTATTTTTTACTCTAAAAGGTACACAAAAAGGTAAACTTACAAAAAGTATTCTTACGATTGTTGTAGGTTGGAGATAAGAAAATTCGATGAGAATATAGTACTCTGTGCAAGCATGTTAATTGAAATTAATTTTATCCCCTTAATGGTATTTTATCTGATTTCAGTTATAAGCAGCAGAAATTCAATTTGTTAAGAGAAGAGAATGAAGGTTATGCCAAGCTGATTGCTGAACTGGGGCAAGATTTATCTGGAAGCATTACTAGTGATTTAATCTTAGAAAATATCAAATCTTTAATAGGTAAGACATACATCTGTATAGTATGAGTTGTTAAGATAACAAGTTGTTTTAACTGTTGGAGAATATCCATAAAGACAAAATGAGTGCATTCCATATACTTTTTTTTTCAGTTAAGGAATGGGAGAGGTGTTTAGATTTTACTTTTAATGTTTTATCAGTAATTATAAAATTTAGCATGATATTTGTGAGAAATCTTTTTGTCACTGTTACTTGTGTATTAATATTAGATCCTGCTCTGTCTAATCTTTCTTTTTTTTTGGAGGGGGTCCTGAGTGGTAAACCAGTGCTTTCAAAACAGAATGGATGACAAAGAACAGGATAGACTGTTCTGATACAGGATGCCCTATGTTTCTCTAGTATTTCTATTTTTAATTTTTAAGTATTTCTCTATCCTTTTATGGAGGACCGAAAAGCAAACATGAAAACTTTAATACAGTAAATCTTCAGTGAACTTTTGAAACCTACAGATGTGTAATTTTGAACTGGATTTTCAAAGTAACTTTACGAGGGACTTTGATACATATTTTATCTTTCTAATAGCCTTTTAAAGTCAGTGCAACAGCGATTGCAAAAGTGTAAATGATAGGAAAGTTTTATTCTCTCTACTCTTTAAGTAGAATTTCTGTAGCATTATTTTTTTCTTTTTATTTGCATTGAGTGTTTGGAGGAAGTAGTTGACTTCTACAGAAAAGATGAATGAGTACTAGAAAAATAGGGTAATCCAGATTTTCCTAAGGTGGAAAGAGTCTTTTCTGTTATTTGCTAGGTGTTGTGCTGTCTTAGGGAAGATTTTGCACCACCTGCCAGAGGAGTCGTATTTTGTGCCTCACTTGTTATATCTTAGGGGTGCTTATCCTCAGCTTCTTGGTACTTTCTGTTTTTTAGAGTTTATATATGACTAAGAAAGAGGGAGAAGGCGTTATTTCCTTCCTCTAGTGCTTTGTGTAGGAATCCAAATAAAACTGTATTTACTATAATCACCCTTGTTCTTACCAACAAGTAAGTACCTTTTAGTTTATTTTTTAAATTTTTATTTTTTTTTAAGAGATGGTGTCTCATTATGCCTAGGCTAGTCTTGAACTCATGAGCTCAAGTGATCCTCCCGCCTTGGCCTCCTAAAGTACTGGGATTAAAGGTGTGAGCCACTGTGCCTGACCAAATAATAGCTTCTAGTTTAAATTTACCCTTTTCTTTGAAGTTTGTCTAGTTCCAGCAGCTGATCTTAGTTTCTTTGCTGTTTCTTCCAGTTGTCAATTTAACATCAAGATGGGTGGCCCCTTAGGGCTGTGGGACTCTTGCTTACCTGTGTGGCAGTAACCCGTTTTTAAAAACCTTCCTGCGGGGGTCCCTTTCTGGTCTTTCTTTCTTTCCTTCTTTCCTCCTTTCCTTCCTTCCTTCTTTCCTCCCTCCCTCCCTTCCTCCCTCCCTTCCTCCCTCCCTTCCTCCCTCCCTCCCTTCCTTCCTTCCTTCCTTCCTTCCTTCCTTCCTTTCTTCCTTCATTCCTTCCTTTTCTTTTTCTTTTTTTGCTTTCTTTCTTTTCCTTCTTTTCTTTCTTTCTGATGGAGTCTCACTTTGTCGCCAGGTTGGAGTGCAGTGGTGCGATCTCAGCTCACTGCAACCTCTGCCTCCTGGGTTCAAGCAGTTCTCCTGCCTCATCCTCCTGAGTAGCTGGGACTAGAGGAGCCTGCCATCATGTACTGCTAATTTTTGTATTTTTAGTAGAGACAGGATTTCACCATGTTGGCCAGGTTGGTTTTGAACTCCTGACCTCAGGTGATCTGTCCACCTTGGCCTCCCAGAGTGCTGGGATTGCAGGCATGAGCCACTGCGCCCTGCCCCTTTCTGTTCTTTCTAAGGTAGGCGCCATACTTTCCTGAAGTGTTTTTTGATCTAGCTTGAGAAGCTTGTCAGTACTGCTTTACTATGAGTTTGTTTTTCCTTGTACCCTATCATGTACTTAAGATAGTATTCCCCACATAAAAATTTGATGCTATGTAAGCTCCTCAGTCTTTTTTTTCTTTTTTTACTTTAAATCCTTTTTTTGTTGACATCTGTTTCTTCTTGTGTTTCTTGTGAGTTTATACCTTTTTATTCCTTTGTTATTTGGGGAATATTTCAAAGAGGGGTTTTCTTGAAGGTGTGCTTTTATCTTACTAGACAATGTACACTACTTAGTTTTCTTGAACTTTGCTCTTGGGAGAACAGGCTGCTATCCTGTTTCTGATGAACAGTGTAACAAACACAACTGCAAGTTCATGAGGTGTATGGACAGTCCATGAGTATAAACAATTTGATTTACTGGGCTAAACCTATTTTCTAACCCACCAAGTAGCACTCAAATGTCACCTTCTTAGTGAAGCCTTCCCTGCCCACCCCTGTCAAAATTTCCTACTATTCCCTGATTATTTTTCTTTTTTTGCATGTATCACCATATAATATACTCTGTACCTCCTCCCTCTCCCCCTGCATCTAAGCTCTGTGAGGACTGGGGTTTTGTTTAGTACCTCATCCTTAATACTTGGTATATGGGTGATAAATAAATACTGGGTTAAAAGGAATGAATATTTATTCTATTCTTATATAGTCTATACTGACTCTTAGCGTTTTTTTCCTGACATGGAGAATTTTAGAAAGTTCATCTCTCTGTCTCAATGTTTATTTATCTCTGGCTAGATGATTTCCTCCTCCCCAATTGTCTGAGAAATTAACTTTTTTTTTCTTGAGACAGAGTCTTGCTTTGTCGCCCAGGCTAGAGCGCAGTGGCGTGATCTTGGCCCTCCACAACCTCTGCCTCCCAAGTTCAAATGATTCTTGTGCCTCAGCCTCCTGAGTAGCTGGAATTAAACACAGGCATGCGCCACCATGTCCAGCTAATTTTTTTTTTCTATTTTTAGTAGAGATGGGGTTTCATTAAGTTGGCTGGGCTGGTCTTGAAGTCCTGGCCTCAAGTCATCTACCTGCCTTAGCCTCCTAAAGTGCTGGGATTACAGGCGTGAGCCCCTGCACCCAGCCTGAATGAAACTTTTTTTCGTTGATGTGAAAATAGAGGTTGAAACTTCAATTTCAATGAGTATTCTTTCAGTGTTCTTAGCATTTATTGGATTCCCTCTTAGTGCAGACTTCATCCAGGCCTTGTCTCATCTGTCCAGAACAGCTTACTGACCAGCGTCCTGTTTTTCTTGGCCTCTTTGGATGGGTTTCTCTGTATTTATTACCGTTGTTTTCTGTTTAGGAACAGTCTAGACGGGTAATACCTCCCTCACCAGCCTGTGTTAGAAACTTATACCTAGTTTGGTGCATGTACATTCAGGGTACTTGGTCTGACCGGGATAAATCCTTACTTATCATCCTTTAGTTAAAAGGCAGTTTTTTGGCTGGATGCAGTGGCTCAGGCCTGCAATCTCAACACTTTGGGTGGCTGAGGCGGGCAGATCACCTGAGGTTAGTAGTTCGAGACCAGCCAGGCCAACATGGTGAAACCCCGTCTCTGCTGAAACCACAAAAATCATTTGGGCGCAGTGGCATGTGCCTGTAATCCCAGCTACTCCGAAGGCTTGGCTAGGAGAATCACTGGAACCCGGGAAATGGAGGTTGCACTGAGATCACGCCACTGCACTCCAGCTTGGGTGACAGAGTGAGACACTGTCCAAAAAAAAAAGCAGTTATTTGCTCCCAAAAGATTCTGGCACATCAACATTTTTATGTCCTGTCAGGTAGCCTGGGGCTGTTTACTACCCGTGCAAGCAAGGAAACAGAACCATTATGCACCTGCATGGTGATTGTTATCTGACAATGTGAGCAACTTATTAAACAGGAATGAGTAGTGAACAGTAGATTATTGAGTTGCCAACTCATAGACACCATACAAGTGGCCCTTGCTTGAAGATGGCAAAACAAAACAAAACAAAACAAAACAAAAAAACTTTTAGAAATTAGAGGAAAGAACGTCACAGGTGGACTCCTTTATTTGCTGAACTAAACTGTAAGAACTCTACTCTTTTGGATGCCCTTCAAAAAAAATCAAAGCATGATGCTGTACACTTTGAATAAGTATAATAAAAACAAATGATTGCTAAGTGTTCTTTCCTTTCTTCTAAATCAGTGGTCAGCAAGTGTTTTCTGTAAAGGGTGAGATAGTAAATATTTTTTGGCTTTGTGGACCATATGGTTTCTGTTGTAACTACTCAATTCTGCCATTGTAGTGTAAAAACAGCTATTGATAGTACATAAGTAAATCTGACTATGTGCCAATAAAATGTTATTTACAAAAACAGACAGCTGAATGGATTTAACGCACAAGGCATAGTTTGCCTATTCTTGCTCTAAATCAAAAGTTCTGCTTAAAAACTAATCACAGAGGTAGGTTATTTGAGCCTAGCTTTAGAGAGTGAAAATAGTTCTTCCTGATTTTCGGTTTTAGTGGTCCAGGACTTTTAAGTCCTAGGCTCTAACCCATTTACCTTCTCTTGCAGAACCAGAGCTTGCTTCATCAAACCTCAAGACCTTCATTTGTTACCTGGTGTTAAAGGGTATAGATTTGGCTAGGGAAGGGTAGAGTGAGAGTCTTTACCTCTTCAGTCTCTCAAGTGACCAGAGTAACATTAAAAACAAAATAAATCCTCAAGCCAAACGATTATTTTTCGATAGATTACGGTACATTTTATCCCTTTGACTACACAATTTTGAGTGTACTTAGTATTTTATCTTTGATTCAGTCTGAATATAGGGTCTGTTCTACCTAGACACTTCTTATTGTGCCAGCTTTTTTCTATCCCTTTGAAAGGGAAGTTGGCTGCCTTCTTTACCTAAATTTTTACATTATTGAAGTTACTTGGCTATATGTTAGAAGTTTTCCCTTCAGAGTACGAAAAAGAAGACAGCAATTGGTGTTTCCAACTATAGGGGTTTTTTGTTATTTATTTTATTTTTATTCTGAGACAGGGTCTGGCTCTGTTGCGCAAGCTGGATTGCAGTGGTATGATCTTGGATCACTGCAACATCTGCCTTCTGGACTCAGCCTCCCAAGTAGCTGGTACTACAGGCACACACCACTATGCTCCGCTAATTTTTGTATTTTTTTGTAGAGACAGGGTTTTGCCATGTTGATCTGGCTGGTCTCAAACTCCTGAGCTTAAGTTATTTACCTGCCTTGGCCTCCGAAATTGTTGGGATTACAGGCGTGAGCCACTGTACCTGGCCTTGTTACTGTTTTTTACATCATACTTTTATTTTGTTATTCATTGGTCCTTGCTTTGAGATGTGCAGCTTTTTGCAAATAGTGTTTCTTAGAAATAGTCTAGCATAGATTTTTATTAGCTTGCTTCTAAAGAAATTCTTTTTACATGCTAGATCATTTTATTTTATTAAAAACATACTTTTCTTTGTCTCCTAAGGTCCATTCTCTCAGGAACATGATAATTGAGGCAATAATTCTGTTTTCTTGTCTGAAATTTATAGGCTGGACATCTCTCCTAGTTAGGTCTGCAATATTATCTTGGTCTTTTATTTTCCTGTTAACATCTCAATTTGACCTAATTTCTACAAGAGTCATTGTTAGTTTGATCATGTTTCTTGCCCCTAGTCGCTGTTGCTGTAACAAACTGGCCATTTTTTTCTATCTTTGGGGAGACCCCAGTTGCTTTTTATTGCATATCTTCAAAGATGTATCATTCAAAAGGTGTGAACACTCCTCAAGGGTAGCATAATCATTTTATTAATCACTATAATTTTTCAGTTTTATTCAGACCTCATTGACATATAATAGAATGCACGTGTTTAAAGTGTGCAATTTGACTTTTAACATACGTATACCTGTGTGAAAACACCACAAACAAGATAATGCACGTTCCTCCTACTTCCCCTGAAATTTCCTCTTGCCTCTTTGTGTTTATCCCTCCTCTCTCCTCTTTTCTCTATTTTTCTGGAGAATCATAAGCACCTGGCACATGGTGAGTAATTATTTCATTCTTACTTAAACGAAGGAGGGAATCTGTGGCCATTGTAGATCTCCAGTTTCTTTATTTTTTCCACTTACTCTCTTTAAATGTGATTTCTTGTTTGTTCCTCAAAAGGCATAAAGGTGTGTGTGTTTGTGTGTGTGTGTATGTATGTGTAAATATATATAAATGTGTGTGTGTATGAATGTAACTGGTGGTAGAGGTAGGGAGCAAGGTTTATGATCTCTCCAAAGATCACGTGACTATCAATGCTTGGGCTGGACAAAAGTCTTTCTAAGATGTTTGCATACAAGACTGCTTATATTCTTCTATAGCTGCCATTAGGAAAACATTTTGGATATTCAGACTTACTATTATTACTAGAGTCTCACTGTGTATGAACTAGCTTAACTATTAATTAAAACACTAAGATTTTAAAAATAATTTTCAGGTGGACATGGTAGCTCATGCCTGTAATCCCAGAACTCTGGGAAGCTAAGACAGGAGGATCACTTGAGATCAGGAGTTTGAGACCAGCCTGGGCAACATAGTGATACCCCATCTCTACAAAATGTTAGCTAGGCGTGTTGGTGTGCATCTGTTGTCTTAGCCAATTGGGAGGCTAAGACGGGAAGATCACTTGAGCCCAGGAGTGTGAGGTTGCAGTGAGCTATGAATGCACCACTACACTCCAGTGTGGGCAACAGAGCGAGACCCTGTCTCTAAAAATAATAATAAAGAAAAGTAAATGGAAATAATTATCTAAACTTTCAGTTGGTTACAGCTACCTTTTCTGTCTTACGGATAAAATTGATTGGACTTACGGCACCTTAGATATGACATAGAAAACTTATGAACCAGGTTTTCTTTAATGAAAGATGCAAAGGTGGTACCTCTTAGATATAAAAGTACATACCTCTTGTTTCAGATTACTGCCTTAAATTGTACCTAGAAGGAAAATGGGTAGTTAACAGTTCAGATCACTGATAGAATAGCCTTGATGGAGTAATGCTGTTAAATAAAACATAATGCTAGTGGTTCACATTTCAACATATTGAAAATGTAAACTTAAAAGCAATGTGAATGAGGCACTTAAAAGATTTTCATCTAACATGTTACTGTTCCATCGTTTATATATGAGTTTTGTGTATGTAGCCTAATGAGTAATTATAAGCCAGCCGGTTTGTCAGAAATTATATTCAGTGTCTCTTTTGTCTTCTGTGATACAATGTTAATTCATTTTTATTTAGTGATTTAATTTTTTATATTTAATGTAGGAGAAGTTACATGATTGGAGAATTTGCTATATCTTACTTCCATAATTTATCATCAGTTTTACAGCATTGTGAAGTCATTTTTCATCTTTGTTCAGGTTTCATTGACATACAATACAATGCACATATTTAAGCTGTACAATTTTGAGTTTTAACATACGTATACGTCTGTGAAAATATCACAAACAAGATACTGCACATTTCTCCTACTCCCCCTCAATTTTCCTCTTCTTGGCTCACTGCAACCTCTGCCTCCCAGGCTCAGGTAATCCTCCCGCCTCAGCCTCCTGAGTATCCGAGACTACGGGCATGTGCCACCATGTCTGGCTATTTTTTTTGTAGTAATGGGGTTTTGCCATGTTGCTCAGGCTGGTTTCAAACACCTGGACTCAAGTGATCTACCTGCCTCGACTTTACAAGCCGCGCCCACCCTGATCTGCTTTTTGTTACTGTAGATTAATTTCCTTTTTCTAGAATGTCTGTAAATGGAATCATACAGTGTGTACTTTTTTTTTTGGTCTGGCCTATTTCATTTAGCATATTTTGTGATTCTTTTATACTGTTGCCTGCATCAATAGTTCTTCCCTTTTTGTTGCTGAATATGTCCACTGTACTTATACTTACTCCACTTATACTGCAAATTGTTTATCCATTTATATGTTGATGGACATTTGAGGAGAGGAGTGTTATATATTACAAATAAACCTGCCGTGAACATTTGTGTACAAATTTGTCTATTGATATAGACATTTATTTCTCTTGGGTAAATACCTAGGCTGGGTCATATGGTAGGTGGAAGTTTAAATTTTAAAGAAACTGCCAATTTTACAAAGTGGTTGTACCATTTTAAATGCTGCCACCAGCAGCATTTAATGATTTTAGTTGCTGTCTTGGAATCACTTTTACATTCGTAGGCCATACTTTTTGGAAGTACGGGGGAGATAAAAACATTTAGAAATTTTCTTCCTAGAACTTCTGGGAAACGTCTTTTTGGAGAGTTTATGAAAATATGTAGCTTTTTTTTTGATTAAGACATGATCACTGCTTTAGTCCTCCTTTTCCTTAGTAAGAGAAGCGGAAGAAAATGTGTTCTTAAGTTTGGATCTCATAAAAAGGGAAAACTTGTATTGGGAGGATTTGGTTTTCTAAGTGATTGCTAAGGTACAAAGAAACATTAGTTTTATAGCATTTAATATAAATAACTGTGGAGTTAATAAAAGTACCTGGAGATGTCTTCTTACAAAAGGGTTGGGACAGGAATAGGTTATATAAAAATTTTCTTGGAAAAATCCCCTAACTCATCCATAAGGTATAAGTGTTTAGATTTAACGTATGTCCCTAAATTGATCACAGTTCTTTTTTGCTCCAGTATTAGAAGAAATCAGTGTTTATTTGTTGGCCCAATGAAGTGGTTAGCTTGCATTTAGGGACTGTGTTTAATAAAGTATACATATTTTAAAATACTAGAATCCCATTCAGCTTGATGAAAGGCATGTGGAAACTGACATAAACCAGGAGCCTCCAACTCCCTTGGTATTCTTTAATGTATTAGTATCAATAGCATACCACTTTTCCCTTTAGAATGCTACTAAAAGCCATGGATATTAATCAGCGGTATAATTATATTTTATAGTTCTGTAGTATATGTAAGACAAAATAAAAAATGACGGTCCACTTTTGTGAACCTGGACTTTTAACGGTTTATCAACATTCCAGATACTTCTGCCTAAAGCATTTAAAAAAACCCCTTTAGTTGCTTAATTTGTAAAATGCATTGTTTAATTTTCATGTTTTTCTAAGAATTAATAATGTGGACCTGTTTTCACTAGCCTGACTAATCAGAAACTGATGAGGCCAAATGTGGCATTGAGGAATATTTATTTGACTGGTATCACAGGTCCTGGACTGTACTGACCCAGATTGGTCATTAACCCATTCTATGATTCTGGGAAAGTCACATTCTCATCTGTAAAAATGTGTAGTGGATTTATTTCCCTCTGGGAGAGGGGAATCAAATTTGTAAAGGAAGTTGTTTTTAAAAATATTTTTATCTTGCTATATGAATTATCCCTGAAAACTAATGGCTTCACTAGTAATGATGTATAATCCTTTTAAAATTTTTGTATGTCTCATCTGTTGCAGGATGCTTTAATCTGGATCCCAATAGAGTTTTGGATGTCATTTTAGAAGTGTTTGAATGCAGGCCAGAACACGATGACTTCTTTATATCTTTGTTAGAATCTTACATGAGTATGTGTGAACCGCAAACACTGTGTCATATTCTTGGGTTCAAATTCAAGTTTTACCAGGTAAAGAAAAATGTATATATATGTATATTTGAGATTAATTTCTTAATCTTGTTTGTATAATTTCATTTGTAAATGATTGGTCTCATCTCAGACATTCTAGCAGAAGAGATAGATAAATGGATAGCTAAAAATGTAATGTGATAAGTACTATATTAGTAGTATGAATGATGTGATGTGAAAGCCTAGAGGAAAGTTTTGCCTTGGGGGAGGTGGACTCAGAGAAGATTTTGTAGATATATCCTTTTTTTTAAACGTGGTCCTTGAAGGATGAGTAGGAGTTCATTAAGGTTTTCTCTGCATAAGTAACATACAATGTGAGAATAAAGATGTGGCAGTGTGAATATATATAAAAGAAGAAATGGTTCATAGTGTAATATGGCTGGGTTGTAAGATGGGAAAAGAAGGGACAGGAAACGAAGTTGGGAAGGTATGTGTACTTTAGATTGTCACAGGCTTTGAATCTGTGTTAAGAGTTAGAATCTTATTTTTATTTATTTATTTTTTATTCTGAGATGGGATCTCACTATGTTACCCAGACTAGTCTGAAACTCCTGGGCTGAAGTGATCCTCCCACCTCAGCTTCTCAAGTAACTGGGACTACAGGCATGTGCCACTGTGCTTGGATTTAGAATTTTATTTTATAAACAATGGCTATTGGAATTTTTTATGGACGTGAATAAATATTCAAGGCATATCTGACGTCATTCGCTTAAACCAGTGAAATATCTGTCAAGCTAATCTATGTCTCTGATTATTTCTACTTCAGTCCATCTTTCGTATTATTGTTACTGTTGCTTTCTAAAAGAGACGTAACTGAGGCACTTCACTGGTCAAAAACCTTTACTTGTAGGATGAAATTCAAACTTCTAAATGTGGCAGAGATAGCTCTTCACAATTTGGCACTGTTCTTTCTGACCTTATATTCATAGTTATTCTTTCTGGCCTTATCTTCATAGTTATTATTTCTTATATTCTAGTCATATTAAGTGACTAGCCATTTCCTGAACTTAGGTGTAGATATTGCTATGAATCTTTGGGTTCCTGAAGTTCCTTATAACTAAAAAACTATTCTTACCCAACCTTCTCACTTCTCCTTTTTTCATCTTGTGAACTCCTATTTATTCTTTAAGAGCAAATGCTACTTGCTCTGTAAAGTCTTAGCTGACTCTGTACCCATGCAGAATTAGTCACTTCTTAATCACTGTTCTTATAAAACTTGACCCATAACTTCTGACACCCCTCAGATTGTCTTAGAATAAACTTTATCTATCTCCTTTTCCAGATTGTAATCCACATGAGGCACGTTCTATGTTACTAATTCTTATGGATTAGTTTACTGACTAGCCTATAGTAAATGTTCACTAATTATAAATGAGTGATTTATGTTTTAGGAAGATAATTCTCTTGATAGCATGGAGAATTTTAATAAGGCCTCCATTTACCTTTTGATATAGCTTTGTTAATTTGTTTACTTGCCTGGGATAGTCAGCTAGTCAGAAAGCATTCATTGAATGTTTATGATTATGCTCTTTGCTAGGCACTGAGGTTACTTTAGTGTAGAGGAGTATGTGTTTCTGTACTCTTGGAATGTGAGGTCAGGATAATAAGAGAATTCCTTTTAGTATTCTTAAATTACATAATACCGACTGCCTTTGCTCATCTTTTATTTTCTATGATCTGGGATGCTCCAGCAGACAGAAGAGAAAGCAGACCAGAGCTTAAAAGCATATTTGCTTTTCAAAGCCAAACGAGACATGGTAGCGTTTTCGGACAGGAGCACAGTACCTTCATTTAAAAATGAGCAGTGGCAGCTGGGCTCGGTGGCTCATGCCTATAATCCCAGCACTTTGGGAGGCTGAGGTAGGTAGATCACCTGAGGTCAGGAGTTTGAGACCAGCCTGGCCAACACGGCGAAACCGCATCTCTACTAAAAACACACAGAAAATTAGCCGGACGACATGGTGGCGGACACCTGTAATCCCAGCTACTCAGGAGGCTGAGGAAGGAGAATCACTTGAACCCTGGAGGCGGAGGTCACAGTGAGCTGATACTGTGCCACTGTATTCCAGCCTGGGCAACGAAAGTGAAACTCTGTCTCAAAAAAAAAAAGGAGCAATGGCAGCTTTTTCTTTTCTTGCCAGCACCCAGAAAGTCTACTCTTCATATTGGAAAAGAGAGATTCAAGCATTTCATCAGATTTTAAGAGCCACCATGATTACTTTGGGTTTGAGTACATGAAGCCAACTGCTTAAGTGACAGGTTGGCTGAAATTTAACTTGTGCATGATTAATTAAAATATAAATTAGGGCTTTGGAGACTGTAGGCTTGAGAGCATATGACAGTGAATAATGATGACCTGCTGTATAACATCCAGTTAGTTGAAGGTGAGTTTTGGAACTAAAAATCTTTTTGTATGAAAACATTCCTTATAAATAAGGTAACTTTTGTGAGAATTAAAATATACCTGGGGGTTGATAGTATTTGAATAATCCATTATTTTTGTAGACAGCGAACATTTTTCTTATATAAGAGATAGTCAAGAAATACTTAATTTAGAAATAACTTGTTCTTAGAATGACTAACCCTCATAATGCTCTGTGTAATACCATCCCTTTGTTCATATTGTCAGAACTGTCTTGTCATTGTGAGAATCAGCAGTCTTAAAGTCACTGAGGGTAGGGGAAGAAATGTCAGATATTTTTGAAAAATTGTGGCCTTAAAGGTAAAGTAAGGAAAGCTATGAAAATCAGGAACTGCTTAGGTGATGTCATCTTGGGAGTTGGCTCCCAGGCATGTATGGTCAGTCTGTGTATTAGTCCCTGGCCTAATTCCACCCTCCCCCTTCCTCATCACTACCTGAAAATGTTCACATCTCCTTTCCCCAACTCATATTTTGACCAGCTGGGTCTTATTTGGATTAACAGGCTTCTTTTTTCACCTGAATGCTAGTATTATACTATGGTATGAATAATAGTCACAGGTTGAACATCACAAATCCAAAAAACCTCCAAAATCCAAAAGATTTTGGGCATTGAATGATGTTCAACGGAGATGATTGGAACCTTTTGGATTTTGGGTTTTCAGATTTGGGATGGTCAACCAGTATGCAAATATTCCAAAATCTTAAAAAAAAAATTCAAAATCTAAAATACTTCTGGTCCCAGGCATTTTAGATAAGGGATACTCAACTTGTACGATAGAGAATTTGGGGACAGCATGAGAGACAGCACAAAGGACAGGAAAGGACTACAAGAAAGTGTGAAGGTACCAGAAGACAAACTTGTCTGGAGTTCTTGTTACAGGAAAGGAGGAGGAGGTGATAGCTCTCACCCATATTGCCATTTGGTTTCTGGATTCAAAACACAATACTATATAGTAGTAATGGTAGTACCATGGATCAGCCCTGTTATCCATACTCCAAATTTGTTAATTTAAGAAATATAGATTGAGCATCTATATTTGTGCAGGTTACTGTACTAGGTGCAAAGGCTACATCTGTAAATAAATTCTTTTTTGATGTTTAGATTCTGAGTAAATTATATATTATGCTAGAAAATGATCAATGAGATGGGGAAAAATACAGAACAAGATAAGATCAGGAGTGGTAGGTTGCAATTTTAACTAGAATAGTGAGAATACTCATTGAAAAGGTGAGATTTAAGCAAAGACATGAAGGATATGAGGATGTAAACTGTGTAGATGTCTGAGGAAGAGCCTCTAGGCCAAGGGAACAGTCAATGCAATGGCCCTAAAGTGTGAGCATGCCTTATGTGTTGAAGAACAGGAAGGAGGTCAGTGTGGATGGATCAGAGTGATTGAGCAGAGCACTGGAAAATGAGGTTAGAGATGCCGGGGATGACATCACAGAGCCAGTGCAAAGTCTTTGATTTTTATGCTGAGTGAAGCCAGTGGAGGGTTTTGAATAGGGTAGAGTGATGTGATCTAACTTAGCTTTACATTTTGTTTCTCTCTTATTCATTTTATTATGAACATTTTCAAATGTAGAAAAGAGTGAGTAGTATAATGAATTCTTACAACCCCATCACCTAGAATTAAGTTTATTAACATGTTGCCATATTAAAAATATTAATTTAGGTTACAAATATCATGAAAACTTCTTCCTAAATACTATAGTTCACAGTTTTTAAAACGAAGGACGTTTTTCTTTTTTTTTTCTTTTTTTTTTTTTGAGACAGAATTTTGCTCTTTTTTTTTTTTTTTTTGAGATGGAGTTTCGCTCTTGTTAACCCAGGCTGGAGTGCAATGGCACGATCTCGGCTCACCGCAACCTCCGCCTCCTGGGTTCAGGCAATTCTCCTGCCTCCGCCTCCTGAGTAGCTGGGATTACAGGCACACACCACCATGCCCAGCTAATTTTTTGTATTTTTAGTAGAGATGGGGTTTCACCATGTTGACCAGGCTGGTCTCGATCTCTTGACCTCGTGACCCACCCGCCTCGGCCTCCCAAAGTGCTGGGATTACAGGCTTGAGCCACCGCGCCCGGCCGAGAATTTTGCTCTTGTTGTCCAGGCTGGAGTGCAATGGTGTGATCTCAGCTCACTGCAACCTCTGCCTCCTGGGTTCAAGCGATTGTCCTGCCTCAGCCTCCCAAGTAGCTGGGATCACAGGCATACACCACCATGCCTGGCTAATTTTGTGTTTTTCGTAGAGACAGGGTTTCTCCATGTTGGTCAGGCTGGTCTCGAACTCCCGACCTCCCGACCTCAGGTGATCTGCCCGGATCAATTTCATACCTAACTGGATTACTGTCATATAATAAACCTAGACTGTATTCGTATTTTCCAGATTGTCTCCAAAGTGCGTTTTATGGCTGGTCTGTTTAAATGATGGTCTGACCAAGGACCACATGTTGTATTTGACTGTCAAGATTCTTCGTCTCTTTTAATTTAGAATAGTTTCCCACCCTCTCCATATTTTAATGGCATTGACTTACTGATGAGACCATTCCCTAGAAGACCCCATCTTTTGGATTTATCTAATTCCTTTTTCATCTTACATGTTTTTATTTGCTGTATTTGTTATATACCTGGAGTTAGGTCTAAAGGCTTGATTATGTTCACGTAAAATATTAATGGCAAAAAAATACTTCATAGATTGTGATATTAATAACACCTAATGTTTGACTGTCTTTAAATGATTCAGTAAGTTGGTGACAGTCTGATCCTTCAGTTATACAATGGCATCCCCCTACCCACCCACTGCCTTTCCCTTCAATAACAAATTTTCTGCAGCTTGATGCTTTGGCAGCCTGTGAATACCCAGTTTCTCACCAACTTTACATTAAATGGTTTAGAATCCGTGGATGACCTTTGCTTGAGACAATTTTCCCCTTAGGGGTTCCAAATTGGTGACTTACTAATTATATCATGCCCTATATATTTATTATTTGTCATTCTTCTAATAAAGAAGAGTTGTCCTTTACTAACTTAGGCTGTTTGCTCTCCTTGAAATACAGTTCCTACTGGAAAGGTAGGACAAATGATTAATATTTTCCCACTGATTGCCAGCTATCAGAGTAAGGAGTTTCTTCAATAGCAACCTCCAATAGTGATATGAGTGTGTGTATGTGTGTGTGTTGTGTGTATATGTGTGTGTGTGAGAGAGAATGTATGTGTGTGTGTGTGTGTGTGTGTGAGTGATTGTTTAGGTTTTATTTATTTATTTATTTATTTTTTTTTTTTGAGACGGAGTTTTGCTCTTGTTACCCAGGCTGGAGTGCAATGGCGCGATCTCGGCTCACCGCCACCTCCGCCTCCTGGGCTCAGGCAATTCTCCTGCCTCAGCCTCCTGAGTAGCTGGGATTACAGGCACACGCCACCATGCCCAGCTGATTTTTTGTATTTTTAGTAGAGACGGGGTTTCACCATGTCGACCAGGATGGTCTCGAACTCTCGACCTCTTGATCCACCCGCCTCGGCCTCCCAAAGTGCTGGGATTACAGGCTTGAGCCACTGTGCCCGGCGATTGTTTAGGTTTTCAATGGATCAATCTGATAGTGTGTGGCAGCAGTGAATGTTGATGAGATTCTGAATGTATTTGAAGATAAACCAGTAGTGTTTGCTGATGGATTGGATACAGAATGTGAGAAAGTAGAGTTAAGGACTATTCTGAAGTTTCTTGGACTGAGCAGTTAAAAAGATAGTGTTGTCACCAATTTAGGGAAAATTTCAGGTGGATTGGGTTTGAAGTGTTGGGAGTGAGAATTATGAATTCAGTTTGGGCATGTTAAGCTTGAGATGTCTCTGAGACATACAAGTGTAGATAATTGACATATAGATCTGAGTAAGTAATTGGATATAGGTCCTGGTGTTCAAGAGAATAGAGTAGGCCAGAAATGGAAATGTGGGTATCAAAAGCATATAGATGCTATTTAAAGATATGACATTGGATGAAATCACTAAGGGTTGTATATAGAGAGGCAAGAGAACTAAGGATTAAGCCCTGGGGCACTCCAGTGTTAAGGGTCTAGGAGAAGACAAGGAACCAGCAAATAAGTTAGATGAGGAACAACATGTAAAGTAGGAGGAAAACAGAGAATGTGTCATTTTGGAAGCTAAATGGAGGAAGGAACGATTAACTCTGTCAAATGCCTCTGATAGGTCATTTAAGGACTGAAAATTGACCATTGGGTTTATCATCAGGGAGGTCAAAACTAGCAGTTTTGGTGGAATTGGGTGATATTAAGGGAGAATGGGAAGAGTAGAATTGGAGACGGTGACAATTGACAACTTAAGCAGTTGCTACAAAGGGGTGCAGACAAAACAGGGTGGTAGATGGCAAGGGAAGTGGGCTTGAGAGATTTTTTCAGATGGGAGAGAGAACACATTCGTTTGCTAATGGGTATGACTGAGTGGAAAGGGGAGAATTGGTGATACAGGGGATAGAGGTGAGAATTATTTGGAGCAGTGTTCGTGAGGATAGAGAAAATGGAGTTTAGTGCTTGAGTGGATTAACTATATAGGAGGATAGAGAGTTTATCATAACAGGTATAAAGGAAGTACATGTAGGTATAGTTGGGTAGGTGTGATTGGGAGTTTGTAGAAGTCCAGTTGATCTAATTTTCTTACTGAAGTAGAAAGCAAGGACATCAGCTGAGAGGATGAGAGAGGAGGTATTGGAGGTTAGGAGAGAGGTAGGGAAGTACAGTTATGTGCTGCATAGTGATGTTTCGCTTAAAAATGGACCACATATATGACAGTGGTTGCATAAGATTATAATGAAATAGAAACACATAGCTGAAGAAGAGGCCCAAGAAAAGGAAACTACAGGAGAAGAACCCCCAAGAAAATTCACAGGAAAGGGTTTAGCAGAAGTTTTTGCAGACTTCAGCAAGCTCCTTAACAAGTTTCAAAACATGGGCCGGGCATGGTGGCTCATGCCTGTTATACCAGCACTTTGGTAGGCCGAGGTGGGTGGATTGCTTGAGGTCAGGAGTTTGAGACCAACCTGGCCAACATGGTGAAACCCCGTCTCTACCAAAAATGGAAAAATTAGCTGGGCATGGTGGTGCACGCCTGTAATTCCGGCTACCAGGGTGGCTGAGGCAGGCGAATCACTTGAATCCAAGAGGTGGAGATTGCAGTGACCCGAGATAGTGCCACTGTACTCCAGCCTGGGTGACAGAGCATGACTCCATCTCAAAAATAAACAAAAACAAAAAAGTTTGAAAACATGGACCTCAACACTGACTAACGTTTTTATTAATAGAAAGGAATGTACATGGTGCATTAACCACTTACAAGCAAATTTGTAATATTGCCCCTAAACATCTTCCAGTGGGACAAGATGTGGAGGTGGAAGACAATGATATTGATGATTCTGATCCTGTGTAGGCCTAGGCTCGTGTATGTTTGTATCTTAGTTTTTAACAAAAATGTTTAAAAAGCTTAAATTTATTTATTTATTTTTGAGACGGAGTTTCGTTCTTGTAGTCCAGGCTGGAGTGCAAGTGGCACGATCTCGGCTCACTGCAACCTCTGCCTCCCTGATTCAAGCAATTCTCCTGCCTGAACCTCCTGAGTATCTGGGATTACAGGTGTCTGCCACCATCCTTGGCTAATTTTTTAATTTTTGTTTTTAGTAGAGATGTGGTTTTACCATGTTGACCAGGCTGGTTCAAACTCCTGACCTCAGGTGATCCACCTGCTTCGGCCTCCCAAAGTGCTGGGATTACAGATTTGAGCCACCGTGCCTGGCCAACAAATCTTGGGGGGAAAAAAAGTATAGAATAAGAATGTGAAGAAAAAATATTTTGTACGGCTGTACAGTGTGTTTGTGTTTTAAGCTAAGCATTATTGCAGAAAGTCAAAAAGCTTAAAAATATTAAGTTTATGAGGTAAAAAATTACAGTAAGCTAAGCTTAATTTATTGAAGAAATATTTTAAAAAATAAATCTAATGTAACCTATGTATATAGTGTTTATAAAATATATAGTAGTGTACAGCAATGTCTTAGGTCTTTATATTCACTCACTGACTTATCCAGAGCACCTTCTGGTCCTGCACACTCCATTCGTGGTGGGTGTCCTACACAGGTATACCATTGTAAATCTTTTATACTGTAATTTTTTCTGTTCCTTTTCTATGTTTAGAGGTTTAGATACACAAACACTTATCATTGTGTTGCAATTGCCTATAGTATTCAATATAGAAACTTGATATACAGGTTTATAGCCTAGGAGCAATAGACTGTTCCATATAGCCTACATGTATAGTAGGTTATGTACCATATAGGTTTGTATAAGTATGCTCTAAAGATGTATTCCTCAGAATGTATCTCCATTGTTAAGTGATGCATGACTGCAGTTGAGTGAATGGCTGAGAGAAATGGAGTATGTTTGTCCGGCAGCAATGGGCCCATTTGAGGTCAGATACAATTGACATTATGGAAGGATTGTCACTATTGGTGATAATAAGATTTAGGATATGGAGGAAGTGGTTAAGATAGGATAAAGAAGATCTTCAGAAGAGGAAGTGTTCAGGAGAACCAAGAGGCTATGTGGTAGAAGGCTCACCTACATGTATTTGAAAGTCTCCAAAAGTTAAGAATTGCAGTCAGAGAGAGTGACAGAGGCTAAGATCGTTGCAGAATGGAGGGCATTTGACTCAAGGGTCCATAAATGGCAACAACAGGACATCGCTGAAAATGGCATAGTAGGAACTCCAGAGCTCTGTCTCTCCAAAAACAACATAATGAAGTGAAAAAATCCTGTCAGTCAACTTTGCTGTTGCCTTATTATTCTCCAGTCGTTTCCCTGGTTGTTGTAAGGTTTTTACTATATTCCAGAGCTCTGCAGAGTTGATTGAGAGTGCTGTGGCATTTTAAATTGCATACCTACTAGCCTCCACACCCAGATCAGTGGTGACCAGGATGATAGAAGCCCACACTCCTAGTGCAGGTTGCTAACGCTAGAGGGAGCAAAGAATTGTGTTTGTGGGTTTTAATCTGGCTAGCTGCTCCCTGGACCAACATAGGGGCCTACCTTTGTATCTTTTGACTGGGAATATTCCCAGAGCTGGGGTGGCTTTTGCCAAAAGCACTTAAAAGCACAGTTATTGTCTGCAGTAGCCTGGAGCAAAGGAAAACAGTTCAGACAATCGGTAGTGAGACTGAAAAGCCTGAGAAGGAAGACATTAGAAAAGAGATACTTGGGGAAAAAGAGCTTTTTAAAAAGCTGCCATATATACCAGGAAATGAAGAAGGTCATGCACATGCCCAGAAGAGGCCAACAGAAACCCTAAGCTTTCTCTTCTGGCTCTGAGTAAGCAGGAAGTGAAGACTGAGGCAGAGTTGTGAATGGTCTGGTCAAACTTTGAGGAGTGTCCTAATGCAGAGCCAATCTGCAAAGACTAGGAGTGTATTTTCTCTCTTTTCCCATTTATTTTTTGCTCCAGGTCTTTAAAAAAAAAACTGTCAATATGCTAGTTGGTCGCTAAGCTAATAGAACATAGATTCAAGTGACCACATGTGATGAAGAATACAGTCTTTACAAAAAGAGTTTATAAAAGTCACTAAACACACACACACACACACACACAATAAATCCACAAAAGGCAACATCAGCCAACCTCTGGGTATTGGCGGGGGTGGAGAACAATTTGATTTCCATAGTTGCTACATAATATTCAGTATGTCCAGTTTTTAACAAGAAATAATGAGGCATGGAAATAAACAATGTTAAGTGACTCATTGACAGGAAAAAAGAAATTAATAGAAACTTTCTTCGAGGACGTTAGGCAGTGGATTTACTAGATAAGATTTTTTTTTTTTTTTTGGAGACGGAGTCTCCCTCTGTCACCCATGCTGTAGTGCAGTGGCACAGTCCTGGCTCACTGCAACCTCTGTCACCTGGGTTCAAGCGATTCTCCTGCCTCAACCTCCCGAGTATAGCTGGGACTACAGGTGTGCGACAGGGTTTTACCATTTTGGCCAGGCTGGTTTCAAACTCCTTACCTCAATTGATTCGCCTGCCTTGGCCTCCCAAAGTGTTGGGATTATAGGCATGAGCCACTACGCCTGGCCTAGATAAGGAATTTAAATCAAGGGTCCTAAATTGTTTTATGAGCTAAAAGAAACCAGGAGTGTGCTGTCTCACCAAATAGAGAACATCCATAAAGAGATGCCAGATTATAAAAAGGAACCAAACACATTCTCGAGTTGAAAAGTACAATAACTGAAATAAAAAATTCACTGTAGAGGTTCAGCAGAAGATTTGAGCAGCCAGAAGAAGCCAAGACAAAGAAATAAAAAACACTGGTTAAAGTAACTCTAGGTAAAATATAAAAGCCAGCATTACATTTGTGGTTTATAACTCCTGTTTTTTTCCTATATAATTCAGAAGACAAAGACATAAAATAATAATTATAAATGTTTAAAAAATATTTGACTTATTTTAGATTCGGGGTACATTTATTACCTAGGTATATTGTGTGATGCTGAAGTCTGGGGTACAATTTATCCCATCACCAGGTTATAAATCTGACAAATGGCACACTATAAAAATGTAATTTGTTTCTGAAGACACTTCAAAAAAAAGAAAAAAAAAGTAATTTGTAACTAACAATAGATGGGGAGGGTCAGAGATGTATAGGTGCAGAGGTTTTATACACTACTGAAGTGAAGTTGGCATTAATTCAAACTAGGTGGTTTTGAGTTTAAAATGTTAATTGTTATACCCAAAGGAACCACTAAGAAAATAATTAAAAACTAAACAGAAAAGAGGAGCAGGGGATCAAAATGGTACACACACAGAAAATCAAACAAAAAAGGCAGTGATGGAGGAAATGAGGAACAAAAATATGACAAATAGAAAACAGCAAAATGGTAAAAGTTCATACTTATCTGTAATTATTTTGAATGTAAATGGATAAAACTAAAAGGCAAGAGTTTGGCAGGATGTATAAAAAAGCATGATACAACTATGTACTGTGTATAAGGAACTCACTTTAGATCTAGAGATACAAATAGTTTGAAACTGAAAGTATGGAAACATATTCTGTGCAAGCATTATGCTGAAGAGAACTAGGGTGGCTATACTAATATGAAAGTAGACTTTAAGACAATTTTTCACAATGAAAGACATTATATAATGGTAAAGTGAATAACCCATTGAGAAGAAATAACAGTTATAAACATACATGTACCAAACAACAGAGCCTTAGAGAATTTGAAGCAAACATTGACATAATTGAAGGAAACATAGTTCTGTAATTATTGGACATTTTCATACCCTACTTCCATTAATGGTTAGAATAACCATTACTTGACAAAAGATGAATAAGAAAATAGAAGACTTGAACAAGGTTATAAACCAATTAGACCTAATATATAGAACATTACATCCAACAACAGCATCTACATTCTCAATGCACATGGAACATTATTTAGAAGAGAAAATATATTAGGCCACAAAACAAGTCTCAGTTGAAATCATACAAAATGTCATCTCTGATCACAACCGAATGAAACTAGATTGCAACGGCAGTGGGAGTAGTGAGTAATATGAAATTCAAAACTGGGAGGATAGAGGGAGAATAGTCTGGAAGCAACAATAAAAAGCAAAAAGAAAACTGCCACATCACCTCCAGGCCCGGTGGTGTGAGGCGTCTGAGGAAAACAGCTACCATTTAACTGGGTTACAATGGCAGTGGTGTTCTCAGGGTGAACCAGGCTCTTATGTGAACACCACAGTAAAAAGAACCTTTAGATGAGGTTTGGATATAGAGAATTTTGCTGAGAATGGATCATGAATTCCATAAGGTAGGATGGGACAGACAGGGATTGTGCATAACAGTATGTGGATGAGAGTGTGGGTCATATTGTGGTGGTTTATTTAAATAAGGATGACGGGAGTAATGAATGTGACCCTGGTACATTCAAGTCAGGTAGTGGAGGAGAGGTTGTCAATAAGTTAAATAAGTTTTCATGAGTTTGCTTTGAAACCCTGGCCACAGTTTGTTTAGTATCAAAATGTTTTGATACTAAATAGCCATTTATAAACATTCATTTTTACATGTTTTAAAAATTTTTTCGAGATGGAGTCTCTCTTTGTCACCCAGGTTGGAGTGCAGTGGTGTGATCTGGGCTCACTGCAGCCTGTGCCTCCCGGGATGAGTGATTCTCCTGCCTCAGCTTCCCAAGTAGCTGGAATTACAGGTGCCCACCACCATGCCCGGCTAATTTTTGTATTTTTAGTAGAGATGAGGTTTCACCATGTTGGGCAGACTGATCTCGAACTCTTGACCTCAGGTGATCTGCTCATCTTGGCCTTGCAAAGTGCCAGGATTACAGGTGTGAGCCACCGTGCCTGGCCTATAAACAAACATTTAGAATTAGGAAACTATTGTTACATTGAAGACATCTCATCTGTTTTATTTATTTATTTTAATTAAAATTTTTTTTAAATTTTTTTGCATTCTGTTTTTTTTTAGCTACTGCAAAATCAACATCTCATCTGTTTTAAAAAATAGAGTGAAACAATGCCTTCTATAAATGATATGCATTAGTTTGGTTGGCTTTGTATTTATTTGCATAATAATCATAATTGTCAGAGGAACCTTACATACAAAAGGCCTCATTTTCAGTATTGAGTATAAACAGAACATAGTGTATTGTCACTGTTTGCTTTTTATTCACATTTGGCCAGTTAGTTATTGCCAGTTATTCTCACTTCACTGTTCCATTCATCTGACCTCAGCAGTGTAAAAATGAGCTTTGAAAATTTATAGCATTCAAAGATTCTTCTGTTTCTATGTAGGGTCCCCATGGCTGGCCTGAAATTGACTTTGCCATTCTGTATTTTAAGACATCGATTTATTCATCTGTAATATTTATGTAACACCTGTTTTGTGGGGAATGTCAACTGACAGCCAGATATACTTAGCATAAAACCCAAGAAAGCAAATTATAGGAAGAAAAATATAAAGCAAATGTTGATGATTGTTCTGCACTTCTCAGTTTGTCTGTCTGCATCTCCACTGAGAACTAACTTGAAAAAGCAAGTTAAGAAAACAGACATATATCAGCCAGGTGTGGTGGCTCATGCCTGTAATGTCAGCACTTTGAGTGGCTGAGGTGGGAGGATTGCTTGAGCACAGGAGTTCGAGATCAGCCTGGGCAACATAGTGAGACCCTATGTCTATTAAAAAAAAAATAGCCATTTGTGGCATGTACCTATAGTTCCAGCTACTCAGGAGGCTGAGGTGGGAGGATCACTTGAGCCTGGGAGGTCAAGGCTGCAGTCAGCCATGATCATACCATTGCACTCCAGCCTGGGTGACGGAGTAAGACCCTGTCTCAAAAAACAAAAAACAAAAAACACAAAAACCAGAAAAGAAAACACACATGTAAACAAAACTGCAGACTAAATCTTGTGCATTATGAAATCTCACTTATTCTGTTTAATTGTTAGATTTTATTTAAATGTTAACATGCACTGTAAATTGTGTTCATTTTTGAAATTGCTTTCCTTGTGTTCTTTAGAAGATGTTCCAGTGTGAAAGGGGATGTTGGGATAATCTTGTCTTAAATTCAGATGTTTGGTAAGATAAGAGCAATGAAACATTTTCTTGGCCTGAAGTATTTGATCTAATTGTTCTTAATTATTGGTAGGTGAAGGATATTGCTTTAATTATCCTTTCTGCACTAAGTGGAAACTTTTTTTTTTTTTTTTTTAAATATTTCTAGGAACCAAATGGCGAGACACCATCATCTTTATACAGAGTTGCAGCCGTACTTCTACAATTTAATCTTATTGATTTAGATGATCTTTATGTACATGTAAGTCTAGTGGGCTGCTAAGAATATTTGGTTGTCTGTCCAAAGGGTGGGGAAGAGGAGTTAGTAGCCACACAGCACCCCCAGGGTTGGTTCGGTTCTAGGTTCTCAAGTTTTACTCTTTGAAGCCCCAATACATTGTTGCTTTGTGTTTACTCTATAAAGTGAATGAATTTAGTTCTTTTCAGCAGTCTATGAAAATTAAATACCTTTTTGGTCACTTTTACGAAGTTGCAGTTTGGATATGAAGTTCAAGTTCTTAATTGTCATCAAGGCATATCTCGTGGGGAGTGAGGCCAAGTTCTAACCAATGTGGTTTTAAGCCTCTTTATTATCTACAAATGATGGGAAATACAGGGTTACCTTTATACTGTTTCTTTCTCTCTAAAATATTAATTTTAGGCATTCAGGATGAATGGGGAACTTTGTTAGTGTATTTTTATTTTTAGTATATGTAAAAAATATTTTTCTTGTGTTATTCCTGTGTACTAAATGACTTATGCTTTTACTGTTGTGACAGATGGACCTTTAGTTTAATGACAATTTAGCCATCAGCTTTAAAATCTAGGCTAATAGTATATAAATTCCTCTTCTATTAGGTTTTGCATTAGGATATCAATTAATTATTATTATTTTTTTTTTTGAGACGGAGTTTCGCTCTTGTTACCCAGGCTGGAGTGCAATGGCGCCATCTTGGCTCACCGCAACCTCCGCCTCCCGGGTTCAGGCAATTCTCCTGCCTCAGCCTCCTGAGTAGCTGGGATTACAGGCACGTGCCGCCATGCCCAGCTAATTTTTTGTATTTTTAGTAGAGACGGGGTTTCACCATGTTGACCAGGATGGTCTCGATCTCTCGACCTCGTGATCCACCCGCCTCGGCCTCCCAAAGTGCTGGGATTACAGGCTTGAGCCACCGCGCCCGGCCTCAATTAATTATTTTTTTGAGATGGAGTTTCGCTCTTGTTGCCCAGGCTGGAGTACAATGGCGTGATCTCTGCTCACTGCAACTTCTGCCTCCCGGATTCAAGTGATTCTCCTACCTTAGCCTCCTGAGTAGCTGGGATTACAGGCGCTTGCCACCATGCCTGGCTATTTTCTTTTTTCTAATTTTTAGTAGAGATGGGGTTTTGCCACGTTGGTCAGGCTGGTCTTGAACTCCTGACCTCAGGTGATCTGCCTGCCTTGGCTTCCCAAAGTGCTAGGATTATAGGCATGAACCACTGCACCCGGCTGATATCTATTAATTTAAAACAAATATATCCAAAGATGATATCATCTTCAATGCCTTTGAAATCACTTTATTAACATCATTGCCTATTTTTGTATACTGTGGCTACAGGTTGAATAAAACTTGGTCTCTACCTTGGAAATAGTCATAGTCTAGCAAAGGACAAAAACATTTTGCATTATTTAATAGGTACTCTATTGGAGACATTCACAAAGCTCAGAATAGATAGTGACTCTATCTGTCGGGGCGGGGGTTTGGAAGACTTTCCCAGACTAGTGATGTTGAACTGGGATCTTGATAGACAAGTAGGGTCATCTAGGCTGAAAAGGTAGAACACTTTGTAGGTAGAATGAACTGAGTAAAGGCAGGAGATTTAAAAAAATTTTTATTTATTTATTTATTTATTTATTTATTTATTTGAGGCTGGGGGGAGATGGAGTCTCATTGTCGCCCAGGCTGGAGTGCAGTGGCACAGTCTTGGCTCACTGCAACCTCCCCCTTCTGCGTTCAACCTATTATTTTGCCTCAGTTTCCCAAGTAGCTGGGAGGCGCATGCCACCATGCCTGACTAATTTTTGTATTTTTAGTAGAGGTGGGGTTTCACTGTATTTTTAGTAGAGACTGAGTTTCAGCATGTTGGCCAGACTGGTCTTGACCTCCTGACCTCAGGTGATCCGCCTGCGTGGCCTCGCAGAGTGCTGGGATTACAGGTGTGAGACGCAGTGTTGGTCAAGGTGGGAGATTTGAAAAGGCTTTTTTATCCCTTTATGGGACTGTCAGGAAGCTCAGAGTGGTTGGAGCCTAGGGTAATAGATAGGGGGAATGAGGATGGAATAGATAAGAGCTAAACTGTTAAGGGCTTAAGTGACATAGGAAGGAGTCTGGATTTTTCTTTTGGGAGTGGAGAACCATTTAGTACTTAAAGGAGAGATGTGATATACAAATAGAATATGGAAAATTGGTCAGAAAGGGAGAATTTGAAAACAGAGGTATGACTTCAGAGGGAAGTATAGACTGGCATATGTGGAAAGTACAAATTGATAGATTTATTACTGATATGATTGCATTTAACACTAAATGTAAGCAGACGAAGTGCTCCTGTTAATATGACAAGGATTGTCAAATGGGATTAAAAATTAGTTTATTATTTGATAAACAACTGAAACCTAAGGATAATGAAATGTTGATAGTAAAAGGATGAGAAAATATATCAGCAAACTTACTATTGTTGGACAAAATAGACTTTTTGGCAAAAGAAGATAAAGAGGGCCACTTCATAATAACGAGGTTGGCCGGGCGCGGTGGCTCATGCCTGTAATCCCAGCACTTTGGGAGGCCGAGGTGGGTGGATCACGAGGTCAGGAGATCGAGACCATCCTGGTCAACATGGTGAAACCCTGTCTCTACTAAAAATACAAAAAAATAGCTGGGCATGGTGGCGCGTGCCTGTAATCCCAGCTACTCAGGAGGCTGAGGCAGGAGAATTGCCTGAACCCAGGAGGCGGAGGTTTCAGCGAGCCGAGATCGCGCCATTGCACTCTAGCGTGGGTAACAAGAGGGAAACTCTGCCTCAAAAAAAAAAAAAAAAAAAAAAAAAAAATCATAATAACGAGGTTGTGTTCACTAGCAAGATAAAACAGTTCTAACTTCTCATGTACCTGATGACATGTTCTCAAAATACACAGAAATACAAGTTGAGAGAACTATATGAAGAAACAGTTTGTAATCGTCTGGGTAAAAGATAAGGACCTATGGCTGGGTGCGGTTGCTCACACCTGTAATCCTAGCACTTTGGGAGGCTGAGGCAGGCAGATCACCTGAGGTCAGGAGTTTGAGAGCAGTCTGACCAACACGGTGAAACCCTGTCTCTACTAAAAATACAAAATTAGCTGGGCGTGGTGGCACATGCCTGCAATCCCAGCTACTTGGGAGGAGAGCTGGAGAATTCTCCTGAGGCAGGAGAATCGCTTGAACCTAGGAGGCAGAGGTTGCAGTGAGCTGAGATCACACCATTGCCCTCCAGCCTAGGAAACCGGGGGTGAGGGGGCGGGCGCGGGTGAAAAAAAAAAAAAAGGACCTGTGTCAGGTGTATAAGTACAGCAATAAAAACGTGTTTGATTGCCAGGGGAGAACATACAAAATGAGGAAAAGTCTTGCTTACTTCTTGGCACCAGTCCATAGCGACTTTCCTCTCTCTCTCTCTTTTTTTTTTTAAATTAATGGAATGAAATCTATAATGTTTACTATTTCATTGTTTTCATTTACCGTTCACATTAAACCTAGTTAATGAAATAGATTATGCATTTGTAGGGGGTAGGAACACTTACAGCTTATAGTGACTAGCAGAAACTACTAAGTAATGGTTTGTTGGCTGAATTTTTCTTTGTGTCAGGGTTATTTTATATATGTCTACATTAATTATCTTCCGCTCGTACAAGGTGACTGTACATGAGATACTTGAGCCTTTTTCATAATGGAGGGTTGACTATGCACATAGTTATTTTCTTTTGCAGTAAACTAGTAACTAGCTTGTGACTTGAGTTTAATAAGCTCCCAGAAAAAAGTGAGATGTCCAGTTACTAATAATTTTTTTACTTGAAAATTTTCATTTAGAGGATTTAAATTAATCCCTTTGTGTTATTCAGCAGCTCACTTCTCCAAAATTGGATCTATATTGCAGTGCTCTATTTGATTTGAACTTTAGCGTTTAATGGGGAAATTTGTAATGTTTTTAATAGAACTATATATTTTCTTGGGTAAATTAATAAACTTAATGGTAAACATCACTGTTGTGGTATTATATTACTTTAGGGACTATCAGAAGATGTGAAACTTTGAGCTGCGACTTGATTTTAAAAGGCGTTTAGAATTCAGGTACTCAATTCTGTGAAAATAACTGAAATTTACTTTGAAGGCAAATAATCATAAATAAGTCTTCTTATTTATAGTTTTATCAGTTAAAAATTGTTTGCTTTTTATATGAGCAAGTAGTAGGTATTAGGTGTTATATGAAATTTTAATGAACCATTTTTAGCTTCTTCCGGCTGATAATTGCATTATGGATGAACACAAACGAGAAATTGCGGAAGCTAAGCAAATTGTTAGAAAACTTACTATGGTTGTGTTGTCTTCTGAAAAAATGGATGATCGAGAGAAAGAAAAGGAGAAAGAAGAGGAGAAAGTAGAGAAGGTATGTAATTCATTCTAGTAAAATTAACACTGTCTTTTGGATTTTGAATTACGAATTTTTTTTTTTTTTTTTTTTTTTGAGACGGAGTTTCGCTCTTGTTACCCAGGCTGGAGTGCAATGGCGCGATCTCGGCTCACCGCAACCTCCGCCTCCTGGGTTCAGGCAATTCTCCTGCCTCAGCCTCCTGAGTAGCTGAGATTACAGGCACGTGCCACCATGCCCAGCTAATTTTTTGTATTTTTAGTAGAGACGGGGTTTCACCATGTTGACCAGGATGGTCTCGATCTCTCGACCTCGTGATCCACCCGCCTCGGCCTCCCAAAGTGCTGGGATTACAGGCTTGAGCCACTGCGCCCGGCTTTTTTTTTTTTTTTTGAGACGGAGTTTCGCTCTTGTCACCCAGGCTGGAGTGCAATGGCGTGATCTCGGCTCACCGCAACCTCCGCCTCCTGGGCTCAGGCAATTCTCCTGCCTCAGCCTCCTGAGTAGCTGGGATTACAGGCACGCGCCACCACGCCCAGCTAGTTTTTTTGTATTTTTAGTAGAGATGGGGTTTCACATGTTGACCAGGATGGTCTCGATCTCTCGACCTCATGATCCACCCGCCTCGGCCTCCCAAAGTGCTGGGATTACAGGCTTGAGCCACCGCGCCCGGCCTGAATTACGAAATTTAACTTCTAAATAGTCAATTATGGAAGAATAATTTCTTAGTTTTCATTTTGCTGAAACCTCATTTCTGCATCATTTGCTACAGTGATTTTATTTTTAATCTGAATGGTACCTTTTTAAGAGAAGCTGTCATATTTTTTCTTGTATAAATTTCAAAATGTTTTCTAAGTAAAATCACAAGATGTATTGACTTTATCCTTTTTGTATTAGTGGCCCTCAGATCCTAAAGGGATTCTCAAAGATGATGAATTCTGGTTTCCTGTGGCATGTCATAACATTAAGTAGAACTTAATTCCAAGTCTGTAAACTGTAATGCCTGTGTATGCTAAGGGAAAAAGCAGATCTTGGTTTTTTTCTCTCTTTTTTTTTTAAATTATTATTACTTTTGAGACAGGGTCTCACTTTGTAACTTGGGCTGGAGTGCAGTAGCGTAATTACAGCTCATTGCAGCCTTCTACCTCCTGGGCTCAAGTGATTCTCCCGCCTTAGCCTCCTGAGTAGCTGGAACTATAGGCACGTGCCACTATGCCTGGCTGATTTTTGTATTTTTTTGTAGAGATGGGGTTTCGCCGTGTTGCCCAGGCTTGTCTCAAACTTCCTAGTTCAAGTGATCTGCCCACCTCGGCCTCTCAAGTTGCTGAGACTATAGGTGTGAGCCAATGCGTCTGGCCTTGATGTTTTTTCAATAGCTAAAAATTTTGATTGTACTTTCAGGAAAATACTGTTCAATTTCCCATGAATAGCAATTTTTTTTTTGACGTGTTGCTTAGCTCAATTTTTTAAGTGAAAAAGTATTAAGATTTCTTAATGTCTGTATCCTGTGTATCTTAGTTTTGACTATTCATTTTTAGCCACCTGATAACCAAAAACTTGGCTTGTTGGAAGCCTTATTAAAGATCGGTGACTGGCAACATGCACAGAACATTATGGATCAGATGCCTCCATACTATGCAGCTTCACATAAGCTAATAGCACTTGCTATTTGCAAGCTCATTCACATAACTATTGAACCTCTCTACCGAAGGTATGTGACTGTATACTTTACTAATCATTGAGGTAGAAATAGTTTGGGACTACAACAGAATCTATATGTGTATTGATCTTATCTCCTCAAACCAAGCCTGTATTTTAGTACCTTTTATCAAAAGATAAGACCTGTTCACAGAATGTATCAGTCTAATGCATATAAATCAGCGACTTGTCTTCTAACGTCTAGACCAGGGGTTTTAGAATTTGTGCTGCTGTGTAGTCTAAAAACTATAGGTTAGACTTCTAGGTTGGGTTAGTTCCTTTGAGAGTTGCAACTCCAATCTTCTGGTTTTGACTTTTCCTCCTCTCAGTAGGTGGGAGGGGCAAAGAATTCCTGAGGTTTTTTTCTTAGTATAATTTTTCTCTATCCTGGCTGAGTGGCTCTGAGTGAGGACATTGCTTCTCTGATTCTCTCATCTTTCCTGGCATATAGGCTGCTGTTCCAGAAATTACTAGTGCAGCCTCCCTTACCATCCCCAGTTATTGTGTTGTCTAGTCCTTTAGCTTTCTGCCTACTTACTGGGTACTTAGGAGCACTATTTTTTTTTTTTTTTTTTTTTTTGAGACAGAGTTTCGCTCTTGTTACCTAGGCTGGAGTGCAATGGTGCGATCTCGGCTCACCGCAACCTCCACCTCCTGGGTTCAGGCAATTCTCCTGCCTCAGCCTCCTGAGTAGCTGGGATTACAGGCACGCGCCACCATGCCCAGCTAATTTTTTGCACCTTTAGTAGAGACGGGGTTTCACCATGTTGACCAGGATGGTCTCGATCTCTTAACCTCGTGATCCACCCGCCTCGGCCTCCCAAAGTGCTGGGATTACAGGCTTGAGCCACCGCGCCCGGCCTTAGGAGCACTATTGACAGCAGCTCTGGCTACAGCCCCATAGATGAGAGCCTGCCTCAAAAGCTTCAGCCTTGTGACTTTTGTGTAGCTGCTGGTTGCTGCCTTCAGTGTCACCTCATGGGCTGTGGACCATGCAGGCTTCTTAGAGGGTGACCCCTGTGATTCCACAGTGGGACACCAGCTAAGCAGGTGAGAACTCTGGGTATGCTGTCCTAAAGTGACCCTCTTTTATTACACAGCTGACTTTCCCTACCACCCACCACCTTTTGCATACTCTTATTTGTGGAATCCAGATTGAGAAATGTCAGTTGACTTGAATCAGTGTTGTTATATCCATATTTTTCTGTTTCATCTCCTGATGTATCTTAGGTTCATCCCTTGTTTCTCATTCCCATATCCAAGTTCTCAATATTGGCTAATTTTAAAAACAAGAGTCAGATGGTGTATGTTAAATGTTCTGTGAAATCTGCACTTCTCTGAGTAAGCAGTTAATTTGGAACATTCTCCTCTGAGCTCTGATTTTTTTTTTTTCATTAGAGACTGTTGTTTTTATGTGTTTCTACCAGTTGAGAATTATCTGGTATAATAAAGTTAGGCACAATTGAAATGTAGAAAGCAAATATGAGCAAGAAAAATTTCACTGTTTAAGATAACTGTGTTAAAATGGTAGGTATTTTAGTATGTGTGTGTATATACTTGTATGTATTTATTTATTTTACTTTTTATAATAGAGTTGGTGTTCCTAAAGGTGCTAAGGGCTCACCTGTTAATGCTTTGCAAAACAAGAGGGCACCAAAACAAGCTGAGAGTTTTGAAGATTTGAGGAGAGACGTGTTCAATATGTTCTGTTACCTTGGTCCCCACCTTTCTCATGATCCCATTTTATTCGCAAAAGTGGTGCGCATAGGCAAGTCATTTATGAAGGAGGTAAGTAAGATTTTTGTTACAAACAGATACAAATTTTGAATTGAAAATGTTCTGAATATACTTGTGTTATGAGTATCTTTAGAAATAAAAATGAACCCCATTTAATAAAGGGTTATGTTGAGTGAGGTTTGCGGAAAAGTCCAATGTGTCCTAACCATATACAGTCAAGTGTTGCTTAATGATAGGTGAGAAATGCATCATTAGGTGATTTCATCATTGTGCAAACATCATAGAGTGTACTTAAACAAGCCTATATGATGTGACCTACTACATACCTAGGCCATATGGTATGGCCTGTTACTCCTAGGCTACAAACTGGTACAGAATATTATTGTATTGAATACTGTGAGCAGTTGTAATACACTGTTAAGTATTTGTGTATCTGAACATATCTAAACACATAAAACCGTGCACTAAGATGTTCAGTTGTGATATCACTCGGCAATAGGAATTTTTAAACTCTATTATAATGTTCTATGACCCTGGTTGTATATGTAGTCCATCATCAACCAAAACATTATTAAATGGTGTATAACTGTATATATTAATATAACCCAAATCTAGCTAGATTATTAGTCAAGTCACTCACATAGGAAAATATACTTCAGACAAGTGGCTACTTTTTGAATGCCCTTATAATTAGTGGTTACTTAGCATTCTTTTCCTTTGCTTACCTTCTAGTCATTTTCTTGGCTGTAGTTTTCAGTCATTGCTGCTATGTGTAAGAAGTCTTTTCAGCCTCAGACTGTTGAGGACCCATTCTTTTCTTTTTATTTTTTAGTAAGCTTTTCATTGAAATAAAACATACATGTGGAAAAATACAGCTCAGTGACTTTCCCCAAGCTAAGCACCCATGTGTCCACTACCCAAATCAAGAAATAGAATAGTACCAGCAACCTGGAGTCTTTCTTATACTCCATTCTAGTTACTATCCTAACCATAACCGTTTATACTTTTTTTTCAAAATCAGCTTTGAGGTATAATTTAAATACAGTAAACTTCTACAATTTTAAGCGTACAATTTGATGAGTTTTGACAAATGCATACAGTTGTGTGTTCACCACCACAATTAAGATAAAGAAGTTCCCTCCTTCCACTGGTGTTCCTGGCAGCCTCTGATAGGCTTTCCATCACTATAGTTTTGCTCTTTCTACAACTTAATTAATAAATGGAATCATATGGTATATACTCTTTTCTGCCTAGTTTCTTCCACTTGGGCTTTTGAGTTTTGTCCAAGTTGTATGTGTCAGTAGTTCCTTTATTGCTGCATAATATTTTGTTATATAGATGTGCCAGAGTTTATCTAGCCACCAGTTGATGGGCATTTGGGTTGTTTTTACTTGGAGGCTATTATAAAGCTGCTTTGAATATTCTTGCACAAGCCTTTTGGGAGGCATGTGTTTTTGTGTCCCCAGAAGTGGGATTGATGGGTCATATGAGTAACTATATATTTAACTTCATAAGAAATTGCCAAACTGTTCCAAACTGTCTATATCGTTTTGCATTCCTAGGAGCAATGTGTGAGACTTCTAATTGTTCCACATTACCACCAATACTTGGTGTTGCCACTCTTAAGTTTTAGTCATTCTAGTAGGTAGGTAGTGGTATTTCATTGAGCTTTTAATTTTGTTACGGTGACTAGGGAAGTTGATAATCTTTTCATGTGCTTATTTGCCATTTTTAGTTATCTTTACTGAAATGTCTGTTTATGTCTCTTGCCCATTTTTAAGTTGGGTTATTTGTCTTTATATTGATGAGTTCTAAGAGTTCTTTATATATTCTGGATGCAAAGCCTTATCAGATACGTGATTTTTGGAAATTTTTTTCTTAGTCTGATTTGCCTTTTCATTTTGTTAACTATCTTTTGACAGCAAAAAATTTTAACATTTGATTAATTTCAATTTAGTAGTATTTTTCTTTCATAGCTTGCTTTTCATGTTACAAGAAATCTTTGCCCAGCTCAAAGTTTTAAAGCTGAAAAGAATTATACATAGTTTCTTTAAAATTGTAAAACATGACAACCAAAAAACATCTAGACATTTTTATAAGCACAAATGCAGGGTGTCTTCAGTGTTTAGTGATTATACCTAATTTAATTTTAGACAATAGTAACTGTATAGAAATATTAACAGCTATTGTATATTAATTTATTGACATCTGAAATATTTGACTTGGCTTTTTATACTTAGCTGGTAGGTTTTTTTCTTTGTTTTTGAGATAGGGTCGCATTCTCATGAAGGCCAGAGTGTAAGTGGCACCACCATGGCTCACTGCAGCCTAGATCTCTTAGACTGAAGTGATCTTCCCACTTCAGCAGCCCAAGTAGCTGGGATCACAGGCGTATGCTGCCCTGCCTGGCTAGTTTTTAAAATATTTATAGAGACAGAGTCTCCCTATGCTGCCTAGGTAGATTATTTTTAATGCTCACAAGTTTACATTATGTAAAGGTACTCTAAAGAAATCTGTTAAGTAGTTACTTATTACTATATTGTTATTAAATAACATGTGAAATGGAAGTACATCATTTCTAAATGTTGGGAACATTGTAAGTCCTCTGTTTTAGCTATTTTGAAATATACCAATACATTGTTGTTAACCGTAGTTACCCTACTCTGCTATTGAACATTGGAATTCGTACCTTCTATCTAACTGTGTATTTGTACCTGTTAACCAACCTCTGTTTATTCCCCCTCACTCGCAGCTTCTGTTATCTGTCATTCTGTCTTCTCCCTCCATGAGACCAGTTTTTTGTTTTTGAGGCGGAGTTTCTCTCTTGTTGCCCAGGCTGGAGTGCAATGGTGTGATCTCTGCCTGCTGCAATCTGTGCCTCCTGGGTTCAAGCAATTCTCCTGTCTCAGCCTCCCAAGTAGCTGGGATTACAGGTGCCTGCCACCACGCCTGGCTAATTTTTGTATTTTTAGTAAAGACAGGATTTCACCATGTTGGCCAGGCTGGTCTTGAACTCCTGATTCAGGTGATCTGCCTGTCTCAGCCTCCCAAAATGTTAGGATTACAGGTGTGAACCACCATCCCTGGCCGTGAGACCACTTTTTTAGCTCTTGCACGAGTGAGAACATATGATATTTGTCTTTCTGTGCCTGGCTTGTTTCACTTAAAGACCTCCAGTTCCATCCACATTGCTACAAATGATATGATTTTATTCTTTTTTTTGCAGCAGAATAGTATTCCATCATGTATATATACACCACCTTTTCTTTATTCATTCATCCATTGATGGGCACTTAACAGATTGATTCTATTATCTTTGTTATTGTGAGTAGTGTTGCAGTAAACATGAGAGTGCAGGTACCATTTTGATATACTGATTTCTTTTCCTTTGGATAAATACCTAGAATGGGATTGCTTATAACAAATTATCACATGCGTCCCATAAATACGTACAAATATTTGTACCAACAAAAAGTTTAAAGAAATTTAGAAAGGAAGTATAATAATATTTCACTCTTGATTTTTATTGTCTGAAAAGGATGATTCATGTTAGCTAGTGCCTGCTCAAGAAACAAAAGGGCTGCATTTTTTCCAGTGCATCATATCAGGCGCACATGAAGTCATTTTGTTCAATTGCTGGTGATGTTAACTTTATCATTTGGTTAAGGTGATCTCTGCCAGGTTTTTCCACTATAGGGTTACTATTTTTTTTTCTTTGTTATTAATATATGTCTTGTGGGAAGTTAGAATGCTTTGAGGCTAAAAACAGGCTGTTTCTCCTCATATTTTCACCTACCTAATGCTGCTCTTTTTAGTTGAAAATCTTAATGTTCACATCTGTTGTTCTGAAATTCTTTGTTTGGTTACAAATATCAAACTTGTGAGCAGGAGACCAAACCTCCAACTCACAGAAGTCCTGTACATAACCACGTACAACATTGTTACCAAGATACACACTTGCTAGAGCTGTCACATTTCCCCTCTTGCCTTCTCCATTGCATTCATCCTGTATACCCATTCTTCCCTAGTTGTGCCAGCTTCCTGCATCAACTCCAGTCTATTCTTGCAGAGATGAAGGGCAGAAGGGAAGAGAAAAATGTTAATTTTGACCATAGAGGTCAATGTAAGAAGAAATTTGCTTTTTTCCATTACTAGGTTTGTGATGGAAAAGTGAACCTTTCCAGTTATCTGAGTTAGAATTTTGATCTGCTTTTACCCATAAAAGATTTTGCTGTGACAAATCATTTGTTCTGTGTTTAAAAGGCTTTTTTTTGGGGTCTATCTTGGAATTCAAGCAGTCTTACAAAGCAGTCCATTTGTGAGATTGCTTCTAAAGGGTGAATATGACCTTAGTTCCAAATAATGTATTTAGAGTTATACTTTTTTTTAACAAATCTCATTTATAAGCTTGGGGTTGCTTTTATATACAAATTATGCTTATTTTTAAAAAGAGGCTTATATACTTATACCAGGTATCACTTAACAGAATAATCTTCCAGCCCTAAAGTTATTGGTAATTTATTTATCTGATTATATGTGTATATGTTTCTTAAATTTGAGGTATGTAGTGTAGGGCTAACACCTAGTACAGTGATTCGCAAACTTCAGCATGCATCATAATCACCCAGAGGACTTGTTAAAATAGATTGATTGGGCCTCATCCTTGGAGTTTCTGATTCAGTAGGTCTTGAGATGGGACCTTAGAATTTGCATTTCTAACAAGTTCTTTAGTGATGTTGATGTTCCTGCCCAAAGACCAAACTTTGAGGATTCTTGTTCTAGGTTTAAGAGGTGGACGAGTGTGGTGGCTCTAGAATTGTCTCATATGAAAGGATACATTTTGCTATAATAACATTTTCTCTAATTGTAGACCACTAACATGCTCACTTGACATATGTTTTTGATAGCACCTATACATTTTTTTTAGACTTATTTACTTTTTTTGAGATGGAGTCTTGCTCTGTCACCAGGCTGGAGTGCAGAGGCGTGATCTCGGCTCACTGCAACCTCTGCCTCCCGGATTCAAGCGATTCTCCTGCCTCAGCCTCCTGAGTGGCTGGGACTACAGGCACATGCCACCCAACCCAATCAATTTTTGTATTTGTCATAGAAATGGGGTTTTACCATGTTTACTGGGCTGGTCTCGAACTCCTTACCTCATGATTCACTTGCCTTGGCCTCCCAAAGTGCTGGGATTACAGCCGTCAGCCACCACGCCTGGCTAGACTTTATTTTTTAAATGGTTTTAGGTTCACAGCAAAATCCAGAGGAAGGTACAGAGATTTACCATATACCCACTGTCCCCATATGTGTATAGCATCCTTGGTAATCAACATCTCCCACCAGAGTGGTACATTTGTTACAAGGGATGAATCTACACTGACACATCACCCAAAGTCAGTAGTTTACATCAGGATTCGCTTTGTATTGTACATACTAGGGATCTCGACAAATGTGTAGAATATTATCACTGCCCTAAAAATTCCTCCTGCTCATTTATCCCACAACCCCTGGCAACCACTGAGCTTTTTATTATCTACATGGCTTTGCCTTTTCCAGAAAGGCATATAGTTGGAATCATACAGTATGTAGACTTATAAGATTGTTTTCTTTCGCTTAGTAAAATTATACACATTTAGGTTTCCTGTTTGTCTTTTCATGGCTTGATAGCTCATTTCTTTTTAGGACAGAATAATATTTCATTGCCTGGATATACCACAGTTTATCCATTTACCTACTGAAGGACATGTTGGTTACTTCCAAGTTTTGGCAATCAAGAATAAAGCTGCTCTAAGCATCTGTGTACAAGTTTTTGTGTGGACTTAGGTTTTTTAATTTACTCTGACAATCTGTGTGTTTTAATTGATATATTTAGACTATCAGTGTTCAAAGTGATTATTGATATATTTGGATTAATATTAATATCTACCATTTTTCTTACTCTTTTCTGGTTTTTGCCCTGTCTTGTGTTCCTGTTTTTGTCTTCCATTCTTTACGTGCCCTTTTTGGCCTTTTTTGGTTAAGTTTTTTAATGATTATCCCAGTTTGCAATGTACATTCACGTCGATCCATGTCCACTTTCAAACATACTATATTGCTTCATGGGTAGAGTGAGTACCTTACAGTAACAGCATAATCCTAATTCTTTCCTCCTGACTCTTATCACTGAAGTCATTCATTTGCTTATACACACACACAGTCACACACACTCTCTCACAAATACATTGTTGCTATTGTTATTTTGAACAAACTTTTTAAAATTATATTAGTTAATAAGAAAAATAAACGTTCTTATTTTACCTTCACTTAATCCTATTTCAATGTTTCTTTTTTTGTTTGTTTAGATATATCCAAGTTTCTGACCTATATCATTTTCTTTCTCTCTAAAGAACTTAGTATTTCTTGCAAGGCAGGTCTACTGGCAACAAATTACCTCAGTTTTTGTTTGAGAAAGTATTTCTCCTTTACATTTAAAGTCTAATTTCACAGGGTCCAGAATTCTTGATTATTTATTTTACTCAACGCTTTAAATATTTCACTCCACTCTTGCTTGCATAGTTTCTGAGAAGAAATCTGTTGTAATTCTTAGCCTTGCTTCTCTATAGGCAAGATGTTCTTCCCCATCCAGCTTCTTTTTTTTTTTTTTTTGAGACGGAGTTTCGCTCTTGTTACCCAGGCTGGAGTGCAATGGCGCGATCTCGGCTCACCGCAACCTCCGCCTCCTGGGTTCAGGCAATTCTCCTGCCTCAGCCTCCTCAGTAGCTGGGATTACAGGCACACGCCACCATGCCCAGCTGATTTTTTTTTTTTTTTTTTTGTATTTTTAGTAGAGACGGGGTTTCACCATGTTGACCAGGATGGTCTCGATCTCTCGACCTCGTGATCCACCCGCCTCGGCCTCCCAAAGTGCTGGGATTACAGGCTTGAGCCACCGCGCCCGGCCCCATCCAGCTTCTTTTACGATTTTTTCTTTATCTTTGATTTTCTGTAGTTGTAACATGATATGTCTAGGTGTAGTAGTTTTTTTTTTTTTTTTTTTTTTTTTTTTTTTTTGCTTGTTTGGTTTGTTTTTTTATTTATTACCTCTGTGTAACTCGATATTCTCTGAGTTTCCTGCATCTGTGGTTTGGTGCCCGATACTAGTTTGCAGAAATTCTGTCATCAGTGCTTCAAATATTTCTTCTCTTCCTTCCTCCTTCTGGTATTTCCATTATGCGTATGTTACAGTTTTGTAGTTGTCCTGTGGTTCTTGGATATTCTGTTCTGCCTTTTTCCAGCCCTTTTTCTCTTTGCTTTTCAGTTTTGCAGGCTTCTTTGGAGGATATCCTCAAGCTCAGAAATTTTTTCTCAGCTGCGTTGTCTCCTAATAAGCCCATCACAGGTGTTCTATATTCTGTTACTGTGTTTTTGATCTGTAGGTTTCTTTTTCTTTCTTGAAATTTCCATATCTCTGCTTATATTTCCCCATTACCTTTTCTTGAGGTGGAGTTTTGCTCTTGTCACCCAGGCTGGAGTGTAATGGTATGATCTTGGCTCAGTACAACCTCTGCCCGCCCCCTTACCCCCAGTTCAAGTGGTTCTCCTGCTTCAGCTTCCCTAGTAGCTGGGACTGTAGGCATGCGCCACCATGCCCAGGTAATTTTTTTTTTTTTTTTGAGACGGAGTTTCGCTCTTGTTACCCAGGCTGGAGTGCAATGGCGCGATCTCGGCTCACCGCAACCTCCGCCTCCTGGGTTCAGGCAATTCTCCTGCCTCAGCCTCCTGAGTAGCTGGGATCACAGGCACGTGCCACCATGCCCAGCTAATTTTTTGTATTTTTAGTAGAGACGGGGTGTCACCATGTTGACCAGGATGGTCTCGATCTCTTGACCTCGTGATCCACCCGCCTTGACGTCCCAAAGTGCTGGGATTACAGGCTTGAGCCACCGCGCCTGGTCCAAATCTATAAGTTACTTTGGGCATTGTGGCCATTTTCATGGTACTGATTCTTCCTATCCATGAGCATGGAATGTTTTTCTATTTGTTTTTGTCCTTCCTTGTTTCCTTGAGCAGTGGTTTGCAGTTCTCCTTGAAGAGGCCCTTCACATCCCTTGTAAGTTGTATTCCTAAGTATTTTATTCTCTTTGTAGCAGTTGTGAATAGGAATTCACTCATGATTTGGCTCTCTGTTTGTCTATTATTGATGAATGAGAATGCTTGTGATTTTTGCACATTGATTGTGTATCCTGAGACTTTGCTGAAGTTGCTTATTAGCTTATGGAGATTTTGGGCTAAGACGATGGGGTTTTCTAAATATACAATCGTGTCATCTGCAAACAGAGACAATTTGACTTTCTTTCTTCCTGTTTGAATACCCATTATATCTTTCTCTTGCCTGATTGCCCTGGCCCAAACTTCCAATACTATGTTAAAGAGGAGTGGTGAGAGAGGGCATCCTTGTCTTGTACCAGTTTTCAAAGGGAATGCTTCCAGCTTTTGCCCATGCAGTATGATATTGGCTATGGGTTTGTCATAAATGCGTCTCGTTATTTTGTGAGATGTTCCATCAATACCTAGTTTATTGAGAGTTTTTAGCATGAAGGGGTGTTGAATTCTTTCAAAGGCCTTTCTTGCATCTGTTGAGATAATCATTTGTTTTTTTGCCATTGGTTCTGTTTATGTGGTGGATTATTTTTATTGATTTGCATATGTTGAACCAGTCTTGCATCCCAGGGATGAAGCCGACTTGATCTTGGGTGATAAGCTTTTTGATGTGCTGCTGGATTTGGTTTGCCAGTATTTTACTGAGTTTTTTTCACATCGATGTTCATCAGGGACATTGGTGTGAAATTTTCTTTTTTTGTTGTGTCTCTGCCAGGTTTTGGTACCAGGATGATCATGGCCTCATAAAATGAGTTTGGGAAGAGTCCCTCTTTTTCTTTTGTTTGGAATAGTTTCAGAAGGAATGTTACCAGCTCTTCTTTTTACCTCTGGTCGAATTCGGCTGTGAATCCATCTGATCCTTGGCTTTGTTTGATTGGTGGGCTATTAATTACTGCCTCAATTTCAGAACTTGTTATTGGTCTATTCAGGGATTCGACATCTTCCTTGGTTAGTCTTGGGAGTTTGTATGTGTCCAGTAATTTATCCATTTCTTCTAGATTATTTGTGTAGAGGTGTTTATTGTATTCTCTGATGGTAGTTTGTATTTCTGTGGGATCGGTGGTGATATCCCCTTTATCATTTTTTATTGCATCTATTTGATTCTTCTCTCTTTTCTTCTTTGACTGGCTGGCGGTCTATTTATTTTGTTGATCTTTTCAAAAAACCAGCTACTATTGGATTCATTGATTTTTTTTTTTTTTTGAAGGGTTTTTCATGTCTCTATCTCTTTCAGTTCTGCTCTGATCTTAGTTGTTTCTTGTCTTCTGCCAGCTTTTGGATTTGTTTGCTCTTGCTTCTCTAGTTCTTTTCATTGTGATGTTAGGGTACTGATTTTAGATCTTTCCTGCTTTCTCCTGTGGGCATTTAGTGCTATAAATTTCCCTCTAAACACTGCTTTAGCTGTGTCCCAGAGATTCTGGTACATTGCGTCTTTGTTCTCATTGGTGTCAAATAACTTACATATTTCTGCCTTAATTTCATTATTTATCCAGTAGTCATTCAGGAGCAGGTTATTCACTTTCCATGTGGTTGTGCGGTTTTGAGTGAGTTTCTTAATCCTGAGCTCTAATTTGATTGCACTGTGGTCTGAGAGACTGTCTGTTACGATTTTCGTTCTTTTACATTTGCTCAGGAGTGTTTTACTCCCAATTATGTGGTCGATTTTAGAATAAGTGTGATGTGGTGTGGAGAAGAATGTATATTCTGTTGATTTGGCTTGGAGAGTTCTGTAGTTATCTATTAGGTGTGCTTTGTCCAGAGCTGAGTTCAAGTCCTGAATATCCTTGTTAGTTTTCTGTCTTGTTCATTTGTGTGATACTGACCGTGGGGTATTAAAGTCTCCTGCTATTATTGTGTGGGAGTCTAAGTCTCCTTGTAGGTCTCTAAGAACTTGCTTTATGAGTCTGGATGCTTCTGTATTGGGTACATATATGTTTATAGTTAGCTCTTCTTGTTGCATTGACCTTTTTACCGTTATGTAATGCCCTTCTTTGCTTTTTGATCTTTGTTGGTTTAAAGTCTGTTTTATCAGAGACTAGGATTTTAACTCCTGCTTTTTTTGCTTTCCATGTGCGTGGTAAATCTTCCTTCATGTGTGTCTTGGCACATGAGATGGGTCTCCTTTATACGGCATACTGATGGGTCTTGACTAGTTATCCAGTTTGCCAGTCTGTGTCTCTTAATTGGCACATTTATCCCATTTACATTTAAGGTTAATATCATTACGTGTGAATTTGATCCTGTCATTATGATGCTAGCTGGTTATTTTGCTTGTTAGTTGGTGCAGTTTCTTCATAGTGTAAATGGCCTTTACAATTTGGTATGTTTTTTACAGTGGCTGGTTCTGGGTTTTGCTTTCCATATTTAGTGCTTCCTTCAGGCGCTCTTGTAAGGTAGACCTGGTGGTGACAAAATCTGGTTCCGAGTTTTGCTTTCCATGTTTAATGCTTCCTTCAGGTGCTCTTGTAAGGCAGACCTGGTGGTGACAGAATCTCTCAGCATTTGCTTGTCTGTAAAGAATTTTATTTTTCTTTCACTTACGAAGCTTAGTTTGTCAGGATATTAAATTCTGGTTTGAAAATTCTTTAAGAATGTTGAATATTGGCCTCATTCTCCTCTGGCTTGTAAGGTTTCTGCACAGAGATCCACTGTTAGTCTGATGAGCTTCCCTTTGTGGGTAACTTGACCTTTCTCTCTGGCTGCCCTTAACAATTTTTTTTGCATTCCAACCTTGGTTTATCTGATAATTGTGTGTCTTGGGGTTGCTCTTCTCAAGGAGTATCTTAGGTGTTCTCTATATTTCCTTAATTTGAATGTTGGCCGGTCTTAACTAGGTTGGGGAAGTTCTCCTGGATAATATCCTGCAGAGTGTTTTCCAACTTGGTTCCATTCTCCTTATCACTTTCAGGTACATCAATCAAATGCGGATTTGGTCTTTTCACGTAGTCCCATATTTTTGGAGGGCTTATTTGTTCCTTTTCATTCTTTTTTCTGTAGTCTTGTCCTTATGCTATATTTCATTATGTTGATCTTCAATCTCTGATACCCTTTCTTCTGCTTGATGGATTTGGCTGTTGATACTTGTGTATGCTTCACAAAGTTCTTGTGCTGTGTTTTTCAGCTCAATCAGGTCATTTATGTTCTTCTCTAAACTGATTATTCTATTTAGCAATTTGTTTTACCTTTTTTCAAGGTTCTTTGCTTCCTTGCATTGGGTTAGAACATGCTGCTTTAGCTTGGAGGAGTTTGTTATTACCCACCTTCTGAAGCCTACTTCTGTCAATTTGTGAAACTCATTCTCTGTGCAGTTTTGTTTTCTTGCTGGCATGGAGTTGTGATTCTTTGGAGTAGAAGAGGCATTCTGGTTTTTGGAATTTTTCAGCCTTTTTTGGGCTGGTTTTTCCTATCTTCGTGGATTTATCTACCTTTGGTCTTTGATGTTGTTGGCCTTCAAATGGGGTTTTTGTGTGGACGTCTTTTTGTTGATATTGATGCTATTCCTTTCTGTTTGTTAGTTTCCTTCTAACAGGCCCCTCTGCTGCAGGTCTGCAGGAGTTTTCTGGAGGTTCGCTCCAGACCCTGTTAGCCTGGGTATCACCAGTGGAGGCTACAGAACAGCAAAGATTGCTGCCTGTTCCTTCTTCTGGAAGCTTTGTTCAGAAGGACACCGCCCGATGCCAGCCAGAGCTCTCCTGTATGAGGTGTCTGTCAACTCCTGCTGGGAGTGTCTCCTGGTCAGGAGGTATGGGGATCAGAGACCCACTTGAAGAGGCATTCTGTCCCTTAGTAGAGCTTGAGTGCCATGCTGGGAGATGTGCTGCTCCCTTCAGAGCTGGCAGGCAGGAACGTTTAAGTCTGCTGAATGTGCCCCCACAGCCGTCCCTTCCCTCAGGTACTGTGTCCCAGGAAGAGGGGAGTTTTATCTATACGCCCCTGACTGGGGCTGCTGCCTTTCTTTCAGAGATGCCCTACCTAGAGAGCAGGAATCTAGAGAGGCAATCTGGCTATGTAGGCTTTGAGGTGCTGCGGTGGGCTCTGCCCACTTTGAACTTCCTAGCAGTTTTGTTCACACTATGAGGGGAAAACTGCCTACTCAAGCCTCAGTAATGGGAGATGCCCGTCCTCCCACCAAGCTTGAGTGTCCCAGGTCGACTTCAGACTGCTGTGCTGGCAGCAAGAATTTCAAGCCAGTGGAATTTAGCTTGCTGGGCTCCATGGAGGTGGGATCTGCTGAGCTAGACCACTTGGCTCCCTGGCTTCAGCCCCTTTTCCGGGGGAGTGAATGGTTGGTTCTGTCTTGCTGTTGTTCCAGGCACCACTGGGGTGAAAAAAAAACTCCTACAGCTTGCTCAGTGTCTGCCCAAATGCATCCAGTTTTATGCTTGAAACCCAGGGCCCTGGTGAAGTAGGCACCTGAGGGAATCTCCTGGTCTGCGGGTTGCAAAGACCATGGGAAAAGCTTAGTATTTTGGCCGGAATGCACTCTTCCTCATGGCACAGTCCGTCATGGCTTCCCTTGGCTAGGGGAGGGAGTTCCCCAACTCCTTGTGCTTTGCAGGTGAGGTGACACCCCACCCTGCTTTTGGCTCTCTCTCTGTGGGCTGCACCCACTGTGTAACCAGTCCCAATGAGATAAGCTCGGTTCCTGAGTTGGAAATGTAGAAATCACCCGCCTTCTGCATTGATCTCCCTGGCAGCTGCAGACCAGAGCTGTTCCTATTTGGCCATTTTGCCAGTCACCGAATCCATGATTTCTGAGAGTTCATAGAAGTAACGCTGATGAAATTTAAACACGTCGCCAGGTTTCAGCAATTTTTACAGCTTTTCTTAACTTCCCCTTGACCTTCATAGATCTGCAGTTTTTATTTTCCATTTTCAAAATCTTTTTTTTTTTTTGAGATGGATTTTCGCTCTGTTGCCCAGGTTGAAGGGTAGTGGTGTAATCCCAGCTCACTGCAACCTCTGCCTCCTGGGTTCAAGCGTTTCTCCTGCCTCAGCCTCCCAGGTAGCTAGGACTACAGGTGTTTGCCACCACAGCCGGCTGATTTTTAGTATTTTTAGTAGAGACAGGATTTCACCATGTTGGTCAGGCTGGTCTTGAACTCCTGATCTTGTGATCTGTCCACCTCGGCCTCCTGAAGTGCTGGGATTATGCCACCATGGCTACCCCAAGTACAGTTTTTGACCTTCAAGAGGTGTCAGCTTCTCAAAGATAGGAACTCTTTTCATGTTTGAATTCTCAGTGCCTGGAATCTAGTCAGTGAATGAGTGAATGCATGAATATCTCTTGTTGCTGCCCCGCCCCCCCTCCCCGTTTCTGTTTCCTTCCCATTTCTAGCTGGGTTTCAGTAAAACTTAAGAGTATTATGTGAAAGGAGAGTTACAGTTGCTTTGAATTAAAAAGCAAATTAAACTAAAAGCATCAAGGGAGTAGAATATATTTATTTTCCTACCAAACAAAAGAAAATTGCTTTTATTTGCATGTACCTCTTGATTTAATTTTGTACATTCTTGCTATAATTAGACTTTGATAGGAAGGTCTTTTATTGTTCTTCTAGGTGGTTTTATTTTGCTTCTCATATTTCTTTTCCCTTTTCAAATTTTCCTGCTTATGAATTCTCGAGAATTGACACATAGATGCTTGAAACTCACAAGGCACCTAGAAAGGGAATTAGGACAGCTTAGTAACTAAGAAAATATTTTATTTCTATGGGAAAAAACTATGTTTTGCTTTATTAGGTTTTTTTAAATTATAGTATACCAGGAAAGGATGAGCTTAACTGTCTTTATCCCTCACATAATGTATCATAAACCTAGTTTTTCCTATTACAGGATACCTGTATTTTTGCTTCCCAGTGTACACCCAGTATGCCACCAGAATTATGTGTGTGCCATCTCACCACCCCCAAACCAAATCATACCAGACCATCTGGCTTTTTTTCTGCCAGGCCACTCATCTATAACCCAGTTCCTTCTTTGCTTACCAGTATATATGTTGACTTAATAAATTGTTTCTGTGAAAGGAATCATACCTTTTTAATCTGCCAATTAAAAACAAATTTAGTGTATGTAGTTTCCCATAAAGGTAACATGGCAGGCCCTCAATTAGTGTTATGTGAAAATGTAGCATAACGGTTAGACTTTTCCTATGGTAACATCTATATGTTACTGAAATGTGAAAATGTATGCATACACAAAACACCCTTATCTACCAAGAAAATAAGAAGCTTGTTATCTGCATATTAACTTACCCCTTTCTCATATGTTTCTGAGCTAAATCCTTGCCAGAAATCTAGATTGTCAGTAGTTGTCAGTACTTTGATTGTCTTTTTGGCCTCTACAGACTCTACCAACCCTCTATCTGCTTATATTCAACCAAGTATCATTCACTGTTTTCATTTTGGATTAACAGTCATCTTGTCAAACATCACCTTAGGGGCCCATCTGCAAATCTGCAAATTGTTTATGTAATATGGACCCAGGGTTTTTCATTCAATCTGTACAAGTTAGGCAATGGTTTTGTCTTTGTTAGTAATGTTTTTGATATTTTGGGCTTATTTTTCAGTCAGGACTTTGGGAGTGATGAATTAAAAGATAGATTTAAATTTCTTTGTGTTTAATTTTGGCTTTGTTTTTGCATTTTTTTTTTTGCTTTAATGTTTGATTATACTAATTCTGTAGAAGAAAAACTAAAATCTCTGGATGGAAAAATGCAAATGCATCATAATGAAGTTATGTGCTGACTGCAATTTTTTTTTTTTTTTTTTTGAGATAGACTTTTGCTCTTGCTGCTCAGGTTGGAGTGCAATGGCACAATCTTCAGCTAATTGCAACCTCCATCTCCTGGGTTCATGCAATTCTCCTGCCTCAGCCTCCCGAGTAGCTGGAACTACAGGCACCCACCACCACACCCAGCTAAATTTTGTCGTTTTAGTAGAGATGGGGTTTCGCCATGTTGGCCAGGCTGGTTTCGAACTCCTGACCTCAGGTGATCTGCCCACCTCCGCCTCCCAAAGTACTGGAATTACAGACATGAGGCACCACGCCCGGCCCTGGCTACAGTTTTACAATACATACTTATATCAGTTTTAAGGGCCTTTGATTTGATAGATTGAGAAAAGAATTGATTTATAAAAATTGACAATTAAAATTCAGGGATGTTAAATATGATTTAGAGGTTAGAAACAAAATTTAAGAAGGTTAACAGGCTGTATTTAAAATCTACATATTTCTGAAAAGTAAGAACAATTTACAACCATGTGCAAATTAAATTTTTTTCAAATTAGAAACTAAATTGTGACAGCATAATGTTAACCTTTTTGCATTTTATTAATTTCTTTTTTTAAATTGTAGTTTCAGTCTGATGGAAGCAAACAAGAAGATAAAGAAAAAACGGTAAGAGATTAGAAAAATCCAATAATGTGTCTAATGTTAGTCTTGGTACAGTATACTACAAGTTTTACTCTGAACAAGCTTTAATTATCTGTATGAGTAATTGTTTTATACTGTAGATGCTGATTACAGCTTTTGGCAGCTTATGCAAAGTTATCTTTTAAGACTAACCTTTCTTTCCTCTGAGGATTAGTATATTGAAAAAGGAAGAGAGATAAAAGTTCTCATTCCTTTGCTACCCCTTTCCTTAGCCCATTGATGTCTTAGATGGAGAAACATAGATAAGCGTTGTGAAAAGGATGGGTAGGGAATGGGATATTGTGTGTTATGAGATTAAGAAATGGCAATTTTCGGCCCAGCGCCTGTAATCCCAGCACTAGCTCAAGCCTGTAATCCCAGCACTTTGGGAGGCCGAGGCGGGTGGATCACGAGGTCAAGAGATCGAGACCATCCTGGTCAACATGGTGAAACCCCGTCTCTACTAAAAATACAAATAATCAGCTGGGCATGGTGGCGTGTGCCTGTAATCCCAGCTACTCAGGAGGCTGAGGCAGGAGAATTGCCTGAACCCAGGAGGCGGAGGTTGCGGTGAGCTGAGATAGCGCCATTGCACTCCAGCCTGGGTAACAAGAGTGAAACTCCGTAAAAAAAAAAAAAAAAAAAAAAGTAATTTTCCCAAGGCTATCATAAATTTGTTGTTGGATTCTATTAATATGGGCTTCTTACTGAAATAACTTTTCCTTTTTTCTTTTAGGAAGTTATCCTTAGCTGTTTGCTTAGCATTACTGACCAGGTACTACTTCCATCTCTTTCTTTGATGGACTGCAATGCTTGTATGTCTGAGGAACTATGGGGAATGTTTAAAACATTTCCATATCAGCATAGGTAAATACATATTATTTTCATGTTTTAAACTACTAGTAATTCTAGTATGCTAACCTCTAAGTGTTTAACTTTTCCTAATTCTTCATCTCATCATTTTTTAAGATACCGTCTGTATGGCCAGTGGAAGAATGAAACTTATAACAGTCATCCACTTTTAGTAAAAGTTAAAGCTCAAACAATAGACAGAGCCAAATATATCATGAAGTAAGTTTTAATTTGTTTATTTTTCATATTAATCTAATTTATTTCTCAATCTAATTTACCTCTTTTCTGCTAGCTTGTCTGAGCCTCAGTTTTGAGAAAGCCTGTGTGTTGTGTATGGTATAGCTGATTTATATACTATAGACAGAATGACTATTAATTGTGGTTTTAGCTATATTTGACTACCAAGTTTTCATAGTTGTCATGTTTGCATATGGATAAAAATCTAATGAAAATCCCTTTTAATGCATGCATCATATTATAGGATGAGAGTTTTGTGTTTTTTTTTTTTTCTTTTTAAGGACAGCCTGCTGTGGCCTTTGCTCAATCTCTTTAGTGATTTGTGCAAGGTAGTCAAAGTTCTAGCAATTTCTTCTGCTGAAAGTTACCATAATGATTTTTTTAGTCTATTAGGAAGAACTAATGAAATTATGCAGAATTATCTCCATAGGGAGTCAACTTTTGAGAAATTTCTTTTTAAAAAATATTGTATACTTTTATTTTCATATCATTAAAGACATGAGTGATGTTCTACTTCCCAGTAGATTATTTGAAGTTTAATTATGAAAATCATATACTTCAGATTAGTATCAGTTTAGATGCTTAATTACACTGCTGTATTGAAAGTGTTTTCAACGAGGGTAATGTCAGTTGCCATTCCTTTTGTAAATTCATAGCAGTGGTATGGTTATTCGAATTAAAAGTAGTTCGATTTCTAGTTTATTTAGATTTAACAGTGCGTAATGTCTGTTAAATGTTGTCTTTGCCCAGTGATAATGTTTCTGGTCACAGTCTACTGGGAAAACAAATGTGTGCTTGATTACAATCTAGTTTTTTTTTTTTTTTTTTTCCTGTGAACCTATGGATTATATTGAAACAATCTAGTTTAATAGGTGCTGTTACATAGTATGAATAAAGTGCTATGGGAGGATAGATGAGAGTAAATGATTTTACTTGGGGGAGTTTTGGCAGGAGATGGTATTAGATATGAAAGAGTTTCTGGACTTAAGAGTTCTCCAGGTACAGTTTCTAGCTTAACAACAACAGCTAATATTTAGGGAGCTATTACTATATGTGCCAAATATTAAACTAAGTGCTCTACATGGATTGTTTGATAATATATTTAAGCATTATTGAATCCCTTGAATCTGTCTCATCTACTGTCTCTACCACCACTATCTTAGTTCTTTTATCTGGTGTATTACAGTGATTTGTATATTCTCTTACTAAAAATCATTTGGTGACTGACTTTACCTGAAGGTTTATGTTAAGCTTTATGGCATAGTGATATATAAGAGGTCCTCTCTGATTTGTCCCTCCCTGCATCTAACCTCCTTTCCTGCCAATTCTACTTCCAGATGTACTGAGTCTACTTATGTTTCCCTGACTGTACCACTGTTTCCTTAGCTTCTCTTCCCTTGTATGTACTTTTTGTTTTCTCTGTTTGTACAGGTTTTCCCTTACCTTCCTTTCCCCTTTTCCATCTGGTGACCTCATTCTTGGAGAGTGAGCTCCAGTGTTACTTCCAGTGAAGGCTTCCCTAGCATATACTGCCAAACACAATGGATCTTTATTTCCACCACTATTCTTTGTGAATATAATGTTATCATACCTGTAGGTACATTGCTACATTTCTATGATTATTTTTCTTTTTTTAGCTATCTAAAGTTTTAAATAATTTATATGTTTACATGGTTTAAATTTCAGTAAATAAGGTATACAATACATACAGCAGAAAGTCTCACCCCATCCTACATCTACTCAGTTCTCCCCACCCCGTAAAAAGTAACCACTATTTAGTCTCTTATATATCCTTCCAGATATTTTTATGTATATATAAGCCAATACAAATATATTATCCCCCTCTTCTTCTTCTTCTTCTTCTTCTTATGTTAATATTGTTTTTTCCTTGTCAAGATGGGACCTCACTATGTTGCCCAGGCTGGTTTCAAACTCCTGACCTCAAGTTATCCTTCCACCTTGATCTCCCAGTGTTTGGGTTACAGATGTGAGCCACCACACCCCAGCCACCTTTTATTTATTTATTTTTATTTGTTTGTTTGTTTATTTTTGAGATGGAGTCTCGCTTTGTCACCCAGGCTGGAGTGCAGTGGCACGATCTTGGCTCACTGCAACCTCTGCCTCCCGGATTCAAGCAGTTCTCTGCCTTAGCCTCCCAAGTAGCTGGGATTACAGGTGCCCGCTATCATGCCTGGGTAATTTTTGTATTTTTGGTAGAGATGGAGTTTCATCATCTTGACCAGGATGGTCTTGAACTCCTGACCTTGTGATCCACCTGCCTTGGCCTCCTAAAGTGCTGGGGTTATAGGCGTGAGCCACTGCAATGGCTAGCCACCTTTTATATTATCAATAGCATATAAGTACTGTTCTCTTGATTGCTCTTTTTGTTTAAGAATGTTGAAATTTAATAAATGATTTTAAATCTGTTTCCATCACTGGACCAGGCTTGAGAGCAGGAACTGTTATTCATCCTTGTATTTTTCTTTTTTTTCTTTTTTTCTTTCTTTTTTTTTTCTTTTGAGATGGAGTCTTGAGTTGTCACCCGGGCTGGAGTGCAGTGGTGCCATCTTGGCTCACTGCATCCTCTACCTCCCAGGTTCAAGCAATTCTCCTGCCTCAGCCTCCCGAGTAGCTGGGATTACAGACGCCTGCCACCACGCACAGCTAATTTTTTTGTATTTTTAGTAGAGACAGGGTTTCACCATGTTGTCCAGGTTGGTCTTGAACTCCTGACCTCATTATTCGCCTGCTTCGGCCTCCCAAAGTGCTGGGATTATAGGCATGAGCCACTGCACCCAGCCTCATCCTTATATTTCCATACTTGACCTTAGCCAAAAGACTGACACACAATCGTCCTTGTATTTCTAATGCTTAGTACTTTGACTGTCATCGTAGGCATTAATATGAATGAATGAATAAAAATATAATTTACTATAGAATAATATGTGCAGAATTTTTAATATATTTGGATTTTTGTTACATTTGTAAGCTATAACTATTTTACCAGGCTTAAACAACACGATTTTGTTACTGTTCGAAGTTTTTAGATTGAGCATATAATGTATTAATTTATTACTTGCAGGATTTCATGAGCTTTGAATACTATTTAAAACATGAGCTTGCTATAGGGCATTTAATAATTCTTTCTACAAATGTTTATTGTGTTCTATATGCCAGACACTGGTAGCTTGAGGAGAAGACAAAGACAAGAAAACATTTCTTTTCGTTTTTTTGTTTGTTTGTTTGTCCCTCCAGGGTATGGAGGCAGAAGGGAATGGAATAAAAAACAGAGAGGAGGGGTTGGCCTTGGCAAGTAGAGGGTAGGGATCTGAAATATTGGGGTTAGAAATAGGGACAGGTAGTGGTAAGTTCAAGTTTGAACAAAATACTGAATAGCTAACATTTAATGGTCTCTCTTTCTGTGAAACAGAAGAAACTGGGATATGGAGAACTGGAAAGAAACAGTTGATGATGAAATAATTTTGATTGATGGGGCCAGTTTTGTCATAATTAATTATAGCAAGTTTGTCACTTGGAGAATGGTCACATTTCCTGAATTATAAACTGCATTTATAATTTACGTCATTATATTTTCATCCTAGAAAGCTTCCTTACTGTCACTTGTAGCCTTTTGAAGTCTCTACATTTATTATGTAATAATCTCATCACAGGCATTTAAGATTCTGTGTAATAATTGTTTTGAACTGTAAGAATTCATAGATATAAATTTAAATAATGAGCAAAGGAAGAAATAAAAAGAGTAGAATTTAGCTTCAAAATAATTGTTTACCTTGACTATGAAAAGCAGATAACTTTACATATTGAGGAATGCAGCATGAGCTATTACTCTGTTCGAGTCACTGAGCCAGATGGCATGAGGCATTTCATTGCATGACACCAAATTTAATCTCTTAATCCCTAAACTGATAAATGAATCCTCCTAAATCTGAAATAATTTTGATTATTTGTAAGAAGAGTTTTATGTACGTATAGAGTACATTAAGAGTTTTACTGATTATTAGACTATTAATATAAAGTTGAAATGTGTATTTTATAAATGTTAAGCATTTAATATGAAGTCTCAATATTATCCTGGAGAATCCCTAACCAAAATAGCCCAAATCCTGCCATAAAGGATACGATGAATGTGGTCGTTTACATGAATCCATTTTGAATATTTGGGGAATAATTGGTTCCCCCCAACTATGTTGTAACAAAGCTATCCACATTACAAAGAATGTTACTTAAGATGATCCCTGCCACCTTTTTCTTCCTCTGTAGGCGCCTAACCAAGGAAAATGTGAAGCCTTCTGGAAGACAAATTGGGAAGCTGAGCCACAGCAATCCAACCATTTTGTTTGATTATGTATGTTTTGAGGTTAATATTATTTTAAGGGATTTTTCTTTTTGTTGCCTTTAAATCAGTGCGAGTGGAAGTTAGAAAATGAAATATTGTAAGGTTATGCTAAAAAGAAAATTATACATTATACAATGTATTTAACACATTGATATATTTTTCTATTAATAGTAATATGTAACAGTGTTACTATTATAGACAATATGTTATTTTGTATACCACATTTTGATTTCTAGAAGTGTTACTTGTTGAATTTAGTTTTTAGAAACATTCAAATAACATTTCATTGTGATTGATACTTAATACTAGTACTTCAATATTTAGACATTTCTTTTTTTCTTTCTTTTCTTTTCTTTTTTTTTTTTGAGGTGAAATCTTGCTCTTGTCACCCAGGCTGGAGTGCAGTGGCATGATCTCGGCTCACTACAACCTGCACCTCCTGGGTTCAAGCAATTCTCAGCCTCCTGAGTAGTTGGGATTATAGGTGTGCGCCACTGCACATGGCTAGTTTTTTTTGTATTTTTCGTAGAGACGAGGTTTCATCATGTTGGCCAGGCTGATCTTGAACTCCTGACCTTGGGTAATCTGCCTGCTTTGGCCTTCTAAAGTGCTAGAATTATAGGCATGAGCCACCATGCCTTGCCAATATTTAGAGATTTCTAAAACACATGAGAGATACTACACTCTTTCATTCTAAAATTCAGCTCTGGACCAACTAGAATGATTTCCTTTTTAAATTTTTTTTTTTAAGCTTCAGGGGGTACATGTGCAGGTTTATTACATGTATATATTACATAATGCTGGGGTTGGGGCTTCTATTGAACCCTTTACCCAAATAGTGAGCATAATACCCAATAGGTAGTTTTCAAACCTTGCCCCACCCCACCCCTTACTTTTAGAGTCCCCAGTGTCTTTCTATCTTTATGTGCCTGCAAACCCATAGTAAAGTTTCAGGATACAAAATTAACATACAAAAATCAGTAACATTCTATACACCAAATAATGTTCAAATTGAAAACCAAATCAAGAGCACAATTCCATTTACAATAGCCACAAAAAAAGTACCAGGAGATACATTTAACCAAGGAGGTGAAAGATTTTTACTAGAACTATAAAACACTGATGATAGAAATCATAGTGATAAAAGCAAATGGAAAGACATTTCATGCTCTTGGATTGGAGGAATCAATATAGTTAAAATATTCATACTGCCCAAAGGAATCTGCAGATTCATTGCAATTCCAAATAACCACTGTCATTTTTTTATAGAATTGGGATTTTTTCCTAACTAAAAAATGTAGCCTAAGAAAATATTCTCTCAGGCAATGACACAATAGTAATTTCTATATAAATATGAAGTGATGGGAAACCACTTTAATTATAAGCATTATTTCTTTTGAAAAATAAAACGTAGCCATTACTTAGTTGGTACAGTAGAAATCCTTTGATTAGTTAATGCCTTCTATTGTTTGTTGCTGTTTTCCAGATCTTGTCACAAATACAGAAGTATGATAACTTAATAACACCTGTAGTAGATTCATTGAAATACCTCACTTCATTGAATTATGATGTTTTGGCCTGTATCCTTTAAAGTGAAGTAACATGTAGATTTTATATTTAATAGATAGTATGGTAAATGTTTTATTTTCATTCTTTTTTTTTAAGATGGAGTTTCGCTCTTGTTACCCAGGCTGGAGTGCAATGGCGTGATCTTGGCTCACCGCAACCTCCGCCTCCTGGGTTCAGGCAATTCTTCTGCCTCAGCCTCCTGAGTAGCTGGGATTACAGGCACGCGCTACCATGTCCAGCTAATTTTTTGTATTTTTAGTAGAGACGGGGGTTTCACCATGTTGACCAGGATGGTCTCGATCTCTTGACCTCGTGATCCACCCACCTCGGCCTCCCAAAGTGCTGGGATTACAGGCGTGAGCCACCGCGCCCAGCCATTCTGTTTTTCTTTAGTAACCATCTGAGATTGATTCAGATGGCTGATCTGAAGTTTGGTCAGTCGTGTGTGTGTGTATGTGTGTGTGTGTGTGTGTGTGTGTGTGTGTCTTTGTGTTGTATAAAGGGAGATATGTTAGGCTCACCGAACTTTTTTTTGTGAGACAGAGTTTTGCTCTGTCACCCAGGCTGGAGTGCAGTGGCACGATCTCAGCTCACTGCAACCTCTACCTCCCGGGTTCAAGCTAGTCTCTTGCCTCAGCTTCCCGAGTAGCTGGGATTACAGGCGTGTACCACCACACTTGGCTAATTTTTGTGTTTTTAGTAGAGATGGGGTTTCACCAGGTTGGCCAGGGTGATCTCAAACTCCTGACCTCAAGTGATCCCCCCACCTCGGTCTTCCAAAGTTCATGAGCCACTGTACTCAGGTGGCTTACCAGACATCTTGTTTTTGATGGAATCTATCTTGATTTCTGAAAGATGGAAAGGAGGCTAAAGAAGAGATGTTGGTACTACAGTGAGTGTATTTTTCAATAATTTGTTTTAGCAGCATCCCTGGTCTTACTTAATGACCAACAGTTTTGCCCTTAAGATGTGGCATATTTATGTTTTAAGGGTCTTTATTAGAGATGTAATGACTTAGTTTTTTTCTTAATATATGAAAGATTGTATCATTGAAGCTTTAGCTAATCCAGAAAAGGAAAGAATGAAACATGATGACACAACCATCTCAAGCTGGCTTCAGAGTAAGTATTTTTATTTTTCAAAAGATGAAATTATTATCTGTGGTAACTGCCATGTTATGTATTTTATTATCTATGCTTAGAGACTTTTATGAGCCTATTTGTTAAGAGTTGTTGAGAATATCTAGCTACTAAGCTTGTTCTGTAGAGTCCTTGGCTATGTAAGGAGGTTGATATAGTTCTTATTTATTTTCCTAACTTAAGAGACCGTTATTGACTCTGCTATCAGAGTCAATTTGGGTAAGTATTACTGGGGAGGTAAAATCTCCTTCATTTTATTTTATTTTTAATTTAATTTATTTTTTTGAGACGAGGTCTCGCTCTGTGGTCCAGGAGCGCAGTGGTGCAATCTCAGCTCACTGCAGCCTCTGCTTCCCAGGTTCTAGCACCTCTTCTGCCTCAGCCTTCCGAGTAGCTGGGATTACAGGTATGCGTCACCACACCCAGCTAATTTTTGTATTTTCAGCAGAGACGGAGTTTCACTATGTTGGCCAGGATAGTCTCGGACTTCTGACCTTAAGTGATCTGTCTACCTCGGCCTCCCAAAGTGCTGGGATTACAGGCGTGAGCCACTGCGCCTAGCTGAAAATCTCCTTTTTAACTAACATTATTTTATAGAAGTTGATCTTAAGGGAGTTAGTCTCATTTCTTCCCATTCCATCCTGAGGTTCCAGTCATCTTAAAAAAGCAAAAACTTGACTTAGTTTAACCAAAAAAAACTAACCATATTTCTTTTTAATTCTTGTACCTTTGGTTTCTAGCAGCCAGTTCCCTTTCTTTCAACTTACTGTATCTGATAGCGGAATCTTGCAGTGACTCCCCATTGTCCTTTAAAGTCCGAAATGTTTAATAAGTCATACAAGTAAGTTCTTTTGAAATCAGGTCCTTTGCACTGTTCTAGTCTTATCTTTTCCCTGCTTCCCGATATTCTAGATTTCATTAATGCTGAACTTCTTGTACTTTCCATGACCTTTTGCTCATTATTCACTTGACTTGGAATACCTTTCATGGCCCACTCCATGTTCTGTTTATTCATTAGATTTCAGCTTTGAGGTCACTTCCTCTGGAAAGCTTTTTCTGTTAATGCTCCCACCCACAAGTCTGAATTAGGTGCTCCTCTTATGTATTCCCATGGAGCCTTTTGCTCATCATAGTTATTTGTCTACTTTTCTGTATCTTCCATTAGACTCAGCTCCTTGAGGGCAGGACTTGTGTTTTGTCCAGTATCATTTAGGTGCTTGGCAAATAGTTGTGGAATAGGCTGCAGAGTACTTGACTTTACTAGAATCTCCTACTCTTGTATTGACTGGGGTTTCCTCCCTATTCATGGTATGATGAGGACCGTTGGTTAAAATTGGTTTCTTGTCTGCTTCTAGGTCTGGTAATACTTTACTTATTTTCTTCCACCTCCACAACTAGTGGCATGTTCCTAGATAAAAAGAGATTTTATTTTTTCTTGACTCACATTCAGGGGCCTGGTGTTTTGTCATTTATTCAAGTTTACTGAGTGATCTGCAAGATTTTGTTATATCTTAGTTTCACAAGCTCTGGAATCAGGCTGCAAAGATTTGACTTACCGCTCTACTTCGTACTATGTGACTGTGAGCAAGTTACATGACGTATCTGTTCTGAATTTGCCTCATCAATAGGTTATACCAACCTAAGATAATAGTTGCAAGGGTTAAATAAGATAATCATTATAAAGTGCTTGGTACAGTGCTTGACATGTATCTATGATCAGTAAATATTGGTTATTGTTACTGTTATGGAACTCCATTCAACAGCATCAGCAATACAATTAGGCCTACCTCATTTTGTTTTAGAAGTTTAGTTGAAGAACTGATACTTGTACATTTTGTTTTATGAGTTGTTTTTACTCCTTTTTTATTTCATATAGGTCTGGCTAGTTTCTGTGGTGCAGTTTTTCGTAAATATCCAATTGATCTTGCCGGTCTTCTTCAGTATGTTGCCAATCAGCTAAAGGCGGGTAAAAGGTATTCATAGCAAATTATACTTAATAAAATTCAATAGAGTACTTCTGTTGGTTTGGGGGTATTGAGACTCCTATTATCCTGAAAGACTACTTACTTGTTGGTTGTAGGCTCAAGTAGAATAGCTGCTCACTTATTTACATGAAATTCTTTAGTTAAATGATAACTTAATACATAAATAGACACCTTTTTTCACGAATAAATGTAATATTTGGCTATATATGTTAACGCACTAAAAAGATACTTTGATTTATTTTGACTGCCTATTAGGCTTTTGAGTAAATGGCTAATGTAATGTATTGTGTATCTTCCTATGACAAAACATACTGCACTAGGTCTGTATGCAGTAATTGACCTGTATCACGTTGAGCATCTGGTAGGAACATGTTTATTTGAGGGTGTATTCAATACCTTTAAAGGATAATTTTTGAATTTGAGTTTTAGAGATACATAATACTTCCATGCCTTTTGGACAATGTCTTCTTTTCTTTGTAAATAGTGAAGTTTATTTTATTTTGGGCCAGTATCAGTGCTTAGAGTTTGAATTAATATGTGTGTATGTTAAACCTCAAGAGAAGTAGACTGACTCGAATCAGAGAACCTGAAATTGTTTTCAAAAGCTTTCTGGTAGAAAGCAAACAAAAAATTAAAAACTATTTGGTGTTCTAAACAAGTATTACCTAAGTAATTACTGACAGATTCTTATTTTGGCATACGGAAAACTTGAAAAAATATTTAAACGTAAAATTGTATTGGCACATCCCTTATGCTCATCTCTCTGCCATTTCTATATATTTTTATTCTTCTTTGTCTTTAGACCAGCAGAACATACATTATTTTTTAATCTATAATTCAGCTTTCTGTACTGTGAATACAGTGTTTGTGACCATCTAATTGAAGCATAGTTTAAAGGAAAAATAAACCGTTTCATTGGTATTTATATACTAGTTTCATGAGGGCTTTCTTAAAAAAAGAAAAACTGAGGAAAACAAGGCAAGTTGAGAGAACACTTAAGAATCTTAGAAAATGGTTTCTTCATCTGTTAGCTTGTGTCTTGGGTATGTCTAACTTTACATTTGGAAAAACATCTGTATTTTTTAGGAAAGAATGTTTTTACTTTGTTTAGGTTATCTAAAGAAGAGGACATAAGGTATTGGCTATCCTTAGAGGACAAAAGGTATTGTTTCCGTTGGTAGTCCTAAACTTTGAAGATTAAAAAACATAACTGTTGGCATATTACTGAAAAATGTGCTTCAGACTGGCCACTAAATTGTCATCTTTGGCTCAGATACCCCAACTTAGAACTTCTTTTTTTCCTTCCTTCCCTCCCTCTCTTCCAAGTTTATGTGACCATGCTACATCTTTGTCCCTTTTTAGTAAGTGGATTATTTAGAAATGGCTGTATGCCATCAAAAACATTTTGGCCGTCCTGTATTGGAGGAGAAAAAATGCTATGAAGGACCTTATTTGGTCAACCAGTAAAATGAAATATGAATAGTAGATTAAAGTATTGTATCAGTATTAGATTTATTAAAATTGATAACTGCTGTGGTTATGTAAGAGAATAGCTCTCTTAGGAAATGCAGTCTTAGAAATTTTAGGGGCAGAAGACCATGATGTAAATAATTTTCCCTCAAATGATTAAAAAATTGAGTGTGTGACTATGTATGTAGAGAGGGGCTTCAGAGAGGGAAAGAAAGTGCAGATGATAAAGCAAGCAGGATTAAAAATGTTACTAGGTGAAGTTGAGATAAAGGATATATGGTTGAGCTTTGTACTGTTTTTATTTTTCCATCCTATCAGTAAATTTGAAATTATTTCCAAGTAAAAGTTAAAATAAACATACACACCAAGTATTTGACAATATAGTTCTAGGAATGCAGTTCCTTAAAAACTGCTTCAACCTCTTCCCCCATATTCATATACAAATAATTTAGGGATTCTTAGTATATTAAGTACAGTATATTATTTTTGTATTTGAAGTTCTAACTGTAAAATGTTTTTTTTTTCTTTTTGAATAGTTTTGACTTGCTTATATTGAAAGAAGTGGTGCAAAAAATGGCAGGAATAGAAATTACAGAGGAAATGACAATGGAGCAACTAGAGGCCATGACTGGTGGAGAGCAGCTAAAAGCTGAGGTAAGAATTGCTATTTTTGTTCAACAACTTTAAAAATTCATAATGTATGTATGATCATAGTATAGAATACAAACAATATGTCAGTTAATAAAACCAAATGTCAAAGCCGTACATGCCTTCCTTTCACAACCACCCCTACTCCGTTTTAGAAATTGAGATACAGTAATTAACTTTTTAAAAAAGCTGAAGCAAAATATAAAAGTAAGTAATGCATCTGTAAGGAAAGTAATTACCAACTAAGGCCAGGCACGGTGGCTCATGCCCTGTAATCCCAGCACTTTGGGAGGCCGAGGCTGGTGGATCACTTGAGGTCAGGAGTTAGGGACCAACCTGGCCAACATGATGAAACCCTGTCTCTGTTAAAAATTCAAAAAACTAGCCGGGTGCGGTGGCTCAAGCCTGTAATCCCAGCACTTTGGGAGGCTGAGGCGGGCAGATCACGAGGTCGAGAGATCGAGACCATCCTGGTCAACATGGTGAAACCCCGTCTCTACTAAAAATACAAAACATTAGCTGGGCATGGTGGCGCGTGCCTGTAATCCCAGCTACTCAGGAGGCTGAGGCAGGAGAATTGCTTGAACCCAGGAGGCAGAGGTTGCGGTGAGCCGAGATCGTGCCATTGCACTCCAGCCTGGGTAACGAGCGAAACTCCGTCTCAAAAAAAAAAAAAAAAAAAAAAAATTCAAAAAATTAGCTGGGTGTGGTGGCTGGCGCCTGTAATCCCAGCTACTTGGGAAGCTGAGTCAGGAGAATTGCTTGAACCCAGGAGGCGGAGGTTGCAATGAGCCAAGATTATGCCATTGCATGGGTAATGATAGCAAGACTCTGTTCCTCCCCCTGACAAAATAATAATAAATAAAATAATTACTAAATAATTACTAAGTCTTCTGTGATCCTTGATATCCTTACTCCCTTAAATCTTAGTTGCTCTGTTGAATCTGTGCCACAATGAATAATTTAATAATCCTTTATGAGGGACTGCAAGGTGGAAAATGGAAAATATGCAAGAATTTAAATTCAGCTGATGTTTGTCTTTAAGCCAGTGACTGCAGTTAGTAACAGTCACTAAAATAAATTTGTGTAAGGGAAGAAATGTGTAATGCAGGAGTTTTTATATTAAGGATTTTAACTCAACTTTCTGCTATGTCTTTATCAAATTAGACAGCATGGGTTATATACTGTACATTAGTAAATTTTTGTCTTCTCTTGTGCAGGGTGGTTATTTTGGTCAGATCAGAAACACTAAAAAATCCTCTCAGAGATTAAAGGATGCTCTGTTGGACCATGATCTTGCCCTTCCTCTCTGTCTCCTTATGGCTCAGCAGAGGAATGGAGTAATCTTTCAGGAAGGTGGAGAGAAACATTTGAAACTTGTGGGAAAGCTCTATGACCAGGCAAGTTAAAGTGGCTATTATGTTTATGTACATTTTTTAAATCCTGTTAAAGGAAGATGTTATAATTTGAAAAACGTCATTTTTGCACATCATGTGAATATGAGACATCCTAATCTAATGTGAAATAGACATTCAGGAAATAGAGCCTATTTCTATGTAAATTATGATATTTAAGAGTTCGCTCCAAGAGATGTTATATGTAAGACTGTCAATTATTTAAATATTACATCATTAAATTCTTGCAACTTCAAGTTGTTTGCATTTATATCTTTCCTGATGTCTGGAAATCTCAGTCGTAATAGAATAGATGCTCGTTTGATCACTCGTGCACGCTCTCTCTTTTCTTTTCCTTTCCCTTTCCCTTTCTTTCTTCCTTCCTTTCTGTCTGTCTGTCAGTTTTTTTTTTGTTTTTTTTTTTGGGCAAGGCCTTACTGTGTTACTCAGGCTGGAGTGCAGTGCATGATCTCAGCTCATTGCAGCCTTGACCTCCCTGGCTCAAGTGTTAGCCTACCTCAGCCTCCTGAGTCGCTGGGGACTATAGGTGTGCACCACCTTGCCTGGCTAAGTTTTGGACTTTTTTTGTAGACTCGGGCTCTGCCATGTTGCGCAGGCTGGGTTGCTATCTCTCTTTTTCTTTGTGTTATAGTTGATGATAGTTAGACACATTTTGTGGGCTAATCTTAGGTTTTGGTACTTGATATTTATGAATACATTCTGTAAATAAAGTTTTCTTCTTTTAAGGGCAAAGGAATTGACTTCTGTTTGCCTATGGTTATTATCTTATTTGATTTAGGTAAATATATTCCACTAAAAGTGATGAAATACAGCTTGGCATTTAAGAGACCTAGTTGGCTAGTAAAGCCTTGGATTAGTCAACCTGTTAGGGCCTTGGCATCTTTTTTGTAATATGGTTATGTGATTATATTTGTAGATGGTCTCTGAAGTCTTCTTAGGTTGTAAAATTTGGATTCTTAATTGTTAAAATATTCCTAAAATGACTTCTTACTCACTTTGGAAAATACGTTGATTTTGTCTTATTTTTAAAATTTAGTGTCATGATACCCTGGTGCAGTTCGGCGGGTTTTTAGCATCTAATCTGAGCACAGAAGATTATATAAAGCGAGTGCCTTCAATTGATGTACTCTGTAATGAATTTCATACACCCCATGATGCAGCATTTTTCCTGTCTAGGCCAATGTATGCCCATCATATTTCGGTAAGTACAAGTGCCTTTGCTGCCGCTTAAGAGTGATCCAAATTATTTCTTAACGGTTTTATATGTAAGTACATTTCACTACATATTTTGGGGGAAGGTCTTGGCCCTTAAACTGGGATCCCTTCTTTGTTTCTGGTAGGGACACAGAGCTGTGTAGTAGAGGTATACAAAAAAGGTGATGAGAAATTTGGAGTCTAATTGATCATTTAATCAGACATCTGCTGTTAGTGTTTACATATCAACTGCTACAATTTCCCACTTTTCTAACTGTTACTTGATTTAATTATCACTTTGTTAGCGCTTTGCAGAAATTCTTGTGTTATCTGTACACTCTGAAGGAGAAAAGACAATAAGAGAGTGGTGTTAGGCTGCTTCTTCTCCTTCAGATCCTCTTAATCCAGATAATTGTATGCTGTCTTTGTGTAATGTCTTATTGTTGTCAAACCCCATGGTAGATCAGTCTCAGCTATACAAGAGGATACCTGATTTCTTGATGGACTGAGGTGGGAGAATTGCTTCATCTTAGGAATTCTGACCTGACCTGTGCTAAGTGAACACACTAATCAGCATTATGGAACCCTAGCAAACAGGAACACCTGATTGTCTGAGGTTGGCTGAACTTTGCCAGGTCAGAAAGTGGTGCAGGCCATTCAAGCTACCGTTTCTCTCTTACTTGTGTAAAATATTGTCTTTGTCTTTTAAGAGATAACAAAAATCTAAATAAAGAAAGGGCATTTCCTTCTCAGGCTTGTAAGAAAACAGAAAACTATATGGAGGTGGCTCTATAGCCAAGTCAGAGATAAGTCTTTTATCTGTAGGCAACATGCCACTCTGTGGAAAAAGAGTTTCCCAGCAACCTTGGTTTCACTGGATGGGCATCCAAGCTGCCCTGAGGATCCTTGCTTTTGCTTCTTGAGTGAAAGCCTCTGTTGAGGAGCCTTCATTGAGACAAAGAAAATGTATATTAGATGACTGCTATGTCCCCTCTATAAATTGGCTATCAGCAGGCTCTCTTGAGGATAATTCAGCCAAATGTTGCTCAGAATTTTTTTTTTTTTTTTTTTTTTTTTTTTGAGGTGAAGTCTTGCAATGTCTCCCAGGCTGGAGTGCAGTGGTGCAATCTCAGTTCACTGCAGCCTCTGCCTCCTAGGTTCAAGCAATTCTCCTACCTCATGCTCCCAGCTAGCTGAGATTATAGGCCCCCGCCACCACACACAGCTGAGCTTTATATTTTTAGGGGTTTTGCCATGTTGGCCATGCTGGTCTCAAACTCCTGACCTCAGGTGATCCACCTGCCTTGGCCTGCCAAAGTGCTGGCATTACAGGCATGAGCCAGTGCATCTGGCCTGCTCAGATTCTTGAGGCGAGATTTTTGAACAGTAGAAGTACAGCAATAATTGTGGATATCAGTTCTATTCCGTAAGTCTAGTTCCCTAGGTGATTTGAGATGTAGAACTATTATGTCTCTTCATTTGACTGAAGATGTGAACTTGAAGTAGGAGTTAAACTGACTTTAGACAAGGACATACTCATCCTGGGTAAATATGAAGTATAGATATCTTTTCTGACCAAGTCTGTTTTTCTAACTAGATAGTGACTATGGGGTGACTAGCAATAGAAATCACAGATTCAGACCCAGAGGACTGGGGAGACGGGAGCTATCATGTAACCCCCTCATACCTATAAACTAATTTTTAGTTTAAATTGTTGAAGTTGAAGTCCACCTTGAGGCACAGGTCTGAAAGATATACTTTTACCTAGTTCATATTCTAGATCTTGCCCAGATCAGGTAACTAGGCTCTCTTATGCAGATAGCATCAACCCTATTTTATTCTGTTTTGTTAGAACCTTAGCAGAAATCATTCTGCTCATCTAGATTAATATTACTTACCTTCAATAAGACCTGTCCTCTAAATTAAACTGTTTTCCCAACTGCTGTTTCCTGTGGTTTCTGATGCAATTGGGACTCCTCTCATAACTAATGTTCTTTATAACTGTCACTTATGTGGTCTTAGTAGTTGTCAGCATGCTCTCTAAAATGGGGATAACAACATAAATCTTTGGACTTACAAAACAATTGTCAAATTCTCAGGTTCTGTTTGAGAACCCTCCTTGAAGAAAGAGAATGTTGTGTGCTTTTAGTGCAGTGAGCCTGGGAGCATAGCAGCACCTAGGGCACTCAGGAAGGAAGAAGGCAGGTAACTGAGCTGTAAGGAGCTGAGACTCTTTTGCCTGTCACAGCGTAGAACTGGAAGCAGAACCTTTGATCATCTTGTTTTCGGTTACATGTTTAGCACAAATAGAATGATTTAAGTAATATTCTAACATAAAGAAGAAACTAGTTTTAGGACTTCCCTTAGGTTATATTAAGGCTGATAACTAACCCAAACAGAATTTTCTGGATGAGAGCCGTTTCATCCTAAAGGGACTGAAGGACATGAAGCAATAGCAGCATATTTATGTGTTATCTGTGTGTGTGTGTGTGTGTGTGTGTGTGTGTGTGTGTGTGTGTAGAGAGAGAGAATATATTTGGCATACACATATCTCTGAAGCTCCTCCCATAGTACTAACATTTTTTTCCCCCATACTATTGAGAATATGGCCTTCCTCTGACTTTTCCCCCAAATTAGGATAAACCAATCAGGTGAAAGAAGCTGCAGCATCAGTTCTCACATGCTTTAAACTTCAATATACCACAGCTTTTCACAGAAAAATTTATTTGGCTAAGCAGTAGGGTAATGATTCGATCCTAATTTGCCTGGGACTTTCCCAGTTTTAGCACTAAAGTCTTATATCCTCAGAAACCCCTAAATCCCCAGGAAACCCTGACAATTGGTCACCCTACTTAACAGCCTTGAAACAAATTTCTCATAACTTTTCTTGGTGTTGATCCACCTTTTCTTTTTTCTTTTTTCTTTTTTTGAGACAGTCTCCTGTCACCCAGGCTGGAGTGCAGGGGTGGGATCTCAGCTCACTGCAACCTCCGCCTCTGGGGCTCAAGTGACCCTCACACTTCAGCCTCCCAAGTAGCTGGAATTACAGGCATGTGCCGCCACGGCCAGCTAATTTTTTATATTTTTTGTAGAGATGGGGTTTTGCCATGCTGACCAGGTTGGTCTTGAACTCCTTACCTCAAATTATCCGCCCACCTCAACCTCTTGATCCAGCTTTTTAATTGACACATTTTAATAGTTGGTAGGGACTACATGTAGTGATACTACATCCTGTCCTAGTTGGCTGTTACTAGTTGCATTCTTCCTCTTTTCTCATGTTAAGACCTTCTGTTTGTTTGCTTGAATATCTCAAAAGCAGGATTGGAAACCCTACTTGTTCAATCCCTGATACAGGAGCAAGAGGGAGTAGGGTGGGCGAATGGAAGAGGGGGATGTGCATATACCCTATTCGCTTTACTCCACAGGTTAGATTAGATAAGAATCCTCTGAAAATCTCCTAGTTAGCACTCAGTACTAAAGATTGGAATAGCTTCCAGGGATAATTTGTCTTAAAATAAATATTGTTGGGAAGAAACTAGAATTTCTGTAACAGTTTTGAGATTGGTCGTCTCTTGATTCTTTAAAAGAGAATATAGATTTTTATACCATGAAAATCAAAGCTATAAATTATGTCGTGTGTGTGTGTGTATGTATGTATGTATGTATTTTTACTTTTTATCTCCAGTCAAAGTATGATGAGCTTAAAAAATCAGAAAAGGGAAGTAAACAGCAACATAAAGTTCATAAGTACATAACATCATGTGAGATGGTGATGGCGCCTGTCCATGAAGCAGTGGTCTCCTTACATGTTGCCAAAGTCTGGGATGACATCAGCCCTCAATTCTATGCCACGTTCTGGTCATTGACAATGTATGACCTTGCAGTTCCACACACCAGCTATGAACGAGAAGTCAATAAACTTAAAGTCCAGATGAAAGCAATTGATGACAATCAAGAAATGGTAGGTTTTTGTTCTAGTACTTCAAGTGCAATAACTTTATGATATTCAGTGTTACCTATATTTTAAATTGTTTTAGCTCTGGTTCCTTAAAATAGTGGTCTTGTTGCTACATAATATTTTCTTAAATGGGGTTTAATAGTTACTTCTGAGTGGAGGGCCAGGAAGTTGGTGACTAGGTGGAGGTTATGATTAGTCAAAAATTATTTGAGGGTTCTTTTCTACTGATGACTGTGCTAATAACTTAAAATGATTCATGTGACTCCAATAGCAAGAGCAGTAGTTCTCAAGGGGAGAGTCCTTTAGGAGAAGATTATTGAGAAGCTGAGTCTTGAGCTAGATAGGCCTTGAAGGTAGATTAGGTTTGGAAATACGGAAGCAAATAGGGCGGTCACCATAGGGTTCCAGCAAAGATAGGAAGTAGATTGAGGTTTAGGGAGACTACTTTTACTGATTCACTTTCATGTAGTGAATGTACTTAGTGATACATATGAATAGTTATGATGGCGCCAGATTGTATAGGGCATTGAAAATCAGGGAGAAAAGTAGACTTGGTACAATTGAGAGCTATTTTAGTTTTCTGAGCAGGGGAGTAATAATGATAAAAAATGGTACTTAAAAAAGATTACTCACGACAGCAGTATGAAAGATGCTTTTGACAGGGGAAAGGACTAGCATTAGGCTAAAGAGCAGCTAGGTGGCTTTTTAGGCAATCTATTGTGAGAGCATAGACTGATGGAGGTAGTGGCATTGTACGAGACTTGTAAACAAGTCTTGCTATAAAGGAAAAGGAAGAGTCAAAGATTTCTCTATGCCTGAGACTAGTAGTATTAGTGTTGCAAATTTAGCTGTTTTGATGGTGTATGAAGCCTCCATGACAGTGTTATAAATGTGTTGAATGAAGATAAAAGTTGCACATTCAAGTGGACCTATATTCATATTGAAGTAATGATAAACTATCAGCCCTTATCTCTGTAAACTTTTCAGTTGAAAGAAGAAAGGTAATGTGCATATGGTTAGAAAAGTATCTAATTTATTCTTTGTAGCCCCCAAATAAAAAGAAAAAAGAGAAGGAGCGCTGTACTGCTCTTCAGGACAAGCTTCTTGAAGAAGAAAAGAAACAGATGGAACATGTACAGAGAGTTCTACAGAGATTGAAACTGGAAAAGGACAACTGGCTTTTAGCAAGTAAGTTGTTGGAATTGTTACATTCCTGATGCTGGTAAATGACAGAAAACAAAACGTTAGAATTTTAGAGGTGTTAAAGTATATTATGTTTGTGTTTCAACTCAGTGTTCCCTATCTCATTCTTTGGTTATTCGTTGATGCAGAATCAACTTCACATTCACTGGAGGAACTGATACATTTTGCTGGTGAAGTTAATTAACTTATAACTGCAATATTGACAGCTTGTCATTCAACTTTTCTGTATAAAACATGTTTTTGGAGAAATCATAGATAGAAAAAATGTCCACAGCATAAAAATGATAGTCTTATCTTAGGCATGAGCTTTGGTTACAAACTATAAATAGTTTGTGGTTTTACAGTACTCTCTGCACTAAAGGTAATATATTGTCATGTTCAGTGGCTTTGAGGCCCTTGAGGAAGAAGTTTACAACTTAATATATTCTTCCTTTATTTATAGAATCTACCAAAAATGAGACCATCACAAAATTTCTACAGCTGTGTATATTTCCTCGATGTATTTTTTCAGCAATTGATGCTGTTTACTGTGCTCGTTTTGTTGAATTGGTACATCAACAGAAAACTCCAAATTTTTCCACACTTCTTTGCTATGATCGAGTAAGTTCTTCTTATTGCAACCTTAAAAAAATTCTCACACAAAGATAGCTAACATTATAATCTATAGAGATATTATTGTGTGTGTGGTTAAAAAGCATGAACTCAAGAGCCAAGTGTCTAAACTTGAATCCTAGCTTTACTATTTTCTAGCTGTATGATCTTTGGCTAGTCATTTAACCTCTCTGTGACTGTTTTCTTATCTGTAAAGCATAAATAACCTGCTTCATAAGATTGTTGTGAGGATTAAATGAATGACTACACATAAAAAACACCTAATATGTAATAGGCACTCAAGGTTAAACTATTAACTGTTTGAGTTTACATGTATTATCATAAATGGTAGAACTCTTTTCTCTATTCTTTCAGTTCTTAAAAAAAAATTCACACCTTCACACAGACATAAAAGCAGGGAAGCTTTTCAATATGGTCATATTCACATTTTGCGTTTAGCTTTTTTCTTATATTACTACATTTTATGGTTTAAAAACATAATGTATGTTCCAGCATGTCAGCTACCTATTTCTAATTTATATCTGCATTTCCTCTGTGTACTCTCCCCATAAACCCAGTCATATGTGTGGCTAAGTCATTAAGAACTATTATATAATAATAATGATAGTTTTTTTTTCTGTCAAATCAGCTTTCTTTATAAAAATTATTGTCTTGGGTATTTGCTTTATGAGTGCACTATTTCCCCACAAAAGCCAAAATCTCCAAAGGTCTCTGGAGTGTCAGTATGTAAAGGGAATATACATTTTTGACTAAGCTTACCTGTTTATTATGACTTGCTCTAAGAGAATCTTCTAATATTTTCAACTGATTTTGACCTTGATTTGTTTATATTTTTAAAACATTTTTTCCTGTAGGTTTTCTCTGACATAATTTACACGGTTGCAAGCTGTACAGAAAATGAAGCCAGTCGATACGGGAGGTTTCTTTGCTGCATGTTAGAGACTGTGACCAGGTGGCATAGCGATAGAGCCACATATGAAAAGGTATCACTAATAGAAACCCTTATATTTTACCTGTGTATATAATGACTACATCCAGTAATGTCTAGATCAGGCGTCCCCAAACTACGGCCTGCAGGCTGCATGCGGCCCCCTGAGGCCATTTATCTGGCTCCCCGCTGCACTTCAGGAAGGGGCACCTCTTTCATTGGTGGTCAGTGAGAGGAGCACAGTATGTGGCGGCCCTCCAACGGTCTGAGGGACAGTGAACTGGCCCCCTGTGTAAAAAGTTTGGGGATGCCTGGTCTAGATTGTTGAGTTTTACACGAGGAGCTGAGTTTAAGATTCAGTTGTAAAACCATGTTTATAAGCACAATTAATTCATTATTAAAAAGTGCTGTATACTTTTTTATTCTATCTCAAACTGACATTCCAAATTAATATCTTTATATAAGTTGAACTTTTTATGACTGTCCAAATACACATGATGGTTTTATGTGGAAACATTGATCTAGTCTACTTAAGTTTCAGTTTCTGCTATTTTGTGGATCACAATTTTTCTTTAAACATGACAAACATTGTTTCCTTAGGAATGTGGAAACTATCCAGGATTCCTTACCATATTACGGGCAACTGGATTTGATGGTGGAAATAAGGCTGATCAATTAGACTATGAAAATTTTCGACATGTTGTACATAAATGGCATTATAAACTAACCAAGGTAAAAAAAAAATTGAAATTTTCAAAGGTAAATTTTTCTCTTTATACTTGTATAATAATGAATCTTAAAATGTTTGTTGTAGGCATCGGTACATTGCCTTGAAACAGGTGAATATACTCACATCCGGAATATCTTGATTGTGCTAACAAAAATACTTCCTTGGTACCCAAAAGTTTTGAATCTGGGTCAAGCTTTGGAAAGAAGAGTACACAAAATCTGCCAAGAAGAAAAAGAGAAGAGGCCAGATCTATATGCATTGGCTATGGGGTAACAAAATTATATTTTAATGTGATTTACAAGACTAGATGACAGAAGAATTCTGAAGACTTTAAAATGTTTTACAGTGTTGAAGTTTATCTTCTGCCTTCAGGAGATTATGGGAGATTATGCGATCATGTTCCCACAGGCTGGTGAGAGTTACCACTTCTGATTATCAACTTCCGGTCTATACTGGATGATAGTTTCAAAATTCATATATAATATTTCTTGATTGGGAGGAAATATAATTTTATTATCGTAGTTACCAGATCTTCAAGAATAAAAGAAAAAAGCCGTCTTAGTTTTAGGATTAGTTTATAGTGAAATTGTTATTTTTAAGAGAGTTGGGCATTCTATAAAAACCTTCAAGAACTTACTAAAAATTAGCATTTTTAAAATTCTCTAGAACCACAGAGTAGAATGAGTAACTTGCTAATTTTATTCTTAAAAACCTCATGTTTGTGTTTTTTGATTTGTGTTTGTATATTTAAACACTTTGTGCGACTTTCAGCTACTCTGGGCAGTTGAAAAGTAGAAAGTCATACATGATACCTGAAAATGAGTTTCATCACAAAGACCCCCCTCCGAGGAATGCAGTTGCCAGTGTGCAAAATGGGCCTGGTGGTGGGCCTTCTTCATCATCAATAGGAAGTACATCTAAATCGGATGAAAGCAGTACTGAGGAGACTGGTATGCTTACTTGTAGAAGCTTATAACTAATATATTTAATTTCAACAAACAAAGTGAAATGTTTTGTATCACAGAACAAGTACAGTGCTGGCTTAGTATTACTTTTTATTCCCTAGATAGGAGTATATAAGTGTTAAGAAGTAATAAGCCTGCTGCTTCTTTCTAATTATTCTCTAATCATTTTGCTGTGAAATTGTAGTTCATTTACATCTAGGGGCTCATTAAATAAAACCTTACTTTTATTTCAGATAAATCAAGGGAGAGATCTCAGTGTGGTGTGAAAGCTGTTAATAAAGCTTCTAGTACCACACCTAAAGGGAATTCAAGCAATGGAAATAGTGGCTCTAACAGGTAGGAACACTGTGCCATGTGTCATAATTCTAAATTCTTTTTTAAAATGATTTTTATGTATTTTTTTTTTTTTTTTTGAGACGAGGGTCTTGCTATGTTGCCTAGGCTTATCTCGAACTTCTGGCCTCAAGCAATCTGCCTGCCTTGGCTTTCAACACTGCTGGGATTAGAGGCATGAGCCACTGCGCCTGGCCCTCATAATTCTGATTTCTTATGTGGATCCTCATGAGTAGAAGGGGAGTGGTTGTTGAGTAATGTGAAAAGTCATTTATGTTGGACTTTGAAATTTTCTTTTTACCCTATTTTGCTGATATGCTTTACATCCTAATTATGTTTTATATCGTTATGCTTTGTATAACAACTTTGTTTCTCCTGCTGGGATATGCAGGGGAATGTAGATGTGAAGTTAAAAAAATATTTTAGGATAGAGTGATTGCTGTGAACAATCTGAGTAAGGACAGGCATAAGAAAAGCCTACACTAATTTAAGTAGTGCTCCATCCAGCTAAGTAATCCGTTTCCTCATAGTATTTCCCTTGCTTGGTTTGTGAGGTATATATTTGGTTTTTACCATGTTATTCTGATAGGTTATGAATATATGCCAAAAAGAGCCTGACATTATTTTAATAATAATTTCCTTTTTTTTTTTTTGAGGCAGAGTCTCTTTCGATCACCCAGGCTGGAGTACAGTGGCATAATCTTGGTTCACTGCAACCTCCGTCTCCTGGGTTCAAGCTATTCTTGTGCCTCAGCCTCCCTGGTAGCTGGGATTACAAGCTACAAGCATGTACTACCACACCTGGCTAATTTTTTTGGTGTTTTTAGTAGAGATAGGGTTTCGCCATGTTGACCAGGCTGGTTTCAGACTCCTGGCCTCATGTGATCTGCCTGCCTTGGCTTCCTAAAGTGCTGGGCGTGAGCCACCGTGCCTGGCTAATAATTCTTCTTAATCTGCAATTCATGAATTTGTTTATTATTTACTGGATAAAGAAATAGTTCCTTTTTTTTTGAGTTGGAGTCTTGTTCTGTCACCCAGGATGGAGTACAGTGGCATGATCTTGGTTCCCTGCAACCTCTGCCTCCTAGGTTCAAGCGATTTTTGTGCCTCATCCTCCAGAGTAGCTGGGATTGCAGGCGTGTGCTACCATGCCCAGCTGATTTTTTTCTATTTTTGGTAGAGACGGGGTTTTACCATGTTGGCCAGGCTGGTCTCAAACTACTGACCTCAAGTGATCCACCCTCCTCGGCCTCCCAAAGTTCTGGGATTACAGGCGTGAGCCACTCCACCTGGCCATTGTTTCTTCCTTTTTACTTGTCTTAAAGTTGTCCTTTAGTTTTCAAAGGACACCACCTTAGTTCTAGTATTTTTGAAGTTAGTAAGAAACGCTTTATGATATATTTTATCATATATCAGACAGGGGATATATTTTTTGATTATTTGTCTTAAAATCCCATGTTTTTATTTTTAAGCAACAAAGCTGTTAAAGAAAATGACAAAGAAAAAGGGAAAGAGAAGGAAAAAGAGAAAAAAGAAAAGACTCCAGCTACTACTCCAGAGGCCAGGGTACTTGGTAAAGATGGTAAAGAAAAACCAAAGGAGGAGCGGCCAAATAAAGATGAAAAAGCAAGAGAAACCAAGGAAAGAACGCCAAAGTCTGACAAAGAAAAAGAAAAATTCAAGAAGGAAGAAAAAGTTAAAGATGAGAAATTCAAGACCACTGTCCCCAATGCAGAATCAAAATCAAGTCAAGAAAGGGAAAGAGAGAAGGAGCCATCCAGAGAGAGAGATATAGCAAAGGAAATGAAATCAAAGGAAAATGTTAAAGGAGGAGAAAAAACGCCAGTATCTGGGTCCTTGAAGTCACCTGTTCCCCGATCAGATATTCCAGAGCCTGAAAGGGGCAAGTTTACCATTCTTTCTATGTGCTTACCTTTTGTTATTTTAATGTATAGTTGGTTACTGTCTCCTAGTTTTGGTAGGTTACATAGGGATTTTGCTAGGGGAACTTGATTGCCTGACAAGTTGGTATTTTTTTTTTTTTTAAGTGTTTAGGAAACTAAAAATATACCTTATTCTGGCTATTTCTTTTTGTCTTAACAGAACAAAAACGCCGCAAAATTGATACTCACCCTTCTCCATCGCATTCCTCCACAGTAAAGGTTAGTATAGCCTGAGGAAGGCAGCGTCCATGTTAGGCTCACCTGTTTGGAATACCAGTGTCCTGACTTCCTTCAAGTCTTATGCCAAGCATTCACTGGAGCCACTGGAGGTTTTATATTGCATTAGAAAATGAATTTTTCTATATTGGTGGACTGATTTTTTTTCCTATTATTTTTATTATAAAAATGTTCAAACTTCAAGGACTTGGCACTAATTTTGTAGTGTTTCAAAGTGCAAGAGAAATTTTACCCAGAAGTGCCTCAGCTGCTTTACGCAGTCTTTTTTGGAGTGCAATGGTAGCTACAAGCAAAGAAATCTTTTCAGCAGAATGAAGCCTATTTTTCAGCATATTGAAGAATATATAGCACTGAAGACTTCCTGGATGATACAGGATAAACAAGTTACCTCTGAATTCAAGCTTCTTGATGAGCATCATACCGATATGTGCCTTCTAAGAAGGAGTCTTGAAAGGAGTTCCATTTTAAAGTCTCCTTGGTGATCAGTTCTCCTGTAGTTGTGTATATTCTGTGAGCATGCAACTTCTGTTGTATCTTCCCTTGGAGGTTTGTTTATACCCTTATTGGGTTCCCAACAAGTTGAACCTTCCGTTACGATAAAAGCAGATGTGGCATCCAATCCTACCACCCAGCAAAGAGAAACCCCAGGCATTCAACTGCAGCACAAAATCGTGGGTGTAGCCTTCTTGAAGACTCAGGGTAGCCATTCCTTGCTCCACATTTAATTTTAATTCTAAAGTCATCTAATTTCATGGAATCTTTGAATTTGCAGTACGTTGAACTTTTTAAAAACTGTAAGTTACTAATTCTTCATGAAAGCACTGTGGTGGAATATTGTAGTTGATTTCTTTTTCTTTCTTTTTCTTTTAATGCTTTTTTTTTTGTGTGTGTGTAGGAGGTGTGAGATTCACCATGATAGGCACTTTGCAAAAAAAAAAAAAAAAAAGTGATTACTCTTATATATTTTGTTTTCTTGTTAATGCAATGCCACTGAGTTTTCCAGCTAAGATTTAAAAAATATGTATATTTATATTAGAGTTAAAAGTAAAGTAAAATGTGAAACCTCCCCATTAAAGAAGAACTATAAAAAATATAAGGCAATGTTCTTCCACAGTGACCTCCAGTATTTTAAATTTTTTGTGAAGAAAAAAATGTTTTGCTTTCTTAAACCTCTTAAGTTATCTATAGCTTAAGTAGAGAGATATGAAAAATGTGGCATTAACATTTATTTTAAAATTCTGAACAGGGAATGATGTTTATTTCTTACATTGAGTACTTTTAATTTAGTTTTTTAACATTACAATTCCATTACATGGTTTTGTTTTTGTTTTTATTGTTGATATTCATATTGATGATGACATCATGAAATTTATCCTCACAAGAAGTAGCTGGTTTATTTCCAGGTTACAGCCATACTTCCCAAAGTTCCTCTGGGTTCTGAGAACTATGCCAGCTCACCTGTCATCTCCATTCATTTTCTACAGGACAGTCTCATCGAACTCAAGGAATCTTCAGCAAAGGTTTGAGTCTTTTAAAATCATCATGCCTAAGTAAACCAAATGTTCTTTACTTATTTTACTTAATAGATGCCCTCACTCTAGTACATTCAGTAAGCTGAGATCAGTGGGAAAAAGTACTCTGCTTACATTGAATAACCTTCAAAAATATTAAATGTTAAAACTGAAACAACAGATGACAATGGTCCCTTTTAATGAGATTGTTACAAAATATATGTAATGTACCAACATTTCTATCATCTCTCCTTGCTTGCTGTGTTACACATTCTCCCTTTATGCGTCAAAATCTGGAAATAAGTTTAACATTCAGGGAAAGAGGTTATTGGTTTGTTTGGGTTTATTTAATTTTTCAAAACAAATCTGCCAGGCTTTCTGACTGTTTTAGACAACCCAAAATACCAAAAAATAAGTTCAGTGCATTCACATATCTGTTTTAAAAATGGACCTCATCTCAGTCCATAAAAATTCTTTATGTATCCTTTGCTGAGGTACCTTTCTGGTAGTTGTAGCACAATATCAGAAGATACAGTTAATGTGAAATAATCATTTCCATGGAGGGGAATACTCGGTGGTTGTGTTTACATGTCAGTATTAATTCTTATCTGTTAGTCTACTTTCTTGAGTATTCTATTAAAAATAGTGTGCAGTTTGTGTATCTTACTACAGAGTTTATTACAGTATTATAGTTGAGTTGTCCATTGTTCATGTTGTTTTGTCTTTGTTATAAAATGTAGTCCTTTGAATTTTCTACTTTGCCTCCTCTTACAAGCTACAAGCAAATGAAATCTGCTTAGCAGAATGGAGCCTATTTTTCAGCATAAATATTGCTTACCATAATTAAAATAGAAATCTGCTAAGCATGATTTCTTTACTGGTGGACCAAGTGACATTACTAACTGCTTTTAGATCTATAGATTTATGATGAAATGTCTGTGGGTATTAGGTAAATAAGCACTAATTTTTAGCAGTTTATATTAGTCAGTGTACCTGCATCCTAAAATTGTAGCATTGTTTTTAGAATATACTGTATTAATCAAGTCTCAGCTATACTGGGATAACTTCCATTTACTTTTATTTTTTTTCTGATTTGAATGGATGTTTTATTTGAAGTAGATATTGGGATTATTCTGAAATATGCTACTGAAGAACAATCCAAAATAACACATTAGACACATCAGCTTAATACTATTTTTGAAAATTCTAAACATTCAACGTGTTTTTGTTTTTTGGTGTTAGCCATAATGTCACAATAAGAATGAGAGTTTTCAGTACCTAGTAGGAGTTACAAAAATGTTGATATCAGGTTGGAATTATATACTGCTGTTTTTTATTACGTGGGATTATTATTTAAAATGATGTTCCTATTTAGGTTAGTTTTGGAAAGCTTAATTTATATTTCAATTTTGAAATCTATAGAACTTTCATTTAAAGTAAACTTTTTATCGGCTAACTTAAATATATATTGCAATATAGTAGGTTTTTAAAACCGGTTTTGATTTGCTTATGTTAGTCTTAACCATCAGTGGGTTGTGTGGGCTATTTTAAATTAACGGGCCAACAGTGTTAACTTGTGAATATTTATTTACTGAAACATACTTTGAAGCATTTTGTACCCTGCTGTTTAATTGGATTTTCTAATCGGTGATGGTTCCTCACATTTGTGAAAAGGTCTTTTGAAAATATGTACTGTCTCATTGCTTGCTCATAACAGTGCTGTGAGGTAGACGTGGCAGGTGGATAACGTCTTTTTGACAAATGAGAGACTAAAAGGTCTTTAGCTTTCCTAGTTAACATCTTGTTAGTATCAAAACATGAACTAAAATTGAGATTCATTGATTCCTAGCACCACTGATTTCAATAATAGTTGAAAGGGTTTTTGTAGCTCCTTTAGTGTGTTTGCCTTGGTTTTTAAAAATTAATAGCGATTCAAGTCAATCTCCCACATCCCCCTTTTTAAAAGTGGTGTTTTGTGGGCATTTAGAATTTAATAGATTTATTCCACATGTAACCAGAAAAAATTGAAAATGGCATATACATATGCTTCTAAAAATTATGTGCCTCCTACTACTTTTCAGATCCTTAGTATTTAGCATAGTACTTGGCAGTAAGATTAGGTATTCAATAAATATTTGAAATGATCTCTTAAGTCTTTATACTTTGGTAAAGCATGCAAAGTACTGGTTTGCATAGTAACTGATGTTGCATTTTTATGTATCTAGAAAGTTTAATAGCATATGAATGCCTTAGAAAAAAATTTCACTGGACTTTGAGTGATCTCCAAAATTGATTATCTATAGCCTCACTGTTTCTGGGGCAGCTTTTTCTAGAGGGTTTGGAAGATTCGCATCTATTTTCATAATTATCTTATCACTTGTATGTATAAAATTCTCTCCCTGCTTTAGTTTTACTTTTTAGTTGTTCTTTGTCTGTGTAATTCTCTCTATTATTTATTTGCTATTTTTACTTTCTTTTTTTTTTTTTTGAGACGGAGTTTCGCTCTTGTTACCCAGGCTGGAGTGCAATGGCGCGATCTTGGCTCACCGCAGCCTCCGCCTCCTGGGTTCAGGCAATTCTCCTGCCTCAGCCTCCCGAGTAGCTGGGATTACAGGCATGCGCCACCAGGCCCAGCTAATTTTTTTGTATTTTTAGTAGAGACAGGGTTTCACCATGTTGACCAGGATGGTCTCGATCTCTTGACCTCGTGATCCACCCGCCTCAGCCTCCCAAAGTGCTGGGATTACAGGCTTGAGCCACCGCGCCCGGCTATTTTTACTTTCTAATTTGTGGTAAAAGCAATACACGGATTTAGGTTTTCAGATGAGATTAGCTGAAAGAAGAAAAAATCTGGCTTAGTATCTAAATCTTTTCTGTCAGTTCACTCTTTGCCCCTAATTTCCAAATAGTGTATTTCTAGTTTTGATCAATTGAGTTTTGATGTAGCAATTCTAAATGCCAGCTACATTTGATGAAGAAAATGTTAAAAAAGTACTTGTTCTACTAATCAACCTCTCTGTAATTTAAGAGGGCATCAGTAACCACCTCAAGACAGAATCTAGCCTTTAATTTGTTCAACATCTTAAAATGAGGATTTATAACCAAACCCAAGCTTAAAAGTGAGACTCTCTTTATATAATATGGTGAAGCTTTAATAAAATCAATGGAGCAGTGTTTTCTAAAGCAGATTTTGAAAATCAGTCAAATTCTTTTTTGGACCTTAATGATCCCAATGTCAAGAATAAAAGCCAGTCAAGAACAAAACCCAGCAATTCTACATGCAAATTCATTTAATGAATCCTTAATTTTATTTGGCAAACTTGAGTCCCTCACTGTGTGTACAAGGTATCAGGAAGTATGTAAAAGTGGAAGGGCACCTTAGCTCTCCTACCATACTGGAAACTATGTTGCAGACAAAAATTGTGACATGAAGTTAATAGGTAGCACCCGTCATGAAAAAGGTAAATATAAAATAATGGAAAGTGAGTTGCAGGGTTGAGGGATGGTTGACTTTGAGCCATCTTTGAAGGCTAAGTAGGATTTCAAGAAGTTAAGATAAAAATAAACAACCATTCTAGTAATGAGAACTGCTGGAAAGGACAGATGTTAGGGAGCAGTGATAGCCACAGCATAGAATGCATTGGGTTACTGTATGCATCTAATTCATTAGGCAATGAGAAATTGTATGTTTTATATAAAAGAGTATTATCAGAAATATTCTGAAGAAGGAATTGAATTGGGTACATTCTGAACTAAGAATTTCTGATTGTGTATCAGTTGAGCTATGTGACTTCTTATGTCAAGAATGAAGTATTTGAACATTAATGCCAGAAGTAAGTTCTAGAAAAATTTCTCAATTTCTCGCAGTACAAAAAGTTCAAAACTTCATTATTAACAATGGTTGTGTGTGTGTATGTATGGATTTATGATCACAAACCTTTTTTTTTACTTTTATTGGCAAAAATTAATACTTCTCTTAGAGAAGTCTTGAGTATTGCAGTAATATATGATTTCCTTTGTCTTAATCATAAATAATATTAAGATATGAATAAATCTCACAATTAGAAAAATTCTTGAAGTGTCATTTAAGACATAGCCAGCAAGAGTATCTTTTAGACAAGTACTTTTATGACTATTTATCATTCTCTTGCTCTTTGTTATTAATAAGCGTTTTGTCTGTTTTACTTTGTCAACTTTTAAACATTGAAATTTTAAAGAGTCTACTTCTGCATTGCTATGGCAGTATTTCTGAGCCAAGTGAATTGAAAGTGTTTGGTGTTAAAAAATAAGTATTTAATTCTCAAACCGATGGTCTTCTTTTTTCATGTATTCCTTTGAATACCAAAGGATTTCTTCATGTAAAATATTTGAGTTTTGAAAAATTTGTTCCTAAGGTATATCTAGCATTGTGTAGTTATGTAATGAGTTATATTCAGTGTTTTGCTGCATAATACTTTTAATGTTTTAAACATAGGCTTGTAGCACAGTTATAAATGCCATTAAGGTTAGGTATCTATTTCCTGACTACTTCCTAAATATTTTATTTTACAGCATAGTTCCATATTTACAACTCACCTAAGAAGAGTTATCTCTCAATTATTTAGTTAGAATATCCTTGATATTTTGCTGTTTTGCCTATAGCACTTTTGGCAGAGAAAGAATAGGCAGAGGAGAATATTAGTTCATTATTTTTTAGTCTTTTGAATTGTTTAATGATCCTCAGCTGACTAGATGGTTTTCTGAGGTATTTAGAACCAGGAAGACAAATTTCACAGTTAATTGTGATTATTTTGATAGAAATTGGAATGCTTTCAGAAGTAGAGAACATGCAGCTTTTACATTTGTAAAAAATAATTTAGGATAATCTTTGCATGGTTCATACTGAGGCAGAAAAGAATTATTAGCAAAATCAGGGCTAGGTTTTATTGTTATACTTTTGCCCATTGTCATTATTGACTGCTGTCAGTGGATGGTAAGACTATTTAAAATTTCCATGATGGTGTGGAGATTTTTTTTGTTTTTAACAGAGAAAGTCCAGTTACTATTTTTCATATATGGACTCTTGTAATGGTGGTTATAGGTCTTTACAATAGAGCTATAAGGAATCCTCTAGCTTATGAATTTACTAATGAGTCTCAGTTGAGGCACAGATGAACTGGAGTTTAAATGGTAATTTTTATGAGGCCAAGAATTGCAACTTTGTATAATTTGTGCCATGTCCTTTTATTTTACCTCTTATAATCCAGATAGCTGACCAGTTTTGACTCTGGGTATAATTCCCAATTGTGTTTCATTTAATAAACAAATGATGCTAATGTTGGAAAACTAATAATCTTCAGTAATATTGCCTTAATTTAACAGCTCTACATTAATCATACTCCTCCACCACTGTCCAAGAGTAAGGAGAGAGAAATGGACAAGAAAGATTTGGACAAGTCAAGGGAAAGATCCAGAGAGAGAGAGAAAAAAGATGAAAAGGACAGGAAAGAGCGGAAAAGGGTTTGTAATTTTTTTTAAACTAGTTTGGAAAGCTCATTATCATGTACACCAGTGTGTATGTTGCCTTTTAAAAAATACTGGGTTGTTTCATAGTAGTCTGTTAGTTCATGATTTTATTGATATTTTTACCCTGAAGTCTTTGCATCTTCTACATTAATAAGGATCTTCAGCCTAGTAATCTCTACCAGCTCTGCTTGTCTTTCATGCCATTTTATCTAGTGTGTGATACTGCTGCAAATATTCTCCATTGCTAGTTAGCTGTGCCCTTCTCATATAAAAATAATACTTTAAAACAAAAACGTAAGCCCTTGGTCAATGTAGTTCACAATTCTTGGTTCTAGGATCACTCAAACAATGACCGTGAAGTGCCACCGGACTTAACCAAGAGACGTAAAGAAGAGAATGGAACAAGTAGGTAGACTTATTAATATCTTTGAAGCTATCATCAAAGTGAATTGGAAAAGGCTTTCATGACTTTCTTTTGTAATTTTAGTGGGGGTTTCAAAACATAAAAGTGAAAGTCCATGTGAATCTCCTTATCCAAATGAAAAAGATAAGGAAAAAAATAAGTCAAAATCTTCAGGCAAAGAAAAAGGCAGTGATTCATTTAAATCTGAGAAGATGGATAAAATCTCCTCCGGTGGCAAAAAGGTAAATTAGGAAAATAAAGGAATAATATGCTTTATCTTAAAAAAAAAAATCAACTCTGAAAATTTAGCAAATACTGAATTTTTTTCCTAGTCATATAGTCTTTTGTTCATTATTTAGGGGTGGGAAGAAGAGGTATTAAGGGAGGGCAGGTTATCTATTTGGGAAATTTGAGTCAGTTCTTTCCCAGATTACTAGGAGGGTAGAGCTAATATACTTCTGAGATTCCTTTCCCCTCTCCATTCCACTCCCACCTACTTCCGTTGACTGAGTTTCAGCTGTTCTTTGCCTTTTCTTTTTTCTCCACCAACTCTTTGCTTTTAGTTTCTTTTTATTTCTGAAATTAAAATATGGTCACATGTATTCTTTCTGACCATCATAGTGTCATAAAGTCTTGATTGTGATTTGAAACATTTTTGCAACATTTTCTCCTAATATACTGATTTGTTTGAAACTTGTATTTGATTTAAAAATTAAATCTAAGGTACATTCTCTTACGAATTAATGGTTGATATTTAAAATGAATCTCATGCATCTGTCATAAGGTAATAAGCAAGCCATTACTACAGTATAAATTGTTTACAAAACATTGTTATATATATTCAAAGTATATGCCATATATTCATAGTTTATAAAAGCACCTTTAGAAAATTATATGAACATTTTAATTCTATGCTTTAAAAGATAGGCTGTTCTTTTACGTGTTTTTTAATTGAGGTAAAATTCAAATAACAAAATTAACCATTTTAAAGGTGTACATTTAAGTGACATTGAGTATATTTACAGTGTTGTGTAATCGTCTCTGTGTAGTTCCAAAACATTTTTATCACCTCCAAGAGAAAACTCTATGTCCATTTAAACAGTCACTCCCATTTCCCCTTCTCCTCAGCCTCTGGGAATGATAAATTTGTTTCTTTATGGATTTACTTATTTCGAATATTTCATATAAATGAAATAGTACAATAATGTGGCCTTTTGTGTCTGATGTCTTAGTGTAATGTTTTTGAAGTTCTTCCGTGCTGTAGCATGCATCATTTACTTCATTTCTTTTTATAGCTAAGTAGTATTTTATTATGTGAATATACCATATTTATTTATCCATTTGCCAGTTGATGGACTTCAGAGTTGTTTGCACATTTTGGCTATTGTGAATAGTGCTGCTGTGAACATTTTTGTGCGGCTATAAATATTTGTTCAAACACCTATTTTTAATCATCTTAGATATGTGCCCAAGAATGGAATTTCTGGGTTATATGGTAATTCTATGTTTAACTTTTCGAGGAACCACCAAACTCTTTTCCACAGTGGCTGTACAGTTTACATTTCTACCAACAAAGTGTCAGCGTGCAAATTTCTCTATATCCTTGTCAACACTGGTTATTTTCTGTTTTTGTTTTTTTATTGTAGCCATTCCAGTAAATGTGAAGTGATATCTCATTGTGGTTTTGATTTGCGTTTTCTTAATATCTAATGACGTTGACCGTCTTTTCATGTGCTTATTGGCCATTTCAAGAAATCTGTTGAGATGCTTTGACCATTTTTTATTTGGAGGGTTTGTGTTGCTCAGTTGTAAGAGTTCTTTATATATTTCGGATACTAGATCTTTATGAGATATGTGATTTGCAAATATTTTCTCCAGTTCTGTCAGTTGTCTTTTCACTTTCTTGATAGTGTTCTTTGATGCACGAATGTTTTTACTTTTGGTGAAGTTCAGTGTATCTATTGTTTTCCTTTTGTTGCTTATGCTTTTGTTGTCATATTAAGTAAGTTTTTGAAGACGAATTATTGCTGGCGGTTGATGAAAAAGGGTTTTGAGCTGTCTTTTATATTTGATTTTCTCTTCCCCAGCTAATTCTACCATTTCTTATAGGAGTCCAGGCATGATAAAGAAAAGATAGAAAAGAAAGAGAAACGGGACAGTTCAGGAGGAAAGGAAGAGAAGAAACAATATCCTTTTCATCTTGATGTTTTTAGTCAGTATAATGGAAAGCTTTGATACTGGTCATGTTTACAGTTGTACCCGTGTAGTATGTGGTTTAAATACTTAAAGTCTGGTTTTGAAATGCTCTTCCCAGTTAACTCTCTCAAAATGTGTGAAATCTGGAAGTGAGATACTTGATGTTCTTGATTTTTAAAAATACCTCTGTGGTGACTGAGATGTTTTATGCCACTAAGGGATTTATAGTCTTTTGGGTTATATTATCACAGAGACGAAGAAAGGGAACAGAGAGTCCCTAGGGCTGGATACACTGGGAATAGAAGGGCAAAATGATGAGGCTGACAAGCAGAGCTGGTAGAGTTTGAGGCTACCAGGCTGGTCAGAGCCATTTAGGCCTGCAAGCTGAGGTGCTGTACTAAAAGGTGAGATGCTGTTCTTTCTGCCACTCCCAAAAGTTGTTTTCCCTTAATTTGTCATCTACTCATAAGTCCTCGGACAAGCACAGATAATGAAGACTTTCAATCAAGGTGAGTATTCTCTCACCACCTTTTCATTTAATGATAAAAACATAAAATGAAGTCTGATAATGTTGAAAAAACTAGATGCATTTTACATGCTACAACTACTTGATTTTTTTTTCACTTAAATATAATGACCAAGTCTTTGGGTATAGATGCAAAACAAGATTCAGAGTTATTTTTAAGCTGTTTTCGTTTTAAGCTTGCTGATTAGCCACACATTTTTTTTTAAGCACCAAGATATATTTAAGAACATCTGGCTTTCTCTTCACTCATTCCCATCTTCTCTGGATAGTTAATTATGTGGCTAAAGTCCTTATAGCCTTGTAAATGTTGGTGATGATATCTGCATTTTATAGGTGAAGAAACAGACTCTGAGAGGTTAAGTTGAAGAGGGTCGTAGAGATATTAGTCAACAGAGCCCACACTCAAACCTTGGTCTTTCTATCCTTTAGTGTTCTCTCTTCCTTTTGCTTTCTCATGCTGATGTGTTATCCAAAGACTTTTTGTGTGTGTGCCATTTTTTCTGCCACTGCCCATGTTTTACAGAGCCGGAAAATATGGTTTGTGTTTTTAGTTCTGGAATTTACAATGTGTAACTTTTTTTTTTTTTTAAGGTAATGCACTTATGCTTTATGTGAGACTTAAAAAGTATTTTACCCATTTTAAATAGTGTTTCCATTATGGTGGGTGCAGTTTTCAGACCCTAATATTTCCTTTTTTGAGCACGTATGATAGTCTGAATACTTTACTGTTACTGTTTGGTGATGCCTTAGTATTATTGAAGTACCTGGGACAATTTGCCCCCTACATGTAATGGTTCCAAACAGCTGTATTTTGAAGCTACTATCTCTGCTTTTTTTAATGGCCCATTTTCTTCCTTCCATGTTAGCCATCATTTCATATATTAACTATACTTGCTTGTATATACCTTCCCCTAATATTATTGGGTGCTTCTAATCTTTTACCAGACCAGATAGATAACCAAGGATATTTACCAGTGTTTAAATTATAAGCGAGAGATGTCTGAAAGCCAGTTCTGTATAAGGGTATGGATTTCCTCATCTTTATTTTGGCTGCAAAGCAGAGATTTGAGAGGTTGTCATATAGTCAACACCTGATGAATGGTGTGCTTTTCCTGCTTTTTCGGTGCTTGTTACAAAAGTAGAGTAGGGCAAATAAGTTATTAAAGAACATTTAGAATTTAAAAGGAAATATTATTGCTAATTCTTCAATTCTAGCTGTTCCTACCCCCATTCCAACCTTGACAACTATCTTCTCTGATGAACCATAAACTCTTAATCCTCATCTTAACCTTTCTTTTAACCTGGCATTTTGCTGTCACGTGTGGTCTCCCTATCTTTTAATAACAAAAAGCCTACCTCTCATATCTGCATTAGGAATTAGCCAGCCATTGTCACTGACAACTTTCACAGTGATTTTATATATCTCTCTTTACTCAGTACCTAAATATTATTATTTTGTGTATGAAGGTTATGCTACGGTTTTGAGGTTTTCTTACATTGACCATGAATTTGTATTTTACCTCTCTTTATAATCTCTTAGGAACAAAGGAATGACAAGACTGGCCAGGGTTAGATATTTGTCTGGTGGTCTTACAGCAAAGCTTCTAGATTCAGAGGTCCTTTTAAAAGTACATCTAGCTGGATGTCCATCCTGTTGAATTCCTCATTGACAGCTTTGTACAATACTTTCTTCTTGGATAGACTGTTAATTTTTATGAGACTCTGGTTGATGTTTCTTTGTTTCTTTCTTTTGAGACAAGGAAGTCTCGCTCTTTTGCCCAGGCTGGATTGTAATGGCGCGATCTCGGCTCACTACAACCTCTGCCTTCCGGGTTTAAGAGATTCTCCTGCCTCAGCCTCCCGAGTAGCTGGGATTATAGGCATGCAACACCATGCCTGGCTAATTTTTGTATTTTTAGTAGAGCTGGGGTTTCACCATGTTGGCCAGGCTAGTCTTGAACCCCTAACCTCAGGTGATCTGCCTGACTTGGCCTCCCAACGTGCTGGGATTACAGATGTGAGCCACTGTGCTGGGCCGTCTGGCTGATAGTTTTTTGTTTTGTTTTTGTTTGTTTGTTTGTTTTGAGACAGAGTCTTGCACTGTCGCCCAAGCTGGAGTGCAGTGGCACGATCTCAGCTCACTACAGTCCCCGCCTCCTGGATTCAAGCAATTCTGCCTCAGCTACCTGAGTAGCTGGGAATACAGGTGTGCAACACCACGCCCAGCTAATTGTTTTTGTATTTTTAGTAGAGATGGAGTTTCACCATGTTGGCCAGGATGGTCTTGATGCCTTGACCTTGTGATCAGCCCACCTTGGCCTCCCAAAGTGCTGGGATTATATCCATGAGCCATTGTGCCTGGCCTTTTTCTCTCTTTTTTTTTTGAGATGGAGTTTTGCTCTCCCACCCAGGCTGGAGTGCAGTGGCATAATCTCGGCTTACTACAACCTTCACCTCCTGGGTTCAAGTGATTCTCCTGCCTCAGCCTCTCTAGTAGCTGGGACTATAGGCACGCGCCACTATGTCCAGCTAATTTTTGTATGTTTTATAGAGATGGGGTTTTGCCCTTTTGCCCAGGCTGGTCTTGAACTCCTGACCTCAGGTGATCCTTGGCCTCCCAAAGTTCTGGCATTACAGGCATGAGCCACTGCGCCCGGCCGTTAGTTTCTTTTAAAAAAATATGTTGTAAATAGAGATGGGGTTTTAGCATGTTGCCCAGGCTGGTCTGAAACTCTTGGACTCAAACCGTCTGCGTACCTTGGCCTCCTAATGTGCTGGAATTATAGGGATGAGCCACCATCCCTGGCTGATAGTTTCTTTTTCTGGCTGTTGACTGCCACTTTCTATTTCGATACATTCCAGGGTTGGTCAGTTCTGTTTTTCTTCCTTTTCTTTTAGAATGTTGTCATTTCTGATTGGAACCATCTATTTACAGGCTACTTTGAAATCTGCTGCCCTCCCCCACTCACCTTTTAATTTATTCTATAGAAAGGAGAGCTCCTACATATGTCATATTTCCATGATTGAAAGATGTCATTACTTGTAAGATTTCATCATTGTTTTTAGGACAGTTATTTTTAGACGGGTTGGTTGAAAAATGACACTGATTTGTAAGTGTCATCCTGATTTTCACAAACGTTAAAATAATCACATTAGAATTAAGGTACAAGGCCAAGCATGGTTGCTCATGCCTGTAATCCGAACACTAGGAGGCTGAGGCAGGAGGATTGCTTTAGGCCAGGAATTTGAGATCAGCCTGGGCAACATAGCGAGACCCCATTTCTACCAAAAATATATATATGCAACTTAGCCAGGCATGGTAGTATGCAGCTGTTGTCCCAGCTTCTCGGGAGTCTGAGGCAGGAGGATTTCCTGAGTGCAGGAGTTCAAGGCTGCAGTGAGCCATGATTATACCACTGCTCTCCAGCGTGAGTGACAGAGCAAGACTCTGTCTCTTAAGAAAACAATTAAGAAGATACAGTATATAAATTGACCATAATTAAATTCCTTCCAGTCTTCTGTCATCTTCTGTTGTTTCCTATTTTTGGTCACAAACCTCTGTTCCTTGTATGCATCTTCTGTTGCCCTTAAAGTCCTTGCCCAAATTCATCTTACCTCTCCTTCATTTAGTCTCTTGAAGATTACTAGTTCCTTTCCCTTTAACTTTTTTAAAAAATTCCTGTTTATAAAGTTGTCCTCTGAGAACCACCCTTTGGCTTCTCAATTTTTATTTGATATACGTGATCCTCAACTCAGGGATGTTGAGTTCAGCAAACTTTTGGAAGTCCTTTTGTGAATCAAATGCTATGCTAAGCTGCCATTTGCTCCCAGGCCTTGAGATGCTCAAATTTCCTTGTTTTTTATTAATTTGGATGTAGGGCTTTGATTTTAAAGAACATTAGTAGCTAGCACTACTTATAATCTGTAATTTAATCTACTACATTTCTATTTTAATCCTCCATTCCAAGAAGGCTACATATATTTTGCAGATCCATTCCTTCCAGTCTCACATGTTTAACTTAATTTTTATCCTCTAAATCCAAGGTTGCAAATTGTCAGCCCTTGGGCAGAATGTTTGGCTTGTTAAATGTTCTTTCTTATTTTATTTTTCAGACAGAGTCTCGCTCTGTTGCCCAGGCTGGAGTGCAGTGGTGTGATCTGGCTCACTGCAACCTCTGCTTCCCAGGTTTAAGCAATTCTCATGCCTCAGCCTCTCAAATAGCTGGGATTACAGGCATGTGCCACCATGCCTGGCTAATTTTTTTGTACTTTCAGTAGAGATGATGGGGTTTTGCCATGTTGGCCAGGCTGGTCTCAAACTCCTGACCTCCGGTGAACCGCCCTCCTTGGCCTCCAAAAATGCTGGAATTATAGGTGTGAGCCACTGCGCCGACCTCTTTTATTTTTATTTTTTGTAGAGATGAGATCTCACTATATTGCTCAGGCTGGTATTGAACTCATGGGCTCAAGTAATCCTCTGGCCTCTGCCTCTCAAAGTGGTGGGATTACAGATGTGAGCTACCACGGCCAGCCAAATGCACTTTCTTAACCTCACACAATGTTTAAAATTTTTAAAAATCTGTTTCTTTTAAAAATCAGAATTGACAAAAATCCAAATTTCAGTTTCTCTTGAAGGATTGGAACGTCTGGTAACATCGTGTCCTGATTTCAGCTAGATTTGTCTAGGCGCTGCCCCCCTTTAGAATAGAGCAAGGGTCTTTTTTTAAACAGTTCACCTCAGTCAGTCCCCACTCAACTCATTTCCTTTGTTTTCATTACATTCTTGGCCTCTTTCGACAATTGATTTTATAATTCCAGCTCTAAGCCTTTTTTTTTCCCCCTTCAGTTCATACTTGACCTCCTAAGCTCCTGAAGATTTCTTATTTTAGGAATGCATTGCCATTTTGAGGCTTATTCCTATTTGTTGATGATAGGTATTGGGATAGGGTGAGGAATACGGAACTCATCAATGTTCACACTGATTTCAGAGAAACATTTAATATCTCTGTATTGACTTTTTTGCCACCAAACACACCATTTTATAAAGGGAAACCCATACTGATTAAAAGAGCTTGCTTTATATCCTGTGGCATGTATTTTGAGGGCAGATTTAATATGCTTTCGTTTTGGTCTGTGTGTCATAACCATTAAATGTATACTAGACTCTTGTTAGGAGCTTGAAATGACAGACACAAAATCATTTTTCTCTTCAGTAGCGTCTTTTATACTTTTAAAAAAGTACTGAGTATAGGTTTTGTGCACTGATACTCATAGGCACCAAACAGTTGAAGAGGGCAGGAGAAATTTTCTATTTCCTTGCTCTTCCACTTAATGTAGAGCAAATATTCATTTATATAGTGTTTTTAAAAATCTTAACATAGGCATGAGCACTTATAAAAGGCTTATATTTGCCCTGAGTGTGTCTTTCCCCTACACATGTAATTATCCTGAGAAGCATCCTTGGGTGCAGTTAGGATTCAGCTCAACAGGATCCACGTTTTAACTCTGTGTTACATTTTATCTACATGGAACATCTTAAGAACTGTGTTTGCTATAAGAATTCCTAGGTTGCAGTATAAGGGTAAATGAAGGAGTAAAGTGGATTTAGGATGGCTGTCCCTGTGTCTATCTCTTCATAACTTCTTTCTTCCTTATAAATATTTGTTTAAAAGTTGTTTGGTTACCATCAAAAGGGCTCTTTTATGAAGAATCTATGTAAACTACTGAAACATTTCTTAGGACCTTTTTGGTGAATTTGATCATAAAATTAAAAAGTGTGTATGTGTTTTATAAAGGCATACCTCTGATAAGACTGATTTTATATTTGCCTTTTCTTCTCTACTTTGATCACCACCCTAGCTGTTCTTTTTCTCTAGACCACCTTTCTTTTCAAACTTGATTCTTGCTGTCACAGCTCTCTATAATATCAGTTAAAATCAGCTGCCTCAACTCTTTGAGGATTTTTGTGCATAGGACGGCATGGTGAAACACAGGGAAATGATAGTCTTACTATCATTTTTGGCCAATCTCTGGCCGGAAAAAAAAAAAAAAAAAAAAAAAAAAAGAAAAAGACAAATTTAGAAGGTCCAAATAATTACCAGTATAAAACGATGTTCACAAATATAATCTTGTCTCTGCAGAGTAGGAAGGCTATCTTGTTTTCTGCTGTGATGTGTCCTACAAATGTGGTATTACCAGTACAGCTTATAGCACCAACAGGTATCTGTGATGGAGGACAGCAGACTGTGAACTAAGCCTGGACTAGAAAGTTTCTGAGAAACAGCAAAAGTCCTAGATGTGAAAAAGATAGATCTGTGTGATCCTTTATATTTAGAACTTATACTTTCTTACAATGGTTAAAGCAGCACATATTTTTTAAAAATAGCTAATAAAACACTTGAGAATGTTGCAGGTAATGTGGTATATATGTTAATGAGAAGAAAAATACTGCTCTGCTGAAAATAGGGTCCTGAAGGCTGAGTTTGGCACTGTTTCATCACTGTGCAACTTTCCTCTTGATGGCAGCTAACTCTTTCTGAAGTTCAGTAAATTTGGGGCCGGTTTTCAAGTTTGTAATCCTAACACCTCAGCATTATTTTATTAAAATACTCTCTGGACACTGCCAAGAGATTGACATCCAGTATCTTCTTTACACTTGCTCTTGAGCTTGCTGATTTGTCATTCCAGGCTATGGACAGACCCCCCCCTAAGCTGAAAGTCTCCCAGAGGAGGATGCCAAAGCTCCGTGCGTCACTCTCAGAACGATATCTCCCATAATTAAGAGCTTCTGGTGCTGTCCATTTAATGGGAATCTGCTTTAAGTCAGAAGATGAATACACACCACCATCCTCTTGACGAGACATTCCAAAGTCACTGATTTTCAGAACATTATTTTCACCTCCAGGCAGTTTCTTGCAGCAAGGTCCCTGTGTGTACAATTTCTACTTGAGATACATCATCCAGAAGCAGCATCTAATGAAAATTTCACTAACTGAATTTTAGTTCATTCTTCTTTCTCAGAAAGGAGAGGAAATCGCCTCCTGGAACCAGTTCCTTAAATTATGTAGATAGGCCGTCTTTGTGTGCGAACTCCTATACAGTTGACAATATTGGGAGGATAATATTGCTTGAGGATTTTGGCTTCTAGTAAACATTTTAATTTCACTTCCTGGGAAGGATGTTCTTTACATGTTTTAACAGCAACAGCAATTTTCCCTTTAATGTTCCCTTAAATGTGTCACCAAAATTTCCCTTGCCAATTAATTCTTCTAATGTGACATCTTCATGATTGAGAACCCATTTCTTATTCTCCTAGTTATGGCCATACTGTGATAATGATGCTCTTAATTGGAACATTGACTTTTTTTTTTGTAATTTAAACAATATAGATGAATTTCATGTAACATCAAATTTGCCTTTTTTTGTTTTTTTGAAACAGTCTTGTTCTTGTCGCCAAGGCTGGAGTGCAGTGGCGTGATCTTGGCTCACTGCAGCCTCCGCCTCTTGGGTTCAAGCAATTCTCCTGTCTCAACCTCCTAAGTAGATGGGATTACAGGCTTGCACCACCACACCTGGCTAATTTTTGTATTTTTAATAGAGATGGGGTTTCACCATGTTGGCCAGGATGGTCTCGATCTCCTGGCCTCATAATCCACCTGCCTCAGCCTCCCAAAGTGCTGGGATTACAGGTGTGAGCCACTGCACCTGGCCTCAGATTTGCCATTTTAAAGTGTACTATTCAGTGGTTTTTAGTATATCCACTGTGTTGTGCAAGGATCACTGCTGTCTGTATCCAGAACGTTTCTATTACCCTAAAAAGAAACTCTATGCCTATGAGCAGTCACTCCCAATTCTTCCTTACCCCAGCCCCTGGAAATCAATAATGTGCTTTCTGTCGTTATGATTTTGCCTGTTTTGGCCACTTCATTTAAATGGAATCATGCAATAATCTGTGGCCTTTGTGTTTGGCTTTCACTTAGCATCATGTTCTCAAGGTTCATCCATGTCATAGCATGTATCAGTACTCCATTCCTTTTTATTGCTAAATGATGTTTCATTGTATGAATGTTTATCACTTTTTATTTATCCATTCATCAATTAATGGACAGGAACAATGGCTTTTAATTATTGTTAAGTTCATCATGTATCCACAGTTACTGATAATGTCAAGATTATACATGGTGTGAACAGAATGCTGTGTAGAAATGATATGTAAATTATTTGTCAGCATTTCATGTGTGATGATTTTCTAAGGACCCTTCTAGCCCTGGTTTTAAGAAATATGTGAATGTAGTATTTTCATCAATAAAGTTTAATGCATTAAGCATTAGTTTAAAATTTGAAGGCAGATGTGAAGATATTTGCCACATGTTGTAATAATCATGTTTTGAAGTTATTTCAATATGAAATATTTGAAAAATGTCAATACATAAAGGAAAGGAAATGATTATAATTGAGTCAATATATTTTTAAAGCAATTTTTATAATTTAGCAGACATTGCATCTTAATATAAGTTACTATTAAAATTGTGTCCTTGTGAAAAATGTGATGTCATTTTTCTTTTTTTGTTGATCATGTAAAATAGGTACTTTTCTTTGCTGTATTTTCTGTTTACTTTTGATAAGCTATTGCTTGCCTCTGTGGAATGTTTTACTTGTTGTTCCATTTTTTTCTCCCTACCCCCACTTCTCCAACATGCACACAGTGTTCAATTTTTTTTAAGTCATCATTAGTGTGCTTATCTTTAATTGTTTCTAAGAATGGACAATGAGAAACACAAATATTTTCTCCTTTACTGGGGACTCAAGTCTTTGTTACTGATGCAACCCATTAACTTTTCTTTCTTTATTAAATGTTCCTCCTCCTTACCTTTTCCTCTTCCTTCCTTCTCCCTTTCTTCCTTTTTTATCCCCTCCCTCCCTCCTCCTTTCATTGTCCTTCCCTCCTTCCTTCTCCCTTCCTTTTCTACTACCTCCTTTGACCAACCCTCTCTCCCCTACTCCCTCCTTTCCTTCCTTCTTTCTTCTCTATCAATATAATCACTTTGTTTCTTTCAGGTGAGATTGGAGTGTTCAGCTGTGACCAGAAATTTATTTTCCTGAGTAAATTGCCAAGAATTAAGAATGAAGAGGGCCATTTGCATCTCCTTAAATTATTCAGTTATCTGCTTTATTGCTCCATGTGGAAAACTTAAAATTAAGTTGTGCATTTCTGTATTTTCACCTGTTGTTCAGTTTCTACATGTTTATTTTCAGTAATGGCTGAAAGTGTTAATTGTTCCATATTTTTAGCACAATGTGCTGCATACAGTTTCCAACAAACAAATAAGGTTACCTGTGTACAGAGTTTTACCTTAGATGAACTAAATACTGCCTGGGTTCAGCTTTTATTTCCATTCTGAAATGCTTCCACTTTATTGTTTGAAACTGAAAATAAACAATTATTGAACCATTTTGACCTCATTTAAAAACTCAGTTTTAATTTATTATTTGGCTTATTCTTTAGTCACTAAAAACAGTGGGAGCATTGTCTTATGAAATGCTTAGGAATCATTTTATATAGTACATGTACAACATTAAAACCTGTTTAAAAAAGAAAAAGGTACCAGCACTCACTTGTCCCTTGCCATTTTTTCTTGTAATTATGTTAGACAAATCTTGGGGCGGGGGGATCAAAAGATAATTGTTTTAATTCTACAGCTATAGGAGCTTTGTATTGCTGAACTTTGGTCTGGCAAAGTTTCACAGTGACATTTTTAAAAGAGAATTTTTTTATCTACTGAATTCTACCAGTGTAACCTTTTTTCTAAATAAACAATAGTTTTCTCAAATGATTGTATATTCTTGTGTATATTGTTGCTTATTCAAAATAACTGATTTTGGCAAAGATAATTCATTAAGGTTTCTAGCCTTTCTCAGTTCCTAGTCCGCGGGCTACGTTATTTTCTAATGACATATTAACCAATAACAGGAAAATATCCTATTTGATTACCTCTGTAGTTGGAGTGAACAGTGGACTGATACCGTGCCTGGATTTGTCCATTTAGTCTTCAGTTACTTGGAAATGATACCTATGCAAATTAAAATTTTCAGAGAATGACAAAAAGGATACAGTTTTTAAAGAATTGAGAAATGTCAAATATATTTTAAATGAACTGGCAAAAGGGTATAAATCTTGATGTTTCTTTTCAGGTAATTGTAATTTGCAAAAATCGGTGAGCAGAATATTTATGGGAGAGTGATCTATTCAGTCACTGTTGGGTGCTTATAATGTGCCTGGCATAAAAAGAGATGTTTGTTAGAGGGATTTTTGACTTTGAGAAAATAACTATGGCTTACCTCAAATAATTTGTCTCAAAGATACCAGGAAGAACTTTCCAGTTGTTACATATGCATTCATATTTTAAAGGTTACATGATTGATTTTGAACTACAAACTTTACTGCTAATAAGATAGCATCAATATGCCTTCTCCCTGTTGCCCCAAATCACTGAACACGGGTAATCAGTTCTGGCCTTGCTAGAAATGCATTGATTATGGAAAATACTATCTTTGGATTAACCGTGTAAAGATAATTTATGTTGAAAGTAGGAAATCTGTATTTGTATAGTGCTAGCTATTTTAGCTATCTACTGTGTTCTAGGTTCAAAGAAGTATAAGACCTGTCCCAAAAGTGCTTCCAATCTAGTTTGGAAATAAGGACCAAATGAATGCTATGGGGGTCCAGCAAACTCTTTTTGTAAAGGGCCAGATAATAAATATTTGTGGCCTTGCAGGCCATGTGGTTCGCATTGCAACTACTAAACTCTGCCATTGTAGTCTGGATGCAGTTATAAATAATATGTAAGTGAATAAGCATGGCTGAGTTCATTAAAAGTTTATTTACAATAACAGGTGGAAGCCTAGATTTGGCCTGTGGGCTATAGTTTGCCAATCCTTTCTATGAAGAGTAAGAGAGTTCTATAGGGTATTCATTAAAAAATATTTGAGGGTGGGAGGGGTGAGGGATAAAAGACTACTACACATTGGGTACAGTGCTCACTGCTTGGGTGATGGGTGCACTGAAATCTCAGAAATCATCACTAAATAAGTAACCAAACACCACCTGTTTCCCAAAAACCTATTGACATGTTTGAGTGCCTCTTACGCATTAGAGGTATACAGCCATGAGCAAAAACAAACCCCTGCCCTCATGGAACTTCCATTCTAGTCAGTTGAGACAGACAACAAACAACGTTACTTGGAGGGAGGTCCTCTGAGGAAGAATAAACCTGAATAAGGACACTAGGGTGAGGCCGAATTTACTACTGATTACACAGTGACTATGGAGTGAAGATGAGTGAAGCAGGACATTTTGAGGCAGTTATCACAGTACAGATATTTTATTACCCAATAATGTGTCTGTGATTCCCAACCCGTCTTTACATGAAAGTAAAGTAATATTCAGGATCTCTCTCTCTCCCTTCCTCCTTCCCTCCCTCCCTCCCTCCCTCCCTCCCTCCCTCCCTCCTTTCTCTCTCTCTCTCTTGCTCTCTCTCTCTCTCTCTCTCTCTCTCGCTCTCGCTCTCGTTCTTGTGGGTGGCATCTCAGCTTGCCATTTTCTAGAAAGGAGTTCTTGACTAAAGTCTCATGGATGAGCTTGGTGGGTATGTATGGGCCTTCCAGAATCCCAGAAATTGGATACACGTTTGTGTTAAATGCACACTTTTCTGAGTCTATGGTTTTTGCCAGGTTCTCAGGAAAATAGGCCTAAGGTGATAAGTTTGTTTTTCTAGGTCCTGCTCCAAAGATGTCTGAGACCTTTATAACTAACTCTGAATCTTTTGGGGGCTGGTGAGAAGGTGGAAGACAATGGTCTGTCTACCTTGGATTAAATGGTAGGGGCTAAAGTTAGAGCAACCTTCTTTGCCTTGGCAAGTGATCTACAAGTGATTTGCAATTTGTTGGAAAGTAACTGGTCCGTGGTATAGGGCCATTTTCTCTTGTGAGGAGGTACTTTAGCCAAGGATGGGCAGACATCCTAGTAGCGGTTTTTTTTTTTTTTTTTTTGACAATTATGTAGTTGATTTATTTCTACACCACTATAATCTAAAAAGGATTTATGAGAAAACAGTACAGTATCTTTAAATGAAAAAAAATTTGTTTCTGGATGAAATTAATAACCTAAATGAAGCCAATACCCCAAAATGTCGTGTACAAGTGGGCCATGGAGAAACTGGCAGGCAACAAAGAGAAGGTAATGTGATTAGTTATAGGAATTAGTGTCCATTAAATGTAAAGCTAGTTGCCATGGAGAAGAATGTTTACTGACACCGAGGCCTGAAAAAAACTGCAATCACAAGGCAATCAGGTCTTTCCAGTGGATAAAACAAAGGAATATATCTTGTGAAAGGTCTTGAGTATTACCTGATGGCGAACGCCTTAGTTCATTCTAGTAAGGATATTTTTTACAATGACACTGGAACATGCGGTCTACACATGCAGATATCTATTTGAGTCCAGGAAAACGTTTTAAAATATTTGGGACGACAGGGTTTGTAAACTAAGATTTATTATAGCCATTTTTTATAAGTATGTTTGTAAAGATTAGGAAACTCATGTGACTGTTATTTGGTTCCCATGATACAAGTAATGTGAACAAGACCTCTTCAGTGTAAAAGCTTTGCCTGCCCTTCGTTTCCTTTTTATGGATGGTGATATCTAAGGCTGCCTCTTAGGTAGAATGAAGCTTGTAATACTGTAGCTGCTTAATATTCTATCTCATTACTTATATGAGTTTATGGTTTAAATGTTTAATTTTTTTTTTTTTGAAACAGGGTTTCACTGTCGCCCAGGCTGGAGTGCAGTGGTGCGTGATCTTGGCTCACAGCAGTCTCCACCTCCCGGGCTCAAGCAATTCTCTTGTCTCAGCCTCCCGAATAGCTGGGATTACAGGCACATGCCACCAGGCCTGGGTAATTTTTTGTGTTTTCAGTAGACATGGGGTTTCACTATGTTGACCAGGCGGGTCTAGAACTCCTGACCTCAGATGGTCTGCCCACCTTGTAAATGTTTAAGTTTTAAACATTGAGGTAGCATTTCTAGAGACATTGTCAGGGCCAAGGAGATGTAATTAGGTCCAGAGTTGAGAATAGAAAAAGGAGCTGCTTAAAAGATGGTAATTCAAGCTAATTGAACACAGATTTTCTTCTATTTATAGACAACAGTAGACCTGATAAGAACAACAAGAGGAAGGATATTGGAAGTAGTGTTTAAAGGAAGTGTGGCAATCTGAGAAAATAAACCTTAATGTAAAAAAGTCTGTTTTTGTTCCTGATTGGTAGGTACTGTTTTAAGCTGTAATGGCCACTTCTAAATGGATCAGGCTTAAAAAGCTTAATTCCTTTGATGTGTTGCTAAGTGGATGTGCTTAATAGAGGAAGGAGAGGGAACAGAGATTATTCTGGTTGGGCACAGGGCACTTAAGCCTGAGAAATACATAATTGCAAATAAGAAATAGCCTTCATTTCAGGGATAGGAGCTAGAAAATGACCTGACACTTAATCTCTAGCTTGGTCTGACCTCTGATTTTTGTTAGATGAGAGCTAGATGCCCTTGGGCTCGAGTGTCAGACCAATAGAGAGCTATTATTACCTCTGTCCTCACAAAATTTTCTTATATTTTAACCAGAATGATACTGTACTTTGTTCAAGGCTTTCTTGATCCTAATTTCATGTGGTGTGTAATAGTACTTACCTCCTATTACATGTATCATTGTCAAAGAGCATTTATGAATTGTAATTGGATATGCCATTGCTAGGCACTATTATGCAGCATCTTTTCTGCTTTCTGGAATAATTGATTCAAGACATCAATAAGACAAACGTGCTAGGCAAGAAAAAATATGTAAAACAAGTAAGGTATCCATACCATGTGCATCTGGCACCAGGTACATTTTAAGAGGTTGGTGAATACTTACGTAAGAATTACCTCAGACTACGTGTGATTTGAGAAGTTTTTGTCTGCAACAGGTTCGTCTAGGAAAATTTTATAAAGGTTTTGGACTTTAAGGAAGCCAGTTGATTTCTACTTAGACCTAGAGGGTATAGGTCTTTTGGGGTCCCATTTAACTGAGTTGGCGCTGGCAGAGAGTGAATGTTGAACTTGGAATTCTGAACAATTCTGATATGCAGAATTTTTGAAGCCAATTTGTTATACTACCCCAGGAATAGAACAGATTTGAGAGACATGCTCTCTACCTCTTTGAGTACTGTTCTATGCTGCCTCAATATTTTCCCCCTTTTTTTGGTCTTAAAAAAACCCTTATCTCATCAGTCTTTTTATTGCTTTAATCAATGTTAATCACATTTTTTCATATCTTTACAGGTAATTAAAAAGTTGTTGTCTCTATGTCAAGATGTCTTTCCTTGTCCATTTCTATTTCTCTAAGTGGGGATGAATTCCACTGAAACTTCTTACACTTTCTCACTTGGTCTTCACAATGCCCTTCTGCTAATGAATTAAATCGAACAATACATGTAAAGCACCTAAAACAGGACCTAGTACCTGGCAGGTACTCAATAACTAGTAGTGGTTGTTTTTAGTGCTAATATTTATACCAGTACTTTCCAAACTGAGAATCATTAGAATGAATTGAGAAACTTTTGGAGGTCCCCAGGTCAAGTATATTGAATCAGATTTTCTTACAAACAGTTCCTCAGGTGATACCGATGTAGGGATAACATTTGGGAATTGCAGAGTTAAACCAGCACACAATCCCTGCATCTGTGTTCTTAATTCTGGACAGAACTCAGAGGTGTCCCTCCCTCCCTCTCCTCTCTCCTTTCCTCTTTCCTTTCTGTCACCCAGGCTGGAGTACAATGATGCGATCTTGGCTCACTGCAACCTCCGCCTCCCGGGTTTACGTGATTCTCCTGCCTCAGCCTCCCAAGTAACTGGGTTTAGAGGTACCTGCCACCATGCCCGGCTAATTTTTATATTTTTCAGTAGAGACAGGGTTTCACCATGTTGATCGGGCTGGTCTCAAACTCCTGACCTCAGGTAATCCACTCTTTCTGAAGGTGATAAGTATATTAGGTTCAGAGACAACCTGTGCCTAGAAAGGAGTATTTTAAAATCAAGAGCAATAGCTCTTGATTATCAGAGTTTATCAGAGTTTATCAACTCTATTATCAGAGTTTATCAGCTTTGCCAGCCTATGCTACTCTTGTTCACAGACCCCCTGACTTTTCCAACCTTCCTTCACCGGACTTCCTTGATCTCACCTCTTGTTAGACTAGCGTCTGCTACTGAAATAAGCAGTTTGAAGTTCAGAACGTCTTTTGATACCACTTATACGTTCTCCTTTAACTTTTATTTGTAGCAGTTCACTTTTATATTATTGGACTTGTGCTCAGGACTGGATTTTGTCCTTCATTCCTTGTTTTTCCTTACAAAATAAACTCATGATGGGGAGGGATATGTATAAATGCTTAATAATTTAATGCTATAAATTTCCCTCTAATCATTATTCCAACTTGTTCCCACAAATTTGATGTGTGGCATTAACATTTTCATTCAGCTCAAAATGTTTTCCAATTTCTCTCTCTCTCTTTTTTTTTGTTTTGTTTTTTTTTTAGACGGAGTTTCACTCTTGTGACCCAGGCTGGAGTGCAATGGCACGATCTCGGCTCACCGCAACCTCTGCCTCTTGGGTTCAAGCAATTCTCCTGCCTCAGCCTCCTGAGTAGCTGGGATTACAGGCACGCGCCACCATGCCCAGCTAATTTTTTGTATTTTTAGTAGAGACGGGGTTTCACCATGTTGACCAGGATTGTCTCGATCTCTTGACCTTGTGATCCACCCGCCTCGGCCTCCCAAAGTTCTGGGATTACAGGCTTGAGCCACTGTGCCCGGCCTCTCTTTTTATTTTTTCTTTGACCCATGTGTGTTGCTTGAATTCCACGTATTTGCAGATTTTCCAGATACCTTTCTGTTATTATTGAATTTAGTTTTGTGTGGTCAAATAACATACTGTGAATTATTTAAATCCTCTTAAATTTACTGTGACTTGTTTTATGGTCTAGTAGCAGGCCTTCCATGGTGAATATTCCACATGCACTTGAAAAGAATGTGCATTTTGTTATTGTTAGATGTAGTATTCTATAAATGCCAATTAGGTCATTTTGGTTGGTGGTATTCCAAGTCTTCTGTATTCTTGCTAATTTATTTTCTGCTTGGTCTGTCAATTACTGTAAAACTTGTTGAAATCTGCAAATATGATTGTGGATTTGTCTTATTTCTTCTTTTGCTTTTGTCATTTTTTTTTGCTTCATGTATTTTGAAACTTTGTTATTAAGTACATACACATTTAAGATGATATACTCTTGGTGAATTGACCCCTTTATCAAAATGAACTGGTAATATTCCTTATTCTAAAATCTACTTTGATATTAATATAACCTTTCCTACTTTCTTTTTCTTGTATTTGGTTAGTATATTTCCTTCTCTTTATATTGAAAATGAGTTTCTTGCTTTTTAATCCAATTTGACAATCTCTGCCTTTACTTTGGGTGTTTATACCATACATTTAACGTAATTATCGATATGGTTGTGTTTGCATTTGACATTCTGATATTTTCTGTTTGTCTCATCTTCTCTTTTTTTTTTCTTTTCCTGCATTATGGATTGTGCCTTTTAAACGGATTGTGCCTCAGTTTTCTCATTTATAAAATGAGGCTAATAACCGTTTCATAAGATTGTCCTGAGGATTAAATGACATTTATAAAAAGTGTTTACATGGGGCCTGACACATATTTTTATGTAGAGCCTGAGAAATGTTAGTTTTTAAAAATTAGGGGATGGAGAACTCATTGGGATATGAATTATTCAAAGGTTATGGGTTCTAGTCCTGGTTATGTACACACGTGAGGTGCAGGTTGTTGTACAAGTGTGGTTTGAGTGGGCCTCGAAAGGCCTTAGCTCTAAAACATCTACTACCTTGCTGTGGTATGTGAAATTCTCATAAACACTTTACAGAAACCTCTGGAGATTTCCATATTCGTTAAGGTAAGGTATTATGGGAGGGGGCAATCATTTTTCACACTACTACTGAAATATAGATGATTTCTGATGATAGCCCATCGTGCTCCTATTTCCTATTCCTAGGAAAGCTCTGGGAGGTTGGGCAGGTAAATGTACATAGGCAAAAGTCAGTGAAAAGGATAAAGCCTGATCCTGGGAAGGGAGCCACAGTGAGTAGCCAGATCATTCCCTGAAGGTGAAAGGAGAGGTGGGAAAGTTGCCAGAAAGGACCTAGCCCAGTTGGTTTTATCTTGGTCTTATTTGTGAAGTTAAACCTCTGGGTTTTGTATTTGCTTGGTTTACTTTAGTTTCAGTGTAGGTGAAATATGTCCCAAATGATATTTAACTGTTCAACTCCTGAATAGTTGACTAGGTCATACTTTACAATTACCTCCAAAACATGGGGTGGCTTGTTTGGAAGTCTAAGCAGTAGTGCCTTCGGAGCGGTTGTGTTTTTCCCTCTTTTTCCTCTTCATTGAGGATTTGTTTGGTCCCTCTGAACTCTTCCACATTGATCTAGAATACAAGCTCCATGAGAGCAGAGACTGTGTAATGCCAGCCTCTAACGTAGTACATGGCATATTGTAGGTAATCAATAAATATTTTTTGAAAGAATGACCAATTTGTCATTTTCTCCAAATGAATAGAAATCTTTTTGATCAGATACACATCTTTATTACCTGCTTGACTCATTACCGTCATGAATCTTTAGTTCATTTCACCTGGACCATTAACCTTCTCTAAATTGAGCACCAAAATTAGTCCATGGACTCAATCCTGTCCCTGGGCTGGAGGAGTATGAAAAATACTACACAAGTGTTTCGGCAGCTCAGCATTAGCCTCGCTACTGGTTCAGCTTCAACTTTGGGTGCAGATTTTGGTGGTAGGATGGTTCTCCTGCCTCTTATGGCTAACTCTACCTGTGTAACCAAGTTCCATAAACAGACCCCTTGTTCTGTATCTCAGTTTATCTAGAGTTGGTGTCCATGTCTTATGCACAATCCATCATAGCTGAGTCCCTATACCTGCTGCTCAGCCTACCGTATTCCTCTTCCCCAACACACATTCAAGGTTCTGGTAGCCTTGAGGGGTTTGACAGAGATTAAAGACATTGGGAGAGGAATATTAGCAGAACAGAGGGTGCCACACCTCAGCCTGGCCTTTTGGGAAATTTCTTTCTAAATTGCTCTGTGAAAGGAAGTGAAAGATCTTTTTACTCTTCTCTCTTGTACTGCAGCCTATTGCTCTTAGGATCCAGAATGCAGGCTAGTTAGTACTAGTGGTCTCATGGTTGAGGTCATAGGCTTTTGGGAGCTGGTCTAAAAAACTCTAACCACCCTTTGTTTTTATGGAAATATATATTTTCTATTCAAACAACTCACTTACAAATAAATTTTAGAATACAGCTCATTGATAAATTGGAAGTGGTTATTAAGCTAATCAGACATGCTTTCCTCACTAGGGAGCCTGAGTAAATGGATTTGCAGGTTGGTCTCTGTATCAGAAATGAGTGTCAGTCCTTTTCTATAACTCCGGACAAGTAGCAGAGATTTTTTTTTTCTTTTCAAAGTTGGTGTAATTATTTTTGACAGAAGATGTGTTGGCTGAAGGAAATACTCTTCTGTTTTGGTGGTAGAGGTCCTTATTTTGGGAAGGATGTCAGCTTAGAGCAACTTTTAAGAACATTGGAGTTAGGCTGCATGCAGTAACTCACGCCTTAATCCCAGCACTTTGGGAGGCTGAGATGGAAGGATCCCTTGAGCCTAGGAGTTCAAAACCAGCCTGGGTAACATAGCAAGACCCCGTTTCTACAAAAAATTAAAAAAAAAATAGCTGGACATGGTGGACACATGCCTGTAGTCCCAGCTACTCAGGAGGCAGAGGTGGGAGGATTTCAAATACATTTTCTCTTTAACACTCATTCCTTTCACATGACAAATTTTCCCAGGGTCCCTGACCCTTCAGTTCTGTTGGCAGATATGAAATGTTGATGTCAAGTGTCCTAGAAACAAGGATATCTTAACCTTTGGAAAAGGAACATTTCATGTAATAGAAGACATCAGCCAGAGGGACCTTTCATGTAATCCTTCTCCCAATCATTTTAGAATCAGTATATTAAAAGATGGTCATTAGGAATATTTCAAGGGCCACATCACATTGCTCCCTGCAGGATATGTCCAGGGGGAATTCTGACTTTGCCTATTGGCCTAAATACAGTCTTAATTCTTTGTCAAACTAACAAATAAATGTCCAACATGGACTTTCTGCCGTTGTGAGGCATTACAGTCAGTGAGGTACGAAATAAGTCATTTGCTTTTATATGTAGTCAGAAAGCTTTCTTAAGACACTTTTAAACCCTAGTTCAGTTAATGCAGCTTCCATTTATCCACCATATTTGGAGAACATGTGCAGTGGCTTAAGCGAGACCTATGCTAAAATGAAAGTGGCAAATGATGTTTTGTTAAAATTCTGATTCATATAGCCTAGTTAAATATTAACAGTATGTCCTCTTTTGAGGTAGGATGGGAGAACACTTTGTTTTAAATGAGGAGAGTGGGCCTGGACAAGCTGAAAGTGAGGCAAGATAGCAAGCATTCTTTTAGGTGCTACAATGAAGCATAGAAACAGCATTTATTCTCCCCTCCCTGTCTTTTTTTATCCATGACATTTAGATGTCAAATAGCTTTACCCTGTAAGTAAAACTACTTCACTACGTGAATACTCCTGGTTCACTTTACACAATAAACATGTGCCTGGAAAGCTTTCTTGGGTGCACACGCACAAATCAAATAGTTTTCTTGTTGACTCACACTTCCACTTCTGATCGTCATTTGTCAGCAGATTCTAAAGCTAACCCAGTCAGCTAGTTAATAAGAGGTACTTAAACACAAGGGGATATAACTCCAGTGAATTATTTCATGAAAGAAGCTTGAGGAAAATGAATGTGTACTCTTGTATCCTAAATTTGAATTTCATATATTGGCTTTCCTAAAAGTGAACACCAACTAAATTTTTTTCCCTTAACTATTATGTCTATTGTGATAATTCCCCCTGAATTCTAGACACCAGGTTTTCTGGATTCATTTATTCATTTAATTATTGGTCATCACCTTGCAACAATGACAGAACAAACGTTTGTTGTACAAACATTGATTGATCATGTACGATTTGAGAGACACTGCACTTGATCATGGGGATCTACAATCAAGTAAGGAAAGATCTCTGTCCAGGTGCTCACAGTCTGGTAAGGGAGGGAGATAAATTAATAGGCAGTTCCTATGAAGTTTGAATACTGCTTTGATAAGAAAAGTACCGGGTGCTATGGGAGCACAGGGGTGGGAGGTTGGAGGCAGAGGGGTTCAGGGTTTTATGATGCCTATAAAAACACAAATCTCAGGCAAAGTCATCTGCTAGCATTTGTTAAAGTTTCATTTAACCTGTTTATCAAAGAACCAACAGCTACAGAAGAATGCTGATTCAAGGAGTATTTGAAAAGCAGGGATTCATGTAGTCAGTTGGGGGAAAAAAAAACCAAAGTAACATCACTAAGTTAAATTCAATTTTGGCCAATGTCTTATTGTGCAGTAAATTGAAACTTTTTGGGTTATCTTCTAAACAAAACTTCACCCCAAAACTAAACAATGCCTTAGTAGTTTTCTGCGAGTTAACCTCTAGCTTTATAAGACTAAAATCTCCTGGACCATAATTAATAATGAATAGTTAGTTGAAGTTACAAATCTTGAGAGAGTGAGGTGACTGATAGGCCTAATAGAAAATGTTTCGCCATCCTGACATCACCACTATGCAATCAATGCATGTAACAAAATTACACTTGTGCTCCATAAATTTCTATATATTTTCCATCAAAAAAGGAAAATAAAAAGTACAGCCATAATAAGTCATACAATCATCATTCTTCCTTCTTTTCTTTTCCTTTCTTTCTTTCTTTCTTTTTTTTTTTTTTTTTTGAGACAGAGCCTTTGCTCTGTTGCCCAGGCTGGAATGCAGTGGCGCAATCTCAGCCCACTGCAGCCTGCACCTCCCAAGTTCAAGAGATTCTCCTGCCTCAGCCCCCTGAGTAGCTGGGACCACAGGCACATGCCACCATGCCCAGCTAATTTTTTGTATTTTTAGAAGAGACAGGGTTTTGCCATGTTGACCAGGCTGGTCTCAAACTCCTGACCTCAGGCGAACTGCCTTGGCCTCCCAAAGTGCTGGGATTACAGGTGTGAGTCACCACACCTGGGCATTTTTCCTTATTTTCAAGTTTTAAAAAATATATTTAAAAATATTTTGTAGAGACAAGATTTTTCTATATTGCTCAGGCTGGTCGCAATCTCTTTTTACTTTAATTTTTAATTCAAAAAAATTTTTTTAACTGTGGGAGAATGATTCCTTAGATATGGTAATCCCTCACCTCCTGTATTCTCCAGTTTCTCAGCTGTTCATGTATTTTCATTGTCAGTCATAGTGAGCTAGTTTGATTCATCATAGAAATGGTCTCAAACTCTTCACCTCAAGCAATCCTCCTACCTTGGCCTCCCAAAGTGTAGAGACTGTAGGCACGAGCCACCACGTCCAGCATATTATCAAGTTTTCGATAAGTTTTCTTATATTTCCTTCTCTGTGCCCTTGGATAATTTCTAAAGAGTGGTCTTGATCACACACACACACACAAAATAGCTAGTTTCATTGTGGTTTCTGTTAAGACCATTAATTGAATTTATTTACTTATTATTTTTCGAGATGGAATCTCTTGTCACTCAGGATGAAATGCAATGGCAGGATTTCGGCTCACTGCAACCTCTGCCTCCTGGGTTCAAGTGATTCTCCTGCCTCAGCCTCCTGAGTTGCTGGGATTACAGGCATGTGCCACCACACCCAGCTAAGTTTTGGATTTTTAGTAAAAATGTAGTTTCACCATGATGGCCAGCCTTGTCTCGAACTCCTGGTCTCAAGCAATCCACCTACTTCGGCCTCCTAAAGTGCGGGAATTACAGGCATGAGCCACCACACTTAACCTATTAATTGAATTTATTGTTTAGTTGATTTTCTATTACTCTTAGTGGTAGCGGAAATTACCCATAGATTTAATAGGGTTCATGATGGTATTGTTCACAGTTACTTATTTCTTATCTTGCCTGTAAGAGTATTATATGTCCCTGTTCATTGCCTGGTGACCTGCTATGCCTCTTATGAGAAAAGGACAGGTCCCTACTTCACTGATTTTGGGCTTGACTGAGATGCTTTGGCCAATAGAGTCTAAGTAGTTATGATATATACCACAAGCAGACATTTAAGCTGGTTATGTGGTTTGGCTTGGCCTCTTATTGGGTTGGCCTGCAGTCAACCCACATTTTACATATGATATGAGCAAACAGTAAAGGTAATAAATTTCTCTCTAAGGGTAGGAACAAGATAAGAATGTCCAGTCTTACTAATTCCAGCCAACATTTTACTGAAGTTCTAGCCATGGAAGTAGACAAGACAATGAAAAGGCATCCAAATTGTAAAGGAAGATACAAAACTGTATTTGCAGATGGCATGATGTTTAATATAGAAAATCCTAAGGAGTTCACAAAAAACTATTGAAATTATGATCTTCAGCAAGGTTAGAGGATAAAGGATTAATATACAAAAATCAATTATATTTATATACAGTAGCAATGAGCAAATCAAACCTGAAATTATGAAAACAAGTCTTAATGATAGCTTCAAAGGTACTTAGGAATGCATTTAACAAAAGAAGTACAAAACATTCTTAAGACTACCAAACATTATTGAAAGAAATTATGCAGGATCTAAATAAATAGATATCCTATATTCATGGATTAGAAGACTTACTAGCATTAATGTAGCAGTACTTCCCCAATTGACCTGTAGGTTTAACTCAATTCTTGTCAGAATCCCTGCTGGCTTCGCTGTAGAAATTGATAAGTGGATCCTAAGATTCATATGGAAATTCAAGGGGCACAGAATTGCTGAAATAATGTTGAAAAGGAACAAAGTTGGAGAGCTCATGCTTTTTGATTTCAAAACTGTCTACATTGCAACAATAATCAAGATAGTGTGATCCTGGCATATGGATAGACATACAGATAAATGGAATAGAATTGAGAATCCAGAAATAAACCCTCAAGTTTATAGTCAGTTTGATTTCAACAAGGATGCTAAAACAATTCAATGAGGAAAGAATGATCTCTTCAACAAATGGTGCTGGGACAACTGGATATCTACATGCAGAGGAATGAAGTTGGACATTGATCTTACACTGTATATACAAAAATGAACTTGAAATGGATCAAAGACCCAAATGTAACAGAACTATGAAACTCTTAGAAGAAAATATAGGAGTATGTTACACAGAGTATTCAGTTTGAATTCAGACCTTGGATTTGTCAATGGTTTCTTAGATAATGCATCACATGCATTAGCAAAAAAGGGAAAAAAATAGATAAATTGGACTTGATCAAAAGTAGAAATTTGCCAGGTTTTGTGACTCATGCCTGTACTTTCAGCACTTTGGGAGGCTGAGGCAGGTGGGTCATGTGAGCCCAAGAGTTTGAGACCAGCCTGGGCAACATAGGGAAACCTTGTCTCTACAAAAAACAAAAAAATAGCTGTGATTTTGCATGTCTATAGTCCCAGCTACTCAGGAGGCTGAAGTGGGAGGATCCCTTAAGCTCAGGAGGCAGAGGTTGCAGTGAGCCGAAATTGCGCCACTACCTTCCAGCCTGGGTGACAGAGTGAGACCCTGTCTGAAAAAAAAAAAAAAAAAAAAAGGAAAATGTAAAAACTTATATGCATTATAAGATGCTATAAAAAAACTGAAAAGACAGCCCATAGAATGAAAGAAAATATTTGCAAATCATATATCTGATAAGGGATTTGTATCTAGACTATAAAGAACATTTAAAAGTCAATAATAAAAAGATACATAACTCATTTTTTTAATGGGCACATGATCTGAATAGCCATTTCTCTAAAGAAAATATAGAAATGTCCAATAAGCACATCAACATTATTAGCTATCAGTGAAATGCAAATCAAAATTACAGTGAGATACTGCTTCACACCTGCTAGGATGGCTAGAATAAAAAAGACATAATAATAATTAAAAAAAACTGTCTAGGATGTTGAGAAATGAGAATTCTTATATACTCATGAATATGAAATGAGACAGCTGCTTTGGAAAACAATCTGGCTGATCCTCAGATAGCTAAATATAGAGTTATCATTTGACCCACCAGTCCCATTTCTAGGTATATACCCAAGAGAGATGGAAACATTCATCCACACAAAAACCTGTACACAAATGTTCATAGCATTATTTATAATATTCAAAAAATAGAAACCTAAATGTTCATCAATTGAATAAATAAAATGTGATATATTCATACAATGGGATATGATTCAACCAGAAAAAGGAATGAAGTGTTCTACACTACGACATGCATGAATCTTGGCAACATTATGCTAAGTGAAAAAATTATGTAAACATTATGCTAACCTTGAAAACGTTAAGCAGTCTCAAAATACCACATATATGATTCAATTTATATGAAATGTCAAGAATACACAAATCTATAGAGATAGAAAGTAGTTCAGTGGCTGCCTAGGTCTGGGGAAATGAGGGAGTTACAAGGTCATAGCTAAAAGTATATGGCTTCTTCTTGTGATAAAAATTTTCTAAAATTAATTATGGTAATGGTTGCAAAACTGAGTACACTAAAGACCATTGAACTGTGCACTTCAAATGTGTGAATTGTATGATATGTGAATTATATTTCAATAAAGCTAATGCCAGGAAAATCAGTTATTTGACACTGCATATAAGCTTGATGATGTTTTTATCTATCCTGAGGAATAAAATAGCTGAGATGTTCATATTAAGAATATTTGACCTACAAAAAGTATCTGGTGGAGTTGGAGCTTCTCTTTTTATTTGGAAACTTTTCTGATATTGTGGGTCTGATGATGAGGAAGCACTTGCAATAATGTTGATACAGTTTTAAAATATAGAGTCTTCCGGTAATTATGGAGGAATGAAGTGGTCACAGGAACTCTTTCATAGATAGCAGTTATGAAACATTTAAAAAAAACTTGTTAAAGGCACTGAAATGACTACAAAAGCAGACAGAAGAAAGAAAACTGCAACTGCAAGGAATAAGAATTGTGAGTTTGTAGTTTTCTGGTCTGAAGACAATTCTTAACCCCCATGGATGTGGCTGAGAGAAGCAGCAGTAGAAAAACAGACTTACTGGCTCAAGGTACCTTTCAGGGCTAGAAGATCAACTGGAAATTTAAAGGGGAAATTCTGGAATAAAAGTAATCATAGAAAGAGTGAAACTCAAATTCCAAATAGAAGTTCTGTCTAAATCTCTTTGATGGCTAGACTATGCATGTGCAAGAGTGAATTCATGAGGCCTGACACAAAACACATAAGGACCAGAGAGAAATCTTTACTTCAAACATGGAGCAAGTTCTGTTCATTTGCTTTTTTGGGGTATGTTGTTTGGTTTAACTACAAAATAAAAGTTAAAAATAATGTATTGACGTGAAATTCACACAATATGAAATCCATTTTGCAGTTGACAAATCAGTGGCACATTGTACATTCACTATGTTGTAAAACTACCACCTCTATCTAGTTCCAAAACATTTCCATCACTCCAAAGTAAAATTCTGTGGCCGAGCACGGTGGCTCAGGCCTGTAATCCCAGCACTTTGGGAGGCCAAGGCAGGTGGATCACTTGAGGTTGGGAGTTCAAGATTAGCCTGACCAACATGGGGAAACTCCCTCTCTACTAAACATACAAAATCGGCCGGGTGTGGTGGCACATGCCTGTAATCCCAGCTACTCGGGAGGCTGAGGCAGGAGAATCACTTGAACCCGGAAGGTGGAGGTTGCAGTGAGCCGAGAGCATGCCATTACACTCCAGCCTGGGCAAGAAGAGTGAAACTCCATCTCAAAAAAGTGAAACAAACAACAAAGTAAAACTATGTACTCATTAAGCAGTTTCTCAGTATTCCTGACTCATTAGTCACAGACAACTGCCAGTCTGTATTCTGTCTCTATGGATTTATCTATTCCAGCTATTGCATATAAATGAGTTCATACAATATGTAACCTTTTTGTCCGGATTCTTTCACTTAGCATAATATTTTGGAGGTTCGTTCATGCTGCAGGAAGTATTAGTACTTCATTCTTTTTTGTGGCTGAATAATATTCCATTGTATGTATATACCACAATTTGTTTATCCATGTATTCATTGATGGACATTTGGTCCATTTCTTCCTTTTGGCTCTTGTGAGTAGTGTTGCTGTGAACATGTGTGTTCACATATTTATTGGAGTACTTGTTTTTTAATTATGTAGAAATGCTTATTTTTTTTTAAAAGGGTGAATGTATATTCGTATTTGTACTTAGAGGAGAAGAAAGCTGAAATTTATGGGCTTGAAGTGTCAGACAACAGAGCCCAAGGCTGGCAGGACAGATAGTAACTAGGTGGGAAACCTTAGAAGCAAGGAAACCGCAGATACCGAGTTTCATCTCTGCCTGAATTTTTGGCTGACTGTCAATGTATACAGGCACATAGGAGATACTACATGTGCCTTCCATACACATAGGCCAGGCTAAAGCAGTGGTAGGCCATAAGCACGGAGCACACATATCAGTTGCTACATACCATAAGAACACAAAGAATTCAGTTTGAATTCAGGTATGTTTACTGCCTACTTGAACAAAATCCCAGTAATCGTATGAACACATCAGAATCCAGATTTATTATAACATTGTCTATAATGTCGAATTTTGAAACAAAAATTAGCAGACATTGAAGGAAACAGAAAAGTGAGACCTAGGCACCTGAGAAAAGACAGTTAATAAAAACTGACTTTGAGTGAGCCCAGATTTAGCAGACAAAGGATTAAAAACATCTATTATAAATATGCCCAAAGAATTAATGGAAAATGCAGTATCAGTAAATTAGAAACATCTCAACAGAAGCATGTTAACTATGACAAAAAATACAAATTATAAAGCTGAAAAATACAATAACTGAAATAAGTATACTAGGTGGGCTCAACAACACATTGGACTTGGCAGAAGACTCAGTGGGCTTGATTTCACACACACATACACACACACACACACACACACACACACTCCAATTTGAATAATAGGAAAAAGATTGAAGCAAAATGAAGAGAGCCTAGGATATATGTAAGAGAATATCAAGCAGTCAAATATATGTGTAATTGGTATCCCAGAAGGGAGAACAAGGGGCATAAAAAATATTTTAAAATATAATGGCTGAAAAATTTAAAGGAAATCAAACATATCTAATTATTTCTAGCATCCCTCTTGTAACTGGTTACAAAATGAAGAAGCAGGTCCTTGGGGATACCTAGTAGTCATGTAGGAAGTGCCAACAATAATTTTGGTATTAAAAAATCTTGATATTACATTGGATCTCCAAATTTCTGCTTCATCTCAGAGAAAGACAGCATTGACAAGCATAACACAGATTCCCCAGAAAGAAAATGCCACAGCCTTATCTGTGTTACTGATCAGAAAAATGATACTTTGTAATAACAGAAAAAGTAACAATAATTATTTTGGCTACTTTATAACTGAAGAAGCCCTTATTATTCTATTTGTTTAATTATAATTGTTTAATTAACTGAAATAGTTTGCAGTTTTAAATTTAAAGTATGCAAAATTAATGCAAAACCAAGAAAGTTAACAGAACTTTTTGAGAGATTGTATTTGGGTAGGGTGAGAAAAAGAGATTTTGCCATTTAAGTAGAACATGCAGAAAGTAAATGGTAATATTTTACAAATTTATGATTTGAGAACAAACCATAAATTCAAAGACCACTTTTCTTTCTGAGTTACCAGTTCCCTACTATACATAAGCTCCTGCTTTAAAAATCTATCATGTAATTTTAACAGACTTCAATATGTACATATTTAAATGCAAACACATACAATAAATGTAAGATGACTTTTTTAATATATACATATTTTATTGTACTTTAGGTTCTGGGGTACATGTGCAGAACATGCATGATTGTTGCACAGGTACATACATGGTAATGTGGTTTGCTGCCTCCATCCCCCCATCACCTATATCTGGCATTTCCCCCCATGTTATCCCTCCCCAACCTCCCTAACCCCCACCGTCCCTCCCCTAGTCCCCCCCAACAGACCCCAGTTTGTGATGCTCCCCTCTCTGTGTCTATGTGTTCTCATTGTTCAACACCCGCCTACAAGTGAGGACATGCGGTGTTTGATTTTCTGTTCTTGTGTCAGTTTGCTGAGAATGATGGTTTCCAGATTTATCCATGTTCCTACAGAGGACACAAACTCATCGTTTTTTTTTTTTTTTTATGGATGCATATTATTCCATGGTGTATATGTGCCATGTTTTCCTTGTCCAGTCTATCATCAATGTGCATTTGGGTTGCTTCCAGGTCTTTGCTATTGTAAACAGTGCTGTATTGAACATACGTGTGCATGTGTCTTTATAATAGAACGATTATAATCCTTTGGATATATACCCAGTAATGGGATTGCTGGGTCAAACGGAGTTTCTATTTCTAGATCCTTGAGGAATTGCCACATTGTCTTCCACAACAGTTGAACTAATTTACACTCCCACCAACAGTGTAGAAGTGTTCCTATTTCTCCACATCCTCTCCAGCATCTGTTGTCTCCAGATTTTTTAATGATTGCCATTCTAACTGGCGTGAGATGGTATCTCAATGTGGTTTTGATTTGCATTTCTCTAATGACCAGTGATGATGAGCATCTTTTCATATGTTTGTTGGCCTCATATATGTCTTCTTTTGAAAAGTGTCTGTTCATGTCCTTCACCCACTTCAGAATGGGTTTGTTTGTTTCTTGTAAACCTTTTTTAGTTCTTTGTAGATTCTGCATATTAGCTGTTTGTCAGATGGGTACATTGCAAAATTTTTTTCCCATTCTGTTGGTTGCCAGTTCACTCTAATGATTGTTTCTTTTGCTGTACAGAAGCTCTGGAGTTTAATTAGGTCCCATTTGTCTATTTTGGCTTTTGCTGCCAATGCTTTTGGTGTTTCAGTCTTGAAGTCCTTGCCTATGCCTATGTCCTGAATGGTTTTGCCTAGGTTTTCTTCTAGGGTTTTTATGGTGTTAGGTCTTATGTTTAAGCCTTTAATCCATCTGGAGTTAATTTTAGTGTAAGGTGTCAGGAAGGTGTCCAGTTTCTGCTTTCTGCACATGGCTAGCCAGTTTTCCCAACACCATTTATTAAACAGGGAATCCTTTCCCCATTGCTTGCTTTTGTCAGGTTTGTCAAAGATTGGATGGTTGTAGATGTGTGGCATTGCTTCCGAGCCCTCTGTTCTGTCCCATTGGTCTGTATCTCTGTTTTGGTACCAGTACCATGCTGTTTTGATTAGTATAGCCTTGCAGTATAGTTTGAAGTCAGGTAGTGTGATGCCTCCTGCTTTGTTCTTTTTGCTTTTAGGACTGTCTTGGCTATGTGGGCTCTCTTTTGGTTCCATATGAAGTTTAAGGTGTTTTTTTCCAGTTCTGTGAAAAGGGTCATGGGTAACTTAATGGGGATTGCATTGAATCTATAAATTACTTTGGGCAGTATGGCCATTTTCACAATATTGATTATTCCTAACCATGAGCATGGAATGTTTTCCCATCTGTTTGTGTCCTCTCTTATTTCCTTGAGCAGTGGTTTGTAGTTCTCCTTGAAGAGTCCTTCACATCCTTTGTTAGTTGTATTCCTAGATATTTTATTCTCTTTGCAGCAATTGTGAATGGCAGTTTGTTCTTGATTTGGCTCTCTTTAAGTCATGCTTTAAACATTAGTTTTTATTTTATTCTAGGGATGCAAGGCTGTTTTAATATTACGAAATTGATAGGACAATGAACCAAATTAATAGGCTAAATAGAATAACTATCACGATGGCATCAATTCATGCAGAGAAAGCATTTTACAACATTCAACACTCATTTGTAACAAAAATGCTAAAAAATAATAAAAGGGATTTGAGAAGGAATTCCTCAACTTGCTGAAGAGAACCTCTAGAACCTGTAGCTAACTTTATACTTAGCAGTGAAAGACTGAATACTGTACAGGTAACACTGGGAATAAAGCAAGAATGTCTGCTCTCAGTACTCTTATTCAACATAAGGCTAGAAGGTCTCAGTAATGTAATAAGACAAGAAATGGAAATAAAACATACAGATCAAAAAGGAAGAAATTAAATTTCTCTATATGCAGACATCGTGATTGCCCATAATCAGTTTTTAAAATTAGTCTTAACAGCATAAGACTGTTTATTGACTGGATTTTTCCTTGTAATCTAAACGCTATGAAGAACAAATACTTTTATGTATTGAAAAGGACATTTAAAAATAAACTCTTTTGGTAAAAAAATTTTCACTTTTTCTGTATCTCTTCATTTTAATTAAAAATTGTTACACTCATGCGGTATTACACTTGCATTATATTCCTTACTGTCAAAGTCTGGGAGAAGATGCTTAGTTTTTTTAAAAAACCAAATTTATCAAATCACTCTGATTTGTGGGAGGATTCATCCTGATTAGGAATATTAGATGAACTTGGAACCATATATTAATTCTTTTACATTTATTTAAAAATATTAAAAATGCTTCACAGAAGTTTTGAATAGTGCTTTTTTATGATTACTAATTGCTACCTTGATATCTCATTTCATTTCTTTCTTTGGAACCTAGCCTCTAACCATTTGACTATTTCAGCTTTTCAGTTTCTGAATTGGCAGTTTTTGTGTGTGAAAAGTTTTTCTTAAAGGGCCAGTACATTTAAAGCATCAGAAAGTCCAATTTCTTCTTTGTATGGGAATTCTTGAGTTCTTTTCCGTTTGTGTAAGTACTTGTTAGTCTCAAGCTAAACAGAACAAAATCTCTTAAATTTAAGACCTCATCCTCAAATTTATTAATTCCCTCTGGATGTAGGCAGAAGTGTTCTAAAATACTCTTAGAAAATACTTCATATTCATACAGTGGAAAAATCATGTAAACTCTTTGACAAGCTAGAGATTGCCCAAGCAGGAGTTTATAGGTGAAGTTTTAAGAAATGTTTTTTCTCTATTTTGTTATATGCTATTGTATTCCTATTTTATGTGCAATTCAAGGTTTTAAATACACATACACATTCATTCATATTATTGTTATATAAGCCAACTAAATTCTGTAGAAGTCAAAATTCTCTGCTCTCTACACAATGCAGAATCAATTTCAAGTCTATATGTTTCTTCAACCTTGACAGTAGATCTGTTTGGGTTGGATATATTTATAGTGTTCACAAATGATAGATTCTTATGATAAGTTAATCTCCAAAAATGTTTTCCTCAAAAGCTAGATACAGACAAAGGGTTACAATTACAAATAGATTATCCTTCATGACTGATTTCTTTTCCTCTGTGTGGAGGGAATAAAGGCTTTTCTCCCTTAAACACATTCAGAGCATTCTCTTTAGCCAGGGAACAAAAGCAGAGGTGGAGAAAAATACGTATGTAAAATTCACTATAGGGAAAAATAAAAATTCCCATCCTAATAATTTTTAAAAATCAGAATATTCACCATTCTTCAGACACATGACATACTGCTGTGGGCCATTGGTTTCTCTTTCATTTACTCATGGGATTTATGATTCCAAACTGAAGGAATTTACTTAAGCAAAAGAAATGCTGACAAAATCTCTGCAAATCTGTTATTTTACTTCACCTTTCTGAAACTTTTACAGACTCTCAAATATAGTCTTACCACAGCCAGGACACCAAAGGACTTCTAGGCTGTAACTGAAAGACAGGTGTCCAATCATATCTACTAGCTGTTTACCCTGGAAATCTGGTTACCATCATGACTCTGGTGCCCACATCAGATTTTCAAACTCAAACTCAAAAAAATTAGGTTTCAGAAGTTCAGATGTTAGTCAGTCATGACTTGCAATCCAGATTTTCTCTCTGGATGAGAAGGGGCAGAACTCAAGCCAAAAAACAATGTGGGAGTCTATTTTTCCTTTGTTCCAAGGCCAAAGGATTCCTCCAGAGTCCAGGCTGTCACTGGAAACCTACTATGCTACCCTTGTCCTAGCGTGGTGGGTCAGATCATTATACTATTCCTTAAGTGAGGTGTGTGCACATAGTACAGAAAGAAGATTATGCTTCCAACTTTATTAAGCATTTCTGGATTAGGCATTTAATTATTTAGAATTTTGTTGGTGTGCTTTTTGATTTTATTTATTTTTTAACCTTAAGTTCTGAGATACATGTGCAGAACGTGCAGGTTTGTTACATAGGTATACATGTGCCATGGTGGTTTGCTGCATCTATCAACCCGTCATCTAGGTTCTAAGCCCCGCATGCATTAGGTATTTGTCCTAATGTGCTCCCTCCATTTGCACTCTGGCTCCTGAGATGCCCCAGCATGTGATGTTCCCCTCCCTGTGTCCATGTCTTCTCATTGTTCAACTCCCACTTATGAGTGAGAACATGTGATATTTGGTTTTCTGTTCCTGTGTTAGTTTGCTGAGGGTGATGACTTCCAGCTTCATCAATGTCCCTGCAAAGAACATGAACTCATTTTTTTAATGGCTGCAGAGTATTCCATGGTGTATATGTGCCACATTTTCCTTATCCAGTCAGTCATTGATGGGCATTTGGGTTAGTTCCAAGTCTTTGCTATTGTAAATAGTACTGCAATAAATATACATGTGCATGTGTCTCTATAGTAGAATAATGTATAATCCTTTGGGTATATACCTAGTAATGGGATTTCCGGTTCTAGATCTTTGAGGAATCGCCACACTGTCTTCCACATAGTTTAATTCAGTTGTGCTCCAACCAACATTGTAAAAGCGTTCCTAATTCTCCACATCCTCTTCAGCATCTGTTGTTTCCTGACTTTTTAATGATCACCATTCTAACTGGCATGAGATGGTATCTCATTGTGGTTTTGATTTGCAGTTCTCTAATGATCAGAGATGTTGAATTTTTATTCAAGTATTTGTTGACTGCATGAGTGTCTTCTTTTGAGAAGTGTCTGTTCATATCCTTTGCCTACTTTTTGATAGGATTGGTTGATTTCTTCTTGTAAGTTTTAGTTCCTTGTAGATGCTGGATATTAGCCCTTTGTCAGCTGAGTAGCTTGTAAAAATGTTTGTTTCTGTAGGTTGCCTGCTCACTCTGATGATAGTTTCTTTTGCTGTGCAGAAGCTCTTCAGTTTGATTAGGTCCCATTTGTCAATTTTGGCTTTTGTTGCCATTGCTTTTTGTGTTTTAGTCATGAAGTGTTTGCCTATGCCTAGGTCCTGAATGGTATTGCCTAGATTTTCTTCTAGGGTTTTTCTTTTTTTTAAATCATTTTGGGTTTTATGTTTAAGTCTTTAATTCACTTTGAGTTAATTTTTGTATAAGATGTAAGGAAGGGGTCCAGTTTCAGTCCAGTTTTACTTTAAATTCTGAAATATATGTGCAGAATGTGCAGGTTTGTTACACAGGTATACATGTGCCATGGTGGTTTGCTCACCTATCAACCAATCATCTAGGTTTTAAGCCCCATATGCATTAGGTATTTTTCCTAATGCTCTCCCTCCACTTGCCCTCCTGCTCCTAACAGGCCCTGGTGTGTGATGTTACAGCTAGCCAGTTTTCCCAGCACATTTATTAAATAAGGAATCCTTTGCACATTACTTGTTTTTGTCAGGTTTGTCGAAGATCAGATGGGTGTAGATGTGTGGTGTTATTTCTGAGGTCTCCCTTCTGTTCCTTTGGTCTATATATCTGTTTTAGTACCAGTGTCATGCTGTTTTGGTTACTGTAGCCTTGTAATATAGTTTGAAGTCAGGTGGCGTGATGCCTCTAGCTTTGTTCTTTTTGCTTAGGATTGTCTTGGCTATATGGGCTCTTTTATGGTTCCACGTGAAATTTAAAGTAGTTTTTTCTAACTGTGCAAAGAAAGTCACTGGTAGGTTAATGGGAATGGTGTTGAATCTAAAAATTACTTTTGGCAGTGTGACCATTTTCTGTCGCATTGATCTGTCTAATATTAATGTTGAAGTCTCCCACTATTATTGTGTGGGAGTCTAAGTCTCTATAAGTCTTGTATGTCTGCGTATTCCTGTATTGGGTGCGTATATAATTAGGATCTTTAGCTCTTCTTGTTGTTGCGTTGATTCTTTTATCATTATATAATGTCCTTCTTTGCTTCTTTTGATCTTTGTTGCTTTAAAGACTATTTTATCAGAGGCAAAAATTGTAACTTCTGCTTTTTATTTATTTATTTTTGCTCTCGGTTTGGTTGGTAAATCTTTCTCCATCCCTTGTTTTGAGTCTTTGTGTATCCTTGAATGTGAGATGGGTCTGGATGCAGCATACCGATGGGTTTTGGATTTTTGTCCAAATTGCCTGTCTGTCTTTGAATTGGGGAATTTAGTCAATTTAAATTTAGAATTAATAATGATATAAGTGAGTTTAATACTGCCATTTAATATTAGCTGGCTATTTTGCCCATTAGTTGATGTAAATTCTTCATTATATTGATGTTCTTTACTTTTTGGTATTTTTTAGAAAGGCTGATACTGTTTGCTCCTTTCTATGTGTAGTGGTTCTTTCAGAAGCTCTTGTAAAGCAGGCCTGGTGGTGATGAATTCTCTGAGTGCTTGCTTGTTCACAAAAAAACTTTATTTTTCCTTCACTTATGAAGCTTAGTTTGGCTGGATGTGAAATTCTTGGTTGAAAGTTCTTTTCTTTAAGGATGTTGAATATTGGTCCCCACTCTCTTCTGGCTTGTAGGGTTTCTGCTGAGAGATCTACTGTAAGTCTGATAGGCTTCCCTTTGTGGGTAACCTGACCTTTCTCTCTGGCTGCCCTTAGTATTTTCTCCTTCATTTCAACCCTGGTGAATCCGACAATTATGTGCCTTGGAGTTGCTCTTCTTGAGGAATATCTTTGTGGTGTTCTCCTTATTACCTGGAGTTGAATATTATCCTGCCTTACTAAGTTGGGAAAATTTTCCTGAATAATATCCTGAAGCGTATTTTCCAGCTTGGATTCATTCTCTTCGTCACACTCAGGTACACCTATCAAGCGTAGATTAGGTCTTTTCACATAGTCCCATATTTCTTGGAGACTTTGCTCATTCCTTTTTATCCTTTTTTCTCTAATCTTGTCTTCTAGTTTTATTTCATTGAGTTGGTCTTCGATCTCTGATATCCTTTCTTCTGCTTGATCAACTCAGCTGTTAAAACTTGTGCATACTTCACATAGTTCTCGTATTGTGTTTTTCAGCTCCATCAATTCACTTATTTTCCTCTCTAAATTTTGTATTCTTGTTGACATTTCGTCAAACCTTTTTTCAAAGTTCTTAGTTTCTTTAGATTGTGTTAGAACAAGTTCTTTTAATTCACAGAAGTTTCTCATTATCCACATTTTGAAGCCTGCTTCTGTAATTGGAACACACTCGTTCTCCATCAAGCCTTGTTTTGTTGCTGATGAGGAACTGGGATCCCCTGCTGAGGAAGAGGCGTTCTGATCTTGCGTATTCTCAGCCTTTTTTGACTGTTTTCTTCCCTTCGTTGTGGATTTATCCACCTGCAATCTTTATAATTACCGTCTTTGTAATTGAGTTTCTGAGTGGACGTCCAACTTATTGATTCTCAGCGCCGAAATCTGAGCCACCCACTGCACCGACTAAATCAGCAGCGTTAAGATTGATGGTGCTTTTCTGACTCTGCACCAAGAACCGACGCTCCGAGGCGCCGGCAAAACCGCCTCGCCGGTCACAAGAGTCACGCTGGCGACCCGTGGGGCTCCTCCACTGGGAATCTCCTGGTGCGCGAGCAACAAGAATTCATGTGAAGGTATGGCGTCCTCTTGTTCTTTGCGTTTTCACTGGGAGCTACAATCCCGAGCTGCTAGTGATCAGCCATCTTGGATCTCTCTCCTCAGGGTGGTATTTTAGGAGTGTTAAAGAACCTTGTTTTGTCATATTACGAGAATTGTTTTTCTGGTTCCTTCTCATTTGCGTAGACTACGTCAGAGAGAAGATCTGAGGCTTAAGGGCTGGTGTTCAGATTCTTTCGTCCCATGGAGTGCTCCCTGGATGTTGGTATTCATGGACATGCCTTCCTGAAAGCCGATATGTAGTGATTGTTCTTTCTCTTCTGGATCTAGCCACCCAGCAAGCAGAGCTACTGAGCTCTGGGCTGGTACTGGGGAGTATCTGCAGAGTCCTGTGATGTGATCCATCTTCAGGTCTCTCAGCCATGGATACCAGCAACTGCTATGGTGGAGGTAGCAGGAGAGTGAAGCAGACTCTGTGAGGGTCCTTGGTTGTATTTTTGTTTATTGCTAATTTTGTGTTGGTTGGCCTCCAGCCAGGAAGCAGTGATTTCAGGAGATAATCAGCTGTGGTAGTATAGGGAGGATACAGGCTTGCCCTAGGTCATTTGGATGTTTCTCAGGTGGTGGGTGACACCATAGAGCTCCCAAGAGATTGTGTGTCTGAGCTCAGACTCTCCTTGGGTGGGTCTTGCTGTGGCCGCTATGGGGGATGGGGGTGTGATTCTCCCGCCAATGGAGTTATATTCCCATGGGGATTATGGCTGCCTCTGCTGTATCATGCAGGCTGGGGGAAAGCTGTCAGTAACAGGCCTCACCCAGCTCCGACACAGCCCAAAAGGCTAGTCTCACTCCCACTGTGCCCATCATAACAGCACGGAGTTTATTTCCAGGTAGTGGGTGAGCAGGGCTGAGGATCTGCCCCAGGCTGCAGCCCTCCCCAAAGGAAAGCAGGACTTCCAGGTTTTGCAGCTCCTTGCCTGTCACAACCTCCGTATTGTGTCTGCACTCCTGGTTCACCCTCTCACCCAGATTCTTTCCAGGAAACTTAGTCTTTGGTTGAAACTGTTACAAAGTTCAGTTCACAACCTCTCCTTGTGATTTTTCCCTAATTCCACTGGCAGCCCTCCCTAAGGACTCTTGTAAGACAAAGTCAGAAATGGCTTCTCCAGGGACTAAGAGTGCCAGCAGAACTCTTCCCACTGCTTCCTCTATCCCTGTATTTCCCTCAGTTCACTAAGTTCATCTCATCTCCATGTAAGGTCAAATTATTCTCCCGTGATCTGGAGCTTCAGGTTCCCCAGGGAGGACGTGTGTTCTTTCATACTTTTATACTTCTGGGCACTGAGTTTTTCGGTTGTCTTCCAGAGACTGCAGGAGCAATCTGCTTCGTTCAAAGGGTCTGTGGATTCTCTTGGCTTTCCTGGTATGTTCCTGCGGTAGTTATTGGAGCTGAAGTACACGATGTGAGTCTCCACATGTTGCTCTGTCCATCCGAGTGGGAGCTGCAAGTTAGTCCTGCCTCCTGTCTGCTATTTTCTCGCCCAATTCTGAATGAAGTTTTTAATAGTAATCCCCAGGGCAACCACTAAGAAATTAACTCAAAAATATAGTAAAAGAAATGACAAGGGAATTAAAACAGGACACTACGAAGAATTTGTTTAATATATAAGAAGTCAGTAATGAAAGAATAGAGTAATACGTAGGTCATAAGTCACATGGAAAACAAGCAACTAAATGATGGGCATAAATTATACTTTATCAGTAATTACATTAAGTATAAAATAATTAAAACTCCAAATACAAGGCAGAAGTTGGCAGGATGGATTTAAAACCATAATCCAGAAGGCTGGGTGTGGTGGCTCACGCCTGTAATCCTAGCACTTTGGGAGGCTGAGGTGGGTTGATCACCTGAGATCAGGAGTTCAAGACCAGCCTGGCCATCATGGTGAAACCCCATTGCTAAAAATAAAATAAAAATAAAAAATTAAATAAAAAAATAAATAAATTAAAAAAAAACCATAATCCAATTATATTCTATCTACAAGTGATGGGCTTCAGATTCAAAGACACAAATATGTTGAAAGTAAAAGGATGGCAAAATATATAGCATACAAACAATAACCAAAAAAGAACTATGGTTCGGCTCTAATAATATACAAAATAGACTTTAAGACAAAAAAAGTTACTAGAAATATAAAAATTATTATAACAAATGAACAAATGCAGTAAGATTGAAAGATACAAGACCAATATACCATGTCAATTGTACTTCTATACCCCAAGCAATCAAAAACTGAAGTTATAAAAACAATTCCATTTGTAATAACATCAAAAATAATAAAGTATTTGCTAATAAAGTGCAAGACTTGTACCAGGTAAACTATAAAACATTGTTGAAAAAAATAAAAAACCTAAATAAATGGAAAGACATGCCATATTTATGGAATGGAAGACTTAATCATGTTAAGATGGTAATATTCTCCAAACTGATCTAAAGATTAATGCTATTCTTATGAGAATCCCATCTTTAAAAAACATGTTTTTTTTTTTTTTTTTTTTTTTTTTTTTTTTTTTGCAGAAAGTGATGATATGATCCTTAAATTCATATGGAAATATTATTATAAGGGACTCAGAAAAGCAAAAATGATCCTTAAAAAGAATAAAGTTGGAGGATTCAAATATCCTGGTTTTTTGTTTTTGTTTTTGTTTTTTTGAAATAAAGTCTCACTCTGTCACCCAGGCTGGAGTGCAGTGGCACGATCTTGGCTCACTGTAACCTCCACCTCCTGGATTCAAGCAATTCTTCGTCCTCAGCCTGAAGAGTAGCTAGGATTACAGGTGTACACCACCACACCTGACTAATTTTTTGTATTTTTAGTAGAGATGGGGTTTTACCCTGTTGGTCAGCCTGGTTTCAAACTCCTGACCTCAGGTGATCCACTTTCCTGGGCCTCCAAAAATGCTGGGATTACAGGCACGAGCCACCACGCCTGGCCACATATCCTGATTTCAAAACTTACTTCAAAGCTACAGTAATTGAGACAATGTGGTACTGGCAATAGGGTAGACATAGGTAAATGGAATAGCATTGAGAGCTCAGAAATGGTCTCATGCATCTATGGTCAATTATTGTAGACAACATTGTGCAAATAGTTCAATGAGGGAAAGAATAGTCTATTAAACAAGTAGTGCTGGGACAACTGGATGTTCACGTATAAAAGAATGAAATTCAGCCGGGCGCGGTGGCTCACGCCTGTAATTCCAGCACTTTGGGAGGCCGAGGCGGGTGGATCACGAGGTCAAGAGATCGAGACCAATCTGGTCAACATGGTGAAACCCCGTCTCTACTAAAAATACAAAAAACTAGCTGGGCGTGGTGGCGTGTGCCTGTAATCCCAGCTACTCAGGAGGCTGAGGCAGGAGAATTGCCTGAGCCCAGGAGGCGGAGGTTGCGGTGAGCCGAGATCGCGCCATTGCACTCCAGCCTGGGTAACAAGAGCGAAACTCCGTCTCAAAAAAAAAAAAAAAAAAAAAAAAAAAAAGAATGAAATTCAACTCTTCCCACCATACACAAAAATTAATTAAAAATGGATCAGAGATAGACTTAAATATAAGAGCAAAAACTATACAATTCTTAGAAGAAAACATAGAAGTAAATCTTTGTGATCTTGAATTTGTCAATGGTTTCTTACATATGACGTCATAAGCATTAATAACAAAAGAAAAAATAAATTGGATTCCAAATTAAAATTCTTGTGCTATAAAGAACATTATGAAGAAAATGAAAAGACAGGTCAAAGAATGAGAGAAAATATTTGCAAATCGCATATTTGATAAGGGACTTGTATCTAGAATGTATAAATTAGGACTCTTACAAATCAGTAATAAAAAGATGCATAACCTAAGTAAAAATGGTCGAAGGATCTAAACAGACATTTCTTCAAAGAAGATACAAAAATGGTCAATAAACACATGAAAAGAAGCTTAATGTTGTTAGCCATCAGAGAAATGCAAATAAAACCCACAATGTGCCAGATGGACAAAAAAAAGTGTTGATATGATATGGAGAAAGTGATACCCTCTTGTACTGCTGGTGCTAGTATAGAATGGTGTAGTTCTTTGGAAAACAGCACAACACTTCCTTAAATGATTAAACAGAGTTTACCACGTGATCCAGCAATTCCACTGCTGCATATGCTGCATATGTATTTAAGATAAATGAAAACATTTGTCTAGACAATAATCTGTACATGAATGTTTGTAGCAGCATTATTTCTAATAGTCAAATAATGGAACGATCCAAATATCCATCAACTGATGTACTGATAAATTAACCTTAGTACATCATACAGAAGAATACTATTTAGCAATAAAAAGGAGTAAACAACATGAATGAACTTTTTAAACATTTTCACTAAGTGAAAGAAGTCAGACTTTTATGTGAAATGTCTAGAAAAGTCAAATTTACGGCGATCAGTATTTGTCTGGCACCAGGGGTAAAAACAAGGATTGATTGCCAATGGGCACGAAGGAACTTCCTGGAATGATGAAAATATTTTAAAAGTGGATTATGCTAATGGTTACACAACTATGAATTTACTAAAAATTACCAAATTGCATAATCAAAGTTGGTAAATCTTACGTTGATAGGTTATATCTCAATAAAGTTGTTAAAAAATATTTAAAGTGCCAGTTCGTTTTCAAACCCCTTGGGTCTACACCTGAATGAGAATAAGTACCATAGGAGAAAGGAGAAACAGTCTTACAAGAGGTCATTCCTTCTACGGTTAGAAGATTCTGAAGGAGCAGGGCTCTGCATGTTTGTTTTTCACCTTTTTAAAAAAGTAATCATTTTAGTTGTAGTGTACCATACAGAAAAACGGACTAATCATAAGTGAATAACAATGGACTTCCACAAAGTGATCACAGCTGTAACCATCACTCAGTAAAAGACTGGATATTGCAAGCACCCCAGAAGCCGCCTTTATGCTTTCTTCCAGGCACTCTCCCACCCTCCACCAAGGATAACTACTATTCTAATTCTGTCATTACACAATAAATTTGCCTGGCTTTGAACTTTATGTAGGTGGATTTATACAGTATGTGCTCTTTGTGTATGTCTTCTTTCATTTGACATTAAGTTTGTGAAACCCATGTCTATTGTGTGAAGTTATAGCTGATTAATTCTTACTGCTGTACAGTATTTATTCTTTTATCAATGATGAATATTTTGGTCATTTTCAGCTTTGGGCTATTATAAATAGTGTTGATATAAATAGTATTGTATAGGTCTTTTGATGAGCATATGCATGCATTTATTGTGGGTATATATACCTAGAATTGAAATTGCATAATTATAGGATATGTACATATCCTGCTTTAGTGGGTACTGCCAAACAGTGGTCTGAGGTGGTTGCCCCAATTTGTACTCCCACTGGCCAGTTGCTGCCTTATCCTTTTTAATGCCTAATATTTTCTCCTTTAGCCATTCTGGTAGATGTGTATTGATATGTAACAATTTGCATTTCCCTGATGACTAATGATTTTGTGTACTTTTTTATGCTTATTACTCATTTGGAGACCCTCTTTGTGGAGTGCCTGTTCAAATATTTTGCCCATTTTCTTTCTATTGGGTTGTTTGTCTTTTCCTTGTTGAACTTTAGGAGCTTTTGATATATTCAGGATACAAAGTCTTTGTTAGTTATTTGTTTTGCAAATATCTTCTCCAAGTTTCTGGCTTACTTATTCACTTTCCTAATGGTGTCTTTCAGTGAAAAGAAATTACAAATTTTAACATGGTCCAATGTATCAATCATTTTGAATGATTTGTACATTTTGTGTCCTATTAGCCTTTTGCTTTAGACTCTTCTAAATGTCTGTGCTTGCATGTGTAACCAGTCTTTACCACTCTAGGAGTACAAATGGTATATTAGTTAAATTAGTACCCTGACTACCACATCAGGCCCTATTACATTCTTTAGATGGGACGGAACCAATCAAAAGCTTACCTTTTCATTCCTTGTTTTTATTCAAGGATGATTGGCAATGAGATTGTCCTCTTCTTTCAGGTAAAACACTAGTAACAACTCACAGGATGGCTTTAGTACACAGTTACCCAACATCAGCCCCTTTGGGGTATTATTTTAATCACTGAAGTAAAACTTAATGAGAAACTTTCAAACAAAAATTTAGGCAGAATAGTATGTAGAACCCTTATATACACACCATTGGCTTAAAAAATAATGGTCTCATGGCCAATCTTCTTTTATCTATATTGCCACACATTATTCATGACTGAGTTGTTTTGAAGCAAGTCCTATACATCACATAATTTCTGCCATAAATAATTCAATACTTGTCTGTAAAAGATGAGGATTCTTTACAAACAGGCATATGATCATTGTCAGCTAAAATATCAACAGTTTATTACCATCATATATCCAATGTTCAAATTTCCAATAGTTTCATAAATGTCATCATTTTTAAACATCTTTTTTTTTTTTTTGAGATGGAGTTTTGCTCTTTTTACCCAGGCTGGAGTGCAATGGCGCAATCTCGGCTCACCGCAACCTCCGCCTCCTGGGTTCAGGCAATTCTCCTGCCTCAGCCTCCTGAGTAGCTGGGATTACAGGCACGTGCCACCATGCCCAGCTAATTTTTTGTATTTTTAGTAGAGACGGGGTTTCACCATGTTGACCAAGATGGTCTCGATCTCTTGATCTCGTGATCCACCCACCTCGGCCTCCCAAAGTGCTGGGATTACAGGCGTGAGCCACCACGCCCAGTCATCATTTTTAAACATCTTTATTGAGATATAATTCACATACAATTAACCCCCTTAAAGTGTACAATTTAATGGCTTTTACCATATTCATGGAGTTGTGCAACCCTCACCATATTCAATTTTAAAACATTTCTATCACCCACGAAAGAAACTACTTACCTATTTGCAGTCACCCCTCCCCAATCCCACCATCTTCCTAGCCCTAGGCAACCACCAATCTACTTTCTGTCTCTATAGATCTACTCATTCTGGGCATTTCACATAAATGGGATCGCATAACATATTATCCTTTGTGACTTACTTCTTTCACTCAATATAATATTTTCAAGGTTCATTTATGTTGTAGTATGGATCAGTAATATACATCATTTCTTTTTATTGCCAAATAATGTTTCATTGTTGGATATGCCACATTTTATCTATTTATTCATCAGTTGATGGTGACATTTGGGTGGTTTTCACTTTTTGGGTATTATGAATAATGCTACTATAAAAATTTGAATATAGGTTTTTATGTGAATGTAAGTTTTTATTTCTTTTGAGGAAATTTTTTTTCTTATTTTATTTTTTTAAATTAAATTTAAGCTATGTGATACATGTGCAGAATGTGCAGGTTTGTTACCTAGGTATACACATGCCTTGGTGGTTTGCTGCATCTATCAACCAATCATCTACATTAGGTATTTCTCCTAATGCTATCCCTCTGCTAGCCCCCTACCCCCCGACAGGCCCCAGTGTGTGATGTTCCCCTCCCTGTGTCCATGTGTTCCCATTGTTCAACTCCCATTTATGAGTGAGAGCATGCAGTGTTTGGTTTTCTGTTCCTGTGTTAGTTTTCTGAGAATGATGGTTTCCAGCGTCGTCTATGTCTCTGCAAAGGACATGAACCACCCTTTTTTATGGCTGCATAGTATTCCATGGTGTATATATGCCACATTTTCTTTATCCAGTCTGTCATTGATGGGCATTTGGGTTGGTTAAAAGTCTTTGCTATTGTGAACAGTGCTGAAATAAACTTACATGTGCATGTGTCTTTATAGAAGAATGATTTATAATCCTTTGGGTATATACCCAGTAATGGGATTGCTGGGTCAAATGGAGTTTCTGGTTCTAGATCTTTGAGGAATGGCCACACTGTCTTTCACAATGATTGAACTAATTTACACTCCTACCAACAGTGTAAAAGCATTCCTAATTCTCCACATCCTCTCCAGCATCTGTTGTTTCCTGACTTTTTAATGATCACCATTCTAACTGGCATGAGATGGTATCTCATTGTGATTTTGATTTGCATTTCTCTAATGACCAGTGATGATGAACTTTTTTCATGTGTTTGCTGGCCACATAAATGTTTTCTTTTGAGAAGTGTCTGTTCATATCCTTTCCCCACTTTCTGATGGGTTGTTTGTTTTTTCTTGTAAATTTGTTCAAGTTCTTTGTAGATTCTGGATATTAGCCCTTTGTCAGATGGATAGATTTCAAATTTTTTTCTCCTATTTGTCAATTTTGGCTTTTGTTGCCATTGCTTTTGGTGTTTTAGTCATGAAGTCTTTGCCCATGCCTATGTTCTGAATGGTATTGTCTAGGTTTTTTTTTTTTTTTTTTCCTAGGGTTTTTATGGTTTCAGGTCTTACATTTCAGTCTATAATCCATCTTGAGTTAATTTTTGCATAAGGTACAAGGGAGGGGTCCAGTTTCAGTTTTCCGCATATGGCTAGCCAGTTTTCCAAACACCATTTATTAAAAAGGGAATCCTTTCCCCATTGCTCGTTTTTGTCAGATTTGTTGAAGATCAGATGGTTGTTATTTCTGAGGCCTCTGATCTGTTCCATTGGTCTATATATCTGTTTTGGTACAAGTACCATGCTGTTTTTGTTACTGTAGCCTTGTAGTATAATTTGAAGTCAGGTAGCATGATGCCTCCAGCTAAAATTGTTCTTTTTGCTTAGGATTGTCTTGGCTATATGGGCTCTTTTTTGATTTGATATGAAATTAAAAAAATTTTTTTTCTTTCTAATTCTGAAAAGAAAAGTCACTGATAGCTTGACGGGAATAACATTGAATGTAAAAATTACTTTGGGCAGTATGACCATTTTCACAACATTGATTCTTCCTCTTCTATACATGAGCATGGAATGTTTTTCTATTTGTTTGTGTCCTCTTTTATTTCCTTGAGGAGACGTTTGTAGTTCTCCTCGAAGAGGTCCTTCACATCTGTTGCAAGTTGTATTTTTAGGTGTTTATTCTCTTCGTAGCAATTGTGAATGGGAGTTTACTTATGATTTGACTTTCTGTTTGTCTGTTATTGGTGTATAGGAATGCTTGTGATTTTTGCACATTGATTTTGCTTTTTAGCTTAAGGAGATTTTGGGCTGAGATGATGGGTTTTTTAAAAATATACAGTCGTGTCATCTGCAACCAGAGAAAATTTGACTTTCTCTCTTCCTATTTGAATACCTTTTATTTCTTTCCCTTGCCTGATTGACCTGGTCAGAACTTCCAGTACTGTGTTGAACAGGTGTGGTGAGAGAGGGCATTCTTGCCTTGTGCTGGTTTTCAAAGGGAATGCTTCTAGATTTTGCCCATTCAGTATGATATTGGGTGTGGATTTGTCATAAATATCTCTTATTATTTTGAGATACATTCCATTGATACCTAGTTTACTGAGTGTTTTTAGCATGAAGGGGTGTTGAATTTTATCAAAGGCCTTTTCTGCATCTTTTGGGATAATCATGTGGTTTTTGTCATTGGTTCTGTTTATATGATGGATTATGTTTATTGATTTGCATATGTTGACCCAGCCTTGCATCCCAGGGATGAAGCCGACTTGATCTTGGTGGTTAAGCTTTTTGATGTGCTGCTGGATTTGGTTTGCCAGTATTTTATTGAGGATTTTTGCATTGATGTTCATCAGGGATATCCTTGAGTACATAATTTTTAACAGTTTCTTTGAGTTAGGATCTAAATAAGCTCTGTATTATGATTTATTTATATGTGTTTATAGGTTATCTTCTTTTATTTTTTGGAAATTGTTTGTTGCAGACGCTAGGTCATGTGTCCTGAAGAGCTTCCCACAGCTTGGATTTTGCCACGTATGATGATGTTTAACATGTTCTTTTGTCATTATTGCCATCATCACTATTCTTCCTCCTCTTTTTCCTACTTCTTCCCTTCTTTCCTTCTGTTCCACTTTTTCTCTTTGTTTAACAAGAATACTTTATTGGAGGTATTTTTTTTCTTCTGTCAGAATGTGTATTATGTCCTGTGGTCTCTTTTTTTTCTGTGATGTTAGCAGGTGTTGATAGTCAATGACTAAATTTTTAATTCTCTATGTGTTGTAAAATGGATGATATGCTTTTCTTCTAGTGGCTTTATTTTTTTGGGTTTTACATTTATGTCTTTAATCCATCTTGAGTTAATTTTTATATAAGGTGTAAGGAAGTGGTCCAGTTTCAATTTTCTGCATATGGCTAGCCAGTTCTCCCAGCACCATTTATTAAACAGGGAATCCTTTCCCCATTTCTTGTCTTTGTCAGGTTTGTCAAAGATCACATGGTTGTAGGTGTGCAGTCTTATTTTTGAGTTCTCCCTTCTGTTCCATTCATCTATGTGTCTTTTTTTTGTACCAGTGTCATGCTGATTTGGTTACTGTAGCCTTGTAGTATAGTTTGAAGTTAGGTAGCATGATGCCTCCAGCTTTGTTCTTTTTGCTTAGTATTGTCTTGGCTATACAGATTCTTTCTTTGGTTCCATATGAAATTTAAAGTAGTTTTTTCTAATTCTGCAAAGGAAGTCACTGGCAGCTTGATGGGAATAACATTGAGTCTATAAATTACTCTGGGCAGTATGGTCATTTTCATGATATTGATTCTTCCTATCCATGAGCCTCAAATGTTTTTCTATTTGTTTGTGTCCTTTCTGAATTTCTTGACAGTGGTTTGTAGTTCTCCTTGTAGAGCTCTTTAACCTTCCAGGTTAGTTGTATGCCTAGGTATTTTATTCTTTTTGTGGCAATTGTGAATGGCAGTTCATTCTTGATTTGAGTCTCTGCCTGGCTGTTGTTGCTGTACAGAAATGGTAGTGATTTTTGCACAATGATTTTGTATCCTGAGACTTTACTGTGGTTTCTTACCATCTTAAGAAGCTTTTGGGCTGAGATGATGGGATTTTCTAGATATAGGATAATGTCATCTGCGAACAATGATAATTTGACTTCTCTTCCTGTTTGAATAACCTTTATTTCTTTCTCTTGCCTGATTGCCCTGGCCAGAACTTTCAATACTATGTTGAATAGGAGTGAAAGAGAGTGCATCCTTGTCTTTGCCAGTTCTCGAGGGGAATGCTTCCAGTTTGGGCCCATTCAGTATTATATTGGCTGTGGGTTTGTCATAGATGGGTCTTACTATTTTGATGTATGTTCCTTCAGTAGCTGATTTATTGAGAATTTTTACCATGAAGGGATATTGATTTCTTTTGAAGGCCTTTTCCACATCTATTGAGATAATCATGTGTTTTTTGTTTTTAGTTCTGTTTATGTGATGAGTCGTATTTATTGATTTGCATAAGTTGGACCAACCTTGCATCTAGGGGATGAAGCCTACCTGATTATCATGAATAAGCTTTTTGATGTGCTGCTGTATTCAGTTTGCCAGTATTTAGTTGAGGATTTTTGCATTGATTTTAATAAAGGATATTGGCCTGAAATTTTATTTTTTGTTGTATCTATGCCGGATTTTGGTATCAGGATGATCCTGGGCTCATACAATGAGTTATGTAGGAGTGCCTCCTTTTCAATTGTTTGGAATAGTTTTAGTAGAAATGGTACCAGCTCTTCTTTGCACTTCTGTTATAATTCACCTGTGAATCTATTTGGTCCTGGCTTTTTTTTTTTTTTTTTACTGCCTCAATTTCAGAACTCATTATTGGTCTATTCGGGGATTCAATTTCTTTCTGGTTCAGTTTTGGAAGGGTGTATGTGCCCAGAAATTTATCCATTTCTTCTTGATTTTCTAGTTTATGCTCATAGAGGTGTTTATAGTTTTCTCTGATGGTTGCTCGTATTTCTGTGGGGTCATTTTATTATTGTTTTTTTCCCAAAAAAAGACTAGATTTGTTGAGTTTTTGAAGGATCTTTCATGTCTCTATCTTCTTCAGTTCTGCTCTGATTGTGGTTATTTCTTGTCTCTGCTAGCTTTGGGGTTTGTTGCTCTCTCTTCTCCAGCTCTTTTAGTTGAGATGGTAGGTTTTTGAGATCTGTCTAGCTTTTTGATGTGAGCATTTAGTGCTGTAAATTTCCCTCTTAATATTGCATTAGCTGTTTCCCAGATATTCTGGTACATTGTATTTTTGTTTTTATTAGTTTCAAAGAACTTCTTGATTTCTCTCTTAATTTTATTATTTACCCAAGCGTCCTTCAGGAGCAAGTTGTTCAATTTCCATGTAGTTGTGTGGTTTTTACTGAATTTCTTAATAATGAGTTCTAATTTGATTGTGGTGTGGTCTGAGAGACTGTTTGTTATGAGTTCAGTTCTTTTGCATTTGTTGAGTAATGTTTTACTTTCAATTATGTGATCAGTTTTAGAGTAAATGCCATGTGGTGATGAGAAGAAGCTATATTTTGTTGTTTTGGGTGGAAAATTTTGTAGATATCTATCAGGTCTACTTGATCCAGAGCTGAGATCATGTCCTGAATACCTTTATGTTAATTTTCTGCCTTAATGATCTGTCTAATATTGACAGTCGGGTGTGAAGTATCCCACCATTATTGTGTGGGAGTCTAAGTCTCTTTGTAGGTCTCTAAGAACTTGCTTCATGAGCCTGAGTGCTCCTGGATTGGGTGCATATATATTTATGATAGTTATCTCTTTTTGTTGAATTGAACCCTTTACCATTATGTAATACCCTTCTTTGTCTTTTTTGATCTTTGTTGGTTTAAAGTCTATTTTGTCAGAAACTAGGATTGCAACTCCTGCTTTTTTCTGCTTTCCATTTGCTTGGCAATTTTTCCTCTATCCTTTTATTTTGAGCCCATGTGTGTCTTTACATGTGAGATGGGTCTCTTAAAGACAGCGTACTGAGGGGTCTTGGCTCTTTATCCAGCTTACCATTTGCAGAATTATTTTCAATTAGTTTCTTTCAAAAATCCTCTTTATGAGTTGCAGATAAACAACAATTCATGGCAATCTTCTGAAAGATAGTGAAGAGGTGAGATTGCCATGGAAACCAAGTCTGTTTCATGGAATTCTTACTCTTCTCTCTGTAGACCTCATGACTGTGATATATGAACTGAGAGAGGGCAGCACTGTCAAAACATACATGGAAGAGAATTTAATAAAAGAGAGCTCCGTGTACCTATCATCCTGAATTCACATGTTAATAATTCATGCTACTTGCTTTGCATATTTTTATTTATTAAATAAAATATTATAGATAGAGGTCAAGTCCAATTTGTATTTCTTCCTAATCATTCTCTTCATTCTCAGAAGAACCATATCCTGAAGTTAGTGGACATTCTCATTCATTTTCATATATTTAATTTTACTACATATGTATGTACACAGACAAAAATCTAGCGTCATTAATGAGTGTCAATTAACTTTATATAAATGTTTAAAAATGTATATAAATCTATCATTCTGTACAAAGAATTTGACAACTTCCTCACCATTATGTTTGTGAGATTCACCCATGTTAATACTTGTAACTCTTCTTTCATTTTAACAGTTACATATTATTACACTGTATGAATATATACATTTTATCTATTCATTCACCTCTTCTTGAATATTTACATTGTTGTCATCTTTTCATTGTTTCAAACAAAGCTGCAATGAACAAATTTTCCTGAGCATATGTGTTTCTTTTTTTGTTTGTTTGAGACAGTCTTGCAGACTCTCAATCTCAGCTCACTGCAACCTCTGCCTCCTGGACTCAAGCGATTCTCCTGCCTCAGCCTCCAGAGTAGCTGGGATTATGGGTGCATGCCACCATGCCCGGCTAATTTTTATATTTTTATTAGAGATGGGGTTTTGCCATGTTGACCAGGCTGGTCTCGAACTTCTGAACTCAAGTGATCTGCCCACCTTGGCCTCCCAAAGTATTGGGATTACAGGTATGAGCCACTATGCCCAGCCCTGAGTTTTTCTAGAGCAGTAGTTCTCCAATTTTTTAGTTTTACTCTGAAAAATTTTTGAAGACCCCAAAGAGCTTTTGTTTATCTGAATTAAATATATTATTATTTACTATATTAGAAATTAAAACAAAAATTAAACAATTTATGTATTCATTTAAAAGTGACAATACAATTACAAGTTTGCACAAATTATTTTATGAAAATAACTATATTTTTCAAAACAAAAAATTTAGTGAGAAAAGTAATGTTGGCTTATATTTTTTGCAAATCTTTTTGAATTCTGTCTTAATAGAAAAGAGGTGGATTCTCTTATCTGTTTCTGCATTCACTCTGCTGTGATATATTGTTCTCGGTGAAATTTAGAAAGTCCTTTCTCACACATATATGTAGTTTGGAAAAGACAGGAGTTTTTAAGTAGTCTATGCAGAGAATTGTGGATGGTTTTTGATATTATACCAAAATTGGACAATTGGTGTTGATATTCACTCAGGGTGGCTGGCAAAATATTAATGATATATTAGGAAAAGTTATAGAATAGTCTCAAACGTTTTGGAAGGCCAAAAGATTTTATTGGGACAGGCCGAAGGTGGCAGGTCCATTAAGTTAGGGAGAGGATAGGGACGAGGCTTTCCCATTTTAAGTCTGTTTACCCCACATCCCTTTGTCTCTACTCTGTTTATTCATGTTAATTTTGTGCTGTAGCCCTCTCAGGGGGAGATCAAAGAGTAATTACCTGTTAATAGTGTTTACTCCGGGCCTGGAACCTAAAGCTTTTATCATTAGTATAACCACTCTTTTAACCGTGTTAATTATCTACAGGTGTGTTAACTTAGAACCTCTCTTGTAAAATCTTGATGGAAAAATAAAAATAAAAATAAGAAGAAAAGAAAATCTTGACGGAATAAATGTGTGGATGGACAGAGTGTCTTGGTCGATTGGTTGTATTTTGCTCTCTGAAAGCAGCCAACAGTCATCCCTAGCCCACTTGTATCACTGTAATGGTGTAAGAGTGCATTCATTCATCCTTTGTTGAGTCGGGTCTGTAAGCCAAACTTCTGCAGGTGGTGACCAGCATCTCAAATTGGAAGTTTCTTGGAGGTTAGTTCCAATATGCAAACTGAAACTGTATCAGTGAACTGTTTGTGTTTTCATATATGAAAAATCCATTTGCCCGTGCTCACCTGGAATGGAATTTTTATGTATACATGATTTTGTAGCATCATACATTGATTATTTAAAAAATATTGCTTCACTGAGCTATGCAGACCTTTTCAAAAATTGACATATTTTGTGGCACAATACTAAAAATATTTTATTTGTTACTATCACAATTGATCTTATCAGGAAAGTATTTATATTTCAGAAAGCTGTAAAGCTTATGGTGGCAGATACAAGTTTTCTTTTTTCCTAAGTTTCAAATACTTATGAATGAGTGTAACCTCCAACACAATACATCAACATGATTTCAGGCATTTAGGGAATAAAGATTTCTTAGTTAAGTGGAAAATTGTGGAGATGGCTTCTGGAAGACCTTCATTCTAAGGTAGTTTTACAAGACCTTCTTTCTTTGGTTTGCTGTAATCCACATTAACTGAGTAGAACTTGTATTGATCACTGGGACCCAGTTTGTTCCTGGGCTCTGGGTTATTCTTTCTGTCCCATGTAACATCTGGATTGAACAATGCTGGATGCAAGACATACAGTGCTACTCCAGTACCTCCATCTCCAGTAAGCTCAAAGAGAATCATGCTCAGTTGCTTCTTGGCTTGATTGAGGATATGGTAGAGCATATTTGCAGCAGCAGCCTCTGATTCAAAAGGAGAGAACAAGTCCAGCTACCAGACCCTGGATTAAATAGCATCTACTACAAGTTTTGTAAAACACAAATTTTTACGTGAAAACTTGAATTTTGTAATTGACAAATATTGCTGTCAGTTGGTTTCCTTGAAGTGACAGGCTCACTTTGTTAATTTTAGAGACACATCTGCCAAAAACCCAAGTCTGAATAACCAAAGTTTGTCTGTCAGTAATTCTTTTCACTACAAATGGTGTTTCGTGAAAACTGTTGCTTTTAAATTGCACAAGTGTTTGTCTGTGAGGCAATGATTATACTTCAAGCCGTAGCAGAAGTGCTTTATGCATCTTTTCCATTTGTCATACAAAATATTTAAAGACCGTGTTCTCAAGGGTCAGTATTTCTAACATGAATACTTTTCACTGCTCCATATAAGACAAGTGCAACTGACGTTTTTAATAAAACAGCCTATGGTGGTAACAAGCACAATGCCTACTAGTACTATTTTGTGCCACTGCCTCAATTTGTGCTAAGGCACCAGTAGTCTTACGCACTATATTAGTTTCCTAGGGTTGCTGTTACAAACTACTACAAATTTTGTTACTTGAAACAACAGGCATTTATTCTTTAGTTCTGTAGGTCAGAAGTCTGAAATGAGTTTCACTGGGCAGAAATCAAGCTATCAGCAGGGTCCACTCTTTCCAGAGACCTTAGGGCAAAGTTTTTTTCCTTGCCTTTTCCAGATTCTGAAGCTGAGTTTCTTATATTCCTTGGCTCATAATTCCTTCCTTCACCTTCAAAGCCAGCAGAATAGCGTCTTGCTTTAGCTGTTATGTTGCCTTCTTCTGTTCAAATCTCCCTCTGCCTGTGTTGTGGCCATCCTGAAGAGAATGAATGGATGCCCACCTGAAAATTGGTTTGGATGTCAGGACTGATGATGCCACACACAAACCAAGAGGGTAGGAAAAGATTTATCACTTACATAATTGAAACTTTTCTGTGGAGAGCAGGGCAGCGCTCCCAAGCAGATTTGAAAAGGACTTGTGAGCCAGGAAAAGAAACTAGCTTGAATATTTTAAATTGTGATTAAGGGATGTGGCAAACTTTCAATGTGAAGGGCTAGACAGCAAAAATTTTAGGCTTTGTGAGCCATAAAATATCTGCCATAACTACGCAACTTAAAATGTAAAAGCGTCCATAGACTATCTATAAATAAATGAGTATACCTGTGTTTCAATACAACTTTATAGCTACAGGAATTTGAAATTCATCTGATTTTCATGAGCCAAAAATATTCTTACTTTGATTTTTGGCCAGCCATTAAAAAATGTACCAACCACTCTTAGTTCACAAGTTATATAAAAGCAGAGAATGAATTAGATTTGACCTGCAGGCTTAGTTTGACAACACCTGGATTAGTGTTTCACAATAGGTGAGAGAAATATTACATTTATTTAGTGATGCATAAAACATTTCCACCACATACTATCTCATTTGATCTTCAGAACAACTCTGCAAAGTAGATATCCTCATCATTTGAGAGTAGATATCTCACCCATTTTGAAGGTGAGAAAACTGAGGCTCAGATACCTGCATAACCCACTGGCTCTAAACCCTGGGCATATACTGGAATTATCTGGGAGGGGCTTTTAAAGAATATCAGGCTTCACACCTAGAAATTCTGAACTAATTGGTATATGTCCATGGCTCTCAAATGGGGGAGATTTTGTTCTTCCTCCTCCAGAGGACGTTTGGCAATGTCTAGAGATATTTTTAGTTGTAACAACAGAGTGGGTAGTTATACTGGGATAGAGTGGGTGGAGTCCAGTGAAGCTTCTAAATATCCTACAATGGACAGGACAGCCCGTCACAACGAACAATTATCCAACCCAAAATGTTAGTGGTGCCAAAGCTGAGAAATCCTAGTCTAGGGCAGGGCTCAGGCATTGGTCATATAAAAAGCTCCCTAAGTGGCTTCCCAGGTGATAGTTTAATATCTATTTTCTCTCTGTAGTATGAGGGCTCAGTGATAACTTGTCTAATTCATGTCAACAGACAATTGTGAATTTTCAAGAAAAGACAATTATAGCTGCTTACTGGCAACTTTTTTTTTTTCTTCAGCTGCTAATGAGATTTTAAACGAACAGAATTGAGCTCTTTGTCCTTTGTTGTATTTGGTCCACTCTGTGGAGTAGTGTGGAGAGCGCCAAAGTCATAGATGAGCTCTCCTAGGTAACAGGGAGGTTTGCGTGAAAGAAGCAGCCCCTACATATTTACTTGAAGAGCTCCTGCTCTGAAACTCTTGGGAATCTGATTGGCTTCGGAAAGACTGGAAGCTTTCCAGAAGGATACAGCTAATTGTTGCTTTGAAAGGAGATGCACATGTGTGAAGGCCTGAATGGTATGAATCTGGAAAAAGAAAATGTAGAAATCGTAACTTCTTCCAGTTCAGGCTAATGAGAGGTCATGAGACCCACGGAATTAGTGGAGCTCATTAGGGTGTGCAAAAAGCACTCGAGAGATACTGGAAAGATTTTTAATGCAAGGATTCAAAACAACATAATGCAAAGGGGGAAAGAAAATATTCTATAAGTCAATGTTTCTCAAGGCATAGTCCTTGGATCGGCTGCAACAGAACTACATAGGATACTTGTTAAAAATGCAGATTTTTCAGACTTTGCTGAGACCTTTTGAATCCAGATCAAGGTGAAGCCCCAGAATCCGCATGTTTAACAGGCTCTCCAAATGTTTCTGACTTACAGTGCAGTTTGAGAAGCACTTTTGTAGGCAGAACTCTTACTCTAACTGGAGGAAGATCAAGATGACAGTGCAATCTGAAATAAAGGTGTCCTTTGTCTTAGAAAAGCATGTTTCCCTGGGGAGTAGTGTTAATGGAAGTTTCACAAGTTTACTATTATTGTAATTGCACTGGTGGGACTCATTATTACTTAAAAGAAGCCAAAGGTTAAGATGTTCACAGACTGAATGTTCATATTCAATTGATCTTTTAAAATGTTTGGCGGATCTGATCTGTCTTAATCAACATTAGTTAGCTCTCTAACCTACACAAGATGTAGGCATTTAAAAAGATTCACTTTTATACTGATTTCTGTGATTCTTTAGCATTTTTGCTTTTCAAAACAGAAGTGTTTTGTGTCAATTTTAAGTTTAGAAAATAGAATGAATTAGGTTTAATTAATTTTGACAACCATGATAAATGTGCTTGTTATGATTATATAAATGAAATTTTTGTGGCTTCCATATCTGTCACATATCATGTTCAAACAAAGATCTCACACTGGAGCAGAAATACGCTGATTAGATGAATGACATTAAATACAAAATTGTATTTGCCGGGTGCATTTGAATTTTACACAAAGAACAGACTTGGAGTCTGATTATCCCAGTCTCTGATTGCTTTGTCATTCACAGTTTTGATAAATGGTTTAATCATTTAATGAATTGATAATTTACTATTGAGTCAACAAAATATCAAATCACAAACCTTACTTCTAAAAATCTGAGACTAGTTGGATTCTCATCCTTTGCATTATTTAATAGTGTATAGATAATTGTTCTATTTTTTTCTACTGTCCTTAATCACTTCTACTTGATTTGATAAGACCCTCACAGGCTCTCTGTGAGATTTTCAGTTTGACAGGATGATGATAGTACATGGCATATTGAGAATTACAGCAATTCTAGTAGAGGAGAATAATGGCTTTATAGTATGGAAATGTAGAGTCCCTATTTAGAAAATCAAATTGGTGGATACATAAAATGCATTTCTGGCTCATTTCCAAATTATCTGTTCAATGAGGCCCATGTCAATCGGCAGTGTTTTCAGTGTAAAGGAATCCAGAAGAATACAGAATATTGAAGAATATTAAAGCTGGAAGGAACTTAGGAATTCTCAAACTCAAATCTCTAAAAAAGCCAGGTAATTAACATAAATAAGTGATAAGCTTCAAATTACAATATTAAGGGGCTCCCTCCCCCTGTTGTCTATGGAAATATAGGCTCATTCTTTCCAAATAGTCTGATTTTTCATGAGATGCCAAAATCTAGTTTTCCCTATCCATCCTCCTGCTGAGTAGCCATCAGGATCTGGAACTTCTCCTCTCAGTCACAGCTAATTGCACCAGGGATAGGTGCCTGTCTTTGAGGGATGTTGCCCATTCAAATGCTGGCAGCTGACTCTTGTGACCCAGCCTGAAGATGAACAAATACAGTTTATTTATCCAGGACATTTGACTCATGACACAAAGGAAACTTATAAGTTGGTAGCAAGGCAGAAAGAGGTAGACACAAAGACTGAAACCAAGTTCTGTTACTTGCAGAGCATTTGATAGAAAGTCACATACTTCTATGCCTGAGGCCCTCACAGAATGGCTTAGAATCTAGACCCACCCACCATCTGAATCCCCATGCTAGGTAAGGTGTTTTTAAAAATTATTTTTAAATTTTATTTCATTTATGTATTTATTTTTGAGAAGGAGTCTTGCTCTCTCACCCAGACTGGAGTGCAGTGGCACCATCTCGAGTCACTACAAACTCTGCCTTCTGGGTTCAAGCGATTCTCCTGTATCCGCCTTCCAAGTAGCAGGAAATACAGGTGGGCAGCAGCATGGCTGGCTAATTTTTGTATTTTTAGTAGAGATGGGGTTTCACTGTGTTGGCCAGGCTAATCTCAAACTCCTCACCTCAGGTGATCCACCCGCCTCAGCCTCCCAAAGTGCTGGGATTTCAGGCATGAGCCACCGTGCCCAGTCCTAGGTTAAATTTATTTTGATGATGATGATGATGATGATGATGATGATGATGATTATTTTTGAGATGGGTCTCGCTTTTTCACCAGGCTGGAGTGCAGTGGCATGATCTCGGCTCACTGCAACCTCCACTTCCTGGGTTCAAGTGATTCTCCTGCCTCAGCCTCCTGAGTAGCTGGAATTACAGGTGCACACCACCACACCTAGCTAATTTTGTGTTTTGAGATGGGATTTCACCATGTTGGTCAGGCTGGTCTCGAACTCCTGACCTCATGATCTGCCTGCCTCAGCCTCCCAAAGTGCTTGGATTACAGGTGTGAGCCACCATGCCCGGCCTTACGCTTGTGCTTTTTGAGATAGTAGGGATTGACTAAGAAACATTGCTTTTTGTTAACTCTGCAATACTGTAACTCTGCATTTTATCTGACTTAAATTTTTGAACCCTGCTTAAAACTTTTTGAAAACCCTTTCATACTTGCTTCTTGATTTTGTTTTTATTTTTAGGTTTTTTTTTTTTTAGAAGGCTTTGGTATACTTTGGGGTTTGAGAAAACACTTAGTGCATTTAAGGAAGAGAGGGGAAGATGTTGTTGTACCTGGGTTTAGAATCATTATCTCTACTAGGGCCACAGTGCAAGCCCACGTCTTTAAAGACATAATGCCCATCTCAATGTGTATGTATTAGTAAAGATTCCAGCCAGAACTAGTTGGCACAATCTGAGTAGGTTGAGAAGACTTTAATATAAAGGTATGGGAATGTTTAGAGAAATCAGCAAAGGATAGGACAAGGACTTTAGGGTTAGCAGCAGTGGAGGAGTTATTGCATCTTATATCCAAATGGGCAAGGAAGCTACTTTTGTCATTAAAAGCCATTACTTATAATGACAAAAACCGCAACTACTTTTGCACTAACCTAATGTGAGTTCTTACCAGAATATGAGAAACACAGCTATCTGGAAAATGACTCATCTATTTATCGATATACATAGATAGATATATGAGTTTATTAACTCACATGATTACAAGATCCCACAACAGGGCATCTTCAGGCTGAGGAGTAAGGAGAGCCAGACTGAGTTCCAGAACCGAATAACTTGGAGTCTGATGTTCAAGGGCAAGAAGCATCCAGCATGGGAGAAAGATGAAGGTTGGGAGGCTAGGCCAGTCTCTCTTTTCACATTTTCCTGCCTGCTTATATTCTACCTGCACTGGCAGCTGATTGGATGGTGCCCACCCAGATTAAGGGTGGGTCTGCCTTTCCCAGCCCACTGAAAAATATTAATCTTCTTTGGCAACACTGTCACAGACACATCCAGGATCAACACTTTGTATCCTTCAATCCAACCAAGTTGACACTCAGTATTAACCACCCCTTGACAACTTGAACCCATACACATCTCCTGAGATCATACCGAATCTTCAAATAAAGACAATAATAAGGCCATAATTATGCCTAACATAATACAACTATCCTTCGTTCAAGTGGAAATGAACCAATCCCCAACCCAAATACTATTACATAAAGTTAATGATACTTAAATGCTGATGTGAAGTTGATAAATCTTATGTAACTTTGGGTAATATGGCCATTTTCATGATATTCATTCTTAACCATGAGCATGGAATGTTTTTCCATTTGTTTGTGTCCTCTCTTACTTCCTTGAGCAGTGATTTGTAGTTCTTGAAGAGGTCCTTCACATCCCTTGTAAGTTGTATTCCTAGGTTTTTTTTTTTTTTTTTAAGCAATTGAGAATGGGAGCTCACGTATGATTTGGCTCTCTGTTTGTTATTGGTGTATAGGAATGCTTATGATTTTTGAACATTGATTTTGTTCACTGAGACTGCTGACATTGCTTAAGGAGATTTTGGGCTGAGACAATGGGGTCTTCTGAATACGCAGTCATGTCATCTGCAAATAGAGACAATTTGACTTTCTCTTTTCCTAATTGAATATCATTTATTTCCTTCTCTTGACTGATTGCCCTGGCCAGAACTTCCAATGCTATGTTAAACAGGAGTGGTGAGAGTGGACATCCTTGCCTTGTGCCAGTTTTCAAAGTGAATGCTTCCAGTTTTTGTCCATTCAGTATGATATTGGCTGAGGGTTTGTCATAAATATCTCTTATTATATTGAGGTACGTTCTATCATTATCTAGTTTATTGAGAGTTTTTAGCATGAAGGGGTGTGGAATTTTGTCGAAGGCCTTCTCTACATCTACTGAAATAATCATGTGTTTTTTGTCATTGGTTTTGTTTATGTGATGGATTATGTTTATTGATTTGTGTGTGTTGAACCAGCCTTGCATCCCAGGGATGGAGCCGATTTGATCGATCATAGTGGATAAGCTTTTTGATGTGCTGCTGGATTTGGTTTGCCAGTATTTTATTGAGGATTTTCATATTGATGTTCATCAGGGATATTGGCCCCAAATTTTCTTTTTTTGTTGTGTTTCTGCCATGTTTTGGTATTAGGATGATGTTTGCCTCATAAAATGAGTTAGGGAGGAATCCCTCTTTTTCTATTATTTGGAATAGTTTCAGAAGGAATGTTACCAGCTCCTCTTTGAACCTCTGGCCAAATTTGGCTATGAACCTGTCTGGTCCTGGACTTCTTTCAGTTGGTAGGCTATTAATTGCTGCCTCAATTTAGAACTTGTTATTGGTCTATTCAGGGATTCGACTTCTTCCTGGTTTAGTCTTGGGTGTGTATAAGTGTCCAGGAATTTATCCATTTCCTCTATATTTTCTGGTTTATTTGCATAAATGTGTTTATAGTATTCTCTGATGGTAGTTTGTATTTCTGGGGGATTGGTGGTGATACCACCTTTATCATTTTTTATTACATCTATTTGATTCATCTCTCTTTTCTTCTTTATTAGTCTGGCTGGCAGTCTATTTTGTTGATCTTTTCAAAAAACCAGCTCCTAGATTCATTGATTGTATGAAAGGTTTTTCATGTCTATCTCTTTCAGTTCTGCTCTGATCTTAAGTTACTTCTTGTCTTCTGTTAGCTTTTGAATTTGTTTGTTCTTGCTGCTCTAGTTCTATTAATTGTGATGTTAGAATGTTCAATTTAGATCTTGCCTTGCTTCTCTTGTGGGCATTTAGTGCTATGAATTTCCCTCTACACATTGCTTTAAATGTGTCCCAGAGATTCTCGTACGTTGCGTCTTCGTTCTCATCAGTTTCAAAGAATATCTTTATTTCTTCCTTCATTTTGTTATTTATCTAGTAGTCATTCAAGAGCAGATTGTTCAGTTTCCATGTAGCTGTGTGGTTTTGAGTGAGTTTCTTAATCCTGAGGTCTAATTTGGTTGCACTGTGGTCTGAGAGACTGTTTGTTATGATTTCCATTCTTTTGCATTTGCTGAGGAATGTTTTACTTTCAATTATGTTGTCAATTTTAGAATAAGTACAATATGGTGCTGAGAAAAATGTATATTCTGTTGATTTGTGGTGGAGAGTTCTGCAGATGTCTATTAGGTCCACTTGGTCCAGAGCTGAGTTCAAGTCCTGATATCCTTGTTAATTTTCTGTCTCGTTAATCTGTCTAATGTTGACAGTTAGGTTTTAAAGCCTCTCACTATTATTGTGTGGGAGTCTAAGTCTCCTTATAGGTCTCTAAGAACTTGCTTTATGAATCTGGATGTTCCTGTATTGCAGGCATCCCCAAACTATGGCCCGTGGGCCGCATGTGGCCCCCTGAGGCCATTTATCCGGCCCCCCGCTGCACTTCAGGAAGGGACACCTCTTTTCATTGGTGGTCAGTGAGAGGAGCACAGTATGTGGCGGCCCTCCAATGGTCTGAGGGACAGTGAACTGGCCCCCTGTGTAAAAAGTTTGGGGACGCCTGCTGTTTTGGGTGCATCTATATTTAGGATAGTTAACTATTCTTGTTGCATTGATCCTTTTTTTTTTTTTTTTGAGACGGAGTTTCACTCTTGTTACCCAGGCTGGAGCGCAATGGCACGATCTCGGCTCACCGCAACCTCCGCCTCCTGGGTTCAGGCAATTCTCCTGCCTCAGCCTCCCGAGTAGCTGGGATTACAGGCACGCGCCACCATGCCCAGCTACTTTTTTGTATTTTTAGTAGAGACGGGGTTTCACCGTGTTGACCAGGATGGTCTCGATCTCTTGACCTCGTGATCCACCTGCCTCGGCCTCCCAAAGTGCTGGGATTACAGGCTTGAGCCACCGCGCCCGGCCCGCATTGATCCTTTTACCGTTATGTAATGCCCTTCTTTGTCTTTTTTGATCTTCATTGGTTTAAAGTCTATTTTATCAGAGACTAGGATTGCAACCTCTGCTTTTTTTTGCTTTCCATTTGCTTGATAAATCTTCCTCCATCCCTTTATTTTGAGCCTATGTGTGTCTTTGCATGTGAGATGGGTCTCCTGAATATAGCACACTGATGAGGGTCTTGACTATTTATTCAATTTGCCAGTCTGTGTCTTTTAATTGGGGCATTTAGCCCATTTACATTTAATGTTAATATTGTTATGTATGAGTTTGATACTGCATTATGATGCTAGCTGGTTATTTTGCCCGTTAGTTGATGCAGTTTTTTTATAGCGTCAATGGTCTTTACAATTTGGTATGTTTTTGCAGTGGCTGGTACTGGTTGTTTTTTTCCATGTTTGGTGCTTCCTTGAGGAGCTCTTTTAAGGTAGGCCTGGTGGTGACAAAATCTCTCAGCATTTGCTTGTCTGGAAAGGATTTTATTTCTCCTTCACTTATGAAACTTAGTTTGGCTGGATATGAAATTCTGAGTTGAAAATTCTTTTATTTAAGAATGTTGAATATTGGCCCCCACTCTATTCTGGCTTGTAAGGTTTCTGCCAAGAGATCCACTGTTAGTCTGATGGGCTTCCCTTTGTGGGTAAGCCAACCTTTCTCTCTGGCTGCTCTTAGCATTTTTTCCTTCATTTCAACTTTGGTGAATCTGATGATTATGTGTCTTGGGGTTGTTCTTCTCGAGGAGTATCTTAGTGGTGTTCTCTGTATTTCCTTAATTTGAATGTTGACCTGCCTTGCTAGGTTGGGGAAGTTATCCTGGAAAATATCCTGAAGAGTGTTTTCTAACCTGGTTTCATTTTCTTTGTCACTTTCAGGTATACTGATCAAACGTAGATTTGGTCTTTTCACATAGTCCCATATTTCTTGGAAGCTTTGTTCATTCCTTTTCACTCTTTTTTCTCTAATATTGTCTTCTTGCTTTATTTCATTGACTTGATCTTCAATCTCTGAAATCCTTTCTTCCACTTGATTGATTTGGCTACTGATACTTGTGTATGCTTCACGAAGTTCTTGTGCTGTGTTTTTCAGCTCCATCAGGTCATTTATTTTCTTCTCTAAACTGGTTATTCAAGTTAGCAATTTGTCTAACCTTTTTTCAAGGTTCTTAGCTTCCTTGCATTGGGTTAGAACATGTTCCTTTAGCTCAGAGGAATTTGTTATTACCCATCTTCTGAAGCCTGCTTCTCTCAATTCGTCCAACTCATTCTTGGTCCAGTTTTGTTCCCTTATTGATGAGGAGTTGTGATCCCTAGCAGGAGAAGAGGCATTCTGGTTTTTTGAATTTTTAGCCTTTTTTGTGCTGGTTTCTCTCCTTCTTTGTGGATTTACCTACCTTTGGTCTCTGAAGTTGGCGACCTTTGGGTGGGGTCCCTGAGTGGATGTCCTTTTTGTTGATGTTGATGCTATTCCTTTCTGTTTGTTAGTTTTTCTTCTAACAGTCAGGCCCCTCAGCTGCAGGTCTTCTGGAGTTTGCTAAAGGTCCACTCCAGACTCTGCTTTCCTGGGTATCACTGTTGGAGGCTGCAGAATAGCAAATATTGCTGCCTGTTTCTTCCTCTGGTAGCTTTGTCCCTGAGGAGTACCTGCCAGATGGCAGCTGGAGCTCTCCTGTATGAGGTGTCTGTCGGCCCATAATGGGAGATGTCTTCCAGTTAGGATACATGGAGGTCAGGGATCCACTTGAGGAGGCAGTCTGTCCCTTATCAGAGTTCAAACACTGTGTTGGGAGATCCACTGCTCTCTTCAGAGCTGCCAGGCAGGGACATTTAAATCTGCTGAAGCTGTGCCCACAATTGCCCCTTTTCCCAGGTGCTCTGTCCCAGGACGGCAGGGGCTTTATTTATAAGTCCCTGATGGGCTGCTGCCTTTTTTTCAGAGATGCCCTGTGCAGCAAGGAGGGAATCTAGTGAGACTGTCTGCCTGCAGTGGCCTTGCTGTGCTGTGGTGGGCTCCTCCCAGTTTGAACTTCCTGGTTGCTTTGTTTACATTGTAAGGTTAAAACTGCCTACTTGAGCCTCAGCAATGGCAAACACCCCTCTCCCCACCAAGCTCCTGTGTTCTGGGTCAAGCTCAGACTGCTGTGCTGCTTGTGAGAATTTCAAGCCACTGGATCTTAGCTTACTGGTCTCTGTCAGGGTGGGACCTGCTGAGCAAGACCACTTGGCCCCCTGGCTTCAGCCCCCTTTCCAGGGAAGTGAACGATTCTGTCTTGCTGGCATTCCAGGTGCCACTGGGGTATGAAATTAAAAAAAAATGCTGTGGCTAGCTCAGTGTCTGCCCAAATGCCCTCCCAGTTTTGTGCTGGACACCCAGGGCCCTTGTGGTGGTGTAGGTACTGGACGGAATCTCCTGGTCTGCGGATTGCAGAGACTGTGGGAAGAGTACAGTATCTAGGCCAGAGTGCAGGATACAGTCTCTAATGGCTCCCCTTGGCTAGGAGAGGGAGTTCCCCAGGCTCTTGCACTTCCTGGGTGAGGTGACACCCCACCCTGCTTCAGCTTGCCCCACTTGGTCTGCACCCACTGTCCAACCAGTCCCAATGAGATGAGCTAGGTATCTCAGTTGGAAATGCAGAAATCACCTGCCTTCTGTGTCAATCCCGCTGGGAGCTGCACACTGGAGCTGTTTCTATTTGAAAAGAGCCATCTTCTCTTTTTCTTTTTTGAGGCGGGGTCTCACCCTTGTAAGATGCTGCACATCTTGCTGCATAAAGACAAGTGCTTTCTCTGACACTTGTTTTCAAACTCCTGTGGCCACTCAATGTCACTGTGGTTTCAAGGAAATACAATGAAGGTAAGATTTCTTTGGTCTCAGTAGTGACTATAGAGACTGGCTAAGGAAAAGATAAATAGGAAAATCAACTCCAGAATTCTTTTTTAAAATTGTTTTGACATAGAATCATGCTCTGTCATCCAGGCTTGAGAGCAGTGGCATGATCTCAGCTCACTGCAACCTCTGCCTTTCGGGTTCAAGTGATTCTCATGCCTCGGCCTCCTGAATAGCTGGGATTACAGGTGTGCTCCATCACTCCAGGCTAATTTTTGTATTTTTAGTATATACAGGGTTTTGCCATGTTGGCCAGGCTGGTCCTGACCTCCTGACTTCAAGTGATCTGCTTGCCTCGGCCTCCCAAAGTGCTGGGAATATAGGCGTGAGCCACCATGCATGGTCAATATATTCCAAAAGTCTTAAATGCATGTGTTCTTTGACTGAGTTGTTACAATTACAGGAATTGATCCTAAGGAAATAGTCAGATATGTTATATATAAGGAAACACATACAATATTAGTTTGTAGTGTTGAAAATTTAAAAACCATCTGAATGTCTTAATATGGACTTGGTTAACCAGGAAATATCTGTACGTGAATCACAATTCATCCATATGTTGGGATACTATTTGACTATTTTAAATAATGATATAAAAGAATAACATAAGAAACTGTTCATGGTATATCACTAAGTGCAAAAAGTGGGCACCAAATCACTGTGTGTTGAGTAACAGTTTATTATTCAGAGAGAGACAGGAAGGAAATAAACATATTAATAAGGATTATTTCTGGGTGGTGATGTTGGATGATTTTAACATTTTGTGTTTTCAGATTTTTATTCCCAATTCTTTTGTATTAAGGAAGCATTATCTAGGAATAAAAATGAAAAATTGCTATTAAAATATATTTTTTTGGTTTATTATTTTGCCTATAAAGGCAACTGAGTCAAGAAAATACTCTGTGTTAGACAATTGTCTTTTGCTGGGGCAATTAGCCCAGCCTGTAGTTTATTAGCCCTATGCTAAATTTTCATCAGCAACAATTGTGGTCAGATTGTGGCAGTTCAAATGAGAGAATTGCTGGGAAAGTCACCTTACTCCATCTTGCAGCATAAAGACAAGTGCTTTCTCTGTCACTTCTTTTCAACCTCCTGTGGCCACTGAATGTCACTGTGGTTCCAAGGAAATGCAATGAAGATAAGACTTCTTTGATCTCAGCAATGACTGTAGAGACTGGGGCAGGAAAAAATAAATAGGGAAATCAACTCCAGAATTCTCTCTCTCTTTTTTTCTTTGGAGACAGAGTTTCACTCTGTGGCCCATGCTGGAGTGCAGTGGCACAATCTCAGCTCACTGGAAGCTCTGCCTCTTGGGTTCAAGCGATTCTTGTGCCTCAGCCTCCTGAGTAGCTGGGATTACAGGTATGGCCCACCATGCCCGTTTAATTTTTGTACTTTTAGTAGTGACGGAGTTTCACCATATTGGCCAGGCTGATTTTGAACTCCTGATCTCAGGTGATCCACCTGCCTCAGCCTCCCAAGGTGCTGGGATTATAGGCCTGAGTTACCACACCCAGCCAACTCCAGAGTTCTCTAGAGGCCTGGACAGTGCCTCTGGCCTCCTATTTCTACGAACAATGCATTTAATATGATAAATTAGCAATGAGAACAAAGTGTTTGTAACAACACTTCCTAGCTTCTAACACATTTTGAGTCCCATATAGTAAGAACCAAAACCCCAGGTTGTGATCCTGCTTCTGCCAAACTCTGGTCAAATTTCTCCAAGGGAAAGGTGGAGAAATTGAGCTCAGAGATAGAGGACAGCCTCAGGAGGCAGAAAAGGGTCACACAATAGGCAGATTAAGAACCTGCCTAGGGCACCAGAAAAGCAAGACCATCAAATAGTAATTTTTTTTTTTTTTTGGGAGGCAGAGGCTGTATAGGATTTATTGCCATTCCACTAGTGTTTGGTACAGTTTTGCATGTAGTAGGTGCTCATACAAAATTGAAATGACTTCCCTGGCTACTGTCCCTTGAATTTGGATTAGGTGACCCTCCTTTATGGTCTCATAGTACTTATGCTTACTTCTATCATACCACTTGTGGCACTGAGTTACAATGATTCATTTACATATCGGTTGGATAATGGACATTAGGGACTGTATTCTTTGACATGCCATCAGCCCTTAGTGCAAAAGAGAAAGAGTTTTAATAATTTCTTCCTGCTCTTCCCCTATATCATACGCCCAGGGGATCATGGTAATCGGATGATTCTTTTTTCTTTCTAATGTTCTTTGTTCTCAAGATGAGTTGAGTTACAAGTTTGGAGAAGTTGGAGTTAAGTTGGCCAGGAGTAGGGAAGTTTAGTGAGGCTAGGCAGAGGTGGGTGAAGGAAAAAATCTCATTGCTGGGATGGTTGGAGAGAGAAACTGAGAATTGGAAATATGTCAAATGGGGACTGATGAAGTTGTTCGTGATGTAAATGTATTTTCTCCATCTCTCTTGTGCAGTATTTGGTATAATTTTCAATGTTTTGTTAGTAGATTTTCTTGCTGGGGGGGTTCTGAAGAAGTATCAAGATTGGTGGGCAAAATGGATGTTACTCATGGGTAATGGCTCATCTATGGGTTGCGGTAGCCCAGTGCACATGTCTTGCAGTTCCGTGTTCTTTCCAAGAAAGCTGATTTGTCTTATTTACATAGGCCTGCCATAATTGGCTATCCTCATATCTGAGAGTCTCAGATACCAAATGTGACCTTGTATAAGGTTAACCTCAAGTATACACAGAGTGAATGGCTACCTCTGTGGTACTGAACCCTCTTTCTTTAGCTGGGCTACTTATTTACTCAGTCATTTTTTAGGGGGACAAGGGTAAAAAGGAAAATAGACATAGAGAGATTTACCCAGAACCATCAATCCTATTGCCCTCCTTCTCTGGACAGTCTTGTCTCTTCTCTGGATTATCCTGTTTTCTATCTGGACCCTCTCCACTGTTGTGTCTTCCATTTTCTCAGGGACCTGCTAGATAGACTAATAAGAAAAGAGAGAAGAATAAAATAACACAATCAGAAATGATAAGGGAGCTATCACCACTAACTCCACAGAAATACAAACCATTAGTGAATACTATAAACACCTCTATGCACATAAATGAGAAAACCTAGAAGAAATGGATAAATTCCTGGGCACATGCACCCTCCCAAGACTGAACCAGGAAGAAATTGAATCCCTGAATAGACCAATAATGAGTTCTGAAATTGAGGCAGTAATAAATAGCCTACCAACCAAAAAGAGCTCAGGACCAGATGGATTCACAGTTGAATTCTACCAGAGGTACAAAAAAGAGATGGTACCATTTCTACTGAAACTATTCCAGGCAATTAAAAAGGAGGGATTCCTTGATAACTTATTTTATGAGGCTAGCATCATCCTGATATCAAAACCTGGCAGAGATACAACAAAAAAGAAACCTCAGGCCAATATCCTTGATAAACATTGATGCAAAAATCCTCAACAAAATGCTGGCAAACTGAATACACCAGCACATCAAAAAGCTTATTCACCATGATCAAGTAGGTTTCATACCCAGGATGCAAGGTTGGTTTAACAAACGCAAATCAATAAATGTAATTCATCACATGAATAGAGCTAAAGAAAAAAAACACATGATTATCTCAATGGACACAGAAAAGATCTTTGATATAATTCAACATTCATTCATGTTAAAAACTCAATAAATTAGCTATTGAAAGAACAAACCTCAAAATAATAAAAAAAAAGCCATGTATGACAAACCTATAGCCAATATACATGCACAAAAGCTGAAAATATTCCCCTTGAAAACGGGCACAAGCATCCCCTCTCTCACCACTCCTATTCAACATAGGATTGGAAGTTCTGGCCAGGGCAATCAGGCAAAAGGAAGAAAGAAAGGTATTCAAATAGGAAGAGAGGAAGTCAAATTACCTTTGTAGATGACATGATCCTATATCCAGAAACCCCATCATCTCAGCCCAAAAGCTTCTTAAGCTGACAAACAACTTCAGCAAAGTCTCAGGATATAAAATCAATGTGCAAAAATTTCTGGCATTTCTATATACCAACAACAGCAGAGAGCCAAATCATGAATAAACTCCCATTCACAGTTGCTACAAAGAGAATAAAACACCTAGGAATACAGCTACAAAGGGAAGTGAAGGACCTCTTCAAGGAGAACTACAAACCACTGCTCAAGGAAGTCAGAGAAGGCACAAACAAATAGAAAACAATTCCATGTTCATGGATAGGAAGAGTCAGTATCATGATAATGCCCACACCACCCAAAGTAATTTACAGATTCAGTGCTAGTCCCATTAAACTATCATTGACATTCTTCACAGAATTAGAAATATCTGTGTTAAAATTAGTATGGAACCCAAAAAGAGCCTGAATAGCCAAGACAATCCTAAGCAAAAAAGAACAAATCTGGAAGCATCACTCCACCCAACTTCAAACTACACCGTAAGTCTACAGTAACCAAAATACCATGTTACTGGTAAAAACACAGACACATAGACCAATGGAACAGAATAGATAACTCAGAAATAAGACCACACACCTATAATCATCTGATCTTTGACAAACTTGATAAAGACAAGCAATGGGCCGGGCGCGGTGGCTCAAGCCTGTAATCCCAGGACTTTGGGAGGCTGAGGTGGGTGGATCATAAGGTCAAGAGATCGAGACCATCCTGGTCAACATGGTGAAACCCTGTCTCTACTAAAAATACAAAAAATTAGCTGGGCATGGTGGCGCGTGCCTGTAATCCCAGCTACTCAGGAGGCTGAGGCAGGAGAATTGCCTGAGCCCAGGAGGCGGAGGTTGCGGTGAGCTGAGATCGCGCCATTGCACTCCAGCCTGGGTAACAAGAGTGAAACTCCGTCTCAAAAAAAAAAAAAAAAGACAAGCAATGGGGAAAAGATTCCATGTTTAATAAATGGTGGTGGGAGAACTGGCTAGCCATACGTGGAAAATTGAAACTGGACCCTTTCCTTATACCTTATACAAAGATGAACTCAAGGTGGATTAAAGACTTAAATGTAAAACCCAAAACTATAAAAACCTGGAAGAAAATCTCAGCAATACCATTCAGGACATAGGCGTGGGCAAATATTTCATGATGGAAACACCAACAGCAATTGCAACAAAAGCAAGAATTGACAAATGGGATATAATTAAACTAAAGAGGTTCTGCACAGCAAAATAAACTATCAACAGAGTAAACAACCTCCAGAATGGGAGAACTTTTTTGGAAACTGTGCATATGACAAAGGTCTAATATCCAGAGGCTACAAGGAATTTAAACAAATTTACAAGAAAAAACAACCCAATTAAAAAGTGGACAAAAGACATGAACAGACACTTCTCAAAAGAAGACATTCATACAACCAACAAACATTTGAATAAAATTCAACATCTCTGATCATTTGAGACATGCAAATCAAAACCACAATGAGATACCATCTCATGCCAGTCAGAATGACAATTATTATTCATAATAAAGGCAAAAAATAATAGATGCTGACAAGGCTGTGGAGAAAAAAGAACACTTTTACGCTGTTGGTGGGAGTGTAAATTAGTTCAACCATTGTAGAAGACAATGTGGTTATTCCTCAAAGATCTAGAGGCAGAAATACCACCTGACCCAGCAATCTCATTACTAGGTGTATACCCAAAGGAATAGAAATCTTTCTATTATAAAGATACATGCATGTGAATGCTCATTGCAGCACTATTCACAATAACAAAGACATGGAATCAGCCTAAGTGCCCATCAGTGCTAGACTGGATAAAGAAAATGTGGTACATGTATGTCATGGAATATTATGCAGCCATTAAAAGGATGAAGATCATGTCCTTTGCAGGGACTTAGAGCTGGAAGCCATTATCCTCAGTAAACTAACACAGGAATAGACAACGAAACACTGTATATTCTCACTTATATGCAGGGGCTGAATGATGAGAATACATGGACACTTTGGGGGGAACAACACATATTGGGGCCTATCATGGGTGTTGAGGAGTGAGAAAGCCTCAGGAAGAATAGCTAATGGATGCTGAGCTTAATACCTAGGTGATGGTTTGATCTGTGCAGCAAACCACCATGGCACACGTTTACTTATGTAACAAACCTGCACATTACTTATGTAACAAACTTGCACATCCTGCACATGTACCAGGAACATAAAACAAAAGTTGAAGAAAAAAAAGACTGAAAGATAAATGAGTGTCGATGAGGATGTCAAGAAAAGGGAACCTTTGTTCACTGTTAGTGGGAATGTAAATTAGTATAGATATTATGGAAAACTGTTTAAAGGTTGCTAAGAAGAAACTAAAAGTAGAGCTATCATATGATCCAGCAATTCCAGTACTGTGTATACATTCAAAGGAATTGGAATCAGTATGTCAAAAAGATATCTGTACTGCCATATTCATTGCTGCATTATTTGCAATAGCCAAGTTATAGAATCAACCTAAATTTCCATGAACAGATGAACTGAAAAGGAAAATGTGGGATATATATGTACAATGGAACACTATTCAGCCTTAAAAAGAAAAAAAGTTCGGTCATTTTCAATGACATGGATGGAATTAGGGAGAATTATGCTAAGTGAAATAAACCAGGCACAGAAAGACAAATACTGAATATTCTCACTTGTATGTGGAATCTAAAACAATTAAACTCATAGAGGCAGAGAGTAAATGGTGGTTACCAGAGGCTGGAGGGTGGAGAAAAAGAGAGTGGTGAAGTGTACAAAGCTTCAGTTAGACAGAAGGAATAAAATTTTTTCTTGTTATCTATTGCCCAGAATGATGAATATAGTTAATAAATAGTATATTATACATTTCAAAATCTCTACAAGGGTATATTTCAAATGTTTTGATCTCAAAAAATAAGTATTTAAGGCAATGGAGATGTTAATTAACTTGATTCCACATTGCATTTATAAATTATAAACATCAGTTTATATATCATAAATATATACAACTATAACTGTCTATTTATAGTAAAAATGGCAAAATGACCTGAATGGACTTTCCTCCAAAGAAGACATACAAATGGCCAGCAGGCATATGAATAGATGCTCAACATCACTAATCATTGGGAAAATGTAAATAAAAACCATAATAAAATATCACCTCACATCTATTAGAGTGTCTCTTATTTTAAAAAAAGATAAGAAGTGTTGGTGAGGATGTAGAGAAAAGGGAACTTTGGTACACTGTTGGCAGGAATGTTAATTGGTATAGCCATTTTGGAAATCAGTATGGAGGTTCCTCAAAAAATTAAAAATAATACTGCCATATGATTCGGCAATCCTCCTTTTGGGTATTTACCCAAAGGAATGAAAATCTGTATCTCAGAGAAGCACCTACACTTGCATGATAATGTCAGCATTTTTCATGGTAGCCTAGATGTGGCATCCACTGATGGATGAATGGATACAGAAAATGTGATACCATGCAGCCTTAGAAAGAAAGGAAATCCTGGCATTTGCGACAACACAGATGGACCTGCAGGACATTATGCTAAGCAAAATAAGCCCAACACAGAGACAAAGACTGTATGATCTCACTTATATATGGAATCTATATTGTTCAAACTCATAGAAGCAGAGAGTAGAATGGTGGTTGCCAGAGGCTGGCAGAGGGGGAAATTGGGAGATGATGACCAAAGGGTACAAAATTTTAGTTATACGAGATGAATAGTTCTCAGGATCTGCTATACACATAGTGCCTATAGCTAACAATATCGTATACTTAAAATTTTTTTTTAAGATATTAAGTGTTCTTACACACACAGACACATGCACACACACACAGAGTAAAGGGGCAGGAAGAAACTTTATGAGATCATGGTAGTGGTTTCACAGGTGTATACTTATCTCCAAACTTATCATGTTGTATACATTAAATAAATACAGCTTTTTACATGCCAATTATATTTTCACAAAGTGGTATTTTTAAGTTTATTGCAAGGAAAACAAAATCATTGTATTTTTAGTACGGTGTTGTTATAGCAGCTCATCATCACTCTGAAACACTGTAAATGTGCTCTATGCGGACTCATACCACAGCCCCAAATTCAAGTTAAAACCTTGTTTTTTCCAATTAAATCTTGTTCAAGTGATGGCAAACCTCATTACACTCCTAAACAAAGATTGAATTGTTCTCATGGTGTGAATGTTCACACACATGTAGCTGTAATATGACTTGTCCTTCTTGAGTGCAAGTTGATCTAGCTGAGGTAGGGATGAGATTGGCACTGGAGCCAAGGGTGCAATCCATGCCTATGGAAAGCCGATTGGCCCATACTGGTACTGAGTACATGAAGATTGCAGCCTCATTAACAATAAGCACAGATCAGTTGAGTTAATGATCTCAGGCAAAAAAAAAAAAAAAAAAAAAAAAAAAAAAAAAAAAAAAAAAAAAGCCTGAGACTATAACGTTGTTTGTTGAAAAATAACAGTGAAGCAAAAACTGTTTCAATTGTGATAAAAGATCCTAGACATAGAAGAGAAAAGTCACATTTTTTGTCATTCTAACTTGATTCTATGGCCCCTAAAGATTGCAAAGTTGCCAAACCTCTTGACACTTGATTCAAGGAATTCTGAATCTCTCTGGTACAGAAAAGCTATCCTTTCTTTAGGTGGCTAGAAATTGAATCTTTTGTCTTCATAGAAAGCCACAGAAGGCCTTTGTTGATTTCATGAAAGCGGAATTGTGGATTTAAGAAACATTAGCTGTGTCACCTCCTTGAAGACACTGAGAAATGTGCACCCTTAAACATGAAAGAAGTAGAGTGTGAATTATTTTAGCTGGAAGTTTAAAGGGTAACCTTAGAGACGTAATTCTTTAGCAAGTAAGATTTACTTCTTTTTATAATTGAGGAGATAGGAGGTGAAACTGCACAAAGAATTAGGCTCCTGTTAGAATTAAATATTTATTTGTCTTCTAAAGGAGATTGAAGCAATAAATCATAAAGTGAAAGTCTTTGAAGATAACTTCTCATCTCTTTCAAGGGGAAAAAAATCTACCACTTGGTTAGTACCAGGTGGTATTAGTAGTTGACCGAACATTTTCAAATAAGCAGAATATATTTTCAATTAGATGGGAGCTGCTTCTGTATATTTTTCCTAAAAGTGAATGCTATTCTCTCAGGTATGAAGTAACCAGCATTGGCATGCTGTGAGCTTCCTGTTATTTCACATCTTTGGAGCCTGAGGAAGTCGTTTTGTCCATTTATAGTTAGCTTGGCTTCATAAGCAACCATTCCAAAACTTAGTGGTTTAAAGCCATGATTATTTTATTTGCTCACAAGTCTGTGGTTCCGAGTGATTTGGGCTGAGCAGTTATTTTTCTGGGGTCATGTATATGGCTGCAGTCAGCTATTAGCTTTACTAGGCCTGGGTTGTCTAAAATGATCTCATTCCCATGTCTTATAGTTGGTTTCTGTCTGTTGTCTGGGCCATACAGCTGATGTAGGATAGCTTGGGTTGCTCCACATGGTGGCTAGTTTCCATCATGAATAACTCCAATACACAAACAAATGACGTCCCATTAGCTAAAGCAAATAATATGGCCAAGCCCAGAGTCAATGTGGGAGGGAACCACATAGGAGAGAACATAGACAAGTGTGATACCTCAGTCACATCATTACCAAAACAATTTACCACATAAGTCTAGTAGTGCAAGTACTTGAGATACTCAGAGAGGTCATTATTTATCAATAGGTATGGAAGTACTTCAATGTTTTAACAATAGGCATGTTGGGTACTGGTTCATACCAGTGTTTGAATCCTCAGTTGTTCTCATGCACCTTATAGCCTTCCTAAGGTTTAACAAAAGTTTTAAAGTCCGCTGGCTTTTCAGGCAGAGGGCATTGACAGGTGGAAGTCAGAGCAGCATTGGAATGGAGAAATGACTGTGTTGTGATGATAACTACAGTGGTCTGTGGTTGTTTTTGTTTGGCTAACAGGTTTTTTCATTCTCCTTTTTCAGGTGTCATGCTGTACCTTTCTCTCCCTTTCAAAAACAAAAACAAAAAACGAAAAAATAGCAAAACAAAATAAAACTGACATACAAGGTACATACATGCTCTAAAATGGCTAATCAGAACCCGTGCCCTAATTTCTTCACTTGCAGCAGGAGGAAATGTCATCTAGCCTCTCGGGTTACCCTCTGTGGCCATACTCTAGGGTGTGATGTTGGAGCTTCCAGTGGCTTTCTGTGTAGAGAAAGACAGTCTGCATAGGAAAGAGTGAAGCCAATTAGAAAGAGTCAGACATAAGAGAAGAATGAAGACAGAAATTTCTGACGGCATTAAGTTTCAGCCAAAGCCCTGGTTCTGCATCTCTTACTTCAATTCTTTGGTCTAACTCAAAATACTTCCTACTCATGTGGGCCAATCAGATTACTTTTTTTACTCCAGCTAATTTGAGGCAGGGCTCTGTTACATGCAATTTAGAATCTTAAATACTTTGAAAAACATACAATACTTTCCTTTAAAAATTCCCCAAAATACTGGGGGGAGCTTTTCAGAGGAGTAGTAGACATTCTAGGGGTTCGAGGAAGAGGGAAGAAAGAGATGTAATGAGAAATTCTGGATAATAGATGTTAATATGAAGTCATTTGTAGCTAAAAGATTGTTTAGGCCAGGTGATATTTGGATTATGTCTGAAATAAGGGTAATAATAGTGCCTAAAGCATTGTTGAACAGGTTAAATGAAATAATGTGGTTCCCATGGAAAGGTCAGAAATCTCTCTAGGTGCTTCACACAGAGGGAGATTTAATACAGGAAATTGATTGCAAAAGTGTTGGAAGAGCTGGAGGTGGAAAAGGCAGAGGGTGGTATAATCTGGATGTCAATAACTATAGAAAACCACAGCTCTCTAAGGCTGTAGGAGCAAAAATGTGGAAAATGGATATGGCTAGAGCACGGTGGTCCAACTGACGGCCCCTGGGCCACATGTATCCCAGGATGGCTTTGAATGCAGCCCAACACAAATTCATAAACTTTCTTAAAACATTATGACATTTTTGTAATTTTTTTTTTTTTTTTTTGAGTCGAAGTCTCGATCTGTCACCCAGACTGGAGGACAATGGCATGATCTTTGGCTCACTGCAACCTCTGCCTCCCAGGTTCAAGTAGTTCTCCTGCCTCAGCCTCCGGAGTAGCTGGGATTTCAGGCGCCTGCCACCACGCCCAGCTAATTTTTGTATTTTCTGTAGAGATGAGGTTTCACCATATTGGCCAGGCTGGCCTCTTGGCCAGGCTGGTCTCAAACTCCTGACCTCATGATTTGCCCACCTCGGCCTCCCAAAGTGCTGGGATTACAGATGTGAGCCACTGTGCTGGGCCAAAATTTTTGTGTGTTTTTTTTTTTTTTTTTTAGCTCATTAGCTATTGTTAATATTAGTGTGTTTTATGTGTGGCCCAAGACACTTTTTCTTTTTCCAGTGTTGCTCAGGGAAGCCAAAAGATTGGATTGGACACCATTGGCCTAGAGTCTGTGAGCATGCACTTGCTGCTGACAGTGCTGCTGGGGCTCCTAGAACTCCACTGATGCTGCTGGAGCCCATAATCACCTGCAGTCATGGGGTTCTTCCACTGCTAAAGCCAGACGCAGAATGGCTTCTTTCCTCTCCTACTTCATTGCCTTGTGAGCGAGCGTTCCACTTGCAAAAGCTAGTCAAAATCTAGCTGGCAAGAGTCTTGGAAATGCAGGTTTTCTGGCTCCCAACCTGGGCAGTACAGGGAAGATTATAGATAGAAAGTCAGGTGTGGACTCAAGTACCACAGACAATATCTGATGTAAGTACCTACTTCAAAGGAAGCTGAAAGGGTTAATGAAATAATGTATGCAAATTACATAATATGGTGCCTGGCCCACATCAAGCACTCACAAAGTAAGTGCTATGTGTGTTTGTGGGTCACTTTAAATGTCTCGTGCTTCTGTTCCCTTCTCTCTGTATCTACCTTGCCTGTGTTAAATAGTTCTTTACTAACTGGAATGTTTTTCTTTCATTTTCCTCCCCATCCTCTCTTACAATACATTAAGAACTCCACATAGAATGTCTTCTGATTTATTCCCAAATATTTAGCTTTCAGTAGTAGATTTTAAGTATTTTTTTTTCCTATAAAGGGCTCTAAAGTTGTTAATGTAGTGTGTTAGCAGCTTCTTACCTGTTTCATTTTGCTTCAATTTCTACAATAGGTGGATTGCCACATGTCTACTACTTGGTTGTTGAACTTTATTAAATATAAATATCCTTGTTACTGATTTTTATTTCATGTCTATGGTTTCTTTGCACTTTGGTGCTCAAATTTCTGAGCTTTCAAATGCAATGAAGCCTGCATTAACATAAATCTTGGAGATGATGGTACCATTTAAATTCCTCATGAAGGCAACTTCAGGTCTGAGATTTGCACTCTGCAGAGTTTCAGTCCATTCTGCCAAACGTGTGCTAACTTCTCAGACTTCTTTCATAGCAATCACCAAATCGTTCATCATTTCTCTGAGCTCAGTTTTTCCACTAAGGCCAGAGTTTGAAGTTAATACATGAAGGACATTTTTGGCAAGTAGAGCCTGCTCTAAACTTGGTGTCCCTGTGGGCGTGCTCAGGAGTGGAATAATGCCAGTGAGTGAAAGGAAATGAATTGGAAAAATGAGAATAAAATAAAAATGGAAAAGTAAAATCCCGTTTGAGAAAACAAGAAGCATTCCAATTCACCTTTGTCTAGACAGTTGTCAAATGTCAGATAGCTATGAATTATGACGATGCAGTCTACATTACACAGCCCACCCCTCTGCTCTTGAACTCTGTCAAATTCATACATATACTGGTTGATCAGCTATCCTTGGCCTTACTCTACCACATGATTTTCTCATTTTATAATTGCCATGCACTTGAAGCATGATCAGGATGATATATTTAAAATAATTGGGTGGTTCTTTTGTCCTTATGATAAAATCCAAACCACGTACCATGGTAGTCAAAGACTTTTTTATTTGGTTCTTGGCTACCTTCTCATCCACTCTAAATTCCTACTACTCCCCACCTTATATATGCTTCAGTTATACTGAATTTCACCACCCACACACACCCACCACTATCCACAGCTCACCACTAAGAGTGAAAAACCATCAACCACACTTGTCAGCCTTGCTATACCACCAGTCATACCTCAACAGCTTTGGGCACCACCACAATCTCTGCTCGACAGACATTTCTAACAGTGAGCAGTTCTATTTACTCTTACTCCTACTTGGCCCATTGGCTTAGTCCTTTTAATTTTCCTTAGTATCTCATTAAATGTCTCATGCATCTGTTCACATTTCTTTAGTTCTTCTACCTTGCTCTAGATGAGACCACCACCATCTTCCTTCTGGAATAATGCACCAGCCTCCTGACTAGGTTTTCTTCCTCCAGGTTAGCATCCCTCAAGTCCATTCAATACACACTGCTAAAGTGATCTTTCTTAAATCTATATATGATCATATCTACCCCTTTCTTAAAGACTCTGGTAGTCATCAGTGCTATTAAATATATCTGGCTTGCTCTCCGCTTTGCTAGGCACATGGTAAGATTGCAGTTCCCCACTCCCTTAAAGTTAGATGTGGTCATGCAGAAACTGGCACAATTGTCCCTTAGAACTAATGTTTATGGGTTTTTTTTTTTTTTTTTTTTTTTTTAAAAAACTAAATGTAGGAATTAACCCTCCCAGTCTTAAAACTCGAGAAAATTAAATTTTTTTAAAATCTGAGTTCCTTTCTCAGGAAACTAACCATCAGGCCTCTCAGATGGCATCAAGAAACTGAAATTTACCAGATCACCACATCTAGACAATAGACAAAAAGATGCCAGATTCCTCAGCCATCATTATTGCCTAACCAACCATCTGCTTCCTGTTGACCATCTCCTCTTCTTTATCCCCCAATTCCTGTTTTTTCACACATAGTTACATTTCTTTTCTGCTATATAAACCCCTAGTTTTAGTTGCTCAGGGAAATGGATTTGACGCTGATCTTCCATCTCCTCAGCTGTAGCACCTGAATAAAGCCTCCTTCCCTAGCAATATGTGCTTCAGTGATTGGCTTCCTGTGCTATGAGCAATGGTACCTAGACCAAACCTCTGGTATTTTAGTAACAATGTGACTTGTTATAGTCAATGAAATGTGGGCAGAATTGATGTATGATCTCTTGGGGCAGAAGCTTTAAGAGCCCAGGTACAATTTGCCCCATTCTTTGTCCCTCTGGCTCCAGGTGGTGGCTGCTCTGTTGGCCTGGATCCACAGGAGAGGGGCCCCAGAGTACTCATAATGTACATGCAGCATGAGTAAGAAATAAATATAGTTGTTTTAAGTCGTTGGTTTTGTGGATTTCACTGCAACATAATCTGGCACACTTTGAGTAATACAAAGATCAACATAAAGCTCAAACTCTTTAGTAAAATATTAATAATTCTATATAATCTGACCTCTGCTTTCCAACTTCATTTTAAGCTGTTTCTCTTTCCACATTCTATACTCCAGACAAACTGCTGTTTCTGGTGTGTGCTCTTGTGCTTTCCTGCTTTGGTTATTTACTCCTCTGCCTCTACTTCCAACTCAACATGCCCAAAAACCATCCTAGTGGAAAGTAGTTTATCCCTTCTTTACACTCTCATAGCATTTTGTCTGGATTATTTTCCTACTTGTGTCAGAGTTTCTTATGTATGTATCTGTGATGGATTGAATGTTTGTCTCCTCCAAAACTCATGTAGAAATTCAATCCCCAATGTGGTAGTATTAACAGGTGGGGCTTTTAATTCTCACGCTAATCCCAATCCCTAGGTAAGAATTTAACCTGAGATATTTCAACATTTAAAACCGGATTCTTAGAAGAGCTAATGTCATTCCAGATCAGCAGAGCCTCCTGGTTCCCAGCAGAAGAAAATCCAAAACTTCTCTGCAGTAATTTCCCTTGAGCCCCTTAGAATTTTCACAGACTACATTCAATCTGAAACAAACTCACAAAAAAAAAAAAAAAAAAAAAGAAAAAAAGAAGTGACAGAGTTGTGAGGGCTCTGCCCTCATGAATGGATTATTCTGTTTGCATATTAATTGATTAATGGGTTAATAGATTACTGAATTATCATGGGAATGGGGCAATTGGCTTTATAAAGATAGGAAGAGAGACCCAAGCTAGTACACTCAGCCCCCTTACCATGTGATACCCTGTAGAGAGTCCCCACAAGCTACTGGATATAGCCCCTTGACCTTGGACTTCTCAGCCTCCATAACTCTAAGAAATAAATTCCTTTTCTTTGTAAATTACCCAGTTCATATATGCTGTATAAGTAACAGAAAATGAACTAAGATCGTGTATAATCTATTCTCTTCACCTGGAATCTCTTCAAGTCAAAGTTTGTGTCTAAATCATCTTTGTATATACCTACAATATTTAGAACAATGCCCCTCATGCTAGTGCTCAAGTATCTGTCAAATGAATATACTCTCTTCCTGAAATACAGAATATTTATAATATTCTTCTTAATTTTTGTGGTAGGGTTTGTTTTTGTGACTGGGTGGGTTAGAGAGATGGTAGGGAGTAACTCTAGGGGAGTTACTTAGGGAGAAAGTGTAGGGTAACTGATTAGCGGAATGGAATGGAGAAGGAAATAGGAGAGGAAACAGTGCATTTAATACATTGCTACCTGCCATCTGCTTGAAACTTAACACTGTGCTAGGCACTGTGAAGAATTTAAAGTAAGAAGAAGATATTATTTTTGATCCCACTAAACTTACTGTCTGGTTCGGAGACAAAGTATGATATGCCTGAAGCCATAAATAACAGATAGAGATTGTAATACAGAGAAAAGTTATTAAAATTCTGTTTCACACAGTGAATTATCAACTATTTCTGCAATATGTTATTGTGTCTCTAAGGCTATTGCATATATTTCAGGTGAGGTTAGCAATAGTTTACCTCAATTAGGAAATTACTATGCACTTGCATATTGTAGGAGCAATTCACAAAATGACAATTGATGCAAAACCAAACCACCACCAATGGCAAGCTGTTATGAATCTGAAGACTGGCTGAGTTGAAACTTGCTCCTACTAAGTCTTCTGTGATTGATTTTGTTTTGTGTGACTGGATAGCATTTTTAATCCCCAAATCTCTTTGAGGCATTTGGCATAATTTGGATGGTGTGTGTGTGTGTGTGTGTGTGTGTGTGTGTGTTACAGTGGACTGGTCATGTCCTGATAAACATTTAGCAATCACCACTGGGGGCAGTGGGGCCCAGAGGTATAGCACTTGTCATTTTTTCTGTTGTGTAAATACTTCCACCATGGCTACGAATTTTAAGCTACCAATTGAACATCACTGAATACGGAGTTCAGAAGAGATGTGTATGATTAACTCTCAAAAGCTAGAACTCCACGTGGTGTAGGAAGTGGTGACCAGAGAGGCAGAATGGAGGGGTGAGGAATGGCAGAGATTAAAAAAATAAAAAAACAAAGGAACTGACGTAAACACTCTAGAGGGAGAAGTAAGGTTGGAGGTTTGGATAATTTTCAAATAGCTAGTCAGCCTCCTGAAAAACTGAAAGTTATTGTTGTTAAGCCTCACTTCAATTTTTGCTTTAGGAGGTTTTTAGGCACTGAATTTCCAGTTTTTAAAAGTTGCTCACTTTGAAACAAATCTATGATGATACAAACTAGAATAGTGGCTACTTCCTGGGTATAGGTGATGAGGGGGCACAAGGGAGCTTTCTGGGGTGCTGAAAGCTTTCCATTTCTTCCTTGATCTGGGTGGTGATTACTTGCATGCTCATTTACGTCTTAATAGTAAATAAATAATCCTAAAAAGTTGCTCACTTTGAACATCCTTCCCCCATCTCTGAAGTGTTTCTTCCAGATATATATTACATTAAAAATAGTGGGAAGGAGGTGGGAGGCAGGGAAGAAATGGAAACTATTTTATTAGATGATGTCCACACAAATAACTGTACTATATATAATGTGTTTTTGCATAGTGTACCTTTCCACAGTGCATTATTCATTACACACACAGTGGTATTAGTTAGGAAATTGGGATCAGGTAAATAACATCAGGAAGTGATTACTGTTGACATTGCATTTAGTAATCTGTTTTCCCATAACAAACTGCAAATGTATTCTGTTTGGAATTAATACAGTATGTTAAATTTTATCCATAAAAATGATTTATGAGATTGAATCCATTAGTTTAATGGAATATCACAATAATTATTCCAAACTTATTTATATTGCAATCAGTAGAATGGGATGTCTCTTCCAAATAAGAAAATGAATGTGAATGCCAAAGATCTCTTATTTAATTTTAATAATTGTGAATCATTATATGTGATATGTATTTTTCATATTTATGCCTGTAAGTCAATTCCACCAGAAAAAATAGAAGAGAGGAAAGCCACATTAAGACTTGCAAACTGTTTCTCTCAGATGATTTTAGGGCTTTTTATTTCTACAATAGAATGATCAGCATTAAGGCATGGTCCTTGATGAGGGTCAGGTGTGGGGCAGGAATTAGAAGCAAAGGAAGGCCCATGGTAGTACACTCCATGCTTGAGCCACTTTAGAGAAGCCTTGCATTTCGCCAGGATATTTGTCAAAGGCAAAGTGAAGAGTAAAAGGAACCCTTTTAGTCTTGGCAGTCTTGTCTAGCCTCTGCTACGACAAGATGACTTAAGCCACACAGTTCCCCCAATACTTGGTGCAGGGGCAAGGGGCACAATTCCTAAAGATGGAGCACTTTATTTTAATTTAACTTTTTAATTGTTCTTTAAATTCTGGGGTATATGTGCAGAACATGCAAGTTTGTTACATAGGTATACATGTTTTATGGTGGTTGGCTACATCCATCACCACCCCCTCATCTACATTAGGTATTTCTCCTAATGCTATCCCTCCCCTAGACCCCCACCTCCTGACAGTCCCTGATATGTGATGTTCCCCTCCCTGTGTCCATGGGAGCATTTTATTTTAAAATGGACTGTTGCAGGAAGGATGGGTTGTCTGAAAAATAGCCACTGAGATTTGTTAGAGAGTGACGTCTGTGATTGAAAAGGTAGCAGGATTGGGCAGGAGGCACCATCAGACTCAATGCACACCTGAGAAAGTTTCTGTCAGTCCAATGGCGAATTCTGAAACAGATTCCCATTGGAAGAGTCTACACTGGACAGAAGTGGCTAGATCCTTGTACCACAGCCTTTTTCAGTCACTAACCAGGGGCTGCTCCAGGAAGAGCATGACCTTGGCTCAAGAACTGAGGCCAACACGAAGGTGATAACAGCTAGGTGGCTATCAAATAGCCACTTCACTCTCCTTGCAGCTGTGAAGTGAGTCCTTTCTTGAAGAGGGATCTGAGTGACACCTCTCTAGGTCTGCCACAGTCCACCCCTTGTATCATGCTGCTCCGCTTCTCCATACATGTTGGAGAAGTTCATTCAGGTCTCTTGTGAGCCTTTCTGAGAAGAGGAGGGTAGTGGGATAAAGTATAGCTCCCCAACCCTACCTCAGCTGGTCTTGGGGTTCAACTGGTACTCATTGCCTCCCTCTTCCACTATCCATTCTAAATTCCTCTCACCCTCAGCTATCAACTTGGCAGGTGTTGGTGGCTTGTCTGATGTCTGACTCAAACCCTCATTCCTGAAAGATCAGAGTTCCTGGGTCATCTGAACTCCACACTTACTCCTCTCTATTCTCATTGTGAAATGTTGTCCATACCTACTCCTGATGATTAGTGTCAATTATGCCTGACAGGAAGGTGAGTCCTCTTCTTGGCTGCTGGTCACAAGGAGCCCAGATGTCCAGTTGTCAATCATAGCTTGTGGTTGAATAGTATCCTTGTTGTGTCCCTTTGTAAGAGTGCACTCTCTTTGGGAACTTGGACCTCTATCACTATAAAGCTTAGAGTTTAAGAGACCAGAAACACAAGATTCTGCAGTGTGTTATTGGGAGTGATGCTTCCACTCCTTGTCTTCTGAACCTTCTATTATTCCTGTAGAGAACACAGTACCAGGTGGAGGTCTCTGACTTAATTCATACTTTCTGAGTGTTGCCTCTGAAATGGTGCCTTTAGGAGGACATTTTAGTTTTCTGTGAGGCCAGCTGCTTCTGGATGGTGTAGTATGTAATATGATCAATGTATCCCATGGTCATAGGCCTGTTGCCATACCTCGTTTGCTGTAACATGGGTCTCCTAGTTGAGTGTCATGCTGTGTGGAATTCCATAGTTGTGGATCATGCATTTCATAAGCTCCAAGGTTCTGGCTGAGGTTCTACAAGCAGGAAAAGCAAACCCATACCCAGAATAGCTTTCTAGCCCTGTGAGGAAGAACTGCTGGCCCTTCCAGGATAGATGTAGCCCACTGTAGTAAACTTGCTACCAAGTGGCTGATTGATCTCCCTGGGGAATTGTGTCACATGAGGACTTCAGTGGTGATTACTGTTACTGGCATTTTAGACATTTAAAAGTAGCTGGATCACCCTAAGTGAGTGGAAGTTCATATACCTTGGGCCCATGCCTAGCCCCTGTCCCTACCACCATGCTACTTCTTTCATGACCCTGTTTTGCCAGTACTGGGGTGAGTGATGAAGGCTGGTTAGCATCCACTGGCCAATCATTTAGCCTATTTGATGTTTAGTCCCTCTTCCATGGTAGATCTCCTCTGATGGACATTAACATTTTGCACAAAGATTGTCACAATTTGTGTCCACTTCTATATGTCAATCAACATGCCAATAATCCTAGAACCTATTTACTGCAATTTTCCTATCTTTCCCTTTCCAGGCCCCTGACTCAGCCATTCACCACTGGCTATAAGTCTGTATTTATTCTAACTTTGGGCCATGTCTCCACTCACACAAAAAATAGATGACCATGTGCACCTCCTATAGTTCTGCCCACTGTGTACATTTTTCCCTACTGTCTTTCTTTTCCTTGAATCTCTATTGGGAAGAACACTGTCTTTCAAGGCTGCTCGTAAGTGAGCCTGTAATGGAGCCACTTTACATTTTTGGCTTGTACTCACACACCAAGCTAACCCATCCACAAACCAAATTCAAAAATTTTCTTTCTCTTCTAGGTGGTCATATGGGACCCCTCCAATAGGATCATCAGTGTGAGTTTAGGAAAGGGCACCAGAATAGCTATAGTGGGTGATATGAGTCAGGGCTACATTCTCATGCAGTTTGCCTATGGCTGCTGGTTCAGTTTGTACTAGGTTCTGGTTCTGGACATATCATTTCCACATTTACCATGATTGCTGGTAGGCCTACTTGATGTTAAGACTTGCTGGGTCTAACAGGATGCAGATCATAGTGGGCATTTCTAAATGCATGATCATTATTTTGTGGTTAACTATTCTGTCTCTATCAGGGACTAATAGCTTGTTGGGAGATATTTTTCAAGTGATATGTGTGTTCTCTGGCATGGCCTTGCTCTAGAACTCCAGGGACCTGCACTTTGATTCTCCCCCATCTCTCCCATAAATTTCACCTTGTGTATTTTCTTCAACACCAGAATCTCCAACTACATAGGGTCTGCTAGATTTATGGCCCAAGTAGCAAGGCTGCTTGCATCATAGCTTCGATCTACTGCAGAGCCCTTTCCTGCTCTGGGCCCCACTCAAAACTGGTAACCTTCTGCTTTACCCACTATATGGGCCAGAGCAATATTCTTAGGTATGAAATGTGCTGCCTCCAGAACCCAAAGAGACCCATCAGGCATTGTATTTACTTCTTCATAGTAGGGTCTACAAGATTTGGCCATTTGTCTTTCACTGTGGAGGAGATGTTCCTGCGTGCCCTTGATAATAGACTTCCTAACAGCTATACTGAAGTATCAGGTCCCTGAATCTTTAAAGTGTTTATATTCTACCTTCTAGAGCATGTGTCTTACCAAGGCCTCCAGTATGTTAGTCTTATCTTGCTCATCGTGCTGGATCAGCATGATGCTGTCATTCAATGTAAGAGATTGATGTAGTATTCTGAGGGATAGCCACATCTCTTTGGATTCCATTATGACAAAGGGTATAAGAATTAAGATAGTCCTGAGGCAAAACTAAAAATATTTGTTGTCTCTTCCACATGAATGCTCAATATTTCTGATCCTGTTTCCTGGCTGGAAGAGGAAGGAAGGCATTTACCAAATCAACAGCTGCATATCACGTACATGAAACCATGGGGCTATGTTGTGATTGAGTTTGCACTAGTCAACAGTCAGTTTCCAAGATCTATCTAGTTTCTTCAAGGGCCAGATTTTTTTTATACCTACCTCAACAATATTTTGCCTTGGTAGAATTTATTACAAAAATATATTATAGCTGCCGTGAGAATGGCCGGGAAGATCTTCAACCATGACAGCATAACTGACCACAGGCACCAGCTGCTGGGCTCTGAAATCCATCACTGTGTTTGCAGTGAAGCCATATGCCAATGACTGGGCATGGCAGACATACTAAGACAGGCTCATTCCTGCCCTATGTCAGCTGATGTTGAAGGGCCAGATTTTTAAGAGGATATTATAGGAATTGCCACCATTGTGTTATTTATGCATTTATTTAGCTACATCCTATTATTTGTTTTTTTAATTTTTAATTTTTGTGGGTACATAGTAGGCATACACACACACACACACACACACACACACACACACACATATATATATATATATATATATATATATATATATTTATGGGTTGTGTGAGATATTTTGATACCTGCATAATAACCACATCAGGGTAAATGAGGTGTTCATCACCTCAAGAATATTATCTTTTTTTGTGTTACAAACAAAACAATTTTATTCTTTTAGTTATTTTATTTTTTACAGGAATACAATTTGTAATAACCACATCAGGGTAAATGGGGTATCCATCACCTAAAGCATTTATCTTTAATGTTGCAAAAGATCCAGTTATTCTTTTTAAGTTATTTTATAATGTACAGCTAAATTATTATTGAATATAATCAACTTGCTGTGCAACCAAAACTCTATCTTATTTGTTCTATTTTTTTTGTATACATTAACCACCTCCATTTCCACCACCAAACCCTACTACCCTTCTCAGCATCTGGTAACCATTATTCTACCCTATATGTCCATGAGCTCAATTGTTTTGATTTTTAGCTCCCACAAATAAGTGAGAACAGGCAATGTTTGTCTTTCTGTGGCTGGCTTATTTCACTTAACATAATGACCTCTCATTCCATCCATGTTATTGCAAATGACAGGATCTCATTCTTTTTTATGGCTGAATACTACTACGTTGTGTATATGTGCCACATTTTCTTTATCCGTTCATCTGTTGATGGATATTTATGTTGCTTCAAAATCTTAGCTATTGTGAACAGTGCTGCAGCAAACATAGGAGTGCAGATACCTCTTTGATAAACTGACTTCCTTTCTTTTGGGTATATACCCAGAAGTGGGATTGCTGGATTACATGGTAGCTCTATTTTTGTTTTCTGAGGAACCTCCAAACTGTTTGCTGCAGTGATTGTACTAATTTACATTCCTACCACCAGTGTATAAGGGTTCCCTTTTCAGCAATTCCTAACCAGCATTTATTACCTGTCTTTCGGATATAAGCCATTTTAACTGGGATGAGTTGATATTTCATTGCAGTTTTGATTTGCATTTCTCTGATGGTTGCTGTTATTGAGTATTGTTTCACATACTTGTTGGCCATTTGTATGTCTTCTTTTGAGAAATTTCTATTCATGTCTTTCCTGAATATTTTAATTGGAGCATTAGTTTTAATTGGAGTATTGTCCATTCTAACTGTACATTTAGGGACCAGGAAAATGACCATCATGTGATTCAGAAGATCCAGTGGCTCCACTGTAAGTGAGGCTTTGGCTAGGACTTTTTATTACTTGACACCCACACGACCCCACTTTAAGAAGGGAACATGACGATGCTTCATGTCTGCATGTTATCAGTGTCAACTCACACCCTAGGTCTACTATCTGGATATGCCTCTTTTTCTAGTGTACAGTAAATGTACCTTAGGTACAATGAGTGTACAGTAAATGTGCCCAAGTAGATGACTATGGGGTCCTTTTGGTAAGTACTGGGGGAAAGTCTTGTAATGCAGGGCTCTTCCCGCTGAAGGCCATCTCTCCAGTAGGTATGTTCTGGGACGGAAAATTAGCTCAGGTCTGGAAACTGAACTAGAAATTATGGTATTTTTATTGGGGAGACTGACCTCTAGTTCCTGCTCATTTGTGCTTGCTCTTTTAAAAAATCGTGTATGTTAAGCAATACCCTTTTGGCTGCTATCTATTTTGCCTTTAGGGATGCAGTGTTCTGTTAAGCATCTCTACATATCAGACCCACTTGGTTGCCAACCTGATTGTGTGTGTTGTTACAATAATTACAAACCCTTTGGCTTCTGCTGGTGAAGTGCTATCACTTGTTCTCTATTGCAAGGATGGGGAGGTTTGGCAATTCCCATTTCTATCAACAATCAAGGGACCACCTCTCTTATTATCTGCTCTGGCCTGCAGAGGAGAGCCACCACTGAACTTCTTGGTGATCCTGCTGCCACTTTCATCAGTATTCCTTATGGTCTAGGGGAATGATGTGTCTTCTGGGTTCTCCTATGTGACATAATCCTCCAGTGGATCTTCTGGCTTCATATCCATTCCCGCATGTCCACTTCTCTCAGCCTTTTCATTTCTTCCTCTGCCATATGCCACAGCAATTCAAGAATTTTAACATCACTCAGTGTGGGCTGTTTTTTTCTTCAGGCTTATAGGAGCCACCTTAGCAGCAAGTTACACCAACCTCTGGTGTCTCTGCTAGGGTGTTAAGTCTTGTATCCTAAGAGAGTTTCCCCAAACCAACAAACTCTTCCTTATCCGGTCTTACAGTAAAACTCTCGTTGGTCAAGCACCTTCAGAACATAGTCCCATGGGAACTCTCCTGATTCCTCTCAGTACATGCTGGCAGTTCCTTTGGGATATAGTCCTTTTCCTCCCCAGTCGGGTCCAGCTTGATTGTGGAAATGTTTTGCTGCTTATAGGACTATTGCTTTGTGGTGGAAAGACCTAAGTATGGTCTTCCTATATAGAAGAAGTACTAGCTCTTATTGGGCAAGCATGAAGCACCTCTACAGGTTCAGAAGCTTTTGAGAGGGCTGGAGAGTCAAAATCTTCAGGAGCATCCACTTAGATGTCCATGTCTCCTGTGTCAGGGTCCTAAGTTTTCACAACTAGGACCCTGACTTTGGTATAACATACCTGCCTCAGTTAAGCATTCAGCTATCCTTGAAGTTCAGCCACTCTAATGATCAAATCCTGGGTTTTATCTTCAACTTTTTATGCTTACCCATTGCATGAAATTAGGGCTTCTTTGTAAGCTGTTAAAGAGACTTTGTGCTCTCACATTTAGTTTTTAGTTGTTGCTTCCCTTCAGCAGGGTATCGGCGTAACTAAGTAAAAGTATAAAATTCCATTTTCTTTCTACTTGCATTTCTCCCATACATTTGAAATGCTTGAGTCATTCCAGGAGCTAATGAGTTCTCTGAACTGGTGTGTTTTCCTGAAACCCCACAGGAGACATATTTAAAATTGGGTCTCTGTCTTGTGTGAGGGGCTCTCTGTGCATAATCTTCTACCAGAAATGGGATCCTTAATGCCAGCCTGATGCTGATGAATCCAATACCCACACTGCACCTTATGGCTTCCTTTCTTGGGCCATTTCTGGCACCAAAAGTTACAGGCTGGCTTCTCAAAGAAGCAGATGCAGAGTAGTTAAGAATGCAAAAATTTATTAGGGAATAACAGCTGTGAAGAACTACCGACAAAGAAGGATTGAGCAGGGGGAGCCATCAGAACAAAGACAGACTTGGCAAAGTCTCTGCCAACCCAAGGGGGTTCTCTGGAACAAAGATTGCTCATTAGAGAAGTCACATATTGGGTGGGAATAGCTAAGCTCTCGTACCACTGCTTTGCTTGATCATTCTCTGGGAGTCACCCCCAGGGAGTGTGACCTTGCTTATCACCACTTTGCTCAGTCTTTAGTTGCTAGATGTCCCAAGAAGATTGTGATCTATGTTCTAAAGCCCAGGCAGATTCTGAAGATGCTAACAGCTGTCAGCCAACTATACTCCTTACAGCTGGGCAGTAAGTCATTGACTGAAGAGGAATATGAGGGATGTATCACTATGTCTTTGACATTGACTGAACTTAATACCACTGTATATGAGCTAATTTATTCATTTGGACTACAATTTCTATTTCTCATCCACTATCCAGGGGGTAAGCCTCACAAAGGAGATTAGATTTGCATACCTGAGTGTCCTGTAAATCAATTTAGGACCTCGCTGCAGTGCAGTAGCTTGGGGCATTGGCCAGGGAGGACATCCATAGGTTTAGCGATGGTATCTAGTGCAAGAGACACTCCACATCCAAAAGAATCTGAACGCTAGGCTGCCCGGCTGGTGGGAGATAAGGTAGAGCTTCTTTTGGGAGGGCTTCTTAAGGTACATCTTCTTGTGGAAAAGATGACCAGTTATGAATAACTGCCTTTGCTGACTGATTGATTATGTGGAAGGTGGACCTTTATGGACAGAAGGGGAGATTTTGCAATTTGTATAGTATACGGTAGCACCTCTTCTCTGTCAGCACTACTTCCTCTTATGCCTGTTTCTTTTCCCCACTTCCACATTTCATTCATTTGCTCATCAAATCTTTACAACTCTATTCCAGCTATGTACATGACTACAGTAAACTCTTCTCATGGTCTCAATGCATGAGCCAGAAGGGAAAACAATATTTCATTATAGCCCTATGAAATAGGTAAGTACTACTGTGATGGGAGCAAAAAGGAAGGGTCCCTAACACAATCCTTGTGGGAGGGGACAGTTAGGCAAGGCTTCCCAGAGGAAACAATGCCAATTTAGTCTTAAAGACAGAGTATGAGCTAGTCGGGCATAAAAGGAGATGGAGAAGCATGTGCAAAAACATGGAAAGACATGGCAAGGCCAGAAATTTTAAATAGTTGAATATAGAGGAGAACCAAGATGGCCAAGGCACAACCAGGAAGAGCATCACTCACCCAGAGTTGAGACCACCAGGAAGACTGGCACACTCTGAATAGATCTTCAGAAGGAAGGCATTGAGAGTGGACAGAGGGAGGACACAGGCTCTGGGCTGAAGGGGGAGGAAGCTGGAAATCCTGCACACGACTGCCAAGCATCAGGACTCATTCCTGACCCCTAATGACTCCTGGGGAAAAGATGAGTTAAATAGGTGAGAAGTCGCCCATTGTCATGAAGGACCATTGAAATCTTAGCTGCAGGAGACCCAAGACCCAGACAGATATTTGAGCTGAGAGGGATAGGTACTTGGGGAGGCGGCAGGAACAGGACAGGACTCCAGCCTGTGTGGAGCCCCAAGGGTTTGGTGCAAAATGTCCACAATGGAGTATGGCCAGGGATGTCCATCTTCTGAGGCTTGCCATGCTCCTGTAGGTGGCTTTGGTCTTTGTTAACTATTGGACCTGGACAGAACAGGGCTGTCTTCATTTGGAATGGGCCAGTCTGGGATCTGAACACCCTTCTGTCTGCTGGTGTCTCCCAGGGTCCCTGCATGGCCATACCTGTTTGCAGCACAGCTTTGGATGACAAACTGGTACACTTCCTGGTGGCTGCTGCCATAGCTCCTTCACTGGCAGGCCCAGCTAACCATCAGAGAGCTTCAGCAGATGGGCCCCTGCCAATGAGCACCAACACACAGCCTCCCTCTATTGCTTCGCCAGCACGCACTTGCTTGCAACCTACCCCCACTGCTTTGCCAGCATGTGTGTACGTGGGCCTTGCTGCTCCCTCCACTGCCACCAGTGCCCATGGATTTTACCACCATTGCCCCACCACCACTGCTGTGAGCCACCAGTGTACATACACACATGTGAACCCCACTACAGCACTGCCCCATTGCTGACACCTGAGTGGATCTTGCCACGCGGCTTCCCTGTCGCCGCTGGCATGCATGTAGACTCTGCTGCACCGCCACTGGCAGTGCACTGTGCACATGGATCCCACCTTGCTGTTGCCGCCAGTGGTCACATGCATGGGCTCTGCCACATTGCCACTGCTGATGCAAGTGCCTGCATGCAGTCCCCACCACTCTGCCACTACTGGAGCATGTGCATGCATGTAGATCTCACTGCCCTGCTGCCACCAGCCCATAGGCCCCCTGCCACAGCCCCAGTGTAATGCTTTTGCCAGCACCCCCCACCCCAGTGGAGTGTTGTTAGTGGACTGGAAACATCTTAGCCCCTCTAGCATAGTAGATCCTGAACTTCAAGGGTCCAGAGGACAAAGCCACGGCCCTGGTCCCAGTCCCCCACTGTTTTAGCGTGCAGCCCAGGGGTGCTGAGCTGAGCCTTGGCCGCTTGAAATTATCCAGAAATGAAGCTAGTCAACTGAAGCTATCTTATGCCACAGTCCAACCCTCAAGGGCATCAAAGAATATAAAAGGAAAAAGCCCCATTAAAAGGGCAGCACATTCAAAGAGTAAAGGAACATCAGCCCTTACAATTAAGAAAGAACCAATGCGAGAACTCCGGCATCTCAAAAAACCAGAGTGTCTTATTACCTTTAAATGACTACACTAACTCCCCAGCAATGGTTCTGAACCAGTCTGAAATGGCCAAAATGACAGAAATAGAATTAAGAATCTGGATAGTAATGAAGATAATCAAGATTCAGGAGAAAATTGAAACCCAATACAAGTAATTTAATGAATCCAGTAAAAGGATGCTAGAGATGGAAGATGAAATGACCATTTTGAGAAAGAACCATGCTAATCTGATAGAGCTGAAAAACTCACCACAAGAATTTCATAATACAATCAGAAGTACAAACAGCAACATGGACCAAGCTGAGGAAAGAATCTCAGGAAGAAATTGAAACGCTGAACAGACCAATAACAAATTCTTAAATTGATTCAGTAATAAAAAGCCTGCCAACCAGAAAAAGCCCTGGTCCAGACAGAATCACATTATACCAGATCTATAATGAAGAGCTTGTACTATTTCTACCCACAGCCAACATCATAGTGAACAGGCAAAAGATGGAAGTATGCCCCTTGAGAACTGGAATAAGACAAGGAAACTCAGTTCCACCACTCTTATTCAACATAGCACTGGAAGTCCTAGCCAGAGCTTTCCAGCAAGAGAAAGAAAGAAAACACATTCAAATAGGAAAAGAAGAAGTCAAACTATCATCTCTCTTCACAGAAAATATGATTTTATACCTAGGAAACCCCATAGTATCTGCCCCAAAACTTCTAGATCTGATAAACAACTTCAGCAAAGTTTCAGGATACAAAAATCAATGTACAAAAATCAGCAGCATTTCTATACACCAACAACATCTGAGCTGAGAGCCAAATCAAGAATGCAGACTCATTCACAATTGCCACACACAAAAATAAAATACTGGCCAAAATACTGGCCGGGTATGGTGGCTCATGCCTATAATCTCAGCACTTTGGGAGGCCGAGGAGGGCAGATCACGAGGTCAGGAGATCGAGACCATCCTGGCTAACACGGTGAAACCCTGTCTCTACTTAAAATACAAAAAAAAAAAAAAAAAAAAAAAAAAAAAAATAGCTGGGTGTGGTGGCGGGTACCTGTAATTCCAGCTACTCAGGAGGCTGAGGCAGGAGAATTTCTTGAACCCAAGAGGCAGAGGTTGTGGTGAATCAAGATTGTGCCACTGCACTCCAGCCTGGGTGACAGAACAAGACTAAAAAAAGAATAAAATACATAGGAATACAGCTAACCAGGGAGGTAATGAGAATTACAACACTGCTCAAAGAAATCAGAGATGATACAAAAAAAAAAAAAAAAAAAAAAAAAAGGAAAAAAGTCCAGGCGCGGCGGCCCAAGCCTGTAATCCCAGCACTTTGAGAGGTCGACGTGGGCAGATCACTAAGTCAGGAGATTGAGACCATCCTGGCTAACATGGTGAAACCCTGTCTCTACTAAAAATAAAAAAAATTAGCCGGGCGTGGTGGCATGCACCTGTAGTCCCAGCTACTTGGGAGGCTGAGGCAGGAGAATTGCTTGAACCTGAGAGGTGGAGGTTGCGAGGTTGCAGTGAGCCGATATCATGCCACTGTTCTCCAGCCTGGGTGACAGAGTGAGACTCCATCTCAAAAAGAACGAAAAGGAAAAAATTCCATGCCCATGATCTGGAAGAATCAATATTATTAAAAGGTCACACTGTCCAAAGCAAATTTCAGATTCAATGCTACTTCTATCAATCTATCAACCACATTTTTCACAGAATTAGAAAAAAACTTTCCTAAAATTCATATGGAACAACAACAAAAAGGAGCTCGAATAGCCAAAGCAATCCTAAGCAAAAAGAGCAAAGTTGGAGGCATCACATTATCTGACTTCATACTCTACTACAAGGCTACAGTAACCAAAACAGCATGATACTGGTATGAAAGCAGACTCACAGACCAATGGAACAGGTTAGGGAACCCACCAATGAAGCTACACACCTACAACCATCTAACCTTCAACAAAGTTGACAATAGCAAGCAATGGGGAAAGGATGGCCTATTCAATAAATGACACTGGCATAACTTGGTAGCCACATGCAGAAGACTAAATCTGGACCCCTTCCTTTCACTACATATGAAAATCAACCCAAGATGGATTAAAGACTTAAATAGAAAACTTAAAACTATAAAAACCCTGGGAGAAACCTAGGAAATACCATTTTGGACATGGACCACGGCAAAGATTTCATGACGACGTCTCCGAAAACAATTGCAACAAAAGTAAAAATTGACAAATGGGACCTAGTTAAACTAAAGACTTTCTGCACAACAAAATGCACTGTCAGTAAAATAACAGATAACCTACAGAATGTGAGAAAATATTCACAAACTATGCATCAAACATAGCTCTAATATTCAGAACCTATAAAGAACTTAAATAATTCAATAAGCAAAAACCAAACAACCCCATTTAAAAATGGTCAAAGGACATGAACACTTCTTCAAAGAAGACATACCTGTGGCCCACTTTTTTGTACGTCTTTTTTCATGTATGAAAAAAGCTCAACATCACTGGTAGTTAGAGAAAGTAAACCAAAACGACAATGAGATACCATCTTAAAGTCAGAATGGCTATTATTAAAAAGTCAAAAAATAAGAGATCCTGGTGAGGTTGCAGGAAGAAAGGAACTCTTATACACTGCAGACAGGAAAATAGTACAGCCACTGTGGAAAGCAGTTTGCAGAATTTAAAGCAAAACTCCCATTTGACCCATCAATCCCAGTACTGAGCATCTACCCAAAGGAATGTAAACGGTTCTACGATGAAGACATATGCACATGTATGTTCATTGCAGTACTATTTACAATAGCAAAGACGTGGAATCAACGTAAATCCCTATCAATGGCGTTACATAGACACCATGGAATACTATGGTGTTACAAAAGATAATGAGATCATGTCCTTTACAACAATACGGATGGAGCTGGAGGCCGTTATACTAAGCTAATTAATGCAGGAATAGAAAACTAAATACCATATGTTCTCATTTATGAAAGGAGCTAAACATTGAGTACACATAGACACAAAGAAGAGAGCAGTAGACACTGGGTCCTACTTGAGGGTGGTGGGTGGGAGGGGGATGAGGGTCGAAAAACTACTTATCATTTAGTATGCTTATTATGTGGGTGACAAAATAATCTGTACACAGAACTCTTCATGTTAGAAATGACATACAATTTACCTACATAGAAAAACTGCACATGTACTCCCTGAACCTAAAATGAGTTTAAAACAAAAAATAAAAAAGTTGCATATGACTAGGTTTTAGTGAACAGCAGTAAGGGTGAAGATATTGGCAGGAGGCAGATTATAAGCAAGTTTTATGGTAAAATAAAGAGCTGGTGGCTCATGCCTGTAATTTTAACAATTTGGGAGGCCAAGGCAGGAGGATCGCTTGAAGCTGAGAGTTCAAGGTCAGCCTGGGAAATATAGTGTAACTTCATCTTTAACTAAGAAAATAAAATAAAAATTAGCTTGGCATGGTGATGCATACCTGTAATCCTTGTTACTCAGGAGACTGAGGTGGGAGGATCACTTGAGCTCAGGAGTCCAAGACTACAGTGAGCTATCATGATGTCTCTGCACTCGAGCCTGGGCAATAGAGCAAAATCCTGTCTCTCTAAAACAACAATTAAGCATATAAATAATAATAATAATTAAAAAAGGAGCTTACTCTTTTGCCAAAGAGCAATAGGGACCCACTGATACTGAGGAGTGATGAGATCAGGAAAAGTCACTCTGGCTGCAGTGTGGAGGGTGAATTGGAGGGACAAAAACCTAGAAACAAGAGGGACAGCTAAGAGGCTATTGTATTAGGTGACACAGAAATGGTTACAAGTTCAAACTAAGGTAGAGATTCATAGAAGTAGATGGATTTCAGGGATACCAGAGAGATTGAATCATTAGAACTTGATTCAAGATAAGGATGAGGGAAGGAGCAGGCAAAGTTGATTTTAAGGCTTCTGAATTTGGTGACTGGATTTACAGTGGTGATTGATCCCCTGTCTCGCTGTTGTGTCTGTATGGCCCAACTCTCTGACAGTGGCAAGGATATTTTAGTCTTCTCTAGCCACCATAACGAAATACGACAGACTGGGTAGCTTATACAGCAGAAATTAATTTTCTCACGGTACTGGAGGCTGGAAGTTCAAGATCAGGGTGTGAAACTGATCAAGTTCTGGTGAGGGTTCTCTTCCTGGCTTGTAGATAGCCATTTTCTTGCTGTGTGCTCACACAGCCTTTCCTCCATGCATGCATGTGGACTGAGAGATCTCTGTCTCTTCCTTTTCTTATAAGGCCACCAATCCTATCAGAATGGTTCCCCACCCTTAAGACTTCATTTTACCTTAATTATGTCCTAAAAGTCCTATCTTCAAATCCAGTCACACTGGGGATTAGAGCGCAACATATAAATTTTGGAGGAGACACAGTTCAGTCCATAGCAAAAGGTAAAAATATATATATAAAACATGGGTTGCTTAGAGTCCTCTGAACGCTTACAGAAATACACATACTTGGGTATATATAAACCAAACACGCAGACTCCCCACCTGTTCCTTTTTTGATTCCACCCAGGTTTCATCTAATATCTCCCTCAGAGTGATCAGAACCACTCCCTTGTATTGCTGTCTTCTTGGGAGTGGTTTGGGACTCTTGGCTAGCATGTTCAGGGCTTGCACATTCCTTCCTTGGCGATAACCCTAGATGGTTTTCCTCCACAGTGCAAACCATATTATGATTCAGGGATCCAAAAGATACCAAGAACCATATGCTTCCTTTTCACCACATCTTAAAGTTATACATGTTGGTGTTAAACTGATCCATCTGCTTTTCCATTGTCATTGTACTATGGGTTCTGCTTTTGAGTGCAAGCCTGTTTTTCTCAGATTGTCATATCCACTGATTTTAAAGTCCATTAAATTTTTTTAATGTTTTATTTGACTCCCCATCAATGGCATTTTAAATCAAAATAGGGACTCTTAGAGGGAGCTCTGGTTTAGCAGTGAGGTGAGGGCAACAGAACACACAATAGTTTTGTGTTGGAAATGCCAAATTTGACATGGTTATAGCATAATCCAAATGAGGGGGGTCCTATAGACATTTAATTATGCTTGTTTAGAGCTCCGGAGAGAGTTTTGAGATAGAAATGAAGGCTTGCAAGACATCGTAATGTAGGTGGTGATGGAAACCATGGGTTAGCACACAAGAAGAGAATATAGAGTGGGAAGAAAAGAGGGAATGTGGTAGAACTTGGGAGAACATTGGCATTAAGAGATAGGAGAGCAGACCAGGAAGCAGAAAAAAAGTTAGCAGTAGCAGAGTAGGAGGAAATCCAGTAAACAGTGCTGTTATGGAAATCAAAATAATAGACATTTCAAAACTGGGGGAGGTTAATAGCATCAAATTCTGGAAAGAGATAAAATAACACAATGGCTATCAAGTAGGGTAAGTTAGGGATTGGCAAACTTTTTGTAAAGAGCAAGCTAGTAAATATTTTAGACTTTTTGGGCAATACTGTTGCAACTAGTCAAGTCTGCCTTTGCAGAGTGAATGCAGCCACAGACAATACATAAATGAATGGCTGTGTTCCAATGAAACTTTACCGACAAAAACAAGGGGTGGGCTGTCAGCCTGTGCGCCAAAGTTTGCCATCGCTTGCTATAAAGTATGGATTGCAGTTTACTGATGACCTTGTCAAGAGAAATTCCTGTACAGTGGTGGTGGCAGGAACCATACTGCAATAACTGAGGAAGTGGAGATGGAAGATGCAACAAGATTTTCTGAAGCTATACTGTAAATAGGAGAACTTAGAGGGCTTCACTGGGTTCAGAGAGGGTTTGCAGTCTTTCAGAGAAACTCTTGCACTCTCATGGGGGAAGACGGTAATGTTATTTGGGAATATTTATAAAAGATGGCCTATATTCAAGCTTCTTGTCAGCTGCCACCAGAGCTTCAATTGACTTGTTCAGGCTTAATGAATATTTATTAGGAAAATTGTAATTCAACCATTTTGCTATAGGATTGAAACTCAGTGAAACCACTACTGGGTAATTTTTCCAAAGCTGCTGACATGGGGAGAGGATTATTTCTTAGGCTGTCATTGTAGGTTGTTTTACACGTTTATAGCTAGGACATCCTGAATCAACAAATAAGCAAATACCTCCTGCTCAGAAGTCGGAAAGACTGGCAAGAAAATGGTCATTCTGAAGTTCTCAGCGGCTATATGCTTTCAGGGGCCCTGCATGACTCCTCAATTGCAATGGCTCACGGCTTTTGAGGCACAAAGAAAAATTTAGTTAATTCCCCCACCTCTGATTGTATTAGGAAGAAGGGCAAGTTCAAGTGAAGGGGCAAAGGGAAATTCTTCCTTTTGGGCTTTTAAAGTATTTTCTCTGAGCAGAGCAATAGACATAAATGAATGCAGATTCTTTTTAGTCATCATCTACCTTGTACCAAGACTGTAAGCCTTCTGAGGGCAGGGGCCAAGATTGCTCCTTTCTCATCTAGCAAAGAGAGGCAGAGAGTGTATGCCCTCTCACAACCATCCTGTCCGGGCAACGTTTGGTTATAATAACAATGGCTGTCAGAGAACTTGGGGAATCTTGCCCATTCAAATGAATTTGTGAACCCTCAGCATTGAGTATGTTGAGTATGTGGCAGTAGGTTTGGGACAGTGATCAACCCCTAAAGCCTCCCTCAATCCTCTCTTGACAACAATGCTCTCCCTGGAAACCTTTTGAGAAAGTCTGAGTGCCCCTGTCTTTACTGAAAGTAAATGGCTTGTCTGACCCTTGATCTTAGGTGTGCAGGAAGTCTCCTAGCACTTCATAGCATTTTTAGTTCTGGAGGCAGGTTTCATTAATTCTTTGTGCCACCCAGAGAATCTGAATTCAGTTGTGGGCGTTCTACACCTCAGCTGCTGAGTTTCAAGTCTGCCAAGTGATCTGATTATAAACTGGTCCCAGGAACCTCACTCCAACAGGGTGAGAACAAAAGGGGTGGAGTATTCTCCAGATTCACTGACAAGCTCAGATTTTGAAAGTAACTCAGTAACAGTAGGCTTTGGTAGTGTTTGTGTTACAAATGGTTCCTGACCCTTGTGAGATAGCATATTAATACATTTTCTGCTTGATGGAGTCTGAATTCTGAAGAATAACAGTTTTGCTTCTTGCTTCTCAATTTGTTCTCCTCTGTGTTCATTTTCTGAAGTCGCAGTTGACCCTTTCCCTCATCCAATAGGAGGGAGACAATTTGCTGCAACATTTCTCCCATGATCTTACTAAGGTTTCCTTAAATACATTTGTCCTTCCTGTTTGAAGATTGTTCTATTGACTGAATGCGATCAGATGTGAGTCTTAGCAGGGCAAGAATACTGATGAGGAGACCAAGAGGCATTCTTCTTTTGTGCACAGGGAGAATGTGCTATTTGAAATGCAAGACACTTTTGAAGACCTGATTGGCAAGGCTGACTCTATGTATAAGCAAAATTTCTAACTACCTGTAGTCCCATTTGATAAATACTAAAAGGACCCCCTTTTAATTCCCCCTTCCTCCAAGGAGAAAAAAAACACAAAATCCCACCTAAACCCAAATAGTCCTCCATTATCATCTGCCACAGCACCTGAGATTAACTTCTCCTCTGGCGGTAAGGAATTGAAACGGCTGTTAAAACGTAAATCTATTATTTTGGAGGATCCAGGGACATTGTTTGGTACTTGAACTGATTTCATCAGTCCCCAAGGGGGCCATCACTCTAATCTAGTTACTGAACTTGCTCGCAAGAATCAGTTGTCTTCTGGTAGGACTGCCACAGGTTGCTTAATTTTAAAAAGCAGTTGCAGAATTATGAAGTGTGAATGGCTTCACAGCTATTTAGCATTTCAGAGCACAGTGACAATGGTAGTAATTATGATGATGCCTACAGTAGGCCAAGCTGTCCACAGTGTGATTATATCAGCCTTCACTTCTGAATTTTCTCAGTCTTCCTTTTCCACTCCCATTTTCTTCTTTTTTAAGCTCTTGTGTTCCTTGCTTCCTAATTCCTTAGCCGCAGATATCTTTTTTTTCCTTTATTCTTCTAGCATGTCAGCTGTACTTTCCTTCTTTTCTGGCTCAGTTGCAAACTATCCCCTCTGTTTTCCTCCTATCATTATCCCCTGTTCTCTAAGCTGGTCATAATACAAACTGGTGTACATTTAAAAACTTGCTTTATTTATTGCATAAAGTTGTGTTCCATATTCAGAATCTACAAATCAGACTAGATCATTAGCTTTTCATTTCTCTGTAAGAACGATTCTAAAATCAGTATAGTCCTAAATTCATGATTTCTTCTCCCACTCTAGATGAGTGATCCTCGGTGGAATAAAAGTTTTCCAATTAGGAATTATTATTGGTCATTAAAGCAGCAGCACAAAACTTATCTAAGCAATTAACAGTACTAGGACATATATGTTATGATGGCCTAGGAAAGTAATTGGGAGTATTTCTGAAGGTCAATAATCCTGAATGTAGGCACTTCCGTGGGAGATGAGTTGCGGAGATGAGAGAATTGAAGACCAAGTTTAGAGCCAAGACAGGCCTTTGGAAAGGAGTCCCAAAGGGTGGAGGAGACAAAGAATGGGAAGGGAAGATCCTAAAGGGAAACTAATCTAAGGCCTTTGAGGTTTTGCTTAAGCTGAGGGGTCTGAGCCTGACTGCAGTTGCAGTTGGAGTGAAGAAAGGAGTAATCTTCAGTGAAAATCACCAGTAAGGTGACTGTTACATCATTGGCAAAGCTTCTAGGGGAAGTCAGTTAGTGAATAACTTCTTGGCATCTGCATCCACGTAAACTTTAAACATCTAGCCAAAGCACAGAAACAGAATTCTTTCTTTACAATTTTATTTACAAAATGTATTAAAACTTTGTACAATACCTCATGGCAATGAGGCTCTGTAATTTATGCCCACACATGCAATTTATGCTTTTACAGCCATTAGTTTGCTTGGCAATTTTTCTGTTCACTGAAGTACAGCTTTAACAACAAAAAGAAAAGAATTGGAAAAGAATCCTCAAGTGACTACTGCCAAACTCCCATAGCTTGAAGTTAGTAGCAGAAATTTGAAGCAATCAATGTTTTTTTAAACATGCAAGTTTTTTTTTTTTAAATAACAAACCAATTTACCCGCCTCTTCATCTCAGTGAAGTTTCCTCTCTGAAAAACTGATTTGAGTTAATAAACATACATTTTTCTTTATACAGTGCCTATGAAAACGTTTGTGTGTAGGTTGGTTGGTTTGTTTTATACAACTTCATGTTCACACAGCGTGAGCTTCCCGCGCTGGGACATTATAGCATTCGTAAGTTGAAAATCACAGTTTCATGAAAACAAAACAAAACAAAAACACAACAGCTTTCTTTTTTTGTTCAATATCATTTGAAATTTGACAAGTGAGTTATTTGCTTATGACACCATTTTTGGAATGAAAGTTTATATTACACTTTTCTGGAAACATTTCATTGGAACGATACTTCTTTCTTTCTTTTCTGAAGACAAGAGCAAATATGCAGCGAGTCAACTAAAGCATCTAAGGGTCACACTTGGGAAATGAATGCGAGCTCCTAGTTTTTGCAGTCTGGAAACTTCCCAATGCACGTTACTGATGAGAGCAAACTACTGAACTACAGGAAGCATACGTCTTTATATAGGAGGTAATTAGTGAGTGGAGACTATTTCTTCAGACTGTTCTGATGATGCCAACGGCAGGTATGCAGTTAGTTACTTGATAGCCTATGGAGCAGTGGAGCGATCTGAGAGAGTCAATAGAGAGACTGCTCCAAGCAAGGATCTGGGAGTGATGCTGAGGCCCTCAGATTAGCAGTAGGTTTGGGAATGCATTTTAGTCTTTGCAAACTAGAAAAGATCACATGCAGTCCAATGGAGAGCCATGGGCAGTAGCAGGCAACAGCTAGCAGGACAGACCTAGCAAGAGTAAAGTCAGACTGAAAACTGGTCTGAACCTGCTGTTCCGCCTTGCAACGCGGTCCTGTCTCCGTGGTGTACACTTGAAAGGCATACTTAGCAGAGAAAGCCGAGCTAAACACAGTGTTGTTTCTGAGATATTCTAAACACATCTGGGAGTATAGGCAGCGTTTCCCTCACCTCAATGCTAAATACGCAGCTCTATTGACTTAAAATGCACACTGAAGCAAGAAAAACAGATCTGTGAGCTGAAATTCCAGACTTCTTGGAAAGCCCCGGGATCCATTCTAGGAAAGCACCAAGAGGTAGCTCCTGATAGTGCCCCTCCCTTGCTACACACAAAGTCAATTTCGAAAGCTCTGTTAATCTCTTCGAGTGGGAAGTTACCAAAGCGTTTTCACAAAACCATTTCCAGAACACAGAGAAGTCACTGTTTAGTCCCTTTTCCAAAGTGTTTGAATTTTCTTAAGTGTTGCATTTACATTCTAAAGATATACACATTTCAGCAACATTGAAAGGAAATAGGGTGCACAGAACATCACCACCAACAGGAAATACCAAAAACATCTGGTCAGCAGATCCTAGAAGAAATGCCAGTCCGTCTTCCCAAACACCGGGAGACAGATTTTTTCTTTTTAATCAGGAGAAATTAATTCTTTTAGCTTAGATGGGCCTCTTTGATGAATTGGAATTTAAATTTGTGTGTGTGTGTGTGTGTGTGTGTGTGTGTGTACTAAAGAACATGGCGTTTGAATACTCTGCAGTGGTATCAAAGAATGGCTTTTGTTGAATTGACTTAATAAAATTTTTTTCACATACTGGAATCTTGCATGTCCATTTTTTGTTGGTTTTTATTTTAATTATTTTTTCAAGCAAAGCAAAAAGATTTCAGTGATGGTTTGCATTGTCGCGAGTCTCAGAGTGTTCCATAAGGCACTGAAGGAAAAAAAAAAAAATCAGTTTTTCCTATTGAAAGGTCATTGCACCATCAGCAATATTCGTGTCAAGCCCGACACCAAGGAGAGTGAAATCTGGCTCAGGATCCTTGAAGCAGCCACGTTTTCGGTGATTTCCTCTCATCACATGCCTCCAGTGGGAAGGGATCTGCAAAGGCAAATGGATATTTAAATTTGAAGGGGCTTTCTATTAGGAATTGAGAAGTTTATAATGGCTCAGTCTATCTTGAACAAAACTATGGCTGTTTTCTCAAATTGGCATTTTTGGGGTTGCGCCTCATTTATTTGACTGACTAAGTGACAGGTCTGGTTACATTCTCTACTGTATGTATTGCACTTAGGAATATGCTAGTATTGAATGAAGTTTAAGTCAAGGCTTTAATCACTTATGATGTAGGTATACCAGAAAGTTTCCATAGCATTTTAATACAGGTATTCACGAGAACAAAAAGAGTGTATTCTGATTGCAGAAACTGCGACAAAGGATTGTTTACCCAGGACAGAGGGTAAAGAGTATTCTACGGTTTATTGAATTCAAATCCATTTTAACTGTGAGAAGAAAATAGTTTGCTTATTGCTAGAAAGGTGAGCAATTGTTTCTCTTAATACCTACAACCTTAGTTACTAAAGTCTGAAAATAGCACTGGGACTTTAAAGATACAGTACATTCCAGGAAGAGGCCAGAGCAGTGATATCCACGAAGGGGACTTGGCATCAGTGGGGTCTTTGACCTGAAATTATGGGCCTGATTGAAATGCTGATAGTGTCTTCTTTTTGGAGGCACTAACTGTTGCAGGGATTCATTTGCCCCTGACTATGAATACTGTAGTACACTTTCTTACCTCCTCTTCAAGTTCACGTCCCTCTCTTTATCCTTTCCTTCTACGCTAATGAAACTCTTGTTTTTCTTCTAAATTAACACTGAATTTTATCCCAAAAGATTGACATAATTATGATCTACCACTGGCCCTGGAGTAAAAGTATCTGTAAAAAGAATGTCAAATATGCACCTGAAGGCCAGAAGCATCCTAGGAGGGTAGAATAAGACTAACATGAAAGTCGACAAACCTGTCCCTTGGCACCCCTAAGTCCTGAGTCATATCTATCGCCGAAGCTTGGGTAAGTTTTTTAAATCTATGACAGAAAGATCAAAGTCTCCTCCTATCTCCCCAGTGGGCATGGGATATCACTAACTAGCGACATGCTTTGGGAAAGGAGCCCAACCTCTCAGTGCCTCTGTTTCCTGCTTTTAAATGGGGACAAATGAAGGATTATCACTGAGGTAAAAGTCCCTTGGGAGAAAGAACATCGTCACCTTGGTTATCCAGACATGCTTTTTTCCTGCTTAACATAAAGTGAGTTCTTCTAAGCTGAAAAACGTCTCCAGTAAGCATGCCTATGCATAGGCTACGGAAGGAAAGTGGATCACTTTGAAAATGGGCTCCATGAACAAAGCTAATATTGCAAATATTTTTAGGATGACTAAACAGAACTCTCCTAGAGGAAAAACGAAAATATTTTCCCCTAACTTCAGGCATCTTGAGGTCTTGCAAAGAACAGAGATTTCAACAATATTTTTGAAGAAACCAAAGAAGCCAGAAGTAGTTTGGAATCGCAATTAGGAAATTAGAAATAATTTCCTAAAACAATTAGCAGAGTCCACCCTCGGTGCAGTGAATGTGGAGCGCTTGATGGGCAGTCACCTGCCAAGGCATGCTTGGGAGGCTACGCTTCCAGTGGCTGGTCAGTAACCCAGAGGCGTTCTGCTACCTAGTGGGAGTTAAACATGATCTGAGGCCGAGGCATGTGTTTCCACAATAAGTCCAGTAATCCTGATGTAACTATCATCCATAGAAAATGAGAAATGACTCCCTCATCTTTTATAATCCTGATGTAACTATCACCCATAGAAAATGAAAAATGGCTCAGGGCAAATCACCTGCAAAAATATGATATAGTGAAATCCTATTAACCAGATTTCACTATATCATAATTTTACAGGTGATTTGCCCTGAGTCATTTTTCATGAGCAATTACTGGTACAATAAACCCCCAAGGTGGGCTCTGATAATTAGTAATAGAAGTAAAATCTCAGGGTATCTCTTGATGTTGGTGCCCCTGGATAGACCCTGACAGATTTAGGCCAACTCAGAGAACTGCAAGCCTAATAACTAGGTAACAAATTAGAAGTCACCAGGAGATATTCTAGACCTTCTTGGGAAATAAAAGATGAATGGGTGAAGAGCTCACTCTTCACTTAACCAACATTCTCCTAATGTCACATCACCAAATTGGCTGAGGAAAATAGAGAGATTTCAAAGCAGCTTGCTTTACGCCTCTTGACTAACACAAGTGAGGTTTTCTCGGCATCTTATGAGGCTTTTGCTTCTTGTCTGGAGACTTTGTACAGGCTTGGAGGACAGATTTGTTTTCAGATGCTCTTCCCAAGCTTTCTTTTCACCCTAGAGATGGTTGCCAAGGTTCTAGGTAATTGGGTCGTAACCACATTGTCATTGGAGTCTACTAAAACGTGGCTGTTGCCTCAATTAGCCTGAATTTTGCTTCACAAAAGTGAATTAACTCAGATGAGTAAAGGAAAGCCTGAAGTTGTGGCATATTAGTTTCTGAGACTTTCCCCTCAGGTTTGATGTTCCAGGCCTCCAGTTTTGGACGGCAACATTATGCCCTAACAAACGTTTACTGATCCCAGTTTCTTCCCTTTAATTTCCTTCCTTCCTGCCTGTCTTCCTGCTTTTCTTCCCTCCTTCCTTTCTTCCTCTTTCTTCCTGTATCTCTATACCTCTTTCTCTCCCTTGCTTTTTTCTTCCTTTCTTTCCTTTCCATTTCCATTTCTATTTTTTTTTTTTTTTGAGATGGAGTTTTGCTCTTGTTTCCAGGCTGGAGTGCAACGGCACGATCTTGGCTCACTGCAACCTCCGCCTCCCGGGTTCAAGCAATTCTTCTGCCTCAGCCTCCTGAGTAGCTGCGTTGACAGGCATGTACCGTCACGTCTAGCTAATTTTTTATTTTTTTAAAAGTAGACACAGGGTTTCTCCATGTTGTTCAGGCTGGTCTTGAACTCCTGACCTCAGGTGACTCACTCATGTTGTCCTCCCAAGGTTTTGGGATATAGCCGTGAGCCACTGTTTCTGGCCCCTTTCTTTATTTTCTTAAGTTACATTCTCTGAGATTATTTTCTCTAGAATCTTTCTACTCCTGGGACAAGCAGCATTTGCATGACCTGGGGGCTTGTGAGAAATGTAGACTCTCAGGCCCCATCCCAGACCTGCTGGATCAGGATCTATATTTTTAAAAGGTTCCCACAGGGGTCGCATGCACACTAATGTTTAATGAATACTGCTCTGGGACTTTAACAAGAGTCTGAGGCTATAGTATTTGGGTAGTAGGGACATAAATTCTCAGATGGAATAGTTGATAAAAAGAGTCTGGAGATCATGTGACCCTGAGCCCTGATATAATTCTGTTTCAGAAGAATTCTTTCTAGGGAAAGTAGTAGTGATTGAATATTCAATCTTGTGTGGAGTGCATAAGGAATGGGACATATGGAGGCTCGGTGAAGTTCCTCAACACTTTTTTGCGGACAAGAGGAACAGAAACTCAAGATCTGCTCTCCATTTGACAGGATACCATTAGGATTTCAAGTTTCCTGGAGGACATCAGGCCATGGATGGTTAGAATTAGCATGGTTTAGCAAAGAATATGGCTATAGGCAGAAGAGCTGTGTTCTAGTCCCAGAACTGCCACTACCTAACTGTGTTGCCTTGAGTAAGTCACTTGATGGGCTGGGTCTTACTGATAACTGCCTGATCTGTCTTATCTCGAATAAGCCAATAGATGTGAGAGCACTTGGATGACTGCTACACAAATTTAAGGTGTATTATTTATTTGGATACCAGAACCTCAAAATTTGGGATAATTAAGTGGGATTGAAATTGCTCATGTCCAGCAAGCATGCCTATGTGTAGGCTAAAGAAAGAAAGTGGATCACTTTGAAAATGGATCATGTATTCAATATTGTAATGGACCTACAGCACCTACTCAAGAGTAAAACATTTTAAGCACATTGAAACATTAAATGCTTGCATGCAAACAATGCAATTACAGATGAATCCATGTATTGTACATCCACCAATGGGAACACTGTCAGCAGATTGGTGCAGTGTGCTGAACATGTTGTGGCAAAGGCAAGAAGAAAGAACAACCAGCAACTTCGCTGGACAAAATGATGTTTTCCATGACCAAGGCAAATGATTTATTTGAATGAAACATTATTTAAAAATTGGCTAAATGTAAATCCACAATGTGAACCGTAAGATCAAAATGCAAATGCAGCTGGGTGTGGTGGCTTGTGCCTGTAATCCTAGCACTTTGGGAGGCTGAGGCGGGAAGATCACTTGAGGTCAAGAGTTGGAAACCAGCCTGGCCAACATGGTGAAACTCCGTCTCTACTAAAAATACAAAAAAAATAAGCTGGGCATGGTGGTGTGTGCCTATAATCCCAGTTACTTAGGAGGCTGAGGTGGGAGAATCACTTGAACCTGGGATGCGGAGGTTGCAATGAGCCAAGGTGGTGTCACTGCACTCCAGGCTGGGTGATAGAGTGAAATTCCATCTCAAAAACAAAACAAAACAAAACAAACCCCCAAAAACCCAAAAACAAAAAAATTAAAAAACCACAAATGCACTTGTAGAAATCCTAGCATATTGGCAATTACTCCTGAGGGCAAGATCGCCTAAAATAAGGGGTATGAAGTTGCTTATTGTTCTGTTCCACTTCCGATAGGCATTTTAGTGATGACAAATGCACTTTAAAGTAACAAGACTATATTCTTTTAAAAACGTCCAGAACAGAGACATTATCCTAATTCAAGCTTGCATTTGAACATGTCTGAATTATTGGTGGAGTTTGTATTCGCCAGAGTCAAGGTGGCAACACTCAGGTTCATTGAAATATGAATTACGGCTTGGCTAGCAGCAGGGAGCCTAGACTGTCCTTTGAGAGACAATTACCTGCGCATCAGTTCCAAGGAAGGGACACTGAAAGAACTCACGGACTTAATACATTGTTTACTTAAAAGAACCACCTCTCCCTATGGAAGTGCTGTATTACTTGAGGTGGCAGTGCCTCACTTGTGTTCCTAATTTTAATGTCTGTTCCAGAGCAGCTACTCTCTCTAGAGATTCATTGGCTAACACGGTAGCCACTGGTCATGTGTGACTACTGAACATTTGATATGTAACTAATATGAGTCAAGATGTACCATAAGTATAAAATATACCTCAGATTTCCAAGATCAGTGTGAAGAATGTAAAATTTCTCATTTTTTAAATATCGATAACATGTTGAAATGATTTTATTTTGAATATACTGGGCTAAATACAATATGTCATCGCAATTAAATTCACTTGTTTTACTTTTTAACTTGTGACTATTAGAGCATTTAAAATTGTACACGTGGCTCATGTATGTGGCTTGCATATATTTTCTACTGAACAATGCTGCTCTGGAGAATTGCTTTTCCTTTTGGGTCACAGACCACAATTTAATTACAATCATTCTATTAGAAAAGCACCGCTGCCTGACAAGTAGCACAATCATTGTTTTCAAAGAATCAAATGGTTGCAAAGAAGAGACAATGCTTTAAACAATAAACCAAACTTAAAAAAAAAGAAAAAAAGAGATTGACATACAGTAATGTAAAGCTGATTATTTTACTAGACCTTAACCGTACCCCTAGATCTTAACACTCTCTGTTCCATACACGTTGTAGCCTTCTCTGTATGTAGCATAATTCTGAGTGTTGGTGGCAGGAGCAGGCTTAAAGTTTTGGGTGTTCTTTGTGAGTTTCATGCGTTTGGACTCTGCCCGTGATTTGTAACAGAATTCTATCAAAGCCACCATCATGGCCAGCCCCAGACCTCCAACAAGTATATAGAAAACGCCTGCCACATTGCTCAGGCTCAGAGCGCTGGTCTTGTCCTAAGAGAAATGAACAATGTGATTAGTTCTTGGGAAAAACAAAGGCAATGGAACATTATCATATATTACAACAGCATAGGGTAGTTCTAAATTGTAAAATTACTAAACATTGATGTAAGTGTTATGACTCAACTCTGGCAACTGGCTAATGTTTTGCAATGACCAGCAAGATGGTAGATTGTGCTTCTGTTGACAGTCTTTATCCTCACCTAAATGTCCTTTTATCTTGACTCCTTATGTCCCTTAGTGCCTAAAAGTGATGTTCAACAATTAATATAACAGCACTTGGCCATGGGAATAAGACAGTAAACACAAGCATAATTTATTCCTCTGCCAGCCTCAATAAACACCATTTGTCAGAGTTGAGCTGTGACATAATCTCTATAAATGTAACACTCTTTTCATTTGGGAACTTGAAGCACTCTTTCCCCTCTCTGCCCCGCAACACCCCTTTCTCCCTTGCTCTGCCTGTGACAAACTTTGTGAACAACTAGTCTTTAAGATACAACATGATAATATTAGAGGTTCCTACTATTCTTATCTGGGGAGTCATTTTGCGAGGGTTTGCTTAAAAAGGGTTAACTCTCTCCTCTTTCCCCCAGTGGCTGAGAAATTGCTCCCTTTGGAGATTGGCTGCTAAATCCTCATCCTAGTTAAAATCAGGGCAGCAAGTCTTTGTGTTGTTGGAATAAGGGCACGGCACAAAGAATTGGCTCCATTCCATTTTCCTGAGAGTTTAAGGAAACTGTCAGGAGGATCCATGGGGTCCTAGATTGGCTCCATAGAAATCAGAAAGCTTTTCCAGGAGGATGATAATTTTTTAAAAAAATCCAGCTCATTTTTAGCTTTTACTCCAGGGAATGTAGAGAATAATTTTTAAAAATTACACTTATTTGCTTTCTATTTAACAAGGGGAAAAAATTGAGGAAGCCGGTCAGTGACTTTCAGGTCAAACTGTGCAAATCTGACTAAGCTATCTGCCTGTATGAAAAAGCAAAAACTGAATTGCTGAACAATGGAAAGAAAAAAGTTGGTGTCTTGAGCCCTACCTTGAGGTAGGACACACCAAGGGCCAGGAGTCTTTCTTTGAAGAAGAAATAAAATAAAATAGCAATTTGTAGTCTTTTTAGAGGGAATGTAACCATTTTGCTGCTGAATGTAATTGAATGGAATACTCAAATTGTTATGCCAGTGAATTTTGAGCATCGTATTCAAGTGACAACATGGTGAAAAGATGATGGCCATTGCTGACACTCAACACTCTGGTTCAGCTGGTCTTCGAATCATTTAAATACTTAAAAGTAAAGACAATATGGCCATGTTCTTCTGATCCTGTTTTCATAGAAGCCAGTCCTGTACTTGTTTACCTTAATAAAAAGTCCAATTGAAATTGAATTGCGTTCAGAAACGAGGTGTGGGACTGTCTCATATTCACAACAACCTTGCAAATAGTCACGGTTCTAGGATGAATGACAGCTAGACAAGTAGTAATAATTTCTATCACATATGAAACATTGAATTATCTCTTTAAAGAGGCTGCTGAGGCTATCTGCAAGGATGTTCCACAGTCCATTGGGAAACAGACCAATTTCTGGTAACCCTTCCTCTGCCATTAGATTTTTATATGTATGTGATATTTAATGGGGGGAGAGATCCTTTCACATAACCCACATAAGCTGTAGCAAGAAGAACAGTTTCAAGTTCCATGTGTTGTTTAAGTTTCACAAGAGTTATAGAATTCCCTGATGTGGGATGTAGAAAACCAGTAGCAAAATGGTTCATTGCACGGGGAAAATGAGTGGCATTTCATGAAATGAATTAACTGATACCACAATATTAGTCCAAAAAAAGGAAAGGCAAAAATTGAAACTAAAAAGAACTTTCTTAGGGGAGCGAAGGGGGGCAGGAAGGAGGCGGGGAAGAGTGTTTCATGCTTATCAATGTGATGTTATCCTGACAATGTATACTTTTAAGGAGCATGCGACTAAATTTTAAAAGTATTACGTACAGAGATTCAAATGACACCTTTGGAAGAGAGAAGTGTGACAGACTTAATGAGATTCGAGATCCAAATTAATGCTGAACTCAATACAACAGCAGCTGGCAGGAGGCTAATCATTCTGCTTACAGAGACCAGTCTTTGTTATTTATTTGTTTGACTGTTTTCAGATGGGATCGACATAATATATTAATAACCAAATGGATTTATAACTACAAAGTCTCTGACACTGTAAGAGGTTAAGAAAAAGTACTGTCACAAATAAGTCTTTTTTTTTTTTGGTGGTTGTTGTTATTGTTGTTATATTTTCTCTTTGAACTTTTGAAATGTGAAATACAGTAAAACCCCCTTATAACACAGCTCATTATTTTATAGCTTTGGAAATGCAATAGACCAGACTGAGTTTCCTAATCATAATAACAGCTCTAGAGTCAACAATTGATGTCACATGGCAGGCCTCTGAGGCTGGCAATTGTCTTATTCCTTTAGCGCTGTTGTTATAAAGGGGTCCCACTGTGTCAGGGAGTGTGTGTTGGGAAGGAAAGCCGTTTTAGGGTAGAAAATAAACAGTGGGTCAAAATGTGATTGCTAATCAGTACAAAAAGACCTTCAGCGACTGACCTTACTCCCGGAGTCCTTGGCTCCACATTCCCCCTTATCGTACCACCATTTGTTTTTCAGCTTGTCTAAGATGCCTTGTTCACTGAGTTTCAATACTGCAAGGTTTACAGGCGTTCTTCACGTGGGAAATAACATAAATAACATTATATTATGTTATTTTATGTTATTCAAGCTTCAAACTACTTTAAAACTATAGAAAGCGATAAAGCAGGGGGCCCTGGCCACAGAGTAATTTTAGACACTGCAGGCAACCTGAGCATTACCTTATAAAAAGTTAACACTACAGCAACGCTATATTTACCAGGGCCTGCCCATATCGCTTTGAGTAATCGGCACACACTGTTAAATAATGAGGATAGAAAAAAAGGCACTCCTCAGATAGGCTGTGTGTGGTGAGGAGGGTCTCCCCTCAAGTGACAATTGTCGGCGGCAGCTTGCAGTAGCTTTGTGAAGGAGATGTGTTAGGTTTGATCTAACTGGGTGTCTTGTTGTACTTCCAGACAGAAAGCAAATTTTTTGGAGGAGTCAGGAAAAGGACAGACCTAGAAGGGGAAGTGTTTCCATATTGTGGACCGAGACAAATAGACAAATCCGAACAGAACTGAAAATAGAGTCTACTTAAGTAACATGCCTTCTAATTAATTGTCCTTTACCACACAAGTCTGTTGCCCAGCTGAAAATGATCTCAGAAAGAACTGTACTACATACATGTCCTTACTCCACAAACATGTAGTCTAAATGCTTATGCACATACTGGTCTTAGTATTAAAGGTATATTGTGGACCTCTGTTTTGGATAAGGGGAGTATTTTCATCAACGTAAAAACTGGTCTATGGATTGTTTTCGAGTTACTGATTGGCTGTCTCTCTGATATGGACACATGTCTGTGGTCAACTTAGATCAGCAGGTGGCAAACCACATTGTTTCAAAATGGATTATTAATATGGCAGGACCTAAACCAGCAAAATGCGTCTGCCACTGTTGTGTAATGCTGTAGAGAAATAGTTTAGTGGTTCTAGTAAGATAGGACCCTTAACTAAGAGGCTAATATATATCCCCAGGAGGCCAAGCCACTGCTCCTTAGTCCTTCACTGCTTAAAATATAAGGACTACATTCAGAGCCACTGGGCAAGTGTGTGAAACCCTACTGGTTCTAGGATAAAGATTTTCTCCCTTATAAATTTCTTCAGCTGTAAAATGGGAATAATGACCTTTATCCTGTCTTCTTTCTAGAGCGATTAGATCTTAAATGAAGAATCTTGAATGACTTTGGCTAAAAAATATGCCATGTAGAGAGGCTGGCATAATTCTGAGGCAATAAACTGTGTGTTCAGATTCATGGGAGCAATATTGCCAAATACTAGTGCATGTCGGGTTGAATGTCACTAACTTAAAAATAGGAAGGCAGGCAAATTTATGGAACTGTGAACATGCCATAACAATTTCTTAGCCTATTTTGGATAAGTTGGACCCACTAACACATCTAGTCACTATAAGACTTGCTATTGTCACCAAGATCTGGCCTCTATCATAACAAGTCCCTAAACCTATTTTCTTTCTTCTTTCATTTGCTGTTTAAAACAACAGAGGGGCCATTTTATCTTCGAATATTCTGAGAAATATATAATCATTTAAAAATAATGCAATTTCAGAGTATTTGAGTTTTGAATAACTATAAATCTTTAGTGTCAGGGAGGTAATTTTCTTGGTTAGCTCAGTGCCTGGCAGCCAGAATATTTGGATTTTGTATCTCACCAGGAAATTGGGATCCTTTTATACTTTAAAAAAGTTCCTTTAACCAATGCTCGGAACCTCAGGCTTCTCAAATGCTAACTGGTCGATTGGAATGCAGAGCACTAAAAATATACTCAAATAAAACTTTGAGCCTCTTTAAGATATCATTGGCAGTGAAAGTTAAGTCAGACTTTCAAAGGGCAGACAGACGGGCCATCGATGGCCCTGAGGTTACTGTTGGCATTGCCTTCTCCCCTATTCTCCATTGTCTGACGCTCCTCTCTCTCCCTCTCCCCTGCTGTTGTCCTGTCACTACCACTTCTGCAATGCTATGCCTTAAGCCAGGCACTCGCACCAGGCTCAGCAATGTAGCAATTAGCTTGGCATACAGTGGAAGCTGCTTTCCAATGGCATATGGGTGACTGGGCTCATCAGGACCACAGGAGAAACTACAAAGCAATTTCTTCCTCCTTTCTGTGCTTCCTATTTTCTTATTGCAAAGGGCCCAGTGTCCTCACAGTGCTACCTGCCTAAGCCCTTACCCGGTCCTGTTCTCCCTCCAGGTACTATGTTTTTCAAACTACTTCATTCGGTTTCTTCAGTACTGCTGCTCAACAGATCTTAGGAACAGAGCAGTCTGATTAAAGGTACTCACACATAAGGTCTAACAGAGATTTCACTGCCCCTAGAGATCCTAGTTTCAAAAGAAATTTATCAACCCTTAAGTGAACTATGTTCATAAAAGTATGGCATGTCAGTTTAGAGCAGTTATTCTCAAAGTGTGGTCCAGGAACCCCTGGAGGATCCCTGAACCCCTTTCATCAAAGGATCTGTGAGGTCAAAACTATTTTTATAATACTAAGGCATTATTTTCCCTTCTCACTATTATTCCTTCTTGATGTACAGTGGAGTTTCCTGGAGACCATATGATGGGTGAAATTACAATAGATTGATTGAAGAAGCAGAAATGAGAATCCCATTCTCTATATTATACCAGATATTAAAGAGAGTTACGGAAATATAGACAGTGCCATTCTTCTCACTATTCTTTTTTTAAGGAAAATAGTTATTTTTTTATAAAAGTATATGATTTATGTTAGCATATATTGGATTTATTATTTTTTAGATGAATCAATGAATATATTATTTAAAATTTTTTCAGTTTTAATTTCTGATGTGGTAAATATGAATAGACGTAACACACATAAATAAATCTATTTGGGGTTCTTAATCGTTTTTAAGAGTGTAGAGAGTTCCTGGGACAAAACATTTCAGAAACACAGGTTTTCGAGGAGGGAAGGCTATTCCCGTGCTGAGCGGCCACTGTCCACTCTTGCCAAAACCCAGGCTCAGTACATCAGTTACTTAGCATCTTACTTCTGAACAATGCCTTATCCCTGCCTTAGACCATCTAGTGGCTTCCACAGACTGGCTAGTAACTGCTCTTCACTCCCATGGCCTACACCATTACAGTGTAGGTTATTTTAGAGCAATGGTTGTCAACCAGAAGCCATTTTGTCTTCCAGAGGACATCTGGTAATGTCTGGAGTCATTTTTTGTTGTCACACCTGGGTGGGGTGGATGCTACAGGCATCCAGTGGGGAGAGACCAAGGATGCTGCTAAATATCCTACAATATACAGGACAACCCCCACAACAAAGGATTATCTGGCATCAAATGTCAGCAGTGCCAAAGTTGAGAAATCCTGCCTTTGAGTATCCAGACCTCCTATGAGATACCGTAGGACTTTAGAGAATTCTGACAAATGACCTACTCTTAGAAGTTTAGTCTTGGATCAGAAAAATAATCACAGGGTTTATGAAACCTTCCAGGGAACCAGTGTGCTTTTGGGAACTTCTAAATAAAAATGAGGGAGAAAAACAAACATTTCAAGCAGCAGCACAGCCAACAAGCATAAAAGCTGTAATCAGAAATCACAGATAATACCACTTAACAAGGTTAGAATAGATGGCAAGAAAAGAAAGTACTTTAAAACCCAAATCTCCTAGAACTCTATGTTGCTGTGGGGTAGACTAAATTCCTGAGATGGCAGAGGAAAACTGCTTTTGTCCACATGATTTTCTTTCTTACTATAACTTATTAGATGTGTTACCTAGCCCAATCTAACTAACTGAAGGTATTGACACCCTCTCCCCAACACACACACACACAAACACACACACACAGAGTCACACTCTTACACTTTGGTATTTTGAAGTAAGTGGAAATAGGTGGGCATTTGATCATTTTGAATGTCATTTTCTCCATGAAGCCATTTTTGCTTTTCAATGTTTTCTGTCTCCTCCATCATCATCTACCTTGCCTTATTATTGATGCCTATGTCTTCTGTCTCCCACTACACTGTGTGCTTCTTATGGGTAGGGAACATGGCTTATGTATTTGTATCACCATTTGGGATATTTTTTTCAATAAATACTTGTCAAATCAATAACTCTTTTAATACTTTGTTTTCCAACCTACTATATTTACATACTTATTATTCTGATTATAATTATTGGTCAGGTTTCATGATCACCCTAAGAAGGTAGATTTATGGTGTCTATTTAATAAATAAAGAAATTGAGGCACAGATAGGTTAAATAATTTGCACAAGCCTGTGCAGCAACTGATGGGGCAGGTCAAAAGGCCAATTAATATACACTGAACTCTGTACTGTACATTGTCCAATGGAATAAACAAAAGGGTAGCATCCCTCTTTATTTTTGCTCTTTAGGCTTAGATGTTTGTGATAGTTTTATTTTCCTTTAGGGACCCCCATACTCCAAGTAACTATCAACCTAGCAATGGTGTATTTTGCAACTGGGGCCTTTTACTGTGGTGCAGCAATATGTCTCTAGTGTAATGTTTCAGAGCAATTACTGCAGGCCCTTAACTGGGACCTAAGAGAATTATAAGTCAGAAATTATTGTACTCACCTCAATAGAGAACAGAAAGAATTAAAACAAAGTAGGTCAGATTCCTATCGTGGAAATTAGTCAGGCTTTCTCCCCTCTGAAGGGCTTGCTATGAACTTTTGGCTGAGTAGATCCCTCCTGAGACAAAGACATGGGTCAGCAGGCTTAGGGAGAAAACAGGAGTGTTTTGTGACATAATTTCAGGGGGACTGGGAACATCCCTCTGTCCAAAAATCTTTATCTCACTGGCAGCTGAAATTCCTCTGTGAGAATTTCACATCTTTAAGTGATATGTTTTGTTAAAATACAAATCTTTCTGAGAAATGAGAAATGAAACAAAGAGTAAATATTTATAAACTACAACTCTTTGTTCTATTTTGTCCAAAAAAAATGTTTGAGATGGGGTGCAAGAGTGTAAGGTTCCCCTAAGAAAACACTTCATGGCATGTAAGTCATAAAAATGCATATAGATTGTTGACCAGATGGAGAGAGTAAGAAAAATGGGAATTAGATAGTCATTTAAAAGTATGTGAAGTTAATGCTGACTTGTGTCTCAATGAATGATTCCTCAATGTGGGGAACAGTCAGGGAATTACATCTGTCTGTTTTTTATATAGGGGGTACTAATGTAATTCATAATACTTTGATAATGAGTTCTATTTTTGAAGAAAACATTATTGGATTCTAAAAATTTCTGCTTATCTCTACCATCCACACCTGGCACCAACTCAGCTACTAAGACTGTTCACAATCCAAGGCCTCCACCTGCCAGCTGGTGGTCGCCTGGATTTCAGGCTCAGTTCCTGGGTTGTACCAATCAGCCATTTTAAAGAATCAATGTTATCTTAGTGATGGCCAGCCTTACATATGGAGACAGCTTTAGGATAAGTATGCCATTGATTTTTTTTTCTGTGAAAGTAGAAAATTTTAAGAAAACTAAAATAAAAACAACTTTTGATATATTTCAAAAGAACTGCTTAATTTATTTTAAAGTTTTAATTTCAAGAAATACTTAAAATAGTAAATAAATTAGCTTAGAATCAGATTGGATTCCTTATTATGAACAAAGAAATGGTGAGTGATGTGAGGCTGCTGAGCTTAGGAGAAAAGAAGGAAAATTGGGTCTTGTGAATTAATTACCAAGTTGATTCTGTGAAATAATCTGGTGATCCCGGAAGGGTAAAGAGAGGAATCTGTACTGTCAATATGGCTCTGGGCCTGAAACATACCAGAACCCACATGTAGTATGATTTAGTTCCCTGAATACTATGGGATATATGCTACTCTAAATGGCTTCACTTTTCCTTTCGTATGAGGGATGCCTAAAGAGCAAATGTCTGTTTAATTAATGATCCCAGAAGACCCTCAATGGTACCCTTAGGAGAGATGGATGTAGTGTATCTATCTTCCTCCTATGTCCTCATATGTGTAAATATGTAGGTTACGGAGAAAGACAAGGAGATCATAGAGAAGTAAAAGAAATATATGAGCAAGGATGGTGGATTTGCATAGTCAATTAGAAATCTGCTCTGACAACACATTATCTGGATGATGAGAATGGAAACTTATCACAACCTAAGCTGGAAGCCCCTCTCTCACCCTATCCCTTATCCAAACCCTTGCTCTAAGTTACTAACATTTGCTTCTTGGTATCTAGTAATTTTTGGGAAATAACTTTTTAGAAATATCTTTGGCCCAGTGGAAGGAGAACAGCCATCCTTTCTTTTTCTGGCTCTTTTACTGAAGATGTTTCAGGTTTTCACAATGACAAGGCATCTTTCCCAATCGTTCACTTGCTTCTCTAGCATTCTCTGGAAAAGCCTCAGCATCAATCACCTGGGACATAACAAGCATGTCCAGGTAGTCACAGACATCTCTTTCCAGGTTGGTTTTGCTTTATTAAGATGAAGCCACATTGATGATCAAGCAAAAGAAGAATATTTACTGAATGAAAGAATTTACTATGTGGTACTTTACATTCCTTTCTGTAGATTAACCTGGGATATGTATAATGAAGGGATTTATCTCTCTATATAGCAGCTGTTTGAGGCCATGGCAGTTCAGAATATGCCCTTGAGTACACTAGTGTCTGAAGCCCTTTAAAACAAATCTCTATCCCCTTGTTTTCACAGGGGTTCCTGAATGTAGGATTCTAGGAAAATGAGGATTTTATTTCAATCCTTCCATCCTTGGATCAGCCTGGGCTTTCTGCACAACCTGGGAGCACGTGCATATATGACTGCTGGCATTACTGAATTCTGGCAACCCAAATGATCCTCATTTAACAAGGGGCAGCTACAATGATTTGCAGTTATGCAGTGCTTAGCTGCTAGAAGCCATCTCTGACAGAGTATTTATATCCATGTAGTTCACGAATGTAGCTCAAATCTATTTAACTCCTTGTTATTGGTATAATTTAGTACTAGTGCAAAGAATAAATTCACAAATTCAGTAATGCATGCATATAACATTAAGAGTTGAAAGCTGTGAGTCATTTTACTAAGGGCCTAACAATGTTAGTGATTGAAACCTATTGATGAGTATCTGTGCTGCAGCAGCAGCCCCAGAAGCAACTCTTACATATATGGGTAAAGCCAGTGGGGCATTTCTAAATTACAGCCTCTCAAATACCGAGCATTAGACTCCTTGATTCCATAGGTTGTATATTTCACTGACAGATTGCTACTGAACTGCCAAACTGGACCTCTGTTCAACTTCTCCATCTATAGGTTGAACCCAAGTGTCTGGGAAGACCTCTTTCCCAATTTGTCCCTGACAGAGAGAAGGGGTGCAGGGAAAATGCTAAGTTTTGATCAAAATGTGGTCATAGACACTTGCTCAAACACATAGCTGGTATGAATTCACTTGAAAACTCTGTTTTAAGATCCACTGAAAAAATCAAACTATAAAATTTGGTTGGGTTTTATTATGTATAAGTGTGTTTTTCTTAGTTCATTGCAATGTCACCTAGAGAAGCATAGAATGAGGAGAAACAGATCTGTACCAGAAACTCATATGATGAATGTTTCTGAAGACATTTAACTCATTTCCCTGATCCTAGGCAAAATATGCATTGAGAGTTCAATCTGATGGGTGCCAACATCCTCTTTTATTTCCAATAGCCATCCCTTGACCATGACTCATAGAAAAATAATCAGTTTTAGCTAAACTCCTAGAAAAATAACCGGTTTTAGCTAGATTGCAACAAATGAACTCTATATATCAGATCTGAAATCAGATCTGGTTGCCATGCCAGGGCATATACCACCCTCTTTTAGCATACATTCTAGCATCTACACATCACATCTGCACTTCCAGCAGTGATGTTAGACAGGAATATATATATATATATATATATATATATATATATATATATATATATATATATATACTTGATGCCATTGCCTTAGGTCTATATTTTGAGTAATATTTGCTTCAATGCCAGATGAAATTAAGCAAAAAGGTGAATCCAGCACTTGGACAACACTTTTGCCACTTCTGATCAATGGGGATCAGCCTCATGTGCCAAGGGCCAAATGCTATACCGCTCTCTAGAAAGTCAAAAGAGAATGGATTTCAATTGTTCATAAAAGCAATTTGCCCCCACCCTGTTTCACCAACCCCAACTCCCACATTAAGAAAATATATTTCAATTACATCAAATTTTTCATGTTTCTTTTCCATGGCTGTCCTACCTTTCAGAGATTGTGTATAACTTTCTCTCCAAATGAAAGGAAACTGAATGATTTGGTCTTCAAAGGGCAGAAAGGGAATAAACATACACCATTTCACTACCATTGCAATGGTGTCTTTCCTCTTGGCAACTGTATAACAGCATTCTTACCTTCAGGCTTTTCATCCCTGTGGCTCTTTCTGTAGCTGTGGTGTTGGACATTTGACCATTATTTGTCAGTAAGAAACACATTCATGTTATCAGGATAGCACTAAAGGCAATAATAGTGTCCTAATCATAGAAACCATGTTAATGCCACAGTCAATTTTTATAAAAATCATTAGAATGGAATTATTTTAAAAAATGTTTTCTTTCTGGATTATATTTTTTTCCGGTGGTGGAATTTATTCTTTAGCATCATTTGGCAAAATCAATGGTTTTGGCAGCCACTGGACTGTTTCAGTTCTTAAGGTAACAGATCTCTTGCTTGAAGCAGCCACGTGAGAGAAAGTGAGGATTTGCTCTTGGGAAGAAGACCTGAGTAAGTTCAAGGAGCAAATTTAGTGACTATCAGGAAAGAAAACTGTCAGGTTCTTCATACTTCCACGAGGCAGTACCAGCATAGAATCATGCAAACCAACGAAGAGCGTAATATACTCACCCTACTCCTCGATCCCAAACCAGAGTCTTGGGGATTCACAGGAACTTCTGCTAAGACCCAGGAAGTGCCATCGATCTGTAATGATTCTTGCCTACACACATAACAGTGTCAATAAAGAGTCATTGGGATCCATCTTAACCCTGGGTATCCGAAATGTCTACCTTCAGGGATGGCTCCTGCCAATAAAAGGTCCATTTTGTTGCAGGTAAAGGCAGATGCAGATTCATATCCATTACCCATGGCCCAAGAAAGTCAAAGAATTCTGGGTGTGGAAGAGAAGTGGTTAAGAGATGGTGCATAGGAGAGGAGAATTGTAGACATACATGGAAGAAGAAGAAATACACACAAAACTGAAGATCTCATTTGCACCAATGAGAAATACAGTATAACCTCATTCATCTATGTTCTGCCAAATATGAAGCTGAGGGATTTTGGAAATGGGCTATCCGAGAGTATAACTTTTTACTATCTTTGAATAGGAGGCTTGCTAAGCAAATGCATGGGATTAAAACAAACAAACAAACAAACAAAGATAGCTAGTGATAGGGAGGAGGAACATGTTTTAATTTCTTCAGAGAACAAACTCTTTTTAGGTACCTTGACAGCACCTATGTGAAAGGAAACACAACTGATTTTAATTGCAGGTATTTTTTTGGAAACAATTTAAACAAATTCCCTAAGTTTTTTCTTAGCATCACATTGGTCAGTTTATTCTAGTTCCTATATATTTTTGAAGATATAGTAAAACTGCATTTCTCTATCAATATGCTATTAGTCATAATGAGCATCTTACCATTTACTGAAATAATGGAGGTTCAATTGCATAGCCCATCCTCCTCCCTCATTTCCTTATATGCCTCCCTCATTTCCTTATATTCCTTTCAAGTTAAGGCACCCACCTATCCTATAATTCTCATTGCAGTCAAGGGGTTCAGAATGGTCCCTTTAAATTTTCTGTTCCAATGTTGCCAAGAGCACACATGTGCTGATTTTAATCTTGGCATATATGGACACTGGGAGTCTATTTTAATTCCTAGAGAGAACTGAAATCTGGTATAATTCTAGGGTGAAGTTGGGTAGAGTTTGTAAGAACTTTCCACCTCAGTCACCACTAACTTGTTTCACTGACCCTACCCTCTGTAGTAAGGTAAGGCTAGACGGGAAAGTCAAGCCGGTGCCCTTTACCCAAGATTAAGGGAATGAAGTAGGGTGGATGGGGGGATAAGAACATAAATGTTTGAGGAGACAGGCAGCTGCAGAAGGAGGCTGATGTGCCTATGTGGTAGTTCTGCACATAAATTCCCCATTCTGCTGTGATTTACAACGATAGACTTTCACTGGCTATATCACAAACCCCTGGTGACCTGGGTTTATCATTGAAACAACCTACTGGCTCTTAATTACTGCATTTGCACACACATTATAATAAGGCATGAACACAAAAGGGTGATTTGCAGGTTAAAAATTCACAAACCACGGCTCTAATTTACATGATCCTTGCATGTGCATTTACAGTTCATCAAGAAACAATCAAGTCTGTTTTGTTTAGGTCCTATTAGCTCAGGTTTGGGAAATTGGTAAAGCCAAGGAGTATTCTGGTTCCAGTTTGTAGGTCTAGTTCAGAGGCTGCCTCAGAGACTGACCTGGTTCTTAATCCCTTGTATCCATAGAAATAAAATAAAATAAAATAAAATAATAAAATATTAGTTTTATTAATTTAAGCTCATGTACATTTACAATAGCCTGAAAATTTGCTGTTTCTTTCCATAGTATGGTGACTTTTCTAGACTAATCTCAGAATGTATAATGTCTCATGTGAGGGAAGAAAAAGTCAATGACTTAACATAATTGCCCATTTATCATTATTTAAAGGTTGCAAGAGAGAGAGAGACAGAAAGATAAGTGATACAGGTATTTCTCCCTCTCCTGCTTTCAGAGATAATAGGCCTAAAAGTATTTTGAAAAAGCAAAAGCACTTATAAATGTCAGGCGTTGTGATTATTGTCATTTTTAGTAATCAGTACTGAGGGCTGGAACAGCTAAAATATGCCATTTGCCTAGTAACAAGGTAGTTGCGAATAAACCTGATTCTTATGGAAACGTATCACATGCAATCAGATTCACATTGCTCATTCGATAGGTGGTGGTGCTAAAATGCCATCTGCAATATTATCACAAGAGGTGACTCTGAAAGTCAGCAGCGATTTGTGGCAGCATTAGCTGTGTGACCTTCTCAAAGTCATTACCATCTCTGAATCTTACTTTCTCTGTGAAATGTTGGTATACTCAACAGTCAACTGTTATGTTAATGAGATGGGACATAGTGAAGAGGTGTAAATCTCAAGTTATTTTGCTAATATAGTAAAACCTTACTGATTTGGAGGAACAGAGGGAAAGGATTGTTTGAATGAGTAAAGCAAGTCCTTATTACAAAATAGGTTTGAAGAATGACAATGTTATTACTTTAAGTCTATTTTGTAATTCAAATTGACTATAAAACATTGCCTTAGTGGAGATTCTCGTGAGAACTACTTTAGCAGATAGATATGTAATGAATATGATTATATCTAATAAGTGCTTCCAACATTTGAAAAGGGTTTGTTCTCTTAAGAAAAAATTCAACTGACATTCCAGTCTAAACTCTTCATTTGTTTAACAAACCTTTATTGTCCCCATGCCTGATAATATAAAGTTAACTTGTAGAGTGGTCCCTGTCTAGTTTATCATAAACAATTAGAGGGCTCCAAATTAATGAGGTTTTACTGCCATTTCTACCTCCTTCTCCATTTTTTTTTTCAGCATCACTAACAAGTAGTGGTAACCAGATTCAAGTTCATCTCTTGCCCCTTCTCTTGCTCACTCTCAGAAAACAGCAGGCAGCAAGAAGGAAGAAGATAAAGGCAAGCTTCTTGGTAATCCAGAGATGGAATAAGCAATCGTTGGGTATGCAGCACTGATCATACTATTATCCATAGTTGAGAAAAGGGTTGACTTATTTCAAAAGACTGGCTGTAGGAATGACCAAGAAAAGCGATTTGAAAGCTGCCTGGCAGGTAGCACTATGGTTAGAGAAGTTGAAAACATTTAGGATCTACTGAAATATTTTTCTATTTGCATATCAAAATTCAGATAATCTGGAAATGGTGAGCTGTCAATAAAGTTACTTGATAAAAAACTTTGCAGCAGTACTAGCTGAGGAAAAAAAGTTGATTGCTGGTTGTAATTTAAAAATAGCTGGTCTAAAGTTTTGGGGTCTTCGTGTGCCAAAACATCTGGGTGAAAAGTAAAAATGCAGCCAAATACATGCAGATTTTTTTGTTTATATAACATCAAACGTCTGGTTATCTGAAAACTTCTGGGCACTTGGCATCATGTGGATGTTTTAGAGTCATCTTGTTACAGTCCATGGCTCCTTTTTAACCATGATGAGTATAATGATGAATTCATGAGAGCAATGCATCCAATCCAGCTCAATTTTCACTCTGCAACTCACTTCAATGATACAGTTAGGTGCTCCGTGCTAATAACATGAAAAACAGACTGGGAAGAAAGTGCTAAATACTTTGGCCATCAAGTTGGCCACTATAAAAATCAAATGAGCCAAGAGCTTGGCTAAATTGTCAATGTCATCAGTTCACACTGGTGGGAAAGAAAGTTACTGCTTTTTGACACATAGTAAAACCTTGATTAATTGGAATCCATAAGGGATGAATGGAATTTTCATTAAGAATACTCATTTTGTTCATTCTTGGCTAATAACATTTTTTCTTAAAGTGCTTGTATCTACTTTCTTGCTTCAGGGAGGCAGCCTCTAACATTTGAGGGTCAATCCAGATGGAGAGAAGATATAGGAGAAAGAGCCGAATGTGACCCCACCACAGGCCGCCTCTTGGTAAGTAATTTTTTGAAAAATCAATTTCTTGCAGTCTTCTTTTATGGAATACTATTGCTGCTTTCTCATCAATGTGAAGTACTGAGAGGGCAATTCAGTTAGTTGGGGTACTGGTTTGGTGAGTTCTGGTTAATCAAGGTTTTACAATAAAAGGCCATGCCAATGCCTGGTAAGATTGTTTGCTGAAGAAAGTTCTTTTAAAATTTATTTCTTTGAAAGTGCTCTGGATCAGTGTTTCCAAACCCATATTGTATTTGCAGACTGGCAAACTAACTTTTCCATCAGGATCCTGAGGGATAGAGAGGGAAAGAGAGGAGCAGAAGTGCAACCATTGTCTTTGAAGAAGAAAAGTTTTGGCTTGCCTGTCTGTTGGTCTGTGGTTGGGAAACACTGTTCTTCACTTTAAGATGCCCATGGGATCTTGGTCGTACAAGATGTGATTTTACATGCTTCAATATAATTCTCATGCCCCTTGGGCCATGGAGGATTCTGTTTTCAGGTCCTCTCCTGTACTTACCCCAAGTGTCTTTCCATGACTTGGTATTGTGGCTTCGGAGTTTGCCCCTATTTCTTGTTGCTTGGATGATGGCTATTCATTCATTCTAGCTCCAAAGAGCATTAGAAGCCAAAGGAATGCCAAGTAAGATGGGTTTTCTCATGATGGCAGCCTGGATAACAATTAGACCTACCTGAACCAAGAACATGGCTAAGGAGAAGCCAAATCAGGAATTTATACACACATAAAGTATCACAGTTAGGCGACGCACTTGCTTAAATATACAAAATCTCTTTGCAAAGTCTCTATATGGGGTGGCCTATTGAAGAAAGACCCCATTTAACTTGAAACCGAGCTTGATATTTGGCTTTCAAGTTAAGTGGGGCCTGCTTAAATGGGCTATCACATATAGAGAACAACACCTCATCACTCAGACACATAATTGAAGAAGCCACCCTTACTCAACCAACCAACCTTTGTGAGCAACCATCACAACCTAGAAAAAAAAAGGCTATGCCCTGACTTTTCAGTAGATGGGTCTGATTTTTCATACCACTCAACTGAGGCAGGCGGGGACAGTTTCACAGGAAAGCCTTGGACTCTTGAAAGCCTAGGGCATTGAAACCCACATCATGGCCTTCATAATGCAACCAATCTGGTGGGTGAAGGAAGGGAAAGGGTGTGGTTGGAGCCTCTGTCTGGGAGTTTAAGAAGGGACCCAAGTTAGATCAAAAATGCGGGCAGTGCCCTGAAGTCCTTTTGGTTCCCAAAGCTGCCAGGCAGGGGAATAACCTGGTCATTCCACTTTATGTGTGAGTCTTGTGCTCTCTCCTCAATAATAAGATAACAGTCTTGCCGATTACTCGTCACTAAGGGTACCCGGTTGTGGTGACATTGAGGCTGACCTTGGAGTCACCGCCCCCGCTGCCGCACTCTCCTTTGTCGTACCACCATTTGTTTTTCAATTTGTCCAAGAGGCCTTGCTCATTCAGTTTTAATACTGCCAGGTTAACAGCATTTCTTGAAACGATAAAACATAACTTGTAAGAAAATGCACAAATGCTTAGGAAATCGTTAACGTATAAAAAGGAGCACAAGAGGACAAATTGGCTAAATTTCACAGAACGTGGAGCTATAAAAATGTCTGTACAGCAAATACAGGGTTAAATATTGGAAGGTGGCATGGAGGATAACATTTGCTCAAAACTGAAGTGTGCGGGATGGGGAAATTGTCTTTGAGAAAAAAAGTAACAAGAACACCACATCCATGCAATTAACATTCGTCACATATGGCACCATAACTTGGCTTTTACCATTTAAATTGAAAAAGCCGTTGAACTGTAAAATTAAAACAGCAACAAACAGTCAGAGAGGACAACACAGAGAGAGAACATTAAAAAAAATGGATGCATTAAATAGATGAAACCATAATTTACCGTCTTATTTAACTCCATGGAATATTGCAGATTTTAAACTTTTAAAAGTTACCTCAAAATCCACAAGAAAGAAAATGACAACAAAATGCATCAGGGTAGGTGGAATACTATAACAACACGGATATTGTTATATTATTCCACCCACCTTAATGCTGAGCCTTTAGGGGTTGCCACACCATAGCCTTTGGAATCCAGATTTCCACCAACTTTCATCGTATCACATGGTTTTCTCTGCTCAATGTACTCATTCATGGTTGACTCCAGCAGGAAGGCGAACTTTCCCTTGGACTTTCGCACTCGGGCCACTCCGTCTGCTGTTGTTTTGGTAAACACAGATGGCTCTGCTGATTTCATGTAAGACCACATTTTCTCGTACACAGCAATTTTGGATCTCTGCACCAAAGAGATAAGAGCTCTTAGAGCTGCCAGATATTCAATCTGGAGGAGGACTTAGTGCAGTAGTTTTTTAAATTGCAATCCACAGTAATAAAAAACACGTTACACTGCAACCTAGTAGAGCAGACACATTCATACAAATGTAAACATATTTCCAAAACAAGTTCTCAAAAACCACACTCACCCTTGTAATGTGTGATGCTCTCTGATATTTTCTACTCTGTTGGAATTCGTTTAAAACAACGTTGCTCAGGACCCACTAAATTGATTTCATGGCCCCTCTAATTGGTTACAGTCTGGTTTGAAAAACATTTTCTTAGTTTAATCTTCCTCTCAATGAAAAAATCTTCTCTCCAATATCCTGCTATGTTTATCTAATCATAGCAGAATATGCCTAATCAAAGACCATTGTAAGGGAGTGTATAGCCATTTTAGTCAGCCCACTCCAGCATGGGACATCAATCATTGTAAGAAAGTACTGCCTTATTCTGAGCTGATCTTTGTTTTCCTATAGTCTCATTCCTTTTTACAATTTCAACTTTTATTTTAGACACGGGGTATATTTGCAAATGTGTTACATGGGAATATTGTGTGATGCTAAGGTTTGGAGTACGGATCCGGTCAGCTAGGTAGTGAATATTGTATTCAATAGGTAGTATTTTAATTCACTCCCCCCACCCCCAGTACTATCCACTAGAGCTATATACAATAATTCTGTCCTTTTGTACAATGGTTCTTTTTTTTTTAATGTACAGTGGTTCTTTAATTATTGAAAGGCTTTTATTATGTCCCCTTCTCATCCTTCATCACGTGAAACTCTACTCACTGATAGTTTCCAGAACTCTGACAACTTTGGTTTTCCACTCGTAGGCACATTCTAGTTGGTAATGTCTGTCTGTAATTGTAGTGTATAGAAACAGACACAGTACCCCTAATAAATGGCCAAAACAGAATGAAAACAACAAACAAGCTTATCGTTTTGGAGCATTATTTTCTTCTTCTTCTTCTTTTTTTTTTTTGAGACAGTTTCTCACTCTCTTGCCCAGGATAGAGTGCAGTGGTGCGATCTTAGTTAACTGTAGCCGTGACCTCTCAGGCTCAAATGATCCTCCTGCATCAGCCTCCTGAATAATTGGGACTACAAGTGTGCACTGCCAAACCCAGCTAATTTTGTTAATTTTTTTTTGGTAGAAATGAGATGTCACTATGTTGCCCAGGCTGGTCTCAAACTCCTGGGCCCAAGTGGATCTCCCCCATCACCCTCCCAAAGTGTTGGGATCGCAGGCCTGAGCACCTGGCCTGGAGCAGTACTTTCTACCAATGCTGCTTAAGTTTGCATTAATGTATTCAGTCATTCATCTATCCTTTCAAGAAATATTTATATATTGAGAAGCACTGGAAGAATATAATAGAGTGAATAGAGTCTTTCCCTCAACTCAGGTTGAGGCCAAACCAAAACTTACTTCTGCCGAGTCAAGTCTCTCTCTTCTTTACGTTTTGGAATTTTGCATATAATCCCACTGAATTTCGTATCAACTGGGGTGGTCCCTAGAACATGTATGAAATGCTTACTGTGTGTCTAGCCCTATGTTAGTCATTCTGGAGTATATATTAAAAAACTGTAGACTCAATGACTCAAAAACTTTCAATTGAGGTGAGAGCTAGGTCCTTAGGAATGAAAATAGCAGAAAAAAATTCTAAGGTGATACTTGACCAGAGGTCGAGATAGCATGGCAGGAACAATAAACATACACCATGTTTTCAAACGTCTTTTTGTGGGGTTTCCTGGCCCCCACCCCAGATTTCTGGATTATTTGTTTATTTGCTCTTCTCCAGACGTTGGCTGGCTACATTGTATCTTTTTGGGGCCTGCTTGGACCTGCCGAAATAATTCCAGAGGGGCTGGAACTTCCAGAGCTATCACCATGGACTCAAATTGCTGGCCTCAAGCAATCCTCTCACCTTCACCTGGTAAAGTACCAGGATTACTGGGGTGAGCCACCTTGCCCAGCTGGATCACCATGGACGTTAAGCATTGTGTTTATGGCAATCATACCCTCATGGAGGAGTTGCTGAAACTGTTCACTGAGATGGGAACACATTTGATTTGCACAAATTGTAGCAAAAGAAGCCACTGAGACTGAAATTAAATGAGAAAAAGGGAGAGTGGTAGGAAATGAGCTTAAGGGGATAATCAGAGGCCAGATCTTGTAGAGCCCTGGAGGTCATGAGAAAAAGTTTGGATTTATTCTTCCTGTTATAGGAAACGATTGGAAGATTTTGAGGAGGGGTGTGATAAGGTCTTAGTTAAAATTTTAATGGATTACTCTGACTGCCATTTGGAGAATAGACTATAAGGTGGGTCAGAGTGGAAGAAAGGGAAATTAGTTAGGGGGTGATTCTAATAGCCCAGAGGAGAGATGATTGTGGCTTGGACTAGTGTGGGAGTGATGGAGGTGGAAAGAAGAGGCTGGATTCCAGATGTATTTTGGGGAGATAGCAAACAAGCCCTGCTGTTGGACATCTCCACCTGATGAGCCTACAGACATTTTCAGATTAAGCTTTTCCAAACCAAATCTATATTATCCACTTTGTAAAGCCTGAGCTTCCTTCTACATTCTATCAGCAAACCACCTAACCTCCAAGCTAGAGGGTTTGGTTTTACTTTTCCCTCACTCCCTCATTCTGCCATGTTTATTCTAGTGTAGCTATGCCTTTAGAATCTGTCTTCCCATCTTCTTTTCTTTCTCATTACTATTGCCCTCCCTTGGTCAGGCTCCATCATTGCTTTGTCTAGACTATCTCGCTTCTAACTGGTCTTCCTGCTTCATCTCTCTATTCAATTTATCCTCCAGTGATTCTTCCAAAATGAAAACTTGATCAAGTTACTTCATTCTTTAAAACCCTCTGATAGTTCCCTAATACCTACAGAAAAAAAAAAATCTTAACTCTTATGTATGATATTCAAGAGTGCTTATGATCTTGGCTATACTCTCCTATGATTAGGTCATGCTGGGCTACTCACTGGTCACTGAAATAAGCCACTTCCATGTCTTTTATGCCTTTGGTTATGCTTTTGCTTCTGCTTGAATTACCTAATTCATCTACAAGATCCAGAGCAGATGTCATGTCTTCTGTGAAGTCCTTCCTAACCCTTTCCTGCCCACACAGAAGTGTTTCTTTGGATGTTCTCCCAAAGCCATTTGCTCATATCTTTGCTATAGAGCTTAATTGAAGTAGGGTGAGTTAACTATGTGTCTCTCTTCCTGTTACTTGAGTGTCTCCTGAGGACAAAGTCCATGCCTTATTCATTCTGCTAGCCCTCTTGGCAGCCAGTAAATTGCTGTATACATGACAGACTAAAGATATGTTTGCTTAATAACTGAAGCATAGGCTTGACCATGGTGATAACCAGATTGTTGGACAAAGATATCAGAAGTTCAGGTGAAAATGGCTACCAGCACTATCTTCATAGCACTGTAGAATTCGAGAGCTGATTTTTTCCTAAAAATCACTGAGTACCTTGCTAAGGCAATTTGGATATGTGCTTTTCAATCCTCTTTTTAAATGCTACTTAGTCTGCCTTTGATGCCCACATCAATAACTTCCCCCAAGTAATCCCTAACAATCAAGGCCTTCTAAGATTAACATCTAACCCACAGTCATTTATGCTCATTCTATATTACATTTTCCTCTTTTGACACATAAAACAATTTTTAAACATTGTAATGAAACACATTGTCAAGGACTTTATTTTATTTCAGTAGACATTTCCTAGTCAGTTACCCAAAGAATTAAAAAATAGTAAATAATTCAGATATGCAGAAAGATATAAAAATAATGTAAAAACACTGTGAACCTGCCATAAAGCTTAACAAATTAAACATTATGAAGTTAGTTAAAGTCTGCTTATCTACCCCTGCCTAAATACATATTCCTCTCTACTCACCAAAAGTAACCACCATAATGAATTTGGCCTTTACGATTCCCTTGCACCTTTTTTTTTTTTTTAAATACTTTTACTGGAATAAGCATATCTCCTTTATAATGGCTGCAGAGCTCTTCAATCTATGCACATGCTATGTTTTATTTACCCAACACCTTTTGAAGGGCTCTTAGAGAATTTCCATTTTTTTTTGGCATTATAGAAAACTCTGTAGTGGGTATGCATTTTTATGCATTTATAAAGAGCTATTTTTTGTTCTTCATCTTGGCCCAACTAGACCTGAATACAAGTCGGGGTTCTAGGAAGGAGAGACTTTAGACATATTTGTCTTTTACACTATTTGCAAACAGGCCATTGCTTCCAAAGATAAGTTTATAAGCCAAGGGCAAAGGGGTCCATGAATTCTGAACCAAGTGCACTATAATTTGGACTCATTTACTTCATCATTTACTTGAGCTTTTTGATTGCTGATACAGGTTAAAAGGTTTATTCCTTTAGGTAACGATGCATTTCTAGGAGAATAAATAGCAGTGCTTGAAGCAGGCCCTTTAAATGCATGTGGTATACATGTGGCAGATATTAATGAATGCATTAAATGACAAGTCATTTAGTGGCAGAAATTATTGGGCTCTTTTTGATGACTGAATTCTCAAAGAGATTAGAAGGGGTGGAAAGAAATGACTCATAAGTGAGAGAAATTAAGCTGAAATGTTTATCTTTCTAACTAGTATTTAAGTATCAGTATAGCATTCAGATCAGAAAGAAGAAAAAAAACCAAAGTAGCATTTTCTCTTTTTTTCTTTCTTTCCTTTTTTTTTCTTTCTTTTTTTTTTTCATTCTGTCTTATTTTGGCTGAAATAAGAAGTCAATAAAAGGGACTGAAGCTTAGCTCTATCATCTGGGAGAAATTAAACAATTTATGGGCAGTATATGTCATAACAAGTTCATTATTCTCCAACCCACCACGATTCATTTCTTTCATCCCACAGAGCACCATTTTGTACCTAAAAAGGAACAAGCAATGGTTATAAAGAAAGGCCATAAGAAATTCTCAAGCACTGCTAGATAATTAGCAACTGAAATCCAAAGGAGAAACGCATAAATGGAAGAGGAACAGATTAATCCAAAACAGCAGATATGGTAGAGCCTTAGCATTAATGGTTTCAAAAGTCATAGCTCTAACTATTTGTAATAGATCATGAAGGTCAAAGATAATGAAGAAATTTGTCTTTTTGTTGATGTGAAAATTTTAATATTGGGCCCTGCGAGTGTGGTACGCAGAAGCCTACCACTTAGACATTGTGTCTCTTTGCAATGGTGTTTTTCACTCCAAGTTGTTGTGCATGTAGTAGCTTTAGCGATAAAACTATTCTTCACATAAGTTCAAAGTAACTATATAGTGCAGTGCTTAAGGGTGTGTAGTCAGATTGCCTGAGTTTGAATCACACTTGCTAAGTGCATAAATTATCTAGCGTCTATTATCTCAATTTCCTCATCCATAAAAACGGGATTTTGTTTCTTCCTTTAAAAAATCTTTTATTATTATTACTGTTTTAGAGATGAGGTCTCGCTATGTTGCCCAGGCTGGAGTGCAGTGGCTATTCACAGGCGTGATCCCAGTACTGATCAGCATGGGAGTTTTGACTTGTTCGATTCCGAACTGGGCCAGTTCAACCCTCCTTAGGCAGCCTGGTGGTGCCCCCCTCCCGGGAGGTCACCATATTGATGCCAAACTTAGTGCAGACACCCGATCAGCATAGCACACTACAGCGTAGAACTCCTGGGCTCAAGTGATCCTCCAGCCTCAGCCTGCCGAGTAGCTGGGACTACAGGCATACACCACTGCGCCCACCAAAATGGGATTTTTAAAAAGAGTACACTTCAAAGGTTTATTGGGAGAAATTAAATGGGTTAATACATACTTAGAACAATTCCTGAAGCACAGAAAGTGGGAAAAACATTACATATTTTTATAATAAAGAAAATGTAATTTGTTTTACTGGCAGAATTTATTTTAATGGTATTATAAACGACTATACTTCAGTTCCATATTAACAGAATCATTACTTCATTTTATGGGAGAAATCACATGCTTAAGTATTATTTGTATATTTGGATCTCCAGACATACACCTGGTGAATGACCATGATCTGTCATCAACAAAAATTACTATCATTTAAATTTGGATTTTAAAAATTTTGTTGGTGGAGGAAAATGGGCGGGATGACAACTTTTCCTTTTACATTTGTTTTGCAGTTAAGTTGAAGTGTATACATTAAAATTCTCATTAACCAGAACACTGCTAATGGGAAACTTGGTGAATAAAATTTTCTGCTTTCCTATCAGATAAAATAGGATATCCACTTGGAGTCAGTAGAAGAACAGAATTTTAGAGCTAGAAGGCACCTTAAAAACTGTTTTGTTCAACCTTTCACCCGATGAAGTGATATCTTCTTGCTTAAATGCTTCTAGTGAAGAGGCACTCCCTAGCTCAGAGGAGGCTTTGGAAGTAGCTTATTCCATGGTAGGACAATTCAAGTTGATAGAAAGTTCTTATTGTTTGGCTGATATTCTTAATGAAAGCCTCGCCTCTCCAATCTACTTCTGCCTCCTGCTTGAATTGGGCAGTCCCTCCTGTCTGTTTCCATTTCTCCATTGTAGGTAGCACCGATTATTTTGCTTTGCAATGGTTATCCCCAGCCAAATCTGAGCTCTTTGAGAATAGGGGTTAGGTCTTTTTTTTTTTTTTTTTTTTTTTTTTTTTTTTTTTTTTTTTTTTTTTTTTTGGTCACCATGCCACTGGTGTCTAGCATAATGCCTGCCACACAGCAAACTCTGACTATGTGTCGGTAGAATGAGTGAATATTAAAATTGAAGTGTTACCTGCTGGTCGTAACTTTTCCCTTTGTAGTGATACAGAATCAATATGCTGTCTTTCCAACACAATGTACAGCCTGGACTCTACTGCCACAGTATCACCTGTTAATTGCCTTTTTTGCAGACTAAACATCTTAAGGGCCTTCATCTGTTACTTTTATGACACAAATTCCAGTCAACTCCCCTTTTCTGGTTACAATCTTCTAGATCCCTTTTCATTTTTTTAAAGTCTCTCCTAAAATGAGGCCCCCCCAGATTGCACACAATATGCTTGATATAGTGACATTAACATAAAGGACAGTGGAACCATCTCTTCTTGTGGTTTGGACAGGACCACAATTGTTCAATTTGACAGGATTCAGCATCCACTTTTCCATATGTCGATAGTCTAGAATTAACTGAATTAACAAAATGGACTAATAAATTGGAAGCATGATTATCAATAATCATAATATGCTGTTCATTTATGCTATTAATTTACTATCAGAGTGCTGATGAAGTATTACATAACTTGTAAAGATAGTATTGGTGTTTGTAACATCTCTATTCCCACCACGTAATGAGGGAGAGGTCAGGGGAAGATGGCTTTAGGCACTTTGTATTTCAGTGTTCCTCAAAGGAAAATGGGCTAGCTTGATGCATGTAATTGTTTTTTTGAGCACTGTGACCACCATACCTATTTTGTCCATTTCTATCACCGTATGTGCAAGACTAGCCTTATACATATATATCAAAGAGGCTAGATTTGACTTTGGGGTGCTTATCTTCTATCATTTCTCCCTGTTTTACTGTCTGCCTCCCTCAGAGATATATCCTGTACCCTTTTTCTGGTATCAACAGTTATGGTCCTCATAGAGGTGTTCACTAATAGTATAATGGCTTCTGTTACCCCTTAGCAAGGGGTCATTTTGATTTGAATAGGGGATTCGTACCCCAAAATGGAGAGTGGGCGTCTTGGCATTATAAACAGTGCCTTTTAGGGGCTGGAGAAGGCTACCTTGTATATGAGACATGAAGAAAGGGAAATATGGTGAGAGTTTCTAACAAAAAGGACTTTTCCTGACTCATTTTTCCTTCTCAGTGTATTGTGGACTATTTATTGCTTGACAATCTGTTCCATTTTTTCTTTAGATTGTACCTTTAGTTAATATAATTATAAACTACAATCTGCTTTTTCTTCTGAATTATTTAGCGTCCTCTGGAATTTCTGCTTTTAATAAAGGCTGAGGTGGCTAGGTGGTAAAAATTCAAAAGGGTGAATTTGGGCTTCCATCGGCCTGAATGGAGCACTTACAGAACCCCTGCATGCCTTGTGTGCCTTCTGTAACATACAGGAGCAAATGGTGTCTCACAGAATTGACCAAATACTAGGACGTGGACAGGTGATCCTTACAGGGCAAGGTGCTAGAAGGAAGGAAGGCCAGTGATGCCACAGCTCTGGAGAGCTCCTGACCTCCGCTTCCTTTCCTCCTTTCTTCTTTGCCTTTTCTAATGTTTGATGGGATTGGAAGAGGACGCTGTGCTTACATGTCCAAGGACTATAAGAGAGGGACAAGGTGTGGCTGGGGTGGGCTCATTCTCAAGTTCTTTATTGTAGTCATAAGTGTCAGGACTACAGAAATTCAGTTCTTAGTTAAGACTCCAACTGTGGAAATCTCAAGCACTGGGTTTCGACTCACGAAGAGATTTTTGTGGTGAGAATTACCTGCCATGAAGCCTTTCAAGTACTCCCCTTCCTTATTCAGAGAGGCCTTAGATTTGTCATTACTAGAAGCAGGAGATTGCCGAATATCTTTAAACCTTATACTTGCCTAAGGTTTTCTGGTTGCCAGGGTGATTTAACACATACCATCTCATTTAAACCCCACAGCAGCCATGTGAGGTGGGTGCAGTAGCTATTGTTTGTTCACTACTTACTCCCCAGCACCGAGAACAGTGTGTGTGAACCCAGTAATGCCCCACAAATATCTGTTGAATAAGAGAATGAATTCCTATTTTACAAAAGATGGAATTGATGACAAGGGAGGGTTTGTGCAGTGGCAATGCCAAGAGGTGCCATCGTGGGCTTTACCCTCCTCACTCATTTCCATGAATCTAGCCCATCACTATAAATTAAGCCTGAAAAAAGCTGTGTGCTTTCTAGGCACACAGTTTCCAAATAAGGCCCAACCAGAATTCCACCTTGACGAGTCTTCAATATAGAAATTAAAAGATTTGCCATTAACTCAACTACTTATTCTAGGTTACACACCTAATGAGGAACAAGGCTGGGACACTATCTAAGTTAACTGGAAAGGTTTCAGACAGCTCGTTCCTCCTAATAACCCCAGCTGCTTTTGCTGGCTCTAGCACTAACAATATCCTTTTTGATGAAAGAGGGCAACTCACCTTCAAAACCATTTTTTACTTCTTGTCCACACTTTTTCTTTTGAAGTTGAGGTAAATTGTAAATTAACTCCAGATCCCTGCTCACTAAGGCACTGGAATAAGTGAACATCCTTGTCACTCACTGTAACCCTCCTATAGGCCCCTAGTGTCCATACTTCACCATGTTAAATGATCAGCAATTTGAGGCAAAAGAAGAAAAGCACATCTGGGTTGCTAAATGCATCAGACACATGTTTTTCTTCCACATTTATTTTGAAGAAGTCAATAGCTCTAATAAGGTGCATTTGGAAAAAAGGAATCATTGCTTTTTACAATTTTCATCCTAAAGTAAAGGAAGTGGTTTCCGCTTTGATTTAGAGCAAGGCACACAAGAAATGATTTCATTTCTAAGCATGGCCAAAACCCCAATTTCACTTTCTTTCCTTTACTTAGGCTTGCACATTTTTAACATTCAGGTAAGTAGTGCTTGTCCATATTGTTTTTTTTTTTTTTGAGACGGAGTTTCGCTCTTGTTACCCAGGCTGGAGTGCAATGGCGTGATCTCGGCTCACCGCAACCTCCGCCTCCTGGGCTCAGGCAATTCTCCTGCCTCAGCCTCCTGAGTAGCTGGGATTACAGGCACGCACCACCACGCCCAGCTATGTTTTTGTATTTTTAGTAGAGACGGGGTTTCACCATGTTGACCAGGATGGTCTCGATCTTTCGACCTCGTGATCCACCCGCCTCGGCCTCCCAAAGTGCTGGGATTACAGGCTTGAGCCACCGCGCCCGGCCTGTCCATATTGTTTTGCTTCAGACAATCAGCAACTGCCATGGGACTGTGTATGGGTGAACACAGGAGAAAGTCAGGGAAAGGAATTCTGGTTTCTATTCTTAGTTTTTCTACTTGTGTGTTATGAGCCTGACTGAGTTATTCTGAGGGCTGGGCTTTTAGATAACTTCATTGGAGTTGGAGGTCACCTTTTGCCTAGACATTTAGTTTCACCCTCAAACGTCAAGTGCCATTCCAAATGACTTTGCTTAACAGTTTCAAACCGTGTTCCCAAGTCCAGAGACAGGTTTCCTTCCACCTCAAGGAGGCTATTTCCCATGTCTCCTTTCCAAAGGTGCAGGTGACAATCAGCTAAGGTTCCTGAGACCTTTGTAGTGTCCCTCTCCGGCATGCAAAGTCGGATTGCTAATCTGATTAACCTTCTGCTTCTCTTGCTGAGTCAGATTAAGCATATTCCAATGGGTTGAAAGTAGTGCCAGTGGCCATATGACTTTGAAAGCCAGAGTCAATACATTCTTTCAGAAACTGTTTCTAAGGTACCATTGCTCTATTCTGGGAAAACAGAGGAAGGGACACAGTATTCTCTACCCCTGTGTCTCTCAGTCAGCAACAACTTTGCCTCTCAGGAGTCATTTGGCAACAATTTTCATTGTCACGACTTGGGGAGAGTAGCGCTACTGGTATCTAGTGGGTAGAAGCCAGTGGTGCTATAAAACATCTTACAATGCACAGGATAGCCTCCACCACCCATAATTATCTGGCCCCAAATTCAGTGGTGCCAAGGCTGCAAAACTCTGCTATATGGACTTTGATTAAGCCATCACGAAGTGGGAAAACCATCATAACTAACACTTAACTGAACACATACTTTCTGTTCCAGATCCATTCAAGGGTTTTACATGTGTTAACTCATGTAATTCTCACAACAACTCTATGAAATAGATGATACTATTATATATTACCCCATTTAAACATGCAAAAACAGGCACAGAGGAGTTAAGTAGCTTGCCTAATGCCACACAGCTGAAATGTGGTGGAGCCGAGAACTCATTCGTGCAGGCCCCAGAGTCTCTGCTCTCAAACAGTACACTGTTCCTAGATAGGCTAAGCCATATGATAGGGTTGGGATGACTTCACAGAAATTCTGCTTTCTGATTGAAATGATGCTTATATTTTAGCAATCATTTCAAGGGGCATGGCATTTCTGTTATTCTCTCCCTGAAATATAAGACTGGAGACTAAGGTGTCTTACCCTTAATCCACACGAAAACCCCACCTTTCAAACCAGAGGTTGACAAATTATTTTTTTCTCCTTATTTTGAGAATGAAAATACATAAGAAATATAACCTTATGTATTGAACTTACATGGCTGTTGTAAGCCAAGACTGTGAGTCAACTTTTATTTTCACAGCTGCTCCTCATTTTTCACTTCGCTGTCGGGGAAGCACCACCTCTTTTTCATTTACCTTATCAGGTAAAAGACGCCCTCCCCACTCCAACCTGTGCTCAGAAAAGAACTGGAAGCATTCACACTGAGGTATAAAAGATGAACAGTATCCAACACTGTGATCCCCTCATAGGATTAAAACACAGCTAAAGGAATGACAGCTGGATGGTGGACACATTATTTGGGTAAGGAGAAGTGTGTGTCTGTGTGTGTGTGTGTGTGTGTGTGTTGAAAACCTGACTTTGGTATGTACCCTCACCTTTAGATTGCAGAATCTATTTTCAAAACAGAGAATGGGTCACAAAGAAAGTGTGTCTGCCACACCCTTTCACTGCTAACTAGAGAAAAGCCTCAAATTCCCTGACTCTCAAGCATGTATTGCTTCTAGGCCTGCTATCACTCTTGAACACTCTAAGGTTACTTCCCTCAGCCTTCTAGAGTTCTATTTTTCAATGAAATGGCATCTCCAGCAATCCAAAGCCAATTACCACTGACCAATTGGATTAACAGTATTTTTATTTTCTATTATTAAGATATTTAAAAAAGAGGTTTAACACTCTTGTTATTCTTGAATCAATTGTAATGTGGAGGCCAAACCTGACAATACGGATCCTAGGAAATGAGAGGGAAAATGCTCTTCCACTAAGAAGAAATATCTATCCTGAAATTGCAATGTTTTGAGTTTCCACTGTGGCTGTTGCTTCCAGGTCCCCAGAGAAAGAATCATTTTCATACTGAGGGGAGGGAAAAAACGACGAAGCAAAGAAGGAGCAACTTGCTCAGGGTTAGCCAGAAGAGTTCAAATTTTCCATTTAGTGTGTTTTGGGGAGTGTTATGTTTCCTAAAAGGTGAGCTGGAACTAATCCGAAGAGAAGTTTTGTTAAAGCCAGTTTGTCTGTAGGAAATATTATATACCTAGGAAGCTACTGTTGACTGCTTCTGTGATTCTGGTTTAACTGGCCTGAGGTGGGGCCTACATTGTAAAAAATGCTTCCTAAGTGATTCTAATATTCAACGTGTGTTTAGAATAAGCAACAATGATCCTACAGCTGCAACAACTAGCTACCAATTAGTGCATAAATGCTGACAATGAGAGGGCTACCATTTAGGAAGCACTTATATGCAACAGGAATGGTGCTTCACGCATTGTATACATGACTGCTAAGCCTTAAAACAACCTTGCGAAACCAATATTGTTTCCATTTTACTAAGAAGATAACTAATACTTAACGAAGTTATTTTACTTCTCCAAGGTGATACACCTGGTTAAGTTGTTAGCTCTGACTTCACTAAACTTTAGATTCATCTATCCGCCTACCTAACTGATAGCTCCACTTAGACGTCTCATAGATATCTCCAGCTAAGCGTGGCCAAAATGGATCTCTTGATTCTCCTCCACCCCTGCTTGCTACTCCTCTAGTGTTCTCCATCAAAGAAAATGGCAGCACCTTCCAATTTGTCCGGTTGCTCAGGCCAAAATCCTTTTCATCATCCTTGACTCCTTTCTTTGGTCTCACACTCCGCACCCTGTCACCTCAGTCTGTGTTCAAAATGCAACCACTTCTCCCTACCATCATCCTAATTCAAGCCAATCATTGTTCATCTGAAATATTGCAATTGCTTCTTTTTAAACTGATTTTTTTTTTTTTTTGAGACGGAGTTTCGCTTTTGTTACCCAGGCTGGAGTGCAATGGCACGATCTCGGCTCACCGCAACCTCCGCCTCCTGGGCTCAGGCAATTCTCCTGCCTCAGCCTCCTGAGTAGCTGGGATTACAGGCACGCGCCACCATGCCCAGCTAATTTTTTGTATTTTTGATAGAGACTGGGTTTCACCATGTTGACCAGGATGGTCTCGATCTCTTGACCTCGTGATCCACCTGCCTCGGCCTCCCAAAGTGCTGGGATTACAGGCGTGAGCCACTGTGCCCGGCCCCCTGATTTTTTTTTTTTAGAGACAGGGTCTCTGTTGCTCAGGCTGGAGTGCACCTGTGTTATCTTAGCTCACTGCAGCCTCGAGCTCCTGGGCTCAGGGATCCTCCTGCCTGAGCCTCCTGAGTAGCTAGTACTACAAGCATGTGCCACCTCCTCCAGCTAATTTTTTAAAAAAATTCTTTGTAGAGATGGAGATCTTACTATTTTGCCCACTCTGGTCTTGAACTCCTGGGCTCAAGTGTTCCTCATGCCTTGGCCTCCCAACATGCTGAAATTATTGGCGTGAGCCACCATGCCCATCCTACAATCACTTCTTCAGTGGTCTGTCTCCCCGCTCCTCAACTTTTGCCCTGACGTAGCACAGTCTGGTTGATAGCAAGTAAGTGAGGGAAACAGTGGTAAGAGATGAGGGCAGTGAAGAAGACAAACCATGATAAAAATTCTGGATTATATTCTGTTTCACAGTAAGTCACTTACAGGACTTTGAGCACAAGAATGACATCTAATCTATAACCCTTACCACAATGGCTGTCATATAGCATGTGCTTAATAAATATTAACTGAATGAATAAATGCGTAGCCAAGATTTAAACCCAGCTCATTTGACACCAAAGTCTATATTCTCCTTCTTCTCTCTCCTTCCAGAGCTTAGAGTGGTAAAGTGATAATTCCAAGTTTGCATAGATGCAGGGGGACAGAATTAGTATCAAAATCCAGATGTGCTGGTTTTCAAAACCTGTTTTCTTTCTGCTACTCTGCACTGCCTCCCAGTGGAAAAATTGCTAATAACTACAGTGACCAAAATGTCAGAGAATTGAGTGAAGTTTTTTTGTTGTTTTGACATGATTTTACATAGCCTTGATCTTCCTCCTTGGTTCAGCTTCGAAGCCTGTGCAACATGCTCCGAGGTAAAAGGCAACAATATAATAACTCACTAGTTTGTCACAGGCCCTAAATACTACCATTAGAGATCATGGCTTCTGTTTGACTTTCTCAAGTTACTTAAATTTCTCTAAGGCTCTAATAATTATCTCTGAAGTGGAGATAGATTATTAAATGAGATAATTCACGTAAAGCACCCGTAACAGTTCCTGGCATGTAGTAAGTCCTCAATGAAGTAGATTATACACTCATGGCAAATGGGAAAGTAACAGAACCCCACATCCACCACTTTTGTGATGGTTTGGTTTATTTGAGGATGTGTGCCAGAAGAATGTCAGAGGAAGGAGAATCAAGGTAGGTCTTGGGGTGGGCAGGCAATGTGGGGTGCCACCCTGAAAAGTCAGGGTCATGTGAGGACCTGGGCACATGTGGGTGACAAAGTATGGTGTCACATTAAGTGTTATCAGTCCTACTGAGGCACAGATTAGAATTAAAGCTAACTCACCACGTGCTTGGCAGAGAATAGCTTATAGTACCAAATGGGGCCACTAAAATGTTCAATTTCAATATATTCATATTTCACCTTCTCCTGTGGCTCTCGAGTTTGAACAGTTGGGTTTAGATTTAAGTCCTTTCCTCCTCGCTGTGTTAGGAGCGTTCTGGTAAGTATTATTTCTAAAGGTGCTATGCTGATTTAAAAAAAGTGGCTGGCTGCAGTTTTGTCTGGCAAACACACTGACTGTGAAAGCTGCAGGAAAATTGATTTTCTGGCATTTGCGTGTCCTGGCATGAACTGTGCACCATGGAAGCTCAAGTTACAGAAGCTTCTGATAACTGCAGCAAGTGAACTTGACTTCATGAAATGATTAGGTTCCACTAATCTTTCCCATTGGGGTCAAGGCAATGGTCTCCATATGCAATGACAGATAAAACTACTAATTTGCTGTTACTTCATTTAGAGAAGTAGTCAGATAGCCAGTTAATCTGATACCCATATGCAAATACAAATGAGAACACTTACTAAACCCCCAATCTTCATGCTCAGGCTCTGATCTCAGATTGTCTTTATTCTGCCTTGGCCAGCATGAGTGCTAGAAGCCTCTCTAGAGAAAGGTAAACTGTGTTATTTGCATGGGCAAGAATTCCTTAGGGACATGCAGAAACTATTTCCTTTAAATTTATTCTATTTGTGTAAAATTGAAAATAAATGAACTCCTGAGTCTAGGTATGCCATGGAAGAATATTCTTGCTGTTCTTATTTAAGAACCATGCTTTACTTCAGAAGAACAGATACAAGAAAATATTTGCGAAAAAAAACCAAAAAGTGCACTCCTTAAGTTTCTACCCGGTCTGATTATCTTCTTCTGGCTCTGTGAGTGGCTACATTAAGTTGTTTACACCTACTCTGACTCTTATTTCCAAGGGAAGAATTCCAAAAAAGGTGAGCAGCCAGGTGAAAACACTCACAATTCGCTCAGTTTTTTTTTTTTTTTTTTTTTTTTTTGAGACGGAGTTTTGCTCTTGTTACCCAGGCTGGAGTGCAATGGCGCGATCTCGGCTCACCGCAACCTCCGCCTCCTGGGTTCAGGCAATTCTCCTGCCTCAGCCTCCTGAGTAGCTGGGATTACAGGCACGCGCCACCATGCCCAGCTAATTTTTTTTTGTATTTTTAGTAGAGACGGGGTTTCACCATGTTGACCGGGATGGTCTCGATCTCTTGACCTCGTGATCCACCCGCCTTGGCCTCCCAAAGTGCTGGGATTACAGGCTTGAGCCACCGAGCCTGGCCCGCTCAGTTTTTTTTAAAGAAAATAGTTCTCTGTATCAGCTCTGATAGATGGGTTGAAGAATTGAGTACAATCAAGATTGAAAGTGGTAGAACCTCTAGAGATGCTTTTCTCGAAAAATTCCAAATAACTTTGTCAAGTAATCATTCCAAATGCCATTACCTTGCTTTTTCAAATTGTCTTACAGTTATATTAAGGTCACAACAGTAAATTTCCCTGATTCAAGTCACCAAAGGGGGAACGGGACCAACACTTTTTAATTGGGCAGATTGAATGTTATAGCCATTTGGCTCGGATGCTGTCATACAGTAACCAGGGACTTGAGCCAAGCTATACCAAACGCTCCAAACAGAAATAAATGCTGCCAAATTGCAGATTTGCAAGTCACACTTCATTAGAAAACAAAAAATAAGAAGCAGAATCATGAGCTGAAGCAAAGTTTTTTTTTCTTTTTAAAGAATCAACGAGAAAACTAGGTTGTTTTATATTCAGACCTGTGTTTTCATTACCACTGTTGAACAGAAACAAAACCAAAGTCTGAAAACCCTCCAAAGTAAACAAATCACACCTTTATTTTGTTTGACTTGAATTTCTGATACAGCTATCACCTTTATTCAGTAAAGATAAATACTCAAACTGCAGAAGGACGCCATGTTGAATCATAAAGGACTTAGAAGAGAGAAATGGAAACCAGGCTGCATTTCCAAATCTCATGCATTATTTTTTGTTTGTTGGGTTTTTTGTTTTGTTTTGTTTTTGAGACAGTCTCACTCTGTTGCCTAGGCTGGAGTGCAGTGGCATTAGCTCACTGCAACCTCCACCTCCCAGGTTCAAGTAATTCTCATGCCTCAGCCTCCTAAGTAACTTGAATTACAGGTGTGTGCCACCATGCCCGGCTAATTTTTGTATTTTTAATAGAAATGGGGTTTTACTGTGTTGGCCAGGCTGGTCTCGAACTCCTAACCTCAAGTGATCTGCCTGCATAGGCCTCACAAAGTGCTGGGATTACAGGCATGAGCCACTGTGCCTGGCCCAAATCTCGTGTATTTTCTAACACCTGTGAAACCTATGGCCTATGGGATGATTTATTAGTAGACATTGGTTTGAAATACGTTTCATGTAAGTCCCTGTTTCTGTACCTTATTACCAAAGAAATACAGTAACTTGAAAAATAGGCCCTCCGCATCTTGAGCAAGGGCATTATTATTAATATCTTTTGTTATTCCAGAAAAGTGGAGTGGGTCAATAATACTTCAATAAAAGAATTACATGGTTTTCCCTTAAGACTCACCTGATTGCCTTCTATCCCAGCTCTGATCAATCAGTGGCAGACCTTTGACGGTCCACTACCTCCCACCCCATCCCTACCTGTGTGCTACTAACAGTAGTTAATTCAGCAAACTAAGGAATATTTATACAAACCTGTATTTTTTCAGAACCCGTTAGGATAATCAGTAGCCAAGAGTTATCTGTTTTTTTTTTTCTCCATAATTAAATCACTTATTTCTATTAACCCAAGAATTTTAAAGTCACTTGCAAAATTTAATTTCCGTTAGGATGACTTTTCCCTCATAGTCCCACATGTAAAGGCAACAGAATATTTTATTAAGAACCTTCCTAGACAGTCATCTCTCTTTGAGGCTTGCTTTCTCTACCTTCAGCCGCGAAACTGCTTGTCAGTGTGGTGAAGAAAGTGGATTGCCTGCCTGTTTCTCCACCTGATGGCAATCTGCATCGCCACTGATTTCTATCCAGGTCATTTATCATCTACTTGCTGAAAAGTATGTTATTAACAAGAAGCAGGTAGGAGTCATGCTGACCTCCCCAGTTTTAAATGAATGTTTAAGATGGTACAATCAAACAGACATGCAAAATAGGCTATTAATGCAACATTAACATTACAAATTTAAACTCAAAATCAAGGAATGCAGAACATGTAAGTATCTCATTGTTTCTTCCAGCATTAGGAAGACATGGATCCAGAAGTATTGAAAAAATGACCAGTGTGTGTAAAGGAGACTCCAAGATCCACTACCAGACTTCTAGAATAATGTAACCATACCTACATAGATTGGCTCAACTTTAGCAAGTAAGTTTTCCAACACCTTGGAATGTTCCTTTCCCTGATTTGCGCTGCTTTGCCTAGAAGTGAGTATGTTCCATTACGTAACAGAAGAATTCCGAGAAAAAAAATCTGTGCCATAAATTAGATTCATTTTAGAAAATCAAATTTTATTTTTCTGTCGATGCATAGGCTGTTTTACGTTTATTTCTGAAAGCCCTCCTCCTAGGTTTCTCTGACAAGTAGTTAATGATCTGTTAGCACCCAAATGCAATAAGGGATCTCTGTTTTCTAGGGAAGAATATGTTTCCAATGTGAATAATTACTATTTATTGCTTTTATCAGTTGTGAATTGTCTGATTAATGGATTAGTTTGTGTTGTCAAAGATTTTGGAAGAAAGGGAAAGCTTTAAAGATAACAAATATTTTAAACTAGTTTTTGGTAATCTTTGGTCTGCCAGATAGGCAAGCATGGAAGTTGCCTGGAAGACAAAATAAATGAACAAGCAAACAAACCCAGTAAAAAGAACTTCAAGGTGGGAGATCCTGGTTCAATGGATACTGAACTGCATCTCCAAGTGCCAAGGGCTAAAATAGGCATCCACGATAATAGCAAGGGTCCTAGCAGAAAAGAGTGAAAAAAGATTGAACTCTAGCTTTAGAAAATCTGATCTGGTCTCCATAAAAGAGAAGTTACTTCCTAGTGAGGGAGAGGGCAGAATTCTTTTTTCTGCAGTAGTCAGGATCCCTATGTTTGGGAGATGATGGCACTCCAAAGGAAGATAGAAAGAAGGAATGGCTCCTCTTAAATATCCATCAGATAGCCAAATCATTTGTGATGGAAATACTCTGTGTACCTTGTTAAAAGGTCCAGCTTAACCAAGCTAAGCAGTGTCCACAGTATAGCCTTAATCAGCAGAGTCTGCACTGATTAGAAAATTGACCAACTGCGCCCAACCACTGATGTAGATAAAGTCTGGGCAATCTGGCCTCTGGGCTGGAAAGTATTTCTCTCCTCCTTCAGAATTGGAACTTTCCTATCGCCACCCTAGTGCCTGTATTCAACAGATACCTTATGCTCACTCCATGGATGGATGCCTTTGATTATGATCACACTTGTGTTTGCCTAATATCCATAGCAGGTTAAAATGGCAATGGCGATGCAGAATTAACCGAAGGGAGGGAGGGAGAGAAAGGATTACAGAAATTCTACTTTCTTTTAAGCCTAAGAGCTAGCACTTCAGTCTGGGTACTATCCACCATACCACTCCTTTCTTAAAGATGTGCCCTCACTAATCTTCCCTGGTAGAGATACTAAAAGGAGGGGATCCAGCTCATATTCTCCTCACAAATCACGTCCACTTACTCCCAGGAGGCTTCACCCTGCCATTTGGGCACTTGGGGCTACCCACCCACAAGTCTTCTATGTGGGGAAGGTTGGACCCCTGGTCTCCTCAGTGCCTTTGTAAATAAATGCAACTGCACTGATTATCCATTGCCCACACCAAGTAGGTCAAATAGGCAAAGAGAAGGGGAGTAAGGAATAAGGTGTTGTATATCAGGGATGTGCTTCTGGCTACAGAGCAAGAATTTCGTAGCTCCTGGTTCATCTTTTCCTCTGTAACAGTTTTAAAATCTGATTGTCTTCCTGATAAGATTTACATCCTCCTAATTTTGAGCTCTTCCTGGTAACCAGGTTCATGTCTAGCCAGCTACAGTCCTCTAGGTTGGGAACTTGGAGGCATGAGGCTCCCTGAAACCTCCAAAACAGTCACATAGCAGAGCTACCTGATCGTAAAAGGCAGGTATAAGAACAAAGAAGGAAGGAGCCGGGGAGGGATAACATGATAGTAGGAGAGAGCTTTGGCTAATGGCTAAGAGTTCAAAGCTCTTGGTGTAATCTCTCATTCTGTTCCTTTTCATTTTTAAGGACATTTCTCTTGCCCATAGCTTCCAACCATATTTTAATAAACTTTCCCATGTGAAGGCCAGCTCTTCTTTTTGTCCACCCTAAAGCCTCTGTAAAAACATCAACATTAGGCCATGCACAGTGGCTCATGCCTGTAATCCCAGCACTTTGGGAGGCTGAGGTGGGCAGATCATGATGTCAGGAGTTTGAGACCAGCCTAGCGAACATACTGAAACCCTATCTTTACAAAAATAAAAATTAGTCAGGTGTGGTGGTAGGTGCTGTAATCCCAGCTAGTCGGGAGACAGGCAGGAGAATTGCTTGTACCTGAGAGGCAGAGGTTGCAGTGAGCCGAGATCGCACCATTGCACTCCAAACTGGGAGGCAGTGTGAGAGTCCATTTCAAAAATAAAAAAAGAAACACCACCAACATAGAAGTCCTTACCACCTGATAACCTGTAGGTTGGATGGGGAAGAGGGCCAGTAGGACAGCTTCTTCAGGTTGGCATGAGTTGCCAAGCTCCCAACCAGTCTGCTCCTATGTTCATTTTGTTCCTACTTTTAGTTTTCAGGCTGTTTTACTGTTCATAGTCTTCAGCCAGATGCCATTACTTGAGCTTCCCTCTAGAGATCTTCATTTGGGGCTCCCTAAACCTTTGGCAAAGCATCAATGCAACAGTGCCAATTCGACCTGAGATTCCAGCCCCTGAAACAATCATCTCCCACTGGTCCCTGTTGATTAGAGGAAAGGGTTTTCCTTTCTCTCTGTCCCTGACAGGAACACACGGAGCAAGAGGCTTGACCTCAGCCAGTCAGCTGTGATCACTCTCAAGACACCACTTCATATCAGACAGGCCCCAGCTACTTCTACTCAGGCTTCTCTCTGCCCCAAAGGCCCAACTTCCAGCCTCACTCCTGTATCCTTTGCATATGAAAAAAAAAAAAAAAGCAAAGCAGAAAACAGTCAACTATTCCTCAAAGAGTGGCTCTTGGTTGCCTGTGTTGTCGTCACGTAGGGTGCTGCTTTAAAAACACAGATTATTGGAATGCATGGAATTAGCATCTTGAGGTGGGGCATGAGACCCCATGTTTTAAAATAGTTCCCCAAATGATTTTATATACACAGTATTGGAAAACACTGCTCCAGTACAGTCATTCATCAGATTACTGAGTCTCCTATTCAATATCTCTGATAAGTGGCCTATTCTTGAATGCTTTCAGTGATGAACAGCTCACTGTCTATGAATACAGCTTACTTTATCTATGGATTGCTCTGTCAGAATATTCTTTTTACATTGATCTAAAATTTCTATCCCTACAATATCCACTATTTGATCTTTGTTCAAGTGAGGTCCCTTGGGGCCTCACAGAACAGTCCAGTCCGGCTTTAAAATGTCTGCCCTTCAAATTTTTGAAGACAATTCTAGTATTTTCTGCTGCTACATATCTTCTTCAGGCTAAATAGTCTCAATTCTTGTAAACTGAGAAACAACTGTGTTTATAAACAATCTTGTAAAAAATTATAGGCCAGTCCCTATAGGTCTGCTCTTTGGGCAGTTCCAGGTAAGAATGTTTTCAGACAGGACTGTGGACTATGAGAAGCCATGGTTGTCCTCTGGATGTCAACTCTGAAAGTAGAAGTATCCATCGAGTACCTGTCACTTAAGTTTAACAACTTTCCATGTATCTGTATTGCATGAATTTATCCAAGTCTCCTTGAATTTATTTATATTTTTCCTCAGTTATTGACCATGGTATTCCCAACCTTCCTGTTTGTACAATTGGCTGAAATCCCAGGCCAAGAAAATGGAGCAAAAGCGTTTTTCAGAATCTGCCTGGTGGGTCAGTTTATTCTCTCTGACTTTCATATATCGTAAACTTCAATAATATGCAAATCATAAGTACCCAATTGTGTGTGTGTGTGTGTGCGTGTGTGTGTGTCTGTCTGTCTGTTCAGAGGAAAGTGGCAGATACAAACATCTGGAAATCAAACTTCAAACTTCTTGGCAAAGGGGCTTTAATTTGACTCTTTTTATGATTATCTTATACTAGCATGTTCAGGAAAGGGGCTGTTTATTTTGCCCAAGACAATGCCTAACATAGTGAGGTTGTTTTTAAATATGAAAGATTTGCTATAAAATCTTTCATTTGATATTGTATGCCAAAAGTGTAGATGGATTTTGATTTTCCACATTGATTCCTCAAACTCATTTAAAGGAAAGCAAAGTATTCTTTGGGGAGTATCTTTTTAATGAACCTCACCTTCACATGCAAAATGTGAGTTTTAAAATTCGAAATAAGACCATGTCCAGAGCACGTTGGTCTCTAGGAATGATTCCCAATTTACCCTTGGCAGTCTATATATTGATTTCTACTATGATACAGTTGTTCCAAAGCAATAATTTATTTCTCAGAAGCTAATTGTTTTCATCTCTCCTAAATCCCTCTTCCCCAAACATATATACATATGCTATTTCTCACAAACAAATCTTGTGAACACTAGGGAAAACGGTTTAGTCAATAGTGGCCATGGTTTAATGTGATATAAAGCCATGGTCTTAGTGTTCATTTTTTTTTTTTTGGTCACAGAAATATTCTCACATCCCCCTTACACCATTTTTGAATTCTTTTCTCTCTCCAAATATGTTTAAATTGTCCTCTTTTTTGGAAACCATTCCTGATGAAATCCCCTGACTTCCTTATTGCCCTCATACTGGACATGGGTATGAATGGCATTTCCTTTATTCCCAGAGTGTCTAGGACAAACTTCTTTACCCACTGGGTTGGAAAATCAATGTTACTGACTGATACAAGAAATAGTCTGTTAAAATGTAAAACCCAAAACCATAAAAACCCTGATAGACATCCTAGGCAATACCATCCTGGACATAGGAACAGGCAAAGATTTCGTGACAAACACATCAAAAGAAATTACAAGAAAAGCAAAAATTGACAAATGGGATCAAATTAAACTTAAGAGTTACTGCAGAGCAAAAGAAACTATCAATAGAGTAAACGTACAACCTACAGAATAGAAGAAAATATTTCTCAAGTATTCATCTAACAAAGGTCTAATATCCAGCATCTGTAAGGCACTTAAACAAATTTACAAGAGAAAAATAACTCCATTAAAAAGTGAGCAAAGGCCATGAACAGATAATTTTCAAAAGAAGACATATATGCAGCCAATAAGCATATGAAAGAAAGCTCAACATCACTGATTATTAGAGAAATGCAAATCAAAACCACAAAGAGATACCATGTCACACCAGTCAGAATGGCTGTTATTAAAAAGTCAAAAAATAATAGATGCTGGTGAGGTTGCAGAGAAAAGAGAACACTTATACACTGTTTTTGGGAGTATAAATTAGTTCAACAATGTGGAAAGCAGTGCAGCAATTCCTTAAAGAGCTAAAAGCAGAACCACCATTTGACTCCACAATACCATTAGGAATATAAATCATTCTACCATAAAGGCACATGAACATGAATGTTCACTGCAGCACTATTCACAAAAGCAAAGACATGGAATCAATTTAAATGCCCATCAATGACCAATTGGATAGAGAAAATGTGGTACAGATACAGGATGGAATACTATGCAGCCATAAAAAAAATGAGATCATGTCTTCTGTGGGAACATGGATGGAACTGGAGGCTATTATCCTTAGCAAACTGATGTGGGAACAGAAAACCAAATACCACGTGTTCCCACTTATAAGTGGAAACTAATATGTTCTTGGGAACACATGAATACATAGAGGGGAACAATAGGCACTGGAGTCTACTTGAGGATGGAAGGTTGGAAGAGGGAGAGAAAAGCAGAGAAGATAACTACTGGATACTGGATTTAATACCTGTGTGATGAAACACTCTGTAGAACAAACTCTTTTGACACAAATTTACCTATATAACAAACCTTCACAAACCTAAAATGAAAGTTAAAAAAAGAACAGGAATATGAGTTGAGTGTAACAAGCATATCCCTAACAACGACATAACTAGCAGACTATTTTTGCTTATTGAATTTAGGTATTAGACCATTCATTCAATACCTGACTTATTTCTCTCAGCATAATGCCCTCAAGGTGGATTCACATTGCCAAGAATAGACAGGATATGTAAGTTTTATTTGTAACATACCTTGATTTTAAAAAGAATGAGATAAAATATTTCTTTTTTTTTTTGAGATAGAGTCTCGCTCTGTCACCAGGCACCAGGCTGGAGTGCAGTGGCATGATCTCGGCTCACTGCAACTTCGGCCTCCCGGGTTCAAGCAATTCTCCTGCCTCAGCCTCCTGAGTAGCTGGGACTACGGGCGCATGCCACCACACTCAGCTAATTTTTTTTTGTATTTTCAGTAGAGACCAGATTTCACCGTGTTGGCCAGGATGGTCTCAATATCTTGACCTCATGATCTGCCTGCCTCGGCCTCCCAAAGTGCTGGGATTACAGGCTTGAGCCACCGCGCTTGGCCAAAATATTTCTTATAATAGTCTGTAACCCAGACCAGACTCAAAGGAAATGAAGTTGAGAGTCAAATAAATCAGGCTATGAACACATAAGAATTTTGATAAAACTGGAAATAAAGACTCAGTTCTGGAATTTAGATTTCTCTAGGCATAGAAGCTAACTACCTTCAGGGACATCTTTATTAGGTCACCACAGAATATACAGATAGAAGGTCAATTTTGAGAACAGCTTACAGATAGATTCCTGCAATCAGAACTGGAGAGAAATGCAATAGATTGTCTCTAACCAAGCTCCTCTCTTCCAATAGGTAACATTCTAAACCATTTAGAACAGAAGGAGGACAATGAGTTCCATTTTTATCGTCCATTGCCTGCATGCTAGTGCAATCCTGTTGAGGCACCACAGTTACAACCCAAACACAGAAAAAGGGAGCATGCCCCCCTAAGTTTTTGCTAAAAGCTGGAGCTACTAACTGAAATATCCAAGGTTTTGTATAAATATGGGGTGTAGACAAGACTTTAGATATTTTTTGACGCATGCATGCATACATATACCTCCTCCTCAACTTCAGTCATAATATCAAGATGAAACTTTGTGATATTAACTACAGATCTGCCCCCCACACCAGTTATCCAGCATCCCTCTTCCTACTGAAGCAGAAACATCTATTGCCTCAAAAAGATTGAAATTGTTTAAGCAGGAATGGGAAGAAAACAGAAGATGCCCTCATCTCTTTTGTTTCAAAATAGACTTTTAAAAGTTATAACAGGTATGGTGTGGTGGCTTATGCCTGTAATCCCAGCACTTTGGGAGGCTGAGGCAGGCAGGTCACAAGGTCAGGGATTTGAGATCATCCTGGCCAACATGGTAAAAACCTGTCTCTGCTAAAAATACAAAAATTAGCCAGGCATGGTAACATGTGCCTGTAATTCCAGCTGCTAGGGAGGCTGAGGCAGGAGAATTGCTTGAGCCCAGGAGGTGGAGGTTGCAGTGAGCTGAGGTTGTGCCACTGCACTCCAGCTGGATAACAGAGCAAGACTCCATCTTGGAAAAAAAAGTTATAGCCAATAAACATAGAATTGACATATGATCTAGCAATTTCATTCCTAGGTATATATCCAAATAATTGAAAGCAGGGATTTGAACAGATGTTTGTATGCCAATGTTCATAGCAGCATTATTCACAAATAGTCATATATTTATCAACATGAATAGATTAGCAAAATGTGGCATATATATACAATGGAATATTATTCAGCATTTAAAAAGGAATGAAGCTCTATAACACGTATGAAGCTTGAAGACATTGTGCTAAGTGAATATGCCAGACACAAAAGTACATATTGTTCCATTTGCATGAGGTACTTAGAGAGGCAAATTCACAGAGACAGGAAATAGATTAGAAGTTACCAGGAGCTAGGAGGAGAGGGAGTGAGAAGTTGATTAATGGTTATAGAGTTTCTATTTCTTTTTCTTTCTTCTTTTTTTAAAATTTATTTTATTGCATTTTAGGTTTTGGGGTACATGTGAAGAACATGCAAGATAGTTGCATAGGTACACATGTGGCAGTGTGATTTGCTGCCTTCCTCCCCATCACCTATATCTGGCATTTCTCCCCATGCTATCTCTCCCCTACTCCTCACTGTCCCTCCCCTATTTCCCCCCAACAGACCCCAGTGTGTAGTGCTCCCCTCCTGTGTCCATGAGTTCTCATTGTTCAACACCCCCCTATGAGTGAGAACATGTGGTGTTTGATCTTCTGCTCTTGTGTCAGTTTGCTGAGAATCATGGATGAACCTAGAGTTTCTATTTCAAGTGATGAAAATATTTTGGAAATAGTGATGACGGTTGCATAACATTGTGAATGCAGCTAATGCTACTGAATTGTGTGTTTAAAAGTGGTTACAAATTTTGTTAAATGTATTTTATCACAACTTAAAAATTTAATAATATATAACAAAAGCCATTATATACTTTAAATGGATGAATTGCATCATATATGAATTATATCTCAATAGATCTGTATAAAACAGTTATAACAGAGACAACCTTCCCTTCAGACAGCTAAAGTTCTTCAATACTTTGGAAAATTTCTTAATCAGTCCAGTATACCTTTTCAGCCCTCATGACTATAGATTTTATTAGTGATCACTGAAAAGGGATGCAAGCCCAAAATCTGAGAGTCATCCTTGGCTCTTTCCTTTTGCTCATTAATGTTATCCAATGCATTCAGCAAATTCTGTGACTCTGCCTCCAAAAATGTATCATAAATCTGATCCCTTTACACAATCTCCATCACTATAATTCTAATGTAGGCTTCCATTCTTCAGTCACAGAGGTTTTCGTTTTTCCTTTGAACATTCCAGGATTTTCAGCCCCAGGACCTCTGCATTTAGCATGACTTCTGTTTGGAGTACTTTTTCATCAAATGTTCACATAGCTATCTCTTCTTATCATTTAGGTCCGTAATAAAATGTTACCTCCTTAACAAGGCTTTCCCTAAACCCTCACTCTAACCCAAACTCCCAGTTTAAAATTTTTTTCCAACCCTAAGTCATTCTTTATTATGGCATCCTGGAGCACCTACCAATACCTGAAATTATTGTATACATCTATTTTTTATGTGTCTATGGTTTGTCTCCTTCCAACAGAATGCAAGCTCCTTGAAGGTAGGGATTTTGTCATGTTTCCTGTACTGTATACCTGGCGCCTAAATTGCTATGATAAACATTCAATATATTTACTCTCTGATCAAAGTGTAGATGATGTTCTCAGCAAACTGACACAAGAACAGAAAACCAAACACCACATGTTCTGACTCATAAGTGGGTGTTGAACAATGAGAACACATGGACACAGGGAGGGGAACGTCACACACCAGGGCTTGTGGGGTGGGGGGCTAGGGGAGGAATAGCAGGGGCGGGGGGATAGGGGAGGGATAGCATTAGGAGAAATACCTAATGTAGACCACAGGGCAAGGAATGCAGCAAACCACGACTATGGCATGTGTATACCTATGTAACAAACCTGCACGATCTGTACATGTACCCCAGAACTTAAAGTATAATAAATAAATTTTAAAAATGTAGATGATGTTGAAGACTAGAATGAAGCTGACTGCAGGACATCATCTAGTAGGCCTTTTCAGAAAAAAATCTATTTTTTTGTTTTGGCAGAGAAGTGATTTTATTTAGGTAGAGAAAGAGGAAAAAAAAGGAGAAGAAAGAGAACTTCCATAGGACAGAGAGAGAGTGTGGAAGTGCGAGGATAGGGGGAATTCTTATCAAGGTTTTGTGCGTCTAAGTTGCCTTTTCCTTTCAAAAGTGGAGTGCAACCAAGCATTCCAGTTAATTGGTTTTTTTAGTTGAGTTTCAGTAAGTGGAAATTTTACTTGATTCTTACGGTCAAGTTTTTAGGCTTCTGCATGAAGGAGGATGGTGAATAATTAACCTCCACAGGCTTGCCAGGTGAACTCAAGTAAAGTCTAATTGAACAGATGGGCCTCATTCCTTTAACTGGAAAGCTATTAGATAATTTGACTGTGTCAGATAAGAAAAGAAAGTGAGATCCTTAGATGAGTTCTTTCAGGAAAGAGAGTTTCAGAGTTCTCACAAAGATCTGGGGGTCCTGTGTGATGTTAATTACCCTGATGCTGTCTGTGAGACTTGGCAGCTCAGAAAGAATGAGACTTAACCCCCTTAGGCTTTCTGGGCTGTGAAACGCTCTCTTAAACAAGTAGGTTACCTTGGAGGACTAATGGAGATAGGTTAATAAAATCCATATGGTTGGTTACTGTGGGCAGATGGCCGGTATGCCACCTTGGAAGCACCTAAAGTTTCTAGATGGTCTTCAAGGGCAGCTCTAAATTGTGCACATTGAAGTTATTGAATCTGCAGGCCGCAAAGGAATAGCTAATGATGGATCAACTAGGAGATGAGCACAATAGTAATATTTTATAATTAAGGGTAGAAGTGGGATCAGGAGGATGGGGAAAGTAGGTGAATGAGCTTGCTTTCCGTTCCCAAGCCGGAAATAAACACCCGCCCCCCCCATTCCTTCCGTCAAGAAAGCAGGGAGATTATCTTATTTTATTTTTGTGAAATACCCCTCACATCTCTACAGAGGTGTGTCTGGAGAGTCTTTAGGTTTATTTTATTTTATTTAAGTTCTGAGATATGTGTGCAGGTTTATTACATAGGTAAACGTGTGCTGTGGTGCTTTGTTGCACCTATCAACCCATCACCTAGGTATTAAACCCTGCATGCACTAACTATTTATCCCAATGCTCTCCCTCCCCCTGAGTTTTTAGGTTTTAATTGCTCTACTGCTGGGCCCTTTTCCTAATGTCTCTTGGAATTTGTAGACACCTTCATACTTTTAAAGAGCTTTTGTGATGTTAGCCTCTCTCTCACCAACCCCATAGGGACAATACAACAAGGAATATTCTCCTTGATGAATGAAGAAACTGAGGCCAAATATTCTTTACCCAAAGAAAAATAAGAAAGTCATCAGCGGATATGGAACTAGAAACAATTTGCATCGTTCTCTTTTCTTTCTAGTTTCATCTAGAAACATGACATAACCCTTAGCATGTCAGAAACTATAACAAGCCATGGAATAATAGAGGTTTGCTGCATTGATGGCATTCACTCTAGCTTTATAGATGCCTTTCTTTGCCTTCTTATCTTGGAACCCTTTGAAGCTGTTAGAGCATAGGAAAATGTCTTTTATAAGTAAGCATAGATTTTCTTTTCTAATTGATCGATCAAGGGAAATAAAAACATAGATCAACCAGGAGATGATACAGATGCCTTAACATGTGCTGCATTAGAGACATGGTTCATGCATAAGACCCCATGTTTCTGTGAATATTCACGCTAGAATGGGACTGAGGTGGAGTGGAAAGAGAATCCAATCTGGACTCAGAGCATCAGGATCTAGTAACAGCTTTTCTCCATTGAGCTGAGTGATGTTCACCAAGTCACAATGTCATGTTCCTCATTAGTCTCCTCTATGAAACAGGCATGATGATACTTGTTCTGGCTGCCCCAGGATGGTTATGTGGATTGTGTGGTAATATATGTGAATGTGTGTTGAAAATTAATGGTCCACTAGGTTGTGAGCTCCAATAGGGTAGAGGCCATTTCTGTTTTTTTTTTTTTTTTTTTTTTTTTTTTTTTCTTTTCATAAACTAGCTGATTTCCTACTGAGGTTACAGAGAATCATTAACCCTGCTGCTAAGTCACCATGGAGCATACCCATAGATTGGCCCATGCTGGGAAGTAGCTCCATAGAAATAAACATCATTAGCTTCCCTGGAGGGATAATCATCTAGTTATGTGAGATACCTGTATTTTAAGTTAATCTATCTCCAGATATGGTGAAAAAACCTGTCTAGGTATGTTCAGGTAATTTGGCAAAAGATAGGAATTTCATTTTGTTTATAAGACTTATGACTGTCAGTGCTTAGCATGAAGCTTGATTCGAAAGTTACTGAAAGACTGCTGAATAAATAATGGAATATCAGGCATATTATTAGCTTGTCTTCATTGCTAAATGTTTTCCATTCTCTTGGAGGCAGATATTAGATGTGTTTTCTGTTGTGCGCATAGTTGTCAGGTCAACCTCTATTTCCTTGGAGATTGTCCTTTCCAACCAGCCTGAGACTTGCCTGAAAGGAAGACCTATGGAGCCACAGATTCCTAGCTGCTGAAGGGTGGGAAAAGCTAACGGCAGTCTCACTGCGTCTTTCCCTTTTCTAGAGGCCTGTTCGGCTAGGCCTCAACATCCTCACCTGTCGCTGTTGCACGATCTCCAGTCTTGACCTATGAGGTCTATGTCTCTTGCTACGTATTATATAACATAGGAAAGTAAGACTTAAAAAAAAAAAAAGACAGCATCAAAACAGTCAAAACATGTCAAAATTGAAAGATAGTTTTCTTTTTTTAAAAACTGCAAAGTAGTATGTACAGCAGATGTCCCTGACCTGCCACCATTAGTGTCAACTCATCTGTTGCTGTTGCTGTTATGTGTTCCCCTAGTGCAGGCATCCCCAAACTTTTTACACAGGGGACCAGTTCACTGTCCCTCAGACCGTTGGAGGGCCGCCACATACTGTGCTCCTCTCACTGACCACCAATGAAAGAGGTGCCCCTTCCTGAAGTGTGGCAGGGGGCCAGATAAATGGCCCAGGGGGCCGCATGCAGCCCGCGGGCCGTAGTTTGGGGACGCCTGCCCTAGTGTATGGTCTGGCTGTGTCTTCAAACGTTTGGTCACATTATATGTGTCTTCGAACAAATAAAATTTGGTGGAGGTTTTCCAGGTATATTGTCTGTTAAGATCTTAAATTCACCATGGTGTTTGGTGAGAAGATTTTTTAACAAAAGAGTTTTGCATTTTGATGTGTTTCCTAGGGCAAGGGGATGAATTAGGTGTCAGGGAGGTCTGTTGTACACGTAGCTCAGTTATAATAAAGCTTAAAGGTTAATGGTTGGTTTTTCTAATTATGTCAAAATGTCAGCATACTCTGCATAGGTGCATTTGTGGAAAGATTTTTCTCCTTTCCTATATATACTTCAAAAGCCCTGTTATAGATAACCGATCAATATTGAAGAAATGTAGACCCAGTTGAAAATGCTTTGTGTGTATGTGTGATTGTGAATGTGTAAACAGAATCTAGATGCTATTTAGCCAGGACTGCTTTTCAAATCAGCATGTCAGAACCCGTCCTTTTGCTGCCTGTGCTTAAAAAAATTAAGAATCATAATGACTAGTCCAATAATGAAAGAATCTTGTGTTGAGACAAAACATTCTTCAGGAGTAATTCAGCTGTGCTTCACAGTGCTTACAATGCCTGCAACTCACAAGACAGGACAGTCCCCTTAGTGGTCTCCTAATAAAGTTCAATTCTTCTTTCTTGCCTAGGGTACTGAAGCAAGTCACCATTCTCTCTACTCCTCTTGTTTTATATTTATTTTCTTAAAGAGTTTTAAATCAATGTTAAACATTTCATTTAAAAAAAATTCTTTTAGCCCCCAAACTATTTGTAATTGGAATATGGCCAAGGATCTGGAAAAGAAATCTGGCATCAGGCATTGGGGTAAGGCTCAAAGACCTTATTAGCTAACTGATCAAAACTAATACAGTAAGAGACAACTGACTTCTTATATGTGATATGTAAGTTGTATTTATGCATGTTCTTAGAACAAATAAAGTACTTGTCTTAAGTCTTAAAATAATCACTGCAGTTATGCAGGCTCTGGTATGGTGAAATAAGAAACATGATAAAGATAATGCAACTCTCTCCTTCGCAAATACTCGAATGACAGTTTTATAAAATGAGATCTTGAGCTTATTGCCTTCATTAACATTATGTTGCCTCATTCTGGTCTGGTGCCTTATTTCTTACTTTAATATGTGTTTTTATACCCTATATACATGGAATTAAAACAGTACTATTTCCCCATCAACTGTCCAAACATATCAAATTGACGTGGATTAAAATTCTCTGGGATTCTAGAATTACTGCCTATTTCCAGAAGAGAGAATTTAAGTTCTCATAAAACCTTCTACCAGTATGGTAAATGATCTCCACATAAAATCAGAAAGTTTTGAGATTATCTCATCTCTGACATGATGATTTCTGCAAGGTTTTTGGGTGTGGTATACATCTCATAAAATGATGCACTATACAAGTCAGCCTCCAGATCAGGCCATTTCCCAAAACTCTGCTTGTTTCAGAAAGGGTAGCATTTTCCCCCCCTGTGTTTCTGCCCTGTGTAGCTAAGGGAGGAAGCTAAGTTTAGTGGTTAGTGGTTACTGAGCCAGCAAATTTAGTTTCTTATTTGGTGATGTAATTTACTGAAAACGATTGTCAAATCAACTCTGTCTAAATGATGAAAGAAGTCTTTGTTCTCTTATATGTAACTTTTCTAAACTTCGGTGTGACTATTAATATCATTGGTACTGTTCTGAAACTCTGAAACATCTCTCTGGGACTTTTCTGCCTTGTATTCTTTTAGAGAATCAAGAAACCACGCACAACAGCAAAGCAAGAAACAAACTAAACCAAATACCAGGGCTTCAGCAGCCTACGCACACAGGTGCCTGCACAGGCATATCACAGGTTATACATGATCTGGCAGGGCCATCCACTCAGGAGAGAATAAGAATGAAAGCCTCTGGAGTGGTGCCCAAATAAATGCAAGGGCCTTGCATAAAGTTCAGCAAATGAGAAAGACAAAAATTGTTCATTATGTTATAAATAAAATATTGGACCTTTAACTTTTCCATTAGGATGAACTTTAGAACAAACATCTCCCTTTCTTCCACCATCAGACATTTAACGTAAAAAGGGGAAAAATGTGATCCTTGTTAAAGTGCCTTTTGGGGGCAAAATATTTTGTGTGGTAGAATTTTCCTTAACCAGGTGCCTACTACATTCTGCAGCTTTGTGAAGCCAGCTTTCTCTGTAGCTGGGCATTACACGGTTTATGTCACACCACAGGCTAAGTGCTTTAGGGGATTTAACTGAAGGGTAAATATTTAAAAATAATTCTGTTACATCAATGAAAAATAATGCTTATCGAACCACTGTTAGCAACACCAAAATATTTTCAAAAGCTTAAACATTTATCAAGAGGAACTTGATAAAAGAAATAGAGTTGGAGTAAAGTTAACTACTATGAAGTAAAAAAAAAAGTGAATCTATACTTATTTGAGCTTTAAAAAACAAACAATGACAAGAGAATACTGTGTTAGTGTCACATGATTCCATGTATAAAATGTTTTGGGTGTTTACGCATAGAAATGTATAAATAATTATTTGAATGCATCTTAATAAAATATTTACATCAATATTCACAAAAAAAGAAATACATCATCCTAGTTATTTTCTAATACTTTTAAAGGTCTGCAGGCAGAGAGAAGTTTGGAATTACTTTTTCTTCCAGTGCCACCTTTTAACATGAATCTGTATCAGTTTAAATTTCCAAAAGTAGAGAATGATCATTTCAGTGCAGCTTTCCGAATCATTGTAGCATTTCTCTGGGCAACAACAATAAAGCTGTCCACTTGTTTTTTGGCATGTGTGCTTCTACCTCTGGTTGGGATGTATAGTTTTGGAGCTGCTGTCTAAGGAAATCAGCTTTCAAATCAAGAGAGTTGATAGTAATATTCCAGATGTCTCTTCCAGCAGCATGCATTTTGCTCTCTGCCTTTCCTGATAGAACAGATCCCTCTGTGCCACTGACTATGTGATTGTAAAATGACAGCTAGGGAAAGCTCAGAAAATGAGAGAAACAAATGAATCATTTAAAAATACCATAATTTTAATGGCAGCCTTACACAGGACAAGTAAAAATGTCTGCAGGGCAATTAGAAAAGAATTTTATTTTATTTATTCCTACCTCTTAGTGGAAAGACTAGAGGGCTGGCCCCAGGCTGTCTTATATTATTACAATTTGGTCCCTGTAGTATCAGTAAAGAGTGAGTATGGGAAGAAATGAGTTCATATTATATTTGTAAATGTTGCATGTGATCTTGTTTCATCCTCTGAAGTTCATAAGGCATGCCATCAGAGATCCCCAGAGTGTATGTGTGTGTCTGTGTGTGTGTGTGTGTGTGTGTGTGTGTGTGTGTGTGTTGCGTATGTGTAGGAGTTACTGTTTTTAAAATTGCCTTTATGACTTGACATCACTGAAGATTGAAAGGAAAGTGACGTGACTGTGGCAGTCAAGTCCCTATATAAAAGACGATGTGCTCAAGTTTGAGAAGTACTTTGAGGTTGGGCACAGTGGCTCATGCCTGTAATCCCAGCACTTTGGGAGGCCAAGGTGGGAAGATTGCTTGCAGGCCAGGGCTTTGAGACCAGTCTGGGCAACATAGTGGGATCCCCGTCTCTACAGAACATTTAAAAATTAACTGGACTTGGGGAGAGGATCCAAGATGGCTGAATAGGAACAGCTCTGGAGTGCAGTTCCCAGCGAAAACGCAGAGGGTGAGTGATCACTGCATTTCCAAATGAATTCTTACTGCCCACAGGCCAGGAGATTTCTGGGCGGAAAAGCACCACGAGTATCCAGCGCAGCTGTTTCAGCCAGCACAGTGGGTCTCTGCACAAAAACTCACACAAATCCAGGTGCCGTTTCAACTGGTGACTGGAACGCCTGAGAGACAGAGTCACCCATTCAACTGAAAAAAAAAAAAAAAAAAAAAAAAACGGGGCTGAAACAGGGAGCCAGGTGATCTGGCTCTGCTGTTCCCACCCCCACAAAGAGCAGCAATCTGAAATGCTCTGGTTGAGAGTTTCACAGCAAGCATAGCTGGACCCAGAATGGTCCAGCTCTGTGGGGAGAAGGGTGTCCACCATTACCGAAGCAGTCTGCCATTACTGAGGCAGTCCACCATTAGCGAGGCAGTCCACCATTACCAAGGCAGTCCGCCATTACCGAGGCAGTCCACCATTACTGAGGCAATCCACCATTACCGAGGCAGTTCTAACTATACCTCTGTAAACAAAACTGCAAGGAAGTTCGTATAGCAGCTGGGCAGAGCCCACGGCAGCTCAGCAATGCCTCTGCTGGCAGACTGTGACTAGGCTACCTCCTCACTGGGCAGGGCATCTCTGAAAAAAGGCAGCAGAATGACAGGAACCTATAAATAAAGCCCCACCTTCCCAGGACAGAGCACGTGGGGAAAAAAGGCGGTTATGAGTTCTGCTGCTTAAATGAGCAGGCTTAAATGTACCTGCCCAGCATCTCTGAACAGAACAACGGAGTTCACAGCTCAGCACTTGAGCTCTTATAAGGGACAGACTGTCTCCTCAAGCAGCTCCCTGACCCTCATATAACCAAAGAGACACCTCATAAAGGACAGCTCAGGCTGAAATCTGGCAAGTATCCTTCTGGGACAAAGATAACAGAAGAAGAAACTGGCAGCAACCCTTAGTATTCTGCAGCTGCTGCAGGTGATCCCCAGGCAAGCAGGTTCTGGAGTGGACCTCCAGCAGTCTTACAGCAGAGGGGCCTGTTAGAAGGAAAACTAAGAAACAGAAAGAAATAACTTCATCAGCAGCAAAAAGGATGTCAACTCAGAGACCCCATCTGAAAGTCATCAACCACAAAGACCACAGGTAGATAAAGCCACAAAGATGGGAAGAAACTAGTGCAAAAAGGATGAAAACACCCAAAACCAGAATGCCTCTCCTCCTCCAAGGGATCACAACTCCTCACCAGCAAGGGAACTAGACTGGATGGAGAATGAGCCTGATGAATTGACAGAAACAGGCTTCAGAAGGTGGGTAATAACAAACTTCTCTGAGCTAAAAGATCATGTCCTAACCCAATGCAAAGAAACTAAGAACCTTGAAAAAAGGTTTGATGGAATGCTAACAAGAATAACAGCTTAGAGAGGAATATAAATGAATTGATGGAGCTGAAAAACACAACACAAGAACTTCATGGAGCATACACAAGTTTCAACAGCCGAATTGACCAAGCAGAAGAAAGGATATCAGAGATTGAAGATCAATTCAATGAAATAAAATGAGAAGGCACGATTAGAGAAAAAAGAGAGAAAAAAAATGAACAAAGCCTCTAAGAAATATGGGATTATGTGAAAAGACCTAATCTACATTTGATAGGTGTACCTGAATGTGACAGAGAGAATGTATCCAAGCTGGAAAACACTCTTCAGGATATTATCCAGGAGAAATTCCCCAACCTAGCAAGGCAGGCCAACATTCAAGTTCAGGAAATACAGAGAACACCACAAAGATATTCCTCAAGAAGAGCAACACCAAGGCACATAATTTTCAGATTCACTAGGGTTGAAATGAAGGAAAACATTCTAAGGGCAGCCAGAGAGAAAGGTTGGGTCACCCACAAAGGGAAGCCTATCAGACTCACAGCAGATCTCTCAGCAGAAACCCTACAAGTTAGAAGACTGGGAGCCAGTATTCAACATCCTTAAAGAAAAGAACTTTGAACCTGGAATTTCATATCCAGCGAAACTAAGCTTCATAAGTGAGGGAGAAATCAAATGCCTTAGTAACAAGCAATTGCTCAGAGATTTCATCACCACCAGGTCTGCTTTACAAGAGCTCCTGAAAGAAGCATTGAACATAGAAAGGAACAACCAGTACCAGCCACTCCAAAAACATACCAAATGGTAAAGAGCATTGACACAATGAAAAAACTGCATCAACTAATGTGCAAAACAACCAGCTAGCATCAAAATGGCAGGATCAAATTCACACAGAACAATATTAACCTTAAATGTAAATGGTCTAAATGCCCCAATCAAAAGACAGACTGGCAAATTGGATAAAAAGTCAAAACCCATTGGTGTGCGGTATCCAGGAAACCAATCTCACATGCAAGGATACACATAGGCTCAAAATAAAGGGATGGAGGAAGATCTACCAAGCATATGGAGAGCAAAATAAAGCAGGAGTTGCAATCCTAGTCTCTGATAAAATAGACTTTAAATCAACAAAGATCAAAAGAGACAAAGAAGGTCATTACATAATGGTAAAAGGATCAATGCAACAAGAAGAGCTAATGATCCTAAATGTATATGCGCCCAATACAGGAGCACCCAGATACATAAAGCAAGTTCTTAATGACCTACAGAGAGACTTAGACTCCCACACAATAATAATGGGAGACTTTAACACTCCACTGTCAATATTAGACAGATCAATGAGAGAGAAGATTAACAAGGATATCCAGGACTTGAACTCAGACCTGGACCAAGCAAACTGAATAGACATTTACAGAACTCTCCACCCCAAATCCACAGAATATACATTCTTTTCAGCACATCACACCTACTCTAAAATTGACCACATAATTTGAAGTGAATCACTCCTCAGCAAATACGAAAGAACAGAAATCATAACAAACAGTCTCTGAGACCACAGTGCAATTGAATTAGAACTCAGAATTCAGAAACTAACTCAGAACCGCACAGCTTCATGGAAACTGAACAACTGGCTCTTGAATGTTGACTAGATAAACAATGAAATGAAGGCAGATGTAAAGATGTTCTTCAAAACCAATGAGAATGAAGACACAATGTACCAGAATCTCTGGGACACATTTAAAGCAGTGTCTAGAGGAAAATTTATAGCGATAAATGCCCAAATGAGAAGCAAGGAAAGATCTAAAATCAACACTCTATCATCAAAATTGAAAGAGCTGGAGGAGCAAGTTAAAAAAAACTCAAAAGCTAGCAGAAGATAAGAAATAACTAAGATCAGAGCAGAACTGAAGGAGATAGAACACACAAAAAACCCTTAAAAAATTTAATAAATCCAGGAGCTAGTTTTTTTGAAAAGATCAATAAAACAGACCACTAGCCAGATTAATAAAAAAGAAAAGAGAGAATAATCAAATAGATGCAATAAAAAATGATAGAGGGGATATCACCACAGATTCCAGAGAAATACAAACCACCATCAGAGATTACTACAAACAACTCTATGCACATAAACCAGTAAACCTGGAAGAAATGGATAAATTCCTGGACACGTACACCCTCTTGTGTGAAAAAATCTCTCCATCTTTCTAGAGAATCTTCTTTTGCCTGCAATATGGATGAATGGCCTTTTAAAACCTAATGAGGATAGATGCCATTTATTGATTACCATTTAAAGCACAACTTTCTAATCTCTAATTGTTTTTGAAAGAAAAATGATTTCCAGTAGAACAAGTATCTCTTATCTGAGGGTCCAAGTCTGGTGTCTTGATGTCCTAAGTGGTTAATTACTTCATATAGAAACTTCTGGTGTCATGATATCCTAAGTGGTTAATTACTTCATATAGAAACTTCATGCCTATTGGGATGGTGATAATAAGCTCTGCTGAAGGTTGATACCAAAGCAGATTTCCATGGAGCTGATTATATGCTGACTACTCATCAGATGGAAATTCCTGGCTTCTAGCCCTGATAAATGTGACTGATTTTATGGGTTTGGGGGAGAGGAAATTGTTTTAAATAAACTTCTGGGACTGCCGTAGTAGTCAGGGTCAAGGCCAGATTAATCCCAGAGAATCTTCATGTCATTTTGATGCTTTCAACAGTGGCCCTCTCTTCCCAGTTGGGGATTATAATCTGCTCAGTAAATAGGTGGTAGAGGTGAGATATGAAGATCTTGAACCAATGAGAATTCTTGAAAGGGTCCCAGAACTAATACATTCTCTTTCAGGGAGTGAAAACAGTTTTTAGTTAATTGCTATAATGTCAAGAAACACACTTTTCCTGATTTCCTGTGAAGTAATTGGACAAATCTCATGATAATACATGTAAAAACGTATTCCTTATTGATTACTTAAAAAACAGGTTTAGAATCACCATTTGTTTACTCTAGACCTTTGAGGGAAAAGTCAGCAATTATATCTGTCATTCAATAACTCTATTATTGGCTGGAGAGAGTGACTAACTACTCTACCTACTACCCAAGTGGCTTCTGGATCACTGCTACAGCTAGTTTCTTTAAAGTAGCAGGCAGTAGTAATATTATAGAACGTGTCCATTTTCTAATCTAAATCAACATATTTTTCTTGTTGAGGTAACTGAAAAAACATTTTAGTTCTTAAAAACTCTGCTAGTATTCTTCCTTATAGTCCAGTTACCACAGAACAAAGATCTTGATGGGTCATGTAAAAGTGGTTTGTCCCTCATATTATCTTTTCTATAATTTCCTGCTTCAGTTTCCCTTCATCTTTCCTCTTGACAGACTTTACATAGCTTTACTAACTTTTGCTAGTGAACAATTTACTGTTTCCTCAATAAGATTTTGCCTATGAGGAACTGGGGGAATAAGTCTATCCAAGAAATTAAAACAGTTATCAGCTGTCCTGAAAATGAAAGTATCGCCATGTACACAAATACTTGATACAATTTTAGTGTATCTCAATTGACAACCAACGTTTAAAATAGAACATATAATTTCTTGTAGTCCATTACTCATGAGAGTATTAGAGTCAATTGCCTAACTTATGTGAAGCTCTGAGACGTAAAAGCACTGCTTTTATAAAAGCTAGAAAGAATAAATATTATTTAGTTCAATCCCCTCATTATTCAAGTGAGGGGACTGAAGCTGGTAGAAGTCAAATGGCTTGCACAAGGACAATCAATCACTTTGTGGCAGGGTTGGGTTTAAAACCTGGGAGTCCAAACTCGGTGCCCTCGACATGCAACTTGTTATGTCTCACTCAAGTCTTGGCTCTAAATGACAATGAAGTAGATCACCAACCAAGCAGCCCAGTATTTAAGATGCTCTCCTTAGATAACATTCCCACTCTTTCCCAACGCTCCCTTAAAAGCACTGTGAATTTGCCTTTGTGAGAAGATGATAAAATAAAAATCAGCAGACTCAATTAACTGCAATGCACTTACTCTGAAAAATTCTTTTGTTGAGCCGGAGTCCAGGGTCCCATATGCAATTTCAGTCTGTTTAGCTAAGTCTTCAGCACTCTCTATGGGAGAAACCATCCTCTCCACAGTCAGGAAAGCAGCAAGATTGGCAGTATAGGAAGAAATTATGATCAGGGTGAAGAACCACCAAACCCCTCCAACAATGCGCCCGGAGAGTGATCTATAAAACAAAACAAAAACAAATCCAGACCCAGAGGGGCCAGATCTAAGTTTAAGAAATCCTTGTCTTTAATTCTGGAAAGAGAGGTAGTTTTAGTATAGCTGATGAAGGAAGGAAATAGGTGATGGGAGGGAATTAAAACATTAAACAAAGATCATGTGTTAACAGCAATACGCTATGTTATGATGATGTATTCTGATGGTGCATGCGTAATACTCTTCAGGCCTATACACATTTCAAAGCAGGATTTTCTTTTCAAAAATGAGGTGGGGTCTCACTATGCTGTCCAGACTGGACTTGAACTCCTGGGCTCTAGCTATTTTCCAGCTTCAGCCTCCTGAACAGCTGGGACTACAAGTGCACTCCCAGCAGAATTTTCCTTTTAATTGCAGGAAAAAATATTTTTTTCTATCTCCTGCTTCCAGAGGTAACAATTTAACTTATTAAGTTCTCTTCCTATGAACTTTGCTGGGCATACCTGTAGAAGCAGGTGGTTCTCAGCCTTGGCTGCACATTAAAATCACCTAGAATCTTAAAAAAACAAAACAAAACAAAACTTCATGCCCAGGCCCACCAATTAAATCAGAACTTGGGACGTGGGAAGCAGACATTTAAATTTTTTAAGACTCACTAGGTGATTACAATGTGCAACCAAGATTGAGAACCACTGCTATAAGGTGATGTCATGAGAGAAACATAGTCAAAAACCTCCTCTCACTTGAAGATAAATGGGTTGTTGCTAGAAAATGAGCACTATTCACATTGAATTTAATAAACTTAACAAAGACATTGCCATTCTTTGGAGTTGGTCACCCATGAGGCAAAGAGCTAGGTGATGATATTTATCATCTCCATATAAATAGCTCTTGGGGCCCAGGAGAATAGAAACTTTCTCCTTTTACAACTAAGCTTTAGCCACACAGGGCAGACTCCAAGTGAAATGGGAAACTACCTGTGTAGTCGGATTAGAGGCATTAAAAGGCTTGCTTCCTCCATACCCCCCTCTACCCACACAGACAAAAAATGAAAACAAAACCATCCTCCTGGTCTGATGGAGAAATTCTATTGGAATCACCCTCTGTATTGTCTTCAGGAGGCTTGATCAAAATGTAACATATTATTTCAATAGCATCCACTGTTTATTTAATTAATAGGGAATGAGAAAGAAGATGGGTAAGTTTTAATAAGGGGAAATTTTTGTTCTTAAATGTTACTGTGCATTAGCGTTACCTGACGTGTTTGTTAAAATGCAGATTCAGAATAGCTGAATGCTCAAGAATTTGCACTTCTTAAGCATCACAGGTGATTCTGCTGCAAGTGGTCTGCAGACCAAACTGAGAAACGTTGTTCTTCTATATCAGTGATTCTCAATTCTGCCTACATATCAATATCATCTAGGGAGCTTCAGTCAAAACACGTCAAAACAAAAAGACAAAAAAACCTTGTCTAGGCTTCATCCAAGGCCAATTAAATCATAACCCTGGGGGGTTAGGTCTAAGCAGCAGCTCTTTATAAAACTTTCAAGGTGCAGCCAGGGTGGCAAGTTTCTTCCTACATCGTGAGTGTTCCTCAGGGACAGGGACCGTAGGAAGTTATTGGACAATGTGAGGGCATTGAATGCTCAGTGATGGGTAATGGCTTGTACTAAGGAAACTTCATCTCCTTCACAGTGTTGCTGAAGGCTGGCTCTGTCTGCAGAAATGAAAATCTGCTCCCTAGGTTTTATAAAACATTGCCACATCATCCTTAGGATAATTCTGCTGTGTGGCAGAGCTCCATCCTAGTTACGCTATGTTCTTCCATGCCCAGAAAAGCTCACAGGAAGAGAACCCACTCTGTCATAAAGTCAAGAATAGGCGTAGGAGCCTGGCATAGCTCCAAGCTCTGTGGGAAGAGGGTAGTTCTGGGCTGAGAGCCGGCAAATCAAGCTCTTCTCTGTCTGTACCAGGATTTCACCACTTTGAAGCAAATTTAAATTCCTGTGTCCCAAGATAACCTTTTTCTGGCCTCTGGAAAACTCAGTTGTTTTAGACGCTACACTCTGAATAATTTTGGCAGGTATTTTGATAAATATTTTTTATTGGTTAAGTATAGCAAACTGATTTGATTTTTATTTTAAATCTGCAGTTAGGGTTGGTCCCTGGATTCCTAAGACAATCCTTACTTATTTCCTGAACATGATCACTTTTAGCTTTATGAATCTGAAAATCTGCTTTGCAACAGATTTTTCTAACAGTTACCCTATCTCAGGATTTCATCTGGGAACATTTCTCTTTTAATCAGAAGTAAAAACATCTGGATGAGTCAGTCAGAAAAGAATGTGTCACACTTCTGAATGCTAAAAGTATACAGAGTGTTTTGATTATTCATTTAGATCTTTCAGAGTCTTTCTTCACTGTTGCCATATACATTTAATTTATTAGGAACTGATTTGACTCTATAAATAATTTTGCTTTATGAAACATTAACACTCCAAAGAAACATCCATAGTAATAGAGTAACAAAAATGATAACAATTATGGCTAATACTTATTGAGCACTTCCTGTGTGTCAGACTCTATTCTAATTGCTTTACCTGTGCCAACTATTTTAATCCTCCATCCCTATGGTTAGGTACTATTTTAAAGATAAGAAAACAGAGGTATTTTACAGATAAGGAAACTGAGGCACAGAGAAGCGAGAAAGGAAAGAAAACATCTAAACTTTTATACTAGGAAAGAAATACCCACATTTTTATAGGATAAAATACCCACATTTTGTATAAGAAAATCCTGGTATGTAAGCTATAGAAGTGTAAGCTACAAACACTGAGAAATGTAGTAGCAGGAAAACTAAACATATTTGTATAATTATTGTTTATTATCTGTTGTTCATTTGAGACAGAACTGTGACTGTCATTTTTATTTGGAATGATGAGGTTTTGCCAGACCAAGGAGAAAACTGACTTTGGAGTAATTCCAGAATCACAGTTTGATATGGAAAGAGGTATATTTTGCTGCCGTGAATACTAATGGTAGTTTATGCATTGTCTACTTGACAATGTGGAGAAAAATACAGTAATTTATGGAAATTACACTGTGCCATTCTATTGAGGCTAATGGACTGTGGCTGTGTCAGTCTGATCTAAAATCAAGCCTGCACATCATAATCTGGTTATTTTGGCCACTTTAGTACTGACTCAGATCATCATGTGGTTGATCTGAATGACTCAGCTGTTGGTTGTTGACATGACTGAAAATAAGCCTAAATGCAAAATGGTGATTTTCATGGCCTCTTGTCTACATAGTTATTAACTTTGGCAATTTTGTGGTTAATGTCATGATATACCTATGAGCGTGGAGAATTTGGGTGATGACCCACATAAAAATGATATAACAGTTTCTGCATATCTCAGCAGATAGGGAAAAGGAGCTTCAGTGGAATCAGTGTGGAATCCACAGCTTGCATTCAACATTCTCCCTTCAGAACAGTAGTAGCTTAGACAAAAGCTGTAATTTTCACCACTTTCTTCCCTTGTTGAGCATAAGTGCCTCAATCCTTTCACTGAGAAAAAGTGCCAAGGAACCCACAAGGAAGAAGCTCCATAGGCATTTTTACATTTACCTTTTCTCATTAGGGAAACTATAGCCACTTAAACCCACATTTCACATGGAGGCTATATAAAAAGTGACTGATGGGTCAATCCCATCACATTTTATAAAGGATCTATTAAAATAAGACAAGACTTTATAGTTGAGTTAAAAAGACCTGTCATTTTCCAGTATCTTTCCCTCCATTAATGCAGCTACAAAATGTTTAACATTCATTTCAAATGGTTTTGTTGCACAAGACAGATTTCAAGGTTAGTATAATGAAATGACTGTAAAATGCTGCACATTTAGTGTTTATAAAAGTGCATTATAAGAAGCATATCATACCTTTTGAGGAAATGTAAGAGGAGGCGTGAAGTTAATGAAAGGAAATTAGCAACAAGAGGAAAACAGACATATAAAAGCACTGCAAAATATGTACATCAAATAATATACAATGCTCTTGTTATCTGCAATAATAAAGAACTAGAGTTTCTGAGTTAATAATAAAATGTATTTTACAACCTCTGAAATGATAATAAAAGTGAGCTATGTGCTGTAACCTTTATCTTGTAAGTACATTTTATAATCTTCACTTTACTAGCTTTATGAGACAAAAAGCTGGGACTGGAAACTGCTTCTCTTTTGTATAAACTCTTTATCATTCCTTTTTTTTTCTCTTCTTTCTTCCAAAGTATGCATCATTTCTACACTCCATTTAATGCCATGTCTGTGACAGATTTTTTAAAAATGTGCAGAATCAATCTTTGGTTCTTATAGTCTTCTCTAAGTAACCATGTCCCAAAGACTGAAAACTACAGCTTTTAGCTGGAAAAGCCATGAAATAGTTGTAATAAAAAATCTGCTATTATCTCATTAATTTATTATCACATCACTACTACTTTGAAGTGAATTTGCAGTAAGATAAAGACAGTGGTCATACATCAGCAGAGGAAAGGGTATGCTTAAAATAGAGCCCCAAATCCTATTGTCTTTGATCTCATTTATTTTATACCCTTCATGTCTTTTATTATTCTGCACATACTTTACATTTTAAAGGAGGATCTATGTGTCAAATAATCTGGACAGATCCCATGAACTCTTCAACAAAGGACTTGATATATTGAAAACTTAACAGGAGAGTAACACCTTGGGAAAAATCTGTACACCGCAATCAGGTTGAAGTTAGTCTGTTCTTTCCATTTTCTCTGTAACAATTTCCCCAACCCTCAAGGCTTCAGTTTTTCTAGTCCTCAGATGTCCTTGCAGCTGCACAGAAAGTCAGCAGGGGGAGCATTTGTCTGGAAGGACCTGGACTCTGGACTGCTTAGTGGTTCTAGCCAACTTTTACAAAGGAAATAAATTTCAGATTAAAAATAAAGTTACAACCTCCAGCCAATGTCAGTAAGACACAGTGGAATAATACAATAAATATATTTGCAAGAGGTATAATCTTTAACAGAAGCAAAATCAAGAAGGAATGTTGCTGGTTATTTCTTATCAGAGATCAGCTCTTTGATACTAACTGATATTTCAACTGTAGTCCCAAGGAGTTTTAGGAACTAAAATGCAAATGTTACGTTATATTAGCTGTTAGTATTTGTGAAACTAGCATGATTATGTGCAGCCAATTTAATAGTGACAATAGCTATCATTTATTGAGAATTTACATGCTAGGCACTGTGTTTTTCGTTTTACTGAGGCTTAGCAAGGTTTAGTGATTTGCTCCAGATTACACAACTGCTAAGTGGATTGTGAAACTAGTGAGTCTAACTCCAGTGCCCACATGCTTAACCACTATGCTTCTTCCATCTGGCTGTCCCCACTGCCTGTCTTCTCCTTCCCCACTCAGGGGGAAGAAGGTTGAATTGAATCTCCTCACACCTTCTACCGACTCCTCCTAATGAATCAGTTTGTATGTAGACAAAACCTCAGCTTATTATATTGATTACCTTCTCTAGAGTTGACTCAGTCTCCAGCTTCATGTAGAACAGACTTACTCACTCTGAACAACTAGGGTAGTTTAAAATATAAAATCTAATATTGATGTAGACTCTTTAAGCTTCTAAGCAGCTGTCAATAATTTGGTGGAAATGTAATGATGCCATCAGTTTTTCTTAGGATGTCTTGTTGCTGATTTCCCAGTCTTTTACTTTGAGTGTACACATACTTGATAATATTTTAAATGCTCACTGCTTACTTTCATCGAAAACCAGAAAAAAGGTAGAGTTTCTTTAGAGGTTAGAAGAATGGAAAACAGCTGTTGTGCCTGAGCATGAGGAGAGGAATGTAACAAACGGTACAACTTCAGGTTGGTAGTGGGAGGCAGTGTGCAATAGTGGAAATAATTGTACTGCTGCCTCTTAAAACCTCCATGACCTTGGGTTTCATCACATCATCCTTTGGGTGCTGTTCCCTTGTCCGTGATGTGGGAAAAAGCAGCATGATGTGGAAAGAGCATGAGTTTTGGAATTGGAGCTTGGTTTGTACTCAGGCTCTGCCATTAGCTGTGTGACTGGGCAAATTATTTAATCTGACTGTCCCCTTCTTCAACGTAAAAATAAATATAATGCCCACTCTGCAGTGGTGCTTCGAGGATTAAAATCCGTGTGATAATGCAGGTAAAGTGCCTACGCACAGCAGGAGCAGAGAGAAGGTGTTTGTTGTCTCTCTGCCCCCAGTAAATGGAAGTAGCTGGGCTAATTTATTTCTGACATCTCCTCCTGCTCTAATACTTAAATTCTACCTGAAAATGTGTTCTCATAATTTCTTGAATTGCTTCAATTTTGAGAAAACTCAGAGCGTATAATGCATGCTCACATTCTGGGCTTTCTGAAGATTTGCATTCCAACTGTGGCCATTAAACAGAAATAAAGTATACTGCTGATGTTTGCAGTCAAGGAAACCACAAATCTTAAAGTAACAACTATGTTATTATCAGGAATTTCTAAATCTGTTAATAGGTCTAGAAACATACCACAGTGATTGCTGTTATATAATTGAGCACAAACATATAATGAATAGAGGTCTCAAGACAAGGAGAAGCATGTTTCCTCTTCACTAGTATATAAGAAATATGCCAAGAAGTATAATATTTTTAAAAAAGGCTTAAAGGCATAATTTCTTTTTTTTTTTTTTTTTGAGACGGAGTTTCGTTCTTGTTACCCAGGCTGGAGTGCAATGGCGCGATCTTGGCTCACCGCAACCTCCGCCTCCTGGGTTCAGGCAATTCTCCTGCCTCAGAAAGGCATAATTTCTTTAGAAGGACACACAAAAGACGGTATTGGGACAGGGATCACCCACATGGTGGAAAACACAGAGCTCATAAAGGCAATAATTTATTACTTAAAAGTATAGTAAGAATAATACTTATTACTCTAGGCCAGTGTTATTCTGTAGGTCGTGTGCTCTAATTCTGGGTTGAATTGTAACTAGAATTTTAAAAAAGACACAATAGAAAGTATCAGAGTGCATTGCACATCGCAAGGATAAAGTATGGTGAACCTTTGTTATATACATATATGTATACTGAGTTGTGATGGAAAATTTACTTCTTACTGTGGGTCATGGTAAAAAATTTTGAAAGCCGTTGCTCTTTCTGACAGTGTCTAGTGTAGTATAATAACATATATACTTTGAAAAAAAGCATTTGATATATCTCAGTGCCAAAGAAGAGCCACAGCTTAAATTGTAGTATAAGACATTTAAAAAATCTGTTCAATTTGTCATTTTCAGGCCATAATCTTTAAGTTATTACTTAATGAATCAATATCATAAATACTTCTAAAAATGAGAAGAGTCCTTTTTGAGTATGCAGAGTAGTATGCAGCACTCCAGTGGGGATACCACAAACTTAGTTCTGAAAATTGACTTACAGAAACCAATAAAATCTCTAGCCTTAATGACTCTTTAGTATTGTCTGAACATAAGATTACCAGCCATGGTAAAAATCATTCAATTATAGGATCATTCAGAAACCATAGTCTTTTGAAGTGAACATCTCAAAACAAACTAACGAAATATAAGCTAACTCCCAGATAATGCAAAAAATGACACACATTCTAAGCACAAAAGGAACAGGAAGTGAAATAATTTAGAGAATGTAATCAAGCAGATTGAGGAAAACAAAAAAAGTGTGACTTCAGTAAATGAGGCATGCCCCATACAGACTATTTTAAAAAGCTGCTGAATATGGTTATCAAATAGTTATGCTGCAAAGCCTCTTTTTAAATGTTTTATGCTGCAAGTGAATAATCTCAAAATGAAGTATGCTGTAAAAACATGGTAGGAATTTTCTGAGTTTTTATATTTCACATGAAATTCTCTAATATGTTTGCATAATTGACTGATCAGTTTAACAAAACCTACAACTTTGTTTCAAAATATAAAGATGTTACATTCACCTACAATATATTATGATTAAGAATTCACCATTTGTTTAGATTTAAACTAAATTTGTGAGGCTCAGGACGTTCATGCTCAGTGTTTTGCTTTTCTTAGATAAAATTTGCCTACCAGCCGGGCGCAGTGGCTCAAGCTTGTAATCCCAGCACTTTGGGAGGCCGAGGCGGGTGGATCACGAGGTCGAGAGATCGAGACCATCCTGGTCAACATGGTGAAATCCCGTCTCTACTAAAAATACAAAAAATTAGCTAGGCATGGTGGCGTGTGCCTGTAATCCCAGCTACTCAGGAGGCTAAGGCAGGAGAATTGCCTGAACCCAGGAGGCGGAGGTTGTGGTGAGCCGAGATCGCGCCATTGCGCTCCAGCCTGGGTAACAAGAGCGAAACTCCGTCTCAAAAAAAAAAAAAAAAAAAAAAAAAAAAAAGAAAAAAAATTTGCCTACCATAAAATTCACCAATTTAAGTGTACAATCAGTGGTTTTAGTAAATATAGAGTTGTGCAACTATCATCACAATCAATTTTAGAGCATTTTTTGTCACCCTAAAAAGTTCCTTAATGCTCATTTGCAGTTAATCCTGGCAGGCCTAGGACTAGGATGAGGCAAGTGAGGCAATTGCTCCACATGCAAAATTTAAAGGGGCATCAAAATCTCATAAATCAAGATAAATAGAATTTTAGTCCAATATTTAAAAAGTTAATGCATGATATCAAAGTTTTAAATAAAGCTTGGATCTGACCCCTGTGCTTCCTCTACATAGCCTTACTTGCCTCACCCTAATACTTACCCTGATTATCTCCTTTCTGCTCCCTTCAAGCCCCTGGCAACCACTAACATACTTTCTGTCTCTGTAGATTGCCTATTCTAGACAAATGGAACCATACAATATAAGCTCTTCAATAAATGGGATTCAAATGGCATGGCATGTTGCCTTTTGCATCTGGCTTATTTTACTTAGCATAACTTTTTTTTTTTTTTTTTTTTTTTTTTGAGATGCAGTTTTGCTCTTGTTGCCCAGCCAGGCTGGAGTGCAATGGCACGATCTCGGCTCACTGCAACCTCTGTCTCCCAAGTTCAAGTGATTCTCCTGCCTCAGCCTCCCAAGCAGCTGGGATTTCAGGTGCCTGCCACCACACCCAGCTACTTTTTTGTAATTTTAGTAGAGATGGGGTTTCACCATGTTGGCCAGGCTGGTCTCAAACTCCTGACCTCTTGATCCACTCGCGTCAGCCTCCCAAAGTGCTGGGATTACAGGCATGAATCACCATGCCTGGCCCAGCATAACATTTTTATGGTTCATCTGTGTTGTAGATGTGACAGTAGTCTGTTCTTTTTAATTGCTGAATAGTATTCCACTATATAGATATATCATATTTTGTGTATTCACAAGTTGATGGACATTTGGGTTGTTTTTACTTTTTAAATATTATAAAGTTACCACGAACGTTCATGTATAACATTTTGTGTGAATATGTTTTCCTTTCTCTTAGGTAAATAACTAAGAATAGAATGTCTATGTTATATTTTAAGTATATCTCTGACTAGGTAAGAAACAATCTATTTTCCAATGTGGCTGTAGCATTTTGCATTCTCACTACTAATGGATGGAAGTTCCAGTTGTTCTACATTGTCATCAGCACTTGGTATTGCCTATCTTTTTGACTGCAGCCGTTCTAGAGGATGCATGGAGGCATCTCATTGTGGTTTTAATTTGCATTTTCCTAATGGCTAACAGTGTTGAGCATCTTTTCTTGTGCTTATTAGCCATTTGTATATCTTCTTTGGGGAAATGTCCATTCAAATCTTTTGTCCATTAAAAAAGTTGGATTGTCTTCTTTTTATTGAGTTGTAAGAGGTGTTACATATTCTGGATACAAGTCCTTTATCAGACATATGATTTACTAATATTTTCTCCCAGTCTGTTTTTTTTTTTTAATTTGTTTAATATGTCTTTTTAAATGCAGGGTTTTAATTTTGATGAAGTCCAGTTTATCAAATTTTTAATGGATTGTGCTTTTGTGTTTTATCTAAGAGCTCTTTGTGCAATCCAAGGCCAAACAGATATTCTCCTATGTTTTCTTTGAGAAGTTTTACAGTTTTAACAAGAAAACTTGGGTGGGATACTACAATGGATAGTTGTAGGTAGTCTGAGAGCAAAATGAAAAAGGGAGGGCACTGAAAGGAGAAGGTAGGAGGAGTTTAAAGAAGAGTTCTATGTTCTTTTAAATTTTGCCTGGATCCAATCTCTTGACAAATGAGAAAACGCTTTAATACAATTAATGAGGAAACCATGTCTGCTTGATCTGATGAAGGTTTAGTATTTGCTTTATCTGAATAATATTAATATTAGTGGCAATGTTGCCTTTATCCAGAGTTCAAATGTTTGTTTTAATGTATATACAATACTATAGAAATACATGAAAGACATTCAAAACAACACCAATGACATACTCACTTCATGGACATAAGCAAACAAAATGGCTTGATGATAATTTGTCATTTGATGGGATGTTGAATGAAAGAAATCTGGAGTTGAGATGAATGAATATCATATGTACATGAATGGAATAGGGCCATAAAATGCAGTGAGGCATTGAGGATGCCACAAAAAACAAACCTTGGAGAAATATCACATCCTTGCTGCATAAAGGCACCCAAGGAAAACCAAAGACTGTTAAATATTCCGAATTCATTTGGAGGATCAGGAGGACTCTGAGGGTCACGAGGTTCTTCATTGTTGTCTTCCAAGTGCCATTCATAAGGACTGAATCTGCTGACTAGGAAAAGAACTACGCTGACTCCAATGTAAGCGAAGACAATGCACATCCAGATTTCATAAGCCAAGGGATCCAGAAATGAGAATACGCCTGGTTTTGATTTCTGAGGCTTCTTTATCATGATGGAGATGCCTAGGCTCATAAATGGCTTTGAAAAATCTATGACTTCTTCACGGACCAATGTTATAGTGAGTGGAGCAACAGCTATATCAGCTCTCTGAAAAAAAAAAAGAAAACATTTTTAATCAGTTATCTGTCACTTAATATACTTATTTTGGTGAAAACATCAAGTCCTAAATCATTACAACCATTTGAATTGTCAATGCTTGGGTTAGAAAAGTAGTTGCATTCATTCAATGGGTGCTAAAATGCTTTAACTTGATGGTAAATTAAAGAAAGGGTGCTGGCCTTTGCCCTCTGAGACATATTGGCTTAGAGCAACCCACTCTGCTTTCTTTTCCTAATAGTGTGTTTTTGCTACCTTATAACACAACTTGTACTTCATTGTGACATATCACTATTTAACTCTTGTTTTCTTATTTTAATTTTCATGTTCTTATGTCTTATCTCCCTCACTTGACTGAAAATTCTTGTGTAGCAGGCATAATATCCTATACTTCTTATATCTGCTTCACTTTCCACCATGAGACACAATACAGGGCCATAGCAGTTTAATTCTTAGGTGTTTGCTATCTTATGTTATTCTTAATTTTTTTTTTGGAGAGTTTATCTATTAAAACATAGGGTTTTTGAAGGCAGAGGCTCAATCTTCTATTTATATGTATCACTGCAATAGATTCTAAAGAAACTCTAGATGCTTAAACAATAAGTTGTTGATTATTGTATATAATATATACAAACATAAAGGAATTTTGCCTGGGCAATAACAAGGGTAAGACGGTTGTCAGAATACACATGAATTTATATAGTAAGCTATATTTTCTAGTGATAATATCAGTGTAGCACTCACATGTATTGAATTAATAAAATAAATATCAGTAGGGCATTGCATAATTAACTCAGGCAAAGGCAGGCAACGTTTTCATATTAATCCCTTGAAAATAGGAACTAAGATTTTCTACATTTATTTCTTTTGTTTTCTGCAGTTGTTCCTTTTCAATAGCAGTAAGTCTTACTCTGAAGCCAGGCCTTAAAATGCACACAAGAAAAAATGCTTCTAAGGAAAGGCTTTTGGATGGTATATCATATATGAAGTGAAAACACCAGTTTTGATCATTTTTTTCTATGTTCAGAACAGCTATGCCTCAACACCCCTACCAAAGGAGAGAGGTGGGGATGTCTGATATAGACTATGTTTTCAAAGAAATGAAATTTTACTCCTTTGAATTACATATGGTAACTCAAACCAGTTGAGAAATACTCCTTAATTAGTTTAAGGGGAAATGCAGATGACAAACAGCTAGCTAACATTTAGTGAGTGCTTATTTTATGTGAGGCACTTTGCAAATCACATTACGCTTATGATCTCATTTAATTCTCACAGTAACCTTGATGTTGGTATGATCATCATTCCCATGTTAGAGATGGAGAAACTAAAGCACAGAGAGGCTGAGATTAGAACCCTATTCTTCAGATTCCAGAACCCAGTAGCTTAATGAACATAACGTTCTAACTCCATAGAGTTAGAAGACAGATACTTGCAGGTTTCTACTATACACTACTTTTATCTGCAATTATCAACCTTAGCCAACCTCTCTTAGGTTCATTCCAATGCAAATTCGGGTCTTTATTCTGTGCCAAGCACTATTCTAGGTGCTGGAAATGAAGCAGTGAACAAGACAGACAAAACAGACAAAAATACTTACCTGCACGGAGGGCATCCTACATTCCTTACATCCTAGTGGAAGTTGCAGAAAGCACGGGTTTATTGAAGCCAACTGCCTACTGACCAAATCTACATTGGAGGTTCACCACCATTTCAAACTCATTGTTTCTAGAATTAAACCCATCATCTATCACCCCAAAGTAGATTCTCCTCTATGTCTGTGAATGATGCTTATTTCCAACTTTTCCCAGTTCCTAATCCTTATTAGTCCTATCCTCTCTGCAGATGATCTTGTCTCTTTTTTTATGAGAAAATGGAAGCCATTTGATATAAGCTCTATCATCTCAGTCCCCTCTACTTTGTCAACATATTGCAGCATCTTTATACATTTCTTCTGTGTGTTTCCATCTCACAGAAAATGATACTTTCTAAGATTTCATCAACTTATTCCATGAGTTCTATATTCCCGTCTCTTCTTAAAATCCAGCTCTATGTATCTCTTTCACATCTTTAACTTTTCCCTTCTCCATTAATCGATTCCAGTGGCTCTCAAAATATGGGCCCTGTGTTAGCAGCAAAAGAGTCACCTGGGAACGTTAGAAATGACAGTTCTTAGGCTCTACCCCAGATGTATGGGATGAGAACTTGTGGAGGGGTGAGACTCATGTAGGCTTCCAGTATTTTGTTATGCTTGCTATAATACGAAATTCATTGATCTATTTTATTCACTTAGAATCATACTCAGGATATTCTGTTTACTAACAAAAATGAAACAAAAAACACTCCGTACACCTTTGGTCCCGCCACCTTCTTAACCACATTACATCTCTCCCTAATACCTCCAGTATTATTGAAAAAAATACAGCTTTATGATCTTGATGTCAACACCACTTTCTCCTTATACCCCTGAGACTTAATTTCCAGCCCATCCAAATTACTGAAATTGTTTCTTGAACTACATACTTGGCTACCAAATTCAAAGATCTTCCTTCAGACATTAACTGCTTATGTGACACCATTGGCCTTTTGCACTATGTACCCTCTTTCCTTAGCTCTCCCATATGAAATACTACAGGTTCTCTTCCTACCTCTCTGAATGTTCCTTCTCTGAATTTCCTACATAGTTTTGTTCTCTCAATCAAGGTGTACCTTTGTACCCCAAGAGACTATTCATAGTGCCTGTCTTAGGAGATAATCAATGAAGGTTTGTTCTTTAAGGTTCTGTCCTTCACTTTCATCCCTCAGTATTGTTACCTATGGTTTCAACTCTCATCTCACTGCAGCTGAGGGGATCCAAAGATAAATTTTCATCTATTTTACCCTTTTGCCAGAAGCTAGACCTGGTCCTAGAAAAAAGGGGTACTGAGGAGAATGAGTTGGCCAGAAAGCTAGCAGGTTTTTTTTTTTTCTTTTTTTTGGCAGAGAGAGTCTGAATCAGTTAGAAAGAGTCTTGTCATGCCAAGAGAATTCACAGATAAAGCCACCTTCTCTCTTTGCCAACAGATCTGCCTCCTGCTCAGAGCATGCAAATACCCCCCTCTAGTATCATTTCTCACTTGATTTCATTTGAATTTAATTACTTCATTTAACTAGTTTTTTTCATCTTTTAAGTCTAAAAGATAGTTCTAGTATAAATTGTTACTTGTTTGTTTTATAAAAAAGAAATAAGGAAGCATTTGCATGAGAAAATTATTTTGGAATGAATTTAAGGAATTTGGGATCATTTCTAGCAGGTACAGAAAGGAGTTTGAGAATCTTGACCCCTTTAAAAAAAAAACCCCTAACTTGGTAATTGAAACACCTACTACATGGTAAGCACCACTAAATACTAACAAGACGTGGCTAGATAGATAATAGCAGAACTTTTTGTTGTCTGATTCCCAGGAGCATTAATCTAAATAACAGATTCCCAAATAAGGCCATTCCTAGTTTGAAGTACTTTTGAAATCACAACAGACAACAGGAAGAATCTGGTTCCCTTAGGCACTTGCCTTTTTTTTTTTTCTCAGCCTGGTATTTCCATGTCCCCCCCCCCCCCCGATTGTTTCTTTCTAAGGAGATTAAAAAAAAATGTGGTATTTGCCTATGTTTTGGAGGGTGCTTGCCTGATGAAGAATGGCATTAAATCTGTACTCAGTTGTACCTCATTGATGTGGACCTGGCTCCAAAAGGAGAATTTCCCATGATGAACCTTAAAAAAGACCTATTACAGATGGAAAAATACAAAGGAATAGCAAAAAGCAGATAGAAGAAGGCAGGTGGAAGAAGGCTCAAGGACAGCTTGAGGCCGAATCTGTAGCTCCCTTCCCTTCTATTGGTAGGAGACTTTGCAACTCTTCTCCTCTCTTGTATGGTTGGTGAGAAACCAAGCAGCAGAACTCATGTCAGCCCAGAGCCAGCCTTGGAGAAGCCCTTGCCCTCTCTCACCACTATCCCCACAGGCAGTTGTTGGCCATATGTATGTTTTCTTTTGAAAAGTGTCTGTTCATGTCCTTTGCCCACTTTTTTTATGGTGTTGTTATTTTGTGCACCAAACCCCGGTAACATGCAATTTACTTATATATTACCAACTTGCACCTTGCACATGTACCCCTGAACATGTGCAAGGTACAAGTTTGTAATATAAGTAAAAGAGATGTTAAAAAAAGAGCAGTTGTGATAATTGGTTATTTTAGAGCATAGGACCTGCTTGGCATAATTTATGTGGGGCAGTCATGCTATGGCAGTCCCAGGAGAGCTAAATAGGTATTTTTGGACACTAGCTAGTTATATGCTCTTCCCCGTAACTAACTAGCATCCAAAAATACCCATTGAGCTCTCCTGAGATTGTCATAGAAAGAAGGTAAAGGGGGAGGTCACTTTCAAGGCAACTTAAAAATTGAGGAGACCCACACTGATGAAAAACTGAAAAAGCTAAGTCCTCAGATGGAATTCCTTCCCTAGTCTCTGCTCTTACAAAAGCTAGATGTAGCCTGGGAGAGAAAGTGGTAAGAATTACGGATGGGGCTAGGGAGTAGGTGAAATTCTGACTCAATAATGAAGTGCCTCTCTTAGGGGTGTCTTGAATCACTCCAGCGGCCATTTGTCCTCAAGCCTCTGCTTGCACTGGTAATAGCAGTAGATAAATTATTTTCAGAAACCTAGGTGGTGGGTACATGGGTGGTGGTGGTATGAGGGTCCTCCAATTGACAGACAAAAGCAAGCAAATGGAAAGAGCACAGGGTAAGGGTTTGTTAGTGCTTTTGCTTGCATCTTGACTACTTAAAGAATTTTAATCAAGCAGCCTAAGTGTGGCTGTGTGGGCTCAGTAAACACACTAAATTAGGTTTGATTTTTCCACTCACCAGTTGCAAACATGGAGCAACTGCATTATTGGAGAGGATATAGCTTGAGGGGATTTATAATCCTTTTCATAGGTGGGTTACCAAAGTTGCAAATTCTATAAAACTTAATAACTAGCAAACTCATACGTATAGGGATGAGGCACTTAAGAATCTGACAGGTTTTAGCCAGAGATGACATTGACTTTAAATGTAATTTAAAAAATTCTTTGACATTGCAAGCTTGTTACATCTTTAAGAATTTTCATCTGATTATCTGATATAAAACTTGTAACCCACCTTGAGACTACGTATGAGCAGGAGCTTGTCAGGCACCATTTTAAAGCACTTTCTGAAAGCAAGGAAGGGGATAGGAGAGAGGGAGCAGACAATGTATTGATGTGTAATCATAATGTACTATACGTTATCCAAGAGAAGAAGCAGACATGATCTGACTCTTTGTCCCTGTATCAACCACAAGGCTCTAGTTGCCTTTGGCAGACATTTTCTTTGGAAAGTTGATATATGTTGAAAAAAGAAGTGGGGCAGGATCAAGCTAGACAACAGGAATATAATTGCTGTGTGTTGGGGGACACAACTTAAACTGATTTATTGGGTGTGCTTTATAGGATATTTACTGTCTGCAATTGTTAAGATCTTGAGAAAAAGATGAGGCCTATTTAAATCCGTGCAACAACACAACAACAAGCAGTGTCACAACAGAATATCCTAATTTCTTTACCTAGAACAGGTATCCCAGACTGGATCTGTTGATTAGGGCTCCTTGTCCTTGGGGAGCTGAGAGAGTTAAAGACAATGTGAAGATAAAAAGTGTCCCAACATCTGGATGAAGGCCCTGTGAGAATACATTTAGCTGGAAATATTTCCCCCACTCTTTCTGCTTAGAACGGTACACATCATATGTCCTTAATGCTTTTTCCTGCAGTTTACATGCATCATATGAAGGAGGGGGCACTTTTATCAAATCATCAGCCTTTCTGCCAAAGCCCAGTATAATCACCTGAAGAATATTTGGCATCTGTTACTGGACCCTTGCTTCTCTGCCTTTTAGCTGGAAGGACAGATAGACTCTCTGCCTTTCTTAGTGAAAGATGAATCCCGCTTAGGATAGTGACAACTTAAGGGATAATTTCTTCTAGGCAGAGAAATGTCAGCACAAATAGCATCTGTAAAGTTGCCATGTGTCTTGGGAGTGTGAAGGAGTCTGGGGACACCCAGGGAATATGACCTATAATCAGCCATCCCTGCAACCCCATTACCACCCCCAGGCTCTCTGCTATCTTCTAAGCCAGAAGAAGCAATTTAAGCAGCAGCTTGTCAAGCCTTCCCCAAAGCACCCCCTCTCTTCTTTATCCTTAGTTGTAAGTGCTAGGAACATAAGGAACATGGTAGCTGCCCACTGGGAAGTGTCCTGTTAATTGGGGCCTCAATTTCCTTCTAGCCTTTCTCCCGACTCTCTTTTTCTCTTAGATCATATCTACTCTCCAAGGGCAGAACCCCCCATCTGTCTATATTGGGTTTTCAAATATTTCAAATGGCAGCTAGAAATGTGGATTATATCATCCTGGAGGCCATAGATAAGCAGGATGAGTATCTTGGATGAAGAAAAGCAAAATGAATATCTTAGATGGAAAAGTTATAATCCAACTAGATTGTAAGCCCCTTGGAGCCAGGTGGGGATGCTATATCTGATTGATATAACACCAATATTCCCATAATCTGACAAGTTTAGTGAACTGACCCAGTGTGACCCAGTGGATAGAGCACTAGAGCATGAGTCATGAAACCTGTGTTGCCAAGTTGTGGGATTTTGTGACTTTGTCCAATCCTGCTGCCATTCTTGTACCTGTGTCCTCTATCAAGCTTTGGTTTCCTGATTAACCAAGGGAAAATTCTAAAGTCTGATCTTGGCAGTTCCCCATATGCATTTGTAAAAACGAATGATAAGGTATGATTAAGGATGTTTAAGAGCTCTGCTAGCAAAAAAATTTGCTGTTTTTAAGTGCACTTAAAACATGTGGTATTTGGAAGCCATAAAAACTTGTGGCGCATGAGCCATTTGATCTAGGACTGTTACCATGTAGTGGTGTTACAGACATCCAGCTCAAAATCAAAACTGCTAAAAGCAGGTGGACAGTTTCAAGTCCATAATGTTCTGAAGGGCTTACATAATGGGGCACATTGTGTCCTACTGAGGTTTGTTTCAAAAATAGCCTTCTTAGAGATACAAGGTGCCCCAACATCAACCTTGATTTAAATTTCTTTAGAAAAAAACCTATTTATAAATTAGTTGAAAGGAGGCTGATTGGTTTCTTTATTGTTTAACAAATTTAATTCATTTCGACTCCTTCTTGAGACTTTATGACTGACACTGAAATCTCCCTTGCAGAGCTTTCTTCATCTCTGACTTTTTTTCATTCTTTCCACTCTGATCTGTCATACTAAAAGCATAAGAGAAATACTCTTAAGATAAATCAATGGCTATCTGTGTAGGTTTCATGTTCACTGCAAGAAATATTTCCCTGTTCTATATCTTTTTGCTCATTAATAACTTACAGATATCATTAGGGGTTTTCTGCTCTTCTTTTTTTAAAGCAACTTGCAAACCACAAGAGGCCAGGCCTGCCAGAAATGAAAGCCTCTGTTTTCATTTCTCTCCAGTTCTGTCATTGATAGAGAAATTGAAAACTTCCCAATGCCAAAAGACTAAAACTTCTAAATGAAGATAAAGACACATTTAGCTCATGAGATCATCTTTTTTAACAGAAAGCTTTTACTCCAAGCATGATAAGAATGTCTATTTTTCATAGCCACAGGTTTTAGAAGAAAATGGAATTTGGCAGTCTTTTCCAATGGGTTAGTTTGCTGTAGTTCTCTGGAATCACCTGCTGTTATAATCCCAGAAAGCATCAGCAAGTTGTTTTAGGCAGGGGAAGGAGGAGGACATTTCTGTAAGAGCCTCTCTGGCTATTGCTTTTGTATTTAGTAGAAAGAACTAAAGAGAAAAGATGGGAAGGTTCCTGTAGGAAAACTTTTACGATTCAGAAGTGGAGAGAAGGCATCTAAATTGCTGAACAAATAAGGGACTCTAATACTCATGCTCCCTCACTTACAAGTAGACAAACTGGAATGAGGAAGAGATATGTGGAGATTAAATGAGTGCAGTACAGAGAACATGCCAGAGGAGAAACCAAATCCAGTGCCAAAATTGGTCTTTGTCTGAACAATGTCAATAAATCTGCCTTTCTCTATATCACTGTGTCTAATGTCTTCCTCAATGCCAGGAGGGTACTGATCTATTTACAGACAGTGACAGGAGAACTATGGTCATTCAGTTGTGATGGGCTGGTAGAGTTCATGGCATAGCTTATATCAGATAACTTGGGCTAGTAGAAACTTAGACCTTAGGCTGGGCACAGTGGCTCATACCTGTAATTTCAGCACTTTGGGAGGCTGAAGCAGGTGGATCACTTGAGCTCAGGAGTTTGAGACCAGCCTGGCTAACATGGTGAAACCCCATCTCTACTAAGAAATATTTTAAAAATTTGCTGGCCATAGTGGCTGGTACCTGTAGTCCTGGCTACTCAGGAACTTGGGGCAGGAGAATTGCTTGAACCTGGGTGGTAGAGGTTGCACTGAGCCAAGATCACACCACGGGACTCTAGCCTGGGTGACAGAGCAAGACTCCTCTCAGAAATAAATAAATAAATAAATAAAATAAACATAGACTTACACCTTAAATTTCTTGCCATGCTGCTGTGGCCAAACGCTCTTGTTTCCAGAATGACTAAGGCACCGTGGGCCTTTGTAATAAATTTCAACTGTCTTTCAGAATGGGATGGGCCTGAAACAGCACTTTGGGTGTTGGACAGATAGTGTAATGGTTAAAAAGCATGGACTTCAGGGTCAAAGACCTGTGTTAAAATTATTGTGTCACTGTTATAGTTTGAATATTTTTGTCCCCACATCCCCCACAATTCATATGTTGAAATCCTAACCTCCACGGTCATGGTGTTAGGAAGCAGGGCTTTGGGAGGTGATTAGGTCTTGCGAGTGACGTCCTCATAAATGGAACTTATAGTACCCTTATAAAAGAGGCCCAAGAGAGACCCCTTATTCTTTCCATCATGTGAGAACACAGGAAGAAGGTGGCCCTTCTTCCTGTGTTCTATAAGCCTGAAAGTGGCCCTCACCAGACAATGAGTCTCCCTTGATCTTGGACTTCCTGGCCACCACAATGGGGAAAAATAAATTCCCATTGTTTATAAGAGACCCAGTTTATGGTGTTTTATAATAGCAGTCCAAACAAACTAAGATAGTCACTGTAAACTGGTCTTTGGCATGTGACATCAGCTCTCTAGGCTTCAATTTTCTCACATGTGGAAAGAATTTAATAATGACACCTTCCCCAGAGGTGTGTTGTGAGGATTAAATTACAAAAAGTGTATAAAGCACTTAGCACAGTATCTGGCAGCCAGTAAATATACAAAAATGTTAGCTAATAATAATAGTAGTAGTAGTAATAGTAATAATATTACAGGATGATCTCCCATCATGAGCTCAATTTAATGAATATTGGCTGAGGCATTACTGTATGCCAGTCAATGATTCACTAAAGCAAAAAGTGAGCATTTACTATATATCAGGTAATGTGCTAAGAGCAGGAGTGAACTGTAAGCAAGGGAAGACCTCTTGGAGCCTAAGTGTTGGGGAGATGAGGAACAGGAAATATAAGACCTTATCAACAACGTGTAAAGCAAAATATTAGATCTGTGTGTCAAGATGATTTAGAACTTCTCAGAGCCCTCAGAAATCATGACTGGGTGCTCTGTGCCTTGTTCAGCCCTTTCTGGCATTGGAAATTCTTCTTTCTCACTGCTGGATTCACTTGAATCTCATCTGCCACTTAGCCCTGCCCCAGTTCCCAGGACCAATCTTGACCCAAGACAGGAGATAATGGCTCCAGGCCCATAGACAGGGGCTAAGTTTCAAGTTGCCTTGCTGTTTGTCTGACGGATGATGCTCCAGTTTTTATATCTGGTGTCCAGCCTTACTTTAGTTACCTTTCTGTGCCTTTATTTTTATAAATGACCTTCTGACTTTGTGCTTCCTCCCAAAGGCCTGCTCTAAGAACTTATTTAGTGACCCCAGTACTCTCTTGTGATTGGAGAGCTATACCTTATTCTTGATGGTTTCCATCCCGAGCACTAGAGTCCTTCTCCTGAAACTCAGTCCAATAAATAACCTGGTTGTTTTCATCTTGCCAGCTGAAACTTCTCAGTATCTCCACCTCCTAGATTCCTCTGTCTTTCCCTTACTTAGTGTAGATACTGTCTAGACAGAGACGTATCATTACAGGTAATCTTTGTTAGAACTAAACCTTTGTCACCACCCCCTGCACTTGGATTAATTCTCTAATGACTGGTCTACTGAATGGGTGGTTTTCCTGTCCACTTCTGGTTATTTCCATGTGCCTCTTTAAGCTGCCTAAGATATGACACTCACAATCAGAGGCCAAAACCACTTAATACTAAGTCGCCCAGGAGCTCTGAAGATACCACTGTACCTTTCTTAAAAGCCCTAATTGTCCATATTAATTCTTTTGCACTTGGACTATTGATAAGCCCTCATCAGAGCCATTCTGTTCATTTTTCATTCATTAATTTAGCAAGTATTTATTGAATATGTTTCAGACTGTCAGATTCATCTGTCCTTGAGGAGTCCATAGTCTAGTAGAACAGTAGAACTTAAATTTGGATCATTACAATGCAGGCTCCGAAGTACTATATGAATATGGAAATGAAGGAAGCAAAAAGCAGAGGTACCTAACCCAGACTGCAGGCGGGTACATGTGGATAGAGAAGGTTTTCTGAAACAAGTGTCACTGCTGTGTTTCAGAGGATTAGTAGGTGGTCTTAGCTGGCTGAAGAGACGCAAAAGTACTTCCAGGCTTATACTAAGTGAGAGCTCAGCACTTTCAGGGAACAACACTTACTTTGCTATAGCTGGAACATTGGGTGTGAGGGGGAAAGAGTACAGGATGAAGCTAGAGAGGTAGGCGGGTGCTAGGTTATAAAGTGCCTTATTTGCCATGTGAAGGAATTTGAATTTTATTCTGATTTTTAAGGTGGGAAATTACAGTAATGTGGAGATCTAATTTGCCAGGGTAAGAACAGACACAGGGTAACACATTAAGTGACTGACAGATGTTAAGAACCCTAATTAAGGTGATGATGGTGGGGGTGAAGAGTGTGTCTAGATTTGAGAGACTTAAAAGTAGAATTCATAGGACATGGTGACTGACTAGATAAGAGGGGAACAATGAGGAAAGATGATGAGGTTGCTTAGGCAAAGTTGCTTAGGCAACTATGTGGGTGGTAATTCTGCTGCCTGAGCTAGAGAACACAGAAGGAACAGATTTTAAATAGAGGGCAGGCTGTGCTTAATGTTGCCAAATAAAATCCCCCAATTCTATTTTCCATTTAGTAAAATTATCCTGTTGTCCAAAGGATACTACTGACAACCTACCTTTACAGAGCGCAACTGTAGAAGAAAACATTTTTCTTCTAGACTATATGTAAACTATACAACTGGATAAATACTGCACTTGAAAATTAAATCCTCTCTCTTCTCAGTTAGTTGGAAAGCACAGAGTAAATGAAAACAGAATTGGAAAAAACTCACCCCATAGACAAGTTCCCCAACCATGCCGTTCCATATTTTAGTCTCTGGATCCCTTGCACCGTATTTCCCATCACCAACGATGGACAATTTGTATTTGATCCTTACATGTTTGGCTATTTCATAGGCTAGGTCTACACAATAGCCTTCATATCGTTCATTTCCTTCCAGTTGCTCATGGTTCTTCTTGTACATTACATATGGTGATTCCTTTGGGACCAGAAGCAAGATCAAAGGATTACTCCTATGCATTTTTCTATGAGAAGATAAATGTAATAATTTTTCCCCTCTGTGACTATTAATGTTTGGTATGTGTAAAAGGCCTTTAAATTGTTATTTAGTAAACAGAAGAGACTTAATTGAGTATTCACTGGGTCACATTTTTTTTCGGAGTCCTTAACTGATAATTTAAGGAAGGAGAGAAGGATTTCTGTTCTTTTCGAGAATTTGAAAGAAGGCCCAGTTTTCACCTATCAAGTCTTTGATTTCATCAAATTTGGCAGACTTAGTTACGTGATGGTGAAATGCCTTTGATTTCTCAAGATTTATCATATAGGAATCGCAGCTGGTTGAGGCAAAGCCCTGGGGAAGCATTGTGATCCTTATGAGGTCAGGGTTTGTGGCATTTACATTTTTATATTTCCAGAGCCTAATATAGTACTTACGACAAAGGGAGTATTTGATATGTATGCTTAAATGAAAGGTAAGCTTCAGCCTAGTCTCCAGTCAGTTAGTCATACTTTCACACCTAGTAGTGTATTTGTTTTTAACCCAGGTTTGTACTTCATTTAGTGAAAACAAACCAGCTTTTCGAAAAGTGTTTTAAAACGAAAGGAGAATACCATCTCACATTTTAATCATGCTTTGAGTTTTGCAGAAAACATCTTCATGTAGTGAATTGTGCCTTGAAATGGGCTTCTGACATGGGTAGGAGATTATTATTATTCCCCTTTCATAAATGAAAAAACAACAACCTGAGGCTCAGAGAAGTTGTGACTTGTATTATATTTCTTGTATTTCCGGTTCCTCATCCATTTCCTAACAGTTTTACAGGTTAGTGGTAGACCTAATTTTAGAATCCTAATGTACTCTCTCTTCCACTCAATTCTGCTTCCCCCACAATGAAGAATTAGGTTTCAAGTCCAGATGAAGCATCAGTCCTATGGGGGCGGGCATGGAGGTGGAGATAAAGAGGAAAATGATAATCTGAAACTATTCCAAATTTCTATTCTTTTTCTTTCTCTCTTTTTGTTAAATGAAATTCTGTTCATCATCATGGCAAGATACTTTGAGAGTTTCCTGAGCTTCCCTGTTGGAAGTTTTTACTGTTTGAACTTGAGGTCTTTTCTACTGGTAGAAAAATACTTTTCAGAAAACAGAAGTCTTGCTGGACAGAAAGCCCACCTACCTTCTGTTCACACTTACCAGAATGGTAGTCACTACTATGGTCCGATTCTCTGCGGATGCACTGTCATTGCTGATTTGCTGATCTGAGAAAGGCACAAACCTTTCATACTCATTCCAGTAGCCGGCCTAGAAAGAGAAGACATTTGACCTGGATGCCTATTTTTCCCTAAAAAATGTACTGCATGAAATTCAAGTGCTGTTGTGGAACGAAACTTTCTTGAGCTCTGCAAGGATTAACATCCCGTCTCCCCGTGTCCTGTCATTCCCATCAGGACCCCCAAAACACACATACACAGATGTGCTATTCCTTCATCCTGGAGGTTCCCATCTCCTACTCACCCTTACTGATATTTTGTAAAATAATAATACCTATTTTCTTATATCCAAATGCTGTCCTCTTTCAAGAGCCCTTTTCTTTGAATGTCCGTTTTGGTTACTTACTTTTCGAGAGCCACTGACTTTCATTTCATAGACATCGATGGTATAATTTGTTCTACGCCCATAAGTGTCAAATTGGATGTTTCCAGTCATTCCTTGTACTTGCACCTGGTAGAAAGAGAAAATTTAAAATTTAAAAATAGCACGGCATTATTGCCTTCTAGGTCTCTGGGATGAGGTCCACTGTCAGATCTTGGAATCTTGAAGAATTATTATTGCAAGTCATTGAGCTCTATTCACCAGATCAAGTCTATACAGATCTTCATTTCTTCCACAGTGTTTTCTTGGTATGCCTTTTAGTTATGAAGCATTGAGTAGGTGTAAGAGGCTGTTACTTATATAATACAATGAGGGCTCTACTGCCACTTTTTCAAGGACCTGAAATTTCCACTAGTCCCTTCCTAAGAATACTCTGCAGGCTACCCTCTTAACTAGGGTAATGTATTCTATAATGAATTCCTTGGGGGCCAGGCCTGTGTCTTATCTTAATATTTCCCACATCTGAACATAATCTCGTCTTAGTAGCTTGGGCACTGTTGCATCTGGACTCATACTGTAGCTTCAATTATTAACTGAACAACCTTCAGCATGTTTTTACTGCTTTTTTACCCCAGTGTCCTAATCTGTAAGATAAAAAATCCTAGTAGTACCCATCTTTCAGAGTTGTTGGGAGGAGGATTACAGGAGTTATAGATATGTGATGTTTAGAACAGTATATGGCATCTGGTAAGCATCAGAATACATGCTAGCTATATTAATTATTATTAACCAAGATGGATTTAGTTGTGTTTCTTGAGAGGGCTACACATTTACCAGCTACTACAGTGACAGCGATAAGCCTGCCCTCTTATTTAACCTACAAAAGGTAGTAGACAAGATAGCTAAGCCATGGAAGGATAAGCCACAGACTGAAGAAATTTATTAAGTCCGAAGGGTCAGGAGTATGGAGCACTAGACAAGAAAGAGAGAAGTACTGGGAGCCATAACACTTGTTTGGGATGCCAAATGCCGATTTCATGTATGGTGCAATTTTTCCTGGGCCTGGGCCCAGTATTATGAATTAACAAGAGGCCATCTCTTCTAGGTAGAGAGATTCTTTATCTATTTTACAGTGCAGGGACACTGGTTGAAATACCCTCTGCAAATATAAGTCATTATTATTAACCACTTGCATTACTCATCTGGCAAGTAAAGGTCAAAGACTGCTTCAAAGAGAAAGAATACATCTCATTTTCCTAATGTGAAAGAATGGAATTGTTTTTCTTTACTTACAGAAAGTGACAAGGTGTCAAACAAGTCAGAGGTGGCAGTGGGTTTGTGTTGCCTAAAGAAAACATGTTGTCAAATATTAGGGAACATTTTTTTAAAGGGAAAGGGGCATGTTCACCACCAGTAGGAGACTGTAGAATTCCTGTTGAAAGGGAAGTGCTCCAATGTGATGAACTGAAAACAAGACGATTGTCCAGCTGATCCAACAAACCTAAGTATTATTGTTAGCTTAGGCTTGCAGAGAAGGTGACATCACACTTCTGGTTAGAGAAAAGAACCTTTGTTGAGATAGAAATTACTTATCCAGTGGGATGGGACTGATACGTAATATGAGCACTAAGGGCTCTTTACACTCTATTTTGAGCATTGAATTCTAAGACAAGAGTTAGGCATGGCAGAGAAGAGGGCAAAAGGAACTTATTAAGGAAAGTCCTCATTACTGAAAATAGCAAGGGCTTTAAGTCTCATTAAGAGTTGTGTATTTCTGAAGACCCAGCCTATGAATATGATCTATGAATTGGAAAATAGTCAAGGCATGGTCTAACAGATTCCAGATCCCATGATTTGAATATTCGGTGACCAGAAGTAGAATTGGACTACCAGAGAAATCTATTTTTAAGAATGTGGTCCAGTATTGAATGTTAGTGACAGTTTCCCAGCATCCCATCTGGGATCCCTTCTTTAATTCATAGGATTCTGTGCAAGACTTAGACATAATTTTTATAATCTATGTATTTCTGGCTTTCCTACTGGATTAGGAGCATTTCAAGATGAGTGACTTTTTTTTTGCCTGTTATCAGCAACTAATATTGTACCTGGCATACAGCAGGTCCTCAATAAATGTTGCTTGAACAAGTCTCAATGACTTAGAATCTGTGACAGATATGTCAGTAGACTGTGCTGAGGCTGATCTTTGCATTATTTGCAGATTGTGAGGAGAATGATTACCCGATTTCTAAGTGGCTTTAAGATATTTTAAAGCATTTGTTTACATATTAACAATTTAAATGTGAGCACTCCTCATCTTATTTCATGCTTGCATACTAATATGGAGACTGATACATAGTCATAGGTGCTCAATAAATATTTACTGAATGAATGGTGTGCTTACTTATTCATTAAAACAGGCCCCTTAGGAGCCTCTGCCAGGCAATGATTTTGTTTGCTGGATTTCTTTTGAAGGAAGAGAATAATTTATTGAGAAACAACTATGTGCTAGTCACAATGAAGGATGCTTTACATTATGCAATCTCATTTTTAATTAACTCAAATAAAATGGGATTTCTTTTAATGTAGTAAAACATTTAGTACTTCAGATTAGTTTCCTTTGCAGTCCCTCTGAGTAGAGCAGTTTTACTGAGGCGCTTTCTACTTTTGGAAAAAATTGATGCCTTCCAGCCTCTCTGGAGCAATAGAGGTTGGCCTATAGAAAGAGGTAATGCATTGTTTTGGTTGAGTGTCTGGTCATTAGATCCTGGGAAGGAAGGTTACCTGGCTTATAACTTGAGCTTTGTCAGTGAGTTAGACAGGTAGAAACTTTTCTGTGCAGCAGAATGATCAATCTAATTTTTTTTCCTAGCCCAACTGGTATCTTGTCTTTCATTCTGATAGCCAGTTTTCTATTTGGGAAGGTAGTTATTTGTGTCATGAATAGGAAGTCAATTGGAGGTGCTGGCTCTTGCCCCTTAGGTTTTGTTGATGAAAACTCCTTTTGATTCACTCTGAGGGAGTTTTATATTTCACTCATCATTATGTTTCACCTGACATTACAAATCTTGTAACTGCTATGAAGGTTGAATTTAATTAACTGCTCTTCAAAATTGTACAGTGCTACCTCCATAAAACTACACTTAAGGCATTTGTTAAGGAACTGACATAATGACATAAAAATCTGCATGATGGGAGAATGAGTCATATCTCTTTCTTGAAGAGAGACACAAGGGCTACTAACCCCTTTTGACTGAATGCTTCCAACTTGGCAAATTTAAGCATCAGTAAGAGAGCCAACTACACAAAATGATGTATGTTATGAGGCTGTTACAAGTTCTTCCTTGCTGGGCTGCACACAGAATTATCCTATCTTTGCCCATCTCTTTGTTAATTTGGATGTCCCAAACATCAGGATGATTAAATAAGTAGAAATAAGAGATTCTTGTACTTTTGAAAGCTCATTTTAATACATGCAGGCGCATGTGGCATGAAGCAAAATATTCAGGACAGAGCTTTTGCTTGGAAAACTGCAATGAATGGGTGATGCTACTTCTGGTATAAATAATGAAATCTGTTCAAAGGACATTGCTTGAAGCCTTAAATGATCTCCTACCCAGCAAATACTAAAAACAAGTGACCTATTTGACTGTCTATCCATTGATTCCTTTTACTTTTCTTTAGGCTTTTTCTTTGCCGCATTGGGCAAAAAGCTTCTTAAGTAGGCCTAGAAATGTATCATGTTCCTGCATTTCATCCTGTAGAATAGCATGAGTGTTCTTTTTGACAACAGAAATACTATCACACTGGCTAAGATCCACAACCTGTTCAGGCTAATCATTTGTCTGATGAGGCAGAGGATGCTGTCCTTTGTAATGTCTATCTTGAAGTTACAAGCATCTTATAAAATTTCCTAATCTCCCTAAGGAATGTCATATGTTTGAAAGGTTTGAATTTTTGAAGCTATTTACATATTTAATCCATGACTTTTGAGAATACTAAGTTTCATTTACTAGCCACAGTATAGCACATAACCAAATATTCATTTGCCTTAAATTTATCATTTTTTTAAGCTTCAAGAAAGGACATCTAATTTTTAGATTTCTAGATTTTGATGGGTAAACGGCTATACTTATTCTCTTTGCATACTCTGAGATTCTACATAATCTGATCCTATTCCTTTTAGTATATCTTCTCTCACGATTAAGGTCTCATCTTTTTTATGTCTTTTATAAGTTTCTTCTACCCCAATAACCCGTTATGGTCTTTACCATTTTCAGAGCTCTCTCAATATCAATTCCTTGACTCCAGGGCACAGCAGGATTTGCTAAGCAGTCTCCAGCACTTCCTCTCCGGGACACATCCACTCGCTGCCTCCTCAGATAGCGGAAAGCTTCTGCTATGACCAGTATTGCGTCGTGTGTCAATGCAGATGTATACTGAAATGGATGCATGAAAACAAGATATCATAATAAATGATACCCTCAAAACTTGCCTTGTTCCTTATAATTTTCATTCATGTCTACCTACTGTTCTATACAGTCACCCACCTAATTATTTAAGAGAGCTCTCTGGGCAAGGCTGAATTTGATTCATTCTATAATGATACCTCTTACCTCATATGTGCATATGTTAAGATTATTACAGTCAAATGGCTCAAGGCAATCTCTCTCTTGCTTTCAATATATATATATATATATATATATATATTTTAATACTGAGTAACTACCAAAAGGCTGGGTCCTTTATAGAGGAAGAAATATGTGTAAACTTAAAGGATGGCATGTATAGACTGGAGTGGAAACAGCGTATCCTAAAGCAAGGCTGGGTTATTGCTGTTTGTAATAGAAAATTCAGATCGGGTATTTACTTAGGGGAAAATGGAAATAGCTAAGTTAGACAGCTTGAAATTAATCTGGAGGAGAACATTAATCATTTCTGTCTGGACCATGTTTCTGGCAAGCTAGGACTTCTGGCCAGCAATAAATCAGTTTTTGTTTCCTGGGGGGTAGCAAAAACCAAAGCTGTTTTTCAATTGCAGAAAATTTCAATTATTATTGAGTTTTAAATCTGATATTGTTGACAATTCATAGGCAATACTTCATGATGCCACCTCTTGCAGGCAAGAACACTTTCTATTCCTTGGATATGTTGATATGCTCTACCAGGGATGAGGTCAGTCACTTAACACAAGGGATTTGTATTATCTGTAATTTGAAATGGTAGATGCTTTTTCATTAAATGAATTACCATAACAAACCATAGTTAAAATAAGCTGGCCCCCGTTTTGCAGGGGTGACAAATACTGGTAGAATATAGAATGTTGTTGATTTAAAAAAGGTAGCAAAATGTCCCAGGGGGAGTTCTCTCTCTCTAGTACAGTATGTCCAAATACAATCGGGAGTGAATAGATTATTGCCTCTACAACTATCAATTAACTTTTCTGACTTTACTCATGTTACTTCTCTTTCAGAAGCAAATCATCAAGTGTGACTGTAATAGGGGACATATGTTCTTTCATTAAGAAAAATCTTTGTGTCTGCCCATCTTTGCAATACATGAAGCCAACATGGTGATTTTCTTTCCAGCTGACTGCATAAATTGTCAGCAACCTTAATGTAGTCCTTTCCAAACCATGCCAAAGGAACTATTTTAATTTTTGGTTTATTCAGTTTCTGCTTACCGATGTGTGAGAATAACCACCCCTCCCCCCCAACCCCCGCAGCTCTAAGAGTAAATTTATAGAGTCAATTATCAGTATTTTAAATCTGTAGACCATTTTATTTCCTAATCAAAAATAATGTACATCAGTTTTCAAAGTGAGCTTTGGCTTGATTGATATTGTGCAAGGTTCTATAATGATGAATACTAAGCAAAAGTAATCTGAAAGTTGTAACATCTATTTAAACATTCAATTTTTTAAAGCTATTTAAAGGGTTTTACTTATAAGCATGAATAGTTCTTCTTAGTGGGTTCTAGAACTTTACATTATACCCACCAGGTATTATCAATGAATAGTCCAGAGCTGAGATTGGCTTCCTTATCTTTTGTACAGGCTCTACAACTTCAGCACAGGCATCAACTTCTCTTTAGGACCATTTTTGAACTTCTTACCCTTACTCATTTCCTCTTGCCTAACACAGTGGCTGGCACATCATAGACACCCACTAAAATAGTGAATAAATGATTTTCTCTTTGGACTTATTACCCGATAAATCTAAAGATCGTAAAGCAGTATGGATAGGCAGTTTTATGAAAAATCTAAATTTGCTCACCTAAATGTAATACAATTTGCATTTTAACCATGACTTTATGCTTTTGATATTTTTATCTTGATTTCTATGAAAATGAGCAACTTAGGTAATCTAATTATTTTCAAAGGTACTTTAGAAAGCAGGAAAACATTTCCATTTAATATGCATATAGGCAACGTACATTTTGAGCCTAATTCAGTTGGGATTATTTTCCAGTAAATATCAGTTTAGTACATTGAAAAATTTTTTTTATTACAAAGGATTCATCATAGGGATTGTGACCACATTTACGGAAGTGAATTAGGACACTTGATCTGATCCTAAAACAGAATGGTTTAAAACAAGACCAGCTTGGAAAAACCTGGCAGGCAAAATCACTACAACCACAGGGTCCCACTTACCTAGTAAGTCGCTTAACTGAATGAAAAAAAGTATCTTTAACTCATACCTTTTCTAGAACACACCAACTGCATAAAGTAAGGTTACACTTTTATTATGTTCTGATGTAACACATTTAAAGTGGGGCTGCATAAATGGTACAGAATGTATCTCTATATCTTTGTTCTGGTCTGTGTTCCATACTGTTCTCCCTTTTAATTAATTATGGAGTCTTGCTCTGTCCCAGGCTGGAGTGCAGTAGTATGATCTTGGCTCACTGCAACCTCTGCTGCATGGGTTCAAGCCATTCTCCTGCCTCAGCCACCCAAGTAGCCGGGATTACAGGTGCACACCACCATACCTGGCCTGTTATCATCCCCTATTCTATTCTTGTCAAGCAGGAAGGATGAGAGGATGAGTGTCTTAATGAGGAAGATCTTTCCCCCTTTTCCTTTTTAAGAAACGATCTTGACTCTATTTTGATCCCCCATTTTGTACCACAGCTATGGTACATACTTGCACTATATCAGGAAGGAAGAATTTAAAGTCAGTTTCATATTTGAATCAATGCAGTGAGGGAATGAGTTATTTAAAAAATATATTTGGAGGGTCCTTTGTGTAACATGAATAACTTTCCCCTAATTTATATGTTTAATTCCTGGTTTTTAAATAATAGAATTTCTAGCCATAGGGGAACACATATGAAAAATGTGCATTTTAACTATGACTTTCTGCTTTTAATATTCTTATCTTGATTTTGTGAAAATGAGCAACCTAGGTAATTTAATTATTTTTGAAGATACTTTAGCAGGCAGGAAAATGTTTCCATTCAACATACATATAGGCAATGTACACTCTTTATTAGAGCCTAATTCACTTGGGTGTACTGAGATTCATGGAACTTATTAAAACAAAGCAATCACATAAATAATGTAAAATCTAATTTTCTGTTTCAGACTATAAATCTTCCTTACCTATTCCCATTGCCCCCACCCTTTGCCTGGCTCAGGTTCTTGTAATACTGTAAATTGTTATGAGCATATTACAAATAAAACTCATTAAAAATTAAGTTAACTTATTTCCAAATGCTGGATTTTAAAAGATCTCATTCTCAGCAGCTTCTTTATTCAGGGGTTTAATTTTCAAATGCAATAGCATCACCTGCAGTTGTTTTTGTGGCATCTTTGAATCACTTCTGAGGGAAGATCACTTGATCATGAGATGACCGTTAGTGTATAATGACCATACCGAGATACTTTGAAAAGCTGGCCTTAGGTTTTTACATGCTATGGAACATTACCTTTAGTGGTGCATTCTTGGCTTCAGGGAATTCCCTTTCATCCAGCCTCACCCAGCGCTGTATGAACTGCTGAACCATAGGGTTTTCATTGTTGACAATCTGGAAACCTGTAATGTTGGCTCCCCCATGCATGACTCTTTCCAGTAAAATATCAGTAAAACCCTGGAAAGACATTGAAAGGATCATGATTTTGGAAGGTTGTGTATTGTTACTCACCGTATCTGTTAGAGTGTTAAGGATAATGTGAAAGCTTCTTCCTTAGGATTACTTATTAGCAATCAAGACAGACTTGAATATGGAATTAATTATTAGGGCACTATGTCCCTGAAACTACAGGCATGATGGAGAAAATACGCATTCTTCCATTTTAGTTCCTGTGTCTTTATGTAATATGGCTGCTGCATGGACTAACATAGGTGCCAACTTCAAGCAAATGTTTTGATTTGTTTCATTTACCTGTATTTTTAGTCTTTCTTCATTGAGTACAAATACAATGCTTTATGTAATTGGAAAATATTGAAAAGTTTGACCCTAATGAGTGTTATAGCAAAGTTTTCTTTAGCCTAACATGATAAACACAGTAGATTGCTTCAGATTCTACTTTGCACATTTGTGATTTAGAGAAATGCCAGTGAGTGAAACTGACAGCTTGGTTGTATATGATGGTACGAATCCCAGGGTATGTCTCACATGTATTCATAAATGAATCTTTTGTTTTTGTTTTTGAGATAGAGTCTTGCTCTGTCACCCAGGCTGGAGTGCAGTGGCACAATCTTGGCTCACTGCAACCTCCACTCATGGTTCAAGTGATTCTTGTGCCTCAGCCTCCCTAGTGGCTGAGATTACCATGCCCAGCTAATTTTTATATTTTTAGTAGAGATGGGGTTTCACCATGTTGGGCAGGCTGGTCTCAGACTCCTAACCTCAAGTGATCTGCCTGCCTTAGCCTCCCAAAGTGCTGGGATTACAGGCATGAGCCACTGCACCCAGACAATAAATGAATCTTAGATGCTAAGATTGTAGAATCTGAAAGTGGTAGACACATAGTATCCACCACTTTCTTCTAATTTGCTCTGGCTACCATCTGGTGCCTCTGCCACCTAAGCCTTGTGAAAGAGTATCTCCATGTGAGCTCTGCCAGCTCTATTGGGCATGTGGCAGCCCAGGAATTGCTGCTACTTTTGCTAGATAACTATATCCTGATAATTACTATTAATGTGTTAGGGTCTTCAATGAATGAACTGAAGCCATCATTTCTATTCATAAAGGGATGGGTAGAACTCTTCCTCCCTTCTTTAGACCCCTCCAACATTTTAATATAACAATGATAAAGCATAAAGAAAAGTTGAAAGAATTATACAGTGAACACCCACATAGTCACACTCAGATTCTACAATTCTTTTTCTATTCATCTATCAAACCATTTCATTTTGGGGTTCATTTCAAAGTATTTGGAGACATTAGTATACTTTACCCTTAAAGATTTCAGCACACAGGTCATTAACTAAAATTCAGTGTTTGTTTACAGTTCTTTTCCTTTCTTTGTTTTTGAGGTAATATTTACATCAATGAAATGTACTTGATGAGTTTTGATAAATGCATACACCTGTATTACCCAAATTTGTATCCATTCTTCAATGTATCTTCTCTTTTTCACAATCTAAAAAGGTTTTATTGAAGTGTAATAACTATATAGAGAAGTGCACATACCTTTACATTTATGGCTTGGTGAATTTATTCACAAACTAAACATAAACAACACCTCTAGGGTCAGAACCTCCATCCACGCTTCTCTTAACTTTACATTTCTTTACTATGGATAACAAGACAGTCTTAGAAAACACTTTAGTGAAACAACTTTTTTAGTTAGAGTCCCTTCCTCTTCCTTTCATAAGTTGGGTATGAGTCAATAAGGACTGAACAAAGAGTCAAATAATTTGCATCACTGAGAATCACTCCTTCATTCTGATAACCACAACACATTTTAAAAATTAACATTAATTTGTCATGATGAGTTTTCTCCCAAAGGCTTTCTTCATGAGAGAAAATAAGACTTGGTGTTTTCTCCCATTTTACTCCCCCTGCAATAAATTCAGCAGAGAGCCTCACTTGTGTAGAAAGTCTAGCAGAGGCTACTGTTGGGGCGTAAGCCTAACTGATACCCAACTCTCCATTCTCACACCTTAAACTTATATTCAAGTAAAAGGCTGAGGATAAAACTTTAATGAAACAGGCTTCAAAATGGCTGAACAGAGGCATCCAGAACTCACTTCCTGTACAAGTAAGAAATAAAATAGTGAGTAGATAATCACCCTTGGAGTAGATTTCCTAAGAGAGAATGCTGGAATTCAATAGAGAAGTGACAGGAAACATCTGACTCATGGAATGAGAAAGAAGTGAGGGAGTCTGCTTGGCTAGGATCATCTGGAAGCCTGGAGAGGTGCCCCAGTGTGGGTAAAGGATAAGTGAGAGATCCTAGCAGTCCATATTCTGAATGTGTATTGCAATCCTAGCCCTGGTAGAGCCCTCAACCCACATGGACTTTGAGGGAGTTGCCTAGAGATTGTATAATGGCATTTCTCTAGAGAGGAAGCTTGTATGGGTCCCAGAGTCCTAAGCAGCCACAGCAGGGTGCCATTTTGAGAGCCCAGCCCCCACCAGGCTACATCTTGACCAGGGGCCCAATAGACCCTGCATTTCCACATCCTTGGAACCCCATCCCACTGACATACCTTGAATGCAGGGATGGGCCTTGTTGTTGGCTGCTGCTGCCAGGACCAAACACGAATCATTGGCAGTGACCCTGTCAATCCCAGTGTTATAATTTGTTATATTTGTTATATTTTATAAAAAATTATAAAACTGAATAATTCATTGAATGAAATATAAAATACATTTGAAAGATTCAACACTAGACTAGATAGAGCAGAAGAAAGAATTTTAGAAGTTGAAGACAGGTTATTGAAAGCAGCCCTACTACATGTTTAAAAGAGCCCTGAGGAAAGGTTCCCCTGCTTGTATAACCTAGGGCCAAAGCATATGCTCCCAAGCTACCTGTTTATGGCTGCTGCCACTGAAAGCAACTTTGCCTTCCCCAGCAGTAGGGCTGCAGCATGGCCACTTCAGTCCTATCCTGAGCATTCTACTGGGTACCTGGGGATCACTTCACCCTTGTCTACGATAGCCAGTACCCACATGTACCACCAGATAGCCTGGCTCCACTTCCCTCAATTCCCAGTGTACTGTCCAGGGGCCTGTAGATTGCTCTGCCCCATTCACCACCACTGGCACCTTAGCACTCCTCCTGGGATCCTGAGGACAGGCTGACTTAGCCTGTCACTACCACCATAGCTAGGACTCACCTGCATGTGCTACCTACAGGCCTCAAGAATGGCTAGCCTAGCCATGATAATGGATAGCCACTATCATCACCAGGACAGACAACTTGGGAGTCAGAGGATTGTGCTGCCTCTGCTACAACCATTGCCCATGTCATGTCCACTTCCTAAAGCTCCAAGGACCCTCCCACCCATCTGGCCCTCCACTGCCACTGCTGGTACCTGAGCAAGCTGCCCGAAGTCCCAAGAATCAGCCTGACTGGAACCATTAACACTGGTGCCCATTTACACTTCCCTGAGACCCATGGACAGGTATGCTTGACCTGTTGCTGCTACTACTGGGGTCCAAGGACTGGTGCATCTGATGTCCCCATCCCCAGAAAAACTTCCCCACAGCCTCCACCAACAACTGCACCTTACACCACCAAGGAAATCACAGATACTACTGATGGTGTTTACAGCCAGATAAATCATTATGGAGACTACATTATGGCACATACCCAGAATCAACCAACCAACACCATAGATAAATCTTCAGGAAAAAGTCCTCCCCTACAAAAGCAAATTTAAAATATTGGAAGAAGTAACTGTTATATCAAATGTGCAGATATCAATGCAAGGACACAAGAAATACAAAAAAGTAAAAAATACAATGCCTCCAAAGGAATGCAATACTGCTCCAGTAATAGATCCCAATCAAAAAAGATTTATGAAATCCCATAAAAATTCAAGATACTGATATTAAATAAGCTCAGTGATATACAAGAGAACACAGAAATCAGAACAACAATACAAAGAAATCAGAAAAACAATGCAGGATCTGAGTGAGAAATTTACCAAAGAGATAGCTAACATAAAAAGAAAAATTATAAAACTGAATAATTCATTGAATGAAATATAAAATACATTTGAAAGATTCAACACTAGACTAGATAGAGCAGAAGAAAGAATTTTAGAAGTTGAAGACAGGTTACCAATCAGACAAAAATGAAAAAAGAATAAAAAAGAATAAACAAAGCCTTATACACACAGGACACTTTAAAGTGACCCAGTAATTTTAATTTTTAGTGTCTCAGAAGGTGTAGAGAAAATGAAAGGGATAGAAGATTTAACAAATAATAGCTGAAAACTTTCCAGATGTAGCAAAAGATTTAGGCATATAAATATAGGAAGCTCAGAGATCCCTAAACCTTTTAAAAGGTTTCTCCATGGCATATTGTAGTCAAATTATCAAAAGTCAAAGAGAATTCAAAAAATAGTAAGAGAAAAGCATCTAGTTACTTAGTCTGATGGGAGTTCCCATTAGACTGACAGTGAATTTCTTAGCAGAAATGTTATAGGCCAGGAGAGAATGGGCTGATACATTCAAAGTTCTGGAAAAAAAAATACAACTGGCAACCAAGGATACGAAAGAAAGTTGCTTTTCATAAATGAAGGAGAAATAAAGTCTTTCCCAGACAAGCAAAAACTTAAAGAATTCATCACTACTAGACTAGCCATATAAAAAATACTTAAGGGAGTCTTACACCTTAAAGAAAAGGGAGAGTATCTACCATAATGAAAATACATAAAAGTATAAAACCCACTGGCAGAGCAAAGACACAAATGAGAAAGAGAAAGGAATTAAATGTTTCCACTGTAGAAAATCATCAAACCCAATGATAAACAGCAAGAGAGGAAGAAACAAAGCATATGCAAAATAACCAGAAATAAATTAATAAAATGACAGGAATAAGCCCTCAAATATTAATAATAACTTTGAATATAAATGGATTAAACTTTCTAGTTAAAAGATGTAAACTGGCCGAATGTATTTTAAAAATGATCCAAATATATGCTGTCTACAAGAAACTCACCTCACATGTAAATGCACATGTAGGCTGAAAGTAAAGGGATGGAAAAAGACATTCTGGCAAACAGAAATTAAAAGCAAATAGAAGTAGTTATATTTATGTCAGAAAAAAAAAACGACTTAAAAACAGTGAAAAGAGACAAAGAAGGTCATTATATAATGATGAAGGGATTAATCCAACAATACTACATAACAATTTTAAACATATATGCCTCCAACACCAAGACATCAAGATATATATGACAAATATTATTAGAACTAAAAAGAGAGATAGACTCCAGTACAAAAATAGGTTGGGGCTTCAACAGCCTATTCTCAGCATTAGACAAATCATCTAGAGGGAATATTAACAAAGAAACATGGAATTTTAATTTCACTTGAGACCAAATGTACATAACAGATTTATAAAACATTTCATCCAACAGCTATAGAATACACATTCTTCTCATCAGCACATAGAACATTCTCCAGGACAGATTATACATTAGTACACAAAACAAGTCTCAAAATATTTTAAAAATCCAAATCATATCAAATATCTTCTTGGACCACAATGGAATTTAATTAGAAATCATTAACAAGACAAATTTGGAAACTAAACAAATACATGGAAATTAAACAACATACTCCTGAGTGAGCATTGGGTCAAAGAAGAAATTAAGGAGAAAATTTAAAAAATTCTTGACACAAATGAAATATGAAACACAATATACCAAAATCCATGGGATGCAGAAAAAGCAATGTTAAGATGGAAATTTATAGAAATAAATGCAAACATCAAAAAAAGTATTATTTTAATAATACTTCTATTGTTAAACAATCTAATGATGCACCTCAGAGAATTAGAAAAGCAAGAACAACCCAAACCCCAAATTAGTAGAAGGAAAGCAATAATAAAGATTAGAGCAGAATTAAATGAAACAGACTACTAAAGAAAAACATGAAAGAACAAGTTTTTTTTGAAAGACAAAATCAATAAATCACTAGCTTGATAAACCAAAAAAGAGAGAAAACCTAAATAAATAAAATCAGAAGTGAGGAAGGAAACATTACAATTGATTCCATAGAAATATGAAAATTCACTGGGCATGGTGGCTCATGCCTGTAATCCCACACTTTGGGAGGCCAAGATGGGTGGATCCTTTGAGGTCAGGATTTCAAGACCAGCCTGGCCAAAATGGTGAAACTCTGTCTGTATTGAAAATACAAAAATTAGCTTGGTGTGGTAGCTCACACCTGTAATCCCATCTACTCAGGAGGCTGAGGCAGGAGAATTGTTTGAACCCAGGAAACAGAGGTTGTAGTGAGCCAAGATAGAACCACTGTACTCCAGCCTGGGTGACAGAGTGAGACCCCATGTCAAAAAAGAAAAAAAGAAAGATGATCAGAGACTGTTATGAGCAACTAGATAACAAACAGGAAAACCTTGAAAAAACTGATAAATTTCTAGAGGCATTCAACCTACTAAAATTTAATCAGGAAGACATTGAAAACCTGAACAGACTGATAATGAGTAATGAGATTGAATCAGTAATAAAAAGTCTCTCAACAAAGAAAAGTCAAGGACTGGTTGCTTCACTGCTGCATTCTACCAAACTCACAAAGAAGAACTAATAACAATTCTTCTCAACTATTCCAAAAATATTAAGGGGAAGGAATTCTCCCTAGCTCATTCTATGAGGCCAGCATTACTCTGACACCAAAACCAGACAAGGATGCAACAACAACAACAACAACAACAACAACAACAAAACTACAGGCAAATATCCATGATGAACATAGATGCAAAAGTCCTCAACAAAATGCTAGCAATCTGAGTCCTACAATATATCCAAAAGATATGCCGTGATCAAGTGGGATTTATCCCAGGGATACAAGAATGGTTTAACATGCAAATCAATAAGTGTAATACATCACATCAACAGAATGAAGACAAAATTTATATGATCATCTCAATAGACACAGAAAAATCATTTGGTAAAAGTTAATATCCCTTTATAATAAAAACTCTCAATGAACTAGGCATAGAAGGATTGTACAACATAATAAAGGCCATATATTGACAAACCCACAGCTGAAATCAGACTGAATGGGAAAATGCTGAAAACAACCTTTCCTCTACGAAATGAAACAAGACAAGGGTGCATTCTTTCATCACTCCCATTCAACATATTACTGTAAGTCATACCCAGATCAATCAGGTAGAAAAAAAAGACATACAAATTAGAAAGGGGCAACTCAAATTATCCCTCTTTGCATATGTCTCGAGCTTATATCAAGACAAACTTAAGACTCCTTTAAAAAATTCTTAGATCTGTTCATTAAATTCAGTAAAATTGCAGGATATAAAATTAACATACAGAAATCAGTAGTGTTGTTACACACCAATATTCATCTACCTGAGAGAGAAATCAAGAAGACAGTCCCATTTACAGTAGCTACTGAAATATCTAGGAATAAACTTAACCAAGGAGGTGAAAGACCTTTACAAGGAAAACTCTGATGAAAGATACTGAAGAGGATGCAGATGTAAAGACATTCCATGCTCATGTATTGAAAGAATTAATATTGTTAAAATTACCATACTACTCAAAACAATCTACAGATTTCATGCAATTCCTGTCAAAATACCAATGTCATATTTCACAGAAATAGAAAAAACAATTCTAAAATTCATATGAAATGAAAAAAGAGTCCAAGTAGCCAAATCAACCCTGAGGGGGGGAAAAAAAAAAAGCTGGAGGTATCATACCACCTGACTGCAAGATGTATCACAAGGCTATAGTAATCAAAATGACACGGTGTTCATATAAAAGCAGATACACAGATGAATGGTACAGAATAGTGAACCCAGAAATAGATCCACATATCTGTAGCCAACTATTTTTCCATCAAATTTCTAAGGACATACATTAGGGAAAGGGCACCCTGTTCAATAAATGGTGCTAGGAAAATTGGATATCCATATGCAGAAGAATGAAACTGCACTTCTATTTCTCATTAAAAAAATGAACTTCAGATGGGTTAAAGACTAAACATAGGATTTGAAACTATAAACCTACTAGAAGAAAACACAGGGGAAACACTTCAGGGCATTAGTGTAGGCAAAGAATTTATAGCTACGACTTCAAAAGCACAGGCAACAAAAACAAAAATAGACAAGTGAGACTATATTAAACCAAAAAGCTTCTGCACATCAAAGGAAACAAGAGTGAAGAGACAACCTGTTGAATGGGAGAAAATATTTGTGAACTATTCATCCAACAAGGGACTAATATCCAGAATATACAAGGAATTCAAACAGCTCAGTAAAAAAACAAAAACAAACAATATCATTAAAAAGTGGGCTAAGAACATGAATTTCTTAAAATAAGACATACAAATTGCAACAGGTATATGAAAAAATGATCAACATCACTAATCAACTGGGAAATACAAATTAAAACCACAAGAAAGTATCTTACTTTGGTTAGAATGGCTACTATTAAAAAGATTAAAAAAAAAAATAGATGCTGGCAAGGATGAGGAGAAAAGAGAACTCATGTATCCTGTTGGTGGGAATGTAAATTAGTATAGCCACTATGGAAAACAGTGTGAAAATTATCAAAAAACTAAAAATAGAGCTACCATATGATCCAGCAATCCCACTACTGGGCATTTATCCATAGGAAATCAGTATGTCAAAGGAATACCTGCACTCCCATGTATATTGCAGCAGTATTAACAATAGCAAAGATATGGAATCCACCTAAGTGTTCATCAATGAACAGATAGATAAAGAAAATGTATAACCAACAACAGCCAAACCAAGAACCAAATCAGGAATGTAATCCCATTGACAATTGCCACAGAAAGAATAAAGTACCTAGGAATACAGCTAACCAGGAAGGTGAAAGATCTCTACTATGAGAATTACAAAACAAGGCTCAAAGAAATCAGAGATGACACAAACAAATGGAAAACCATTCCATGCCCGTGGTTAGGAAAAACTGATACCATTAAAATGGCCATACTGCCCAAAGCAATTTATTGAATCTATATGATATTTCCATCAAACCACAAATGACATTCTTCACAGAACTAGATAAAAATTATTTTAAAACTCCCGTGGAACCAAAAATGAGCCCAAATAGCCAAGTCAATCCTAAGCAAAAAGAACAAAGCTGGAGGCATCACACTACTCGACTTCAAAGTGTACTACAGGGATACAGTAACCAAAACAGCATGGTACTGGTACATAGACTAATAGAACACAATAGATAATCCAGAAATAAGGTTGCACATCTACAACCATCTGATCTTCGACAAAGCTGGCAAAAACCAGGAATGAGGAAAGAATACCCTATTCAATACGTGATGCTGGGAGAACTGGCTAACCATATGTAGAAGATTGAAATTTGATCCCTTCCTTTCACCATATACAAAAATAAGATGGATTAAGGACTTAAATGTAAAACCTAAAACTATAAAAACTCTGGAAAGCAACCTAGGTAATACCATTCAGGACATAGGAAGAGGCAAAGATTTCATGAGGAAGATGCCAAAAGCAATTCCAAAGGAAACAAAAATTGACAAATGGGACCTAATTAAACTAAACAGCTTCTGCCCAGCAAAGAAAACTATCAGCAAAATAAACAGACAACCTACAGAATGGGAGAAACTATTTGTAAGGTATGCATCTGACAAAGGTCTAATATCTAATATCTATAAGCAATTAAAACAAATTTGCACAAAAACCCCAAACAATCCCATTGAAAAATTGACAAAGGACATTGGGGAAAGATTAACAGACACCTTTCAAAAGAAAACATACATGGAGCCAACACAAACATGAAAAAAAGCTCAATATCAAGGCCGGGTGTGGTGGCTCACACCTATAATCCCAGCACTTTGGGAGGCCGAGGCGGGTGGATCACGAGGTCAAGAAATCAAGACCATCTGGTCAACATGATGAAACCCCGTCTCTACTAAAAATACAAAAATTAACTGGGCATGGTGGCGCATGCCTGTAGTCCCAGCTACTCGGGAAGCTGAGGCAGGAGAATTGCCTGAACCCAGGAGGCGGAGGTTGCGGTGAGCCGAGATCGCGCCATTGCACTCCAGCCTGGGTAACAAGAGCGAAACTCTGTCTCAAAAAAAAAAAAAAAAAAAGCTCAACATCACTAATCATTAAAGAAATGCAAATGAAAACCACAGTGAGATACCATCTCACACCAGTCAGAATGGCTATTAAAAAGCCAAAAAATAGGCCGGGCGCGGTGGCTCACACCTGTAATTCCAGCACTTTGGGAGGCCGAGGCGGGTGGATCACGAGGTCAAGAGATCGAGACCATCCTGATCAACATGGTGAAACCCCGTCTCTACTAAAAATACAAAAATTAGCTGGGCGTGGTGGCGCGTGTCTGTAATCCCAGCTACTCAAGAGGTTGAGGCAGGAGAATTGCCTGAACCCAGGAGACGGAGGTTGTGGTGAGCCGAGATCGCGCCATTGCACTCCAGCCTGGGTAACAAGAGCAAAACTCCATCTCAAAAAAAAAAAAAAAAAAAAAAAAAAAAAAAAAAAAAGCCAAAAAATAACATGCTGACAAGATTGCAGAGAAAAGAGAACACCCTTTTTTCAGAATCTCACTCTGTTGTCCAGGCTGGAGTGCAGTGGCATGATCTCAGCTTACTGCAACCTCCGCTGCCTGGGTTCAAGCGATTCTCCTGCCTTAACCACCCAAGTAGCTGGGATTACAGGCATGTACCACCATGCCTGGCTAATTTTTGTATTTTCAGTAGGGACGAGGTTTTACCACGTTGACCAGGCTGGTCTCAAACTCTCAACCTCAGGTGATCCACCCGCCTTTGTCTCCCAAAGTGCTGAGATTATAGGCATGAGCCACCATGCCCAGCCGAAAAGGGAACACTTTATACATTGTTGGTAGGAGTGTACATTAGTTCAACCTTTGTAGAAAGCAGTATGAAAATTTCTCAAAGACTGAAAAATGGAACTACCATTAGATCCAGCAATTCAATTACTGGGTAAATACCAAAAGGAATATAAATCATTCTATTATAAAGACACATGCACATGAATGTTCATTGCGGCATGATTCACAATAGCAAAGACATGGAATCAACCTAAAGGCCCATCAATGATAGACTGGATAAAGAAAATATGCTACATATACACCATGGAAAACTATGCAGTGATAAAATGAACAAAATTATGCCTCTTGCAGGAATATGTATGGAGCTGGAGGCTGTTAGCAAACTAACACAGGAACAGAAAACCAAATACTGCATGTTTTCACTTATAAGGGAGAGAGAAATGATGAGAACACATGGACACACAGAATAGAACTACAGACACTGGGGCCTATTGGCGGATGGAGGCTGAGAGGAGAAAGAGGATCAGAAAAAATAACTTTGGGTCCTAGGCTTAGTACCTGGCTGAGTGACAAAATAATTTATACAACAAACTCGTGTGATACAAGTTTACCTACATAACAAACCTGCACGTGTACCCTTGAACAAAAAATAAAAGTTGAAAAAAAAGATAAAAAAAGAAACCTAAAAAAGTGTAATGGCCTTCAAAAAAAATGTGTTATATACACACAATGGACCACTATTTGGCCGTAAACAATAATGAAATCATGTCATTTGCAGCAACATGGACCGAACTGGAAGTCAATTTGTTAAGTGAAGTAAGCCAGGCTCAGAAAGAGAAATAGTGTATATTTTCAGCCATATATGGGAGCTAAAAATTTTGATCTCATGGAGGTAGAGAGTAGAATGAGAGTTCCTAGAGGCTGGGAAGGGTCATAGTGGGAACAAAATGAAGAAAGAACAGTTAATGGGTACAAACATATAGTTAGATAGAAGGGAAAAGTTCTCTTGTTCAATAGCAGACTAGGGTAACTATAGTTAACAACAATATATTGTATATTTCAAAATAGCCAGAAGAGGTGTCTTGAAATGTTCTGAACACATAGAAATGATAAATACTCAAGGTGTTGGATATCCTAAATTCACTGATTTGATCATTACACATTCTAGGCATGTGACAATATATTGCATGTACCCCATAAATATATACAAATATGTATCATTTAAAATCTGTAATGAATAGCTTTAATTCATTTACGATGCCTACCCACAGTTGGAAGTTAACAAATATTACATTAAAAAATTGACCAACTGCCCATTGACCTGCTGGTATGGGTGAAGGATGGGCTCTCTTGTGTTTGGCCTGTATCTTAAAAGCCTGGGCTGAAAAAGTAGAGTTATGTTTCTTGAGAGAAAGGGGTTGCAAATACTTCTGCCACCATTACGGTCCCCAGGGTCAATGGGAACAGCATGCATTAGAAAGTAGTATCTCTCACTTTGATAAGCTTCATACTCCTGTTTACCTAATACTCATAGCATGTTAAAATAGCAGTGTAGAATTAGCAAAAGAGGAGGAGAAAGGATCCCCCAAATCTCACTTTCTGCCTTAAGGCCTAAGAGCCAGCAATTCAGTCTGGTTGTTGTCTACTGTGCCACTCTTTTCTTAAAGATTTGCCCTCACTACCCTTTTTCTGGCAAAGAAACTAAAAGGAAGCATTCACCTCAAATATACCTCAAGAATTAACTCCCCTTACTCCCAGAAACTTCATCCTGCTGTATACACTCCACAAATGCCCACTTGGGTGTCTTCATCTCCAGTAAACACATTGTGATTTGGAAATACCTTTTAGGAATACAGTGCACTAATGTCTCTACCCAACCTCAACCATATCACTGAGGACCTAGAAGTTTTTCAGTCAACTAATGTTTTATGACAGACATACCTGGGAATGAGTTCTGGCACACTGCAAATTGGCATTAGCCTGGCTGTACTTGTGGGATAAAATGTGGCCACAGCAGCACATATTAAACCAGGGGGAGATAATCACAACCTGTTTTTCTAGCTGGCAAAACCTCCAAACCACTAGCTCCTACTGTGGGCTATGACAGCTTATCAGGCCATAGGGACAGAAAGCACCAGCAGCCCCTTTTGCAAGGTGAAGAGAACAGAAGAGAGGCAAACAAAGAAGATAACAGGTGTTTACGGAGGTGAAAGGAAAGATCTTGTTATTAAAGGGCAAGAGTTAGCTGGATCCTGGTCCTACTTCTCCCTCTGTTCCATTTGTGTGCATTTTGCTTGTATTTCTTCAGATTCTATGGCTTGTCACTCTGGTTCCTAGCATTTAGACACAGCAACCAACAGTCCTCAAGGTTGAGATGATCGAGGCTGAATTTTTACCTAAACCCTCTGAAGAAACACTAATGGAGCAGAACTGATTAATAAATATCAAAGAAGTAGAAGGGGAAAAGAGAAGGGAAGTGAGTAATATACAGATGGATGTAAGGAAAATTGTCAAGCCAAAGGCAGGGGTTTGTTGGCTCTTGGTCATCTTTCTTTTTCTGATACCTTTTTTTATAAAGAATTTTCTTTTTGTGTCAACTATTGCTAAATTCCATTCTTCAAGTGGACACTGACAGTCCATGATATTGCAAATATTAAAGCCTGATTCTCTCTGCAGCTTCTTCAGAGACACTAACACAGCAGAGCTGACACTCAACAGTAAGAGGGGAATGGAGAAAAGATATGGAAATTAGGAGAGACGTTCTCTACAAGGGCAGGATTTGTTTGGCTTCTAGGTCTCTTTCACCTCTTATCCCAACATTTTAAGACATTACTCCTTATCATAATAATATTTGATGGATTTTTATGGTTATGACACTTATAATGCTAAGGCAGGCCAATTATCCCCCAAAACCTATGTAAAGACACACAACACAGGTGATGATATAATATCCAGAAAGAAAAATGGAGTAAATAAAAGGGTAAGGGTCAGTGGTAGGAAGACAGAGGTGAGGAGAGATGTGTGGGCTAAAGTAGAGGAGCTGGCTGGCTTCTTGTCTTTTTTCTCCTAGTATGTATCTCACTGTTTCAAGACATTTTACTAACCCTATAACCTCTTGTTATATTTTCTTCTGAGACTGTTGAGTCAGTTTTCAAGGTGATAAAACTGAAGCTGAGTTTCTGAAAACCTCCCCAAAGACACCAATGTAAGAAAGATGACCACCAGATATATATATGTGCAATATATATGCATAGATAGATAGATAGATAGATAGATGGAAGTTAGGAGAGAAGAGATGGCCAAGGAGGAAGATTTTGCTGGCTTCCCTCAACCTCTTACATCTATTTCCTTTTTAAAAAGACATGGATTTTTTTTTTTCTTCTAAAACAAGTTGCTAGAAGCTATTGTCACGTACAACCATAGTTGGCAAAATTGTGAATTGAGGCCCGAGTCTAGCCACAGATTTAATAAAAAAACTAATGAAACACAACTGACCAGCAACCATACACCAAGTAGACAGGAAGTAAGGAAGGGGAGAAAGTGCTAAGAAAGAAGAGAGCAAGAGATGGTTTTGGGCTAAAGAGCAGGAGGTGTCATGTTCCTGGTCCTCTTTGCTATAGAATTTTAAGGCACCATACTTTTCCATAGCATGTTAGATTTTAGTCATTGAACACGCTGGTGTTTATATTGAGGCCATGTATCCCTGAAATCAATGTAAAGGCACTAAAACAGAATAGGACACTATAAAACACAGAGTATATAAAAAGGGAAATAAAATGGTAATGGCAGGGAGGATTGTGGTAGGATGACAGAAGTTAGGTGAAATGTTCTGATTCAGGGGAGAAGTTGGCTGGCTCCTGGTTTACTTTATCCACTTGTATGATTATTTTAAGACATTTAATTTGTTCATAACTCTTGCCAGAATTCATTTCTTTCAAGAAGTGGCTACACAGAGACCTTGAGGTGGGATTAATGCAGTAAAAATAACCTTCAATAATCCCACTCCTGATAGTAGAGTTTTAAAATTAACTATGTAACAAAATTACGCTTATATGCCATACATTTATACTAATAAGAAAACTAATCTGGATAGTGAAGAGGAAAAGAAAGTTGATAGGTAGTTATAGAAATTAAAAGTTGGGATGCAAATTCTGGCTGAGGGCAGGAGTTGGCCGACTCTTGGTCCGTATTCACCTAATATCTCATTATTTTAAGGCATTTCACTTGTCCACAACTCTTGCTAGAGTTCTCTTTAGCAGTTGGTCACAAAAGGACCTTAAGTTGGCCAGACAGTGGTTCAAGCCTGTAATCCCAGCCACTGTGGGAGGCAAAGGTGGGCAGATCACTTGAGGTCATGAGTTCAAGACCAGCCTTGCCAACATGGTGAAACCCCATCTCTACTAAAAATACAGAAATTACCGAATGTGGTGGTACACACCTATAGTCCCAGCTACTTGAGAGGCTGAGGCATGAGAATAGCTTGAACCTGTGAGGCAGAGGTTGCTGTGAGCTGAGATCATGCCACTGAACTCCAGCCTGGGCAACAGAGTGAGATTCTGTCTAAAAAAGAAAAAAAGTGCTTCAAGTTGATAATACTGAGTCTCTCTAAAACCTTTGCAAATATACCAGCGCTACAAAAATGAATACTAAACATTTGGATGATAAAGGGAAAATAAAGGAAAGCAGGTCAGTTGTAGAAAGATGGAAGCTACAAGACAGGTATTAAATAAATGGCAAAAATCAGCTGGCATCCAGACTACCTTCCATCTGAATTCAATTTTGTAACACATGTGCTGTTTTTCTTCACAAATTGCTACTTTCTATTGTGAGAAACTATAGGCTACAAGATTGATCACAGAGGCCTAATTTTTCCCACAAGCTTAGTGAAGACACTGATAGGGGAGAGGTGATCATGAACCATTTATGAAGCATGAGAATATATGTAAAAGGGAAATAAAATAGGAATGAGGATGACAGTTATTTTAGGATTGAGAATCTCAATAGAGGATAGGAGGTGTCTGATTTCTGGAACTTCTTTTTTAAAATCCAAAAATATTAAGAGAATACACATTTTTATACTACCTTGTTAAATCCTTTTCATTATGCAAGACACCCACAGTAGTCAAAGTGGTAAAGTTGAGCTGTGAATCCTTGAAACCAATATAAAGACAATAACACAGACAAGAGCCCAGACAACAACCAGAGTGGATAAGGAAGGCAATAGAACGGGGATGATGGAGGAGTTATAAAGGATGATGGAAGTTAGGATAAATAGTCTGGCACAAAGACAAAAACTGGCTGGCTGATGGTTCACACTTTCTTGTTGTTTTGAGGAATTTCACTTGTCTATAATGCTTGCTAAGCTTCTCTGTTTGATGTTGTGACCTCAGATTTCAAGGTGGAAACTCTCTTTAATCTCTCAAACAATGCTAATGTTACAGAGATAATTTTAAAAATCCATGTGACAATAAAAGAAAATAAAATCAGGAATATCACAGACAGAAATAAGGAACTTACAACCAATGGGAAGGAATTGGCTATTTCATGCTTTACCTATTTTCATTTAATATGTGTTCAAGCATGTCTTTATACCACAAATTGTTAGATTCAACTGTTGATATATGCAAATACAAGCTCCAAGTTACAAAAGAGACTTGTTTCTGGAGAGCTTCAGCAAAGAAAGCAATAATAGAAGTGACCAACAAATATCCATAAGGGAAATGAGTGAACAGAAAGAACAGAGAGGTGAGAAGAAGAGGAATATTAGGAGACAAAGTTTGTAAAAGAAAATAATAAAGGGCAGGAGCTGGCTGGCACCTGATGCTGTCTTTCCTCTTACGACGATATTTGAAGGCATTTTACTTGTTTATAACCTCTTCCCAGGTTTCACTTCTTGAACTGGCCACTTACAGACCAAAAGTCGAGAGTATTTGGCCCAACCTCACTGATCTTTCTATATAAACAACACAATAGAAGTAACCACTAAATACCTGGAAGGAAAAAGGGGAAAATGAAACTCAGAACATTGGAAAAAATAAAGATAGGAGAAAAGGGATAACTGATGGGCAAGAATTGGCTGACTCCTCATTCACCAGTTTCCTTTGTAACATGATTCAAAGTGTATTATGTTTTCTATCTGTGGTATTTTTCCCATTCTGTAGTGTACTGAATGGGAAAAATATTGAAAGCATTTCCTCTAAGATCTGGAACACAACAAGGATGCCCACTTTCATTGTTATTCAACATAGTACTGAAAGTCCTAGCTAGATTAATCAGACAAAAGAAAGAAAGAAAGGGCATCCAAAGTGGAAAGGAAGAAGTCAAATTATCCAAATTATCCTTGTTTGTAGATAATATGATCTTATATGTGGAAAAACCTAGTGACTTCACCAAAAAACTTTGGAACTGGTAAACAAATTCAACAAAGTTGCAGCATAGAAAATTAACATATGAAAATCAATGGCATCTCTATATGGCAACAGTGAACAATCTGAAAAAAAAAATAAAAAAATTATAATAGCCACAAATAAAGTTGAATACCTAGGAACTGACTTAATCAAAAAAGTGAAAGATATCTACAATGAAAACTATAAAACACTGATGAAAGAAATTCACAAGAACACACAAAAAATGTAAAGATATTCTATGTTCATGAATTGGAAGAATCAATATTGTTGCAGTGTCCATACTACTCAAAGAAATCTACAGATTCAGTATAATCCCTATCAAAATACCAAAGACATTCTTCATGGAAATAGAAAAAACAATCCTAAAACTTATATGAAGTCCCAAAAGGCACAAAATAGCCAAAGCTATTCTAAGAAAAAAGAACAAAACTGGAGGAATCACATTACCTGACTTCAAATTATACTACAGAGATACAGTAACCAAAACAGCATGTTACTGGCATAAAAACATATAGACCAATGTAACAGAATAGAGAACCCAGAAACAAATCCACACACCTACAGTAAACTGATTTCCAACAAAGATGCCAAGAACATATATTGGGGAAAAGACAGTCTCTTCAGTAAATTGTCCTAGGAAAACTGGATATCCATATGGAGGATAATGAAATGTGGTCCCTATCTCTCAACTTATACAAAAATCAAATCAAAACGGATTAAAGACTTAAATCTGAGACATCAAATTATGAAACCACTACAATGAAACATTGGGGAAAATCTCTAGGACGTTGGTCTGGGCAAAAATTTCTTGAGTAACACTCCACAAGCCCAGACGACTAAAGCAAAAATGGACAAATGGGATCACATCAAGTTAAAAAGCTTCTGCACAGCAAAGGAAACAGTCAATAAAGTGAAGAAACAATCCACAGAATGGGAGAAGAAATTTGCAAACTACTCATTTTATAAGGGATTAATAACCAGAATATATAAAAAGTTCAGACAACTCTTTAGGAAAAAAAACATGTAATAATCCAATTTTTAAAATGGGCAGTAGATTTCAATAGATATTTCTCAAAAGAAGACATACAAACGGCAAACAGGTATATGAAAAGGTGCTCAACATTATTGACCATCAGAGAAATGCAGAATCAAAAGTATAATGAAATATCATCTCACCTCAGTTAAAATGGCTTTTATACAAAGGCAGGCCATAAAAATTACTTGTGAGGATGTGAAGAAAAGATAATCCTCACACACTGTTGGTGATAATGTAAATTAGTAAACCACTATGAAGAACAGTTTGGAAACTCCTTAAAAAACTGAAAATAGGCCGGGCGCGGTGGCTCAAGCCTGTAATCCCAGCACTTTGGGAGGCCGAGGCGGGTGGATCACGAGGTCAAGAGATCGAGACCATCCTGGTCAACATGATGAAACCCCATGTCTACTAAAAATACAAAAAATTAGCTGGGCATGGTGACGTGTGCCTGTAATCCCAGCTACTCAGGAGGCTGAGGCAGGAGAATTGCTTGAACCCAGGAGGCGGAGGTTGCGGTGAGCCGATATCGCGCCATTGCACTCCAGCCTGGGTAACAAGAGCGAAAACTCCAGGTAAAACAAAACAAAACAAAACAAAACAAAACAAAACAAAACAAAACAAAAAACTGAAAATAGAGTTTCCATAAGATCCAGGAATCCCACTGCTGGGTATATATCCAAAAGTAAGGAAATCAGGATATCAAAGAGATATCCTATGTTTGTTGCAGCAGTGTTCACAATAACGAAGATTTGGAAGCAACCTAAGCGTCCACGATCTGATGAATGGATAAAGAAAATGTGATACATATATACAGTGGAGTACTATTCAGTCATAAAAAAAGAATGAGATCCTGTCATTTGCAACAACATTGATGGAACTGGAGGTCATTATGCTAAGAGAAATAAGCCAGGCACAGAAAGACAAACATCACATGCTTTAACTTATTTGTGGGCTCTAAAAGTCAAAGCAGTGAAATCACAGAGATAGAGAAGAATGGTAATCAGAGGTTGGGAAGGGTAGTGGGGATGGTGGGAAGAAGGTAAGGATGGTTAATACAAAAAAAAGTTAGAAACAATGAATAAGACCTAGTATTTGATTATACAACAAGGTGACTATAGTCAATCGAAGCTTACTTGTACATTTTAAAGTAACTAAAATAGAGTACTTGGTTTGTAACACAAAAGATAAATGCTTGAGGGGATGGATACCCAAATTTTCATGATATGATTATTATGTAATTATATATATATATATATATATATATATATATATGTTATGTATCCACAAAAATTAAAAATAAATTATTCCTAGGTCTTCTGATTACCTGCAGAGATTCAGGTGGGAATATTTTCCTAAGCCCCACTGAAATCTCTAAAATAATGCAACACAAGTGAGCACTGAAAACCTCAAAGGGAAACGGGAAAAACAAATGTGCAAAGGTTGTTGACAGAGTGAAGGAAGGCAGGGGAGTGGTGCTGACTATTGGGCAGAAGTTGGCTAACTCTTGGTTTCCCTGCGTACTTTCTAATGTGATTCAAAGCATGTTGTCTTTTCCATCACATATGCTAAATGTTGTAGCGGACATGAGTAAATATAATCAGTAGTACACAGAAAACTGATATTAGAGTCTCCCAATTTCAGCAAGATAACTGATGTGGTAGCAGTGACCACCCCATATCCTAGAAGTAAGAGAGAGAAGGAAAAGTAGGATGGGCGTCTGGTAAAAAGGGGCTTATTAGGAGACCACTTTTGTATGAAGGGCAGCAGTTTGCTGGCTCTTAATCTTGTTTTGTTTCTTATCACAATGTGTTTAAGACATTTCATTTGTTTATAAATTCTTTTTAGGTTTTACTTCTTCAGCTGATCACTTGTGAATTATAGGTGAGAATACTGAACCCATGTCCCACTCAACACTCTATAAAGACATTAATGCAGTGGAAATGTTCACTGAACACGTAGAGGATAAAAGAAAAATAAAGGGATTAAGGTCACTGGTAGAATGTAGGGATCCTGTCTAAGAGAAGAAGTTGGCTGGCTCCTGGTTCTTATTCACCTAGAATCTCATTATTTTTAAGGCATTTCTCCTATCCATAACTCTTGCTAGACTTCTGTTTTTGAGTTGATAACACACTGACCTCAAGTTTGAATATACATGCCAAGTAGCTCTAAAACCTTTGTAAAACAATGAATATAACAGAAATGTCCAGAAAACAGATCAAATAGGTAAACAGATCAAATTAAAAGGTAAAGAATAACAGTAGAAAGAAGGAAGTTCAGAAACAGTTGCTGTTCTGTTTTCTTTCACCTATTCCTAGACACTGTTAGAATCATGGACAAGCACAGTGCACATTTTCAAAATTGACCCAGACTCTCCCTATCATCTCAACAAAGACAAATTCAGCAGAGCTGACCACTGAAATCTTTGACAAGGAAGTGAGGATCTGAGAAACTGGGGAAAAAGGGATGAATGGTAGGTATAGTTGTATTAAGAGAGAAGTTCTAGTTCCATCTCTACTCCCACTGCTGCACTTGATTAGCCTACGAAAAGGAGAGAGGTTTTACCTATGGTGCAGAAGTTGCCTGGCTCTTGGCTTTCCTCTGCATATCTTTTTATTTTAAATGATCATTCATGTTCATGGCCTGTTGCTAGATTTCCTTTTGTGAACTTCCAGTTCGCAGTCCTTCAGTTTGGAAAGTTGAGGAAAAATCCCCATAAAACCTCTGTTAAGACATTAAATCAACGGATCTGGCTATCATACGTGCAGTAAATAAAAGGGGAAAAGAGGAGAAGAGAGAGTAGAAAGGTGGGAGATACTGAAAGTTAGTGGCTCCTAGTCCACTTTCTGCTTTTTTCCCTTTTGGTAATTTTTGCTTGATGTTTGCCACCCAAAGTCTGCACTTTTGGGAATTTTGATCCCTGTTTTCCTTAAACCCTACCAAAAAATTATTGTAACAGAATTGGCTGTCAGGCACTAATTTCTATCAGGAGAAGGTTAAGGAGTGTAGAGATGGCTATTATATGAGCTTCTGGCTAAATGATTAGCATTTCCTAGCTGTTGGCCAATTTTTTTTTTTTTTTTTAATATTATGATCTACATTGGGACTTGCCACTCCACTCTTTTGAGAAATTGAAGTGTCTGGTCTTTCTGAAACTTTTGTAAAATTGCCCACACAGTTTTTATCACTCAAAAGTCATTAGGTAAAAGTGGAAAGGGAAAGGGTGGAGGTAATATGTAGAGACGGATATTTTAGGAGAGAGTTTCTAGCTAAAGGAAGTCATGTCTTGCCTCCAGGTTCTCCATCGCCTTTGTTTCTGGCATCACCAGCAGTTGGAAATGGCCAACCACAGTTCACCATGTGGGGGAATTTAGAGTCCCTGGTTTCCTAAAATGTCTCTAAAATTAGATGTAGCAGCCTTAGACCTTCAATACCCAGACCCAAGAGGTAAAAGAAAAAAGAGATCCAGTTTAAGGGGTAGAGAACAGTAGCAGAAGGTGCATATCCTACCTGTCTGCTTGCCAGCTGTCAAATTATTCTCCCCAGCTAGCTGCCTCAGACACCATCTATGAAGCTACCTCTTACTGGTCTTCTTCATCATGTGAATCATGTGACCTTTCCCAGAAAGTTCCATCCTTACTCCTCCTCTGATAACAACACCCACGAGTAGGGCATAGCTCTCTCAGCCAGTCAGCTCTGACCAGTCCCATGAAGCATCTGCCTATCAGAAACGCTCCAATTACTGTCAATCAGATTTATCTCTGTCCCACAGCCCAGCCTCCTCCCTGTATTCCGTTTTTTCCCTTGTATAATGAATGCTTTTGTGAGTAGAAGTAGAGCAGTGACCAGATAGCAATATATGTGAACACAGACAAATATTTTTATTTCAGATAATACAAGTCTTTAGAAAAAGTTTATGATTGCTATATAAATACATGATAAGTGAGTTTACAGGTTTACTTTTTAATTCATGTTCTTGGCTCAGAACAAAGTTGACATTTGGTTTCATGTTCTTAAGTCTTTTTAGTTTGTTCTTTTTTTTTTTTTTTTTTTTTTTTGAGATGGAGTCTTGGTCTATTGCCCATGCTGGAGTGTAGTGGTCTGACCTTGGCTAACTGCAACCTCCACCTCCTGGGTTCAAGTGATTCTCTTGCCTCAGACTCCTGAGTAGCTGAGATTACAGGCATGAGGCACCAACACCTGGCTAATTTTGTATGGGGTTTCTCCATGTGGGTCAGGCTGGTCTCAAACTCCCAGCCTCAGGTGATCCACCCGCCTCAGCCTCCCAAAGTGCTGGGATTACAGGTGTGAGCCACCACACCTGGCCTGTTCTGACTTTTGTTTCAGGGTTTAAATGCTTGACCTGAGCACCTCTTCCAATGGTAACTGTTCAAAAAGGATAGAAGGCCGGGCATGGTGGCTCACGCCTGTAATCCCAGCACTTTGGGAAGCCAAGGTGGGCGGAACACCTGAGGTTAGCAGTTTGAGACCAGCCTGGCCAGCATGGTGAAACCCTGTATCTACTAAAAATGCAAAAATTAGCTGGGTGTGGTGGCAGATGCCTGTAATCCCACCTACTTGGGAGGCTGAGGCAGGAGAATTGCTTGAACCTGGGAGGCAGTGATTGCAGGTTGTGGAGATCATGCCACTCCACTCCAGCCTGGGTGACAGGGCAAGACTCTGTCTCAAAAAACAAACAAACAAAAAAACCCATAAGGATAGATAACCCACATCTTTTTATTTAATACATGCATTTTTAACAAGTTTGACTTCTGTGGAAGTCAAAGGAAATTTCTGTGTCATGAATTCTATTTCCTCACTGAGCTTCATCTGCTATTAAAATAATGTATTTTAAAATAACATTTTTACCAAAAACAAAATGTGTTTGAGTAGACTTGATGTTTTTGCAAGGAACAATGGTTCCTTTTGTTTAAGCAGGTTGCTGTTTTATAGCAACTGCTTTCTCCCTTCACTGAATCATAGACTGCTTCAGCAGTTCATTTTCTGCTTGAAAGCAAGTTCCTTCTTCTAGCATCTCTCATCTACCCAAAGACATTAGAATTTTTTGTTCTTTTTTATTTGCCTTTTTATATTTTTAATTTTGTGTGTTTGACTGTGGGGGTGGTTATGATTTTTCATAAAGTTGGGCTCTGAGAATCTACTTTTTCAAAAGGATAACATTTACCACACAAATACTTCAGAAAATGAACTTGTTATATTTTGAGGCTTTAGAGTCTGTAAAACAAATTAATTTCTTACTTTATGTTGGTATTTTCAGCCTTAATTCACTTTGAATAAGATACCAATGACTCTCCACTTAGACCTTCTCATATACTCTAGAACTCCCTTCTCTAATCACCTGCTGACTAAATTAACTTCTGTATTCCATGTGTTTTGTAAAAAGAATGTGCCCCACATACTGGAGTCAGCCAGCAACCCCATATCAGCTTGGTTGTAGCAGTTGCCCAGTTCATGGAAAGCCACCTTATTTAGTTTACTTGGGTTAGTTTTGCTTATTTTGCTTTCCTGTTGTCAATATATTGCTGTTGCACTCTATGTGTAGGATTGCAGGATAAGCTTACTCAATGTTCTTTTACATTGAACATATATTAATTTTCCAGATATCACCTTTTGTTGGAACTCAGAGTTATGAATGGCCCTTGACTTACCAAGGCTTTCTGATTGAGCTCCTCTTTACCCCAAATGCAAGGGAACCAATAGTTAAGCAGGAATATCATCGCCCTATTCAGCCTAAAGAAGTTACAGAAGATGAATCGCCTTCTATAACCCGTAGGATTAAGGGTTCCCTTAAAAAAAGATAGGGGAAATGTCAGAGGCAGTCGAACTCCATCATGAATAGGGGCTGGGTAAAATTGGGCTGACACCTACTGGGCTGCATTGCCTGATGCTTAGGCACCCTAAGTCACAGGATAAGATAGGAGGTCAGCACAAGATACAGGTCATAATGAACTTGCTGATAAGCCCACTAAATCTCACCAAACAGAGATAGCAATGAGAGTGACCTCTGGTTGTTCTCACTGCTACACTCCCACCGGTACCATGACAGTTTACAAACGCCATGACAGCCTTAGGAAGTTACCCTATAGGGTCTAAAATGGGGACAAACCCTCATTTCTGGGAATTGTCTACCCCTTTCTCAGGAAACTCATGAATAATCTACCCCTTGTTTAACATGTAATCAAGAAATAACCATAAGAATGGGCAACCAGCAGCCCTCAGGTCTGCTCTACCTATAAAGTAGCCATCCTTTATTCCTTTACTTTCCTAATAAACTTACTTTCACTTAAAAAAAAAAAAAAAGAATATGCCCCAAAGAAAGGTGATTACATTCCTTTAAAATCTCTTCTTTTTTTATCCCTTTCTCTAATTTAGACTTATGGAGTTTGAAGTCCAAGCATCTAATTCAACAGGTGACTTAGACGTACAAGAGGGTTTGAGAACCACAGGCCTAGATTATTGTTTTAGCCTCCTAGTTGGTGCTCTGATTTCTGTTTTTTTTTTTTTTTTTTTTTTTTTTTTTTTTTTTTTTTTTTCTTTCCAGTTTATTCTTCACATAATAAATTTACCTTCCTAAAATACCAGTTAGAGTATAAGACTTCTTCTTCAAAGGATTGCAGTAGGTCCCAAATTTCTATTGACAACCAAATATTTTAACTTTACTTTCAAGGGTTTCTATTATCTATTATCTTCTACTCTCCAGCCTCATCTACAACCATTTCCTTCAACAGACCTCATGATCTAGCCACATCATGCACTCTTTAACACTGGTATCTTTCTCTGTTCTCTTTGCCTACAAAGGGCTCCTACTTTATTACTTACAACTTTAGGTGCCTCTATTGCATTCTCTTTTTCTTTTCTTTCCTTTCCTTTCTTTCTTTTTTTCTTTTCTTTCCTTTCTTTCTTTTTTATTTTTAATATTATTTAGACTGACATCATAATTGTGTACATTTATGGGGTACAATGTAATGTTTTGGTATACATAATGTGAAATGATTAGAACAAGCTAATTCACATATCCAACACCTTGTTCAGCTATAATTTTTTTATGGTGAGACATTTGAAATTTACTCTCTTAGTCTGAAATATATGATACCTTATTATTGCACCCTGCTGTGCAATATATCTCAAAACCTGTTCCTACTGCCTGTCTGAAACTTTGTACCTGTTTATTTACAACTCCTAATTCCCTCCCTGGTCACCCCCTAGCCTCTGGTAACCACCATTCTACTCTCTACTTCTGTGAGTTCAACTTTTTAAGATTCCACATATAAGGGAGATCACATGGTATTTGTCTTTTTGTGCCTGGCTTACTTCACTTGATATAATGTCCTTTAGATTCATCCATATTGTCAAAAATGACAGGATTTTCCCTCTTTCATGGCTGAATATTATTTTGTTGGGTATGTACACCACATTTTCTTTATCCATTCATCCATTCATGGACACTTAGGTTGATTCCACTTCTTGGTTATTGTGAATAGTGCTGCAATAAATATGAAAATGCAGATAACCCTTCAAATATACTGATTTGTGTGTGTGTGTGTGTGTGTGTTTTTTGATATATGCCCATCAGTGGGATTAGTGGATCATATGGTAGTTCCATTTTTAGTTTTTTGAGGAACTTCCATACAGTTTTCCATAATGGCTATGCTAATTTACATTCCCACTAACAATGTGCAAACATTCCCTTTTTTTTTTTCTGCATCCTTGCTAACATTTTCAATTATTAAAATAATGGCTAAGAAACATCTGTATCAAATTTGTCTCTGTATCTTCTATTAGGTAGTAAGGGGGCTAATTATGTTCCTTTCTTCTCCCCATTCCCAGTGATTACATAGACTATAGTACATATGGATGACTGTTTATGGATTTTTGTCTTCTTTATTATTGTATGACTTTCCATGCCTTCTGTGCAGTAAGTATATGTGTATACTCTACAACATAATTGCTAAATGACTCTAAGGTCCCAAATTTCCTGTTGTGTTATGGAATTTCTGTTAAGCCCATCTTATTATTTCATAAGGATTTTAATGATTAAGTGATAATTACATACTCAATGATTTTTGTGTGCTTGGACTAAACTTATCAAATTCTAGTGCTGTTTGCATTTCACCAATTCTATCTGGTTGCAGTTGATAGCTTTGTTGGCTAATTGCTATGTTAGTATCCTTTCTTTTGGTTTGAACAGTAGATTTGGTATTTACTGATTAAAAGATGTGAGAGAAGGCAGTGACATGTTGGAGGCAGTCCTACTGCTCATAGATAGGGTGAGTTGAAACTCTGATTTCTCACTTTCTACATGCTGTGTTTCTGTACACTTGACTGTGTCTGTGCAACAATGGTGACGTTTATTAGAAATACGGGCATAATCTCCAGTGATTATTCTTCTGAAATGGAAACTACCTGTTTGGATTTGTAGGTTCTGCTATATTTCATCGATTGCATCACTTCTCAATCATGTCATGTCTGTTTGTTTGTTTGATCAGTGCACCTTTGCTCACATCTAAATGCAGCTGTATAAAACCAACATGACCTTTATGCCTTAGCAGTTCATGCAGGGTCCTGTAAGCTTCCATTGATTAATTCTCCAAAGTCATCTTTTACATAGACACCAGTTACACAGCTGTCATCCAAACACAGACCATCCATGATTTGAGAATAGCCAGACAATTCAATCTTCCAAAGATCCAAATGCCTTTGGTATTATGCCATCTTCGTTGATTTTCACATACTGAAATTCACTTTACCTTTGGAGGTGTAGATAATTGAGAGTTGGAAATAAATATATCCAAGGATTACATTAAGTGCATTTATTATTCAAGATATGATGTGGAGATTTCCTTCATACAGTACTATTCCTAGGGCACATTTTGTACAGAGAGGAAAACAGAGACAAGATAAGTTGGGTGACTTTTATGAGTTGATGATATATTATGGGTGAGAAATGGGAAAGGTGGCTTGCCTATAGGAAAGATAAAAGTAGTAGAATGAGGGTTGGAAGACTGCCAGAGATAACTATCTGTCTCACATTTTAGATGAAGACTGGCTCTGCCTTTAGTGCCATTTGAATTGTTCATGTGGGTGATGCTTCAATAAAGAAATGCATAGTAATTGTGGTGATTCAAGTTTTCAGGTTGCTAATAAGAGACACAAGTCTTTTTCTAGAAAGCAGATCCATCCTCCTGGGAGAGTACAATATGTAGAGTTGAAGATTACACCATATAAATTAGTGCTTGATTACGGGTTGCTTATATTGTTCACTCACAATTTTATTCTCTAGTCTGACCAACACACATACTTAGAAACCTATTAAGTGCTAGCTGTTACAATGGTGAACCATCTCGAACTTGGATCTTGCTCTTGTGGCACTTCAGTTCAGTGGGGGTTATTTGTATGAATAAACAAATAATTACATCTTGGTATGAGTTCTATTAATGGGGAAATAGACACTGATCTATTTTTTTTTACTAACAGCTTCATTGAGGTATAATTTATATCACATAAAATCCGTCCATTTAACACTGATTTTTAAAAAAGCATACATCAGATTATGCCACTTCCCTGCTTGAAATTCTTCAATGGGCCTTCTGTTGCTGTAGAAAAAAGGTAAAACTCTTCCACCTGGCACCTAATCTGTCTTGTCACTCATTCTACTCCACACAAAATTGCCTTCTGACTGTTCAGGGAAGACATCAAGCTGTTTTTTGCCTCAGGACTTTGGCATGTACTATTCCCTATGCATGAACTCTCCCTGATTCATCATGTAGCTGGATCCTTCTCCCCTTTCAGATCATTGTTTCAAAGTCACCTTTTCTGAAAGTCCGTCTCTGGCCGCACTGTGCAGACTTCCACGGTATTGACTTCCACAATCTGCCTTCTCTTTATTCATTGTCCCAGCACCTGTTCTATCTCCATGGCAATTATCATAAGCTAGGCAAGTCTGGTCTCTCCAATACAATTATAAGGTATTTAAGGACACTACCCTCTGTTTTCCTTGCTGTGAAGTGAACAAGTTGTTGGACAAACAGTGATATATATAGAAAAAACTTACTGTAAAGACCTTTAGAGCAGTGCTACTCAAAATCTGTGCAGATTAGTGCTGGTTCTTTGTTCATTACCAGTCTGAGATGATATGAGGAAGTAAATGGAGGATAAATATTTATCAGCCTTCATAGGAATTTGACAGGGTAATATAGCTGTCGAATGTAATACTAAAAAATATTGAACTTACATTTTATATATCTTATTTTGCTAGTTTCATTTTTTAAGTCATTTATTTTTGTTGCATGTTTTCTGGTACCTGAAGATCTTGGGGGAAAAAACTGGTTCTTCTTCACAGATAGTTTAGGAAGCACTGTGTTTAGAGGACATGATCTGAGTGCTTGAGGAAAAGACAGAATGCTTTTAATTCATCTTGCTATAACATTGGGCAGAAAATTATCTTTCCTTGTTAATTTCAGGCAGGGGAGAGAGAGAAGAGAGACACAGTACAATGGTTGACTATAATAAAAGCATTTTGGGTGAGAGAGAATAGGAGTCTCAGAGTTGGCTACTTTAAGCTGACAAATGCCTGTGGCTTTCTAAATGCATGGCAGGAAGTTGGATTCCAGCCTAGTCCTGACTCTTCATTCCCTTGGTGTTCTATGTCCCATTTCTATTTGGAGAAGAAAGTGAATCCTGAGCCACCAGAGAAGTTGTACACCAGGAGAGGTGACTGCGCTCCCTTGCATTTGGGACCAGTGGGAATTTTTCCCTTCAAGCCCACTTCCCTTGCCTGCAAAGCCAGGCTCCAGCCCAGTGAGCTCTGTGTTTACATGCCATCTGCTGAAGTGTCAGTCATCACAACACGTGCCTTCGAGAATTTGAATTTTTTATTTAGAACATAAAAATGGCAGAACAAAGGAAGGGAAAGCAGAGAACAGAACAAGAAGACCTGGAAGGGGAAGAGAGAAGGGAATAGTTGTTATTGGCAAGCAAAAGCACATAACTAAATCTTATTTGAACTTGTTTTCTCTCTAAACAAAACAGGCCCTTATCTGTTTCAGGTACAGTCTGAGATCTGGTAAGTTGCAGAGTTCAATTCTTCAAGCTTGTTGAAGCTTCTGGCTGCCTGTTTTGGCTCAATTTTATGACTAATCCTCTTGTTTTAGTAAAATTTTAGTAAAATTTTGTAAAAATTTTACTTCCATTATTATTTTCTGGCATAGGTGAGGTTGGATGAGGAGGGAGAGAGAAGACAAGGCATGAGGAAAAAGGGAATGAAAGTGTGTGTGTGTGTGTGTGTGTGTGTGTGAGAGAGAGAGAGAGAGAGAGAGAGAGAGAGAGAGAGAGAGAGAGAGAGAGAAGAGGGATGGAAAGTGGTTAGACAGCAGGGAGTGATGGAGATGTAATTGCTGCCTGTTAACATACAGTTCATATTGGGCTTTGGGATACGTTTTTTTCAAACCCAGATTCATAAAAGTGTTCTTTTTTTAAAAAGACTTTTAAATCTCTGATCACTTTATCCTCATAAATTTAGAGCTTATGCTTCATTTATTTACATTTGTGTGTTTGCAAATGCTCTTATGTGACCTTTGTGGTGCTGGCTTTCCATCTCATTGAGAAGCTTGGGTGGGTAAAGTGGGATGAACAAGGTGCTCTACCTAGATAGAAAACCTAGTTTGGCAATGGATTAGCTATGAGACTTTGGACAAGTTATATACATTTTCTGAGTCCATTTCCTGATCTGTAAAAGGCTTAGAGAGGTGGGTGGACAAGAAGTCTCTCCTCATAGGAGTTCTGAGAAAATTAAATGAAAGTCTAAAGGAAACAGCTAACACAGAGAGGATTATAAGATACATGAACTTTCTTCTATTTTTTCTCCTTAGAGAATGACCTGTTTGATTGCCTGTAGCTCTCTACCGCTGACAGCAGACATCACCTAAATTCCTCTACTTACAGGATCAGCAACTGTCCCCAACTCTGGGACCAGTGTCAACCTAGACAGGGAAACTGTCAGGTCTTCTGAGGCAGTGATTCATTGGTGCAACACTGAATGAGCCCTGCCATGGCTCATGTTCTCCCCTGGGTATTTCAATTGTTTGTGGGTCTTTTGTTTTCGGTCTTATTTGGGGGGTGATGAACATCTGTTGGTGGATTATACAATCCAGATCCAATTTGCCTTGTGTCATCTGCTAGACTGTTTTTGATTGATCCTTCAGATCCTCAGCTCTGTTTAGAACTTGGCTAAGAACACTCAGATTTATCTTGGCTTTTGCCCACCTGGACTGATTTTAAAGCTTTAGTCTGCCTTATACCTTTATATCCCCAAGGATAATGGGGCTCCGGTTTTGCGTCCCTATTTGTGTCCTCAGCATTCACCCAGCTAATGGGTCTACACTCTCACTCCTGGCCTACTCTGAACTCCAAGAGGGAAGAAGTGTAGATTTAGAAGTGACAGTGGTGTGTTTTCTAAATTTTAGTCATTAATATACCATTTTTACAGTTTTTTTTGCCACATAGGTGGACCATCTGAAGTATAATTTACTAAATATTTTTATTTACATTGACTAAGTTTCTTTTATCTACATATATACTTTTGCCTCATTCCAAGGAATGGTATGTATACAAATCACAGAATTGCTAGGATAGTTGTTTTTCTAATATGTATTTAATATACATTCAAAACTAATACGTCAAAAGAGTAGTTTTGCTATATAGTATCTAAAATAATCTCATGTAAATATTGGGAAATAGTGATATTATCTGACTGCATTTTGCAGATTGACAATCAGGTTCAGAGAGGTTCAGTGTGCCATCTCGCTAGTTAGATGAATTCTTGGGATTCAAACCTGACTTCTACCTCCTAGCTTAGGGCTTTTTTTTTTTTTTTTTTTTTTTTTTTTTTTTTTTTTTTTTTTTTTTTTAAATTACGCTACACTGTCTCCTGCCTTTGCATAGATTCCTAATATTACTCTAGGACTCTACACACAGTAACTGAGTTACCATTGCTGACATATATGAAAAAAACTAAATCACCCTATATAACATGCCTGGCAATGGAGTGTAAAGCATCCAGATCCAGGACCTTACCATGAGAGAAAGAGAGGCTGCTTGACTGACAGCTGGTACACATGATGGCTACCTCTGGGACTAACGTTGACAAACAGCGCCATGTTAGAGAGAGTCCTGGGAGAGAAACCAATAGTTAACTACAGAACAACTCCTAAAAAATTGACATCACCAACTGATAGAAGAATTTGTAAGAGACTTACTTGCTCTATTGGAATGTCCATTTCGGGCCTGAGTAGATCACATCTCTGGGTTGTACTCCTGGTAGAATCTTCTGTTTCTTTCTGGGGTTTCAACAAGTTAGAATTTTCTGCAGCTCATTGCCCACCCTGAAATGTACATCTTGACCTGTGAGAGGCCTCTGTTAAAGCATCCATGGAATATTCAAGTCTTCTCACTTTAGGATTGCTACCAGGGGAAGTTCCATGTAAAAGTACAAAGAAGTCTTTGCCAGATAGACAGAGCTCAGTATCAAAGGGAACTGTAGAAAGTGATTCCAGGAGGCTTAGTTAAGTAGCTTAAGTATTCTTGACTTTACATTTGTAGAATAAAGCAATGGTTTTGTGCTGTTTGTAATACCAAGACTCAGACTGGACTTTGCTCTTCTGTGTATAGATATCCATCCTCAGCTTTCATCCAGCTGGCTCATCTTGAAAGGAAACATCTTCTTATGACCACTTCCCCGTTTCTTGACCAACCAACTTCTAAATAGTTTCGGTTTACTCTTTCTGTGTGTGTGTGTGTGTGTGTGTGTGTGTGTGTGTGTGTGTGTGTCTTTGATGGAGGCATTTGAAGTAATTTTCATCTACTTAAAAAAACCTGGGAACCATGGACCATGGTAGGAATAAATTTGTCTTGTTATCATTATCATCAGAGATGAACAGCAGCTCCTATCTCTATTGCCCAGATGCAATTTGATATGGAGTACAGGGACTTACATGGCTGAAGTCAAATGAAAAGAAGGTCACTAAAGAAAGAGAAGGAGTGGTAGCTCAAAGCATGGTAAAGGAAATCATGTTTTCATTACTCAGACTGACATGATACTGTACATTACTTTCTTTTTGAAGGAAGAGACTTTGCTTGTTCTTGTAGTAGATATTCCCCCAAAGTTTCATAATTCTCAGTTGTGTGTATAGAATTCAGTTTACCCTTCTTTTCCCCAACCTTGTCCTAGCGATTTTCTCTTTCAGTTCTATCACTCCACAGACTTTAATTTTTGTCAGGTCTGGATCTCAAAGTTGCAACAAAAGCTTATCTAAAAGATTGTCAGCAGGCAAAGGATACATTCTTGAGATGATGGGAACCCTATTTACCCTGGTGTGGTTATTGTACATTGCACACCTATATGAAAATAGCTCATGTAATCCACAGATGTATACATCTAGTATGTACCCACAAAAATAAAAAAAATTGAAAAAAGTTTGTCAGTAGAAATAAGGAAACGTAGTTGGAATTATAGAATGGGAAAGGCCTTTACAGATCATCGGTCATTGTAGGCCAACTGAGACAGCCATTCTTATGCAAGGCTTAGATCTCCCTTTAAGACAAAACCTGCCTCAAAGAATTAAGTTAGCTGACAACCTCCAGCTTCAAGTACCTTCAGATCAGCCTCAGTTTTCAAGTGGAAGGTGTGTGCTTTCTGGGCTGCTACCAGCTAATCACTAAGGAAAGTCAGAACGCAATGACTTGCCATTTGGAAGAAGCAGAAGACTCCTCTATGAGGTATCTTTTGCACTGATCTCCCAGTTGTGTTGGCCAAGATATTATCAGTGCTACACCACAGTCTGAAGCTTTTGCTAATAATCTTGCTTCCTTTCCTCTTCTGTTACTGGTATAAACCTGTATTGTGGTCTGAAGCCCTCCCTGCCTACTTATGTTTCTTTCCCTTTTATCTTTCACAAGTATTACTTGCAATAAATATCTTGCACTTCTAATTATTATCTGCCTTCAAATGACCCACCCAACACATCAATGCCTGCCCCCTACCATGCCCACCTGAGTGTTAAAGTAAGGAAACTGCAACACTGTCTGTAGATGTGAAGTGACTTACACAAGATCCCTTACCTTGCTGTTAGCAAAGTCAGTTTGACAACCCAAGTTTTCTGACCCCAAGTTCAATGTTATATCTCAAACTTAGTCATTCGTGTAAAATAACAACCATGTATGCAAAACCCAGATTTTGCTATATCTTTTTATCCTTGTTACTATTGTTTACTTGAACATGAACAACATACTTTACTTTTGTTAAATCTCTGTTTTAGCCCATTTGAAGTAATAGTATCTGTAAAATTTCAATTTTGATGTGCTAGTTTTATATATTTTTCTATTACATATTAAGGAAATATATATTCATTAAAATAAAAAAAATTGCATGTGTATACTACCTAAAATCACCTCATGCATGGTCAGTGATTGGTGAACCCTGCATTTTTAAACACTGTGCTATATAACTTGCCGCTTTGTAGGGCATACAAAGCAAAAGAGAAGGAAAGGGAAAAGAGATGAAGGACGAAAAGAAGAAAAGAAGAAAGGAAGGAAAACAGAAAAGAAAGAAAGAAAGAGAGCAAAATATTTATTGGTGAGAAAGTAATGACAAAATGTCATCAATAACTGCTTCAGGTACCTTGTTGTGACATCCATATATTCTGCTAAGCCACAGTCTAACTAACCTCCATTACATTAAAAAAAAAAATCCTTTCCTTATCGGTTGCCTAAAAACGAAATTGAAAATATATGGATGCAATTTAAGAATCAAGATTTCTCTTCCTAAAAGGGTAGATTCATTTATTCCCAAAATGGACTGAAGTGCTCCACTTAGAGCAAGTTATTGGAGAAAAATGCACACTACATTTGAAAGCAGTAGGTCTAATCTGCATCTTACAAAGTGTTTGAATGTGCATACTCTTAAGAAAGAGGTTTAAGTAACATTTCCTTTTTCATTTCAAAATATTCATTATTAAAACCAAGTAAGATATTTTCTTTGATTAAAAAAGTGTAAGAATATAATTACAATAACCTTTCATCTTTGTTGCTATTCTTTTGGCTTAAGAGCTTTATAATGATCATGATTCCATTGTGCTAATTAAACAAAATAGGGGTTAGAACTCATATTATGTAATAACTTAATAGATTTTTAGTATTACAGTGACAATTTAACATTTCTCTTTCATTTCATGGAGATGGTATTATTCAGGACCTCTGTCAAACAGATATTACTAATTTAGAAGCGATTTGTTAATTCCTAAACAAATTGTCCTTTCAGAGAAAGAAAATGTATAAAATAACCTTAATGAAATAGTAGCTTCTACAGTGTCACAAATTTTAAAGGTATGGGAAGTTTAAAAGTAAAGATTCAAGTTGTGTTTTATGTAAGTAGGAAAGTGGCTATACACTTTGGCAGGGTCATGTAATGTGCTATGTTGAAATCTACTCTGGGGCCGGGCGCTGTGGCTCAAGCCTGTAATCTCAGCACTTTGGGAGGCCGAGGTGGGTGGATCACAAGGTCAAGAGATCGAGACCATCCTGGTCAACATGGTGAAACCCCGTCTTTACTAAAAATACAAAAAATTAGCTGGGTATGGTGACGCGTGCCTGTAATCCCAGCTACTCAGGAGGCTGAGGCAGGAGAATTGCTTGAACCCAGGAGGCGCAGGTTGTGGTGAGCCGAGATCTTGCCATTGCACTCCAGCCTGGGTAACAAGAGTGAAACTCCATCTCAAAAAAAAAAAAAAGAAATCTACTCTGGCATCTGGCTCAAAAAGATTTGGTAGTTGTCTGCTTCTGAAAGGACAAATGCAGTACTGATGTGCACATATACTTGAATCAATTGGGAAAGAGTCCGTTTCCTGTGTCCCCAATTCCATGGTTTATATTTCAGACCCGATTAAAATAGTTTACATTTCAAACCAAAATTTAATCTAAAAATAAGTAAAGAATCATATCAAATTATTTGTTAAATGAGGAAAGAATATAGCTGCTTCACAGTTAAAACAATGACAGCATAATTGAAAGCAAGGCTATCGCATTCAGGTTTTGATAGTTACTGAAGTCATTTCTCCAAGTTTCTGGAGAACGCATTAGGTACTTCATGTATTTCCTTTTTAGATGATTACAGAACAACACAAACTAAATAGGATATATTGCCCAGGGACACTTGCTTGTTCTTACCAGGTTAGCGAGCATGTAGTGATAACCTCTTGAGTGTTTCCCCAGGATCACAACCTGCAGAAAGAAGAAATAAGACATATTGCTTATTCAAGAAGGGCATTTTCAATTGCACAATCAATGGGGTGGCTAGAACAAATGCCTTTAAACAAAATGTTAGATCTTTTATATACAGAAAAATCACAGTTAATTGGACCAGATTTCTTGTTGTTGCATTTCGTTTTCAACCAGATAAAACAGGAAGACTTGCTAATATCAAAGTTAAAATGTCAAAACAAGGGGAAAAAAACCCCTCCCTAAGTGTCCAGGTCAGTAGCATCACTGTCATTTAAAATAGATGGCAAAATTGATGAAGTTGAATATCCCCCACCCCTGAACTCGATTTCCGTACTTAGCTGTTGAGATGGAAAATCAGCTGAACTTTGCATACAAAGTAGAAAATAGAATGTACAGTATTTTTTTTTGTTGTTGTTGTTATCTGGAATGCTAAGGGAGTAGAACACTCAAGGAATGGGGTTAATGGGATTTTCAGGTTAAGTGAGGTTGCTTTTGCTTACTGAAAACTTTTCTCAAATGCTTACCTTCCTTTTCCTGACTTAGTATGAAAGACTTGTGATCGTTAGTATAGCTTTTGCTGCTGATCGTGATGCCTTAGGGCACTGAGGGGGTTTCCCTCAAGGACACTTGGCAATGCCTGGAGACATTTCTTCCTTTTTTTTAAATTGCATTTTAGGTTTTGGGGTACATGTGAAGAACATGTAAGATTGTTGCATAGGTACACACATGGCAGTGTGACTTGCTGCCTTCTTCCCCTTCACTATATCTGGCATTTCTCCCCATGCTCTCTCTCACAAACTCCCCACGCCCCACTGTCCCTCCCCTATTTCCCCCCAACAGACCCCAGTGTGTGATGCTCCCCTCCCTGTGTCCATGTGTTCTCATTGTTCAACACCCACCTATGAGTGAGAACGTGTGGTGTTTGATTTTCTGCTTTTGTGTCAGTTTGCTGAGAATGATGGTTGGGAAGGGTGCTATAGCATTTAGTGAGTAGGGGCCAGAGATGTAGCTAGAAATCCTACAATGCTTGGAACAGCCCACACAATAAAGAACTCTCAGGCTCAAAATATCAGTAGTGCTGAAGTTGAGAAACCCTTTTTCAGCATCATCACTCTTATCCTAATTTTTATGAACAATGCTGTATTAATACAAAGGCTAATAATAGGCTTTGCATTAATAATAGGCTTTGTATTAATAAAAATGTACTTTGTATAATTCACAAAGTACATTTTTATTATCTCAAAATATATGAGTGGCCTGAATATTTTCTAACCAAAGGTGTTGGTTAGAAGTTAGAAGTTTTTGACTAAATAATTGATGTTTATTTCCTTGAAGCCAAATTCAGCAAATATTCTGGTTAGTTGAGGATTTTTATTAAGTACTGACTGTGTGCAAAGTACTATAATGAGTATTAATGGAGGGAACAGGATAACATAGAGGTTAAAGACACAACCAGAGGTGTAACCAGGTTTTGTACTGGCCTAAAGCTAATATAATTTGGCATCTTTCTTTTAAAAAATATAAAATTAAAATTTCATAATTTGGAACAAGGCCTTGGAAAGAAGCTGTGCAAGTGAGGAGCCATTAAGCTTAAGCTTTATGATAAATTCCTCTCTGAATGCAGCTATTAAAGGGTTTAGAACAAAGTGAGAAGGCCTCAAAATTGTACACATATCAAACCAGAACTATACATTAAAGGTTATACGTCCATCTGTCCTTATTTAAGTACCTCATATATACCAGGCATGGCGCTAAGTGCTTTATATGTATTTAATCCCCAGAACATTTGAACAGATTAAGTATCATTAGTCTCATTTTACAGATGAGGAATTCAGTCAGAGAGAGTTTACATAATTTTTCCAAGGCCACACAGCTAGGAAGTGGTAAAGCTGGAATTGGAATCTGGGTCCGTTTGCCTCTAGAACCCATACTCTTGGCAGTACTTCACATGGTTTCTAAATATATGGTAAGTACCAAATGCTAGTAATTGCCTTAAGTTCTTGGACAAGTGGAAGAAGAGATGTTTAAGGCCTGAGATGAACAGGGAAGGCTTCATGGCGGAGCCATGTTGAAGTTGACCCAGAGAACTAAACCATACATTTGACTATGATGCTGGCATTGCAAGCCCTCAAGTCATTTCAAGTCATTTTAAGTGTGTGTGTGTGTGTGTGTGTGTGTGCGTGCGTGTGTGTGTGCGTGTGTGTGTGTAAGAGAGAGAAGGGGGAAGGGGAGAGAGAGAGAGAGAGAGAGAGAGAGAGAGAGAGAGAGAGGAAGAGAGGACAAAAGAGCATGGTCTTTGATTAATTTAAAATATGAGCCACATTTCTGACTGATTATTTATGGAGGAAATGAAAGGTTAATGAATGTCTTGAGGATGTGATTTTTCATGCTTCCATGACACAAAATGAGCTATTAGGTATCTTCTGGGATGTATTCTTCAGTGTCCGCTTGCAAGAAACATCCTTCCTGGTGACATTTGTTAACTTTTGGTGGCAAGTTGGGACCATACATTTGTTGAATTTTTAATTAACTGACAACCCTCAACATAATAAAATCAGAGGGTTTTGAGTTCTGCCAGAAAAATGAGCAGTATTCTTAAAGACATCTGGCAGAGCTTAGAGAGGAGTAAGGAAGGAAACCCAAGGAAAAGGAATATCTCTTTCTTATCAGAGGAAGAGCTTAGTGTTCTTTTGTGCATAGGGAAGGTGAGAGGGAGCAATAGAAAACACCGGTGTTGTGAAAAGAGCAGCGAATGAGAACCCAGGACCTCAATCTTGTCATTTGCTTATTGTTTGTTGCCTATCTCAGTAGTGTTGCCAGGATCAAAATGGCTAACATATATAAAAGTGTTTGAAATGTGCATTATGTGTAAATATGTGATGCTATATAAATGTGGGAAGGGGTCATTCATTGAGGCATTGTTTTTCAGGTTCAGAAAAACTTGGAGCTGTCAAGATAACTGCTTCAATTCAGGCCCAGTTTGGTCTGCTCAGAACCAATTTACTGATTTGAAGGTAGTTCTCTTGTAACATCACCCTTTCAAAATTTAGCTTTAAACTGGAAGAGATAGGAAGCTTATCTAAAGATAGGAACATTCAAGTGTCACAAAGCAGATGCATTGAAGCCCATAATTAATTCCTCATCCTTGCTTTCAGTGCCTGAACCCCTACTTAACATACAGTTCTTACCAATCTTGGTTTTCCAGTTCACAGTAAATTAAAAACTGCAAACTAGAAGGGGTTTGTGTGAAGGTAGGGACTGATGTTAGAAAGAGGTACATTAGTAGCAGAGGAGGTGACAGACTGACTTAAAGGAGAAAGACATGAAGAAAGTGACAACATCATACTACTGCACAGTATAATCATGGGTGTTCCTTGTAAATGCCTAAGTCATCAGGCTATGGTTTATTGTGTTCAGTAATCTCTGCTGAAAAACCCAGGGATATGTATATTTTAGGGTAGGTTTCCATCAGAAATGCTCCGTCCTAATACTTAAGACAGGAAATTTCAGTTATCTTGAAATCTTTCTTATGCAGAGCAGCTATGATGCCACTGATGTGAGCTAAAGGAGGCCTCACTGCCAAAAGTGTCATGTTTTGCTCTTGGTCTTTTTTGAATTTTTGGTACAGGGCCTGTGGGGATAGGGTGGGATGGTGGGATTGTACTTAGTGTGATGCATAATAGAACAAGTTAATGGGAGTGGTTCTTGTTCAGCTTGTCCTAAATCTTTGTTCTTTCCATCTCTTTTAGATGAGCAAGGCATAAATTGTACCCTCAGTTCCTTAATGACTCTGGTAACCACGAGAATAGTCAACTTTGCTTTTACAGTGATTATAATAGCTCTTTCTGAATTAGTTTCAGAACTTCAAGTATAAAAGCTGTTTTTATACTCGACCATGAAATTTAAGGAAGAAATAGCAAGTCTCCAAGTCCATGTTCTGTATTCACTTTGCTTTTGTAAGACTTGTTGGAGATGATGGATGGCTTGATGTGACAGCAGATGTAATAAGGGGAAATGTGTAAAATGTAGATAAAATTGATTGTTTTAAGGAAATTTATTTTTAATCCTCACATATAGAATCTGAAAGAAAAAAATGCCACAATCCTTATTCACTGAAGCTTTAACAGCAGAGTTTCATTTGCAGAAGAAAGAGCTCTTAACGTACTAACACACAAAGCCAAAGAAGTTAGTGAATCATAGTTAACCCATTTTGGGAAGACTTCCCTTTATTGGCCCCCCTCCCCATATCCACTCATCTGTGAAATTGGGGGTTGGGTATCACTGAGTAGTTAAAAATAATTCATAAAATATTCATTTGGTTTTCTATGTAAGAGGCCCTTTCCTTTTCAATTTAATGTTTAATCTAGACATTTTCATAATTTTAGAAATTGGAAATGAAATTGCTCCACAAGACTACTTGAGAGAGGCCCACAGATCCGTTGGGAGGAAAAAGCATCTGTTTTTCTATGCTCACATTTTAGAAAAAAATATGTGTGTGGAGAAGTGTGTATGTTTTTTCCCCCCTTAGATCCATCTGGTATGCAGATTAGGTTATTTGTAGACCTAAGTATCTCCTTGTTTGGATTTTCTACATCAGCGCCAAAAAAGGATCTATATATAAAAATTGATCTTGCTTTGAGTACAGAACATGCCTTGATGCTCACCTTACTCTGTTTCTCTTTGATTTAGGCATCCTGTAAATGTCTGAGGGGCTAGGAGAGAAGTGTGGGTGTGGGGGATTGCTGGTTTAGTCCAGCAAGTTTTTTTCATTTATTGTATGAATACTTTCTGCTTAAGAAAAAGCTATTAAACCACATTCTTTATGTTCAAAGAAAGGACATTTTCCAGTCCCCTTCATTTTTTTCTACTTCTGTAGTTTAAAAAAAAAAAAAAAAAAGATACTGTTGTCCTGTGGTATCTGTTTAAGTTTGGCTGTGTTGGGAATTGAATGACAGGTGTGCTACAGAAATCAGCCTTAAAACATGCGACACTTTCCAGAAGAAGTCTTCCATATGATAAAAGGCATTCATCTTCATGAATAAAACCCCCAAAGTACTAAATTGCCTGAGTCTTCATAAATACATATCAGAAGTCAATTCTGTTAGAATTATTTTCCAATAATCTTAATCTGCATACACATGCTCTTCTATAACCAAATGACAGTGCTTCATATTGCAGTCATCTGACTTGAATAAATGTGCTGGTTTAGTGAGGCAGAGAATAGCCCATCACCCACACCGAAGTCAGCCCAGTGGCAGTGGGGGTGGTACAGATGGAGAAAGAAAGGCTGAAGCTTTTCTTAAAGAAGGAAAACGGAAGTATTAACCAAGGAATCTCATCAATGCTTATGCTGTCTACAGGGAAGCTTATGCAGAGAGAAGGCAATTGAATAAGGCATCAAATAAAATGCTAGGATGTGAGGATTAGAGAATAAGGATTTCACCAAAGAACATGTCTTCAGGAAGTTTCCCTTCCCAGACTTTAATATTGCATTCACCATGACTCAACGGAATAAGTGGAAGATTTAATGCTAAACAGCAGGAGAAGCAAAGAACCAATACAAATAAGAGGCAATAAATCGCCATGAATAAATTAAAGGAGCAACAGATTATTCTTGCTATTGGGGATAAACAGCCATTTAAATACATGTTGACCTTTGTTGGAACACTTCATTGTCTTAATCCTAAAACAGTATTTCTCAAATTTCACTCCTCCACAAACTTCCTTAATGATTTTTGTCTTATCTGCATAACATGTGACCATTATTTACTTAATATTTTTTTCTCTATAGCTATTCACTACTTAAATCTAGTCATGTCCAGAGTGATATTATCAATAAAACTGATACAAGAAAACAAATACAACTGTATGAAAATAAAATGGATTCATCTACGTGTCACTGAAAATCCTCTTGTGTACCACCAGGGATGGTAGGAAACACTGCCTTAAAGCAGTCATAGCTTTAGGGAAGAGAATGTAGATCAGGTTTCCCTGTCGTGATGAAAGGTTAATTTGTCATTTATGGTTGAAATTTTAAGAGTATCTTCATCTACTTTCAAAGCTTCTTGAGTGTTGTAAAAGAGCAAAATGATGGACAGAGTTTGGAAGGTAGCAGATTATGCCTGGGACTGGGTAAAATGACAAATCTGGAAACTTACAAAACCATTTCCTGAGGCAATTTACATGTACTTCACCACACAGGATGCCTGCAGCTTTGATCAGCTAGAGTCCTTGGTCATGGGTCTGATAATAAATACTTTAAACCCCTGGACCTTTCCACCAGCCAGCATCCTGTAAAATGATGCTATTATACTGCATTTCCAAATGCTGTTCTTGGAGTACTTTATCTAGAGGATTTTTCATGGTACCCTGTTTATATTTGGAAATATTCTAGATTCTTTTGGAAGGCAGAATTGGAGTGATTTTTACCTAGTGTTCATCTAGAATATCACAGCAAAGAGAAATTAGTTTCTCTTTAACACGACCATGTGTATGACTTTTGTAGCTTCTCTGATATTAGCTATCTCCCCCAATTAGCAAGAAATTTATTTTAGACAGTAAATTTTAAATGACGGCATTCCTGATATCTTCTTTTATGAAATTTACTGTGAACTGTTTATATATTTTTATATTCACAACAATGTTTGGTTTAATATTGAAACCCTTATTCTAAATATCAAATTGTATCTTTGTGTTCTCTATAGATTTTTCAAAATCATTAGGGCCCAAAGCAATATAATCATGAATTTTGACAGACCTACTGGAAGGACGACTGTATGGGTACTGAGTCGCAGGCTTGAGAGTGCCAGTGGACTCATTACTTTGATTTTTTTTAATAAAGGAATGGTACCATCTGGTATATGGCTGACTACTTACTCAAATATGTGTTATTTCCAGCCATAGCTACTTGAGGGTGGGTGGGATAAAACAAGACTTCCTTCATTGGCTCCAGAGTCATACCTTTCCATCTTTAGGTATTTATTAGGATCAACAACTTGTCATACCTAGAATGACACCTTACAGGGTTTAAACTTGTAAGAGTGTAAGACTCTTTATAAATGTTATCTGAGTTGCCCTTAAAGCTTCAAACAAATTGGTATTTATTAAAGGTGATGTACTAGAAAGAGCCATGAACCTTGAAGTTGCCATTTACTTATTAGCTCCATTATTGTGTGCAAAATTTAAGCATGGCTGATAGGGTAGTGTATTAGAGACCAAGTCCAGCCCAGAACAACGGAGCCTCTGAGTGGGGAGGGAAGAGAAACATATGGGGATGGAGACGATGGGATGTTCTCCTTTTGAACTCCCTAATTATGCCTCTTCTGTGCATTTTGTGTTTGTGCAGTGCTTCTAGCACTTGACATCTTCATCTATGAGATTTTCTGACTGCTGAAAGAAGTGAGCGAACATATTTATATTTTCAAATAAAAGTAAATATCTCTGAGAAACCTAATGTGTTCTTTGGACCTTTGATTTTTCAGGATAATTGCTTACTTGGCAGGTTTCTCCCTCTACTGGGAGCCATGTCATGTAAGTGGATGTCAATTTGCAAATGGATGACAAATGATAGAGGCTTAGTTCATGGGAGGCAAACACAGAATTCTCTTAATTCACAAATGTTTGGTTTGGTCTTTCACTCTTGCTATTTGTATTTGGCATTATTTTCCCTACTCTGCCAGCTCATCCACCTTTCTGATCACAGTGACACGCTAACAGTTCAAGCACCCTAGGCACAATTATAGACTTTCAGTGAAATACAGGGGGCTCTTGAAAGCCCATTGTTAAATATTCAGAAATTTTGTGAGCCAGTTATTAAACCATTGGTAGCTTGAAATCAGCCATAGTGAGAGTACTAACACCACAAGAATCAAACAATACTACAAATCAGGGCTTTTTATTTTGCTCTCTGGGAGCCAGTTTTCTAGCATACCAATGGATTCAGAAAGAATATTGATTAAAATCTCAAGTGGATGGAAGGGCTGCATCTATTAACCGCATTTCATTATTCTCTTCTCTTAGTGAACATTTTTGAATGTCTGCTCTGTGCCAATTATGGGGCTAGACCATGGAGATACAGAGGTCACAGTAACCTGGTCCCTAGCCTGGAGGATCTCACACTTGAGTGGGAAAGAAAGCCAAGTTAACAGACAATTATAACCCAGTGGGAGAAGTGCGAGAACAGAAATATGTACAAGGTACAACTGAGGAGAGAATGATTAACTCACAATTTGCTATAGATAGAAAGTACTTTGTCTCCAACTGAAGATCTAAAGAATTTTTTTCCTGTAGCTTTTATAAGTGGGAACCTGACAAACAGGTAACTTAAATAGAATGCTATTTTGAAAATGAAGAGATATGTATTTTAGAGGGCTATTTCTCTTGATTTCAGAAGAACCTCACTGTTTGACAGTGCTTACACACTAGGAGAAAAATTTTTATTGTGAGTAACTATAAGCATTTGCTGTGATGGCATCCAGGGCTGACTCCATAAGAATTGGAGTGACGACTGGAATGATTGGTGAAAAAAGCTAAGTTATAGCGGGTATGAATGATTAGATAGTAAATAGAATGGTATCTGCTAAAGACAATGTATCCAGCTTTGCCAGTTATAAGCTTTGTAAATTTAGACAAGTTACCTAACCTCTCAGCCTCAGTTTTCTATCTGTAAAATAAGGATCATAGTAATTGAGAGGCAGTAGAGTAGGGTAGTCAAAAGTACAGGCTAGGCTGCCTGGCTTAGAGTTTCTACTTTGCTATATGACTTTGGGCAATTAAACATTCTGGGTTTCAGTATCCTTATCTGTAAAATGGGTCTACCATTAGTACCCATTTCATAGAATTGCAGTGAGGAATAAATGAAATAATGTATCTATAATTGTTAACAGAGTGCCCAGTGCTTACCCTATATTAGTTACATTCTCACTTCCTTATTCTTTATTTCATTGCCTCTTCCCTTCATCCCTGTCTGCAGAAATCACATCCATCCCTCAAGGCCCAGCTCATATGCAGTTTCCTCTCAGAAGCCTTCCCCGATTTTTGTTCCTGAAGCCCAAAAGATACAGAAGAGGTTTCCTGCTGCTGTGGGATGGGGGCAGTGGAAATGCATCATTACTCAGGTGCAGAGGAGTATTGGTGCCATTAGTTAGGATAGCACTGGTCTGGGGGTGGAGGGAAGGAGTTGAGGTTTGTACTTGGAGTTTGGACATTTCAGTTGAGAGTGCAAAAAGGACAAGAGAAGCTGGGGGTAAACTGATAAAAAAGTATCCTGCACTACCACCTTCCTGTGCCCCATCCCCTCCCGGTCCCAGCATTGATCAAAATCATGAACTCATACTCTACGGTAGCCATGTCTGGGAAGTGTGTGTGTGTGTGTGTGTGTGTGTGTGTGTGTGTGTGCGTTGTAAAGGGGGCCTCCCACCCAGAGACAAAGGAGCACAGGTCATAACCTAACTGGGCATGTGCAGTCATCACAGTGTTTCCAATATGGGGGAGAGCGGGGGTTGGGGGTGGGCAGTGAGAGAGGTGAGAGCAATAACTTGGCAGTCAGTAAGATGGATCTCTCCTCCGCATTGTAGAACATTTCCTAGGTGTCTTGGGCTGCCCTACTCTGGCAGTAGCATCTAGATCTTGGCCTTATTCATGCTTCATTTCAGGAGCAGGGAAGCATAACTATTCTAAGCTTTCTTACTTGAATCCACAGAGGCCTTGGTGTATAGAGAGAACACTAAAGAACATCTTCTACATTACCTGGAGGCCCAGTCTACATGGTTGTCTTAGGACAGTATTTCTCAAAGTGTGCACTACGTGGATCCCCTGGGCCATCTAGAAAATGCAAGCACCTGAGCTCCTCTCCAGAGACGCTAATTCTCAAGTCTGGGTTAGGGCCAGGGAACGTGCATTTTAACATCTCATCTTTGGTGATTCTGACGCACACTGAAATTTAATAACCACATTTCCATCTGATAATAAATGCACTTTGAAAAGCTAAAAGCAGGACCCTCAATGACAGGATCCTTATCAAAGGGGATAGGAAGGGACGCACTGAGTCTATTAGGTGCTCCCCAAGGGAGCACCCATGGTAAGTCCTGGGTAGGCAGGGAGCAGCATGAGGACATTCACTCAGACTCCTGGGAAAGGAGCCAAAAAAAGAATTTCTGAAACATTCTTGTTTTAAACAGGACTCTCTTAGAGGCAGACCCTGAGACAAAGATTTGAGGGCCAGTAGTTTAATTGGAGGATCTGCTATGAAGCACTGGTAGGGGAGCCAGGAAATGAGACAGGGAGAAGAAAGAGGACGAAACGGTGCATTAACCAGCGGATTACCTTTGGGACCTCTGGAGGTGATGGACAATACACCCTCCAAAAGGGCCAGAAATTTGGGGTCTTTGACTTTCAACTCCCATTCACCCTTGGCTTATAACTGCTTTGGGGATTACTAATTCCTTCCTAACTCTTCTGACTTGTCTCACTCTCAGGCTGAGAGAAAGTCTTCAAGAGGAGAACAGCATGTGCCTACAATAGGATGCTGCTGGCAGGTTTAGGAAAGGTTAGTGCTGAGGGGATATGGGTAGGGCACCAATAGTATCTGCTATACTGCATTCACTTTATGTCACATGTCACATAAACAACACTTTAAAGTTTATATATTGCTTTGACATACATCACTGCAGTTGATAAAACAAAACCCTGCGGTGAGGAATAAAGCACAGTTATGATAAGAGTGGACTCTGGAGTCAGATCGACCAGTTCTTCCCCTTTCAAGATAAGGTATCTTGCACAAGTCATTTTACTTCGCTTACCCACTTAACCGCTTACCCGCTTAACCGCAGTTTCCACATCTGTACAATAGGAGTAACTAGGATACTCACTTTTAGGGTTATTGTGAAGCCTAAATGAGAAAATGCTTTTAAAATTCCTAACAGAACACCTGCAATATAAGGGGATTCAACCAATTCTGCTTCCCATTCTCCCATCCTTATCTCTACTTATCTCTTGTACTCCACAGCATACAGCCCCGGTGTGTGGCACTAGGGTAGCTCTCAGTAAATGTTGCACAGCCTGGGTAACATAGAAACACCCTATTTGTAAAATTAAAATTGCCTGGCATGGGAGGGAGGATCGCTTGAGACTAGGAGGTCAAGGCTACAGTGAACAATGATTGTGCCATCACACTCCAGCCTGCTGGACAATTGAGCGAGATGCACTCTCTCTCTCTCTCTCTCTCTCTCTGTCTCTCTCTCTCTCTCTCTCTCTCTGTCTCTCTCTCTTTCTCTCTGTATATGTTATCTATATAAATATTCTGGAAGTCTCAAACAATAGTACATCCTGAAGAAAAATCCAGATTGCCTATGAATCAGTAGAAAATGGTGCTATTTAAAATAATAGGAAATCTGATCTCTGTTTTGGCTTTTTGCTAGACTTTGATTTCCTTAATAACACATTTCCCTCTTATCACTAAGAAAGAAAAAGAAGAAAGAAGGAAATGAATAGAGGAAAGAACTTGGAGGGAAGGAAGAAAGGATGGAAGAAAGAAGCATTGAATACAAAGACATTCTTCCCACTTCTTGGATTTTTTTCTATTTTATTTTTTTTTATTGCATTTTAGGTTTACTTCTTGGATTTTTAACAATCTAGAGTGATAGCTACTGTAGAAAGGAAATAGACTTTGTGTGAACTCTTAAGTTGAAAAGTATATGTGGTTTGGATGTGTACATTAATTCAGTTTTAGAAATTAATACCACTACCCATGAATTATATGGCCTGACCATATATATATGGTATATGAATTAGGTATACTGTACTGAAGAACAGTACTCCACGCACATGGGTGGTAACAAGAGTTCCATCCCAGGAGGCCAACTGATGCAACAGAAGGGTAGATTAGATGCTATTAAGAAAGCATCTAATAGTACATTATGTAAGAGGGCAACTGTATTAAAGAAAAATCAGGAAAACAAAAACAAAAACAAAATAATACAAAATCTGAAAAGTGTACCGCAGAAAGTGCACTGAAGGGACGGGCACTGAACAAGTTTACATGCAGGAGACAGAACCAGGGAAGGCTTTCCACTGGAGAGGAAAGAAGGATCTTTTAGACTAGGTTTTGAATAATGAGGGGAATTGTTGCTGGCAGGGAGAAGGGAAGAGAAGATCCCAGGTGGAAAGATGCCCTGGATAAAGACTTGGTGATGGGACATAACAAGACAAGCATTAGCTAAAGTTTATTGAGCTTTTGTTATATACAAGGCATGCTGTTAAATGTTTTTTTTTTTTTTTTTTTTTAACATACTTCATCTCATTGAAGCCTCACCGCATTCCTTTAAGGTAGGCACTGTTATTGATTTTATCTTCCAGGTTAGGAAATTGGGGAACAGAGAAGTTGGGTAATTTCTCTCATGCCTCACAGGCAGAAAATGATAGAGCTTGAAGCCAAAATCAGATTTGTCTGACTCAAGAACCCAGTAACTAGCCAGGCGCGGTGGCTCAAGCCTGTAATCCCAGCACTTTGGGAGGCCGAGGCGGGTGGATCACGAGGTCCAGAGATCGAGACCATCCTGGTCAACATGGTGAAACCCCGTCTCTACTAAAAATACAAAATATTAGCTGGGCGTGGTGACGCGTGCCTGTAATCCCAGCTACTCAGGAGGCTGAGGCAGGAGAATTGCCTGAACCCAGGAGGCGGAGGTTGCGGTGAGCCGAGATCGCGCCATTGCACTCCAGCCTGGGTCACAAGAGCGAAAACTCCGTCTCAAAAAAAAAGAAATTCCAGTAAGAACCCAGTAACTAAATGTTAGAAGCTATAATAATAATTACTGATAACAACTGTCACTACTATTGTGGGATGGTCAGCTCCCAACATGAATTCAATTCAAAAAAGACTGAGTATCTACCATTTATTATGTATTATTACCTAAGTGGGGAACAGTTGTGGTCTGAAATTGTGGAAATTCTCTTTTGTTGCTGGGCATCCTGGGAATCTCCCTTTGGTTTCCCCTAATTATTTTGCAAGGCTTTGTGCTTGGTTCATATGATCATGACTCCAATTTTCGATTCCCTATCAGCATATGACATGAGTTGTCATTGTTTAATCACAAACTGCACTTGTGATGAATGTTGGATAATCAGAACAAAAGCACAGAAAAAATAATTAGAGGGAACCAAAGGGAAGTGGCTCACAGGCTTGAACAAGAGACTGTGTGAAGGTTGCTAGGACTCAGTCCCTGAAGCTCTGACAATGTATTTTGATCCTTGTCTGAATGCAAATGAATGAGTCCATCAAATCATAGGCAGCTTGTCACAGTGCAGGTTATTTAGCTAGTTAATTAAAAGTCTGAGTGAGCTGGTGCCTCTGCACTGGGCTCTAAAGATAACCAAACCTGCATTCTGACTAGGCAAGTTAATTTAAAATAAGTGACCTCAATTGGGTAATGGCTGCAAGTTCAAATTCAGGAATCGCTATAATTAGTCCCAGGCGGATCTTAATTGTTCTTTCAGGAAATAGAGTGGGGATGGAGGAGAGAGAAATGCCCAAGCCCTAAGTAAAGGTTATCAGTTAAACCTTTCAAAAGCAGGGGGCGTTGATTGGGGCAGGCATAGTTAATGTTGTATAACAAGAGTTTCATTGCTGTCTTTCCAAATGCATCCCTTTAGATGTGGTATATAAAATAAGTCTAGGTCTTTAGGAAATAAGGACTAAAATTTAGTGCTTTTAACCATGTGGTCTTAGGCAAATTATTTAACCTTCTTATGTCTGTTTCTCATCTATGTAATGGAAAAACAAAAAACAAAAAAACAAAAAACGACTCTTAATCCTACCTACCTCAGAGGATGAAGTTACTTCAGGAAAAATCTTTGAAAACTATGGAAAGCTCTATAAGGCAGTGTTTACTCTTGCTTTAGCTCAGGAAAGTTCCTAATAAAAGTTTTTGGTTTTAGAGTATAAGCCTGGTCTAAGTGTGACCTCTTATTTCTTCTTTAGCCTGTATCATAAACCAGGAACCTTCTGAGTTACACCTCTCAGAAGATGAAAGGATTATAGTGGGCAATATATATGTTTAGCACAATATCTGTATGGTGGTACATGATATTCTAATTTCTTAGATGCACCCACAGAACTGAATATGATTTCGGCTTTATAAGCTTTTGGAAGAAACCAGAGAGCACACAAATTTAGCAGTGTTTGTTATGAAATCAGATCCTTCTCCATTTGTGTTAATATAGATCTTTCACTTGAAATTACATGCTGGCACAGCACTGTGGTACTGTGAGGTTAGTGTAAGTCATGGTGAGAGAAGGATGGGTTTAGCCTCACTTATTTTTTAAATGAATGCTTGGGGTTCCTTTCAGTGTTCTGATAACATTCTAATTGTCCATATCTTTCCAAGCCCTGGAAGCCAAAAGTAATAAGAATTTGTACAATGGCAAATATGAAATAAGTTAAAAAAATCATAACTCAATGTGAAGCCTTGGAAGACCAAGAATTTGACCATCTGGGGAAGCACAAAATGACTACATTTTAAGCTGCTTTTTGTTTCCCCTTAAGTCCACCTTTTAAAAGGAATTGTATTCTGATGTCCATCTGAGTCCCCTGTAATGAAATATGAGCATTGAAAACAGATTTATAACCTGTGCCTATGGACAGTAATAACAATTGTTTATCAGTCAACCCTAACTAAAACTCATTAAAGGAGCTTACTTTTAAATCAGAGTCTGCGTTCTATCTTGTTAGATGAGGCAAGCAAATAATGGAGTTGTAATTCCCAGAATTGCATTGCTATCTAAGGGCTGTGCCCTTTGCTGAAAGAGCTTGAGGTCAAAATGAACAAATAAACAAAAAGGCCCTGGCTCCCTGTTATTCTTCATCACTGGGAAACACCCATCCATGGCAGGGAGCAGCAGAGAACACAGCTTTGCTAGGATTCTGCAAAGGTTTAAGTTATCATAGTGTGAATAGTCATTTCTACAAGTCTCCCTGGAGAGCTCCTGCTGTGTGTGTATCGTGAGTAAAAGCCATGAAATGGAATGCATACAGGATTGAGAATTAGTCTCCAAATGATAGACATCAGGATTTTTTTTTCCTAAGACAACTCAAGAAGCATATCTACTTAATTCAACAAATATTTATTTAGTACTTATTAGTCTCCAAGCTGTTTTAGATGCTAGGGATATAACAGTTAACAAAACACAAAACACCATACCCCCATGTAGCCTTATATTCTGGTTCAGTTGTCTAGTGTACTCCCACCTGTGAATTCCTATATGCTCTCTACCTCTCATCTTTCCCTCAGTCTACTAATTATTTACCCAACTTAGGGCATGTGTCTTACCATCCCAGTTAAACTATATGTCCTTGAGGGCAGGGCTCCAGTTTCACACTTCTTAGAGTGTACATCATCCAGTACAGTTGCCTGTATGCAGAAATATAATGAATGTTTGTGGAGGATGAGAAAAGAAAGGACTCCAAAAATTGAGAAGAATGGGAAGTAATATTAACTTTAAATTTTATCTTTCTGGTATAATATGCTTTCATATGAATAGACTATCTTCATCTAAATGCTAATTACAGGCAGTTGGGTGGGATGTGAAATGGGGGTAGCAAGGCAGGTGGCCTATTCAGGGGAACTCATACATAGATGCTTATTTTGTCATGTAATGACATGATCTTGGGTGGTTTGGCACCAAGAGTATGAGCATTGTAGTCAAATCTGTGTTTAAATCCTTGCTTTTTACTCACTATTTGTGTGATCATTATGTACGGCTGTCTCTCTCAGCACCCCAGTTTCTTCATTGTAAAATGAAGGGAGGTAGTTTAATGCCTAAGCAGAATTGTCTCATTTCGGATACCATGTTCCTGTACTGGCTGATGGAAAATGTCTGTTTCTTGAGGATCCAAAGGTCATGATGAAAGGTCGAGTTGTATTCTGGCCAGTATAACCCATGTTCTTATTAGTATCAGGTTTAACCGTTCTGTCTTATGACATCTGAATCAGTTTCAATTTTTGAATCATCACTGCTTACTAGCAGTCACGCTGACAGATAAGTGGGGATTGTCATACTTGGACAATTATAAATTTCCATCCCTTTCCAAACCAGATGAACTTCAATGGGTCCTTGAAATCTTAGTTCAACCAATCCTGAGGAGAAAGCCCTCCCTTATCTGAGTCAGGCTGAGTTAGGATGTTTCTTCTGCATTTTCATTAAGATCTGTGTACTCCTCTGCCACTGCACCTATCACACTAGACTATGATCATCTATTTACTTGGCTGCTTCCCTATAAACCATGAGTTTCTTGAGGGCTGGAACTATGTCTTATTGGTTTTTCACTTTTTCTTTACTAGTTCTTATCCAGGACTACAGAGATAGGCAGTGTGATTAGTCATGATGTCTTTCTTTTTATGGAGAGCTTGAAAGTGTTTCTTCATATTTTAGTGAATCTACTGGAAAGGATTGTGCATAATAGCCTTCTGTTTTCTTTTTCATGCAGTTGAGAAGATAAAACCACTCACTTGTTTCTTCTACTCTAAATATTATTCCTATTTATGTAGATTCTATGAAGAAGACACTTGAGTAATGGGTCCTTTTTAGTTTCCACAAAGAACCTAGTCTGAGATGGTCCTCTTTATGCAAAAACGTCTCTGTTAGATATGTTGGATTCTGTTGTAATGACATTACATACAGAACCATTCCCATGAACCATCCTGGTCTTCCGCTGGAGTACAGTAAAGGGAAATTCCTATCTGACAACTTTTAAGCTAAGCTCTGAACAAAGGAAATAATATGGAACACAAGAAAACAGTTTGTAGACTGAACAGCTTTCCCTATATCTGGAGAAACCATACCATTTTCTATCGGCTCATAAATCCTCCAGTATCTAGATCATTATTAACATTGCTCTTTTTCATTAAAATTACAGTTTGATGGCATGAGGTTGTCATACATACATTCTTGACATGGGTAACCAAATGAAGAGTATGAGCTGTTGGTCACTGAGTGGTAAGAACCAGAGAAGAAAGTGGCTAGGATTTCCTGTTTATTGTCTTTGTGGAGTTTAAGATTACTGGCTGTAGTTTAGCAAGCAGTATTATGGTGGAGGCTGTGATTGACAGAGTCTTTGCGGAAGCATACCAGTGGGAATTTTTCTCAAGTGAAAATTGTCCTCCTACTTGGTTCCAATAATTTACATTTAATGCTTTATTTTCAACAGGTTGGGTGTGAGATGTAGCCACACACATTTCTCATTCTCTGGGAAGGAAACACTGACAACATTCCTCCTCCCTGCTGAAAGAAAATGCAGGGTTGGGCCTGCTGCCACCTGTTATTGATGGGGTTAATGCAGAAGAGCTAATGGCTCTGTTGGGAGATGCACTTTTCTGCCACTGCTTGCAACTCTCTGAGTGGCTTGGTGGTGGTTGCCATGGACACCAAATGGTGAAGGGGCTTCGGTCAGTGTTTGAAGGATTATGCTGTGCTTGAGTGGGTAAGACTGAAATTAAGTTAATGTGTGTAAAAATAAGGTGTTTTCCCCCCTTTGCACCTTTGAGAAAATACAACGAAGTATTCTGTCAAACAACAATTGATTTCATATTGGTCAAAGGAAGCAGGAGGAACACTTTGTTGAGTAGGAAGTTCTCAAGTTAAGTACAAGCAGTAGTTCGAAATAGGTCAAGAGGAGTGAAAAGGACCCTCAGAGCTGTTGGAGAGATAGTGAGGGCAAGGTACTTAAAAGTGGCCACTAATAAGCTTTCTACAGTACCCTCTTTGACTACCTAGCCCATTGCTTCAGTGACTTTAGATCCTTATCTCTTAATCCAAGACAGAGTATTACTGAGGTCATACTCTATTTTGGTTTTTCTCTTATTTACCACAGCAAATGTGTATGTCTTTTAGATAGTATGATCTCCAGGTTCTGATTTGCAAATCTGTTCACCTACTTACCCTTTTTCTGTGTCCCCATTCTTAAGCTCAGCAGGCACATTCTGTGCAAATGCTGAACTCGAAAAGCAATCCCATTCTTTCTTTCTCTGTCACCACTAATTATCCAGTTATACCTAGAGCTAGCATTTCTGTTATTGAGATAATTAAAGGCATGAAAACAATTTCAGTTAAACCACTTGAGTTTGAATATACCATTCTTTTTTATGAACAATTAATTCCACTATGGAAGGCATGATCTTTTTAGCCTACAAAATCATAATCAAAGCACTTGCCAGGCTCTTGGTGGTATTTACAAATCTAAACCTTTATGGTGATCATAGTGAAGTAACGTTATACTGTTAAAGACAGACAGGAAGGCTTCTAATGTCCTGGGAGCATGTCTTAACCACTTTCACGGGGGACATGAAGATTCTTCACTGAACTCTTCTCTGATTCCACCAGATCAGTTTCCCTCTCTTGAGACTTAACCTCAGTTGATAGAAAGAGCTTTTAAATGCCTATTGAGTCTCAGGCTCAGTGACCACACATGCCTTTCCTTATTCATTTTCTCCCCCTTAAGAAAGGAGGTACAGTGATTCTAGTTATAATACCTTCTATTTGTAGACTTGCCCTCTCTGAGGATCTTGGGATTCCTTAGAGAAATTGCCTGATTCATCCTAATGTCATCCTAGTAAGACAGGGAAGGATTTTTATATTTTATGGCTGAAGTTCCTGAGATGATAAAAGGTGAGGTGGCTGTGTAAGGTCACACAATGATCTTGAAATAGGTAGAACTCAGCCAGATTGCTAGGCTTTGGGTTAATACTGGATTCCTTCAGAAGATATTTGATCAGTTGCTATTCTTTTTTAGAATAGGGTGGTAGTGGTTTATATTTGGGAGGCTACATCTAATTATATATATTATATATAGCCTTATATATTATTTATATATATAAATAATATATATTATTATATATATAGTGGCATCTGGCTATGACTCTCTTCCACTTTAGCTCCACCCCTAATGATATAAAACTAATTGTCACCAATCTCCTCAAGCGCCCACCTGGGCCCATTGAATGGTACCCTTCACTTGTCAATTTGTCATAACCTTTGAGCAGGGACAGTTTGACCTTGTCAAATCTGGACTGAAGTAAAGCTGTCCCTAAAAGGATGAGTTTCATTGGACTGGAAGGGCCAGGTGGTGGCTTGGTAACAATGTCATCAAACTAGTCCATGGCTGAGTCCCACGTTTAGTCTTATCAAAGTCCAGAACTTTGCATGGATCATTTAATGTCCTTTGTCCTTCAGTGTTAGTGCAGCAAAGAAGTTGAGTCTGCACATTTTATTTTATTTTTTGTTAATGCTCTATTTGCATTTGCTTGATGCCTCTCTGTAGAGGAGCTCAAGAGTGTAAATTATTTTGAACATAAGGGTCTTGGGGCAATGTGAGCTTGAATAATAACTAGCTTTTGTGTTGCTGTTGTAAACTATGGTTCTCGCAGCCCTCACAAAATTGTTTGTTACAGCATCTGTTAGAATCTAGAACAAGACTCCTGTAATCATGCAGCTGTGTGATGAACACTCTAATTACTCCATTTTTATTGTTCTTTATCTGGGAAAATTTCCTAATAAAGCTGGATGATGATTTTAAAAATTTCATTAATGTTTGCAAGCTAGTATTTCTAACTCATAGGACTTAATCTCTCAGTACCTGCAAGTGCTTAAATGAGTGTTCACAGTGTGAGTCATAGTAAGTAAGAGGTATCAGGGTTCTTTCTTCTTCTGCCAACTAAAAACATATTTACTGCCTATGGAGGGATGAAATAGCTATATATGGCTAGTGTTTCCTTTTGTTTTTTTAAAAGTATGAATTGGAGATCTCACTTGACTTAAATGATGGGATTAACTCAGAGGATATTTACATCAGTTTTATTGTTCTATTTGAATTGGTCCATATTTTTATAATTTTGGAATAAGTTACCAGCTTTAATGCTAAAATGCTGATATTAAAGGATGGGATTTAATAAATTTGTATTGCAATCTACTATATGTTGGATCTGAGCAGGAAGAGAACAGTGAATGTGAATATAATGAACTTATGATAGGCTTGTGATAAACAAACAAATCTCAGTTAATCAGAATCCAATTACCAGAAGCCCTTAATTAATAGGGATTTTCCCTAGTCATTTCCTAGAAGGGCTGAGGCCATATTTATTTATATATACATATGTGGCACAGCTTTGATTAACTAGAAACACCTTGTAATGCAGACATTTGTTGTTCTGTGCTCTAAAGATAGAGGTAAATGATAAACTTCCAGGTTGTGTCCTGGCCTTAAAATACATTCTCTCAATCTTCCCATCATCTCTGTCTCCAAGTCTCAGCAAAGCTCACTGATGTGGAGGTATGTAAGAGTGTCAGTCAGCTAAGAAATCAATGATGGTCACTAGCCTGGAAACCTGAGAAAGCAGGAAAGTTGATTCATACATTTTTAGGTATTTATCATATTCTGCTTTCTAGAATTATTGCATTGATGTATTGCCCTACTAGATTGCAAGCTTCTTCAGCACAGAAGACATGTCCTTTTCTCCTCACCCTATATAGCATTGAGTGTGACAAAATGAGTAGGGAATCAGTCAATATTTCTTGAACTAGATTTCCTACTTTGTTTTTCACAGATATAGGAATCATAGCCTGTTAGAACTGGAAAAGACCATTATATTCCACACATTCATTTTATAGTTCTGGAAATGGAGGTGTAGAGAGATTGATTTCTTGAAGTCATACAGCTTGGGGCTAGAATCCAGGTCTCTTGTGTCAAGGCCTCTGTACTCTGCTTTATAAAATCCCAAGGTATCTTCAGTCATCCCAAGGACTCTCAAGAAGTTTCCTAATGAAAATTAATTTGAATTTGTGTGTATTTTAAAAATAAAACCCCAAACCTCACAATAAATAATCAAACATCAGATTTTTTTTTTTTTTTAATGAGAGGAGGGAACCGTTGATTAAGTAGAACATTACCTTTCTGACACTAAAGTTTCTATCATCTGAAATAAACAAGAGTCTTGCTGTTTCAAAGTAATGATCTTGAATGAGTTGTTTTTTTTCTCTTTCTTTTCCCAGATGCGATTTGCTTCTAAACAGTCACAAAGCTAGTCTAGCCAGTCTAGTGTGAAGTATGACCAGAGAATCGGGCCATCTTTTTTAATAAGCAGAAGATAAAATTCCTAAATATAGAATACTGATGTCTGCTACTAACTCCTAGGATAAATATCTTTGCATTTATAGAACAAGTTTATTTAAGGCTGTCAGTGAGTGTCAAAGTCACCCAACATGTTGTTGAAGGATTTTACCGCAAGCACAAAGTCTCACTTGCTTAGGGCCTAGAGATATTAGATTAGACTTAAGATAAACCATGTTTCCAATGAACATCTTTAAGAAATCCAGCAATAGGTTTTGCATCTGGGATACCATTCTGTAGTTTCGGATGCATTATTCCTTCAAAATATTAATTCAGGTAGCACAGTAAGTGTTAAGTAATAGCATCAAATTGCCATGTCATTAGGTTAAATAATCACCATGATTGGTTAGGTAACAAAAAGTGTCCTTGAAAAGGAAGAATAAGACATTCAACTTACAGAGAGACACCTTGAATGGCTGGAGGTGGGGGAAAAAGGGAAAACCTAGTAAAATACAGTAACAGATGAAGGAAGGCCAGTGGATATGTTTGGTTATGTATTGATCTACTCTGGAAGCTTGCCATTAGGAAATTAGGAAGCAGGGAAAGCAAAGAGGAATGGGGTCTCCTCTTTTACATATAGTCCTTAATATGAACTTGGTAGAAGAAGATGGAGAGATATTATAGGTACTAGGAACACTTTCACCTTACATTTAATGATTGATTTAATCATATGCAAAAATAAGCTCTAGGCTTTTCTAATTTCTCTCATTCTACTAGCATTTACATACCTAGTTTTTGATATATTATTTTGCCTTTGTCAAGATGCTGCTCTCTGACTTTAATCACATTGCTAAGGGCTACTATATATACTTTAAAAAGAAAGAAAGAACTTTTGTTTCTCTCAATAGTGCCTAGCATAGTATTCTGAATATAAGCCCTTGTGTGATGCTTAACCTCAGAACAGTTGGCTGGTTTCTGTCTGGGAGAGTTTCTTTGTAAATTACAATGCTCATTCTGGAGGTCTGATCCCATTTGCCTTTCTTCTTCTTTATGAATTACCTCCTGAATATTCGATGATTTCTTAGGTAGCTAAGAAATTACTCATCTACTCCAAGAGATCCCTTTCTGTACACTCCTTGTTTCTCTCATGGGGGTATGACCTCAGATTGCCCTCTGAAATCCAGGTAATAACATCTGTCATATCCTTTACTTGTGTTTGTCTTTTGAAGATGCTGAAAAACTTCTCACCCAGCCCACCAGTCGACACAGGCTGGTAAAGAAATGACATCCTGATTTGCTTTAGGGTGTACTGTCTGTCATGTAGTACCCCACCCACCATATAATTTGAATGTCATGGAGGACACAGACCTATGTGAAGTATAGAACCACTGCTATGTAGTGGTGGAAGACTGTTTAACTCTCTGCTTATAACCATGTCTCTGAAAGCAGGTCTCTAGAAAAACTTTAGAATCCTAAGTGTAGAAAATGTTTTCGATAAACTCTAGCATTGAAAAGAGTCTGATCAGACTTAGTGCTTCAGGGTAAGTTGTGGCAATAGCTGTGGAGAAGCGGAAGAAAAGTTTAAATAATTTACTTCTGTATCCCTGTCCCACCAAATTTATAATTTATCTTAACCATGGCTCCTGACCAGCTTCTTTGTCAGACTTGGATAGGATGAAAGAGAATACTATGGAATAAGGCAAAAGATATGAAGGTATCAAGAAGGTTGTTAAGTGCAGCCTGTACCCGCTCCTGAGAGGTAGGAGAAGTAGGATAAACATTACTCTCTATTCCAGTTCTACCAGATACTTGATTAACTTTCCATAGCATTTAAAGAAGCTGGGAAGATACTCTATTACTGTGAAAAAGCACCCTCATTAACCCTGCCTCAGTATGCAAATATCATGACAGGTAACTGGATAAGCTACATTTACATTGAATAAGACTAGAAAGTTCAGAAAAACCTACTCTCTAGGAATCAACTGGACATTTTGAAAGGGACATTTATGTTTTTAGGCCATGAGAGATATGGGTGAATAGGAACCTGTTCACCCCTAACATTTTTGGGGCCTGTGGCAAGAGTACAAATGAAGGACCACATACCATATAACTACATGATGAAAATCTTAAAACAAGGTCTGCCTTGGCTTGGCCCATGTATTCATCCAGGGTCGTGCAGCCCACTCGCTGAAAAAGACCCAGAAGCGAAAGGACTCAGGCTCCTCTAAGGCTAGCCCTGCTACCCGTGAGGTACACAAATCTCCTGGGGCAGGGCAAAGCAGGGCAGGGTGGAAGCTAGGCCCAGGCCTCAGACCTCCTGGGTAATGACTAAACCCTCCTGAAGTTTGGATGAAGTGGACCTGGCAAGTTCTTCAATAAGCCATGAATACTACGTATCCCTCTTCTACAGGTCACTTTTTCTGACAAACGACATCATTCAAGTAGCACAGAGAGGGGGACTGCAGCTATCTGGAGACATTTATCTGCCAAGGCACTCCACTTTGAGTAATTTGGGAAGGCCAGTTTTAAACAAAAATAGTTAACTTTTCTGTTGTTTCCTGTGGTATCAGTTGTCATTTTCTCCCTCACTATCCCTATGCTAGCCACCTTTTCCTGCTCTCTACCCCTTGACTCCCTGTGCTTGTGACCTCTGCCCTGTGGTGCCCAGTTTGGCTTTTGTGTCATCCTTTCTTTTCCCTCTGATGCTCAACCAGCTACTAACCTTTCAAAACAATACTTAAGACCAAAAAGAAAAAAAAAAAAAGACTTTGTGTTTCGATGTTTGTGGTATAAGAAACCCTCTAAAGCATGGCAAGGCAGCAACCTCCCTCACTTGGGTCTATGGGTGATGCTGGGTGGAGGGAGGAGCATGCCTCCTTGGAGCACTTCTGCTCAAGTCTAGTGGCCCAGAAAAGCTAAGTACCCACCTCAAATACTTATTCTATGGGCACTTACGCTTCCTCACAACCAGTCCTATTTTATGCTTGGTTTTCTCGGTACTGATGGGGAGAAGGGGCATTGTACCTGCTACACTTTCCCAGTTATATTCAGGTTACTCCTTAGCAGGAGAATTGGGAAATGAGCAATGACTAGGACAGTTTTTGGTAAATGGAGGTTGTGGTTCTTTACCTGAGAAGAAATGCACACAGATGGCAGTGCTAGTTTGCACATACATACCACTCTGAGAAACTACCCCTCATAATATATTCTTATTCTTGTGGGCCCCATTCTATAGTTAGATGGTTTTGGCATGATAAGTAAATGAATCTGTTCATCCTAAATGAGCTCTTCACCAAAGGGTAGGTGTAAGGGGTGTATTTTCAATTCCATGTGTGAATGGGCTATGGTTCCTTATGAAGTAAAGAAAATACCTGTGAAATGCTTGTTGCATAAACAAAGCCACTACAAGCCTCATCAGGACACTTAACTCTTATAACTTCTGGTTGAATCTATACTGATTGGAAAATTCTGTCAGATGCAAGGCCAATTAGAGCAGTGATTAACAGTATCAGATGCCAAACTCTCTGGGTTCACATTCTTTCTCCACAAGTTATTAGTTGCGTGACCTCTAAGTCTCAATTTCCTCATCTGTAAAATGGAAATAATATTTCCATCTACTTACAGGGATAATATGAGGATTAACTCATATGAAATATATAAGCATACACATGTATGAATATACATTACTTAAAATAATATCTGAAATATAGTAAGCACTTTCTCTATGTGTGTGTGTGTGTGTGTGTGTGTGTGTGTGTGTGTGTATATATATATATATACACATATATATTTGTTATTAAAAATGCCCAGTTAGCATATGTGGTTCAAAGCTTTAGTGCCTTTATTTTAGGTGATGCTAAAAAAATCTAGTTAATCCTCTAACAGTTCTTGAACTTATCAATTAACATGTGTTACCCAGTGTTATATCACAGGAAAAAACAAAACAAAACAGAGAGGTCTTCTAACATGCTAAACTTATATTAGCCCTGAGAATAGCCCAACTCTCAGACTTTGCTCTCATGATATGACCTTAGATTGAACTGGTATCTTGGGGAAGCCACAAGGACACTGTTCTTCAGCAATAGTTCTCAAATAACTCATTTTCATGAGCACTGAAACTCACCACTCATGAGCAAACAGCTACGGTTTGCGAACAGCTATCAGTTACTGAGTACCTACTGAGTGCCAAGCACTATACCAAGTACTTTCCACATATAATCTGATTTGATCCTCACAACAGCCATGAAAGGAAGGTAGTGAAGCAGTCTTTTAGGCTGAGAAAAATGAGCCCCAAAGAAACTGTCACCTCCCCCAATGTCACACAACAAGGACATCAGGGTGCTAAAACTGGAAATCATGTCTATTTGATTTCCAAGCTTGTGTTTACTCAACTATATGGCAAATGAAATATTCCAAAAAGAAAGAATGCTTGATTTTGGTCAGGTTTGTCAAATATCAGATGATTGTACATCTGTGGCGTTATATCTGAGGCCTCTGTTCTGTTCCATTGGTCTATATCTCTGTTTTGGTACCAGTACCATGCTGTTTTGATTACTGTAGCCTTGTAGTATACTTTGAAGTCAGGTAGCATGATGCTTCCAGCTTTATTTTTGTCTTTTTTTTTTTTTTTTTTTTTTTTTTGCTTAGGATTGTCTTGGCTATGCAGGCTCTTTTTTTTTTTTTTTTTTTCCAGCAAACTGACACAAGAACAGAGAACCAAACACTGCATGTTCTCACTTATAAGTGGTGTTGAACAATGGGAACACATGGACAGAGGGTTGGGGGCTAGGGGAGGGAGCAGGGGGTGTGGGGATAGGAGAGGGATAGCATTAGGAGAAATACCTAATGTAGAAGACTGGGTGATGGATGCAGCAAACCACCATGGCATGTGTATACCTATGTGACAAACCTGCACATTCTGCACATGTACCCCAGAACTTAAATTATAATTTTAAAAAAAAGAAAGAAAAGAAAGAATGCTAACTCAAAGTGTCTTTTAGATTGTTAAGTCAGCTCAATGTTCTACAAGGAACACTGAGAGTTAAGGGCTGGAATATAAATGGATCAACAAAGTGGAGATGGACTGGGCAGTGCCACTGTCTGCTGAGTGAGGGTGATGCAGGGAGCAAGCATATAGCAATAACATTTTTGCTTCACTTGACCTAGGTCCAGCTGTAGGCAACAGTGCTCTAGTGACCACAAGTTCTAGACATATTTTGAAGTGTGAGCACTCTCCCCATTGAGTTACAGTCTCATACTTTAGAAGGACCCCTAATGTTGTTCATCTTGCTTATACTGTTTTATTTAGGAACCTGACTTACTTTCATTTCTCAAAACTACTGTCTTCAAAGTGACAGCCAGGGTTTCTGAAATGAAATCTACCTAAAGGATTGACCTGCTTCAGAAATCTGTCTTTAAGAAATGCTACCTTCACATCATCCATGATGAAGTGAAATGATTTTAGTCTGGAATATCTTAAGGGGAAATCATACATTATATAATATTTTAGGTAGAACATTGAAACATATTGGTTAGGGCCCCACTAAATTAGCACATACTATAATTTAGGCAGAGGATATGCTGAGACTTATCTGTAAATTTTCTATGGAATAAAGAGAAACAGGGTTAAGACTGAGGGGGGAATGTGTAAACTTTTTTAAGGAGACAGCCTTTAAATATGTAATGAATAGACAAATTAGGAAATACTCTTATCTATTTATTAAATAAGTCTTCTATAAGAATATTTACTTGTCAACACACGGGATTAATTTGGAATATTTGTATATTCGTGAAAAAAATGTTAAGACATATCTAGATCTGACTTTTTACTAATTCAGTATGGCCTCACCTTCACATAGCCTGAACTGGTGAGATTTTACTGTCTTCATTTCCTCTCTGTTTTATAATGAGTCATTTCTAATGCTGACTCTCTCTCTAGTCTAGTTAAGCTCATTTGCTCTGGTACTGTCCTTAGGCATGCAGAACAGTTGGTCAATGCCCTTTTTATGATAACTCTTTATAATTGAGAAGGTGATTAAACTGCCTCTTGGCTCTCTTTCACCAGGCTAAACAACCCCAACTCATTTAGCCTTTCCTCGCAGGCCCCATTTTCTAACACTTTAATCATATTTTTGCTGCTCTTCTTTGGATCTTCTCTAATTGCTTTGTAACTGTTTTAAGATTTAACCTGATAAGCAGGCCAAATCCAAGGCTTGGCACTGGATAAATATTTGTTTAATGAGTCACTTAGAAATTAAAAGAGGTGGTGCCGTGTAAGGGCAAGAGAACTGTATGAAGAATCAGAAGACTTGAGATTTATCCTTGTTCTGCCACTTACTAGGATTGAGCACAGGGTTACATCTAAACAAGTCCTATAAATGTCTCCAAGTTTCAATTTATCATCTGTAAATTTGGGACAAAAACTATCTGCTCTGCTGCCTCCTATAGCGAGCGTCAAATGAGATTATCTATATGAAAACACTTTGTTTTGGCATCAAAACTCTATATAAACACTATGTGTCAGGCACCTTTCTAAATAGTTTGCATATATTAACTCATCGTAGTACAGTTATCACTCTAATTTTACTAGGAACAAATGGAGGCACAGAGAATTAAATAACTTGCCTCAGGTGACAAAGATAGTAAGTGACAGAATCCATGCAGACTGGCTCCAGAATCCATGCTCTGAAACACTGTCATGCTGCTTCTCTGAATAGACATGAAAGGTGCAACAAAGCCATAAGGTATATTACTGTGGTGGAGGATCTCTTCAGTAACAAACAGATAACTCTCAGAGAAGCAACCTCTTCAAAAATTAATGTTTAGATCGGTCATTGAATTAAGCAAGGCAACTGTCCACCAGTGAGGAGAGCTTCATAATCACAACACAGTAATAGGAATGCTATATTGGGTCAGGCCAATGGTTCATTCACCCTAGTACACCTAAACTTCTTATGGAAAGTGCTCTTAGTTCTTGGATTCAGGATATGCAGTCTCTAAATATTCTCTGTGTACCCTACTAACCCTTCATGTTTTCATCTCTCTCTAGTGCTGTCCTTTTCTATGTTAATTCTTATATCTGTAAATTTGGAATGCTTCTCTTATAGGTTAACTATTAAATAGAGATACGAAAGACAGACTGGTGCCTAATTGAAACTTTCCCCTAATGTAATCTCAAGGGTTGAAAGAGTTAAAAAGAAAAAAAAAAGGAGCTTCGGGGAAAAATATTGAAAGAATTTTTATTTACCTTATGTGTCTGAATATTCACAAGGAAAACCAGAACTTATATCATGACATGGGGAGGTTATACTATCTAACACTATGTTGAAGACCCGCTTGTATTTTAAAATTGCACCACATTGAGGCATTTTCATTAACACTCATTGGAAATAGAGTGCAATGTAAACTCAATTTATGCCCAAATCTGATCTATAGTAAACAGTTATAGTGGTGTAACAGGTACTTCTACCTCAGATAGTGGGATGAAATATCATTTTGTGAGAGACTGTAGAAGTTTCCTTTCATAAAAATAATAATCTCAAACAGAGCTTAATACACCCTTGGAGGATGGGAGCATCTCTACGAAGAACTTAATATTGATTGAGTTATAAATGCTGTCATTCTAATCAGGATCTGTATATTGAACTATGATAAGTTTACCAAAAGACTGGTTATGAACCAATGAGAAAGGTGATAGATACCTCTGTATTTTAGAAATGTCTTTTAAAAATGTTTTCTATAAAGATATAACATGTTGAAGTTGTTGCTTAATTTAAATAATTTGTTTAATGAAAATTTGTTTTCATATAAGGAAATCATGGCAAATTCACTATATCATTGAAATAAGCTTAGGCAGAAAGCCACCTCTTTGAGAAAATGTGTATTTTAATAATAATCACATCACATATCTCTAGGTACTTTTCGCCTCTGGATGGAAATATAGCAAAATTGCAGTGGAACTTCTGAAATGTACTTGTTCAGTCTCCATCTATCCAGTCATTCATCCAACACTATATGCTACTTACTCTGTTGGACACTGGAGATATAGTAGTGAAAGAGATAAACCTAGTCCTTCCCTCATAGAATTTATAGCATAGTAAGAACACCTGAAATGGCAGAGAAAACAATAATGAGTTGATGGTTTTATGACAATTTTTTGAAAGAGGGAAGAAGAATAAATGAAAATCACTCTCTGTCCTTACCTAGATGTTGCTAAAACTTTTCTTTGAACAATATTTCCTGAAACATTGTATAGAAAGTGTTTTAAAAGATACTGTAAATGTGCATATAGTAGAAAGGAAGATGGAGAAGTATGACATGAATAGAGAATAGAGGAATTTTTGAATGACACTAGTTTAGTTTTCCTTAAAGTGTCTGGTAATAATGATATTTTTTTCTGTAGCATTTTATGCTTTTAGCATTTTATGCTTTTTAGTCTTAAATTTAAATATCTAAGGTTAGTAATGAATATGTTTTGGCCCATTGAATTCTATTTTTAAAACCATAAGTATTTTTCTTATATGCCACTTCTTACTTAAAAATTATACCAACCATGTGATATAGAGAAAATTTTATTTTCTCCATTATGTAGATGAGAAAACTGAAGCATAGTTAAGTGTCCAAGGTCCCACAATTACATAGAATTCAGAACTCTACCCACTACTTCTTCTATTACACAATGCTGAAAAATCCCAGACTGCAGTATAAAGTTCTGTAAAATCCAAAAGACTTTAACAGAATATAAGATATCTAAGAAGCCAAAGTCACTAATACAAAAGAAGAAAAACAAAGTATGACAAGGAGGATGTTCTTCGGCTTTGGGCTATTAAGTAGGTCACCCACTAAAAGGCTATTTTGGTATTAAATTTTAGAGGGCATGTAGTACATACACCAACATCACTGACCTGATTCTTCACTTTCAAGATCTAAGAAAATCAAAGAAAGGTGTTTTTTTTTTTTTTTTCTGGGGGTGGAGCAGGAAGGGGCAGGTAGATCATTTGTGTAGCTCAAGAGAATGTTAGTTGAGAAACTTGATTTAACCGGGCTAGTGCTCTAGATTTTCTGTGAAGTATGATTCACTAGAGGTAATGCTGATCCTAACAAGGGGACATTTGTATTTCTATGATACAGAGTCAGCAATTTTCCTCCTTTTCTTTCTCCTTTCCTCTCTTCCTTCCTTCTCTTCCCTTTTGTCACCTATTATTTTTTGCATTTCTCTTCTTGTGGGGGGCATATCTGATAAATTATTGATATTTAATTTGCTATTAAACAGCTCTCCCAGGCAATAGCTGCTCACTACAATTTCATCTCTGAGTCTGTTTTGGGCCTAGGTACACTGGGATTGAATTAGAATGAAAATGTTTCCCTTACAGTTTTGTTTATGGCAGTGTGGGCACTTTGTTATTAACCGGCAAATTGAAACTTCTAAGGAAAATAATAAACTTTCCTCACATTTCAGCTTGACTCTACCCCAGACAGATCTGGTTTAGGGTGAAACATTTCTTCTAATTTTTTTTGGTCTTAAATTTAAATATCTAAGCTTAATAATGAATATGCTCAGGCCCATTGAATTCTATTTTTAAAACGATAAATATTTTTCTTATATGCCAATTCTTACTTAAAAATGGTCTCTCTCTCTCTCTCTCTCTCTCTCTCTCTCTCCCCCCCTCCCTCCCCTCCCCTCCTTTCCCCTCCCCTCCCCTCCCTGTTTCTGATCTAGAGGGATAATCTGCAAAAATATAGGCAAATTCAAAACTTGGTGAGTACTGTCCTGACAGTCTGTCAACCCATAGTCATCAAGAATGGCTGGTGATCTTAGGAAGGATCTGGAAATAGTACATATTCCAGCAATGAGGTTCCTGAAACAAAAACCCTATTCTTCTGCACTGCTTAGTCCCTTGTCTGTTCCCTGTTGGATAGAAGGTATGCGAAAGGAAAGGGATTACTTTGAAAGTCAGTTGTCTAGGAAACAGAGGTGTGGAGGGGTATGTTTATCTGATAGGTAGCATTAAATGGCAAATACTTCCAGATTAATCATGGTATGCAATTTTCAACAGCTCAGATTTTCTTCTCTTTTCTTCCCCCGCCCCGCGTAGCCACTGGGGAGGAAAAAAGGATTAGAGAGACTATCAAAAACTGTTGGCACGTTTAGTCTGTTGGCTACTTAATTTATTAGCAGATACGGGAGCTGCCTCAGGTTGATAATTTAACATGTTGGCTGGTGGTAAAATAAATCTCAAACGTACCTGTTCCAAAATTGTGTTAATCCTTTCGACTTCGCAGTCAATCAAGTATCGCTTTTCCTGCCTCCTGTCCATTTCTTCAATGATGCGCCTGAATTCTTGGACATCCTTGATGTTTCCCACAGACCTTGCTGTCACTTGCCAGTTGTTTTGCACTGCTGCTTCCATAATCGCTTGGAGGATGGAAAATCCTGAAGGAAGGAAAAACCGCTGCAGTGATTTAAAAATCTTTCTGTAGGTATTAAAGATTCTGCTGAATTTCTATTCACAGTCCATCTGGTGCCTTGGAACCTTATCCATATGGAAAGCAGGCTGAATCATAACCTCAGCCTTAACCCTCCAGACAGTTGGCACTTCCATTTTGTTGTAAAGGAAAGAAGACTGTAAAACTTCTGGGCGCCAGGCATCAAGTGTCTACATGAGAGTTTACAGCTGGATTATATTATCTAATTGTTTATATTGACATGCATTATCAAAATATATATGGAACAAAATCGAGAACTTCTTACAACTGCCTGCCATTTTCTTACTGCAGTTGAAGCTCATTTATTTCATCTTCTAGATAAATATAAGCATTCTGCCAAATCAGAAATAACTTTAGTAGAGATAGAGCCTTATTATAATATGGCTTCTACTTACATGGATAGGACTATCCAACAAGGTAAATTATGACTCCCGAGTAAAATAGTTTTATGAAAACCCGAAAAAGGCAGTTTATAACAAAGATATCATATTGGTGATCTCTGGATCACAACATTATGGAAAAGTTCAGTACTTTCTCAATTAAATTTACCAGAAATTTCTGGCTCATTTTTAATCTAATTTACATGAGATAACTGTTAGCTGCTATTACCCTGGATCTATGTTGCATAAGAAAAAGAGAAAAGATCTGATGCATGAGTTTTGGGTAACCTTTTTGGAGTTAGTGTTTAAGAAGTTGGGAAGAACAGAATATCTAAAGTATGATCCATAAGAATAGAACAAGAGTTTTCTACATGCTGGTCTTTTAGAGTATTCACGTTGCTAATATTATATTGTATATATAGTTTTGCTTCTGGTTTGAACCCATGTCTGAGTATAACTTCAACTATAGACATAATTTTATTGGGATATTGCCAAAAGCAACTCATTTCTTCCCATAAACCTAAATAGTTTTTCATTTATAGTCAAGTAATGACTAATGGGAGTGGGTGATAGGGATGATTTGCAAAGCCGGAATGATCTGTGCCATGGCAATTTGATGAGTGGAGGAGTAGAGAATGGTAGAGGATTGCGCTGCCCTTTGAGCATATTCCAGGTTCTGTGCTGTTTTGGGCTCACCCTGTAGTGTAAGCAGGCTACAATTCAGAATTTTCTTCATTGTACCATAGAAAATGGTATTGACATTTGGAGAGCTCGCTTCAGGGAGATGGTAGCAGTGACTCAGCCGGTCATTATGACTCCTTTGTGTGCTGGGTGTATGCAGGAAGAAGATCACAAATGAGACCCAAGCACTTGGTAATTTTCGAATGAGCAATTTCAGCACAGGAGCTCAAAATTACAGATCAGAGTAAATTGCCATTGCTTTAAATGTTAATTCTTTCTCTTTTTAAACCAACCATGCATATTTATTTCTCAGATTTACATTTTCCTGTCGGTTGTTGATGTGCTCTGTGTTTCAGTGGGAGTTGAGGGCACACGGTAGGCCAATGCATGGGATTAAGAAATAAACATCGGAAGAAAGAAATTAAGGCATTTGAAAATCTTTCTTAAGCAGTGTACGATAAAGCCTCATTATTTTGAATCTCACTCATTAAGAATTTATGAAACTTCAGCAAGGACTGAGTTAAATTTTACTTTTGTGCTATTTATGAATAAAGCATTCGCTAAATAATAATGTTAATGAAAGTGGGCAGAGTCTTTAATATATTTAAAGTAAACTTTTTTAAAGGTCCTTTAGCCAAATGTAGGTGTTCATGTGTTGAATCAAAATCAGCTTTCTAGTGGTCTTTACTCATTGGTCCTATTCCACCATTTGGGATGACACAGAGCAAATTTAACCCTTTTTCATGTTGACAGTCCTTCACATTTTTGAAGGCAGTTAGCATGTTTCCCCTTAACCTTCTTTTCCTGGGCTAAAGATGTCCCAGTCCTTCCATTGTTACTTTTATGGCATTATGACAAGTTCCCGCACTGTTTGCTCTCTCCTATGGATATCTGTCAATATTTTATTGATTCTGATCATTCCAATGTGATCTGATCAGTGTGGATGGCAAGGAAATTATTGTTTGCTTTGACATGGGTTGTTATTTTAGCAGCCTTTGCCAATATTTTTAAATAGCCAAATTATGTTGTTAATTAGTATCAAGCTTGGATTCAACTAAAACGTCAGTTCTCTCCATAAAAGTCTTTGCTCTGTAGACTCACCATCCATGTATCAAGATTTATTCCATTCCAATCTGCTTTTATCTCCCTTTGTTTAATTCCTCACCCCATTCCAGTCCCCGCTTGTCCCCTACTGTAAAATTCATTCAAATCTGGAAAATGGTCTCACTCACTTATTCGGTACTCAGGCAGGCACACTTGTCTGTCCCTTTAACAGGCACATCTGTCTACACCTGCAGACCTTTCTGGATAATCTTCTTTGCCCAGGAAACCTCTTTTACTGACTTCTCATTAATTACTCCAGAAACGAGTAGATTTAAATTCATGGTAAATTAATTATAAGCAATGGAGAAATGGGTTTAAAGAATTATATCACAGACATTTAAAATTTTAAAATAAAACTAGATAAACAAATTACAGTAAATAAACATACAATACTATTGTTTAAAAGAGCTCAATCTGTATATACTAACAAAAGATTTCTGCAGTATATATAATACATTATGTAACAGGTAATAATAGAAAAACCAAGCTGTAAAACAGCATTTATGTTATAATTCTATTTTTGAAGATAAACCCTATGTTTCTATATGTATGGAAAAAATCTGAAGAAATTAGCAGAGTTATCTCTGAGGTGTAGGATTACCAAGAACTTTTATTTTCACTGTCATTTATTTATGTAAAATTTGGCCCTTTTACAAGAAGCAGGCATTATTTTCTGTAAGTACAAAAACAATAAAGATGAAAAAGAAGTGCAACTCATGTTGTCCTCTCAGAACATAGGCTTCTGGAAGACATAGATGATGGATGTGGGCTTCTTTGTAGGCTGCACACTGCCATAAATGAGAGACCTTTTACTAAACACTGATTTACAGATCTTTTTATACTTTTGTTCTTTGAACCATGTTAATGTATTACCTATTCAAAAATTAAGTAGAAAAAGCAATCTAAAATTAAGTAGAAAAAGCACACTGATTTTTTAGTGAGGGCATGTCTGGGGCCTCCTGGGCTATGAGCCTTGCTCACATTTTTTGAGCAAGTCAGAACTGTGACTGAATACTGCAGTGTCCTTTACCATGCAGAGTTTCTCTGTGTTTGCTTAAGCATGTGGCTGTGTACTATAGAACCCTGGGGGGGAATGGTCACCTTAGTTCAGTACATGTCACTGAGCAGCCCAAGAAATCTTTTATTTGTTTTCATACCTAATTTATTCTAGTTTGACTGTTTCCTGATGAAGCTGACCAAAGAGAGTAAATGTGAGATTGAGGGAGAAAAAAAGAGAAAAATTTGACTAGGGAGGCAGAGAAAAAAAAAAAAACCAGGCATTGGTACTTGTAGGAGGGGAGGTACATAACAAAGTCCTGGCTTTGTAAAAATAAGCCTGCTGTTTTCGCAGCTTCAGAATTGTCCTCCACTCTCTGAGAGCTTTAACATACCCAATTTTGCAGCACTACTTTTATTTGAGCAGCAAATTCTCTCATTCTGATTCCAGACTGCTGTTGCTCTCCACTTTCCTCTTCTTCCTCATTTTAAAGAATGGTAGTTATCATATAGGTAAGTGAGTGAATGCTAGATTGTCATCTGCGTTATACCAATATAACACAGGTTGTGACAAGGCGTGGAAAGGCAATTATGGATGAATAACTTGCCTGCAGCTATGACCAATTTAATCCTACTGGACTTGTGGTTGGGCTATTCTTGGCAAATAAGGTGTGACCATCTTGGTAAAGGGGAGTGTGGTTGATACTGTGTTGTACCACCTAGATCCTCCTTTAGTACCATAGAACTTACTCCTTCAGTTGTTGAGAAAGTTGTAGTTTAAGGTTATGACCCCTTCCTGGGGTATCCTGCATCCAAGGAATGATTACTACGGGATAGAAAGGCACAACCCTTATGGCCCGGTGGGATAACTCTAAAGGAAAGTCATCCTAGCTTCAGATCCCCCATGAAGGGTAAGCTGAGGCTGTTATCATTGCAACATAGCTCATTTTTTCCTTGTGCCTAAACCTGTATCCTTCTCTTCTTCCCACGATTGTTGATAATAAGAGTACCACCCAATAAACTTCTTGCATTCATGAATCTCTATTTCAGTTTGTTTCTGGGGGATTCATCTGCAACTATGAGGTTGACCTCATGACAGGCATGGCATCAGATACAAAAAGATCTCAAATATATAATCGTCAAAATCATTTTCACAGGGGGAAAGAAGGCCAGGATGTTCAATGTGTAAACAAGTGAAAAACCACTCCATGCCGAACACATTTAGTATTTGATCCGAAAACAAAGAAGAACAATAAATAGGATATTGACATACGGAAATTCATAAGAAAGACACTCAAGAAAATATAGTTGAGGCTAATTTTGTTCCTGTAGTGCATCTTCCAGCAGGGGCCATCACCACCTGCGGTCAGCTGTGAATCTGGACCGGATCTCTCAGAGCCACATCATTTGTACTTCTAACAGCGTCTTTTAGCAGTCCCCAAAATGATGGAAGTTGCTGAAATTGATGTACTGGCTTCTCATGAGTGTTGACACTTACAGCAATTTGTGCCTGGCTGGGATTCTCAGAGGGTTTGCCACAAGGCACCAAAAAGGTTTACTGGCTCTCTCAAAATGTTCTAGAGAGGCAAGTTGGTTGTCCAGTAGCCTATGCTAGAAATTACCTTTTCAATATTTTCAGGTTGATAAAGAAAGGCTTACAGTGGCCCATGAAAACTCCTGTAGCTTGCAATTATTAGACATAGAACCACAGCATTACAGGCTAGTATTCTTACAGATGACTCAGCCAAGTAGGATACAATTTTTAAAGTTCTGTAACTCTTTTCAAATGAAAAGTTTATGGAAGCCCAATATCTGAGACAGATTAAAGGGGAGCTTCTCAGGTTTGAGGGGTGGTGCTTAGACGGGGGAAGTGACTTGCTAAATATTACACAGTTAGTTTAGTATCAGAAACAAGACTGGAATCTAAGCAAGCAGAGCTTGAGCTAAGGTGAGGCAAGTGAAGCACTAAGGGTAAAAATTCAAGAAGGCACAGGTGCAGCCTCACTTGCCTTGCCCTAGTGTTGACCCTATAAGCAAGTCTCTTGGCTTCCAATTCAGTGGCCTTTCAAGTGCCTCATCTCCAACTTACTTGATAGCTCTCATTTTAAGATGACCCTTGGCAATATTTTGGTATGGACCGAATTTAATTCCTCATATCCTTCTATCTTCTATTTTTGATGTCACACAACATCCTGATATTCCCTTGCCTGTTTCCCCAGTACCTCGACTAGGCCTATCACTACCAATTCCAGCCTTTTCCTTCCTCCTTCCCCATATTAAAACTTTCCTGTCCTATGCTCAACTCCATCAGCACCCTGCCCTTTTCCAGGTACCAGCATAAAAATAGCTAATGGCTTCATGTGTTATCCTTTCAGTGAACACACGTACATTTTAGCAGAGACCTTAACATGAATGAGTTTGGAAGGAAAACAGAATGTTGAACATTGATTTTGGGTCTGCCTGTCTTATGGGGTCATTCAGATGATGAATTTGAAAGTTGGTGATGTGCTTGATGATCTTACGGAGTTTTACAAATGAGCAGCTGGTAGATATGGGATATCTCAAGCTGGGCACGGTGGTTTACTTCTGTAATCCCAGCACTTTAGGAGGCCAAGGTGGGTGGATCACCTGAGGTTGGGAGTTTGAGACCAGCCTGACCAACATGGAGAAACCCCGTCTCTACTAAAAAATACAAAAATTAGCTGAGCATGGTGGCACATGCCTGTGATCCCAGCTACTTGGGAGGCTGAGGCAGGAGAATTGCTTGAACCCAGGAGGCGGAGGTTGCGGTGAGCTGAGATTGTGCCATTGCACTCCAGCCTGGGCAACAAGAATGAAACTCTGTCTCAAAAAAAAAAAAAAAAAAGATATGGAGTATCTTAGGGGCCAGTAGAGTGGGAAGATGATGGTGAGACAGGTCCCCAAAAGATTAATGTCCATTTCTGTTTATGTTACTCAACTGAAATCAGCTGAAAATTTTTTTTTTTTTTTCTTTTTCTGTGTCTTCACCTGCCTCTGTAACTTTCAATGCTGGTTGCACATTACAGTCATCCTCAGAGGTATAAAAAATGGATGGCCAAGCCTGCCCTGAAGCAATAAAGTCAGGATCTCTCAAATTTATTCCTGGGTTTTGTTTTGTTTCATTTTAATCTCCCCAGGGGATTCTCATGTGCAGCCAGAGTTGAGAATCACTGACCTATTCTAAGGGCTACCCAATACAAATGTGGCATATTAAAGCAGGCTTTTTTTTTTTTTCTGATGTGTTCCTCATGACCAGCAGGAAAGTTCTGGGTGACAAAGGCATCATTCAAGGAGGGCTATATACCACCAAGACATCAGCAAATTAAGACACAGAGGCAAGAAGGGAGGGCCCAGGCCAGGGTTACAAATTGCTTCTTCCTGTGGTAGATGAAGAATCTGGAAATGCCGACTGCAGTATGTGGGAAGCAGACCCAGATGTACTCAAAGCATTTTACAAATGTCTTTCCTCTTCTGAAGTAGCATCTGCATATTTCTCTCTAAGTATAAAATTAATGTGTGTTCAGTTTGGACATTTGGAAAAACACAGAAAGTACAAAAATTAAGAGAAAAACTATAGGTGACTTTATTCCTCTCTCCATTCTATCTTATATAAATAGACTTCACACTTTTTATTTTAGCAAAACAGATTGTAATGCAGCCATGCATCACTTAACGATGGGGATATGTTGTGAGAAATGCATTGTTAGGTGACTTTGACATTGTGCAAACATAATAGAGTGTATTGACACAAACCTACATGGCATAGCCTCCTACACACCTAGGCTATATGGTATAGCCTATTGCTCCTAGGATACAAACCTGTCCAGCATGTTACTGTACTGAATACTGTAGGCGATATGGTTTTGCTGTATCCCACCCAAATCTCAACTTGAATTGTATCTCCCAGAATTCCTGTGTTGTGGGAGGGGCCCAGAGAGGTAATTGAATCATGGGGGCTGGTCTTTCCCATGCTGTTCTGGTGATGGTGAGTAAATTTCATGAGCTCCGATGGGTTTATCAGGGGTTTCTGCTTTTGCTTCCTCATTTTTTCTTGCTGCTGCCATGTAAGAAGTATGTTTTGCCTCCTGCCATGATTTTGAGGCCTCCCCAGCCATGTGGAACTGTATTTCCTATTAAACCTCTTTTTGTTCCCAGTTTCAGGTATGTCTTATCAGCAGCATGAAAATGAACGAATACAGTAAAATGGTTCCAGTAGAGTGTGGTATTGCTGGAAAGATACCCAAAAATGTGGAAGCAACTTTGGAAGTGGGTAACAGGCAGTGGTTGGGACAGTTTAGAGGACTCAGAAGAAGACAGGAAAATGTAAGAAAGTTTGGAACCTCCTAGAGACTTGTTGAATGGCTTTGACAAAAATGCTGATAGTGATATGAATAATAAGGTCCAGGCTGAGGTGGTCTCATATGGAGATGAGGAACTTGTTAGGGACTGGAGCAAAGGTGACTCTTGTCATGTTTTAGCAAAGAGACTGGTGGCATTTTATCCTTGCCCTAGAGATTTGTGGAACTTTGAACCTGAGAGAGATGATTTAGGGTATCTGGTGGAAGAAATTTCTAAGCAGCAAAGCATTCAAAACCTGGGTGCTGTTAAAAGCATTCCATCTTAAAAGGGAAACAGAGCATTAAAGTTCAGAAAATTTGCAGCCTGATGATGCAGTAGAAAAGAAAAAACATTTTTTGAGGAGAAATTCAAGCAGGTTGCAGAAATTTGCATAGGCAGCAAGAAGCCTAATGTTAATCCCCAAAACCATAGGAAAAATGTCTCCAGGCCATGTCAGAGATCTTCACAGCAGCCCCTCCCATCACAGGCCCAGAAGCCCAAGAGAAAAAATTGGTTTTGTGGTTCAGGCCAGGGTTCCCGTGCTGTGTGAGGCCTAGGGACTTGGTGCCCTGTGTCCCAGCTGCTTCAGCTATGGCTGAAAGGGGCCAATGTAGATCTCAGGCTGTGGCTTCAGAGGATGGAAGCCCTGAGCCTTGGCAGCTTCCATGTGGTGTTGAGCCTGTGGCTGCACATAAGTCAAGAATTGAGGTTTGGTAACCTCCACCTAGATTTCAAAAGTTGTATGGAAATGCCTGGATGCCTGGCAAAAATTTGCTGCAGGGTGGGGCCCTCATGGAGAACCTCTGCTAAGGCAATGCGGAAGGGAAATGTGAGGTCAAAGCCCCCACACAGAGTCCCCACTGGGGCACTACCTAATGAAGCTGTGAGAAGAGGAGCACTGTCCTCCAGACCCAGAATGGTAGATCCACTGACAGCTTGCACTGTGCACCTGGAAAAGCTGCAGACACTCAATGCTAGCCCATGAAAGCAGCTGAGAGGGAGCCTGTACCCTGCAAAGCTACAGGGTCAGAGCTGCCCACGACCATGGGAACCTACCTCTTGCATCAGCATGACTTGGGTGTGAGACCTGGAGTCAAAGGAGATCATTTTGGGGAGTCAATTAAAATTTGACTGCCCTGCTGGATTTTGGACTTGCATGGACCCTGTAACCCCTTTGTTTTGGCCAATCTCTCCCATTTAGAATGGCTATATTTACCTAATACCTGTACCTCCATTGTATGGAAGTAACTAGCTTGCTTTTGATTTTACCGGCCTAAAGGGGAAGGTACTTGCCTTGTCTCAGATGAGACTTTGGACTATGGACTTTTGGGTTAAGGCAGAAATGAGTTAAGAGTTTGGGGGACTGTTGGGGAAACATGATTGATTTTGGAATGTGAGGACATGGAATTTGGAGGGGCCAAGGGTGGAATGATATGGTTTGGCTGTGTCCCCACCCAAATCTCAACTTAAATTGTATCTCCCGGAATTGTCCCGTGTTGTGGGAGGAACCCAGAGGGAGTTAATTGAATCATAGGGGCTGGTCTTTCTCATCCTATTCATGTGATAATGAATAAGTCTCAAGAGATCTGATGAGTTTATCAGGAGTTTCCACTTTTGCTTCCTCTTCATTTTTTCTTGCTGCCACCATGTAAGGAGTGCCTTTTGCCTCCTGCCATGATTCTGAGGCCTCCCTAGCCACATGGAACTGTACGTCTAATTAAATCTCTTTTCATTCCCAGTTTCAGGTATGTCTTTGTCAGCAGCATGAAAATGAACAATTACAGTAGGCAACTGTAGCACAATGGTAAATATCTGTGTATCTAAACATATCTAAGCATAGAAAAGAAATGGTAAAAGTATAGTATTATAATCTTCTGGGACCACTGTCATCTATGGGGTCTGTCATTGATTAAAATGCCATTATGTGATGCATGACTGTATTTGTGTCATGCCCTTAAAAAATCTCACATTGTATCATGAATATTTTATTGTTATTAAACATTTTCAAACATGATTTTTAATGATGACATAGTATTCCAATCTTTAGACATACTGTAACTTATTTAACCATTCTACAGCATTAACATTTCAGTTTTTTCTAATCTCTCCTTATTATGAATAATGCTGTGCTGACAACACTCATACAGCATCTCTAATTATTTTCATTGAATAAATGTCTCTCAATAGGAATACTGGGCCAAACATTTATGGACATTTTTAAGGCTCTTGATACATATTGCCAAATTGCCCTCCAGAAAGGTTGTCCCACTTTATGTTCCCATTAGCAGGATATGAGAGTACTTGTCTCTCTGCCCCCTTGCCAGCACTGAACAATGTATTTGCCCATTTGGTAGGCGAATGAAGAGGATTCTCTTTTTTTGTTAGCATTCCTTTTTTAGTAAAGCTAGTGTCTTTTTCATTTTTTTTTTTTTGTCTAAGTTTATTCATGGTTTTGAGTACTGCCTATTTCCTTCCTCCAACTTTCTAATGATGTTAATATCTTTCTTATAGATTTATAAGAGCTTTTATATATTAATGTTAAGTGTCTGTGATATATGCCATATATTTTAATCCAGTTTTGTTTTATTTTTCATGTTTATGAACACTTTCATGGATAAAAGTTTGACATTTTAATGAAATCAATATTCTTTTTCATAAAAAAAATCATGTGAACGGCAAGTAAAATTTGCCTTTTTTTTTTTAAGAGATGGGGTCTTGCTATGTTGCCCAGGATGGCCTCAAACTTCTGGGGTCAAGAAATCTGTCCACCTTGGCCTCCCAAAATGCTGGGATTACAGGTGTGAGCCACCATGCCTAACCAAAATTTTCTCTTCTACTCTGATTCTAGTGCTCACCTGGATTTTACCCCAAACTTATGCCAACCTCTCTTTCCATTTCTTGCAAGTTTGGTCTCCATGGAATTTCAAATAAATTTCTCTTGCATATTGTGGCCAAATAACGCAATGGAGAAGCTAGATATGGAGTGTGAAGGTGGTTTCTGAGAGAGAAGTAAAGAAAATACAGAGACGGAGGAAAGAGAGAGATGATGAACCCAATTCAGTTATTTTGTGGTATGTTTTCCCATATCTGAGAAACCTGATATACAAAAATCTGAACTCAGAGCCAGTGCTCCAGGCTATGATTATTTATATTACGAAGAATACTTTCATTTAAAAATAATTCATCAAAATACTCCTATAGTACATTTGAATCCACATTTTGCTGTTTGACTTGATTTAAACACTTTTAGTTTCCATCAGAATCAATATAGTGATTGTCTAAATTTGAGATACTAATACAGAAACTGTTCTGTGTGTGAGGAGTTTGATATGGGAAGATCAAGAACCCCTATATATTTGCATATGGATGTTAGTCTGTGAATTTTATGGAACAGGATAAAAACAAATATTCACCCACATTCAGTCTGTAACTTACCCTTAGCAAATTAATATTTCCCTGAGGCTTCCCATCCTCATAATTGTGTTTGTTTAAATTTTCCTTTAATTAAGAGCTGACCCTCTGCAAATCTTCTCCTCCTTGCAGCTGTATTATTAGGATGAGTACTTGGTTAATTTGTGGAATCATTGAACAGAAGGTGCCCCCAGTTTTCCAGTTCTTTTTGCTTTTTCCTCTCCCCCAATACAAATTCTATCTCAATCCAAACGAAAATCTTATACTAGACTGTCCATGACTAATCACAGCTTCAATTGTGACCTCTTCCTTGAAGGCTGTATGTTTTAAAATTAGAATCAAGGACTTAGAGTACAGGGGCATACTGTAGACAACAGTAAGTGACTGATCGAGTATTGTGTGGCAAGTTGGGGTACCAGGTACCCCAATATCTTACTTGAGGCATTCCAAGTACTCCAATAACTCACTTCAGGAGGCAACTACTGAGTACTTGTCAAGTTTAAGTTTGGCTCTGAAGCTGGCAATGTATGTAATCCTGCCTTTTCCATTTTTCTCTTTCATCTTGTTCCTTATTTGAGCTTTGTCTCCTGTTGGTGAATTATGTAGCTCCATTCTCTTCTCTGTGAGTGCAGAAAACATGCCCAAATAGATACGTCAGTTTCATTGAGTGAAAGTAAACTTGCTTTGCATTGTCAGCTGAAAGGAAATTTAGAAGACCATCTGGAGTAGATTTACTTAACATCTGGGAAAAGCAGAATAGGCAAGCCTCTGATCCTCAGCCACACAAGATCTGAGATAAAATATATATTAAAAAAAACAACAGAAGGCAACTGGGGTTTGGATTAACGGGGATACTAAAATGAGTATGTATAATTCCTTCATGTTTCTGTTTGGTATCTAGATAATCATTCTGGGATAGACTGCCTGCGATGCAAACTCACAGAGGGCAGGAGTTATCTCGAAAGTTTCTCCCTGGACTGTTGAGCTCTTAATAGATGCCATGTGATGATTAATCATGCCTATTAATAGGGTTTCTTACATGACATTTCCTCATCTGGCTTCTTAGTCCCTTTGAAATCAGTAATTTCTAGCTCTGGTCATGTGACTGACTCTCCTAGGGAGCAAATAGTGAGTGACCTGGATGTTAGTAGGTACTTTATGGGTACCTGGGGCAGAGAGCTGACCGTAGATCATAATCAGAGAATGCACTTGCCTGTTCTAGTTGGGTGGCAGTGGGGATAAGTCCTTACACATGATTAAAAGGGGGCTTTACTTATGGGTTGGAGCAAGGAGTGCTACCAGTCAGCCACAGTACATATTCCTCCCAGGTCCAATTTATTCCATGTGGAACCTAGTGACTACAAAGAAGATGACCACCCACCCTGCTGCCCCTTCTCCAGCAGAAGATGAACTTTGAAGAGATTTCCAGAAGTGAGTATATTTTATATTGAGCATTGATAACCTGGACTTCTGTGCAGAGTAGTTCACATTGTGGCCTGTGTCTATAAAATAAACCGACTCCAGTGGGACTTGAGCTCAGAAAATATGTGTTTAGATTCCACTAAGCAAAATGCTTCTCATCAGGCAAGTCACTTATCAGGAAGATTCTTCAGCATTCACAATTTTTAGAAAGCAAGGCCAAGACAAACCTCTTAACATTTCTGAGTTTTGGATGTGAGGGATGAATGATGGTTACCAGTGAGAAGGAAAAGGGGAAAGAAAATGAGGGTGAATGTATGTCAAAGATGAAAGGGGTCTGGATTTGAGTGCAAAGGACTGTAGCTTATTCTGCCTGCTGTGCCTGCCAGGAGTGCTGAGATTCCTTGATCCTGATACTATTGGAGGGCTGTCAAAGATAATGTTAAGGGTAAACTCTTGCCTAGAGGATATAGAAGAGCCAAAGATACAGTCCTGAGGACAACAGAGAACAAGTTGTTCTCTTGAGGAAAAAAAATTAGCTCTTTTTGACTTAATACTGTGGTTTGAAATCTGCTTGGGAAACACCCAAAATGAGGTTCAAGACTCACAAGATAAATAAGTATTTCCGTGTACCCTCCACCAAACTAAAGAAACCCACATAAAACACCACCAAGACCAGCTCACTTTGATTAGTTGTTTCCTTTAATTGAGTTTTTCCAATGGGGATACGAGAGTGAATTTAGCACTATGGAGTAGGGTGTAGGTTAATGTCAAGGCCTTGGGCTCCAGAAAGAGTGGCTGAATCTTGTGTGAGTTGCAGAGAGGTCAGGCTGTTTGTGATGGTCAGAGTTCTTCCAAGTTTCTCAGAATTCTCAAATATGAGAGCCAGAATTAGTGATGGCCTCAATCTCTTCATTGTACCAATAAGAAACTGAAGCCCAGAAAGACAAAATGATTTGCCCCAATCACATATTCCAAACTTGGCCATGACTGCAATACTCGTCTTCGTTTATCTTTTAATATTAATATAAAATTAAGTTACTGTGGCGTTTTTTGAATAAAGATTCATTTTGATATAGACTAAAAGTTAAAATCCAACAGGAATATCATGATGGATATATCCCTTGCACTTTATCTACAACACGTCTGTGATTTTCCTTCAATACCTTTGCATGGAGGAGCCAGAGAGCCCACAAACAAGTTTGTGTGTTAAAGCATATCTTCCTCCTCAAATCTAGCTGGAACTCCCATTTGGCGCTGCGGTCCACTCTAATGTACACAGGCTTCAAAGCCTATGGTTTGGTTCACCCTGCTTACTCACACAAATTCTCATGCAAGACACAACCTGCTCCAGTATTTTCCATCTCATGATTTACTCTGGTTGCCCTCCACACCTAGAAAAGCCTCACTTCCATCCCACAAACCTTTCTTTCATTAAGAGTCAGCTCAAACTACGTATCACTAAACAGATCATCTGAGTGAGATGGTGGGAAATGAAGAGTCCAAGCTCTCACATCCATCCTCTATTAGCCTGAGAATCATAGGCTATAGAGGGTTACTCCCATCTCTATGGGATTTTAGCCGAATGCCAAATTTAAATCATTGTTTGACTAAGAGATTTGTGGTTTTCTTGTATTGTATTGTATTGTATTGTATTGTATTGTACTGCATTGTATTGTATTGTATTGTATCGTATCGTATTTTATAACTTTTTTACTCTCATCACTGAGATTTTAAATTGAACTGCTTTCCCTTGGGCTGTCATGTGGGGGAAAGGATAGAAACTAACATTTATGGAGTGTCTACTTTGGGCTGGGTACAGTCCTAGTGATGTATACACATGATCATATTTAATTCTTCCAACCCTAAAGAGTACGCAGTTATCTCAAATTACCAGATGAGGAAATTGAGGCTCAGAGAGGCACATATTCATGAGGAAAAACACTTAACTAGTTTGGCTTCTAAGTTCATACTCTTATCTTTCTTCTTCATCAGTGACTGAAATTATTCCGACATGTTCCGTTGTCCAAGAAAGTTGGAATCGTACATTTTTCTATGTGTTATTCCATGGCAGGGAGGGCTACAGAACACATTGTTGTGTAAATACCTGAAGATGCCCAGGATTTTTCAGGCACACAGGAATACATGCCATGCAATCAATTGTAAGTCAGTGCTTAAAAGAAACAGAGTAGTGGTTCTCTGGCTAATGGCATATTTCCCATCAGTTAATCACCAACTTTGTAATTGAGCTGGAGTCAATAGACTGGGCAGGTTTCATCATTGTTTTTTTCCTTATTTATTCTTAACACTCTCTCAGATGTCCCCACTCCAAAGCAGTGGTTTCTTCTGCCTTTCTTATTTCTGTCAAAGTTTCTAGTTATAAAATTTGAGCATTATCTTGGACTCTTCCACTGCCCTAAGAGTAAACAAGTCAAATGTATTAATTCTTTGTGTATCTGCCACTTTCTTTATGTTCTGATTACTACCAGCTATTTTGGAGTTATTATTGGTACATGCTTGGGCTACTCCAACAGTCCTCTTCTTTCAACCAAGCTTCTCACTAAAGTCAGCTTTAACTACTTCATTCTTTTGATTATGTTACAGCCATGCTCGTTCTCAAAAACTTTCCAAGATTTTTTTTTTTTTTTTTTTTTTTTTTTTTTTTTTTTTTTTTTTTTGCCCATAGGAGAAAGTTCAGAGAAGGCGTTATAAATGTTTCAACTTGCTTGCAATCTAGGATTTACCTTCTAAATAAGTCTTGGGGACCTCATTAAAATGTGTGAGCATGTGGTTGTTCTTTTCCCATTCAGGGACTCAGTTTCCTAATCTGTGAAATGATATTCTATTTCTAGGAGTGCCATAAGGATCATATAAATAGGTACTGTCAGAGTTTGCAGGACGGATCAACAGAATTCCTCTTTTTTTTTTTTTGAGGCAGAGTCTCGCTGTGTTGCCCAGGATGGAGTGCAGTGGCATGATCTCAACTCACTGCAACCTCCATGTCCTGGGTTCAAGAGTTTCTCATGCCTCAGCCTCCTGAGTAGCTGGGATTATAGGTGCGTGCCACCATACTCAGCTAATTTTTGTATTTTTAGTAAAGATGATGTTTCGCCACGTTGGCCAGGCTGGTCTCGAATTCCTGTCCTCAAGTGATCCACCTGCCTTGGCTTCCCGAAGTATTGGGATTACAGGCATGAGCCACCATGCCTGGTTGAGAATTCTGCTTTGATAGGAGACAAATAGAGGCTAAAACTTCGAAAAAAAGGAAAGATAATATGAAAAGAGGAGACATAGAGAAAATATCTTTCTAAAGATTTCTATTCCCTTATCCTGATTGTTCCCAAATAAAATTTCACTTGGAAATGGACACTTTGTCTAAAGCCGTGGAGCATAGAGCAAAGATATATAAGCAAACTAGCTCACCATTTGATCTAGTCTTCTTTGCCACTGATAGCATAGATTACTAAAAAGATTGGCTGGCCAAGATATATGGACGAGAAGTAAGCTGACTGGCCCTAGCAGTCACCAAAGTCATGACTTTGGCTTCATTTAACCAGGGGGTATACCCAGCTGAGCTAACTATAATATTTGCAAAGAATGCACAACCACATGGCAATAACTGAATTTAGGAGTGCCTCAGCAAACTAGAATCTGGGGATGTGGAGTGCACAGAGGGAAAGCGCTGAGTCACTTAGAGTTAAGATGACAACTCTTGAGATGGACTTCTGGGGAACTGTACTGGCTAGGAATTTATTTGAATAAAATGAATCTAATTAGAAATTACATAGCTAATCTTCATGATGACTGGGTTAGTGCAGGGACTAGTTGTCCATGCCCAAAAGCTTCTATGCTCATTCAGACAAAGTACTCAGTGGCAGAACTTAACAAAATGGTTGAGTTCCTCTTGGCTGGGCATCTGTTCTCCTTGGCCAGTGTCTTAAGTATTATGTATCATTTTGAGAAAGAGGTAGAGTGGTCAGGTCCTGTAAAGATGAAAGTATTTATTAAGCTCTCCAGGAGAGTTGAGTAACCTGCCTAGGCAGGCAGGGATAGTAGATAAGGGGGAAAAAGTTAATTGTAGCTTGGAGACCCCACCAGAGCCAGCAATGGGCCAGCCCAGCAAGAGCTGTTTCCACACGACCACTGGGAAATGTAGGTGTGAGGCCCTTCTGGATCCCCAAGCTGTCCTACTTTTAAAGGCATCTTAAATTTGCCAGTGTGTTTTAAAACACTGTTTGACAACCCCCTTAGGCCATAAAACATGTTTATATTTTGGATCAAAACCACAAAATCATAATGCTTTGGAATCTTCTTAGGGAAAACTCCCCATCTGCGGTGTCTAACTCTGTAAATATCAACATAATAGAGCATCCCTCAAAACAAATACAAATGTTCTTTGAAGGTTATTAGCATTATTTGAGCAGAGAACATGATCAGCAGCAATGCTAAAGAGGAAAAGATTTGAGAATTACCTTAAGAGAGAAGCAAGGCAGTCAGTTTCTCTAGAAAATTTATTTTATTTTATTTTATTTTATTTTATTTTATTTTTTAATTTTTAAAACAGAGTCTCTGTGTCACTCAGGCTGGAGTCCAGTGGCACGATCTTGGCTCACTGCTACCTCCACCTTATGGGTTCATATGGTTCTCCCACTTCAGCCTCCCAAGTAGCTGGGACTAATGTGCCATCACGCCCTGCTAACTTTTCTGTATTTTTAGTAGAGACGGAGTTTCACCATGTTGACCAGGCTGGTCTCAAACTCCTGACCTCAGTGATCCACCTGCCTCGGTTTCCCAAGATGCTGGGATTACAGGCATGAGCCATGTGTCCTGCCTGAAAATTTATGTTTTAACAACTCCAGGAGTTATACGCCTTATGCCTCAGAGAAGAAATGGGCTTGCTCTGTCTGGCATGCACTGATGACATCTGTGTCCTACTCAAGGGGTTCATTGCTCTCCACTGAGGAGGTAAACAGGACAAAAGGCATATTTCCTATAACCTTAAAGTTGTGGCAACTGCCCAGCTTAGCTGGCCCCACTTGGATAGAAGATTGTTTTTCTTAGCATGAAATAAATGGATTGTGCCTTGGATGATGTAGCTGCTTCCATTGTCTTAACCACTGATGCAGATCACAGCATGAGTAATGTGGCAGCAGCAGCCATCCAGAACCACTATGAAAGTGTATGTGATGAATGGAGTGGCCGGACACGAAATGAGTTTGGCCTGCATGATTGGCTTCAGGAAGCAGGACAGGTACCTAGGAAGGCTTATTCTAGTAACCCAAGTCCTAAGAAGAATACTCTACACTAAGGTTCACATTTGTCAAACCCTCTGCACAGCTCTGGTTACACTAAGATTTCTTTTTGCCTCAATATGAAAGGATGCTATTGTTGACTGCCAAGAGGAGAGGTTGACGTACCACAATCTCTTATTCCAAGCAGCCAAGTTGGGCCCAACTCATTTAGGAAATGAGCATATGTTCTTGCTATTTTAAGTATGGCCCCTATGTAAGCATATCAATTATAGAGAAGATCCTAAAGATGCTGTACTTGCTACTTAAAGTATGGTCTATGGATCCGCAGCATTGGCATCACCAAGGCTGATTGTTAGAAATGCATACTCTTGGGTCCCACTCCAGAATTAATGAACCAGAATGTACATTTTAACAAGCTCCTTGGCCAGGTGTGGTGGCTCACGCCTGTAATCCCAGCACTTTGGGAGGCCGAGGCGGGTGGATCACAAGGTCAAGAGATGATGACCATCCTGGTCAACATGGTAAAACTCCGTCTCTACTAAAAATACCAAAAAAGATTAGCTGGGCGTGGTGGCGCATGTCTGTAGTCCCAGGTACTTGGGAGACTGAGGCAGGAGAATTGCTTGAACCAGGGAGGCGGAGGTTGAAGTGAGCCGAGGTCGCACCACTGCACTCCAGCCTGGCGCCTGGTGACGGAGTGAGACTCTGTCTCAAAAAAAAAAAAAAAAAAAAAAAAACAAGCTCCTCAGGTGATTCATAAGCATATCAAAATTTAAGAAGCACTGGCCTAATCATGCTTTTATAATGACTGAGAACTATGCTTTGGCTGGTTAACACAGATTGGTAATTCAAGAGCAGGAAAGGTCCAGGCTGCAGTGGAGATTACGGATAAGATATAAACAGTGTAGGGCTAGGAGGGGACCAGGACATGAGTTGGCAAAGTTTAGAGAGTGACCAACTTGCTCAACCTAGGCCCAAGTCAAACCTCTTTAACATGCGGAAAAAATGTATGCAGATGGGTCTTGGACAAACTGAATTGCAAGTCAGGGCCCTCACTACGGGGCATATTCCAAACAAGGCAGACCCAGGAAAAATCAACACTACGGGGCTGGAAAGAACTTTTCAGTACCCAGTCCAAATAGGCAGCATAATTTCATCTGTTAACCTGCTGTCTTGCCTTTCCCATCAGCCATGGAGGCTTACAAAGGTCTGTGGCCAACGAGTTCTTGGCACAGAGACTGCAGTGGAGAGTGGCTTCCCATAGAGGTAGGTAGGAAGGCCTGCATGTAATGAAGACACTGGACTGGATCCTGGAGTAGCGAGGAGCCAGAGATCCAGAGGACAGTTTTCAGTCCTGTCTGCCTGGGAATCTGATATGAAACTCCCAAACCTGCTTACAGGTGAGGAAAGGACAGTTAAAGCCACCAGAGGAAGAACTGTAGAATTGCTTCCCCTTAGTTGTGTCTCTGCCCTGCTTGAAGTGCTGCTATTTGCTTCCAGTTTTTGAAAATCTCCCAAAGTTTTGCCTCCGGTGGCTGCTCCCAAAGAATACATTCCATGAATCCCATATCAAATCCTACCAACTGAAAGCCATCTAGTTTTAGTTCTCCTTGGACCAACCACAGAATCCACATGACAATACAAAGAGAAATGTTATCTCCAATTATCATTCTCCCTGTCCCCCTCTCTGCCCCAATTTAGTCAGCAAATGCTATGGAGCTGTGCAAAATGTTATAACTCATGGGATATTTACATTGATGAAAATTCTGTAAGTGGCCTTCCAGGCACCTCAAGGTTGTTTCAAGGGTAAAGCTGCTGTGACAATTTTTGTCCTGGCTTTGCATTGATGGTGCTGACATGGAAATGAAAGACTTGTAAACTGTCTCCTGTCCCTAGAGCCTGACAGTCTCCTGTGCCATTTTAATTTGAGCTTTTTGGATTGGAATAGGATGAATGAGCAGGGGAGGTTAATTATCCTAATTAGAAAAGAAGTGAAGCCATGGCCCTTTTAGGTCAGACATTTGGACAAACCTCCCCTGGCTCCAAGCTTTCGGCATTAGATAGTCACTTGAGTGCCAGAGGATATACAAAGCATCTTCTCCAATCCTCTGTCAAAGTCCCTGGAGCAAGACAAAGAAGAATTATTTTCAGGAAATGGTGTGTGATCAGCTTGTGCCCCAGGGCCAGAGAGAGGGTTGTCTGGAGATGGCAGATATGTGGGCACAGCGGGATGGGTACAAGTGTGTTGGTTCAACCCTAGGTTCCCTTACTCTGTCTGTGGCACCAAGAAAGCTCAATGTAGCTTGGAGAAATAATGCTGTTGCAATAATTTCAAAAGATATACATCCTCCCCTGAGCCTTTTGACATTCCTATCTTCAGCTGGCTGAGGCTGTGATTGTATCTTTTTGGAAGGTAAGCTTTTCTGGTCAGAGGATGCTAGTATTTTTTGAATCAATATTTTGTTGTTGGATTTATTGATTCCCAGGTGAAACACCCCTCTCTTCTACTTTCCAATGTATCATATATTCTTTGAATAGATCAACCCTGCTTTCAATGTAGAAGATGCTTTAGAATGTATGTGGAAGTTATTAGCACAGTGCATGGCACATAGTAAGTAATCAATAAATGTTAGTTTACTCCCTCCCTTCTTCCCAGGGAAGAGTGTGTCTGGGGCTTAGCCTCAATAGTCACCTGTTCTGCTTTCTGAGCGTTGTGTTTGCATGTGTAATATGTGGTCAATTTTTGATCTGGTAGCATAAGGGAGTCATAAAGCCTTAGGTATGCTAGAGTAGTGACTGTCTAATATTAAAGATCAAACTGATCAATTAGCCAGGTAGTCCCAACTGACATGTCTAGTACTTGCTTTTGAATTATCTGCATAGCCAAGGGATGAATAAAAAAAGAACTTAAGCTCCGTCTTTCAAAACAGCCCTCAGATTCTTCAATGATCAATCTGTGGGTCTGTTATAATTTGCCTTATTCATACAGAATAGTCCAAGAACATTAACATCAATGACTCCTAACAGAGTGATAGAGCAAGTGGAAGTCTCAATAGATCATTTAGTCTACCTAACCCATCTTCCCCCACCACCTCTCATCTTTAGCTGTTCTGTCTACCTGTGCTTTAAAACTTACTTTTCTCAATTATTTGCAACAGGGACAGGGAATCCAAGGGTGAATAGTACCAAATAGTGAATATACTTAAAATTCACTTGTATTTAATTTTGTAACCTACTTTGTACTTTGTTTGAATGTATCTGCATGCTATTGGAATGCATTTAAATATAAAGGCCTGATGCTAGAGGAAAGGAGAAACTGCCGCAGTTTCTTGTGTTTTTTCTACTTTCAACTCTCTCCATGATCATCTCTCAGACCTATACGAATTGCCTATGTAGAATTTCCCTCCTTAGTACAGAAAAATAAATGTTAATGGTCAAACTCAAAAGCGGTATTGGTATTATAGGTAACTAATTCCTTGTAACTGAGCAAGGATAATGCAAGAGACAAGTCTTCCAAAGTCTCAATGTTTACTTTTGGTATTAGAAATAACTTTTGGATATATTGTAGAAAGTCTATATTTTAAGATATAGAACATATACAGACAATATAGTGCTTATGCATCATTTCTCTAATTTCTTTCTTATTTATTTGGTTGTTGGTGTTTGCTGGATGTTGGTAGTTCCTAGGTCTTGGCATGACACTCTTTGGTAAGTGAAACAAGTCACTCTCCAGTAGTTAGAATCAGCAGCAGAGTTTTACTTTGTGTTTGGGTGGGTGTGGGTTCAAAATCAGGTCAGCTGGTATGAGCTCAACATGAAAATAAGTTTTTCTTAGAATCCTAGAAGCCTACGTTTAATAGATGTGGTTCAGGCAAGCTTCTCCAGCAATTCTTTCTTGCAGGAAGAAATATCCAGGTGCTGGCTCTATTTGGGGAGTGGATTGTATCCTCAGAAATACTTAATGTTATAGAACTTTCAAGGGTTGCTTTTTTGTCAAGGAAGATTTATACCCACGGGGTGGAGAGAAGACCTAGAAAGAATTTTGAACCTGTTGAGAGTTGGCAAAGAAAATCTTAGGAAGATAAGATTGCCAACAAATCTAAAGACTACCCATGGAATTACTGACAGTAAGTAAAATAATCTCTTACTTATTTTATCTGATTTATTCCAAGACTCTCTTCTTGCCTTTCAATTAATAATACAAACTTAATTTCAAACTACCTCCAGGCCAGTATAGCCTTTTGGAAGCAGTTGCCAAACTGTCCTTTATTTAATTCTTCAAACTACTACCCTATGCTTGTCAAATGGACTTCTGTTCTTGCATGGGAGTTGTCCTCATTAGCCCTCTTGAGAATAGTCAACAAAGGGACTCTGGTAGCCTTTACAGACGGGATCAGCGAAACCTCTGTCTTTAGTCAAGTTGGGCTAATATTTCTGAGACTGTTCCCTGGCTGTTGGTACTTCAAAGACACTGAATAAGAGAAGGAGTCTGGAGGAACTATTTTCCACTGAGGTATACTCTGCTGGAATTACGCATCATACTAAAACTATAGAGGCCATGCAAGAGATTATAGAGATGGCATAATCGTAGAATATCAGAAGTGAACGGGACCTTAGATATCATCTAATTTAATATTTTTATTTTACAAATGTACCCATTAAAAGCCAGAAGGAAATGTGGCATGCTTAAAAATTGTAAAGGGAGGAGGAAGGGGAAAGGTGCCTATTAGAAACATATGTGGAATTGAATGCTTACGAGAAAGTCTTTTTGTTGCTGTTGCTATTGAAATGCCATTGAAAGTATTTCTAAAACATGTAAGTTCACTTTTCTTCCTTAATAAATAGAACCAACTGAATATTGAAGAATCTTTTTTGGTGCCCAAGGATAATGCAATATCTCAAGGTCATCATTCTGAACATAGGTATTCATTACTCAGGACTGTAGAAATTAATTAAAATGGAGGCAATTGGCTAAATGTATACTGACCCTGGAGCAGCCCAAGGAAATGGTCACTTTTACTAAATCCCTTATATTACCCACTCTTTTTCAAATCATTTGTTCCTTTCCTAAAAACTCTAGGCAGAAATTTTGGCTATTTGACAATTCTGATCCATCAGACTCTGGTTGATAGAGATTTTACTGTAAAAAGAAATTTGTTATTTTGGATTCTGAAATTAGGGCTGACACATGGAATATCTTCATTGAATTCTCCTTGGTTGTAGCACTAAAAGTGAGGCTTTGGGGACTGGTGGGAGAGCCTCCTCACAGAAGTGTCAGAAGTGAGCCAAGATGCTCCTTGGATATGGGAGCAAAAGTTGGGGTGGTGTGGTCAAGAAGTGTGGGGTTAAATAACATGGCCTTATTGCAAAGAATGGAACTAGACTAGTACTAACCCCACGTGAATTCAGTAACAATGAAAAACATGAAGCATAGAGGAAATAGGGATGAACCTTTTAACCATAGTGCCTTCACAGATATGTGTTTCTTTATAATGTTTACATAGTGAAGCATGTGACTCTCATCAATGGATTACAAACTATTCCTAGCAGTAGGTATCCTGCTGGGTGAATTATATATTTTAATTCACCTTAACATCTTTTCCTGTATATATCACATTGTCACCCAAACCAAGGTGACGAATGTTCTTTGGAAGTGTTCTTTCATTTTTCTGTATGGTTGCTGACTAGGAGGAACTAAGCATTCCTACCTGGACCCTTAAGCACTGCTCTGAAAACAAATGAATGATTTTATGACTTGTTTGGTTAGTCAAAGACAAATCTAGATTCTTCCCTCTACTGACAATTCTGCTTTCCAATGTGATTGATCAGGAGCTTGGACACACTCTTACTAGATCCTGCAGCCCAATATCTGAATAAAATCTAAATGTGTTAACATTAATTTGACTTTAAAGAAATGTTGCGGTAGTCCTTAAAAGTAATAGGAGGAGACCATTCTGGGGTGAAAAAATTGTGACGGGGTTGGCAGTAAAAAGTTTTTTCTATGAAACTTGGATTTGAAACTGTCTCTGGGAGCCCAGGCCATAGAAAGGAAATCTTATTGTGAGTGTGTAATATTAAACATTTTTCCTATCAGACTTAGAGGATAGAATTGCCAAGGAGAACTCCATGACCATTACCATAGCTCTTCCCTAGCCCTTCTCTGACCTTATCAAGATACGAAAACTCCTCAATGGATCTTTCTGGCTTATAGGGAAAGATTTCAGTATTAGAAGATCATACAGGCCAGTCTTACCCTTGACTTCTCTTAGCACACAAAAGTGGCTTTGTATAGTTAGAGTAATAGACTCATACAATGATCCTCAGAAATTCAGGGAGAGATATGTATTAGTAAATTTCATGCCTTCTACTACATACAACTGGTAGCCCTGTGTGGAAGGCATATTACTATCTCTAGGAGAGAATTGAGACTCAGAGAGAGGCATATTTTAGCCGAAGTCACCCAGCTTCTAAGTCCTGGGGGCAAGGAGGTAACTCTATGTTTGTCTGATTCCAAAGCCTATGTTCTTTCCATATCACTAAAGACCAGGGAGGAGAGAAGTGGTGTGGATAAAACACACTTTCAAAACTCTAAAAACTATATTGGAATTGGAAAGATATGTAGAGACCATCCCATTAGTCTTATTTTACAGATATTGAAAACTGAGGTCCAGAGAAGGATACTGACTGACTCAAGGTCATACAGAAGAGAGGTTAGCCAAAATTTGGACACACAATTCATCTTATCTGAACAAGAATCAGAATTTAGAAAGAATCAAAAACTACCCTCTAATTCAGTGACATCCGATTCTATGTCTAAGATCTGATTCCAGGCTATTCAGATATTCAATCTGTCTTTTAAAGGTGTGCTTTGCACAGAAACCCCATTTCTTAAATACTAGGCTCATGGGGGCTAGATACTTTTATTCTAGACCTTGTGCAGCCTGTATCCCTTACTTTTGTCCGATCACAAAGTTATCTAGGCAGAAGATTATAAATTGTTTGGCAAAGCTATACCTGCTGCTGGGAAAACATTTTAAAGTTTTGATGAATTTTCTTGCAAGTAGCGAAATCTGCTTGGAATCTTACATAAAGACATTGCCTCGAATATTGTCCGTTTATTGCCTAATATTTCTGTGGGTCCCGCTTCCATAGCAGGATTGGGCTCACAATCATTGGAAAAGTTTTGACTTAGAACTGTTTTCTCCCTCTCCCTCTTCAGGGACATTTTAAATTATGTAATAAAGAGTTGAGAGTGTGAGCCCTGTAGTCATACAAAGCAATGTTTAAGTTCTAGCTCCACCACTTGCTAGCTGTGTGACTTTGGAAAAGTTACTCAACTTTTCTGTGCATCTGTTTCTCCACATATATAAAATGAAAATAGTAGCATCTGACATTTATTAGATAGTTACTATGTGCTGGGCATTGCTCTAAGTGTTTCATATGTATTAACTCCTTTAATTCTAATGGGTATTAGAGATAGGTGCTACTATTACCTCCATTCTATAGATTAGGAAACTAAAGCATAGAGAGTTTAAATATCTTGTCCAATAAGAACATTCCAAAACAGTAAAGGTATCAATTCAACAAGAATATCTAACTATCCTAAATATATGTGCACCTAACACAGGAGCACCAAGATTCAAAAAGCAAGTTCTTAGATACCTTCATAGAGACTTAGCCTCCCATTCAATAATAGTAGGAGACTTCAACACCACTGACAGAATTATACAGGTCGTCAAGACAGAAAATTAACAAAGATAGTCAGGAGTTGAACCCAACACTGGACCAAATGGACCTGATAGATACCTACACTGCTCTCCACCCAAAAACAACAGAATATACATTGCTCCCATTGGCACATGGCACATACACTAAAACTGACCACATAGTCAGAAGTAAAGATTCCTCAGCAAAAGCAAAAGAACTGAGATTATAACAAACAGTCTCTGGGACCACAGCACAATCAAATTAAAGATGAAGACTAAGAAATTCATTCAAAACCATACAATTACATGGAGATTGAATAACCTGTTCCTAAATGACTTTTGAATAAATAATAAACTTAAGGCAGAAATCAAGTTCTTTGAAAACTAAAGGGAAAAAAGACACAACATACCAGAATCTCTGAGACACAGCTAAGGCAATGTTAAAGGGAAGTTTATAGCACTAAATGCCCACCTGAAAAATTTAGAACGATCTCAAGTTAATAACCTAACATCACAACTAAAAAAACTAATGAAGCAGGAGCAAACAAATACCAAAGGTAGCAGAATGCAAGAACCAAAAGCAGAGCTGAACTAAAGGAGGTGGAGACACACAAAAAATGTTTAAAATCAATGAATCCCAGAGCTGTGTTTTGAAAAAAAAATTCACAAAATAGATAAACTAGAACACCATGAAGATACTCCTTGAGAAAAGCAACCCCAAGACACATAATTGTCACATTCACCAGTGTTGAAATGAAGAATAAATTGTTAAGGGCAGCCAGAGAGAAAGGTAGGGTTACACACAAAGGGAAGCCCATCAAACTGACATTGGATCTCTCTGCAGAAACCCCATAAGCTAGAAGAGAGTGGGGGCCAATATTCAACATTCTTAAAGAAAAGAATTTTTCATCCTGGAATTTCATATCTGGTCAAACTAAGCTTCATAAGTGAAGGAGAAATAAAATCCCTTAGAGACAATCAAATGCTGAGAGATTTTGTCACCACCAGGCCTGCCTTACAAGAGCTCCACAAGGAAGCACTAAACATGGAAAGGGAAAACTGGTACCAGCCACTACAAAAACATGCCAAATTCTAAAGACCATCAACACTATGAAGAAACTGCATCAACTAACAGTCAAAATAACCAGCTAGAATCACAATGACAGGATCAAACTCACACATAACAATATCAACCTTAAATGTAAATGGGCTAAATGCCCCAATTAAAAGACACAGACTGGCAAATTGGATAAAGAGTCAAGACCCATCGGTGTGCTATATTCAGGAGACCCATCTCACATGGAAAGACACACATAGGATCAAAATAAAGGTATGGAATAATATTTACCAAGCAAATGGAAAGAAAAAAAAAGCAGGGGTTGAAATCCTAGTCTCTGATAAAACAGACTTTAAACCAACAAAGATCAAAAAAGACAAAGAAGGGCATTACATAATGGTAAAGGGATCAATGCAACAAGAAGAGCTAACTATCCTAAATATATACCCACCCAATAGAGGAGCACTGAGATTCATAAAGCAAGTTCTTAGAGACCTAAAAGAGAATTAGACTCCTATACAATAATAGTGGAAGACTTTAACACCTCACTGTCAATATTACACAGATCAATGAGACAGAAAATTATCAAGGATATTCAGGACTTGAACTCAGCTCTGGACTAAGTGTACCTAATACACAGCTATAGAACTTTCCACCCCAAAACGACAGAATATACATTTTTTTTTTTTCAGAACCACATCACACTTATTCTAAAATTGACCACATAATTGGAAGTAAAACACTTCTCAGCAAATGCAAAAGAACAGAAATCAGAATGAACAGTCTCTCAGACCACAGTGCAAAAAAATTAGAACTCAGGATTAAGAAACTCACTCAAAACTGCACAACTACATGGAAACTGAACAACCTGCTCCTGAATGACTACTGGGTAAATAACAAAATTAAGGCAGAAATAAATAAGTTCTTTGAAACCAATGAGAATAAAGACAAAACATACCAGAATCTCTGCAACACAGACAAAGTAGTGTTTAGAGGGGAATTGATAGCACTAAATGCCAGCAGGAGAAAGCAGGAAAGATCTACAATTGACAACCTAGCATCACAATTAAAAGTACTAGAGAAGTAAGAGCAAACAAATTCAAAAGCTAGCAGAAGACAAGAAAAAACTAAGATCAGAACAGAACTGAATGAGATAGAGACATGAAAAACCCTTCAAAACAATCAATGAATCCAGGAGCGGGTTTTATGAAAAGATCAACAAAATAGGTAGACCATTAGTAAGACTAATAAGAAAAGAGAGAACAATCAAACAGACACAATGCAAAAAATGATAAAATGGATATCACCACTGATCCCACAGAAATACAAACTACCATCAGAGAATACTATAAACACCTCTACACAAAGCAACTAGAAAATCTAGAAGAAATATTTAAATTTCTGGACACATACATCCTCCCAAGATTAAATCAGGAAGAAGTTGAATCCCTGAACAGACCAGTTACAAGTTCTGAAATTGAGGCAATAATTAATAGCCTAACAACCAAAAAAAAAAAAAAAAAAAAAAAAAAAAGCCCAGGATCAGACAGATACCCAGCCAAATTCTACCAGAAGTACAAAGAGGACCTGGTACCATTCCTTCTGAAACTATTCCAAACAATAGAAAAAGAGGAACTCCTCCCTAACTCATTTTATGAGGCCAGCATCATCCTGATATCAAAACCTAGCAGAGATACAACAACAACAACAAAATTTCAGGCCAATATCCCTGATGAACATCAATGAGTAAATCCTTAATAAAATACTAGCAAACCGAAACCAGCAGCACATTAAAAAACATCCACGACAATCAATTTGGCGTTATCCCTGCAATGGAAGGCTGGTTCAACATATGCAAATCAATAAACGTAATCCATCATATAAACAGAACCAATGACAAAAAACACATGATTATCTCAATACATGCAGAAAAGGCCAATAAAATTCAGCACCCCTTCATGCTAAAAACTCTCAGTAAACTAGGTATTGATGGAATTTATCTCAAAATAATAAGAGTTATTTATGAAAAACCCACAGCCAATATTATACTGAATGGGCAAAAGATGGAAACATTCCTTTTGAAAACGCACAAGACAAGGATGCCCTCTCTCACCACTCCAATTAAGTATTGGAAGTTCTGGCCAGGGAAATCAGGCAAGAGAAAGAAATAGAGGGTATTCAAATAGGAAGAGAGGAAATCAAATTGTCTCTGTTTGCAGATGACATGATTGTATATTTGGAAAACCTCATCGTCTCAGCCCAAAATCTCAAGCTGATAAGCCATCTCAGCCAAGTCTGAGGATACAAAATCAAAGCGCAAAAATCACAAGCATTCCTATACGCTAATGATAGACAAATAGAGAGCCAAATCATGTGTGAACTCCCATTCACAATTGCTACAAAGAGAATAAAATACCTAGGAATACAACTTACAAGGGATGTGAAGGACTTCTTCAAAGAGAACTACAAACCACTGCTCAAGGAAATAGGACACAAACAAATGGAAAAATATTCCATGCTCATGAACAGGAATAATCAATATCATTAAAATGACCATAACTTCCCAAAGTAATTTGTAGATTCAATGCTATCCCCATCAAGCTACCATTGACTTTCTTCACAGAATTATTAGGAAAAAGCTACTTTAAATTTCATATGGAACCAAAAAAGAGCCCGTATAGCCAAGACAATCCTAAGCAAAAAGAACAAAGCTGGAGGCATCATGCTACCTGACTTCAAACTATACCACAAGGCTGCAGTAACCAGAACAGCATGGTTCTGGTACCAAAACAGATATATAGACCAATGGAACAGAACAGAGGCCTCAGAAATAATGCCACACAACTACAACCATCTGATCTTTGATAAACATGACAAAAACATGAAATAGGGAAAAAAATTCCCTATTTAATAAGTGGTGCTGGGAAGACTGGCCAGCCATATGCAGAAAACTGAAACTGGACCCCTTCCTTTCACCTTATACAAAAATTAACACAAGATGGATTAAAGGCTTAAGACCTAAAACTGTAAAAACCCTAAAAGAAAAGCTAGGCAATACCATTCAGGACATAGGCATGGGCAAAGACTTCATGACTGAAACACCAAAAGCAATGGCAACAAAAGCCAAAATAGACAAATGGGATCTAATTAAACTAAAGAGCTTCTGCACAGAAAAAAAAAAAAACCCCACCAACAACAACTATCATCAGAGTGAACAGAAAACCTACAAAATGGCAGAAAATTTTTGCAATCTGTCCATCTGGCAAAGGGATAATATCCAGACTCTACAAAGAACTTAAACAATGGAATACTACACAGCCATAAAAAATGATGAGTTTGTGTCCTTCATAGGGACATGGATGAATCTGGAAACCATCATTCTCAACAAACTGACATAAGAACAGAAAACCAAACACCACATGTTCTCACTCACAGGCAGGTGTTGAACAATGAGAACATGTGGACTCGGGGAGAGGAACATCACACACTGGGGGCAGTTGAGGGGGCTAGGGGAGGAACAGTGGGGGTTGGGGAGGGTGGGTAGGGATCAAATGAGGAGAAATGCCAGATATAGTCAAAGGGAGAATAGAGGCAGCAAACCACCTGGTTATGTATGCCCCTGTGCAACAACCCTGCATGACCTGCACATGTACCCCAGAACCTAAAGTAAAATTAAAAATAAAGAACTTAAATTTACAAGAAAAAAACAAACAACTCCATCAAAAAGTGGGTGAAGGATATGAACAGACACTTCTCAAAAGAAGACATTTATGTAGACAACTAATATATGAAAAAAAGCTCATCATCACCGGTCATTAGAGAAATGCAAATCAAAACCATATTGAGATACCATCTCACCAGTTAGAATGGTGATCATTGAAAAGTCAGGAAACAATAGATGCTGGAGAGGATGTGGTGAAATAGGAATGTTTTTATACTGTTGGTGGGAGTATAAATAAGCTCAACCATTGTGGAAGACAGTGTGGCGATTCTGGAAGGATCTAGAACCAGAAATACCATTTGATCCAGCAATCCCATTACTGGGTATATACCCAGAGCATTATAAATCATTCTGTTATAAAGACACAAGTACACGTATGTTTACTGAGGCACTGTTCACAATAGCAAAGACTTGGAACCAACCCAAATGCCCATTAATGATAGACCGAATAAAGAAAAATATGGCACATATATATATCATGGAATACTATGCAGCCATCAAAAAGGATGAGCTCATGTCCTTTGCAGGGACATGGATGAAGCTGGAAATAATCATTCTCAGCAAATTGACACAGGAACAGAAAACCAAGCACTGCATGTTCTCACTCATAAGTGGGAGTTGAACAATGAGAACACATGGACACAGGGAGGGGAACATCACACACCAGGGCCTGTTGGGGATGGGGGGCTAGGGAATGGATGGCATTAGGGGAAATACCTAAAGTAGGTGATGGGTTGATGAGTGCAGCAAACCATCATAGCATGTATACCTATGTAACAAACCTGCATGTTCTCCATATATATGGTTTGTTACACACACACACACACACACATACACACACACACACACACACACATATATATATATATAAAATAGACCACTAGCTAGACTAATAAAGAAAAGAGAGAAAATTCAAATAAACAATCAGAAACCACAAGGGGCTTATTAACACTGACCCCAATGAAATACAAACAACCATCAGAGAATATTATGAACATCTGTATGCAAACAAACCAGAAAATCTAGAAAAAAATGCATAAATTCCTGGATACATACACTCTCCCAAGACTGAACCAGGGAGAAACTGAATTTCTGAATAGACCAATAATGAGCTCTGAAATTAAGGCAGTAATAAATAGCCTACCAACCAAAAAAAAAAAAAAAAAAAAAAAAAAAAAAAAAAAGGGCCAGGACCAGACAGATTCACAGCTGAATTCTGCCAAATGTACAAAGGACAGCCGGAACCATTCTTACTGAAACTATTCTAAAAAATTGAGGACAAGGGTCTCCTCCCTAACTCATTCCATGAGGCCAGCATCATCCTGATACCAAATCCTGGCAGCAACACAACAATAAAAGAAAACTTTAGGCCAATATTCCTGATATTCCTGATGAACATACATGCAAAATCCTCAACAAAATACTAGCAAATGAAATCCAGCAGAACATCAAAAAGCTAATCCACCACAATCAAGTAGGCTTTATCCCTGGGATGCAAGGTTGGTTCAACATACACAATTCAATAAATGTGATTCATCACATAGAGAACTAAAGACAAAAAACACATGATTATGTTAATATATGCAGAAAAGGCTTTTGATAAAATTCAAACTTCTGTTTACGTTAAAAACTCTCAGTAAACTAGGTATTGAAGGAACATACCTCAAAATAGTAAGTCATCTATGACAAACCCACTGCCAATATCGTACTGAAAGGTCAAAAGCAGGAAGCATTCCGCCTTGAAAACCAGCACAAGACAAAGATGCCTTCTCTCACAACTCCTCTTCAGCATAGTATGGGAAGTTCTGGCCAGGGCAATCAGGCAAGAGAAAGAAATAAAGGGCATCCAAATTGGAAAAGAGGAAGTCAAACTATCCCTGTTTGCAGATGACATGATCCTATATCTAGAAAACTCCACAGTCTCAGCCCAAAAGCTTCTTAAGCTGATAAGCAACTTCAGCAGTCTCAGGATATGAAAATCCATGTGCAAGAATTACTAGCATTCCTATACACCAACAACAGTCAAGCCTAGAGCCAAATCAGGAACAAACTCCCATTCACAACTGCCACAAAAAGAATCAAATACCCAGGAATACAGCTAACTAGGGAGGTAAAAGATCTCTACAAGGAGAACTACAAACCACTGTTCAAAGAAATCAGAAATGACACAAACAAATAGAAAAATATTCCATGCTCATGGTTAGGAAGAATCAATATCATGATTGTGGAGGATACTGCCCAAAGTAATTTATAGACTCTATGCTATTCCTATTAAACTACCATTGAGTTTCTTCACAAAACTAGGAAAAGGTATTTTAAAATTCATATGGAACCAAAAAAAGAGCTTGAATAGCCAAGGCAATCCTAAACAGTAAGAACAAAGTTGGAGGTATCATGCTATCTGACTTCATACCATACTACAGGGCTAAAGTAACCAAAACAGCATGATACTGGTACAAAAATAGACACATGGAACAGAGAGAATCCAGGAATGAGACCACACACCTATGACTATCTGATCTTTGACAAACCTGAAAAAAACAAGCAATGGAGAAAGAATTCCCTATTCAATAAACAGGACTGGGAAAACTGACTAGCCATATGCAGAAGATTGAAACTAGACTCTTTACACCATAAAAAAATTAAGATGGAAAAAGTACTTAAACATAAAACCCAAAACTATAAAAACTCTGAGACAAACAGGGCAATAGCACTCAGGACATAGGCACGGACAAAGATCTCATGATGGAGACGGCAAAAGCAATTGCAACAAAAGTAAAAATTGACAAATGGGATCTAATTAAACTAAAGAGCTTCTGCATAACAAAATAAACTATCAACACCATAAATGGATAACCTACACAATGGGAGAAAATTTTTGCGAACTATCCATCTGATAAAGGTCTGATATCTAGCATCTACAAGGAACTTAAACCAATTTATAAGAAAAAACAAACGACTGCATTAAATAGTAGGCAAAAGGACATGAATAGATACTTTTCAAAAGACATACATGCAGCCAATAATCATATGAAAAACTCAACATCATTGATCATTAGAGAAATGCAATAGAAAATCACAATGAGATACCATGTCACAACAGTCAGAATGTCTATTATTAAAAAGTCAAAAAATAACAGATGCTGGTGAGGTTGTGGAGAAAATGGTGCCTTTATATACTCTTGGTGGGAGTATAAATTAGTTCAACCATTGTGGAAGACAGTGTTTTGATTCCTCAGGGACCTAAAAGCAGACAATTTGATCCAACAATCCCATTACTGGGCATATACCCAGAGGAATGTAAATCATTCTACCATAAAGACACATGCATGTGAATGTTCACTGCAGCATGTTCACAATAGCAGAGACATAGAATCAACCTAAATGCCCATCCATGAAAGATTGGATAATGAAAATGTGGTAATATACACCATGCAATACTATGCAGCATAAAAAAGAAAAAGATCATGTCCTTGGCAGGGACATGGATGGAGCTGGAGGCCATTATCCTTAGCAAACTAACACAGGAACAGAAAACAAAATACTGCATGTTCTCATTTATAAATGGGAGCTAAATGATGAGAACACATAGACACAGAGGGGAACAACACATACTGGATTCTATCAGAGGGGTGGAGTGTGGGAGAAGGGAGAGAACCAGGAAAAATAACTAATTGGGTACTAGGCTGAATACCAGGGTGAGAAAATAATCTGTACAACAAACCCCTATGCAATAAGTTTATCTATGTAACAAACGTGCATATGTACCCATGAACACAAAATAAAAGTTAAAAAAAAAATCTGTTCCAAGATCACACAGTTAGTAGGATTAGAGCCAGCACACATTGACACTACACTATACCTAACTCATCGAATTAATGTGAGGATTAAATTGGATGATAAATGGCAAAGTGTAACCCAGAGCCTTTGCAGATAGCAAGCATTAGACAAACATTAGCTATCATTACCACTTGTCCCCACTTCCAAAAGTACTGATTAGTAACCTGTAAATTATTCCAGTTCCAATAAGCCTTCCCTGAACAACCGAACCTACCTGATTTTCCCTGATTGCATTACTGCAGTGTAAACCACATGAATTAGGGCTAGATTATATATTGTCCTTGGTAAAAGCTATGTCTTTTCCTTTGTCTGTATTCTTTCTAGTGCCTAACAAATCCATAGGGGTTCAAGAGATGTTTGTAAACTGGAATGTGCAGTGTGACGATTGGAGTCAAGTAACAGGATTAACAACTGTTCCCATGGCACAGAACTTGTCAAGCTTTAACATGCACAGGAATCACATGAGAATCTTGTACATGTGGATTCTGATTCCACAGGTCTGGGGTGGGGCCTGAAATTCTGACAAGTTCCCAGGTGATGCTGATGCTTCTGGTCTATGGACTACATTTTAAGTAGGAAGGCTATAAGGTAGTGTCTTCAGGGTCTTCTCTGTAATTGGTATGTTTGGAAAAGGCACACTTGAATCTATTTAATAAACCAAGTTATATAAGAACTTCTATTATATCGCACAACATAAAGTGAAATTGAGCATTTTATTCTCAGGGGATAAACAAAAATATGGAAATTAGACACTGGTCATGAACAACCATTCATTTAACAAGGCTTCATTTAAAACCCTACTACATGCAAAGCCTCGTGCTAATGGTTACTGTGAACAACATAAAGATGAGTTTAAGGTATAGGCTACACATTATCATGTGGACTGTCAACTTTGGTAAAGGCTTCCATTTTCTGCTCCAGTGAACTAACTGGACTTTGCATGTCCAAATTGAAATCTGAAAGGAAAGTAGTATAATTATTTATTTGTGTGCAAGAATTAGTAATACCAATTAATGCCATTTAGATTTGCTGATTGTACTGAACACTGTTTTCCACCATATATTATTGGAGTAATTGTTTGTGTCAAAGTAATTTCTGAGGGAACATAGCATAATTTATTTAAAGTCTTAGTTAGATGATCTGGATGTTCCAGCCTCTTGAATAGTAGCAGGAAACACAGGCTTTTAAATGGTATGGGGAGGTTGGGTAGGGAATTGGGGAGGGTGCTGGTAAAAGGAGGGGGAAGAAGAACAAGTTTGATTCATGAGCATAGGGTAAGAAACAACATCCTAGACATTTTTTTTTTTTTTTTTTTTGCATACGTTTCTCAAAATAAATTAACCAGGGGCAGTACAGGTTGTAGATAAACACCGTTCAGTAGTAAGAACATTGGACCAGAAGTCAGGAGACCTGCAATCTAGTCTGTCCTCTGTATCGAGCTGGTTGTGGGACCTAGGATAAGTTGTGTCACCACTCCAAGCATACCAATGTAGAGTTAATTGTACCAGTGTTAGTGTTCAAATCCAAAGATATTATCTGAGGATAATAGGTTGATGAATAAAAGTGGTGTAAAGTCAAGGTTGCATCAGTAATTATTTTGCACATTTAAATAAAAAATTCTTCTTCAAACTTTCTATGTATATGATGGAAAACCAAAGGTTATTCTCTCTTCATTCTAAGATGGGAGTGAGAGGAATATTGCTCCATGTGTAGAATACCTTTTATGCCAGAGAAAGAAGGGGTTTTAACCCACGTATCACTTAGTGATACATTCCAACATTTTAAAGGATGGCGATAGAAAAGTATTATAGGTGATTGGACTATCTACTGAAAGCAAGAAGTAATATGAACTATGTGTGTCTGTGTTTCTTGCCTCTTACATCTTAAAAATTGGAGTGTGCCAGCCGGGCGCGGTGGCTCAAGCCTGTAATCCCAGCACTTTGGGAGGCTGAGGTGGGTGGATCACGAGGTCGAGAGATCGAGACCATCCTGGTCAACATGGTGAAACCCCGTCTCTACTAAAAATACAAAAGACTAGCTGGGCGTGGTGGCGCATGCCTGTAATCCCAGCTACTCAGGAGGCTGAGGCAGGAGAATTGCCTGAACCCAGGAGGCGGAGGTTGTGGTGAGCCGAGATCGTGCCATTGCACTCCAGACTGGGTAAGAAGAGCAAAACTCCGTCTCAAAAAAAAAAAAAAAAAAAAAAAAAAAAAAAAAAAAAATTGGAGTGTGCCAAAAACCCAGTCAGAACCAATAAATGTTTCTGATCAATCTGCTCCTAATCAACTAGTGTTTTATTCATTTCCTTTTTTTTATAGATCCTAATTCTGAATCAGCTAGCTACTAGCTCCAGCTACGGGCCACATCACTTAAATCATAGTGTACTTTGGATGGTGCCTTTCTTGCAGCGTGACCATAACTCAGAACACTTCCGAATGTGCTATTTAAATATCCAACTCAGTAACCTGTAACATAAAGAACCCTTCCATGCCATTTGTTATGATAGGCAGTGAGAGGCACGACTCTGATTCTGGGGGCTCAAATGTGCAATAAATCCAATGGCACTCTGCTGGTAGTACACATAATTATAAAATATGCAGAATGCTTGTTATTAACTAGTCTCATGGAGAAGATCTACTGTGCCATGCAGGATATATTTCAGAATGGAGCTAAAAGCAGTGATTGATTTTTAAAAATTCACATCTCTTCTATCCTTCTAATCATTTAACCTCTGAGAACTAGCAAACATTTATAGACATTTAATGAAGGAGAAACAAGGCCCATTTACAAAGACTGATAAAAATTATTGTTTGCCTCTTAGGTGAAGATTAAGTCCTGGTTTTGTTTTTAATATGAAATTATTTAACACAGCATTTTTATGGTGACTATGCGGAAATAGAGACCAAGATATAAATCAGCTAGTAATTATCACGGGAGTCTTCTAATAATTATAATAACAATGAAAGCCATTTTTAATCTTTAACTGTTTGAATCCCAGTTGGATAGACTATTATTATTTGGCCAGTAGTTATCTCTAGCAGACAGGCTTTTGTATACATTAAAAATAAGACAAAAAAACACACTAAAAACATACACATAATTCCTTCATCTGCAATAAAGCTATGGCAACTAATTGTAGGACACCTGTGGAAGAAGGAATGCTCATAGGGATTGACTGAAAGCCCTTAAGGATGCCGGACTTGATTATATGGAGAGGCTGCAGGCATGTAAGAAACGGAAGAAGGCTTTGCTCGGTTGATGCTAGCTTTATGAATCTTGGTATGGTGGTTCCCAGGGTGTGATGCTGCTGGTTTCCTCTTCTAAGAGGTATTCCCAACTGTACCCACAGAGATAGCTTCACCATAACTTCATCCTTTTCTTCTTTGAAAGGGAGTCTCTTTGGGGACAGGAAATCCTAGAGCAAGCCTCTGTTAGTACTAAGTGACTCCTCACTGGAGAGTTAAGGCTGTGTACCATCAAAAATAATGGTTTCCCAAAAGTAAGGAGCCTCCAAACAAATGCTCACCTGCATAGCACCTGATTTCTTGGAAATTTCAATGAGTGGCTATAAATTCATCAGGTTACTCTTTAAAAGGAACAGTTGGAATTAAGTGGCCTTCAGTTTCCACTGTTCACTACTGGCTAGTGACATGCTCATCCTTTATCTGCCTATTTGTGTGCACAGCAAAGATTAGTATCATGATAAGCATAGAGTGTGAAGCCAAACTTCAGGAGCTTACCTCTCAGTTTTGCTACCTATTAGCTGCATGACTCTGGGTAAGGTCTTTAAAATCTCTGTGCCTCAGTTTCTTCATCTTCAAAATAGTGATAATAATAACAGTACCTAACTCATTGAGTCATCAGGATTAAATTTTAAAAGTATATAAAACACTTAGCCCAGCACTTTGCCCACGATAAAGAACCAATAGATTAAAAAAAAATTTTTTTTTCATTGTACTTTAGGTTCTGGAGTACATGTACAGATCATGCAGAATTGTTGCATAGGTACATACATGGCAAGGTGATTTGCTGCTTTCAACCCCTCATCACCTATATCTGGTATTTCTCCCCACGCTATCCCTCCCCACCCTCCCCACCCCTACTGTCCCTCCCCTAGTCCCTGCCAACTGACCACAGTGTGTGATGCTCCCCTCCCTGTGGCTACATGTTCTAATTGTTCAACACCTGCGTATGAGTGAGAACATGTGGTGTTCGGTTTTCTGTTCTTGTGTCAGTTTGCTGAGAATGACGGTTTCCAGATTCATCCATGTCCCTACGAAGGACACAAACGCATCGTTTTTTATGGCTGCGTAGTATTCCATGGTGTATATGTGCCACATTTTCCCTGTCCAGTCTATCATTGATGGACATTTGGGTTGGTTCCAGGTCTTTGCTATTGTAAACAGTCCCACAATGAAAATATGTGTGCATGTGTCTTTATAATAGAATGATTTATAATTCTTTGGGTATATACCCAGTAATGTGATTGCCGGGTCAAATGGCATTTCTGTTTCTAGGTCCTTGAGGAATCGCCATACTGTCTTCCACAATGGTTGCACTAATTTGCACTTCCACCAACAGTGTAAAAGTGTTCCTATTTCTCCACATCCTCTCCAGCATCTGTTGTCTCCTGATTTTTTAGTGATCACCATTCTAACTGGTGTGAGATGGTATCTCAATATGGTTTTGATTTGCATTTCTCTAATGACCAATGATGATGAGCATTTTTTCATGTTTGTTGGCATCATAGATGTCTTCTTTTGTAAAGTGTCTGTTCATATTCTTCACCCACTTTTGAATGGGTTTGTTTGCTTGTTTCTTGTAAATCTGTTTTAGTTCTTTGTAGATTCTGGATTTTAGCCCTTTGTCAGATGGGTAGATTGCAAAACTTTTTTCCCATTCGGTTGGTTGCTGGTTCACTCTAATTACTATTTCCTTTGCTGTGCAGAAGCTCTGGAGTTTAATTAGATCCCATTTGTCTATTTTGGCTTTTGTTGCCAATGCTTTTGATGTTTTAGCCATGAAGTCCTTGCCTAGGCCTATGTCCTGAATGGTTTTGCCTAGGTTTTCTTCTAAGGTTTTTTATGGTGTTAGGTCTTACGTTTAGATCTTTAATCCATCTGCAGTTAATTTTAGTGTAAGGTGTCAGGAAGGGGTACAGTTTCTGCTTTCTGTGCATGACTAGCCAGTTTTCCCAATACCATTTATTAAACAGGAAATTCTTTCCTGATTTCTTGTTTTTCTCAGGTTTGTCAAAGATCAGATGATTGTAGATGTGTGGTGTTGCTTCCGAGACCTCTGTTCTGTTCCATTAGTCTATGTCTCTGTTTTGGTACCAGTACCATGCTGTTTTGATTACTGTAGCCTTGTAGTATTGTTTGAAGTCAGGTAGCATGATACCTCCAGCTGTGTTCTTTTTACTTAGGATTATTTTGGCTATGTGGGCTCTTTTTTGGTTCCATATGAAGTTTGAAGTGTTTTTTTTTCCAGTTTTTGTGAAGAAGGTTATTGGTAGCTTGATGGGGATAGCATTGAATCTCTAAATTGCTTTGGGCAGTATGGCCATTTCCACAATATTGATTCTTCCTAACCATGAGCATGGAACGTTTTTCCATCTGTTTGTGTCCTCTCTTATTTCATTGAGCAGTGGTTTGTAGTTCTCTTTGAAGAGGTCCTTTATATCCTTTGTTGGTTGTATTCTTAGGTATTTTATTCTCTTTGTAGCAGTTGTGAATGGGAGTTCACTTTTGATTTGGCTCTCTGTTATTGGTGTATAGAAATGCTTGTGATTTCTGCACATTGGTTTTGTATCCTGAGACTTTGCTGAAGTTGCTTATCAGTTTAAGGAGATTTTGGGCTGAGACGATGGGGTCTTCTAAATATACAATCATGTCATTTGCAAATAGAGACAATTTGGCTTACTCTTTTCCTAATCGAATACGCTTTATTTCTTTTTCTTGCCTGATTGCTCTGGCTAGAACTTCCAATACTATATTGAATAGGAGTGGTGATAGAGGGCATCCTTGTCTTGTGCCAGATTTCAAAGGGAATGCTTCCAGTTTTTGCCCATTCAGTATGGTATTGGCTGTGGGGTTGTCATAAATAGCTTTTATTATTTTGTGGTACGTTCCATCGATATCTAGTTTATTGAGAGATTTTAGCATAAATTGCTTTGGAATTTTGTAGAAGGCCTTCTCTGCATCTATTGAGATAATCATGTGGTTCTTGTCTTTGGTTCTGTTTATGTGGTGAATTACGTTTATAGACTTGCGTATGTTGAACCAGCCTTGCATCCCCGGGATGAAGCCTACTTGATCATGATGAATAAGCTTTTAGATTTGCTGTTGCATTCTGTTGGCCAGTATTTCATGGAAGATTTTTGCATCAGTGTTCATCATGGATATTGGCTTGAAGTTTTCTTTTTTAATTGCGTCTCTGCCCGGTTTTGGTATTAGGATGATGTTGGTCTCATAAAATGAGTTGGGGAGGATTCCCTCTTTTTGTATTGTTTGGAATAGTTTCAGAAGAAATGGTACCAGTTCCTCTTTGTATGTCTGATAGAATTCGTCTATAAACCCATCTGGACCTGGGCTTTTTTTTTTGGTTGGTAGGCTATTAATTGCTGTCTCAACTTCAGCCCTTGTTATTGGTCTGTTCAAGGTTTCAGCTTCTTCCTGGTTTAGTCTTGGTAGAGTGCAAGTGTCCAGGAATTTATCCATTTCTTTCAGATTTACTGGTTTGTGTGCATAGAGTTGTTTGTAGTAATCTCTGATGGTGGTTTGTATGTCTGTGGATTCGGTGGTGATGTCCCTTTTATCGTTTTTTATTGAATCTATTTGATTCTTCTCCCTTTTCCCTTTTATTAGTCTGGCTAGCGGTCTATCTATTTTGTTGATCTTTTCAAAAAACCAGCTCCTGGATTTGTTGATTTTTTGAAGGGGTTTTTGTGCTCTATCTCCTTTAGTTCTGGTCTGATCTTAGTTATTTCTTGTCTTCTGCTAGCTTTTGAGTTTTTTTGATCTTTGCTCCTCTAACTCTTTCAATTTTGATGATAGGGTATTGATTTTAGACCTTTCCTTGCTCCTCATGTGGGCATTTATTGCTATGACTTTCCCTCTATATATACACTGCTTTAAATGTGTCCCAGAGATTCTGGTATGTTATGTCTTCGTTATCATTGGTTTCGAAGAACATCTTTATTTCTGCCTCCATTTTATTGTTGATCCAGTCAACATTCAGGAGCCAGTTATTCATTATCCATGAAGTTGTGCAGTTTTGAGTTAGTTTCTTAATCCTGAGTTCTAATTTGATAGCACTGTGGTCTCAGAGACTATTTGTTATGATTTCTGTTTTTTTTTGCATTTGCTGAGGAGTGATTTACTTCTAATTGTGTGGTCAATTTTAGAGTAAGTGTGATGTGGTGCTGAGAAGACTGTATATTCTGTGGATTTAGGATTGAGATTTCTGTAAATGTCTATTAAGTTCACTTGGTCCAGATCTGCATTCAAGTCCTGGATTTCCTTGTTGATTTTCTGTCTCATTGATCTGTCTAATATTGACAGTGGAGTGTTAAAGTCTCCCACTATTATTGTGTGGGAGTTTAAGTCTCTTTGTAGGTTATTAAGGACTTGCTTTATGTATCTGGGTGCTACTGTATTGGGTGCATATATATTTAGAATAGTTAGCTCTTCTTGTTGTATTGATCCTTTTATCATGATGTAATGCCCTTCTTTGTCTCTTTTGATTTTTGTTGGTTTAAAGTCCGTTTTTATCAGAGACTAGAATTGCCACCCCTGCTTTTTTTGGCTCTCCATTTGCTTGGTAAATCTTCTTCTAACCCTTTATTTTGAGTCTATGTGTGTCTTTGAATGTGAGATGGGTCTCCTGAAACAGCACAACAATGGTTCTTGGTGTTCTATCCAATTTTCCAGTCTGTGTCTTTTGATTGGGGCATTTAGTTCGTTTACATTTAATGTTAATATTGTTATGTGTAAATTTGATCCTGCCATTTTATCACTGGCTTGTTGTCTTGCCCTTTGGTTTGCATAATTTCTTCATTGCATTATTGGTCTTTACCATTTGGTATGTTTTTGCAGTGTCTGGTACTGGTTTTTCCTTTCTGTGTTTAGTGCTTCCTTCAGGAGCTCTTGTAGGGCAGGTCTGGTAGTGACAAAATCTCTCAGCAATTGCTTGTCTGTAAAGGATTTTATTTCTCCATCACTTATGGAGCTTAGTTTGGCTGGATATGAAACTCTGGGTTGAAAGTTCTTTTCTTTAAGGATGCTGAATATTGGCCCCCACTCTCTTCTGGCTTGTAGGGTTTCTGCTGATAGATCTGCTCTGAGTCTGATGTGCTTCCCTTTGTGGGTGACCAGACCTTTCTTTCTGGCTGCCCTTAGCATTTTTTCCTTGATTTCAACCCTGGTGAATCTGATGATTATATGCCTTGGAGTTGCTCTTCTAGAGGAGTATAGTTGTGGTGTTCTCTGTATTTTCTGTATTTGAATGTTGGTCTGCCTTCCTAGGTTGGGGAAGTTCTCCTGGATAATATCCTGAAGAGTGTTTTCCAGCTTGGATTCATTCTCCCTGTCATCTTCTGGTACACCGATCAAGCATACATTAGGTCTTTTCACATAATCCCGTATTTCTTGAAGGCTTTGTTCATTTATTTTCACTCTTTGTTCTCTTTTCTCTTTTCTTGCTCATTGTTTTATTTCATTGAGTTGATCTTCAGTCTCTGATATCCTTTCTTCCACTTAATCTATTCAGCTATTGAAACTTGTATATGCTTCACAAAGTTCTTGTGCTGTGTTTTTTAGGTCCATCAAGTCGTTCATGTTCTTCTCTAAGCTGATTATTCTAGCTAGCATTTCATCTAACCTTTTTTCAAGGTTTTTAGTTTCTTTGCATTGGGATAGAACATGTTCCTTTAACTCAGAGAAGTTTGTTACTCCACACCTTCTGAAGCCCGCTTCTGTCAGTTTGACAAATTTGTTCTCCATCCAGCTTTGTTACCTTGCTGGTGGGGAGTTGTAATTTAGTGGTGGGGGAGAGGCGTTCTGGTTTTTGATGGTTTCATTCTTCTTGCACTGGTTTCTTCCCATCTTGTTGGATTTATATAGTTTTGATCTCAGGTAGCTGCTTGAGAGGCGGCATTTCCTTTTTATGCCTGCAGAGGTGCTGCTGGGCTGCCACAGATTCAGTGGAGCTGCTGAATCTTTTATTTTTTTATTTATTTTTATTTTATTTTATTTTATTTTATTTTTTTAATTGCATTTTAGGTTTTGGGGTACATGTGATGAACATGCAAGATTGTTGCATAGGTACACACATGGCAGTGTGGTTTGCTGCCTTCCGTCCCCTCACCTGTATCTGTCATTTCTCCCCATGCTATCTCTTCCCACCTCCCCACCCCCGCCCCTCCCCCATTTTCCCCCAACGGACCCCAGTGTGTAGTGCTCCCCTCCCTGTGTCCATGTGTTCTCATTGTTCAACACCCGCCTATGAGTGAGAATATACGGTGTTTGATTTTCTGCTCTTGTGTCAGTTTGCTGAGAATGATGGTTTCCAGGTTCATCCATGTCCCTACAAAGGACGTGAACTCATCGTTTTTGATGGCTGTGTAATATTCCATGGTGTATATGTACCACATTTTCCCTATCCAGTCTATCATCGTTGGGCATTTGGGTTGGTTCCAGGTCTTTGCTATTGTAAACAGTGCTGCTATGAACATTCGTGTGCACGTGTCCTTGTAGTAGAATGATTTATAATCCTTTGGATATATACCCAGTAATGGGATTGCTGGGTCAAATGGGATTTCTATTTTTAGGTCCTTGAGGAATCGCCACACCGTCTTCCACAATGGTTGAATTAATTTACATTCCCACCAACAGTGTAAAAGTGTTCCTATTTCTCCACATCCTCTCCAGCATCTGTTGTTTCCCGATTTTTTAATGATCGCCATTCTAACTGGTGTGAGATGGTATCTCAATGTGGTTTTGATTTGCATTTCTCTGATGACCAGTGATGATAAGCATTTTTTCATATGTTTGTTGGCCTCCTGTATGTCTTCTTTTGTAAAGTATCTGTTCATATCCTTCGCCCATTTTTGAATGGGCTTGTTTGTTTTTTTCTTGTAGATCTGCTTTAGTTCTTTGTAAATTCTGGATATCAGCCCCTTGTCAGATGGGTAGGCTGCAAAATTTTTTTCCCTATTCTGTTGGTTGCTGATTCACTCTACTGACTGTTTCTTTTGCCGTGCAGAAGCTGTGGAGTTTGATTAGGTCCCATTTGTCTATTTTGGCTTTTGTTGCTGTTGCTTTTGGCGTTTTGGTCATGAAGTCCTTGCCTACACCTATGTCCTGAATGGTTTTGCCTAGATTTTCTTCTAAGGTTTTTATGGTATTAGTGAAAATGGCCATACTGCCCAAAGTAATTTACAGATTCAACGCTATTCCCATCAAGCTACCAATGACCTTCTTCACAGAACTGGAAAAAAACACCTTAAACTTCATATGGAACCAAAAGAGAGCCCGCATAGCCAAGTCAATTCTAAGCAAAAAGAACAAAGCAGGAGGCATCACACTACCGGACTTCAAACTATACTACAAGGCTACAGTAATCAAAACAGCATGATACTGGTACCGAAACAGAGATATAGACCAATGGAACAGAACAGAGACCTCAGAGGAAATACAACATACCCACAACCATCTGATCTTCGACAAACCTGACAAAAACAAGCAATGGGGAAAGGACTCCCTGTTTAATAAATGGTGTTGGGAAAACTGGCTAGCCATGTGCAGAAAGCAGAAACAGGACCCCTTCCTGACACCTTACACCAAAATTAACTCCAGATGGATTAAAGACTTAAACATCAGACCTAATACCATAAAAACCTTAGAATCTTTTATTTATTCAGGAAAATTAGGCCAACTTCTGCAGCGGTGGCTGCCCTTCCCCCCGCTGAGCTCAATCCTTCCTGGTCGCTCTCTAACTGATGTTCTGGGTGCAAAACTCTGGAGTGAGAGTTTTTTAACCTGCTGGGCTTTGTGCAGGAGGGACCTGTCCTGCCGTATGGGCTGTTTCCCTTTTTCAGTTCCCCTTCTTTCTGGGGGTGGATGTCATTGTCCAGCTGGCTTTCTGGCTTTTGCGTCAGCCATTGCTTCCACCTAGATCTATGCTGACAGCCCCCCCGCGGCACTGGCCAAAGTTGCTGTTCTGCCCTGCTCAGGCAGCTCACTGAGGCTTTTCAGCCTGATGAAGATCTCCTGTTCTGTGGGTTGTAGAGGGCTTGGGAGGAGTGCTGTATCCAAACCGAAGTCCCAGAGGGGGAGATTCCCCAGTCTTCTGGTTGGTTGCACATACCTCCTGGGTGGGGCAGCCCCCCACCTTGCCTCAACTTGCCCTATTTGGTTTATACCCACTGTCCGACCAGACCCACAGAATGAACCTGGTACCTCTTTTGGAATTGCGGAGACCACTCGGCTTCTGCATCTTTCTTGCTAGGAGCTGCTTTCTGGAGCTGCTTCTTTTTTTTTTTTTTTTTTTTTATTGCATTTTAGGTTTTGGGGTACATGTGATGAACATGCAAGATTGTTTCATAGGTACACACATGGCAGTGTGGTTTGCTGTCTTCCGTCCCCTCACCTGTATCTGTCATTTCTCCCCATGCTATCTCTTCCCACCTCCCCACCCCCCGCCCCTCCCCCATTTCCCCCCAACGGACCCCAGTGTGTAGTGTGGAGCTGCTTCTTATTCGGCCATCTTGGGATTCACCCCCACCCCCGCCACAAACAAACCTATACTTGAAAATTTTGAGATCTAGTAGATGTCTAGATGTCTAGTTGTCTGTTGAGGAAGTTTTCCATACGCTGCCAGTTTTTTTTTTTTTTTTAATTAGCGAGGATTCTTTGTTGCAAGGGACAGAAACCTGACTAAAATTGACTTGAAAGAAAGACATTATTGGTTTAAGTAACTGAAAAATCTGGAGATCAAATGAGGTCAGAATTCAGTCTCTTTCTTTAGCCCTTGTCTCTGCTTTATAAGTATCATATTTTGACTTAGACTCTGTGCTTCAATGTCTTAGTCTATAAAATGGGATAATAAATCTACTTCATGGGATTATTGTGAAGAGTGAGTTAATGTACATGAGGTGCTTCCAACAGGACTTGGCACATAGTAAGCCATATATAACTGTTAACTATTATTGTTGTTATTATTATGTTAATATCCAATGTCTTCTTCCCATATTTTCCCTTTACTCTTTCACAGCCCTTCTCCCTTTCGCTTCTACCCTCAACTGCCTCTTTTATTCTCTTTCCTACGGTCCCTTCCCTACCTATTCTCTTTCTTCTACTTGATAAATTATTACTACCCTCCTCACTCATGAATTCTCATGACTCCTATCTATAGAGATGTTATGTTGGGTGGGATTCTATGTCAGGTATGAGCAAGCAAAAGCACAGGGGATGCAGTGGATGGTACGAGAGTATCAATGAACACTTTCATTTATTTCACTGAAGTTCTGCCTTTTCATCAACCTTATCCTCTCTCAAAACTTCTATTTTATAAAATGTTTCATGGTTAGGATTTATTATATATTTTCTATGAGTGTCTGTAAGACACTGTACTGGGTACTTTTAACACTCTGCTTCATTTAAGAAATGAGTCTAAATACCCCACTTCAGATACACTCTTTTGATTCCAACATAAGCTTGGCACAGATGGGCATCATGATTGTCTGACTCATTCCAGAGCCCTGCCACTCTCCTACTCTTCTCTGGTTCACTCTCTTCCCAGGAGTCTAGTGGCCACCTGTTCTCCCTTGCCTATCTTAAACTTCCTTCTGGGGCACCTCACTGAGTTCTGCTTGGATCATAAAATATAAACCATCCTTTTCCTATTTCTCAAAAATTAAAAGCACCAAAAGGTACCATATCCTAGGGCTCTGATCTCTTCTGGGTGACAATAGGCCAACCAGATAAACGAATCCCAGATAACATATTATCCTTCCATAGAAATGGAATGTACCTGTTACCAGGAAGCCCTAAGGGATTTGGACTTTCACCATGATAGTCCAAGGAAAAAAGAAATATGTGGGCATGAATTTTCTTCTCAAATCACATTTGGTAGACAGTTTTGTATTCCACTGCTACCAGCCTGCAGAAAGTTGAATTTTGAAGAGTCTCTGCCATGTTATCCTACTGGCCACTTCTTGACTTCCCCAAAGTCCTTTTCCATTCTGACTTTACTAAAAACAAAGTGTTACTGAGCTAGGTTTTAAGCTGCGGGGATTTTCTGGTTGGCCTCATTCACATCAAAGCAGCAAAGACTCGTTCTTTATGAGAACCATTTATTCATCTTTCCTTGGAGAGAGAATCCCCAGGAAAAAATACCTTGGTAAAAATCATTCTGGAGCTCTAAATGATTTTGCTTTTGCTTTTTTAGGGTGTGGGGTGCGGAGAGGTCTTCAAAGGTCGTTTTTAGGTTGGAAGAAGTCCTTTGTACTGACTAGTCAGCAAGTAGGAGATTGAAGACTGTTTGGAAATAAAGGTGTGGAGGTGAGGTGACATCAAAACTACCTGCCTGTGCTATTGTATTGGTGTCCATAGCTGGAACCTATTCTGCAGCCCATCTTTAAAAGTAATTTGTAGTACATCCAGGCACAAATCCAATTAAAAAGCAGAAAGAGATTTGCATGCATAAAAATAACTCTGATGCATGGTTTTTAAAAATGATCCTGATAGCTAAAATTCAAAGGCCTTTCTTTGTGAGGGTCCCTATATTGAGTGGGTTAGCTGATGTGTGAGTCTCTGTTCCAAAGAATTTGACAGATTAGATGAAATTACATCCTCAAAGCTCAGTGTGGCTTGGTGGTCAGGAACAAAATAAAACTTGACACACAGCTAGATGCTAGGTTTGGTAATTTATCCCTCTGGAGAAACTTCATTCTTTGAATTCTGGTTAGCCTGAGGCGAAGTCAGATCTCCAAGCACACAGCACAGTGTTTGGCACCTAGTAGGTGCCCAATAAATATTGTTGATCCAAGGGCAGCCAAAGCTCTCCTTTGGTCTCTGGCAGGCATTGCTTGTTGCCTACCCAATATCTATTTCCTCCTTCTTTGCTAACACAATCCTGGTTTTGTTTAAGGTGGCAATGTGCCCAGCTAGATACTCTGTTTCCCAGGTTCCCTTGCAACTGGTATTGAGTAAGGTGGGCTATGTAATACAGTTCTGGCCAACGAGATGTAAATTGGAAACAAGCATGTAGGTGAAAGCCGGGTGATAAGGATGGGGAAGCAAAAAGGAAGAGCTTAGGTCTTTGATGATATTCTTTTATATTTTCTCTTAAAATTTTACCTTTTCTTTCCCTTTATGAAAAACAATTTCAACTTTTATTTGTGATTCAGAGGTACCTGTGTAGGTTTGTTATCTGAGTATATTGTGTGATGCTGAGGCTTGGGGTATGATTGCTCTGGTCACCCAGGTACTGAGCATAGCACCCAACAGTTTTTCAACCCTTGTCTCCTTCTCCCCAGCTCCCAGTAGTAGTTCCCAGTGTCTGTTGTTGCCATTTGATGGCATTCTTGAGCAGCAGAAGCAATGCCTACAACTACCTGCTTGGAGGCTTTTGTTATGTAAAAAATAAAATCCCAACTTATTTAAACCACAGATAGTCCAGATTTGCTACTTGCAGCCTTCTGATCTTAATAGATATATATCTTCCTACCACCAGGTTTCCACCACCTTCCAGGCTATTCAGTTCCTGGTTATTGAGTTCTCCTCAGTAGGGTGCTTCATCCAGGCCAGCCTGCTAATGCCAGTGTGCCCAGTTTCAGGTCTTTCCTGATCTCCATTCACTACCACCAGGAAAACCAATACAGCTTAACCTGTTCTGTGTTCTGTTTCCCTCAGGGACTTGTGAAGTGATAGAAGCTAATTGAATAAATGCCTATGTCTTAAAGCTTTAAGTTACAGCAGAGTTCTCTACTGTGGTAGCCTCAAAGGGCAATCCCCCTCTCTGCGGTAACAATTGGGTTTTGATAGCTGTGGTAGGGAAACCAACAGACACACTTTGAGTCAGAGAAAGACTTTGGATGCTCATTAACCCTACCTTAGAAGTGGCTACCTTCAAAAGGTCTGGCTCCATTTGAAACTATTATGGGGATGACTTTTTATTACATTCACAGATTTTATTTAAATTGTCAGTAATATTTGCATGATCCTGAAAAGTAATGCAAAAAAGAGCACTGGATAAGATCCTTTGCAAAAATGTAAAAGTTATTGTGCTATATAAATTGAGAACATGTTGATGTCTAATGCAAATAATTTTTTTCAGACATATATCCTTACACACACGCACACACTCCTTTGAGAAGAGGGAGTAAGAGAAACAGAATTTAGAAGCCATTTAAAGCTGAACATTGATGAATTGCACATAGTGGGTTCCCTTTGTTTGGTTCTGTGTCCTAGCAACCTATGTCTCTATAGTGTTTTCTGACCTTCATTAGTTAATCTACTCTATGTGGACTTGTATTGAGATACTCATAATGAAAAACTATAAGTTATATAGTTACTAGCCCAGAAGACTCAAAATATACATTTGCTGTAACTTGACAATAAACCAAAAAGCAAAAGCACTGGCAGAACCATAGCTGGTGAAACAAGTGAAAGGATTGCATTTCATCCCATAACTTCCAAGGTGTTCCCCACTCTAGAAAGAAGAGGGGCATGCCAAGTAATGAATTGATAATATTTTTGTGCTATAGGAGAGAGAATTCCAACCCTTAGATCTGTTCATCTTTCTCACAATTTGCTCTCAGTTATTTTCCTCACCATTTTTATCCTCTCTCAATGTCTCTTTTTCTCTTATGTCTTAATGCAGCATTTCAATATAAGCTATGGAATTTCTTAGAACAGGAAAAAGACCAAAATCAGTATGAAATATAAATGGCTTTAAATATCTCCAGAATATGTCATAAAGAAGCAGGAGAGAGGAACATTTTAGAACAGAGAAGATAAAAAATATTTTTAAAAGTACACTTAAAAAGATAAAAGAATGTTTTCCTCATGGGTGGAATTTGGCAGGGACTTAGGTGGGTGTACCTTACCAACCTCAGAAATTTCTCAGGCAAATTGATTTACATATCTTGGTGGGGAGGGGGTGGAGTGTGGTCATGTGGAAGGGTGAAGGAGGGAGGAGCCTGTGTCTCTTTTAGTCTCACAAGGTTTCTCATGGGAACTGTACGTCCAGGAAAGGAGATGTAGTGGTCAGTTAGGAGAAATCAGACTTTTTAGTGTCCTTATCCAAACCTAATATTGGGAAAATTCTTTTATTAGGGATTCTCCAATTTCACTGTGCCACAGAAACGTCCAATGGTTCAAGGCACCTAAGACTCCAGATTCCCAGGTCTTACTTGTACAAATTCTGATGCACTTGGTCTGTAGTGGGTCCCTGTAATTTCCATTATTTATTATTATCATTATACATTATATATATATATATATATATATATATATATATATATATATATATATTATACTTAAAGTTCTGGGATACCTGTGCAGAACGTGCAGGTTTGTTACATAGCTATACACTTGACATGGTGGTTTGCTGCACCCATCAACCCATCATCTACATTATTTCTCCTAATGCTATCCTTCCCCTAGCCCTCGACCACCCAACAGGCCCTGGTGTGTGGCGCTCTCCTCCCTGTGTCCATGTGATCTCATTGTTCAACTCCCACTTATGAGTGAGAACATGCAGTGTTTGGTTTTCTGTTCCTGTGTCAGTTTGCTGAGAATGATGGCTTCCAGATTCATCCATGTCCCTGCAAAGGATGTAAACTCATCCTTTTTTATGGCTGCATAGTATTCCATGGTGTATACGTGCCACATTTTCTTTGTCCAGTGTATCATTAATGGGCATTTGGGTTGGTTCCAAGTCTTTGCTATTGTGAATAGTGCTGCAATAAACATATGGGTGCCTGTATTTTTATAACAGAATGATTTATAATCCCTTGGGTATATAACCAGTAATGAGATTGCTGGGTCAAATGGTATTTCTGGTTCTAGGTCCTTGAGGAAATGCCATACTGTCTTCCACAATGGTTGAACTAATTTACACTCCCACCAACAGTGTAAAAGCATTCCTATTTCATCATATCCTCTCTAGCATCTATTGTTTCCTGACTTTTTAATGATCGCCATTGTAACTGGCATGAAAGGGTATCCCATTTTGGTTTTGATTTGCATTTCTCTAATGTCCAGTGATGATGAGCTTTTTTTCATGTTTGTTGGCTGCATATATGTCTTCTTTTTTTTTTTTTTTTTTTTTTTTTTTTTTTTTTTTTTTTCTTTGAGACGGAGTTTCGCTCTTGTTACCCAGGCTGGAGTGCAATGGCGCAGTCTCGGCTCACCGCAACCTCCGCCTCCTGGGTTCAGGCAATTCTCCTGCCTCAGCCTCCTGAGTAGCTGGGATTACAGGCACGTGCCACCATGCCCAGCTAATGTTTTGTATTTTTAGTAGAGACGGAGTTTCACCATGTTGACCAGGATGGTCTCCATCTCTTGACCTTGTGATCCACCCGCCTCGGCCTCCCAAAGTGCTGCGATTACAGGCTTGAGCCACCGCGCCCGGCTTTTGTGTCTTCTTTTATTTCCTTGAGGAGTGGTTTGTAGTTCTTGAAGAGGACCGTCATATCACATTCCTTGTGAGTTGTATTCCTAGGTATTTTATTCTCTTTGTAGCAATTGTGAATGGGAGATCACTCATGATTTGGTTCTCTATTTGTCTATTATTAGTGTATGGGAATGCTTATGATTTATGCACATTGATTTTGTAGCCTGAGACTTTGCTGAACTGAAGTTGCTTATCAGCTTAAGAAGATTTTGGGCTGAGATGATGGGGTTTTCTAAATATACAATCATGCCATCTGCAAACAGCGACAATTTGACTTCCTCTCTTCCTTTTTGAATATCCTTTATTTCTTAATCTTGCCAGATTGCCCTGGCCAGAACTTCGAATACTCTTGAATAGGAATGGTGAGAGAGGGCATCTTTGTCTTGTGCTGGTTTTCAAAGGGAATGCTTCCAGCTTTTGCCCATTCAGTATGATACTGGCTATTGGTTTGTCATAAATAGTACTTATTATTTTGAGATACATTCCATCAATACCTAGTTTTATTGGGAGTTTTCAGCATGAGGGGTGTTGAATTTTATTGAAGGCCTTTTCTGCATCTATTGAGATAACCATGTGGTTTTTGTCATTGGTTCTGTTTATGTGATGGGTTGTGTTTATTGATTTGCATATGTTAAAACAACCTTGCATCCCAGGAATGAAGCTGCCTTGATTGTGATGGTTAAGCTTTTTGATGTGCTGCTGGATTCGGTTTACCAATATTTTATTGAGGATTTTCGCATCAATGTTCATCAGGGATATTGCCCTGAAATTTTCTTTCTTGTTGTTGTTTCTCTGCCAGGTTTTGGTGTCAGGATGATCCTGGCCTCATAAAATGAGTTAGAGAGGACTCCCTCTTTTTCTAATGTTTGGAATCATTTCAGAAGGAATGGTACCAGCTCCTCTTTGTGTCTCTGGTAGAATTCGACTGTGAATCCACCTGGTCCTTGGCTTTTTTTAGTTGGTAGGTTATTAATTACTGCCTCAATTTCATAACTTCTTATCAGCGTATTCAGGGATTCGACTTCTTCCTGGTTTAGTCTTAGGAGTGTGTATGCGTCCAGGAATTTATCCATTTCTTCTAGATTTTCTAGTTTATTCACGTAAAGATGTTTATAGTATTCTCTGATGGTAGTTTGTATTTCTGTGGGTGCAATGGTGATATCTTCTTTATTATTTTTTATTGTGTCAATTTGATTCTTCTCTTTTTTCTTCTTTTTTAGTCTGGCTAGTGGTCTATCTATTTTGTTAATCTTTTCAGAAAACCACCTCTTGGATTCATTGATTTTTTTGAAGGGATTTTCATGTCTCTTATCTCCTTCAGTTCTCATCTGATCTTATTTCTTTACTTTTGTTAGCTTTTAAATTTTTTTGCTCTTCCTTCTCTAGTTCTTTTCATTGTGATGTTAGAGTGTTAATTTTAGATCTTTACCATTTTCTCCTGTGGGTATTTAGTGCTATAAATTTCCCTCTAAGCATTGCTTTAGCTGTGTCCCAGAGATTCTGGTACACTGCGTTTTTGTTCTCATTGTTTTCAAAGAACTTATTTATTTCTGCCTTAAATTATTTATTTACCCAGTAGTCATTCAGGGTCAGGTTGTTCAGTTTCCTTGTAGTTGTGTGGTTTTGAGTGAGTTTCTTAACCCTGAGTTCTAATTCGATTGCACTGTGGTCTGAGAGGCTGTTTATTCTTATTTCTGTTCTTTTGCATTTGCTGAGGAATGTTTTACTTCCAATTATGTGGTCAATTTTAGAATAAGTGCAATGTGGTGCTGAGAAGAATGTATATTCTGTTGATTTTGGGGTGGGGAGTTCTGTAGCTGTCTATTAGGTCTGCTTTGTTAATAATAAATTAATATACTTGTTAATTTTCTGTCTCGTTGATCTGTGTAATATTGACAGTGGGGTGTTAAAGTCTCCTACTATTATTGTATGGGAGTCTAATTCTCTTTTAGGTCTCTAAGAACTTGCTTCATGAATCTGGGTGCTCCTGTATTGGGTGGATATATATTTAGGATAATTAGCTCTTCTTGTTGCATTGATCCCTTTACCATTATGTAATACCCTTCTTTGTCTTTTTTGATCTTTGTTGCTTTAAAGTCTGTTTTACCAGAGACTAGGATTGCAACCCCTGCTCCTTTTTGCTTTCCATTTGTTTTGTAAGTATTCCTTCATTCCTTTATTTTGAGCTTATGTGTGTCTGTATGTGAGCTGGGTCTCCAGAATACAGCACAACAATGGGTCTTGATTCTTTGTCCCATTTACTGTTCTGTGTCTTTTAATTGGGCCATTTAGCCCATTTACATTTAGGGTTAATATTGCTATGTGTGAATTTGATCTTGTCATTATAATGCTATTTGGTTACTTTGCTCATTAGTTGCAGTTTCTTCATAGTGTCAATGGTGTTTACAGTTTGTTGTGCTTTTTTCAGTGGCTGGTACTGGTTTTTCCTTTCCATGTTTAGTGTTTCCTTCAGGAGCTCTTGTAAGGCAGGCCTCATTGTGACAAAAATCTCTCAGCATTTGTTTGTCTGTAAAGGAGTTTATTTCTCCTTCACTTATGAAGCTTAGTTTGGCTGGATATGAAATTCTGGGTAGAAAATTCTTTCATTTAAAGATGTTCAATATTGCCCCCCCCCAGTCTCTTCTGGCTTGTATGCTTTCTGTAGAGAGATCCACTGTTAGTCTGAGGGGCTTTCCTTTGTGGGTAACCTGACCTTTCTCTCTGGCTGCCCTTAACATTTTTTCTTTCATTTCAACCTTAGTGAATCTGATGATTATGTGTCTTTACGTTCTTCTCAAGGAATATCTTTGTATTTTCTCTGTATTTCCTGAATTTGAATGTTGGCTTGTCTTGATAGGTTGAGGAAGTTGTCTTGGATAACATCCTGAAGAGTGTTTTCCAAATTGGGTCCATTCTCCCCGTCACTTTCACGTACACCAATGAAGCATAGGTTTGGTCTTTTCACATAGTCTCATATTTCTTGGAGGCTTTGTTTCTTTTTATTCTTTTTTTCTGTAATCTTGTCTTCATGCTTTACTTCATTAAGTTGATCTTCAGTCTCTGATATCCTTTCTTCCATTTGATCTATTAGCCTATTGATACTTGTGTATGCTTCATGAAGTTCTCATGCTGTTTTTCAGCTTCATCGGGTTATTCATGTTCTTCTCTAAACTGTTTATTCTAGTTAGTAATTCCTCTAACCCTTTTTTCAGTTTCTTAGCTTCCTTGCATTGGGTGAGAACATGCTCCTTTAGCTTGGAGGAGTTTGTTATTTCCACCTTCTGAAGCCTACTTCTGTCAATTTGTCAAACTCATTCTTCATTGACTTTTGTTCCATTACTGGCGAGGAGTTGCAATCATTTGGAGGAGAAGAGGCATTCTGGTTTTGGGAATTCTGGTTTTCAGCCGTCTGTGCTGGTTTTTCCTCATCTTTGTGTATTTATCTACCTTTGGTCTTTGATGTTGGTGACCTTTGAATGGGGCTTTTGTGTGAACATCCTTTTTGTTGATGTTGATGGTATTTCTTTCTGTTTGTTAGTTTTCCTTGTAACAGTCATGCCCCTCTGCTACAGGTCTGCTGGAATTTGCTGGAGGGCCACTCCAGACCCAGTATGCCTGGATATCACCAGCAGTGGCTGCAGAACAGCAAAGATTGCTGCCTGTTCCTTCCTTTGGAAGCTTTGTCTCAGAGGGGCACCCACCAGATGCCAGCCAGAGCGCTGCTGTATGAGGTGTCTGTCAACCCCTGCTGGGAGGTGTCTCCTAGTCAGAAGGCAGGAGGGGGTCAGGGACCCACTTGAAGAGGCAGTCTATCTCTTAGCAGAGCTCAAGTGCTATGCTGAGAGATCTGCTAGTCTCCTCAGAGCTGGCAGGCAGGAACGTTTAAGTCTGCTGAAGCTGCACCCACAGCCATCCCTTCCCCAAGGTGCTCTGTCCCAGGGATATGGGAGTTTTAGCTATAAGCCCCTGACTGGGGCTGCTGCCTTTCTTTCAGAGATGCCTTGCCCAGGGAGGAGGATTCTGGAGAGGCAGTCTGGCTACAGCAGCTTTGCTGAGCTGTGGTAGGCTCTGCCCAGTTAGAACTTCCTGGTGACTTTGTTTACACTGTGAGCGGAAAACCACCTACTCAAGCCTCAGTAATGGTGAATGCCCCTCCCCCCACCAATCTCGAGAGTCCCAGATCAACTTCAGATTGCTGTGCTAGCAGTGAGAATTTCAAGCTACTGGATCTTAGCTTGCTGGGTTCCATGGGGGTAGGGTCTGCTGAGCTAGACCACTTGGCTCCCTGGCTTCAGCCCTCTTTCCAGGGGAGTGAACAATTCTGTCTTGCTGGCATTCCAGGTGCCACTGGGGTATGAAAGAGAACTTATGCAGCTAGCTCAATGTCTGCCCAAACAGCTGCCCAGTTTTGTGCTTGAAACCCAGGGCCCTGGTGGCGTATGCACCCAAGGGAATCTCCAGGTCTGTGGCTTGTGAAGACAGTGGGAAAAACATAGTATCTGGGTTGGAGTGCACTGCACCTCATGGCACAGTCCCTCAAGGCTTTCCTTGACTAGGGGAGGGAGTTCCTCAACTGCTTGTGCTTCCTGTGTGAGGCAAAGCTCCACCCTGCTTCAGCTCGCCCTCCATGGGCTGCACCCACTGTTGAACTGGGTACCTCAGTTGCAAATGCAGAAATCACTTTCCTTCTGTGTTGATCTTGCTGGGAGCTGCAGACTAGAACTGTTCCTATTCAGCCATCTTGCCAGCTACTCATATTTTCATTCTTAATCTGTCATTATTATGTTTTTTTTTTTTTTTTTTTTTTTAGACAGAGTTTCACTCTGTTGCCCAGGCTAGAGGTGCAGTGGCTGTCTCAGCTCACTGCAACCTCTACCTCCTGAGTACAATGATTCTCTTGCCTCAGTCTCCCAAGTAGCTCGGATTATAGGTGCAGGCCACCACACACAGCTAATTTTTATATTTCTAGTAGAGACAGGGTTTTGCCATGTTGTCCAGGCTTATTTAAAATTTCTGGCCTTAAGTGATCTGCCCACCTTGGCCTCCCAAAGTGGTGGGATTATAGGCAAGAGCCACTGCTCCCGGCCTGTAATTTCCATTATTAATAAAGGTATCAAATGATTCTTCCACTATTCATCTGAGGATTGAATTGTGAGAAATGCTGCCTTTTGTGACGGGGAGAGGTAGTCTTCTCTTCTGCCTCCTTCTGGACTCTAAAGCAGAAGGTTTTCCTATTTGTAGAAAAACTGAGCAGTGAAGGAAGCAAATGTTTCCAACTGAAATGGTGCCAGCTAGTGCATTTGTGATAAGACAATGGGATTGTTTTTCAGATGTCAGAAAAATTTATTTCTGTGACTGAGGTGCATGGACATGTAGCCCTGTGAGGGAAGGGAAAGAGGAGGGCGACCCGGGGGGGTTATGTAATACCACAGATCATTGTTTCCTTTTGCTTTAATTTTCCTTTATGTATATATTCTGAAAGATCCCTTTTAACCCCAAGACAGTCATGTAATTATAAATAATGCCTAGGCTAGTGGTTCTCAAAGTGTGTTCCTTGAACTAGCAGCATTGGCATCACCTGGGAACTTGTTAAAAATGCAGATTCTCAGGGTTCCAACTGTAGACTTAATGAAGCAGAAACTCTGGGGCTGAGGCCCAGTAATTGGTGTTTTAACAAGTCCTCCAGATGATTTCTGATGCATGCTAGAGTTGATTCTTGAACTCTAGCATGTATCAGAAATCATCTGATACGTAGGCAACCAACTACCTTATAAACTCTCCAAGGCCAGAATCTGAGTCCTGTACATCTTGTGTGTCCCTATTCCTATCCAGCCTCCACCATGGGATATGGTGTTCATCACAGAGCAGGTGATCATTAAATTATTCCTCTAAGCAGCTGCTATTCTTTAGTATTTTAATTCCTTCATTTTCTTGAATTCCTTCATTTTCAGTAAGAAAACTAAAATTTTATCAGTTGATCTTGATAATCATCTTATGAAGTTGGTGGAGCAGGCAATTTTCAGGATGTTAGGGAAGGAGCTGGGAAGGCTATATTTGTAACATATTCCTAGGGCATTCTGATGATAAGTAAGCTTTACTAAGCACCATAGGAAAAGGAATGTGTGGCTAGGTTTAAGGTACCATGACAAGCTTGTTGAATCTTAGGACCCACTTCTGTAAAATGGGATTATGACACCTGCTCTAGCAACTTCATAAGATTACTATAAAGATCAACAGAGATGATTTCTTTTTATTACTTAAAGAACATACAAGCAATCTCAGAACACACATTCTCCCTTCTTTTCAAATACTGGCATTCTTTGGCCACTCAGAAGTTCAGTATTATTATTAGAGACACTAAAACCTTCTGAAGAAAATTTATTTCCACGAACAATGATGCCATAGACAAGCAAAGTGTCTTCAATGTGAGGATGCAAATGAACATTTAGTATGCCAAGATCATATTATGCAAAATAAATAGCTCTCAACTGCAGTGCTTAAGGACACTGTTCTGGCAACCGTTATTATCTTAGCCATGACTTTCACCTAAGCTATTCTGAGTGCTACAAAAGTTTGGGTACATATTCAGATATTAATCCTACTGTGTTGAGATTAGCTGAGCCCAGGGTGGCCTGCTTGGGAAGAAGTCAATACAAATATAGTAAAAGTAGAATTGACATGGATATTGCAGTGTAGTGTACTGAAAAGAACACTAGACTAGAACAAGAGACTTCAAAAACTTGATAATCTCGGCCTTGAGTAAGTCACTTAGCATCTCTAGGTTTCAGCTCATAAAATGAAGAATCAGTCTCCCGAGAGTGTAATGAAGATTAAGTAAATCCAGGTGTGAAAAGTATGGACAAGTTGAAAGTATTGTTACATTAAATTTTGTTTAACCAGAAACTTCAGCTAACAGAATTGTCCTCTTCCCTTGTCCTTGACTTAAAAGAGGCAATACACAAAAAACCTCTCACATTGGAAATTTCACCAAAGCTGTGTCCAGAACTCAGTTCAGGCATAGTTTTACCTATCTTTATTTCTAACTCTGGACATTAAAAACAGATGTTCAAAATAATAACCCAAAAATCCTGCAAGAGCCTCAAATACCAAACAAAGATCCAATCATATTTTTAAGGTGGGACATGAAGCCAGACATTTCAGAAAATATGCCCGAAGTAGGCCAAACTAAATACATTGTTTCAACATTCTTCTAGTTTCAGCTAAACCTAGTTTGTCAGATTATTTTAATTAGAATAGTCAATTCCCTGAAAATTTTGATGAACTAATCCTCAGTGACCTCATTTTTTAATAATAAAAAAGAGTGTATATAATTTGGCATTCTACCATAGAACAAGTTTGGTGGCCAGACCAAAAGCATCACCAAAAAAAAAAAAAAAAAAAATGAATTTTTTTTAAAATACAGTTTAGGGGCAAAAGATGAACATGAAATAAAGTGAGACTATAGTAAAAAGAAGAAATGTCCGCATGTTTTGGTTTCTGTCTAAAACCTTACAGTGTCTTTTTAAGATGAACTCAGGAGTGTTGCTATGATTGAGAATCAACAAAGTGATGACTGATTTGCCCTGGGACCCTATTTGAAGCTATGATATTCATTTGTGAAGTGTGAGTTGCTGATCTTCATTTGATTCTTTTTCTCTGGTTGCAAAATGGAGTTACAAATGTCTGCAATCCTTCAAGCTTTCAGTTTTGTGCACAGTTGGGAACGGAGAACCTTGATTTATCAAATAGTCTAATTTAACAGAGTGCTTCCCTATTCACTTTATAGGGATTTGTGATTTTCAAAGAGTATATAAAGCAAAATATAATTATAATGTTGTATCAATTTGGGCATACTTTAATCTTTCTTTGGTAATTTAAGGAGGTACTTCAAGGCTTTAAAGGGTTCCTGAGCCATGAGGTGGAACACCAGGTCTCCATACGTTGTTGATGTGCAGAGGGCTGGCTAATAGAGAAGTCTTTGGGGAATTAACGTGCTGGGAAATCAGCTTTGTTGTGCTATTCTACTGGGGCTTGAAGGGATGCTGTCTGAATTAGTTAGAATATTCTCCGCCCACTCCTCTCTTCCTCTGCCAGCTCCTCTCAGCCCTCTTCACCTCACATACTTCTGTACTTTCATCTGCCTGCTGTTTTTGAAACTTCCATTTCATTGAAATAAAGCAATTCCATATGAAAGGAGGAAGCTTTGAACCAACATCCAAGCTTGAAATCTGTTGGCTGTATATAAAAAATTATTATTATTATTATTTTTGGAGATGGAGTTTCACTCTTGTTGCCCAGGCTGGAGTGCAATGGCGCGATCTCGGCTCACCACAACCTCCGCCTCCCGGGTTCAGGCAATTCTCCTGCCTCAGCCTCCTGAGTAGCTGGGATTACAGGCACGTGCCACCATGCCCAGCTAATTTTTTTTTGTATTTTTAGTAGAGACAGGGTTTCATCATGTTGACCAGGATGTTTTGAAGTATATATATATCATGGAATGGTTAGATACAGCTAATTACAAATTTATTATTTTTGTGGTGAGAGCACATAACATCCACTGTCTTTACATTTTTCATGAATGAATATTGTTAACTATAGTAACTTTGCTGTACAATAGATTTCTTGAAATTTCTTCCTTCTATGTAATTGTAATTAGGTATCTTTTGACCAACTTCTTCCCATCATCTACTCCCCTTCCTAACCACCCTATCCTCTGGTAATCACCATTTTACTCTGTACATCTATAAGATCATTGTTTTTATATTCTATTGTATGACTGAGATCATGTAGCGTGTGTATTTCTGTGCCTGGCTTATTTCACTTAATGTAGAAGACACAAATAAATAGGAATATATCCCACATTCATGGATTGGGAGGAATTAACATTGTTAAAATATCCATACTACCCAAAGCAAACTACAGACTCAATGCAATCCCTATCAAAATACTAATAATATTCTTTATAAAAATAGAAAAAACAATGCTAAAATTTATATGGAACCGCAAAAAATCCCAGAATAGCCCAAGCAATGCTGAGCAAAAAGAACAAAGCCGGAGGCATCACATTACTTAATTTCAAAGTATACTACAAAGCCATAACAACCAAAATAGCATGAAACTGGCATAAAAACGGACACGTAGACCAATGGAAGAGAATAGAAAGCCCAGAAATAAATCCATGCATTTACAGCCAATTGATTTTTTGGCAAAGATGCCAAGAGCACACATTTGGGAAAAGGACAACCTCTTTAATAAACGGTGTTGGCAAAGCTGGATATCCACAGGCATAAGAATGAAATTAGACCCCTATCTCTCACCATATGCAAAAATAAACTCAAAACTTACTAAAGACTTAACTGTAAGACTGGAAACTATTAAAGTACTGGAAGAAAACATAAGGGAAACACTTTAGGACATTGATGTAGGCAAAGATTTTATGGCTAAGACCTCAAAAGAACTGGAACAAAAACAAAAATAGACAAATGGGACTGTATTAAAGTAAAAAGCTTCTGCACAGCAAAAGAAACAATCAACAGAACTTACAGCATGGGAGAAAATATTTGCACACTATACATGTGACAAGGGATTAATATCCATTGACTCTTCTAAATGACTCATTTTGAGGACAATAAAAACAAATGGTGGTATAGTCCTTGTCTAGGGTTTCTGAGTGCATCTGCCACCTGGTGAGGAGGGGACTCTTCCAAGAAGCCAACACTGATCCTGTACTTTGGTGAGTCCAGAATATTCACCATTGTACATGGAACTGCTTCTGCGCTCTCATCAAAGAGGCTGCTGTTTTACCTGGAATTCTGGGCTATCTGTGATCGCTAAAGCATTGACTGCTTATGAAGCCTGCAGCCCGTGGGGACCTAGGTAACTGTTTTGTTCAAAATGACCGCTGACTTTTCTTACTGTGAGTCAAAGCTTGATTCGAATTTCAAAGCTGGAAGGGACTTGAGAGGTCATCCAGTTCAAGGATTTTCAACCCTGGTGTTCCCTAGAATCACATGAGGAAGTTAATAGTCTAGGCCCCACCGCAGATCGTTCTCTCATTTTCCTCATTATCTTACTTGATTGTCATGAAAATCAGGAAAGTAGATATTATTGGTAAACAAAAAAAACTCAGTGATGCAAAGTGGCAGTGCCAACATTACATAGAACTGTGATTTGAGGACAGGTCCTTTGAATTCATTTTGAATGTGATGAGAACTTTGTCTTCTCTGTAAGTGTTGGAACCCTTCCTGTCACTTTTGGGGAGCAACCAGTCAACAGGGTGACATGATTTTCAGACCTCTGTGGTTATTTACTCAGGCTTCCTGAGAGAGGCGAGTTTGAGTCAGGTCCTAACATGCACTGGCTCTGTCTATTCTCAGAGAGGAAATCCATTATGTCCTTCTAGGCCTTACTTCCTTACTGTGGCATAGGAGACCTTTCATCCTCAGACTCCTACTCCTTTTTCTAGCTTTATTTCTCACTTCTTGTTCTCTGCCTTTCTGCTGAAAAGTTTGTAGGAACCAGACTGCAGAGCACTTGAAATATCTACTATTTGATAGCACAATAGCATGACTATAGTCAATAATACTTAATTGTATATTTTAAAATAAAGAATGTAATCGGTTTGTAACTCAAAGGATAAATGCTTAAGGGGATGGATGCCCCATTCTTCATGATGTGCTTATTTCACATTGCATGTCTGAATCAAAACATCTCATGTACCCCATAAATAAATACACCTACAATGTACCCACAAGTTTTTTTTTTAAGTAATTAAAGAAATACCAGGCAGAGGAGTTCAAACTTTAGTCTCTCGAGTGGTGCTGTCCAATAGAACTTTCACTGCAGAAATAAAATGCAATGATAGAAATGCTCTCTATTTGCACTGTCCAGTATAGTAACCACTATCTGCATCTAGCTTTTGGAACTTGCAATGTGGGTAGTTAAACTGAGGAACTTCATTTTAAATTTTATTTAATCATAATTAACTTAAAGTTATATTTAAATAGCGACATGTATCAAGTAGTTACCATACTGTCTCTAATACACAGCTCTAGAGGCAGTAGGGAAGGACACAATCATGACACACTTTAGGAAAAGTCCTCTGGCAGAATTATGCCATGTCAGATGCTCCAGAGGGGATTATGTAAAGACTGAGACTATGAGCACTAAAGTTAGACTGCCTGGATACAAGTTCCAGTTGTATTATCTACTAGCTGTGTAACTTCGGGAGTATTATTTAAACTCTCTGAACCTCTATGTCCTCACCTGCAAAATGAAAACAGTTATACTGCCTAGATCATAGAATTATTGTGAGGATGGCATAAAATAAAATCCATGAATTGTTTTAGTGCACTGGCTGGCATACAATAAGCATACCTCTGTATAACTTACAAATTTTCGTCAGCTCATGGCTCAGTGAGGGAGGAAAGGGGAGGGATTCTGGGGTCGCTTAGCTGTTATACGGGACCCAGCTGCATCTCTGTCAATTAAAAAATGTAATAGTCTCAAAATCATCACCTAGATATGAGAGTTTATGGAAAGAATGGAAAAAGCAATCCCAAGGGAGGGAGTAGGTTGTAAATAGAGGAGTCGGAGTGACTGTTTTCCAAGTGAGCTTCAAAAACAGCAGCTTCTGGAAGTAAAATCAAGTGCCCTAAAAGAGCAAGAATATGGAGGAGAAATATTGCACCCTTTCAGAATCTCCAGAAATGCATCCTTGGATAGTGGATGGAGCAATGGATTGAGAGTCAAGAGACAGCCACTGACCTGCTGTGTGACCCTAGGTAAGTCATTTTCCCTCTCTGGGCCTTTGTCTTTTCATATGTAAAATAATGGGTTAGACTAGATTTATTTGTTTTAAAAATACTCACTGTGTATGTTTGGGGGAAATGTATGCAGATATAAATATAAATAAAATAATTCTTGGCCTCAAAGTGCTTACATTCTTTTTAGAGAAACAGATATAAGCTAGATACAATGATAGAGGTAATCATTGGGAGCTTAAAGGAACAAATACTTCTAACAGGGAAATGGGAAAGCCTTCCTGGAGGAGGTGTTATTTAAGATGTTTAAGGTATTATTTATCCTCTCAAAAGATAACTAAGATATCAGCTCACTTAACTGATCAAGATTAGTTCCAAGTTCCAAAGTACTATCAGATATGTATGATCTCTTTAAGTGTCCATGTAATTTACACTTGAAATTCTTAGTTTTAGGAAACTTTCATTTAATTAGAACATGATGATGCTGAGAAAGTCACTACGCTCCTTCTGCCCGAGATCCGTGGAGTATACCTTTAATATTTCTGCCTGTTCGAAAAATGGGTACCCCTTGCACCACTGAAACACCAGAAAAGGTGATGGGAAGGGCTGAGTAAATCCATCCCACTTCCGGGAAAATCACTTCAAGAACAGATTAAAGAAGTGGTAAAGCCTAGTAGTTAAATATGTGGGCTTTGGCCCCTGATTGCCTAGATTTGATTTTCTGCTTTGTCATTCAATAGTTGTGTGAATCTGGGCAAGCTACACAATCTCTGTGTGTCTCATAAAATGTGGATGACAACCCTCATAGGATTGTCATCAGGATTAAATGAGCCAATTCATGCAAAGTGTATAGAACCGTGCCTGACACATACGTTTTCACGTAGGTTTGCTATTGTTATCATTATCTTTGTTATTATTAATACTATGATTTATGTTATTATTATAATTAAAACTATTATCTTGTTACTGCTACTCAAAGGCCTCATTCCTGCAGTTTGCATTCCTTTGCTTCTGCTGTTATCTTGCATATGAGTCAGTCTCCTGTTTGTGTTCTAATTTAGTCATTTTCTTAATTTTAATGCCTTGGTAGGTGCCTTAGCTACTGGACTGGACTGACTAGCAGAAGCCTAGTGCCACCTTTTCCCATGGGCCCAGTTTAGCTTCCATAGTGTCATTCTACAAACTTGCCTGACATTGGCAAAATTTTTAATTCCGGTGTTGTGCAAATTGCTAATTAGGGTTGTAAACATTCTCTACTTCACTTTCCCAGTATTTTTTTGGTCATGGAATTCTTCCCACTGTCACTCTTGGGGTCTGTGCTGGGTGCTTAATTACATTTGGGCATTTGGGCGGACCTACTATCTGTGCAGTGGCCTGGTGGTGCCTCCATCCTGCCTTGATGTTTGCTTGGGATATGCCTTCTGAGGCCCAGATCACTCTTAGTGAACACAGGACCTGGCATTTGCCAAAACGTATTCCTTTTTAATTTATCAAAAAGCAAAATAGAGCAGAGCAGAATAGCATAGCAGATGGGAGGAGGGGTTGGTGATGAGTGGCAAATTGGACTAGTTCTATTTTCTGAAAAGATTTAGTGACATTACTTTTGTGCCTTGGACAAGTGACTAGGTAAGACCAGCCTCATGAGGGGATGCCTTTCTCTCTGTCGTGTCAGCTTTCTCTCTTTCTCTCTCATTGCCCTCAGCCCTCCACTAGTGTTCTATGCTATAGGATCAGTCATAAGCAAGTGTCATGAGCAAGCAGATGCCTAATAGGCACTTTTTGATGGTTATTTTCAGCAGGACAGATCTTATAATTAAGTTTGGGTTACCAGATTTAGCAAATAAAAAGACAAACACAATACATTTGAATTTCAATTAAACAAGAAATAATTTTTTACTATAAGTATGTCCCATGCAATATTTAGGACATGCTTATACTTAAAAAGTATTTGTTATTCATCTGAAATGGAATTTAATATATGAATTATAGGGACGTCCTATAATTCATCTGGCAACCCTAAATTAGCCAGAATGATGGCCACTTAGGTAGCATAAGTTAGAGACCTGAGAAGTCCATTTGCCCAATGATATTGTCCTCACTGGCCTGGCTCATTGCTTGAAGTCTTTGGCATATACAGTAGCCTCGAGTAAGGTGTTAGAAGCTTCTATCAAAACATGTGTATGACCTAAGAGAGGTTGTACATTGAGCCATTGATTAGCATTTAATTTAATGCTTTAGCCCAGATTAGTTCTATAGGTGAGTTCACTGATCATCTCATAAAGTCTAGATAAAATGAGACACAAAACAGGTGAGTTTAATTTGAGCAAGAAGAAGTGGGATAGGACTGGAGAGAGAGTGATGTCCAAGAATGGGCACAGAATGGAAAGTCCAGAGTTAAGTTCATATACAGAAAGTCACCTATATGATAGGATCGAAGAGGTGTTGGGCCCCTAGGGCCACAATGCCTGGTAGGTCACCACCAATCTTCCTTTTGGGTTACCATCGCTTTCTCTCCAGTCCTCTTTCCAGATGAGAGGCAGTCTTGCATAATGAAAAGATTCCAGTCTTAGAGTCAGACCTGAGTTCTAGTCTTAACTCGGCAGCTCACAAGCTGTGTGAACTGGGGTCCTCTTTTTCATTTGTTCATTTTTTTTTTTTTTTTTTTTTTTTTTTTTGAGACGGAGTTTCGCTCTTGTTACCCAGACTGGAGTGCAATGGCGCGATCTCGGCTCACCGCAACCTCTGCCTCCTGGGCTCAGGCAATTCTCCTGCCTCAGCCTCCTAAGTAGCTGGGATTACAGGCACGCGCCACCACGCCCAACTAGTTTTTTGTATTTTTAGTAGAGACGGGGTTTCACTATGTTGACCAGGATGGTCTCGATCTCTCGACCTCGTGATCCACCCACCTCGGCCTCCCAAAGTGCTGGGATTACAGGCTTGAGCCACCGCGCCCGGCTCATTTGTTCATTTTTAAGGCTGGGAAAATGATTCTTGCTTTGGAATTCTTGTAGGATTGTTGTGAGGAGTGAATGGAAACACTCTATGCATAAGTTCTTTGAAAACACGTACTGATAAAACACTTTTGAAGCATTAAAATGCATGTCTTCTTGGGAGAGGGGCAGCACAGTCAACCAGTCCTAGTTACCTGGTGTATCACATAACTGTTCTCCTTGAGGGGGAAAGATGGCCCCACAAGAAAGCTAGGAATATCAGTGGTGGGTGCTGCCATCGGGCTCATGTGGTGGGGAAGAAGGGCGAAGGCAAAGAAAGCTGTGACTTCCTTCCCCCCTCCCAAATAAACTGCCAGCATTTTGCCAACGACTGATCCTATGACATGAGCTCAGAGCAGGAAGGCAGGACTGGAGGAAGGAGGTACTGAAGACTCCCTTGAAATACTGCGGGTGGCATTCACCAGCTCTCAAGGAAGAGCTCCAAGTTTAGGGGGACAGGTGGCCAGCGGAGGTTTTGAATCTACCAGAGGAAATTATCCTCCCTCTGTGTGCCCAGGATAAGATCTCAGAGCCAGGGAATGTTTGTAAATGGACTCTCTCATTTAAATAAATCCCACTTAAATATTTATCAGATCATGAATATGCATGTTTCTCTCTCTCAGTGCTGGAAAGAGAACGGGTGTGTAATTTTTAGATGGCACATAAATAATGTAAGGGGGAAAAAGGGATCTTTGTTCTGTGTTGACTGTGTATTTACAGCATCTCAAGAGGTCTTGAAATAATGAACTGATTTTTCCCTTTCCAGTCTAAATGTGCACTTGGAGCTTCACCTGTCCTGTCTTTAGGGGGATTTGCACACATTTGTATCCCCAGGGGAGTTCTGGAGGCAGGAAAATGAGAAAGGTCAACTTCCAATTACTAGTGAGTTAGCCAAGGCAACCCTTCAGCATCCCGTCTTAACTGGCTGCCCCCACTTCAAAGTGGAATGGGAAGGGTGGCGAACAGGGTTGCTTCTGAACCCCCTGTTCAGAGGCTCAAAGGTGAAGGCCTAGAAGGAACTTCTTTAAAAAGCAAATGTCACTGAGGTGGGTGACCACTGTCCTCCCTAGGCATGAGCACTTGGACTTGCATCTAGCAGAATTCTAGAGAAGAGGGAACAGAGCAGTTTTGATGAGGTCTGTGGAGTACGTTGAAACATGGTCAGGGCCCCAGGCTCCCCACAGGAGGGAGGGAACTACGGACTGACTATACCTACTTTGCCCTTCTATTTGGCTGAGAACCAGATGTGACTGAAGCCCAGGTTATGAGTAGATAAGAGAGGATGTATCCCTATCCCTGAGTTCTCTCTGCTGGACTCTGTGTTTCTAACCATCCTTCCACTGTTACACATTCATGGCTTTGGGATTAGGCATGATGTGCTTGTGTTCTAAACCTCTCCCCTCTACCTGATGTGGAATTGAGAGAGGTCCGAGTTATCCTTTTTCCCTAAAGCATCTTTCAAAATAACATCCTTTCACTGTTAACAGGAGAGCTGAAGGTGGCTGTCAGTGTGGAGTAACAAGAACACTTTCACTGGGAGTTAGGAATCAGGGCACTGGCTCCACCACTTACTAGGGGTGTGATGTTGAGGACATCACTTAACCTCTCCATGCCTGTACTTCCTCATCTGTAAAATGAGGATCATGACAGTACCTCCTTGGTAAAATGGTTATGATGACTAAAGGAGATGATGCATTTAATAGGTTCAGCACAGAGCATGGCACATGAGTGCTTCAGTCAATGGTGGATGTTAGTCTGAGGAACAGATTATTTATTGGCCCCTAAATTTTCTCTGAAGCCTGAGCCTTTCATTGTCAGTAAGGATATAATCTTTTGTCCTAAAAGTGTGCAGCAGTCCAGTGTAGTGGAAGATTTTTGAACTGGGTGTTAGGAAACATGGCCTTTAGACCTGCGTTCACTGCTCATTAGCTGTGTGAACTTGGACAAATCACTTACCCTCTCTGAATATATAGATTTTAAAAAATATGTAAAGTGGCAGTATACCTGCACTGCCCTCCTCATTAAGTATGAATGATGATAAAAGACATAGGGAAAGTTCTTGGAAGTGTAATGTGGTAGGTTATCTTTTGAATAATATTAATTAGAATAATAGAATGACCTTCCTTTCAGTATCCAGTTAAACAGTAATTTTGAACTTTCAGTTTCCTATTAGATGAGTTCATGAAACAAATAGTTTATGGAAATACTTCTCTAATTTCAAGTTAGCACATTCAAAAAGCAAACAGATGGGTTCTAGAAACAGAAGTCAGATCTACAGAGCTCCAAATAGCTTATCAGCAGCTATAAGAAATTATGGGGTCAGTGAGAAGGTTGCCTTTGCTTCCTATTTTTGTCTTCTTTCTGCCTCTTCTAAGATGCCTTATTAATCTGAAGGGGAAACAGTGCATACAGATACAGTGATAAGACACCCAGGATTTTCTAGGACAAGCCAAAATTCATGTATCTTTCTTATTTTCTACAAAATTAGTAACTAAATGTGAAATTACTAACTAAATGTGATTTCATGTTGATGCTTTTATACAATTTTAATCATTTATCATAATTAATAGTTACACTTTGTTGAGTATTTCTGTTTATCAGACACTGTGCTAAGTGCTTTCACAGTATCTCATTTAATTTTCATAACAGCCCAATGAAATAGATACTATAATCATTGCCATTTTACAGATGCTCAGACAGGTTGTTGCCCAAGGTCACACAGCTGATCTCTGTCAGAGCTGGGACTGAATCTTCAGGACTGCCTTAGAAAAGCCAGAAAGAAAAGAAAACATGGTTTTGGACCATGAGCCCTGTTTTGGCATTTAGGAAATAGGTCCATTGTACTACAGGATTGTGAACATCCATTTGGTGGGGGCAGCCCCTATGATCAAGGGATGAGGGAAGCTTGAGTTTGGGAAACGTTGAGTTTATATTTATGTGGGCTGTCAGTGAGGGTAGTGGTTATCCTATCTTTTTATTTGTCTGTCTTTGAGGCCACAAAAAAATCTTTCCCATGATCTCCCACAAAGTAACCCAAGATTCTGCATGCTCTCCAATGATTATCCTTTGCTTTCTCGTCATCGCCCTCCTAGTGGATGACATACACAAATGACTGGGTCCACCCAGCCATATGGCAGTGGCCTCAGGAAATGGGCCTGCAGATGAAGGGAGAGCTTGGAAGGGAACTTGGAACTAGATAGGTGGCCATTCCTCCCAATTCCTCATAGTCATCAGCTTAAGCCAAACAAATGCAAGACCATAAACTGAGCTTTGTTTCCAAATTCTGGGATTCAATATGTACTATGAATCCAGGAGAGCCTAAAAACATGTCAGAAAAGACATATGCTTTGCTTTCTGTCAGCCTATTAAAAAAAAGAAAATATAGATATATTTTAGTTGGAGCCACTGACTTCAAGAATTTCCAGAGAGGTTGTCTGTTTAGCTTAAGTTGCCTTTAGGCATTTCCCTTTGCTTGTGAATAAGGAGAATGCCATTTTCCTTTTTTATTATTCTCCAAAATATATGCCCAGTAAAACCACGAAAATGCATTGGTCCAGCTTTTCTGATTGCATTCTTCTCTGCAGCAATGGACCTAGCTTTAGCAAAATGTAGGCTAGGTGGCTGGCTGGCTATGTAGTTAGGATAGTTGGAAAGAAATGAACCCCCCCCTCCTGAACACCAGTATTGCAATTCCAAAAGCAAGACTTCCTTCCTTTGGCCTGAGGCCTTCTGCACTTGCCTAAACCACAGAGATGTCTGAGAGACGTTGTCCATCAGCCTTTTCTACCTTCATGTAATGTAAATGAGTTTTCCACCTCCTTTCCTGGGAACAGGTTCTGATTCTTATAGAAGAGAACCAAAATTAGCACCTTGGAGAGATGAGCAAGGTGGCACCAAGGCATAGGAGACACCAGCTAGGGCAGCTAAAGATCTTCATTCTATGTCTCGGAAGTCTGCTTTCCTGTGACCCAAAATGGTGGTGGCAAACACTTGCAGAATGCTAACTATGTGGCAGGAACTGATCTAGGTGCATGGATATAATTCATAAAACAATCCTGTAAGTTCGAGGCAATTATCTTCGCTTTATTGGTAAGGAAACAGTCACCCAACACAGAACCTAGTGCCTGTGGTCATTCTTAATCATCACAATATGGCCCAGAGAGTATACCACAAAAGCCGCTGGTCTGATTAGCATTTAATGCCATGACTTGTTGACTTGCTAATCGATGTGAGAAGTAGATAGAACTGACTGCATTCTCCTGGGTGGGTGAATACATGAGGAACATGGGAAGGTACATTGACTCTTTCAATTCTATTGGGTAAAGCCTTACACAAAGCACTGTGACTGTGTGGGCACAAAAGGCAGAGGCTTTCCTCTCGCATCTTAATCACTTATGTACAGAGCAGTTCTTTTAGCTTTAGGCAATTGCCCAGTCATACTCGGCATTTTGATTTTAGCTTACATCACTATGCCACTCTTCTTTATTCCTGCAAGATAGGGTGCAAAGTATATTACTGCCATTATGCAGATAAAAGAATTGAGACAGGGTAGAAAAGGCTTAATGCGATAAATCTGGGGCTAGCCTTCAGATATTTCGAATCCCACATTTTAAGTAGAATTACAGATTAGGAGACTCACCAACTTGACAAAATACGGGCCAATTCATTTTTCAGAACCTGAAACCTCAGCCTTAAGAACTTTAAAGACCTTTCTAGCTTGACATGTCTAAGATCAGTTTTTAAATGCTACTATCCAGCACTGTGCTAGGTGGATAAAAGTGGTGGGATAAAAAAAAATCACTTGTTAAAATGTCAGTCTTTATTTTTAAGATTTCTACTTTATTGATGGACCACGACATATTTATATTATTGAAAGAAATAGAAATGGAGGACAATGGGTAGTTTTGGTAAATAACATTGTACTGCTTCCTTTCATACTGTGTCAAGTGAAAACTAGTAATTCTCTAGGATTTTCAAAAGGAATACATTTGTGCCAAGAGCTTTCCAAGAGAAAGAGACTGGACCAATCTTTGGAAGCCTTTTTCTCAGCCTTAGAGGTATAAAATGATTCTGCGAAATTGTTTTGTCGTATGCCTGTTGGAACCTGGAAATTTTTACAGCTGATGCAATTCTTTTGAGTTTCTTAAGCAAATATAAAACCTCAAACCAAATTTCTTTAGCAAAAAATACTAAGCTTATGATTTTTATTGTTGATTTCGTTCATTCTTTATTTGTGTCTGTCAGTCATTATAGTCTCAGGACCAAGGCTCTCAGGTCATTGTGGGATCGGTAAAGTTTGTCTTTACGGCCCTGAAACTACCTTTTTTTCTCCCTGGGTTTAATGTCTCTCTCTTTTCTTCTGTGTTCCCCCATCCACTTATATTTCTCCATACAATTATTTTGCATTCTACTTTTGCTAGTCCCTCAAAAGGATGCTCCCTGACTTTTGGGTATATGTCATTGAAGGGACATCCTAAACATTCCTATCCCTGAGATAACCTCCCTTACTTCCCATGCTTAGCCAAGCCTAAGCCAGATGGAACCAAGAAGGAAGATACACTATGAAATGGCACTATTTTATGCTCACAGAAATGCCCTTTGAATTATCTGTGCCAAGCTCACCTCCTCTGGTACAGGTAACTGAGAACTACCTATGTCGGTTCTCACATCGTTTTTCATCCTTGCCACATTGCCTATGCAGACATTTTGAAGGAGTTTTTCTTCTTTAGTTTTTCATTAGGAGCTGTGGAATATAATATCATGCTACTCTTGTTTTTAAGAGAATTCATGTGGCTCTCTAAATACCCTTGATTTGTATGAAATAGTGTTATATCTCTACCCCAGTTCTTGAGATTCCTCATATGTTAATGATTCTATTGGCTGAGACTCAGGAACCATAAGGTGCACTGCAGCTTTGTCCTCTAGCCAAAAACCCACGGCTGAGGTTCCCAGAACCAAGATATCTGTTTTGCTTTCAAGTTGGTTGGACCAGGAAGGTAATGTCTTTGGTAGGGGGGTTGGGTCAAAATCAGGGCAAGCCCAGTGCGCAGGAGGTAGATGACTATCTAATGTGTTATATGAGACACAATCCACTCAAGGCCATGTCCTTTGCTAGCTCCTCAGTGTTCCTGTAATCCTATGGGTTTTTTTGTTTGTTTGTTTTTAGCTAAAGTTATCTCATTTACTCATTCAGTTGTTCAATTTACAAATAATAATAATAATCCAGGCACTACTGGCAGAGATAAATAAGACAACAATCTTGTCTTCAAGAAGTTCATAGTATTGTGAGGGAGTTAAACATAGAAATAGATAGTAAAACTATTGTAAGACCAGTGCTGCATAAAGAGCTATGAGGACACATAGTAGGGAGATCTAGGGTCTGGGGAAGCAAATATTTCAGCAGAAATTAGAAAATATGTTATTTACCAGATAAAGTGTGTGTGTTGGTGGGGTGAATGGAGTGAGGGGGCTGAGTGCTTGAAAAAAGGAAAAGTATTTGCAAGAGAATGGAGTCAAAAAAGGGCATAGTCCACGTGACGTACTGAAAGTAGCGTAGTTCCATATGGTTATAGCATAGAGCACTAGTACTTAAGGGATGGGTGGAGAAGAGACTAGGAAAGTGGGTTGGAGTTTTGTTGGATCATGAAGGGCCTTGTGTGCCATGCTTAGAGTCTAGGGGTAACAGGAATGTTGTTGAAATCTCTCAGGCAGGGCAGTGACATTGATGGGAAGATTGCTGTTTATCAGTGGTGGAGGGGGTAAGATCAGGGAGATCATTTAGGAGAATGGTACAGGAGATGGTGGGAACTTGAGCTTGAGTCAGTGGTACAGGCATTGATTGACTTACGACCTATGCAACTTACGACCATTCGACTTTATGACCACAATCGCTAGCCACGACTGCTCCGCCTCTGGCAGTGCAAACGTTGCCCAGCTGGGCGTACGACAGTGCGGACCAGCTTCCGGCAGCACTACCATCTCCGCGTGCACCATTTCAACTGTTATCCCAGACTCGGTACAGCAATTTGTGTTTTCTGTCTTGGATATTTTTCATCAAACCCCTCCCAAGATGTCTACCAAGAGGAAATTGTCTTTGTCTATGCCTCAGCCTGCCAAGAAGGAAAGAAAGGCCATCGATCTCGACACGAAAATGAAGGTGATTAAGCAGGACGAAGGAGGAAAGAAAGTGAATGTGATCACACGTGATACGAAGTTATCACACGCGACTGTGTCAACGATTTTGAAAGATAAAGAAAGAATTCGTGAGGCTGTGAAAGGTTCTGCACCCATCCGATCAACAGTTATAACAAAGCAATGAAGCGGGCCCATCCACGAAATGGAGAAATTGCTATATATTTGGATGGAAGATCAAATTCAAAAAAGGACACCATTCAGTCTTTTTACTGTGCAGATGAAGGCGAGAAGTCTATTTCAGACTCTGAAGGAGACTGCTGGAGATTACAGTCAAGAATTTGTAGCGGGCACTGGCTGGTTCCAGAGATTCAAGAAAAGATTCCAAATGCATAGTGTTCAAGTGACTGGAGAAGCAGCAGGTGTGGATGAGGAAGGGGCACGTAAGTTTGTTGATAGTCTGGATGAATTAATTACAGATGAGGGATATCTAGGAGAACAGATTTTCAATGTTGATGAACTTACAAATGAAGACCTAATCGAACTGGAAGAAGAAAGAGTGGCAGAAGAAGAAAGAAGAGAAGCAGAGAAAAAAGAGGAGGAGCCAGAAAGAAAGTTCACCACTAAGGGATTATCAGATGGTTTATCTTTACTGAATAAACTTCTCATACATTTTGAAGCAATGGACCCAAACATCAAACAATTTGCAAGGATTGAACGGGTGGCACACAATGTGTTTCGTCCGTATTGTGAAATTTATGAAGAAAAAAAGAAACATACAATTCAGACAAAGCTTACCATGTTTATGAAAACACCAACAACGATCCGCAGCCAAGCACCAGCGGCCAATAAAATGTTTCATACATGTTTATATATTTTGATATGTTTTGGAATTGGGAAAATGTTTCCTATGGTATTTTTTACACCTGTATTTTGTATTTTTGTATGCACCTGTATTTTGTAATTTTGTATGTTTTGCAAATATTAAACCAGTTGTACTGGTAATGCAGTGTTTTACTTAAACCTGGCGAATGTAAAAATAAGAAACAAAATGGTGTAGAGATGATACAAATGGCATAAAACGAACAAAGCAAATTATGATATATAACAATAATGAAAGAAAATTATGATAAAATATGACTTAAACATTTTTATGACATCATTTCACAGTACTGTACATATAGCCTACTCAACTTACGACCAAATTGTGTTACAACCGGTCTGTCAGAACCAATCGTGATCATAAGTCGAGCACTAGCTGTAATGGAAATGTAAAAGATTGATGAGATGTGCAAGATGATGAAGAGGCAAGAGTCAAGGATGAGGTTTCTCCTTTGGGCAACTGGGCAGTGCCATCCATTGAGTGTGGGAACATAGGTGGAGGCAAAGTTTTCTGGGGAAAAGGAATAAATTCAGAGTTCGGAATATGGAGTTTGAGGTCCAGGTATGGCATCAAGGTAAAGATTTTAGAGGGAAACTGAACTATGGATCTAGAACTGGAAAGAGAGGTTGGTTGGGGCCTCTGGAAAGCCCATGTGAAATTTTAACTGTTTTGCATGGAGAAGGATTTTGAATTATTAGAAAAATATTCAAGAAGCAAAACTGCTTTATCTTTAATCCTAGAAATTCATATCATTTTTGAGAAGAACTACTCCTTTTATTTTAAGGAATCTTGGAAATTGTAAATGGTTATGTAGGTATGTGTTTTAAGAACCTCGAAGAGTGATGGCAGTAAAGGCCTTAAGTGGAGTGGAGGCCACTGGAGAGAATACAGGTATTGGTCGACTTACAACCTATGCAACTTACGACCATTCGACTTTACGACCACAATCGCTAGCCATGACTGCTCCTCGTCTGGCAGCACAAACGTTGCCCAGTTCGGCGTACGACAGTGCGGACCAGCTTCTGGCAGCACTACCATCTCTGTGTGCACCATTTCAACTGTACATATAGCCTACTCAACTTACGACCAAATCATGTTAGGACTGTTCCGTAGTCCCGACCGTGGTCATAAGTTGAATACTACCTGTACTGAGAAACCTTGTAGAAGAAAACTTGTTAGAAGTGTATTGTGGCAACTCCTGGCTTGGAGATCTACCAGGAAGGGTTTTAAGATCTACTGGGATATCCTACCCTCCTATCTAGGTATTGTTTCCTTTTTCTGTCTATGTGTCAGTCCTGAAAGGGTTCAGGGCTTAGAAATGAACAAGAAGGGAAATACGTGAGTGCACTTAGGGCCTCTGGCTAATTTCCAAAGCTAATGTGGGCGGTTATTTGTGTCTCCACAACCCTTTTTAAGAGTTAATTTCAAACTTCATTTGAAAATAAGTTCTACTTTCATTACACAGGTGACCCTTGAACCATAGATTTGACTGCATCAATTCACTTATACATGGATTTTTCTCTGCCTCTGCCATGCCTGAGAAAGCAAGACCAACCGTTCCTCTTCCTCTTCCTCCTCAGCCTACTTAATGTGAAGACTAAAGAATAGTAAATATATTTTCTCTTCCTTATGATTTTCTTAATGATTTTCTTTTCTCTAGCTCACTTTATTGTAAGAATATAGTATATAATATATATAGCATATAAAATATGTGTTAATGAATCATTTATGTTATTAGTAAGGTTAGCCTTTTACAGTAGGCTTTTAGTAGTTAAGTTTTGAGGGAGTCCAAAGTTATATGTGGATTCTCAACTGTACAGGGGGGTAAACCCCCTACCCCCATGTTGTTTAAGGGTCAACCATAAATGGAAGTGTTGTAATAGCCCACAGATTTTTCGAATTGAAAGGAATCACTCTAGATTCTATTTATTTGTTTATATGTCCATGCTGCCCTTCTAAACTGTGAGCTTATTAAAAGGAGACGCTCTGTTTCATTCACTTCCATAACTCTAGTAATTCCCCTGACACAAAATTCCTGCACTCAGGAATTGTTAGTTGCAGAATGATAGAGTCCACTCCCTCATTTTACAGATGTGGAATCAGGACCAGAAAAGCTATTGTGACTTGTCCAGGATCACGCAGCTACTTAGTGGCAGAGCTGGGCCTGGAACTGAGGTCCTGATTTCATAATGCTTTTCTTCAACACCCTTAACTGGACTATTCACCTCTCACAACAGAGTGTTCTTGACATATGGCGACAAAGATTCTTTGACCAGACTCTCACCAGGCTCCTCTGAACTCTCCTTGACCCCGTCCCAACCTTGGCCTATAAAGACTAGAACTAAACACTAACATAGTATCTAATAGCCAAAGATAACCTCTCTAGGATGATTCTAGTCTTCCTTAAAGTGCCTGCCTAAGAAGACTCAAGGCTGCCAAAATAATTTATTGTTTGTTCCACCCAACACCTGAATACAGTGCTCCTGTCTGCCAGCCTCTGTGAAAGGGTAGGAGCCTAATTCAATTCAATATGTGCCAGTTAACAAACTCAGATGAGTTTCACAGACACCTAACCTCCCTTTTCCTGCTTTTTGTAACTTTTCACTTCCCTGACTCTATTGGGACCCCTTTCATCTCCTTCCTTTTCCCCTTATTTTCCCTTCAAAATGCCCAGCCACCTCTGTACAAATTGAAGGTGAGTTCAGTTTACGCTGAATCCCTTTCCCTACTGCAATAGTATATTACTGATTAAAATCAGTCTTTAACAAATGTCCAGCTTTGTTTATCTTTGGCAGTGGTTAGAGAGTCTATGTGAAACCAGACAGAATGTTCCTGAAGAAATTTCCTCTATTTCTGAGTATTCCTCCTGTCTCCTAGATGCTTGGTGGATTCTAAAGATTGTATTTTAAAACAGGGGATAGAGTGCCAGGACTCTGTGTGGCCATTTGCCTACGAGAGGGTAAATATGGATTCAAAAATCTACTTGGTGGTTTGTGCCAACCTCAGTTTCCAAACATCTTTGTTTCCCTTTATAGCTCACTATGGGTCTATCATCCATGAATTCATCTAAGCCTTTATTGAGGGGGAGGGGAAAGCTATTTATATTTTCAGCTTAATCCGCCGCTTGGTGTAATGAGTTCCATATGTCTCCTCCATTTTCTACCTGCTGTGAGAAGTAGAGTTTCCTTTATTTATCCTAAATTCACCTCTGTGGGCTTTATGTTGGTAAGATGCAAAAGCATACACACACTCAGACACATGACCGCACTATTAATTGTTATCCTTGTTTACAAGCATATTACAAATTTAAATGAAAGAGAGCTCAAGTAATGCAATTGAAAGCAACACAGTGACAACTATTCACCCCAAGGAGAAGGATGTAAATTGTTAACAAAATGGAGACCCATTGACACAGGAACCTGTGGAATTAAACGGGAAGCCTGCTATGGAATCAGCGCCTAGCCAGGCACTGCCTGCCTGCAGTGAAGTTGAAGCACCCTCTAAAAGTTCAGTGTAGCCCAGGAACATAACCTGTCAGCCTCCTTGCCTGACGTGATCTTAATTAGCCTCTGTTCAACTGCTGAGAAAGCCTGCTGAGGCATTTAGCACCAGAGAATTAATCAGATCGTTTGTGGAGTCGACAAAGCAGGACAGCAGCTGACACTGGCAACTTATTGATTGGAAAGGATCCAGGAAGATAGGGAGTGAAGTAGTCTCTATGTGTGCCCCCTCTTTCCTCTGAATAGGGGTGCTCTACAGAGACTTCAGTTGGAGGTGAAGTGAGGCGTGCTCCACCTTAACCTCTGCTCGCCTCTCCTCTTCAATTCATATTCCGTTCTCCTTGCTTACACACTTTTTGGCTAAGACATCATGTGCAGTCATACCGATGCCAAACAATGTGTTTGACTGCAAGAGAGAGGGAAAGAGCACTGTTGATTTTGTTGCAAATTGCACTTTTGCTACAGGATTAGTTGAGAAAATGGGATTTTGCCAGTATTTCCCTCCCTCCCTTTGTTTACTGCCTATTTTCAACAGCCCTGTAATTGCTTTCCATTTAGTAAAAGGAACATTGTTCCTTTTTTGGTTTTTCTTTTAATTGTATTTCTTGCCTTGAGCTGTGACGTTTGGGATCATTGATGGGAATGCCATGTCGTTTTGGTTCTAGATACCAACTTGGCCTTAGTAATCAAGGCAAGGTTATTGCTAGGGGAGGCAGTTCTGTGGTAGCCTCAGAAACACTGATAACTTCTTCCATTAAGCCTTCCCCGGCTAGTCCAGCCTGCCTATCATGAACTTTCTCTTCTTTGGACTCCCATGGTACTTCACATCCATACCACACAATCTAGTTCTTGCTTTCTGCTGTTTTGCACTAATCTTTGCTTCTGTGCATTAATCTTAATAATGTCTCTCTGGCCACAATGTAAGCTCTTTGGAATCAAAGGCTTTACTTATTGAACAGAGCTGTTATTACTGATCTAGGCATAGTAAGAGACATTCAATAAATGCTAGACTGGTTCACTGACAACCCCTTAAGGAGTTTCTGCAACCATTTCTTTGATCTGCTGCTTCCTTGGCACTGTTGGCATCTTGGGCTGGATAGTTCTTTGTTGAGAGAGTGGAGAAGGATAATGTTCTGTGCATTGCAGACTGTGTACCAGCGTTCCCAGGCTCTACCCATTACTAAAATACCTCTAGAAATTGCCAAATGTCCTCTGAGGGAGGAAAATCACCCTCACTCTCTATTGAGGACCACTGTTCCATAATTGTAATAAAATAATAAGAGCTAAAATTAATTGAGCATGTTACTGTGTTCAGCTTGGTGCTAAAGACTTCATATGCATTATCTCAGGCATCCCCAAACTTTTTACACAGGGGGCCAGTTCACTGTCCCTCAGACCGTTGGAGGGCCGCCACATACTATGCTCCTCTCACTGACCACCAATGAAAGAGGTGCCCCTTCCTGAAGTGCGGGCGGCGGGGGGGTGGGGGGCAGATAAATGGCCTCAGGGGGCCGCATGAGGCCCGAGGCCCACGGGCCTTAGTTTGGGGACGCCTGCATTATCTTGTTTAACTCTCACAACAACCCTGCCTTGGCTTTAATTGTTGTCTAAAGGGCTCCAAGGGACAAACCTCAAAGTCACAGTTGCAGGTCTATACCACTGTCTGCCCCTGCCCCAAGGAACATTTAGAAGAACATTTTCAAGGATGTTTCTGGCCCAAACCGTGAATTTGTAGACTATTCCAGCTAACCCTTAATGGGTTAATGAACTACCTATTCATTAAAAACTCGATATGCAGCTTAGTGAGGGTTAATTCCCTCAAGGAGCTTGATAAAAAGCAATGGAAGGTCAGAGCAAAGCAACCCTGCCAGCTGTCACCTTTTTTTTTTTTTTCCAGAGATGTGAATACCATTTTAAACAGCTAATGCATTGTAGGGGGCTAGAGATCTATTTATTTTGCTCATATGATGACATTTTAGCTCAGGAAGCAGAATTTTTAGCTAGCCTACTGTAGTGATATTCCTACCCAAAATCTTGACCAGCTGTCTTGCAAACAATGCAGTTGGTCACAAGAAGGGCATGGTAAAAGAAGTTGGATAAAGCAGTGCACATTCATCCTTCTGTGGGGGTGGGGAGCTACTCAATGCATATCTCCCGACAGTAGCACCATTTCCGCATATGAAGGACAACTCGAGAGAAAAAATTTGACATTGTAGCTTAATTTTTCTCTGGAGAGGAATGTCTCTGGATGTGAAGTCAATGCAACCTCAAATTCACTGCCACCAAGGAGTTAACAATACATTAAAATTAATCATGTCATTTGATGGAGAAATATTCTACTTATGGAAAATACCTTTATAGGAAAACTGCCTTTCTGAGTCTGAGCTAGAAATATTACAGTAAACAGGATCTAATCACAGTGAAGCCTTTTTTCAGCTTTGCATGACAGCTGTAAAATATGACAGTATTTATTAATAGTTGCTGCTGTCTAATCTGCAGCACTGGAGAGCTACAGAAAAATATGTTAAGCTACTGAGAGAACAATTTCCACAGTAACTAATATTCAGCTTTTGAAAGGGTAGTTTAATATCTTGTGATTTTTTTTTCCCCTACTGATGGTCCAACCCCAGGAACGAGCTACTAAGCTAATAACCTTTGTGGAGAGGAAGTGTTTAAATGATAATTTATTTCAAGAGCTGACAACAAATTGCTCGGCACTTTCTCTTCTTATGCCCCAAAGCAGTCAAGGATGTGCAAATTGAAGTATTAAAAAATATGACAGCTCTGGTATTTTCATTTTCAATGAAATTCTCATTACAGACAAATGTACAGTCTTTTATTCACAACCCAGTCCAAATAGTCATTCACTATTATTATTGTGAGGGCTCTCAAGATGCTCTCATAGTTGAAGACTCATCACAATAGATTAGGCAGGCTGTGGAAACCACCAAATGTCTCAGGTACTGTCAACTCTGGTTATTGCTGCTCAAACAGGGGAATTTAGTGTCTGTCTCTCACATGATAATGTACTCGCTGGGCCTTCCTAATTTATTCAGATGTAAAAAGTAGCTTGAATTTCAATAAAAACTCTCTTGACTTCACTTTTCCCAGAAGGCAAATGGACACGACCGGAGTTGGAGCCATCTGTTTCCTTTGCATATCTTTTAATCAGTTCTTAAAGTGAAGAAGAAAAAGAATCCATGATAGTCTGTCTTTTTTTTTTTTTTTTTTTTAATTGAGATACCCTGGTACTATCTTACCAGTTTTGGCCAAGCACTCATGGTACTTAGCTGGAACTTTAAAGAAGTTCATTATAGTGGCCTATCCTGAACCAGAATAGGCTCCTCCAACCAGAAATAGCCCTTTAGCAATGACAATCTGCAGGTTTATCTTTCTGCGCTCAGGAAAGTCTCTGACCCAGAGAAGAATAGGTGAGTTCCCTTCCTCCAGAATCAGGGCCTCAGCACAGTCCTCCTTTAGTATGCATCCCAAGCAAAGTTACCTTCTGCCTGCATTTAGAACTCCACCGTCTCTCTGCCTTCACCTTTGCAACTCGTTTACCTCTTAACCTGGATTTTTGACCCCTTGCCTGCCTGGATTCCTGGTACCCTGAGAAAACAAGATACTGTGTTCATTTGTGGATATCACGCCTTAAGAAGGAAATTGCATCCACGGGAAGACAACCAGGATAGGGAGAGTCCAAGTACCTGGTCTTTGAAGAATGGCTGAAGGGAAGACAAAAGGAAGAGGTAATAGCTGTGTTCAACTGCTGAGAATGTGGGAGGCAGTATGTCAGGCAGAGAACAGCACATAGACTGCAGAATGTGGCAGGCCTAGGTTGAAATCTGGTTTTATTACTTTGTAATTGTGTGACCCTAGGAACCATCATTTAGCATTTTCATGCTTTTGTTTCCTCAGTTGTAAATATGCAGGGATGTTACAAGGATTAAATGTGATCATCCACAAGCTCAGGGCCTAGTGCATAATAAATGGTTAGGAAATGGCAGTTGCTCTTATCAAAATAAGAATAAAATGATAACAATAACAGAGATTTGTTGACATGTGCCATTGATTGGTATTGAGGGATGTGTGTGTGTGTCTGTGTAGAGAGAGAGAGAGGAAGAAGAGGACGTAAGGAGTGGTGAGGAGAAAGGAAAGGAGGTGAAGAAAGAGAAGAGAGAGAGAGAGAGAGAGAGATTTTGTGCGTTATTTGGGAGAGTAGAGCTGGCTGGATGGGATAAGGCTAGGTTATGTAAGTAGGTGGTGAATGACAACATGCAGCAAGGTGTGATGAACTGAAACTTTGCTTGTCTCTCAGTAGAGTTCAAATCCAGCCAATCGAAACATTCATAGTCTTCTGAGGACAGGCCCTTTTCTCCTTGACTTGGGGAATTCCTTTACCTCTTAAACCCTTTAGGACCTTCCAACATTTTCCCACCTTCCTAACTATCTGATAACTCTTTAATCTTTTCACAAAGTTATTGCTCTAATGAAGGCATATTTCATTGGTGGATATGGAAACAGTTGTATTAAATTTTTTTTCGGGCCCCTCATATAAGTCACTCTTTCAGCAATAGAATTGTCAACTCCTGAGAGGCAAGATCTAATTCTGCTTCTTTTAAACCCCACCAGTGGCCTAGCACAAGCCAGGAGTGGAGAATGCTTAATAATTGCTTGTTGACTGATGGGATAATTGTTACAACTGCCTATGTTCCTGTCACAACCTTCGAGAGAAAATAGAAAGGTCTTTTAGAAGGCTGTTGACTTCCAGAGAGTTACTTGGGAACTGAGTAGGGAGTTTCAGGTTGAGAATGAGAGACAGCAGGAGTTTATTGAACACTGGCAAGAAGATAGGGACTAGTTGCCTCAAAGGGCACCCAGAGCTATTATCTCATTATCTAAGCTGAGAGCCACAGCTGGGCCGGATTCTTTCATCTCTGTGGGCTGTGCCCATTGAAGCCAAGGAGAGTTGTCAGGTGCACGAGAGTCTGGCTGCAGTTCTCAAGTATGTTGCTGTTCTGGGGGAAATGTTAGCACAACAGAGAACTAGGTCACTTGCACCCAAAAGGTAAGTCTAATAACTAGAAGAGATGGCCACCTCCCTGGCATAGTTTTAGGACTTTCTATGAAGGAAGACACATGGGCAAAGGACCTCACAAACTGGACTCAGGGTGCCTGGAATCCCAGAATTAAAAAGCTACACCTTGGATAATAGTTCTGTATTCACAGAAGGCCTTTGTCTGAATAGAAATTTCTTCTTCCCTGGATGCTCTAATGCATCAAGTTGTTAATAGCCATAGATAAATTAGCATGAATAAATTGGTCAGCTGAGCTGTTGTCACTAGCAGAAAAAGACTATTAATCAGTGGGAAGAAACTGCAGGACAGGGAAGTTTTTATGGCGGTGTAGAAGCAGGTTGAGACAGAGATGTTAAGGTTTTGCTCCTGCCAGGGAGGGCAGGTGTAAACATAGTGCCATAGTAAGGAAAGAGGGTGGGAATAGAGAGGAGAAGGTACTGACGGGGCAGACAATACACTTAACCTCATAATTTTTTCAAAAACTGATCTTTTATGTATATAGCACCAAGAACGTAATTTTCAATTTTATATTACTGAATCAAGGTAGTATTTTAGAAACTAAGTGATGAACTACAAACCCCAAATCAGTCTTTTGTCTGCAGACAGAAATAAAAGCAGAGTGAACAAAGCCCTGAAATCCACTCAGTGTTTCATAATTTGAGAGAAAACTTTACCCTGATTGTGCTACAATTCTTTTAAATGACCTCAAACGTTTAACCCATTTCTCAGCTCCCCACTCATCCCTGCCCTTATACAGTAGAGTCACATCATTTGTATATTTAGCTTATGAATGTAATCATAGGTGTTCCCTTCTGTTTCTGTTTCTCTTCTCTCTTATGTAATTTAAAATATTCTAAAATTATATTTTCTATTGTAATTTCTTCCTGTAATTTTTATTACTAAAGCAACAGATGATCATTGCACAAAATGAGAAAATACAGAATACTGAATATTTTAAACAACTGTAACAAATGGTTTGATTTATAAATTGGGCTTGCCCTTCCTTCCTTCCTTCTTTCCTTCCTTCCTTCCTTCCTTCCCTCTCTCCCTTTCTTCTTTCTCTTACCTTCTGTCTTCTTTCTTTCTTCCCTTCCCATTCTCCCTCCTTCCCATACCCACCCTTCCTTCCTTCTTTATTTTTCTTTCTTTCTTTCTTTCTTTTAGTCCAGTGTTGAAAAACAGATATGGGCTTATTCCTGATGAATCAGTAAAGGAGGCTGGAAAACACTAAGTATGCACACAGACATGTGCTATGTACTAGGGGAGCCACAACGTATAAATCCAGGGGCTAGCCAGTTGTTTGTTATCACACTGGAGAGAAATGCTTGGGAAGGTATAGCATAGAGCAGACCCAGTGAAATAACAGCAGAAGGCAGTTGTATTCCATGCCAGATGAATGACATGGACAAAAGCATTCTGTGGGTGTTTAGAGGTGAGCAAGACCTCTGCTCCTCAAAACCAAGTCTCCTCCTGTCCAGTCACCCCAATAAATGGCATCACCAGCTTACCATTTTACCCAGTCTCTCAAGCCAAACACATAGTAGTCATCCAGGAATCCTTCCTCTCCTTCACGTCCCACAGTCGATCTATCCCCAAGTTCTGTCAATTCTGTCTCCAAAGTGTATTTCAACTTCATCCCTTTTTCTCCATCTCCAGCTTAGTCCAAAGCTACCATCATTTCTCATCCGAATGACCACAATGGACTTTCAATTGTTTTCCCTTCTTTTTCACTTGCACCACACTCCATTCTCTACAGAAATTTAGATCATGTGACTCCCCTGCTCAGAATCCTCCAATGACTCCCCATTGCAATTAGAATAAAATTCATACTCCTCAGCATCGCTTCTGTTTATACTCTATGGCTATGATCTGGCTCTTGTCTACATCTATGGCCTCCTCTCAGGCCACTTTCTACCTACTTGTTATACTTTAGCCACACTGGACTTCTTTCAATTCCTCAACCATACCACATGACCTTTGCACTTGCTATTTCTACTGCTTGAAACTATTTCCCTCTATTCTTCACATGGCTGCCTCTTTCCAATCCTTCAGTCCTCTGCTTAAATGCCCCTTCTCAATGAGGCCATCACTGAACATCCTTTGGAAATTAAACCCTATCCATTATTATCTGCTGTTGTTTCTGTCATAGCACCTTATTTAAGTGTGAAATTATTTTGTTTGTTAATTTATGTGGTTTTTGTCTATCTCCATCATTTGAATGTAGGTTTATAAAGCAGGAACCATATGTAACCATATCTATCTGGTTTTTATTGTAGCCTTAGCATGTATTGCATTAATGAATCATTGTGAGCTGGAGTGGTCAGGGAAGGCTACCTTGGGGAGGTAGAAGTTGAGATGGGTTTTGCAAATTGGAAGAATGGTTACCAAATCAAGATGAAGGAGAGAATTCCAGGTAGTAGTATTAGTAAGATTGCTGAGGCAGGAATGGTTGTGGTTCATTTATGCAACAGTGGAAAATGGAACTTCCTACAATGTGAGGTTCACATTAGGTAGCATAGGGAGAATGGGTTTGTTCGTTGGTTGAGGTATGATCATGTCAAATCTTGAAGAATAGACCACTGTTTTCAATGTGGGCAATAGAAAGCCATTGAAAATTTTGGAATGGGATCCTAGCACAGTAACATAAGAAGGCTTTCACAGTAATGTAGTAAGGGGGAAATTAGTGTAAAAGTTTATGGGAAGTACTTCCTAAGCAAAGCAGATTAGTCCCATCAGCTAAATGGCTGCAGGGGAAAAGTATAAATTTACATGAGCCAGAAAGCTTTCTTTGACTCCAAGACCATAAACTTGTCCAAACTATTTAGTTAGACAATTAGAGAAAAGATACAAGGATAAATAGATAGATGGTCTTTTCCTCGGGTTCTTCTAGTAGAGAGCTAATGAGCAGAGAAGGGTCACAGAAGATGAGGATAAAGTTCATTAATTGTGTCTTCTGCTTTTGAATAAATAAGAGGTTATAGTGTTGGTGGAAGCAACATTTAGTTTTTAAAATGTTTCAGGAGAGAAGTTGCCTGACTTACAAACTTCGGTTCTGAAAATGAAATTGACATGCACTAGATTACACTGTATACAGTACATGGAAACAGGTTAATTTGTACTCCGTGTTTGGACAAAATGAAATTTATTAAAATTTGGGTGAATTAGAACATTCAAGCTATTTTGGTATCTCAGTCAGACAGGGCGCTACCTGAACACACAGTATTCCTTCCTGATCCTGCCCTTTGCTCTCTTTTTCCCTCCCCAAAGCCCCATCTCCCTTCTCTCTTGCAACCCACAACTTATCTATCTTTCAAGGCTAGCTTCTCTAGCAGGCTTTCTCTGAAAACTCTACTTTTCTGGAGTGCAACCTTTTCACAATTCTTAAAGTATTCAGAGTCTACAGTATAGCACTCAATTTGACATTGTTCTGTGGTGTTCATGAATTGTTTCATGAATATCTTTTTCTGTCCATACCCCCTTGAAACCATATTATATATGTATCTATCACAGGATTGTGACCAACATTGGGGGTTGATAATGGCTTACAGAATGAATTGACTAATTAATTGATAATATATAAGTTAGGGTTAGTAGCAAGATGCAAAGTATCAGCATCTGGTCTAATATCTCAAAAAAAAAAAAAAATCACAGATTCATAGAATGTGACATTAAGAAGGGACAGACCTTACATGAGGAGGCCAAGTCCAAGAGCACATCAATGAGTTAGTCAAGGTCAACTTGTTAGTGAGCTAGTTAGTGACAAAGCTCGGACTAGACCTCTGGTCTCCTGCTTCAGGTTCATGAAATTTGATGACAGTTTGGAGGTAAGTACAATAGGCAAATACAGGCCTAAGTATTTCCTATTAAGATTTGATGATGCAGCAAAATGAGAGTAAAGTGAAGAGTGTTCTGGATTCCCAAGAGCAAAATGGCCCTTCACATTAAGTTTCTTAGAAGGACCTCTTATCCAGGTACCCCTCAGGCAGAAAGGCCTTTCATTTGCTACTTCTTCTGAGTTTAAAAATTCTGAGTTAGAGAGAACTACCTCAAGCCTCTCAGCTGAACCACAGGCAAATGACTGATAAAGTAACATTGTCTTCTGGAATGTCTTGGTGATAGGATCCCTTGGTTTTACCAAGGAACCTGTCAAAGACAACTGGGTGTTAGAGGAGCCTGTTTAGATGAATTATGATGTGTGCACTCTAGCGAATTAATCAATATACCTTACTGTATATTATTTAAGATCAGAGTGTTAATTTCTGAGCCTGTTTCAATAGAGTGTATCCTCAATATATTGTCTCATTGTTAGAGGAGACTGGGCATGTTAGGGGTGGTATGGCTGTAGAATGTCTCACTATTAAAAAAAAATAAATCCCCAAAGCCCCGTTTAGCTGTTTTACTCATTATTTCTATCAGAGAATTGTTGAGGCCTGATAAGCTGAAATCCTAGTGCAATCTGATGGAGCAAGTCCTGGAAGCAAGAGACGTTGCTACCAGTCTCACTTCAGTAGTGAAACTGCTGTATGAAAAAGCACTTGGACTTCAGCTGTCTCATCTACAAAATGGGGATAATTACAATTTCTGACAGGATTAATTTTCCAAAACTTTCCAGTTTTAGCCTCTCTCTACTTAGATTAAGCCTCTTTTACTTTATACATTTTAGACCGGATAAAATTTTTGAGGGGGGAGGAGTTCTTTTTCAACAATTGTGATTCAACCAAGAGTATACTCCAAACTGCTTTTTCAGGGAGGGCCTACATGACTTGAAAAATTAGATTCTAAAGTTACTATTACTTTTGATTTTTTTAGTCTTAATCTTTGATTTATTTGGAGTATTAAATACAATTGTAAAACAGGATTAGATTTTATTTACTGGAAGCAAAGGGCGCATGAGCCGAGAAAATTTGAACACAATTACATGAATATCTAAAGAGGAGAGCAGATGTCTCTTCTTACCTCGTTCTGTGTCATAGAGGTACACAAACTTCTCCCACTTGTAATGACCCAGAAGACTCAGAATAGCGCCCTTCAAGGCTGGGCGCATCTGGATGACAAACTGCACATCTGCGTCAGTGGGGAAGCTAGGCGTAACAAAGGACGTGTGCAGGGCCCCGCAGAAGGAGGTCAGGGTGTTCATTGACATCTGGTCATAGAATCCAAAGATGGCATACACCCCTCTCGAGAACTGGGAGCAGACTGCAATGAGAAAAAGAGAAAAAGATTTCAGTAGCTCAGTGGTCCTTTGCTGCAGCTTGTAGGGTTAGAAATACAATATACAATTAGGCTTCAAATTGCATACCTCAAAAGAAAACCTCTAGAAGCCCCTGAAAACACAATTACCCAACAGGAGAAGAGTAAGAAAGGGAAGAATTAATTTGATACAAGTACACACTCTCTATGTGTACAATGAACTGGAAACTAAGAAAATGTGGGGGAAAATAGAGGTGAAGATTGTCTTACTCCCTTTCAAAACCCTCCCAGCTCATCTCCAAGGCATTCAGGCTCTTATACTTACACTTTAGCTGCCCTGAGGCCTCTTAATGTACTGATGCCCCCATCAAAGTACAACTGTTTTGCATACCACCCTTCATTTCTTTTTCTCATAGGTGACTGAGAATTTACTCAGACTAACTGCTAATATGTCTGCTAGGAAATATGTTACCCTTGAGGTTACATAATACCTTAGCCACAGATATGTTATTATTAGGACCCTTAATGTTGGCTATTAATTTAGAGGATTTAAAGCTCTGGGCAGGCCATGGGAAGACTGTCCTTTCAGTGCTCACTGAATCACAGGGGTTAACTAGCTGCCTGTTTCGCCCATGTGTAATTGGGAAAGTTCTGTCTTGATCCTTTTGCATGTATCTTATAGCTTCCATTAGCCCACATGTAGAAGTTTCACATCCGCCTCACAGTTGTCACCTTTCCTTCATTTCAAAGTGGGCCACATCGTGCCTTTTCTCTCTTCTGGCCCATAAGAGCTTAAAAAATGAGAACCAATTTTAATATTAGCTTCAGTGGAACATAATTAGCAAAGCAAATCAGCTATAACAACACTGTGTGTTGCATTCCCAAACAAAGTGGAAATGATCTTTAGATTATCTGCACCACTGCTCACTTCCATTCATGCGAAGAAGACACAGCAGGCATAATGTGGTGTGATTTAAGGGGTCCTGCATGGTCTCCCTTACCTACTAGAAAACCCTAAATATCACTGTTAGGTCTACTTCTTCAGGTGTTTAAGAGAAGTCTGTTGCCTGGGAGAGGAATTAAATAGAATCTTATTTAGCAGTTATTCTGGTAAGATAAATTAATATCTGATTAGATGCCAGGATGAGTGGGAAAGCAGAAGGGTAAGTTTTGATTGGCATGAGTGGGTCAGAGAAGAGAATGTGTAGAAGGTTTAGAGTTTTCCCTGAGAGGAGAAATAGTGAAGACATTGGGAACCAAAAATAAAGAAGGTGTTGAAAGCATGAAGGCAAGTGGAAAACCAATTTAATTCATTTCTTGACCCTTTTGTGAGACAGAGAGAGTTCTCAGTGGATGTGGTATTTTGCTTTCCATGCATTCCATTCAAATCTATGTTGATTAGGGCTGTTCTCTTTATATCAACCAAAGTCATTAGCCATTGGCTTGAGGATAGCATTACAAAAGTGATTATCAGTCACTTAACCATCTCCATCATAGGAGACAATAGTCTTCAACTTAAAGAATTCTAAGTGACCCTGCAACACAACATAGGAAAGGTCTTTCTATTAAAAGGAAAAATCAAACTAGAGAAAGGTCTGGGGTACTTCATGACAAGCGCCAAAGGGAGTACAACACTCAGAAACAAAAGGGATGTCTTGGTCATCTCCAAGGGCGATGCTAAGAAAAGTCCCATTCTCAAATTAATCCTCTAAGTGGACAGTTTTGCAATACCAAGTCAAATCTTGGCAGATGCACATAATGTTGAGTAAAAAGTTGACAATAATGATTATAACATCCAAAAATAATGATAATAGCCATTGATAATAACAGCCAATAATAATGGTAACAGTATTTAGCCAGGCACTATGCTAAGTACTACACAAATATTTTTTCATTTAATATTCTCATCAGCCTTATGAGGTATTGCTATTATTCCTATTTAATAGATAAAAAATCCTGAGACAAAAAAACCTGTTCTAGCAATTAAGCAGAGGAGTCAGAATTTGAATCTGACTCTGCTTGACCCAAAGTTCACAGTCACATGGACTAATATCCAACAATGTTATTAAAGAGCAATTATTGGCCCATATGACATTGGGTTTCTATATTTAGCAAATAAAAACAAGATTTCCAATTAAAGTTGAATTTCAGGTAAATAATGTTTTAGTATAAGTATACCTCAAATTCATACATGTGCTAAAAACATAATTCATTGTTTATCTGAAATTCAAATTTAACTGGGCGTCCTGTATTATATTATCTGTCACCCAAAAAAGAACCTTTCCTTACTAATAATGGTCATGGGGCTAGAAGGCTAGAACAAGCCATCATGGCCCTTTAACCAAATGATTCAAATGGTACCTGGTAATTCTCAGATTCATACCAACTGGCAAGAGAAAAATGAGGATCCATGAATCCTATACAAAAATAGTCTCATGGGAAAATGCAACATATTTTCAGCAAGAACTCAAACCTGACTAGATTATGGGCAATCAGTGAGGAGGAAGATAAACTTAAAAAGACGGAAAACTAGACCTATGATCCACTTTCAGTTTCAAAAAGCTCTTGAAATAGTGGAAGGAAACAGAAAATGAAAGTATTTATGGTGGCAAGGTTCTGGTTAATACAAAAACATCTTGCATTGCTCTTCTGATCATTGATTTTGAACTTGGGGTGCAGAATTAATCATTAGTTTGTACATAAACTTTTCATATTTTATTTATTGCATTTATTTATTTAGGCTATAATAAACACCTACAAACCCATTACCCAACCCGAGAACTACAACATTACTGATAGTTACTTTTATCTATATACTACTACTCTTCTAGTCTATCTACCTGTATTGTTAACACGCCTACCCCTACCCCTGCCCCAGGTAAGTACTCTCTTCAAATTTGTATTTATCATTACCTTGGTTTTTAAAAAATATACAAACACATACACCTAAACAATGTATTATTATTTTTGCTTGTTTTAAAGCTTTATATCAAGGGAGTCGTATTGCATATGTGAAACCCAGACTTTGGTAAAACTTTATGAGTTGTCTCCAGGAAGGTGAACGCAGTGGAATCTTTAAGCCTGTATATTATGACAAGAAGAATGAGACAATAGAAGAACTTATAAAAATGTGTGGGGAGCCTGTGTGAGAAAACCCACTGAAATTTAAAAATTCCATACTAAGCATACAGCTCTGGTTGTGACTCAGACAAGGGACTCAGGAATATTTATAGATCAGTGGCAATCCTCAGGGAATAATATGCTACTGTGGTCCAAAAGGCAGATCCATTGTCTTTTGGTGGTGGACATCAGTAAGAAGAGTGTTAGGAGAAAATCAGGCAACGCTCGACTCCGTTCATATAAAACAGAAGTACAACTGTCCTGCAAATATTGACCCCTGTGCATCAGTACCTGTGCTCTGCCCACTCCAACATAGACAGACATCAGTAGAAGGCCTATGGAGGATTAGCCCAATGGGGAAGACAACTGCTATATGAGGACAGTGTTAATGGCCTCTGAAAGAAATTGGGGCATGTGGACCTGTGAAGAGCCTTTCACAACAGATCCTTGGCCTGTTTCTGGCTGTCAAAAGTAGGGCTGAATGGAACACTGAGCTGACCCACTCACAATGTCTATGATTTTAGATTCTTAGAATGTTTGAGCTATAGAAGGAACTTAAATATTTTTTATTCACCAGTTTCTCAAGCATAGTTTTTAGTGGTGAAATCCTTTCTCCAAATGAAATTTTATGTGGAAAAGTCCAGTTTATAAAGAGACAGTGGAGCTCACTCTTCTGATTGAACAGAGATTCACTGGTCTGATATCTCCCTATCATAAAGAAACTGTGACACAAAGGGAGGAAGTATCTTACACAAGGTCACACAATGAATTATGAACTAGTCTCTTAGAAAAGCTTTATTGGCATCTCCTAACCATCCCTACTCCAGAGCTATCTCGTGCAGCTTGGGTCAGGATTCACCTGCATGAAAGTGACTTACCTTCAATGCCTAGCCCTCAGATAAGGTAGCATAGATGGCTCTACCAGGAGTTTCCCATGATTCATCTGCCGGCTGCTTCCCTCGGCTCCCTCCAGCCCCAAATAACAGCAGTGAGAGCTGGTTGCAGATTGGTGATCTTTTGGGACTCATGATTCTTTTGGGGGATGTTTGTTTTCTTTATCTGAATCCTTAATGAACCACACCCATTTCTTTATCTTAGAAGACTGTCTTTGGTAAAATGGTGATGGAAGAAATGTTTGTCTTGGCAATCTTACAAATCATGAAGGGCAGAGGGAAGCGCAGCAACTTCTGAGACAGGCAGACCTTGTTTCCACTCATGACTCTGCCAGTCATAAGCTGCATAACTTTGTGCAAGTTATTTGACCTTTCTGAGCCTCAGTATAGGATTGTTATTACATAGGCAGGTTCTAAAGTTAGACCATATAGGTTGAAATTCTGTATCCTTTACTTATTAGGCAAGTTACTTAATATCTCTGTGCCTCTGATACAGTGTATTCATCTGTAAAATTGGAATAATGATAGTACCTGCCTCAGCATTGCTGTGAACGTTAAAATATGTTCATTCGTGGGCAGCACCTATAACAGTGCTTAGCACATAACAGACATTCCATTAATAATAGCTATTTATTCATTCATCAAATACTTACTGAGTGTCGACTGTGTGTCAGGCACTGTTATAGATGTTGGGAGATACAGGAGTGAAAAAGATCCTGTCCTCCTGGGACATATGTACTAATGAGGGGAAAATACAATAAATGAGAAAAATAAATAAAATATAAAGTATATCAGCTTCATATGGCTCTCTCTTTCTCTCACTTTCCATCTCTTTCACTTTTCCTATCCATTTCTTCTTTCATAGTTTCACTTATGGGTAACAAAGGGTTAAGAAAGAAACTCTGCTAATTTGGCTCAAGAAGATGCCATTGTCCTCTATCTCTTCCTCTCCCTAAATAATGCCTTCGTACTGGTGAAATGCTGTTCCTACCTAGGGCCTCTGTGCCTTCTCAGTGTGAAATAGCTTGGTTGTCTGCCTCCTAAGAGTGCCTGCCTCTGTATATTCCCAGTAACAAAATACCAAATTTTTCTCATTGAAGATGTCGTTTCTGACTACAGTCTGGATTCCTGGGGACTCTAGTGTAGCTTCCCAGCTGTGTTCCCTTCAGTGGTGAGTGGCAAGCAAGGCTGAAGCCAGCTGTCACGCTTTTATTTATAGTCCCCAAGTCTGTAGGGTTGGGACAGGTATTGTTAATGTATATTGTGGCAGCTAATTACACCACCCATATTCCAAAAGGCATAATTACAAAAATGTCAAACAACTTGATTACCTCAAATATCAGAATAACAATATTGTATATCATTTACAGAACACTTTTCATACCTTTTGAATAAAAGGGGAGAAAGGGAAACTGAAGTCTCTTGCTGACTTAATGATCGCATTTAAAGCAAGCAGAAAGAAGAAAAATATAGCTATGAGGAAACTCATAGAGCTACATCACAAGGTACTCTAGGTAGTTCCTTCATAGTATAGTGAATTCCAGTGGATCAAAGAAACTTAGAGCTAGGAGGGACCTTGAAAAATCATATAGTCTGGTGCTTTCTAAAGCTGTAGCGTTGGTCATTGGTGAAGTTACCAGCATAAGGAAATAAATGTATGCTGTGTTTTGTGTGTGTGTGTGTGTGTGTGTGTGTGTGTGTGTGTGTGTGTGTTGGAGTAGACAACTGTTCTTTTTTAGGAAAAGACAGTTGTTTTCTCTATATAATTTCTACTTTCTACTCTTTAGTGCTAGATGTAGAGTCTTTATCTTCTGAAATGATGATGATAAATGATGATGATGTCTATTACATAGGAGATATATTTATATATCTATATCTCTTATGTGGAAGAAAAAATAATGGCTCCCCAAAAGATGTCCATGTCCGAATCCCAAAGTCTTTGAATTAGGTTATATAATAGAGGGAAATTGGGCTGTAAATGGGATTAAAGCTACTAATCAATGGACTCTAAACTATAAAGATCATCCTGAATTATCTGGGTAGCCCAGTGTAATCACAAGCTTCTTTAAATGTGGAAGACAGAGGCAAAACAAGAGTCGGTATCAGAGTAATGTGACATGGGAAAGACTTGCCTGGCCATTGCTAGCTTTAAAAGTGGAAAGGGGCCACAGGCCAAGAAATAGGGGTAGCCTCTAGAAGTTGGAAAAGACAAGAAAACAGGGTCTCCCTTAGGGCTTCCACATAGGAACACAGCCCTGCGGACACACTTGTTTTAGCCTGGTGAGACTTGTACCAGACTTCTGATCTGTGGAACTGTATGATAATAATCTTGTGTTGATTTAAGCCATTAAGTTTGTAGTAATTCTTTACAGCAATAAATAGAAAGCTAATACATTTAACATAGCAAAATTAAAAGGTTGGTAACTCTGGATCAATATACATCTGCCCTACCTTTTCCACCGTAACATATTATTAATCTGCTAAGTCCAAAAGGTTGGAAATGAATTCTCTAGTCCAAACTCCCATTCAATACATGGACCACCTTCCATGAGGTCATATTGCCTCTCCTTGAATCCGTCCAGTAATAAGGGAGCTCACTATTGCCCTTGAATGGCAGCTCTGATGGCTAGGGAGCTTATGCTTAAATTGAACCTAATTTTACTCATTGGACCTCTTGAGTGCCACATTGTAGTCTCTCTATGCTGCCTTCTTCCTGTCAGGCTAAGCATCTGCTAAGAATCCATTTGCTCCTGAATCCCTGCCACCTCCATAAATTATTATTCTAACTCATTTATCACTATTATTAATGATGGGATAATAAAGACCTTGCAGTTTTCAGATTCTGGAACCTAGTTTCTGTTGCCATCCCTCTACTGAACTGCTCTCTCAAGTTCAATGATGACTTCCTCACTGTCAAATCCACCTCTATTCACAAACATTGTTCAGATTGATTGCTGAGCAGCATCTGATAAGATTAGTTGGCTAAATCTTCCCCCTTGAAACTCTCCTCTCCGATTTCCAGTGCATTAAACTCTGCTGGCCCTACCTCTCTTACCCCTCGTTTTCAGTTTCCTCTTAGTCCACCTCCTCATATGAAGATGATTTTCAAAGATTTTTTTCTTTGGCCCTCTTTTCTCCTTACTCGAAATGTGGTTTTTAAAAATTCAACAAATGTTTATGGAGGACCTGTTATGTGCCAGGCAAGGGATCTAATCTTACTACCTCCATGTGGATGACTTCCAACTAGATACCTGTAGCTTCGGCCACACTCCTGAGCTCCAGAGCCACATTTCTAACTGCCCATAAAACAGCCTCACCTGGAGACCCCCAAGACATCACAAACTCAGCATATTATTTCTCTGCCTCCATCCTCTACCTATACATCTGCTCCCGTTGTCTCCGTTTCTTCTAATGGATTGCTTTTGTTCCAGGCACCCAAGCTAAAGTCTTAAGGGTCATGATTGTTTTTGTTCTTTCCCTTATTTCTCTATGCTATTTTTTTGTGATGCTTCACCAATTCTGCCTCTAAGGCACTGGTGTATCCACCTCTTGTTCCTCATCAGGTCAAGTTCTCATTCCTTTTCTCTTGACTGAGAGTAGTCTCTTAACTGGTCACTGGCTTTCAGTCTTTTCCCAAACTATGTAATACTACTATCAAATTACTGTTCCTTCTTTCTGTTTCAACTGATCAATCAGAATATACTCATTTCATCTCCCATTTCTGCAAGAACCTACTCTGTATATGAATTGTTAATGGATTAATAAATGAATCTTTGTAAATGAGTCAGTTCAGCGTTTTTCAACCTTGGCATTATTGACATTTACATCTTACGATGCACAGGACAGCTGCTGGACAAAGAATTATCCAGCCCAAAATGTCAATGTCACTGACTTCTACCCTCTAAATGCCATGGGCACCACTCCCACTACCTGTTGTGACAACCCAAAATGCCTCAGAACATCATCAAATATCTCCCAGGAGGGCAACATCGCTCCTCTCCCACATTGAGAACTAAACATTTACCTTATGACTTCATCCTCACAAAGAGCAAAACCTTAATCCAATGAAAATTCATACGTATCTAGAAAATCCCAAAGGAGTTATTTTAGCAGTATAAACTTGAGAAGGGTGGATACTTTAGACTCTTCCAAGTCCACCATATAGGCAACTACCTTCCTGATCCTGCACTTTAATTAGCTATTTGTGTTAAGCCTGGGGATGTAGGAGAGGGGAAATTAGATAGAGGGTGAATATGGTGGGATGAGTATAGGGTAGCAGTCAGCTCATACCTTTCCTGGGCTTATATAAATCATCATCCCTCCCCAGTGCCCTTCGGTCTTGTGTCCTGGTAACCATAGTGGGTGCTTGTAGGTTTCAGAGTCAGAACAGTGTGTCAGCCTCATTCACCAGCTGATGATTCCATGGTTTAATTACCATCTTGGGGTTAATTCCTTTGAACATTTTGTTCAGCTCTCAAGAGTATACTGCCTTCTGAAAGCCTAACTAGTTATTTTTGCAATTACATGGCATGTATCTAAATGCTGGCAGAGAAAACACTTATTATCAACATTTGATCCTACTTGAATGTAACTGCTAGCAAATGCAGGCATTAATATATGAACACATGTATTTTGGAAAATTCATTTTGCACATGTAAGTGTAAATTATCCTTCTATAGCAATGTCAGAGATAGCATGGAATGTGTTGAAATGGGTTGGGGTAAGAGAATTCTTTTTAGGCCCTTTTATATCAAGACAATATGGTTAAGCATTGGAACTCAGAAGTCAGGCGTAGGCTTTAATTTTTTTGCTTATTCATTCATTAAATAAATTTCAAGTTCCTAATGTGTGATAAACACTGTCTGAGTGCTGAAATATAGCAGTGACCAAAAACAGACAAGATCGTTGCTTTTATGGTGCTGACGGTCTAGTATTGATTGTAAATATGAATCAAATAATCATACCAGTGTGTGATTACCATGTTCTAACTATGAAGAGGAGAATGTGTAGGATTCTGTGACTCCGTGGCAAAGTGGTTTTGATTTAAATTAGGCCAGGGGAAGGTTATCTGTGGATGAAGTACTTGAGTTGACACCTGATGGTAGAAGAGCATCCTATGCAGAGAGACTAGCATGTGGCAAGGCCCTGAAATGCATTTAATGTATTTGAGGCACTGAAAGAAGACTAGCCAGTGAGGAAGAGGATAATGCAAGTTGAATCTGGTAGAGGAGGCAGGAACCAACTGTGGGGGACCTTGTTGGATGTTGGTAAGGAATTTGAATTTTTATGCTAAGGACTATGGGAGGAAATATTAGAATAATTTTGATGATGGGTATAACATGAACTGATTTATATTTTAAAAAGAGTTTTCTTGCTGCTGTATGAAGAGTAGATTTAAGGGAACATCAACGAAAGTAGAGAATACCTTTGAAAAGTAATTACCATAGTCTAGGTAAGAGACAATAGTGGTTTGAATTCTGTTGTGGCACTGAAGGTAAAGAATTTTGGAGTTTATTTAAGGTCAAGTTATTGGTTAAATAGACTTGGGCTAGTTAAACTCTCCAAGCCTCATTTCTGTATCTATAACAGTTGGCATAATAGTACCTACCCCATAGTGTTATTGTATGGATTAAATGAATATGTGTAATGTGCTTATGACTTTCATATAGTCTGTGCTCAGTTCATAAATAGTATATGTTATTTGTATTATTTAAAAAATTATTTCTCAGTGCATTTGCACAGAGGTGGATTTTTATACAGTTCAGCCCCTAATTGGTTATATGACCTTGGGCCAGTCACTTCACTGGGCTTCAGGACTATCATTTGTAACCCAGCAATGCTAACACCTGCTCTGCCCACCTCACAGATTTGTGCAGAGAATAAATGTAAGTAATAGCTAAAATTCTACTTTTAAAAATGACGAAAGTCTCTGAGTATCAGTAAGTAGTATTGATACTTGAATTCCATTAATCATCATCCCCATAACAAATCAATCCACAGAATTGTCATTCTTTTCAGCCTGTCTCTGTCATCCATGTATCTCCATAAATCATTTAAGTATTCAGGGGCCTGTCTTGACTTGTAACTCGTTTTACATGGGGTTTAGCAGGACTCTTAATTGAAAAAATAATTGATCCAGCGATCCAGTCACAGTCAATGAAACAATTTCTAAAGCTGTGCAGGAAAGTGATGAATTCTTATGATGCCTTTAAATCAGCCTCAAGGTTTGTCATGGACAGATAAGAGGTACAAGGTTGATAACACATCATATAGTATTTGAAAGTCATTTTCTTTAAATCTGCAGCCCATGCTGAGCAGGGAGATGGTGAGATGGGTCCCCAAACAAAAATTATTCTTAAAAGTGAACTAATAATTGTCTGTTTTATTTTCTGTAGGCTTAAAATATTTACTAATTAAAGCCAAAACAATATATAAGTAATAAAATCTTTAGAACCATCATCAGTCAAGAAGACCTGCCTGTATTTCCCATTTTGTTCAGATTGCTTAGCATCATATTCTTAGTGTTGCTTGTGATGGCCTCAGTCACCTCTTCCATCTTCCTAAAAAAGTGCAACAATCCCCTCTACAAGCTTCATTGGCAGGTGGGCCCATTTTCTCTTGAATGCTTCTGATAATAGTGAATTCACTACTCTTAAAAACTGTGCATTCTACTTTGGGATGGCTCTAATTATTAGAAATTTCTTAACTTATTGACTGCAAATCTGCCTCCCTGTAACTTTCACCACCTGAGGATCCTTCCTTTTGTCTGAAGTATGAAGAAACTATCTATTCCATCTTCAAATGACTGGCTTTCAAACACCTGAAGATATGCATCCCACCTGTCTATGCCTTCTTTTTTTCAGCCTATCACCAACCGTTCTTCAGAGATCCCAGGCTCTTCACCACTCTGGCCATCCCTCTCTGGATGTGTTCCAGTTTGTCAAATGTCACTTTTAAAGTTTGGCATCCAGGATTGAGCACCACACTGTAAGGTTGAAGTTGAACCCCTCCAGAAGACACGGAACTGATACCCCTCCCCACCCACAATTTTGGACTAGAAAACACATATCTGTCAGTGCTGCTGAGGATGGCATGGCTTTTTTTTTTTTTTTTTTTTTTTTTTTTTTTTTTTTTTTTTTAACAGCTCACAGTAGATTTCCATGGAAACTACTCCTACTTTGTGATCTTGAAATTATATCCTAGGTGTATAGTTAAGAAACTTCTGTCAGCCAGGCTTCCCTCAACCTTGAATATGTGTTGTTGATTTTTTTGTATCAAAATATAGACCACTTTTAAAAAATGTCCTAATGGCTTTCACTCAGCCTCTGGAGATCATTTTAAATCTTGATTTGGTTAACCAGTTTATTAGCTGTTGCTCCTCCCAGTTATGCATCCGCTGCAATTTGATCAGTCTGCTTTGGGTAGTATAATCCAAGTTATTGACAAAAATACTGAAGAGGACAGGGTCAAGGACAGAATTATTTGGCAAGCTACTTTATTCTTCACCCCTATACTTTTCAGGATGACAATAGCTAGATAATAAATACTCTGGCTAAAGTTCTTCAGTCTGCTCTAAATATATTATATCTTTAACATATTCACAGTTTAGGCAATATGAAAGATTCTTAAAACTGACTTTGCTTCTTCACGCACCTTCAGAGGCCTAAATCTTGGGTAAAAAATAACTGGAATGATTTTCTTCTCCTCTGATTTTATCATCTCTGACCATGTATTTTTAGTGTTTATCATCAAGTTTTATGAAGAAGAAGTCAAAAAAGAGAAAAGGATGCTGAGAGGAGGGAGGATGATCAGACAGAGGAATAGCTCTTTGGTGAAGAATGAACGATCAGAAGAATTGGGAAACTCCTCTTTTCTACTGGATAACACAAACAGTGTGTTATTATCTAAGATCAAAATGCTGATTCATTGCTATTTACCGTTAGGAAGCAAATGGCCTTCCCATTTTACAGGTGGAAAAATTGAATTAATATCCGACCCTAGGGTTCATGGTCCTCGGAATCCATGCCTGCTAGGAGACTTTAAAGTAACTGTAAGCAGCCTTATAAAATTTCCCGTATGAAATCCTGATGGACAGCAACTCTTGAAAAGCCATCTTCACAATACCCAGGATTGCTGGTTACTCAAAACAGTTAATCTTTTTGCTGCATTAAAAATCCATACAACCTCAGTTCTTCAAATATGTCTCAATAACCCAAAGAGCAAAAAACCGATTTTCCATCTAGGAAAAAAAAGGCACGTTAAAATGAAACATTTCTTCTAATTTGAATTCAACCAATTGGACTTTTAAAAGTAATTTCCCAGTCTTGGTTTGGGAAGTTGTTCTGGCTCTGTGTAGAACTTCGTGCCAAGGAAGTCCATGCTGGGATGTTCATCTGAGAAGCATAGGGTGTGCTTCAGGTAAACCTCAGTGGCCCTTGCAGGATGTTTCAGGGTTGCATTGCTCTCTATTTGAAAGGTGCTTTGATTGGGAACAGACAGTCTGGCTTGAATCTAAGAACAAAGCTCTCTGTGACCAGCTCCCACAAATTCCCCACACCCCTTTGTCCTAAAAGAAGGACAACCCTTTGAAGGCAGGCATTTCAGGTCTCGTGGCTAATCTAGAAAAAGATCCAGCTTTTAAACTAAGAGTACCAACGAGAGAAAGGTACTTGCTCAAAATGTGTGTCTTATGTCTACTGATTGTCTAGACCTGTTTTGTCCAGGTGGATAGCCACTAGCCACATGTGACTACACTTTTCTTCATTACACTAGCCACGTTTCAAGTGCTCCATAACCACGCGAAGCTAATGGACAGTGCAATATGGAATTGTCCATTATCACAGACTATACTAGTTGAGTAGGACATGTTAAAGTTGCCTCCTGTGCCTACCCACCTAAATGTTTTAGATTTTAATCCAACCAGTATTTATTAGTTACTAACTGTTTTAGGCATTGTTCTAGCAACTTTCATGCTTTTTTTGGAGGGGAGGGGGCATTGTTTAATGACTAATGGAAACTTCCAATTTGTAGGCAGAGTAGATAGTAACCTTGTGTGGTTTGAGGGTTCCTAGAAAGTTGTCCCATCTTCAGTTTGTCTTCTGCATTCATTACTAGAAGGTTTGAAACATCTACCTTTTTTTTTTTTTTTTCTAGGATGGCAAAATTCCCTGTTAAATTACAAATGCGGTCTGGAAGGGAAACATGTGGTCAGCATTTCTCATACTACTTCAGTATGGATTGGTTTGTCAGATTCGTTCTGACTGAGAACCAGGAACTGAGGGAACAGGACACAGGTCAGATAAAATTTTGAGGGCCATTAGTGACAGTCAGGAAAGATCTGAGTCTTTTAGTTGTCCTCTAGGAGAATGACTCTCCAGTTGGGGATACCTCTGAATGGTGACGTCTTGCCCTTTGAATGCAGAGACAAAAGGGAGGGATAAAGTTGCTAACAACAAACCCTCTCAACACTGCCATTTGCCAAGCACAGATTCTGATCTTCACTCTGTGTTTTGATCAGATATGTATGTTCATTTAGGCTCTAACTTATGTGTATCAATTTAGTAGATATTTTAAATTCAGCATTTATTGAACAGCACCAAATACTGTGCCAGATGCTGGAGATGTAGAGTTCTACTCTCAAGTTCCCTTTCATATGACTTCCTACTAGGGAACTCAGAGCTGATCCAGTGACGGCATGACCACACCTTTCCTCTTCATTTATCTCTTCTCCCTGAATGTTGCCTAGAACCCACCTTCATCATTTTTATCCCAGTCCCTGTTTTTTTAACCTCCATTCTGATTTGTTCCAGGCAAGAGTCTACGATAAATAAGAGAGAAAAGAAAGAATAAAGGAAAACTAATTCTTCTCCCCTTTTCCTACTGTGTTTTGCAAATTGCAGGGTATAACCCATTAGTGGCTTATGAAATCAATGTAGTGAGTCATGACCTAGCATTAAAAAAAAAAAAAAAAAAAAAAAAAAGAAATAGCCTAGAAAAATGCCAAGGTATATCTGTGTAGTAAAGGTAAAAGTGTACTTTTCTGTAGTAAAAGTATTGTTTCATTGTTTCATGGAGCATACATTTTAGTTATTAAATACATGCATATATATTATATATAGGTCATGAAATAAAATGTATTTATTTACCACTTTATGCCATTGTCGTTCTATGCCCTGTCCCAAGCCTAGCACTGGTTTGATCTACAACATGTGTGTCCTCACTGTTTGGCACTTCCTGCAGAGGACTCATCTCATTCTTTTTCCTGTTCTCTCAATCCATCCCTCCTCCCTAGGCCCTCTGAGCCTCCATCTGAACTCATCCCCACCACCCAACTGGAGTCATATTGAATTGCCACCTGCAGATGAAAGCTGGAAAAGTTTCTGCTCCCACTGTCTCAGATGGGAATGCTTAGGAAACATGTTACTAAACTTTTGAATTGGGAAGGTGAATGTATCTTCCCACAGAAACATGAGCATGCAATGGAGTTAGGTTCAGTGTCTTATCACTGTTCAGTTGTATTCTGGGTCTTACATGCTTTAACAAGCAGCTCTGGTATTTAGGCCACCTGTAGGCCAGCCAGATTACACATCTTCTTTTAGAATTCAATCTATTTGCAAGGTGGGAAGATAAACCATTGTTGCAGATCATTCAAATGAATTCCTACTGTATCCTCTTGCAGCAACACAGAACAGTCCTCTTCCATGGACCCTGCAGATGCCCTTTCAGTGACTTGAAAGTAACACTGTTTCTTCCAAAGTGCCTAACTTGCTCCATGAGGAGGAATCTGACTAAACATTCTTAATTCTAGAAATAGCTAGAATTAAGTAAACACGTGCAACTCATAGAATGTAGTTTCATTTGCAGACAAAATAAGTAGGCCCCTCTAGCACTTTGCTGCTCAGTCATGTATTAACTTGTAACTTTTATGTGCTGCTCATGAATACATCTGACCACATCAGAGTTGTCCATTCGCTCGAAGAGAAAGAGGAGTCGGGTTCTGTAATTCTCTTTGTGCAATGTCATGCAAAATTAAAGGCTTTGTATTTTCAGGTAACAATGGTATTGCCTGAGAGAAGCTGTATACTCAGTTATAAAAACACTCAAGCCCTTAAAGGTTGGCCAAGGACACATGAGTGAGGTAACTGAGCATACTCCGTCTTGTTTTAGATATTGGGACCCAGTGACTGGGCTCTAGGCTCTCCATTGCCTTTCAGATATAGTCCAAACTCTTCAGTCTGGAATTTACGTTAAGAAAACATGAGCATAGAATCTGTACATAATAGGTGCTCAATAAACAGTAGGTATTTGTTTTCTACTCCATGGCTCTCTATCATTAGGACTTATGATCTAACTAAAATTGTCTTCCACAATTCTCCTGTAGGAACTTTCTGCCCTAACCTAGTGGTCTTTCTATGCCTCAGATACTTCTTATTCATTCCTGCTAATGAGTATTTTCTCATGCTATGTCTCCATCCTGGAGTGCCATTCTCCAAATCTCTGCCATTCCAATTCTTGCCTGCCTTTCAAAAGCTGGCTGATGCTCCCTGCTCCACGGAGCATTTGGTGCCTGCTTCATCCGCCAGGAAACCTATAATTTCTGTGAGTGCCAGCAGTATTTGGCCTGAAGCCCCCATTTTGGCATTTGATCATATAGCATGCCTGGACTGAGCTGTGGCCTGCTTGCCTCATGTGTGTGAATGTGAACTTCATCAATGGCTGAGAAGCTTTTGAAGACTCAGGAAACAGGTGTTCTGTTACTTTTCTGTCAGGCTTAGTATAATTTGGTTCATACTGTAAGCATTTAGTGAGCTGATGACATAAATTGGTTCTGAGATGCCGAGTTCTCTAGTTCTATTTCCTAAGTCACTGCTGATAATCTGGGCCTTCATTTCACCTTTTTCTTAGCTCTACCTCCTCTCCAACACACTGGCAATGAAAGTATTTGCATACCCTAAAGAGGTGTTTTGTGGATTAGCCATAATGAGTATAAAACATGTAAAAATATGAAGATCTGTGGGAACCCTATTATTATAGGAATAATAATTACAGCTGTACTTGGTTAAATGCTCCAAAAATCATATAGAAGATGCCTTCTCTGCAGAGAAAAGCAGCCAACTATACTACCAATTAGTTAATTATGAGTATTTAATTGTATTTTATTGCTTGTGATTTTTGGTTTTGTGTACAACTGGGGCCTAGTTGCCTCTTTGTCTTTTAAATGGAGTTGCTGATGAAGTTGGTTAAGATTAATATTTAGAATGGGGACTAGGCTCCACAAAGCAATGCTGCAGACCCAGTGACTCTATGACTATCTCGCCCTCTTTCACCCTTAAATCACCCCCTTTGGCTACTGTTCTTTCCCTTGCTGGTTTTCATCTGCGTTTAAGAAAGAGTCCCAGCTCTAGATTGGTGTGGTATGAGTGGTACTAAACATAAGTGCCAACCAGGCAGCTATGACATTTGAGGGTACACAAAGTGCAGAGTCCTTTGGCAGGTGCCCTCTGATCCTGGGAGAGACACAAAGGAAATAAAACATGCATTCCTTTAGCTATGAAAGGGTCTTTTAGTCTGTTGAGCCTGGAGAAAACTAAGAGAGGCCCTTAGAAAGGCTGAAAAAACTTTCAGTGTGGAAAGCAGATATACTTAATTTATTCAGATGACTCCTGGTCGGAGGCAAAAAGATGAGCTCTAGATAGTTCTACCTTCACTAAGAACCTTCAACTCTAAGGCATTTTAAAGAAGGTATTTTTTGAAACTCATTCTCAGTCCCTCTTTTTTAAAAAAATGTATCTGGCCATCGGAATCATTCTACACAATGGATTTCTATTGTGTACTGAGAGTTCTAAGTCAAAATTCTTGTGTGCATGATTAATATTTTCTCTGAGCAGAGCATGTGAATATATTTGATGCAAAAAATAATTGAATAACACAATTTCCTCTCTTTTTCATCTATTCAGCGAATACAGAAAAGTATTATCAATGTGCTGTCACTCATTAAACAAATATTTATATGTCTAGCCATCAAAATTAGAAATCAGAAACAAGAACTTTTTTTTAAAAAAAGTATTGTGTTTCATGTTCATCGGTTGCCAAGCACCAACTGTCCCCCTCTTTTCTGGTGGTTGGATTGCTGTATGCTTACGTATTACGAGGTTTTTGTTGTGCTTTTCTCTGAAGATCTTATAAGCAGCTTTGGAAGGCTTACAGGGAATATACTTTAAAAGACATTTTGAATTCCACAAAGCATTCCTTTTCATGAGTACTACATTTGCTTTCAAAGTTTTGTGGATTCCTCCAAAGTGGACAAAGTAAATAGAGAGTCACTTCCTTTCTGACCCAGTCCTGCCCTGTTCCTCCCCTTTTCTGAGGTTACTATAAAGTCAAGCAGCCTGTGCCTTTGAGGTACCGTGGATCTAGTTGGTGATCTCCGGCTTTCAGGAGTAGAAGTCATTGCTACAAGATCTGCTATACAATGAGGAGGTATTATTGAGAACTGTAATATTTTCCTACGTTGTTTTTGTACACTGTTCCAAATTTTAGATTTTATTACCTTTGCCTTTTCCCTCTTTTTTTAATTGCTTCCGATTTCTTATTATGTATTCAGCACACACCACATGGTGCCAATTTAATTTTATTGAACCACTTAAAGGGCAAACAAACCTTTGTTTTTATAAAGAGAAGATAAAGGACCAATTATCCTGGCCCTCAATGTATATTTGCTACTTGAGCTTACAATCCAGTTATGTGTCTTTAGAAGAGATTTTGTCATTTGCACCCTCTTGCCTTATTGCCTGATATATTGTTGCTTTGACATAACACATTTACCAGTGGATATGTTAGCTCTCAATTAACAGTTATTATTTTATTATATCACCTTATATATGTTGCTCTTAATGACAGAATTATTATTTTATTGTATCGCCTTATATACATGTTAAGGACCCATTAAGAGTGGGCCAACCACCAAGGTGGAATATTCCACTCCCCGGAAATGATGTGATCTCAATATGTTGCCACAACTTACAAAATGATCAGATACATGTTGTAATTGGATTGCCACCCAGTCAATTTCATGGAACCAGCATGGTACTGCTTGCTGCCTGCTTGGAATGTAATTTCTTCTAAGAAGCTCACTCTGAACTGGCCCATCCCGAAGATTGTTATTGCCTCTACATATCACTTTGCTACTCTACTTATAATAATACCATCAATATTCCAGAATCATAAGCATTTGTGAATTGGATTCCAAGAGAGAAAGTAGAAATCTTGTCAGGGTAGAAGCTTTAGGGAGTGGCATAAGGACCAAAAGGGTGTTTGTCATGGGGATGGCTCTGTTACTGTGTATGAAAGGGATGGATTCATAGATCATGAAGGAAGTGGCTGGAAATTCTATGCTCTGCTGAAGCCAAAGTCACAGACCAGTTTGTAAGGGGGCTAGTTAGCTTTCCACTACTAGGGCAGATCCCTAGCACCCAGGTGGTAGCATCTGGGAAGGTGATACTTTATAAGAAGAAGCCACAGAAAGGAATAGCTCCAGGCAAGTCTGAGGCAACAGGCTTCATTTTCTTCTAGAAGGATAACATTATTTTTCCAGAGCTCCATGGTGTTACACATGCAAATGGAAGGACTGAGTTTTGGGCCATAAAACAGGGACCACTATTTTCTAAATTTTACTGTAGCATTTCCTTTCAGAAAAGGGAAAACATGAAAAAAGGTAAGTATGTAGGAATTATTCATAGGAGTCCCTCTAGGTCCTATCAACAAGCTAACAGCTTTATATAGCTAATACTTCTCCTCAAATACTTACTATTCATGGCTTCAACCTCTGATCATCAAATTCCCAGGCAGAAGACATCCTCCTGCTCATTCTTTCATTTCTAGATCTTAAGCATAAAAGGACTTAGGTAGGAATAAGGCAGAAATACCAGGTATAGCTCTTCAAAGGAGGTAAGAAATCATTGATTTCTGCATATTTGGTAACTGCAGGCAGATTCCTTAGTAACTAAAACTCCAGCAAATTCTCAAGGACCAGATCTATTTGCAGAACTTTGACAAGGGGCAAGGGGTGTGACAGCAATAGATCTGTGGTACCAGTGTGTTAGTCATGAAGGCTTGAGAGCTACAGGAGACCTGGGAGATAAAGAAGAAACTGAGGCTCACAGAGGGCAAGTGATTGTTTCCATTTTACAGATAAGGAAATTGAGGTTCAGAGAAGTAACTCATCTTGATCAACATAGCTAGCAAATGTCAGAGCTAGGATGTGAACATGGAATATCTGAAATGCCCTAATGATGACTAAGCAGGGCCTGTGACATTTGGAAGGCTGTTCAGTAAGGCATATCTCTTGGTTTCAGTGTTATGTCAGGAAGAGTTGCAAACCTTGGAAGGCCTGGGAATGACAGTGAAGACAAGTAGTTAGGAGCACACTGTGGTTCCCAGGTAAGAGATAAGGACCTAAATAGATGGAGATTGGAGGCATTTCAGTCAGTGACTAAATAGATTCTAGAAGAAGACTGGTTTGATCGGACTCCAACTCCACCGAGAACTTGCTCTATGCCAATTATTGTTCTTGGTGGTAGGAATATGACAGTGAGTAAGAAGACACAAATCTCGGGTTGGACTTTCAAGATGGCCGCCTAAGAACAGCTCAGGACTTCAGCTCCCAGTGAAAGTGCAGAGGGTGAGTGGACGCCGCATTTCCAGACGAACTCTTATTGCCCACAGACCAGGAGATACCCAGGCAGAGGGGTCGCCAGCGTCGCAGTCCCAGCCGGTGCGGCTGTTTTGGCCCCCGCGGGGCTGATTCCGCCCGCGAGGCTGCTGTGACCACTCCCTGTTGCTGCCGTTCTCCGTACAAAAGCCACTGGTCTGGGAGCCCTCTTAGCTGGCGAGCAGAGCCTTGAGACGGCAGAATAGCCCATTCATCTGAAATAGCGAGTCAGGCCAGGAGATTCCTAGGCAAAAAATCCGCCAGGAGCCGGCGCCGCGGTTCGAGCCGACTCCGTGAGTCGCAGCACGGGAGATCCCGGCGCCTTTTCAACAAGCGACCGGAACGCAGGGTCGTTCAACTTAAAAGAAAAGACTCTGAGTCAGGGAGCCAGGTGATCAGGCTCGGTTGGTCCCACCCCTCCACCCCCAACAACAACGAAAACAAAAACAGTAATTGGAAACCCTCTGGGTTGAGCCCTTCAAACCAAGCACAGCTGAACCGGGAGGGTCCGGCTCCGTGGGGGAGGGGCTTCCGCCATTACTGGGACTCTCCACCGCTACGGAGGCAGGCTGCCGTTGCCGAGGCAACCCGCCGTTGCCGAGGCAACCTGCCACAACAGAGAGAGTCCGCCATAACAGAGGCGGGGCCACCATTGCCCAGACAGTTCTAACTACGCCCATATAAAAAGGACTACAGGGAAGAGCTCAGGGCAGCTGGGCGGAGCCCACAGCAGCTCAGCAAAGCCCCTGCGGGCAGGCAGAGGCTAGGCGTGCTGCTAGCTGGGCGGGTCCGACCTGAAAAAAAAAAAAAAAATCAAAAAAGGCAGTAGTGCAACGGAAACTCATAAAGCTCCAACTCCCTGGGACAGACACAGACAACAGGTGGATAAACCCACAAAAATGGGTAGAAACCAGCGTAAAAAGGATGAAAACTCCCGAAACCAGAACACCTCTCCTCCTAAAAGTGATCACAACTCCTCACCAGCAAGGGAACCAGACCGGATGGAGAAGGAGGGTGATGAAATGACAGAATCAGACTTCAGAAGATGGGTAGTAAGAAACTACAATGAGCTAAAAGAACATGTTCTAACCCACCGCAAAGAAAATAGGAACCTTGAAAAAAGATTGGACGAACTGCTGACGAGAATGGACAGCATAGAGAGGAGAATAAGTGAATTGATGGAGCTGAAAAACGCAACACGAGAACTTCGTGAAGCATGCACAAGCTTCAACAGCCGAATTGACCAAGCAGAAGAAAGGATATCAGAGGTCGAAGACCAACTCAATGAAATAAAAAGAGAAGGCAAGAACAGAGAAAAAAGCGCAAAAAGGAATGAACAAAATCTTCAAGAAATGTGGGACTATGTGAAAAGACCTAATCTACGTCTGATAGGTGTACCTGAATGTGATGAAGAGAATGAATCCAAGCTGGAAAATACTCTTCAGGATATTATCCAGGAAAACTTCCCCAACCTAGCAAGGCAGACCAATATTCAAATCCAGGAAATACAGAGAACACCACAGAGATATTCCTCAAGAAGAGCAACCCCAAGGCACATAATCGTCAGATTCACCAGGGTTGAAATGAAAGAGAAAATGCTAAGGGCAGCCAGAGAGAAAGGTCGGGTTACCCACAAAGGGAAGCCCATTAGACTCACAGCAGATCTCTCAGCAGAAACCCTACAAGCCAGAAGAGACTGGGGGCCAATATTCAACATCCTTAAAGAAAAGAACTTTCAACCCAGAATCTCCTATCCAGCCAAACTCAGCTTCATAAGTGAAGGAAAAATAAAATCCTTTGTGAACAAGCAAGCACTCAGAGATTTCATCACCACCAAACCTGCCCTACAAGAACTCCTGAAAGAGGCTCTACACATATAAAGGAACAACCAGTACCAGCCACTCCAAAAACACACCAAATGGTAAAAAAGCAGCAACACAATCAAGAATCTGCATCAACTAACCAACAAAACAGCCAGGTAGCATCAAAATGACAGCATCAAATTCACACATAACAATACTATCCCTAAATGTCAATGGACTAAATGCCCCAATCAAAAGACACAGACTGGCAAATTGGATAAAAAGCCAAAACCCATCAGTGTGCTGTATCCAGGAAACCCATCTTACATGCAAGGATACACAAAGGCTCAAAATAAAGGGATGGAGGAAGATCTACCAAGCAAATGGAGAGCAAAAAAAGGCAGGAGTTGCAATTCTCATCTCTGATAAAATAGACTTTAAAGCAACAAAGATCAAAAGAGACAAAGAAGGACATTACATAATGGTAAAAGGATCACTGCAACAAGAAGAGCTAACGATCCTAAATATATATGCACCCAATACAGGAGCACCCAGATACATAAGGCAAGTTCTTAATGACTTACAAAGAGACTTAGACTCCCACACAATAATAGTGGGAGACTTTAACACCCCATTGTCAATATTAGACAGATCAACCAGACAGAAAATCAACAAGGATATCCAGGACCTGAACACAGACCTGGAACAAGCAAACCTAATAGACATTTACAGAACTCTCCACCCCAAATCCACAGAATATACATTCTTCTCAGCACCACATCACACCTACTCTAAAATTGACCACATAATTGGCAATAAATCACTCCTCAGCAAATGCAAAAGAACAGAAATCATAACAAACAGTCTCTCAGACCACAGTGCAATCGAGTTAGAACTCAGAATGCAGAAACTAACTCAGAACCGCACAGCTTCATGGAAACTGAACAACTTGCTCTTGAATGTTGACTGGATAAACAATGAAATGAAGGCAGAAATAAAGATGTTCTTCGAAACCAATGAGAACGAAGACACAACATACCAGAATCTCTGGGACACATTTAAAGCAGTCTCTAGAGGAAAATATATAGCAATGAGTGCCCACATGAGAAGAAAGGAGAGATCTAAAATTGACACCCTATCATCAAAATTGAAAGAGCTAGAGGAGCAAGATCAAAAAAACTCAAAACCTAGCAGAAGACAGGAAATAACTAAGATCAGAGCAGAACTGAAGGAAATAGAGACACAAAAAACTCTTCAAAAAATCAATAAATCCAGGAGCTGGTTTTTTGAAAAGATCAACAAAATAGACAGACCACTAGCCAGATTAATAAAAAAGAAAAGAGAGAATAACCAAATTGATGCAATAAAAAACGATAAAGGGGATATCACCACAGATTCCACAGAAATCCAAACCATCATCAGAGATTATTACAAACAACTCTATGCACATAAACTAGTAAACCTGGAAGAAATGGATAAATTCCTGGACACCTGCAACCTCCCAAGCCTAAACCTGGAAGAAGCCGAAACCCTGAATAGACCAATAACATGGTCTGAAGTCGAGGCAGCAATAAAGAGCCTACCACCCAAAAAAAGCCCAGGTCCAGATGGGTTCACAGCTGAATTCTACCAGACATACAAGGAGGAGCTGATACCATTCCTTCTGAAACTATTCCAGACAATCCAAAAAGAGGGAATCCTTCCCAAATCATTTTACGAGACAAACATCATCCTGATACCAAAACCCGGCAGAGACTCAACAAGAAAAGAAAATTTCAGGCCAATATCCATGATGAACATAGATGCAAAAATCTTCAATAAAATACTGGCAAACCGATTGCAACAGCATATCAAAAAGCTCATCCACCATGATCAAGTAGGATTCATCCCGGGGATGCAAGGCTGGTTCAACATACGCAAGTCCATAAACGTAATTCACCACATAAACAGAACCAAAGACAAAAACCACATGATTATCTCGATTGATGCAGAGAAGGCTTTTGACAAAATTCAACAACCCTTTATGCTAAAAACCCTCAATAAACTAGGTATTGACGGAACGTATCTCAAAACAATAAAAGCTATTTACGACAAACCAACAGCCAATATCATACTGAATGGGCAAAAACTGGAAGCATTCCCTTTGAAATCTGGCACTAGACAAGGATGCCCTCTCTCACCACTCCTATTCAATATAGTACTGGAAGTTCTAGCCAGAGCAATCAGGCAAGAAAAAGAAATAAAGGGTATCCAAATTGGAAAGGAGGAAATCAAATTGTCTCTATTTGCAGATGACATGATTGTATATCTGGAAGACCCCATCATCTCAGCCCAAAATCTCCTGAAACTGATAAACAACTTCAGCAAAGTCTCAGGATACAAAATCAACGTGCAAAAATCACAAGCATTCCTATACACCAGTAATAGACTCCAAGAGAGCCAAATCAAGAACGAACTGCCATTCACAATTGCTACAAAGAGAATAAAGTACCTAGGAATACAACTAACAAGGAACGTAAAGGACCTCTTCAAGGAGAACTACAAGCCATTGCTCAACGAAATAAGAGAGGATACAAACAGATGGAAAAACATTCCATGTTCATGGTTAGGAAGAATCAACATCGTGAAAATGGCCATACTGCCCAAAGTAATTTACAGATTCAACGCTATTCCCATCAAGCTACCAATGAACTTCTTCACAGAACTGGAAAAAAACACCTTAAACTTCATATGGAACCAAAAGAGAGCCCGCATAGCCAAGTCAATTCTAAGCAAAAAGAACAAAGCGGGAGGCATCACACTACCGGACTTCAAACTATACTACAAGGCTACAGTAATCAAAACAGCATGGTACTGGTACCAAAACAGAGATATAGACCAATGGAACAGAACAGAGGCCTCACAGGAAATACAACACACCCACAACCATCTGATCTTCGACAAACCTGACAAAAACAAGCAATGGGGAAAGGACTCCCTGTTTAATAAATGGTGTTGGGAAAACTGGCTAGCCATGTGCAGAAAGCAGAAACAGGACCCCTTCCTGACACCTTACACCAAAATTAACTCCAGATGGATTAAAGACTTAAACATCAGACCTAATACCATAAAAACCTTAGAAGAAAATCTAGGCAAAACTATTCAGGACATAGGTGTAGGCAAGGACTTCATGACCAAAACGCCAAAAGCAATGGCAACAAAAGCCAAAATAGACAAATGGGACCTAATCAAACTCCACAGCTTCTGCACGGCAAAAGAAACAGTCAGTAGAGTGAATCGGCAACCAACAGAATGGGAAAAAAATTTTGCAGTCTACCCATCTGACAAGGGGCTGATATCCAGAATTTACAAAGAACTAAAGCAGATCTACAAGAAAAAAACAAACAAGCCCATTCAAAAATGGGCAAAGGATATGAACAGATACTTTACAAAAGAAGACATACAGGAGGCCAACAAACATATGAAAAAATGCTCATCATCACTGGTCATCAGAGAAATGCAAATCAAAACCACATTGAGATACCATCTCACACCAGTTAGAATGGCGATCATTAAAAAATCGGGAAACAACAGATGCTGGAGAGGATGTGGAGAAATAGGAACACTTTTACACTGTTGGTGGGAATGTAAATTAATTCAACCATTGTGGAAGACAGTGTGGCGATTCCTCAAGGACCTAAAAATAGAAATCCCATTTGACCCAGCAATCCCATTACTGGGTATATACCCAAAGGATTATAAATCATTCTACTACAAGGACACGTGCACACGAATGTTCATTGCAGCACTGTTTACAATAGCAAAGACCTGGAACCAACCCAAATGCCCAACGATGATAGACTGGATAGGGAAAATGTGGTACATATACACCATGGAATATTATGCAGCCATCAAAAACGATGAGTTCACGTCCTTTATAGGGACATGGATGAACCTGGAAACCATCATTCTCAGCAAACTGACACAAGAGCAGAAAATCAAACACCGTATATTCTCGCTCATAGGCGGGTGTTGAACAATGAGAACACATGGACACAGGGAGGGGAGCACTACACACTGGGGTCTGTTGGGGGGAAATGGGGGAGGGGCGGGGGGTGGGGAGGTGGGAAGAGATAGCATGGGGAGAAATGACAGATACAGGTGAGGGGACGGAAGGCAGCAAAGCACACTGCCATGTGTGTACCTATGCAACAATCTTGCATGTTCATCACATGTACCCCAAAACCTAAAATGCAATAAAAAAAAAAAGAATACAAAAAAAAAAAAATAAATAAATAAATAAAAAATAAATAAAATAAAAAAAAAAAAAAAAATAAAAAAAAAAAAAAAAGAAGACACAAATCTCTGCCTTCATTGATTATTTCAAGAAAATAAGCTCCCTCACTTTGGGGGTAGATTTACTATCTGTGTGGTTTTGGCCAAATTGTTTAATTTTTCAAAGGCTCAGCTTTCTCACCTGCAAAATGCCAAGAATGGAATTCATGTCAAGGGCTGTTGCGAAGGTAAAATAATATAATGCATATACAACAAATAGTGCCCTTAACAGGATAACTTTCATTATTATCATGCTGCTTGTGACTGATCATAGTTTAATATTAACAGTTATTTTTTTTAATTTCTAATTTTTGTGGGTACATAGTAGGTATATATATTTATAAAGTACATGAGATGTTTTCGTGCAGACAGAGCAGTTAACTTTTTAAATTTATTTCTTATAGTGGCAAAATATATGTAACATAAAACTTACCATCTTAATCATTTTATGTGTACAATTCAGTGGTATTAAATACATTCATAAAGTTGTACGACCATCACCACCATCTCCATAACTCTTTTCATCTTGTAAAACTGAAACTCTGTACCCACTAAATAATAACTTCCATTTCCCTCTTGCCTTATCCCCTGGCAATCACCATTCTGCTTTCTTTTTAACAGTTAATTTTAACTGAGGTGAAAGTGAGGAACTAGATGGTAGGCACATTCAAGGTGACATTACAGAAATGACCTTTGAGAGCCTCAGAATTATCCCTTTTCATTTGGGATGCAGGACTCCAAACCCCTTGTGGAGTTAGCACCTGCTACATGGTTTTAGTTGCTTGCCCTTGTGGACAGGGCACTTCTAGTGAGAGCTGGAAGGGGATAAGGTCTGGTTGTTGCCTGCTGACCTATTGCTATGTCATTTTCTGCATACATGTGTGAAATTCCATTAGTTTTTATTTCTACTTCAAAATGAGGACTTATTTTCAGTAATCATCATTTAACACCTACTGCTTTGAATATAGGCTTATTTTATTTCCAGGTGCCACACAAAAGGATAAGGATGTGACCTTTCCAGAAGCATAAAACACTGATTATCTGCCTTGGTGTATGGCATTGGTAAATAAAAATAACTGCGTAATCAGCCAAGTGATTTAATAACTATTTTAATAGGTCCAGATGGCTATGATACCTTCTTCCTATTACACACCCATACTTCTGCAAATGTATGTATATACACTGTAGATGGCTGTTTTATGAAAAGGGTCAGATGGTTGGATTTGGAGAGGGGCAGGTGGGGGAGCTGGGATAGTTTTGGACTGCATGCACCTTTCCATATGCCATCTAGAATGTTCTCCTTCCTCAGACCTCCACCACCAACTACACGGTTAATTTTTACCTGGCTAGGGAACTTGCCCTTATCTTTCATTTCTTAGCCTAAACCATGCCATCCCTTACTCCCTCCCAACAAGGCTAGATTGCTCTCATTGCATCCTCTACTTAATCTTTACAGCATAGATTATATTTATAAATAATTAATTTACCATTTGTTGAATATCTGCCTTCCCCAGCTTTGTAAGGACAGGGATAGAGACCAATCATAGCACAATGCCTGGCACATAGTGGTTGCTCAAGAAATTTAGTTGACCGACTGGACTGACCAGATGCATGAATAAGTAGCATTCAAGAGCTTTGTCTGGTGCCAGAATTCATTTTCTATATGTGTGACCATAGGTGTGTCCCTTGGCCTCTTTGAGCTTTAATTTCCTCACCTGAAAAATGAGAATCAGTGATCTCTAAGGTTCTTTCTTGCTTGAATATTTTATGATTCCTTTAAAGTCGAGTTTATGGTTCTCACCAGTGGGAGAAATTATTTCTGTTAAACTGCCTGGGATTTTCTGCCCTTTATTTATTTCCAGGGATCTTCAGGGTGCTAATGTTTTGAATTGTCATGATTAAAAACAGGTTTAATTAGTGGATTCCTCGTCAAAGGTTATTTCCTGGTGCCAGACCATGTAGATTTGTTTCTGAAAAGACTAGCAATTTGCTCACTGCAGACTTCACCTCTCTTATCACTTGTTTTTTGTTTAGCTTTTACCTTTAAGAGTAGGCTTTTTCACATGGATATCTTCTTCTTTGTGTTTGAGATAAAAAGAAGTATTTAAACCAGGGAGAGAAGTGTCTGATAAGTGGTTATAAACAAACAGCTGTTGGCTTGTTTCTGCTGTTTTATTTCCTTTGTCAACCAAATAAGCCGCTCTAAGTTTTGTTAGGGCCCCAGCTGGATGATAGAACTAGGAGTTCCAATGATGTGTCATAGGCATCTTTGTATCCACAGCAGTCAGCACAGTGCCAGGTTCAGAGTAGGTGTTCAAAATATCTACAGAATTAAATAAAGTGACAGCTGGGAAGCCCGACACATAGGTTGAGTAGGCAATTTTCTCTTTTTGTTATTTTTATAATTTATACCCAGTTGACTTTCTAGAATGATCCGAAGCAGAGCTGCCCACATGATGTGGTTTAAGGACTACCAAAATGCTCCCATATGCTCATAAATAGCTCCCCCACCAGCCTACTCAGGTGTCAGAAATCTCTACCAAACTGCTTTAGGTTGACATGGAGGGCTCATTAAAGTGAAAATATATCTGGATCACCTGAGATAAACGAGATATTAGTGATCATTAACACTTCTGAATAAATTAGGTTTTGTATTAACTAAGGCCAGGGTCCTGGGGGCATATGACACAAGATGGCTTAGTTTCCATTAGGACTATACAGGTGAATTAAGAAAATTGCAGAACATGGGGTTTAGAAGATTAGGGAGTATTGTAATAAGCTTCCCTCAAGTAACTAATGTTCAGCATGGGGGCATTGGCCTCCTCCACTTGCTGATGGAACCAAAAATTCAATGAGGTACTAAACACCATCTGGAACTACTCCACAGTGACAAGAGACCTTGCACACTTCAGGAGAAAGTACTGAAAAGTGGTCCTTAAGTAGAGGAACTGGGAGTTCATTCTTTCTCTTCCCCTTCCCCAACTCATGCATTTAGCAAAGACTCCTAAGTTTTAGCATCCTGACTTCCCCCTCAGCATTTAATTAGTGATGCAGACTCCCTGGGAAGCTTTAGTCCTTCTGGCACACATTTCTGAATAATAACAATCATAATAATGAACACCTTTTGAGGAACACTCACTATTTGCCAGATACCATGCTAGGCATCTACATATGTTATCTCAATTCAGGTCCATATAAGTACAAGAGGTATGATCTTTCTGTTAAGCTACAGTGATTTATCTCACTAAGCCCATGGCCCTCTTCTATCCCCAGCAGAGCAGCACAGACTGAGGACCTCTGTGATCAACCAGTCAGCAGTTATGGATATAACTGTGTGCTCCACAATGTGTTAGGTGCTATGGAAGAAAAAGAAAGAGAAAATGTAGTTGTCAGGAGGGCCGAGCCATCTAAGGCGCTGCATTCAGAAAGAGAAAATGTAATCCCAGACAAGCACCTTGCCCTGAAAGCTGGCCTCTGTTTTTACTCCTATTTTCTTTTCTCTAGGTGTTGGACAGAGACACAGATCCCCAAAGTAATCCATGAAATGGCTGCTGAGGGAATGAACACATTGCATTTCCTAACATACTATGCTATCTGGTAGGGAATAGGCTATTCAGATTAATTTACAGTTTTATTTAATAAAGAATTTTTATAGACAGAAAAGTGCAAAAAAGTAAATGCAATGAAATTCATGGCAGACTGGCAATAGAAGGAACAGACTATGGTTTTCTCTAATAAATCAGAAAGCACCTCCAAGCCTTTTACAGTTTCAGGGTCATCCTGATGAATGTTATATACAGTGAGAAGTAACATGGTATAATGGAAAGCACATCCATCTGGGAGTCAGAGGACCTGAGTTATAGACCTGCAATGCACCCTTGAGTACACTTCTGAGCCTCACTTTCTCTATTGGTGAGACGAGGGGTCAATCTCCAATCTCTAAGAAATCTTCCAGCTCTCAGATTTTTTTCCACTGCCAATTCCTGCTTCCCATGATGGAGATGGGCAGGATCTGGTGTGTTGAACACAGCGTTTCTAGCATTTCAACCCCAGCGAGACATTCTTCCTTTTGAATTAAGCAAGTGTGTTGCCTGTAGCAATCAGGCTTCAATAAAGCATGTGCCCCGTTTTGTAATATGTATCATATAATTAAATCAACTGCTTTACTGACCTCTGTGTTGAACTGCCCTCCTTCTCTGGCAACTCTAACTTCACTCCATCAGCAACATCCTGATTTTCATAGGTCTCTGGCGATCCAAAGGAGCCCCCACCTTCTCCAAGCCTACTTGCATAATTGCCTGATTGTGCCTTTGGACTGGATATGTTTTATGTGTGCTTGCCTAATTACTGAGGGGTGAGGCATGAGAGTGAATGATTTTGGATACAGTGAAGGATTGTCAGATTTAGACATCTGCTTTTGAACGGATCCTTAATACCAGAAGGCATCACTGAGGCCAGGCAGTACACTCAATGGTGTTATTGAATCTTTCCATAAAAAAATACTCATTTTTGGCTCACATGCTAAGTGCTTCTACCCTAAAAAAAAAGTCCATACTAGCCCCTAACCAAATTCCCAACCACCAGAGTTATAGTCTCATGTCATTGGACCCATTAGTTGGCTTTGAGTTTACCCCCAGCCTGGCAATGCTTCAAGCCACTGGTTAGAAATGCTCCCTTGGATCTTTGAGACCCTCCCAGAAACCCTGGAACTCAGTAAACGTATAATAATACAATTTACCATAATGACTTTTCTCTTTTCAAGCAACCCAGCTGTCTGTGATCTCTAGGTCCCAGCTCACTATATTTGATGGAGGATGTATTTAAAATGAACAGCTGAAATGGCCCCATAAAATGTCTCCTTCATATCCTTTTTATCCTCTCATTGACAAACATAGGGCAGCTCCATGGGGTTGGCTTCTGAGAGGATAACAGTGTTGGGGCAACAAGCCCATGCTGTTATGATAATTTCCATTCTTCCTTTCTGCTGCTCTGTTATTGTTAGGAAAGCAATTGTTTCCTAAGAGTTACCAGAAGGACAGCAGGAGCTGAAAGGCTCCAGCTTCCAAAATGGAAGCAAAAGCTTAAAGGGAAAGTACAAACAGCCTTGAATGCAACTCCTTCCTCATTCCCTAGGTCTTTACCTCTTAGTCATTGGCCAGTTGGCCTCAGTGACTTTACTAGAACTCAGAATGTCTCTGCAACTCACTTTTCTATTGGCTGAAAAGAATGGTGACAGAGCAGGGAAGATACTGCAAAAGAAACTATACATCTCCATACCTGAACTATTCAACTCAACCTAAGACAAGAGAATAGTAGAAAAGATGGTCATACTCTGCCTCCCAAATTAGTTTGCCTCATGGTAGAGAAAAGTATTCACCCATGCTACACACAGAAAATAATGACAAAAGGGCAACTGGGCAATTGTGTTCCACTTTGTAACTTATACACAGTTGATACTCAGTTCTAGGCCTGCTTCCTCTTGTCTCCCTCTCTCTCCCCCACAGAATATCTGTCTGGCAGATAGTAGGTGCTCAATAACTAATCGTTGACTGACTTATCAACATTTGCTAGCCACCCTTCTTGCTGGCAAGTGCTCTGAAATCCATTCATTTTATACATTCATTTATTCTTTCATTAAATATTTGATTTATTGACTATCTCCACTGTTAGATACTGTAATAAGTGCTAGGGAGCAAAGGAAAATAAGGCCTCAAGTAGCTCCCAGTCTACGTGGCAAGGATCACAGCAGATTGAAAAAAGGTACCATGCATAAATAGTCAAAAATCTCATAATGTAGTTAAGGAAGTAAGCCTTAGACACATTAAATGATTCCAGAACAACATAAAATATGATGAAATGCAATATTAAATCATTTAGCCTAGATAATTAAGTGGGAAAAAGGGGAAAAGAGGAGGAGGAGGAATATGTGTGGTTTTCCAGAGGTGCAAAAGATAACAAAGAAATAGAAATTTGAGAAACAAAGGTAACAGGGCCCTAAACCTAAGCTTTTATTGGTGTCCACATCAGATCATGAACATTCAAAACATCTAGAATACATATTATTCTGTGTGTGTATGTGTGTGTGTGTGTGTGTGTGTTGGAGGGGGTAAGGGAGAGGGACAGGAAGCTAGAAATTGCAGATAAATATTATTGAACATACCCCAAAGCTTTAGCTCCTTTCTGTTCTCATGATCATCAAAAATGAACTACATACAAAAATGACTATTTACATATTGTATTGTTCTTTTGAAATCTCAGTAGAATTTTTCAAGGCTCTCTCTGCCTTTTAATTATTATGTTTTAATATCATGAAGATTGAAGTTATTATCATTAGGGAATCCTCACATTTCCTCATGCGATTTTTCTTTCAGAGTCCAAATTGAAGTGAAAAGTGCTGATCTCAGCCTTTGTCCAGGATAATCATGGGCATGTTTGGTCAGCTCATCAGCTGATCCCCAACACCTTGTTTTAGAATGGGTGTTATATATGCAGAGAAATAAAACTTTTTGTAGACTTGGGCCATTATACCTTCTGTACTCTCAGAGTGTCTTTCTCTGAAACACTGAAGCAATGGGAAACCTTCTAGGCAGTTATACATTTAGAATCACAGGTTTTCTGAAGTTCTTAAACTCTTAGTGTGCCTGGGAATACTTGGTAAGCAAGCTTTGAAAAAATGTAGGCCAATGAGAAAGAATGGAAAAATATACAAAAACAAATCTAGTTTTATGTGGGTAGTGGAGTTTTAGATGAACCCATATCCTTATTTTCCAAACTTCTTGAACTGTTGTTGTGTTGTTTTTTATTAAAATGATGATGAAGATTATGGTGATGATGCTAATGATGGTGATGATAACCCTTCAAATGTCTGCTTCCCATATTCATTTACAATGGACCTGACATGTATGTTTTTCTTTGGGCTTTTTCTAAGACCAAGTAAAGGAAAAAGACTATAAGTGTTTGTCTTTTCTCAGCAAATAGGGTTTCTATTTAAAGCATGCCAGAATTTGCCTTTTTAAAAGGATATTTCTTATCAAGGGATATTAAACAGATTACTGTGGGTTCAATATGAAAGGTAATCTTTTGGGATTTCATGAATAAAATAGAGGTCAAGAGATTAAGATGGATTATAGGTGAAAGGGATCAAGAATCAGAAATACCATTAAATTTAAATTTTATATTGGTAGAAGGGTTTAGGATGAATTAAACTTCTGAGGTCCCAACTTCAAGATGTGTTACTGAGCCTGACTCAGAGAATGGTATTTCCAAGCATGCTGGGTGCAATTACCATTACATCTTAAAAGTTATTGCTTGGTGTAATAATTATCACATTAATTGATTCATCCTATTTGTGAAATGTTAAAGTAGAAAAAAAGTCTTTGGATTTGTCTGGGAAAGGAAGTTTGAAATGTACACTTCAAAACATGTATTTGCTGGGAGTAAAGATGTAATAGGTTCAGGTTCAAAAGATAAACTGCACATATAAAGCTTTTGGTTATTCCAATTGCTACTGTAATTATTACTTGACTACAGAGAAAGAAATTCATTATATAACTCATTTTTTATGCCTCTGACAGGAATTCTAAGATTCAATAAAGGAAGAAACTGTCCATTTAGCAAATGTTCTTGGTCGTCCATGCTATGATTAATTTATTCAGTAATCATTTATTGGGTACTTGCTCTATGCAAGACCATATGCCAAGCACAGAAAAAAATAGTCATAGCTAACTTTGTTGATTGTTTATTATGTGTTAGGCACTATAGGTATTTTATATGCATTATCTCATTTATTCTTCTTGCAACACTATTGTTATTGTTTTGCAGATGAGAACATTGAAGCTTAGAGACACTAGTTGACTTGCCCCAAATTACATACCTCGTAAGTACCAGAGCTGGTACTAAAATACAAGTCTGTCTTATTCTAAAACCTTACATATTAAACATGAAGTCTGTGGCAGAATCCCCATCTTTAAAGAGGTTTCACACACCGAATTGTAAAACAATGTGCATAAATGCTACAGTTATCGTTTGTGGAAAGTTCAGAGGAAACCACGATTAATTCTGCCTGAAGATTTTACACAGGAGGTGACATTTTAGTTGGTCAAGGTGACATTTTAAAAATATGATTTGGATATGGGAAGGAGGGAATTCTTCTAGCTACAACAAATAGGATGAAAGAAAGTATGAACCATGAGCTAGCCTGACATGTTTAAGGATTTAAATTTAAATGATTTAAAATTTAAATATTTAACTGTTTTAAATAATGTAAATTATTTAAATATGTAAGATGGTTGGGATTGAGGTGTTGGGAAGTAGTAGGGATGATAGGGGAGATATCAGAAGTAAAACTAGAAAGGTAAAACAGGACCAGCTTGTTAGATACTTTGAATGTTATGGGATAATTTGTAGGTTTATTTTTTAAGTAGAAAAAAGCCCCACTAAGAGTTTTTAAACAGAGTGGAAACGTCAGATGTATATCTGTGTTTTCAAGAGAAAACTCTGGGAAAAAATGAGGAGAATAGGTTGGAGATGAGAAAAAGAATGCATGTTGGGAGACCAGTTAGAAAGTTATTGTAGCAACTGAAATAATACAAGAGAAGGAGCAGATTAGGAATGGGGATAAGTGTCTGTTGGGTTGAAGATGTCCTAAAAGAGGGTTGACTGTATGAGCTTAGAGTTTGGAAGGATGTTGGGACAAGAGATAAAGACTTGAGTATCATGTAAGTCATAGCATGGAAGCTTTTGCAAAAGTGAGAAAAGGGCCAAGAAGAATGTCCATCATTTGAGGGCTGGATACAGGAAGACTAGCTTAAGAAGGCAACTGAAAATAAAAGTACAGAAATAGGAGGAGAATCTAAAGAGAGATCCCATCACAGAAGTCAGAGAAGGAAAGGGTGGTCAACAGTATCAAATAGTTATAGATGTGCTAATCAGAATGAGGATGGAGAGCTGACCACAGGACTTGGCTGTTAGGAGATCACTGGTGTCTGAATGAGAACAGCTGCAGCAGAGTGGTGAATATGGGAGGCAAATCTGAAGAACAAATTGACAAGGTGAGAGGACTACTCTTCCAACACATTTGGCAAAGGAATAATGACCTCATGTACTTTTGGCAATTTGACCAAGGGTCTGCAACAAAGCACCTCTGCACTTTCCCATCTTTGAAGAGCACCTAAGCTGTGTATCAGTAAAGACCATGCCGGATTCTAGGTTTTCAATTTTGTATTTTAGGATCTTTGTAGTATGGAAATTTTTCATTTAGATTCCTGCCCTATGCTCCCTTCCACCCTTGTCCTGCCCCACATTTCCAGCCCTTCTCATCTAACGGCAGATCAGTCAATCATTTGTGTTGAGGTGCTTCGAGAAAACCATCTTATGACCTTGAGAAACTCTCTGTTCCCTGCATAATGTTCACATTGTTTTTCAGAAAGGGGGCCTTCTTCTGAAAAAGCATTGCTGATAGAATGCTAGTGGTTAAAAAGGCTCATGTCTTTTTGGAAATAGCCCAGAATATTTTAGACATTTCTAAATCCTTGGCATGTCTGCTTTCAGCAAGCCCAGAACACAGGAATGTTTTGACAGGTTAAGAAAATGCTAAGATGTCACTATATTGGTCTTCTTGGCTGATGAAGCATTGGTCCTTGTAGCATTCAAAGGCCATAATGTAGTTTGTATGTTGAATTCATCTGCGTATCGGTTGGCTTATTATTTAAAGCAAAGGAAGAACAAATCAATTCCTTAAGTGTCAAGGACATTCCTGACAAAGGGCCGAATGGAATGGGCAGGCTCAGTGCCATCAAAGAGTCCAGTGAAATGGAAAGTAGTGCATTGTGCTTACAGATTCCTTCCAGATCAGTGGGATCAGTGGGAACGCTCCAGCTGTCATGCTTGCTTGTTGGGCTTTCCCAGCCTGGAAGCAGGGCAGGCCAGATAGTGCTTTGGGGACACATCGTGGTACCAGGGGAGCTTCTTTGGTGGCAGAATGACCCACATAGAATTCAAAGTAGATCTCAATCACTGTGCTTAGGAGCCCCAAGAGTACACAAAGTTTTAAGTCAATAGGTAAATGGGGTGAAACAAGATGTTAGGCTGTTGAGCAATTTGATATAGATCTCTTTGTGCGCAGTATTAGATAGGAAAGTGGAGAACAGTCAGAACAACCCATGACATCAACAGAAACGCAGCTATAGTCAGCATATTAATTTTCAGAGTAAGACAAGACCTCAAGGATCATCTAGCCCAGTGGTTTTCAACCCTGGTAACATTTAAGACTCACCGGGGAGTTTTTTAAAAAAAATACTGATGCTCAGCTAGGTGCAGTGCCTCACACCTGTAATCCCAGCACTTTGGGAGGCTGACGCATGTGGATCACCTGAGGTCGGGAGTTCGAGTCTAGCCTGACCAACATGGAGAAACCCCGTCTCTACTAAAAATACAAAATTAGCCAGGCATGGTGTCACCTGCCTGTAATCCCAGATACTTGGAAGGCTGAGGCAGGAGAATCGCTTGAACCCGGGAGGCGGAGGTTGCCGTGAGCCAAGATTGCACCATTGCACTCTAGCCTGGGCAACAAGAGCGAAACTCAACTCCGTCTCAAAAAAAAAAAACAAAAAACAAAACAAACAAACAAAAAAAACCAAAAAAAAAAAGAAAAAGAAAAAGAAAAAATACTAATGTTCAGGTCTCACCCAATATCAACTAAACTAGAAATCCTGGGAACAGAATCTAGCATCAGTTTTTGTTACAGTTTTCCCAGGCAATGCTCGTGAAAAGTTAGGGAGGAGAACCTCTGCTCTAGCTAAATACCATTAATTAAAATAATGGTGAAGCTGAGATTCAGAGGGGAGATGTTTTCTTCTAGTTCCTCTGGTTGGTGGTATTAGATTCGAGACTAGAACAAATGTTAATAGGTTAGTGATTGAGCAAGAGGAGAGTTTCTTAGAAGCCAATTATTACCTTCATTTCAATTTCTTGCATTTTTGTGTTATAATCTCAATTCACAAGGGTGCTAATAACACGAAGACATTAAGGACATACTCTTATATACATGTTGAGAGAAATAGTGTTCATTCATTCATAAAATATTTTGAGTGTCTGCTATGTGGTAAGTCCTGTGCTGGATGCTATGGGGGCTCTTTGGATGGAATGTTTTAGAGAGGGTCATCTTGGCATTCAAGGATCTCTGCCTGGGAGGCTGAGATGAGAAGAAAGACAAGATAAAGCCATGGATGAGTTTCATTTCCTGGGAAGGTAAATTAGCTTTGTTAATAGAGAACAGCTCTGTTTCTTGGTCACACGATCTCCCCTCATTGCATAATGAAACAGTGATATTTAGCATTTGTAGGAATGCTTGCAGATGTTCATCATTTATGACATTTAGGGCATGGTGAGGGGCGCTTAAGTAAGAGAGGGCTTGGAGCAATGTTTCACTATCACCGGAGGGGTTGGCGTCATTTTTGAGAAAGGGAATGTGGTTTGGGGAAGTAGTGCATTTTCTTGGAAAAATATCAATTTTTATAGTATAAAAAGGTCACGTATACATTGTTTACACAAAGTATGTATAGGAAGGTCATATATACTTTGGTTTGAATCCCAATGTCCCTTGTTATGAGCTGCATGCCTGAAAAAACAACTTTCTGTGCCCCATTTTCTTTGTGTAAGATGAAGATAAAAGTGTTAACATCCACCTTATTTCTCTCTCCTCCTCTCAGGGATCTCATGCCTCCTTTTGCCAAGGTTGTAAGGAACAGGGTTCACCTTTGGCTGTAGCCAGTCATTGGTCAGGGAGGAAACTACAGGTCTGCAGTATCCTGGATATTCTCATACATGTGTGTTTGCATTTTAAAGTTTATATAAATTATCTTTCCTTTCTTTGTTCCCCCTTTAATATCTTCACCTGGGTTTCCACACAGTACCTTTCTTAAGGCATTCTGTATGCCCCCCTGGAAGGCCCCACAGTGCTGATACTTAAAGCCCAATATAAACTGTATTTCTACCTCCTTGTACTATGTCATTTTAACATGAGGAGTTGTTTAGATTTATTGGCTACCTTTTAAATACCTATGCATTCCTTCCAGGGTAATAATCCTTACCCTACATGTTTTCCAAGCTTTCACAAACCGTATTTTGCTTCTGTGATATAAATTATGGGAAGAATCACATGTTTACTTTCAATTTTATCTTAGAAATGCAAGTTGATGCTAAACTGACCTGTTGTGTTATTTGTAGTTTGGATTCCATTTTTATGTGTGCAAGCTTGTTTTTTAAGGGGGACCAAATTTACTTATTTCAAAAATAAAGTGAAAATTTGAATGCACTGACATATTTTATCATCATTTTTATCCCATATCATTTAACATGCAACAACTAATATCTACTTCACAGAATTGTTTTCAGGGTCAACAAAACTATGAATGTGTAAGTGCTGGGCACATAGTAGGTGCTTTGTAAGTGCCGGTTTCCATGTACTCATTGAGCATCTCTGAAAACATCATATTTCCTCATATATTTGGAGGGTATTGGAATGTTCAAATAGTCTTCTATGACACTATTTTCTTCTTATGAAAGAAAATAAAAACCCTCATGGGTTACCATGAGGTAGGAAGTCACGTCATCCCTATTGGATAAATGAGGAAAATGAAACAACAGAATGTGTCTCCCTCAATGTTACCAAGAGAGTTAGCAGAGTCAAGAGTAGAATTCAGACCTTCTGATTTCAGACATGGGGCTCTTTCTGCTTCCCTTTAGCACAAGGAGGAATCCCTTTATATTAGTGCCAGGCTGACAGTAGCCAAGGTGCATTGGGAGAAAGAGTGAGCTTTTACCTGAGGTAGAATGAATGAGTTATCTCTTAAGATACAAATAAGGACAGCAAGCAGAAACTCATTGTGTATTTACCTGTATCACAAGGCGACCACAAATTTGTATCTCCAGGAGTGCTGATTAACTATCATCATTCTTCCTTACCTATGTTCATTAACACCTTTCAGAGGCAATTCTTCAAGCTATCGATATATGAAGACTATGAATGGTCTGACCAGGCCTTTGTCATGGGTTGAGGCAGCTCAAGCTAATCCTGTTGTGGGTTGTTTATTCCCCCTGTCTTTTCACTCCCGGTTCAATAGCTGACTCACCATATGACCTTGAACAGAGGCTTTTGTTCTAAACCCAGCCCTGGAAGCATGAGGCTAAGAATACAGACCCACTCCCAGGGCACTCAGGTGGACTAGATAATTTCTGCTTTTCAGATGTAAAGGATTTTCTGGTGAGTCCCATAGGGCTGAGGATCCCCTGAGGTGATGTGACAGGGGGCTGGGCCATCATGCCCACAGCCTGTGTCTGCTGTTCACATCCAAATCTAGGCTGCCTGCCAAGTGCTATTTTGGAAACAGGGCTCATGTCGTCCATCTTTTGAAGGTCGTGGACATTCTGCTCCATGGGAATACATGGGGCACAGTGAACTGAGACAAACCTCAGTGTCACTATTACAGTTTTAAGGAAAGTAATTATGGTCCATAGTCATGGCCATGCCTAGTGCCTGCTACCCAGTAGCTTTCAAATTGTGGATAATATTCACATGGGAAAGCACAGGAAGCAACAAACCAGCCTAGGTTCCAGCTGTAGCCCTGGAGCAAGGACCCAGAGGCCGTTTGCTGTGTCAGGCATTACTCTATTATATTAGCTGTTGGATCTTGTGGAGGTCTAGGGATCTCACAGTCTGGCCTTCAGGACAAGGTATGGAAGCTATTTACCAACTGGTATAGGAGTAATAATATTTTGATTACAGCTGTGTATTACTGGCCAAAGATCAGCTTTATGTTTGTTTACTGAATAATGGATCAGATTATCTGGAATTCTTTACATTATACATCGATTGAACGAGGTGTTTATTGGTATTGCCCTTCTCATATACACATCTTTTCAGCAGTGCAGTTGTTGATTGTTGAGTAAAGTGAGGTCTACTTCTTGAACCTGCAAAGAAAGTGGGGATTCGAGGCAGGCACATTCTAAAACATTTGTAAGGAAGGCAAGTTTATAGATGACCTAGGAAAAATGCACTAACAGTTTAGCAGCTTCACTTTGCCTCAGACTCGGTTAAGAAAGGTAGAAGTGCAAATGACAAAGCAAGAATCAGGCCAAATACACAGCCTTCTTGGGGATGGACAGCTGCCTGTGAATGGATTCTGGGCAATGCTAATAGGTTATTTGTAAATTAAGCAATTTTTCTGTAAGTTGGTTGCTTCCATCCTCTAAAACAGCCAAGGCACCCCCTCTGTGCTATGTTCAGGGTAAAGCAGGCAGCCATTTCCACTGTGTAATTGGAGGTGTGTCAAGACACGCCCCCTTACACACAAGTGCCATCTCCTCCAGCCTAGTACAAGCTTAAAATGCTATTATCAGAAAGGCATTCCTTGCCAAGCAAACTGCTCTAATTTGAAGGGGCAAGAATTTAACTCACTGTCAGCCACTATCACTTTACCACACAATAGCTCATTAGCCCCCAGCCGTCTCTTTGGAAAGCAGACAAGGAGCCCTCAGAGGCCAGATTTAGGAAAGATTCTTGTGATGGGAGAAAGCATGGAGTCCCTAGGAGCCCTAAATTACTAGGGAAAAGTGGGTCCCAATGATAGGGGTGTAGGGAGAAAGGGCTATGAAGCAGGAAGGAGAAGGAACCCAAACACAAGCTTGGTCCATTTGCCAGGCAAGTCCACTTGCACAAGCAATCTGAGGTCACAGTATTCTTTCTCTGGAGAAGTCTAATTAAAGAAACAGTAATTTCCAGTAGGAATCAGCATCATTAGATGCTTTCTTAGTCTAGAAATCAGGACTCTAGACTAGATGTTTTTTGTTTTTGTTTGTTTTTTTGAGACAGAGTCTCGGTCCGTTGCCAGGCGCCAGGCTGGAGTGCAATGGCACGATCTCAGCTCACTGCAACCTCCACCTCCTGGGTTCGAGCAATTCTTCTGCCTCAGTCTCCCGAGTAGCTGAGACTACAGGTGCGTGCCACCAAGCCCAGCTAATTTTTATATTTTTTAGTAGAGGCGGGGTTTCACCATGTTGGCCAGGATGGTCTCGATCTCTTGACCTGGTGATCTGACTGCCTCAGCCTCCCAAAGTGCTGGGATTACAGGCGTGAGCCACCGCGCCCGGCCTAGACTAGATGTTTTTATTCTGAAAACACAGCTGCAACTGAGAACAGTATGTTAGAAAGTCAGACCCCATCGCAAGTCAAATGGTGTTGACAGCCTCTAATAAGCTGGATAACCTGAATGGCAGCTCCTTGTCTTATCCTCAGTCATCTCGGAAAAAGCCTCCACTGGCATTCATTAACTTCTTCTTTCCACCAAAGTCTAACCTCCCAGCTTTCTCCCAGATGCCAGGGCATACAAGCTGATGCCATGGGCAGGCCTTTCAGGTTATACCCCCTAATTTAGCATCTTTGGAACAATGTAAGATTTCAAAAACTTTTAAGCACAGAATTTTTGTCATACTATGTGTTGCTTTAAAAGCTTTCTTCCTCCACAGTTTAATAATATGGCCAATTTCCTTAACTCCTGTTTTTCTTCCCCTCCCCCAAGGAATAATATCACAAATGAGCAGTTTGCAATCTGTTGGAAATAGTTCAGATGAAGTTCTTTTATCTTGGGGCCCACGAAAATGGTGTCTCAGTACTCAGAGACCTAATTTGGTTTTAGGCTTTTCGCCAGATCGGTATCTGTTGGGCTGGCTTGCACTTAAGCAAGGAGGGAGAGAGGTAACGGTGCACATGAAATTAAATGTGGGGTCTCCATTCATTGGAAATCCTCTCACCACACATACCCTTTGGAGTACAAGTACTCTGTTGCTAAGAGGCAACTGTTTAGTTGCCAATGTAACTAAATCTGCTGGGGCCACACTAACTCCGGAATTAGTGTATTGGGCCAGTCAGTTACCATAAAATGACAATGCAGAGCAATGCTGAGGAAACGAGACACAGCTAAGAAAGGCATGAGATATTGGGGAAGCTCTGAGAAAGGGGAGTTTGTTTGGGGAAGAGGTAACCTGCAGTGGTAGGAAATGCCTGGTCGGCTGGTGTCTCTGTGGGTGTCTCAGGTAATTTGGAGAGGGTATTGAAAGTGGGATAAGGATAAAGCTGGTCTGCTTCCTTCTTTTGCTAATGCCTAGGACAGGGAGTTTGTCTGTCTGTTGCTTTTTTCTTCCACCCTCTTCTCCATTATCAGGGTGTTCCAGGTTCTTACAGGGCTTTTTCCTTGGCTGTCTTAGGAGAGGCCTGGCTCTGGGGACTGGCTGGGTTTTCTCAATTCTCCTGACTCATCCTGCAGACTCACTGTCCTCTCCAGTGACCTTCCGAAGGCCCTGAGCTCACAGCCTTGACTTTGCTGGCTCAGGGAGGTCTCTGATGAGGGAGAGTTTGCAGCTGACCTATGGTGCAGTTTTGTTGGCTTTGCAAGATCTGAACACTACTTGGGGGGGAAAGCCATCGCAGAAACATCCATGGTCCCTGTCAGCACCTTTTGCCCTTTAGCAGCATCACATAGTACTAAAAGGCTATTTGAGGAGTTACACGTTAGTAATGAAGTGCAATTGTCCAGTGGATTCTAGGCTGACCGCCTGAGACTAGACCAGACCTTTGAACACCACTTCTGTTTTCCTTTGAGACGAGGTATTTAGTCCATATACTTAATAGGTTATGGCACTTCATTGTAGTCTCTCCCTACACACATTTCTGGAAGAAAATCAGGGGAGAAAAAACCATGTGTGCTTAATGGAATTCCTTCCCCTACCACTCTTTTTCCTGTTTAGAAAGAATATTTATGCTCTTCATAGATCCTTAATTATGATCTTCCTTCTCCTCAGTCGTGCTGGTGGAAGCATAGGGTTAAATGGAAGGTACAAGAGATTGCTAGCCAAGTCTGCACTTCATCCTCTGGTCCTCCCCCTCAACCACGGTCTCCCACCCCCTCTATCTCTGAGAAGTGCCAACCTTGCCAATCCCCAAAACCCCACTCGGTGTGAGCAGAGATGCAAGGGGAAAGGGGGCACTGTAGCTGTTGACTGTAGTTTGCCCCACTGACCCAAGAAACTGAAGAACCCAGTTGGGAGCAGTGCTAGGAAAGGAAAGGTTCTCTGCAAGCATCGCTGGAACCTCACGTCCCTTCCTTCCCACAGCGCAGCACACAAAATTGCTAAAGAGAGGAAGAAATGTTAAAGTCACATTCCAATACGGTTGACTGCTGATTGTCGTGCAACTGTGATGGAATCAGTTTTGAAAAATAATGATGGCAAAAATCTCCAATTCTCTTGCCAAGTTGCTGAGGTAGGGGATGCTGGGGACTTGAGGTTCACTTATTTCAGTCTCACCTAAGCTTTTTTATGTTTGAGAAAAATCAACAGGAACCTGAGAAGAGAATGATATGAGCAAACGTATTTATCTCCATGTTTGATACTAAGTTTTCACTTATTTTTGTGTGCATTAGAGGTTTGCCGTCATCTGTGTTTTTCCTTCTAGAGGGCAGGGGTCAGCTCAGCTTACTGGCTTTGGCGGATATGTAGTACAGCACCAGGCACAAAGCACAAAGCAGCCTGTGACTGGGTTTGTGCTGGCTGCTGGAACCAAGCCCTGGAACTGCAGCCCTGGGTTAGGTCAGCAGTTGGCTTTTCTGGACAGATAAAGATGACATTGGGCGTCCTTGGATTCTCTGATTTAACTTAGCCATAATGCATTTTGCATTAGTTTGGCTTGCCTTTGTGACCAGCTGCATCTATCTCTATGGCCCTCAGAAAAAGAGTTCACATTTTCTGACACACTAGGTAGGTATTTCACTACTATGATGTGAGCAACTTGGGGGCAGGCCTTGCCTTTTCGTCTCTGTGTACCCCAGTGAGTGTTGACTCCTACTTAGCAGAATTGAAGGGCTACTTCAGTATTGCGACATGGGAGTTGATTCAAGGAAACTACCCTCTGAAGATAGTAACTACATTAAAACGGACAGCAACATTTCCTCCCTTCCCTGAACTAATGATGCCGACATCATAGTGTTGTACTGTACCAGGGGAGGAGGGGAAAGAGAGAAGGAGAAAAGGAATGAATAGTTTGTGAACTTCATATTTGTAACAGAAGATTTGGGTATACTGCCTCATTTAGTTCTCACAGTGGCTCCCTGATGTAGGGATACTTGTTCTCTTTTTATAGATGAGAAAACTGAGTCAGAGAGGTAAAGTGGCTTTACTAAAGTCCTACAGTTTAGCAAGTGGGAGAGCAGATCTGCCTACCTATGTTCTCCTGTTATACCTTGAGGTGGCAGCAGGATTGGGTGGACAGTTTAGTGGGACTCGTTCTGTGCGTGGTTCATAGATCCCAGTTATGTAAGGGCAAGAATTTCCCCCTATTTTATAGCCCAAGTTTTTTAGGCTAGTGAAATATCAATTGTCGAAATATAGTCACTTGGTAGTTTCCACTTAGGAATTTTTTTTTGTTAAATTTTCAGTCAACCTTGCCAGTGTAGCTATAAAAATTTCCCTCACTGTCACCTTTGGGGCAACTGCTGATTGTCTTGGTATACCCTGGAGCAGTGTACCTAAGAATCCAGATTCCTGAAGCCCCCCCACCACAGACTTGGTTTCTTTAGGTCTGAGATAGGGCTCCTGTCTTTTGATGCCACTGACAATACAGAGAAATAGTGTTGCATAGCAGCACATTAGCAAAGTGTATGTCAGGTTTTCCTCATAAAAGGGACGTGCTGTTAGATAGGTTTTGGTAACTGAGTTAAGAAAAATAAATCGATTTCTTTCCTTCAAGTCCCTCTTGGAGCCTTTAATAGGTTCATGTGCATTATGAATGTTCAAGAGGAGGTTACAGTAGGCAAAATCATTTAGTGGGCTCTTTTAATCCAGGGAGTATTTTGTGTTGTAATAGGGTCTGGTATACAGTAAGCACTCAACTAATTGCTATTTATTATGGAGACTACTGTTCCCTGTTTTAGACTTGATTTCAACTGTGAGAAGGGAAATATAGTTCAACTTCATTATTTAGGGATAAATTGATGTAAGATCAGTCTTAATTAGGATAAAGTCTGGGTTACAGAATGTTCTTAGATGCACATTGAACTTTATATAGGGACCTTTAAAAGCTAAGAGAGGGCTGCTGAGATATTTTCCATATGGTCGTGCTGCAGATCCTATGTCCTGCTATAATTAATAGATGCAAAGAATGTGAACTGACCTTAACTCTCTGTTTGCCAGTAAGTGCTTCTAAAAACCTTAAAAGCTTATGTTAAGTAGGTTGCTAATATTAATTAAATTAAAGGAGACTTTCCTTCTTTGAAAATAAATTCAGCTTATCTGTGTCTGAGCATCCCAAATTCAGAACACTAGGCTTGAGAGTTTTATTGCTTTATGTAGTTATTCTCAAACTATACTGCGCATAGAAGTGACCTGGGATACTTATTAAAATGCAGATTCCTAAGTCCCACTTTCAAGGCTTGGGCTTGGGGATCTGCAAATTTTAACAATTATTCCAAGGGATTTCAATGAGAAATGCTGATGGGTGTTTCTGTTTGGGGAGGCTATTAAAACTTTCAGGCCACTGATTCTAGAGGGACTGCCTTCTGGTACTCAGGGGGAGATCTAATGGGATGGAAGAGTTAACTCATTGTCTTAGAGAAAGCTGCCCTGCTGCATATGGATAAGTTTGGACGATTTTGCATTTTGTGTCTATTTTTTCCCTTTATTTGGCCTGAAAAGAATTTTGGAGATTGCCTTCAACCTGTTCCCTTTCTCTGCTCTTAAAGCTAAAAGTGATCGGAATGCTGTAACCCTGTGTTCCACAGGATAAAAAGCTCTGTGTACAGAAAGTTACTGTTGGCACTGACACTGGGAGTAGCTTTCATGATTAAAGTTTTAATTCCAAGGAAACAATATGGAAATGATTCTTAAACTAAATTTATTTCCTGCCTTTTGCTGGTTTGATTTTTACTTCATAGTGGAAAGAGCCTGAACTGTAGAATCAAATCTATCTATATTAACATCCCAGCTCCGCCCTCAATAGTAGCATGACCTTGGGAAATTTTCTTAACTTCTTAGTATCCTTTTTCCCTTCATCTATAAAATATGTTTAAAAGTAATAACCTCATAAGACTGGTGGGAGAATTAAATGAGGCAACTTATATAAAGCACTTGGCCCAGTTCCTGGCACATGGTAGATGCTCACTAAATATTAATGCTCTGTCATACAAAAAAACCAATGCAATTCTACACCTAGGTCATTTTATCTGAGCAAAAGATCCTGTAGACCATCAGTACTCAACGTTTTTGACACCAGAGACTGGTTTCATGAAAGACAATTGTTCCATGGACCACCCATGGGGAGGTGGGGAAAGAGTTCAGGATGGAACTGTTCCACCTTAGATCATCAGGCATTAGTTAGATTCTCATGAGGAGCACACAGTCTAGATCCCTCACATGTGCAGTTCGCAATAGAGTTTACATTCTTATGAGACTCTAATGGTAGCACTGATCTGACAGGAGGCAGAGCTCAGGCAGCAATGCAAACTCACGGCTCACCTGCCATGTGGCCTGGTTCCTAACAGGCCATGAAATGGTACCAGGGGTTGGGGACCCCTGCTGTAGACACTCGCACTTCTCTAGGTCTTGGTGTACTTGTTTGTAAAATGGGGCTAATGATAGTACCTATGGCATAAGTTTGCTGAATAGATTTAAGTGACATAATATATGTAAAAGCATTTAGCAAATGCCTAGCATTTGTTATTATTACCAATATTATCATTACCCATCATTTTCTCCTTGATACTACAAAAACTCCAAAACTAATAGAACAAATGGTGTTGCTTTGGATGAAAGGCTGTCAGGATGATTTATTGTTTTTATAAAATGTTATAAGTAATTATTAATTTGTGCCAGAAACCTAAACTCTTTGTCACCCGCACATTACCTAGAGTTCTTGATAGGTAAATTGGCATTTTGTTGAACCCATTTAAGCCTGAGGTTGTGACAATGCCATATAGTAAATTTTTAAGATACTACTCTCAGGGTAATATCTTAAAAACCCAAAAGATGAAGATGCTTCTAGGGAAGTAAACATTCTGATCTTCAAAATGAGATGCCACAATATTACTTTTAAGGGCAGAAAGTTGGGATTTCTGATTTTAAAATAAAAGGCAAGTTGTCAAGAATATTTGAGTTTGCAATCTCAAGGTAGGATTTTTAAAGCATTTTATGTAACAATTCTGACAATGTTTACTCGCTTGAAAAATAATCTATATTGTTTCTTTTCCCAGAGACCTTAGGATCAGTTGCTTTACCTATAGCAAACTTTCATGATCCTGTCGTTCCAAAGATGGTGCCTTTGTACTTAACGATGTGAAGTTTTCCAGGGCAGTGCTGAATCATCAATGAAAGATAACTTTATGCACAACATATTTTTAGTCATGAGTAAATTTTATTTTATTCTAACTCTTAAAAATTGGTAAACCTTATATGGCATATTTAGTGGTTCTCTAGTATCTTGAATACCCAAGTCTATCAATTTGAATGCTCTAGTCCTTGACAATGCTCATTAACACTATATGATACAATAAAAATCAGCCCATCAAGCTGACTTTGAGAAGCACTTAGGTCATATGTGGAGTATATGTGCATGTATGAGAGAGAGAAAAACGGATAGGAAGAGGGAGAAAGAGAGGAAGAAAGAGCGAGAGTGGCAGTCAGCCATTGTCGTATTTCGTATAAATTAACAGTTTTTGAATTTTTGACAGAGATTTTGGGGGCTATTGACTCAGCCACTGACTCTTACAACTTTGGAAAAGTCGCTGAATTTCTCCCATTAGAGGAAGGATGACAGTATATCATGGCTTGTTAAGACACTGGCATGTTTATATTCCATGGATCAAAAGAGCTCCTTTGTGTGCAACGTCTTTCAAATTCATATATTCTTTGGTGATAAATTAGAAAACAAAATCTTTGCTACTTTTTTATGTGTCTTGCGTTGGGAGCAGCTTAAGGACCCTAACCCCCACTCTTGACTAATTTCCTTAGCAGGGATAGGCATTTTCTACCCTGTATACAAACAGTTCACTTTTTCTGACCTTCTCATTACTGGCATATATTTATTGTATACTCCTTGGGCTCAATAATTACATCACTGCCTTTTAATTGGGAGTAGGGAAACTTCTTTTTTTTTCTCTTTTTGAGATGGAGTCTCATACTGTAGCCTGGGCTGGAGTGCAATGGCACAATCTTGGCTCGCTGCAACCTCTGCCTCCTGGGTTCACGCAATCCTCCTACCTTAGCCTCCCAAGTAGCTGGGATTACAGGTGCACACCACCACACTCAGTTAATTTTTTGTATTTTTACTAAAGATGGGGTTTCACTATGTTGGCCCAGCTGGTCTTGAACTCCTGGCCTCGTGATCCACCCGCCTTAGCCTCCCAAAGTACTGGGATTACAGGCATGAGCCACCCTGCCCAGCGGGGAAACTTCTTATTCAGTGTGTTTGTGGGGGATGGCTTGTAAGATATTGATAACCAGTCTTTTGCCTGGGGTCTCAGGCAACTCTCGGCAGTATCATATATAACACCTAAAGTATGGGTGAAGGAAAAGAAGTATCAATAGAAATTGTGCTGTTTTAGTTTTTTTTGAGTGTCTTTAAGTGATGTTATGTTATATAGAGACACATAAGGGTTCACTAAAGTATGATAGTCTATTTCTGTGTAACATATGAATTCAGTATTAAGCTGTCAAATATATTATTTGTGACCCTTTGTTGACGACATTGGTGAATTCTGGCTCTCATGGTTGGTGATAATGCCTTCATTTGGCTGAAAAGATTGTTTCATTTTCTAAATATCCAAATTAAATGGAACAGGATGAAGGATTTTTGATCCATGTACATTTTTGAAGGACTAATATTAAGCATAAGCAACAGGATATTGTTCTAAAATGTATCTGACGTCTATTTTAGAGATAGGAACAGTGTAGCATCTAGGTATTTCAAATACGCATACTCTTAGATAAAGAAGAAAAGCAAGCATATATTAAACATGGAAAAATTAGCAAAGGCCCAACCTTATGAAGTTCAGACACAAATCCATTACTGTAACACTAAAGTAGACAGGAGTAGCTACAAAACCTTCAACATTAAAAACATGATAACATGTTAAAATCAAATAACTCACTGACACTCAGAGCCATAGAATGTTTGATATGAAAGGGACATTAGTTATTACCCTGTTTAAACTCTTCATTTTACTCAGGAAGAAACTCATGCCCAGAAAGAAGGAGAACATTTTTGCCTAATGTTACAGGCAAAAAGGGAATTAAATGGAAAATCAGAGGAGAATCAAGAAAGTGAAGTGTCCGCAGAAGCTAAGGCAAAAGAGACTTTGGGTGGATAAAACCACTGTGTCAAACACACCAAAGAGATTGACAAAGATAAACAATTGAAAAACAGCTCTTGGATTTGGCAAGAACAATACTGGTGAACTCAAAAGAGAAATGTTGGTAGATTAGTGAGAATAGAAACAGAGTGTAGGAGTTAGGAACAGAATGTGGGATAGGAAATAAAGGCAACTCACACAAATCTCAGATTAGGGGATTTAGGAAGCAAAAGGAGGAGGATGGCAAAAAAAAGGAGCAGGTTGAAACTTTTTTTTTTTTTTTTTTTTTTTTTTTTTTTTTTTTTTAGATAGGGAGCTTTGAGCATGTTTTTGAAAAGGAAGAAAAGGAATGCTGGATCCCAAACTTTCATGTTTCTATGATAGAAAATAATGAATCATGGAGCTGATGAGCCTCTCCAAACCAGCATCACCTACTAGACAGAAAAATAAAAACAACCCACAGCAAGACCCAACTCCGAACTCGACAGCATTTAAGCTAGTAATAGTGTAGAAGTCGGGGGCTTCAAGGCTATCTAACGGTATGTTCAGAGGTAACCCCTAATCTATCTGTCATTATTTTTGACAACTATATGGACTCAGTCCCTCCCTGACACAACCTGAAATTCATACTGAAATCTTACCATTCCATTTGTTAACCTTTTTCTCCCGTAGTAAAATTGAAATATACCTTGGGTATATTTTTCAAAAAGCCACCATACATATTTACTCCTGGTTGGAGCTAATTAATTAGGGAACCTAACTTGAAGTCCTATTAACTGGGCTAAATTGGGACAGGCTTGAAAATAGGAACTCTTCTGAAATTATGAGCATGGAGCTAATCTCTTTGTGCTTACAAATCTCGATCAAGTTCTAGGTGGGCATTTCAGTTGCTTGACAATTGATATTCTGGCTGGCACTTGAATCAGTTGTTTAGTTATCTGCATAGATGAGTAAGATAGTTGAAAGTTGTATTGGTGGCTGCAGACCTGGTCAGCAGTATTATGCATACAAGTGTTACACAGCCATAACCAAGAATATACACATCAAAGGTCATCGGGCTATGACAACATTGGAGATTTGAGGTTGAAAACGTACTTAAATCAAGCATGCTGTCATTATGCCTTTGAATGATTATCTCATTTAATTATCAACAGCCCTATGTAGTAGATATTATTATCCCTGTGTTACAGTTTGGGAAATTTAGATTCAGGGAGGTTGAGACTTGCATAAGGCAATATGGTTAGTTATGTGGCAGAGTTGAGCTATAAACTCAAGTCTGACTCCAGGTTGTTACACATTCTATTACACTATCAATTTAGGGCCTCCACCGTTGCTGTCTTCCCTTTCTATATAATTTTTACCTCTCACTGAAACCTGTATCACTCTCTTCAAGAATTCCATGCCTGTGGGCTCCTTTCCTATTGAAATCTGCTTTCGTGATAAGATCTGCTATAGAGTTGCATGCTTTGCATTATGAATTTAGGCAGTGCCACCTCTTCAAAGGGAATTTTTATCATATATTTTCAGTGTAGAATGAAAGTCCCTCTGTTAAAGAAGCTCTGGTGCCAGTGAGCAGGGGTGAGAGCTATTTAGGAACGGGAGTCAAAGGCTCCATCCCAGGACCTGTGGCATCCAGCCAGGTAAGCAGCACCTCTTCCGCCTGTGTATACCCAGGCTTTATAAAGCAGGCACGTCCCACTACTAAGGATAGTGGTCTTTGGAGAAAGGGAGTCCACCCCTGAGGGGAGGTGGGAAAAGATGACCTTTGAGGTCCTTTATATCCCAGAGATTTAATCAGCCTATGATTCAGTGACTCAGAGGGGTGAGCAATTATCCAGTGATATCAATTGGGAGAGATCAGGCCAAAAAGAAATCTACTTTCTGACTTCAATGGTTTGAATTACCTCCTTGGAAACACCCCAAAATAGCTCAAATCTTTGCTTCATTTCATCTAATCATCCTCCGAGTTTCCTTGTTTCTGTAGGGAGAATCATCTTTCATTAAAAAGCGGTGGTTGGCGGAGGTGGCTAAAATCAGAAATTATTTAATATTAGAAAGGCCCTTACAGGATCTTTTGATTTTACAAAGGATCTAACTGAAGCCCAGAGAAAGCATGGTTTGTTAGATACAGAGTGCGCGCTGGAACCCAGGACAACTGGCTCCCAGCCCAGGATTCTGTTTAACCTTTCCTGCTGTCTGGTAATATTCTTTTCAAAACTCATATTTTCATTTAGTCCCTGGTAAGACCAGAAAAATGCAACCACCAATGCGAGGTTTAGCAAGGGAAATGACTGCCTCTCTACTCAGTCCCTTCCTGCTGGGGGCTTTTTCTTGTGAACAACTTGATACCCCAATAAATTTATCCTGGGATGCATATATTTAACTAGAGATGACCATCTTCCATTGTCTGCTTTTCCAGTTGAGGTGGCTTCTGAGCAGCAGCAGGAAGGCTGGTCTTCAATAGTGTTTGGTTTGTGTGTTGGTCCTACCTGTAGGGAGGAAGAAGTACTGAGTTTGAAGCTGGGTGATCTGACCTGTTGTGTCCCAGGAGGGAGTTCCTACCTACTTGAATGGTTCAGATTGTGGGCTTTGGAGGCCTTACCCCTTTTGGTCTTCTCTTGTCAGAACTGTTAGGTGGATGGGTCCTTGGCCCTGAGATGATTGACCTAATGACTAGCACATTACCTCTCACCAGAAAACTCAGGCTTTTCTCCTGCTTGCCTGCCTGCTGCTTCAGCTTAATTTACATAACTCACCTTAATCTTAATGGTGGCGACACATGCAAATAGCACATGCATTTAACCAGGAACAAGCCCCACTGAAGTAGAAGCCTAATTTTTACACAGCAGTTTCAGCAGAGAGAATCTCCTTTGCTGAATCAGAAAGAAAACAATAGCTTACTGGCTGGGCACGGTGGCTCATGCCTGTAATCCCAGCACTTTGGGAGGCTGAGGTGGGCAGATCACACGGTCAGGGTTTCAAGACCAGCCTGGTCAACATGGTGAAACCCTGTCTCTATTAAAGAAAAAATACAAAAAAAAGGCCGGGCGCGGTGGCTCAAGCCTGTAATCCCAGCATTTTGGGAGGCCGAGGCGGGTGGATCACGAGGTCGAGAGATCCAGACCATCCTGGTCAACATGGTGAAACCCCGTCTCTACTAAAAATACAAAAAATTAGCTGGGCATGGTGGCGCATGCCTGTAATCCCAGCTACTCAGGATGCTGAGGCAGGAGAATTGCCTGAGCCCAGGAGGCGGAGGTTGCGGTGAGCCGAGATCGCGCCATTGCACTCCAGCCTGGGTAACAAGAGCGAAACTCTGTCTCAAAAAAAAAAAAAAAAAAAAAAAAAAAAAAAAAAAAAAAATTAGCTGAGCATGGTGGCATGTGCCTGTAATCCCAGCTACTTGGGAGGCTGAGGCAGGAGAATTGCTTGAACCTGGGACCTAGGAGATGGAGGTTGCAGTGAGCCGAGATCACACCACTGCACTCTCCAGCCTGGGCTACAGAGCGAGACTCTGTCTCAAAAAAAAAAAAAAAAAGAAAAGAAAAGGAAACAGTACCATACTTTGGAATTTGGGCCCTTTCAGCATGGTATAGAATGGTATGGTGGTTAAGAGAAGGTGCTGGAGCCAGGCTATGTTCTTCTCTAGCTCTGTCATTTACCAGTTATGTGGCTAGGCAAGTGACTTAACTTCTCTATGCCCCAGATTCCTCATCTGTGAAATAGACCTAAGCCACAGAATTTTGATGATTGAAATAATAAATAAATGTAAATTGCTTAGAAGGATGCCTGGTATGTAAGACACACTATGTTAGCTCTTATTATTTTCAGTACTATTCCTAGCAGTATCTACAAAGCAATCACAAAAAGAACAAATGAAAGGTGTGGTCTTCTGCAGTCCGTTGAAACTGCTGCTGTTTAGGTTCATAGATTTTTTTTTTTTTTTTGCAAATCATAATACTGAGGTAATTTTCCTCCACCATGTCTGTTAACATCACCATGGTCCCTTCTTCTCTAAATTGAAGTTAAAATTTTGTCTTGCATAGATAATCTTGCAGACACATACATTTTCCACAAAGAGGGGAACAGTCCCGTTGCTGCAACAGAAATGAATACTGTGCTGAGTACATAGAAAGTGAAGGGCCCTTGTAAATAAAGTAGCAAATTAGCAGTGATTTTGCCAGCAGTTTTAAAACAAATGGATTGAAAGAGATTTCAATAACTACATGACTAAGTTAGAGCTGCACTTGAAGCATTTAGTAAATGTGTCATTTCAGTATTGAAAACAGCATCTAATCAAAGGATGTTTATAATTAGACATCACATATAATATCTCTCAAAATTATGTTCCACCAGGTGAGATGCCATTTCCTGGAACACTGAAATCCACTGTTTGTTAGGCCTTTGTTATTATTAAAAAGAACAGGTTGGGGGTATCAAGAGAGACTCAGATAAATGAAAGTGCTTAATTTTAATTAGAGGGGGAAAAAAGCCACACACAATATGGGTAGCCTGTATGGAGAACCTTGTGCCAGTAAAACCTGCTTCCAAAGGTATGACTCTATATTAATTTAAATCAGACAGACATTGGCACTGCGTTCTTTTATTTTTCATTAACATTTTGATTTAGAACAACAGATTGCTGCAGTGAGGGGACAAGATCAGCAGCCAGTGAGCCATCTGCTGAGCATCTCACTGATGACTCTACTAGCAAAAGAAGCCAGTGACTATGGAATATATGCAAGAGGGACACACACCATTAGATAACTGACAGGATAAAAGATGAGAAACTTTGCCGGGTCAGAGGAGACAGAGATGGAGAAGGCAAAGCACAGCCTATTCTGATTGGAATTTGAAAAGATCCAAGTACTTGCAGCAGGCCAATAGGATGCCATTCTATGGAGGATTTGCTTGCAGTGTTATTTTTTCCCTTTGAAATTACAGGTGGAACAAGGAAAGAGAAGTGACAGGATAAACACCCAATAATTTGCCATGCTTCTTACGTGGGTTATATTTTCCGGATCAGTAAACATTTACCCCTTTAGACATCTTGAGCCATTTGAGATAGAAATCTTTCTAAAGTGGAATCTCTCCCAGCGACCATCCTTTTAAACACAGTAAAGCACTGGCATACCAAGGCGGGGGCAGTAGGAGTGGTCTGTCTGGGGTGCAAACAATAAGAGGCTGTGTAGTGTGTAGAGAATTTAAAGACAGTAATAAACTGTCTACTTGCTTTTTTATTGTTATGCACAGGCATTTCTAAATATCAGTGGAAAAATACTCTTCCTCCCAGCTGGGATGGACCTCATATATCACCCCTGCCCCATAGTATACCAGTGCAGTAGAATGAATGGAATTCAGTTTTCTATGGATGATTCAGGGTCTTCACTGGGAACTCAAACTCCAGTACCGAGTTTGTTGTCCATGAGGCTACTCGGCCTCTTAGACCTATTTGCTCCTACATGAAATCATCCCAGACTGTGATGCTTTTGTAGTTGGTGATTCTGCATGGTGTTCTCTTACTGTCAGCTGTCACATTTTAGTATGGCTGCTTTTAGGAGTGCTTCATTTCTAATATGGTGTCTATCTTCAGTAACCTAGGAAGTACTGAGCATTGCCAGCTACAGTGGGAAAAGATATAGAAGGCTATGAAAATAGACAGAAAATTAAAAGCACAGTAATCTGTATCTTTTGCATAATAAGGTGTGGAGGTGTTTGATGCATTGTAGAAGTTTTTTCTTCAAAAACGGTTAAAATCAAAATAGCACTTTCATTGCTGAAAGATGTGTGCTTCAAATATCTGGAAAATTAGCTTAGGTGGAACCACTCGTTCCCTTACAATGCTAGTTAAATGGCAACAGCATGTTGCATGGAAGGAGCGCAAGATTAGACTTAGGTTTGAGTCTCACCCGAGCCACTTACTGGGAACAACACTTTAACTCCTCTGAGCCCATTTCTTTAAACTGTAAAATGGGTATAGTAATAATATCGGCCTTACCTACCTTATTGTGTATTTTATTTTCTACCAGCCTTCATTCATTGATGCTCCCAGTAAAGCGCCACCGACCACTACAAGTCACCGTCTCTCTCACCCTCCTTTACACTGGACCTGGTGCACACCTTTAGAGATCATCTCTATCTCTTGACTTCCTTACATGATCCACTAAACTCTTAAGCCACATTTATGTTCATGCATGTTCCCAATTAATTACTGAGGTCTTTCCATCAAAGATTGAGGGCTTCTTACTCAGAAAAGCCTATGAAGACAAATTACCTTTAGGCAACCTGTGTAAGATGGGCTATGGGATTTCCAGGTCAAAGTTGACATTCATGATAATAATCAACTGGAAGTACATTAAGAAAAGTTAATTCTTTATAATATCGATTTCCATTTTCCCTTCAACTCTCAAACATACACCAACACAACTGAAAGCAGGATTTGAGGAATAAATTAATGTTCCTTTATTAGCTTCTCTTGATATTTCCTCAGCTTTGATCCTGTCCCATCTCAGCTTCATCTTTTTATTTCCAGAGGGCTGTTCCTCGTCTCTAAAATGTTTGGGCTCAACCTGCAATTTTATAGCTTCACACACCCAGGCTGAACTTCTTTCTTTGTTTTCCTTCCATGAGGCTCACTCAGTTGAGAACCCAAGAAGGGAGGAGGTAGTGGTGACTTTTGATCTTGTTCTCATCTTACAGTTCACCTGTAACACCTTGAACAGGAAAGGTAAAATATTGCTCAGCACTGTGAATGGATGAGCCACATCAAGGGGTCACCTTTTGGAACTTCCCTTTCTGTCAGCCTCCCTGCAGGATCCCCATAGGCTACACTGGTTCCATGAGGAGGTCAAAGTAGCACTCATCTAAGTAGTGTGATTTGCAAGTTATTGAAAAATTAAATGCCACCCACCAGAAATAGTTCTCTCATTGGCTTGTGCAGTTTCGAGAATGTCTGATAAACTAAATATGCCATTATAGTTATCAAAACATGGGGGCCCTGAGACTCCAAATAATTTGCCACAACTTAAAAGTTGAACCTTGATTATTGGCTCAATATTTATTGATTTATTGGTTTTAAGTTTTAAATCAATGTCTATTTAGTGAAGAACAGAAAAAGATGCCCCCTGGTGGCAGCATTTACTATATGCCAGGCCTTATGCTGAGCATTTGATGTGAATTCTGTCATTGATCCTGGCAATCACCCTAGAAGGGAGACAGTTTTATCACCGTAATTCTATAGATGAGGTAATTTCCGTAGATGGGCATAGAGTAGTTAAGTAACGTGCTGAAGGTCACATAGCTGGAAGTGGCAGAACTAGAATTCTAACCCAGGCCAGCTCTAACTTTAAAGCTTGTACAATGCTGCCTCTAATATTGTAGCCCAAACTTGCTCCAACCTTGCTGTCGCACTGAACAAAACACAACTCCTGTGTCTAACCTGTTCTACCTTCTTACAAGGCAATTGGGAGCTTGAGGAGTGGGGGAACAGACCATGAGATGTGAATTTCAGAGCATGGATGTCTGCTGTGGAGGGCAGTTTTGAAGGAGACATCTGGTAGAATCTGGGGCATTTTTCAAACATCTCAAAGACCCTGAGCTCCTGAGGAAGCGAGGGCAAGGAAAGATGCAGGAACCGCCCTCCCCAAACCCTCCAAGGGAACCCTATGATATGTTTTGAATTAAACATAGTTGAAGCTAGCTAAAAAGGACCTTGGAAGTCACCTAGTCTAATTCTCTTATTTGACAAATGGGAAAAAGTGAGGCCTAAAGAATGGGCAGTCACACAGGTAGTTAGTAGCAGCAGGGCAAAGGCAGAAAAATCTAGGGCTTTTTCTTCCATAATGCATTGCTTCCCTTATATGTATTGAAGAATTTAACTCTGAGCAAACCAGAGATTTTAGCATCTCCGTTTGAGCCAAGCAGCCCTAAATACCACATCTTTATTTTTTTCCTAGCTTAATTGGAAAACACAATTACAGTTCTGAGACCATGTATATCTTCAGGACTCATTCACTGATGCTGTCAGAGGATCTGCTTGTCCTCACTAATTTTGAGCTCAGAGATTTATCATGTCCCCAAACAGCCTCATTTCCTTTAATAACCTTTCATTGCCTTAATAGTCATAAATGTATTGAACCTTATCTAACAGTATTTATATTTTCAGCTGGCACTAACTCTGGGCTAAGGGGTTCCATATGTTTACTTCCCACTGTGTAAAGTAGGCTTGACTTTGGCCCAGAATTTGTTCCTTTCAAGCTTCCAGAGTGGGGAGATCCTTTTTGTAGCATTACAGGGCTTAGTGAACAGGATTCTTTCCCCTTTCCTTCTACCTTGCTGATTTCAAACTATGGGCACTTACCCCAGACACAACAGGCCCAATTTTGGCCGGCCCCACCTGGTGAACATTTTAGGTGCAGCAGCCCATGATCTTTGCAGCATGGCAGAACTGTTCAATTGTTTTCCCTGATGCTTCCTGGCCAAGACAGGTAGTCCTTCTCAGCAGGAGCTGTGGGGATGACGAGGTGAGGGCAAGCTGCTTCTGGCTATAGGTTTCCTTCAGCTGAAGGGCAGAAAGGGGGCACTTCAAGATTGAGGGCAGAGGGTGACACTGTCCGGGCCACAGTGGCAGCTGAGTAAGGCAGCCAAAATTCTGGAGCTAAGACTAGTGAGACCACATTTGAGTTTATTGTATTAACACATTTCATACTACATTTCTTAATGGGATGCCTTGTTGGATGACATTTTTAGTCACCTTTGGAACTGGCTGTTGAAAAACTCCTTTCTTGTTTCTTTTAAAAATAACCTTCCGTGCTGTTGAAGTTGAAAAGGTTGTCAGATGGAAATGTTTATGTGCTCTCATCTCAGCTAAAAAAATGTAAAGAGGAAAGTATCCAACATATATATTTACTGAGTACCTGGTGGGATATAATTCAGGGAATGCGGCGATATCTGAGCTGCCGTCAGCGATGCAGCCCTTACCTGACACGGGATGTATGCATGCCAGCATAAAATGAATAGTCCTCTGACTGTAATCAATTTACTTGAATCCAACAATTGGCGATTTTTTGTATTTTTTAGCAACTGATAATTTCATCTGCTATACCAAGTTTTCCCAAAACACTTAACTGAGGGCTGACTGCAAAGATAAATATTAACAATCAAAGAAAGACCATGAGCTGCAGTGGTCATTGCTGGGGATGACAGCAATCTCTTGGGAATCTGGCCAAGTCTGAGGTCATTCGCCATGACTGAATCCTCCCCCAACCCATCACCTTCCTGCACCTTTACTTTCGCTCACCTGGAATGAAGTTGGTAAAAATACAATAGAGCTATGCTATATGTGATTTATCTTTGTGATAAAACCCAGATAATCAGTTACTACCAACAGGTATTCCACAAATAATGACTTTTTTTTCTTTACTACGTTTTCTGATGAAGGTCAACAAATAAGGTCTGCAGTGATTGCTTTAGGAATGTATTTGGGAAATCAAGATACATGAATTCTAGTTTCATTTCTGTGACTGGCTCTGTGACTTTGAGCTCTCTCTTCTTTGAATCTTTTTTCTTAAATATAACATTAAGATGATGGGCTAGATGATCTCCAAGGTCCCTTCTGTCTATGACAGTCTGTATTTTCAGTACAAGGGATTTTATTTTAAAAATATCTTCCCAGGCTCAGTGTACTCAGCCTAGTCTCCTGCACCCTCTGCATCTCCAGTCCTACCATACAACAGTCATGTTACATTTAAATTTATATACTTAACAATTATACTTTACTTCATAGTTTTCAAAGGACTTTCACATTTTTTTCTCTCATTTGATCTTCATTATGCCCCCATAAGCCATATAGCACAAGCATTGCTATCTCCATTTCGTAGCTGAAGAAACTGAGACACAGATTACTAAAATAACTCATGCAAGGTCATAGGGCTAGATAATAGCAGAGATGGAACAAGAACTCAAGTTTTTTGACTTCAAATCTGCTGCTTTATTTCCCTTTGGCAAATGTCATAATAATCGCAACTAATATTTGTTGAGTGTTCACTTTCCACATATTGTGTCTTTTAATTTTTACCACAGTGGATACTAATATTTCCTCCATTTGTCAGACAGGAAAACCAAGGCTTAGAGGGGTTAAGCTCCTCTCCCAAGGCTATACAACTAGAAAGAGATAGATCCAGGATTTGAATTCAGAGAGTCCGGCTTCTGATCTCAACTACCATTGCTATACTGCCTGTCGAGTTCTATAACATGTACTTTAAAGAGGATGAAAAGTCAAGTTCTCACTTTGGTTGCCCTACCTGGTGGAAGAATAATGATAATTCCAAAAACGACCAGAACAACTAAAAGTCAGCAAATATTTATTACATATTTACTGTGTGTTCAGATCTGTACTAGAATGCAGGTATTAGAGGAAGTTGAAGTGTAATTGTAAGCCTCAGTGAATTGGGAATCCACCTCAATCCATAACGTCGTATAGTGGTTTTGTGTGTGTGTGTGTGTGTGTGTGTGTGTGTGTGTGTGTGTAAATAGGGCTTATATATATAGCAGGACTTGTATATGTCTATATATCAGATATACAAATATATGTTCATAGGGTAATGGTTTTGTATATACATAGGGGTCATAAAATAACCATGATACAATAACACAAATATTAAAAATTAAAATTTTAAAGAACACTTGAAGAGTCTGGACAAATGCTTCCAATATAACATAAAGTAAAAAGGCAGGATAGAAATCTGAACACATGTTAAAACTTAATTTTGGGTGATTTTTACTTTACTTGGGTGATTTTTCTTCTCTATATTTTTCAAGTTTTTTGTTTGACAGTAAGCAGAAATTAATTTTACATTTTCACTTTTTATAATCATAAAAATGTTTTCCACATTAAAAAAATCAGGTTGGAGTAATATGACTTCCTAGAGAAAATCTCTTATTAGACAATTAGAGAAAAAGAGATACCAGAAGGTAGTAAAGTAATAAAACCTGTGGTGTTGCTTCAGTACAGTTTTCTGATAGTAAGTCTGCAAAACATGGTGGAAAAGACCTCACTCTGAGAATCTGTCAGTCTAGATTTTCAACTTACTTCTGCTACTAGGGAGCTGTGTCACCTGTGGCAAATCTCTTCTCCTTTCTTGTTCTTGTTTTCCTCATCCACAAAATCAGGTAGTTAGATTAAAACAACTTGATCCAGTTCCAATGGTCTGTGATCTGTACTAGTACTTCAAGACCTTGTTTTGCTCATTTTTGACTATAGATCAAAGGGTGGTAAATTATGACAGGTTAACACTGGAGGCACTAAATGGAAGATACGATTAACTGTGGCCCCTGAAACTCATGTTTTATCATATTTCTAATTAACTTGCTGTGGATTTATTCTTCCTCTCTGCCACCCATTTAAGGCTGACAGTGTTATCATTGTTATATATGTAATTGTGCAGCAGTGAAAGCTAAGAGAATAAGGATTATGTTGGAAAGACATCTTAGAGAAGTGCCCAAAGTTGAAAAACCTGCATTATAATCCCAGGTCCGTTATCAATGAGCTGTGTGACCTTGGGCTAGTCACTGAGCATCTCTGTTCCTCCTCTTCAGTTTCTTCATCCGAAAAAAAGATCAGTGATCCCCCATGACAATATAGGAATGGGCTTGAATAGGAAATGAGAAGAGGAGATGATACTCATGGATTATAGGTACATTGGGATATTAAGTTGCTAAAAATTGCCTTTGGTAATAACCAGGTTTTGGCCTGCTGGATACAGCATGTTGTTCGATACAGAATACAGAAGAAAAAAGGGGAGCAAAAAAAAAAAAAAAAAAAAAAGCCTGGTGGTCTTCAGCGGGAGTCTTTCTCATGAATCTATGCTTATGAAATCAGCTAGTTAACCTTTGCTCTCGAGAGAATAAAGACTAAAATGCCAGAAAATCACATTAGCAAAATTTCTCTTAATCTTTTCCATATCTCCTTCCTTTGCTATTTGCAATCTGACTTAGGCAAGCAACACCAAAAGACAAAAAAATCCATCCACTCAAACGAATATGTTCTTCACTTCCATACACACATCAACCTTAATTTAAAAGCTAAGAAAACTCATGTTGGAACTACATTTTTCCTTGTCTGAGTGCAGGATCGAGATCCAGGATCCGGGATCCACTCCTGCATCCTCCCACTGTAAACACATTAAAATAGACTTCACATTTGAAGAAAGACGGTTCTTTCCTTTGAGCCAGCAAATGTTAAGGTTATCATATTACTACTGTCCATGCTGCTTTACCCAAATCATATCCAGTTTAGAGAAAAAAAAAAATCAGAAAGGATCATGTGCTTCTGGACAATTCCACTTAATGGTGGCGTGATTAGGCCTAGTGGTATACGTGCGCCAGCTTTTTTGAGGTATCAAGTAAATTCTTTCTTTCTCCACTTTTTTCCCCCCAAGCAAACCTCTTATGCCCAAGGCAGCACTGTGAGTATTCAAAGGTTATCTCATCCAGCTTCTTTTCGGCTACAGATTCACAGAGCATACAGGTTAGTTTGAAGGGCTTTGGGGATAGTTCTAGATGGGAAGAATATCTCCCACGGTTTGGTTCTGACAAATTCTATTCTTTACCAACCACTTTGCTACTCTGTGTTAACAATAGTTACCATTTATTGACCACCACTGTATGTTAGATATTATGGTAAATATTTTATGTGGTTGATCCTAATCTTCACAACAACTTTATAAGATAGTTGCTATTATATTCATCCTCCTTGCACAGATGATGAAACTGAGGTTCGCAGAGGTTCTGTAATTTGCCCACAGTCACATGGCTAGTAAGAGAGCCAAGGGTAAAATGCATTTAGTGGCTCTTGCACAAAGAGTACTGAATGCTGGTAAGAGGCTGTGATATTTAGTGGAAGGATTGCCTAGACTCAGATGTGCCAGAAGTGCATCTCTGTTGGGCTTTCATCAACTGAATGGCAAGAGACTAAAAGTATTATCAACTGCTAAGTGGTCACTAGGAAGTGGAAAGGAACAAGGAAATAGGTATGTGCCATTTGTGTGCTAATGCAGTGCCTGCTCCAGAGAAGAATGAACAGTATGGAGGGCCTCTCTTGGGCTCTTGACTCAAGGGCCCAGGAAGAAAGCTCACTGATGGCCCTGGCACTGCTCTAAGTACTTTACATGCATTTGTGAATTATTTTATTTAAAACCCTCAACAACCCTATGACGTAAGAACTATTATTATCACCACTTTATAACTGGGGAATTTGCAGCACAATGAAGTTAAGTAACTTGAGCAAGGTCTCACAGCTATTAAGTGGAAGAGTTGGGATATACAAGGATAAGCCACAACTGGGCTGAAACACTAACCATTGATTTCAAGGATTTAATATTTTTATCACAGACCTTTAAAAAAACAGAGAGTAGGTGAATATGAAGAAGAATCTCTAGATATAGAATTGAGGAGCTTCATTTTGGATGGTCTTTCCTGAGTAAGAAATGAAATGAGATGATAAGAATTGGATAAGAGTTAATGATAGAATGTCTTTGTTGTTGTTGATGATGTTGTTGTTTGTTTTTGAGATGAAATCTTGCTCTGTTACCCAGTTTGGAGTGCAGTGGCATGATCTTGGCTCACTGCAACCTCCGTCTCCTGGGTTCAAATGATTCTCCTGCTTCAGGCTCCTGAGTAGCTGGGACTACAGGCACATACCACCATGCCCAGCTAATTTTTGTATTTTTTAGTAGAGATGGGGTTTCACCATGTTGGCCAGGCTGATCTTGAACTCCTGACCTCAAGTGATACTCTGGCCTTGGCCTCCCAAAGTGCTGGGATTACAGGCATGAGCTGCCATGCCTGGAAGATAGACCGTCAAAGATGGAAGTCACAGACGTCATCCAGAAGAGCTCCCTAGTTTACAAATGATAAAAACTAGAACCTAGATGTGATTTATCCAAGGTCATACAGGCAGTAGATATCAGAGCTGAGATTGGAATCCAGATCTCCTAATTTCTGTCCCATTGTTCATTCTGCTACTCTCCTCTTGCCCTTAAAACTTTTACTGTTTTCCAAGGCCATAAGAAACATGGTATCTCAAATGTCATATTTCCTATAGTTTATTTCATAAGACTTCAACATAAATTGTGCAGTATATATGTGGGTCAGTGAGTCTTAATCTATACTGTAGGGGTGGTCAGTTACCCTCATTTGGAAATACATAGACAGGAATAGTTATTTAGTATTTAAAGATTTCTAATCAAGAAGTGATTCTAACAATCACCTCAGGAGTTTATCTCCAATGAGCACCAGAGGCTTTGTAAATTAACATTAAACTTCTCATTGGTGAAACTAATAGTGTTCAATATATGTAGATTGGCTAGAAATATGGTAGAGGAGTTCCCAAATTAGCATAAAGAACATATAAGCATCTAATAAACTCTATAATATTATCCCTTAGAAAAAAATGATACTGTAGGTTCAATTTGTAAATTGTCCTGTGAACAGCCACTGATGGGGATTTTTGTTTAGCTGAATCCTGCTACTAGAATGTTGTCTCGTATGCCTCAAGCAAACCTTCATGCAAGGTGCTGTTGGAGCACCTAGAAGCAAAGGGAGCTGAACTTGACTGAGTCCACAGAACAGGATCCCAATTATTTCGTCTATTTTTTATTATTTTAATGAGAAGTAGAATTTTGTCTGAGGCTTGCTTTTATACCTGGTAGTGTGGTAAATGGGGAGAAGATCTATAGCCTCACTTTATGAAAGGCTATTAATATCCAAGAAAAAGTACCTAATGATTGTGAATGAGCAGATTGGTTTAGGTTAGTTTACAACTTCAGACAACTACTACATCTCTATTTTAGACCCTGTTCTAAAGTTGGCAAGCCTCTTTCTCAGAGTGTATGGGAGGCTCCTACCTTCAGTGACTGTTGACGTATCCTTACTTGACCCAGTGGCCTCCCAGTTGTGGGCCTGGGGTTTGCATGTTCTGGAACCTAAGAAGTTCTCCAAAGCACAGCCCTCCTTTTGCTAACAAATAGGTACCTCTTCTGATCTGCTGAGCACTTATTAATGACCTTGTGCCAGCATTCTGACCTTACTGAGGGCCTCAGCATTGTCTTGGGGAGGGTTAGTTAGAGTTGAGCTGGCACTCAACCGTGAAAAGCTACTAGATATACAGTGTATGTACATGGGACCACAAGTATGTGCACAAAGGAGAGAAAATTCTACCGTATTGAGATACTTTGACGGCACACTATAAGAAGAAAGTCAAAATAGAGTTTTCACTGAGAAGAGCTTTGCTCTCTGCTCTCAGTAGTTATAACTACCAGTTAATAGAGCTTCCCTCAACTGGTAACCTATCTGCTAAAAGGAGATGTATAGTATAGTGCAGTGGTCAGAAATGGGTACTTTCCACTTCCAATCCCTCTAGGTCCTGTTGCAGGCATTTTGTTTGTCCCATAGTGGTTTAAGAAAATTGAATTTGAATGTCTTCAGGCAGAAGCATGGACTCTCCAGATTGCCATACGTCCCACCGCTCCCTATTATAACACACCTGGTCCAATTACCACATTTATGTGGTCTGCCTATCCCCTACATACATTTGAAATTTCAACCCAAGTTAAAATTGATTCAGTCTCTAGAGACAGGAAGACCTCAGGTAGAATCCTGGCTCTACTACTTAGCAAATGTGTGACCTTGAGCTAGTTGCTTAAACATTTTGAACCACTTATGATTCCCCTTTTAGATTCCCCTTTTAGATGAGAGTTCCTCGCTTGTGGCAATGTTGTGATGATTCCATGAGATAGGGCATGTAAAATGCTTAGCACAGTGCCTTCCATGTGGTATGGGTTTAATATATGGTAGTTGTTATTATTTTAGCTCTGGTTTTAAATTTGTTGACAGCAAGGATGGGGAGGAGGGCACATTGATTGCTATATGAACTGATTGCAATACACTTATTTTTAATAAGTGGGTTGGCATTTGCCATGACATCTAGTTCATAGCATGTCTGAGGACCAATCATTAGCTAATAAGCAGAGAAAGGAAGACACATTGTCAAAATGAAAATCATTCCCTCGTCTCTACTTACCATCTCAAAGAGCATTTTGCTTTATTTCCCTCAGAAACTGTGATTTGAGGTTAGTCTCTTAGTTCTTTCAAGTCTTAGATTTCCAGCCTGAAAGCTAAATTCTCAAATGCTTGCATGGGCCAAAAGCACCTCAGTTACATAGAGAAGTAAGATATGTGAAAGTGTCTGGCACAATACCTGGTGCTCAGGGGGTATTCAATAAATATTCAATCTGAATCTGTGTATCTCTGCAGTACTAGGGTTTTTTAAACCTGTGATTCCTAAACTAAGTGTGTATTAGTATTGCCCTAGACCTTGGTGAAACACTTATCTTAATATTTTCTGATTCAGTACACATAGGAATTCATATTTAACAAACATCTCTGGTGATTCTAAAGCAAGTGGCCCAATTTAAGAAACGCTGTTTAGTGAACAAGCAGCTTTGGAAACTGCAGTGAGGTACTAGGATATTTGAGAATGTGTAACAGGTTCTGGCTGACTTTGGACATTAATGGCCATTTTTTTCTTTTCTTTCTTCTGTTTTTCTTTTCTTTTCTTTCTTCTGTTTTTCTTTTCTTTTCTTTTTTCTTTTTTTCTTTTTTTTAGGGATGGAGTCTCGCTCTGTCGCCCAGGCTGGAGTGCAGTGGCCTGATCTCAGCTCACTGCAACCTCTGCCTCCCAGGTTCAAGCAATTATCTTGTCTCAGCCTCCTGACTAGCTGGGACTACAGGCAGACACCACCACACCCAGCTAATTTTTTTGAATTTTTTATTTAGTAGAGACAGGGTTTCACCGTGTTGCCCAGGCTGGTTGAGAACTCCTGAGCTCAGGCAATCCACCCGCCTTGGCCTCCCAAAGTGCTGGTATTACAGGCATAACCCACTGCACTCAGCCATTAATGACCTTTCTATCTTAACTGTGCAAGTGTGTTCAAAGACCCGTACCCACACCCATACACTTACCCCTCTGTGAGCTGGATTCTGACCCCTTCCAGTCTCATTTATTGCCTGTTGCTTGACCCCTTTCTGGGGAGCTACGAAGATGAGGGCCCTGGTTGCAATGAGTAATTGGCAAGGTAGATCAGCCAATCATGGATAATTGCGAGAGAATTATTTTTGATCACAACAATTTTTAAAAGCTTAAAAAAGTTCTCGCTACCCCTCATCACAAAGTGATTTTACCTCTGAAAATTTTCCACAGTAACTGTGGAGAATCCTGAAGCTGAAATCACCTATTGCAGCAAACACCACACACGGAACAGGCAGCTGGCCCACTACCATTGGAAGGGTGTGACTTTGGTCAAATGCAGCTAAAATAGTTAAAGATAACTAAAATCTTTGAGAATAAAGTACTAGAATTAATCCATGGAGAAGGTCAAATGTTGAAAAATAGGTGAATTGTATTTGAGGGAATCTTCCTTATCCTCCAGAGTCTCCCAACTCCCCTCTGAATGCCCACAATCCATTTGGTGCTCACTTCCTTGGGCAGGTGTCTTGTTCTGGGTCACTTACCTGTGTTAGAAAGCCCCCTATGAGGATCCTGCGAGGTAGCAGGTGGCAGTCTGAACAGAGAATTCTGGTTGAAATATTAATGACTGGTAAGGATTTAATTTATTCCCTTCCAGATAGCACACTTCCATTTTGGCACAGGCTTTCAGTGCAGTAACACAAATAAATGAATTTGTGGAATTTCAGACTAATGGCACACTGTTGGGGGCAATATTTTGGGGGAATTTTGGCGTTTTGTGGTCTTCAAATGCCACCGGGTAAGCTTTTAATGACTTCCCTGGAGCAGTTCTCGGCTCAGATCTGCTAGAAAGTGACATTATTTCCCTTCCCTCCCCTCAATGAGTGTCTGGCACAGGCTTTGAAAATTGAGTCAATTTTTCAGTCTCTTAGGGAACCAGATAGAATTCAGGTTGTGTTGTACTTGTTTCTAACCCTGTTGAAGGGAAGTCAGACAGCTGAGGAGCAGATGTTACATGCCTGCTTCTGGCATGCCTTGACCCAGAGAAGCAAAGTGGAAAGGGAGTCGGAACCGCATGCCAACCTTCGCTCTCTTGGGCGGTTGTTTCTAAAAGGGGCACTTTGGGGTATGGCAAGGAGCCAAGACACTGTCACCCTGGCTCATGAGTTACTTCCTCTCTGAACCTGCCTTTCAGTCCCCACTCCACATCCCTACAATAAAACAACTCTAAATGCTCTCATCAGATATCTAGTCATGCCACCTACAGACCTGGCTGAAATGGACACAGGGTTGTTGGGAATGTGATAGATACATACTTGAGTAAGAATGAGCCAATATTGTCTCTTACAGTACCTTCTTTGGAGGGCAAGAAGATACAAACATGGATAAGAGCTTCTCTGCAAGAACCGTTTCCTTTAATGATCACAGTCTCCTTGCTCTGGGCTTTTCTTACTCAAAGTGTGGTTCAAGAACCAGAAGCTTTGGCTTTGTCATCACCTGGGAGCTTGCTAAAAATGCAAATTCTTAGGTACCATGACAGACCCTAGTGAATCAGAATCTTTGTTTTAACAAGATCCCTAGGTGATTGGTGTGCACATGAAAAATTAAGAAGTGCTGTTCTACACTGAATTGTGCCTCATAGGATTGAGGGATCATTACTTGCTGTGTTTCCTCTCCTTATTCTTAGCCTTGCTCCCCTGTACCCTCCAAATAAGGACAAATGATGGTTGTGTTAAGGATAATTGCTTAAGAAGCCAGTAACAGTTGGGAATTGAGGAACAGGGAGGTCCAGATATCGCATGGGATGTAAACGCTTCTCTGACCAATGAGCATTTGGAAATCTGGAAGAGACTTTGTGGGTAATTCCCTTGGGAGGGAGGCCAGAGTGCATGTTTGAGACAAGGAAAGAGAAAGATGGAGGGAGGAAGAGACTGCTTAACCAGGCTACCAAATACCTCCAGAGATACCATTTAGTGACTGTGAGAGGGATGTTACCTCTTAAACATGGCATTCTGCATACCATCCCAGGGAAAGGAAACTTACAGCTGGAGACACAGCTTCCCTCCCACCTTTTTCCTCTCCTATAACCTTCCTTCTGTGCCAATGCATCTCCTGACAGTGCCCACATAGGCAGCTTCAGACTCCATATCAGCTTCTTTAATAAAATGAATACCTATGAACTTTGGCAGCTTCCCAAATTACCCCACAGGCTTTTAGATTGAATGCAAAGAAGTTGAACCTCCCTATGCCTTGGGTGTACTTACAACCAACCTACTATGTGCAGTTAGACTTCTACTTTGGCCTGTAAAGGTCTTCTGTGACCAAAGCCAGCTGACCTTTAATTTGGGTAGAGTTGAATAGCCACTCTGAGAATAATATCCAGAAACACTCCTATTTAAGTATCTTTCCTTGAACTTGAGGCATTATGGTTCCCATAGTCCCTAGTTTTAAAGCAAATACTCCCCCTGTTACATATATTAACCCTTAACCATTTATCTGCCACTTTCATATGTGTGAAATATATATCTCTATTAGATATAAAGCTGTCACCCCCAAAGTAGAGTGCAGGCCCTATTGTACTCTACATCCTTGGAGGATGGACAAACAATAGAGATATTCTGATGGAGAAGGAGAAGGTCTGGGAATTAGGGCTGGAAAAGTCCAGGGCAGAAAAGAGTCCCTAGGTAAGTTTAGTGTGGATGGGATGCCAGAATCAGGGGCTGGTCAGTGAGTAGGCAGTTAGAGACCAGCAAAAGGGAGTTAGAGTCAGCAGAGTAGACAGATAAAGCAAGAGAAGAAAATAATAGAAGAGGCAGAAATATATCCACCTTAACCTTTGGCAAGGACTGACCCCTTTTGGGGGCTGCTGCTCTAGCTCAAGGCTCGTCCCATACACAGGCTGAGGCTATCTATATCTCTGCATCTGGACCCCAGACATTTCCTGAGCAACTCCCAAGATGGTGGGAATTCCTTTTGTGTCTGTACAGCTCCCACAGTGCTGCTGAAGAATACCTATCATCCCTACCTGGGGTTCTAATTGCACCCTCCTGTGGATATTTTATCTAATAAGACCCAAAGTCACAAAGCCAAAGGAATAAAGTCAAAACCTGATTTTTTTAATGGAGCAGGTAAAATATACAGATCATTTGCTTGACCTTCATAGAAGATAGATGACTTTATGAAAGGTCCTTCAAATTTATTTTGCAGTCCAAATCTAAGAAGTTGATAGGAAAATCATCTGGATAAGCATGTTTGTTAGTCTCCTCCAAAGTTATGGAATTCTATCTTATAAAATTCGGGGCCTCTCTTAAAATCTATGCCATCATTTAATCCTTAAACCAACTGTATAAAAATGGCAAATCTCTTATCCACAAAGGAAGACAAATAACGAAGCCTCAGCAGCTTCATTTATTTTTCAGTCTTTTAAAATGAAACCAGCCAATCACCTCTGACTACCCATAACAATGAAATTTAAAAATACATCGGGAGCCAAAAACAAAACAAAAAGCTCATCTATGAGCCACTATTCTCACTCAATCTTAGGGACTAGGGAGGGAAATGCAGAATTAAGGGAATTACCTCTGTAGGGGCAGAAATAGGAAAATGTGGAAAACTAGTTTTATTTTAGGGAAAAAAGTTAAAATTGCAGAGAGGAAGAAAAACCATGGCCCATTGTGCAACAAATGTTGATGGAGAACAAAATAAATCCCTTTATTCCTTTCCTTCAAACCCTTCTTGCTGCTCTCCCCCCTTATTTAGTAGATCAATAGGAAGCCGCCTTCTAGGGGAGGTAATATGCTTTGCAGGAAGCTCACCTTTACAACCTGCTGATTGCTATCTATTTTTATGGCCCAAATGAACAGCATCAGCTTCTTCCCCCCGCCCCATAAAAATGAATTTTAAAAACTGTAATAAACCTTGTGAAAAGGTGACTTAAATTTTTGACTGGCACCACGAAGGCGACCTCTTCATGTTTCAGGGGGCTAAGCCAGAGGGGCTGAGAAGTGAGCTAAGCCGGTGAGCTTACTGAAGGCTGGCCAGCAGACAGAGGAGAGAGGGAGAGCAGCAAAGGCACAAAGACAGGGAAGAGGGGGAGTGAGAAAGGGAGTGGAGCCAGAGGAGTCAATATTGGGTAATATGGCAAAATCTGTTTAAGGGAAGGAGCCTTGATCTTGATCCCAGTAGTCTTCACCTGGTTTCCAAATCGTACATGGAAAGGACAGACACCAAAGCCAAACCAAGACAAAACAAAATCCACTAGATTGCAAAGAATGGGATCAAGGGAGACATTTCCTTCCCAAGTGGACATAAATGGTTAAATTGATCCTGGCAATTAGTATAATTAGATAATTAGATTGTGACTCTGTAGGCAAGAGACAGAAACCTGTTTCAGCTAAGTATATTGGTAGTGAAACGCTCTGTTATAAAAGGAGTGTGTTCTCAGTAGGTATATTTCAAATGGCTTGAAAAAAATTAATGGCACAAAAATTTGCATCTGATGGGTTAGGTTTAGCCAGCAAAAGGGAGAGCCTGCACTCCTAAATCCTGTTCTCCATCCCACCATCACCATTGTGCCTCCATCAACAGATTTTTATTTAAGCCAATGCATTTAGAGCACAATTCTGTGGTGAATAACCTTTAAGGTTACATTTGCCTTTTCCCTGCTTCTTGCAAACAGTGCGTAATCCACAAGCACATTTGTTGGCTGTAAAGGTGTACAACAGCAATTTTTGCAATGACAGTGCGGAGAAGGAATATGAGATCTGTGTGCTAATGAGCTGACACTGCAGAGGCTGGGGCGGTGTAGTGTGGAGTGCACTACAAGTGCACAGCAGCAAGACACAGGAGGGGACTTCAAGGGAATCGGCGACGTTTCCTGAGGAACCAGGGCAGCAAAGCCACACAATGGGACCCATCAGTCCCTTGATGTTTCCACACCCCCACCTCCAAAGCCTTAAGACAGTCAGATCTGTTTTTTAAAGAACAAATATGTAACTTACATGTGTATACATCTCCTTTTATATATATTGATTGTGTGTGTATGAATGTATGTATCCTGAAGCCAAAATATTCACACTATTCTTGTTTCTGGGGTTATCTAGCTAAATTGAAAAGTATGGCAGCAAACTCTGTTAATCCCCATGAAATGGGAACATGTACTTTAAATCAGGTGAGTTTCTTTGATAAACTTCAACCCATCTCTGAGATGAGATCCCAAATTAAACTCTTTCAAAGCCAGTGTGGCTCTTATTGGCTTCGTAAGACATAGAATAAAGTTGGAGTTTGTCTTAAGCAAACCTCTTAGGAGTTGTGTAAAAAACTGGTTTCTGATGAAGAAGAGTCTTAAATGACTGATGGGTGGGATTCATTGCAAGGAAACCTTTCAAATACATTGTCAGAGGTTGTAGGGGTGGGTGATGCAGAGGGAGAACAGAGAGCAGGAACACATACATGAAGAAATTACCCTTTCTTTATTCTTTGTATGTTTGTTTACTTGCATGTCACCCTAGAGAATCTGTGCCTGCCTCAGGATTGAGGGTGCAGGAAAGATCATGAGAAGAGATCAATTCTAGTGCTAAGGGAATTTGAAACTAGGAAAACTAGGAATTTTGCAGAGGAATAAGGGAAAGTTCCTTTAATTTTTGCCAGCCCGTTCCATATTGAACCAGACAGGAGAGGTGGTTGGCTACATTGAGACTCATCTGTGGTTTTCACGAATTCTCCCTAGGTCTCCAGGGACGGGCGGCTAGAGGTTACAGAGGTTTTTCTTTGCACAGTCAGGGCAGTCAATTGGAGGAGTGGAACCTGGGGTCACCTGCCAGGCTCCAGTATTGAACTAGAATTGCATGCCAGTTGGAAATATTTGATCTCCACTTCTACAAGAAAAAGAGCAGTCAAAGCCAGGGACAGAAATGAGATACACCTCCAAGGTTTCTTTGGCCCCTCGAAATCATTGGTTTTTGCATTCAAAGATTATGGTTAGACCAGTCATCTTTCTCATATTAAGCTACCAGGCAGCAGCTGCCGGGAGACAGCTTTGAGATCTAGCCCCCCTTCAATGATTGTGACATTCAGAGATGACTGTTTTGGGGACCAGAGAATATGACAGCTTTCCTCTTCTGTCTTCAGAGAAAGCAACAGGCAGCAGGATGCAAAACAACGGTTTCTAGCTATTTTTCCTTCATGTGTCTGTGCATGCATACATGTGTATTTGACATAACTAAGGGCAAGGTCACCTTTTCATTTTCTTTTTCTTGTTGCCCAGTGAGCCACAACCCTTCTGAATTGTCAAGCCCCTAGCTACAACCCAGCCTTGTAAGTGTAAGTGCTATGAATTTATGGTGAGGGATTTTGATCAACTTCTCTTCCTTTCTCATGGTTGTTCTTTCATTGCCCTGAGAGGTGAGGCAATAAGGCAACTCAATACCCATATGGATGACTTATTGCTTTTTCCTGAACCTGGGATTTTCACATGGCAAGAATCATTTCTGATTGCTCCTTGAGGGGGATTCCCACAGGGCTAGTGGGTGTCAGTCTGGTTTGACCATAAGAACAGGACCAAAAACCTTGGAAATCAATCATTTCTGAGAAACCAGTTCTCTTATCCCAGTTCTCATCAGTGAAAACACACTGAAGGCATTTGAAATAAATATTATTTGTTATTAATGACACTAAACCCTGGTAGTTGAATGTATTTAGTTTTAAATCTGTTCTAATTGATATTTAGGAAGCTATATTTGAGATTCAGCCTCTTGACAAGATCGCAGTTGCTGCAGGATTAAGAATCAGATGTGTGTTATAAATGCTGTGGAGACAGGCTGGGATTACCAAAATAAGATGCAAAGCATAGACAGACATTTTGAAACTTTCACACTTAGCTGGAATTAATAAATTCCTATTTTTGTCAATTTCAGAAAGCCAAAGAAAGTCAAATATGGAGTATCACAGATCATGTTCATATAAGGATCTGTATCTTCAGCTAAAATTTTCTTAAAGCTGATAACTGTCACATTTCTTACAGAGTATGTCACCCCCATCCCCTTGGCCTAAGTCTTCAAAGCCAAGGAACTTGTGCCCTTGGAGAGAGACCCCCTTTCATTGGTTTCTGGAAAACATGTATCCTTTGAGGCAGAAGTATTTAAAGAAAGTCATATACAAAGTTTCACCCATCCAAACATAAATATCATTTCTCCCTTGGAAGAGAAAGGAAAAAAAAAACCCCAAATTCCAAACTACATCAGCCATAAAAGCAAAGCATATTTTATACCATATTCAGCCTCATTGTTGTTAAAACTTTTAGTGAAATAAGCTTACATGAAGAATTCTCAGTCTTTCTCATGAAACAGTCCATTCAAGTATAACCATATGTCCAACAGGCTATTAGCCATTTATGTTCCTGTGGTTTTATTTTGCAAAATGCCCCCTTTTCAGAGGAACAATCACAACTAAGGATTTCAGAAATGGCTTTGGGGCTGATGAATTTCCTCTTTCCATATTCAGTTTTCCTGCTCCAAGCCTCCTCTCCTCCTGCCCCCTCCTTGCTCTAAATTAAGAGCCGTGTTGTCCTTAGCAATACTGGGGGTGAACAACATTAGGGGAGACAGAACTAGCTTTCCAAATCATCACCTGATCACCATTTTCTCTCCTCCACTCAGTTTGCTAGGCGTTCATCACTTGCAATCAGTTTATAGTCTTATCAGTTCCTATCAGCTCTCTCAGTACGTAAGGTAATATTTGAGGACAGAAAGAGGCCAGGAAACCCAGCCTGATCTGCCCTCAAGGTCACTTGTTTGCAGAATTTCTCATATTTGCTTCCTACACATTAGGCGATTGTCAAATTCAGCTCGTTCCTACAGCCAGGCACAAGCTTTAACAGTCAAGTGATGTACATCCTGAATTGACTCAATCAAGAAGCTGCTGCTTCTTTTTTTAATCTCATCTGAAGAAATTTCTCTGAACAACCATGCTATTTTTTTCTTTCTTTCTTTTTTTTCCCCCAGTTTTAAAAAAAAGAGTGTTGGAGAGGGAACACTAGGTTAGCAGGGAGGAAAATGAAACTTTTGCATCAAACCCTATTTGGAACAGACTTTTGCCCACTGTCTTGAGTTTTTTCCACTGCCTTCAGCCCCTCAGCAGTATCATTTGGAGTTGATTTATGCAGCATGAAACCGGATGGATTAGAGCCCCTAAAATACCTACTACTGAGGCAATCATCTCCCAGCACACACACAGACCCTATGTGCCACAAGAAAGATGCAAATGAGGTCCCCAACGTCCCAAAGGGAGGAAAAGCAAATCTACTTACAAGCATTTGTCACAGAAAAACTATTGGAGGAATCCAAGTGATCTACGTGGTAATTCAAATGGAAGGGCTTCTCGGTGGTGTTCTGGTTGGTGTTGTATAACTGCACGGCAAAGCGGAAAGCGCTGTGCTCCTGCACTGTGTTTCTCATGAAAAGTCCACCTATAAGCAAAGGGAACAGAGATTTGGTTTCTGTTCCCACATCCTAGGGCCAGTTAGAAATTGGGGAACACTATAGATACTGGATACCTCTCAATGACACTGGGGTGCGGGACTGAGGATTGATATTCAACCTGTGTGTCTTTCAAGACTTGTGAACTTAGATTTTGGCCAAGAGAAACCCGGCTTTTCCAGACTGAAGAAAAGAGGCTAGAGAGAAGGGAGAAGAGAAGAGGGGGCTGTTTTGGGGTAGGACGATGGAACCAAGAGTGGGACTTGGTTCTTTCTTAGGAGGGTAGCCTTCTTTTTTTTCTAGCGTCCCCCCCGCCCCCCACCTTCCAGCGCTCAGCCGCACAGTGGTTCTTTTCCTCGTGTGAAGGGGAAGGTTGGCAAGAAAAACAATCTTGTTCCCCCGCTACCCCAACCCATTCCCCATAGCCACCCTCCCCTGTGACAATACAGTGGGGTTGCTTCAGTAAAGGCAAAAATTCTAACTTCTAGACTTGTAAATACAGACAGAGGCCAAGATAACTCCCTCCAGGTGCCTAGGAGCCGGGCTCCAGACAGACACAGCGGCAATTCATGAATTCGTGTTCTGCGTGACTTCACCACTTGCCCGCTCAGCACCTTGTCTCACCCCCGCCTCCTACCCCATTCACCATCGACGCCGGCTGCTGCCCGGGTCTAGGAGATCCAAAGTGGGCTCCAATTCCCCCAGCACCAGCCTGTCTCCCGACAGCCTGAGACTCTGTACTGAGCAACCCCCCGGGCCCGAGTTATGTGCCCTGGCGCGGCCAGACCGTCGGCATCACCCTGGGACAACTTCCAGCAGCTGCATGCACGCCATGGCAAAGTCCAGAGCAGCGAGCCGAAAAGCCTCGACTCTTCACCCCCTTGCAGCATCTCAGCCTCCTGCTGGCCTCCGGTGCTCCTCTCAGCTCGGAAAACCTAGCAGTCCACCCCCACTAGCCCCAGAAGACCCCTCTCTTGTCCCAGAGGCTCTTCAGACCAGCCACCTCCTTGAGGCTCAGATTATCCCCCCGCCCCACTTCCCCACCATCTCTGGTCTGTCCCCGGCTCCAGTCCCAGTTCCCAGGCCATACAGGACAGGGACCCACCGCAGCGAAAGCCCTGCCGGGGCAGTGGTCTCCGGTGACGGAGAGCCTGGCGACCGGCTGGCTCGCTGGCGCTTACCTATGCTGATGGTGTTGGGGAATCCTCCGTGAGAATGACCCAAAAGCCCCAGGACTAAAAAGAAGACCGCCTGGAGCACGCTTTGCCCCATTTTCTTCTGCCTGGCCATGCTATGCCTAAAACGAAGCTGACAAGAGCATGGGCGCAACTCAGGAGTCGTCAAAATAATAATAGAAAAAGAAAAAGAATTCGCTGGCTCTTACACCCCCTCCCCTTAACTTGCTCTCGCTCACTCTTCCTTTCCACCCCACTAGTCTTCCTCCTCCTCCGCTGCCGCCGCTGCCTCTTCTTCCTCTTCTTCTTCTCTCTCTCTCTTACTCTCTCTCTTATTCGCTCGCTCTCTCTCGCTTGCTCGCTCTCTCTTCCTTTCTTGCTCCCTCTCTCTCCCTCTCGCTCTCAGGATCTCTCACACCCCCTCCCTTCCCCCCACCTCACTTCTGTCTTCACACCAATCTGGAAGGCGGGTTCACTGGCTGCAAGCTGGGTTCGCCAAAGCGATTTCTCTCCCTATGAGAGAGGGGAGAGGCGAGAGGCGAGAGGCGAGAGAGAGAGAGAGAGAGAGAGAGAGAGAGAGAGAGAGAGAGAGAAATAAAAAACCTAAAACATAGAACAAAATGAGCGAAACACCGAAAAACAAAAATAGAGAAGCAAAATAAAGAGAACGAAAGCAGAAATTCCAAAGACAATCTGAGACTCTCTCCCCGCGCCCCCCCCCCCCCAAAGATGGTAGGTCTAAAGAGGGGGAAAAAACGGAAAGAGCGAAAAGGCTCAGTGCTCATGAATTGGGCTCTTCCAATTGGGCCGGTAGGGGGATATTGATCAAAGTTGATCTGACGTGGAATTAAAGCCGCACACCGCTGAGCTCCACTGCAAACTGCAGCCCCGGACTGCAAAGCCTAGGCGCCGGCGTTTGTCAACACGGGAGATGGGATCAATAGAAATACACCACTCCTAACGTGGATCAACCTTTCAAGCTGCAACCTCCTCCCCCCACCCTTTTAAAAAAGCTGCATTGCCTCTGTGTTTGTGTCTGTCTTAAAGAAGGGGGGCCTTAGGAGGGGCATTAGTGGTTACTCCGGGGTCTTTGTAGAGAGACTCGCAGAAGCAGTTCCCATCACAATGCGCCCGAAGATGCTGCGCATGCCCGGTTTCTGCCGCTCCGCTTTTACAGCAGAGATCCGAGGGCGAGTGAGGAACCCCCCCACCCCCATCCCCGCAGCTCTGGGAGGTGTGTCCCTCCCCTTAAGCTAGTGCTGAGGCCGACTTGCGGAGGCATGGGGTGGGCGGTGCTGGGCAGTGATGAGCAGTGTGGGGCTGACTTCTTTGGAGGGCGTAGGAAAAAGTATGTGCGTGGAGGTAGTAACTAAAAGGTTAATGAAAAGGACGCTCAGTCTCACTGACCAAGGAGGAGGGAGGTGTGGGAATGAGCTCGTCTTGCGGGTGGGGATTGAAACTTGAGGTTGAAGAAAACTAACTATCTGCATTGCTCTGGATTTAGCAACCTAGGCCCCTGATGTCCTCAGAATTTATCAATTCTTTCTCTTTTTCCCCTCTGCTCTTAGGCGAGCAAAGAACCTGTGAAGTGCTACAGTACAGCCTGCATTTCAGTGACTTCTTTCCTTCTCCATAGCAAGTTGCGGATGAACCTCCTGGGCTATAGACTCCTCTCCCTAGCCCCTTTCTCCTGCAATGGGTAAAAAGAATCCTCTTTATCTCTCACGCTTTTCACTTTTACTTTACAGTGACTGAAGAAGGCATAGGTTTTATCCTCCCCACACTTGCTATTTTCCTTTTCATACCCTCTCCTCCCGGTCTAAGTGGAGCATGAACTTTCCTGCTGGTGTAAAGTGAACTGATATACACTGGGGATACAACTGCAGATATGCAGGCAATAGAAGGACCCTGGAGCCCAGCTAGTACATCAATTGCTCCAGAACTGTGGATTTGGCAAGACATCATAGGCTGGAACCTGGAACAATGGAACAAAAGGGCTTCAAACCAGAAAAATCGTCCTAGGCTCTTCCCAAATTTCTATTCATTCTGATAATGCATAATTTCTTCCCACCCACCACCCATGGAAATCTTTTGTCTCCATTTTGATATTTCATGGACAAGAGTGTCGGAGAAACATGAGAGTCCGAGGACACTCATCTTTTTGGTGGAAGAAGCATTAGGGCAAAGTGGGTAGCAGAGATAAGGTTGGTCACCCCATGCCAAATATAGACAGGGACATAGCATCATTCAGGAACATGATCTTAGAAGGCATACAAGTCCAGGTTCAAGTTTAAATCCCATCACATACAGGCAGTGGGTGACCTTCAACAACTTTGTTGATCTGAACCCTAGTTCTCTCGTCTTCAAAATGGGAATATTAATATCTTTCTTTATAAGGCAATTGTGAAGATTAAGATAATTGATATGAAAGCATCTAATTCAGTGTCTGCCTCAGAGAAAAATCAATAAATGTTAATTTCCAAACTCCCTTCCTTCTTTCTCACCTACTGAAAGTGCCCTCTTGTTCCCCAAATTTCCTCATGCTGCATTCTCCACTCTCCTCATATTCCACATAACTTCGGACCTGCTATCAAGTCTATGCCAATGTCCCACATTAAAATCTTGCCGTCGTAGCTCCTCAAAAGGCCCAGGAGACAATCTTTGCTAAGGTTCTAATGGCAGGCAGTGACAATCTAATATTAAAAATGACACATTTAAAGAACCTCTACTCTGTGCCAGGCACTAGGTGTTTCTCCTTTTAGATAACACAGTTGCATTTTAATAGGAGCCTTCAATGCCTTGTCCCAAAGGAACAACTTTAATGAGGAGGTTTTAGCTTTGATTTCATGTGGGTGAACAATATATTTTGTACCCGGGGAAAGTGACTTTCAGCATGTCTCATTTCACTCCTGAAAGTAGTCAGGTCCCCATCCATGCTTGACCAGATATGAGAGGAGGTGGAAGAAAAGATCTGTGGCCATCTTCATTGTCATTTGGCTTGAAGAGTGCTGAAGGTGGATGAGTAACTAAGATGAGAGACTGAAAAATATTTTGGTGACTATGCCTTGAAAACCCTCCACTGAAGTCATGACTGTGAATGACACCCATTCCTTCCATTTTCATTCTCCCCTGCCCACTGCCTTTTCCCCCCTCTCTTTTATCTGCTGCCACTCTTTCAATTTTTAGCTGTCAGTGACAGCTGTTGGCAGAGTTGGGCTAGTCTCATTTGAGCCAGCAGGGGCACAGTGGTAGACTAAGCATATTGCTGTTGGTTGAAAAGCCTGTATAATACATGCAAATTCTTTAGCAATCGATCCCTTACTCAAAAGAGCAGTGAGACACTTTGTAAACTTCAACTTTGATTTTCCAACGAGAGGTTAGAGATTATTTTAGCAGCATCATAGCCACCAGAAGTTGCCAACAAAGCCCTAAACCTAGCTCTCCCTCTGTGGTTGAGAGGTATCCCTGCTGGATTTAGGATTACCCTCTAGACTAGTACCTATGGTTTGTACTTTTAAATGAACTCTATATCATAGTTTGAAAAGCAAGAAAATAATCCATTGCAGTTTTTGTCAAAAAGTAAAAACCGTGCTGCTTTTCATGAGCTTTGTGCTTGGTTCAGGCTTGAGATAGGTGAACTTGGGTAATTAGAAAGAACTGTTGGCCAGTGGAATTCTAAGAGGGGGTCTATACCATACATTGAGCCTCATACTTGCTAACTTCATAAAAATCAGGAAAACAACAACAGAAATCACCCTAATTCATTGGAAGGAAACCGCTATACCCTTCAAAGATAATGAAACCAAGATACTGTATCCTTTGCCCAATGGGAATATAATTTCCTAACCATTTTACTTGATACTTTGATTTCTTCAACAAATATTTATTGACCACCTGCTATACGGCAGACTTTGCTAAGCATCAGGAATATAAGGAAGCAAGAAACAGTTTCTGCTTTTAATGAATTTCAAGTTCAAAGGAGGAACAGATGTATTCACTGGCAATGACAATGCAATATGGTAAGTGTGCTCTGAAAATGGTAAGCACTAGGTACCATGGCAGCACAGAGGATGGTGTTTAAATATCTGAAACAAGGTGCTTCCCTTATCCCAAACCCTTAAAAATACAAGATAGAAAAAAGTGATTTCTAAACACCTTTTCTGCTTTTATGTTTGATCATCGTATGATTCCGTGAGATGAGATTATTTTGGGGTTAGAAAAACTGTCCAATCTTCAGCCAAGACTCTAATCAAGGAACTAAGCTAGCTACAGCTGATTCTTTGTGGCCATCTTTTGCACTGCCACTTCCAGATTATTTGGGAAGAACAGAGAGTTTAGTCGTATCTGGAGATTCAGGTTGGACATGACTTCTAAGAAAGCTTAGGTCCTCTGACCTACTTCTCTGTAGTTCTATTTTCTCCTTTTTTTTTTTTTTTGAGACGGAGTTTCGCTCTTGTTACCTAGGCTGGAGTGCAATGGCACGATCACGGCTCACCGCAACCTCCGCCTCCTGGGTTCAGGCAATTCTCCTGTCTCAGCTTCCTGAGTAGCTGGGATTACAGGCACGCGCCACCATGCCCAGCTAAATTTTTTTTTTTTTTTTTTTTGTATTTTTAGTAGAGACGGGGTTTCACCTTGTTGACCAAGATGGTCTCGATCTCTTGACCTTGTGATCCACCCGCCCCGGCCTCCCAAAGTGCTGGGATAACAGGCTTGAGCCACCGTGCCCGGCTATTTTCTCCATTATATCACCCCTCCAGAAACCTCTGTGGAAAGCTTTTATCTAGGCTTTGGCTTCCATGTTGCTGAATAAATCTACAGTCCCGAGAAGCTAAAACTCCAGACACAGGCCTAGTTGGAGCTGCTTCTGTTGGAAATATATCTATGAGTCAGAGGAAAAGCCTTATTAATTTGGCTTTAATAGGCCAAGAAATTGATCCACTGAAACTTCTAGAAGGAGACAGTTACACCAAATGAGCAGTGGCCATGGGAGCAATTGTTTATCCCAAATTATTTTCAGATTAGCTTGCACATGATAAGGGTGTTTAGAACTCCATGTTTTCCTTGAAGACATCTCCGGGAGAAATGTGGAGGAACACTTAATTGGAGGTGACCTGCTATTTTTTGTACCTCTTTTCCAACACCTTCCTCTCTGGACTAAACACTTTCATATTACCTCCTTTAAGCAGCCTCAGAGTTAGTGACCATGCTGTTGAAGGGTCCTATATCAGTTAGGATACTTCATGCTACAGGCAAGAACAAATCTACTAAAACTGATACAAATACTAAGGAAGACACATTGGCTGATATAACTGGAAGGGCCAAAGGTATGGCTGACCTGAGAATTCAGACTCAGTAGTTCAAGAATTTCATCAAAAACTTAATTTCTTTTCCTCTCTCCTTTCTGTTTCCCTCAAGATGGCAAAATGGCTGTAGGATTTCTTGGCTTCATACCTATGTCACACCATCTTGTATTGGCTGGAAGTGAATCATATGAGTATTCATGATCCAATCTTGTGGTCGGGTAATGCCAGGCTTAGCCTGAAGTACCTAGCCATGGCCTAGGGGACCAGAATTATGATCCATCTGTACAGTTTAGTGGAGGGTCAGTCTTTCCATTACCACCATATTACATGATGGATAAACAGTGAGGGAGAGGGATATGGAAGTTGGGAAACAATCACAATAACCACTGACATTCCTGTCTTCCTGAAGGCCTGCTCCCTGAGAATTGTGGGTGGAAACAATTTTATTCTTCAATGTCTACAGGCCCCTGAAGACTTGCTGAAATGGTTTGTCTTCGGTCAGTTGTAGGTAGACTTCTCATTGTTGAGATCGTTTTGTTACTTTAGTAGCACAGCCCCCTAAATTTAGTTCAAAATGCATCTGCCTGATATTTTACTTCTGTTCTTAACAGAGTAATGTTATATTGAGAGTCCAAGGTGAGAAACTAACGTGGAAATCATTTCTTTTCTAGACAAATAGGCTTCTAGAGACTTTCAGGTAAAAATCTAGAGATTCCTCCGCACATTCTTCTCAGGATAAGCAGAGGTGTCACTCTATAGACTATGAAACTGAGGAGTCAGAGAGGTTAAGTGAATAGTCCAAGGTCATACAGCCAAGTGGTAAGGAATGGCATTTCTTTTCCCTCTAGGACTTTATTTATCAGGCCAGAGTCTCCTCTGTGCTGTGAGACTAAGGATGTGGAGAGAACTGAATCATAATAAATACATTCTTCTGGGATGGTTACATCTTAGCAAGTAATTCTCCCCTAGTAGACTCTGAATGGGCTTGAAGACTGTAGATGAAAATCACATGGCTTCAGGACTCCCACTTCTCACAAAGTAACATTCTTATAAGCTGCAATGTCTCTCTGATGGGAAGCGTTAATTTATGGTGAAGTATTCCACTTTACCTCCCAGAGATAATATTGTTGACATTTTAATTAATGTATTCCATTTTACCCCTCTGGGAAGGTCAAAAACAATCACGGGGAAACAGCATAGGCAAGTCAGGGGGAAATTTACCACCAAGCTGAAACAAGCCCCTCCTCCCAGTCCTACCTGGGGAACGGTAGTGTTTTGAGTAGAGTTGAGAGTTTTATAGATGTTGAGGAAGTCTTGGTGCCAATTGTTTGAGTAGTTATGCTTTATACTCAACTGGAAAACTTTCCATTTCTTGAAGTACTTTTGACAATTGGAAACTGACTCTGGATTCTGAAACTTACATGACTGGATGTGAGGAACTGAGTCATCATCATGCCAGATAACATCATATGAAGGCAAATATAGACTTTATTACCCATTTTTGGGGTGTATACATGTGTAGGAGTGGTGGTGATGGGGTTGGGATGAGTGCAGCACACATGTTAGATTGAGCGAGAACTTTAATTATTTACCCTTTCCTGAATCCATATCTTTATCATGACCTCATTGTGGGCAGTTTGTTTTCCTGCCCTTTAACTTGGCCATGTGACTTGCTCCGGCCAATTGTATGTGGGAAAAAGTGATAGTGCACTAATTTCAGCTTACATCTTAGGAATCCTCACACATTTCTGCTTGCCATCTTCAGCAATGTCAGTGCCATGAGAAGAACACGTAGCAGCTAGTTTGCTGGCCCAAGAATGATGAAAGACATGCATAGCAGAGCAGCTCCAGTTGACTTACAGACCTACAGTGAGAAGCAGAGCCACCCCAGCTACTACAGCTTGTAGAAGCACTGCACTACCGGGGCCAGTCAAGATCAGTTGAACACCAGCCAACCTGCTGATCAGTGAGGAATGATAAGTGACTGATGTGTTTTGAAGCCACTTAGATTTGGGGCACCTTTTTGTGGAGCAATAGCTAACTAATACAGCAGGCCTCTGGCCTTAGTTTATTTCTATGAATGAGATAAAGCTAGGGTGATCATATATTTTTGTTGGTCCAAGATCATTCAGTTTATGTCCATGGTCTTGGCACAATTATAAGTGCCCCCTTTCACTGGGATAAAAATATCTCAGTTTTGATGCAAATTTGTATGGTCAATCTAGCTGACACAATGTAGGGCTTATATGTGGTTGCTTTAAGGGCCAGATGGAAGACTTGCTATCTGCTTGTTGGCTATTTCCACCTCCTAATTTCTGCTTCCTAATTTGTCAGCTGGGGATTTGAGTTTAGCCATCTTGAGGAATAAGGTATTTTTAACACTCCTTTAGATGTAGGGAGTTTTGGGTTTCCTGCTTTGAAAGAAAATTCAGAGTATTTAGAGGAATAAAAGGATAACCGGAAACATTTGAATTTTAAGATACTTGCCTGTGGCTAATTCTTAAAGAGGAATTGCAATTGCTGGTTTTCCTAAAGTTTAATCTGTTATAATCTGTGTGCTGTGGGCATATTCTGTTGAGTCTTTGTGACATCAATTTCATGAACATAATATTTTGAGGAAAAAGAAAATCATATTAACCACTCTACATTTTTCTGGGCAATTACCCACATAATTAAAATTAGTAGTTTTATCCTTTGAAAATACAGTTATGCCCTAGTTAAAAAAAAAATCCAGTATATGGAACTTGAAATTTGGAAGGAGTTTTATAGTTTACTAAAAGATTTGCCTAAGTTTTCCTTTAAGTAGTGAACTGCTGTTGTGCAATGGTTATTAGTCAGATGTGATTTTGCACCCTGGAGGATAAGTGGCAATGTTTGGGAGAGGTTTTTGATCATATTCCTGGCAGTGTAGAGTGGTGCTACAGGCATTTATTGGGTAGAGGCTAGGGATGCTGCTCAACCCCTTGTAAAGTACAAGGCAGCCCCAAATATCAGTAGTGCCACTGTTGAGGAACCCAACTCTTAAGTATTCAGAATAGGAGTTTTAGAAAAACCAAATGGGTTTATACGCAACTTTTCAGAAATGTGAATATTGAACTAGGAATCTGAAAACTTGGATTCTAGTCATAATTCTGCCAAAATTACTAGGAATATGACCTCAGGCTATCATTTAAACTCTCTGAGACTCAGTGATTTGATCTGTGAATTGGGGATGCATCTTATTTATGTCTATTTGGAGCATTAGCGAGAAAAGAAGAGGGGTGAAGGAAAAGGAAGAGGGAAGGGGAAAGATCAGTGTTACTATACACTTAATATTGTGGTATTCCAGCTGGTAAAGTTGATTAGCTCAAATCATAGAATTACCAGGTAATGTGAACTTTCTAAGCATACTTCTACTGCTTTTACAGCTGAAGAAATTACAGCAGAGCAGAACATCTCTCACTTCCCCACATCCAATGCAGAAGCCAGGGCTGTCTGACTTCCTGTGCTGCCTTTTGTTTTGCATTAATTCACTGCAAGTTACCTACAGTTCCTGTTACTAATTATCAGTGCTTCAAGGAATATTATCCTTTTTATTATTGTTAATGTTCTTTTCTTATTTTAGAGAAAATACTAATGGAGAGGAACTAGCAGTTATGAAAATATCTCTATGGTGATCACCAGAGCTCAGAGTTGGGCAGAAAGCTGGTTTCTGCTGAGCTACCAACACTTAGTTGGATTCGCGGGTGGGAGAGTGAGACAGACTCTTAAGTTCAAGGGTGGGAGAGTAAGATGGACTCTTAAGCAGCAGCAGGAAGGAGGAAAACTACGAACAAGGCCCACACAGTGTTTGGAAACTCTTCAGGGCAGACCGGACTGGCTATGTAATTTACAAGGTTTAGAGCAAAATGAAAGTGCAAGACACTTTCTTTAAACATTTTTTAAGAATTTCAAGACGGAAATGGCAGTGCATTAATCCAAGCATGAGCCCTCTTGTATGGAACTCTGTGTGACTTCACAGATCACAGTGAGGGCAGTGCCTGCTCTCGAGAAGAATGAGCCAGCCTGGAGCATTTCCCTCTTCAGTTCCCTGGGCCCTTGACTCCAGGCCCCAGGGAGGAAGCTTATTCACTAAGGGCCCTACAGGGTCCACAGGAAATGAAGAGGCTTCCTCTAGGGGGGTACAAACATTTCCTCACTGCTTCACCCAGCCTCCCTCAGTGGCTAGACCCAGTCCCAAGAGAACTTACATGTTACAGAACAGGAGACAATCACTGTATCTTGGCAGGAAACCAGGCAAAGAGTGGTCTTAGAGGTCCTACCTGCCCTGCTATCTAAACTCAAATTGAGTTCCCCTGGGAGAAGATGATTCCATATACAGAGTCGTCACACTGGAGAAGTCCTCATGAGGCAATGCCTTTAAAAACAAAAATCAAACAAAGCAAAAACAAACATTTCCTCCCTCTTAATGTAGTGTTTAAGAGTTTAGAACATTATCACATTTTGATAATAATGGGAAAGCAGTGACTCTCCCATTCTGAATTTCCTTTACTCGAATTTCTGGTATATACAGATTAACTTGGTACTTTTTCCTGATGATGGTGGTGATAATAACGATGAGGAGGGGGAGGAGGAAGATAACGATAATGAAGGCAATGATGATCATCATGACGACAATGATGATGGCTAACATTTATTTCTTACCTCATGCTAGTTATCCTACGAAATTGTTTAAATGCATTGTTTCATTGAATTCTTACAACAACCCTTTGAGATAAGTACTATTAGTATCCCCATATTCCATTCAAATCAAAATTAGAACCATTTCATATGAACCTTAAAGGAAAGAGACTCTGAAAAGCATCTATTACACAAGAGATGTAAAATGGAAAGTAATTGCGCAGTTCCTATTATTAACAAGTTAGAATGTGAAAAGTGTCATTGATTTTTCCTTTTATTATAGGATGCTTCCCTTATTGTGTTTTTTTTGTGAACAGAAAATTTATTTTTAAATGCTTTGTACAATGCTTATTACCCAGAGGCTTCTCAATAAAAGTGTGCTGAACGAATTAATAAATGCAGGCTGACGTCTGTAACCCTAGCAGTGGCTGACGTCTGTAACCCTAGCACTCTGGGAGGCTGTGGAGGGTGGATTGCTTGAATCCAGGAGTTCGAGACCAGCCTTGGTAGCATGGCAAAACCTGTCTCTACAAAAAATACAAAAGCTATCTGGGTGTGGTGTTGCATGCCTGTAGTCCTAGCTACTCAGGAGGCTGAGGTGGGAGGATCACCTGAGCCTGGAGAGGTCGAGGCTGTAGTGAGCTGTAATCACAGCATTGCACTCCAGCCTGGGCAACATTATGAGACTCTGTCTTTAAATAAATAAATAAATAAATAAATAAATAAAGGCTTTCACAGGCTTAAGATCTAAATTTTCTTAACGAAGTTTCAGGAAAACACCCTAAGTTCCTTCATAATGAATACTGCCAGAGGATTTTGAGAAACAAAATTTTATGGTTAGAGAAGTACACTGTATCTTTATTTCAAGTAAACTATACCTGTGATATCAGCCTGCTCTTTTTATATGGTTGTAAACTAAGGCATCATTACCACCACCTTGTGGAAGTTTCCAATAATTGCAGACAAATTACCCAAGTAGAAAGCCATGGAGATCTTGACTATATTGAACCTTAGACTTCTCCTCCAACACATTTCTCGATTTTTGTACTAGTTAGATTTCTGGGTGGTAAATTAAAGCAATAAATTTGTGTGTCTTTTATTTTTGGTGACCTCAAATTTTTCTTGGAATCAGGAACAGCGTGGTAAAAAAATACATGAATGAATGGAATGTTTACATTTCCAAACTAACCCATTAAAAAAATTATAAACCTTTTCTTGTCTTTCTAAAGAGAGTGAAACTTGAGGGAATCAAACTTATTTGGTATTGGATGGAATACACTATAACTTTACATTTGAACTCTAACTAGATATTTTGCTAATTTTGTTTATCTGTTTAAGATTTTGTGAGCTCCATGAGGGCAGGGATTTTTTTGTTTGTTTGTTCTGTTTACTGCTGTAATCCTAGCACCTACAACAATGCATTGAGTTTAATGGATGCTAAATATTTCTTTTTCAAATGAGTGAATGAATGAATTAGTCAAAAGCAAGATCCAGTGATGCTTAACATAATGGTACATATATTAGGAGAAATATAAGGGGGAAAAAGTTTCTGACTACATGGATGGACTGAAATAGAACAGACCCAAATGCCCTTTTGTCTGGGTGGTTAGATTTGGCAAACTCTTAGAGAGCAGCAAGCATACATTACACTTAGGATAGTACCTCTTGAGGTGCAGAGGTGGTGGAGAATAGTTAAGGGTGGATCTGGAAAGGGAAAAGGAAAGAATAACTTTTTCTCTTCTTGACTTCTCACTTATAAAACTTACTCATCCTTTCCCTCTTCCTTTCAGTATTTTGTTAGATAAAAGTGATTCATATATTCCACAAGGTACTTGGTGGAAAGCAGTCCTTGTGTTACTATTAAGGGACAGATGACAGTTGAGAAGAATTGAAGGTCTGAGTTAGTATAACATTTCCTGTTTCTTGAGATTGTGGAAATTGGCTAACTATGTCTGTAGCTGGCCACAGCATGATAAGAGGCTGGGTTGCAAATGCTGAGAAAATGGAAACGGACGTCAGCAATTTGCTTCTATACCTTATGATATGGGCAAAGCTTGCTTTATGCAATGGGCATGCATCTAAAAATTTGAGTGGAAAATGAATTTAGATAAATTGAATCCTATTTTAAATCCAGGACTGGTGCTTGCCACTCAAAGGAACCCTGAAGCAAATCATTTTTTCAAGTTAAAAATGGGCTATTTTGTCACTTTTGTAGTTTCCTTTATGTTGTACTAAAAATAAAACATAGTCCCCTAGAATTTAGGGAGTAGATTCTTTTGAATAAAAAGTTATGGTTTTGAGATGTTTATTTTTCAAACCTTCTCTGATACCAGAGTTTAAATAGAAAATATCTGGTTTTCTGAAATCCCCCGTATTCCAATCTAGTATCTTTTCATGGTACTTCTTCTTCTTCTTCTTCTTTTTTTTAATAATTGCAACTTTTATTTTGGATTCAGGGAGTATATATGCAGTTTGTTACATGGGTATATTGAATAACGCTGAAGTTTGGGGTACAAATGATCCTGTCACCCAAGTAGTGAGCATACTACCCAATAGGTATTTTTTCAGCCCTTGTCCCCCTCCCTCTCTCCTCTCTCTAGTGGACCTCAGTATTCCTTCTTCATATGCTTCTAAAGTAGGATCAGAAATTTTCCAGTTTTATCTGGGACAAAGTTGAAGTGTTACTAGAACATACATAGGTATTGGCATCTTTGCCCCAAATTACCACTAATCACTTCTTCACTGAAGTCTTGGATGTACAACATAACCTATAAATTTCATGCCGGAGGAAAGAAGCTATAGTGTGAGTTATTATTTATCAAGTACTTTCTATGTTCCAGGCATGTGCTCAGTGCTTTTATATAGTAGATTATCTAATGCTAATAGCCCCTTATGAAGTAAGTACTATTATTACTTCAATTTTGCAGCTGAGGAAATGAGTCACACAGAGGGATGGGATGGCTTGTCCAAGGTTACATAGCTCTAAGTGGTAGATGTGAAATCAAGTACAGGAAGCCTCTCTGTCAATCTGCCTCCACATCATTCTCTCTCTCTCTCTCTCTCTCTCTCTCTCTGTGTGTGTGTGTGTGTGTGTGTGTGTGTGTGTATGTGTGTGTGTTCTGACATCCCAACTAGTTTACGTGTTCCCAAAAGGCCGAGAACGGATAGCTGCCTCCACGCTATACAAGCTCAGTGGCCCCTCAACCACCATTGTAGACTGGGAAAAGCAGATACTTGAAAGAAAATTTTGTTTTGTTTTTATAAGTTTCCCTCTCTAGCTAGGCTAAAGATAATTTTTTTTTTCAGGGGATGGAGGGAGTACTGTTTACTTCTCCTAGAAAATAGTTGCTTACTGAATGGCAATCTCATGCCCTGCAAGGGTTAACATTACTGTCTGAGAGAGGATGAGGCAGTGTGTGTAGTTATCAGATACTTTTCTTTTTCCATCAGAACCGTGGTAGGTGATTTAAAGGAAGGGCCACTCAACCTGAGTTTAAAATAGCACATCCACAACCAGTGTTAAACTAATTCGACCTCTTTGGGTCTCACCATTTTTATCTGTACAATGGGGATGATAATAAGCAGCACATCTTTCATCAGGATATTGTGAGGATTGAATGAGATGATTAAAGTACATTGAATTATGCCTGGCACGTAACAAATGCTCATATTAGCTCTTATTGTTACTAGCTCTAGGCCCATAAACATGTTTTAGCACAGGTTTCTCTGACCTTCTTTTGGTTCTGGGGGCTCTGGGAGAGTACATTTTGCTAAGTTGGAGGAAGCAGGAAAGGCATTTGCATTTGCAGAAGCTGTCAGCATTTGAGTTTGTTTAGCCCTGACAGGAAATGGCTTCTTATTTTGAAAACAAAGGAAAAATATATTTTTCAAGTGAAGTACCACTTTTAAAGGCTTATAAAAATACCCAGAAGACTTATTAGGCAGAAAACAGCTTTTATAGAGCAGTGTCGTAGTGATTGAAGGGGAAAAATTGTCAACTGTAAGAATTAGATTGCCTTTAATGGAGAAGCAGAGTTGGGCATGGCAGAGACCGCTAGGATGGGTAGGGGAGGGGGACGGTAGGGGGAGGCAAAAGGCTTGCCAAAGAGCCACGGATGTTGGATTGTGCCAGTCCAGAAACCACTTGCCAAAAGAAAGCTGCAGTTGCTTTCACCCACTGCCGCTCTGCAGTAATGAATGCATTTTTGATTAGCTTTGCTGATTACCTGCTCGCTATGCACACAGCAAAAGATAGAATAGCAGAGGCTGGGGCTCTTGCTTAAGATATTAGAGGCAAGGGGTGATGGGAAGGCTTTGATGTTCTTTTTTATTTTTCTTTCCCCATCTGCTCCTCAGTGTACATTAAAATAGCACTGGCTTGCTTTGGGAGCAGCCAAGAGGCCAGAATCTTAGTTTATTTCCCTTATACATTGGTGCGATTGCAGGGAAATAAAAACAGTGCCAGAGGAGCAAGGAGCTGCACCAAAGCCCCCATACACTTTCCTCTGGTTTCCTTGTAACATTGAACTCATACCCTCAACCACAGATGGATGTCTTTGCAGATATTGAAAAAGAAATTATGTCTTTGATTTCCTAGATACATTACAAGTATTTAAGGTAGGAGAATTAGGTGTGGAAATAGGTTTTAGGCTCAGAAGGCAATGTCTCTAAAGATTTAGTGCAATTTGAATGGGAACATGAACTTTGGGAAGGAAAAACACAAGTTATCAATTTTAGAACAATTTCCCCTCTGCTGTAAGTGGAGAAATAGAATCCAATGTTTATAATCAAATGAATCTTTTTTTATTTTTTAACACATTAGTAGAGCAGTTTTGTTCATATTGTATTTTCTCTATGCATGGGCTATTCATTATTTTTGGTTGTTGTAGTTTCTGTTCTGGACTCAGCATTGCATGAGGCCTGATCTATTTCTAACAAGGTAAAGGCTAAATAAGTGGCCAGACTCATCTATGAATGTCAGCCCAGCCTGTGACTGAGTGATACTGTCTAAAGCAAACACTATTTTCTTTTTTTTCGGTAGGAATGGAGGACTTGACAACTGCTTGAATACACAGATCAGGGCCAGCCCTATGTCTATGAGCAGCGGGTGAGTGCTTCCTTTGAGGGGCTTCTAATGCTTCCGTTTCACCTTTGAATCTTCACTGCTAGCCTCACTGTGTTTTCTGAAATTCCTATTTTCACCCACTCCTTTGGGAAGTAGTCTGTTAAGATGGTGGTGCTGCCTACATTTAATGCATACTTCTCAATATTTCTACATCATGCCACACAGACAGCTCCTCAGAACTGGAGTCAGTTAAGTTTGGACTCTTGCCACTCCAAATCTTGAGTATGGAAGGCAATTACTATCTGAGCACACCTCTAATCTTTTATATGGCTACCCTTATGAAAGATCACCAGTTTTTAATAAGGGTGACCATATCATTTATGATCCAATCTAGGGCACTTTGAGAGTGAAAGGAGGCACTGTTAATAATTAAGCCAGGATGTGAGGCAAACTATAACATCTAGGAAGTTTAGTCACTCCAGTCAATTATATCCTAACCTAGTTTAGTTTCCCACACTAGCCCTACTGAACCAAGACCTCTAGGATGTGTGCTTTTCTAATCTGTTTGTTCCATTAGTCATTTTCTTTATCTGCCTTTATATTTATATAGCTAGGATCACCTACTCTTATTCTGTTTTTCTCTAGTCTCCATTTCCCAGACGAAGAAACAGATATGACACTAAATGATGTTTTATATCCGAGTTTCCGTCAGAAGTGAGTAATTAGATAACAACAAGGCCAAATGGGACCCAGGGGCAAATTGGTGAGTTTTGAGTCCTCACGAAATTTCTGTTTTGGTATCTTCCTCATCGTCTTTATCCTCTTTTTTACTCTAGCTTCTCAGTGCCCATGTTCCCTCCCATGTCCAGAATTTTCTTTCTTTGCTCATATCCATTAAAGCTTAACTGTCCTTTATAATATTTGATTCCTTGGAGACTTTGCCTTCTGTTCAAAAACGAATGCTAAAAATTTAACATATTAGCTTTTCTACGAAGCACATTCACATTTAAACAGGGGAATTCTGAAGATATAACTGTGTTAATCCAGTGAAGCAGTGATAAAGGTGGGAACTCAGGTACCATGGCAAACAGAGTGTTTTTCTGCTTAGAAGACACAACCTCACAGTATGACCTGACTTATACCACATAGGGCCTGTCTTGTCTTGACAAGATTTCTGCTGCCATCTGGATGACATGCTCTATGGGATTGTGGCATCATTTTAGATTCGCTCGAATTTGCGAAAAGCCAACAGAATGCTTTTTATAACAGTTAAAGTTGATGAAAAGGTAAAAAAGCAGAATAATCCAGGTTTGTGTCTGATCTGCTTCAGGCGGGAACATGAACTCACTTTAGAGTGGTAGAGATCTAGAAATGATTGCCTTCCCTTGGGAGTGGAATTATCCTTTGTCTTTTTGGGATAATAAAACATAGATTGCCTGGTGGATGGGCAAGCACTCTTAGAACTAAAATTCTCAGCCCTCTATTTTAATATCTTCCCCATCTACATCCCTTTGAAACTAAAATGTAAAAATCAGGATCAGGATTCTTTGGGAAATCAGCTTTAAAAGACACATAATTTATTTCTTAGTGTTTCTATAAATCCTATAGCCTCCTAGTCACCATCTAAACCAACTAGTTGATTCTCCCTGTGACATTTGGTCATTCACTTAACAAATATTTCTTGAGTGCCTACTGTGTGCCAGATACTGTGCTAGATACTGGTGAACAAGATAGACATAGGCCTTGCTCTCATGGAAGTTAAATAAACAAAAAAACAAACAACGAACAAATACAGTAACAACCCATTTTGATTTGTTAAAAAGAAAACCAATAGGATACTACCATAGAGAAAAGAAAGTGAGGACCAGCTTTTCAGTGGCTATAACAGAAAGCCAAACCAAAATTAGGTCAAATTATAAAGGATTTATTATCTCACTGAATGAGAAGTCTGAAGGAAGGGTACCCAGGGTTAACTCAGATATACAATATAACTTTTACGAGGGACCCAGGCACAATCCATCTTTCTATTCCACCATCCTTATTGTATGAGTAATGCTTTATTCATGGTTGTAAAATGTCTTCCACAATTGTAAGCATCACATGTAGACACACAATAGCAAGTCAAGGGAAATTGGTGTTCATTTTTCTGTGTCTCTTTTTTTTTCTCATCAAGAAAGGTCTTTCCAAAAAGGTCCCAAATGGACTTCACTTTGTGTCGGGTTGGTCAGATCTGGGTCAGATCTGCCTATCCCTAAACTGGGCATTGACAAAAGTGCATGATATGATCATGATTGCCTAAGACCAATTGGGATTTACCAGCTTGGACTGGAAGGGGCCAACCTCCCCTGACCACATGACAGCCACATCCTTGAACAAAATTATCATTGTCCTAGCAAATAGTAAAGTGGGTGAAGGGTATCTGCTGTAGGAAAAGTCAATATTTTCTGCCTCAGATAGGCAGTCAGGAAAGGCCCTTTTGATGAAATGATGTATTAACTGAGACAGGAAGGTTGAGATGGATTCAGTCAAATGAAGCTTAGCAGATAGGACATTTCAGGCAGAGGGAAGAGCCTATGCAAAATAATTGAGATTGAAAGAGGTTGGCATATTTGAGGACCTGAAGGAGGACCAGAATGTAGCAAGTAATCGGAGAGCTACATGGAATGAGATTTGGGAGCAAGGCAGAGACTAGAACAATTAGGACCTTTAAAGTGTGGCATAGATTTAGGATTGATTCAAAGTGCAGTGTGAAATGACTGAAGGGCTTTAAATAGCTATGGGTCATGACTTACATCTTAGGATTATTCTTGCAGCTATATTGAGAATGAATTAGAAAGTCAGCAAGAGTAGAATTTGGAGACCAATTAGGAGGTTATGGCAATGGTTCAGGCAACAGATGGTGGGTGCTTGGAATGGGGAGGTAATAAGTAATAATGTATGTGGAGAGAAGTAGAGACAAATATTTTATAGGTAGAACTGATATATCTAATGGCTTAGAGGAGGGGCAGGAAGAAAAGGGAAGAAGCAAAGACATTTCCTGGTCTTTTGGCTTGAGAAACTAGGTAGATGGTAGTCTCTTCCTCTTCCTCCTCCTTACTATCCACTTTCTTTTAACTGATATGGGAAGTTCTGGGCAAGGAATAGGCTTTGACAGAAGTGGGAGTGTTGATCCAAGAGTTCTGTTTAGATATCTTAAGTTTGAGATAATTGTGAGATATTCAAGTGGAAAGGTCAAGTGGGTAATTGCATAGGAGAGTCTGTAGCCCAGAGGAAAGGTCTGGGCCAGAGATACATATTTGGAAGTCAGCAGTGTAGAAACGGCTTTCAGAGCCAGGAAAATGAATGAGCTCACTTAGTGAAAAAGGTTAGGGCGAACAGAGGAGTGGGTTTAGTGCCAAGTTCTAAAGCACATGAACTTTGAGACACTGGGGGAGGTGAAGAGAAGTCTGCAAAGGAAATTGAAAAGTAGAAGTCATTGAAGTAGAAGGAAAACCAAGAAAGACTAAGTGACTTACCTAGGGTTACACTGCCATAACTTCTTCTTAAGGGCTCAGGAGAATTATATAGAATCTTTTGAAAGGACAGAATAGATGAGAAAAGGAAGAGGTAATTTCACACACATTTTAAAAACATGATATTCTTTCTTAATGTAAATACTGTAATAGGTATTTCTGGTTTCTGGTCTGACAAATACGGAGCTTAGAAGTTGCTGACATTGTTACAGCTTAACAAGTAAAAAGATGAACAAACTGAGAAATCAACAATGCTTATTAGATCCATTAGAGAAGTGATGTCATAAGGAAAACCACTGCCTCAATAACTGGAGAGACAGGCAGGTGGGTATAGAGAATCAAAATCTACAGAAGCCCATGAGCAGAAACCTCTGTGGGAACCAATGCCAGGGTAGGAAAACTGGAACTGTAATTGGCAAATTTCTGGAGGCTCAGTGTGGGAAAGTCTGAGAGTTAAAATCTCGAGGAGACTTAATCATAGTGTTTCCCCACACTTTTGTGAGTTTTACCTCCAGGAACTCTATCAAGTCCTCACAGTGAATTTTGGAGAAAAATCCCCTTTTGCCTCTGGCAGGGAGAGGAGAAAAGGAATCATTTTGAAATATACCAGAGGACTTTGTTCTTTCCCTCAAGCAAATCCATTTTGCCAGAGCTTAACCTGTTGGGGTTTCATCAGAGCATGACCTATTTGGGGAAACGAAATACCCAGCTTTGGCCCCTTCTAGCCATCTTGTCCCTACTAAGGGGGTAAAAATCTGAGAAGCACTGATGAAGTTCATAGTCCAGGAGCATAGGCTCGTGAAAAAACTGTAACCAAAGGTCTTTTTATTGCACTTCCTTTCACTCAGTTCATTATGTACATCTTTTAACCGAAAATTACAAGGCATACTAAAAGGCACCCCCCCAACCCCCCAAAAAAAACCGCCTTTGAAGAAACTTAGCAAGTATCAGAACCAGATTAGGATATGGGAGGAATGTTGGACAGTTAGACCAATAATTAAAAAACAAACAAACAAACAGACAAACTATCATTTGCATGCTAAGGGCTTTAGGAGAAAAAGTAGAGAACATGCAAGAACAGAGGGCAGTGTAAGCAGAGATGAAAATTATAAGAAATGATGAAAAAGAAATGCTAAAACTAAAAAATACTGTAACAGACATGAATAATGCCTGTGATTGGCTTATTAGTGGACTGGACATTGCTAAGGAAAAAAATCTCTTGAGTTTGAAGATATGACAGTAGAAACCTCCAAAATTGAAAAGCAAAGATAAAAAAGACTAAAAAAAAGAACAATGTACAAGAGCTGTGGGACAACTACAAGAGGTGTGACATATATATAAGGTAATGTGAGAAAAAGAGAGAAAGAAGCTTGAACAATATTTGAAGCAATAATAATTAAGAATTTCCCCCAAATTCATGTCAGACACCAAAACACAGATTCAGGAAGCTGAGAGAACAACAAAAAAGATAAATGCCAAAATAACGATACCCAGGCATACCATCCAGAAGCCAGAAGAAAAACAATCTTACTGATAGTGGAAAACAGATTAGAATTACATCCAACTTTTCTGAAACCAGGAAAGCAAGAGAGAGTGGGATAAAATATTTAAAGTATTGAGATTATATTGAGGTATGTCCCTTGTATGCCAATTTTGCTGAGAGTTTTAATCATAAAGGGATACTGGATTTTGCCAAATTCTTTTTCTGAATCTATTGAGATGATCATGGGATTTTTGTTTTTAATTCTGTTTATGTGGTGTAACACATTCATTGACTTGCATGTGTTAAACCATTCCTGCATCCCTGAGTTGAAACCCACTTGATCATGGTGGATTATCTTTTTGATATGTTGCTGGATTCTGTTAGCTAGTATTTTGTTAATGATTTTAGCATCTATGTTCATCCGGGTCATTGGTCTGTAGTTTTCTTCTTTGGTTATGTTCTTTCCTGGTTTTGGTATTAGGGTGATATTGGCTTCATAGAACGATTTATGGAGGGGTCCCTCTTTCTCTATCTTGTAGAATCATATCAATAGGATTGGTACCAATTCTTCTTTAAATGTCTGGTAGAATTCTGCTGTGAATCCATCTGGTCCTGGACTTCTTTTATTGGCAATTTTTAAATTATCTTTTTTTTTTTTTTTTTTTTTTTTTTTTAAATTTTGAGACAGTGTCTTGCTCTGTCTCCCAGGCTGGAGTGTAATGGCACAATCTTAGCTCACTGCAACCTCCACCTCCTGGGTTCAAGCAATTCTCTTGCCTCACCCTCCTCTTGAGTAGCTGGAATTACAGGTGTCTGCCACCACACCCAGCTAATTTTTGTATTTTTTTAGTAGAGACAGGGTTTCACCATGTTGTCCAGGCTGGTCTCAAACTCCTGACCTCAGGTGATCCATCATTCTAGGCCTCCCAAAGTGCTGGGATTACAGGCATGAGCCACTGCACCCAGACTAAATTATCATTTCAATCTCACTTAACCCACAGCCAACACAACACTGAATGGGGAGAAGTTGAAAACATTCCCTCTGAGAACTGGAACAAGACAAGGATGCCTACACTCACCACTCCTCTTCAACATAGTGCTGGAAGTCCTAGCCAGAGCAGTCAGACAAGAGAAAGAAAGAAAGGGCATCCAAACTGGTAAAGAAGATGTCAAATTGTCACTGTTTACTGATGATATGGTCGTTTATCTTGAAAACCTTAAAGACTCCTCCAGAAAGCTCCTAAAACTGATAAAATAATTCAGCGAAGTTTTCAGATACAAAATTAATGTACACAAATCAGTAGCTCCTCTATACAACAACAGCAACCAAGCTGAGAATCAAATCAAGAACTTAACCCCTTTTGCAATACCTGCAAAAAATAAAATAAAATAAAATAAAATAAAATAAAATACTTAGGCATATACCTAACTAAGGAGGTGAAAGACCTCTACAAGGAAAACTACGAAACACTACTGAAAGAAATGATAGATGACACAAACAAACAGAAATACATCCCATGCTCATAGATGGGTAGAATCAATATTGTGAAAATGACCATACTACCGAAAGCTATCTACAAATTTAATGCCATCCCCATCAAAACACCATGATCATTCCTCACAGAATTAGAAAAAACAATTCTAAAATTCATATGGAATCATAAAAGAGTCCACATAGCCAAAGCAAGACTAAACAAAAGGACGAATCTGGAGGCATCACATTACCTGATTTCAAACTATACTGTAAGGCCATAGTCACCAAAACAGCATGGTACTGGTATAAAAATAGGCATATAGACTAATGGAACAGAATAGAGAATCCAGAAATAAACCCAAAGATTTACAGCCAACTGTTCTTCGACAAAGCAAACAAAAAGACAAAGTGGGGAAAGGACACCCTTTCCAGCAAATGGTGCTGGGGTAACTGGCTAGCCACATGTGGGAGAATGAAACTAGGTCCTCATCTCTCACCTTATACAAAAATCAACTCTTTATGGATTAAGGACTTAAATCTAAGACCTGAAACTATAAAAATTCAAGAAGATAACAATAGAAAAACCCTTCTAGACATTGGTTTAGGCAAGGATTTCATGACTAAGAACCCAAAAGCAAATGCAATAAAAACAAAAATAAATTGCCGAGACTTAATTAAACTATAACGCTTTTGCATAGCAAAAGGAACAGCCAGCAGAGCAAACAGATAACCAACAGTGGGAAAAAATTCTTCATAATCTATATATATGTCAAAAGACTAATAACCAGAATCTACAATGAATTCAAACAAATCATCAAGAAAAAGAAAAACAAACAGTCCCATCAAAAAGTGAGCTAAGGAGATGAAAAGACAATTCCCAGAAAAAGATATATAAATGGCCAACAAATATATGAAAAAATGTTCAACATCACTAATTATCAGGGAATGCAAATCAGAACCACAATATGATACCACCTTTCTCCTGCAAGAATGGCCATAATAAAAAAATTAAAAAATAGTAGATGTTGGTGTGGATGCAGTGAACAGGAAACACTTCTACACTGCTGGTGGGAATGTAAACTAGTACAGCCACTGTGGAAAACAGTGTGGAGATTCTTTAAAGAACGAAAGGCAGAACTACCATTTGATCCAGCAGTCCCAGTACTGGGTAGCTACCCAGAGGAAAAGAAGTGATTATATGAAAAAGATACTTGCACATGCATGTTTATAGCAGCACAATTCACAATTGCAAGAAGTGGGACCAACCCAAATATACATCAATTAATGAGTGAATAAAGAAACTGTGATATATATATATATATATATATATATATATATATATATATATATATGTATACACACACATACATGTGTATATATGTGTGTGTGTGTATATATATATATATATATATATATATATATATATATATGATGGAATACTGCTCAGCCATAAGAAGGAATGAATTAATGGCTTTTACAGCAATCTGTTTGAGATTGGTGACTGTTATTCTAAGTGAGGCAACTCAGGAATGGAAAAATGAACATCGTGTGTTCTCACTGTTATGTGGGAGCTAAGCTATGAGGATGCAAAGGTATAAAAATGACACAACAGACTTTATGAACTCAGGGGGAAAGGGAGGATAGGGAGTGAGGTATAAAAGACTACGAATAGGGTGCAGTGTATACTTCTTGGATGATGGGTGCACCAAAATCTCACAAATCAACACTAAAGAACTTGCTCATGTAACCAAACACTACCTGTTCTCCAATAATCTGTGAAAATAAAAATAAAATAAAATGTTGAGAGAAAAGATGCACCTACCTAGAATTCTGGACCCTGTGAAATTATGCTTCAAAAGTGAAGGAGAAATAGAGATTTTCTCTGACAAACAAAAACTGAGATAATTCATTGCCAGTAGATTTGCCTTGCAAGAAATGTTGAAAGAAATTATTCTGAGAGAAGAAAATGATATAGATCAAAGACTTGGATCTACATAAAGAAAGGAAGAACATCAAACAATGAATAAAATGAAAGTAAAATGAAATATTTTGTTTTTCTTATTCTTAGTTTTTCCAATAGATAACATTTTATTCAAAATAATGACAACAATGTATTCAATGATGTATAGTTATTATATGTATGAATATATATGTGTATATCATACATATACTTATGTATAAGCTAAATGAATGATAGCAATGATAGAAGAGATGGAAGGGAGATTTAGGAATATTTTCTTATTATAATATACTTCTACCACCTGTGGAGCAGTATAGTGCTACTTGAAAGTCAATTTGGATTAGTTGTAAATATATATTGTAAACTCTAAGACAACCACTAAAATAAGTGACAAAAGAAATATACTAAGAAAGGAGAGAAAATAGAATCATAAGTGCATAATTAAAAGACCTAAACAGACACTTTATCAAAGAAGACATACAGATGGCAAGTAAGCATATGAAAATATTTTCAACATATGTCATTAAGGAATTACAAATTAAAAATGAGGAATCACTAAACATCTATTAGAATGGCCCAAATCCCAAACACTGACAATATCAAATGCTGGAAAGGATGTGGAGCAGTAGGAACTCTCAGTCATTGCTGGTAAAAATGCAAAATGGTACAACCACTTTAGAAGACAGTTTGGCAGTTTCTTACAAAACTAATCATAGTTTTGCCAAGTGATCCAGCAATCGCACTCCTTACCCGGATGAATTGGAAACTTACACCAAAACACAAAATCATCAGCACAGATGTTATTGACAATTTTAATTGCCAATATTTGGAGGCAATCAAAGTGTCTTTCTGCAGATGAGTGGATAAACTGTGGTACATTTGGACAATGGAATATTGTTTAACACTAAAAGAAGATGATCTACTAATACATGGAATGACAAGAAGGAAACTTAAATGCATACCTTTTCACTTCTTAGTCAAATAAACCAAGCTGAAAATGTTACATACTGCATAATTCCAACTGAATTCTGGAAAAGACAAAACTGTGTAGACAAAAGATCAATGCTTTCCAGAGATTGGTGGGGATTGGGAGGGATGAATAGGCAGAGCACAGAGGTGTTTTTTGAGCAGTAAAATTATTCTGATGATACTTCAATGGTGGGTACATGTCAGTATATATTGGTCCAAACCCACAGAATGTACAACAACAAGAGTGAACCTTAATGTAAATTCTGGACTTTGGGTAATATTGATGTGTCAATATAGGTTCATTGATTGTAACAAGTATACCCCTCTGGTGGAGGATGTCAATAGTAGGGGAGGTTTCTGTGAGAAGGCAGGGGCTGCATGGGCTCTCTTGGTTCTTTCTGCTTTACTTTGCTATGAATCTAAAACTACTCTATAAAATAATGTTTATTAAATTACACATGTTCATGTTGAAAATTTAGATGACATTTATAAAACATAAGAAAATGAAAATTACCCACAAGTTCATTTGATACTACTTTCTTTCTTTTTTTTTTTTTCTGCTAGATAGCTCCGTTTTGTTTTTTTTTTTTATTTTTTTATTTTTTTATTTTTTAATTTTTTTTTTATTGCATTTTAGGTTTTGGGGTACCTGTGATGAACATGCAAGATTGTTGCATAGGTACACACATGGCAGTGTGCTTTGCTTCCTTCCGTCCCCTCACCTGTATCTGTCATTTCTCCCCATGCTATCTCTTCCCACCTCCCCACCCCCCCACCCCTCCCCCATTTCCCCCCAACGGAGCCCAGTGTGTAGTGCTCCCCTCCCTGTGTCCATGTGTTCTCATTGTTCAACACCCGCCTATGAGCGAGAATATACGGTGTTTGATTTTCTGCTCTTGTGTCAGTTTGCTGAGAATAATGGTTTCCAGGTTCATCCATGTCCCTACAAAGGACGTGAACTCATCGTTTTTGATGGCTGCATAATATTCCATGGTGTATATGTACCACATTTTCCCTATCCAGTCTATCATCGTTGGGCATTTGGGTTGGTTCCAGGTCTTTGCTATTGTAAACAGTGCTGCAATGAACATTCGTGTGCATGTGTCCTTGTAGTAGAATGATTTATAATCCTTTGGATATATACCCAGTAATGGGATTGCTGGGTCAAATGGGATTTCTATTTTTAGGTCCTTGAGGAATCGCCACACTGTCTTCCACAATGGTTGAATTAATTTACATTCCCACCAACAGTGTAAAAGTGTTCCTATTTCTCCACATCCTCTCCAGCATCTGTTGTTTCCCGATTTTTTTAATGATCGCCATTCTAACTGGTGTGAGATGGTATCTCAATGTGGTTTTGATTTGCATTTCTCTGATGACCAGTGATGATGAGCATTTTTTCATGTGTTTGTTGGCCTCCTGTATGTCTTCTTTTGTAAAGTATCTGTTCATATCCTTTGCCCATTTTTGAATGGGCTTGTTTGCTTTTTTCTTGTAGATCTGCTTTAGTTCTTTGTAAATTCTGGATATCAGCCCCTTGTCAGATGGGTAGACTGCAAAAATTTTTTCCCATTCTGTTGGTTGCCGATTCACTCTACTGACTGTTTCCTTTGCCGTGCAGAAGCTGTGGAGTTTGATTAGGTCCCATTTGTCTATTTTGGCTTTTGTTGCCTTTGCTTTTGGCGTTTTGGTCATGAAGTCCTTGCCTACACCTATGTCCTGAATGGTTTTGCCTAGATTTTCTTCTAAGGTTTTTATGGTATTAGGTCTGATGTTTAAGTCTTTAATCCATCTGGAGTTAATTTTGGTGTAAGGTGTCAGGAAGGGGTCCAGTTTCTGCTTTCTGCACATGGCTAGCCAGTTTTCCCAACACCATTTATTAAACAGGGAATCCTTTCCCCATTGCTTGTTTTTGTCAGGTTTGTCGAAGATCAGATGGTTGTGGGTATGTTGTATTTCCTCTGAGGCCTCTGTTCTGTTCCATTGGTCTATATCTCTGTTTTGGTACCAGTACCATGCTGTTTTGATTACTGTAGCCTTGTAGTATAGTTTGAAGTCCGGTAGTGTGATGCCTCCTGCTTTGTTCTTTTTGCTTAGAATTGACTTAGCTATGCGGGCTCTCTTTTGGTTCCATATGAACTTTAAGGTGTTTTTTTCCAGTTCTGTGAAGAAGGTCATTGGTAGCTTGATGGGAATAGCGTTGAATCTGTAAATTACTTTGGGCAGTATGGCCATTTTCACGATGTTGATTCTTCCTAACCATGAACATGGAATGTTTTTCCATCTGTTTGTATCCTCTCTTATTTCGTTGAGCAATGGCTTGTAGTTCTCCTTGAAGAGGTCCTTTGATACTACTTTCATGTATAACTAACCAGTTCTATTTCTCCTCTTCCTTCCTCTCTTCCTTCTTCATTCTCTTTCTCTTGCTCCCCACCTCCACATACACAGTATGAGCATCTTGTGGCTTCATGCAATATAAGCTCTTTTTCCTGCTCATGCTACATTACCCAATATACATGGGCAAGGAGTCTCTGCTCATTGTAGTCACTTAAGGACCCAGGCTGACTGAAGACCTTTCTTGACAAATGCTTCCATGATCATTAAGGCAAGAAAAGGGGCATGTGGCAAATTAGGCACTGGCCCTTAAACAGTCCACTCACGTGGAATGTGAGTGGAATCATATGGCTGTGCCTAACGTCAGAGGGAATAGGAATACGTTGCCCAGTTACATCATATGGCTGTGCCTAATGTCAGAAGGGTTAGGAATATACAATCATATAAGGTCCTTTGAAGAGGAGCATGAGAATTATGAACAGCCCTAGTGATTACCAGAAGCATGCATATTTTAAAAAGTCATGCTCTATGTACTGTTGTGCAACCTCCTTTTAAGCGCAATATATTTTTAAAATAGTGTGTTAAAAATTTTTCCGTGCTGCTGTAATTTGGATGTTTGTCCCCCCAAACATCATGTTGAAATTTGATCCCAATGGTGGAGGTGGGGCCTAATGGGAGGTGTTGTGTCATGGGGGATCGCTCCTGAATAGATTAACACGGCCTTTCAGGGGTGAAGGGGTTCTCTATTAGTTTTCCTGGTAGCTAGTTATTAAAAAGAGCCTGGCACCTCCTTCCTCTCTGTCTTGCTGCTTCTTTCACCATGTGATTGCTATACACACCCCAGCTTCCCCTCACTTTCCATCATAAGTGGAAGCAGTCTGAGACTCTCACCAGAAGCAGAGACTGGCTCTACACATCTTATATAGCCTGCAGAACTGTGAGACAAATAAACCTGTTTTCTTTATAAATTATCCAGTTTCAGGTACTCCTTTAAAGCAACACAAAATGGACTAAAACATATGCCATTAAATATGCTCCTATAAGATGCTTTTTAAATAGCTATATATAGATATAATGCTTTGTTTATTCAATCCTCTATTTAAACTGGTTCTAATATTTCTATGGCAAGTTATGCTGCAGTGAAGACTCCTTTGCATAAATCTTTGTTCTCATTTGTGATTCTTTCTATAGGATAAATTACTAGAGTCAAAAAAAAATGTAAAACATGAATACTTTTGCTACTTTTTTTTTTTTTTTTTTTTTTTTTTTTTTAAAAAGAGATGAGCTCTTGCTCTGTCACCTAGGCTGGAGTGCAGCAGTGTGATCACAGTTCATTGCAGCCTCCAATTCCTGGGCTTAAGGGATCCTTCTGCCTCAGCCTCCTGAGTAGCTGAGACCACAGGCATGTGCCACCACACCCGGCTAACTCATTTTACTTTTTTAGAGATGGGGTCTCACTATGTTACCAAGGCTGGTCTTGAACTCCTGTCTTCAAATGAGACTCCCATGTCAGCCACCTGAACTGTTGGTATTACAGGCATCAGCTACCTCACCCAGCTCATATATATATATATATATATATATATATATATATGTATATATATATATTTTATTTTTTTTTTTTTTGAGATGGTTTCTCACTCTGTCACCCAGGCTGCAGTGCAGTGGTGTGATCATAGCTCACTGCAGCCTTGAACTCCTGGGCTCAGGTGATCCTCCTGCCTTAGTTTCACAAGTAGCTGGGACCACAGGTGCATGCCACCACACTCAGCTAATTTATTTTATTTTTGTAGAGATGGGGTTCTCATTATGTTGCCCAGGCTGGTGTCTAGCTCCCAGCCTCAAGCAATCCTCCCACCTCAGCCTTTCAAGTAGGTAGTACTACAGGTGTGTGCTACCATGAATGGCTCTTTGTTTATGTTTTTTTTTTGTGGAGATGGGGTCTTACTGTGTTGCCCAGGTTGGTCTTGATCTCCTGGACTCAAACCATCCTCCTGCCTCAGTTTTCCAAAGCTTTGGGATTACAGGTGTGAGCCACTGCAACTGGTCCTACTTTGCTATTTATTGTTAACTTTTCCTCCAGAATTTTAAAAAATCAATTTCTGTTTCTACAAGCAATGTGCAAGAATGTACATTTTCCAGAATCTTACCAATTATGGCTATTACCCACTTTTTTTGCTGTTTCTCTAGAAATATCACTTGGTTTTACTTGCATTTTTCATTGCTTAATAGTGATATTGAGCATTTTTATGTGCCTTTTGGCCATTCTTATTTTGTGAATTGCCTATTTGTGTCTTCTGTACTTGTTTTTGGAGTGACACACCAGTATTAATACTTTACTCTGGGTCAGCCCCCACTCATAATCATACTTATTTTCTCTCTTCCCCTTCTGAGCTTAAAAAGTCTAATAGTAACTAAGGCAACAAAACATGCTAGGTGGTTGGACTCCAAAATAGTGGTAGTAATCATTCTGAAACTCTCAACGACAGTTTTTATTAACTGTGTATGGTCTGGAAAAACTGTTTCGTATATTCTGAGTATCGATCAGGATTCAGAGACGTTTTTCATGAGTGCTTTTCTGTGGGGAACATTCCCGTGTGAGACCCCCAAAAGGTGTGAGTCTCACTATACGGTGAGTTTGATCCCGAACACAGTTTCCTACTGGAGGCAGTCGGGCTATCCGGAAAAAGGAACTTAAAGATGAATGATCAGTTTCTAATATCAACCACAATATCGTTTGGGCCTAAAACTATGCGGTGCTGCTAGATCCAGTGACCCCCTGCCAGTAACTGGTTCCTGCTTTTAACTTTTTTATGACTCTCTCTTTAAGAATAAGTTTTAACCTTTTCTTTACTTACCTGACTGCCTTTTACCCTAGATAATGGGATATTTGCAAAGCAAATGCCACCATAAGGGATGGCTTTGATTTCTGACTCAGAGACTCCTGAATGGGGAAGTTGAGTTAAGTTGAGTCAGGAGTAGACAAAGGAGAATCCAGTTAAAAGATATTCTGATGAGCAAAACTAGAAAACCTTTTCACATCTCAGTTCTAAAACAAGATCAAACCAGAGATACCTGCAGCCAGCAGGAATAATGTCTGGATGTAAACAAGCTTTGTGATCACAGGAAATTCTGTTACTTTTTACAACCTCCGATTGTGTATCTGACTTCTCTATTGTATAGGCCATGTAAGGTATACATTTGCATTTCCTCTTGCTATGACATAAACCAGAGCAGAAGAAAGTGTATTTATTCCTGGCCTTTGAAAAATAAAATTTGCTGTTTAGGCATGGCCTATCAGCCCTCCAGATCCCTGCTCAAGCGCATTCTCTTTTCCAGGTATTGGGACCCTCTTGCAGGTCGAGAGACCCCCGGCAGACGTGCCTACCCATCCCGGACTGTCCCCGACACTTTTCTATGTATATTGAGTCTATGCTGAGGGCCTAATTGCTACATTGTATGTAAATGGTGCCAACAGGAGTTGTGCATTGTGCTTGCCCTGCCAAGCACCTAAAGGTCTGGGGACCCGATTCTTATTCCTAACTACTAGCTTTAACTGATTCTACTATTATTGTTTCCTGTTTTCTGTCTTTACCCCCTCCATTTCAATGCCATCCATCAAATAATGTTTTTTCACCACAAAAGAGATTATAAATTAGCATGGGTAAATGATTGCTTATTCTTAAAATACATAAGAGCAAAGCCATTGGTTTAAGTAAAACCTGACACAAATCTTAATATGTAAAGTGGATAAATATAAAGATGTTCTGATTGAAGCAGTTGTGTGTTCTCCACTCGGCTTTGCCCTCATGCTGCCTGCACAACTCTATGGACCACCAAGATTTCCATGGAACACAACATGAAAAACACTGTTCTAATGAAATGGGCACTGGGCCTAGAATAAGGAGTATAACTAACTGGTTGTGGAGCCTTAGATGTGTTGTTTAACATCTCTCATATTTGCTTTCTGAATCTACAAAGTAGGAAAATATAAAATTGATAATTATATTTTGAGCACTCTGTACCAAATCATTGTACTGGATACTAGAGAGGATTCGAATAATGCAAGAGGCAGTCCCTGTTCTTAAGAAGTTTATAATTCACTTAACACCTATTCTACTTATCTTCTAAGATGCCTGTGAGATCTGATAAAATGGTAGGTGTAAATAAAAATGACAATGTGGATATGTTTGGAAGAAGTAAAAACTCATACAATGCAAAACCGTATTGTATATTTTTAACTGTTAATATTTTATTGGCTATGTCAAAAAATCAGTGGTTTTTTTGAAGGTTAAATAGACTGACTGCTCTATAGAGATTGATCGAAATAACTGGGAAGTGGTATCTCCTGTCTCCTTCCCCAGAGCTCACCAGTATTTCAGAGGCAGGAGGAATTGCTTCCCATCTGGAAACCACCATCAAATCCCAGAATCTGACATAAAACCCACCCACTGAGGGAGAGCAGTCACTGAGCAAACTTTCTAGAATTCTGAGGCTGGGCTTGGCTTAGAGGTATAACTATCTCAGTAGGTTTCAAGCAACAGTCAACATCAGAGTGTATGCTACTATGTTAGCGCATGTTAGAAGGGTAGAGGGCAACACATGACAGTAGGTCTTCAGGATTTAGCAGGCACGTTGGTGCATTTGGGAGATCTGTCTATTGGTAGCAGGAGTCTAACCAGTGAGAGGAGGTTCAGGTGAAGGATATGAGCCTAAGAGTACTGGGGCCCTAGTAAGGAGCACCTGGAAGAATTTGGAAATTGAAAACAGCAGAAGCCCAGGCTACTTGAAGGAGTTGGGTTCTTCAGATCCTTCAGGCTACAAAACTAATCACACAAGGTGAGTAGAAAGCAAGCAGAATGTTTTTCTACTACAATACTTATAAGGTGCTAGCCAAAATGGGGCGATAAATAACATGGTATGGTTGCTGGAGGAACTTCCTAGAAAGAAACTCTTTCATCTCCCCATCCTACCCATACACCAAGGATCAACTTTGGGGAAGAATTTAAAGTTCATTTTATTGTTACATTTCCTGTGTTCTGTGGCACAAGATACAATACATAAGGGGAAGGGGATTTTTGACTCAAAATATTTCCTAATACGAAAGATGTTGTTACTTTTGATAACAAAAGGCAATTGAATTCTTTAAGGCTGTGATTATGATAATGCTGCACTATTTTGTGTCTGACCAAGAGCAATTAGGGCAAAAGCTTTTCAGATTTACAGCTCTTTCCTTTCAGAATGCAGGATGGGGGATGAATTACAGTGGACTAGAGTGAATTTAAAGAATCAAGTTGGGTTAGAAGATTTCAGCAATCCAACTGGGAGAGGTTGGTAATTTGACCCCAGGTGATGGTGATGGATATAATGAGAATTAGATCTATTGGCAGCACGTTAAGGTAAAAGCAACAGAAATTAGTGAAGGATTGGCTATGTCTGTAGTGAGAGCAAGCTGTGCTCGTGGTAAAATGGCGTGAAGGAGAGGGGAATGTCAAAGATGAGTCTTGGGCTTCTGGTTTACAAATATGGTGTCTGATGGTGCCATCCACTAGGAAAGGAGACAGTGGAAGCCATTAGGTTTGCATATAGAAAGCTCCAAGTTCAGTTTTGGACATACTGAATCTTCAGTGCATTTGAAACTTCAAGAGGAAATGTTGAGTAGAAAGTCTGAAGTTTAGGGAAGACGTCTGTGCCAGAGACATACATAAGGTGAGTTATTTATGAGTCACACTATCCACAGTATTCTGTAATTTGTTTTCTATCCTTAATATGTTATGTGCATTTTCAATTCCATGCATATTGATTACTGTCATTTGTGAGCCATATAGTATTCCATAGTATGTACAAATGCACTATAATTTACTAAACCATTCCCTTATCAAGGGCCACTCAGGTTGTTTCCAGTTTTTAAAAAAATGGTTACAAATGCTTCAATAAACACATTTACACATATATCTTGATATGTTAATACTAGTGCTTTAATGTCTGATGGATGCATTCTCAGAAGCAGGATTGCTAGGTCAAAAGTTACGCATATTTTAATTTTAATAAATATTTCCAGATTGGCAGTATAACAGTGGTTGAGAGCATAGGCTACAGAATAAAAGGGTCAGGCTTCAAATCTTCCTTCCACCAATTACTAGCTGTGCAACCATGGAAAAGTTATTTAATATCCTCTGTCTTCATCAGTTTCCTCTTCTATAATCAGGTAATATATATCTCATGTCTGTTGTGAAGATTAAATGAGATTATATGTTTATATAAAGTGTTGAGAAAGTCTGTCACAATATATTCAGTTAATGTCATGTAATTATTATGAGTAGTAGCATATATTTTTTTGAAAGGCAGTTTCGCCTTTGTTGCCCAGGCTGGAGTGCAATGGTAAGATCTCGACTCACTGCAACTTCCGCCTCCCAGGTTCAAGCAATTCTCCTGCCTCAGCCTCCCGAGTAGCTGGGGTTACAGGCGTACGCTTCGACATCCGGCTAATTTTGTATTTAGTAGAAATGGAGTTTCTCCAAGTGTTTTCACAATTACTCTTACCATATACCAGGAAGTGGCCTAAGTGCTTTTAGCTTTAACTTAATTTTCACAATAATCCTAAGCAGTTGGTTTATTAGAAGTAGGATTATGCGGCCAGGTGCAGTGACTCATGCATGTAATCCCAGAACTTTCAGAGGCCGAGATGGGCGGATCATGAGGTCAGAAGTTCCACACCATGCTGGCCAACATGGTGAAACCCCCTCTCTCTACTAAAAATACAAAAATTAGCCAGATGTGGTGGCGAGTGCCTGTAATCCCAGCTACTCGAGGCTGAGGTAGAAGAATTGCTTAAACCCGTCGGGCCGAGACTGCAGTGAGCCGGGATTGTGTCACTGCACTCAAGCCTGGGCCACAGAGCAAGACTCTGCCTCGGGGGGAGGGGGGAGAAGCAGGTTTATTATTTTTCTTATTTTACAGATGTAGTTATTAAATTATTTCTGTTTGATAAAGAAATAAAAAAAAATGGAGGAATAGGGATGGTTAATAACTTTCCCAAAGTAACACAGCTCATGGTGGTGAACTTGGATTTGAACTCAGGCAGCTACTATACCAATACTTTCTGAAAAGCAGTACTGGTTTAAGTGTCTTATACATCAGCTAATAAAATAATGATTATTATTACTTTAAAGTTAGGGAAGTTGAGGCACAAAAAGTTAATTATCTTCACAGCTAGGAATTACTGGAGTTGAGGTTCAAACCCAGGAAGCTAGGTTCTGATGTTTTTGCCTTAAATACCGTATCACCTCTTTTATTCTTTGTAGTTTTTATCTGGAGTGACTACAGAATTTAATATCTTTTAATTATTATTTGTTGACTTAATTACATGGATTTTCTCTTCAACATTTTAAAATATAAACCATTTTGTTAATTTTTAAATGTCTTTCATAAATTACAGGATTTTAAAGTGATTTTATTTAAAATTTATATATTTGTGTGATGAATGTTTTTTCTCGTTTTGTATGTTTGTAATATTTTGTATTTAGGTTGTGAAAATTTGGTGAAATAATTTGGGAAGTTTTCCAAATTCTATATTTCAAATTTTAAGAACATACATATTATTCATGCTATGTGTGACTTCTTGTGATTGTTTTTTACTTGGCGTAACTTTTTGAGGTTCTTCCATATTTTCACATGTATCAATGCTTCATACTTTGTGGCTTAGTGGTATTCCATTGCGGGAATTTAGCACATTTTCTTTGCCATCTGCTGGACTGTTGGGGACCGTCCGGGACGGGTAGGCACGTCTGCTGGGGGTCTCTCGACCTGCAAGAGGGTCTCAATACCTGGAAGAGAGAGTGCGCTTGAGCGGGGATCTGGAGGGCTGATAGGCCGTGCCTAAACAGCAGATTTTATTTTTCAAAGGCCAGGAATAAATACACTTTCTTCTGCTCTGGTTTACATCATAGCAAGAGGAAATGCAAATGCATACCTTACATGGCCTATACAAGAGAGAAATCAGATACACAATCAGTGGTTGCAAGAGGAAATGCAAATTTATACCTTACATGGCCTATGCAATAGAGAAGTCAGATACACAATCAGTGGTTGTAAAAAGTAACAGAATTTCCTCTGATCACAAAGCTTGTTTACATCCAGACATTATTCCTGCTGGCTGCAGGTATCTCTGGTTTGATCTTGTTTTAGAACTGAGATGTGAGAAGGTTTTCTGGTTTTGCTCATCAGAATATCTTTTAACTGGATTCTCCTTTGTCTACTCCTGACTCAACTTAACTTCCCCATTCAGGAGTCTCTGAGTCAGAAATCAAAGCCATCCCTTATGGTGGCATTTGCTTTGCAAATATCCCGACAGTTAAACCATTATCTAGGGTACAAGGCAGTCCGGCAAGTAAAGAAAAGGTTAAAACTTATTCTTTATATATATATATATATATATATATATATATATATATATATATATATCATTGCATTTTAGGTTTTGGGGTACATGTGAAGAACATGCAAGATTGTTGCATAGGTACACACATGGCAGTGTGGTTTGCTGCCTTCTGTCATTTCTCCCCATGCTATCTCTTCCCACCTCCCCACCCCCCCGTCCATCCCCCAGTTTCCCCCAATGGACCCCAGTATGTAGTGCTCCCCTCCCTGTGTCCATGTAAAACTTATTCTTTTTTTTTTTTTTTGAGATGGAGTTTCACTCTTGTTTCCCAGGCTGGAGTGCAATGGCGCGATCTCGGCTCACTGCAACCTCCGCCTCCTGGGTTCAGGCAATTCTCCTGCCTCAGCCTCCTGAGTAGCTGGGATTACAGGCACGCGCCACCATGCCCAGCTAATTTTTTGTATTTTTAGTAGAGACGGGGTTTCACCATGTTGACCAGGATGGTCTCGATCTCTTGACCTCGTGATCCACCCGCCTCGGCCTCCCAAGTGCTGGGATTACAGGCTTGAGCCACCGCGCCCGGCCCCTAAAACTTATTCTTAAAGAAAGAGTCATAAAAAAGTTAAAAGCAGGAACCGGTTGCTGGCAGGGGATCACTCAGGTCTAGCAGCACTGCATAGTTTTAGGCCCAAACGATATTGTGGTTGATATTAGAAACTGATCATCCAATCTTTAAGTTCCTTTTTCCGGATAGCCTGACTGCCTCCAGTAGGAAACTGTGTTTGGGATCAAACTCACCGTATAGTGAGACTCACGCCTTTTGGGGGTCTCACACGGGAATGTTCCCCACACTGGACATTTTCATTGTTTTCACTTTTGGGCTATTGTAATTGGTGCTGCTGTGAACATTCACAGTTTTTGTTTTAAATTCTTTGGGATATATGCCTGGGAGTGAAATTGTGTGTCATGTGGTGGTTCTGTGTTTGATTTTTTAAGGGGCCACCAGGCTGTTTTCCATGGTGGCCACACTGTTTGCATTCCCACCAGGAGTGCACAAGGGTTCTAATTTCTCTGCATCTTCTCCAGCACTACTAGTTTTTGGTACTGCAAAAAATTTTCGACGTCATAGAGTGGATGTGAGGTAGTACCTCATTGTGGTTTTCATTTGCATTTTCTTGGAAATTGGCAGTATTATTTTTTTCATGCATTTATTGACCATTTGTCTGTCTTCCTTGGAGAGGTATCCAAGTCATTTGTTCATTTTAAATTGAGTTTTTGTCTATTGGTTGTGGCGCTGTGGGAGTTCTTTATATATTCTGGATATGAGGCCCTGATCAGATGTGTTATTTGTGAATGTTTTCTTCCATTCCATGGGCTTTTTTACTTTTTTGGTAGGGTCCTCTGACACATGAAAGTAAATTTTTATAAAGTCTCAGTTATCCATTTTAATAAACAGAAAGTATTTGTTTTTGAAAGCCAGACAGATCTCCCTTAAATCATCTGGGATTGGGGTGATTTAAAAAGGCATATCTGTAATAGTTTTTTTAAAAAATTTTTCTGTTTTTGTATATTCAAGATTTTTTATTTTTCTTTATATAAAGTTTGCTTACCTACATTTAGAGTTTTAAATTTATTACCAGTATTTTATTTGCCATATCGTCTTAGAATTTTTTAATCTCTTTACTATTTGCACTTTTTCTTCTTTCTCCTATCCAAAGTTGGATATTTGAGGTGCTCCCTTTTTGTCCTAATCAGCATTTATTTATTTTGTTTTTTGAAGGTGTCGGTATTGTTGCTTGTCATTCAAATTTTGGAGTTTTATTTTGATTTCCTTTCTTTTTCCACTACTGTCTTTATTAGTTCCTTGCTCTATTTGGTTCCATTTTTGTTATTCTTTTTCAAGTTTATTAAGTTGAATAACTAAATTATTTCAAGTATTCCTTTTAATAATGAAGATATTTTAGACTCTAATATTCTTTGGAGTACAATTTTATACATATATCTTTTAAAAAGTGTTCTTTTTTTCTTTCAGTTTTTAAAATTGCGATAAAATACACGTAACGAAATTTCCCATTGTAACCATTTTTAAGTGTACAGTTAAGGATATTAAGTACATTCATATAATTTCGCAACAATCACCACCATGCATCTCCGGAACTCTTTTCATCTTGCAAAATTGAAATTCTGTATTTGTTAAACAATAGTCTTCCTTTACCTTTTCCTCATAGACCCTGGGAACTACCATTCTGCTTTTTCCCTCCATGAATTCAACTACTCTGTACCTCATATAAGTGGAATCATACAGTATTTGTCTTTTTGTGAATGGCTTATTTCACTTAGCATAATGTATTCAAGGTTCATTCATATTATAGCATATGTCAAAATTTCCTTCCATTTTACAGGTGGAATAATATTCTACTGCATGTGTATACCACAGTTTGTTTATTCATCTGTTGATAGACACTTGGGTTACTTCCATATTTTAGCTTTTGTAAATACTGCTGCTATAAACATGGGTAGACCAATATCTCTTTTAAGACTCTACTTTCAATACTTTTGGATATACAGCTTGATATAAAACTGACAGGTGTAATGGCACTTTTATTTTAATTTTTCGAGGAACCACCGTACTGTTTTCCGCAGTGCCCATATAATTTAACAGTCCCCCTCCACAGTGCATAAGGGTTCCAATTTCTCCATGTCCTCATCAACACATTTCATCTTTTTTTTAATAGTAGCTGTACTAATGGTTGTAATGTGCTATCTCAATGTGGTTATTATTTGTATTTTTCTAATGATTGGTAATGTTGAGAATCTTTCCAAGTGTCTATTAGCTGTTAATAGATCTTCTTTGGAGACATGTCTATTCAAGTTGTTTGCCCATTTTTAGTCGGGTTGTTTGGGGTTTTGTTGTTGTCATTGAGTATTAGTGTTCTCTATATACTCTGGATATGAATTCCTTAGATGTATGATTTGTAGATATTTTATACCATTGCCTAGATTGCCTTTTCAATATGTTGATAGTAGTCTTTGATTCATAATAGTTTTTAGTTTTTATGAAGTTTAGTTTGCTTATTTTTGCCTTAATTACTTGTGCTTTGGTGTAATATCCAAAAAATCATTGTCAAATCCAATGTTGTAAAGCTGTGGTCTATTTTCTTCCAAGAGTTTAATAGTTTTAGCTCTTATATTTAAGTTTTTTGATCCATTTTGAGTTAAAAATCATGTGTAAAAATTGTACATAGTTTTAGGTAAGGGTCTGACTTTATTCTTCTGCATGTGGATATCCAGTTTTCTCAGCACCATTTGTTGAAAAGACTGTCCGTTCCCCTGTTAAATGGTCCTGGAACCGTTGTCAAAGATCATTTGATCATCTATATGAGGATTTATTTCTGGATTTCCTATTTTATTAATTGATCTGTATGTTTATCTTTATTCCAGTACCATACTGTTTCAATAAATGTAGCTTTCTAGTAACTTTTGTAATAAGTAAGCATGAGTGTTCCAACTTTGTTCTTCATTTTCAAGATGGTTTTGGTTATTCCTGGTAACTTGAAATTCCATGTAAATTTTAGGATAGATTTTTTTATTTCCAGAATAAATATAATTGGGATTTTGGTTGAGAGTACACTGAATCTGTAGATTGCTTTCTGTGGCACTGGAATCTTAACGTTAAATTTTCTAAGCCATTAAACATGAACTGTCCTTCCATTTGTCACAGTACATAGTGGTCTCTTCTCTGGATTCCTGACACGGAGCTTCTAAAACTTGCAATTTTTTGAGTGATGGAGTGATAGGAGTATCTTTTGTTACAATATTTGGTCTTCATTCTTGGCTTCTGACATAAAGGATTCTAAGACCTTTGGAATCTCCAGAGTAGTAAATTGTCTTTGTATGCTAATGAGATAGCTGTTGACTGGGCCCCTGGGTAGCTTTGAGAAAGATGCTGGTTGCCAGAGGAACTAACCAGGTGATTAGAAAATTGAAACTTTTTTCTTGACTCCCCATACCTCCAGGGTGGAGAGAGGGGCTGGAGATTGAATCAAATCACCAATGGCCAGTGATTTAATCAATCACATTTATGTAATGCAGTCTTCATCAAATCTTTAAAAAACAGGATTCAGAGAGCTCCTGGGTCAGTGAATGCAATCACAGGCTGAAAGGGTGGTGAACCTCAAACTCCACAGAGACAGAAGCTCCTGTACTTGGGACCCTTCCAGACCTTACCCTATGTATTTCCTCATTTGGCTGTTCATTTTTACCCTTTATGATATCCTTTTTAATAAACCAGAAATCACAAGTAAGTCCCGAAGTTTTGTGAGCTGCTATAGCAAATGAACAAACCTGAAGAGGGGTCATGGGAACCCCTGATTTATAACCAAGTTGAACAGAAGTGTGAGTAACCTGGGGACCCAGTACCTGCAATTGGCATCTAACGTGGGAGGCAGTCTAGTGGAACTGAGTATTTGACTCATGTGGGGTCTGACACTAACTCTGGGTAGCTAGTGTCAGAATTGAATTAAATCATTGGATACCCAGTTGCTGTCTGCAGAGAACTGGAGGATTGCTTGGTGTGGGGAAAGAAACCCTTACATATAGTATCAGAAGTGTTCTGAATAGAAAAAAAACATTTTTCCTTCACTATTTTCATCTTTAATTTCTTTCAGCATTGTATTGTAGTTTCATTGTACAAGTCTTTCACCTTGTTAAGTTTATTTGTAAGAATTTTTGATGCTATTGTAATTGAATTGTTTTCTTAATTTCCTTTTCAGAACGGGTGTGATGGCTCACACCTATAATCCCAGCACTTGGGGAGGCTGAGGCAGGCAGACCACAAGGTCAAGAGATGAAGATCATCCTGGCCAATGTGGTGAAACATTACCCATCTCTACTAAAAAAACAAAAATTAGCTGGGCATGGTAATGTGTCCCTGTAGTCCCAGCTACTAGGGAGGGCAAGGCAGAAGAATCACTTGAACCCAGGAAGTGGAGGTTGCAGTGAGTCGAGATCATGCCACCGCACTATAGTCTGGGCAACAGAGTGAGACTCTGTCTCATTTAAATAAATTTCCTTTTCAGATTATTTACTGTTAGCATATAGAAATGTAACTGAGTTTTGCGTATTGACTTTGTATCTTGCTACTTTGCTGACTTTTTTATTCTGTCTGGCAGGTTTTTGGTGGACACTTTTGAGTTTTCTATGTATAAGATTGTATCATCTGTGAACAGAGATAATTTTACTTCTTTCTATCTAATTTGGATGCCTTTAATTGTTTTTTTTCATGCCTAATTGCTCTGGCTAGTACTTTTAGTAATAACTGAATAGAAGTGGTTGGAAGAGGGTGTACTTGCCTTGTTCTTGAGCTTAGAGGAAACCTTTCAACTATTTACTACTGAGTATGATGGTAGCTATGAACTTGTCAGTCTTTATTTTGTTGACGTATATTCCTTCTGTATCTAATTTGTTGAGAGAACTTTATCATGAAAAGATGCTGAATTTTTTCAAATGCTTTTCATTTTCTATTGAGATGATCATGCAGTTTTTGTCTTTTATTTTGTTAATATGGTATAGCACATATTTTGATTTATGTATGTTAAATCATCTTTGTATAACAGGGATAAATACCACTTGATCAAAGTGAATACTCTTTTAAATGTGCTTTTGAACTTAGTTTGCCAGGATTTTGTTGAGGATTTTTGTATCTAGGTTTATCAAGGATATTGGCCTGTAATTTTCTTTTAATTAATTCATTAATTAATTTTGAGATGGAGTCTCGTTCTGTCACCCAGGCTGAGGTGCAGTGGTGTGATCTTGGCTTACTGCAACCTCCACCTCCTGGGTTCAAGCAATTCTCCTACCTCAGCTTCCTGAGTAGCTGAGATTACAAGTGCCCACCACCACTCCCAGCTAATTTTTGTATTTTAGTAGAGATGGGATTTTACCATGTTGGTCAGTCTGGTCTTGAAGTCCTGACCTCAAATGATGTGACTGCCTTAGCCTCCCAAAATGCTGGGATTACAGGCATTAGCCACTGCGCCTGGCCTGATTTTCTTTTCTTTTAGTGGCATTGTCTGGGTTTGGTATTAGGATAATGCTGGCCTCATAAAATTAATTTGGAAGTATTCCTTCCTCTTCACTTTTTGGGAAGATTTTGACAAGGGGTAATATTAGTGCTTCTTTAAAAGTCTGGTAGAATTTAGTCGAGAAGCTATTAGGTCCTAGACTTGTCTTTGAATTACAAAAGACTGAATAGCAATAGCAATCTTGAGCAAAAACAGCAAAGATAGAGACATATCCCACTACTCGCTTTCAAATTATACTACAAAGCCATAGTAAACAGAACAGCATGGTACTGGCATAAGAGCAGACACATTGACCAGTGGAACAGCATAAAATGGCAGAAATAAGTCTTCCCACTTATGGTCAATTGACTTTTAATGCAGATGCCAAGAACACACAATATGGAAAGGACAGTCTTCTCAATAAATGATGTTGGGAAAACTGGATATCTACATGCAGAAGAATGAAATTGGACCCTTCTTTCACACTGTATGCAAAAATCACCTAAAAATAGATTAAAGACTTAAATGTAAGGCCTGAAATTTTAATAACTAGAAGAAAACACAGGGGGTAAGCTTTATGATATTGGTATGGGCAGTAATTTGGACATGAACTTAAAAGCACAGGCAAGAAAAGCAAAAATATACATATGAGATTGCATCAAATTAAAAAACTTCTACACAGTAAAGGGAATAATCAAAAGAGTGGAGACAACTCACGAATTGGGAGGAAATATTTGCAAACCATCTGTATGATTAGAAGGCGAATATCCAAAATATAACTCTGTAATTCAGTAACAAGAAAACAAATATTCCAATTAAAAACAGGCAAAGGACCTGAACAAATATTTCTCAAAAGAATACACATGAATGGCCAAAAGATATATAAATAAGTACTTGGCATCACATGATCACAAATCATCAGGAAAGTACAAATTGAAACCACAGTGAAATATTTTCTCACACCTATTGGAATGGTTATTATAAAAAAGATGAAAGATAAATGTTGGCAAGAATGTGGAGAAAAGGGAATGCCAGTATACTGTTGGTGGGAATGTAAATTAGGACAGCCACTATGGAAAACAGTGTGGAAGTTCCTCACAAAACTAAAATAGAATTAAAGCAATCCCACTTTTGGTTATATATTAAACGGGATTGAAATCAGTATATTGAAGATATTTGCATTTGCATGTTAATTATAGCATTATTCACAAGAGCTAAGATATAGAACCAACCTAACTGTTCATCAATGAATGAAGAAACTGTGGTATATATACACAGTGGAATATTATTCAGTCTTATAAGAAGGAAATTCTATCATTTGAAACAAATGGATGAACCTAGAGGACATTATGCTAAGTGAAATAAGCAAGGCACAGAAAGATGAATAGTGCATGATCTCACTTATATGTGGAATCTAAAAAAGCTGAACTCATAGAAGTAGAAAGTAGAATGGTGGTTACCAGAAGCTGGGGAGAGGGATGAGGAAAGAGATGTCAAAAGATAAAAAGGTTCAGTTAGAAAAGAGATATAAGTTCTGGTGGTCAGTTGCACAGCATGGTGACTGCAATTAACAATTATACATTACATATTGCAAAATTGCTAATAGAATAGATTTTTAAGTGTTCTCACTGTAAAAATAAGTAGGTAAAGTTTTAGATGTGTTAATTAGGTCTTTTTAATTATTTCACAATGTTTACATATATCAAAACATCATATTGTACCTCAGAAATATATACATATACAATTATTACTTATCAACTGAAATTATCTCTATCCATCCATCCATCCATCCATCCATCTATGTTATACCTACAACTTGACCCAGCCATTCCATTTCCACTCCTGGGTATTTACTCAAGAGAAATGAGAGCATATTCTATGAAAAATTTGTACATTGTACATAAATGTTGACTTCAGCTTTATATATAATAGCCAAAAACTGGAACAAAATACGTCAGTCAGCTACTGAATGGATAAATTATGATATATCCATGCAATGAAAATAGTATTCAATAATGAGAAGAAACAAATTATATATGCATGGCATGAGTGAAATTAACAATGATTACTCTGAGGTGAAAGAAGCAAGTAAAAAGGAGTACACATTTAATGATTTCCTTTATATAAAATTCTAGGAAATGTACACTAACCTGTATCAATAAAAATTAGATCACTGCTTGTCTGAATATGGGTTGGGAGAAGGGAGGAATGGGTTATAAAGGGCACAAAGAAACCTTTGGGGCCAGTGAATTCATTCATTATCTGGATTGTAGTGATGGTTTCATGAGAGTATACATATGTCAAAGTTCATCAAGTTTTATACTTTAAATGTACAATTTATTGTTTGACAATTACAGCTCGATAACACTACAAACAAACAGAAAATGTTTACGAATTTATTAAGGTTCCTTTGTGTCAGATAGAGGGTGATTTTTATAAATGTTCCTTAGCCATAAGAGGAAAGCATATATTCTTTGAAAGAAAGATAAATTTTTGATTGAATGACTCATCTCTATGTCCTTACTAATTTTTCCCTTCTTCTTCTGTCATATTCTGAAAGACATCTATTGTCCATTAACATTCCCCCTTATGTGTGGTTTTATACTTTTTTTTTTTTAAATCCTGGGAGGTTTTGCTGGTATATTGTTTTGTACATAAAGATTTAACTATTAAATACTGTCTTTTTAGCATCTTTTACTATTATATCTTTTTAAGTCCTTGCTCAGATGTTACTTTCTCAAATTGGTTTCTCCCATTCCACCTGAAGCATTTACTACTACTTTTGCCCACTTTTTAAATTTTTGTCCACAGCATTTTTCATGTTCTAATATACCAAATAAGTAACTTTTTTGTTTACTATTTTTCTTCTACTACAGAGCATGGTCCTCAAGAGCAGGTCTTTTATTCTGTTTGGTTATTGTTTTTTCCTTGTTCCAAAACAATGCCTGATACATAGTAGGTATTCAATGAATAATCAGTTGCAAAATGTTTCTCTTTGTGCCATTTAATGGTTTTCACTTTAGTTTTCATTTTCTAATACCAATATCACTACTCTTACATACTTTTTGTTTATATTTGCCTGATATATTTTTGCTTATTTCTTTATTTTCAACATTTATTTCTTAATTCAGTCTGGGAATTCCTATTACAGGGAGTTCAATCCATGTACATTTGCTGGACTGACATACTTGTATTTTTCTTTTTTTCTTATTTTGTTCTTACTGTTATGCTGCAATTGTTTGCTCATTTACTGTCTTATATTTGCTGGATTATTTTCAGATTGAGAAACATTCATTTTTCTTTGTTATACATTCTCTATTTTTCTAGTGCTACATTTCTACCATTTTATAGTATTTAAAGCTAAATTCTATCAAAATGCCAGAAATAAGTTATGCTTTACAACCCCCAAAAGTTTTACTAAAATGTTGCAACTTCTTACTAAAAGTGAAACATTTACAAAGCTTTTAAATCATCACTCCTTCTTTCCTCAACAAAATACCACGTTTTGTTAAAATATTTCATTTTAAGCATAAGATTATATTCACCTCTACAAGATGGAAGTCATAGCTCAATATATTTTTTGTAGCATTTATATTACAAATTATTTTTATATTACCATTCTCTACCTCCAAAATTTTTTAGAAAATTTTAAAATTTAAAATTCTTTGATGTATTATATTTGAGTTCTTTGATGTGCTATAATTTTTGTTTGGAAAAAGTTTCTTTTTGAATAATTTACTTCTAAAGAATACCTGAGTGTCCTACTTTCTAAACTCAATCATGTTCTTATTTTTTTCTTTTATTCTCTTGCATGAATATTTAATTAACCTTTTCCCCAAACACGTGTATATATTGTTCTCATCTCTTCCAACTTCCAGTGTTGAAGAAGAGAAATTTAGTATTTAATTCTCTCTTTTTAAATGCATGTTTCATATGTTTCATATGTCTCAGTATTGGTAAGATTTTTCTTTTTTGTAGCTATTTCAACAGACTTTCTAGGTTTGTGACATTCATTCCTTCCTTGACCCCCTGCCTCACTATTACAAAAGATGGCACCATGTACCCGTTATGTCCTCTGGAAAAGTGTCAGCCTCAGATGCAATTAAGATTCTGTCTAGGCTTTTCCACCAGCAAATCATATTTATTTAAATTAAGAAGTCCTCAAATGTGGCTAGTAGAGTTAGAATCACCTTAGGGTTTAAAAAAACATGCTGATCATCTGTCCCCACGCTTCCAGTTGGATCAGAATTTCTGGTGGTGGGATCTGGAAAAATGTAGCACTCAGGCCACATTTTCTGAATTGTTTGCTCAATGATTTCCTCTGCTGGACATCTTGCTTATTGCTATGTCACCAAGGGAGAGACTAATAAAGATTTGCTAAATGAATCAATTGATGCAGTACAATTTTAAAAATTATAATAATTATTTTAATGCATAGTATTTGCACATCATGTAAAGTCCTAAAACCTCAGAGTATGGTATATACAACAAGGCTCCCTCTCAACCTCTTTTCTCAGTCAGCAACTTCCTGGAAATTAAATTTTTCCAGAGATATTCTATGCAAGTTAAAGCATATAGGCTTCTGTTAATAATTAAATTCGGGAGCTAAAGCAAATATCTTGATATTCTTAGAATTAGCTCCACTTAGTTCTGATAGCTTATTCTTTTTAATGTACTATAGAATTCAATCTGATACTATTTAACTTGGGATTTTTGCATAACATTTTTGCTATTCCTGAATGAGACCCATGTATATTTTGTCCCAATTTCCTGTTTTTTAAGTTACAACTTTGGTAAGGATTAATGTGCTAACCGCTCATATGTAACCTATTTGTATTCAAATCAAAGCTTTCTGGAAAATTATGTTCTAATTCAGTGTTTTTCTAATAGTTTTTGCTGAACATTTGAATCACTTGTACGACTTATAAAAATTACAAGTGTCCAGACCTTGCTTGAGGGCAGGGATTAGCAAATGGTGGCCTGTGGTCCAAATCCAAGCTGTTGCCTGTTTTTGTAAATAAAGCTTTATTGGAACACAGACATACCTTTTCATTTATGTATTATTTATGGCTGGTTTCACACCACAGTGCAAAATTGGGTAGTTGTGAGAAAGCCTACATGATCAGAGAATCTTTAAATATTTACTATATTGTCCTTTGCAGAAAAAGTTTTTTGACTTTGCTCAGTACTCATGGAATCAAAATCTCTGGTAGTGGGGTCTGAGTGTATGAATTGTGAAACAAACTCATCAAAGCCGTTTCTTATTTGCACTAATATTTGACTAGCAGATTTTTTGTTGTTACTCTTTCAACACTTTGAAAATACCATCTCATTATCTTCTGGCCCGTAAGATTTCTGCTGAGAAATCCACTGTTAGTCAGTTTGGGTTCTCTTTATAGGTGACTAGGTACTTTTCTCTTGCAAGGATGTTTGAGAAGCAATATTTTAACATAAAATTAAATAAGTAAGTGGCTGTTTTGCTTCCTATGCTAGAGTCTCCTTTCTGTTTTCTTATCTATTACCTTGCCCTGCTTTTGAAACTTCAGCTCTTTTGCTAAGGCTCTATTAATTTCCACCAGATCTTCCTGCCATTATGTTCCCCTCACCAGCCCTTTATCAAAGTCATAGTGACAATGAATAAATATTTACAGGATAAATGGCTTGTCCCTCCCCAGTTTTACTTATTTTAGCCTGTATTTTGTTTTATGTATGCTTGCAGATATACAGGAATGAATCTCAGTCCACAAACTCAAGTGTTCAAAAAAGGAAATTTTATTTTCTGATAAATTTCAACTTAGAATCTTCATTCCAACAGAGTTTGGAAACTTAATTGTAGTCAGTTTAAGGTTATCACATTTTTTCCCTCTGACTTGTAACTAAGTTATTGAGGGGTTGATGGAGAACTTATTTAGTACCAAGATATCGGGAGGTGATATACTATATTCTCAATATTATCTGCTCATGTTGGCATCTGCAGAGATGTCCATAGTCCCATCTGAGCCTACATCAAGTGTCCATAGGCACCATCAGGAAAGATGCTCCTTGCTGTTATCTTTATTGCTCCTTTAGGTTGATTGATCGTTTTTTTCCTGCGACTTTCATGTATTATTATGCTTACGGGAATTACTCAGCTCTTCCTGCACCATGATGAGGTGCAGTGAATTTCTGTGACACAGTCTATGGCCCTTTCTGCCTAAATACATGTAAGCCATTTTATCTCTGGTGTATCTTATTGTTTCCTAAGGGATTTACTTGAAAATGAGATCCAAATTCTCTGTCTCTTGGAAACCAAAAACCTATGTAACTTTTGTTTCTGGACGCTTCTCTGGGATCATTTGACATTTGTATTCTCATTATTTCCTCTCCAACTTTCCTTAGTTCTCTTATCCTGGGAAATCTTTTTCTGTTTTTGCGGAGGAATAGTTGGGGCAATCTTTGCTTTCTCACAGATATTATTTGTCTATGTTGTGAGCCCTTTGCTAGGCTTTTGAAACTCAAATGCCAAGATGAGAAGCCTTTTGCTCCCCACTGCTTTATGCTGTTTCTGTTGTTTGCTGTCTGCCAAAGCAAAATGAGCACAGAATTGTTTAGCTGTTCAATGAAGGTAAGGGTAAGGAGAAAAATAACTCTCAGGAAGAAATGGTTGATATTTAAAAAATATGATCTTGCCCAAAAGGTACATCACTATCATCTAATGCCCACAAATTAGCATACATCTGCCTTGTCATTGTTTTCTACTTTCTAGTGTGTTCCTTTGTTTTTCCCAGTTTGGTTCGTAAAGAACTTAAAGCATACACTTTCAACTTATCAACAGTTACTTATTAAGCACCCATTTTAGGTTCAGCCATGTTCCCTTGAAGTGACTCAAGCAGTGAATAAATGTGTAACCCCATTTATTTGCTTCTGCGACTTACTCAGATACTTATTTTTCTTAGAATGGTCAATGATCATAAAAGGTTGTGTCCCTGGTGGGTGGAAATGTAAATCCTGGCAAGTAGCGGAAGACAAACTCTCCAAAAATAAATGGAAATGTTAAGAAAATTCACAGCTATTTCTTCAGGTCCCCAGGTTAAGTACACCATGGAGACAGTAAGTGAAGTTTATATCTCACTTTTAGGATTTAGTATGTGGATTCCATATTTTATTAGTCCCATAAGTTTACATGCGACTATGCAACATAGTTAGTTAACGACTGATAGGAAAGTCTTACCTCCAGAATTCATGTTTGTTTTTTCTCCTTCCTAGCCAGAGCTTTTTGCATTGGTTTGATGTACTGTAGTTACTTGGGGTTTAATCTTGTATAATAATTAACTTCAATTGATCCACTGCGGTATGTTAGCAAAGTGCCCAAGCCTATTAAATCCAACTAAGAATCCTCCATTGCTTTCCTAATTTCCAGCATCATTATGCTGCCGAGAAAGCTGATTAATGTAAAGGCATTTTATACCAGGGCTTTTGCCTGGTAAAATTTTGGAGAGAGCACACACATATTTCATTTTAAAATATTCTGTCAGGTAAATACCCATGTAAGAGGTCTCCATTTCTTAGGCTAACCCTGGATCTATAAGTGAAGTTTCTCCTCTTTATAGCAGAACCCTGTTAAAGGAGAAAGCCAGAATCATCAGAGCTTCACTTCTTGATTGAGTGATAGAGGAGGGGAAGCACATAGGGTTGATTTAAAAGCAGGAAGAAAAATGAAACATTACTGAAAGGGCACCATGCTCAATAGGCTTCTGGGAATGAAAACAAAAGATTTGCAACGAGAGGGGTCAAGAGGGAGGAAGAAATTTCCAAAAAAAAGTTAAATGATAGATGTAAGTGAAGCTGTTAAATTGCAAACTCACAGCAGAGCAGACATTTGTAGCCTTTGAGGATATTTTAAATAAAACATTCCAATGGATCTATCAAAAATCTCTGGGTAGGGGGTTTCTTTACTGAGACTCCATTGTATGTCATGGGAGCCAAAGATAATTAAGACTTGGTCCCTTTCTTTGAAGAGCTTTAATGTTCTTTTATATAGTCTATCTTGATTTCCTTGGTCAGTTAAAAATTCTATTTTTCCCTTATGTTCTTGTAAGTTTTTTAGTCTGAATTGACCTTCCTGCCTTAGTGAGTAGGATCTGCTAAACCTCTTTTGAAGAGTCACAGGCTCATCATCTTAAGAATTAGTTCTCACTCTCTAAGATGGATGGGACAGGTTATGGACATGAGGCTGAGTGTCTGCCAAGATCAAGATATGCCCTGGAAGGTGATTAAAAAGTAAATTAGCTTATTTTGTGTTTTAGCTCATTATCTTAAAAGTTATATGCAAAAAGAATTCTATTTAATGATGGAAGGTTTTGGTAAGTTTGGTTGCAAATAGATTTTTCACCTAAATGATTATATTACTCTCAATTGTATCATCAGAAGGAGACAAATGGAGAGATTATCCTGATGATGTAAGTATCAAGAATAGTAGAGGTAGTGAAACTACTGAAACTTGGACTTCTGAGGAATGCATCATTTTCTAACCATGGATTGCAATCCAATTGATGTTTTATTTCCTTTCACAATGCAATTGGAATTGAAAGAAAGGAGAGGCCCCTGAATACTGCAGTTGTTGGGGGGAAAGCTTTAGGGACTAGGAGGAGTTGGAATTAGGCCTTAAGTAGATGTCAATATTCTGTTAGTGGGGGAAAGGAGAATAATATTTCTACTGGAGGGAATAGCATGAGCAAAGATGTTAAGGAGGTAGTATGATGTAAAAAGAAGACATTAATGAGACTTGTTTGACTTGAGGGCCGTTTTCACATGGGGGAATAAATTTTGACTGGGGAATATAGCAAAGGTGAAAGCATTTGATGAAAATTTTGAATACTAAGCAAAAGAGCCTGGATTCAAACCAATTCAGTTATAAAATGTGGTATTACAAACGTTGAACAGAATAATTAAGAACTGAAGTATTATGAGAGAATCTACAGCTATTATTAGTTGGGCATTATAAACATTAATCACATTTTAGGCTCTTGTCTGGTGCCACATATAGTCTAAACTGATTCTTTTGGAACAATTAATTGAATGAATTCTATGATAGGCAGGGAAGCCAGACAATGCTTCATCATAGACAAACTAGAACAATTTTCTAAAGCATTTGGAGAACCTAGAATCTGCTAAAAATAATTTGGAAAGATGTCCTCATAATACAATTTATGCAAATGGTTTTATGGTAAGAGAGGCAGTATTAGGTAATCAGTAGACTGGAATAGCATTTGAATGAGTCAAAGTTTGGGAATTGCTTTTACGACAAATTGGCTCTTTGTGACATTGGGCAAGTCCCTCAACTTTTCTGAGGTTTAGTTTTCTTGTCTCTGAAATGAGAATAATGATACTTATCTTACTTTTGTGTTGTAAGAAATAAATGAAATAATGTATCTTATAAGCTTTAAAGAGTTAAGAATAAATGATGTTGATAAATTTCCATCAGTTAATCATAAGTCATTATAACCTGAATAATAAAGCTATCCAAAATATGTCATAATTATGTGAGTTTGAATATGAAGCATGTGGAGGACTCGCAGTAGAAGGCTGTCAAGGGGAGACAGCAAGTAAACTGGGTTTAGAAATAGGACTGGGCATAGGGGCACAAAAATGACTGGAACTAGCTTAAGAAAATGGTGGCCAGTAGTACAAATATTCCAGGAGATGTTATGAAATTCTCTTTAGTCTCAGTAGCCACCATACCAAAGGGCTCAACATGAGAAATGGAAATTGGAGCTCCAATGTATTTCTTGTGCAAATGTAAAATTATGCAGCTGCTTTGGAAAATAGTTAAGCAGTTCCTCAAAAGGTTAAATGAGCTATCCTACTAGTCAATAATTCTACTTCTAGGTGTATATCAGAGAGAAATGAAAACATATATCTACTCAAAAACTTACACTAGAATATACATAGCAGCATTATTCAAAGTAGTCCCAGAGTGGGAACAACTCAAATGTACACAAAGTGATAGATGAATGAATAACATATGGAATTATCTATGCAATAGAATGCTATATGGCAATAAAAAGGAATAGTTCTGATATATGTTATAACATATATGGACCTTGAAAACATTATGCTAAGTGAAAGAATTAAGGCACGAAAGGACACATATTGTATGATTCCATTTGTTTAAAATGTCCAAAAGAGGCAAATCCATAGAGACTGAAAGTAGATTAGTGGTTGTCAGGGCCTGGGGGTAGGGGGAAATAGAGAATGAATGCTAGTGGGAATAGAATTTCTTTTTAGGATGATGAAAATGTTCTGGAATTAGACAGTACTGATGGTTGTACAACTTTGTTAATATCCTATAAACCACTGATTTGTACACTTCAAAAGGGTGAATATTAAGGTATAAAAATTACATCTCAAAAAAATCAACATAAAGCTTAACAAAAACCTAATATGATTACAATAGAATGAACTTGTGATATACAAGGATAAATGTGAAACTTCTCTCTCCAAATTAATTATTATATATTTTTTTGAGACAGGGTCTCCCTCTTTGCCCAGGCTGTAGTGCAGTGGTGCGATTTTGGCTCAGTGCAATTTCTGCTTCCCAGACTCAAGTGATTCTACAGCCTCAGCCTCCCGAGTGGCTTGGGACTATGCATGTGAGCCACCATGACCAGCTAATTTGTTGTTGTTGTTGGAGAAACGGGGTTTTGCCATGTTGCCGAGGCTGGTCTCAAACTCCTGAGCTCAAAGCAATCCACCTACCTCAGCCTCTCAAAATACTGGAACTACAGGCATGAGCCACCACGCCTGGCCTATAATTTTATTTTATATATTTTGTCATCCAGTAAAGTGTTTGACATACTGCATAAATAATTACTTAGTACTATCTCATGCTAGATTCCTCCTGGGGTCATTCTACTACACCTTGGTGAACCTAAACAGATGTTCATTTTATTTTATTGTATTTTTCACTTTACTTATATCAATAAATTTGGGGGTACAAGTGGTTTTTGGTTACATGAATGAATTGTATAGTGATGAAGTCTGGGCTTTTAGTACATCCATCACATGAATAGTGTACATTGTACCCAACAGGTAATTTTTCAAACTTCAGCCCCCTTAGATCCTCCACTTTTCTGAGTCCCCAGTGTCCATTATGTCACTGTTTATGCCCCTTCATATCCCATAGCTTTGCTCCCACTTACAAGTGAAAACATATTGTGTTTGGTTTTCTGTTCCAGTGTTACTTCACTTAACATTATGGCCTCCAGTTCTATCCAAGTTGTTGCAAAATAGACTATTTTGTTCTTTTTAATGCCTGAGTAGTATTCCATGGTATATTTACCACATTTTCTTTATCAGTTCATCAGTTGATATGCACTGAGGTTGATTCCATATCTTTACAATTGTAAAGTATGCCATGACAAAATTTGAGTGCAGGTGTCTTTTTCATATAATGATTTATTTTCCTTTGGGTAGATAACCACTAGTGGGAATGATAGATCTTCTTTTGGTTCTTTGAGAAATCTTCATAGTGTTTACCATAAAGGTTGTACTAATTTACATTCCCATCAACAGTATATAAATGTTCTCTTTTTACCACATGCCTGCCAACATTCATTGTTTCTTGACTTTTTAATAATGACCATAATGACTGGGGTAAGGTGGTATCTCATTGTGATTTAATTTGTCTTCCTCTGATGATTTAGCGGTGTTGAGCATTGTCTTATGCGTTTGTTGGCCATTTGTATTTCTTTTTAATTTAAACTTTTAAGTTCAAATATACACGTGCATGTTCGTGGTATAAGCAAACACATGTCATGGAGGTTTGTTGTAGAGATGATTTCATCACCCAGGTTCTAAGCTCAGTACCCAATAGTTACTTTTTCTGGTCCTTTCCCTTTTCCCACCCTCTACTGTTATGTAGGCCTCAGTGTCTGTTGTTCCCCTCTTTGTGTTCATTTGTTATCATCATTTAGCTCCCACTTATAAATGAGAACACACGGTATTGGTTTTCTGTTCCTATGATAGTTAGTACTAAGGTTAATGGACTTCAGCTCCAATCATGTCTCTGCAAAGGACATGATCTCATTTTTTATGACTGCATGGTATTCCATGGTATATATGCACCACATTTTTAAATCCAATATGCCATTGATGAACATTTGGGTTGATTCCATGTCTTTGCTATTGTGAATAATGCTGCAATGAACATACTTGTGCATGTGTCTTTATAATAGAATGATTTATGTTCTTTTGTGTATATACCCAGCAGTAGGATTGCTGGGTAGATTGTAGTTCTGTCTTTAGGTCTTTGAGGAATTGCCAGTCTGTATTCCACAATGGTTGAACTGATTTACACTCCTACTGACAGCAAGTAAATGTTCCCTTTTTTCCACAACCTCACCACTATCTATTATTTTTTGACTTTTAAATTATAGCCATGCTGACTGGTGTGAGTTGGTATCTCATTGTGGTTTTAATTTGCATTTCTCTAATGATCAGTGATATTGAGCTATTTTTCATAGGCCTGTGGGCCACATATATGTCTTATTTTGAAAAGTGTCTGTTCATGTCCTTTGCCCACTTATTAAGGAGGTTGTTTGTTTTGTTCTTGTAGTAAATTTAAGTTCCTTATAGATGTTGGATATTTGACCTTTGTCTGCTACATAGTTTACAAATATTTTCTCCCATTCTGTGGGTCGTATATTTACTCTGTTGATAGTTTCTTTCGCTGGGCAGAAGCTCTTTAGTTTAATTAGATCCCATTTGTCAATTTTTGTTTTTGTTGCAATTGCTTTTGGCGTCGTCTTCTTCATGAAATCTTTGCCTATGCCTATGTCCAGGATGGTATTGCCTAAATTGTCTTCCAGAGTTTTGGGGTGTACTTTTAAGTCTTTTTTCCACCTTGAGTTAATTTTTGCATATGGTGTAAGGAAGGGGTCCAGTTTCAATCTTCAGGATATGGCTAGCCAGTTATCCCAACACCATTTATTGACTACAGATTCATTTCCTCATTGCTTGTTTTTGTTGGTTTTGTCAAAGATTAGACGGTTTTAGGAGTGAGGCCTTATTTCCGGGCCCTCTATTCTGTTCCATTGGTCTATGTGTGTTTTTTCTACCAGTACCAAGCTATTTTGGTTACTGTATCCTTGTAGTATAAAGTCAGGTGACAGGTTGCCTCTAGCTTTGTTCTTTCTGCTTAGGATTGCCTAGTCTATTTTGGCTCTTTTTTAGTTCATATAAATTTTAAAGTAGTTTTTTTCTAGGTTGTGAAAAGTGTCACTGGTAGTGTGACAGGAATAGCATTGAATTATAAGCTGCTTTGGATAGTATGATCTTTTTAATGATATTGATGCTTTCTATCCATGAGCATGGAATGTTTTTTCATTGTGTTGTGTCATCTCTGATTTCTTTGAGCAGTGGTTTATAATTCTCATTGTAGAGATCTTACATCTCCCTTGTTAGCTGTATTTCTAGGTATTTTATTCTTTTTGTGGCAATTGTGAGTGGAATTGTATTCCTGAATTGGCTCTTGACTTGGCTGTTGTTGGTATCTAGGAATGCTGGTGATGTTTGTGCATTAATTTTGTATCCTGAAATTTTGCTTAAGTGTTTTATTTTTTAGTCAGCTTAAGGCGCTTTTGGTTCAAGACTCGGGGTTTTCTAGATATATAATCATGTCATCTGCAAACATGGATAGTTGGACTTTCTATTTGAATGCCCTTTATTTCTTTGACTTGCCTGATTGCTCTGGCCAGGACTTCCAATACTATATTGAAGAGGAGTGGTGGGAAAGGGGGTCTTGTTACGGTTTTCGATGGGAATGCTTCCAGGTTTTGCCTGTTCAGTATGATGTTGGCTGTGGGTATGTCATATATAGCTCTTATTATTTTGAGGTATGTTCCTTCAATATCTAGATTATTGAGAGTTATTAATATGAAGAGATATTGAATTTTACTGAAAGCCCTTTCTGCATCTATTGAGATGATCATGTGTTTTTTCCTTTAGTTCTGTTTATGTGATGAATCACATTTATTTATTGATTTTCATATGTTGAACCAACCACAAATCCCAGGGCTAAAGCCTATGTGATCATGGTGGATTCGCTTTTATTATTATTATTATTATTATTATTATACTTTAAGTTCTGGGATACATGTGCAGAATATGTAGGTTTGTTACATAGGTCCACATGTGCCATGATGGTTGTTTGCTGTACCCATCAATTCATTATCTACGTTAGGTATTTCTCCTAATGCTATCCCTCCCCTAGCTCCCCACCCCCAGCAGGTCCTTGTGTGAGACATTGCCCTCCCTGTGTCCATGTGTTCTCATTGTCCAACTCCCAATTATGAGTGAGAACATGCAGGGTTTGGCTTTCTATTCCTGTGTTAGTTTGCTGAGAATGATGGTTTCCAGTTTCATCTATGCTGCTTGCAAAAGACATGAACTCATCCCTTTTTAGGGCTGCATAGTATTCCATGGTTTATATGTGCCACATTTTCTTTATCTATCATTGATGAGCATTTAGGTTGTTTCCAAGTTTTTACTATTGTGACCACTGCTGCAATAAACATACATGTGTGTGTGTGTCTTTATAGTAGTTTTTATTAAACAGGGAATCCTTTCCCCATTGCTTGTTTTTGTAAGGTTTGTCAGAAATCAGGTGGTTGTAGATGTATGGTGTTATTTTAGTGGCCTCTTCTGTTCCATTGGTCTACATATCTGTTTTGATACCAGTATCATGCTGTTTTGGTTACTGTAGCCTTGTAGTATAGTTTGAAGTCAGGTAGCATGATGCCTCCAGCTTTTTTCTTTTTGCTTAAGATTACCTTGGCTATGCAGGCTCTTTTTTGGTTCCATATGAATTTAAAAATAGTTATTATTTTGCAGTAAGTTCCATCACACCTAGTTCATTGAGAGTTTTTTTTTTTTTATCATGAAGGGGTTTTAAATTTTATCAAAACCTTCTCTGCATCTATTGAGATAATTATGTGAATTTTGTCATTGGTTCTGTTTATGTGATTGATTACATGTATTGATTTGTGTATGTTGAACCAGCCTTGCATCCTAGGGATGAAACCGACTTGATTATGGTGAATAAGCTTTTTGATTTGCTGCTGGGTTCAGTTTGCCAGTATTTTATTGAGGATTTTTGCATCAATGTTCCTTAGGGATATTGGCCTGAAATTTTCTTTTTTTTTGTTGTGTCTCTGCCAGGTTTTGGTATCAGGATGATGCTGGCCTCATAAAATGTGTTAAGGAGGACTCCTTGTTTTTCTATTGTTTGGAGTGGTTTCAGAAGGATTGTTATCAACTACCCCTTTTACCTCTGGTAGAATTAGGTGGTGAATCTGTCTGGTTCAGGTTTTTTTTTTTTTTTTTTTTTTTGGGTTGGTAGGCTATTAATTACAGGCTCCATTTCAGAACTTGTTATTGATCTATTCAGGGATTCAACTTCTTCCTGGTTTAGTCTTTGGAGGGTGTATGTGTCCAGGAATTTATCCATTTCTTCTTAATTTTCTTGTTTAATTTGCACAGACGTGTTTATAGTATTCTGTGATGGTGGTTTTTATTTGTATGAGATCATTGGTGATATCCCTTTATCATTTTTGATTGTATCAATTTGATTCTTTTCTCTTTTCTTCTTTATTAGTCTGGCTAGTGGTCTGTTATTTATTTATTTATTTATTTTTTATTTTATTATTATTTTTTTCAGAAAACCAGCTCCTGGATTCTTTGATTTTTTTCAAATGGTTTTTCTTGTCTTTATCTCCTTCAGTTCTGCTTTGATCGTAGTTATTTCTTGTCTTCTGCTAGCTTTTGAATTTGTTTGCCCTTATTTCTCTAGTTCTTTTAATTGTGGTGTTAAGGTGTCTATTTTAGATCTTTTGTACTTTCTCCTGTGGGGATTTAGTGCTATACATTTCCCTCTAAACAGTGCTTTAGCTGTGTCCCAGAGAGTCTGGTACATTGTGTCTTTTTTCTCATTGGTTTGAAATAACTTATTTATTTCTGCTTAATTTTGTTATTTACCTAGTAGTCGTTCAGTAGCAGTTTCCTCAGTTTTCATGTAGTTGTGTGGTTTTGAATGAGTTTCTTAGTGCTGACTTCTCATTTGATTGAACTGTGATCTGAGAGACTGTTTGTTATGATTTCTGTTCTTTTGCATTTGCTGAGAAGTGTTTTACTACCAATTATGTGGTCAGTTCTAGAATAAGTAATGTGGTGCTGTGAAGAATATATATTCTGTTGTTTTGAGGTGGAGAGTTCTGTGATGTTTATTGGTCTGCTTGGTTTATTGGTCTGCTTGGTCCAGAGCTGAGTTCAAGTCCTGAATATCCTTGTTAATTTTCTGTCTCATTGGTCTGTGTAATATTGTCAGTGGTGTGTTAAAGTCTTCCACTATTACTGTGTAGGAGTATAAGTCTCTTTGTGGGTCTCTAATGACTTGCATTATGAATCTTGGTGCTTCTGTATTGGGTTCATATATATTTAGGATAGTTAGCTCTTCTTGTTGCAGTGATCCCTTTACCATTATGTAATGGCCTTCTTTGTCTTTTTTTGATTTTTGTTGGCTTAAAGTCTGTTATTTGAGAGACTAGGATTGCAACCCCTGCTTTGATTTGCTTGGTAAATCTTCCTTTGTCCCTTTATTTTGAACATATGTGTGTTGTTGCACATAATCTGGGTCTCCTGAATACAGCACACTGATGGGTCTTGACTCTTTATCCAGTTTGTCAGTCTGTGTCTTTTAATTGGGGCATTTAGCTTGTTTACATTTAAAGTTAATATTGTTATGTGTGAATTTGATCCTGTCATTATGATGCTAGCTGGTTATTCTGCACTTTTGTTGATGCAGTTTCTCCATAGTGTCGATGGTCTTTACAATTTCTTTTGTTTTTCCAGTGGCTGATATAGGTTTTTCCTTTCCATATTTAGTGCTTTCTTCAGGAGCTCTTGCAAGGCAGGCTTCATGGACACAGTCTCTCAGCATGTGCTTGTCTGTAAAGGATTTTATTTCTCCTTTGCTTATGAAGCTTAGTTTGGCTATATGAAATTCTAGGTTGAAAGTTCTTTTCTTTAAGAATGTTGAATATTGGTCCCCACTCTCTTCTGGCTTGTAGGGTTTCTGCAGAGAGATCCACTATTAGTCTGATGGGATTTCCTTTGTGGGTAACCCAATCTTTCTCTCGGGCTGGTCTTAACATTTTTTTCTTCATTTCAGTCTTGGTGAATCTGATGATTATGTGTCTTGGGGTTGCTCTTCTTGAGGAGTATCTTTGTGGTGTTCTCTGTATATCCTTGATTTGAATGTTGGCCTGTCTTGCTAGACTGGGAAAGTTCTCCTGGATCATATCCTGAAGAATGTTTTTCAACTTGGTTCCATTCTACCCGTCACTTTCAGGTATACCAATCAAACGTAAGTTTGCTCTTTACTCATACCCGTATTTCTTGGAGGCTTCATTTGTTTCTTTTTATTCTTTTTTCCTCTAATCTTGTCTTCATGCTTTATTTCATTAAGTTGATTTTCAATCTCTGATATCCTTTCTTTTCCTTGATCAATTTGGCTATTGATACTTGTGTATGCTTCACAAAGTTCTTGTGCTATTTTTTTCAGCTCCATCAGGTCATTTATGTTCTTCTCTAAACTGGTTATTCTAGTTAGCAATTCCTCTAACCTTTTTTTCCAGGTTCTTACCTTCCTTGCATTGTGTTAAAACATGTTCCTTTAGCTCTGTGGAGTTTATTATTATCCACCTTCTGAAGCCTTCTTCTGTCAATTCATCAAACTTATATTTTGTCCAGTTTTGCTGTCTTGCTGGCAAGGAGTTATGATCCTTTGAATAAGAAGAGGTGCTCTAGTTTTTGAAAAATTCAGCCATTTTGTGGTGTTTTTTCCTCATCTTTGTGTATTTATCTATATTTGATTTTTGATGCTGGTGACCTTTGGATGGAGTTTTTGGGTGGACATCCTTTTAGTTGATATTGAAACTATTCCTTTCTGTTTGTTAGTTTTCCTTCTGACAGTGGGACCCCTCTGCAGGTACCTCCAGTACATCTGCTGGAGGTTGTTGGAAGTTCACTCCAGACCCTGTTTGCCTGGGTATCACCAGCAGAGGCTGCAGACCAACAAAGATTGCTTCCTGTTTCTTCCTCTGGAAGCTTCATCCCAAGGGGGCACCCACCAGATGCCAGCTGGAGCTCTCCTGTATGAGGTGTCCGTCGACCCCTGCTGGGAGGGGTCTTGTCTCCCAGTCAGGAGGCATGGAGGGGAGGGACCCACTTGAGGAGGCAGTCTGCCCCTTAGCAGAGCTCAAGCACCATGCTGGGAGATCCACTGCTGTCTTTAGAGCCAGCAGGCAGGAACATTGAAGTCTGCTGAAGTTGCACCCTCAGGTGCTCTTTCCCCCAGGTGCTCTGTCCCAGGGAGATGGGAGTTTTATCTATAAGCCCCTGAATGGGGCTGCTGCCTTTTCTTCAGAGATGCCCTATCTAGTGAAAAGGACTCAAGAGGCAGTCTGGCTACAGCAGCTTTGCTGAGCTGCAGTGGACTGTGCCCAGTTTGTACTTCCTGGGCAGCTTTGCTTACACTGCATGTGGAAAACCACCTACTCAAGCCTCAGTAATGGCAGACACCCCTCCTCCAACCAAGCTCCATCATCCCAGTTTGACTTCAGACTGCTGTGCTGGCAGCAAGAATTTCAAGCCAGTGGGTCTTAGCTTGCTGGGCTCTCTGGGTTGGGATCCAATGAGCAAGACCACTGGGCTCCCTGGCTTCAGCCCCCTTTCCAAGGGATTAAACGATTCTGTCTTGCTGCCTTCCAGGTATCACTGGGGTATGAAAAGCCACTTCTGCCACTAGCTCAGTGTCTGCCCAAATGGCCACCCAGTTTTGTGCTTGAAACCCAGGGCCCAGTTGGTGTAGGTACCTGAGGGAATCTCCTGGTCTATGGGTTGCAAAAACCATGCGAAAAGCATACTATGGGGGCCAGAATGCACCATTTCTCAATGCAGGGTCCCTTAAAGCTCCTCTTGGCTAGGAGAGGGAGTTCCCTGGCTGCTTGCACTTCTTGGGTGAGGTGAAGCCCCACCCTGCTTTGGTTTGCCCTATGTGGGCTTTACCCACTGTCTAACCAGTCCCAGTGAGATGTGCCAGGTACCTCAGTTGGAAATGCAGAAATCACCCATCTTCTCTGCATTGATCTCACCGTGAGCTGCATACTGGAGCTTTTCCTATTTGACCATCTTGCCAGTCACCACTGGATTAGCTTTTTGATGTGCTGCTAGATTTGGTTGGCTAATATTTTGTTGAGGATTTTTGCATCAGTGTTTGTCAAGGATATTGGCTTGAAGGTTTTTTTTTCCTGTCTGCTAGGTTTTGATATCAGGATGATGCTGACTTCATAAAATGAGTTGGGAAGGAATCTCTCCTCCTCAATTTTTGGGAATAGTTTCAGTAGAAATGGTAACAGATTTTCTTTGTACATCTAGTAGAATTCAGCTCTGAATCTGTCTGGCCTGGACTTTTTTTAGTTGGTAGGCTATTACTGATTCAATTTCAGTGCTTATTATTGATCTGTTCAGAGATTCAGTTTCTTCCTGGTGCAGTCTTAGGATGGTGTATGTATGGAGGAATTTATCTATTTCTTCCAGATTTTCTAGTTTGTGTGCATAGAGTTGTTCACAGTAGTCTATGATGGTTAGTTGCATTTCTGTAGGGTGAGTGGTGACATCCCCTATGTCATTTCTGATTATGTTTATTTGGATCTTCTATCTTTTCTTCTTTATTAGTGTAGCTAGCAGTCTATCTGTCTTCTTAATTTTTTTCAGAAATAAACTCTGGTATTTGTTAATATTTTGAATGTGTTTTTGTGTGTCTCAATTTCCTCCAGTTCGGCTCTGATTTTGGTTATTTCTTGTCTTCTCCTTGCTTTGGGGTGGGTCATCTCTTAGTTCTCTAGTTCTTTTTGTTGTGATGGCAACTTGTCAGTTTGAGATCTAACATTAATTTGGGCATTCAGTGCTGTAAATTTTTCTTTCAACACTGTCTTAGCTGAAGAGATTCTGATATGTTGTAACACTGTTTTTATTAGTTTCAAATAACTTCCAGATTTCTGCTTTAATTTCATTATTTAACCAAAAGTTATTCAGGAGCATGTTGTTTCATTTCCATGTCATTGTATGGTTTTGAGTGAATTTCTTAGTCTTGATTTCTATTTTTATTGTACTGTCATCCAAGAGAGTGTTTGGTGTGATTTCAGTCCTTTTGCATTTGCTGAGGATTCTTTTATGTCCGATTGTGTGTTCGATTTTATAGTCTGTGCCATGTGGCAATGAGTAGAATGTACATTCTATTGTTTTTAGGTGGAGAGTTCTGTAGATGTCTATCAGGTCCATTTGGTCCAATGTTGAGTTCAGGTCCTGAATATCTTTGTCAATTTTCTGCCTCAGTGATCTGTCTAATAGTGTCAGTGGGTTGTTTAGTCTCCCACTGTTATTGTACAGGAGTCTATGTCTTTTTGAAAGTCTTTAACAACTTGCTTTATGCGTCTGGGTGATTCTGTGTTGGGTGCATATAAATTTAACATATATAGCTCTTCTGATTGAATTGAACCCTTTTTCATTATATAATGCCCTTCTTTGTCTTTTTTTTTTTTTTTTAAACTTTTAAGTTCAAGTGTATATGTGCAGGTTTCTTACATAGGTAAACATATGCCATGGGGGGTTTGTTGTACATTTTATTTCATCACCCAGCATTAAGCCTAGTACCTATTTGTTATTTTCCCTAATACTCTCCATTCTCCCATCCTCCATGCTCTGATATGCTGCATTGTCTGTTGGTTCCCTCTATGTGTCCATGTGTTCTCATGATTTAGCTACCACTTATAAGTGAGAATATGCAGTATCTGTTTTTCTGTTCCTGCGTTAGTTTGCTAAGGATAATAGCCTCCAGCTCCATCCTTATCCCTGCAGCAGACATGAACTCATTCTTTTTTTATGGCTGCATAGTATTCCATGGTGTATATGTACTACATTTTCTTTACACGGTCTATCATAGGTAGGAATTTAGGTTGATTCCATGTCTTTGCTATTGTGAATAATGCTGCAGTGAACATACATGTGCATGTGTCTTTATAATAGAATTATTTATTTTCCTTTGTGTACATATCCAGTAATGGGATTGCTGGGTCAAATGGTAGTTCTGTCTTTAGGTCTTTGAGGGATCGCCACACTCTCTTCCACAATGGCTGAATGAATTTACACTCCCACCAGCAATGTATAAGCATTTCTTTTTCTCCACAACCTCACTAGTATGTTATTTTTTGACATTGTATTTATAACCATTTTGACTGCCATGAGATGGCATCTCATTGTGGTTTTGATTTGCATTTCTCAGATAATCAGTGATGTTGAGCTTTTTTTCATTTTATTGTTGGCTGCATATATGTCTTCTTTTGAAAAGTGTCTATTTGCCCACATTTTAAAGGGGTTGTTTTTCCTTGTAAAATTCTTTAAGTTCCTTATAGATACAGGATATTAGACCTTCATCAGGTGCATAGTTTTCAAAAATTTTCTCCCAATCTGTAGGTTTTCCGTTTATGCAGTTGATAGTTTCTTCTGCTGTGCAGAAGGTCTTTAGTCAAATTAGACCCCATTTGTCAATTTTTGCTTTGTTGTAATTGCTTTTGGCATCTTTGTCATGAAATCTTCGCCCATGCCTATGTCCTGAATGTTATTGCTTAGGTTGTCTTCTAGGGATTTTATAGTTTTGGGATTTACATTTAAGTCATTTTTCCATCTTGAATTAATTTTTGCCTATGGTGTAAGAAAGGGGTCTAGTTTCAATCTTCTGCATATGGCTAGCCAGTTATCCCAATACTATTTATTGAATAGGGAATCATTTCCCTATTGCTTGCTTTTGTCAGGTTTGTTGAAGATCAGTTAGTTATATGTGTACAGTCTTATTTCTAGGTTCTCTATTCTATTTCATTGGTCCGTGTGTCTGTTTTTGTAACAATACCATGCTATTTTGGTTACTGTAGCCCTGTAGAATAGTTTGAAGTTAGGTAACATGAAGCCTCCAGCTTTGTTCTTTTTGCATAGGATTGCCTTGGCTATTCAGGCTTTTTTCTTTTTTTTAAAAAAATTGAATCTTGTTCTTTTGCCAGGCTGGAGTGCCATGACAGGAATTTGGCTCACTACAGTCTCCGCCTCCCAGCATCAAGTGATTCTCCTGCCTCAGCCTCCAGAGTAGTTGGGATTACAGGCATGTGCCACCACGCCCAGCTATTTTTTTTTTTTTTTTTTTTTTTTGCATTTTTAGTAGAGATGGCGTTTCACCATGTTGGCCAGGATGGTCTCGATCCCTTGACCTTGTGATCCACCTGCTTTGGCCTCCCAAAGTGCTGAGATTACAGGCAAGAGCCACCACATATGACCTTTTTTTGGGGGTGGGGATTTATATGAATTTTAAAATAGTTTTATCCTAGTTCTGTGAAGAATGTCACTGGTATTTTAATGGGAACAGCATCAAATCTATAAATTGCTTTGGGGCAGCATGGCCATTTTTATGGTATTGATTCTTCCTATCCATGAGCACAGAATGGTTTTTCATTTCCTTATGTCATCTCTGATTTATTTGAGCAATGGTTTATAGTTCATTTTGCAGAGATCTTTAACCTCCCTGGTTAGCTGTATCCCTAAGTATTTCATTCTTTAGTGGCAATAGTGAATGGGAGTGTGTTTATTATTTGGCTTTTGGCTTGGCTGTTGTTGATGTATAGGAATGTTAGTGTATTTTTCCCACTGACTTTGCATGCTGAGACATTTCTGAAGTTCATTATCAGCTTAAGTAGCTTTGGGGCTGAGACTATGGAGTTTCTAGATGTAGCATAGTGTCATCTGCAAACAGGGATATTTTGATGTCCCATTTGAATGTCTTTTATTTCTTTGTCTTGCCTGATTGTCCTGACCAGAACTTCCAGTACTATGTTGAATAGGAGTGGTGAGAGAAGGCATGCTTGTCTTGTGTCTGTCTTCAAGGGGAATGCTTCCTACTTTTGCCCATTCAGTATGATGTTGGCTGTGGATTTGTCATAGAGGGGTCTCATTATTTTGAGGTATTTTCCTTCAATACCTAGTTTATTGAGAATTTTTAGCATGAAGGATGTTGAATTTCACCAAAATCCTTTTCTGCATATATTGAGATAATCGTGGTTTTTTTTCTTTATTTCTGTTTATGTGATGAATGACATTTATTGACTTGTGTGTTGAACCAATCTTTGATCCTGGGGATGAAGGCTACTTGATCATGGTGGATAAGCTTTTTTAAAAAAATTATACTTTAAGTTCTGGGGTCCATGTGCAGATCATGCAGGATTGTTACATAGGTATACACATGCCATAGTGGTTTACTGCATCCATACCCCTGTAATCTAAATTAGGTATTTCTCCTAATGTTATCCCTCCCCAATCTCCCCACCCTCTCCTAGCTCTCTCCTAGCTCTCTCATCCTCCAATAAACCCCAGTGTGTGATGTTGCCCTCCCTGTGTCCATGTGTTCTCATTGTTCAACACCCACTTATGAGTGAGAACATGCGGTGTTTGATTTTCTGTTCTTGTATCAGTTTGCTGGGAATGATGGTTTCCAGCTTCATCCATGTCCCTGCAAAGGACATGAACTCATCCTTTTTGATGGCTGCATAGTATTCCATGGTGTATATGTGCCACATTTTCTTTATCCAGTCTATCATTGATGGGCATTTGGGTTGGTTCCAAGTCTTTGCTATTGTAAACAGTGACACAATAAACATGCATGTGTATGTGTCTTTATAAAGGGACAATTTATAATCCTTTGGGTATATACCTAGTAATGGGATTGCTGGGTCAAGTGGTATTTCTATTTTTAGATCCCTGAAGAATTGCCACACTGTCTTCTGCAATGGTTCAATTAATTTACACTCCCACCAACAGTGTAAAAGTGTTCCTATTTCTCTACATCCTCTCCAGCATCTATTGTCTCCAGATTTTTAAATGATCACCATTCTAACTGGTGTGAGATGGTATCTCAATATGGTTTTGATTTGCATTTCTCTAATGACTGGTGATAATGAGCATTTTTTTTGTATGTTTGTTGGCTACATAAATGTCTTCTTTTGAAAAGTGTCTGTTCATATCCATTGCCCACTTTTTGATGGGGTTGTTTGTTTTTTTCTTGTAAATTTAAGTTCTTTGTAGATACCTGATATTAGCCCTTTGTCAGATGGGTAGATTGCAAAAATTTTTTCCCATTCTGTTGGTTGCCAGTTAACTCTAATGATAGGTTTTTTTTTTTTTTGCTGTGCAGAAGCTCTTACATTTAATTGGATCCCATTTGTCTCTTTCGGGATTTTTTTTTTTTTTTTTTTTTTTTTTTTTTTTTTTTTTTTGCCATTGCTTTTGGTATTTTAATCATGAAGTTCTTGCCTATGCCTATATCCTGAATGGTATTGTCTAAGTTTTCTTCTAGAGTTTTTATTGTTTTAGGTCTTATGTTTACGTCTTTAATCCATCTGGAGTCAATTTTTGTATAAGGTGTAAGAATGGGTCCAGTTTCAGCTTTCTGCACATGGCTAGCCAGTTTTCCCAACACCATTTATTAAACAGGGAATCCTTTCCCCATTGCTTGTTTTTGTCAGGTTTGTCAAAGATCAGATGACTGTAGATGTGTGGCATTAATTCCAAGGCCTCTGTTCTGTTCCATTGGTCTATATCTCTGTTTTGGTACCAGTATCATGCTGTTCTGATTACTGTAGCCTTGTAGTATAGTTTGAAATCAGGTAGCATGATGCCTCCAGCTTTTTTTTGTTCGTTTGTTTAGGCTTGTCTTGGCTATGTTGGTTCTTTTTTTGTTCCGTATGAAGTTTAAGGTGTTTTTTTCCAATTCTTTGAAGAAGGTCAATGGTAGCTTGATGGGGATAGCATGGAATCTAGAAATTACATTGGGCAGTATGGCCATTTTCATGATATTGATTCTTTGTAACCATGAGTATGGAATTTTTTTCCATCTGTTTGTGTCCTCTCTTATTTCCTTGAAAAATGGTTCATAGTTCTTCTTGAAGAGGTCCTTTGCATCCCTTGTAGTTGTATTCCTAGGTATTTTATTCTCTTTTTAGCAATTGTGAATGGGAGTTTGCTCATGATTTGGCTCTCTGTTTGTCTGTTATTGGTGTATAGGAATGCTTGTAATTTTTGCATATTGATCCTGTGTCCTGAGACTTACTGAAGTTGCTCATCACCTTAAGGAGTCTTCGGGCTGAGGATGATGGGGTCTTCTAAACACAGTCACATTGTCTACAAATAGAGACAATTTGACTTCCTCTTTTCCTAATTGAATACCCTTTATTTATTGTTATTGCCTAATTGCTCTGGTCAGAACTTCCAATAGTGTGTTGAATAGGAGTGGTGAGAGAGAGAGAAGGTACCCTTGTCTTGTGCCAGTTTTCAAAGGGAATGCTTTCAGTTTTTGCACATTCATTATGATATTGACTGTAGGTTTGTCATAAATAGCTTTTATTATTTTGATACACATTCCATCGATACCTAGTTTATTGAGAGTTTTTAGCATAAAGGGCTGTTGAATTTTGTTGAAGGCCTTCTCTGCATCTATTGAGATAATCATGTGATTTTTGTCTTTGGTTCTGTTTATGTGATGGATTACATTTATAGATTTGCTTATGTTGTTGATCTGTCTAATACTGACAGTGGAATATTTAAGTCTCCAATTATTATTGTGTGGGAGTCTAAGTTTCTTTGTAGGTCATTAAGAACTTGCTTTATGTATCTGGATGCTCCTGTATTGGGTGTATATATATTTAGGATTGTTAGCTCTTCTTGTTGCATTGATCCCTTTACCATTATGTGATGCCCTTCTTTGTCTCTTTTGATCTTTGTTGGTTTGAAGTCTGTTATATCAGAGACTAGGAATGCAACCCCTGCTATTTTTTGCTCTCCATTTGCTTGGTAAATCTTCTTCCATCCCTTTATTTTGAGCCTATGTGTGTCTTTGCATGTGAGATGGGTCTCCTGAATATAGCACACTGATGGGTCTTGACTCTTTATCCAGTTTGTCAGTATGTCTTTTGATTGGGGCATTTGGCCCACTTACATTTAAGGTTAATATTGTTATGTGTGAATTTGTTCCTGCCATTTTGATACTAGCTTGTTGATTTGTCCATTAGTTGATGCAGTTTCTTCGTAGTGTTGATGGTCTTTACCATTTGGTATGTTTTTGTAGTGGCTGGTACTGGTTGTTCCTTTCTGTGTTTAGTGCTTTCTTCAGAGCTCTTGTAAGGCAGGCCTGGTGGTGCTGAAATCTCTCAGCATTTGCTTTTCTTGTAAAGGATTTTATTTCTCCTTCACTTATGATGCTTAGTTTGGCTAGATATGAAGTTCTCGGTCGAAAGTTCTTTTCTTTAAGGATGTTGAATATTGGCCCCCAGTCTCTTCTGGCTTGTAGGGTTTCTGCTGAGAGATCCACTGTGAGTCTGATGGGCTTCCCTTTGTGGGTGACTTGACCTTTCTCTCTGGCTTCCCTTAGCATTTTTCCTTCGTTTCAACCCTGGTGAATCTGATGATTATGTGCCTTGGGGTTGCACTTCTTGGGGAATATCTTTATGGTATTCTCTGTATTTCCTGAATTTGAATGTTGGCCTGCCTTGCTAGGTTGGAAAAGTTCTCCTGAATAATATCTGAAGGGTGTTTTCCAACTTTGTTTCATTCTCCCCATCATATTCAGGTACACTGATCAATCATAGATTTGGTCTTTTCACATAATCCCATATTTCTTGGAGGCTTTGTTCATTTCTTTTCACTCTTTTTTCTCTAATCTTGTCTTCTCATTTTATTTCATTGAATTGGTCTTCAGTCTCCGATGTCCTTTCTTCTGCTTGATTGGTTTGGCTATTGAAACTTATATATGCTTTGTGAAGTTCTTGTACTGTGTTTTTCAGCTTCATCAAGTCATTTATGCATCCCAGATATTTTGGAACATTGTATCTTTGTTTTCATTAGTTTGAAAGAACTTCTTGATGTCTGCCTTGATTTTATTATTTACACAAAAGTCATTCAGGAGAAGGTTATTCAATTTTCATGTAACTGTGTGGCTTTGAGTGAATTTCTTAGTGTTGATTTCTAATTTGATTGTGCTGTGGTTTGAGAGACTGTTAAGATTCCAATTCTTTTGCATTTGATGAAGAGTGTTGTACTTTTGATTATGTGATCAATTTTAGAGTAAGTACCATATATCTATGAGAAGAATGTATATTCTGTTGTTTTGGGGTGGAGATTTCTGTAGATATCTATAAGGTTCATTTGATCCCGAGCTGAGTTCTGGTCCTGAACATCTTTTTAAATTTTCTGTCTCAATGATATGTCTAACACGGTCAGTTGGGTATTAAAGCTTCCCATTATTATTTTATGGGAGTTTAAGTCTCTTTGAAGGTCTCTAAGAACTTGACTTTTGAATCCGAGTGTCCCTGTGTTAGGTGAGTATATATTTAGAATTCTTCTTGTGGAATTGAACCCTTTACCATTATGTAATGCCCTTCTTTGTCTTTTTGGACCTTTGTTGGTTTAAAATATTTTTGTCTGAAATTAGGATTGTAACCCCTGGTTTTTTTCTCTTTTCCATTTGATTGTTAGATTTTTCCCTATTCCTTTATTTTGAGCATGTGGGTGTCATTCCATGGTAGATGAGTCTCTTGAAACAGCCTACCATTGGGTCTTGATTCTTTATCCAGCTTGCTACTCTGTGCCTTTTAATTGGGGCATTTAGTCTGTTTGCGTTCACGGTTGGCATGTGTGGATTTGATCCTGTCATTGTGCTGATAACTGATTGTTATGCCGAGTTGTTTTCCTGGTTCCTTTATAGTGTCACCGGTCTGCATACTTAAGTGTATTTTTATTGTGGCTGGTAAGTCTTCCTTTCCATATTTAGTGCTGCTTTCAGGAACTCTTTTAAGGGATGGTTGGTGGTAATGAATTCCGTCAACATTTGCTTCTCTGAAAAGGATCTTATTTTTCCTTCACTTATGAAGCTTACTTAGTTTGGTCAAGTATAAAATCCTTGGTTGGAATTTCTCTTCTTTAATAATTTTGAATGTAGGCTCCCAATCTCTTCTGGCTTCTACAATTTCTGCTGAGAGGTCTGCTGTTAATCTCATGGCTTCCTTAAGCCTTTCTTAAGGCTGTCCTTTCTGTCAAGCTGCCTTTAACATTCTTTCTTTCATTTTGTCCATGCAAGTGAGGAGCCATGAAGTTTAAGTTCATTAAGTAATGGTAGACTACAGCAAGCCCATATCCACTTAAATTTTCAGAAAATTTGCAAGCTTGTTGATTTCAAGCTTGTTGATATTTTACTATCTTTGCCTATTTTATTTTCTACTCTTTGAAATTGTCATTTTATTCATTTTCCTATCTACTGAAATCTCAAAAACCCTCTGGCTCTACCAAAAACATATTTTCACATGTGTGTTCCCTTACTTTTCTATTGTTAAATCTATATAATCTGCTTCTTTATATTCTAAAGACTGTCTCAACCAAAGCTACCTAATGACCAGAGGTAAATTTCCTATCAATAAGCTAATGCAATATTGTGCTGGTAAATGTTTACATCTAGTTCTTGGACAAAGGGAAAATGCCCTGATTTGTTACACTTGCTTATTTCTCTGACTTGAATATTCCTAACATGGCTGATTTGAAGCTACCAACATGACATCAACAAGCTTGTGAACTTTCTGAAAACTTCAATAGATATGGGCTGGCTGTAGTCTGCCATTACATAATGAACCTAAACTTCATGGCTTCTCACTTGCATGGGTGTTTTCCAAGGCCTTGTGCTTAATTTTAAGTTTTATGTTCTTCTTTTTCTTTTTTTTAAGTTTTTCAACCCTACTCCAATGGTATGAGCTTTACATTGCACAAAACCTTTATCTGCCTTGGTAATGACCTTTCAGCTCAGCTCCAAGAGCTAACTTGGAATTTTCCTCTGTGAATTTTTGTTTAAACTACTAAGAAAGGAAATATGATTGGCTTAGTTCATCCCTTTTAGGGCTGATCCTTTTTGCTAGGCCCTGGTCTATGTCAATTATAAGTCTATGACTGAACTACTCTGGTTAGGGTATCCATTTCTGGTCCAAATACTGTAGGTAGGAAGGTAAAATCTGCTTCATTGTCAACTAAACAGGGGCTTTGTGTGGGCCAGTTTTCCTTAAAAGAGTTTGTCAGTGGAGTATGCTTACTTAGAGATGTCAAACTCCTCAGTACCCTGGCTATCAACACAAAGGGGACCTTTAGATAATAAAGTACAATTTGTCTTTTATTTAATAGTTAAAGCCCAAATTATCAGATTTCCTTGTGAGTAAAACCATGAGAAATATCTTCTAATGTAGAGACTAGTCACCTGTTTACTTCCTTATCTAATCTAGAATCCCTTAAGAGTTATTGAAATAAATAAGCAGATAATGATACAAGATTTATAGTGTTGAATAAAATTAACAAATGTTCACATGGGAATTCCAAGTGGAGTTAGTAGATATGTTAACATCTGTATAAAGTGAGTCTCACTGTAATTTGTATGACCTAACTCATTGGATGGATCAGCAGAAATGAAGACAGATGGTAAGTGATTAGCTTTGAAGATTCTTGTATGCCATTACCACTATGATGAGCTCTTCTCTGTGAGCCATGTTCACAAGAACATTCCCACTTTAAACATTTACAATTTATAATACACAAATTCCTGATCTGCTCCAAACTCTCTGAATCAGAATCTCTGAGGGAAGGGCTCAGGAATCTGTCCTTTTAGCCCAGCCCTGGCATATGCATTTTATTAGACAATAAATGCACAGATAAATGCACATTGAAGTTTGAGAATCCCTACTCCATACTACTTGGTATTGTTCTTCACGGCATATCCAACCCTAGAACAACTCCTGACATTGAACAGATACTCAATAAAGAAGGTTGAATGAATGAATGAATTGAATTAATGAATGAATTTGTTCCCTAGATCTTGAGTTGGGGAGATTATCCTGGATTATGTAAGTGGGGCCCTATGTAATCATAAAAATTATTAGAGAGAGGGAGGCAGGAGAGTCTGAGTTACAGAGATGTGATGTTGGAAACAGAGCAGAGAGAGATGCGGGAGACCAAGAGAGGGCAGAAAAAGCAGGAGGAAGAGAAGAATAATAATGAGCAGGAGGATGAAGAGAAGGAGGAGGAAGAAGAAGGAGAAGAAAGAGAACTAGAAGAAGAGAAGAGGAGTTAAAAATACTATGCTGCTGGAAGACGGAGGAAGAGGCTGTGAGCCAAGTAATGCAATTGGTTTCTAGAACCTGGAAAAGGCAAGGACACCAGTTCTCCCCTAGAACCTCCAGAGGAGGAATGTAGCCCTGTTAATATCTTGGTTTTAGAATGTCTGACTTTTAAACTATAAGATAACACATTTTTGTTGTTTTGAGTCACTAAAATTGTGTTAATTTACTACAGTGGCAATAGGAAACAAATACACTCTGTCCTAGGTAAGACTTTCATAGTCTAAGTCAAGTTTGTAAAAATGTGATTATCTCTATTGCTGTTGACCCTATTTTGTTCAGTTTCAGAAACCATAATATTGACAGTTCAAGATACTGTTAATCAAATTGATGATTAAACATTCTTTTCAGGTAAAAACTCAGTAAAATCAAGGTTTTGCTCTTCCTTCTTATTTTATGGGGTAGGATCTAAGTGCTAAAATGGAAAGAAGAGTATTTTTCCCATGATTATTCTCTGCTCTCTGTGCGTGTCTGATGAGGGCAACCTAGCCTCTATTATATTTGGGCCATTGTTCTACTGAATTGCTTCCTAGTATCCACAGTCCTAACAGACCTACATATTACGCTCTTAACATGGAATTCACTGTCATCATTTCCTTGTTAAAATCACAAGATGTCTTCTAGCCCACCACACATCGCTTAACCATTTGTAGTCTTCTTGAGGGCACAGATAACTTTGGCATATCTTCCCACCCTTGGGGATTTTAGAAGATTTGGAAGACTTTCCACTCTTCTATCTAGATGTGTCTGGCCACTATTTTTATAAGGCTTGCTAGCTTCTGGGTCTTTGTCATGGAATAAAGCACAGGCCTCTGCTCTCAACATGCCCCAAATATTTCTAAGATTCCTATCACATTCACTTCCTAGAAATTAGTCTCAATTCTCTTCCCCTCCTCAGCCAATCTAACTTAGTTTCATTTTGGATATAGAAGGGAGGGTCTTCTTTCATCATATGTTCTTTCCAAAGCTCTTGTTTATGGGATGACCTTTAGGTTCTTACTTAGTTTTTTTAGTATGTCTTTAAACTTTTGAAAATCAAAACCTTTTCCTTTCCAGAAAATCTTGGCTTTTATAATGCAAAGTTTTCTCTTGAGATAGCGGTTCTGCTAAGGGTTTCGGAGATCTAATTCTAAAGTAAACTCCAAGAATATGACTCTGTTTTATGTGTTGGGCCTTTGCCTGAAGTAATAAGTTTCAGCCTCAAGGTCTAATTTTAATGGGAAATGTTGAGGGGTAATGAGGAGTAAAAAGCGAATGAAAACTGATCCATTAACACTTCAAGATATTATGCCTCTTCATTTCTCTCCCTAGTAAATCATTGCATTTAGTTTCTTCAGTGCAGTTTCCCCCAACTGTTCCCCTTCACAAATTATGCAAGGCCTTTCCACGGCTTACCTGAATCCTGGAGAATCTCTACCTTTGCTTATGGCGTAATTCAGAAGGGAGCAAAATATTTGATTGGAAACTGTATATCCAGAATAATGGCTCCCATGTGTAAAGATTCAGAATTTATAGGGATAGTTATTACATTGAGCCCCAAGAATGAAGGCGAGAACTTTCAAGCAGAGAATGATAAGAGGAGATGATTTTTAAAGAGGTAGAGGTTCAGACATGAATTTGGGAGTTTCCGTACTCTGCCCCCAAATGCGATTGAACTAAATCTCAAGGATAGTAAAACATGTTGGAGAGCCCCACTTAAAAGTTGGAAAAATCAAAACAAGGAAGGACTTAGGTTTTACAACCTAGGTGGAGACCAGTAAGGTGGGAAGCCTGGTCAAGCAGTCTGCTTCTTTTTCATCCAATGCAGCAGTCTTACAGTAGAGTTATGTGGTGTGGCAGACCTGGGTAAGAAAAAGCTAGAGGTAAGTCTCCACGATTCTTAATACTTGCTAACTCCCTACCACTAAGTTGTATGAACCCTCCAGGGACATAGGAGACCACTTGAAAATGTCCTGTGGCCCTCTGAATTTGGGGAGGAAGTTACTTGAGAAAAGGAAAAAGAAAACCAATTGTTTCTAAGGCATCTTTAGCTAGGATAAGAGGATTGTGTATATAGTTTGGACAGTCTCTGGCATGGATTGGAATATATAATACTCCCTACTGGCTCACCAGCACAAGAGAGCTGAGTTGTAGCTAAATATCCATAAAATAAGTAATGTCTATTTGTTTCAGGATGATGCAGTAATGGCTTTTAATTTATTCATGTCTTCTGGTTTCTATACTCTTTGGTAGCATTATTCACATTGACTCCAGAATCGTACATGTGGCTTGATTTGGCTGATGAAGAAATATAAAATGTAATGGCAGGTAGAAACCTGGAGTGCTTGCATATTGGGATTTGCCTTCCCTTGCTTTTATTGAGACTCTTGATCACTCTGTGATTAGCCCGTTGGATTATGAAAGACATGTGGTCTGGTTACTCTCTCATCCCAGATGACAGACAGCCAATCTTCAGACATGTGAGTGAGGTCCTTGACTGCCAGCTGACTGTAGGTGCATAAATAAGTCCAGCTGAGTTCTTCCCAAATTACATACTCACAAAGTTGTGAGCTACGTAAGTGGTTGTTATATTAAGCTAGTAAGGTTTGCTGTGGTTTGTCAAACGGCAAATGTTAACTGAGGTACTATTCAAGGGAGTATTGTGCAACATGTGTGCCTAGGATCAGATGGGGTGGATTGCATCTGAAACAGGAAGAAAGCAAGGCAAACACAATGCTGTTTTCTTTAGCTGCCTCTCTGCCTCCTCAACATACCCAAATAATTGATTCTGGGGAAGGAGGGACTGAAGCAAAGGGGGAAAATCCATGATTATGACTGAGGATTCAACTTGAACTGAGATATTATTAAACTGACCTGGACATAACTGGTTTAATTTTTTTGTGTTAGAATGGTGGCTCAGAGAAAGATCCTTTTAAAAAATTAGCATGTCTGAACCTGTGACCAGAGAAATCCATGCTTGTTATACCTGTATTTCAGTATTAATGCCCTGGACTACACCTAATGTATCTGAATGATTAAGCCTAGAGCCATACATCGTACTCATGTGCAAATATGAAGGTCTGAGTCACAATCAGTTTAGAGTAAATTTCCAAGGTATAGGGAAGGGGATACTTTGCTGTGAGTTTGAGGAACATGAGAAAATGTGGACATGTGGACACCTGTAATTGATTCTCGTTGTTCCTTTGGCTTTGCTACAATGGAGCGCAAAATAGAAAGATATTTTTTTTTCTTATGTCAAATTTATTACTCAAATTTTAACACCTAATATTATATTGAGTACTTACTCGTCACTGTGCTAAGCTCTTTATGCACATTGTTTCATTTAATTCTCATAACAACCTGTGAGGTAAAATATTATTTCCCCCTTTACAGGTGAAGAAACTGAGAGTCAGATATTAAATTAAGTTCATGCAACGAATAAAATGGCTGAAATCCAGAATTTTCTGATTCTAAAGAACTTGATTTCATTTTGGCAAAACATTGCTTTTAAATGCATGGTAGCATTTTAAAATTTCTTGCTAGCAATAATTTTTCTTGCAATATAAAACAAGTATTGAGAAAGACTGGGAAGGTATAATTAAATGCTGAAGGACAATTTACAATTTCATGTGGAGACCCAGGACACTAGGCAGAGCAAAGTTAAGAGAGGGGCCACATTGTTGCTTTTGAATGGATACTCTTGGCCCAGTTGCTTCACATAGAATAAAGATTATGGCAATGATTCCTATTGAATTTGGACTGGTGAAGAAAAAGCCATTTTTTTTCCCCTTTAAAATAAGAGTGATTTACGATGAATTTTCCCAATAATAGATTTCTTGTAAAGAAAATAAAGAAGATATACAATCAGAGAAAGCACAATTGGTCTGCAGGCCTCTCCCAATATCCCGGTAAGTATGAATTCCCAGCATTTAGTAATTGATATATTTGATAACATGTATCCTGATCATGGTTTTCGGGATGTGATCGCTAATTGAAAAAAGTAAATATTTTCAAGCAAAAAAGTTTCTCATCCGAAACACCTTGCTACTTATCACAGTCATCACATTTCTCAATGACCACTCTCAGGTTCCAGCAGAAGCCTTGGAAGACAGAAGGTTGATTTCTATCCATTCTATCTTAAGATATCATCAGCACAGCACCAAGCTTTGGCACAGCCATTAGACTTAAAGCTACTCTGACGTTATTGCAGTCTGTGCTTGAGGTCAACGTGACTTTGCCTTGCAGCCTGACCACTTTGGCTGTTAGGTCCCTGGAGCTCCAACTACCCCAACTGCTGCCAGATTTGCATCCATCCTTGGATCCAGTTAAAACAAAGTCACTCAGTGGATTGGCTACACTTGATCCCATGTTTTTCCCATCAAAGCAAAATGTGTTCATTAGGAAACATGTTGCCTGGAGACAAGAGAAAATGATTAAGTTGAATTTATTATATGAAAGCAATCTCTAGATTAAAAAGAGATCATACAGGTGGAAGCACCTAGCTAGCAGGTACTTACCAAACATTTGTTTCCCTCCCTTTTCAATTCCATTTTCAAATGAATGAGTATGGTGTGATAAAAATAGGAATCCATTTTTTTATTTTTTTGCATGTGACAAATTGAGCTGTTTTGAAGATCGTCAGTCAACAATTCATTTAGTTACTAAACTTTTTTCAATCAAATTTTCTCCATAATTTTTTGAAATGCATGCCCTTTGGTTAGGCTAGAGGTTAGCAACATTAACAAAAATCATTTTGAATATGTGTTTTCAAGTATATTCCATTTTCTTCTTTTAATACTAGACAAATGCGTGATTCTCCATGAGACACTGCATCCTTTTAGAACATACTTTCTGAAATCTGGGATTTCATTTTAATACCAAATAACTAAGTTGTTAGTTCCTTGTTGCTAAGGAAACCATTGTGTATAAATCGCCAGTAAACACAATAGATGGTTAGTTAGATTAGTGCTTTTCAGGGGCAAGTGCCTCTCTCATTTGAGATTAGAAAATTACTACCTTTTGATTGGAAGAACAGGTAATGTGGGCTTAGGTGACTGCTGTAGAGAAACACACCTGCAGAACTCTATCATCTTTTTTCTTCTGCTTTAGACATGGATAAATAGGCCGGGGACCTAAGGGTAGCTTTTAGAAAGAATTGGCAGCCAAGTGACACTGTCTTTCTCTTTCCCTATCCCATTTGTAACAGTGAGAGGCAGAGATCCTTTTTTCACATCAATCCCTTTATTTCTTTTCCACTTTTATTACCATGATCAAGCCCTCCTCACCCCAAATCAAGACTTTAACAGTAACCTCCAATTTGGTCTCTCTACATCCAGACTCTTCTTCCTGTATTTCATTATTCACATTATGTGTCAGATTAATTTCTCAGCCAGACTGCCTGTGTTCAAATTCTAGCTCTGCCTCTTGTAAGTTGTGTGACATTTGGGCACGTTACTTAACCTTTCTGTGTCCCAGTTTTTTTCTGTGTAAAATGGAGATAATAATATCTGTCTCATAAGGTTGTGATGAATAAATAAGTCAATCCATGTAAATCGCTTATTTCAGTGTCTGACACATAATAAGTTCTCAATAAAAGTTAGCTCTATTTTTTTATATTTTTGTGGGTACATAGGTGTATATATTTATGGGTTACATGTGATGTTTTGATGCATGCGATGTGTGATAATCACATCATGAAAGATGGGGTATCCATCCCCTCAAGCATTTATCCTTTATATTACAAATAATCTGGTTATACTCTTTTAGGTATTTAAAATTTACAATTAAATTATTATTGACTATAGTCACCCTGTCGTGCTATCAAATACTAAGTCTTATTTATTCTTTCTAGTTTTTGTTCCACCCTCCCTCTACATTTCTCAGCCTCTGGTAACCATCCCTCTATCTCCATGGGTTTAATTATCTTGAATTTTAAATCCCACAAATAAGTGAGACATATAATGTTTGTCTTTAGGTGCCTAGATAATTTCTCTTAGTATAATGACCTCCATTTCCATCCATGTTTGCAAATGACTACATCTCATTCTTTTTTTTTTTTTATGGCTGAATAGTACTCTATTGTGTATTTGTACCAGTGTCTTTATCCATTCAGCTGTTGATGGGAACTTAGGTTGCTTCCAAATCTTGACTATTGTGAACAGTGCTGCAACAAACATAGGAGTACAGATATCTATTTGATATGATTATTTCCTTTCTTATGGGTATACGCCCAATGGTGGGATTGCCAGATTATATGGTAGCTCGATTTTCAGTATTTTGAGGAATCCTCAAACTGTTCTCCATGGTGATTGTACTAATTTAGGTTCTCACCAACAGTGTACACGTCCCTCTTCTCCACATGCTCTCTGGTATTTGTTATCACCTGCCTTTTGGATAAAAGCCATGTTATTTGGGGTGAGACGATAACTCATTGTACTTTTGATTTGCGTTTCTCTGATGATCAGTGATATTGAGCACCTTTTCATATGCCTTTTCACCATTGTATGTCATCATTTGAGAAATGTCTTCAAATCTTTCATCTACTTTTTAATTGGGTTATTGGATTATTAGTTTTTTCCTATAGAGTTGTTTGAACTCCTTATATATTCTGGTTATTAATCCTTTGTGAGATGGGTAGTTTGCAGATATTTTCTCCTACTCTGTGGGTTGTCTCTTGTCTATGGTGGTTGTTTTTTTCCTGCGCAGCAGCTTTTTAACTTGTCTGGGTACTATTTGTCCATTTCTGCTTTGGTTGCCTATGCTTGTGGGGTATTACTTAATAAATTTTAGCCCAGACCCATGTCCTGGATATTCTCCCAATGTTTTCTGATAGTAGTTTCATAATTTGAGGTCTTAGATTTATCTTTGATCCATTTTGTTTTGATTTTTTGTATCTAAAGAGAGATAGGGGTCTGGTTTTATTTTTCTGCAGATAGATATCAACTTTTCCCAACACCGTTTATTGAAGAGACTGTCCTCTCCCCAGAGTACGTTTTTGGCACTTTTGTGAAACATGAGGTGTTCATTGGAGGTGTGTGGATTTGTTTCTGGGGTCTCCATTCTGTTCTATTAGTCTATAAGTCTATTTTTATGCCAGTGCCATGATGTTTTGGTTACTAGCTCTGTAGTATAAATTGAAGTTAGTTAATGTGATTCCTTCTGTTTTGTTCTTTTTATTTAGGATAGTTTTGGCTATTCTGGGTCTTTTGTGGTTCCATATAAATTTTAAGATTGTTTTTCATATTTCTGTGAAGAATTTCATTAGTATTTTGTTAGGGATTGCAGATAATCTGTAGATTGCTTTGGGTAGTATGAATATTTTAATAATGATTCTTCCAGTCCATGAACTTGGAATGTATTCCATTTTTCTGTGTCCTCCTCAGTCTCTTGCATCAATGTTTGATAGTTTTCCTTGCATAGATCTTTCACTTCTTTGGTTAATTGCTAGGTATTTTATTTTGTAGGTATTGTAAATGAGATTACTATTTTTCTTTTTCACAGTGTTCATTGTTGGCATATAGAAATGCTACTGATTTTTTTTTCTTTCATTTTTTTCAATTATACCTTAAGTTCTGGGGTACATGTGCAGATCTGGCACGATTGTTACATAGGTATACACAGGCCATGGTGGTTTGCTGCCTCCATTTCCCCCGTCACCTACATTAGGTGTTTCTCCTAATGTTATCCCTCCCCAATCCCCCCACCCCTGCTATCCCTCCCCTAGACCCCCACCCCCAACAGACCCTGGTGTGTGATGTTCCCCTCCCTGTGTCCATGTGATCTCATTGTTCAACACCCATTTATGAGTAAGAACATGCAGTGTTTGGTTTTCCGTTCTTGTGTCAATTTGCTGAGAGTGATGGTTTCCAGCTTCATGTTCCTGCAAAGGACATGAACTCATCCTTTTTTATGGCTGCATAGTATTTCATGGTGCATATGTGCCATATTTTCTTTATCCAGTCTATCATTGATGGGCATTTGGGTTGGTTCCAAGTCTTTGCGATTGTAAACAGTGACACAATACACATACGTGTGTATGTGTCTTTATAATAGGACAATTTATAATCCTTTGGGTATATACTCAGTAATGGGATTGCTGGGTCAAGTGGCATTTCTATTTCTAGATCCTTGAGGAATTGCCACACTGTCTTCCACAATGGTTGAACTAATTTATACTCCCACCAACAGTGTAAAAGCATTCCTATTTCTCCAATGCTACTGATTTTTGTATGTTGATTTAGTATCCTGCAATGTTACTGAATTTATCAGTTCTAATAGTTTATCGGTAGAGTTGCTAGGTTTTTCCAAATAGAAGATTATATCATCAGCATATAAGGATAATTTGACTTCTTCTTTTCCAATTTGGATGCCCTTTATGTTTTTCTCTTGTTTGATTGCTCTAGCTAGGTCTTCCAGTACTACATTGAAAAACAGTGGTGACAGTGAGCATTCCTGTCATGTTCAAGATCTTAGAGCAAAGGCTTTCAATTTTTCCCCATTCAGGATCATGCTTTCTGTGGGTTTGTCATGTATGGCTTTTATTATGTTGAGGTATGTTCCTTCTATATTCAGTTGTTAGACGGTTTTTATCATGAAGCAATATTGAATTTTATTAAATGCTTTTTCAGCATCAATTGAAATAATCATATGATTGTTGTCCTTCATTGTGTTGATGTGATGTATCAAACTGACTGATTTGCACATGTTGAACTGACCTTGCATCCCAGGGATAAATCCCAGTTGGTCATGATAAATGTTCTTTTAGATGTATTGTTGAATTGTGTTTTCTAGTGTTTTGTTGAGGATTTTTTGCATTGATATTTATCAGAGATTTTGGTCTGTCATGTTCTTTTTTGATGTGTCTTTGGTTTTTGTATCAGGGTAATACTGGCCTCATAGAATGAATTTGAAAGTATTCCCTTTGCTTGTATATTTTGGAATAGTTTGAGTAGGATTGGCATTAGTTTTTTAAAATGTGAACCCGTCAGGTCTTAGACTTTTGTTAACTGGGAGACTTTTTTATTATGCTTTCAATCTCATTACTTGTTGTTGGTCTGTTGAGGTTTGGATTTGTCATAGTAGAATCTCGGTAGGTTGTATGTGTCCAGGAATTTGTCAATTTCTTCTATATTTTCTAATTTATTGATATAGAGTTGTTCATAGTAGCCACTAATGATCCTGTGACTTTCTGAGGTATCAGTTGTAATGTCTCCTTTTTCTTCTATGATTTTACTTATTTGAATCTTATGTCTTTTTTCTTAGTCTGGCTAAAGGTTTATCAATTTTGTTGAGCTTTTAAAAAAATCAAATTTTTTGACAAATGGGATCTAATTAAACTAAAGAACTTCTGCACAGCAAAATAAACCATCATCAGAGTGAACAGGCAACATACAGAATGGGAGAAAATTTTTGCAATCTATCCATCTGACAAAGAGCTAATAACCAGAATCTACAAGGAAATTAAATGTACAAGCAAAAACCAACAAGCCCATCAAAAAGTGGATGAAGGATGTGAAGACACTTCTCAAAAGAAGACATTTATGTGGCAACAAACGTATTAAAAAAAGCTCATCATCACTGGTCATTAGAGAAGTGCAAATCGAAATGACAATGAGATACCATCTCACGCTAGTTAGAATGGCAATCACTAAAAAGTCAGGAAACAACAGATGCTGGGGAGGATGTGAAGAGATAATAATGCTTTTACACTGTTGGTGGGAGTATAAATTAGTTTAACCATTGTGGAAGACAGTGTGGCAATTCCTCAAGGATCTAGAACCGGAAATATGATTTGACCCAGTAATCCCATTGCTGGGTATATGTCTAAAGGTTAATAAATCATTCTACTATAAAGACACATGCACACATAAGTTTACTGCAGCACTATTCACAATAGCAAAGACTTGGAACCAACCCAAATGCCATTCAATGGTAGACTGGATAAAGAAAATGTGACACAGTTATACCATGGAATACTATGCAGCCATAAAAATGGATGAGTACACGTCCTTTGCAGGGACATGTATGAAGCTGAAAACCATTATTCTCAGCAAACTAACACAGGAACAGAAAACCAAACACCGCATGTTCTCACTCATAAGTGGAAACTGAACACTGAGAACACATAAACACAGGGAGGGGAACATCACACCTTGGGCCTGTCATGGGGTAGGTGATGGGGAGGGATAGCATTAGGAGAAATACCTAATGTAGATTATGGGTTGATGAGTGTAGCAAACCACCATGGCACATGTATACCTATGTAACAAACCATCATGTTCTGCCCCTGTATCTCAGAACTTAAAGTATAATAAAAAGAAATATAACTAAAAAAAATCAACTTTTTGTTTTGTTGATCTTTTGCATTATTTTCTTCATTTCAGTATTATTTATTTCTGCTCTGATTTTTACTTCTTTTCTTCTAATTTTGGGTTTGCTTTGCTCTTGCTTCTTTTCTAGTTCTTTAAGATGCATTGTTAGGTTGTTCATTTGAAGTTTTTCTTTTTGGACATAGGCACTTACAGCTATAAACTTAAATGTTAGTACTGCTTATACTGTATGCAGTAGCTTTTGGTACGTAGTCTTTCCATTCATTTGCATCATGAATTTTTCAATTCCTTAATTTCTTCATTGACACACTGGTCATTCAGCAGCATATTGTTTGATTTTCATGTATTTGTATAGTTTCCAAAATACCTCTTATTATTGATTTCTCGTTTTATTCTATTGTGGTAAGAAAAGATACTTGTTATAATTTCAATTTTTTCAAATGTTTTAAAATTTGTTTTGTGACATAAAATATGGTTTACCCTTGAGAATAATTTGTGTGCTGAGAAAAAAAAATGTGTATTCTGCAGCTATTGGATGTAATGTTCTGTAAATATATATTAGGTCCATTAGGTCTATGGTGCAGTTTACGTTTGCTGTTTCTTTTTTGATTTTTACTTTGGAAGATCTGTCCAATGATGTAAGTTGGGGGTTGAAGTCTCCATCTATTATTGTATTGAGGTCTATCCCTCTCTTTAGCTCTAATATTTGCTGTTTATATCTGAGTGCTCCAGTTTTGGGTGCATATATATTTAAAATTGTTATATTCGCCTGCTGCATTGGTCCCTTTATCATTATATAGCGAACTTCTTTGTCTCTTCTTACAGCTTTTGTCTCAAAATATTTTTTTATGATATAAGTATAAATACCCCTGCTGTTTTTTGGTTTCCATTAGTATGGAATAGCTTTTTCCATCCCTTTATTTTTAGCCTATGTATACATCTTTATATGTGAAGTGAAGTGTAGTTCTTGTAGGCAATAGGTTCTTGGGTCTTGTTGTCGTTGGTTTTTTTTTTTTTTTTTTTTTTTTTTTTTTTTTTTTTTTTGAGACGGAGTTTCGCTCTTGTTACCCAGGCTGGAGTGCAATGGCGCGATCTCGGCTCACCGCAACCTCCGCCTCCTGGGTTCAGGCAACTCTCCTGCCTCAGCCTCCTGAGTAGCTGGGATTACAGGCACGCGCCACCATGCCCAGCTAATTTTTTGTATTTTTAGTAGAGACGGGGTTTCACCACGTTGACCAGGATGGTCTCGATCTCTTGACCTCGTGATCCACCCACCTCGGCCTCCCAAAGTGCTGGGATTACAGGTGAGAGCCACCGCGCCCGGCCTTGTCATCGTTTTTTAATCCACTCAGCCACTCTATATCTTTTGATTGGTAGTTTGGTCTATTTACATTCAATGCTGTTATTGATGAATAAGGACTTAATTCTGCCATTTTGCTATTTGTTATCTGGTTGTTTTGTTGTCTTCTCTTCCTTCTTTCTTTCCTTCCTGTCCTTTAGTGAAGGTAATTTTCTCTGGTGATATGATTTAAGTTTCTTGCTTTTTATTTTTATGTATCCGTTATATGCCTTTTTTGTTTGCAGTTGCTAGAAGGCTTGCAAATACTGTCTTATAATCCACTAATTTAATGTGATAACAACTTAAAATATTTTGTATAGAGAAACACAAAAAGAAAATTAATAAAAACTCTGCATGTTAACTTTGTCCCCCTACTCTTACCCTTTTTGTTGTTTCTATTTATATCTTGTTGCATTGACTGTGTCTTGAAAAGTTGTTGTAGTTATTATTTTTGATTGGTTCATTGTTTAGTCTTTCTAGTTAGGATAAGAATAGATTATATACTACAGTTACAGTGTTATAACATTCTGTGTTTTTCTTTATACTTACTATTACCAGTGAGTTTTGTACTTTCAGATGTTTTCTTATTGTTCATTAACACCCTTTTCTTCTTGATGGAACTACTTCCTTTGGCATATCTTATAGGAGAGGTCTGGTGTTGATGAAATCCCTCAGCTTCAATTTGTATGGGAAATCTTTATTTCTCCTTTGTTTTAAGGATATTTTCGCCAAATATACTATTCTAGCATTAGAGTGTTTTTTCTTCAGCACTTAATATGTCATCCCACTCTTTCCTGGCCTGTAAGGTTTCCACTGAAAAGTCTGCTTGCCAGATGTATTGGAGCTCCATTGTATGTTATTTGTTTCTTTTGTCTTTTAGGGTTCTTTCTTTATCCTTAATCTTTGGGAGCTTAATTATTAAAAGCCTTGAGGTAGTCTTCTTTGGGCTAAATCTGCATGGTGTTCTTTAACCTTCTTGTACTTGGATATTGATATTTTTCTCTAGGTTTAGGGAGTTTGCTGTTATTATACCTTTGAATAAAGTTTCTACCCCTATTTCTTTTTCTATTTCTTTAAGGCCAGTAACTCTTAGATTTGCCCCTTTGAAGCTGTCTCATAGATCCTATAGGCATGCTTTATTGTTTTTTACTCTTTTTTATTTTGGCACAGGTAAACATGTGTCATGGGGTTTGTTGTACAGATTATTTCACCACCAAGATACTAAAGCTTTTGTGCTCTTCTCTCTTCTACCACCCTCACCCTCCATGTGCAAGTAGGCATGAATGTCTTTTGTGCCTTTCTTTGTGTTCATGAGTTCTCAACACTTAGCTAAAACTTATAAGTGAGAACATGTGGTATTTGGTTTTCTGTTCTGATATTAGTTTGATAAGGATAATAGACTCCATCTCCATCCATGTTGCCACAAAAGACATGGCCTTGTTCTTTTTTATGGCTGCATAGTATTCCATGATGTATATATGCCACATTTTCTTTGTTCAGGCTGTCATTGATAGGCATTTAGGTTGATTCCATGTCTTTGCTTTTGTGAATAGTGCTGTGGTGAACATACACATCCATGTGTCTTTATGGTAGGATGATTTATATTCCTCTGAGTATATACCCAGTAATGGGATTGTTGGGTCAAATGGTAGTTCTGTTTTTAGCTCTTTGAGGAATTGCCATACTGCTTGCACAATGGTTGAACTAATTTATACTCCCACCAACAGTGTATAAGTGTTCCCTTTTCTCTGCAACCTCACTAGTATCTATGATTTTTTGACTTTTTAGTAATAGCCATGCTGATTGGTGTGAGTTGGCATCTCATTGTGGTTTCGATCTGCATTTCTATAATCTGTGATGTTGACCTTTTTAAAAAATTGTTGTTTGCATATATGTCTTATTTTGAAAAGTGTCTGTTCATGACCATTGCCCACTTTTTAATAGTTTTTTGTTTTGTTTTGTTTTTCTTTTGTAAATTTGCTTAAGTTCCTTATAGATGCTTGATACGAAATCTTCATCAGATGCATAGCTTGGAAATATTTTGTCCCATTCTGTAGGTTGTCTGTTTACTCTGTTGATAGTTTCTTTTGCTGTGCGGAAGCTCTTAAGTTCTGTTAGATCCCATTTGTCTGTCAATTTTTGGTTTTGTTGTCATTGCTTTTGGCCTCTTTGTCATGAAATCTTTGCCTATTCCTGTGCACAGGATGGTATTGCTTAGGTTGCTTTCCAGGGTTTTTATAGTTTTGGGTCTTTAATAAGGTCTTTAATTCATCTTGAGTTGATTTTTGCATGTGGTATAAGGAAGGGGTTCAGTTTCAATCCCTTGCTTATGGCTAGCCAGTTATCCTAGTACCATTTATTGAAAACGAAGTCTTTTCCCCATTGCTTGTTTTTGTCAGCTTTGTTGAAGATTAGATGGTTGTAGGTGTGTGGCCTTATTTGTGGGCACTCTATTGGGTTTCATTGGTCTATGTGCCTTAAAAAGCTATTTTAGATTATCTGTCTGAAAGGTCAGATATCTCTCTTTATTTAGGATTGGTCCCTGGTGCCTTTATTTAGCTCATTTGGTGAGGTCATGTTTTCCTGATTGGTGTTGGTGTTTGTAGATGTTTTTTTGGCTTCTGAGTATTGAAGAGTTAGGTATTTAAGTATAAGCTTGTTTGCACCTGTCTTTTTGGGAAGGCTTTTCAGATATTTGAAAGAACTTGTGTGTCATGATCTAAGTTGTATCTGCTTTAGAGGGCACCCCATGCCCAGTAATGCTGTGGTTCTTACAGATTTGTAGAGGTATTGCCTTGATGGTCTTGGATAATGTGTGAAAGAATTCTTTGGATCATCAGGCAGAGACTTTTGTTCTCTTCCCTTACTTTCTCCAGTACAAATGGGGGCTTTTTCTTTGTGTACTGAGCCCCCTGGAGTTGAGGGTGGAATGATTCAAGCACCCCTGTGGCTACCACCACTACGACTGCTGCATCAGACCTGAAACCAGCACAGAACTGGGTTTCACCTAGGGCTTGCCTTAATCACTTCCTGGCTATGGCTTATATTTGGTCAAGGTCTTGGGGTTCTATAATTAGTAGGTGGCCAAGCTGTTCAGGACCATGTCCTTCCCTTTAGGGTGGTGAGTTACCCTACACCCTTGGCATGTGCAGAGGTGCCATCTAGGAGACAGGAACTGGAATAAAAAACCTTAGAGGTCTACTTCGTGTTCTATTTTCTTGTGGCTGAACTGGCACTCAAACCATAAGATGCCGTTCTTTCTATTTTTCCCTCCCCCTTCCAAAGGCAGAGGAGCCTTACCCAATGGCCACTGTCACCACAGGCCCACTGAGAGTACTGTCAGACTACCACCAATCTTCCCTTAAGACTCAAGGGCTCTTTGGTAGCTTGTAGTGAATGCTGTCTGGCCTGGGACTCACTGTTCAGGGCATAGGCTCCCCTCTGCCCCAGAACAGGTCTAGAAATTCTGTCAAAAAGCCAAGTCCTGGAATGAGGTAATTCAAGGACCTGCTTGCTGCTCTGTCACCCTGTGACTGAGATGGTAACTAAGGTGCAAGACAAAGTCCCCTTTACTCTTCCTTCTGCTTTTCTCAGGTGGAAGGAATTTCACCCTGTAGCCACCATAACTGGGAATATGCTGAGTTTCATCTGTAGCCATCTCAGAGGCCCACCAAAGGCCTTCAATGTATTACCTGGGTATTGCTGCTGGTTATTCAGGGTCCAAGGGCTCTTCAGTTAGTAGGTGATGAATCTTGCTAGGACTGAGTCTTTTCCTTCAAGACAGCAGGTTCTCTTCTGGTCCAGGGCATGTCTAGAACTGTCATCTGGAAGCTAGCGTCTGGAAAATATGTCTTGTGACTCTGCCTATTCTGCTGTGGCTGAGCTGGTTTCCATGATGCAAGACTCCTCAAGTTGAGGGAAGGGATCTCTTTTTGAGCTGTGGGCTGTACAGCCTAGGGTTAGGAAAAAGGTGATGCCAGCACTTCCTTACCTGCTTTGGCTGTTGTCTCAGTAGGTCACGTGTCCACTCAGTCCACTGGCTCCCGTACCTCTTCAGCCCTAGGACTTGCCTAAAAGTTACACTCCTTATGACCTAGCCTGCCTTTCAAGTTTACTTATAGACCCAGAGAACTTTGACCCTTGGTGGGGAAGTTTGCAAAAAGTTACGTTTGGACCACTGGGATTGCTGATTCTCCTCTGGCTAGGTTGGTTTAAATGTTCCCACCATGAGTGAGTGTCAGTTGAGTGAGGTCTGGTTTTACTTTGTGCTGTAATGGGACAGCATTGAGTTCAATGCCTCACATTTTGCTGACTCTCCCTCTCCCAGCACACAGTGATGCTCTCACCACTATTCCCTGGCTGCTGGGAGTTGCAGGGGAGGCATGGTATTGTGGTTCACGACTATTTTTCCTACTTCTTCAGTCCTGTAGATTTATAAATACGGAATTTGGCCTTATTCTGGTTAACAGTAGTCTTCTTCATATCATCCAAATTAGTGAGGTAAGATTGTGTCAGTCCAACCTCATATGATGGCCTTCCTTGTTACCAAGAGAGGTCCTGTTCGGGCTTTATTTGGCAACTAACTTTCTAGTATCTTGACAGCTATGGCACTCAGATGAGACCTCATGTCACATAAATTGTATCAAGACTACAGATTTATCTGCAAAGTCATGCTCTAAAGTCCAAAAGGTTAATATTATGCCTTAGAATAAGTTCTGTTTTGTGTCTTTAATAAGCAGTCATCAAAATCCTATCCATTTCTCTTGTGCTGGCCATTGCAATGGACCTCCTCTGCAGGGGCATAAGGGCACACTGAAAATGTGAGTGCCTGGCTGTCTAGAGTAATAAAGGTGATGACCTCAGCCAGCTCCTCAGCTCCTGTCAGAAAATCACAATTTGCTTTTCTGTGAATTAGACCCTGGAGGAACCAACTAGCTGTCTTAGTAATGACTTGATGAACATAGGTATTTCTAAGCTAATGTCTTGCCCTTTCTATTCCCTGTCCCTTAGATGTATTAGTGTCCATGAGTTTTGGTGAGTTTGTCTGAAAATGTCTGGAATAGATATTCTGAGAGGGCGAAGGCTTTTGTGCAATATTTGAAAAAAATAGGAGAGATGTGCTATTATCACTCTCAGGAAGACAGATCAGATATTTCCTGAGCACTAAACTAAGAATACATTTGTCATGCAATGGCTTTACTCTAAGCTCAGGACCCTTCCTTTACTATCCTTTAAATACTAATTAGCTTCACTGAATGCCTCTGGAAAAGTGTCCCACAAATCAGGAAATATTAAATTATCACTTACTCTGCATTAACTGAAGGCATCAGAAGCCAGCAGAATCTCTGGAGTAGAAGAAGGAACCATGTTGCAGGTCTGGTTTATAGCCTCTCATTGCAGTTTTGGTGCCAACATACTGGGCTTTTGTTTCCTCTACCATGATAATTCGTCAATTGCCTTGGTGGAATCAAAACAAAAAACCCCTGAAGGCTAAAAGAAGTAGATTGTTTTGTCAAAAAGTAGAGATTGAAAGGGAGGGACAGAGGCAACAGATACCGAATACCTTCTCTGTGCCAGGTATCCTGTTAGGTGCTTTATGTAATGTGACACAAAACTCTGTGAGATAGGTACCAACCAATTGCTCAGGGTGGAGAAACCGAGGCATGTGGTGTTAAATGATTTGTTCAAGGGATCAAAAAGCATATTTGTTCTACTCAAGAGCTGACATTCTTAACTACAAAGACAATATTTTCATGTTACTGTTAGGCCTTAAATGCTCATTCACCCAATTTGACGTCAGATTAGCTGACATTTACCTTGGATAGGCCTGAGTTAATTGTACACAGGGCAAGGGAATTTTAACGGGTGGTTGAAGAAGGGAAATATAGTCCAGAGCAAGGATCTCAATCTGATCTATCTAACTGATATACAGAAGCATCAAGACAATTTCAATAAGGGACTTCTGCTGGAGTAACAGTATTAACTTTGATGGATAGCTCATTCTCTTTGAGTAGATTTTGAAATTTTACTTGGTAATGTCTCCAAGCTAGTAGTCAGTATCACTCACTATTTGTACATAAAAACTTCCTCTCCTGACAGTATCAGTTACGTCTCAGTATTTAGTGCTGACAAGGTTCTCACTTGCGAAGATGTTACATAGTTGCAGCACTTAGATTCACTATTTTAGTTTAGTTTAGTTTAGTTTACCATCTTCACAAAGACAATTCTGAGGCATGTAGGGCTAAGTGGTTAGGAATTGGATACTCCAAGTGTATAGTCACTATATTCACTAGAGTCAACTTTTTGGCTAACTCCAAGGACAAATCTTTGTGTGTCCTTACTGACATTGTCTACATAGTCTGCTGATTTAAGCTTTTTGTTGACACAAAGAAAATCATTATTTATTGTAGCTCAGCAGGAGTACAAACAGCTCTCTCTCCTTTCCCATACCCACTCCTCTTTTTGTCTTCAGGCCGACGTTCTTATTACACATTATAAACCTAAAACGAAGCTTATATCTATTGGCCATAGAATCTTAGCGTTATTAGAACCTTTAGAAATAATTGGCTAACATCATTATTTACACATAGATTAAAAACTCAAATCAAGAAAAATGATTCGACCTGTCAAAAGTTATTCAGCTAGTTATTTAGTTAATGCTGAAATAAAAAATCCTCTGATCTTGAATTCAACGCTCATATTCTATGAGAGTCCTAATTTTCTTTTCTTTTTAAATCCAGGAGTCATACTAAAAGCCCTTTTTCTCCCACCTTTAGTATTATTAACATTATTATTTACAAAATATATTCAACTTTGAAAAATTAGCTTGAATCTTTCATGATCTTTGTTTTCCAGTGTAACTTTCCTGACACTGGGAATTCATTCTTCAGTTGGAGAGACAGGATGGGGTGTGGAGCAGGGGAGAGGTGCAGAGAGAAAGAGCACGTAGTTTTAATAGCTTCTCTTTTGCAGCAAATCACATTTCACTCACAAACAGTTTCTGCAGTCGTCATTCCTCTATGTCTAGCTTAAATGTCAGTGGCAGCTCAAAGTCTCACAATTTTCGAATCCCTTAGGAATAAATTCCCTAAGTGGCAGCATAGGTGATTGAAACACAAATTCCCTTTCATGATCAACATCTCAAATTAGAAATAATGCATGAGACTTAAATATTTCCTCTGTCTGAGTCCTTGCATTTTTATTTTCTGAAAATGCTGGCAAAGGTTTTCCAAAATTTCTTTGCTTAAATATTCATGGTTGGTCTGTGGGGCTGAAGGACACATTTATAAGACAGAGGTCTCTAACATAAACAGAAGGTTTTGGGCCCAGCTGGTGTTTGACAGTGGGGATATTTATCTTCAGTTAGCCTTTTGTTGAGGGACTTTCTTCCTTCACAAAAGTCCCCTTTTAGTATTCACTAATAGAATTCATTAACTCTTTTGGATCTGGACCACTGTGCATTACAAACTGATATCCTAAGAGATACCAATTTATAGGGACATATCAAACATCGAAATCAGGTAAGAATATAGTTTATTTGGCAAAATGGGACATAAGTCTGGTCTGAAAGTGAAAAGCCTGAAATGACCATTTAGAAATAAATCATTTTATTTCTTTTAAGGGGAATGTTATTAACATTCCCCTTAGTTCACATGAAAATGTGTATACAAATATGTATGAAAATACGAACAACATTTTTTGACATTACCTAATTGTGTCTTAGAAACAAAGGGCTCTTAATATACTAGCAGTTAGGTCTGGGTGTACCCAAACATTTTGGGGAAAAATGAATTTCTCAAACCCTTAAACTAAGAAACACTTAACATGTAGTGAGTGTTGCTTCAGGCCAGACACTGTGTTAGGTGCTTTAGATACATACTTTAATTGAATTATCTCATTAAGTTGGGGAAGTAGGTACTATTGTCCCTACTTTATATAACAGAAAAATAAGTGTGTCAATTCTTGGCCTATTTGCCCTCAGATTCATTCCTTGCCTTTCTCCTGCCTTGCTTTGTAGCACAGGAATGCTAACCCCTATAGGTTGTATTTCTCAGGCTCTCCAGAGATAACTCGCTTCTGGCTGTGTTCAACCAAAGGGAGACACAGATAAGAGATTGGAGGGTGGGAGGTGGGAATAGGCAAGAGTATTTCTTACTGCTCCCTCATCCTCCAGCCTGGAGCAGCACCTTTAGCAGTGACTGTGTTTCCTCTGTGGCTCCAGCTCCCACCAGACAGACTTGCTGTAGTTCTAGCTTCTTCTAGGTGACTCTGGCTTCAGGGCTCCGGTAAGGCCACCTTCTCTGTTTTCTCAGTTCTAGGAGTAGGAATGGGCTGCTGCTGTTGCTAATCTCTAGGTTATCCCCCTTTCCTCTATTTGGCTTCTCAGCTCCTCTTAAGTATCTTCTATTTCAAGGACTCTGTCTAAAATAGTTTCTGATTTCTTGGTTGGGCCATGACATAAATGGAGGTTTTACCCCAAATCACGTATTTAAGAGGTGATTAAAGCCCAAAAGTACATTCTCTTGTTTTGGTTTGAAAATAAAAAAAAAAAAATTATGATCTCTCTCTTCTCTGTCTCTTTCTTTCTCTGTCTCTTTAAAACTTTAAAAATATTTGCAGAAAGAAAAAGAGTTTTAAAATATTTTCTCATCAAAATCGTATTTCCAATTCTTCACTGGTCTCCATCCCTAGTTACTAGTATCCAGATTGACAAGAGTTTGTTTCCCTGTCTTCCAGTTAGCCCTTGATGTTACACTGTACATTGAGATTTTCAAACAACCTTTGATTATAGAGCTTGTTCTTTGCTTGCTAAATGGGAACATGCCTATCTTTTAGTTTCTTAATTTCTCAGTGCCATTCCATTCTGCCCTTAGTCAGAACGGTTCCCTTTTACTATTCATCAAATTTTATTTCTTCTAGTTATATCAAATCCAGTGCAGTAGATTTTTCTGAGACCTGGACCTCTGCAGAGGTCAGACAGTCAGTTTAAATCTGAGCTTCCTTCAAGTAGTGAAATTCATGGTATAAATGAGAGAAGGATGGATGCAGGGAGAGAGAAAAGGAAAGGAGTGAGAAAAAGAGAGAAAGGAGCAAGATGAGAAAAAGCAGTGAGTAGCCAGAGAGAGAGAGAGAGAGAGAGAGAGAGAGAGAGAGAGAGAGAGAGAGAGAGAGAAATGGTTTTAACAGATTACGGCGAATGTTCTGTTGAGTGTTTCAGGACATATTTCGGAATGTAGCCACCTCTAATGACAGACATGAAGGTAATAGTTAATATTCCATAATTATCAAATGGTCTCGTTTTTCCTCATGTAACAAGACATTTTTGTAAACAGAGATACCACTTTGATTATATGATATATCTTGCTTTAAAACAATTACTTACATTATTGAAGAGCAAATCAACAGAAAGCCAATTAGGACTTTATCCCGGAAATATAGTTGAGATTAGCTTTATTTATTCATCTATAATTAGAAAGTGCTTTATTTTGGGGTTGACAGTTGTGGGTACAGCAATTTTCTGAAGTTTTATAAGATACCTACTTAGCTGGACTCTGCTAGTCTTATGCTGGAGAGTGTCATTCTCTCCAGCTGATACATGACGTGGTAGAAGCTTGGTTTAAAATATAACTTAAACTCTCTTTCTGTTGGTTTGGAGATTTATTATTGACTTTCCCTATAAACTTGCAGCAGATGACTTGACTGAAATAGCATTTTTAGTGATAGCCTAGTAGAGGGAGTCCCCAAGCCTAAGGAGGGGGCTTTGGGAAGATTGTAAACCTCCTTTTCTTCCACTCGCACCTGGACTATACCCAGGTAGACAGGGAAGTTAATGACCTTTTTCTCATATGCCCCACCATTTTCAGTATTTCATTTTTCCTTCCTCCCTACCTTATTTATCCACCTTTCCCAACACACACACACACACACACACACACACACACACACACACACACACACCCACACTTACTTTAGGGTATGGTACCCAGAAAGTAAATAGGCCTTTTTCTTTTTGCCCATTATAGTGTTGAGGCCCTGGAACTTTTTGTTTAGGAATGACTCCCCAATACAATCTAATTTAATATCTAAAAATTTTGAAACAATGCCTGCAGGTATCCTAATGCCATAGCTTTCTCAAATATTTTTGCATCATTTGATAGTGGTCTCTGGTTCATAAAAGTAAAATAATGAGGATGCTGGTAAACTGGAGGGTGGTAGAGTTTGAATATTTGTCCCCGCCCAAATCTCATGTTGAATTGTAATCCTCATTGCTGGAGGTGGTGACAGGTGAGAGGTTTTGGATCATGGCAGATCACTCACAGCTTGGTGCTGTCTTTGTGATAGTGAGTAGATTCTCCAGTGATCTGGTCATTAAATATGTGGCACCTCCTACGCCCACCTTCTGGCTTGTTCCTGCTTTCACCATGTGACATGCCTGTTCCTCCTTCATCTTCAGCCATGATTGTAAGTTTCCAGAGTCATTCACAGAAGCCAAAGCAGATACCAGCATCATAAAGCCTGCAGAACCCTAAGCCAATTAAGCCTCTTTTAAGTTACCTAGTCTCAGATACTACTTTATAGAAATGCAAGAATGGCCTAATACAGAGGGCCTGTAGGGAATTTAGCTAGTTTGTTTACTTTTGACTTTTCAAATTCCTCTTAAATCCAGTCCTCCTTAGGATTTTAGGGATGGTCTCTTTCCTGACAATCCGGTGTTTGGCATTTCAAGAGTACCTTGAAACCTGGGCCAAAAAGAAAGTCAGAGTTAGAAAAGTCTCATCACTTTTTCAGCAAAAGTACTTTCTTTGGTTTTTAATAAAATTTTAGAAGCCCCTCTAGTCAGTAATCTAACATTAAAATGCAGGGGGTATTCTCAACTAGGTAGTTATTGGTTTTTACTATTTAAACTTCATCTTAGTAACCCAACAAAGTTAATCTCATTGTCTGACATTTCCCTATTAGCAACACTCCTTTGGGTCAAAGCAGAATTTATGAGATAATATGTTAGCTGGATACTGACTACAAGTTATTGCCATTGAAAAGTGTGTCTGGGGTAAGGGGACAGGTCCTATCAGGAAGGCTTTATGTCACTATTTCATGTTACTTTTATTGTTTTTATTTGTAATTGACACACAATAATTGTGCATATTTATGGTGTACAGTGTGATGTTTCAATACATGTATACATTGTGTAATGATCATATCTGAGGAATTAGTATATCTATCGTGAAGATCTCATAGAAGTAGAAAATAGAACAGTGGTTACTAGACATTGGCGAGGGTACGAGAGATGGTGAATGAAGAAAGGTTGGTCAAGGGGTCAACGTTACAATTGGAAAAGAAGAATAAATTCTAGTATTCTACGAAGCAATTTGAATCCCACTGAATTCTGCCTCCCAGGGCATAGTGGGGCTGCTAGGCACTGGGCACCATGGGAAGAAAGTGCTAGAAGAAGACTGATTAAAGAAAGATCAAAGGAGTATCTAGGGCCTACCATGTCCTGAGGAGAAGCCCCAGAGGGAACCTGCACTATATTCTATTTCTTGGCTGATGATTGTAATCATTCTGTATTTCACTATAGGATTTCATTTAATTTCTTAGTTTATTTTATTTATTTGTTTTAGAGATGGGGTCTTGCTGTGTTGCCCAGCTTGGTCTCAAATTCGTGAGCTCAAGCAATCCTCCCACCTCAGCCCCTCAAAGTGCTGGGATAATGGGTGTGAGCCACCGCACTTAGCACAGATTCCATTTGGTTTTTTTTAACCATGACTTACCTTATTCTGACTTATTCAGACTAATTTTTTGAAAGTGAGTTGGAGAGTTTAGCAAGACAACTACTTTGACCGTTTCTGTTTGTTGAATTACACTTTTATTTTCCTCTTTCAAATTGTTTGAAATTATCTATTTTCCCATACTCAATGTCTCATTCCAAATTCCTCTCCTTTGTCTGGGAAGCAGAAACCCCTTTAGGGATTATTTTTTTCTGAAAGCTAATGTAGTCTGGCTGATTTTTATACAGAAAATAGGAACAGGTGGAAAGGAGTGTTCTTGATATATTATCCTTGCTATTCAACTTGCATCAAATTCTAAAGGTTATTCAGAATGGCTTGCCAATCGATGGGGAATCCTAGCCTCTCCTCTTAATCCTCATTATTCTACCCACCTCTGGAATGAAGACAGTTACTTTTCTTATTTGGAGAGAAATGTATGAAGAAGCTATTCAGAAAATAGGTACTGTAGTTCTACAAATGGTGACATTATAGTTTAATTTCCCAGAATAATTTGGTCTTGTGTTTCAGTCCATATACTGGTAAGTATATTTGTAAGCATTAATTGATATATGGGTGAAGACTATGAGCTAAAATTTTCTACAGGTGTTATTTCCTAGTCTATTCGTTCTGCAGTATGTCTATTAATGCAGTTGTCTACCTGTTAGAGTTGTTTCTTTGTGGACTGGGTTTATGATGAGGAGATACTTTCTATACATAAATCAGCCTACTGAATTCTGTACTGATTGTATTTTAATCTATGTTTACCCAGACCTTATCCTTTTCAATAACATTGGTGGAAACTGAGGCATCTTAACAGATTCAAAAGTAGACATTGTTATAAAGTACCTTTTCTGTACTAACAAGGACATAGGACTTAGAGGCAGAAGACCAGGGTTTACCTCCTAGCTCTATTACTTATTAACTTTGTGGTTGGGTGAGTTGTTCAGTCTTTCTCCAAATGTTTATTAATCTTCCAAATAGAAAAACAGTCATGGATTGCTTAATGATGGGCATACTTCTAGGCTACAAACTAGTACATTATGTGACTGTACTGAATACTGTAGGCAATTGTAACACAATGGTAAGTATTTGTGCATAGAAACATATAAACATAGAAAAGGTAATACATGGCACTACAGTATGATGGCTACAACCTGACAAGGTAAAAGGAACTTTTCACTTCCATTAAAATCTTATGTAATGGAAGCCCACCAAAGTATATGTAGTCTGTCATCATAGGGAATGTGCATGTAGCAACACTTACCTTGCAAAACTGCTAGGAGGATTAAATTAAACAACATATGTGAGGTTAATCTAGTGACTAGCATGGAACACAGTAAGGGCTTAACATAGATTAAATGTTTGCCAGATTAATTAATTCTTTCCTGGATCATAGAAAATGAAAACCAATTGATCTGTTTGATGTTAACAGATCCCAGTCCCCTGGGATGTATTTCCAGTTTATGCTGACTCAGCCTCAGTACAACTGGGTTGTCATTTACTTCACATGGCTGAACCTCATCTTTCCACTTTATTTACCTCTTTTGAATCATTTATCCTCTATTATCTTCTTTCTGTATTAGGGAGTATATTGGCTTTTTGAAATAGCTATATATACTGTTTATTGACATCTCAGAAAGCAAGGTAACTGATTTGTTAGCAAGCGTTTGGTGACTGTGGTAACTTTTCCTAAGACAGTTTTCTACAGCATTGGCTAAATAATGTGGTATTAGCCTCCCATCTTGGAGGAGCAAACAAATGAAGTGCTAGAGTTCTAACCCCTTTTATTGGGCTTGTTAGAATAGGAGGCAAGTATTCCTGCTCTTCTTTCTCTTGGTCTGCTGTTTGCTGTGTGTCCTTTATGACACCGACTAGGACGTGTCTCTCCTCTGTCAGCATTTCTTGGGTGGGGAGTATAGGGTATTCCATTCTAAATTCTCCAAGAACTCGCTTTTCACTTTCTTATTCTGAGTACTGGTTCTATACTTTGAAGTTGGGTGATCTTGGGCCAGTTCCTTGACTTTTGTGCTCAATTTTCCCATCTGCAAGATCTGGGAAATATTACGTAGCTGGCAACGCTGTTGTGAGGATTGTTAAACTGTGGTTAAAGCACTTAATGGACTGGAAAACACTGTGCAAATATGGTATGAGGGAAGTAGACAATTGAAGAAAAACTTGGAGTCAAAATATGATTCACATGTTCTGAGAGTGGCAAGTGTGGCCAAATCAGAGCCTCTGGTGTTCTTCCCAATTGCCTTCATTTCTTGCTGTCTCCTCTTTTTCTCATTCCTGAGAGCTGTCATCTTTGGGGAACACACAGGCAGGATCAGATAGAGGAAAAGGAGCCATGCAAACTCTCACTATTCTCTCCTGTCTCTGGCATGCTTGCTGCCTCCAGTCCCCAAACTGGTCTTTTCGGCCCCTCTAAATAAGTCAGTGTCATAATCTCCAGAGCCTGTGAATGTTACCTACCTTACGTGACAACAAAGGACTTTGCAAATGTGATTAAGTTAGAATCTATAAGGTGGTGAGATTATCCTGGATTATCTGGGTGGGTCTGATGTAACCACAAGGATCTTAAAGGTGCAGGAGGAGCTAGAGACAGAGGTAATGTTAATATGAAGTAGAGAGACATGGAGATGCCACACCACTAGCTTTGAAGCTGGAAGAAGTTAAGAAATACAAGGAATGTAGCTCTAGATGCTGGAAACGGCAAGAAAACAGATTCTCCCTTAGAACCTTGAGTGAGAGCAGCCCTGTTGACCCCTGGGTTTCAACCTAGTAATACTTATTTCTGATTTCTGCCCTCTAGAATTATAAGCTAATAAATGTGTATTGTTGTAAGCCACCAAATCAGTCATACTTTGTTATAGCAGCAATAAGAAACTAATACGTGAGGAGTGGTGATTAAATGGTATTTGTAGATTTTATGAGTGACTATGTTAAATATTCTCCACATCTTTATCTCTACATCGCTCGTTAACTACTGCCTAAGACCTAAATGCACCAAGCATGACTAACCATCTCAGTATACCTTGTCTTGGCAATGAAAGTCGTGCATTCAGCGAAACCCGTTAGTTTCATCACACAGATCATTGGTCATCCCAGATGAATCCAATTTTTCAGATATTTCTCAGTGTTAGTTACGAAGCTTCTTTCTCCAGGACCTCTTCTGCTGTTTATGTTCCTGCCTTATCACCAATTTTATTAGTTTGAATTCAGGTACCAACTAAGATTTACATGGCTGATTTCTATTTATGTTTCCAACACTAGCCAGGGGCCCCCTCTGTGTCACTTCTCTTTGCCCCATGTTCCGAGTGAATGCTGCTGATGCTTCTGTGGTGAAGTCACCTTCAGTCTCCACCCTCACTGGACTTGGTCATGCTATCATCACACATTCTTGTTCTGGATTTGAGAGACCATGTTTTGCTTTGGAATGTCTGTAAATTTGTCTGCAAAGTTGTGTCTTTCTTGCTTGCACTGTGAGGCAATGGAAGAACATTGAATCACTGCTGTTTGAATGTCACATCCCCAGTCTGGCAGTGTGGGGCATATTGAATTCTCATGAGTGGTATCTCAGTCCAATATTACCCCTCATGCTGAATGCTTATCACTATAAGGGGATCTAATACACAAATATACAAACATAATCAGGAGAGAAATTATTCACAGAAAACAAGAGATTCTCAACTTTACAAAAGACTTAACCTCGTGGTTTACTTAAATAGCAAGTCCCCATAGTGGATTTAAAATGATTTAATTTTGAAAAAAATTTACAGTTTTCAAGGACATTTATGGTGCTAAATGCTGTAAGCCTGCATTAACTCTATAAATGCTATGACTGTCTCAATGTGTGATATTTGAATTCTCTTTATTGAGTTGATGATGCACCTCTGATTTTACAAGGTACTGTGTTCCAAGAAAAAGGCATTTTGTAGCTCTCTAATCTATTCTGATCTCACTCTGATGGGTAAGTTACCAGCCAGTCAGCTAATGACATGGACCCAGTACTAATTGGTAAGCCTCTATGTCCCTGTTTTCTTCTCTGTGGGGATCCCCTCTGTCCCCTTTCTTCCATCAGCAGTAGGGGGCAGTTCATTTTGATTCTCAGATGTATCCCTGCCAAAGGCTTTCAGCAGTTCCAGACCAATATTTTTGTACTCATTCTCAATTCCCCTTATTGCCAGGCTAGCCCTGACCTTTCCCTTCCATTCTCATAATTGGCCAGCTGTCTTATTCTGAGAGCCAGTCTTTACTTTGTATCTTGGCTCTGATTAATGTCTTGTTCCCAGTGCTTAAGACCTTACTTACCTTGGTAGCCTGCCCAATGTCTTCATTCCCCTGAGATTGCCCCAGTCTAGATTTTGTCAGCACCTCTGCCACTCCCACCACAGTGTGGGATCTCAGTCCAATATTACCCCGGAATTCTAGCCCAGTGATTAGGCCCTACTAGCTTCTCACAGGTCAGTAGACAGTTAGCTTTAGGGACTATCTAAATATCACCATTTCTTTGGATTTTCTGTTTCCATGTAAATAATCTGAGCTCAGGATCTATGTCTCACTTATCTTAATTTTCCTAGTATTCTCTTCAAGTCTTTTCATCTACTCAGTGAAGTTTATTCAATAGATGAGACTCTAAACAAATGAATGGATGAGCAAGTGAACTGATACGTGAAATACCAATCAGGAGACAGCTATTAATTTTGCATTGGGCCCGCTGATTCCAACTGATAGCTATTACCTATTGTTCATCCTTTAGATGTCCTGCTCTGCCTGCCAGATTGGATATCCTCCCATCACTTGCAGCTGGGTATACCCTTTGAAGTCTCTAGCCAAACTTAATATGTAGATTTTTGCCAGGACATGGCTTTACCCAATGCATCCCTTGTCTTCAAGGGGTCTGTGTTTTATTAGGGGCATTCAAGACAAATGTAAATCAGCACAGAGAGCTGTGATTAACTGGTGAAGAATTTCTGGATTCATTTGAGGATACTATAGCTATGTTACTCCCAAAAGGATTCATTCATTCATTCAAAAAATTTTTCAGAGCACCTGTTTATTTGTCAGGGTCTTAGAGAAAAGAGAGGGCATTCTTCTGTTGGGATAATTTTTTGAGGATTTATGTTCATAGGGACTAATTAAAAAGGTGTGGGTGAGGAGTAAGGCAGCATAAGGGATAATCAGCAGTGAGGCATTAGTAACTGTGGAGGTGCTGCCACATAAAGATGAAGGTCCAAAAGAGGAGGGGACAGTGTGTATACCACAACCTGAAGGAAAGAGTGGAGGAGAGGTGTACTTGTTGAGAAGAGTAGTAATTTTTTATCAAGGAACACAGCTAGCCCAAGGTGACCCTGCAGTGAGGGGATCAGGAGAATAAATGCTGTAACCTTACACTTTTTCCTCCCTCCAATTTCGTATTGGAACTTCTCTTTAGCTGAGCCAAACTGGCAGCTAGAGGGCAAAGGATCCTTACAATGGCAGACAGCAAGGTAGAAAAACATAAAGAGAGGTGCTGAGGTTGGAGGGGCATGTAAAAAGAAGATATCTAATACACCTTGCTATGTGTATAACATTGAGCTAAGTGCTGAGAACCTTCTAGGAAGCATCAAGCCTTCTTCATCAAGAATATTGAAGAAGAGGGGAAAACATCAATTATGTGACAAGAAAGAGAAAAGCCATTATTATTGTCTTGAAGATAATTTTAATTAATTTTAATTAATTCAAAACAACAGACATACACAAAGAAGGCAATTCAAGACAACTACTTGGCCCACACAATTCCAATCCCTTTTATTAGTTTAGGGTTCTCCTTGTATTCAGATTTCTTCTCTGAATCTCCCTTGAGGACCAAATGTGGATAAAAGTTTTGATTTTGCCTGCTTGACTGACATTCAGCAATTGTTAAAGATGCGTCCCAGCCAGCAATAGTTCCTACCTTGACCTTGCTCTTTGAAAGCTGGTGATTGGTGGACACCAGTCTTTCTTGTGTTGCATGACCTCTGGGATATAACTCTATCCTGTGTGGATCCTAATACTAATATGCTAATTAGTTTCCTTAGGATATTTGGTTCATTCATTCTCCTTTTTGCTTACTATAGGTTGAGCTATAGGGAGGTAATTAGAGATAAAGATCAATAGCAATGGGAGCATTGGCCCCATTGGAATGAAATCACTGGAGTAGTTATAATAGAAAGTTCTATGATTACCCTGAGGTTTGCAAGAAGGATGGCAGCTGCTATAAGGACTGTAGTCAGAGTGAACTAGCAACAAAGTAGTCATCAAGCCCTGGTAAAACAAAATACTCATTGGATTAACAGATAATATAATGTTGGAAGTTGGCTGGTTCTACAATAAGAATTTGTGGGGATTATGCAAACTGGAGAGCACTCATGCAGTTTAAGAGCATTCACATACATGATTTAGAATAATATCGTGCAGTCCAAACAAAGCATGTCTGGACTTCAGGCCCACGTTTTATGACTTCTGAATTCTGTGTGACTAACAACTGTGAAAGTGATTAGAGGCCAAGAACAGGAAAGGGGAAAATGTGGTAAGATGACTGTATGGTATTGTGGATAGCAGAAAGGTAGGAAAGGATTCTTAATGCTCAGTTGAAGAAAAACTCAGAAAAATATTCTCAGAGAAGATGGCTGGCATGTTGTCATCGTATTCTGATGCTACCTTAGGGCCAGTTTCTTACGCCTTGTTTACTGCTAGATTTCTGGGAACAGTTTACAAAAGAACAATATATCCTTTCCTACTCAAACTGTCACAGGAGAGATTTAGGGAATCACACCTAACAAGCAGGAGATAGCTTAAGCTATTTTCATAACTATAAGAAATTTATATAACTTCCTAGAAAACTTAATTTGTGAGTTATGAATTGTGTTACTTTAAAATTTAATGAAATATTTTTCTAAGCTGCCTTGATGTTAGTAAATCATAAGATTAGCATTAATTTGGCAGTAATATATTGAACCATTCTATTCTCTGGTTAATTCTGTGCGACCAAATTTTCCACCTTCTTCTTTAATATGCTCTATTTGATGACCAATCGTATGTGTACCCACCTACTTCCACACCCAGAATACATTTGTTAAATTATTTCTATTCTGAAAGCCCTTGGAATTGTTTTGGGGTTACAGCAGTTGAAGGAATTTGAATATAGAAGAACCAAGATAGGATTGTCAGAACTTGGAATCGGCCCTGGCCAGGAGACACTTAGATGCTAAATGCAGCCAAATAGAGGAGTCTGACAGAAACCATAAATCTATGCAGAAATGGAAGCAAGTCCAAAAGGGTCAACATAAGCCATGGGGTAACAGGGATGGTTTACAGTCTAGAGAGTCTAACACTACCAGTGGCTAGTTGTAGCCAGGAGGGTTGGTGACCACCAACCCTAAGACACAGGCCGATGGTATTTAGCTATTTCAAAGCATGTGCAAATACACAGAGCTATTCTGGTGGTAAGAACAGGTGGTCAAAGACTTAGATATCAAAGGCAGAGATATTAGGATAATTGGGTAATTCTCCAACCTGGTTTTCTACCATATATCTTAGGTAATACGTTGGACAGCCCAGAGTGAAAGCCTGACTCTCAAATAGCCTATTTACACTATAAGACAATTATTCCAAAATGTGCCTGGGACAGCTTTATGTGCAGACATGAATTGGCTAATGCTGATGTCTTCCCAGAAATGAACGAATCTTACCAAATTTAGACAGTGACGTTGAGAGCGTTTTATAGGCATTCTGAAACATAACTCTTAGGAATTATCCACTTGTCATGGCTTTTTGCCATTGGTTCTGAAGGAATGTCATGCATCAAAAACTCCTGCATATTTTAATAATTTTCTGGGGGAATAGAAGTAAACTTATATATTAAGTAGTCCAAATGACGTACTCAGACTTTATTTTCCCACTGAATTAAACTGCTTTAATTATTTTTACTTAGTTCGATCACACAGATTTGATTTATTCACTTATTTTGTGCAAGTATGACGGAAAGAAAAAAGAACCTTAACATTTATTGAATATTTACAAAGTGCAAGGCATTGTACTGTCTACCTACATTATTGCCTCAGTAACATACTTAGATAGGAATTGTTACCTTTATTTTAGAAATAAGGCAACTGAAGGTAAGAAGGGTGGAGTAGCTTGCCTAAAGTCACACAGCTGGAAAATGGCAGAGCCAAGATTGGAGCTACCATATATTTGTTTCTAGCGTGACATTCTTTTCATCATAAGCTGTATTCTTGAGAAGATTTTGTTAGGTTACGGCAATCTGAATCAAACTCAATGACAGTAGAAGTGTAACTCATTTTGTAAGAGGGCACTATGCATGTACTAGACACATGACAGATGTTTCTCAACTTACTAAATAGCTGAATATTTGAAAATACAGTGGTTTAACAGTAACTCTCACATAAGAATTGTTTTGTAGAGAACCATAAGTAAAATAAAACCTTTCTCAGTTTTAGTCTGAGATTTAACCTCTTGGATTTTAATTACTGCATTTTTTATTACCCGATGGTGCTTCTGCATTTTAATCATCATCAGCTTTCAGTAACTAATACCAGTGTGTATCAGTAATAAGCTTTGCTTTATGAATGAATTAATGAATGTATCAGCCATCTTTTCCCCGAAGGAGATGTTAATGACATTTCCTGAAACACAATGAGGCTAGTGAGTCTTCGGAATGTGAAAATTTAAATCTATAATTTTAATCTGTAGACTGCATTTTATTTCACACTGGGGGGAACTCCAATGTTACTTTTTTATTATTTTCTTAGTTGTTTCTTTTGAATCCCAAGATTCAAGTAATGCTTTGAAAAATATGAGAAGCTAAATGCCACATTTACAATTGTTTTTGAAAGGCCTAACCTTTATTAAAGTAACTGGGTAAATACAATTCAAAAGGGTTTACTTCTTTTGTAAATTAAACGGTATGTTTGTAGACTGAAAGGTCAGTTTCTCAGCAGAGTCTGGTTTTCAAAAACTATCACTTTTTGCTGCGATAAATCAAGAAAGGTAATTTGTTTTACATGTATGATACATAAGCCATAATCCTGTTCATCTGATTTCAAGCTCAGTTACTTGTGACAAGAGAGCACTTTTATGATAAAGTGTAAATGCTGGCTTCTGAAGACAGATGTAAAAGAACTTTGAACTGAAATATTTAGTTTCCTACACTCAAATAACTGAATTTATATTTTGAGATATGTAATCCAATCATGCTCTACATGTCACTTTTGGTCTTTTTAGTCATTTCATACCTTGCTACAGAAAATACTATTATTCTTCTTTTCATTAAAAAGAAAAATCACTTTTCCCTTTTTATTATCCAAAAAAAAATTCTTTGAAAATCAAATGCCACTTTAAAACCTCTCTCTCTTTCATGGACACACACACACACACACACACACACACACACACACACACAAACACAAATTCTCTCTCTGTCACACACACACACACACACACAAACACACAAAATTCTCTCTCTGTCACACACACACACACACAAACACAAATTCTCTCTCTGTCACACACACACACACACACACACACACACACACACACACACACAGAGAGAGAGAGAGAGACAGACAGACAGACAGAGAGAAGATGCCTCCTGCTGGCTTTGGTTGCAGGTATTTGTTTTGGATCCGGACTCAGTTTTGAAATCCCACTACTTAAGAAATCCATGAGGGAAATCATGCTTTGAGACTGCTAGCTTTGAGAAGAGCCTGCCCAAAGCAAATTTAATTGAGAGGTAAAGTCTTAGGCTTGATTCACTTCTGGGTTGTAAAGGTTTTTGTTGGTTTCATACAGACAAACAGGTAGCCATCTATAAAATGGTTGGGCTACATGAATAATAAGGACAAATACTAAATGTTAAGTAAATGCTAAATACAAATAATTGTAAACACTTGTTTCAACAAGGATATTTGAGCAACTGTTAATCTTAATATGCTTTATTTTTTGTCATGGTAGGAGTTTAGTTTAGTTCAACATGTTAATTAATCACTTATGTGATAGGTTTTGTATTCAGGACTGGGGATTCAGAGAAAATAAGTTACCAGCTGTCTCTTCTTTTTCTTTCTTCTCAATTCACTTTTCTTGGCCACAGATTTATTTTTATTTTTAAAATTTATTTATTTATTTATTTATTTGTGTCAGCAAAATGTGTGAAAACTTCCATTCTACAATCTTAGATTGGGTAATTACTGGCTTTTTTTTTTTTTTTTTTCAATTGTTGATGATCTCAGGCTTGCCTTAAGGACAGATAAGTTTGTGGCACATTCTTATCCTAGCACTATAGATCATTAAAAGTCTGAGGTACAACAAATCATATTACCTCTCTGAACTTACATTAGATTAATTTAGTATTCTTTTGTTATAGTTCTCATTATAACAAAAGTCATAGTAAGATAGGATTAACTTAGTATTTTTTGTTACAGTTCTTACCTTGCTTTGTTTGCCCAAAATATTTAGCTCAGTCTTCTCATAATTTAACCTCACAACAAACGTGTTTATTGCAGCAGCATTGGGTTGAATTACATTCAACCAATATTGCTATTTTACAAAAGCACTCTGCTAGCCCCTGTGGGCAATACAACAGTAAGTTCCAATCCTTTCCTCCAGGCTCTCCCAGGCTTGGCTGGGGAGAAGATAATTATGCAAGTAAGTATAATAAGGCAGGATGTAAGAAATGTCATAACAGGAATGAACAAAATGCTACGGCAGTTTAAAGGAGGGAGAGATCCCATGTAAATGAAATGTTCCTGGGGATTGTGGCATTTGAGATGGGCTTTGGAGAATGGGTATGATTTAATAGGCAAAGATGCACAGAAGGCCTGTCTAAGCAAGAGTCAGAGCAAAAATCTGGCACACATAAGGAATGTTTTTCTGCAATGCAGAATTCCTGTAGGGTATGGTGGGAGATCAGCCTGGAAAGAGAATTTGGAATCATATTGAACAAGGCTTTGCATGCTGAGCTGAGGAATTTGTAGTTAAATCTGTAGGCAGGGTAGGCATAGCATTAAAGATTTTTAAAACATTTATTTACTTAACAGAGAATGACATGCTCAAATACTTTTTTGCAAGGAAAATGATCTAACAGTTTGTGTAGGCTGGATAGAAAGGAGAAAGCCACTCCACTTCAAAATGACCACTAAAACCTTCCCCCACCACCCCGATGCAGTAGAAATGCAGCCTCATTTTAGAAACTCCAGAAAATAAAGAGAAGCACAAAGAAACTAACATGCAATTTCATCATCTAGTCTTATGCATTATTTACATTTTAATGTATCTGCTGCATTTATTTTTATTTTTCTATGTATGTATGGTGTTGTATGAAGTCTGCTTATTCTGCCTCCTAATAGACTTGGAACAATTATCCAGGCCTTTCAGTGAGCACAAAACTGTGTTTTAAAAGGTAAATTGTGTTAGTTTTGAGAACAGACAGTAAGTTTACAGTGACATCAAGTAGAGGTCTTGCTAAGCTTGCTTTAATAAATATAAAAATTGCTTGTAAATAGAATGCTAATTACTTGATTACAGTTAATGATACTATAGTATCTAATTTTTATAAGTAGGTTCAACATGCAACTATATCATATTTCTTCCATTGTTAGCTCACCAATATTTAAAAAATATTAGTATAATATTAATCCATAACTTTGTTTCGATCCAGATTTTCAAGAATTCCAAGTTAGTGCGTTCCAAATTGATACTGATTATTTTTAGCCTTAGCAAGTTTATTTAGAAAGAGAATTTTTCACTTCTCCTTGTGTTTTTTTTTTCTTTTTACTGGACACTGCATTAACCTTTTTCTGGCCAGTTCCTCTCTATTGTTAATGCTTCAGTTATTTGGAGGGACTATTATGATAGTCCAGTGGGATTTTAAAGCACCTGAGATGGCACAAATTAAACAGAAATTGTACTTATTTATCAGAAAAATGTAGCTGTTAAGGGGTCTCGGAGACTTCAATATTATAGAGTGATTGTTTTCTTAAATAAGATTTGTTTTCCAGTATTTTGTTATTTAAGTGAAGGATTACAAAAACCACTTCACCACCCCTCTTTTGCTTATTAATCCCTTAAATTCAGCTTTAGTGTCCCCCACCTTATGGTTCATGGTACTGCTTCAGTTGTATAAACTGATGTCCTATCTGTCATGGACTTTCAACTAATATGATGTTTTAGTGCTGCTTTCTCAGCTTAGCTTGTCAGCGGCTATCCCTGGACCCCCATCTGCTTTATAGCCCTGTGTTTCATAAGCAGAATGTGGCTCCACCAGGCTTGTGTGGATGATACTATAAACTCTGTTGTAATGGCTCATAGGATTAGATAGAGGCTATTATACATCTAGCCTGGAATGCTAATGTTTAAAATTAGGCATGGAATTTGTAAACTGTAATGAAATGGAAAGAAATGACTTTCAGATGTATTTTGGCCCTGTGCTATGTAATCACAACAATAATGTATCAGAGAACATTATCCTTCTCCCTCTCATGATTAAATGCTGAACTCTTCCTTAACTAGACTATTGAATAGTGTGTGTAAATCTCAGTGTCCCTTAAGCATTATTAATGCCATAAAGCTGGGATGCTGTAATTACTAAATATTTCTCCCTTTTTGAATTACTTGCCCTTTCTGGGCTGTCTCTGTGACATTAGTACATTAGTGCTGATCCAATCTCAGACCTTCAGCCTTTTCCCCTTCATAAATATATTTTTATTTAAAGAGGTGATAAGAATGCATTTAGCACATTTCCCTTAAATAACAAGGTTGATAAAATGAAGCCATTTCTGCTCAAAAGGTCTCTGAAAGAGAAGCCTGTAAATTGTTATGCAGGATAACATGTTACACAGGATTTAAAAGGAGTATAACATACCTTAACATGGAAACACATACAGATGGAAAGCATATAAATTATGGATTGATTTACTATATCACAAACTTTAATTTTGCAAAGGGACTCTGAGATTCTTAAAAAGGTGAGCACTTCTTAAGGCACGTAAGTTTTTAATGACAGGTTGTTGCTTATTTGGCGACCACTGGGGACACAAGTTAAGAGAAAGTTAAAATGTAGGAATTACTGCTTATGGAAGATTTATGAGCACAAGTCACCTTGTTTCTGAATTTAGAATATAAGCCAATGAGGAAAACAGAAGGCTATTAAATTTATCTTTCTTGAGCACCTACTATGTTTTATGCACTTTATACATGTGATTTTATCTAATTCTTGGATCAACTCTATGAATTATATGGTAGCTTCACAGATGAACAGATCAAAGATTGCTCAGAGTTGCACAGCAAGTGGTGACACTGATTAAAATGCATTTTTCTTCAAGGATTGTACTCTCTATACATTATAAATGAATGGGATTGACTTAGAAAATTTCCATGTATGTGTATCTTTTTTCAGACTCAGAACCAATATATTCAATAAGGGACACATGCATGGATAAACATGATTTTAAATCTTTGAAACTTCATTCAGTACATGGCCCAAAATTCTTTCCCCAGCTGCTGTTCATTCAGTATGGTCTCCAAGAACTTAATTTAATAGAAAGGAACATCTACTGTGACAGTGATAAAAAAAAAATTCCAAAGCCAAACAGAGAAGATTTCTAAATTTGTTTCTGCTTGAGATGATTTGTGTAGGCATTCCCTTTCATTAAGGTGACTGATTGGTATCACTCTTAAATTCAAGTTTCGCAGTTTCTTGACAATTCCAGTTAAAGTGCATTTATTAAGACAATGGGGTTTGGTAACAGGAACATGGATATTGGAGTCAAACAAGATTAGGATCTAATTCCTCTTTTCCCAGTCATTGGCTGTAAAACCTTGGTAAAATCACTTAACCTCTCTGAGCGCCAGTTTCCTCATCTGTTCCTCATTTTTTATTAGAAGAATAAAGAAAACTAAGTTTCCTTAGGTGAAATCACCTCCCCTCCACTTTCATTCCTAATCATAGGAGAATTTCAGCCAATCATACCCCTAATAACATGGATAGCCCCTGTAATGATACGTAATTAGGTTAATGAGATTCATCCCTAATAATTTTAGGGCAGAGAAACTGTTTTCACCTGGATGTGAAACTGAGACATATGAGTCTAGAACTGCTGAGTTTATGATCACAGGAAGTTAAGACTGTCTCAGAATAAAACAAATCCAAGCTAAGAAACTGAGAGAATCATCTGGTGATACCGTCTGAGTCCCTGCATGAAGCTGTCCCTGAGGTTAGCAAAAAGCTACCCTTGAGGTTTTCATTAATATAAACCAACAAATTCCTTTTAAAAAATTCTTTTTAAAAGACTAGCTTGAGATGAACGTTTTCTCCGCTGTAATCTAGATACAGTAGTTCGAAATTTTATAAGGTCTTATAAGGTTGTGTCTGTAAGAATTAAGTAAAATATTGTTTGAAAATTACCTTGTACAGAATTTAAGGTATAACAGTCTATGAAGGTTATCTTTTCTCTTCCTTCAACAGTGTCCCTAGGGCATGGGTCCAACAGGAGCTACTATTTAATTCCAAAGATATTTGGTGTCTCTGTGTGACTTAGCAGACCTTTGTACAGGGAGAGATGAGAGTCATTTAGCAGTGATCAGTAGCTGAGTGGCACTACTTTTCTTTCTTCCTGATATTCCTACACAGACCATAGACCATCACAATGAATCAGTGAATTCTTACCAATGCCCAAGCCCTAAAGTAGATTTTTATTTGTCTTTATACAGAAGTTTTTTTTTTTTTTTTTTTTTTTTTTTTTTTGAGACGGAGTTTTTGCTCGTTACCCAGGCTGGAGTGCAATGGTGCGATCTTGGCTCACTGCAACCTCCGCCTCCTGGGTTCAGGCAATTCTCCTGCCTCAGCCTCCTGAGTAGCTGGGATTACAGGCACGCGCCACCATGCCCAGCTAATTTTTGTATTTTTAGTAGAGACGGGGTTTCACCATGTTGACCTCGATGGTCTCGATTTCTTGACCTCGTGATCCACCCGCCTCGGCCTCCCAAAGTGCTGGGATTACGGGCTTGAGCCACCGCGCCCAGCTTATACAGAAGTTTTTTAAACAAAGGTCTACTTCAAATCCTGGGCATTGATGGAAAAACAATGACTTAGATGTATCTGAATCAGAAAGAAGCACTTGTGAGTTTCTGTAATCACGGTCTTAGGTTAATCTATTCTTTATTCATTTTTAAATTTTCCATGCTTTTAAAATAAATATTAACTTTGGACACTTGCTCATAACTAACATTTGCTTCAGGAGTTCGGTTTGCTCGTCAACAACCTGAGGATAATTGGACTGTCAAATATCTGAGGTCTCTTTCAGCTCTCGCACTAGGGGACTGATGGCTGACTGCATGTGCGGTTGTCAAGATTACAGGCTTGGAGGCAAGCAACCTGGGTTTTAATTTAGTTTCCACCCCTTATTGGTAATGTGATTTGGAATAGGTTACTTAACCTCTCTAGGCTTTGGTTTTTCAACCCATAAAATGAGTATAAAAATAGTAACTCGTATGGTTAGTGTAAGATTAAATGTAAAATACTTTGCAAAACTGTCATGCAATAAGCGCTTAAAAATGAAAACTATTTCAGGGAGGATTAAGTTCAGCTACATTAAAAAATTTTAAATTTATGTATGTATATATATATATATATTGTTGCACTTTAGGTTCTGGGGTACATGTGCAGATCATGCAGGGTTGTTGCATAGGTACATACATGGCAATGTGGTTTGCTGCCTCCATCCCCTCGGCACCTATATCTGGCATCTTTCCCCATGTTATCCCTCCCCAACTCCCTACCCGCATCTGTCCCTCCCCTAGTCTCCCCCAACATACCCCAGTGTGTTGTGATGCTCCCTTCCTGTGTCCATGTGTTCTCATTGTTCAACACCCACCTATGAGTGAGAACATGCAGTGTTTGATTTTCAGTTCCTGTGTCAGTTTGCTGAGAATGATGGTTTCCAGATTCATCCATGTCCCTACAAAGGACACGAACTCATCGCTTTTTATGGCTGCATTATATTCCATGGTGTATATGTGCCACATTTTCCTTGTCCAGTCTACATTGATGAGCATTTAGGTTGCTGCCAGGTCTTTGCTATTGTAAACAGTGCCGCAATGAACATACATGTGCATGTGTCTTTATAATAAAACAATTTATAATCCTTTGGGTATATACCCAGTAATGGGATTGTTGGGTCAAATGGAATTTCTATTTCTAGGTCCTTGAGGAATCACCACATTGTCTTCCACAATGGTTGAACTAATTTGCACTCCCACCAACAGTGTAAAAGTGTTCCTGTTTCTCCACTCCTCTCCAGCATCTGTTGTCTCCAGATTTTTTAATGATTGCTATTCTAACTGGCATGAGATGGTATCTCAATGTAGTTTTGATTTGCATTTCTCTAATGACCTGTGATGATGAGCATTTTTTTCATATGTTTGTTGGCCTCATATATGTCTTCTTTTGAAAAGTGTCTGTTCATGCCCTTTGCCCACTTTTGAATGGGTTTGTTTGTTTCTTGTAAATCTGTTTTAGGTCTTTGTAGATTCTGGATATTAGCCCTTTGTCAGATGGGTACATTGCAAAAATTCTTTCCCATTCTGTTGGTTGCAGGTTCACTCTAATGATTGTTTTCTTTGTTGTACAGAAGCTCTGAAGTTTAATTAGATCCCATTTGTCTATTTTGGCTTTGTTGCCATTGCTTTTGGTGTTTTAGTCATGAAGTCCTTGCCTATGCCTATGTCCTGAATGGTTTTGCTTAGGTTTTCTTCTACGGTTTTTATGGTGTTGGGTCTTATGTTTAAGTCTTTAATCCATTTGGAGTTAATTTTAGTGTAAGGTGACAGGGAGGGGTCCAGTTTCTGCTTTCTGCACATGGCTAGTCAGTTTTCCGAACACCATTTATTAAACAGGGAATCCTTTCCCCATTGCTTGTTTTTGTCAGATTTGTCAAAGATCAGATTGTTGTAGATGTGTAGTGTTGCCTCTGAGACCTCTGTTCTGTACCATTGGTCTATATCTCTGTTTTGGTACCATTATCATGCAGTTTTGATTACTGTTGCCTTGTAGTATAGTTTGAAGTCAGGTAGCGTGATGCCTACAGCTTTGTTCTTTTTGCTTAGGATTGTTTTGGCTCTGCAGGCTCTCCTTTGATTCCATATGAAGTTCAAGGTGGTTTTTTTTTTCCAGTTTTGTGAAGAAGGTCATTGGTAGCTTGATGGGAATAGCATTGAATCTAGAAATTACTTTGGGCAGTATGGCCATTTTTACGATGTTGATTCTTCCCAACCATGAACATGGAATGTTTTTCCATCTGTTTATGTCCTCTCTTATTTCCTTGAGCAGTGGTTTGTAGTTCTCCTTGAAAAGGTCTTTTACATCCTTTGTTAGTTGTATTCCTAGGTATTGTATTCTGTTTGTAGCAATTGTGAATGGGAGTTCACTTTTGACTTGGCTCTCTTTTTGTCTGTTATTGATGTATAGAAATGCTTGTGATTTCTGCACATTGATTTTGTATCCTGAGACTTTGCTGAAGTTACTTATGAGAGCAATATCATCCTAATACCAAAACTGGGCAGATATGCAACTAAAAAAGAAAATTTCAGGCCAATATCCGTGATGAACATCAATGCAAAAATTTTCAACAACATACTGGCAAACAGAATGCAACAGCAAATCAAAAAGCTTATTCATTATGATCAAGTAGGCTTCATTCCAGGGATGCAAGTCTGGTTCAACATACGCAAATCTATAAATGCTATCCATCAGATAAACAGAACCAAAGGCAAAAACCACATAATTATCTCAATAGATGCAGAGAAGGCCTTCAACAAAATTTATCAGCTCTTAATGCTAAAATCTCTCAAAAAATTAGGTTATCGATGGTATGTATCACAAAATAATAAAAGCTCTTTATGACAAACCCACAGCCAATATCATACTGAATGGGCAAAACCTGGAAGTATTCCCTTTGAAATCTGGCACAAGACAAGGATGCCCTCTCTCACCACTCCTATTCAATATAGTATTGGAGGTTCTAGCCAGAGCAATCCGGCAAGAAAAAGAAATAAAGGGTATTCAATTAGGAAAAGAGGAAGCCAAATTGTTTCTATTTGCAGATGATATGTTTATATATTCAGAAGACCCCATCGTCTCAACCTCAAATCTCCTGAAACTGATAAGGAATGCTGAGTTTTTATCAAAATTGTTTCCCCTTTAGACTTACTCATAGGATAAAAATGAGTTTATCATATAAGTAAAATGATGCATTATTGATATAAAGTATATAGATTTAAAACCGTCTGTGAATTTTTGGGTAAAAGCCGATTGATGATAATTACCATTCTTTTTATCGTATTTTTGAATTAAAGTAGTATTTTATTTAGTAATTTTGCATAAATGAGTTTGAGCTGTTGGTCTTCTTTCCTTGTACTTTCATTTGATAATCATTTATTGTGTATGTATCATATTTCAGGAAGTATGATAGGCATGGATGCTCTTTCTGTTTATAAGCCACAGATTTCTTATGTGTGTTATGTAAATGTAAAAACACCATATAGTGTTGAGATTATAATAACTTCATAAAGTAAATTAGAACATTCTATATCCTTTTAAGTTATTTGTGACAATTTATATAAGGTAGTAATTATCTATTTTCTTAATGTCTGAAATAACATATCTATAAAATCAGTTTTTTTAGAAAACCTTAACTTCAGGGGTACATGTGCAGATTTGTTAGATAGGTAAACTTGTGTCATGGGAGTTTGTTGTAGAGATTATTTCATCACCCAAGTACTAAGCCTAGTACCCATTAGTTATTTTTCCTCATCTTCTTCCTCCTGCCTTCCACCTTCCCATAGATGCCAGTATGTGTTGGTTCCCTCTATGTGTCTATGTGTTCTCATCATTTAGCTCCCACTTATAAGGAGAACATGTGGTATTTGGTTTTTTCTTTCTGTGTTAGTTTGCTAAGGATAACGACCTCCAGCTTCATCTATGTCCCTGCAAAGGACATGATCTTGTTCTTTTTTTATGGTTGCATAGTATTTTATGGTGTATATGTTTCACATTTTCTTTATCCAATCTGTCATCGATAAGCATTTAGGTTGATTTCATGTCTTTGCTATTGTGAATGGTGTCACAGTGAACATTCATGTGCATGCATCTTTATAGCAGAATGATTTATATTGCTCTGAGTATATACCCAGTGATGAGATTGCTGGGACAAATGGTAGTTCTGCTTTCAGCTCTATGAAAAATTACCATACTGCTTTCCACAATGGTTAAACAAATTTACACTCCCACCATGTATAAGCAATCCTTTTTTTCTGCAGCTTCCCCAGCAGCTGTTATTTTTTGTCTTTTTACTAATAGCCATTCTGACTGGTGTGAGATGGTATCTCCATTGTGGTTTTCATTTGCATTTCTCTAATGATCAGTGATGTTGAGGTTTTTTTTTCCCATATGCTTGTTGGTCACAAGTATGCCTTGTTTTGAACAGTGTCATTTCATGTCTTTTGTTCTTTTTAAAATGGGGCTGCTTGTTTTTTCCTGTAAATTTGTTTATGTGCCTTATAGATGCTGGATATAAGATCTTTGTCAGATGGGTAGATTGTAAAATTTTTCTCCCATTCAATAGGTTGTCTGTTCACTCTGCTGATAGTTTCCTTTGCTGTGCAGAAGCTCTTTAGTTTAATTAGATTCCATTTGTCAATTTTTGCTTTTGTTAGGATTGCCTTTGGCATCTTTGTCATGAAATCTTTGTCCATTTCTAGGTTTAGAATCATATTGCCTAGGCTGTCTTCCAGGGTTTTTATAGTTTTTGATTTTAGATTTAAGACTTTAATCCTTCTTGAGATAATTTTTGTATATGGTGTAAGGAAGGGGTTCAGTTTCAGTGTTCTGCATATGGCTAGCTAGTTATTCCAGCACCATATATTGAATAGGGAGTCTTTTCCGCATTGCTTGTTTTTGTCAGGATTGCCAAAGACCAGATAGCTGTAGGTATGTGGTCTTATTTCTGGGCTCTTCATTCTGTTCCACTGGTTTATGTATCTGTTTTTGTACCAGTACCATACTATCTTGGTTACTGTAGCTCTATAGTGTAGTTTGAAGTCAGATAGCATGATGCCTCCAGCCTCGTTCCTTTTGCTTAGGATTGTGTTGGCTATTTGGGCTCTTTTGGTTCCATGTGAATTCTAAAATAGTGTTTTCTAGTTCTGTGAAGAATGTCAACGGTAGTTGAATGGAAATAGCTTTGAATCTATAAACTCTTTTGAGCAGTAGGGGCATTTTAACAATATCAGTTTTTCTTTTGTATATATATATTTTAAGTTCTGGGGTCCATGTGCAGATCATGCAGGATTGTTACATAGGTATACACATGCCATGGTGGTTTGCTGCATCCATCACCCCATCAACTACATTAGGTATTTCTCCTAATGCTATCCCTCCCAAATCCCCCCACGCTGCTGTCCCTCTTCTACCGCACCACCCCCCAACAGGCCCCGGTGGGTGATGTTCCCCTTGCTGTGTCCATGTGTTCTCATTTTGCTTATCTATGAGCATGGAAGGCTTTTCTCTTTTTTTGTGTCATCTCTGATTTCTTTGAGCAGTATTTTGTAGTTCTTCTTATAGAGAGTTTTCACATCTGTTGGTAGCTGTATTCCTAGGCATTTTATGTTTTTATGGGAGTTTAAGTGGGAATGCATTCCTGATTTGGCTCTAGGCTTGACTGTTGTTGGTTTATAGGAATGTTAGTGATTTTTGCCCATTGATTTTGTATGCTGAGACTTTGCTGAAGTTGCTTATTAGCTTAAGTAGCTTTTGGGCTGAGACTATGAAGTTTCTTAGATACAGTGTCATGTCATCTGCAAACAGGGATAGTTTGACTTCCTCTTTTCCTATTCGAATGCCCTTTATTTCTTTCTCTTTTCTGATTGCCCTGTCCAGAGCTTCCCATACTGTGTTAAATAGGAGTGATGAGAGAGGGTATCCTTGTCTTGTAATGGTTTTGAAAGGGAATACTTTCACCTTTTGCCCATTGAGTATGATGTTGGTTGTGGTTTGGTCATAGATAGTTCTTATTATTTTGAGGTATGTTCCTTCAATACCTAGTTTACTGAGAGTTCTTAACATGAAGAGTGTTGAATTTTATCAACACCCTTTTCTGCATTTATTGAGATAATCACGTGGTTTTTGTCTTTAGTTCTGTTTATTTAATGAATCACATTTATTGATTTATGTATGTTGAACCAACCTTGCATCCCAGGGATGAAGCCTACTCGATTGTGGAAATCACTAACTTTTAAAAAGTAAGTGTTTAATACTTTAAAAATATTTTGTTTCTCTATTTTTGCTGCAATTATTTTTTGAGGTTATATAAAAATTTGGTAGATCATATTTTACTTGAAAACCAGCTATATTTTGAAGATTTTGAAGGTTATTATTATAATGCAGATCCCTCCTTATGAAAGACAACATCAGGAGTGGGGAAGAACACTTTTTTCTCAATAAGATGCCTAATATTTTTCTTGTGTTTAAGGTTTTGTTTATATATTTTTATCCTGCAAGCATTTTTAAATTAGGAAAATAAAAAGATTGTATTTAAAAAATTTAAATTATGACTTAAAATCATGTTGAAAAGATTGGATATTTTATTCAAGCAGATGATGGACTTTGAGGATACTGGCTAGCAAGATAACTTTAAATATAGCAGCAATTAGATTTATCTGAGCAAAAAAAGGAACACAGAAAAATATACTGTGAAGAATATTCCATACATTCTGATTTGATAAATAGAAACCCTGAACACTTGACATTTATTATGATTTTTTTCAAGGGAAACTAGACCAAATAAAATGCCTTTGAGCATAGTAGCCTAAGATAAAACATGTCATTTTTATTCTGACCTAGAAAGACTGTCATGACAAACCAATGTCTATAAATCCCAAGAAGGCCAACAAGGACAAACAGTATGTGAGGACTGAACTGGTGTGCTTTTGTCACATATAGTAATCTTATAGATTCAAGTATTCAGTGTGGATTATTACATGTTGGATCATGGAACAAGCAGAGGAGATTTAAGACATGGGGAAATGTAATGTACTTTGCATGTATTTTTTTCATTTAAACTACACACCCTACACCAACTTTATTTAAAAACTTCTGTTGTTGTCCCTGTAAAATGAGAAAACGGGATCTCAAATAGGTTTAAGTAACTTGCTGAAGCTCATACTGTGTCTTGAAGCTAGGCTTTCTGATTCTAGCATCTGAGCACATTAATCTCCACATTTCCTTGTGTGTGGACAGTGCTCAGGGTAATATAGGGGGAAATTACTATCTATCTATCCAGCATATTTTCCTTTCATATTCTGGCAGGCCCAAATCAGTGTATGTAAAGGTGCACTTCCTCTCTTCTCTAACAGACTGACCCTTCCAGTAACTTCTTTCCTCCTCCCCCTTGGCAACTGCCACACTGCCAGAAAATAGGCAGCTATACAAGTCCTACCAGAAGAGGCCAATAGAGGGTATATTTGGAGGAGCAGTTGCTAGGAAGTATCAGGAGAGAAAAATAAATGGTTTTCAAAAATGCCACCCAAATTCTGTCTTCTGAACAGCTGTTTAGAGCATTCACTGACAGCAGTAGCCCTTTGGATCCTCCTGTTCTTGGATAGGGGGGATTTACCAAGGGTAGTTAGTGATCCATATGATCGTCGCAGAATCCGCATCAACTAACTATACTGACTGATTTGCGACTTGCTTTATAAATATGAACAGAAAATGAAAAATTCACTAGACATACGGACAGAATCCAGTTTGATGGAAGATGATTAAGCTGAACAATTAGCATCTTTGGCCCCATTAAAACAGTTAATATAGGAAACAGGAAATAACTTTGAGAAAATTACAGTCCAGTTTTTTAGTGAAACTTGAGAGGTTGTTGCGTCAGTAAAATAAGAGCAAGCTACCATGACAAAGAGGAATTGGAGAATAAAAATCACTTTCTCTGGCCCTCTACTTACCTTCTATTAAACTTTATCTCACTACCATATTTGTATTCTTCCTGGCATTTAATTTTGCAAGAATTTTATTTTTTGTTTACCTTCCCCATCCTCCATTCTACTAAAATGCATTTTTTGGGAAAATATTGATAATACTGGGTTTATTCAATTTTTTTTTTTTTTTTTTTTTTTTTTTGAGACAGAGTTTCACTCTTGTTACCCAGGGTGGAGTGCAATGGCGCCATCTCGGCTCACTGCAAACTCCGCCTTCCGGATTCAAGTGATTCTCCTACCTCAGCCTCCTGAGTAGCTGGGATTACAGGCATGCGCCACCATGCCCAGCTAATTTTTTGTATTTTTAGTAGAGATGGTGTTTCACCATGTTGACCAGGATGGTCTCGATCTCTTGACCTCGTGATCCACCCACCTCGGCCTCCCAAAGTGCTGGGATTACAGGCGTGAGCCACTGCGCCCGGCTGGGTTTATTCAATTTTTAAAATTTCTACCTCAATTTTTTATTGTGCAGTGCTTGGTATAGAGGAAGCAGTTGGCAAATACTTACTAGATAATTCAGAAACCTAATTATTGATATAAAAACATCCAAAATATGCAAAAAAGATGACAAATAGAAGAGAGAACACTGCTGAATCCCAAAGTACTGAATTATAGTATCCACCCAACATCATTCTCCATAAAATTGGGGTGGGGACAAAACAGAACAGAAAAGATAGTGTAGGGAATTACAGGTTTTAAACAACTTGTCACTCTGTGGGAAAGTAGTAAATAATGTTTAACTTTTGCTATTGATAAATATGGGTTAAAATTTGTTTTTTAAAATGTAAAGAAAAATAGAGAAGCCATGAAACAAAAGATTGGTATTTTTGGCTACATAAAAATAAAAACTTCTATATGACTAAAATCATGAGATAAACAAAACAAAAAATAGAATGGGCTGGGTATGGTGGCTCATGGCTCTAATTCCAGTACTTTGGGAGGCCAAAGCCAAGGTGGGTGGATCACCTGTGGTCAGGCGTTCAAGACCAGCCCTGCCAGCATGGGGAAACCCCATCTCTACTAAAAATAGAAAAATTAGCCAGGCATTGTTGCACATACCTGTAATCCCAGCTACTCGCGAGGCTAAGGCAGGAGTATCACTTGAATCTGAGAGGAGAAGCTGCAGTGATGCGAGGAACCAAGATCACACCATTGCACTTTAGCCTGGGTGACAGAGCAAGATTCCATCTCAAAAAAAAAAAAAAAAAAAAAAAAAAGAATGATGAGAAACTGGAAAAATATATTTGCAACAGATGAAGCAAAAGGCTAATTCCTTTTCTTAAACTTTTATTTCAAATTCAGGGGTACATGTGCACATTTGTTACACAGGTAAACTTGTCTCATGGGGTTTGCTATACAGATTATTTCATCACCCAGGTATTAAGTCTAGTACATATTAGTTATTTTTCCTAATCCTCTCCCTCTTCCCACCCTCCACCCTCTGATAGACCCCAGTGTTTGTTGGTCCCCTATATATGTTCATGTGTTCATTTGTTCTCATCATTTAGCTTCCACTTATAATTGAAAACGTGATATTTGGTTTTCTCTTCCTGCATTTCTTGGCTCAGGATAATTCCTTTAATTAACAGAAGTTCTTATGAATCAATAAGAAAATGATGAACAACCCAGTTTAAAAATGAGTAGAAAATATGAATAGAGAGTTTGCCAAAAGAGAAATAAAAATGACTAGTAATATAGGTGTAGTCATTTTGAATTTCACTCATAATCAAATAAAGATAAAAATGAGATTTCACTATTTATTACGTATCGGTAAAAATAAAAATGTTAAAGAAACCCCAGTGTTGATGGAGATGTTGAGAAATGAGCAATTTGTACATTGTTTTTTTTTTTTTGAAGTGTCAATGCAAATTTTCTGAAAAAAATAATTTATAATATCTGTAATAATTAAACTGTTTACACATTTTGATTCAAAAATTTCATTTTTAGAAATTTATGCTAGGAAATACTCTCCCAACTGTTAACCTAGATGTTCATTGTAGTATTTGTGTGTTCATGAATATGTGTGCTTGTGCATGCACGTCAACACGTAACAAAAATTGAAAACAGTCAAAGTTTCAACTATTAGAGAACTGGTTAAATTGCAATAAATTCATATAGTGAAATACTATGGATTGCTGAAAGAACTAAGTAGCTCTGGATGTGTACATATGGAAGATCTGTGAAATGTATTATTAATTGAAAAAAGAAACCAAGGTTTAATATTATCTCTTCTAACAGTTCACTCTAGAACAACATAGGGATTGGTGGTGCCAACTCCCCATGTAATAGAAAATCCCTGTATAAATTTTGACTCCTCCTAAACTTAACTACCAAAAGCCTATTGTTGACTGGAAGCCTTGCAGGTAACATAAACAGTCAATTAACACATAAATACATATCTACAAAGTATTTTATGCATTCATGGCATAGATAAGTTATTTTTTCAATATTTTTAGGCTACACAATTTTTTTCAAATTGCTGAAGACTCCACAAAATTTTCAAATATATTTATTTTTAAAAATGTGGATATAAGTAGACCTGTGCAGTTCAAACCTGTGTTATTCAAGGGTCAGCTGTATGTGTAAATAAATACATACAGGCATATAGAATTTTTTCTGAAGCAGTCACAAAAAGTTGCAGTTACTAGGCTTGAGTGAGGGAGACTTACAGTTTTCATTTTGTAACTTTCAATGAGACTTGGCTTTCAAAACTTTGTATTATGTTTGTATTTAAAATAATAATATGGGTTTTGAGGTGGGAGATATTCTGAGATTCTTTTTATTTTTTGTTTCATTTTCTCCTTTTTATTTCTCTGCACTTAAAAAAGCTTGTTATATTAAAAGTAGAATAATTTATTAGTAGAGTGAACCTATAAAATGGCATTTCCAAATAAATAAAGGGATATACAAGAACAAAGTATACTTGATGAATTCATCAAAGTCAGGAACACATAAACATACACAATTATGGTATAAAATTTTAATATGTCTAACTTGAAACAGGAGATAGGTCAAGTAACAAAAACATAGAATAATGAAAATATTTGAATAGCATTATTAACAAGTTTAGTTTTGTATAGATTTTTTATTTTTATACATTGGTATCATATATAATATTTTAGAATAACCAGGAATAATTTGCAATAACTTACATAGTTGATCACAAAGAATAAATGGTGGGCACCTTCAATATGTAACAAATATCAATTAAACTTATATAACTCTAAATGAGTTTTGAATAACACATTTCAGAATTTTGGGGAAATTCAACACATTCATATTCAAGTTTATACTGAAGAATAAATGAGCTAGTATAGTTAAGAAATTTGAGAAAAATAAGCCAATCAATTGTGGAGGAGAGGGATTGTCCTACCAGATGTCAGAATACCCTATAAAATAAAGTAATTAAGGTGTGTGACAGGCATAGGAACAGCCTGATAGATCAATGCAATTGAGTAGAGTCCAGAAGCTAATCAATATCTGTCTATCCATCTAATGATATACCAATCTGGTATATATTAAAGTATTTGAAAATACTGGATTATTCTTTAGAGGGTTTGGAAACAGCTGGTAATATGTGAAAAATCATATATCTATGCTCTGCTTACACAAAATAATATTCCAGAAAAATAAAATATTTATTTTTTTGAGACAAGGACGTGCTCTGCTGCCCAGGCTGAAGTGCAATGGCATGATCATAGCTTACTGTAACCTCAAACTTCTGGGACCAAATGATCGCCCCACCTCAACCTCCTAAGCAACGAGGACCAGAGGCATGTGCCACCATGCCTGACTATTTTCTTTTATATAGGTATGGGGCCTGAGTATGTTGCCCTGGCTGACCATAAGTAATCCTCCCTCCTTGGCCTCCCAAAGCATTCAGATTATAGGTGTGAGCCACTGGATCTGGCCAGGAAAAATTGAAATAAGCATATTATAATAAAATATAAGTGAATGTTTACATGATCTTAAGGGTAGATAAGAATTTTCCATGTAAAATGCCAAGACAGGGAAAAATGTGAAATAAATTATTTGAATCATTATTCAAACACACACACACACACACACCCACCCACCGACCCACCCACACTTTTTTTTGTATCAGAGGACGACATACAAATGTTGAATGAGAAGCAACTTGGGAAAAACTACTTGCAATATTTATGACAGAAAAAGGTAAAGATAAGATTCTTAATATATTGAAGAACAATTGCAAATTGTGTTAGGCCAAACTTGTTCAGTTACAAGTGACAGAAACCAACTCAAATAGAAAAACAGAACATTATAACGGAAAATTGGGCCTCAGAAATAAACAAGAAATTTAGGCCAGTAATCAGAGGAAAAGATATCCAGCATCACCAAATTGACAATATAGTGGCTTCCAAAGATGAGAAAGATTTATAGATGTTAATGTAGAAGTGTGTCCCTGCCATATTGTTAAAGAGAAAAAAGAAAGTTATAAAGGTATGAATAGTATTTTTCCATTTGAGTGAAGCAGTACTCACACACGTGTGTGTGTGTGTGTGTATATATACACACACACAGACACATCCATATACACACATATACATACATACACATATCCCGTGTATATATGTATATGTGTGTGTGTGTGTGTCTCTCTCTCTATATATATAATGGTTTTGTTCAGTGAGGATGCCAGGCATATGGAAGTCAAGAGTGGTTCTAACAGAAAGCTGCTGAAAGTCCAGGCCAGATGTGGCTTTTTAGGTTTTACCAGAGCATAACACTTAATGAAGAAGGGAAATACAGGTATCATATTGAGACTAGGGTGATGCTGATGTTCAGCTTGACCAAAGAGGGGCTATTAGATATCCCAAATTAGGCAGGCCTGAAAAATCATGAGAGGCAAGGAGGAATAGGTAGATGCAAGTAGTTGAGGGAGTTCAACTGAAGAAGGTATCAAAACCAGCAAGAGTTCAGGGAATTAGGCAGATCGTAAACACAGCGTTGAAGATTATAAATCGTGGAATATATATATCTACACACAGAGAAAGAGAAATAGGAAATGACGTCTCCAAAGATCTTTCTAGCTTTGATACATTTTATTATTTAGACTTTTCACAAATTCCCTGAAAGCTTCTCCTGACTTGGAGTTTTTATAGTGCCTTTTGGATAATACTCTTGGTGCCAATAAGCAACCCCTTCTTACCCTGCGTATCTAGAAAGCTGTGTGCAGTGTTGTAGACAGACACAGGACTGTGCATTCGGTAGAATAGATTAGCCCTGTTCTGTATGGAACTGGAAAACTAATAAGCAGGGGAGGGAATAGGGGGGCAGTTCCTTGGTGGTCAAGGGCTCATTGAAGCCTGGTACAAGTATTTTGAGGCAATTGGAAGATGATGTCTCTAATGACCTGTGGCAAGAAATATATGTATTTTCTTGGAAAGGAGAGGTAAATGTATTGTTTCTCAGTTTTAAATTTTAAATCCTGGGGTGGAGAGAGGCACACACAGAGAGACAGCCTTTTTGTGACTTCCCTCTTTGTTTTGGATACATTATGTGATCATAAGCTTTGCTGATGGGGAAGGGGGAAACTGAGTAATGAGGTATCTAGCAGGAGAAAAGCAATGGAAACATCTAGCTCACATCTCTTCTCAACATCCCACCTCATAGACGAGAGTTTTCAAGGCAGTGGTGGGACTCTTACATACCAAAAGATAGGCAAATATGACAGTACAGCTGTTGATAGAGGATTGGCTGCTAGGGTTGGCATATGAAGGCAGAATCGTTTTAATTGTTAATCTAAGGGTTTTTAAAATCCAGCTTATTTAGAATGTAGAATGTAATAAAGTTGTCTCTTTAACACTTAACTCCTTATTTGCAGACATTTTCTTCAACCCTTCACCCTGTTTCTCCTCCTCCGAAATCCCAGGCACCCCCAAAATCTCCAGCTCTCATTTTATTCCCTTGATTGTAAGGTATAATTGCTGATAAATTTATTCTCATTAAGGTGCAATTGACTGATTATAAAATAACCCCTAGCCCTAGTGAAATAATAAAAAGATGAAAAATACCCATAAGCCAGGGGAGTAAATCCACAGTGGTAGAATATTAGGTAGAATCGAGTACACGAACTGTTGTTTGAGGAAGGGACCCAGCTTAATGCTTCAGTGCACTTAGTCAAGAGGACTCTAATTCCTACTCCTTGAGTAACCATTTAATCACAGGCCTGAGCCCGCTCTTGTTTTCATAAATATGTGTTTGTTGTGATAATTAGGAAAAGTGTAAATTAGTTAAAATTGGGTATTTATTAGCCTTGGTGATGTGACAGCCTCTCCGGGGGTTGAGGGCTAGCTAAAGGAAGTGCTCTGGAAAAGCAGCCTCTTTATCTCAAGAGGAGTGAGAAAACAAAAACCAAACAAAAAATAAACAACCTGTGAAAGTAAGGCGAAGGACCAAAGGAGTTCTGTTAAGTGGTTAAAGGAACACTCTCTGTAGTCTATTGCCACTGTTTGGAATGATAGTGAAGATTTATCAGAGGTTTAATTTTAGCATAGAGGAAAAGAAAAAGTAGTTTTAAAATAAACCAGAGATTTAGAGAAAAGGCTGGCGAACCCAGTTTAATCTCAGGCACAAAGACACAAATTTCCAAAGTTGGATGGGCTGAGAGTGTTGGGGGACAAGCTTGAACACTAAGATCTATGAATATTTGGTGTGATTACCTGTCAATAATATTTTCAAAGTGCTCCTATTGAGTTACATGGTGGAGGAAATAATTAGTTTATATAATAGATATGGAAAAACTTATTTCGTACCTACTACTATGGTGTTAGCTATATAAAAAAAAAATATTGTCTCTCCTTCCCCTTCCCACAAACAAATTTAAACACCTAAAGAAAGTAGTTGCAAAATAAATTGGAGCAGAGTAGAATCAATTCAGAAATCTTCATATAAAAAGGAGGTGTCCTTTGTGACATACAACAGGGCAGTGATTTCCAAAGGAAGTTGTACAGCACAATCATCTGGAGAACTTTAAAAAAATACATGTTCCTGGATTGCACTGGAAAGCTTATGGAGTGAAGTTGGGGATGTGAATTTTTTTGATGTAAAAATCATCTTTAATATTAAATTAAAAAAACCCACTGATGATAAAAAATGCTTGATGAACTAGGAATAAAAGAAAACTTCCTTAATCTGAATAGATATATTAATACACTTAATTATGAAGCCCCTGAGGCTACAGCTCAGAGGCGGGGATCTCCTATAAGATTCTGCAGCTTCAATAGGCCCTGGACCCTGATTTTTCTCTGGATTTCTTCCAGACATGGAGCCAGACTTCAAATGTTATATCATCAATGAGTGCCTTCTGGATCAGGATAGCATTGTTGTTTCAGTATTCCACTTACCTCTCAAGATCTCATTCATAACCCAGCTAGGGAAGGCCCACTGATTTTTCAGATCTTGAATTTTTTTAATAGACTTTAAGTTCAGGGGTACATGTGCAGAATGTGCAGGTTTGTTATATAGGTACACATGTCCCATGGTGGTTTGCTGCATCCATCAACCTGTCACCTACATTAAGTATTTCTCCTAATGCTATCCTTCCCCTGTAGCCCCCCACTCCCCAACAGGCCACATTGTGTGATATTCCCCTCCCTGTGTCCATGTGTTCTCATTGCTCAACTCCCACTTATAAGTGAGAAGATGCAGTGTTTGGTTTTCTGCTCCTGTGTTTCCTGAGAATGATGGTTTCCAGCTCCATCCATGTCCCTGCAAAGGACATGAACTCATCCTTTTTTATGGCTGTATTATATTCCATGGTGTATATGTGCCACATTTTCTTTGTCTAGTCTATCATTGATGGGCATTTGGGTTGGTTCCAAGTCTTTGCTATTGTGAATAGTGCTACAATAAACATATGTGCGCATTTGTCTTTATAGTAGAATAATTTATAATCCTTTGGGTATATACCCAGTAATAAGATTGCTGTGTCAAACGGTATTTCTGGTTCTAGATCCTTGAGAAATCGCCCACTGTCTTCTGCAATGGTTGAATGAATTTATATTCCCACCAACAGTGTAAAAGTGTTCCTGTTTATCCACATCCTCTCCAGCATCTGTTGTTTCCTGACTCTTTTTTTTTTTTTTTTTTTTTGAGACAGAGTTTCGCTCTTGTTACCCAGGCTGGAGTGCAATGGGCGATCTCGGCTCACTGCAACCTCCGCCTCCTGGGTTCAGGCAATTCTCCTGCCTCAGCCTCCTGAGTAGCTGGGATTACAGGCACGCGCCACCAGGCCCAGCTAATTTTTGCATTTTTAGTAGAGACGGGGTTTCACCTTGTTGACCAGGATGGTCTCGATCTCTCAACCTCGTGATCCACCCGCCTCAGCCTCCCAAAGTGCTGGGATTACAGGCGTGAGCCACCGCGCCCGGCTTGTTTCCTGACTTTTTAATGATTGCCATTCTAACTTGTGTGAGATGACATCTCATCGTAGTTTTGAGTGGTATTTCTCTAATGACCAGTGATGATGAACCTTTCTTCATATGTTTGTTGGCCACAGAAATGTCTTCTTTTGAAAGTGTCTCTTCATACCCTTCACCCACTTTTTGATGGGGTTATTTCTTTTTTTCTTCTAAGTTTGCTTAAGTTCCTTGTAGATTCTAGATATTAGACCTTTATCAGATGGATAGATTGCAAAAATGTTCTCCCATGTTGTAGGTTGCCTGCTCACTCTGACGATAGTTTTCTTAGCTGTGCAGAAGCTCTTTAGTTTACTTAGATGTCATTTCTCAATTTTGGCTATTGTTGCCATTGCTTTTGGTGTTTTATTCATGATGTCTTTGCCCCTGCCTATGTCCTGAATTGTATTGCGTAGGTTTTCTTCTAGGGTTTTTATGGTGTTTTCTCTTATGTTTAAATCTTTAATCTGTCTTGAGTAAATTTTTGTGTAGGTATAAGGAAAAGGTCCAGTTTCCGTTTTCTGCATATGGCTAGCCAGTTTTCCCAACGCCATTTATTAAATAAGGAATCCTTTCCCCATTGTTTGTTTCTGTCAGGTTTGTCAAAGATCAGATGGTTGTAGATGTGTGGCATCATTTCTGAGGCCTCTGTTCTGTTCCATTGGTCTCTATATCTGTTTTGGTACCAGTACCATGCTGTTTTGGTTACTGTAGTCTTGTAACGTAGTTTGAAGACAGGAAGTGTGATGCCTCAAGCCTTGTGCTTTTTGCTTAGGTTTGTCTTGGCTCAATGGGCTTTTTAAAAATTCTATATGAAACAGAAGCAATGGCAACAATAGCCAAAATTGAGAAATGACATCTAAATAAACTAAAGAGCTTCTGCACAGCTAAGAAAACTATCATCAGAGTGAGCAGGCAACCTACAGCATGGGAGAACACTTTTGCAATCTATCCATCTGATAAAGGTCTAATATCTAGAATCTACAAGGAACTTTTACAAATTTAGAAGAAAAAAAGAAATAACCCCATCAAAAAGTGGGTGAAGGGTATGAAGAGACGCTTTCAAAAGAAGACATTTCTGTGGCCAACAAACATATGAAGAAAGGTTCATCATCACTGGTCATTAGAGAAATACCACTCAAAACCACGATGAGATGCCATCTCACACAAGTTAGAATGACGATCATTAAAAAGTCAGGAAACAACAGATGCTGTGGAGGATGTGGATAAACAGGAACACTTTTACACTGTTGGTGTAAATGGAATATAAATTCATATAAGTGGAATATAAATTCTTTCAACCATTGTGGAAGACAGTGTGGTGATTTCTCAAGGATCTAGAACCAGAAATACCATTTGACACAGCAATCTTATTACTGGGTATATACCCAAAGGATTATAAATTATTCTATAAAGACAAATGTGCACATATGTTTATTGTAGCACTATTCACAATAGCAAAGACTTGGAACCAACCCAAATGCCTATCAATGATAGACTGGACAAAGAAAATGTAACACATATACACCTTGGAATACGATGGAGCCATTAAAAAAAAGATGAGTTTATGTCCTATGCAGGGACATGGATGAAGCTGGAAACCATCATTCTCAGGAAACTAACAGAGGAACAGGAAACCAAACACCACATGTTTTCACTCATAAGTGGGAGTTGAACAATGAGAACAGATGGACACAGGGAGGGGAATATCACACAATGTGGTCTGTTGGGAGTTGGGGGCTATGGCATTAGGAGAAATACTTAATATAGGTAATGGGTTGAAGAAGAATAGCATTAGGAGAAATGCTTAATATAGGTAATGCGTTGACCAGTGCAGCAAACCGCCGTACATGTGTATACCTATGTAACAAACCTGCACATTCTGTGCATATATCCCAGAACTTAATGTATAATAAAAAATGAATCCTTTAACATACACAAAATATTAGTTGTTCTATTTGTAAGATAGTTATGCACAATTTTTAAATTTACTATTTCATAGTACACTACAGTCAGTGTGGTCTGATAATGTTAGGATACTTACTTGGTTTGGCTCTGTGTCGCCACCCAAATCTCACCTTGAATTGTAATTCACACGTGTTGAGGGAGGGAATTGATTGGATTATGGGGGTGGTTCTCCCTTGCTATTATCATGATAGTGAATGAATTCTCAAGAGATCTAATGGTTTCATAAAAGGTAGTTTTTCCCGTGGTAACATTTTTTCTTGCCACCTTCTGAGGTACGTGCCTGTTGCTTCTTTCGCCATGATTGTAATTTTTCTGAAGCCTGTTTAACTTTCCCTGTGAGTCAGCTAAACCTCCTTTGTTTATAAGTTACCCAGCCTTTAGTAGTATCTTTATAGCAATGTAATAAGGGACTAATACAAATACTGTTTAAACTTGTGTGATGAATTCTGACTTCTCTAATCCTGCAGTGTATCTCTGTGACTATATCATCAGGTTTGAGAGCCCTCTGGGTGCCGTGAGCACCAAATAGGGACATTTGACCCAGTTTACAGTGTCAGGAAAGGCTCCTAGAATTAGTGATAGTTCTCTTTCTATGTATATGTGCTAATTATGTGACTACGTAATTGTTATATCATTAAACTATAATAGGTAAACTTTTAGGAGAGTTTTTGAGTATAAGGAAGGACGTAACTGCATGGGGCATCCCAGAATGCCCCTGAGGTGAATGGTGATGCTGAAGTGAGTGAGGATGCGTAGAGCCTTTGAGCTCATGGGTACCAGTCTCTTCAGCCTTCCTTGTCAGCTTGGAATTAGATCATGGTCTTCAGTTTGGAACTGAGAGAAGAATCATGTGTGAGTGAGGTAGGTTTGGAAAAAGTTTAGCTTGAGGATTTTTTTTTCTTTCTTTCTTGGTTTTGGTTTTAATTCTTAAATGATGTAACACATTCCTTCTGGGGACCAGGAGTGATTCTGAAAACTAATAAAAAGAGGAACAGTTGTGGGAGAAGCAGAAACACAGTAGATATGATTTATAATCTACAGGAACAATTATTCATTACTCCCTGGGGATTTTCTTCCAGAACTCCTTCTTGGCCTACTAGAGCATGTTTTGCTTATTTCTGGGTGCAGACCCTTAAAGAAGGCAAAGGAGTTGATTTATCTGCAGCAGAGAATCTGCTTCAGGGACTATGATATGTGGCTGAGGAAAACTGAGGCACTAGTTGGAGCACTCTGAGTTTGTTGCCAGAGAGGTTGCCATTGAGATAACTGATGATCTGTATAAACCCAACAGACTGAAATGCCTGAAGATTAGCAGGTAGATCTACAGCCAGCTACATATACCCCTAACCTCAACTTTCAACCTGCCAACAAGCAAGGCCTGGAATGACTTATCGCCCTCTACACACCTGGACCCAGCATACTTGGCATGAGTCCTGGGCATACGTAAGTCTACTGAGCAGCAACTTTTCTTTCCTTCCACGCTTAAAACCAGCCACTGGATTTTTCTCTGTTTTCTGTTTAGTATTCAAGTTCCCTGCTGGTTGTGGAGCCTTAACCTGATTTTCAACCTACTTTCCTGAGCCCCTAACTCTCTCCCCGGTCCTTCCACCCCTGTCCCTTGAGCTTAGATTCCTCAACTGTAAAATGGGATTTTGTAAAATAGAATAATGATAACATGCTTTTTATAGGCTTCCTATAATGATTAAAATAAAGTAGCTGTAAAATAAATTGTATGTGCTTTACTTGCTATTATTGTTATTACCAGTGCTTAAATTTGTACTTTTATCCTCCAGTCACATAATGGGATCTTGGTTCCTAATAGACTGATCATTTGGTCCCACGATGTCACCTTTAGTGTCTCTCCTTGCCATTCCCTACCCATGAGATTCTGAGAGATAGATACTGGACCAAATTAAACATGACTTAATCATGTTTCTTTGGATGTTATGTATTAGACTGCTTGTATTATAATAGTTTCCCATTGCTGCTGTAAAAATACTGTACATTTTATGGCTTAGAAGAAAACACAGATTTACTGTCTTGTGGTTCTGGAGGTTAGAAGTTCAAAATGGGTCTCACTGGAATAAAATTGAGGTATCAATAGTGCTGTATTCCTTCTGGAGGCACTAGGGAAGAATTCATTTTCTTTCCTTTTCCAGTTTCTAGAGGCTGCCTGCATTTCTTGGTTTGTGGATGCCTTTCATCTTCCAAGCCAGCAGTCATGCTTTTGTGATCTATACCTTCTGTCATCACATCTTCTCTGACTGACTCTCCTGACATCCTGTTTCACTTGTAAGGAGACTTCTGATTACATGGTCCACCCAGATAAACAGGATAATCTCCTCATTTCAAGTCCCCTTTTCCATGTGAGGTAACATAGTTACAGGTTCTGGGTTCTAAGACTTGGAAGTCTTTGGGCACCATTATTCTACCCGCTATATTGTTTCAATAAAAATCCACATCCCAGTGACTGAATGAGATGGAATCGAAAGGGTTTTCTTGTGGAGAAATCTTTGCTACTACCATTTGTAGCTATGAAGCAGTAGGAATCATCTGCTTCTCCTGGCCTGATTCTATAGTCACATGATACTCTTTCTCCCCTCCAGGCCTTTGTTCACACCCTGAATTCACTATGCGTTCCTTTCTGCCAGTCCAGATTCTACCCATCCTTTACATTTTAGCTCTAGGCCCACTTTCTATGTGGAGTCTTCCCATAATATACTTTTTTTAAAAAATAGTAACCATCAACCCTACATGCCTTCTTACTTGACATTTTACCTTCTTCTGTCTCCCTGCTGCTACTTTTGTGAGGAAGTACACAGAAGTCAGATCGGCATTCCCAGAAAGTGGTCATTTTTACTATCATTTCAAAGAGATAAAGAGAAAAGGTAGCAGACTATTTTGTCTCCAACTCCCTAAGCATCTTGGACAGCAGAGAAACTGCCAAATCTAGTCCATTGCTTTAAATCTGACAGTCCTTTGAGGCTGAGAATTTGCTCTTGGTTACTATAACTACGGGTTTGTAGGCGAACATTGGAACATAAAAAGATGCAAGTCTTTCAGTTAGTTTAACAAATTCTGGAGATGAAATCTCCCCAAAAGGCAAAACCTTAGGAGTAATCATGTCAGCTAGTCATAATAATTGTGCCATCCTATGCCTAGGAGGTCTTCTTTCAGGATGGGCATCAAAATAACTAGAAATGTGTTAAAAAGTGTGTGTCAAAACAGCTGCTTGATGAAACTAACAAGCAAGTTCAGATTTCAGTCAAAGGAGTCTAAAAGTCTTGTCTTCTAAATTAATAACTGCCTGAAAAATGTCTCATAGATAATCATAAATATATGTAATGGTATATATTTTTCTATAATTATTCAATTTGTTGTTGCTTCATCTGCCAGAAATCTCCTGCAGTCATGTCAGGTGTCTATAAGTATTTCTGAACAAACTGTAGGCAAATTGAAACAAGCCAGCCCCAATGAGCAAATATCTAAGATCATTGGCAAGAACAGTAAACCTCTGGATTAAAATGGAAAAAAGGAAAAGATTCATGAAGCATCCAAATCTTCTAGACACCACCATGTTCAGTTCTTGAAATGATTGCTTGGCTTTTCTACTTTTCGTCTGGATGTCCCTTGTTGGCTTAGAGACACACTTGAGGTATCAAAATAGTTGGTGGACTAAATGGGCCAGAGTAGTTGCTGCATATTTGAGTTACTTCTAATTTCTGGCTTTTTGGGATCAAACATAGAAAAGTCAAATCCATTTCAGCAGGGATGAAAATATAACAATAGAAATTAAGTTAATGTATGCAGAAGACTTATTAACAGGCTATGCTGAAGCATATGCTTCATTGAGTCGATTTCTAATTTTTTGTACACAAGTTTCAGCAGTAAACAACTTTGTTTAGAGAGTGCTTGATGGATTGGTATTAAAAAGTTCTTTATCTTCTCGGCCACTTGCCATCTGAGTAGCCCTCAGTGTGCATCATCAAAGGTAATCTTTCCTTATGAGGATTTTAATATTTTGTGAAAGATTTTAGATAAAAACGTGATAGTTTTCCTGTTTCTTTAGATTTAATTATCACTTGTATTTGTGCTCTCTTCTTTGTCACTTTTCTTGGAATTGTTAAGTCTTAGGCTGTATCCACATATCACCAAAGGTATTTAAAAGTAAGAAATCCAGTCACCAAACCAGAATTTATTTAGGTAGGTATGTTCAAACAAATATACCCATTTCACAAATGGCCAACTCAGATGAAACAATTAGACATTTGTTGTAAACGTAAAAGCGTAGAGAAAGATACATCGATTTCATTTTCTTGAAAATACAGCAAAAATATACTCATTTCTGTCTCATTCCACAGCTATTGCCCTATGTTAAACCTCTTTCACTGGAACTATTGTGATAGTCACCTTTCTGGCCTCCCAGTTTCTTTTCTTGTGCTTCAATCCATTCTCCATCCCTTGTTACAATGGGTTGAATGTTTAATGTAAGGCAAAAGCAGGCTGGCAATGGATATTGTGAGGGCAGAATAGAATTCATGGTCCTGGAAACATTAATTTTAATTCTAAGTGGCTGATTGAGGGTCCAGTTACTCTGTGGGAGAGTTGCAGGAGCCACGCTCAAAGGGTTGCTGTAGTAACCCTCTCTGGAATCTGAGTAGTGACCATGAGAGGTCTAAGGCCATAGTTGTCTCGATTGCTGTCTGTATTAGTCCGTTTTTGAATTGCTATAAAGAACTACCTGAGACTGGGTAATTTATAAAGAAAAGAAGTTTAATTGAATCTGAGTTCCACAGGCTATGCAGAAAACATGGCTGGGGAGGCCTCAGGAACTTAAAATCATGGTGAAAGGTGAAGGGGAAGCAAGCATGTATTACATGGCCTGGGAAGGAGGAAGAGAAACAGAAGGGGGAGGTGCTACACACTGTCATAAACAAGATTTTGTGAACTCACTCACTATTACTAGAATAACAAGGGGGAAATCTGCCCCCATGATGTAACCATCTCCCACCAGGCCCCTCTTCCAACATTGGGAATTAAAATTGGAAATAAGATTTGGGTGGAGACACAAATCCAAACCGTATTAGTATCTGAAGATTTCTGTAAACCTTTATGCCAGAGCATCTAGACCTCACAGCTTTACCCCTACCCTCCTGGCTAGCCCTTCTAGATTTAAAGAACCCTTGCTGGGTTCAGACTGGTTTCTTCATAACCAGTTCCCTAAATAGGACAATGCTTAATAAACACTTAGCAGGTAACCTGGCATAAAGTAAGTGCTTAATAAGTATTATATATAAAATGCTATAATTTGAATTTAATCTACATATTATGTAAGTGGAATAAATATTATGTATAAAATATTATCTATATGTTACCTTCTGTGTCTAGATTAAAAAAAAAAAAAAAAAAAAAACCAGAGATGCATATGAATGCTCTGGGGCCCAGACCATCACCATCATCACAGTTGTCACCCTCTGAGTGCTGATCACAGTATCTGAAAACTAGCCACATTTTCCTTCAATCAGAGTGCAGCAAGAATATCTTGGAAATTTAAAGTTTGCATTTATAGAGTCGTAGTTAATTAAGGTTTACTAGGTATCACTGAAAGCCCTGAAAATATCTGATCCTCATTTTGTCTTTCGCAAAGAGTTTAGTTCATATTTGATGTTGAAATTCCTATATACCTTTCTCCCCTAAACCATCCCTATGAAGTAGTATGTCTCTAGTTCTCTCCTGCCTGATTATTAGGAAGATTTGAGTTGTATGGTATTTGACAGTGGTTCCAAAGTTAACTATTCTCACCTTCATTATCAGCATAGGCTCCTTGAAAAATGGGTTTCTTATTAAATTAGACCCCATTGCTGTAGTGAAGGGCATTTATTAAATATTCTGATTTGATTTTATGTTTCTCTGCATTTGGTGGGCAAATTAGTAATCACTTCACAGTGATGTTATAACAAATTACTCAAGCCCAGAGTAAGTGAGAGAGCAGTAACAAAGGTAAAGGAGCAGATGTTTTCTGTGGCTTTATTTGGAGTTGATTTTGCTAAGAGAAATAGTTGTAGGAGTCATACTTTTCTACTCTTGTGGCTAGAGTGGAATGATTATAATTAAAGTAAAACCACAAAATGTTAGAACTAACTCCTTTATTTTATAGCTGGAGAATTTCAGACCCAGAGAAGTAAAGTTGCTTGGCCCTGGTCACACAGCAAGTGAGATTTCAGAAAGTCACAGAATCTCAGAGTTTGAAGGGAATTCCAAGGTTATTTAGACCAACTGCCAACTCATGCAGACATTTCCTCTATATTTTCCCTGTGTGTTTTCTTATACATCTTGATAACTTCTTTGTTCATTGGAACATGTGACCCTAAAAACAAACGTGGATTCTTAAAGGTAAGCCAAACAACATCAAATAATTTGTTTAGGTCAATTATTAGAGAGGCAACATTAGGCTTGGTATACACTGTGATAACAATCAACTAAACAGGAACAATTTCTTCAACAACTTCTTTTATCTATGCGGTTCAAATATCATTGGTTTTAATGGATATTTTATTTTGCATTATTTTATATGGTTTTAATAACAATCAACTAAACAGGAACAATTTCCTCAACAACTTCTTTTATCTATGCGGTTCAAATATCATTGGTTTTAATGGATATTTTATTTTGCGTTATTTTATATGGTTTTAATAAATAGACTTTTTAAAATAAATAATAGACTTTTCATAAAAATTACATGGCTGGAATCAACCATTGAAATGGTCCTAGGGTTTTGTTGTTGTTGCTTGGTTTTGGCCTGGCTGAGGTTTCCTTTTGTAATTCAACACAAGTACACCTCATTATGGAATAAGTAATGATAGTAATTAGAACAATAATAAGAGCTATCATGTATTGAATATTTTCAATGTGCCAGGAACTGTGATGAATAGACATTTTAAATGTCCTCTTCATACTCCCTGACAACTTCTAGGGAGTAGGTTTAACGAAATGCATTTTGTAGATAAGAAAGTGAAAGCTCAGTGATGTTTAATAACTTGCTTAATGCTATCTATACCATCAGTTAGTAGTGGAACTATGGTTTGAATCTAGGGCTATCTAATGCCAATGCCCATGTGCTCCAACACTATGCTGCTGAAAAATAATTAAACAAAAAAGTCAAAAGTTAATACAAGGTCCCAGTTACAAAATATGGAACTCACGGAGCACCTACACTTACCAAATACTTTACCTTTATTATCTAATGCAGGCATCCCCAAACTACAGCCTGCGGGCTGCATGTGGCCCCCTGAGGCCATTTATCCACCCCCCCACCCCCCGCCACACTTCAGGAAGGGGCATCTCTTTCATTGGTGGTCAGTGAGAGGAGCACAGTATGTGGCGGCCCTCCAACGGTCTGAGGGACAGTGAACTGGCCCCCTGTGTAAAAAGTCTGGGGATGCCTGATCTAATGTAATCATCACAGCAGCCCTATAAAGTAGACAGTATCATTCTCATTTTACATATGACAAAAGGCAAGTTATTTAATCTTTTTGAGACTCAAGCTGGCACACATGTAGGTAGTAAGTGGCAGAGTAGGAAGTGGAAGTATGGGGTTTAACTCCCTCATTATCAAAGCCTATGTTCTTTCTACCATGCTGAATGGTATTACCAATAACATATGTTTAAGTGGGATAGTTATAAATATATAGCTGTTTCCAACTCACTAGGAATATTCACTACCTCAGCATCCTATTGTGTATTTTTTTGAAAAAATATTTTTGTTTCCTTTTTACTTTTCTCATAAAGCAAATAACCACTCACTTTCAAATGATCTTTAGAGTGAATTAGAATTTTTTTTATGTTGCCTTAGCTTAATCAGGGCACATCTGTGATATAAAATGGGTCCTCATTTGATGTTAGAGGGCACTGAATCTTTAAGAGGAGCCTAAAACTGAGCATCTGAGTATAAAATTATTAAGTTCTACAGGACTGTTAACTTTTCTTGCACTAAAAAGCTAGGTGCCACTGCCTTCTGTGTAGAAGGTGTGGCAATAGCACCTGGCCGATTAATAACATCTGAGGAAGCAAACTTGTGTGATGAAGACCAGGAAACTATGCACTGGGCTTCATTTTCTGCCTGCATGTTTGTATAAGTATTTTCCTATTTTAATATATATCTTCATTAACCACTGATACTGTGAAGAGAAAAATGAAAGAATCACTCTTGGGGAAAAGAGCAATTGCACAGAATTCTTACCTGGGTTTGTATTCCATTGTGGAATGACTGGAAGGTTGAGCTTGTCAATGTGGTCCATTCTGAGAGCCATTATGAGGGGTTTGATTTTTTCCAATGATAACTTACCTCCAGTTATTTGTTTGTTCATTTATTCAATAAATTAAATTAAAAAATCCAATTTATTTAAGAGATGTTTATTGGCCACCTAATACAGTATACGCTAGGCACTCTTATAGGCTCTGCAGCTACACTAGTAAATGGGATATATTGAGCTTAGTTGATGTCAGGACGCTATATAAGAGGGACACAGAACACAAACTTGAAGAGTCAGGGAAGGCGTCTTGAAGGAGATCAGTTTTAAAAAGAAATTCAAGGTAAGTAAAAGTTAGATAATAAGTTGGCATAGTAAGGAGTAGATAGTGTTCCAGGCAGAGGAAAGGCAAGGAGCGGAGAGGTGTGTAGACTGGTTGGGTTTTGACAGCAGTTCAGTAAGACAGGAGCATAGAATGCAATGAAGGGAGTGGCAAGAAACATGATGACAGGCATAAGCTGGAGATCATAAGACACCTTGTAAGGCATGTCAAAATGTTTGAGCTTTTTATTAAAAGAAATGGGAACTAACTGAAGAATTTGGGGCGCTTTCTTTGGCTGTGGAGAGTTACTGTGGAGGCTGGAGACAAATTTGTGCACCTAAAGAAGATATTGAAGTTGCCATTTTTTGTCCTTCCCTGTATCATTATCTTTTCTGCAATCAAAGGAATGTCTAATTGCTAAGACTATCAAAATTATGGTTCCCAGATGAACCACTTATGCTCAACACAAAAGTGGTGTACTGATCTTACTATCTTAATTCTCCCTTATAGGTTCACCCCTCTCTCACTCTTTCTTAATAGTTACCTTTCTGCTACTCAGCAGTAGGGTAACTCTGTTCTTGTGCTCTGAAGTTGTTCATTTTTACATCTATCCTTTGGATCATGTTATATCATCTCTCTTGAAAATCATCCATTTTCCTTTGTTTCAATCCAAATATTATCCATCCTTTATGGTGTAGCTCTAGTCTTACCTTCTCTGGAAAGTCTTTTCTGATCACTGCTGCCTAACTTATCCTATTATTCTCTAGCTTCCTGAATCATTTTGATTCAACTCAACCCCAAATTATCTAGTACTTCTTTAAGTATCCTTTTGTGTTGTCTCTCTTTAGGTGATTCTGAAACTGGCCTGATTATCAGAATTACTGGGAGAGCTTGTAAAATATATTGATTTCTGATTCCCCATCACCACAGATTCTGATTGAGTAAGTTGGTGGTGAGCCCAGGAATCTAAATTTTTATAAGAACCCGGATCAATTCTGGCAATCAGCTGCTCTACATGTTTCATGTAGATTGAGCTTTTCTCTGGATGGAAGTTTCTTGAGATTAGGGCTCATTATCAAATTCTTTTGTACTTCCTCCACTACTAACCCTTACAAGTGCCTACAGTATGTGTTGACTTGTTTCCTATGATTTATCCTGTTTCTTTTCTAATATAGTCTCCTTTATAATCTTTAGGTGAAATAATATGATGGTCGCTGAATATACCACATACTTGCATGAGTTTGTGTATGTTGTGTCGTGTTTAGAGTTGGGATGCTCAAAATTCAACCTAAAAGAGTTCTCAAGCCTTTTTGATGAAATAGACGAGACCATACTATCTGCTTCACCAGATCCTGTTCCATTTTGCATTATTCCCAGTAATATTTTGGTACTATCACCCACCTATCCAAAGAACACTATGAAGTATGCCCTCTGTATGGGGAGTTTCTTTTTAATGTAGTTTAGGAAAATAAACAGTAGTCTTTGAAGACACTTTTGTTGTTACAATCCAGGAGGGTTTTTCAAATGTGAGTTGTTGTAAATAAGAATATGCAAGATTGAAATATGAATCCTGCTATTCTGTTGCTGAAGATGGAAGGCATGTATAACATCCAATGCATCTATTAGAATACTTCTGGAATGTCAAACTAAACTTTTGAAGATATGTCCTTTTTGTGACCCATTTTTGTGCACAGAAATTATGCATTTAACTTTTTATGAGTTCTCGGATCTCAGAGTTAAAAGACATTTCAGTGGTCTATCTATCTATCATCTATCACGTGTTGCAGAAGGAGAATGCATCTGTAAAGAAGCAGGCAAAACCTAGTTTGAAAAATAAATTAAAACACACAAATATGCAATACAAAACACAGTGAGGCTTAGGTTTTGAAATATAGACTCAATAATTCCAACTGGCTACCTTACTGTATTCTAACTCAGACGTTTGATGAATTGTGATGATGACCTTGGTTTTTCATGAGATTCTACGTTTTCTCAGTCTGCTCTGGAGAATTTTGGTAAGTAGCTCAAAGGCAATAAAAGGGCAGGTGTTTGTGGGGATGTGTGCATATGCACACGTTCCTGTATGTTAGAAGGCATTTAGAGAGGGTGGCTGCATATCTGTTAATGCTAATAGATGTCTGAGGGCCAAATAATGAAAATTTCTTGCATCAAATAGTCCTCACAGAGTTACAGGTATGCAAAATTTTGAACAAAGAAGAGAAACTTTGACCTAATAGATCTCTGATATACTGTATGTGTAATGTATATCAGTAGGTTAGGATACTCTATTTTTCTCTCCTTGTTTTTCTTGTACAAATAATGTATAAATGCATATTCATTGTAAAAAAAATAAAGTACCGAAAACTATATAGTAAAAGGTGAGAGTCCACCTTCAACCCCTCTCCCGATGTAACTCCTCTTCATGGAAATAAACACTGTTAACTGGTATTTATATTTTTTTATGATGTTTTTAAGTGAATTTCCAAGTGCAGATTGAAGAGGAAGTCAATTCTGTTCAATTGAACAGGTTATGATACTTTGCTTTTGGTTTCTATACTTAATGCTTTTGGATTGAGAAATTTTTTCCTTTCGTGAGGGAGGGGTGTGTGTGTGTGTGTGTGTGTGTGTGTGTGTGTGTGTGTCTGTGTGTCTGTTTTGTATGTACACTCGTACAGTTTGGATGAATGTATGCCTAATAGATTTGTTAAAGATGTCTTTAAATACATTTTCTAGACATTTGTCTATTGATGAGGTAAAGCCTTCAGGGTGGGAGTAAGAATGGGAGGTTGTTTCTATTTCAGTTGCAGTCTCTTTAAACAATCCTCTTAGAGTACAGAGGGTTTTGTGGTTAGTTTCTGTTGTCTCTGACTTTTTTGAAGCGTAAGTAAAACAAGATCCCAGGGAGCCCGGGACTGCTCTTTGCTCTCCAGAGGCTGCTTAGTGGTTCTAGTGTAACCTTTTGAGAGAAGGGCAGTCAACACAATTTGAAATTCATTATAATTATGTTTTAATCATCCTTGGCCTGAATATTAGCTTAAAATTTATTCCTTTAACAGTGGTAGAGCTTCCAAAGCCACTTGAGAACTCTTCCAAATACCAATGCAATGTGGCAGAAACTAAAGTCTCTTTGGTTTGACATGTAGTTTGGTGATTCAATTCATCATGAAATGTATTCTACCAGCAAGAATGGATTTGCCTAATAGGGAGGTTTTTAAGTAGTTAGTGGTTAAAAATGGTTGTGTCACTGCTGCCTGTCTTGAAATTAAAATAATTTAAAATGCCAATTGAGTCATGGCAAAGAGCTTTGTATCTGCCAAATTGTCATACATAACTCTGTAAAAGGGGGATGAATTAAGGAGCTTAGTAAAAAGATCTAAAAAAAGAAAACTAATGAAAATCATGGTCTGTATCCCGAGGTCAAGGAAGCCTGGGGATGGGGGAATAATGATAGTTTGCTTGCATCTGAGTAGGTTCTCATATTTAAAAAGTTTGTTCTTGTCATGGGCTGACTTGGTTAGTGTATAAGACTGAAGTTATGGCTAGGATTTCCTTCCCTAACTGTACTAGCCACCCATACTTCTTTTATTTTGTTTCTTTTAGCCATAGTATCTGGCAAACATATGTTATTAGTCATTCACAATGCGGTCCAGGAAAGCAAATCCATGCCCACCTAAAATATAAATTATACCATTTTTTTTCTGAATTTTTATTCTTTGCTCAGAGTTTATCCAGACAGATGAGAATATTAAATGCATATGAAATGGGTTCCAGTTCCAAGGAAGTGTTTATATATGTGTCTATATGTGCATGCATATATATGCACGTGGCTGAGCTCAGAAGTGTGCCTACTAGCGTATGTGACATATAGAGTATCAGAGTATGTTGGAATTTCTATAGAGGTTTGCAAACAAGGCCAAAGAAATGACTATATTTGGTGATACCGTGATGGATTCCCAAGGCTAGATGATCACTGAGAGTGGAGAAGAAGTGGGGAATGGGAGAAACAGCAGGTGTGAAGGTAAAGAGTCCTGAATGTGCCTGGAGTGTTTGAGGGGTGGAAAGTGTTTCAGGGTATTAAGAGTGAAGTATTTTCAGGGAGGTTTGGGGGAAAGGCAGCCTAAGAGGCTGTAGAGGGAGGGAGGCATAAGATTATGATGAGCCTTATATGTTGTGAGAAGGACTACATCCTGAGTGTTGGGAGCCACTGAAGATTTTTTTAAGTGGGAGGAGTTATGGTGAGACAATAGCAAATATATATTTGTTGATATGATAGGCACACCCATTTCAAAATAAAGCTTCTGCTTCAGCCAATAAAAACTTTAAGTAGGGCTACCATTGCCCATGACTTGTGTTCAACCTATTGCTTATTCATCAGAGGGTTTTTTTTTTTTTTTTTTTGAGTTGTTGCATGCATCTTACAGTGATATGTGCTGTAAGCTAGTTAGAGAACCCAAGCTTTTGGGCTTCACTTCCACTGTTGCTGCAGTAGGAAAAGGTTGCTCAGAAATGGTTTCAAAAAACTCTCGGATCTTTAATATCCTAGATGTTTTCAAATTGATTGCTTTGAGTCCTCTCATTTTCTCTCTCCATGAGAAAAAGCAAATAATAAAAATAAATTCCATTGCTTCCTGTATCTTTGCACCGCTATTCTTTTTCATTCTTTAATCTTGACAGGAGGTTTTATATTGATTTATATTGATTAATACTATTAAAACTGCTTGCAATGTTTTGTGATTGTAACTGGAGAGATTTCATTTACTGTCTTCCTGATCAAAGTTACTGAAATGGATGGTCTATGAATTAAAGGAAAGGGCTGTGTTTGCATATAGACTTAAATAAATGTCAATAGATTATTTGTGGAAATACACACACTGCCTCTTACTGTGCAGTTGGGCTGCTTCTTCTCCACAAGAAATATGTAGCCAAGACTTTAGGTAACCAGTCTTAAATCAGTGAGACATCTGCCAAGCGGAAAATGCAGGGATCTACAGCATTTCATGATGCCGTGGTTTTAGATATCAGAGCTAAAGCTGTCAGAAAGTCTGAAATTCTTTTGTGAGAGAATCCTAGGCTTGATGCAAAATATTGTTTCACAGTTACAGTAATTTCATGTTGGCTTATGATACCTGTCAGAAATTTGGGAAGGGGCACCACCCTAACAAATTACTTGAGATTACCTTGTTAAAGATAATAAATGTAAAAATTCCCGGGATTTAGACCTTTTAGAAGGTTCACTTTATCACACTTAGGTAACTCACAGCAGTGGAGGGTGTTTGGTTTTCCCATAGCAGTCGCTATTAAATGATACATTAGTAAGAGGTGATGCTTGAGAGAGCCCACATGAAGAGCTTTTAGTGAGTCTATGTGAGTGTTCAAAGCCCTGGACGTGTTTTAGCAGATGATTCAAGATTAGCTCAGGTGGGTGTGGAGCTACAGATGCTCAGGGCTCTCTGAGCCAAGATTTTTCTGAATCAAAGCTGGAAATCAGCACAACTTCTCTCTACTCTTTACATGTTCTGCAAAGAGAAGAAATGTGCAGATCTATTCTGGTCACTCAGTCTCATTGAATATTTATGGAAGTTCTGAAGTGAGTGAAATATTCTCAGATATTTCTTGAAGCTGAAACAGGCAGCTTGGAAATAGATAAACCACAGTACTGGGTTTGTGTAGGGCAGCATACATTTTTAAAAGATACAGAAATTGTCCTATGTGCCGTGTCTTGGTGATTTACCATGACATTGCGGAATTCTTCTGAGTCACAGCAAACTAGGAGAAAAAAAAGAAATTTCAAATTTGCAAATACCTGCAATATTGAAAAGAAAGAGAGGCATCTTTAAATAACTCTTTATCAGTACTTAATGATGCAGGTATTTGAATTAGTTGGCCAATGGAATAGAGGTTTCTCTTTTAGTCCAACTTTTTGCCATTATGTACCCCTCTATATATTTGGTTGTCACTAAATTGTTTCCACTAAATTAAGACTCTTTTGATAGAGAATCTCTTGATTGCAAAAAACATAAATCTACTCAAGAATGCTCAGTTAAGGACCAGGTATTAAAAAAAAACTGTAGGCAAAATCACAGGCAGACTAACACAGGAACCAGAGTATAGTCACAATTCTTGGGAAGTGAAATTGGGAAGGGGCTAAACCAAAGCCATTATCTGTTTCTCAAGGTTGTGGAAGACTGAGTGCATTGTGATTCTAATCAGTGGTCTTCCTAAATCCTCATCCTGGGCCCTGAAACATTGAAGCTCCTTCCTGCTGACTCTGGTCTGGGCAGTTTGACTTAATTTGGCCAATAGGATATTAGTACATAGGATGTAAACAAAGACTTGAAAAGTGTGAGCACATTTCTTGTCTCATGTCTCTGGCTTTGCCATGAGAACATAACCCAGGTTAGCCCATGAGGCAGTGAGACACATGGAGCAAAGCCAAATCAGTTCAGATGTCTCTGCTGAAGCATTAAATAAGTGATAAAGTCCAGCTAATATTGCCAAAGCTACCTGGCCACAGATGCATCAATAAGCCCATGGAGGCCAGCTCAGATCAACAGAATGATGAGCCCACATATAGACTTAGAAGCAAAAATGAATGTTTATCGCTGCATGATACTAATGTTTTCTGATTGTTATACAGCAATATTGTGGCAAATAGATGGTGGAAACAAGGGCCAAATTGTCTCTTTTTCCTTTAATTTTAAATTCACATAATAATTGTACATAGCTTCAATACTTATATAGTTACCAGATCAGGGTAATCAGCATATCCATCATCTCAAACATTTATCATTACTTTGTGTTGAGAACATTTAATATTCTCCTTCTAGCTATTTGAAACTGTACATTATTGTTAACTATAGTCACCCTAGATCACTAGAACTTACTCCCCCTATCTAGCTGTAGTTTTGTATTCTTTGGCAAATATCTCCTTCTCCCTGCTTCCCCCTAACCTTCATCTCTATGTCTCTTCCTCTGTTACTCCCGCCCTCCCCAGCTTGTATATTGCCCAATATTTTTGCCAGTGCTTTGTCTGCCTATTCTTACAGAAATAGTGTGCATCATCCACTGCAGTTTTTGAGTCTCTTGGTTCAAATTCTTGACATAGAAAAGCTCTAATTAGTTGATGGAAAGCCAGTGAATTGGTTTACTTTGAGTCTGGTTTCCACCTGGTCTGACCAACTGTGGTTAAGGTGGTGGCAGTGGTGAAAGGAGAACAGTGTTATATGGTTTAGAAGAGTTTAGAGGAGGGAGTTCTTTTTAGTAAGCGGCTGTGAATAGAAAATTCACTGTGAGAGATATAGAACAATGAACAGAACAGAGGCCTCACAGGAAATACAACATATCTACAACCATCCGATATTCGACAAACCTGACAAAAACAAGCAATGGGGAAAGGATTCCCTGTTTAATAAATGGTGTTGGGAAAACTGGCTAGCCATGTGCAGAAAGCAGAAACTGGACCCCTTCCTGACACCTTACACCAAAATTAACTCCAGATGGATTAAAGACTTAAACACAAGACCTAACACCGTAAAAACCCTAGAAGAAAATCTAGGCAAAACCATTCAGGACATAGGCGTAGGCAAGGACTTCATGACCAGAATGCCAAAAGCAATGGCAACAAAAGCCAAAATAGACAAATGGGACCTAATCAAACTCCACAGCTTCTGCACGGCAAAAGAAACAGTCAGTAGAGTGAATCGGCAACCAACAGAATGGGAAAAAATGTTTGCAGTCTACCCATCTGACAAAGGGCTGATATCCAGAATTTACAAAGAACTAAAACAGATCTACAATAAAAAAACAAACAAGCCCATTCAAAAATGGGCGAAGGATATGAACAGACACTTTACAAAAGAAGACATACAGGAGGCCAACAAACATATGAAAAAGTGCTCATCATCACTGGTCATTAGAGAAATGCAAATCAAAACCACATTGAGATACCATCTCACACCAGTTAGAATGGCGATCATTAAAAAATCTGGAGACAACAGATGCTGGAGAGGATGTGGAGAGATAGGAACACTTTTACACTGTTGGTGGGAGTGTAAATTAGTTCAACCATTGTGGAAGACAGTGTGGCAATTCCTCAATGACCTAAAAATAGAAATCCCATTTGACCCAGCAATCCCATTACTGGGTATATATCCAAAGGATTATAAATCATTCTACTGTAAGGACACATGCACACGAATGTTCATCGCAGCACTGTTCACAATAGCAAAGACCTGGAACCAACCCAAATGCCCATTGATGATAGACTGGATAGGGAAAATGTGGTACATATATGCCATGGAATATTACGCAGCCATCAAAAACGATGAGTTTGTGTCCTTTGTAGGGACGTGGATGAACCTGGAAACCATCATTCTTAGTAAACTGACACAAGAGCAGAAAATCAAACACTGCATGTTCTCACTCATAGGCGGGTGCTGAACAATGAGAACACATGGACACAGGGAGGGGAGCACTACACACTGGGGTCCGTTGGGGGGAAATGGGGGAGGGATGGGGGGTGGGGAGATGGGAAGAGATAGCATGGGGAGAAATGACAGATACAGGTGAGGGGAAGGAAGGGCAGCAAACCACACTGCCATGTGTGTACCTATGCAACAGTCTTGCATGTTCTTCACATGTACCCCAAAACCTAAAATGCAATAAAAAAAAAAAAAGAAAATTCACTGTGATTTATATCTGTAATTAAAAGGCAAGCCTAAAAATTAGCAAAATATACTGGAAATTTGATTTGTGGATCAGTCCACCAGCTTGAAATGAAAGGCTAATAATATCTACAAATGTGCCAATAATAGTCGTAGCTAATATTAGTTTTGGTTATGTGTCAGGGTACTGTGCTAAATATTTTATTTAGTCTTTAATCCAGCATTATGGATGTGGGACTATTATTATCATTCCCAATTTACAGATGGGAACTGAGGGTTGGAAAGGTTAAGTTGCCTTCTATTATGCAATTAGAAAAAGATACAGCCAGTAATACAATATAGGTTAAGCTAAATACAGAGCCCAGAGCCCTAATTTAACCACTGCCTCTACCATTTATAGAATGACCAGGAAATTAAGACTATGTAAAATAACTAATCATAATGCTTACCAGGTGCCTAACTGAGTAAGTGGTGATCAGTTAACATATGATTCCAAAGATGATTCAGAGATAGTGTTGCTGGGCATGATAAGATTCTTTTTTCCCTTGCTTCTTTTTTTTTTTTTTTTTTTTTTTTGAGACGGAGTTTCGCTCTTGTTACCCAGGCTGGAGTGCAATGGCGCGATCTCGGCTCACTGCAACCTCCGCCTCCTGTGTTCAAGCATTTCTTCTGCCTCAGCCTCCCGAGCTGGGACTACAAGCATGCGCCACCATGCCCAACTAATTTTTGTATTTTTAGTAGAGACGAGGTTTCACCATGTTGACCAGGATGGTCTCGATCTCTTGACCTCGTGATCCGCCCGCCTCAGCCTTCCAAAGTGCTGGGATTATAGGCATGAGCCACCGCGCCCGGCCGCTTCCTTCTTTAGAGATCTACTCAACTCCCTTTGATAGATTAATGACAGCTGGTTTTTCTTCTCACTTAGATTTCACTACTCAGTAGGCAGGTATACTTGCACTTAATTTCTCTGTTTTCAGCCTGATGTCTCATCCCCATCCTCTATGATGTCAGGTGTTACCATGTTCAAAGCCTCTCAGATTCAGTATCTTTAAAGAGTAAACTCCTTGTCTCCTTTGGGAGAGATCATAGGCAGTAGGAAGACTTTGAATCAATCTTGCTGTTTTCTGTATTGTGCATCATCCCTGCTTTCTGTGGTACTGGTGCCTCCAAGACCTAAAATTTCTGTGTTCTGCATGGAAAACTGATTCTTATCTCAGGAACATCATCTCCCTCTGTAGATTCTCAGATTGTAACATTCTCCACTCTGCTAAATGAGTTATCTCACCTCTATGTTTAGTCTTCCAAATTTTTATTGAGATTTCTAGTCCACTGTCTCTCTCTGTTCTTGTGTCTATTTAAAAAATGTATTTACTGTAATTATAGTTGGGTTTTTGGAAGAAAGGATACCAATATGTGATCAACCACTTCTGTTTAGAAAATTATCCTTCCCATGAGATTTTTAAATAGAAACATCTTCATTTAAGTTGTTACAAGCTTTATCTGAAAACTTTATCAGCAATATGAGTTAATATTAAATTCTAGCATCATTTTCTGATGAAACTTCCAAAAATACAACCAGACAATTTATAAAGTCTGCCTCCATGTTTAGTGAGGTGATTTGGGACTGTTCAAGTTTTGGTTTGATAGAGTACTATTAAAATGAGAATACTATCTTCCAAGCTTTCCTTATCTAGGGCTAGTTTTTAGCCATTCATCTTGTTTTCTTTCTTGGCAGAGGAATACCCCAACTTTCACCTTGTGAGAAGGGGAAGGACAGTGCTGGGCTAAGGGGTTGACATTTAAACACCAGATGTTCTGATGTGTTGCTGATTCCTCTCACCGATACCATTCCTAGTTCATCATTTGAGATCCATCTAGACTACTTTGGCCTCATGTGCTTTGGTAGTTTATGTATTGCTGTAAGATTATGGCATTTTAAAAGTTTAGCTAGTATTTGTTTGTCATAAAGTCATGAGAATGTTACTTTGACAACAACCCACTCATGTAACCAGCACCACAAATGTTCAATTTGGCCTGGAAGGAAAGCTCCTAAGAAGGACTGTTAGAATTGATGAAGGGTGGTACATGCACACAACTCCACAAGAGTCTTTTTGGGCAAGAATCAGCCTATCATCATTTTTTTGCCTAATGACAAGACAGGCCTGAGCAATGTCTCATGTTTGTATTTTTCATGCCAATTATGAGAAAATTAATTGAGCATCCACAGAAATTGTAGGAATTTAGAAATATTATTGTAGCTATTTATTTTTAGGGAAACATCAAATTCAGACTTAAAAAATATATGTATATTGAGGCTTCCCTGAAATATCTATAAATTACTAGATACAATTTTTGCCAAATTCCCTGAAAAGCTTAGGGGTCAAGATTATATGACATTAATGCTTTGATAAGGATTGGATTAGTAGCTTGCTTGGCCAGATAAATTTCCATATAAAAGTTGTATCTTGTTTTCTAGATTAAAACCATTTTACTAACTCTAGGAAATTATTCCAGTCATTAAACAAATATGTCTTAAAGTCCTTTCCTGTCCTGGACATTTTGCTAGGTCATTATAAGCTCAAAGAGTTTGTAAGTTAATGTAGGTTTTTACAGATATACAAAACAATACAATATGATAGAGATGCCATATGAACAACATAAATAATGTGTCAGGGAAGAGGGCCTGGCTACTTTGGGAAATGGCGATTAGGTGAGATCTGCTATTTGAGCTAAACCTCCTAGTTTTATTAGGAAAGGCAAAAGATCATGGGCAGCTGGAATATCATATCAAACTCATAGATGCAAGAAGGCAGAAGGCATTAGGGTAAACAGTGGGTAGCACTTTCGGTTGGGGCCTATGATTCATATGGGGTATTAATGGGAAATAAGACTGAAAAGACTACGTTTTGGGAAACAATGCCGAGTAAAGTTTAGGTTTTAATTTGGAGTTAGTAGGGAGGTACAGAAATATTTGAATTTATCTGTTAGTAAGATTAAACAAGTGGAAACTTGCTGGATGGTTTAGGCAAGAGATTTTAGAAGCAGGAAGATTAAGAGTCTGAAGCTGTCAGCTGGTCATGAGGGGATTGGAGCCTGGACTACAGAGATGCCATTGAGAATGCCAGGGAAGAAAATTCAACAAGAGAGGTTATAAATGGCCAACTTCCAGTCTGAGGCAACTGACTGGATATTGGGAGAGAGAAATGATGAATTATCCACAGTCATTGAGGTTTTCAGTCCAGTTGACATATGGTACTTCAACAGAAGTAAGACAGCACTAGCTTTGTGAGGAAGATAGTGAGTTTAATTTGTTTAGTTCGAAGTTTCTATATACTCCATGTGGAAATGCCCAGTACCTAGGCACATATATAAGACTAGAGCTTGGAGGAAAGGTTGGATTTGGAAATAAAGATGTCATTTAACAACATAAAAGTGGTAATTATGACAAGGGAGTATAAAATCTTCAAGGCAGAGAGTATACAGAAAGAGATGGGCCAAACGTTGGGAAAAAAGGAAACAGCTAAGGAGACAGAGAAGGAGCAATGATTGCAGTAAGAACAGAACCAAAAGAAGGAAGTGTCATAGACGGAAAAGTGGGAGAGAGTGGTTGATTCAGAGTGCCAAATGCAGAAGAAATGCATGGAAGAATAGTATGAGAAAAGGACTTTGGATTTAGTGATTAGGAAGCTATCAGATACTTTTAAAAGAATGCTTACTCAGGAAATTGGTGAGTATAGGAGCCAGATTTCAGGGATTTCATGAGAGAGTGATTGCTTAAGGAAGTATAAGTATACATCCTTTTTTCAAGAGATTTGAATATGAATAAGATGTAGAATAGTATATTTAGAGGGGAAAGAAAATTAAAATTGAGTTGTCTTTCAAGATTGGAAACATCTGTACCTGTTTATGTTTGTGAGCAGAAGGGTGGAAGAAAAGTAGCCAATGGGAGAAAGATGGGGGGAGAGGGAGAGGGGAAGAGAAAGAGAGAGAGGCAGAGAAAAGCTGAGAGAGAGAGCAAGAGAAAGAAAGAGAAACTATGGGAAAACAGCAGATAATTGAAGAGACAAGGTCATGGCGGATTGATTCTTCATTATATCTAAGGAGATATAGATTCTCAGAGAAAAGACTCCTAAAGATTTTTTTCATTGATATCAAATTAGGGAAAACTTCTCTGGGTAGGATGCTCTAATTCTTGCATATTTCTAAAGTGTGAGAAATATACAAAAATTTAGAAAAGAAAGGGTTGGAGCTATTAGTCCTTCCTCAGGGATTCGTGAAATAAGAAAATTACTATTTAGAGGTTAAAAAAGAAAAGAGAGAGAAAAACTCTGTAGCTATAGTCTTCCCAGAGCCAGGGAGCCTAACAAGTCAAAGACTTGGGATCCAGAGATAGACTGAATTAGAGAGTGTTAGCCAGTACCTATCTCAACATTGCCTGGAATCACTGGGCTAGGCAATTGCACAAATGATGTGCTTTGCACTTTGACAGGCATTTTAAAAAGCAGGAGGCCCAGCCACTAAGCTGTGGCCAATAAATTTGTCCTAGCTTTTATTTGAATAGTCTTAAATCACTTTGGATGTCAGTTTCAAGAAACTAGTTACCTTGGGGGAAACTGGGAATCATTTCATGTTAGTAGGAGGGAATGAGATCGGTAGTATAGATAACAACAGTGCTTATTCTTAGAGATTAGGAGGGACTTTTCTTTCTCTGAGACAAGAAGAAAGGGAGAAAAGACAGGTGAGGTGATCAATGAAATGTTGATATATGGAGAGAAAATAAATGAGCCCATACCTGATACTTTCAGTTTTCTCAAGTCAGTTCAATGTCTGAGATATAAGCAGGGTTGGTATAGAAGTGAAAAGGTGAGAATGCTAGAAAATATTTGGAAAAACGATTGTGGGAGATCTGCTAGGGAATTCACAGAGACAACTAAAGCCATTGTAAAGCAGCAGGGGTAGTGCCCAGAAAGAAGGAGGACGCATGAATAAGCACACATACATGATTTTTTCCATTGCTGCTCTGTGCCTCTAGAAGCAGGAGTGTTAATAGGGCAGATTAATGACTGTCAGTCAATACTAGCCAGATTCACAGAGAAAGCAGCCTTTGCTCAAGTTGTCTAACAATGAAAGCCATTCTGTTTTTGAGACATTGATCATGTGTAGAAAGTCAAACAGTACAGAAAGGGACTCATTTGAAAACCTTAAGGTGGTGGGACAGTTATTTGAAAGCCTTTTCTCTCTGCGTGCACACTTCCCATTGCACGGACAATATCTCCATATATTTTTCACCCCTCCCAAAAACCCTGCACAGAGCTTGACACACAATAATTCCTTACACCTTGTGAATAGCGGACAGACAGACATATCACAGAAGTTTCTCCAATAACAGAACACCCCATTTCAGGTTAAGCTGTTTTTAACTGAAGCATGACATAGAAAATGAAAAGTGCACAAATCATGAATGTACAGATTAATAACATTTTACAAAATGTGCACATTTGTGTAATCACTACCCAGATAATTAAATAGAATATCACCAGTTCTCCAGAAGTTGCATATGGGTACCCTCCCAGTCACTCACCTATTCCTCCTCAAAGCTAACCACTGTCCTGACATTTATCAGCATTGATTAGTTTTTTCTTCTCAAATTTATGTACATATATGTATATACTATATATTCTTTTGTGTCTGTTTTCATCCAACATTATTTTGGTGAATTTAATGCACACTTGTTGCATGTAAACAGTAGTCCATTTAGTTTATTGCTGCATTGATTCCAATGTGTAAGCACATCAATATTTATCAATTCTTCTCTGTCTAACTTTTGAGTTGTTCCATTTTCTTTTACGAATAGTGCATTCTTGTGCATGTTTATATTGGCTCTTTATATTTCTCTTGGTATGCCTGGTAATTTCAGATACAATAAAATTTTTTAAAATTGTAGAAGCTTTGGATAATGTTATTTTCCTTCAGAGAGAATTTTCTTTAGTTTCTATCGAAAAGTTAGAAAAAATTTAGTAGGTCACTTCAGTTCAATCAGGATTAAATTCATTTAAGGTTAGGCTTTATAAAATCTTTGTAAAAACTGGCATATTTATGATTTTCTCTACTACCAGGATATAGCCCTTCAGGATTTCCAAGTAAAGTACTGAGATGTTTATTATAGCCTATTTTCCTTGGCAGGCTCTGAACTCCAATTTTTAAACTTTTTTTCTGAATCTTCTCAGTACCATGATACTGCAGTGATCTATGTTTTGCTTCTCTCTCTCTTAGAAGTCTTTTTCTGTTCATCTTCTTAGCCCTAGGGACCAGCCCTCCAATGAATTAATAAGTGCTTCAAGGGGCATCGAAACATAGAATGGCAGGTTTACCCTAACGAGCTTCTCTTTGCTCTGGGATCTTTGCCCCTCAATTCTTCATTGTTTGGTAACTCTCTGATGCCTTCAAACAGATTTTTTAAATTGAGATGAACTTCACACAACATAAGAATAACTTTTAAAATGAACAATTTAGTGGCATTTAATATATTCATAATGTGTAACCATTATTATTTTCAAGATATTTTCCTCACTTGAAAGAAAGCCCTTTACCAATTAAGCAATTAAACATATTCTAAAATCCAACCTTTCTAGTTTTTCAGGTATAAAGGATTGGTCAGCTATAAACTACTCCATAGTAGCCACAAGTAGAAGTCTTTTGTTTTTCTATTTAACTATTGCAAATTATTTTCTCCTAGAAGTGTATCATTTGTATTAAAAATAATGTTGTCTTGATTGTAAAATGTTTTTTGTAAACATTTGAAAAATGTTGAAAGTCTAATTAAAATTAAAAAATTACTCACAATACTAACATCTAGGAATAGCCCATTTACTTTTTGTGTGTATTTCCTTCTACCAATTTTCATACATTTATCATAAAATTGGGATCTAAGTACATGAACTTGCCCAACATTCCTTACAAATCAGCCATGAGAACACAATTTTCTCAAGTACCAGCTTTTTCACTAAAACTATTTGATAAATTTTCCACATTTATCTTTGAGACACTATTTTAAAAGACTAAATAATATTCCTTTTAGAGATATATCAAAATGTAGACAGCGTTAGAGATTATCGAGGCAGACAACTAACAAAGATATTTGGCACCTGAACTTGACACTTGACCAAATGGACCAAATAGACATCTATAGAAATCTCTACCTGAAAAGAAGAGAATATACATTCTTCTCACTTGCATATGGCACATACTCTAAAATTGACCACACAATTGGGTGTAAAACAATCCTCAACACATTTTAAAAAACCAAAATGATACCAATCACACTCTCCAACCACTGTACAATAAAAATAGAAATGAATGCTAAGAAAATTGTTCATATCCTTACAATTACATGGAAATTAAACCACCTGCTTCTGAATGACTTCTGGGTGAAGTATGGAACTAAAGCAGAAATAAAGAACTTCTTTGAAACTAATGAGAACAAAGGTATATGACATACCGGAATCTCTGAGACACATCTAAAGTAGTGTTAAGAGAAGTTTATAGCAATAAACAACCACAACAAAAAGTTAGAAAGATCTCAAATAAACAGCATGACATCAGAACTAAAGGAACTAGAGAAATAAAAGCAAATAAACTCTAAATTTTGCAGAAGACAAAAAATTACCGACATGAAATCTGAACTGAAGGAAATTGAGATGTGAACATCTGTAAAAAAAGATCAACAAATTCACGAGTTGGCTTTTGAATGTATTAATGAGATAGATGGACTGCTAGCTAGACTAATAAAGAAAAAAAAAAGATCCAAATAAGCACAATTAGAAACGACAAAGGGGATATTATTACTGACCCCACAGAAATACAAAAAAGAAAAAAAATACTCAGCGAGTAATATGAACACCTCTATACATACAAGCTATAAAACTTAGAAGAAATGAATAAATTCCTAGAAACATACAACATCCCAAGATTGAACCAGAGAGAAATTGAATCCCTGAACAGACCAATAATGAGTTATGAAATTGAATCAGTAATAAAAACCTGATCATTTTTGAGCAGACACTTTTCAAAGAAGACATTTACACAGCCAACAAACATGAAAAAAAGTCATCATCATTGGTCATTATAGAAATGCAAATCAAAACCACATTGAGATACCACCTCACACCAGTTAGAATGGTGATCATTAAAAAATCAGGAGACAACAGATGCTGGAGAGGATGTGGAGAAAGGAATGCTTTTATACTGTTGGTGAGAGTGTAAATTAACCATTGTGGAAGACAGTGTGGTGATTCCTCAAGGACCTAGAAATAGAAATCCCATTTGACCCAGCAATCCCATTACTGTGGGATTTGAACAATGAGAACACAGGGAAACAGGGAGGGGAACATCACACACTGGAGCCTGGAGGGTGGGGGCTTAGAGGAAGAAGAGCAGGGGGTGGGGGGAATTAGGGAGGTATGGCATTAAGAGAAATGCCTAATGTAGATGGCAGGGCAGTGGATGCAGCAAACCACCACCATGGCACGTGTATACCTATGTAGCAAACCTGCACGATCTGCACATGTACCCCAGAACTTAAAGTATAACAAATAAATTATTTTTAAAAAGTAAGTGAAAAAAATTAAACAAACAAACAAACAAACAAAAAACCCAATCAACCAGAAAAAGACCAGGACTAGATGGATTCACACCAAAATTCTTCCAGATGTATAAAGAAAAGTGGGACGATTCCTACTGAAACTATTCCAAAAAATTGAGAAGCAGAGAATCCTCCCTAACTCATTCTTTGTGGTCAGCATCATCTTGACACCAAAACCTGGCAGAGACACAACTAAAAAAGAAAAGTTTAAACAAATGTCCTTGATTAACATAGATGCAAAAATCCTCAACAAAATACTAGCAAGTAGAATCCAGCAATGCATCAAAAGCTAATCCACAACGATCGAGTAGGCTTTATGCCTGGAATGCAAGGTTGGTTCAACATAGGCAAACAAATAAATGTTATTCACCACATAAACAGAACTAGAAACAAAAACCATGTGATCATTGCAATAGATGCAGAAAAGGCTTTTGATAAAATTCAACATCACTTCGTGTTCAAAACCCTTAACAAACAAGGCATTGAAGGAAGATTCTTCAAAATAAGAGCCATCTATGACAAACCCACAGGCAACAGCATACTGAATGAGCAAGCACTGAAAACATTACCCTTGAAAATTGGTACAAGACAAGGATGCCTTCTCTTGCCACTCCTATTCAACATAGTACAGGAAATCCTAAGGAGAGCAATCATGGAAGAAGAAGAAACAAAAGGCATCCAGGTAGGAAGAGAAGAAATCAAACTATCCCTCTTTGCAGATGATAGGATTTTTTTGTGATTTTTTTCCATACATTATTGGGATTCAGGTGGTATTTGGTTACATGAGTAAGTTCTTTAGTGGTGATTTGTGAGACTGTGGTGCACTCATCACCCGAGCACTATACACGACATCATATTTTTAGTCTTTTATCCCTCGCCCTCTCCCACTCTTCCACCCAAGTTCCTAAAGTCCATTGTGTCATTCTTAGGCCTTTGCATCCTCATAGCTTAGCTTCCACATATCAGTGAGAACATATGATGTTTGGTTTTCCATTTCTGAGTTACTTCACTTAGAATAATAGTCTCCAATCTCATCCAGGTCACTGCAAATGCTGTTAATTTATTCCTTTTTATGGCTGTGTAGTTCATCATTCATATATCTATATATATCTATATATATCACAAGTTTCTTTATCCATTCATTCATTAACGGGCATTTGGATTGGTTCCATGATTTTTCAGTTGTGTGTGCAAGTATCTTTTTCAAATAATGACTTCTTTTCCCTTGGGTAGATACCTAGCAGTGGGATTGCTGTGTCAAATGGTAGTTCTACTTTTAGTTCTTTAAGAAATCTCCACACTGTTTTCCATAATGGTTGTACTAGTTTACCTTCCCACCAGCAGTATAGAAGTGTTCCCTTATCCCCACATCCACACCAACATCTGTTTTTTTTTCTTTTTTAAATTTTTTGATTATGGCCATTTTTCCAGGAGTAAAGTGGTATCACATTGTGGTTGTGATTTGCATTTTCCTGATCATTAGTGATGCTGAGCATTTTTTAATGTCTGTTGGCCATTTGTATATCTTCTTTTGAGAATTGTCTATTCATGTCCTTAGCCCACTTTTTGATGGGATTGTTTGTTTTTTTTCTTACTGATTTGTTTGAGGTCATTGTAGATTCTGATTATTAGTCCTTTGTTAAATGTATAGATTGTGAAGACTTTCTCCCACTGTAGGTTGTCTGTTTACTTACTGTTCCTTTTGCCATGCAAAAGCTCTTTAGTTTAATAAAGTCCCAGCTATTTATCTTTGTTTTTACTGCATTTGGTTTTGGGTTCTTGGTCATGAAAACCTTTTCTAAGCCAATGTCTAGAAGGATTTTTCCAATGTTATCTTGTAGAATTTTTGTAGTTTCAGGTCTTAGGTTTAAGTCCTTAATCCATCTTGCATTGACTTTTGTATAAGTTGAGAGATAAGGATCTAGTTTCATTCTCCTACATATGGTTTCTCTGCTTCATGTTTTTGTTTGCTTCATTGAAGATCAGTTGGCTGTAAGTATTTGGGTTCATTTCTGGATTCACTGTTCTGTTCCCTTGATCTATGTGCCTATTTTTATACCAGTACCATGCTGTTTTGGTGACTATCGTCTTATAGTATAGTTTGAAATCAGGTAGTGTGATGCCTCCAGACTTGTTCTTTTGGCTTAGTCTTGCTTTGGCTATGTGGGCTCTTTTTTGGCTCCATATGCATTTTAGGATTTTTTTTTCCAATTCTGTGAAAAATGCTGGTGGTATTTTGATGGAGATTGCATTGAATTTGTAGATTGCTTTTGGCAGTATGGTCATTTTCACAATATTGATTCTACCTATCCATGAGCATGGGATGTATTTCCATTTGTTTGTATCTGTGATTTCTTTCAGCAGTGTTTTGTAGTTTTCCTTGTAGAGGTCTTTCACATCATTGGTTAGGCACATTCCCAAGTATTTTATTTTTATTTTTATTTTTGCAGCTATTGTAAAAGAGGTTGAGTTCTTAATTTGATTCTCTGCTTCATCAATGTTGGTGTGTAGAAGAGCTACTGATTTGTGAACGTGAATCTTGTATTCAGAAACTTTGCTGAATTCTTTGTTCAGTTCTAGGAGCTTTCTGGAGGAGTCTTTAGGATTTCAAAGGTAAACAATCATATCAGCAAACAATGACAGTTTGACTTCTTCTTTGCTGATTTGGATGTCCTTTATTTATTTTTTTATGTATTTCTTTTTCTTTCTTTCTTTCTTTTTTTTTTTTTTTTTGAGAAAGAGTCTCACTCTGTCGCCCAGGCTGGAGTGCAATGGTACAATCTCAGCTCACTGCAACTTCTGCCTCCTGGATTCAAGCAATTCTCCTGCCTCAGCCTCCCATGTAGCTGGGATTACAGGTGCCTACCACCATGGCAGCCTAATTTATTTTGTATTTTTCGTAGAAACAGAGTTTTATTATGTTGGCCAGGCTGATCTCGAACTCCTGACCTCAGGTGATCCACCCACTGCAGCTTCTCGAAGTGCCGAGATTACAGGTGTGATCCACCATGCCCAGCTGGATGTACTTTATTTCTTTCTCTTGTATGATTGGTCTGGCTAGGACTTACAATACTATGTTGAAGAGGAGTGGTGAGAGTGGGCATCCTTGTCTTGTTCCATTTCTCAGAGGGAATGCTTTCAACTTTTCCCCCTTCAGTATTATGTTGGCTGTGGATTTGTCATAGATGACTTTTATTGCGTTAAGGTATGTTTCTTGTATACCAATTTTGTGGAGAGTTTTAATCATAAAGGGATGCTGGATTTTGTCAAATGCTTTTTCTGCATCTATAGAGATGATCATGTGATTTTTGTTTTAAATGTTGTTTATGTGGTGTATAACATTTATTGACTTGAATGTGTTAAACCATCCCCTGCATCCCTGGTGTGAAACCCACTTGATCATGGTGGATTACCTTTTTGATATGTTGTTGGATTCATTAGCTAGTATTTAGTTAGGGATTTTAGCATCTATGGTCATCAAGTATATTGGTCTGTAGTTTTCTTTTTTTGGTTATGTCCTTTCCTGGTTTTGTTATTAGTGCTATAATGGCTTCATAGAATGAATTGGGTGGGGGGGGTGGTTTCTTCTTTCTCTAACTTGTGGAATCGTGTCAAAAGGATTGGTAACACTTCTTCTTTGAATGCCTGTTAGAACTCTGCTGTTAATCCATCTGGTACTGGACTTTTTTTTCTTGATAATTTAAAAATTACCATTTCAATCTCGCTGCTTGTTATTGGTCTGTTTGGGATATCTAATCCTTCATGATTTAAGCTAGGAGGGTTGCATTTTCCAAAAATGTATCCATCTCGTCTGGATTTTCTAGTTTATGTGCATAAAGGAATTCATAGTAACCTTGAATGATCTTTTGTTTTTCAGTGTTGTTAGTTGTAATATTTCCTGCTTTGTTTCTTAGTGAGGTTATTTGGATTTTCTTTCTTCTTTTCTTGGTTAATCTTGCAAATGGTCTATCAATTTTATTTATCTTTACAAAGAACCAGCTTTTTGTTTCATTCACCTTTTGTATTTGTTTGTTTGTTTGTTTCAATTTCATTGAGTTGTGCTCTGATCTTGGTTATTTTCTTTCTTCTGCTGGGTTTGGGTCTGTTGTGTTCTTGTTTCTCTAGTTCTTTGGGTGTGACTTTAGAATGTCAGCTTGTGCTCTTTCAGTCTTTTTGATGTAGGCGTTTAGGGCTGTGAACTTTCCTCTTAGCACTGCCTTTGCTGTGTCCCAGAGGTTTTGGTAGGTTGAATCATTTTTGTCATTTAGTTTGAAAATTTTTTTAACTTCTATCTTGATTTCATTTTTGACCCAATGCTCATTCGGGAACAGGTTATTTAATTTCCATATATTTGCATGATTTTGAAGGTTTCTTTTGGAGTTGATTTCCAGTTTTATTCCACTGTGATCTGAGAGAGGGCTTGATATAATTTCAATTTCTTTAATTTATTGAGGCTTGTTTTATGGCCTGTAATACAGTCTATTTTGGAGAATGTTTTATGCACTGTTTAATAGAATGTGTATTCCGCAGTTGTTGGATGAAATGTTCTGTATATATCTGTTACATCCATTTGTTCCAAGGTCTAGTTTAAATCCTTTTTTTTGTTGTTGTTGACTTTCTTTCTTGATGAAAGAAATGCCTCATGCTCTCAGTGGAGCATTGAAATCCCCTACTATTGTTGTGTTGTTGTCTATATCATTTCTAAGGTCTATTAGTACTTGGTTTATAAATTTGGGACCTCTAGTGTTAGGTGCATTTGTGTTTAAGACTGTGATGTTTTCCTGTTGAACAAAGCCTTTTGCCATTATATAATGTCCCTCTTTGTCTCTTTTACTGCTATTGCTTTAAAGTTTTTTTTTTTTTTTTTTTTTTTTTTTTTTTTTTTTTTTTTGTGGTCTGATATAAGAATAGCTATCCTGCTTGCTTTTGGCGTCCATTTGCATGAAATGCCTTTTTTCACCCCTTTACTTTAAGTTTATGCTACTCCTTATGTGTTTGGTGAATCTCCTAAAGACAGGAGAGAGTTGGTTGGTGAGTTCTCAGAGTTCTCATCCATTCTGCGGTTCTGTATCTTTTAAGTGGAGAATTCAGGCCATTTACATTCAATGTTAGTATTGAAATGTGAGCTACCATTGCATTCATCATGCTCTTTGTTGCCTGTGAGCTTTTGTTTTTTTGTTTCTGCTTTTTAACTTATATTTTGGTTTTATAGCTGTTATGTGATTTATGTTTTAAAGAGGTTCTGTTTTGATTTGTTTCCAGGATTTCTTTCAAGATTTAGAGCTCTTTTTAATAGTTCTTATAGTGGTGGCTTGGTAGTGGCAAATTCTCTCAGAATTTGTTTGTCTGAAAAAGACTGTATTTTTCCTTCGTATATGATGCTTAATTTTGCTGGATACAAAGTTCTTGGCTGATAATTGTTTTGTTTGAGGAGGCTAAAGGTAGGGCCCCAAACCCTTCTAGCTTGTAGAGTTTCTGCTGATAAATCTGCTGTTAATCTGTTAGGTTTTCCTTTATTGGTTACCTGGTGCTTCTTTCTCATAGCTCTTAAGATTCTTTCCTTCATCTTACATTTACATAACCTGATGACAATGTGCCTAGGTGATGATCTTTTTGTGATGCATTTTCCAGATGTTCTTTGTGCTTCTTGTATTTGAATGTGTAAGCATCTAGCAAATCCTGGGGATTTTTCCTTGATTCCCCCAAGTATGTTTTCCTAGCTTTTAGAATTATCTTCTTCCTCGGGAACAACAGCTATTCTTAGGTTTGGTTGTTTAATAGAATCCCAGACTTCTTGGAGGATTTGTTCATATTTTCTTATTCATTTTTCTTTTTTATTGCTGCATTGGGTTAATTTGGAGACCTTATCTTCCAGCTCTGATTTTCTTTCTTCTACTTGTTCAGTTCTATTGCTGAGACTTTCCAGAGCATGTCACATTTCTGAAAGTGTGCAAAGTTTCCTGAATTTTTTTGTTTTGTTTTTTTTCTTTAAGCTATTTATTTCCTTGAATATTTCTTCCTTCACTTCTTATGTTGTTTTTTGGATTTCCTTATATTGGGCTTTGCCTTTCAATGGTACCTCCGTTGAAAGCTTAGTTAGATTCCTTAATAACTAACCTCCTGAATTTTGTTTTTAGGTAAATCAGGGATTTCTTCTTGGTTTGAATCCATTGCTGGTGGACTAGTGTGATTTTCGGAGGGGTATTGAAGAGTCTTGTTTTGTCATATTACCAGGGTTGTTTTTCTGGTTCCTTTTCATTTGGGCCGACTCTATTAGAGGGAAGGTCTAGGGCTGAAGACTGTTGGTCAGAATCTTTTGTCCCACGGGGTAATCCCTTAATGTAGTACTCTCCTTTTTTTCTGTGGGTGTGGCTTCCTGTGAGCCAAACTGCAGTGACTGTTGTCTCTCTTCTGGGCCTTGCTACTCGGCAAGTCTACCTGGCTCTGGACTGGTACTGAGGGTTGTCTGCACAGAGTCTTGTGATGTGAACTCTCTGTGGGTCTGTTAGCCATAGATACGAGCACCTGTTGCAGTGGAGATGGTAGGGGTTGCAATGGACACCATGAGAGTTCTTAGTTTTGGTGGTTTAATGCTCTGTTTTTGTGCTGGTGGCCTCCTGCTGGGAGGTGGCACTTTCCAGAGAGCATTAGCTATACTAGTATGGAGAGGGACTGGCAGTGGGCCAGGCTTTAGAACTCCCAATATTATATGCCCTTTGTCTTCAGCTACCAGGATGGGTAGGGAAAGGCCATCAAGTGGGAGTAGGGCTAGGCATATCTGAGCTCAGACTTGATTTGGGCGACTCTTGCTGTGGCTACTGTGGGGGATGGCGGTGAGATTCCCAGGTCACTGTAGTTGTGTACCTAGGAGGATTATGGCTGCCTCTGCTGAGTCATGCAGGTTGTCTGGGAAGTAGAAGAAAGCCAGCAGTCAGGGGCCTCCCCCAGCTCTTTCACAAATCAAAGGGCTGGTGTCACTACCTCTGTGCCCTTCTACCAACAGCCCTGAGTCTGTTTCCAGGAGGAGGGTGAGACAGGCTTAAAAACTTGTCCCAGGCTAACCAACTCCCAGCTACAAAAGAAATGGGCTTGATTCTTCCCTGCATTGGGAACCTGCATTCCTGATTTGCACCCTCCCCTGAGTTTTGGCCAGGAGGCATCTTGCCCCATTAAAACTTACAAAGTTCAGCTACAGATTTCCTTCTCCCTGTTGAGTTTTACACCCTGCTCCTCTGGCTGTCCTCTTGATGAATCTCTGTGGTGCCAGGCAGGAATGGCCTGCTAGAAGACCCAGTGAGCTCCCAGGACCTTTCTACTGTTTCCTGTACCCCTGTATTTTGCTTGGCTCTCTTAAATTGACTCCAATCCAGGTAAAGTCAGAATTTTCTCTCTCAAACAGATCTTCAGGCTCTCCAGTGGGGGTGTGTGTTCAAGAGAGGAGGTTCTCCCTTAACCATTTGTGCAGTTGGGACACTCACAGTATTTGGGGTGTCTCCCAGGTCCCATAGGAGCAATCCATTTCCTTCAGAGGGTCTATGGTTCTTCTCAGCGTTAATTTTTAAATGCTTGGTCAAATTCACCCATGAGGGCATATGGTCCTTGTCTTATAAACCCGATATGATTCTATATGCAGAAAACTTCATAGTCCTTGCCCAAAACCTCCTTGATTTGGTAAATAACTTTAGCAAAGTTTGAGGGCATAAAATCAATGTACAAAAATGAGTAGTATTTCTATATACCAATTCTATTCAAGCTGTGAGCCAAGTCAAGCATGCAATGCCATTCACAATAGTCACAAAAAGAATAATATACCTAGGAATACAGGTAACCAAGGAGATAAAAGATCACTGCAGTGAGGAATACAAAGCAGTCCTCAAAACATCAGAGATGATGCAGCAATCCGATTATCAGGTATATACTCAAAGGAATATAAATCATTCTATCATAAAGACAGATGCATGCATGTTTGTTGCAGCACTATTGACCATAAAAAAGACACGGAAACAACCTAAATGTCCATCAATGGTAGACTATATAAAGAAAATGTGGTACATATATACCATGGAATACTACACAGCCATGGAAAAGAATGAGATCCTGTCCTTTGTAGCAACATAGATGGAGCTGGAGGCCGTTATCCTAAGCAAACTAACACAGGAAGAGAAAACCAAATACTGCATGTTCTCACTTACAACTGCCAGGTAAACATTGAGTACATATGGACAGTAAAAAGGTAACAACAGACACAGGCATGTACTTGCGGGTTGGAGAAAGTTGAGAATGAAGAAACCTACCTATCATGTACAATGCTGATTACCTGGATTATTAAATAACTTGTACACTAAACCTTCATGATATGTGATTTACCTATATAATAAACCTGTGCATTTACCCATTAACCTAAAATAAAAGTGAAAAAAGGATGATTTTCAAGACAGCATGAATATTATTCTAAGGCCATGTGAATTGGGGCGTGGGTGAGATCTTAAGATGAAAGTTCAACTGCAAAGAAAATTAAAAGGAAACCACAAAAATATGTGCTAGTTCTCCCATTCATAGACATTTGTTTCCAAATCTTGTCCTCATAAAGAATAAATGATTTCTATCCATTTGTTTACATTTTGATCTATAACTTTAGAAATAAGTTTACTAGTTTAAAAGATATGAACATAATTTTGAAGGCATATGATACATTTGCTAAATGACTTTCCCAAAATGTTTCTGCAGTTTGCTCTTACCTTGTAAGATGGAATGTTCCATAATTATTGAGAAAAGTGACTCCCACATTAATTGAAGGTTGTCTTTAGTTCTCCATCTCTCTGGGCTACCCTTTTCCCACGAAAATTTTAATGAGCACAATTAAGAAATATTACCAATTAGCACACATGCCAATAGAGTGTAGTTTAATGTAGAGTGATTTAGATGGTCCCACCCCACTCTTGCCTCTTTCTATCATAAATTTTAGACAGCTACTATAATAAGAATTCCATCTATATTCCTACCAAATGCTGAAGTCCTTAACTAGTTTGCACCTGAAATGTCTGTAAGGTCTTTCAAAATGCATGATAGAAGATTTTAAAATTCACTTAAGCATCAGTGAAATTGGCCCAGTTATATAACCTTTTATTCTTTTTTTTTTTTCATCTCTAGGTTTTCCATTATCTAGAATTAAGATCTTATGGTTGACTCATATAAACCTTTGATAACACATTATTTAATTTAAAAATTAATTTTAACATAAAAACATGCAATCCTTTGTATAAAAAGGAATCCAATAACCGGGCACGGTGGCTCACGCCTGTAATTCCAGCACTTTGGGAGGCTGAGGCAGGTGAATCATGAGGTCAAGAGATCAAGACCATCCTGGCCAATATGGTGAAATCCCGTCTCTATTAAAAATGCAAAAAATTAGCTGGATATGGTGGCACATGCCTGTAATCCCAGCTACTGGGGAGGCTGAGTCAGGAGAATCGCTTGAACCCAGGAGGTGGAGGTTGCAGTGAGCTGAGATCGTGCCATTGCACTCCAGCCTGGGCAACAAGAGAGAAACTCCGTCTCAAAAAAAAAAAAAAAAAAAAAAAAAAAGGAATCCAATAATATACAACAGTATTACTTTGTAAATGCATAAAAACACCCTGGAAGGATACATAAGTAATTACTAAGAGTGGTTACCAGGGGGAAGGGTGAAGTGGTTTTTGGGTAGGTGATGGATGGAGTGGAGAGACCTCTGAGCCATGTCAATGTATTACATATTCAAAAAACTAAATTAAAAAACCAAGATCACAATTATATAACTTTTAAAAAAGTAAACACAAACATGTAAAAGAATGTCTGTTGCAATATCATTTGTAAGAATTAAAAATTGGGAAGATCTTAATTACCATTAGATGAAAAAGAGATAATTCAATTATAGTATAGCCAAAGAATTCAGAGGGTTTGGTTACCCCTTGAATGGAAGACATGATTACCAGATTGTTAGTTGAGTGGGTGCTGGCACCATCAGTTGAGAAAGGGAGTAGAGAAGGTATGGTTGTGGGTAGGCCAATTATGAGTTCAGTTTTGGACATGTGTAGGAGGTGTTTGTGGAACATCTAGCAAGATATGTCTAGTATACATTTGAATATTTGAGTCTGGAACTCAGAAGAGAATTGAAGACTGAATTAATAGATGTGCAAGTCAGTAGCATAACAATGGTAAAGCCACATACATGGATGATGTTCAGAGAGAGTGGAGGAATTGACATGTTTTAATACTGGAGATTTATTACTTCCATAAGGAAAAGAAAATAATATAATTGTGTAAAATCACCCATAATTTTTAAGGTTACTAGCATTTTTAATATTATTATCTTTTTTGCATTTTATTTATTAGATGTTTTGTGCATTTTCATTCTGATTTTAATAAAAGACAGTGACTTGTGACTAGTTCGTGGTGTATGAGAGTTACAATGTACCTTGTTGGGGTCATAGATCAGAATACTGAAAGATTAGCACTAGGAAAGTTAAAACCATAGTGATTGGGCCAGTTACTCTGAAGCCAGGCTTCATTGAAGGCAAAGTAAAGAGATAGGAAAGGAAAGGGAACAGAGATTTAATTGAGCGCCTTCATGTGTCAGAAAATATGCTAGCTAATAATAGACCTATAATGCTAGTTTTTTCCCGATGGTTTACAGATAATATAACTGAGGTTCAAAGTGGTTAAAATCACTTTTGGAGGAAATGTGTAACAAAAGCCGGTGGTTCTCAACCTTGCTATGACATCAGAATCAGAGTCATCTGTGGAACTTTTTCTTTTCTTTTCTTTCTTTTTTTTTTTTTTTTTTTTTGAGACAGAGTCCTGCTCTGTTGCCCAGGTTGGAGTGCAGTGGTGTGATCCCAGCTTACTGCAGCCTCAAACTCCTGGGCTCAAGTGACTCTCTGGCCTCAGCCTCTGGAGTGTCTGGGACTACGGTGTGCACCACCATGCTTGGATTATTTTTGTTTGTTTTTATAGAGATGGGGTCTTTCTGTATTACCCAGGCTGGTGTCGAACTCCTGAGCTCAAGTGATCCACCCACCTGGGCCTCCTAAAGTGCTGCAATTACAGGAGTCTCTGGCCTCTGTGAAACTTTTAACAATACACATTCCTGAGCTTCCCAGAATATTTTGATTAAGTAGCTTTTCGGTGAGGACATTGATGATACAATTTAAAAATGTTCCACAAGTGATTCTGTTGTGCAGTGAGGGTGGTAGGTGGGAGCACCAGCTCTGGATTCAGATAGACTGTGATAGGAGTCTTGCTCCAGGTACTGTCATTGTGAATTTAAGCAAACTACTCTCTCTAAACTTGTTTATTTGTCTAAATACAATAGTGAGAATTATAGTAGACTGATCTTGTGCGATATTGTGGATATTCAAAAATACATGAATGATGGATTGTCTCCACTTTCCCCTTTAGATTCCTGCTCTACCTTGGCTTGTATGACTCTCAAGGGGTTCCCTTGCCTTCCAATTTCTGGTTGGGTTTAGCCAGCAGGAAGTCAGAAATCAGGAGGAGAATGTGGGTCTTTATTTCCTCAGTTCCCCCTTCACCAGTTTAACGTGAGCTGGCAATGCCCCTGTTTCTCCTATTAAGGTCACAGGTCCTGTGAGATAGCCCCCCACTACAGCTACAGGTACAACTATATTTTCTGGAACCTAGTAAATTCCCCCTCCTCTGTCCCTTCAGTGAAAGTGGTAAAGGGCTTCCAGGTGTTGTTAGCTCTGGTGTACAACACAATCCTTTAATCCTGCCTGTTTTTTTTTTTTTTTTTGTGACCAGCATCTTCATTAAACCTTCAGTTATCCCACTGGAGTGTGTCATCTGCTTCCTACTTGTACCCTGATAGATAGTACACAGCATGCTTAACACAGTTCCCAGCACATAATAGGTTCTATATAAATATTTGTCATTAAAGAACGACAAAATTTCCTGTAATGCATTCTTTAATTGTATGTATTTTTAAAATCTCATTTGTAGTTTATTCTTAAAATTAAAATTTTCAGTGGAATCTGCTTTAAACAGAATTCAGGTAACAAGGACCCTCAATTTGCCAGTTTTTATTTTCTTTCTTTTCTTTCTTTTTTTTTTTTTTTCTGTTACATTCATCTTTGTAGAGAAAGAGAGAAACGATTGGAAGACAAATGTGCATTTAGGGTTTTGTACAGAGAGAAACAACGGATTGAGAACTCTCTGGAATGAATGTGCATTCCACCAGTGTGAAATAAACCTGGAATAGAATCCTGGTTCTGCCTCTACTAACAAGTAACTTAATTTTTCCCAATTCATAGGGTTCTTGGGAGAATCAAATGAAGCAAAGTATGTGAAGTGCTTACCACAACAACTGTCACATGATATAAGTGATTCCTTTCTCTTGCCCTCTCAGTCTTCATCCAAGGCAGTGGAAGATTGATGACCTTGAGTCCTTACAGGGTAATTAGTCATCCCCCACAAGTTACAAGTGGTTTTTAGACTGTATTTCTTCAGGCAAAAAATAAGTAGTGTTTCAACAACATGTTTAACAATAACTCTAAGCCTTCTAAATCCAACATAGGTTTCTGGTTATTACTTTTTAAAAAAATCTAAACATTTCAATAACAAGAATCTTCATGTTTTCTCAGATTTTTTTTCTAGGACAGTAGAAAGAGATACATGATCCGATTGTTATTGTTTATGCTAATTGTTTTTTTAAATTGCATTTTAGGTTTTGGGGTACATGTGAAGAACATGCGAGATTGTTGCATAGGTACACACATGGTAGTGCGATTTGCTGCCTTCCTCCCCTTCACCTATATCTGGCATTTCTCCCCATGCTATCTCTCCCCACCTCCCCACCCCCTCCGCCCCTCCCTCATTTTCCCCCAACAGACCCCAGTGTGTAGTGTTCCCCTCCCTGTGTCCATGTGTTCTCATTGTTCAACACCCGCCTATGAGTGAGAACATGTGGTGTTTGATTTTCCAGTCTTGTGTCGGTTTGCTGAGAATGATGGTTTCCGGGTTCATCCATGTCCCTACAAAGGACACAAACTCATCGTTTTTGATGGCTGCATAATATTCCATGGTGTATATGTACCACATTTTCCCTGTCCAGTCTATCATCGATAGGCATTTGGGTTGGTTTCAGGTCTTTGCTATTGTAAACAGTGCTGCAATGAACATTCGTGTGCATGTGTCCTTATAGTAGAACAATTTATAATCCTTTGGATATATACCCAGTAATGGGATAGCTGGGTCAAATGGAATTTCTATTTCTAGGTCCTTAAGGAATCGCCACACTGTCTTCCACAATGGTTGAACTAATTTAGACTCCCACCAACAATGTAAGAGTGTTCCTATTTCTCCACATCCTCTCCAGCATCTGTTGTCTCCAGATTTTTTAATGATCACCATTCGAGCTGGCGTGAGATGGTATCTCAGTGGAGTTTTGATTTGCATTTCTCTGATGACCAGTGATGATGAGCATTTTTTCATATGTTTGTTGGCCTCATGTATGTCTTTTTTGTAAAGTGTCTGTTTATATCCTTGGCCCAATTTTGAATGGGCTTGTTTGTTTTTTTTCTTGTAGATCTGTTTTAGTTCTTTGTAAATTCTGGATATCAGCCCTTTGTCAGATGGGTAGACTGCAAACATTTTTTCCCATTCTGTTGGTTGCCGATTCACTCTACTGACTGTTTCTTTTGCCGTGCAGAAGCTGTGGAGTTTGGTTAGGTCCCATTTGTCTATTTTGGCTTTTGTTGCCAATGCTTTTGGTGTTTTGGTCATGAAGTCCTTGCCTACGCCTATGTCCTGAATGGTTTTGCCTAGATTTTCTTCTAGGGTTTTTATGGTGTTAGGTCTTGTGTTTAAGTCTTTAATCTATCTGGACTTAATTTTAGTGTAAGATGTCAGGAAAGGGTCCAGTTTCTGCTTTCTGCACATGGCTAGCCAGTTTTCCCAACACCATTTATTAAACAGGGAATCCTTTCCCCATCACTTGTTTTTGTCAGGTTTGTCAAAGATTGGATGGTTGTAGATATGTTGTGTTGCCTCTGAGGCCTCTGTTCTGTTCCATTGGTCTTTATCTCTGTTTTGGTACCAGTAGCATGCTGTTTTGATTACTGTAGCCTTGTTATATTCCAAGCTCATGTTTGTTTTTTTTTTTTCTTGGAATAACAAACATTTTTCAGATATACTGACTCTGTGTTCTCCATTGTACTAAACTCTTCCAGCAACTGTAAGGCTGTTGATGTCTGATGGAATGAAAATAGTGCAATAGCCAAATAACCAGCAAATAGCCTCTTGTTTTTTGAGTTTTTACTTCCCTTCCACCTACCAGTTACAGGACATTAATTAAGGCCCACTTCAAAGAAACTAAGCTCTATCACTCTTTAGGGAATAAGTGTTATAAAATATCCAGTTTTTATTTTATATTATTGTTTTGTGGAAAGAATAGAAATAAAATGGTACCTTAAAGTGACATATAATGTATTCTCCAAACATGAGTCTTCCTTTGTACTATACAAAATGCAACTTGAAGATATTGATCAACTGACAATAACAGTGGTTTTAGTTATTTGTAAAATTGTGATGGCCTCATTACATTATGCTATATAACTATAGAATGTCAACCTTTCTTGATGATTTCAATCTCAAAAAATAGGTCAGGTTTGTAGGATGTGTAAATGAAGAAATGTGACAGTGATAGGCAGTCAGTATTTTTTCTTCCCTGTAATTTTGTGCTAGAACTAATTATTATTCTTGTAAGTTCTGATCCAAGATTTTACTTATATACCACATTAATTGAGATTTAGTTTACATTATAAAATATTATTTAAACTAAGTAATTCACCAAAAGAGTTCCTTTATGTTTCTACCTTTCCAGATGTGTTTATTTAGTAATTTGCTGCAGAAGTTAAACTAAAAACTAATGTGTTGAGAGCCACTATGCTTTTAAAGTTATTCAAAAAAGAGAAAATGATTCTCAATAACTGTGCAGACCAATGGGAAATGGAATTGAATTGACAAAAGTCCCATTTACTTATGTATTTATGCATATTTTTGATAGCACATTGCTATGGTATACATAAATCAATGTCTCCTTTCTTTAGTGCAGGCTCAGAGTCCAAAGTTCTCCCCTCCTCTTCTATAAACTTAGGTCTAGTGGGTAACTCTGCAGGATCAGTATTTTCATGCTCTTCCTTCATGTTTACTTGCATATTTTATGCCTCTTCTAGACATCTCACATTGCACATTATAATATTAAGAATTTTGCTATGTTCTGCAAAACACACACACACACACACACACACACACACACACACACCTCTTTAACCTCGTTGAACCCATTATTTGTCACATTTATTTGACTACAGGATGTCTTTTTAATCGATGTAATAACCAGCAATATCTAAAAGAATTTAAGAGAGGTCCAAAGAACTCTTGGTAAAGTCCTTTCTAGTATCACCAAATTCAGTCTATAATGGAGACCTTTATGAAGTTTATAAAATTTCTTTAAAAAATTTGCAGAAGGCTTCTACATTTAAACTAGGCTTCTAGAACTCCACATCCTCTTAATAAAACAATTCCCTCCTTCCAGTCACAAAATTGGATTTAAGAGGTTCCAGCTACAAACCACTGCTGAAGGAAATAAGAGAGGTCACAAACATATGGAAAAACATTCCAAGCTCATGGTTAGGAAGAATCAACATCATGAAAATGGCCATATTGCTCAAAATAATTTATAGATTCAATGCTATCCCCATCAAGCTACCATTGACCTTCTTCACAGAACTGGAAAAAAATCATCTTAAACTTCATATGGAACCAAAAAAGAGCCCACAGCCAAGACAATCCTAAGGGGGGGAAAAAAAAAAAAAAAGCTAGAGGAATTATGCTACCTGATGTCAAACTATAGTACAAGGCTATAGTAATCAAAACAGCATGGTACTGGTACCAAAACAGAGCTATAGACCCATGGAAATGAACAGAGGCCTCAGAAGTAATGCCACACATCTACAACCATCTGATCTTTGACAAATCTGACAAAAGCAATGGGGAAAGGATTCCCTATTTAATAAATGGTGTTGGGAAAACTTGCTAGACATATGCAGAAAGCTGAAACTGGATCCCTTCCTTATACCTTTTATAAAAATTAACTCCAGATGGATTAAAGATTTAAACATAAGAGCTAACACCATAAAAACCCTAAAAGAAAACCTAGGCAATACCATTCAGGACATAGGTATAGGCAAGGACTTCATGACTAAAACGCCAAAAGCAACGTCAACAAAAGCCAAAACAGACAAATGAGATCTAATTAAACTTAAGAGATTCTGCACAGCAAAAGAAACTATCATTAGAGTGAACCAGCATCCAACAGAAAGGGCAAAAAAGGTTTTGCAATCTACCCATCTGACAAAGGGCTAATATCAGGTATCTACAAAAAACTTAAACACATTTACAAGAAAAAACAACCCCATCAAAAAGTTGGCAAAGGATATGAACAGACACTTCTGAGAAGAAATTTATGCAGCCAACAAACATACAAAAAAAGCTCATCATCACTGGTCATTAGAGAAATGCAAATCAAAACCACTTTGAGATACCATCTCATGTCAGAATGGCGATCATTAAAAAATCAGGAGGCAACAGATGCTGGAGAGGATGTGGAGAAATAGGAATGCTTATACAGTTTTGGTGGGAGTGTAAATTAGTTCAACCTTTGCGGAATACAGTGTGATAATTTTCTCAAGGATCAAGAAATAGAAATACCATTTGATCCAGCAATCCCGTTACTGGTTATATACCCAAAGGATTATAAATCATTCTGTTATAAAGACATATGCACACATATGTTCGCAGCGACACTGTTTACAATAGCAAAGACTTGGAACCAACCCAAATGCCCATCAATGATAGACTGGATAAAGAAAATGTGGTACATATACACCAAGAAGTACTATGCAGCCATGAAAAGGAACGAGATCATGTTCTTTGCAGGGACGTGGATGAAGCTGGAAGCCATTATCTTCAGCAAACTAACACAGGAACAGAGAACCAAACACTGCATATTCTCACTTATAAGTGGGAGCTGAACAGTGAGATCACGTGGACACAGGGAGGGGAACAACACACACTGGGACCTGTTGGGGAGTGGGGTGGGGGAATGAGAGTTTTAGGAAAAATAGTTAATGCATGCTGGGCTTAATACCAAGGGGATGGGTTGATAGGTGCAGCAAACCATTACTGTACATGATTACCTATGTAACAAGCCTGCATATCCTGCACATATACCCCAGAACTAACTAACTAAATAAAAATAAACGAATGGCAAAACCCACAATTATTTTTGCACCAATCAACAGATGTAATTACCTACCTTCCCTTAAGCCTAATTTCAGGATCAACCCCTTGGTGCCTTCCATATTTGTTTACCTTAGTATCTCTCATATATACAAGCCTCAGGTAATCCCACATTCTCTACATTATCTTAATCTAACACAATATTCTACTCCTCCCTGATCTCCAAAACCATTCTAATGCATTATCTCCATCTCATGGTCTGTCATCACCTATATCCCTGATATCACCTATAAACACCTTTTTCATTATTGTCCTAACAGAAACCTGACTTTCTATGAGAACAGGGCTTCCCTGGCAATCCTTGCAAGAGGTAGCTGCTTTTTCTTATATACCCCACACTCCCCAGGTTTCTCTTCTCTTCTCTTTCAAATACCCAATCTCTGTTGAAACTTCATCCATCAGACTGCCTAGAGTCATTTACTAAATCCCTGGCTATCCTCCATAGTTTACTAGAGATTTTAGCTTTTTGACTCACTTCTTTCTTTGTCCTTTCTCCTTTCATCTTTCTTGGTAACTTGAATGGCCATGTTGGTGTTCTTCTAACTCTCTGACTTCTCTATTTCTTGACATGTTCTCTTTGAGTTATCTTGACCTTCACTGCACCTCAGCCAATACTTTTCCATGCTCATAGCTTAAACCTTGTCATTACTTAATTAATGGCCCTCCCTCCAGAAACTTGATTTAAAACATCTTACTCTTTGAATACTTCCTCATACCTTTGTAGCTTACTTAATCTGGTAGTTCTAACTCAACCATACTTCAAATACCTTAAGATTTCCAGTCAATCGACTCCTCAACTTTTTCCCTGATCATGGCTTATTTCATACCCTAATCTCTTTCTTATTATGCTTAGATCCTATGATCTATCACTGTAATCACAGTTTTGGAAAATGCTGAACTACTTTCTCTCTCCTTTTATCCTACTTACCAGGAAAATCTTAAACCTAGTTTTTAATCTAACACTCCAACAACTTGGAGTCTACACATAAGCAGCAGAGCCTGCCTAGAAAATAAAAAAATACAGCTTTAGTGACTGGATTAAAATTAAACCTATAAAACTCAAAGGAGCCATTAGTACTGTCTTAACATACTTATCAAGTCAGTTTGCACTCTCATTTTCTCAGACACCTATTTTTGTCTGCTTCCCTTACAAGTCTCCTTTACTCCTTAACATGAGCTGGTTATTTTATTTTGAGAAAATAGAAGTAATCAGAATAAGTCTATTTTACATTCCCACCCAAATGCACCAACCCACATCTGACGTCTTCTTACAATAGGTGAACTGTCCTTGGTTTCGTCTATGGCCAATCCTCTGTGTATATACTGGATATCATGTCTCACCTTCTCAATTATTTTGATCCAGAAGCTATCCCCCTTTTATCTTTCAAAATAAAATTTCTCTCACTCAGGGATTATTACCATCAGTATAAAATCATGCTATTATTTGTTCTATCTTTTTTTTGGAGATGGAGTTTCGCTCTTGTTACCCAGGCTGGAGTGCAATGGCACGATCTTGGCTCACCGCAACCTCCGCCTCCTGGGTTCAGGCAATTCTCCTGCCTCAGCCTCCTGAGTAGCTGGGATTACAGGCATGTGCCACCATGCCCAGCTAATTTTTTGTATTTTTAGTAGAGACGGGGTTTCACCATGTTGACCAGGATGGTCTCGATCTCTTGACCTCGTGATCCACCCGCCTCTGCCTCCCAAAGTGCTGGGATTACAGGCTTGAGCCACCGTGCCCGGCCTATTCGTTCTATCTTAAAAAATTCCCTCATTGATCTTATATCCTTCTTCAGCATCCACTCCATTTCTGTGTTTTCTTTGATAGCAAAATTAAAAATAAGCATTTGTACACACTGCTTCTTTCTTCCATTCTCTTTTGAACAAATTCCAGTCAGACTTTCATTCCCACCCTTTAAAAGAGCTTCTAGTAACATCGCACATGATCATTATCTTGTTCAATCCAATGGCCAAATATCTTTCCTTATCCTAATTTGCCTTGTCATTGTTACAATTAATCTGTTGATGTTCTCTTGTGTCTTCCTAGGATCAGATGCCAAGACGGAATTAGAGACATAATAAACTTAGTAAGGACAGTATCTATGAATGATAAAAGGAAAGGTTCAGGAGAAGGTAGGGGGAGCCTCATTTTTCAGCGCAGGTCAGAAACCTGTGAAAGGGGAAAAGGAAGTAAGGAAAGAAGGAGTATGTTGTAGGAAAAGACTCAGAGACGTCATTGAGCCACAGTTGCCCATTTGAGGAGCCTCACATTCTACAGTATAATCCCCGCTATGATCAGTTATGGCTGGCAAGAGCCTGAGGGAAGCATGGCCTTAACACAAATGGATACAGAAAGGAGGAAACTGGGGCTTCTGGACAACTATACCCTTGCAAAGGACATTTGAATGGAGCATTTCCATGGCCCCATGCTCTCCTTTCTATTGGAAATACTTTATGTGATTTCTGGAATGCCATACTCTTGATATTCCACCTTCTTAGTATTTCTTACTGAATTTTCCTCCTCTCTCTAAACTGATTGGAGTATTTCCAGGCCTAAACCTTCCACTCTCTTTGTATATGCATACCACTTAGGGGAATTCATCCAGTCCTATGTGTGATACCCAGATATATACTATAGCTTACAATGTCTATATTGAGAAATCTAAAAATGCCTCAAATTCAACATATCCAAACAAGAATTTTTGATTTTCTCCTGTTCCACATCTCATGAAGCTTCTCTTCCCACAATGTTACTTAACTTTCTGAAAGGCAACATAATCATTCATTTGTTGTTTAAGCCAGAAGACTTGGAGTGTTAGTTCTCTCTCTAATTGAGCTTTACTTCTCTCTCTCTCTCACACTACAAAATTCAATTTATCATTAAATTGTGTCAACTTTTGTTTCAAAATATGTTCTAGTATGATTATTTATAATCACTTCTACCTCTGCCATTCTAATTCCAGATACTGTTCTAGTAACCACTTTTTACACTCCTAATATAATTGTATTATTTTATACTACTATTTATGAACTTCTGTATTTTTTGTACTCCTCCTCCCATGCCTCTGAGACTGGTGCATCAGTGGAAATATCTTCTTGGTTCTTGATTCAAGCCTCACAACTGAACAATATTTTTTAAAAATTCCCTGTGGCATCTATCAGTCGTTTTGCACATGGCCTCATTTTTAGAGAAACTTACAGTGTGTGAAGCTGGAAACTCATTTATTCATTGAAGAAACATTTATGCAGTGTCCCATATGTGCCAGGAGTAGTTCTAGACAATAGGGTATAGTATGAACAAAACAGATAATGTCACAGTCCTCTATGAAACTTGCATTCTAATGAGGTAGACAGACAATAATTTAATAAATATATAATATATCATGTCGAGGTAAGTGACATAAAAGTAAAAACAGGTATAAGGATATCAGAAGCATTTGTTATTCTTCCTTTCCTTCCTTTTCCCTTCCCCTCCTCTCCCCTCCGCTACCCTCCTGTTTCCTTTTTTCCTTTCCCTACCTTTCCTTCCTTTTTTCCCTCCCCTCCCCTCGTCTAGTCCAGTCTCGTCTCGTCCCATCCTGCCTCGTCACGTCCCGTCCCGTCCTGTCCTGTCCCTATCCCCTCCTGTCCCATAGAGACAGAGTCTCAGTATGTTGCCCAGGTAGGTCTCAAACTGCTGAGCTCAAAACATCCTCTTGCCTTGGTCTCCCACAGTGCTGGGATTATAGGCCTGAGACACCACCCCTGGTTACATTGGTTATTCTTGTAAAGGGTGGTTAGGGAAAGCTTCTTTGAGAAGGTGACATTCGAGCAAAGCTGGAAGGAGGTAAGGGAGAGAACCATGTGACTATCTGGAGAAAGCACCTACCATAGGCAGAAAAAATAGTTAGAAAGCCCTGTATTAGGAGTGTTCCTGGTGTGTTCAAGGAAGCTATATTATCTATTGCTATATAACAAGTTACCCTAACACATAGTGGCTTAAAACAAAAATTATTTATTATATCATTGTACCTGTAGGTCGATACTATAGGTATAATTTAACTGAGTAGATTTAAATCCAGATTTCTATATTTAAACTAGGCTGTAAGAGCTCCACATCTTCTTTGTAAGACTATTTCCTCCCATCAGCCACAGAACTGCATTTAAAGGAAGCTCCAGTTCCATGTGCTACAGGGAAACCCAAGGCTGCAATTAAGCCTTGCTACAGACATCTCAAGGTTTGAGTTGGGGAGGATCCACTTCTTAGCTTACTCACACAGCTTCTGGCAGGATTGAGCTCTCACAGAATGTTAAACTGAAGGCCTCAGTTACTTGCTGGTTGTTGGTGAGAGGTATCTGTCAGTCACTTTGCATGTGATGCTATCCATAGAGAAGCTCACAGTGTGGCGGCTGATTTCCCTCAGAGCAAGCAAGCAAGAGAGCAAGAGAGAATCAACAAGATGAAATACAGATTCTTTGTTTTAACCCAATCTCTCAAGTAACATCTCATTACTTTTGTAATAATTTTATTGATAGAAGCAAGTCACAAAGGCCATTTACCACTTAAGGGGTGAGGATTATACAGGATGTGAATACCAGGAGGTGGAAATAATTGGAGTCCATTTAATAAAGACTGCTTACCACAGAGGCCATTGTGACTGAAGCAAAGTGAAGCAAGGGATATAGTGATAGGAGATGAGGACAGAGAGGTAGAGGAAAGATCAGACCATGTATCAACCTGATTTTATAAGAACCACTTTGGCTGCTTCTGGAAGAATGGACTATATGAGAGCTAGAGTGGAAGCAGGAAGAACAGTTAGGGGACTATTGCAATAACCCAGGTGAAATATGAGGGTAATTAGGGCCCCTATCATAGTAATAGAGGTTAAATATTCCAGATATTTTCTGGCTATGGAGTGTGAAAGAAAGGAGTTCAAGGATAACTCCAGGGTTTTTAACCTGAGCAACTAGATGAATAAAATTAGCCTTAATTGAGATGGAAATTCTGTGGGAATACCAGATTGTGAAGGGAAAATAAAGATTTTGATTTTGGATATAATAATTTTGAGATGCCTATTAGATAATGTCAAATAGGAAGCTGAATATTTGAGTCTGTTGTTCAGGGAAAAGGCCAGTCTGTGTATATAAATTTGAACATCACCAGTATAAAGATAGCATTGAATACCATGAGACCAGATGAGATAATCTACAGAGGATATGCAGAAAAAGGCAGAGGTCTTAGAACTGAGCTGTGGGACACTTCATCCGCAGATTGTTAAGAGGATGAATGCCTAGCAAAAAAGACTGAGGACAAGCAACCAATGAGGTAAGAGAAAAACCACAAAGAATTTCCTGAGATAATAGCACTTATTTTTAGTAGCAGTGAAATTCTGTGTCTCAGGCAGGGATATGCCTTGAGAATGCAAAGATAAAGGTTAAAGGCTAATGCAAGTAAGATGATTTCTGCTCAGACTCCTCAGCAGAGGCTGAAAATTTGAAAACTTTAGCCCCAATATGGGGGTGAGTGAGGGGAGAGAGAGTGAGAGAGAATGAATGTGTGTGTATGTGTATGTATGTATCTGTATGGACCCATAAACACACACACTGAATTTGAGTACACTTTCCAGTTTGCCACAGGCTTCACCCCTCCTTAGTGCTGTGGTATTCTTCTTGAACCAATTCACACATGAATGTCACCTACCAAACACTTGGAGACATTTCAGTGTGAGAGGCAGATAGTTGGTACAATTAAACATATTTTACATTTTTACATGTATCCCATTTAGTTCAGTTTAGCAAAAACCAGAAACACAAATGATCCACTTCATTAAAAATATTAGCCAAGGCATTTTCCTACCATTGGTGAAATGAAATATTGTTTGCTCTCTGTAGGAAAAACACTCATGGATGGGTAGAATCAACATTGTGAAAATGACCATTCTACTGAGACCAGTCTACAAATTAAATAGCCATTCCTATCAAAATACCACCATCATTTTTCAAAGAACTAGAAAAAACAACCCTAAAATTCAAATGGAACCAAAGAAAAGCCCACATAGCTAAAGAAAGACTAAGCAAAAAAAAAAAAAAAAAAAAAAATCTGGAGGCACAACATTACCTGACTTAAAATTATGCTATAGGGCCATAGTTACCAAAACAGCATAGTAATGGTATAAAAATAGGCACATAGACCAATGGCACAGATCAGAGAACCCAGAAATAAGTCCAAATAGTCATAGCCAACTGATCTTCAGCAAAGCAAACAAAAACATAAAGTGGGGAAAGGACTCCCTCTTCAAGAAATGGTGCTGGGATAATTGGCAAGGCACATGTAGAATGAAACTGGATTGTCATCCCTTATCCTATACATAAATCAACTCAAGGTAGATCAAAGAGTTAAGTTTAAGACCTGAAACCATAAATATTCTAGAAGTTAACATTGGGAAAACCCTTCTAGACATTGTCTTAGGCAAAGACTTCATGACCAAGAACCCAAAAGCAAATGCAACAAAAACAAATATAAATAGATGGGACTTAATTAAACTAAAAAGCTTCTGCACAGCAAAAGAAATAATCAGAGTTAACAGACACACACAGAGTGGGAAGAAAATGTGCAAAGTCTATAATTCTTATAATCATTTTATAGATGAGGCAAATGAAGTTCAGAAGCTTAAGAAGCTTGCTCAATGTCATATAGCAAATAAAAGGCACAGCTGGATCTTGAACCTGGTTAGTGGTCGATTTTCCATGCTAGGTATAATCAATTAAGGTGGTTGGGAGAAGAATCATCCTTCTTAGGGACTGTGAGAACAAGCTCTGAGAAGGGGATTGGGAGGGTTCAAGCAAATAAACTACTACATGTGCTGTATAGATAAAATGGTTATATCCAACTGTGAGGTTAAATGATTTGGTATAAACTGCACTGAAAGAAAGTGTGCTTTTTGTAGATCAGTGAATTCTTAAAGTTCTGCTGCTTTCTCCTGGCAGACAATTAGGTAACAATAACATCTGGAGCAACTCCACACCTATATATTCAGTGGAACCCTTATGGCCATATCCACTTAAGACACTGAGGTCTTAATTGCCTATTGAATATTCAAGGGAGAAACTGGACATATATTTAGGGAGCCAGACTAAGTTATCTCAGACTCATATAGTCAAAGACCACAAATACTTTTCTCCCCTGACTCTACTTCTTCCCCACCCCACTTTGCTTTATTCTGAAAGGGGTCATAAGTCTACGTTGACTTGATTGGCATCCATGCCACCATCTTCATTTCGCCCAGTCTCCAGGAAGAAACCATCTTTGGGAAAGGAGATTTAAATTATGATGGGGCTAGGATGCTATTGCTATTCACAGTTCCTTTCTCAATATTTCAAACTTCATCTCCTTAGCTGGTTACTGAAATAAATCTTTAATATTATTATTACATTCGTATCATTTCATGTGGAAGTACTCCAGGCTTACCGTTTATCTGGTGATGAAGCATTTATTGAAATTATCACATTTATCCCTGTGATTTTTTCTTTGAAATAAAAGTCAGCAATATCAAATATTGACAGCATAGAGTACAAATATGTGTTTTTGTTCTTAGCAGATGTCCTATCTTTGTTCACAAAGTAATTTGTTTTGTTACCTGTTAGCCCCAAGACTGTGGACTGAGTCATAAATTAAAGGCAGAGTTACTAAGTCTAGGCTAATGGTAAAGGTTAGATCTATAGAGTCTAAATCTTTTTAGTAGACTATTTCAAATGAAATTTTCTGTGAAATTCAATATTAGAAAACAGATAAAAATGGAACAGCTCTGGTTGAAGTTCTCATTAGTTTTGGTCCTGAACCTATTCCTCTCTCCATAGTGGCTTGAGGTAACTCAAGAGAATATCCCCAAACCACTAGTAGTTTGAAAACCACAAGAGTATAGGATCAGCATAACCACACATAGCACTAAAGGTAGAGCTCAAAAACTTATGGTCAAGGATGGAGCTCAGGGAAGGAATAAGGGAAATACTCTGAAATAGACACTCATTTAAGTATTGAGGGAAGGTGTGGGTATGGCTAGTTGTCATACCCATAGAAACAGTTAAATCATATCTGCCCACAGAGAGAAAAGATTAAGGTGAATAGAATCTTCAAGACCTTCAATACCAGCAGAAAGAAGAAGAATAGCGAGACATCCTGGAAAGGAGAGAAAGGCAACTCATTAGAAATTAGAAACCAGAAGACTCTTCAGGCATTAAGAAATAAAAACCTATATGAAAGGATGAGTGGAGATAGAAGAAGAAAGAGGAGAGAAGAGGGAGGAAAGAAGTGATGAGGTTGAGAACTGATATTAATATAAATAAATAAGGGATTGACTGCAGGAACAAATAGCCGGCTGGGAAAGCAATTAAATGACTGAGGGTGTAAAAAAGCTGTCCTATTGGAATAGACTGGTTGCTCACCATTCCATGCATTCCAAGTAAAAAGTACTTAAGAAAATCATTACAAAAAATAAAATAAAAATGACTATTGTTTATGAAATCAGAATACACAATGGTGCCTTTTAAAATGCCAAGTCCCATTCAGTTATAAGGGAAAAGTTGCCTTCGGAATAAAACTCTTTTTAGGTACCAGACTGGATAGAGTTAAATAAATGAAATATGCTGAGGAGAGTTTAATGTGGAGAGGAACCATCTGGCAAAATCTCCACTATACCCACTCCACTTTCTCTCTCAATGTCCTTCCCTAAGGGGCTTGAAACAGCTGTGTTGAGATACTAGACCCTGAGTTTTTACATTCATATCAAAAGTGAAATCCAAAATGTCTGTGCTGCTGCTGATTAGAAAGCATTTGGATGGTTCAATATTGAAAAGATTTGTGGTACACTGGACTCCTTTGCTTTGAAACACCCAACTTGTCATGTCATGTTTTTTCCACCCCTGCTACTTGGCTGAGCTTTTATTTTCAAATTTCCTTGCTTTACTACTGTGTCTCTACTGGCAATAAACACAGAATTTCAAGGAAATGTCTTTTAGTGATTCTCTTGAGACAGTATTTCAGTGCTGCTCAGTATGGTGAAAAGAATAAAGACTTTAGGGTGAGTGAGGTCTGTATGCCAATTTGTCACTTAGATGGGCAAATTAACCTATCTAATTTCTCTGACCCCAGTTTTATTATCTGTAAAATGGGAGTAGCCATAGTTATCTTGTATGGTTGCCGTGAACAATGAATTAATGACGCATGGAAAGTAAAGCACCTGTCATGGTGGCTGATGCACAGTCTTCACTCAGTAAATGATAGTTGCTTTTATTGTTATTATTGCTTGCTTCTCCTAATGGAAATACATGCTTCCTAGCTTCTTGTGCAAATTCGTGTGCGTCTATGTATAAAACACACATAAGTCTTTGATTAGTGATAGTAATCTGATTATTGTAACAATTTAATTGAGCCCTGAGTAATCTAAAATACAAATACAGTGTGTCACCCAGAACTGTTCTGAGAACATGTTTTCTTATAGTTCACACTTTTTAAACTTCTAGAAGCCTTTGGGGATTATATTGAATTGCTATAAGGCCACTATGTGTAAGAGAAGGTAAATAGGAAACTCAAGGGACAGGATTCAGCGACTGCCCCACTCCTACCTCTGCTTCAACTAAAGAAATTCCTTTTTACCAGAAAGGCACGGAAATTTTATGCTAGAAGCTAAGGGAAGAAAGTGTTTCAAGGAGGAGGGAGTAATCAACCATTTCAAATGCTAGGAGCATTCAAATAGCCTCAAAGAAAAATGTGGAGCTTCAAAAGTTCATTGGCCTTTGTAGAGGAGGTAAGAATCCAAAACAGTGGTGATTTTATAACCTCTTGTCAGAGAGTTGGGCCAGTGGCCCAAGTGTCTTGTTGATGGGATACCATGAAACCATCTATCAGGAGACATAGATAGGATCAAGAAACCAGGAATAGAGGAACAGTCTTCCTAGCACCCTGACATCCTATTCTCTGTGGCGACTGAGACCCTTTGCTTTCTCTTAAATAAGATAAATGACTAAAAGACATTTACCTGAAGAAGAAAATTAAATGTTATAAAGTTTCTAGTAGGTGTTAATTAAAGGAAAAATCAGGTAGGATGTCGTACCGGAGCAACTAAGAAGCCTAGGCTAAGTGGTGGCAGGTCAGTGGATGGTAAATCAGATAGGTCAGGGATCAGGTGTGTTCTTAAACATCAGCTAAATTATGCTACTGCAAGCCACAGGGAAAAGTGGCTAGGATCACGGATATTATCAAGGCAGATAGCAAGAAACGAAATTGTTCAAATGTACAAAAGAGATCAGGTTTTTGGACAAAGGGAAAGATTACCCAGGGAGCAGCTCAGTGGAGAGTGGGCATAAAGATCAAATAATTAGGTTGGACTTCATGATCCCTGAGTACCTCTGTCGTTCTGATATGTTATCATTCTTTGTCTAGTAAACACATTATGAAGCATTGTTTTAAAAATGTTTTTTTCTGGGATGTGATCATATCTTTAGCAAGCATGCAGTCTATTGGGAAGAATAAGACAGGGACTAAGCAACATGTTACAAGATTTGCAATTTGCCTTCCAGTGGTCCTTTGTCACCCAAATGTGCTGTCAAGTGGAAAGAATCTTATATATTTTGGTATAATGGCTGCTGTGGCACTCCAAGGGTGTCTTATGTTTTAACATTCAAATGACAAAATTTGTAGAATCAATGATATCTCCATGACCATTGTAGAATAATTATGTACCTACTATGCTTGCCGCTGTTTTCCAAAGGGTGGCCTACTGACTAGCTATGTTGAACTCACTTGAATGTCTGTATTAAAAAATGTGGATTTATAGGCTGTCTCCTAGATTAGCTGAATCAAAATATCTGAGTGCAAGTCTTCAGAATCTATATTTCTTTGAGACAGGGTCTTATTCTGTGTCCCAGGCTGGAATGGAGTGCCCTAACCACAACTCATTTCAGCGTCGAACTCCTGGGCTCAAGTGATCCTCCCATCTAAGCCTCCTGAGTAGCTGGGACTATAGGCATGTGCCACTATGCTCAGCTTATTTTAATGTTTTTGTAGAGATAGGGTCTCCCTATGTTGCTGAGGCTGGTCTCGAACTCCTGGGCCCAAGTGATCCACCTGTATTAGCCTCCCAAAGTGCTGGGATTACAGGCGTGAGCCACCATACCCAGCCACCCAGGCGGAAAACCTATGTTTTAGCATACCTACCAGGTAATGTCTATCCACAGATTTGAGAACTACTGAGACAAGAAGACATCTACTCAGCTTCTTCATGTGAAATGTGATAAATGTGAGAAGATTAAATAGAGCCCTTCCCTTTAATGGATAGTATACATAGGTAATGTCCTAAATACAGATGTACTTATTTAACCCAAAGTGAATGAATGTAGATTGGCTGCTATTGAATGACATCCTAGTTTCTACATGCTTCTTAACAATGTTCACAGATGCGCGAATCTCATTTTTATTTTTGTTTAAATGTGCTTTGAGTGCACAGGTCAGGGTCATGGTTTTATTTATTTATTTTTTTAAAATTTTTTAATTTTTTTATTTTTTTTTGAGCCGGAGTTTTGGCTGTTGTTACCCAGGCTGGAGTGCAATGGCGCGATCTCGGCTCACCGCAACCTCCGCCTCCTGGGTTCAGGCAATTCTCCTGTCTCAAGTCTCCTGAGTAGCTGGGATTACAGGCACGCACAACCATGCCCAGCTAATTTTTTTGTATTTTTAGTAGAGACGGGGTTTCACTATGTTGACCAGGACGGTCTCGATCTCTTGACCTTGTGATCCACCCACCTCGGCCTCCCAAAGTGCTGGGATTACAGGCTTGAGCCACCGCGCCCGGCCGGTTTTATTTTTAATCTTCTGTTTTTAGCAGATCTAAGATCCATTCACCATAGCTCCTGTGAGCACAGGCAGCATACCCACTACACCTTATATCTGTATGATATGCAATGAGGGAGAAGCTGAGGAAATGCACTCCAAATGTCTTTTTTTGTGTAATCGTGTTGTTATCAGAAGTTTTTGAAAATATCTGGGAGAAAGCATCTAAGTCACACTCAAGTACTACATAATGAAAACATTGACCTCTGAATGGATAGGATTGATCTTAAAATAGTGGGGAAGAATAAAAACTGCCATTATCATGAAGGTGATTTAGTGATAGAAGTCTGACCTTTCTTCCTTCTGTAAAAATTACATTATTAAAATCCAGTGAATTATGACTCTACCAAAGTGAAATATTGGTATTATGTTCTAAGCATTTTTTTCTCCAAAGAAAATTCTTGATCCTTTTATTTTCTGTTCTATGAAGTATGATAGACAGACTAAAAAGTACAGACATTATGAAATATTACGTGGCAGAACACAGGAAGAGATAATAAAATATGTTTAGAAAAACAACCAAATACCCAAAAGTCCATTTTACTTTGGCTCTATTCCTGGAAACCTGACTAAGCTTCCCCCCAAAATCTGCTAGGGTGGGCAATGAAGGGGATGTGAGAGTTTAGGCTACTCTTTTGAAGATATTTTGGCAGATAAATCAGTCAACAATTATTTACTGAATGCCTCTAGTATATCCAGTATTGTAGCAGATACTACATTAAGATCACCCCAAGTTTATTCCTTTCTGCTTTCTTTTTCTTGATAAGAAAGACAAAAAGAAGACATTAGCTTTGCCTATGTGACACTGAATCTGAATCCAGAGGTCAATCATTAAATAATTTGGTCAAATTTGATTTCAGGAATTTATTAAAACTATTTCCACTCTTTTCCACTCACTGCCTTCAGTTAGTTGATTTCAACCACTCAGTGCTCTGAATTTGGACAGCCTGATTTATACATGTAGACATAGCCTCTAATATTAGGGAAAAAAAATCCCTTAACAAAATACAAGTTACCCAACTTCAATTGAATTGCTTGAGCCACTCTCAACAAGCCAAATGAAAACAGAAAAAAACAAAAAAACAAACAAAAAAACCCTCACCTTGGCCCATTCAACTCAAGGATTGAACTCCCAGACAATATCAACCCTGATAAAATATGAGGCAAGATAAAACACAGTATGAGAGGATCATTTCGAGGACTGATCAAGTGTCGGAAGGCGCTCTTTATTGGTATTGAGATTTCAAGGGAGAACAGAAGCTAATAGTCTGGTAGTTATCTTGAGGTAGGTGTGACTTCAGGGTCACAGATAAATAAAGATGATTACCATCTGTATACCCAGACACAATATGGTCCCTCAACTCTGAAAATTCCCATTATGCCCATCGAACAAGATTTTATTACAGGTCAATGCGAGGGAAGGAGAGCGATTGTAACTGGTGCTCTGAGGCAAAAGGAAAGGAACACGGCTGCATTTAATTGTGCGGTGAATGTTGTGTTTGGCTTCAAGTTTATATTCAGTTAATCATAATTTGTTTCTCAGGCAAGTTTTAGATCTCCTTTCATAACTGACTCTTCAATCTATTTCCTCAAATGGTATTTCAGTGCTTAATGAGCTTGCTACAGTGGTCTCCTGTGAGGTAATAGCAATAAAGTTAAAAGGAGGGAATCATGAATCACAAGCTTTCTTCACAGGCCATGGTTTTTCTTGGGTGTTAGCCTTAAGATGCTAATTAATTGACACCTCATCAATCAACTAGGTAAGGTAGACATTTTCCTGCTTGCTCAGCACAGAGAAGGATGTAGCCTATTGTCTCTGCAGCCTGATGGCACTTTTGCATTAATATGAATATGACAACCATGCATGCCTGCTTCTTTATTTGCTTTGGTGGAATAAAGCAGGGACATGACAAAGTATGAATATAGGATGGAGAGGAAGAAGGTATGGAAAAGAATAATGAGGTTGCTTACTGTTAGGGTCAAAGTTATAGTTGGTAGTAAAGATAGATAGGGACAGTTGAGAGGTTGACAACTTGCATGAATGTGGCAGTGAGTCCGTGAAAACACACACATGGCCTATTATCTTGGAACACTGAGTCTCTAAAAATAGAATTTTAAAAGAAAAAGAAAAGGAGTGTGGCATAATGACTTCAACACTATATTTTCAACTCAGATCTTGCCCACTACTGCTGGAATTCCCAGAGGGTGGTATGGTGGCCCAGTTAGCAGTGGCTTTCTTCTAATGGGAATATTAAAGTGAGGAAATAATTACTTTGCTGTCATTGTAGACCCAGAACTGTGTCATACACAGTAGGGATCTGGTGGATAAAATAATAAGAAAGACAGGATTCTTGCTACAATTAGCTTTTAGTGTAATGGGGTGGGGGGAGGGAGCTTTATATACATACGTAAAGAACAATGCCAAAAGAAGTCATTGATTCTTAGAATTTTAGGGACCCTTAAAAACATCTAATTCAATCTAACACAAATATTAATATAGAAATTTAGAGAAATAAAAATTGTCAATAAAATTGTCAAGAAACAATGAGGAGATAGTACTGGAATTTTGATTTGTTTTCCAATATATTTTCTGTCTCTTCTGCTAGAATGAAAGCTCCATGAGGGCAAAGACTTTGTGTTATTTATCAATTTTTTCCCAGAATTTAATATCATACCTGGTAAACAGCAGAAGCTCAATTAAAATGGGGTGATTTAGAGAAAATAACCTAAGTAAAGACTGTTTGATCTATCTTAGAAGATAAACCATAAATTGAAGACAATTGTCTGAAAAGATACTGGTACAGGCTTTCTGTATACAGTGAGTAACCGACATAAGTACAACAGCTGAAGTAGCCAGAGTCCCCCAGAAAATGGTCACTGACTTACACAGTTTGTAAACCAGTAGCTGTAAATTTGCTAGAAGGTCTTATCTGCTGAGAATCTCCAAGCGAGAATACCAAAGCAGTTGCTTGCATTAATGTGGCAATGAGTCCGTGAAAACACACACACATGGCCTATTATCTTGGAACACTGGGTCTCTAAAAATATAATTTTAGAAGAAAAAAAAAGGAGTGTGGCATAATGACTTCAGCACTGTATTTTCAACTGAGATCTTGCCCACTACTGCTGGAAATCCCAGAGGGTGATATGGTGGCCTAGTTAGCAGTGGCCTTCTTCTAGTGGGAATCTTAAAGCAAGGAAATAAACGAACAGTTGCTTTGGTATTCATTTCAATTTCACATAGATTCTTACTAACTTGGAAATTATAAAGGGAGATGAGCAAAGGATATGAAATCAGAATTTGTTCCTTTGGTCAATCTACCAACTTTTGCCCCTCAAAGCTCCCTACTTCTAGTTAAAAGCATCATGTCCCTCCACCAAAGACTACCAGGGTTATACCTGTGTTCGAGTAAGTTAGCTTTAATACTCAATGCGATAAAAGTAGACATAAACCTTGGGGAACCATGGGGCACCTCAGTAGAAGATTGTAAGAAAAAAAAAAACAATTTATTACAGGATTTGGGCTTTGATTAGGTGATTTATGGGGTGGTTCAAAGAAATAGGGACTTGCTCTAGATTGGGTGCTGCCAGGAAGTGGTGACAATTCTGAGTGGGTGTCTCAATAAATCTTACCTAGAGCAGGATCACACTAAAGTGAGGCTAAATCTGCAACTGGTAAAGAAACAGTGGTCATATTATCCAGGTGAGAGAGAGGTTTGCTATTTTGCGGTATGGCCAATATGTTTTTGTTTGTTCTTAGATATAAATTATGATGTGGCCTTGTTTTCTCTCACTTTATTGTGATCTCAGAGTGACCTTGTTGAACATTGGTGTTCTGTGAGGTTGCTTATTTCCAACAGGAAACAACATAGCCAAGCTCTGTGTGCCAGGCCAGCTTTTAACACTGAAACATGCCAATAAGTGTCAAACCTGTGCTGGATGTCAGAACTGCCTTTATTTATTTTTTTCTTTGTCAGCAGTAAAAACATGGACAAAGAAGTGGCTCCTACAGTGGAGATATTTTCTCTTCTCCAAATTAATCATGCACCAGGCACTAATCTTGTACTCAATCAAAGGAGAGTCTTGCTCAGAAGAATTTGCCAATGTATAATCTTGATTTTATTGATGAATTTTTGCTTTTTATAGTCAATAGATACCTACAGGTACTATTATCATATTTCGTGATAGTCTTTCTGTGTTCTCAAATATGATATTGAAATGCATTCACAGAATAACTCTAGGTAGTCACTCTGTTCCCACTCTCTGTTCCAGTTTTTGCTCTTCTCAATTGATTTTGAATGAAAAGATACAAGTCCTTTTGACTTTGCACACTGGGCTCCCTCTCACTGAGCAAAAACTCATTGCTGTATTTACCTAGACATCCTCTGCTGCTGCAGTTATAAAGACTATTAGTGCTCACTGGGAATTCATCCTCAGTAATATATGAGGCCAAATTATACCCCTTGGTTCATTCAGAAATGTCCTCCCTTTTGTTGTAGATAATTAATATCATTTGACCACCTGCAAAATATTCTAAACCAGCCAGTAAAGAGGCAGAAAGAGCAATTAATTTATACTCATGGTAGGTCTTTTGGGTAAAGCTTGCTATGCCTTTTATAATGCTGGTGTTTGGACGATGATTAATTAAGAGAATAGAAGATATATCTGGCGGAATAACCACCTCCTGACGCTTTAATATTCCATGGTTATGGTAGCATTAGACAATTTCACTGTCTCTCCCATCATGAATGAGGTTTCCAAAGCTGATACTCAGTCTGCATTAACAGTGGGACTCTTCTGGTTCTCACTCATAGAAGAGTGAGATGATAAGATAAACAAAGGCCTCACAAGCATAATTGAGCCTTTGGAAGATCTGTAGCAGTGGGGGAAAAGATGGCTGAGGTGACAGAGTTGCTGGAAGATATGAACTGGCGCTAGGAAACAAGTTAATTGGCATGAGAGTGGCCAGATTGATTCCACTGTAGCTCCTGAATAGCAAACTAATGTTTCTCAGCTTTTACCTTTCAGCAGCCCATAGAATGAACCACAGAAAATGTTATTGACTCAATTGTTTGGTCAGCTTTGATCTACCTTGTCATGCAATCAAACCAGATTCAGAAAAAAATGATAAAATAATACATATCCTTGATTCTTTTTTACTTATCATTTGGATGTCATTTCTACATTTCATGTATCTCTTCCCTATTGCTGAGTACCCTCAGTTGCCCTTAAGGTACCTCAGGATCAATTCCAAAAACACATATACACACATCCGGCTTGTAGCTGTGCTCACAACCTAGATATTTTCATTTCCAAATTTCCCCTTCCCATTTCACATTACAAAGGGACTTCTTTTAAATCACCTTACAATTTATACAAACTATTTTATGTCAATGATGATAAGGAGTTAGTGTGTTTGCTTTCCATAGATGCCTGCATTTTGGTACATGTCACCCATATTGCATTATCTCACAATAACTCTAATGGTGAAATTTCAGAAACTCTGGTGGGTTAGAAACTCAGGTAATCAACCAATTGGATGAGGTTCACACACACAATCACACATTGAGGGATATCTTTAGTTTGAGGGAAAATCCTGATACCCTGTTACACCACAGCATTTATGCTGCCACAGACTCCCACTATAAATGGAGCTAGATCATGTCATATACATAATACCTTTAAGGAGACAATATCATGGGTCTCCCTTAAAAGTCAAACAGTAGACAATCAGGGAGAGTGTGATAGCCGATTTTATGTGTTGACTTGATTGGGGCATGTGGTGCCCAAACATTTGATAAAACATTATTGGATGTATCTGTGAGGGTGTTTCTGGGTGAGATTAACATTTGACTCAGTTGCAGATTGCCCTCCCTAATGTGTGTCTGTCTGTGTGTGTGTGTGTGTGTGTGTGTGCGCGCGCACGCACGCGCGTGTGTGTGTACCTCATCCTATTGGTTGCACACCTGAATAATAACAAAAAGGCTGATTTATTGGTAAATCCTACTGCCTTATTGTGTGAGCCCAGACATTGGTCCTTTCTGCCTTTGGACACAGTCTGAAACTTGCGCTCTTCTTGAGTCTTGAGCTTGGCAATTTTAGATTTGAACTTACATAAGTTCTCCTGGTTCTCAGTCCTTCAGGCTCTGACTTGAATTATTCATTGGCTCTCCTTGGTCTCCTGTTTAGCAACTGCAGATCTTGGTACTTCTCAAGCCTATGTAGTTGCATAAGCCAGTTCCTTATATTAAACATATATATATATATGTACTTCTATTGGCTCTTTTTCTGTGGAGAACTGTGACTACTATAGAGAGTTCATTCTTTTCTCAGTAGATGGCAAGATTATGTATAATGAGAAGAATTCAGTAAATACTTTTTTCAGATTTTCCTATCTGTTATATTTAAGTTTAGATGGAATTGGTTGATCAATATAGGCAAATACTAATTTATTTGTCCAAATAGCTGAATTGGTGTAGTGCAACAAGCAAGAACTTTGGGAAAGCTAGTCATTTTAATCAAACCATCATACATATTAGTTCTTACTAACTAGCTCAAATCTTCCTTAGATAGTCAAGAAAGTCAAAACCAGAAAAAGAAATAAAGGTGTACCTCGTATTCCACTTTACTTCATTGTGCTTTGCAGAGCTTGTGTTTTTTTTACCAGTTGAAAGTTTGTGGCAACCCTATGCCAAGCAAGTCTAGTGGTACTGTTTTTCCAACAGCATGTGCTCTCTTCAAGTCTCTACATTACATTTTGGTAATTCAATATTTTAAACTTTCAAATTATGATATCTGTTATGGTGATATGTGATCATTGACCTTTGATGTTACCAATGTAATTATTTTGAGGTACCAAAAATGTGTCTGTGTAAGATGGAAAACTTAATTGATAAATATTGTATGTGTTCTGACTGTGCTACCAACTGGCTGTTTTCCTGTTTCTCCCTCTCCTGGGGCCTCCCTATTCCCTGAGACACAACAATATTGAAATTAGGCCAATTTAATAACCATACAATGACCTCTAAGTGTTCAAAGAAAGGTAAGAGTCACATGTCCTCCACTTTAAATCAAAAGCTAGAAATGATTAAGCTTAGTGAGGAAGGCATGTCAGAAAGCCAAGACAGACTGAAAACTAGGATGCTTGTACCAAACAGTTAGCCAAGTTGTAAATGCAAATGAAAAGTTCTTGAAGGAAATTAAAAGTGCTACTCCAGGAAGTACATGAATGGTAAGAAAGCAAAACAGGCTTATTGCTGATAGAGAGAAAGTTTTAGTGGTTTGGTTAGTAGATCAATCCAGCCAGAACATTCTTTTAAGCCAAAGCCTAATCCAGAGCAAGACCCTAACTCTCTTCAATTCTATGAAGGCTGAAAGAGTTATGGAAGCTGCAGAAGAAAAGTTTGAAGCTAGCATATGTTGGCTCATGAGGTTTAAGGCAAGAAGGCATCTCCATAACAAAAAAGTGCAAGATGAAGCAACAAGTGGTGATGTAGAAGCTGCAGCAAGTTATCTATAAGATTAAGGTAAAATAATTGATGAAGGTGACTACAGCAAACAACAAATTTTCAGTGTTGATGGAACAGCCTGGTATTAGAAGATATCATTTAGGACTTTTATAGCTAGCAAGAAGTCCATGCCTGGCCTCAGAGCTGCAAAGGGCACATTGCTTCTCTTGTTTGAGGCTAATGCAGCTGGTAACTAAGTTGAAGTCATTGTTCACTTTCCCTTCTGAAAATTTTAGGGCCCTTGAGATTTATGCCAAGTCTGCTCTGCCTGTGCTCTATAAATGGAAAAACTGGAAAAACAGAACTAGGATGGCAGTATATCTATTTATAGCATGGTTTACTGAATATTTTAAGCCTACTGTTGAGATCTACTTCTCAATTAAAAGGATTCCTTTCAAAGTGTTACTGCTCATTGACAATGCACCTGGTCACCTGAGAGCTCAAATGACAAGGAGATTATTGTTTTTTCATACCCCCTAATACAGTATTCATTCTGCAACCCACAGAGCAAGGATTAATTTCCACTTTCAATTCTTATATTTAAGAAATACATTGCATGAGGCAATAGCTGCTATAGATAATAATTCCTCTGATGGATCTGGGAAAAGTACATTGAAAACCTTTTGGAAAGTATTTGCATTAAGAACATTCATGATCCATAGGAGAAGATCAAAATATCAATATTAACAGGAATTTGAAAGAAGTGGATTCCAACCCCTGTGGACTACTTTGAGGGACTTAATACTTCAGTGGAAGAGGTAACTGTAGATGTGTATAAACTAGCAAGAAAACTAGAATTAGAAGTGGAGACTAAATATGTGACTGAATTGCTAAAGTCTCATGATAAAACCTGAATGTGTCAAGAGTTCCTTCTTATGGATGATCAAAGAATGTGATATCTTCAGATAAAACCTACTCCTGGCGAAGATGCTGTGAACATGTTGAAGTGACAAAAAAGGATTTAGAATACAATTGTCCCTTGAACAAAAGAAGTTTGAAGTGTACTGGTCTACTTATATCAGATTTTCTACTACCTCTGCCACCCCTGACACAGCAAGACCAACCCCTTCTCTTAGCCCCTCCTCCTCCTTAGTCTACTCAATGTGAAGATAACAATGATGAAGACCTTTATGATGATCTACTTCTATTAATGAATAGTAAATATACTTTCTCTTTTTTGTAATTTTTAAAATAACATTATTTTTTACTAGCTTAATTTATTGTAAGAATATAATATACATACGGGATTACAAAATGTGTTAATCAGCTGTTTATGTTATCAGTAAAGCTACTGGTCAGCAGTAGGCTATTAGTAGTTAAGATTTACAGGAGTCAAAATTAGAAGCAGATTTTTGACTACACGAGGAGGGGTGCCAGTACCCAAATTCTTCAAGGTCCACTGTATTACATAAACCTGGTTGATAAAACAGTGGTAGGGTTTGAGAGAATTCACTTCAATTTTGAAAGAAGTTTACTGTGGATACAGTGCTATCAAATAGCATTTTATACTACAGAAAAATCTTTTGTGAAAGGAAAAGTCAGTCAATGTGAGAAACATCATTGTTGTCTTATTTTTAAAAATTGCCACAGTCACCCCAACCATCAGCAACCACCACTTTCATCCACACTGAGGCAAGACCCTCGGCCGTCAAAAAGATTACATAATTTGCTGAAAGGTTAGGTGATTGCCAGCATTTTAAGCAATAATACATATTTAAATTGAGGTATGTACATTGTTTCTTTTTAGATATGATATAACTATATACTTAATATTATTACAGTACAGTGTATATATAACTTTTATATGCACTGGGAAACAAAAAAAGTCTGTAATCTGTTTTATTGAGACTTTTGCTTTATTGAAGTGGTCCAAAATTGAATCCAAAATATCTTGAAGTATGCCGGTGGTTTGAATGGTCTGTGCTAGGTAGAAGCTGTAAAACTAGTTAAGTTAGGGTATAGAATACAACTTCATCATGAGGAGCAAAGGGCAAGCTTGGCTGGCATGACTGATCAAATCTAGCAAAGCACTCAAAGAGGTTTGTCAATCTGTGCCCATATTTAATCAAACCCTGGGTAAGTTTAGTCCATTTCTCATTTTGATTGATTTTGAATTATTTGATCATTTTGGCTGAACTAACTGACTAATACCATGGCTTAATAAGAATACACATTTAGAATAAACTACACTTTTCAGCTTCTACTTAACAAGAGACCATAGACACAGGTAGCACTTGCATAAGGGGGTCTATAAATCTCTGAGATGGCCAAGGGAAATTATTACATCATTGAACCAAATGGTGTAACAGGTATGATCTGGTTCCTTCAGCTGTCCACACTGGAAAAAGACCTGCTGAACTGAATCTACTAAGTAAGGTGGTATTGCAGTCAGGCTGCTTTGTTTGTCATCATTCACTGCCAGTATAAAGCCAAATATTCAAAGCAACAAATCAGAAAAAGTAATAAAAGAGAAAAATAGTTACAACTTCCTACCCGATCTCAAAAGATTTTATTCATAAGAAGAGAATCCCATATCCTGAAGAAACATTAATTCAATTCAGGTTGTACTCCTTTGAGGATTACAGTATAAATTATTTCCCCATTGCCTGGCTCCTGCCCTGAATAAATTTTGAAGACTTTTTTCATCAAAGAAAAGCAAATTAAGATTTTTGCTTCTCTCTCAAAAGCTAACCATGTTACTGCAGTCCTGAATGATGTCAGAATACATGTTGAATACTGTAGGTATAACAAAACAAAATCAGTAAGTTTTTTTCAAGGATTTGGGGTAGGGTTTAAAAAGCCATTTAGAGTATAATATAGAGAAAAATAATTCAGAGACAGAGTGTGCAAATACAATCCCGAATATATGAAAAAAACTACCCCCAAAGTAGTTTTCTACTTTGAAAATTCCAATGGCTAATGCTTAAAATCAGACTGAAATCTCTTTTTCATCCTACGTTCTGTCCAACTATAAGTGGAAGGGAGAATGGAGTACTATACTATACTGAACTGTTTTTCAAACTGTGGGTCCTAGCTCATTGATGAGTTGTAAAATGATTTAGCAGGAAAAGACTTACCTCTTTTTTCTCTTTTCTTATTTTTTAAGTAAAACAGAGTACAGTAGAAAATCCTAGAGTGCAGTGCCCACAGTAATGGTAGTATTATCTTATACAACTTTTATGTAAGCTATGTGGTCATATTTTATATGTCCACATATGGACATATAAAATCTATTTTCTATCTACTTGTCTGTCTATCATCTATATCTGTCTAAGCGTGTGTTGTGTATGTGTGTGTTTGCATTGGATAATGATGTCAAATATATTTCTTACTGAGGGCTGTGGTCAAAAAGTTTGAAAGACACTACTCTAATGAAAAGAACATGAACTTTATAGTCATACAGATCTGGAGTCCAGTCATGTACTCAGGGTTGGCAGTGGGAGGGAGATTGGTAGAGTGATCCTCTTGGGCAGGAAGAGGGATTATTTCTCTGACATTTTTAGAATTGCAAGCTCATGTTAACAATAAAAAGAAGAATGACCGAAGTCAGCATAAGTATTATTTTAAAATTCTTTACTGATGACATACTTTTTGATTGCTTGAACCAAGAACATAGTTCCTGATGCATGGTAGGTGTGCAACAAATATTTTTGAGTAAATAAACCTAAGATTTCTTTAGGCTTTTTACCAGTCATGTAATAATTTTGGTACATGTGGATATTGCGGTCAACACAGACTTCCAGTCCTTTTATGTGACTCTCCGGAAAGTTTTCTCTCATCTTTCCATTTTCATTTGACTTTTGAATCTACATATTAATTTTCTTTAATTTTGCTTTGTTGATTTGGGTTATTGTATCTTATTGAATAACTTGAATATTTATTCTTACTTTTCCAGCTTTATGCATTCTGGGGAAGAAAATGACACAGAAACAATAAAACAAAACAAAAATAATCACTATACACTAAAAAAATCTGAGCTATAACAACAACAAAATGCCCTTTATATCTTTATCCAGACTTAACCCGAAACTATCTTAGGCCAAATAAAATCATGAAATGTACTGTAAAAATTATTTGCCTTATTAATCAAGTATTCAATGCCTTACTCTGTTTGGGCAGCTATAACACAATTACCATAAACTGGGTGACTTAGAAACAACAGAAATTTATTTCTCATTCTTCTTTCTGGGGGCTGGAAGTCCAAGATCAAAAAGCCTGAAGATTCTGTGACTGGTAAGGGTGCACTACCTAGAATGTGATCTTTGCTGTAACCTCACATGGCAGAAGTGGAGAGGGATCTCTCTGGGGCCTCTTTTATAACAACACTAATCTTATTCATAAAAACCCCACCCTTATGACCTAATCACCTCCCAAAGGCCCCAACTCCCAAAATACCATCATCTGTGGCCTAGGATTTCAATATTTAGATTAGAGGTGTCCAATCTTTGGCTTCCCTAGGCCACATTGGAAGAAGAATTGTCTTGTGCCATGCATAAAGTACACAAACAGTAATGATAGCTGATAAGCTAAAAAATAAAACCTCAAAGAATCTTTTAAATCATATAATATTTTGAGAAAGTTTATGAATTTGTGTTGGGTTGCATTCAGAGTTGTCCTGGGCCACATGTGGCCCGTGGGCTGTGAATTGGACAAGCTTGGTTTAGATTGTGGGGGAATACAAACATTCAGATCATAGCAGTCAGATATTTTGTGTTTAATTCACTAATTTTTGAATTGACAATCCTGTTTTCTGCCTATAAAGTGGATTCTTAAGGATTCAAGATGGCACCTTTTGCCCTAACTTGTCTCCCAAATGTGCACCCTCAGTTGAAAAGGGCATACCTAACTTAGCACAGAGTTAATCTTGCTACAGAGCAATCAATCCTAAACACTACTACTGAGGATGAAAAGTCCCAAACTGTGGTTTGCACATCACAGAGTGAATCAGAAGGGGGCTGACTTAGACAGCTGCTAACAATATTACCAGAAATTTAATAATAAACTAATTTTTAAATACTAATGTTCTAATTCCATATAATTTGAACTCATTAGGATTCTCTTCTAGCTATTTACTTTCTAAGCTTACTGATTTCTGTTTTGTTCAAACTTTCAGTTAAAAGAACCAAAAAAACTTGAAGTTATTCTCTCTTCCCCTTCATTGTCCCTTACATCTGATCAGAGGAAAAAGAATGAACTCTGGAATTGAACAGAACTAGTCAAACAAATTCTGCCTTTGATCCTTACTAGCTCATTTTTCCCAGCAATAAAATATGAAATGAAATGAAATGAAATAGCATGTCATTAGTATCAGAGATGTTGGACAAGTGGTACAAACTTTCAGTTATAAGATGAATCAATTCTGGGGATCTAATGTAATGTGTGGATGGTTATGGATGTGTTCACTACTTTAATCATGATGCATTACACAATATATACATATATAAATCAATACATTGTACCCACTGAAAAATACAATTTTGTCAATGAAATATTTTAAAATAAAATTTAAAAGCATTTCCTGTCTCCATTTTCATCTTCTGTCATATGTCTTTCAAATTTGTTCCTTTTTCCCAGTGCTGCTGCTACCAATCATCACCTCACCTCATACTCAAAATACTGAAATAAGTTCCTAAATAAATAATATTTTAACCTTTCTACTACCCCCAAAAAAACTGAGGGATGTGACACACTCTTATCAGCTCATCAGTAATGTGGTTCCCTACTGCAATGATTATCATCTGGCTGTCTATGGTGGAAAGGAGTTTATCAGAATCTAAAGAAGCTGTATTTTTATTTATTTTTGCAATTTAAATTCAAATTTGTCTTGGAGTATGTTACAGATAATAAAAGAGCTTTAGAATAGTTCTTTAAACCATTGTGTTTTTTTTTATAAAGTCCAAGATGTATAGAATTTTAAAGCTCCTTCTTGCCTTAAGAATAAAATCCAAACTTCTAAACATAATTCATATGTTCTTCTTGTTCAGACTCTTGTTTACCTCTCTGTTTCATCCTTGCATTCTATGTACCGACCACTCTGAATTCCTTTCCATTTCTCTAGTATGCTTTGCCCTCTCTTATCTCTCACCTTTGTGTACGCAGTTCCCTCTGCCAAGGTGTAGTACCCACCTCATCTATCCTTCTTCTCTTTCTTAGCTTACTTATTCTTTTAAATTTTATTTTATTTTTCCATAGGTTATTGGGGTACAGGTGGTATTTGGTTACATGAGTGAATTATTTAGAAGTGCTTTGTGAGATTTTGGTGCACTCAGTTCGCAATAGCAAAGTCGTGGAACCAACCCAAATCCCCATCAATCAAGGAGTAGATAAATAACTATGGTATATGTATACAATGGAATACTACTCAGCCATAAAAAGGAATGAATTAATGCCATATGCAGCAACCTGGATGAGACTGGAGATTATTACTCTAAGTGAAGTAACTCAGGAATGGAAAACCAAACATCGTATGTTCTTACTGATATGTGGGGGCTAAGCTATAAGGATTCATAGGTATAAGTATGATACAATGGACATTGTGGACTTGGGGGGAAGGGTGGGAGGGAGGCAAGGGATTAAAGACTACAAATAGGATGTGGTGTATGCTGCTCAGGCTATGGATGCACCAGAAGTTGTATTTTTAAACAATAAGCCCCCCAGATATTCTTTACTCTCGTAAGCAGCTTTCCATATCTCACATTGAGAATCACTGTAAACCTATCCTGACTCCAAGACCTTCCACGATATGGTCCTGTGTTACATGTAACAGCAGCTAGTAACAACTGACCTTTATATAGAACTTTGTGGTATTAAAATGCTTTCATATATACAATCTAATTTCCCAGTGACATAGCACATTGTAGATATTGTCTTCATTCCACTGATGAAGAAATTGGCTCAGAAGAGTTTGATAACTTGACCAAGCTTACATAGCTAGTAAGTGGCAAAGTAAAATTCAAGCCCTGGTCAGTCTGCTCACAAGATCCATGACCCTGGATCCTGGTAGCTGCTGGCACTCTCTCATTCTCAATACTTGCTTCTTTCTCTGGTCTTTAGCTTCCAGGCTCCCTAACTTGATTAATGCTTTTAATTAATACATTTGCTTCTCAGATCACATTGGTTGATTGGAGGCCCTGGCCTGACATGGTTGTGGTTTTGGTTCAGGTCCCTCTAACATGCCACTGACCTATAAAGCCTATGTCAGACTGTTCCTTCAGACTAGGAATGCCTTTGCTTCTCTTCTCTATCATCACTTCGAGTCCTCCATCCTTCAAGGCCTAGCTCAGACTTGCAGTTTCTGTGAAAATACTGAACAATTCACTCAGTTCTCTTCCTTACCTGACTCCCTGAAGCACTTATTGTTTTTATTGCATAAGCATTTATTATAAATGTCTATTGGTAGAAAGTAATTTCCTATAATTGTTAGAAAATGTCTTTCTAATAATTGTTTCATGAAAATTTTTTGTCTACTCACTAGATTGTCGATTCTTGTTGAAATGAATTGTGTCTTGTGTGTCATTTTATAACTCATAATGTCTGATACCATGTTAGAGACTCATATATACTTAACAGGTTGAATGATTTCAAGTGGGACAAGGTTGATAAAAAATAAAATAAAAATAACTGTTGCTTGAATACAATGGTCTGAAGTGCTTCTCAAACATGAGAACCTTCGTGAAGATCTTAAGGATTTTAGAATCTTCCCAGAGATTCTTTTTGTGGTTATATCCATCTTGTGCCATCTTGATAGACTTCAAGATGAAATTTTGCTGCTGAAACAGACCAAGGAGGACTAACTTCATGGTATAATAAATGTCATTTTCCAATTTTCCCATGACCTTTTTAGAAGCTTGTATTAAGATCATCTTGAAGATCCTTTAATCTTCAAGATACCTGGAAATCCCTAGCAAACCTCTTCAATTCTGTGCTTCTCATACTCTCTGTGTTCATCACAGTGGTATACACTATGCAGATGCTCAATAAAAGTTTGTTGAATTATGTTTTAGTATTTACATTTTTTACCATGAGAGACAGCATAAAAGAGTGGCTAAGAGCATACTGCAGACCTGAATGCCAGAGTTCAAGTACCAGCTCTACCACTTATCAATTCTATGACTTTTGGAAAGTCAATGTACTATTCTATGTCTCAGTTTCTGTACCTCTGAAATGGGGATAGTAATAATAACTATATCCAAGGGTTTTTGTTTATATTAGCTACAGTAAATCCATATAATAAATTAATATAATAAATCCAGTACCTGGAATATAGCAAGTGTTTGTTGTTATTAGCTTTTCTGTGCTCTCTGCAGGTGATATCTCTGTCTTCTACTACTACTTGTCCATTTATTCCATATCAGGTATGATGTATAAAAATGTGACCAGTGTTTATATATAGTATCTTCTGATTGTGTCCCATGTCTTTCACTGAGATATTTCCTCAGTGTGCTGAATCCTTAGTATCTATAATTACTATAGATTCATCTGCTGAAATGCATCCTCATATAGCAGTATGAATGTGCAGCTGAAAGTTGGGTCATTAGGAAAACAGTACAGAAAAAACAATAAAGTTGAATTGATTTGCATTATTCATGCATCATCCTTAATGTCTTTAAACAACCTTACTTATTTGGTTTAGTAAACTATCAGAGCAAAGTGTATATGTTTCCTGGATATTTTAGTGATTTTCCAACTTTAAGTGTTCTCTGAATCTTCCTCTGTAGCTACCAGTGGAAGCCAGTCTAATACATTCATTGATGGGTATCAAACAAAATCATTGTCCTGACTGTAGAAGACCCCAAAATTCCTGTATTTAAAAAACATATTTTTAAGTGAAGCATTTGAGTGATAGATACTGTATATGTACTCACTGTGTATCTTCCCTCCCAGTTTTGAAGCGTTAACATGATACTTTCCCCCCTGCTTCCCCTTGTGATGTCCTGAATAGAAATCTGAGTGATCCTGTAAGCTGGAAGGCAAAGAAGCGTACTCTAACCACTATTCATACCTCTTCAGTTGCCCTGACAAATTTTATTGTGGCAATGCCAATGGAAGATGATTAACTTCTGGCTTGTTGAAGAAACAGTAAAGGTACTTAGCCTTGTACTTGTATTTTTTCATTTAAGGATTCAAATTCCTGTTAAAATGGGATTGAGGATAAAAATAGATAATGCAAGTAAATATGGGGTAGCATAAGTGTTAAGCCCATGGGCTTTAGAACCAGCCTGCCTATAGAAACCCTGGTTCTGCCATTATTTGTGTGGCCTTTGGCAAGCTACTTTACCTCTATGTGCCTCAGTTTCTACTTCTGTAAATAATAATGTAAAACATTTGCAAGAATACCTGGCATATAGTTAGTGTGCAGTAAATGTAGCTGTTAATAGTCATGAAAGTTGTATGAATCCCTGTTGATGAGAAAGAGTTGTATCTAGCACACTTTGTAAGGAGGCTTCTGATAATTTCTTTGTTCTCAGCCGGTGCTGAATTAGAATTTATAGGCATAAACTGGTTATAATGCATCTATGCAATTGGAGAATCCAATTACTCAATAGAATGTGGTGATAAAGATGAGCCTGCAGAGCATTTTCTTTCTGTGGAGATTTTTTTCCTGCCTGCCCTCACTGGGGGATAGTTGCTGCAGATTGACTTAGGAAAAATACACTCTGGAAATCTCACTGTAACTGTAAACATGAAGAATAGCATAGTATAGTGGAAAGAAAATAGATATGACTTTCTATCTAGCAATATCATAGATCAGATAATCTGGAAACTCTCATCCCACTCCCAGTCATATAAAATCAGAAAGGTTGGATAAAATTAACTTATTAATTCACCAAATATTATGGAACATCTTTACTATGTGCCAGAGAGTGTTCTAGGTGCTGAAGAAGTGAAACAGACACAAATGCCTGAGCCTGTGCAGTTTCCATTCTGGTAAATAGAACATACAGAGTTTTCAAGGAATAATTGAATTTTTAAGACAGAAATGACATTTCCAGGGACCATAAACAAGATGGAAACTATGAACCAGAGTGGTACCTATGAGATAAACTGGTTTTCTTGGTTATGTTGGAAGTTCATATATTTTTAACTGAGGCTTGGATTTTAACACTCATGCATTATATGGGAGTTAAGACTCCATGTAAGACTTCCATATTAAACTGGGTCTCTGAAAGTGCTTCATGTGCAGTGAAAAAATACACTCAGAAAATTTTTCCTTCATGAGAGAAGATGGCAAGGGAGTTTTTCCATCTCAACCTGAGTTCTTGGCAGAGAAAATATGTTTCTTCTGAGAATTTGTAATCTTGGGCCTGACCTTATATGGTTTTGAAGTATGAATTTAAACTTTATACAGTAGTGTACAGGTAAAATCTATACCACAAAAATGTTGGCATTTGTTGCCAGATGTTCCATGTGAGAAATTTTGATGTAATGTCCAAAGTCAAGCAAGTAGGAATAGGGAAAGAAGGTTGTCAAACTCTTTGTTATGGCAGAAGCTGTAGTAGACATTTTATAGCATGAGGTAGAAGGCTAAAGCAGAAAATTATATAGCAGCAAGATACATCTGGTATCTGGGTTATTGATGATCATGGAGCCACCATGCTGGCCCTTTATTTCGTACATTAAAGTAAGATAAAAATACACTTATATTTTGTTTATAACATTTTTGTCTCTTGCAGCTGAACCTAATACTAATACAAATAATGAATAAACCCAATTTTGGGGAATAAACACTTCCCAAATAGAATAAAACAAAGGCAGTTTCAAATAGACAGCAACTTAAAGTTTGCCTCTACAAGACTCTCACTGAAAGAACTACTAAAGGATCTATTTGAGGAAGAAGGAAATTGTATTGCAAAGGTAGCCATAAGATGTGAAACAGATATTTGAGTATATGTGAGTAAATGTAAAGCAGCATTGATGACATAAAACAATTCTAATAGTTTTGAAAAGGTGTATATTTTAGAGTTAGAGAATAGCGATCAAATTTAGGCTCTTTCGTTTACCTTCTGGGTGATCAGAGGTAAATTAACCTCTCTGAGCCTCAGTTTCCTCACGTGTACATTGGAAGAATTGCAATAGGTACACAATGTAATTATGTAAATATTATAAATAATTTATGTAAAACTCCTGACATAGGGCTTTATAATAGTGTATTTAAACTTGACAAATAATAATATAAACAGTTGTAGAGATGCAAAAAAAAAAAAAATGTTTGCCAGTAATCACAAATGACATTGGAGATGGCTGGTACTTTGTCATTTGATTATCTCCTAAAATAATCTCATAGGGTAATATTTAGTATACTGGCTCTTGTACTTTAGTTTAAGACCTAGCCTTTAGTCTGTTTGCTTAGGCATTTGGAATTGCCAACACATTGGGAATGGACCTATCAGAATAGGAAAATGCATACTAACTGTTGTCACAAAACTAATGTCTAAAACTAGAATTTCAGTCTTAATGAATGATAAACATAATTGTCAAACAGAAAAAAAAATACTTGTTTTGGCATGACCAAAAATTCTCTGCTTTTAGGGTAACCTGCCAGGGAAGCCAAAGAATAATCAGGATATCAGTGTATTAAATGACAATGAGACATAAATTTTACAGGCGCTAGAATGTATAAAGTCTTTTGGATTGATAAATCCTCTCTTTCTAGACAGATGAATATGAGAAGACAAGTTAAAATTGTATGATCTTAAGCCAGTCACTTAACCATGATGCTTGATGAGTTTTGCATCAGGTTAAGATGAGCATAGATGAAATTAATATTTAATGATTTAAAACTAGGATAGATGAAACATCTCAAATAAAGGTAGGTCTTGCCAATGAGAATAACATACTTGATATCTATCCATTATCTCAAACTTCTTATAGTAATTTTCACAATAGAGATAAATGGTCTTATTAATGGAATCAGAATGCAAAATCCTTTGGCTAAGGTGTTTTTCCCTAGACAGTGCTTGGATGGGCATTGCCAGAAGTCATTATTTGTTCATTAACTATCGTTTTTCCCATGTCTGTTTGCCCAGTTTCCCCTTCTCATAGATACATTCTTCCTGTAGATACATTAATACAGTTAATCAGGTTAAAAGTCTGATTCTGCTGGCCTGTGAAAAATTTTGTTTCTTGAAAACTACTTTGCTTATTCTTATTCTCATTTATTATGTATTGATTTCTTCAAAATTCTGAAAGTAACCTTATTGCCTTAATTTTCAAGTTACTGTGTATGTGTGTGGGAGCTGGAGTAGCTCATTGCAGGCTGCCGTATGAAGTTGATATTACTGATGCACCACTAGCTATTCAATTAAAATGCATTTTGGCTTAGTCTCATCACTGTGGAAAATACTGGTGGCATATGCTTTGTATTGTTCTTCCAATAATAGGGAATAAATTTTCACCAAGCCATACATACATCTGTTGCCAAATTTCCAATGGCTCAACTGCTAGATGTGCATTGCATTTCAGCAGCTCAAACCAGTGGGAAGAGAAAAAAAACATGGGATGCACAATACCAAAGTCTGAGATGACTTATCCATCTGTAGTACTGCACTATGCGGGAGGGGGCTAGAGGTCCAAAGTTATCTGGTTTGGTGAAAAAAAAAAAAAGAGTTTTCTGGTTTGGCTCCATTATTGGCCATCATTAATGTCCGAGGATGATCTCATGTGTTGTGCTTAGCAGTAGTGTAGGTGTTAGTAATACCTCAACTCATGCAGAAGCCAGGGCCAGAGTTCAAAAAATCATTCAGGTTTGTAGCAGGTCTCCAAGGTACAGCTCACAGCATAGAGAGAAAATTTCGCTCCTGAGTAAAAGAAGTTGACAGTTGTTCAATAGAATTAGGATCACAGTCATTGGGGTAGAGGTTGACACAGTGTCTGCAAAGTATTATTTGGCACCCACCTAGCCATCACCAGAAGCAGAAAGATAAACTAGATGACTTGAAGGTAACTGTATTAGCCTGTTGTCATGCTGCTAATAAAGACATACCCAAGACTGAGTAATTTATAAAGGAATGAGTTTTAATTGCCTCACAGTTCCACAGGGCTGGGAGGCCTCAGAAACTTACAATCATGGTGGAAGGGGAACAAACACATCCTTCTTCACATGGTGGCAGGAAGGAGAAGAGCAGAGTGAAGTGGGGGAAAAAATCCCTTATAAACCATCAGATCTCATGAGAACTCATTCATTATCACAAGAACAGCATGGAAGTAACCACTCCCATGATTCAATTAACTCCCACAGGGTCCCTCTCACAACACGTGAGGAGTATGGGAACTACAGTTCAAGATGAGGTTTGGGTGGAGACACAGCCAAACCATATCATTCTTCCTTGCCCCTCCCCCACCAAATCTTCTCATGTCCTTACAATTCAAAACACAATCATGCCTTTCTAACAGTCCCCCAAATCTTAACTCATTCCAGCATTAATTCCCAAGTCCAAGTCCACAGTGTCATCTAAGACATTGCAAGTCCCTTCTGCCTATGAGCATGTAAAATCAAAATCAAGTTAGGCAGGGTTTGGGTAAATACACCCATTCCAAATGGGAGAAATTGGCCAAAACAAAGGAGCTACAGACCCCATGCAAGTCCAAAATCCAATAGGGCAGTCATTAAATCTTAAAGTTCCAAAATGATTTCCTTTGATTCCATGTCTCACATCCAGGTCATGCTGATGAAAGAGGTGGACTCCCAAGGCCTTGGGCAGTTCTGCCTCTATGGCTTTTAAGACTATAGCCCCCCTCCTGGCTGCTTTCATGGGCTAGCATGAGTGTCTGTGGCTTTTCCTGGTGCACAATACAAGCTTTGGTGGATCTACCATCCTGGGATCTGGAGGACGTTGGCTTTCTTCTCACAGTTCCACTAGGCAGTGCCCCAGTGGGGACTCTGTGTGGGGGCTCCAACACCACATTTTTCTTTTGCATTGCCTAAGCAGAAGTTCTTGATGAGGACCCTTCACCCCCACAGCAAACTTCCTTCTAGACATCCAGGTGTTTCCATATGTCCTCTGAAATCTGAGTAAATGTTCCCAAACTTCATTTCTTGATTTCTGTGTACCTGCAGGCTCAACACCATGTAGAAGCTGCTAAGGCTTAGGGCTTGCACCCTATGAAGCCATGGCCTGAGCTGGACTTTGACTCATTTTAGCCATGGCTGGAGCAGCTGGGATGCAGGGCACCAAGTCCCTAGCCTGTACACAGCAGTGGGGCCCTGGGCCACGCCCAGGGAAACATTTTTCCTCCTAGGACTCCAGGCCTGTAATGGGTGGGGCTGCTATGAAGTTCTCTCACGTGCCCTGGAGACATTTTCCCGATCGCGTTGGTGATTTACATTCAGTTCCTTTTTACTTATGAAAATTTCTGCAACAGTCTTGAATTTGTCCCCAGAAAAATGGGGTTTTCTTATCTATTGCTTGTCAGCCTGCAAATTTTCCAAACATTTATGCTCAGCTTTCTCTTGAACACTTTGCCACTTACAAATTTCTTTTGCCAGATACCCTAAATCATCTCTCTCAAGTTCAAAGTTCGACAGATCTCTAGGGCAGGGGCAAAATGCCACCAGTCTCTTTGCTAAAACATAACAAGTATAGCCTTTGCTCCAAATCCCAAAAAGTTCCTCATCTCCATCTGAGACCACCTCAGCTTGGACTTTATTGTCCATATCACTATCACCATTTTGGTCAAAGCCATTCAACAAGTCTTTAGGAAGTTCCAAACTTTCCCACGTATTCCTGTCTTCTGAGCCTTCCAAGTCTCTAGGAAGTTCCAAACTTTTCCCTGTCTTTCTGTCTTCTTTTGGGCCCCGCAAACAGTTCCAACCTCTGCCTGTTACCCAGTTCCAAAGTGGCTTCCATATTGTCCAATGTCCTTATAACAACACCACACTCGACTGGTACCTATTTACTACATTAGTCCTTTTTCATGCTGCTATTAACGACATACCAGAGACTGGGTAATTTATAAAATAAAGAGGTTTAATTGACTCACAGGTCAGCATGGCTGGAGAGGCCTCAGGAAACTTACCATCATGACAGATGGGAAAGCAAACATGTCCTTCTTCACATGGTGGCAGGCAGAAATGCAGAGCAAAGCGGGAGAAAAGCCCCCCACCCCTGCCATAAAACAATCAGATCTTGTGAAAACTCACTCACTATCATGAGAACAGCATGGAAGTAACCACTACCATGATTCAATTACCTGCCACCACCTCCCCACCATGACATACGGAGATTATGGGAAATACAGTTCCAGATGAGATTTGAGTCAGGACACAGCCAAACCATATCAGTAACTCTTTAACCTGATATGCCATGATCTTTCTAAGAATTTAGAGCATATGGTGAGAGTTGAGGGTCTGAGAAGACCAACTTTATTCCCTACTTCTGATCGGAATTCCCCAATATAAATGGATTTATGGGAAAACCTATTACTCTGTAAGAGTATTTTTAAGAAGTTTTTTGAGACAAATAATTTTCAATAGAACTGAAAAAGCATGAATTAACTTTAGATGACAATAATAAAATTGAAAATTGTGTGTATAATCTGGTGAATTATCTCAATAAAGATGTTTGGCTTCTGTGATGGGAGGAAGTACAGGTTTGGGTGACCAAAAACAGGTTGCATATATCTGAAATTGGTGTGGAGAGCTGGTTTCTCCATGGATATGTGTATTCTGGAACAGAAGACTAACAGTGAAAGGACAGCCTGATTTTTTTTATTCTTCAAATATATTGAAGTGAATGAATCTAAACTGACCCAAATCATTTTTGAACAAATTCCTCTTCCAGATACTGACTTAGAATACTCTTTCTCAAAAAGTGTGGGTTCAACTACCTCTCCTGTGTTTATGACTTCTGAATTACTATTTCTAACCTATCTCCATTTCTTTAAAATTTCTAAAATATAACTATTATTTACAGGAATCTCCTCTTTAATGTCACATATGGACCTCAAATTTGACAGACATAAAAATGATTTAATTCATTGTCTTCTGTTTTTCCTTTGCTGTATTACCCATTTTTGTATATTGTACCAATGATTCACAGACTCAACCAGAATTTAATAGTTTTCCTTAAGTTACATAGCTGACAAATGGCAGATATAAGACTAGAATACAGATCTTTTGATTTCAAATACTGTGTGTTGTAGTGCATTGGAGCAGGTGTCAGATGATCAAACCCCTGAATCTGACAATTGAGGCCCTTCACACTTTAGTCTTAACCTACATTTTCAACCTTACCTCCCATTACTTCCTCTCATTTTCTTTTGTCTAATCACACTGTGATCCTTTTATTTTAACAAGCATGCCTGGGATTTTTCCATTTCCCCTTTTTTCACACTGTTCTCTTCACTTGGCATGTCTTCCGTCAACGCCCACATGCAATCTTGTCTGACCTTCATAGACTGGCACAATGGTAATCATCTCCTAACTTTTCTCTGATTCATCTCAGTTTGAAGTACCCTCTTCCTGCCATAAATGAGCATAGCAGCTTATCTCTGTGTCACTCATAGTGCTTATTACTTTTTACCTTGTATTGTTCATCAGACTTTTATTGAATGCTCATCACATGCCATTTTTATTTGAAACGTGGAGATTCTTCAGTGAACAAGCTGGCCAATGTCACTGGCCTTATGGGGCTCGTTGTCTAGTCAGGGAAGAAAGACAAGATAAAAGGCAATGACCAGGCTGGACACAGTGGCTCACGCCTGTAGTCCCAGCAATTTTAGAGGCTGAGTCGGGTGGATCAACTGAGGTCAGGAGTTTGAGATCAGCCTGGCCAAAATGGTGAAATCCTGTCTGTACTAAAAAAATACAAATTCAGCTAGGTGTGGTGGCATGTGCCTATAATCCCAGCTATTCAAGAGGCTGAGGCATGAGAATCCCTTCAACTAGGAAGGTGGAGGTTGCAGTGAGCTGAGATCGTACCACCGCATGCCAGCCTGGGCAACAGAGTGAGGCTCTGTCTCAAAAAAAAAAAAAAAAAAAAAAAAAAAAAAAAAAAAAAAAAAAAAAAAAGCAATAGCCATAGATTCTAGAGTCGCCAAGTCACAGAGAGATGAACAGGTGCCATGGGACTCCAGAGAACTAGACTTAGAATAATGGAGACAATCAGGAAAGGCCTCTTGTTTGGAGGGGATGAAATTATAATTTCTTTAGGGTAGAGTCCTTACTTGATTGAAGTTCCTCTGTAAGACCCATCTAGCCTTGTGCCATGTGCCAAACAGATTCTCCATGGGATTGTTGTGTTTGCTTTTTGAACTTCTCCCTTTTTTAATGTAGTCAGTAACATTTCATTCTTTTCCTGATAATGAAGGTGCAGTTGTAATTGGCAGTGCATTAGACAACAAGGGTTGTCGAATAATACATTGGAAATCTGAGTTAACATATTTCCTATCTGGGTTTTCCCCTTTCACTTGTGTCACAATCTTAATGCGACTGCGGATGACCATATACTCATTGCAAAACATTTATATGATAGATAAACCTCATAAAGCAGCCCATTTTCCCTCTATAGCATTTATCATGGTTTGTGATTATGTATGTGCCTATTTTATAAACATCTGTCTTCCACACAAGATTAAAAACCCTATGAGGGAAGGGACAATTTCTGTTTTGTTTGCAGTTGTATCCCCAGAGTCTAGCACAGTGCATAGCACTTGGAAGCCATTTCATAAACATTTGTTGAATGAATGAATGAATTGCCTAAATAGCTAAAATTCAATATAATTTCTTACCATTTTTACTATGAAGCATAATTTTATTGCTCTGTATTCTAACAAAAATTGATAACTGATAGAGGATGGTTTTTATACTATATGTTCTCTTTTTTCTTCAAGGTAAAAACACTGTGTTTTTCCATAAAAATATAATAGATGTATTGTATTTATAGCCTCCTAAGAGACCATCCTTTACTCTTGGACCTCTAAACTCTATTCTCAGCACAGCAACCAGAGCGATCCTTTAAAAAATGTAAATTGGTCTGGGAGCAGCGGCTCACACCTGTAATCCCATCACTTTGGGAGGCCAAGGTGGGCGAATCACCTGAGGTCAGGAGTTCAAGACCAGCTGACCAATATGGTGAAACCCCGTCTCTATTAAAAATACAAAAATTAGCCAGGCGTGGTGGTGGGCACCTGTAGTCCCAGCTACTTGGGAGGCTGAGACAGGAGAATTACTTGAGCCCAGGAGGCAGAGGTTGCAGTGAGCCGAGAAAGTGCCATTGCACTCCAGGCTGCATGACAGAGAGAGAATCCATCTCAAAAAAGAAGTAAATTAACTCATGTTACTTTAAAAATCCTTTGATATACTCAGAGTGAAGCTAAACTCCTTACCATGACCTATGGAATCCTCTATAGCAGACCTTTGTCTACTTCTCCGTTTCCTACCTTTCTTCTTCTTGCTCATTCTGTTGCAGACATACTAGCTGTTTTCTGTCCTTTTGACTTGCTATGTTCTTTTCCTTTGTAGGACCTTAATACTTGCTTTCCGTTTTGCTTAGGGGACCTTTTCTTTAGGTATTTTGTGTGATTTGCTCTCTCCTCAAGAAGCCCTTTTCTGGCCACTCTATCTAAAGTAAACCACATCACTCAGCCACTTTATTCTGTTACCTAGTTCCACTTTCCATGACAATTATCATTCTATGAAGTTATTCTATTTGTTTACTTTTGGAGAGTCAATCTACTCTACTAGAATATAAGGGTTTTTATCTCTTTTGCTCATTGTTGTGTTACTGGCACCTAGAACAGACTCTAACATAAAGCACATGCTTATGATATATGTATTAAATTAATAACTATCAGATCATTATTTACTTTGGAAGACTAAACTTTTTGTTTTGATTTATGCTTATTTTTGCTTATCAGTAAGTATGAAGAGAAGTTCTTTGGTAGTTTTGAGCTAGGCATAAATTTCTTTCAACAAACATTCAGTACCTTAGTTTTTTTGTTGTTGTTCTCTTATTGTTTAATACTTTTAGATTCAAAGGGTATATGTGCATATTTGTTATATGGGTGCATTGCATAATTGTGGCGATTGTGCTTCTAGTGTACCCAGTACTTAAACATTGAGCATTGTACCTAAGGTAATTTTTCAACCGCCTCTACTTTTGGAGTCTCCAGTGTCTATTGTTTCCATCATTAGTCCATGAGTATCCATTGTTTACCTCCTTCTTATAAATGAGAATATGCAAAATTTTATTTTCTGTTTCTGAATTTGTTCTCTTAGTATATTGGCTTCCAGCTCCATCCATGTTCCAGGAAAGGACATGATTTCATTCTGTATTACGGCTGCTAGATAGTATTATATAGTGTGTATATACCACATTACCTTTATCCAGTCAACTGTTGATGGATGCTTAGGTTGATTCCATGACTTTGCTGTCATGAATGCTGCTGTGATGAACACATGAATTCAGGTGTACTTCTTTTCCTTTGGATAGATATCCAGTAGTGGGATTGCCGGGTCAAATGGTAGTTCTACTTTTAGTTCCTTGAGACATGGAAGACTATAAACTTTTAAAGGCAGGATGCCCTTTCTCCAATGAAAGGATCTGTAGAGAACCCTCAGAAATTGAAACACACTTTATTTACAATTTTTTATTTCTAACTAATGTGTAAAATATGATTCTTCCACTCCACCTTTGTCATCCTCTGATTTCTTTTACCTAAAATTTGTGATTTTCCAAGTTATGCAGATTTTATTTTTGTACCTCTCTACTTCTTTCCATGCCACCTGACATTCTCCTGGTATAGGCCTTCATTGCCTTTTGTCTTGACTATTATAGAAACCTTCTAATGCATCTCCATGCCTTCTGTTTTTCTCATTTCGTAGCCATCCAGCACACAAGATGTCAGATGAATCTTCTGAAAGTTTGTATTTGCTCATATAATTTCTTTGCTCAAAAATTCTAAACATAACAAACATATAACTGAACCTTGTCTACTGAATTAAGTATTGAATTCCTACCCTAGCATTCAAGGCTTTCTTTAGTATTCTACCAATTGAATTTCCAGCTTTTGCTTTTTTTTTTTTTTTATTCACTTCTTGAACTCTACTGTCCTTTCAAACTTGACTATTTGTGTATCTTGGATACATCCATCAACCTAGTCATGCTGCTTTTTACTCATTCAAATGTCTTCTTTTCATTATTACTTTATAAAATCCTTCCAACCTTATATTAAATATCCTTTTCTCCATTGATGTCTCTCCTAAGGGAGACACAATACGAATGCCCAAATAAATGACTTTCATGCTAGGTAAACTAAGATGAATTGAACCTCACACCAAAATAAATCACAAATGTCAGTGACATACAACGCTCTCTGAGGGCAGAGAATGTGTTTGTCTTGTTTGCCACCTATCTAATTCCTAGGATAGTTTCTGACACTAAAAATACAATAAATAAATAAAATAAATATTGAATAATATATAGTAGAGGGACACAATATCCCACATAATATGCTTCTGGAAGGGAGAGATTACTTTTTAAAATTTATGCTCATGTCCCCTATAGCCGTACATAGTAGATACTCAAGAACTATTTGTTAAATTTAATGAAGAACATAGTATTCTATAAGCAGTATAATCACATGAATACTTTGAACTCAGTTTGTACTGGACTCGTGTCATTAACAAATGTAGGGCTGGGGCAAAATGATGCATTGTTATTTTACTGACAGATTCAGAAAGGATATAGTCAAACAAGCCAAACTGAGGGCTTCACAGAGACAATTAAAATATCCATATAAAGAAAATTGGCTGGGAAACACTCAAAGGCCAAATAAAGTCCTCAGTAAGAGAATCAGTCTAATGAAAAAGTTTTTATTGTTTATCACCAATCTTTTCAATCAGTTGCTTATGAAAGGAGTTAGAACAGCTTCATGTTGTTGTACTGCTTCCTCTATCTTGGACTTTCCATTGTGAGACAATGAAGTAACAACAACAACAAAAAGCTACCACAGTGAAGAAGAAACAAATTTAAATTTTGAAATTGGTGTTGTTTGATGTCATCCTTCAGTCTTTTCTTCTTGTTTCCTCTACAAATGTACAGGACTGTTGTACCGATTTACTTTGTGATACTTTACCCTGGGCAGCAGATCCTCCATGTTCCGGACCTTTCTGTATATAATCTTTCCAAATCCAAACTGACATGGTCCCAAGTCCTGAGAAGCTAATGTTGGAAAATAGTAAGTCAAAGTGTTATGTGATTGCTTTTGGCTACAGTTCTGATACACTTGTATTTTAATGGATTAATAACAGCAAAGCCTTTACCCAGTAGAAGACCTTAACCAAAGGGATTTAAAGTACCAAGGCACATTAGAACAAACTATGAGACCAAAGAATATTCCATCTAATTCTGAGCCTTCTGAGGACCAAATGCAGTTACATTAGCCAAGCCCCTCAGAAGAAGAATTGGAATGCTCATTTGTCATTGGGTTATTTTGGTATATCTTTAAAGCAAATGGAAGTCATCAAAGAGAAGTACTTGGAGCTAGAGGTGGTAGTTTGAATGCAATAAAATAAAAATATCACTTTATCCAGCAGTGGGTAAACATATGGAACTGATTACCTTAGGAAGTGATGCAGACTGAAAATTGAAAAAAATGTCAAGAAGGGCTGAGACAGACTTTTGGGTGCTATACATAAGGGAAAGGGACATATTTGGTGGGCCTTACATTCACCTTCTTAAAAGGATGCCATAGGTGACAATCATCTTATTCTCTTATAAGGTTTCTAGTCAGCTGGATGATAGAATCAAGAATAGTATTTCTTACATTCTTATCTCAGTTACTTTGGAAGTTTCATTCCTTCTCTTTGTCTCCGCTTTAAAAATTTCCTTTTTTTTTTTTTTTCTCTTTGCTCTTCCTCTTTCTGAATCCAGAGGTATTTCAAATATTTTCTCTCCACATTAGTCCCAGAATTCCAAGCACCTAGAGCTGCATCACCCAGCTTGGTAGCTCATAGCCACATGTGCCTTTTAAAATTTAAATGTAAGCTAAATAAAATGTAATGAAATTAAAATTTCAATTCCAAAGTTGCACTAGCCATACTTCAAGTGCCCAATAGCCTGATGTGGCTGGTGGCTAAGCTACTGAACAGTTCATATAAATGATATTTTCATTATTGCAGAAAGTTCCATTGGACGACACAGAACTAATTAACTAGGAAGTGGCAAACCTGGGTCTGGAACCCGAGTCTGATTTCAAAGCTCATGCTATCAACTGCTCAACTAGATTTTTTCCCATCAATTTCTCATTCTTTCCCTCAAGTTCATTTTGTCTTTGTCTTTCTGATCTTTCACAAGGAGCAGATGACATGGCTTATGGAAAGATCCTGGTATCTATGGATGGGAGCTCCATAAATTCAACTTGAATATTTCCTTTCTCTCACCTAGTACTCAGCTGTTTCTTCTTATTCACTTCCCTGTCTTTCTTTCCTCTTCTGCAAGATTTGTATTGTATTAAATAAGTGTATTACTGATTGGTTTCTTAAAGTGAACCACATAAGTGTAAGTCTTGGGCAAACTGTTTTTTTCCTTCAGGAATTTCTATGAGCAAATATTTGGGAGAAAACTAGGTAAAATAGTCTTGAAGACAAGTAATAGAAGTGTTTGAGATGAGAACATGTGACTATTTTATAAGAATATAAAACTTCCTCCTCTCAAAACCCAGCCCAGCCCTATGAAATATTCAGTACCCTGTGATATATTCAGTACTCTGTCTAAAACTAGGGCAAAAAGGTCTGTATTTGTATGCTTCATCTGTCTCCCTGTATTCATCTGTATTTTCCACACATTCTTATACGTCTCAGATTACTGAAAAATGGATGTTTCATTTATAAATTTATCTCAACAAGTATTTCCTAAAATGGTGTGCTATGGGATGCTATTATGCAAGATGTTAAAATGTGTTCTATAGGGATAAAAGTCTCTAGTGACCTGTTATGCTTGGGAACTACTGGATTTAAAATGCTAAGGAGATTTTGTTAAGATAGTACTTCTCAAAGTCTTGATGTAAATTGAATTAAGTCACTTTCCTGCTGAAAACTTTACTCTCTATCAGGGCTACAAGGTCCTACATAAGCATCATCTGGCACCATTCTTCCCTTTATATCACTCTGTTCCAGCTTTGTGGACTCTCTTGTTATTCCTTGAAGATACTAAACTGTTTGCTGCCTGAGGTCATTTCCAGTATTCATTGTTCCCTAAGCTCATTCTTCTCCTTGTTCTTCCAGTTTTAACAGTCTAGGTTTCAGGTCAGTATCACCTTCTTGGAGATCCTTCCTGAATCATTCTATCTAATGTGCTTCCAACTCATTATCCTGCCATACTCAATCTCATCCCCCTGTTTTATTGAATTCAAAGCAGTTATTATTATATACAGTTATCTCATTTATTTATTCATTGACTTGTGGATATTATGTCTCCCCAGTTAGGTAGGATGTTAGGTCCGTGAAGGCAGGAACCACATCTACCTTATTCACCTCATCATTTTATTCCCAGAACTTACAATAGTGTCTAATCACAGTGGGTGCTCAGTAAGCATTAACTTAATGTTTATTATAAAAAAACCTGAAATTGTAAATAATTGTAATTATTAAAATTATAAGAAATATTTAATAGGAATTAATAATTAGAAATTAATTAAATTTGACTGAAATTGTCAATATTTACTTACAGAGAAAAGCTTATGTAAAAATTTCTCAAAACTTCGTGAGTATACAGTCACCTCCTCCTTAAACACATTTAAAAAATTTGTTCTAAACTCATGGTCTATAGTACACAAGTTGGAAAATGATAATCTAAATATTTTTAGAATTTTCTTTTTCAAATTTTGGGGTTAAGAATTCTCATAAAATGGATAGAAATGAACAATTTTGACCAAAAATCTGCTGCAGTTCATAGCCAAGAATGAAAGCCAGTAATTTATTTCTATTCTTCTCACTCTCCCACCCACCCCAACCCAATCAAATGCTCACATAAAGTTTCTCCATGGAAAGTTAGCAGAAAGACAAAAAAGAAAACAATAAAAGGAAATAGCAATAAATAGCTTTTTCTGGGGGCAATCTGGTAAGAAATCCTATTAGGGACAGGGTGATAAAAACAGAAGGGTCATTCTACTTTCTCAAAATGTCAGTGAAATAAAATAGCAATGCAGAGCATTTCTACCTGCAGGCACACAGGAGGAGACTAGAGCTAACAGGAATAGCAAGCCAGCACATCAACAGTTTGAATTTCATCTGTGAACAGAAGGTGGCTAGACAGATGCGTGGTCCAATGTGATAATTACAAGTTTCTGCTTGGAATACAAACTTTCTTGTCTTCTGTTTCATTTTCTTTCTCAGTGAATGAGTTTAAAAAGGCATTTTTGAGATTTTTAGTTAGGTTTTCTGCTTTTCTGTCAAGGACACTCATTAAATATTTAGTGGAATTCTGTAACTTGATTTTAGATTATTATATGCAAGAAGGCTTCTTAGTTAGAGGTCAGAAAATACCATATTAATCCAGCTGGAGGGGTCTCTGGCTGAATGCAATTATAAAAGTACTCATAATTTTATTTTTTAAAAAGGAAGGGATAAGATTATAGAAATGACAGACTATTGAACTACATCAATCCTTAATGGAATTATCTAGATGATTCATAAAGAAATATGTTGCAAGTACTAAGAAAAGGCAGTGGTGGTCACCAGGGACCAGTATGGCTTTACCAAAAGTTATGACTAATTAATTATGTTTCATTAGGTCAATAACAAATAAACCCATATCACAGTGATTGCTTATGGGCTGTAGCGCTAGACTTGTGAATTCGAACCCATGCCTCTATCACTTACTAGTTGTGAGAGCTCAGGCTATTGAGCTCATCTATTAATGTCTCAGTTGTGTGATCTATAAAATCAAAACCCAAATAATACCTATTTTTTAGGAATCTTCTTAAGGTAAGATGTGTTCATACATGCAAAACATTTAGAACAGTGTTTAAGGACTTTAGAGCAAAAACTAATAATTGCTCAATAAAAGTTTTCTGTTATCATTTGAGTACCTGGAATGTGAGCTGGATGGTAACTGTGTTATATGGCCCCATAAGTAGTTGAATAACTCCATTCTAAACATACTAATTAGTGAATTTATGGCAGCTGGAATGGAAGTTTCTGATCATATTCTCTTCATCATTTTAATCAATTAATTGGGTAAAAATGTAGATAGAATGCCTATCAACTCTGTAGATACTAAAAACTTGTTGCATTCTAGAAAAAGAGGGTGAAAATGATAATAATTGGGCATTTAATAGGTGTAAATTTCAAGTTCTAGCTGTTGGTTTTTAAATCAATAAATGCAGGTTGTGGATGATCTGGTTTAATAGAAGTTTTTATCTGTAAGCCTTAGAGGGTTATAACCTAGAACTTATATATAAAAAGATTAAATGGCTTATATGAATTGACAATGATCAACCATGCTAATGAACCCCTTGGGCTATATACATAAAAATGTATTAATAGAACAGGAGAAGTACATTGGACCAGCCAGTTTTTTGGTTCTTTTTTTTGATAACACTTGGTGCTGTTGTTATTTTTTTTAGAAGGGTTTTGACCACTGGACATTTTTTGAAGACAGGAACTGTGTTGTATTCATTGCTATATCACTAATATGTAGCATAGTGCCTAAAATGTGATCAGTGTCTGAGAAATATTTGATAAATTTAAAACTAGAATTAGTCAAACATACCTATAAAAATATGACTAAGATGATTAAGAGGCCATAGCTATGTAACATAAGAAATTGTTGAAAACACTGAAGTTGCTAAGCCTGATAGTGCAAAATAAACTGTCTTCAGATATATAGAAAAACTACAAAATTTAGACTGGGCATTCTGAAGTTAGATTTAGAACTAACAGCTTTCAACTAAATCTGATAATGTTTATATGGTACTTTATTAAGCACATCATACATCATGTCATGTGATTTTTATTGTTATATAAACTCTATGAGGTAGTTACAGCAGGTATTTTACCCCAATTTAGCAGAAAATAGTAATAGCCAGTGCATTGTGCTTGCTATGTGTCAAGCATGTTGCATATATAGACTCATTTACATTTCACCATAAGTTAGTTACTGTTATTATCAGGTGCACCTCACAGATGACTAACCTGAGGCATGGAAAGGTTAAGTAACGTCACCAAGATACGTATCTAGTAACTAGCAGAGCCAAGGTTTGATTTGATTCCTGTCAATTTGGGCTCTACTTCATACTTTTAACTATTATGCTATGCTGCCTTTCACATTTGTGCCTTTCTACAGAATAGTATACTGAGTCTCAGATTAAGTGATTTGTTCAAGATGACAAAGCACCTAAATTCTGACTAGACCTAGTGCTCTTGTCACCATTACTGGATGTTCCTCTTATCAGATGAAATTTGGACTTTTTAGAGCCATTCAACTGTGAGATCAGATGCAGAGGCTGGTGGCTTATCTCTGTGACAATCTATGGAAGGGATGCCTACACGGAGTATTAAATGTGTTTTGTTTGTTTGTTTGTTTTTCTGAGATGATGTCTTACTATGTTTCCCAGGCTGGCCTCGAAAACCTGGGCTCAAGTGATTGTCCCACCTCAGGCTCCTGAGTAACTGGGACTACAGGCACATGCCACAGTACCCAGCTGGAACTTTATCTTTCTTTTTTACTACACTTTAAGTTCTGGGGTACATGTGCAGATCATGCAGTATTGTTACATAGGTATACATGTCCATGGTGGTTTGCTGCATCCATCCCCCCCATCATCTACATTAGGTATTTTTCCTAATGTTATCCCTCTCCAATTCCCCCATCCCTGCTATCCCTCCCCTAGCCCCACCACCTCCCAACAGGCCCCCGTGTGTGATGTTCCCTTCCCTGTATCCATGTGTTCTCATTGTTCAACACCCACATATGAATGAGAACATGTGGTCTTTGGTTTTCTGTTCTTGTGTCAGTTTTCTGAGATTGATGGTTTCCAGCTTCATCCATGTCCCTGCAAAGGAGATGAACTCATCTTTTTTATAGCTGCATGGTATTCCATGGTGTATATGTGCCACATTTTATTTATCCAGTCTATCATTGAAGAGCGTTTGGATTGATTCCAAGTCTTTGCTATTGTAAACAGTGCCGCAGTAAACATACATGTGCTTGTGTCTTTATAACAGAACAATTTATAATCCTTTGGGTATATACCTAGTAATGGGATTGCTGGGTCAAGTGATATTTCTATTTCTAGACCCCTGAGGAATTGCCACACGGCCTTCCACAATGGTTGAACTAATTTACACTTCCACCAACAGTGTAAAAGCGTTCTTATTTCTCCACATCCTCTCCAGCATCTGTTGTCTCTTGATTTTTTTAATGATCGCCATTCTAACTGGCGTGAAATGGTATCTCAATGTGGTTTTGATTTGCATTTCTCTAATGACCAGTGATGATGAGCATTTTTTCGTATGTTTCTTGGCTGCATAAATGTCTTCTTTTGAAAAGTGTCTGTTTATATCTTCTGCTCACTTTTTTGATGGGGTTGTTTGTTTTTTTCTTGTAAATTTGTTTTAGTTCTTTCTAGATTCTGGATATTAGCTCTTTGTCAGATGGATAGGTTGCAAAATTTTTTTCCCATTCTGTTTGTTGCCAGTTCACTCTAATGATTGTTTCTTTTGCTGTGCAGAAGCTCTTACGTTTAATTAGATCCCATTTGTCTATTTTGGCTTTTGTTGCCATTGCTTTTGGTGTTTTAGTCATGAAGTCCTTGTTTATACCTATGTTTTGAATGGTATTGCCTAGGTTTTCTTCTAGGGTTTTTATAGCGTTAGGTCTTATGTTTAACTCTTTAATCAAGCTGGAGTTAATTTTTGTATAAGGTTTAAGGAAGGGGTCCAGTTTCAGCTTTCTGCACATGGCTAGGCAGTTTTCCCAACACCGTTTATTAAACAAGGATTATCTTTAAGGCTTATTTCAGCTTTTAAGATTTTTTGAGTCTGTGAACATGTTTCAGATATTACAGGTTCCAGGCGTCTAAGACTTACTGAATCTATTGCTTAGATAGGACAGACGTGCTAATTGTCAACACAAATTTTGAGAGACATTCATTTAAAATTGACCAGGATCATGTTAGCAAGAGTCTTAGAAATCATGTTAAGGATAAATAAATCATTTTAAGAAAAGAATACCATAAAAGGATTTTCTAATTAGGAAGTTTAGCTATACTGAGAAGGATGGATAAGAGAAAGGTAAAAATGGGGGTAAAAGGGAAGATAGGGGGTTGTTTTAGTAATCCAGCAAGATATAATTCTAATTCTGGAACAGGAGTTATAGGTAGGGTTTTGATCATCTGAGAATGGTGTCATAGACCATGTTGTTTAAAAGAAAACACCCAAACCTTCTCATGTTCTTCCCATGCTTTATGATTTTTACCCAATGTATCTAATTCTATTCACATCTAAGTTCTTCTGAGTCCCCACCTCTCCTCTGACAAGTCGCAGTATCTGCCTCCTCAGCTCGACCTTTTCACCTTTTCTTCAATAACCCAGGCCCAGGTGCTTTCAGGACATCACTTCATTTCAAATTTAACATATCTGAAATAGAACTCATTAAATTGCCTGAGAAATGGACAATTTTCTCATTGTGGATACTGTATTGGTTTCCTTAGGGCTGCTCACAAAGTACCATAAGCTGGGTGGCTCAAAACAACAGAAATCTATTATTTCCCAGTACAGGAGGATGGAAGTCTGAAATCAAGATGTCCTAGAATTGTCTCCTTCTGGGGGCTGGGGGATATGAGGGAGGGTGTGTTTCGTTATTTTTGATCTAGTTTCTGACAGGTGCCGGCAATCCTTGGTGTCTACTGGTTTGTGGCCGCATCACTCTAACGTCTGCCTCCATCATGACATGGCCATCTTCCCTCTGAATGCATCTGTGTCTGTGTCCTCATAAGGACACCAGTCATTGAAGTTTTTTGTTCCCACCTTCTCAGTGTCTTCTTTCTTGCAGGGTTCTGTGTCAAGGAAGCTATGTATACAATAACAAAATGAGAATCTAATTAGTACTTAATAGCTGAACCAATACTCAATAATATACAACATAGAGTTTTTGAAAACAGAGTTTGAGTCTTTTACGCATTTTTTCACTCCAGTTCTCATCTTGAGAACTGTGTACTAAGATGTGGCTGCTTGGGGCAGAAGGTAGGTGGGAGAAAAGGAAGGAAGCCAAATCTCAAGAAGGGCCCTCTGTCCATTGATCCAGCCAACTACATGGAGTGGCACATAGAGAAGACAAAAAGAATGCCAGGTTTGTTCCTGAGGGGAGAAAGTAAGTAGAAGAAGATTTGGAAGTAAAGATTGACTGAGTCAATAGATCCTTTGTAGAAATAGAAATCAGAGAGTGTCATCAATGGGTTCTATGACCTATACCCAATGCTCAGTGTTCACATACTGTGTTTCAGGCTTTGATAAGCATACCAGCTCCCTTTCCCTTGTGGAGGTGTTGTTAATGGGACAGACAGAGGCAGAAGCTTGATAAGAAGGGAAGAATTTCCCTCTCAAAGGCTCAGAATAAGGAAGCTTTTATTGTATAGTGATTGTATGTTCTCCAGCTTCTGGCAATGATTTGAAGCAGAAGGCCTAAAGAAGAAAGCAAGAGAGTAAGTTGGAGGATGTGGACAGATGATTTTGAGCAAGTATGTCACTGGAGGAAAAGAAGTCTGTCTATTCAGGTCCTCAAGAAACATTTTGAATCTTTACCCTTCAGAACAAGAATGAGCCAGTAGCAATGCTATGTAACTATGCTATGTAACTTACTTAACCTGAGTTTTGCAACCCTTCTCACCAAATACAGCTACTTTTCACAAGCAGAATGCAACCCTATCACTGGTCTCTCAGACACTATAGAAAATGTCATTTACTGTTCCCTTTACTCTGCTATTTGTTGATTAAGATGAATCACTGTTTTCCAGAGAGAAGATTTTATGTTCCTTTTGTGAACTTGGTTGCAGTGGTTTGGAGCTGCATCCCAGCTCTAAATCCCAATCCAAATTGCTCCTGCAACTTTTCTTTCTTGAGGGAGCAGCCTTCTTGGGTATGAGCCTGGGAATCATTACAGCCTAATCCACTTGTCATCACTTAGTGCCACATATTCTTATATTTGGCAAGCATTTATTCTGAAGGGCATCGTGTAAAGCTCATGATGCTGTCTCCATTGAACTTATGCTTATAAGAAGAAAATAAGGGGCTATAGAAAATTTATTTTTAAATTGAATTTAAGTAGTTTTGCCACATTTTAAATGTCAGACGGAACTGTTCCACAGTACAAATCTGCCAAGTCTATGCAGGCGGCTGTTTTCAATAGGACTGTTCGTGCCCTATTGTACTAATCTTTTTTTAAACATACACCTTGCTGGAAAAGGCCAGAAACACCCACACAGGCAGTGGGCACTGTTACTTTTTTCTTGCTCCAAGTAGATGAATAGGCTCTTATTCCATTTGGTGTGTTGCACTGTTAAGCATTTCTCAATCGTTTTCTTCCCTTGATGGACATTGAGCCTTTCTGTGACACAGCAGGCAACAGTCCCTGTACTCTCCCACATGGCCATTCACTCCCCCAGCCATCTGCCCAACTATTTGCTTCCCCTTGATCACCCTCCTTTTTCCCCCCACAGAGATTAAATACTCAGTTCAAGAATGATCAGGAATTACATGCATTGGATGACTATAAGGATAATCTGGTCTAGAATTTACTTGTCTTTTTCAACCATGAATGCTGAGAATCTTCCTAATATGTACACTCTTCCATCTTAGAAAGGTGAAGTCTTGTTACCAACAGTGACGTTACCTTTCGCAATTTGCAAAGTCCTTAGGACATTCTATGCCCCTAATATACTTGTTGGTTTAGAGCTCAAAATCCAGAGTAAAGTGATCTAGGTTTGAGTCTTGGCTTCTCCACTTACAGCTCTGAAAAATTTACATAATCTTTCTGAGACTCAGTTTCCTCATCTGTGAAATAAAGCTGGTAATACCTACCTCACTGTGTTGTTGTGGTGATGAAATGGCACAATATTTGTCAAGTTTCTGGCAGAGTGTCTGCCATATAGTAAATATCCATTATGTTTTATATTTAATAATGTGTTCAATAAGATGATAGCTGTGAACAACATTATTTATTATCTAATTTTATTACCTTTCAAGCCCTATGTCATCACTGTCAGTCAGTGATTACTGATTCTGCATCTAAAATCCTAGACAATCAACAAATGTTTTGAGAGTTTGCCTTCTGCATAAAAGATTATCTGGGAGAATACAGAGATTGTGCATAGTTCTAGCCCTACATGAGCTTTCAGTGTAGTTGGGAAGATAAAATATTCTTATCTACAAATAAATGAGCACTGTTAAAGTGCTAAATGTGATATATACGCTATAAAGTATTAGAGTTCAGAAAAAGTGGATCTATCCTCGTGGGCTGTGATGGATATTGAGTTATGAGCTATGGCATAGAAAATGACAAAGGATGATCATCGTAAGAAGAAACCCCAGTTATTGGAAACCTAATATGGGCTAGGTGCCTTACATGCATTATTTCACTTAACCTTTGTAATAGTGCCACAAAGTAGGCAACATTAATATTCTCACTTTTCAGGTAAAGGTATTGAGGTTTAAAACTAAGCAACATTCACGAAAGGCACATGACTGTTAAATGGCAGAGCCTGGATCTGAAACCTAGGCTTTTCTCACTCTAGAAACTATTCTTCTTACACCGTGATCGTCTTATTCTTGTTAGCGAAGAGAAGCAGTCTCACACAATCAGGCAGGGGATGCAAGCAAAGACACACAGGCACTGATATTGAGGGACTAATGAAGGGAACATCTGGCTGGTGTAGGAAGAAAGAGAGGAGAACCTAGAAGTTAAGCTAGGGCCTGATTGTGAAGGGCTGTGTAAGCCAGGCTAAGAAAACCAGTCTCTTTCCTGCAAGTGTCAATACAGGAGATGGAGATTAATTTGTGTGGTATTGATATCCTCATGAGTAGTCTCTGACTAAACCTTTAATCTAGATTTTGATTTTGTTTCTTCCCATTGCTTGAAAGGGAATGCCATTAATGTTGCCATTTGTTTGAAGTTTCTAGGAGGATTTTATTTATCTAGGGGGACCCTGGGAAAGTGTGTATACGTGGAAGGCAAGAGAAAGTTTGACATCTCAAAAATGCCTTGTCTTACCAAGGATATTTTTGTAATGCACCAGAACACACTTATAACCCAGTACAGGAGTTGGTGGTCTATGTCTCTCACTATATGTTAGAAAGAAGAGATAAATATAACCATGGAAAAGATTTAGATTTCTTCCGATTAGCAAAGAATCTCAAGATCTTCTCCAGCTAAGTGTTTAAAAAGCTGGGAAACTGCCACTTGCATAACATAAGCAGTTCCTAACTTGCAATTGGGTTGACTTCCAGAAGTTCATTTATCAAGCAATTTTTTGTAACTTGGAACACACTATGCCTTGGAAACAATGCTATATAAAAATGGTACTTGAGTTTTTTTCCATTTTTCATGGAGATGATGGAATATTTAAGATTCTTTTGGGTAATCTTCAATTCCATTGGAACTTTATAATCTGGCCATAATTACGCTTTCAAATGTCTAAAGAAGAAACCAGTCAGAATATACCAGTGTGGGCATAGGAAAGGTTGCACACTTTCCAATTTGTTAGGATATTGTCCACTTATTGTTTTAAAAAGCAAAAGCTTTTTAGAGAGACTCCTGGGTTTCTAAAGATATGTCCAGATATTTAGAGCTCTGTCAGCAGGTTAATGTGATAGAATGCTTTTTTTAGATCAACTTAGGTTTCAGCTTAGATGTCATACAAAGGGCTGGCACTTTGTGTACATGAAGCAGAAGTCCACCTTTAGTGACTTAAAGGATACCACAATTATGTCTTTATATCCCAAGTAAAATTCCCACTACTTTGCCAGAGGGCCAGAAATTCACTTTGTGCACTGGCATATTTATCTTTGGTAACTAAAGTGGGGATACTTTTTTCATACAGTGTAAATCATCAAGATATTTCCAGTGATCAACAGCTCAGTATGAATTAGTTTGTTAGGTGGAGAGAGAGCATTGAGCGAACTGGCTAGGGAATAGGCAAAGCTAATGGCACATGTAGACAGTTAGAAATAACGTGTTTGTTTCATATGAAGCCTAGGCAGAACAGGTTTGGGTAAGATTGTGAGAAGCGGTCTGCCCAAAGACACTGATTGACTTCCTGATAGAGGAAGCACATTTCTTTAGAGTGAAAGAAGGTAATTGTTACAATATGGAATAGTGGCAGCAGGACAGAGGATGGACAGGAGAAACCAGGACTTGTGGTTTGCTTAGACAAAGTAGGATCAACAAACTGTTGTGTTTTGGAGGAGCAAGTGGTTAAGAAAAATCAACTTTAAGTTGCTGATAGGCAAGCTTAGTTAACAAAAGGCAGCAAGCAGTGTCAGGCAGCTACTATTAGTCTAAGCAGGTCAGAGGTCAATATTTATTAGCCCAACTAAGACAGGAAAGAAGAGTTAAGGAGATCCATGCAGGTCCAGGGTCCAGAAAGTTAATAATATTGAAAGCAGTTAGCAGGAAATACTGAAGTAAACACTGGTTTGAAGGAGAACCCACCCTATTTTGCTTTTTTTTTTTTTTTTGCCAGTGACTATAGCTCTGTTTCCACACGTGTTAATTATATATAATATGTGCTTAGAGGCCTCTGGGTGTACCTGCCCCTACTTGAGGCAGGGAAAACGTTTCATCAACCTTGTCTATTTCAAATTCTGCATATATCCTCCTATTATTTGCCCATATGTGTGTCTTAAAACAACTGACTTGGGTCTCAGGCAAGAAGATCTCCTTGTGCCAGGCAAAGAAATGATGACAGGGTAGGGATTTACTAGGTTATAAAAAGATGGTGTCTTCTGTCTTGGGTGGTTGCTCTTTCTACCTCTCTTGTTTACTCCCTCTGAAGGAAGCCAACTACAATGCTGTGAATATGCTATGGAGAGGCCCAGGAAGGAACTGAGGTAGACATCCAAAGAGGACCTGAGGCCTCTACCTGATGAGAAACTGAATCTTGGAAACAACCACAGTTTGACAATGAAGGGCTTGAGCTGGAGGCACCTAAGTAAGCTATGTCCAGATTCTTGAACTACAGAAACTAGGAGATAATAAATCTTTGTTATTTCAAACTGCTGAGATTTGGTGGGTAATAATGCAACAGGAAATTAGTAATAGAGATAAATTCCCATATTCTTGCCTGTTCTATGGGTATTCTATGGGCAGGGGTAGGCACACTCACTCTTATTATTTGTGGTTCTGGTTATCGCCTGCTTCGTAATCAGAGATTTTGCTAGCTTCTTAGAAGATAACAGCATGAACCAGTCCTCTACAGTTTCTGGAGTCTTTTGGGAGCTCTCCCAGTGTTCCTGAGTAGGTACTCCTACCAATATATAGATAATGAGAAAGTGTTATCGGAGCACATTAGTATAGTGAGGCCTGTTCAAATCCTAGCTCTGCTATTTATTAGTGATGTGATCTTGGACAAATTATTCCAGGTCTCTATGTCTCAGTTTCCTAATCCATAAAATATAAATAATAATAATAATGTGTTAACTATTTCACAGGGTTGATATGAAGCTTTAATGAGTGGTTAAAATAGGACCCAGAATAAAATGAGTGATATATAGGCTAAGTAAAATACACTAGTCTATCACTGTCTCCCACTACCCCACACTCATGAACCCAGTACACTATGAGCAACTTGAGGGTAAGATGATGTCTTTTTCTTATCTATAATCCCAAAACCTAGAAGAAGATCTTGGCACAGAGTAGGAGCTCAGAAACTGAGAGTTGAATTGAACTAATGTTGGGCCTATTTGACTCAGCCCAGTGAATTATGCAGACATGGCTATATTTGGGCAGGAGAGGTTTATCTCCCATTTGGAGCTTGGTCAGATCTCTCAGGGCGCTTATTGAGGTTTCTCGGGTCAGCCTGAGGCCACAACAGCCAGAGGTGAGGGCTCTGTAACTGGTCATACATAACTCACATTTGGAGGACCCATATTCTGATCTAATGTTTTCTACTCATTACCTTCTTAGTCCTCAAAACAATCCCATAGCAATTATTATTTCGATTTTACAGATAAGAAACTAAGCTTCAGAAAATTTAGCTGATGTGCTAGTGCTGAAGTTTGCAGAACAGAGGTTTGAATCCAAGTGTTCTGTCTTCAAAGCTTATTCCTTGGCCTCTTTATCCCTTTAATGCCTCTTTATCAGATCTATTGACCTGATAAATTGTGTCTAGCTGGGACATGACCCAGAAATAGTGGCTGCTGAATCCAAAGTAAACATGACATCTCTGGTACTTTTAGGGAGTATTCAAAAAGTTTAATTGATTCTGGACGTGGTTCAGGAGCCAAGGACCCTATATGCAAGCAGGAAGTTGGCCCTATAAGGCAAATAACCAACTTATTGTTATCAGATTAATAATGACTCCTTAGGGATTAAGGCAGGGTAATCACTGGATTCTACTCACATTAGTTCAGAAGAAGTCAGCTCAGAGCATTGTTCTTGAATCCTGCTCTACTATTTACTAGCTGCATGACATGGGACATATTATTTAACATTTTAACCCTCATATGTACCACCTCTAAAATGATGGTAGTATTAACTATCTTATATAGTCATTGTGGGGATTATATAACACATGAAAAATGTTTATGACAAAGTCTGACATATAGGAGTGATTCAATAATGATAGCTATAATTATCACTAATAAGCATAAAATATAATTAATTATAAGTATATAATTTTATCATATAATAAAGTATGTTAAACATGCAGCTCCTTGAAGTGTTCCTATGAAATTTTTCAGGAACAGGTAAATTATTTTGTATGGATTGAGGAAGCAGGGGAAAGGATATGTAGTTTAAAGTCAGCCTACTCAGGTTCAGTTCTTACCTCTAACACTAGCTATAACGACATGGAACAAGTTGTTCAACTATGTTGAATTTCATTCTTCATTTGTCAAAGTGGTGTATCAGTGAGTGTTATTTAAAGAAAAAAAAAAACCCAGTAGGCTATAGTATATACTCCTAGGAATTGGTACAGTGGATTGTAGGGCTAGCACATCCATCTGAAATCTGTAAAGCAACTGGACAGTCTGGAAACTCAGGTAGGAGTTGATGTTGCAACCTTGAGACAAAATTTCTTATTCTCCAGGAAAACTCAATTTTGCTTTTAAGGCCTTCCAGCTGATTGGATGAGGCCTACCCACATTATCAAAGATAATCTCTTTTACTTAAAGTCCACTGATTGTACATGTTAACTACATCTACAAAATACTTTCACAGTAAAACCGAGATTAGTATTTGGTTGGACAACTGGGTACTACATCCTGGTCAAGTGGATGCATAAATTAACCATCACAAATGCGTAATAACAGAATCTGTGTCATAGCTGTGTTGAAAGGTATGAATTAAGGAATCTGTATAGAGGATTCTACACAATGCTTGCCACACCAAGAAGCACTTTTGAAACAATTTTATGACAGTACAACTTCATTATTTAGGGCTACTGAAGACAGTGACACTCAGCTTTGCTGTAAAACTGGGAAGCTGTAGAATTGGGAGTTTCTGTGAGCCAGCATCTGATGTCTCATGGGATGGCTTCTGTTTATGAGGGCAAGTGTGATGCTCATCTCCTAGCTGCAAGAGATACCATTACAGCATATCTCTCAGTCTTCAGGTACCCAACAAACTTGAAGTATCTAGAATTGGGCTAAGGCTGAATTAGTAAGAGATGGCACTGGTAATTAGTTGGGCTGGAAGCAAGAAGATAGGTTCTAAAAACCTAGCCAGTAAGTTCAGTAAAGGTAGGCTCAGGGATTCTGGTCCACTGCTCAGCAAATGCAATGGTATTTGACAACTTTCTTGAAGCTGCTTCCCTGCTCTAAGCCACCATCTCCTCTCACTTTAACTAGAATAATAATCTCCTTACTGGTATCCAGGCTTTCCCCCTTCTTCTTTCAATTCATTATTCACACAGCAACAAGAGTGTCCTGTTAATATGTCAATAGCTTCTGTCACTTCTCTGCTTCGAGTCTTCTGCATGGCTTCCCATCTCACTTAAAGCAAAATCTCAAGTCCTCTCAATGGACTATAATTGGGCCTCTAGTTCTTATCTCATCCCTTTGCTAATCCTCATTTAGTTCACACCACTTTAACCATACTGGCCTGCTTGCTATTCCTTGAACATGCCAACCACACTCCTATTTCAGGTTCTTTGTCTCAGCTGTACCCTTTGCCCAGAAAGTTCTTCTTAGATATCTACGTGGTTCACTTCCTTTAAGTCTTCCCTTAAATATCACGTATTAGTGAGGTTTACCCAGTTTTTACCCTATTTAAAATTGCAACCCTTTCCCACAGCAAACCATTCCTCTTTCCTGACCTGGTTTACTTTTCACTTTAGCACTTATTGCAATATGATATTAATTAATTAATTTTATTCAATGTCTCTCTACTCCTGGTACACTTTAAATTTCATGACAGTGAAGACCTTGTCTGTTTTATTTCCTGCTGGATTCCCAGTAAATGGCACATATTAGGTAATGAATATTTGTTGAATAAATGAATACATGAATAAAGAGGCTAGGGTTTTTATTCCATTGTTTCAGACTTGAATCAAGGAACTATGAGTCTTTATATTAGTATTTCATGCTTCTGAGAGATAAAAGAGTCTCTCACTAAAATAAGCTTCTGCTCGTAAAATAAGCTTCATACTCAGACCAGGATCTGAGTCAGAAGGAAGTCACTGATAATTCTGGGATTCTGTCACACATGTGACAAATTCTCTGGACGTTCATACCATAGCATAGGATCCTCATGGATAAATGGCTATGATGATTGTGAGGCTAGGAGCAACATTGTGATGGAGTGAGGCAGTAGAGATCTGGCTGTGGCAGGATAGTGAATAGCGATTGAGTAGACTCAAACAGAATATAGGCAATAAGAACATGTTAATTACCTGGGTGTTTATGCCCTACTAGAGATTTAGGCCCTATTACTATTCTAAGACACATGATAGGATATAAGGGCACATCCTAAAATCTTGTATATGGAACAAGGCCATGTAACCTGTGGGGCACAGGCTTGAGATTTATACCCATGAGTCATGAAAATAAAACATAGGTTACTGAAAGGGATGCCAAGGAAAGCATTGTTGTATTCTTGCCGCAAGAAGGCTTCTCGGCCATCTGCTCCAACCAACCCCATACCTCTCTCTTCAGAGCACTTAGAAAGCTAACAGCCAATCAAGATATTGGCCACTAATAGTAGGATTATCATGGATTATTGGTTCCCCCATTTGAGATCCTAGTCATTCTGGGCCCTTCTGGATTATCAGAACTAGGTCTTGGGTAGTAATGAAATAAACCAGAACAAGGAGGGCTGAGGACTGGAATTCAGATAGATCTACTGGCAAATGACACATGATCCTGGAGGCTTTTTGGATTAGGCCGCAGAACAAACACATAAAACATGGGAAGATAGTAGTCGTAAGAAACAGGCAGATGTTCCTGGGAATCTCAGGTACTAGTCACAGAAAGACACATAAAAAGGACCCTATTAGAATAAGGAAGTGAGACAGAACTTGATCAAAAGGAACAAAAAAACAATCAAACCCAGTTTTATATCAGAGTAGGGTTTATAGCATAGAATACTAGTATGACTTTTTAAACTTCCTCCACACTAGCATCTTGAGTGATCTCAGAAGCTGAAATTGGATTGAGGCTAAAGCATGGTACCAAATGATACTGGCAGAGACTATTAGAAATTGTTGTGGAAAAAAGTTGGGTACATCTTTATGTTGGTTAATTCACATCTTACCCAACCTGTCTGAGAATTGAGGAATCTCCCACAGGGTATCCATTCTGTATGTCAGATTATGTCCTTTAATCTGGGTCCTTGGAATAAAGAGAAGTTCTAGAGAATAAGACAATCTATCGGCACCTGGAGAAAGTTTATTTTCAGAGTCTTCCCATTCCTTCAGGGCGCAGTGGCACTTTAGATGTGTATTGATATTACCAGAATCTTAAGTATGAGCGAGTTTTGCTAAATTTTTATAATTATGACAATGGTGACCCAAACAGTAAAAACATAGTTCATCCATTTTCGTAATACAGGTATAGTGAATTTGTGCTGACACTGTGGGTACTTAGAGACTTTATGGCTTCCTGGAAAGGTGGCCTCATGTCGTCATGGGGAATGCCTCTTTCAAGTAAAGGGTAGTGTGCTATGATGGCAATTTGCATTACCAACATCAAATTATGTCTTCCCCAAACTAACCATGCCATTCAGTAATGTGGTACATTTATATGTGAGTCCTGACCTCTAGTTAAAGCATTATACAAGGATCCTTCTATGCTTTTGGGGGAAATGGGCTTCCTACAGTCTCTTCTGTTATTTATGGGTTCTCTGCAGAAGAGGCAAGGATATTGTTGTAATGTTCTATGAGGCTGGTTAGCTTTATAGTGTGAGAAACGTGAGCTATGTTTTGGGACCAAAATAATACCCTTACTTCCTCCTGCTAACCTACACAAAGAAAGAAAGAAATGAAAAGAAAAGAAAGTAAGAGAGAGAGAGAGAGAAAGAGAGAGAAATAATGAGATCCAGAGAGAAAGAAAGAGAGAGAGAAAGAGAGAGTGAAAGAGAAAGAAAAAACTCACTATTGGAAAACCAAACAGAAGTCTGTGCCTATGGTGTGGCCAGAAAGAGAGGGTTGTTTTCAGAAGAAATGATAGTCAAAGTGGGGCAATGGTTGAGGAACTGGCAACAAACAAAATCTTGTAAATAAAGAAATTATTAGACTGAGGCCAAAAAGAATAAGAAAACAAGTGAGAGAAAGGGAGAGATCTTTCTACAGAGCTTGAAAGAGCTTATGCACATTCACCACATTAATCTGGTCTTTCTACTTTAAGAGACCAGATGGTAAACATGGGCCCCTGTCTTTATTGCTGTAACCTGGTGTGGGGCTAAATTTGAATAATCCTTGTCCTAGTGGAAAGGCTCTTAGAATTTTATCTCTTTTGGGAGATTATGAATTGAGATAATATCTTTGATACCATTTCCTTTGGCATTCATGGAATTCAGTCATTTTCAAAGTCATGAGTTTTCTGACAGACTTTCTCAGGCTTAACAGCAATGTTAACAGACCATTTTCCCTGGTTCTCTTGTTTATGGCTGGGTAGCTTATTGGCCATGATGGTGGGTCTGGCAAAAGGTGAGCCAAGGTGAGAAGTTAAAGATCTCTGTGGCTGAATTTAGTAGCAGTCAGGTAACCCTGGAAGTTCCTATTTGGTTTCCTTACAAATAAGTGGACCCTGGGAAGTTCACAACTCATGCTACGAATGACCCAACTGGGTTCAGTGAGAAATAATAGATACTACTCTAGAAGCTTATTCATCTTAATTCCTTCATCTTATAGATATGAAAACTAAGGTTCAAAGAAGGAAAATAGTTTAAGATTACTCAACCAGTTAATAACAGAGCTAGACTAATATCAAGGTGTCTCATGACTTCAAGTGAAGTGTTTATTGTAGCATATTTCAGAAAATGAAATTCTGGTGTCTATTTAGAAATTCCTTTCAGAGATTGTTGTATAGGGTAGAGGAACCTGTTCTCTTTACAGTTCTGGCTGAGAGTGAAAAGATTGCAGTGACCCAATCACTATGGCACTTTGTTTGGTGATTCAGCCTCTTCAGCACTTGCCAAATCAAATTTATAGAGTCATCCTGTCCTGGAAAATTGTAAGTGTTTCTTTGTGACTGTTTCTGTTCATATTTGGTGGGTTATGAATTGTGGTATTTAAATTCTGGTACTAACCCCATGTTGCCTGGCATCCTTAGAAGAGGAAATGGGATAATTCCAGGGTAGTTTCCACTGGCTAAAGTAAGGTTTAATTAGGAGCTAGAAAAGTTATTTGCTTGAGGCTAAGCAAAGAAAAGTAAATTTCTTATATTGATTGCAGATAGATTGTAAACTTGGCCCTATCCTCCAGGCAAGAAAATTGTGAAGACAAATGAAAAAGATTGTATATTTAGAAAACCCCATCATCTCAGCCCAAAATCTCCTTAAGCTGATAAGTGAATTCAGTTCAGCAAAGTCTCAGGATACAAAATCCGTGTTCAAAAATCACAAGCATTCCTACACATCAACAATCACCAAACCATGAGTGAACTCTCATTCACAATTGCTACAAAGAGAATAAAATACCTAGGAATACAACTTGTAAGGGATGTGAGGGATCTCTTCAAGGAGAGCTACAAGCCACTGCTCAAGTAAATAAGAGAGGACCCAAACAAATAAAAAAAAAACCATTCCATGTTCATGAATAGAAAAAAATCAATATCATGAAAATGGCCATACTGCCCAAAGTAATTTACAGATTCAGTGCTATCCTTATCAAGCTACCATCGATTTTATTCACATAATTAGAAAAAACTACTTTAAATTTCATATGGAACCAAAAAGGAGCCCATATAACCAAGACAATCCTAAGCAAAAAGAACAAAGCTGGAGGCATCACACTACCTGACTTCAAACTATACTACAAGACTACGGTAGTATAATACCAATCAAAACAGCATGGTACTATTATCAAAACAGATATATAGACCAATGGAACAGAACAGAGGCCTCAGGAATCATGCCATACATCTACAGCCATTTGAACTTTGACAAACTTGACAAAAGCAAGCAATGGGGAAAGGATTCTCTATTTAATAAATGGTGTTGGGAAAACTGGCTAGCCATATGCAGAAAACTGAAACTGGATACCTTTCTTACACTTTATACAAAAATTAACTCAAGATGGATTAAAGACTTAAACATAAGACCTAAAACCATAAAAACCATAGAAGAAAAACTAGGCAATACCATTCAGGACATAGGCATGGGCAAAGACTTCATGACTAAAACATCAAAAGCAATGACAACAAAAGCCCAAATTGACAAATGGGATCTAATTAAACTAAAGAGCTTCTGCACAACAAAAGATACTATCATCAACATGAACAGGCAACCTACAGAATGGGAAAAAGTTTTTGCAACCTATCCATCTGACAAAGAGCTAATATCCAGAATCTACAAAGAACATAAACAAATTTATAAGAAAAACACAAACAACCCCATCAAGAAGTGGTCAAAGGATATGAACAGACCCTTCTCAAAAGAAGACATTTATGTAGGCAACAAACACATGAAAAAAAGCTCATCACCATTGGTCATTAGAGAAATGCAAATCAAAACCACAATGAGATACCATATCACACTATTTAGAATGGCGATCATTAGAATGTCAGGAAACAACAGATGCTGGAGCAGACGTAAAGAAATAGGAATGCTTTTACACTGTTGGCAGAAGCGTAAATTAGTTCAACCATTGTGGAAGACAGTGTGGCCGTTCCTCTAGGATCTAGAACCAGAAATATTATTTGACCCAGCAATTCCATTACTGAGTATATTACCAAAGGATTATAAATCATTCTGCTCTAAAGGCACATGCACACATATGTTTATTTCAGCACTATTCACGGTAGCAAAGACTTGGAACCATCCCAGATGTCCATCAATAATAGACTAGATAAAGAAAATGTGGCACATATAAACCATGGAATACTACGCAGCCATGAAAAAGGATGAGTTCATGTCCTTTGCAGGGACATGGATGAAGCTGGAAATCATTATTCTCAGCAAACTAACACAAGAACAGAAAACCGAACACCACGTGTTTTCACTCATAAGTGGGTGTTGAACAATGAGAACATATGGACGTAGGGAGGAGAACATCACACACTGGGGTCTGTCAGGGAGTGGAGGGGCTAAAGGAGAGAGTGTATTGGGAGAAATACCTAATGTAGATGATGGGTTGATGGGTGCAGCAAACCACTATGGCACATGTATACCTATGTAACAAACCTGCACATTCTGCACATGTGTCTCAGAACTTAAAGTATAATAATAATAAAATAAATACAAAATGAAGATAAAGTATATGGGAGGATATGTGTAGGTTATATGCAGGTAGACCATTTGATAATAAGGGAATTGAGCATCCAAGAGGACTGGGTCTTGGAACTAATACCTCATGGATACCAAGGGACAACTGTACTCTGCCACCAAGGAAGTGGAACATAAAACTTTACATTTCTTAAATTTGGTCTGCACATAGTGACTTCCTTTCAAAAAGTATAGCATGGAAAATGGGAGAAAATGGGAACTTTACAGTGGAAAGACTTGCTAATCTCCATGTCAGCCAGATTAATATCAACAGTGATAAGAAATCATGTGGATAGCATGTACCATTGATATGATGTGATGAGAATAGCACGTTATCTTTGTAATCTTTGTTCTCAAAACCTATAGTGCAGCTCTAATCATGAGAAAACATCAGACAAATCCAGTAGAGGAGCATTCTACAAAATACCTGACTAGCACTCCTCAAAGCTGTTAAAGTAATCAAAAATAAGAAAAGTCCGACAAACTCTGCATGATCTGACTTATATATGTAATCTAAAAAAGTCTACCTCATAGAAATAAAGAGTAGAATGGTAGTTACCAGAGGATGGGTTGGGGTTGGCGGCGGGGGCGGGGGGGGGGGGGGATTTTTGTCAAAAGATGAAAAGTTTTCATTAGACAGTAGGAAAAAGTTCTAGGGATCTATTACACAGTGTGGTGAGTATAGTTAGTGATAATGTATTGTATATTTAAAAATTATAAAAACAGTAGATATTAAATGTTTTCACCACAAGAAATGAGAAGTATGTGAGGTGATGGATGTATTAATTAGCTTGATTCAACCATTCTACAATGTCTGTGTGAGTATAAATACAGATATATGAATATACATCAAAACATCACATTGTTCCACATTAATACATACCGTTATTATTTGTCAATTAATTTTTTTTAAAAGTTTGAGAAAAATGTCACTGTCAAGAGAGCCTTAAAGAAATATGACCTCTAAATATAATGTGGTAACCTGGATGAAATCCTGAAAGAGAAAAAATATTACATAAAAACTAAGGAAATCCAAATAAAGTCTGAAATTTAGTCAACAATAATGTAATTAGTATTGGTTTATTGATTGTGAAGAATGCACCATAGTAGTATTAAAAATGGGGTGCAGAATATAAGGGAACTCTGTAATATTCTTGCAACACTGTGTATGTTTAAAACTACTCTAAAATTAAAAGTTTATTAAATGTCATTTTCTGAGACAAGGTCTTAATCTGTCACTGATGATGGAGTGCAACGGCACGATCATTGCTCACTGCAGCCTGGAACTCCTGGGCTCAAGTGGTCCTCTCACCTCAGCCTCCTGATTAGCTGGGACTACAGGTTCTTGTCACCACATCCAGCTAATTGTGTGTGTGTGTGTGTGTATGTGTAGACAAGCTCTCACTATGTTGCTCAGACTGGTCTTGAATTTCTGGCCTCATGCCATCTTCCTGCCTCTGGCCTCTGAAATGCTGGGATTACAGGTGTGAGCCATCATGCCCAGCCTAATTTTTTTTTTTTTAATGGCATGGCAAGTTTCATCCAAAAATGTATATCCCCAGCCCACTTACATGTAATCTGAAGTGGTAACATTGAGAGCCATCACCCCTAAATTGTTATTTTGTGAAGGAAGTCCTTCTGGGTATTCTTTTAAGTATTATCATTGTGTGATTAACATTTGAGGCAGGTTTTTTTTTTTTTTTTTTTTCCTTCTCTAGCTACCTAATAGAGAGTACTAAAGTAAGGAGGCTTTTCACTAAGAAGGGAGGGTTACTATGGAGCTGACATGGCCAGGAAGACAGAGTTGAGTAGGGTGCTCCATCAGTAGTGCCAGTCCTGAGGCCCCAGGCCCTGTATTTGTAAAAACCTACAGAATAAACACAGTAGACAGAGAGGCAAATTGAAGCAGTTCCAACTTGCTTACTGGCTCCTGCCTACTCTTACTTCAAGGCCTCAGCTTGGTGTCATAGTACTGCTGGTGGCACTCTCTTAAAGCAGTTCACAACATCTTAAATTAAAAACAGTCTCTCTCTGGTGACTTATTACTTTAGAACCCTACACAAATGGTGAGGAAATATGAGTAGCACTTGACTGTCTGTTTTGTCACAAGTTACAGGAAGGCTGAGAAGTGGTTAGGGAGTGGGTAATTACAGAAAGAAATACAAACTCAGATGCTTTGCCTCCCAGACACGTTCCAACTTGTGTCTGAGTTCAGCTTAGCATAGGTGAAATCTCACTTAGCCAAATAAACATGGCTGTAAAAATATCCAGGGGATGAGGATGAGAGAAACAAATTTTTATCAAGCAAATGCTATTTTCTCCAAGGGTTCAATATCACTTGAATTTCGTTTTTTATTTTACGTTCTTATTTCATAGATCTTCAATGTGTTATGATACTCCAACACGAGTCCCGCATCTCGCTGCTTCCGCCTCCAGTTTTGCTGTCAACTAGCTAAATGTCAATATGTAAATAAACAATTTAAAACAGTAGGAAAACCTTCTATTTACTGGTTTTCCACTGTGACTCCTTTTCTGTTTTTCTGGATATGTGAATTACCTCTCTCTTATGCATCTATAAACCTTGGTTTTCTTAAGCAACACATGTCTGTCATCCTGTGTGTTTTTCACAAAGGAGCCCTTTATAGGCAGAACTGGGCAAAAGAAAAACTGCTTGGTCCAATGTATAGCAGATCTAGATGATTATCAAAATTACCTGGAGAGCTGGTTAAACATAACAGATTTTCAGGCCATGCCTTAAACCTTCTGAATCTGAATCTTTGGAAGTAGGGCCTATGAATCAGTATGCTTAAAAAGCATTACAATTCTAGATTTAATTAAAAAAGAAAAAGCCCTCACGTGATTCTGATGGTCAACCACTTTTGAAAATACTGGTCGAGTCCAAATTCCAAATAAATGTTAGCAGTCAGGACACTAGGGGCAATTCAGTGATTCCATATTGTTGGAATATTGCTGAGGAACTCAACAGAATGTTGACAGAGGATACCTAAGTAACAAAAAGTTTTTATTAAATCTTTTCCTTTTTTTAAATTGTGCTTTAAGTTCTGGGGTACATGTGCAGAACGTGCAAGTTTGTTACATAGGTATACACATGCCGTGGTGGTTTGCTGCATCCATCAACCCGTCATCTACATTAGGTATTTCTCCTAATGCTATCCCTCCCCTACCTCCCCAGTACATGACAGACCCTGGTGCGTAATGTTTCCCTCCCTGTGTCAATGTGTTCCCATTGTTCAACTTCCGCTTGTGAGTGAGAATATGCGGTGTTCGGTTTTCTGTGCCTGTGTTAATTTGCTGAGAATGATAGTTTCCAGCTTCACCCATGGTAGCTTGATGGGGATATCATTGAATATATAAATTACTTTGGGCAATATGACCATTTTCATAGTATTAATTCTTCATATCCATGAGCATGAAATGTTTTTCCATCTGTTTGTGTCCTCTCTTATTTCCTTGAGCAGTGGTTTGTAGTTCTCTTTGAAGAGGTCCTTCCCATCCCTTGTAAGTTGTGGAATAAAATATTCCTAGATATTTTATTCTCTTTGTAGCAATTGTGAATGGGAGTTCACTCATGATTTGGCTTTCTGTCTTTTATTGGTGTAGAGGAATGCATGTGATTTTTGCACATTGATTTTCTATCCTAAGACTTTGCTGAACTGAAGTCGCTTAACAGCTTAAGGAGATTTTGGGCTGAGATGACGAGGTTTTCTAAATATACAATCATGTCATCTGGAAACAGAGGCAATTTGACTTCTCTCTTCCTATTTGAATACCCTTTATTTCTTTTTCTTGCCTGATTGCCCTGGCTAGAACTACCAATACTATGTTGAATAGGAATGGTGAGAGAAGGCATCCTTTTCTTGTGCCAGTTTTCAAAGGGAATTTCTTCCAGCATTTGCTCATTCAGTATGGTATTGCCTGTGTGTTTGTCATAAATAGCTCTTATGATTTTGAAATACCTTCCATCAATGCCTGGTTTATTGAAAGTTTGTAGCATGAAGGGGTGTTGAATTTTATCAAAGGCATTTTCTGTATCTACTTAGATAATCATGTGGTTTTTGTCATTGGCTCTGTTTATGTGATGGATTACATTTGTTGATTTGCATATGTGGAAGCAGCCTTGCATGTCAGGGATGAAGCCAACCTGATCATGGTAGATAAGCTTTTTGATGTGCTGCTGGATTCGGTTTGCCAGTATTTTATTGAAGATTCTCACATTGGTGTTCATCAGGGATATTAGCCTGAAGTTTTCTTTTTTCTTTTTCTTTTCTTTTTTTGGTTGGTGTCTCTGCCAGGTTTTGGTATCAGGATGATGCTGGTCTTATAAAATGAGTTAGGGAGGAGTTCCTTTTTTCTATTGTTTGGAATAGTTTCAGAAGGAATGGTACCAGCTTCTCTTTGTACCTCTGGTAGCTTTTGGCTGTGAATACATCTGGTCCTCTGCTTTTTTTTTTGGTTGGTAGGCTATTAATTACTGCCTCAATTTCACAACTTGTTATTGGTCTATTCAACGATTTGACTTCTTCCTGATTTAGTTTTAGGAGGGTGCATGTGCTCAGGAATTTATCTATTTCTTCTAGATTTTCTAGTTTATTTGCATAGAGGTGTTTATAATATTCTCTGATGGTAATTTTTATTCCTGTGGGATTAGTGGTGAAATCCCCTTTATCAGTTTTATTTTGTCTCTTTGATTCTTCTCTTTCTTCTTCTTTGTCTGGCTAGTGATCTATTTTGTTGATCTTTTCAAAAAACCAACTCTTTTATTCATTACTTTTCGAAGGATCTTTCATGTCTCTATATCCTTCAGTTTTGCTCTAATCTTAGTTACCTCTTGTCTTCTGTTAGCTTTTGAATTTCTTTGCTCTTGATTCTCTAGTTCTTTTAATTGTGATGTTAGGGTATCGATTTTAGATTGTTCCTGCTTTCTCTTGTGGGTATTTAGTGCTATAAATTTCCCTCTAACCACTGCTTTGGCTGTGTTCCAGAGATTCTGGCATGTTGTGTCATTGTTCTTAAAGAACTTATTTATTTCAGACTTAATTTCATTATTTACCCAGTAGTCATTCAGGAGTAGGTTGTTCAGTTTCCATGTAGTTGTGTAGTTTTGAGTGAGTTTCTTAATCCTGAGTTCTAATTTGATCGCACTGTGGTCTGAGAGACTGTTTGTTATGATTTCCATTCTTCTGCATTTGCTGAGGAGTGTTTTACTTCCAATTATGTGGTCCATTTCAGAAAAAGTGCCATGTGATGCTGAGAAGAATGTATGTTCTGTGGGTTTGGGGTGGAGAGTTCTGTAGATGTCTATTAGGTCAGCTTGGTTCAGAGCTGAGTTCAAGTCCTGAATATCCTTGCAAATTTTCTGTCTGATTCATCTGACTAATATTGATAGTGGGGTGTTAAATTCTCCCACTATTACTGTGTGGGAGTCTAAGTTTCTTTGTAGGTTTCTAAGAACTTGCTTTATGAATCTCAGTGTTCCTGTATTGGGTGCATATATATTTAGGATAGTTTTGTCTGTTGCATTGATCCCTTTACCATTACGAAATTCCCTTCTTTGTCTTTTTTGATCTTCGCTGGTTTAAATTCTGTTTTATCAGAGACTGGGATTGCAACCCCTGACTTTTTTTCTTTCCATTTCCTTGCTAAGCATTCCTCCATCCCTTTATTTTTAGCCTACGTGTGTCATTGCACGTGAGATGAATCTCCCGAATACAACACACCAATGGGTCTTGATTCTTTATCCAATTTGTGAGTCTGTGTCTTTTAATTGGGGCATTTAACCAGTTTACATTTAAGGTAAATCTTGTTATGTATAAATTTGACTTTGTCATTATGATGCTACCTGGTTATTTGGCCTATTAGTTGATGCAGTTTCTTCATATCAATGGTCTTTACAATTTGGTATGTTTTTCAGTGGCTGGTGCAAGTTTTTCCTTTCCATGTTTAGTGCTTTTTTTTCAGGAGCTCTTGTAAGGCAGGCCTGGTGATGATTAAATCTCTCAGAATTTGCTGCTCTGTAAAGGATTTTATTTTTCCCTCGCTTATGAAACTTAGTTTGGCTGGATGTGAAATTCTGAGTTGAAAATACTTTTTAAGAATGTTGAATATTGCCCCCCACTCTATTTTGGCTTTTAGGGTTTCTACAGAGAGATTCACTGTTATGTTAGTCTGATGGGATTCCCTTTGTGGGTAACCCAACCTTTCTCTTTGGCCACCCTTAACATTTTTTTCTTCTTTTCAACCTTGATGAATCTGATGATTGCGTGTTGTAGGGTTGCTCTTCTTGAGGAATATCTTTATGGTGTTCTCTGTATTTCCTGAGTTTGAATGTTGGCCTGCCTTCCTAGGTTGGGGAATTTCTGGATAATATCCTGCAGAGTGTTTTCCAACTTGTTTCCATTCTCCTTGATACTTTAAGTTACAACAATCAAACATGGGCTTAGTCATTTCACATAGGGCCGTATTTTTTGGAGGCTCTGTTCATTTCTTTTCATTTTTTTCTCTAATCTTGTCTTCACACTTTATTTCATTAACATCATTTTCAATCACTGATATCCTTTCTTCTGCTTGATCGATTTGGCTATTGGTATTTGTGTGTGCTTCATGAAGTTCTCATGCTGTTTTTCAGCTCCATCAGGTTATTTATGTTCTTCTCGAAACTGGTTATTCTAGTTATCAATTTATCTAACCTTTTTTTCAAGCTTGTCAGCTTCCTTGCATTGGGTTAGAACATGCTCCTTTAGCTCAATGGAGTTTGTTATTACCCATCTTCTAAAGCCTACTTCTGTCAATTTTTCCAACTCATTCGCCATCAAGTTTTGTTCCCTTGTTGGCAAGGAGTTGTGTTCCTTTGGAGGAGAAGAGGCATTGTGGTTTTTGGAATTTTCAGTTTTTTTTGTGCTGGTTTTTCCTCATCTTCATGGATTTATCTACCTTTGGTCTTTGATGTTGGTGAGCTTTGGATGGAGTTTCTGTGTGGACGTCCTTTTTGTTGATGTTGATGCCGTACCTTTCTGTTTGTTAGTTTCCTTCTAACAGTCAGGCCCCTCTGTTGCAGGTCTGCTAGAATTTGCTGGAGGTCCACTCCAAACCCTGTTTGCTGTATCACCAGTGGAGGAGGCAGAACAGCAAAGATTGCTACCTATTCCTTCCTCTGGAAGCTTAGTCCCAGAGGGTTGCCTGCCAGATGCCAGCCAGAGCTCTCCTGTATGAAATGTCTGTTGACCATTGCTGGGTAGTGTCTCCCAGTGATGAGGCACAGACATCAGGGAACCACTTGAGGAGGCAGTTTGTCCCTTAGTAGAGCTTCAGTGCTGTGCTGGGAAATCTGCTGCTCTCTGCAGAGCCGGCAGGCAGGAACATTTAAGTCTGCTGAAGCTGTTCCCACAGCCACCCCTTCCCCCAGGTGCTCTTACCCAGGGAGATGTGTTTTATCTATAAGACCCTGACTGGGTCTGCTGCCTTTCTTTCAGAGATGCCCTGCCCAGAGAGGAGGAATCTAGAGAAGTAGTCTTGTTACAATGGCTTTGCCAAGCTTTGGTGGGCTCCACTCAGTTTGATATTCCCAGCAGCTTTGTTTACTCTGTGAGGGGAAAACTGCCCACTCAAGCCTCAGTAATGGCAGATGCCCCTGCCCCCACCAAGCTCCAGCATCCCAGGTCGATTTCAGACTGCTGTGCTGGTAACAAAAATTTCCAGCCAGTGGATCTTAGCTTGCTGGACTCTGTGCAGATGGAATCCACTGAGCTAGACAACTTGGCTTCCTGGCTTCAGCCCCTTTTCCAGGGGAGTGAACGGTTCTGTCTCGCTGGCACTTCAGGCACCACTGGGGTATGAAAAAAACTACAGCTAGCTCACTGTCTGCCCAAATGGCCACCCATTGTTATGCTTGAGACCCAGGGCTCTGGTGGCATAGGCACCAGAGGGAATGTCCTGGTCTGCGGATTGCAGAGACCATAGGAAAAGCATAGTATTTGGGCCAGAGTGCACGGTTTCTGACACATAGTCCCTCACAACTTCCTTTAGCCAGGGGAGGGAGTTCCCTGACTGCTTGTGCTTCCTGGGTGAGGTGATGCCCCACCCTGCTTCTTCTTGCCCTCTGTGGGCTGCACCTACTCTCTAACCAGTCCCAATGAGATGAGCCAGTTACCTCAGTTGGGAATGCAGAAATTACTCCCCTGTAGCATTGATCTCGCTGGGAGCTGCAGATCGGAGCTGTTCCTATTTGGCCATCTTGCCTGGTTTCTATTCACATTGTTTTTATTGTATTGTTATTTTTATTTTTTCCATATGCCATAGACTGAATCCATGGATGTGGAACCTACAGATCCTGATGGACAACTGTATCTACACATTGTTTTTGGAATTTGGACTGGAAGATTTCTTTGTTTTCTTTCATGTGTATTTTAGTCAATCATTTATTTATGTCAGTATAGACTCATGGATATTTATTTTATACTTTTTATATTTCAGTAATAGCAACTCATTTGTTCCTCATTTTGTGCCTCAAATTTTTCCAGTTTTGGCCATTGTGAACTCTTTTAATTTACTCCCATGTCCTTCTGATATGCTCCCTTCTGTGTGTGTGTGTGTGTGTGTGTGTATCTGAGTACTTTTTCCCTTCTTTTCTGGCATTGTGATGTTCCAGGTTCATCTTGTATATTCCCTGCTCTAGCCCTTGAATCAGGTATTTCTCCAAGGCACTCAGGTTTCTTTTGTTGGAGAATAGTATTAGAAACTAAGATCTGGGGGCCTGGTTGTGCATATTGTTGCTACTGCTTTTAGATTATTTTGAGGCCCTTTCAACTACCAGAGCTAGGAAACCTATGTGTGTATATTAACTCATGTATATACTTTTATCTATATCTGTCTACATTAAATTATCTATGTATATATCTCCACGTTTAGCTAAACTTGTATTCATATCCATGTCACTGATTCTAATCCATTATCATATGGATCATTCTAGCCTCCTCCCTTTGCTTTATCTGCAATCTCCCCTTCAGTACTGAGAATCTTGGATTCCAAAATCTGTTTATTTCTTATTGCTTAATCCCAGTATACATGAACAGAAGTTTTAGAATTGTTAACCCTTACCTGCATTGGAAACAACTTTACCAACTAGAGTGCAGTGCTTATAAATAGTTCCTTTTGCATTTAGTCTTACAGATCCCATTCATTTCCAAATATACTTAGATTAGCAGCTTTAAACTTTCTCCTCTTCCGTGAGATTATAGCATACATTTGTAACACAGTTAGATAGTTGGCCACAGTGTGTATTCCATCTTGGATCCCCAAAATGAGTTTTTCCTTAATTCGTATACATTAAAGTTTACTCTTTATGCTGTAAGTTTGTATGAGTTTTGGCAAACACACACTATCATGTATTCACCACTGCAGTATATATACAGTAATTTTACCATCCTAACAAATTCCCTGTGCTTCAATTACTTGACTGTTCCCACCTATGCAAATTCTTTGTAACCACTGATATGCCCCTATCTATAGTTTTGCCTTTTCCAGAATATTATGTAAATAAAATAATATGAGATGTAGCCTTTTCCTTTGAAGTGGAGTTTTGATCTTGTTGCCCAGGCTGGAGTGTAATGGCCTGATCTTGGCTCACCACAACCTCCGCTTCCCAGGTTCAAGCAATTCTCCTGCCTCAGCCTCCAGAGTAGCTGGCATGCACCACCACACCTGGCTAATTTTGTATTTTTAGTAGAGATGGGATTCCTCCAAGTTGATCAGGCTGGCCTTGAACCCCCAAACTCAGGTGATCCGCCCACCTCGACCTCCCAAAGTGCTGGGATTACAGGCATGAGCCACCACAACTGGCCAGACTTTTCACACTGACTTCTTCACTTAGCAATATGCATTTAAGATTTTTTCACACTTGCATGGATTTGTAGTATATTTCTTTTTATCACTAAATAGTATTCCATTCTGGGTATGACATAGATTGTTTATCCATTCACATAATGAGGGGCATATTAGTTACTTCCAGTTTTTGTAATTAAGAATAAAGTTGCTATAAATATTCACATGAGGTGTTCTTGTGGGACTGTTTTCAAGTCAGTTGGATAAATGCATAGGATTATGATTGTTTGTTCATATGGCAAGAAAATGTTTATAAGAAATGACCAAACTGTCTTCTAAAGTGGCTGTACTATTTTGCATTCCTGCGTCCTCATTAGTATTTGGTTTTGTCACATTTGTGTGTGCGTGCATCTGTGTGTATTGAAGCCATTCTAGTAGGTGTGTATTAGTATCTCATTGTTGCTTTAATTTACATTTCTCTAAAGATAGATTACATTTCTCTCAAGACAGATTACTCAACGTAATCTTATTTGCTATATGTATATCTTCTTTGAGTTGTTTATTCAAATCTTTTGCTTATATTTTAGTTGGGTTGTTTTTTTATTGTTGACTTTTAAGTCTCATTTGTATATTCTGACTACAAGTTTTATAGCAGATACATAATTTGTAATCCTCCCCCTCAACAGTATATGGTTTATCTGTTCATTCTCTAAACAGTGTGCTTCACAGAGAAAAAAATTTTTTTTCATTTCAGTAAAGTTCAACTTAACATTTAAAAAATGGTTCATGCTTTTGCTGTTATATATAAATTCATTATCAAGCCCCAAGAAAACATTACATTTCTTCTATTTTTTTCTAGAAATTTTATAATTATGCAATTTACAATTAGTTGTATAGTCCACTTTCAGTTAATTTTTTAAGGTGTAAAGTTTGTGTCCAGCCTTATTTATTCATTATTTTACATATTGATTTATAACTGTTTCAGGACCATTTATTGAAATGACTATTTTTCTTTTTAGCTTTATAAGTTTCTGCCTCATGGATTTTGATCCTTTTATGACTTACATACATCTTAAGTATTGTTATGTTGTCTTAGTCTACTTGTGTTGTTATAAAGAATTACTTGAGGTTGGGTAATTTATAAAGAAATGAGGTTTATTTGGCTCATGGTTCTACAGCCTTACAAGAAGCATGGTGCCAATCATCTACTTTTGGTGAGGGCTTCAGGCTGCTTTCAGTCATGACAGAAGACAAAAGGGAGCCAGCATGTGCAGAGATCACCTGGTGAGAAAACCAGGAAAAAGAGGGGAGGGAAGTGGCAGTCTCTTTTTAAGGGAACTAATGGAGTGAGAACTCACTCACTGTCTGTCAAGGGAGAGTATTAATCTGTTCGTGAGTGATATACCCCATGATCCAAATACCTCCCAATTAGGCACCACCTCCAACACTGGGGATCAAATTTTAACACGAGGTTTGGAGGGTCAAATATTTAAACAATAGCATATGTCTTCTTGGAGAATTGACTCTTTTATCATTGTTTAATGTCCTTCTTTATCCTTGATAATCTTTTTTGTTCTGAATTCTGCTTTGTCTGAAATTAGTATTACAACTTCAGATTTCTTTTTATTGCTTTTAGTATAGTGTATTCTTTTCTGTCCCTTCGTTTATAACATATCTGAGACTTCATATTTAAAGTGATTTTCTTATAGACAGCTTATAAGTAAATATTTGAATCTTTAAAAAAATCTACTCTGACAATCTGTCTTTTAACTGGTATATTTAGACCATTCAAACTTAATTCATTATTGTTATAACTGGATTAATATATATCACCTTTGCAACTGTTTTCTATTAGTTTCATATTTTCTTTATTTACCTCTCATTTTTTGCCTTCCCTGGTTTGAGTATTTTCTGTGATTCCATTTTGTTTCCTCTATTGGCATGCCACTTATACTTTTTAAAAAATTCTATTAAATAGTATCATTTACTTATTAATAAGTACCAACAAGGACCATAAGATTTTTTTTTTTTTTTTTTTTTTTCAGATCCTCACTGTGAGAATTTGGTAAACTCCTGGAGTGAAAGCCCACGTATATGTGAGGAACTCCCCTATGACCACAGAAGTTTTTCACTCTCAAGGTCATCTGCACTCAGCCTTCATATTTAGTACAAATGAGCATTTAAGTTCCCCTACCAGATTAAGAATTGCTGTGGCTTCTGTAACAGGTAAGCAAGTTTTGGGGTGCTATTTTTCTCTGGGTGTGACTGTCTTTCCAGATTTGGGGGTAATGATTTGCTCTGTGACTTCAACCCTCATATGGGTCCAAGAAATGTCATTGTTTTTGTTTGTTTGGTCAGCCTTTGATGGTTTTAAGGACAGAATGACAAATTCCAAGCTCTTCGTGTATGATCTAAAACTGAAACTCAAAGCTTGCCTTTTTATGCCACCTATCACACAGCCTCAGCATACCCCCTCACTTCACTACTTCAGTCTTTGAATCAGGCTAATTCTGATAATCATATCTTTATGTCTGGAATCAATTTATACCTATAGTAAAAGCATAAGAGATAGGCTGAGTGCCTGGCAGAATACTCATTGGCTTGTTAACTGTGAGTACATAATTTTATTTTCATTAGCCAGGATCAAGTTAAGAATGATTAGAATCCTGAACTCACCTTATTATTGATGAATGTATTTTTTTTTTTTTGCGATGACAATAAGTAGCCACCAACAGGAGTTTAGTGGGAATAAAATGTAAAACAGATTTTTTCCCCTATGATTGTTGAAAAGTATGTTAATGGATATACAGCTGTCATTAAGCTTCACTGGAAGACTAGGCTGAAGAGATGGCCTGGAGAAGGTAAGCATGATTTCCTCTATGCTATGGTCTTACCCTTTGTGAAATCATCATTCCTTGTAAAAATCTTCTGAACCGCAAGGAATTCCTTACCCTTCATCAGATTTTTTTGGATTTTGGTTACATGGTGGACTCATAATGGCCTGTGATCCTTACAATGGCTTTTGTTCACTTGGATGCCTTGTAGGGCAGCCCCTAATTTTTCTGTTGTCTAAAGACTAAAGACCACCCATGGTTTTTAGCCTTCCTCCTCGGCGAAATTCTGTTAAGATCAGGGGTCAGAAAAATGTGACTCTATTTTTTGTAAATAAAGGTTTATTGGAATATTTGACATTCTATTTACATACTGCCTACAGCTGCTTTTGTGCTACAACAGCAGCATTGGGTAGTCATGAAAAATAAAAAATATTTGCTATCTGGCCTTTTATAGAAAAAGTTTGCTGACCTCTATTTTATATTCAAGAGTTCAGAAAAGCATAACTCATAACAGTTAACTGATAGAAAGAGTTACCCTGCTCAAAGATGTTTACATTTTAATGAGATCAAAATGCTTTTCAATCTGAAGAACTGAATCTTTGGTATGGATTTTTTTTTTTCACTAAGAAATGCCCACAAGCAATTGGTAAATCCCAAACTCAGATCATTTGTATGTGTGGTCAGCCTTGCTAGTAAGCAGAAAATGTTTTATCTAGTTAATTTCTGTAATTTAAGATTTCCCAATCAACACCCAATTGGCTCATACAAGCTTTATTGTAAATTCTATATTTGGTATTAAGCTGGCCTTTTCTTTTACTTCTTAGCCTGTACTCTGAAAAGGCACCCCAGCTTTCCAGAAAAAGAGAAGCTCTATCTGATATTCTTATCCTCAGGGCCCAAGTATAGAGGCTTCCTAACACAAATATTAGTCTTCTAGTGCTTTTTTCCTAGAATAAGCAGTTGTAAACATTTCTTTTTTTTTTTGTCTGCAAACATTAATGTTCAGTGGGCCAGCAGAGGAAAAGACATGGAGTTCACACAATGACATTTATCTCCAGTTTAATATTTACACAAGCTACTCACTAGTTTGAAAGACCAAATAAACTAGTTGTGTTAATATCTATAAAGGCCTTGTCAGAGAAGAGCCTCTGACAAATAATGCTTTGAATGCAGGGCACAGCTGGCCAGCCAGAGGTGCTGAGTATTCAGATTAATGTTTCTATTTATCTTCTTCAAGACTCCAGGCCAGTTTCATTCAGGATTGGTTCTTAGTTGAGGGAGATAACTTAAGGCTCTTCTTTACTCTTTTTGCTACTTTTTTCTCTGGCTTCTCCTATTTGTTGCTTCCCATCCCACCTCACCCTATCCTATCTTTTGCTTATTTCCTGTGAACCTACTGTGTACTGTTTGCCTGGCCGTTTCCCCAAATATCTCAGTCCTGTTGGTGAGGAGATAACCTGCTGTGATGAAAACATCGAATTCAGAGTATGTAAAGAATGTAAATTATGTATTCAGAGAGAACCAAGCCTAGTTTTGCAGCATACAAGATGGTATGAACTTGAGCAAGCCATTTTACCTCAATTAGTCTGTTTCTCTATCTGTAAAATGAGATGAAATACCATATATCTCATAAGGTAATTATCTTAGTCTGTTTTCTGTTGCTTGTATCAGAATACCTAAAACTATATAATTTATGAAGAAAAAATACGTATTGCTATTACAGATGCTGAGAAATCAAAGGTTGAGGGGCTGCATCTGGCAAGGAACTTCTTACTAGTGGGGGACTCTCTGCAGAGTTCCAAAGTGACATAGGGCATCACATGGTGAGGGAACTAAGTGTTCTAGCTCGTGTCTTTCTCCTTATAAAGCCACCAGTTTGACTCCCATGATAACCCATTAACCCACTAATTTGTTGATCCATAAAAAATAGATTCATTCATGTCACCTTTTAGAGGCCCTGCTTTTCAATACTGCCACATTGGGGATTAAGTTTCAACATGGGTTTTGGAGGGGACAGTTATTAAAGCCATAGCTTTAATGACAAAGAGGATTATAATATAAATAAAACACCTAGCATGCTACCTGGTATATTGTAGATAGTAACATTAGCTCTTTCCTCTTTTGCCTCATCCTTATCAATGGGCTTTTTTTTTTATTTCTGTGGCCTACCTGGCCTTTGATTCATCTTTGTCTAGGCCCTTGTGTCTTACAGATGCTCTTCCTCCCTGGGCTCATAGTTCTACTAACCCTCATTTCCTAATCCATTTGAGCCCACCAGTCCTTCAGTTTGGGTAGCTCACCATATAATTCCTAGGGGCTTGGAAAGCCCGCATCCAATAACACCCCTTTCAGTCATTTAGGAATGTGGCAGAATCATTGTGTGGTGTTTTACACATAAATGGTGCCATATTTTATTTAGCCATGACAGAAAAGAATGTATAAACAACAGCATCTGTGTGAATATGCATATTGCTTAATGACACCATTATTTAATTTGTTCCTTTGCCAAGACTCACCTCACAGATGGTTCTAGGATGGCCCCAGGAATTTAACTGAAATCATCAAATACTTATTTTTTTCTTGGTAACTTATTTAGTTTTAAAAGATTTGTTAGGGCATATATAAGCAACAGAGATATATTACATTGATTTAGATTCCCCTTTTAAATAAACAGCTAGAAAGTTAAACTTTTCCAAACGCTATGTCATGGAAATCAGAAACATCTATAAGGTAGCCTTGTGTTACATGTCTTATGTTAACTTATTTCCCTACAGTTCTTGTTTTCTTCACCCTCATGCCCCATGCATTCTGTTGACTCATGGGCTCCAGTTTTTACTGCCCTTTCTTATGTTATCTTACTGTTAGATTGAATTATTGCTCATTATTCTTCACTTCCTTGTCATGATATTATATGTTCGCATACTTACAATAACTTCACAATAGGCAGAATCTACATCTCTGTCCCTTGATGTTGGGATGACTTGTTTGGGCCAATGTGACAATGGCGGATATATTGCTAGAAGCAGCTTGAAAACCTGCTTATCTGGTTGAGGATAGTCCTTTTGTGCTTCTGCCATTACAACTTGAACTTGCTTCAAGTACCTTGCTGGTAAAAGGAGGATAAGAGAAACACAGGGCAGACATGGATCTGACCAATAGCTTGGAGCCAAATCTACCCAACTTAGATAAAACAAATCCAGGTGATCCAAACACCCATTACCATGAGAATAAATGACTATTCTTACATGTCTTTGAGTTTTGGGGATATTTGTTATGCAACAGTTGTTAAATAATACATCTACTTACCATATTTTGGTTTTCTACTCATGCAACCCTTACTCCTGGATCCTTCCTCAGAATCCATATGGCATTCTCTCCAGTATTTTGTGAATTAGCTATTGCCAGTTTTCTGTAAAATTTGTTATCTATTTTGTATGGTGTTTGGAGTTGGAAACATACTTCTATTCAAAGATGATTATATTTCGTATTAACTTAGTTCTTCATTCTTTTAAAATGTGAGCTCTTGTCATCTTCCAAAAGCCTGTGTATTACGTTAAGGCAGATTCTCCTCTTGGTAGAGGAATAAACTGATGTTCTGACAAGACAACTGATTTGCTCCAGATTATGGGGGAAGTAGCAAAGAAATAGTGTAATTTCTAGTCCAGTACTGTGCAAATCTTACCAAGCCCTAGGAATAGAGATTATGTAATTTACTTCTGCTAAATATCTTAGCTTCTAGCACAGTCTAAAACAGAGAATAGATTCTCAAAGGTGATTGTTTTCTGGTGTAAAAACCAGCTGAAACCAATATTTACATTCCCTGGAACATTTTTACGTAAGATGTATTTCTTCTCTTGAGGGCAAAGCAGTAAACTTTCTTTCTGTGCTTCAGGCTGTGTTTATGCACCCAACAAAACACATCAAGGTACAAAGAAATAGATCTGAGAAATAGACCAGCCATTGACAAAGTTACCTCAACAGCTTGCCTGCAATCTATACTGAAATGTAGGTGGAGGATGTGTGGAATATTATATTTTCCAAATAACTACAATATCTCTCATCCCACGTGCTCTTCTACAATGTGATATTGGCACTATCATTTTAATAGTAGAGTCTAAATTCTCCCCACTTTGAATCTAGGCAGGCTTGTGACTGTTTCAAGTATTAAAGAAAAATGGAAATAATGCTATGTGACCTACAAGGATAGGAAATAAAAGACAAAAGCGTTTTCTATCTTGTCCATGGGGCATTTGTTTTTGGAGACTTGATTCACCATATAAAAAGTCCAGCTACTGGTAGACCACCATGATGAAGGAAGCTCAGGTCACATGGAGAGGTCAAACATAGGTATCTTAGTTGAAAGCCCAAGATGAGGTCTAGGTCTCAGTTGTCAACCAACATCAACCAGTAGACATGTGAGTGAAAAAGTGAAAAAGAAATCTTGAAATGGATTCTCTAACACAAGCTGTTTCATCCCTAAACCATTTGAGTTTTCTCAGGTAAGGTCTCAGTTATCATGGAACAGAGAAAATAATGTCGACTGTGACCTTTCTAAACTCCTGACCCACAGAATCTGTGAGCATAATTATTTTTATGTCACTGATTTTAGAGTAGATTAGTATGTTGCAGTAATGGGTACAGCAACAGAAAGAGGTCCCACTGAGAGTCGGTTTGTATCATAATTAACAGCATGAGCTCTGGAGTCAGATTGATCTAGGTTTAAATGCCAGCTGTGTCATTTCCTCTCTGTATGATCTTTGTCAAAATATGCAGCCTCACTGAACCTCAGTTACTTCACCTGTAAAAAATGCACAATAATGTCATAATAATGTTACTTTCTTCATAAAGTGATTATGAAGATTAAATGAGAAAATGCATGAACAAACTTTTAGCACAATGTCTGAAGCAGAGCAATTACTCATTTATTACCCCAGGTTCTTACTGTTGTTGTTGTTGTTGTTGAGTATAAAGTCTTATCTTTGATGGTGCCCAAGGAGATAGATTACTGGCATGAACAATATTCCATAAACATAGGATGAATCTAGCTTGGTTGACATTACTAAGGATACCAGGTTTCTTACTTTCAGTTTGGTTCATAAACCTTGGTCTTAATACAAATACTTGGAACATTGTCCCCTGACAGGTCACCTGTGGCTAGTTTATTACTCTCTCTTCATGGCCAAAGTGGAAAGGCTATTCCCTTCCCCTATAACCACACCAGAAACCTTTATTGCTTTGTTTCTTTCCTGAAGTATCCATTATTAGTGAGTCCTTCAACTTGAGACAGGGAAAGACCCTGCTCAAATGCATGCATGTTGTAATGGGAGAACACATAACCCCAATGCTCAGTAACATCTGAGGAGGCATACGTTCATTAGGTGGACTTTAGATTCAACAGACATTTAACTAAGTATGTTTTATGTGTCAGACATGGGACTAGGTACTTTTCAGTTGCTTTATCATCTCCTTGAATCCTTAGAAGCACTCTATAAGATAAATTTCATTATTTTCTCCTTCTTACATATGAAGCAAATAAGACCTAGAATGGCTGAGGTTATGTGCTCAGTGTCACAGCTGCCTAGTAGCATAGGTATGCTTGAATGCCCAGCTAAGGAGGGGTAGATAGTGAACTTCTGTATAGAGTTTAATCCTTGAGAAGGGATTTAATGTGGGAATGGGGAACACACTGAGAATAAACTTTCTACATTGTCACACAGTGTCAAGTCTTCCTTTTTCTTTCTTCCCTCAACTTCTGGATTTTATAAGAATATACATTTTATTTTCACTCCCAATTTCTTATCCCCAGGGTAGAGGGAATTCAAATGGTGGCCGTACTTGCTAAAGTAGTTGTTAAGAAAAAGTCCATTCTACCATGCTGGCATACACATATCCCTGTCATCCTCTGCATCAATCTTCACTTCGTATTTCTATGGCTCTATACAGAGTAGTACAACTCCTGAATAAGAAGCCATTTAGAGCCATTGCAATGTAGAATCAGCATGCTTGACTACTCTTCAAAGAACTTGAGATGATGATTGTCAATGTTCTGTGTCAGGTATTTATTAAGAAAGGTCAGTTCCAAACCTGACTGTACACCATCTCCTAGTTTCCAAACTGCTCAGTGAAGAGCTCTATGAGTCCACCATCTCTTATCATCTGTAGACTTTGAGCAGAGAGCAGATGCTGTTTTATTTCAAACAGCAGACTGGACTCTAATCCTGAAATAGCCATTTTGGGGAAACTTAGGTCTTGAAAAGTGCTCTCAAGGTAAACATTTTGAGGCCTCCATTATCCTCCATAATTCAAAATCTGTGAAAGCAGGCCCAAGCCAAAACATTTTTACTTTTTTCATGCTAGAAATTTGAACCAAACTATGAACTCTATAACTAGAAAAACTATGCTATTCTTTTCAATCCTCAGTTTTATTTCAAAATTGCCTTTTATTATAGATAATTTTAAAAAAATTAAAGTGCTTTTGGGGATGCACTTTAAAAAACCAATTTTTCTTTTTTCAAGTACTACTTTGATTCTACTCCAGTAGTCTTCCAATTGAATCTGGGCTGAATGTGAACTATATATGCTTCAAATCTGAGCCTATTATAAAAAAGACAAAAAATAACAAATACTGACAAGTGTGTGAAGAAAAGGGAACTCTTATATACTGTTGATGGGAATGTAAATTAGCATAGTCATTGTGGAGAATAGTATGGAGGTTTCTCAAGAAATTAAAAATAGAACTACCATATGATCCAGCATTTCCACAACTAGGAATTTATCCAAAGAAAAGGAAACCAGTATATTTAAGAGATATCTGCACCCCTCTTGATTCCAAGGTTGATTCCATATCTTGGTTATTGCAACTGTATTCACAATAGCCAAGATATGGAATCAACATAAATGTCCATGAATAGATGAATGAATAAAGAAAATGTGATATGAACATACACACACATAATGAAATGCTAATCAACTTGAAAAAATGAAATTCTGGAGAGGGGCAGGGCCAAGATGGCTGACTAGAAGCAGCAGTGATCACAGGTTTACATCAAGAAGATCCAAAACAGAGTGCAAATCCCACACTGGCAATTGAGGCATCCAGGTTCCATCATTAGGACTGATTAGGCAGCTGGCATGAACCACAGAGAGGAAGGAAGAACAGTGTGGTGTGGTGGTTCATCTGAGAGCCACACAGGGCAGGGGAGGCCCCACCCCCAGCCAATGGAGGTGGTGAGTGAGTGTGCTACCCAGCCAGGGAAACCATGCTTTTTCTATGGAGCTGTGCAACCCATGGATCAGAAGATTCCACTAGGGAGCCCACACCACTAGGGCCTTGGGCCCCAACTACAAAGCCATACAGATTCACAACACTCACTTGGCTAGAATGAATCAGCCTAATCCTGCTGAGTTTTCTGGGGGAGGGATGGCCATAACCATGGCTGTAGCTGCCTGTGGTCTAAGCTGTAGGAGGTCCTTGGGGAAGGGGCAGCAGCCAATGCTGCAGCTGCAGGGCCTGCCTGCAGGAACTCCCACTTTAGCCAGGGCTCAGGGATAGAACTCTGATTTCCCTGGACCTGAGCCCCTCAGGGGAGGGGTGGCCATAGTCTCCATTGACCAGAAGACTAAGTCTTCCTCTTGCTAGCTCTGAGGAATCTGGGCAGCCCAGATGAGTGGGTTCCCCCCAGTGCAGCACACCCCCTCCACCAATGGACAGCTGTAGTGCCTCTTTAAATGGGTCCTGCTTCCCGTGCCACCCAATGGGGTGAGACCCCCCAACAGGGCTTGTCAGACATCCTATACAGGAATGTTCCTGCTGGTATCAGGTCAGTGCCCCTCGAGGTCAGAGATCTCAGATGAAGGAGGAGGCACACATCTTTGCTGTCCTCCAGGCTCCACAAGTGACATCTCCAGGCATGGGAGTGAACCAGATGAACAGGGTCTGAAGTGCAACCCCAGCAAACCACAACAGCTCTACAGAATAGGGACCTAACTATTGAAAGAAAAACAAACAGAAAGCAACAAAACCAGCATCAACAAAAAAAGTCCCCACAAAAACCTTATCCAAGTGGCACCAGCCTTAAAGATCAAAACTAGGCAAACTCATGAAAAAAGGACTCTTCTTCTCCAAATGATCACAACACCTCTCCAGCAAGGATGCAGAACTGGGCGGAAGATGAGATGGACAAATTGAGAGAAGTAGACTTCAGAAGTTGGGTAATAACAAACTTCACTGAGGATCATAAATGACCAGATGGATCTGAAAAATGCAGCATTAGAAATTTGTGAAACATACAGAAGTATCAATAGCCAAAAGGAACATGTGGCAGAAAGGAGGTTAGACATGGAAGACTATCTTGCTGAAATAAGGCAGGCAGACAAGATTAGAGAAAAAAGAAGAAAAATAAAAAGAAATGAAGAAACCCTCCAAGAAATATGGGACTATGTAAAAAGACTGAACCTACCACTGATTGGAGTTCCTAAAAGAAATGAGGAGAATGCAACGAAGTTGGAAAACACACTTTAGGATATTATCCAGGAGAACTTCCCCAACCTAGCAAGATAGGCTAACATTCAAATTCAGGAAATACAGAGAACCCCACTAAGATACTCCACGAGAAGATCAACCCCAAGACACATAATCATCAGATTCTCCAAGGTCTAAATGAAGGAAAAAATGTTAAGGGCAGCCAGAGAGAAAGGCCAAGTAACCTACAAAGGGAAGCCCATCAGACTAACAGTGAATCTCTCAGAAGAAACCCTACAAGCCAGAAGAGAGTGGGGGTCAATATTCAGCATCCTTAAAGAAAAGAATTTTCAACCCAGAATTTCATATCTGGTTAAACTAAGCTTCAGAAGTAAAGGAGAAATAAAATCCTTTTCAGACAAGCAAATACTGAGAGATTTTGTCACCATCAGGCCTTCCTTGAAAGAGCTCCTGAAGGAAGCACTAAATATAGAATGAAAAAACTGGTACCAGCCACTGCTGGTACACACAAAAATATAAAGACTAATGACACTATAAAGAAACAGCATCAACTAGTGTGCAAAATAACCAGCTAGCATCATGATGACAGAATCAAATTCACACATAAAAATATTAACCTTAAATGTAAATAGGCTAAATGTCCCAATTAAAAGACACAGAATGGCAAATTGGAGAAAGAGTCAATATCCATCGGTGTGCTGTATTAAGGAGGCCCATCTCACGTGCAAAGAAACACATAGGCTGAAAATAAAAGGATAGAGGAAAAATTACCAAGCAAATGGAAAGCAGAAAAAAGCAGGGGTTGCAATCCTAGTCTTTGACAAAACAGAATTTAAATTAAAAACAAAATCGAAAAAGGCAAAGGATATTACATAATGGTAAAGGAATCAATTCAACCAGAAGAGCTGACCATCTTAAATATATATGCATCCAATACAGAAATACCTAGATTCATAAAACAAGTTCTTAGAGACTGGCATAGACACTTGGACTCCCACACAATAAAAGTTGGAGATGTTAACACTTTACTGTCAATATTAGACAGATAAACAAGAAAGAAAATTGACAAGGATATTCAGGACTTAAATTCAGCTCTGGATCAAGTGGATCTAATAGATAGCTACAGAACTCTTCACACCAAAACAACAGAATATACATTATTTTTAGTGCCATCTAAAATTGATCAAATAATTGGAAGTAAAACACTCCTAAGCAAATGCAAAATAATGGAAATCATTACAAACTGTCTGAGACCACAGTGCAATCAAATTAGAACTCAGGATTAAGAAACTTAACTCAAAACCACTCAACTACATGGAAATTGAACAACCTGCTCCTGAATGACTCCTGGGTAAATAACAAAATTAAGGCAGAAATCAAGAAGTTATTTGAAACCAATTAGAGCAAATAGACAATGTACCGGAATCTCTGGGAGGCCGCTAAAGCAGTGTTAGGAGGAAAATTTGTGGCACCAAATGCCCACATCAGAAAGCTAGAAATATCTCAAATTGACACCCTAACACCACAATTAAAAGAAGTAAAGAAGTAAGAGCAAACAAATCCAAAACCTAGCAGAAGACAAGAAATAACTAAGATCAGAGCAGAACTGAAGGACAGAAACATGAAAAACCCTTGAAAAAAATCAATGAATCCAGGAGTTGGTTTTTTGAAAAATAATAATAAAAAAAGATAGATAGACTGCTAGCTAGACTAATAAAGAAGAAAAGAGAGAAGAATCAAATAAACACAATAAAAAACGATAAAGGGATATCACCATTGACCCCACAGAAATAAAACTACCATCAGAGAATACTATAAACACCTCTATGTCAATAAATTAGAAAATCAAGAAGAAATGGGTAGATTTCTAGACACATACACCCTCCCAAGACTAAAACAGGAAAAAGACCAATCTGCGAATAGACCAATAACAACTTCAAACATTGAGGTGGTAATAAATAATCTACCAACCAAAAAAAGCACAGGACCAGATGGATTTACTGCTGAATTCTACCAGAGGTACAAAGAGTAACTGGTAGCACCAGTTCAAAAATGATTCCAAACAACTGAAAAGATGAGACTCCTCCCTAACTCATTTTATGAGAACAGCATCATCCTGATATGAAAACCTGGCAGAGACACAGCAACAACAACAACCAAAAAAAAAAAAGAAAGAAAGAAAACTTTGGGTCAATATACCTCATGAGCATTGATCCTCAAAAAAAATACTGGCAAACTGAATCCAACAGTACATCAAAAGCTTATCCACTCTAATCAAGTTGGCTTTATCCCTGGGATCTAAGGCTGGTTCAACATATGCAAATCAATAAACATAATCACATAAACAGAACCAATGACAAAAATCCACATGATTATCTCAATAGATGCAGAAAAGGCCTTTGATAAAATGCAACATCCCTTCATGCTAAAAACTCTCAATAAACTAGATATTGATAAAACATATCTCAAAATAATAAGAGCTATTTATGACAAACTCACAGCCAGTATCTTACTGAATGTGCAAAATCTGGACGCATTCCCTTTGAAAACTGACACAAGACAAGGATGCCTTGTCAACATAGTGTTAGAAGTTCTGGCCAGGGCAATCAGGCAAGAGGGAAAAATAAAGTGTATTCAAATAGAAAGAGAGGAATTCAAATGGTCTCTGTTTGCAGATGACAGGAACCTATATTTAGAAAGCACCATCATCTCAGCCCCAAAACTCCTTAAGCTGATAAACAACTTCAGCAAAGTCTCAAGATAAAAACAAATCAATGTGGAAAAAATCACAAGCATTCCTATATACCAACAATAGACAAGCAGAGAGCCAAATCATGAATGAACCATTCACAATTGCTGTAAGAATAAAATACCTAGGATGACAGCTAACAAGGGACATGAAGGACTTCTTCAAGGAGAACTACAAACCACTGCTCAAGGGAAAAAAGAGAGGACTCAAACAAACATTTGATCCCCGTGAATAGGAAAAATCAATATTGTGAGAATGGCCATACTGCCCAAAGTAATTTACAGATTCAGTGCTATTCCCATCAAACTACCATTGATATTCTTCACAGAATTAGAAAAAGAACTGCTTTAGAATTCATATGGAACCAAAAAAGGGGCTCACATAGCCAACACAACCCTAAGGAAAGAGAGCAAAGCTGGAGGCATCATGCTATTTGACTTCAAACTATCCTAAAAGGTTATAGTAACCAAAACAGGATGATACTGGTACCAAAACAGACATATAGACCATTGGAACAGAATAGAGACCTGAGAAATAAGACCACACATCTACAACCATCTGATCTTCGATAAAAATCGACCTGATAAAAACAAGCAATAGGTAAAGGATTTCCTATTTAATAAATGGTGCTGGAAAAACTGGTTAGCCATATGCAATAAACTGAAACTGGATCCCTTCTTTACACCATATGCAAAAATTAAGTCAAGATGGATTAAAGACTGAAACGCAAAACCATAAAAACCCTAGAAGAAAACCTAGGCAATAAATGCCATTCTGTACATAGGAAGGGGCAAAGATTTTATAATGAAATTATCAAAACAATTGCAACAAAAGCTAAAATTGACAAATAGAATCTAATTGAACTAAAGAGCTACCTCTGAATTTTATTCTTTTATGTGTAAATAATATCCAGTTTCCCAAAGACCATTTGTTGAAGAGGCTATGATTTTTCTATTATGTATTCCTGGCATTCTTGAAGATCAGTTAATCATATATGCATAGATTTATTTCTGAATTTTCTATTCTGATCCATTAGTATATGTGTCTGTCTTTATGCCAGTACTATACTGTTTTAATTACTATTGCTGCATAATATATTTTGTAATCAGGAACTGTGGTGCTTTCATCTTTGTTTTCAATATTACTTTGGCTATTCATGGTCCTTTGTGGTTACATATAAATTTTGAAAATTTTTTCCCATTTCTGTAAAAAAAAATGTATTTTCAGAGTGATTGCATTGAATCTTTTGGTCACTTTTGGGTAGGATAGAAAATATTAAGTCTTCCAATTGATGAACACAATATATCTTTATTTGTGTCTTTTTAAAATTTCTTTTATGAGTGTTCTGTAGTTTTCAGTGCCAAGTCTTTCACCTCTTTGGTTGTTTAGTTCTAAGTATTTTATTCCTTTTCATTCTCTTATGTTGGAATCTCATTCCTAATTTCCTTTTTGGATAGTTCACTATTAGTGTATAGGAAGGCCACTGAGTTTTATATGCTGATTTTGTATCTTCCAACTTTAATAAATTTGTTAATGAGCCTCAACAGTTTTATTTTGTTGAATCTTTGGGTTTTCTACATATGAGGTTATGTCATATACAAAAATAATTTTACTTTTTTCCTTCTCATTTGGATGCTTTTTATTTCATTTTCCTGCCTCATTGTTCTGTCTAGGAATTTCAGTACTATGTTTAAGTAGAAGTGGTGAGAATGGACATTCTTGCCTTGTTTCTGAACTTAGATGAAAAGCTTTCAGCTTTTTTCCATTGAGTAAGATGTTAGCTGTGGGCTTTTTATTTATGTAGAGATAATTTCTCTCTCCTAGTTTCCTGACAGTTTTTATCATGAAAGAGTGTTAAATTTTTCAAAAGACTTTTCTGTATCTAGTAAGATTATCATTTGATTTTTATCTTTTATTCTGTGAATGCACTGTATCATATTAATTGATTTTCTTTTTATGTTGAAACATCCTTGTATGCCATGGATAACTCCCTCTTAGTGGCTGTGTATAATCCTTTGAATGGACTGTCTAATTGGTTTGCTAGTATCTTGTTGAGAATTTTTGCATCAGTTTTCATCAAGGATATTGATCTGCAGTTTTCTTTTCTTATAGTGTCCTCATCTTGCTTTAATATCAGGGTAATGCTAGACTCAAATAAGTTTTGACAGAGTCCTATCTCTTCAAGTTTTTGTAAGAGTTTGAAAAGAATTGCCATTAACTCTTCTTTAAATGTTTGATAGAATTCATCAGTGAAGCCATCTGGTCCTAAGCTTTTTTGTTGTTTTTGTTGGGAGGCTTTTAGTTACTGATTCAATCTCCTTACTAGTTATAGTTCTGTTCAGGTTTTCTCTTTCTTCATGATTCACTTTCGATAGTTTGTATTTCTAGGAATTTATCCACTTCTTGGTTATACAATTTTTTGGTATATAATTGTTCATTGTGGTCTCTTGTGATTCTTTTAATTTCTGTGGCATGAGTTGTAATGTGCATAAACTCTTTCATTTCTAATTTTATTTGAATTTTCTTTTTTATTGTTAGTCTAGGTAAAAGCTTGTCAATACAGTTTATCTTTAAAACAAATTTTAGTTTAGTTTGTTTCTTCTATTGTTTTCTATTCTCTATCTTCTTTATTTCTGCCCTAGTTGCTATTATTTCCTTCCTTCTGCTAAATTTGGGATTTTTTTTCCTTTTTCTAATTCTTTGAGGTATAAAGTGAGATCTTTATTGATGTAGGTATTTATTGCTATAAACTTATCTCTTAGTACTAGTTTTGTTGCATCTTCCAGGTTTTTGTATGTTGTATTTTTATATTTGTGTGTCTCGAGATATTTTCTAATTCATTTTCTGTTTCTTCTTTGACCCATTGGTTGCTCATGAATGTATTGTTTAGTTTCCACATATATATTATTTTTTTCAGTTTTCCTGCTGCTATTGATTTTTAGTGTCATTCTGTTCTGGTTGGAAAAGACACTTGGTATGATTTAAAATTTTTTAAGTTTATTAAGACTTTTTGTGGTCCTAACATCCAGTACATCTTAGAGAATATTTGATCTTTCCTGTGTACTTGATAAGAATATCTTTTCTGCTGTTGTTGGCCAGAATGTTCAGCATATGTCTGTTATGTTCATTTGGTCTATAGTGTTGTTCAAGTCAATTGTTTTCTTTGTTTTTTGTCTGGATATCCTATTTAGTTTTTGAAAAATGGAATATTGAAGTCTCTAACTATTAGTGTATTGTTGTCTGTTTCTCCCTTTAGTTCTTCAATACTTGCTTTATATATTTAGGTGTTTTGATGATGAGTGCATATATAAATGTCATACTTTCCTGGTGAATTGACACTTTTATCATTATACGTACAGTTTTTTTGTCTTTTGGGACAATTTTTGACTTAAAGTCTATTTTGTCTGCCATAAATACAGCCACCTCTGCTCTACTTTGGTTATTATTGCATGGCCTATTTTTTCTATCCCTTCACTTTTAGTCATTGTGTAACCTTAAGACTGAGGTGAGAGTCTTGCAGGCAGCATATAGTTGGATCTTGTGTTTTATCCATTCAGCAATTCTATGTCTTTTAATTATAAAGCTTAATCCATTTACATTTAAAACAAATACTAATAGGGGAGGATTCTACTATTGCCATTTTTCTGTTTATCTTGTAGTTTTTCTGTCCCTCTTTCCTCTCATGCTGTCTTCCTTTGTATTTCCTTGATTATTTAGTAGTGATGTGATTTTCTTTCTTTCTCTTTTCATTTTATGTATTACAATCAACTGAATGCTATGTCTCTGCCAAACTCATATGTTGAAATCCTAACCCCCAATGTGAAAGTATTAGGAGGTGGGACCCTTGGGTGGTAATTAGGTCATTAGGGTGGAACCCACATAAATGGAATAGTGATCTTATAAAAGGGACCTCAGGGAGCTTTCTTTTCCCTTTTTGCTATGTAAGGATACCTAACAACAATAGCAGCAGCAGCAGCAGCAGCAGCAGCAGCAGCAGCAGCAGCAGCAGCAGCAGCAGCAACAACAACAACAGTCTGCAAACAGGGAAAGGGTTCTAATCAGAATCTAGTCATGCTGACATCCTGATCTCAGACTTCAGCTTTCAAAACTTTGACAAATAAATTTCTGTTGTTTATAAGCTACCTAATCTGTGGTAATTCTTCATAGCCACCCAAATTAACTAAGACATGTATCTTATAGAGGTATTTTTTGGGCATTACTATGTGACTTACATAAAATATCTTAAGGTAATAACATCCTAGTTGAAGTGCCTTACAAGTTAAGTTACATATGACAGCTGTCCACTTTCACTTCCTCTCCTATCACACTTTTTGCTATTAGTGTTATAAATAACTTTTTATATTGTGTATCTCTGAACATATTTTTGCAGTTATTTTACCACTTTCAATATGCTTTTGTGTTGCTCTTTAGCTTTTCTTTGCGTTAATCTGAAGAGTTTCTTTTAGGATTTTTCTTTAAGATAGGTCTAGTGGAAGTAAACACCCTCTGCTTTTGTTTGAGAAAATTTTTCTGTTTTCCTTCATTTTCGAAGGACAGTTTTTGCCAAGTGTAGTGTTCTTGGTTGGCAGAGTTTTGTTTTTTTTTTTTTTGTTTTGTTTTGTTTGTTTGTTTGTTTGTTTTTATTCCAGCCCTTTGAAAATATTATCTCATATTCTTTCTGGCCTGCAAGGTTTCTGCTGATAATTCTACTGGTAGTTTTATGGATATTTCCTGCATATGAGAAGTTACTTTTCTCTTGCTACTTTCAAAATTCTCTCTTTATTTTTCACTTTTGACAATTCGAGTATCGTGTCTCAGCATGTACTTGTTTGGTTCATCTTTTTTGGGTTATGTTGGGCTTGCTAGATCTAGATGTTCTTTTCATACTCCATATTTGGAAAGTTTTCAGCCATTATTTATTTGAATAAGCTTTATGGACCTTTGTATACTCTCCTTCTGGGACTTCCCTAATAAATATATTGATCAATTTGATTGTGTCCCATCAGTCCCTTAAGCTTTCTTTATTATTGTATATTATTTTTCTTTCTGGTCCTCTGACTTATAATTTCAAATTGTCCCTGTTTGTGTTCACCATTTGTTTCTTATACTTAATCTAGTCTTCTGTTTAACTCCTTTGGTGAATTTTTCTGTTTAGTTATTGTTTTCTTCAGCTTTTGCTTTTTATTTGGGTCTTTTTCCAAATTTTATATTATTTGTTAAAATCTTCACTTTGTTCATACCTTTTCCTCCTGAGTTTGTGGAGCATCTTTATGAAAGTTATTTTGCATTATCTTTGTATATTCTGTTCCACTAGAGTTGATTTTTGAAGTTTTGTTTTGTTATTTTTATTGAGACATGTTTTCCTGTTTATTCCTTCTTCTCCACTGTGTTATTTTCTGCTTATCAGAAAAAAAATAGCTACCTTTCCCAGTCCTAATAAAAGAAAAACTTTCATAAATACTCCTGACCAGAGATTCTGGGGGCCTCTCAAACATTTTCTGTATATGAATTTCCTCTGGACTTGAGTATATAAATTCCTAATTAGAAGAATTTGGTGAAAATCTCTCTCTCTCTCTCTCTCTCTCTCTCTGTCTCTCTCTCTCATTCTATCCCTCCTTTCCTCTCCTCTCCTCTCCTTTTCTTCCCTCCCTCCCTCCCTCCTCCCTCCCTCCCTTCCTTCCTTCTTTCCTTCCTCAGTACTAAATAATGTCTTGCTCCTTCTGATATCTGCCTGTAGTACCATGGGATTTCAGGGGTCACAACACATTTTTGTGTGTGTTTAGAAGCCTCCAGATATCTACAATATACCAGGTCCTATTCGTAATCCGAGGATGGCAATACATAAGCCTGTACCCTGGATAAATACCAGAAAATTAAGAGTATTAGCTATATCATCCACTCCTTTTATTGAATCCCCTGTGAGAAGGTGGGAGTTGGGGGTTTCCTCCAGGTTATATGGCATTGGATTTAGGGAAGGGATTATAATAAGAAATTGTCTCTTATTTTTCTATTGGCTTTGTTGAAGATCGTTTCATACTTGCTCAGGGTATAGGGCCTCTAAACTGGTTTCTATATTTCTCAAAGGGTATTTATCAATTTATTGTCATTAAATCAGTGTGTCCATGGACAAGAGGGAGATCCTAGGGCTTCTAATGTTGCCACCTTCCTGACATCGGTCCCCAGATCAATAGCTCTTATGAATACAAATATAAAACTTTTCAACAAAATAGTAGCAAAGCAAATTCAGCAGCATTTAAGAAAGATATATAATATAACCAGACAGGATTTATACAAAGGGTGAAAGGCTGATTCAACATGTAAATTTTAATCAATGTAATATTTTAATAGAATGAAAGAAAAACAGTACATGATCATCTCATTAGCTGACAAAAAGTTGACAAAATCCAACATCCTTTATGATAATAATATGCAACAAACTAGGAATAGAAGGGAGATTATGCAAAATGATAAAAGGCATCTATGGGGAGGAGGATCCAAGATGGCTGAATAGGAACAGCTCTGGAGTGCAGTTCCCAGCAAGAACAATGCAGAGGGTGAGTGCCCACTGCATTTTCAAACAAATTTTCACTGCCCACAGACCAAGAGATGCCCGGGCCAAAAAGCGTGATGAGTTTTTAGCACAGCAGTTTCAGCCTGTGCTGGGTTGGTGCACAGAAACTCAAGCAAATCTGGATCGTTGTTTCTACTGGTTCCTGGAATGCCTGGGAGACAGAGCTGCCCATTCAACTGAAAGGGAAGGGGCAGAGACAGGGAGCTAGGTGATCTGGCTCAGTGGGTACCACCCCCACAAAACAAGCAATCTGAAATGCTCCACCACTACTGAGAAAGTTCACACAGCAGCTGGGCAGAGCTTGTGGCAGCTCAGTAACACATCTATTAGCAGACTGTGACTAGACTACTCTGTGTGGGGCAGGGCATCTATGAAAAAAGGCAGCAGAATGACAGGAACTTATAAATAAAGCTGACCTTACTAGGGCAGAGCACCTGGGAAAAGAGGTAGTTATGAGTTCCGCTGCAGCAGACTTAAAAGTATCTGCCCAGCAGCTCTGCATGGAACAACGGAGCTCCCAGCACAGCACTTGAGCTCCTATAAGGGATAGACTGTCTCCTCAAGCAGTTCCCTGACCCCCATATACCCAAAGAGACACCTCATAAAGGAGAGCTCAGGCCGACATCTAGCAGGTATCCTTCTGGGATGAAGATAAAAGAAGAAGAAACCAGCAGCAACCCTTACTGTTCTGCAGCACCCTGGGTGATCCCCAGGCAAGCAGGGTCTGGAGTAGAACTCCAGCAGTCCTGCAGCAGAGGGGCCTGACTGTTAGAAGGAAAACTAAGAAACAGAAAGAAATAACTTCATCATCAACAAAAAGGATGTCCACTCAGAGACCCCATCTGAAAGTCACCAACCACAAAGACCACAGGTAGACAAAGCCACTAAGATAGGGAGAAAGCAGCACAAAAAGGATGAAAACACCAAAAACCAGAATGCCTCTTCTCCTCCAAAGGATCACAACTCCTCACCAGCTAGGAATCAAAGATGGATGGAGAATGAATCTGATGAATTGACAGAAACAGGCTTCAGAAGGTGGGTAATAACAAACTTCTCAGAGCTAAAAGAACATGTTCTAAACCAATGCAAAGAAACTAAGAACCTAGAAAAAAGGTTAGATGAGATGCTAACTAGAATAAACAGCTTAGAGAAGAATATAAACGACTTGATGGAGCTGAAAAACACAGCACAAGAACTTCGCGAAGCATACACAAGTTGCAATAGCCGAATTGACCAAGCAGAAGAAAGGATATCAGAGACTGAAAATCAATTCAATGAAATAAAATGAGAAGGCAAGAATAGAGAAAAAAGAGTGAAAAGAAATGAACAAAGCCTCCAAGAACTATGGGATTATGTGAAAAGACCTAATCTACGTTTGATAGGTGTACCTGAATGTGACGGAGAGAATGAATTCAAGCTGGAAAACACTCTTCAGGATATTAGCCAGGAGAAATTCCCCAACCTAGCAAGCCAGGCCACCATTCAGGTCCAGGAAATACAGAGAACACCACAAGGATATTCCTCAAGAAGAGCAACTCCAAGGCACATAATCATCAGATTCACCAGCGTTGAAATGAAGGAAAAAATGCTAAGGGCAGCCAGAGAGAAAGGTCGGATTAACCACAAAGGGAAGCCCCTTATACTCACAGTGGATCTTTCAGCAGAAACCCTACAAGCCAGAAGAGAGTGGGGGCCAATATTCATCATCTTTAAAAAAAAGAACTTTTAACATAGAATTTCATATCCAGCCAAACAAAGCTTCATAAGTGAAGGAGAAAGAAAATCCTTTATGAACAAGTAATTGCTGAAGAGATTTTGTCACTACCAGGCCAGCCTTACAAGAGCTCCTGAAAGAAGCACTAAACAAGGAAAGGAACAACCAGTACCAGCCATTCCCAAAATGTACCCAATGGTAAAGACCATTGACACAATGAAAAAAAATACATTAACAAACAGGCAAAACAACCAGCCAATATCAAAATGGTAGTATCAAATTCACATATAACAATATTAACCTAAAATGTAAATGGGCTAAATGCTCCAATGAAGACACAGACTGGCAAATTGGATAAAAAGTCAAGAACCATTGGTGTGCTATATTCAGGAAACCCATCTCACATTCAAAGACACACATAGGCTCAAAATAAAGGGATGGAGGGAGATTTATCAAGCAAATGGAGAGTAAAAAAAAGCAGGAGTTACTATCTTAGTCTCTGATAAAATAGACTTTAAACCAACAAAGATCAAAAGAGACAAAGAAGGGCATTGCATAATGGTAAAAGGATCAATGCGTCAAGAAGAGCTAATGATCCTAAATATATACACACCCAATACAGGAGTGCCCAGGTACATAAAGCAAGTACTTAACAACCTAAAAAGAGACTTAGACTCTCATACGATAATAGTGGGGGACTTTAACTCCACTGTCAGTATTAGAAAAATCAATAAGACAGAAAATTAACAAGGATATCCAGGACTTGAATTAGATCTGGACCAAGCGGCCCTAATAGACATCTACAGAAATCTCCACCCCAAATCCACAGAATATACATTCTTCTCAGTACTGCATTGTACCTACTCTAAAATTGACTACGTAATTGGAAGGAAATCACTCCTCAGCAACTGCAAAAGAACAGAAATTATAACAGTCTCTCAGACCACAGGGACATCAAATTAGAACTCAGAATTAAGAAACTAACTCAGAACTGCACAGCTTCATGGAAACTGAACAACTGGCTCCTGAATGTCGACCGGATAAACAATGAAATGAAGGCAGAAATAAAGATGTTCTTTGAAACCAATGAGAACAAAGACACAATATACCAGAATCTGTGGGAAACATTTAAAGCAGTTTCTAGATGGAAATTTATAGCAATAAATGCCCACATGAGAAGTGAGGAAAGATCTAAAATCGACACTCTATCATCAAAATTGGAAGAGCTAAAGGAGCAAGAGCAAAAACACTCAAAACCTAGCAGAACACAAGAAATAACTAAGATCAGAGCAGAACTGAAGGAGTTAGAGACACAAAAAACCCTTCAAAAAATCAATAAATCCAGGAGCTGGTTTTCTGAAAAGATCAACAAAATAGACCACTAGCCAGATTAATAGAAAAGGGAGAAGAATCAAATAGATGCAATAAAAAATGATAAAGGGGATATCACCACTGATTCCACAGAAATACAAACTGCCATCAGAGATTACTACCAACAACTCTATGCACACAAACCAGTAAACCTGGAAGAAATGGATAAATTCCTGGACACTTGCACCCTCCCAAGCCTAAACCAGGAAGAAGCTGAAACCTCGAATACACCAATAATAAGGGCTGAAGTTGAGGTAGCAATTAATAGCCTATCTACCAAAACAAGTCCAGGTCCAGACAGGTTCAAAGCCGAATTCTACTAGATGTACAAAGAGGAGCTGGTACTATTCCTTCTGAAACTATTCCAAACAATACAAATAGAGGGAATCCTTCCCAAATCATTTTATGAGACCAAAATCATCCTGATACTGAAACTCAGCAGAGACTCAACAAAAAAAGAAATCTTCAGGCCAATATCCATGATGAACATAGATGCAAAAATCTTCAATAAAATACGGGCAAACCAACTGCAACAGCACATCAAAAAGCTTATCCATCATGATCAAGTAGGCTTCATTCCAGGGATGCAATACTGATTCAACAGATGCAAGTCAATAAACGTAATCTACCACATAAACAGAACCCCAGACAAAATCCACATGATTATCTCAATAGATTCAATGGCCCTTTATGCTAAAAACTCTCAATAAACTAGGAATTGAAGGAACATATCTCAAAACAATAAAAGCTATTTATGACCAAAGTACAGCCAATATCATACTGAACGGGCAAAAACTGGAAGCATTCCCTTTGAAATCTGGCACTAGACAAGGATGCCCTCTCTCACCGCTCCTGTTCAATATAGTACTGGAAGTTCTAGCCAGAGCAATTCGACAAGAAAAAAAAAAAAGAGTATTCAGTTAGGAAAACAGGAAGTCAAATTGTCTCTATTTGCAGATGACATGATTGTATATTTCGAAGACCCTATTATCTCAGCCCCAAATCTCCTTAAACTGATAAGCAACTACAGCAAAGTCTCAGGATACAAAATCAATGTGCAGAAATCACAAGGATTTCTATACACCAGTAACAGACAACAGAGAGCCAAATAATGAGCAAACTCCCATTCACAATTGATACAAAGAGAATAAAATACCTAGGAATACAACTAACAAAGGATGTAAAGGACCTCTTCAAGAAGAACTACAAACCACTGCTGAAGGAAATGAGAGAGGACACAAACAGATGGAGAAACATTCCATGGTCATGGTTAGGAAGATTCAACATCACGAAAATGGCCATAGTGCCCAAGGTAATTTGTAAATTCAACGCTGTCCCCATCAAACTACCAATTACCTTCTTCACAGAACTGGAAAAAAACCACCTTAAACTTCATATGGAACCAAAGGAGAACCTGCATAGCCAAGACAATCCTAAGCAAAAAGAACAAAGCTGGAGGCATCATGCTACCTGATTTCAAACTATACTACAAGGCTACAGTAATCAAAACAGCATGGCACTTGTACCAAAACAGAGATATAAATCAATGGAACAGAACAGAGGCCCTGGAGGCAATGCCACACATCTACAACCATCTGATCTTTGACAAACCTGAGAAAAACAAGCATTGGGGAAAGGATTCCCTGTTTAACAAATGGTGTCAGGAAAACTGGCTAGCAGTGTGCATAAAGCAGAAACTGGACCCCTTCCTGATATCTTACACTAAAATTAACTCCAGATGAATTAAAGACTTAAACATAAGACCTAACACCATAAAAACCCTAGCAGAAAACCTAGGCAAAACCGTTCGGGACATAGGCATAGGCAAGGGCCTCATGACGAAAACACCAAAAGTATTGGCAACAAAGCCAGAATAGACAAATGGGACCTAATTAAACTCCACAGCTTCTGCCTAGCAAAAGAAACAATCATTAGAGTGAACCAGCAACCAACAAAATAGGAAAAAATTTTTGCAATCTACCCATCTGACAAAGGGCTAATATCCAGAATCTACAGAGAACTAAAACAGATTTACAAGAAAAAAACAAACCCATCCAAAACTGGGTGAAGGATATGAACAGACACTTCTCAAAGGAAGACATATATGAGGTCAAGAAACATATGACAAGGCCGGGCGCGGTGGCTCACGCCTGTAATCCCAGCACTTTGGGAGGCCGAGGCGGGTGGATCACTAGGTTGAGAGATCGAGACCATCCTGGTCAACATGGTGAAACCCCGTCTCTACTAAAAATACAAAAAAAAATTAGCTGGGCACGGTGGCACATGCCTGTAATCCCAGCTACTCAGGAGGCTGAGGCAGGAGAATTGCCTGAACCCAGGAGGCGGAGGTTGCGGTGAGCCGAGATCGCGCCATTGCACTCCAGCCTGGGTAATAAGAGTGAAACTCCGCCTCCAAAAAAAAAAAAAAAAAAAGAGAAACATATGACAAAATGCTCATCATCACTGATTATTAGAGAAATGCTAATCAAAACCACATTGAGATATCACCTCACACAAGTTAGAATGGTGATCATTAAAAAATCTGGAGACAACAGATGCTGGAGAGGATGTGGAGAAATAGGAACACTTTTACACTGTTGGTGGGAGTGTAAACTAGTTTGGCCATTGTGAAAGACAGTGTGGCACTTCCTCAAGGACACAGAAATAGAAATTCCATTTGACCCAGCAATCCCATTACTGGGTATATATCCAAAGAATTATAAATCATTCTATTATAAAGACACATGCACATGTATATTCATAGCAGCACTATTTACAATAGTAAAGATTTGGAGCCAACCCAAATGCCCATCAACGATAGACTGGACAGGGAAAATGTGGCACATTTACACTGTGGAATACTATGCAGCCATAAAAAACGATGAGTTTGTGTCCTTTGTAGGGACATGGATGAATCTGGAAACCATCATTCTCAGCAAACTGACACAAGAGCAGAAAATCAAGCACTGCATGTTCTCACTCATAGGCGGGTGTTGAACAATGAGAACACATGGACACAGGGAGGGGAGCACTACAGGCTGGTGTCCGTTGGGGGGAAATGGGGGAGGGACGGGGAAGTGAGGAGGTGGGAAGGGATAGCATGGGGAGAGATGACAGATACGGGTGAGGGGAAGGAAGGCAGCAGGCCACACTGCCATATGTGTACCTATGCAACAGTCTTGCATGTTCTTCACATGTACCCCCAAACCTAAAATGCAATAAAAAAAAAATATTTGACACCTTCCTTTTCACTCTCTGTCTGGCTTGATCTTATTTTCACCATGTTATGTGCCTACTCACCCTTCACCTTCTGCCAGATTATTGCTTACCATGACCTGGCTTAGTGGGGAATTGGCACTGAGTACTAAATAGGCCCAATGTTTATTTTTGGGTGACAAAGATGCTCAGGAATTAGAAATTGGTGATGGTTGCACAATATTTCAAACATACTAAAAAGCACTGAATTGTAGGCTTTAAGATAAGTGAAGTGATTAATTTCATGTTATGTGAATTTTATCTTAATTTTAAAAAGTCTTTTTTTAAAAAAAAACCTTCAGGTCAGGCATGGTGGCTCACGCCTGTCATCCCAGCATTTTGGGAAGCAGAGGCAGGCGGATCACCTCAGGTCAGGAGTTCAAGACCAGCCTGGCCAACATGGTAAAAACCCATCTCTACTAAAAAATAGAAAACAGCCTGGTGTGGTGGCATGCACTCAGCTAGTAAGGAGGCTGAGGCAGGAGAATTGTTTGAAACTGGGAGGTGGAGTTTGCAGTGAGCCGAGATCAGACCACTGCATTCCAGCCTGGGCAACAGAGTGAGACTCCATCTCAAAACAAAACAAAACAAAACAAAACAAAACAAAACAAAACAAAACAAAACAAAACAAAAAAAACAAAAAACTTTAATTTTGGAACTCCCAATTCATTACCCCTGAAACAGGATTGGCTTGAAGCAAGGAGAGGTTTCCTGAGCAGAGAGTGAAGGTTAGATTATGATGGTGCTACCCACTATGATGGGGCTAGAAAGAGGCTACAAGCAGGGGTCTTTGGAGTATTCCAATTAAAATGATTGTGTGTCATAAAGAAAACATAATGCAGAGGCTCTTACAATGACCCTATTGTGGTTATTTGTGATTAACTGGTTGTGAAGCCCTGCAGGTTGCCCAGTAATCTAGTTCTGGTATAATTCTCACCTGACTGAATGAATACCACAGTTCTCATCCACTTAACTCTATTCTAAAGAAAACACTTACAACGTTTTTCTTTGAGTTAAGTATCTGTCTGGGCAGTTAGGTTTATTCAGTCTAGTCACCAAATGTTTATCAAGTGCCTACTGCTATTTTATTGAACATTCATTGTATGTTTGGCATTGTACATAAAAAATACATTATTGATGTATAACTTAGTCCATTTAAACCCATTAAACATATTTTAATGTTCTTTACATATGGGGGAGCTACAATAGAGAGTGGTTAAATAAATTGCCTAAGTTTATACAGTTACCAAATGGCAAATCTGGGATTCGAACTGAGGTCTGTATGACTCCAGAGACCACGCTCTTCATTACTATACTATAATGGAAGTTAGTTTGGCCTGGGGGGTGGGATGAATGTGGATTGAAGAAGAAGTTTAGCAAGCATTTTGGGTGTTATTTGGGGCCAATTAATTGAACTACTCACATTTCAAACTGTAGTTCAGGCTCCATGAAGGCAGGGACCTAAATAATCCATTTTGTTCTCTTTCATTATTATAAAAATAAAATCTTTCACTTTTTATCCCTTTCATAATTTCATTTTGCAGTAAATTGAACCTGTTGGAATCTCATAATGTTGTTGAGATGTTGTTAGACACTTACAGTATGTATTCCTGTTTGTTTATCTGTTAGCTGTGAAAACCTGTACATCCTGAATTAAACTGAGGTAGATCTACAGTTTCTGAATTAAAAGTGGGAAGGGGCATATTGTAAATATGGCTGTTGGCAGGATTTTAAGTTTTTAAAAGTAAAAAATGTTTACACATTTTATGTAACATCCAATAATTAAATATCTGGTAAGTATCATTAAGCAAAATTTATATATTGAAGTTACTAGCTTGTAAATGACCAGGATAGGAAGAATGTCTCACTGTGTTTATTTGAAAAACTGCCTGTAACTTAATAAAACCAACATTTCATTTACTTTCTTTTCAAAATTCTAAAAGGGACCTAAATTACTATTTATTCTGTAATAAAGCAGTGTATTGCTCTTCTGCAAATAAATATAAATGCAGACAGATAAATTATGATTAGATTATTTGGCTGCCATACAAATATTAGTTGTAACTTTTTAACCACATTAACCTCATTCTGTGTTACCTCATTCAAGATGCACATCAGAACACGCCTCCTCTTAGAGGCCTTCTCTCGCCAAATTTTCATGCCTAGAACATACTTTGCATATCTGCCGTACCATTTATTGAGTGGTCTATTGCTTGAATTTATTAATACGGTTTAGAAATTATTTTTCTGGCTGTTTCAAAAGCATCATTTTATTCTCCTATCTCACAAGTTCCTCCTGTCTTTGACTTCATTTTTATTTTCACAGAACGTTTAATGATAGTTGTCTACAAATAGTAGGTTTCCAATAAATATTTCTGGAATTTCAGACTACATTTCAAAGTTGAGAAGTACATTTAATCTTTACTATGGTGTCTAGAAATTTTGAGAACAATAATTGCAGAAACCCAGTGTTTTCTGGGAAACATATCAATTATTTTTGTTTCTGGGACAGAACAATTTGTTATTTTTCCCAAAGAATGGACAAGTAATGTAAGGATAGCCTCTTTGACCTAAAAAGGGTCAAGTTGTTCCCCAGTCTCACTCATCATATTTTTTACATTCTGTTTACAGAAGGGCCTCAATTCTTCTTTGTAACATTTTTTTCATAAAAAAGGACCACTCTCAGTAGATATCATAAGGTAATATCAAATTTACATGGTATCATTTATACTGAGCCTGCTCCAGGCTGAGTTAGGTTCTCTTTGTCTGTAGGAGGAAAGAGAGAGGAGTTCTACTCACTTCTGGGTATAATTGTAAAGAGCTCTGTGGACCTGCTCCTCAAAGAACTATTGAAAATTATTAAAAAAAATTATTTAAAGTCTCTGGAAATTGTTCTAAGGGCATACGACGTATGAAAAAATGTTTATTTAACAAAGTCTACTAAAACTCAATAAAATCAGCAAGAGTCTGTGGTATTTGAGTCAATATCTACTATCTACCCACCCCCATCTGAATCTCCCAGTGGGGACTCCACTCCAGACTGGTGCAACCAATAACTCAGGGCTCTCTCCCCAGCTCCAAGTTGGTGGACTATCTTCCTGTGAGCATTTTTTATTTTGTCTTTAGCTTCCTATTGATGAGGTTATGTACTGAGTGAGCACAGTTGAAAGCTAAGGGGTCCCTTCTGTCCAGCTCTCATGGATGCAACAGAAGCTCTATTTTGGGGAAATGCCAGTGAGAATGCTGGGGCCCTGATTGTGCTTGTATCAGCTCATAAAATGGTGGTTGCATGCTGGGAGTGGAAAGCTGAAAATTTCAGAAGCTACTGTCTTGCCCCTATACCAAGCACTCAGCTCCTAAAGTGTGTGTGTGTGTGTGTGTGTGTGTGTGTGTGTGTGTGTGTTTGTGTGTGGTGTATGGGGGATGTCACTGAGAAAGCAGTATGCAATTGTTCCTACAGTCAGCTCCAGAATCATGGCTCAGAAACTTTTCCTCGAGGTAAAACAGGCCCTAAAAACAGATAGCTCCTAATTTCTTCTCAAAAGAATTGAATTGACTTTGTTTGAGAAAGAGACTGAAATTTAAAGGGTGCTTTCAGAAACAGATGAAGTTGTAAAAAAACAACTGGGAGGAGATTGGTAGAGGTATTAGTGATACGGGCATAACTGTAAGGTGACTACTTTGCCGGAGAAAACCGATGAAAGAGACAGCTGGGAGGAGCTTTCCTCAAACACTGACTTCAGAAACTATCCCTTCAAAGAGCCCAAATTTTATTAAATTAGTCTGTGGAACAATTTATGTCCTAGGGCACTGATGAAAGCAATAGAGCAATCAATAGGCAATTAGTGGAGTTGAGTCAATCAAATAGCTGGATTTGATCAGAGAAAGAAACAGTCAAATATAGCCCTAACAAAACTACTGTCATCCTAGGGTAAATATGGGTATACTCAAAGCTGTGCCACCTTAGAGCAACATCAGAAGCTTACTATTCCCTGGAAAGGTACAGATGATAGGGGTGTCACTAAAATAATCCAGTTAGTCCCTAAACAAATAAGCAAACAAATTAAAATAGCAAGACCTGGAACAGGCAGTACCCAGAATTCCTACAATGCATTATCTAAAATGTCCATGTTCCAACAAAACTATGAGACATGCAATAAAACAGGGAAGTAGGGCTCATGTACTAGACAACAAGCAGGCAACAGAAAATGTGAGAGTGACCAGATACGAGGCTTAACAGACAGTGATTTCAAAGTAGCGATTATGAATATATCCAAAGAACTAAATAAAAATGAGAAGAAGTAATGGAATTAGGTGACAATTTAATATTAGAGAATATCAATACAGATAAAAATTATATGAATGAAACAAATGGAAATTCTAATGCTGAAAAGTACAATAACTAAAATAAAAATTTACAAGAGTGTCTAGTCCTCTAGTATTTGACCTGCAGTGTATTTGACCTGGCAGAAAAAAAGAATTAATGAACTTGAAGGTAAACCAATATAGATTATGTAATCTAAAAAACATATATAAAAAATAGAAAAAGGTAATCAGAGAAACATGGGACACTATTAAACACAGCCACATGAACATAATGGTAGTGCCAGAAAAAGGGGAGAGAGGAAAGGGAGAAAACAATTTGAAGAAGTAATGGCTGAAAACTCCCCATATGTATTTAATATTATTAGAAAAACATTTATACATCCAGGAAACTCAGTAAATTCCAAGTAGAATAAATGCAGAGATACACAGATACATCACAGTAATAATGCTGAAAGATGAAGGCAAGGATAAAATCTTTAAAATAGCAAAAAAAAAAAAAAAAAAAAGTGACTTGTCATATGCAGGGAAACTTCAGTAAGTTTAACAGCTGACTTCTCATCATTCTCATCAGAAACTATAAAGGCTAGAGGGCATTGAGATAACATATTCAAAGTACACAAAGAAAAACGAACTGTTAACCAAGATTTCATTATTCAGTAAGCTGTCTTTCAAAAATGAAGGTGAAACAAAGACATTACTACATGAACAAAAACTGAGACAATTTGTTGCTAACATACAGGCCTCACCTCACTAAAAAAAGTAAAGAAATCTCTCCAGGATGAAAGAAAATGACTCCAGGCAGTAAATTTGAATCCACAGAAAGAAATAAAAAACATGAATAGGTAACTATGTAATTATAGAATATAGAATAAATGCATATTTCTTCTCCTAACCAATTAAAAAATTGCATAAAACAATAGTTGTATAGCATATTTTTTGGGCCTATAATATAAAGAAATGGAATATATTTGCCATTAACAGCACAAAGGAAGTGGGTAGGGGCAAAGCTATATTGGGCTAAGAAAATTATGTCAAATAGGAAAAAGAAGAGCAAACTAAATCTAAAGGAAGCATAATGTGATAATAAATATTAGATCAGGAATTAATAAAATTTGTATAGAAAAGCAGAGGGGAGGGGAGGAAAGGGGAGGGGAGGGGAGAGGAGGGGAGAGGAGGGGAGGGGAGGGGAGGGGAGGGGAGGAAAGGGGAGGGGAGGGGAGAGGAGGGGAGAGGAGGGGAGAGGAGGGGAGAGGAGGGGAGAGGAGAGGAGGGGAGGGGAGGGGAGGGGAGGGGAGGGGAGGGGAGGGGAGGGGAGGGGAGAGGAGGGGAGAGGAGAGATTACGTGAGAGTACCAAAGATGGAAGCCACAGTCTTTTCATAACCTAGTCGTGAAAGTGGAATCCTATAACTTCTACTGTATTATACTCATTACAAAAAGCCCATAAATCATCTCACACTCAGAGGTAGGGGATCACACAAAGGCACAAAGACCAGGAAATGGGGATTACTGGGGGCAATGAAAGTCTGCCAACCACAGAGAGGATTGTCCAAGTTGTAGACATTCTATCTTATTTTTTTTTGTGTGTTCATGTAGGACAATATATTTGTAGAGAAAAGCTGGATTAAATTATAATACAATGTAATATGTGATATTATTGAGGCTGCACAGAAAACTGTGGCAGCATCGAGGAAGAACTTTAATTTAGTGCTGGGAGGAACCTTGATGTGTGGTCAAGGACAGGTTGTAGACGATGTGATCCTGATTCTAGCTTTGAAGTGAAGAGTTACTCTGGCCAGGAGGTAGGGGATTGGAGGGGGAAAAGCACAGAGCCACTGTATCTTTAAGATATACAGGCAATTTAGTGAAATTTAAAAGCAGGTAATTGAGTGTGTTTGTGTGTGTGTGCGCACGCGTGCGCACGCACTTTCATATGTACACAAACATTCACATGTGTGTATTTGGGAGGATAAATATATGGAAGGACTGGGTCATGAAGGACTATGTCTGTCATGCTAAGGAGTTTGAATTTTTAACCTGAAGACACTTGGAAGTCATATTATTACAAGGCAAATCACTAGGATTTTATAGGAGAAGAGCAGAGTGAAAACCTGTTGATCATGTATTAAGTTAAAGGGGATCTATAACTTCTGACTTTAAAAAAGGAATCTAGACATAGGAATTTCTAATGACTGTTCTCTAAACATATCCCATATATTTTTACCTCTTTATAATTACTCGTTCTTCTGCCTTCCCTGCCTTTTGTTTTCCTTTTCTAAATACCCTCTTTTCTTCAGAATTCAGCTTAAGAAACAGCTGCCTACAGGAACACTTCTATCATTTTAGTCCATAGGATTAGCTTTCTGTGAACACAGCATGTGAAGAGTATATTGCTTCTTTTATCATTTATTTATTTATTTATTTATTTATTGGAATAGAGTCTCGGTGTGTCACCCAGGCTGGAGTACAGTGGCACCATCATAATTCAATGTAGCCTAGAACTCCAGGGCTCAAGCAATACTTCTTCCTTGGCCTCCTGAGTGGCTGTGACTACAGGTGCATACTACCACTCCTGGCTATTTAAAAAGTGTTTTTTGATGTTTTTTTTTTTTTTTGTCTTGTTTTTAGAGAGAGAGGGGTGTCTAACTATGTTTCTGAGATTGGTGTAGCTTCTGACCTCAAGCAATTCTCCTGCCTTGGCCTCCCAAAGTGATAGGATTATAGGTGTGAGCCATCACACCCAGCTCTTTTATCCTTTAAATAGATAACTTGGTATGTTTAATTATTTCATGTTTATTCATATATTTTATGAATACTTACTGAGTAATTTATTATATGCATAGCATTGATATAATGCTTCAATGATATGAATGATACGGTGAATGCTGATGTGACATAGAGCAAGGTCCTTGTCCTCAAAGGAGTTACAATCTAGATATGAAGCATCCATACCAGGTTACCAAAAGACCTTATAAATATGCATGTTCCTGGGCCCATCCAAGACTCCCTGAATTTGAATCTCTGAGAATAAGGCACCACATCTAGTTTTTAAATGCATTTTTACAATGATTCTAAAGAACACTATGTTTGAGAACTAGTGCTCTGATGAGAGATCTAGGAAACAGACATAAATAATTCTATTACAAGGTAATCTGTTTGAAGTTTGTAGTTTGTGCCCCATGAAACCAATGTAAAACCCTTTCAGGAGCTCAGAGATCACTTGTAGCTGAGGGAATTTAGGAAAATTTCATGGACAAGGTCTCATATTAATTTTTATACCTGAGGGATGACTACACTAATATGTTATCTTTTATTCGTTCATTTATTTTCATTCCGATCTCTGACATACAAATCTCAGCTTTATTTTGGGAATGCTGGCCCTTTAATAGCAATGGCAAACACATTTTGGAAATTTGTGTTTCCATGAGTTTTTTCAAATTGGTCTCAAGATTTTGATTCTCCATTTGCTAGTCTCTTCCGTCAGAGCTTTTAAATCCAGACTTGAGAAACCCAAACTGCATTTACTTCTTCATCTACTTATATATGCTGTTCATATCCACATTGTGCTTGTGGGAGGATGAGAGCTATATAAATCCAAGGTATTATTATTATTATTACAATCTCATACTGCTGTTCTCTTTTGGCCCTTTATTTTATGCTTTCAACTTGACATAGTTTGAATTATGCTTAATCTGACATTCAATTTAATTCTATTTTAATATGCTTCTTATAAATAACAAAATGATTAATTATTGTAAGAAATAAACCAGTTCTATTTATTGCAAACTTCAATGGAGTAAGACAAATTACTCCTCTTAGCAGGGTCTTGAGGACACTCAAATTCAACACCTCTGTCCAGGTACATCTCTTCTGAGTGGATTTTATTTTTTTAAGGACATAAGGTCAATTAGCACTAGCAATTTTTTTTTCTTTATAGCTGTTACTACAAACCTGTTATTAGTGAAAGACAGAGGTACTGCTAATGAGGAACTTAAGGAAAAACTAAAGGTTATTCCATACAACAATGTAAAATCCTTTTCAGGAGATTATAGTGCTTTGGGTATCACTTAGCAGGTGTTTATCACCATCTCCTAATACTAAATCCTGTATTAATCAGTGTCCATTCAGAAAGGCAGAAAACACTGAATATTTTACATACATATATAGAGATACAGAGAGAGACTAATTCAGGGAATTAAGAGCTTATATAACCACTGGAAATTCTCTGGTAAAGGATGTCAAGAGACTGCTTTCAGAAAACATGGATATATGGGGATTCCAGGGAAGCCACTACCAATGATCTCAGCTGCCTGCTCACAGTGGGTGTGATCTCAGCTGCCTGCATTGTATCAGAAGCATGAGCCCACTGCAGTGAGAAAAATGGACTGAACAAGCTTGGTCTTGTCTTTGCTTTTTCCATTATTATCCATAGGCAAAAATATAGGCATTCTTTGGTTTTGTATCGTTAGAATGGTATACATTTTAAAATATGTGCTCTAAAATGTAAAATGTTTTCACTTAGCAATAAATTATGAGCATATTACTGTTATTATGTAATATGCACTGTAACTTTAAAGGCCATATGGCATTCTTTCATATGCATAAATCATAATTTATTAAGCATTATATTATTTACAGCAATAGGGGATAGTTCAAAAGTTCAGGCTCTGGAATTACATGGGTCTGTGTTTGAATCCTGGATTTGTCACTCACTGGCATTGTGATCTTGACAAGTCACTTAACTTCTCTAACCCTCAAGATGCTCATCTGTAAAACGGAACTGAAAATATTAACAAGCTTATAAGTTTGTCATGGACATTAAATAGATCATGCATAGCACAGTGCCTACTATATTACAAGCTCTCAATAAATATTGAGGATTGTTATTATTACTACCATTATATCATAACTCTTTTAAGAATGTCTCATTATTTCTTCTTCATAAATTCCTAGGAATTGCACTGCAGGCCCAAAGATAAACACATTTTTGCATGTTTTTGGGGTGGTGGGTGCATATAACAACTTGCCTTTCAAAAATATTGTGTAATTTATATTTGTATGAATAATTATATAAGTACCTATTTCACTACACTCACAATTACAGGGTAATATAATCCAATAATTATGAAACAGATTTTCAGCTGTCAAGTTGGTCTTGTTTTAATTTGTGTTTTGTTTCGTGTGTTTCTACTTTATGAAATGATTGTTAATTTCCATTTCCCATGTGTTTATTGGTGTATACTATTCTTCTTTACTGATTTATGGGTTTACAATGTATGTTAAATTATATATAATATATATGATCTTCCTTTGGTATGTGTTGTGACTATTATTTATTACTTACCTTTTAATTTTGTTTGTGGTGCTATTTGACATACCAATATTTAAAATTTTATGTGATCAAATCTGTCATGTTTTATCCATGTAGTTACTCTCTTCATGTTTAGACTTAGAACTAAGTCTTCTTATCCAACGAGCAGATAGCAAAATTTTCCTGAAATCACTTCATTTTGCAATATGTAAATCTAACTTTATATTTTTAGAAAATGTTCGCCATTTATGGCATCACCATAATTAAATCATCTACCCCAAGTACATTTTAATGTCATTGTTATTATATACCAAATATTTAAATATACTGGTTTACCCTCCTGGGCTTTCCAGTTTGTTTCATTGACATGTCTATTTCTGCTCTTTCTATTGTCAAAATATTTTAATATGATTCATTGTATAGTAGTGCAAATTCATCCTTTCCTTTGTGTAAACTTTAAAACATGTGAAGATTCAAAAATTATCCATGTGCTTTGGATTTGAATTGCATCAAATTTACATATCTGGGAATAATTAACATGTTTTTAATACAAGGTCTTTTCATTGTGGAAAATAATTTTTCTTTTTATAATTCTTTTGTATTTTCCATTTAAAATTTGTACTTTTCTCCATAGATGTTTCTGAACTGTTTTGGGGTAAAAGAGAATTTTTGATTATCAATATAAATGAAATGCATTTTGTATTTTGATTATTATTTACCTATTTCAGTCTGATATTATTTGACACTTTAAGAAAAAAGTTTACTATGAGAAGTGGAATCATGAAACAATTATAAATAGACATTGTCTTTCTTTGTCTTTTTCAGTGCTTCTTGCTTTGGATTCCCTTTTTTGCCTTGAATGTTAATTTTGACAACTCAGATTTTATTTTGTTTATATTTGCTTAGTTCATTTTTGTTTATTCTTTTACTTTTAATATTTCTGAATCACTTGGCTTTACATGTATGCCTTAGAGTAAACATGTAGTCTGTTCATATTCATGTAGTCCTTTCACAGTTTCGCAGGGGAGAAAGCTGAGATAAGCCTGATTTTGTTTGTAGACAAATAGCTTTTGGAAAAATTAAAAGACGTCTGGATACCTATAAGATTTTTTTTTCTTTATTTGTACAGGTAAAAAATATCAACGGTATGTGTTTAGAAGTTAGTCACTCGAAAGTAAATTTAGTCTGGTCTCTAGTGAACCATTCCATCTGCTGACTTAGGCCTTTATTCATCTCAGGAAAGCTTTCTTCTTTATATCTTTGCTTCTTGCTGCTTTTCCATTTGCTCTGTCTCTTCTTTAGGGGCAGTGATTATCTCTATGCCTTCCATCCTTGGTATGGTTCATTTTTATTTTATTATTTTCATTATTTTTATTTTTAATTTTTTTCAATAGGTTTTTGGGAACAGATGGTGTTTGGTTACATGAATAAGTTATTTAGTGGTGATTTCTGACTTTGGGGCACCCATCACTCAAACAGTGTACTGTGCCCAATGTGCAGTCTTTTATCCCTTGCCACCTCCCACCCTTTCCCCCGAGTCCCAAAAGCATCATGTATCATTCTTAGTCCTTTGTGTTCACATTGCTTAGCTCCCACTTGTAAGTGAAAACATATGATGTTTGGCTTTATATTCCTGAGTTACTTCACTTAGAATAACAGTCTCCAATTCCATCCATGTTGCTGTGAATGCCATTATTTCATTTTTTTTTTTTTGTGGCTGAGTAGTATTTCATGACATATATTCCATTGTTACATGTATATCACATTTCCTTTATTCACGTATTGATTGATGTGCATTTGGGCTGATTCCATATTTTTACTATTGAAACTGTGCTACAACAAACATGCATGTGCAAGTATCTTTCTAGTACAATGGCTTATTTTTATTGGGGTAGATATCTAGTAGTGGGATTGCTGGATCAAGTGGTAAGGAATCTTTTAGTTCTTTAAGGAATCTCCACACTATTTTCCATAGTGGTTGTACTAGTTTACATTCCTACGAACAATGTAAAAGTGCTCCTTTTTCACTACATCACCACCAATATCTGTTATTATTTTTATTATGCCAATCTTTGCAGGAGTGAGGTGGTATCGTATAGTGGTTTGGATTTACATTTCCCTGATAATTAGTGATATTGAGCATTTTTTCCCGTATGTTCGTTGGCCATCTGTATATCTTCTTTGGGAATTGTCTATTTATATCCTTAGCCCCCTTTTTGATGGGACTATTTGTTTTTCTCTTGCTGATTTGTTTGTGTTCTTTGTAGATTCTGGATATTAGTCCTTTGTAGGATGTATAGATTGTGAACATTTTCTCCCATTGAATTTGTAGATTGCTTTTGTCAGTATGATCATTTTCACAATATTGATTCTACTCATCCGTGAGCATGGGATGTGTTTCCATTTGTTTGTGTCATATATTATTCCTTTCAGCAGTGTTTTGTAGTTTTCATTGTAAAGGTCTTTCACCTCCTTGGTTAGGAATATTCCTGAGTATTCTGGGGTTTTTAATTTAGCTATTGTGAAAGGGGTTGAGTTCTTGATTTGATTCTCAGCTTGGTCGCTGTTGGTGTATAGCAGAGCTACTGATTTGTGTACATTAATTTTGTATCCTGAAACTTTGCTGAATTCATTTATCTGTTCTAGAAGCTTTTTGGATGAATTGTTTTCTAGGTATACAATTGTATCATCAGTGAATAGTGACAGTTTGACCTCCTCTTTACCAATTTGGATGCCCATTATTTCTTTGTCTTGTCTGATAGCTCTTGCTAGGACTTCCAGTACCATGTTGAGTAGAAATGGTGAGAGTGGGCATCTTTGTCTTGTTCCAGCTCTCAGTGGGAATGCTTTCAAATTTTCCCCATTCAGAATAATGTTGGCTGTGGGTTTGTCATAGGTGGCTTTTATTACCTTAAGGTATATCCCTTCTGTGTCAGTTTTGCTGAGGGTTTTAGTCATAAAAGGGTACTGGATTTTGTCAAATGTTTTTTTCTGCATCTTTTGATATAATCATGTGACTTTTGTTTTTAATTCTGTTTATGTGGTGTATCATATTTATTGACTTATGTATGTTAAACCTTCCCTGCATCTGTGGTATGAAGCCCACTTGATCTTTTTGATATGCTGTTGTATTTGATTAGCTAGTATTGTTTTTGTTGAGGATTTTAACATCTATGTTCATCAGGGATATTGGTCTGTAGTTTTCTTTCTTTCTTTTTTTTGTTATGTTCTTTCCTGTTTTTGGTGTTAGGGTAATATTGGCTTCATAGAATGATTTAGGGAGAATTCCTTCTCCTCTTTATCTATCTCTTGGAATAGTGTCAATAGAACTCGTGCCAATTATTTGAATGTCAGATAGAATTCAGCTGTAAATCCATCTGGTCCTGACCTTTTTTTTTTTTTGACAATTTTAAAAATTACAGTTTTAATCTCACTGCTTGTTATTGATCTGTTCATAGATTCTGTATCATCCTTGTTTAATCTATAAGGCTTGTATATTTCCAGGAATTTATCCATCTCCTCTAGGTTTTCTAGTTCATGTGCATAATGTGTTCCCAGTAGCCTTGAATAATCTTTTGTATTTGTATAGTATCAGTTGTGATAGCTCCTGTTTTGTTTCTAATTGGACTTATTTGAATCTTTTCTTCTTTGTTACTTCTTTTCTTCTGCTGGGTTTGGGTTTGGGTTGTTTTTGTTTCCCTAGTCCCATGAGGCATGACCTTAGATTGTCTACTTGTGCTTTTTGATGTAGGCATTTAATGCTATAAACTTTCCTCTTAGCACTGGTTTTGCTGTATCCCAAAGGTTTTGATAGGTTGTGTCACTATTATTGTTCAGTTCAAAGAATGGTTTAATTTCCATCTTGATTTCATTGTTGACCCAATGATCATTCAGGAGCAGGTTATTTAATTTCCATGATTTTGCATGGTTTTGAGGGTTCCTTTTGGAGTTGATTTCCAATTTTTTTCACTGTGCTCTGAGATTACCTGATATAATTTCAATTTCCTTTAATTTACTGAGACTTGTTTTGTGGTCTATCATATGGTCCATCTTGGTGAGTGTTCCATGTGCTAGTAAATGGAATGTATATTCTATAATTGTTGGGTAGAATGTTCTGTAAATATCTGTTAAGTACATTCATTTTAGGGTACAGTTTAAGTCCATTGTTCCTTTGTTGACTTTCTGTCTTGATGATCTGTCTAGTGCTGTCAGTGGAGTACTGAAGTCCTCCTCCACTTTTGTTGTCTTATTGTCTATCACATTTCTTAGGTCTATTAGTAATTGTTTCATAAATTTGGGAGCTCCAGTGCTACATGCATATATATTTATAATTTTGATATTTTCTTCTTGGACTGGTCTTTTTTATCATTATATAATGTCCTACTTTGTCTTCTTTAACTGTGTTGCTTTAAAGTTTGTTTTGTCTGTATAAGAATAGGTATTCCTGATTGCTTTTGGTGTCTGTTTGCATAGAATATCTTTTTCTACCCCTTTACCTTTTTTTTTAAGTTTATGTGAGTCCTTATGGGTTAGGTGAGTCTCCTGAAGACAGCAGAAACTTGATGGTGGATTCTTATCTGTTCTGCCATTCTATATATTTTAAGTGGAGCATTTAGGCCCTTTATATTCAATGTTAGTATTGAGATATGAGGTGCTATTATATTTATCATGCTGTATTTATTGGGCTATTTGCTGCCTGAATAATTTGTGGGTTTTTCATTGTGTTATTGTTATATAGGTCGAGATTTATACTTTAAGGAGGTTCTATTTTGGTGTATTTAGAGGATTGGTTTTAAAATTTAAAACTCCTTTTAGCAGTTCTTTTAGTGTTGGTTGGTAGTGGTGAATTCTCTTACCATTTCTTTGTCTGGAAACCACTATCTTTTCTTCATTTATGAAGCTTAGTTTCACTGGCTACAAAATTCTCGGCTGATAATTGTTTTGTTTAAGGAGGCTAAAAATAATACCCCAAATCCTTTTAGCTTGTAGGGTTTCTGCTGATAAATCTGCTGTTAATCTGATAGGCTTTCCTTCATAGGTTACCTGATGCTTTTGCCTCATAGCTCTTAAAATTCCTTCCTTTGTCTTGACTTTAGATAGCCTGATGACTAAGTAACTTGATCTTTGATGACTAAGGCATCTTTGATGACCTTGATGACTAAGGCAATGATCTTTTTGCAATGAATTTCCTGGGTGTTCTTTGGGTTTCTTGTATTTGGATAGCTAGAGCTCTAGCGAGGATGGGGAAGTTTTTCTGGATTATTCCCTCACATGTATTTCCCAAACTTTTAGATTTATCTTCTTCCTCTGGAACACCAATTATTCTTAGGTTTGGACATTTAACATAGTTAGAAACTTCTTGAAGGCTTTGTTCATTTTTTAAAATTCTTTTCTCTGTGTCTTTGACTAATTGGGTTAATATAAAGGCCTTATCTTCAAGCTCTGAAGTTCTTTCTTCTGCTTGTTCAATTCTGTTGCTGACTTTCCAGCGCATTTTGCATTTCTCTAATATGTCCTTGATCTCCAGAAGTTGTGATTGCTTTTTATTTACACTATTTCACTAAAACATTTTTCCTTCATATCCTGTGTCATGTTTTGATTTCTTCAAGCTGAATTTAATCTTTCTGTGGTTCTTCCTTGATTAGCTTAATAATCGACCTTCTGAATTCTTTTTCTGATAAGTCAGAGATTTTGTCTTCGTTTGGATCCACTGCTGGTGAGCTGGTATGATCTTTTAGGGGTGTTTAAAAACCTTGTTTTGTCATGTTACAAAAATTGTTTTTTTGACTCCTTCTCATTTTGATTAACTATGTCAGAGGGAAGACCTGGGATTCAAGGGCTGTTGTTCAGATTCTTTTGTCCCACATTGTGCTCCCTTGATGTGATGTTCTTTCCCTTCCCCTAGGAAGGGGCTTCCTGAGAGCCAAATGCTGAGCCAAAATTATTTTTGCTCTTCTAGGTCTAGCAACGCAGCAGAGCTACTGGGTTCTGGGGTGGTACTAGAGAGCATCTTCCAGAAGTCCTGTGATGTGATCCATCTGCAAGTCTCACAGCTATGGATACCAGCATCTTCGCCAGTGGAAGTAGCAGGGGAGTGAAGTGTACTCTGTGAGGGTCCTTGGTTGTGTTTTGTTTAGTGCACTAGTTTTGTGTTAGTTGGCCTCCAGCCAGGAGGTGGCACTTTCAAAAGTGCATCAGCTGTAGTCCTGTAAGGAGAATGCAAACTTACCCTAGGGATATCTGGTTAAACATTCAGGTTTCTCAGGTGGTGATCAGGACAATAGAGCTCCCAAGTGATTATGATCTCTGTCTTCAGCTACCAGGGAAGAGAGAGAAAGACCACCCAGTGGGGGCAGGTATAGTAGGCATGTCTGAGCTCAGCCTCTCCGTGGGTGGGGATTTCTGTGTTTGCTGTGGGGGTTGAATCTATGCTTCCCAGTCCAATGAAGTTATATTCCTGGGGGATTATGGCTGCCTCTGCTAAGTCATACTGGTTGCCAGGGAAGTGGGAGAAAGCTAGCAGTCACATACCTCACCCTGCTGCCACATAGCCTGCAGTCCAAAAGGCCAGTCTCATTCCCAGCATGCCTCCCCCAACAGCACCCAGTCTATTTCCAGAAGCTGGTGACCATAGCTGAGAACTTGCCCTATATCAGGAGCCTCCCAGTTGAAAAAGCAAACAGACTCAGTTTTTTGGTGTCTTAGGGAACCTGAGCATCTGGGAGTTTTTTGCTTGTTTTTCATTTCAATATACTCTGTGTGTTATAACTGGGCATATTCCAGCACTTACTCACCCTACTAGATGCCACATACTGAACCATACCTGCATATTTACTTATCTGTTTTCCTTGTTGGGCACTTCTCTGGATATCACAAGGGCCATCCTGTGTTATCTGTGGTTTTATCGCCAGTGCTCAGAACATAATCACCATTTTTTCTTTGTCTTTTCTTTCTTTTCTTTTTTTGATGTGGGTGCTCACTCTGTCATGTAGGCTAGAGTGCACTGGCATACTTAAAGATCACTGCAGCCTTGAACTCCTGGGCTCAGGCAATCCTTCTACATCAGCCTCTTGAATAGCAGGAACTATAGGTACACAGCACCATAACCAGCTATTTTTTTCTACCTTTTCAATGGACAGAGCTAGAAAAATAGATTGTGATTTTATACTCATATTTTCAATTCCAATTTGTGAGTTTTAGTTAATTTCTTTAAGTTTTTGTTATTTTAATCTGATGCTGAAAATCATAGGTTTTTATAGTGCAAATATGATTACTTCTTTACTATATGTACCTTCAAAACAATAATATAAATATGTTATTGCTAACAAAGTATTTACAAATGTAAGTTGAAAATCCTCTGCAGTTATTTTTTTTTAAATGTTTTATCCTTCAAGTGCATCCCACTGGGGATGTCTAACCAATCTACTGTGTGTAAAAGTCTCTTGAAATGATTATTTTTGTGGTTATACCAATAACCTGATATATAATTAAGCTTATTCATTTCATTTTTAACAGTTGCTTTTCTAACTTAATTTTGTTTTATAATTACATAAGGCATTTAAATTACAATGCAAAAACAGAAACAAGGTGCATTAGGAGAAATCTAGTTTCTCTCTCTACCCTTCTCTCTCTCTCTCTCTCTCTCTCTCTCTCCTTATAGGTAACTGCTTTGTAAAAATAGCTTTTCATTTATTCTTGCATTGTATCTTTTAAAAAATATAAGCAAATATACATATAGATATCCATAATTCATAACTTTTCTCACTTTCTTATATAAACCTAGTATAATTTAACACACTGTTCTGTACCCCACTTTTTTTTTACAAAACAATGTATTCTTGAGATCACTCCATAGTGGTATAGGGAGCTCTACCTCATTTCTTATAGCTGCAAGGTACTCCATGGTGTGGATATTCCAGTTTATTAACATAGTCCCTTATTGATAAACATCTGGAGTGTTTCCAGTGTTTTGTTATTACAAATAGTGGTGTACTGACTAATTTTCAGCATATGCCATTTTATATTTTTGACAATGTATCTTTGGGATAAACCCAGAGGAGGGATGGCTGGGTCAAAGAGTAAATGAATAAGTACGTTGTTAAATCTTACCAAATTCTCCTCTATAGGAAGTGTATCATCCTGTATTCCTTCCAGATATGTATGAAAGGGCCTACTTTCCCACAGCCAAAGAGAGTGATCTTACCAAAGTTTTGGATTTTTTCCAATTTGACAGGTGAAAAATTGTATCAAAACATAAATTTAATTTGCATTTTTGTGCCTCAAATGTTTAAGAAATATTTTCATTTATTTTACTGTAAACTGTCTTGTAATATCTCTTGCCTATTTTTCCGTAGGGTTATGGCAAAAGGGATTTTTGAGAATGCAAAGAGTGGCACCGCATGTCATTCTTTGATGTAAAGATAAAATCTAGGTGGATAATATTTACAAATAAGGTACAAAGAACAAAAAGAACATCAGCTAGGTGGGATAAAGGGCTTGCTAAAGTTAAATCAATACTTAATCTATATCTTGTCACCATAACATTTAAATCTTCAATAGTTTGTTTGCACAAAATTCTCTTGAGACATCCTACCTTTAAAAGATTGGTATTATCCTCTCTGAAATGTAACCCTTAACCTTGGAACAATGTTAATGGCAATGGTTGTTTCGCTATGTTTGTCAGAGGAAATTGAAATTGCTTGTCAGCCTTGCAATATTAAATCAAAGACAATCTCAAAGATATTATTGCCATTTTCCCAACCTATATACACATTTGTATATTTTCTTGCTAATCAGACAAGTATCCTTATTTAGTTTTAGTTCTTTTGTTTTCTTTTCTTTTCTTTGTATAGCTCTATGGATGTAACAAAATGATGGTTAGAGCAGATTAATTATTAAATGCAAAAGGAAAATCTTATAATATTATTAAAAAATATGTTGTAACATTTTTTGCTACCTTACATTCTGTGGCTCAGCCAATTTCCTTCTTAAATCAAATTGTTTTATCTTTCAATCCATCTGCTTATTTCAGGGTTTAAATTTCCTCAAATTCTGTTCTGTACAAAGCAGATACTATTTTAAATTAAACTTCTGTTTCCTATAGTAAATCTTTTTCAAAAGTATGCTCATCACCTACCACTTTCTTCACTTTTTTTTGGTTTTATACTGCAGCACAATTTCATTTGCTTTGTATTGATTTCAAGTCATATTAACTGATTTTTGAATAAGAAGGTTATATCTCAGTTTGAAGTGTCCCAAACATATGAGTTGATTCTCTTTGTATTCTTTATCTGTGTGCTGCACAGATAATGATTATATGCTATCTTAAACTGAATGACTAATTGATATAAATTTAAATTAGTATTGTGATATAATTGGCAGAAATATGTGGGAAAGGAAATGAGTAAGCAGACTTGTTTGATAATTTCAATTGGAATTTGAGAAGAGGTATTTTAGTGCCTTTGTTCAAGTTCTGCACTTACTTTAAAGACAGTTTGCAAACTTTCTGACAACAGTTCTTTAGGTGAAGCTAACTAATAAATGTTTGAGAAAGCTAACTGTGCTTTTTGATACTGAGTTTTGCTCTTTTTCCATAAAAATTACTGTCAGAACACTTTCCTGAGACATCTGACTGCTTATGATTCTATAGTAGATGGTTGAAGATGAAATTACTTCTGCAATATAAATAATATTTAAATGGATAGACACTAAATTTTATTGAATGAATAAAACCATCAAACGCGTAGGCCTGAAAACAGTAAAACTAAATTCTGCTTGACCAGTTCCTACTTACCTTTCTGATCTCTGTTTAAAATTCATTTTCCCTGAAAGAGCTTTACTGAGCATATACCTTCCAGACCAAATAATTCTTATTAATACACTCATATAATCTATAGCACTCCTTAATTACATTCATAGTTGCAAATTAACTATTTGCTGATCATTTCTTTAATGTTTATGTTGCTCACTAGACTTTAAATACCAATAGAAACAGAATTTTCTTGCATATTTTATTCTCCACTCTAGGGCCTGATGCCTAGCACAGTTTCCGACACTTAAGAAATACTGTTTGTCTTTGTTTGTCTGCTTTTTGTGGCAACATCTCACTCTGTCACCCAGGCTAGAGTACAGTGGTATGATCTCGGCTCACTGCAACCTCCACCTCCTGGGTTCAAGAGATTCTCCTTCCTCAGCCTTCCAAGTAGCTGAGATTCTGCTTGGCTAATTTTTGTATTTTTAGTAGAGACAGGGGTTTCACCATGTTGTCCAGGCTGGTCTCAAACTCCTGACCTCAAGTGATCAGCCTGCCTTGGCCTCCCAACGTCTTGGGATTACAGGAGTGAGCTACTGCACCTGGCCAGAAATACTATTTGAATAGCAGATGAATATAAGGTAGAAATATTAAATCACATTCTACAGATAAATTGAGGATAAGAAGTAAAGAGATATGTTTAAAATGGAGGGATTGAATTTGGACTGGATGGGCTGGGAGCTTGACATAGGGGATAGAGTATGAGATTTAGAGACAGAAGGATTCAGGTCCTTAAATCGCTACTTAGTAGCTTTGTAACTTTGAGAAAGCTTCTCTCCTCTGTGACGTGTACTTTCTGTGTTTATAAAATGAATGGAGAAAATCAAATGTTATTAAAAATTGTATATGATTCTAGCCATCCTTTAGGTTAACTTCTGCTTTCTCATATCTAAAAATGTTTCATAGAGTTATTGTATATATTAAATAAGATAATGTGTGTTGGTTTTTTCTTTCTACGTCTTCTTCACTAAGCAGTTTCCAGAACTCCTTTGAACCTCTCTGCCTTCTTACAGCAGTTTTATCTTTTGATAGCTCCAACATCACGGGAATTCCCCAGAAACCTTTAGAAAAGTGTCAGATAGGAAGCATTCAATTGTGGAATGCATTCCTGAATCTTTACAAATGCATACCCCATCCCATCTGTCAGAGGATAGAGAAGCCTCACACAGCAGAGGAAAAAAAGCCTTTACTAAGTAGTCTCCTGTCTCTTAATTTGAACATGAAACGGTACCCAGCACTGGCCTTATTCTGAATGGTACTTTCTATTCTCTAAATTGCAATTCTTGTCTCCTTCCATTTAATATTGGATAGATGTACTTATTTTCCCTTGTGTTCCAAATGTATTTATTGGCTACGAAGTTGTTTTTCCAGGCTAAATTAAAATGCTACTTTCCTCCATTAAGACAGCAAATTTCCCTGTTTGCATGTTGCCAGGTGATGGATATATTGAAGAGTATTTGTGATGAAATTCTGCCTCTTGCAAGCAGGATAACAACAAGAAAACCTAGAGGAATGGAGCATCTGTTTCCTTGGACTTTTGTTAAACTACCATATTGGAAAGAAAGTCACCTGAGACAGCTATGTCCTCCCAGCTTTGCTTAGTCCAGGTAGAAGACACTTAGGGAGTTTCTTTGGGAGAAGCTACCAGATTGTAGAGAAGTAGCTACAGTAGGGGATAGACCACACAGAGAATGCACCATCTTTATACCTCAGTGCCACTCATTCCAAGAATAATTTCTTACCTAATGATCATGTGTGCATTCAACAGAATATAATAAATCCCCATTCTTTGCAAAAAACTATCTAACCTAAGTCAACACGCTGGGGGGAATTCAATAGTAGCATAAGAAAAATGAGCATCTACCTTGAGAAAACTCCAGACATCTACAAGAAATTATGAGATTAGAAAGGCTAAGTTAAAGGATTTGTATATCAAGCAATGACAAAGTTCAAGAGAAAAGAAAGCACAAGTAAATTGATGTTGACAGGGACAGCTTGCTTGTGAGTTCAGGTGGTGTGGGTATGGGTACCAGAAAACAGCACATGGTATACAATGAAACGATTACTGTGTGTAGCTTTGTTAAAAGAAATTATTTGGTTTCAATATAATTTTAAACATTCTTCATAAAAATAGAATTCTGGTTTCTTTAAGAAAGGTACAGGTATATAATAGATTATTAAAAACTGCAAAGTCTCTAGTGGGAAGGGCAATAATCTCTTTAAAGGAAAATAAAACATTGGCTTAAAATAAGGACATTGGGAAGGGACGTAACAAAAGTCAATGAATTGGGATTTTATGTAGTTGTGGATCGTTTAGTAACGTTTTCTAGACTGGAGCAAAAACAAAGAATCATGTAGAAAGAAATGCAGTAGGTAACCCTCTTTGGAGTGTTTTTTTTTTTTGGAAAGTGCACTAAAGAGTAAGTTGGAAGAGTAAGAGGATTTGGTGCCTTCTCACTCAGAGGAGCAGGAAATTACCTAGCTATTTCACATCTATCGAGCAGTTACTGTGTGCCAAACACTGTGCCAAGTGCCTTGAATACACTATTTCATTCAGAGTCCTTGATAGTCTTGAAAGGAAAAACTTCCTGTTGGACCTCTACATTAGATCCAAGGTAATGCCATTCAACTAGTACCAGCCTCAGATATGCAGGCGTAGTATCTGGGGAGACTCATTCTCCGTGGGGCTGGCATTGCAAATGAGACTTAAAAGAAGAGTGGCACATTTGCAATATATGTTTAGGCTGGGAACAGTGAGATGAGAGGCCAAAAAGATGGCTCACCGTAGAGAGCCTTAAGTGCCAAGTGTGTGGGTTTTAGTTATTTATTTTCTTTTTTTTCTGAGATTAAATAATGGAGTATAAATTTAGTTGTTGGTCAGAGAGCACAGTTAGTATATTAGGAGTCTTTTTTTTTTTTTTTTTTTTTGAGACGGAGTTTCGCTCTTGTTACCCAGGCTGGAGTGCAATGGCGCGATCTCGGCTCACCGCAACCTCCGCCTCCTGGGTTCAGGCAATTCTCCTGCCTCAGCCTCCTGAGTAGCTGGGATTACAGGCACGTGCCACCATGCCCAGCTAATTTTTTGTATTTTTAGTAGAGACGGGGTTTCACCATGTTGACCAGGATGGTCTCGATCTCTCGACCTCGTGATCCACCTGCCTCGGCCTCCCAAAGTGCTGGGATTACAGGCTTGAGCCACCGCGCCTGGCCAAGGACTCTTGTAATAATTAGTTTTTCTTAGGAAAAGGGGGAAAGGGTTATTTTCTCATATTTGATTCTGTACATTTAGACAAAATTTAGGACGTGGAGGAGGAGGTTATGAAGCTCTTGAAGGTCTTGCTGAAAACATTTTAAAATTGTTTTCCCAACATTTGTTTTTTTCCATTCATTTATTCTCTTACTTGACAAATATTAGCTGAGCACCTATAATGTGCTAGGCTTTATATAAGTTGCTGGGTTTATGACAAAGTTTAAGATACAGTTCCTGACCTAAAGTATTTCAGAGATGAATTAGGATACAGCAAATATTTTGATGAGATGAGCAAAAGAATGGGTGGGAGACAGAAGAGAGGATCAGCCCAGTCTCAGGGTTTAGTGGCATCTCAATTTTACAACTAAGAATTCTAACAGTGAGAAAAATAGAAGCTCAATTTGATTTTTTGTCATGTCCTACTTCCCTTCTGAGCACTCCATCTCTCCAGGATATATGATTTGAAAGTCTATTATTTCAAGAACAAGGGCATTTGTCAGCATTTATGTCCAGAGGGTCAGTCAGTAGTAGCAGTAGAGGGAAGACCTTTAAGAGGGCTAACTGCTGCATGTGCAAAGATAGGATTAAAAGAATTCTCTTCAGATATCTCATCTTCAGAGATCAGTGCCCAAGAATAGCCAGAAAGAATATTAAGTCTTAGAAGTAACTTCCTACGAATGATGGATATGGTGGCAGATTGCATGGCGCTGGGAAAACCACCATCAGTTACTCAGAAGAGGAAGTTTTTAAGGTCTGAGATATCGTTTTGGCACACTGCATAGGGCAGACAACTGCCTTCCCTGTATTGTATGTCTTGTGCTAACAATGGTAATAAGTCCTAGTTCAAACATTTTAGGCAAGAAAAGGAAGGAAATTAACATGTATTGATTGTCTGCTGTGCTGTTTTCACATGTAAACTCACGATAATCCTGGGAGACAGGAATCAAAAGTCTCTCTATTATTATTATTATTATTATTATTATTATTATTTTATTGCATTTTAGGTTTTGGGGTACATGTGAAGAACATGCAAGATGTTGCATAGGTACACACATGGCAGTGTGGTTTGCTGCCTTCCGTCCCCTTGCCTGTATCTGTCATTTCTCCCCATGCTATCTCTTCCCACCTCCCCACCCCCATCCCTCCCCCATTTTCCCCCAATGGACCCCAGTGTGTAGTGCTCCTCTCCCTGTGTCCATGTGTTCTCATTGTTCAACACCCGCCTATGAGTGAGAAGATGTGGTGTTTGATTTTTTTGCTCTTGTGTCAGTTTGCTGAAAATGATGGTTTCCAGGTTCATCCATGTCCCTACAAAGGACGTGAACTCATCGTTTTTGATGGCTGCGTAATATTCCATGGTGTATATGTATCATATTTTCCCTATCCAGTCTATCATTGTTGGGCATTTGGGTTGGTTCCAGGTCTTTGCTATTGTGAACAGTGCTGCAATGAACATTTGTGTGCATGTGTCCTTATAGTAGAATGATTTATAATCCTTTGGATATATACCCAGTAATGGGATTGCTGGGTCAAATGGCATTTCTATTTTTAGGTCCTTGAGGAATCGCCACACTGTCTTCCACAATGGTTGAATTAATTTACATTCCCACCAACAGTGTAAAAGTGTTCCTATTTCTCCACATCCTCTCCAGCATCTGTTGTTTCCAGATTTTTTAATGATCGCCATTCTAACTGGTGTGAGATGGCATCTCAGTGTAGTTTTGATTTGCATTTCTTTAATGACCAGTGATGATGAGCATTTTTTCATATGTTTGTTGGCCTCCTGTATGTCTTCTTCTGTAAAGTGTCTGTTCATATCCTTCGCCCATTTTCGAATGGGCTTGTTTGTTTTTTTACTGTAGATCTGTTTTAGTTCTTGGTAGATTCTGGATATCAGCCCCTTGTCAGATGGGTAGACTGCAAAAATTTTTTCCCATTCTGTTGGTTGCCGATTCACTCTATTGACTGTTTCTTTTGCCGTGCAGAAGCTGTGGAGTTCGATTAGGTCCCATTTGTCTATTTTGGCTTTTGTTGCCATTGCTTTTGGCGTTTTGGTCATGAAGTCCTTGCCTATGCCTATGTCTTGAATAGTTTTGCCTAGATTTTCTTCTAGGGTTTTTATGGTGTTAGGTCTGATGTTTAAGTCTTTAATCCATCTGGAGTTAATTTTGGTGTAAGGTGTCAGGAAGGGGTCCTGTTTCTGCTTTCTGCACATGGCTAGCCAGTTTTCCCAACACCATTTATTAAATAGGGAGTCCTTTCCCCATTGCTTGTTTTTGTCAGGTTTGTCAAAGATCAGATGGTTGTGGGTATGTTGTATTTCCTCTGAGGCCTCTGTTCTGTTCCATTGGTCTGTATCTCTGTTTTGGTACCAGTACCATGCTGTTTTGATTACTCTAGCCTTGTAGTACAGTTTGAAGTCCAGTAGTGTGATGCCCCCTGCTTTGTTCTTTTTGCTTAGAATTGACTTGGCTCTGCGGGTTCTCTTTTGGTTCCATATGAAGTTTAAGGTGTTTTTTTCCAGTTCTGTGAAGAAGGTCTTTGGTAGCTTGGTGGGAATAGCATTGAATCTGTAAATTACTTTGGGCAGTATGGCCATTTTCACGATGTTGATTCTTCCTAACCATGAACATGGAATGTTTCTCCATCTGTTTGTATCCTCTCTTATTTCGTTGAGCAATGGCTTGTAGTTCTCCTTGAAGAGGTCCTTTATGTTCCTTGTTAGTTGTATTCCTAGGTACTTTATTCTCTTTGTAGCAATTGTGAATGGCAGTTCGTCCTTGATTTGGCTCTCTTTAAGTCTGTTACTGGTATATAGGAATGCTTGTGATTTTTGCACGTTGATTTTGTATCCTGAGACTTTGCTGAAGTTGTTTATCAGTTTCAGGAGATTTTGGGCTGAGATGATGGGGTCTTCTAGATATACAATCATGTCATCTGCAAACAGAGACAATTTGATTTCCTCCTTTCCAATTTGGATACCCTTTATTTCTTTTGCTTGCTCTATTTCTTTTTCTTGCCTGATTGCTCTGGCTAGAACTTCCAGTACTATGTTGAATAGGAGTGGTGAGAGAGGGCACCCTTGTCTAGTGCCAGATTTCAAAGGGAATGCTTCCAGTTTTTGCCCATTCAGTATGATATTGGCTATTGGTTTGTCATAAATAGCTTTTATTGTTTTGAGATACGTTCCATCAATACCTAGTTTATTGAGGGTTTTTAGCATAAAGGGCTGTTGAATTTTGTCAAAGGCCTTCTCTGCATCAATTGAGATAATCATGTGGTTTTTGTCTTTGGTTCTGTTTATGTGGTGAATTACGTTTATGGACTTGCATATGTTGAACCAGCCTTGCATCCCCGGGATGAATCCTACTTGATTATGGTGGATGAGCTTTTTGATATGCTGTTGCAATCGGTTTGCCAGTATTTTATTGAAGATTTTTGCATCTATGTTCATCATGGATATTGGCCTGAAATTTTCTTTTCTTGTTGAGTCTCTGCCGGGTTTTGGTATCAGGATGATATTTGTCTCATAAAATGATTGGGGAAGGATTCCCTCTTTTTGGATTGTCTGGAATAGTTTCAGAAGGAATGGTATCAGCTCCTCCTTGTATGTCTAGTAGAATTCGGCTGTGAACCCATCTGGACCTGGGCTTTTTTTGGGTGGTAGGCTCTTAATTCCTGCCTCGACTTCAGACCTTGTTATTGGTCTATTCAGGGTTTCCGCTTCTTCCAGGTTTAGGCTTGGGAGGATGCAGGTGTCCAGGAATTTATCCATTTCTTCCAGGTTTACTAGTTTATGTGCATAGAGTTGTTTGTAATAATCTCTGATGATGGTTTGGATTTCTGTGGAATCTGTGGTGATATCCCCTTTATCGTTTTTTTATTGCATCAATTTGGTTATTCTCTTTTCTTTTTAATTAATCTGGCTAGTGGTCTGTCTCTTTTGTTGATCTTTTTGAAAAACCAGCTCCTGGATTTATTGATTTTTTGAAGAGTTTTTTGTGTCTCTATTTCCTTCAGTTCTGCTCTGATCTTAGTTATTTCCTGTCTTCTGCTAGGTTTTGAGTTTTTTTGATCTTGCTCCTCTAGCTCTTTCAATTTTGATGATAGGGTGTCAATTTTAGATCTCTCCTTTCTTCTCATGTGGGCACTCATTGCTACATATTTTCCTCTAGAGACTGCTTTAAATGTGTCCCAGAGATTCTGGTATGTTGTGTCTTCGTTCTCATTGGTTTCGAAGAACATCTTTATTTCTGCCTTCGTTTCATTGTTTATCCAGTCAACATTCAAGAGCAAGTTGTTCAGTTTCCATGAAGCTGTGCGGTTCTGAGTTAGTTTCTGCATTCTGAGTTCTAACTCGATTGCACTGTGGTCTGAGAGACTGTTTGTTATAATTTCCGTTCTTTTTCATTTGTTGAGGAGTGATTTATTGCCAATTATGTGGTCAATTTTAGAGTAGGTGTGATGTGATGCTGAGAAGAATGTATATTCTGTGGATTTGGGGTGGAGAGTTCTGTAAATGTCTATTAGGTTTGCTTTTTCCAGGTCTGAGTTCAGGTCCTGGATATCCTTGTTGATTTTCTGTCTGGTTGATCTGTCTAATATTGACAATGGGGTGTTAAAGTCTCCCATTATTATTGTGTGGGAGTCTAAGTCTCTTTGTAAGTCATTAGGAACTTGCCTTATGTATCTGGGTGCTCCTGTATTGGGTGCGTATATATTTAGGATCATTAGCTCTTCTTGTTGCAGTGATCCTTTTACCATTATGTAATGTCCTTCTTTGTCTCTTTTGATCTTTGTTGCTTTAAAGTCTATTTTATCAGAGATGAGAATTGCAACTCCTGCGCTTTTTTTGCTCTCCATTTGCTTGGTAGATCTTCCTCCATCCCTTTATTTTGAGCCTTTGTGTATCCTTGCATGTAAGATGGGTTTCCTGGATACAGCACACTGATGGGTTTTGGCTTTTTATCCAATTTGCCAGTCTGTGTCTTTTGATTGGGGCATTTAGTCCATTTTCATTTAGGGATAGTATTGTTATGTGTGAATTTGATGCTGTCATTTTGATGCTACCTGGCTGTTTTGTTGGTTAGTTGATGCAGATTCTTGATTGTGTTGATGCTCTTTTACTATTTGGTGTGTTTTTGGAGTGGCTGGTACTGGTTGTTCCTTTATATGTGTAGAGCCTCTTTCAGGAGTTCTTGTAGAGCAGGTTTGGTGGTGATGAAATCTCTGAGTGCTTGCTTGTTCACAAAGGATTTTATTTTTCCTTCACTTGTGAAGCTTAGTTTGGCTGGATAGGAGATTCTGGGTTGAAAGTTCTTTTTTTTAGGGATGTTGAATATTGGCCCCCAGTCTCTTCTGGCTTGTAGGGTTTCTGCTGAGAGATCTGCTGTGAGTCTAATGGGCTTCCCTTTGTGGGTAACCGGACCTTTCTCTCTGGCTGCCCTTAGCATTTTCTCTTTCATTTCAACCCTGTTGAATCTGACGATTATGTGCCTTGGGGTTGCTCTTCTTGAGGAATATCTCTGTGGTGTTCTCTGTATTTCCTGGATTTGAATATTGGTCTGCCTTGTTAGGTTGGGGAAGTTTTCCTGGATAATATCCTGAAGAGTATTTTCCAGCTTGGATTCATTCTCTTCATCACATTCAGGTACACCTATCAGACGTAGATTAGGTCTTTTCACATAGTCCCACATTTCTTGAAGATTTTGTTCATTCCTTTTTGTGCTTTTTTCTCTGTTCTTGCCTTCTCTTTTTATTTCATTGAGTTGATCTTCGACCTCTGATATCCTTTCTTCTGCTGGTCAATTCGGCTGTTGAAGCTTGCGCATGCTTCACGAAGTTCTTGTGTTGTGTTTTTCAGCTCCATCAATTCACTTATATTTCTCTCTATGCTGTCCATTCTCGTTAGCATTTCGTCCAGTCTTTTTTCTAGGTTCCTAGTTTCTTTGCATTGGGTTAGAACATGTTCTTTTAGCTCACTGTAGTTTCTTACTACCCACCTTCCGAAGTCTGATTCTGTCATTTCATCACCCTCCTTCTCCATCCGGTCTGGTTCCCTTGCTGGTGAGGAGTTGTGATCCCTTTTAGGAGGAGAGGTGTTCTGGTTTTGGGAGTTTTCATCCTTTTTGCACTTGTTTCTTCCCATTTTTGTGGGTTTATCCACCTGTTGTCTTTGTAGTTACTGTCTTTCAGATTGAGTCTCTGAGTGAGCTTCTAGTTCGTGGATGCTGAAGTTACTTCTTTTTTTTTTTTTTTAAGCTTTCCTTCTAACAGTCTGTCCCCTCTGCCGTAGGACTGCTGAGTTCCTCTCTGGGCCCTGCTTGCCTGGGGATCACTTGCAGCAGCTGCAGAACAGTAAGGGTTGCTGCCAGTTTCCTCTTCCGCTATCTTTGTCCCAGAAGGATGCTCGCCTACTGTCAGTCCATTCTCTCCTTTATGAGGCGAGTCTTTGGATCTATGGGGGTCAGGGAGCTACTTGAGGAGACAGTCTATCTTTTATTGGGGCTTAAATCCTGAGCTGTGAGCTCCGTTGTTTGTTCAGAGCTGCTGGGCAGGTACATTTAGGTCTGCTGCAGCTGAACTCATAAAGCACTTTTTGTTCCCAGGTGCTCTGTCCCAGGGAGTTGGGGCTTTATGAGTTTCCGTTGCGCTACTGCCTTTTTTGATTTTTCTTTCAGGTCTGACCTGCCCAGCTAGCAGCATGCCTAGCCACTGTCTGCCTGCAGAGGCTTTGCTGAGCTGCTGTGGGCTCCGCCCAGCTGCCCTGTTCTCTTCTCTGCAGTCCTGTTTATATGGGCATAGTTAGAACTGTCTCAGCAATGGTGGCCCCGCCTCTGTTATGGTGGACTCTCTCTGTTGTGGCAGGTTGCCTTGGCAATGGCGGGTTGCCTCGGTGACTGCGGCCTGCCTCCCTAGTGGTGGAGAGTCTCAGCAATTGCGGACACCCCTCCCCCACCGAGGCGGACCGTCCTGGGTTCAACTGTGCTTGGTTTGAAGGGCTCAACCCAGAGGGTTTCCAATTACTGTTTTTGTTTTCGTTGTTTTGGGGGGTGGGGGGCTGGGACCAACGGAGCCTGATCACCTGGCTCCCTGACTCAGAGTCTTTTCTTTTAAGTTGAACGACCCCGCGTTCCAGTCGCTTGTTGAAAAGGCGCCGGGATCTCCCTTGCTTAGACTCATTGAGCTGGCTCAAGCAGCGGAGCCGGCTCCTGGCGGATTTTTTGCCTAGGAATCTCCTGGCCTGGGTTGCTATTTCAGATGAATGGGCAACTCTGCCGTCTTGGGGCTCCGATCGCCAGCTAATAGGGCTCCCAGACCAGTGCCTTTTGTACGGAGAACCGCCGTGACCGGGCGTGGTCACAGCAGCCGCACGGGTGGAATTAGCCCTGTGGGGGCCAAAACAGCCGCACTGGCTGAGACTGCGGCTCTGGCGACCCCTCTGCCTGGGTATCTCCTGGTCTGTGGGCAATAAAAATTCGTCTGGAAATGCGGCGTCCACTCACCCTCTGCACTTTCACTGGGAGCTGAAGTCCTGAGCTGTTCTTAGGCGGCCATCTTCCCCGAGGAGCCAAAAAGTCTCTTTTTATAGGTAAGAACATGGGACTCAGATTAAATATCTTAGTTGGGGGTCATGTAATTATAAGGTGGCCAAGATTTGAATTCAGTTCCAAATTCCAACAGACAACAATAAAATTATATTCAAAGGGCAATGTGTTTGGAAAGTGGACGTACTTATGTATTGAAAATGTTTGATTTCAATCTTCTGCTTTCCTTGCCTCTGAAATAGTTATGGTACCCTGGGTAGTAGCTTGTGTTTGCTTAGAGTTAATCACCATAAATTCCCTTTACAAATTGCTGTCTTGGTGGATTTGGCACTCTTGTCAAACTCTTGTAGGCACTCACTAATCAGGTCGTGAACACAGTAGTCAGGACTAGAGCCAAACTTGTCAAACTATTTTGACTATCTTAATATGACTGAAGCATATTCACAGTGGAAACATTTGAGGAATATTCACAAATGTTGAAGCTCCAGCTCAGTGTGGTTCCCAGCACTCTTTATTTTCACCCCTACGCCTATACTTTCAATGTGTTTTGAAACTATTTTAGATAGGGCATGTTACTGGAGTGGAAAAGATTTTAAGGGAAAGGCTATGCATAAGAGCGACTTGCTGACAGCCAATTAGGAGGCTTCTGCTGAAAGTCTACCATGAACTGACAGCAGAGATACAAATCTAGAGTAACCTGGCCAGGCTGAAACATTCCCCTAATGGCCCTTGAAACAAGCTTTTGGGGGAAAACAAAAGTCCAAAGTGTCATATATAGAAAGGTTGGTTGGGTCGTTTTGTCTTAAGTAAGAAGAAACGGTAAAAATGAGGTTTCGAGATTGTTTGCCACTGTTTACACCATTCTCTTTTCAGGTGGATTATTTCTTTTCTCTTGTATAAAGCAAGACTACTTATCCCTGATGGCTCAGTCTATATATAGAGCCATATTTATGACTTTTTCATATGGTGACTGATAAATACCCACTCTTAACACATGTTCAGTTTTTTGGGTGATAGTGTCAAGAATTAGTCACAGACCCAATGGCTGCTGATTCAGATTGATTGTCTTCTCTACATTATACGTTATAATCCCATTTATCCTGTACATCACTTGAAATCAGCGCAAAGCAAGATATTTGGAAGAACCCAAGTGAGTCTTTCAGAATAGTAAAAGATTTGCCTTAATAAGAAATACTGCTAGTGATGATAATGTTTTTGATGATGTTAATGATGATAATGATACTTATAGTGATGATGATGCTGCCCTTAGTTCTCCAGCGCCAATATAATGTAGGCTAGCATTTTCACCTTTAGAGAAGGAACTTCATAGCAATGTTTCTTAAGTCTTTTCTTTACATAGAACATACAAAATAATATGATTTTCACACTGTAGTAAAAGGAAGACTTCTTATTGCCAGAGTTGAATAGTCCAAGACTCTGGCTACCCTAGTGCCACCCTTACTGTCTCTGGTTCCTTGAGTGCTAGTGGTCAATATTTCATCACACCTGTAACTCTTGCATACAGATTCAAAAAGGCCTCTAATCTAGACAACAGATGACAAAAATCTTTCTGATTCGGACTCACATGGTAGTTTTCCTGACAGCCCAAATCTTCATGCATCTTAAAATCCTTTAGAACTAATCTTTAAAGTGTTCTATTTACCAATTGCAGCTGAAGTAGCATTGTCTTTTTTTCCATTAAATACTGACAGTTTATTGGTGTCTTGAAGGTCTTTGAGAACCCTATGTAAATAATTTGCTATCCTAATCACAGACCGATAATGCTACAAGCTCCCTATTCAACAGCATGGTAAACAGTTTGAGCTACTCTTCCAGGAAAAAGATGGATTATCCATGACCCAACGATTTTCTCTCTGGCTGAGGGCTTAGAATATAAAGAATTCTGAGCCAGGCGCGGTGGCTCAAGCCTGTAATCCCAGCACTTTGGGAGGCTGAGGCGGGTGGATCACGAGGTCAAGAGATCGAGACCATCCTGGTCAACATGGTGAAACCCCGTCTCGACTAAAAATACAAAAAATTAGCTGGGCGTGGTGGTGCATGCCTGTAATCCCAGCTACTTAGGAGGCTGAGGCAGGAGAATTGCCTGAGCCCAGGAGGCGGAGGTTGCGGTGAGCCGAGATCGCGCCATTGCACTCCAGCCTGGGTAACAAGAGCGAAACTCCGTCTCAAAAAAAAAAAAAAAAAAAAAAAAAAAAGAATTCTGTCTAAGGGGCTGAGTGGGATTGAGAGTTTAGTTTGTTTCAACGGAAATATCACCTAGTCTTTGCTATTCTGTCTCCTCTGGCAAAAGTCTTTTTCCCTTTTCTCCATCCTGGTAATAGCTACTCTTCTTTCAAGTTTAAACTTAGGATCCACCTGCTTTCAGAAGCCTTCTCTGAGTCGTCTCTTCTACTGTGTAGACTTCTCTTCTACTGTGACGTCTTCTCTTCCACATACAATATTGTGACTGAAGCCTTCTCTTCTACTGTGTCTAACTCTGTCATAGCATTTATTACACCTTGTAGAAGATGTGTCTCACTGATGCCCTCTATACTATGAGCTCAAAACAGGCAGAGACTCTTAGGACTGGCTTCCCAGGGCCTGGATCAGGACAAAGGAATTTGTTGAAAACATCCATGAATATGTGAACTGGCCTATAAGCAGATCAAATTCACAACTTTGGACTTATGCTATATACCAACTCAAAATGAGGATAATAGTACTATGTATTAAGTACTTCCTATGTGTCAGGTGTTTTATAGATATTATATTACATAATCCTCTCAACAAAATGAGATGGGCAATACTTTCTCTATCTCACGAACAGCTTAGAAGAAGGAGTATAAAGTAATTTGCCAAAAAGAAGTGGCCAAGCCAGGGTTTAAAAACCCAGGTCTGGTGGACTCAAATGTATTACTTTTATCCACTGCACCTTAGTATTTTTTCTAAATTGTCCATTCCTAAATGATCCATTGATACAGAACAGATCCTTTTAAAAGACAAGAGATTGTTATATATTTTGCTTTTGAATTTTGGGGCCCTGACATTTCTGGGGCTCTGTAATTTTTAGAAGCTGCTTGAACTGTAGCCATTCTATAACAGCAGTATTATCAAATGAGATCAGCTTGTGCCAGTACTTTTGAAAAATGAGATTCTATAGCAATGTTACCCACAGAAGCAAAAAATAAAGGACACACACAAGCAACTTCAAGCTAGAGTTCTAAACTATTATTACTATAAACTGTTATTATCAGAATATTTCTGTTTTCTCTTCCACTCAGGAAATAGCTTTAAGCACAACATTCAGGATGGGATGCGTTATTGAAACATGGGTAATAGTTTTCAAAACTACCTGCTGTTATCACTGTTACTATGCATAAAATTATTAATGCTTGCCCTAATGGTGTCACTCTAAATTTGAAGGGTGAATTAATGATGGTAATCCCAAAATAACAGGCTGCCCACTGTGTATTATAAAGAGCCATTGCCAATATATGCATCCAAGGCTGCAGTGAGCTGGGCCAGTGGGATTTTGAGATTATCTCAGCCGATGGTTTGTCCAAGTTGTCAAATTATGTAGCTGAGAACTTGTCAACTTACCAAATTCAAAGTTATGAACTTGATCTCCATACAGGTCAGTTTACATATTCATGGATGTTTTGAACAGACCCTTTTTCCCTGAGCCAGGCCCTGGGAATTCAGCCCTGAGTCCCTGTTCCTTTGGCACTCACAGTATAAAGGACATCCATGAGAGACGTCTACTATAAAGTGTAATAATTTCTATTATAGAGATAAGTTACATTTGCTGGTTACAGGCTGTTGATAGTGAAGTAGAGGTTTATAGGTTATATTCCCTACCCAGGCTACTCAGTGGGCTGGGTTTTGGAGCTCAGGCAGGCATCTAAAGTCTACATACTCAGGGAACACATGAAGGTCTATGGGGTTCTTTGTTAAGAATGATTGCAGAGGCAGGGCGCAGTGGCTCAAGCCTGTAATCCCAGCACTTTGGGAGGCCGAGGCGGGTGGATCATGAGGTCAAGAGATCGAGACCATCCTGGTCAACATGGTGAAACCCTGTCTCTACTAAAAATACAAAAAAATTAGCTGAGCATGGTGGCACGTGCCTGTAATCCCAGCTACTCAGGAGGCTGAGGCAGGAGAATTGCCTGAACCCAGGAGGCAGAGGTTGCGGTGAGCCGAGATCACGCCATTGCACTCCAGCCTGAGTAACAAGAGCGAAACTCTGTCTCAAAAAAAAAAAAAAAAAAAAGAAAGAAAAAGAAAAGAAAAGAATGATTGCAGGGCTCCTGGAGGTTCAGCATACATAAAGCTCAATTCCACTAAAATGTGCACACATAGGTACACACAGATACTCATACACTTGCAGAAACACACAGTTCTTCCTGAGCTCCTACCATATGTGAAACCCTCTGATTCTGTGGGTGATATATAAATAAAAACATATGGGATCCTCCTTGTCCCTAAGGAGCTTATAATCTAGTCCTTTAGAAAAGTATATATTTAAATAATTTTAACATAAGATAGACTATGGAAATCTTTATAAAGTTGGGAGGTAACAATTAGATGCTGTGGGATTGTAAGAGAAAGACAAATTTCCAGAGATCTCTGAAGATAGCTATGTGATTGAGGTGGGATTCTAGGAATGCTTAAAAGATGAGTGTGCTTCTGAAACATAAATATCTTTGAAGGGAAGGAGGCTTATGTGGGACAGACTAAGCAGAGAGAATAACTTGGTCATATAAAAATCCATGGTGAAGTTTAGACTCACTTTGGAAATACTAAGGAGAGCAATATTGCCAAGTTTAGAAGGGACTTCAATTATAAAGGACTTTGAAGATAACATTGCTAGGTTAAGGTATTTGAAGTGTTAAATTTGTCACATTTGTGTTCATGCATAATTTTAGATCCGAGGGTGGCTTTGTTTGGTGTATAAATCCAGGGCTAGCTGAGGGATGTGGTAGAGCCTGTTGAGACTGAGATCGGGGAGGCTTATTTGGTAACTACTATTAGAGTTTGGACAAAAAATTCTAAAGGCTAAACTGAAAGGGACTACTAGGGTTTCAAGCTCTGATGGCTTGGAAGAATAGTGAGAACACATGACAGGAAGTACTAGTTTAAGGAGGAAAGCAGGATAGATTGCCAAGTTTGAAATCTAGCAAGAAATAGAGATTTATGACTTCAACTCAGGTGAGGTTAAGGTCAGAGTCATATATTTGGGACTCATTCACACAGAGTGAGCTCCTGCAGCTGCAGGATATGTGACTGCCTTGCAAGAGTGGGCTTAGTGGGAAGTGGAGTGTGCCAGAGCTAGAACCTTGGAAAATATCTGTTGGAGAGGCTGGAAGAGAGAAGCTTCTAGTGCAGGAGATATTTTATGTAGCAGCAGGAGCAAAGGCAGCAGCAGTAACAGCAACAGAATGTAATTTTAGAGTGACTAAAAAGGGAGAAATTTAAGAAACAGGGGTGGTCAATAATGAAAAATGTAGCAGACAGGGAAAATAGAATGAGACTTAAGAAAAGAGCATTAGAATTGACATTTTGGAAGTTACAGATGACCTTTTAAAGAGTAATTTTACTGTCATGTCGGGTCTAATGCTGGATTGCCAGTGAAGGAAAAGGAGAGGAAGAAAGAGGTAGTAGTGCAACAGCCTGTTATTAGGCATACACTCCTGATCTCCTTTAGTCCTCATAACAGAAATATGTGGTAGGATTCCTGTTTTTTAGAGGAATAAAATAAACTCCACAGTAATAGTTACATTTGTTGAACATTCCCTCTGTGCCAGGCAGTGTACTAAGCATTTCACATCATCCATCACATTTGGTGCTTACAGTATTTTTTAAGATAAATACTAATATTTCCTTATGGATGAGACAGTAGAGTTCAGAGATTTTCTATAGTTTAAGATCTCGTCATCAGTAAATGTCAGAGCAGGCATTCATCAGACCCAGTTTTGTCTGATGCCAGAGCCCAGGCTAAGGTAATTTACCCAAAGGATAATGTTAGTATGACTCAACTACAGGTCTTCTTGTACAGAGCTTAGCATCTCACTTTCTCATAACAACCAAAATATATTAGGTCCAGAAGTGCAGATTTGTGGAACAGGGTCACGTCTCTCAAGAGTTGCATAGTGTAGTCCAGAAGGGTTTTTGGGGGCCTAGACATAAGAAAATATGGTGGTGTTGAGTTATTGGCACTCTATCTTGGGACAAAAACCAGGAAACATCTTTGTACTTTTGTGGTTTACCCAAGTGCTTAAAAGTCTAGACTTTGAAGCCTCACTGTTTGGGTTCAAACCCCACCTCCAACACTTCCTAGTTAAATGACATTGGGTGAGTCGTTTAACCTTTCCAAGCCTCAGTTTTCTTATCTGTTAAATGGGGGTAGTAATAGCACCTACTTCACAGAATTATTGTGGAATTAAATAAATAAATAAATAAATAATAGAATGGTGCCTGGCACATGAGAAATGCTAATTGAGTGTTATGGATGTTTTGCAGATCAGTGGGTTCCTGCTTTCCAGCTTCTTATAATGCTTAAATCAGAACGCTTCTGGGTCTCTCTCTCTCTGAGAAGACAGGGCAATGGACTTCAGTCCTAATTTTATTTGTTCATTTATTAGTTTAGTTTACACACACACACACTGAGTACTGATTTTGTACCAGCTAATGTGCTAGGCAGTATAAACATAAAAACAAATGACAAGTGTGATCTTTCCTCTTATAGAGCTCACAGTCTTGACAGAAGAGATGGGCAGGTAACAAGAAAAACAGTACACTGGGGTCAGTGTTATGGTAGGGAAAGCACATGGCTCTGTGGAAGCACATAGGAAGAGCACTAGTCTAGGCTTCGGTTTTGACGGAAGGCTTCTTAGAAGACGTGACATTTAAACTGAGTTTTGACTTCCAGGTGCTTTCTAACAGCAACAAGGTTGCTGCCAGCTGCCATTCTTTGACCCATTAGAATTGATTCCATAATATCAATTAATTTTCATTTCACTCAGTTTTCCTGGTAGCCGTCAAATTCAGAGAAGTCCTGTGCATTGGAAAGAGAGTTCAGGCACTGCCTAAGTTGTCACAGCTAGTTCTGCTTTGGCCCTTTCCTTTGTTAGGGGATGCTAGGGAAGCTTAGGATGGAAAGATCCCTAAAGCCAGAGATATAGTCCTTAGCTCTCATGATATGAAACAGACTGGGCAGTGAATCAAGACTTGGGCATCGTGACCTTGTCCTGAGGAAGGCACCATCTATTATGGGCAATGGAACCTCAGCCTACTCACAATGATTAAAGATTCTTTTGATTTTTTTTGGCAAAAATTACATCAGCAAATTACATCCTGTCTGTCTAGCCTACATATAGTTGCTTGGATTGGGAAACTGCACTTTTCTTGTCTGGCTCATGGTATTTAAAATTCCTACTATCAGCCATAAAAGGCCATGCACTGATAGGGTTAGATCAGGATTTAACTCCTAGGTCATTCTCTTACTATGAGGCCTTGAGCAAGTTGCTGATTTTCTTTGAGGTTCAGTTTTCTTTTTGCTAAATGGGAAAAATAATAATTCTTATCTCATGGTGCTGTTATGGAATTAAAAGGAGATAACAGCTTTGTCCCTGAAACAGATTTGTCCTTAATAAATAATGGCTTACTATCTTACTTTTGTCTGCATCAGAACTTTGATGGCCATGTCACTGTACAAATATCTTACACACGAGGGTAAATGTGTTGTCATTTTTAGCCATAGATGTATTAACTCATAGTAGGTGCCCAGTTAATACTTGTTTTTTTCTTACTCACCTTGTTGCAGTTGATTGTATTTTATAATAAAGAGAGGAAGTTTGGAACATAAGGCAGAAGAGGTATCATTCTATCCACTATGACATTTCTCATAATGTTTAACTCCATCATATAGCCCCCGTTGTTAACCCCATGATTTAACATTTGGAAAATTATAGGCACTCAGTATATATTTGTTGAATAATTGAGCAGCTGACTGAATAAATAAATGAATAAGTGATTGACAGGCAAGCTGTGATGAGACTAGGAGCTGACTGGAGCATAAGCAGTGACCAGTAGTGGCATGGTTGTGCTCAGAGGAGGGACATCAAATCAATGGGTCCTGAAAGTGAAGAGGGAGGATTAGAGCTTATGGAATATGACTGTTCTGTGCCTCACATTTTTTGTCCTGAGATTGGCTAAGCTGATAAGTAGGAGCCTGAAGTGATTCATTTGGCTCCCCAGGTGGAGCCCAGCTAATCAAGCTGACTGGCTTAGGCCTACATTTCAAAAAAAAATAAACTCAGCATTAGCAATTAATGTTGACGTATCCAAGGAATAATTTTCTGAGTAAATTTTATGCAGTGGAATCCTCCTTACGCTGTTGGCAGGCATGTAAACTGGTACAATCACTCTGGAAAATAATTTGTCATCATTTGGTGAAGGTGAAGTTGTGCATATATCTTACAGTCCAGTAGTTCCATCCCTAGATATTCCCCCGATATGATTTGAATTTGTGCCCTACCGAAATCTCATGTTTAATTACAATCCTCAGTGCTGGAGGTTGGGCCTTATAGGAAGTGATTGGATCATGGAGGCAGGTTTCTCATGAATGTTTTAGCATCATCGCTTTGGTGCTGTTCTTATGATAGTAAATGAGTTTTCACAAGATCTGGTTCTTTAAAAGTGTGTGACGCCTTTCCCACCCTTGCTCTTACTCTCACCATGTGAGATGCCTTGCTCACCCTTTCCCTTCTGCTATGATTGGAAGCTTCCTGAGGCCTCCCCAGAAGCAGAGGCTGCTATGCTTCCTGTACAGCCTGCAGAACCATGAGCCAGTTAAACCTCTTTTCTTTACAAATTACCCAGTCTCAGTTATTTCTTTATAGCGATGTAATAATGGACTAGTACACCCCCTCTAGGGAAGATCCTTCACATGAGTGCCAGGAAACGTGATCACAGGAGCATTATTTGTAGTAGCAAAAAGGTGGAAACAATCTGAATGTGTATCTACAGAGGAAAGGTTTATAAATTCATAGTATATGAATACAGTGGAATACATATAGAAGTACAAAGGTTTCAACAAGAGCTATGTGCATCATTATGGATGAATCTCAACAACTGCAATGTTGAGTGAATTAAAAATATTTAGGGAAAAATACATATAGTATGATATTATAAAACAAAAAGAAAATATTATACGTTATTTATGGATGTATATGTGTAACGTATAGCATTAAAAATCCATGGGAATAGAAGACACAAAATTTACAATAAGTGCTTACTTATTGGGGAGAAAGGAAGAATACAGAAACAGGAAGACATGGATGGGTGGCTTCATTTATATCTGTGATGTTTTCTTTCATAATGTGAGCAGTGGATGGCGGGGCTTTGAATTATTTGCTATCCCTTTCGCAGTTCTTAAATAAGTAAACAAATTTAAAAGCTGCATACATAGAACATTCTCTGGAAGGCTGGGAACCAGGATTTCTGGCAGTGATCTGTTTTCACTGTGGTACATGCCTTCAAAATAACAAGCAAAAGTGGGAGGTCCTACTGGCCTTAGGATACTTTACTATACACAAAACCTGGGTGCTTGGTGATGAGGTCTGAAGCCAGAAAATAGCTTGACCCTTGCGTAAAATTGTTTTGGACAGAAAAGACTGTTTTTCCAACCCATTTTTAAATGGGCCTTGCACAGTTAGAAGTACATTTCTGCTGCACTTGATTTGTGAACACCTGGAAATTGTCACATTTTATTTTTCATGGACAGCAAATGTGAGATTAAATGAACAATTTACAAAATTAAATTTTCATCTATTTGCTTTCCATCAAGCCCAGTCCCTCTTACCAAGATAAAATTGATTTCTGAGAAAAGCGAAGCTTACTTGAGCTATTTCAGCCTTGTTTTAGCACCCTAAGTTTTCTAAAAATTAAGTGCATTGTGAAGTCTAGAGTTCCATGTCAAGGGATCCAGGATGTATCTCTATCTTAGAGTAGCTGCTAATGCTGAGAAGATTTTTTTTTTTTTTTTCTGAGATGGAGTTTCACTCACTCTGTTGCCCAGACTGGAGTGCAGTGGTATGATCTCAGCTCACTGCAACCTCTGCCTTCTGCATTCAAGTGATTCTCTTGCCTCAGTCTCCCAAGTAGCTGAGATTACGGGTGCACCAACATGCTTGTACTAAAATTTTCCATTTTTAGTAGAGATGGGGTTTCCCCATGTTGACCAGGCTGGTGTTGAACCCCTGACTTCAAGTGATCACTCTGTCCTGGCCTCCCGAAGTGCTGGGATTACAGGTGTGAGCCACCACACCTGGTCCAATGCTGAGAATATATTAATGCACTTCGATTACTCATTCTCTAGTAAAGCAGAACAAGAGGGTTCCTCTTAAAAATTTCACGGGAAGTTCATACAGAGTATTCACAACTATTTCTAAAGGGTTTTGCTCTATTGATTACTTTGACTGAATGCTTAGCATTTGCAACTGCTGTTAGTAATTTATCATAATTAGTTCCACAAAAGCAGCTTTCCATCATTAGAAATAACTTTTGCATGAGCAAACTCTAAATAAATATCTAAATTGCCTTCCAATTAAAATGCATATTATGCATATTATGTCATTGGAGACCTTTTCTCCTTAGTTATTCACATAATAAATCATTAGAAAAATTCCAATAGCACTGAGGTGAAACCTGGTGATTAATTGCCTATTGATAATGAAAGATGCAAACAAGAGGAAGTAATGGTGTCTTTGGCTCTTGAAAGATTTGTCTAGTCATTCTGGCTGCTCTGGATTGAATTGAACATTCTGAATGGATTATTAGCTTGATTGGAGAGGGTAGCTGCTGACATGAAGGCTGGTGTGACATCACACTTACTTTACTTTCCTGACTTACAGAATATGGCTAAGGGTCTGACTTGATGAGGTCAATCAACTTGACCATCAGTTCATCCATTCTAAAATAAAGCCAGATCTGTAATTTGGTTTGTTGACACTTTGGGGGCATGGTTTTTGGTGAAATGAGAATAATTGTTTCCCCTAAGTACTGATAATTTACTATGTGGGTAGGCGAGTGTGTGGGTGGATGATAGCGTTAATCAGTTTTACTCCTGATGTTACTAGCAACATGAAATTTACCTTTTTGCAATGGAATTATTGTGGAAACCAGTCATCTGGTTCTATATGATCTTTGTAAAGATTTTCTAGAAGAATAGAAAGAATAGCACAGAGCCTGGGAATCTTGTAGAAAGTTTTCTTGGTGAGCTCCACCCTGCAGAAGGTAGGCTCCTTGACGTTACAGATTTGCTTTATTCAATTCTGCATCTCTTATTCTTAGTATAGGATACACAGAAGTGCTTAATAGATATTTGTTGAATGAATGAACGTGGAAAGATAATCAAATGAGCAGACCTGGCTGAATGGTTTTGGGTTCAGTAGATATGTACCCAACTGCACGTAGTGCTGGCACAAACACTGTTATAATGCATATAAGCTGGGCCATAAAAGCCACTAGGACTTTAGAGGTCCAGTGGGGAAGAAAATAATCCAGGAGAGAACATGGTCAGGGCTGTGGTACTAAACCAGTTCAGCAATGGCTTCTGAAGGAGCAAGCTAGCAGTTAGTGTCCATGGCAGTCTAGCATGTTTGGACCTAGCCAGCATAGATCTACAAGGGGGAGGGTGGCCTAATGTGATTGGATGGTATATTCATGCTTGTTCATAGAGGTTTCCAAGTAATGGTTATCTCTGTATGCAGAAATATGGTTGCACTATGATTCTATAAAGTCCATTTGTTTGAGGGCAAAAAAAAAAAAAAAAGGATTGTATCTCTATCAGCAAAAAATAACGAGGGCTTCGGGGATTCAAGATCTAGACCCACTAAAGAAACTAGAGTGCAATGTGGAAAGTCAGTAATCCCAGTTATATACACTGGCTAAACATAACAGGAAGTGATAAGGAAGTTGAGGTTCATGAATTACATGGAAACTAACTCTGAGCTTGTCCTAGACACACTGGTATTAGGCTTAGGACAAGTAAAACAATTCAAAATCTTCTCCACTGTCAGTGAGACTCAGAAACGTGATAGACTTTCAGTCTGCAATTTTAAAGGCCTTTAGCCTCTATTGCAGGGAGGCATGGAGAAAGCAGAGGCTGAAGGGTCTTATAGGCATAAAATCAATTTAAAACAAGCTTTAACTCTGAAGGAAGTATTATAATGCAAACATGCATTTCAAAAAAGGAGAAAGTCTAAATAATTACAACAACAATAGTAATAATAGTAACCACATAACTATAGTAATAACAACAACTACTTCCATTTAATGACTATTATGCTTCAGGCCTGTATTAGGAAGTTTACATATATTATCTCATTTAATTCTTACAACAACTCTAAGAAGTAAATTCCAATATTATCCTAATTTTAGCAGCTTGTAGAGATGAAGTAACATGCCCAAATTCACGCAGCTAGTAAATGATGGGGCTAGGATTTGAAGCCAGACAGTTTGATTCCCAAGCACATGTTTGCTATTAACACATATAATACACATATAATGTATTTATCACACATATAATGTTGAATAAATACAACAGAAATATAAAATATTAAAATATTAAATATTAAAATTTTGTTATCAATTTTATTTACATGAGAACAAAAAATAAAGTGGATCCCAGTTAGTGATTCAATGAACGTGTATTGTGCACCTACTATATACCAGGCATTGTGCTGTACTGGGAGATACAACAATGAACAAAACACGCAAAATCACTGTCCTCACAGAGCTTAATGCCTAATATGGGGCCTTGGGATAGTTAACCCTTAGCCAACCATAATTTAAAGAGGATAGTTTACAGGCTGTGTCTTTTACCACTTTCACCCTTTGAAAAATTCTGTGGATTGAAATTCTTCTCTGGAAGAGTAAGGATAACATAGCATTAAAGTGCATGCACCCTGGGGCTAGACTGCCTGAATTCAAAATTTTATCTCTTAGGGGCTGGCCAGCAAAACAGCAACTAATCTCGATAATTAAGCTAAAGGGAACTACATATTGGAGACTGGTTAAATGAGTGACGAACTCAAGAAGTCAAGCAGGAGATGGTGAGGCCATCAAGAGATTAGCACCAACAGGAAGCCGCTTCCACTTCTGGGACTATAGGGGCAATGGAAGAAGGTGCTATTACCAGAATCTAGAAGCCAGGCTGTCTAGTTGATGCTAAAACCCAGGAAGGGGCTGCTCAGATAGACCTGGGGCTATGGAGAGAGGGCTGTCTACTGGGGCTTTTCTCCAACTTCTGCTCTACAATTTTTTATACATGCCTCCCATATATCAAACCTACTCAGAAGACAGAAGACAAGGGAAACTTAAAAAGCAGTTGCTTGTGATTAAGAGCAGATCAGGGGAAGAGGGGAAGGATTTAAAGCAGTTAGTGGCTGCAAGAGCCAAGTCTTATCATGTATTAACTGTCATCATGGGTAAATATCCCTCTACCTCAGTTTCTCCACCTGTGAAGTTGAGATTTTGACATAGTGCCTCCCCATAGGGCAGTAGTGAGAATTAAACAAGTTTGACATGTATGAAGTGTTTAGGAAAATGTTAGTCAAATAGTAAACCCTCCAGATCTTATAATTTTTACCACATATAATATAACCTGCTCATTGCATTTAATAAATGATTCATAGTTACAGGAACTAATAGCTTAAGTGTCTCAACAAACACTAATTGGAAATAAATGAGTCTGACTATTCTTTTCCATGACATCCCTCCCTTGAAAGCTTTCTCATAAACCTGGACAATGTAAAGGCCGGAATTAAGGAAAGCTTATGAATCAAATGATAGGCCCAGCCCAACCAGGAAGAAGCACTCAACATAACCACTGTGTTAAGTTAGCATGGTTCCAAAAGATTAATAATAAGAAACATAAGAAAGCAGTATTTTGAATTTACCCCACAAACAAGTGCCCTGTGGCCTTTTTGACAAACATATACGTTAGCGCTAAATCCTCCCTTATAATTACTGTCATCAGAGTTCTGGAATCAGACACCAAAGCTGGTAGTAAAAGAGAGAATGTGAATAAGATGGAGATAGAAGCAAAAACAGTACAGTAGTCCCCTCCTTATCTGCATTGTATATGTTCCAAGATGCCCAGTGGAAGCCTGAAATCGTGAATAATACCAAACCATGTATACTAGTTTTTTTGCTGTATATGCATACCTATGACAAAATTTAATTTATACATTAGGCACAGCAAGAGATTAACAAGAATAATAATACAATAATTATATCAATATTTTTTAAATGAAACTTACTTTAAACTTATAAGTTGCTTATTTCTGAAAATTTCTATTTAATATTTTTGACCAGAGTTGACCACAGAAAACTGAAACCACACAAAAGAAATCATGGATAAGGGGCAACTACTGTAGTTTATCAAAATGAGAAAGACGAGATAGTTCCTTTGGTCTATAGATACTTGAATAATTGTGGTATACCATTTTAGAATAAAAGTGGCATAGAATGTTTGATCAGTGAAGGAAATTATTAAATGTATCCCTCTGTATCAAAATGGAGAAACATATAAGGTAACATATAAATAAAAAGAAAAGACAAAACTCCAGGCAGCAAAATAGTGTTTAATGTTTTAATGCTGTGAGGGACTCAGTGTTTTTGCTGCTATTTAGCACTGAGAGACAGATTGGTAGCAGTCCAGCAGCTATTTTATATCTCTAATTTCCTTATGGTGAGCCCATTGGATTCCTAAACTTAGATACAATTCTAATATCTTTGCAACAAACAATTGTTAATAAGGACCTGGCAAGTAGGTTTCTGTAAATACATTTTAAAATGTTATTTTTTCTTTACTGGTAGTACAGATAAAATTGTGGCATAAGCAAAGATGTTAGATATTTTTGTCTTTGGAATCAGTTCGCGTTGGTAAGAGCAGCACTTTGCTGGCAATGTGAGCGGAAAAGGTGGGCCAATCATTCTATTAAGGTAAGCCCTTGGCTTTCTTTTAGCATCCCTGATTCAGGTATTTCAGTCTGAGACTTTTTAGGATATGAATTACGCGGTAAATGTCACATGCTCTGCAGCATTCTGCATGTCCAGACATAGCTGAAATGTTTATTGGATGGTATTTTATATATCATTTTTTCCTAGACTAGACTGTGGGCATCATGAAGGCACAGATTTATCTGTCCTGTTTACCATTGTATCCCCATTGCTCAGCATAGTGCCCAGCAAATGCTAGGCACTCAGGAATTATTTGTTGGATGAATGAATTAAAGTTTCTGGTGACCGGTAAACATATCTATAGGTGCTAATCAAAAAGCAACTTGAAAAATTTGCTAGACATTTTCAAGGATATTGTTTTCCCAAATGAAGGCAAATATTATATTCCTATCGGGAGGCTGTCTTTAGAGAACCCTGATTGTTTCTGGGTAATATTTTTTATATAACAAATGTCAGATTAGTAACACTTTGGCTGATGATGATGTTGATGGCTACTTTCTCAGTTTTTCTTGAACAAAACTTCCCACTTCATCATTTTTAACACGTGAATTGAGTCAAGGTTCAGGCAATTGACGCTTTACCATATATGATTTCTGAAAGTGACAGTAAACAAATTGAGAGTTATGGTTCATTCCTTTTGGAGGCTAATACAATTCTGTCTTGGTATAGTGTAGCTCTCCAAAGTGCATTTCATAGAACACTAGTCCCACATGATACTTTATAAGAAGGAGAAAAAGATTATATGGTCTAATAACTTGTTCAATGCTGTATAGTATAGTCGTATCTTGAAAAATCATAATGTATATTAACTAGCATAGCAAAAGCTCTGAGAAGTGAAGAAACCTATTTTTTTAACTTTGAGTTTCTCAAATTGAGTTAATTACAGCTTTCTCCTCTTATTAACATTCCTACAAGATTATTATTCCATTGACCAGACATTAGGAAAATCTAGTAGAATAAAAGAAGATTGTCTTACCTATCAAAAGAATCAAGTCTTTATCTGTATCTCTTACTAAATAACTATGTGACATGAGTCTCAGTCATCTAGGTATCATTTTTCCCATTTTCAAAAGGGGATCAGACCACATGTCCTCAGGTCTAATACAAAGTTTTGTTTTCATACTTTAAAGTCTCTTAAATCAGAATAAGTGTTATGTTCCATTTAACATGATATTTATGTTTTCTCTGAAAAGTTATAATTAAATCGATCATTTATCTTACAACATAAGCCATTCTAGAGACAAACAAAGGTGGTAAAACCTTCCTGTCAATTTCTCAGCATTGCTGTGCAAATCAAATGAAGCAATAAAGAAGAAAACATCATATACAAATAACCTATGATGATGGATTTTCTAATGGCTGGTTTGTCTATTTTAAGTGGGAGAGGCAAGCTACTAGGCTGACCGTATCATTTAATGGCATTTCTTCAGGTGGACATCAACACATTTAATCCAAGTATCATAACTGATTTATTTCCGTTTTCATTTGATTGTTTGGCTTGATTTATATGATAGTTCTTCTTTAGTACATAGTCACTTCCTCAGCTACAAAAACAAAAATAAACCAGCTTTTAATGTTCAGTTAAAATTTCTAGCAAAGCAATTTTAAAATGTGTTATAACTTCATATCCTGTTGAGAGACATTTGTCACAAAGTGGAGGCTTCTTGAAACCCACCAGGAGAATTAATTCCTCAACAAACATTTACTGAATTTCTGTGACCCCTTCGTCAGTAAGAGCTGTTAAAAATACAGTTAGGAGGTACTAAGTTGATGTTTTTGGAATGACTTTGGGTTAGACTCTGCAGCAGGTGCAGAGTATGATAGAAATGAATAAAGGCAGATCACTATCCTGGAACAGCTCATAGGCTAATGGAAAATAAAGACTTATTTCCAGATAAGTGCCATGGATTATAAATCATTATTGTAGTAACAATTATAAAACATTATTGTAGAAACAAAGAAATAATTACTTGACTAATTCAGCTTTGTGGAGTTTGAATGAGACTTGAAGCTTCACAAGATGAGGTAATATGGGCTAGATGTTAAAGAATCAGTACAAGTTGGGCAGAAAGCATGGAAATACAGTGAAGACACAAAAACTCCACATGTGCAGAAGCATAGTTTGGTGAAATTTCCTGTGTGCCCCAAGATCTCTGCAAAATATTGAGTTTATATGATATAATATTTCCTGGACACATAACAAAAGACGAGCCCAGAAACATAGTTTGAGTCGACAGCAAAAGGCCATTGCATGCCATGATAACATTTTTGGCCTTTGTGGTCAAGATGATGAGGAGCCATTAGAAGATTTGAGTTCCAATAGTAACATGGTCAGTTTTGCATTTTGGAAATATTACTCTGGTAGGCGCCTGTGGCATGGATAAAATGGTGACAATACTGGAGGAGGAAAGACTGTTTAAGAGGCTGTTGCAACAATCGAGGCAGGAAGTGATGTTGGTGGAGATCGGATGATAATGATTGATTTGAGAGATGAATCTAAGGTAGAAGTTGTAGAGCATAAAGAGTAAGTGGATATGGGTTGCATGGAGGGAGAGAAGAGAAATAGAGAAGTCTGCACCTTTGAATTTGAGAGACGAAGATAATGATGTCATAATTTACAATTAGGAGTTTAGAAGGAAGAATGAACTTGCAGAACAGATAATGATTTTAGTGTCAGTGTTATTTTTAATAGTCAATAGCACATATGGATAAAAGACAATATTTCTGCCCCTCTAGAGTGGGATATTTTTGTTGTCTAGGCCAGAATTACATACATTCTTCAAATGGCTTCTATACAGTAGTCACAAAGCCTCCACTGAGCCCAAGAAGAGAATTCAAGCAAGACTCCCCAGTATTTTTTATGGCATGAAAGGCTTCATAAAAGAGGTAAAATTTAAGACGAGTCTGGAAGAATGAGTGAAAATTCATGAGAGATTTATAAGAAAGCCATTCTAGGCAGGGGAAATAGTATGAACAAAAGCAGAGAACAACGAAAGATTATAGAGTTACTGGGAATTATAAGTAGTTAAAGTTGTATGGTAAAAATGGTGGGAAAAGAGATCTAAAATTGTTTTCACCGCTACCAAAGTTAAAGATTTTATACTTTACCAAGTAGTCATTGAGGAAGTAATGAAAATTTAAAGCAGGAGAGTAGGCATCCACAGATCTGTATTTGTAATTGCTGATGAGGCAATGAGTTCAGGAGATCAGAAGGGAATCTTGATTCCCTTTGTAGGACCAGGTAAAGTCTGAGAAACTTAACAACTCCTAATTAAGGCCTTCCATCATTTCTACATCCCTAGAGCTTTGGCTTAATTTGGGATCTTACTGCTCTTTTTTGAGATTGTCAGACATTTGTCTTTTACACAAAAACAACTTCTCTCACTGGAATATGGCATCAAGCAGGCTTGAATTGATTCTGCTAAGTTCAGCCTGCTACACAAACGCTGAGATTTCCCTTGGAAAGATTATCACTAAGAATTCCCCATTGTGTCTGATATTTTATTGAAGATAGTTCTAATAAATTCTAATGAATACCTAGTAGATATCAAATATCTGGATAAAAGCAGGTTGGGGCCTGGCACAGTGGCTCAAACCTGTAATCCCAGCACTTTGGTGGGCTGAGGTGGGTGGATCATGTGAGGTCAGGAGTTCAAGACCAGCCTGGCCAACATGGTGAAATCCCATCTCTACTAAAAATACAAAAATTAGGTGGGCGTGGTGAGAAGCGCCTGTAATCCTAGCTACTCAGGAGGCAGAGACAGGAGAATCACTTGAACTTGAAAGGCAGAGGTAGCAGTGAGCCGAGATCGTACTGCTGCACTCCATCCTGGGTGACAGAGAGAACCTGTCTAAAATAAAATAAAATAAAAGCCAATGGGAACCTATTAACCTATTTAGATATAAATTGTGTGTGTGTGTGTGTGTGTGTGTGTGTGTGAATAGGTTTTTTCCATATAGTCGTATTTTGAAGACTATTTCTCTTAATTCAGTATTTCTTCAACTATGAACCTTGTTCAAAATGCAGATTCATGATCCCTATTCTAAATCTGCTAAATCGAAATGTCTAGCTTTAAAACCCAATAATATGCATTTTAAAAGGTCTCCACATAATTCTTATGCTACCTAAATCTTCAAAACCACAAAAATAAGAAATCTATGGATTAAAAATTCTTAAGGATATATTTAATTTAGAGATTAGAGATTTTACAATACACACTGCATGACATTACCCTTTTTTTTTTTTTTTTTTTTTGAGACGGAGTTTTGCTCTTGTTACCCAGGCTGGAGTGCAGTGGCGCGATCTCGGCTCACCGCAACCTCCGCCTCCTGGGTTCAGGCAATTCTCCTGCCTCAGCCTCCTGAGTAGCTGGGATTACAGGCACACGCCACCATGCCCAGCTACTTTTTAGTATTTTTAGTAGACACGGGGTTTCACCATGTTGACCAGGATGGTCTAGATCTCTCGACCTCGTGATCCGCCCGCCTCGGCCTCCCAAAGTACTGAGATTACAAGCTTGAGCCACCGCGCCCGGCCGTTTTTTTTTTTTTTTTTTTTTTTTTTTTTTTTTTTTTTTTTTTTTTGAATCTCAGGTTTTTATTTCAAATACAGTGGTAAGATGTCAGAATCATGGGAAGACATGTTGAAAAGCCTGCTTAGAGTCAGCAAAGTTTGTAAGTGTATGTCTCATATGTTGGTGATGCTAAAGAGAAGCATCATGACGTTACTCCAAACAAGTGTTTAATAGCTATGTTCACTGTGTTCTACTTAGAAAGTGATGTGTTAAGCATTGATTTGTTTAAACATTTGATGGTTGTTACTTATTATGTTAATTTTTAAAAATTATACTTTAAATTCTAGGTTATATGTGCAGAATGCACTGGTTTGTTACATAGGTATACACGTGCCATGGTGGTTAGCTACACCCACCAACTTGTCAACTACATTAAATATTTCTCTTAATGCTATCCGTCTCCTAGCCCCCTACCTGCCAACAGGCCCCAGTTTGTGATGTTCCCGTCCCTGTGTCCATGTGTACTCATTGTTCAACTCTCACTTATGAATGAGAACATGCAGTGTTTGATTTCCTGTTCTCGTGTTAGTTTGCTGAGAGTGATGGGTTTCCAGCTTCATCCATGTCCCTGCAAAGAATGTGAACTCATCCTTTTTCATGGCTGTATAGTATTCCATGGTGTATATGTGCCACATTTTCTTTATTCAATCTATCATTGATGCACATTTGGGTTGGTTCCAAGTCTTTGCTATTGTAAACAGTGCCATAATAAACATATATGTGCATGTGTCTTTATAATAGAATGATTTATAATCCTTTGGGTATATACCCAGTAATGGGATTGCTGGGTCAAATGGTATTGCTAGTTCCAGATCCTTGCAGAACTGCCACACTGTCTTCCACAGTGGTTGAAGTAATTTTCATTCCCACCAATAGTGTAAAAGCATTCCTATTTCTCCACATCTTCTCCAACGGTTGGTGTGAGATTGTATCTCATTGTTGCTTTGATTTGCATTTCTCTAATGACCAGTGATGATGAGCTTTTTTTTTTTTCTATGCATAAATGTCTTCTTTTGAGAAGTGTCTGTTCATATTTTTTGCCTACTTTTTGATGGGGTTGTTTTTTCTTGTAAATTTAAGTTCTTTGTAGATTCTGGATATTAGTCCTTTGTCAGATGGATAGATCATAAAAATTTTCTCCCATTTTATAGGTTTTTTGTTCACTCTGATGATAGTTTCTTTTGCTGTGCAGAAGCTCTTTAGTTTAATTAGATTCCATTTGTCAATTTTGGCTTTTGTTGCCATTGCTTTCGATGTTTTAGTCATGAAGTATTTGCCCATGCCTATGTCCTAAATGGTATTGCCTAGGTTTTCTTCTAGGGTTTTTACGGTTTTAGGTCTTACGTTTAAGTCTTTAATCCATCTTGAGTTAATTTTTGTATAAGGAAGGGGTCCAGTTTCAGTTTTCTGCATATGTCTAATCAGTTTTCCCAACGTCATTTATTAAATAGGGAATTCTTTCCCCACTGCTTGTTTCTGAAGCCTCTGTTCTGTTCCATTGACATATGTATCTGTTTTGATACTAGTATCATGCTGTTTTGGTTACCATAACATTGTAGCATAGCTGGAAGTCAGGTAGCATGATGCTTCCAGCCTTGTTCCTTTTGCTTAGGATTGTCTTGGCTTTATGGGCTCTTTTTGGTTCCATATGAAATATAAAGTAATTTTTCCAAATTCTGTGAAGAACGTCAATGGTAGCTTGATGGCAATAGCATTGAATCTATAAATTCCTTTGGGCAGTGTGGCCATTTTTACCATGTTGATTCTTCCTATCTATGAGCATGGAATGTTTTCCATTTGTTTTTGTCCTCTTTTATTTTCTTGAGCAGTGGTTTATAGTTCTCCTTGAAGGGGTCCTTCACATCCCTTGTAAGTTTTATTCCTAGGTATTTTATTCTCTTTGTAGCAATTGTGAATGGGGATTCACTCATGATTTGGCTCTCTGTTTGTCTGTTATTGGTGTAGAGAATACTTGTAATTTTTTCACATTGATTTTGTATCCTGTTACTTTTAAATGTGACAAGATAGTCTTCCTTCTAAATAACTGTTAATACTCTTTTCAAAAAAATTTAAAATTTTTGTGAGTACATAGTAGGTGTATATATTCAAGCTTTACGTGAGATATTTTGATACAGGTATGCAATGCATAATAATCACATCAGAGTAAATGGGTTATCTATTACCATAAGCATTTATCCTTTGTAATTTAACAAATCTAATTGTATTCTTATAGTAATTTTAAAATGTTTAATCAAATTATTTTAATTACAACAGACTATAGTCACCCTGTTGTGTTAACAAATACTAAGTGTTTTTATTCTTTCTAACATTAATTTGTACCTGTTAATCAACCCCCTTCCCCCCAATTACTCGTTACTAGCCCTCAGAGCCTCTGGTAAACTTTCTACTCCATGAGTTCAATTGCTTTAAAATTTTAGCTTCCACAGATAAGTAAGAACATGCGATTTTTGTCTTTCTGTGCCTGGCTTATTTCACTTAAAATACTGACCTGCAGTTCCATTCATATTGTTTCAAATGACAGGATCTCATTCTTTTTTATGGCTGAATAGTACTCCATTGTCTATATATACCCCATTTTTAACCATTCACCTGTTGACGAACACTTATGTTGCTTCCAAATCTTAACTATTGTAAACAGCGCTGCAACAAACATGGCAGTGCAGATATCCTTTTGATATATTGATTTCATTTATTTTGGGTGTATGTTTAGGAATAGGATTGTTGGATCATATAGTAGCTCAATTTCTAGTTTTTTCAGAAACCTCCAAACTGTTCTACTATTCTCTATGGTGGTTGTACTAATTTACATTGCCACCAAAAACATATAAATGTCACATCTCTCCATATCCCTACCAGCACTTATTATTGCCTGGCTTTTGGATAAAAGCTATGTTAACTACGTTGAGATGATATCTCACTGTAGTTTTGATTTGCATTTGTCTGATGATCAGTGATGGTGAGCACCTTTTCATATACCTGTTTGCTGCTATTTGTCATCTTTTGAGAAATGTCTGTTCAAATCTTTGGCCATCTTTAAATTAGATCATTAGATTTTTTTTTTTTTTCTTATGGGGTTGTTTGATCTCCTTATACGTTTTGGTTATTAATCCCTTGTCAAATAGGTAGTTTGCAAATATCTTCTCCCATTCTGTGGGTTGTCTCTTCACTTTGTCGATTGCCTCCTTTGCTGTGCAGTAACTTTTTAACTTGATGTGATCCCATCTGTGCATGTTTGCTTTAGTTGTCTGTGCCTCTGGGGTACTGATCAAGAAGTCTTTGCCCAGACCGATGTCCACAGAGTTTCCCCAATTTTTTTTTGTAGTAGTTTCATAGTTTGAGGTCTTAGATTTGTCTTTATTTATATTTGATTTTTGAATATGGTGACAGCAGTCTGTTTTCATTCTTCTGCATGTGGACATCCAGTTTTCCTGGCACCATTTATTGAAGATACTGTTATTTCCCCAGTGTATGTTCTAGGGCCCTTGTTGAAAATGGGTTCACAGTAGATGTCTGGATTTGTTTCTAGGTTGCCTGTTCTGTTCCACTGGTCTATGTATCTGTTTTTATGCCAGAATCATGCTGTGTTGGTTACTATAGCTTTTTAGTGTAATTTGAAATCAGGTAACGTTTTTCCTCCAATTTTGTTGTTTTTGCTTAAGATAGCTTTGGCTATTCTGGGTCTTTTGTGGTTCCATATAAATTTTAGGGCTATTTCTTTCTGTGGAGAATGTCATTGGTATTTTGATAATGATTGGATTAAATCTGTAAATTGCATTAGGTAGTATGATGATATTAAGAATATTGATTCTTCCAATCCATGAACGTGAAATATCTTTGCATTTTTTGTTATCTTCTTCAATCTCTTGCATCAGCATTTTATAGTTTTCCTTGTAGAGGTCTTTCACTTGTTTGGTTAATTTCTAGGTATTTTGTTTGTAGCTATTGTAAATGGGATTGCTTTCTTGATTTCTTTTTCAGATTGTTTACTGTTGGTATATAAAATACTACTGAATTTTGTATGTTGATTTTGTACCATGCAACTTTACCAAATTTGTTGATGAGTTCCAATAGATTTTTTGTTGGAGTCTTTAGGTTTTTTCAAATAAAAGATCATAGCACCTCCAAACAAGGATAATTTGATTTCTTGCTCTTTATTCCTTCTGTCTGATTGCTCTAGTTAGGACTTCCAGTACTATGTTAAATAACAGTGGTGGTGTTGGACATTCTTTTTTTTTTTTTTTTTTTTGGCTTTTTTTTTTTTATTGCATTTTAGGTTTTGGGGTACATGTGATGAACATGCAAGATTGTTGCATAGGTACACACTTGGCAGTGTGGTTTGCTGCCTTCCATCCCCTCACCTGTATCTGTCATTTCTCCCCATGCTATCTCTTCCCACCTCCCCACCCCCCCGCCCCTCCCCCATTTCCCCCCAACGGACCCCAGTGTGTAGTGCTGCCCTCCCTGTGTCCATGTGTTCTCATTGTTCAACACCCACCTATGAGTGAGAATATACGGTGTTTGATTTTCTGCTCTTGTGTCAGTTTGCTGAGAATGATGGTTTCCAGGTTCATTCATGTCCCTACAAAGGACGTGAACTCATCGTTTTTGATGGCTGTGTAATATTCCATGGTGTATATGTACCACATTTTCCCTATCCAGTCTATCATCGTTGGGCATTTGGGTTGGTTCCAGGTCTTTGCTATTGTAAACAGTGCTGCAATGAACATTCGTGTGCACGTGTCCTTGTAGTAGAATGATTTATAATCCTTTGGGTATATACCCAGTAATGGGATTGCTGGGTCAAATGGGATTTCTATTTTTAGGTCCTTGAGGAATCGCCACACTGTCTTCCACAATGGTTGAATTAATTTACATTCCCACCAACAGTGTAGAAGTGTTCCTATTTCTCCACATCCTCTCCAGCATCTATTGTTTCCCGATTTTTTAATGATCACCATTCTAACTGGTGTGAGATGGTATCTCAATGTGGTTTTGATTTGCATTTCTCTGATGACCAGTGATGATGAGCATTTTTTCATATGTTTGTTGGCCTCCTGTATGTCTTCTTTTGTAAAGTATCTGTTCATATCCTTCGCCCATTTTTGAATAGGCTTGTTTGTTTTTTTCTTGTAGATCTGCTTTAGTTCTTTGTAAATTCTGGATATCAGCCCCTTGTCAGATGGGTAGGCTGCAAAAATTTTTTCCCATTCTGTTGGTTGCCGATTCACTCTACTGACTGTTTCTTTTGCCGTGCAGAAGCTGTGGAGTTTGATTAGGTCCCATTTGTCTATTTTGGCTTTTGTTGCCATTGCTTTTGGCGTTTTGGTCATGAAGTCCTTGCCTACACCTATGTCCTGAATGGTTTTGCCTAGATTTTCTTCTAAGGTTTTTATGGTGTTAGGTCTGATGTTTAAGTCTTTAATCCATCTGGAGTTAATTTTGGTGTAAGGTGTCAGGAAGGGGTCCTGTTTCTGCTTTCTGCACATGGCTAGCCAGTTTTCCCAACACCATTTATTAAACAGGGAGTCCTTTCCCCATTGCTTGTTTTTGTCAGGTTTGTCGAAGATCAGATGGTTGTGGGTATGTTGTATTTCCTCTGAGACCTCTGTTCTGTTTCATTGGTCTATATCTCTGTTTTGGTACCAGTACCATGCTGTTTTGATTACTGTAGACTTGTAGTATAGTTTGAAGTCCGGTAGTGTGATGCCTCCTGCTTTGTTCTTTTTGCTTAGAATTGACTTGGCTATGTGGGCTCTCTTTTGGTTCCATATGAAGTTTAATGTGTTTTTTTCCAGTTCTGTGAAGAAGGTCATTGGTAGCTTGATGGGAATAGCGTTGAATCTGTAAATTACTTTGGGCAGTATGGCCATTTTCACGATGTTGATTCTTCCTAACCATGAACATGGAATGTTTCTCCATCTGTTTGTATCCTCTCTTATTTTGTTGAGCAATGGCTTGTAGTTCTCCTTGAAGAGGTCCTTTACGTTCCTTGTTAGTTGTATTCCTAGGTACTTTATTCTCTTTGTAGCAATTGTGAATGGCAGTTCGTTCTTGATTTGGCTCTCTTGAAGTCTATTACTGGTGTATAGGAATGCTTGTGATTTTTGCACGTTGATTTTGTATCCTGAGACTTTGCTGAAGTTGTTTATCAGTTTCAGGAGATTTTGGGCTGAGATGATGGGGTCTTCCAGATATATAATCATGTCATCTGCAAATAGAGACAATTTGATTTCCTCCTTTCCTATTTGGTACCCTTTATTTCTTTTTCTTGCCTGATTGCTCTGGCTAGAACTTCCAGTACTATATTGAATAGGAGTGGTGAGAGAGGGCACCCTTGTCTAGTGCCAGATTTCAAAGGGAATGCTTCCAGTTTTTGCCCATTCAGTATGATATTGGCTGTTGGTTTGCCGTAAATAGCTTTTATTGTTTTGAGATACGTTCCGTCAATACCTAGTTTATTGAGGGTTTTTAGCATAAAGGGCTGTTGAATTTTGTCAAAAGCCTTCTCTGCATCAATTGAGATAATCGTGGTTTTTGTCTTTGGTTCTGTTTATGTGGTGAATTATGTTTATGGACTTGCGTATGTTGAACCAGCCTTGCATCCCCGGGATGAATCCTACTTGATCATGGTGGATGAGCTTTTTGATATGCTTTTGCAATCGGTTTGTCAGTATTTTATTGAAGATTTTTGCATCTATGTTCATCATGGATATTGGCCTGAAATTTTCTTTTCTTGTTGAGTCTCTGCCGGGTTTTGGTATCAGGATGATGTTTGTCTCATAAAATGATTTGGGAAGAATTCCCTCTGTTTGGATTGTCTGGAATAGTTTCAGAAGAAATGGTATCAGCTCCTCTTTGTATGTCTGGTAGAATTCAGCTGTGAACCCATCTGGACCTGGGCTTTTTTTTGGGTGGTAGGCTCTTTATTGCTGCCTCGACTTCAGATCATGTTATTGGTCTATTCAGGGTTTCGGCTTCTTCCAGGTTTAGGCTTGGAAGGATGCAGGTGTCCAGGAATTTATGCATTTCTTCCAGGTTTACTAGTTTATGTGCATAGAGTTGTTTGTAATAATCTCTGATGATGGTTTGGATTTCTGTGGAATCTGTGGTGATATCCCCTTTATCGTTTTTTTATTGCATCAATTTGGTTATTCTCTCTTTTCTTTTTAATTAATCTGGCTAGTGGTCTGTCTATTTTGTTGATCTTTTCAAAAAACCAGCTCCTGGATTTATTGATTTTTTGAAGAGTTTTTTGTGTCTCTATTTCCTTCAGTTCTGCTCTGATCTTAGTTATTTCCTGTCTTCTGCTAGGTTTTGAGTTTTTTTGATCTTGCTCCTCTAGCTCTTTCAATTTTGATGATAGGGTGTCAATTTTAGATCTCTCCTTTCTTCTCATGTGGGCACTCATTGCTATATATTTTCCTCTAGAGACTGCTTTAAATGTGTCCCAGAGATTCTGGTATGTTGTGTCTTCATTCTCATTGGTTTCGAAGAACATCTTTATTTCTGCCTTCATTTCATTGTTTATCCAGTCAACATTCAAGAGCAAGTTGTTCAGTTTCCATGAAGCTGTGCGGTTCTGAGTTAGTTTCTGCATTCTGAGTTCTAACTCGATTGCACTGTGGTCTGAGAGACTGTTTGTTATGATTTCCGTTCTTTTTCATTTGTTGAGGAGTGATTTATTGCCAATTATGTGGTCAATTTTAGAGTAGGTGTGATGTGGTGCTGAGAAGAATGTATATTCTGTGGATTTGGGGTGGAGAGTTCTGTAAATGTCTATTAGGTTTGCTTGTTCCAGGTCTGTATTCAGGTCCTGGATATCCTTGTTGATTTTCTGTCTGGATGATCTGTCTAATATTGACAATGGGGTGTTAAAGTCTCCCACTATTATTGTGTGGGAGTCTAAGTCTCTTTGTAAGTCATTAAGAACTTTCCTTATGTATCTGGGTGCTCCTGTATTGGGTGCGTATATATTTAGGATCATTAGCTCTTCTTGTTGCAGTGATCCTTTTACCATTATGTAATGTCCTTCTTTGTCTCTTTTGATCTTTGTTGCTTTAAAGTCTATTTTATCAGAGATGAGAATTGCAACTCCTGCGTTTTTTTGCACTCCATTTGCTTGGTAGATCTTCCTCCATCCCTTTATTTTGAGCCTTTGTGTATCCTTGCATGTAAGATGGGTTTCCTGGATACAGCACACTGATGGGTTTTGGCTTTTTATCCAATTTGCCAGTCTGTGTCTTTTGATTGGGGCATTTAGTCCATTGACATTTAGGGATAGTATTGTTATGTGTGAATTTGATACTGTCATTTTGATGCTACCTGGCTGTTTTGTTGGTTAGTTGATGCAGATTCTTGATTGTGTTGATACTCTTTTACCGTTTGGTGTGTTTTTAGAGTGGCTGGTACTGGTTGTTCCTTTATATGTGTAGAGCCTCTTTCAGGAGTTCTTGTAGAGCCGGTTTGGTGGTGATGAAATCTCTGAGTGCTTGCTTGTTCACAAAGGATTTTATTTTTCCTTCACTTATGAAGCTTAGTTTGGCTGGATAGGAGATTCTGGGTTGAAAGTTCTTTTCTTTAAGGATGTTGAATATTGGCCCCCAATCTCTTCTGGCTTGTAGGGTTTCTGCTGAGATATCTGCTGTGAGTCTAATGGGCTTCCCTTTGTGGGTAACCCGACCTTTCTCTCTGGCTGCCCTTAGGATTTTCTCTTTCATTTCAACCCTGTTGAATCTGACGATTATGTGCCTTGGGGTTGCTCTTCTTGAGGAATATCTTTGTGGTGTTCTCTGTATTTCCTGGATTTGAATATTGGTCTGCCTTGCTAGGTTGGGGAAGTTTTCCTGGATAATATCCTGAAGAGTATTTTCCAGCTTGGATTCATTCTCTTCATCACATTCAGGTACACCTATCAGACGTAGATTAGGTCTTTTCACATAGTCCCACATTTCTTGAAGATTTTGTTCATTCCTTTTTGTGCTTTTTTCTCTGTTCTTGCCTTCTCTTTTTATTTCATTGAGTTGATCTTCGACCTCTGATATCCTTTCTTCTGCTTGGTCAATTCGGCTGTTGAAGCTTGTGCATGCTTCACGAAGTTCTCGTGTTGCGTTTTTCAGCTCCATCAATTCACTTATACTCCTCTCTATGCTGTCCATTCTCGTCAGCAGTTCGTCCAATCTTTTTTCAAGGTTCCTATTTTCTTTGCGTTGGATTAGAACATGTTCTTTTAGTTCATTGTAATTTCTTACTACCCACCTTCCGAAGTCTGATTCTGTCATTTCATCACCCTCCTTCTCCATCTGGTCTGGTTCCCTTGCTGGTGAGGAGTTGTGATCCCTTTTAGGAGGAGAGGTGTTCTGGTTTCGGGAGTTTTCATCCTTTTTGCGCTGGTTTCTTCCCATTTTTGTGGGTTTATCCACCTGTTGTCTGTCTCTGTCCCAGGGAGTTGGAGCTTTATGAGTTTCCCTTGCACTACTGCCTTTTTTGATTTTTCTTTCAGGTCTGACCCGTCCAGCTAGCAGCAGGCCTAGCCACTGCCTGCCCGCAGGGGCTTTGCTGAGCTTCTGTGGGCTCCGCCCAGCTGCCCTGAGCTCTTCCCTGTAGTCCTTTTTATATGGGCGTAGTTAGAACTGTCTGGGCAATGGTGGCCCCATCTCTGTTATGGCGGATTCTCTCTGTTGTGACGGGTTGCCTCGGCAACGGCGGGTTGCCTCGGCAACGGCAGCCTGCCTCCGTAGAGGTGGAGAGTCTCAGTAATGGCGGAAGCCCCTCCCTCACGGAGCCGGACTGTCCGGTTCAGCTGTGCTTGGTTTGGAGGGCTCAACCCAGAGGGTTTCCAATTACTGTTTTTGTTTTTGTTGTTGTTGGGGGTGGAGGGGTGGGACCAACCGAGCCTGATCACCTGGCTCCCTGACTCAGAGTCTTTTCTTTTAAGTTGAAGGACCCCGCGTTCCGGTCGCTTGTTGAAAAGGCACCGGGATCTCCCGTGCTGCGACTCACGGAGTCGGCTCGAACTGCAGCGCCGGCTCCTGGCGGATTTGTTGCCTAGGAATCTCCTGGCCTGACTCGCTATTTCAGATCAATGGGCAACTCTGCCATCTCAGGGCTCTGCTCGCCAGCTAAGAGGGCTCCCAGACCAGTGGCTTTTGTACGGAGAACCGCAGCAACAGGGCGTGGTCACAGCAGCCGCGTGGGCGGAATCAGCCCCACAGGGGCCAAAACAGTCGCACCGGCTGGGACTGCGATGCTGGTGACCCCTCTGCCTGGGTATCTCCTGGTCTGTGGGCAATAAGAGTTCGTCTGGAAATGCGGCGTCCACTCACCCTCTGCACTTTCACTGGGAGCTGAAGTCCTGAGCTGTTCTTAGGCGGCCATCTTCCCAGCATTCGGTGTTGGACATTCTTGTCATGTTCCAGATCATAGAGGAAATGCTTAATTTTTCACTGCTCAGTATGATACTAGCTGTGGGTCTGTCATACATGCCTTTATTATGTTGAGATATTTTCCTCCTATACCCAGTTTCTTCAGGATTTTTGTCATAAAGTGATGACAAATTTTATTGAATGCTTTTTTAGCATCAATTGAAATAGTCATATGGATTTTATCCATTATTCTGCTGATACAATGTATTATATTAATTGATTTGTGTATGTTGAACCATCCTTGCATCCCAGGGATGAATCTCACTTTGTCACGATGAATGATCTGTTCAAAGTATTGTTGGATTTATTTGCTAGTATTTTGTTGAGAATTTTGACATCAAGATCCACCAGATATTTGGCCTGTAGTTTTCTCTTTCTTTCTTTCTTTTTTTTTTTTTTTTTCTTTTTTTTTTTTTTTTAATGTGTCTTTGGTTTTTGTATCAAGGTAATACTGGCCTCATAGAATGAGTTTGGAAGTATTCCCTCCAGCTCTATTTTTCAGAATAGTTAGAGTAGGATTGGTGTTTGTTTTTTAAATGTTTGGTGGAATTCAGCAGTGAAGTCATCAAGTCCTAGGCTTTCCTTTGCTGGAAGCCTTTTATTATAGCCTGTATCTGATTACTTGTTATTGGTCTGTTCAGATTTTGGATTTCTTTATGTCTCAACCTTGGCAGGATTTTGTCTATGTCTTCTAGATTTTCCTGTTTATTGGCATATTTCTGCTCCTTATAGCCACTGATGACCCCTTGAGTTTCTGTGGTATCAACAGTATTGTCTGCTTTTTGAATTTTTGATTGTATTTATTTGCATCTTGACTCTTTTTTCTTAGTCTGGGTAAGGGTTTGTCCAGTTTGTTTAACTTTATAAAAAAACAAATTTGGCTTCATTGATCTTTTGTATTATTTTTTTCACTTCAGTTTTATTTACTTTCATTCCAAACTTTATTATTTCTTTTCTTCTACTAATTTTGGGTTTGGTTTGCTCTTATTTTTCTAGTTCTTTAAGATGCTTCATTAGTTTATTTGAAGCTTCTCTTCTATTTTGATGTAGGTACTTACAGCTTTAAACTTCATTCTGAGTATTGCTTTTGCTATATCCCATAGTCTTTGGCATGTTGTGTGGCCATTATAATTTTTTTTTAAGAAAATTTTCAATTTCCTTGTTCATTTCTTCACTGACTAACTGGTCATTGAGAAATATATTGTTTAATTTTTATGAATTTGTGTAGTCTTTAAAATTCCTCTTATTATTGATATCTAGTTTTATTCCATGTGGATGGAGAAGATGCTTGATATTATTCCAATGTTTTCAAATGTTTTGAGACTTGTTTTGTGACCTAACACATGGTCTATCCTTGAGAATGATACATGTACTTAGGAAAATTATGTGTATTCTATAGCCATTAGATAAAATGTTCCATAAATATCTGTTAGGTACATTTGGTTTATAATGCAGATTCAGTGAGATGTTTCTCTGTTGATTTTCTGTCTTAAAGATCTGTCCAGTGCTAAAAGTGGGGTGTTAAAGTCTCCAGCAATTGTTGTATTGGGATCTCTCTATTTAGCTCTAATACTATTTGTTTTATATACCTAAGCACTCCCATGTTGGCTGAATATATCATCAAAATTTTTATTTTTATTTTTTTTTGCTGAATTAACCCCTTTATCATTGTATAGTGACATTCTTGGTCTCTTCCTATAGTTTTTGTCCTGAAATCCTATTCATCTGATGTAAGTATGGCCACTCCTGTTTTTTTTTTTGTTGTTGTTGTTCCATTGTTATGGAATATCTTTTTCCAACCCTTTATTTTAATTCTATATGTGCTTTTAGAGGTGAAATGTGTTTCATATAGGGAACTGATTATTGGCTCTTTAAAAAAAAAAAAATCCATGTAGCCACTGTATGTCTTTTGATTGGAGAGTTTATTTCATTTACATTCAATGTTATTATTGAAGAGTAAGGATTACTCCTGCCATTTTGTTATTTGTTTTCTGTTTGTTTTTTTGTCTTGTTTTCCTCCTTTTCTTCCTGTCTTTCTTTTAATGAAAGTGATTTTCTCTGATGATACAATTCAATTTATTGCTTTTTATCTTTGTGCAACCATTTTACATATTTTGATTTGAGCTTACCATGAAGCTTGTAAATGCTATGTTATAACACATTATTTTAAGCTGATGAGAACTAAACACTGTTTGCATAAGCAAACCAACAATCAAGCAAAAAGAAAACTAATAGAAACTCTACAACTTAACTGTCTCCACACTTTAAAACTTTTTATTATTTCTGTTTATATCTTATTGTACCGCATATGTCTTGAAACATCATACTTATTATTTTTTTATTGGTTTATCATTAAGCATTTCTTATTAAGATTAGTTTATACATCAGAGTTACAGTGTTATAATATTCTGTGTTTTTGTGGGTTCTTACTATTACCTTTGAATTTTGTACCTTTAGGTGATTTCTTATTGTTCACTAATGTCCTTTTCTTTCTGATTGATCTTTAGCATTTCTTGTAGGACATGTCTGGTGTTGATGAAATATCTCAACTTTAATCTGGGAAAGTCTGTATTTCTCCTTCATGTTTGAAGGATATTTTCATTGGAATTGCTATTCTCAGGTAAACTTTTTTTTTTTTTCTTCAATGCTTTAAATATGCCATGCCCCTATCTCCTGACCTGAAAGGTTTTCACTGGATAGTCTGCTGCTAGAATGTATTGGAACTCCAATTGTATGTTGTTTCTTTTCTATTGCTGTTTTAGGATCCTTTATGTATCCTTGACCTTTGAGAGTTTGATATTAAATGCCTTGACGTAATCTTCTTTGAGTTAAATCTGCTTGGTGTTCTATAACCTTCTTGTACTTGGATATTAACATGTTTCTGTAGGTTTGGAATGTTCTCTGTTATGATCCTTTGAATATACTTTCTACCCCTATCCCTTTCTGTACCTCCTCTTTAAGGCAATAACTCTTAGGCTTTCCCTTTTTGATGTGATTTTGTAGATCTCGTGTGTGCTTCATTGTTTTTCATTCTTGTTTTTTTTTGTCTCCTTTGCTGTCTTCAAGCTCACTAGTTTTTTCTTCTGCTCGATCAGTTGGTCAGTTTCGCTATTAAAATATTCTGATGTATTCTTCAGCATGTCAACTGCATTTTTCAACTCCAGAATTTCCACTTGATTCTTTGTAATTATTTTAATATCTTTGTTAAATGTATTTGATAGAATTTTGAATTCCTTCTTGGTATTATCTTAAATTTCTTTGCGTTTCCTCAAAGCTGCTATTTTGACTTCTCCATCTGAAACATCATGTATTGATGTTCTTCCATGCCTGTGCATTGAAAAATTAGGTATTTATTGTAGTACTCACTGTCTGGGCTTGTTTCTACCTGTCCTTTTTAGGAAGGCTTACCAGGCATTCAAAAGGATTTGGGTGTTATGATCTGAGCTGTAGCTGCTTTAAGAGTAATCTCAAGCCCAGTAACGTTGTGGTTCTTACAGACTCATAGAGGTACCTCCTTGATGGTCTTGGACAAGTTATGGATGAATTCTCTAGATGCAAGGCAGAGACTGTTGTTCTCTTCCCTTATTTTTTCCCAAACAAACTGGCAAATGGGGTCTCTCTCTCTCTCTCTCTCTCTCTCTCTCTCTGTCTCTCACCCTCTCTCACTCTCTCTCTCTCTGTTCTGAGCTGCCTGGAGGTAAGGGTGGTATGACACAAGCCCTGCTGTGGTCACCACCACTATGATTGCACTGGGTCAGACCTGAAGCCAGCACAGCAGTGGGTCTCTCCCAAGGACTGTTGTAACCACTCCCTGGCTATTGCTTATGTTTGCTCAAGGCAATGGGGCTCTACAATCAGCACGTGGCAAAGCCAGCCAGGCCTGTGTCCTTCCCTTTATGCTGGCAAGTTCCTGTAGGCCCTGGGCAAGTTCAGAGGTGCTGTCCAGGAGACAAGGTATAATCAAAAACCGTAGAAGACTACTTGGTGTTGTATTGTACTGCAGCCGAAATGGCACTCAAACCCCAAGTCGCAGTCCTTTTTACTCTTCCCTTTCCTTTCCAGAGGTGTGATCACCACCACCAAAAGCCCATTGGGAGAATGTCCAGACTACTCCAAATGTTATTTTAAGGCCTAATGGCCTCTTCAGTCAACTTGTGGTAAATACTGTCTGGCTTAGGACTCATCCTTCAGGGCAGTGGGCTCCCCTCTGGCCCATGGATAGTCCAGAAATGCCATCCAAGACCCAAGGTCTGGAATCAAAAGAACCTAAGAAACCGCTTAGTGCTCTTTTCCCCATGGCTGAGTTGGGACCTAAGGTGCAAAAGAAAGTTCTCTTTACTTCTCCTTCTGCTGTTCCCAAGAAGAAGGAATCTTTCACTGTGACAACACAGCTGGGAAAGCTGGGAATATATTGAGTCTCATCTGAAGCCAGCAAGTCTCAGGGCTCACTGAAGGCCCTTAATGCAGTACCTGGGTACTGCTGCCGGCTATACAGGGCCCAAGGACTCTTCAGTTAGCAGCTGCTAAATGTTGCAGGACTGAATCCTTCCCTTCAAGGCACCAGGTTCCCTTTTGTCCCAGGGTGTGTCTAGAAATTTCATCTAGGAGCTAGGGCCTGGAATGGAGTTCTCACAACTCTGCCTGATGCCCCACCCCACTGTGGTTGAGCTGGTATCCAAGATGTAAGACAAAGTCCATGTTACTTCTCATCCTGCTTTTCTCAAACAGAAAGGGTTTTCCCCCCTAGTCATCCCAGCTGGGAATGTGCTGAATCTCACCTGAAGCCAGCAAGACTCTCAAGACTCTCAGTGTAGTACTTGAGTATTGATTCTGGTTATTCAGAGCCCAGGGGCTTTTCAATTCACATGTGATCCTGCCAAAACTGTATCCTTCCATTCCAGGCAGCAGGCCCTTCTGGCCCAGGGTTTGTCTAGAAATGTTGTCTGGGAGCTAGGGCCTGAAAACTGGGCCTCACCACTGTGACTGTTGCCCTGTCTTGCTGTGCTTGAGGTGATATCTAAGATTCAAGACCAAGTCCTCCTCAGTCTTCTCACTCCTCAAGAGGAAGGATGGGGTCTCTTTTTCAGCCATGAACTATGTGGCATGAGGTTAGTGGAAGGGTGATGCCAGCAGTCCCTTAGTGGCCCCAGTTGGTGTCTCACTAGATAATGTTCCCCTGCCTAGTTTACTGACTCTGAGCCCAGTTCAGTACCCTATTCATCAAGTTTATTTAGGGCCCAGAGCACTCCAGCCTAAGGTGGTGAAGCTTTCTAGAATTCAAGTGCTGACCACTGGGATGGGTGATTCCTTTCTGGCTTGAGTTGGTTTAAATGGTTTAAATACTCCCTCTGTGGGCAGGTGCCAGCTGAGTTTGGTCTGATTTTGCTTTCCACTATAACAGCATAGCACTGAATTCAATGCAATGTCTCATAATTGCTACACTCTCCCTGTCCCGAGAGTATAGATTCTCTCTCTGAATGACTTAGCCACTACCTGGAAAATGGAGGAAGGGTGGTGTCTGTGATTCAAGACTGATTTTCATACCTCTTCAGTGCTTCTTTCAGCAATATGAAGATAAAACCAGGTACTGTGGGTACTCGCCTGATTTTTGGTTCCCATGAAGTGATTTTTCAGTGTAGATAGTTGTTAAATTGTTGTTCTTGCATGAGGGACAATCATTGGAGCCTTCTACCATCTTGCTGTTCCTTATGTTCCACTCCTGGTATCCTGAGGTAGGAGATCAGAATAGTAGATTAGAAAGTGGGCTCAAGCTGCCACCCGTCCAGCTGGTTAATTAAAACAATAAGCCAAAGTGAAAGTAACAATCAAGTTTTTATTTACTTACTGTAAAAGTGCAAGCAAGAGGCAAAAATGATGCCAACTCCCTAGTGTTCCATTTCTTCCTTGGAATGCCTCTGAGCAAGGGTCAGATGGATGCAGTACAGATGAGGATAGTTCTCACTGCAAAGGAGCCACAAACTAATGGCTCCTTCCTGTTTATAGACCTGTGAGCTGGAAATAAGGAGAGTGGGAAGGGTTCGGAGTGCAAAGATATTATTCAAAGCAGAGAAAAGTGTTTCAGCCAAGACTCCTCATAACAAGACCTAGGCAGAGATGCCTGTAAGTGCCTCAGTTGAAGTCCCCAATAAGGAGGTCTCCAAACAGAGATGCTTGAGCTGGGCATCCAGATATGTGTGTGAGCATGGCAGGCTTGAAGGGGTCAGCTGAGTCTTGACTGTAACTACCCCCAGAAAATTGCAAGGCACTGGCTGTGCATCAAGTCTGGTGTGGGGAGGGCAGCTTCTCTCCATGAGGCTTGCAAATAAAATTTTGCAATTGCCTATGGTCAGGCATGAAAGAGCAACACAGAATTTTGGTCTGGAGCTAAACTCCTCAAGGACTAGACTGTGAACCGGGAGATAGAATTCTATGCCGAATTTTACCAGGTATTCACTGGGCAAAGTCACCTTTCATCTTTGGGCTTCTGTTCCCTAATTTGTCAAGATAAGTAGGCTCTAGTTCAATAGCCTCATGCTCAGCCTATAAGGATCATTTCAAGTTTGATGTATTGTAGTTTTATTTCTGAGAGAAAGTGTTAAGTGTCCATATGTGACTACTCCTGTCACAAGAGTGGTTCTCATGTAAACTGGGGAAAAACCGTTAATGACCACTAGGCAACTGTAGTGAATTCTTATAATTGAATATTGCCTTGGCATCTATTTTGAATGCAGGATTAACTCCCTCCTACAAAAAGCAGGGCTTAGTCACACTTGACACAGCTTCCAGTTCTATACCACACTCAGATTGCTTTAGTAGGTGGCCAGAGATAAGAACTTAGATATGTTTCTCTTGTCCAGCAAATTGGGCTCCTGACTTTCCCACTGCTTCCTTTAAATACATCATTAAGGCATTTGCCCATGAATTTAAACTGACTCACACCCTATTCCGTTATCTTCCCTCCCTCTGCCTCTTTCTTCTTGCCATGTGTGATTTGGGGAGACAGTGTTGCCCTTCTGATTCATTATTCCTTCCTTGCCCAGGTTCTATAAATAGAAGTCTTCTAACTTATTTCCTACTGTGGTGGTGGATTGAATTTGCACCTTCCATTTGAAGAACTAGAGGCTACCCTAGGCTGAGCTTTCTCTGAGAAAGTTGAGCTTCAAACACTAGAGGAACACTGGTCAGGAAGGCATAAACTGAAAACAGGTCAGACAAGACCCAGGAGGGCATCTGCCAGCATAAAGTTTTGCATATGAGGGACCTCATAGTCACAAGTAGAACAAGTAGGCATTAGGCTGTCTACCAGGTAAAATAAGTGTATCATGAAAGGCATACTGTAAACATCCATGTCCAACTCCCTTTCATTTTCTATTAGGGCAGAGTAGCCAGCTCTTTGCTACTGTTTAATTAGGGGCTCTCAAAACAGTAGCTGCTTACCTCTCAGCCTGAGGATGATGGCAGCTTCCTCATCTTAGAAAGCTAGAGCGGCTTTTGAACACCACTTTGCCTTTTGGGGATTCTCTTTAGCAAATACTAGGTGAAGGTCAAAGGCTGTAACAGCTCCATTAGAGGTGATTCTTAGCAAGAGACTTTTTTGTCCGGTCTAGCTTGCTAGGCTCTACCATTTATAATCTGAAGGCAGACAGCCAATTTGTTATGGTGGGTAGCGTTGGTAAAACACAACAAAAGGATCTATAGATGGGGACTTATATTTAGTAGGTCTTCTCAGCAGCAAGTTTCAGATGGTTTTAGCCATCTGAGGTGGAGGTGGATAGATGATTAACTGTTCCAGATTAGGTCTGTGGCTTATAACACTTTGAATCCCCAGCCCATAACTTATAGTATGTAAGAAAATATGTCTGTTTATAATTTGTGTTGTTATTATCAGTAGCCAGTGATTATTGAGTTCTTACTCTATTTCAGGCACTTTAAATGTGTTTAATTTAATCTTCACAAGTAACCATATGAGGTAAACAGTATTATCATTCTCATTTTATAAGTGAGATAACTGAGCTACATGACCTACTTGAGATCACATAGATAGTAACCAGCAGAGCCATGATTCAAATCTAAGTGTGACTGGCTTCACAGACTACATACTGAGCCACTATCCTATACTCCCACCTTCAAGTCAGGTTAATTCAATCAGGGCTGACTACATCCTGGGGTGTGGGAGATAAACTACTTAGATCTTGGTATTTGTGAATAGCTACAATATTCAGCTAAGTCAGCTTTTAGCATTTCTTTCTCTGTTAGACTTTTAAAAATGATTCATACGTAGTTTGATAAAGACATGTAATTTTCCATGGAAACAAATAACCTGGGCCAATGTCCCTGTATATTTATTAATGTACTTTTTTTCTTCCAAAGTTCCATGCAATGGGATGGTACAGGTTCAATGAGGCAATCTTGGTAGGTCAAGAGTGTAAGATTCAGCTTTGAAATATCACCCTTGAAAGACCTTAATGACAGCCAAGGGTACAATGCTGGGTAAATTGGCTACTTTTATGTTAGAAATATATTAATAGTAATTTGTCATACAAATGAATGTGTCTGTCAGGATAAAAAGGCTGTTCTAGGTGTTGAGTGTAGCTGGAACAGAGCAGCCCTTACTGGATATGTGTACATCATGTACAGGAGGAAACAAGATACATTTATACTTTCTCCAATCTGTATCTCTTTGTTTGTATCTGTGCTTAACTGCAATGTGGGAAATTAAGGTAGGTTAGACCAATTCCTAGGGTATGGTATTTATATAAGTTTATTGTTAAAATGCCAGTGCCCTTTGGCAAAGGTGTTAGACATCATTGATTCCTTAGTTGCAGTTATCTACTAAGTTTGAATCTGAGGAAGCCCCAATTTACTTACTTTTACTCTAAGCTTAAATCTGAAACATGGGCTAGAAGAGTGAGGGGCCCTAATAAGGGGATGGTTGGATGACAGAGATAGGGGGCAAGGTTAACACCTGGTTCTGGGTAACTGAGGGAGATGATATCTCTAACCGCTAACTTTTGGGGAGAGGTAGAGACAGGAAAGTGGGTCAAAAACTGGCTTTACCTTCCTTTAATTCACAGCCTGACTCAGAGCAACTCTATCTTGACAGGGGCAGAATTTCTGAAAAGCCAGTTGGTGTTTTTTAAGCACTGATTATTCCCACTCACCCTGAATACACTGTTACTGGAATTCTGAATGGTGGTACAAGGAGCCATAGTCGAATGCTCAGCAGTTTGAACAAAGTCCGTAGAAAGTTCACTAAACAAATCTAAGACTTTGTAGTGAAAAAAAAGAAAGTGCCTACTTTCAGAATGTTTTTCTAACTTCAGAAAAAAACACTTCACTCACACTGGGAATTAATTGGTTAATGAATTCATTTTACAAAAAATTTCATCAAGTTTTTTTTTTTTTTTCTTTTGAGATGGAGTCTTGCCTATCAGGCTGGAGTGCAGTGGTGTGATCTAGGCTCACTGAAACCTCTGCCTCCTGGGTTCAAGCAATTCTCCTGCCTTAGCCTCCTGAGTAGCTGGGATTACAGGTGCCCACCACTGCACCCAGCTAATTTTTGTATCTGGAGTAGAGATGGAGTTTCACCATGTTGGCCAGGCTGGTCTCAAACTCCTGACCTCGTGATCCACCTGCCTCTGCTTCCCAAAGTACTGGGATTACAGGTGTGAGCCACCGTGCCTGGCCCAAGGTGTTCTTAAATAAGAACTCTGGTAATGCAAAAATATGAATACTTCCAGAAAATTTAGAAAATATGGTGCAACAGAAAGAGCGTGGGCTTTGGAAAGAGACAGTCCTAGTTTGTAGTCTTGGCTCTTCCACTTACTACCTATGTGGTCTGGGAGAACTTACTTAATTTCTCTGTGTCTGAGATTCAGTTCTCTGATATGTAACATAAGGATGATAACAGTACTTAACTCTGCTTCAGAGTTATTGTGAAGCTTTAGTATGATAACATATGTAAAGTGCATAATACAGTTCCTGGAACATAGATTTTGGAAAATCCTAGTTCCATTCCTTCTGCTGGGTAGAAGAGGCTATGTTGGGATACAAATCCTAGAGGGACAGGAGCCACAACTTATGAAACATTGATCCTAATGAAGATATAGCAGCACCAAAATCATGACGCAATTCTGTAAGCAAAGATGATACAGTCTCTACAAATGGCTTACACAATGTCTCAGATAGCAACTTTCTGCAGTGCCTGAAAGAATAGGATAGACACAAAGACATGACGGCAGTGTCAAATCCAGTTGGTACTGTCTCTCTAATCCCTATGAAATATGGCAAAAGGCCCTTCAGCATGCCCCTGCAGAGCCATTCTTGTGCACCAAGAAAGTGGCTGCTTAGTTGGGTGAGATTTTCAATGTGAGTTGTCACTAGCTGCTGGGGAAAAGTTCCCATTCCCAGCCAAGACTATAATACCACAATACCATTTTAGCTATTCACATGGAGAAAAAATAAGCACTTATAAATGTTGGAGAGGATGTGGAGAAAATGCACTTACATACACTGCTTGTAGGAGCATAAATAGACATAACCCTTTGGAAGGTAGTTTGGCAGTTTCTGTAAAATATTAAAACAGACCTTTGCATCAGCTCAGCACTTCTGCTTCCATAAATATGTCTCAGAGACATACCCCTATGTGCATTTGGAGACATACAAAAGATGATTATTGCATAGTTAGTTGTAATAGACTGCCTGTAGAATGCTTAAGCATTAAAGCACCTTCATGTGATAAAATATTATACAGCTATTTAAAAATGAAGTGTATTAGGTGCAGGGACATGGAAGTATTCTTGTGATTTATCATTGAGATATAAAATCAGGTTACAGTATAGTACATGATATCAATTTTAAAATCCAAATGATATATACTTACATTTGCATTAAAAAATTTTGGAAGGATATGAGTGTTGGTAGTGGGAGGAGTTTTGAAGGGTCACATTCTTTGCTCAATTTCTAGATGTCTGTATTATTTACAATTATTTACATGAAAATGGTTTACTATTGCAAGCTTTTAAGGACATCCTAAAATAATAAAACAAATGTAAGTAATAAATTGGCTTAGTCACTTCTAGCCCACATGCGGTTTGAATTTTCCCAGCTTTCAGATATTAATATGGTAATTAATTCTAGCTAACATTCATTAAATATTTATGTACCAGGCAATATTTTAAGTTCTTTACTAATAAATCTTCATGTATACTTATCTTCACATTATACCTATAAAAGCTTCACAAGATCCTTGTGAGTTACAAACTATTACCATTCACATTTTGTGGATCAGAAAACAGAATCTCAGACAGGTTCAATAACATATTAAATTCCATACATCTTGTAAGTAGTGGAGCTGGTATTTGAAGCCAGAGGTCACGGCTTCAGCGCCAGTATGCTTAGGAAGTATTTCATATTGTCACTCAGATGAAAGTGGTAGACTACACCAGTTTATATTCTCAAGGAGTTGAGAGACTGCTAGGACAGATGTATGCGCTCTCTCGCTCTCTCGCTCTCTCGCTCTCTCGCTCTCTCGCTCTCTCTCTCTCTCTGTCTCTCTGTCTCTCTCTCTCTTTCTCTCTCTCTGTCTCTCTCTCTCTTTCTCTCTCTCTCTCTCTCTCTCTCATACACACACACTCTCACACACTCAGAAATACACATGAAAAAATGCAATTAAAAGGTATGTACTATAGAGTGCTAAAGAGATTGAATGCTACAGGAAGCACCTAGGAGAAAGAATGCTTGTTGTAAGCTCAAGGAATCATGATCTGTACTTGGAGTTGGACCTCCTTTTCACCTGGTTCTTCTTCTGATCAAGAATATGCTTCGTGGAACAGTTGACAAGGGTACTGTAACAGCTTGTGGCTAAAGAATGAAACAAAGCCTAGAAACCTATCCAGACCCTTGCATATATGTTACTTTTCATAGCAGAGCTTGAGCAGTGCAGCAGCCCTGAACCTAATCGTGGTAACCGAAGCAGGTGTATTAGCTTGTACTGCAGTGAATTCTGCAGACTAGGCCAGGAGAGCCATTGCAGCATTCTCTGCCTCCGTCTCATCTCTCATGAGTATGGAGGAATTCCAATCAAAGGTTACATGAAACATCACGGCCAGCAGTCCTTTGATATGCTCCTTTCACTTTTTATAAATGAAGAAAATGAAGCCTAGAAAACTGAATTAACTTGCTCAAGATCACACTGCTATTTTGGTAACATATATGGCAGAATATAACTTTCATTTGAAGCAAAACGTATCTTTTGATTAATGGATTTCTTTTGCTTTGTGATTTAGAAAAAGGATTCAGGGGGCTTTCATATAGGATTCACTTTCTCCCTCTTTCTGTCTCTAAATACACACATGTGCATGTACACACACACGTACATATACAACAATTTCACTCCTTGATGTTTTTGTTCGTGCTTTTCATTGTAGGTTATCATTTACCCTCCATATAACGTATTGGTGAAATTTGGGTCATACCTTTTATCTCTAAACGTGAAGTGAAAGGCGAAAATGTTTGCTCTTCCCAGCTAGCACTTTTTAAAGGGTATCATTATCGTGGCCAGAGAGTAAATAATGGGACTCCTAATAGAATCCTGAGTACAGGCCCACGTTTTTAGAGATGGCATTTCACGTGCTTTCTTGGAGGATATTTAGTTAGTACCTCTGAGACATGATCGATTATCAAGTGCAAGGGTTCGGGTTATATAACAGGCCCTCCTACAGGAAAAACTTTATAAAACAGAAGAATGGAAAAAATGTGCTGTGCCATTGCATAATAATCTTGTGAAAAACAAAATGCCTTATTCATTTTAATATAAACACTGGAAAAAATGTTGAGTCTTCACTCTGTCTAATCAATTGCAGGGCTTTGCAGTAAAAGTGAGGCGGTTTTTTCCCCCACTAATGAGCACAAAATCAATCTTCAAATGCAACATATTTTATTTCATCTATTCTTGGCGCTTCAACTTCCCAATTTATAAATGATTATTTTTTCCTAAGTTGGGTGGAGTGCTGGGGAAGAGCAGAGAAGAACTCGTTAGGTATCTATAGCTTTCTGAGCTATGTGTCATGGGACTGTGTTCAAAGTCCTTCCCAGTTCAATAGTAGCATCTATGCTCTTGGGGCCATTATCTCAGGCGGAGGAAGGTTAATCTGGGACTTTATTCATGCAGTGTAGGCACACACAAAAAGGTATGTCAGAAGAGTTCCTTGGATAAGTTCTGACCCTTGGTGAAATGGTTATCATGCTTGTTTTAGGCCCAACAAAGCCCATCATTCTTTGATCATCTGTGGGATATTTTGTATCTGCCTACACATAAAATCTGATCCTTAAATTGTATTTCCCCATCCAAACACCCAAACAACATCTCGTCTCCTCTTCCTTTATGCTGAAAGGAACTCTTGCCTTTAGCCTACTTCTAGTTCTAAAAATTTTTAAAGGTGATTTCTTCCAAGAAACTTTTCTTAGCACCACTCCCATAGGCCTTGCCTTCCAATATAGATTTAGATACTCCTCTTCAAGGTTATCTTGATACACCTTGCTTTATCTATCATCATGTACTAATATGGCTTTCTTACCCCGTTTACAGAATGCTCAAGGATTGGGAACAGGACAGGTATGCTTTGGTTTTGTATCTGCACCAGGTAGCACAGTGCTTGGCCAAGAGAAAGGGCTCAGACGGTATACTTTAAAGCAAACTAAATGCTGCCTTACCTGATATCATGAAATGAGAGGGAGCAATAATTAGGTAATTGGGAAAATGCCCCTAGCAGAGTAGATTTTGAGAGGTAGGAGTAATCAAAGAGCCTAAAAGCAAAAATATGGAGGCCATAAGTTGCAGCAGCACTGCAATCAGGGATAAAGACCTTGAATCTGTGACCTGGACATAGTTTCCTTTGGTTTGTGTACTTGGAGCCAACCATTGCCAGGATTATTTCCTTAGAGAGGTATTTTCATTGAGTCATATTTAAAACTTATTTACCTAAGTTGAGTTGTATTTCATGGATAGTCTACCTAGTCCAGAGACTCTCAGTAACATTCAGGAAACACTGTGTGCCCATGATGAGCACCAAGAAATAGCTGTCTTGATAGATAGAACTGCTTATTTGCTGATCGGGAAGGCAGGTGGTACTAGGCCAGGAACAGCTGGCATTATTATAGAAAAACAACTAGCTCTGTTTCAGTAGAAGCTCCACTAGTCAAGGTGGTACTAAGAAATGAGGAATGAGGGCTTTTCTAAAATGAAGAATGTCAGTGCAAACGGAGAGGAGGAATAGGAGTGTGAGGTTGGGGAGAAGAGAGGAATTACAGGATCCATATAATTTAGAATTGTGTCTTAAGATAATGGAAAATATTTACGGAGTATTTACTCTGTGCCAAGTATGGTATAAGGATGATATGATCTTATTGAATTCTCACCACCACCTTATGATGCAGTACTATTATGAACTTGTTTTATACATGAAAGTAGCAAGGCTTGTGTAAGTGAAGTAACTTACCAAACATCACAGAATTGATAAGTGACACAAATGGGAATTTCAACTTGATTTGTTTTATTCTAAAGCTCAGGTTCTGCCGTCTAATTAAAGGTACAATTTACATGAAGTGAAAAGCACGGATATAAATGGTACAGCTGTGTAACATTTTACTTATATATGTAGCTACATGATCACCACTCAGGTCAAGACATAGAACCTTTACAACATCCCAGCCAGTTCCTTTGCACTCCTTCTCCATCAATACTGCCTGCCCTACACACACACACACACACACACACACACACACACACACACACACACACCAGATAATCATGTTTTGACTTATATTACCATCTATCAGTGGCTCTCAAATTGCAGACCCTGAACCAATAACATCAGCATTACCTGGGGACTTGTTAGAAATACAGATTCTCAGTCCCCACCCCAGACCAACTGAATTGGAAACTCTGGGAGCAGGGCCCAGAAAATTGTGTTTTAACAAGCTCTCCAGATGATCTGTTGTCCAATCGAGTCTGGGAACTGCTGCATAGAGCAGTTCTGCAGGTCTTAGAAATTCATATGCATAAATAGAATCATATAATGTATAACTTATTTTGTTTCACCTTTTTTCTCAGCAAAATGTCTATGAAATTGATTCATATTGTTACATGTTTTAGGTGGGTGTAAAGCTGATTATTGTGGTTTTTGCCATTACTTTGGCAAAAACTGCAATTACTTTTGCACCAACCTAAATAGTAATTCTTGCATTTTAAATTCCTGATTAGCAATCCATTGTATGAATATACAGTGTTATCTCTTTGAGAGATTATTAGTGGAACTTTTATTAAGGGAAGTATGTTTCCTTTTTTATTTATGGCAAATAAATTTGTGGAATCACAAAATTAAGGCCCAAGTTTGTGTATGAGTAAAACAGTTATTTATGTCATATAATTTCAGAAAGGCAATGCAGCCCTCACAACAAAATCTCTTTCTTATTTGCTTCCTAATGCTAGAAATTTATTTAATAGGGAGCCAAGACTTTTATTCCATAATAAGCATTAATATTTAAAAGGCATGTATGTGTTCAAAAAAAAAAAAAAAAAACAGATTTAAAATTATACTGAAGTGTTAATGACCTATCCTTTCTTGACATTAGAGCAGACATCCCCCTATGGCCCGCGGGCCGCATGCGGCCCCCTGAGGCCATTTATCCGGCCCCCACCGCACTTCAGGAAGGGGCACCTCTTTCATTGGTGGTCCGTGAGAGGAGCACAGTATGTGGCGGCCCTCCAGCGGTCTGAGGGACAGTGAACTGGCCCCATGTGTAAAAAGTTTGGGGACGCCTGCATTAGAGTATGTATGCTATCACTTAGTTATCCAAATCCTCCACTGACATTAATAACCAATCATGCTACTTTTATATTTTGATTTCCAATGCAATCTCAGGACTCCGCTCATCAAATTATCCCAGGCAGGAACTATCAATCCATCACAGCTGACATACCATCTCCGACTTAATTCCTGTTCGTGTTGGGGTGTGTGTGTGTGAAAGAGAGAGAGATTTTGGTGGACCTTAGAACTAGAGACAGAGGGGACGTATGGATCAGAAAGAGAAGCAGTCACATTTTATCCTGCAATTACATTTGAAAGCCCATGAGGTTTGGGCAGCCAGGATGCAGTAAATTCCTTTATTTTTATTTTAATAATGTAAACATGAGCCATTCAGAAGGCATCCTCTCCTCTTATTCTCTCCAAGGAAGAGAAGAACAATCATCATCAATGGCAAATGGCAGTTGCAGTGAGGCAACACGATACCTAGGGTCAGCTTTATGCTCAGGAAAGAACTCTGCACCTCCTCCTCATGGTTTCTGGTGCTCTACACATTCAGATTAACTCCTCTAGTAATAAACTATAGAAATGATCCCTGGAAATATAGCCCTAGTAAATTATTAGTCAACTGAATCTGTAAGAAATCAACATAGTAACAGCAAAAACAATGACAACAACAACTATTACTACTACTACTTTTACTAAGAGCGTTGTGTTGGGCTTTATGGCAAGTGATTAACCTGAATAGTCTCATTTAATCGTCAAAACCCTTCCTGGTCATTATTACTATTCCCATTTTAAACATTAAATTGATGTTTAGACGGGTACCCAAATTCACATGACAGAGCTGAGATCCAAATCCAGGCTATCTGACTCTATATTCTGAGTCTTTTGGTTTGTTTTTGTTTGTTTTGTTTTTGTTTTTGTCTTTGGATCCCAAGTTCTTTGGAAACGACTACTCTTTACTGACTCTGAGATAACTAGATTTCTTTAAGGCGACATAGAACCCCTTCCCAACTCTTACTAAAAGTGTCTGAGTCCACTTTCCTGCCTTAATAAGAATATAGTGACCATCACTGAAGATCTTAAGGTTATCATTCTTACCGTCAGTGGTAACATGATAGAACTATTAATATAATAGAACTGTCAGTGGCATGGGTGTAAGAAATTAGGTATTAGGTGATTTATCTCCCCTATGGTGTCTTCTCCTCTTTTTAGTTCTAAATGACATGTGATTACAAAAACACACTCAGAATTAACTTTTGAATTATGTGTCAAACTAAATGCATCAATAAATAAATGTATTTATCAAACATGTAACACATGTCTACTATGTACCATTGTCAGACTTAAAGCTCCATGAGAGCAAGGACCCATCTTGTTCACTTTGATATTCCCATCACCATGCACCTGGTAAAATGTAGGTGCTCAACAAATCCTTTTTGAATGAATGGAGAGATGAATGAATAAATGTATGCAAAACTGCCATTATACTGAACTGTGGTATAGGAGCTTGATGTCTAATGTTGATAATTTGCCTAAAATTGTGGCATTAGTACAGGAATCTTATGCATTGGGTAAAAGTTTTATATTTCTGACTATTAGACATCTGGAATTACTATGAACAGTATGTAAGGAATATACAAAATTTGGTCTTCTATGTGTATCTGGTATTTCCCCCCAATAATTTAATGGTTAAGGTGTTATTTTTAACCAAGAGAAGCTTGCTTCTTTTTCTTAAAAAGCTGGATATATTGACACTGACAGGAGAATATAAACACCGTGTCCATTGTGATTTTTACATTGGGTGCTACATTTTTAAAAATGCAAAATAACAAAAGGAGAAATGGAATTCCCAACCATCCATTGCATGGTGAAAATGCATTACATGGTAAGGTAGTCTTTTTCAAAAATAAATCAGCATTGGTTCAGTATTGAGAAAATGCTTCAGTGGTTTTGTAAATTTGAAAGTAGCACGTTCCTAATCTAGTGAAAGTGAACATTCAAATATGTCTCATTTGCTTCTGAAATTATGCGCAGAACCTGGGACAATGGCAAGCAACTTACCCAAGCATATTTCTCTGGTAGCTCAGATTTCCTATTTTTCTGTGTCATACTAAAGCAGTAAAAATGGCACACTTGCAAAGTTGGAGTGATGCCCATGTCCCCTCAGCATCAAATGCAACTAGATGCTGTTGAGCAGGAACTAGGAGGCTTATATTACTCATAAGAACAGTGTGAGTCAGTCACTCAATTGGAACCACTCTTTAGGCCCAAGTGGGTGAAGCAGGCTATTTTTACTTAAAGGGTAAAGGGAATGATAAACATATTTCTTGCTGTCTCTTGCAGCTTCAGAGTGAGAATCATACATGAGAAAGGTCACAAATACCAATACAAACTTTTCCTTTTGGCTTATATTATCCACCCTAGGATTATGTTCCAAGAAATGTTACCAACGATAACAATCAAAGGGTTGTGTTCCAGAGTGACACCATGATTTGGAAGAGAAATTCAAGTGGGTTTTTTGAGATTTTATAGGTAATGATTGCTGTGGTGCCAAGCTATGAAGATATTTGATGATACCAGTCCTAAAGCTGATTTTTTAAAGGATTATGACAGCTTGGTGAATTCTTTTAACCAAATCTGAATTTCTTAGTTTCCTGTTGCTACTGTAACAAATTGCCACAAACTTAGTGGCTTAAAACATCGTGAATCTATTATATTACAGTACTGGAAGTAAGAAATTTTTGAGGTCAAGGCATCCATAAGGCTATGTTATTTTTGAAAACTCTGGGAGAAGATCTGCTTCCTTGCCTTTTCATGCTTCTAGAGGTCACCTGCATACCTTGGCTTAAAATCACTTCCTCTGTTTTCAAAGGACATTACTTCAACTCTGTTTTTGTGGTCACATCTTTTATTGTTTTTGACCTCCTTGACTCTCTCTTTTAAGGACCCTTGTAATCACTTGGGGTCCAACTGAATAATGCAAGATAATCTACCCATCTCAAGATCTTTAAGTTAATCACATCTGAAAAAAATTCCTTTTGGCATGTAAGGTAACATATTTATACGGATTAGAACATGAGCATCTTTGATGGACCATTATTCTGTCTACTATACCAATCTATCTGTAATGATACAATGCTTTACACATATGGTTAAGACCCTTGAGTCCATGAGGCCAAAACTCTTTGCCTGATGTTCATGAGTACCATTCTCACAAGTATATAATAAAATTATTAATGGGGTTACCATTTTATCCTAATAACAACTGTCTGAGGGAGAATTTATTATAATCCTCATTATGAAGATGTAATAGTGGAGCTCAGAGAAATTAATAAACTTTTCCAAGTTCACAGAGCTAATGAGTGTCAAAGCCAGGGCTCAAATCCAGGTATTAATCTAAACCCCACGAAATTTCTAGTTCTTTACTCTTCCTTATTAGTTTTTGTTAGGTTTATTTGCTTTACTTTCTGGCCATAGTATAGACCTAAACCTTTATCATTATCACAATTGGGTTGCTTTGGGCTACATGTGGCTAAATCAGGAAAAATTCAACATTGCCACTGCAAGTATAACTCTGTTTAATTCAAGAAGCATTTATTGAGAATCGATGTGTGCTCTACCCAGTGCAAGGGCCATGCCTCACTGATGGTGGTAACTCACTGGAGCCATATTGATATGTTGTATTACTGCCAGGGAATTAAACTGCAGCCAAACTATTTCATGGTTATCTCTCAGGATGAAAGGGAACAGACACCTCTTGAGCAGTTCAGTAAAAAGGCCATGCCTTGCCACTGGGAAATTGTCAAGTTTTATAAGCTCCTTTAACACTGCAATTTGTCTACCTTCAGGAGATAAGAGATAGTTTTCTATATTTTTTTAACTGTTCAAAAGATAGTCCCTAAGATCAGCAGCATCCCTGGGCTTATGAATGTAGAAATGCAATTGTGGACCATAGCAGGCTAGTTTACCCAGAGTTAATATGACTATATTTGAAATGTTCACTTCTTCATTTCTGTTAATATTATATGACTTCACTTTTCAGGGACAGTGGGAGGTCAAACCCAAAGCTGATACTCAGGGTGATATCAATCTGATTGTTGTGTTGTCCAATGAATGCATTACTCTTTTAGATGCCCCCCTGCACTCTTTAAGCAATCCATCTCAGGTTTCCTAACTCTGCTACTTCTCATACACCACTTTGCCCAGATACTCTATATCGTTTTATACTCTAAGCTCAAACTGATTGCTCTTGTGTCTCAGTCCCCCACGAAGCTCTATTTTTATTATTAGTTTTAATAAATGTTCACCAAGTTACTAAAATATATAACTTTCTTATCCCTTCAAAATAATGATTTTACCTGTTAAAGGATGGGTGGAGAGTGTACTAGTCAGGGTTCTCTAGAGGGACAGAAGTAATAGGAGATATATCCCACAGTAGGCTGTCCCAAGCTTGAGGAGCAAGGAGAGCCAGTCCAAGTGTCAAAACTGAAGAACGTGGAATCTGATGTTTGAGGTCAGGAAGCATCCAGCATGGGGAGAAAGGTGTAGGTTAGGATGCTAGGCCAGTCTTGCCTCTTCATGTTTTTCTGCTTCCTTTATATCTGCTGGCAGCTGATTAGATTGTCCCCACCAGATTAAGGGTGGATCTGCCTTCCCAACCCACTGACTCAAATGTTAATCTACTTTGGCAACGCCCTTAGAAACACACCCAGGATTAATACTTTGCATCCTTTAATCCAATCAAGTTGACGGTATTAACCATCACAGAGAGGAAGAGAGAAAGGTGGGGTGGGGGAGAGGGAGAGAGAGATTGAGATTCAAATCTCTCCCTCCTGGAATTTATTTTTCCTTTCCCCTGAATCTGTTCCTTTTTGAGAACTTCTTATTTTATCGTATGCTCTTAATCTTCCAAATACAGAGGAGGCTCAACAGCTGCTCTTTCTTCATTTGTCAAAAGTTACCTGGATTAATTGATTTTTGGTTTAGTTTTACACTTTTAAGAATGTTAATATGTGTCAGGCATTTTGCTATGTTCTAGAGAGACAAAAGATATCAGACAAATCTCATAAACTGGAGGAGCTTTTAGATGAAGAAGAAATAAACATGGTAACAGAATGTTTTGGTGTGTTTCAGTATGGACAAATACATATAAAGCTATGGAAGATTAGGATGAGCAAACTTATTTTGCTAGATGTATACAATTCATTGGGCAAAAAAGTGGCTTGCCTTCTTTCCTTTCCAAGTTCATTGTCTCACCCTGATTCAGACTTGGATCAATTTAATCTCAGACTGTAATGCAATAGTCTCCCAGCTTTCACGTTTCTTCTCGGTGTTTTAATTGCCCTGCTATCCACTGGTCCTTTCCGTCCTCTGCACTGTTAACAGATTAATCTCCATTCATTAAATATTTCTTTGCAAAAATCATTTACTGTCCCTCCACTTAACGTCTCCCAGTTCTGAAATCTTCATTGACTTTCCACTGCTTTCAAGATAAAATGCACAGCCCTTTATCTAACATTTAGTACTCTCCACAATGTAGTCTTCATCCATGGGCTCAGCCTCATCTCCTATCATTTCTGCCATAACCAACTTTTCTACTCAAATTAAATCTGTGCATAATTGCTCAAGCTTTCAGATATGTTCTGCCTCTGTAATTTGCTCAAATGGCTCTTGTCAGAATGTTTTCACCTATCTAATCTCTAGGTAGATCTAAGTCTCACTCTTCCCTCAGAAATAGCTCAAGTTCCATACCATCTATAGATCCTACCTAGTCCACCCTATCCCTCTCTAATCATGGTTTTCTCAGATTTCAGTCACCTAGCATTTATCATGTGTGTATATAATCTTCTACTGTACTTACTCATCATGTACAATTCCAGTCCCTCTTACTGGACAATAATCCCTTTACAGACAGAGACTTTAAATTGTGCCCTTAGTATCTCCAGAGTCTAATTAACTAGGAAGATTTTTATGTTGATTATAATGAATCAGTCATTGATATATTTATAGGAAAATAGAACTCTTTGGAATCCCTTATTTTATACCATGTATGGAGGGGCCATGCACATAGCTTATATGAAGGGCCAAGATGAAAGCTTTCTTATAGATAAAATTAAACCAAAAGTATGAGCCCAAATGCCCATGGGGCCAGGGAGAAAACATGATTAGGCTGGAAATAAACCAATATTTATTTAATAAACCTTTACCCAGTGGTTACTGTCTGCTTAGCATTAATTTAAGTGCTTTACAAGTTTTAACTCATTTAACTCTCACTGAAACCCTACCATTACTATCTTCACTTTAGAGATGAGAAAACCATTACACAGAGAGATTAAGTCATTTTCCCAGGGTCATGTGGCTAGGAGGTGATAGATACTGAATTTTAACTCATACACTCTAACTTCTAGAGCCTGTATTCTTAATAACTGCATGGAGCTGAATTTTCAAAAGAGAATGGTATGTACAATGATGTACTGGAGAGCATATAATTTAAAAGACATTTAAATTTATTTAAAATAAAATTATGAGCCAAAATGAATGGGTCTGTGGGCCAGATCAGCCAAAGTACTCTAAGTTTGCAATCCCTGGATTGAATTCAACAATGACAGGCAAAAGTTTATTCTTCTATCCTTAGTAACACCACTTATATTACAGGGCAGCAGGAAGCATTTCTGATTATATCCTCTTTACCTTGACATAAGTCACATGCCCATTATGGGGATTTGCTGAAGAAAAGGAGATATATCAGTGTTCACTGTGATCACTTTATATGTTTAGGTTTGCAGATTCAACTTGCCAGAGATTTATGAACCTTTCAAAGGAACTAATGGTTCCCTGCATTTGCTCCCATAGCACTTTGTTTATACCTTTACCAAGGTATTTATCAAATGTCACTCCTCTTTTGAAATGAAGAATTTTCACTTTTTCTTAGTGTAAAAGATCGTCCAAATGCTTACAGACTTTAACAGCTTCCAACAATTTTGATGTGTATTAACTTAAAATATATTTAGCAAGTTTCTATTAGCTTCTAACTTGTACATTTTGCTTTCTAATATAGAACATATTCTTTTATAGTGCCACTAGATGTAAATTCAGACTTGTACCAGTCCAGAACTTTAAAAAGTAATGTACATTAGTCTGCATCTTTGACACGTTGATAGCTTTATTTAATGTTTGTTTTTTGGGTTCAAAGAAATAAATGCAAACATGCCATATGTTTAGAATTTCAATACAGCTTAACAAATATAGGAGGTAGAAAACTTCAGTCACAAGCTCAAATGTAAAAGAGTGTAGTGTTATTTATTTCTCTTCAACTAAAATTCACCTAGCTTTTAACCTGCATTTCAACTTTCTGCAATAAACTTAGTCTTACAGTATAATATAACTTAAATATTTCTGATTTTAAACTCAGTGCATTATGATTCTCACTGCTCAACTCTTCCTTCTTCTGGGCACTCTGATTTCCTTTGGGTCTGAATGTCAATCCTCTATTCTTATTGACTTTATAAGATTATTGTGCTGCACTCCAAAACAGAAAATCACCTGTAATTCCAAGTCCCAGGGAAACATTAATAATATTTTAGGACACTTCTTTTTTCTATGCATGCAGATATGCATAGAAAAACTTGAAATATATGTTTATGTGTGTATATAGGTAGGCTCTTTATTTTTTTGGGCCCATATGATATACCTTTAAATACTCTCCAGAGAGGAAGAGATGAAGGACAATTTTCTGGATGAATTATTGCCTCTTTCTCATATCTCCCCAAGGCCCCATAGACCATTCCTTGCTGTCCTGTGGGAGTGGGAAGGATTAGTCCCCTCCTTATACCAGTTATTATCTTGTAACCCTCACAAGTAAATATCACAGGAAGAAGTTCAAGCTGATTTTTGCTCAAATTCTCTGGTGATTTATGTTCTAAGCCACACAGAGTTGTGCTGGTAGATAGTGTATTTAAAAATTGGATAGTGAGTCCCTGATTTTTCTCTCTTGTCCCACCTATTTATTAAGGGTGTGTTCACTGTACTTTCTCATTTTCCCATGAAGATTTTTTCTCTAGCTCTGTAAAGGAGGATGCCTACTCTCTTTTCTTCATGCTACCCACTTTTCTTTTCTCTTCAGTTCATTTGTCCTTATTTCCTTTTGTTATTTTATTTTCCTTTATCCTGAAGTCCCTACTTCCTGTTTTATTTTTTTGCTCCTGTTATCCCACCATCAGCTATTTGCAAGTCCTACATCAATGTCAATTTTTTTCCCCTGCTCCTTCTTTGTATACCATTGGTTTCCTGCATGGATTGTCAGGTAAAACTGCTTTTTCTACCTAGTAGAAAGAATGGGAGTTCTGAGTCCTATGTTATTTGGAAGTGGAGACGGGGGAGGAAGAATGTCAGGGTGATTCTCCACTCTAGATTACAGCTTGTTATTTAATATTTTTATATTCTTTAAAAAAAAAAAAAAAACTAAAGGAAAAATAAACAAACAAAAAGTACATCTCACACAAGAAGAATTTCTTTTCTGTTAAAAATCCTTCATTAAATCTTCATAAGACATTAATTGATTCCTTGCCAGTATAACCATGACTTTATTATTATAGAAACAATTTGTCCCCTTCTCAATTTGGATTATATTGCACAGCCTTTTCCCATTAACTTGACACTACATGGTATCAATGAGCTATCCTTTTTATTCTTACAATCATAAATAGTTTCTTTTGTGATTATTTTTGAAACATATGCTTTAAATCATATTATTCTATCACGTTTGTACACCACCATATATTTAATTATTCCTCTAATGTTTAATATTTAGATTGTGACTATGTGTATTATATAATTTACATAAATCATCTGGTATATCGCTTTGTGCATGTCTAATAATTTCCCTGGAATGATTTCCTTAAAAGTATTGGGGCCAAAAGATAAAATGGATTGCTTTTTATTAAAATAATTTACATGAAAAAGTAATTATAATTTTAAATTATAAAAGTAATACAAACCAGGTGCTAAAAAAAAGAGATGGGTATAAAATAGAAACTATAAGTCACTTCTGTCATCTCACTCCTTAGAGATCATCATTTTATCAGGTTAATGTCTATTTTTAGTAGGAACAATTTTAATATTCTTTTTAATATCGTCAACTGCTCTCCACAAAGGTCAACCATTTAAAAATCCCACTAGCAGTTGGCAGAAGTGCTGATTTCACTGTATACTCATTAACCTTATGGAATTCGTGTTTATTAATGTTGTTCAACATTTGATGAAGATTTAGATTTTGAAAATGCGATTTTTTACAGTAACAAAACTGGTTACATATATACTTATCATTTATACAGACATATTACAAATATTTGCTCCATCTTGTAACTAAATTTTTTGATGTGTTTTTATTATGTAGTTTTTACATTTTTTTTTTTTTTTTTTTTCTAGACAGAGTCTCACTGTTGCCCAGGCTGGGGTGCGGGTGGTGTGATCTTGGCTCACTGCAACCTCAAGTAATTCTCCTGCCTCAGCCTCCCGAGTAGCTGGGACTATAGGCACGTGCCACCACACCTGGCTAATTTTTATATTTTTAGTAGAGATGAGGTTTCACCATGTTGTCAAGGATGGTCTTGAACAACTGACCTTGTGATCCACCTGCCTCAGCCTCCCAAAGTGCTAAGATTACAGGCATGAGCCACCGTGCCGGGCCTAGGTTTTATATTTTTATGCAGTCATATTTATCAGCCTTTACCTCTGTGATTTACTTTGCTTTCATCTTTTAAAGGTCTTCTTTTTTCCCATGAGCAAATAAATGTTCACCTGTATTCTCTCATAATCATTTAAAATGTGAAATTTTAATATAATTTTAATTATATATTACAGACATAAGAAAAGTATGTAAATTGAATATACTCAATATCTATGAACCAAACATTTAGATTTAACAGATGCTAACATTGTGCCATGTTTACTTAAAATTTTGTTTGATAAATAATTATAGCTATAGCTAAGGTCACAGCTTTAACCCTTTTGCTCTCCCTTTCTCTGCTGAAATTTGTATAACTTTACTGCATGTTTTTATATTTACTACATATATTTATAGCTGTAAGCATATAAATTATTGTTTTGTGTACTTTAACATTTTGCCTAGATATAATTCTTTTCCAACAGATTTTTGTCATCCAACATTATACTTTTAAAACTTATCCAGTTAGGTGCCTCTATTTCTAATCTATACATTTCTACTACTTTAGCATGTGTAATTGTATAAATGTGAAGTTCTTTGTGAATTACTGGTTCATATCACTTACATATTCTTAAATTGTGTTGTTTGTTTTTTTAAAAATTACAGATTTTTGGAAAACACTTTATATATTTGATCCAAATCCTTTGTATGTTATATATGTAACAAGAATCTGTTACAAACCTGATTGTCTTTTAAATTTATGATAGTTTGTGACATACCCAAATCTTACTTATTTCTTTTTTTAACTTTTATGTTTAGGGGTATAAATGCTGGCTTGTTATGTAGGCAAACTTGTGTAATGGGGGTTTGTTATACAAATTATTGCATCACCTAGATATTAAGCCTCCTACCTATTAGTTATTTTTCCTGATCCTCTGCCTCCTCCTACCCTCCACCTTCTGAAAGGCCTCAGTGTGTGTTGTTCCCCTTTATGTGTCCATGTGTTCTCATCATTTAGCTCCAACTTATAAGTGAGAATATGCAGTATTTGTTTTTATGTTCCCATGTTGGTTTGCAAAGGATAATGACCTCCAGCTCCATCTGTGTCCCTGCAAAGGACATGATCTCGTTCCTTTTTTATGTTTGCATAGTATTCCTTGGTGTATATGTGCCACAATTGCTTTATCCACTTTATCATTGATGGACATTTAGGTTGATTTCATGCTCTTTGCTATTGTGGATAGTGTTGCAATGTATGCATTCAGTGCCTTTATAATAGAATGATTTATATTCATTTGCATGTATACCCAGTACTGGGATTGCCAGGTCAAATGGTAGTTCTGCTTATAGCTCTTTTGGGAATTGCCATACTGCTTTCCACAATGGTTGAACTAATTTACACTCCCACCAAGACTGTATAGGCATTCTTTTTATTTATGCAACTTTTGCCAACATCTGCTATTTTTTAATAATAATATATTTTTTTAAAGTTTTAATAATAGCCCTTCTGACTGGCATGATATGGTATCTCCTTGTGATTTTGGTTTGAATTTCTCTAATGATCAGTGATGTTGAGCTTTTCTTTTCATATGCTTGTTGGCTGCATGTTTGTCTTCTTTTGAAAAGTGTCTGTTCATGTCTTTTACCCACTTTTTAATGAGGTTGTTTTCTTCTTGTAAACTTGTTTAAGTTCCTTATAGATGCTGGATATTAGACCTTTGTCAGATGCATAGTTTGCAAAAATTCTCTCTCATTCTGTATGTTGTCTATTTATTCTGTTGATTGTTTCTTTTGCTACGCAGAATCTCTTTAGTTTAATAATATCCCATTTGTCAATTGTTCCTTTTGTTGCAATTGCTTTTGGTGCCTTCATCATGAAATCTTTGACTGTGCCTATGTTCTCAATAGTATTGCCTAGGTTGTTTCTAGGGTTTTTATAGTTTGAGGTATTACATTTAAGTTATAATCATACTTAAATTTTATATTTTAATATACCTGTATGTATCAACTATTTCCTTTATGATTTCTATTGTTTCATTAAAAAAAGTATCTTAATTTAATTACTTAAAAATATTTTCCATGCTTTAGAAATGTTCAGGCTTGAATTATCAACTTTAGGTATTTAATTCCCATGAAATTACTTCTATGTATGTTGTGGGGTAGGGCTGTCTTTAAATAAATATCAAATGGTCGCAGCACCATTTAAGTAATGATGTAGTAAGGCTACCTCTGCCATATATCAAGTTGCCATATAAACACTGATCTTTTTCTAGGTTTTCTATTCTGTTCCATCATTTTATTTATTTATTCTTGTCTCAAAAATCACCTTTTAAGTCACTATACCTTTATAATGAATCTTTATGTCTGGTAGAACAAGTTTATTCTCCTTCTTCTTTGACATTTGGTTTATTATTTTTAAGACTTTGTCATTTCCAAATTAATTTAGGGTCAGCTGATCCATTTCTATGAAATATCTTTTCAAAATTTTAATTGGAATTCTTTTGAATTTGTTGAGAACAGGAACAATTGTGAACTTGAAATTATTTCCTATGTGTTAACAAGCACAGTACATCTCTCTTTATGGTTTGTCTTTTACAGCATTATCATCTGTGAATGATAGCAATTGTAGTTCTTTAACTTATTTTTTTTTCTCTATCAACTGGAACCTCTGCTATATGCTCAATAGAAGCAGCAATATTGGTCATTCTTGTCATTTTCTCAACTCGAAAAAGGATACTGTATTTTTCATAATTTTTCACCATCTATAAGAAACTTTGTTTGCAAGATTTTTTTTCATTTCTATATAAAAATTTTTCATTCAGGGATACATTTGCAGGTTTATTACATGTATATATTCCATGATACTGAAGTTTGGGGTATGAGTGATTCTATCACCCAGGTTGTGAGCATAGTGCTCAGAAAATAGTTTTTCAATTCTTGCCCCTTTCTTTTCTCCCCTGTTTTGAATTTCCCAGTGTCTGTTGTTCCCATCTTTATGTTCACGTGTACCCAATGTTTAGATTCTACTTACAAGTGAGAACATGTGATATTTGTTTTTATTTTTCTACATTAATTCACTTACAATAATGGTCTCTAGCTCTATCCATGTTGCTGAAAAGGACATGATTTTGCTCTATTTTATGGCTTCATAGTATTCCATTGTGTATATATACTACATTTTCTTTATGTGATCCATCTTTGGTGGGCATCTGGGTTGATTCCATGTCTTTGCTGTTGTGAATTATGCTGCAATAAATATACAAGTACATGTGTGTTTTTGGTAGAACTATTTATATTCATTTGGGTATATACCCAGTAATTGGATTGTATTTCAAATATTTTGCCAGTAAACACCACATTTGCTGTGGGATATGCAATCAACTTAAATGCTCATCAACGGTAGACTGGATAAAGACAATGTGGCACATATACACCATGGAATATTATGTAGCCACAAAAAGAATGAGACCATGTCCTTTGCAGCAATATGGAAGGAGCTGAAGGCCATTATCCTAAGCGAACTAACACAGGAACAGAAAACCAAATAATGCATATTCTCATTTATGAATGAGAGTTAAACATTGGACATAAAGAAGGAAACAATAGACACTGGGACCTATTTGAACATGAAGGGTGGGAAGAGGGTGAGGGCTGAAAAACTATCCTGTACTATGCTTATTGCGTAGGAGATGAAACAGTCTGTACATTAAATTCCTGCAACAGTTTACTTATAAAACAATCTTGCACATATGTATCGTTGAATTTAAAATAAAAGTTAAAAAAATAAAAAGTAAAGTAAAAAAAAGATTTTCTTTTTCTTCTTGAACTTTGTCGGGTTGTTTAAATTTCTTTTATTCTAAGGGCTTTGGGGTCAGCTTATGTGCTTATTGCCTACTGCTCTTTGCTCTGTCACCAGTTCCTTTCTCTTTCTTGAGAGTACAGCTATGCATTTAAACAATTCGTGTTTTATTTTGTCAATGAAATTACTACACTCTTTTGCTAGAAGTGGAAATCTGCAATTAATATTTTTAGTCCATACAGAATTTATCTTAGAGAATGATATAAACTAAATAATCCATTTTTTAAAATTTGCCAAGTTGTCAACCAACAGTTGCAGTGTCATTATTGAAGAATTTATTCTTTCCTTATTAATTTGGAATGATTCCTAATCATATACTCTTCTATGGGTTAAGATCTACTTCCGAGACATTTATAATATTACATAAATGTGCTTCTCTATTGTTATATTTATATCTTATTGTTCTAATGATTGAATTTTATAATACATTTGAATGACAGATAACATAGCAGCCTCTTCATTACTCTTCCTTTGCAAAATTTCGTTGACAGTTTTATTTTTTTCTGATTAATATTTAAAACTTTTGGCAAATTTTAAATAAAAATGTTTCAAATTTTGTTTTCAACTCATTAAACTATTTTAAAGTCACCTTATGTGAATATGTTATTTTAGGTACTTCAGTAAGGTCTGTATGTTTATTATATATATTCTGCATTATTATTTATTACTAAACATTTTTGGTTAATGTTTTCTAAATTAGAAATAAGCAATGTAAGATAGTGACGTGACAAAACATAATAAAACAAAAATACATATAATAAGAGGTATATCCTTCTCACATGCCATGTCTCCATCTCACAGTATCATTTTGGAAAGCATTTGTTTGCAAGTAACAAAATACAACACCAACGATGGCTAAATATGTAACGAATTCGTTCATTCTATGCAGTAAGGTCTCCAGGAGTAGGCAATGTAGAGTTAGTATGACTGAGAGAAGGCATCAGGGACCCAGGCTTCTTTCATCTTTCTACCTCTCCATCATTGTGACAATCAAAAACATCCACACACATTTACAAATGTCCTTTGTCAGTGGTGTCAACCTGGATGGTTTTGTTTCCTAAAGGATTGTGATAGTTAATTTTAGATGTCAACTTGACTGGATTAAGGGATACCTAGATACCTGGTAAATAACTATTCTTAGGTGTGTCTGTGAGGGTGTTTCTTGAGGAGACTGGTGTGAGTTGCTAGACTGAGTGGAGAAAGTCTACCCTCAGTGTGGGTAGGCATCATCCTATCAGCTGGGGGCCAAAATTAAACAAAATGGAGGAAGAAATGTAAATTTATTCTCTCTCTTGTAGAGGTAGGACAACTTTCTTCTCCTGCCCTTGGACATCAGAACCCCAGGCTCTCTGCCATTTGGACTCTGGGACTGACACCATTGCCCATTTCCCTAACCTTGGTTCTAGGGCTGATTGTGAGGCTTTCAGACTTGGACTTACTGAGCCATATTACTGACTTCCCTGGCTCTCTAGCCTATTATGGGACCTCGCAGTCTCTATAACCATGTAAGCCAATTCTCTTAATAAATCATTCCCTCATATATATGTATGATCATGTAAGCCAATTCTCTTAATAAATCACACACTATATATATATATATATATATATATATATACACACACACACACGTATACATATATATGTATATATATATATATATACACACACATATGTATACATATATATGTATATATATATTAATATGAGAATTCCAGAGTGAGAGAAATTAGACATTACTTATAAATTTATAAAACATTATCAACTCAGTACCAAATACTTTAGAAATCTTATTATCTTTCTCTAGTAAGTTTGCTGTTTCAGCAAGGACTAGATTTCATTTTTTCTTTCTTCTAACCCAACAAATTTACCTTCCACCTGCTAATATCTGTCCTGTGAGTGATTATGCCTCATATCTCACATAGAAATCACACTCAGACAGCCATTATACTGTCCTCTTATAGAAAATATTCAAATCTACTTGCATCGCTGTTCGTCTTCTCCCACTGCCTTTCAATTATAATAGAAAAGTAGCCATCATGCTAAAGATGACCAAATTTTTTGCATGTGCTATGCTTATCATCTTTTCATACTTCTCTATGGCATCTTTATAATCAGTGTCCATATATATATATATATATATATCCATATATATATATACACACACATATGAGGGAGTGATTTATTAAGGGAATTGTTTTACATGATTATAGAGACTGAAAGGGTTCCTTAGGCATAACCAGTAGGATATTATATGTATATTATATATTATGTATTTTATATATATATATAAAATATCCTACTGGTTTTCTGAGGAACCCTGACTAATACAGTAGCATTTGGCAGTATCTAGAGGCATTTTTGGTGGCCACAACTAAGGAGGCCAGGAATTTTGTTAAACATTCTATAGTTCACAGGACATCCCCCACAACAAGGAATTATGTAGTCCAAAATATCAGTAGTGTTGAGGTTGAGAAACCTTCCCTAGATGGCAAAAGATTTTACCACATCCAGCTGAGAACCACTGAAAGACTGACCAGGAATGAAGTTTGTGTGTTACAGGATTTCTCTGTAACTATATTGCAGAGCTGACTGCTAATGACCATTTCCTCCACCTCATTCATTGCTGGATGACATATCTGTGCATTCTTGCATTCATCCCTTATTCATCTGCAATTCTACAGTTTTAAAAGATCTCAGGGACAAATCTTTAAAAGATTATTGATGTGACCCTTAAGGATATACATCCCCTTTTTGTACAAACTTCTATATTACCAAAGATCTGCTGAAATTTGTGTTCTACTCTTGGTTTCCTCATTCAACCAGGTCAACTTTTTCTGCATTGGACAGCCTTATGCACAGATTGTGACTCAAGAGTATTTTTTAAAATGTTTCATTGGGGATGTGGCTTTTTTCTATTTTTCATTCTCTTTGTTGTTTTTAGCTGGTTTTAGACAAGAGCAGGAGACATAGTCACATTTACTTTGACATCTGTGATTTGAAGTTATTTATACCTAATTATATGTTTTTTCTTACTACTTGAATCTACTGTATACTCTGCATTCTAATTTGTTATTTCTAATAGAAAAAATTGTTTCATATATTTAATTCAAAACTAATTACCTTATTAAACCATTGTAAGAGTTCTATTAAATTTTCAGTGCAATCTCATTGTATTTCTAGGTAACCAGTGAACAAATACTAAGAATTTTTCACCTCTTTTTCAATGATTCATCCCTTGAATCTTTTATTATGTCTTATTGAATTGGAAAAATCTTTTAGAGGTATGCACTGTATTTGATAATTGAGGTGATAAAGGACATTCTTTTCTTAACACTGAGAATACCACTAATGTTTTGTCATTATATATTTATGCATTTATTCCTTCATTGACTATTTTAATTACCTGCAATGTGATATCACTGTGCAAGACACTGCATGTATAATAATGTATAAAATAGTCATCCCTGCACTCATGGAGTGAACAATCTCATGGTAATACAGATGATAAATAAACATTCATGAAAATACATTTATAATCACTACTTATGAGGAGATCTAGTTTAAATTATAGATTAGGAAAAATCTACTTTGAATAAAAAAACACATAAACTGAATTCAGAAATATAACTAGGAGTGAAGATGAAAGAGAAGAAATAATATGTGCTTTTGTTGAAAATTGATATGGAAAGGAAAAATGTGTGATAAAGACAATTTTATTTTGGATGGAAGGTAGTGAAACATCTTTGGACACTGATTATAAAGATGCCATAGAGAAGTGCGAAGAGATGATAAGCATAGCACATGCAAAAAATCTGGTCGTCTTTAGCATGATGACTACTTTTCTATTGTAATTGAAAGGCAGTGGGAGAAGATGAACACAGATGTAAGTAGGTTTGAATATTTGCTATAAGAAGATAGTATAATGCCTGTCTGAGTGTGATTTCTATGTGAGATATGAGGCATAATCACTCACAGGACAGATATTAGCAGGTGGAAGGTAAATTTGTTGGGTTAGAAGAAAGAAAAAATGAAATCTAGTCCTTGCTGAAACAGAGAAAACTTACTAAAGAAAGATAATAAGATTTCTAAAGTATTTGGTACCGAGTTGATAATGTTTTATAAATTTATAAGTAATGCCTAATTTCTCTCACTCTGGAATTTTTCATATTAAATAAAACCTTCAGTTGTAGTCACAAATCATGGGGAGATGGGGTTCATCCACTGTTGGCATTTTACTGGTAGCATAAAATAATAAAGAAAGAAAAAGAGCATTAACAGCATTTATGAAAGTCTGATTGGACAATGCACCATCAGATATAATCTAAATAGAGAGAAAGTAAAGCAGGAGGGGAATGAAAGACTAAGAGGAAATGGAGAGGAGGTCTTGATGAAATAGAAGACTTGTTTCAGAGAAGCTATGTGAACAAGCAAATTGGAAGAACAGAAAGCTGTGTTGCAGAATGGGATGTCTGAAATAGTGATTTTAAGAGGGATGCAACTTTTGATGACAATGAGGGGTGAGTCTAACGTGTTTGGGAATGAGTGGCTAAGATAGAATGGAGAAGAGTGTATTTCTTCTGCAAAGGAAAAGTAACAGCCCAACAACTGTCCCTTTATAGGTGGTATAAGGTAACATAGCAACTTGCATTTTGCCAGCCAGTCATTTTACAGTTGTTTAAGTGGAAACAAGTGCCTTTGTTCCTAGGTGTCTGGTCCATGTCCCTTCAGTAGGATACTTAAGATTATGCAGAAAATTGCCCCAATTTATCATTTTCTATTAATGCCTTGAAATGATGAATCATTTGCCTGATTTCTTACTTTGAGTCCTTTGAAATCTGTGCTCCAAATCTTTCTATACTTCCATGGACATCTCCTTGCTTTTTCATTTCTTAATTGGCTTGTTTTGCAAAAACTGAAAAATAGAAGAAAATATTTCTGTTATTTTTAATCTATCATGACATGTACAGATTCAATAATAAAATGGAATTTGCAGAATTTCTAGGAGTTAATTTTCGTCTTTTGCTTGGCATAAACCAAGCCTATTGTGGACTGGTGAGGGTCCTGGCAACAAAGTATAGAATTAGGAATTCAGAGAAAGTTCTCTTATCGAGCAAAGCAAATCATAGAACTTGAACTCTTCCTGAAATCATGTTGTTTCACAAGCTCGCAAGCGACAGTGCCTGGGCCTACGTTTTGTTAATTTTGCTAATTTTCTATTAAGGCTAAAACTTTTTAGCATTTCCCATTTCTTTTTGAAAGTAGCCTTAAAACAGAGCAATACGATTCAGGATAAATGGTTCTGCATGCCTTAGCTTGGGTGAGCTCCAATTCCTGTCCTGGCCCAACCTACTTTGTTTGTGATTCTGCCCACATAAAGGGTTTTCTTCTTGTCCTCACTCTGATCTTTCTGATACTTGACTTTCCCCTAGTGCATTTATGTACACAGTTGGTACCTTTATGCAATTGTTCTCATCATTCTTAAATAGTAAATTTAGTTGGTTATGTGTCAAATCAATTTCTCTATCTCTTTTGAAATCTCCTCAGTGCAGAGTCCATTTTGTCTACATTTTGAATCCCCTGTGCAATAAAGACTGCATTCAAACCAAATAGATACTTTGTTATCTAATTTTCTTATAAATGTTCTCTGTACTTCGAGGAGAAAGAAGCGAATTATTAGAAAACTAGTTAACATCAGGGAATTAGTCAAAGTCACAAATATGAAACCCTCCAGGCTCTGTTCTAGGCTGAACTCACAATAAGCCCAATTTGAAACCATATTCCTCTTCCTCTGTATTCTCAGCAAAGGTAGCTAATGGAGAATGAAGTCAAGTTCCCACTTGGGATGCCCATCTTTAGTTTTGGCTTTATTAGTTGTCTTGTTGGGTCTTTTATTTAAATTTAAATTTTATTATAGTAAGAACACTTAACATGGGTGTATACTCTTAACACATTTTAGAGTGTACAATTTAATATTGTTAAATATCAGCAAAAGTTGTACAGAAGATCTCTAAAAGTGACTCTTCTTGTACTATCAAAACTTTAAACCCATTGATTAGCAATTCTCTATTGTCCCTTTTCCCCTGCTTCTGGCAACCACTGTTTTTCTCTCTGCTTCTATGTGTTTGACTATTTTAAATACCTCATGTAAGTGACATTATGCAGGATTTGTCCTTACCTGAGTGGTTTATTTCACTTAGTATAACGTCCTCAAAGCTTATCTATGTTTTCACGTCTTTCAGAATTCCCTTCTTTTGCAGTGCTGAGTTGTATTCCATTATACACACACACACACACACACACACACACACACACACACAATATATTATGCATATCATATGTATATATGTATATATATGTGTGTATATGTATATATATGTGTGTGTATATATATACACATATATATACACATATATACATATATATACTTACCATGTTTTTCTCATCCATTCATCCATCAATGGACATTTAACTTGTTTCTATATCTTGGATGTTGTGAATAGTGCTGTACTAAACATAGGAGTTTGAATGTCAATTTGAAATTCTAATTTTAATTGTTTTAGATAAATATTCAGAAGTAGGATTGCTGGAACATACAGTAGTTCTATTTTCAAATTTTTAAGAACCTCTATACTGTTTTCCAGAGCTGCTGTGGAATTTTGCATTCTGATCAACAATATATCAGGATTCCAATTTCTCTGCATCCTCACCAATGCTTGTTGTCTTTTGTGTTCTTTGTTTTTTTATAATAGCTATCCTACTAGGTGTGAGGTAATATCTCATTATAGTTTTGATTTGCATTTCCCTAATGATTAGTAACTTGAATATCTTTTCATGTACCTGATGGCTATTTGTGTGTCTTATTTGAAGAAATGTTTATTCAAATTCTTTGGCCACTTTTTAATCAGGCTATTAGGTTTATTTTTCTTTTGCTATTGAGTTGAGTTCCTTATTTATATATTTTAGAAGTTAACCTCTTATCTGATATGTGGTTTGTAATTATTTTCTCCCATTCTGTAGGTTGCTTTTACACTCTGGGTCGGTCGGTTGGTCTTTCTTTCTTTTCTTTTCTTTTTTTTTCTTTTCTCTCTCTCTCTCTCTCTCTCTCTCTCTCTCTCTCTCTCTTTCTTTTTTTTTATTGCATTTTAGGTTTTGGGGTACATGTGAAGAACATGCAAGATTGTTGCATAGATACACTCGTGGCAGTGTGATTTGCTGCCTTCTTCCCCATCACCTGTATCTGTCATTTCTCCCCATGCTATCTCTCCCCAACTCCTCACTCCACGCTGTCCCTCCCCTATTTCCCCGCAACAGACCCCAGTGTGTAGTGCTCCCCTCCCTGTGTTCATGTGTTCTCATTGTTCAACACCAGTCTATTCTTTCTTTTTTTTCTTTCTTTCCTTTCTTCCTTTCTTTCTCTCTCTCTTTCACTCTCTCTCTCTTTCTTTCTTCCTTTCTTTCTTTTCTTTCGACAGAGTTTCACTCTTGTTGCCCAGGCTGGACTGCAATGGCATGATCTTGGCTCTCCACAACCTCTGCCTCCCAGGTTCAAGTGATTCTCCTGCCTCAGCCTCCTGAGTAGCTGGGATTACAGGCATGCACCACTACACCCAACTAATTTTGTATTTTTAATAGAGATTGGGTTTCTCCCCATTGGTCAGGCTGGTCTCAAACTCTCAACCTCTGGCGATCCACCTGCCTCAGCCTCCCAACATGTCGGGTTTACACCCAGCCTGTCTTTCAAGTTTACTTTGAGACAGAGAGCACCGTTGCCATCTGTAGCAAAGTTTGTGGGAAATCAAATTTTGATCACTGGGATCTGAGACTCCCCTCTGGCTAGGGCTGGTTTGTATGCTCCCTCTGTGGGTGGGCATTAGATGAGTTTGGTCTGGTTTTCCTTTCTGCTGTAACAGGACAGCACTGAGTTCAGTGCCTCACATTTGCTGTGTTCTCCCTCCTTCTATTACCAGAGATGCTTTCCTCACTATGCTGCTGCTGCCAGGGCCAGGGAGGGGTGGCATCAGCAATTTAAGACCGTTTTCTATCTCTTTAGTGCCTTTCAGTGATACAAAGTTCAAAACAGGTATTATGTGTGCTCACCTGATTTTTGGTTCTTATTAAGTGATTTTTTCTGTGTAGTTGTTAACTTGGTGTCTTTGTGGAGACAATCATTAGAGCCTTCTGTTCCACCATTTTGCTCTGCCTTCTTCACAGTTTTTTTTGAGACAAGATCTTACTCTTTCAATGAGGCTGCAGTACAGTAGCACCATAATAGCTCACTGCAGCCTTGAATTCCTGGGCTGAAGTGATCTTCCCACATCAGGCTCCTTGGGATTACAGGTGTGCACTACCATACTCAGCTAATTTATTATTTTTGTAGAGACAAGTTCTTGCTGAGGGCTAGTTTCAAGCTCCTAGCCTCAAGTTATCCCCCTGTCTTGACCTCCCAAAGTGCTGGGATTACAGGCCACAATTTTTATAGAGTTTAGAGTTTAAACATCAGCGCAAAACTGTTAGAAACCTAATGCTATCACTTAGGAAAATGACATTGTATTGTAATGATTCCGTGCAGACAATAGTTTCTCTAAGTTTGAAATAGGTAACTCTTCTTTTGAGCAGTAGATAAAGTCGTTGGCTTGAGTTTAGGAACAATATTACACCCAAACAAGATGCATATATTTTAATTATAGAACCACACTTAGCATGGCAAGATGATCATAATATTAGAGTCCCATGGGAACTGAGAGATCAGCTGTGGAAATAACATACTCATGCTCCTATCCCATGCTCACTCCAGCATGTGAGTTTTTTTGTGTGAAATATTGGACGCCCCAAAAATCACAATATTTTCAAAATGTTATGTTTCCTTTGCTACCGAATGTATATAATTAAAAAATATGTGTTGGTAAGAGTGTGTGTGTGTGTGTGTGTGTGTGTGTGTGTGTGTGTGTGTGTATGTGATGTGTCTCCACTTAAGTTTATAATAATTCTCCCCCACCCACATTCTTACCTCTAATCCATTATGCACACTGCTGCCAAGTTAATCTTCCTGAAGCACAGTCTCATCATATGCCTTTTCATTTAAAAAATTATCATTGGCATACCATAACCTACTGAATTAAGTCAAAACTCCTCAGTCTGTAATTCAATGCCCTCTGTGATCTGGCTCTGAATCTACTTTTCTAGTTTTATCAAGCACCGCTCTCTGTTATGAATTATATGCCCCAGCCAACTTGAAGTATTTACTTTCATTTTGGCACCTTGATACTTTTGGCTCATGTTATTTATTTCCTTTGCCTGAAATACTTCATCACCTTCCTACCTAGATCTCATGAAATGCTATTTATATGTTGAGGTACAACTTGAATGGAAATTTGCAAGTTTCTCTAAAAGATAATTCCTGTTGCTTCAATATCTGTCTGTCTATCTATCTATCTATCTATCTACCCATCCATCCATCCATCCATCCATCCATCCATTCACCCACAAATATGCATATATGTCTATACCTGTCTACGTATCTTATCTCATACTGTATTTTCTACTGGAGAAATATGAATGTATTTTCTTCGTATAACTCCATACCACTATGTCTAGAATTGCATGTCACACATAGTAGACATTAAGTGACTGAATAAGAAATTAAAGCATTATAATTAAACAAAAATGGTTTTATGATTTGCCCTCCTCCCTCTCCCTGACCCTTGCCATATTATTATACAGTGCTACTCCATGTAATTTTACCAATCATGTTAGTAGTTCCTTTGTGAGGTGACTCAAATTTTTAGAGGATAAAATGGAATCTCAAAGCACAGCAATTGTATGAAACAGGGGTTGGGGTGAAGTGGGGAAGAAACTAATTAAAGTTAATTTAATCACAACATAAGAAAGAACATAAATTAAACACCACCATTAGGCCCAAAAAATACTGGATAATTTTGAAGGAAGTCTAAGAATTGAACATTATTTATTTGCCTTGCCCAGTGGGAATGGTCATGCTCATGTAGCTAAAGGACTGCAATAAATGTGCCAACTTACGCTGGAGAGTAAATGAGAGACAAAGAGCTGCACTCTAGCATGTTCATCTTCCAGTACAAAGCACTGTGATGTGTCTGCATTACATTTGCAAGTATGTGTTGAAATTTCTTTACCAAAAGCTTCTGGGACAACGTAAAATATCCAGCTACCTGGGAAAGAGCTTGATGCCTGAATGGAAGTAAAATGCTCAAGAGGTGTTCTATTTCTGCATCATTAGTAGAGAATATTTGTTGCATCAGTGTTGGTGCTGTGTAGAAATAGAAAAGTCAAAAACAGTTCAAAGAAAGAGAAATTATAGGTAAACAAAGTCTGACCTGTGAAGAAAATGTCAATTCAGGAGTTTGGTCAGAGTTGTACACTGTGATAAGAACAGAAACCATCACACTTGAGTTGGTAAAGTCCTTGAGTGAATATAACGGGTGTTACAGAATGAATCCAAGACCAGGAGTTTGGGGGTTAAGCCTCTGTCCTGTGGGTATGTCTCTGGAAACCCTTAAAGATATGACTCTCAGTCCTTGCAAGTGTGTTTTCCTTCAAAAGAAGGATAAAAGAGAAATATGTAAAGGAAAATCAGTAGGGTAATAACCATAGCACCTCTATAACTTGACCAACAGTATCTGAACAGTTTGAATCCTGGCTGACGAAGACGTGCTAAATTTTCTTATCAGGGAAGTGGCCTGAAAAAGGCATAGCCTGTCATGATATTTCAAAAGCAGGGGCTTTTGATGGATAGATAAATAATCTAGTGTTAGAACATTTTTTAAAAACTACTCTATGGAAGTTCTGGCATGGGTGCAAGTATTGCAACCACAGGAGGGCAGTTTTTTCAGCTCATCTAGAGTTTGACTGAAGCTTATTATCTTAATACTTAGAGTATGTGAGAACAGGGTCCAGAATACATGTATATCTAGTCTCCACATAAGCTTAGCTTTCTATTGTGATCACAAATTTCAGCTCTAATCTTGACCAGCCTCTGGAAAAATATAGTCATAATCATAAAGAACAGTTAAGCTAACATGGGATGTTTCATTATGGCACATCTTTACAACTTCAGAAATTGTTTAAGATATATGACTTCAGATAGCAGAGCTTATGTTAGATAGAAGAGGCTAAGTATATTGCAGTAATAAGCAAGATCCCAAATATCAGTCTATTAACACAACAGAAGTCTATTTCTTATTCAGACAGAGTCTGCTGTGGGTTCCAGATGACTTCTAAAGATAGCTGTCCCCCATACAGGGTGCATTGGTCTTTGTCCTTGTCATTTCAAGGCCCACTTCATCATTACTATAGCAGGGTAGGAGAGGTAGTGGAGAATTACATATGACCTTTTAATTACCTTTGACCAGAAGTGACAGGATATTATTGTCCACGTTTTATTTTCATATAGGTCTACTCTACTGCACAGTACTTAAGAAATTCACTCTTCCACTTCAGTGGTCAAAAGGAGAGGATAGCTAGATATTGGTGAAAAGTAGTATAGTAGATACCTGTCCCCCACAAAGTACCCTCAACCCGTCTCATTTCAGTGCAGTTGTGGTAAACAGTTCATTCCATCTCAAGCACTCTGTAGCATCTCTCAGTTTTTGTATCTTAGTACTATCTCCAAAGCATTGGTAGGCTGCTCAACCCACACAAAAGTACAGCCTGGGAAGGCAATGATGTTAAAGTGCTTGAGGCTAATACTCAACAAATGAGTGATAGAAGCTCAGTGGATAAATGCCTCAACCATCCAATCTTTCAGTGGGAAAATTATGAGGTGATTTCTAAAAGGTTTCTTTCAAAGTCTCCACCAAGATTCAGTTCCAGTTGTTCACAGAGTAACTTAATAGCACATATTTCCCTTCCCAGTTTCCCCACTTACTTGGGCTTCTTAGGATCACCTGCATATAAGCTATTTGTATTCAAGGTCCTATCTCAGAATTCCTTACCAGGAGAACACAAAGTTATACAACTAGTAATATTTATCGCAGATCCAGTGCTGCACAGAATGATTTCATGGCAGAAGCAATGGATTGGCAGCCAGGAGGCTTTGGTTCCAAGCCATCTGCCATTCACTATCTTCATGACTTTGGGCTGTTAATTCTAATGTTAATTCTCATCACAACTTCTTATTTCTTATCTTCAAATTGAGTTCTTTGGACTAGTAAATCTCTAACACCATTTCTAGATTTGATGCCCACAATTCTGTGATGAAATTTTGGCTATGTTAGAGGTTATTTAAACAATCATGGAGGTAGTGGTTCTTAATAATCAAAGATTAAATAAGAGAAAGTTATTTTCAATACTAGCCAAAGGGTTTTCAATTAGATTCAATGCAGGATTTTTCATTGGTGATTTTTAAGTCCAAGTTTACTGCATATATCTGGAATAGCTTCTAACAAGGTGATTCTTTAATGCTTTCCTACTTTTGATTCTATATAGCTATTGTGAGAGTAGGGAAAATAATTCAGTGGCATATTTAATAATGATTTGGTTGCCCTGTAATGGCTCCCATTGTTCCCCATTTTTAATGAAATCAAAGAGGCAAATATCAATAAATAAATTTTTATCAAAAGTTTAAATGATAACTTTTTGGGGGCTATCCATGCTTACCTCCTGCTGCTATACTAATAAACATTAGCTAATACTTAGTAAACGCTATTATGCCAGATGTTTGGCTAAGCACTTAACATAATCTCATTTGATCTTCATAAGGATAAATAAACACTGTTATAAAATATATTTTTTGCTAATGAAAGAACTAAAGCCCAGAGGGGGTAAGTTTATCTTCCTATGACCTCTTGCTATTAAGAGGCATAGCAAAGGCCCGAACCAAGGTCTGATTTTATTGCTTGAGGATCTAACTATATTGCCACACTGTCTTGCCACTGTAGAGTAGTAACTGATGCTCCTGGTATGAACTTGGAAGTTTTACAACAGCATTAACAAAAACAATAAAAAAAGAAATTAAAAAAATAATCCTTTTCAAACATTTCACTTGTTAAGACAGGAACGTGCACCATGAATGTAGGAAAGTCTTTAACAGAATTAAGGAGAAATGAGAATTTCTATTCTCTACTCACAGCCTTTAATTGTAAGATTACTAATATAAAAATATTTCAAAATTCTAATGGCTTGAAGTTGGGGTGAATCTTGGAAAAATTTTCCAAATTCTTCAGGAAAGCATTCTTCAAGTGTATACAATTATTTAGTCATTTTTTAAATACACATTTATGTTCAGATCAAATTCCCAGTGCTATCCATTTGATTCCATAAATACTGAGGAGTAAAAGGATTATTCTTTAAAAATCTAAAAATATAAGTGAACAAAGAAAGAGGAGCTTACTGATGTATTTTCTTCCTGGTTTCAGACTATGCAAATGTCAAATGGGCCGAAGCTCTTACCTTCCTTGGAGCGTATATTCTAGGAAAAGATAACATGTGCTGAACACGTTTGTCTGAGGAAAGAGTGGTTGGATGAGGTTTGTGGGCAGCAGACCTTCTGTGTGGTCTCACAGAGGCCTATTATGTGTAACAACTACCTTTCTACAAACTGTTCCTAAAGTAAATGTGAATATCTTATTTTTAAACCCAAAGCAGGCTGGTTGTGTATGCCTTTGTTTTGAAGATTATAGAGAAGGCATTGCATTTTGAGCCTGTCTACAGTCCAGTAAAGACATCTGGTTGAGATGTTTGTGGAAATACTTTGAAAAATATAAATTTATGTTTATAAATATTAGCCAAGGTTATTCTTTCTGTTGATGAGACAATTTTGCTCTCTTTTGGCATGGTATGTGCCTAAGAAAGATCCCAATTTTGGTGGAATGGCAAATGTCTCTTCAACTTTTAAAGATCATCTCCTTTATGGAGGTATTGAATCAGAAGCAGAGAAGAAAGGAAGAAAATGGCAAAGACAGACACCTTTCATTACCAGTGAAAGTGGAGTCTTTTATCTTTTTATGGTCAATTTACATTTAAATGGAGAGACCCCTTAGTGCTGATGGAGGTGATGGAGAAAATGGTGTCTGCACCATGAATAATAAACATCAAGGGGAAATGTCAGTTTTTCAGCCTACTAGCACATTGTGTTGCTATGACAACAGAATACAAAGCGTTCTCTTAAAGGGAAACATGACAATTTTCTGGAGATAAAAGCAAAACTCCACAAACATAATCTATTTAAATATAATCTTAGATTCATAAAAACCAAGGGTATACTGAAAAGAACGCATTGTTTTCTGATTTTTGAGGAGATATAATGATGAGAAGACCCATGCTGAGGGTAGTAAGGGGAAACATTAAAATGGAATTTTTCCATTCCTTCAACTCCTCTTAAAACTTACAGGACCACAGCCACTAGTAGGCCCATCTGGTGTAGAGCCAGAAATTGGCACCAAATAAAGATAGATTCTTTTAGTTCTCAGACATTTAAGCAGGCTGTGTTTTAGCATTCTCACTGCATACATAATTTTTCAAACTGAGCCCATGTTAATTATTTTTTAAACCATTAAACGTGGCTTGAACTCAACTAAACTGAAAATTAAAATTCCATGTTATAAGGTGGTTTCTGTTTCTCTGTTAAAAGAAGTAATGCTGAGAAATGTTTGTGGAGATCCCCTATTTAAAATAATGTAAAAGTAGGGAAACAAATTTCCCAGAGGTGGAGAGAATATATGCTATTGATTTATCTTAGTTCAGGTGGGGTTCAGATGTTTGAACTTATCTTTATCAGCTCCGAATTGCCTTTGGAGGGCTCTTGCTTCCATACCCGGATAACACTGTTGTATCTCATAGCAAATATCACCAAACTGATCATGGATACTCTTTTTGCCAACCCTGGAAGCACTTTCAGCATGCTTCTCAACAAGGTGCTCCAGGCACCACTATATATTGTGTAGAAGTGGCACAAGAGATGAAACCAATTTTTGAACTCTGCTTGATTCCATAAAAACAACTCCCACTACTGTATCGCATTTTGGGTTTGGGCACTCAAAAAGTGAGCTCAAATTTTTCACCTTCCAATAAGCTTCCCTGATTGTTCCAGCCCACATTCGTTTCTTCTTCAATGAAAATCTTATTACCTTTAAAATTAGTATCACATATTTTAGTCTTTAGTTGTCCCATGGATCTTAATTCTCTCCCCAAATGTGTTTGAGAGGAATTTCCAAATGTCAGGGCAGGATTTTAATCAACACTGTGATTTATGCCTCTTTCTACATTGGCTATAACACTAGAATGCCAACACTCACAGTCTGATTTTCTAGCCATAGCTATAGGGGTTGCTGGCTATTAGGGAAATGGAAAAAGAAGAAATTCAATGGGGGGCATTTTCCACTTGTTTTGTTTTGTTAGTTTTTTGTTAGTTTAGTACTCATGTTCAAATTGGTAAGTAGTTGAAGTTTCTCTTTGGTGTCCTGCAGGAGTCCATTATCCCAATCCCACGTATAAGAGTCCATTCCTCTTATCACGGAAGAAAAGTTCTGATAAATTATGATGAGGGATTGTATATGTGACTTTTCTGGAGGTATTTTTGCATTTTTAAATTCATCTCTATAGAGGGCAGTACTTAACCCAAAGAATATAGCTTCAGTGGAAGAATTCCAGGTGCTATGATTTCTTAGGGAAGAGAGGGAGAAGATATTTAGGGGTAGGAAGGTGAAAATCATGACATTTGGGCAGCCATCTACTGTAACTACAAGTAGGCTGATACTGGTGAATGAATGGCAGCTGTACTCATTCATTTTTGGTCCATGTTTGCATAATGCATTAGGTCTCTCTGTGAATTGGACACCTACATTTACTAATAGAATGCTATTATTACACCTGGAACCAAAGTGAAAACTTCCAATTGAAAGGTCACTACTCACACGGGAAAGAGCAATAGGAACAAATTTATTACCTCAATTTGCAGCTAGTCATCACATATTACTAAACAAAAATAAAACTGTGGCTGGGTGAGGTGGCTCATGCCTGTAATCCAGAACTTTGGAAGGCCAAGGCAGGCTGATTACTTGAGGCCAGGAGTTCGAGAGGAGCCTGGCCAACATGGTGAAACCCTGTCTCTACTAAAAATGCAAAAATTACCTGGGCATGGTGGTGGGTACCTGTAAGCTCAGCTACTTGGGAGGCAGAGACAGGAGAATCACTTGAACCTGAGAGGCAGAGGCTGCAGTGAGCCAAGATCACATCACTTTACTCCAGCCTGGGCAACAGAGCAAGATTCTGTCTCAAAAAACAAATAAATAAATAAATATAAAAAATAAAACTGTATGTTGAGAGATCAGGCCACAAAAGTGCTGCTTTCCTTGACATTTCTTCAAGTCTTGTCAACCTTAAACAAAATTATAATGTAGACTTTTGGGAGAACTCTAGACCCCATGAATATTTCCATTTTTTCAGACATCTCAAGCATTTACCTGTTTCTCTTTCGTCACACAAGGTGACAGTCACTGAAATGGCACAGAAGAGGATTTCTTAAGCTGGCATTCTGCAAACCAAATTGGGTAAAGCAGATTCCTGTGAAATGATACATTTAGAGAAACTGTGTTTCCATAGTGCCTCTTGGAACTTTGCCAGGCATATTAACATATTAAAAGCTTAGAAAAATTCAACAATGAAAATACCTTTTTAACTGTATTTAACTCAGTAGTTAACTGAACTAATTCAACTCTTTTTCAGATAACAGTCCCTAAAAATTTTTCAGTGTTAATGTTCTATGCAGCAAACTTTGGAAAATTCTGGCCCACAGAGTGTATTCTTCAGGTTACTCTCTCTTTCTCTCTCTTTCTTTCTCTTTTTCCTTCTTCACTGGCATAAAGCATAAAACAAAATGATATGTTCATAAGGGTAGATTTTCAGCACTCCTCCAGGGATTCAATAGATATTCTTATCTTTTTTTCCTTTATTTTTCTTCCTTTTCTTCTTCTTCTTCTTCTTCTTTTTTTTTTTTTTAATAATTGAAACTATCCCAGTGACCTGATACTTTGAAATAGATGTCTATAATTATTGGAGAATAGCATGATGTAATAAAGATATACAGGTTTTGAAGTTGGGCAGACCTGCTTTTAAATTGGGTTAATTTACTTATTAGTTGTGTGGTTTTTTTGTAACTAAATTAGTGTTTTCATAACCTCACTTTCTTCACTTGTGAAATAGGGTTAATACCAATAACAGGTATATTTTGAGAATTAAATGATATAACATATATATGGTATTTTACAAGTATGCTCTATTGAAAGAGAGTACTCCATAAGTTCTGTGCTTGGACTTATACATTATTAATTTTTAAAAGGAAGGGTTTACCTTTTTACAGAACTAAAAGAACAAAGTTTTCCATGAGTTTCTATGTGCATACAAAGAGCCATCCTTTTTTTTTTTTTGTATTATTAAATTACAAGCTTCAAAAACAAAAAAGGTATTATGACCTTGCCAGGAATAGCTAAAGTTCTTGCTATTAAATATGAGATGCTTCACATACCATTCCAAAATATTGGCTTTAGCAACAAATGAATTATAAAATGTCAAATTGTTATTTCCCGAGACAGTTTCCAAATGGACTGGGTCCGCGCTAACAAGTAGTGAAATGTGCCTCCAGCTGCCTCACAGCTGTGGAATAAATGGATAGCAACTCCAGTGGACTCATTTTACCTGGCAGCAGAGCACTGGAAGGCTCACCCATCTGTCAACACACATTTCTCTTCTAATCTCTTTGAGCCTCTTCCTGAATTGTTTTTTGTTTAAAAAGAAAGTCAAGAATGATTCAAAGTAGAGGCTTTTTATAAGGACATTTCAAGTACAGTCAACTCTTGATAGTTTACTTACAGGACGTCCATGCTGTTGATTAAAACCATTGACCCTGTTTTCTTAACTTGATACCATTTTCTATTTCATCCCTCAAAGTAAGTAGATTGAAAAACAATAGATTTATTAATTAAACTAGTTATAAATCAAACAGTATCTAATCTTTCCAAGAAAGGAAAAACAATCACTTAGAAAATACTTTAACCTAAGTCCTGTTTGAGATTCAAATAAAAGGTTAATAATTGTTTAAGTTATATTCTTTATTATATGTATTGATGATAAAAGTTTTCTGAGGTGTAGATTCTTCCTCTGAAACATGACTTTATCACTAACTTATGGCTTTTGAATGGTATGAATAAAGGTTCACATTCCATTTAATACAATTAAGTGGTTACCCAGACCATTCTTGTTAATTGGCACCACCTGGGGGTGAAATTGTTAATTATTGGCTATTATAAACATTAGTGCAATTCCCTGTATCTACAGGCAGAAATATTTAATAGGTGATTACTTCAACATATCCCTGTTAATGAACTCCTCCCATTACTCTTTCTAAGTAGGTATTGAGCTATGAGATTTTGTTCAAGAACCATTTGCTGGTGATATACCATCATGGGTGCTTTAAGATTACTTCATTTGGTGGGCTGGAATTGTTTAGGTTTTAGCTTACTCAGTAACATTGCAGATTTTCCTCTACTAATTTAAAACACAGCTACATAAGTAATAAATATAAAACACAATGTATTAAGATGTAATTTGTATAGCAAAAAGCACAAAGGCTAAAAGCAAATTTTTTTTGTATATAAGTGATACAAAATTGGTATTAATATGAACTAAGTTGCTACTATAAAGATGCTAATTGTAATCCCAGGAGCAGCCACTAAGAGAGTAATAAAAATTATGTAAAAAGTAAAGGAATTAAAATGGTGCACTAGAATATATCTGTTCCACACAGAAGACAAGAATAATGAAGAAAAAGAGAAACTGAAGGGCATCAGACATATAAAAAACAAATAGCAAATGGCAGCCATAAATTCTACCTCATTAGTAATTGTATTATATGTACATGAATTAAGCACTCCAATAAAAGGCAGACATTGGCAGAATGAGTAGAAAACATGACTTAACTGTGTTCTATCTGTAATAGACACATCTAGATTCAAAAATACAAGTAGATTGAAGATAAAGGAATGGAAATATATACCATGAAAATAGTAACAGAGGAGAGTTGGAGTGAGTATACTAATATAGACAAAATGAACTGGAAAAAAATTGTTAATAGAGACAAAGGAGGATATTTTAGAATGATAAAAGAGTCAATCCATTAAAAAGATAAAATAATTATGAACATAAGTGTACCTAACAACAAAGCTCCAGAATACATGAAACAAAAACAGAGAATTGATGGAGGAAACAGACAGGTTAACCATAGTGGTCTGAGACTTCAATGTCCCACCTTCAGTAATGGAAAAAACAACTAGACAGAAGAGCAAAAAAATAAATAGAAAACTTGAACAACTTATCAGTCAACTAGATCTAAGAGAAATTTATAAATCACTGCTCTCAACAAAAACAGAATATGCGTTCTTCTCAAGTACACATGGAATATTCTTGAATATAGATCATATGTTAGGTCATAAAACAAGTCAATGCATTTAAAAAACTGAAATTATATGAAGTGTCTTCTTTGGCAATGATGGAATTAAATTAGAAATCAACAATGAAGGACATTTGGCAAATTTGCAAATATGTATAAATGTAAAAACACGTTTGTAAATAACCAATGAGTTAAAGAAAAAAAAACACAAAAGGGATTGGGATTTACTTTAAAATAAATGGAAATGAAAGCACAGCATACCAAAATTTATAGGATGCAGTGAAAGCAATGCTTAGAGGAAAATTTATGGCTATAAATACCAACGTTAAAACAAAATAAAGTAAGATCTCAGTAACCTGTCTTTACAATTTGAGGAAGTAAAAAATAAGGACAAACTAAACTTAACACAAGCAAAATGAGGAAAATAATAAAAATTATTGCAGAAATAAATAAAATAAAAATAGAAAAAACAATTGAGAAAATCCAAATCAACAAAAGTTGATTTTTTGAAGAGATCAACAAAATTGACAAATTTTAATAAGACCAAACAAGAGTGTGCTAAGAATTAAATAAGTTAATTATGTGAAGCACAGAGAAAAATTCCTGGCTGGTAAAGGAAAAATACATAAATATTGTTAAAGTTTAACAAATCCTTGCTGATGGCTTAGGCATCATAAAAGGTATTACAGAATGGAAAATTGAGAAAAATACATTAATATAATATCTCGGGCTGGGCATGGTGGCTCATGCCGGTAGTCCCAGCAGTTTGGGAAGTTGAGGTGGGTAAATCACCTGAGTGGGAGTTAGAGACCAGCCCGACCAACGTGGAGAAACCCCATGTCTACTAAAAATACAAAATTAGCCACGTGCGGTGGTGCATGCCTGTTATGCCAGCTACTCGGGAGGCTGAGGCAGAATAGCTTGAATCCAGGAGGCAGAGGTTGTGGTGAGCAGAGATCAAGCCATTGCATTCCAGCTTGGGCAACTAGAGCAAAACTCTGTCTCAAAAAAAGAAAACAAAATTCTCTGAGAGTCTGAACTAAGCTCTTTGTTTAGGAGTTCTCTACTGGTTGCCACTTAGTAAAACTCCTAGACTTCTTACAATGTGGAAAATCTGCCTTCTTCTTACCCATCATTCAAGAGATAGTTTATCACCTCTGTTTTAACTATGATACTTTAAATCCCTAGCCCTTTTATGAGTATGCTTCCAAAAATAATTCGTTATCAGCTGGAATTTCTTGACACTTCAAGATGTACTCTATTCTTTACCCTCAAGATCTGGCCTTTAGGATCACTCTCCAAGAAAATCCATTAGAACAAAAGTAACCTGATAACAATATTTTTTCAAAAATGGTGTTATTTCAGACGCCAAATATCTTAGTTGCCTTAATGGTTTTTTCTTTCTTTTCATTAAAGTTACTAGATGGTCAGGGAGTGTAGAAACTACCAAATCAGGGATCTGCAAGAAAGTTTCTTTATCTCTTTTCAAATACATGTTCAGACAGGGTTTGACATATGAAATACTTTTTTTGGGGGCAGAGAGTGGCAAAAGATGGGAGTGGTCTTTAGACCATGTTTCAGGTCTGGCAACTGTGGAATGAAAGAGGTAATGAAGGAGAAACAGACTCAGATTAAAGCACATTTTCAAGAATGGATTGATCAGGCTGAAGGAAGATATTGGACCAAAGTCATTTGACGGAGAAGTCCCATCTTGTCAGAATAAACTTGCATTAGTACCTCTACTATACTCAGTCATTGTCAGCAAGCAGACAGAAAGAAGTGTGGTTTTGGTCTAAGTGTGTGGATTGAGGCTGGAAGCCCATTATACCTCCCACAGAAGGACCTGTAAGCAATGCATTTTGATGACCACCACTGGCTAAAAAAAAAACCATCTTGAGAACACATGGACACAGGGAGGGGAGCATCACACACTAGGGTCTCTTGAGAGGGTAGGGGAGGGACAGTGGAGAGTGGGGAGATTGCGGAGGGATAACATGGGGAGAAATGCCAGATATAGGTAATGGGAGGAGATAGAGGCAGCAAACCACATTGCCGTGTATGTACCTATGCAACAATCCTGCATGATCTAGCACATGTACCCCAGAACCTGAAGTACAAAAAAAAAAAAAAAAAAAAAAAAAAATCTTGTTCTAAAATTCATTTTTAAAGGAAACTCCTTTTTAAAAATTGGGGGGAAATGTCCATGAAATAATATGTCTGATTAAAAGTTAGAGCCTATATTGTTTTTTGTTTGTTTCTTTGTTTTGGTTATGGCAGTGGAACTATTTCAGAAGTGTCAACATATTTCTAGAAAATAATCAGGTTTAATGAGAGTCGGTGCCTAAAAAAGAACAAAGGATAACAGTGTTAAGGAAAAAATATTACAATCAATACAGATATAAATGATCTTCCATTTGAAATAACAATACTGTGGAAGAATAGAAGATAAATATGGAGGAACAATTATCCAAAAAAATGTTTAAGAAAAAGAAGATTCTTATTAAATTTGGGCCCTGGATCATTTCTTTTCTTAGAAGTACATGAGTGAATATGAATATCTTATCTTGACTCTAAAGCACTTAACCTTTGAGGTGTCAATGGAACAAAGATCAGCTAAGTAAGAAGAGAGCTGGGGTTTCAATTTCCTGAGCTTTTCTGAATTTGCCTTTCTATATGATTAATGCTTGAGCTTTTTTTTTTTTTCTCGCTCTTTTGACTCAGTTCCTTTCTTGATCAGGAATGTCCTTTGGTGAAGGCAAGATTCCCTGAGCATATCTGCATAATCGCAGATCATGGAAGCAGTTATTTTTAAAGAAACACTTAGTGTAATCTCATATGTTAGTCAGCAAAACCTTTGTTTACTAACACATCTTAATAATTTAATAAAACAAAAAATCCCATATATGGCACATGTCTAATGTGGGTCACTATATGGCTTTACTCCCTACCAGTAACTCAGGAATCCAGGTTGATGGAGACTCCATCAATATGGAAACATTGACCTTTTCAATTGCTATAAGCTGCAAGAAATCACTGAAGAGTTTCTCAATAGGAATTAAATGTTTCAGGATAGAAGTAAACATGCATTTTCCTGAACAAGTCATATGCCTCTGCTTACCTATAGGGATCTAAGACGTGTGGTAGGTCCTGTTGATATTTGAAACGCTGTGAATATATATGCACAGCGAACTTGAGGCATGAAATATCCCTTTGGTCCTTTCTTCCTACACATAGAACATATTGATTCCCTCCCCAAACAAGCCAATCCAAACTTTTATAAATTCACTCTATTATGCTTAAAACTGAGTGTGTCAGTGATGTGGAAATTTTTTTTATTGTGTTAAAAACACATTAAAAATGTAGCATCATAAACATTTTTAAATGTAGAGCTCAGTAAATGATAATTATATTTACATTGTTGTGAAACAGATCTTTATAAATATTTCACCTTGCAAATCTCAAACTCCATATCCATTAAACAACTTTCCTTTTCCTTATTGCCCCAGCCCCTGGTACCCATTATTGTACTTTCTGTTTCTATTAATTTGACTAGTTTAGATACTTCATGTAAGTGGAATCATGCAGTATTTGCCTTTTGTGACTGGCTTTTTCACTTAGCATAATGTCCTCATGGTTCACCCATGTTGTAGTATATGACAGAATTTTCTTCCTTTTTAAGACTGAATGATTATATATAACACATTTTACTTAACCATTCATTTATCTATGAACAACTGGGTTACTTTTACCACTTGGCTACTGTGAATAGTGTTGCTTTAAACATCAGTGTGCAAATATCTCTTTGACGACCTGCTTTCAGTTCGTTTGGATACATACCCAGAAGTGGAACTGTTTGATCATATGGTGGTTCTATTTTTAATTTTTTTTTAGAACCCCCGTTCTGTTTTCCACCACAGTGCTTGCACCATTTAACAATCCTATCAACAGTGCACAAGGGCTCTAATTTTTCTATATTCTTAGCAGCACTAGTCTTTAGGTTTTTTGCTAATAGCAATTCTAACACGTGTGAAGTGACAGCTCATTGTGATTTTGATTTGCATTTTCCTAATGATTAGTTACTTGAATATCTTTTCATGTACTTGTGGCCATTTGTATGTCTTCTTTGAAAAAAATGTTAAAGTCCCTAGCTCGTTTTTTAATAGGATTGTTAGTATTTTGCTATTGAGTAGTTCTTTTTTTTTTTTTTTTTTTTTTTCTTGAGACAAAGTCTCGCTCTGTCACCCAGGCTGGAGTGCAGTGGTGCAACCTTGGCTCACTGAAACCTCCACCTCCCAGGTTCAAGCAATTCTCCTGCTTCAGCCTCCTGAGTAACTGGGACTATAGGCAAGCACCACCATGCCCCGCTAATTTTTGTATTTTTTTTTAGTAGAAATGGGGTTTAACTATGTTGGCCAGGCTGGTCTTGAACTCCTGCCTTCAAATGATTCACCCACCTCGGACTCGCATAGTGCTGGGATTACAAGCGTGAGCCACCACGGCCGACCAGCTATTGATTTTTAAGTCTTTCTTTCTTTCTTTCTTTCTTTCTTTCTTTCTTTCTTTCTTTCTTTCTTTCTTTCTTTCTTTCTTTCTTTCTTTCTTTTCCTTTTCCTTCTTTCCTTCTCTCGTTCTTCTTTTCCTTTCTCTCTGTTTTCCTTCCTTCCTTTCTCCCTCTTTCTCTTTCTTCCTTTCCTTTTCTCTCTCTTTCTCCCTTTTTCCTTCCTTCCATCATTCCTTCCTTCCTCTCTCTTTCTTTCCTTTTCTTTTCTCTTTTCTTTTCTAGCTGTTGCCCAGCCTGGAGTGCAGTGGCATGATCATAACTCACTCCAGCCTCAAATTCCTGGGCTCAAGGGGTTCTCCTGCCTTGGACGCCTGAGGAGCTAGGACTATATTTTCTCCCATTCTATAGATTGTCTTTTCCCTCTGTTGAGTGAGGTGATATCTCATTGTGGTTTTGATTTGCATTTCTCAATTAGTAATGCTGAGCATCTTTTCATGTTATTGTTAGTGTATCTTTAGAGAAATGTCTATTCAAGTACTTTGTCCGTTTTTAAATTAAGTCGTTTGATTTTGTTGTTGAATTGTAGGAGTTCTTTATATATTCTGGATATTAACCATTTTAAATATGTAATTTACAAATATTATTTTTTCTATTCTATAGTTGCCTTTTCACTCTGTTGATTTTTTCCTTTGCCATGCAGAATATTTTTAGTTTAACATAATCCCACTTGTCCATTTTTGCTTTTGTTGCCTATGCAACAACAACAACAAAAAATGGATATATTATATCCATGAAATCATTGGCAAGTTCTACATTATAAAGATTCTCCCCTGTGTTTTCTTCTGGGAGTTTTATAGTTTTAGATCTTATGTTTAGGACTTTAATCCATTGTGAGTAATTTTTTGTCACTCTTATGCATGTGGATGATATATATTTTTAACACTCTTTGTTAAATACACTATACTTTCCCCATTAAATAATCTTGGAACCCTTGTTAAAGATCATTTGGCATTGTTGATGAAAAAAGCCAAACCCTGTAAAATATTTGAAGAGATTTACTTTGAGCCAAATATTAGGACCATGACCCATGACACAGCCTCAGGAGGTCCTGCAAACATCTGCCCCAGGTGGTTGAGTTACAGCTTGGTTTTAAACATTTCAGGAGGACAGAAGTTACAGGCAGACTACCTGGATATAGTGTCAGATTTCACAGGCTGAGGGCTTAGTTCCACAAGACTTTTCCTCCATGTGTTCAGCAACCTAAAAGCTCTTCAAATCTTGTTGTTCGAGGATTGTTATAGAACTTAATCCACAGCACTCCTTCACATCCCAGAAATTAGTGGGTGTGACTGAAAATTCTAACCCTCTAATCCTCTAATTATTTGTTCTTTCTGGTGACTGGCCCCATCTGGTGACTGGCTATCCAAGGGACCCATCCTAAGTAACTTTATTATCATAAACTCCAGAGTTATCAAAGGGGCTCATTATGAATAACAAAACATACTCCTATGCCTCTGGAAATTCCAGAAGTTTTAAGAGTTCTATGATAGGAACTAGGGACAAGGACCAAACATATTTTACATTATACCACAGAGCACCCCCTGATCTTTCACCATGGATCTCTTCTAATACAAGGATCATAGTGGCAAAAAGATATTGACACATCACTGCTGTCCTGTTCAGTCATTAATAATTCATCTAGTCCTTTATTATATGCATGAAAATGTCTCCCAGAGTGAATTAACTCAGGTTTACAGACTTTCATTCGATCTTGTCAGGTTCCAAATGCTACAAACACGTAGCTGCACCATTTCAGGCATCTGGTAAAATTGAGTTCTGAGGTATTAATGTGTATTGAATTTTCCTCCTTATTTAACATATTTTTATTTTTTAAATTTATTTAAGTAATTTATTTTTTAACATAACCAAAAAGTATTTTATTCTGGTAAAGTATACATAATACAAAATACCATTTGAACTATTTTAAAATGTACAGTTTTGTGGCACTAGCATATTCATGTTGTTCCGCAACACAGCAACCATTCTTCTCTAGAACATTTACATCTTCCAAAACTGAAATTCTCTAACCATAACTGAAACTTCCCTAACTGATACTCTGTAAGCAATAACTTTTCATTCTCACTCCTCGCAGCTACTGACAATTACTGTTCTCTTTTCTAGCTCTACGAATTTGACTGCTCTAGTTACCTCATATAAGTTGGCTCATATAATATTTGACCATTTATGACTCATTTATGATACCTAGCATAATACCTTCAAATTTTATTCATGTTTTAGTATGTGTCAGAATTCCTACATATTCAGAATTCCCTCCCTTTTTAAGGCTGAATAGCATTCCATTGTGTGTGTGTGTGTGTGTGTGCGTGTGCGTGTGTGTGTATAAAAAATTACATATACATACACACCACATTTTGTTTATCGATTTAACTATTGATAAACACATGGGTTGTTTCTTGTGTTTCTTGACTATTAGGAGAAATGCTGCTATGAATGTGGATGTACAAATATTTCTTTTTTTTTTTTTTTCAGCTTCTTTTTAAATTGCATTTTAGGATTTGGGTTATCTATGAAGAACATGAAAGATTGTTGCATAGCTACACACATGGCAGTGTGATTTGCTGCCTTCCTCCCCTTCACCTATATCTGGTATTTTTCCCCATGCTATCTCTCCCCAACTCCCCACCCCCAGCTCTCCCTCCCCTATTTCCCCCCAACAGATCCCAGTGTGTGATGCTCCCCGCACTGTATCCATGTGTTCTCATAGTTCAATACCCGCCTATAAGTGAAAACATGTGGTGTTTGGTTTTCTGTTCTTGTGTCAGTTTGCTGAAAATGATGGTTTCCAGGTTTATCCATGTCCCTACAAAGGACACGAACTCATCGTTTTTGATGGCTGCATAATATTCCATGGTGTATATGTACCACATTTTCCCTACCCAGTCTATTATCGATGGGCATTTGGGTTGGTTCCAGGTCTTTGCTATTGTAAACAGTGCTGCAATGAATATTTGTGTGCATGTGTCCTTATAGTAGAACAATTTATAATTCTTTGGATATATACCCATTAATGGGATTGCTGGGTCAAATGGAATTTCTATTTCTAGGTCCTTGAGGAAGTGCCACACTGTCTTCCACAATGGTTGAACTAATTTACACTCCCACCAACAGTGTAAAAGAGTTCTTGTTTCTCCACATCCTCTCCAGCATCTGTTGTCTCCAGGTTTTTTAATGATCGCCATTCGAACTGGCATGAGATGGTATCTCAATGTAGTTTTGATTTGCATTTCTCTAATGACCAGTGATGATGAGCATTTTTTCATATGTTTGTTAGCCTCCTGTATGTCTTCTTTGTAAAGTGTCTGTTCATATCCTTTGCCCACTTTTGAATGGGCTTGTTTGTTTTTTTTTTCTTGTAAATCTGTTTTAGTTCTTTGTAAATTCTGGATATCAGCCCCTTGTCAGATGGATCGACTGCAAAAAATTTTTCCCATTCTATTGGTTGCCGATTCACTCTAATGACTGTTTCTTTTGCTGTGCAGAAGCTGTGGAGTTTGATGAGGTCCCGTTTGTCTATTTTGTCTTTTGTTGCCAATGCTTTTGGTGTTTTAGTCATGAAGTCCTTGCCTACTCCTGTGTCCTGAATGGTTTTGCCTAGATTTTCTTCTAGGGTTTTTATGATGTTAGGTCTTATGTTTAAGTCTTTATTCCATCTGGAATTAATTTTAGTGTAAAGTGTCAGAAAGGGGTCCAGTTTCTGCTTTCTGCACATGGCTAGCCAGTTTTCCGTAATTTTTATTTTTTTAATCCTCAGCTGTTATTCCTCTTTCTCTTCATTAATTCCCAAAGTAGTAACACCCTTAATGAAAGGGACATTAAGTTCAGCCACTGTTCTTGTCTAGATTGCAGGCAACAATATTTGTTTGGCAGGTATCTCTCTCAGTCCACTCTTATTCATATAAGGTAGGGTTATATAAATATAGAACTAGTGAGCTATCTTGGCCAGTAGGCAGTTCAGTTGCATTTACTCTTAATCCCATTTTTTTCTGAGGATGAAACCCACCCCAACACTCTTTGTAATTCTGACATAAAGATTTTAAAATATGCGTACAGCTTCTTGCTTTGGAATCAACCTTGTTTTGTCAACTGTAGCTGCAGCTTTGGTCCTGTGGTCACTGCCTCAGTCAGGAAAAAGAAAGTTAAGCAGATGTAGAAAAGAAAGAAGGAAAAACAAAATATAGTTATCATACTGGCATCCTCCCTCCTTCTCCAGGGGGAAAACAGGATAATTTATCTATTGGAGACACTCCCTTTGGCTTCTTCATGTTGTTTGTGAGCTCAAACTCATGAAAACATGTAAGCCAGCCTTTCAGGCTTATATCTCCCATCTTAAATAACCAGTGTTTCAATTACCCATTCTAATTTTCTATCAAACTATTATTTTGAGGTAGATAAGTATCTGATCATATGGAACATATGGGCTATATAGTATGTTCCTTGAAGAAAGATAACTTGGAAGTTCAAATTGGTACAATATCTACTATTTCAGTTCTTTTACAGCATTCTGAACATTTTCATCTTCTACCAGGTAAGCAAATCCCAGCCCAGATTCAGTGTCTATTTCTGTTAAGACCCATTTGTAGCCCATCAGGGCTACTAGCATCAGTCTCATTTGCTGGCTATATTCAGGGCCCTCCAACAAGGGATTCCGCCACATAATCATCTGTAGTATCTATCTCTTTTGCTGGCAGACAGAAAAGTTTTCCTTGATAATTTGTACTTCCGAGGCTGTAAGATGAATATATGTAGATTCAGCTTATTTCTGCATAGCTGTAGTACTCTCATATTCACTTATTTCATGGACCCAGATGACCACCTAAAGCAAGCCCATGGGTATACCTATTTGTTGATTCCAGTCACCTTCCACACCTGGAAGGGAGTTCTGATGGGCATTAACATGTTCTACTTTAGTACACCCTTCAGATTTTTGCTCCTGTAGGGATGCGTGTATGGCATCCCTTGAATAGGCCAGGTCTTCATTGTCCTCCGTCCTAAATATGTGTCCAGGCCTTTGGCCATTGTCCATAAGTCAGTAAAATCCCAAATACAGTGGCTTTTTAATCACTGTTCAATTCTTCCATTACTGCTAGGAAAACAGCATAAAGTTCAGCTCACTGAGTAGATTTGTTACCTTCTTCAATCAGAGTGGTGGCCTTCAAAGCAGGATGTCTGTTCATCTTGGAATTGCCATCCAAAAACCAAATAGCTCTTTGTTTTTCAGTTGAGAACTGTTGTTCCAGATTCCATCCTAGGGGAAAAGAGGCTCCGTGCTTTTGAATATCTTCCCCTAGCATTCTCCAGGTCACATGATCCTGTATAAACTTTCTCCATTTTATTATGGAACTCTTTTTGGCACTGCCATTTCCATTAGAGTGTTGATCTTACATCATTGAAGACATCATGTATATTTCAAGTTTCAAGATTATTTTATGTTCTTTATTCATTGAAGCAGTCTCAATTAAAGCTCAACAGGAAGTCTGTAATTATGTCTGTGATGGAAACTCTTTAGTCCATAATTCTAGTAGAATCACTGGAAGGCACTCACAGGCTTTGCCATAAGCCTCAGTATACATTCCACACAGGGTATCACACAGATTATTTGTTTATATCGACACTCCCGCTTCCACTCTATATTGTTTGGGCTTGGGTAATCTTACTGGTTCCCAATTAGCATGTCCAATTATTACTTGAAGGGCAGGTTTGCATGCCTTTTGTTTTATAATACTACATTCCCCAATAAGATACAATATCCATCCCATAATACTATCCGGTAAAAGTGACAAGTACTTCACAGAAAGCCAGTTCAATATATCAATTTTCCTACATACTTTTATCTTAATTCTGTCAAGCCTTGTATTCATGATTATAACCGTCATTAGGATTTTATCAATTTTTGTTTTATAATACTAGACAGAAGTATTCCGCAGCTAGATATAACATCTATTCCAATAAAACATTCAGTTAAAGGAGACAAAAACTTCTTTTTTTTTTTTTTTTTTTTTGAGACGGAGTTTTGCTCTTGTTACCCAGGCTGGAGTGCAATGGCACGATCTTGGCTCACCGCAACCTCCGCCTCCCGGGTTCAGGCAATTCTCCTGCCTCAGCCTCCTGAGTAGCTGGGATTACAGGCACGTGCCACCATGCCCAGCTAATTTTTTGTATTTTTAGTAGAGATGGGGTTTCACCATGTTGACCAGGATGGTCTCGATCTCTTGACCTCGTGATCCACCCGCCTCGGCCTCCCAAAGTGCTGGGATTACAGGCTTGAGCCACCGCGCCAGGCCTCCAGACACAAACTTCTTTACATAAAGCCTGATAAAACTTTCCAGTTTTCTTAATCTGATCAACATGCACATTTTTATGTTCTCTCAATCTAATTATAGCTCAAGTCAGGACTTCACCATCGGGTTTTAGTACCACAGTGCATGGAGCTTCTGTATCAAGGAGTTCTAGAAACTTCTCTCTCAAAAAAAAAAAAAAAAAAAAAAATTCCAAAACAAAAAAATCCTCAAAAAACAAAACAAAACAAAAAAATAAAACAACGACAATAACAAAGAAACTTCTCTTCTCCAACTCGTGATTTTTATTTATCTACTCTTGCAGGTAAAAAATACATCTGGTTTTTTTTCTACCTATTCTTGAGCAAAAAGCTTTGGGTCTCCAGCAGGGAACTGAGCCAAGAGACTCTGGCCCTTTTGTCAGTCCTTATCTTAATTAATCTGCCTCACTATTGCCATAGGCAATTCAGATCAGATCAAGTCTCTTAGGCTTTGTTCATTTTTCTTTGTTCCTTTTGGTTCTCCTCCTCGAGATGAATAATTTCTATTGATTTGTCTTTGTGTTCACTGATTCTTTCTTCTGCCTACCAACACCTGATATTAAAATCCTCTAATAAAATTTCCATATCTTCACTTGTATATTTAAAGTCCAGAATTTCTATTTGCTTTTTTCTTTCCTTTTTCTTTCTTTCTTTAAAAAAAAAAAAAAAAAAAAAAAAAAAAAAAAAAAAAAAAAAAAACGTTCAATCTTTTAACACCACTCTCTATTTGTAGAGACATCATTTTCCTGGTTTCCTTTAGGTCTTTGTCCATGGTTTCCTTTACCTCTGAGGATATTTAACATAATTGACTTAAAGTATTTGTATAGTAAGTACAATAGATATGTTTTTTCAAAGACAGTTTACGTTAATTTCCTTCTTTTCTTATGAGCAAGCCATGTTTTTTTTTTTTTTTTTAAAGTTGGTTCATATTTTTTGTTGAAGAATGGACGTTTTGGATAATGTTGTGACTGCGGATATCAAATTCTCTCCCCTGCTCAGAGTTTTCCTTGTTGCTTGCTGTGGGTTGTAGCAGTTTGATTGGTGACCTTTCTGAACTATTGTTGTATAGACCATATTCATTGTTTTGTGTGGTCTCTGCAATTTATTTTTTTTAGCTTGTGGCCATCTAGTTATTTGAAAAGTTTTCTTAAATGCCTGGAGTCAAATAAAAGTAAGAAAATTTAAAAAAGAAATACCATGTTTTTGCAGATTGGTTCTATTTTAAATTACTCTTTCAATATTATTTATAATTCTGTTTTAGCCTTCAGTTTTTGGTTTTGCTGAGCTGAAGATTAGCCAGTAGTAAAAGTCTAGGTTCTTACCAGTTTTTTTCCCAGCACGCATGTAATCACCCAGTGGGTTCATGTTGCCTGCTGTCTAGACAGAGCCAATTTATCAAGACAGGGGAATTGTAATTAAAAAGGAGTAATTCATGCAGAGCTGGCTATATGGGAGTCCAGCGTTTTATTATTACTCAAATCAGTCTCCAGAGTATTCAGGGACTAGAGTTTTTAAGGAAAACTTTGTTGATCGGGGGAGGCCTGCAAGCCAGGAGTGCTGATAGGAGATGAAATCATTGGGAACTGAAGCTGTCTTCTTGTGCTGAGTCAGTTCTTGAGTGGAGGGCCACAAGATCAGATGAGCCAGTTAATGGATCTGGTTGATGCCACTTGATACATCAAGTGCAGGGTTTGCAAAATATCTCAAGAGCTGATCTTAGGAGCAGGTTAGGGAGGGTCAGAATCTTGTAGCCTCCAGCTGTATGACTCCTAAGCCATAATTCCCAATCTTGTGGCTAATTTGTTAGTCCTACAATGGCGGTCTTGTCCTCAGGCAAGAAGGAGGTTTGTTTTCGAAAATAGCTGTTATCATTTTGATTTCAAACTATAAACTAAGTTCCTCCTAAAATTAGTTCAGCCTTTTTAAACTATAAACTAAGTTCCTCTCAAAGTTAGTTAGCCTACACCCAGGAATGAACAAGGACAACTTGGTTGGAAGCGAGATGCATTTGATTAGGTCAAATCTCTTCCATTGTCTTAGTTACAATTTGCAATGGTGATTTCATGAATTCTGTCCTAGGCATGCACCTAGCTTTCTAGATCTTTGGGTATATATTAGAGCTTTTCAAAGCCCATTTTCACCATTGTATTCCTCTCCAACTTTTCCTTTTAGCTTTCAGTGTTTCATTATTTGTCCAAACTGTATTCTTTTATTTCAGGTCTCCACAGAGTAAAAATGATATAGAGTAACACAGCAAAAAATAGAGAACATTTTATTTTATTGTGCTGCTAGAATGACCATTTTCAGGGGTACTTTTGTCAGTTTCTGTAGTATTGAAAGTTTGTGGGAAAGGTAGAAACCTTGCCAAAAGAAAAATTGTGAAGGAAGTGATAACTTTTGGTGACTACTCTGTCCTTCTTTTTGATGAGAAGTGACGATGGCTTGTTCATTAGCCTATGTTTTTGAGAAAAGTCCTCTCCTTAGCCACTTTTCTACTGTCAGAAAGTTCTGGGTAAGGCAAAAGATGGCAAGCACCTTGTTTCAGTCCTTCAGGAAGTCTTTGGATACGCCAGAAAAGTAAAACATAAATTCAATGAAAAGAAAGTTTACTCTTCTCCCTCCAGAACCAAGGACACATGCCTGAAATTTAGGCTGCTTGCTTCAAGACTGTCACTGAGCAGGGAAGCGGGTGATAGGGTATATTATAAAGCCACAAAGCTCTCCTAAAATGTTTAAATCACCTTTTACTTTATCTATCATTGGCTTCATTTCTGTAAACTTTTAACGATTTTTCAGAGTTCCCACAAAGATTTTTGAGTTTTTTGCTTATTTTCCTATTATTCTTATGGACATGCAGGCCCTTAGAGTTCTCTGCTTTGTATTTTCACACATGTGAGAAAGTTTTGTAGCCTTTGGTATTTATCAGCTTGAACTGCAGTAACAAAATACCACAGAATGAGTGGTTTAAACAACAGAAATGCTTTTTTTCTCACAGTTCTGGAGGCTGGAAGTCTAAGATTAGAGTGCCAGCATGGTCAGGTTCTGGTGAAATCTTTCTTCCTGGCTTGCAGATGGCTGCCTCCTGATGTGTCTACATATTGAGGAGTGATGTCTATGTCTCTTTGTCTTCTTATAAGGGCAGCAGCCCTATCAGATTAGGGCCCCAACCTAACAACCTCATTTAACCTTAATTACCTCTTAAAGGTCTTATCATCAAATATATATCACAGTGTTGATTAGGGATTGAATATGTAAACTTTGGTGGCACATAATATAGCACATGTAATATTTTAATAGATTAATTCTACACAATCAACAAAAGAAGGATAAACGGCTGCTGCCCATGAATCAAGTAACATTTTCTTATTCACAAGGATGAGTAAAAGGTAGGAAGCAAAAAAGAGACCAGAAAAATTGGCTTGTAGTGGATTTCACTCCACAGAAATCAGAAGAATAGGGAATAGTATTCTCTTCTGTGACTAAGAATATAGAATATATTTTAATCAAAATTTCATCACATAGGCTTCTAGTTTTACTCTTCTAACTAAAACATCAACCCCTATTGTTAAGTGTCCAGAAGCAATGTATTGACAAATCTTTGCTCTGAAGGATAACGATGACAATAATCTTCATGATGCAGAGATAAGAAATTTGTGAGTCAGAGATGCTAAATGAGTCGCTGAAGTTTATAGATCTAAGAAAATATAGATGCATGAAATAAACTCAAGTTTCTGATCCTAAGAAACTTTACTGTAGTACCTTGCATTAATCATTTTTTAAGAAAGTTAAGCAATTAGTCATTTGTTTATGGGCTTAAAAAAGAATAACTTAATATCCCTGTTGATTATAAAAATTCAACAAGAGAATTAGAAATTAATGATCAATTTGCGAATTGTATGGCCTTGTTGACAATATCAGCAAAATTTGAGTATAAACTGCATATGTAGTGGATGTTGGTATTAGCTTACCTAGCATCTATAATCATTCTCTTTTCTTATTGAATTCACATTTTCATTTGTTCTCCTTTTCCTTTATGTACTTCGGACTGAGGAGAGCTGACACAATACCCAGTACTAGGAACAACTTAAGCCAGTTAGCATATTTTGTTATCCTGGCGTGGCCAGGTCATTGGTTCTGGATTTGGCATGTCACTTATGTGGACCAATAAGAATGAATCCCAATACTCTTCCTGAAAGTTCTCAAGAGATTAATTTTTTTTATAAGTAGGCATGTTTTTCTCTTGGGTGCTACTGTATAACTTTCTTCTGGACTTACAGATCCATCAGCCAGTAAATCCTCTGAATCTCAGTAAATTTAAACAAACTTGAGTTTTCAGTTATTGGTAACAGAGCACATACTATAATTGTTTATACAAAAACTTCCAGAAAATAAAAAAAAAGTGGCCGGGCGCAGTGGCTCAAGCCTGTAATCCCAGCACTTTGGGAGGCCGAGGCGGGTGGATCACGAGGTCAAGAGATCGAGACCATCCTGGTCAACATGGTGAAACCCCGTCTCTACTAAAAATACAAAACATTAGCTGGGCATGGTGCGTGCCTGTAATCCCACCTACTCAGGAGGCTGAGGCAGGAGAATTGCTTGAACCCAGGAGGCGGAGGTTGCGGTGAGCCGAGATCGTGCCATTGCACTCCAGCCTGGGTAACAAGAGCGAAACTCCGTCTCAAAAAAAATAAAAAATTAAAAAAAAATAAATAAATAAAAATAAATAAAAAAATAAAAAAATTAAAAAAAAAGGAATTGACTATTTTTGTATGTGGAACAACAAATTCAACATCGACTATTTAGTTATATAGTCTGCCCAAAGTCAAACTTTCTTGTGACCCAAGGATCAGCATAATTTTTATGGCACAGAACATTTGTCTAACATATAATAAATCTTTACAAAAGTCTTTCAGAGCATCCTAAAGAGAGTTTCTGTTCATAACACCCAGTTAAACTTTAAAAGCATTCTCTCTAGCCATCTATCAACTAAAATTTCATTTGTCTCAGCAGAGCAGATGACCCCAATCCCTACACCTTTCTTCATGAATACCTCAAGCTTTTCTCAAAGCCAGGAGATACTGGCTTTGTCTTTTCATTAATATTGCATCCTGCTTTTCTCTTTACATTTGTACTTTTCTCTTTCATAGAAAACTCTCAGCCCATTTAATCTTTTTGATAAGTTAACTATCTGGTTTTTAGTCCTTTTATCGACCAATTAACCTAATCTACCCAACAATGGCCTAGAAATCTAGATATTAAAGAATCCTCTTTAGTTGGAAAAAGCCTTGAATATTCTTTGTCATTCTTCTTCTCTGATATACTTATATTTATAATATGCAACTCTTATAATTGGAGAATTTTAGTTATAAGTGGAATGTTAGAGCTTGATAAACTAATTCTATTTGGCTGTTTGGTTTGCCTTCATATAGTAAAAATAAAATTAAAAAGCCATAGTGAAAAAATGAAAGGATGTCCACTTTTATTTGAGTGAGCTGTTAGTGACCATTTGGTTCCTGGTAATTTTCTGTAATATTTGAAGGTTTGGGGAAAGAAGCAAAGCTGCTCAAAAGAATAATTGTGAAAAAAATAGTAACTCTTGCTGACTACCTAATGCCTCTTTCAATGATTGCTATGAATCCTACTCCTAATACCATCTGTCATTCTTCTTTCCTCTTAGCACATACTAGGTACTCTCATTTTACCACAGAAATAGAAACTTCAAATATAGCACTCTACTTGGGCTAAGATTCTAAGTTTTCTATGCAAGTCTTTAAGTAGCAGAGTTACATTGCACTACAAATCAAAAGAATAAATTTTTGTGAATAATATAATAGAGATTTCAATATTAAGCATTGTTTCAAGCTGTATGTCAACTTTATCTAAACCAAATACCAGTTGAGATCTCTGCTCTTCAAGATCTAGGCAAGGGAGGAGTAACATCAGAAATGTGGTGGACTTGAGAGTTCTAGCTCCTCATTTCCCCACAGAAATATAAAAAAAGAAAAGAGAAAAACACAAAAGTAACGAAAAACCAAAAAGAAGAAAAGAAAAAAATGTCCAATAATGGGCAGAGAGGTTTCCTCCTCAAAACAATAGTTTGATAGAGGATTAGAGTGGCCAATTGAAATGTTGATTACTTAAAACTGGGAGAGATACAGGCTTGAAGGGCTGGCTTACATGTTTTCATGAAGTATGCATTCACACTCAATATGAGGAGGGCAAAGGGAATATCTCCAAAAGATAAAATTAATCTGTTTCTCCCACACAGAATGTGGGAGGATGCTAATATGATGACTATAATTTATTTCCTTTTCTTTCTTCCCTACATCTGTTTAGCTTTGTTTTTTTCTGTTTGATACAGTGGCCCCAGGACCAAGGCCACAGCTGTAATTACCAGAAAAAGGTTAATTCCAAAGCAAGGAGGTGTAACCCATATTTTTAAATCTTTAGGTCAGAATTTCAAAAGGCCTGATGGGGTGGGTTGTGTCTTCAACCTGGCCAGAAAATTTGGGATTAAGAGTAAATGCAGCTGAGATAGCCCATTAGTTCTGTATCTATATTACCCTACCTTATATGAATGAGCGTGGACTGACGGAGGGATACTGTCTACCTACCTCAAACCGGAGAAAGAAGAGCAAATGTTATTTGCTATGTTCTAACCAGTATTGGGGGATGCTTGAGGAACTGGTCTCTGTTTTACCTGCTGAAGCTCAGACAGAAGGGTAACAGGCAGGGCTCATAAAAAGCTTCAGGAAGACTACAGACTTGAAAATGTCTAGGGCAAGAGATTGTTGGTAGAGACATACAATAGACCATCTAAGTCACTGAGGGGAAGCAGGGGTAAGACATTCAGGAGATGAGAGAGAAAGACATTGAAAATCAACTGTGTATATGAGGGAATTATAAAAGCAACATATAGGCCAAAGGAGACACATGACTTTAAAAGATATTAAGCTTTTGTGTCAGGCTGCTCCCAGGAGTAAGAACTTGTCTAGCTAATTAGTGCAGAGCTACCTGGCAGAGAGCCTAGTTCGCAAATGCTGAGAGATGTGGTTGTTTTTACAAATACCCAATATTCAATAACAATGAAAACAACAAGACAAAGAACCATGAAAATCTGGTCTATTCAAAGAATACAAAGGAAGAAAATAAATAGGAAAAAAATGTCCTGAAAGAAGAATAGGCATCAGAATTACTAGAAAAATACTTTAAAACAATTATCTTAAATATGCTCAAAGATTTAAAGAAAAACTTAAAAAATAAGACTAAATAAAATTGGGAAAACCATATATCAACAAAATGAGAATCTCAACAAAGAGACCCAAATTATGAAAAGGAACCAAATAGATGCTGGAATTCAATCTGTTTCCAAAAAGTATATTCAAATATTCAACAGAAGTGTTAAAAAGCAAATTTAAGAATGTGGAATAAAGAATCAGTAAATATGAAGATAGGACATTAAAAATTATAGAACATAAGGAGCAAAAATAAAATAATGAAGGAAAGCAAAATGAAATCTCAAGGAATTATGGTATGTCGTCAAGTAAACTTTCATATGCATTATGAAAATTCCAGAAGGAGAAGATAAAAGAGTAGAAAGAATCCAAAATTGGTGGTGGAAAATTTCCCAAATTTGTTGAAAACATGAACATACAAATCTAAGAAAGTCACAGAACTCAGAACAAGATAAATCCAAAGAGACTTACACCAAAACATATTATTATCAAACTGTTGAAAACCAAAAACAAAGAGATAATCTTGAAATTAACAAGAGAAAAGAGGCTTATAACATACAAGAGATCTTCAATGAGATTTTTTGCTGATTTTCAGCATAAACCTTGGATGCCAGAATGCAGTGGAAGTACATATTTAAAGTGCTACAAGAAAAAAAAAATTAACTGAGAATTCTATATCCAGCAAAAATATTCTTAAAAATGAGGAAGAGATTAACATATTCCCAGATAAACAAAAGCCCAGGGAATCCATTAGCTCTACACTTGCCCTACAAAACGTGCAAAAGGAATCTTTCAGGTTGCAATCCAAATACACGAGATAATACCTAATAGCCACTAGATGATATTAACATTTTTGGTAAATACAAATACATGGGTAAATATAAAAGTCAGTATTATTGTAATTGTAAAAAGAAATTACCTGTAATCCCAGCACTTTGGGAGGCCGAGGCGGGTGGATCACGAGGTCAAGAGATCGAGACCATCCTGGTCAACATGGTGAAACCCCGTCTCTACTAAACATGCAAAAAATTAGCTGGGCATGGTGGCGCGGGCCTGTAATCCCAGCTACTCAGGAGGCTGAGGCAGGAGAATTGCCTGAACCCAGGAGGCGGAGGTTGCAGTGAGCCGAGATCGCGCCATTGCACTCCAGCCTGGGTAAAAAGAGCGAAACTCCATCTCAAAAAAAAAAAAAAAAAAAAAAAAAAAAAAAAAAAAAAAAGAAATTAGCTTACATTCGGCTTTCATTATTGAATTTCTGAATTTGTCCTAATAGGACCTAATGGAGAAAGAAGCATGGTCTAATAACATATTCATTCTCAAGGCTAGCTTACAAAGATGTTTATCTGTCAAAAACACATCCATTCCCTGAAAGATAGTGGTTCCTGATGCATCTTAAAGAAAGCAGGCTTAAATTTGCCTTTTATTGCAAGATTTCTCCATGTGTCTAATAGTGCCCAGTGGAGAAAGAAAAATGTTCCGGTAACATATTATCAAGATTGACTTACAAAGGTATTTTTCTGAAAAACAAAGGTGTTTGTCAACAATTTCCATTCACTGAAATAAAAAGTATATAATAATTTAAAAAAAATATAGATCGAGAGGGTACAAGTCCAGTTTTTTTTACATGGATATATTGTATAATGATACAGTCTGAGCATCTTATTTAACTATCACTTGAGTAGTGTACATTGTACCCATTAGCTAATTCCTATTTCTTCACACCACTTCCCAGTCTCCCACCTTTCAAATCTCCCATGTCTATTATTCCACTCTCTATGTACATGTATACATGTAATTTAGCCCCGACTTTCTCACTTATAAGACAGAACATGTGGTATTTGATTTTCTGTTGATGAATTGTTTCATTAAGGTAGTGAATTCCAGTTCCATTCATGTTGCTGAAAAAGAATTTCATTCTTTTTTTTTTTTTTTTTATGACAGAGTGGTATTCCATGGTATACATATGAGACATTTTATTTATTTTATCATCTGTTGATGGGCACTTAAGTTGACTCCATATCTTTGGAATTATGAATAGTACTGCAATAAACATATGACTGCAGGTATCTTTTTGATATAATGGTTTATGTTCCTTTTAGTAGATACCCAGTATTAAGATTGCTGGATCAAATGGTAGTTCTATTTTTAGGTCTTTGCAATATCTCCATACTTTTTTACATAGAGGTTGTACTTATCTATATTACCGCCAACAGTATATAAGTGTTCCTTTTTCTCTGCATCCTTGACAACATCTGCTATTTAAAAAATTTTTTTAATAACAGCCATTATGGCTGGTACAAGATGGTAGATTTTGGATATCAGTCCTTCATTGGATGCATAATTTGTAAATATTTTTCCCACTCTATAGGTTGCCTGTTCACTCTGTTGATTATTTCTTTTCCTATGCAGAAACTTTTTAGATTAATTAGGTCCCATTGAGGTCTTTGTCATAATTTTTTTGCCTAGACCAATGTAAATGAGAGTTTTTCCTAGAATTCCTTTTAGAATTTTTATAGTTATAGGTCTTTTAAGTCTTTAATCAATTTGATTTAATTTTTGTATATAGTGAAATATATTAATCCAGTTTCATTTTTCTGCATAGGACTATCCAATTTTCCCATAGTCATTTATTGAATAGAATGCACTTTCCCCAGTGTGTTTCTGTCAACCTTGTCAAAGCTCTGTTGGCTATTGCAATGTGGCTTTATTTCTGGGCTCTCTATCTAGTTCCATTGATCTATGAGTACCAGTACCATGCTGTTTTGGTTACTGTAGCCTTGTAGAATAATTTGAAGTCAGGTAATGTGATGTTTCCAGCTTTGTTCTTTTTGCTTAGGATTACTTTGGCTGTTTGAGCTCTGTTTTGGGTCTATATTAATTTTAGGATGGTTTTATCTAATTTGTGAAAATGACATTAGTATTTTCATAGGATTTATATTAAATCTGTAGATTTCTATGGGCAGTATGGTAGTAACAATAGTAATATTGGTTCTTCCAATCCATGAGCATGGAATGTTTTTCTATTTGTTTACATCATCTAAAATTTATTTTAGCATTGTTTTGTACTTTCCTTTTAGAGATTTTTCACCTTCACTGTTAAATGTATTCCCAGGTATTTTATTTTACTTTTATAGCAATTTTAAATGAGATTGATATTTTGATATATTTTTTTTTTTTGAGCTTGACTGTGTTGTTGGTATACAGAAATGCTACTGATTTATGTATATTAATGTTGTATCTTGAAACGTCACTGAATGCATTTGTCAAATCCAGTCTTTTGGCAGAGTCTTTAGAATTTTCTAGGTATAAGTTCATATCATCAGCAAACAGAGATGATTGGTTTTCCTACTTTCTAATTAAAATATCTTTTATTTTTTTCTCTTGCTTGATTTCTCTGCCCAGTAATTAAAATACCATATTAAATATAAGTGGTAAATGTTGTCATCCCTGTCTTGCTGGATTTCTTGGGGGGAATTTTTTTGACTTGTCCCTGCTTACAATGATGTTGACTGTGGGTTTGTCTTATATGGCTTTTATTTTCTTGGAGTATGTTCTTTCTGTGCCTAGTTGGTTGGAAAATTTTATCATAAGAGGATCCTGAATTTTATCAAATGCTTTTTCTGCATCCGTTGAAATGCCCATATGGTTTTTGTTTTAATTATATTTATATGATAAATCACAGTTATTTATTTCCATATATTGAACCATCCTTGCATACATAGAGTAAAATCCACTTGATTGTGGCGTATTATCTTTTTGTTAATAGGTGTTGGATTTGGCTTTCTAGTATTTTGTTGAAGCTTTTTGCATCTATGTTTATCAGGAACATTTGTCTGTTGTTTTCTTTTTTATTGTGCTGTTGCCTAGCTTTGGTGTCCGGATGATACTGGGTTTACAGAATTATTTCTGGAGGATTCCCTCCTCTTCTATTTTTGGAACAGTTTCAGTAGGATTGCTACCATTTATTTGTACCTCTGGTAGCTGTAAACGTATCTGGTCTTGAGCTTTTCTTTATCTGGAATTTTTTTTGTTACTGATTTAATCTCACTACTCAGTATGATCTGTACAAAATTTCAATTTATTGCTTGCTTAAGTTTGGGAGGTTATATGTTTCCAGGATGTCTAAATCTCTTGTTAGACGAGAGAATTTTTCCTCTATAATTTTATCACATAGCTTTTCTAGATTTCCTTTACTTCTTCTTTCTTATAAATGCCTGTGATTCATAGGTTTGGATATTTTACATAGTCCCATGCTTCTTGAAGGCTTTATTTTTGTTTGGTAGTTTTTCCTTGTTTTTGTCTGACTGGATTAATTCAAAAGACCTGTCTTTTGAGATAATTTCTTCTGCTTTGGCTAGTCTATCGTTGACACTTTTAAATTGTATTTTGTAATTTCTTCACTGAAATTTTTATTTCTAAAAGTCTGTTTGTTTTTTAAAAATATTACTTTGACAAACCTCTCATTCATATCTTGGATTTATTTTTTCATTTCTTTGTTTTGTTGTTCATATTTCTTATGGATACCATTAAGCTTTTTAAAAAAATATGTTGAATTCTTTATCTGATATTTCAACAATTTTATTTTAGGTAGGATCTATTGCTAGAGAGCGTGATTTTTTAGGGGACTTGTAACCCCCTTTTTCATACTTTCAGAAGTATTTTACTGGTTCATTTTCAGGTAAAGAAATTGTTATTTTTAAATACCCTTTGATTTCTGGATTTTTGCCCCCTTGTGGATGTGAGTATAAAATATGTTGAGTTGGTTCATTTGACTTTGCATCTGGGTGCTTTTTGTGGCAAATACACTTTATGTATTCCTTGGTTATAGATAGCCTTAGTGTGGCCACTTCTCAAATGCCAGTTGAAGTAGTAATGTACTAGGCGTGTCAGTAGTGTCATAATCTTCTCTGAAGGAGGGGTGCTGAAGGTCTTAAGAAGTTTATCTCTTCCTCAGTTGTTCAGTTGTGTTAGTGGATTGTTGTGTTAGGTTGTGCAATTTAGCCCTCAGGCCAACAGGTAGCGCTTGTTGTCAGAGCTGGCTGTAGTACTAGCAGAAGTATACATGTTTGATCTTTGTTTACCAGAGGAAACTGGCACTTCAGGCACTGGTCTGGTCTAAGGAATACCCAGTGGCCTGGGCTCCACTCTCTTTGTCCCTCAGTTCTGGCTTTGAAAGCTCTTATTCCATTTGAGAGTAGATTTTAAATCTCTGTCTAAAAATTTGCCCAACCAGTGACTACCACCCATGCTGGTGGACAGATTTCAGCAAATATCTTTATGAGTTAGCATCTGAAATGGTCACTTTCTATTGGCTCTGAGGGCTGGGAGCACATGCTAAGCCCTTTCTCACTGCCACTCCTCTGGGACTCCCCTCTGATGATCAATGTTAGGTGTCAACTTGATTGGATTGGAGGATGCTTAGATAGCTGGTGAAGTATTGTTTCTTGGTGTGTTTGTGAGGGCGTTGCCAAAGAAGATTAACATTTGAGTCAGTGGACTGGGAGAAGAAGTCTCACCCTTAATGTGGGTGGGAACTATCTAATTGGCTGCCAGCATGGCTAGAACAAAACAGTTAGAAGAAAGTGGGATTAGCTGACTTGTTAAGTCTCCTGGCTTCCATCTTTCTTCCATGATGAATGCTTTCTGCCCTTGGGCATTAGACTCCAGTTTCTTCAGCCTTTGGACTCCTGGACTTACACCAGTGGTTTGCCAGGAGTTTTCAAGCCTTTGGCCACAGACTAAAGGCTGTACTGTTGGCTTCCCTGCTTTTGAGGGTTTTGGACTTGGACTGAGCCACTACTGACTACCTTCTCAGCTTGCAGACAGCCTATCATGAGACTTCATCTTGTAATCCTGTGTACCAATTCTCCTTAATAAACACCCTTTCATATATACATACATATATATATATATATATATATATATATATATACACACATATATATGTATGTATGTGTGTCTATATATGTATATATATACATATATATGTATACATATATATATATTCTATTAGTTTTGTTCCTCTGGAGAACCCTAACTTAATACATCCTCATTGCTTCCCATGTCAGATCTAGTGCTTGGTAGGGTCAAGTAGCTCCTTGTGGCCAGATATTTCTGGCTCCCCAGTGGGAATATGTGTCATGGAGACACATTATTTCCCTCCTATACACTGTGTATTCACAATTTTCCAGCAGACCAGGCTACTGCCTGCCAAAGTTTTTAACATATCTGATGTTTTCATTCACTTTTATGTGAAGTGCCTATGTACCTTCTCCTATAAAAGTTCACAGTGTGAATCTCTATACTATTTTGCTATTTCCACATGAATAAGGCAGGCTAACAAAGCCTCTAATCTGCCATCTTGCAGAAAAAAATCCTTAATTTTGGTTTTTAACTCCACTTGTTATTTTCTATAAGATTTTAAAAGGAAATGTATAACAATAATTATAAATCAATATAATAGGTACATGATATATAAAGATGCATTTTTGACATTAGTAATGCAATTTGTAGGGGAGTGAAGCCATATGCAAGTATAATTTTTTATAATGTTAAAGTAAGATTGGTATTAATTCAATCAATATAAATTTAGGATGTTACATATAATTCTCATAGAAGAAAAAATAAAATAGGTATACATTTTACACAAAAGATTATAAAAAGGGAATAAAATGTATCACTACAAAAAATTAAACACAAAGTAAGGCAGAAACAGGAATTCAGGCACACAAAAGTCATAAGACATAAAGAGAATAAATAGCAAATGGCAGAAGAGTCATTTTTAATCAGTGATTAAGTGAAAATGGATTAAATTTCTGTATCAAAAACATAGATTGACAAAATGGATTGTAAAACCTGATCCAGGGGAAAGAGGTTCAAGATGGCTGACTACAAGAAGCTACTGCCTGCCACTGTCACAGAGAGAAAACAAAGTGGTGAGCAACAACTGACTCTTCAAATCGATCATCTAAAAAATCATATTGAGATCCATCAAGGGAGTGTGAGACACATGGAAAACAGAGAATAGTAAAGCTGGGCAGCTGTCCATCTGTGACTCATGTAGAGTTAGGAGAAGATTCCTAACATGGGGAAATGGTGAGAGAGTAAGATTGAACCAGGAAGAATGTATCATTATGAACCTATCAATAAAAAATTCTGAAATTAGATTAGTAATAAAAAACATACCATCTGAAAAAAAAGCCCTGGACCAGATAAAATCCCAGGTGAATTATGCCAGAAGTACCATAAAGAACTGCTATAAAACCTACCAAAACTATTCCTAAAAATTGAGGGGAAGAGACTTCTTCTTAATTTATTCTATGAAGCCAGCATTATTTTGATTCCAAAATCTAGCAGAGACACAACATAAAAGGAAACTTCAGGCCAATATCAGTAATGAATGTAGTTGCAAAAATCCTTAACAACCTACTAGAAAATTAAATCCAGCAGCACATCAAAAAGTCAATAAGGTGGGTTCAACATATGCAAGTCAATAAAAATGATTTACCACATAAAGAGAATTTTTTAAAAAACCATATGATCATCTCAATATAACCAAAAAAAGAGCTTTTGATAAAATTCAACATTCCTTCAGGACAAAAACCCTCAATAGACTAGGCATCAAAGGAACATATCTCAAAATAATAACCATCTATGACAATCCCACAGCCAACATCATACTAAATGGATAAAAGCCACAGATATTTCCCTTGAGGACTAGTCCAGGAAAAGGATGTCCACTCTCACCACACTTGTTCAACATATAGTACTGGAAGGACTACACAGAGCAATTAGGAAAGAGAAAGAAAGAAATGCCATCCAAACAGGTAAAGAAGAAATCAAACTATCTGGACTTGCTGACAATATGATTCCATACTCAGAAAGCTCTAAAGACTCTACCAAAAGGCTACTAGAACTGATAAATGATTTTAGCAAGGTTTCAGGACAAAGAATCAATGTACAGAAGTCTGCAGCATTCCTATACACGAATCTAGGCTCAGAGTCAAATGAAGAACACAATCCCATTTATAATAGCTGGAAAAAAAATGGAAGTACCTAGGAATAAAGCTAACCATGGAGGTAAAAGATATCTACAAAAAGAATTACAAAACACTGCTGAAAGGAATCAGAGATGACACAAATAAATTAAAAAAATTACATACTCTTGGATTGGAAGAATCAATATTGTTAAAATGGCCATAATATCTAAAGTAATGAACCGATTAAACACAGTTCTTAACAACTACCAATACTAATCATTCTCCACAGGATGAGAAGAAAAATCTATTCTAAAATTTGTATGAACCCAAACAGAACCCAAATAGCCAAAGCAATTCTAACCAAAAAGAACAAAGATGGAGGTCTCGCAGTACCCAAATTCAGACTGTACTCTAAGGCTACATTAACCAAAACAGCATAGTACTGGTAAATAAACAGACACATAGACCAATAGATCAGAATATAAAAATCAGAATATAAAGCCACATACCAATAGCCACTTAATCTTCAACAAGCTTGACAAAAACAAGCAATGGGGAAAGGACTTTCTATTCAACAAATGGTGCTGGAATAACAGGCTAGCCATATGCAGCAGAATAAAATAATAACTTTATATTTTGCCACATAAAAATTAACTCAATATAGATTAAAGATTTAAATATAAGACCTCAAACTATTAAAATCCTAGAAGATAACCTAAGAAATACCCTTCTTGACATGGTCTTGGCAAATAATTTTAGGCTAAGTTCCTAAAAGCAATTGGAGCAAAAACAATGATTGACAAGTGGGACCTAATTAAACTAAAGAGCTTCTGTGCAGCTAAAGGAACTTTCTAGAGTAAGTGATATGGTTTGGCTCTGTGTCACCACCCAAGTCTCACCCTGAATTGTAATAATCCCCATGTGTCAAGGATGGGGACCAGGTGGATGTAATTGGATCATGGGGGCAGTTTCCCCCATGTCGTTCTCATCATAGTGAGTGAGTTCTCATGAGATCTGATGGTTATATAAGCATCTGGCATTTCCCTTGCTGGACTGGCACTTTCTCTCTCCTGCCACCTTGTGAATAAGTGCCTTCCACCATAATTGTAAGTATCTTGAGGCCTCCACAACCATGTGAAACCGTGAGTCAATTAAGCCTCTATTCTTTATAAATTACACAGTCTTGGTATTTCTACCTAGCAATGTAAGAATGGACTAATACAGTAAATTGGTACCACAGAGAGTGGGGTGCTGCTATAAAGATACCTGAAAATGTGGAAGTGACTTACAAACTGGGTATCAGATAGAGGTTGGAACAGTTTGGAGGACTCAGAAGATGACAGGAAAATGTGGGAAAGTTTGGAACTTCCTAGAGACTTGTTGAATGGCTTTGACCAAAATTCTGATAGTGATATGGACAATGAAATCCAGGCTGAGGTGCTCTCAAATGGAGATGAGGAACATTTTGGAAATTGGAGCAAAGATGACTCTTGCTATGCTTTAGTGGATAAACTGGTGGCATTTTGTTCCTGTCCTAGATATCTGTGGAACTTTGAACTAGGGAGGGATGATTTAGGGTATTTGGTGGAAGAAATATCTAAGTGGCAAATTGTTCAAGAGAAAACAGAGCATAAAAGTTTAACAAATTTGTTCCCTGACAATGTTATAGAAAAGAAAACCCCACTTTCTGGGGAGAAGTTCAAGCAGGTTGCAGAAATTTGCATAAGTAACAAGGAGCCAAATGTCGGTCATCAAGACAATGTGGAAAATGTCTCCAGAGCATGTCAGAGGCCTTCAAAGCGGCCCCTCTCACCACAGGCCTAGAGGCTTAAGAGGAAAAAATGGATTCATGGGCTGGACCCAAGACCTCCCTGCTCTGTGCAGCCCCAGGACATGGTTCCCTACATCCTAGCTGCTTCAGCTCCAACCATGGCTAAAAGGGGCCAAGGTACAGCTTAGGCCATTACTTCAGAGGATGCAGGACCCAGGCCTTGGTGGTTTTGAGCCTGCAGGTGCACAGAAGTCAAGAATTGAGGTTTGGGAACCTCTGCCTAGATTTCAGAGGATGTATGGAAATGCCTGGATATCCAGGCAGAAGTTTGCTGCAGGAGAGGAACCCTCATAGAGAACCTCTGCTAGGGCAGTGAAGAAGGGAAATATGGGGTTGAAGGCCCTACACAGAGACCCCACTGGGACATTGCCTAGTGGAGCTGTGAGAACAGGTCCACCATTTTCGAGACCCTAGAATGATAGATCCACTAGTAGCTTGTGCCATGTACCTGGAAAAGCCACAGGTACATGGCACAAGCTATCGGTGGTTCTACCCCATTTCATGTGCTGGCATTGAGCCACACACTCAATGCCAGCCCATGAAATCATCCTGGATTGGCAGCTGTACTCTACAAAACCATAGAAACAGAGCTGCCCAAGACCATGGGAACCCAACTCCTGCATCAGCATGACCTGGATATGAGACATGGCGTCAAAGGAGATGATTTTGGAACTTTGTGGTTTAACGACTGCCCTATTGGAATTTGGTATTGCATGAGGCCTGTAGCTTCTTTGTTGTGGCCAGTTTCTCCCACTTGGAATGAGTGTATTTACCCAATCTCTGTACCCTCATTATTTCTAGGAAGTAACTAACCTGGTTTTAATTTTACAGGCTCATAGGTGGAAGGGACTTGCCTTATCTCAGATGAGACTTTGGACTTGGACTTTTGAGTTAATGCTGGAATGATTTATGACTTTGGGGGACTGTTGGAATGGCATAATTGTTTTTTGAAATGTGCGGACATGAGATTTGGGAGGAGCCAGGAGTGGAATGATATGGTTTGATTCTGTGTCCCCATCCAAATCTCACTTTGAATTGTAATAATCCCCACATTTTAAGGGGGGAACCAAGTGGAGGTAATTGGATCATTGGGGCAGTTTCTCCCATGCTATTCTTCTTATCATGCGTGAGTTCTTGTGAGATCTTATGGTCATATAAGCATCTGGCATTTCCCCTAGTAGCATTTATTCTCTCTCCTGCTGTCCTGTGAAGAGGTGCCTTCCTCCATGATTGTATGTTTCCTAAGGCCTCCACAGCCATGTGAAACTGTCGCTCAATTAAACCTGTTTTCTTTATAAATTATGCAGTCTTAGGTATTTCTTCATAGCAGCATGAGAACAGACTAATACAGTAAAACATTTGTTAAAATGTCTAATATCCAGGATGTATAAGAAACTTAAACAAATCAACAAGCAAACAACAAATAACCTCCTTAAAATATTTGCAAAGGACATGAGCAGATGCTTCTCAAAAGACATACAAATGGGCAACAAACATGAAAAATGCTCATAATATTAATCATTGGGGAAAATGTAAGTCAAAGTGAGATATCTCGTACCCATCAGAATGGCTATTATTAAAAATGAAAACTATAATAGATGCTGGCAATGCTGCAGAGAAATGAGAATGCTTATACACCTGTGGTGACAATGTAAATTAGTTCAGGTAGTGTGGAAAGTGGTTTGAAGATCTCTCAAAAAACTTAAAACAGAGTTATCATTCAACCCAGCAATCCCATTACTTGTTATATACCCAGAAGAATACAGAGCATTATACCAAAAAGACACATATACTTATATGTTCATTATCATCCTATTCACAATAGCAAAGACACAAAATCCACTTTAATGCCAATCAATAGTAGATTGGATAAAGAAAATGTGGTACATATACACCATGGAATACTACACAACCATAAAAATAAATAAAATCATGTTCTTTGCATCAACATGGATGGAGATGGAGGCCATTATCCTAAATGAGTTAATGGATGAATTGAAAACAATACGTTACATGTTCTCACTTATAAGTAGGAGCTAAACATTGAGCATACATGGACACAAACATGGGAACAACAGACACTGTTGACTACTATAGGAGAAGGTAGGAAGGGGGAGTATGGGTTGAAGAACTACTCATTGTGTACTGTGCTCACTATCTAGGTGCAATATGCCACATGAAAAACCTACACATGTCCCCTGCATCTAAAATAAAAGCTGAAATTTAAAAAAATTAAAAATTAAAAACATGATTCAATTATATGCTTCTATAAAAGACTCATTTTATATTTAAGGACACAAATAGTTTTAAAGTGAAAGGAGGACAAAAGATATTTTATGCAAATACCAGGGGACTTAAAAAAGTTTATGAAAAAATAAAATTGAAAGACAAAAATAATATAAACTTTTTTTTCCTCAACATGAGCTCCATCAAGGCAAAAACCATTTTGTACATAATAATACCAGCCATTTAGTCCATCCCTAAGCAACTGAGAATTCTGGGGCTGTAACCATATTGATGCAGTCTTTTTCACGTTGTTAACCAAATAAAAATTATTGACCTGTATGTACTTTTTATGACTGGAAAACAAAAAGTCAGAAGAAGCCAAATCAGCACTGTAAGGTGGATGCCTAATAATTTCCTGTAGACACTGTTGCAAAATTACTCTTTTTTGAAGAGAGGAATGAGAATTATCATGGTAGAAAAGAACTCTCTGGTAATGATTTTCTTTGGCTTTTTCTGGCAAAGCTTTGGTTGACTTTCTCAATACACACTCATAATAAGCAGATGTCTTCATTTTTTTGGTTCTCCTGAAAGTCAACAAACAAAATGCCTTGGGAATCTTGAAGAACTATTGCCATGACTATTGGTCTTGACTGGTCTGCTTTTCCTTTGACTGTTATCTCTTCCACTTCTTAGTGGCCACTGCTTTGATTATGCTTTGTCTCAGGGTCATACTTGACTTTGTCTTCAAGATCATACCATGTTTTATAATCTCCTGTTACAATTTTTAAAGAACTGCCTCAGGATCTTGACCCTATTTCTTTAGCATTTCCATTGAAAACTCTGTTCTTCTCTGCAGCTGATCTGGATGAAAAAGTTTTGGCACTCACTGAGTGGAAGTTGTGCTCAAGTTTAATTTTTCAGTCAGAATTGTGTACGCTGGATCAGATGAGTATGTTATTAGCTGCTCTTTGTGCTGTCAATCATCAGTCCTCTTCATTTAGGGTCCAAAAAAGATAATCTTTTCCTCACAAATTGATGTGGATGACCTGCGGCTGTGGGCTTCATCTTCCACATCATCTCATCACTTCTTTAAATGAGCTATTTATATGTAAACTGCTGATTTCTTTGGGTCATTGTCCTCCTAAAATTTTCATAAAGGATCAATCATTTCACTACTCTTCCACTTGAGCTTCACCATAAATTTGATGTTTGTTCTTGCTTCAATTTTAGCAGAGTTCAAGTTGCTTTTATAGGAGCTCTTTTCTGATGTCTTATTCTTAGTGCCTCAAACTAGATCCTTTTAAGACATGTTATAATAAGTTAGTATGATTGTATTTTGATGGAAAAAATGGAAATCCATGCATAAGATATTTTGATTATACACACTTTTCATGAAGTTTTTAAAGACGCTTTGCAGTAACCATAAGATAACTGTAATAACTGTTTTGTTTTCAGAAAAAAATACACTTTAAGTAAATAACTGTTAAAAGAGACAAGCTCATTATATACTGATAAGAGGTAAATTTATCAAAAGATGTAATTATTATGAGTATATATGCACCAAAAATCAGAGCTTTAAAATATATGAAGCAAATATTGACTAAAATAAAGGGAGAAATAGAGAAGGTCAAGAAGGAAATACAGGACTTGAACATTTAAATAACACTATAAACTAATTGGGCATAACATACATATACAGAGACTCCACCTAACAACAGCAGAATAGATATTTTTCTCAAGTGCACATAGAACATTTCCAGGATAGATGATATGTTAGTTACTAAAGAGGTTGAAATAAATTTAAACAAATTAAAATCATACAAACAATATTTTCTGATCACAATAGAATGAAACTAGAAATCAACATCATGATGAGCATTCAACAATTAACAAATAGGTGAAAATTAAATAACACTTTATTAAACAAAGAGTGAGTCAAAGAAGAAAGAAAAAAATGAGAAAATACCTTGAGACAAATTAAAATAAAAAGCTAATGTAACTAATTAGGATGCATTTGGAGATGCAACAAAAGTCATGCGAAGTTGGATTGAGAGAGGAAAATGCTCACATCGAGAAGGAAGAAAGATTTTAAATTAATGACCTACCTTTATGAGACTAGAAAAAAATAAACTAAACACAAAGCAATGGAAGGAAGGAAATAATAAGTAATAGATTGAAGATAAATAAAATGAAGATTAGAAAAACAATAGAGAAATCACCAAAACCAAGGGCACATTCTTTGAAAAGATCAAGAATATTGACAAACCTTTAGTTAGATTAAGAAAAAAGGAGAGACAAATGACTAAAATTAGAAATAAAATTGGGGACATGATTACTAATTCTACAGAATTAGTAGATATCAAAAGAATTCTAATACAGTCCTATGAATAACTGTACCTCAGTGTATTGAATAACTTTTATGAAATGAATAAATTCTAGAAGCACACAACCTACTAAGAATGAATTATAAAGAAATAGAATATATTAATATACCTACAACCTACAATTATAAGGAGATAGACCATATAATTAGAGACCTCCCAGCAAAGAAATACCCTGGACCAAATGGTTTCAATGTTAATTGTGCCAAACTATTAAAGAAGAATTAACACCAATGTTTCTGAAACCCTTCTAAACATGTGACACATAGGAAAGACTTTCTTATCCATTTTATAAGGACATTTTATGAGCATTACCCTGACACCAAAGCCAGGCAAAGATACTGTAAGAAAATTACAGAAGGATATTCTGAAAAATATTGATGAAAAAATCCTCAGTAAAATACTAATAAAGTGAATTCAGCAGCATATTAAGAGGATTCTACAGCAATACAGGCGAGATTTATTTCTGTAATGTAAGGATTGTTCAACATATGAAAATCAGTGTAATACACAATATAGACAGAATGAAAAAACACAATCTTTTCAATTGATAAAGAAAAAGCTTTTGAAAATATATGACAACTTTTCATGGCAAAAACACTAAACAACCTAAAAATGCAAGAAAAATCTCTTCAACATAATAAAGTATTAAAAACCCCACAACTAACATCATACCCAATGCTGAAATACTGCAAGCTTTTTTCCTCAGAAGAGAAACAAGACTAGGATGACTGCTTTTGCCACTTCTATTCAATGTATTGTTGGAAGTTTTTCCTAGAGCATTTCAGCAAGAAAAGGATAAAAAGCATCCAAATTGGAAAGGAAGAATTGAAAATTATCAGTTTGCAGATTACATAATCTCGTATGTGGAAAACCTCAATTATCCCAACAAAAAAAAACATTAAAACTCATAAACAAATTTAGGCAGTTTGTATACAAAATCAACACACAAAACTCAGCTGCATTTCTGTACATTAATAATAATCTGAAAGGGAAATTGAGAAATCTTTAAAAACTAATATCTATGCAAGTTTAACTCCATCTGCCATCTGATATTTCTAAATTAAAGGGAAGATCTCCGTTTGGTGATCTGTGAGCTGCTCTGGACCAGGAAAGGGAAAATATGATTGTGCTGACCTGGGTCAAATACCACCTCTGTGACCAAGTGAAATGGGATAGAGTATTGTGACTAAAGGCAAATTCCCTGAAAGAAGAATGGGATGGGCTATCAGAATCTGAGAAGAAATAATTTGGTGAAAAATTGATAATTGCTTGGGATTTAGTTTCTGTTTTTATCTGCCTCTAATTTCTAGCTTTAGTCTAGATTCTGTTCTTTATATCTTACATACCTTTCTTAATCTCTGCTCCACATTGGGTCAGATTTAGAACTTAGTCTCTTTTCCTTGACTTTCATACAAACTCCATTCTTACAGGTTCTCATAGAAACATTTTTGGGGCGAGGGAGGAGCATCTCATTTCAGCAATGCAAGGAACATCAAATTGAGTACATGATAACCCTTTTCTTAAATAATTTCTGGACTGTTTTGAACAGCTCAAGTTTCAGCCTCCCATTTTCTTTCTTGTTTCTTCTACTTCCTCTCCTTTCTCCAGACTATTCACCTTTTCCTATTGAGTCATTACAGAAAATGATATTTCCATTTATCTTTCAGAGCAATTTAATACTCCTTTTATACTGTTACAAAGTTTAGACCCTATTTTCAGCTTATCCTTTTAATCCTAAATAGACTTTCAAGGTATTTCGCCTCTGGCTCATGACATTAAAAAATATGTTACTAGCTGGGTGCTGTGCTCACTCCTGTAATCCCAGCACTTTGGGAGGTTGAGGTGGGCAGATCACGAGGTAGGAAGTTTGAGATCAGCCTGACCAACATGGTGAAACCCAGTCTCTATTAAAAATATCAAAAATCTTAGCTGGGCATGGTGGCAGGCGCCTGTAATCCCAGCTACTTAGAGGCGGAGGCAAGATAATCGCTTGAACCCGGGAGGCAGAGGTTGCCGTGAGTGGAGACAGTGTCTCTGAACTCCAGGTTGGGCAACAGAGTGATACTCATCCCCCCCCCCCAAAAAAAAAGGTGTTACTGTTATCAATATGTTGATTAGTAAATGCTATTTTTTACTATGAAAAAAGTTTTGCCTATTATAGGAAAAGGTTTACTGGTGGGAAAATTATATGATCTGCAATGAATTCGTCTTTATCCAAGTCATAATACATCTTACTTTTAGGTCCATCATATTTTCTTCTGGTATCAATCTCTGCCTGGTAGCACCTTTCCAAATGGTACACATAGTAGCTCAAAGAAACTGCCTCAAAAGTTGTGTATAATAAATCCAAACTTATAAAAGGAAAACAAATATTAGAAATTCTGTGAGTATCTCTGAAATACTCAAAAGCTGCATTGCTGCTATGTTGCCAGAGTGCTTGTGGTTTGACTTCTGGAAATATATATCCCAGTTTATACTCTGGTAACTGCCTAACGTCCAAATATAGTCAGAAGAGTAATGCCTTCTGACTGTCTTCATAATTCCTTACCCAAATAAAATGGCGTATTTGAATTAGTTTATTCGTTACCCAAATAAAATGGCTTGTTGAATTAGATTCTGTTAGCTCATCACAGAAGAATAGATTAGACACATGGAATATTACAGCTGAAAAGGACATTAAGAATTATCTAATACAATTGCCCTCAATTTATACAGGAGAAAAGTGAGGCCCAGAGAATTCTGGTGACTCTTCAGTTGTTCTGTTCATACTAAATTGGATCTAAAATCCAAATCTGCTCTTAGTTTATTGTTTTTCCTAAAGCTAGTTTTGCTCAGTGCCTTTGACTCAAATGCTTTTGACATTTTTACTGTGGCAACCAACACGTTTTCAAGGGCAATAAAGTTTTTTTTTTTACATCAATGGAACAAAAATATAGTTTGGAAAGGTTAACAGTTTTACACTTTGTCATTCTGCTATTTTGTCTTTAAGTAAGTAGGAGAGCCTGTGGGAGCAACTTGGGGTAATAAAGGTTAATCACTGGGAGCTTCAGGGTGCTTATGCTTAATTGGTGGGCGATTAAAGATGTTCAAGGTTAATAGCTGTTTTTTTTTTTTTTTTTTTTTTTTTTTTTTTTTAAAGCCAGTAATTCCTTTCATAGAAAGCTTTCCCTGTGGGATTTGCCAAACCTGTCAGTCAGTTCTAGCTACCAGCCAATTGGATAACAAATTTAGGAGCTTATCCCAAAGGGGATTTAGGAGAAAGGTAGACTATCTTCACTGTGGCTGTAACTTTAATTATCTTTAAAAACAGTTTGGGCATCTTCAATGTACTCCATTCTTTCCTTGTTTTACTTCTGAATGGCTTTGGTTTTGTCATATAGATGAAACCCGAAATGGTACTTTTTCTAAGGTTCATAAAGCTGATAAAATAAGTTTACTGAAGGCTAGTTGCTAGTTGTAAAAACTACTTGGTTAGGTGTTTCCAAGATTAAGAGGTACAATCAAAACTGATTTGTTTTGATACTAGTTAGACACTAGTTAGTGACCAAGACATGTTCAATATATAGGGTAAAAACATTGAATAAATATTCAGCTTGGAAGGGAACTTAAAGACTCAACTCATTTTATAGCTGGTGCACTGAAGAGGTCTGGAAAGACTGAATGACCTGCCCACGGTCACACACCTCAGCTAAGTCTTACCTGGTCTTTTTATGCCTGGCAACCATTAAGTTATAGCTAGCCCACAGCTGTTTCTGGGCCAAATATTACATTTTCATTTTAACGTGTATATAAAAATATCACCTAGGGGAAGGCTAATAAGTCCTGCTTGTATTCATTTGGTAGGCTTGTGTTTTTAAAGTCTACAAAGACTTATAACTGAACACAATACCCTTAATTTGCGAAGTGGAATAAATTTTTTCTGTTGTAACTTTCTCATGTGTGACAGAACCTTTTAAGTCTCATGTGGAACTAGAGTCATCTATACTTCTCATCAAACCCCAATTGCTTTGTTATTCCTTACGAATGAATCATTATTTGATAAATTCTTCTAGGGAAATCAGATATTAAGGACTTTGAGGACTATACAGGAGACTACAGAGATTGTTTACCCATTAAGAAATATTGAAAATTTCATCACTGAATGTAGTTTGGGGTGTATGTGCAGTTGTCATTTATCTTCTTTTGTCAATAATAACTTTTTCCTGCAGTAAATAAAAATTGATCTCAAAGATTTATTTATTTAAAATCATTCAGTTGAGAAATTCATTCCCACATGCCAATTGCTTCCTTTTAATTCTCTCAGCTTGTGTCTTGTAAAAGAAAAAGAGACAAAATATACCGCATTTCTAATGCAACATTTAGGCAACATGTTTAATTAATGAAAATAGATTTGTCATTTTATTCTGATTATCCAGAAGGTTTAAGCAACATGATATTTATGCAAAGCATGAAATTGGTGGCATGACCCAGAGAGGTCTATCGGAAAATGCTGTCAGCAGATCCTGGCAGGATGCTTCATGGCAACCATAGGGTTCTTAGTATACGGATGTGTGTAAGCATTTCTAGTAGGCTGAAGCCGTAACTCACAGGTGTGCTTTCACAGTAATCCTTGTAATTAAGTAGCAAATTACAACAGAAAAACCTAAGTGTTACTTTAAAACCAAATCTATTAGTTTTTGGTTAATCATGATGAAATAATGATCACCGTGAGCAATTTCCCATTTCCTAATCTCAGCAGGGTTGCTTAATCCTTAGATTTGTTTATGATGGAATAACGATCACTACTTGTAACCCAGTCAATAATCAGAAAGTGCTAAAAGCCTAGGATTTAACTACTGGATTTTTGCTATTTTGATTGCCTAAATAGTTAACTCTCACTTGACTCAAACTCTTTCTTTTCTTTTTCTTTTTTTTTTTCTTTTGTGAGATGGAGTCTCATTCCATTGCCCAGGCTGGAGTGAAGTGGCATGATCTAGCTCACTGCAACCTCTGCCTCTGGGTTCAAGCAATTCTTCTTCCTCAGCTTCCTGAGTAGCTGGGATTACGAGTGCATGCCACCATGCCTGTCTAATTTTGGTACTTTTAGCAGAGACGGGATTTCACCATATTGGCCAGGCTAATCTCAGAACTCCTGACCTTGTGATGCTTCCACCTCGGCCTCCCAAAGTGCTGGGATTACAGGCATGAGCCACCACACCCTGCCTAACACTCTTTCTATTCTCTAAGAAGGTCATTGAGAAAAGGTATCTTTCCATACTTTGGAAATAAATCATAGGAAAAATAAAGACAGGAAAAAGTCATTCAGCTTTGCTGAAAATGAACTCTGGTGGCTACTCACAGTCCGTTTAACATTATGTTTATTTAAAAATAGACATTGAAGTAAATTCTCATACAAAATGGTTTACAATGAGGCTTGGTTTTTGTTGCTCCAAAAGTTTGAAATTGAATGAGTAAATGGAAGATACCGAGAGAGAGCTGTAGTTTGGCTTGGTGGAGAGAAAAAAATAACTCATGATTTGCGTCAAACACAGTGGATTAGGCTAATTCTTGAAGCAATGGGCTTTTTTTCCAATGGCAAGCTGAGGATGGAGGCTGGATGGTCTGACTTCAGATATGCTATAAAGAACAAAATCTCTGCATTAGAAACAAGACTGGATTAGATAACTTTTATGGTTTTTCTTAACTGTAGATTGCTAGATTTCAGATCCCTTTTCTCAGCTTTGCCCAAATTCACATCAAAATTTGCTATTTAGCCAGGCATGGTGGCTTGCGCCTATAATCCCAGCACTTTGGGAAGCTGAGGAGGGTGGGTCACCTGAAGTCCAAAGTTTGAGACCAGCCTTTCTGACATGGTGAAACCCTATCTCTCTTAAAAATACAAAAATTAGCCAGGTGTGGTGGTAGGTGTCTTTAATCCCAGCTACTCAGGAGGCTGAGCCAGGAGGAGGATCACTTGAACATGGGAGGTGGAGATTGCAAGTGAGCCAAGATCACACCATTGCCCTCCTGCCTGGGCAATAAGAGTGAAACTCCATCTCAAAAAAATAATAAATAAATTTGCTATCCACCAGGTCCTAGGTAATACACTGCTCTCATATCAATTTAGGATGTGTGATTCTGAAAGGGTACTCATCATACGCCAACATTACCAGGTTTACCTTTGGTAAGTAACTTCCACGTTGTGACCTAATGAAGAGACTGAGATGCTGAATTCTGTGCATCATAATAGGCTATTGTATGTCATCGTTTGGACCGCTCTTATTCCTGCGGCTTCTCTGCAGCACCTGGAAAATTATATTGGTGAATCAGAAACCCAAGAATTTTAAATTTACTGGTTTTTATATGAAACTTTCTTCAATCTAAGATTTGATATAAATGAAACACAGTGAAATACAGTGGGTGGATGTTTGGGGGATGAAAAATGGATTAAATTAAATTAAGCCATCAATCAGGTATCTCAAGAAAAACAAAAAATTTACCTTTTATGCTTCTGAAATGTCTCCTAAGCGTTGATTTGTACAGCAATTAAATGCATATGAGAGGGGACTCATTTCGTTAATGCCCCATTGAATGTTTTAAAAAACCATTTATTGAAGTATGATTATTGTACAGAAAGCTGTGCATAAGTAATACATACAAATTGGTGAATTTGGAATATATTCCTATGAAACTATCAGTATAATCAAGACCACAAATATAATTACCTTCCAAAGTTTCCTCGTGCCTCATTCCTTTAATTAATTAATTGATTCTTTTGGGGTAAGAAAATTTAAAACAAGATGTACCTTCTCAGCAAATTTTCAAGTATATAATATAGTATTGTTAGTTCTATACACTATGCTGTGCCATACAACTCCAGAAGTTAATCATATTATGTGGGAATATTGTATATCAATTAACACATTTTTGTAGTTTTAGTTATATCTAACACTTTTATCTTTTGCAATAGAATTAAAATGTATCAATGTGCTGCTGATATGGTTTGGATCTGTGTGTCTCCACTCAAATCTCATGTTGAATTGTAATCCCCAATGTTGGAGGTGGGGCCTGGTGGGAGGCAATCAGATTATGGGGGCAATTTCTCATGGTTTAACACCATCCCCCTTGGTGGTGTTGTGGCCAGAGTGAGTTATTGCGAGATCTGGTTATTTAAAAGTGTGTAGCACGTCCCCACCTCGCTTCCTCCTGTTGTAGCCATGTAAGATGTACCTGCTTCCCCTTTACATTCTGCCATGTTTTTAAGTTTCCTGGGGCCTCCTCAGAAGCCAAGAGAACCATGCATCATGCTTCCTGTACAGCCTGCAGAACCATGAATCAATTAAACCTCTTTTCTTCATAAATTGCTCAGTTTCAGGTATTTCTTGATAGCAATGTGAGAATGGACTAATACTGCCACCATTACAGTATTACTATAGTCTGTGTTCACCTATGTTTACTTTTACCAGTAAGAATTATGCTTTCGTGTTCCTGCTTTCTTTTTCACCAGTAAGAATTACGGTTTCTTGTGCTTTCTTATTGCTGTGTTGTATCTTTTCAACTTACAGAACTCCCTTTAGCACTTCTCATAAGAAAATGATGATATATTTCTTCAGTTTTTGTTTATCTTGCCTTTGTTTATAAAGGGAAGGTTTGTCAGGTCTGGTATTCTTGGTTGGCAGTTTTCCAAATAAATTTATTTGAAGTAGAGTCCAATCATATATAAGAAATAACCTTGGACTAGGCATGTTGGGTCACACCTACAATCCCAGCCCTCTGAGAGACTGAGGCAGTATGATCACTTGAGGCCAGGAGTTTGAGACCAGCCTGGGCAACATAGTAAGACCCTGTCTTTACAAAAAAAATAATTAAAAAATTAGCCAGGCATGGTGGTGCACACCTGCAGTCCTAGCTACTCAGGAGGCTGAGGCAGGAGAATTGCTTGAGCCCAAGCATTCAAGGCTGCAGTGAGTTATAATCCTGCTACCACACTCCAGCCTGGGTGACAGAGAGAGACCCTATCTCAAAAAAAAAAAAAAAAAAGGAGTAAACTTTGAATTTCTTTGATAACTCTCATTTACAAAACAAAGCAAAACAAAAATAATAACAAAATGTCATTGGTTTTACTAATCATTTTAGCTTATAAGTACCTCCTGATACTTCAACATGCAAACAAATAATGAAAATTTTGGTGAACATTCATTAGGAAATCTGAGGAACTTCAACTACATATGAGGGTGGAAAACATCTTTATGATGGCTCTAGGGGCCAGATAGATTATATCATTGAAGGTAACAAGTTGGGCTTGTTAGATTTTCTATTTTTTTAAAAAAAAATATTACCCTCTTGGTCTTTCATCTCCTACTTTTCTTTTCTTGAGACAGAGTCTTGCTCTGTTTCCCAGGCCTGTTTGCAGTGGTGCTATCTTGGCTTGCTGCAATCTCCCCCTCCTGGATTCAAGCGATTCTGTTGCCTCAGTACCCCAAGTAGCTGGGATCACAGGCGTGCACCACCATGTCCAGCTGATTTTTGTATTTTTAGTAGAGATGGGGTTTCACCATGTTGGCCAGGCTGGTCTCAAGCTCCTGACCTCAAGTGATCTGCCCACCTCGGCCTCCCAAAGTGCTGGGATTATAGGCATGAGCCACCATGCCTAGCTCATTTCTTACTTTACTTTACTTTTCTTTCTTTCTTTCTTAATTTCTTTTTCTTTCTTTCTTTCTTTCTTTCTTTCTTTCTTTCTTCTTCTTTCTTTCTTTCTTTCTTTCTTTCTTTCTTTCTTTCTTTCTTTCTTTCTTTCTTTCTTTTTTTTTGAGACAAGAGTCTTGCTCTGTCACCCAGGCTGGAGTGCAGTGGCATGATCTTGGCTCACAGCAACCTCCGCCTCCCAGGCTCAAGCTATTCTCCTGTCTCAGCCTCCCAAGCACCTAGGACTACAGGCATGCACCACCACACCTGGCTAATTTTTGTACTTTTTGCCAGGTTGGCCAGGCTGGTCTGGAACTCTTCAAGTGATCCACACACCATGGCCTCCCACAGTGTTGGGATTATAGGCATGAGCTGTGATGCCTGGCCTCATACTTTTCTTGTAACCTGGTATACAAAAATAATTCTTGATTATTTGAAAAATCAAAGTAAAATTATGATAAATTGCATTTTATGTAGAGCCTTAGTAATGGAAATAATAAAGAATGGTGGGAAATCAAGTGGAATGAAAAGCTCATATTCTATCTAAAAGTGGCAGCTACTATTCAGTTAAGCAACAATATAAGTACAGTGATGCCAGATTTTTCAAACTTCTAAGAGAAATAAAACCCCAGAATTTTATCTGATATCTCCTGATTTTAAAATTCTGTCAATACAAAACTATTTTAATAGACTCCCCCCAAAAAAACCATCTGTGGATCAATTTTGTTTCAAGCTTTCCTTAGGAATTCTGAGTGAGTACACCAGAGCCAGAGTTAGGACATATATTAGGAAAACACAAGAATAATTGCAAGCAAGAAATACCAGTTCTAATTACTGGTAGCTGGTCTTGCATCTGTCTACTCCATGGTCCTGGAGACTCAATAAAATGTTCACCTGTCTTCGAAAGAGAGAAAAGTCACATTTTTGAAAAAAGGAAAGGAAAGCTAAGGAAAACTTCTAATCACTGATATTATTTGCCTTGGTAATTGCTACTTGTTGAGCACTTATTGTGCTCTGGGGACCTTTCAGAAATTATTTGTTTCTCAGGGGAAATTTATAAGGTAAACTCTATAAATCCTATTGGTGGTTTCACTCTACAGAAATGTGGTGGACTCTCTTCCAAAATTTCTTCCAGATGTAGAGGCTGATAATGACATGCACATATATGCATATATCAAGAGGTTATAAAAAAGTTTATTAGTTACATAATGAGATTTCTGGAGACATCAGGATAGCCTTCCCAAGGTTGTGTGAAAATGAGAGAGTCGGGAAAGGAGATTGGCTAAGGATATTTACTGTGGTTAGAGGTGCGGCTGGTGTAAGTGTTCATACTCACAGGCATGAGTTTGCATGATTTGAATCTTTTCACTAGTACCAAAAAAGAGAGCACCCTGGCTTTCTTATCAGCTTTCCCAGATGTGTAGCAGAAGAGGAAGAGATAGGAGTACAGTTTAAAAGCTGTCAGTGGTCAAACATCAACAAATGAAGTCAGTATTATAATATTTTATAGATTAAGACCCTTGGACTCTGATATTTTAAAGGTTTGTTCAAGATGATATGGTAGAGTAAGGATGCAAACCCAGGTCTAGTTCTAAGGCCATTACTTTTTCTTGCTACGTAATTGAGGTCATAAACTATCAGCTTGACTTAAAGTTTTAGAAATTTGATGTTTACATTTGAAAATATGAGTTCACATACAAATAAATAATATATAAAGTCCCCCCTCTCTCTATGTATATATATGAATATATATAACTACCTGGAACTGAATAGAGACTGTCCCTTCAGATGGGACATGAACTCTTCAGTTCATCACAGTTCCCACCACTTCTAATTGCCTTTAAACACTGGCAGAATATCGCTTGATATTTATTCTTCCACTTGTGTTATCGCTCTCCAGAAGTTTAATTGTGATGTGTTTTGGCATGGATTTCTTTGGATCTATCCTGTTTGGGATTTATTTTAGCTTCTTTAACCTGAAGGCTTATGTGTTTTGCCAAATTTGGAATGTTTTCAGCCATAATTTTCAAATACTTTTTCAGTTCTACTATCTCTTCTCCTTCTGGGACTATGATAATAGGCATATTGGATATTTTTGTCATTGTCTGTCAGATCCCAGCAGATACATTAATTCTTTTTTTCAGTCTGTTTCCTCTCTGTTATTCAGATTGGGTAACTTCTGACCTCAAGTGGAGTGATTTTACCCTGGGTCATCTTCATTCCACTACTGAGCTAATCTAGTGAGTTTTGTATTTCCCCATTCTTTGTATGATTTTCATTTTAAAAAATTATGTTCATTTGGTGAAATTTTCTATTTTAACATTTGTTTCAAGAGAATTTGTAGTTGTTTGTTGAAGCACTTTTATGATGGCTAGTTTAAAATCATTGTCAGATAATTCCAGCATCAGATTCATCTTGGTGTTGACATACGTTCATTGTTTTTTCTCATTCAACTTATGATTTTCATGATTATTGGCATTATGAGTGATTTTCTATTACATTTTGAACATTTTTACTATTATGTTAGAAGTCTTTGAGTACTTTTCAATCTTTTATTACAGAAGGCAATCACACTTTTCAGGTTTAGCCCACTGGTTCTGGTCTACTTTTATGGGCTGTGGTTCCAATGATAATTTATTTTTCTGAATGTTTGTAATATTGTTTTTGTCTGATTGGTTTGTCTGATATCACTGGGGCTCATAATGATCACTGCTGGTGTTGCCTGAGGGGGCGGAAAGAGCCTCTCTAGGTCAGAGAAAGAATCTCCAGCCTGCAGAGATAAAGAGAATTTTCCTGGCTGGGTGCTTGTAGTGCCATCAGCTGTCTAGTGTTTTTCAGTGGCAGGAGACAAAGACCAATTCTTGGCTGGGTGCTTGTAACAGGATTCCCCCTGCTGGTGCTGCCTGGCTATCTGATAATTTCAGTGGAGCGGAGAGAAGTACCAGGTCCAGCAGGGTAGGAGAATGTTTCCTCTGCATGCTTATTGTCAGTGGGGCTCCTGTTCAATCTTTGCTGATGCTACTGAAAGTGCCTGCTATTATTAGCAAGATTGCTGTTCAATCCAGGGGAGGAATGAGCCTACCTGAACCACTCTCTGTTGCTGGATTGGAGGTAGTAGATGCTGGACTTGGATTGCCTTTCTATCACTGGTGATATGGTACTGTGCTATGCAACAGAACACTTCTAAAAATTAAAATTTATGTATGAAGCAATGTTTGGGACTTTTTCCTTCCATCTTTTTCTATTCAACTGTGTTTAAAAAACAACCTCGAGAGAACTTCTCCTCTCTCCCAAGCAAGAGTCTCCAGTCAGAATGTCTCCCAATGACCCTTTGCCAGTAAGCCACAGACAAAACAAAAACAACCAACCGCCACCACCACCACCACCAATTAACTTTCCCTTATATGCCATATGCCATGAGATTTTGATAAGCCTCCTTTCAAATATTGATTTCTCTGAAGGATCACTATTTTCTGGATCCAGCCTACATTTCCAGTTTCATTACTCACCACTGTTCCCTTTGTACATTCAGTTAGTCAAATATATCATGTTCCTCTTTCTTGTCTAAAGCCTTCATATTCTCTGCTCCTTTCAACTGGAACATTTCACCCCCACCACGTCACCTCACCTAAAATGATTTATTCTTCATATAATAGTTTATATGTCAGTTGCTCTGGAAATTGTTCCCTGTTACTTTCTTCTACCCAAGAGATCAGTTATACCTGTTATATACCCCTTGTCCCATTTTGTATGTAAGAAAGTTAATATATCAGAGCTTGGACAGGTATTTAAAGCTGTCTTTGAGTACTCACCTCTTCTTAGGAGAGATTTGACTCTTACATAGTTCTCTTATAATTTTGAGTAACATAAGCTGCATTCATTCCAATTCCCTCTTCCTTTCTGCCTTTCCACAACCTCATGGGATAACACTAGGCCTTCATATGTGCACCTCAGAAATGTTATAAATGTGCTACTTGTGCTTATGGGTCCATTTGGAGAACAAATTATGTGGTTCTACACTGAGATTATTGTTCCATTGCTCATTTGTTAGAAAGGCATTACTTAGCCTGAGAAGACACTAGGTAGTGGCACATTCAATGGGTTCTATTCTTGAACAATCAACAGGTCTTGTGTTTCATAAAGTTTCAATTTCCCAGGAAAACTGCATATAAGAGTTGAGCACTGGCTTTGGTTAAAAAAAAAAAAAATGATAGGCCTCCAAAGTAGGAGAATTCCTCTGCTTTAGTGAAACCCCAATAAACATCAGCTCTTTTTTTTTTTTTTTTTTTTTTGAGACAGAGTTTCACTCTTGTTACCTAGGCTGGAGTGCAATGGCATGATCTCAGCAACCTCTGCCTCCTGCTTTCAGGCAATTCTCCTGCCTCAGCCTCCTGAGTAGCTGGGATTACAGGCACACGCCGCCATGCCCAGCTAATTTTTTGTATTTTTTAGTAGAGATGGGGTTTCACCATGTTGACCAGGATGGTCTTGATCTCTTGACCTCATGATCCATCTGCCTCGGCCTCCCAAAGTGCTGGGATTACAGGCTTGAGCATCAGCTCTCTTTAAGAAGAGGTCACCAGGCAATGGAATGAAAGACCATTTAGGCAACTTGATGGAAACCTTTCTTAAGAGGTTATAGTCAAATGGGCAATGTGATTAAAGCCACTCTGTTTGGTTGGCAGTCATTATTATTACTATGATTGCTACTATTTTTTGAAACTCCAACAAAGCCATGGATTCTCTTAACAAACTACAGGCTGGGTGCGGTGGCTCACGCCTGTAATCCCAGCACTTTGGGAGGCTGAGGTGGGCAAATCATGAGGTCAGGAGTTCAAGACTAGCCTGGCTAACATGGTGAAACCCCATTTCTACTAAAAGTATGAAAATTAGCCGGGCATAGTGGCAGGCGCCTATAATCCCAGCCACTGAGGAGGCTGAGGCAGGAGATTTGTTTGAACCTGGTAGGTGGAGTTTGCAGTGAGCTGAGATTGCATCACTGCACTCCAGACTGTGCAACAAAAGTGGGAGACTACATCTCAAAACAACAACAACAACAGCAACAGCAACAAAAAAAGCTACAAGAAGTTTGAAAGTCATTTCATAGACAAGAGAACTAAGGCCCAGGGTAGTCAACCAACTTTCCAAAGGTTACTTATGAAATACAGGATTTAGTTCAAGCTAGTACATAGACTCCTGGACTTACCATTTAGAACCCTTCATACTGCTCTCCACATTAGGAAATATAGGATTTAGTTCAAGCTAGTATGTAGACCCCTGGACTTACCATTTAGAACCCGTCATATTGCTCGCCACATGAATATTTTGAAATGCTACCCCGGTCTGTATCAGATGGATAAACTATTACCTATGCTACCACCAACATGAAAAGTACAAGATGTCCTTTGACCCTCCTACTTCCTTTTCTTAACAATAAAATACATGTTGAGATAATGTGATTCTGTTAACCAGGAATGATGCTATTTTTATGTTGCCTGTTTTACCTTTAGGCAAAAGTGTGCTTTTTCTTCATTGTGAAACTTAGAATTCCTTGGATTTGTCATCCATCATTCTTGAAAACTTTGAAGATCATTTTTCCCATCTCCTGTCTTGTGCTTTGCATTGTATCAGATATATTTGTTTTTTTCTTAAAATGGCTATTTTATCTTTCAGCTCTTGTATAATTTTATTTATTAGACTCATTTATTAGACTTTTATTAATTTTTTTATTAGAATTTTATTTATTTATTAGACTTCTTACTTTACTTTGATTGGGTTTCAACTTTCTTCTGAATCTCAATGATCTTTATTGCTATCCGGATTCTGAATTCTTTGTCTGTCATTTCAGCCATTTCAGTATAATTACAAACTGTTGCTAGAGAGCTAATATGGTCATGTGGAGGAAAGAAGACATTCTGGCTTTGTTAGTTGCCAGAGTTCTTCACTGGTTCTTTCTCATTTGTGTGGGCTGATGTTCCTTTAGTGTTTGAAGTTACTGTTCTTTGGGTAGGGCTTTCTACTTTTATATTCTTTCATGCCCTTGAGGGTTCTGACTGTGGTATAAGTTGGGTTTAGTCAACTGACATTGCTTCTGGATTATTTCAGGGGGCCACAACTCAACTCAGCACTCCTGGGTTATATGCTCTAACCCTGGAGGACTGGAACAAGGGCTAAGGCTTTGTTCTTCAGCCCCTTGAGGTTAAGCTCCTGCTTTGCTGGAGGGGACAAGGTGTTCTCTATTCACTGGCAAGAACACTCTGATGAGAAGTGCTGGCCAATCTGGTTTGTTCAGTCAGTGGCAGCAGCAGTGAGATGTATTTTTAAATTTCCAAAATGGTTAATGGAGTTTGTATAAAGTAGCTGGCATGGTGAATGTGTGCAACAAATGACAACTTTGATTGTTATTGCTATTTTAGAAACAATAATGAAGATAGAGAAGCACCAAATACAGTGGAGGATAAAAAAATAAAACACATTATTAAAGAGATGAGCTGAGAAATCAAAACCTGACTATTTTTTAAAAATCAGTATTTTTTTTTTTTTATTATTCCTACTGAGAGTGAGTGATGTAGCAGAATAGATAGTGCTGATGCTACTCTGGGAGTCCCTCTAAATAGAAATGCTGAACACTCAGCAGTGAGAAACCCCAGGTGTTAGGGTCAATGTTTTCCAGACTATAGATGGCTGGTTCCAGGGGTTTCACAATTATTCTAGATGGACCTTCCCTGGAATGACAATAAATATGCTCTGGAATATTTATATATGTATACATATATATATATATATACACATATATACATATGTATATATATGTATACATATATATGTATATATACATATGTGTATATATATACATATATACATATATATGTATGTACATATATACATACATATATACATATATATACATATTATAGGTATATATATACGTATACATATATATACATATACATATACATATATGTATATATATATATATATATATATATTATGTATACATAAATACACTATTCACACAGATAGCTTCGTCTGAATTTGGTCATCTCTTCCCCTCAATAGACTAGATTCTATGAAAAAAGAAAAAAATTTTGGTGCTTACATAGTGATAAATAACCGTCTTTCCTCATTTCTTCCTTTATGTAGGTTTTAGCAAATTTCATTAAGTGCGTCTTCTTCTCCAGGCCTCATGCTGTGGAGGTACCAATAAAACACTGAGGCTATAGATGGTGTAAGCAGTGAATGGTCCTCATTTGTCTCAAGACCCTCCCACTATGGCTTTTGATTTCCTAGAACCTGATTCCCACCATTGAATTCAATGAGCACTTATTGACTGTCAGTATATATGTGTGTGTGTATATATATATATATATATATGCACACACACATATGTCAGTATATATGTATGTATATATATATATGCATGTACGTGTGTATGTGTGTATGTGTTAAATGCCAATGTACAAACATGAATGACATTGCTCCATCCTCACGGAGTTCAGAGTCTAGTGGAGAAGGTATACATGTACAATTAACAATACTATAGAATGCCAATTACTGTACTTATGGTGTATACCAAAAGTGGTAGAATAAGAGCAGGGACTCAAGTCACTATGTCTGGGAAAGCTAAAGGAAAGAAACATCACATTTTAGCAAAAGTAAGAAAGATGAGTGAATAGGTATTAGGTGGAAATGACAAAAGAAGGAAGAGTAGAGGAAAGAGAGTATGTAAAGGAATGTGGGTGTTAATTCGGTAACTAGCTCTGTGGAAGTGTGAAGGGCATTTTATGGCCTGCCAAGTAGTGAAACGATCAGAAGGAAGGAATTGGGAGTGACTGAACATTTATTGAGTGCTGCTTATGTGTCAGTCACTTTGTTAAATGTTTTATGAACAGTTAATCCTCACAATTGTACAAGCCAGAAATTATTTTCCCTTCACATGGGAACAACTGTGGGTTGCTAACCAAATATTTGTATACTACTGTACATTTTTCTAGGCTCATATACAGTAGATTGGAGCCATGAAACTGGATTTTGGCCAATGGGATATGGGCTTAAAATATGAAAATAACTTCATGGATTGATGGGATCCTTCAGTACTCTCCTTCCTCTCTATGCCACCTTAGAGGCCATGTGTTCCATATGATATTAGTTGCAAGACAGTGGAAGTTATTCTCATCCACTTTGGTGTGATATGTGAGCAGGAAAAAAACTTTTATTATGTTCACTTTTTAAGACTAGGGGGGTTAATTTGCTAACACAGCATAGGCTATTCCAGGGGTCACCAAACTACTGCCAGTGGGTCAAAAATGGCCTACTGTCTGTTCTTGCAAATAAAGTTTGGAAACACCACCACACAAAGATACATCCACGTTGTCTCTGGCTATTTTCATGTTATAATTACAGAGTTCAGTAGTTGTGATGTGATAAACCCTACAAAGCCTAAAATATTTGCTACCTGGCCCTTCAGAAAAATGTATGCTCAGTCTGTACAACTTAAGGAAACCCTGTCATTCCAAAAGAATAAAAATAAATTAGCCAGGTGATTTGGCTTGTGCCTGTGGTCCCAGATACTTGTGAGACTGAGGTGGGGACATCTTTTGAGCCCAGGAGGTCAAGTCTGCAGTGAGCCATAACTGTACCACTGCACTCCAGCCTGAGACACAAAGCAATGTCCTGTCTCAAAAACAAAAATGTTTGCTGCCCACTGTTCTATTTTACAAACAAACAAGAAAGGATGAAGCTTACTTTTGTTCACACAGCTAATCAGTAGTGTTGAGATATGAGCCCAGATCTGTTCTTGATGTTATTTACTGTTTCTTCCTTTTATTCCCACTGGTTCATTGACCTCCATTTGATTTCGTACTTCAATTATTACAGTTCTGCCGTTCATCTACCCACACCACAGAGTTGACAACCCATTCTGGCATCACTCTTTTGGCTCAATAGTGATATCTCTTTGAGGAATGACTTACTTTTTCCTGAATATTTAAGTTACGTTACTATTTGCACTTCAGCCCTGAGGGTCTGGCAATGAGAGAAGAAAGAATTAAGGATAACTTGTAGGACTTGGCTTATGCAACTGGATAGAAACAGGATAAATAGGTTGAATGCTGAGGCAGGGACAATATTAGGACTGGAATGGGAAAAAAGTTTAATATTGGATATGTAGAGTTTTAGATTTCTGTAGGAAAGTACAGATGGAAATATTCTATATGCAGGTAGACAGATGAGTCTAAAGCTCAGGAAAGAAATCTGGGTTGGAGATAACAAATTATACTGAGTCATCTACCCACTCTCTTTTAAATCTTACTATGATTAGTGTTAGAACTATATGATGGCTCACCAAGGTCAAGGCTCTCTCTGAAACCAGATTTATATTCAATACTCTGTGATTATATGAAAAGAAAAAAGTAATGGGCACAGCTGAGATTATATCTGTGATTTTCACCTTTTAATCAACAGACCTCTTTCTTCCTATAACGTTACATTTTTTTTTTTTTTTTAATGGCAGGACCAGTATACTTCATGTTTCCAGGTCTTCGGAGACTCTATTTGGGACTAGAGAGCTCCCTCTTAGAAGACCAAAACCCTTACTGTTTCTACCAAGATTTCATAAAAACTATTACAGTAGCAGGCTCAGTATCTTAAGGCCATTTTTTTACCTGGCAGAAACAATGGTATGAATTTTTCAGGGTGACACAGGAAGATCATAAATTAGTTGAACATGGCACAGGTTAACTGTAGTTGAATCTAGCATTACTAATGCAGAATAGTGATTAAGCCTAAAGATGCACAAATATGGAGGTTTTTTTTCTACTCCTCTCTGGAGCAATTGTAGATCATGTACATGAGTTCAAACTTATATTTGATATTCTCACTACCCTCTCCAGAATAATTCTATTTAAAGAATTAAGGACAATAATAAAAGTTAACCCAAAAATCCAACAATGACAAAAACACAATGTATTTTTTTTTCTTTATAGCGTTCCCCTTTTTTTTGATCCCACTGCAATTGATTGCAAATAGATGATCTGACGAAGAGTACAGTCCTGATATACTGACTGCTCAGAGGCATCTCCTCCTTTAAAAATCTGTATCTTCCAACAGAACCCACTTCATGGGTGAGTCTTGTGCTATAAAACAGAGCTCTGTGCTCAGAAGAGTCCCATTGTTGGCTTACTGCTCTGCTATCACTGCCTTGAAATTCTTAACAATTTTTAAACAAAGGCCTTATATTTTAATTTTGCACTGGGACCCACTAATTATGTAGCTGCTTCTATCTTCCACTTGACATTCCTTTCTTACTGCCTGACCTTAGCCATACCTGAGCCATTTAAAAGTACTTAGCTTGAAAATGCTGTGAAGATACTTGAATAAATTTTGTGCTTTAATGTGTATTGCAGTGAGTGGAGCTTTGCTGTTAATAGGCTCACAGATAGATATCAGGACTGTTTCTTCATCTTCTGATTTGGAGCTAGGCTCACAGGTAGATATCAGGACCATTTCTTCATCGTCTAATTTTGAACTATGGCAAGATGGAGTTTGGGTAATTTCTGAGACCTCAATATGAGAGGCAAAGAAATCGTTTTCCAACCAGGATATCCATATTTGTATAGGTTCTTGGTCTCTCTACATAGTATGTATTATGGAAAGGCCAGAGATTCTGCATAGAAGGCTGATCTCTGTTGAATTTGCTCAAGGCAGCACTGCTAATTGTTCTTACCTTGAGTCTATTTTAGACATCTCTTAATGATTACTCTATGTCTCTCCCAGCTGTAGGCACGATTACTTTCTTTGCAGAAAGGTTTTGAGTTAATAATGAAATACACAGCATGAGCATGGGCTACTTTTGAGAGAATTTGAGCTAATACGTTGCTTCACCCAGGACTCTTCATATGTGCTCTTTTCTCTCAGTCAGGAGGAAGAAATGTTGCCTGATGATGGTTGAGGAGGTGGGGGTAGCGGGCTTTCTACAGTGCCCCTTAAAACGTCTCTCAGCATTTTTCTGCTGCATCCAAGTGCTATATTATTTCAGCCTTCAGACAATGGGCAAATTTATGATTCTTTCCTGACCTCTCAACCAATATACCCCAGAAGCCTAGCGCTATCTGAGTCCTAAAGGAACTTTGTTCATCACTAAATGTTTTCTACCCTTGGCTTCTTTTCTGAATCCATTTTTCTTTTTTTTTTATTTTAATGACCTTTTCGTAACCTTCTTTTGATGTCATGAGTAGCCAAAATCCAGATACGGACAAGCTAATGGTATAGATATTCACTGTGACTTGGCAAACTTTCTACTTGTCTGTTGGTGACCCAGGCAGGAGGGATAGGAAATATGCTGTCAGTGGCAGAATTGCTCCCTGTAATAAGGCAAATTAAAATTGAAATGATGAAGGGGAAAGGGGCCATCCATACCTTCTTTATTTATCTGGTTAATGACTCAAGCTGTTCATTAGACTCCAAAGGAGCAATCTTTATTATTTTCCCACCTTCAAAGAAATGAAACACCTGCATTCAAATTACATCAACATGTTTCAAAGCCTCCTTAATTGAAAGTATGTGATGGGATCTAATATAAGGTTTATCTTGTTGCAACTGACATGAGAGGAAGAGTTGTGGAGTTTTAAGAAAATTTATTTAAAGACAGGCTTAAAGAGGCTGTGGGAGTGATTGCCAGCTTGTCAGCTGTCTCACTGGTTCCTAGAGGGAACTTTTTGTCATTAGTCAATCTGAATCCCGATATGGCCCTGGACAACAAGGTGAAGGCTCTGACCTTCCTCTCTTCCCATCTCCCTAACTCATATCCTGTCTGTGGCAATTATTATCTTCATTAGCAAATAAAAATTAGTACTCAACACTTACTGGAAACACTCACTACAAAAGTCATTCAATAGCAAGGCCTCCATAGAGGGCTTGCATAGCAAAAGGTGTGTATTTCCAGTCCACATACAAGTAAAGCATTTGTGTTTGCAAAAATCAATGGCATTATGGGTACAAAGAAAGAGCTTGCATTCAAAAAGAAGTCACCAGAAGTATAAAGGAAACATCCTGTTTAGCTTACTAGATTTAGCCCTGCGGAGCCCATTGTCTTGGTGGAAATAATTTTGTATTCTTGCTTTATCTATTATGGGAGAAGATAATCTTAGGGAGGGGCTGGGTAGGCCTAGTAGGATAATGTGCAATACAGAAAGGATTTGGTGGGAATTTTCCCAGGTTAAGCAGGTTAATTCTACCTAGGAGTAGTTGTTGGCATGGGAGTCCTTCTCATACACCCTAGCTATTATGAAAGGATATGTCATCATGGTGCCTAAGAGCATAGTAATCACTTAGATGGGTTTAGTTGTGGCAGGAGAGGGATGAGGGACTGGTGCATGGATAGAACAACTCATGCTCCATTTTAGTCATGAGCTTCCAGAACAGAGCCTGCCTTCTTAGAAACAGAGATTTAGGTAACAGTCAGTCTCTAGAAATATCTCTGTAATGATCAGTAGTCCCCATTCATATTTGTTTACTTCTTGAAGTAGAAATGAAAAAGAAAACTTCTGTTAGATCATTCTTTCTCTGGGTCACATACATAAATTAAAAATCCCAGCATGGTTGACTTATAAATTCTGTCTCCTTCCACATCAGGATTCTCTCCTTATTTCCTGTCTCTTAACTTCCATTAATTTTTTTCATGATTGCTCAAAAGTCTGCTTATTATGAATTGATTTTTTTAATCTTCTAATTTTGAAATAATCATAGATTCAAAGGAATTTGCAAAAATAGTATGAGAAGCCACATGTGCCCTTTACCCATATTCTCCAACTGTAGATTAATTTTGTTCTCCTGTGAATCAAATTTATTTGAAATAAGACCTCTTCACTATCTTATTCTTTCACCACATCCTGCACAGTGCATTTGGGAACATAAATGTGACACAAGACATTCCAAGATAAAAGTATATAAATGATTGGCTAATGTTTTGTCAATATTACCTGCTACATGTTTTCAAGTCATTTTATGATTTCAATTTGTAAATAGATAGCAATAAATAGAGAACAAAACTATGAGAAATATCTGGAGGGTGAACATTTTTAAAAATGATTATTCTTATGGTTTGAAAGTATGTGTCTTCCAAAACTCATGTTAAAATTTAATTGCCATGATCCTTAAGAGGTGATTCGGCCATGAGGGCTCTACCCTCATGAGTGGGATTGGTGCTGGTACAAAATGAAGAATTCAGCCCTCTCTCACTCTCTTGGCTTCTCAGCTCTTTTGCCATGTGAAGAACAGTGTTTCCCAGTCCAGAGGACACAGCGTTCAAAGTCCTATCTTGAAAGCAGAGTCAGGGACCTTATCAGACACCAAACCTGCAGGCACCTTGATCTTGGACTTCCCAGTTTCCAGAACTGTAAGTAATATATTTCTGTTCTTTGTAAATTACTAAGTCTCAGGTATTCTGTTACAGCAGCACAAAATAGAGTAAGACAACTGTGTTCCATGAAAACTCAACTTAAACATTGTATAAGTGGCTTATACATTATTGTGACTGCTATCCAGAGCATAATGGAAATTATTTTTGAAACTCAGGATGACATAGCCTCTTAAAGTAGGAAATCCTATTAATTTACCCGCTTATTGCTATGTTATACAAGATTTCTTTCCTTTATAGAAGTCTTAGTGGGCTCAAATTTCTTATTTGCATTTGTGCATCTTTCCTCTAGTGTCATATTGTAGAAGCTTAATGATCAAGATCATTCACCTAACCTTCTTTATGAATTTATAACTCTCCACCACTTCACTCATTCAGTTCTTGTTTTTCTAAATTAAATAGAAGTCATTTTATTAATAAGTCTTTTTGAGTATGCTCCTTCTTGATCAACTTGGATTTATTTCTGTAGGCCTAGTTCAACAAGTTAATGACCACCCCTGCATCCGAAGTAAATGGATGTACAGTACAGTATACTTGCTCTTTGTTCAAAATCTGTGATTAGAGAAATGATTCTGAATATAAGCAGGAGTGTGTGTCTGTGTGTGTACCTGTGTGTATGTATGTGGGTAGCTACGATGTAGGGAGGAGTTATTTAAGTGTTAACATTTTAAAAAATAATCTTGTTCCTTAGGAAAATGTAAAACATTAGGAAAATTTGCTTCACATTTTTGCTACTTTGCTGAAAAGTTTATCATTTTATTGGAATTATTGAAATACCTTTGAAAATGTTCTACCGTACACATTTAATTTTCACTCATGTATTTGAGATTGTGTATATATTTGTACTATGGAAAATTCAGAAAGATTGGCATGAATGCACCACATGGGTAAGCCAGTCATTCAGTGGGGATCATTATCTGCTAAGATTCCCTAATAGCAAATGCTGAGGAGATGAAGCAGGAATATGCAAGAGAATAATTTATCTTGATCTTTCCCATAGATATGCCTCCAAAATTAAACATGACAGGGCAAACATCTTTTGCTATTTCATTGAGACTTGAAGTTTATATAGCTTTTGTTTAAAATGTTTACATGAAAATATTAAAAAGGAAATAAGGAATAAAAAAATCATTAATTGAGGTGGTAGGAGAACGAATGTTAAGATCTTTCTCTATTTTTAAATATCCCTTTTTAACAAATGTTCCTGAGATATCTCCATTCACCTCTGTATTTTTCAAGGATGAGTATGTAAGGGAGATTCCCCGGCACACTTACCTGCAGTGGTATAGCTCCTGTGAATATCTGTTTTTTCATCAAGGGCACAAAGGAATAAATCGGAAGCTTGAGGTTTAAATTTGGAACCAATTTTTCCAATTGGCAAAAGATGGGAGAAATGAGGATTTCTTTGATGTTCTCGAGGACTTAGTAATCTCCCCTCCTGACCCCTCAAATCTGAGCATCTAACCCTCAGACATAATCTCTTCTGACTTGATTCTCCTTCTCCCTTTTTTTCACTTTTGTTTTCTGAACTACGGGTTATAAGAGTAATTCTTAGCCACAAACATATTTTAGCTCCTTTGGTGTCCTCAAAGAACCAGTTGTACACTAGTTTTGCCTTGGGATGAAAATCACATCTGGTGAGACTTCTGGAAGAAAAGTACATAATTCTGAATTTAGGGTTCTAAATTAATGTATGGTAAGTTCTTAACTTTCTGAAAAATGGGCTAGTATGCTTTAGTCATATTGCTATTGAGACTAACATCATGAAAATATAGATTTTATTTTATCTACAAAAGATCCTAGAAATCAAGCAATCACTGTATCAGACTTTCACAGTGGGAAAGGACCTTAAAGGTCCTCTAGTCCATGCTACCCAATTGGTGTTTGAATTCCTCTGTAACTTTTCTGACAAGGGGTTATCAAGCTCCTGCTTAAACACCTTTCGTGATAGGGAGCTCACTGTCTACTGAAGCTGTCTATATGTTCTTTGGCTAGTCCTTGATTATCCTTATAAACTGCTTATGATAATTCAAAATCTGTTCTGTAGATTCCATCTATTATTTGCAGTCTACCCTCCTGAGGATACACAGAACACTCTGTTCTCTAACCTTCATGATAGTTCTTAAACTATTTGAGGACAGCTTCCATCTTTTCTTTGACTTTCCTCTTCTTGAGGCTCTATGTTTCTTATATAACATTGGTTTATGTCTCTTTACTATACTTGTGGTTATCTCCTTTTAAAACCATGAGACCGAATATTTCATTCTATATTGTATAAAGAGGAAGGTAATGATACCATATAAAATGAAAAGGTTAAGAAAAGAAGTTTACCAAGCACATTATACCTAAACACAAAAATGTGACTAGCCAGGTGGTTTCTTTCTTTATGGTATGGGTGGTGGTAAGGGGTGACTAGAGAGAAAGTAGGAAAGTCTAATGAGCTGATTATACACTGTCAGAAAGCTAATATATTATCTTAAAAGTTAATAAATCAGTAAAGAGCTAACTAAGCACAGTATTCTGAGTTATGGCAATAACCGGCAAGAAATCCACAAAGATAAATAATATTAAAAATAATAATTGCTCTGAAACTGAGACTAGAGGTAAGGAGATAATTTTTATTCTCTTTCTTCATCTTGCTGTATTGTTGGAGTCTTTATTAATATGGGCATATACAGTTCTGTAATGCCTTATATGTAATTCAGAAACAAAAAAACCACTGAAATTAAAGCTTTCTTATATCATTTGGCCATTAAACCTCACTTAATATGACTATTTTGTCAGCAAAGTAAACTGATGTAAAACTGTATATATACTCTTCATTTTTGCTAAGTAGTATGTATATTCATGGATTTTGCTACAGAAATATTTATGCGTTTGATTAGAGGGTACTGTCCTAAAGTCCACTGCATGTACTGATCATATATAGTGCATGACACACTATTAGCTTTCTAAATCTTGAAAAAATAGAATTTTTGAAACAAATCCTGCCTTAGGTGTTCTAGATACAGCATTGTGAGCAAGCAAAACTTTATTATAATAAAAAAGAATTGTAGAGCCCCCAAAATTTACATAATATTTTCATATGTTCTGACCAAAGCAGACCCCAGATAACCACCCCTCCAGTCTAGATATCATATTGTCATTAATGCAGTCTAAGAAGAATTATAGTATGTTGGTGTTTGTGCCATATTTACTGAATCATTCTAAGCTATTCACTCCCAAAGGCTTTTAAATAAGAGTTACTCTTGCTAAACCATGTTCCCAAGAGTAATGCTGAAGATAAATGTGTATTCACTATAGGTTGTTATAAATAACAAGTTCCAGGGTACATTTAAAATGCCATTCAATATATCAAGACATGATTTCCAGACAAGTTATTAATAACATAATTACTACATTGTTACTATTTTAATATAGTATACAATGCATTATGCATATTACAGTATCAAATTAAATTTCATTTTGAATCCTGAATCTAGTATTTACTAGAGATGTGACCTTGGAAAAGTCGTCTTAATAAGCGCTATGTTAATTTTAGCTTTTATTAGTATTATTGGAGTTGAAGAATTCCTCTATAAAATGTACTTTATGATACTAGGCACACCACAACAGTTGCCCTATATACTTTGCCCACAGTATTTGGTGCAGTGAAGATTTTATTTTTGAAAATAATAATAACACAAAGTAGTGGTTCTCAAACTTTGTTGCATATTAGATTCATATGGAGAGCTTTAGGAGAAATGACAGATACAGGTGAGGGGACGGAAGGCAGCAAACCACACTGCCAAGTGTGTACCTATGCAACAATCTTACATGTTCATCACATGTACCCCCAAACCTAAAATGCAATAAAAAATAATAATAATAAAAAAATAAAATAAAAAAATAAAAATAAAAGATTCTGATGCCCAGGTTGTATCCCATTTTGATTAAATTAGAATATCAAAGTGGTGGTCAGGTGACTCCAATGTGCAGAAAAGTTTTAGGACCACTAACCTGAACTAAGAAATCTTTATAGTTGCCACTGGAAGATAGATTTATTATTTATCATACCAAAGAATCTTATGCCTAATTTACTTGACTGCTAGAGTTACTAAGCTCTCTTGATAGCTTTTCCCAGTCCCAGCAAAATAAAGTTTTATATTGTTTGTTTTGTAATTACCTACAAAGTTTTGGAAATATTGGTTCCAGAAACATGACCGTTGCAAAAATGGTGAGGTCATTTTTATTGTAAATTGGGCCTTATATTATGGATTTGTATATAATTTATATATGGTTGTGTATAGTTAAATTTTTAATAAAACAATGAAGACTTTAAAACATTAGTTTCTTCAACTATTGCTCATTTAATGCGATATCAAAAAACTTCAATATTCTAGTCTTTCTTCTCTGAACATACTATATTTGCATATAGTTTTCTTATTTTTACATGTTCCTCTTAAAATGCAGTACCCTGAAATGAAGCCACTATTTAGTCATGCCTTATACTGGATATTGAAATTTTAGTATGTAACCAAAAATTACTTTAACCTTTGGCAGTCTTATCTCATTATTAATTTATGTTCAGTGTATATTCAACCAGAACAATGGGTCTTTTCAGATGCACTGATATTATTACAGGTCTTTTGCATCTTACACAATTTCTACATAAATTACAGAAATTTACACATATTTATGCTAAATAAATCTTTGTTTTTTTGTTTTTTTCAAATTATGGATACATAATAGTTGTACATATTTATGGGTTACATGTGCTATTTTGATACAAACACACAGAATGTAATGATCAAACCAGAGTCATTGGGATATCTATTACCTCAAGCATTTATAATTTTATTGAGTTAGGAACATTCCAATTCTATTCATTATGTTATTGTGAAATATACAACAAATTATTTTAAATGATAGTCAGCCTATTGTGCTACTGAACAGTAGATCTTATTCCTTCTATCTAACTTTATCTTTATGGCCATTAACCATTCCTTTCTTATTCCTTTCATAGCACTACCTTTTCTAGTCTCTGGTACCATCACTCTACTCTCTCTCTCTATCTCCATGTATTCATTTTTTTTTTTTTTTTTTTTTAGCTTTCGTATATGAGTGAGAATGTGACATTTGTCTTTCTGTGCCTAGCTTACTTTACATAATGCCCTGAATTTCCAAATATGTTGTTGCAAATGACAGGATTTCATTCTTTTTTATGGTTAAATGATATTCCATTGTGGGTATGTACCATATTTTATTTAGTCATTCATCTGCTGGTGAACACTTCAACTATTGAAGTGATTTCATATCTTGGCTATTGTGGATAGTGTCTCAATAAACATGGAAACACAGATCTCTTTGATATATTGATTTTCTTTGTTTGGGATACATACCCAGCAGTGGGGTTGCCAGATCATATGGCAGCTCTATTTATAGTTTCTGTAAATGTAAATTAGTAAAACCATTATGGAGAACAGTCCGCAAGAAACTAATTTACATTTCCACAAACAGCGTATGAGGATTCCTCTTTCTCTACACCCCTGACGGCATTTGTTATTGCCTGTCTTTTGTATAAAAGCCATTTTAACTGTGGTGGGATGATAGTTCGTTGTAGTAGTGATTTGCATTTTTCTAAGTATTAGTGGTGTTGAACTTTTTTATATACCTGTTGGCTATTTGTATACCTTCTTTTGAGAAATTTTTATTTGGATCATTTACTCATTTTAAAATTGGATTATTTGTCTTTTTTCTTTTTCTTTCTCTTTTTTTCTTCAACTTTGATTTTGAGTTCCAGGATACATGTGCAGGATGTGCAGTTTTGTTACATAGGTAAACATGTGCCATGGTCTATTTTCTATTTAGCTGAGTCCCTTATATATTGTAATTATTAATGTTTTGTCAGATAATTTGCAAATATTGTATCCCATTGTGTGTACTGGCCTTTCACTTTCTTGATTGTTTCTGTTGCTGTGCAGAAGCTTTTTAGCTTGATTTGATCTCCTTTGTCCATTTTTGCTTTGGTTACCTTTGCTTTTGAAGTTTTACATAAGGAATATTTGCCCAGACCATTGTCTCAAAGTGTTTCCCAGTGTATTCTTTCAGTATTTTTATAGTTTCAGGTCTTAGATTTAAGTCGTTAATCATTTTTGATTTGATTTTTATATGTGGTTTAAGATAGGCATCTAGTTTCATCCTTCTGCATATGGATATGCACTTTCCCCAGTACCATTTATTAACCATGCTGTCCTTTCCTTAATGTATGTTTTTGGCACTGTTACAAAAAATAAGTTGACTATAAATGTGCAGATTTGTTTCTGGGTTCTCTACTCTGTTTCAGTTTGCCTATGAGTCTGTTTTTATGACAATACCATGCTCTTTTGGTTACTACAGCTCTGTAGTATAATATAATTTAAAGTCAGGCAATGTGATTCCTCCAGTTTTGTTCTTTTCCTTAGAATAGCTTTGCCTGTTCTGGGTGTTTCATGGTTCAATATAAATTTTAGGATAGTGTTTCTTCTATTTTTGTGAAGAGTGTCATTGGTATTTTGATACAGATTGCACTGAATCTGTACATCACTTTGGGTGGTATGGACATTTAAAAAAATTGATTCTTCTAATCCATGCACATGGAATAGTTTTCCATTTTGTTGTGTTCTCTTTAATTTCTTTTTATTATTGTTTTATAGGGTTTTTTTTGTAGAAATCTTTTACTTCTTTGGTTAAGTTTATTCCTAGGTATTTTATTTTATTTGTAGGTATTGTAAATGGATTGCATTCTCTCTTTTTTCTAAATTATTCACTATTGGCATATAGAAGTGCAACTAATTTTTTGATGTTAATTTTGTATTCTGCAACTTTACTAAATTTGTTGATCAGTTCTAATAGTTTTTTTGGTGGAGTCTTTAATTTTTTCTAAATATAAGATTATATAATTTTCAAAGAAGAGTAATTGAACTTCTTTTCCAATTTGGATGCCCTTCATTTATTTCTCTTGTCTACTTGCTCTGGCTAGGAGTTCCAGAATTATGTTGAATAACATTGGTAAGAGTAGGCATCCTTGTCTTGTTCCAGATTTTAGAGAAAAAGCTTTAAGTTTTTCTTTTTTCTGTATGATACTAACTATGGATTTATTATCTATAGCCTTTATGATGTTCAAGTATATTCCTTCTATACCCAGCTTGTTGAGAGTTTTTATTATGAAAGAATGTTGAGTATTGTCAAATGCTTTTTTTTGGCATCTATTGAATAGATTGTATGGTTTTTGCCCTTCATTCTACTGATGCAATGTATCATAGTTATTGAATGGCATATGTTGAACCATTTTTGTATCATTGAAATGAATCTCACTTAGTCTTGATAAAATATTTTTAAAATATTTGTTGAATTCAGTTCAGTAGTGTTTTGGGTTTTTAATAAATATTATATTATTTATATTTGAGGTTTACAACATGACATTATGGGATGCTTATAGGGAGTATAATGGTTGTTATAGTAAAGGAAATTGACATATCAATCATCTCATACATTTATTTTTTTGTGACAGCAGAAGTAAAAATCTACTTATTAAACATAAATCTTTAATACAATGGTTGTATATATTTTTCTTTTTTTCCATTCCATAACAATTTTTAAAATTTAATCCTTCCATTTCTTTCACTGAATAATTTATTTTATCATTATTTCTTAATTGAAAAATAATTCTATATACTCACGGGGTACAAAGTAGTGTTTTGATACGTATAGCATACAGTGATAAGGTCAGGGTGATTAGCATATCTATCATCTCAAGCATTTTTTACTGGGAACATAATATCAATATCCCCCTTCCAGCCATTTGAAATTATACACACACAGTGTCTGGCAAAATGGCCGAGTGAGAACAGCTCTGGTCTGCAGCTCTTACAGAGATTAACACAGAAGATGGGTGATTTCTGCATTTCCAACTGTGGTACCAAGTTCATCTCATAGGGACTGGTTACACAGTGGGTGCAGACCATGGAGGGTGAGCTGAAGCAGGGTGGGGCATCGCCTAACCTGAGAAGTGCAAAGGGTTAGGGAACTCCCTCCCCTAACCGAGGGAAGCCTTGAGGGACTGTGCTGTGAGTAACAGTGGACTCTGGCCCAGATACTATACTTTTCCCAGTCTTTGCAACCTGCAGACCAAAAGATTCCCTTGGGTGCCTATGCCACCAGGGCCCTGGGTTTCAAGTACAAAACTGGGTGGCCATTTAGGCAGACACTGAACTAGATGCATGACTTTTTTTCATACCCCAGTGGCATCTGTAACACCAGTGAGACAGAACCATTCACTCCTCTGGACAGGGGGCTAAAACCAGGGAGCCAAGTGGTCTAGCTCAGTGGATCCTGTCCCCATGGAGCACAGCATGATAAGACCCACTGGCTTGAAATTCTCACTGCCAGCACAGCAGTCTAAAGTCAAACTGAGATGCTTGAGTTTGGTGGGGGGAGGGGTGTCTGCCATGATTGAGGCATGAGTAGGTGGTTTTCCTTTCACAGCGTAAACAAAGCTGCCTGTAATTTTGAAATGGGTGGAGCCCACTGCAGCTCCACAAAGGTCTGTAGCCAGATTACCTCTCTAGGTTCCTCCTCTCTGGAAAAGGCATCTCTGAAAGAAAGACAGCAGCCTGAGTCAGGAGCTTATTGATAAAGCTCCCATCTCCCTGGGCAGAGCACTTGGGAGAAGGGGTGACTGTGAATGCAGCTTCACTAGACTTAAATGTTCCTGCTTGCCAGATCTGAAGAAAGCAACAGATCTCCCAGCACAGTGTTCAAGGAAGAAACAGGCAGGGGGGCGAGCACGGTGGCTGACTCCTGTAATCCCAGCACTTTAGGAGGCTGAGGTGGGTGGATCACGAGATTAAGAGATAGAGACCATCCTGGCTATGATGAAACCCTGTCTCTACTAAAAATACAAAAATTAGCCAGGCATGGTGACATGTGCCTGTAGTCCCAGCTGCTCGGGAGGCTGAGGTGGAAGAATTGCTTGAACCTAGGAGGTGGAGGTTGCAGTGAAGCAAAATTGCACCACTGCACTCCAGCCCAGTGACAGAGCAAGACTCTATCTAAAAAAAGAAAGGAAGGAAGGAAGGAAGGAAGGAAGGAAGGAAGGAAGAAAGAAAAAGAAAGAAAGAAATAAAGAGAAAACAAGCAGCAACCTTTGCTGTTCTGCACCCTCCACTGATGATACTCAGGCAAACAGAGTCTGGAGTGAATATCCAGCAAACTCCAGCAGACATGCAGCAGAGGGGCCTGACTGTTAGAAGGAACACTAATGAACAGAAAGCAATAACATCAACATGAACAAAAAGGATGCTCACACAAAAACCCCATCTGAATGTCACCAATGTCAAAGACCAAAGGTAGACAAATCCACAACAATTAGGAAAAACCAGTGCAAAAAGGTCAAAAATTCCAAAAACCAGGATGCCTCTTCTCCTCTAAAGGATCACAACTCCTCACCAGCAAGGCAACAAAACTGGGTGGAAAATGAATTTGACAAATTGACAAAAGTAGGCTTCAGAAGTTGGGTAATAACAAATTCCTGTGAGCTAAAAGAGCATGTTCTAACCTAGTGCAAGGAGTCTAAGAACCTTGATAAAAGGTTTTAGGAACTGCTAAGTAGAATAACCAGTTTAGAGAAAATATAAACGACCTGTTGGAGCTGAAAAACACAGCACAAGAACTTTGTGAAGCATACACAAGTATCAATAGCAGAATAAGTCAAGGAGAAGAAAGGATATCAGAGATTGAAGATCAACTAAATCAAATAAAACATGAAGATAAATTAGATTTTAAAAAATGAAAAAGTATGAACAAAGCCTCCAAGAAATATGGGAATTTGTGAAAAGACCAAACCTACATTTGATTGGTATGCCTGAAAGCGATGGGGAGAATGGAACCAAGTTGGAAAACAAACATCAGGATATTATCCAGAAGAATTTCCCCAACCATGCAACACAGGCCAACATTCAAATTCAGTAAATATGGAGAACACCACAAAGATACTCCTCAAAAAGAACAACCCAAAGACACATAATCATCAGATTCACCAAGGTTGAAATGAAAGAAAAAATATTAAGGGCAGCCAAAGGGAAAGGTTAGGTTACCCAAAAAGGGAAGCCAATCAGACTAACAGTTAATTTCTCTGCAGAAACCATACAAGGCCGAAGAGAGTGGGAGCCAGTATTCAACATTCTTAAAGAAAACAATTTTCATCCCAGAATTTTGTATCCAGCCAAACTAAGCTTCATAAGCGAAGGAGAAATAAAAACCTTTACAGACAAGCAAATGCAGAGAGATTTTGTCACCACCAGACCTGCCATACAAGAGCTCCTGAAGAAAGAACTAAACATGGAAAGAAAAAACTGGTACTAGCCACTGCAAAAACATACAAAACGGCAAAGACCATCGATGCTATGAAGAAGCTGCATCAGCTAACAGGCAAAATAACCAGCTAGCATCATAATGACAGGATCAAATTCACACATAACAATATTAACCTTTCTTTAAATTTTTATTTATTTTTATTATACCTTAAGTTCTGGGGTTCATGTGCAGATCTTTCAGGATTGTTATATAGGTATACACATGCCATGGTGGTTTGCTGCCTCCATTGCCCTGTCACCTACATTAGGTATTTCTCCTAATGTTATCCCTTCCCAATCCTCCCACCCCCTATTATCCCTCCCCTAGCACCACCTCCCCCAACAGACCCCAGTGTGTGATGTTCCCCTCACTGTGTCCATGTGTTTTCACTGTTCAGCACCCATTTATGAGTGAGAACAAGCAGTGTTTGGTTTTCTGTTGTTGTGTCAGTTTGCTGACGATGGTTCCCAGATTCATCCATGTCCCTGCAAAGGACATAAACTCATCCTTTATTATGGCTGCATAGCATTCCATGGTGTATATGTGCCACATTTTCTTTATCCAGTCTATCATTGATGGACATTTGGGTTGGTTCCAAGTCTTTGCTATGGTAAAGAGTGCCACAATGAACATACATGTACATGTGTCTTTATAATAGATTGATTTATGATCCTTTGGGCATATACCCAGTAATGGGATTCCGGGGTGAAATGGTATTTCTATTTCTAGATCCTTGAGGAATCGTCACACTGTCTTCCACAATAGTTGAACTAATTTACACTGGAGAAATAGGAATAGTGTATAAACATTTCTGTTTCTCCACATCCTCTCCAGCATCTGTTTTCTCCATAGTTTTTAATGATTGCCATTCTAACTGGCATGACGTGGTATCTCAGTGTGGTTTTGATTTGCATTTCTCTAATGACAAGTTATTTTTGAGCATTTTTTCATGTTTTTTGGCCATATACATGTCTTCTTTTGAAAAGTGGGGTTGTTTGTTTAAGTTCTTTGTAGATTCTGGATATTAGCCCTTTTTCAGATGGGTAGCTTGCAAAATTTTTTTTCTCATTCTGTTGGTTGCTAGTTCACTCTAATGATTGTTTATTTTGCTGTGCAGAAGCTCTTAAGTTTAATTAGATCCCATTTGTCTATTTGGCTTTTGTTGCCATTGCTTTTGGTGTTTTAGTCATGAAGTCCTTGCCTATGCCTATGTCCTGAATGGTATTGCCTAAATTTTCTTCTAGGGTTTTTATGGTGTTAGGTCTTACGTTTAAATCTTTAATCCATCTGGAGTTAATTTTTGTATAAGGTGTAAGGAAGGGGTCTGGTTTCAGTTTTCTGCTCATGGCTAGCCAGTTTTCCTAATACTATTTATTAAACAAATAATCTTTTCCCCATTGCTTGTTTTTGTTAGGTTTGTCAAAGATCAGATGGTCGTAGATGTGTGGCATTACCTCCAAGGCCTCTGTTCTGTTCCATTGGTCTATATCTCTGTTTTGGTATCACTACCATGCTGTTTTGATTACTCTAGCCTTGTAGTATAGTTTGAAGTCAGGTAGCGTGATGCCTCCAGCTTTGTTTGTTTTGCTTAGGATTATCTTGGCTATGTGGGCTCTTTTTTGGTTCCATATGAAGTTTAAGGTGGTTGTTTTCCAGTTCTGTGAAGAAAGTCAGTCGTAGCTTGATGGGTATAGCATTGAATCTGTAAATTACTTTGGGTAGTATGGCCATTTTCACGATATTGATTCTTTCTAACCATTTGCATGGAATGTTTTTCCATCTGTTTGTGTCCTTTCTGATTTCCTTGAGCAGTGGTTTGTAGTTTTCCTTGAAGAGTCCTTCACATCCTTTTTTAGTTGTATTCCTAGATATTTTATTCTCTTTGTACCAATTGTGAATGAGAGTTGCTCATGATTTGATTCTATTTGTCTGTTATTGGTGTATAGGAATGCTTGTGATTTTTACACATTGATTTTGTATCCTGAGACTTTGCTGAAGTTACTTATCATCTTAAGGATCTTTTGGGCTGAGACGATGGGGTCTTCTAAATGTACAATCATGTCATCTGCAAATAGAGACAATTTGACTTCCTCTATTCCTAATCGAATATTATTTATTTATTTATTTATTTATTTATTTTCCTGATTGCTCTGGCTAGAACTTTCAATACTATGTTGAATAGGAATGGTGAGAGAGGGCACTCTTATCTAGTGCCAGCTTTCAAAGGGCATGCTTCCAGTTTTTGCCCATTCAGTATGATATTGGCTGTGGGTTTGTCATAAACCACTTTTATTATTTTGCAATGCATTCCATTGATACCTAGTTTATTGAGAGTTTTTAGCATAAAGGGCTGTTGAATTTTGTTAAAGCCCTTCTCTGCATCTATTGAGATAATCATGTAGTTTTTGTCTTTGGTTCTCTTTATGTGATACATTACATTTGTAGATTTGCATATATTGAACCAGCCTTGCATCCTCAGGATGATGCCTACTTGATAGTGATAGATAAGCTTTTTGATGTGCTGTTGCATAAGCTTTGCCAATATTTTATTGAAGATTTTTGCATCACTGTTCATCATGGATATTAGCCTGAAATTCCCTTTTTTAGTTGTCTCTCTGCTAAGTTTTGGTATCAGGATGATGTTGCTCTCATAAAATGAGTTAGGGAGGATTCCATCTTTTGGTATGGTTTGGAATAGTTTCAGAAAGAATGGTACCAGCTTCTCTTTGTACATCTGGTCAGGGATTCACTTTCTACTGGATTTAGTCTTGGGAGGGTGTAATTTTCCAGAAATTTATGAATTTCTTCTAGATTTACTGGTTTATATGCATAGAGTTGCTTTTAGTAATCTCTGAAGGGTTACAATCCTAGTCTCTGATAAAACAGAGTTTAAACTAACAAAGATCAAAAGGGACAAAGAAGGGCATTAGGTAATGGTAAAGGGATCGATGCAACAAGAAAAGCTAACTATCCTAAATATTTATGTACCCAATACAGTAGCACCCAGATACATAAAGCAAATTCTTAATGACTGACAAAGAGACTTAGACTCCCACACAATAATCGTAGGAGACTTTAACACTCCACTGCCAATATTAGATAGATCAAGAAGACAGAAAATTAACAAAGACATCCAGGACTTGAACTCAGATCTGGACCAAGCAGACCTAATAGACATCTACAGAACTCTTCACCTCAAATCAACAGAATACACTTTCTTCTCAGAACCATGTCAGACTTAGTTTAAAATTGACCACATAATTGGAAGTAAATCACTCCTCATAAAATGCAAAAGAATGGAAATCATAACAACCAGTCTCTCAGACCACAGTGTAATCAAATTAGAACTCAGAATTAAGAAACTCATTCAAATCTGTACAACTACATGGAAACTGAACAACCTGCTCCTAAATGACTACTGGATAAATAATGAAATGAAGGCAGAAATAAAGATATTCTTCAAAACGAATGAGAATGAAGACATAACATACCAGAATATCTGGGACACATTAAAGCTGTGTGAAGAGGGAAATTTATAGCACTAAACTGCACAGGAGAAGTGAGGAAGGATCTAAAACAACACCCTATTATCACAATTAAAAGAACTAGAGGACCAAGATCAAACAAATTAAAAAGCTAGCAAAAGACAAGAAATAACTAAGATCAAAGCAGAACTGAAGAAGATACAGACACAAAAAAATCCTTCCAAAAAACTGATAAATCCAGGAGCTGGTTTTTTGAAAAGGTCAGCAAAATATATAGTTCACTAGTCAGACTAAAAAAAAAAAAAAGAAAAAGAAAAAGAAAAAAGAATTGAATAGATGCAATAAAAATAACAAAGGGGATATCACCACCAATTCCACAGAAATACAAAGAATATGAACCTTAAATGTAAGTGACCTAAATGCCCCAATTAAAAGATACAGACTGGCAAACTGGATAAAGCATCAAGACCCATTGGTGTGTGCTGCATTCAGGAGACCCTGCAAAGACATACATAGGTTCAAAGTAAAGGGAGGGAGGAATATTTACCAAGCAAATGGAAAGCAAAACAAAAACAAAAACAAAAACAAAAACAAAAACAAAACAAAAAAGCAAGGGCTGCAAAACTAGTCAAAAAAGACAAAATAGGTTATTATATAATGATAAAGGTATCAATGTAACGAGAAGATCTAACTATCCTAAATGTATATGCAACCAATACAGGAGCACCCAGATTCACAAAGGAAGTTCTTAGAGACCTACTAAAAGATTTGAACTCCCACACAATAATTGTAGGAGACTGTAACACCCCACTGTCAATATTAGACAGATCATTGAGACAGAAAATGAACAAGAATGTTCAGGACTTAAACTCAGCTCTGGACCAAGAGACCTAATAGACATCTACGGAACTCTCCACCCCAAATACAGAATATACATTCTTCTCAGCACCACATTGCACTTATCCACATAGTTGGAAGTGAAATATTCCTCAGAAAGTGCAAAGGAATGGAAATCATAATAGTCTCTCAGACCACAGTGCAATCAAATTAGAACTCAGGATGAAGAAACTGTCAAAACCACAAAACTACATGGAAACTGAACAACCTGTTCCTGAATGACTACTGGGTAAGTAAGAAAATTAAGACACAAATAAATAAGGTATTTGAAACCAATGAGAAGAATGACACAATGTACCAGAATCTCTGGGACACAGCTAAAGCAGTGTTTAAAGGAAAATTTATAGAACTAAATGACAACAGGAGAAAGCAGGAAAGATCTAAAATGGACACCGTATTATGACAAACAAAATAACTAGAGAAGCAAGAGCAAACAAATTTGAAAGCTAGCAGAAGACAACAAATAACTAAGATGAGAGCAGAACTGAAGAAGGCAGAGACACAAAAACCCTTCAAAAAACAAATGAATCCAGGAGCTGGTATTTTTGAAAACATCAACAAAATAGATAGACTGCTAGCCAAACTAATAAAGAAGAAAAGAGAAGAATCAAATAGACACAATAAAAAATGATAAAGTGGATATCACCAATGATCCTGCATAAATAATAACTACCATCAGAGAATACAATAAATACCTTTACACAAATAAAGTAGAAACCATCATTCTCAGCAAACTGACACAAGAACAGAAAACCAAACACTGCATGTTCTTACTCATAAGTGGGTGTTGAACAATGCGAATGCATGGACACAGAGAGGGGAGCATCACACACTGAGATCTGTTGGGGATGGGAGGGCTACGGGAAGGGTAGCAGGGGGTCAGGGATTGAGGAGGGATAACATTAAGAGAAATGCCTAATGTAGATGAAGGGGAAAGGATGCAGCAAACCACCATGGCATGTGTATACCTATGTAACAATTCTACATGATCAGCACATGAAACCCAGAACTTAAAGTATAATAATAATAAAAAAGAAAATATAGAAAAAATGAATAAATTCCTGGACAAATACATCCTCCCAAGACTCAACCAGGAAGAAGCCGAATCCCTGAATAGACCAATAACAAGTTCTGAAATTGAGGCAGTAATTAATAGCCTACCAACCAAAGAAAGCCCAGGACCAAAAGGATTCACAACTGAATTCTACCAGAGGTACAAAGAAGGTGATACCATTTCTTCTGAAACTATTCCAAACAATATAAAAAGAGGGACTCCTCCCTAACTCATTTTATGAGGCCAGTATTATCTTGATACCAAAATCTGGCAGAAGCACAACAGAAAAAGAAAATTTCGGGCCAATATCCTGGATCAACATTGATGTAAAAATCCTCAATAAAATACTGGCAAACGAAATCCAGCAGCACATCAAAAAGATTATCCACCACAATCAAGTTGGCTTTATCCCTGGGATGCAAGGATGGTTCAACATATGCAAATCAATAAATATAATCTATGACATAAACAAAACCAATGACAAAAACTACATAATTATCTCAATAGATACAGAAAAGGCCTTTGATCGAATTCAACATCCCTTCATATTAAAAATTCTCAATTAACTAGATATTGATAGAATGTATCTCAAAATAATAAGAGCTATTTATGACGAATGCACAGCCAATATCATACTTAATGTGCAAAAGCTGGAAGCACTCCTTTTGAAAACTGGCACAAGACAAGGATGCCCTCTCTCACCACTCCTATTCAACAGAGTATTGGAAGTTCTGGCCAGGGAAATCAGGCAAGAAAAATAAATAAAGGGTATTTAAATAGGAAGAGAGGAAGTCAAGTTGTCTCTGTTTGCCGATGACAACATTGTACATTTAGAAAACACCATTGTCTCAGCCCAAAATCTCCTTAAGCTGATAAGCAACTGCAGCAAAGCCTCATGATAAAAAAAATCAATGTGCAAAAATCACAAACATTCCTACACACTAATAATAGAGAGCCAAATCATGAGCGAACTCCCATTCACAATTGCTGAAGAGAGTAAAATACCTAGAAATACAACTTACAAGGGATGTGAAGGATCTCTTCAAAGAGAACTACAAACCAGTGCTCAAGAAATGAGAGAGGACAATCAAATGGAAAAAAAAAAAAAAAAAAAAAAAGAAAAAGAAAAGAAAAAAAAAAAAAGAAAAAAAAACACAAAAAAACATTCCATGCTCATGGACAGGAAGAATCAATGTTATGAAAATAGCCATACTTCCCAAAGTAATTTATAGATTTACTGCAATCCCCATCAAGCTAACATTGACTTTCTTCACAGAATTAGAAAAAACTGCTTTAAATTTCATATGGAACAAAACAGAACCCCTCTAGCCAAGACATTCTAAGAAAAAAAGAACCAAGTTGGAGGCATCATGCTACCTGACTTCAAACTATACTACAAGACTGCAGTAACCAAAACAGTATGGTACGGGTAGCAAAACAAATATATAAACCAATGGAACAGAACAGAGGCCTCAGAAATAGCACCACACATCTATAACCATCTGATTGTTGACAAACAGGATAAACAAAAGCAATGGGGAAAGGATTCCCTATTTAATAAATAGTGCTGGGATAACTGGCTAGCCATATTCAGAAAACTGAAACTGGATGCCTTCCTTACACTTTTTAAAAAAATTAACTCAAGATGGATTTAAGACTTAAATGTAAGTCCTAAAACTACAAAAGCCCTGGAAAAAATCCTAGGCAGTACTATTCAGGACAAAGGTATAGGCAAAGACTTCATTACTAAAACAAAAGCAATGACAACAAAAGCCAAAATTGACAAATGAGATCTAATTAAACTAAAGAGCTTCTGCCCAACAAAAGAAACTATAATCAGAGTGAACGGGCAACCTACAGAATGGGAGAAAGTTTTGCAATCTATTTATGTAACAAATGGCTAATCCGGAATCTACAAAGAACTTAAACAAATTTAAAAGAAATAAACAAACTACCCCATCAAAAAGTGGGTGAAGGATATGAATAGATACTTTTCAAAAGAAGGCTTTTATATGGCCAACAAGCATGAAAAAAAGCTCAACATCACGGTCATTAGAGAAATGCAGATCAAAACCCCAATGAGATACTGTCTAATGCCAGTTAGAATGACAATCACTAAAAAGTCAGGGAACAACAGATACCATGTGGAGAAATAGGAACACATTTACACAGTTGGTGATGGTGTAAATTAGTTCAACCATTGTAGAAGGTAGTGTGATGATTCCTCAAGGATCTAGAACCAGAAATACCATTTGACCCAGCAACCCCATTGCTGGGTATATACCCAAAAGATTATAAATCATTCTACTATAAAGCCACATGCACACGTATTTTTATTGCAGCACTATTCACAATAGCAAAACCTTGGACCAACCCAAATGCCCATCAATGATAGACTGGATAAAGAAAATGTGGTACATATACACCATGGAATACTGTGGAGTTATAAAAAATGATGAGTTCATGTTCTTTGCAAGGACATAGATGTAGCTGGAAATGATTATTCTTAGTAAACTAACACAGGAAAAGGAAACCAAACACCACATGTTCTCACTCATAAGTGGGAGTTGAACAGTGAGAACACATGGACACAGCAGGGTGACATCACACACTGGGGACTGTCTAGGTTAGGGGGCTAGGGGAGGAATAGCATTAGAAGAAATATGTAACGTAAATGACTGGTTGATGGGTGCAGCAAACAACTGTGGCATGTATATACCTATGTAACAAACCTGCATGTTCTGAACATGTATCCCAGAACTTAAAGTATGACAACAAAAAAAGACAAATAAGAAAGATATAATACTTTCATCCCCCCCAAAAATGAAAGTACACACACACACTCACACACACTCACAGAAAAGAACAAGAGGCCTTGAACAAGGTCTCCTGCCAGGTGAAGCGGCATGATCATAGCTCACTGCAACCTCAAACTCTTTGGCTTAAGTGTTCCTCCAATTTCAGGCTTCCAAATACCTAAGACTACAGGTATACACCACCATGCATAATTTTTTTTGTAGCTACAGGGTCTTGCTATGTTGCCCAGGCTAGTCTTGAAACAAACCTCTCAACTCAAGCCTCCCAGAGTTCTGGGCACATACATAAGCCACTATGCCCATCTAAAACTATATATATAAAACAATATATATACAAATATATAAAATACATAAATATAAAAAATATATATTAAATAAATATAAATATATATGTATTAAATATATAAATATATATATAATTATAACATATATAACATATATATAAACCTATATAAATATATATAACTATATATAAATTCTATATATAACTATATGTTTTATATATATATATATATATATACATATATATAAAACACGAATAAGTTCTACTGTTCTATATCACTTAAGGATGACTATAGTTAGCCATATATATAATATTAGCCATTATATATACATGCATGAGCCATTATGCCCATCTAAAACTATATATATAGTTATATATATAGTTTTCTATATATAGTTATATATATATATATATCTCTAAATATATGCCCATCTAAAACTATATATAGTTTTATATATATATATATATAGTTTTATATACATAGTTAAATATATATATATAGTTTTATATATATATATAGTTTTAAATGGGCATAGTGGCTCACACATGTATATATAATGGCTAATATAATATATATGGCTAACTATAGTCATCCTTCAGTGATACAGAACAGTAGAAATTATTCGTGCTATTTAGCTGCAATTTTGTTTCTTTTAGCAAAGCTGTCCCTAACCCTCCCTTCATTTTACCCTTCCTAGCCTCTAGTATACTCTGTTTTACTTTTGCCTTTTGAGATTAACCACTTTCGCTTCCACATATGAGTGAAAACATGGATTGTTTCACTTTCTGTTTGTGGCTTATTTCCTGTAATATTTCCTCTTGTTTAATCCATCCATGTTGCTGTGACTGTCAAGGTTTCCTCTTTTATGGCTGAATAGTATTCCATGGTATATACATTACAATTTATTCATTCATCTATTACTGGACACCTAGGTTCATTTCATATCTTGACTATTGTGAATAGTGCTTCAGTAAACACCAGGGTGTAGATGTCTCTCTGATATGATATATGTTTTTTTCTTTTGGATAAATTACCTGTAGTAGGATTGCAGAATCATATGGTAGTTCTATTTTTAGTTTGTTTTTATGCTAGTATCCTGCCATTTTGTTCACTACAACTTTGTAGTATATTTTGTGATCTGGTAGTGTGATACTTCCAGCTTTTCTATTTCTGCGGATAATTGTTTGGGCTATTAGAGGTATTTTGTAGCTTGAGACAAATTTCACAATTTTGTTCTATTTCTGTGAAGAATGTTACTGTTAGGGATTACACTGAATTTGAAGATTGCTTTGGATAGTATTACCACTTTAACAGTTTTAATTCTTCTAATCCATGAGCATAGGATATCCTTCCATTTGTTCATATCGAGTTTATTTTATAATTGTTTTATAGTTTTCTTTGTAGTATTTTTAAACTTCTTTAAAAAATTTATTCCTAGGTATTTATTATTTATAGATATTTTAAATGGGATTGCCTTCTTGATTTATTTTTCAGCTAGTTTATTGTACTTGTAAAAAAAAGTACTGAATGTTGTATGTTAATTTTGTATTCTGCCACTTCAGTGAATTCATTTGTCAGTTTTAAGAGTTTTTGGTTGAGTCTTTACATTCTTCTTCCTCCTTCTCCTTCTCCTTCTCCTTCTCCTTCTCCTTCTCCTTCTCCTTCTCCTTCTCCTTCTTTCTCCTTCTCCTTCTCCTTCTCCTTCTCCTTCTCCTTCTCCTTCTCCTTCTCCTTCTCCTTCTCCTTCTCCTTCTCCTTCTCCTTCTCCTTCTCCTTCTCCTTCTCCTTCTCCTTCTCCTTCTCCTTCTCCTTCTCCTTCTCCTTCTCCTTCTCCTTCTCCTTCTTTCTCCTTCTCCTTCTCCTTCTCCTTCTCCTCCTCCTCCTCCTCCTCCTCCTCCTCCTCCTCCTCCTCCTCCTCCTCCTCCTCCTCCTCCTCCTCCTCCTCCTCCTCCTCCTCCTCCTCCTCCTCCTCCTCCTCCTTCTTCTTCTTTTTTATTGTATTTTAGGTTTTGGGGTACATGTGAAGAACATGCAAGATTGTTTCATAGGTACACACATGGCAGTGTGGTTTGCTGCCTTCCGTCCCCTCACCTGTATCTGTCATTTCTCCCCATGCTATCTCTTCCCACCTCCCCACCACTCGTCCCTCCCCCATTTCCCTGCAACGGACCCCAGTGTGTAGTGCTCCCCTCCCTGTGTCCATGTGTTCTCATTGTTGAACAATGAGTCTCACATTTTTCTGTGGATACAATTATTCATCTACAAACAGGGATAATTTGACTTCGTCTTTCCAATTTGAATGCCGCTTATTTCTTTCTCTTGCCTAATTACTCTGTTTAAGACTTCCAATACTATGTTGGAAGAGAGTAATGAGTATGGCTATCTTTGTCTTTATCCGGTTCTTAGAGATAAAACTGAAAGCTTGTCCCTCTTTAGTAAGAAGTTAGCTGTGGCTTTTCCATGTGTAGCCTTCATTATATTGTGGTACTTATACTGTGTATTAGGAGTTTTTGTCTTGAAGCAATGTTGAATTTTGTCAAAATCTTTTTCTATATCTATTGAGATAATAGTATGTTTTTTGTCCTACATTGTAGTGATAATGATTGCTGGAACTGTTTAAGAAGAAGTGGTAATTATTCCTTAAAAATTCAATAAAATGCAGCAGTGAAGCCATCTGATTATTTATTTATTTATTTATTTTGAGACCAGAATCTCTCTCTGTTGCCAAGCCTAGAGTGCAGTGGTGCGATCTCAACCCACTGCAACCTCTGCCTCCCAGGTTCAAGCAATTCGTGTGCCTCAGTCGTCCAGGTAGCTGGGATCACAGGCATACACCACCAGCCCCAGCTAATTTTTGTATTTTTAGTAGAGACAGGGTTTTGCCATGTTGGCCAGGCTGGTCTCAAACTCCTGACCTTAGAAGATCTATTCACCTTGGCCTCCCAAAATGCTGACATTATAGGCATGAGCCATCCCATGTGGCCCATCTGGTCTTGTACTTTTCTTTGTTGGAAGACTTTATTACTGATTCAGTCTCATTACTTACTATTGCTCTATTCAGGTTTCCTGTTTATTTTTGGTTCAATCATGATAGGACATATGTGTCCAGCATGTCCACTTCCTTTTGTTTTTCAGATGTGTTAGCATATATTTGTTCCTAGTAGTCTCTAATAATTCTTTGAACTTTTATGGTATTATTATGATGTCTCATTTTTTATTTCTTATTTTGTTTGGTTTTTCCCCTATTCTAGCTAATGCTTTATCAGTTTTGCTTATTTTACTGAAACAATTATTTTATTAATCTTTTGCAATTCTTTTAGTCTCAACTTTATTTCTGATGTGGTCTTCATTATTTCTTTATTACTGTACTTTAAGTTCTGGGATACCTGTGCAGAATATGCATGTTTGTTACATAAGTATACACGTGCCATGGCGGCTTGCTGCACCAATTAATCTGTCATCTACATGAGGCATTTCTCCTAATGCTATTCCTCCCCAGCACCCCCACTCTGCAGCAGGCCCCAGTGTGTGATGTTCCCCTCCCTGTGTCCATGTGCTGTCATTGTTCAACTCCCACTTATGAGTGGGAACATGCAGTGTTTGGTTTTCTGTTCTTGTGTCAGTTTGCTGAGAATGATGATTTCCAGCTTCATCCATGTCCCTGCAAAGAACATGAACTCATCCTTTTTTATGGCTGCATAGTATTCCGTGGTGCATATGTGCCACATTTTTATTCAGTCTATCACTGATGGGCATTTGGGTAGGTTTCAAGTCTTTGCTATTGTGAATAGTGCTGCAATGAACATATAAGTGCATGTGTCTTTGTAGTAGAATGGTTTTTAATCTTTTGGGTACATACCCAGTAAGGGGATTGCTGGGTCAAATGGCATTTCTGGTTCTAGATTCTTAAGGAATTGCCATACTGTCTTCCACAATGGTTGAACTAATTTACACTCCCATCAGCAGTGTAAAAGTGTTCCTATTTCTCCACATCCTTTCCAGCATCTGTTGTTTTCTGTCTTTTTAATGATCACCATTTTAACTGGTGTAAAATGGTCATTATTTCTTTACTTCTACTATTTTGGGGTATGATTTATTCTTACTTTCAAAGTTCTTTAGAATGCATCATTAGGTTATTTATGTGAAATTTCCTTTTACTTTTTTGATATTGGTATTAATTACTATAAACTTTCTTCTTAGTACTGCATTTGCTGTATCCCATAAGTTTTGTAATGTTATGTTTTTATTTTCATTTGTTTCAATCATTTAAATATTTTTTAAAAATTTCTTTTACTGACCCAGTTTTCCTTCAGAAGCATATTGTTTAATTTATGTTTATATATTTTCCAAAGTTCCTGTTATTATTGATTTCTAGTTTTACTTTGTAGTGATCAGAAAAGATACTTGATATGATTTTAATTTTTTTGAATTTTTAAGATTTGTTTTGTGTCCCATTGTATGGTCTAGTCTTGAGTATAATCCATGTGCTGAGAAGCTTATACTCTGCAATTGTTAGATTAAATGTTTTGTACATTTTTATTAGGTCCATTTGGGCCACAGTGATGACTAAGATTAAGTTTGATGTTTCCTTGTTGATTTTCTGTCTGGTTGATCTGTCCAATGCTAAAAATGAGGTGTTGTAGCCTTCAGCTAATATTGTTTAGAAGTTTATTTCTGTATTGAGTTATAATATTGACTTATATATCTGGCTGTGCCAGTGATGGGTACATATATATTGAGAATTGCTATTTCCTCTGTTGATTTGATCTCATACAATTAATTTTTAAAGCTTTTTTTTTTTTTTTTTTTTTTTTTTTTTTTTTTTACAGATTTTATCTTGAAATCTATTTATACTTTGTCTGATACAAGTTACTTTTGGTCTTTTTATGTTTCTTTTTCCATGGAAAACTTTTTCCATTTCTTATTTTCAGACTGTGTATCTTTATAGGTGAAGTAACTTTCTTGTTGGCAGCATATAGGTGGGTGTTGCTTTTGTGTTCATTTAGCTATCTATGTTTTTTGATGGAACAATTTTGTTCATTAACATGTAATGTTATTTTTGATAGGTAAGTACTTTTTTACTGACATTTTGTTATTTGTTTTCTGGTTGTTTTGTTGGTTTTCTCTTTCTTTCTCCCCAACTTCCTTTGTGTAAAAGTGATTCTCTGTGGTAGTATGTTTTAATTTTTTGCTTTTTATGTTTGTGCATTGACTATAGGTTTCTACTTGGTGGTTACCATGAGGCTTGCAAATAACATCTTATAACTGATTATATTGAACTGATAACAACTTAATACTCATCATAAAGAAAAAAATACAAAGAAGCAAAGAGAAAACAAAAAACTAAAACATTATCTTCATTCCTCTCTCACTTTTTGACTTTGTTATCTCTATTTATATCTTTTTATATTGTTCATGTCTTGGAAATTTTTAGTTATTTTTGATAGGTTTGTCTTGTAGTCTTCCTAAGAAATGTATGAGTTGTTTATGCACCACAATTTTAGGGTTAGAGTATTCTACATTTGTTTGTGTACTTACTTTTACCAGTGAGTTTCATACTTACAGATACTTTCTTGTTCATTATTAACATCCTTTTGTTTCATATGGAAAAACTCTCTTTAGCATTACTTGTAGAAAACAGATCTGTTGTTGACAAAGTCCCTCAGCTTTTGTTTTTCTAGAAAAGTCTTTATTTCTCCTTCATATTTGAAGGATAATTTAGCAGGATATAATATTCTAGGTTGGATTTTTTCCCATTATTTTAACACTTTGAATATGCCATCTCATTGCAATATGATGGCTTGTAAGGTTTCTAAGTCTGCTGTCAGATGTATCAGAGCTCCTTTATGTGTCTTTTACTCCAATTACTTTCCTGCTTTTAGGATCTCTTCTTTATTGTTGACTTTTGAGAGTTTTTTTTTTTGTTTGTTTTGTTTTTTTTGTTTTGTTTTTTTTTTGTTTGTTTTTTGTATTTTTAGTAGAGACGGGGTTTCACCATGTTGACCAGGATGGTCTCGATCTCTCGACCTCGTGATCCACCTGCCTCGGCCTCCCAAAGTGCTGGGATTACAGGCTTGAGCCACCGCACCCGGCCTAGAGTTTTAATATTAAATACTTTGAGGGAGGCTTATTTGGGTTATATATTCTTGGTGTTCTTTGACCTCTTTTCACCTGGATATTGCTATCTTTCTCTGTGTTTGGAATGTTCTTTGTTATTATTTTTTCAGATTAACTTCCTATCCTGTTCTCTCTCTGCATCCGTTTTAAAGACAAGAACATTAAGATTTGTCCTTTTGAGGCTATTTTCTAGATCTTGCAGGTATGCTTTTTTATTCTCTTTTTCTTTTCTGACTGTGTATTTTCATATGGACTGTGTTTGAGCTCACTAATACTTTCTTCTGCTTGATCAGTTCTGCTTTTGAGAGGCTCTGATACATTTTAGTTAGTCAATTGAATTTTTTAACTTCAAAATTATTGCTTATTATTTTAATTTTATGAATAATTTCTGTGATAGAATTCTAAATTCCTTCTCTGTGTTATCTTAAAGTTTACTGAAGTTCCTCAAGATAGTTATTTTGAATTTTCTGTCTGAGAGGTCACATGTCTCTGTCAGTCAAGAATTGTTCACTGTTGCCTTATTTATTTGTTTGTTTGTTTGTTTTGCTTTGCTTCTGGATGTTCCTGATGCTTGTGAACATTCATCAGTATCTGAGCATTGAAGATTTAGTTATTCATTCCACTTATTGCAGTTTGGTCTTATTTGTATACATCCTTCTTGAGAGGGCCTTCCAGGGATTTAGAGAGAATTGAGTGTTGTGACCAAGCTTGTGGCTTTTGTAGCTGTTTCAGCAATAGGGGATGTCCTGAGCTCAGGAACACTATGACTCTTGTAGACTTGGTTGACTTGGTGAAGATAAGATAATTCTCAGGGTTACCAGGCAGAGTCTCTTGCTTTCTTTTCTCTCTTTCCTCCAATCAGAAAATGTCTCTTTTCCTGCTAGGCTACTTAGAGTTGGGAGATGGATTAGTCAGGGTTCTGTAAAGGGACAGAACTAATAGGATAGATGAATACATGGAAGGGAGTTTATTAGGAGAATTGACTCACATTATCATGAGGTGAAGTCCCACCATAGGGTGTCTGCAAGCTGAGGAGCCAGGAAACCAGTCTGAGTCCCAAAATCTCAAAAGTAGGGAAGCTGATAGGGCAGCCTTCTGTCTGTGGCCAAAGGCCTGAGAGCCCCTGACAAATTGCTGATGTAAGTTAACAAACCCACAAGCTGAAGATCCTAGAGTCTGATTTTTTAGGGCCTGAAGCATCCAGCCTGGGAGAAAAATGAAGGCCAGAAGACTCAGCAAATCTTCTCTGTCCATGCCTGTTTTTATGCTGGAAGCTGATTAGATAGTGCCCAAAACAGTATTAACCATCACAGGGGAGGTATAATGGGGTTACTCCCATGACCACTACAACTGTCACTGCTCTGGGTTCTCACCTGAAGCTTGTGGCCTTACAGTTCATTACTGCAGCTACTCAAAGCCCTACTGCTTGCCTGCTGCTTGCTGTTAATTCACTGCCCAAGGCCACTTTAATTAGTCGGTAGTGAATCTTGCTAAAACTGTGTTTATTGTATCAGGGCAGTGGATTCTTGTTTGTCCTAGGGTGAGTATAGATATGTCATCCAGTAGCAAAGACCTGGAACTGGGGGCTTCAAGAATATGCATAGTGGTTTATTTTATTATCGCTGAGCTGGTACCCAAGTTACAAGAAGTTACAGTAAGGTTGTTGGAGGACACAAATCTAAACAGGCAGAATGCTAGGTAAAGAAGTGGAAAGAAGCAAAAACAATGAGTCAAGATAATACACTCAATATATATATAGGAATTTTTCCTCACCTCTTTCTCTAAGCATGACAATTTTAAATAAAGTATCTCATCAACAAAACTAATTAAGCTTAAAAATAAGAAAAGAAAATGCAGCCATCCCTTGGTATATGTGAGGGATTCATTCTAAGACTCCTCCCCTGTGAATACCCAAATCCTCAGGTGCTCAAGTTCTTGAAATATAAAGTATGCATATTTTCCCATATACTTTAAACCATCTTTAGACTACTTATAATACCTAAAGCAATGTCTGAGTCTATACATAACCTTACTTAGGCAGATTCAACATAGTACCTGGCATGTGGCAAATTTAAGTCTTGGTTTTTGGAACTTTTTAGACTAAAAAAATGTTTTTTTTTAAAAAAAATTGATTGTTGGTTGAATTCACAAATGTGAAACCCACATATATGGAGATGTGTCTGTATGGATGTGGTAGAACCATGTGTGGAACTCAGAGTATTTAGTGGTAGATGAAGGTAACCAGCTCAGGAATGTTATAATTAAGCTTTAAGACTGAGAGGATAAGCTAGAGGATATGAGAACCCCAGAGAATACAAGTGGGGGTATCTACATAAGATGGAGTCAGAAAGGGTCTATCCAGTCTATAAATGGGTTGTAGCACAACTTTGCACACAATGTCAAGTATAGAAGAAATAACAGAGCCATTGGACACATGAATACACAGAAAAAGAGTGACCTAGAAGCGATCAGAATATTAAGCCATTTGTGGATATTGGCAATATATGGTAAATACCAACATACTGTAAAACTAGAGCAGAGAAACTGATGTTAAATCTGATCCAAAAAGATTAAACATACAGGGCCTAAGAAAAGGAAATTCAAGGTTACATAGAAAAAACTCTACAAGCCAGAAAATTAACGTGACTCCTAAAAAAAACCCCACAATATCTCCTGAAGGTGGGTTCACAGAACAAACAAACATGCAAGAGTTTAAGCAAACAAGCAAACAAACAAATAAGTGGACAAACAGAAACTTTCCATATGACAGATAACCTACAAACTCAAGAAAAACATAATCCACAGTCTTATGGCATTACAGATAATATAACCATTGAACATGACTTATCACATATGATCAAAAATATAAAGGAGAAGAATTTTATATGGAGATGTTAGTGTATGGAGCTTTGTGAATCTAGTACCCAGAGAGATAAGTATAAGTATTGAAACTTACAGAAAAGATTAAAATAATAATATATTGTCCCAAGGACATAAAACAAGAAACATTTTATTCAAGAAAACCTACTAAAACTTATTACAAACTGCAAGAGACAGTGGTATTTGAATTTTGACCTGCTTCCCAGCTGAGTGTGATAAAATCTCTAGTCTGGGTAGGTATGGCCAGCAAGATGGGGCTGTCTCTTCTCTGAGTTTTAAGTCAAGTAACATTGTATCTTTCCAGAAGGGGCAGACTGACATCACTTTTTGACCCAATATCTTCAAGTTTAAGAGGCTAAATTCCTGAAGAGTGTGTCCAAGATGCTGGGGCCCACTTTCTTTCACTGAGTCCCCATTTGTAGGATGAAGGCTATACACTATACTTGATCCAGCTCATTCATAGGACTAAAATTCCACAACAAGAGAGGCAGACAAAAAATACTAGAGATTACTTCCTTACCTGGTGTCTGGAGTAATGGCTCAGAAACTTTTTACATGGTCAGTAATAGTACATAAGAATAGAGCATTCTAAAGTTCTCCTAGCTTCTTCCACTTCTTCCAGCTTTAGAACTCCTAGTGAGTCAGAAACTGACTTTATTTGAATGACAGCATAGGGAAACTTAAGCTTAAATGTGCTCTTGAAAACAACAGCTCTTCTTAAGTGAGAGCAACAAGCTACCTCATAGGGTCAACCAGTATTTTAGAAACAACAGGGAAAGAAATTGCTAAGAAGAACCCTCTTGGAATCAGAACAAACCTCAAAGACTGGCATTAAAAACAATCACTGCCCAAATTTAATTGAATTATACTATGAGCAATTTATAACCCAAGGCATAAATTTTGGAAACAAAATAGCAACCAGCCAGCAATTAGTAGGGCCTAAGGGCTGGAAGTTAATACCAACTGAAGTAAAGAGGTTAATAGAGATCAAAGAAAGATGCAATGATAGCTCTGATGAAACCACTCTCATTCCAGGGTGACAGTGTGCACCTCCTGAGAAACAGCATCAAAAGCTTCACACTAAGTGAATAAATTTGACTTCATTCAAACAGTCTAGCCAAATCACTAAATAAAGATGGAATAAAATAGCAACTAAAACCTCAAATGTGGGGAAAAGAATCACTATCCAGAGTTGTTGTATTACTTAAAATATTTAATTTTTAACAATGAATTAGAAGTCATGCAAGGAAAATGGAAAGTGCAACCTACACACACACACACACACACACACACACAGATAGCAGGCCAGGCGTGGTGTCTCACACCTGTAATCTCAGCACTTTGGGAGGCCAAGGAGGGCGGATCACCTGAGGTCAGGAGTTTGAAACCAGCATGGCCAACATGGTGAAACCCTGTCTCTACTAATAATACAAAAATTAGCCAGGCATGGTGGTGGGTGCCTGTAATCTCAGCTACTCAGGGAGGTTGAGGCACGAGAATTGCTTGAACCTGGGAGGTGAAGGTTGCATTGAGCAGAAATCGTGCCACTGCACTCCAGTCTGGGCAACAGAGCAAGACTCTGTCAAAAAAAAAAAAAAAAAAAAAAAAGCAGATAGCAGACACTTCCTGTGAGAGGACCCAGATATAAGATTTAAACCAATGGAGTAAAATTTAGGAAAGGAAATTTGACAAATTCACAAATATGTAGAAATTAAATAGTACACTCATAAATAACCAATGCATCAAAACTATACATTATGTATATTAAAACCTATCTACCCCATGAATATGTACAATTAATATTTGTCAATTTAAAACTAAAATTGAAAGCAAGCAAACAAAAAGCTAGACACAGACTAATGACTGAAAAATTTAAAAAAATATGGAGAATTAGAAATTAATAGAATTGAAAATGAAGATGAAACATACCAGAAGTTATGAAATGAAGCTAAAGCAGTGCTTAGAGAAAGATTTATAGCTGTAAACGCTTATAAAAGAAGACACATCTAAATGAATAATGTGGTCTTTTACCTTAAGATGCTAGAAAAGAGGAGCAAAATAATCCCGAAGCAAACAAAAGGAAGGAAAATGTAAAGACTAGAGTAGAAATTAATTAAACAATAGAAAAATATTTGCTGAAAGCAATGAAACCAATAGTTGTTCTTTGAAAAGTTCAGCAAAATTAATCCACATTTACCTTGTCAGGCCAAGGAGAAGGACTGACTAAATTATTAAAGTCTAGAATGAAAGAGGAATACTACAATTAATTATATGCCAACAAATTAGATAATCTACCCAAAATGGAAAAAATCCTAAGAAGGAGCAATAGAAAATCTGAATAGACCTATAAAAAATAAAGAGATTAAATTGGCTAAAGGACTAGCAATTTTATTTATCTTAAAAAATAAAACCAGCTTTTAGTTCCTTTGGTTTTCTCTGTTAGTTTCTTGTTTTGAATTGTTTTGATTTCTGCTCTATCTCATTTTAATTATTTATTTTCTTCTGCTTACTTTGGATAATTCACTCTTCTGTTGCTAGTTTTCTAAGGTAGAAGCTTATAGAGGTTTAGATCTTAGATTTTCTAAGAACTTAGATCTTCTTTTCTAATATATGCATTCAGTCCTATAAATTTCCCTTTAAGGACTGCTTTTGCTGCATCCCACAAATTTTAAAGGGTTTTTATTTAATTTAAAACATTAAAAACATTCTCTTGATATTTGCTTATTGACCCATGTGTTGTTTAGAATTTTGTCGTTTTATCTGCAAGTATTTCAGGATTTTCCCGCTATCTTTATGTTATTGATTTCTAGTTAAATTCCATTGTGGTTTAAGAACAGACATTGCATGATTTTTATTCTTTGAAACTTGTTGGGGTGTATTTGGTGGCCCACAGTGTTAAGTCTATCTTTCTGGGTGTCTAATGGGAGCTTGACATTAATATGTATTCTGCTGTTGTTGGATAAAGTAGGCTACAGATATCCATTATATCCAGTTGGTTGGTGGTGGTGTTGGGTACAACTATGCCTTACTAATTTCCTGCCTGCTAGATCTGTTCATTTCAGATAAAAAAGTATCGAAGTTTCCAACTATAATAGTAGATTCATTTATTTCTTCTTGAAATTCGATCAGTTTTTGCCTCATGTATTTTGATGCTCTGTTGTTAGGTGCAGACAAGTTAAGGACTATTACATGTTCTTCGAAAATTGACTCCATTATCAGCATGTAATACCCTTCTTTACCTCTGACAATTTCTTTTTGCTCTGTAGTCTATGTTATCTGAAATTAATACAGCTAATCCTACATTATTTTGATTAATGTTTGCATTGTCTGTTTTTCTCCATCCTTTTAGTTTTAATCTAATATGTCTTATCTGTAAATTAGGTTTCTAGTAGACAACATATAGATGGGTCTGGCTTTTGTATCTACTCTGAAAATCTCTTCTGAGGTTTTTTTCCTCAGTTATATCCAGTCCACCTAATAGTCTTACCAATAACATTCTTTTTTTTGTCACAACGTTTTTCATTAACAGTATTTTTTTGTTTTCTAAAATTTTCATTTATCTTCTTACATTGTTCATCTGATCTTGCATGTTGCCTACTTTACCCATTAGAGCCTTATCATATTGTCATATTAATCATAATTGTTTTAAATTGCTGGTCTGATAATTCCAATGTCCCTGCTATATCTGTGTCAGGTTCTGATATTTGCTCTGTCTCTTCAAAACTTATTTTCTGCCTTTTAGTATATCTTGTAAATTTTCTTGATAGACATTATATGCTAAGCAAAAAAGACTACTGTAAATAGGTCTTTAGGAATGTCATGGTAAAGTATGGAGAAGATAAAGCATTCTGTATTTGTATGATCAGGTCTCAGTTCTTTAGATGATCATGTGCCCCTGGATTGTGAAATTCACCAGGGCTTCCCATTCTTTTTCCACCTTTCTGGTGGGGCAGGATGGCTAAAGTTGGATATTTCCAACCGGAATTGGATATTTCCTATCCACTGGGTCAGTTAGGCTCTGAAAAGGCCCAGTAGGTTAGGCTCTGGTTAATTACTTTCTTCTGAGAGTACACCTTGTTAAGAAGAACAGAGTGCTTTGGTGCATTTGAAAATGATTTCTTCTTCTCCCACCCCTACCAGAGCACAGGGGATTTTTTTTTTCTGGTATTAACTATGAAAATTTGGTTTAGCTTCAGTACATAAAATTCACAAATGTGTGAGTCCCCACTATGATTATAACTGGATATGCCTAGGGGTTTTAGTTCTCACTGATGTCCACACTGAGTACCTAGCAATTTGTGAATTATAGTTCAGATTTTTTTTTTTTTTTTTTTTTTTTTTACTCTGTCACTAGATTTCACAGAGCTTTCAGCTCCTGGGTTTCTACTCTACTATACTGTGTTTCTCTATATTCACCAGTCAGTCTCACCAATTGTTGGGAAATCAGTTTGCCCTGTGACCTCAACTCTCTTACAGATCTAGAAAGAGTCATTGATTTTTCAATTTATTCACCTCTTCACTTGTTATTAGGCTAGAGTGGTGACTTTCAGGATTCTTGCCTACTGAACTGTAAATCAGAATTTTTTTGGCTTATTTTCTAATAGAATTACATTTTCACTATCGATTTGAGGGTTCTTTATATATTTTAGGTGACAAACTCGCAGTTTGTAGCTTGTATTTTCATCCAGACAGTATTTCAGAATTAAAATTGTTTTAGTATTGATAAAATCCAATTTATCAAATTTTCCTCATATATAGTGCTTTTGATAAAAAAAAAAAATCTAAGATCTCTGTCTAACTTTAGATCCTTAAGAGTTTCTCCATATTTCACCCTCCCCCAGTTTTATAGCTCTATATTATAATTTTAGGTTTTGATTCATTTTATGTTAAATTTTGTACAAGATATGAGACCAATTTTTTTCCCCTATGGATGTGCAACTACTCCAGCACTATTTGTTGTAAAGGCTAACCTTTTTCCATTGAATTGCTTTTACATCTTTGTCAAAAATTAGTTGGATGTATTTGCTTTTATGTATTCCTGGATCTTTTCTCTTCTATTGGTCTATGTGCCTATCCCTCTGTAAATATCACAAAATCTGATTACTGTAGCAACTTTAAGATCAGATGGACTTCTTTTTCCTAATGTGTTCTTTTTCAAAGTTTTCTTTAGCTATTCTAGTTATTTTAAATTTTCATATAAGTTTTAGAATTATTTTGTCTGTATCTACAAGAATTCTTATTTGAATATTCATTATAATTGCATTAAACTTATTTATCAATCTAGGGAAAATGAAGACATTTACTGCTTTGAGTTTTTTAAATTAATGAATACAATTTGTCTTTCCATTTATTTAGATATTCTTTTGTTGCATCAACATTGTATATTTTCAGCATATAAATCATGCACGTGTATTCTTAGATTTATATCTAAGTATTTCTCATTTTTAAGCCATTATAAATGATATCATGTTTTTAATTTTAGAGTCCACATGTTTATTGCTAGTATATAGAAATAACATTTATTTGTGTATGTTTATCTTTTATCTTATTTGAGTATGTATTAATTCTTGAAGTACTTTAAAAAATGGGTTAATTGGTGTTTTCTATGTAAACAATCATGAAATCTACAAACAGGGAAGTTTTCTTTTTTTTCTTTTCCAATCTGTATGCCTTTTATTTTCTTCTCTTTCTTTGTTGCATGTCTAGAACCTCCAGCAGCATGCAGAATAAAAGTGAATAGAATAGACATACTTGTATCATTCACAATTTAAGAAGGAAGGCATTTAGTTATTCAACATTAGATATAATGTTAGCTGTAGTTTTTCATAGTTTTTTTTTTTTTTTATCAAGTTGAGGAATTTCCACTATATTTCTATTTTCTGAAAGGTTTTTCATTATGAATGAGCACTGAATCTTGTCAGATGCTTTTTCTGCAATAATTGATGTAATAACATAAGTTTTTCTTTTTTAACCTGTTATTATGGCAAATTAGATTGATTTTTTTCTCAACAGCTCACCATAAAGACTTACTCAGCCACAAATAGATTGATATTTTCTTTTATTTATTTAAATAGCTTTAGTGGTACTATGCCTTACTAATCTAGTCTTATCCTCTTTCTCCTCTCCTTACAAGTCTATGATAACACAAATGTTATCTCTTCTTTTGTACTTTCATAGGTCCCTGAGGATGTTTACTTTTCAGTCTACTTTATATCTGTTGCTCAGATTAACTGATATCTATTGTTCTAGCTATGAATTATTTCATTTTTCCTTTGTCCCCTCCATTGCTTTTTGTTTGTTTTTGAGACAGAGTCTTGTTCTGTCACCCAGGCTGGAGTACAGTGGCACAATCTCAGCTCACTGCAATCTCTGACTCCCGGGTTCAAGTGATTCTTCTGCCTCAGCCTTCCAAGTAGCTGGGATTACAGGCATGCACCAACATGCCCGGCTAATATTTATATTTTTACTAGAGATGGGATTTCTTCATGTTGGCCAGGCTGGTCTTGAACTCCTGACCTCAGGTGATCTGCCTGCCTCAACATCCCAAAGTGCTAGGATTATAAGTGCAAGCCACTGAACCCAGGCTGTTCCCTCCATTTTACTGTTGAGCTCATCTACTGATGTTTTGTATTTTAGTTGTTGCATTTTTCAGGTCTAAAATTTCCATTTGTTTCTTTTTTACATTGTGTTATTTTTTTGAACTAGTATTTTCTATTTTATTGCTCACACTTTATTTTTTCTTTGTTTTACACATATTTTTAATTGCTCAATAAAACATTTTCAGTGCTTTGAAATTATTGTTGAATGAATCTATAATTTCTGTTATTTCAGTGTTGACGTATGTTAATTATCATTTTCATTGATATCAATAGTCCTGATTCTTGATATTATGGGTGATTTTTAATTAAGATCTGGATACTTTGGGCATTATGTTTGGAAACCCCAATGATATTTAAATTGTGTTTAGTTGCTTTTGTTGTTGTTATTTTTTTTCTAACAACACTCCTGCATGAGACAAGTGGACACCACCTTGTTACTCAAAGGTATTGGTAGAAGTCCAGGTTCCCTACTTGGTTTGTGGTGACATTCAAGGAGAGGGACTCCTCTTTACTTCTGAGCTGGGGTTGGCATGCCAACTTTCTACATGATCTCCACTGACATGGTGGTACACGCGTGACCTTGTTAAAACTGGGCAGTGGTGAAATTTTAGACTTTTTATGAGGTCTCTCCTGACACCACTTCTGTGAGGGAGGGAGGACCACTTGATTATCACACAGTACAGGTAGAAATTTAGACTCTCAACTTGGTTTCCTCTGACACCATGAGGTACGTTCATTACCAATGGTGTGGATAACAGTACGGACTCCCTCAGCTACCTTACCAGGCATTTTGTAGCATCTTGTTACATCCTGGTGAGAATGGAAATCTAGGCTTCCCAGTCAAATTTTTCTGATGCTGGTGGCAGTGGGGCCATTGACTACCAATGAGTTCATGTTTTCTGTGTGGTGTTTGACTGGAATAGTTATTATCTAAAAGTTTTCCATTTAGGTTGCTCCTTTTCTGGGCCTTTGGCTAGAGAGAACAGACTTTTGATGGCGAGAGGGTGGTTTTTTACTTGTGTTTGTTGCTGTTAACAAATTACCAGGTCTTCAGTTCAGGATATACGAAGTAAAAAAGAGTACTCACACCATGTTATTCTTTGTGCTTGAGGATATCCAGCTTGCCCATCCTCTTCTCTCTACCTTTTATAGATTTCTTAGGTTTGTTTTATAAATAATGTTCAGAAATGTTAGTTGTATTTAGTGGAAGAAATTGAAAAAATACATCTTCTCCATATTTCTGGACATGGAGTTGACACAGCAGTGTTACCCCTAGGTATTTATTGAAGAGAAATGAAAACATACCCATGCAAAGACTTGCTCTTGAATCTTCATAGACGCTAAATCTATAAGAGGCAAAAACTGGAACTTACAAAATGCTCATCAACATGTGAAAAAATAAATATATTTTGACAGATTCATATTATTATTATTTGAAAATTCAGATAACTGACTGGCAATATCAAATTCAGAAGAAAGCACAGGAAACGAACACTTAAACACAGTGGTAAAAATAAACATTATTATCAATTCTTGGGAAACAAATGGAATAAACTTAAATTTGAGTAAAAATGAAAATATACTTTTAACTTCTGGATTTTCTAGAAAATCTTTTACGAATCTATATAAGAAAATGTATACAAGGATGTTTAATATAGCACTGTAACAGAAGTTGCAAATAACCTAAAATATTCATCAATAGGGGATTAGATCAATCATGGAGTCTTGATGAATTATATCTAATTATTTTATAAATTGAAATAAAAAAATTATTTAGCCAAAAACGTTAGCTCCAAGTTACACTCATTGTAATTTGCAAATTACAGATTTTTAATCACACAAAATTATTCTAAAACTAGTTTCATGGACATAAATCCACATAATACATGTGTAAAAACTTGGATAAAAACATAATTGGAATTTATATAAGTGATTGCTAGTAAGAAAGAAACAATACAAAAAAAATTCAGACTTTATATCCATAGGCATTTACTACCTTATTCTCTATAATGTGTTTTTATTTCCTCATAATTAAAAAGGAAGGAGTTAAGAAATTATGGTTAGATATAGCTTTTCAAGAAGAGGAAAACACAAGCAAAAGTGACGAGGCATATTTGGAAAACTGTAAGAAATTTAAGGCTGGGTGAAGGGCACAGAAGCATTGAATCACAGGTAAAAGGCATAAATGAAGGACCTTAAATGTCATAGTGAGGAGCATTTAGATTTTAATTTAAGACAGTAAAGCGATTGCTTTACTAATTGACTTTTCCATAGAAGAAAAATATATTATGCTGTGACAATGTCCTCATTTCAGAGTTGCTTACTTTTTATTTACAATTGTTTTGTTATGACATAGCTCCTAATGGTGCAACTTAAGTGATTTGCTCTTCCCTCTCAGCTGGCTATCCTCTTCACCAAGTTTTCTCTTTCAGTTAATGATGTGTGAATGAACAGTTTAATTTACTGGGAGAGATCACTGTTTCTGGTAATCCTATGGTTAATCATTTTGTCAAGACAGAATTCAGTAATGAGAATAATCACTCCCAAATTGATGTTTTTGAGATTTGTATTTTTTGTATTGGAGATGTTTTATGCATACGTATTGGATTTAACTTGTGGAGTGCCTCTGGCCACATTCAGAAAGCAGTATTTGATATTAACAATACTCATAAACTACAGTAATGCATCATTTAACAATTGATATACATTCTGAGAAATTTCATTGTTGTGGGAACATCAGAGAATATATCGCACAAACCGACATGGTATTGTCTACTACACATCGAGGTTATATGTTGTAGCCTATGGCTTCTAGACTACAAACCTGTACAGCATGTGATTTTACTAAATACTGGAGTAGTTTCTAAAATTGTGTGTCAAAACATATCTAAACATAGAAAATGTACTGTAAAAATATGATATAAGGCCAGGTGCAGTGGTTCAGGCCTGTAACCCCAGCATTTTGGGAGACTGAGGCAGAAGAATTGCTTGAGGACAAGAGTGGAAGGACAGCCTGGGCAACATAGATTCCCATCTCCAAACACACACACAAATTAAAACATTAGCGAGGCATGGTGTCACATGCCTGTAGTCCTAGCTACTTGGGAGGCTGGGTAATATGGTGAGATGCTGTCTCAGAAAAAAAGTACAAAGATAAAAGGTAATATACCTGTATAAGACACCTGCCATGAATGGAGCTTACAGGACAGGAAGTTTCTCGGGGTGAGTCAGTGAGTGAGCAGTGAGTGAATGTGGACGACTAGGACATTACTGTACCTTACTACCGACTTTATAAACACTGCATGCATAGCCTATACTAAATTTATAAAAATTATTTTCTTCAATAATAAATTAACTTTAGCTTACTGTAGCTTTTTTGCTTTATATTTTTAATTTTTGTAAAACTTTTGACTCTTTTGTAATAATACAGCTTAAAACATAAACACATTGTACAGCTGTATTAAAATATTTTCCTTCTTTATATCCTTATTCTGAAAATCTTTTTCTATTTTCATTTTTTTCACTTTTTAAAATTTTTTGTTAAAAGCTAAGTACGAAACACACATATTAGCTTAGGCCTACACAGGGTCAGGATAATCAGTTTCACAGTTTTCCACCTCCCTGTTGCATCCCACTGAAAAGTCTTCAAGGCAATTACACACATGGCGTTGTTATCTCCTATAATAATACTTGTTTCTTCTAGGGTACCTCCTGGGAAACCTACCTGCAGCTATTTGACAGCTAATTCTTTTAAATGACAGAAGGAGTACACTCTAAAATAACAATAAAAGGTACAGTAAATACATAAACCTGTAACATATTTATGATTATCAAGTATTGTGTACTGCACATAATTATATGTGCTATGTATTTATACAAGGTTTGTTTACACCAGCATAACCACAAACAAACAAGTCATGTGTTTTGCTAGGATGCTACAATAGCCGCAATTGCACTAGGTGACGCATTTTTCAGCTTCATTAAAATGATATGGAACCTCGTCATGTATGTGGTCCATCATTGATCAAACATTGTGTGGCACATGACTATATTTAATACTGATAAATAATACTTGTTGTTGAGTGCCTACTATGCGTCAAGTAGTGTACTAAGTGCTTTACATGGATTTAATATTTACAACTATCCTACACATGCTGTTGTCTACCTATGAGGAAACTGAGATTATGAAGTTAATTTACTTAAGGTCATTGAGTTAGTAAGCAGTGTGTAAGAAAGAGTGAGGTTTTCAATACAGGCAACCTGTAGTCTTCGCTACTAGACTGTATTAGATGCTTTCTAACTTAGTGAAAATAAAGTTAGAGAACAAGTTTGCAACTAAGACCTGACAAAGATTCCACCATTCTTTCATCTTCCTCCTCCTTCAGAGCCACTCACATTCCACCTTTCAGCACTTGCTGTGTTGCAGTCATGTTCTCAAATGGTAGCAAAGTCAGAATGGATTTCTAATTCCACTGTGGAGTTTTTGTTGTGTATGTGTATGGGGTCCCTCTCAGCTCTGACATTCTTTGATTGTAAGAAAGCATTTACCGTCTAGATTCTTTAGATCAATGTTCTTCTTTTAGACATTGCATAAGTCTATTTTCTGTTGTATATAACAGAACACTTAAAACAGTAATTTAAAAAGAAAAGACATTTCCTAAGTTATGGAGGCTGAGAAGTACAAGGTTGAGGGGTCACATCTGAAGAGAGTATCCTTGCTGGTGGGAACTCTCTCCACAATCCTAAAGTAGCACCGAGTATCATGTGGTGAGAGGGTGTTAGCTCAGGTCTCTCTTCCTTTTATAAAGTTATCAGTCTCACTCCCATGATGATCCATTGATCCATTACATGATGAATGAATTAATCCAATCACCTCTTAAAGACCACACCTCTCAATATTGCCACACTGGTTATTAAATTTCAACATGAGTTTTGGAGGGGACAAATATTCACACCATAATAGAGATGAAACAAACTCAGCAAACTGACACAAGAGCAGAAAATCAAACACTGCATGTTCTAACTCATAGGCGGGTGTTGAACAATGAGAACACATGGACACAGGGAGGGGAGCACTACACACTGGAGTCTGTTGGGGGGAAATGGGGGAGGGACGGGGGGTGGGGAGGTGGGAAGAGATAGCATGGGGAGAAATGACAGATACAGGTGAGGGGACGGAAGGCAGCAAACCACAGTGCCATGTGTGTACCTATGCAACAATCTTGCATGTTCTTCACATGTACCCCAAAACCTAAAATGCAATAAAAAAAATTAAAAAAAATAAAAAGGTATATAAACATTGAGAGTTACAAATAATTTCCCATTCCTCTACAGGTTTTTTATTTCAGAGTTGCTTACTTTTTATTTCCAATTGTTTTGTCATGACACGGTTCCTAAAGCTGCAACTAAAGTGATTTTGCTCTTGCCTCTCAGCTGGCTGTCCTTTTCTCCAAGTCCTCCCTTTCAGTTTATGATATGTGAATGAGCACTTCAATTCACTGAGAGAGATCACTGTTTAAATTAATCCTATGGTCAATCATTTTCTCAAGACAGAGACCAGTAATGAGAATACTCACTCCCAAATTGATGTTTTTGAAATTTGGATTTTTTGTATATTCTTATCTTAAAGCAGCTTCATCTGCAGTCAGTGTTGAAGGCCCAGCTGTCAACCATAGGAAAGACCAAGCCAAGCTGGGAATGGAGGTGAATGCATTTAGGCCTGAGCATTCTTACCAGGGAATAAGCAGCTCATGTTAGCACTTTTTCTAGCCACATCACAGAAGGACATGTATGTTAATGAAGATTCTCCTTGCACTTGAAGAGAATAGAATTGTGTTGAATCCCAAAGTGAATCTGAAATCAGCTGTCTTGTAGTGAAGGCAATAGTTGGTTTTATTTGAATATAAAATATATTTTTTTCTCTTTCTTTTATTATTGTTATTACTATTTACATTTTTGTGGGTACATAGTACCTATATATATTTATGAGGTACATGAGATACTTTGATATGGACATGCAATGTGAAATAAGAACATCATGGAGAATGAGGTATTCCTCCCTCAAGCATCTATCCTTTGAGTTACAAACAATCCAATTAAATTCTTTAAAATAAGATTCAGTCATTTGCAACAACATAGGTGGAACTAGAGATCATTATGTTAAGTTAAATAAGCCAGGTACAGAAAGACAGACATCACATGTTCTTACTTATTTGTGGGAGCTAAAAATAAAATATATTTTAAGATGCATTTTGATTTCTAGAATTAAAAATAAGGAAATAATGAATCATCTGCTTATACTATGATGGAAGAAAAATAATATATATGATACAGTTTGACTGTGTCCCCACCCAAATCTCATTTTGAATTGTAGTTCCCATAATTCCCATGGTCGTGCGAGGGATGGGTGGGAGGTAATTGAATCATGAGGATGGTTACCCCCATGCTGCTCTTCTCCTGATAGTGGATGAGTTCTCATGAGATCTGATGGTTTTATAAGTGGCTTTTCCCCCTTCTGCTCGCCACTTCTTCCTGCCATCATATGAAGGAGAACATATTTGCTTCCCTTTCTGCCATGATTGTAAGTTTCCTGAGGCCTCCCCAGCCATATGGAACTGGGAGTCAATTAAACTTCTTTCCTTTATAAATTACCCTGTCTCAGGCAGTCCTTTATAGTACATGAAATGAACCAATACAATATTGCAGTACCAATTTTCTCCAAATAATTGTAATTTGCCAATTAGATAGCAGTTGAAGTCAGCTCATCATTACATCATCACGTATGATGTAATGATCACGGATGATCATTAGAGAAGTTAGGCCAATTGCCCAACGTAACAGAGCTAGCAAGTAGCAAAGACAGAACTCTACCTAGAAGAGAATCAGAAAATGCATAATAATAACAATACTAGCAAACAATTATCAAGAGCTAATTATGAACTAGATACTGTAGTATTTCAAAAAATATAAAAACCAAGTGACGAATCTAGGGTTGAAAACTAAGCTCAGCCAGTGAAATATGCAATGATTAAGAATTGGCCCACCCTAATTATAATGATAAAACCCAAAATCAATTTAGCACTTACTAAGTGCCCGACCCTGAATAAAGTACATTGCATTCATTATTTCGTTTAATCCTCCCAGAATACTTTAAAAGGGTTATCATCTTGTGGAAAAAGCAAACAATAACAAAACAATTTTATACATAAATTAAAATTGCAACTATGATGTCTTAAAAATGGCTATGACAATGTCTAATTAGGGGGATTGCCTTAGTTGTGAAGATAGGAAGGCTTCCCTTAGAGAGTGAGTGGGAGTGGGGAAATAGCATGTGCAAAATCTTAGATGTAAGGAAGCATGTTGCTTTTGGAAAACTGTGAAAGTAGGCCAGTATGGCAGGAGCAAAAACAATAAGCAAGAACATAATGTACACAGAGGCTCAAGAGTTAGGGAAGGGCTAGCTCATATGACCAGTGTGCTAAGAATTTTAAGCCATGAGAGGCAGATGAATTGTTTTAAAAAGGAGGACCACCTTTTTAAACGTGTGTTTTAAAGTGATTACTCTGACTGATTGAAGGAAGTATCAGAGGAAGAAGAGAATGGATGAAAGGAGACCAGTTAGGAGATGATTGTATTTATTCAGACAATAGGGGATCATGACAGCTCAAATGGGTGGGCTGTAGTAGATCTGGAGTGAATATGGTTGATTCAAGAGTTATTTTGTTGGTAATAAGAAAGAGTTCTTGGTCATACATTAACTTTGAGGGATGAGTGTCAGTAATTACCCAGCTATGGACTGAATTGTGCTCTCCCCCAAATTTATAGGCTGAAGCTTTAACCCCCAATGTGATTGTATTTTGAGATAAGGCCTTTAAAATGGTACTTAATATTGAGTAAGGCCACAAAAGTGGGGCTCTAATTCAATAAAACTGGTAGCCTTAAAAGAGAGAAAGACACTGTGAATTCTCTTTAAAAAATGTTTCCATAGGTTATTGGGGTACAGGTGGTATTTGGTTACATGAGTAAGTTATTTAATGGTGATTTGTGAGATTTTGGTGCACCCATCACCTGAGCAGTATACACTGCACCATATTTGTAGTCTTTTATCTCTTGCTCCCCTCCCACTCTTTACCCCGAGTCCCCAAAATACATTGCATCCTTTTTTTTTTTTTTGAGACGGAGTTTCACTCTTGTTACCCAGGCTGGAGTGCAATGGCACGATCTCGGCTCACTGCAATCTCTGCCTCCTGGGTTCAGGCAATTCTTCTGCCTCAGCCTCCTGAGTAGCTGGGATTACAGGCATGTGCCACGATGCCCAGCTAATTTTTTGTATTTTTAGTAGAGATGGGGTTTCATCATGTTGACCAGGATGGTCTCGATCTCTTGACCTCGTGATCCACCCGCCTCAGCCTCCCAAAGTGCTGGGATTACAGGCTTGAGCCACCGCACCCGGCATCATTTTTATGCCTTTGCATTCTCACAGGTTAGCTCCCACATATCAATGAGAACATGTGATGTTTGGTTTCCCATTTCTGAGTTACTTCACTTGAAATAAGAGTCTCCAATCTCATCCAGATCACTGCAAGTGCTGTTAATTCATTCCTTTTTATGGCTGAGTGGTATTCCATCATATACATACACCACAGTTTCTTTATCTATTCATTGATTGACAGACATTTTGATTGGTTCCACGATTTTTCAATTGTGTATTGTGCTGCTAGAAACATGTGTGTGCAAGTATCTTTTGCATATAATGACTTCTTTTCCTCTGGTAGATACCTGGTAGTGGGATTGCTGGATCAAATGGGAGTTCTACTTTTAGTTTTTAAGGAATCTCCACACTATTTTCAATAGTGGTTGTACTAGTTTAAATTCCTACCAGCAGTGTAGAAATGTTCCCTGATTACCAAATTCACACCAACATCTACTGTTTATTATTATTATTATTATTATTATTATTATTATTATTGCCATTCTTGCAGGAGTAAGGTGATGTTGCACTGTGGTTTTGATTCGCATTTCCCTGATCATTAGTGATGTTGAGCATTTTAAAATATATTTGTTGGCCATTTGTGTATCCGCTTTTGAGAATTGTCTGTTCATGTCTGTAGGCCACTTTTTGATGGTTTTTTTTTTTTTTTTTTTTTTTTTTTGAGTTACTGATTTGTTTGACTTTGTTGTAGATTCTGGATATTGTTCCACTGTCAGATAAATAGATTGGGAAGATTTTCTCCCAATCTGTGGGTTTTCTGTTTACTCTGATGACTGTTCATTTGGATGCACAATAGCCCTTTAGTTTAATTCAGTCCCAGTTATTTATCTCTGTTTTTATTGTATTTGCTTTTGGGTTCTTGGTCATGAAATCTTTGCCTAAGCTAATGTCTACAAGTATTTTTCCAATGTTATCTTCTGACATTTTTATAATTTTAAGTCTTAGATTTAAGTTTTTAATCCACGTTGAGTTGGTTTTTATATAAGGTGAAAGATGAGGATTCAGTTTTATTCTCCTACTTGTGGCTAGTCCATTTGTTGAAAAAAATGTCCTTTCCCCACTTAATGTTTTTGTTTGCTTTGTCAAAGATCAGTTGATTCTAAGTATTTTGGTTTATTTCTGGATTCTCTATTCTATTCCATTGGTCTGTGTGCCTATTTTTATATCAGTACCATGCTGTTTTGGTGACTATGGCCTTATAGTGTAGTTTGAAATAAAGTAGTGTGATGCCGCCAGATTTGTTCCTTTTGCTTAGTCTTGCTTTGGCTATGTGGGCTACTTTTAGGTTCCATATGAATTTTTGAATTTTTTTTCTAATTTTATGAAGAAAAATGGTGGTATTTTAATGAAAATTACATTGAATTTGTAGGTTGCTTTTGGCATTATGGTCATTTTTACAATATTGATTCTACCCATTCATTACCATGGGATGTATTTTCATTTGTTTGTGTCATCTATGATTTCTTTCAGGAGTGTTTTATAGTTTTCCTTGTAGAGATCTTTTGCTTCCTTGGTTAGGTATATCCCTAAGCATTTCATTTTATTTTATTTTTTGCAGCTATTATAAAAGGAGTTGAATTCTTTATTTGTTTCTCCACTTGGTCGCTATTGGCATATGGAAGAGCTACTGATTTGTATACATTAATCTTGTATCTAGAAACTTTGCTGAATTATTTTATCAGTTCTAGGAGCTTTCTGGAGAAGTGTTTAGGATTTTCAAGATAAAATGAACATATCGTTATCAAACAGAGACAGTTTGACTTCCTCTTTAAAGTTTTGGATGTCCTTTCTTTCTTTCTCTTTTTTGATTGTTCTGGCTAGGACTTCCAGTATCTTGTTGAGAATGAGTGATGAGAGTGGGCATCCTTTCCTTGTTCCAGTTTTCAGAAGGAATGCTTTCAAGTATTCCCCATTCAGTGTTATATTGGCTGTGATTTTGTCATAGATAGCTTTTATTACATTGAGTTATGTCCCTTGTATGTGGATTTTGATGAGAGTTTTAATAATAAAGGGATACTGGATTTTGCCAAATGCTTTTTCTGTGTCTATTGAAATGATCGTATGATTTTTGTTTTTAATTCTGTTTATGTGGTGTATCACATTTATTGACTTGAGTATGTTAAACCATCCCTGCATCCCTGCTGTGAAACCCACTTGATCATGGTCGATTATCTTTTTGATACGTTGTTGGATTTGGTTATCTAGTATTTTGTTAAGGATTTTAGCATCTGTGTTCATTAGGAATATTGATCTGTAGTTTATTTTTTTTTTTTGGTTATATTCTTTTCTGATTTTGGTATTAGGGTGATGCTGGCTTCATAGAATGAAATAAGGAGGGTTCCCTCTTTCTCTGTCTTATGAAATAGTGACAAAAGGATTGGTACCAATTATTCTTTGAGTGTCTGGTAGAAATCTACTGTGAGTTTGTCTGGTCCCGGACTCTTTTTTTTTTGGAAATTTTAAAATTACCATTTCAATCTCTCTGCTTGTTATTGGTTTGTTCCAGGTATCTGATTCTTCCTGATTTAAGCTAGGAAGGTTGTAGTTTTCCAGGAATTTATCCATATCTTATAGGTTTTCTAGTTTATGTGAGTAGAGGTGTTCATAGTAATGTTGAATGACCTTTTGTATTTCAGTGGTGCAGTTGTAATAGCTCCTGGTTTTTTTTCTTAATAAGGTTATTTTGTTTTCTCCTTTCTTTCCTTGGTTAATCTTGCTAATGGTCTATCAGTTGTATTTATCTTTTTAAAGAACCAGCTTTTTGTTCCATTTTATTTTTTTGTATTTTTTTTTTTTTTTTTTTTTGCTTCAATTTTATTTAGTTCTGCTCTGATCTTGGTTATTTCCTTTCTTTTGCTGGGTTTGGGTTTGGTTTGTTCCTGTTTCTCTAGTTCCTTGAAATGTGAACTTAGAATGTCAGTTTGTGCTCTTTTTGTCTTTTTGATGTAGGCATTTAGGGCTATTAGTTTTCCTCTTATTCAGCCTTTGCTGTATCCCAGAGGTTTTGATCGGTTTTGTCATTATTGTCATTCAGTTCAATTAATTTTTAAATTTCCATTTTGATATTGTTTTTGACCCAATGATCATTCAGGAGCAGGTTGTTTAATTTCTATGTGTTCACATGATTTTAAAGATTCCCTTTGGAGTTTATTTCTAGTTTTATCCCACTGTGATCTGAGAGAGTGCTTGAAATGATTTCAATTTTCTTAAATGTATTGAGGCTCATTTTGTGGCCTATCATGCAATCTATCTTGGAGAAAGTTCCATGTGCTGTTGAGTAGAATGTGTATTCTGCTGTTGTTGGATGAAATGTTCTGTATCTATCTATTAAGTCAGTTTGTTCCAAGGTCTAGTTTAAATTCAGTTTCTTTGTTGACTTTCTGTTTTGATGACCTGCCTCATGCTGTCAGTTGAGTATTGAAGTCCCCACTATTATTATGTGGCTGTCCATCACATTTCTTAGATATACTACTAATTGTTTTATAAATTTGTGAGATCTAGTGTTCATTGCATATATGTTTAGGATTGTGGTATTTTCCTGTTGGATAAGGCCTTTTACCAATGTAGGATGTCTATCCCTCTTTGTCTATTTTAACTGTTGTTGCTTTAAAGTTTATTTTGTCTGATATAAGAATAGCCCTGCTTGCTTTTGGTTTCCATCTGCATGAAATGCCTTTTTCCACCTCTTTACTTTAAGTTAATGTGAGTCCTTATGTGTTAGGTGAGTCTCCTAAAGGCAGCAGATGGTTGGTGAGTTCTCATCTATTCTGCAGTTTTGCATCTTTTAAGTGGAGAACTTTAGGACATTTACGTTTAATGTGAGGACTGAGATGTGGGGTACCATTCTATTCATCATGCTATTTGTTGCCTGTGTATCTTGTTTTGTTTTTGTTTATGCTTTTTAAATTGTATTTTTGTTTTATAGGTCCTGGGTGATTTATGCTTTAAAGAGCTTCTGTTTTGATATGGTTCCAGGATTTGTTTCAAGATTTAGAGCTTCTTTTAGCAGTTCTTGTAGTGAAGGCTTGATAGTGGCAAATTCTCTCAGGATTTGTTTGTCTGAAAAAGGCTGTATCTTTCCTTCATATATGATGCTTAGTTTCACTGGATACAAAATCCCTGGTTGATAATTGTTTTGTTTGAGGAGGCTGAAGTTAGGGTCCCAATAACTTCCAGCTTGTAGGGTTTCTGCTGAGAAATCAGCTGTTAATGTGCTGGATAGGTTTTCCTTTATAGGTTACCTGGTGCTTTTGTCTTACAGCTCTTAAGATTATTTTCTTCATCCTAACTTTGGACAACCTGATGACAGTGTGCCTAGGTGATAACCTTTTGGGGATGAATTTCTCAGGTGTTCTTTGTGCTTCTTGTATTTTGATGTCTAGGTCTCTGGCAAGGCCAGGGAAGTTTTCCTTGATTCATCCCCCAAATATGTTTTCCAAACTTTTAGATTTCTCTTATTCCTCATGAACACCAATTATTCATAGGTTTGGTTGTTTAACATAATCCCAGACTTCTTGGAAGCTTTGTTCGTATTTTCTTATTCTTTTTCCCTTGGCCTTGTTGGATTGGGTTAATTTGAAGATCTTGACTACAAGCTCTGAATTTTTTTCTTCTACTTGTTCAATTCTATTCTTGAGACTTTCCAGAGCATTTTGCATTTCTATAAGTGTGTCCAATGTTCCTTGGAGTTTCGATATTTTCTTTTTGCTATCTATTTCCTTGAATATTTCTGTCTTCACTTTTTTTTTTTTTTTTTTTTTTTTTTTAGGTTTTCTTACACTGGAGTTTGCCTTTCTCTGATGCTTCCCTGATTAGCTTAATAACTAACATCCTGAATTCTCTTTCAGATCAATTAGGAATGTCTCCTTGGTTTGAATCCATTGCTGGTGAGCTAGTGTAGTTTTTGAGGGTGTTAAAGAGCCTTGTTTAGTTATATTACCAGATGGTTTTCTAGTTCCTTCTCATTTGGGTAGACTTTTTCAGAGGGAAGGTCTAGAGCTGAAGGGCTGTTGTTCAGATTCTTTTGTCCCATGAGGTGTTCTCTTGATGTAGTACTCTCTCCCGTTTCCTATGGATGTGGTTTCCTGAGAGCCAAGCTGCAGTGATGGTTATCTCTCTTCTGAGTCTAGCCACCCAGCAAGTCTGCCAGGCTCCAGGTTGGTGCTAGGGTTTGTCTGCACAGTGTCCTGTGATGTGAACCATCTATGGATCTCTCAGCCATGGATACCAGCACAGTATTTAGGGTGTCTCCCGGGTCCTGCAGGAGCAGTTTGTTTCCTTCAGAGGGTCTGTGGGTCATCTCTGGATCCCTGATTTATTCTTGCAGTTGTTCTTGAGCTAAAATTCACGATGCAAGTCTGTACACACTGCTCGGTTCATCCAAGTCAGAGCTGCAATGTCAACACTAGGAATTCTTACACTCTGAGAAAAAGGCCACATTTCAGACACAGAGAAGGCAGTCATCTGCAAGTCAAAGAGAGAGGTGTTAGCAGAATCAAAGTTGCTAGCACCTTGACCTCAGGCTTCTAGCCTCCACAATTGAGAGAAACAAATTTCCTGTTGTTTAAGCCATCCAGTCCATGATATTCTGTTATGGCATCCTGAGCTAGTACATACCCCTAAGTTTCTCGTTTGAGCAAGTGGTTAGTTATATGATGGTGGCAATTACTAAGATGAAGCACACCAGGAGATGTCCAGGTTCATAGGAAAAAAATGAGGAAATGAGGAAATTGAGACCCCCCCAAAATTAAAATAACTTACATATGTTCCCCAAATTGAAGCCTGAATAATTCCAAATTTTATATTCTTAATTAGTATGCTAGTATAGGGTAAGTAGGGCAGGAGAAAAATTTATTTCATTATGAGCCCTAGATCTAAATTATAATTTTAATTTTTAAAAGCATGTTTCCAATTTAATTACATAATGAAAAAGAGAAATCATCTAGACGAGTAAGTGCTGCTGCCTTTGGTATCACTACCCTAGAAACAGGAACCTGAGCTTATCTAGCTTCAGACAGTGAAACCCAAAAGCTGCACTTGACTGTGTTTTCTATGGAGGTGGAGAAAATCTGCCTTTTGATTGTTGATCTCCTCAGCACTGCCACTAACCATTGTTAACATGCTTATGACCTTTGAAGCATCCCTAACCCCTTGATGCTGTACACCAAAGACACAGCTGCCACATATTATGAACCAGATTGATTCTAAACTCAACAAAGTATGGTAGAAGTTGTGGTTAATACTGAGTAATCTAGATGAGCAGGTTAGCTTTGAATACGGCCTACCTTTCAACTAAATCTCTCTCTGTCTCTGTCTCTGTCTCTGTCTCTGTCTCTGTCTCTCTCTCTCTCTCACACACACACACACACACACACACACACACACTACGTGAAGGTTGTTTCCAAACAACCTGTGTAGGTGAAAACATTGGACTGGGATTTTTTACTTTCCCATTTTTCAGCTTAGTGTCTCTGGTACCTGTAATTCTCACTCCAGCTCTTTTGCCCTACTTGGGGACACTGCTATACATTCTGAAATTCCTTTTAGGAATAGAAAAGTAGAACATATGCCTTGTTTATTGCTACCAACTCTAAGCAATAAATTGTCTAAATATCCAATCATGCTGTGTCTTGTCAAGTACAAAGATGGTTAATGATAGAATCTGTAGTAATAGCATGTTGAAAATTTTTATTCCTGAAGGATTAAAATATATTTCAGAATCTCCGAAATATTTTATAGAATCTTACTGAGCACAATGGCATGTCTATATAGCAGATAGTGGAGAGAGAAACACAAGAACAGTGTAGTCTCACTCTATTGTCAGTCTGGAGTGCAGTCGTGCCATCTTGGCTCACTGCAACCTCTGCCTCCCAGGTTCAAGCAATTCTCCTGCCTCTCAGCCTCCTTAGTAGCTGGGACTACAGGCATGCACAACCACACCCAGCTATTTTTTTTTTTTTTGTATTATTAGTAGAGATGGGTTTTCACCATTTTGCCAGGATGGTCTCGATTTCTGGACCTCGTGATCCACCTGTCTCATTCTCCCAGAGTGCTGGGATTACAGGTGTGAGTCACTGTGCCCGGCCTATTCTCATTTTCTAGAAAGGGAAGCTGGAGAACAAATAAGATAAGGGCATTGTTGAAGAAGCAGAGGAAAACAGTATAGCAGCTAAAATTAATATTGTGGGTTGTTTTCCTTCTTACTGTCTAAAGGGTTTCAGACAGATCCTAGCATATAGTAAGAAAACTATAAGTGGCAGGTAATATTATTAGTTTGTATTTCCTTTCCAAAGGGTGTGTATGTTTCCAGTTACCTCCTCTACAAAGATAATATTTTATCCTTTGTTAAAGGAAGTCCTTCTTTATTTCTTTATTATTTATTGGTTCATTTTTATTTTATTTTATATGAGTTCTTTATTGAATTGAAAAAGAAAACATCTACATTTTTGTAGTGTAAAATTAATATGGTTTCATTATAGAATATGTAAATATTACAGACAAGCACAAATATATTTCCTTTTAGTCTTTGTTAAAAGTACTAGTAGAGATGTAGGGGAAGAATCCAAAGCATGTTTTCCTTTCTTTCCTGCACAGTTATTCAACACAGCATGGAATGCTTCAGGGTCACCAAAAGGTATATGGAATTCTCTCCACCAGCAAAGTGATTCTACAGCAGACACCAACTAGGTTTCCTCTAACTCAATTTAATTTTGACATAGGCTATCTGGAGATAGCATCAGTCAGATTCCACAGGTAGAGAGCTCAGTCCCATAAGACTTCCTCCCACTTTGGATGCCAGCTGCAAGAAATAGGTTGTCACCTGTACCTCTGACTGACCAAGACTTCTAAGAGCCCCTCCTCAAGTTTGATTAATTTACAAGAGCAGCTCACAGAATTCAGAGAAATGCATTATTTATATCTACCAGTTTATTGTAAAGGATATTAGAAAGGATACAGATGAACAGCCAGGTGGTAGAGATGCATAAGGCAAGATATGTGAGAAGTGAAGAGATTCCATGCTTTCTCTGGCACCCTCCAGGGACAACTACATGTTCAGCAATCAGGAAACTCCCTGAACCCTGTCCCTTTGGGTTTTTATAGAGGCTTCATTATGTAGGTATGATTGATTATACCACTAGCCACTGGTGATCATCTTAACTTTTAGCCTCTCTTCCCTTCCTCGAGATTGGGAAGTGGGGCTAGAAATTAACCTCTAATCCTGCCTTGGTCTTTCTTGCTACTAGCCACCATCCTGAAGCTATCTGTGGACTCCCAGACACCAGTCATCTCATCAGCAAACAAAAGTCACTCATCGCTCTAAAAATTTCAAGGATTTTAGAAGCTGTGTTTCAGGAAACAGGAATAAAATTAAATATGTATTTCTTAATATCATGTATGCATATGCAGATTGTCTTCTTTATTTAAAGATTTGAGCCATACTGTTAACAATGGTTCACATCCTATTTTTTTTCACTTAATATTTGGTCTTTCATTTTACCTTTTTTTTCTCTCCTTTTGGTTTCTGACTTTCAGTATGTACTTCAGTGCCTAAGGGAGTAGAGCCAGTGTCACAGTCACAGAGAACAAACGGTAGTAAGAATTTTTATTAGCGCGTGTTCCCATTTGCATGCTTCCAACACTTGCTCAGAGAAGGAAGAAGCAGAGAGAAAAGAGTGTGGATGTAGTGAACCTGCTTCAAACACAAGCTTCCTGCAATTTCCTACTTTGTACCATGTATGAGTACAGCAATACTGAAACTCATAAAGGACAATGAAAAGGAAGCATGACCAAGGATAAGGATGGAAAAAAATCTGTGCAAGGGCATGCGTTCTCTCCATCACTGCTCAGATATGCCATGCAGTTTCAACTCATGCCTCCTACCAGATCATATGGAAAATTGAGACATAGTCATTAAGGGGACACAATGGAAAATACATGTGAATGCTCCTGCAGTGACTTCCTCATTTCTTAGTGATTGTGAAACTAGAAACTGTAGATGACTTCAATAGTGTAGCTTTTTACCAGTTGATGCTGTCTTTATGAAAAGCTTAGTTTACATCTCCCATAAAACTTGAAATAAAGAATCAGCATTTCAGAGAATGCTTTAAAATTTTGAAATTTCTTTCATTTAGATTAATTTACTCTACCTCCTATTAATTTCATAGGCATTTATAATTTCAGACATGAAAGGACTCTTTCATTGATCTACCCTGTTCACTTTTATGGGTGAAAAACCTGAGGGTTGGAGAGGTTAAGTGATTTGTCCAAGGTTACAGTCCCCTGGCTGCTACTCCATTTTGTTTTCCACTACATCATTTTGTCTCTGTCACCTCTGATGACATCTGATGGGTGAGGTTTATTGCCTAGGATAGACAGGGGGTAGGCAGTATCCATTCATGATTTTTGAGATTGCTCAAGTTTTCTAAATCTCAATTAAATCTTTCCTTCCATTAGTTTCTATATAAAACTGGTACAATCACAATCATTTATTTTCCTTCAGACTAAATACCATTAGAGGACCTGGGCATGGGCAATATCCAAATGCTAATTCTTTCTTTCCTTTGGTGTATTTCTGGGTTTCTCTGAGATTCTTCCAGTTGGGAAATACAGTCACACTTCCCTGGAGATGATGAGGCAGGACATCTCCAGCATCCCAGATGAAGGCAAGTTATACTGGACAGGAAGCCCTCTTTAGTAGCATCCTTTTATAAGATAGTTCATAGCTGGTTATTTTTGTGGGGTTCACATATGTCCTACAAGATAATGCAACTTTGCCCTGCCCATGATTAAAACACAAATCATTCCCATGCAGAACTTTCTCTCTGCATTCTATCAACGCTAGCCCTCATTAGTCATGATTTTTGTCTTCAGATATTTTATAAGCATATGTCAAGTAACAGTCCTTACATGCTCAAATGAAAGGTAATACATGCCATGCTCTTGATGTGTGTCCTACCGTAATTTGATGTGAGATGATGGCAGGGGCAGTGAGTTGATTATGATACCACTGTTTTCCCCTCTATAATGTGAAAATACTTGAGTTGGTAACTTTGGTTCAAATCTCACGTTTACATATAAAATTTAGTTGGAAAATTTAAAACAAAGTGAGCTACAGTGAAGAGAATCTACTTTCATTAGGTTAAACTAATAGTTACAGTGCCAAACTTGGACTACAGTTAGAATAAAATAACCACTGCTATCCAGTCATCCAAAGTTTGCTAAAAGTTGTTACTCACCTAATGTTGGTATTTGTAATTTGTCATCACATATTAATATGATTAATTTTACTCAAAAGTCCTTATCTTGGGAAAAACCCAGAATTCTTAAAAAAATTTTAGCCTAACAGGGACAATTGAGTCTGGAATGGAATGGATCTCCACATATACATAAAATCACCAACTCTATGTGGCATCCATTTTTATGGCAGCAAAACCATGTTCTCAATGAAGGGAGAAAATCTTTGAGACAGTTTTTAAAAAGCAGCTGCATTTGGAGTATACAAAGTCTCTCTCTCTCTCTCTCTCTCTCTCTCTCTCTCTCTCTCTCTGTGTGTGTGTGTGTGTGTGTGTGTGTGTGTGTATGAACATTCTTCTCAATTACTTACAGATTCCATATTTTAGATTATATAGCAGGTCCAGGTATCTTGGCCAGAGGGGAAAACAAACATATTTTTTAAACTAGTCTGACTGTCTTGGTGTGACTTGAAAAAGGAAACAAAGCAAAACAATGCCAAAGCAAAATAAGGAAAACTGGTATTCAGTTAAGGCAAAGTTAAGTAACTGGTCAACAAATATTTTTTGAATACCTGCTATGTGACCAGCAGTATTTTAGACTTTGGGGATATAGTAGCTAGTAAGTGAGATGATGTCCTTGCTCACAAACATGAAGAAAACATATGTCATTGAATTAGATAGGAATGAAGAAGGACCTACTTTAGATTGAGAGGTCAGAGTAGATGTATATGAAAAGGGGACATTTGAGCTTGGACTGGAATGGCAACAAAGAAGTAGCTTTGTAAAAACATGAGACAGAGAATTATAGGCAGAATAAAGGAAAAATGCAAAGGCTGTATGAGAAATGTGAAGAAGGCTGTTGTAGCTGCATTGTAGTAAATGAGGGGGAGACTGTTACAAAATGAGGTTAAAGAGGTAGGCAGAGGCTGGGTGTGGTGGCTCACGTCTGTAATCTCAGCACTTTTGGAGGCCAAGGCAGGTGGATCACTTGAGGTCGGGAGTTTGAGACCAGCCTGGCCAACATGGTAAAACCTGGTGTCTACCAAAAATACAAAAATTAGCTGAGCGTGGTGGTGAGTGCCTGTAATCCCAGCTACCAGGGAAGCTGAAGCAGGAAAATCACTTGAATCCAGGAGGTGGAGGTTGCAGTGAGCCAAGATCACACTGCTGCACTCCAGCTTGAGCAATAGAGCGAGACTCAGCCTCAAGGAAAAAAAAGGGGGTGGGGTAGGCAGAAATTAGGTCTATAGGACTTGAAGTGATATGCAGTTTGATTTTATTGTTATGTACCCCACTGGAATATTTTGAGGAGGAGAGTGTTTTGTGAATTACATTTTTAAAATATTTCTTTTACTCTATACAGATTGGAATACAGGGAGTCAAACTAGAAAGGAAGACAACATTTAGGATTTTGTTGCAGTAGTCCAAGTGAGAAATTACGGCAGCTTGGACTGGATGATAGACATCAAGACTTGTGGTCAAATTCAATTTATATTCTTGGCCAGAGTAAATAGGACTTGATAATAGATTACATGTAGAGATTTTGTGAGAGGAGGAACAAAGTCATAATAAAGTCAAGATTTTGCTTGACCTAATGATGCCAATTATTTAGATGAAGAAGACTGTGGAGGAAAACTTTTTGGAGGGGAGAGAAATCAGGAGTTCTGCTAAATTTTAAGTATCTATTAGAAAACTGTAGTTGGAATTAAACATAAATTACTGTTTACATCTCCTTCATCCCCCCTACCCCAAGACACGTTGCAACAGTTTTGGACCATGTAGGCATTATTTTTAATATTGTTCTTGTGTATTCAGAATCTTAGATTTTCAAATAAAATGCAGTTCAATATATTATACTTTGACATGTTTTCTGATAATAGTATAATTCCATAAAGTTAAATTTGGATTTTATAAGAAATCTTATAAGATACATTCAGGTCATATGGAAATATGAAGTTTTTCATATGGAAAAGAGATTTGTCAATGTAAACAGAATAATAACTACTGTATTAATGTAAACTTAACTTTGGTTGTTGGGATTGCTTAGCTAACTCTTCAGTGTTTAGAAGCCCCTACTCATAAAATAGCAATTAACCAACTAACATTTTCCCCCTCTCATCAAATAACAACATTCATTTGTAGCTAAAAACTCCTGAGTTGGTGCTGCTTTAGCAGAAAGGTTGTTTAATAGTTCTCCTAAATATGTGTCCACAAATTAGGCCTAGTAGTTGTATATAAAGTGTAGATAACATTGGCAATAAGTAATCACTAAAGTCATGACTTTTATAATAATAAGTACTTTCACCATCTTTTCTTACTGATCATTCTGTGTGAAACTCACCCTTTTAAAAATTTTTTCGCTCCTTGTGGAACCATTCATAAAAACATACATGTTCCAATTACCATCTTATGTCAGTCTTAAAGAGAGGAGGCTGAATTGTCCCTTTGGACTGAATCTTTGTACTTTCAAATTATCTAAAATACAATTCCTTTAGTCAAAATAGCATGCAGGATGGATAAGAAAGCACATATTAGCCTCTGTGGGTGACTTGTTAGAAAAGAGTAGGAAATAAGTGAGCTAATGCTGTGGTGAGTTTGAAGCATTCTCATTCCATTGGATGCTATGTTGTAGGCCTTTCTTTTTTTCCTTCTTTTATTAGCTTGAAGTCACATTAGAAGATGTCTTAAATCCATGTTTTATTACATCTACTAGCACTCTTTGTGAATAGCCTAAGGGAGTGCATCTGGCTCAGTTCTCAAATTAAAACTCCTTCTTAAACAGAGAAGCTTTCTTCAAATCTATTATAATTCTTATTGAGGCTCTGAAAATAATACCCCAAAGTATGGAGCTTAGGCATGCTAAGTACTTCAAACTAAAGGAGATTGGAAGGTTTCAGCAGCAAGTTCTCACTGACCTTCTCCTGCCTTCCTGTATTTTGTTCCTCTTTCTCCTCTGAAGTGAGTCACAGAAGCCAGAATTCTTATTCCTTAAGATGGGTCATAGAAACAGATTTCCTCTCCCCCAAAACAAGCCATAAAACTTAGAATTATTACTCTAGCCTTCCCTAGCCTTACTGTATAGGAGCTGACCATAAATAAATTCTTGGCCTTACCTTGTCTCACAGTAGGGCATAAGATCCTCATTTCAGAGTGGTCCTTCTCTAAACCCAGGAGGAAGAAATGCTACACAGAGAGGCAAAGAAGAATATGAACAGACAGGCTTTTGTGGGTTTTCCTCCATCAGTTTCTTACCATTAGGTTATACCCTTTTGTCCAATCACATTTCTACATGGTTCTCCATTCTTTTCAAATCTAAGAATAAAAATGGTCATATTTCCCTAGGTCTTTGGGTCTTCGTTTCTGAAGTCTCCTATGTCACATGAAGCTTTGATTAAATAAATTTGTTAGGCTTTTCTGCAATTAACCTGTCTTTTGCTGTAGCAGTAACAGTCAGCCATGGCCCTTATGACAAGTGAGACAAGGTGTCACATCTCTCCATTCCTACATTCTCGAGAAGAAAAAAAATACAGAGAAGCACATGAAAATACCCCATACTTGCCATACTTGGAGACCCTCACTTAGTAAGCTTTGGGAAGCACAGAAGGCATATCAACCTTTCAGTGAGAAATCTTTTAGGCTCATGTCTTCCCCCAGACTGCAACCAAAGGGAAACTCTCAGAAAACTATATCAAGAAAGGTACAAAAATGGTGTTATTAACAAGCCCTTGACATGCGTCTGTAAATAAAAGTTGATCATTTCACATGTGGTCTTGGCTTGAGAAGGATGTAATTTGGGATTAAAAATAAATATAATGGAGCATACATCCTGATCGGAAACATTCAAATGCACAGCTAGAAACAAACACTGTAATCTGAAAGTATAATTAAGATTTACCATCTCTATTTATAGAATACAAGAATAGCAAATTCATTGTTTTTAAATGCAAAGGTTCAGAAAGTGTGAGGAAGAGAGGAAATATTAACTATGAGTAAAATGGCATACAGCACATCAAGCAGCTGTATCTGAATTTAGGATTAAGACAGCAATGGGGGGAACTGAATTATAACTAAAAATTATACACACAAAGGGAAAAGTATTTCAATAAATGCCAACAAAATACTCCTTAATCTAAGAGAACTACTCTTTCCTTAAGTAAACATGTCTGCTGAGATACAGAGCATTAATGGGTAGGTGTTTAAAACAAAACAACTGTGGAAATGAAGTGGACAATGTTTTCTTGCAAGTGTATGATTTGCAATGGTAATGAAGCCCCTTTTTCCACAAACCCCATTACTTAGTAGTCATTAAGTGAAGGGCTCTTCCAAATACACATGGACAGGCCAATTGCGCTTGTTGACAGAAAAAGCCTTGCAAATGAGCACATTGCTGCTCTGAAAGAGACTTAAATAAATTTTAATTTTTCATACTCTTAAACCCTTACAATATTAATAATAATCAGATAAAGGAAGTTTAAGTGATTAACCAAATCAATTTACACTTCAAAACGCTGAAATTGTGTGGCTGAGCTACTTGGATCAGATATTGTTAGGATTAGTACTTTGGAACATCCCTGAGGAAACAGTGATGTGATTTCTTGTGTTTTGTATATATTTTATAATATTTTTTATTCTGTCAGTAGGCTAGCCTTGTAATCATGTTCTATAGTCAGTTAATGAAAACTAGAGGAAAAAATCAATTACAGAGATATTTCAGAAGGGATAGATGAGAGCTTTTTTCGTTGTTTCCTTTTTGACAAATGAATTTACAAAGAGCCTTTTAGTGCCATCACTAGTCCTCTTCCAGGAAGGGCTCCTGAGCTTTGAATTCTCCTGCAAAGAAGGCAGCAACTTGTGCCTAGGTTTAGAGGAAATAATATACAATGTGTATCCCTCCCCAGACCTTTGCTGGCATGGGGTTTTAGTCCAAGGACTGTTTCCTCTCTTATTAATGTGACTGGTTTGGGGAATACCACAGAAGCTTTTATTTGACAGTGTTCTTTTTCACACCCAAATAAGAACTGTTTTTCAGAATTGTGTTAAGTAAGAAGTTATTGACATAGTCATTTACAGTTAAAGACTTTCTTAAACTCTTTAATAATTTGGGAACTTAAAGACAATTTTATGTCTAATTGATGTTTAATGTTTGCCTCACAAATGTAGCAGGATTATGGGAAGTAGAGCTCAGCAGGATTCTCTTGGTTGCTTTTACTTCTGAATTCATTAAGATAATCATGTATGTGAGAAGTTAATAAGAGTGAAGTACAGTTAGTGCTGGCAAAGGCACACAGTACATGCTTTTAGGATGCACATAAACTTTAGGATGAATTTGGTAGGCAAAATTGTTACCTGCAAGATTTCCCTCAATAATTCCCAGGACTTTGTATGTACCTTACGTACTACCTTTGATAACAAAAGAGACTTTGCCATGGTTCCATTACTAATCCGTTTATTTTAAAATCGGGATATTATCTTGGATTACCTATGGGGTGAGTGGGGTGGGACAACAAAATCACATGAGCCCTTAAAAGCAGGCAGAAAGAAAAGGAAAGAGATTTGAGGTGTAAGAAGTTTTCCACATTGCTGATGGGTTTGAAGATGAAACAAGCCATGAGCCAAGGAAGACAAGTGGTCTCTAGAAGCTGAGAACAAAGCCTAGCTGACAACCAGCAAGAATGTGGGAGCTCTGTTCTATAGCTGCTTGGAAGTGAATTCAGACAACAGCCTGAATGATCCTGGAAGCAGATTCTTCCTTAGAACCTTCAGAAAGGCCATTGGCTAACACCTTGATTTTGGCCTTGTGAAACTCCAGGCAGAGTACCCAGGCCACCCTAACTGGCCTTATATGCTAGAGAACTGTCAGATAACAAACAGTTGCCATTTTAAGCCAGTGATTGTAGTAATTTGTTATAGCAGTGCTAGAAAACTGATACAAAGCCGTATGTTGATACTAGTAACACATAGACTGCCTATCAATAGCTATAGGATCTGCCACTGCATCTGATTCTTTTCTTTTGTCTGATACCTGGCAAACCCATTCCATGAGCCCCAGATCATGGGGTTCTGGTTCCCTATGATACTTGGTGATCTTTTACCTGATACCTTATACTTTGCTACCCCACTTAGCCACTATCTCTTTACCATGTACCATAGACACTTCCCAGGTCTGCTACTAGCCTCTATTTCTACTCCAGTCTGGCCACAACAAATAAAAGTATTTTCCCATGCAATTTAAACAGGATTCACAACTTAATAGAGACAAGTCCATTTTTTAAAAAATTTTAAACTCTTTATTTTGAATTTTTTTAAATTGCATTTTAGGTTTTGGGGTACATGTAAAGAACATGCAAGATTGTTGCATAGGTACACATGTGGCAGTGTGATTTGCTGCCGTCCTCCCCCTCACCTTTATCTGGCATTTCTCCCCATTATTTTGAAATATTTTTAGATTTATGGAACAGCCACAAAGATAGTAACATTTAATGATTTTTTTAAAAAATAGATTTTGAAGGCTGATTAGGAGTTTGAGAATTGGCAGATCAGTTGTGCTTAGATGACGTAATATATTGAAGTGTAGTATCAATAAACTTTAAGTTGGCTTAGACATGACTAGTTGGAAGAGCACCATTTTACTTTTCTAACTCAGGGTCCATTGCAATAACAGTGGCAACCTCAGTTGTACTTTGTCATCTAGTGCAAAAGAACATTAGATAAGGGGTCAGGAAGGGAAAATAACACATACTTACATTGCTTAAACCGTAAATTAAAAGTAAAACATATAAAGGGTATAGATGCACAGACCTAATTTTTTTAAGTGTGTGGAAAATCTCTTTATGGAAGAGAGTGAACTGTTTGCTCATCTTTCTGTAATGGTTTTCAAGTTGTCGTTTGTCATGTATTATGACACATGCATCTTTGCACGCTGACAAACTGCACTAAATTCCATTTGGTTGGGTATGGAGATGCTAATGTGGAATACAGGAAAACAGAGGTCACCGTTCAGTGCTTCTACACGACACAGTGTACTTTAATTAAAAACAAACAAAAAAACTACATAAGCAGCCTGCTGCCTCTGATGTCTTCCTTGCAGGCAGAGGCAAAAAGGTATTGGTGGTGATTGTCTCCATGGGAACCTTTCTTCTCATCGTCAAGATTCAGAGTAGGGATGTAATGTTGAAAGAAGATGGTTTTGGCTCTGGAATGGGGAAAAGAACTGAAAAATTCAGGGGTGTGGATATGGAACGTGATCAAGTTTCCAACCTGTACTGCGGAAGAGATTGGTTATGTTCTTGATAACAGTTGGTTTCTGAATCATCCAGAAACACTCAGTTCATTGTTTTAATCCAGTGGTTTTCACTGAAAAGCTGTTCTGGCTAAAAAATGAACTTGACTAGTATACAAGAACAAGGTTTACTATTAGCAAATTTAGAGTCAGTTAAGGTACTGTTTGTAGTTTTTTGTGTGTAGGACAACTTTTTTAAAAGAATTTTTTTATTTTTTTGAAACGGAGTCTTGCTCTGTCACCCAGGCTGGAGTGCAGTGGCATGATCTCGGCTCACTGCAACCTCTACCTCCTGGGTTTAAGAAATTCTCTGCCTCAGCCTCCTAGGTAGCTGGGATTACAGGTGTGTGACACCATGCCCAGATAATATTTGTATTTTTAGTATAGATGATGTTTCACCATCTTGATCAGGCTGATATGAAACCTGCCTTGCTCTCCCAAAGTGCTGGGGTTACAGGTGTGAGCCACCGTACCCGGTCTAAAAAATTTTTTATTCAGACACCATATTCCTTCTTCTTGAGGCCCATTATTTTGTGAATTTATTTTTTAATGTTGAATGTTCCTGAGGAAGTTGAAGTAGATAATTCACTTTATGTTAGTAAAATCCATGCTTTTTAAAATTGATAAGCATGACTGTAATAAAGAAAAAGGAGAATACATTCAAACACTTCATTAAGAGTAGGTGATAGAAATGTAAATAGGAGACCAATGAATGCATTCCTTGTATTTTTTTTAATTTTTAAAAATTATTTGGAATTTTTGTGGATACATAATAAGTGTATTTATTTACGGGTTACATGAGATGTTTTGATACAGGCATGCAATGCATAATAATCACATCAGAGTAAATGCGTTATCAATTACCTCAAGCATTTGTCTTTTGTGTGACAATCCAATTAATACTCTTTTAGTTATTTTTATATGTACAATAAAATTGACTACAGTCACATTGTTGTGCTATTAAGTTCTTAATCATTCTTTCTATTTTTTTTTTTTTTTTTTTTTTGGTACCCATTAACAATCCCTGCCTTCCCCACAACTCCCATTACAATTCCTAGCCTCTGGCAGCCCTCCTTATACTCTCTATTTCCATGAGTTCAGTTGTTTTAATTTTTAACTCACACAGATGAGAACATGTGATATTTGCTTTTCTGTGCCTAGCTTATTTCACTTAACATAATAATGTCAAACTCCAGCCACATTCTTGCAAATGACAGGATCACATACCTTTTTATGGATTAATAGTGCTCCATTGGGTATATGTACCACATTTTCTTTATCTATTAATTTGCTGATGGACACTTAGGTTGTTCCAAAATGTAGGCTATTGTGAATAGTGCTGCAAGAAATATGGGAGGGCAGGTATCTCTTTGCTATATTAATTTCCTTCCTTTTGTTTATATACCTAGGAGAGAAATTGCTGGATCAAGGGTAGCTCTATTTTTAGGTTTTTCAGGAACATCCAAACTGTTTTCTGTAGTGGTTGTAATACTATATATTCCCACCAAGAGTATACAAGGGTTCCATTTTCTCTGTATCCTCTTCAGCTTTTGCTATTGCCTGACTTTTGGATAAAAGCCATTTTAACTGGAGTGAGATGATATTTCATTGTAGTTTTGATTTGCATTTCTCTGATGATGAATGATGTTGATAACCTTTTCATTCACCTGTTTGCCTTTTGCATGTTTTCTTTTGAGAAAGGTCTATTCAGATCTTTTGCCCCATTTAGAGCAGATTATTAATTTTTTTTTCCTATGGAGGTGAGTTCCTTATATATTCTGGCTCTAAATCCCTTTTCAGATACATAGTTTGCCAATACTTCCTCCCATTCGGTGAGTGGTTTCTTTACTTTGTTGATTGTTTCCTTTGTTGGGAAGAAACTTTTTAATTTGATTTGATCCCATTTATCCATTTTTGCTTTGGTTGCCTGTGCTTGTGGAGTATTACTTAAGAAATCTTTGTCCAATCCAATGTCTGAAGACTTTGCCCCGTGTTTTCTTGTAGTAGTTTAATAGTTTGAGGTATAAGAATTAAGTCTTTAATCCATTTTGATTTTTGTACATGACAAGAAATAAGGGTGTAGTTTCAGTCTTCTGTATATCAATATACAGTTTTCCCAGAACCATTTAGTGAAGAGACTGACTTTTCTTCAATGCATGTTCTTGGCACATTTGTTGAAAACAGTTCACTGTAGATGTATGAATTTGTTTCTGGATTCTCTATTCTGTTCCATTGTCCTATATGTCTGTTTTTATGATAGTACCATGGTATTTGTTTACTATAACTCTACTGTATAATGTGAAGTTCAATAATGTGATTCCTCCAGTTTCCCAACCCACCCCCACCCCCGCCCCACTTAGGATGGCTTCAGCTATTCTGGTAAATTTTAGAACTTTTTTGCTATTTCTGCAAAGAATGTCATTAGCATTTTGACAGAGATTGAATGGAATCTTTAGATTGCTTTGGATAGTGTGGACATTTTAAGAGTATTGATTCTTCTAATTCATGTACATAAAATGTATTTCCATTTTTTGTGTCTTTCGTTTCTTTCATCAATATTTTATGTTTTTCATTGGAGAAATCTTTTGTTTCTTTGGTTAGGTTAATTCCTCGATATTTTATTTTATTTTTAGCTATTATAAATGGGATTAAATTATTTATGTCTTTTTCGATTGTTCACTGTTGGCATACAAAAATGCTACAGACTTTTGTATGTTGATTTTCTATCCTGCAAGCTTACTGAATATATGTATCAGTTCTAATGGATACTTTGTGCAATCTTTAGATTTTGTGAAATATAAGATCATATCATTTGCAAACAAGGATAATTTGAATTTCTTCCCTTTGATTTTGAACACTCTTTGTTTCTTTTTTCTGATTGCTAGCTTGGATTTCCAGCACTATGTTGAATAAGAGTGCTGAGTGTCTTGTCTTGTTTCAGATCTTAGAAGAAAGGCCTTCAGACTTTCTTCATTCATTATATTACTAGTTGTTGGTCTGTTGTTTCACGGCTTTTATTATGTTGTGATATGTCCCTTCTCTACCCAGGTTTTTTGTGTGTTTTTGTCATGAAGACATGTTGAATTTTTTAAAATGCTTTTTCAGCATCAATTGAAATGATTATATGGTCTTTGTCCTCCATTCTGTTGACATGATATATCACATTGATTGATTTTGACATGATGAACTATCACTGCATTCCTGCAATGAATCGTACTTGATTATGATGAATGATTTTTAATATGTTGTTGAACTCTGTTTGCTATTACTTTGTTGAGGATTTTTGCATCAGTATTAATCAGGGATATTGACCTATAGATTCCTTATTTTGCTGTGTTTTTGTCTGGCTTTGGTATCAGGATAATACTGGCCTCGTAGAATGAGTTTGAATGTGTTCCCTCCTCCTTCATTTTGGAATATTTCAAGTAGAATTGGTGTTGGTTATTCTTTAAATGATGGGTAGAATTAAGCAGTGAAGCCATCTCATCCTCAGCTTTTCTGTAATGGAATTTTTATTATGGGTTTCGTCTCATTACTTGTTATTGGTCTGTTCAGGTTTTGGATTTCTTCCTGGTTCAGTCTTAGTAAGTTCTGTGTGTTTAGAAATATTTTTTTTCTCTAATTTATTTAGTTGCTCATAGTAGCCAGTAATGATCCTTTAAATTTCTGTGGTATCATTTGTATTGCTTCCTTTTTTTTTATTATTTTTTTAATCTCTGATTTGATTTCTTTGGGATTTCTCTCTCTTTTTTTAGTCTAGTTAAAGTTGTCAACTTAGTTTATCTTAAAAACAAACTTTTCATTTTGTTGATATTTTATATTGTTTTCTTCATTTCAATTTCATTTATTTCTGCTCTGATCTTTATTCTTTTCCTCTACTAATTTAGTGTTTGGTTTAATCTTGATGTTATACTTCTCTAAGATGCATCATTAGATTATTTATTTGAAGATTTTCCTTTTTTTGATATAGGCACTTATAAACTTCTCTGTGAGTTATGCTTTTGCTGTATCACATAGGTTTTAGTATATTTTGTTTCTATTATAATTTGTTTCAAGAAATTTTTCAATTCCTTCTTAATTTCTTCATTGACCCACTGGTCATCCAGAAACATATTGTTTAATTTCCATGTGTTTGTGTAGTTTCCAAAATTCCTCCTATTATTGACTTCTAGTTTTATTCCATTGTGGTCAGTGAAGATTTTTGATACTATTTCCATTTTCATGAATGTTTTAAGGCTTGTTTTTTGACTTAACTTATAGTCCATCATTGAGAATGATCCAAGTTCTGAGAATAAGAATGTGTATTATGCAGCTATTAGATGAAATGCTCTGTAAATATCTGTTAGTTCCACTTGGTTTATAGTTCAGATTAACTCTGATGTTTTGCTGTTGATTTTCCATCTGAAAGATCTGTCCAATGCTGAAAGTTGGGTGTTAAAATCTCCAGCTGTTATTGCATTGGAGTCCATCACTCTCTTTAGGCCTAATAACATTTCCTTTATATATTGGGGTACTACCATCTTGGGTGCATATTGTATTTACAATTGTTATATTATCTTGCTGAATTGATACCTTTGTCATTATATAATGGCCTTCTTTGTCCCTTTTTAGTTTTTGTCTTAAAATATATTTAGACTGATATAAGTATAGCTACTCCTGCTGTTTTCTTTTGTTTGTTTGTTTCCATTGTCATGGAATACATTTTTCCATCCCTTTATTTTTAGCCCATGTGTATCTTGATGGTTGAAGCGTGTTTCTTGTAGACAATAAATCAATGGGTCTTGTTTCTTTCCATTCAGACATCCTATGTGCTTTGATTGGAGAGTTTAGTCCATTTATTTTCAATGTTATTATTGAAAAGTAAGGACATAATCTTGCCAATTTTTAATTGATTTTCTGTTTTTTTTTTTTTTTTTTTTTTTTTTTTTTTTTTTTTTTTTTTTTTTTTGATGGTCTTCTCTTTCTCTCCTCTTCTTTCATGTCTTTCTTGTAAGGAAAGTGATTATTTTTTCTTCTGGTGGAATGATTCAATTTCTTGCTTTTTATATTATCTGTATCTGTTACTTTTTTTTATTTGGAGTTACCATGAGGCTTGCAAATAATACCTTATAACTTATTATTTCAAACTGATATCAACTTAACTTTGCTTTCATGAAGAAACAAACAAGCAAGCAACAAAAATCTTAATATCTATAATTTAACTTTGCCCATCCTCCACTTTGGCTTTTTTTTTTCTATTTTTACCCTATTATTCTGTCTATGTTGTGAGAAATTTTTGTAGGTATTATTTTTGATTGGTTCATCTTTTAGTCTTTCTACTTAAGGGAAGAGTAGTTTACATACCACAATTGCAGAGTTGTATTATGGTATTCTGTTGTTGTTGTTGTTGTTGTTGTTGTTTTTGTTTACTTACTATTAGCAGTGAGTTTTATGCCTTCAGGTGATTACTTTTTGCTCATTAGATTTTTTTTTTAAATGGTTGAAGAACTCCCTTTAGCATTTCTTATAGGAGAGATCTGGTGTTTATGAAATCCCTCAGCTTTTCTTTTTTTTTTTTTTTTTTTTTTTTTTCTGGAGAAGTCTTTATTTCTCCTTTATGTTTTAAGGATATTCTCACTGGATATAGTATTATAAGATAAAAGTAATCTAAGATAAAAGCACTCTAAATATGTCATGCCACTCTCTTCTGGCTTATAAGATTTCTCTTAAAATCTGCTGCCAGGTATATTAGAGCGCCATTGTATGTTATTTGTTTCTTTTCTATTTCTACTTTTAGGGTCCTTTCTGTATTCTTGACCTTTGGGAGTTTGATTACTAAATGCCTTGAGATAGTCATTTTTGGGTTAAATGTGCTTAGTATTTTATCATAACCTACTTGTTCTTTAATATTGATATCTTTCCCTTGGCTTTGGTAAGTTTTGTTATCCTTTTCAGTAAACTTTCTGACCCTATCTCCTTCTCTACTTCCTCTTTATGACCAAAACCTCTTAAATTTGTCCTCTTTGGACTATTTCCTAGGTTTTTTAGGTGTGCTTCATTCTTTTTCATTTTTTTCTTTTGTGGGGGATGGGGGTGCAGGGCCTTCCCTGTGTATTTTCTAATGGCCTATCTTCAAGCTCACTAATTCTTCTGCTTGATCAATTTTGCTATTAAGATAGTTGGATTCATTATAAAATAAATGAATTACTGAATGCACTTTTACTAACTCTGTTTTTAAATTTTTTTCCCAAGTCTTACCATAATCTGAAATAGCTATGTATCTAGATGCACTAGATTCTGAAGGCTTGATCTGATCTACTAATTTCCTGAGGATTTGAAAGTAGTTCCCTCATCTTTTCTCTTTATTCCTTCTGCTTGTTAACACCACTTAACCTGGTGAGATGCATGGGTTAAGGAAGAAGGAGACGTTTGAATATTTAGGAGTAATGTACACTCTCTTCATTCTTCCTCTGAATTGTGACCTAAGTTGAAGTGTCTTTGGATATACTGAAGTAAGCTTCAAAAGTAGCTTGAGAAAGAAGATACAGCTATGTGGCAAGACTTGCAACTGAGAAGATTTAAAATTTTACCATCTTGTTAGCTTTTCCTTTGGAAAAGGCTTTACAACAGCACATCATTCACATCACTGTGCATTTTCAGAGATTCTCTGATAGGCTACTTTCTAAGTACCTGAGCAAGTCTGCCATTTAGTTTCACAGGGTCTAGAATTTTCAGAAATATTTCAACTTCTTTGATGCTATGTTTCTGAGTCACTTCCTTGCTTTGGCACCTTGTTCATTGTATATCTGTTTAGTATGGGCAACTTTGCAATTTTCTCTCTGACAATCCCCATGATGTCACAGATCTGGCTAGTCATCTAGAATATAAAAATGGAGAAGTGGACCTTGGATTCTAATGTACAAAACATTGTAAATAAAATACCTTCCTCAGTGGCAAGAGAACTGATGGAAAAGCAGATGAAATAGTGCAAACAAAAAAAACAAAATAAACCAAAACAAAGATAAAGGCATATTGCTCATGCAGTACACTTAAATAGTACCCTCTGTCCCCGTACAAACCTGTTATTTTTCTCCTAATGCCACGTGGTAGAGATGAGCAGTTACAGCAGCAATGCAAGTATTGAGAATAAGTCAGGTCAATGGGGGAAAACAGAAAGTGCCATGTAATGAAAAAGTGAAAAGAAATTCTATATAAACTAAAAAGAAAATTAATGAGGTCAACAAGCAGAGAAAGTCAGAAATTTCACATAGTGAAATTAAAATAATAATGCTTAATTTCATATTATTAATATCTAAGAAAATTAAGATATTGAGTTTTAGAATAAGTTTTTATAGGCTGAAAAATTAATATAAACCTGGGGCAAAAAACACAAGAGAAACCTGTGTACCTTGAGGCAGCTGGAAAAAGTTCCAGAGACCAGAGCCTTTGATAATACTAGCCTAAGGCCAACCCAAGTTTGAGGGTTATTTTTTTCTCCTTCCTTCTTGAACATTCTTGTCCTCTGTCTCATCATTAGAGTTTTCTCTCTCATCAATGACAACTAGTCAATCTGGTTAACAAATTTACAATATTGGATTGAAGATACACTGAAAAGAACACAGGCTTTGGCATCAGACAGACTTAGGCTCAGACCTCAATTCTGTCTTTTTCTCATTCATAGTTGTGTTGTCTTAGATTTCTTTCTTAAAATATTTGATATGTTTTAAAATTATTTTTATTTTTATTTAATTTCAATAGTTTTTGGAAGTAGAGGTGGTTTTGTTTCCATAGATGTTCTTTAGTGGTGACTTCCGAGATTTGGAGCGCCTGTCACCCAAGCCGTGTACAGTGTACCCAATATGTAGTCTTTCATCTCTCATCCGCCTCTCACCCTCGCCCCGAGTCCCCAAAGTTCACTATACCATTTTTTTTTTTTTTTTTTTTTTTAAAGACAGGGTTTCACCATGTTGGTCAGGCTGGTCTTGAACTCCCGACCTCAGGTGATCCACCTGCCTTGGCCTCCCAAGTGCTTGGATTACAGGCGTGAGCCACTGTGCCCGGCTAAGAAACTATTTTTTTTATTTTTGTTATTTTTTTCTTCTCTTATTATTTTCTTTCTTTTTTTTTTTTTTTGTTTTTTTTTTTTGAGACAGAGTTTCACTCTTGTTACCCAGGCTGGAGTGCAATGGGGTGATCTCGGCTCATCGCAACCTCTGCCTCCTGGGTTCAGGCAATTCTCCTGCCTCAGCCTCCTGAGTAGCTGGGATTACAGGCACGCACCACCATGCCCAGCTAATATTTTGTATTTTTAGTAGAGACAGGATTTCACCATGTTGACCAGGATGGTCTTGATCTCTTGACCTCGTGATCCACCCGCCTCGGACTCCCAAAGTGCTGGGATTACAGGCTTGAGCCACCGCGCCTGGCTTTACCATATCATTCTGAAATCTTGGCATCCTCCTAGCTTAGCTCCCACTTATAAGTAGGAACATACAATATTTGGTTTTCCATTCCTGAGTTACTATACTTAGACTAATGACCTCCAGTTCCATCTAAGTTGCTGCAAAGGCCATTATTTCATTCAGTTTTATGGCTGAATAGTATTTCATGGCGTATATATACAACACTTGCTGTATCCACTCATTGGTTGATGAGCATTTAGTCTTGTTCCACATTTTTGCAATTGTGAATTGTGCTGCTAAGAAACATGTATTGTGCCTGTCTCTTTTTCATATAATGACTTATTTTCTTTTTTGCAGATACCTAGCAGTGGGATTGCTGGATAGAATGGTAGTTCTACTTTTAGTTTTTTAAAGAGTCTCTGTACTGTTTTTCATAGTGGTTGAACAAGTTTACATTCCCACCAGCAGTGTAAAAGTGTTACCTTTTCACCACATCCTTGACACCATCTATTATTTTCTGCTTTTTAAATTATGGCTATTCTTGCAGGAGTAAGGTGGTATCTCATTGTGGAAATTTGCATTTCCATGATAATTAGTAGTGTTGAGTAGCTTTTCGAAGTTTGTTTAAGGATTGTCCATTCATGTCCTTTTCCCATTTTTGATGGGATTATTTGGTTTTCTTTTCTGGCTAATTTGTTTGAGTTTCTTGTAGATCTGGATATTAGTTCTTTGTTGGATGCAGTTTATGAATATTTTCCCCCACTCCAGGGACTTTCTGTTTACTCTGCTGATTATTGCTTTTGGTGTGCAAAAATTGTTAAATTTATTTAGGTCCCATTTATTAATTTTTGTTTTTGTTGCATTTGCTTTTGAGTTCTTAGTCATTAATTCTTTGCCTAAGCCAAAGTTTGGAAGAGTTTTTTCAGATGTTATCTTCTAGAATTTTTATGGTTTCAGATCTCAGGTTTAAGTCTTTGATACGTCTTGAGTTGATTTTTGTATAACGTGAGAGATGAGGATCCAGGTTCATTCTCCTATATGTAACTTGCCAGTTTTCCCAGCATCATTTATTGTATAGGGTGTCCTTTCCCCAATTTATGTTTTTGTGTGCTTTGTTGAAGATCAGTTGGCTGTAAGTGTTTGGCTTTATTTCTGCTTTCTCTATTCTGTTCCATTGGTCTATGTGCCTATTTTTATACCAGTACTATGCTGTTTTGGGAACTATAGCTTTGAAGTATAATTTGAAGTTGAGATATGTGTTTTAAAAATGAAGATAATTATGTTTACCACACGGCATTGCTGTTAAGGATTAAAGTAATGACTGTAAGGCACCTAGAAGAGTACCTCAAATATAGTAGGTGCTTAATAGATGGAGGTACTCTTTCATACTCAGAATACTCTTCTCATGACTATATTTATAATTTAATGTGACTTTTCAATGCATTATACCAAAAGAATATAAAGTAGATTTCAAGTGCCAGATACAAGTATTTTATGTCATTATGATTTCCAACAGTTTCTTAAGTTTGTACAATGTACTAGGTCTCCTGGTAAGGACTATAATAAAAAATTTTATTTAACATCTAAGCAACCCTATGAGCTAGATGCTGTTAGTATCTCCACATTATGAAATAGGAAACTAAGGTACAAAGAGGTTTAAGTAACTTGGCCAAGATCACAGAACTGCAAAGTGGGACAGGCAAGGCTCTAAGTACTATATCTTACTATACTGTAAGTATACTTACTATACAGTGCTATATCTGAGGTACTCTTCTAGGTGCCTTACAGATATTACACAAGAGCTTCTCTATGCTGCTTAAAGAGAAATGCTCTCCTGAAAAATGTAACCAACATGCTAAGTGTCTACACTTGGTGAATGACTACTGTACTACTCAGATGATCCAGTCAACAAATTAAGATGTCAAGAGTTAAAGCCCATAATGTCAAAAATAGCTACTATTTCTTGAGTACCTGCAGTGTATCAAGTATCATGGTATATACTCCACATATATAATGTTATTTAATGCTTGCAACAGTTCAGTAGTGTAATGTTGATCTCATTTCCATTTTACAGGGTGCAAACATAAAGTTTTAAACAGGACAGTAACTTCCTCAGGATTAAAAGGTTAGTAAGTTGTAGCACTAGAATGCAAAACCCTGGTTGTCTTCTGCTAGGTGGTGTCAAGAATGGCGCATCTTTCTTTCTCATACATGCCTGAGCAGGGGAGAGCAATTCTGTTTAGTCTTCCCATGAATGCTAATGGCTCAGTTCGTAAGTTCAAATTCAACTTCAAGGCCATTTTCCATCAGTGCTAATTTGTGCTAATCATTGGGGTTATTCACTTGAAAGTAGGACTTTGGAAATAAAGCCTTTAATGTTTTCAAAAGCAGAAGAGTATTTCATGAGAGTTTCTTTTTCATTTCTTCTTCTTTTTCTGCCTTTTATTTTATTATGAGTCATACTGCTGGCTAGTTTCACTAAGAATCAACTATAATCTGACTCCTCGTCCAATGATAGCAAAATATATAATACAATGGTTTACGAGGAAAGATTTGGGTTCTACGTTTCTGTTTGATTTTAACTTGTTTGTTGAAATTTGAATATAATTTTTCATAACTATAATAAACCTACACACAAAGTCACAGTTTTTCATCTCATGATTTATGTAATTCACAGGGATTGAGGAACTACACAGTGCCTGAAACTGTTAGACACTAACAGTGCAACTTAAGAAGGACAGATTGTGTTCTTACTCACACAGAACTTCTTGGTTAGCAATAAGACCTACCTAATTCTATTTCTTATTCACTCATTAATGAATTCATTCATTTTTCAGGCATTTATTGAGCAAGTGTTGTGTGTCAGGCATTATGTTAGGTATTGTGGATAAAAACAAATAGTAACTAATGCTTACTGAACACTTACTATGTTTCTAGCATTATTTTAAGTACATTACATGTATGAACTCATGTAGTTATCCCAGAAATCTTTTGATACAGGTCTTGTTATTATCTCACTTTGTGGATGAGGAAACTAAGACATTAACAGATCAAGTAACCTTCCCAAGGTAAATGTGGTAGTACATGGATTTGAACTGAGGCAGTCATTGCAGTGTCTACACTCTTAGCTACCATGTTAAACTGATTAGTGAATGAAAGACAGTCTCTGCTCTTAAGGTGCTCAGAAACGAGTAAAACAAACTAAGAGTTTAAATCAAGCAGTTACAAAACACTATGATTTATGATATAGGATTTGTATACTGTAATGAGACCATGTTATAGGGCTACCTAACATAGTCTGGAAAGTTTCTAATTGGACATATAAGCTGAGACATAAAGAATGAAAGTGGTGAGCTATCAAGGAAAAGGGTACAATAGGATGGGTATATGGGAGAAGATAGGTAGAAGCTCATTTGGAAGACTATTCCAAGCAGAAGGAACGCCCCATGCAAGTGGAAGTTAATTCACTACCATTGGGATATTGACTGTTGTGAAGAGGAGTGTGTTGGCTGAGACTGGAGAATTAATCAGGGTTTAGATTACTCAAGGTTATTTAGGTTATGTCAAGAAATTTGTACCTTATCCAAAGTGTAATACGAATCCACTGAACAAATTTAAGCGAGGGAATGCCAATGGTTTATATTTTTCATATTTCCATTTTTTTAAACAATTGCTCCAGTGTGGAGAATGGAACAAAGAAGCAGAAAGACCAGTTGAAAAGTTGTTCATATAAATCAATAGCTGAATATACTTCCTTCTTCAAAATTTTCTGCAATGACAGATACCTAAGCTTTCTGGTTTCTTTGGCATGCCTTTTTCTATTCCCCAAAAGTATATGCCAGAAGCATGAAAGATTCATTTTTGTCTTAAGATCTAATTCTGGTCATTGTTTCTGAAGGGAAGAATTACGAGTCAGTTCATCTTTGTGGTTCTATCTATTACATTTTTAGTTTAAAGAAAAAAATGTTAATTGAATAAAAATATATGCATTTGGTTTAGCATGACACAGTTAAACAATTTTTTGGGGGGGATATTAGTCTCATTTTACAGATAAACTTTCTTAGGCACAACTGATTAGGAAATAGCTTAGTACAAGACAAAGATAGTACTCAAGTACGATTATCTCTTTGTTTTATCCACACCCTTTGATAAGATGCTATGTGTTGAACATACTTGTTCAAAGATGAAAATGCTGAATAAGCCAAAGATACTGCTGGGAAAGGCAAAATGCAGAATTTAAATATCTGTGTAAAGTAATTGCTTGAATTCCATATCAAAGGTTAAATAGTATACCTTCAGTAAATAGTATAATACAACTCAACAACGGCATCTTTGATATGTTCTCAAAAGACATTTGAAACTTCCAGAATCTAGGTGAGAAAAGATGAAAATGGGAGAGTTGTACTTCATTAGACCTATTTGGCTAAATAGAAGTCTGTAGAGAACTTAACCACTGTTGACAATACTTCAGGTATTCTTACCAAGTTGTTGGAGCCTGTATCCTGAAAGAGTATTTTGCCATGGGGAGCAGCACAATGTGCTGGCTGGAAAGATTTCATAACTGAACTTGAGTTATTGCAGAACTTATTATCTTTTAGCGCAACACATAATATATACTCAGAGGTACACTTTACAGTTCAAATTTGCTGCATCTTAGTGTTAACAATAAAACATCTGAGAAAAAGAAAGAAAACTTAAAATATGGTATATTATTCTGACTGTAGAACTCAGAGAGCAAACACCCAATATGCCATAGAAAGCCACTCTAATATTTCTTGCTGATGCACAAAATGTTACATGGTGTGACCTTGACCATTGCTTGTGTCTGCCAACTGGCAATGCTGAGACTGCATAGGGACAAGGTCTCCTTTAAGGACCAATGGACTCACCCATGCTGCTCTGTGTCTCAACTAATCTCTGTGCCCATGCCCTCAGCAACTTATCAGCACCACACCAGATGCCAGAAGAGCCATGACAAAGATATACAACAAAGACTGCTCTTCGGGAGAAATAATCAATTTCACTGTGGGTAAACCTGTTCCCTGCACAACCCCTCTTTCTCCCGCTTTACATCCCATGAACTTAAGAGCTTAACACTTCCCTTTTTTTCTAAAGCATGTGTAAGAAGCAGCAGGGTGTGATGGAAAAAACAGAGGATCAGGAGTTCTGCCTCCAGTGTATGTGAGATTTGGAAGTCTCTCAGCCTTTCAGAGCACTGGTTTCCAATTTCCTTCTATGTAAAATGATGCTAATAGCTATTGCCCTGTGGGGTTATTGAAACATGATAATATTTTCAAAGGCACCTTGCAAACACTAAGTAAAAGCACTTTACACAAGCTATCATTGTTTAAATTCTCTGGGACTTAGTTTCCAGAAGAAATCTTTGCTTGATACTGATTGCAATATTGAAGATAGCAGTGATGCAAAATGTATTTGTTTAACTCATATTTGTTGTGAACCTGCTATGTGTTTGTACTTGGTGCTGGTAGTAAAGTACTGAACAGGAGTTCTGCTCTCGTAGAGCTTACATTCTATTAATAGTTGGTGGAACATAAAAATAAAATAAGTGTTAAATGGAATGCATAGTATATTGGATGGTGATAAGTGATGCAGAAGAAAATAAAGTAGATAGCAGATAGAGATTGTGCGTGGAGCAGTCTGTGGAGTTTATAATTTTATTTAGAGTGGCAAGAATTGGCCTGAGAAGTGTACATTTAAGAAAAGAGCTGAAGAAAGTGAGGAGATTGTTCAGATATGTTGGGAAGGAAAATTCTAGGCTATGAGAATAGCAAGTACAAAGGGCCTTGAAGTAGGAATGGCCGTGGTCTGTTCAGGGAACAATGAGGAAGTCATTATGGTTGTGAAAAAGCAAGCAAGGAGACTAGTAGAAAGAAAGACTGGAGGTCAGATTAAATAGCTTCATAGGTGGATGTAAGGACTTTGGTTTTTTATATGGGTGGAATGAGAGAATATTGAAGGTTTCTAAGCAGAGGGCAATATATAATTTGCATATAAAGAGTATCATCCTCTTGTCTGATAAATACAATATAGAGATATAAGAAAGGACATAGTGAGATCAGTTAGAAGACTACCACAGTAATCCAGGTGAGAAATTATGATTTGGGGCCTAAGGTAGTAGTGATGGAGCTGGTGAGAAGGTGAATTCTGTATACATTTTGAAGGTAAAACCACCAGGATTTGCTGACAAATATGATATGAGGATGTTAAAAAAAATGAATCAAGATTAAGGCCAAAAGTTTTGGCATTGTGACTGAAAGATACAGTAGCCAATAACTGAGATGGGAAAAATAGTGTGAGGAACAGGATTTAGGAGGATGATTAGGACCTCAGTTTTGGAAAAATTAACTTTTAATTCAAATAGAGATGCCAGGTAAATCTAGGGCACAAATCTAGGCTAGAGATACAAATTTGTAGGTCATCAATATATAGTCTGGATGAGGTCATAGAAGGAGGAATATATATGTTATAGGAATATATATATTAGTCCATGCATCTCTTATCATATATTATATAATTATATGATATAATATAATAATTATAACTATATAGAATATAATATATAAAATATATAACATTATATAATGCAAAAATATAATATAATTATGTTATATTATTTTAGTGCAATATTAGTGCAACTAATAAAGTATAATTATATAGACTAATGTACCTCTTATATGTATATAATATATACACCTCTTAACTACATATTTTACTCCATGTACCTCTTATTATATAATATTATACAATTTTATATATAATATAACATATAGTAAATACAATTATAATAGTAATTATATTTATTATAATTATTAAAATAGATAATTATATCTGACTTCCAAAGACACAGTATTAATCCTCATCATAGTGCATCATAGTGCATTTAGAGGATCATGAGTGGGATTATTTTATGGGCCAGGGTTATGGTTCACATTTTCCAATAACAAAAACTCATTTAGATGAATACAGTGAACTGCAAGGGAGATTGAGAAATGGAGTCAAACTGTGCACCAAGGTAAAAGAAAATGGGTTTAATAAATGTCTAACCATCTCTATATAAATAACTATATAATATAAACTATATTATCAACTGCAATAAAGTTAACTACAAATAAATATATTATTATTTATATATATTATATAATTATATACTATTATCCATTATCCAGAAAATTGCCTTTCGACATTATTGTTATGTAGTTAGGTGAAGAAAATTCATTTAGATAGCTATAGTGAACTTCAAGGTAGAACTGAAAAATGTAGTCAATATCTAATACAAATTATTCATATTTTATAAATATTACATTTATTATTATATAATTTTGTACATACAAGTATAATTATATAATATATATAAAATGGGACGTACATGGACTAATTCCTGAGGCACTGTAACATTTAGGGATCAGAAAAATAAAGCACACATTAGTTAAGCAAGCACTAGTTGCCATAACAAGCAAATGCTAAGTATCTTTAAAAATATCATATATATATATATTATAAGAGGTGAATATACTAATGCCTGAGGCACTGTAATATTTAGTGATGAGAAAAATAAAGCACACATTAGTTGTAAACACTAGTTACTCTAAGAAGCAAACACTAAATTTTTTTTTAAGTTTCTATTTTTGCTTACGTAAATTCCAAAATGGTTGCTACTGATGGAGTGAAATTTTTCCCCCTAGGTATTTAACTAATGATTCCACTCTTCTTAATACCTGGCTTCCAAAGATACAATATCCATCTTTATCATAGGAAATCAGGCTGATAAAAAGGTGATAAACTTAGAGGATCATGAGTGGGAGTATTTTATGGGCCAGGTTTATGGTGCATATTTTCCATTAAAATAAATCTCATTTAGATGGATATAGTGAACTTTAAGGGAGACTGAGAAATGTGATCAAACTGTGTGGCAAGGTAAAAGAAAATGAGTTTAATGAACGTCTAGCCATTTCTGCCACAAGGAGAAATTGGCAAAGGGCATTGAAGATGTGTAGCTAGTGAAATAGCAGAGGGTGGTGGCTGGAACTATCAAGCATTTTTTTTTCCCCTGGAATGGGAGAGAGATGAGTGGAGTAAGATGATACACAACACTTAACCAGTGGATTTAGCAAGGCATAGGCCGATGGGAACCTTTTCAACAGCGAGGGGATAAAGACCAACTGGAATAGATTCAAGAGAGAATGGAAGGAAAGCGATTAGAGACTGTGTATGAATATTTATTTCAGAAAGCTTTTAAGTGCTTTAAACAAGGAATGCCTATCTGCATCCTGGGATTGTACCTGCGTAGCTCTAGAAAAGAAAATGTTTTTGAATGTCAGAGAGGAAGATTGTCGACAAATTTTGCTTCTCCACCTGGACAAAATTGTGCCCAGCCATACTTTCAAAAATGAGTTAAAACTACTGCCACAATGATATAGAAATGCCATTTTCTGAATTATAGATTCATTTCTGGATTATGGATTCACTTCATCTTGATAAATATCCTTGACAGAATTTTAAAAAACCAAAAACACAGGTCGACAGTAAACCCTATGAAAGTTTTACCCAATATTCTTCATGAGCATGTATTGAACAAAAGCTTATTACTAATCCAGTTCTGTGAACTGAGGTCAACTGAAAAAATTAAAAAGAAAAGCCAAAATAGGCAAATGGGACCTAATCAAACACCACAGCTTCTGCACGGCAAAAGAAACAGTCATTAGAGTGAATCGGCAACCAACAGAAAGGGAAAAAATTTTTGCAGTCTACCCATCTGACAAAGGGTTGATATTCAGAATTTACAAAGAGCAGATTTACAAGAAGAAAACAAACAAGCCCATTCAAAAGTGGGCAAAGGATATGAACAGACACTTTACAAAAGAAGACATACACGAGGCCAACAAACATAAGAAAAAATGCTTATCATCACTGGTCATTAGAGAAATGCAAATCAAAACTACATTGAGATACCATCTCACGCCAGTTAGAATAAAAAATCTGGAGACAACAGATGCTGGAGAGGATGTGGAGAAATAGGAACACCTTTACACTGTTGGTGGGAGTCTAAATTAGTTCAACCATTGTGGAAGACAGTGTGGCCATTCCTCAAGGACCTAGAAATAGAAATTCCATTTGACCGAGCAATCCCATTATTGGGTATATATCCAAAGGATTATAAATCGTTCTACTATAAGGACACATGCACACGAATGTTCATTGCAGCACTGTTTATAATAGCAAAGACCTGGAACCAACCCAAATGTCCATCAATGATAGACTGGACAGGGAAAATGTGGCACATATATACCATGGAATATTACGCAGCCATCAAAAACGATGAGTTCGTGTCCTTCATAGGGACATGGAAAAACCTGGAAACCATCATTCTCAGCAAACAGATACAAGAGCAGAAAATCAAATACCGCATGTTCTTACTCATAGGTCAGTGTTGGACAATGAGAACACATGGACACGGGGAGGGGAGCACTACACACTGGGGTCTGTTGGGGGGAAATAGGGGAGGGGCAGCGGGGAGTGGGGAGTTAGGGAGAGATAGCATGGGGAGAAATGCCAGATATAGGTGAAGGGGAGGAAGGCAGCAAATCACACTGCCATGTGTGTACCTATGCAAAAATCTTGCATGTTCTTCACATGCACCCTAATACCTAAAATGCAATAAAAAAATTTTTTTTAAAAGTCCCAACAATAATCTTGCCTAACTTTTTACAATATAGATTAAGAAACTGAATCCTGGAGAAGGAAAATGACACATCACTTACGAATAATGAAGATAGGATTTGAATCTAGGACTCTTGACTCCTAGGTCAGGGCTTACATCCCTCAATTAATAATATTCATACCTTCTTGCATCACGCCACACAGAGCATATAATAGTCATACTTATGACCCTCCAATAGACATAAGAAATGCAGAATCCCTTGGGTTCTAGCCATAATTGTGCTTTTCCCTCATATATCCCAATGCAATTAAGAGAAGAGGGGATAAACTTGAGGTGACTTCAATTCATTTTAAATAGCAGAGTTTGCAAATGTGTCAACTTTAATGGCTATTAGTAACTGTTATGACACTTTTCATGCTGTCATTGAGATCTGCTACATGCTGCCTACTTGTTAATTGCCTTTTTTTCTTTAAGAAACACAAATAAGCATGTAGACAGAGGCAGATTTGCAGATATTTTAGAACACAAGCTCAATTTTCTTCAATAATCTGGATATTTTCTTTACTTATATAGGAATAGCTTGAGACTTTCTCCAATTGCTTGGAACCCATGTAGATGTCCTCAGAATCTCCTTTAGCTTTGATTGGAAAGGCACGACCTCTTAGAAAGCAAGCCATACCAGGAGTATATCAGGTTGTGGAGTAGTTGTCAACAATAGGCCAAGAATAGCGGTATGGATTTGAGAATAAGTCTCATGAAATCTACTTTAAGCAAAGCAGACTTACCCAAGAACATTAGGTCTCTTACTTGAATAGACAAGATATAACACATATTGATTCCAAGTATATTAGGATCCAATCAGAAAAATTTTTAATTACATAATATTCTTAAGTGAGTGGTAACTACATTAAGGATATATTACAATATAATTCAATATCCATAATTTTTCTTAGCAACTCCATATGCTGAAATTATATATAAAACATTTTGGTATTCTGGAGAAGGAAGTAAAATATCAGGCAATTTTTATACTGCATTGCAGTGGTATTAATTTCAACCTAGGCTGTGGTGGCTATGTTCCATAGGGCTTAGAAGGGAGGCATCAGGGAGGACAAAAGCAGGTAATGAATGGCAGTTTGTATTGACAAGTACACAATTTCTTAGTGCTAGCTGTATTAAGGTTGGAAAGAAAATAATATCATCATTAACCATTATAATGGTTATGTACTTAAAATGGATATTTCAAGTATTAAAAATAAATGCAGGTGCTAATTCTTATTTAGGGAATAATTTGGCGTTTATAGGAGGAAATATTGTAAGACAACAGTGTTAGGTTAAAATATATTTTCTTTGTATTTAGGTTAAAATATATTTTCTTTGTAAATGAGGTATTTGCTAGACAGAGTAAAATAATAAGTTTTGAGGCAGGGATAGTTAAAGAGGAGTGAGCAGAGAATAAACAGTATCAGTATTTTTGTTGCCTGGGTGACCATAATCACATTGGAGAGTAAGATTTATAAGATCATGAGAATCCTGAGAAGATAAAATCAGGATAATTCCTTTTTTTGGCATGTTCCCAGCCTGGAAAAAGACAGATTAAGGAAAACAGTGTAAGATTTTACCAAAAATCCCCATAATGATAAATAATTATCTAAGGGAAGGGGAGGAGTCAGGCAAAACACAAGTTTCTCAATTAATAATCTGCAATGGAAGACAGTAGATGTGGAACTTCAGTCTAAAAGCTGTAAACTGCTAGCTTTCACTGTCATGAAAGGAGGTAGGCCCAGAGACCTCTTTATAGAGCCTAGAAGAATATTAGAAGATGGGTCAAAAAAAAAAAAAATAGAAAAAATAAGACCTACTGTTTGATAGCCCAACATGGTGACTATAGTCAATAATAATTATACAGTTAAAAATAATGGTAAGAGTGTAATTGGATTGTTTGTAACACAAGGATAAATGCTTGAGTTGATGGCTGTACCATTCTCCATGATGTAATTATTTCACATCATATGTTCTGTATCAAAACATCTCAGGTACCCTTTCAGTGTATACAACTATTACACTACCACAAAAATTAAAAATTAAAACAATTAGCATCTTTCTTTAAGTCCAAACAAAAATTAAGATTTAGCTAAGAAGTACATCAAAGTAGTCAACTTTAACAAGACTGGTGAATTGCTTTACCCCCAGATTTTTAATTTTTTAAAATCTTGCTCTAGTCATATTTTTCCTTAAGGATTATGAAACCTAGATAGCAATATGTGTTATCGAGTTTTGTAAAAGGCCAGTGAGTTATTTCCCACACCCTATACTTAGGTACATCTGAGGAGAGCCAAATAGTTGACTATTCTACTCCATCAGAAATTACCACTCTCCGCTAGCAGCAGTTGCTCAAGTTTTAATCATCATGCATAAGAGGATAAACTACTCTCTAGAGAAGATATGGTAAATATTTGACACCTATGATACTATTTCTCTTCTCCTTCAGCCATGGACATGATTAATTAATTATGGGATTCCTTTTGGCAGCACCTGGAAGTAGCCTTAGAATTCTTAGCAATGCTGAGGTAACCACCACAAAATGATTGAAATTGGCATGTTAATATAAACCTATCCATCCTCTCAGCTCCAGAAAATGTACTTTGCTAACAACAATCATCCTTACTAGATTATGACAAACTTTATCTGTCTGAAACTAAAGAGAAAAAATATATGCCTTTGAAAAGTTCCAGTTTCAAAGGCATTTAAACATGATGAATAAGTAGGAATCATGTAATTAGTGTGATTAGTACTACCATTTCTCTTAACATCTCCTAATTCATTGTAAACACATTTGATTTCAGAATATGATTCCATATGTATTGCAAAAGCAGAGTGAAAAGATTACACCCCAGAAATATGTTATTGAAAATGTTCTAAAAATGTTTCTGTACATGAATATCAATGAACAGTTGTTTCTTTTTTACTTCACTAAGAGTAATTATTGACAAAACTGTTTAGTTCCTAACATGGAACATTTAAAGAATTAAAGAAGATAGAAACTTTGAAATATTCCTTTTTTCATTTACAACACTGGAGGTTTTGTGTTTTCTTACAAAATTCTTTACTATTTTCATACGTGTTTTCGTGTGTGTGTGTGTGTGTGTATTTTAAGAACTTTTAACTTAGGAATAGAATGAAAAAAGCAGCATGCCGCAGAGTTTCCCATTAACATTCCTGATTGGCATCATTTGCAGTTTACAGCCTACATTTAGTAGCTCATTAGCTCTCTAGGAAACCAGTTCCATCATTTCTGGGTACCATGCTGAACTACATTAGAGAGCTAAGCCTTTTTTGTGTGTCTGTTCACTTCTTTTTTTGTAGTATTTACAAATTATATATATATGTATACATATATATATATAATTTGTTGTTTTCCGTCAGAGTTAGCCCAAAGCAAAATTGGCCAGTCATGGTTTGAACTCCTAGACTACTTTTCTTTCTGCTCTTCATATTCTTCAATGCCCCTTTTCCCATTACATAGTCTTTCTTTCCTACTCCAGGTATTGTGTGCTCCCATGTCCACTGGCTGCCTAGGCTTTTGGGCTGGATCAGTTTATTCAGAGCCAACCTGTCTCTCCTTTTTCCATTAAAATATTTTTGTCCTATGGCCTATTCTTTAAGGTATTGGTGATATACTGAAGCTAACTAGTTACCTTGATTTATAATATATAGTTAATATCCACTTCATGCAGTTTCCTTCAATGGCACAACTGAATTCAGAAACATAAGGTCTTAGGTTAGAATGGTGGAAGCAAAAATTTGGGGAAGTGGGCTTTGAAGTACTACTGCTGTGACTCCAATTAAGAGGTTATAGGAGGAAGACAGAGCAAGATGGCTGAGACCTTCAGTGATCGTACCCCCTGCAGGAAAAGCAAATTGGTATACACAGAAGAAAGCACCTTGAAGAACTGAAAATAAGATAAGCAAGCACAACACCTGATTTTAATATCATATTAAGGAAGGAGCCACTGAGGTAGAAAAGACAGTCTTGAATTGCCTACACCACTACTCCCCCATCACCTGGCAGTGGCCACATGGCATAGGGAGAGAATCTATGCACTTAGAGGAGGGAGAGCACAGTGATTGTGGGACTCTGCATTGAAACTCAGTGTTATCCAGCACAGTGGAAAGTAACACACAGCAGAACTCAGCCAATGCCCATAGGGGTAGTATTTAGACTAGCACCAGCCAGAGGGTAGTCACCTATCCCAGAGGCCAGAACTTGAAGTACCGGTTTAGCCTCACCACCAAGGGCTAAAATGCTTTGGAGTCTCAAATAAACTTAAAAGGCAGTCTAGGCCACAAGTACTGTAATTCTTTGGCATGTTCTGGTGCTGTGCTGGGCTCAGAACCAATGGACATGGGGAGCTCATGACCCAAGGGGACACATTTTGGGTGGCTAAGGAAGTGTTTGTGTCACCCCTCCCCCAAACCTGAGCAGTGCAGCTTGCAGTTCCAGCAGAGACTTCTTACCTCTGCTTAAGGATAGGAGAGGGTATAGTAAAGAGGAGTTTGTCTTACAACTTAAATACCAGCTCAGCCACATTAGAATAGTGTACCAGGCAGAGTCCCGAGGCCCATATTCCAGGCCCTAGCTCCCAGAGAACTCTAGACATACTCTGGGCCAGAAGTGAACCCACTGCCTTGAAGGGAATAACTTAGTCCTGGCAGAATTTATCACCTGCTGACTATAGAACCTTGGGCCCTGAAGAATCAGCAGTGGCATCCAGGTAGTACTCTCTATGGGCCTTGGGACAGAATCAGAGCTGGGCTAGCTGTAGGTATGACATAGCACATTTCCAGCTGTGGAAGCTATGGGAAGAGAACTCTTCTGCTTGAATAAAGGAGACAGAAGAGTGAAGGGAACTTTGTCTTACAGATTGGGTACCAGCTTGGCCATAGTGGCTACAACACAAAGCTGGCTCCTGGGGTCCTCAATTATAGACCTTTGCTCCTGGGTGGCATTTCTGAACCTGTCCTCAGCCAGAGAGGAGCCCACTGCCTTGAAGGGAGAAAGACTCAAGACTGGCAGCATTCACCACGAGATGACTGAAGAGCCCTTGAGCCATGAGTGAACATTGGTAGTAGTCATGCAGAAGTAGCTGTGGGTCTGGGATGGTGGTGGCCACAGGAAGAGACTCCTCTGCTTGATGAAAGGAGATGGAAGAGTGGGAAGGACTTTGTCTTATGGATTGGGTACCAGCTCAGCCACATTAGAATAGAACACCAGGAAGATTCTTAAGTTTCCCAACTCCAGGCACTGTCTTCCAGACAGCATCCCCAGACTCTGCCCGGGTCTGTAGGGAGCTCACCAGTCTGATAGGAAGGACACGAGTGTGGCTAGACTTGTCACCTGCTGATTATAGAGCCCAGAAACCTTTAGTTAACGTAGGTGGTAGCCAGCCAGTGATCACTGCAAACCTTGGGTGAGACACAGTGCTATGCTGCCTTCAAGTCTAACACAGCACAGTCCCAGGGGTGATGGCCAAAGAAGTGCTTGTGTCATTTATCCCCCAGATCCAAGCAGCTCAGCACAGAGAGAGAGACTCCATTTATATGGGGGAAAGTAAGAAAAGAGAACAAGAGTTTCTGCTTGATAATACGTTAAATTCTTCTTGATCTTACCTAAGACCAGTGATACCTCTATGGGTCTGTAAGAGCCACAGCACTACTGGGCTTGTGATACCTCCTAAAGCACATATGTCTGCTGTGACCAGTCTTGGATCACAACACCCAAGTCTTTTTGAATACCAGGAAAGCCTTCCCAAGATGAATAAGTATAAACAAGCTCACACTGTGAAGACTAACTCTTCAATGTCCAGATATTCACAAACATCACAAGCATCAAGACTATCCAAGAAAACATGACCTCACCAAAAAAAAAATAATAATAAATAAATAAAAATAAGGCACCAATAATCAACCCCAGAGAGACAGAGATATGTGACATTTCAGACAGAGAATTCAAAATGTCTGTTTGAGAAAGCTCAATGTTATCCAAGATAACAAAGAAGATATTGAGTATCATATCAGACAAATTCAACAAATAAATTGAAACAACTAGTAAGAATCAAACAAATTTTGGAGCTGAAAAATGCAACTGACATACTGAAGAATGCATCAGAGTCTTTTAACAGCAGAATTGACCAAGATGAAGGAAGAATTAATGAGCTTAAAGACAATTTGAAAATATACAATCATCAGAGACAAGAGAAAAAAGAATGAAGTACATTTACTAGATGGAGAAAATAGCTTCAAAGGGCAAATCTCACAGTTCCTGGCCTTCAATAAGAAGGAAAGTGAGAGAGAAGAGCGAGGAGAGAGAGAGAGAGAGAGAGAGAGAGAGAGAGAGAGAGAGAGAGAGAGAGAAAGAAAGAGAGATTGAAGTAGAAAGTTTATTCAAAGGGATAAGGGATAGTAACAGAGAACATTCCAAATTTAGGAAAAGATATGTTGAAGTACAAGAAGCTGTAGAATTCCAAGCAGCTTTAAGTCAAATAAGACTACCTCAAGATATTTAATAATCAATTAAACTCTCATAAGTGAAGGATAAGGAAAAGATCCTAAAAGCAGCAAGAGAAAAGAAACTAACAACATATAATGGAGCTCCAATACATCTGGCAGAATTCCTAATGGAAACTTTATGGGCCAGGAGAGAGTGACAAGATATATTTAAAGTGCTGAAGGAAGAAAACATTTGTACTAGAATAATATATCCAGTAAAAATATCCTTCACACATGAAGGGAAAATAAAGATTTTCTCAAACAAACAAAAACTGAGGAATTTCAATAATAACAGACCTGTTCTACAAGAAATGCTAAACACAGTTCTTCAATCTGAAAGAAAAGGACATTAATTAGCAGTAGGAAATCACTTGAAAATACAAACCCCACTGTGGTAATAGTTAAACAGCAAAGGAAGGAATTAAAGTGTATGATTTTTATTAGTTTTCCATTCTTTTTGTTAGCTATTTTGTTTATGCAATCAGTGTTGTCACCAGTTTAAAATAGTGAGATATATTATTTTCAAACTTCATGGTAACTTCAAATAAAAAGCATAGAGCTGATACAGATTATTGATTTCTTTTTCACTATTGACATATAAAAATGCTACTGATTATTTTATGTAGATTTTTGTATCCTGCAGCTTTACTGAATTGGTTTATCATTTTCTAATGCTTTTTTTTTTTTTTGGTGTAGTCTTTAGAATTTTCCAAATATAAGATCATATAACCTGTAACAAGGACTTCTTCCTTTCCAATTTGGAAACCCTTTATTTCTTTATCTTGTCTGATTGTGCTAGCTACGACTTCTAGTACTATCTTGGATAAGAATGGTGAGAGTAGGGATCATTGTCTTGTTCCAGATCTTAGAGGAAATGCTTTTAGTTTCTCCCATTCAGTATGATACCAGCTGAATGGGAGGTTTGTCATACATGACTAATTGTTTTGAGTTATGCCCCTTCGTTATCCAGATTTTTCAGGATTTTTATCAAATTATTTTTTTAGAATGAATTGAAACGGTCATATTAATTTTGTCCTTCATTCTGTTGATATAATGTATCACATAGATTGATGTGCATACGTTGAACCATGATTGCATTCCTGAGATAAATTCCACTTGTTCATGATGAATGATCTTTTTAATGTGTTATTGAATTTAGGTTGCTAGTATTTTGTTGAGGATTTTTTCATCAGAGTTTATGAGATTGGCCTTTAGTTTTTTTTTTTTCTTTCTTTCTTTCTTTTTAAATTTGTCTGTCTGGTTTTAGCGTCAGGATAACACTAGCCTTGAAGCACAAGTTTGGAAGTACTCCCTTATCTATTTTTTGGAATATTTTTAGTACGATTATATTAGTTCTTCTTTAAATGATTGGTAGAATTCAGCAGGGAAGCCACTGGGTCCTGGGCTTTTGTTCACTGGGAGAATTTTTGTTATGGCTTTCATCTCATTACTTGTTATTGATTTGTTCAGGTTTTGGGTTTCTTCAAGGTTCAGTGTTGATAGGTTGTATGTGTCTAGGAATTTATCTATTTCTTCTAAGTTTTACAATTTATTGGCATATATTCACTCATTGAAGCTTCTAATGATCCTTTGAATTTCTGTGGTATCAGTTGTAATGTCTCATTTTTTTCAATAATTTATTTTTGTCTTCTCTGCTGTTTTTCATAGTTAGTTGGGATAAAGTTTTGTGAATTGTGTTCACCTTTTCACAAAACCAACTTTTATTTTGTTGGTTCTTTTGTATTTTTTGTGTTTCAATTTCATTTATTTCTGCTCTGATTTTTTTATTATTTCTTCTCTTCTACTAATTTATAATTTGGTTTGTTCTTGCTTTTGTAGTTCTTTAAGATGCATTTTTTGGATGTTTCTTTGAATTTTTTTATTTTCTTGATGTAGATGCTTACTGGTATAAACTTCCGCTTAGTACTTGTTTTGCTGCAACTCATAGGTTTTGGCACATTGTGTTTTCATTTTCATTTGTTTAAATTTTTTAATTTCTTAATTTTTCCTTGACCCTTTGCTGAGCTCCAAATAAATACCAAAGTCACATGAGGCTCAACTACTGGGCAGGCCACTGTGTGCTGCATACTCCCAGCATTTGTATACTTTTCCAGTGCTAACTCATCAGCATTCAGGATTATTTGCTGAAACCAGATGATATCCTGCTTGGAATTCCATCACTTGCTGGACTGACATTATTTAGGAAAGGAAAGAACTTTTTTCCTGGATAGTGGTGTATATACAAAGTCAATTATTACTATAAAACAGGAGAAATAACAGAAATAAAAAGGAGAGAGAAAAGAAGGGCAGGTAAACTGAGATTCGTATTTAAACTATGGAGGCAATATTTGATGATAGTTAAGCCCATGGCCTTTGGGAGTCAACCATAATTGGATTTTAATGAATCCTAGCTATGCTACAAATAGCTCTGTGGCCTTTGACAAATTACTTAACCTCTCAGGTTGCTCATCCATAAATGAAATAATCAATGGCATGTTCCTAATACTGTTTTTGTGTGTAATAATTGAGACAAGTATTTTGAAGCACTTATTACAGTGCTTGTCACGTAAATATAATTGATATTTTTAAGTGTTTGCCCAATCATTAATGCATTCAACAAATATTTATTGAGTCTCTATTATTTGCTAGATTTTGTTTGAAGCATTAAGATACATTAGTGAACAAAGCAAAACAAAATAAAAATACCCGAGTTTCTGACCTTAGATCCTTACAGTGCAGAAGACAGAAAGATGGTAAGAAGTAAAATGAAAAAAAATAAAGCATAGTAAGGAAGTTGTGGGGATGGGACAGAGTAAGTGGGCACTGCTATTTTTATATAGATCAAGAAAGACCTTTTTAAGTGACATCAGAATATAGATTCTTGGAAGTAAGTAGATGTCTGGGGAAATAACATTTCTGACACAGTAAACAAATGACAAGGCCCAGAGGACCTAATATGTTTGGTTTAGTTCAAACACGGAAGTCACTGTGACTGTTACAGTGATTCAGGTAGAGAATAACAGGAAAGAAATGTAGAAAGATAATAGGGAAAAAGATTATGTATGGCCTTGAAGGCCACTGGGATGAGTTTGGAGGGATTTAAGTAGCAACATGACATGATCTGGCTTACATTCTAACAGAATCACTGACCATATTAAAAAGATCATAGAAGCTGAGGGATGAAGCATGGAGACCACTTAGGAGGCTAATGCAACAAATCTGGTGAGAGGTAATAGTAGCTTCAACCAGAATGGTTACAACAAAGGTGTTAGGAAGTGATGAAACCATATAGAGCAGGATATACAGTCAGATTTAGCCAAACCTTAACTATCGTGGAGAAAGGAAGTATTCCATGTGGTCTAATACAATTCACTAGAATGTTCTCAAGTGGAATTTGTGGTCAAAACCCCAGCAAATATTACTTTGTCTTCCATTGTCACTGTTGCCTGCATCTGAATCTTTTAGAGAAGAGTTGAAAGCAGTCTGTGTCAAAGTTCTGATAGTCTTAGGTTTCTTTATTTGTATTAAGTAGCAACAAATACCAACATTATTTTTAATTGCTATCACTGTTCTCTGTTGTCCAAGTTTAGAAAATCTGCCGTCTGTGCCTCATTTTTCTCTTACTAAATTTGTCTTACCTATCCCTTTTTTTAATCTCACTGACAGGAAACAGTGGTCAGTAGGAATGGGAGTTAAATTGAGTGAGAGGTGGTTCTTAGTGAAAATTATCATTGGGCAAGTCACTTTCTCTCTATGGAGTCAAATTTCTCACCCCTGTGGAGTAAAAGGAGTAGGTTAAATTGATGAACATTAAGATCCCTCCAGCTCTCAAGTTCTATGATTCATTCAATGATTCTTTCATTTCCACACTCTCAACACATCGTATATATCTTTTTAACATTTTAATATTTATCATATCTTTTGTAGATAGTTTCAAACTTTCATAGATGAAGAAAGAAAAGAACTATAGAGATCCTCTGAAACCTTCCCAAGATTACTTTGTGAGTTACTAAAAATGTTGGTTCCCGGTCCCACTTTTGCCATGGCACCTCCAACTGTGATCATTTGTAAGTGGCACCAGTCAAGTCACTTTTAAGCACTCAATTACCATTCATTGCTTTTCTGAAGCACTCCATTAGAAGATGGAGATCTTTTCTTAAAATGTATTACACATGAATGAGTGACAGCAAGCTATGGCAAGCAATATCATAAAACATTGTAGTTATGCCACAGTCTTCCTTAGTTAATTAAGGTAGAAAATACTGTCATTCAAATCATTCATTGGCAGTTTCTCTGATCTCTAGCACATCACTTCTCTCAAATATGGGGTACCTTTAGTACATTAGAAAGCTTAGCTCTTTTCCTCCTTCCTATAATTGCTAACCCTTTGCAGTTTTTATAGATCTTCCAGATGGAAGTTTGAATTAAGTAATCATTTAGATGGTATTATTTTCAGCCTGACTACTGCCCAAAGGCTGCTAATGACTGAAAGGGAGCTAGCAGAAGTTCTAGAGCTGGTTATGCCCTGCTGACTGCTAATTAGATATAAAGGTGGAGAGTAAACACATAGTTTGAATATATGTGCCCAAATGGGGCTCTATTTTGTCTCATGGGATGAATTTATACTCTGCATGGGAGAGACTACATTTTTGCTAAAAGTTGCTGGCTTTCTAAGTAATTAATCCAATGTGTAACTGAAAATGCAGCTAATGGGGGCAGGGTAGCTCTAAGGTTGAGTCATGCTGACATTATGAGTGGTCTCCTGTTTGATTTCAAGCTATATTAGCAAAGGAACAGTAACTATGCTTGATAAAGTTTTCATGTACAAGGTCCTACTTACTTTCCCCTGTCTACCTTTTCATTCTCATCTCTCATTATTTCATTATATCATGTCTTTCCTTAGCTGTGCTGAACTACTTCCAGTTTCTCAATAAATAGCATGCTCTAACGTGTCTCAGCTGTTGTGATTTCTCCACTAAGGATGTGTCTCTCAACTTTCCCCATTTTACTTGCCTATTCATCTTTTGAGATATAGTTTATGTGCTTCATCCTCCGAGAATCCTTGGAGATATCCCCCACGAAGTTAGGTGCCGTTACTTTCCTTTTTCATAAGGCCTCTTTCTTTATTACAATTTTTAATAGTCTGTTTACTTGCTTTCCTTCACAGCTATTATGTCAGCTCCTCAAGGGAAAGAGACAAGGCTTGTTTGTCTCTGAATTCCTGCATCCTACAAGTAGTCCCTATCACATGGTTTGATCTTAATAATCTTTTAGATAATTGATTGAACATTTCATCTATGATTCTACAGGCATGACAAGATGGGTATTTCCAGGCACTGTGACAGAATGATGAGGGCAATTTCTCAGTGTGTGTTTTTCTGAGGTGGGAAAAGGTGACTTTGTCTTTACAACATGTAGTATAAGCTGCATAAGTGATTCGATCTGTATTCCTACCCAAATCGCATGTTGAATTGTAATCTCCACTTTTGGAGATAGGGTATGGTGGAGGGTGATTGGATTAAAGGGGTTGATCCTTCATAAATAATTTAACATCATCTCCTTCGTAGTGTTGTTGTAATAGATATCTCACATGATCTGGTTATTTAAATGTCTGTAGCACCTCCTCGATCTCTGTTTTTCTCCTGCTCCAGACATAGAGACATGCTTGCATCCCCTTCACCTTCTGCCATGATTTAAAGTTTCCTGAGGCCTCCCCAGAAGCCACAGGGCTTCCCGCACAGCCTTCAGAACCGTAAGTCAATTAAACTTCTTTAATAATTTCCAAATCTCAGCTATTTCATTACAACAGTGAGAGAATGGACTAATATATACATAGATGTGGCTCATGAATTGAACTTTTTCCAAAAAATGCATTCCTAGGGCTATAGTAATTTTGAACAACTCATCTATAGCAGAATTCTTCAAAAATGGACCCTGAGGACAATAGCATCACAGGAAGGAATGTGCTGATAAGTGAGTTGCAGAGGCAGGAAGAGTGGAAAAAGATTAAATGATGATTATGTCAAGTTTTACTGATCGTTCTTAGTCTCTGCCACCAATTGGCTATGTGCCCTACCAGGGAGCAAGGTATTCATCCATCCTGGGTTTTTGTTGCCTCATTTGTAAAATAAAGGGGTTTAAGTAATGAAGTGCTTTGTAAACCAGAGGGCTACTAGTTTATTAAATTTGGCTCCAGGTGTGCTTTAAAACAGGGATAGTGAGCAAAAGGTCTTTTGATGACCTTTTAAGATTTTCCAAATCTTCTGATATAAAATTTTATGATATTTATTTTTATATTAAAAATTACAGAAATATTTTCATTGACAAAAATTAGAAAACACAAATAACGTCATATATATATACATATATATATATACACACACACATATATATATATATATATACATATATATATATACACACATATATATGACCCACAATTCTGCCTGCCAGAATTTTTAATCTAGTTCTATGCTGGCTGTCTTACATGATGTTGAAACAGTTGTTTAAAGAGGGAAACATCCTTACATGTTGGTATTAAACTGTTTCCTTTTATTATACTGTGTTTTAAGTAGGCCAAATCATTTGGATAGATAGACATAGTTTTGCTATCTGGGGTGTTTACGTGTAACATTTCAGATATATGGAAGTAAATACTTGAAGAACAACAACAATGATAAAATGAGACCTGAGGTCTCTCTAGACTTGGGCTTCCTTTTAAAATTCGTTTTACTCCAAATGCTAAGGCTGATTATTCTGCTTTCCTGCTGTACTTAGGCATCATTCCCCAAAGCATGACTGACTTGAGTGTCTAGATTGTTTCCCTTATTTGACAGAGAAAGAATCAGGTCTGGAATCATTTGGTAATTGGAATGATTTGTGCTACCTCCATTTACAAATTCTGTGCCTCTCCTTACTTTCTCCTTAACCCGTGTCCTCCATGATGGCAAATGTCTGTTATAGGATGACGATAAATTAAACAAAAATCCATGAATATACTAAGAACCAGATCACTGTTGTATAATTGATCAATTACTCAAATGCTGAATAAAATATCCTGGCTTTGTTAAGTCTTCCTGAGGCCAAGTCTCCTGATTATGAATCTTAGAGATGATATAGTTTATTCTGTAACTCAGTAAGGGGATGTGACAGTACAAAAAAGGTTTTATTTAACTGACATTTCTGGTTGAAAGTGCATCTTACTCAGGTCCTTGTGACAAATCACCAGTCTATTGCCCTCAAAATGTTCTCAACAGGAAAATGATGCCATGAGCTCTTTCACATAACAGGTAGTACTGTGAGAAGGAAACAATCAGGTGTCATTTTGTATAACCTAGATAATTTCCCTATTTCAGTTCCAATTACACAAAGATAACTACTGATTGAATTGTGTGCTCACCTGAACTATTTTTCCTGAAACTTTAGGGCAGCTTGGGACATGTGACAAGCCAATCAGGGTCAGATCCTAGGACAAGTATGAGAGGCAGTATGGCAGAGTAAAAAGAGCACTGGGCAGAAAGTCAAGAATGCTGAGTCAAAATCTGTGTTCTTAACCTTCTGTTGTGTTACTTTAATTATTAAATCACTTGCCTTCTCAGTTTTCTTATCTATTTGTAATTAGTATTACAAAAGTTCCTTTTCTTACCTCTTAGAGTTCAAAGGATCAAGATCAAAGTGAAATAAACTATGTAAAATTGTCATTTTTTCCCCAAAAGGTAATTATATAACACTGTACAAATGTATCCTAGTTATGGGTTATCAAAACACTTCCTGTTAGTCTTAAGCAATCCACAAGCCCAATTCCACTTGAGTCCATAGTCAATTGATGTAAAACAATCAGGCTATCATCCCAGAGTGCATACAAGACCAGACCAAAGGTTTTAACTGGGCTTCCCCCTGGGTTTTGTTTTGTGACTGACTTATCTAAGGAGGACTTAATCCCCCCAAAATGAGGATGATTACTTTTCCTGTGCCAGGTTTTTTTTTTCTCCATTTACTAGGCCAGGGGTCCCCAAACTACGGCCCGTGGGCTGCATGCGGCCCCCTGAGGCCATTTACCTGGCCCCCGCCGCACTTCAGGAAGGGGTACCTCTTCATTGTTGGTCAGTGCAGATGCATCCTGTGCTCCTGGAGTACTGTATGTGGTGGCGCGGCAAAGTGTGGTGTCGCTCATGTACAGTACTACTTCCGGTGATGTGGGACGCACGCGTCATGGCTCCGGAAGCGCATCATATGACACACATCCGGTCTGCGGCTGCGGCGCCCCACATCACCGGAAGCAGTGTGAAATAACAGCAGAAGTAGGAAGAAAGGCAAAGCACTATAACCATTCTACACAGTACAATGGCCCCCATACTCCCCCAAATGTACAACAACATAATGGCCCCTATAACCTCCCTTTGCCCAAAAGTCTCCCCCCACATTACTACACACCGTGTTTCCCCTATTATAAGACCCTATCTTATATGGTGGCTGTCTTATTTTTAGGAGGTGTCTTATAATAGGGGAAACATGCAGCAGTGGGCTTCCCACAGAAGAGGCCCACCACTGCTGCAAATGTCCAGGATACTGCATACGCAGTGTCACAGGCTGATCACCGCCATCCCTGTATGCAGCACTGGAGGCGGTGCTGGACCTGTGACACTGTATACCACTGTCTGGGATAGTGGAGGCAGCAGTGCTGGCTGTGTAGGGTGTCACACCTTGCATAGTCTGGCCCTCCAATGGTCTGAAGGACAGTAAACTGGCCCCCTGTGTAAAGTTTGGGGACCCCTGTACTAGGCTATTTCCTCACTATGCATTTATCCTGGGTGTATCCCAGAAAAAATAATTTTATAAAAACTGTGAGTTCTCTAATTCACATATGGTTTATCCTGGATTATCTTTTCTTTCTCTCCAAGTGAACAAACTAGGCAGAGCTATATTTTTGCTCAGTAATGCCAATGTGGGAATGGTCTTTAGATCCATCATTTTGCATTCTATGGAATTTTAATTAAAAAGCTTATACCTTTTATTTCTATTTGTAAATCTCAAAGTGTGTAATGCTAGATGTAGTCAACTGCAATGTGTAATTCCTCATTGACTAGTACCTACATAAAATACTTCACAATACCCCAAAGGCAGCTTCCTTTCACATATGAACTGCTCTAATAGTCTGCCTAACTGCTATGCACTATTGTCCTAAAATACATTTCTCACTTCCCTCCTCACCTTCAGGTCACTGGATTCCTATTTAGTCTCAATGCAGCAGTGGGAGAGCTCCTCCAAAAGGGTTTATTTGTCTCCCATGCCTCAGGTATTCAGCAGTACCCACTCTGTAGTGTTTAAACTCATGCTGATTCTGAAGAAGCCCAAGACAGTTTCTATTTTTTTTTTTTTTTCCAGTGGTCGTGTTATACTAGTGGTTGCATTCTGGAGTCCAGGTGGTTTTATTTACCCTTATAGTATAGCTCACAGTTTGCTTTTTTTAAGTTTAGTTTTTTAACTGTTTTAGATTTACAGAAAAATTGTGACAGTAGTAAAGAATGTTTCCATATACTCCACACCTGTTGTTCTCCATTATGAATATATTATATATTATGGTACATTTGTCATAACTAATGTACCAATATTGATACTTTATTATTAGTCTTATTATTGTTATTATTGCTTTTATTTCTTTCATCCCCAAACTCCCCTCTTCCTCTTTAACACTTCTGGCAATCACTGATTGATGCTCTAAATTCATGAAATCCAAGTATTTAACTCCTATATATGAGTGAGATATATGATATTTATCTTTCTGGCCTCAGCTTACTTGACTTAATGGTCTAATTTCCATTGATGTTGTTGCAAATGACAAGATATTCTTTTTTTGTGGTAGTATAGTGTTCCGTTATATGTATGTATTATTTTTTTGTCCATCTTTTGATGGGAAATTGATTGATTGCATATATTGGCTATTGTGAATAGTGCTGCAATAAACTCGGAAGTGCAGATATCCATTTGGTATATTGATTTCCTTTCATTTATTTTTTGATTATACTTTATGTTCTGGGATACATGTACAGAATGTGCAAGTTTGTTACATAGGTATACATGTGCCACGGTGGTTTGCTGCACTCATCAATCTGTCATCTACACTAGGTGTTTCTCCTAATGCTCTCCCTTCCCTAGCTGCCCCCACATTACCAGCCCCTGGTGTGTGATGTTTCTTCCCTGTGTCCCTGTATTCTCATTGTTCAGCACCCTCTTATGAGTGAGAATATGTGGAGTTTGGTTTTCTGTTCCTGTGTTAGTTTTCAGAGAATGATGTTTTCCAGCTTCATCCATGTATCTGCAAAAGAAATGAACTCATCCTTTTTTACGGCTGCATAGTATTCCATGGTGTATATGTGCCACATTTTCTTTCTGCAGTCTATCATTGATGGGCATTTGGGTTGACTCCAAGTCTTTGCTGTTGGGAACAGTGCTCCAGTAAACATACATGTGCATGTGTCTTTATAGTAGAGTGATTTATAATGCCAGTAATGGGATTGCTGGGTCAAATGGTATTTCTGGTTCCAGATCCTTGAGGAATTCCCAAACTGTCTTCCACAATGGTTGAGCTAATCTACACTCCCACCAACAGTGTAAATTGTTCCTATTTCTCCACATCCTCTCCAGCATCTATTGTTTCCTGACTTTTTAATGATCATCATTCTAATTGGCATGAGATGTTATCTCACTGTGGTTTTGATTTACATTTCTCTAATGACCACTGATGTTGAGCTTTTTTTTTTCATATGTTTGTTGGCCATGTCTGTTCATATCTTTCACCAGCTTTTTGATGGGGTTTTTGTTATTTTCTTGTAAATTTGTTTAAGTTCCTCGTAGATTCCGGATATTAGCCCTCTGTCAGAGAGATAGATTGCAAATTTTTTTTTCCCATTCTGTAGGTTGCCTGTTCACTGTGATGATAGTTTCTTTTTCTGTGCAGCAGCTCCTTAGTTTAATTAGATCCCATTTGTCAATGTTGGCTTTTGTTGCCATTGCTTTTGGTGTTTTAGACATAAAGTCTTTGCCCATGCCTATGTCCTAAAAGGTTTTGTCTAGATTTTCTTCTAGGGCTTTTATGGTTTTAGGTCTTACATTAAATCTTTAATCCATATTTAGTTAATTTTTGTATCAGGTGTAAGGAAGGGGTCCAGTTTCAGTTTTCTGCATGTGGCTATCCAGTTTTCCCAACACCATTTATTAAACAGGGAATCCTTTCCTCATTGCTTGTTTTCGTTAGATTTGTCAAAGATCAGATGGTTGTAGATGTGTGGCATTATTTCTGAGAACTCTGTTCTGTTCCATTGGTCTATATCTCTGTTTTGATATCAGAACCATGCTGTTTTGGTTACTGCAGCGTTGTAGCACAGTTTGAAGTCAGGTAGTGTGATGCCTCCAGCTTTGTTCATTTTGCTTAGTATTGTCTTGGCTATGCAGGCTCTTTTTTGGTTTCATATGAAATTTAAAGTAGTTTTTTCTAATTCTGTGACAAAAGTCAATGGTAGCTTGATGGGAATGTCATTGAATCTATAAATTACTTTGGGCAGTATGGCCATTTTCAAGATATTAATTCCTTCTATCTATGAGCATTGAATGTTTTCCCATTGTTTGTTTCCTCTCTTATTTCCCTGAGCCCACTTCTGCATGTTCCTTCCTCTGGTAACTTCATCCCAGAGGAGCACCTGCCAGATACCAGCTGGAGCTCTCCTGTAGGAAATGTCTGTCGACTCCTTCTGGGAGGTGTCTCCCAGTCAGGAAACATGGAGGTCAGGGACCCACTTGAGGAGGCAGTCTCCCTTAGCAGAGCTCGAGCATTGTGCTTAAAGATCTGCTGCCCTCTTCAGATCCATCAGGCAGGAATGTTTAAGTCTGCTGAAGCTACACCCACAGCCACCTCTTTCCCCAGGTGTTCTGTCCCAGGGAGATGGGAGCTTTATCTATTAGCCCCTGACTGGGGATGCTGCCTTTCTTTCAGAGATATCCTGGCCAACGAGGAGGAATCTAGAGAGTCAGTCTGGCTACAGCACTTTGCTGAGCTGAGGTGGGCTTCATCCAGTTGGAATTTCCCATCAGCTTTGTTTACACTATGAGGGGAAAACCACCTATTCAAGCCTCTATAATGGTGGATTCCCCTTTCCCCACCAAGCTGAAGAACCCCAGGTTGACTTCAGACTGCTGTGCTGGCAGCAAGAATTTTAAGCCAGCAGATCTAAGTTTGCTAGGCTCTGTGGGATTGGGATCCATTGAGCTAGACCACTGTCTCCATGGCTTCAGTCTCCTTTCCAGGGGAGTGAACGGTTCTGTCTCACTGGCGTTCCAGGTGCTACTGGGGTATGAAAAACAAAACAAAACAAAACAAAAAAACATTCCTGCAGATACCTCTGTGCCTGCCCAAATTAATATGCTGATTTCAAGCCCGGTTTTTTGCTTGAAACCCAGAGCCCTGGTGGCGTAGGAACTCAGGGGAATCTCCTGGTCTGTGGGTTGCGATGACCATGGGGAAAGTGTAGTATCTAGTCTGGAGCACACAGTTTTCATGACACATTTCCTCATAGCTTCCCTAGGCCAGGGGAAGGAGTTCTCTAACCCCTTGCACTTCTCAGGTGAGGTGACCCCCCACCCTGCTTCAGCTCATTCTTTATGGGCTGCACCCACTTTCTAACCAGTCCCCATAAGAGCTATGTACCTCAATTGCAAATGCATAAATCACCTGCCTTCTGCATTGATCTCACTGGGAGCTGAAGACCAGAGCTGTTCCTATTCCTGTTTATTTTTATTTTTACTGCTTGTGGGTACATGGTAGGTTTATATATTTATGAGGTAAATGAGATGTTTTGATACAGATATGTAATGTAAAATAAGCATATCATCGAGAATGGAGTGTCCATCCTTCCAGCATTTATTCTTTGAGTTATAAGCAATCCAATTACACACTTTAAGTGTTATTAAAATGTTCTCTTATTGGTGCCTGCAGCTTGATTTTTTACTTGCAAGTTAGTTATTATTGACTGTAGTCACCCTATTGTGCTATCAAATAATAGGTCTTATTCATTCCTTCTAACTGTTTTATTTTGTAATGATTTAACATCCCCAATACACCCCAAGCCTTCTACTACTTTTCATGGCCTCTGGTAACCATTCTTCGATTTCTATGTTTATAAGTTCAATGGTTTTTATTTTCAAATCCCACAAATAATGAGAACATGCAATATTTCTCTTTTTGTGCCTCTTTTATTTCAGTAAAGATAATCATCTCCTGTTCCATACAAGTTGTTGCAAATTACTGGATGTTATTGTTTTTTATGGGTGAATAGAACTCAATTGTGTATATGTACCACATTTTCTTTATCTATTTATCTGTTGATGTTCCTTTAGGTTGCTTCTGAATCTTAGTGTTTGCAAATAGTGATGCAACAAACGAAGGAGGAAAACTATCTCTTTAATATACTGATTTCATTTCTTTGGGGTATACATCCAGCAGTGGGATTGCTGGATTATATTGTTGTAGTCTTGCCAATGCACCGCAATGTAGCAGTCTCTCTTGTGAGGTATTACACAGAGTTCTTTGTCTCACATCCAAGATGATTAAGGAGCAGGTACACAAGGGTGAGGTTGGAGCAAAAGTTTAATAAGTAAAAGAATAAAGCCCTCTGCTAGCAGAGAGGGGTCATGAATAGATTGCCCTCTATGAGGCTGGGGCTTAGGATTTTTATAGACTAGGAAGTGGAAGGAATGTGATTAGTTTGTCGGCTGTCTTGGAGAATGTTTGAGTCAGCTTGGCCTGGATCCTTGGCCTGGGACCAATCAGGGGCTGAAGTGATGGTTCACAGAAGCTGCTTGGCTTGGTCTGGGTCCTATCAGTAACTGAAGTAAAACCTTGGTCGAGAACCAACCGGGGGCTGAAGTGATGATTAATAGAGTCTGGGCTCACAATCTAAAAAGAAATGAAAGCTCCCACTCAAATCCACAGGATCCTGCTGTACTCATGAGCACCAAAAGAGAGGAAACTTTCCTGGGTGCTTGCTGATTATACAAAGGACAAAGGTGGTTTTTTTTTTTTTTTTTTTTTTTTTTTTTTTTTTTTTTTTTAACCAGGCCTTGTTCCCTTATCTGGGTGAGTTGGGGGTTTGTGCAAGTTTTTATCTGAATGGGCTGGAGGTTCTCCTATTTGTGCAGCTCCAGACATGTCTCCAGGCAACACTCCCTGTGCTAGTTCCCTTATTGGTGCCTGCAGCTTGATTTTTTACTTAGGTTGCTTTTTGTGTTACGTGAGGATGAGGCACTGACCTGTGAGTCAGGGACTCTCCAGGGACCCTTCCCTTACTGTCTACCTAAGGCAAACTAGCTAACTCCTTTTGGTGTTCCCTCAGGAGTGAAGACCCTAATTGCTGATAGGGGATTGGGTGTTGATCTTTCTGGCTACTACCTACTGGAGAGGGGTGTTATGCAGGGAACAGCAACTAGAATTCTTTCTGGGGCTGGCTTAAGGGTTCTTAGAAGAATGGCACATTTATGTGTGGTTTCATTTGCATTAGCATTTGGAGCTTGAGAGTGGGTGAAAATATTCAGTTTGGGTTATTAGAGGACCTGTATTAAAATGAGACAAGGCGGTAAGGACAGGTTAAAAATCCCAGGGCTGATGACATTCCCTGAAAACTGCTGGATATTATTATGCTTGCTAATATTTGGGTGCATGGTGCTTGGCTATGGTTAGGTCCCTTAGTCTTATTTTCCCAAAAAGGAAACCTCCAGCTTATGGTTACCTTATTTATTCCTACCACCCAGTAGGATTTGCAGGATAATTGCTCAGAACTAGAATCTTGATTTAGATTTTTACATTACCCTCTCTTTCTGTTTTCCTTGAGCTACAGCTGGAGATTTCTGCCCAACTTGAGAGTGAGATAAACTAGAAAATTTCAACTTGAGGGTGAGAAAAACTAGAAAGATCTTTGGACAGGGCCGATTTCAGTGATTTCCTTCCAACATCAGGGCCTGAGTAATGAACCTGCTCTTTATTGAACTGGGAGACAGGGAGGTATGTTTCACTAATGCTTTTCTCAGCCTTTCCAAAAAAGCCAAGAGATTTTTGTCTGGTTTCTGATTTAACCAGGACAGTTTAGAGAAATTAAGAGGCTTAGTTTTGGTTCTTTGCAAGTTTTTTGATACACACATCTGAATGTGTTTTCTTTTTTACTCATTTATGGGATCACCAGGGCTCCAATTTGGGTTTTTAAGGGGCTCCACTTCTCTTCCTATTGGGAATGGGGATCCTGTCTCTTTTTTACCATGTTTTCTATTTTGAAAGAGTTTATGTTTTCACTGGCTATAAAAGATTCACTGTTTATCTCCAAATCTCTCTGCTGTTGCTAGGGCTACCTTTTTCTCAATAACAGGTAGAGTTTGGCTTAAAAGTAGCATGGCATTTTTCAAATAACAGTGGTCTAGCTCAATGGATTCCAATCCCACAGAGCCCCATTTTACATTTTTTAATGTAAAAATTGAACACCTGGGCTAGATTTTGAAAAGTCTCTATATATCTCTCAGGGTTATCAGAGAACTTGCCTAGATTCTCCTTTATTTGTCTAAGATCCTGGAATGAGAAGGAAACTTGAACCCTAGTAGCACCACATCCATTGGGCATTTCCTGCAAAGGCAACAGTGAAGTTGAGGATTTTTTTAGTAGCATAGCTAGAGGAGCTGATGATATGGCTATTCGGGACCTTATATAAGGGAGGCAGATAGGGCACCCAGAAGTTACATTGGAGGGTTCCCCAAGAGTTTGTCTCTCTGACTTAGTGGAATTATATTTTGTAGGCTTGCCTGATATGGCTGCGAAGAGGGTAGGGTTAATTTTACAATTCTTACAAGATCTGAGTTGTTTCACAGGGCAAAGAAAGATTTAGTTTTTGGATAGTATTAAAATTAATGCTTCCCTGAGGATATCAGGTCCCCTGTCTGTAATATGGCTACATCCTTGTGCAATAGAATGTATGTTATTTTTTTCTTCAGAGTCTCAGGATTAAAGGAGTTCCAGTGTTTCAGAATGAACATGACGGTAGTGCAGACTGTAGATAGTTTGTTACTCATTTAGAAAAGAGAAAAGAAAAGGCATCCATCAGTCTCCTTATTCTTTTTGGAGTGACTCAGAGTGGAGAGAAAGGTCCAAAGAGTATTTCCCTTCACTCCTTTTCTCCTGTCTTCTGAGTCCTGGCAACCATCATAGGTGCCACCCATGGATGCAAGCCTTATGTTCACCCACGGATCTGGAGGAGCTAGTCACCAGAACTAGTCACACTCACCTGCACAATACCCTAGCTTTAAACCTTTCTGGATTTCGAGACTCACTCAGCCCAGAAGGCTCCTAAAGTACCCCAGAGGCCTGGAAGAGATTCTGTAGTAGTTGGATTTGGGCAAGAATCTTTAATGGAGGGAGTGTCATAATACTGTCTCTGGCTTCTCTTGCTATGGCCCCACTGAAACATGGAACTCCCAGAGAAATAGGACTGATTGACTTTCAAACATAAAATTTCTTTTTTGTTTAAATCTCAGTGTAGTTGAATGCAGAACAGATGCCTCAAAAAAGGGTAAGAATTGAATGGCTGTCCTTCATTTGATAGGGCAAACACAGAGGCTAAAAGCTGTCCTTTAAGGGTAGCTTCCTCCTGACTGTTAAAAGTGTAGTTGTTTTATTTACAGATGGGGCATGTGGTTTGATTACTGTTAGAGGCATGTAAGAGGAAAAGGAACTTGGAGATTGGAGGTTTTAGGCAAAAGGCTAACAAGGCTCCCATGGAAAAAATCTATCCCATTAGGTGGCGCTGTAGGGCCAGATATGTTAGTTTAAAAACTTATTTTTTATTTTTTATTTTTTATTTTATTGCATTTTAGGTTTTGGGGTACATGTGAAGACCATGCAAGACTGTTGCATAGGTATACATGTGGCAGTGTGATTTGCTGCCTTCTTCCCCATCACCTCTATCTGGCATTTCTCCCCATGCTATCTCTCCCCAACTCCCCACCTGCCACTGTCCCTTCCCTATTCTCCTCCAACAGACCCCAGTGTGTAGTGCTCCCCTCCACATGTCCATGTGTTCTCATTGTTCAACACCCACCTATGAGTGAGAACATGCGGTGTTTGATTTTCTGCTCTTGTGTCAGTTTGCTGAGAATGATGGTTTCCAGGTTCATCCATGTCCCTACAAAGGACAGGAACTCATCATTTTTGATGGCTGCATAATATTCCATGCTGTATATGTGCCACATTTTCCGTGTCCAGTCTATTGTCGATGGGCATTTGGGTTGGTTTAAGGTCTTTGCTATTGTAAACAGTGCCGCAATGAACATTCGTGTTCATGTGTCCTTATAGTAGAATGATTTATAATCCTTTGGATATATACCCAGTAATGGGATTGCTGAGTCAAATGGAATTTCTATTTCTAGGTCCTTGAGGAATCACCACACTGTCTTCCACAGTGATTGAACTAATTTACACTCCCACCAACAGTGTAAAAGTGTTCCTATTTCTCTACATGCTCTCCAGCATTTGTTGTCTCCAGATTTTTTAATGATCACCATTCAAACTGGCGTGAGATGGTATCTCAATGTAGTTTTGATTTGCATTTCTCTGATGACCAGTGATGATAAGCATTTTTTCATATGTTTGTTGGCTTCATGTATGTCTTATTTTGTAAAGTATCTGTTCATATCCTTTGCCCACTTTTGAATGGGCTTTTTTTGTTTATTTCTTGTAAATCTGTTTTAGTTTTTGTAAATTCTGGATATCAGCCCCTTGTCAGATTGGTAGACTGAAACATTTTTTTTCCCATTCTGTTGGTTGCCTATTCACTCTAATGACTGCTTCTTGTGCCGTGCAGAAGCTGTGGAGTTTGATTAGGTCCCATTTGTCTATTTTGGCTTTTGTTGCCATTGCTTTTGGCGTTTTGGTCATGAAGTCCTTGCCTACACCTATGTCCTGAATGGTTTTGCCTAGATTTTCTTCTAAGGTTTTTATGGTGTTAGGTCTGATGTTTAAGTCTTTAATCCATCTGGAGTTAATTTTAGTGTAAGGTGTAAAGAAGGGGTCCAGTTTCTGCTTTTTGCACATGGCTAGCCAGTTTTCCCATTTATTAAACAGGGAATCCTTTCCCCATTGCTTGTTTTTGTCAGGTTTGTCCAAGATCAGATGGTTGTAGATGCGTTGTGTTGCCTCCGAGGCTTCTGTTCTGTTCCATTGGTCTATATCTCTGTTTTGGTACCAGTACCGTGCTGTTTTGATTACTGTAGCCTTGTAGTATAGTTTGAAGTCTGGTAGTGTGATGCCTCCTGCTTTGTTCTTTTTGCTTAGAATTGACTTGGCTATGCAGGCTCTCTTTTGGTTCCACATGAAGTTTAAGGTTGTTTTTCCAGTTCTGTAAAGAAGGTCATTGGTAGCTTGATGGGGATAGCATTGAATCTGTAAATTACTTTGGGCAGTATGGCCATTTTCATGATATTGATTCTTCCTATCCATGAACATGGAATGTTTCTCCATCTGTTTGTGTCCTCTCTTATTTCTTTGAGCAGTGGCTTGTAGTTCTCCTTAAAGAGGTCCTTTATGTTCCTCGTTAGTTGTATTCCTAGGTATTTTATTGTCTTTGTGGCAATTGTGAATGACAGTTCATTCTTGATTTGGCTCTTTTTAAGTCTGTTATTGGTGTATAGGAATGCTTGTGATTTTTGCACATTGAGACTTTGCTGAAGTTGCTTATCAGTTTCAGGAGATTTTGGGCTGAGACGATGGGGTCTTCTAGATAAACAATCATGTCATCTGCAAATAGAGACAATTTGACTTCTTCCTTTCCTATTTGAATACCCCTTATTTCTTTTTCTTGCCTGATTACTCTGGCTAGAACGTCCAGTAGTATATTGAATACGAGTGGTGAGAGAGAGCATCCTTGTCTAGTGCCAGATTCAAAGGGAATGCTTCCAGTTTTTCCCCATTCAGTATGATATTGGCTGTCAGTTTGTCGTAAATAGCTTTTATTGTTTTGAGATACGTTCCGTCAATACCTAATTTATTGAGGGTTTTTAGCATAAAGGCTGTTGAATTTTGTCAGAGGCCTTCTCTGTATCAATTGAGATAATAATGTGCTTTTTGTCTTTGGTTCTGTTTATGTGGTGAATTATGTTTATAGACTTCTGTATGCTGAACCAGCCTTGCATCCCTGGGATGAAGCCTACTTGATCATGGTGGATAAGCTTTTTGATGTGCTGTTGCAATCGGCTTGCCAGTATTTTATTGAAGATATTTGCATCTATGTTCATCATGGATATTGGCCTGAAGTTTTCTTTTCTTGTTGAGTCTGTGCCAGGTTTTGGTATCAGGATGATGTTGGTCTCATAAAATGATTTGTGAAGGATACCCTCTTTTTGGATTATTTGGAATAGTTTCAGAAGGAATGGTACCAGCTCCTCTTTGTATGTCTGGTACAATTCAGCTGTGAACCCGTCTGGACCTGAGCTTTTTTGGGGTGGTAGGCTTGTAATTGCTGCCTCAACATCAGACCTTGTTATGGGTCTGTTCAGGGTTTTGACTTTTTCCTAGTTTAGGCTTGGGAGGAGGCAAGTGTACAGGAATTTATCAATTTCTTCCAGGTTTACTAGTTTATGTGCCTAGAGTTGTTTGTAATAATTTCTGATGATGGTTTGAATTTCTGTGGAATCTGTGTTGATATCCCCTTTATTATATTTTATTGCATCAATTTGGTTATTCTCTTTTCTTTTTTATTAATCTGGCTAGTGGTCCATTTTGTTGATCTTTTCGAAAAAGCAGCTCCTGGATTTATTGATTTTTTTTGAAGGGTTGTTTTGTGTCACTATCTCCTTCAGTTCTGCTTTTATCTTAGTTATTTCTAGTCTTCTGCTGGTTTTGAGTTTTTTTTATCTTTCTCGTCTCGCTCTTTCAATTTTGATGATAGGGTGTCGATTTTAGATCTCTCCTTGCTTCTCATGTGGGCACTTATTGCTATATATTGTCCTATAGAGACTGCTTTTTTTTAATTGCATTTTAGGTTTTGGGGTACATGTGAAGAACATACAAGATTGTTGCATAGGTACACACATGGCAGTGTGGTTTTCTGCCTTCTGTCCCCTCGCCTGTATCTGTCATTTCTCCCCATGCTATCTCTTCCCACCTCCCCAACTCTCTGTCCCTCCCCCATTTTCCCCCGACGGACCCCAGTGTGTAGTGCTCCCCTCCCTGTGTCCATGTGTTCTCATTGTTCAACACCTGCCTATGAGTGAGAATATGTGGTGTTTGATTTTCTGCTCTTGTGTCAGTTTGCTGAGAATGATGGTTTCCAGGTTCATCCATGTCCCTATAAAGGACGTGAACTCATCATTTTTGGTGGCTGCATAATATTCCATGGTGTATATGTACCACATTTTCCCTATCCAGTCTATCATCGTTGGGCATTTGGGTTGGTTCCAGGTCTTTGCTATTGTAAACAGTGCTGCAATGAACATTCATGTGCACGTGTCCTTATAGTAGAATGATTTTTAATCCTTTGGATATATACCCAGTAATGAGATTGCTGGGTCAAATGGGATTTTTAACAGTAATCAAAACAGCATGGTACTGGTACCAAAACAGAGATATAGACCAATGGAACGGAACAGAGGCCTCAGAGGAAATACAACATACCCACAACCATCTGATCTTGGACAAACCTGACAAAAACAAGCAATGGGGAAAGGACTCCCTGTTTAATAAATCGTGTTGGGAAAAGTAGCTAGCCATGTGCAGAAAGCAGAAACAGGACCCCTTCCTGACACCTTACACCAAAATTAACTCCAGATGGATTAAAGACTTAAACATCAAACCTAACACCATAAAAACCCTAGAAGAAAATCTAGGCAAAACCATTCAGGACATAGGCGTAGGCAAGGACTTCATGACCAAAACGCCAAAAGCAATGGCAACAAAAGCCAAAATAGACAAATGGGACCTAATCAAACTCCACAGCTTCTGCCTGGCAAAAGAAACAGTCAGTAGAGTGAATAGGCAACCAACAGAATGGGAAAAAATTTTTGCAGTCTACCCATCTGACAAGGGGCTGATATCCAGAATTTACAAAGAACTAAAACAGATCTACAAGAAAAAAAAACAAACAAAAGTACATTAGGTCTTTTCACATAGTCCCACATTTCTTGGATACTTTGTTCATTCCTTTTTACCCTTTTTTCTCTAATCATGCCTTCTCATTTTATTTCATTGAGTTTATCTTCGACCTCTGATATCCTTTCTTCTGCTTGATCAATTCGGCTGTTGAAACTTGTGCATGCTTCTTGAAGTTCTCGTGTTGTGTTTTTCAGCTCCATCAATTCACTTATATTCCTTTCTAAGTTGCCCATTCCTGTTAGCATTTCATCAAATCATTTTTCAAGTTCTTAGTTTCTTTGCATTGGGTTAGAACATGTTCTTTTAGCTCATAGAAGTTTCTTATTACCCGTCTTCTGATGTCTGATTCTGTCATTTCATCACACTCATTCTCCATACAGCCTTGTTCCCTTGCTGGTGAGGGGTTGTGATCCCTTGTAGGAGGAGAGGTGTTCTGGTTTTGGGTGTTTTCATCCTTTTTGCACTGGTTTCTTCTTATCTTTATGGATTTATCTACCTGTCGTCTTTGTAGTTGCTGACTTTCAGATTGGGTCTCTGAGTGGACGTTCTGTTTGTTGATGATGAAGTTATTTCTGTTTCTTAGTTTTCCTTCTAACGGTCTGGCCCCTCTGCTGTAGGACTGCTGAGATCCACTCTAGGCCCTGCTTGCCTGGGGATCACCTGCAGCAGCTGCTGAACAGTAAGTGTTGCTACCAGCTGCTTCTTCTGCTATCTTTGGCATAGAAGGATACCTGCCAAATGTCAGGGCTTTCTTTATGAGTTTCCGTTGTGCTGCTGCCTTTTATTTTTTCAGGGCTGCCCTGCCCAGCAAGGAGGCAGCCTAATCACTGTCTGCCTGCAAAGGCTTGGCTGAGCTGCTGTGGGCTCCGCCCAGCTGCGTGTGAACTTCCCCGCAGTCCTGTTTATATGGGTGTAGTTAGAACTGCCTTGGCAATGGTGGCCCACCTCTGTATTGGCGAACTCTGTCTGTAATGGCAGGTTGCCTTGGCAATGGCGGGTTGCCTTGGCAAGGGCAGGCTGCCTCAGCAATGGTGGACTACCTCCGTAGTGGTGGAGTGCCTTGGTATTGGCGGATGCCCCTTGCCCACAGAGCTGGACCATCCTGGGTTCAGCTGTGCTTGCTGTGAAACTCTCAAACCAGAGAGTTTCTGACTGCTGTTCTTTTGTGGTGGTGGGACCAGCAGAGCCTGATTACCTGGCTCCCTGCCTCAGAGCCTTTTTTTTTTTTTTTCATTTTTATTTGATCAGTTGACTCTATCCCAGGTGTTCCCATCGCCTGTTGAAACGGCGCTGGGATCTGTGTGATTTCCCCTATGGTGACTCACTGCACCAGCTTAAACAGTGGTGCTGAGATTCGTGGCACTTTTTTTGCCCAGGAATCTCCTGGCCTGGCTCCCTGTTCAGTCCCCTCTTTAATCAGATGAATGGGCGACTTCCCGGGGCTCCAATTGCCAGCTGAAAGGACACCCAGACCAGTGTATTTTGTATGGAGAACCACTGGCCGGGGCACCGACAAAGCAGCTGCACGGGGTAAAGCAGCTGTGCTGACCAAAAGAACCATGCTGGCCAAAACAGCCGTGCTGGCAACCTGTGGGGCTCCTCCGCCTGGGAATCTCCTGGTCCGTGGGCAATAAAAATGTGGCATCCACTCACCCTCTGTGCTTTCACTGGGAGCAGCAACTCCAAGCTGTTCCGAAACGGCCATCTTGGATCTCCCCCCTCTGATACTCTTCCTTTCCTTTGGTAGATCTAACCTTCTGACTTGTATCATTTTCCTTCTGCAAGAAGAGTTTCTTTTGACATTTATTGCAGTGCAGGTCTACAGGTGATTAATTCTCTAGGTTTCAGTTTGTCTGAAAGTCTACTTTACTTTTGAGGGACTATTTTTCTGCCTATAGAATCCTGGGTGGGTGGGACATTTTTCTTTCAATAATTTAAATATTTCCCTCCTCTCTCATCTTGCTTAAATGATTTCTGATGAGAAATTCATTGTGATTCTTATCCTCTGTCTCTACAAATAAGGTATTTTTTGTCTTCTTTCCAGATTTTCTCTTTGTATTTTTTACCCTGCAGTTTGCATACAATATGCCTATGTATTATTGTTCTGTTTTCTTTGTGTTTACGTTGCTTGCCATTCTTTGACTGTCTGAACATGGGTTTTAAATTTTAGAAAAATTCTTGGTCATCATTACTTCACACAATTTTTCTGGCATGTTCTTTTTCTCCTTCTTATATTTGAAATATATGAGCGTTTTTTTATTATTGTTTCAAGTTGCTCAAAGTTTCCATTTTTTTCCCTTTATTCTTTTGATTATTTACATGTCAGTCTGAGAAGTATCTATTGACCTATCTTCAAGTTCACTGATTCTTTCCTCATCCATGTTTTGTTTACTTTTCCACCCAATCAATATAGTCTTTATTTCTTTTACTGTGTTTTTAAATTCTAGCATTTTATTTTCATTCTTTCCTGAACTTTCCATCTTTCTGCTTATATACCTCATCTATTATTCCATGTTGTTTGCTTCTTGTTCCATCAGAGAGTATGTATTAATCATAGTTATTTTAAATCTCCTGTATGATGATCCTAAAATCTGTATCATGTCTAACTCTGGTTCTGATGTTTGCTTTCTTTGTTTCTTCAGATATTTTTTAAATCTTTTAGTGTGCCTTGTAAGTTTCTGTTGAAATGAAGCCACCTTATTTTGGGTAATAAAAATTGAAATTAATAGGTCTTCAGTGTGAAAATGTATGTAAATCCGGCTAGGAACTGGGATGCTTTTAAGGTTTGTTGTATTAACACCTTTAGCTACCAGAGGTTTTATATTCCTCTAGCATTCTTGTTTTTGTCTTTACTCTTGTTTTGAGGGCTTCTCTGAATATTTCTCTTCAATGAAATTCTGTGCCTTGCAGCTCTTTTAGAAAAGAAAAAAACCACTGTTACTACATTGGAGCTGCTTTGTTAATTTAGTGGTAAAATGTGAGGGGAGAAGTGTTATTCTATAATCTTATAATTAAAATTTTTTTATTGTGCCTGTGTCCCTAAACTGTGATCTTCATCAGTGTTTTGTCTCCTGTACATGGGCTGGTGAAGGAGCTTCCTCCCCTTCTTCTCTCACTGACTACAACAGTCTCTCACTCTAGTTGCTTGAAGCACAGATCCTGGTTGACTATTTTTCTTTCCCCTCTTAGGTTTATAGGGCTGCTGTAGGGGAATAAAATAGGAAAAAATTCTCTTCCCCCAGCTCAGTATAAGATTTCAGAATTGCATTTTGGCAAATCAATTTTTTCCCAAAAAGTAGGCTTTTGCTGCAGAGAAGGTGCTGGGCCTATGTCAAAATGGTTACTCTTCTCTTCCTCTTGCCACAGTCACAAGAGAATTTTTCTAGGGTATTCATCTTGACAACTTGTTGGAATTCTAGAGGAAAAGCCCATTAAAATGTGCCTCTCCTCCAGGATTGTAGCCCCTAGGGGTTTTTCACTGTAATGCTAGTCCACACTCAGCTTCCAGCTATTTATCAAAATTACCGTTTAAGTGTTTCTACTAGTTTATGTTTCCAGCAGCTTCTTCTTCAGATAAGCAGATCTTAGGTGCAGTGCGGTACCTCTAGATGGATGTATTTCTCCAAGTATTTGGGTCATAGTTTTTGCTGTGATCTCAGTTATCTAAAAGGTCTAAGAAAGGTTATTTATTTTTAGTTTTGTCCAGATTTGTTTTTGCTGTTCTTGTAAGAATGGAAGTGACAGCTCACCAGATCTTCATATATCAAAGATGAAATCAGAGGTCCTACTCACAGCATTTTAATTGTCAACATTTAAAAATTAGTCCGGAGGCTGATACAGGAGAATTGCCTCAACCAGGAGGCGGAGGTTGCAGTGAGCCGAGATCGCGCGATTGCACTCCAGCCTGGGTAACAAGAGCAAAACTCCGTCTCAAAAAAAAAAAAAAAAAAAAAAAAATTAGGAGATTTCACATAAAACTCTTGACTTCAGGCTTTTATTTATAAAACTGGAAGGTAGGAAAATAATAGTCCTGAATTATCATATGGCAACTACTTGCTGGAGCTGAGCAGTGACTTTGTACTTAGCATATGCTTTCCCATTCACTAGTGTTTCCCTCACTCTGTTTTATCTCTTATATAGCGCTTTCTCCATGTACTCTATATTTCTGGCTCTTGTAGGTATATGACTTTGGCCCCTTACTACCTTAAATAGTATCAATTTTTTATGACACTGAATTTCAGTTTTTCCCAGTGATACAAATTAAGAAAAAACAATTCATCATTGTTTATATACCAGGGCCTCTTGTTCTCTCACCTCAGACCCCTAGTGTCCTATCACCTAAACACTCTCCATGGGCAACTGAGTGTCCATTCCTGCCCTCCAAAATGTTTTACCTTGCTATTGGTGTGCATGCAAATTTCTCACGAGATAATCTCCCACTGCACATCACAGGCCTGTGAAAAGATCGAAGTTCAAAATTCAAAGTGTGGTTTCTACTGAATATGTATCACTTTTGCACCTTGGTGAAGTTGAATAATTTTAAATCAAATAATTGTAAGTCATAGACAATTTGTACAGTGCGTTATCATTGAATGACCCAATTTAATAAATAAGGAAATAAATCATAAGCAAGGAGTTGTAATGTTGCCAAGTTCTGAAGAACAAAGATGAAAGCAATATCAGCTACAGCTAGCTTAACCTCAGATCTGCCTTTTTCCTAAGCAGGGAGCAAAATGTGACGCCTAAAGGTTGGTTGAGTACTGGAATTTGAGTCTCACAATAACCTACCTTCTTTTCCTTTCTGCTAGTTAGGCATAATCAGGCTAACACATTGGCTTATTTCCCAAGATGGAGATATATTTACAAGGCATATGCAGCTTGTCATAGGTTTTGTTTTATCCCAAAATAATGACTCTGAGGAGGAAATCCACAACCATCCCAGTAAAAAGAATACTGGGAAGAGGCAGAGATAAATGAGCAGCCCCTCAAACATGGCACCATGTGGATAGCCATCTATTCCATTTATTCCAGTCCTGCACAGTTGGCAAAATAAAAAAAAAAAAAATCCCTAGCTGGCATCACTAAACCAGTTTTAACTCCAAAATCAAATGAGAAAAAAAGACACAGCAAGCCAGAATAAGCCATTCAAACGAGCTAAGCTGATTTTGACAGGTTCCTTGGTAACAAACCCAAGTATGGTTATAAATGGGCCACTATAGCCTCCAGCTGCATTTTTTTGTTACATAAGCTTCCTGGAAAAGAGGATTAAACCATATTTAAGATAAACATTTGCTTTTCTATAGTAAATTTAGCGCTGTTGTTTAAAGTGCTTTGGAATTGAATTGTGCAGGTGCTAAAATTCTAATTGCCTGTTTTCCATGACATTCATCTTAGAATTGCTCAAAGAAATACATTATCTCTGACTCCTTCACATAAAATATGATTATCACAGTAAAAGAAGGAATGGACAGCAAAGAAGCAAAAGTAAAATGAAGGCCATGGACTCAAGCCATCCACTAATGAGAATTATATGTCATTTGTCAAATGAATCCACTTTTCGTCGCTGATGATTTTGGGGAGGGGGAAAACAGGTGCCTGGTTTATAGCAAGAGGAATGGGAGGCAAGTACATCTACTTTTGGCGATGTAAAAAAATTCAGTGTTTCAGTTGAAGATGAGAAATGATTTTAGAGAAACAAAAGTTTCTCTGAGTCAATCAAGATACTAAAATTAATGATTCTGACTTCACATTTTTTCAGCCTTAATGTACAGTCTGCAGATGCAGTGTGTGTGTGTGTGTGTGTGTGTGTGTGTGTGTGTGTGTGTGTGTTTGACCTTGGCTTAGTTAAACTGTGACCTAAGGCTAAGGAAACATACACACAAATACTGAAAAGGATTAGAGTGACTTCACAAGCTTTAAGGCTCCACTGCTATTTGGAACAATGGTAACATTTGTGAACTTAGTCAAGACGTTAAATCAATTTGACAAAGTATCTATGCTGTTGTTTGGATCATTAATATATATACAGATATTCTCCTTTGATTACACTCTTAAGCTGCTTGGGCTGTTGTGTACAACCCATACGTCACAAAAATAACATATTGACTTGGGCAGAGCAGAGGCCTGAGATAATAAAAATATTAAAATTTACTATGATAGTGTTATTCATTTAAATCGTACTTCCATGAAGCTGCACTGTGGAATGGGTAATGAAGCAGAAGACTCTTACTCCAGAACCTGATGTAAAAGAACCTGCCCCCACTAGAATCCATCTTGAGGAGAAATTTTGAGTTTCGGAGTCTGTAGTTTGAGCAGGGCAGGGAAAAGTGTGGCTATCCAATTCCACAAGTAGAAGAAAGTATTATCTTAGGTGCCAAGTTGGTTATAAGGTCCAAACACTGCCCTCAAAGAATTTGTTTAAGAGATGACAAAAAATTCCAAGGTAGAAATAAAGAAAAAATATCTACTTAGTCAAGTGCCAAATGTGTTGTCAATATGTTAGGATAGTCTTGAAAGGACAGAGGGTCAGTATGACAAAAAAATGGAAACGCTTTAAGGTTGAGCTGAAATTATAAGATGAGTCATGAAGGACAGTTAGATTTGAAAATGTGTATGTTCACCAATATGATAAACATTGGCAGTTTGATTTTAAACCAACTGTTTAGAAGTTAGTCACATTTCTGGAGAGGTTCTTATATTATTGAAGGTATTTACGGCTACAAGTAAATAACAAAAACTCAGACTAACTGGCTTAAACCACAAGGATGTTTAGTGTTCTTTAAAGAAAGAAAAATCTAGAGAGAGTTTGTTCTAGCATTAATTCAACAGAATGATAATGTCAGGACACTGAGTGGGCCTCCCTGGATTTTTTTTTCTCTTTCCTTGTGGTCACTAGGTTTCTGAAATAGCTCTAAGTATCATATTCTTATATAGAGAATGTTCAAAGCAGAAAGAAACACAGGACAACAAAAGCCTGAGTTTTGCTAAAGCTAAAATATTCCCAGTACCAGGAGATGACTCATGATAGATTTAAGCTTGCTGGGAGATTCTAGAGGAGGAAAATCTTTTTCAGAAGTTTCGAGCAGACTTCTTTTCAGATATCAGGGGCCAGAATTACATCACATATATCCTATTAGTCCCAGAACTAGGAAAAAGGAACAAAATTGCCATAACTGGCATAGATCTATTGTAATTCATTTCCTGAGCTTAAGCATATTTTAGCAAGCAAAACCTATCTGAAAGGAAGAGAAGTAAATGGCTATTGGATAAGTAAAAGCACAGTTTTAGTCACAGTCTCCAAAACTGAACATGATGTTAAACATGCAGGAGCTTTGCAATGAAATCTATTACATGATATTCTTTGGTTCCCTCTTTCTCCCTCCCTCATTTCTGTCTTTGTCTCTATGTTTCCAGCCTTATTTTACCTCCTTCTCTTCCTCTTCCTTCTCCTCCTTCTTTCTTAATCTTACACACACACACACACACACACACACACACACACAATCATAAACATACTACTCTTAAACACATTAAAAACTTGGATTTAAATGAGACACCAAAGTAATGGGACAGCAGAATTGTTTTTTGCTTGTCTCCCTTCCCAAATGCATTTGTAAGTCAGATAGTGCTCACATCTTATAATATTGCCCAATACCAATTTTCTGTTGCTCAAAACTTTTCAACCTGAGATCCCTTGAAGTGAAAGGTATTGAGTGATGATAACAACTTCTAATGAGTCATGAATCAAATGCAGACAGAGTTATTTTTTCTATCTATAGAGCCCTACCCCAATCTTCATTTACTCCCATCAAATATTAGATCAGCAGTTAATATGACATTGTGACTTTTAATAGTTTTAGCACTAAGAAAGAAGTGTAATTTAGCTTTACTGTGGTATCAAGCTACAAAAGGAGTCATGCTAAATCATATTTTAAAGCATATGGCTATAAATCTGGTTATAAATTATTTCATCTTTCTGAAGGGCTTGGTATTCAGAAGCTTAGAGTATAAACACTCAGACAAGGTAAGTGCAGAAAACAGCCAGAATCAACACAGGAAATTTAGAAGAAACACTTCTCTTAAATTGGGAGGTAAAAGACTAGGGTGCACATTATGTCCTAATGTTTCATTCATGAAGAAGAGTTCTCAGCTCAAACCTCTTAAACATGTAGAGATACTCTACTTTCTATACCATAACCTCATTTACTCAAGATGTAAATGTCAATTCCTATAACATTTCTGGCCTTTTTAACTGCTGAATTTGTTTTGATGACATTGTAATGAGATACGTTCCTCTTCAAGTTAAGGAAATTTTACCATTCACATTGATTTCTATAGTAACTTGCAATGCAGAATTGTCTGTGAGTGCCAAAACAGTAAATTTAACTTACATTTAAATCTATTGAGCCAGAAGTTTTCTTTGGTTGGTTTAATTGCAAATACTTAGCAGCTGCCTCTTCAGAGTAATAATTTATATATATATATATATATATATATATATATATATATATATATATATAATAGACTATTCAATTTAGAAAGAACCTGAGATATCAGCTTGTTCAATACCTCATTTCTCAGATGCAAGAAAAATACTGAGGCCAAAAGAGGTTAAATGAGTTGCCCACTGTCACATAGCTAGTTAGTGACAGAGTCGGAAACTATAAACCAGCATGTCTGGTTTCACAGTCCATAACTTTTATATCATAGAGTGATGCCTCATTTACAGTTACTTTTACCTATGGTGTTGAATACATTGGCATCATATAACCCTGTAAAATTCTGATTTTCCATCCTTGATTAGAAATAGGGTAAATTCCTCCACATGGGCCCTCAGCAAGCTCAGAGAAACAGAGAGATACACAGAACAACAGTTGTGAATATGAGCATTGGAGTAAAGCCAGATCTTGGTTTAAATTCTGGCTCTGCAACCTAATTACTGCAAATAAGAGCAAGCTGCTTTACTTCTACTTTTTAGGCTTTACTTTCTTTTTCTTTGGAATGGGAATAAAATCTCTATAATAGAATTGTTGAAGAAGTAAATCTATATAGAACATTTTAAGTCTGGAAAACCCTAGATGTTAACTCATTAATTTTTATCTCAATTTCTGATCCAAACACAATCACATAAACAGATACAGTAGATTACAATCAGCATATCAACAAGTGTAGTCTAAAATTAATTTTGTTGCTATAAAGAGTGATAATAGTACTTCCTCCAAGATGGCTGTATAGGAACAGCTCTGGAACACAATTCCCAGTGAGAGAGATGCAGAAGGGGAGCGATCTCTGCATTTCCAACCAAAGTACCAGGTTCATTTCAAAGGGCCTGGTTGGACAGTAGGTATAGCCCAAGGAGGGCAAACTGAGGCAGGGTGGGGTGCTGCCCTACCTGGGAAGTGCAACTGACCAGATGATCAGGGACTTTACCCCCTTGGCACTCCAGTTCAGATGGTGTGCTTCTCTCATGGCTGTTGTAACCCATAGTCCAGGAGAAAGCCACCAGGCTGAAAAGCACCGCGAGTTACTAACACAGATCTAAGTGACAGCTCTGGCCGGCCTGGCACTGGGAGTTGTTGGCACAAACTGGGCAGAAGTTTTGATTAGTACCAAGAGTGCCTGTGGGACAGATCTACCTGCCCCCACAGAAAGAGGGAGAGCTGAGAGCAGGGAGACAAGTGATACGGCTTGGCAGGCCCCACTCTCACAATGACCAGCAAACTGAAGCCTTCTTGCTTGAGAGTTTCGAAGCCAGCACATCAGTTCAAGCTCAACCACGACAATCGAGCTGGGTGGGGGGAAGGGCATCCACCATTGTGAATGTGGGCCTAATCTCATCTGTGTAAACAAAAGCCAGAGAAAGCCTATATAGCAGCCAGGCTGAGTCCAAGGCAGCCCAGCAGTGCCTATGCTGGCAGACAATGGACAGACTGCCTCAACAAGTGGCTCCCTGACCCCAGTATAACAACAACAACAAAAAGCCTCATACAGCAGAGGGTACTGACTGTTAAAAAGAAAATTAAAAAACAAAAAGAAATAGCATCAACATCAACAGAAAGGATGTCCACTCAGAGACTGCATCTGAAATCACCAACTTCAAAGACAAAGGTAGATGAACCCATGAAGATGGGAAGAAACCAGCACAAAGAGGATGAAATCATCAAAGACCAGAATCCCTCTCCTCCTACAAAGGATCACAACTCCTCACCATCAAGGGAACAAAACAGGATGGAGAATGAGTTTGATGAATTGACAGAAGCAGGCTTCACAAGGTGGGTAATAACAAACTTCTCTGAGCTAAAGGAACATGTTCTAATGCAATGCAAAGAAACTAAAAATCTTGAAAAAAGGTTAGATGAAATGCTAACTAGAATAACCAGCTTAGAGAAGAACATGAATGACTTGATGGAGCAGAAAAACACAGCACAAGAACTTTGCGAAGCATACACAAGTTTCAATAGCTGAATCAATCAAGCAGAAGAAAGGATAACAGAGATTGAAGATCAACTCAATGAAATAAAATGAGAAGGCAAGATGAGAGATGAAAAGAGTAAAAAGAAACGAACAAAGGCTCCAAGAAATATGGGATTATGTGAAAAGATCTAATCTATACTTAATTGGTGTACCTGAATGTGACAGGGAGAATGAATCCAAGATGGAAAACACTCTTCAGAATATTATCCAGAACTTCCCCAACATGGCAAGGCAGGCCAACATTCAAATCTAGGAAATACAGAGAACACCACAAAGATATTCCTCAAGAAGAGCAACCCCAAGGCACATAATTGTCAGATTCACCAGGGTTGAAATGAAGAAAAAAAATGCTAAGGGCAGCTGGAGAGAAAGGTTGGGTTACCCGCAAAGGGATGCCCATGAGACTCATAGTGGATCTCTTGGCAGAAACCCTGCAAGCCAGAAGAGAGTGGGTGCCAATATTCAACATCCTTAAAGAAAAGAACTTTCAACCCAGAATTTCATATCCAGCCAAACTAAGCTTCATAGGTGAAGGAGAAATAAAATCCTTTATGGAGAAGCAAATGCTGAGAGATTTTGTCACCACCACACCTGCCTTAAAAGAGCTCCTGAAGAAAGCACTAAACATGGAAAGGAACAACCAGTACCAACCACTGCAAAAATGTACTAAATGGTAAGGACCAAAAACAAAATGAAGACACCGCATCAACTAACAGGCAAAACAACCAGCCAGTAACAAAATGGAAGGATCAGATTCTCACATAATGATATTAATGTTAAATGTAAATGGCCTAAATGTTCCAATCAAAAGACACAGACTGGCAAACTGGATAAAAAGCCAAGACCCATCGATATACTGTATTCAGGAGACCCATCTCATATGCAAAGACACACATAGACTCAAAATAAAGGGATGGAAGATTTACCAAGCAAATAGAGAACAAAGAAAAAGCAGGGGTTGCAATCCTAGTCTCTGATAAAATGCACTTTAAGCCAATAAAGATCAAAAGAGACAAAGAAGAGCATTGCATAATGGTAAAAGGATCAATGCAACAAGAAGGGCTAACTATACTAAATATATATGCACCCAATACAGAAGCACCCAGATACATAAAGAAAGTTCTTAATGACCTACAAGAGACTTAGGTTCCCACACAATAATAGTGGGAGACTTTAACACTCCGCTGTCAATATTAGACAGATCAATGAGACAGAAAATCAACAAGGATATCAAGGATTTGAATGCAGATCTGGACCAAGCGGACCTAATAGACATCTACATAACTCTCCACCCCAAATCATCAGAATACACATTATTCTTAGCACCACATCACATTTACTCTAAAATGGACCACATAGTTGGAAGTAAATCACTCGTCAGCAAATGTAAAAGAATGGAAATCATAACAAACAGTCTCTTAGACAACAGTGCAATCAGATTAGAACTCAGGATTAAGAAACTCACTCAAAACTGCACAACTACGTGGAAAGTGAACAACTTGCTCCTGAAAGATGACTGGATAAACAATAAAATGAAGACAGAAATAAAGATGTTCTTCAAAACCAAAGAGAATTAAGACAAAACATACCAGGATCTCTGAGGCACATTTAAAGCAGTGTCTAGAAGGAAATTTATGGCAATAAATGCCAATATGAGAAGTGAGAAAAACAATCTAAAATCAATACCCTATCAACAAAACTGAAAGGGTTAGAGAAGTAAGATACATAAAACAAAAACAAAAACAAAAACAAAAACAAAAAACCTCAAAAGCTAGCAGAAGACAAGAAACAACTAAGATCAGAGCAGATCTGAATGAGACAGAGACACAACAAACCCTTCAAAAAATCAGTAAATCCAGGAGCTGGATTTTTGAAAAGATCAGCAAACTAGACAGACTGCTACCCAGACTAATAAAAAAGAAAAGAGGGAAGAATCAAATAGATGGAATAAAAAATGATAAAGGGGATATCACCACAGATTCCACAGAAATACAAACCATCATCAGAGATTATTACAAACAACTCTATGCACATAAACCAGTACATCTGGAAGAAATGGATAAATTCCTGGACACCTACATCCTTCCAAGACTAAACCAGGAAGAAGGAGAAACCCTGAATAGACCAATAACAAGGTCTGAAGTTGAGGCAGCAATTAATAGCCTACCAACCAAAAAATATCCAGGTCCAGATGGGTTCACAGCCAAATTCTACCAGACATACAAAGAGGAGCTGGTACCATTCTTTCTGAAACTATTCCAAACAATACAAAAAGAGGGAATCCTCCCTAACTCATTTTATGAGACCAACATCATCCTGATACCAAAACCTGGAAGAGACATAACTAAAAAAGAAAACTTCAGGCCAATATCCATGATGAACATCAATGCAAAAATCTCCAATAAAATACTGGCACACTGAATGCAACAGCACATCGAAAAGCTTATCCATCATGATCAAGTAGGCTTCATCCTGGGGATGCGAGGCTGGTTCAACATACACAAATCTATAAATGTAATCCATCACATAAACAGAACCAAAGACAAAAACCACATGATTATCTCAATAGATGAAGAGAAGGCCTTTGATAAAATTCAACAGCCCTTTATGTTAAAAACTCTCAATAAACTAGGTATCAGTGGAATGTATCTCAAAATAATAAAAGCTATTTATGACGTAGCCACAGCCAGTATCATATTGAATGAGCGAAACCTGGAAGCATTCCTTTTGAAAACTGGCACTAGACAAGGGTGCCCTCTCTCATTATTCCTATTCAAAATAGTATTGCAAGTTCTAGCCAGAACAATCAGGCAAGAAAAAGAAATAAATAATACTCAGGAAAAGATGAAGTCAAATTTTCTCTATCTGCAGATGACATGATTGTACATTTAGAAGACCCCATCATCTCAGCACAAAAGCTCCTTAAGATAATAAGCAACTTCAGCAAAGTCTCAGGATACAAAACCAATGTGCAAAAATCGCAAGCATTCCTATACACCAGTAACAGACAAACAGAGCTGAATCATTAGCAAACTTCCATTCACAATTGCTACAAAGAGAATAAAATAGCTAGACATACAACCAACAAAGGATGTGAAGAACCTCTTCAAGGAGAACTACAAACCACTGCTCAAGGAAATAAGAAAGGACACAGATGGAAAAACATACCATGCTCATGGTTAGAAAGAATATTGTGAAAATGGCCACAGTGCCCAAAGTAATGTTATGGATTCAACATGATCCTCATCAAGCTATCACTGACCTTCTTCACAGAAATGGAAGAAAGCACCTTAAACTTCATATGGAACCAAAAGAGAGCTCAGATAGCCAAGACAATCCTAACCAAAAAGAACAAAGCTGGAGGCATAACGCTACCTGACTTCAAATGATACTACAAGGCTACAGTAATCAAAACAGCATGGTACTGGTACCAAAACAGAGATATAGACCAATGGAATGGAACAGAGGCCCCTGAAAGAACTCCACACCTCTACAACCACCTGATCTTTGACAAACCTGACAAAAGCAAGCAATGGGGAAGGGATTCCCTGTTTAAGAAATGGTGTTGGGAAAACTGGCTAGCAGTGTGCAGAAAGCTGAAACTGGACCCCTTCCTTACACCTTACACTAGAATTAACTCCAGATGGATTAAAGATTTAAACATAAGCTCTAACACCATGAACACCCTAGAAGAAAACCTGGGCAATACCATTCAGTACATAGGCATAGGCAAGGACTTCATCACTAAAACAGCAAAAGCAATGACAACAAAAGCCAAAATAGACAAATGGGATCTAATTAAGATTAAATATTTCTACACAGCAAAAGAAACAATCATTAGAGTGAACTGCCAACCAACAGAATGGGCAAAAATTTTTTTCAATCTGCCCATTAGATAAAAGGCTAATATCTAGAATAGCAAAGAACTAAAACAGATTTACAAGAAAAAAACAAACAAACCCATTCAAAAGTGGGTGAAGGATATGAACAGACACTTTTCAAAAGAAGATATTTATTAGGCCAACAAACATATGAAAAGTGCTTATCATCACTAGTCATCAGAGAAATGCAAATCAAAACCACATGGAGATACCATCTCATGCCAGTTAGAATAGTGATCATTAAAAAATCTGGAGACAACAGATGCTGGAAAGGATGCTGAGAAATACGAAAGCTTTTACACTGTTGGTGGGAGTGTAAATTAGTTCAACCATTCTGGAAGACAGTGTGGCATTTCCTCAAGGATATAGAAATAGAAATTCCATTTGACCGAGCAATCCCATTACTGGGTATATACCCAAAGGATTATAAATCATTCTATTATAAAGACACATGCATACATATGTTCATTGTGGCACTGTTTATGATAGCAAAGACCAGGAACCAATCCAAATGCCCATCAATAATAGACTGGAAAAAGAAAATGTGGCACATATGCCCCATGGAATACTATGCAGACATAAAAAATGGTGAGTTTGTGTCCTTTGTAGGGACATGGATGAATCAGAAAACCATCGTTCTCAGCAAACTGACACAAGAACAGAACACCAAACACCACATGTTCTCACTCATAGGCGAGTGTTGAACAATGAGAACACATGGATACAGGGAGGGGAGCATGTCACATTGCGGTATTTTGGGAGGTGGGGTCTAGGGGAGGGACAGTGGGAGGTGAGGAGGTTGGGGAGGGATAACACTGGGAGAAATGCCTAATGTAGGTGATGGGGGGATGGAGTCAGCAAACCACAATGGCACCTGTGTACCTATGCAACAATACTGCAAGATCTGCACATGTACCCCAGAACTTAAAGTATAATTTAAAAAAAGAGTGATAATAGAAAATGGTGGCAAATTGCTTTATTGTTTCTACTTTTTGTTTATTTTTATATATTTTACTCTCTTTTTACAAATTGAAATAAATTAGTGTTAAATATTCATTATAAGAAATTAAACTGTAAAATAAGCACAGGATATAGATAATCTGAATTTAAATATTTGGGGATTCACAAGGGTTGTAAGTGAATCCTTATATATTTACAGCATCTGTGTACAATGTATGTGTCCAATGTAAAATTGTCTTCCAGGACTTTTAACTTATACCCAGAAGACCAGAATTACATATATATTACCACTGGTCACATACAGAAGTTATTTTTTTAAATTAAATACACTTCGCTGAATGATGACTTTTACAGTTATATCAATTCATAGGAGATTAAAATCAGTGTGTGCTGGAACCAGCATAAGAGGCGTAATTAGTGATGTGGAAGTTGAGCTAGGTGTTAAAAGATGCTTAGAACTTGAAGAGGCAGGGAGGAGGAGGGAGTACATTTCAGGAGGAGGAAACAGCATAAGTAACATCATGGAGAAAAGAATTTATAGCACATATTGGCTGCAGTGAGGAAAGGAGTGGGAAAGAAGTGGGATGAGGGTAAATTATTAATGGAGCTGCAAGGTTCCCAGTGTCTTTTCCTGGGGAGAGATGAACATAGTCTAGTGTAACTCACATTACTAGAGCAAGAAGAAAGGCAAGGATAAAATGTTCTATCTAGTGGAAAGATGATATATTTGGCCAGGACAGTTTCTGGCCTGTGATTCTGGAACTGTAGTATAGACAACAATCAACAGTCAGTGTTGCAAAGTTTAGCTGTACAAGGACAAAAGACTCACATTTCAGCATTGTGATTTTCAAAATTTACATTTTTTTTTTTCTGTGAGGAAGGAGAAAATGTACATTTTCAAATTCTCACTGACAAGTAGGTTCTGGTACAGCCTAAAGGTCAACATGGTCTTCGAAGCTGTGACTCTCACTGACTACCTACAATATGGCACTTAATGATGCTTTGAAAAGTGGGAGAGGTGCAGATCTATTTGTGTTGTGGAGAGTGTAGGGAGGCAAGTGGGAGGATTCATGGTTGACATTGCTGTTGCCACCTCTATTCCTTTTAGATCATGTAACAGAGCTATTGTCAGCAGAGATGCTGCATGATGGCATTGATCCAGAACATTGGTGGAGTTGATATAATTTCTACAGTTAGAGAGAAGCTACTGCAGGTTTATTACAGTCTTTTCTCCTCTCACTCCCACACAGGGAGAACTAATTCACCACTTCATCTACCAGTTTGCTACTTTGGGGTAAAAAAGTCAAATCAAACCAATCATGTTTTTGTTTTGAATCAGTTAAGCACCAATGATCCAAAATTTCTCAGAATATGTCATGAGAGGAAACACTGATGTTTCCAGGAAAGATGTAACTTTAGTGTTTCCGTCTATCAGAGAATACTCATTTACTTGCTTGATTAGTTTACCTGTTTGTACCAGTAGGTATTTGCTGAAAGTATGTAAGAATCTCATGACTAAACCAGACACTCATCTCTCTATCAGGTACCCTCTTCAGTGTTGGGACTGATGGTGCCTCAGACTCAGTACGTATTCCCTACTCTCTGACATCTGTTTCAGAACAATCTTGTATAATTTCCTCACTCTCATGGTTCTGACACCAGCATCTCATTCTGCCACTGCCAGTAACACTACCCCTCCTTAATACTTGCAGAACACATATCATGTGTTATTGTTCTAAGTTGTTTATAAGCATTAGGAAATTTAATCCTCACAAAAACTTTGTGCAATGAATACTGATATTATTTCCTCCCACTTTTTTTTCATTTTACAAATAAGAAAAATTATGCACAGAGAATGTTAGAACTTTGTCTTTAAGGCTAAGCAGTTAGTGAGTGTCTTATAATGCATTTTTCTGATTCCAGAGACCACAGGCATAACAGTGATAATGTAAGAATTGGCAGCTAATGGGAGTTCTTGATATTTCATCATTTCAGAGCTTCTAAAAGAAAGTAATAAATAACTTCTGTGGTTGAGTCACCTGAATATCTACAGGAAAGAGGCTAGATTAATTTTGTAGGCCAATGTCTATAAATGTCTGCAATTACTACATTATATGAATTAAAGACAGTCGTCTGTCAAGGACTTGTAGACTATAGTCAACAAGGGGTGGAGAATAAACAATCTGATAAAAAAAAAATGGAGAGAGCTGTTCTTAATTTAGCCCTGAGGGTAGTGGTTGCTACCACAACTATGCACAAATAAAGGTTATTCAAAACAAGTTCATACCACATTATTTTCCCTTAAGGCTAATGTAATATTGACTAATTGCTTTATATTCATTATTTGGCGAGTCAATAACATTCATTGATCTGTGGCTGGGTAAAACACGTGATGTTAAGTAATGTGGGAGTACGTAAAGACATCAGGAATACAGACTTGTTCTCCTTGGGCTGTGAATAAAGAGCATAAATTGGAAACAACAGGTAGAAGACATCAGATCACATGCATAGACACAGCACATGATAAAAAGAAATAGGGTATGAGGCAAAGATTCTTAAGGGTGTATATCAGAATCTCATTGTCTCTGCCCACCAATACCTATTTTGCAGTAAGCTGTTTTAACTTTTCTTTTTTAACCTTCTATTTTAGGTTCAGGGTTATGTGTGCAGGTTTGTCATATAGGTAAATTGCATTTTACAAGAGTTTGGAGTACATATTATTTCATCACTCAGGTAATAAGCATAAAACCCAATAGGTAGTTGTTTTTATTTTCACTCTCCTCCCACCTTCCACCCTCAAGTAAGTCTGGTGTCTGTTGTTCACTTCTTTGTGTCCATATGTACTTGATGTTTAGCTACCACTTATAAATGAAAACATGAGGTATGTGGTTTCCTGTACCTGTGTTAGTTTTCTTAGAATAATGGCTCCATCCATGTTGCTGTATCCATGTTGCTGCAAAACACATGGTCTCATTCTTTCCTATGACAGCATAGTATTCCGTGGTGCACATGTACCACATTTTTTTTATCCAGCCTGTCATTATTGGGCATTTAAGTTGATTCTATGTCTTTGCCATTATAAATATTGCTGCAGCGAACATTCATATGCATGCTTTGTGGTAGAATAATTTATATTCCTTTGGGTATATACCCAGTAATGGGATTGCTGGGTTGAATGGTAGTTCTGTTTTTAGCTCTTTGAAGAATTGCCACACTGCTTTCCACAATGGTTAAACTCATTTATATTCCTACCAACACTGTACAAACATTGTTTTTTCTCCACAACTTTGCCAGAATCTGTTATTTTTTGATTCTTTAGTAATAGCCATTCTGACAGGTATGAGATGGTATGTCATTTTGGTTTTGACTTGAAATTCTCTAATAATCAGTAATATTGAGTTTTTTTCATATGCTTGTTGGCTTCATGGATGTCTTCTTTTCAAAAGTGTCTGTTATGTATTTGGCCCATTTTTAATGGTGTTGTTTGTAATAGGATTCCTCTAGCTTTGTTATTTTTGCTTAGGATTGCCTTGACTATTCAGGCTCTTTTTCAGTTCCATATGCATTTTAAAATAGTTTTTTTCCCCCCTAATTCTGTGAAGAATGTCATTGGTAGTTTGATAGGAATAGCATCGAGTCTTTATATTGCTTTGGGCAGTATGGCCATTTTAACAATATTGATTTCTTTCTATCTATGAGCATGGAATGTTTTTATATTTGTTTGTGTGAACTCTGATTTCATTCAGCGGTATTTCGTAATTCTCATTGTAGAAATCTTTAACCTCCCTGATGAACTGTATCTCTAGGTGTTTTATTATTTGTGTGACAATTGTGAGTGGCATTTTGTTTTTGATTTGGCTATGAAGCTGTCTGTTGTTGGTGTCTAGGAATGCTAGTGATATTTCTATGTTGATTTTTATCCTGAAAATTTACTGAAGTTGTTTATCAGCTAAAGGAGCTTTTGAGTCAAGACTATAAGGTTTTTTAAATATATAATCATGTCATCTGCAAACAGGGATAGTTTGACTTCCTCTCTTCCTATTTGGATGCCTTTTATTTCTTTCTTTCTTTTTTTTTTTTTTTTTTTTTTTTTTTGAGACGGAGTTTCGCTCTCGTTACCCAGGCTGGAGTGCAATGGCGCGATCTCGGCTCACCACAACCTCCGCCTCCTGGGTTCAGGCAATTCTCCTGCCTCAGCCTCCTAAGTAGCTGGGATTACAGGCACGCGCCACCACGCCCAGCTAGTTTTTTGTATTTTTAGTAGAGACGGGGTTTCACTATGTTGACCAGGATGGTCTCCATCTCTCGACCTCGTGATCCACCCGCCTCGGCCTCCCAAAGTGCTGGGATTACAGGCTTGAGCCACCGCGCCCGGCTTTATTTCTTTTTATTGCCTGTTTGCTCTGGCCAGGACTTCCAATGCTATGTTAAATAGTAGCAGTGAGAGAGGTCATTCATGTCTTATGCTGTTTTGCAAGGGGAATGCTTCCAGCTTTTTCTCATTCAATATGATATTGGCTGTGGGTTTGTTATAGATGGCTCTTATTATATTGAGATATGTTCCTTCAATATATTTTATTCTTTTTATGGCTATTGTGAAGGAGATTACATTCATTCTTGCTTTGGCTATCAGCTGGGATGCTGTTGGTGCATTGGAATGCTACAATTTTCTGTATGTTAATCCTAGCAAATCTATAAAACATTATTTGAGCAAAGGGTTCTGAGATTATGAAATAGTTGAAAATGTTGGGGCTAGATATTATAGCTTAGGGAAAATTCAGGCTTTCTGAACTGACCTCTACTCTTGCTTAAGATGTTAGGTGTTAATTATTTTTTGCTTCCTTCTGGATGCTCTTCTAAATCATCATGGAAATATACTTAAGGAGAAAAATATGCTTCCAGGAAAGACCCAAGAAAAGGCCAGAGGAGAGACAAAAATGTGCTTTGTGTTGGTTTCATTTGTATCATACAGCTCAGATCTTCAGATGAAAGCTGCAGTTTCTGTAATGCCAAAAAATACAATTTCCAGAATTTAGAGTTTCTTTATTTTGAGAACCCATGGAAATGCATTGCACATTTGTTTTGCCCCCTAGACACTGTGTTTGGCCCACTAGCCACTTACTATTAATTCACGCTTTTTAATAACAATTTTGTTTTCATTTTGAAAACTACCTGGTTCTCATTGTATACAGTATGGGTTAAAGAGTCAATTATGTTCACCATAAGGATTCTGAGGAATATTGAGGAAAGCAATGTTTAAGGGGAAAAAAGGACTAATTGTTATTTGTAAGATGAGATTCAGGCCCTGACTTTGAATACCGGAAGAAATGTAACCTTATTTTGTACTTCAAATCTCGTGATGCAAGGAATAATTCTAAGCAGGAATAAAAAGAATGGAAGGAAATACAGCAAATGTTAGTAGTGCTTATCTCTGAGTGATGAGATTATAGATGCTTAGTATTTCCTTTTTATAAGAATGATATATGTTTATTATACGATATTTTAAATAGCACAAAACACTCCAGTATGTTTGTTTGAAAATACTGCTGTGCATGTGCTCTCCAGTTTGGGAAGTCAGACAAATCTCCCTTTGGTGAGATGGCAGCACGCTTCATCTCGTAGTCATCACGCAAAGCAGCCTGAAGGCTTTGAGAATAGGCTAGAATCCTTTTCTTTTCTCAGGATTACAAATTAATTCCTTGTTCTTTTCACCTAAGATTTGAAATTTTCAGCACACTTAATTCATGAAAAAGTACAATCCAGCATAAATACCTTGTGATAAACTTTGATATATTTTAAGTCAAACCATAAGAAAAAATTTCATAGTGCTTAGATTTCTTACTGCAGGTATATAGCTTCTCCCATTGTTGCTGCCTCTGCCAGTCTGAGCCTGAGTCTGGGAATGTTTTTATTTTTCTGTCTCATAGTTTCTACCCTTGTCTTCGGTTTTTGTTCCTGGCTATATATATCCCAGTATGGTTTATTCTATTGCTTGTGTAGTCTTTCTTGTCTGATCAAATTCCTAAAAAGTTCTTTTGGCTACTTACATCTATGTCTCTTGTTGTAAGTGGCCCATACAATGCAACTGATAATTCATCCTTTAGGTATTTGCAGCAAATGTCTTGTGCGTGGATTCACTAAGATGGATTTGCATGTTAATGACAATATAATTTTCTTCTTGAATGTTTCATGGCCCTTTTTCACAAATTTGAATATACCTAAGACACATGTACATTGTAATATATTGAAGACTGAAGTGATACAGTGCCATTCCTTAATTCACAATCACTTCTGGGGGTTCTGTGAGAAGAAAAAAATCTATGTCTGAAGTTGTCAATTTTTCAAATTGATAAAAACCAGAATGTAAGTATCGGAGTTGTCAGTGTATTGTTGTTGTTGTTGCTGTTGTTGTTGTTGTTGTTGTTGAAAACACAGAATAGCACTAAGTAAAACTGCTATAAAGCAATAGTCAAAATGTGGAAAAAAAATTTTTTTTTAGATGGAGTCTTGTACCATTGCCCAGGCTGGAGTACCATGGTGCAATCTCAGCTCGCTATAGCCTCCGCCTCCTGGGTTCAAGCGAATCTCCTGTCTCAGCCTCCTGAGTAACTGGGATTACAGACTTGTGCCACCATGCCTGGCTGAAAATGTGGTAATTTTTAAAGTAATTTTTACAGAGCAAATTTTGTCGAGATGCAAAACACTGATTCCACACATGTATATTTAACTTTTAAATTTAATATTTATCATGGTCCTCTGAGGTGAAGGTACTTAATTTACCTCCTCTGCAATGACTACCTCTTAAGACTCCTGGCTAGAACATTTTAGTCTTTTATGATGTATTTTATCACTTTCAGTCCTTTCTAAACAACTGTACCTAATTGAAGACTGTATTACATTACAACTGCTGTGATCATCAGTGTATCATCATTGTCACTCTGTTCCTCTTCCTCTTCCCTTCTTGTTCATCATTATTTTCTTCAAAGAGACAGTATCTCTTAGTACACTGGAATTATATTCTTTGGGCCTCCTTATCTTCCAAGTTAACCTCTATACAATTTTTTATTTTTCTAAGGAAAATCTTAATGTGTTAGCCCAAACCTATGTTTTTTAGATTTTTAATCTTTCTAAGGTGTTCATTGTTGTTTTTTGCATCCTGTTTTTTCTTGGATGCTTCTGTACATTACCATGCTTAGACCCAGGAAAGGTGCACCCTGAACCATACCCCATGCTTCAGTGTACGCAGCAATTTGGATTGACTCTTTCAAGCTTTATTTTTAATAACACATTTTTAATATATTTATGACAGCTAATTATTTTGATATAATCAGTAAATTATGAATTCCTTTTAAAATTTTTATTATTATTTTAAACTTCTATTTTCATTTTATGAATACATGTGCAGGTTTGTTATTTAGATAAACTCATGTCACAGGGTTTGTTGTACAGGTTATTTTGTCACTCAGGTACTAAGCCTAGTACCAAATGGATATTTTTTTCTCATCCTCTCCCTCCTCTGACCTTCCTCCCTCAAGTAGACCCCAGTGTTTGTTGTTGCCTTCTTTGTGTCCATGTGTTCTCATCATTAGCTTTCACTTATAAGTGAGAATGTGGCATTTGGTTTTCTGTTCCTGCATTAGTTTGCTAAGGATTATGGCCTTCAACTCCATCCATGTTTCTGTAAAGGACTGATCTTATTCTTTTTATTTATTTTATGACTGCATAGTATTCCATGGTGTATATGAAACCACATTTGCTTTATACAATCTGCCATTGATGGGCATTAAGGTTGATTCCATGTCTTTGGTATTGTGAATGATGCTGCAATGAACATACACGTACATATGTCTTTATGGTAGAACAATTCATATTCTTTTGGGTATATACCCAGTAGTAGGATTGCTAGGTTGAATGGCAGTTATATTTATAGCTCTTTGAGGAATTATCACACTGCTTTACATAATGGTTAAACTAATTTTTCACTCTCACCAACAATGTACATGTATTCCCTTTTCTTCAGGATCTTGCCAGCATCTGTTATTTTTTGATGTTTTAGTAATAGCCACTCTGACTGATATAAGATGGTATCTCTTTGTAGGTTTTAATTTGCCTGTCTCTAATGATGGGTTATTTTGACCTTTTCTTCATATGTGTGTTGGCCACATATATGTCTTTTTTTAAAAATGTCTGTTCACATCCTTTGCCCACTTTTTAACAGTGTTGTTTTTTGCTTGTAAATTTGTTTCTTATAGATGCTGGATATGAGACCTTGTCCGCTACATAGAAACAAGTATTTTCTCCCATTCCATAGTTTGTATGTTTACTCTGCTGATCGCTTTTTTTTGCTGTGAACAAACTATAGTTTAATTAGGTCCCATTTGTCTTTTTTTGCTTTTGTTGACATTGCTTTTGGCCTCTTTGTCATGAAATCTTTACCTGTTCCTATGTCCATAATGGTATTTCCCAGATTGTCTTCCAGAGTTTTTATAGTTTTGTGTTTTACATTTAAGTCTTTAATGTATCTTGAGTTGATTTTTGCATATCATCTAAGGAAGGGGTTGAGCCTTAATCTTCTTTATTTGGCTAGCCAGTTATCCTAGGTGTTCAGTCGTATTTCCAGGCCCTCTATTATATTTGTTGATGTGTCTGTTTTTATGCCAGTATCAGGCTGGTTTGTTTACTATAGCCCTGTAGTACAGTTTGAAGTTGAATATCATGATGCCTCCAGCTTTGTTATTTTTGCAAAGGATTGCCTTGGCCAATCGGGCTGTTCTTTTTTGTTCCATGTGAATTTTAAAATAGTTTTTTTTTTTTTTTTTTCTAGATCTGGGAGGAATGTCATTGGTGTTTGATGGCAATAGCATTGAATCTATGAATTGCTTTGGGGAGTATGACCATTTTAGTGAGATTGATTCTTCCTTTCCATGACCATAGAATGTTCTCCATTTGTTTATGTCATCTCTGATTTTTTGAGCAGTGTTTTGTAATTCTCATTATTCTCACTATGGAGATCTTTAATCTCCCTCATGAGCTGTATTTTTATGTATTTTATTCTTTTTGTGGCAATTGTTGGTGTCTAGCAATGCTATTGATTTCTATACATTGATTTTTATCCTGAAAATTTGCTGAAGTTGTTTATCACCTAAAGGAGCTTTGGGGCCAAGACTATGGAGTTCTCTAGATATAGCATCATGTGGTCTGCAAGCAGGGATAGTTTGACTTCCTCTCTTCCTATTTGGCTGCCCTTTATTTCTTTTTCTTGTGTAATTGCTCTGGCCAGAACTTCCAATACTGTGTTAAATAGGAGTGGTGAGAAATGGCATGTATGTCTTATGGCAGTTTTCAAAGGGAATGCTTCAGATTTTGCCCACTCTGCGTAATGTTGGCTGTGGGTTTGTCATAGATTGTTCTTATTATTTGGAGGTATGTTCCTTCAATACTTAGTTTATTCAGAGTTTTTAACATAACAGGATATTGAATTTTATTGAAAGCTTTTTCTGCATCTATTGAAATAATCATGTTTTTTCTTTTTTAAATTTTACTAATTTTCACTCCCACCAACAGTGTAAGAGTGTTCCTATTTCTCCACATCCTCTCCAGCATGTGTTGTCTCTAGATTTTTTAATGATCGCCATTCTAACTGGCATGAGATGGTATCTGAATGTAGTTTTGATTTGCATTTCTCTAATGAACAGTGATGATGAGCATTTTTTCATATGTTTGTTGGCCTCATGTATATCTTCTTTTGCAAAGTGTCTGTTCATATCCTTTGCCCACTTTTGAATGGGCTTGTTTGTTTTTTTCTTGTAAATCTGTTTTAGTTCTTTGTAAATTCTGGATATCAGCCCTTTGTCAGATGGGTAGACTGCAAACATTTTTTCCCATTCTGTTGGTTGCCGATTCACTCTAATAACTGTTTCTTTTGCCATGCAGAAGCTGTGGAGTTTGATTAGGTCCCATTTGTCTATTTTGGCTTTTGTTGTCGATGCTTTTGGTGTTTTGGTCATGAAGTCCTTGCGTACGCCTATGTCCTGAATGGTTTTGCCTAGATTTTCTTCTAGGGTTTTTATCAACCTGAACGTGCCCAATCTCATCTGACCTCGGAAACTAAGCAGCGTCGGGCCTGGTTAGTACTTGGATGGGAGACACAAACTCATTTTTTTTTTTTTTTTTTTTTTTTTTGAGATGGAGTTTCACTCTTGTTACCCAGGCTGGAGTGCAATGGCGCGATCTCGGCTCACCGCAACCTCCACTTCCTGGGCTCAGGCAATTCTCCTGCCTCAGCCTCCTAAGTAGCTGGGATTATAGGCATGCACCACCACACCCAGCTAGTTTTTTGTATTTTTAGTAGAGATGGGGTTTCACCATGTTGACCAGGATGGTCTCGATCTTTCGACCTCGTGATCCACCCGCCTCGGCCTCCCAAAGTGCTGGGATTACAGGCTTGAGCCACCGCGCCCGGCCCACAAACTCATTTTTTACTGATATTTTGAATAAATTTTTGGACTCAATCTTCAGTTCGGCTCTTATTTTCATTATTTCTTGTCTTTTGCCAGCTTAATGGCTGGTTTGTTCTTGTTTCTCTAGTTCTTTTAGTTGTGAGGTTACGTTGTTTATTTGATATATTTCTAAATTTTTGACATAAGCATTTAGGGCTATAAATGTTTTTAGAACAAATTAGTATTTATTCAGCTATTATTATTATCATTATCATCATTATTGTTATTTGAGACAGAGTCTCACTCTTTTGCCCAGGCTGGAGTGCAGTGGTATGATCTCAGATTACTACAACCTTAACATCCCAGGTTTGGGTGATTCTCATCCCTCAGCCTCCTGAGTAGCTGGGATTATAGGTACACACCACCACATCCAGCTAATTTTTGTATTTTTAGTAGATATGGGGTTTCACCATGCTGGCCAGGCTGGTCTCAAACTCCTGATTTCAAGTGATCTGTCCTCCTTGGCCACCCAAAGTGCAGGGATTACAGGTCTAAGCTACTGTGCCTGGCTGAGCTTTTATTATTAAGCAACTTTTCTAAGTAAAGAAACAGATATAAAGTATAAGAAATTAATTTGTCAGAGTGCTCTCCATTTATTTTAAACACAAAAATTGTATAAATGAGAAGGTAACAGTGCTACAGAGTAAATGATAAAATTCAAGTAAGTAATATAATTAATATTATGAATGTGAAGTCTGATCATTTCTAACTGAATGGTCAGTAAAGAGCAAATGGAGAAGGTTGGATTTGAACATCATAAATTTTTATCTTAACGCTGCCTTAGCAGTGTCCCAGAGATTCTTTTATGTTGTATCTTTGTTCTCATTAGTTTTAAATAACTTCTTGATTCTTGCCTTAATTTCACTGCTCCTCCAAAAGTCATTCAGGAGCAGATTGTTTAATTTCCATGTAAGCGAATGGTTTTGGTTGATTTTTTTAGTGTTTATTTCTAATTTTACTGTGATGTGGTCTGAATGTGTGTTTTGTATAATTTTAATTCTTTTGCATTTTTAAAGTATTGTGCTATGTCTGATCGTGTGGTCTGTTTTAGAGTATGTGCCATGCTTAGTGGAGAAAAATGTAGATTCTATTGTTTTGGGGTGGAGAGATCTATAGAGGTCTGTCAGATCCATCTGGCCCAATATTGAGTCCAGGTCCTGAATATCTTTGTTAATTTTCTGCCTCAATGATCTGTCTAATACTTTCAGTGGAGTGTTGAAGTGTGTCACTATAGTGTGAGCATCTGAGTCTCTTTGTAGGTCTCCAAGAACTTGTTTTATGAATCTGAATGCTCCTGTGTTGGGTGCATATATATTTAGGATAGTTACCTCTTCTTGTGGAATTGAACCCTTTACCATTATATAATGCTGTTCTTTGTCTTCTTTGACCTTTGTTGGATTAGAGTCTGTTTTGTGTGAAATTAGGATTGCAATCCCTGCTTCTTTTCTGATTTCCATTTACTTGGTAAATTCTTCTCTCTCTCTCTCTATTTTGAGCCTATGGATGTCCTTGCATATGAGATGGGTTTCTGGAAGACAGCATACTACTGGGTCTTCCTTTTTGGTCCAGTTTGCTACTCTGTGTCTTTTAAATGGGGCATTTAACCTGTTTACATTCAAGATTAGTATTGATATATGTGGATTTGTTCCTGTCATTGTGTTGTTATCTGGTTATTATGCCAGTTTGTTTGTGTGATTGCTTTATAGTGTCACTGGTCAGTGTACTTAAGTGTGTTTTTGTATTGGCTGGTAATGGTCTTTCCTTTCCATATTTAGTACTTCCTTCAAAATCTCTTGCAAAGTGGGTCTAGTAGTAAAAAAAATCACTGAGCATTTGCTTATCTGAATAGGTTCTTATTTCTCCTTTACTGAGGTAGCTCAGTTAGGCTCGGTATGAAATTCTTGGTTCAAGAGTGTTGTCTTTATAAATATTGAATATAGGCCCCCCAATTTCTTTTGACTGAGAGATCTTCTCTTAGTTTTTTTGGATACCCTTTTTAGATGGTGTGCCCTTTTTCTCTAGCTGTCTTTTTCATTCTTTCTTTCATTTCAAACTTGGAAAATCTGATGATTATATGGCATGGGGATTAACTTCTTGTGTAGAATCTGCAGGAGTTCTCTGTATTTCCTGATTTTGACTCTTGGCCTCCCTAGTGAGGATGGGGGAGTTTTCATGGGCAACTATCCTAAAATATGTTCTCCAAGTTGTCTTTTTTTGCCTTCCCAATCCTTCTAGGGATGTGAATAACATAGATTTGGGCTCTTTACACAATTCCATATTTTTCCAGAGTTTTTTGTTTCTTTTCATTTATTATTATTATTTTTTGTCTGACTCTCTTATTCCAAAGAACCAGTCTTCAAGTTCCAAAATTCTTTTCTCAGCTTGACCTATTCCACTAATACATGTGATTGCAATGTGCATTTCTTGTAGTGTGTTTTTCAGCCTTTTCGAATCAGTTGGGTTCTTTTTTATTGTGGATATTTTGTTTGTCAGCTCCTGTATCTTTCTATTGTGATTCTTAGTTTCCTTGGATTGGGTTTTGCTGCTCTTTTGACTCTTGATGATCTTTGTTTCTATAAATATTATGAATTCTATTTCTGTCATTTCAGACAACTGATTCTGATTAAGTGCTCTTGTTGGAAAACTAATCCACTCATTTGGAGAACTAATGCAGTCGTTTGGAGGATATAAGACACTTTGGCCATTTGAGTTGCTGCGTTTCTTGCATTGTTTTTTACCTCATGTCTGCATGTATTTTTTTGTTTGTTTGCTTTTCAACTGCTGGGCTGCCTCTGATTGGAGTAGTCAGTCAAGGGCAGAATTGTTGTGCTGCCCAGGTTGGGTGGCCCTTCACAGTGTGAAGTGAGGCCTTGGACCACTTCCCTGGCCAGGGGAAGTTCCCCTGGTTCTGTGTCACTCCTAGGTGGATGACCATCCTGCCTTGATTTTCTCTGTTCTTTATGGGTTAAGGGCTTTTTCTTCTTTTTCTAATGAATCTCAATGCACATATCTGGATGTTTCAGTTGAAGGTGGTATATTAATTGCTGCTTCTATTTCTCTCTGTGAGAATGGTGCACACTAGCTGCTTCTAGCTGGCCATTCTGACCAGCCTCCTCCTCAAGCTTTTAAAGTAACCCTCCAGTGACTGGGATAGGGCAGAGACAAAAGAGCCTTTTGGGCAGTACACTACAGAATTTTATGAGTATCATTGACCTGAAGTGTCTTCCTCATATTTGTCTAAATCCTTCTCTGGTACCTGACTCTGGCCAAGGCTGATACTTATGTTTGAGCAAGCTGTCTTGAGTCTGAATGGGACCCAAGTGGACCCTCATCCCCATTTCTTACCTTTAGTTTATTCTCAGATGCACTACCCTGCATATGAAGTTTACAGGATGCCCTGGGAAGTTTCAAGATTTGTATCAGTGGAATCATACTGGGACACAGTGGCTGGATTACAGCCCAAGCACTGTATTTCTTTCACTAGATTGTGTGATATTTGACAGCCTGAATAATGGCAACATGCTGACTTGGGGTGACTTTCACAATGGACACAGAATGAGTTCAGTTTTCCCAGAGCTGATGGTCGCTCATCTCCACTTGGTCTTTATCTGCATGTGTGAAAATTTACCCTGTGTGCTGTATGCTGCTAGCACCCAGTATGGCCATCCTATGTCCTCCATAGGCTTTGTGTCATGTGTTAGGCAGTCCTCTGGAGGTGGCTCCACCTGACTACTCTGTGGGCTATTGAGACCATTACCCAACAGCAATCTCTCTTGCTTTCTATGGATGTTAAAACATAAAACTCTCTCAGGTTGGTCATAACCTGTGCTGGATAAAGGATGGGTATTTCTTGAGAAAATGTAACCACTGTTCTTACTCTTCCTATGGGTTCCTTGTCTATCCTCCATGCTGATAGCTGTGTATAAAATACATGGATGCTATCAACATTGAAGAAGATTGTGTTCTATAAATGTATTGATTATGGTCTAAAGAGTTCAAAAGAAGACATTGTTGAAAGATATGTCTTATATCATGAAATTGTGATTGATAAACTTAAAATGACCATAACATAAAATATTGCTCACATTTTTCTGCATACTCTGAGTTAGACTTACATTTGTGATCTTCATCAAGAAAGCACAGTAATAAACTTTTAAGAAAGGCACTGGAAGTTAGTATTCACAAGGGGTAGGATGGGTGAGGTAGTGCCATGAGTGATAGTGTAACCAACATTAAATAAATGACAGAGGATTGCAGAAGGAAGAAGATTTACATTACTTTAAAATAAACTTGTCATGTAGAGTCATACTATTATGATTAATAATAGTATTGTTATACTTCATCATAGTGAGAGGTATAAAATTAGCCAGAAATAATACATTTGACAATAAAATACTCAAAGATAGAATTTATGGACCTTAAAAGAAAGAGACAGTGCTTGAACACTATGGAGAATCTTCACATACACTATACTTTTTGCCTAAGAAACCATTACAAAAGTACCTCTTCTGTATTCATTGTTCTAAATTATCTTCATCTACCCAATATTCTAAATAGTAATCAATTAATCACTATACTTCATATGAGCACATTAATTTTATATGGTTTTAAAATTAAGTTGTTTATACCATCAGAGGTCTCAGACTAGGCCCCTGTTCCCTACACCCTAGGAGGAGCTCTGCCTCTGCATATGTTGATGTCCATGTTAAAATTCATCCCATGTGCTCACATTTCTTCCCACATACACATATACACAGGGTAATTTACTTTTAATCTAGCATCATCAAGGAAAAAGGTATTCTAAAAATGTTAGTTTTTCAGAAAACTGAAAGTAGCCTTTTTTAGAACTGAAATGTTTAGAAAATCAGCAAGCTACATTCTATTTTATCCAAATTTATATACAAGATAAACAAAATCTAACAGTATAAAAATATCTTGCTTCATGACTCAAAAATAGATCAATATGTCCATCAAGTGTCAGACCATGTAGCATATTACCATGCTCTTTTTATTTATTGAAATATGTAATTGTTTCAATATAGTCATAGAGATTTCATCCTCCAGCTTGCTACAAGAATGTCTGTCATTTTTCATTGCAGTCTGTCATCTATACTGACAACTTTCATTACTTGTTTTTACCTTCTAATTTGCTGTTTTTAATCTTCTATAGATGGGAGAATGAGTGTATTAGTTTGTTTTTATACTGCTGATAAAGACACACCTGAGACTGGGAAATTTACGAAAGAGGTTTAATTAGAGTTCCATGTGGCTGGGGAAGCCTCACAATCATGGTGGAAGGCAAGAAAGCAAGTAGCATCTTACATGAATGGCAGTAGGCAAAGAGAGAATGAGGAAGACACAAAGGCAGAAACTCCTCATAAAACCAGCAGATCTTGTGAGACTTATTCAGTATCATGATAACAGTATGGGGAAAACTGCCCCTATTACTCAATTATCCATCAGGTCCCTCCCACAGCACATGAAAATTATGGGAATACAACTCAAGATGAGATTTGGGTGGGGATACAGAGCTGAACCATATCATTCTACCCTCGTCCCCTTCCAAATCTCATTTCCTCACATTTCAAAACCAACCATGCCTTCCCAAAAGTCCCTCAAAGTCTTAACTCATTTCAGCATTAACTCAAAAGTCCATAGTCCAAAGTCTCATCTGAGAAAAGCCAAGTCCCTTTTGCTTATGAGCCTGTAAAATTATAAGCTAGTTGTTTCCTAGATACAATGGGAGTACAGATATTGGATAAATACAATTCCAAATGAGAGAAATTGGCCAAACAAAGGGGCTACAAGGCCGATGCAAGTCTGAAATCAAGCAGGGCTGACAAATCTTAAGGCTCCAAAATGATCTCTTTTGACCCCATGTCTCACATCTGTGTCATGATGATGCAAGAGATGGGTTCTCATGATCTTGGGCAGCTCTGCCTCTGTGGCTTTGCAGGGTACAGCCCCCCACCCCAGCTGCTTTCACAGGTGGGCACTGGGTTTCTGCAGCTTTTCCGGGTGCATGATGCAAGCTGTCAGTGGATCTAGCATTCTGGGGTCTGTAGAATGGAAGCCCTCTTCTCACAGCCCCACTAAGTGGTGTCCCAGAAAAGATTCTGTGTAAGGGCTCTGACTCCACATTTCCATTCCACATTGCCCTATCAGAGGTTATCCATGAGGACCCCATCCCTGCAGCAAACTTCTGAAATCTAGGTGAAAGTTCCCAAACCTCAATTCTTGACTTCTGTGTACCCACAATCTTAACACCATATGTAAGCTGCCAAAGCTTGGGGCTTGTACCATCTGAAGCCATGACCTGAACTCTACATTGGCCCTTTTCAGGGAGGGACCACAACTGGAGTGGCTGAGACTCAGGAATCCAATGCCTAGCCTGCACACAGCTCTGGGACTCTGGGCCCAACCCACTAAGCCACTTTTTTCTCCTAAGCCTCCAGACCTGTGATGGGAGAAGCTGCAGTGAAGACCCTCAGACATGACCTGGAGACATTTTCTCCATTGTCTTGGGGATTAGCCTTTGGCTCCTCATTACTTATGCATATTTCTGCAGCTGGCTTGAGTTTCTCCTCAAAAAATAGAATCTTCTTTTCCATCACATTGTCAAGCTCCAAATGTTTCAAAATTTTATGCTCTGTTTCCCCTTTAAAATAGAATGCTTTTAATGGGGTCCAAGTTACCTCTTAAATGTTTCGCTGCTTAGAAACTTCTTCTGTCAAATACCCTAAATAATCTCTCTCAAGTTCAAAGTTCCATACATCTCTAGGACAGGGGCAAACTTCTGCCAGTCTCTTTGTTAAAACATAACAAGCGTCACCTTTGCTCCAGTTCCCAATAAGTTCCTCATTCCATCTGAGACCACCTCAGCCTGGAACTTATTGTCCATAATGCTATTGGCATCTTGGGCAAAGCCATTCAACAAGTATCTAGGAAGTTCCAAACTTTCCCATATTTTCCTGGCTTCTTCTGAGCCCTCCAAACTGTTCCGAACTCTGACTGTTACCCAGGTCCAAATTGCTTTCACATTTTTGGGTATCTTTTCAGCAATACTCCACTCTACTGGTACCAATATTGTATTAGTCTATTTTCACACTGCTGATAAAGAAATATCCAAAACCGAGCAATTTACAAAAGAAAGAGGTTTAATTGGATTTAGAGTTCCACATGTCTGAGGAAGCCTCACAATCGTGGTGGAAGGCAAGGAATAGCAAGTCATGTTTCACATGGCAACAGGCAAAGATAAAATGAGGAAGATGCAAAAGCAGAAAACCCTGATAATACCACCATATCTTGTGAGACTTATGCACTACCATGAGAACAGTATGGGGAAAACCACTTCCATGATTCAGTTATCTCCTATCAGGTCCCTCCCACAACACATGGAAATTATGAGAATACCATTCAAAATGAGGTTTGGGTGGGGACACAAAGCCAAACCATATCAATGACATAAGTAGGTGTATATAAAATCATGTGTATATATTTATATAGATAGATACAGATATATCAACATATGAATCTGAACAAGGGATAAAATACTTTGTGGTATAAAAGACTTGAGCTTTAGTTCATGGGATTATTATGAAAAAAATCATATATTTATCTGTTTGTCTATTTCTCAGTTCAGCATTAAAATTGCTGAAAGTCTGATATTCTTACGTATTTTGGAATTTGTGTGTGTGTATGTTCACTAGTTTTTATGTTTGTACATATATTCATCTTATTTTATGAACACCAGATTTGACTGAATACCCTTAACCAGAAGGAAATGATTATTAAATTTATTAATTATGGGCATATTTACATTTCTTATGTTGACATTCTTCATAGGTTGTGTGAACTAATAGTCTCCATAGTTCATTAGTCTTTAGTGCCTGTCAATAAAAGAAAAACAGCACTTTAATTTTGCCAGTGTATATGAATTGCATAGCATAGCAGGATCACAACCCGTGCTGTTATTTAACTGAATGAAAGGTTCTTTGGAAGGCTCATGATCCTCATGTAAAGAAAAAAATTTTAAGCATATCTATTTAATGCATTTACTAATAGCAGCTAATGGTTTACAGCAAAGCTCAGTTGGTCTTTTGCAGTTCCAGCTTGTATCATGATATCCCAGGTCTATGTCCCATTAAATCCTCAGAATCATGAAGAATGACTGTTCTTTTGGCTTTAAAAATCTAAAAATTCTATGCAACAGCACAATCATCTGCTAAAGTCCTTTGAATATAATAATGGAACTTCTCTTCTTCCTTTGAAAAATTTGAAGTCAGGATGACCTCACTCTACCCCTTGAGTTCTCATCGGTGTTTCTTGTTTCATGAGTTATTCACTGTCAGGGATATAACTGAACTACAATCTTTGAGAAATAGCTGTAGTCTTCTTCTTTAATTCGCTTTGGTTTATAAAAATGACCTTAGTTACCTTTCTAGCCTATAGGAAAATACCTATCAAAGGAGACCATGAGAGTTTTTAAAGCTTTCAAGTCAGCAGTATGCTTTCGAAGAAAGGAACTCAGCTAGAATTTAGGAGACCTTGAGTTTATTCTTTGTGTTTCCTTGGTAACTAATTTATTGACCCTGAACAAGTCACTGGAGGCCTCTCTAGTCCTCAGATTTCTCATGCATAAAAATGGGTATATCTCCTGATTAACATATGCTGCCTCATTTGAAATTTACCAATGTGAAGTATATCTCCCTTGACTCATGGACAATTTATTTTGTGATGGAGTTGGAATAATGATAATGAGAAGACATTTTCAGAGGAGGAGAAAGAAGGTACCAACAGCACAACCTGAGTATCACAGGTTCATATATAGCAACCTTCCACTCATAACCTATTCTTGCAAAGCATGAGGGGTTACTGGAAATGACATGCAGTGGCTGCTTTGAACATTCCTGTTGACCGTTAAGTCCCTCAGCCAGCTGAATAGAATTGTAACCTCTCTCTCCCTCCACCTTACCCCAGGGATAAATAACCCTTGAGTTCAGAGAAGGAATGTTAGGAAGGGTGGCACATATGTTTATTCTATATTTAAGAGACAGTATTTCCTTCTGACCTTTTCCCAAAAGGGTGTTATCAGCTAAGTCTCTAAAATAAAAAGCCATTAACATGTTAAAAAATTAAAAGTCTTGTTTCTGACTTACTTGTTTCACCTACTGTTGGAAATGTCCAAGTCCTATTATTAGATTTTTAAATAAAAATTTCACATTGGATAGTCACATGTGCATATGATCTGAAAACCTCAGTACAGTAGCCTTGTGCTGAGGAACATGTATAGCTGAAATAAATTCCCATCATGGTCAAAAAGACAAGACTGAGGAAAGTGTAAGCATTTTAGAGAGGAAATGAAGGCCTCCATGCTATTTTGTGGAAGTGCAGGAAGATTTTCCTTAAAATTTCCCTTCCTTTTTGCCTACTTTTTAATCCTAATAAAATTACTCCCTTCTTTCAATTTTCCCCTCCCCCTAAATAAAAATACTGCCACACTCTCAAAGGCTACCTGCAGTTTATAGAGGTGATGTCATCTGCTTTAAAACCACTGAATAACTTGCCCTGTTGCTGAATAAATTTGTTCAACATCCAGGTTTCGTGGCTCTATACAACCTGAGTCATATTGCTTACTTTGTCAGTAATGTTTATTAATATTTCATCATCACTTTTCTTTCCAAAGGGCTGAGGTTTGCACTTCTCCTGCAATGCTGGGAGGGAGTGATAGAGGCAGAAAGGCTTACTGATTTACATAAAGATTGCAAACTATTATTCTCTGAGTAATTTTAAAGTGCACACATTGCATACCACTTTCCGATGTAATCATATCCCTGCCTATTGAGCCTGACATGCATGAAATCCATAATTGGAATTGGCTTTATAAGAGGAAAATCACTTCTTACAGGGGAAGTAAGAAGTGTTATCCTCTTAAACTGCTTTTCAAGGACAGCCAATGGGAGTCAATTAAATCATTCTTTAAAAATTCTATTCAGGCACTCATTCCAAAATAAGTACAAACTCGGGTTCATCACACTTCTTCAGGCTCCCCCTCTCACTTCTCTTAAACCTTTTTACTTTTACTTAAACTTCTTCCAGCATCTACCTTTAATCTTGGTCTTTATGTCTTGTCAATCAAACCTTATTTTATTCATTATTATAGTTTCTTCTTTGATCTCTTATTTGTTTTTCAACTCATAGTATCTTGCATGCCACTTTGTATAGTAAGGGTTTTTGACATGCTGACTCCAGCAAGATACAGAGCATGTTCTCTAAATCCAGAATGGTTATACATCTCAGTTTTCTCAGGATGGCCATGTTATGCCACTTGCTATTCCATTACAATTTAATAGTGAGTTTTTTCTCAAAACTGTTCTCATTTCAATAACAAATTATATGGTCACTTTATCAAGATCTCTTCTGTTGTACCCCACAATATTAGGCTAGGCAACAAGTTAAGTGTTCAATATGTTTTTATTAAAGCGAATCAACCTGTTTCTTGCCTTGCAATTACATTACCATTATTTATTGCCTGTGTTATCTCTGTGAATAATGTGTAATAGCCTATGTATATTTTACTATCTCAATTCCAGCGTTCTAGTGGGGAGTCTTATATATGTCAAATGCAAAAATTGACTGCATGTGTTTTAACTGAGGTAGAATTTGATAGTCTTACCTTCACTCCTGGTTCAAAATATAGGCGCTGTCACTTACCTATATCCATTAAGAAGAATGTGCATAGATAATATGACAAATAACATCATTCAAAACCACACTATAAATTATATAGTTTGAGTGAAGATTTCACTTTTTGACTATTACATTTAATCTGATGTTGGTATTATTTTTTTCTCTGAGCCCTACTCAATAATCATTGTATGTGGCAACCTCAAATAAAAGTGCTGGAGTCTGGAGAGAAATAAGCAAATTCGATTTATCTCCAGCACAGATCTTTAGGTACACTCCGATTAGTCTCTGAGCCCTTTAAAAAAATCAAAGCTATTTATTTGTGCACAAATCTTATAATGTTTATTACACTGTAAACAACTTAATGACATCTTATACATCTTTTTACTACCTTTAAGGTTTAGATGACAGTTAATGATTAATAGGTGAATTAATGTGTCTGTCTGGTCAGGACATCAGAGCTCTTGTTTTCACAATGGCTGGCCTGGTTATACCCAACTGATATCCATTGGTATTCATAGGTAATTCAAATGAAAGGACTCAAAATGAACCTGTCATATGGCCTACACATTGACAAAACCAACACAGTTCTGATATAAGCACAAAAGTTTTATGTCAACTTGATAAATAACCCAAGTTACAATTAGTAGTACCCTTGTTTTGCTTTATAATCTCTAATGTCACTAGACTGAACGTTTTTCAAGAAGTATAATTACACATCTTTTATCATAATAAAAACGTTTGTGTGACATTTAGTTCTTAAATCGTGATATTTTCTGTGAATTATGAGAACAATTATGGCCTTTGATACCACGGTGATGCTATTGTACTGTGAATTTTGGTTATAATGCATATTTTCTGCCATGCCCAAAGCATTATGAGTATCATATTAACAGCATCACAATACATATTCTTTATACTAACTGAAATACTATTACCTGAATGACTCTCCAGAGCATATAATGATGAAATTTTATAAAATTTTCTAACTTAATTTTTTGGTTTTATTTTAAACTTTCATAATATTAATATTCACTTTTTTTCTATGAATATTTCAATTTTTAGCTTAAAATAGACTTATAGACATATAAATAAGTCAAATTTGAATTTATCCTGTCCAGATGATAATAAATGTTATAGAAAAGTACATTTTCCGAAGTCAAAGTGATTAGATAATCCTACAGTCAGAGAGTTTCACGTTTGAAATAAACATGTTGAGACATTCAATCTACCTTGCCACAAGAAATCTTTATATACTGGTCCTGGCGGGTGACCATCTTGTTTCTATCTGAACTGCTGTGATAAAATCTACTTCTCCAACTGTTTTCAGTACTCTCTTTTGGGGTGACAGAAAACTAACTCTTGTCTAAGACAGTTTTCAAATATTTGAAGATGCATTTCCCTCTTAGTCTTATCCTGATTTGTATTCTTGGTTTGTTTAACCATTTTCATATCAATTAGCCAATTAATTATTTTTTTTTAAAAAAACAGAACACTAGCTCCTCTAGCAAACCTTTTCTGAATGTTTTCTGGCTTTTTAAGGCTCTCTTCAAAATACAGAACTCAGAACAAAAGGTCATATAATCTTTGTTGACCAGCCATTATAAAAATGTATGGGACTGTTGCTATCCCTAAATTGGACATTATATTTCTGTTAATGTAGATTCCTGGATAGCTAGTTCATGTTTATCATTCTTTCATAATAATCTAGTGATCAACAAACATTCCAAGAATCTTTTTTACATGAGTTTCTGCCCATGTTGATTTCCTTTGGACTGTTATTAGGTAATTGATTAATGTTTCTGTACCCTTAAAATTCCAAAAATGTGGTATGTATATATTTATTTTTATTCTGTAATTATTTGTAACTGTCACTGATAACTTCCCTGTTAATAGACTTTATGTTTTCAATTTTTGTGTTTTAAAAGTTATAAATTCTGCTGACACTAAGACACTTAGGTAATATGTTGGGGCAATATGTTATTTATCTAACAAAATGCTGTTATACCTTCATCTCACAGAATACAATAAAATAAATTCCCTAAGAATGAGAGATGTATATACAGATGGTCCCTGACTTATGATGGTTTTACTTATTTACTTTTTTACTTATTTAATTTTACTTAATTTTTTGACTTCATGTGGAACAAACGTAATAAATATTCAATAGAAACTGTACTTTGAGACCCATACAACTACTCTGGTTTTTACTTTCAGCCCAGTACTTAATAAATTATATGATATATTCAAAATTTTATTATGAAATAGATTTTATATTAGATATTTTTGCCCAACTATAGGCTAACGTCAGAGTTCTGAGTACATTTAAGGTAGATTAAGCTAAGCTATAATGTTCAGTAGGTTAGGTGTATTATATGCATTTTTACTTATAATTCTTTCAAATTATAACTGGTGTATCAGGGTATAATCCCATTGTAAGCCAAGGAGCATCTATAATAAGAAAAGCTAATGACATCTGGAAGAACATATAGGTAAATTTAGGTCTAATGAGAAAGAATTTGTAATCATATAAGAACAAAGTGAGTATTGATACATTTGATTACATAAAAGACATTCTAAATTTCAAAAAATGTATATATGAAAATGTTATTTGGTGCTGCTGGAACCCAGGATGTCCTTGGCTTGTGGGCTCTATCGTGGACCTTAGGACCAATCTGCACCCCTGAAAGGCTCCCCTCTGGAGGAAACCACAACTGCAGGGCCCCTTCTATGCCCCATTTCAGCAGGAAGTAGTTAAAGAGGATCGACGCCCATGTTCCAACCGAAGTTGGGCTTTCCTGTTCAAAGTGGGGGAATGAGTTAATGTGTTCTCTTTCTCGGTCCACAAGGGGGCGTAGTTTTAAGGGCAAGAACTTCCCAGCACCATGCCTCCCCTCCCATCTCTCTCCATCCAGGAGATTTAACAGTTTATGTTTAAATTTCACTGAAACTGGAAGAACCTAAGAGTCAGTCACCCCAGTGGAAATTCTAAGGAACTCCTTTCATTGGCCTGGGATCTTAGAGAAGGTGGGGGTTCCTCCCAGGTCAAAAGTCCCCTTCTTCCACACCCCTTTGGACTCCATGTTTGGGTCCCCTTCCATGAACCCTCTCGTGGAAGCCATCTTTCTCTCTACTGGATTTCCACTCTGGAGTCCCCTCCACATTCTCTCCTGGAAGCTTGTCTTCCCCTCCTAAACTCCATCTCTCTCTATTCCCTTCCACTCAGTGTGGAAGCTGCTTTCCTCTCCTGGATTCCATCTTTCTGGATTCTCTCACTCAGTGTTAGAGTTAGCTGTTTCTCTCTCCTTCTCCAATTTCTCTCTTTCTCTCTAAATAAATCACTTTCTACAAACAGACAAAAAATGTTATTTGGCATTTTGTAAAAAAAATATTTTAAGTAATCGTTGATCTTCATAATATATAAAACAACCATACAGATAATAAAGAACTGAGGCTACAGAAGGAGTAAACCTACCAGGTATTCAGATAGAAATTTTCAAGGTAAAGAAAATACCCAGTGCAAAAGCCCTAAAATGACAGGCTGCCTAGTGTGTTTTATAAGTAGGAGGCCAGTGGGGCTCAGGTGAAGTGAATGGGAGAGGAGTAGGAAATAAGGTCAGAGAGATGATGAGAATGTCATATTGGAGGACACTGGCTTTTATTTTGAATAAAATCAGGAGTCCCACTCCCAGTTTCTGGCACTGATCTGATATCTGTCTCTATAATTTTGTCTTATCAAGAATGTCAGCCAGGCACAGTGGCTCAAGCCTGTAATCCCAGCACTTTGGGAGGCTGAGGCGGGTGGATCACAAGGTCGAGAGATGGAGACCATCCTGGTCAACATGGTGAAACCCCGTCTCTACTAAAACTACAAAAAATTAGCTGGGCATGGTGGCGTGTGCCTGTAATCCTAGCTACTCAGAAGGCTGAGGCAGGAGAATTGCCTGAACCCAGGAGGCGGAGGTTGCAGTGAGCCAAGATCGCGCCATTGCACTCCAGCCTGGGTAACAAGAGTGAAACTCCGTCTCAAAAAAAAAAAAAAAAAAAAAAAAAAAAAAAAAAAAAAAAGTCATATAAATGAAATCATATATATGCAATTTGTGTCTGGTTTCTTACCCTAAAAATAGGGCTTTTGATATTCTATGTTGTTGTGTGTATCAGTCATTCATCTCTCTCTCTCTTTTTTTTTTTTTTTTTAAATGGAGTCTCACTCTGTTGCCCAGGCTGTAGTGTCGTGGTGGGGTCTTGGCTCACTGAAACGTCCATCTCCCAGGTTCAAGTGATTTGCCTGCCTCAGCCTTCTGAGCAGCTGGGACTACAGTCATGTACCACCACACCTGGCTAATTTTCATATTTTTTAGTAGAGACAGGGTTTCATCATATTGGCCAGGCTGGTCTCAAACTCCTGACCTTGTGATCTGACCGCCTTGGCCTCCCAAAGTGTTGGGATTACAGGTGTGAGCCACCATGCCTGGCTCATTCATCTTTCTCTCTCTCTTTTTTTTTTTTTTTTTTTGAGATGTCTAGTTCTGCGGCTCAGCTCACTGCAACCTCTGCCTCCCGGGTTTAAGTGACTCTGGCCTCAGTCCCTGAGTAGCTGGGACTACAGGTGCCCACCACCACGCCCGGCTAATTTTTTTTTTTTTTTTGGTAATTTTAGTAGAGACAGGATTTCACCATGTTAGCCCGGGTAGTCTTGATCTCCTGACTCGTGATCCACCCGCCTAGGCCTCCCAAATCATCTCTTTTTATTGCTAAATAATTTTCATTGTGTAAGTCTATCACAATTTGTTTAGCCATTCACCATTTGATGAACATTTGGATTCTTTCCAGTTTTTGGCTATTATTAATAAAGCTGTTATGAACACTTGTGTGAAGTTCTTTGTGTGGGCACATCTTTTTATTTTTCTTGGATAAATTACTAGTATTCAACCAGCTGGGTCATATGATAAGTTTATGTTCAATTTTAGGAGAAAGTGCCAAACTCGTTTTTTAAATGTTTGCATAATTTGCACTTCCACCAGCAATACGTGGAAGTTATATTTATTCTTCCTTCGTGTTTTTGCATTAAAAAATCTAGATATTTTTATATTATAGTAGGTATGTAATGGTATCTTATTGTGGTTTTAATTTACATTTTCCTAATGGCTAATGTTGTTGATTATCTTTTCATGTGCTTATTTGTAATCTGTATCTCTTTGATGAAGTGTCTGTTCAAATCTTTCCCTATAAATTTTGTCGTCTTATTACTACAGTGATATGGTTTGGATGTTTTGCCTTTTATGAATCTCGTGTTAAAATATGACCTCTAATGTTGAAGATGGGGCCTAGTAGGAGTCATGGGGGCATATCTCTCAGGAATGGCTTGGTGCCCTCCTTTGTGTTAATGAGTGAGCTCTCCCTCCGTGTTCACACAAGATCTGGTCATTTCAAAGAGTGTGGCGCCTCTCCCCTCTCTCTTGCTCCCTTTCTCACCATGTGACATGCTGGCTTCCCTTCACCTTTCACCATGATTATAAGCTTCCTGAAGCCCTCACCAGAAGCACATACTGGTGCCATGTTTCTTGGACAGCCTGCAAAACTATGAGCCAAATAACCTCTTTTCTTTGTAAATTACCCAGCTTCAGGTCTTCCTTATATTGCAATACAAAGAGACTAATATGTACAATATTGAGTTGTAGTGTTCTTTTTAAATTCTGTGTATAGGTCTTTTATCAGATATGTATTTGGCAAATATTTTCTTCTTGTCTGTGGCTTACCTTTTAATGTTTGTAAATTGTGTTTTTAAGAACTGTAGTGTTCGATTTTAATTATGTCTTATTTATCTTTTTTTTCTTTCTTGGTTTGTATTCTTGCATAGTCATTATATCTTTGGATAGTCAAAATTCAGGAATATTTTTCCCTAGGTTTGCTTTTAGAAGTTTTGTAGGTTTACATTTATGTTAAGATATATTTTTGGTTAATTTTTGCATGTGGTTTGATGTATGGTTCAAGGTTCAATTATAAATAGAGATGCATGCATTTCCCAGTAACATTTTTCAAAAGACTATCTTGTCCCAGTGAATTATATTGGCAATTTGTCAAAGAAATCAACTGAACATATAGATCTGTGTGTATTTCTGGATTCTATCTTTTGTTCTGTAAATCTAAATGTCTGTCCTTTTATCAATGCCACATGGACTTGATAATTATAAACTTGTAAGTCTTAGAATTAAATAGTAAAATAAATTGAATTTTGTTTTTCTTAAAGTTGTTTGCATAATTCCAAGTTTTTTGATTTTTCTATATAAAATTTATAATTAGCTTGATGATGTTTATGGAAATAAAACAGCCTGATGGAATTTTGACTGAGAATATATCAATTTATATCAGAAGAGTTGATATCTTAATATATTGTTTTATAATCTGTGATCACTCTGTATCACTCCTCTTACTTAGACCTTTCTAGATTTCTCACAGAAATGTTTTATTTGTATTTATTTATATTTTTCAATGAAAAATAATTTTTATTAACGCCCCACCAGCTACAAAATCTATTCCTGGCATTAAGCTCCTTCTTCCTTTGCAATTCAGTCTTTCTTGAGTGGTCCCATGAATGCTTTCTTCTCCTCCATGTTCTGGAAGTGGCCATGGCCAAACTTGGAGGTGGTATTAATGAACTTAAGGTAAATCTTCTCCAGAGCCTGCCATTTGGTCTGCACCAGCAAGGACTTCTGGAGAGTGAGCACTCACTTCTTGGTTCCCACCACACAGCCTTTCAGCATGACAAAGTCATCGGTCACTTCACCATAGTGGACAAAGTCACCCAGAGGGTTGATGCTCTTGTCAGACAGGCCATAGTCAATGGAGGCATTATTCTTGATCAGTTTGCCATCCTTGATAAGGTAGCCTTGGCTGATCTTACAGATTTTCTTATCTAGCTCAGTGACATGATGATAGCCTTTCAGGCCAGTGCATGCCACAGAGAAGGCCACACGGGCAGGATGTCATGCCCCAATACAGGCCACCTTGCATGGGCCTTGGTGGGTCTTGTGGGGCAGCTTCTTGGTGTGCCAATAACTGGCGACCCCTTTGTAGCCTTTGCCCTTGGTCACCCCAATGACTTTGATTATCTCATCCTGCCCAAAAACTTGGTTCACAGGTATGTGCTACTCCAACCTCTTCTGGGCCCAGTCCAGCTTCTTGACCACGGTGCCTCGGTTCACCTAGCTCTTCATCAGGTGGGTCATCTGGTGCAGAGGAAAAAGGCACATCTGGGTGTGAGCAATGATGCAAATGACTTGGCAGTACTTCTTCATGCTGCTAAAGTCCTTCTCCAGCTGCTTCTTGCCATCCTCATCCTGCAATTTCTTGCAGTACTTGGTAAAGGCCTTTTTCTTAGATTTATGACAGTTCCTATAGAAATGCCTTTTGCACGTATTGCTGATGTGTTCAGCAAAGATGGTCTTGAAGGTCCAGAGGCCTCGACAAGTTTCTACATAGCCCACAATGTTCACAACCACCATGGGTGGTGTCTCCACAGTGGTCACAGCCTCTACCACCTCCTTCATGTTCACCTTGGATTCCGGCCTATTGACTTCCCCGAAAGATGTGGATCATGCCAGCCTTGTATTCCAGGAAGGCTGGGAGGTAGTCTGGCTTGGAAGGGTTGTTCTTAGGGAGGCTGTTTGTCTTCCCACAATGCCTGCTCTGGTGCTTTCAAGGTAGGAAGCTGAAGGACCCTTGTCTGGGAGTGGAGAACTTTCTGTGAGATATCATGCTTTATAATTTTATGATTTACATTTAAGTTTCTTGTCTATTCTGAGGTAATTTTTGTATAAGGTGTGAGACTTAAGGGAGGAGCTATATATTTTCTGCCTATATATGTTCAATTGCTCCAAGAAAATATGTTGAAAAGACCATTTTTTCTCTATTGAATTGCTTTATATGTTGTAAAATAATTAGTTGGGTATATGTGTTCATCTCTTTCTAGGTTCCCTGTTCTACTTCATTGATGTCTATGCATAACTCTTGAACAATATCACAGACTTGATTAGTGTCACTATCTAATATCTTGAAATATTGTATACTCAGTCCTATCAATTTATTTATTTATTTTCTTTTTTAAAAATTATACTTTAAGTTCTGGGGTACATGTGCAGATCATGCACGTTTGTTACATAGGTATACATGTGCCATGATGATTTACTATATTCATTCTCCCATCATCTACATTAGTTATTTCTCCGAATGTTATCCCTCCCCAAACCCCCCACCCCCTGCTATCCCTTCCCTACCCTATTTGCCCCCTGACAGGCCCAGTGTGTGATGTTCCCCTCCCTGTGTCCATGTGTTCTCATTGTTCAACACCCACTTATGAGTGAGAACATGTGGTGTTTGGTTTTCTGTTCCTGTGTCTGTTTGCTGAGAATGGTTTCCAGCTTCATCCATGTCCCTGCAAAGGACATAAACTCATCCTTTTTTATGCCTGCGTAGTATTCCTTCATGTATATGTGCCACACTTTCTTTATCCAGTATATCTTTGATAGGTATTTGGGTTGGTTCCAAGTCTTTGCCATTGTAAACAGTGCTGCAATAAACATATGTGTGCATGTGTCTTTATAACTACTGATTTATAATCATTTGGGTATATACCCAGTAATGGGATTGCTGGGTCAAATGATATTTCTATTTCTAGATCCTTCAGGAATCGTCACACTGTCTTCCACAATGGTTGAACTAATTTACACTCCCACCAACAGTGTAAAAGCATTCCTATTTCTCCACATCCTCTCCAGCATCTGTTGTCTCCTGAGTTTTTAATGATCACCATTCTAACTGGAGATGGTGTTGCCTGTGCTTATGGAATATCACCCAATAAATTTTTGCCCATACCAACGTCCTGGAGAATTTTCCCAATGCTTTCTTGTAGTAGCTTCATAATTTGAGGTACTAGATTTAAGCCTTTTATTCATTTTGGTGTGATTTTTGTATATGGTGAAAGAATCTGATCTAGTTTCATTTTTCTCTATATGGATATCTAGTTTTCCAAGCACCATTTATTGAAGAGGCTATCTTTTCCCTAGTGTATGTTCTTGGCACCTTTGTCTAAACTGGGTTAACTGTAGGTTTGTGCATTTGTTTGTCGGTTCTCTATTTCGTCCCATTGCTCTATGTGTCTGTTTTCATGCTGGTACCATACTCTTTTGGTTATTACAACTCGATAGTATAATTTTTGAAGTCAGGTAATGCGATTTCTCCAGATTTTTTCTTTTTGATTAGAATAGGTTTGCCTATTCTATGTCTCTAGTGGTTACATATAAATTTTAGGACAGGTTTATCTGTATTTGTGGAGAATGTCATTGGTATTTTGATAGAAATTGCTTTGAATCTGTAGATTCCTTTGGGTTGTATGGACATTTTTCACAATGTTGATTAATCCAATCCGTGATTTTGAGATATTTTTCAATTTTTTCGTGTTCCCTTAAATTTCTTTCATGAGTGTTTCACATATTTTAATATATAAATATTTCACTTCTTTGGTTTATTCCTAGGTATTTAATTGTATGTGTGACTGTTGTAATGGAATGACTTTTTAAAATTCTTTTTCAAATTGTTACCTGTTGGCAAATAGAAATGCTATGATTTTTGTACACTAATTTTCTATCCTCCAACTTTACTGAATTTGTCATTAGTTCTAATAAATTCCTTATGTAGTCTTTAGGTTTTTTAAAAATATAAAATTATATCTTCTGTAAGCCAAAATAATTTGACTTGTTTCTTGCCAATTTGGATGCCGTTTATATCTTTTTGTTGTCCAGTTGCTCTAGCTAAGAGTGCTAGTACTATGTTGAATAACAGTGGTGATTGTGGGCATCCTTGTCGAGTTCCACATCTTAGAGTAAAGGCTTTCAGCTTTTCCTTATTCAGGGTGATACTAGCTGTGGGTCTGCCATACACTACCTGCCTTTTCTTATGTTGTGGTATGTTCCTTCTATCCATAGTTTTTTATGGGTTTTTACCATGAATTGATATTGAATTTTATTAAATGATTTTTCAGCATCAAGTGAAATAGTCGTCTGGATTTTATCCTTTATTATGTTGATAAGATGCATCACATTAATTGATTTGCATATGCTGAACCATCCATGCATCCAAGAGATAAACCCCACTTGGTCATGATGGATAATCTTTTGAGTATATTGTTGAATTCTGATTGCTAGTATTCTGTTGAGGATTTCTGTATCTATATTCATCAGGTATCTTGGCCCATAGTTTTCCTTTTTTAATATGTCTTTGTCTGGTTTTGGTTTAAGGGTAATACTGGCCTTATAGCATGAATTTGGAAGTATATTCTCCCCTATTGTTCAGAGTAATTTGAGTAGGATTCATGTTTTTTCTTCTTTAAAAATTTGGTAGAATTCAGCAGTGATGCCATCAGGCTCTGGGCATTTCTTTACTGGGAGACTTTTTATTAAGGCTTCAAACTTACTACTTGTTATTGGTCTGTTCAGGTTTTGGATTTCTTCCTGGTTCAATCATGGTGGTTGTATGTGTTTAGTAATTTGTCCATTTCTTCTGGATTTTGCAATTCATTGGCATATAATTGCTAATAGTAGCCACTGATGATCCTTTAAATTTCTGTGGTATCAATTGTAATGTCTCTTTTTAATTTCTGATTTCATTTATTTGGATCTTTTTTCTTTTTTCTTCATTAGTCTGGCTAAATGCTTACCAGTTTTATCAAATAAACAGCTTTTTGTTTCACTGATCTTTTGTATTGTTTTCTTTGTTTCAATTTTGTTTATTTCTTTCTTGATCTTCATTATTTCTTTTCTTCTAATAATTTTGAGTTTGTTTTGCTCTTGCTTTTCTAGTTCTTTTTTTTTTTTTCTTTTTTTTTTTTTTTTCTTTTTTTACCCAGGCTGGAATGCAATGGCGCGATCTCGGCTCACAGCAACCTACTCCTCCTGGGTTCAGGCAATTCTCCTGCCTCAGCCTCCTGAGTAGCTGGGATTACAGGCACGTGCCACCATGCCCGGCTAATTTTTTGTATTTTTAGTAGAGACGGGGTTTCGCCATGTTGACCGGGATGGGCTCGATCTCTTGACCTCGTGATCCACCTGCCTCGGCCTCCCAAAGTGCTGGGATTACAGGCTTGAGCCACCGCGCCCGACCGCTTTTCTAGATCTTTAATATGCAATGTTAGATTGTTTATTTTGATGTAGACACTGTTAGCTATAACCTTTCCTTTTAGTACACCTTTTGCTGTGTTTTATAGGTTTTGTCATGTTGTATTTTCATTACAATTCATTTCAAGAAATGATTCAATTTTCTTCTTTACTCATTCACTGTTATTCAGGGGCATATTGTTTGATTTCCACGTATTTGTATAGTTTCCAAAATTCCCTTTCTACTTAACTTCTAGTTTTATTCCAGTGTAGTCAGAGAAGATGCTTAGTACTATTTCAATTTATCTGAACATTTTACAACTTGTTTGTTACCTAACATATGGTCTGTCTTTGAGAATGATCCATGTATTGAGGAAAAACATGTGTATTCTGCAGTTGTTGGATGACATGTTCTGTCCATAACTATGAGAGCCATTTGGTCTGTAGTGTAGATTAAGTACAATGTTTTATTGTTGATTTTCTGTCTGGAAGATCTGTCCAATGCTGAAACTGGGGTGCTATTATTATATTGGGGCCTATCTCTCCCTTTAGCTCTAATAATATTTACCTTATATATCAGGGTGTTCCAGTGTTGGGTGCATATATATTTAAAATTGTTATATACTCTTGCTGAATTTACCCCTTTGTCATTATATAGTCACCTTCTTTGTTTCTTCTTATAGTTTTTGTCTTGAAGTCTATTTTGTCTGATGCAAGTATAGCCACTCCAAGTTTTCTCTTTGGTTTACATTGGCATGTAATATCTTTTTCCATCCCTTTATTTTCAGGCTATGTGTGTCAATGGGTCTCGTTTTTAAATCCATTCAGCCAGTCTATGTCTTTTGATTGGACTTTAGTCCATTAAATAGTAGCTATTGTGAACAGTACTGCAGCAAACATAGTAGTGAAGACATCTCTTTGATATACTAATTTCCTTTCTTTTGGTATATATCTAGCAGTGGGATTTCTGGGTAATATGGTAGCTCAATTTTTAGTTTTCTGAGGAAACTCCAAACTATTCTCAATAGTGGTTGTACTAATTTACACTCCCACCAACAGTGTACAAAAGTTCGCCTTTCTCCACATCCTTGCCAGCATTTGTAATTGCTTGTCTTTTGAATATAAGTCATTTTTACTGGAGTGACATGATATCTCATTGTAGTTTTACTTGCATTTCTCTGATGATCAATGATGTTGACCACCTTTTAAAAGGCCTTTGCTATTTGTATGTCTTCTTTTGAGAAATGTCTATTTAAGTCTTTTGCCCATTTTTATTAGATTACTAGATTTTTTTTTCCTATAGAGTTCTTTGAGCTTTTTATATTCTTGTTATTAACTCTTGTCACAGGGGTAGTTTGCAAATATTTTCTTGCATTCTATGTGTTGTCTCTTCATTTTGTTGATTGTATCTTTTCCTGTGCAGAAGCTCGTTAACTTGATGTAATCCCATTTGTGCATGTTTGCTTTCTTTGCCTGTGCTTGCAGGGTATTGCTCAAGGAAGTCTTTACCCAGACCAATGTCCTGCAGATTTTCCCCAATCTTTTCTTCTAGTAATTTCATAAGTGGTCTTATATTTAGGTCTTCATTCTGATTTATTGTTTTGTACATAGTGAGTTATATGAGTTGTTTTATTCTTTTGCATATGGTTGTCCAGTTTTCCCAACACCATTTATTGAAGAGACTGTCTTTTCCCCACAGTCTATGTTCTTGGCATATTTGTCAAAAATGAGTTCACTGTAGGTATGTGTGTTTGCTTCTGGGTTCTGTTTTTTTTTTTTTTTTTTTTTTTTTCTTTTTTTTTGCCAGTACTATGCCTTTTTGGCATAGTACTCTGTAGCTCTGTAGTATGATTTGGAGTCAGATAATGTGATTCTTCCAGTTTTGTTCTTTTTGCTTAGGATAGCTTTGGATATTCTGAGTCTTTTGTGATTCCATATAAATTTTAGAATGCTTTTTCTATTTCTGTGAAAAATGTCATTGGTATTTTGATAGGGATTGTATTAAATTTGTAGAATGCATTAGGTAGTATGGACATTTTAACAATATTGATTCTTCTAATTCATTAACATAAAATATTTTTCAATTTTTCTGGTTTCCTCTTCAATTTCCTTCATCAGTGTTTTATATGCCTACCTTTTAACAGATTTTTTTTTTTTTTGCATACTCAATTGTTTAAGTTCCTTATAGATTCTGGACATCAGATCTTTGTAGATACATAGTTTACGAATGTTTTCTCCCATTCTGTAGGTTGTCTGTTTACTCTATTGTTTGTTTCTTTTGCTGTGAAAAAAAAACTCATTTGTTTAGTGAGGTCCCAATTGTCAATGTTTGTTTTTGTTGCAATAGCTTTTTGAGGACTTAGTCATGAATTCTTCCCCAAGGCCAATGTTCAGAATGATGTTTTCTAGGTTTTCTTCTAGGATTTCTATAGTTTGAGGTCTAACATTTAAATCTTTAATCCATCTTGAGTTAATTTTTGAATATGGTGATAGGTAGGAATCTAATTTTATTTTTCTGCACATAGCTAGCCAGCTATCCCAATATTTGGTATTTATTGAACAGGGACTCCTTTCCCCATTGCTTATTTTTGTCTACTTGTTGAAGATCAGATGGCTGTATGTGTATGGATTTATTTATGGGTTCTATATTCTGTTCCATTGATCCATATGTCTGTTTTTGTACCTATATCATGCTGTTTTGGTTACTATAGACTTATAGTCTATTTTGAAGTAAGATACAGTGATACTACCAGCTTTTTTTTTTTTTTTTTGCTTAGGATTGCTTTGCCTATTCAGGCTCTTTTTTGGTTCCATATAAATTTTAGAATTATTTTTTTTAATTCTGTGAAAAATGATGTTGGTCGTTTGATAGAAATAGTAGGCAATATGGCCATTTTATTGATATTGATTCTTTCTGACCCTGAGTATGGAATGATTTTCCACTTGATTGTACTAGCTCTGATTTTTTCAGCAGTGTTTTGTAGTTCTCCTTATAGACATCTTTCACATCCTTGGTTAGATGTATTCCTAGGTATTTTACTATTTTCATTGCTGTGTAAATTGGATTCTGTTTTTTATTTGGCTCTTGGCTTGAACATTATTAGTGTATAGAAATGGTACTGCTTCATGTACGTTGATTTTGTGTTCTGAAACTTTACCGAAGTTGTTTATTAGCTTAACTAGCCTTTTCATGACATCTTTAGAGTTTTCTAGGTGTAGATTTATGTAATAAATGAAGAGAGATTATTTGCCTTCTTCCTTTCTCATTTGGGTATGTTTTATTTCTATTTCTTGACTGATTGCTTTGGCTAGGACTTCCAGTACCATATTGAATAGAAGTGGTGATAGTGGGTATAGTTTCTATTTTTCCAGTTCTTATGTGAAATGCTTCCAGCTTTTACCTGTTCGTTATGATGTTGCCTGTGGGTTTGTCATAGATGGCTCTTATTAGGTTGAGGTGTGTTCTTTTGATGCCTAGCCTACTGAAAGTTTTTTTCATGAGAGGTTGTTTGATTCTATCAGAAGGGTTTTCTGCATCTTTTGAAATAATCATATGGTTTTTTTATTTTAATTCTGTTGATGAGATGAATCACATTTATTGATTTGTGTATACTGAACCACCCTGTCCACCACAGCAATAAAGCCTACTTGGTTGTGGTAAATTGACTTTGTCCTGTGCTGCTAGATTGGGTTTGCTAGTACTTTGCTGATTATTTTTAGACCTATGTTTATCAGGGATATTAGCCTGTAGTTTTCTTTTTTGTTGTTGTGTCTTTGCCAGATTTTGGTATCAGAGTCATACTAGGGTTCATAGAATGAGTAATAGAGGATTTCATTCATCTCCATTTTTTTTTATGTGTAATGGTTTCAATAGGATTGGTAATGGATGTTCTTTTTATGTCAGGCAGAATTGAGCTGTAAATTCATCTGGTCCAGGCCTCTTTTTGGTTGGTAGGATTTTTATTACTGTTTCAATCTTGGAACTTTATACTGATCTTTTTATGGTTTCAATTTCTTTCTTACTCAGTGTTGGGAGGTTGTACATTTTCAAAAGTTTATCAATGTTCTCTAGATAGTCTGGTTTGTTTACATAGAGGTACTCATTGTAGTCTCTGAGGATTTTTATATTTCTGTGGGATCAGTTGTAATTTCACTCTTGCCATTTCTGCTTGTGCTTATTTGTATCTTTTCAATTTTTTCTTTGTTAGTCTAACTAGTGATCTGTTGATCATATTTATTCTTGCAAGTAACCCATTTTTTGTTCCATTGATTTTTGTGTGGATTTTGGGGTCTCAGTTGTATTCAATTCTCCTCTGGGTTTTGTTATTTCATTCTTCTGCTAGCTTTGGGATTAGTTTGTTCTTGTTTTTCTAATTCCTCTATATCTGATGTTAGATAGTTAATTTGAGATCTTTCTACCTTCTTGATATAGGCATTCTGCATCATAAACTTTCCCCTGAACACTTCTTTTGCTGGGTCCCAGATATTTTGGTATGTTGTGTCTCTGGTTTTATTTATTCCAAAGAATTTTAAAATTTATTATTTAATTTTATTGTTAAAGCGATCCAGGAGACAGTCATTTAATTTATCTGTAAGTTTGTGGTTTTGAGAGATATTTGTGTGTGTGTTGATTTGTATTTTTATCCCACTGTGGTTCACAAGTATGTTTTTTTTTTAATTTTTTAACCTATCAAAACTTGCTTTATAGCCAAGTATATGGTATATTTTAGAGAATATTCCATGTGCAGATCAGAAGAATGTACATTCTGTAGCTGAAGGGTGAAGTAATTTGTGAATGTCTATTAAGTTCAGTTGGTCAAGTGTCAAATTTAAGTCTAGAATTTATTTTTTAGTTTTCTGCCTTGATGATCTCTCTAATGCTGTCAGTGGGGTGTTGAAGTACCTACTCTTATTGTGTGGCTCTGTGAGTCTTGTTGTAGGTGTAAAAGTACTTATTTTATGAATCTAGTTCTTCTAATGTTGGGTGCATATGTATTTATGATAATTAAGTCATTCTGTTGGATTTAACCCTTTATCATTATGTACTGCCCTTCTTTGTCCTTTGTTAATTTTGTTGGTTTAAAGTCCATTTTGTCTGATATAAGAATAGTAACTCATGTTACTTTTTGTTTTCCATTTGCATGATAGATCTGTTTTAAACCCTTGCCTTGATTCTGTTGGTGTCATTATGTGGGAAATGGGTCTCTTGAAGACAGCTGGTGAATAATTCTTGATTTTTTATAAATTCAACTTGACAATTTGCCTTTGAAGAAGGGATTAAGACCATTTACATTCAAGCTTGGTGTTGATATGTGACACTTTGCTCCTATTGCAAAGTTGTCAGCTGGTGGTTTTGCAGTTCCTATTGTGTAGTTGCTTTAAAGAGTCTGTGGGTATGTACATAGGTGTGGTTGTATGGTAGAAGGTATTCTTACATTTTCATGTTTAGAACACTCTTAAGAATTGCTTGTAAGACAAGCCTAATGGTAATGAATTCCCTTAGTGATTGCCTGTCTGAAAAAGATGTTATTTCTCTTTTGCTTATGAAGCTTAGTTTGGCATGGTATAACATTCTTGGTTGTATTTTCTTTTCTTTGAGAATGCTGAAAATAGGCCCACAGTCTCTTCTGGCACATACAGTTTCTTCTGAGAAGTCCTCTTTTGGCCTAATTTACTTCTCTTTGTACATGATCTAACCCTTTGCTGTTGTTGCCTTTAAGATTTTTTTCCTTAGGTTGACCTTGAATAGTCTGATGACTATGTGTGTTGGTGATATTTATTTTGTGTAGTATCTAGCATGTGTTTTCTGGATTTCTTGTATTTGGTTATCTTCCTCTGTAGCAAGATTAGTAAAATTTTCTTGAATTATTCTCTCAAATATGTTTTCCAGGTTATTTAATTTCTTTTTCTTCTTTAGCAGGAATGCCGATAATTCATAGGGTGGTCACTTTACATAATCTCAGATTTCCTGGAGGCTTTGTTCATTTTTAAAATTTATTTTTATTTATTTTTGTCTAACTAGGTTAGTTAAAAAAAAACCAAGCTTTAAGTTTGGAAATTCTTTCTTCTGCTTTAACTAGTGTATTGATAATGCTTTCATTTGTAGTTGGAAATTTTAGTGTGTTTTTCAGGTCCAGTAGCTCTGGTTGATTCTTTGTAAGATGTTTACCTCTTTCTTTATTTTTTGGATTTATTTTCAGACTGTTTCCTTCCTTTATTTCCAGACTATTCAAGGTCAAACTAAAAAAAAAAAATCTTAAAGGCAGCTAGAGTAAAGGGTTAGATCGTGTACAAAGAGAAGTTCATTAGGCTAACAGAGAACTTCTCAGCAGAAACTGTACATACCAGAAGAGACTGCAGGCCTATTTTCAGAATTCTCAAAGAAGAGAAAATATAACCAAGAATTTTTTACCACAGCAAACTAAGTATCATAACCCAAAGAAAAATAACATTTTTTTTTTCAGACAGACAATCACTAAGGAAATTTATTGCCATTGGTCTTGTCTTCCAAGCAATTCTTAAGAGTGTTCTAAACATGAAAACACAAGAACAATACCTGCTACCATTCAACGACACCTAAGTACATACCCACAGACTTTTTAAAGCTACTACCATTTAACTACACCTAAGTACATACCCATAGACTTTTTAAACTACACAATGGGAACTACAAAACAACCAGCTGACAACTTTGTAGCTTTACAGATTTCGTAGTCCTAATTTTCAACCTTGCTTTGGATCTTACTGCATGTCCCTGCCATCTATACTTTGAATTTGCCGTATGTAATCTATGTTCCTCCATTTTGGTTAGAGACCACCTCAAGAGAGCTGGAGTGAACCTTTGCTGGTGTCACAACATTTCAGATTTTTCATGGTGGCAGAATTCTTATGCTGATTCTCATATGGAGGGAGTTGTTGGTTAGAATATTTTTCTTTGTAAATTCTGGATATCAGCCCTTTGTCAGATGGGTAAACTGCAAAAATTTTTTCCATTCTGTTGGTTGCCAATTCACTTTAATGACTGTTTCTTTTGCTGTGCAGAAGCTGTGGAGTTTGATTAGGTCCCATTTGTCTATTTTGGCTTTTGTTGCCAATACTTTTCGTGTTTTGGTCATGAAGTCCTTGCCTACACCTATGTCCTGAATGGTTTTGGTTTAGCCTAGATTTTCTTCTAGGGTTTTTTTTTTTTTTTTTTTTTTTTTTGAGATGGAGTTTTGCTGTTGTTACCCAGGCTGGAGTGCAATGGCGCGATCTCAGCTCACCGCAACCTCCGCCTCCTGGGTTCAGGCATTTCTCCTGCCTCAGCCTCCTGAGTAGCTGGGACTACAGGCGCACGCCACCATGCCCAGCTAATTTTTGTATTTTTAGTAGAGACGGGGTTTCACCACGTTGACCAGGATGGTCTTGATCTCTTGACCTCATGATCCACCAGCCTCGGCCTCCCAAAGTGCTGGGATTACAGGCTTGAGCCACTGCACCCGGCCTCTTCTAGGGTTTTTACAATGTTAGGTCTTATGTTTAAGTCTTTATTCCATCTGGAGTTAATTTTAGTGTAAGGTGTCAGGAAGGGGTCCAGTTTCTGCTTTTTGCACATGGCTAGCCAGTTTTCCCAACACCATTTATTAAACAGGGAATCCTTTCCCCATTGCTTTTTTTCATCAGGTTTGACAAATATCAGATGGTTGTAGATAAATTGTGTTGCCTCCGAGGCCTCTGTTCTTGGTGATTTACAAGAAAAAAACAAGCCCATTCAAAAGTGGGCAAAGGATATGAACAGACACTTTACAAAAGAAGACATACAGGAGGCCAACAAACATATGAAAAAATGCTCATTATGATTGGTCATTAGAGAAATGCAAATCAAAGCTACATTGAGATACCATCTCATGCCAGTTAGAATGGTGATCATTAAAAAATCTGGAGACAACAGATGCGGGAGAGGATGTGGAGAAATAGGAACAATTTTACACTGTTGGTGGGAGTGTAAATTAGTTCAACCATTGTGGAAGACAGTGTGGCGATTCCTCAAGGACCTAGAAATAGAAATTCCATTTGACCCAGCAATCCCATTACTGGGTATATATCCAAAGGATTATAAATCGATTTACTATAAGGACACATGCACACGGATGTTCACTGCAACACAGTTTACAATAGCAAAGACCCAGAACCAACCCAAAGGCCCATCAATGATAGACTGGACAGGGAAAATGTGGCACATATACACCATGGAATATTACACAGCCATCAAAAACGATGAGTCTGTGTCCTTTGTAGGGACATGGATGAACCTGGAAGCCATCATTCTCAGCAAGCTAACACAGGAGCAGAAAATCAAACACCACATGTTCTTACTCATAGGCAGGTGTTGAACAATGAGAACACATGGACACAGGGAGGGGAGCACTACACACTGGGATCTTTTGGAGGGAAATAGGGGAGGGACAGTGGGGGGTGGGGAGTTGGCAGAGGATGGCATGGGGAGAAATGCCATATATAGGTGAGGGGGAGGAAGGCAGCAAATTACGCTGCTACGTGTGTACCTATGCAACAACCTTGCATGTTCTTCACATGTACCCCCAAACCTAAAATGCAATAAAAAAAGAATATTTTTCTTTTGTTTCTATAGTCCTATGCATTTCTGTCAGCAGGTTTTGTTTTTGGCTGCAAGGTTCAATCTACAGGCTAGTAGACAGCATTGACAACTAAGAACAAGTTCCCATACAAGCAGATGGGTATGGACCTAATCTTTGTTTACTGTGAGGTGCTTTGGTTGTTTAGGTAAATAGTTGGATAGTGGGGTGTCCAGTGCCCTGAGCTTCCTGTCCTATGGGGGTGGTAGGACACAGCTGAACAGAACTGGAGCCCCTGGCTTGCCAACAAATATTCCAGTAGTGAGTAAAGGCAATATCCCATTTGAGAGTGACTGAGAGGAGCTCCTGGTGAAGTGCACAAAGTTGTTAAGCATTGTCTGTTACCTCTGGGAATTTTGCCCCAAATGAATGCAGAGCTGTGCTTTACCACAGAATTCTGGCTGTTGCGAGGTTGCTGCACTGGAAACCTAAGCTGATTTTCCTCATGTTAGGGAGCTTTTCCCATTTCCATGCCAGTCCTGCTTGAATGACTGCCTGTCTTCACTCCTCTCTGTTCTCAGCGGGTCCCCTCATTTCCTTGGTGAATCCTGATGTGATCACTTAGACAATCCACTTAAATAGTATTTGCTTGCCACATTATTTTCTATCCATGAGGGTGGCATACGCTAGCTGCTTCTTACCCATCTTGAAACTCCAATCCAAGTTTTTTTGTTGTTGTTGTTCTTTTAGTACTTTAACTATATCATCCACTGTCTTCTCACATCCACGGTTTCTGAAGGAAGTTCATACTAATCTTAATAAAGATCCCTTGTATGTAATATGATAAATTGTTTCTTCTGGATGCTTTCAAAATCCTCAGTGTGATCTCTATAAGTTTACCCTGTTTAAAGTTTGTTGAGCTTAGATGGGTCAATTTATTTCTGTCATTAATGTGGGAAGTATTTGGATTTTATTTCTTTAATTATTCTTTCTGCCAAATTTTCTCTATTCTCTCCCTCTAGGACTGACATTATCTGTACTTTGCTATGCTTGATGGTGTCCCATAGGTCTTTAGGGTCTGTTCATTTATTTAACTTTTCTCTGCTCTATAGACAGGATAATGTCAATTGCCATATCTTCCTTCCTTCCTTCCTTCCTTCCTTCCTTCCTTCCTTCCTTCCTTCCTTCCTTCCTTCTTTCCTTCTTTCTTTCTTTTTGTCTCACTCTGGTACCAGACTGGAGTACAGTGGCATGATCTTGCCTCACTGTAACCTCTGCCTCCTGGGTTCAAGTGATTCTCCTGCTTCAGCCTCCCAAAGTAGCTGGGACTACAGGCATACACCACCACGCCCAGCTAATTTTTGTGTATTTAGTAGAGACAGGGTTTTGCCATGCTAGCCAGGAGGGTCTCAATCTCTTGACCTCGTGATCTATCTGCCTCAGCTTCCTAAAGTGCTGGGATTACAGATGTGAGGTAATGATATTAAGCATTCTTAAAGAAAAGAATGAGTTGTCTCTTTTGGCTTTTAGATTTCTGCTGAAAATTTCACTGTTAGCCAGATGGGCTTCCCTTTATAAGTGAACTGCTCTATCTGCCTTTAAGATTTTTTTCTTTCATTTTGATCTTGGAGAATCTGATGACTATGTGTCTTGGGGATGGATATCTCATGTAATATCTTGCAGGGGTTCTCTGCATTTTCGGAATTTGAAATTTGGCCTCTATAGCAAGATTAGAAACATTTTCATGAAAATATGTTTTCAAAGTTGCTTGCTTTTTTTCCTTTCTTTCATGGATGCCAAAGAATTGTAGATTTGGTCTCTTTACATAATCCCATATTTCTGGAATATTTTGTTCATACTTCATTAACCATTTTTCTACATTATTGTCTGTCTGAATAAGTTTTAATTTAATTCTAGACATTTATCTAGAAACAGTAAAGGATCAGGTAAATATAATTTATGCCCAGAGATGGATATTTCTTTTCTTCTTTTAAGTTGTTAGGTTGTTAGGATGGTATGTGTACAAGAACAGTTCTATGCTGATATCCTGATTACCTTGTACTTATTCACATAGGCCACATAGACAATGCCTGTCTTTGCAGAATGCATTATGTTATGCACATGTGAACAGAGGAGGCTTGTGAGAAACTGCTGCAGGGCCACTTCTCACTCTCCTACTTACCTTCCTAGAATGCTGTCATGAGACAATCTCTCAGCACCTCTTAGGTTTCAATAAGGCATTAGAGGCTTTCTGTCTTCTCCTCTTTAGCACAGAGCTGCAGGTATAAAAGTAATCAGGTGCAGCATGGCACAAGCTGCACCGCATCATCTGTTTTGTAGTCATCGGTACTCCTTTGTTTCATTAACACCTTGTGGGACAAGGAAGACAGGGAGCAGGAACCTTTGCCTACTTTTGTAGATGTTGCAAATAAGTAATAAACAATCTGAGGGCTCATAGACTAAGCATATTTTCAGTTTGAACTGAGTTCATTTTGATATTTTTCTTGCTATCTTTGCCTTCAGTGAACCACAGGCATCAAATAGCACTGTACTGCTTTTACCTTGTTTTGAATGGGGCCTTCACTTCTGGTTGGGTTTTCTCTGTGTTTGTGCTTTCATTCTCTGCCCCAAAGAGGTCTCTCAATTATACAAGCACATTTCCCACCCCACCCTCAACATTGGAGGTTAACAGCAAGACTTCTGTTGCTTTTTAGTCTAGTCTTGTCATAGGGACAAGAGGTTTCTCTGGGTTCTCGTGGTCTAGAAGCAATCTTTGCTATAACCAATGCAACTGGAATTTGGGAATCAGTCTTTCAGCATTACTGCTATTTCTTTGTGGCACTCAAACCATGTGATATCTGATGCATTTTGTATGGGGCCAGGTTTCTTTTCCTATGCCTCGTATTGGCATAAGATCCTGTACTTAAGAGTATGCCCTATTCTTTCTTCAGGAGCACAGATTTTTGTTTCCCCTACTATTCAGAAATAATATATCTCTCCTGCTTTTGTTAATGTAGGATTTTTTTACTATCCTTTCCTCAGAAGTGCAATATAGTAGGCAATTTATTTAGGAGATATTTGTACAGCAGTTTTATATGGGATCTTCGTGTTAATCCTTAAAATAAAAACACTTGTGAAAAGTTGAGTTTATAACATTAAAGTAAATCTCAGTCAAGGTGACTGTGTAGTTACTGTGTTTCTGCTTTAAGTTGTTTTGTACATTCATGTTAGAATACAGTTTTGGTTAACTTGCTTTGTGTCAGAAGTAACAATAGCAACAAAGGTCACACTGGCTTAAATGAAGACACATTATTGGCAAACACAAATTTTAGAAGTAACCTATGCTTTAGATAAAGATTAAAATAACAGGTCAATGATAAAAAAAATATTATTTTTATTTCTAACTCTCCAATTTTCTTTCATGATGTTAGCTTCACTCTAAAACTGACTTGTTCTAAGTCTAAATATGGCTGACTGTAGCTCCTGGGTTTATTAAGCTTCTTTGTTAATATTTAGTGTGTGAGAAAGAACATCTTTTTATATATCTTCCATCGAAGTGAGAGAAAATTTCTTCGTCAAAAATCTGCAGCAAATGTTTCTTCAAATATAAATAGCTTAATTTTTTTGTATGTTCATCTCTGGGCCAAAAATATTATCTCTATGGAGAGGGAACATACAATTGGCTTAAGTCAATTAACATCCTTTTATAGAAAAGGCTAGAGGTGAAGTCAATCCAGTCCAATATGTTTGACTGAGAAATTCAAGTTCTGTTAGAAAAAGGAAAAAGAAACAGGGGAAGCAACTAAGAAATGATTACTACACGTATCTGGAGGAGAGATGGAACTGGATAGTCTCTCTGTATGACTTTCCTGAAATTATTTATTTCAGCTGAAAAGCACATAATTTGTAAATCTCACTTTTCTTTTAATGAAGGTTAGCATGCAGTTATTCTATATCACTGACTAGAAAAAAATCCGTTTGCTTTGGAGACCATGGAGCAGGTCAGAGCACTAATTTACACTTGTGACATACGATATAGCTAGGCTTTGTGTCCCCACTCAAATCTCATCTTGAATTCTAGCTCCCATAATCCCCACGTGTCATGGGAGGGACCTTGTGGGAGGTAATTGAATCATGGGGGTGGGTTCTCTCAAGCTGTTCTCCTGATAGTGAATACGTCCCATGACATCTGATGGTCTTATAAAGGAGAGATCCCCTATGTGCAATCTCTGTTGCCTGCCACCATGTAAGATGTGACTTTGCTCCTCATTTGCTTTCCACCATGATTGTAAGGCCACCCTTACCAAGTGAAACTGTGAGTCAGTTAAAGCTCTTTCCTTTATAAATTACCTAGTCTCAAATATGTCTTTATTAGCAGTGTGAAAACACACTAATACAGTCACTTGGTACTGGGTAGTGGAGCACTGCTATAAAGACACCCAAAAATGTGGAAGAAACTTTGGAACTGTGTAACAAGCAGAGATTGGAATCACATGGAGGGCTCAGAAGAAGATCAGACAATGTGGGAAAGTTTGGAACTTCCTAGAGACTTGGAGGGCTCAGAAGACGGGACAATGTGGAAAAGTTTGGAACTTCCCTAGAGACTTGTTGAATGGTTTTGACCAAAATGCTGATAGTAATATGGACGATAAGGTCCAGCCTGAGGTAGTCTCAGATGGAGATGAGAAATTTTTCGGAATTGGAGCAAAGATGACTCTTCGTATGATTTTGCAAAGAGGCTGGTGGCATTTTGCCCCTGCCTTAGAGATATGTGGAACTTTGAACTCAAGAGAGATGTTTGAGATTATCTGGTAAAAGAAATTTCTAAGTGGCAATATGTTCAAGAAGAAGCAGAGCATAACAGTTTGAAAAATTTGTAGCCTAACAACGTAATATAAAAGAAAAATCCTTTTTCCAGTGAGAAATTCAAGCTGGCTGCAGAAATTTGCATAAGTAACAAGGAGCAAATGTTAGTCACCACGGTAATGAAGACAGTGTCTCCAAGCCATGTGTGAGACACTCATGGCAACCCCTTCTATCACAGGCCAGGAGCCCTAGGAGGAAAAAATGGTTCCTTGGGCCAGGTCCAGGGTCCCCTTTCTGTGTGCAGCCTCAGGACATGGTGCCCTGCATCCCAGCTGCTTCAGCTCTAGTAATTGCTAAAAGGGGCCAAGATACAGCTCAGGCCACAGCTCCAGAGGGTACAAGCCCCAAGTCATAATGGCTTACACGCAATGTTGGGTGTGTGGGTGTACAGAAGTCAAGAATTGAGGTTTGGGAACCTCTGCCTAGATTTCAGAGGATGTATGGAAACACCTGAATGTCCAGGGAGAGGTGTGCTACAGTGGCAGTGGCCTCATGGAGAATCTCTGCTAGGGCAGTGCAGAAGGGAATTCTGGGGTAAAAGCACCACACAGAGTCCCACACTGGGGCAATTCCTAGTGGAGCTATGAGAAGAGGACCACTATCATCCAGACCCCAGAATAGTAGATCCACCAACAGGTTGCACCATGTACCTTCAAAAGCCACACTCAACGCCAATGCATGAAAGCAACCAGGAAGGAGGCTGGACCCTGCAAAGCCATAGGAGTGGAGCTTCTCAAGGCTTTGGGAACCCACCTCGTGCATCAGCATAGCCTGGATGTGAGGCATGGAGTCAGAAGTGATCATTTTGGAACTTTATGGTTTAATGACTGCTCTGCTGGATTTTGGACATCCATGGGGCTTGTAGCCCCTTTGTTTTGGCCAATTTCTCCCATTTGGAATGGATGTGTTTACCCAATGCCTGTGCCCTCATTGTATCTAGGAAGTAACTAACTTGCTTTTGATTTTACAGGCATATAGGTGGAAGGAACTTGCCTTGTCTCAGATGAGACTTTGGACTTGGACTTTTGAGTTAATGCTAGAATGAATTAAGACATTGGGGGACTGTTGGAAGGATATATTATGTTTTGAATTGTGAGGACACGAGATTTGGGAAGGGACAGGGGTGGAATGATGTGGTTAGGCATTGTGTCTCCCCCTAGATTTCATCTTGAATTGTAGCTCTCATAACCCTCCATGTTGTGGGAGGGAACCGGTGGGAGGTAATTGAATCATTTAGGCAGTTTTGTGACTGTACTCTTCTCATGATAATGAATGTCTCATTAGATCTGATGGTTTTATGAAGGGTGGTTTCCCTACACACACTCCCTCTTGCCTGCTGCCATGTAAGATGTGAGTTTGCTCCTTAATTGCTTTCTGCCATGATTGTGAGGTCTTCCTAGCCATATTGAACTGTGAGTCAATTAAACCTCTTTCCTTTATAAATTACCCAGTGTCAGGTATGCTTTTTATTAGCAGTGTGAGAGCAAACTAATACAATATATAAAAGCCTATATGGATATTCCACCTTTCAGATGGAAGGGCACCAGACCTCCCTGAAGAGAAATTATTCTCAATAGCCCACTGTATCAAGGCTATCTCTGTTTAGACTAGAAAGAATGTTCCAAATATTTGGCAGTGGTTGAAGGCTGTGGGGCAGTGAACTTCTTTTAGCGTGTGGGTCAAGATGGGAAGAAGCATTTAGGTACATATGAGGACAAAGGTGTTAGTAGTGCAGTGGGAAAATAAGTAAAATGATTGTTGATATATTTGGAAAGCCTGGAAAAATGATGATTTAAAAAGAGATTCACATCTGCAAACTTTCCTTTTTTATATTAATATTTTACTCTATCTTGTAATATTTTTTTCTGTGTGGCAGAACCCCAAAATAGATAATTGGAAGAATCAGCTATGGTGAATTCAAACAGTTGAAAAAACAACATATCCTTATTACCTACTCTAAGATGAATATGCCAGTGTTTTAGGTCAAAAAATTAATTTACTCAAATTATATACATGAAACAAATATGAATGAATTTATTTTTCTTAGAAACTGCAGCTGTTTTTTTTTTCTTTCTTTCTTTCCTTTTTTTTTTTTTTCTTGGAGAGGATTGGCATTAAAAACTTCTACAGCCTATATCCAATTACATTTGTTGGCATCCAGAAGTGAAAATGGACAATTGAATAGGAAGAAAAACAAAGCACCTGGGATCCCTCCATTTTATAAATTTTATGGAAAAGAAATCTTGGACAAATTGTATATATAGTAAAAAATAAATCAAAAGCTTAGTCCCATTATATCCCCTAGTCCAGACTCTAATTCAGCTTGGCAAATAGAATTTATCATGGACTTATCATTTTCTAAAACTATTTGACTTATAACAAAACTGCTATCACATGCAAATGGAATAATAACTGTGTATAAACAGTGACAGAAAGCCTCTTCCCTAACTTTCCCACATTTCCCATTATACACCTCAATATAAATGCCATTGAAATGCCATTGTTAGAGATTTATAGATGCACAATTTGCATTGCAACTTTAGGCATTATATAGTTATTTCTGATTAGTGAGCAATACCAGGTTATTTTCCTTTTTGTACTTGAAGCTAGAGCCTAGTTAAAAAATGATTTGGAAAGAGAAATGTATTTTATAGTTAAGGCTACTAGGGAGAAGAAAGAAAGAAAAATTAATCTGGGAGTTTGAGGCAGTGTCCCCAAATACCTGCCATGTGCAGTGTGAAGGGATTGTTTGCTAATAGGACAAGCAACAAACAGTTCAGGATGTCAGAAAGAGAAGGTAGTGGTGGTTGGAGTTTTTCAGAAAAACTCACCTGCTCTAATTGTTTGCTCAGAACAAGACTTGGCCTATAGATGTTCTTCCGCTTTTCCACAACTTCCATTAACCTTCTTTGCAAGGTACTCACCTTTTCTCTTGCCTCCTTGCATGACTTCAGGAACTAGGTACAGCTCCTTCTCTGCAGCACTGATGGCTCTCGTTTTTAAGAAATTATAACACTCAAGCTGGAAAAAGAAAACTTGAGGGCAAGATTTATTTTGGTACAAGCCATTGCACGAAAGCTTACAATTTCTTCTATTAGGGCCACCTTTACTTTTAGGTTTGTAGGACATTAACTACTTGATGTTGGGGCACAGAACACCATGAAGATCCTTCAGAAATGATGCTAAGCTGCCTGGAGTATTATTACACAAGCTGATAGAGGAGAATTGTGCACCTGGCTTCTCAAAGTAATTAATACCTGCTCAGAGCTGTCTCATCAGGGAGTCCAGTGGAACCTGAACCCAAAATAACATGGAAGAAAAAGAAACAGAAAACATCTCCTATTTTTTTTTTTAAATATTAGTACTTTGATTTATCTGAGCCATATTTTGTAGTTTCTGTAAACAAGTCTTACTGATATTTAGTTTGCTTTATTCCTAAATATTTCGTATTTTTGATGCTACTCCCAATTGTGTTGTTAATTTCTCTCTGTCTCTCCTTCTTTATTTTTTTTTCTGTTTTCTGATTGACAAATAACAATTCTGTATTCTAACCTAATGCCGTATCCATTCAAACTGCTTTCTAGGTTACAAGAATTAGTATCCATGAATCACTTCACCACTGTCCTAGTTCAAAGGGCCTTAAACTAAGACTTCTTTTGTAACTGAGGCCGGTGTCTATAGTCTTCTAAACAGTGTATGTTCTTTAACAGATGTATCTATTACAGTAACCTCACTTTGTGGCAACAATACTGAGGTTAAACAGTGGCTGTTTCCTGTAAATATAAGCTAGAGAAAACTTGGTATCTGCTTCAAAGTATAGAGTATTTGAGGTATGTGTAAACCCTGAAGGAAAGGTGCATTGAGAATTATTTTAAGGGCTCAGGCAAGTGATTAGCATGTATCTGAAGCCTCATCCCCCAGGGAGCTGCAAATTTTCAACTGCATATAGCAGATCAATTTCTTACTAATGAACATACAACTACAAGTGGTACTTCTGATAATCTTCCTTCCTGCCTAGACTAAAATAATGCCATTTTACATTTTGGTCGATTTTCTATAGACCAGAAGAGAATTGAACGTTTTGCATCTTATTTTTAGAGCACCTCAATTTCTTATCTTGTCTTAAATCTTTTCTTTCTTTTCTCCTCCTATAGTAACCCTTTTTCTTAAGGAACTCTCTTTCTTTCAGCTCTCTCTAAACTCTCCAACCTTCTTCAATAGAAAGCCAAGTGAAGATATTTTAAAATGCTAGCTAATGAGGCAGGAAATGAGTTATCACTGAATGAGGGAATTAATCCAGAGTCAAAGACTCTGGTGTTCAAACTCCACGCTGCAGTCCACAGCGGGCAATACTGTTTAAAACAAAATGTTCTCTAAAATAACATGAAGAAAAATAATTCAAAAAAGTATACCATGGAAACTTGATCTTGGCTTTCCCAAGACATAACACTGTTTCCTCTACAACAAAACAATGATTGGCTGCTTTAGCAGCACAAGAAACTATACACTTAGAATATTCTAGGCGAGTATTCTTGGATCTGGGTAATTGAAATAGAAGAGAAGCAATGTAAAGATATTTTTAAAAACAGTTTAAATAACGTGAGATTTCTGACATGTCAAAAAATTATTGATTTACTCAATAAAACCTCAAGATAATGTTGATGTGTAGGCATTCTATAAACAATAGAATGCATATCATCACAATTACAATTATACCTAAAAATGTGTTTAAAAGCTGTGTATACACTGGAGTCTGTTGGGAGGAAATAGGGGAGGAACAGCAGAGGGTGGGGAGGTGGGGAGAGATGGCATGGGGAGAAATGCCAGATATAGGCGAGGGGGAGGAAGGCAGCAAATCACACTGCCACGTGTGTACCTATGTAACAACCTTGCCTTTTCTTCACATGTACCCCAAAACCTAAAATGCTATTAAAAAAATTTAAAAAACTAAATAAAATAAAAGCTGTGTATGAATGTTTTTCAGTGTATACTTTAAAAAATATTAACCCATTAGTGTGTCAAAATAAACCTGAATGTTGTCATTTAAATTTAAGGGCAAATCTCTCCTCCCAACCGTATCAATGACCCCTCCATATCAAATGACTTTTCGTTTAGTTGGGTAAAGTAAAGCACTTCAAACTAGATAATTTTTAAAATACCTCTTAAGGAAGTCTGGTCACCAGGGTTCTCATTTTCATTTATAGATAGGCTCCACTTTTATATTCCTTTAGAGAAGGTACTGTAGAAAATAGCATACTTAGGTGACCATATTGACTACCTTTATGAAGCAGAGATTCTAGTGAAATATGCGGAGTAAGAAAGAATTAGTAGGGCAGGCAACTAACCAGACTAGATAGCCTAGTATGAGATCTGATATCTTGATAGGAATAGAGTGAAAGAGGGGTGAGGGTAAGAGTTGTTACCTCTCATTCTTGTTATAGGAAGTGAAAAGGAAAGCCAATAGGTATAGTGTAGTCTATAATCATACATAAAAGATCAGTAGCTTTTCTATATACCAATACGTTTCAATCTGAGAGCTAAATTGAGAATGCAATTAATCCCATTCAAAATAGACACTTCCACACACAAAAATTAGACACCCATGAATACAGCTAACTGAGGAAGTGAAAGATATTTTATTTATTTATTTACTTATTTATTTTAATTTTCAATGTTTCTGAGTATATAGGAGGTGTATAGATCTCCACAACAATAATTATAAAACACTGCTGAAAGAATCCAAAGATGACACAAACAAATGGAAAAAAAAATTTGATGCTCATGGACAGAAATAATAAATATCATTAAAACGGCCATACTGCCCAAAGCAATCTACAAATTCAACAGCACTTTTATAAAACTATCAACATCAGTTTTCATAGAATTAGAAAAAAGACTCTAAAATTAATATGAAATAAAAAAGACCCTGAATAGCAAAAGCAATCCTAGGCAAAAATAATAAAGCTGAAAACATCACATTACTTCACTTTAAACTATAGTATAAGGTTATAATAACCAAAACAGCATAGTACAGTTACAAAAACAGACACATAGACCAATGGAACAGAATAGATAACCCATAAATGAAGCCACACACCTACAGCCATCTGATATTTAACAAAGTCTATAAAAATAAGCAATGGGAAAGAACTCCTTATTTAATAATTGAGATAGGTAGCTAGCTATATGCAAAGGAATGGATCCATACTTCTACCTTTCATCATATTCAAAAATTCACTCAAGATGATTTGAAGATTTAAATGTAAGACCTCAAGCTATAAGAATCCTAGGAACAAACCTGGGAAACATCATTCTGGACACTGGCCTTGGGAAATAATTTATGATTAAGTCCTCAAAAGCAACTGCAACTAAACAAATATTGGCAATTGGGATCTAATTAAGCTAAAGGGCTTCCGCACAGCAAAAGAAACTATCAGCAGAATAAACAGACACCTACAGAATGGGAGAAAATATTTGTAAACTATGTATCCTACAAAGGTATAATATCCAGAATCTATAAGGAACTTAAACAATTGTACAGGCAAAAAACAAATAACCCCATTAAAAAGTGGATAAAATACCTAAACAGGTACTTTTCAAAGGAAGACATACTAGCAGACAACAAATATTTGTGGAAGTGCTCAGCTTCACTAATCATGAGAGAAATACAACTCAAAACCACAATGAAATAACAAGTCACACCAGTCAGAATTGCTATTATTAAAAAGTCAAAACAAAACAAAACAAAACAAAAAAAACAACAAATGTTGATGAGGCTGCAGAGAAAAGGGAACACTTATACACTGTGGGTAAGAATGTAAATTAGTTCAGTGACTGTGAGAAGCAGTTTGAAGATTTCTCAAACGACTTAAAACAGAGCTACCCTTAGACCCATAGCATTCCCATTATTGGGTATATATCCAAAAGAAAAGGAATTGTTGTATCAAAAAGCCACAGGCACTCATATGTTCATTGCAGCACTAGTCACAGTAGCAAAGACATAGAATCAAACTATGTGGCCATCAGTGGTACATCAGATGAAGAAAATGGTACATATACATCATGGAATACCATGCAGCCATAAAAAGGACAAAATTACGTATTTTGCAGCAACCTGGATGCAGCTGGACGTTATTATCCTAAGCAAATTAATGTGAGAATGAAAAACCTAATATTACATGTTCCCATTTACAAGTGAGAACTAAACATTGGGTACTCATATAAAGTTGGGAACAATAGACAATGGGGGTTACTAGAGAGGGAAAGGTGGAAGGGGGAAAAGTTGAACTGTTGTCTACTAAGCTCACCATATGGGTGATGGGATCATTTACATCCCAAACTCACCAAAATACCATATACTCATCTAACAAACCTACACATGTACCCCCGTATCTAAAATAAAACTGAAATTATTAAAAATATACCAAGTAAGTAAGAAGCAAAAACTGCTAAGTTTCTCTTATTTTTCAAGGTTGGGAAATGGAGATGTCCAATATTGCAGCCAGCAGGTCATTACATATATGCCATTCAGAGATCATATTATGAATGATAATTTAATATAACATATTTCACATTGACACTAGCCTGTATGTAATGTAATCCTTCTTCAATTCTGCCGAATGCCATTAAAGAAAATAATAGCTAACACTTGTTGAGTACTTCCTATGTGACGGCACTGTACCAAGTGGAAAGTTTTATATGCATTATCTCATGAGCTCACAACCAAATAAGGCAATTACTATTATTATTTTAATTTTACAGATGACAAAACTGAGACAGAATGGTTTCATTACTTTTAAAGATTCCCATATAAAGTAACTAGCAGAGCTGACATTCAGATTTGAACTGATGCATGGCAGCTTCCTGGGCCCATGCTCTGAAACCACTAGAGAGTAGATATGTAGAATTTATTTGTCCTGGGCTCCGTTTTCTTAGGATCTTTGTCTCTGAGCAGATCCTTAGAGATATACATGTTTGTAATTTGTTGGGAACCTAATAGAAACACTACCTCCATTTAGAAGATTTACTGTAATAATAGTAATTGCAGAAACAGTGGGAAACTGACTTAAAATTTAATTGGGGGCAGATTAGGCTTTGGTTAGGACTATTAACCTATTAAGTAGGCATATACCTAGGCATATTATTAGGTTTAGAATCTATGTTCTTTCTAGAAAAAACATGGAGACCATCATTTCCTGCTCCATAATTTTTCAGGTGAGAAAAATGATATCTAAAGAGATAAAGTAGCCAGGCCAAGAGTGCACAACCAGTGAACATCAGAGCAAGGACAAGTATTTAACTATACCCTCCCCTGCTCCAAGATTTGTAGCCTGATCTACAGCTTTTTGGATTCTACAAATGAGACTCAATTCTGCCTAGTTAAACATACAGCTCATAGGAATTTAAAATTGCCCAGCTATTCCAAAATAGACATTGCCTTTCTTCTGCTGGGGTTTGCGTTCCTTGCAGTTTCATATTGTGGCACCAAAGCCATCTTTCAGGTCTCAAGGCCAAGTCAATAAAGTACATCCGTTGTTTCTGTAAAGACCACTTCTGGTGTCAAGAATTCTGGAATGGCTGTGAGGATGAAGCTGACCTAGGCAATGAATGTTTCTGATGGGGTATAAAGTGTGAAAAATCAGGTTAACTGCTCATAGATGAATCTGTTTACCTGTCCAGAGAGCAAAAGGGGTATGCATCTTTCTGAAGGATGTATGATAAACTGGCAAGTGGAAAAGTTTTTTTCAAAGTTGTTGTCACAGTCCCCACACATTCAAAATGAGTACTTTAAATACAGCAACAATATGGCACTATTGTATGGTAAAAATCATCTTAGTAGGAGATGCAAGCCCTATTTTAAAATTTACCCTAAATAGTTCATTTACTCCAACAAATGGCAGCTGATTGGGCTGTGCTGTAATTGGGTACAGCATTGAAGAGCTACTTTGCCTATTATTTAAATTTCCAGTGAAGAAATAGCTAGTTCCTTCATCTCTACTCCACTTATTTTTCTTTCAGGGCCACAGATGTGTCTTGGCCATAGTACAGCTCCAGAGAAGGAAACAAGCGAGTGAGTTTAGGAAAGGCAGCTTTGCTGCAGCACAATTCGCAGTCATGACAACCAAGACGCCTCTGCAAATGGTATAGTGCCACCTTCTCTCCAGGCAGCTGCTCAGCAGCTCAAGGAACTTAGCTGACAGAAGGGATAATTTGCAGACTTCAGCCCTGCTTCATTAGGATAAATGAACATCACCTTCCTTCCCATTCTCCTTGCCTAGGTTGCTGTTGTGGGTAGCCTGAGGTAGGGAGTATGCAAATCAAGTCAACAGCTATGTTTGAGAACCTCCCCAATGTCTGACTCTGTATTGTACTTTGTGGGAAACTATAATCCTATACATTCCTGGGTGAAAGTTAGAAGGGTAGAATTATAATAAAATACAAAGCAGAATGAAACATTTTCTTTTTTATATTTCACAGCCATTGAACATATTCAGAATGATCTTTGTCCTCCTCCTCCCGTTGGCCTTCAAGTCTAGAGAAATGACCTTGACATACACCTACTTCCTCAAATGAGACACCTGGAAGTGACCTTCTACTTGTCTTTTTTCTTATCTCCTACATCCAACCTCTTTACTGTGGAGGTTTAATTGATTCTACATCCAAATTATTGCTCGAATTTATCCCCTTTTCTCCATTCTTAGCACAGTTTCGGGTGTTGATTATTTTTCAACATGAATATAGGAATAGTCTCTTTGCTATTGTTCTGCCCTCCCAATCCACCTTTCTCATTGCTCCCAAATTGAGCCTTATAGAAAATATAATCTAAAATTTGATATCATTGCTTCTCTACTTAAAACCCTTCAGTAATGCCCTACATTTTTCAGAAAATAATTTAAGTTTGAGCTTGACATATAAGGCACACGTTGCTCTGGTTCCTGTTTACTTCATTCAAATATCAGTGGGGTTTGGTGTATTATTATAGATGATCCTTGTCTATCACATTATTAGAGACACTAAAACTATATATATATATATATATATATATATATATATATATATATATGTTTATTTGAAATGAGTCTATAAGTGAGGCATTTCAGTGATGCAGATAGGCCTTTCCTTCTGAATTACAAAATCATGTTTGTTCCCTGAATTTCAGTAAATAATAGTGCAACTTGATTTGGTTATTAATGTCCCATTGTCTTGAGCTCCAAGAACCTTTGGAATGTTGAAATCTTATTTTATAGATACCAGCCTACATCCTCAGCAGTGTCTATAATTTAGACCTGCTGTTTCTTGAGTTTTGTTCCTACCAAGAGCCAGTGTGCCTTATAAAAATAAAGGGAAATTAGAGGATAAATAAATGTGCTACAAACATATGAGTTGGATAAGTTTCAACTACGTCTTCTTATACTGAATCAGTTGTACATTTTTGGCTTGAATTACCTAGAAGTAATGGACTCTGGAAGTCCTGTAAGATTACTGACACCTGAGGAAGTTGATGACTAGCATTGTGTCCTCTTAGAGGAGAGAATTTCTGGAAGCTCAGCTGGATAATTTTACAAAGGTTTCTTTTCTGGACTTTCTATTCTCCCTTTTTCTTCCCCCCAGCCTCATCATGGTATATTTTTTATGTGGTAGACTAAATAAGTTGGCAGTGTCTTTACTTCAGCAAATAGGTATTGAGGACCTATTTTGGTTTAGGATCTGGGCTAAAAATTGGTGATATAAAAGTGAACCAGACAGTCATGGCAATTACACTCTTGTGTGTGTGTGGGAAGTATGTAAAAGTTGTCGAGGGGAGAGATTTTAATCAAATAATTCCCCAACTAACTGTGAATTTTTAATAGTGACAGTGGCATGTGCTTCAACCAACTGTCAATAGTAGAAAATACTACTTAGAGTGATCAGGGAAATCTCTGAGAAGATATCATGTAAGCTAAAACCAAATGGACGAAAAAGAGCTAGTAATAACAGAGCTGGGTGATGAACATGCCGGTCAGATAGGATAGAATATAAAAGTTCCTGAAGCACATTGAATGCTTGTTTTTCTAAGAACAATCAATATTTTAATGTGCCTGGAGTATAGTAAGTGGGAGAATGAGAAGCTTGAGATTGATTTTGAGAAGTAGATAGGGAGTAGATCATATTGGGTCCTGAAGATGGTAATAAGAGTTTGTGTTTTATTTTATCTAATGGCAATGGCTGCTCCTCAAACACTATTAATCATGGGAGGACAATTATCTAGGTTCAAAAAGTATCACTGACTACTATAGACTGTGTGTAAGGGTGTGTAAATGGAACACTGAGACCTGTTATAAGGTTATTGCCATGGTTTAGATGAGAGATGATGGTGGCCTAGATTAAGGTGATAGTGGTGGAGGTAGAGAGAAGTAGTTGAATTCTGAATATATTTTTGGAGTAAAATCTTCCTAACTTACTAATGGATCAGATGCTAGGTGGTAGCACATAATAAACATATTTCTGTTGTTAGTAAATGTACATCATAGTGGCATTTTCTGAAACGGGAAACATTGTAGAAGAAATAGGATGAGGGGAAGTTGAAATCAAGAATGCTGCTTAGAAATGGTTTCTGTTATCTATCCAGGAATATGTTTTAACTGTGGTTAATGTGAGAAGAATGAATAGTAAAGGACCAAGAGAAAGAACAGTGAGTCCAGGTAGGAAAATGTAATGGTAGCATAAGTAAAATAAAATGCTTGGTTTGAACTAGTGTGACAGCAGCACTTACATATTTGAAACTGACTTTAATTTGAAAGTAAAGTTAGAAAGTAACTTTATTTTTTCAGGAACAAACAAAGCTTCCAAGAAATATGGGCTTATGTGAAAACTTCAAACTTATGATTGATTGGTGTATGTAAAAGTGACAGGGAGGATGGAACCAAGTTAGAAAACCACTTCAGGATATTATTCAGGAGAACTTCCCCCAACTAGAAAGACAGGCCAACATTCAAATTCAGGAAATACAATGTACGCCACTAAGATACTCCTCGAGAAGAACAACCCTCAAATTATCAGATTCTCTAAGGTTGAAATGAAGAAAAAAAAATATTATAAGTAGCCAGAGAGAAAGGTCTGGTTACCTACAAAGGGAAACCCATCTGACTGATAGTGAATATCTCTGCATAAACCCTACAAGACAGAAGAGAGTGGAGGCCAATATTCAACTGGATAGCCATATGCAGAAAGCTGAAACTGGACCCATTCCTTACACCTTATACAAAAATTAACTCAAGGTGGATGAAAGACTAAATGTAAAACCCCAAACCATAAAAACTCTAGAAGAAAACCTAGGCAATACCATTCAGAACACAGACATGGGCAAAGACTTCATGACTAAAACACAAAAAGCAATTGCAACACAAGCAAAAATAGACAAATGGGATCTAATTAAAATAAAGAGCTTCTGCACAGCAAAAGAAACTACCATCAGAGTGAAAATGCAACCTACAGAATTAGAGAAAATTTTCCAATCTACCCATCTGACAAAGGGCTAATATCCAGAATCTACAAGGAACTTAAGTAAATCTACAAATTAAAAAAAAAAAAAAAAAAAAAAAAAAAACAAACCATCAAAAAGCAGGTGAAGGATATGAACAGATACTTCTCAAAAGAAAACATTTATGCAGCCAACAAACATATAATAAAAAGTTCATCATCACAGGTCATTAGTGAAATGGCAATCAAAACCACAATGAGATTCCATTTCATGCCAGGTAGAATGGCAATTATTAAAAAGTTAAGGAAACAACAGATGCTGGAGAGGTTGTGGAGAAATGAGAACACTTTTACACTGTTTTGGGGAGTGTAAATTAGTTGAACCATTGTGGAAGACAGTGTGGTGATTCCTCAAGTGTCTAGAACCAGAAATAACATTTGACTTAGCAATCCCCTTACTGGGTATATACCCAAAGGCTTATAAATCATTCTACTATGAAGACACATGCACATGTTTGCTTATTGTAGCACTATTTACAATAGCAAAGACTTGGAACCAACACAAATGCCCCATCAATGATAGACTGGATAACGAAAATGTGGCACTTATACACTATGAAATATTATTTAGCCATAAAAAACAATGAGTTCATGTCCTTTGCACGGACATGGATGAAACTGGAAGCCTTTGTTCTCAGCAAACTAACGCAGGAACAGAAAACCAAACACCACATACTCTCACTCATGAATGGAATTTGAAGAATGAGAACACATGGACACAGGGAGGGGAACATCACACACTGGGGCCTGTCAGGGTGTGGGGTGCAAAGGGAGGGAGTGCATTAGGACAAATACCTAATGGATGCATGGCTTAAAACCTAGATGATGGGTTCATAGGTGCAGCAAACTACCATAGCACATGTATACCTATGTAACAAACCTGCACTTTCTGTACATGTATTCCAGAACTTAAAAATAAAACATAAAATTTTAAAAAGCCTCTCCATTGCAATTAATTAGGAGATAAAGTCACCAAATATAAAATCATTATTAAAAGTGTGTCATTATCATTTATTAAAGACATTTTCATAGCCACAAAAAAGAAAGTTTCTTTTTAATATTATATTTATTTATTATAATGTATAAATCAATATGGGGCACAGGTGGTATTTTGTTACATGCATAGAATGTGTAATTATTAAGTCAGGGTATTTATGGTACTTGATTTTCTCTATCTTTATTGTTGCTACCATGCCCAGAGGCAATCAAACATTTGATTTGAGGTCTTTACGTTTTCCTGACTTCCTGCTTTTTGTACATAGATAAGAAGGCTTGGTAATTTGACTTGGTGACTGCGTACTATAAGAGATAATTGACATGTGTCCACCAGAGTGTCTAAGTGTTGAAAAGCCCCTACCAAGATGTCTAGTCAAACCCTCTATCAGATACCATCCTTCAGGAATCCTGAATTCTTAGCTCACAACAAAATAATGCACTTGTTTAGGAAAAGATAAACAGACATCCTACAGAATGGGAGAAAATATTCACAAACTATGCATCTGACAAAGAATTAATATCCAGAATCTACAAGGAACTCAAACTAATCAGCAAGAAAAAAACAAATAGTCCCATCAAAATGTGGGCAAAGGACATGATTAGGCAATTCTCAAAAGAAAATATATGAATGGCCAACAAACACATGAAAAGTGCTCAACATCACTAATTATCAGGGAAATGCAAATTAAAACCACAGTGAGATCCCGCTTACTCCAGCAAGTCCATAATTTAAAAATAAAAAAATAATAAATGTTGGCATGGATGTGGCAAAAGGGAACACATTTACACTGCTGGCGGGAATATAAGTAAATTAGTACAACCACTATGAAAAATAGTAAGAAAATTCTTTAAAAAACTAAAAGCAGAGCTACCATTCAGTCCAGCAATCCCACTACTGGGTATCTACCTGAAGGAAAATAAGTCATTATATGAAAAATACACTTGCACATGCATGTTTAAAACAGCACAATTTGCAATTGCAAAAATATGGAACCAACCTAAATGCCCATTAAACAATGAGTGGGTAAAAAAATGTGGTATAAATACACCTTGGAATAATACTCTGCCATAAAAAGGAATAAAATTATGGCATTTGCAGCAGCCTGGACAGAGCTGAATACCATTATTCTAAGTGAAGTAACTCAGAAATGAAAAACCAAATATCCCATGTTCTCACTTACAAATGGAAGCTAAACTATGCAGACACAGAAGCACAGAAGTCTTTTATCCCTACACATCAAATAGTGTCCACTGCTCAGGTGACAGTTGCACCAAAATCTCAAAAATCACCGCTAAAGAACTTATCCATGTAACCAAAAACCACTGTATCCCCAAAAGCTATTAAAATAAGAATTTAAAAAGAAGATATTTTTCAAGATGAATCAATCTATTGAGTATGAGCAAAGCAGCATTCAGGGGGAAAAAAAGACATCAAATAAATTCTACAGTTAATGTCAAGTTCTAAGAAAGTAGAGACAGAAATGTGTCTGCATTGCCATTTGTGACTTGTGAGTGAAAAATACTTACTGAGTATAACTGCATGAATTGAAAACTCCTTCTTGAAGAGTGGATTGGAATCCATCTCCCAGAGTCAAGGAAATCAGAACTTTTCTAAATATTGTTCCTTCACATCCCTAGCTAGAAGAAGAAATCTATAATATAAGGAATCGGAAGAAGCATTTAAGAGCCCACAAATTTCAACTCTAAGCAACAGTAAGAAATTGTAAGGTTTAGCTTACTTCTGCTAAGTAGGTAGATAGATACAGAGGCAGCCTGATAATGTGAAATAATAGGGGCTTCATAGTCAAACAAGGCTAAGTGGAATCCTAGATCAATCACTTATCAGTTATGTATTCTTTAGAAAGTCACTTAATATTTAAAAATTTCAGCTTATCTGTGAAAATAGATTTTAAAAGCCTGCAAATGGTTATGAGTGCCACATTAGAAGATTCAACATATGCAAAGCATTTAGTATATGCTAATTGCTCAATAAATAGTAGCTATAATTTTCACAGGGTAGATTTTTAAATAACTGCTTCAGTGACATATAATTACCTTACCATTCACCTATTTAAATTGTGCAATCCAGTGGTTTTTAATAATGAAGAATAGAATACTTTTTAAACAGAGTTTGGTACAAATTAGGGCAGGTAAAAGAAAAATTAGATGAATGCTTTTTAAATACTGCATGATCAACTCCTTCTTGGGCAAAAAAAATAGGCCCTCAAATATGGGTGGATAAAATTAGATTGTCATGAAAATCTCTGTGACCATGCAAGCAAGCATTTTTCTCATTTTTCAATGAAAGGAGTTACTTGCATGTCTCCATTCAAAAGAAATATATTCAAAAGGAATATGGTGAAGTAAATGACATAGTAGAATTGGTAGGTAGTATTTCTTCAAAAATGATCTGAAGAAAATGAAGCTGGATGATCTTTGTCCTGAATCTTTATGAAAACTACCACTTTAGGATATAGTAAAGACAGTATGTGGAAAAAAAAATGTAAAGGAAGAGAAAAAGGAAAATATAATGTAAGCATACTTGATCAGCTGATACATGCTAAGAAAAGTGTGGCCAGTGGTTTTCCAACAGAAACTAGACTATATGCAGAGATGAGCATCTATAAGAATTTTCCAAGCTAATATATTAATATAATGAAAACTTTAAAAATCATTAGATGAGATATTTTGTAAGATCATTTTAGAGGTAGACTTTGTGTGTTCATGTATGTGTCTGTATTTTATGAGAGACATCTTGTCTAGTCCTTTGCCAAGTCACTTTTCCAGACCATACAGTAGATATTTTGCCACAAACTAGACTGTACTTGAAATAGTTGATAGAAAGGGTTTTGAGAAGGCAAGTGTATGCATTTCAAGTTGATAATATTGTCCTTCCATAATGTTTTTATTAGTTCAAATGCCAGTTGTGAAATCACCTCAAGGATTTTACCCTTAGCCCAATTTTAGTGCTTTTAAATACTTCAGTACACAAGTCTCCATACTTATTGTATAGAGTGTTTATCAAACAATCTTTTACATCACATTGAGTCATTCTCTTATATAAACTTTAAAAACTTTGATGTGAGCTTTGGAATTTTGATCAATAGAAAACAATAATCTCTCTTTTCTCCTTAAGAGTATTTCAATCTCTGAAGTGGCAGGCTGCATTAGCAAGTGATAGGGTCTATTCAACAGTGGCCACGTCATATATTCTCTCTACATATGTTTTGTTTCATTATGTATATATATATAAATATACATATTTTACTATATTGAAATGTGTATTTACATTGAAAAATATCTATTTTCCTATATATTTCAAAGTATATCGTCATATATAGTCATTATATATCGTCACATGTATTATATGTGAAGCAAAACATATGTAGACATAATGTTTTATTATATATCAAACTATCATACCTTATTTCTGAAGAAAAGTTATCTGCTATGCTTTCCTTCCAGATTAACAGTGGAGAATACTCAGTTAGATAGCCAGATATTTTACCTACTTGGAATCTGACATCTAGATATATAGAAGTGGCATTATACTGGAAAACCTCAGTTAAACAGATTGCATAAGAAAGGGTGGTTCTTTTTAATTTAATATTCTGGTGACCTGAGGGCCAGAGCAACAACAAAAATTCATTTGTTTTACTCTTGTGAGTAGATATTTTTCTATCTACTAACAAGTGTCAATATCTATTTTATCCCCTTAATAAATACAGTCTAGTTGCCACTAACTCATTGCTTGTTGACCAAGGATCATGTGCTCTTTTTCTAGAAATTTTGATTTAAAGAAAGTTTACAACATGAGCTTTAATTTTACAAAATACTTCTTTCTCCTTAAAAGAAGAAACATTACCTAAGAGCTTCTTCAGTTAGTGGAATTCTGATTAAATGAAATTTTACTTTAATCAAGCATATTGTTCAACTCTAGGGATTAAGGGTGTAGATTCTTAATCAGAATCAATTCCTTGCCCTGCTTCTTCCTAGTAATTTGATTTAATGTGATTTATATTTTAGCCCTTGTTATCATGTCATTTTCTTGTCTGTTAAATGAGAATAATAACAGTATCTAATCTGGAGAGTTATTTTGGGAATTCAATGGGTCATTACCTATAAAATTCTTAAGACAGTATTGGTATAGACTGAATGGCCAATAAACATTGGTTGTTAGGAATATTTCAGCAGTTTGTCATTGTATGGGCTTAAACAGAGCTTTAGGATTGTGAGAGTGACTGAAAAATCCTTTTATCTACTCATTTTAAACAACTACTCCTTTAGGGTATTTTATACTACTCCACGTGGTATCTTCCAAACTTACTGATAGACACACAAAAAGAGTCTTTATTTTCTTCCTTGATTGGTTCTTCCAGATAAAGTCAAGGATAAACTCTTAAGGACCATAACACCTACCTGTATATGCCAGGAAATTTAAGACTAAGCTTAAGTAAAGTTATTTCTTTGCAGTAGAACTAGTATAGCAAATGTGTTTCTATTCAAGGATGAGAAGGTTTAGGTTTGAGTTATACTAACAGAAGAAAAATAGCTGTTTAGATGTGAGAGGTTATAGGGCAAGAAGCAGGACCTTCAGCATGAGATATGTGCAGTGATCAAGGCCAGTTTTGAGCATAGGTTGAATGAACATCAGTTTAAGTGGTGTAATGCCTAGGTTAGACAAAAACATTTTCTCATCTGCCCCACCCCCAAAACTCTATATACACAAAAACCTGCTATAGTGTTGCATTTTCCTCACTCTATAATTCTAAAAAAGGATTCCATTATCTAGAAAAAGGTGTTTAACTATTAGGCATTTGTTCACTAATATGTAGCACTTACTATCTTGCAGGATGACAGAGTCCAAAACAGATAAAGCACTAGATGGAAAATTTTTAATGAGGGAGTTATGTATAGTGGGACCCCAAGGAGAAAAAAAGTTAGCACTGGTTGGCTGTTTACTATGGCTCAGGTATTTTGTGAGCCTCCTCTTATGAATTGTATATACAACCCTAAAAATAGATGTTATTGTCTCCACACTACAATGAAGTAATTGAGACTTGGAGATGACAAGTTAACTGCTACATTGGTTAAAGAGTCAGAGAGGGAAATTCAGTCTAAGATAATCTAAGATTTTTCCATATCTAATTTGGGAGGAGGTATGTTAGAGCATTGCAGGCGAGGGAATGAAGCATGCGATATAATGAAGATAAGTCCCAAAAGGAAAATACTTTCTCTGATTCTATATCTGTATCTGTAATATCATCACAATGAGTTGATGATTGTCATTCCATGTGACATATGTAAGACAAGGAAGAGACAGAGTCTCAAAGTCTAGTTCATTCAACTAATACTCATTGAGTTTCTACTCTGTCCCAGGTACTGTGCTTGGGGCTAAGACTAAAGAGATGAAACAAACCCAGTCACTGCCTTCAAGTTCACTTTGTATTATGACAGAATCTTGCTTTGTGATTAGTAGGAGAACTAAGAATGTGCTTCTCAAACTGAATGCATGGAGCAGTATTACAAAGGGAAGGTAAAATCACAGGCTTAAATGTAGAAAAATATTGTGAGCAGCACTTTTAACTAGTAGAAAATAATTTAAAATATGTTAGTTCTTATAATCAAATAATATAAAATGAAATAGTATGCACCATTTTCATGGAGTTTTCAAAGCTTTATTAAACTTCACATTATTAAAAGTGTACAATTCAATGTTTTAATATAATTGTGTATCTGTGAAATTATTACCATAATCAGATACTGAGCATATCCATCACCCTCAAAGTTTTCTTGTGTCCCTCCCACCACAAATATCCTCTCCAGGCAAACATTCTATCTGTTACTATATATTAGTTTGCATTTTCTAGAATTTTACATACTCAGAATCACAGAGTATGCACTCTTTTTTGCCTAGTTTCTTTTACTCAGCAAAATTATTTTGAGATTCTTTGATGTTGTTGTGTGTATTAATAATTCATTCCTTTTTACTGATGAATGAGTAATATTACATGTGTGGATATATAAAAAATTATTTATCCAATCAGCTTTTGATGGACATTTGGTTTGTTTCCAGCCTTTGGGTATTATATACAAAGCTTCTATGAATATTCATGTACAAGTCTTTGTGTAGACATTCACTTTCATTTCTCTTGAGTGAAAACCTGGGAGTAGAATGGCTGGATCATAAGACAGGTGTATATTTAACATTTTAGGACATTTAACTTTCTAGAAAATTATGGAACTCTTACCTAAAGTAGTTACATAATTTCACATTTTCATCAGCAGTATATGAGAGTTCCAGGTCCGCTACATCCTCACCAGCATGCAGTATGAGCACATAGCACATATCTTTATATTTTTGTTGTTCTAATAAGTGTGCAGTTTTGATTTGCACATCTTCAATGGCTAATTGTTCATTTTTTTATGTGCTTATTACATCTTCTTTGGTACTAGATCTGTTTAAATATTTTGTCCATTATTAATTGTATTATTTATTTGTTATTGAATTTTGAGATCACTTTGCATATTTTGGATACAAATTAAGTATTAGTTATGTGAAATGAAAATGTTTACCTAAGTCGGTGGCTTGTCATTTCTTTCTCTTACCTGGAAACATAAACTCCTAATTTTAATAAACTCCAATGTTATTTTTTTAATTGCATTTTAGGTTTTGGGGTACATGTGAAGAACATGCAAGATTGTTGCATAGGTACACACATGGCAGTGTGATTTGCTGCCTTCTTCCCCATCACCTCTATCTGGCATTTCTCCCCATGCTATCTCTCCCCAACTCCCCACCCCCCACTGTCCCTCCCCTATTTTCCCCAACAGACCCCAGTGTGTTATGCTCTCCTCCCGTGTCCATGTGTTCTCATTGTTCAACACTCACCTATGAGTGAGAACATGCGGTGTTTGATTTTCTGTTCTTGTGTCAGTTTGCTGAGAATGATGGTTTCCAGGTTCATCCATGTCCCTACAAAGGACAGGAACTCATCATTTTTGATGGCTGCATGATATTCCATGGTGAATATGTGCCACATTTTCCCTGTCCAGTCTATAGTCAATGGGCATTTGGGTTGGTTCCAGGTCTTTGCTATTGTAAACAGTGCTGCTATGAACATTCACGTGCATGTGTCTTTAGAGTAGAACGATTTATAATCCTTTGGATATATACAGAGTAATGGGATTGCGGGGTCAAATGGAATTTCTATTTCTAGGTCATTGAGGAAGTGCCACACTGTCTTCCACAATGGTTGAACTAATTTACACTCCCATCAACAGTGTAAAACTGTTCCTATTTCTCTACATCCTCTCCAGCATCTGTTGTCCTCAGATTTTTTAATGATCGCCGTTCTAACTGACATGAGATAGTATCTCAATGTAGTTTTGATTACATTTCTCAAATGACCAGTGATGATGAGCATTTTTTCATATGTTTGTTGGCCTCATGTATGTCTTCTTTTGTAATGTGTCTGTTCATATCCTTTGCCCACTTTTGAATGGGCTTGTTTTTTTCTTGTAAATCTGTTTTAGTTCTTTGTAGATTCTGGATATCAGCCCTTTGTTAGATGGGTAAACTGCAAATTTTTTTTCCCATTCTGTTGGTTGCTGATTCACTCTAATGACTGCTTCTTTTGCTTTTCAGAAGCTGTGGAGTTTGATTAGGTCCCGTTCGTCTATTTTGGCTTTTGTTGCCAATGCTTTTGGTGTTTTGGTCATGAAGTCCTTGCCTACGCCTATGTCTTGAAGGGTTTTGCCTAGATTTTCTTCTAGAGTTTTTACAGTGTTAGGTCTTATGTTTAATTCTTTATTCCATCTGGAGTTAATTTTAGTGTAAGGTGTCAGGAAGGGGTCCAGTTTCTGCTTTCTGCACATAGCTAGCTAGTTTTCCCAACACCATTTATTAAACAGAGTATCCTTTCCACATTACTTGTTTTTGTCAGGTTTGTCAAAGATCAAGTGGTTACTGTAGATGTGTTGTGTTGCCTCCGAGGCCTCTGTTCTGCTCCATTTGTCTATATCTCTGTTTTGGTACCAGTACCATGCTGTTTTGTTTACTGTATCCTTGTAGTATAGTTTGAAGTCCGATAGTGTGATGCCTCCCGCTTTATTCTTTTTGCTTAGAATTGACTTGGCTATGCAGGATCTCTTTTGGTTCCATATGAAGTTTAAGGTGGTTTTTTCCAGTTCTGTGAAGAAGGTAATTGGTAGCTTGATGGGGATAGTGTTGAATCTGTAAATTACTTTGGGCAGTATGGCCATTTTCGTGATATTGATTTTTCCTAACCATGAACGTGAATGTCGATGTTATTTTACAGATATTTTTACTATTGTACCTAAGACACCATTGCCTAGTCTAAGGTCATAAAGATTTACACTGTATTTCCTTTTATCATGTTTATAGTTCAGCACTTGTAGTTAGTCATATGATAATTTTAAGTTAAATTTTATCTATGATGCATGATGTTGATTGAGACTTTTTTTTTTTTGATTGAGACTTACTTCTTTTGCTCATTCTTGTTTTTGAATATGAATATTTAAAAGTTCCAGTACATTTTTTTAAAAAGACTATTCTTTCTCCACTGACCTGCCTTTGAATCTTTATAAAACATCAATTGACCATTTATAGCAGGTCTACTTCTGTACTTAATTTTGTTCCATTGATACATATGTCTGTCTTTATGCCAATAACACACTATATTTATTGCTGTAGATTTATATTAAGTCTTGAAATAGTGCCATGTAATTCTTTCAACTTCGTTCTTTTTCAAATTGGTTTGAATATTCTACATCTTTCATATTTCCATGGTTTAGAATTGGCTTGTCAATTTCTACAAAAAGACTTGCTGAGATGTTGGTTGGGATTGTATTGAATTTCTACATTAATTTGAGAACTAAATTTTAGCAATATTAAGCCTTCCAATCCATGAACATAGGGTATCGCTACACTCATTCAGATTTTTATTTTATCTCAGTAATGTGTTTGTACTTTTAAGGGTACAAAAATTACACATCTTTTCCTACTTATATTATATGTTATTTATTTTATTTTTTTGGTTACAGGGACATATGGCATATTGCTGAAGTCTGAGTGTTTAGTGTAGCCATAGTATACTTTGTACCCATTAAGTAATTTCTCATCCCTCACCACCCCCCACACGCCCACCTTTCTGAGTCTCCAATGTCTATTATTCGACACTCTATAACCATGTGTACACACAGTTTAGTTCTCACTTGTAAGTGGGAACATGCAGTATATGACTTCTGAGTTATTTGTTTCTGAGTTATTTCACTTAAGATAATGGCTTCCAGTTCCATTCATGTTGCTGTGAAAGGTAAAATTTCATTCTTTTTAATGGTGCAATAGTATTACATTCTATGTATGTATATGTATATTATATTTTCTTTATCCATTCATCCATTGATGTATACAGGTTGAATCCGTATCTTTGCATTGTGAATAGTACCATGGTAAACATACGAGTGTAGTTTTTTTGTTTGTTTGTTTTGTTTTGTTTTGTTTTTCCTATGGCTCATTGTTTCTTTTTTTTTATTATTGCATTTTAGGTTTTGGGGTACATGTGAAGAACATGCAAGATTTTTGCATAGGTACACACATGGCAATGTGGTTTGCTGCCTTCCTTCCCCTCACCTGTATCTGTCATTTCTCCCCATGCTATCTCTTCCCACCTTCCCACCTCCCTGTCCCTCCACCATTTCCCCCCAACGGACCCCAGCGTGTAGTGCTCCCCTCCCTGTGTCCATGTGTTCTCATTGTTCAACACCTGCCTATGAGTGAGAACATGCGGTGTTTGATTTTCTGTTCTTGTGTCAGTTTGCTGAGAATGATGGTTTCCAGGTTCATCCATGTCCCTATAAAGGACACAAACTCATCGTTTTTTATGGCTGCGTAATATTCCATGGTGTATATGTACCACATTTTCCCTATCCAGTCTATCATTGATGGGCATTTGGGTTGGTTCCAGGTCTTTGCTATTGTAAACAGTGCTGCAATGAACATTCATGTGCATGTGTCCTTATAGTAGAATGATTTATAATCCTTTGGATATATACCCAGTAATGGAATTGCTGGGTCAAATGGGATTTCTATTTTTAGGTCATTGAGGAATCACCACACTGTCTTCCACAATGGTTGAATAAATTTACACTCCCACCAACAGTGTAAAAGTGTTCCTATTTCTCCACATCCTCTCCAGCATCTGTTGTCTCCAGATTTTTTAATGATCGCCATTCTAACTGGTGTGAGATGGTATCTCAATGTGGTTTTGATTTGCATTTCTCTAATGACCAGTAATGATGAGCATTTTTTCATATGTTTGTTGGCCTCCTGTATGTCTTCTTTTGTAAAGTATCTGTTCATATCCTTTGCCCACTTTTGAATGGGCTTATTTGTTTTTTTTCTTGTAGATCTGTTTTAGTTCTTTGTAAATTCTGGATATCAGCCCCTTGTCAGATTGGTAGACCGCAAAATTTTTTTCCCATTCTGTTGGTTGCTGATTCACTCTACTGACTGTTTCTTTTGTCATGCAGAAGCTGTGGAATTTGATTAGGTCCCATTTGTCTATTTTGGCTTTTGTTGTCATTGCTTTTGGCATTTTGGTCATGAAGTCCTTGCCTACGCCTATGTCCTGAATGGTTTTGCCTAGGTTTTCTTCTAGGGTTTTTATGGTGTCAGGTCTGATGTTTAAGTCTTTAATCCATCTGGAGTTAATTTTGGTGTAAGGTGTCAGGAAGGGGTCCTATTTCTGCTTTCTGCACATGGCTATCCAGTTTTCCCAACACCATTTATTAAACAGGGAATCCTTGCCCCATTGCTTGTTTTTGTCAGGTTTGTCGAAGATCAGACAGTTCATTTTCTTTTGGGTAGGTACCTGGTAATAGGATTTCAAGATTGAATGCTATTTCTATTTTTAGTTCTTTGAGAAATATCCATACTGCTTTCCATAGAAGATTCCCTAATTAACATTCTCACCAACAGGGTATAAGTGTTTTGTTTTCTCCACATGCTCACCAACATCTGTTATTGTGTATTAATTTTTAGTAACAGCCATTCTAATTTGTGTAAGATGATAGCCCATTTTGGTTTTAATTTGCATTTTTCTGATGATGAGTGAAGTTGTTCACTATTTCACATGCTTTTTGGACATTTGTATGTCTTCTTTTGAAAAATCTATACATGTCCTTTGACAGCTTTTTAATGGGGCTATTTATTTTGTTGTTGTTATTGTTAAGTTCCTTGTAAATTCTGGATGTAAGTTCCTTGCCAGATGTGTAGTTGGCAAATATTTTCTCCCATTCCATAGGTTGTTTGTCCATTCTGTTGATTATTTCTATTGCTGTCCTGAAGCTTTCTAATTTAATTAAATCCCATATGTCCATTTTTGTTTTTGTTGTTTGTGCTTTTGAGGTCTTGGTTATGAACTCTTCATCTATACCAATGTCCAGAAGAGGTTTCTCTATATTTTCTTCTGGTATTTTAATAGTTTCAGGTCTCACATTTAAATTATCTTGAGTCATTTTTTGTATATAGTGAGATATAGGGGCCTAGTTTTATTCTGCATGTGGAAATCCAATTTTCCCAACACCATTTATTGAAAAGGATGCCCTTTCCCAGTATATGTTGTTGTTGACTTTGTCAAAGATCAGTTGGCTGTAGATATGTAGCTTTACTTGTAAGTTCTCTATTCTGTTTCATTGATCTATGTGCCTATTTTTATACCAATGCCATAGTTCAGAGTTCAATATTACCATAAGTAATATATTTTAAATTTAAATTTTTTACTTTTATTTATAATGCATAAAAATACTGGTGATATTTTTACATTGGATTTTATCTTGCAAGCTTGCTAAATTTACTTATTAATTCTAGAACTAATGTTTGTAGAATATATAGGTTTTCTACATTGATGATTCCGTCATGAGAGAATAAGGAAAGTTTTACTCTTCTCTTTCCAATCTGAATGTCTTTAGTTTTTTCTCTTGTCTCATTGCACTGGCTAGAACATTCAGTACAAGGCTGAACAGAAATGGGTGTAAGCAGACACAATTGCTTTTTTCCTAATCTTAAGGGAAAATAATTTAGTCTTTCACCAATAAGTATGATAGATGTTAGCTGTAAGTTTTTCATAGATAACTTTAATCATGTTGAGGAAATCTCCTTCTATTTTCAGTTTTGTTGAGAAGTTTTTATTAGAAATAGATGTATAGATGTTGGTTTTGACAAATACTTTCTCTGCATAAATTGAGATGATTGTCTCTTTTTTAATATGTTAATATAATGAATTACACTTAATTGATTTTGAATGTTAAATCAACCTGGCATTGCTAGATAAAACTCCATTGGACTATGACATGTTGTTTTTATTAAATATTGTTTTATTTAACTTGCTAAAGTTAAGTTAAAATTTTTCACATCTATACTCATGAATATTGTTGGTCTATAGTATTATTTTCTTGTAATATTTTATATGGTTTTGGTATTAGGTTAATGTTGCCCTCATAGAATGAGTTGGGAGATATTTTCCCTTCTTAAGTTTTCTGTTTAAGTTCTTGAAGAATGAATATTATTTCTTTACAAAATATTTAGTAGAAGTCATTAGTGATTCCACATAAGTACTGGTATTTGCTTTTTCAGAAGATATTTAATTATTAATCAATTTCTTTAATAGATATGAATATATTCAGGTTTTCTATTTTTTATGAGTGACTTTTTGTTAGTTTCTGTCTTTCAAAAGATTCACCCATTTCATCTAAGTTTTAAAATTTATTGTCATAATATTCTGTTATTATTTTAATATCCATACAATCAATAGTTATGTTATCTCTGTCATTGCTCATATTGATATTTTGTTGTTGCTTTCCATTTATTTGGCTAGCCATTTATTAATTTTATTAATCTCAACAAAACTGATTTCAGTTTCATTGATTTTCTCAATTTCTGTTTTCTATTTCACTAATTCCTGTTTGGATCTTTATTATTAATTTTCTTCCTTTTACTCTGGGTTTAATTTGCTCTTCTTTTTTGTTAAAAATATAAGCTGAACTAACTTATATTCCCACCAACAGTGTAAAAGCATTTCTATTTCTTCACATCCTCTCCAGGATCTGTTGTTTCCTGACATTTTAATGATTGCCATTCTAACTGGGATGAAATGGTATCTCATTGTGGTTTTGCTTTGCATTTCTCTAATGACCAGTGATGATGAGCTTTTTTTTTTAAAAAAAATGTCTGTTGGCTGCATAAATATCTTCTTTTAAGAAGCGTCTATTCATATTCTTTGCCCACTTTTTGATGGGGTCTTTTTTTCTTGTAAATTTGTTTAAGTCCCTCATAGATTCTGAATATTAGCCCTTTGTTAGATGAACAGATCGAAAAAATTTTCTCCCATTCTGTAGGTTGCCTGGTCACTCTGATGATAGTTTCCTTTGCTGTGCAGAAGCTCTTTAGTTTAATTAGCAACCATTGTGGAAGACGGTGTGGCAATTCCTCAAAGATCTATATACAGAAATACCATTTGACCTAGCAATCCCATTATTGGGTATATACCCAAAGGATTATAAATCATTCTACTCTAAAGACTCATGCAAAATTATGTTTATTGCAGCACTATTCACAAGAGCAAAGACTTGGAACCAACCCAAATGCCCATCAATGATAAAGAAAATGGATAAAGAAAATGTGGCACATATACACCATGGGATACTATGCAGCCATAAAAAACTATGTGTTCCTGTCCTTTGCAAGGACATGGATGAAGCTGGAAACCATGATTTTCAGCAAACTAACACAGGAAAAGAAAACCAAACACTGCATCTTCTCACTCATAAGTGGGAGTTGAACAATGAGAACACATGAACTCAGGGAGGGGAACATCACACACCAGGGCCTGTCGGCAGCTGGGGGGCTAGGGGAGGGATAGCATTGGGAGAAATACCTAATGTAGATGATTGGTTGATGGATGCAGCAAACCACCATAACACATGTATACCTATGTAACAGACCTGCATGTTCTGCACATGTATCCCAGAACGTAAAATATAATAATAATAAAAAAAGTAGAGGATGATATCATTTACTTGAGACCCTTTTTTTCTAATATATGTGTTTAGTTCAATAAATTTTCTGCTGTATATTGTTTTGTATTTTACAAAATATATACGTGTTTTATACAAACATCACTTTACCATATGTTGGGAATCCAAAAAGTTGATCTTTAAACTGAATGTGTACAGTGCTAATTCAAAGAGAACACAAAACAAAGGCTAAATATTAGAAATAATTTAAACTTCAATTTTATTAATGACAAATCATTTAAAATGATATTTTAAAAATTATAATAAAAGGACACATAATGCCGTAGCATGAAATACTTTAATGCATTTTTATCAGATAAAACACGTGATTTCAAGAAATCATGTTTTTTGCTGCAACATTGATGCAGTTGAATGTCATTATCCTAAGTGAATTAAGGCAGGAACAGGAAGCCAAATACATGTTCCTGCTTATAAGTGGGAGCTAAACATTGAACACACATGCATATAAACATGAGAACAATTGACACTGCAGACTAGTAGAGGGGGAAAGGTGGATGGAAACATGGGTTGAAAAACTACTTACCCTGTACTGTGCTCACTACCTAGGTGATGGGATCTATATTCCAAACCTCATCATCATGCAATATTTTCATATAATAAACCTAAACATGTACCCCATATTTTATATATCTAAAATAAAGTTAAACTATTTTTTAAAGAAGAAATTTTATACTGATGGGAAGCCGCCTTGCTCTAATTCATCCAATCTCTTTGGAGGGTCTGTTTTACTCTCCTTTATTGCCAGAAATGCCTTGTCAAAAATTTGTGATATGCACAGAGTTATATGATGTAATAGAGGTATACACAGAGGCCAGTAGAGAAGGCATGCGTGTTACAATCATGGAAGTTTTCACAGAGCAATAAAATGGTATGTGTATTGGAGAATTAATAAAAGTTCATGGAGGACAAGTGGGGTGTCATTGTAATATAAATATGTACTTTGTTGAGGTGTCATTGTAATATAAATATGTATAAGCTTTCAGAGACAGAATTGTCTTCACATTGGGAGATCACTGAAACCTGTGTGAATTTAGAGATTATAGGGCTGATCTAGTTTAAGGCCAATGAGGCAGAATAATCCCTGCTCTAAATGGAATATGGACTATATAGCAGAGCCCACAGGAGGAAATATGATGAGCATCTGCTTAATAGGCAATTGTTGAAATCCTTTACTTAAACCTTGTGCTTCAGGATTTATATGTAGCTTCTTATTTGCGAAGCAACATATCCTGTCTGATTTTTTTGAATAGTGCTAAACTTGACTGAAATGATTTTGGCTATAGAAGATCAAGAGTAGGAAAAAGATTTTTAAAAAGTTGCAAATGCTATGTCAGTACTTTAACAGAAATACTAATGTCTATTTAAATAGGTTGGTGTATTGTACATTTTTTTTTCAAGATTATCTAAATTTTCTCCTCATAAAATCCAAAAAACAGCAGTTGTATGCAGTGTTTTCTTTGAAATGGTACAAGTATTTAGGCTAAGATTTTTAGTCAGCTGTAGAGGTAGGACCAAGAAATAAAAAAGAACTCAGATCAGAAATAATAAGTGATCTACCAGATTGTCTCATGGATTTATTTTTAGTTTTACAAATAATCCTTGTTGAAAATGGAAGAGTTCCAATCTTTTTCCCCAAGACTTTACAAACAAGTTTAGCAATTAGAACTTGATGTAATATGTTATTTTAATGGATTATGGTCTTTGAGTTTTCTAAATTTTGTGCAGCTATATGAAATGAAAATGGTTCGGTAGTGAAGCTTTTCATTTTTGTCCTAGCAGCTGAATACTGAAATAATTTTGGGTTTACTGCAGTATTTCAGTCCCTGCTCTGCTAGCATTTGCTATTGTTGTCAGAATCACTTTGAGTTTCCTTCACAAATCTCTGATGGAACATGTATTAAAATCATTTCTGCGCATTACATATTATCTCACAACATCAAGAAGTGACAATGCTGTAATTCCTATTCTAGAGTAGTCATGGTCTAAATTTACTGTGGCAAGGGGTCCTATGTGAATGATACATTTTGATAGGCAAAGAGAACCAATGATTAATTTCCATTGTGTCCATAATGCCCCCCAACCTACTTAAGTAACAGCTTGCTTCCTATCTTGATAGATTTTGAGATCTTTAGGTAAACAAGCTTATACTCTCGCACTGGAAAATAGTCAAAGAAAAAAAGAAAATAGAAAGAAATGATTAAATGCACAATTTTCTGAGATATGTGGGAAAGTCAATACAACAGCAAGCATAGAAGACTTTCTAGGTTGCAGATGAAATATTGTCAACTTAAGTTTTTTACACTGGGTTTTCTCTTGCTATGTATCTGGAGTGCTGATGGAGTAAGAGAATACTAGTTGATGATCAATGATTGTCTTTAGACTTCAAGCTATATCTGAGGAACTCATTTTAAGTAAATTATTTCTGGAGTGCAGTTTCAAAGATAACTGAATTCCTTTTTTTGTTTATATGCTTTGATTTACTTGGTGTTCTGCTTTGTGATTTTGAAGGGAAAATGTCCTGTTGTAGTAGAATTCCTCTTATTGTGCTATCTTATGAAGTTTGAAGAGGGTTTACTGCTTTTTCTAGAGCACAATAAAGTTCAACTATCATACTTCTACCTGCAAAGTAAAAGAAAAAAATTACTACACATATACACTGTCTGAGAGTCAGCCAGACCTTAGCAAGAAATATATGCCCATCAGGGCAACACATTGGTTTTATTTTTAAAAAAGAGATTCACTCATTCTTGACCTCTTTTGAAAGGGGAAAAGAAACTAATTCACTCAGTCAGTTTTGCACACAGTCAAGTTAATTAACATATCTGTCACCTCATATAATTACCTTATTTTGTGGTGAGAATACTTAAGATCTCTTCTCTCAGCAAATATCAAGTATACAATATGTTATTATTAACTATAGTCACCAGGTTGTACATTAGGTTTTCAGAAGTTATTCATCTTATCACTTCACAATTATACCCTTTGACCATCTTTCTGTTTCCCTCACCCAGTGACTACTGGTAACCACCATTATACTGTAAGGTTCTATGAAGTCCATTTATTTAGGTTACACATATAAGATCATGTAGTATTTGTCTTTCTCTGCCTGGCTTATTTCACTTATCATAATGTCCTTCAGGTTCATTCATGATTTTACAACTTGATTTTAAAAGTCTCAATCCACAAGCTGATGGGAGCCAGGAATTATATGTCATCCATATGCTTTACTTCCCTTCTTTAGCAGCACAATTCCCCTAATGGAGCCATATTTACTCCTTTACTCCATGACCCACAGTAACCAACTCAAATTTACTGAGGATGAGATAATACGTGGGAGTCATGACACTGTTGCCCATTATCTTATTCTCATTTGCTATCAAGCTACTGCGACTTACAATTTCTATCAGACCTCTCCTGATACAAAACCTTGACCAAACTACAGGCAGATTTCCTATATTTCTATGCATTATATGCATGTATATGAACTAGGTATTTTTCCCATAATCCCTATCTCATTAAGTTGTAGATGTCCCCACCTTCTCTTATGACAAGGTGCTGAAGTTCCAATGGGCTCTATGGCTTAGGTGATTTGAATAATGATCATAGAGGAACTAAAGGTAGATATCCTTGCTATGAAATGTTAAATAAATGAATATAAGTCATATTAAAAGGGATTGTATAGACTAATAAAATTAGAAAGAGGTCAATTAAATAAGACTTGGACTTGTATCTAGCAAATTCCAGCAGATTTTCAGTGTTTTGCTCTACAATATATTTTAATATGACATATGCCAAAGGCATAGGCTAAAATACAGTATACGGTTATCCAAGAATCATATGCTTGAATTCTAATACTTATTCCTAGTAACCCAACTAGTTTTGAAAATTTTAGTTTTGGGTACCTATATAGCAGCTTGCAGATTCAAAGTGTATTATTTTCCAAATTTGGACCATTGGTGACCTAACCACCACATATTCTGTGAAAAACAACTCAGGACTGAGTACTCTTGTTTATCTATCTTGGAAGGAAATCAATATATAAATCATCAGCTAAAAATGTCCTGACTCCCCAATATTTTGTCACATAGTGATGTCTGTTGAACTTAGTTATGTCTCATTTAAGTCATTGAAAATGATCAGAAAGACAAATGTGCTTTTGCTGAAATGTCTTTTTGTGCAATGTAAGTGATGAGGTCAACATTTGTGAGTCTTTACAGTTTAGCTTTCATGTCTTTACTAAATGATCTCCAATAATGAGTGATGAAATATATTGCATTATATATCTTAAAACACTGATATTTTATTTATTAAATATTTAAATCGTTTCATGTGACTGTGTTTATACCCTGGATTTTAAAATTTGGAAATATTATAATTTTAAATAAGGTATAATGTAGTGACTAAATAATCTGGCAGACCCTGAAATAACTTAACCTTCAGGACAGATGGAAATCATGTTTAAATCCATAAAAAAAAAATAGCTAAGTGAGGTAATAGATATGTTAATTAGCTTGATTTAGTCATGCCACATTGTATACATATACTAAAACTCATATTGTATCCCATAGATGTATGCTATTATGATTTGTCAATCAAAATGATAATAGCTTTTTAAGAAAAATCCAGAGATCAGTAAATGTCAGTGGTTCTTTCATATATATCCCTTGGATGCATACCTGTAGGACCCAGTTTCTCTTGCACAAGTGACATAATAAAATAAAACAGAACAAAGGAAAAAACCATTGTCTTCATTTATTTCTAGGTCACTTAATATGAAAAGTCCCATCCATTGAGCATATTTAATTTTTACTTTGAGATATGATGTTTAGTTTTACATTCTATTTTCACTTCAATTCATATGAATTTATAGTTTCTCTCTCTTTTATTCTATTTAAATATTTTTGTTTGTTTGCTGTTTTCACTTTAAGCTCTATGCTCCAGTCTGGCTGGTTTCCTGTCAGTTCCTTGGACACATGATGCTCATTTGCGTGTCAAAGCCTTCAGCTCCACAGGGAGGCCTTTTATAGCATCAAAACTGTGTTAGAGCCACCATAGCATCAGTATTTAAGATTTTTAATGATCTTCACACCTATTAAACTTACTGAGTGTCAGTCAGTCTCCTTCACAGCCTAAGGTTTGTGAAGTCAGAACTCATATTTAATTTGTTCACTCCTCTAGTCTCAGTTTCCTCAGCCTATAGTTAATGAGTTCCTCAAAACCTTTCCAGGAAGCCCTTCCAGGTTAATCTCTTCAGATATTTAGTAGTTGTAGCAATGTTTTTTTTAGGTGTTATGTATGGTACAGATTATATAAGTTTCCATTTGCTTGTCAGTGGCACTGTAGGCATCAATACTTGCCATAGAAATGGTTTTATCTTCCCAAACTAGACTAGAAGCTCATTGATGGGTAGAATAAGTCTAATTTTTTGATATTAACTTTCTTGGCTATCATCATACTCTTAGTTGAAAATAAACGTTGTTGTATAAATATATGCAGAAACAGGAATATCTACAAATATAGAGATAGTCTTGTTTTCTTGTCCAAGTTGGGTTGAGTCTTATTCTGCATTGAAATTGGAATGATTACTTCTCCTGCACTAGTGTACATCAAACATTTGAATTAGGAGGCAGAGTAAATATGTTTCATTTCAAGAAACTAACTACAATTTCATTTATAACATATATATGTAGGCGTAAGTTAACTTCTTTCAAAATTATTCCTGCTCATAAACGTTTAAAATGATGAGCGGTAAATTGGTTTCACATTTGTTGCTCCACAACCATACAGAATATTGTAATCATTGGGTTTATTTGCTACTGAAGAATGAGAATTCAGACTTAAGTAAACCCATAGGAGAATATTTAAAAATTCATTTGGTTTCTTATTAAGATTCAGGCATCTGTTAGTTTACTTTGCTATACACACATACACACACATACACACACACACACACACACACGCACACACACACACACAGAGAGAGAAAGAGAAAGAGAGAGAGAGAGAGAGAGAGAGAGAGAGAGAGAGAGAGAGATTCAACTTGCGTATCCTATTCTCTGGCCCTGTTGCCCTAATATTAGCTTGGTGCAAAAGTAATTGTGGTTTTCACCTTTTTTTTTTTTTTTTTTAAGTAATGGCAAAAAACACAATAATTTTTGCATCAGCCTAATAGTTCCTGAAAAAAAAAAGGGAGATTATAGAGTTAGTAGGTAAATGTTTAGGTTAATTATACTCTCTTTTCAGGTAAATATTAAATATAAGACACAAGCCTTTTCTCACCAACACCTCCACAGGAACCAATATTCAGCCTAGACTTACAGTGCCAGATTTTGCACTTTTAATATAGTTGGTATGTGGTAATGTTTTGTTTAATTTATGAAGTTAGTAATGCTGTGATGGCCATGAAAAAAATATAAATTATTGAAGCATAGTATCCTGGGTCAGAAATTTTAATGATCATTGTGTATCAATAAATTAGATGAACTATATAGAGATGTTACATGCTTGTTTTAGCTAAAAATATTGTTTTGGTTGTGTAAGAATTTTTCTTACTATCTTCTGGTTATTTGCTTACTGCTATAAATTAATTTAAATTTGAAAGTAACATATGGTTTTGAATCATGATCAGATGACCATAACTTCTTACATATCTAAGGAATTATACTTACCTATTTCCCTTTTCATCTTCTCTAAACTTAGAAGATTGCTCTGCAAAGAGCAGGCTCTCACTACAGCAGTGGTTCTAAAACATCACTGCATGGAAGTATCACCTAGAGTGTGGATCAATAATCTGCATTTTATGAATTCCTTCCCTCAGGTGATTCTGATGTACATGTCCCATGGGGCCATCTTTTAAGAAATGTTGTAATAAAATTTGATACCTGGCTGATGAAAGAGGAAGACAAATTGACAACAGCTTGGCAAAACATAAAAGTTCAGGGTTTTGATAGGTAAAAATTTAAGATCTGTTAAAAAGTATGCAAATTCACTGTAGTGAAGACAAGTTGAACCAGACAGGACAGAGGATGTTTGAGGACTTACTCTGCTGTCAACACATTTTCTTCAATAAGAGAATACCATTATCTGATACTGATGCTTCCACAATGGTGATATATAAAAAAAGAGGCAAAAAATCATTTGAAACATGCAGTAGTCCTTGTTTTCATGAACGAGCAAAGTAATAGGAAATAGATTAAGACCCAGTGGTCTATTTTCATAAAAAGTTTTATATGAGCTTGTTTGTGACAGATCACTTAACAGAGTTTATTAACTAAGGTAGGTGCCTGAGAGATGCATCTGGGAGCTTTGCAAAGTTTCAATTTTTTTTTTCAAATGGTACTGAGACAGGGAGAATCTAGCTAACACCAACTATGCAATATTTGTACATTGTGTTAATACTAAGACGTACTTCTGTATTGATTAGCCATAAAATATGCATTCATTTTGCTTGAATTATATCTGAGCAGGAAAGAAACAATCTTGAAAAAGCATCTGTTTGAGAACTTATTCAACCATTTTGATAATGGAATATAGGATTTTTGATATATTTGGTAACCTTTCTTAGCACATTTTAGACAATAAATATGATGGGGCAATACAAACATTTACCAATTGTGTAAAATAACATTGAAGATTTGTTTACAGAAACCATATCGAGGTGATATTAGAATAACTTGTGTTAGTAGGAAAGGAAATTTTACAATTGTACTGTGATTCTGTAGTGCCCAAATCAGTAATTGAAAATGATAATATCCATTTGAACTCTGTCATTTTGGTTACTTGTAGCATTGTACCCCTTCCCCTTCCCTGGCCCTAGGGGAAAAATTGTGTGGGATGTGCAAGGTCACTCTATGGCAATATGTGAAATCACTAGTTATAAATTCCCTGACAAAGAATTCAAAAGGCCTGTGTTCTCATCCAGGCTCTACCACTAATAGATCAGTGTAATTTGACACTTCATTTTCTAGGCTTCAGTTTCCTCATATGTCAAGTGTGGATAATTCCTTCTTTATCTTTATATAACATTTTATTTAAAATTGTTCTGAACCAAGTATTTCTGTAGATGCTCAACCAGTTCTGAGACATAGGTCAAATAGATTCTATACCATAGCAAAGAGTTATTGCAAGGAAAGGCAGTGTGGGCTTAACTAAGTCTTGCTATCAGATATGAATTAACATTATACCTACCATGCACATTAAACTACAATTCAGATCATTGGCATTGGGATAGGTGAGCTATTCTGATAGAGAAAATTATCTTGTTTAAGATATTGTGGTAATTGAAAGGTAGCATTTCAAATTATTGTCATAATAAAATGTGTCAGGAAAATATACTTTTTCATTAGCAATAATTTCTTGCCATAAAACAGGGAAAACTATCTGGAATGAATAAAAAAGTTGTTGCTATTAAGTTCTAAAACTACTTTATCCTATATGGTAGCCACTAGCCACATGTGATTACTTACATTTAAATTAATTAAAATAAAATTAAAAACTAAAATCTCTTAGTCATACTAGCCATATTTTAAGCGTTCAGTAGCCACAAGTGTCTAGTGGTTGCCATTCTGGACAACACAGAATAGAACATTTTTATAAGCACAGAAAGTTCTATTAGACAGCACTGCTCTGTAGTAATAGCTAACCAAGAAAAGTGACTGGAAAAAAAATTTACCCTAATAATTATTGTTGCTTTATTGGACAACATAAACTGAGTTTCTTCCTTTGAACATTCACCTTTTCTTCTTCTTTCTATCTCATCTAATGTCACCTCCCACCCTTGCTCTGTTAACATCTTGGCCTAGACCTTAGATAAATGTTATAGAAACAGAATCAATTTGTATTGGCGAAAAGGAAGGAAACATAAATCATTTATTATGCTTCATTCCCCAAAGAAAAACTCAATAGGAAGAAAACCATTGTTTCACCTTTTTTTTTTTTTTTTTTAGTCTAGAAAAATTAGCAGGAAGGCTGGAGAGTGGATTTTTTTCTTCTTTTCCTGTCTTCTCATCTAGCAAATGATTATGCCAAATTAAATAACTTCCAGACATCCTTGCTGCCATGATTTTTAACATGAAATTCAATGACTGTTATATAACAAGGATTAACACGGCAGGGTTAACAATGAGTCTTTTCTAAGAAGCTAAACTAATAGTGTCTGAACATTTTTCCAACTCTAGGATTATAGAAGGGATTTTTAGGTTTTCCCATCGTTTTGGTTCTTTATCAGAACCCATGTGTCTATTGAATCCAACGTTTTTCCTAGCTACAAATTTAACATAAATAATTCCATATTGCAGTGTGGGGAATCTGGGTATTTTATATAAGCCTCACAGTGACCACAAAGAAAAAGCCTCTAGTAAGTACACTAAAGGTAAAGAAAAAGGAATCAAAGCATTTCACTACAAAAATTCAACAAATCACAAAGACAGCAAAATTAGTCAAAGCATTTTTGAAACCATGTTTTTCAAAGAACAAACAAAGATGGGTTTAGGGCCACAGATTTTTAGTTTGAACTACTAAAAACTTCAAAGGAGCTATTTAGAAAAAAGAAGAGTAGAGAAACCAAAAGGAATTGATAATACATGCATATAAAAGTTAAGACTGTATTTGTTGTGAGTTGTTGGGGGCAGAAGTGGAGTGGTGAAGAGAATTAAAACAACCACCACAGTAATGAGACTGAAAACTTTAGGAGTGGCCTCTTCGTTGATTATCTCCCTGAAAAATAAGAACATTTAACTCCCACTTAGGGCAAAGAAGAATATGGTATAATTACATCTTTAATGAGATGAAAGAACAAAAGAGAATGAGAGAATTTAAAAAAATGATATAACACTTGAAGAATTCCCAAGTGGTGATTGAGAGGCTGAACTCACTGCAACCCACAACTGCTTGAAAAATCTTTCTAACACTACATTTCCACAGTTATCTCCAATAGGCTGGTAATAGTACTCACTGTGACGCAAGAAACCTAGATTTCACACTCAGCTTTGTCACTAACCAAATGATTGAAATAATTTACCTTATTTGTAAAAGGATGGATTTCAATTCGTGGACCAGATGGTCACTAAGGTTTCTTTTCTTTTCTTTTTCTGAGATGAAGTCTCACACTGTCTCCCAGACTGGAGTGCAGTGGCACATTCTCAGCTTACTGCCACCTCTGTCTCCTGGTTTCAAGCGATTCTCTTGCCTCAACCTCCCAAGCAGCTGGGATTACAGGTGCCTTCCACCATGCCCAGCTAAATTTTTTGTATTTTTAGTAGAAACGGGGTTTCACCATGTTGGCCAGGCTGATCTTGAACTCCTGACCTTGTGATCCACCCACCTTGCCATCCTAAAGCACTGAGATTACAGACTTGAGTGAGCCATGGCAGAGTGAAAATGCCTGATCACCAAGGTTTCTTACACTATCATTCCCTGATATATTGAGGAACATCATGATGATAATGATGACAGCTACCCTTTATTGCCTGCTTATTCTGTGATATGGAGCATTCAGAATGCTTCATATGAATTTAGTGCTGATTTAGTGCTCATTACACAGTGAGGTCGGAACAATTATAACCACTATTGTTATACGCAAAAACCTGATACTTCAGAGATATTATCCAAATTACCAGCTGATAAAGCCGGGATTTCAACTGTGATCTGTCTGATTGTAGAGATCAAGTTCTTAAGAACTACATTGCTTTGTCACCTTAAATGTGAAGTAATATAAATTTCAGTACATATTGAACCCATGAGGAAAATGCCATTTGTTTGTATTTTCTCTTACTTTCAAATCTCTCTAAAAACTTCCAACCCTTCAAGAATCTTTGATGTCATAATTACTGTCTACTGCATGTTTTCTTTGTCAAACGCATTTTGCTAGGTGCTTTATATAAATAAATTATCAAGCAACTCTATGAAATTTGGATGATTATTATCCCCTTTCTATGGATGAGAAAACTGAGACACCAAATTTGGCAATCTAATTGAGGTCACACAAATGGGAATTGACAGGTAAATTCAAACCCAGCTTTGCCTGACTTTAAACAAAATCCCTTTTTACTGATCTCAGATTCTATATTCTTTGACTTAAATATAGAGATCGATACAGAAAAATCTCACCAAGAAAAACAGACACACAGACACACAGACAAATCAGCATACTCCTCAGTTACTCATATAGCTATTTGTAGGATGTCAATATGCTCGAAATTCTATAACATCTGGCACCGAAGCCAACAGGAAATGAGGATGAATGAGAAAAAACACATTTTGTATCATTGAGTGTGTTTATGTTGCCCTCACAGCACTGTGTACTCTTTAATTTGGTCAGCCATTTTTCTATTTCAGAAGCTATAGAACAGTTGGTGCATATTTGCCTAACATTGGCGTCTTATACAAAATTAATAATTTCTGCCAGTGTATGTCAGTGGAAATCAAGTCTTGTTCCTACTTAGTGTAGGAGCTTAGTACATCAAACATTTAGGGAACATAGGCCAAAAATATACATGGAAATATCAAACACCCAATATGTTGTATCGAGGAAAAATACTGTCCTAGCAAAGAATGAGACATAAGAGGATCCAATTTCTCCCCAAAAGTACTACATATTTTTAAAATGCAGTTCAAGTAAGACTTTTCTTTTACTCTGAGGTAAATTTACCTATTTAGATACAATAGAGGAACTTTGTTAATAAAGGCTCCATTAAATAAATTTCTGTTAATTGAATTCTATTTTCTCATAAATGTTTCTATAAAATTGATTACTTGTTTATCTGAAGCCAACAGAATATGTGTGTGTGTGCGTGTGTGTGTGTATGTGTGTTTGTGTGTGCCTCAATACATTTAGTAAAAAATAAATCTTAGTTTAAGGAAGTAAATAAGTTTCTTAGAAACATTTTGATAATCTGGTGATTTTGTATTGCATTTGATCAATTTTGAATATTTGATCAACCTAATCACCTGCTTTTCCCTAGTATTGAAATTCTTTTGTTGGCTGACATTAAATGTAGTTTACAGAGGTTTCCGTCATTTAGAGGCATATGCGTTTCCTAACGTCCAATGACCACATTCATCTTTACAAGTGGAAGTTTTCATCTGTTTTGTGAGATTATTTTGCTGTGGAGTCCATAGTTATATTTAATAACCAAATACACTTTTTATTATAGTTACAAACCCACATTGAAAATATGCTTGCTTTCAGTAAGAGATTCTATACTTTTCAGTTTAATTTCAAGAATTAGGTTACATGTAGAAAAAATTATCATAATACAAAGAAATACAAATATGAAGTGTTTTGGAGGCTTGTTTCTCTGTAGAGGGCTTTGTGTGAAGTAAGAGCATATTGCCTTATGAAGGCAAATATCTACTCCTTGAATAAGACCAGTCCTACTTCACATATTGGTAGCTAAATTATTTTGTAAAATTGTGTTTGATAATTGAAAGTTGGAGAGAGGAGGAAAAGACAATTTAAATTCACATCTAAATATCATGAAATAACTGTTTTAGATAATGAAAAATCATTTGAACTCACAGACCCCTAAAGCTGGAAGGAAAATATACATCTGTTATATATCAATAAAAATAAAATGTTTAAAAAGTAAAACAAAAAAACAAAAAAAACAAAAAAAAAAACGCTGAAAGAAAGCTTTGAAATCAGTTTGATTTTTTAAAATTTATAAGCAAAGAAAATGAAGGCCATAGAAAAAAGATGACCTGACCAAAACCCCGCAGCTAACTAGTGGTAGAACCAGCAGTTAAATGAGGTTGGCATCGTACATACCAGACAATGCACTGATAAACTAGATTTCAAATTATGGTTGAAATATCAAGTATAGTTGCAGATAGGGAAGATATTCCAGCCACAGAAACTTCATATAGTTGGCTTTATTTTAAGAAAAATTCCATGGGCCAGAGGGCACTGAGATTTATTCTGTATTGTGCTGAAGGAGAACGAATTAGGTTGCAGTAGAAGTGATTTAAGTGGTAGGTTTTCATTTCACAGTTGATCACAGCAAAGACAGAGACCATTTGGTGCCTTTTTCAATGTCTGCCAAAAGTTACTTCGTGTCTCAAATACTGATTCTTTCATTGATGTGCAGACAGAACTTAGCCCCCAAGGAAACTGGTGGAATTGGTTGAATGCCAGATTTAATTTAGTTGGTGAAATTGAACTGTTCTTGTACTTTTAAGTAGGACTTGATTTCCTTATTTTCTAAAATAAATTTGTTTTCTATGGATTAACTGATAAAGCTTGTGTTTTATTTAATTCTGTTCCTATATTACATATACCCCCCTTTTATCCTTTGGCACTTAAATAATTCCTAAATACCAATTTAGAAAATAGATTTAAAATTGCCGAAAATTAGTGAACTGAGCAGATTTCTATGTAGGATAAAATATGAGAAAAATAGTGTTATGAAAAGAGTTGCCCTTTGAAATTTCTCTTTTCTAATCTCAAGAAGTAAATCATCAGTAAAATAGTCAGTCTGGGCAAAATCTCCATTAATATCTCGTTAGACTTCAGCTCTCTCTTTTCAGATCCTCTGAAAAACACTGTAATAGGTACAATTCAAAGTATATTGGTGCGGAGAGGAAGAACTGCAGAGACACAACAACTAGGATTTAAAAAGAAAGGTCATTCATCTTGAGAGTATGACCATTCCAGTGCATTTTAGACATTGGATTTTTGCAATCCTTTTGGATAAATACCTTTTGGAGACTGAGTAATTCCCTAAATTTATTTTAAAATTGTCCCACAATAAGAAACTTGAATTAAGTGACATGATAGCTCACTTTAAATCAGAACAAAAGCCTATATATTTTTGATGCTCTCTGAACCAAAATATATTCATGGATTTTCTGAAGTAAGTTTCACTGAATTTAAAGTAATTCATAATTTCATAATTGATTGAAAAAATGTGACAAAAACAGAGGTCAGGCTTGGAATACAGCAGATCATCTGTATAATGTATACTGGGTTAGACTTTTGAGTTGATTTGAAGTTCTGTATTTCTATTATGAGCCTATCCTGTTATACAATTAAGGGGTTCAGAATAGAACAGTGTTCACATATGTAAAGTAGGCTTAGATTCTCTAACACCTGCAGTTAAATCTTAGAATTTCTAGCACTCTCATTCAATGTCGGATAGTTAGTCCCTATTCCCAAAGTAGTCAGTGGGGAACCCAGAAACTATTAAGTCTGTATATTAGAAAATTATAAAAGTAACATGCAAATACATAAAGGCCAACTCCAAATTGAAGAGGGCACAGAACTAGGACTTGCTCAGTCTAAGTCAAGAAATTAGACTAAACAAAACCAAACTAAATCACATTTGGCTTAAAGATCTAAAAATAATGCCATTCATTGCTAATGTTCTTACCAATCAATCTTGTTTTCTATTGTAGCATTTGGTAACTACAAAGCAGTATACCATTTCTGAATGCAGCCTTGAGAACACTTTTGCTTTGCTCAATCTTGTAAAGAGGAAAACTCAGGCAATTTTCTATATTACTGATGACATAAAGTATACCTGTTCACCTTAAAATCAAAATAACCAAAGTCTGTAATATTTGTCTGAAGATGTTGCTAGTATAGAAATAGTCTTGGGGAAGTTTATAAAACTGTCTTAATCAAAAGCTATTATGATCTATTCAAGCCAATCTTAAAGAATATCCATCTTATAAAAACACCTGCAATGCACTTTGGGAAATTTTAATGTTCAAAAGTAGAGAATTCAGGAAATCCCAGCTGCAATATGAAGTGATTCAATGTATTTCAGAAAAGCAAAAGAGAAAATCTAGAACATTTAAAAAGAGGTATTGATGCCATAGATGACTACATTTGGCGCAAAAATGCAATTATAGTATCCATTCATTTAAGGATAATTTTTATTCAAATGCTTTCATGAAAACTGGCTCCAAATGTAAATTAACAAAGCCGTTATGAAAAACAGTATGGAGGTTCCTCAAAAAACTAAAAATAGAACTACCATATGATCCAGCAATCCCATTTCTGGGTATATAGCCAAAGAAAATGAAGTCAGGATCTCTAAAACATAATTGCACCCCCATGCTTATTGCAGCCCTATTCATAACACCCTAGATACAGACTCAACCTAAATGACCATAAACAGATGAATTTATAAAGAAAATGTGGAATATATGTACAATGGAATACTATTCAGCCATAAAAATAAATGAAATCCTGTCATTTGCGACAACAAGGATGAATCTGGAGGTTACTATATTAAATGAAATAAGTCAGGCCCAGGTAAATAAATACTGCATGATCTCACTGATATGTGGAATCTAGAAAAGTTGATCTCATAGATGTAGAGAGTAGAATGCTGTATACCAGAAGCTGGGTTGGTTGAGAGGAGGGATAGGGAGATATTGGTCAAGGAATACATAATTACAGTTAAATTAGAGAAATAAATTTCAAGAGATCTATTGTATATCAAGGTGACTATAGTTAATAATGATATAGTGTATTCTTAAAAAGTGTAAAGAGTGGATGCTATGTGCTCTTACCACAAAATGATAACTGTGTGAGATATTGCAACATTTCACAATATATATACTTCAAAACATAATGTTGTAAAGATAAAAAAAAATACAATGTTATTTACCAATTAAAATGATAATACTAATAAATTATCTACCCTTCTCCCTCTTGAGATTCTACTTTTGAGCTTTGGACTTGCTGAATCTCAGCTAAGCATGCTTTACATTTCCTAACATATGATAAGCATTCAAAAATTGTTCGTTGACCTGAAATGTAGTTTAAGAAAATTTTCAGTTTTGTATGTGAGACAAATGAGGCTTTGGAATTTAGCTTCTGTGTCTAAGTCAAATATATTGATGCATTTCTATCTGCATGGTAGTTGCAAATAACTACTCAATCCAACAAATGAAAATTAACCAGCAAGGTCTTGACAGCTCCAAGAATGTGGACATTAATAATATGTTTAAGCACATTGGCAGCACTAATCCATTTGTAACCCAGTACAATCTAAATTGGAGGAAAAAAGATTTAGGTTGCTCATAATTACTATGGAAGGGTATTCTCTGACTTCAAATGAGCATAAACAAAGACAGTCTTTCATGCTGAGTAGACAGATAACCCATACTGAAAATATCCACAGCACGTGCACCACTAAGGTGTAAGTAATTGTGCTCAGAAAAAATATGATAGCAAATAGACATACATAAGGATACAAAATATTTGCAGGTTATCATGCATAAACCTAGTTGTATTAGTATAGATTAAGTCTGGCTACATAGAGAAGATACCTAAATTATAGTAGCTTAAATATGACAGAGTTATTTCTCTCTCATGTGAAACAAGTGCAGAGGTAGACTGTTAAGGGATGGTATAGCAGCTCCACCATCATCAGAACACCAGACTTGTCCAGTTTTTGTCAGTTTGATTCTGTTGATATGGCCTTCATTTGTATGATTCAGTATGGCTACTTCTGCAGCAGTCATCATCTTCAGCTTTCAAACAAACAGCAGGATGGAGGAAGAAAGCAAGCAAGCTATGTATCCCTCCCTTATAAAGAGACCTCTGGAAGTCCCACACAGCATGTTCACTTACTTCTCATTCATGGAAACAAATTTACATGCTACCTGCAGGTGCCAGGAACAGTCTTTTAGTGTGTACCTGTAAACATCAAGGTTTTTAAAAATTTCAGTAGAAGAGAATACATAATTGGTAGCTAACTAGCAATCTCTAAAAAGCCTACTTTGGGAACAAGGAGCAAGTTAAAGAAAATCTTGCTTAACTGGGAACCAATTAGTTCTTTTGTTTTTTTGCATCCCTGACACCATCAACAGTTTTCATAGTTTGGCATCTTTTACTGATCACAAGTACCATATATATCTTATTGACAACACATCTATTAGTAATTTTCATATTTACCAGAGAGTGAAACATTGCATTGCTTAGGGAGTGTTGAATGTATTTCATTTATATTATATTATATTGAATTTATTCAATTCTATTTTCTGTAGGGAAGAGTTCTGAATAAGGTGGGATGATGTCTTGACTTCTGATATCACCATAAGCCTTTCTTAATAGATGATTTTACATATCTGGCTATTTTGGAATATGGCTTCTGAAGATAGTATAGCTTATTTCCAGAACAGCTTCTATTAGACTGTTTGTATATATAAATCACTGGGGGAAAAATACCTTTTCTAAGTGAGAGAAATTATCATTCCAGTTAGGAGAAGGCAAAGTTAAGAAAATAGGGAGAGTGTAATAGTGAGCCTGTTTTTAGATAGCTGCCTTCTGCTTCCTTTCACATTTTTCCTCCTCTGCTTTCTTCATTGTCATCATAGCTACTTTCTCCAGGCTTCTGCAGGGCTTGGCCTTTTCTATTTTAATGCTAAAAGAAACAAGAGCAGTAGAGTGTGCTACGTGACATATTTGGAAATTGGTAAATATTTAATAGATGATATAGTAAATAATGTATATAATTTAGCAAGAAACAATGTAAATATTTCATGGACTGCAGTGCAGCTGTTAGGTTGAAATTAAACCTGTGAGCCTGGAGAAAAGCTGCAGTTCAAAATGTCCTCTTCTGATAAGAACACCTGCTTCTCTGATATCTCTAGTCCACAGTCTTGGAGAAGTGGTTTGCACTTAAGGCGTGGTCATACCTTGGACACCCCCTATAGGGAGGAGTGGTATGAGTAATTCAAAATAGTGAATAATCCAAATGCCCATTAGACTTTGCAGTAAAATATTGGGTATTTGAGAAATGAATTTCTTTCTTAATTACATTTTTCTTAGGATGATGTTAAAAAGAAATTTATTCTCCTATATATTCATGGACTAAGGGATGTTATCCCGTGATGAATTTGCCACATAGGATCCACTGTTAGTAAATGCAAGAGTGTCTATGCTGTCATTTCTTCTCTCTCAACTTTGTTAGTAACCAACCCATTTCTATGAGGACATTCATGCATTTCTCTAGCCAACCTGGAAAATAGCGGAATAACTAAACAAAATTCAGAAGCAGGTACATCACAAAGGCCAAACTGAAGATATAGTTGTTTGGCTGGGCGCGGTAGCTCACGCCTGTAATACCAGTACTTTGGGAGGCCGAGGTGGGCGGATCACGAGGTCAAGAGCTCTAGACCATCCTGGCCAACATGGTGAAACCCCGTATCTATTAAAAATACAAAAATTAGCTGGGCGTGGTGGCAAGCGCCTGTAGTCCCAGCTACTGGGGAGGCTGAGGCAGAAGAATTGCTTGAACCCGGGAAGCGGAGATTGCAGTGATCCAAGATTGTGCCATTGCACTCCAGCCTGGCGCCTGGCAAGAGAACGAGACCCTGACTCAAACGAAAAGAAACGAAAAGAAAAGAAAAGAAAATATAGTTGTTTATATGCTATCAGTCTTCTGCTGAGTATGTGTTATATCCCCGGCACTGTAGTAAGTGCAATAGAAAATATAAACATTAGGCTGGGTGCAGTGGCTCACGCCTGTAATCCCAGCACTTTGGGAGGCCAAGGTGGGTGGATCACTTGAGGTCAGGAGTTGGAGACCAGCCTGGCCAAGACGGTGAAACGCCTGTCTCTACTAAAAATACAAAATTAGCCAGGCATATTGGCGCATACCTGTCATCCCAGCTACTCGGGAGGCTGAGGCAGGAGAATCACTTGAAGCCAGGAGGTGGAGGTTGCAATGAGCCAAGATTGTGCCACTGCACTCCAGCCTGGGTGACAAAGTGAGACTCTGTCTCAAAAATAAATAAATAAATAATAAATAAAATATAAATATTATGTAAGAAATGTCCTCTTGCCTAAGAAAGTTATAATTGAGGAGACAAATTTAATGCATGAGAAACAATTCAAAATGAATTAAATAGTAAACAGCATCTTTTTTTTTTTTTTTTTTTTTTTGGAGACAGAGCCTCGCTCCATCATCAGGCACCAGTCTGGAGTGCAGGGGCACCACCTCGGCTCACTTCAACCTCCGCCTCCAGGGTTCAAGCCATTCTCCTGCCTCAGCCTCCCCAGTAGCTGGGACTACAGGTGAGTGCCACCATGCCCAGCTTTTTTTTTTTTTTTTTGTATTTTTAGTAGAGATGGGGTTTCATCATGTTGGACAGGTTGGTCTTGATCTCTTGACCTCGTGATCCGCCCACCTTGGCCTCCCAAAGTGCTTGGATTACAGGCATGAGCCACCACACCTGGCCTAAACAGCATCTTTTAAATAACTCTACTATTATTATGAAATGGAATGAATTCACTATAAATTCATGTTGCTTAACTTAAAGTAGCCACTCTCTGATGCTCTGCAGACCTTTTTAGTCATGTCTTCTCTTGGTATCACATTTCTCTAAAAATGGCGGTCCTAACAGTGTTGAAATATTCCTTTCTCCATCTACATTCTTTGCTCTCATTAGATGGTTTTACTTCATATTTTTCTGAGGCAATCAAAAGTACTTTATTTTCAATCTTAACATGTCTACATATGTCTTCAATTATTTTTTTCTCCTCCCTGCTTTCTTAGGGGCAGAAGTAACTTTTTTACCAAAGTAAACATTTCTTATTTTTTCCTGCTCCATCAGAAATGTGGCCCTTCAATTATCCTTTCTTTGTTTATATCTTCATTCTCTCACTTTCATTTGTTTAAAGTTTTTCTGTACATGCAGTCAACTTTCCTTATCAAGATGCTAAAGTGAGATGATGATGATGCTATTTATCATTTATTGAACATCCATGTATAGGTACTATGGTAGTCTCTAGGCTAAGACTCAGCCTCCTTAGGCATTTGGTGTGCTCATTGGCACTAGATTGTCCTTGCTTCTAGGCCCTCTTAATTGACAGCTAGGGAATATAAGTATGTGTATGCATACCCATGTACATCTTTATTTCTATAGCTATCTGTATGTATGTTTAAAATGCTGAATTCATACTGATTCTAATTTAATATCACAACCTTTATTCCAGCCTTTCTTGTTTCCTCATCTGTAATTAATTCATTGACAGTGAGAAAATTGATTCTCATTCTTCACAATATATTAACTGGTTTGCTTAACCTTGGAACGTGTATAAAGTAGTTTAAGAATTGCTAACCCCTTGCTCCTATGAAAAGTCAACCTACTTATTTGGAGTACAATATTTGTTTATCTTTTTGTATGTCTTTAACCTGAGGCTGTAGAGTCAAAATAGTATCTTCAAGAATGACTTGAATAAATTACCATCCCCCTACCTACCTTCAATGTGATTATGCTTATGTTACTTATGTGACAAACCTTCTAATTTATTTCTGCTTGTACTTCATTTCCAAGTCTCTCTTCCATCATTGTTAAATGTATGTATGTATACATGTATTTTTATTTATGTTTTCATATATTTATTTATTAGTAGGTAAAACAGTCTGGTTGTGAAAATTAAAACTGTTCCAAAAGATATACTTGGAAAAGTCTAACTTGCACCCAATCCCTTCTAACTCATTCCCGACTACTATTATTCCTTTCGTCTCCATTCAACCCTTGTAGATAACTAATCCTTTTAGTTTCTAACTTATCTTTCCTATTTTTTCCTAAAATTGAGCAGATATCTGTGTACAATATTCTGTTACTTTCATGTAATTATTACACAAAAGTAGCATACCATAGATACTCTTGGCACTTAAATTTTTCATTTAAAAATATAACCTGAATGTTACTCCATATCAGTTTATAGATCCTTCGTCATTCTAATTTGCCTTTGCATAGCAGCCCATGATGTGGATGCACCATAGTGTATTCAACCATTGTCTTAAATGAGGACATTTAGGATATTTTCAGTATTATGTATTTCAAAACATTGCTGCAGCAAATAACCTGGTGTATTTTTGTATTGTTAAAAGCATATTTTCTGAGTAAAATCCTAGAAGGTGGGCCAATGGCTTGAATGATAAACCCATGTATATTTTTGTTAGATATTGTTCAATTCCCCTTCATAAGAGTTACAGCAATTTGTATTCCCACCAGAATATGAATCTGTATGTATGAGTGCATATTTCCTCACAGCCTCACTAGAATGAGTTGTCAAACTGACACAAGAACAGAAAATCAAACACCGCATGTTCTCACTCATAGGCGAGTGTTGAACAATGAGAACACATGGACACAGGGAGGGGAGCATCACACACTGGGGTCAGTTGGGGGGAAATGGGGGAGGGACAGCAGGGGTTGGGGAGTTGGGGAGAGATAGCATGGGGAGAAATGCCAGATATAGGTGATGGGGAGGAAGGCAGCAAATCACGCTGCCATGTGTGTACCTATGCAACAATCTTGCATGTTCTTCACATGTACCCCAAAACATAAAATGCAATAATAAAAAAAGAATGAGTTGTCATACATTTTTAAAGAAATTTTTTGCATATTTTAGAAGAGTTATGAAATTTACACAATAATTGTGAAGATAGTGCAGAAAATTCTCATATACTTCACACCCAGTTTTTCCTAGTGATGGTTAATAGTGAATGTCAACTTGATTAGACTGAAGGAAGCAAAATATTGTTCCTATGTGTGTCCATGAGGGTTTTGCCAAAGGAGATTAATAATTGAGTCAGTGGACTGGGAAAGGCAGATCCACCCTCAATCTGGGTAGTCACCATCTCATGTTAATCAGCTGCCTGCATGGTTAGAATAAAGCAGGCAAAAGAATGTGGAAGGACTTGTCTTGCACAGTGTTCCAGCCTCCATCTTTCTCCCATGGTGGATACTTCCTGCCCTCGAACATTGCACTCTAAGTTCTTCAGCTTTTGGACTCTTGGACTTATACCAGTGATTTGCCAGGGACTCTTGTGCTTTCGGCCACAGAATGAAGTCTGCACTGTTGGCTTCCCTGGTTTTGATGTTTTGGGATATGGACTGGCTTTATTGCTCCATACCTTGCAGATGGCCTATTGTGGGATTTCACCTTGTGATCCTGTGAGGCAATACTCCTTAATAAATTCCCCTTCATATATATATATATATATATATATATATATATATATATATATGAGTTCTGTCCCTCTAGAAAACCCTAATTAATATAGATTTTAGTACTGGGAGTCATTCTAGAGGAAGAGAATTTTAAGGATAGCTTTCTTTGGTGGGTTTTAGGGTTTCTGGATTTGGCCGCTTAACATGATTAGACCCCAAAATTCTAAGAACTCTACTTCTAGTAGTATGGAGAACACTGATAGTCTTTGGCATGAACAGTTTAGAATGTTATATAAAATAAGTGCATTTGACACTCCTGATTCACCGCTGGTGAGAGGCAAGGAGTTTAGTGACTCTGTACACAATACCTTTGACCATACGTGGAGAACCAAGGAATATAATGAAATTAGTTGGTTGCACCTAGGTTTGCTGGACAAAGGGAAGAAAGAAAAGAATGAGCTCAGGGATTCTAACTCCGGGTTTCAGAAGCATATACTGAGCCTCAAGTCTTCTAAGATTGCCCTGAGTGAGAGTTGTATCTCCTATAGACAAAGGGCAGAAATTGCAGAAAATCAAACACAAGCTCTTACCATGAGAGTGGCTGACCTGCCACAAAAGGTATATGATCACCCTGGAGCGGTGTCTACTGTTAAATTGAGGGCATTGATTGGAGAAGAATGGAACCCTGCAACTTGGAATGGAGACATGAGGGAGAACCCTGCTAAGGCTGTGGGCACTGAGCTCCTAAATTCTGGTAAGCCTTATTTGGCAGAGGAAACAACCTCTCCACACTCAGTGGTGGCAACATACCCTCCCCCACCTGGGCTGTCATTAGCCTTTCCACCTTTGTCTGAGGAGATTAACCATGCACTGCCTGAAGCAACATGATGGCCTCTCCTGAGGCAGTTGCCAGGGAAGGCCATGCTGATTCTCCTCAGTACCCACCACCCACACCCCTGTTTGCTTCTAGACCTATAACTAAAGTCCTAGCAGGCCGCTAGAGGTGAGGCACAAAGTGTGACCCACAAGGATGTATGCTACACTCCAAAAGAATTTCTTGAGTTTTCTAATTTATATGAGCAGAAATCTGGAGAACAGGCATGGAAATGGATATTAAGGGTGTGGGATAATGATGGAAGCAACAAAAGTTGGATCAGGTGCAATGTAATAATATGAGCCCACTAAGCAGGGATTCTGCATTTAATGTTGCAGCTTAGGGATTAAAAAAAAAAAAAAAGGTTCTAATAGTTTATTTGCTTGGTTAGCTGAAATATAAATCAAAAGATGGCCCACTGTGAGTGATCTGGAAATTCCTAATCTCCCTCAGTTTAGTGTAGAGGAAGGGATCCAAAGATTTAGGGAGATTGGGATGCTAGAGTGTATTAGTCACTTAAGACCTACTCATTCCAGTGGGGAGGGTCCAAAAGACATACCCTTCATCAATACTTTTGTGAAATATATTTGTGAGGTGAGCATCTGGATCCTTGAATAGCTCTGTGATTGCTCTTCTCTGTATGCCAGACCTAACAATAGGAAACACAGTAACTCAATTCAAAAATGTAAATGGAATGAGAATAATTGGATTCTGAGGCAGCAGGGACCAAGTGGCAGCACTCAACCATCAAAGGCAAGATAGACACAGTTACCATAATGGACAGCAGATGCAAATAAGCCATCAGAATAATTTGACTCATATAGAGCTCCAGCGTTGGCTAATTAATCATGATGTTCCTAGAAGTGAAATTGACAGGAAACCTATTGCGTTCTTACTTAATTGTATAAACAGATAACTTCCAGTTCAAGTGGATGAAAGACTAATTTGAATTATAAAAATAGAGAATCATGGCCCATCAATCAATTTTTACACTTGAATCAGTTTACAGACCCAGAACTCCTTGAATAAAGGGGAGACCCTGTCCCCTTGAAGAAGGATCCCACTTCACTACCAACAATTTATGCTGGTAATCCTTCCCCTATCCTTCCCCAAGGAGACTTCCAGAGTTTTACCAGAGAAACTGCATTGGGGAAAAGGGAATGATCAGACTTTGCAGGGACTAGTGGACACTAGCTCTGAGCTGACATTGATTCCAGGGGAGCCAAAATATCATTGTGGTCCTCCAGTTAGAATAGGGGCTTATGGAGGTCAGGTAATTAATGGACTTTTAGCTCAGGTCCAACTTACATAGGTCTAGTAAGTCCCCAGACTTGGGGACTGTAGTCGTTTTCTTAATGCCAGAATGCATAATTGGTATACACATACTTGGCAGCTGGCACAATCCCCACATTGGCTCCGTGACTGGTAGCATGAATGTTATTATGGTGATAAAGGCCAAATGGAAGCCATTAATGCTGCCTCTACCTAGAAATATAGTAAATATAAAATAATATCACATCTCTAGAGGGATTGCAGAGATTAGTTACACCATCAAGGACTTGCAAGATGCAGTGGTGGTGATTCCCACCACATCTGTGTTCAACTCTCCTATTTGGCCTTTGCAGAAGACAGATGAATCTTGGAGAATAACAGTACATTATCATAAATTTAACCAAGTAGTTACTCTAATTACAGCTGATATATCAGAGGTTGTTTCATTGCTTGAGCAAATTAACACATCTCCTGGTACCTGGTATATACCCATTGATTTGGTAAATGCCTTTTTCTTCATTATTGTCCATAAGGCCCACCGGAAGCAACTTGCCTTCAGCTGACGAGGCTAGCAATATACCTTTACTGTCCTACTGCAGGGGCATATCAAATCTCTGGCTTTGTGTTATAATCTTCTTCGCAAAGATCTTAATCACTTTTACCTTCCACAAGGTATCACACTGCTCCATTACACTGATGACATGCTGATTGAATCCAGTGAGTGAGAAGTACCAAATACACTGGACTTATTGGTGAACATTTGCATGGCAGGGGATGGGAAGTAAATCTGACTAAAATTCAGGGACCTTCTACCTCAGTGAAATTTTTAGGGGTCTAATGGTGTGGAGCCCGTCAAGATATTCCTTCTAAGGTAAAAAATAAGTTGCTGCATTTGACCCTTCCTACAACCAAGAAAGAGGCACAATAGCTAGTGCACCTATTTGGATTTTGAAGGCAACACATTTCTCATTTGGGTGTGTTACTTTGGCCTATTCATCGATTGACCAAAAAGCCTGCCAGTTTTGAGTGGGGTCTAGAACAGAAGAAGCCTCCACAAGGTGTCCAGGCTGCTGCCACTTAGGCCATATAAGCCAGCAGATCCAATGGTACTTGAGGTGTCAGTGGCAAATAGAGATGCTTTTTGGAGCCTTTGGCAGGCCCCCATAGGTGAGTAACAGTGGAGGCCTCTTGATTTTGGAGCAAAGCCCTACCATCTTCTGCAGATAACTACTCTCCCTTTGAGAGACAGCTCTTGGCTTGTTGCTGGGCTACAGTAGAAACAGAACATTTGACTATGAGTCATCAAGTCACCATATGACCTGAACTGGCTATCATAAATTAGGTGCTTTCTGAGCCATCTGTTCATAAAGTTGGGCATTCACAGCAGCATTCCACCATCAAATGAAAGTGGTATATGTGTGATTGAGTTTGAGCATGTCTTGAAGGCCCAAGTCAGTTACATGACAAAGTGGCTTAAATGCCCATGGTCTCCACTCCTGCCAATCTGCCTTCCCTCCCCCAGCCTGCACTGATTATCACATGGGAGGTTCCCTATAACTAGTTGACAGAAGAAGAGAAGACTAGGGCCTGGATCACAGATGGTTCTGCATGGTATGCAGGCACCACCCAAAAGTGGACAGCTGCAGCACTACAGCCCCTTCCTAGGACATCCGTGAAGGACAGTGACAAAGTGAAATCTTCCCAATGGGCAAACCTTTGAGCAGTGTACCTGGTTGTGCACTTTGATTAGAAGGAGAAACAGCCAGATGTGCAATTATATACTGATTCATGGGCTATAGCCAATGATTTGGCTGGATAGTCAGAGGACACTTGGAATAATAATAATTGCAAAATTGGTGACAAAAAAATTTTAGGGAAGAGGTATGAGAATAGTTCTCTCTGGATGGTCAAAAACTGAAGATATTTATATCTCATGTGAATGCTTACCAAAGTATGACCTCAGCAGCAGAAGAATTTAATAATTAAATGGATAGGATGATTTGCTCCGTGGACACCACTCTATGTCTTTCCTCAGCCACCCTTGTCATCACCCAATGGGCCCATGAACAAAGTGGCCATGGTGGCAGGAATAGAGTTAACCCGTGGGCTCAGCAACATGGACTTCCACTCACCAAGGCTGACTTGGCTACAGCCACCACTGAATGCCCTATTTACCGACAGCAGAGACCAACACTTTGACATGGCTCCAATCCTCAGTGATTATTACCTCTGACAAAGGCACTCACTTCACAGCTAAAGAAGTGTGACAGTGCACTCATGTTCATGTAATTCACTGCTCTTTCCATGTAATCCATCATCCTGAAGCAGCTGGAATGATAGAACAATGGAATGGCCTTTTGAAGTCACAACTATAATGCCAACTAGGTGACAATACTTTGCAGGGCTGGAGCAAAGTTCTCCAAAAGGCTGTGTATGTCTTGAATCTGTATCCAGTAAATGGTACTGTTTCTCCTGTAGCCAGAATTCATGGGCACATTAATCAAGGGGTGGAAGTGGAAGTGGCACTACTCAACATCACCTCTAATGACCCATCAGCAAGATTTTTGCTTACTGTTTCCACCACATTATGTTCTTCTGGCCTAGAGGTCTTAGTTCCAGAGGTGGGGTTGCTACCGGTAGGAGACACAATGATTCCATTGAACTTGAAGTTAAGCTTGTCACCAACTTGTCACCTGGCCACTTTGGGCTCTTCCTACCTCAAGTCCACAGGCTAAGTAAGGAGTTACAGTGTTGGCTGGAGTCATTGACCCAGACTATCAAAATGAAATCAGTCTATTCCTCCACAGTGGAAGTAAGGAAGAATATATGTAGAATACAGAAGATACCTTAGGGCTCTTAAGGAGAATGTTTGGGTCACTTCCCCCAGTAAAAACCTACAACCTGCTGAGGTGCTTGCTGACAGGAAAGGGAATACAGAATGGGTAGTACAAGAAAGTAGTCATCAATACCAGCTGCAAGCACATGACTAGTTCCAGAAATGAAGAATGTAATTGTCATGAATATTTCCTCCTTATTTTGTTAATAATACATTTGTGCATGTATACACGTGTACTAAGAAAATATCTTCATTTTACTTCATTTATTTTTTACTTTATCATGTAACAAGATTTATTGACTTCATATGAGCATTTAAGTGTTGTTAACTTTATGTAACAGCATTTAGGTTAGGGATTCATGCACTTCCTGTTTTACGAAGGATAGCTATATTATATTAGGTGCAGTTATGACCTTATTACTGTCTTTATTTGAAGATTATATATTATTTCAGAAGATGTGTATGGGTTCAAGTTAACAAAGGGTAGACTCATGACAGTTAATATTGAGTGGCAACTCTATTGGATTGATGGACGCAAAGTATTGTTCCTGAGCGTGTCTGTGAGGGTGTTACCAAAGGAAATTAACATTTGAATCAATGGACTGGGAGAGGCAGACCCACCCTCAATTTGGATGGGTACCATCTAATAATCTGCCAGGATAAATAGAATAAAGTGGACAGAAGAAAGTGGATTGAGCAGACTCACTGAGTCGTCTGGCCTTCATCTTTCTTTTCATGCTGGATGCTTCCTGCCCTTGAGCATCAGACTTCAAGTTTTTCAGCTTTTGAACTCTTGGACTTACACCAGTGATTTGCTAAGGGGTTCTTGGATCTGTGGCTACAGACTAAAGGCTGCACTGTCAGCTTTCCTACTTTCAAAGTTTTGACACTTCGACTGGCTTCCTTTCTCCTAAGCTTGTACATGGTCTATTGTGGGACTTCACCTTCCAATTATGTGGGTCAGTACTCCTTAATAAACTCCCCTTCATGTATACATCTACCCTTTTAGTTCTGTTCCTCTACAGAACTGTAATATATTCCTATTAATAATATCTCAAATTATAATTGTTTTTACAACCAATAAAACAATATTGATACATTATTAAAACTGATGTCCATATTTTATTCAAATATCATTGGTATTTTTTCTGACATTCTGTTGGTGTTCCAGGATCCTATCATAAAAAATCATCCATGATGGTTCCATTTAATTATCATGTGTCCTTAGGCTTCTCTACGATGTGATGGTTTTTCAGAATTTGTTGTTTTTGATGATCTTAACAGTTTTGGAGTATTGGTCATTTATTTTGTAGGATGTCTCCCAATTTGAATTGGTCTGTTTTTCTCATGGTTAGATTGAGGTTATAGGTTTTTGGTAGGAAAACTGCAGAGGAAAAGTGCCATTCTCATTATACTATATCAAGAGAACATACTATCAACATAATTTATAACTATTGATATTGACCTTGGTCACCTTACTAAAGTAGTATTTGTCAGATTTCTCCATGGTAACATTACTTTTGTAATCTTTTGTACATACTGTATTATTGAAAGGTAGTCATTACGCTCAATCCACATTTAAAAACTGAGGACTTATAGTCCATCTACTTAAGATGAAAGTATCTAAATAAATTACTCAGAATTCTTCTGCACATAATATTTTTGTGTTTTTCTCCGTTTATTTATTTACTCATTATAATAGTAAGGACTTAGGGATACTTATCATTTGGATTATAATTCAATATTACTTTATTTTGTTCAAATGTTTTTCAGTTTTTGCTCTTTTTTTCAAATGTTTCCAGTTTGGCGTTCCCCCAGTTGGCTCCTGTGCCCCTTTGACATAGTCCCATTTTTGTGGATTCATTTATTTGTTTGTTTTAGCATTTTCTTACTTTCTGATGCTGCAAAATGATCCATATTCATCTCATATATTTACTTCCTTAGTTCTAGAATCAACCATTTCTCCAAGGACTCCTGATTACTTTCTGGGCGAATGGTATTAGAAACCAAGGTCTGGGTGTTAGGCAATCTCTTTGATCCTAGGATATCATTGTATCTATGCTGGGTTAGTGTAGAGTTAGAAAATATATGTTTATACTAAGACACACACACACACACACACACACACACACACACGATCAATCTAGCTATCTTTCTAATCTATCTGTCAGTACTTATTTATTTTTCTTTCCTTTGTATATAAAGGTATTGAATACATGATAAATTTTAATATATATATATATATATATATATATATATATATATATATATATAAAACATTATGATAAAAGTCAGAGCAGAGCATTTTGGGTATCCATCACCTGAGTACAATACATTTTTGTAGATTGACTTTTGTATGTTAACTTTGTATTCCTGTGACCTTGTTATACTTTTTTATTTTTCCTGGGAGACTTTTGTGTTGTTGATTACAAAATGTTTCTACATGTAAAATAATGTCATCTGTAAAGAAAGGCATTTTACTTTTTTGTTTTAATGTGTATAACTTTAAATTCATTTTCTTATTGCAATATGTAGACTGCCAAGACATACTGAATAACAGTGAAAAATGATGATATCCTTCTGTTTCTGGACTTTAAGGGAAAAATATCCTGTTTCTCACCATCAAGTGTTTGTTAACCATAAACTTTTTGTAGATGTTCTTTATCACACTGAAAAGGATATACTATATTAATGGTTTATTAACTTTTTGAATTATGAATAGTTTCAGAATCTTGTCATGTATTTTTTCAGTATCAATTCATATGAATGTATGATTTTTCTTTTTTTTCCCTTTTTTTATTGTACTTTAGGGTCTGGGGTACATGTGCTGATCATACAGGATTGTTGGATAGGTACATACTTGGCAAGGTGGTTTGCTTCCTCCTTCCTCCCATCACCTGCAACTGGCATTTCTCCCCACCTATGAGGGAGAACATGCAGTGTTTGGTTTTCTGTTCTTGTGTCAGTTTGCTGAGAATGATGGTTTCCAGATTCATCCATGTTCCTACAAAGGACACAAATTCATTGTTTCTTATGGCTTCATAATATTCCGTGGTGTATATGTGCTACATTTTCTTTGTCCAGTCTATCAGTGATGCGCATTTGCATTAGTTCCAAGTTTTTGCTATTGTAAACAGTGCCACAATGAACATATGTGTGCATGTGTCTTTATTGTAGAACGATTTATAATACTTTGGGTATATATCAGGTAATGGGATTGCTGGGCCAAATGGTATTTCTATTTCTAGATAGTGGAGGTATCGCCACACTGTCTTCCACAACGTTTGAACTAATTTACACTCCCACCAACAGTGTATAAGTGTTCCTTTTTCTCCATCCTCTCCAGCATCTATTGTCTCCTTGTTTTTTAATGATTGCCTTTCTAACTGGCATGAGGTGATATCTCAATGTGGTTTTGATTTGCATTTCTCTGATGACCAGTGATGATGAACATTTTTTTTCATATGTTTATTGGCTGCATAAATGTCTTCTTTTGAAAAGTGTCTGTTAATATCCTTTGCCCACTTTTGAATGGGTTTGTTTGTTTTTTTTTTTTCTTGTAAATCTGCTTTAGTTCTTTGTAGATTCTGGATATTAGGCCTTTGTCAGATGGGTAGATTGCAAAGATTTTTTCCCACTCTGTTGGTTGTCAGTTCACTCTAATGATTGTTTCTTTTTTGCTGTACAGAAGCTCTGGAGTTTAATTAGATCCCATTTCTCTATTTTGGATTTTGTTGCCATTGCTTTTAGTGTTTTGGTCACGAAGTCCTTGTCTGTGCCTATGTCCTGAATGGTTTTGCCTAGGTTTTCTTCTAGGGTTTTTTTTATGGTGTTAGGTTTTACGTTTAAATCTTTAATCCATCTGGAGTTAATTTTAGTGTAAAGTGTAAGAAAGGGGTCAGTTTCAGCTTTCTGCAAATGGCTAGCCAGTTTTCCCAACACCATTTACTTAATAGAGAATCTTTTCCCCATTGCTTGTTTTTGTGAGGTTTATCGAAGATCAGATGGTCGTAGATGTGTGCTGTTAACTTCTGTTCTGTTTCATTGGTCTATATCTCTGTTTTGGTACCAGTACCATGTATGATTTTTCTTAGTCTGTTGATTTAGGGAATTATACAGATTGATTTTTAAAATTTTTTTTTCAATTTAGTCCAATTTATTTATTTAATTAGTTAGTTTATTTTAATTTTAGTGCAGATGAGGTTTTGCCACATTGCCCAAGCTGATAGCTGATCTTGAACTCTGGGTTTCTAGCAATCTGCCTGCCTCAGTCTCCCAAATTGCTGGAATTACAGGTGTAAGCCACCATGCCACAGCTGGTTCTCTTTGTTCAAAGCTTAGGCTAGTTCCCATCTCCTGGGCTCAAGCGATCCACCTGCCTCAGCCTCTTACAGTACTGAAATTACAGGTGTAAGCCACCACACCCAATCTGATTTTTAAATCTTCAGCCAGTGTTACACACCTGAAATCCAACTTGGTGATTGTATATAATTTTATGTGTTCATTACTGGATTCAATTTGCTATTTTATTGAGGATTTTTTCAACTCTGATCAAGGGAGATATTGGCCCACGGTCTTTCTTTCATGTAATATCTTTAGTCTGGTTTTGGAATTAGGGGATCATGGCCTCATAGAATGAATTAGGAAGTGTTCCTACTGCTTTTATCTCTTAGAAAAGATTGTGGGGACTTGATATTGTTTCCTCAGTAAATATTCAATAGAATTTGCCAGTGAAATTATCTGGGTTTGTTACTTTCTCTTTTAGCAAGTTATTAATTATTGATTTAATTTGTAATAGATATGGGTCTTACAGATTATTTCTTCTTATATTACTTTTGGTGGTCTGTATCTTTTAAGGAATTTGTGAGTTTTATCTAAATGATCAAATTTGTGCTAAAAAATTGTTTATAGTATTTCTTTATGATCTTTTGAATTTACGTAGCATCAGCAATAATGACCTATTCAATTTTTAAATTAGTAATTGTTTCTTATTTTATTCTAAGCTTAGCTAGATTTGTATTAATTTTATTAATATTTCTAAAACAACAGATTTTGTTTTAATTCTTTTTTTTTCTATTGCGTCTCTGTGTTCAGTTTCATTGGCTTTTGCTCTAATTTGTATAATTTCACTATTTTCTACTTGTATTTTACTTAATTTTTTTTTGTTGTTTTTCTAAGGTGAAATCTTAGATTGTTAAGCTTAGATTTTTTTCCTAAAATATTTAGTTAGGGCTATAAATTATTCTGTAGGCCCCATTGTGTGGTGTTAGGTATGAAAGAAGAACAATTTTCCAGCATGTTTTGATTAATTTTCAACATTGTGATGGCCAGTTGTCTCCTCATAAGTGTTGATTCAGAGGTATACCTCCCCCAACCATGTGTTATCCTTGGTGAGACAGGAAAGCTTGAGTGAAAGGAATATCCTTCTGCCAACTGGAATAAGGCTTAGGTAGTCTTTTTTCTTGCAGAGCAGCTTTCTGTTGTGGAGAACATCATGAGAATATTGCACAATGATTTCTCTTCTTCTCCTGCTAAATCCAAGAGGGGAACTTCTCAGGATTCTTACTATGAGAACCTACTGGGGTTTCTGAAGGTATGATTATTCATCTGTAGGAAATTCCTAAAGCTGGGCTGCCAGAGGATTCTCACTCCTATTGCACCTCCTCATTTCACCTCTATGAATGCGGTCAAAATTACCATTTAGATGGTCCTGCCATATTATGGTTCCAGCCACTCTTGCTTTAGGTAAGCAGTTCTTTGCTATGATTCTCTGGATTCTCATCTGTAGAGATTTCCAAATGCTGACCTCCGTTACTTCAATTTATTAATTTTTAGTTTATCAGTTTTTTTTCTTGTTGTAAGGATGAAAGTGACAACTTCGAAGTTATTTTGCATTTCAGTGCTGAAACCTGAGTCTCAGCATATTTTCAAATTGTTGCTTATCTGATAGCTGAGTATCTCAGTGTATTATTAATTTACATTTCTTTAATTATATGTGATGAATATATATTCGTATGTTTACGGAACAGTTCTTTTTTACTTCATTTTTTGCTAGCGTCACTATCATTATCCCATTGATCATTGACTCATTCCACTCCTTCTATGTCCAGTGGGTCACTAAGTACTCTTCCAGTAATTTTGCTTATTTTTTAATTTATTTATTTGTAAGGATTCTTGAATGTACTTCTTTTTTTTTATTGTTGTTGTAGTTAAGACAGTATTTTTTTTATTTCACTTTTTACGTTTTTTATTTTTTATTTCAGTAGGTTCCTGGGGGAACAAGTGGTGTTTGGTTACACAAACAACTTCTTTAGTAGCGATTTCTGAGATTTTGATGCACCCATCACTGAGCAGTATACATTGTACCCAATGTGCCAATGTGTAGTCTTTTATTCCTCATGCTATTTATTAGCATACTATTCATCATGCTAGTTATACTAGTTGTCACTCATTCTTACAACAAGAAAACAAAAATCTGATAAACCGAAAATTAATAATTGAAGTAACGGAGCAAGTCAGCATCCGGAAATCTCTACAGATGAGAATCCAGAGTCATAGCAAAGCTCTGCTTACCTAAAGCAAGAATGGCTGGAACCATAATATGGCAGAACCACCTAAATGGTAATTTTGACCACATTCATAGAGGCTAAATGAGGAGATGCAATAGGAGTGAGAATCCTCTGGCAGCCCAGCTTTAGGAAACTTGTACAAATGAATAATTTTACCTTCAGAAACCCCAGTAGGTTCTCATAGTAAGAATTTCTCCCTTATTTCCCCCAAGTCCCCAAAGTCCTTTACTGTATCATTCTTATGACTTTGTGTCCTCATAGCTTAGCTTCCACTTATGAGTGAGAACATACAATGTTTGGTTTTCCATTCTTAAGTTATTTCAGTTAGAATAATGGTCTCCAACCCCATTCAGGTTGCTGTGAATGCCATTATTTTGTTCCTTTTTATGGCTGAGTAGTATTCCATGGTGTGTGTGTGTGTGTTTGTGTGTGTCTCACAATTTCTTTATGCACTTGGTTGATGGGCATTTGGGTTGGCTTCATATTTGTATTGCTTTAATATTGATAAGTGAGGTAGTATTCTATTCATCATGCTAGTTATGCTAGTTGTTACCTGAATACCTTGTTTTTGTTTTTGTTTTTCTCATTATGTTATTGTTTTATATGCCCTGTGAGATTTATGCTTTAAGGAAGTTCTATTATGGTATAATTCAAGGATTTGTTTCAAGATTTAGAGCATTTTTTTTTTCAGAGTCTTTCTCTTTTGCCTAGGCTGGAGTGCAGTGGCATGATCTCAACTTACTGCAAACTTCACCTCTCAGGTTCAGGTGATTTTCCTGCCTCAGTCTCCCAAGTAGCTGGTAACCATGCTCAGCTAATATTTGTATTTTTAATAAAGATGTGTCTTCATTAGGTTGGCTAGGCTGGTCTTGAACTCCTGACCTCAAGTGATCCACCAACCTCGGCCTCCTAAAGTGCTGGGATAAAGGCATAAGCCACCATTCCTGGCCTAGAGCTCCTCATAACAGTTTTGTAGAGCTTGCTTGGTACTGGCAAATTCTCTCAGCATTTGTCTGAAAAAGAATGTATCTTTCCTTCATTTATTAATCTTTGTTTTGCTGGATACAAAATTCTTGACTAATAATTATTTTATATAAGAAAGCTAAATATGGGACTCCAATTCCTTCTAGCTCATGGGGTTTCTGCTGAGAAATCTGCTGTTAATCTGACATATTTTCCTTTATAGATTATCTGACACTTTTACCTCACAGCTCTTAAAATTCTTTCCTTTGTCTTTACTTTAGATAACCTGCTGTCTATGTGCCTAGGTGATGATCTTTTTGCAATGAATTTCTGGGGTGTTTTATTAAGCTTCTTATATTTGAATGTGTAGATCTCTAGCAAGGCCAGGAAAATTTTTACTAATTTTTCCCTCAAATATGCTTCCCAAACATTTAGATTTCTCTTCTCCCTCAGGAACATCTACTATTCTTAGGATCAGTCATTTAATCTGATACTTCTTGGAGGATTTGTTATTTTATTTTATTTTTTTTTAGATACAGTCTAGCTATGTAGCCCAGGCTGGAGTACAGTGGCATGATCTCAGCTCACTGCAACCTCCACCTTCTGGATTCCGGTTCAAGCAATTTTCCTGCCTCAGCCTCCTGAATAGCTGGGATTACAGGTATGTAACACCATGCCTAACTAATTTTTCTATTTTTAGTGGAGACAGGTTTTCACCATGTTGACAGGCTGGTCTTTACTCCTGACCTTGTCATCTGCCTGACTCATCCTCCCAAAGTGCTGGGATTACAGGTGTGAGCCACCACGCATGGCCTGTTAATTTAAATTTTTTTTTTTTTTTTTGTCTTTGTCAGATTGGGTTAATTCAAAAGCCTTGTCTTTGAGCTCTGAAATTCTTTCTTCTACTTTTTTGATTGCTGAGACTTCTAAGTGTATGTTGCGTTTCTCCAAGTGTGTCCTTTATTTCAAGAAGTTGTGATAGTTTTATGCTATTTCTCTGTAGATTTTTTTTCATCCATATTCTGTGATTTTTTTCATCCAATATCCATTTTAATCTTTTTTAAAAAATTAAAAATTGTATTAACCTTTCTCTGATGCCTCTTGAACAGCTTAATAATCAATCTTCTGAATTCTTTTTCTGGTAATTCAGAGATTTCTTCCTGGTTTTTATACATTGCTGGTGAACTTGTTTGATATTCTGTGCATGTTAACAAACCATGTTTTGTTATACTGCCAGAATTGTCTTTCTTGTTTCTTCTCACTTGGGTAGATTATCTTAGAGGGAAGATGTGGGGCTCAGGGGCTATTGTTCAGAATCTTTGTCCCATGGGGTGCTCCCTTATTGTGCTCTCCCTGTCTCCCTATGGATCGGGATTCCTGAGGGCCAAACTGCAGTGATTGTTATTTCTCTTCTGGGTTTAGCCACCCAGTGGAGCTATCTGGCTCCAGGCCGGTACTGGGGAGTGTCTGCAAAGAGTCCTGTAATGTGATCCATCTTCAGGTCTCTCAGTTGTAAATATCCACATCTGCTCTAGTGGAGGTTGTTGGGGAGTAAAGTGGACTCTGTGTGGGTCCTTGGCTGTGTTTTTGCTTAGTGCACTGGTTTCGTGTTGGTTGGCCTCCAGCCAGGAGATGGTGCTTTCAAGGCAGCATCAGCTGTTGAAGTATAGGGAGGACACCGGCTTGCTGTAGAGCTGCCTGGATAAGTATTTGGGTTTCTCAGGCTGTGGGCAGGGCCGTAGAGCTCCCAGGAGGTTATTTCCTTTGTCTTTGGCTACCAGGTTACGTAGAGAAAGACCATCAAGTGGGGGCCATGTTAGATGTGTCTGAACTTAGACTTCCCTTGAGCAGAGCTTCTTGCTGCTGCTGTGGGCGCTAGGGATGTGGTTCTCAGGCCAATGGGGTTACATCCCCAGGAGGATTATGCTGTGTCATAGAGGTCTCCAGAGAAGTGGGGGAATGGCAGTGACAGGCTTCACCCAGCTCCCACACAGCCTGAAAGGCTAGTTTCACTGACCCTCCCCTCCCACTACCCGCTACAGGGCCAAGTTTATTTCCAGGCAGCCAGTGACCAGGGCTGAGAGCTTTCCACAGACTACAAGCCTCCCTGCTGAGAAAGCAAGCAGGGCTTTCAGGTTTTGTGGCTCCCCACCTGCGAGTTTCTACGCTCATATCTGCAATCCTGGCTCACTCCCTACCCCGGATTCTGTTCAGAAAACTTTGCATTCAGTCAAAATTGTTATGAAGTTCAGCTGAAAGTTTTCTCCTCCCTGTGTTTTTTTGTCCTAGTTCCACTGCCAACCCTTCCCAATGAGCCCTGCAAGACAAAGTCAGGAATGGCTTTCCTGTGGACTGAGAGGGCCCACAGGGCTCTTCCTCCTGCTTCCTCTATGTTTCACTTGGTTCTCCATATTCATCTCAGCTTCAGGTAAGGTCACATCCTTCTCCTGTGATCTGCACCTTCAGCTTCCCCAGTGAGGTTGTATGTTCAGGGGCAGACATTCCCTCTCTCATACTTTGGGCACTCATAGATTTTTATCTATCTTATGGAGCCTGCAGCAGTCAGCTGCTTCCTTTAAAGGGTCTATGGATTCTCTTGGCTTTCCTGGAATGTTTCTGCAGTAATTCCTGGAGCAAAAGTTTAGGAAGTAAGTCTCCTCATCCCGCTCTGTCAATCTGAATGGGAGCTGCAAGTTAGCCTTGCCTACTATCAGCCAATTTTTCTGCATCATTTTCTAAATTTAACAGTCTTACTGTGGCCACCGTAGTTCAAAACCTGGCATAATATAATTGTTTCCAAAAGGATTCCTTATATTTACTTCTTGTCCACTTTTGTCATGTGTTTATAAGATGCATGCGTCAAATTTTTGAAAGCTTAGGGAAGTTAGAGAGAGTGGTCATTAAAAGGTGAAGATTTAGAATAAAATAGATCTGGTTTGAGTTTACTTTTTCCCTCTCATAGCTGTGTGATGATGTACAAGTCACTTTACTTCTATTAGTTTCCATTTCCTAATATTTTAAATGAGACAAACAGTAGTATTTACTCACAGGTGGTTTTATTAACAAAGGTTAATTACAACCTTATTCAACCTCTGTCCCAGCTTTCATTTATAGAGGTTTTATTTTTTCTATTCTTCCCTCCCTGTCTCAACACATATGACAAATACAAGCATTTGCTCATAGAAAGGACTAGTTGAGCAAAGGTATATGACTCATTTAAGTTCCTATCCTCAATTGGGAAACTGAGAACACTGCAGATAGCATGTTAGTAGCTCATGTTCGGTTATATGGAAATGATTTTTAAATTGCTTGTTTTGAGCAGGAAGATGAGGGAGAAAGAATTCTAGAATAATATTGCTCACAAATCACAGGAAGTTTTAATAAATGCTATTATTTATATTTTGCCCTTATAAAGCATACTAGTTTTGAAATAAACTAACCTGATTTAGACCAACATAAATGCAAAATTCAGCAGCAGATACAAATCATAAATTCTCAAGAGATCACAGTACTAAGTTGATTACGAACAGCTGCACTATTCAATTGCCATTGAAATGTTATTCAAAGGACAATTAAACAAAAAGTGTCCACGTATAGCTCTCTATTTTATATTTCTTTCACAGCTCATATTTTGATACTGACTGACATTTAAGCCGTGTGTCCCAGGTATTTTAATCATAGTAATCAAAATATTGGGAAGTCATTTACTAGGTTAAGTACCATTAAGTTGTTGTAAAGACCTATTAGATGAAGAGGAATTTAAATTTATTTTTTTTAAGAGTATTATGTAATTTTTATTTTTTTATTATACTTTAAGTTCTCGGGTACATGTGATGAATGTGCAGGTTTGTTACATAGGTATACACATGCCATGGTGGTTTGTTGCACCCATCCACCCGCCATCCACATTATTTAGAGTTGTCAAGTGTGTATGGGGATAATAAAAGCAGCTATATAAGCATAGTCTTTTGAGGTAAAAGGGCACTTTTTCCCAAACAAAACTTAGTAGATAAAGTTGAATCTATCCATGTGTGCTATATTAGTTACTGTAGACACTAATGTTCAATGGTTTAAATTTTGTAAATGAGAATAGTCTTTCTATAAAACATAGTCCACAAAACACAGCCAGTATCATACTGAATGGGCAAAAAATGGATATTCCCTTTGAAATCTGACCCTAGACAAGGATGCCCTCTCTTACCACTCCTATACAACATAGCATTGGAAGTTCTAGCCAGAACAATCAGATAAGAAAAAGAAATAAAGGGTATTCAGTTAGGAAAGGAGGAAGTCAAATTGTCTCTATTCAAAGATGACATGATTGTATATTTAGAAGACTCCATTGTCTCAGTCCAAAATCTCCTGAAACTGATAAGCAACTTCAGCAAAGTCTCAGGATACAAAATCAATGTGCAAAAATCACAAGCATTTCTATATACCAATAACATACAAAACGAGAGCCAAATCAAGAGTGAATTCCCATTCACAATTGCTACAAAGAGAATAAAATACCTAGGAATACAACTAACAAAGGATGTAAAGGACCTCTTTAAGGAGAACTGTGAACCATTGCTCAAGGAAATAAGAGAGGACACAAACAGATGGAAAAACATTCCATGCTCATGGTTAGGAAGAATCTATATTGTGAAAATGGCCATACTGCCCAAAGTAATCTATAGATTCGATGCTATCGCCATCAAGTCACCTATGACCCTCTTCACAGAACTGGAGAAAACCACCTTAAACTTCATATGGAACCAAAAGAGAGCCTACATAGCCAAGACAATCCTAAGCAAAAAGAAGAAGCTTGAGGCATAATGCTACCTGATTTCAAACTATACTACAAGGCTACAATAATCAAAATAGCATGCTACTGGTAACAAAACAGAGATATAGACCAATGAAACAGAACAGCCTCAGAAGCAATGCCATACATCTACAATTATCTGACCTTCAACAAACCTGACAAAAACAAGCAATGGGGAAAGGATTCCCTGTTTAATAACTGGTGTTGGAAAAACTGGTTAGCCATGTATAGAAAGCAGAAACTGGACCCCTTCCTGATACCTTACACTAAAATAAACTCCAGATGGGTTAAAGACTTAAATTTAAGACCTAACGCCATAAAAACCCTAGAAGAAAACCTAGGCAAAACCATTTAGAACACAGGCATAGGCAAGGACTTCATGACTAAAATACCAAAAGCATTGGCAACAAAAGCCAAAATAGACAAATGGGAACTAATTAAACTCCAGAGCTTCTGTATAGCAAAAGAAACAATCATTAGAGTGAACTGACAACCAAAAGAATGGGAAAAAGGTTTTTGCAGTCTACCCATCTGACAAAGGGCTAATATCCAGAATCTACAAAGAACTAAAACAGATTTACAAGAAAAACACAAACAAGCCCATTCAAAAGTGGGTGAAGGATATGAACAGACACTTTTCAAAAGAAGACATATATGAGGCCAGCAAACATATGAAAAAATACTCATCATCACTGATTATTAGAGAAATGCAAATCAAAACCACATGGAGATACCATCTCATGCCAGTTAGAATGGCGATCATTAAAAAATCTGGAGACAACAGATGCTGGAGAGGATGTGGAGAAGTTAATTTACACTGTTGGTGGGAGTGTAAATTAATTAGTTCACCCATTGTGGAAGAAAGTGTGGTGATTCCTCAAGTATCTAGAATCAGAAATGCCATTTGACCCAGCCATCCCATTACTGGGTATATATCCAAAGGATTATAAATCATTCTACTATAAAGACACATGCACACATATGTTCATTGCAGCACTGGTTACAATAGCAAAGACCTGGAACCAACCCAAATGCCCATCAATGATAAACTGGACAATGAAAATGTGGCATATATACACCATGGAATACTATGCAGCCATAAAAAATGATGAGTTTGTGTCATCATTTTTATCTATAGAAATGATATGTCACTAATTACTTACTATATAGAAAGTTAGATATTTTAGTGCCACTAAATATATCACTTATATATTATAAGTGATAATCATGTATATAGAATAAGTGACATAACATTTATATAGAATAAGGGAGGGTAATATTTAAAATGAAAGGGCTCCTTGTACAGGTGGCATATATACGGAGTCTGGAATGACAAGGAGAAGCAGTTATACAAATACCTTGGTAGAAAAATCTTGAATAAAGATTGTAAAACAAGAACTAAAGCCCTGATGTAGTTTTCTCTTATAAACCAAAAATAAAATAACAAGCCATATCAAGCATATAATGAATGAAGGAATGAACAGTACTAAGTAAAACAGAAGAGTTACTTAGTGACAGGGTTATTCAGAATTTGCAGATCATGGTAAGGCTTTTCAATTTGATTCTTAGTGGATTTGAAAATCTTTGAAAGGTTTAAGCAGGAAGTTAACATGATTAGATTTACATGGTTATATAAAAAGATTACTCTGGTTACTTTGTATAGAATGAATTACTGTGAACTGGTGGTAATGGGGGACTAGAAATGGAAGACCAATTAAGGCTATCATGACAACTCAGATAAGAGATAAGAATGGCGTGTGCAAAAGTGTGACACTGGACATGGAAAGAAGTATATGGATTCGGTACTATTTAGAAGGTAGAATCACTAGGATTTTCTGATGAGTTAGAAGTATGTATGTGTGTGGTATATATGTGTGTGAACTATGAGGAAAATAATAGAAACACAGATGCTTTCACATTTTCTGGCTTAAGCAAGTAATTGAAGGGTGCTGTTGCATTCTGAGATTAGTAAGGCTTGGAGAGGAACTAATTTGGAGGAAATCAAGAGTTTAATTTTAACATCCAATTTAAAATATCTGTGAGACGCATAAAGGATAGTAAAATAAGATATTGGATATAGGTATCTTGAGCCCAGGAGAAATTTCTGGGTTGGAGATATGCATTTAAAAATGAATCTCCATATAGTTAGTAATTGATGCTGTGGAAATTATTGACAACACCTAGAAAGAGAATAGATAGGGAAGAGAAGAAAACCCAGAATTGTATTTTAAGGGATTCCAACATGATAGAGGTCTTTTGGAGGAGAAGCCAAAAACAGAGCTGGAGGAATAGCTAGTGAGAGAGTAGAAAATCAGGCACGTATGTGGTGAAAACAGATAATACAGTATTGTATGGAAGGAGGAACAATAACATCTAATGGATATTGCTGAGGCATTGAGAAAGATGAAGACATAACATTTATTGCTTTTAGCAACATAAAAGTCTCACATACATGGTAACACAATTTTTGAAATTAAATAAAGCATAATTGTGACTGAAAGTAAAATAAGCATCCTTGTGACAAGAAATTGAAAGGAAATACAATGTAGAGGGTCAGGCCAAATCCACAGACCCATGAGAGATGTGTTCCTGCAATGCAATGAAAGAATATTGTCCTGCAGCTGAGATATGGATATTAGAGCCAGTCATACCTGAAGCCAGGAGATGAAGTAGGGCCCCTCACAGATGCAAAGATGCTGAGAAGCTTATTTTTGACATTATAGTTGTTTGATTAGAAGCTATGGGTATAGGGAACATGTAAAGTTCCAGAAAGTTAACCAAACTCTTCACTGGTTCATTTATGGAGTTTAATATCACTACAAGACTGGAAACATTAGCAGTGATTATAAGACATGATTTTGCACTGAAGGTCTGAGCCATGCAAAGGCAAACACAAAAATGACTGGAAAGGAAGGGATGTATAGAAAGAGTAAGGTGGGTCTAAAGAGGGAAAAAATATAAACATAAAACCTCTCAAACAAAATGAAAGTATAAACAAAAATTATAAATCATATGAAATAATACTAAAAGTGTCAGCCAATAATTAGAACACAAATTTACTCCAGATAAAATACATTTCATTAAATAGTAAGATATAATAATAGAATATATTCGTTGAGTTTTTGAAGAGATAAATATAAACGGTAGTTAGAAAAAGCAACTGAAAATCAAAACAAGTAGAAATGAAACTATAATAGGTATTCAGAAAACATAAATATCTTGATAATAAATGATTAAATCACTGAAGTAAAACAAAACTAATTAGTTGGGTTAAACTCTAGGCCAGACACTTCTAGTTGTGAGGAGTATTAGTGACTTGGACGACAGTATTGCGGTATTACTTAGAATACTGTTCAAGAGTTCAAAGAGATTAACAGCAGAGTTCTAGTCTGGATGTCAGTAAGATGTCAGAATAAGATTTTCCCATGCTTGTCCTCCTGCACCCTATATGAAAATCTACTCTTATAAGAGATAAGAAGACCAGGTAAGACATTATAACACCTAGGTGTAGCACAAAAATAAGAAAAGGTGCATTGAAGAGGATATGAGCGACAGTTTTACATTTTCTGCATCATACTTCCCCTAAGCCCTAGGTAACATATTCTAGAGAGATACACCCTCTGTATGAAGGAAGAAAATGCAAGTGAACAATGCAGTTTGCCTCAGATTCCAGCACTGGGCCTGCGCCAGTAAAACCCAGCACTTGGCCAACCCCGAACCCAAGGCCCAATACTTCAGGTTTTAATTGTAGACTGAGTCTCTAGGTTCACCCTGGTGCCAAACCAGATCCCGCAGCCCTGAGCATCACACATGCCTGGCAGACTTGGTCTTAGGGCCTGGAATACTGCCAGATAAAACCTTAGGCTCCAGATTGTCCCCCACACCAGGCTGGCTTCTATGGCCCCAGGCTTCAGGCCCACTCCACACTAGTCTCACCCACTCAGCCCTAGGCATTAAGGCAGAAGCTGGAGACTCAGCCTTCAGGCCACCTCTGCCGATACAGACTCCAGACCCACCTGGCGCCAGGACAGGCCCTATAGCCCCAGACTTTAAGACCAACCCACAGGTTCCAGACCAGTCCAGAATTATATTAACTCTCATAGTTCCAGGCTTCATGTCTACCCCAGCACCACGTTGGCACCACTGACCTCAAGCCTGAGGATGACACTTATGCACACAGACTCCAGGCCCACCCAGTGTCATGTTAGACCCCGCAGCACTGCTTTAGAGGCTGGCCCATATAGCTCCAAATTCCAGCAGACTCTGGAGCTAGGCTCATCTCAGTAGATTCCAGGGCTGGGTCAACCGCTATGGACCCAGAATCCAGGATAGCCCATGTAGACCCAGGTTCCAGGCCTGTTTCCATAGTCATACAACCCAGGGTAGCCCTTGTGAACCTAGCCTTCAGGCTAGCATGCACACAACAAGCCTCTAGGTTTATGCCAAGGGCCGCAGGCCCCAGGCCAGCCCCCATGGCTCTGGACATCAGGCCAAACAGCAGCAGTAATTTCAGGCTTCGTGCCAGTAATGCAGATGCAGGCTTTACACCTGCTTCAGCACCAGGCCATCCTGAGGCTTCAGGTTGATTCCCATGGCCCCAGGAGCCAGTGGGCACAAGGTCCAGGCCTGCTTCAGCAACCAAAAGTCCAGGCCCACATCAGTAGACCCTGGTGCCAGTCTTGTCCCAAGCACTTAGGATCCAGTTATACCCAGGAAGTCCTAGGTTTTAGGTTAGCCTCATTCCCCACAGAACAAGGAACTAGGTTCACATTCATGGACTCAGTCTCCAGCATACCCCAGTGCCATGCCAGGCCAGGCCTCATGGACTCAGGCTCCAGGTCAATCTCAATGCCTGGCTGATCCTTGCAGACTCAGGTATAAGGCCTACCCAAGTGCCATGTCAGCCCATCTCACCCAGGTTTAAAGATAGCCCCCATGAATACAAACTTCAGGAACCCCTCCCCTGCAAACCAGTACCACTGCAGTGAATCCAGACTCCAGACCTAATCTTGTGGAATAGGCACCAGGCCCACCAAACTGCTGCCCTAGGCACCAGGTCAACCTGCTTGAACTCCAGCAGCAAGCCCATCCATGGATCAGGCCAGATGGCCTCCCCAGAATTTCCAGACTGCCTGACCAATTAAGGACTTTCCCATGCAAAGCCAGTCTGCAAAGATAGAATAGAGACTTACTTCTTCAGATCTACAGACACCAACACATAGCCACAAAGATTAGCAACAATCAGGGAAGCATTGCACAACAAAAGAAACAAAGTAACGCAGCAGATTTTTTTTCTAAATGTCCCCCAAGATGGCTACCTAGAAGCATTTCTAGCATGTCTCACCCTTTTAGAAGAATCAGAACAGTTTGTAGGAAATCACACTTTGAATATATTATCCAAGGGGGAGCATATGAATTCCCAGAAAAGCCAAAGGAATCTCCAAAACTGAGAAAGAAGGAAAAAAAAAAAAAAAAGCAGGCAGCTTATATTACCATGACAGACCAAGAACCAAGAATGAATCCCCAATACAAACACAAGAGAGGGTGAGTGAGTGTCTTTTCTGCAGTCCATTTTTTCCCTGGGAAATTTTACAACCCAGCTGTGAGAGTGCAACTTGATTCTTTCAAAGCCTGAATCTAACTTAGGCAGTGGATGGCTCATGCCCTGAAACCCAAGCAGCTACAGTAAGACACTGTTCTTGATCCTAGCTGTTAACAAACTGTGCATGGTCCCAGGAACCAGTGGTGCTAGTCCAGGCATTAGGAAAACTTAAGCTGTAGTTTATGAAGCCTAGGCTTGAGTGGAGGATGGGGTCTCACAACCAGGACTGAGAAGAAAACATGGCATACACCCCAGCTGCTGGCATACATCCCAGCTGCTAGCATACTCCAATGAACTAAGCAGGATGAGAGTTATCACAGAGGCCTGAGCTTGAGTTGGGTGAAGGCTCCTATAGCTAGGGCTTAGTTATGGACTAGGAGCAGACTGTCTGGTCTGACTGAACAGCCAACTCAACTGTGACAGGTGGGACAGGGGAAGGAACCCCACAAGGACTGGGGTGGAAGAAGGCCACAGTCCTCCAACCGCTGGCCAAAACTGTTGCCACTGGGATAGCCGACATGCTCCCTGTAGCGGGACCTCAGTGCAGCAGTGATAATAGCTCACCCAAGCATGTCCCCAGAGGCCTGAGTACCTCCATACTTGCCTCTTCCGTCACAGTTGGTGCATGCCCTTGCCACTGGGGGACCTGAATGCAAGCTTGTCCAGTTTGGCTCCACCCAACTTTGCTTCCCCCTAAGACAGAGTGTGGGATTCCACAACACAATCCACCAACTAGGATACATGAGCACGCCTCCTGGGGGACAAAGGTTAGGAATTTACATCCTACTGTTATCACCTTGGGTGGCTCAAACCTGAAAGGGCCACCTACTGGCCTAGGGGCTAGCCCACTTTATCAACTGCCACCACTGACAACGCAAGAGCACAGCACTTGGGAAATAGAAGAGCATATCACCATCACCGCTACAACCATCAACTATGCCAGCCTGGCTTCCCAGGAGCGTGAGAGCCTGCTCAACTACTTGGTATACTGCTTCTACAACCAGCATCATAGAAAGCCACTCAGATGCCTAAGGATTGGCCTGCCTGGAACTATTAACAAAAGTGTCACTGTACACTGCCCCAGGTCACAAGAATAAACATACATAGTCCATCAGCATCACCTTTGAAACCTGCGGAATTTGTCAATTTAATCCCCAGCACAATTTCACCACAGTCTCCACCAATAGCCACACCCTAATAAACTGAGGAGAAAGAAATCCTACAGAGACTGTATCACTGCACACCCCCAAAACAAAGCCAAAGGCCCATACCCAACAAACATAATAGTCACATCTTCAAAAAAATTATCCTTATCAACAAAACTAAATGCAAAAGTGAAAGAAGCAACTATGACAACAGATGTGGAGATATCAAAGACACAGGATAAATGAGAAACAAGATAATATGACACCCAAAAATCACTACAATAATTATACAGCAATAGATTCTGATGTAAAAGAAGTCCTTAAAATCCAAGAGAGTATTGTTTGTAACACAAAGGATAAATGGTTGAGAGGCTGGATACCCTGTTTTATATGATGTGATTATCATACATTGAATGCCTGTATCAAAACATCTCATGTACTCCATAAATCTATACACTATGTACTCACAATAATTAAAATAATTTGTTTTAAATAATCCAAGATAAATAATTTAAAATATTGATTTTAAAGAAACTCAGTGAGATGCAAGAAAAATCTATAAAACAGTACAAAAAAACTCAGAAAATCAATTTAGGATATTAAGAAATTTATCAAGGAGATATGTGTATTAAAAACAAACATAAATTCTGAAACTAAAAATTTAATTTAAGGAAATAAAAGATGCATTTTAGAACTTCATCTATATACTAGACCAAGCATAATAAATAATTTCAGAAATTGAAGACAGTAGTTTTGAAAAAATTCAGTGAGACAAAAATAAAGAAAAACAGGAATAAACACATTTGGGACTACATAAAACAACGGAATGTACTAATTATTGATATTCCTGAGGGTGAAGAGCTTAGAAATCATAATAAAATAATAGATGAAAATTATTCAATGCACCCAGATTTATAGAACAAATATTACTAGAAATAAAGATATAAATACACAGCAATATAGTAGCAGTGAGGATCTTCAACATCCCGCTTAAAGCATTAGACAGATTATGAAGACAGAAAATCAACACAGAAACATTGGACTTAAATTGGAAAACAATTGGGCCTAGCAGACATTTACAGTATATTCTATCCTGTGATGGTTAATATTGATTACCAACTTGATTAGATTGAAGGATATAAAGTATTATTCCTGGGTGTGTCTGTGAGGGTGTTGCCAAAGGAGATTAACATTTGAGTCAGTGGACTGGGAAAGGCTGTCAGGATAACCAGAAAAAGAGTAGGCAGAAGAATGTGGACTGATTTTCTCAGTCTTGTGGCATCTTTCTCCCATGCTGGATGCTTCCTGCCCTTGAACGGAAGACTCCAAGTTCTTCAGCTTTTGGACTTTGGGCTTGCGAGTGATTTGACAGGGGCTCTTGGGCCTTTGGTCACATACTGAAGATTGTACTCTCAGCTTCCCTATTTTTGAGGTTTTGGCACTCGGACTGGCTTCATTTCTCCTCAGCTTGCAGATGGCCTGTTGTGGGACTTCACCTTGTGATTGTGTGAGTTAATTATCCTAATAAACTCTCCTTCGTGTATGCATCTATCCTATTAGTTCTGTGCCTCTAGAGAAGCTTTACTAATACAACCCCAAATCCGAAGACTATACATTCTTTTTATTATCTCGAGGAACATTCTATAAGATAAGATATATGTTAGGACATAAAAGAAGCATTAGCAAATTTTTTTAAATAATCATTTCAAGTATCTTCTCAGTCCAGGTTGGAATAAAACAAAAAAAAAAATTACCAAGAGAAACTTCAGAAATTATATAAATACATGGAAATTAAGCATTACTCTTGTGAATGATTATCAGGCCAATGAAGAAATTAGAATGAAATTTCAGCATAGTTTTGAAAGCAATGAAAACGTAAACACAACATACCAAAACTTAAAAGAGATAGCTAAATCAGAGCTAGGAGGTAAGTTTATAACATTAAATGACTACAACAACAAAGTAGAAATATTACAAATGAACAATCAGATTACAAATGAAAAACATAATTATGCACATCAAGGAATTAAAAAAGCAAGAATAAACCAAACCCAAAATCAGCAAAAGGAAAGAAATAACAAAGATTAGAATAAAACAACATTGAAATAGAGAAAATGAAAGCAATACAAAAGATCAAAGAAATGAAAGTTTGTTGCTCAAAAGATAAACAAAATGGATAAACTACTAGGTAAATTAAGCAAGAAAGTAGAAGTTCCAAATAACATCAAAAAGAAAAATAAGAAATTACAACTGATGTCACAGAAACACAAAAGCTCATCAGAGACTAATATGAGCAACTATATGCTTCAAACTAGCAAGCCTACAGGAAGTAGATAAATTCTTGGAAATACACATCATCCCAAGATTGAATCAGTAGTAAAAATTCTCCCAAAAAGAAAAATCCCAGGACCAGAGGGAATCATAGCCAAATTCTACCAAATGTTAAAAGAAGAACTGGTACCACTTTTTCCCAAACGGTTCCAAAAAAATGAAGCAGACTGAATTCTTTCTAACTCATTCTATGAGGCCGTCATTACCCTGAAACCAAAAGCAGACAAGGAAAAAACAAAACTACAAAAGAAAACTACAGATCGGTATCCCTAATGAACATGGATACAACAGTCCTCAACAAAATACTCACAAATTGAATCCAAGTGCAAATCAAAAAGATAAGATTTCTATCAAGTGCATTTTATACCAGGGATGTAAGATGACTCAACATACACAAATCAATAAATGTGATTCACTATATAAACAATTAAGGACAAAAACCTTATGGTCATCTCAACTAATATAGAAAAAAATTCAACATCTATTTATCACAGAAGCCTTAAAAAAACTAGATATAGAAGGAACATACCTTGAAATGGTAAATACCATATATGAGAAAGCCACAGCCCACATCACACAGAAGGTAGAAAAGTTAAAAACATTTTTTCTAAGAACTGGAACATGACGCAGATGCTCACTTTCAACACTTCTATTCAACATAGTATTGGACATCCTAGCCAGAAAAAAATAAGGCAACAGAAAGAATTAAAAGGTGTTCAAATTTGAACAAAGCCAAACTACTCCTGTTCTCTGATAATATGATCTTGTATGTATAAAAGCCTAAACATTAGCAGAAGTGTCCTAAATTTGATAAATAAATCCCATAAACTTGCAGAATAAAAGTGAATGTACAAAAATAAATAGTGCTTCTATATTTCAAATCAACCTAGTTGGAAAGAAAATCAATAGGCAGTCATACCTACTAAAAATATAATATGTATGAACATATTTATCTAAAGAAGTGAAAGATTTCAACAATGAAAAGTACGAAACACCGAATAAAGAAATTGTAGATAACAAAAGCAAGTAGAAAAACATTCCATGCTTAGAGATTGGAAGAATTAAAATAGTTAAAATGATATTCATTTATTTATAAAGCTTAATCTTACTTGTTATAAAATACAATACTGTCCAAAACAATCTACAGAGTCAATGCAATCCCTATCAAAATACCACTATTATTTTTCACAGAATTACAGCAAACAATCTTAAAATACATCTGGAACCAAATAGAAGCCTGAATAGCTGCAACAACTCTAAGCAAAAATAACAAAACTTGAGGCATCCCATTGTCTAATCTCAACTTATATTATAAGAACATAGTAGCCCAGCACTATGGTACTGGTATAAAAATAGACACATAAATCAGTGGAACAGAATAGAGAACCCAGAAATAAAGTCACATATTTATAGCAAACTTATCTTTGACAAAGCCAAAAAGAACATACATTGGGAAAAGGACACCTATTTCAATAAATGGATCTGGGAAAATTGTTTAAATAAAACTGGACCTCTATTTTCACCATATATAAAATTAACTCAAGATTAATTCAAGACTTAAGTGTAAGATCAATTAATACAAAAATGCTAGAAGAAAACTTATGGAAAACTCTTCTGGACATTGGTCTTGGCAAATAATTCATGACTATACCTCAAAAGCACATATATTAAAAAACAAAATAGACAACTAGGACTTGATTAAAGAGCTTCTTCACAGAAAAATTAATCACAAATTTTCTGCACAGTAAAGTAAGTACTCAACAGTGTGAGCATATAACCTGCAGAAGGGAGAAAATGTTTGCAGTCTGACAGGAGACTCATATTTATAATATACAAGGAATTGAACAATTCAACAACAGTAATAAACCAAGTAATTCCATTAAGAATTTGATAAAGGATCTAAATAGAAGTTTTTTCAGAAGAAGACATGCAAATAGCCAAAAGACATGTAAGAAAATGCTCAACATTACTGATCATCAGAGAAATGCAAATTAAAACCCCACTGAGATATCATCTTACATCAGTCAGAATGGTTATTATAGGAATTTCAAAAATTAACAGATGTTAGAAAGGATGTAGAGAAAAGGGAATGTGTATACACTGTCTCTGAAAATGTAGATTAATATAACCAATCCCTTCCCCATCCCTGTGTGTAAATTAGACATACCTATCCCTGTCCCCATCACTGGTGGTGGTCTTTATCTGCCCTGGTAGCCAAAGACAAAGGTCATAATCTCTTGGGAGCTCAATGGCCCTGCCCACCAACTGAGAAACCTGAATATTTAACCAGGTGTCCATAGGGCAAGTTTACATCCCCCTATAGAACCACAGCTGATGCGCCCACCTTCTGGCTTGAGGCCAACCAACACAAAACCAGTGCACTAAACAAAAACACAACACAGGATGCTTACAGGGTTCATTTCACTCCCCGGTCACTTCCACCAGAGCAGGTGCTGGTATCCACAGATGCATGACCTGATGATGGATCACATCACAGAACTTATTGCAAACACTCCCCAGTACTAGATGAACGCATGGTATCTCTACTGGGTGGCTAGATCCAGAAGAGCAAAATCAGTCACTACAGTTTGACTTCTAGAAAGCCCCATTCCTAGGGGAAGGGGGGGAATATCACATCAAGGGTATACCCCATGGAACATAATAATCTAGACAGTAGTCTATGAATCCCAGACCTTCCCTCTGACATAGTCTACCCAAATGAGAAGAAACCAGAAAAACAATTCTGCTAATATGACAAAACAACATTCTTTAACAGTCCCCAAATTTATACCAGCTGACCAGCAATTGATCAAAATGAAGGTGAACTCTCTGAATGGCCAGATAAAGAATTCAGAAGAGTCAATTATTTTATTTTTTATTTTTATTGTACTTTGGGCTCTGGGGTACATTTGCACATCCTGCATCCTGCAGGATTGTTGCATAAGTACATACATGACACATCCCACCCCCGCATCACCTACATCAAGTATTTCTCCCAGTGTTATACCTCCCCATCCTCCCCACCCCCCATTGTCCCTCCCCTCCCCTACCCTCCACCTCTGCACCTAGCCCAGTGAGTGTTGTAACCTTCCCTGTGCCCAAGTGTTCTCATTGTTCATCACCCTCTTATGAGTAAAAACATGCTGTGTTTGGTTTCCTGTTCTTGTGTCAGTTTGCTGAGAATGATGGTTTCTAGATTTATCCATGTCTCTACGAAGGACATAAACTTGTCATTTTCCATGGCTGCATAGTATTCCATGGTGTATATGTGCCACATTTTCTTTGTCCAGTCTATCATTGATGGGCATTTGGGTTGATTCCAGGTCTTTGCTATTGTAAACAGCACCGCAAAGAACATATGTGTACATGTGTCTTTATAATAGAACAATTTATAATCCTTTGAGTACATACCCAGTAATGGGATTGCTGGGTCAAATGGAAGTTCTAATTCTAGATTCTTGAGAAATTGCCACACTGTCTTCCATAATGGTTGAACTAATTTGCACTCCCACTAACAGTGTAAAAGTATTCTTTTTTCTCCACATCCTCTCCAACATCTGTTGTCTTCAGATTTTTTAATGATCACCATTCTAACTGGCATGAGATGGCATATCAATGTGATTTCAATTGAATTTCTCTAATGACCAATGATGATAAGCATTTTTTCATATGTTTGTTGGCCACATAAATGTTTTCTTTTGAAAAGTCTCTGTTCATATCCTTCACTCACTTTTGAATGGGCTTGTTTGTTTTTTTCTTGTAAATCTACTTTAATTCTTTGTAGATTCTGGATATCAGCCCTTTGTCAGATGGGTAGATTGAAAAAAAATTTTACCATTCTGTTGGTTGCCAGTTCACTCTAATGATTGTTTCTTTTGCTCTGCCAAAGCCCTTAAGTTTAATTAGATCCCATTGGTCTATTTTGGCTTTTGTTGCCATTGCTTTTGGTGTTTTAGTCATGTAGTCCTTGCTTGTGCCTATGTCCTGAATGGTGTTGCCTAGGTTTTCTTCTAGGGTTTTTATGGTGTTAGTTCTTATGTTTAAATCTTTAATCCATCTGGAGTTAATTTTTGTATAAGGTGTAAGGAAGGGATCCAGTTTCAGCTTCCTGCATATGGCTAGCAGATTTTCCCAGCACCATTTATTAAACAGGGAATCCTTTCCCCATTGCTTGTTTTTGTCAGGTTTATCAAAGACAAGATGATTGTAGATGTATGCTGTTGCTTCTGAGGCCTCTGTTCTGTTCCATTGGTCTATATCTCTGTTTTGGTACTGGTAGCATGCTGTTTTGATTACTGTAGCCTTATAATATAGCTTGAAGTCAGGTAGGGTGATGCCTCCAGCTTTGTTCTTTTTGCTTAGGATTGTCTTGGCCATGTGGGCTCTCCTTTGGTTCCATATAAAGTTTAAAGTGGCTTTTTCTAGATCTGTGAAGAAGGTCAATGATAGCTTGATGGGGATAGCATTGAACCTATAGATTATTTGGGCACTATGGCCATTTTCACAATATTGATTCTTCCTAACCATGAGCATGGAAAGTTTTTCCATCTTTTTGTGTCCTTTCTTATTTCCTTGATCAGTGGTTTGTAGTTCTCCTTGAAGAGATCTTTTACATCCTTTGTTAGTTGTATTCCTAGATATTTTATTCTCTTTGTAGCAATTGTAAATGAGAGTTTGCTCATGATTTGGCTCTCTGTTTGTCTGTTATTGGTGTATAGGAATGCTTGTGATTTCTGCACATCGATTTTGTATCCTGAGACTTTGCCGAAGTTGCTTATTAGCTTGAGGAGGTTTTGGGCTGAGAGTCGATTATTAAGCTACTCAAGGAGGCACCAGAGAAAGGTGAAGTCCAACTTAAGTAAATTTACAAAAAAAAAAAAAAAAAAAAAAACATGGTATAGAATATAAAAAGAAAAGTCTTCAGTGAAATAAAGAGCTAAAGTAATAAATGGTCAGAACTTCTGGAAATCAAGGACACACTTAGAAAAATGTAAAATGCACTGGAAAGTCTCAGCAATAGAATCAAAGAAGCAGAAGACAGAATTTCAGAGCTCAAAGACAAAGCTTTCAAATTAACCCAATCCAACAAAAACAACAAAGAATAAAATAAAAATGAACAAAGCCACCAGGAAGTTTGATACTATGTTGAATGTCCAAACCTAAAAATAATTCATGTACCTGAGGAAGAAAAATCTAAATGTCTGGAAAACATATTTGAAGGAATAATCTAGGAAAACTTCCCTGGCCTTGCTGTAGATCTAGACATCCAAATACAAGAAGCTCAAAGAACACCCAAGAAATTTGTCACAGAAGATAATCACCTAGACCATAGTCATCAGGTTCTCTAAAGTCAATATGAAGGAAAGAATTTTAAGAGCTGTGAGGCAAAAGCATCAGGTAACTTAGAAAGAAAAGCCTACCAGATTAATAACAGATTTCTCAGGAGAAACCCTACCAGCTAGAAGGGATTGTGGTCCTACTTTTAGCCTCCTTAAACAAACAATTATAAGCCAATAATTTTGTGTCCAGGGAAATTAAGCTTCATAAATGAAGGAAAGATACAGTCTTATTTAGAGAAACAAATGCTAAGTGAATTCACGACTAACAAGCCAGCATTATAAGAACTGCTAAAAGAAGCTCTAAATCTTGAGGCAAATTCTCAAAATATGCCAAAATAGAACCTTCTTAAAGTAGAAATCTCTCCAGACCAAAAAAAAAAAAAAACCCAACACACATGGTTTTCAGGCAAAAAATAGCATGATGAATAGAATAGTACCTCACATTTTAATAATAACATTGAATGTATGTGACCTAACATTGAATGTATGTGACCTACATGCTCCACTTAAAGGATACAAGATGGAAGAGTGAATAAGAATTCATCAACCAAGTTTCTATCGTCTTCAGAAGATTCACATAAAACGTAAGTATTCTCATAAACTTAAGGTAAAGGGGTAAAAAAGATATTCTATGCAAATGGACACCAAAATAGAGCAGAAGCAGCTTTTCTCATATCAGACAAAACAAACGTTAAAGTAATAAGAGTTAAAAAAACACAGAGAGACATTATATAATGATAAAAACACTAGTAAACAGGAAAATACAATTCTAAATATATATGCAACTAACACTAGAGCTCCCAAATTTATAAAAGACTTACTACTAGGCCTAAGAAATAAGATAGATACCAACACAGTAATAGTGGGGTACTTCAGTCCTCACTGACAGCACTAGGCAAATCAAGATAGAAAGTCAACACAGAAATAATGGACTTAAAGTATACCCTACAACAAACGGACTTAACTGATATTTACAGAACATTCTACCCAACAACTGCAGAATATACATTTTTAAAAATCAGCACTTGATACATTCTCCAAGATAGACTGTATAATAGACCACAAAACAAGTCACAGTAAAATTAAGAAAATTGAAACTAGGTCCAGTGCTCTCTCAGACCACAGTGGAATAAAATTGGAAGTAATCTCCAAAAGGAACACTCAAGACTATGCAAATACATGGAAATTAAAAAAAACCTTCTCCTGAATGATCATTGGATCAACAATAAAATCAATGTGAATGTTAAAAAAATTTAATAATAGTGACACAACCTATCAAAACCTCTGGGATAGAGCAAAAGCAGTGCTAAGAGGAAAGTTCATAGCATTAAATGCCTACATCAAAGTCCGAAAGAGCACAAATAGACAATCTAAGGTCATACCTCATAGAACTGGAGAAACAAGAACAATCCAAACTCAAACCCAGAAGGAGAAAAGAAATAATGAGGATCAGTGCAGAGCTAAATAAAATTCAAAAAAACAAAGGCAATGCAAAAGATAAATAAAACAAAAAGGTGGTTCTTTGAAAAGATAAATAAAATTGATACATCATTAGTGAGATTAACTAAAAATCTGACAAATAACAAGCAGCAAAATTGAAATAGTAATTTAAAAAATGCAAACAAAAAGAAAAGTCTGGGACCAGACGAATTCACAGCTGAATTTTATCAGATATTCAAAGAATTGGTACCAATCCTATTGACACTATTCCAAAAGATAGAGAAAGAGAGAATTCTACCTAAATCATTCTATGAAGCCAATATCACCCTAATACCAAAACCAGGAAAGGACATAACAAAAACAATGAAGAATACAGGCCAGGAGTGGTGGCTTATGTCTGTAATCCCAGCACTTTGGGAGGCTGAGGCAGGTGGATTACCTCAGGTCAGGAGTTTGAGACCAGCCTGGCCACAATGATGAAACCCCCATCACATCACTACTAAAAATACAAAAAATAGGTGGGCGTGGTGGTAGACACCTGGAATCCCAGATACTTGGGAAGCTGAGGCAGAAGAATTGCTTGAACCAAGGAGGTGGAGGTTGCAGTAAGTGGAGATTGTGCCACTGCACTCCAGTCTGGGTGACATATCAAGACTCCACCTCAAAAAAAAAAAAAAAAAAAAAAAAAAAAAAAAAAAAAAGAGAGAGAGAGAATACAAACACACTAATCAAATCCAACAGCACATGAAAAAGATTATCCACCATGGTCAAGAGGGTTTCATACCAGGGATGCAACAATGGTTTAACATATGTAAGTCAATAAATGTGACACACCACACAAACAGAATTAAAAACAAAAATAACATGATCATTTCAACTGAGAGAAAGGAGAATAGACTCAAAGTCAGGCAAGCAAATTTTATTAACATGCTGGGTTGCTCCATAACAATCAGAGGAAGCAGCCCCGAGCTTACAAAACGCGAGTTTATATGGGGTGAGAGGGGCATAAGGTAGCAGGCACAGAGGTAGTTTGTTAACTTACAACAGACCTACAATACATCATCCTGTGACTTTTGTGGTGGCAGTCTTTAAAAAAAGGCAGAAATCAGGATTTTTTTACAGATACGTGTCAAAAAGGAATTTACAAGTATGGATAACCAACATATGTTTTCCCTGCCGTCCCTCAAGCTGCCTGTTCTGCCGAGATAGCTGTAATTAGGCTCTGCTTAATTGTAGCACGTCTGGCAGCCTTGATGTGGTGCCTAGGCAGGGGTTCAGGAATGCAGCTGCAGAGCAATCAGAGAGAAGTGGGATCAGCCTGGCAGAGGCGGTTTTCTGAGGCAGCACAGCTCTGTCCCTAACAGAAAGGACATACCTTAAGGTAATAAAAGTCACCTATGAAAAACTCACGGCCAGCATTATACTAAATGGGGAAAGGTTGAAAGCATTTCCCCTGAAAACTGGAAGAAGACAAGGATGCCCACTTTTACCATTTCTATTTAACATGGTACAGGAAGAGCAATCAAACAATGGAAGGACATAAAGGGCATCCAAATGGGTAAAGAGGAAGTCAAACTGTAGATTTGACCCAGTATTTTTCCCTTATTCTGCTGAACATTCCTTATTGTTAACCTCCCAAACAGTTGACTTGAGGCAATTGATTAACTAAGGAATTGAGTCAAGCAAAGTTTTAAGATGATGGGCCTATTTTTGCACACCTGAAGGCAAATAAGATAACTTAAAAATCAACTGGGTATATTTTTTGTATGTTAAGAAATATCTAGCTCATTTTTAACAAAGCTAACATATTTATCAAATTTAAAATAAATTCCAAAAAAGTAAAATCTTACAGAGAGTAAATACAAATTTAGGCACATTTAATGCTCTACACAAAATATGTAAATTGCCTAACAAATGATTTTTTGTTGTTATTTTTGTTTAATTATGTTTACATTTGCTCAACATAAATGATAAAATGCTTGGGTAAAAAGTAAATGAGTTTCTACAAAATGATGTTATTTAGGTACTATCAGGGAGCTTCACACTCTCAGTAAATACTTTAATAAATGTCTTCAATTTTTCTGTTATATGCCAGGCAAAATCCTATACAATGAAATTCCTATTCTATGAATTTATACCTAAAGGTTATAGGCCCAGGGTGGTAAAGCAACAATCCAATTACCTCAGGCATCATGCTGTTGTGTGTCCTTTATGCTTTTTTTTTTCTTAGTCTGGCTTCTGGGAGCTGTTAGGTTCCTATGACTATTATCTGTAGTTTCCCCTTCCAGTGAAACTGAAGGGCATTATAGGAACAGTCACCAGGTCCTGGCCAGAGTTAATGCCAAGATCCAACAGAGTCAAGTCATGGAGGAGGAACCAGGCCAGGGTGCAAAATAAGATAATAAACAGGTTCCAACAGAATCTCTTTTGGATTTCCTGGCACTTTGGAATTTGCAAGAATATATCCACCTCTCTCACAAGTAAAGTGAAGTCCAGAAAACACTGTTACCTACACAAGCATCTTTCTGATTATTAGGACACTGCTTCAGCAACAGTCCAGGAGTTGATTTCTGGGGCAATGCCAACAACATCCACGGTAGTTCAAGAGCATGAACAGTCACCAAAGGAAAGAATGCCCCATAACTTTGCTGATATTATTATTGAAGCCAGTGTGTTGCTATTCAGCATGTTAGTTTCACAGATGCAGGAAATTCAGCATCTGAGTATTTGCCAGTCATAACACATAGGCCTCTCCACGTGCCTGTTTTTAATCTTACCAAAAAATTCCTCTTACAAGAGATTGTAAAGAAATGAAAGGTAAAAGTCAATATTAAATGAAGATAGAACAAGATTTTACTAGTGATCACTGCCATATTTGAAACAAAATTATAATGAAAAATTGAGGAAAAAATAATAAAATGGAAAGTATGGTGGCATCGTGGTATTTGAAAAGAAAATATTGAAAAGTTGCCCCAAATCATAGAAAATCCACGCATTTAAATATCCTTCAAATACTAAGCACTATATTAATAATTAAAGATAAATCTGTGTCTAGAAGTATTACAATAAAACAATCAAGTGAAGTCTTAAAAGCTAGCAAAAAATGAATAAATTACTTACAAACACTGTAATCAATTACTCAGCTAAACTGACATGCAAGTATGAAGACAAAATGAGACTTTTAAAAGATATTCCAAAAGCTGGAAGAATTTACCACTCAATTTTTGTACTTATTTAGTATAATAATTACATTTGTCAATTTTAAATATAATTATTACACTAAAGAAGTATACATTTGCCATATTTAAAAAGCAAAATTTAAAAGTTCATGTCATAGTAGGAAGACACATTGTGGGTTATTACATGAGTAGTCAAAATGCACTACAGTCTACTTCATGTTTGAAGCAGAATAGTAAAGTCATTGTTAGGCATATAGACTAAAATTAATATGAATGTATGTTTAAATTCATAATAACAACTGAAAGAATAATTATACATTGTATAACTTCTATGCAAACTTAGAAATTTATAAACTTGAAGGCAACTGACAACATTGTCGTGTTATCTATCACCTATCTATCTTTCTATTTATCTGTCTCTTTATGACCTTAAATTTGGAAATAGATTCTTAGATATGACACTAAAAGCACAAGCAACAAAAAAGAGAAATAAATTAGACTTACTAAACTGTTTCAAAATTTAAAACTTTTGTGCATCAAAAATCATTACAGAGAAGGTGAAAAATATAATTTATAAAATGGGAGAAAATATTTGCAAATCATACACCAGATGATAAGTCTATCATTCAGGATATCTAAACTCTTACAATTTAACAATGAAAAGAAAACCCCAATTTTAAAATGAGTAAAGGGATTGAACAGACATTTCTCCAGACTACTATACAAATGGCCAATAAGCACATAAAAAGATACCTAACTTTATTAGACATTAGAGAAATGAAAATAACAATTATAAAATATCACTTCACATCCACTAGGATGGCTATAATATAATTTTTTTTTGAGACGGAGTCTTGCTCTGACATGCATACTGGAGTGCAGAGGCATGATCTCGGCTCATTGCAACCTCTGCTTCCCTGGTTCAAGCAATTCTCTTGCCTAAGCCTCCCAAGTAGCTGGGACTACAAGTGCATGCCACCACACTGGCTAATTTTTTGTATTTTTAGAAGAGACAAGGTTTCACTGTGTTAGCCAGGATGGTCTCGATCTCCTGACCTCATGATCCACCCACCTCAGCCTCCCAATAATATAAAAATTTTTAACAAGAGTTGATGAAGATGTGAAGAAATTGAAACACTCATACTTTGCTGGTAGGAAACTAAAATGATTCCGCCACTGTAAAAATCGTTTTGGCAGTTCTTCAAATAGATAACAGAAATACCATATGACCCAGAAATTCTATTTCTAGATATATATGCAAAATAATTGAAAACAGGCATTTAAACAAAAACTTTTACATGAATGTTTGTAACTAGATTATTCACAATAGTCAAAGGTGGAAACAGCACAAATGTTCATATATGCAGATGCATAGATAAGCTAAAAGTGGTGTATACATACAAAGGACTGTTACTCAGCCGTTAAAACAATTGAAGTGCTAATATATGCTATAACATGAATGAACCTCCAAAACTTCATGGTAAAGAAAAGAAGCCAGACACAAAATGTTGTATATTATATGATTCCTTTATGTGAAACATCTAGGCTATGTGAACCCATACATTTAGACAGCAGAGTAGTGTTTGCCAGGGACCTGGGGGAAGAGGGTGACTGCTTAATAGGTACAGGGTTTCCTTTTGATTGATGAAAATATTTTGGAACTATATGGTGGTGATTACTGTAAAACATTGTGCATTTCTAAATGTCACTGAATTGTACACATGAAAGTGATCAATTTTATGTTATAGAATTTTATCTCCTTAAAAAATAAGCAGACCTATTTTTTAATTTCCAGGAGAAATGAACAAACTCACAATCAAAATAAAAATTTTTAACATACTTTCCCCCAAAACCGATCAACTGAGTGGCCAAAATATTAATAAGGATATATAATATTTTAAGAATAAAATTTCCAGATTAGAACTAATAATATTTATAGAGTCATGTATCCTAAAAGAGGATGTGCATTCTCTTTTAGTACACAAAGAACATTTATAAAGACAATGACTTAATGGAATTCTTAACACATTTCCAAAATCAAAATTGAGACCACATGCTCTAACATAATACTATTAAATTAGAAACTATCAAAAGTTAGTTAAAAATCTCTATATTTGAAAACTTAAAATTGTACTCTTATTTAACTCATAGTTTAAAAAGGAAAACATTGGGAAATAACAGGCTATTAAGAAACAAAGGGAAAATTGCTACCCATCAAAACTTGTAGTCAGCAGCTAAAGAGGCATGTAGAGGGTATATTTAGAAACTTCAATGCATTCATTTAAAAACACAAAGAGAGGCATTTCCTAGGTATTTTTTAAGGGTTTTTATGGTTTTAGGTCTTATGTTTAAGTCTTTAATACATCTTGAGTTAATTTTTCTATAAGATGTGCGGAAGGGGTCCAGTTTCAGTTTTCCACATATGGATAGCTAGTTTTTGCAACAACATTTATTAAATGGGGGTCCTTTCCCCATTGCTTGTTTTTGTCAGGTTTGTCAAAGATCAGATGGTTGTAGATGTCTGGTGTTATCTCTGGGGTGTCTGTTCTGTTCCATTGGCCTATATTTCTGTTTTGGTACCATTACCATGCTGTTTTGATTACTGTAGCCTTGTTGTATAGTTTGAAGTCAGGTAGCTTGATGCTTCCAGCTTTGTTGTTTTTTAGGATTGTCTTGGATATATGGGCTCTTTTTTTGGTTCAGTATGAAATTTAAAGTCATTTTGCTGGGTGCAGTGGCTCAGGCCTGTAATCCCAGCATTTTGGGAGGCTGAGGTGGGTGGATCACGAGGTCAGGAGATTGAGACCATCCTGGCTAACACAGTAGAACCCCTTCTCTACTAAAATTACAAAAAATGAGCCAGGCATGGTTGCAGCGCCTATAGTACCAGCTACCCGGGAAGCTGAGGTGGGAGAATCACTTGAACCCAGGAAACAGAGGTTGCAGTGAGCCAAGATGGTGCCACTGCACTCCAGCCTAGGCGACAGAGTCATTTTTTTCTACTTCTGTGAAGAAAGTCAATGATAGCTTGATAGAGATATCATTGACTATGTAAATTACTTTGGGCAGTATGGCCATTTTCATGATATTGATTCTTCCTGTCCATGAGCATGAAATGTTTTTCCATTTGTTTGTGTCCTCTCTTATTTACTTGAGCAGTGTTTTGTTGTTCTCCTTGAAGAGGTCCTTCACATCTCTTGTAAGTTGTGTTCCTAGGTACTTTATTCTCTTAGTAGCAATTGTGAATGGGAGTTTGCTCATGATTTGGTTTTCTGTTTGTCTATTAGTTGTATAGGAATGCTTGTGATTTTTGCACACTGATTTTGTATCCTGACTTTGCTGAAGCTGCTTATCAGCTTAAAAACATTATGGGCTGAGACGATGGGGTATTCTAAATATACAATCGTCATCTGCAAACAGAGACAATTTGACTTCCTCCCTTACTATTTGAATACCCTTGTTTCTTTCTCTTGCCTGATTGCTCTGGCCAGAATTTCCAATACCATGCTGAATAGGTGAGGTGAGAGAGGGAATCTGTGTCTTATGCAGCTTTTCAAAGGGAATGTTTCCAGTTTTTGCACATTTAGTATGATATTGGCTGTGGGTTCGTCATAAAAAGCTCTTATTTTGAGATACATTCCATCAATACCTAGTTTATTGAGAGTTTTTATCATGAAACAGTGTTGAAATTTATTGAAGGCCCTTTCTGCATCTATTGGGATAATCATGTGTTTTTTGTCATTGGTTCTGTTTATGTGATGGATTATATTTACTGATTTGTGTAAACTGATTTGTTGAACCAGCTTTGCATTCCAGGGATGAAGCTGACTTGGTTGTGGTGGATAAATTTTTTGATGTGTTGCTGCATTTGGTTTGCCGGTATTTTACTGAGGATTTTCCCATTGATGTTCATCAGGGATATTGACCTGAAATTTTCTTTTTTTTTTGTTTTATCTCTGCCACGTTTTGGTATCAGGATGATGTCGGCCTCATAAAATGAATTAGGGAGGAGTCCCTCTTTTTCTATTGTTTGAAATAGTTTCAGAAGGAATGGTACCAGCTCCTATTTGTACCTCTGGTACAAGGAGAATTCAGCTGTAAAACTGCCTGGTCCTGGGCTTTTTTGTTTTGTTTTGTTTTTGCTTTTGTTTTTGTTTTGTTTGTTTGTTTGTATGCCATTAATTCCTGCCTCAATTTCAGAACTTGTTATTGGTCTATTCACAGATTCAACTTCCTGGTTTAGTATTGGGAGGGTGTATGTGTCCAGAAATTTATCCATTTCTTCTAGATTTTCTAGTTTATTTGCGTAGAGGTGTTTATAGTATTCTCTGATGGTATTTCATATTTCTGTGGGATCAGTGGTGATATCCCCTTTTTAATTTTTTATTGTATCTATTTGATTCTTATCTCTTTTCTTTTTTATTAGTCTGGTTAGCAGTCTATGTATTTTGTTATTCTTTTCAAAAAACTTGCTCCTGGATTTATTGATTTTTTTTAAAGGTTCTAACAAACACCAAAAGCAATGGCAACAAAAGCCAAAATTGACAAATGGAATCTGATTGAACTAAAGAGCTTCTGCACAGCAGAAGAAACTATCATCAGAGTGAACATGCAACGTACAGAATGGGAGAAAATTTTTGCAATTTATCCATCCAACAAAGGGTTAATATCCAAAATCTGCGAAGAACTTAAACAAATTTACAAGAAAAAGACAATCAACCCCTTCAAAAAGTGGGTGAAGGATATGATCAGACACTTCTCAAAAGAAGACATTTATGTGGCCAACAAACATGAAAAAAAGCTCATCATCACTGGTCATTAGAGAAATGCAAATCAAAACCACGATGTTATACCATGTCAGCCAGTTAGACTGATGATCATTTAAAAAGTCAGGAAGCCACAGATGCTGGTGAAGATGTGGAGAAGTAGGAACACTTTTACCCTGTTGGTGGGAGTGTAAATTAGTTCAATCATTGTGGAAGATAGTGAAGTGATTCCTCAAGGATCTAGAACCAGAAATACCATATAACCAAGCAATTGCATTACTGGGTATATACCCAGAAGATTATAAACCATTCTACTATAAAGACACATATACATGTATGTTTATTGTAGCACTGTTCCCAACAGCAAAGACTTGGAACAAACTCAAATGCCCATCAATGATAGACTGGTTAAAACAAAATGTGGCACACATACACCATGGAATACTATGCAGCCATGAAAAGAGATGAGTTCATGTCTTTTACAGGGACATGAATGAAGCTGGAAACTCTCATTCTCAGCAAACTAACATAGGAACAGAAAATCAAACACCACATGTTCTCACTCATAATTGGGAGTTGAACAATGAGAACCCATGGGCACAGGGAGGGAAATATTACACACTGGGACCTGTTGGTGGGGTGGAAGGCTAGGGAACAGATAGCATTAGCAGAAATACCTAATGTAGATGATGGGTTGACGGGTACAGGAAACCACCATGACATGTATATACCTATGTAACAAACCTGCACATTCTGCACATGTATCTCAGACCTTAAAGTATATTAAAAAAAAAAAAATGGCTGGGTGTGGTGGCTCATGTCTGTAATACCAGCATTTTGGGAGGCTGAGGCAGGCAGATCACCTGAGGTCAGGAGTTTGAGATCAGCCTGACCAACATGGAGAAACACCATCTCTACTAAAAATACAAAATTAGCTGGGTGTGGTGGTGCATGCCTGTAATCCCAGCCATTCAGGAGGCTGAGGCAGGAGAATAGCCTGAACCCAGGAGGTGGATGTTATGGTGACCAGAGAGCATGCCATTGCACTCCAGCCTGGGCAACAAGAGTAAAACTCCGTCTAAAAATAATAATAATAACACAAATATGCTGGGTGGTGTCTCACACCTGTAATTCAAGCACTTTGGAAAGCCACGGCAGGTGGATTACTTGAGGTCAGGAGTTCAAGACCAGCGTGGCCAACATGGCAAAACCCTTTCCCTACAAAAAATACAAAAATTAGATGGGAATGGTAGCACATACCTATAGTACCAGCTACTTGGGAGGCTAAGGCATGAGAACTGCTTGAACCCTGGAAGCAGAGGTTGCAGTGAGATGAGAGATCATGCCACTGTACTACAGCCTGGGTGAGAGTGAGACTCTGTCTCTAAATAAATAAATAAACAAAATAAAAACACAAAGAGTAAAAATCAATGAGCTTTCAAGTTAAAGCGATTATTTCTTTGTGCATCCCCAATATATTTAATTTAAAAATTCCTTCAGATTTTTCTACTATTTTAATTTAGTCTAGGGTGAATTAATATTGTTTTCTGGGGGGAGAGCTCTTCTAACTGTCTTTATGAATATTTAAATTTTGTATTGTAGGCCCTCTTTCATGGTTTTCTCTGTCTCTCCCTGTCTCTCTGTCTCTTTCTCTTTCCTCTTCTCTCCATCACTCTACTCTCCCTTTAACCCTCTTTATTTAAATGTTTTCCAGTTTTCTTACTCTGCTTTCATGGATCCCAGTCTAGAACTAAATCATACGTTGGTGGTATATGACTCTTTCCCTATAATGATACTGGGGAAATCACAGAAGGTAATCATAAAGTTATAGTTATATTGTTCTCCTCCCTAGGCATTCGACATTTAATAAATTGTAGTCCTAAGCATCAGTCCAGAAAAGAATTTTTGAATTAATATTTTCAAGTAGAGCCACAGGGTGCCTATCCCCATCTTAATTTATGCTGAGACCCTCATTCTATGGTCTTCACAGGAGCCAAGCAACTGTCCATTCTGATTTTTAAACTAAAGTCCAGAAGTCACGTCCAACACTGATTTGCACTTCTATTCCATTTATTGCCCATAGAAAAATTTATCTTGCTTTTTAGATCAACAACATAGTTTAATTTTTGCTTTTTATATATTCTCATTTCACTGAGGTAGAGAGGAAACACTCAAAGTGTGGAATTTCTATGGGATAATGATTTTAATTCAATCAAATTTTACTTATATAAGATACATGATGAATGAGTAACAGCAAAGGACTTAAATTTTTTCTTTGTAAATGGTGGAACAGACAAGTAAAATAATTACAAAAATCACTGTTTTGAAACAGGACCCCTTCCTGACACCTTACACCAAAATTAACTCCAGATGGATTAAAGACTTAAACATCAGACCTAATACCATAAAAACCTTAGAAGAAAATCTAGGCAAAACCATTCAGGACATAGGTGTAGGCAAGGACTTCATGACCAAAACGCCAAAAGCAATGGCAACAAAAGCCAAAATAGACAAATGGGACCTAATCAAACTCCACAGCTTCTGCACGGCAAAAGAAACAGTCAGTAGAGTGAATCGGCAACCAACAGAATGGGAAAAAAAATTTGCAGCCTACCCATCTGACAAGGGGCTGATATCCAGAATTTACAAAGAACTAAAGCAGATCTACAAGAAAAAAACAAGCCCATTCAAAAATGGGTGAAGGATATGAACAGATACTTTACAAAAGAAGACATACAGGAGGCCAACAAACATATGAAAAAATGCTCATCATCACTGGTCATCAGAGAAATGCAAATCAAAACCACATTGAGATACCATCTCACACCAATTAGAATGGCGATCATTAAAAAATCGGGAAACAACAGATGCTGGAGAGGATGTGGAGAAATAGGAACACTTACACTGTTGGTGGGAATGTAAATTAATTCAACCATTGTGGAAGACAGTGTGGCAATTCCTCAAGGACCTAAAAATAGAAATCCCATTTGACCCAGCAATCCCATTACTGGGTATATATCCAAAGGATTATAAATCATTCTACTACAAGGACACGTGCACACGAATGTTCATTGCAGCACTGTTTACAATAGCAAAGACCTGGAACCAACCCAAATGCCCAACGATGATAGACTGGATAGGGAAAATGTGGTACATATACACCATGGAATATTACACAGCCATCAAAAACGATGAGTTCACGTCCTTTGTAGGGACATGGATGAACCTGGAAACCATCATTCGCAGCAAACTGACACAAGAGCAGAAAATCAAACACCATATATTCTCACTCATAGGTGGATGTTGAACAATGAGAACACAAGGACACAGGGAGGGGAGCACTACACACTGGGGTCTGTTGGGGGGAAATGGGGGAGGGGCGGGGGGTTGGGGAGGTGGGAAGAGATAGCATGGGGAGAAATGACAGATACAGGTGAGGGGACGGAAGGCAGCAAACCACACTGCCAAGTGTGTACCTATGCAACAATCTTGCATGTTCATCACATGTACCCCAAAACCTAAAATGCAATAAAAAAATATCAGTTTTATATCCACTCATATACAGTATATATTTATTGTATCTTACGATGCACCAAGTATGCATTACATGTTTTAGGATACATACTATATAACCTACATGGACTTTGCCCTAAAAGAGCTTACAGTTCTACAATGGCTGAGACAGGGATAAATGTATCATAGTTTCTATACGTAGTTACAATGTTTATGGTTATTGTCCTAAGGGGACCTAAGGAACAAGGAATATCCTTCACATCATCCACTTGTGCAGGTATCCTCTTGACAATGAATCCTTTGAAGACTAGATCAGAAAAAATTAAGTTATTTAAATATCATTAAGTTGTCACAAGCAACATTATCATACCTTAAAACATGCTTTACTCAAAGGCTGAGAGGAAGATTTCCAAATGTAAACATTTAGGACACATGTTGGATACTTATCTATACCCATCAGCAGGTCTTTTGTAAATTGTAATCAATAACTGAAACTTTGTAAAGTTAAAGATAAAAATAGCATCCTGGTCGGTAGAACAAACTATGAGGAATCTGGGACTAAAACTAAATTGAGAATTTTCTTTTTATAAAAACATTTTTGTCTTAGAAATAACTTTACCTTCTCATGTTTTTAAAAAAACTAATTACTTCACAATCTTAAAGGGCAAAAACTAGATTGTCACCTTTCTGTTTCCAATAGTTAGTACTCCAATAATTTAATACCACTATTTTATGCTAAACAGAGGTCTTCTCTGACACCTCAAAAGCACACTTTTATCATTTTTCCTTTTTTGTTTATAAAAGCATGCTTACATTTGCCTTTCCCCCTTGGCTAGGACATCTAGTATTATGTTGAACAGATATTATATGGTGAAAGTGGGCATATTTGTCTTGTTCCAGTTCTGTTTATGTGATGTGTCACATTTTTTGATTTTTGTATGTTGAACCATCCCTGATATAAATCCTATTTGACCATGGTATATTACCATTTTATTGTGCTGTTAGATTCAGTTTGCTAGTATTTTGTTGAGAATTTTCACATTCATGTTCATTATGGAAATTGCTCTGTAGTTGTATTTGTTATTGTTGTATCCTTGTCTGATTTTGATATCAGAGTGATACTGGCCTCACAGATGAGCTAGGGAGAATTCCCTCCCCTTGATATTTCAAGAGCATTGGTGCCAGTTCCTCTTTGTACCTTTGGTAGAATTTGGCTGTTAATCCATCTGGTACTGGATTTTGTTGTTGTTGAGACATTTTTTTTTATCACTAATTCAATTGCTACTCCTTATTTGTCTTTTCAGGATTTCTATGTCTTCCTGGCTCAATCTTGAGAGAGTGTATGTTTCCAATAACTTGTCAATTTCCAGTAGGCTTTCCAGTTTGTGAGTGCATAGTTATGCATAATACTCTTGAGAATCTTTTGTGTTCCTGTTGTATCAGTTGTAAGCATAATACTCTTGAGGATCTTTTATATTTCTGTGGTATCAGTAGTAATGTCCTTTTTCTCTTCTAATTGGGTTCATTTGAATCTCTCTCTTTTCTCGGTTAATCTAGCTAGTAGTTTATCAATTTTCTTTATCTTTTCATAAAGATCAACCTTTCTTTTTAGTTGATCTTTTATAATTGTTTTTTATTTGTGTTTCATTTAATTTTGCTCTGATCTTTGTTATTTCTTTTCTTCTCTTAACTTTGGGTTTGGTTTCTTTTCATTTTTCCAGTTCCTTTAGATGTGATGTTAGGTTCTTATATTCTTTCAACTTTATTTATGTAGTTATTGAATGCTATAAACTTTCCTCTTCACACACTTTCGTTATATGCCAGAGGTTTTGGTACATCATATTTACATTTTAATTCATTTTAAAATTCTTAAAAAAATTATTTCTTCATTTTGTATTTGACTCAAAGATTGTTCAGAAACCTGTTGTTCAATTTTAATGTATTTGTATAATTTCTGAAGTTCCTCCTGCTATTGATTTCTAGTTTTTTGCAGTCATTTGAAAAGATATTTACTATGATTTCAATTAAAAATATATTGAGACTTATTTTGAGACCTAACGTATGGTCTACTCTGAAGAGCTTTTCTTGGCTAATGAAACTATATTCTGCAGTTGTTAGGTAGAACATTCTATAAATTCCTGTTAGGTCCATTTGGTTCAAAATATAATTTGAGTTCAATGTTTCTTTATTGATTTTCTGTCTTGATGATCATTATAGTGCTTGATTAGGTTGTTGAAGCCCATCACTATTATTTTATTGCTGTCTATCTTTTTAGGTATAGCAATAAGTGTCATGAATCTGGGTGCTCCAGTGTTGGGTGCATATATTGTTAGAAATGCTCTCTTCTCTTGATGAATTGATCCCTTTATCATTATGTAATGACTTTCTTTGTGGGTTTTTTTTTTTCACTCTTTTTGATTGAAAGTTGGTTTTATATGGTATAAGTATAGCCAATTCTGCTCACTTTAGGTTTTCATTTGCATGGAATACCTATTTTTATTCCTTTACTTTCACTCTATATGTGTTGTTATAGGCAAGCAAATTTCTTGTAAGCAGAATGTAGTTGGATCATGTTTTTAATCCATTCCACCTAAATGTTGGTGTTTTATGTGGAACATTTAATCCATTTATGTTTATGGTTACTATTGATATATGAGGTTTTGTTTCTGTCATATGATTGTTTTAAAAATGCTTTATTTCTCCTTCTCTGGACTTTGACTATGTTTTCTAGAATCAGGCTTCTTAGGTTCAAATTTTTGCTGTATCACTTGCTAGCTGTGTGTCCTTATGTAAGTTGTTTAATCAATTTTGATAGGTTTTCCTCGTCTTCAAAAGGGCAATAATAAGAGTAACTTTCCTAAATGATTGTTGTGAATATAAAGTGTAATATATTTAGCATAGTGTGTGGAACATTCTAATAGTACAGTAAATATTATGAGCAATTGCTGCTAATATTCAATTAAGCTCTGTCATAAATAAGTCATTATCTTCTTTTTGGACTCCTTCTCAGCACCAAATAACAGTATATCTAACAGTAGCATGACAATAGCCTTAAACAAGATTAAGTGCTGCAAAATACATTATTTTATTCCAAAACTACAGAATTTCCGTGAGAACAGATTTTAACATTTTACCCTATGGTTTATACTTACAAACATAATAAAGTGTAAAATAAGTGTGATGCTTTCCATGAATTTAAAAACCAGGTTGCCCTCTGAGTAATATGCTAACACACACACACACACACACACACACACACACACACGCATACACATACACACACACACAGTGCCAGAGAAAGAAATGAAAAGACTCCTTATAGAAACTTTGGATCTTTGGACAAAGCAAGACTTAATGATATGTATTAGAAGGAAATATCTACCTTCTGTGGCAAGAACATATCCAGACTTCTTAGCTGAATGCCACTGGATATTCAAATAATAGAACTAGATATTCTCTAACAGACTTGTGATTATATTTTCACACACTTAGCACTGTTTCTATAGAAAATTCACTGGTCATGCTCAGGCTTATATAGACATCTGATTTCACTAATAATTCAATTTTCTATGTATAAATTAATAATGCCAATTTATTAAGTTTTCATCAATCTTTTGACAACTTCATAGTACCAATATGACCAAGTCTTGGGAAATAGGTATATTTAGTATTAGCTCATCTTTTTCTGAAGTTTCCTTTTTCTAAGGTTTTAATATGCTTTTCTTTTCCAATTTCTTTAATATTCACATGATGAAATTGTGACCCAAAAGGATTTTGATTTCTCAGTAACTCATAGCTAAGTAACAGTAGAGCTCACGTTGGAACCCAGGTCACTCTCAGCTCTAGATTATTTGATGAATGAACCAAAAAGGAACAAATTCAAATAGGAACAAATTTAGAAATTATTCTGATGAGTTCTTATCCCTCAACCTCTCAATGTGTTTTTCTGTGGATGAAGTAAGTTTAGGATGATAAAGAGATTTGCCCAAATACATACAGCATTAGTAGCAGATCAGAAGTTAGAATCCAAGCAACCTACCCTTCATACCTTGATCTCTTTTTATTATGCCAAGAAGTACCATTTTAGAGTTCTAGAATGACTCTCTTGTGAGATACACTGACTACACTTTTAAATAATTTGGCTTATGTTTCAGCATCATTTGCATACATATTAGTCTATTGCAGGACATGTTTCAATCCTCAATGTTATCATGGAGAAAGAAGACAACTAAGACAATGCTAGTGGGTGTCTACAGATAGGTCTATAGTAAATGAACAGAATAATTGACAAAGGATAAGAAGTGGAGGGAGCACTAGAAAGAAAGATAAATATCAGACAAGATAGGAAAAGTTTTTAAAATTATAATTATAATGACCTTTATTTATTAGTGCTACTTGCTACCCATGCATTGTCTCACCTGTGTATGAATAAGCCAGGAGTGCTTATTTGCTTTTTTATAATAAAATTTTTATGTAAAACATTAACAAAAAGGATTTCATGGAATGTGTACCATAGAAGCAAATGATGAGACTTGTTTGGAAGGACTGAGTGCAATTCAGAGTCTGATTAACATCTGTATAATCAAGACAAGTAATGCTAGCATAGCAGATTGTTTTTGTTTTGAAGGAGGTACATTAGACTGGGGCCCCATGCAGTGGCTCACACCTATAATCCCAGCACTTTGGGAGGCCGAGATGGGCAGATCACGAGGTCAAAAGATCAAGACCATCCTGGCCAACATAGTGAAACCCCGTCTCTCCTAAAAATAGAAAACAAAAATTAGCCGGGCGTGGTGGCATACGCTTGTGGACCCAGCTACTTGGGAGGCTGAGGCGGAAGAATCACTTGAACCCAGGAGGCCGAGGTTGCAGTGAGCCGAAATTGTGCCACTGCACTCCAGCCTGGTGACAGAGCAAGACTCCGTCACAAAAAAAAGAAGAAAACTGAAAATTTTTCTTTATAAAGGAATAATCTTATATAATATCTTACTTCAGAGGTAAAATATAATTTGTAATAAAACTGAGATTATTCCTACACTACTGACATCATAGGATATTATAAATGATCATGTGTTTTCAGTAACACGAGAGTAATAAGGCACTACCCATGTGAAAAGTGTGACACATATGTATCATTTTCCTATTCTACGAGAGATACTTCTCCCTGTTGAGCTGTGGTCCAATTTTATAATCCTGTTCTGGTATTTCACATAGTTACTGTCATGTGAGGAAACTTGTTTCATCGTTAATTTATGCTGTGAATTTCTCCATGGCAAGCACTATGACTTAGTTTTGTATCTTAGTGTAAATGCCTAAAACGTGATTCTCAAATTATCTGTTCAATGAAAACACTTGTAATAAATATCAAAAAGACTATCTGAATATCAAAATCAATCTATTCAATCTCTTTATCTTCTCTCCCATTATTATATAGATGATACCTTTCTTTCTGCATTAAGAAAACTAACGGCAATGAAGTTGAACACTTTTATGCTCCCAGGTCTAAAAGTTTATTTATAGCTGCACCTGCTGTCAAATTATTTTCTACAGTCTCAGAAGAAGAGATTCTTCTGTTTATTGCCTCTGCCTTTGGTCTGGCTTATATCCTCTTCTATCTTCTCCCTAATAGTAACCTTGACCTTCAGTTATTTCCTCTATCTTGTGTTTTTACAACCTCTTTCCCTCTATTTGCTGTCACTCAAAAGTTTATAACTATTTTCAAATTCTCCCACAGAAACAGATTAAAACCTCAAATATTTCTCATCTTTTTTCTCATTTTAATTATTGGTGTCTCATTTCTTCATAAAAAAGATTCTCATAAGAATATCCTGAATTAAACTTTATTATAGAAGGCCTAACAAATGTGCTTCAAAAGATACATGGACCCCTGAAAGGGAGAGAAGTTTTTATGTGTATGTGTGCATATGCATCTTTCAGGCAAGAAGGTCCATAGCTTTTATCACACTTCTGCTCTCATTTTTTTTCTTCATCCTACTGCAATCAGGCTTTTGCTAGCAATCACGTTTCTGCTCCTCTAATGACATGAAAACTCTCTTCAGTAAAGTCCCAGTGACCCTTAATTGACTTACTCCTTCCAATTCTTATATTTGAGCTTTTGGCAACATTTTATTCTGTTCAGTGCCAGCACTATTTACTCTTACTTTCAAATGTATTTTTTCCTCCTGTCTCTTCTATCACAATTCCTTCTCATTTGATTGTTCAGGTTAACTTTTTTTGATGCTCATTTACACCAAAGATGACACTTCTTGTGTTATCTGTATGACACATTTTATTTTCCTAATTATTTCCCCTCACTCACAGCTCAACCTACACTCCCTTTTCAAAGAGTGTCATTGAATAGTTCCAACAGAGTGACCTCAGCTGACTGTGTCAGTGTTAATATATGAGACAGGCCAATTAGAACCTCTTTCTGACAATAACATTTAAAATGGAATATAATTAAAATAGCTAACATAAACAATATAGATAAAAGTACACATATCCCACATGCCCACCTGATGACTTTTCAGATTTATGTAACAGAACATTAGCAACAACTGAGAAGCTGTTTTTATACACATTTTCAGTCACTGTTTTCTGCCTCTTCTACAAAAATAAGTGTCAATTTAACTTTTCACATTTCACAGATTGATCTTTCTCTATTTTGACCTTTCTATAACTAGAATAAATAATATTTATTCTGTGATGTTGATGTTTGCTCTGTTTCACTAAATGTAATGTTTGTGAGATTCCATAGTGCGCTCTGTAGCTCAACTTTAATGATTGGTAGAACATGGTATCCCACTATAAGATAAATATACCAGAATGTATCTATTCTTCCAATGACATTTGGTTTGCTTTAAGTTTGGAACTATCATAAAAATGTGTCAATAGATATTCCTCTACATGTATTTGTGCAACATTGTATGTGTTTATAAGCATAACTACTGAGCTACAGGATAAGTGTATATTCATCTTTTGTACACATTGCTGAAGTTTTTTTTAAGGTGGATGTATCCGTTTCCACTCACACTAGCCACAAAAGATTTTCAGTTTCTCTGTAGAATTGCTAGCACTTTGTATTGTCAGATACTTTTGTTACAGTCATTCCTCTGTAGACTTAGTAGCATATCATTTGGTTTTAAATTGTCTTGATTATAAAATCAATTAAGCCCCTTTTCATATGTTTATCACCTTTTATACTAGTCTTTTGCTCATTTATCTATTCAGTGCTTGGTCTTGTTCATGATGATTTATAGAATTTATTTTAGTCTTCTGAATATGAGTTATTTGTTAATTTTATTTATTGCAAGTATCTTTTCCCATTGCGTGGTCTGATTTTTCCATTTTTAATGGTATATTTTAATTAATATAAGTAATATATCATTTTAATTAACGTAAGTATTGTGTTGAAACATTTGATACGTTGAACTACCATAAAATAAAGAGGTAGATCTTATTTTACCTTAAAATTTAAGGTAGTTCCATTCTCAGCAAACTGACACAAGAGCAGAAAATCAAACACCGCATGTTCTCACTCATAGGCGGGTGTTGAACAATGAGAACACATGGACACAGGGAGGGGAGCACTACACACTGGGGTCCGTTGGGGGGAAATGGGGGAGGGACGGGGGTGGAGAGGTGGGAAGAGATAGCATGGGGAAAAATGACAGATACAGGTGAGGGGACGGAAGGTAGTACACTGCCATGTGTGTACTTATGCAACAATCTTGCATGTTCTTCACATGTATCTCAAAACCTAAAATGCAATAAAAAATATATATATATTTTGCCAAATTAAAAAAAAATTAAGGTAGTTCAATGTATAAAATGTTTTGTTTATTTTACAAACATTTGTGTCTTCTTCATGAAATCTATTCCTACCTACCCACAGGCATGAAAATAATCTCCTATGACAACTTCTATTGTAGTTTAAAATTTTTGATCTTTAATCATACTGAGATTGGATTTTGTGTATAACATGAGATAGGAGTCATCTTATTTTTTACATATGGTTATCCAATTGATCCTGCACCATTTATTGCAAATACCACCATTTTCATTTTCCATTATGCTACTTAGGTATCAAACAAGTGACATTAAACTTACCAAGTATGAATCATGAAGTAATACAGAATTCAAATACAAGTATAACTAGTAAGAATATTGAAACAACAATAAAAAAAATCTCCCAACAAAGAAAAGTCTGGGACAGAAGACTTTACTGATGAATTCTATTAAATACTTAAAGAATTAGAAACAGTATTTCTGCAGTGTTTGCTATGATATGTCCTTTTTTCTGAGAACTGAACACCACAACCCCAAAAGACTCCTGAAATATATGGCTAGCTGCTGCTGCTGCTGCTGCTCTTTTTTTTTTTTTTTTTTTTTTTTTTTTTGATATGAACTCTCACTCTGTTGCCCAAGCTGGAGTGCAGTAGTGTGATCTCAGCTCACTGCAACCTCCACTTCCTGGGTTCAAGCGATTCTACTGCCTCAGCCTCCCCAGTAGCTAGGACTACAGGCATGTGCCAACATGCCCAGCTAATTTTTTTGTACTTTTAGTAGAGATGGGGTTTCACTATGTTGACCAGGCTGGTCTTGAACTCCTGACCTTGTGATCCACCACCTTGGCTTCCCAAAGTGCTGGTATTAGAGGCATGAGCTACCATGCTTGGCCCTGGCTAGCTTCTTTATTGCTTAGATAACACTTTCAAATTTGCAAATAAATAGAAAAGCAGAAATAGAAATAAATATAATAAATAAATAGGAAACGTTGGGCTCTCCTCTATGGCCTTGCTTTGTCTCTAGAATCTTAGTTCCAAAAGTTCTCTTCCTATAGCTCCAATGTTTTTAAAGAAATATTTTATATATATTTAATACATGTGTTTGTTTTCTAACTGTACTCTGTATAAACTTTTATCAAGCTATTTTAGCACTTTATCTTACATATTTATAGAAGGTGCCATGGATTATCTAGAACTAAGATACCAATGTGTCTTATATATATAATCAAATGACACATTCTCTTTTAAAAATTTGTATTTATTCAATTGCTTGAGCAATATTTGGCTGTTTGGACATGAATGACATAGTAAGTTGAATAAAAATTGAGTTATAAGGAGTAACAGGCAAATTACAGGAAGAAAATTGGCCCCAATTAGTAGCATCCCTAATTTTCTATAGGTTTGTAGTTGGGCTGGGCACCGTATGATAGATTTTACCTAAACCTACAAGAACTAGAATTATGAATTTTGCCCAAACCTGTCAAGACTCTTATATGTGATGTATGCAGGCACTAGAAACAAATGAATGTTTAAAATTAAAAGAGCCGAAATCCCTTGACCCCAATAAATTTGGCCATCATGACCGCTATAAGAGTATAAGCTAGAAAGAAGTAGGGTAAAGTTAATTTTCTATATACTTGTGGTTCAGTGGTAGTAGATCTTTGCAAGGAAGGGAACTTAGCTGGAATGTAACTCTATGTATGGGTGGCATTTCAGGAAGTATTACAAAAGGAGCATTGTGATCAGAGTATAGTACAAATAATCTACTTTGAAGTAGCCTGAGAAGAGTGCTGGGATTTAGGCAAGAGAATCATAGCACAGGTATAAGCACTGGGTAGGACTAGCTAGGGTTTACATATTATTGTATTTTATATATTTCTGAAAACTAGAGAACAAAAGAAACTTAAGAGTGTACATACATAATGTCCTAAAATTAAACAGTGGTGAGGTAGTGTAACACCATACTGCACTGATTTTGCTGACTTGACTTTTTACTTTTGAGCTGATGAAATCTTGGATACTTATGGTTACCAGTTAGGGCCAGTTTTCTTCCTGCATAAACTTTCTTTTCTACATAGTCATTTTCTTGAGAGTATGATCATGTTTTGTTCAATTTTGTATTACCCATGCCTAACACGGTTCTGATATATAAATCCTAATAGTGATTTAATGAAAGATCAGTGAGTGAATTTTGAATGAATCTCAGGATCCATGAAACACAGGGCTAATTCAGGAGACATGTTCACTATGTGCAGGAGTATAAACTTGTCTTATTCCCACCCCCATAGACTTGCCAAAAGATATACCAAGAACATGACAGGTCTGAAATAAATTCTAGAGTGAAAAATAGAATTTATAGTGAAAACCACCTAGGACATGCCATCCCACAGCCCTCCATATGCCATGGAAACAGAAAAAAAATGACACATAGATTGACTATATGCAATTAAATCCTATAGTTTTTTGATGACAGTTGTTTGTCGTTGTTGGTCAAAAATACCATTTTAGGTCAGGCATGGTGGGATTATGCCTGTAATCCTAGCACTTTGGGAGGCCAAGGCCGGTGGATATTTTGAGCTCAGGAGTTTGAGACCAGCCTGGGCAACAGAGTGAAACTCCTCCTCTACAAAAAAAATTAGTTGGACGTGGTAGTATGCACCTGTAGTTCTATCTACTTAGGAGGCTAAAGCTAGAGGATGGCTTGAACCCAGGAAGCAAAGGTTACAATGAGCTGTGATCTCACCATTGCACTCTGGCCTGGGTGAGAGAGAGAAACCCTTTCTCAAAACAAACAAACAAGCAAAACCATTTCAAAACTTAAACTGCCTTAATTGTCTGAGGAGGTCACATTATTTTTTTAACAACCTCTTATGCCATAGACACATTGTTGAAGACTGTGACTTTCTCTTCTTTCTCTTGAAAATCATACCTCATTCTAGGATTGTAAAAACAGCTAAACAAGAACAGACTTCAATTGAATACACAAATTTTTTATTTAGAAATTTCTTACAGAAACTATCAAAATACACAGAAGAGAGAATAGTCTAATAAATCCCATGGACCTATCATTCAACTTCAATAGTTTCAATTCTTGGTCAATCTTTTTTTATCTCTACCTCCACCACACCCACTGGTTTATTTTGATGTGAGCCCAAGATGCTCTACAATTTCTTTTGTATTTCCATATCTGACTCTAAAAAGTGGGGTATCCGCCGGGCGCAGTGGCTCAAGCCTGTAATCCCAGCACTTTGGGAGGCCGAGGCCGGTGGATCACGAGGTCAAAAGATCGAGACCATCCTGGTCAACATGGTGAAACCCCGTCTCTACTAAACATACAAAAATTAACTGGGCATGGTGGTGCACGCCTGTAATCCCAGCTACTCAGGAGGCTGAGGCAGGAGAATTGCCTGAACCCAGAAGGCGGAGGTTGTGGTGAGCCAGGATCACGCCATTGCACTCCAGCCTGGGTAACAAGAGCGAAACTCCATCTCAAAAAAAAAAAAAAAAAAAAAAAAAAAAAAAAAAAAAAAAAGTGGGGTATCTTCTTTTTCAAAATAAAACAAACACAACAAGACTGTCACACCTAGAAGTAAAAACCCCAAATATTTACTCAATATCCTCAAATATCCAGGCAGTTTTTAATAATTGAGATCCAAATAATGAATATACATGACATTGTTTGGTGTATCCCTTATGTCTCTCTTTTACTTTCCTTTATGGAAAATTTCAAACATATACAAAGTAAGTAGAATAATAGGTGTATTCTACACAGTGCTTCAACAATGATCAATAGTCCATCACTCTGATATCATTTATAGCTCTATCTACTCTCGAACTAAATTATAATTTTTAACTATTTTTTGGAGTAACATGTATATTAGTTGTGCAACTTTAACAAATGGGTATACCAATCTAATCCACACCATTATCCTGAACACAGGTCATTTTCATCTCTCAGAAGGTTCTCTTGTGTCTCTTACTCTTTCAGAGGCAACTAGTGTTTTAATTTTGTTTAACCTTAGATTAGTGACTGTTTAACAATTTTACACTATGTTGTTGGATTAGTTTGTTTCTTTTCATTGCTATCACTAATACAATATATTTATTCTTTCTCCTATTGATGGACATTTGGTTAATTTGAGAATAATCAAATGTTTATTGAAAATAAAGCCACAATGGCCATTCAAAGACATAGAGTAGATCAACTTTTGTGAAGCTACCTCAAGGGCTTAACAGTTATACAAAATAGCATAGCTCTATCCTGGTACAAGAGCTTTATTTCAACCAGGAAGCATATTGCACGTCCCAAAGGAGAGTAAGGATATAATAAATACATTTTTTCTACCAGACTGATTTTCCTCTTTTCAGATTCCCAGACATTATGCCCCTTAATACCAGAACACTAGTATTTCAGTTGACATCTTGGGTCACTTATTTTTACACACAGTTCAGTCATTGTGTCTTTCTTTAGCTCTGCTTCTCAACCTTCAAAACTTACGTTGAGTTTTAATTAAAACTGTTGCAGCTGTGTCTCTGTTTAATTCCTGCACTGGAATGTGAGAAAGGTGTGGGCAAGAATCATCTTTTTGGATTGTTACCATGATGCTAAGCATGGTGACTGCTGAACTGTGTGTGTTCAAAAGATGTTTTTTAACAAACAAGCAAAGGTTTATAAGTCAGGAAACAGTTGAAAGAGCTAGGGTTTTAGAGCAACATTGTCCAGGATTCTTGTCCTTAATTTACCGCTTCCTACATATCTAATTTTTGGAGTGTCATTACAAAACATTGGGCCTCAGATTCTTCATTATTGAAATAAGGAAATGCATTTCACATTCTTCTAACTCAATTGCAAAATATATGTTATGAATGTTAAGCTGCTAGAATAAACCCAGGAAAAATATATTTCAATTATTGATCATCCACTATCCTTATGAACTTGGAAGCAAAAAAATATGATTGTGAACTTGAATGACCTAGAAAGACTTTGTTGGGGAGAAGAAACCTAATTTTAGTATTTAATGAATTGAGAGTAAAACATTATCAAGCTAAAATATCAGAAAAAAAATATTTAGAGGGTGAAAATACTTTCCAGTTAAAAATAAAATGTTTATTATTTTTCTTCAAAATGTGTGTTTAACAGCAAATATGTTTATCACTTTATGATGAGTTAAGGAAAATATAAGAGCAAACGTTCTTGTACCAATGATATTACAAACTTTTTTTGAGATGATACATACATACAATGATTAAACAGCAAAGTAGATAATATATGATTAATTATGAAAATAGTGGTTAAAACAGAAAATTGAGAAAAGTTTGGGATGGGCTGGTGTATTAATGAAAATGCTTCATGAATGTGGTTAAACCTGAAGTATAATTGCACGGTGAATTTAGATAGAAAGAATATGGTAAAAAAGGATAGTGCATTGTCTTCAGAGAGCACAAGAATGAATAAAAGGACAGCTTCTCTAATTTGCATAAATACTCTTGAAACACTGATGGAAAATTAGCATTCCAGTACAAAATATTCACACTGAGAAGTAATAGAAGGTATGATTGGATAAGTGCATATGTTAGCCCATGGTCTCAATTAAGAATATAAATACATAATGAATTCTGACCTAGCTTAAAGAGTAAAAGGAGAAAAGAGAAATCAATTAGAATTAATAGTAGATAACAAAGAGTCCTGAAATAGAGATTGAACAGTGATATGGGTAAAAGGAAAAGTTACATAATAGATTTTGAAAACATTAAGTGTGGCTCACCGAGGAGGAATCAAAATGAAATGATAGCAAAATTAATTTTGTGTGAGATAAAATATAGAATAATTGATTGTAATTTAAAATAACTGCATAAATACAAGTTTACAAATATCCTAAATGAGATGTTTCTTATTTGATGGAAATAACAGCTCCATAGTAAATTTGTAGAGTTTCATGGACATAACAGGTACCTATGCCAAGTATTTCTTCTAATCAACTTTTGGAACTGTAAGTCTGCAATTCTTACTTTGTAGATTTTATTTTTCCTTTATGTTTTCCTCTGCTTTCCATTAAATCTAAAATCTCTCCCTTTGCAGTCACATTCATTGACATAACTCAAACTCCCTAGAATTTATCAATCATTAAGTAATTTTGAACCCCAAATTTTTCTCCAGGCTGAAAATCTCTTTTGAATTATAAGTCCACCTTTCCAATTGCCTACTGAACATTTCTATGTAAATATACAAATAGAAACCAATTTAACATGTCAAATCAAAACTCGTAATTTTCTCTCCTGAACATTCTCACCTACTTCTCTATCTGAATGACAGCACTGATATTCATGTTCCTTTTTACTCACACTTGAATTATTAGAGAAACCACTGAATTTGTGATACTGCTTATATAGTTTTAAAATTTTTGTAAAATCATATATTCACATGAAAACATTTTAAGAGTAAAATTAGAAAAAGTAATGTTTAATAATAACACAATAGCATTAAAATGACAATGAACTGCATGATGTCAGCAAAGTGGCAGAGTAGATAACTCAAAATGCCTGTTCTTCCCAAAAAAAATCAAAAAATAATCAAACACTTTTAGTACTCTAACAGTCAAATGTTTACAGCAACCAAATGAACACTGAATCAAGGTAAAAGCAACTTAAAAATGATAGGAGAGTTTCATATTATTTTTACATGCACTTATTCTATCTTCTTCCAAGTTTTGTGATGGTCTAGAAAACTAGAGTCTATGTGTGTATAATTGACTTGGTGATGGTCTGGAAGACTGAAGTCTGTGTGTGTGCGTAATTGACATAGGACCTTGGTACCTGGTTATGGAGGGAGCAGAGAAGACCTTAAATGAAGAGGGTTTTGTTTATTGTAACAAAGCTGAGGGCTATCCAAAAGACTGATGCAAGTTGTTCATCTCTGTTTTGCCTAACTCAGCATTCACTCAGGTTTGAAAAGTGGTGGGCATTGCTCAAAACCATTTTAAGGCAAATGAAAATCCTGCAATATCCTCAAGTAGTATGTTATGGTTGAGGCATACAAGAGGCAGCCGAAGTCCTGGAAAAAAAAAACTAAAATTAGAGTTTTACAGGAAAATTAGGGCATTCAAAAGTACCAGTGTATAGCAGGTAGTTTGAAAAACCACACTTGCCCAGAGTAGGATGCATGGCCATAAAATACCCGAGAAAACTTTCAAGCTTTGGGCTTTGACTAATCTCTAGGCTGAGTGCAAGCAGGAAGAAAAGATAAAAATAGGATTTTAAATTGCCTGACTAAATTTCAAGGAGTGCTTCAGCATAAATCCAACCCAGAAAGAGTGAGAGAAGTATTATTTTCTTTTTTAAAAAAAAAGCTTCTAGAATTCAAAAAACCTCTTTTTAAAACACTACCTGAATACAAGCTAAGGGAACATTGTCTTCAGTGACAACAAACAAGGATTGCATTCTTTGCAAAAAAATAGTTTGGAGGATGCAATCAACAAATGATTGACGACAACCTTCAACAATCAAGAATAGCAAATATTGGGCTGTGGGAATATTAATTTCTGGAGATACCACATTGTAATATTTAAATATCCAGTTTTCAACAAAACATCACATAGCACACAAACAACAGAAAAGCATGACCTATTGAAAGAAAAAAGAAATGAATTGACAGAAATTATTCCGAGGCACAGTAGAAACTGGACTTACAAGAAAACAAACTTTAAATCAACCTACTTTATATGCATAAAAAACTAAGAAAAAACATAAACAAAAAATAAATAAATAAAACCAGAAAAATATATATGAGCAAAATAAAAATATCAAAAAAGATAGAAATTATAAACAGGAAGCAAATACAAATTTTGAATGTGAAAAACAGAAAAACTGAAGTAAGTAATACACTAGAAAGGTTTAATATTAGCTATGAGAAGAAGGAAGAAATAATTGATGATCTTGGAAATAGAACAATTGAAATAATACAGCTGGAGGAATAGAATTTAAAAGAATGAAGAAAATTGGACAATGCCAAGGGATCAGTGGGATAATATCAAGTGAATCAACATATGCATAATGGGAGTCCCAGAAGGAGTAAGAGAGGAGTAAAAAGGACAGAAAATGATCTAAAGAATAGTGGCTCGAAAATTCCCTATTTTCAATTTTACTTCTGGGTATTTAGCAAAAAAAAAAAAAAAAAAAAATGTAAAATTAATTTGTCAAAGAGATGTCTGCACTTCCATGTTCATTACAGTACTAGTCCCAATAGTTAAATTATAGAAACAATCTAAGTACTTATCAACAGATAAATAGATGAATAAAATGTGATAAAAATACACAATTTAAAACTATTTTCAGCTGGAAAAAAGAAGGACATCATGTTACTTGTGACAATATGGATGGAACTGGAGAAAATTAAACTAAGTGAAATAATCCAGGCACAGAAAGACAAATGCCATATACTCTATATGTGAAATAGAATACAATTTAAATTATAGAAGCTGAGAATAGAATGATGGTTACAGAGGCTGGGGGTGAAGAGAATAAGAAAATTATAGTCAAAGAATATAAAATCTCACTAAGACAGAAAATAATTTTTATAGTTGTATTGCACAGTGTAGTGAATATAATTAATAATAGAGTTTTGTACATTTCAAATTGCTGAAGAGGAATTTCAAACATTCTCATGACAAAGAATAAGTCTTTGAGGTGATGGATATCTTGAGTAGTTTAATTATTCTACATTATATTTATAAATCATATTATTTTTACCCCACAAACTTATGTGACTATAAATTGTCAATTTACAATAAAAGTTTCCAATTCTGATGAAAGATGTGAATATATACATCTAAGAAGCTTGACAAACTTGAAGTATCATATGAGACGCATTATACAAAACTGTTTAAACACAGAGACATTCTTGAAAGCAGCAAGAAAATAGTGACTCATCAAGCACAAGGGATTCTCAAAAAGATAATGTATTTCTAATAAAAAAAAATAAAAGACAGGCAGTAGCCTAAAGTAATTAAAATGCTTAAAGGAAAAGGAACTTTCAGCCCTTTTATATCTGGTAAAATTATTCATCAAAAAATGAAAAAGAAAATGAGGCACTCTCAGATAAACAAAAATGGAGGGAATTTATTACTAGTAGATACTACCTCAAAAAATATAAATTTTTGAGATTCAGAAGAGAGGACTGTAGACAGTATTTGAAAATAAATGAAGAAAGAAAGATCTCCATTAAAGGTAAATTTACTCATGAATATAAAAAGACAGTATTATTGTAATTTTGGTTTGTTGCTCCATTTTTTATTTTCTATATGATTTAAAATAAAAATGTATAAGATAATAATAACTCTGTGTTATTGGGTACAAAACATACAAAGATGTAGTTTTTGACAACAGCCTAAAGGGAGGGGCAGGATTATACAAGAGCAGATGTTTTATATGCTTTTGAAGCTAACCTGGTATCAATGCAATCTTGATAGTTATACATTTATGATTCACGTCATAATCTTCTTGGTAGTCACCTAGAAAGTATTTAAAACTGCAGACAAAAGGAAATAAGGAGATCAAAACAAAACACTACAACAAATCAATTCAACCCCAAGTAAGACAATGAGGCATAATAATAATGTAATATAGTAAAAAGTAGCAAAATTTCAGATATAATTATATCTGATAAACTACTTGAAATGTAAAGAAATTAAATATTTAAATGAAAGAGATTGTTATAATGGTGAAAAACATGATCCAACTATGAGCTGTATATAAGATAATCTCTTTAGATTCAAACACACAAATAGGTTAAAAGTAAAAGGACAGTGCAATAGACTATTTGTGTCCCCTCAAAATTTATATAGCAAAACCTAACCCAAAATGTGATGGTATTTGGTGGTCGGGTGTTTTATAGATAACTAGGGCATAAGGTTAGAGCTCTCACAAATGAGATTAGGAATTTATGAAAGATACCAGAGAATTCCCTCTCCTCTTCTGCCATGCATAGTTACAGAAAGAATGTGACTGGCTGTAAATCAGGAAGGTTGCCTTCACCAGACACTGAATGTCTTGGCACCTTGGATAATGGAATCCCCAGTCTCTAGAAGTGTAAGAAATAACTTTCTGTTGTTTTCAAGCAACCCAGTCTGTGGTACTTTGTTATAAAAGCCTGAATGGATGAAGAAAGATTAAAAAAAAAGAATTCCAACAAATAGTTACCAAAAGAGAACTTGGATGTTTATCATAATATTGAACAATTGGGAGACTAAGGCAGGCAAATTGCTTAAGCCCAGGAGTTGAAGACCAGCCTGAGCAACATGATGAATTCCAGTCTCTACCAAAAATACAAAAAATTAGCCAGGCATGGTGACATGCACCTGTAGTCCTAGCTAACTGGGAATGTAAAGTGGGAAAACCACCTGATCCCAGGAAGTCAAGGCTGCAATTAGCCAAGATTATACCACTGCACTCCAGCTTAGTCATTGAAGTGGGACCGTGCCTCAAAAATAACAATAACAATAACATTGAACAAGACACACTTTAAGTCAATAATTGTTGCAAGAGACCAAGAAGGTTGTATATTGATAAAATGATGAATTCATCAAGGAGATATAACCATTACAAACAAATAGGCACCAAACGAGAGTCTCATAATATATGAAGCAGATGTTGAAATATTTGAAGGAATCAACAATTCTAAAAGAATAGTTGGAGAGTGAAATATACAACTTTCAATACTAAATAGAAAATCTACAACTCAATAGTGAAATAAAGAAATTGAATAATAGTACCCTTGGGCAAAGGACATGAACAGGCACTTCTCAAAGGAAGACATTCATGCGGCCAATAAACATATGAAAGAAAGCTTAACATCACTTACCATTAGACAAATGCAAATCAAAACCACAATGAGGTATTGTCTCATGCCAGTCAGAATGTTGATTATTAAAAATTCCAGAAACAACAGATACTGGTGAGATTGTGGATGAAAAGGAATGCCTTTACACTGTTGGTGAAATTGTTCAACCATTGTGAAAAAAAGAAAAAAAAAATGCTGTTATAAAAAAATGACAAATTTAGCAATGCCAAAAAAAGGAGGGACAAGACCAAGATTCTCCTAAGGTGTTTCTCTTACCCACACTTGTAGAGGGAATGACGACGCCTAAACCCGAGGCCATACAGGATTGGCCTGCAATACAAAATGGTGAAAACCCAGATTATCCTAGTATCAGGCAACGAAGGTGCCCACAACAAACATGGAAAACCCTAGAGCATCCACCAGGTGGCCCACAGTGAACCCCAAAGGCCTAGTTGGGGCCACAAAACAGTGTAACTCTGGCATCCCACTGTTAATACAACAGGTGATCTCTCACAACCCATTGTCCTGCCTTACTCAATTGCCCAAATACAGTTAGGAGAATGCCAAAGCAAAATCTGAAAACAAGCTGTATACTTCAAGACAGAAAATAAAATGGATGGCAGAAAAATGAAATGACATTAGAGGAGAAAGTACTGACAGAAAGTGTGATAATGATGTAGTTGGTCAGACATTCCATGGTGTATGGATTCCAGACAACTATATTCCTACTCACTTAAACACACTTTCAGCTACATGCAAATTAATAGGTGAGTCAATGCAAATTAACGGGTAGGTTATTTAGACCTTTCTAGGAAGAGGGAGGTAACATAAGGGTCATTGCCATGGAAAGGGATGATAACTACTGAGCCATTGCCATGGTATTTGTAAACTGTCATGGTACTGGTGGGAGTGTCTTATGCCACTGAGCAATGAGGACTGCTCAAGATAATGTTCATTGTTACCTACTTTTTCTTTCAATTTCTTCATTTTATCTCACCAGGACTGAGGAGTATGTTCTGCCAGTCTCCTACCTCAATATAATTAGCAAACAGCGATAATTTGCTGAATTTAAAATGCTTTTTTTCTGTATCTACTAAGATAATCATATAATTTTTGCTTATAATTCTGCTTATGGGATATATCACATTTGTTCGCTTGCACATGTTGAATCATCCTTGCACTCTTGTTATAAAACCCACTTGATTATGGCATATTATCTTTCTGATGTGCTGTTGGATTCCATTTGCTAGAATTTTGCTAGGGTGTATGTTCTTCAAAAATATTGGTCAGTAGTTTTCTCTTTGGTTGTATTATTGTCTAGTTGTGGTTTAAGGGTAATATTGGCCTCTTAAAATGACTTAGGAGAAATTTCCTCTTTCCTTTAAAATTTTCTGAATCACTTTCTATAGGACTGATATTAGTTCTTCGTATGTTTGTAAGATTTCAGCTATGTATCTGTCTGGTCCTGGGTATTTCTTGTCATTGATTCAATCTTGGTACTTGTTTTTGGTCTGTTCCAGTTTTTTATTCTTTCCTGATTCAACTTTAGGAAGCTGCGTGTTTCCAGGAATTTATCCAGTTCTTCTTGGCTTTCTAATTTGTAATTATATATTTGTTCATCAAAATTCTGATATTTGTTTTTCTTTCTTCAGTACCAGTTGTAATGTCTCCTTTTTGTTTCTGGTTTTGTTTAATTTAGTCTTCTTTCTATTTATTGATTAGTCTAACTAGTGGTTTATCAATTTTGCTGGCCTTTTAAAAGACCAAGTATTCCTTTTTTATCATTTTTTGGGGGAGTCTCTATGCCATTTAGTTTTACTCTAGTCTTCATTATTTATTTTCTTCTGCTAATTTTATGTTGGTTTGTTACTGCTTGTCTAATTCTTGTGGTGCATCATTGGTTTGTTAATTTGTAGTCTTTCTACATTTTCACTGTAGACATTTAGTGCAAAAATATTCCCTCTTAGCATTTTGTTTGCTATATCCCACAGGTATTGATATGTTGTGTCCATTTTCACTTGCTTCAAAAAATTTTTCAATTAATATATTTATGTCTTCATTAACCCAATGATCATTCAGAACAGTGTTGTTTAATTTCCATGTTTTTTTGTAGTTTTAAATCAAAGTTCCTTTTGGTATTTACATTTTGTTACATCCCATTGTAATATGAGCAGATATTTTATATGATTTTGATTTTTATAATTGGTTGAGACTTGTTTTGTGAACTAATATGCAGCCTATCTTGGAGAATGTTTTATTTGTGAATAAAACTAATGTATATTCTGCAATTGTTGGGTCTTAGTATGTTCTCTAGATGTCTGTTAGGCCTATTTGGTCTAATGTCTAATTTAAATCAAATAATTGTTCATTGATTTTCTGTTTTGAAGATGTGTTCAATGCTATGAGTGTGGTGTTGAAGTCCTTCACTCATTGCAATGCAGTCAATCTCAACTTTGAGTCTAGTAACTTTTACTTTATGAATATAGGTGGTATATTGTTGGATGTAGATATATTAAAAACTGTTCCATCTTCTTGGTGAATTGATTCTTTATCATTATATAATAAACTTATTTGCCTTTTTTATTGTTTTTGATTTAAAGTCAGTTTTATCTGACATAACTATTGCTACTCCTCTTGGCTTCTGATTTCTGTTGGATGGACTAGCTTACCGTTCTTTTATTTTTAGTCTACATACATCTTCACAGGTAATATGAATTTCTTGTATGCAACATATATGTAGATGCATTTAGCCAATCTATATATTTTTAAGGGGCACATTGAATTTATTTTCATTTGTGGCTAATATTGATATGTGAGGTTTTTGTTTCTGCCATATTGTTAATTGTATTTTAGTATTTTATACATGCTTTTTCTTTTCTTCTGACTGTTTGCCTTTGGTTGAGTGGAATTTTGTAGTGGATTCGATTCCTTTCTCTTCATACTTTGAGTAATTGCTTTGCCAATTAGTTTTATAATTTTGGCTGTTTCCATCATGGTGAATATCACTTTTTTGCTTCCAAGTTTAGCAATCCTTTGAGCATTTCTTGTAGAGACAGTCTAGCATTGGTGAATTCCCTTAGCATTTGCTTCTGTAAGAAAGACTTTACATATGTTTCATTTATGAAGCTTACATTTACTGGATGTAGAGATCTTGGTTAGCAGTTTTTTGTTTGTTTGTTTTTTAAATTATTTTGGCCCTTTCTGTTATGTCCTTTAAGGTTTCTACTGAGAAGTCCATTGTTATTCTGATGTGGTTTACTTTGTAGATGAGTTGAAACTTTTCCTCATTTTGGAATTTGTTCTTTGAGAGCCTGATTATATGATGTCATGGAAAACTTTATTTTGCATTAAATTTTCCTGGGGATAGTTGCACTTCCACTATTTGGATAACTAAATTTCTTGCTAGAAATGGAAAATGTTTACATCTTATTCCACTAAAAATGATTTCTAATTCTTAAACTTTCTTCTCCCTTGGAAATGCCAATAATTTTTAAGGTTGCTTATTTTAGGTAGTCTCAAACATGTTAAAAACTTTGCTCAGTCTTTTTCATTATTTTTTTTCTTTATTTTTATCCCATGATTTTTTTTCAAAAGATGTCTCTTTATTTTCTGAAATTTTTTTTCTGCTTGGTGTACTCCATTATTGAAACTACCAAATGTATTTTATATTCATTTCAGTGATGCGTCTATTTCCAAAATTTCTGTCTTTTTAAAAGATATATATCTTCTCATTTATGTCCTGAATTGATTTTCTGACTTCTTCGTACTGGTTTTAAGATTTCTCTTGCATCTAATTCAGCTTCTTTAAAATAAATATTTTGAAATTTTCATCTAGGATTTTTAGGTTTTCTTTTTGTCAAAATATATTAGCAGAGAATTGTTATGTTTCTTTGAGGGCGGTAAAGGAAAAGAGACAGTGTACCATATATACAATTAATTCAGAAAAATATATTATTCTGCTTTATTAATCTACCTGCCTGTCCTTATAATAGTATGACTGTCTTTGGATTACTGTATTTTATAATCAGTTTTGAAATTCTACAGTGTAAATAATTCAACTTTGTTTTATTTTTAAAGAAATATTTTAGCTATCTAATGCTTTTTGCATTTCTATATACATTTTAGAATCAATATCTCAATTTTCATAGTAAAAATTGCTGGCATTATGATTGGTATTTTATTACATGTGTAGATTGATTTGTGCTGGATTATAGTTTAAAATACTTAATCTTTTAATTTATGAGCATGATTAATATCTTAATGCCTGTAGTTCTCTTATAATTTGTTTCTGTACTTTCTTCCTTGCATGCCTTTTATTTTATTTATTTCTAAATATTTCAAGCTTTTGTTGCTATTGAAATTTTCAATTTGTTATTTTATTTTTGATATGTTCGGAATCTTTTAAATATTTGTCTTTTATTCTTAGATTATTAGTGCTGCTTCAGAAATATTTGATGAATAGTAAACTTTATTGACTATTAAAGTGTCTTAAAATAGTTTTATTTATCTCTCATGGTTGATTTTAGATTCAATATAATTTTTCTAAATATGTTAAAGGAATATTGCAATACCTGCTGAAACCCATTTTACTTATAGAAAAAACATGTATTAATTTTATTATTATTTCTCAGTAATGAAACTTCTTTCTTCTTAAGAAAAAGACATTTTTTCTTCTTAATTTTAAACTTAGTGTAAATCACAATAATTATTTTAGATATAGGTATTTTTTCATCCTGCATGGCACACAATGGGCCTTTTCCATTTGAAGGCACATGACTTTCTCTTTGTCTGGTAAGTTTACTGAGATTATTTCTTTAGAATTTCACCCCTTCTATTTCATAATGTGTCTGTGATATACTGGTTAAATGTTTGAATATATGACTTGATATTAGATATTTCCTACCTTTATTCTCATAGTTTCTATCTTTTTTAATACTTTAGTTTCTTCGTGTGAAATTCCCTACACTCCATCTTATTCTTCATATCCCAATTTTGTATTTGGTACCATATAATTAATTGTTAAATATTCTGGGTTATTCCTTTATTCTTTTTCATAGGACCATTTTTTATGTTATGTGTACAATACCTTTTCAAACTTCTACAGTATTTATCATAGTATTATATATGTATGTGCAGTCCTTTAAATAATTTACGTCTTTATTTTTCCTTGAGTCAATATTTCTGTTTACTTTAGTTCTTTTTTGTGTTAATCTGTTATTTTCAAACACTAGTAGCATTCCTTTGTTGCCCATTTTAAATTAGGAATTAAGAAATAAATTTTCTTATGTGGGCAGTTGGATTGAGTTTTCATTTTATCTGTAAAAGTTATTTTTTCTTCAACAGATTTCTCCAGTGGAGGAGCTGTCTCTTAGCTCTGTGTGTATCAGCAGATTATGTCAACTGACAGGCTTCACTTTATTGTGTGTATATGTGTGAATCTAGCAGGAAGAATACACATAACTCAAATAGTAATGCTAAAAAAAAATGAAAGGCTGTTTTCTCTGGTTTGTTAACACTCACACTAGGAGCTGTAACTTTTTAAAGTGGAAATTATTTATAAATCAAACCTCCATTTTTATCCTGAGGAATGATAAACACTATTCAAAGGAAATTGTTGCATAAGGTAATTCACACATTTTCTGTACATGAAACTTCAGTCACTTAAAATATTTATTGCTGCTAAGTATCCTGATCTTTACAATATTGAATCCAGTCTTGAACCAACCTTCTCTGTGCTTTTGCCTTCAAGTAATAAATGTTTCAACCTCTGCTTTTGCTTTATCCTTTTTCAGTTTTAGGGTTGAACACTCATTCTAATTTACCCAAAAGTAAGACCTAAATTACTTAATTACGTTTTTAAGTTTTTGAAATTCATTAAAATTTTCTGTACAATGTTATCCCCACATCTAAAAGCAGCATGATAGTTATCCATTTTTTTCTACATATGTATGTGTGTGTGTGTGTATATATATGTGTGTATATATATATATATATATATATATATATACACACACACATACATAATTTATTTCGAGAAAAGAAAATTTATTTTTTCATTCCTATATACATTTTTTTTCTCTTATTTCAATAGCTCTTTAGTAGGAAAAGAAAGCAAATTGATGAGCCTACCATGTTGTATCAGAAAACTATAAAACTTTTATGTCAATGTTTGAAAAGGTACATAAGCCAAATTAAATAGCAAACAAACTGAGAGACTGGGAAACCATATTCAATAATTTGATAAAGGTTTGTTGATTTTTTAAGAGATTTTTATATCTAAATAACAATAAAAATAATGGATTTTTTTTTCATATTTACAATGTGCCTGATAGTGTTCTACTTTTTAGAAACAATAGAGACAAATGGCTTGCTCAAGACTCACAGTGTTGGAATTTGAAACCCATGAAGTCTAGCTATAAATTCTGGATTCTTTTTTTTTAATTTTATTTTTTATTTTTTATTTATTTTATTGCATTTTAGGTTTGGGGGTACATGTGAAAAACATGTAAGATTGTTGCATAGGTACACATGTGGCAGTGTGATTTGCTGCCTTCCTCCCCATCACCTATATCTGGCATTTCTCCCCATGCTATCTCTCCCCAACTCCCCACCCCCCACTGTCCCTCCCCTATTTCCCCCCAACAGACCCCAGTGTGTAGTGCTTCCCTCCCTGTGTCCATGTGTTCTCATTGTTCAACACCTGCCTATGAGTGAGAACATGTGGTGTTTAATTTTCTTCTACTCTGTCAGTTTGCTGAGAATGATGGGGAAAATGTGGCACATATACACCATGGAATATTATGCAGCCATCAAAAACGATGAGTTTGTGTCCTTTGTAGGGACATGGATGAACCTGGAAATTCTGGATTCTATATATTCTTTATTTAGTTACTACAAAATATATCCTAAGTAGAATAATAATAGGTAAAGGATATGAACAGATGACTCATCAAACTATATTAAAATTACATGTGGGCCAGACTCAGTGGCTCACGCCTGTAATCCCAGCACTTTGGGAGGCCGAGGAGGATGGGTCACGAGGTGGAGAGGTCGAGACCATTCTGGTCAACATGGTGAAACTCTGTCTCTACTAAAAATACAAGAAAAAATTAGCTGGGCATGGTGGTGCGTGCCTGTAATCCCAGCTACTCAGGAGGCTGAGGCAGGAGAATTGCCTGAACCCAGGAGGCAGAGGTTGCAGTGAGCCGAGATCGCGCCATTGCACTCATGCCTGGGTAACAAGAGCGAAACTCCGTCTCAAAAAAAAAAAAAAAAAAATTACATGCATAAGTGTATTTAAAACATGTTTCATCTTTTAAGTAATCAAATAGTTTCAAATTAAGACACCAATAATATACCCTTTTGCTTATCAAATTATCATGAATTAATAAATGGTCATATTACTGAAAACACAGAGATGCAAATTCTCATATATTTCTTATAAAAGTAAAAAATATTAAAATATTTCTTAAGTTTTTCACACATTTCTACAGTATTCAGATACATGTATCTTTTGTGCTAGTATTTATTCTTCTAGGAGTCTCTCCTATCTTTTAAAAATAGTCAAATATTTATACACAAAACATAAATGTTAGCATTATGCTAATAATTAAAAAATTATTCAAATGACCAAAGTATTATTTATATATAAATTTATATACGATTATATGTTCTCCAGCCACAACATGCCAGACACTGTTTGAAACTCCAGAATGTAATAATAATGACATAGATAAAATTACCTGTCTTAAAGAGTTTATATTTTATTATAGGAAGACAAGCAATAAACAAAGAATGAAAAAGTCAAGTAGTGATAAATATTGTAAAGCAAAACATGGTTTTTCAGAGAAAAACTAGGGGCTGCTTTAGGTGGCTGGAAGGTGGCATTTTAAATGTCAGACCCGGAGAAGTTTTCCTGGTTGAAGTAAAGCTCCATGACAGAAAAAAAAGTTTGACTTGGCATGTCTGAGAACTAGAAAGAGGGCTGGACCTGGATAATCAACCAGAGAGGGAGTAAAATTTACATAGGACCTTGTAGTTTACTGTAAGCAATTTGAATTTTATTTTAAATGTGATGAGATGTTATTGAAAAATTTTTTTAAAAAGTACTGATTACATTATAAACTCACTTTGACTGCCTTTGAAGAGTGGATTACAGAAAAAAATTAAAATCCACATGCAATTATGAGTAGATGATGCTATAGCTATATTAGGATAAAAACACTGGCTTTGGCTACCTTCATCCAAAAGATAATTTTATTTTCTAGTCGATTATGTGCCATGGATCAGGGCTGCTTGGGAATAGTTCAAATTATGACTGTTAAATTTATGAATGCTAAAAGTATACCATAAATGTATAATTTTCAAATATTTTACATCTTTTGGTATATTTTTCTTAAAAAAAGTATTTTAAAGTTTGTATTGGTTTATATTCTTTATATTTTGTCACTATTATGAATAATATTTTTGCACAGATTAATTGGCAATTACCTGAATATTGGAAATTTGTTGATAATTTCATGCAGCTACCTCAATAATTCATCTTCTGTATTCTGTAGATGTCCAGATTATTGTTGTAGGTGTGCTGGGTGGATAATTATTTAATCTCAAAAATTTAATTTCTTCTTTTACTGTGTGTTTTCTATTCATTTTCCTGTTCCTCTTGCATTGTCTCATTCATGGCTCTATATCTAATTCTCTTCTTATATTAGCATTTCATTTCTTGTATTTTTTGCCTTATTGATTTTTCTTGTAATTTTGTTTCAGCATTCTAAAGTGATCATAGCAGACATCTCTCTCTTGCCTCTTTTATTCATTTTGTAGTCATGAAACAATTTTTAAGAGTAAGGGATCTAGAAAGGATTAGAATAACAAAGCAATAAGAAAAAGAAAGAAAGAAAGAGAGGGAGGGAGGGAAGGAGGGGGAGAGTGAGAGAGAGAGAGAGAAAGAAGAAAGAAAGAAAGAAAGAAAGAAAGAAAGAAAGAAAAAGAAAGAAAGAAAAAGAGACAGAAAGAAAAAGAAAGAAAGTGTCCCTTGTATACATTCTCATGGTAGTGTATCTAGCATGTGTATATGGAGAAATAATGAGAAGAGTCATTTACTTTCATTGAATAAAAAGATATTAGAAAAATTTCTTAAATTTTCATTAAATAACATGTTTAAAGGGATCAATTAAGAATAATTGTTTTTTAAAACTTGAAAATATTAGGCAGCCTCTCACATGATAGATAGGGGAAAAAACTGCATTAACTTTGTTGTTATTGTTTTAATTTTAACCCAGTGACAAGCAGATAAATATATATATATATATATAGACATCCGTGGCAATTATTCCACAAATGTGAGTTTCTAAGCCCAGAAATAAAATTTCGGGAAGATATTTTTTATATAGTAAAGTACATTTTACCTCACTAAATATTTATTGACTGGCCTCTAACACTCAACCTGCACCTTACTAACTTTGAGACTTTGAAACTAGTTAGTGTATCTCTTTAGGCATCATTTTCCTAATCTCTAAAGTAAGTGGATTTATTTTTTCCTATTCTCTTTTAATATTATTGAGAAACAACTATGGAGTGAGCAATATGCTAGAAACCATTGCATAAATCATTGCATAAATCTCATTTAATGTTGTCTGTAACTCAACAATGTAGGAATTATCATACTCATTATACAAGTAAAGCAACAGATATTTTGCAATTGAGTACTTTAACATTTCCATATTTTAATTTAAAAGCTGTTGGAAAACAAAACTCTAGAACTTTCTTTAAATAAATAAATTTAAAAGGATGTTAGAGTTTAGGTTTCAGCCAGTTCTATCACACTGTTAGAGGGTTGGTTCTTGCTACTCTGCTATGCTTCTCTATAAAGCAGCTGACTTATCAATTTTCCCATTTTCAAAAGGTAAAGAATATTGATAAAAATATCAACCAGATTTAATATTCAATCATTTAAACTGAATGCCAATTTATCTTACATTTTCCTAATATGACAATTGTCTTAGTCTATTTGGGCTAGTATAATAAAATGTTTTATACTGGGTAATTTATAAATAAAAGAAATTTATTTTTCGCAAGTCTGGAGGCTGGAAAGTCCAATATTAAGGCACTAGAAGATTCAGTATCTGGTGAAGACTAACTCTCTGAATCTAAGATATGCTTCTTCCTATTTCATCATGTGGTAGAAGGGCAAAAAGGGCAAAAGGCACTAACAGACTTTCTCAAACTTTTTTATATGTGTACTAACTAACCCATCGTCTCCTAAAAACCCCACCACCTGATACTATTGCATTGAGGATTAAGTTTCAACATGAATTTTGAAGGGACAGAAATATTCAAATCATAGCAAAGGCTTTCAGGGCAGACTTCATTGGAACAAAAGATATAGAGAATGTACCCTTAGTAAAAATCATTAGGTTTTCACTTCAAAATTTCTAGTGGTTGGAAAATTTAAAACTGACATACTTTTTTTTTTTTTTTTTTTTACAAATGATCTGAAATTAGCTAATTCCTGAATAAAAAGGGTAAGTCAGAAGGAATTTGTTTGAAACAATTTCCCTTTCCTAGATAGATTATGGATCTTTATTATTTTCCTTAGGAGAAATTTGGCCTTGTACAGTTTCTTTATATTGTAATTTCATTCTGTCTATCACAGAAAATATATAACAGCAAATAATATTGCCTCTGAACTAGAGTTTTGTTTATGGAGAAACAATTCCAGTCACAGAAACAGTAGATATTTCAGAGAATGTTAAAGCCCATATTGCTATACAATGGAGTTTCTCAACTTTAGCCGCACATTCCAATCACGTAAGAGATTTTTTAAAAATTCCAATGCTCAGAATACACATCAGAAAAATTACTTTAGAATCTCTGGAGGAGGGATGCTAGTCATCAATACTTTTGAAAGCCTCCAACCTGCCTTCCAGTATGCAGCCATGGTGGAGAACAGCTAAACCAGATAGATATGATTAGCTTTATTTATTTCCCCTAGGGCCTACACCTCCAACAATGTAGCACATTATTTACTTAAGGAAGGTGTTTCACATGCCTGAGAGCTATGTTGTCTAAGTTTCAATAGTCAGTTTTAATATTAATAAATAAGCAGGGAGATTTTTAAGTGTCTATGAATTGCTTAGTCATTTTTAGATTTTTGGGGGGACAAAGCAGAACTAGGAAGCATTTCCAGCTTGTGATCTGATTCAGAAAACAAAACTTGCACAGGTAGTAAAAATGAAGAATAAATGAAGGCAGTTTGTAGGGACTCAAATTGAGTAGGACTCATCAGAGGTATAAAAGTACACCGAAAAAGAGAGATCCTTGTGGCCTGTTGCAGCTGGTGCTTTCAAACAGAAGGTGAAATTGGAGTTAGGTCTTGCTTAAGGGACAAAAGCGGAATATTTGGTAAAGTAATTAGGGTAACAAAACATTTCCCAGGAAATTTGTAAATCCAATCTAAGAGGGTTGTTTGGTGCATTTCTGCTGACAGTAGCATATATAATCAGGGATTTTAGTTTCCAAAATCACTTCAGTAGCAGGAAAATTATTAAGTGTACACTTTGCCCCTGCTAGATGATGATAGTGGTGGCACTAATGGCTAGATTCTATTACTACATTAGTTTTTACGTAAGCATAGTTTGAGTGCCCCTGGTTCAGTTGAGCTGGGTTCTCTTTGGGTATATGTGTCTCTTACATTGATAAAAAGGAGTGGTGGCTTTGATTTATGTAGTTAGGTTTTATTCTCAGAAAAAATGAAAATACTCTGCTTCTTAATTTGCTCTCCACATTTTAGTAGCTTCTATATACCTCTTTCTTTTCTTCAGTAAATCTCTACCATTTATCAACTCTCTACAAAAATTACTTATATTTGAAGAATATAATGGAAATATCAACTCTGTGACGTATAATTATGAGACTCAATATCTTATGGTATTCTTGGGGCTTACTTTTTCTTAAACTACAAATAAGAGACCAATTCTTATTTACCTATTACAATTCTGATGTAATAGATAAGGCTCTGAGAAATCAATAATATAAGTGGCAATCACGGACTAGGGCATGATGAATTTCCCTGCTATTGTGTGTTCCCACCATGGCATTTCCTCTGGATTTTGTCTAATTAAAGGGGAGAATTCCAGCAGCCAAGATGTCCACAAATTGTCTCAAATTATACTCAAGGACCCAGAAAGAACTGCCATATATGATTTATGATTATGGACTATCTGAAGGTTTAGAAAAAATCAAGCTCATTTTGTACTCTCTGTTTCCTGAGATATTCCCTCCTCTATGATGCTTCCCTGAGCTGTGTGCACTCAAAAAACTAAGTGGTGACAGAATTGAGTCACCAGTATTATTTAACACTTATCATCAATCAGCCTAGAGAACAAAATTATCCCTGGTCTCTTTTGATAGAATCACAGTTATCAGTTATTTTGGAAGAAAACATAAAAGCAGAGTTTAGAAAGAAGTTCACAAAATTAACCAAGAAAAGAAATGAAATCCTTACCAAACAAAAAAGGAGGACAATCTGAAGGTAGACATGTACAAAAGTGGTAGAAATGGAGAAAAGGAACAAATGATACTTTTGAAAAAGATATATTTAGTCTTATTTATCTACTCTTTCCCTCCAAAATTTGGCATTTTAACTAAATTTTAAAATAGCACTAATTGAAGGAGGAATGTAAATTTTAAAAAAGATAACTGTCATAATGGATCGTTGCAACAAGCTAGAGGTGGTTGTACTAATGTCTTTCAACAATGTCTTATTTTAGAAATAATCTTAAATATTTAGTTGGCTTTCTTGGAAATCTTAATCATTTTATGTTAAAAGATCACTAATTCAAAAACTGTGGATGTTGTGAAAGTAGAATAAAAAATTGTTAAGTCTGTATCCCTTTCCAAAAGCAACTAATAAACTAGGAAAACCTATCAAACTCTACTTTTAAGAATCCTATAGTTTAGTCAAAAACTTACAATACCTAGGTGAAGTCTTGAGGGAGAACAATGTGGTTACTTTGTTGTAAGATAATATTATTGTAGCCTTTTAAATTGGTCACCTATTATCCCCTATACTCCAAATGAAAACAACAGTGCACATGAAAATAACAGTCCTTGTGCCAGAAGGAGAAAAATAGAACATATTCTTTTTTTTTTTTTTTTTTTTTTTAACAGTTGTCTTTTTTTTCTTAATTATACTTTAGGTTCTGGGATACATGTGCAGATCTTGCAGAGTTTTGCATAGGTACATACATGGCAAGGTGGTTTGTGCCTCCATTTCTCCATCATCTATATTTGGCATTTCTACCTGCATTATCCCTTCTCACCCTCCCCACCCCCTGCTTTCCCTCCTCTAATCCCCCCCAGTGACCCCAGTGTGTGATGCTCCCCTCCCTGTGTCCATGTGTTCTCATTGTTCAACATCTGCCTATGAGTGAGAACATGTGGTGTTTGATTTTCTGCTCTTGTGTCAGTTTGCTGAGAATGATTATTTCCAGATTCATCCAAGTCCCTACAAAGGACACACACTTATCATTTTTTATGGCTCCATAGTATTCCATGGTGTCTATGTGCCACATTTTCTTTGTCTAGTCTATCATCGATGGGCATTTGGGTTGGTTCCAAGTCTTTTCTATTGTAAACAGTGCCACAATGAACACATGTGTGCACATGTCTTTATAATAGAACATTTTATAACCCTTTGGATATATACCCAGTAATGGGATTGCTTGGTCAAACGGAATTTCTATTTCTAGGTCCTTGAGGAATCACCACACTGTCTTCCACAATGGTTGAACTAATTTACACTCCCACCAACAGTGTAAAAGTGTTCATATTTCTCCACATCCTCTCCAGCATCTGTTGTCTCCAGACTTTTTAATGATCGCCATTCTAACTGGTGTGAGATGATATCTTATTGTGGTTTTGATTTGCATTTCTCTAATGACCAGTGATGATGAGCATTTTTGGAGTTAATTTTGATGAAAGGTGTCAGGAAGGGGTTCAGTTTCTGCTTTCTGCATGTGGCTAGCCAGTTTTTCCAACACCATTGATTAAACAGTGAATCCTTTCCCCATTGCTTATTTTTTTCAGGTTTGTCAAAGATCAGATGGTTGTAGATGTGTGGCATTGCCTCCGAGGCCTCTGTTCTGTTCCATTGGTCTATATCTCTGTTTTGGTACCAGTACAGTGCTGTTTTGATTACTGCAGCGTTGTAGCATAGTTTGAAGTCATGTAATGTGATGCCTCCAGCTTTGTTCTTTTTGCTTAGGATTGTCTTGGCTATGTGGGCTCTCTTTTTGTTCCATATGAAATTTAAGATTTTTTTTTTCCCAGTTCTGTGAAGAGGGTCATAAATAGCTTGATGGGTTTAACACTGAATCTACAAATTACTTTGCACAGTATGGCCATTTTTACAATATTGATTCTTCCTAACCATGAGCGTGGAATGTTTCTCCATCTGTTTGTGTCCTCCCTTATTTCCTTGAGCAGTGGTTTGTAGTTCTCCTTGAAGAGGTACTTTACATCCTTTGTTAGATGTATTCCTGGGTATTTTATTCTCTTTGTAGCAACTGTGAATGGGAATTTGCTCATGATTTGGCTCTCTGTTTGCCTGTTATTGCTGTATACAAATGTTTGTGATTTTTGCACATTGATTTTGTACCCTGAGACTTTGCTGAAGTTGCTTATTATCTTAAGGAGCTTTTGGGCTAAGATGATGGAGTCTTGAAATATACAATCATGTCATCTGCGAGTAGAGATAATTTAACTTCCTATTTTCCTAATTGAATACCCTTTATTAGTTTTTCTTGCCTAATTGCTCTGGTTAGAATTTCCAATACTATGCTAAATAGGAATGGTGAGAGAGGGTACCGTGTCTAGTGCCAGTTTTCAAAGGGAATGCTTCCAGTTTAGCACATTCAGTTTGATATTGGCTGTGGGTTTGTCATAAATCGCTTTTATTATTTTGAGATACATTCCATTGATACCTATTTTGTTAACAGTTTTTGCCTAAAGGGCTGTTGAATTTTGCCAAGGCCTTCCCTGCATCTATTGAGATAATCATGTGGTTTTTGTCTTTGGTTCTGTTTATGTGGTGAATTATGTTTATAGATTTGCGTATGTTGAACCAGCCTTGCATCCCTAGGATGAAGCCTACTTTATCACGATGGATAAGCTTTTTGATGTGCTGTTGTATTTGGTTTGCCAGTATTTTATTGAAGATTTTTGCATCAATGTTCATCATGGATACTGGCGTGAAATTTTCTTTTTTAGTTGTGTCTCGGTAAGATTTTGGTATCAGGATGATGTTGGTCTCATAAAATGAGTTGGGGAGGATTTCTTCTTTTTTGTATTGTTTGGAATAGTTTCTGAAGGAATGGTACCAGCTCCTCTTTGTACATCTGATAGAAATTGGCTGTGGACCCATCTGGTCCTGGCCTTTTTTTGGTTGGTAGGCTATTAATTGCTGCCTCAACGTCAGAACTTGTTATTGGTCTATTCATAGGATTTAAACTTATTCCTGGTTTAGGTTTGGGAGGGTGTAACTGTCCGGGAATATCCAATTCTTCTAGATTTACTGGTTTATGTACATAGAGTTGTTTGTAATAATCTCTGATGGTTGGTTATATTTCTGTGGAATGCTTTATCATTTTTATTTGCATCTACTTGATTCTACTCTCTTCTTTTTTATTAGTCTGGCCAGTGGTCTATTTTGTAAATCTTTTCAAACAACTAGCTCCTGGATTTATTGATATTTTTGAAGGGGTTTTTGTGTCTCTATCTCCTTCAGTTCTACTCTGATCTTAGTTCTTTCTTGCCTTCTGCTAGCTTTTGAATTTGTTTTATCTTGCTCCTCTAGCTCTTTTAATTGTGACAATAGGTTGTCGATTTTAGATTTTTCCTCACTTCTCATGTGGGCATTTAGTGCTGTAAATTTCCCTCTAAACAGTGCTTTAAATGTGTCCCAGAGATTCTGGTATGTTGTGTCTTTGTTCTCATTAGTTTCAAAGAATATCTTAGTCATTCAAGAACAGGTTGTTTAGTTTCCATGTAGTTGTGCAATTTTCAGTTAGTTTCTTAATCCTGAGTTCTAATTTGATCGCACTGTGGTCTTAGAGACTGGTTGTTATGATTTCTGTTCTTTTGCATTTGCTGAGGAGTGATTTACTTCCAATTATGTGGTCAATTTTAGAGTAAGTGCAATGTGGTACTGAGAAGATTGTATATATTCTGTGGATTTGGGGTGGAGATTTCTGTTGATGTCTATTAGGTGCACTTGGTCCAGATCTGAGTTCAAGTCCTGGATATCCTAGTTAATTTTCTGTCTTGTTGATCTGTCTAATATTGTCAATGGAGTGTTCACATCTCCCATTATTCTTGTGTGGGAGTCTGTGTATCATTAAAAACTTGCTTTATGTATCTGGGTACTCCTGTATTGGGTGCATATATATTTATGATAGTTAGCTCTTCTTGTTGCATTCATCCCTTTTACTATTTTGTAATGCCCTTCTTTGTCTCTTTTGATCTTTGTTTGTTTAAAGTCCATTTTATGAGAGACTAGGATTGCAACCCCTGCTTTTCTTTTGCTCTCCATTTGCTTGGTAAATCTTCCATCCCTTTATTTTTAGCCTATGTGTGTCTTTGCATGTGAGATGGATCTCTTGAATACAGCACACCAGTGGGTCTTGACTTTTTATCCAATTTGCCAATCTGTGTCTTTTGATTGGGGCATTTACCCATTCACATTTAAGGTTAGTATTGTTATGTGTGAATTTGATCCTGCCATTTTTAATACTAGCTGCTTGTTTTGCCCATTAGTTGATGCAGTTTTTTTTGTTTTGTTTTGTTTTGTTTTGTTTTGTTTTGTTTTTATTGTGTCAATGGTGTTTACCATTTGGTACATTTTTGCAGTGGCTGGTACTGTTTGTTCCTTCCATGTTTATTGCTTCCTTCAGGAGCTCTTATAAGGCAGGCCTGGTGGTGATGAAATCTCTCAGCAATTGATTTTATTTCTCCTTCACTTATGAAACTTAGTTTGGCTAAATATGAAATTCTTGGTTGGAAGTTCTTTTCTTTAAGAATGTTGAATATTGGCCTCCACTATCTTCTGGCTTGTAGGGTTTCTGCAGAGAGATCCATTGTGAGTCTGATGGGCTTCCCTGGTGAATCTGATGATTATGTACCTTGGGGTTGCTCTTCTTGAGGTGTACATTTGTGGTATTCTCTGTATTTCCTGGATTTGAATGTTGGTCTGCCTTGCTAGGTTGGGGAAGTTCTCCTGGATAATATCCTGAAGAGTGTTTCCCAGCTTGGATTCATTCTCCCCATCATATTCAGGTACACTGATCAAATGCAGATTAGATCTTTTCACATAATCCTGTGTTTCTTGGAGGCTTTGTTCATTTCTTTTCACTTTTTTTCTAATTTTGCCTTCTTATTTCATTGAGTTGATGTTCAATCTCTGACATCCTTTCTTCTGCTTGATTGATTCAGCTATTCAAAGTTTTGTATGCTTCACGATGTTCTCATGCTGTGTTTTTCAGCTCCATCAAGTCATTTATGTTCTTCTCTAAGTTGGTTATTCTAGTTAGCATTTCATCTATCCTTTTTTCAAGGTTCTTACTTTCTTTGCATTGGGTTAGAACATGTTCCTTTAGCTCAGAGAAGTTTGTTTTACCCACCTTCTGAAACCTGCTTCTGTCAATTTGTCAAACTCATTCTCCATCCAGTTTTTTACCCTTGCTGGTTAGGAGTTGTTGTCCCTTGAAGGAGGAGAAGCATTCTGGTTTTTGGTGATTTCATCCTTTTTGCACTGGTTTCTTCCCATCTTCGTGGATTTATCTACCTTTGATCTTTGAAGTTGGTGACTTTTGGATGGGGTTTCTGAGTGGATGTCCTTTCTGTTGATGTTGAAACTATTTCTTTCTGTTTTTTAGTTTTCCTTCTAACAGTCAGGTTTCTCTGCTTCAGGACTGCTGGAGGCCCACTCCAGCCTCTGCTTGCCTGGGAATTACCTATGGGGGCTGCAGAACAGCAAGGATTACTGCCTGTTCCTTCCTCTGGTAGCTTTGTCCCTGAAGGATACCTGCCAGATGTCAGCCAGAGCTCTCCTGTATGAGGTGTCTCTTTGGATATACAGGGTCAGGGAGCCACCTAAGGAGGCAGTCTGTCCCTTATTAGAGCTCGAGTGCTGTGCTGGGAGCTCTGTTGCTCCCTTCAGAGCTGCTGGACAGGGACATTTAAGTCTGCTGCAGTGGAACTCACAACTGCCCATTTTCCCAGGTGCTCTGTCCCAGGAATGTGAGGCTTTATTTGTAAGTCCCTTACATGCTGCTGCCCTTTTTCAGAGATGCCCTGCCCAACAAGGAGGGAGTCTAGTCACAGTCTGCCTGCAGAGGCATTGCAGAGCTGCTGTGGGCTCCACCCAACTGCTGTGTAAACTTCCTTGTGATTTTGTTTACACAAGTAAGGTTAAAACTTCCTTGGTAATGGCAGACTGCCTCAGTAATGGTGGACTCTCTCAGTAATGGCAGACTGCCTCTGTAATGGCAGATTGCCTCAGTAATGGCAGACACCCTTCCTCTGACGGAGCTCGACCATCTGAAGCTGTTTCAAGCTCAAACTGTTGTGCTGGCTGCAAAACTCTCAAGCCAGTGGGTTTCAGTTTGCTGGTGTTTGTGGGGATGGGATCTGCCAAGCCAGATCACTTGGCTGCCTACCTTCAGCTCCCTTTTTTTCCAGAGAATGGGTGGCTCTGTCTCACAGGTGTTCCAGGCACCAGTTAAAATGACTGCCCAGATATGTGCTGGAAACCCACCTGCTGGCTGAAACGGCCACTCAGATTTGTGCTGGAAACCCCAGCTCTTGTAGGCCCAGTGGGAATCTCCTGGTCTGTGGACTGTAAAGACTGTGGAAGAAGTGCAGTGTCAGAACTGGAGTGCCAGAGTGGCCAGAAAAGTCCCCAGTGGCCCCTGTTAGGTAGGAGGGGTGTACTCTGGCCCATTGTACTTCCCAGGTGAGGTAACACCCCACCATGCCTTCAGTTTGCCCTCCTTGGGCTACATCCATGGCCCAACTAGTCCTATTCAGATGAACCTGGAACCTCGGTTGGAAATGCAGAGATCACTTGCTTTCTGTATTGCTCTCATTGGAAACTGTGCTCCTGAGCTGTTCCTGTTCAGCCATCTTAGCAGAAGTCCCCCAGAAGTCAATCTCATATCAGGTCCACCATATGCCAACTCAATTGCAGAACACTGCCCTAGTGCTGGTCCTATAGATCAAAGTCTGGAAAGCAATTCAATCTGGGTGTTTTGCGGCTGTCTCCTGTCTCTTTAAATTCCAGGGCTCTTTTCTTTGCTCTGGAAAGGTAATGAAGTCTGGCTTAGAGATAGCAATACCCAAGGAGACCAGGTTTTTGTAGTTCTCTAACATCACATCCCTATACAAATGCTGCTGAGCAGAGTCCAGGCATTCCCACTCTTGTAGGGAGAATTCTCTGGCCACATCCCTGAATGTCAATACTCCCTGCAGGCCACAGGATAACATGGCTGTGGTAGAGTCCTGTAGGAGCTCCTAGAGTCTACAGACCAGAACCTCAACTCTCAATGTTCTTATAAATGCTTAGGAAAAGTTCTTGGATAAATATTTCTCCATTTGCTATATGACTGTAGAAAAATTTCAAAAGACTTTGAATTATTTTTATATTTTTTGCCAAGTATATTTTATTCCCTAGGCAGAAGACAGAAAATGCTTCTCATGACACCATTCCAGAATTAAACATTCTTGTTATTTTAATTTGCATTTTTCTGATAGTAACAAAAGTAACTTCTCATATATGTTATCACTATCTTTATCCTGTGAATTTCTGATTCCTGTTTTTTGTTTCCTTGCCTATAAAGTTGTTTATTCTTTTTTATTTGCAAAACATCTTTAATATTATGGATAATATTTTATAAAACATATCTGCAAATATTTTTTCTGTATTTATCCTTTACTTTTATTTGTTGATAATTTTGAAGAGTAGTCTTTTTTATTTGCATATAGTAAGCCTTGTCAAAATTTTTCTTTGTGTTTCTACCTTTTGCATCTCAAGAAGCCCTTCTCAACACCATAGTTATTTTGATAAATAATTTAATGCATTTTTTGTAACCATAACTCTATTATTTCAAGTCTAGGTCTTTATCTAAAATTTGTATTTGGGGTGTGTGTGTATGTGTGTGTGTGTGTGTGTACTCTTCTCTCCAAATGAATAGTTACTAATTACGGCCTTCATATTGTACCTTCATGGTGTAAACATTTTTCATACATGTGGGGTTATGTTTTTGGAATTTCTACTGTGTTCCACTGACCTAGCACTTTATCTATAAGTCAGTATTGCATCATTCTTTTTAATAAGGTTGTATAGTGTGTTTTCATAAACAATTTCTGCCTATCCACCTCTCTTTTCTCCTTTGCTATTCTCACTCAAATTATCTTTCACACAAATTTAATAATCTGTTTAAAATATTTATCTTCCTATCCAGAATTGTCATGAATGTTGTCATTAATTCTGGTCTAATTTAATATTCCAAACCTAGTTTATATTTGTAATTGGAAATAAAATAATTCATGATTTTTTATTGGTTACTTATATTATAAATTAATATCATTAATTTTTGCATGTGGATTTTGTATTTGGGTAACTACCTGATCCCTTTTATTAGTCCAATGGCTTTTCAATTAATTCACTTGAATTTTTTAAAGAAGCAATTTTATTGTCTCTAAATAAAGGTCATTGTATATCTTTCTACTATTTATAATTTCTAGTCTGTACAATGCATCAAGAAATATATACATATATATACATGTGTGTATATATAATGTATACATATGTGTAGATATATCAATATATCTGTATCTGTATCTAATCTCTATCTCTATTATCTATCAATCTATCTATCTATTTATCTATCATATGCTTGGCCTCTCTTTGGCTATTAGGGTTATGTATGTTTTTTTTAATACTTATTTATTTATTTTTGAGATGGAGTTTCAATCTTGTTGCCCACGATGGAGTACAATGGCACAATCTCAGCTCACTGCAACCTCCACCCCCCGGGTTCAAGTGATTTCCTGCCTCAGACTCCTGAGTAGCTGGGATTACAGGCATATGCCACCACGTCCAGCTGATTTTGTTATTTAAGTAGAGATGGGGTTTCCCCATGTTTTTCAGGCTAGTCTCAAACTCCTGACCTCGGCCTGCCTGCCTCAGCCTCCCAAAGTGCTGGGATTACAGGCATGAGCCACTGTGTCTAGCCTATTTTTTATTTTTAATTATTTTAATACTTTTGGGGGAACAGGTGGTATTTGGTTATTTGGATGAGTTGTTTAGTGGTGATTTCTGAGATTTTGATGCACCCATCAGCTGAGCAGTGTATACTGTACACAGTATGTGAGTGTTGTATTCTTCATCCCCCGCTTGCACCCTTCCCCTGAGTTCACAGGGTCCATTGTATTATTCTTGTGCCTTTGTGTCCTCATAGCTCAGCTTGCACTTATAAATGAGAACATACGATGTTTGGCTTTTCATTCCTGAGTTACTTTACTTAGAATAATGGTCTCCAACACCATCCAGGTTGCTGTTAATGCCATTATTTCATTCATTTTTATGGCTGGGTAGTATATCATGATATGTATATATATATGCACACACACCACATTTTCTTTTTCCACTCATTGGTTAATGGGCATTAAGGCTGGTTTCATATTTTTGTGATTGAGAATTGTGCTAAAAACATGTGTGTGCAAGTATCTTTTTCATATAATGACTTCCTTTCCTCTAGGTAGATTCCTGGTAGTGAGATTGCTGTGTCAAATGGTAGTACTACATTTATTTCTTTAAGGAGTCTCTATACTGTTTTGCATAGTGGTTGTACTATTTTATATTCCCACCAGCAGTGCAAAAGTGTTCCCTTTTCACCATCTATTATTTTTTGATATTTTAATTATGACCATTCTTGCAGGAGTAAAATGGTATCACATTCTGTTTTTGATTTGCATTTCTCTGATAATTAGTGATGTTGAACATTTTTTATATGTTTGTTTACCATTTGTGTATCTTCCTTTGAGAATTGTCTATTCATGTCCTTAGTCCATTCTTTGATCACATTCTTTGTTTTTTCTTGCCGATTTGTTGAAGCTCCTTGTAGATTCTGGATATTAGTCCCTTGTCAAATGTATAGTTTGCGAAGATTTTCTCTCACTCAATGGGTTGTCTGTTTACTCTGCTGATTATTTCTTTTGTTAGATGGACACTTTTTAGTTTAATTAAATATGAACTATATATCTTTGGTTTTGTTGCATTTGCTTTTGGACCCTTGGTCATGAATTTTTTACATAAAACAATGTCTAGAAGAGTTTTTTTAAATGTTATTTTCTAGAATTTTTAGAGTTTCAGCTCTTAGATTTAGTTCTTTGATCTATCTTGAGTTGATTTTTATATAAGGTGGGAGATAAGGATTCCGTTTTATTCTTCAACATGTGGCTTGCCAATTATCTCAGCACCATTTGTTGAATAGGTTTTCTTTTCTACACTTTATCTTTTTGTTTCCTTTATCGAAGATCATTTGACTGTAAGTATTTGGCTTCATTTCTGGGTTCTCTACTTTTTTCATTTCATTGACATGCCTATTTTTATACCAGTACAATGCTTTGGTAACTATAGCCTTGTAGTATAGTTTGAAGTCAGGTAATGTGATGCTGGCAGATTTTTATTTTGCTGAGTCTTGCTTTGGCTATGTAGGCTCTTTTTTTGTTCCATATGACTTTTAGGATTTTTGTTTGTTTGTTTGTTTTAGTTCTGTGACAATTTTGATTCTACCCATTAATGAGCATGAATGTATTTTATTTGTTTGAGTCACTGATAATATTTTTCAGCAGTGTTTTGTAGGTTTCATTGTAGAAATTCTTCACCTCCTCGATTAGGTATATTCCTAAGTATTTTAGTTTTGCAGCTGTTATCAAAGGGGTTGAGTTTTGATTTGATTCTCAGCTTGGTCGTTGTTGGTGTATAGTGGTGCTACTCATGTGTGTACATTGATAGTGTATCCTGAAACTTTACTAAATTTATTTCTCAGATGTAAGAGCTTTTTTGAAGGAGCATTTAGGGATTTTTAGATATACAGTCCTATCATTGGTGAACAGCAATAGTTTGACTTCCTCCATTTGGATGTCCCTTGTTTCCTTTGATTGTCTGATTGCTCTGACTAGGACTTTCAGTTAAATGTTAAAGAGAAGTGGTGAAACTGTGTGCCCTTGTTTTTTCCAGTTCTCAGGGTGAATGCTTTCAACTTTTCCCCATCAGTATAACGTTGGTTTTGAGTTTGTCATGGATGGCTTTTATTACCTTAAGGTATGTCCCTTCTATGCCTGTTTTGCTGAGAGTTTTAATCATAAAAGGATCCTAGACTTTCTCAAAATCTTTTTCTGTATCTATTGAGATGATCATATGATTGTTGTTTTTACTTCTGTTTATGTGGTGTATTCCATTTATTGAGTTGTCAGTGGTAAACCATCCCTGCATCTCTGTATAAAAATCAACTTATGATGTATTATCTTTTTGATATGCTGTTGGATTTGGTTAGTTAGTATTCTGTTGAGGATTTTTGCACCTATGTTCAGAAGGGTTTTTGGTCTGTAGTTTTCTTTTATTGTTATAGCCTTTCCTGGTTTTGGTATTGGGGTGATATTTATATCATAGAATGTTTTCTTGAGGATTCCCTATTTCTTTATTTTGGGATAGTCTCAGTTAAATTAGTACAAATTCTTCTTTGAATGTCTGATAGAATTCAGCTGTGAATCCATCTGGTCCTGGACTTTTTTTGTTGATAATTTTTAAAATTAATTTTTCAATCTTGCTGTTTTTTACTGGTCCGTTCACAGTTTCTATTTCTTCCTGGTGTAATCTAGAAGGGTTGCATATTTCTAGGAAGTCCTCTAGGACTTCTAGTTTGTGCATGTAAGGTATTTATAGTAGTCTTGAATGATCTTTTGTATTTCTGTAGTGTTGGTTGTAATATCTCCCATTTCATTTCTAATTAAGCTTATTTTAGATCTTCTCTGTTCTTTTCTTGTTTAATCTTGCTAATGGTCTACGATTTTGTTTATCTTTTCAATAAGCCAGGTTTTTGTGTCATTTACCTTTTATATATTTTTGTTTCAATTTCATTTGGGTTCTTATCTTTGTTATTTCTTCCTTCTGCTGGGTTTGGGTTTTGTTTATTTTTATTTCTCAGTGCCTTGAGATGTGATCTTAAATTATACATTTATGCTCTGTCAAATTTTTTGATGTAGACATTTAATGCTATGAAATTTCCTCTTAGCACCACTTTTTCTGTTTCCTGTAGGTTTTTGTAGGTTGTGTCACTTTCATTGTTCAGTTCAAAGAACTTTTCAAATTTTCACCTTGATTGTATTGTTGACCCAATGATCATTCAGGAGCAGGTTATTTAATTTCCATGTATTTGCGTGGCTTTTGAGGGTTTCTTTTGGAATTGACTTCCTGTTTCGTTCTACTGTGGTGTGAGAGGCTACTTGAAATAATTTCAGTTTTGTTGAATTTACTGATACTTGTTTTGTGGCTTTTCATATGGTCTGTCTTGGAGAATGTTCCATGTGCTGATGAAAATAATGTGTATTCTTCAGTTGTTAGGTAGAATGTTCTGTAAACATCAGTGAAGTCCATTTGTTGCAGGGTATAATTTAAGTCCATTGTTTCTATGCTGACTTTCTATCTTGATGACTTGTCTAGTGCTGTCAGTGGAGTATTGAAGTCCCCCACTATTATTGTGTTGCCATTGTTTGATTTCTTAGGTCTAGCAGTAATTCTTTTATACTTTTAGGACCTTCCTTGTTAAGTGCATACATATTTAGAATTGTGCTATTTTTCTGTTAAACTAGTCTGTTTATCATTATATAATGCCCTTCTTTGTCTTTTTAAACTGTTGTTGCTTTAACGTTTGTTTTGTCTGATATAAGAATAGCTACTCCTGCTCTATTTTGGTGTCCATTTGCATAAAAATATCTTTTTTTAACCCTTTATCTTAAGTTTATGTGAGTCCTTATGTGGCAGGTGAGTCTCTCAAAGACTGCAGGTACTTGTTGTGTGAATTTTTATCCATTCCGCCTTCTGTATCTTTTTTTTTAACTTTTTTTTTTTTTTTTTTTTTTTTTTTTTTTTTTTTTTTTTTTTTTTAGGACAGGGGGTTTCACCATGTTGGTCAGGCTGGTCTTGAACTCCCGACCTCAGGTGATCCACCCGCCTTGGCCTCCAAAGTGCTTGGATTACAGGCGTGAGCCACCATGCCCAGCCCATTCTGTATCTTTTAAGTAGACCATTTATTCCATTTACATTCAACATTCATATTGAGATGTGAGGTACAGTTCTATTAATCATGCTAGTTGTTGCCTCAATACCTTAAGTTTTTTAGTTGAGTTATTATTTTATAGGCCCTACAAAATTTATGCTTTAAGGAGATCCTATTTTGATGTATTTTCGGGTTTAGTTTCAAGATTTAGAACTCGTTTTAGTGTTTCTTGTAGTGCTGGCTTGGTAGTGTCAAATATTCCCAGCATTTGTTTGTCTAAAAAAGACTTTATCTCACATTCATTTATGAAACCTAGTTTCCCTAAATACAAAATTCTTGGCTGACAATTAATTTGTTTAAGGTGGCCAAAAATAGACCCCAAACTCTTCTGGCTTGTGGAGGCTCTGCTGGAAAACCTGCTGTTAATTTGATAGATTTTCCATTATAGGCTACCTGATGCTTTTGTCTCATATCTTTTCGGATTCTTTACTTTGTCTGATTTTAGATAACCTGATGATCATGTGTCTAGGTGATGATTTTTTTGTGAATAATTTTTTGGGTATTCTTTGAGATTTTTGTATTTGGATGTCTAGATCTATAACAAGGCCAAGGAAGCTTTCCTCAATTATTCCCTAAAGCAAGTTTTTTCAACTTTTAGCTTTATCTTCTTCCTCAGAAACACCAATGACTCTTGTGTTTGGTTGTTTAACAGAATCCCAAATTTTTTGAAGTCTTTTTTTTAATTTTAATTTTTGTTGTGTCTTTTTTGGGTTGGGTTAATTGAAAGCCTTGTCTGTAGGCTCTGAAGTTCTTTCTTTTACTTCTTTTAGTCTTTGGTTAAAACTTTCCAGTGTATTTTGTTTTTCTCCAAGCTTGTCTTTTATTTCCAGAAGTTTTGATTTTTTTTTTATACTGTCTATTTTTCTGGAGACTTAAAAAAAATCTATATCCTGTTTTGTTTGTTTGTTTGTTTGTTTGTTTTCTAATTTATTCAAGTTGGTTTTTTCCTCTCTCTGGTACCTCTTCAAGTAACTTGATCATCAAATTTCTGAATTATTTATCTAGAAATTCAGAGATTTCTTCTTGGTTTGGATCCATCACTGGAAAGCTAGTATGATCTTTGGTGGTACTATAGAACCATGTTTTGTCATATTACCAGAATTAATTTTCTGGTTCATTTTCACTTGAGTAGACTGTTTCAGTGGAAAGATCTGGAATTCAAGGGCTGCTGTTCAGATTCTTTTGTCCTCCAAGGTGATCCCTTTATGTAGTGCTCTCCTCTTTTCACTAGGGATGGGGCTTCCTGAGAACCAGACTGCAGTGACTTTTATTGACCTTTTGGGTCTAGCCATCCAGTGGTCCAGCCTTGTTCTGGGCAATGTCTTTAAAATGTCCCATGATGTGATCCATCTTCAGTTCTGCCTGCTGTAGATACTAGCACCTGCTCTGGTGGGGGTGGCAGGGGAGTAAATTGGACTCTGTGAGTGTTCCTGATTATAGTTTTTTTAGTACACTGGTTTTCTCAAATGCTAGTTATGCTAGCAATGAAGTTGTCATGTAGATAGACTCAGAACCACTGTTTAACCAGGATGTTGGAAGCAGTGGAATTCGCTGTTGTTTCCTCTTGCTTTGGAGCAGTGTTGTTCTGCTATGAGTTGTTGTATGGCTTACATTGGTTGGCCTTCAAGAGATAACCAGCTGCAGTAGTAGAAGAGAAATATAAGCTTGCCCTATGTTGGCCAGAATAAGTATTGAGGTTTCTCAGGCAATGGGCAGGACCACAGAGCTCCCACAAGTTTATGTCTTTTGCCTTAGGCTACCAGAGTGAGTAAAGAAAAACCATGAGAGGGTGGCTGAGTTTGGTGGGTCTGAGCTCAGACTCTCCTTGAAAAAGGCTTGCTGTGACCATTGTGGGGGATGAAGAGGAGAGTTATTAGTTAGGGTTTTCTAGACGATCAGAACTAATAGAATAGATGTATATATGAAGGGGTGTTTATTAAGGACTATTGACTCACATGATCACAAGGTGAAGAAGTCCAACAATAGGCCAGCTGCAAGCTGAGGAACAAGGAAGCCAGTCAGGGTCCCAAAACCTCAAAAGTAGAGAAGCCTACAGTGCAGCCTTCAGTCTGTGGCTGAAGGCATGAGAGCCCTGGCAAACCACTGGTGTAAGTTCAAGAATCCAAAAGCTGAAGAATTTGGAATCCAATGTTTGAGGGCAGAAAGCATCCAGCTTGGAGAAAAAGATGAAGGTTATAAGACTCAGCAAGTCTGCTCTTTTCACTTTCTTCTGTCTGCTTTACTCTAGCTACACTGGCAGCTGATTAGATGGTACCCATCAAGATTGAGGTGAGTTGGCTTCTCCCAGTCCACTGACTCAAATGTTAATTTCCTTTGGTAACATAGAGATATACCCAGGACAAATACCTTGCATCCTTCAATCCAATCAAGTTAACACTAAAGATTAACCATCACAAGTCCACCCCTGGTCACCTTGAACTCATACACATCTCTGGAAATTATACATAATCTTATAATAAAGACGATAAAAAGGTCATAATTATACCCAGCATAATACAGCTATCCTTTGTACAACTGGAAACACACTAATTCTTAACCTAAATGCTATGATATCAAGTTAGCAAAACTTAATAACAAAATAAGGAGGAAATACTAGTGACAATTACAGTCCTCATTTCTGCAACTGGTCATGTGTTCATAGCAAATATTGGTGACTACCTTCTTTTACTACCCACTCTGTACTCCCTTTGTCTTCTGCAAATGCCTCAGCAGATAATGGTTTTTTGCCTGGTGGAATGACCCAAACCTTCATTCCTGAAGAGTCTGAGACATTTGTAATCTAGCCTGGATTTGGTTGGTGTAGTTTCCCATTGACCTTAATCACAGGGCATGGTAATACTAAGAGACACCCTGAGGGATCGCCTGTATTCTACACATTCTCTTCCCTACCTTCATTTTGGAGTAGTAGACTGAATTTGCCTTGATGATTGGGATCAATTGTCCCAACCAACACTGTAACTCCCTTGTTACCCTGTTGACATAGAGGTAGGAGGAGCCCACAGTGTCCAGGTGGCAACCTTAACTTCCAGTTTAATAAAATCATTGTTGTGTCTCCTGATGGCACCATTCCTCTTTCTGGAACTAAGACCTCTAGGCAGGCAGAATGCAATGTTGTGGAACAGGAAACAGGAACTTTGCTAGTGGATCACTAGGTGTGATGGTGAGTGGTGCCACCTCCACTTTCACTTCTTAATTTTTGAACCCATGAATGCTGGCTATCATGAGATAAACAGTACCATACATTGGACGCGGATTCAGAGCATATACAGCCTTCTGAAGAACTTTGCTCTAGCCTTGCAAAGTATTATCACCTAGTTGGTATTGTAATGTCACTTCAAAAGGCCATTCTACTGTTTTATCACCTGCTGCTTCAGGATGATGAGGAATATGATAAGACCAGTGAATTCCCTGAACATGAGCCCTTTGGGGTACTACCTTATCTATGAAATGAGTGCCTTGGTCAGAGCCAATACTCTGTGGAATACCATGATAGTAGATAAGGTACTCCATGAGTTCCAGGATGATAGTCTTGGCAGAAACATTGTGTGCAGGATAGGCAAAGCTATATACAGAGTATCTATTTCAGTGAGGGCAAACCCCTGCCCTTTCCATAATGGAAGAGAGTCAATATAATCAATCTGCCATCAAGTAGATGGCTGATCACCTGGAGGAATGGTGCCATATGGAGGGTACAATGTTGGTCTCTGTTGCTGGCAAATTGAAAACTCAGCAGTGGCCTTAGCCAGGTCAGCCTTGGTGAGTGGAAATCCTGTTGCCAAGTCCACACATAACTCCCATCCCTGCCACCATGGCTACTTATTTGAGGGCCCATTAAGCTATGACAGTGGTGGCTGGGGAAGGAGGCTGAGTGGTGTCTACAAAATGAGTCATCTTATCTACTTGATTATTGAAATCCTCCCCTGCTGAGGTCACATGTTTATGAGCACTCACATTGGATATAAATATCTTCACAGCTTTTGACCACTCAGAGAGGTCCATCCACATACTTCTTCCCCATATTTTCTTTGTCACAAGTTTTCCAATCATGTTTCTTTTATGTCCCTGACCATTCAGCCAAACCATTGGCTACAGCCCATTAATCACTATATAATCACAAATCTGGTCATTTCTCTGTCCAAAGTGCACAATCAGGTGCACTGTTTGAAATTCTGCGCCCTGGAAAGATTTCCCTTCACCACTGTCCTTCAGTGATGTCCTGGAAATGGGCTGTAGTGCTACAGCTGTCCACCTTTGGGTGGTGCCTGCATATTGTACAGAACCATCTGTAAACCAGGCCCTATTCTTCTCTTCCTCTGTCAACTGATCATAGGGAATTCCCCATGAGGCCATCTGTGCAGTTTGTGAGAGAGAAGACAGGATGGCAGGAGTGCAGACCATGGGAACTTGAGCCACTTCCTCTTATAACTTACTTGTGCCTTCAGGACCTGCTGGAGCCCAACCAAATATATAACAATTCCACTTGATGATAAAATGCTGCTGTGCATGTCCCCATTTTATGGCTAGATGGGTCAGAAAGCACACAATTCATGATAAACAGTTCAGGTCATATGGTGACTTGATGACCCATAGTCAAATATTCTGCTTCTACCATACCCCAGTAACAGGCCAAGAGCTGTCTCTCAAAAGGAGAGTAGTTATCTGCAGAAGAGGTCAGAGCCTTGCTCCAAAATCCTAGAGACCTTTGCTGTGATTCACCCATGGGGGCCTGCCAAAATCAAAGAGCATTCCTGTCTGCCACTGACACCTCAAGCACCATTGGATCTGCTGAGTCATATGGCTCAAGTTACACAGCAGTTTGCATAGCAGCTTGTACCTGTTGGAGAGTCTTCTTCTGTTCTGAATCCCACTCAAACCTGGCAGCCTTTTGGGTTACTCCATAAATGGGCTAGAGTAACACAATGAAATGAGGAATGTGTTACCTCTAAAATCCAAATAGGAATAATAGGTATTGTGCCTCTTTCTTGGTTGTAGGAGGGTCCAAATGCAACAATTTATCCTTCACCTTAAAAGGAATATCTCAACAGGCCCCACACTACTGGACCTTAAGAAATTTTACTGAAGAAGTTCCCTGAATTTTAGTCAAATTGAATTCCCCCTACCTGGCACTCAAATGTCTCACTAAGTCTGGTGTGTTTGCTATTTCTCACTCACTGGATACAATAAGCATAATGTCTTTAATGTAATGGACCAGTGTGATATCTTGTGGAAGGAAAAAGTGATCAAGATATCTATAAATAAGATTATGGCACTAAGCCAGAGAGTTGATTTATCACTGAGGTGGGACAGTGAAGGTATAATGCTGGCCTCACCAGCTGAAGACAAATTGCTTCTAGTGGGTCTTATGAACAGGGATAAAGGAAAAGGCATTTACCAAAGCAATGGCTGCTTACCAGGGTACTAGGAGATGTGTTAATTTGTTCAAGCAATAAACCCACATTTGGTACAGCAGCTACAAATGGAGTCACTACTTGGTTAAGATTATGATAATCAACTATCATTCTTCAGAATCCATCTGTCTTCTACATAAGTCAAATAGTAGAGATGAAAAGGGATGTAGTGAGAATAACTACCCCTGAGTCTTTCAAGTCCTACCAGAGATGGTAGCACTAATCTCTGCAATCCCTCTAGGTATGCAAATGTTGTCTATGCCAATTATGCATTCGAGCACTAGGGAAATGGCCACAGGATGAGTTCAGGAACCTACTGGAACCACTCTAAATTGGACCTGAGCTAAAACACCATTAATTACCTGACCTCCATAAGTTTGTCCTTTAACTGGAGAACCACAATGCTGTTTTGGGCTCCCTGGAATCAATGTCAGCTCAGAAGCAGTGTTCTGTAGTCCCAGAAAGTTCTGATCTTTCTTTTTTCCCAAATGCATAGTTACTGTGGTAAAAGGCTGTAGGTCTCAATGGAAAAGAATGGGAAAAAGATTAACAGTACAAATTGTCAGTAAGATTAGCAGTAACAATGGTACAAAGTGGGGTTTTTCTTCAAGAGACACAGCCTCCTCTTCATTCAGGGGGTTCTGGGTCTGTAAACTGGTTGAAGTCTGGAAATTGAGAGGCCATAATCCTCTATTTTTATAATTCAAGTTAGTCTTTTGTCCACTCAACCTGGAAATTTTCTGCTTATACAAATTAAGTAAGAACGCAGTAGGCTTCCTATCAATTTTACTTCTAAGTACACCTTGATTAATTAGCCAATGCCAGAGATCTACACGAGTCAGACTATTCTGATTGCTGCTTTGCCTCTGCTGTCCATTATGGTAACTATGCCCAACTTGCCTTTGATGGTTGAGTGCCACCACTTGGCCTCTTCTATCTTGGGATCCAATTATTTTAATTGCATTTAAATTTTCTAATTGAATGACTGTAGTTCCCACTGTAAGATCTGGCATATAGAGAAGAGCAATCACAGAGCTCTTCAAAGATGCAGGTGCTCCTCTCACAAACCTGTTTCACAAAGTATTGGTCAAGGGATGTCTTCTGGACCCTCCCACCTGGGAAAAGTAGGTGTATAGTGACTAATCCACTTTGGCATTTCAATCTCCCCAAGCTTTATTTCTCTATATTAAAGCAAGGGAGATCAGGTATTTTCAGCTCACTCACAATGGGCTATCTTTATTCTGTATTTCAGTTAACCAAGCAAATAAATTATTAGAACCTTTTCTTAACTCCTCGAGCTGCAACATTAAATTCAGAGTCCCTACTTAGTGGGTCCATATCAATAAATTCAGCTTAATCCAACTTTATATTCCTTCTACCATCATCCCACCTTCTTAATATCCATTCCCATGCATGTTCTCCAGATTTCTACTTATATAAATTAGAAAACTCAAGGAGTTCTTTTAAAGTGTAGCATATCTCTTTGTAGGTTACACTCTCAACTTTACCTCTAGGGGCCTGCTAATACATGAGTCTGGTTATAGGCCTAGAAGCAAACAGGAGTGTTGGGACTGGGTCCTGAGAGGAATCAGTATTGTCTTGCTTGGCAACTCCCTCAAGGGAGGCCATCACTGTTGTCTCAGGCAGTGCATGGTTAATCTCAGACAAAGGTGAAAAGGCTGACGGTAGTGTGGGTGGAGGAGAAGATGTTGCCACCACTGTGAATGGAGAGGCTCTTTCCTTTGGCAAAAATGCTTCATCAGAATTTAGGAGTTCAGCATCCACAGTCTTATCAGGACCCTCCCACACATGCCCATTCCAAGTTGCAGGGTTCCATTCTTTTTCAATCAATGCCTTCCCTTTAACAGTAGACTCACGGAGAGGCTAAGCATGTACCTTTCATTGCAGGTTAGCCACCCGCATAATAAGAGTTTGTGTTTGATTTTCCACAATTTCAGCTCTTTTGTCTACAGGAGATAAGACTCTCACTCAGGGCAATCTTAAAAGATTTTAGGCTCAGTATTTACTTCTGCAGCTGCTAGTTAGACTCCCTGAGTCCACCATTTTCTTTTCTCACTTTGCTCTGTAAACTTAGAAGCAACCTACCAACTTTATTATGTTGATGAAAACAGTCAATCTCTGTAAAATATTTGAAGAGAGTTATTCTGAGTCAGATATGAGTGACCATGGTCCATGACACAGCCGTCAGGAGGTCCTGAGAACATGTGACCAAGGTGGTCCGGGTGCAGCTTGGGTTTATACATATGAGGGAGACATGACATCAATCAAATACATTTGAGAAATGCATTGATTTGGTCCAGAAAGGCGGGACAACTCAAAGTGGGGGATTTTAGGCTATAGCTAAATTTAAACATTTTCTGGTTGACAATTGGTTGAGTTTTTTTAGAGGGCTGGGATTATAGAAAGAAGATGTTCAGTTTAAGATATAGGATTGCGGAGACCAAGGTTCTTTTAAAGCCTTATATTGGCTGCCCTTAGGGACAATAGATGACAAGTGTTTCTTATTTAGATCTTTAAAAGGTGCTGAACTTTTAGTTAATCTGTTTCGGATTGGGAGGTCCTGGAAGGATAAGCTATAGCTATGTTAATAGACACTCTTTACAGATGCAGATTTTCTCCCACAAAGGACAACTTTGCAAGGTCATTTCAAGATTTGGCAAATAAACATGTCTTGGGGTATTATATATATTTTTTATTTTCTTCCTTGTCTCATAATGTTATGCCAGAGTCAGGTTGGAAAGTAAGTCATGTTATATAGGGTTAAATAAAACCCATCTGATGAAAATTTATGATTTGTAGGGCATGACTTCCTAGACTCCTTAGATACGAATTTGGGCAAGATAAAAAAAAAAAAAAAAAAGAGTTTACTCCTCAATTAAATTCCTTGTTTCTCCACTTATGGTTGAAGATCTCATGTACAGAGTCACTAAACTCCTTACCTCTCAAGAGTGGCAAATCAGGAGTATCAAATGCATTTATTTCACGTAACTCTCTAAACAATTTATGTCAAGGACTATCAGTGTTCTCTATACTATTAGAAGTAGACTCCTTAGCATTTTTCGGTCTAATCATATTAAGTAGCCAATTTCAAAAGCCCTGAAACCAACTAAAGAAATCCATCCTTAAAAATCTGTTCCTGTAGAACCACTCCTGGAACCAAAATCTGTATTAGTCAGGGTTCTCCAGAGGGACAGAACTAATAGAATAAATGTATATATAAAAGGGAGTTCATTAAAGAGTACTGACTGACACAATCACAAGGTGAAGTCCCTCAATAGGCCATCTACAAGCTGTGGAGCGAGGAAGTCAGTCTGAGTCTCAAAACCTCCAAAGTAGGAAATCCGGCAGGGCAGCCTTTAGTCTGTGGCCAAAGGCCTGAGAGCCCCTCACACACCACTGGTGTAAATCTAAGAGTTCAAAAACTGAAGAACTTGAAGTCCAATGTTCGAGGGCAGGAAACATCCCAAGATGGAAGAAAAATATGAAGACAGAAAGACTCAACCAGTCTAGTCTTTCCACATTGTTCTGCCTGCTTTATTCTAGATGCTCTGGCAGCTGAGTAGATGGTGCTTACCCAGATTTAGGGTGGGTCTGCCTCTTTGTTTCAATTGACTCAAATGTTAATCTCTTTTTACAACGCTCTCACAGATACACCTAGGAAGAATACTTTGCATTCTTCAATTCAATCAAGTTGACAGTCCATATTAACCATCACAGATGATCTCAGGTCAATAGGGTTGTGGTACAAGGGAGAATTATGTATGCCTCTGCTACACCATCCAGATCACCAGGAAAGTAGAAAAAAATCATCAATGACAGGCCTCACCCAGATCCCACACAGCCATCATGTCCAGTCTCACTCCCACAATGCCCAGCCAACAGCACCAAGTTTATATCCAAGCAACCAATATGCAGGGTTGAGATCTTTCTTCAGGTTGCAAGCCTGCCCCCAGGAAAAGTAAGCAGGGCTTTTAGGGCTTGCCCCTCTCTGCCTGCTGGCATCCTTGGCTGTGGCTTCTGTGCTTGTATCTGCACTTCCCATTTGCATGCCCCCGCCCCCTGATTCTACTCAGGAAAATTTATGTTCAGTCAAAATCATTACCAAGTTTGGTTAGAAGCTTCTTTCACCCTGCAAACTTCTAATTTCACTGGCTGCCATCTACAAGGACCCTTGTGAGATAAAGTCAGGATGGCTTCCCAGGCCTTGACCTGGGGACCAGGAGTGCCTACAGGGCTCTTTCCACTGCTTCTTCTACTTTCACATTTTAGTTGGCTCCTTAAATTCATTTCAGCTGTAGGTAAGGTTAAATTCTTCTCCTGTGAGCTAGATTTTCAGGTTCCCCAGTAGAGATATGTGTTTGGAGGCAGACTTTTCCCTCTCTCACACTTTAGTAACTCACAGATTTTCAGCTACTTCTTTTAAAGGTTCTGTGAACACTTTCAATTTTCCTGGTACATTCCTTTAGCAGTTCTTGGAGCCAAAGCTCAGTAGACGAGTCCACACGCTGTTCTGTTTGTCCAAGTGGGAGCTTCATGTTATTCCTATCTCCTATCTGCCATTTTCCTTCTCAATCAATTTTGTAAGTTTTATTTTATAAGGCAGTGGCTATAAATTTTGTTATATAATCTGACATTGATAAAAATCAATATTCTCTGTTCCATAGTACTTTAATAATATTTACCTATAAGTCAGCTAGGACTGTTTTACTTTTAGTGGTAAATCTTTGTCTAAATTTTAATTACTTCTACTATCTATAATTTTGTCTTCCTGAACACATATATATGTATACTCATTTTGTATATGTACTTAACCATGTATATTTCAATTTACATTTTATTTGTATGACTTGTACATAAAATTTTATTTGAATTTTTAATATACTGTATACATATTAAGTATTTTTCCCTCTGGTTACTACTGTTAATTTTACCTTTTGTCTATTTTTCTTAACTGGAAATTTATTTATTGGAAATTTAAAAACAGCTTATAATACATAGAATTATTACATAATCCAGCAATTTCACTGCTTGGTATACAGCCCAAAGAATTGAAAATGGAAACTCAGACATAATTTGTACACTCATGTTTATAGCAGTGTTACTGACAATAGTCAAAAGCTAGAAGAAACCCAAATGTCCATTGATTGATGAATATTTAAACAAAATGTGGTATATACATACACTGGAATATTATCTGGCCTTTAAAAGTAAGAAAATTCTGACGTCTGCTACAATATGAATGAACCTAGAACATTATGCTAAATGAATGAGCCAGTCACAAATGTGAAAATATTATATAATTCAATTTATATAAGGTACTTAGATTAATCAAATTCACAGATATAGAAGTGGAATGTCAGTTGGCCGGGGCTGAAACAGCAGAAAGTAAGGAGTTGTTTAATGGGTACAGATAATTAACACACAAATTAGCAAACATACTTCCCATTTCTTTGTTGTGAGAAGATTTAAAATAAACTTTTTAAACAATTTAAAATACAAAATGCATTGCTATTAACTATAGTTACTATGCTGTGCAATAGATCTCAAAACTTATTACTCCTAAGTGAACTTTTGTGTTCTTTCACCAACATCTTCCCATTTCCTACTTCTCCTCTTACGGAGTCTTTGCTGTTTTTTACTCTTTATTTTTATGAGTTCAGATTTTCTTGTATTCCATGAATAAGTGAGATCATGCAGCACAATATTAGTTTTACTGTGCCTGATTTATTTCTCTTAGCATAATGTCCTATATGCGCACATATGTGGCACACATGACAGAATTGCCTTCTTTTAAAAGGCTGAATTGTATTTCATTGAATATATATATATATATATACCTAACATTTTATTTATTCATTTATCTGTTGATAAACACTAGGTTAATTACATGTCTTGGCAATTATAAATGATACAGATGAAGGCCAAAATCATATCATCATCTCAGTATATGCAGAAAATCATTTGACAAAATTTGGCACCCATTTATGATTAAAAACTTTTAAATTAGTTTTAAAAGTAAAGCACATAAACACAATAAAGGACATATATTGTGTCCAAACCTACAGCTAACATCATACTCAATGGTGAAAAGTTGATAGCTTTTCCTCTAATATCAGGGACAAGACAAGGATGTCCTCTCTCATGACTTCTATTCAACATACTACTAAAAGTCCTACCCAGGGCAATTAGGCAAAAAAATAAATTAATTAATTAATTAAAAAGAAAAAAAAAAGAAATAAAATTGTCCATTTGCTGGTGCCATGATTTTATATATAGAAAACATTAAAGACTTCACTAAAAACTGTTAGCATTAATAAACAAATTTAGTAAGATTCAGGGTACAATGTCAACATACAAAAATCAATAGCACTTCTATATGCTAACAAATAACTGTCTGAAAAAGAAATTAAGGAAACCATCCCATTTATAATAACATCAAATACATATATATATATATATATATATATATATACACACACACACATATATATTGAGGTATATTTCACCAAGGAGTTGAAAGTTCTGTATACTAAAATGTGTAAAACATTGATGGGAAAAATTGAAGAAGTCACAAATAGGAAAATAAACCATGTTCACGGATTGAAAGAGTTAATATTGCTAAAATATCCATATTACCCAAAGCAATCTACAGTTTCAATGCAATCTTTATCAAAATTCCAATGTCATTTTTCTCAAGAATAGAAACAACAAAAATGAAATTCCAAAAGACCCTGAATAGCCAAAGCTATCTTAAGCAAAAATAACAAAGCTGGAAACACTATACTACCTGACTTCAAATTATATTACAAAGCTATACTAATCTAATGGGCATGACACAGACATAAAAACAAATATGTTGAGAAATACAGCAGGATAGAGAGCCTGGTAATAAACCCATACATTTATGGTCAATTGACTTTCAAGAAATGTGCAAAGAGCACACAATGGAGAAAATACAGTTACTTCAATAAATGGTGTTGGGAAAACTGGATAGCCCTTATCTCATACCATGTATGAAATTCAACTCAAAATGAACTAATGATAGAAGCATAAAACTTGAAACTGTAAAATTACTAGAAGAAAATGGGAAAATACTCCACAACAGTGGTCTGGGCAGTAATATTTTGGATATGACCTCAAAAGTACAACCAACAGAAGCAAAAATAAACAAACAGGATTGTATAAAGCTAAAAAGTTTCTGCACAGTAGAGAGAACAATTAACAAAGTGAAAAGAAAACAGTCATATTGGAAGAAATTAGTTGCAAATCAAACATTTGATGATGGGCTGATATTCAAAATATATAAGGAACTCAAACAACTCAATAGCAAGAAAACAAATAACCCAATTAAATATTGGGCAAATGACCTTAATAGACATTTTTCAAAAGAACAAATACAAATGGCCAACAGGCATATAAAAAAATACTCAACATCACTGATCATCGGGGAAATAAAAATTAGAACCACAGTGAAATATAAACTCATATTGATAAAATGACTTCTATAAAAAGGATGAAAGATAAGTGTTGGCAACAATGTGGAGAAGAGGGAACACTTGTACACTCTTATTGGAGATGTAAATTAATACAACCATTACAGAAACAGTATAGAGGTCCTTCAGAAAACTAAAAATAAAATTTCCATATAATCTAGCAATCCTACTTCTTGGTGTATATCTCATGGAATTAAGTATGTCAAAGAGATATCAACACACTCACGTTTATTGCAGCATTAATCACAATATCAATGCACTTCAGGACACAAAACTGTACACTTAAAATAGTTATAATGGTGAATATTATGTCATGCATATTTTACAACAATTTTTAAAATAGAAGTAAAACTTTTATAATAGATATGATATCATTGATGATGAATAATATGTAGTTTGGTTGCTTTCAGTTTCATCTGTTTCCATGTTGATTATTTCCTTCTAATTTACAATGATTTATTTTTTGTTGTTTTCTATCTTTTATAAGTGGATGCTTTAGTCATTCCCTCAACTATTTTCAGTGTTTCTTGTTTTCTAACAAATAGTAGCTATAGGTTTTCTGAGTAAAGTTTTACTGAAACTCACAGATTTTACTCTCAAGATGAATAAAAAATAAATAAGTTATTCTGTGGAACTTAACATAAAATTAAGTGCTGTGCCAGATAAATCTCAGGATTTGTGTGATTTGGCACAATAGTACTTCATTTCTCAATTATTTATCTGTCCAATCTGGGTTAATGTTCATAGTTGTCAGGTATGCTTCATCAATGACACTTAGTCCTAAAATTTAATTTAACATATAATTTTTGTGTTGAATTTCTCTTGGCATCAATGTGAATTGTATCTCTAGAAGTTTTGCACAATATGGTTCTATTTCACTATATTGTTTATGAGTGCCCATTATTTGAATGATACAATAATGGACACTATGAATATTTGAAGGTGAAAGACCACAACTCCTGCCTCTGTTGAATGAGAAAGGCATACATGGATTTTCAACTTTCAAATTTTGGAACTTAATATCTATATGGCTTTAAGCATGTTCTTTCATTTGCTCATATGAATCACAATTACTTTATGTGCAAAGTAAGCATAATAATCTTACCTATTATAGAGTCTATAGGAATACTTAGCTAACACATGCTTCAGTAGAATTATTTATTAAATTTCTAAAAATTACTAAACTTTTAGCTCATAAGTAAAGTTATTTTCACCATTCTAAGGTCACATTAGATTAAATCCAAAGCTTCCTTCATAGTGATACATTCATTCTGACAGAAGAAAAAACTAGAAAAATTGATGACGGAAGGTAAAAAGGGAGAAATAAGTCCACCTAATTACATACAATAAAAAACCAACCAACTAGTTGAAGGCTGTAGTTACAAAGGATGAACTCTTTTCTGCCATCTCTTCTCAATTAAGATGCAGCATGGGAGGGAAACCTGATAATACCATCACAGTGAAGAAGCAGCCAGTAAAAGAGCAGGGTAAACAATCTGACAAAAACAAATGCTACAAAGTTTCTCTCTCCTGAAAACTTTGAAACTCATTTCCTAGCTGGGAAGCACTCTAGTTCTACATTTGAGAAATTGTCTTCCTTTAAGACAGGCAATTTCAGCTTTATTCTTAGGAAAGATGTTTTGGTGAAAGTCCATTAAGCACTGTCATGTATTTGTTTTCACTGTACTGGCATTGTGCATTTGCTCTTTGTTGCCTTAAACGACTGCCTCAGGGTTTCTATTGTTTTACTTATTAACTTTATACTTTCCTTTTAGGTCCCTTTATTTCCAAATTCAGTATATTCTGTCCTTGACTCACATTACTTTTATGTTAAAGATATTTCTATAATGTGAGTGAAGTGGACAGTTAAAGAAAATTCAAGCCCTGAATCATATCAATGGAGGCTAAACTGCAAGGGAAAAATTTGTGTCATAGATAGAACTAGCTACATAATTTGTGGGCCTAGTACAAAATGAAAATGTGAGATTCATGTTAGAAAGTTAACAGTTTCAATATGGTGTCATCAGAGCATATCTCTTGGCTATTTTTATGTCTTCTCTTGAGAATGTCTAATTTAGGTCTTTTGCTTATTTTTTAAAGGATTTTTTAGTCTGTTGAGTTGTGTTTGAGAAATTTGTCTTTTCTCATATAAATGGTTTACAACTATTTTTCCCACTTAATAGATTGTCTCTTTCCTGATTATTTTTTCTTTTTTTTTTTTTGTGCAGAAGCTTTTTAGTTTAGTATAGTCCCATTTATCTATTTTTGGTTTTGCTGCTATGCTTTTAAGACCTTAGCCATAAGTTCTTTGCCTAGACCAGTGTCTTAGAGTGTTTCCACTTTATTTTCTCTGAGAAGTTTTATAGATTTTAGTCTTATATCTAAGTCTCTAATCCATTTTGAGTTGATTTTTGTATATGGTGAGAGATAAGGGTCTATGTTTTTTCTTTTGCACGTGCATTTCCAGTTTTACCAGCACCATTTATTGCAGAGAGTTTCCTTTCTCCATTTTATGTTTTTGGCAACTTTGTCAAAAATCAGTTAGTTGTAAATATGTGGATTTATTTCTTCATTCTCTATTTTTTTTTTATTGGTCTATGTGTCTGCTTTTATATCAGTACCATGGTTCATAGGTTTAAATGTTATCATAAATAGTATGTTTCAAATTTTGGTTTTCTATTATTAAAATTTCTATTATATAGAAACTGGTAAGATAAACTTTGCTTGTTAATTTGTCATATGAGTATGTGAATAAAGACTACACGTCTCAACCAGTTTGCTCTCAGATATGGTCCTATGATTAATTTCTGGCCAATATGATACAATACAATTGTTGCATAGTAGTACTTTCAAGAAGTGCTATTTAAGGGAGGAGTCAGAGCCTTTCTCAGCTCCTTGTTGCTTTCCATTGATGAGAATGTAAGTGAAATGTCTAGAGCTGAGACAGCTTTATTGGACATATGTAATAGCATGTTTACTCATTTTTAAACTGATAAACATTGATTTTTTCTAATTATTTAACTGTTATAAAACATGGTAAGATTAGCACCCTTGAACTGTATTTCATGTGGGTTTGTCTTGGGTATACACTGAAAATTACAATTCCTAAGTAATAGAATATGTGTACATTTATTGTCAAAGTTATCTTTAAAGTAACTATCGACCTATGTTCCCATTGACAGTTTATTTATCTGAATTTTTTTTTTATATTTCAGGAACTATTCTAGGCAATAGGTATGCTGAGCAGACTGAAATGTTTTGTTTATGATAAAACTTATGTTCTTAAGAGGAAGATATGCAGTAAGCCAATAAAAGCAACAATTAGTATTATATCAAGTAGCAATATGTACTATGATACAGTACAAATGTAAGTGGTGGGAATTAACATTATATAAGATATGCAGATAAGACCTAGTTTTAAAAATGACATCTGGACCCAAGACCAAAAACAAGAAAAAAAAGAAAAGAAATATTATTCCAGCAAATGAAACAGAAAATGCAAAGACGAAGAGATATAGACAAGTTTGTCTTTTTCTACAGTGAAAGTCCTGTGTATTTGAAGTATAGTATACAAGGATAAGGTAGTATATGATGAGGCTAAAAAAGCTGACATGTTAGAGATCTCATAGAGCCTTGAAACCCACGATAAAAAAGTCTGATTTCTTTTTAGTGCAAAGGAAAGTCATTCAAATGTTTTAAACAAGAAGAGTAATAATGGTGTATATTTAAAATTGTGGGCATTGGACCCTGAGTAGAGAATAACTTATTAGGAGATCAGAGAATAAACAGGGATACATGATTTTAGACTGCTATGTAGTCCAGGCCCAGGTAAGATAGGTTGGTAGTTTATCTGGAGGGAGTTGTAATAGAGATGAAAGGAAGTGGGCAAATTTGGGCCATCTTACAGATGTATTGTAGACAGGTTTTGCTAGTGGGTCAGATGTTATACTCTGTTTTGTTTATCTTTGCCAATATTTTATAGTTGGCAAACTATGAAGGAAAAGTAAAAACAAAATTGTTTCCTGTGTTTGCATCAGTTTCTGATGTTTGGCATACCACACTACATAATTTGCTGATATATGTTTGCATCAGCTAATGAAGTTTGGCACACGAAACTACTTAGTTTTTATTGTTAATTGGATGGATTAAAAATGGTATCTCTTGGTTAGAAAGTTTATTTTCCACATTTAATGAAGATAAGCAGTCTTTTATTTTTGTTAACCATTTGTTTTGTGTTATATTCATGCCTTGTTAATTTGTAGAAGTTTCTAATCTTTCCTAGGTATAAATTTTTATTTTACTTGCCCTAAACATTTTATTCAGCTCTATTAATTATTTTTAAAGTATCTTTATGGCATTTTTTTGGTAAAAATCAAAAGCCCATAAATGTAATATAGTTAATCAATCTACTTTTTGGCTCTTAATTTTTCTTGTTAAGGATACTTTTTCTAATTAAAGAACATAAATAAAGGATTATATATGTATATATAACTTATTGTATGGATTTTTACATATTAGAGTCTTTATCTGGAATTAGTCTCTTGACTGCTGTGTCCTGGGAAACATAATATTTTTCCAAATGTATAGCCATTTGTCCCAGTCCTCACACACTCCACTTCCATGTATTCTGACAAGCACATATCTCTTTCTGACCCGCTTTTCTTGGTTTTACTGATAATTTGGCAACTCCTGTACCAATAGAAAAAGTTTTTAATTACAATAGCTTTATAATGTGCTTTCATACCTGATAATATAGTGACTAAGCATGCAGTTTCTGAAACCAGACTGACTGTATTTTAATCTAACTTTTTGACTTTATTAACCAAGTGCATTGGAAAATTCCTTAATTTTGTCTATACTTCAATTTCTCCAATTGTAAAATGGTAATACGTCCTAAGAAAGTCAGAAACTGATGCAAACATACAGGAGAAAATCTGTTTTTATTTTCCTTCACACTCAATATTTAGGGGAAAACATGGTTATAGAAAGTTTTATAGGTAGAGAATTGTACCAGGAGATCTGAGTTCCAGCCCAAGTACTGTCACTTATTAGTTGTGTGACTTGGAGATAGCCATTTAAATTTCCTGTCACTTAGTTTACCCATCTGGCTTGAGAGTATAATAATGACTTTTTCTGTAGTAAGGTTGTTGTAAGATTATTAGATATAAATGCTTATCACAAAGCAATAAAGCTTTAAACAAATGACTGATATCACTTTAATAGCATTAGTTGTCAAAACTTTTACATTCTATTGTGTTGCGTAATCAGAGTTCTGTGATCATTAACAGACAATAATGATGGTGTTTCTTGTAGGTCATAGATATAATACAGCAGTAATACATGTGGAATAGAAAACCTGCATCCCTTTTATGGTGGCTTATTTTTAGTTCAGAGCACCTGAAAGCTGGGCAGCATTCAGCCCCTGAATTACAAAGCACTGAACTGAGTGAAAATTCCTCCACTAGTTTGGGAAGAATTCATTGCTATCTTTGTTCACTTTTCTCATTTACTATCAATAACTCCCATATTTCAGGAGAGCAAATAGGCAAGTATTTTGATAAGAAATGTTCTAACTTTGTAGTGATAGAATCACTATTCAAGTATACACTGATCAGACACATTCTAAGCAGGAAACAATATTCAGAAAATCTGGGCTCTGTTCACAGCTATCATTTAGTTTATATAAATCACACTGAACAATAAACAACAAAAATTCAGCCTATGCGGTAGTTTTTATTGCATTTCCCATCTTTACAACCAGATACATTAGTGGTGTGTGGATATAGACAAACTATTGGCGTTGTTCTATAAACATATATTTTGGCCTATTTTAATGTCATATTAACAAAGAAAATAAGCACAACAAATGACTTTGAAACATGTTCAGTTTCAATGAACACTTCTTCAGTGCTTCATGTATGCTAGGCATCATGCTAGGCACTTGAGATGTTAAAAAATGATAGTTTCTGGCTTTGAGAAAATTTGATTTGGTATATTCATGCCATTTTCAGTGAAGAGTGAAATGATAAATCGGTATTTTCCTCAATTATAGTACAGAAAACCATCTTCAGTGAATTCCTGTTATCAAATGCAAGCATTATAACAGACTCCAACTACTTTTCAATCCATGAGTCAATCATCTGTTTTGCAACCTGGGCTTACATCTTGGGTGTCATCCTTGGCAACCTGAGTTTTTAGGCACATAGGAGAATCAAATTCTGTCACTTACTTCTTTATAAAATTTCACATTTCTCATATCTGACCCTTCATTTGTTTATATGTTTGTTTTTGCTTTGGGATTTTGGATGTCAGAGGGCCAAGTCAATTATACAGTTCAGCTCATAGCATATCATCATTGCCAGATTCCTCTTTGGTTTTACTTCACTTATATCTTATTTTTTTCTTTCATCTGGTCATCATTGACTTCCATTTTTATTTTTCTCTTTCTTCCCATAGGAACTCATTTTACGGTACTTGTATCTGTAAACAATTTATATTGGTATGCATATGTAAATGTTATCTTCAATAGGTATCATTGCTTTATTTTCTTCAATCAATAGCATATTTTAAAGATCTAATTAGATTTGTATTTGACCTTAAGTTCATTACTTCAGATTGAAGCATAGTATCCCATAGCATATGACTACTATATTTTATTTATTTTTCCAAACAATGGACCTCAAAGTTGCCACTAACCCTGTTTCTACAAGGTATGCTGTGATGTATATCTTTGTATGTTACCTTTTGTGAATTTGTACACATATTACTTTTGGATATTAGCCCAATCAGTAATAGAAGCATTGAGGAGAGGAGAGACAGTCTTGGATCACTGAAGCCACCCCTCTCTTGCCTCCCAGCAGTGGCAATGCAGCACAGAGAGATAATCTATGTATACAGGAGAGGGAGAGCACAGTGATAGGAGGATTTTACATTGAACTGAGTGCTCCTCTGCCACAGTGAAGAATAAAACCATGGTGGGCTAAACCATCACCCATGCATGGAGGTAGCATTTGGACCAGCCCTAGCCAGAGGGCAATTGCTCATCACAGTGGTTGGAACCTGAGTTTTTCAGCGAGCCTCATCACAGCAGAATAAAGTCCTCTGGTCCCTAGGTAAACTGGAAGTGTAGTCTAGGACACAAAATCTGCATTTCTAGGCAACTTGTAGTTCTAAGATGGGCTTAGAGCCAGGGTACTAGGGTGGCACATGACCTAGGGCAACACCAGCTGGTACTGCTAAGAATTGGCTTGCACCAGTCCTTTCCCAACCCCAGGCAATGTAGCTCATAACAATGAAAGTGCTTTGTTCTCCTTAAGGAGAGAAGAGCAAAGAATAAAGAGGACTTTTTCTTGCATCTTGGATACCAGATGAGCCACAGTAGGATAAGAAAGAGGGCATAGTTGTGAGACCTAATATTCCAGGGACTAGCTCCCAGATGGCATTTCTAGATACAACCTTGACCAAAAGGGAACCTGCTTCCTTGAAGATAAGAGCCCTGCCTTGGCAGTATTCTTCACCTGCTGACTAAGAAGGCCCTAGGCCCTGAATAACCACTAACAATACTCAGGAAGTACACCAGGGGCCTTCAGCTATGAGATGTTCTGGCTACAAGGAAAACTAAGCACATTCTCAGCTGTGCTGGCTATGGTGAAAGTCTCCTGTTTGAGAAAAGTGGGGGAAAAAGCAGAGGAAACCTTACCTTGCACCCTAGGTACCAGTTTGTCCATAGTGGGGTAGAGCGACTTGCAGGTACTTGGAGTCCTTGAGTCAGGGCCTAAACTCTTGGACAGAAATTTTTGGACTTGCCCTGGGCCAGAGGGGAACCTATTTCCCTGAAGGAGGAATCCTAGGCTTCACACCATTCACCATAAGCTGATGGAAGAGAACTTGGCCTTTAAGTGAATATTACAGGGGGCCAAGCCCAAGCCCCCATGGACTGGTGGTGGTAGTGACTACAAAGAGAGGCTCCTCTGCCTGTGGAAAGGAGAAAAAAGAACAGAAGGACTTTGTGTTGTGGTTTGAGTGCATGCTCAACTGAAGAGTAATATAACATCAAGGAAATTGCTAAGGTTTTTAATTACAATCCCTGATTCTCAGACAGCATTTATGGGCATGCTCAGGTCCTGGAGGAAGTCACAGCTTTAGAGGGAAGGACACTGAGAAGGGCCCAATGCTGTGTACTGATTTTAGGATAAACCCAGTGCAGTACTAGTGATGGTGGCCACAGTTGTGCTTATATCACCTTATCCCCAGTTCCAAGTGGATCAGCAATGTGGGGGCACAGAAGAGAGAGGGAGAGAGAGAGAGAGACACAGATAGAGACACAGAGAAAGAGAGACTCTGATTGAGAGAAAGTAGGAGAAAAGAACAAGAGTCTTTGCCTGATAAGAGAACTTTTATGGATCTTATCAAAGACTATCTGGGCAGTACCTCTACTAGTCTGCAACCACATTGTTACTGGGATTGAGACCCAAGTTCCTTTGAATACCTGGAAAACCTTCCCAAGAAGGACAAGCACAAATAAGACCAGTCTTTGAAGACTACAATAAATACCTAACTCTTTAGTGCCCAGATACCAAATAACATTAACAAGTATCAACAACATCCAGGAAAACATGATCTCACCAAATAAACTAAATAAGACACCAGGGAACAAAACTAGAGAAAGAGAGAGATGTAACATTTCAGACAGAGAATTCAAAATACCATTTTTGAGGAAACTCACTGAAATTCAATTTAAAACAGAGAAGAAATTCAGACATCGGTCAGGTAAATTTAACAGTGATTGAAGTAATTTAAAAAATTAAGCAAAAATTAGAGTTGAAAAATACAATTCGCAGGTTGAAGACTGGATCGGAGTCTCAATAGCCAAACTGATAAAGCAGAGAAGAGAATTAGCTTGAAGACAGGTTATTTGAAAATGCAAAGTCAAAAAACACAAAAGAAATAAGAATAAAACCAGTAAAGCAAGCCTACCAGATCTTGAAAAAGAACAGACAAAGAAGGTCATTATATAATGACCCCTGCTAAAGGTGTCAATTCAGCAAGAGGATTAACGATTGTGACTATATATACACCTAACACTAGAGCAACAAGATATACAAAGCAAATATTATTAGAGCTAAAGAGCAAGCTAGACCCCAATACAATGATGGCAAGATTCTTCAACATTCTATTTTCAGCATTAGAGAGATCTCTCCAACAGAAAACACACAAAGTAACTTCTGACTTAATCTGCACTGTAGAACAAATGGACCAAATAGAAAATTACAGATTATTTCATCCAATAGCTGTAGAATATGCATTTTTTTTCTAAGCACATGGATCATTCTCAAGGAGAGACGGACAAAAAAATTAAGGAGAACACAAGAAAATGGAAAAATATTCTGTGTTCAGATATTGAAAGAGTTAATATTGCTAAAATGGCCATACTACCAAAAGAAATCTACAGATTCAATGCAAGCCCTATCTAAATTCCAGTGGCACTGTTTTGTTGTTGTTGTTGTTGTTTTGAGACAGAGTCTCACTCTGTCACCAGGCTGGAGAGCAATGGTGTGATCTTGGCTCACTGCAACCTCCACCTCCCAGGTTCAAGCGATTCTCCTGCTTCAGCCTCCCAAGTAGCTAGTACTACAGGTGCACACCACCACATCCAGCTAATTTTTGTATTTTTAGTAGACATGGGGTTTCACCATGTTGGCCAAAATGGTCTCAATCTCTTGACCTGTGATCTGCTTGCTCAGCCTCCCAAAGTGCTGGGATTATAGGCCTGAGACACTGTGCCTGGCCTTCAATGACACTCTTCACTGAAATAGAAAAAAACAATCCTAACATATATATGGAATCACAAAAGACCCCGAATAGCCCAAGAACAAAAAGAACAAAACTGAAAGAATCACACTACCTGACTTCAAATTACATTATAGAATTAAAATAACCAAAGCAGCATGGTACGGGCAAAAGAACAGACATCTAGACCAATGGAACAGAATAGAGAACCTAGAGATACATCCTTGGAGCTACAGTGAACTCATTTTCAACAAAGGTACCAAGAACATTGACTGGGGAAAAGAGAGTCTTCAATAAATGGTGCTGGTTAAACTGTATATTCTTATGCTAAAGAATAAAACCTGGTCCATAACTCTCACCTTATACAAAAATCAAATTCAAATGGATTAAATACTTAAATTTAAGACTTTAATCTATGAAACTGCTAGATGAAAACACTGGAGAAACTCTCTAGGGCATTTTTTCTGGGGAAAACCTTCTTGAGTAATACTCCACAATTACAGGCAACCATACAAAAATGGACAAATGAGATCACATCAAGTTGAAGGCTTCTACACAGCAGTGGAAACTATCAAAAAAGTGAAGAAACAAATATTATATTATGGGAGAAAACATCTGCAAACAACCTATCTCACAAGGGATAAACAACCAGAATATGTAGAGAGCCCAAACAACTTTATAGGGGAAAAAATAGGAAAAATAATTGAATAGATATTTTTCAAAATAGCATGCAGGCATATGAAAAGGTGCTCATCATTAATCATTAGAGAAATTTAAATCCAAACTACAATGAGATATCATCTCACCCTAGTACAAAGGCCTTACATCCAAAAACAGGCAATAACAAATATAAGCAAGAATGTGAAGAAAAGGAGACCATCATACATTCTTGATGAAAATGTAAATTCATACAGCCGCTATGGAGAACAGTTAGAAGTTTTCTCAAAATCTAAAAATTGAGCTACCATATGATCCAGCAATCCCAATGTTGGTTATATTCCTGAAGGACAGGAAAACAGTATGATGAAGAAATATCTGCACTTCCGTGTTTGTTGCAGCACTGTTCACAATAGCCAGGATTTGGAAGCAAACTAAATGTCTGTCAACAGATGAATAAAGAAAATATGGTATATATATATATACAATGAAGTACCATTCAGCCACAAAAAAAGAATGAGATTCTATCATTTGCAACAACATGGATGGAAATGAAGGTCATTATGTTAAGTAAAATAAGTCAGGTACAGGAAGGCAAACATAACACGTTGTCACTTATTTTTGGAATTTAAAAATCAAAATGATTAAACTCCTGGACATAGAGAGTAGAAGGATGGTTACTGGGGGCTGGGAAGCATAGTGGAAGGTTGGGAGAAATGTTGAGATTATTAACGTGCACAAAAACAAGAAAGACTGAATACGACCTAGTATTTGATAGCACAAGGGAGGCTATAGTCAATAACAATTTAACTGTATATTTTTAAATATCTAAAAGAGCATGATTGGATTGTCTATACAAAAAGGATAAATTGTGAGGTCATGAATACCTAATTTTTCATGATATGATCATTATGCATTGCATGCCTGTACCAAAATACCTCATGTACTCCATGTACAAATACCCCCGGGAAAATTAAAAATAAGAATTGTATTGTAATCATCTAATTTTAAAAAGTTAAATGATTACAATACAATACAATAAATATGTTGTGAGCTTTAACATTATAAAATTATTTTTCTATTTTTCCATCTAATAACTTCACCCAGGGAGTCTTTCATGAAATGAAACTCTTGTTTTATGTAGTCAAATACATTAATGTTTTATTTTATAGTATGTGCATTTCATATCTTGTAAAGTCGTTCCTAGTTTAAAGTCCAAAACATACTTTAAACATTTTACTGCCTCTTTTTATACTTTTTACTTTTATAGTTAATATTTTAATACACCCGGATTTAGCCTATGTGTATGGTTTGTCATATTATCCTGGCACATTTTCTTTCTCTTATCAATTTAATTGAAGTATAGTGGACATATAATAAACTGCACATATTTAATGTGTGTCTATCTCTATATTGATATTGGTATATCTCCATTTTTATCTCTATCTCTGTATCCACATATTTTTCCAACACATCTCACCACAGTCATGATAGTAATTGTATCCATATAACTCCTGAATGTTTCCTTGTGTTCCTTAGTAATTACAGTTTTCTACTTTTTCCCACCTCCATTTTTTTAGGCAAACATTGCTCTTCTTTCTATTTATTGTAGTTTGCATTTTCTAGTTAAATTGAATCATATTTTATGTCCCATTTTTGACTGGCTTCTTTAAATTAATATATGTATTTTTTAGATTTATTGATATTGTTGTATTTCTTACTAGCTCACTCTTTTATTTTTATATATTACTCCTTTATATGGATATATTTATCCATACAACTGTATGTCAATTTTATGTATCCACTCATGAATGAAGGGGTTGTTTTCAGTTTGATTATTACAAATAAACCTGCTACGAACATTTGTGCAAAAGTCTTTATATAGACATATGCTTCATTTTCTTTTGAGTAAATTCCTTGCAATCAAATGCTTTGATCCTATGGTACGTGTATGTTTAACTTTTTAAGAAACAGCCTAACAGTGTTCCAAAATGGTTGTATCATTTTACTTTCCATTGTACAGTGTATGAGAGTTCTATCTGTTCTACATTCTGTCCAACGGTTGGTATGGTCAGTCTTTTTAAAATTTTAATCATTGTAATAAGTGTGCAGGGGAATCGTACTATAGTTTTAGTTTGTATTACTTTAATGACTAATTATTTTGAACATTTTTTTCACATACTTATACATCATCCAGATATCTTCCTGTGAGAAGTATCTGTTAATATCCTTTTCTCTTTATTTACTAAATTGTGGTTTCTTCATTAAGTTTTAAGAGGTATGAATATATTCTCCATGTGGAAGTATGATATGCAAATATTGTCTCCCAGTCTGTGGCTTGCTTTTCACTTTCTTATAGGTGCATTGTCTAGAGCCAAAGTTTTAAATTTTGATGAATTCTGATTTATTAATTTTTTTCTTTGGATTGTGCTTTTGGTCTCATGCCTGCAAAATATTTACCAAACTCAAGATCATAAAGATGTTTACTATGCATTTTCTAAAAGTCTTATAATTTAATATTTACATTTAGATCTATAATCTATTTTAGTTAATTTTTTATATGGTGTGAGTTATGGATATAAGTTTTATGTTTAAATATAATTATTTAGTTGTTTCAGAAATATTTGTTAAAAATATATTTCTCCAGTCAATTGTCTTTGTATCTTCATAAAAATGAATTGAATATATGTATGTGTAGTTCCATATCTGTCTCTCTATCCTGTTCTGCTGATCTCTTTGTCAATTTTTTGTTAAATGGCGCACTATATTGAGTATTATAGCTTTATAAGTCTTAAACAAGGTAATGTTATAATGTTAGTCCTCAAACTGCTCCTTTTCAAAACTTAATTTAAACTATTCCAGTTCCATTACATTTCTGTGTGTATTTTATAATCAATGTACCAATTTGTGCAAAAAAATTCCTTTGGGATTTTGATTGGGATAATGATAAATCAATAGATCACTTTGGGCCAGGCGTGGTGACTCATGCCTATAATCCCAATACTTTAGGAGGCTGATGCAGGTGGATCATGAAGTCAGGAGTTCAAGATCAGCCTGACCAACATGGTGAAACCCCATCTCTACTAAAAATACAAAAAGAAAAAAAAAAAAAAGCTGGGCGTGGAAGCATGTGCCTGTAATCCCAGCTACTTAAGAGGCAGAGGCAACAGATTCGCTTGAACCCAGAAGGCAGAGGTTGCAGTAAGCTGAGACAGTGCCACTGCACTCCAGGAAGTATTTAAAATATAGGGAACTAAAAAGCTTGACAAATTTTCTCCACAGAAAGAATCAATGGAATTCAACAAAATGATAAGAAACAATTTCAGAAGTCTGTAAATCAACAAAAGCATAAAACAAATTTAGAGGTGTTTATCCGTGGAAAAACTACCAAGTTTTGGCTAACAACATAGGGAATATGTGGTATTCTTGCTTGGGGCTCTTCCTATTAACCTCTTTCAGCTCAGCTGGTTCAGTAGTTATACCACAGCTTACTCTGAGAGCAAAGTTGCTAGGTTTCATCACTTACCCTGAATTCTCATTAGATACAATGAATGACAGAGGCAAAGAAATGACATATTCAAAGTGAGCTGAGATCCTACCACTGTACTCCAGTCTGGATGACAGAACAAGACTTTGTCTCAAAAAATATATAAATCACTTTGGAGAAAATTAGCATGTGAACAATATTGAATCTTTCAAACAAGGTGTGTATCTTCACTAACTTTAGCATTATTTAATTTATCTCAGCAATGTTTTCCACTTTTCACTGTACAAATATTTCACACCTTTTGTCAGATTCATTACTAAATATTTTTTGATGCAAAATTTCAATAACCAATTTTTCATGACAATATATAAACAAATGACTTCCGTATTTGGCCTTTTATTCTTTAAATTTATTAAACTCACTTATTAGCTATAATAGCTTTCCTGTAAATTCTATTCTATTTTCTGTATAGGTTACCATTCCATCTGTAAATCAAGAAAGTTTTACTTTTTCCTTTCCAAGTTGTCTTTTACCTCTTTTTCTTGCTTGATTACGCTGGATAGAACCTCCAATACAATATTAAATAAAAGTGGTGAAAACAGATATCCTTATCCTGTTTCTACTCTTAGAGGGAAAGCATTCCATCTTTTGTTTAAGTATGATGTTAGATGGAATTTTTTATAGAGGACCTTTATCGAGTTGAGGAATTTTTCTTCTTTTCCTATTTTGCTGTCAGTTTTGTTTTCCAGAATTGGCCCTTTGTTTTTTCAAATGCTTTTTATCAATCACTGAACTGATCATATGGTTTTCTGTGGTTTGTTAATGTCTTGAATTATATTTATTTATTTTTAAATGTTAAGCCCGCCCTGCATTCGTGCAATAAATATCACTTGGTCAGGGTTTATTATCTTTTTCACATACTACTGTATAAATTTTTTGTTTGACAGTTTTATTCCTTCAGACTTTGGAATATGATATTTCATTGCTTCTGTCATTCATTGTTTCTAATGAGAATTCAGAGTAAGTCATGAAACCTAGCAACTTTGCTCTCAGATTAAGCTGTGGTATAATTACTGAACCAGCTGAGCTGTTGGAGGTTAATCAGAAGAGCCCCAAGCAAGAATGCCACATATTCCCTCTGTTCTTAGCCAAAATTTGGTAGTTTTTCCACGGATAAGTACCTCTAAATTTGTTTTATGCTTTTGTTGATTTACAGACTTCTGAAATTGTTTCTTATCATTTTATTGAATTCCATTTTTGCTTTTTGTGGAGAGAATTTCTCAAGCTTTTTAATCTGCTATTTTTGAAATACTTCCTCCCTGTGAGCTGTTTTTCTTCCTTGTGAATGCTAACGAGTAAGCTAATTGTCTGCCTAGGTAAATGCAGAAGGAGAAAAAAAAAAAAAGACAGATGTTAAAAAATAAAGCCAAATATTAAACCTTCTGATCTACCTTATCTTCTATCCATGATTTCAGTCTCACCTATCATGAACTCTTTGTCTTCTTCCCTCAACCTAGGACACAGTAAACTTCTAAAATTTTGCAAATTTCTCATAGGTTGTATTAATTTAATAGATTCATCAAATCTTCTTGGCACTCTCCTGGAGTTTCTGTTTTTGGCTCATGGTAGGAAGCCAGCAACTGATGGTAGTTTACCATCTTGTCAGGAATCAGAACCTGTGATTTTTTTTTTTTTTTTTTTTTTTTGCTTTTATTCCTAGCAGCTTTATTGCTTCTAGCCTATTACAAGCTTCATTATCTTATTCTTGGATGATTATATCTATATTCTACTCAAATTTCATGCTTTCTATTTTTGCTACTTCAATCTATATTAACTACTGCCAAGAGATTACTCATACTAAAATTCTTCTTTGCAGATGTCATTGTTGAGGAAAGTTCTGAAAGGAGGATGCTCAAATTCATGGTAAATTATTCTGGGCCCCTTATGATGTAGTGATCACTGCAGAAAAATTTACCTAATTATTTCCCCCTGTTTTATTCTCTAGATGAGGCATTGTTATAGCCACTTTAATATCTTAATTTCCATATCAAGTGACAGAGAGAGAAATCAGGAGAAATGTAGTATTCTGTTTTATAAATTGCTAGATAGGATTTATGCATCATGTTTCCAAAATTTTGCAAAAGGAATGGGACATACATGGAATTATTAAGCGGATGATTTTTAATACCATCGATTAAAATATCCACTTTTTCTATGCTTTTGACAAACACTAATATGAGATTTTAAGGATAAGTATGCTCTAATTAGGAGAAAAACTTGCTCCTAACACTTTGCCTGAAAATATTTTCTCTTCACTCTCTACTTAATTGACTTCTGCTTCTTTAATAGAATATGTTTTGTGCTTTCTCTGCCTACGACATTTGCAGATCCTCTCATGGTTTGGAGTGTGCTTCATCCTTTTTACAGTGCAGAAGTTTGGCAATACAGACGCTTTTATTTGTTTGTCTTTATTGTAATGCAATTAATGTATTATGACAGAAATAAAACTGCAAGCTGAAGATAATACTAATAGTGCAAACATAAGTGAAACAAAGAAATTTATAATTTTCCTATTGTTAGTAGAATCCCTTCGTCAGCCAAGTATGTGGTAAAAAATAATGAAGATCTGGCCAGGAACAGTGGCTCACGCCTGTAATCCCAACACTTTTGGAGGCCGAGGCAGGTGGATCACTTGAGATCAGGAGTTTGAGATCAGACTGGCCAACATTGTGAAACCCTGCCTACAAAAAATACAAAAATTTGCCAGGCGTGGTGGTGTGTGCCTATCATCCCAGCTACATGAGAGGATAAGGCAGGAGAATTGTTTGAATTCAGGAGACAGAGGTTGCAGTGAGCCGAGATTATGCCACTGCACTCCAGCCCGGGTGACAGAGTGAGACTCCATCTCGGGAAAAAAAAAAAAAAGATCTAATTATCTTATAAGTCAGCCAAAATGTAAAATATTTGAAATTGTCAAAAATAGTTTTAAAAATAAGGATGTATATCCACTACTGTTAATGGTAATCATGTTTTAAATGTATATAATGTAGATGTCCTAAATGTATATTAGCTAATGTTAACAGGAACTTATATTTAGGAAGAAATTCAAAAAATAAGCAAACAGAATACATATTTCATTGTTTTTCAGTTATGTTTGAAGTCATGTGGTAGCCTATGTAGTAATTGGTAATGTATCTCAATGAAATCAAGTAGATTCTTTAAAATGCTTACAGAAATAGACAAAGGGGAGGGGGCCAAGACAGCTGACTAGAAGCAGCTATTGTGCATGGCTCTCATAGAAAGGAATGGAAGGGGCAAGTAAATATAGCACCTTCAATGGAAACATCCAGGTACTTGCATTGGGACTAATCAAGGAAACAACTTGACCCATGAAGCAGAGAGAAAAATGAGGTAGAATGTCAGCCCATACAGGAGTGACAGGGAGCCAAGGGAATATCTCCCACCCAGGGAAGTAGCAAGTGAATGTGCAAACCCAGAAACCTACAACCCTCAAGTCACAAAGTGTATAAGGGAGATCCCTTCATAAACCCACTTCACCAGGGCCTTAAGTCTGACACACAGAGCTACATGAAATCTCAGCAGAGTAGCTGCTCAGGCATATGCAGAGACCCAGGAGTCTTAGATACTTGGGGTTTCTGGGCCTCCCAGAAAAAGTAGCTGCAACTCTAGCAAAGCTGCATGTGAGATACCCATGCATATCACTAGGAAAGATGCTGAATCCAGGGTGCTGAGCGACCTTATTTCCATGGCATCTCACAGGATAAGACATACTGACTTGAAATTTCAGCCAGCCACTGGTGGCACTGTTAAACCTCTCAGACAGAGCTCCCAATGGGAGGAATAAGCCACTATCTTTGCTGTTTGGACGTCTTAGCCACTCCAAACTTTGGAGAGTCCAAGATAGTCCAGAGACAGAGGCAGTCCCCCAACACAGCACAACAGCTGCTCCATGAAAATGCGACCAAACTGCTTTCTAAAGTGGGTCCCCAATATCATTTCTCTTCACTCGGCAGGACCTTCAATATGGGGCCTCCAGCCACCCCCATAGGTGTCCTCTAGCTGACACAGATTTGAAATCTCCATGGAATAGGGCTCCCAGTGAAAGGGGCAGGCTGCCATCTTTGCTGTTTGGGCAACTTAGTCCTTCCAACTTTGGGCTTTAGAGAGTCGAAGCTGACTGGGGGATAGAGATAGCCCCCCATGACAACACAGCTGCTCTACCAAAATGTAGCCAGACTGCTTATTAAAGCATGTCCCCAAACCTGTTCCTCCTCACTGGGCAGGACCTCCCAGCTGGGGCTTCCAGCCACCCACAATGTTGTTCTCCAGCTGACACAGATTTGAAACCTCCCTTGGGTGGAGCTCCCAGAGAAAAGAGCAGGTTGCCATCTATGCCGTTTTGCAGCCTTCACCGGTGATACCTCCAGGTACTGGAAAAGCAGAGGCAATTACGGACTGGAGTGGACCCCCAGCATACCATACCAGCCCTATGAAAATGTAGCCAGACAGTTAGATGAGTGATCATTTTCATATTTCCTTACCAGGCAGGTCCTCTAAGCCTAGGCCTCTAGCTATCCTCCACGAGAGTTATTGGCTAGTAGCAACTCAGCAATTCCCTGGACAGAGCTTCAAAGGGCAATTGAAAGCCTCTCTGTCACTGCCTGTGAAGTGAAACTATCTTTGCTACCCTGGCACTAACAAAGGAGCAAATACCTTAAGTACCTTATCCACACCTCCAACAAGCTGCAGTTGACCCAAGGAGAGAAGGCTGGCTCATCGCCCATGATAGGGTACCACACACCTGCTACTGCTCATCACTAGACAGGTAATCCCTGGCTAAGACCCACAGCACAAACCTTTCATCCTGGGCTAATTGCACTGAGTGATTACTGACCCACATCTCTCTGGGGCGGAGTGACCAGGAGACAAGTAAAGTGGTGGAGCAGCAAGCCAGCTGATGTGGAGCCCAGAGGGTTTGGTGTAGGAGTGTTTGAAGTGGAGCATGACCAGCTATGGCCATCCCCCTAGGCTCAACTTGCTCCCGTAAGACACTTTAGCCCTAGCAGTGTTGGATCTGATCTCTGCAGTTGTCTTGCACATCGGATGGGGCTGCTCTGAGCTGAGCACCCCTTTGTCTCCTGGACTCTTCCTGGGCCCCAGCATGGTTATGCCTGCATACAGGTCAGTCTCAAGTGTCCTGGGGCCAGCATCATAGCTTCTGCACCAGCATACTGTGCCTGACTAGTGTAGAGCTCCAGTGAGGCAGTCCTCACCGCCTGCACACCCAACCCCTAATCCTACCCCATACTGCAATTTCCCCCAAGCTCATGGCAACTTCCCACATCACTTTTCTGATGAGTGTCTGCACAGACAGGTTTTGCTTTTCTTGCTCGATCAGCATGCAGGAGTGTAATACGCCCCCACAACCCCACCAACTGCCATTGCAGAGAAAGCCTTGGCAGGTGCAGAGCCAGCAAGCTCACCCTGGCCATTGTCCTGCCCTTGTGCTAATGTTGCACAGAGAACAGGAGATCCTTTCACACACTGAGTGATCACACTTGCTTGCAGGAAAGAGAGAAGGCACCAAGACCTCCACTGTCCCAAGCCAATACCACCTTCAGTGCAACACCACACAGTCTCCAGCTGGGGCCTTCAGCTTCCATGGCTGCCTGTCTTGCCTCTGCCATTGTGGTGAATGCCCATAGAAAGGAAGGCATTCCTATATCTGCTAACACTCTGCTGCAGCTGCTGCACCTCAGCCCCCCACCAGCACAGTGGACTCCAAACCTTGAAAAGCCAGAGAACAAAGCTGGGGCCCAATAAAAGTCCCGCAGAGTTGGAACATGCAGTCTACGAGTTAGAAGCTGAGTGTTGGCCCCTAATATGTCCCAGTAATGAAGCCAGTTGGCTAAATCCACTTTATATCACAATCGAACCCTAAAGGTAATCGAATAGGATTAAAAAATCCCATTCAAAGGCCAGCAACATAAAAAATTAAAGGTAGATAAGGCCACAAAGATGAAAAAGAATTGGTACAAAAATGCTGAAAACCCAAAAGCCAAAGGGCCTTCTTTTCGCCAAATGACTGCTTCGCCTCTCCAGAAAGGGTTCAGAACTGGGCTGAGGCTCAGTTGGCTGAAATGACAGAAGTAGTAATCAGCATATTTATAGGAACCAAGTTCTTTGAGCTACAGGAGAATGTTGTAACACAAAGTAAGAAAGTTAAAAATCATGATAAAATATTGCAGGAGTTTACAGACAAAATAGCCAGTTCAGCTCAATATCCTTGGTAAACATTGATGCAAAAATTCTCAACAAAATACTGGCAACCTGAATCCAGCAGCACATCAAAAATTGATGCCACCACAAGTAGGCTTTATTCCAGGGATGCAAGTTTGGTTCAACATATGCAAATCAATAAATGTGATTCATCACATAAGCAGAACTAAAGACAAAAACCACATCATTATCTCAATAGATGAAGAAATAGATTTTGATAAAATTCAACACCCCTTCATGCTAAAAAACTCTCGATAAGCAAGATATTAAAGAAACAGATCTCAAAATAATAAGAGCCATCTATGACAAACTCACACCCTTTATCATACTGAATAGGCAAATGCTGGAAGCTTTACTCTTGAAAACTGGCAGATCAGGTTGCCCTCTTTCACCACTCCTTTTCAACATAATATTGGAAGTTTTGACCAGGACAATCAGGCAAGAGAAATAAAGGACATCCATATAGGAAGAGAGGAAGTGAAACTATTCCTGTTTAACCAATGATATGATTCTATATCTAGAAATCCCTATAGTCTCACTCCAAAAGCTTCTTAAGCTACTGAGCAACTTCAGCAAAGTCTCAAAATACAAAATCAATGTGCAAAAATCACTATCGTTTCTATACACCATCAGAAGTCAAGCCAAGAATCAAATCAGGAACACATTCCTTCACAATTGCCACAAAGATAATAAAATACCTAGGAATACAGCTAACTAGGGAGGCAAAAGATCTCTATGAAAATAACTACAAACCACTTTGCTCAAAAAAATCAGGTATGACACAAATGAAAACACATTCCATGCTCATGGTTAAGAAAAATCAATATTATTAAAATGACAATACTGCCCAAAGCAATTATTGATGTAATGCTATTTCTATTAAACTACAATTGACATTCTTCACAGAATAGAAAAAAAAAACTATTTTAAAATTCACATTAACTCAGAAAGAACCAAAACATCCAAATCAAATATAAGCAAAAGTAACAAAGCTGGAGGCTTTCAGCTACCTGACTTTAAACTATGCCATAGGTCTACAGTAGCCAAAACAGCATGGTACTGGTGCAAAAACAGGCACATAGACCAATGGAACAGAGCAGAAAACCCAAAAATGAGACAGTACACCTACAACTATCTGATCCTTGACAAACCTGACAAAAACAAGCAATGGAAAAAAGAATTTCCTACTCAGTAAATGGTGCTGTAATAAAATAACTGGCAAGCCATATGGAGAAGATTGAAACTGGATCCTTTCTTTACCCCATATACAAAAATCAACTCAAGGTAGATTAAAGACTTAAATGTAAAACTCAAAATGAAAAGCCCTAGAAAACAACCTAGGCAATACCATTCAGGACATAGGCATGGGTAAAGAATTTATGATGAAGATGACAAATGCAATTTTAACAAAAGGAAAAATTGACAAGCAGTACCTAATTAAGGTAAAGAGTTTCTGCACAGGAAAATAAATTTCAACAGAATAAACCACACAACGTACATAGTGGGAGAACATTTTTGCAAACTATGTATCTGACAAGGTCTAATATCTGGCATCTATAAGGAGCTTAAACAGATTCACACACACAAAAATGCTGTAAACAAATGGGCAAAGGTCATAAACAGACTCTTTTCAAAATAAGTCATTTATGTGGCCAATAATCACATGAATAAAAGTTCAACATCACTGATCATTACAGAAATTCAAATCAAAATTACAATAAGATATAATCTCATGCCAGTCAGAATGGCTATCATCAAAAAGTCAAAAAATAACAGATGCTGGCAGGATTGTGGAGGAAAAGGAATGCTCATACACTGTTGGTGGTAGTGTAGATAAATTCAACCATTGTGGAAGATAGTGTATTGATTCCTCAAAGGCCTAAAGACAGAAATATCATTTAACTCAGCAGTCCCATTACTTGCTATATGCCCTCCAAAATATTGATTATTTTATTATAAAGACACATGCACATATATGCTCATTCCATCACTAATGATAATAGCAAAGACAAAGAATTAACTTAAATACCCATCATGATAGAGCGGATAAAGAAAATGTGGTACATATACACCATGGAATACTATGTAACCATAAAAGAGAAGATAAGCATGTCCTTTTCAAGGACATGGTTGGAGTTGAAGGTAATTCTTAGCAAACACACACAGGAACAGAAAATCAAATATTGCTTGTTCTCACTTTTAAAGAGAGCTAAATGATGAGAACACATGGACACATAGAGAAGAGCAATGTACACTGGAAACTATTGCAGGTTGGAGGATAGGAGGAGGGAGAATAATGTGGTAAAGCTTTGTGTCCTCACCGAAATCTCATCTTAAATTTAGTCCCTATTATCCCCTTAAGCATCCCCACATGTTGAGAGAGGCCAAGTGCAGGTAATTGAATAATGAAGGCAGTTTCCCTCGTTCTCTTCTTGTGAAAGTGAGTGAGTTCTCACGAGATCTGAGGGTTTTATAAGAGTCTCCTCCCACTTTTGCTTCCACTTCTCTTTCCTGTTGCCTTGTGGGAAAGATACTTTTCTTCCTCTTTGCCTTCCACCTTGGCTGCAAGTTTCCTGAGGCCTCTCCAGCCATGCTGAACTGTGAGCCAGTTAAACCTCTTTCCTTCATAAATTACATAGTCTCAGGAAGTTTTTTATAGCAGTACAAAAACGGACTAATAAAGTGAATTTGTACCAGGACTGTGGTGCTGCTATAGAGATGCCTGAAAATGTAGAAGTGACTTTTGAACTGGGTAACAGGCAGAGGTTAAAACAGTTTGGAGGGCTCAGAAGAAGACAGGAAGATGTGAGAAAGTTTGAAACTTCTGAGAAATTTGTTGAATGACTTTGATCAAAACGCTGATAGTAATATCAACAGTGAAGTCCATGCTGAGGTGAGTAGTTAATATCTCACAATTACAGTATTATAATCTGTGTTTTTTTGTATGTACTTAATATTTCTAGTGAGTTTTAAACCTTTAGGTGATTACTTAGTATTTATTCATATTCTTTTCATTCTAACTGAAGACTGAAGTATTATTTTGGTGCAGAAGGAATTGTGGTTTTTGCCATTAAAAGTAATACTTTTTAACATTGCTTGTGGAATAGGTCTGGTGTTCATAAAATTCCTCAGTTTTCGTTTCTCTGAGAACTTCTATATGTCTTCATGTTTGAAGGACTTTTTCACTGGATATACTAGGGTAAAGTATTTTGTTTTTTCCCCTTCATTACTTTAAATATGTTATGCTACTGTCTGCTGACTGTAAGGTTTCAATGAAAAAATCTGCCAGATGTATTGGAGCTCCATTGTATGTTTCTTTACTCTTGCTGCTTTTAGGATCCTTTCTTTATCCTTGATTTTTGGGACTTGTATTGTTAAGTGCCTTGAGGTAGGCTTATTTGGTTTAAATCGACTTGGAGTTGTATAATATTCTTGTACATGAATATTAATGTATTTCTCTAGGTTTGGGAAGTTCTCCATTATTCCTTTGAATAAACTTTGTACCCCTCTATCTGTCTCTACCTTTTCTTTAAGGCAGAAAACTCTTAATTTGACCTTTTGGGGCTGCTTTCTGGATTCTGTACGTGTGTTTATTTTTTTTTTTATTTTTATTTTTTTTGTCTCTTCTGATGACATATTTTCAATTAACCTGTCTTCAAGCTCACTAATTCTTTCTTCTGCTTAATCCATTCTGCTACTAAAAGACTCAGATGCATTTTTCAGTATACCAATTGCATTTTTCAGGTACAGAATTTTGGCTTAATTCTTTTAAGTTATTTCAATCTCTTTGTTAAATTTATCTGATAAAATTTTGAATTTCTTCTGTGTTATTTTTAATTTCTTTGTATTTTCACGACACAGCTACTTCAAATTCTCTATTTAAGAAGTCACATATCTCTCTTTCTCCACGTTTTTGCCTAGTACTTTAGTTTATTTGGTGAGGTCGTATTTTCCTAGATGATGCTGATGCTGGTAGATGTTCTTTGGTGTCTGAGTATTGAAGATTTGGATATTTATTGTAGTCTTCACTTTCTGGCCTTGTTTATACTTGTCCTGGGAGAGGCTTTTCAGTTATTTGAAATAACTTGAGTGTTGTTATCTAAGCTTTTTTCTTTTTAGCAGGCACCTCAAGCCCCATAATGCTCTGGTTCTTGCAAACTTATAGATTATATTTGTCCAGATTCTCTAATGGGACAGAACTAATAGAATAGATGATTTTATGAAGGGGGATTTATTAAGAGAATTAACTCACATGATCACAATGTGGAATTTCACAATAGGCTGTCTGCAAGCTGAGGAACCGGGAAGACAGTCTGAGTCCCCAAAATCTCAAAAGTAAGGGAAGCTGATAGTGCAGCCTTTAGTTTGTGGCTGAAGGCCCAAGAGCCCTGGAAAATCACTTGTGTAAGTCCAAGAATTCAAAAGCTGAGGCACTTGGAGTCCGATGTTCAAAGGCAGGAAACATCCAGCATGGGAGAAAGATGGAGGCCAGAAGACTCAGCCAGTCTAGTATTCCCATGTTCTTCTCCCTTCTTTTATTCTAGCTGTGCTCTCAGCTAATTAGACTGTGCCCATCTAGATTGAGGGTTTGTCTCTCTTTTCCAGTCCACTGACTCAAATGTTAATCTTCTTTGGCAACACCTTCATAGACACAGCCAGGAACAATATGTTGCAGCCTTCAATCCATTAATGTTGACACTCAATATTAACCCTTACATAGAGGTGTTACTTTGACGACCTTGCACAATATTCAGGAGAATTTTTCTGGAATACTGGGAATAGACTCTTTCTCTTTGCTTTGTTTCTCCCAAACATACAGTCTTTCTCTGTTCTGAGCCCTTTAAAGCTGGGGATGCATTAATAAAAGCACCCTGTGGCCACCACCGCTGTGACTACAATGAGTCCAACCTAAGACCAGCACAGCACTGACTCTTGTCCAAGATCTGCTATAATTACTCCCTGCCTACTGTCTACATTTACTCAAAACCCTTGAGGACTCTGCAATTAGCAGATGGCAAAGCCAGTCACACCTGTTTTTGTTGTTGTTGTTGTTCTTTTGGGTGGCAAGTTACTCTAGGTGCTGTGTGTTGTTCAGGTATGAGAAATTGGGCCCAAAATTTTAGAAATTTGCCTGGTTTTCTATTGTGCCATGGCTGGGACGACATTCATACCACATGACATAGTACTTCTCACTCTTTTCTCCCCTTTCCAGAGGCAGAGAGGGGTCTTATTCTGGTAGCTCTCACCACCAGAGATCACGGGGTGTACTGCCAGGCTTAAGGTGATGTTTCCTTAAGGCCCGTGGGTTTTTAAGTCAGCTTGTGGTGAATGCTGCCTGGCTTTGGAATCATCCTTCAGGGTAATGGGATTCCCCTCTGGCCAAAGGCAAATCCAGAGATGTTATTCAAGAGTAAAGTCCTGGAATTGGGGAACCAAGATTCCACTTAATTCTTTCCCACCCTGTGATTATGTGGATATCTAAAGTGCAAGACAAAGTCTCCTTTACTTTTTCCTCTACTTTTCTCAAGCAAAAGGAAGTATGCCCCATAGTCACCACAGCTAATAATGTGCTGAGTCTCACCTGAAGCCAGCAGTTCTGAGGCTTAATTGCTGCTGATTATTCAGGGCCTACAGGCTCTTCAGTTAGCAGGTGATAAATGCTGCCAGGATTGAGTCCTTCCCTTCAAGTCATTGGGTTTCCTTTTAGCTCAATGTGTGTCCATAAATGTTTTCCAGGAGCTATGGCCTGGAATGGGGGAATCAAAACTGACCAGTGCCCCATCTTGCTGTAGCTTAGCTTTTATCCACGTTGCAAGACTAACTTCTCCCCAGTCTTCCCTCTCCTCAAGTGGAAGGAAAGGGGTCTCTTTTTGTACTGTGAGCTGTGCACCTCGGGTTAGGGGAGGGGCGATTCAGCACTCCCTTTGCTGTCCCAGCTTGTGGCTCAGTAGGTCGTGTTTCCCAAAAGTCCACAGTCTCTGGGCCCAGCTTAATAGCCCTTAGTAGTAAGGTTTCCAGGAGCTAAAGTTCTGACCATTGAGACTGGCAATTCCCCTCTGGCATGGCTGGTTTAAATACTCTATCCATGGGTGGGTATCAGCTGTGTTTGGTCAGTGTGTGTGTGTGTGTGTGTGTGTGTGTGTGTGTGTGTGTGTTTCTGCTTTAACAACACAGCACTTAGTTCAATACCTCACAGTTACTCTATTCTCCCTTCCCAACACCCAGAGATACTCTTTACACCATGCAGTCACTCCTGGGGCAAGGGAGATGAGTGAGGAGCAACATCAGTAATTCAAAACTATATTTTCTATCTCTTCAATACCTCTTGCAGCAATATGAACTAAAAACTGGGTATTAGAGAGCTCAACGGATGTTTTATTCTCATGAAAATTTGTGTGTGTGCTGCCTTCTAAACAAATGTATTACCACTGAACTGTGTCCACTTAAAATGATCAAGACAATAAAATAAATATGTATATTTTACCTCCACAAAAATTTTAATTAAATTTTTAAAATAAAATACTTTTTATAATAGTATCACAGAATGCAATGTATCTGAAAAAAATTCAACAAAAGGTATGTAAGATTTCTAAAACAATGATTAAACTGTTATAAAATTTATTTTAACATTACAAGTATTAGGAGTATTATGTGGGAAAATATTGAATATGTCTAATTTCCCTAAAATTATATATTCAGTGTAATTAAATAAACATTTCAAGTTTTTTTCCCAGTGATTCTATAATTCATAAGTAAGAGTAAAGTGTCAAGAAAACAAGGAGCGGCACTTGCATTACCGAATATTTGAGCTTAATGTGAAACTACTAAAATTAAGAATGTGTGGTATTGTTATAGGTTAAGAACAACAGAATGTTCAATATGATAGAGAACTTGAAAACAGAACTGTATTATACCATTATAATATGACATAGTTAAAAAAGGATAAAATCTCACTGGTTTTAATGTAGCATAACAGCTTTTCAATAAAATTTAAACCTAAAATGCATAATATTACATATGTGTGCATATAATACTTTTAAGAAATACACACACACACACACACACAAACACACACACACAAATCCCCTTGCAGGGGTCTAATGTGCTTGCATTTTGGTTATCCATGCTTTATAATGTACCATCCCCAAATGAAAGTTGAAGTTACCATGGTATTTTAACTATGAGTGATTACATAAAGTATATATTTTGCTTCTAGCTTTTAATTTCATAAATATGTAAATAAATCATACACATCAATAACTAATCATGCCATTTCTTTCAGCCTTTTTTTACCGGATTGGTCACTGCATATCTGTTCAGTTCATGCACAGACAGCAAAGTGTGTAATTCTGTCACCTGCTGTCTCTCAATAAACCTATGTGACATTTGAAAAATGTAATAATCAAAATAGAGATTGGCCAACAACGGTGAAGGTACAGCAAAGAAACAAAAAAATAAAACTAGAAGTGAAAGTAGATATGATTAGAAGATTTAAAATGATTGCTGTAAGGCAGAAAGAAAGACATTACAGCAGGACGTAAGAACAAGTAATAGATAGCCAGTTTGGTAGAAATCATTCTTTTATTCCACATAATAGCTAGGGAGACTTCTCATATATTTCTACTCTTCAAAGAAACGAGAAAAATATGAAATGCATCATAGATGTTTTGCTTAGCAAAGAGTTAATACAGAAATCCTGGATTATTACATTTTTTTTTCCTTACTGATTTTGCTTACTCATTTTAAAACATCGACCAGAATTTTATTGAACTTGCTACAAATACTTGTTAAGCTCTTTCTACTCCAGGTACTTTTCTAGGGATTGTGTTATACTCAAAAATTAAAATTTTGCCTTCATGAAGCTTATATTCTCGTGGGAGATCACAACGAGATAAATAATTAAGTGATATAGCATGCTGTAAGGTAATAAATGTCATTGGGGGGAAAAATGGAAGGAGAATAACAGTGCTAAATAGTGGTTGAAATTTTGAGTAGGACGGTTAGAAGTTATATCACTGAAGTGACCATGATTGAATAGGTGAGGGAAAAACTCATACAGATATCTGGGAGAACAGCATTCCAGATAGAGAAAACAGCAACCACAAAACCTCTCAGATGCCACTGTTCCTGGCATAGTCTAGGAACAGCAAGAAGGCCAATGAATCTGTGGCAGAGAAAATGAGGAGAGTGATGGATAGTTACTGATGAAGTCAGAGAACTAAGAGGGACTCAGGTTGTTTAAGACTTTATAGTTCATTGTAAGGACTTTGACTTGTACTATGAGTGAGATAGAAAGCCAGTGGTTAGATTTGAGCAGAAAAGTAGCATCTGAATAGCACTTTTTACTTTTAAAATTATATATAATTTAATTTTTGTTTTTGATAGGCACATAGTAGATGTAGGTATTTATAGGGTACATGTGATGTTTTGATACAGGCATACAATGTATAATAATCACATCAGGGTAATTGTATCCATCACCTTAACCACTTAACTTCTTTATGTTAGGAAGATTCTAATTCCACTCTATTAGTTATTTTAAAATGTACTATAAATTATTGTTGACTGCAGTCATTCTGTTTTACTTTCAAATTCTAGATCTTAATAATTCTATCTAACATTTTAATGGGACTGCTAGGACTTCTATGTTGAGAACAAACCTTTGAGAGGGCAAAAATAAAATCACAGACAAATTAATAGGCTATTGCATTCATCCAAGTAATATGTGATGATGACTTGGTAGCAGTAAAGCGGAGTCAGATATGTTCAGATTGTGGGTATAATTTTAAGATGTAATTTAGAGGATTTCCTGAAAGGATGTACAGCATGAAAGAAAATGTAATCCAAGTGTAACTCCAAGGATTCTAGCATGTGTAGCTGGAAAGATGGAATTAAATGAAATGAAGATGTGAGGAAGAAATTTGGAGTAGGAGAAGATCAGTGGCCCAGTTTAGAGATTTTTCTAAAACACAAATCTATCCATGTTACTTCACAGCTAAAGCCTATTTTTGCTTCTAGAATAAAATTCAAATTCCTTAGGATATTATACAAAGTTCTGAAAAAACTTGGTCTACATTTTTAGGTTCATCTAGTCTACATTTTTAGAATTCATCATTCATTATTTCTAAATCATTTGCAATTTTCCTAAGTAACATTGTGTCTTGCATGCTATTTGCTGCCATTTTAGTGGACTTTCTCCCTTTTTCTCATTAGCAACTTCCAAACATTCTTTAAGATATACATAAAATATAATACCCTCTTTAAAAGGAATCCCCACCTCTTGGCCATGTACTGGTACTGGTCAATGGCCTGTTAGAAAGTGGACCATACAGCAGAATGTGAGTGGCAAGTAAGCAAGCCTTACCACCTAAGCTCTGCCTACTGTCAGATCAGAGGCACCATTAGATTCTCATAGGAATGTAAACCCTATTGTGAACTGCATATGTAAGGGATCTAAGTTTTATACTCCTCATGAAAATCTAACGCCTGATGAACCGAGGTGGAAAGGTTAATGCCAAAACCATCTTCCCCTCGCCCCATGGAGTAACTGTCTTCCACAAAACTAGTCTCTGGTGCCAAACAGTTTGGAGATCACTGCTCTATGAGACGTCTCTTACTTATGTCAAGCAAAGCTAATCAATATCTTATCTGCCTCTCTAACACTGTGATCCTATGTCTATCATAGCACATTTTTATTACTTGTATCTTACATTAAGCTTTGAGGACAGAACTAACATGGTTTGGCTCTTTGTCCCTACCTAATCTTATCTCAAATTGGAATCCCCACAGGTTGAGGAAGGAAGCTCATGGAAGGTGACTTTTCATGAGGGTGGATTCCCCCATGCTGTTTTCATGATAATGACTGTGTTCTCATGAGATCTGATGGTTTAAAAGTGTTTGGCAGTTCCACCCTTGCTCTCTGTCTCTCTTGCCTCCATGTGAAAAAGGTCCTTGCTTTCCCTGTACCTTCCACCATAATTGTAAGATTCCTGAAGTCCCCCAGCTATGCAGAACTGTGAGTTAATTAAACCTTTTTCATCATAAATTACCGAGGCTTGGGTTGTTGTTTATAGCAGGGGGATAATGGCCTAATGCAGGAAATTAGTACCAGATAGTGAGGTACTGCTATAAATATAACCTGAAAATGTGGAAGTGATTTTAAACAGGGTAATGGGTAGAGGCCGGAACGGTTTGAAGGGTTCAGGGGAAGAGAGAAGTGGGAAAGTTTGGAACTTCCTAGAGACTTGCTGAATGGTTTTGACCATAATGTTGTTAGTGATATGGACAATAAAGTCCGAGCTGAGGTGTACTCCGATGGAGATCAGGGACTTATCAGGAACTGGAGCAAAGATCAAACTTGTTATGTCTTAGCAAAGAGATTGGTGGAATTTTGTTTCTGCCTTAGAGATCTTTGGAACTTTAAACTTGAGGGAAAGAATTTATGGTATCTGGCAGAAGAAATTTCTAAGTAACAAAGCATTCAAGATGTGACCTGGCTTTTTCTGAAAGTGTACAGTCATATGTGTTCACAAGGAGATAATCTGAAATTGGAACTTATATTTAAAAGGCATAAAAGTTTGAAAAATTTGCAGCCTGACCATGTGGTAGAAAAGAAAAACCAGTTTTCTGGGGAGAAATTCAAGCTGTCAGCTGCAGGAATTTGCATAAGTAAAGAGAAGCCAAATGTTAATGTTAGTGGGGGAAGGTATCTGAGTTAGCAGTGGGAAATCCTTAAGGGTCTACAGCAACCTCAATTCTTGCCTACTCAGTAGAAATAATTTGACTGAGGGGCATAAAGCAGACAGAGAGACTGAGAGAAATTTTATATCAGGAGTGAAAGTTTATTTAAAAAGACTTCAGGAAAGAAAAGAAAGTAAACTTGGAAGAGATCCAAATGGGCAATTTGGATAAATGTGGTGTCTAACCTTGACCTAGGACTTTGTAGACAGGACCCTTGCCCATTATTCTTCTTTTAGGTTAGACTGCCCACATGTGCAGTGCCCTCCTTACCCTTGTGAGGTAAGCACATGCAGTATGTGTAGAAAGTTGTATGCATGCCCATCTGAGGCTTCCTTTTCTTGTCTGGTGGTATGTCCCTGGAAAGTTGTACTCTGACATGTTGTCTCTTTTTATTTTTATTTTTTTTTTTTTACTTTAGGTTCTGGGGTACATGTGCAAAACATGAAGGTTTGTTACATAGGTATACATGTGCCATGGTGGTTTGCTGTACCTATCAACCCATTATCAACGTTTTAAGCCCCATATGCATTAGGTATTTGTCCTAATGCTTTCCCTCCCCTTCTCCCCCAGCCCCTGACAGGCTCCAGTGTGGGATGTTTCCCTTCCTGTGTCCATGTGTTCTCATTGTTCAGCTCCCACTTACGAGTCAGAACATGTGGTGTTTGGTTTTCTGTTGCTGTGTTAGTTTGCTGAGAATGATGGCTTCCAGCTTCATCCATGTCCCTGCAAAGGACATGAACCCATTCTTTTTTATGGCTGCATAGTATTCCATGGCCATGTTGTCTCTTAATGCACATGCCAGGAAGTTGATTCTCACTGTCATCTGCAGTCAGTTAACACGTGAGTGCAATAAGTTTAAATCATAAGAAAATGGCCTCTTCCTGGCATCCGCTGCAAATTTATCACTTTTAGAGAAGCAATGTGATAATTGCCAAACTATAACTTAACATTCTTAGTAGGGAGGAGAGCCCTCTCTCAAGACTGTCTACCTGTAACGTTAATAGCTAAGACAATGGAAAAAATGTCTCCAGGGCATTTCAGAGAGCTTCATGCCAGCCCCTCCCATCACACGCTCAGTTGATAAGAAGGGAAAAGTGATTCTCTGGGCAGGGCCCAGGGACCTGCTGCTCTGTACACCCTTGGGACATGGGACCTTGCATCCCAGCCACTCTACCTACAGCTGTGGCTAAATAGGGCCAAGGTACAGCTTGGGATGTTACTATAGAGGGTGTAAGCCCCAAGCGTTGGTGCCTTTCAAGTGGTTTTGAGCATATGGGTGCTCAGGAAGCAAGAGTTGAGCTTTGGAAACTTCTGCCTATATTTCAGAGGACATATGGAAACACCTAGATATACAGGCATAAGTCTGCTGCAGGGGCAGAACCCTCATAGAAAATCTCTACTAAGCCAGTGCAGAGGGGAACTTTGGGGTTGGAGCCCTCACACAGAGTCTCCACTGGGACATTGCCAAGTGGAGCTGTGTGAAGAGGGCTACCATCCTCCAGACCTCAAAACGTTAAATCCACCAACAGCTTGCACCATACACTTGGAAGAGCTGCAGGCACTAAATGCCAGCCCTTGAAAGCAGTCTTTGAGGCTGTACCTTGCAGAGCCACAGGGGCAGAGCTGCTCAATACCTGGGGAGCTCACCTCTTGCAGCACATGCCCTGGATATGAGACATGGAGTCAAAGGAGATTATTTTAGAGCTTTACAATTTAATGACTGCTCTGCTGTTTTTCAGATTTGTGTGGGGCCTGTAGCCCCTATGTTTTGGCCAGTTTTTCTATTTTGGGAATGAGAACATTTATCCAATGCCGAAATAAAACTTTGTGGGACTGTTGGAAAGGCATGATTGTGTTTTGAAATATGAGAAGGACATGACATTTAGGAGTGGACAAGGGCAGAATGATATAGTTTGGCTTTGTGTTCTCACCCATATCTCTAATTATAATCCCCACATGTCAAGGGAGGGACCTGGGAGGAGGTAACTGAATCATGAGGGCAGTTTCCCCAGGCTGTTCTTACGACAGTGAGTAAGTTCTCATGAGATCTGATAGTTTACAAGTGTTTGGCAGTTTCCTCTGTCTCTCCCCTCTCTCTCCTGCTGCCATGTGAAGAAGGTTTTTGCTTCCCCTTTGCATTCTACCATGATTACAAGTTTTATGAGGCCTCCTCAGGCATGTGGGACTGTGAATAAATTATTTTTTATTTATAAATTAGCCAGTCTCAGACAGTTCTTTATAGTAGTGTGAAAATGAACTAATACAAGACCATGACTTGCTCACATCTGTACTCTTAAGCTCTTCACATATAAATACACAATAGCCACCCAACAAGTATTTGTTTGATGTTGAATGAAGAAATAAATGAGTGAATGGTAAAGCACTCATGGTGGTTATTTGAAATCGTAAGCTTGACACACAAATTTTGTATACTACCCATCCAGAATTGAACAATGAATTTTAAGGCTATGTGAGAAAAAAACCAACAAGGTCTCTGATATGCTTTGGGTGTGTCCCACCCAAATCTCTCTCTTTTTCTTTTTTTTTTTTTTTTTTTTTTTTTTTTGAGATGGAGTCTTGCTCTGTTGCCAGATTGGGGTGCAGTGGTGCAATCTCAGCACACTGCAACCTCCACCTCTCTGGTTCAAGTGATTCTTCCTCCTCAGCCTCCTGAGTAGCTAGGACCACAGGCATGTGCCACCACACCTGGCTAATTTTTTTTTTTTTTTTTTTAGTAGAGATCGGGTTTCACCATGTTGACCAGGATGGTCTCCATCTCTTGACCTCGTGATCCACCCACCTTGGCCTCCCAAAGTGCTGGGATTACAGGCGTGAGCCACCATGCCCAGTCCAAATCTCATTGTTAATTGTAGCTCCCATAATCCCCATGTGTCATTGGTGAAAGGTAATTAAATTATGGGTGTGGGATTTCCCATGCAGTTCTCATGATAGTGAGTAAGTCTCACAAGACCTGATGGTTTTATAACTAGGGCACTGCCTAACAGAACTATGACAAGAGGGCCATCATCCTCTAGATTCCAGAATGATAGATTCACTCACAGCTTGTACTGTGTGCCTGGAAAAGCTGCAGTCACCCAACCCCATCCTATGAAAGCACCTGGAAGGGATAACTGAACCCTGCAAAACCACAGGGGTGGAGCTACACAGCACCATGGGAACCTGACTCTTGCATCAGTGTACCCCAGATGTGATACATAGGGTCAAAGGAGGTTATGTTGGAGCTTTAAGATTTAATGACTCCCTTACTGGATTTTTGACTGGTATGGGGTCTGTAACCCCTTGGTTTTGGCCAGTTTATTCCATTTGGAATGGGTGTATTTACCCAATGTCCGTACCCCCATTGTAGCTAGGAAGTAACTAATTTTCTTTAGATTTTATCAGATCATAGGTGGAAGAGATTTGCCTTGTCTCAGATCAGACTTTTGACTGTGGACTTTTGAGTTAATGCTGAAATGAGTTAAAACTTTAAGGGACAGTTGTGGAGAAATGATTGGTATTGAAATGTGAGGATATGAGATTTGGGAGGGACCAGAGACAGAATGATATGTTTTTTCTGGGTCCCCACCCAAATCTCATCTTGAATTTTAGCTCCCATTACACCCACATGTCATGGGAGGAACCTAGTGTTAAGTAGTTGAATCATGGGGGTGACTTTTCTCATGATAATGAATAAGTCTCACTAGATCTGATGGTTTTATAAAGGGCATTTCCCCTGTACGTGTTCTCTTGTCTGTTGCCATGTAAGATGTGCCTTTTTTTTCTTCCTCTGCCTTCTGCCATGATTTTGAGGCCTCTCCAGCCATGTGGAACTGTGAGTCGATTAAACCTTTTTTCTTCTTTATAAATTACCCAGTCTCAGGTATTTCTTCAGAGCAGTATGAAAATGGACTAATACAGTCTCTCAATAGCATCTCTTCTTTGGCGAATTTCTTATGTTTTGGGGTGCAAATTAGACCTATTATGAATAGCATTGTGCAAACTATAACAGGTTTTAGATTGTGCTTCAATGATAGATTTTCCCCACAACCCCCGTATCATTAATCAAAATGTTGATCAAGTGAATAAGTACAATTTTGCCTTAAACCATTTAAGTAATGTTTATGAATTAGTCCTTATCTTTTTAAGTGAATAAATTGTTCCATGAAATTTAAAGTACTGTGTGTTTGGATTCATGCCAGAAACATTCTGCAAGCCGATGGCTCAGTGTGGCAGAGATACTAACATGTGTTGATGCCAGATATATTCCAGCTAAGATGCTTAAATATGCTAAGGCTTAAATCTCTGTGTCACATATAATGTCTCAGTATAAATTCTTACATATTTTTTACTTAATTTGAGAATTTTGATGGGTTGTATTATATGTTCTGCATATTTGTTTTTGACATCCTGATCTTCAGTGCCTCAAAATGTGACTGTATTCAAATATGTCACCTTTAAAAAGGTAATTAAGGTTCAAAGAGGTCATTAGGGAGGGCTATAGTATGGTATTACTGGTTGTATAAGAGGAGGAGATTAGGACACAGACATGCAACCAGTGTTAGACCATGTGAAAACAAATAAAAAATAAAGCCATCTACCCACAAAGAAGAGAGACCCAAGAAAATCCTGCTGTTCTAACATCTTGATCTTAAATTTCCAGCCTCCAGAACTGTGAGAAAATACATTTCTCTAGTTTAACCTACCCAGTCTGTGGTAATTTGTTATGGCTGTACTAGCAGACAAATACAGAATGTATACTTTGAATTCAATTTTAAACTGGGACATGTTTTGGAGATATGGTATTAACCATAATATCTACTCTTTTAGAGGTCTGAACATAAGCAGCTTTTGTGGTTCCAATTTCCAATGTACACACTTGCATGTTAGCTAAATGGAACTGAGCATTTGAGACACTGAGTAGCAAACCTTACTGTAGATAAGAATAACCTGGAGAGATGTTAAAATTATCAATATTAAGGTACATTTCTAAGTCTAGTATGGGACATAGACTTGGACATTTTAACAACTTTGTGGCAAGGTGCTGGTAGTCCAAGTATCCTAATCATGGTTAGAGAAACACCAAGGATTTATCACAGTTACTTTAGAGTCCCCAAATGCATTGCTGGTGGAGGCCTGACTGGGAGGCAGGTGATGCAACTCCTTACTTTGCAAAGGCTCATCTGAGCCTTTTGTAACACCAGAACCTGACTGATCAGTTTTCAAGATGTAGCCTGATCCAAAGAGTTCTTCCATGAGACTGCTTTTCTTATCTCTGAAAGTTGTATCTTTCACGTTTATTCTGGAAGGCTTGCCAAATGAGGGCTCATACCCACTGTCAGAATGCTCTAGCTCCCTTTCTTCTCTTACTGAGATGCTTGCTTGTACTATGACTGCACCTTGTGTTACTGGCACTGGCTGGCCCACCCGAAGCAGGAAGCCCATGATGCAGGTGTTCAGTTGCTTCTGTGAATGAGTAATACCTTCTTTGTCTGAGGGGGCCTTTCGTGTAGAGAGCAGTGCATTTGCCAGGTGTGTCATCCATGTCATTTCTCTGCATGATTCTTTTAAACTTTTCTCTTACTAGATCATCTTGATTGGTTTCTCTTTCAGGATGAGTAACTTCAGTTATTTTTGGTGGTAGTTCTTGCTCTTCTTTCACTGAAATGGTTTTCTTTTCTTTGTCTTCTTTTTTGTCTTTTTGTCTTCCAATATTCTCCAGTAGTACTTGTACTTCCAAATGTTTATCTTCCTTTGATAAATCTGTAATTCCAGCACTTTGGGAGGCTGAGGCAGAAGGACTGCTTGAGTCCAAGAGTTTGAGACCAGCTTGGGCAAGAAAGAAAAAAAAAAAAAAAAAAAGGCATTACACACTGGGGTCTGTCAGGGGGAAATAGGGGAGGGACAGTGGGGGTGGGGAGTTGGGGAGAGATAGTATGGGTGGAAATGCCAGATATAGGTGATGGGGAGGAAGGCAGCAAATCACACTGCCACATGTGTACCTATGCAACTATCTTGCATGTTCTTCACATGTACCCCAAACCTAAAATGCAATAAAAAAAAGAAACACCAAGGATTTTACTGAAGTACAAATGATTAACAAAGTAAAATGTAATTGTCCCAAAGTAACAGTAAAATATAAAGACTGCTCATATGGAGAGCCAATTGTTACCACATCTTCCCACATGTAAGTTATGTCACACTAGTAGCTTGGAATTAGTCATTGTAATGGTAAATATTGTCAACTTGATTGGATTTAAAGATACAAAGTTTTGATCCTGAATGTTTCTTTAAGGGTGCTGCCAAAATAGAGTAACATTTCAGTCAGTGGGCTGAGAAAGGCAGGCCCACCCTTAATCTGGGTGGGCACAATCTAATCAGCTGCTAGTGTGGCTAGAAAATAAGCAGGCAGAAAAATGTAAAAAGAGACACTGGCCTAGCCTCCCAGCCTACATCTTTCTCCCTTGCTGGATGATTCCTGCCCTCAAAAATCAGATTCCAAGTTCTTCAGTTTTAGAAGTCTGACTGGCTCTCCTTGCTCCTCAGCTTGCAGACAGTCATTGTGGGAACTTGTGATAATGTGAGTTAACACTTAATAAATATTTCCATTAGTTCTATCCCTCTAGAGAACCCTGACTAATACAGATTTTGTTACCAGGAGTGGTTCTAGAGGATCAGAATAAGGATGAAGTTCTTTAATTGGTTTTGGGGTTTCTGGAGTTGGGTGCTTAATTTGATTAGACCCAAAAATGCTAAGGACTCTACTTCTAATAGTATGGAGAACACTGATAGTCCTTTGTGTGAACTGTTTAGAGAGTTATCAAAAATAAAGGCATTTGACACTCTTGAATAATCACTCATGAAAGACAAGGAGTTTAGTGACTCTATACGTAAATACCTTTGACCATATATGGAGAATCAAGGAACATAGTGAAGCTGGTTGGTTGTTCCTAATTTCAGTGGATAAAGTGATGAAAGAAAATGATGAACTTAGGGATTCTATGTACCAGCTTCAGAAACAGATACTGGGCCTCAAATATGCTAAGATTCCCCTGAGTGAGAGTCTTATTTCCTGTAGAGAAAGAACTGAAATTGTGGAAAAACAGACACAAGCTCTTATCATGCGAGTATCTGACCTGCAATGAAAGGTGCATGCACAACCTTGCCAGGCATCTACTGTTTAACTGAGGGCATTTATTGGAAAAGCACTGGACCCTGGAACTTGGAATGGGAACATGTGCCAAGGCCCTGATAAAGCTTGGGACACTGAGTTTGTAAACTCTGATGAAACTTTTTTTGCCAGAAGAGAGCTTTCCCAAACCAGTAGTGGTAACATCCCCTCCCTGATCCATGCTGCCCTTAGACTTTCCACACTACTCTGGACACATAAGCCCTGTGCTTCCTGAGGCAACAGTGATGTCCTCTCCTGAGGCAGTTGCTACGCAAAATAATGTTGATTCTCCTCAGGAGCTGTCCCCAACACTCCTGTTTCCTTCTAGACTTATAACTAGACTAAAGTCCTGGTGGGCCCTTAGAGGTGAGGTTGAGCGTGTGACCCATGAGGAAGTGTACTATACTAGAAAAGAAGTGTTTGAGTTCTCTAATTTATATAAACAGAAATATTGATGACAGGCATGGTAATGGATATTAAGGGTGTGGGATAATGGTGGAAAAAACAGAGTTGGATTAGGCTGAATTTATTGATTTGGGCCCACTAAATAGGGACTCTGCATTTAATGTTGCAGCTTGGGGAGTTGAAAATGGTTCTGATAGTTTATCTGCTTGGTTAGCTAAACTATGTATTAAAAAATGGCCCACTGTGAGGAAGCTGGATATGGCTGATCTCCCTTGATTTAATGTAGAGGAAGGGATTTAAAGGCTTAAGGAGATTGGAATGTTGGAGTGGATTAGTCACTTTAGACCTACTCATTCCAGCTGGGAGGGTCCAGATAATATACCCTTGACCAATGCCTTGTAAAATAGATTTGTGAGGGCAGAGGTTTGTCCTCACTGGATTAGAACTTACTCCAGCTATCAGTTTGCCTACCTTGCATTCAATGCTTTTGCCAAAACTACCCATCTGTGGACTCACAGAATACCTTATTCGCTATCACATTATTCCACATAGCATTGCCTCTGACCAAGGCACTTTACGGCTAAAGAAGTACAATTGTGGTCTCATGCTCATAGAATTCACTGGTTTTACCATGTTCCCTATTATCCTCAAGCAGCTGGATTGATAAATGGGTGCAATTGCCACTTGAGATCACAATTACAATGCCAACTAGGTGACAAACTTTGCAGGGCTGGGGCAAAGTTCTGCAGGAAGCCATATATGCTCTGAATCAGTTTCCAATATATGGTACTGCTTCTCCCATAGCCAGGATTCATGGGACTAGGAATCAAGGGGTGGAAGTGGCCCACTCACATCACCCCTAGTGATCCACTAGCAAAACTTTTTCTTCCTTTTCCTGTGATATTTTGTATTTTGTTCTGCTGGCTTAGAGGTCTTAGTTCCAGAGAGATGAATGCTGCCACCAGGAGACAAAACAATTCCATTCAGTTGGAAGATTGCCACCTGGTCACTTTGGGGTCCTCCTACCTTTAAGTAAACAGGCTAAGAAGGGAATTACAGTGTTAGCTGGTATGACTGACCTGGACTATGAAGATGATATCAGTCTACTACTCCACAATGGAGGTTAGGAAGAGTATGCATGGCATACAGGAGATCCCTTAGGATGTCTCTTAGTATTATCATGCCCTGTGATTAAGGTCAATGGGAAACTACAACAGCCCATTTCAGGCAGGAGCTCAAATGACCCAGACACTTCAGAAATAAAGGTTGGTATCAATTCAATAGGAAGGGAAAAAAAAAGAAAAAGAACAAAACATGACCTGCTGAGGTGCTTGCTGAAGGCAAAGAGAATACAGAATTGTTAGTAGAAGAAGGTAGTCCTCAAGGCTAGCTATGACCACATGACCAGCTGCAGAAAGGAGGACTGTAATTGTCATGAGTATTTCCTCCTCCTTTGTTAAGAACATGTTTGTACATGTATACACTTGTACTAAGAAAATACCTTCATTTTATTTCCTTTCTCCTTTATTATGTGACATAAGATTTGTTGACTTCACCTCAGCAATAGTAACAATACTTAATATTGTTTATTTAATAGTCTTTGGGTTGGGGATTAGTGCATTTCTGATTGTAGGAAAGATAGTTGTATTATGTTAGGCATAATTATGACCTTATTATTGTCTTTATTTGAAGATTAGGTATAATCTTAGGAGATGTGTATGAGTTCAAGTTAACAAGGGGTGGACTTGTGATGGTTAATACTGAGTGTAAACTTGATTGGATTGAAGGATACAAAGTATTGATCCTGGGTGTGTTTGTGAGGGTGTTGCCAAAGGAGATTAACATTTGAGTCAGTGGGCTAGGAAAGGCATACTCACGCTTAATCTGGGTGGGAACAATTTAAGCAGCTGCCAGCATTGCTAGAATATAAGCAGGAAGAAAAATGTAAAAAGAAACATTAAGCATTGTTAATGTTTAATAAACTCCCCTTTATATATATGTATATATAAATAAAGATAGATAAATGATACATAGATGATTGATAGATGATAGATAGATATTTATCCCATTAGTTCTGTCCCTCTATAGAACCCATAATAATACAGTCATGGAGGATGTATTTGCTAAATGGAAATAGGCAAATTCTGCAACTCAGGGCTTTTCCCCTTGTCCCCACAGAACTGGTTACCAGCACAATTGTGTTAATGGCTGCCTTTGAATCACTGTTCTCTAATTGTGTCCCCAACTTCTATGTGCCAACCCTCTTTAATGTTACTTGGCCTCTTCCGTGGATTAATGAATAGGAGATGGAGAACACAGTTAATCTTTTGCAAGGAAGTATTGCATAAATTATTGGTATGCATTCTGGGAGACCTTGGAGAGAATTACTGGGGCTGCTTAGTTAAGAATAAAAAGGTAAATAGGCTGGGAGTAAGTTATCCAATGTAAGACAAAAACAGAAGTAGTAATCCAGAATTCTAAGCCAGTGAAACTGATATATGGAAACTTTTAAGACAGAAGAATCCAGTATTAATGCCATGAAACGAAGTACATGGTGCTGTTAAAGATTTTTATCATGCAGAAAAGAGAATATTCTGAAGAAGTGTAATAGGAGAATAAGTACCTATGTTGCTTATATACTTAGTAATCATGATACCCCATCTTACGTAGTGTCCATAGAAATTTCCAAAAGTCCAGACATTTATTCTCAGTTGTGCAAAGATGGATTCACTACAAGCTTGTTTATTTTCCAATTCACAATAGATGATGTACTACCACCAACAACAAAAGAAACAAGCAAATGAAAAAAAAAGAGCTTTGTTTTTTTTTTGTTGTTGTTGTCATTAATTTTAGATTCAGTGCGTACATTTGCAGGTTTATTGAATGGGTATATTCCATTATTCTGGGGTTTGGGCTTCCATTGAACCCATCAACCAAATAATAGGTAGTTTTTCAACCTTTACCTACTTCCCTCCTTTCTCCTTCTGTAATGCACAGGGTCTATTGTTTCCAACTTTGTGTCCATGATTTACCCCTTGTTTACCTTCCACTTTTAAGTGAGAACACAGTGTATTTGATTTTCTGTTTCTGTCTTAATTCTTTTTGGTTAGTGGCATCTTGCTGCATCCATGTTTCTGCAAAACATATGATTTTATTCTGTTTTATGGCTGTGTAATATTCTATGGTGTGTATGTACCTTAATTTGTATCTCATCCACTCTTAATAGGCACATAGGTTAATTCCATAACTATGCTATTATGAATTATGCTGCAATAAACATGTGAGTGTATGTGTCTTTTTCGTAGAATAATTTATTTTCTTTTGGATATATACCCAGTAATGGGATTGCTGGGTCAAATGGTAGTTCTGTTTTCACTTCTTTCAGAAATCTCCAAACTGCTTTCTACAGTGGTTAAAATAATTTACATTCTGACCAACAGTGTATATGCCTTCCATTTTCTGCATATTCTCATCAACATCTGTTATTTTGACTATTTTATAGTAGCCATTCCAACTGATGTGTGATGGTATCTTTTTGTGGCTTTGAGTTGTATTTCTCTGATAATTAGTGATGTTGTACATTTTTATGTTTGTTGACCACTTTTACGTCTTTTGAGAATTCTGTTTAAGTCCTACGTTCACTTTTTAATGTTTTTTTTTTTTTTTTTCTTGTTGATTTAAATTCCTTATAGATTCCGGATATTAGTAGTTTGTCAGGTGCATAGTTCATAAATATTTATTTACATTTTGTAGATTGACTGTTTAATGTTTACTGCTTCTTTTTCTGTGTAGAAGTGCTTTGGTTCAATTATTTCCTGTTTGTCTTTGTGTTACATTTGCTTTTGAGGTCTTACTCATAAATTATTTGCCTAGACCAAAGTTCAGAAAATTTTCCTACGTTTTCTTTTAGGACTTTTCTGGTTTTTGGGCTTACATTTACATCTTTACTCAATCTTTAGTTAATTTTTGTGTATGGTGAGAGGTAGGGGTCCAGTCTTACTATTCCACAAATGGCTAGTCAGTTTTCCCAGCAAGATATGTTGAATGTGAGATGATTTTTTCATTATTTTTGTGGACTTTGTCAAAGATCAGTTGGTTGTAGGTATGTAGAAAATGTAGAGAATACATTCTCTATTCTGTTTTACTGAACTATGTGTCTATTTTTTACCAATACCATGTTGCTTTGGTTACTATAGCCTTATAGTATAGCTTGACGATGGGTAATATGATGCCTCAGGCTTTGTTCATTTTGTTTAGGATTGATTTGGCTATTCAGTCTCTTCTGGAGTTCTATATGAACCTTAGAATTGACTTTTTAAAAGTAATTCTGTGAAAATGACATTGGTATTGGACAGGAATTTTGTTGAATCTGTAGATTGCTTTGGGAAATGCAATCATTTTAAAAATTATTTTTATTGTTGCTTCAATAGTGTAAAAGTATATATATGATCATTTTAAACAATATTCATTCTTCCAATCAATGAACATAGAATATTTTCCCATTTGTTTTTGTTACTCATGATTTCTTTAATCAGTCCTTTGTATTTCTCCTTGTACATATATTTCATCTCTGCAAAAAGAGGTAAATGTATTGCAGGGTGTTTTATTTTCTCTGCCAAATGTAATTGGGATTGCATTCTTGATTTGTTCTCAGCTTGAGCGTGGTTGGTGTATAGAAATACTACTGGTTTTTGTACCTTGATATTGTATTCTGAGATGTTACTGAAGTCATTTATCAGTTCTAGGAGTCTTTTGGAGGAATCCATAGGGTTTTCTAGGTATACAATTATGTCAATGACAAACAGAAGTAATTTGACTTCCTCTTTTTCTATTTGGATACCTTTTATTTCTCTTGCAAGACACCTCTGGGCAGGACTTCCAATATTATGTTGAATAGGAGTGGGAAGTGTAGATACCTGTGCCTTTTTGTTGTTGTTGTTGTTGTTGTTAGGGAAAATGATTCCAACTTTTGCTCATTCAATATGATGTTTGCTGTGGGTTTGTTGAAATGGCACTTATGATTTTCAGGTATGATCCTTCAATGACTAGGTTGTTGAGGGTTTTCATTATGAAGAAATGTTGCATTTTATTGAATTATCTTTTGCATTTGTTGAGATGATAGTATGATTTCTTAAAAAAATTATGTTTACATGGTGAAATACTTTTACTGATTTGAGTATGTTGAACCATCCCTGCCTCCCAGGAATAAAGCCCATTTGATTATGATGAATTAACTTCTTGATGTGCTGATGGCTTCAATTTGCTCATATTTTGTTGAGAATTATTGCCTCTGTGTTCATCAGGGATATTGGCCTGCAGTTTTCTTTTTTGTTGTTGTACTCTTCCCAGGTTATGGCATCAGGAACTAATTAAAAATTTCTCCTCCTCAATTTTTTGACTAGTGTTATTAAGATTGGTACCATCTCTTCTTTGTATAAGTGGCAGAATTTGGCTGTAAATTATTGTGGTCCAGGGCTTTTTGCTTATTGGTAGAAATTTCCTTACTGATTCAATTTTGTAACTCATTTGACTGTTCAGGATTTCAATTTCTTCCTGGCTCAATCTTGGGAGATTGTGTTTTATAAGGAATGTGTCAGTTTCCTCTAGGTTTTTTAGTTTGTGCACATACTAGATAAGAGACGTTCATACCAGTCTCTGAGGATCTTTTGTATTTCTGTGGTATAAGCCATAACGTCATCTTTCTCATTTCTGATTGTGCTTATTTGGATTTTCTCCTTTTTTTTCTTGATTAGTCTACCCAGTAGTCTATTAATCTTGTGCATCTTTTTTGAAAAAAATAACCTTACATTTTATTGATTGTTTGGAGTTTTTGTTCTCAATTTTGAGTAATTATGCTCTGATCTTTGTTATTTCTTTGCTTCTGCTTGGTTTGTGTGTAGTTTCCTCTCATTTTCTAATTTCTTTAGGTGCAATATTAGGTTGTTAATTTGAGATCTATCTCCTTGATGTAGGCATTAAATGCTAAAAACTTTCCTTAACAGTGTTTTTGCTATATCCCAAATTTTGTTTTTAATGCATCTCTCTTTCTGTATCAGACCACCTCACACTGTTATAAACAAATATCCAAGACTGGGTAATTTATAAGGGAAAGAGGTTTAATTGACTCACAGTTCTGCATGGCTGGGGAAGCCTCAGAAAACTTATAACCATAGCAGAAAGTGAAGCAGGCACTTTGTTCACAAGGCAACAGAACAGAGAGAGAGAGAAAGAGAGGGAGAGAGAGAGGGAGGGGGAGAGAGCGGGGTAGAGAGAGGGGGGGAGAGAGAGAGAGAGAGAGAGAGAGAAAGGGGGGGAGAGAAAGGGAGAGAGAGAGAGGGAGAGTGAGAGAGTGTGCAAGAGAGAGCAGAGAAAACTGCCTTATGAAACCATCTATGGCTTTCTCTCTTTGTTTAGCTGTATTTGCTTTATAAATCTGGGCACTCTGGTATTCAGTGTGTACATATTGAGGATGGTTAAATCAAACATTTCTCATTACATAGTACTCTCTTTTTGTCATTATTTACTATTGTTGGTTTAAAGTCTGTTATATCTGAGAGAATAGCAACATCTCTTTTTTGTTTTTGCATGATAGATCTCTGTTTACTGTGAGTCTATGAGTGTCTCGAAGAACAATCTCTCGAAGACAACAGAAGGTTGAGTCTTTTTTAAGAATTTAATTTGCCACCCTACATATTTTAAGTGGGGCATTTAGGCTGTTTAGGTTCAAGGTTAATATTGATACATAAGATTTTGTTACTGTCATAGTAGTTGTTAGCTAAGTGTTTTGTAGTCTCAATTGTGTAATTGTTTTGTAGAGTCTGTGAGGTTTGTACTTTGATGTACTTTTATGATAGCAAGTATTATTTTTTCATTTCCATGTTTAGAACACCTTTGAGCATTTCTTATAGTACTGGTCTGGTGGTAGCAAAAAAACCTTTATCATTTGCTTCTCTGTGAAAAACTTTATTTTTCCTTCACTTATAAAACTTCGTTTTGTGGCATATGAAATTCTTGGCAGATATTATATTTTTCTTTAAGAGAGATAAAAATGGGTCCCCAGTCTTTTCTGGCTTGTAAGATTTTTGTTAAGAAGTCTGCTGTTAGTCTGATGGGATTTCCTTTGTAGGTAATTTGGTCCTTTTGTCTAGCTACCTTTACAATTTTTATCTTTCACGATGACCTTAGATAGTCTGATGACCATATATCTCGTGGATGGTCATATTGTATAGTATTTTACAGGAGTTCTCTGAATTTCTTGTATCGTTCTTTTGACCTCTCTAGCAAGATTAGAAACTTTTCTGTGGATTATTTTCTGAAATAATGTTTTCCAATTTCCTTACATTTTAACTCTTCTCTCTCAGGAATACCAATAAGTCAGTGTTTTATCTACTTTATAATCCCATATATATTGAAAGATTTGTTCATTTTTAATTTTTTTTAAATCATTGTTTGGGTTATTTTGAAAGAATGGTCTTTAAGCTCTGAAATTCTTCTGCTTGGTCTGATGTATGATTAAAATTTAGAATTGTATCTTGAATTTTCTGTCATGCATTTTTCAATCCCAGAAGTTCTATTTGTATTGATTTTCCTATAGCTATCTCATCTTTCATATCCTGAATTATCTTTCTATTTTTTTTCTTTTCTATAAGAATTAAACTTTCTGTTGAATCTTGTTCATTTTCCTTGCAATCCGTATTTTGAAATATTTATCTGTCATTTCTGGCATTTAATCTGGTTAGGATCCATTGCTAAAGAGTTAGTGTGATCCTGTGGAGGTGCCAAAACACTCTGGATTTTTATAATGCCAATTCTTATGTTGATTCCTTCTCATCTGAAGGAGCTGTCACTTCTCATTTATGAACTGACTATTGTTTGGGTGAGGCATTAAAATATTTTTTCCTTGAGGGTATGACTGTGATGTGTGCTGTGTTATGGTTGTTTGGCTTCCTTTCTGGGTGCTTTCAGGGGGTCAAGGCTCTGCATTGGTCCTTTGTTTTTGGATAGCTTATTCGTGGTAGATTTCTCAGATAATACTTGTTGTAGCAGTCTATTGGATACAAGAGCTGACACACTGTTTCCTGTAGGGCTGTGGGTATAGGTCTCAGGAAGTTTATCTTATGGACTGTAGCACTAACTCCTTTTGGTAGCCAGTTTTTGATTTGGTGGCTGCATTTCAGTAAATACCACTTAAGAGCAAGAGCTGGCAGGTAGGCTCAGGCAGAGTGAATTCACATTCCCCTATGGGTTTGGTGGGAAGAAATCATGTTAAGCTGTGCTGAGGTCTTGAGGGAAGGTGTGGGGAGGTGTGCCAGCTCCTTGTCCTGTATTGGAAGGAATGTGATCCACTTACCTAGTATGCCTCTGTTGTGGGTATCATGACCTTCAGTTTATAAAGGCTTTACTTGATCCTTTGATTCCAGGCTTCAGTGTGGCTGTGGGTCACTGATATGACTCTTATGGTTACCATCAATATAGGGCTTGGAGCAGAGCCTTTCCGACCAAGATAGAGCAGGAAACTTCATGGTCTGTCATATGTTGCCAAGGTCATGCCACTTTGTGTAAGAAAGGGTAGTTGTATCTGACCCTTTATGAAAACCCAAGCAGGCATAAGGGTTCACTTTTAGTGGGAGTGGAGCCACCACAGCAAGCACGAAAAAGGCTTTCAGTGAGTACTTTCTTGGAGGGACCATTGCTGTGTCTGCAACAGTGTATGGGAAGGATCAGGAGATGACCCCCTCTTCATATCTGTTCCTGTGTCAGTGCTGGCTCCTTAAATAATTGGTTACATGCCTGCATTTCTTTTGTCCCAAGGGATGTTTTGGTAGACTGTACTCCCTCCCTTAATGGCAGCCCGCACTGAGGGCTAGATTTCCAGAAGTTCCACAGTTCGCAAGGGACCCACCAGTACCCTGTGCTTGGCAAAGTCAGAGCAGGTAGTGGGGTATGTTTACAGGGGATATGATGGTGTGGTGGCTGAAGGACAGAGAATCCCCAGGGAAAGCTGAGTGCAACCATGGGTGCACAACCAATATAATTCCTGCTCTTTCCGTTTGGGTCTGAGAGAAGTAAAGGCACACCTGCACGATCTGGTCACCTGGTTCTCTGTCCCCTGGAAGTTCTCAGATTGTAACCAATGATGTTGCCCTGGATCATTAAGAGCAGAGGGACTCCCTAACAGTTTAGTAGTTGGCAGATTGTCTGAAGGGCGAGAGGAGCAGAGAAGCACTCCCACCTATCCTTTCCATAGGTCTCTGAATGCCTTAGGTGTTTATTTCTCCCAGACTCTTGATGCTTTTATTTTCTGCATTCCAGCTTCTCTCCATGGGCAATCCAAAAGATTTTAACACTCTTTCCTCAGTTTGCTGTTCAGATGTTGTCCATTCACTGGTATCTTTGTTATTCTTTCTGTGAACTGGCATCGAATGTCCCTAGTCAGCCTTGTTAAACAGAAAAAAAAAGTAAAACAAACAAACAAAAAAATGCTTGTGTGTTAAACAAAATGGTACATTTCCTAAGAAATATATTTGTCTACACAAAGTCCTTAATATATTAGGCTGATGATGTAAATGCTCTGCACCACAGTATAATGAAAGCTTATTTGAGTGGTATTGCCTATTTCTAGGATTGGGCAAAGTGATGTGATTGAATATGTAATGCTTTTAATAAAATTTGACTATTTGAGAAAAATATTAATCTGTTAATATGAGTGATAATGGAAAACTAACTGTATTATACTATTTTTAACTCAAAATTTAAAGTTTTTAAATATAAGTTACCAAACTAATTTATAATCATTTTTTAAAATTGGAAAACAGAAAAGCTGCCGAGTGTGGTGTTTCACACCTATAAGCTGAGGAGACTGAGACTAGCCAGGCAACATAGTGAAACCCCATTTCTACAAAAAGTACAAAAATTAACCAGGTTGCACGTACCTGTAGTTCCAACTAATCAGTAGGCTGAGGTGGGAGGATGGATTCAGCGTTGGTGGCAGAGGTTTCCCTGAGCCAATATTGTATTCCTGCACTCCAGACTGGGCAATAGAGCCAGACCTTGTCTTAAAAAAAAAAAAAAAAAAAAAAAAAAAAAACCAGAAAAAACACACTATTACTTGTAATGGCACTATCTACACATAATTGATGTACGCATTTTGGTGAAAAGCCTTCTAATCTTTTGATAAGACTTTTTTAGAGAAGTTTTAGGTTCACAACGAAATTATGAGGTTGGTATATAGATTTTCCATATATTCCCTGCCCCAACATATGCACAGTTTCCCACATTATCAACATTTCCAGTCAGACTAGTATATTTACATTACAGTTGTAAACCTACACTAAAACCTCATAATTACCCAAAGTTCACAGTTTATCTTAGGCTTTACTCTTGATGTTATATGATCTAAGGGTTTGGACAAATGTATAATGGCATGTATCTACTATTATAGTACCATACAGAGTATTCTCACACATCTAAAATTCCCGTGGGCTCCACCTATTCATCTTTACCTCCTTTGTAAATCCTAACAACCACTCATTCTTTTACTGTCTTCATAATTTTTCCTTTTTAACACTGTCTTATAGTTGGAGTCATAGAAACTTTTTAAATTGGCTGTTTTTTTCACTTAGTAATATGTGTTTAAGGTTTCCCCACAAATTTATATGGCTTACTACCTCATTTAGCACTGAACAATATTTCATTGAGTGCACTGCAGTTTATTTCTTCATTTACCTACTGAAGGACATTTTGGTGGCTTCCAAGTTTCTGAAATTGTGAATAAAGCTGCTGTAAATATCTATGAGAAAGGTTTTTGCCAAAACAAAGTTTTTAGCTCTTTTGGATCAATACTACAGAGCACCATTGTTCAATTGTATAGTAAGGGTATGTTTGAATTGTTACAAAACATTTAAAAGGTCTTCCAAAGTAGCTATATCATTTTGCATTTTCACCATCAATGAAGAGTTCCTGTTGCTTCACATTCTTACCAACATCTGCTGAACATCAAAAACCAAGGAGATGAGTGGAAAAATGAAACTTAGAAAAGATAAAGGAGTCAGATTATGTAATGTTTCATAAATCTGTTAAGGACTTTGGCTTTTGCTCTGAGTGACATCAGTAAGATGGAAATGCATTGGAAAGTTTTTAGCAGAAAAGTAACATATCCTTACTTATGTTTTAGTAAGATCACTTTGGTGGTTGTGTCAAGAACAGAGGACAAGGGGTCAAAAGCAGAAGCAGAAAGAACAGTTAGGTAGTTATTATATAATAATTCAAGCAAGCGATGTTGGTTATTTAAATCAAGCTCATGGCTGTGTGAGTGATGAAAAGTGATTGAATTCTAAATATATTTTAAATATAGAACTGAAAAAATTTGGGAATTTAGATTTGTGTGTGAGAAAACTAGAAAAAGGGAACATTAAGGGTTTTTATTTGAGAACACAAATTTAACAGTGCAGTCATAATTAATATAGACATTCTAAATTTCTAGACTGTTACATCGAAAGCACAAATGTTTGTTAACCTAGAGATTGAGAATACTGCAGAGTAGCTAATTTTGTATTGAAGAGAAATAATAGAGCCTCCATTTTATATAGTTTCTGTTGGACATTCATGAGTCAATGTTAAGTAGAAGTAGAGCTCAGAACCCCAATGCATACTAAATTGGTGCTAATAAGAAGGGGGAAAGTGGGAATCCTGTTACCTCATCTTCACATTGTTTTCAAGATTTTCACCTATAACTTATTTATTAGGGGGTTAACACTCCCTTTTTTATATAATTCAACTCCCATCAATAAAGTAAAATAAAACAGTTGAAGAAAGAGCAAACTTGATAGCCACCTTAATACAGCTGTCGTTTCTCTTCAGTTGCTCTTCTGTGGGATTTGCTAAGAAGTGCTCCCTAATCTCAGATAATTTTCTTTTTTTTTTCTTTTCTTTTCTTTTTTTTTTTTTGAAATCAGTAATTTTATTTTCAAGCTGTTAAGCACGTAATCTTTTTTACTTTATTTTTTTAGAGACAGGGTCTTGCTGTGTTGCTGAGGCAGGAGTGCAATGAATGGTGTGATTACAGCTTTCTTCAGCCTCGAACTCCCGGGCTGAGCAATTTCTACAGGCCTGTAGCCAGTCTTATTTGCTAGATTTATGAGCTCCCAGGACTTCCATGTATATTGTCATCCATATTCACATTCCTATCTAAGCCTTTTTGATAATATATGTAGCATACTTTTTTGAAAATGCCATAAACGCCATAAGGGTTCTGAAAAGGTGTTTTAGTTAAGCACAAGGAAAAAGCTTCAAAACCATGAATAATTAGAACAGTACAACACAAAATATATGAAGTGCTAAAGAGTTTGGTACAACTAACAAAGCTTGTGGGAAGTAATGAAGAAAAATTAGTGTGACCCAACATCATAACATTCTTATTAAGTACACAGGTGATGATTGATGTTATGGAAATTGAAAATATTAGGATTGAGAGATGGAAGAGATTTTTTTTTAAATAAATGCTGATTTTAACTGCCTGGAGCCTGAAAATGGTTTAAAGCTCTGTACTTCTTATTTAATGTGGACATTAAAGGTGACACATTTGTGGTCCCTCTATTTGAAATTTCTTCAAACTTACATTATTTTTATTCTATAAATGTGCAGAAGTCCAAATGTAAAATCCTGTTATGCTGTTTTCAACATTTATTTTTGTTATTTTTAAATTCAAACAAAACAACAGTTTAATTAGGAAGCTTAAGCTGGAATATGTTAGAATTGACCAGCTCAGATCATCAGTTTTTCCCCCAATTTTAATTTATTCTTTTTGATTCAAGGTGATTTGCACAGCTGCTTGCAAGATATTTAAAAAATCAAGAATTTTATGAGGCTATTCTATACCAAAAATTATGCTAGGTACATTATATAAGATTAATCAATATTTGTAACACTACAATGCAGAAAACATTTTCCCTCATATAACAAGATATAAACTGAACCTCTAAGGGATTAGGGAATTCTTAATATTATATAGTCAACATTAAGCCAGCGTTATCTCTTATTCCAAAGTTTGTATTCCTTCTACAAGATCTTTCTATAACATGACAGCAATCAGTTTTGTAACTTAAATAACAAAGTTTTATACATCTAACAGACACTAAATATTTGTTGAACAAATGAATGAATGAATGGATTAAATGTTTTATTATATGGGTTTTGAACACTGTTCTAAAATTTGGGATATATCAGTGAATAAGGGAAGTTTAGTTTTGTGAGCAGACAATGAAAAAATGAAATAGATAATTATACAGCTTTCATAAAAATGATATGTATTATTGAAAAAAGAAAAAAGTTTCTCAACACTACTGGACACTATGTCCTTTTTTATAACAAATGCTTTTATTCTGAAATAAAATGTATAGTTAATAAAACATATTTACACATTATTTAAAAAAATGATGTCCTATATTCTAAAAAAAAAAAAAAAAAGGGAAGTAATGTATACTAAAATAATGCATATTTCAGTATGCAAATGCTTGAGCATGACTCTACTAGATGTAATGTAGTAGTCAACTACTGGTAATCACCATGAATGTGACAGGCATAAATGTAAACTGACAGTGGAGTGTTTTATTAGAGACTTAAATAAAATTTTCTGAAATGACAAGTTCTGATAAAAACAGTGATTACAATTTTCCCTCAAATAACATAATGCTTATATGTCTAGAATATTCAGTGTATATTAAAGCCATACCTTAAAAATAAGTCAAAAACTACAATTACTTTTGCACTAACCTGATGGATTCAATCAAATTTTAATTTTTTCCTACATGACTAAATAATTACAGTCAGCAATCATGCAAGATATAAATAAATTACTTGCTATCTGTGTCTGTCCCACACATTATAGCACATTTACTCTTCCTAGTCTCTATCTACTAAGTGTAGTGTGGAAACTCCGTGATTATAGCAACCAGAATACATCCTCAACACGTTACCCAAATGTCCACTAAATGATAATATAGCCCTCATTAAGATCCACTGTTGGAAGATTGTTTTCTATTTCTTACGTATACCTATAATCACACAACTTACAGTAAAATCGATTTGTTTTACTACTTAGAAAGGGGATGAAATCCTCTTTCGTGATCATTATGTGGATGGCAGAATCATTGTGTTCAAAAAAAAAAATTGAAGATTTTGTAGCAGAGAGCATTAGATGTTAATTAACATTTAATTTCTGATTTTTGATAAGTTATTTTATATTTGAACATAATTGTCTTTCTAGAGAGTTAATTTACTGTCCACCAATAGTTGTAGTACCATGATAATCACTTCTTGTTCTGTGAGAAGAGTTAGCAATAAAAACTTATTTGATGTATAATTGAGTGATAAACTGCAAAATGTGTGAGAAGTAACTATTTGAGCTGGCAAGAAATAAAAAGACAAAGTAATCAATAAGAACAATTTCTCTTTTCCCATAGCCACACAAATAGGAAATGTATCTGTGATATTGGAAAACATGGTCAAGTAAAGTACATTGTGGACAAAGGGCCAAGGTCCTTCCTATTGGTAGATTCTAAGTCTAACCCCCTTAGCAAAATGCAAATAACAGTACAGTTAGCCCTTGGACAACATGGATTTGAACTTCGCAGGTACACTTCATGGATTTTCTTCCATCTGTGCCACTCCTGAGACAGCAAGACAAACCTCTTCTTTGCCTCTTCCTCCTCAACCTTTTCAACATGAAGACAATGAGGATAAGAACATTTATGATGATCCACTTCCACTAAATAAACAAATATGTTGTCTCTTATGACTTGAATGACATTTTCTTTTTTCTCACCTACATTATTAGAAGAACACAATATATAATACATTTAACACACAAAATATGTGTGAATCGTTTTGTCTATGTTATTGGTAAGGCTTCCAGTCAACAGTATGGTAGTAGTAGTTAGGTTTTGAAGAAGTCAAAAGCTGTATGTAGATTTTGACTGCACAGGGGTTAGTACCCTTAACTCCTACATTGTTCAAGAGTCAACTGTACTGGAAATGTGCTTTTACTTTGTGAAATATTTATGGCCAAGAGCCATGTTTTCTGACACTTCCCCAAAATGGGAAGGAAATGAAACTAAAAGAGCACTAGAGAAAACTTTTTGAAGACATAATAGCAGCATTAAAATGAGGTGGCAAGAGCAGAGACAAGGAATCAGGCAAAGTTTTTCATGGGCATTCAGGAAGAGTATTATCTGGGACACAATTGTTGGCAAAGCAAATATTATCAAGAGTTCTGGGTATACATAGTTCTCTCACAAATAGAGAAAGCAGTGGAAAGTATATTATATGGCTGCAGATGAGTAATTTAAACTAAGAGCTAGTTTATGGTATTTGAAGGCCAGCCAGAGAAAATATAAACTAGCTACTCTTAGAGTGAAAACTTTGGTCATGATAATTCAAACATACATAGTTAGATGTGCTAAATCAAGCTCAGATGAGCACTTCTCTTTCTACTTACTAATATGGTCTATTTGTCAAATATTTAGTAAATACAAAATACACATCATATATTTGTATATAGGTATACTGTGTCAGTGCTGATTATGCCCTGAAATGGCTCCTGTTGGCCAAAATGCAGTCAATCAAAGATGTAATAAGAAATCCTATTAATTTTGACAGAACATAAGATGAGAGAAAGGGCTCAGTTCATATTCTGAAGTTCTTGTACCTTCACAGACACTTAGAAAAACATGTCCATTTAATGAGAATACCTAGGCTGTGACCATCACTCCAAGTTTTCTATTATAATACATCCAACCATTTATTTTATTCAGTACACATTTACTAAGAACCTATGTGTCAGACACTGTTCCAAGAAAATGTAATACACCGATTAAAGATGAGCCCTTCAATTATGGAGCTTACATTGAGGTAGATGATAAGAAATGATTGTAATAAATGGTTGAAAGTTGATTAAATGCCTTTTTATAAGGGAATAACAGTAAAAAGGACGATAGATATGAAAGGTCAGGATAACTGGGAATAAGAATCCTTTTTTTAAATACACAATATTTGTGAAAAGCAGGAGTGAGAATATGATGCGGGTATTTTTGTTTGTTTGTTTGTTTTTGTTTTTGTTTTGTTTTGTTTTGGCATTAGGGTAATACTGGCCTTATAAAATGAGTTTGGAAGTACTCTGTCTTCCTCTATTTCTTGAAACAACTTCAGTAGTATTGGTATTAATTCTTTAAATGTTTGGTAGAATTTAGCCATGAACCCTCAGTCCCTGAACTTTTCTTTACTGGGAGAGTTTTTATTATAGCTTGCCCCTCATTACTTCTTGGTCTGCCCAGGGTTTGTATTTCTTCACATTTCAATCTTGGCAGGTTGTATGTTTCTAGTAATTCATCTATTTCTTCTGTATTTCTAGTTTATTTGCATATAATTGTTCATAGTAGCCACTGATAATACTTTGAATATTGGAGGGAGCTGTTGTAACATCTTTCCATCTCTGATTTTATGTATTTGAATCATCTCTATTTTTATCTTAGTTACTCTGGTTAAATCTTTGTAAATTTTATTTTGTCAAAAAAGTAACTTTTTATTTCAGTGGCCTTCTGTATTCTCTTCATTTGAAATGTACTTATTTCTACTCTGATCTTTATTATTCTAATTTTGAGTTTTATTTGCTCTTGCTTTTCTGGTTTTTTAAGATGAATCACTAGGTTATTTATTTAAACTTCTTTGTTGAGGTAGCCAATTATAGCTATAAAATTTCCTCTTAGTTCTTCCTTTGCTATATCCCATCAGTTTGGGTATGTTAGGTTTTCTTTATTGTTTGTTCCAAGAAATGTTTCAATTTTCTTACTATTTGTTTTATTAACCCACTGGCCATTCAGGAGCACATTTAAAAATGTTCATGTATTTGTATAATTTCCAACATTTTTCTTGTTACTGATTTCTAGTTTTGTTCCATTGTGGTTTGAGAAGATGCTTCATATTATTTCAATTTTTTGAATGTTTTAAGACTTGTTTTGTGACATAATTTGTGATCTATTTTTGAGAATGATTTATGTGCTGAGGAGAAGAATGCAGCTGCTACATAAAATATTCTGTAAATATCTATTAAGTCAATTTGTTCTATAGTGAAGATTAGGTGTGATGCTTCTTCATTGGTTTTGTGTCTATGTTCAATTCCAAAAGCTGGGTGTTGAAGTCTTCCTCTATTATTTTATTTTACTCTATCGGTCTCTTTAGCTCTAATGATAGTGGTTTTATATATTTGCATGCTCCAGTTTTGGGTGCATATATATTTACAATTGTATTATTTTAATAAACTGACCCATTATCATTACATAGTCACCTTCTCTGTCTCTTCTTAGAGATTTTGTATTAAAGTCTATTTTGTCTGATATAAGCATAACTAATTCTGCTGTTTTTTGGTCTCCATTAGCATGACATCATGTTTTATCCTATTATTTTCACTCTAGGTGTATCTTTAGAGGTGAAGTGTGTTTTTTGTAGGCAACAGATGATTGCGTCTTGTTTCTTTTATGCACTCAGACAATCTATGTCTTTTGGTTTGAGAATTCAGAACATCTACCTTCGTTATTATTGATATGAAGGAAATTTGTCCTGCCATTTTGTTATTTGTTTTCTGGTTGTCTTCTCCACCTTCTTTTTTGTCTTTCCTATCTTCCTTTCAGTAAAGGTAATTTTCTCTAGTGGTATGCTTATTTTTTTGTTTTTCATTTTTATGATTTTGTGGTATGATGTTCAATTTGAAGTTACCATGAGGCTATCAAATTCTGTCTTCCAACTCCTTATTTTAAACTGATGACAACTTAACAGTGATTGGATAAAAAAAAACACACATTGAAAAAAAAATTAAAACTCTACATTTTAATTCATCTGTTTTTGACATTTTCTCTTTGTGTCTTATTGTACTGTCTATAGTTCTATTGTAGTTATTTTTTATTAGTTTATCATTTTTTACTTAAAAGTACAAAGTAGTATGCACACCACAATTAAAGTGTTACACTAATCTGTGTTGTTCTGTATGCTTACTATTGCCAGTGAGTTTTGTGCCTTCAGGTGGTTTCTTCTTGCTCATTAATGTCCTCTTCTATTACATTGAAGAACTCACTTTATCATTTCTCATAGGAGAAGCCTGTTGTTGATAAAATCCCTTAATTTTTACATGTTTAGCAAGATCTTTATTTGTCCTTCATGCTTAAATAATATTTTTGTCAGATATGCTATTCTACGCTAAAGCTCTTATTTTCTTTTAAGTACTTTAAGTATGTTATGCCACTCTCTCATGGCATGTAAGGTTTCTACTAAAAAGTTTGCTGCTAGACATATTGAAGATCCAGTGTATGTTGTTTATTTTGTCTTGTTACTTTTAGAATTCTTTCTTTATCCTTGACTTTTGGGAATTTGACTATTAAATGCCATAAGGTAACGTTCTTCCAGTTAAATCTGCTTGGGGTTTTATAATCTTCTTTCACTTGAATGTTGAAATCTTTCTCTTGGTTTAGGATGCTCTCTGATATTACCACTTTGAATAAACGTTCTACACTTATATCTTTCTCTACCTTTTATTTAAGGTCAATAACTCTTAGATTATCCCTGTTGAGGTTATTTTCTAGATCTTTTAGGTATGATCTATTGTTTTTTTATTCTGATTTATTTTGTCTCCTCTGACTTTATATTTTCAAATAGCCTCTCTTTGAGCGCACTAATTTTTTCTTCTACTTGATCAATTCTACTATTAATAGACTCTAATGCATTCTTTATCATGTCACTTGCATATTTCAACTTGCAAATTTCTGCTTCATTATTTTAATTATTTTAATCCCTTTGCTAAATTTGTCTGATAGAATAATTAATTTGTGTTATCTTGACTTTTTTTTTGTAGTTTCCTCACAACAGCTTTTGAATTCTTTGTCTTAAAGGTCACACATCTCTGTTTCTCGAGGATTAAATTCTGGGGTCTTACTTACTTCATTTGGTGAGTTCATGTTTTCTTGGATGGTGGTGATACTTGTAGAAGTTCTTTGGTGTCTGAATGTTAAAGAGTTAGGTATTTATTGCAGTCTTCACAAACTGGTCTAGTTACTGCCTATCCTTGGGAAGGCTTTCCAGGTAGTTGAGGGGACTTGGGCTCCAAACTTAATAGCACTGTGATATTTGGAGACTCATATAAATATCATTTTGGTGGTCTTGGATATCTGCAAAAATTCTCTTGATTATCAGGCAAAGTCTTGTTCTTTTTTTTATTTTGTCTCCAAAACATACTGAGTCTCATTCTGTGTGCTGAACCACCTAGAACTGGGGGTGTGGTCTTGCAAGGTGTGGCCCTGGGGCCACCACCACTGGGACTGTACTGGGTCATACCCGAAGCCAGCACAGCACTGGGCCTTGGCCATGACTCTTCCCTCTAGTGTGGTGAGTTCCCCCAGACCCTGGATATACCCAGAATTGCTGTCTGGGAACATGGGATTCACCTTTCAAGGAAGTAGTCTTCTCTCTGGCCCAGGGAAGGTCTAGAAATGCTTCCATGATCCTCAACTTTGACTCAGGGACCCCAAATGCCTGCAAGTTTTTCTACCACACTGTGGCCAAGTTGGTGCTTAGGGTGCAAGGCAAATTCCCTTTTACTTTTCCTTCTGCTTTTCTCAAACAGAATGAGTCTTTCATCATAGCCACCACTACTAGGAATGTGCTTAGTCTCTCCTAAAGCCAGCACATCTAAGAGCCCAAGGCCAATAACATACTCCCTGGGTATTGTCAGTGATTATTCAGGGTCCATGGTCACTTTATGCAGTAGGTGATAAATCTTGCCAGAACTGGGTCCTTTGCTTTAAGGCAGCAAGGGTTTACTTCTAGCCCAGGTGGTATCTAGAAATGTCATTTGGGAGCAAGGCCCTGGAAAGTGGGCCTTATAACTACACCCTGTGTCCTATCCTACTGTGATTCAGCTGGTATCCATGATGCAAAACAAAGTTCTCTTTACTCTTTGCTCTTCTCTCCTTTTTTAGAATAAAGCAGTTGCTTTTGTTGTTATGAGCTGCACTGCTTGGAGTTGGGGGAAAGATGGAATATGGTATCCCTTAGCTGTAGCAGCTGGTGTTTCCCAAGGTCACATGCCACCCAAGTTCCTAGTTCACGGGCTCTAAGCCAAACTTAAAACTAATAGTTTCCTAGGAATTAAAGTCCTAGTGTCCTAGACTGCTTTCCATGTTTACCTAGGACCCTAGAGCACTTCAGCACATGGTAGTGAGGCTTGCTGAGAAACTCAATTTCTAACTACTGGGATGTGTGATTTTGTTTTTGGAGGGCTGTTTCAAATGCATCCTCCATGTGAGGAACTCACTGAGGCCAACGTGGCTTTATTGTCCACTATGAAAAGGCAGAAGTGAGTTCAATGTAAAGTACCTCAGTTGCTGTGCTCTCCTTCCCCAAAATGTATAAATTCTCTCTCAGTGTTGCTTGGTTGCTAATGGAGGATGAGGGAAGGGTAGTGTGGGTAATTCAAGACTGTCTCCCTTGCCTTTATCAATGCCTCTTTTAAAATCAGTTACTGTGATTGCTCATCTGGTTTTTGTTTCTTGTGAGGTACTTTCTGTGTTCAGATAGCTGCTAAAATGTGGTGTTTCAGCAGTGAGAGGGCAAGTTGTGTAGACTCTTATTCCAATATCTTGTTCTGACACTTTTTTAATGTGGCAAGAATACTTGTGAGATTTATTCTTTTAGCAGATTTCAGGTGCACAATATTGTTTAGTACAGGCAGAATGCTGTACACAGATCTCTAGATTTTATTGATGTTGCATAACTGAAACTACGTATCTCTTAAACAGCAGCTCCTCATTTTCTTATCCCCAAAATCTCTGGCAACCACTATTCTATTAATTTCTATGGGTTTGACTATTTTAGATAACTCATGTAAATGGAATCATGCAGTATTTGTTCATTTGTAATCTAGTTGATTTCACTTGTTATAATGTTCTTCTGTTTCATTTATGTTGTTGCAAGTGATAGAATTTTTTTCTCTTTTTAAATATTGAATGGTATTTCATTGTATGTGTATACCACATTTTCTTTATACATTTATCTATTGATGGGCATTTAGTTTGTTTCCATAGCTTGGCTTTTGTGAATAATGCTTCAGTAGACCTGAGAGTTCAGATATCTCTTTGAGATCTTGATTTCAATTTAACTTGAAAGATTTCAAATATCAAGAGGTAAAATTATTAAATTACACATTAACTCTATTTTTAATTTTTGAGGAACCTCTAAACTCTTTTACATACTGGCTGCACCAATTTGCTTTGCCACTAACAATGTGTAAATATTAAAATGTCTTCATGTCTTCACCAGCACTTATCATTTATTTTCTTTTTATTATATTTTATTTATTTATTTTCAAGACATACTCTCACTCTGTTACCCAGGCTGTAGTGCAGTGGCATGATCTCAGCTCACTGCAACCTCCATCTCCCAGGTTCAAGCAATTCTCCTGCCTCAGTCTCCCAAATAACTGAGATTACAGGTGCATGGCACCACACCTGGCTAATTTGTGTACTTTTAGTAGAGGCAGAGTTTCACCATATTGGCCAGGCTGGTCTTGAATTCCTGACCTCAGGTGATCCACCCACCTTGGTCTCCCAGGGTGCTGGGATTATAGACGTGAGCCACCGCCCCTGTCTATTTTCTTGATTATAGGATTTCTAACAGGGCTGTTAAATATCTCGTTGTTTTGATTTGCATTTTCCTGATTATTAGCAATGTTGAATATCCTTTTTTATATCTACTTGCCATTTGTATATTGTCTTCAGAGAAATGTCTTTGCAAGTCCTTTGGAAACTTTTTAAAAATTATTATACTTTAAGTTCTGGAGTACATGTGCCGAACGTGGTTTGTTACATAGGTATACACGTGCCATGGTGTTGTGCTGCATCTATCACCCCATTATCCACATTACATATTTCTCCTAATGCTATCCCTCTTCTGGCCTCCATTCTCCAACAGGCCCTGGTGTGTGATGTTTCCCTCCCTGTGTCTTATTGAATTATTATTATTATCATTATTACTATTGAGTTGCAGAAGTTTCTTATTTACTTAAATATTAAGTCTGTAACAGCTATGTGATTTGTAATTATTTGCTTCCATTTCATCATTTGCCTTTTTACTTTGTTAAGTATTTGCTTTGCAGAGGCCTTTTAGTTTGATGTAGCCTCACTTTCCCATTTTTGCTTTTGCTGTTTAGGATTTTGGTGTCATAGCCAAGAAATAATTCACAAAATCAATAACATGAGGCTTTTGTTTATGTTTTCTTCCAGGAATTTTATAGTTTTAGGTGTTGCATTTAAATTTCAATTCTACTTTGAGTTGCTTTTTGTGTATATTGCCTGATAAAATTTTATTATTTTTCATGTGAATTTTCAGTTCTCTAAGCATGATTTGTTAAAGTTGTATGATGTTAAAATGTCTACACTACCCAAATAAATCTACAAATTCAATTAAAATCTCTATTAAAATCTGAATGGGATTTTTAAAAAAATCCTAAAATGTGTGTTGAACTACAAAAGACCAAAAGAGCCAAAACAATCTTGAAAAAAGAGAAGAAAGCTGGAAGCATCACATTTCTTGCTTTCAAAATATATGACAAAGATACAGTAATTAAAACTCTTATTAACTCTGGTATTTTATCTCTACATTATTTTATGCTTTCTGTGAATATAGTCATATCAACTGCAAATAACGGCAGTTCTTATTCTTTTAATCAACCTTTGCCATTTTATTTTTTCTATTGTCTTATTTCACTATCTAGGGCCACCATTACAATGCAGAATATTGCATGAAATTATTTGAAATTTATAGAAATATATTTAAAATAGAAAACAGTGTGTATGTGTGGGGAAATCAGGTATCATCTATACATACAGAATATATATATATATATATATATATATATATGGAACAAATAATGCTGCATTATTCACTATATCATACAAATATATATTCATCTATATATAGAATATGTACATATATGTACGTTTTATATATATATATATATATATACACACTGAATGTATATACAGTGAATAATGTTTCAATGAATTTGAGAGTTCAGACACCTCTCTGAGATCTTGTTTCAACTTATTTTGAAAGATCTCACATACCAAGAAGTAAAATTACTGAATTATTTGCTAATTACATTTTAAATGTTATCGAGGAACTGCCACTCTTTTTTACATAGTGGCTGCACCATTTTACATTGCCAGTAACCATGTATAAGTTTTCCAGTTTTTCCATGTCTTAACCAGCACTTGCTGTCATTTATTTTCTTGATTATAGGATTCCTTTTTTTTTCTTTCATTAAATAAATTTATTTGTTAAAATATACAACTGTTGAATTTGCATTGAGTTATAACTACAATTCATGTTTTAATTGAAATGTCAAGATTTAACAACTGACATTGTTACAAAACAATAAACTGTTGTTCAATTTTAAATGGTCAGTTGTATTAGAGCACAACAATTAACTGTGAACTGTATCTCTGGGAAACCTCAAATCAATAATGATAAGTCTGTTTCCAAAACCCACCACAGTCATTCTTGAAACCCTGATCAAGATTTAATAGATGCACAATGATGTTAAATAAAAAAAAGAAAAAGACCCCCATAGTCCTTAAAGTTTGATTGGCTAAGGGACAATTAAAGCTTACCCAGTGCTAACACAAGACTACTGATAAGAACAAAAATGTGAAGAAAAAAAAAAACCAAACCCACACACATACACACACACAAACCAGCAACAAACAAAGCACTTTCATATTCATACATACACTGACAACGTTAACATTCATACTGGAAAGCCCTTAAAAACAAGTACCAGACAGCCTTAGGCAACATTTCTTTATATAGAAAAGCAAATATCAGTAGTATTACCACAGAAAAGTGATGGCAACTGTAGCAATTCGAGTCAAAAGTTCAATCCTAATTCTACAAACCAAAGGAGAAAATCATCAAAGCACCTTTCAATAGTTAAGAAAAGATTTTATGTAATACTTTTGATCAGATGCTAATAAGAACATGTTAATATCTCAGTGTTTTAATTTGTATTTTCCTGATCATTAGTGATCTTGAATATATATATAATGTTTAGCAAACATAGCTTAATGTGACAGCTGTTACTGTCTGGCCAGTGATGATAAATCTGTTACATATCCTGCTACCTTGCTTCGGTCATTTTATGGTTATCTCAGAGAAGGGAAAAAATAGCTTTGCAGGAGAACATACATTTACTAAATTGTGGCCAATGAATGTTAATGATCTCTAATAGGCAGACAAGTTTACCACCCCTAAGCAAGCTCTGTTTCTTGTACAAAATAACCCAGGTGACACAGAGATCACAGAAGGCTTATGGACATTTCTAAATTTTAAACAGCAGAAGATAATTTTATATGAGCAGTGCTGGAAATAAACTACATTTTATAAAGAGGTTATTTAGGTTTAAAATGTATATATTTAGCACACTTGAAAAATATGTGGATAAAAATAAAAAATACAATTTTTTTCTCAATAAAAAAGCAAAGTCTTTTCTAATTATTTTAAGTTTCAAAAAGATAAAAAAAATATAAATCTACCCAGGTGAAGTACTTAAGAAGAAGCAATTTTAAGTTTTGAGGGGGTTACAGGAAATAAAGTTGTACATGTTTATGTTGTCTATATTCTTAATTCTTTTTGCTGGAGTAACAAATTACTTACACAGGTAGGTTGCTATCCCTTCCTGTACCATGTCAAATAGTATTTTGTTATAATAGCTTTTCCTGATGAGCCCTCACACAGCGAAAGATGATTTTTCAGCATGGCACTCCACATGGTCAGTCAGATGAAGCTGGTATTCAATATGGAACTTATGTATTATAAAATAAAACAGAACATAACACTCAGAAGTGTCTTTTTGGCTGTAAAAGACTTGGTGCAACTTTCTTTTGGTTGTTTTTGTTGCCTTTTTCCACATCTTCTAAAGCTATTTCTTTCATACATGTCTGGCATCTTGCCTCCAGATCATCATGCCTAAAAAGTGGAGACCATTTTAAACCACTAGAATCTTAAGAGAAATAAATTCAAGTTGTATTAGTGAACATGTAAACTAAACTACATTAGTATATGTGCTTTGGAAAAGTTGAAATGTGTAAGATTTCTAAATTTTGAAGGTGAAGAAGCTAATGTGATTAGTTACTGAGTAATTTTTATTACACTGTTTTAGATTGCTGAACAAGTCTCAGTGAAAGATTTTTAGGGGATTTTAGTCAACAGAATTTTCTACATGTTCATTTTTTCATGCAGCTGGAAGCAGGTGTCTCACTGTCTGATTCGATGTTAAGTGGGGCAGGAGGGGGAATTGAAAAAAAAAACTTGTTATGGGGCCTCAAATAAATTTCTAATGGCTGCAATGAGTATTATAGCAAACCATAATTATTTCTGAATAATTTGTCTTTAAGATGATACTTGGGTAAATAATTAGCTTATAATAGCCTTGATAATTTCTGACATCTGTTACCTCAAATCTGCTGATTTTACTTTTAGAAATAGCAAAAAAATATTTTTGAAACTTTGCATAATTGAATGCAGCCATATTACAACTACTGACTTGGAAGGAGAACTATCCTTGTATTTTGAAATGCTGTGATTTAGCATAATCAGAAAAAGGAATCAAACCATAATATGTGGAGATTAACAATTGTCTGTAAAATGTCTCAATTTTCTGATTGTATTTTGTATATAAGCAAGAAACCATAGCATGGTGTCTTTTGCATTATTGTGGTAAAAAAGCCGCCATGTCTGATGAGTTCCTTATTGTGAGAACTTAATTAACAATTAAAGACATGCCATTCATTTATAGGAAGAAGACATAAACCTTTCATTTTTTTAAACATAGAGTATTAACAGATAAAATTTGAATACATTACAAGAAGCAAAGTCATATTTATTCATCTTTGATCGGTGAGAAAGAAGTCAGAAAATAGCATATCTGAACAAAGCGTCATTGATCTCTGCCTTAAGAACCCAGATCCACACTCACTTTGTCCAGAGAGTCTTTTGAAATTAACTATTCCTCAGTGAGTAAAGCTTAAAACATACATAGAAATCGCCACGAAATTTAGCAGCATATTACCTAGAGTTCTGAAAATAAGCTTTTTCAAAAAATTAGTCACTATGCATTTTAATTGTGAACAAATTCATTGCACACAATACTGGTTTAATACTAACAATTTATAATGTACCATTTGGTGCATGTGTCTTGGAATAACTAAATACCATTTCTTGAGGAAGTTGTAAGGAAGCCTTTATAAATCATAGCTTTTTCATGTTCTTAGTTCATAATATAAATTCATCAAAAAATGTAAAATGCAGTACCGCTTGGATAGACATGCAATTTACATTAGTTAATCCTTTCAAGGCACTCCGTTTGTCCCTCTAGGATTTCACATGTGCTGATAAATTAGGCTTGTTCTAAATAAAACAGAAGAATACATTTCACTAAAACACGTAACTTAGAAAACACTGAAAATGTTTTGTTCACTGAAAATGCATTCCAAATATTAAAAACCAATCTTATGAATATTTGGAATGCTAAATGGGTTGCATTAATCAGGTACATTAGGTCTTCTGTAAAGCTTCCAATAAATGGCATTATTGCAATTGTATAATTGTATATGTAAAAAATAGAGTGTAAAAATATGGTGCATTTCATACGTGTGTGTGTGTGTGTGTGTGTGTGTGTGTGTGTGTACACAAGTCCCTAGACTGCACACAGCAGAGAGACCCTGGATCCAGCCCAGAAAATCATACACACACACACACACACACACACACACAAACACACACACGTACATAAGTTTACCATTGGATATGGTTATGCTTTGTGTTACCACCCAAATCTTATCTTGAATTCTCATCCCCAGGGGTTGAGGGAGAGATTTGGTGGGAAGTCATTAGATTATGGGGGCAGTTTCTCTTATGCTGTTCTTGTGATAGTGAGTGAATTCTCATGAGAGCTGATGGTTTTATAAATGGTAGTTTTTTCCTGCACTCTCACATTCTCTCCCTCTCCTGCTGCCATGTAAGATGTGCCTGTTTCCCCTTCTGCCATGATTTTAAGTTTCCTGAGATTTCCATAGCCATGTGGAATTGCGAGTCAATTAAACTTCTTTTGCTGATAAATTATCCAGTCTTGGGCAGTATCTTTATAGCACCTTAAGAACTGACAAATACAGCATTATTTAGTTAAATTAATTTGGAAACAACTTATAAGATAATATATGTGTCATTCAAGATTGCTTTTGTTCCCAGACTCATAGAAGTGTTCATACCCATTGTTATGTGACATTCACCATTATACAGATACTAAAGCATGATGAAAGGATCCATCTTATAGTTTGTTTTGCTGTTCTTTCACAGATATCTGCCACCAGGTGAACTGTGGAGTTTAAATTATAAATTGCTAGTCAGATCATTAAGGTCTTTTTCTAGACAGTGTGTATTAGTCCATTTTCATGCTGGTGATAGAGACATACCTGAGACTGGGAAGAAACAGGTTTTAATTGGACTTATAGTTCCACATGTCTGGGGAGGTCTTGAAATCAAGGCAGGAGGTGAAAGGTACTTTCTAAATGGTAGTGCAAGAGAGAAATGAGAGATAAGCACAAGCAGAAACCCCTGATAAAAACAACGGATCTTGTGAGATTTATTTACTACCAAGACAACAGTATGGGGAAAACTACCCCATGATTTCATTTTCTCCTACTGGGTCCCTCCCACAACATGGGGGAATTGTGGGATCTATAGTTCAAAATGAGATTTAGGTGAGTACACAGCCAAACCATATTATTCCACTCCTGGCCCCTCCCAGATCTCATGTCCTCACATTTCAAGCCTGATTATGCCTTCCCAACAGTTCCTCAAAGTCTTAACTCATTTTAGCATTAACTGAAAAGTCCACAATTCAAAGTTTCGTGTGAGACCAGAAAAGTCTGTTCTAACTATGAACCTGTAGAATCAAAGGCAAGTTATTTACTTTCTAGATACAAAGGGAGTAGAGGCATTGGGTAAATAACAGCCATTCCAAATGGAAGAAATTTTTCAAAACAAAGCAGTTAAAACCCATGCAAGTCCTAAATCCAGCAAGGCAGTCAAATTTTAACATTCCAAAATGATCTTTTTTGACTCCAAGTCTAACATCTGGGTCATGCTGATATAAGAGTTGGGTTCCCATGAGCTTGGGAAGTTCTGTCTCTTTGGCTTTGTGGGGTACAGCCTCCTACCCAGCTGCTTTCATGGGCTGGCATTGAGTATCTGGTTTTTTCAGGTGCATCTGTAAGCTGTTGGTGGATCTACAATTCTGGGGTCTGGAGGATGGTAGCCCTTTTCTCACAGCTCTACTAGGTAGTGCCCCAGTGTGGATTCCGTTTAGGAGTACCCACCCCCCATTTCCCTTATGCACTGCCTTAGCAGAGGTTCTCCATGAGTGCTCTGCTTGTGCAGCAAACTTCTGCCTGGACATCCAGTCACTTTCATACATGCTCTAAAATTTAGGCAGAGGTTCCCAAACCTCAATTCTTGACATCTCTTTACTGGCAGGCTCAACACCACATGGAAGCTGCCAAGGGTGGGGCTTGCACCTCTGAAGCCAACCCTGAGCTGTACCTTGGCCCTTGTTAGTCACAACTGGGGTGGCTGGGGGCAGGACAACAAGTCCCTAGACTGCACACAGCATAGAGACTCTGGATCGAGCCCAAGAAATCATTTTTTCCTCCTAGGATTCTGGGGCTGTGTTAAGAGGGGCTACTGCAAAGGTCTCTGATGTACCCCAGAGATACTTTCCCCATTGTCTTTGTGACTAGCATTTAGATTCTCATTACTTATGCAAATTTATGCAGATAGCTTGACTTTCTCCTCAGAAAACAGGATTTTCTTTTTATTGTGTTGTCAGGCTACAAATGTTCTGACCTTTTATGATGTTTCCCTTTTAAAATTGAATGCCTTTAACAACACCCAAGTCATATTTTGAATGCTTTGCTGTTAAGAATTTTCTTCAACCAGATAGCCTAAATCATCTCTCTCAAGTTTGAAGTTTCACAAATCTTTAGGGCAGGGGAATTACGGTGCCATTCTCTGCTAAAACATAACAAGAGTCACCTTTATCCATTTCCCAACAAGTTTCTTATCTCTATCTAAGACCTTTTTAGCATAGATTTCATTGTCCATATCATTATCAACATTTTGGGAAAAGCCATTTAAAAAGTCTGTAGGGAGTTCCAAAATTTCTCACATTTTCCTACCTTCTTCTAAGTCCCCCAAAATGTTCCAGCCTCTGCCTGTTACCAAATTCCAAAGTTGCTCCCACTTTTTCAGGTATCTTTTCAGCAGTGCCCCACTCTACTGGTATCGGTTTACCATTTTTATGCTGCTGATAAAGACATCCAAGACTGGGTAATTTAGTTAAAAACAAAAAAAAGGTTTAATGGACTCACAGTTCCATGTGGTTGTGGTAGCCAAACAATTATGGCAGAAGGTGAAAGTCACGTCTCACATGGCAGCAGACAAGAGAAGAGAGTTGAGAGCTAAGCAAAAGGGGTTTCCCCTTCAAAAACTATCAGATCTCATGAGACATATTCACTACCACAGGAATCATATGGGTGAAACTGCCCTCATGATTCAGTTATCTCCAACTGAGTCCTTCCCATAACATGAGGGAATTATGGGAGTTACAATTCAGTATGAGACTTGGGTGAAGACACAGTCAAGTTATATCATAGTGAAAACTGAGAGTTAAAATGTAAGTCTATATTTAAATATAACTTTTTTCTTGAAGATTAATACATACTGATATGGCATTAATGTTAAATAACCCTTAGCAAAGAGTAAGATTTGCAGTTAGATAGACTTACATACATATTGGCTCCAAACCTTACTAGATGAGTACTAGAAAATCAAAGTTTTGAAACTTGATATTTTCATCTGTTAAATAGAGATAATAGTGCTGACAGAATTGTTGTGTTGATTAAACTCTAGAAAATGGCATATTTAGAATACCTGATACACTATAGGCATTAAACAAGTGTTTATTTCCATTTGTATCTTTCTGGAAATTTAATAAATATTAATCCTCAATAACTCTAGATATATTGCTAAGAATGTGTTAAATTGTTGCTGCCTAAAACATGCTGAAATTTGGTACAAAATATAATATCAACTACATTGAAAGAGGCTGAAATGGTAGGGGTTAATGGATAGTAGCTATGCTATCTGCCAAGCTTTTGATAATCCTTATGTTATCTTTATATTTAAAAGCAATCCTAATAAGTATTATGATCTTCAGTTTATAGATAAGGAAACTGAGTTTCAAGTAAGATAAAGAGTTAGTAATAGTCAGAACTGCTGGTAGTGGCAGAGTAATACATGAACCGATATCATTCTTACTCTTTTTTTTAACTGCAGTTTAGGTTTTGGGCTACATGTGAAGAACATGTTGCATAGGTACACACATGGCAGTGTGATTTGCTGCCTTCCTCCTCATCACCTATATCTTCCTGATTGCTCTGGATGGAACTTCCAGTACTATATTGAATAGGAGTGGTGAGAGAGGGCATCCTTGTCTAGTGCCAGATTTCAAAGGGAATGCTTCCAGTTTTTGCCCATTCAGTATGATATTGGCTGTTGGTTTGTCGTAAATAGCTTTTATTATTTTGAGATATGTTCTGTCAATACCTAGTTTATTGAGGGTTTTTAGCATAAAGGGCTGTTGAATTTTGTCAAAGGCCTTCCCTGCATCAATTGAGATAATAATGTGGTTTTTGTTTTTTGTTCTGTTTATGTGGTGTATTACGTTTATAGACTTGGTTTGTTGAACCAGCCTTGCATCCCCAGGATGAATCCTACTTGATCATGGTGGATAAGCTTTTTGATGTGCTGTTGCAATCAGCTTGCCAGTATTTTATTGAAGATTTTTGCATCTATGTTCATCATGGACATTGGCCTAAAGTTTTCTTTTCTTCTTGAGTCTCTGTCGGGCTTTGGTATCAGGATGATGTTGGTCTTATAAAATGATTTGGGAAGGATTCCCTCTTTTTGGATTATTTGGAATAGTTTCAGAAGGAATGGTACCAGCTCCTCTTTGTATGTCTGGTAGAATTTGGCTGTGAACCCGCCTGAATCTTGGCTTTTTTTGGTTGGTATGCTCTTAAGTGTTGCCTCAACTTCAGACCTTGTTATTGGTCTATTCAGGGTTTTTACTTATTTCTGGTTTAGGCTTGGGAGGAGGCAAGTGTACAGGAATTTATACATTTCTTCCAGGTTTACTAGTTTATGTGCATAGACTTGTTTGTAATAATCTCTGATGATGGTTTGAATTTCTGTGGAATCTGTGGTATCCCCTTTATCGTTTTTTATTGCATCAATTTGGTTATTCTCTCTTTTCCTTTTTATTAATCTGGCTACTGGCCTATTTTGTTGATCTTTTCGAAAAACCAGCTCCTGGATTTATTGATTTTTTGAAGGGTTTTTTGTGTCTCTATCTCCTTCTGTTCTGCTCTGATCATAGTTATTTCTTGTCTTCTGCTAGGTTTTGAGTTTTTTTGATCTTGCTCCTCTAGCTCTTTCAATTTTGATGATTGGGTGTCAATTTTAGATCTCTCCTTGCTTTTCATGTGGGCACTTATTGCTATATATTTTCCTCTAGAGACTGCTTTAAATGTGTCCCAGAGATTCTGGTATGTTGTGTCTTCATTCTCATTTGCTTCAAAGAACATCTTTATTTCTGCCTTCATTTCATTGTTTATCCAGTCAACATTCAAGAGCAAGTTGTTCAGTTTCCATGAAACTGTGCGGTTCTGAGTTAGTTTTTGAATTCTGAGTTCTAAATTGATTGCACTGTGGTCTGAGAGGCTGTTTGTTATGATTTCCATTCTTTTGCATTTGCTGAGGAGTGATTTACTTCCAATTATGTCGCAAATTTTTGAGTAGGTTTGATGTGGTGCTGAGAAGAATGTATATTCTGTGGCTTTGCTGTGGAGAGTTCTGTAAATGTCTATTAGGTTTGCTTGTTCCAGGTCTGAGTTCAAGTCCTGTATACCCTGTTAGTTTTCTCTCTGGTTGATCTAATATTGACAGTGGGGTCTTAAAGTCTCCCACTATTATTATGTGGGAGTCTAAGTCTCTTTGTAAGTCATTAAGAACTTGCCTTATGTATCTGGATGCTCCTGTATTGGGTGCGTATATATTTAGGATTGTTAACTCTTCTTGTTGCATTGATTTTTTTCACCATTATGTAATGTCCTTCTTTTTCTCTTTTGATCTTTGTTGCTTTAAAGTCTCTTTTATCAGACATGAGAACTTCAACTCCTGCTTTTTTTTTGCTCTCCATTTGCTTGGTAAATCTTTCTCCATCCCTTTATTTTGAGCCTTTGTGTATCCTTGCATGTGAGATGGGCTTCCTGGATACAGCACACTGATGGGTTTTGGCTTTTATCCAATTTGCCAGTCTGTGTCTTTTGATTGGGGCATTTAGTCCATTTACATTTAGGGCTAATATTGTTATGTGTGAACTTGATACTGCCATTTTGATGCTATCTGGCTGTTTTGCCCATTAGTTGGTGCAGATTCTTGATTGTGTTGATGCTCTTTACCATTTGGTATGTTTTTGGAGTGGCTGGTACTGGTTGTTCCTTTCTGTGTGTAAAGCCTCTTTCAGGCGCTATTGTAAAGCAGGCCTGGTGATGATGAAATGCCTGAGTACTTGCTTGTTCACAAAGGATTTTATTTTTCCTTCAGTTACGCAGCTTAGTTTGGCTGAATATAAGATTCTGGGTAGAAAATTCTTTTCTTTAAGGATGTCGAATATTGGCCCCCACTCTCTTCTGGCTTGTAGGGTTTCTGCTGAGAGATCTGCTGTGAGTCTGATGGGCTTCCCTTTGTGGGTAACCCGACCTTTCTCTATGGCTGCCCTTAGCATTTTCTCCTTAATTTCTACCCTGGTGAATCTGAAGATTATGTGCTTGGGGTTGCTCTTCTTGAGGAATATCTTTGTGGTGTTCTCTGTATTTCCTGGACTTGAATTTTGGCCTGCCTTGCTGGGTTGGGGAAGTTTTTCTGGATAATATCCTGAAGGGTATTTTCCAGCTTCGATTCATTCTCTTCATCGCATTCAGGCACTCCTATCAAACGTACATTAGGTCTTTTCACATAGTCCAATATTTCTTGGAAACTTTGTTCATTCCTTTTAATCCTTTTTTCTCTATTCTTGCCTTCTCATTTTATTTCGTTGAGTTGATCTTCGACCTCTGATATCCTTTCTTCTGCTTGGTCAGTTCAGCTGTTGAAACTTGTGCATGCTTTGCGAAGTTCTCATGTTGTGTTTTTCAGCTCTATCAATTCACTTATATTCCTCTCTATGTTGTCCGTTCTCATTAGCATTTCATCATATCTTTTTTCAACATTCTTAGTTTCTTTGCATTGGGTTAGAACATGTTCTTTTAGCTCACAGAAGTTTCTTATTACCCACCTTCTGAAGCCTGATTCTGTCATTTCATCATACTCATTCTCCATCCAGCCTTGTTCCCTTGCTGGTGAGAAGTTGTGATCCCTTGTAGGAGGAGAGGTGTTCTGGTTTGAGGTGTTTTCATCATTTTTTCACTGGTTTCTTTCCATCTTTGTGAATTTATCCACCTGTCGTTTTTGTAGTTGCTGACTTTCAGATTGGGTCTCTGAGGGGACATTCTTTTTGTTGATTAAGTTATTTCTGTTTCTTTGTTTTCCTTCTAACAGTCTGGACTCTGCTGTAGGACTGCTGAGGTCCACTCCAGGCCCTGCTTGCCTGGGGAACACCTGCGGCAACTGCAGAACAGTAAGGCTTGCTACCAGTTTCTTCTTCTGCTATCTTTGTCCCAGAATGATACCTGTCAAATGTCAGTCTGATCTCTCCTTTTTGAGGTGACTCTTTGGATATATGGGGTTCAGGGAGCTGCTTGTGAACTTCCCTGTTTATACGAGTGTAGTTAGAACTACCTCAGCAGTGGTGGCCCACCTCTGTATTGGCAGACTCTCTCTGTAATGGCAGGTTGCCTTGGCAACGGTGGATTGCCTTGGCAATGGCAGGCTGCCTCAGCAATGGTGGACTACCTCCATAGTGTTGGAGTGCCTCAGTAATGGCGGACGCCCCTTCCCCACAGAGCTGGACCATCCCTCGTTCAGCTGTGCTTGCTGTGAAAATCTCAATCCAGAGTTTCTGACTGCTGTTCTTTTGTGGGGGTGGGACAAGCGGAGCCTGATTACCTGGCTCCCTGACTCAGAGCCTTTTTTTTTTTTTTTTTTTTTTTTTTTAGTTTAACAGTCGACTCTCTTCCAGGTGTTCTAGTCACCTTTTGAAAAGGCACTGGGATGTGTGTGATTTCCTGTGTGACGACTCACTGTGCTGGCTTAAACAGCGGCGCTGAGATTTGTGGCACTTTTTGCCCAGTAATCTCCTGGCCTGGCACCTTGTTCAGTTCCCTTTTTAATCAGATGAATGGGTGACTTCCTGGGGCTCCAGTCGCCAGCTAAAAGGCCACCCAGACCAGTGAATTTTGTACAGAGAACTGCCACACCGTGGCACCGGCAAAGCAGCCACACCGGCCAGGACAGCCACTCTGGCGACCCATAGGGCTCCTCTGCCTGTGAATCTCCTGGTCTGTGGGCAGTAAAAATCCGTCTGGAAATGTGGCGTCCACTCACCCTCTGCGCTTTCACTGGGAGCTGCAATCCTGAGCTGTTCCTAAATAGCCATCTTGGATCTTCTCCCTCTTATTATTCTTAAAATTCACACTCTTGCATTTAAAAATTTATTCTCAAATACTGTTAATAAATAGATACCTATTTTAGGTATTCAGAAATTTCTTGAGACTCTGAAGTTAAAAAAAATTATGGGTATATTAATTCAGGAAATGGAACTCTTCTGGTCCTCATATGGAGATAAGCCCTTCCATGATATTGCGTTAGTACTCAGAATGACCTGGCTTGTAACTTAGCTGGCAATTTCTGATAGTCCCCATTGTCTGACAATGGCGTTTTGTGTTCAGTTATCACTGTGTGTCCTTGGTATTTGACATTTGGAAATTCAGATGGGCACTTTCAAGTTTCACCATAAAATCTGTTTGACAAATAGTACTTTAGCATCACCCTGAACTGCCCTAAATGTTCATATATCTTCTGGATATATAGAATTAGGCAATCCCTGTGTTCTATAGCAAATAACATAGTTACCAGATTAAATTGTCAACCAGGTATTGGAAAGAACAAAGTGAAATTATTGACTTAAAGGGTAATTTGTTAAATTGGGGCTTTTCAAAGTGTGTTTTCAGTAACAGAAATTTGGAGGAATGTCCAATACAAAACAAGTAAAGAAGCAAGTGAGCAAAAATACAAAACAAAGAAAACAAACAAAATGGTTTATTAGTCACTTAAATTTGGGACAAAATGCATACTGTATCATTGTACCAGAGAGTCAGAAATGTACATAAGCATAGCATGATTCTGAGGTAATCTATTTTTTAAATATAAAGAAATGCTGGATTTTTAAAATACAGAGGTTTGCAGACTGATTTGACTCTAGAATATTGTGTGTGTGTGTGTGTGTGTGTGTGTGTGTGTGTGTGTGTGAGTGATATGTGTGTTTAAGAAGTTTTTCTTAGGCACCTCATCTATTACTATTTCAATTAACTTTACAGACTTCTGGAAGGGTAGCAATGTGAGGAGATCAAAACTTTCTATCCAGAAAGGTATCTATTAGGCTTATGTAATTTAGCAAACACAAATTTTTAAAATCTTTGGAGATTTGATCAAAGGACTTAAAACCAACTGAGGAGCATTTGGTCAACAAAATATATAGAAACTAAACAAAAGCAGTGAGATTGTGTGACATTCAAGCTAGGGACTGCACCCAGGCAAACAAAACTCTGCATTTTGGTAAAATCTGATTCTGCAGGTTTGTCCGCTATGTGACAGCTCCCTTCTCCCATAGATGCCTGGCACAGAAGAGCTATTCTAAGTTATTCAGAAGCTGTTGAATATCATAGGATTCTTTTTTTTTTTTAACAGTTCTGTGCTGTAGAAGGCCTATATTTAGCAGGTGCACCAGCTACACAGCATTCATTACCCCACCCCCACCACTTGATACATGGGAACTACCTGGATAAGGCAACTGGTGAAGAGCGAAGTCCCATTTTCTCATATAGCACAATGTTGTGGAAGACCTGCTCTGGTGGGCTTGGCAGTGAAATTGAACCTGCTACCTCTGCCAGGTTTCAAGGATGTAAGAGTTATTTTGGGGAGATTTATGAGCTGGGAAATATCCTATCCTTCCCTGATGTGATCTATAGAAGATCCATATGGGTAGTGGCCATAGCTTTGTGGGAGCACCAGCTTCCACTTGCACTTACCAGAGTTCCTGCTCTATAACATAGATGTGCTTCTAGGGGAGAGTGAGAGAAGTTTTCAAAAACTGAATTTCCTGATCCCTGCCAAGGAGCTAACTTTAAATGGATCAAACTATAGAATAATACATGCCCCTAAGGAGTTGTTGAACACAATATAGCAAACAACTAGCAATGAGAGAGAGTCAGTGCCTGGATGTGATGGAAATATTTCCAGGCTAACCAATAGCTTAACAGGGATATCAGGAAAAGACAGTCAAAGAAAGCGTGGCCAAGAACAGTCATCAGTGGTGGTAAAGGAGACTTGTGTGCATACCTAAGGCTGTAACCACCAGAGGTTATACATTATGGGGAAACAGCCATTTTACTGCACTTTTATATTCAACTCATTAAAAAATAGGCAAAAGAGCAAGCAGTCACATAAAATCCCAGGAATGAGTAGTTAGTATCCAAAATCACCACAATATATTATTAATATTTAAATGTTTCATTTTGAATTTTAAAAAATGATAAGTTTAAAGAAACCAGAAAGTTTGACATATACAATGTTAAAATGCTGACAAAAAGCTCCCTTTCGTGGTACACAGATGTAAGATACAGCAAACAATGAATTAAAACCAACTATTATAAATATGTTGAAATACCTGAAGGAAACCATGTTCAAATTATTAAAATATTAAAGCTGGTTCTTTGAAAACGTCAATAAAATTGATAAGCCTCTAGCTAAGATAACTATTAAAAAAGAGAAAGGACAGAAATTACTAATATGAGAAATGAAATGGGGGCATTATTACAGATCTCATGTACTTTAGGACAACCAAGAGATATTGCAAGTAACTCTGTAACCAAATATTTGATAACCTAAATGATACAGACCAATTGTTTTAAGACACAATCTGCTAAATTCACACAGAAAGAAACAGACAATCTGAATAAGCCGGTATCTACTAATAAAATTGAATGAATACTTAACCTATCAAAACATAAATCAGTCTATCCCTAAATAGGTTCACTGGTGAATTCTATCAAATATTCAAGTAATAATTTATACCAATTTTTTACAATCTCTTTCAAAATGTTGACATATGAACATTATGTTCTAAGTCATTCTATGAGGCCAGCATTATCCTAATACCATAACCTGATGAAGACACTGTAAAAAAAAATAGATGAATATCTCTCATAAACATAAATGCAAACATCCTCAACAAATAGCAAATTGAATACAGCAAGGTATGAAAATATGTACCCTAAGGTCAGATGAAATTTTCTCCAGGTATGCAAAGCTGTTTCCAAATTTATAACCAATTAATGTAATATACCACATCTTCAGAAAAAGAAAAATCACATTCATATCAATAAAAGTAGGAAAAAATTGACAAATCTAACACCCATTTATGATTTTTAAACTCAGTTCACTAGGAATAGGGGTAGGGGGAATCTTCTTTAATTTTACAAAGAAAACCTACAACAAATCTACAACTAGCATTAGCCTCAATGGTGAGAGTCCAACTTTTCCACTATGACCAGGAAAAAGATGAGGATTTTCTCTTTCACCACCACTCTTTAACATTGCTCTAAGAATCCCAGCTAATGCAATAAGATAGGAAGAAAATTAAAATATTTACAGATTGGGGGAGGAAAAAATAAACATTCTGTTAGCAGATGACTTGATTATCTATGTAGAATATTAAAAATAGTCAACAAGAAAACTGGAGTAACTAGTCAGTAACTATAACAAGGTTGTGGGATACAAAGTTAATGTATGCAAGTCAATTACTTTTTTATATAAGGTCAGTGAACAAGCAAAATGTAAAATACAATACCATTTCATTAGCAGCCCCCAAAACTAAGTACCTTGGTATAAATCTAAGCAAATGTGTTCTAAATATATCTGAAGGAACCTACAAAACTGAATGAATAAATAAATAAATAAAACTTAAAAAGTAGATATATATTCAATGTACATGAACAGGAATACACAATACTGTCAAGATGTAAATTATTTACACTTTGATCTATAGATTTAATGCAGTTGCCATCAAAATACTGGCAAGTTCTATAGGAGATATTGACATACAGTTTTGAAATGTATTTGTAGAGGCAAAATACCCAGAAAACCCAGCACTATATTGAAGAAGAACAAAGTTGGAGCACTACTCAAGTTTAAGACTTACTATGAAACTTCACTTACCATGGCAGGGTGTTATTAAAATATATACATATACACATACATAGATCAACAGAGCAGAAAGGAAAGCCCAGAAATAAGCACATATAAACATCATGAATGGATTCTAAAAAGTCCAGAAGTAAACACATAGGAACCTTAGGTTGGCAATGGTTTTCTTTTGAGTGAGACAGGTCTTTATCTCTCTCTGTTGCTAGGGTTGGAGTGCATTGGTATGATGATAGCTCACTGTAGCCTCCATTCTTTTACTCAAGTGATCCTCCAGCCTCAGTCTCTGAAATAGCTGGGACTACAAGTGTATGCCATCTTGCCTGGATATTTTGTTTAAAGAGACGAGGTCTCATTATACTGCCTAGGCTGTTCTCTAACTCCTGGCCTCAGCTGTTTCATTCCTCCTGCCTCAGCCTCCTGAGTTGCTAGGATTACAGGCATAAACTACTGTACCCACTGCCAATGATGTTTTAGATACAACATTGAATTGAGAATCCATGAAACCGTTTTATTTTTTGAAACAGAATTTCACTCTGTTGTTCAGGCTGGAGCTCAGGGTGCAATCTTGGCTCACGACAACATCTGCCTCCAAAGTTCAAGGAATTCTTCCACCCCAGCCTCTCATGTAGCTGGAATTACAAGTGTGCACCACCACACCCAGCTAATTTTAGTATTTTTAGTAGAGATAGGGTTTTACCTGTTGACCAGGCTGGTCTTGAAATCATAACCTCAAGGGGTCCAGCAGCCTCAGCCTCCCAATGTACTGAGATTACAGGCATGAGACGCTGCATCTGCCCCCATGAAGCAATTAATAAATTGAATTTCAGTAAAACTGAAATGTTTGGTTTTGGAAAGACTGTCAAGAGAATGAAAAGAGAAGCTGCAGACTGGAATAAAATATGTACAAAAGACATACTACCTATAAAGCTGCTGTTCAAAGTATACAAAAAATTCTTAATATTTAATAAGAAAATTAACCTAATTTTGAAAATGGGCCAAAGACCTTAACAGATGCCTCAACAAAGAAAATATGCAAATGTCAAATAAGCTTATGTGATTATATCATATATAATTATGAACATGCAAATTAAAACAATGAGACACCTATTTAGCCAATGTTCAGACCACTGGCAATATAAAAAACGCTGGTGAAGATGTGTAGCAACAAGAAATCTCACTCAATGCTGATGGAAATGTAAAACTGTATGGCACTTTAGAGAATAGTTTGGCAGTTTCTTACAAAACTAAATATACCCCTACCATATGATCCAGAAATCATGCTTCCTGGTGTTTATCCAAAGGAGCTGAAAACTATGTCCACACAAAACCCTATGCACAGATGTTCAAAGCAGCTTTTTCCATAATTGCCAAAATGTAGAATTAACCAAGATGTTTTTCAGTAAGTGAATAGATAAATAAATTGTGGTACATCCAGACAATAAACTATTATCTATTACTGAAAATAAACTCTTAATCCAAGAAAATACTTTGAGGATACTTAAAAATACATTACTAAGTAAAGTAATTAAATCTGAAAAGCCTACATATTGTATGATTACAACTATATATGTTATGGAAATGGCAAAACTATGGAGATAGAAAAAACTTCAGTGGTTGTCATGAGTTAGCAGGAAGCAAGTGATAAATAGGTGGGGCATACCAGAATCTTAGGGCCGTTAACTTCCTGTGTATAATATCATAATGATGGATACATGTCTTTATAAATTAGCCCAAACCCGTAGAATGTACAGCACAATGAATGAACTGCAATATAAACTATGAATTCTGTGTGACAATGCTGTCCATGTAAATTCATCAGTTGTAACAAATCAATTACCTTTGTAAAGGACATTGAAAATGGAGGAGGCTATGCATCTGTGGAGGCAAGTGATATATAGAAAATCTCTGTTCTTTCTACTGAATTTTTCTGTAAACCTTAAACATTTCTAAAGATGAAATGTGTTTACAAATTACTAATGAATTTCAACAGTACATTAGAGCTTGTAGAATGCAAATCAGTAAACTTGAAGATACACTGGTAGATAAAAATAAGTAAATAAAAACAAACACACCCTTAGATATACGTGAGACAACATTGGGCACGTTAATATATGTGTAACAGGAGTATAAAAAGAAAAAAAGCATAATAAATATTTTAAGAAATACTGCCTAAAACATCCAAATTCCATTAAAAATAATGTAGACATTTAAAAAGTTCAACAAATTCTATATAGGTTAAACTCTGTGTAATCCATAGCAAGGCATGTTATAATAAATAGACAAGAAAAAATCCTGGAAGCTGAAAGAGAAAAAATGACATTTTATATGCAAGAGAAACTCAATAAGATTACAGCTGATTTATCATCATAAATTATTGCTATAATTTGAATGTTTCTTTTCTTTAAAAATTCATACATTGAAGTCCTAAACTCCAGTTTGATAGTATTAGGAAGTAGGCCTTTGGTAGGTGATTAGTAATAAAAATAGAGTCCTCATGATTGAGATTAGTGTCCTTACATAAAAGACTCCAGAGGCATATGCCATTACTGATGCTTGAGTAGGTATTTCTTTGTTGTTGTTTTTGTTTTTGTTTTTGTTTTTGTTTTTGTTTTTCCCCCACAGTGTAAACAAAGCTGCTGGGACGTTTGAACTGGGTGGAACTCACTGAAGCTTGGCAAAGCCACTATAGCCAGACTGCCTCTCTAGGTTCCTCCTCTCTGGGCAGGGTGTCTCTGAAAGAAAGGCAGCATCCCCACTCAGGGGCTTACAGATAAAACTCCCATCTCCCTGGGACAGATCACCTGGGGGAAGGAGCAGTGGTGGGTGCAGCTTCAGCAGACTTAAACGTTCCTGCCTGCTGGCTCTGAAGAGAACAGCACATCTCTCAGCACAGCGCTTGAGCTCTGCTAAGGGACAGACTGTCTCCTCAAGTGGATCCCTGAACCCCATGACTCCTGACTGGGAGACACCTCCCAGGAAGGGTCAACAGACACCTCATACAGGACAGTTCCAGTTAATATCTGGCAGGTGCCACTCTATATCTTGTCCCATATAACAAGAACAGGAAGCAATCTTTGCTATTCTGCAGCCTCTGCTTTTGATACCCAGGCAAACAGGATCTGGAATGCACCTTCAGCAAACTCCAGCAGACCTTCAGTAGAGGGTTCCAACTGTTAGAAGAAAAACTAACAGACAGAAAGGAATAGCATCAACATCAATAAAAAGTGCATCCACACAGAAACCCCATCCGAAGTTCACCAGTATCAAAGACCAAAGGTAGATAAATCCATGAAGATGAGGAAAAAACAGCCAAAAAAGGCTTAAAATTCCAAAAATCAGAATATCTCTTCTCCTCCAAATGATCACAACTCTTCAACAGCAAGGGAACAAAATTGGATGGAGAATGAGTTTGAAGAATTTACAAAAGTAGGCTTCAGAAGTTGAGTAATAACAAACTCCTCTGAGCTAAAGGAGCATGTTCTAACCCAATGTAAGGGAGCTAAAATTCTTTTTAAAATTTAGAGGAATTGCTAACTAGAAAATTTAGAGAAAAACATAAATGACCTGATGGAGCTAAAAAATACAGCATGAGAACTTCGTGAAGCATACACAAGTATCAGTAGCTGAATTGATCAAGCAAAAGAAAGAATATTGGAGATGGAGGATCAGTTAAATGAAATAAGTTGGACAAAGCATGAAGACAAGTTTAGAGAAAAAAGAAGTAAAAAGAATGAACAAAGCCTCCAAAAAATATGCAACTATGTGAAAAGACCAAACCCATGTTTGATTGATGTACCTGAAAGTGATGGGGAGAATGGAAAAAAGTTGGAAAGCACTCTTCAGGATATTATCCAGGAGAACTTCCCCAGCCCAGCAAGACAGGCAGATATTCAAATTCAGGAAATACAGGGAACACCACAAAGATACTCCTTGAGAAGAGCAACCCCAAGACACATAATGTTCAGATTCACCAATGTTGAAATGAAGGAAAAAATGTTAAGGGCAGCCAGAGAGAAAGGCAGGGTTACCCAAAAAGGGAAACCCATCAGACTAACAGAAGATATCCCTTACAAAAACCATTCAAGGCAGAAGAGAGTGGGGACCAATATTCAACATTCTTAAAATTTTCAACCCAGAATTTCATATCCAGCAAAACTAAGCTTCATAAGCAAAGGAGATATAAAACCCTCTATAGACAAGCAAATGCTGAGAGACTTTGTCACCACCAGGACTGCCTTACAAGAGATCCTGAAGAAATCACTAAATATGGAAAGGAAAAACCATTACCAGCCACTGCAAAAACATACCAAATTGTAAAGACCATTGACATTATGAAGAAACTGCATCAACTAATGGCCAAAATAGCCAGCTGGCATCATAATGACAAGATCAAATTCACATATAACAATATTAACCTTAAATATTAACAGGTTAAAAGACCCAGACTGGGAAATCGGATAACAAGTCAAGACCATCGGTGTGCTGTATTTAGGAGACCCATATCACGTGCAAAAAAATAAAATAATAAAAAGGAATGTTTACCAAGCAAATAGTGAAAAAAAGAAAAAAAAGGCAGGGATTGCAATCCTAGTCTCTGATTAAAGACTTTAAATGAACACACACACCCACACACATACACAGGTATGTAATTTACCTGTGTATGTAATTTACCTGTGTATGTAATTTACCTGTGTATGTAATTATGTAATGACCTACACACACACGCACACACGCACACACACCTGTGTATGTGCATGTGTGTGTGTAGGTCATTACATAGTGGTAAAGGGATCAATGCAACAAGAAGAGCTAACTATCCTAAATATGTATGTGCCCAATACAGGAGCACCCAGAGTCATAAAGCAAGTTCTTAGTGACCTACAAAGAAACTTAGACTCCCACACAATAATAGTAGGAGACTTTAACATCCTACTGTCAATATTAGATCAACACAACAGAAAATTAACAAGGGTATTTAGGACTTGAGCTCAGCTCTGTACCAAATGGACCTAATAGACATTTACAGAACTCATTTTATATGCAATCTATAGAAGGCACTATTTGGATTTAAAGATACAAGGATATTAAAAGTAAAAAAAAAAAAAAAAAAGCAAATGTTAAACCAAGCAAACATTAACGATAACAGAGCTGGAATGGCTGTGTTAATATTAAAAAGTATATACTTAGAAAACAAAATATATTACTAGAGATAAAGAGGACGAGCTAAAATGATAAAACATCATTCCATCAGGAAGATATAACAATAAATAAACATTGTGAATCTAAAAAGCCCCAAAATGCATGTATCAAAAACAGACAAAATTGAAAGGAGAAATAGACAATTTAGCAATAATTTATAATACTTAATTACCCCACCTTAAATAATGTATTAAAAACTACACAGAATACCAGAAAGAAAACAAAGGTCTTGAACAATGCTATCAACATAATAAAATTACTATGGAACAATCCATCTAAAAAAAAGCAGAATAGACATTCTTCTCAAGTAAGGGTATGTGGAATAGTCTTCAGGTAGACCACATTCTTTATTATAATGGAAGTTTAAATTAATAATTAAAATGTCATGTACTCCAATTACAATAAAATAAAAATTCATAATATAAAAATATTTGGTAAATATGTGGAAATTAAAAAACACACTTCCAATTAACTTGAAAGAGAAATCACAAGGGATATTTAATAATCCTTCTAGATGAACAAAAAAAAGAACACATCAACATTTATTGGTTGCAGCTAAATAAATAGAATTTTTTAGCTGGTAATGTCTCTACTGAAGAAGCAGAATTTGGATTGCATCAATAATCTAATCTTTAACAAATTAAAAAGAAAAGTGAATTTTCATGAACACAAGTAAAAGGAAAGGAAGAGCAAAGAATAGAACTGGCTGTAGTTAAATATAGAATCAGGAAAAAACAGAGGAAAATTAACCTCAAAGTTGGTCCTTCGAAAAAATGAACAAAATTTTAAAATTTTAGCAAGACTGACTAATAACAAAAGAAGACCCAATTAAATTCAGAAGTAGAAGCCTGTCCTATACTTCAGACCAATTGTCTGTAAACTGGGATTTCCATGAACCCTCACATTGGGCTTAATTTGCTAGAGTGGCTCAAAGAATTCAAGAAAGTACTTTACTTATATTTGCCCATTTCTTTTTTTATGTATATATATTTTATTGCATTTTAGGTTTGGGGGTACATGTGTAGAACATGCAAGATTGTTGCATAGGTACGTACATGGCAATGTGGTTTGCTGCCTTCCTCCCCATCACCTATATCTGGCATTTCTCCCCATGTTATCCCTCCCAAACTCCCCACCCCACGCTGTCCCTCCCCTAGTTCCCTACCAAAGACCCCAGTGTGTGATGCTCCCCTCCCTGTGTCCATGTATTCTCATTGTTCAACACCTACCTATGAGTGAGAACATGCAGTGTTTGATTTTCTGCTTGTGTCAGTTTGCTGAGAATGATGGTTTCCAGGTTCATTCCTACAAAGGACACGAACTCATTGTTTTTTTATGGCTGCATAAAGATCATTACAAAGAATACAGAGGAATAATCAGATAGAAGAGAAGCATAGGGCCTCTTCAATGTATGGAAAAAGGTGTGTGCCATCCTCTAGAAACCTCCATGTGTTCAGTAATCCAGAAGCTCATTTGAACCCTGTCCTTTTAGATTTTCATGGAGCCTTTATTAGATAGGCATGTTTGCTTAAATCATTGTTGATTAATGTAGGTTCAGGCCCTCCTACCTCTCCAGTTTGGGAAAGAGCTAAAAGTCCCCGACCTCTAATTATACCTTAGCCTTTCTGGCTGCCAGCCGCAATTCTGAGACTATCTAAAAGCCACTAGCCATAGGTCATCTCTTTAGCATACAAGGGAAACTCATCACTCCTGAGATCCCAAGATTTTTAGGAACTGTATCTCAGGAAACATTAATAAATACTAAATATGTATCTAACAATATTACAGTGTACCCCCAGTCCTCAAATATAAATTTTTTACAGCAAAGGAATCATATAGGTCAAAAGACACCAACGCGTTACTAGCATTTTATTTATTCATTGATAATATCCATCTTTATATTGTATGAAAATGTCTCCCAGGTTAGACCACTCAAGTTTATACGCTTCCATTTGATTTTTCCAAATTTCAAAGACAGGAGTGGTCTTGGCAAACATATTACTTCACCCTTTCAGATATCTGGCATTATTGACCTAAGAGGTAATATTATTCTGTTGCTGTGAGCCTCATTATATAATCAATTTATTCATTCCTTTACTCTTAGCTACTGTTACTACTATCCATTAATACCCAAACATTTTCACAATTGGAAGGGACCTTAAAATCTGCCAGTATCCCGATCTAGATTGCAGAAAGCAATACTAGTTTAGCAATTAACTTCCCATTGGTCCACTTTCATTTTCATAGGGTACAGTTACATTGGTACAGAACTAGTGAGACCTTTTTTTTTTTTTTTTTTTTTTTAACCAGACAGTATAGCTGCATTTACCCTTAGCCCCAGATGAGATGAAGGTACAACCCACTTCTGAGTGACAAGCTGTTTCTGGTTGCTGGGAAGGCTCAATCCTGGATAGTCCTATCCCACATTGGAAAGAAACAGGAGACATTTCAGTGAGGAATTTCAGTTGTACCCAAAAGCTAAATTGGGAATGCATCATAGAGTGTGAAAAGTAAAACCTCAGTCAAATTATTGATTTATATAGTTGCTGTTGCTTATTGAATTATCTCCAGTCTTTGAAATATGGTTTTTAGTTATTTGAAAGAAGATGATGAAAGATTCATAGCATTAATAATTTGAATAGTAGAAATGCAGTGCACATAAGTATTATAAAAGGAAAACTTGTATGCCAGAACAACAAAAAGATATTTATTTCATTTTCAATATGGACCCAATTTAAAACATCATGAAGAAAATTAAATCCAGATCCTTCTTTAAAGGATTGTTGTAGCCAAGTGGCTGCTTTTCTCTTTTATTTTCTAGATAAGTTTCTACTTCATGAAAGTATTTATATATTCAAAAAAAGGTATTTGCCACCATATATTTACCTTTTTACTTGGCTAATATATAATCTAAAGAATTGGGGTTGTTGAGTACAACCTTAGCCAAAAATCAATAGCTTTTTGTTAAATTGGTATAGAAATTGTTTTACTGGCAATATTTCCTAAGGTTATGGAAACATTTCTAATCATGTGTTCATGGAATATGACATCCTGCTATGGCAAAAGTTTTCTCTCAGTGAAATGCATTAAGCTGTCTTCTTAATGGCCTGGCATATACTTAGGAAGTGTCCTCAAAATAGAACTGTTTAAACTAGATCACTGGTTATACCTAGAGAAATGTTTGAGAAAACTATTCCAGTGTTAGTTTTCATCAGAGCTTTATATAAATAGAAGATGACCAAATAGTCAAAGAAATATTGCCATTCAGTTGGGCAGAACAGGGACTGGTCAACAATATCTGATATGGTTCTTTCCAGTAGGGTTGGATAAAATGTTATATTCAATGACATTTCCAGCAAACAAAATATTCAGGTTGCAGGCCATAATCTTTGACTTATTTGTCTCCCAGGAGCTCACTGTTAAAAGTATCTTTAATTTAGATTTTTTAGTGAAGTTTTGTCAGGCCTTGGGAATAATGAAGAATGTCACCTTTAAGAACTGATTTGTAGATTCCTTCATCTTAGAACATGAGCTTTTCTGTTACTATTTTAAAAGAAGAAAGTTGATGTTTCCCAAGTGAGATAGAACATAAGTTAAACAATACTAATGGAAGAGCCTTAGGCCAGAGAAGGTTAAGTCTTTCTGTAAGCTTTTCCAATTGATATTTTAAAATTTTATTTTTCCCAAAAATTACTGGGGTGCAGGTGGTTTTCGGTTACATGAGGAAGTTCTTTAGTGAAGATTTGTGAGATCCTAGTGCACCCATCACCTGAACAGTATACAGTGTACCATGTGTGTTGTCTTTTATCCCTTTCGCCCTTCCCACACTTCCCCTCAAATCCCTGAAATCCATTGTATCATTGTTATACCTTTACATCTCATAGCGTAGCTCTCACCTGTCAGTGAGAACATATGATGTTCAGTTTTCCATTCCTGAGTTACTTCACTTAGAATAATAGTCTCTATTCTCATCTAGGTCTTTGCAAATGCTGTTAATTTATTCCTTTTTATGGCTGAGTAGTATTTATTCTATCATATATATACCATCATTTCTTTATCCACTTGTTGATTAATGGGCATTTGGGTTGGTTTCAAGATTTTGCAATTGTGAATTGTGCGGCTATACACATGTGTGTACAAGTATCTATTAGAATGATTTCTTTTCCTCTGAGTAGATACCCAGTAGTGGGATGCTGGATCAAATGATAGTTCTACTTTTAGTTCTTTATGGAATCTCTGCACAGTTTTCCGTAACAGCTGTACAAGTTTACACTCCCACCAGCAGTCTAGAAGTGTTCCCTGATAACTGCATCCATGCCAACATCTACTGTGTTTTCATTCTTTGATTATGGCCATTCTTACAGGAGTAAGGTGGTATTGCATTGTGGTTTTGATTTGCATTTCCATGATCATTGGTGATGTTCAGTATTTTTTTATTGTTTGTTGGCCATTTGTGTTTCTTTTGAGAATTGTCTATTCATGTCTTTAGCCCACTTTTTGATGGAATTAATTGTTTTCTTTTTTGTACTGATTTGTTTGAGTTTGTTACAGATTCTGGATATTAGTCCTTTGTCAAATGTATAGATTGTGAGGATTTTCTCCCATTCTGTGGGTTGTCTGTTTATTCTGCTGACTGTTCATTTTGCCATGCAAAGACTCATTAGTTCAATTAGGTCCAGCTATTTATCTTTTCTTTTTTTATTGCATTTGCTATTGGGTTCTTGGTCATGAGACATTTGTTTAAGCTAATGTCTAGAAGGGTTTTTCCAATTTCATCTTTTACAGTTGTTATTGTTTCAGGTCTTAAGTTGAAGTCCTTAATCCATCTTGAGCTAATTTTTGTATAAGGTGAGAGGGGGAATCCAGTTTTATTCTCCTACATGTGGCTAGCAAATTATCTCAGCACCATTTGTTGAAAAGGGTGTCTTTTTCCCACTTTATGTTTGCTTTCTCAAAGAACAATTGACTGTAAGTGTTTGGGTGAATTTCTGTATTCTCTTTTCTGTTCCATTGGTCTGTGTGCTTTTTTTTTTTTTTTTTTTTTTTTTTTAAGACAGTGTCTTGCCCTGTTGCCCAGGCTGTAGTGCAGTGGCATGATCTCAGCTCACCACAACCCCCACCCACCAGGTTCAAGCGATTCTCCTGCCTCAACCTCTGAGTAGCTGGGATCATAGGAATGCATCACCATACCCAGATAATTTTGTATTTTTAGTAGAGACTCGGTTTCTCCATGTAGGTCAGGCCGGTCGCAAACTCCTGACCTCAGGTGATCTGCCCACCTTGGCCTCCCAAAATGCTGGGATTACAGGTGTGAGCCACCATGCCTGGCCTATGTGCCTGTTTTGATACCAGTACCATGCTGTTTTGGTGACTATGGCCTTATATTATAGTTTGAAATCAGGTAGTGTAATGCCTCCAGAAGGGACATACCTTAATGTAATAAAAGCCATCTATGACAAACCCACAGCCAACATAATTCTGAATGGGGAAAGTTGAAAGAATTCCTTCTAAGAATGAGAACAAGACAAGGATGTTCACTCTCACCACTCCTCTTCAACATAGTACTGGAAGTCTTAGCCAGAGCAGTCAGAAAAGAGAAAGATATAAAGGGTATCAAAATCAATAAAGAGGAGGTTAAACTGTCCCTGTTTGCTGACAGTATGATTGTTTAACTTGAAAACCCTAAGGACTCCTCCAGAAAGCTCCTAGAACTGATTAAAGAATTCACCAAAGTTTCTGGATATAAGATTAATGTACATAAATCAGTAGCTCTTTTATACACCAATAGTGACCAAGTGGAGAATCAAATCGAGAACCAATTATTTATTTTTCCATTTGTGTGTTCTTTCACCCCAGAAGACTGAGGAATGGAAATGTTGAAAATATGGGTTGTATATTTTAAATGGACCAAATTATTTGACATGTGAATAGGTTGCTTGGTTGCTGTGAAGCTCAGAAGAAACTCCACAAGTAATAGGACAAGACTTAAAATTGCCATGGTTAAAGATGCAATTGATAAAGCTAGTTTTTTGTTTTGAATTTTTACATCTTTGTTCATCATGGATATTTGTTAGTAGTTTTGTTGTTGCTGTTGCTGTTGTGTCCTTTCCAGGTTTTGATATTTGGGTGACATGGGCATTATAGCATCATGTAGAAAGAATTTTCTATTTCTCTGTCTCTTGGATTAGTTTCAGTAAAATCAGTAGCAATTCTTTTTTGACTATCTGATAGAATTCAGCTGTGAATTCATCTGGTCCTGAATTTTTTTGTTGGCAGTTTTCTTTATTACTGTTTGAATATTGTTCTCATTGGTGTGATTGGAATTTCTATTTCTTTGTGATTTAATCTAGAGGGATTGGGATTGTATATTTCCGGAAAATTATTTGTCTCCCCTACATTTTCTAGTTTGTGCATGTAAAGGTATTCATAGCAAACTTGAATGATATTTTTATATTTTTGGCATAGGTTGCAGTATCTCTCATTTCATTTCTAATTGAGCTTATTTGAATCTTCTCTATTTTTGGTTAATTTTGTTAATGGTCTATAAATTTTGTTTATTTTTTCGAAGGATCAGCTTTTTGTTTCATTCATCTTTTTTGTTGTTGTTGTTTAAATTTTATTTTGTTCTGCTCTGCTGTTTTTTTCTTTTCTTCTACTGGGTTTGTTTTTGTTTTCTAGTGCCTTGAGATATGACCTTAGATTGTGCTTTTTCAGACTTTTTGATATAGGCATTTAATACTATGAACTTTCTTTTAGCACTGCTTTTGCTGTATCCCAGAGCTTTTGATAAGTTGTTTCACTATTACTGTTCAGTTCAAAACATTTTAAAAATGTTTTATATTGATGTTATTGTTAACCCAAAGATCACTCAGGAGCAGATAATTTAATTTTCATGTGTTAGTATAGTTTTGAGGGCTCCTTTTAGAATTAACTTCTGGTTTTATTCCACTGTGGTCTGAGAGGATACTTGATATAATTTCAGTTTTCTTACACTTACTAAAACTTGTCTTGTGGCCTATAAAATGGTCTAAGAGAATGTTTTATATACTGATGAAAAGAATATATATTTTGTAGTTGTTGGGTAGAATGTTCTGTAAATATCTGTTAAGTCTTTTTGTTCTAGAGTATAGTTTAAATGTGTTTCTTTGTTCACTTTCTGTCTTGTTGACCTGTCTAGTTTAGTCAGTGGAGTATCGAAGTCATCCACTATTATTGTGTTGCCATCTCATTTCTAGGTCTACTAGTAATTGTTTTATAAATTTTGTAGCTCCAGTGTTAGTTGCATGTGTGCGCGTGCGTGCACACACACATATATATGTAGTATTGTAATGTTCTCCTGTTGGTCTAATCTTTTTATTATATAATGTTTGTCTTTTATTTAACTGCTTTCACTTTAAAATCTGTTTTCTCTGATATAAGAATAGCCACTCCTCTGCACTTTTGGTTTCCATTTGCATGGCATATCTCTTTTTACCCCTTTACCTTAATTTTATGTGAGTCCTTAAGTGTTAGGTGGGTCTCTTAATGACAGCAAATACTTGGTTGGTTGACTTTTTTATTTTTTTTCTGTCATTCTGTATTAAGTAGACCATTAAGGCTATTTACATTCAATGTTAGGATTGAGATGTTATGTACTATTCTATTTATTTTGCTAACTGTTGCCGTATGTTTTTTGGCAGATTTTGAAGTTTGTTTCAAGATTTACAATCTCTTTTAGCATTTTTTGTAGTGCTGGCTTAGTAGTAGCTAATTCTATCAGCTTTGTTTGTCTGAAAAATATTTTATCTCTCCATTTATGAAGTTTCGTTTTGCTGGATACAAAATTCTTGGCTGACAATTATTTTGTTTCTGAAGGAATATCTGCAAAGAGTTCTGTAATGTAATCCATTTTCAGGTCTGCAAGCCATAGATACCAGTGCTTGCTAGTATTTTGCCTGTTTTGCAAAATTTGCAGTGGTGTGATTCTTCTTTCAAAGAAACTGTGATTTTTTTGTTTTGTTTTGTTTTCCTGGGATGTTCCTTGGTGATTCTTGGAGCAAACAATTAGGATGTGAGTGTGCATACACTGTTCTGTTTATCCAAGTCAGAGAGAAATATTAGCCCTGTCTCTTATCCACCATCTTTCTGTAGTGTAATTTGAAGTCAGGTAATGTGATTCTTCCAGTTTTGTACTTCTTACTTAGGATAATAATATTGTTTGGCTCTCTTCTTACTTAGGAAAATAATATTGTTTGGCTCTATATCCCCACCAAATCTCATATCAATTTATAATTACCAGTGTTATGTCAGGGACCTGGTGCAAGGTAATTGGATCATGGGGGCAAATTTTTTTCTTGCAGTTTTTGTGATAGTGAGTTCTCATAAAATCTGATGGCTTAAAAGTGTGTGCCCCTTTTTCCTTTGTTTTCTCTCTCTTGCCACCATTTAAAGATGTGGTTGCTTCGCTTTCATTTTTTCACTATGACTAAGTTTCCTGAGGCCTCCTAAGCCATGCATTATGTACAGCCTGTGAAACTGTGTGTAAAATAAACCTATTTTCTTTATAAATGACCCAGTCTCAGGTAGTTCTTTTTAGCAGTGTGATAATGAATTAATACAGAAAATTGGTGCCTGAGATGGAAGGCTTTCTTATAATAATACCTGAAAAGTGGAATTGACTTTGGAATTGAGTGATTGGCAGAGTTTGGAACAGTTTAGGAGCATCACAAGAAGACAGGAAGATGAGGAAAATTTTGAAACACCACAAAGACTCGTTGAATGGTTGTGACCAAAATTTTGATAGTGATACGGACATTGAAGTCAGGCTGAGGTTGTCTCAGATGAAGGTGAGGATCTTATTGGAAACTACAGTAAAAGTCACTCTTTCTATGTTTTAGCAACAAGACGTAATATTTTGCTCCTTCTCTAGGAATCTGTGGATCTTTGAACTTGAGAGAGATGATTTAGAGTATCTGGTGGAGAAAATTTCTTAGAAGCAAGAAGCAAAGCATTCTAGATGTCGCCTTGTTGTTTCTGAAAGCTTATCTATATTTGCTTAAACAAAAAATGATATGAAACTAAAACCTATATTTAAAAAGGAAGCAAAACATTAAAGTTTGAAATTGCAACCTGATCATTTGGTAGAAAAGAAAAATACATTTTCCAGGGAGGAATTCAAGGCTGTAGAAGTTTGCATAAGTAAAGAAGAGCTGAATGTTAATGGCTAAGACAATGGCAAGAATGCCTTCAAAGCACTTCAGAAATCTAGAAATCTTCAGGGAGGTCCTTCCCATCACAGGCCTGGAGGCCTTGGAGGGAAGAATGGTTTTGTGGGCCAGTCCCATGGCCCTTCTATTCAGTGCAGCCTCAGAATATAGCACTCTGCATCCCAGCTGCTCCAGCTCCAGCCATGGCTGAATGGGGCCAATGTATAGAGGGTTGCATCAGAGGGTGAAAGCCCCAAGCCTTGGCAGCTTCAATGTGGTGTTTGGCCCCTGGGTGTGCAGAAGGCAAGAGTTGAGGTTTGGGAAGTTACACCTTGATTTCAGAGAACATATGGAAATGCCTTGATGTCCAGGAAGAAGTCTGTAGTAGGAAAAGATTTTTCATGGAGAACTTGTACCATGGCAGTGCAGAGGGGAAATGTGGGGTTGGAGCCTCCACGTAGAGTGTAGTGGAGCTGTGAGAAGATAACCACCATCCTCCAGACCTTAGAATGGTAAATTCACCAACAGCTTGTACTGTGTTTCTGAAAAAGCCACAAGCACTCAATACCAGCCTGTGAAAGCAGTCGTAGAGGCTGTACTCTGCAGAGCCACAGGGTTGCATCTTTGCAAGAACTTGAGAGCCCACCCTTTGCCTCAGTGTGTCCTGGATGTGAGACATGGAGGCAAATAAGTCTATTATTTACCTTTAAGAGTTAATGTTTGCCCTATTGGGTTTTGGAATTTACTGTGGCCTGTGGCCCCTTTATTTTCGCCAATTTTCCCCTTTTTGGATGGGAGCATTTACTCAGTGCCTACACCCCCATTTTATCTTGGAAATAACTTATTTTACATTTTAGATTTTATAGGCTCATAGACAGAAGAGACTTACGTTTTCCCAAATGAGACTTTGGACTTAGACTTTTGAGTTAATGTTGAAATGAATTATGACTTTGGGTGATTGTTGGGAAGGCATACTTGTGTTTCAAAATGTGAAAAAGACATGAGATTTGGGAGAAGCCCGGAGCACAATAATATTGTTTGGATCTGTGTCTTCACCCAAATCTTATGTCACATTATAATTCCCACTTTAGAAGAGAAACCTAGTGAGAAGTGATTGGATCATGGGGGTGGATTTCCCTCTTGCTGTTTTCATGATTGTGAGTGAGTTTGCACAAGATTTGGTTGTTTAAAAGTGTATAGCACTTTCCCTTTTGCTCTTTCTCCTCCCATCATGTGAAGAAATTTTTGTTTCCCTTTAATCCTTCTGCCATGATCATAAGTTTCCTGAGGCATCCCCACCTATGCTTTTGTTTCCTGAGGCATCCCCATCTATGCTTTCTGTGCAGCCTGTGGAACTGTGAGTTAATTAAACCTCTTTTATTTATAAATTACTCAGTCTTGGGTAGTTTCTTATAGCACTGTGAAAACGGAATAATATAGAGAGCTACAGTAATTGTGGGCCTTTGTAGTTTCATATACATTTTAGAATTGTTGTTTTTCTATTTTTTTTAAGGAAGGCATTGGTATTTTAATAGGTATTTAAAATCTATAGATTGCTTTAGGTATCATGGATATTTTTACAATATCAACTCTTCCAAATCAAAAATATGAAATACTTTTTTTATTTTTTGGTATTTTCCTGAATTTCTTTTATCACTGCCTTACAATTTTCATTGAAGAGATATTTCACTTTTTTGGTTAACTTAATATTCTTAGGTATTACATTTTATTTGTGGCTAAGACAAATAAGAATATTTTAAATTTTTTTTCACATTGTTTGCTGTTGGTACATAGGAATGTTAATAATTTTTGTGTGTTAATTTTGAATCCTGGAACTTTACTAAATTTCTTTATTAGTTGTAATAGTTTTCTTGTGGAGTCGTCAGATTTTTTCAAATAAGGGGTTATATACTGGCAAACAAGGATAGTTTAACTTCTTCATTTTCAGTTTGGATGCTCTCCGTTTCTTTCTCTTGTCTGATTACTGTAGCTAGGACTTTCAGTACTAGCTATATTCATGGTGAAAGGGAGCATCCTTGTTATGTTTCAAATTTTAGGAGAAATGCTTTCAGTTGTTTCCCATTCAGTGTGATACCAGCTGGTCTGTCATATATGGCTTTATTATGATGAGCTATGTTCTTTCTATAGTGTTCGAACTATCCTTGCATACTAGTGATAAATCCTGATTGATCACGATTAATGATCTTTGTATAGTATTGTTGAATTTGATTTGCTAGTATTTTGTTGATAATTTTTTATTAATATTCCTCAAATATATTGGCCTTTTTTTTTCTTGATGTGTTTTTTTTTTTAACATTTAATGTCAGGGTAATACTGACTTGATAGAATGAGTTTAAAAATAGAGAAGCAGTATTTAGTCCTCCTCTATTTTAAAAAAACAGTTTAATTAGAATTTGTATTAGTTCTTCTCTTAATGTTTGGTAGAATTCAACAGTGAAGCTATCAGGTCCCAGGCTTTCCTTTACTGGAAGAATTTTTACTACAGTTTTGTTATTTTTATTTGTTATTAGTCTTTTCAGTTTTTGAATTTATTTCTGGTTCAATCTTGGTAGGTTGTATGTATCCAGGGATTTACTCATTTCTTGTAGATTTTTAAATTGATTGGGAAATAGCTGCCCACAGTAGCCAGTAATTATTATTTTTTAGATTTCTATAGTATCATTGTAATGTCTCCTTTTTCAGCTCTGATTTTATTTACTTTTATCTTGTCTTCTATTTCTTAGGGTGAAGGTTTGTCAAATTTATTTTTTCAAAAACTACTTTTTGTTTCATCTGTCTGTCGTAGTTTTATTTCTTTATTTTGTATTCATTTGTTTCTACTCTCAGTTTTATTACTACTTTTCTTCTACCAATTTTGGGTTCATTTTGCTCTTGCTTTTCTAGTTACTAACATGCAATATTAAAGTGTTTATTTGAAATTTGTCCCCTTTTTCAATGTAGACACTTATAGCTATATCTTCTCTTTGCTTACTGCTTTTGCTGTATCCCATAGGTTTTGGTATGTTATGTTTCCATTATTACTTGTTTCAAAAAATGTTTAAATTTCCTCCCTAATTTCTTTATTGACCCACACTGGTCATTCAGAAACATTTTTTTAATTTCCAAGTATTTGCATAGTTTCCAAAACTTATTATTAATTTCTAGTTTTATTTTACTGCAGTCTGAGAAGATGCTTGATACTATTTCAGCTTTTTGAATAATTTAACACTTGCTTTGTGACCTAACATATGTTCCATCTTTGAGAATATTTCATGTGCTGAGCTAAAGATTGTGTATTCTGCAGCTCTTGGATCAACGTTTTGGAAATATATGTTATATCCATTTGTTCTATAGTGTAGATAAGGTCCAATTTTTTCAAAATCAGTTTTCTGTCTGAAAGACATGTCCAATGTTGAAGGTGGAAGTCTCTAGCTATTTTTGCATTGGGATCTATCTGTCTCTTTACCTCTAACAATACTTGCTTTATCTATCTGGGTGCTCCAGTGTTGGGTGCAGATGTACTTAAAATTGTTACATTGTCTTTTTTTAATTGCATTTTAGGTTTTGGGGTACATGTGAAGAACATGCAAGATTGTTGCATAGGTATACACATGGCAGTATGGTTTTCTGCCTTCCGTCCCCTCGCCCGTATCTGTCATTTCTCCCCATGCTCTCTTCCCACCTCCCCATCCCCCGTCCCTCCCCCATTTCCCCCCAATGGACCCCAGTGTGTAGTGCTCCCCTCCCTGTGTCCATGTGTTCTCATTGTTCAACACCCGCCTATGAGTGAGAATATGCGGTGTTTGATTTTCTGCTCTTGTGTCATGATAAATTGACAACTTTAGCATTATATAGTGAGGCTCTTTGTTTCTTTTTATGGCTTTTCTCTCAAAATCCATTTTTGTCTGAAATAACTATAGCTACTTCTGCTTTTATTTTTCTTTCCATTTGCATAAAATGTCTTTTTCCATCCCTTTATTGTCAGTCTATGTCTTTATAGACTGGTGAAGTGTCTTACAGGTGAAGTGTCTCTCTTGTAGGCAACAGATCAGTGGATTTTGTTTGTTTATCCGTTCAACCACTCTGTCTTTTTAAAAACTTATTGAAACCTTCCCTTATTATTGGACATATCAATAATTTCTCTTAATTACAAAGCTACTCATTTAATTTTATTATTGATAAGCAAGGACTCACTCTTGCCATTTTCTTATTTGTTTTCTGGTGGTTTTGTGTTCATAGATCATCATACTAAAGCCATATATAACAGACCCAGAGCTAGTATCATACTGAATGGGAACAGAACTGAAAGCATTTCCCTTAAACTTTGACATAACAAAGATGCCCCATTTCATCATGAATATAGCTAGTACTGGAAGTTCTAGCTATAGCAATCAGACAAGAGTAAAAAAATGAAGGGTATCCAAATTGGAATGGAAGAAGTTAAATTATCCTTGATTGCAGATAATATGATCTCTTACTGGGAAAAACCTGAAGACTACACATAAACACTATTACAGCTGATAAAGAAATTCAGTAAAGTTGCAGGATTCAAAGTCAACATAAAAAAAAATCAGTAGCATTCCTATGTGCCAACAGTTAACAATCTGAAAAAAAAAAAAAAAGGCATCTCATTTACCTTAGCCACAAATAAAATGTAATACCTAAGAATATTAAGTTAACCAAAAAAGTATAATATCTCTACAATAAAAATTGTAAGGCAGTGACAAAATAAATTCAAGAGGGCACCAATAAATAAAATATTTCATATTTATGATTTGGAAGAGTTGATATTGTTAAAATGTCCATGGTACCCAAAGCAATCTATAGATTTAATTCAATACCTATTAAAATACCAATGGCTTCCTTAACAGAAGTATAATAAAACAATTCTAAAATTTATATGAAACTACAAATGCCCAAAATAATTCTGGCTCACAATCAGCAGCTTGGGCTTGGAGTAAGGGTGATGACCGTGCTCTCCTAGCCACCCCAAGTGTGCCTTGGTAGGTCACATGCCCCCTCTGAGTGCACTGATTGGGGGCTTAATTCATCACCAATAGTCATGTAAAAGGTGCTGTTTCTGTGGCCTAGACTGTTGCCAAAGCCTATCTAGGACCTCAGAGCACTTTAGCCTGCAGTGGCTTCAGCTAAGGAAACTCAATTTCCAACCACTAGAATCAGAAAATCTTCCTTAAATACGGCTGGTTTAAATGCTTGCTCCATGGGTGGGTGTCATCTGATTACGTCACTTTTTCCTTGCTTCTATAACAGGACAGTACTGAGTTCAATGTCAAACAATTGCTGAGTGCTTTCTTTGCCCCAGCACACAGTAATGCTTTCTGCAACATGTTACTGCTAAAGCGGCATAGGGAAGGTGTGTGGCATCAGCAGTTCGAGACTGTGAATGCTCACCTGATTTTTTGTTCTTATGAAGGTGCTTTTCTTCTATAGATGGTAAATTGGTGTCCTTGTCTGAGATACAATAGGTGGAGCTTTCTATTCCACCATCCTGCTTTGCCTCCCTTCCCTACCTTTACATTTTTGTTCTGGGTTCAGGATCTTCTCTTCTTCATCCCTGTGAGCATTTTATCCAGTCTAGTGCAGAAGGCATTGGGTCTCCACCAGGGAATTAAACCAATGTGTTCTAGCTATTTTGTCAATCTTTATTTTTATTCATCTGCCTCATTATTGCACTAGACAATTACAGATCAGATTTTTTTATTGTAATCTTTGCCTTCTGACTTTTAAATTTTCTCCTGGGGAAAATAGAGCTAACCTGTTTGGAGCCCTTGAAAGTTACAGGACAACCAGCGGCTCCCTTTGGTCCACACAAGCTTTGATAGTGCTGTATTAAAACCTTTGTTTTAACCCCATAAATGTCCATTTTATTCACCTAATTGATTAATAATCTTTTTAAGATTTCCACGTTTCTTTTTCCTTTTGTTGCCATTGCTCTGATTAATGGTTGTTTTATCCATCTTATTTTTAAATAACCCTTTAAAAATTTCCTTTCTTGGTTGAGTCTGACTCTCCCTTCTGCCTTACACAATTTCCTTGTTAATTAACCTATCTTTTTTTGCACCTGTAAGAATAATGAGGGAAAACTGAGAAAAAAAATCTGATAAAGCTTCCTGAACTGTTTTACCACTTTGAAGCAGCAAAGCTATAGGAGAAATCCACATTGAAAGGCCCCCCCTTGTGCACAACATTTACCATCACCTTGGTAATGGGCAAATTTCCTGGGTGAATATTTCTGTCATCATAAACCTGTCCCAAATGGCCTGCATAAGAAGTATATCAGCTGCTTTATTTGGGGTGCTCTACTTGGTATTTATTGAGGAGGAGTGATTCAACATCCTTCCTCTCAGCATCAAACCTCCAAAGTGGCTTTTATTCAGTCCACCAGGCTGGCAATTCCTTCAGAAATAGCCTCCTATGTTTTTGTTCCATAGTGAGCTCTGGGTCCTGCATGAAGTCAAAAATGCTCCCAATAGCATTTAAAAACAAAGATGCTTCTCCTAAGTTAGTTATTCTTAAAATCTATTTTAATTTTTAAAATTCTCAGGGAGTTGATAATACTGGTCTTCAAAATGAAACAATGTATTCACCGTATACCCTCTGGTTTCAAAAGTTTCTTGGTTTTGCCCTTCTCCCACATTGACCACCTTCTCTGTACCCAGAAGCCTTGCAGCTACTTTCTGTTGTCCTGCATATTTTTCCCCTTGGGGCTCAGCTTTGAAGCTAGTGGCCCATGTTCAGACTCATTGAATTTTGAGCTGAATCTAGCATTAAGACACAACCTGGCATATCATTTGAGTTTTATTTTAGCCACAAAAATAACTGAAACCAATAATTTGAATGTTTTGCTTTATTAGTAGTAGCTTGCATTTTCTTAAGTGTCCAAGAACTAAACCCTGGGAGTTGGATCAATACTAAATTCTATTGATAACTTTTATTTTATCAGTTGATTGCACAACAGATGCTGCTCTATACCATGGGTGACTATGTGACCACCCAAATTCAAAAGTTCCTCATTCCCCAGCTCTTTTATCTTCTTTCTTCCCAAACTATATGCCTCCGTGAACCAGAACCATTCTAGAAAATTCCACCATTGCCACAAATTCAAAATATGTGTATAATTTAGCATTTACAAAGCCCAAGTCTAGATAGCTTGTGAATTCAGCAAAACATAAAAGAATTAGTACCAATTATTCACAAACTATTCCAGAAAATGGAGGATGAAAAAAAATTCAGCACATTCTAATAATTACCCTGGAAGTATCGGATAGTGACTTCACAGAAAAAAAAAAATAAACCAATATTCTTAATAAATGAAAATGCTAAAATTCTTAGTAAACCAGAAAACTGAATTCAAAAAAATATAAAAGGGATTATACATCATGACTGAGTGGGATTTAGCCCATAAATTAAATGTAGGTAACATCAATTAACATACACCACATCAACCACATCAACAGAACAAAAGATAAAAAACACACAATCATCTTAATAGACACAGAAAAAGCATTTGATACAATCCAAAATCATTTCATAATAGAGAATAACATTTCTTCAATTAAAAGTAAAAAAAGAACTTAACCTAATAGTCCATCTACAAAAGCTTCTCAGTTAGCTTCATACTTAATGCATATCCCTATGATCAGAAAGAAGCCACATATATATGCTTTCACCAATTATATTCAATGTTTTACTGGAGGTTCTAGCCATAGCAATTTGTCAATGAAAACAAGAGGTACTACGATTGGAAAGAAAGAAGTAAAATGATGTCTACTTAAAAATGACATAATCTTTTATATTGAAAATCCTAAGGAAATGAGTAAAATACTTTTAGAAGTAATGAGTTCAACAAGTTTGCATGATACAAGATCAGTATACAAATATAAATTGTATTTGTGTATTTGCAATTAACCATCTGATTATAAAATTAAACAATTGTAATTTTAATAGAATGAAAAATAAAATAACTAGAAATAACCTTAATAAAGTAAAAGAGTTATACACTGAAAACTATAAAACTTTCAGGAAAGAAACAGAAGATACAAATAAAAAGTATATCTCATTCAATAATTGAAAGACTTAATAATTGTAAAATAACCTTAATAAAGTAAAAGAGTTATACACTGAAAACTATAAAATTTTCAGGAAAGAAACAAAAGATACAAATAAATTAAAAAGTATATCATGTTCAAGAATTGAAAGACTTAATAATTGTAGAATGGCAGTATTTCCCTATTTGATCTACAGATTTAACACAATTCCTGCCAAAATACCAAATACATTTTGTGAAGTAATTGACAAACTAACATTAAATTTATATAAAAATGCAAAGGATCCAAGTTAGTCAAAATGTCTTTAAAAAATAATAAAACTTTGGAGGACTCATATTTCCCAATTTTAAAACTTGTTTCAGTGATGCAACAATGAAGGCAGAGAGGTACTGACAGAAGGATGGACATGTAGCTCAATGGAATTGAATTGAAAGTACATAAATAAACCATAGAATACAAGATCAGTTATTTTCAACAAAGTTATCATGACATTAAAAATGAGAAATAATATTATTTTTTAAAGATATTACTGGGACAATTAGATAATCACATGCAAAAGAATGAAGTTGGAGGCCTACCTTAATTCATTTACAAATTAACTAAAAATGGTTCATAGATCTAGATGTAAGTGCTAAAACTCTAAAACTTAGAGAAGAAAATTAGCTTTTCCTGACCTTAGTGTAGACCTTGGTGTTTCTTTTTTTTTTTTTTTTTTTTTTTTTTTTGAGACGGAGTTTCACTCTTGTTACCCAGGCTGGAGTGCAATGGCACGATCTCGGCTCACCGCAACCTCCGCCTCCTGGGTTCAGGCAATTCTCCTGCCTCAGCCTCCTGAGTAGCTGGGACTACAGGCACGCGCCACCATGCCCAGCTAATTTTTTGTATTTTTAGTAGAGACGGGGTTTCACCACGTTGACCAGGATGGTCTCGATCTCTCGACCTCGTGATCCACCCGCCTCGGCCTCCCAAAGTGCTGGGATTACAGGCTTGAGCCACCGCGCCCGGCCCATCTAGAAAATAAAAATATGTTAGAGGATGAGAAAAAATTATCAAATCATATACCTAACAAAGGACTTATATCCTGCATATAAATAGAATGCTTATAAGTTAGTAATGAAAAGATAGATGATAGCCTGAATTTTAAAAAGGTAAATGACCTGATAGACATTTCTCCAAGGAGAGATTAAAAATGGCCAGTAAGAGATACAAATGGTCAGTTTGCTCAACTTCATTGATCATTATATAAATAAGAAGCAAAACCACAATCAGGTTCTAATTAACATTTACTAGGTTGGGTATAATAGAAAATACAGACACTAACCAGCATTGGCTGTGACATGGAGAAACTAGAACTCTCATACATTCTTACTGGGACTGTAAAATGTTGCAGCTATATTAAAAAACAATCTGGCAGTTATGTAAAATGTTTAACATAAAATTAACATATTAACCAGAAATTTAAGTCCTTGTTATGTACCTAAGGTAAATGAAAGTATATGTACGTAGAAAAACTTGTATGTAAATATTTATAGCATCATTATTCATTAGCCAAAAAGTGAAATAACACATAACTTGTGGTATATCTATAAAACTGAATAGTATTTGGCAATAAAAAGTAATGAAGCTCTGATACATTCTACAATGTGGATACAACTTGAAAATATTTTGCTATATAACAGACACTTGTTTCTTTCACAAATGAAAAGCAAATATTATATGATTCAATTTATATAAAAGAGAATGAATAGGTAATAACATTGAGATATAAAGTAGTTATTGTTTACCTCAGGAGAGTCAAATTGGGAGACAGAATGAAGAATTGCTGCTAATGACTTCTGGGTTTACTTTTGTAGTGATGAGTATGTTCTAAAGTTAGATTGCAGTTATGGTTGCATAACAAATCTGCATATATGGTAAAAGCTAAATTTTACAGTTTAAATGAATGAATTGTATGGTTTGTAAATTACATATCAATAATGCTCTTTTTAAGATAGCCATTATGTAATCTATAGTTGAAGTGACATTAATAGTCCCCAATCGATCAAATAGTGCATCAATTTTGAGCATAGCATCCTGTACTTTAATTATCTGTGATTACATATAGAATTTACTGTTCCTTCTACTTAGAAATAAGATCGAGGGGGAAATTATGAATTCTGAGAAGTTTGACTAATTTCTTATTTTACCATCTTACCATTATTCTGTCTTAATCTCAAACATTTCCATTAATTTTAGAAATCTTTGCCCTAATTTAATTGTTTCTATATAGACAATCAAATTGGTTCTATGTGTTTTTTAGTGAAGAACATCTACAATTTCTCTTAGCCCAAATATATCTCTTCTGTACATGCCATAAAATAGATAAATTGGACTACATCAAAATGAGCAATATTTTTTCTTTTGCTGTAAACAGTAGCACTAGAAAGTGTTCTCAGACTCTTATCAGTACTTCTGGAGTTATTCTTCTAGGAGATTATGAAGAATGCTGATATATATACATGTATATATATATATATACGTATATATATATATATATATATATATATATATATATATATATATACATATATATATATATATATATATTTTTGATTTTGGGTTTTCCCCACCATCAGATCTCATAGTGACCACTAGAACTGACTTTCTAAAGTTTCCTATTTGTCTGAAATTTTTTAGTTGGAATCCTTCCATTATGCTTAACAAAACTTTTGTTTAATTGTATAACATGGACTCTGTAAATGTCCAACTTAATAGGTATCCGTAGTGGTAGAGCTCAATAATTTTATTTTTAACAAATCCTTAGGGAATTCCAGTGTATGTTAGTATTTAAGAAGAGTCAGTTTAGCTTAATTTGTATATATCACTTGAGGTTCCTTCGGTGATTTATTCAAGAAAAATTCCATAAGACTCTTTAGCTAGATTAGAATCATAAGGTGGCCTCTCTGGTAATCTTCATTTTTCTCTTCAGTAATTTTCAATATCTTTAATATGCCAGGAATGAGAATATCATTCATTCCTCTTTCAAAAATTCTAATATTTGTTGTTATATAAATTAATCACTTCTAGGTTGTTAGTGAATTTCTGTATTTTTGTTTTTTTCTAAAACATTTTTATAAACGTATAATGCTTAACATATGCATATTATTGACATATAATAGTCTTAAATTTTCTCTTCCTTGCGGTAAATTGCAGCCTTTTTGAATCTTTCTAATCTTTAACTTGCTTTATCAGTTATTTTCACCATATAAGAATATCTTCCAATTTTTTTTAGCCTTTGGCTTGCTTCATTTGGCCAATAGTAAGAAGTATTCATAACTTTTACTAACTGGAAACAAGTTGGCATTTGGTATTAATATTAATGTAATAGTATAGCATAGCATATGAAAAGTATACATGTATATACTTAAGAAGGTTATTGGCTTGTAGTTCTTGCCATAAAAATCTTTATTTTAGAGTACTGTAAACAAGTATGATTGTGTAACACTGTAGTGTTATGCCCTTAGCTTCTTTAAACTACTCCAAGATCTTGAAGAAAATGTGAACATTTTGACACACCCTTTCTGCATCTTTTCTCAAGATGTTTTCTGGCCTCTCTATGAATTAGTTTCTGAGGTAGATCAGATAAAAGCTGTCTCCCAGAATTTCAAGTCTAGATAGCTTGGCAAGGAACCCAATTCCTTCTCTTTGGAAATAACATAAGTTTTCTATAGTATATATTAACACAAAGACAAATTTTGGTCCTGGAAAAAAACTTAATCTCGCAAAATAATTAAATTTAACACCTTCATGCAATGGAGTTCGTAAAGATGCTGCTGATTAAATAGTTCTGGGTCTCTCATTATCGCTCAAAGAACTTTTTATAAATGCTAAGAGTATTTTTGGCTTTCAAATTTAGGTTATAGGAACCCCGAACCAATTAAACCTCAATTATTTTGGATCAAGTCAACCAAAATATTAATTTATTTGTGAATTGTATTTGTGTATTTACTTTAGAAGGAAAAGAAAAATATTCTTGTTAAAAACTTGTTTTATTATTTAGCTGAGTAAAAAACAAACTAAACAAGTAGATAAGCAGCAAAAACACCAACTAGCATATTATACTATGAGGTCAGTATGTCCTTTGGAAATTCACATCTTCTCCAAATCCAATTATAGAAAATCACTCTTAATAATAATATGATTGCCTCAATTATCAAGACAGCACAGAATGATATTAAGTAAAATCTACTTGTTAAGCAGAAAAGTATTTAAATAGTTTAGAAACAGGTTAAAGTATAAAGAATTGTGGTTAAACACACAAATTCTGTTAAGTAGAGAAATCCAGTCTGTTAACATTTGCACTGCTTTAAATATGACTGTATCACAAAGCAAGAATCACTTCATTATATGGAAGCATTAAACATTTATTTCAATTTTGTTGAGGTATTGTGTTTTGTAGAAATAGAGGTATGCTGCACGTGGGAGGAGGTATGACAGAAGAAAAACACAGACAAAATAGTTTGAGATGTATACTACTCTTTGTTTAAAAGGTGGGACATCTACCTAAGTAAGTTGAGAAATTTTTGAAATAAAGTAGGAACATTTATTAATTCCATCTTCGTTTTATGGAGAGTACATTTTCTATTTATTTAGGTTCCCATAAAAAAGTGAGTACATTTTAGTAGAATAGACAGTTGAAATGCTCTATTTCTTTGACCTTTAAAGTATTTTCAACTGTGAACAGCTGGCTACTCTGCCCCTTTCCCAGAGGCTGCTTAGACTGTAAACAGAAGGCAAAGTAGAATTGAAGCCAATCTAATTATGGAATATTGAAAAGGTCAAATCATTGCCCTGGGCTACAAAATAGTAAGATCTTCATTTAGAAGAATGCCAAATGTCCTAGATAGTAAATGGAACAGAAATACTTACATTTTTTATAGAATTAGTATTTGGAAGAAATTCCTTGTATATAAATTTCTGGTCTAGCAAAAGTATTACAATGCTGTTCATAATTGTCCTGAAAAGCAGGAGGAGCATCTACCACAAACCATATTAAAAACAAATTGCCTAGTTAAGGACAATGTATTTTATGTATAACGTATTTCAGTTAGAGTTCAGTCAGAGATGCAGAATCACTGAATGTTAAAGACTAAGAGGCTTATATAGGGTTTAGATCTTAGGAAATTGAAAAAATTAAAGATTTCTGAAAAAGGCTGTTATCTCTGTATCTGGTGATATGTCTGATGTTGCTTATTCAGCAGAGCCAAGGGTTGGGAAAAATCTGGATGTCAAACAGGGGAGTGTGAATAAAATGAATCCTGTGAGGAAAAAACAAAACAAAACTGGAATTCACAAGAACAGATAGAACATACAAGGACTAACTGATATCCATGTCTGCCTTTTGTCATCTTTATCCTCAACAACATGATTAACCTGCAGAATGAGTTGCTGTGGTTGCCATGCAGCTATACACATGCATGCTTGGCTCAGCACTTGGAGAAGTTGAAGGGTGGAAATCTGACAGACTTGGGAGAGTTGTGAGACCACCTGCAGCCCTGTGTCAAGTAGGTGAGCCAGAAGATTAGCAGCAACATGCACAATCAGCTGTGGGACCCGGGGCCCTGCACCAACATTCAGACATAATGTTTTTTATTTTATTTACACCTTCCAAATTTCATGCATATTACTCTTGTAGCAAACTCAAACCTAGAACTATACGTCTTTTAAGTTTAGCTAGCTTGACACATTGTCAAACCGCCATGATCACTCAGTAGAAGCATTTGCTAAGGGCACTGAAAGCGTCAGAAAACTATACACTATGTTATGTAATATGAGGGGTTTTGAAGTTCATATGAATGCTTCTGACATTGTTTTAACTCTGTCTCTCATTTGTAGGACATTTAAGAGTTAGGTGCATTCTATATGGAAAGCAAATTGAAGAAATTTTTATTGGGAAATTAAGTAATTGGACTGAAATAAAAATATATCTCTCAGTGCTAAAGACAGCTGAAAAAGAAGGCCGAGCATGGTGGCTCATGCCTGTAATCCTAGCACCTTGGGAGGCAAAGTTGGGTGGATCACGAGGTCAGGAGTTCAAGACCAGTCTGGCCAACATAGTGAAACCCTGTCTCAACTAAAAATACAAAAAGTTAGTTAGATGAGTGGTGTGTGCCTGTAATCCCAGGTACTTGGGAGGTTGAGGCAGGAGAATCACGTGAACCCAGGAGGCAGAGATTGCAGTGAGCCGAGATTGCCCCATTGCACTCTAGCCTAGGCAACAGTGCAAGACTTCGTCTCAAGAAAGAAAAAATTGCAGAGTCAGGTTAAATCTACTCATTTTGCCTGATACATCCTGTAGGAATCCCCATAATGAATTTCATGTTAATAGATTACTAGTGAGTCTGCATGTGATGAGAAACACATAGCAGAGGAAACAGACATATTTGGAGCAGATTCCCTGAGAAGAAAATTTTAGCTATCTGATAGTAAATATCCAGTGACCAATCATCTTGTCATTCAGTTGAATTTCTGAAAAGTCTTTTTAGTTACACTTGAACTGTTCCTTCTGATTTTTTTTTTAAATAATGTCATAATTTCAGCAAGTGGTTCACAGTCCAAACCCAACTGAGGAGTTTACTTTTTAAGACTGATTCGGTTGTCTTGTTATATGATTTATATTGATGCCCATATTTAGTAATTAACATGCACTTCTAACAGTATCATAGATGTCACAAAAAGCCCACATAAACTTTACTGTTTAGGTAACTGGCATAAAATGCTCTCTTTGCCGGGCGCAGTGGCTCAAGCCTGTAATCCCAGCACTTTGGCAGGCCGAGGTGGGTGGATCATGAGGTTGAGAGATCGAGACCATTCTGGTCAACATGGTGAAACCTCGTCTCTACTAAAAATACAAAAACATTAGCTGGGCATGGTGGCACGTGCCTGTAATCCCAGCTACTCAGGAGGCTGAGACAGGAGAATTGCTTGAACCCAGGAGACGGAGGTTGCAGTGAGCCGAAATTGCGCCATTGCACTCTAGCCTGGGTAACAAGAGCGAAACTCCGTCTCAAGAAAAAAAAAAAAAAAAAAAAAAAAAAAAAGTTCTCTTTGTGGTAACTGTCATGGGGAAAGGTTAGAAATGACTGATCTGGCTTTTCCCCTCCAGTTATTTTCACATGAATTTGAACTTGCCAGTCTTGTTCATTAAAAAAAAATAGATCATAGCCCATGGTAACCCAGTGGGTGATCAATTAATTAAAATTAATTACATTGGACTGAATTAGAATGGCTTGAGGAAAGTAGGCTTTGCTTCCTCTGATTTCAAAGCCCACAAAACTTCTTTGAAAACTATCAGAGTAACTACAGTATTGACTTCTCCAGTTATCACCAGAGAGCCATACCCTGTTGCATTAGTTCTTCAGTTCCAGACCATGTGTACACACACACACACACACACACACACACACACACACACACACAGAGAGAGAAGCAGAGGCTGAAAGAGACAGAGAGATCCTGATTTAGGTTTTATGTTGCTATCCTTTACTTTATATCATTTTATCAAGCTAGCCAGTTTTGAGAACTTCCTTGAGAACATTGAAAATTTTTATAAAGTTTTTAGAAAAAAATAGGATTTTTCTCTTTAAAGGTGCATTTAATCACTAGCAAATATCATCTGTGTAATCCATTTCAACATCTCAGTCATTGAAACTATGACGTCATAATTAGGACATATTTTATTCAATTTATCCAACAGATGTCATGCCACATACTTGAAATATTTAGGATTTTAGCTTGCCACATTCAGATTGTGTATGCATGTGTATATCTGCATGTTTTTACATAATGCACATATACTTGAAATATTGCTTAGTTGTGAAGTTTTAACAGAGCAATTTTTGAATCAATTGCAGTTTTAATTATTTTGTGTAAGGTAGTTTAGTACGTTCTCTAGCCAGAAAGACATGAATGGAGTTCTTTGGGAAGCTTTACATTTTGCTATATTTTTAGTGTCTGAAAACATAAAAGGTATAAGAAATTTTAAAAATTGAAATAAAAAATCATGAAAAAACAAGCTAACACCAGCTTTTGATAGACCTACATTTTAAAACACCCCTTTCTGTTTTTTATTTCTGTTTCTTTCTTTTAATGCTTCTTCACTTTTCCGGGATATACATGAAACCACTGGCCAGTATTTCTTCAGTCTTTATTTTTCCATGTAGTTATTAATTGTTGGGTATGTACTTTTTGTCTGTTTAAAAGTGATTTATTAAAATTATCTTATTTTCACAATTCAAAATAGCAGTGACAAATTCAGATATTTTTTAAAAGGACTTGAATATTGTGATCTTCAGTGTATCTATTTTAGGGGGCACTTCAAGCCCAGTAATACTGTGGCTACTGTGAGCAATTATATGCCAATAAACTGAAAAATCTAGAAGAAATGGAGAAATTCCTAGACACATACAAACTACCAGGATTGAAACAGAAGAAAATCTATAAACTACATAGACCAATAACAAGTAACAAGGTAGAAACCGTAATAATATCCCTGATAAAGAAAAGCCTGGACCCAATGACTTCACTGCTGAATTCTACCAAACATTTAAAGAAGAACTAATACCAATCCAACTCAAACTATTTAAAAAAAATAGAGATGGAGGCAATACTTTCAAATTCATTCTATTAGGTCAGTATTACCCTGATAGCAAAACCAAAGACACAGTAAAAATAGAAAATTACAGACCAATATCTCAGATAAATATTGTTGTAAAAATCCTCAACAAAACACTGAAAAGCCAAATTAAACAATGCATTAGAAAGATCATTCATCTTGACCATGTGAGATTTATCCCAGGGATGCAAGGATGGTTCCACATATGCAAACTAATCAATCTGTTACATCATATCAACAGAATGAATAATCATATAATTTCAATTGATACTAAAAAATCATTTGATAAAATTCAACATTTCAACATCCCTTTATGATATAAACCCTTATAAATCTAGAGATTGAAAGAGCATAACTCAACATAATAAAAGTCATATACAACAAACACACTAGTGTCATACTCAATGGGGAAAAACTGAAAGCCTTTCCTCCACAGTCTGGAAGATGGCAAGGATGCCCACTGTCATCACTGCTATTCAATGTAGTACTGAGATTCTGAGCTAGAGCAAGCAGATAAGAGTGAAATATAAAGGTCATTTAAATTAGAAAGGAAGAAGTCAAATTATCCTTGTTTGCTGATGACATGATCTTATGGTTGGAAAAACTTAATGACTCCACAAGAAAACTATTAGAACTGTTAAACAAATTTAGTAAACTTGCAGGATTGAAAACCAATATACAAAAATCAGTAGCATTTCTATGTGCCAACAGTGAATAATGTGGAAAAGGAATAAAAAAGCAATCCCATTTACAATAGCCGCACATAAAATTAAATGCCTAGGAATTAATCAAAGAAGTAAAAGATATTTATAATCAAAACTATCAAACACTGACAAATTGAAGAGGACACCAAAAAAATGAAAAATATTTCATGTTCATGAATAGAAATAATTATTATTATTAAAATATCCATACCATCCAAAGTATCCTACAGAATCAATGCAATCTTATCAAAATACCAGTGAAATTATTCACTTAAATAAAAAAAAATCTTAAAATGTATATGAAACTACAGAAGACACAGAAAAGCCAAAGCTGTTAAAAGCAAAACAAAACAACAGGAAGAATCGCTTTTGCAAAGGATACAATCAACAAAGGGAAGAGACAGCCCACAGAATGGGGAAAACATCTGCAAGCTACCTATCTGACAGTGAATTAATAACCAGATTATATAAGGAGCTCAACCAACTTTAAAGGAAAAAAGTATAATAATCCCATCAAAAAATGGGCCAAATATTTGAATAGGTATTTCTCAAAAGAAGGCATACAAATAACAGGCATATTAAAAAGTGCTCAAAATCATTAATCATCAGATAAATGAAAGGCTAAAACTGTTTCAGGAGACAAATGGGGACCTAATATATTGATAAAAGGGTTAATTCATCAAGAACATATAATGATCAAAGCTCCAAAATATATACATATTTACAGAATTAAAGGGGAAAAACGACAGTTCATTAATAAGAGTTGCAGACTTTAATACACCACTTTCAATACTGGAAAGAGCATCCAGACAGAAAATAAGTAGGGAAATAGAGGATGTGAAAAACTTTATATAATTCAATTGGACCTAACAGTCGTGTAGAACATTCCAACAAACAACAGCAGAATATACATTTTAGTCCAATGCACACAGGACATTCTCTAGGATAGACCATAGGTTAATCACAAAACAAATCTTAAGAATTTAAAAAATAGATCTGTTTTAGTTCTTTGTAAATTCTGGATATTAGCCCCTTGTCAGATGGGTAGACTGCAAATTTTTTTTCCCATTCTGTTGGTTGCTGATTCACTCTACTGACTGTTTCTTTTGCCGTGCAGAAGCTGTGGAGTTTGATTAGGTCCCATTTGTCTATTTTGGCTTTTGTTGCCAATGCTTTTGGCGTTTTGGTCATGAAGTCCTTGCCTACGCCTATGTCCTGGATGGTTTTGCCTAGATTTTCTTCTAGGGTTTTTTATGGTGTTAGGTCTTCTGTTTAAGTCTTTAATCCATCTGGAGTTAATTTTAGTGAAAGGTGTCAGGAAGGAGTCCAGTTTCTGCTTTCTGCACATGGCTAGCCAGTTTTCCCAACACCATTTATTAAACGGGGAATCCTTTCCCCATTGCTTGTTTTTGTCAGGTTTGTCAAAGATCGGATGGTTGTAGATGTGTTGTGTTGCCTTCGAGGCCTCTGTTCTGATCCATTGGTCTATATCTCTGTTTTGGTACCAGTACCATGCTGTTTTGATTACTGTAGCCTTGTAGTATAGTTTGAAGTCCGGTAATGTGATGCCTCCTGCTGTTCTTTTTGCTTAGAATTGACTTGGCTATGTGGGCTCTCTTTTGGTTCCATATGAAGTTTAAGGTTTTTTTTTTGTTTGTTTGTTTTTTCTCCAGTTCTGTGAAGAAGGTCATTGGTAGCTTGGTGGGAATACCATTGAATCTGGAAATTACTTTGGGCAGTGTGGCCATTTTCACGATGTTGATTCTTCCTAACCATGAACATGGAATGTTTCTCCATCTGTTTGTGTCCTCTTATTTCGTTGAGCAGTGGTTTATAGTTCTCCTTGAAGAGGTCCTTTACGGTCCTTGTTAGTTGTATTCCTAGGTATTTTATTCTCTTTGTAGCAATTGTGAATGGCAGTTCGTTCTTGATTTGGCTCTCTTTAAGTCTGTTACTGGTGTATAGGAATGCTTGTGATTTTGCACGTTGATTTTGTATCCTGAGACTTTGCTGAAGTTGCTTATCAGTTTCAGGAGATTTTGGGCAGAGACAATGGGCAAAGGATATGAACAGGCACTTTACAAAAGAAGACAAACAGGAGGCCAACAAACATATGAAAAAATGCTCATCATCACTGGTCATTAGAGAAATGCAAATCAAAACTACATTGAGACACCATCTCACACCAGTTAGAATGGCGATCATTAAAAAATCTGTAGACAACAGATGCTGGAGATGATGTGGAGAAATAGGAACACTTTTACACTGTTGGTGGGAGTGTAAATTAGTTCAACGATTGTGGAAGACTGTGTGGCGATTCCTCAATGACCTAAAAATAGAAATCCCATTTGACCCAGCAATCCCATTACTGGGTATATATCCAAAGGATTATAAATCATTCTTCTATAAGGACACATGCACACGAATGTTCATTGCAGCACTGTTTACAATAGCAAAGACCTGGAACCAACCCAAATGCCTATCCATAATAGACTGGACAGGGAAAATGTGGAACATATACACCATGGAATATTACACAGCCATCAAAAACGATGAGTTTGTGTCCTTTGTAGGGACATGGATGAACCTGGAAACCATCATTCTCAGACCCAAGAGCAGAAAATCAAACACTGTATGTTCTCACTCATAGGCGGGTGTTGAACAATGAGAACACATGGACATGGGGAAGGGAGCACTACACACTGGGGTCCGTTGTGGGGAAATGGGGGAGAGACGAGGGTAGGGAGGTGGGGAGAGAGAGCATGGGGAGAAATGACAGATATAGGTGAGGGGAAGGAAGGCAGCAAATCACACTGCCATGTGTGTACCTATGCAACAATCTTGCATGTTCTTCACATGTACCCCAAAACCTAAAATGCAATTAAAAAATAAATTAATTTTTAAAAAAAGAATTTAAAAAATAGTCAAATCATGCAAAGATTTTCCACTTACGATGGAACAAAACCAGAAATCTATAACAGAAAAAACTTGAAAAATTCACAAACATGTACAAATTAAATACATTCTTAATGACCAATAAACCAAAGATTGATTAAAAATTACAAGATTGATTTAAAAAAATGAGATGAATGAAAGCAAAACAGAACATACCAAAATATGCAACACAGCATAAGTATTGCTGAGATAAATTTATAGCTATAAACGCTTATATTAAAAAGAAAAATCTTAAATAACCTAAAAATTCACACCTTAAAGAACTAGAAAAGAATAACATAAACCTAAAGCTAGAAGAAATAAGGCAATAATAATGATATAAGTGAACATGATAAAATAGAAATATAAAACAAATGTAACCAAGTGTTATTTTTGTAAAGATCAATAAATCAACAAACTTTGAGCTATATTAAGAGAAAAGATTAAAGTTACTAAGCAAAGAAAGGATATTAGGAACATTATGACAGATTTTACATAAATAAAAGGGACAATAAGAGTGTACCAAAAATTTGAATAAACTAGATAAAATGGAAAAATTCTTAGACATGCACAACCTACCAAGAGAGAATTATAAAGAACTGGAAAGTCTGAGGAGAGCTACAGTGAGTAAGGAATTGAAAAAGTAATCAAAATCCTCCCTACAAGAGCATGACCTGGACTATATAGCTTCGTGGGTAAATTTTTTCACATACTTAAAGAAGATATTATATATATATTCATTATTTTAGCTGTGGGATTGTCATATCTGGCATTTATATGTTGTGGTATATTCTGTACCTAGTTTGTTGTCCGATTTTATCATAAAAGAGTTTTCAATTTTGCCAGATGCTTTTTCTGCATCTATTGAAGTGATCATGTGATTTTTATCCTTTATTTTCTTAATGTAGTTTATGCACATTTATTGAATTGTGTATATGGTCAACTATAGTTGTATCTCCATGATAAATTCCCCTTGATCATAGTGGATAATACTTCTTGTGTGATTTTGAATACAATCTGCCAGAAATTTGTTGAGGATTTTTACATGAATTTTCATCAGGGATATTGGGGTACAACTCATGTTAAGTATACTTACCACAAAATGAAAACAAGACACCAGAATACTTTGGAAGATGTCATATATTATTATTTTGATTGAAGTGATAGTATTATATGTGTTTTCATATGCCCAAGCTCATCAAATTGTACACATTAAATATGTACAATTATTTTTATATCAATTGTGGCTTAACCAAGCTGTTAAAATTTAGAAAAACCAAATCTATTTAACCATGAGTATGATAAATGTAAATGCTAAAATTAGAAGACTGTGTTTTATAAAATCAAACTCTTTTTTCGCAAAGACAATATAACACTGATTCTTTTCAATCCTTTTCAAACTCTCCCAAAAAATTCAGGAGGAAGGGATACTTCTTAACTTATTTATGTGATCAGCGTTAATTTCATATCAAAGCCAAATATTCTACTAGAAAACTACAAACCAATATCCCTGTGAATTTTGATGCAAAAAATGTCAATGAAATGCTAATAAATCAAATTCAAAAGCGTTTTTAAAGGAGTATGCACTATACCGTAATGACTCATTCCTATGCAAATAAGTATTTTGAAACTCATTAAAAGCTGAAAACCTTTCTTGGGCTAATTATTAATACTGTAAGTCCTCATTCAGAAAAACTTTCTCACTATTCAGTGGATGAATAATTATGGATAATAAAATCACGTCATCTCTAAGTAAAGGAATATCTAATGCCTCTTTACAACACAGAAATCAGTTCTCTAAAAGAATTATCAACTTAGCACTACATAACATATATTTGTGATAACTTCCAGATGGGATATCAGTGTATAGAATGTTGTTAGTGATCATTTTAACATTTATACTAAGAAGTTAGCTTTGGCTTTATAATCAAAGGAGAGACCCATTAACTTGTACATTAACGATTTTAAACTCCAATACTGTATTTCAGCTTATCCTTCATACATCAAAATGTCTTATCTAAAATAGCCCCTTTTCCAATGAGCACCCTGATTTTTACTGTAACTACAAAGGAGCTTTTGGTTGTTTTACTTTCCTCATTAATAAACATGTGATTCAAACATTCACAAAATAGTGAAGTAAAATTAGTGTATTTTTTACTAATAGTCTCATAGGCAACTTAGGAAGTAGAGGATGTAACTGATTCTAATACTAGCCTCACAGCAATCAGAGAGAAAATAAATTAGCAAAAAGTGAATTGGGATACAGTGACCATTGGCATTTTATGCTTCTGTATTCTCTGGCTGAGAACACGTGTTATAGAAATAATGTCTTTTAGTAATACTAACTTGAAGGGTTCTTTTTGGCTCAATTCATATTGAAAACATCTTTTTAACCCACAATACACAGGCATGAAATTATGATTAATTGTCATAATACATATGCTCTATTTTACTTTAGCAGATCTTTATAATCAAATGCTTCATTATTTTTCCAAAGATAAAATGTTCCTAAGTGTTCCCTACCTCTCTAATCTGTCCTGAGATGATAAATGCCTTTCATATAACTTTGTTGACATTCAGTCTCATTCATTGCTTTGTCATCAATTGGATCTCTTATTTTCTCCATAGACCATGTTATTTATTTAAAGCAATGATTAGAATATCTGGGGAGATTTATTGGAAGTCTGTTCTTTGATGTATTTTCTTTGGAAACTGACAATGTATTCTACAAATACTACCATTGCATGAGGAGGTAAGAAAAGTTATCTTGCCTGTCATAATTTATTTGTACTCACCTGGGCTACTTTCATCCATCACAAAGATATATTTGTTGAGCTCCTACAACAGAAGACATCTTAAGGGTGACAAGGGTTAATGAAACATAAAGAAGAGATAATCTTGTCTTTCCTGGTTTTTCCAATGCTGTGATATAGTTTCTGTGAATACCATACCTGTAATTCCAATGACAGGGATATAAAAAAATAAATCAGCAGTTTCAAAGCAATTAGGTCACATTTTTACTATTCCATAGTAAAAATGGCAAGAAAATTGTTTGCGGAATTAATTATGGGTTGACTGGACAAATGAATTCATCCACATGGTTGCTCCAGGAAGGCTTATGCACAGATTCATACATAAAAGTGCATATACAGCATTAATAGAGTATAGTGATGTGATAGTTAATATTGAGTGTCAACTTGATGGAATTGAAGGATGCATAGCATTGTTCCTGGGTGTATGTATCTGAGGGTGTTGCCAAGGGAGATTAACATTTGAGTCTGTGGACTGGGAGAGGCAGACCCACCCTCAATCTAGGTGGCCACCATCTATTCAGCTTCCAGTGTGGCTAGAATAAAGCAGGCAGAATAAATTGGAAAGAGCAGACTTGCTGAGTCTTACAGCCTTTATCTTTCTCCTGTGCTGGATGCTTCCTGCCCTCAAACATCAGACTCTAAGTTCTTCAGTTTTTGGACTCTTGGACTTACACCAGTGATTTGCCAGGAGTTCTCGGGTCTTTGGCCACAGACTGAAATCTGCATTGTTGGCTTTTCTACTTTTGAGGATTTGGGGCTCCTACTGGCTTCCTCTTTCCTTACCTTGCAGATTGCCTATTGTGGGACTTCATATTGTGGTCATGTGAGTCAATTCTCCTAATAGACTGCCCTTCATATATATGCATATCCTATTCATTCTGTCCTTTAGAGAACCCTGACTAATAGAAGTGACCAGAAATGAGAGGACAAAAATCCCTTGGCTAATCACTTATTTTCTATAATTCGATTTTCTCCTCTGTAAAATGAAGATGATGTTTCCTACCTTTTATATCACTCAAGATTGTTACCTTTATGAGACAAAATAAATGTCAAAAAATTGTGTACATCTGTTTTTAAGGCTTTATATAAGTGCTGGTCTTACCTTTTAATTTCTTTTGCTTTATACATCAAATATATGTATGTGTACCAATAATTTTAAATTATATTTTTCCTGGAAGTATTATGTAATAGGCATTGGCATCATGAAGGAAATGATAATTCAGTCATGCTCTGTTTAGGCATTTATTAAGAAATAGGCATAATATTAATGCATTTGTTAAAAAATATTTTTTGAGCACCTCCTAAATTCCATTGTTGTAGGTGCAGGAAATATGTAAATAAATACAAACAACAAATGCCTGCCTTTGTTATCCTTATGTTCTTGTTGAAAAAGAAATAAAACAAACGTAAATTTTGCAGGATGTTGGTAAAGAAAAAATGTTCTATGTATAAAATTACGTTCTATGAATAAAAAATTAGTCATGTGCAAATATAATGGAGGGATAATGGAGAACACTCACGATTTTAAGTAGGATAGTCAGGGAAAACGTAATTGAATATATATGATATTGGAAGAAATAAAGAGATGATGGAACACATCATGTAGATAACTAAGGGAATAATAATCTAGGCGAAAGAAAGATTGTGTGTGCACAAAGGCCCTTAAGCATGAAGATTTTTCTAAAAACAGCAACAATATTGGGGCAATTGCAGTGAGAAAGCAAGGGAGAAAAAAATGACAAGATTGGAAAGCCAAAGAGTTTAATAATTTATAAGCCAGTGTACAGCTTTAGCATTTACCGTGAGATAGGAAGCCACACTGCGTTGTTTTTGTTTCAAAAGTATCACTTTCATTACGTTATGAATACAGTAGAGGTGAGGGGTAAGGGTGAAAAAACGCTGAGGAAGTAGGATGATATAATCATACAGGGCAGAGATGATGGTGACTTAGACCAGAGTGGCAGAAATGGAAGTGGTGAGAGTGAATGGTCATAATTTAGACATTTTGTTGAGAGTAGAGCCAATGGGATAATTCATTGATCGACTAGGATATATGGATTGAATGAAAGAAAAAAAAGTTGAGAATGTTTTCAAGATTTCTTTCCCAGGTAACTGGTAAAATGCAGTCAGTAGCAGACAGGAAAAATGGTAATATAAAATATTGTTTTTAGATGGGGACGTATTAGGAGTTTGGTTTTAGATATCTATTGGAGATTCATATTAGATATATAAGCAGAGAAACCAAGTTGAAAGTTGTATCTATGAGGATGGAGTTTAGGAAAGTATTTCTAGCTGGATATATGGATTTGGGAATCATCAAGATGTAGGTATTGTTTAAAGCCAAGAGACAAGGTGAGACCACCAACAGTTATTGTGTATAGGGACAAATATCTACATTTTGAGCTTTGGGACACTACAAACTTAGAAGGTTATGAAAATAAGGGGTAATGAGAAAAGGAAATTGAGAAGGATCAGCTTAAAAGATAAGAGCGAATGCAAGAACTTTTAAGATACACAAGACAACTGAAGGTGTTTAGGGAGGATACATGTTCAACTTTGTCAAGGGGAATATATATTTTATACCACATATGTTATTTATATTTGGAGAAGTGTATCATAAATTACCAGAAATGATAACTGAATAATAATAATAACCTATTTTATTGAGTACTTTTAATTTAATGGCAAAATAATTAGTGCTTTATATGTGTAATCTAATACTTAGAGAACCACAATGGATGAATTATTACTTCAGTTTTTTAGGTAGTTAAAATTATCTCTACAAGAAACATCTATTAAAAAAAACCATACTTCTATTTTTATTCTAAGACAGTTTCAATAAGCTTTCAGTTCTAATGACATTATTTTAAATAACAAATATGTCCTGATACCCCTTTCACTGTGTTGAAAGTTAATATAACCTCTGCACACATAATCACACATAATCAAAACGTCAATATAATGCCTCCTACACAGCTTAAAGGAGAATTTTTAAATGTCATGATAAAATAAGTATTTTAATATGTAGTTACTTGGACTCAACTACAATAGATGACACAAGTATGCTTGAGTTTTTCTAAAATTTCCTAAGTTATTTTCTAAGCACAAACAGCAAGAGGAGCACTGCAGGTAACTGGTACTAACAATATTTTTATTGGTTCGTGTACTGGAACTAAGCAATTTAATCTTATTTTAGAAACTTCCGACTTGGAAAGGCTCTAACCTTAGAGGCTGAATATTAAAGATAAAGTATGAATGTCATGAAGTTTTATTGAATGTCATGGCCAGGGTAAATTAAAATCTTTTAAGTTTGTTTTATTTCTACTTTTTTCTTTTAATTAGTAATGATATGGGCAGTTCTGAAAAGTGCCTATCTAAAAGGCTGATTGTGCCAAGATTCATGAATATCTGGAGGAAAAAGGTATTCCCAAATGAAGCCTTTCTTTGTAAGCAGCCATGATCTCTTTATTTGATACTATCTTGTATCAACAAATTCAAATGTTTACCTTACATAACTGTCATAATGTAGATGATTTACAAGTTGAGAATTATTTCTAAGAGGTACCAATATCAGTGTCTGAAATACTGAAATCATCAAATGGTAAAGCTCAGATGACATTTTATCTAGCCAGTATAGCTGTTTTGTTGTTGTTGTTGTTGTCATCGTTGTTGATGTTTTGGTTTTGTGGTTCAATCTAGAAACTACATGGCCATTGTTCTCACCCCTTCATTATATCCTGACCTTATTCTCCAGAATTTTGGAGAAGTGCTAGGTTATTATCTGTCCTTCAGGATAACCCTGGATGGCTGAAAGGATGAAAATATGATTAATAGAAACATAGGATCAATAAAGGGAGGCTTATTTGAGTAAAAGAACAAGTATTTTCATTTAGATCCAATGAGTGGCATTAACATATTCAAGCAATGATATCCAGTACACACGTGTAGATACAAAACTAGCACTTAGGAAGATCAAAGATCAAAGCTACAAGTTAAAAGCACAGAGATTATAGTTGAGGCCACAGGTATAAGAAGTATGTTGAAAGAGAGTGAAATGGTGACAAGAATAATTTGTGCAATTTGGGCTCATCATATTTTTAAGGAGACATAAATTTTCCAGAAAGATTTTTGAGAATAGTCAAAGCTGATATTAAAATGGTAGTTAAATCCTCTGTCAAAATTTAATATGAAATTTGGAGTTGTTTTGTTCTAGAGATGGGGCAATAATCCACTTCAATTAAGTTGAGTAGCAATTATAAGAAAGATACTAGTCAATTTTTGTATGTGGTTCATGTTGGAAGAAAGCTGAAAAATTTGTGTGTGGGCTAAAACTAAAATTGTTCAGACACACAAAAAAGTATTAAATAGCACTATAATAAAATATGGGAAACAATGAATAACAGAGAATAGAAACCATTAAACCTATTTCTTGAATGGCTTCCAGAAAAAAAAAATAATGAACTGTACTGTATGGTTGGAATTGGATCCCCCAAACCACTTATGATCTCTTCTATCTCTAAGGTTCTAGCATTCTTCCTCCTTCTTCCCTCTGTCTCATTATTCCTCTCTTTTCAACTGTTTTTGACAATGAAGTTGTCTTATGCATGGGAAAAACATAGATGTATCTTCAATTGGTTTGCTTGTTTGTTTGAGACAGAGCCTCACCTGTCACCCAGGCTGGAGTGCATGGTGCCATCTTGGCTGACTGCAACCTCCACCTCCTGGGTTCAAACGATTCTTCTGCCTCAGCCTCCTGAGTAGCTGGGACTACAGGCATGCATCAACATGTCTGGCTAATTTTTCTATTTTTAGTAGAGACAGTGTTTCACCATGTTGGCCAGGCTGGTCTTGAACTCCTGACCTCATGTTCCATCCACCTCAGCCTTCCAAAGTGTTGGGATTACAGGCGTAAGCCACCACAACTGGCCATGGCTACTATACATAACATACTTTTTTTTATCTACTATATATAGCATACTTGTAGAGAATTTTGGTATAAAATTCAAAATCTGCCTGACTCTTTAGAATAGATGAAAAATCAAAAGATGAATTGTCAAGAAAGTATTGACTACTTTTTGTCTACTAGCTGTGCAAACTTTCAGTTAAGAAAGAGTAACTTTGACAAATTAATGTGTTCAAATGTAAAAAAGTTCACTTTATGAGGTGTCAGTAGTGTTTCCAGAATACCTTCTCATGGTCTGATGCTTTCACCTAATACATTCAAACTTTTTTTTTTTTTTTTTTTTTTTTTTTTGAGACGGAGTTTCGCTCTTGTTACCCAGGCTGGAGTGCAATGGCACGATCTCGGCTCACCGCAACCTCTGCCTCCTGGGTTCAGGCAATTCTCCTGCCTCAGCCTCCTGAGTAGCTGGGATTATAGGCACGCGCCACCATGCCCAGCTAATTTTTTGTATTTTTAGTAGAGACGGGGTTTCACCATGTTGACCAGGTTGGTCTCGATCTCTCGACCTTGTGATCCACCCGCCTCGGCCTCCCAAAGTGCTGGGATTACAGGCTTGAGCCACCGCGCCCGGCCAACTTTTTTTTGAATACTTTGAATTTAGCATTCCATTTGAATTAGTTTATTATCACACGTGAAATAAGTAACAACAGATTAAAAACGTGTGCTAGAGACTTAGCAAGGATTGAACAATTGGATAAGCCATTTCCATAGACTTGTTATATTTTAACCTAAAACATAGTAAGGCTGCAGATATTGGCCTAGTTCCACTTGGCCTACCTGTAACCTTTAAGTAACCTTCAAGTTACCTCTAAGACAATACTAGCCTTGATTTCTCTGCACAGATTTAATGGCAGATAATGTTGCGAAATTCTGTTGTTATTTTCAAATATACAACAGGAATTTTGTTTGTACCTTCTGTGATGCATTCATAACAAATTAATACTAATTTGTTGCCTTTTTCCTCTGCAATAAGGAAGACCACTTTCTTGGACAGCTTGCTTGTTTTCTTGCATTATTAATTTCCAGGAATTGAAATGAATTAGGAAACTATTCTTGAGCTTACTAAAATATGTTCTTACCTCAAAGAGATAATTAACTTTCAAGCAAGCAAAAATCCTTATTGAAAAGTTAACGTCAAACATAAAATATACTTTTTTTCAAAATGTCTCAAAACTGTATTTGTGAAACATGCTGGGAATGCATTTGAAAGCTTTCTTAGATGTGATTTTTCTTGTTTGCTCTCTCTAAGATGAACCAGTATCTAGTCAACTTGAATGAGAAAGTCCCCTTTATCCTAAGAATCATCTTTACCATACAGATATCCCAAACCACATCTTATGGCATATTAAGGATATTCTTTTCCTTCAGAGAAAAAGAATCTGCTGTCTCAATGCCCAACCAAGAACCATTAGAAGAGGCTTTGTGAAATTATACCCATAAGCAAAAGGAATTCCAAAATGTTTAACAATGTATACTGTGAGGTTATAATTAATGGCAACATCCATAGTACCTTGAAAAAGTGCAAACCCTACCAAGAATGCCATTTGCTAAATGGAGACCTGCCTACAAGTTGAAAATACTGAGATTCATGAAAGGTGACATTTTTATGAAGGAGGAACATTTGGGAATATATCTAGGGTAGCAAATCTAGGACTAGTTCTACTGAATTTATATATTTTAATTGAACCAATGACATTGAATCTACTTAAAAAGGATTTTGAGATTACTCCCACCAAACACTAATACCAAATTCAATACAACTAAAATCATTTAATCTCTGCCTGAGACATATAATTTGAGAATTTGGTAGTCCCATTTGAATGAAATTGTGTTTTTTTTCAATGAGTTCCATATATGTTGTAAAAAACTGATCTGTAGGACAGGTGTGGTGGCTCATGCCTATAATCCCAGCTCTTTGGGAGGCTGAGGAAGGCAGATCACCTGAGGTCAGGAGTTCAAGATCAGCCTGGCCAACATGGTGAAACCCTGTCTCTACTAAAAATACAAAAATTAGCCAGGTGTGGTGGTGTAAGGATGTAAACCTAGCTACCCAGGAGGCTGAGGCAGGAGAATCACTGGAACCCGGGAAGCAGAGGTTATAATGAGCTAAGATCACACCACTGTACTCCATCCTGGACAACAAAGCAAGACTCCATCTCAAAATAATAATAATCTGTGCTAAAATGGTAATGGTAGCATTGATGTTCTGGTTCATATATCCAGTGAGACAGTCAAATAAATTTATTGCTTGGCATGGTTCCCTTTATGAACATGGGCTGACTCAGTATTTGGCTATGAATATCTCAATTTTCTTCAACGTAGGGTAGTCCATGTCATTATGTGCAAGATATCTAGTGAGTAAAACATGAATTTTGGTATATTATTTCTGCCTTAGCAGATATTAGAAACATTATGTATAAAAATTTACATTGGTGCTAATGCTTATTACAAATTTGGAAGGAAAACAATAAACTTTTACTTATACAAATGCTGGAATGTGAACATTTTGAAGAGGAAGACACACACAAAAAAGACATAGTTTTAATCTGCCCAAATAAGGTATAATGCCAAACTTAGTGGGACTGTAGATGTGGCAGCAGTTCTTAATATGGAGTTCCTTGACTTCCAGGGACACTACGAATGTTCAGTGTGTCTTTCTCAAAACTTTTTCTTATGTTGTATATGCACATGCATGCATAGTTATATTTACATGTTAAAGGTATTTTTAGTGAATTAGATTATACTCTACGCAATGATATGCAAACTGAACTTTTCACATAATGTTTTAGGCATACTAACTTTGTGTTCATTTATAAAAACAGACATCATAGATTTTAGTGGACCTATGGCAGTCAATTAGATGGATAGACCACAATTTATGAAATTAACTCCATAATGATGATCATATAGGTTGTTTCTGTTTTTTTTCTTTCATAATTTTAGATAATATTACATTGAATATCTATATCTATACCTATATTTATATTTCCAGTAGGATACTTTTCTAGATGTGCACTGTCTATATTAAGGAATATACCAAATTTTAAAAATTTTTGATAGCTATTATATAATTAACTTTCATAAATATTGAAATATATAACTTCATCACTAGTCTAATACATATCTTAAATCTCCACACTCCCATCTCCATCTCCAGGCATTATCATTCTTTTTAATATTTTTCTATGTAAAATAAATGTTTTAATTTGGATTCCATTGATTAATAATGAGTTGAAATTCACTAGTGAATCTGAACTCTGGAAATTCAGGCCATACCCAACCCAGCCTTATCTCTCTGTTACTTTGCAAACTACCTTTGACATTTTGTTGTTGCTTTTTCTGGCAAAAGGAAGATCAGTTGCTTAGGATTTTTTGATCCTTTAGATTGGCCCACTTTTAATGTGTTTGTCCTCTTTACAGAAGATGCACAGACTCTGTCTTCAGTATAATTCCTGCCACATGTTCAATGATAAGCCAGCTCTTGGCCTCAACATTGTAGTTCCCAACAACATTCCAGTATAGTATTGGGATTCATTGTACATTGTGCTGACATGAAGCCTGGTATATAGGTATAATTTGCCCTCAAAGTCTTAATTTTGCTGGAAAAGTGTAGAGACTATCAGAATCTGGATGAGGCTGAGGATAATGTAATTGTCCTGTGGGAAGGAAATTCCTAGGGTGAGAGACTAGGGGCTGAACTACTCACAGAAAATACCAATGTGATATTCATGGAGATTTTGCATCATGTAGTTTATGGAATGTAGCATAAAGAACTTCAAGCAGGAAGCAATTTATACATTCTCATTCCATATTCTTGAAAGTCACAATGTTAATACTTTCCTCCTCCTCAGCTCTACGTGAAATCATGGGCTGGCTAGTGGCAAGAAAACCTGTTTCACAATATATTAGCAAGGTATCATGGTCTAGATTTTTAATATAGCCCATTGCTCTAGAATATGAGCATACATAGCACATATTGAACTCTTCTCAGACTATAAGGCCACTACAGAAACACTGAGATTGAAAGCATTCCATTTTAATATCTTATACTGAGTTGAAAAAAATGTATTTTCAACATGGCCAAGAAAATATGAGTCTTGATATACAGCTACCAGTAAGTTTCCATGGTTTCAAAAATCTTATTTAACCTCTATTGTCAAAAGGTTTAAGGATACAAATAAATAGTCTCTGTTCTGAATAAGTTTGCAATTCACTTTGACAAACAGGCCAAGCATGGAGGATACAATTGGATGATGATTCTGTAGGAGTTGGCTCAAGATTAATTCTGACAGTTGGAATGCTGCTAAAACTTCCATTGATGGGACTTTTTTCTTTGGCTTTCTCTTGTCACTTGGGGTAGTCATACATGGCAGCATGTTCTAGACAAGGCCAAATAAGCTTCAGAAATCTTTGATGGCTGTACTAATCAGAATGAAAAGAATATTATTTTTTAGAAGGTATCAAATGTGAGAACTGATTACCAGTCGCTTTTGTGGAAATCCTGTAATTTCTGGTGAGAAATCACCTTCAAAGAGCTGAAAAATGCATATTTTTTCCTAAAGGTCACCTAACAATTACGTTACCAATTTTCCATGTAGAGTCTACCTACAAACCATCAAAAGAGAATGATTTCCCAAATTGCGCAGGCATGGTGCCTTTACAGCTACCCTTGTGTAGTAGAAAATGGCAGTTTCTGTAATCAGACGGACTTGTTTTCTTGCCCTATGTCTGCCTCTGACTAGTTAGGCAAGTTTGCATAGTGGTTTAGAGGACAGGTTCTAGAGACAAGCTGCCTGATTAATTTCAGACTTCTGTTTTGTCACTATATTTTGACATTGAGCAAGTTACTAAAACTTTATCTGCCTTAGTTACTTTACTTGCAAATGTTGTTGATGAAAAAGCAAAGCTTTGTAAAATATTTTAAGAGCTTTGTTTTAAGCCAGTGTGAGTGGCCATGGCTGGAGGATCTGTTTCTAAAAGTCCTGAGAAGTTAGTTTACAGTTTGGCTTTTCTACATTTTAGGAGACAGAAGTTACTGGCAAAGACATAAATCAGCATATGCAAGGTAAATGTTAGTTCAGCTCTGAAAGGTGGGATATTTCAAAGCAAAGGGGCTAAAAAGTTATAGATGAATTCAAAGACTTTTTGATTGGCAATTGGTTGAGAATAAAGCTAAAGATTTGAAGTCAGTAGAAAAACGTGTTTGAATTAACTATAAGAGGAGTGATGAAGCCAAGGTCCTTATTATATAGATGATGCCAGAATAGATGATAAATCTCTTTTTGGAGATCTTAAAGAGTGTGATATTCTTAGTTAATCTCTCCTAGATCTAGGAAAGGCCTATCTGCTTTAATGGAGATTCTCTACAGATGTAAAATTACTCCCAAAAAAGATGGCTTTGTGTAGGGCCTTTTTAAAATATGTAAAAAAAAAAATGTATTTTGGGGTAAACTATATTGATTTTCTTCAAGGTCAGCTATGTATCATTTGATGCTATACCTGAGTCAAGTTGGAATTTGGTTTCTTATTGTCAAGGAGTGTATTTGGTCAGTATTACGATCTCTATTGTAATGTTAATGCTTGTGCCTTAACTCCAAAAGGGAGAGGTTTTAATGAGAGGTGTCCAATCTCCCTTCCCCATGTGGGCAGGAATTCAGTTTTCTGGGCTTTCCTTGGCCCAGAGATTAATTCAGTTGGTTCCATGGGAGTTGGGGGGTACTTAGGATTTTTGTTTGTTTGTTTACAATATGAATAACAATAGCTTCTAATTCATAAGGCAGTTATCAGAAGGATATGAGTTCATATTATGGAAAATACTAAGAAGAGTGACTAGCACAAAGAAGCACTGTGTAAGTCTTAGGAATGGTGATAATGATAATGACAACTATTAAGATGATGGTCCCAGGTATAATATATATCTCAGGGCTACAGATTCCTTATCTGCTAAAGTAGAGGTAGTGTTGTCTATTTCTAAGTATTACTGCAGGGGTAAACAGATAAATAAGTATATAAATGATTTCATATATAATACTAAATAAATTTTGTGTTTCCCACCATCCTATTTCAACCATTCTTTCCTTTTTCTATAGAAGAATGGAAATCACAATTAATGAACTGATGATTTGGCTTTTTTCTTTTTTTAATGTCATTGATCCCACAAGCTTAAGCCTGGTCTTTCAGCACTTGTACTTGGCTACCTTGATTTTTTACATACCCAGCAGTTTTTATGCTGCTTCATTCTCAAAATCTTTTTGATAATGTAACATTTACTATACATTCTTCAAAACAATTTTAATGGTTAATCCTTGATGAAGTAATTTGGAGTGTATCACAAGCAGTCTTTTCTCTTGATCTTGAAAGGGAGTGCTCCTGAAAGAAGCCATCTGCTTTGCTATCAAATAGGCCTACCCAACCAGACCAACAGACAAAAGCTTCTCCTGATTCATTCTGCTAGTTAGCACCATGGCAAGGTTTTATAGAATTTAAAAAACATTTACTGAACCTTTTCTATACAAATACCACTTTGATAAACATGGCAATGTGTCATCTAGATTCCCTTCAAAGAAGGATTTGTTGCCCTAGGTGCTGGGCATGTACTGAGCCCTGTCAGGGACTGCCCAAAGTCAAACCATGTTAGGGAAACCCAATATTCAGTTTAAACTGTCTTTTATAAATTTTTAACTGAGAAAACTGGCAATGAGTGGCATCTAAACTAACCAACTCCAACTTGCTTCTAAACTTCAAGTTGCCCTTGTTCTTTCCTGGGGATACGCTGAACTAACTTTGGGAGGAAGTTAGTTTATAATTTACATTTGAAACAAAGTTGATAATAGCCCTTTCCCAAAACAAACCTCTCTTGCCTGGTAACCAGACTGTCTTTGTAGAACTAACAAATTAGCCACAAGATTAGAAATTATGGTTTAGTAATCATTAGCTAGAGGCCACGTGATTTATTTTTTATTTTAATTTTTAATTTTTATATTTTTAATATATATTTTTATATATTTATATTTTATATATTTTTATATTTATATTTATTTTTATTTTTATAATTTATATTTTTTATTATAATTTAAGTTCTGGGGCACATGTGTGCCGATTGTGCAGGTTTGTTACATGTCCATGGTGGTTTGCTGCATCCATCACCCTGTCATCTACATAAGGTATTTCTCCTAATGCTATCCCTCCCCAATTCCTCACCCTCCTGATAGGCCCTGGTGTATGATGGTCCCCTCCTGGTGTCCATGTGTTCTCATTGTTCAACTCCCACTTATGAGTGAGAACATGCAGTGTTTGGTTTTCTGTTCTTGTGTTAGTTTGCTGAGAAAGATGGTTTCCAGCTTCATCCATGTCCCTGCAAAGGACATGAACTCATCCTTTGTTATGGCTGCATAGTATTCCGTGGTGTATATGTGCCACATTTTCTTTATTCAGTCTATCATTGATGGGCATTTGGGTTGGTTCCAAGTCTTTGCTATTGTGAATAGTGCTGCAATAAACATACCTGTGCATGTGTCTTTATAATAAAATGATTTATAATCCTTTGGGTATATACCCAGTAATGGGATTGCTGGGTCAAATGGTATTTCTGTTTCTAGATCCTTGAGGAATCACCACACTGTCTTCCACCATGGTTGAACTAAGTTACATTTCCATCAGCAGTGTAAAAGCGTTCCTACTTCTCTAAATCCTATCCAGCACCTCTTGTCTTCAGACTTTTTGCTGATAACCATTCTAACTGACATAAGATGGTACCTCATTGTGGTTTTGATTTGCATTTCTCTAACGACCAGTGATGATGAGCTTTTCCGTGTGCTTGTTGACTGCATAAATATCTTCTTTTGAGAAGTATCTGTTTGTATCCTTCACCCACTTTTTGATGAAGTTAAATGTCTTTTTTTTTTTTTTTCTTGTAAACTTGTTTAAATTATTTGTAGATTCTGGATATTAGCCCTTTGTCAGATAGGTAGATTGCAAAAATTTTCTGCCATTCTGTAGGTTGCCTGTTGAATCTGATGATACTTTCTTTTGCTGTGCAGAAGCTCTTTAGTTTAATTAGATGCCATTTGTCTATTCTGGCTTTTGTTACCATTGCTTTTGATGTTTTAGTCATGAAGTCTTTGCCCATGCCTATGTCCTGAATGATATTGCCTAGATTTTCTTTCAGGATTTTTGTGGTGTTAGGTCTTACATTTAAGTCTTTAATCCATCTTGAGTTAATTTTTGTATAAGGTGTAAGGAAGGGATCCAGTTTCAGCTTTCTGCATATGGCTAGCCAGTTTCCCCAACACCATTTATTAAATAGGGAATCCTTTCCCCATTGCTTGTTTCTGTCAGATTTGTCAAATATCAGATGGTTGTAGGTGTGTGGCACTATTTCTGAATCCTCTGTTTTGTTCCATTGATCTATATCTATATATCTGTTTTGGTATGATTACTATAGCCTTGTAGTTTGATGTCAGATAGCATGATACTTCCAGTTTGTGGGGTTTTTGGTTTTTTTTTTTTTTTTTTTGCTTAGAATTGTCTTGACTATGCAGACTCTTTTTTGGTTCCATACTAAATTTAAAGTAGTTTTTTCCAATTATTTGAAGAAAGTCAATGGTAGCTTGATGGGGATAGCATTGAATGTATAAATGGCTTTGGGCATTATACAGGCCACATTACTTTATACCTCTTCTATTTCTCCTGAGAATAGTATCACTATTATAAAACCTGAGATTGGTGCTCAAGATATTTTTCAGACCCTGTATTTCATAGATCAGCTACTGCCACCCAGATTAACTGGCTCATGTATGCTTGTGCCCCCAGCCCAGGAACTGACTGAGTGAAAGAAGACAGCTTTGACTCCCTGTGATTTCATCCCTGACCTGGCCAATTAGAACTCTCCACTCCCTGGTCCCTTACTCACCAAATTGTCCTTAAAAAAAAATTCTCCATATTTTGTGGAGAACTGAATTGAGTAATAATAAAACTCTGGTCTCCCATTCCGCTGGTTCTGTGCTAATTAATTTCTGTGTTAAATAATTTCTTTATTGTAAATCCTGTGTCTTAATAAATTGGCTCTGTCTAGGCAGTTAGCGAAATAAACTCATTAGATAGTTACACAGTGACTTGAAGTCAGGTTATAAAAGTCTGGCAGTTTTGGCTTTGTGAGAGCAATTTTAGCTCTACAGCTCCCTGTGAAGTCGGCTGAGGCTTTTGTATCTGCATTGCAGCTCAATATCTCCCTCTGCTCAGTTCTACTTTCTTCTCCTTCTTTCTACAGTTGTTGATTCATGCCCACTCCCTATTAAACATCCATCTCACTAATCTCCAATTGAGAATCTGCTTCTCATATAATTCACATTGGAACATACTGCCAGGTACTTTCTAGGAGGTCTGTGTAATTTTGCATTTTGTCGAAAAGAAACTAACGCCCATGTCCTCCAATACCTTTTCTGTCTTACATAGATGCAAGACCAGTCCATAAAAAATAACACCTGCCAACTTAGCATTTAATGTGTCACAGCATAAAAGAAAAACGTTGGTCATCATAAGTCAGTTAAGTCAGAGATGGCTTGTAGAATAAGATAGGGCTTGAACAGGATTTTAGCAATAAATTAAATTTAGATTAGTAAAAGGAAACAGTGCATTCTGCATGAGAGGAAGAGCATGAATAAATGCATGACTATAAGAAAGACCATGGTATATTCAGCAAACCATAAGGAGATCTGGCTTACTGGTTTAAGCTTCTGTTGGGGAGTTGTAAGAGATACTTTTGGATAGATAGAGGGATGTCAGATTTTGGAGGGTTTTGAAAGTTGGCTAATGTGTCGTAGACTGGAAAAAGTATACATGCCTATAACCTTTCACAATTTAGCATTTACAAGATACAAGCCTGTTTTTTTCCAGTTTAAATTAGTTTTCTCTGAACCATCATCATTTATTTGTTCCTCCACTTATTGGTGGGAGAGGCTCAAGAATATATTTTCTAACTTTTTAAGAAAGAAAAGCTAAACAGTTCAATCCAGGCTTAAAATCATCATTTTGGTTAACAGCAAATACTAAAAGTGTCATCAAGTCATCTTAGTCTTCTTATCCATCCATATAAGATGCACACATTGACAATGGAATAGAAAATTGATATTCATGGCTCAGAATCTGAGAATCTTTATTTAATATATCACCTAGCCTGAATCTTAAAAACTTTGCTTGGCATATTGGTCATTCTCAACCAGGGGTGGACATTCCCCACTCCCATGCCACCACAGGGGACATTTAATATATACTAAAGGCATTTTGGTTATCAAAACTTGGAAGGAGTCCACCTGACATCTACTGGGTAAAGGCAAGGGATCCTTCTAAATATTCTGTAGTGATCAAGATAGTCCCACCACAGCAAATAATTATTCAGCCAAAAATGTCAACAGAGCTGAAGTTGAGAAACTCTGTTTTAGTCTATTTCTTTCTCAACCTTATAATAACTCTCACATCTAGAAGCCTAAAAATATTCCTTTGTCCTTTTCCAAATGGTAGCAACAGTTCAGCATTTCTATGGCCATATTTGAAACAGTTTTCAAAAAAATTTGCAGGCTTTGTTGTCTAATACAGTAAACACTAGTTGTATGTAGCTAATAAACACTTGAAATATGGTTGATCTAAATTGATACAAACTATAAATGTGAAAAATACTCACCAAACTTCAAGATCTTAGCATAAAAAAGGAGTGTAAAATATATACTTAATATTTTTTAAATACTTATTGCATGTTAAAATACTATTTGGACATATTTGGTTAAATGAAATATATTATTACATTTATTTTACCTGCTTATTTTACTTTTTAAGTTGTGCCTATACAAAAATGTAAAATTACATATATAGTTTGCATTATAATTGCATTGGGCAGTACTGATCTACATGGCTTTTCATGTTTATCACTTTCCACATAGGCTTCTAAGAAATCTTGATAGTCATACTAATTAATTAGCACATCCAGGATCCACTGAGAACCCTGTTCTATTCAATTTCCTAGACCTACAGTTTAAAAAACTGAGCCCAGGAAAATATGACACAGAGTTACATAACTTTGCTTTTTTATTCAGAATTGTTCACACTCTATCCTAACAGCCAAAATAGACTACGTCTATATCAGTGATAAACTGCTCTTTCTAGAATAGCATTATTACAACACCATAAAAATTGCCTATAAAAGTTTCTCTGTGAAGAAAGCTATGGTCCTAACATGATAGGAGAAGAATAAACTCAGGATGTCTTTGGCTGTGACAGAGTCCATGATTTAAAAGACATAAGAAAATGAGAAGATTAATTTTTTAAAAAAGTAATGAACTAAGGTCTTTCTAAAGAAAGAATTTAAAGGTGATGAAACTTTCACCTTTCTCTGAGAGAAAAGATGCTTGGCTTGGTGAAATGGAAACAGCACAGGACTGAGAGTTAGATGCCTTAATATTAGTGACGTAACTGACGTGAATTAAATGTATAACCTTGGGTGAACCATTTAATTTCACTGAACATCAATTAACTTATCCATAAAATAAGAAAAAATATTCAAAGACTGTTGTTAGAATCATATGATAAATTAATTCTACATAAAATACTCTTGAAATGTAATGTTATGCTTATATAAACATATAAGGAGTTATTAGTATACCATATCTTCTAAATGTATTAATAATGTGGAGTGCATTTGAAAAACAGTGTGTCAAATTTAATGAAATGTAAGTCATTCCCACAATTAACAATGACTGCTATTACTCAAAGATTATATCTACATAAATGGATTGACATAAAATCAGTTATCCATTTCAGTGAAACAAGGGCAATAAGTTGTTTGTTTTCAAAATAACTGATCATTTTATTTTGATGGTATTTTGAAGTAATGGAAAATACTATTTATGCCTAAGTATTTGGTCCCCAACTAGGATCAGTTCTAACCATGTTGACAGTGTTTCAAGAGTAGCCTCTTATTTGGAACAACTAGACTCCATGGTTGTGGTTAAGACACAAAGATAAGGTCATGCTTTTAAGCCGATAATAGGTTGAAACAAATCATTTTTCAACAGTTGATTATATTTATTAGTGAAAATGATAGAGGCAAGAGACAGCCAAATGCCTAGGCAAATAGGGAAGGATCCCTGAAGAATCTCCCATCCACCCAGGTTATTGTGTATAAGGGGCTTGCCTAAACATGCCCACAGTAAAAAGAGTTCATCCCTTAACACATGCGCAGTAAGGGAAATAAGTCAATGTGGAGTGACTCAGACTAAGAGCCTGCATATTCATTGTAAAAATGGGGTGGAGCCATCAGGAATTTGCACCTCATACAAGGGAGGAGCTCGGCATCTCTAACTTGTGTGTGGTGGCTTGGTAATCACTTTGGAAGGTGAAAACCTGTGTGCAGGACCCCTCTTTTTGTCAACAATTTTCCTTTTGCTTAGTAAATGCTACTCTCCTGACTTTTCAGTATGCTACATGCCTAATTTTCCCTGATCGTGAGTCAAGAACCCAAATTTAACTGAACTAAGGAGGAAAAAAACCTGTACCATAACCATTCACTGTGTTTAATTAGTTGTAATATGCAACAAAAGTTTTTTGAGAATGCTGATTCCAGGTAGCATAACACAAGAATTGAAATTCTTGTATCAGTATAAAACTGGGTTTGAAATCAAGCTCAGCCATGATATAGTGTATATTATGAGGACTTTGAACAAGCTATGTAATCTTCTCGGTCTCAGGTTATCTGTGAAATAGTAATCATAATAGTATCTGCTACTTTGAGTTATCACAAGAATTAAAAGAGATAAGGTCAAGTACTTGACTAACATTGTATACTTACCATATGTGCAATAAAATTGTTTAATAACAAAATTTTTGATGATTATTATAAAGAGAAAGGATTTGAGAGTCCATTTTAAGCAAAGGAATCGAATAAAATGCATGGAAATGAGCTATAAAAAGAGTACAAACTATATTGAGAGTAAGTGAAAAGAAGCTTCTACTTTGATTGCAGAGTTTTTTAGAGAGACTGAAGGTAAAGCAGACTAAGGATTTATGTATGGGGCTAAGTATTTAGAAATCCATAATGTGAGCAATAAGGAGACATTAAAGTAACTGTTTTTAATCAACACTGAGCTTTCAATATATAGTTTACTACAATTTCACAAGGCCAGGAAAATTTTAGTTTTTAACAGTCATTGAGAACTAATTCTGTTGGAAAATCATGTGCTTAGCTTAAATGTGCTTTTAAAGTGATATCCTATTATAGCATTGATTTGCAGCTGCAAGTTCTTTAACAATAAGCAGTTTGTTTCAAAGTATCAAATACTTTTGCTCTCTGAGTGGTAAGTGTTAAGAACAATTTAACACAATGTAATCAGTAAACATTAACAGGCAAATAATGATGATTTTTTTTTTTTTGAAAATACTGCTTTCAAAGTAAAAGTTGTTCTCAAGCATTCATGAATCTAACATACAGGTATACCAGGTAATCATAATCTTTTCTTTATATTGCTAAGACACAGAAATGGAAAAAGTAAAGCCCAAAAGAAAAGGAAATCAAAAATGCAAATCAAAACCACAAAGAGATACCAATTCACACCAATCAGAATAGGTTTTTTTTTTAAAGGAAAAAATAAGATGTTGGTGGGGCCAGCCGGGGAGAAAAGGAAATGCTTACAACACTGTTTGTAGAAATGTAAATTAGTTTAGTCACTGTAGAAAGTTTGGAGATTTCTCAAAGAACTTAAAACAGAACTACCATTTGAGCCAGCAATCCCATTGCTTGGTTTCTACTCAAAGGAAAATAAATCATTCTACCGAAAAGACACATGCACCCATATGTTCTTCACAGCACTGTTCACAATAGCAAAGACATGGATTCAACCCAGGTGCCCATCAATTGTGAATGGGAAAAAGAAAATGTGGTACATATATATCATCAACTATGCAGCCATAAACATAAATAAAATTATGGCCTTTGCAGCAACATGGATGCATATAGAAGCCATTATCTTATGTGAATGGATACAGAAAGAGAAGATAAAATATTGCATGTTCTTACTTGTATAAGTGGGAACTAAATATAAGGTACATGTTGACATTAAGATGGGAACAATAGACACTGGGGAATGTAAGAGGATAGAGTGGAAAAATAATTTAAAAACTACCTTTTGGGTAATATGCTCAATTCCTGGGTCAAGGGATAATTCATACCCCAAGTGTCAGAATCTCACAATATAGCTTTGTAAAAATCCTTCAAATGTATCCCCAGAATCGACAAGAAATGTTGGGAAAAAAAAAAAAAAACTCAAAACAAGCGTAAGATTGCTTTAGAAGTAAAGCAAAGTGAAAGAAATGATAATTGGCCGATTGGTTCACTCATGCCTGTAATCCCAGCACACTGGGAGGCTGAGGCGGATGGTGTCCTTTTAATTAGGAAAGCAGGTAGCCAAGCAAACAGAAGAACCCTGTGGTAGTGATAGATTTAAGTTACCAGCAAAATGTAAAAGAACTTCCAATCACCATAATGACTTATTAAGTTGTTGGGATTCCTTCATGTATGGGTAGATATGTTTAAGTTTAAATATTGAAAGAAGCTAATGTTTGTCCCTGATAAAATCTTAAGTAGTGATGTATCTTTATTTTCAAAGGTTTAACAAAATATTCAAATCTGCATGTCTTTAAAGTGTGCTCCAGTTTGTTTCCTGTTTAATGAATGTATTTTTGATGCAAAATATTTTGCTCCTTATTTCAGCTAAATTTGGGTTCTTGTTTCACAACCAGGAAAAATTGAGCCTACAGACACATTAAAAGTTGAGGAGGGCAAAATTTATTGAGCAAAAATAAAGCTGTCAACAAAAAGAGGGGTCCTGCATACAGGTTTCCACCTCACAAATTGAATATCAGATCACTACAAATGAATTGAAGAGGCCAGGCTCCTCCCCTGCATAAGGCACATATTCTTAGTGGCTCCACTCAATTCTTCTAGTGAGCATGTGGGTCCTTAGTCTGAACCACTCCATGTTGATTTATTTCCTATTTCTTGTACTGTACATGTGTTAAGGGATAGAATCTTTTACTGTGGGCATATTTAGGCAAAATGTCTGTACACAATGACCTAGATGGGTTGGAGGTCCTCTGGGGACCCTTCCCTATTTGCCTAGACATTTAGCTGTCTCCTGCATCTATCATTCCCCACTCTAAAGAAGTATATCTAACTGCCATTAGGATAAGGATACAGATAAGGATAAGGAGGATTACTGATCTTAAATGTTTTCTGCTGACTTGTGGGGCTGTATTAAGGAAACAGCACTCATATCTCTCTCAGAGGCCTATCTAAGGATCCCTGGTAAAAGGGGGCCATTGTTTGATGCTACAGGTACTTGACGGTTTGGAGTTCAATCACCTGAAGGTGAGAAAAAATAAACCAAATTATTAGAAGACATGTATCAAAATGAAACAAAAGTGGAGCAAGGACAGCTTAAAAATTCCAAGGCTACCTGTATCCCCAGATGACTGGTGGCTATAGGTATGCTTGTTAAAATTTGGGTAAAAGGGATTTGATTTTGATTACCTCCCTTGACTTTATTTCCCCAAAAAGGAACCTCTGGGTTATGGGCACCCTGTTCATTCCTATCACCTGGCAGGATTTGCAGGATAATTGCCGTGGACTGGAATATTGATCCAGATGTTGACATTATGCATTTATTTTGTTTCTTCGGATCTGCAGCCAGAGATTTGTGGTTGGTTCACAGGAATAAGTAGGAATAGACTAAATTGTAGGCAAACAAATTTAAAAACAACTAATGATTCTAGAATTTAATGACAAATGTGGAGTAAGTTTTGAAACATAATTCCTCTCTCTTCAGTCCTCATTTTTGTTAAAAGCAAATCATGGCAGATGGGAGTCTGGACTACATTGCAGCTCCATACAGAGCAGTAGGTGGCAGCTCACATTGTGAATTTTCTTTTTTTCTTTTCTTTTTTTTTTTTTTTTTGAGACGGAGTTTCGCTCTTGTTACCCAGGCTGGAGTGCAATGGCGCGATCTCGGCTCACCACAACCTCTGCCTCCTGGGTTCAGGTAATTCTCCTGCCTCAGCCTCCTGAGTAGCTGGGATTACAGGCACGTGCCACCATGCCCAGCTAATTTTTTGTATTTTTAGTAGAGACGGGGTTTCACCATGTTGACCAGGATGCTCTCGATCTCTCGACCTCGTGATCCACCCGCCTCGGCCTCCCAAAGTGCTGGGATTACAGGCTTGAGCCACCGCGCCCGGCCACATTGTGAATTTTCACTCCAGATGTGCTTCAAGAACAAACCAGCAACCCCAATTGGACCCACAGGCCCTCTGAAGAAACCAGACTGCTCCTTAATGATCCAGGAGGCCCCCCAAAACTGTGAGCGACTGAACTACAGAAGTGGGAAAGGGAGACGTTACTCTCCCAAACAGACACACCCCCACTGGCAAAGCCGGAGGTGTGTTTGTGGGAGAAGTTTCCAACTTTACCTTGAGCTGAGTCAATTTGGAGAGCTGAGCAAAATACAGGGAGAGAGGAAACAGCAGAAAGGCCCCTTCTTTCCGCTTTTATAAGAAAATATGAACAAAGCTTCCAAGAAGTCTGGGATTATGTTAAATGACCAAACCTAAGAATAATCAGTATTCCTGAGGACAAGAGGATTCAAAAATCTTGGAAAATATAATTGCAGGAATAATCAAGGAAAACTGCCTGTCCTTGCTAGAGATCCAGGCAGCCAAATATAGGAAGCACAAAGAACAATTGGGATATTTATCTCAAAAAGATCTTCACCTAGGCACATTGTCATTAGTTTTTCCTAAGTTAAGATGAAGGAAAGAATCTTAACAGCTGTGAGACAGAACCACCAGGTATCCTTTAAGGGAAAACCTATCAGATTAACAGCAGATTTCTAATCAGAAATCCTACAAGCTAGAAGGGATTGGGGAATCTATCATCAGTCTTCTGAAATAAAACAATTATTAGCCAATAATTTTGTATCCAGCAAAACTAAGAATTATGTATATAGGAAAGATATAGCCTTTTTGAGATGAACAAATGCTGAGAAATTTTACCATTACCAAGCCAGCACTACAAGAACTGATAAAAGAAGCTCTAAATCTTGAAACAAATCCTGGAAGCACATCAGAATAGAAACTATTTAAAGCATAAACCACCCAAGACCTATAAAACTGAAATACAAATTAAAAAGCGAAAACGAAAACGAAAACAAAAATACCAAAGTACACAGGCAACAAAGAGCATGATGAATGCAATGGTGCCTCACATTTCAGTAGTAATACTCAATGCAGATGGCCTAAATGCTCCATTTAAAAGATACAGAAGAACAGAATGGCTAAGAAGTCACCAACCAACTATCTGCTGCTTCAGGAAACTCACCTAGCACATAAGGACTGAAATAAACTTAAAGGGGTGGAGAAAGGCATTTCATGCAAATGGAAACTAAAAGCAAGCAGGGGTAGCTATTCTTATATCAGACAAAACAAACTTTAAAGTGATAGCAAGTAAAAGAGACAAAGAGGGACTTTACATAATGGTAAAAGGCCTTGTCCAAAAGGAAAATACCACAATTCTAAACATATGTGTACCTAACACTGGAGCTCCCAAATTTATAAAACAATTACCAATGGGCCTAAGAAATGAGATAGACAGCAACACAGTAATAGTGGGGGACTTCAATATTCTACTGACAGCACTAGACAGGTCATCAAGACAAAGTCAGCAAAACAGTAGATTTAAGCTATACCTTGGAACAAATGGACTTAACAGATATACACAGAATATGTCATCCAATAACCACAGAATACACATTGTAATCAACAATGCATGGAAATTTTACATATCAATGGGAACATACAATGTTTGGTTTTCCATTCCTGAGTTACTTGGCCTAGAATAATAGTCTCCAATCTCATCCAGGTCATCACAAATGTTGTTAATTCATTCTTGATGGCTGCATAATATTCCATTACACACACACACAGACACACAGACACACACACAGACACACCATAGTTTCTTTATCCAAAATTGATTAATGAGCATTTGGGTTGGTTCCACGATTTTGCCATTGTAAAGTTTGTTGCTATCAACCTGCTGGATCAAATGGTAGTTTCACATTTATTTCTTTAAGGAATCTCCACAGTGTTTATAGCATGTATGACAGTTTTCCCAAGGAGGTTTTATCAGTTCTACAAGTCAAGCTTGATTCCTTAAAGGGAAGCATACCCTTCTAGTATAAGCCTTGGTGAAACAACCAGTTTCTCCAATTGTGTCCTGTTGCAAATGAAAATGGATTTTTGTTGCACTGGTGCAAAAAACCATGTTGCTATAATTTAAGAATACTTGCAGATAGTTTCCAAATTCTAGAGAAAACAGGCAAAGAGAAACAAACATGCTCCAAATTTTCTTCACAGGACTCTACCATATTCAATTATTAAAGACTGCAAATAGCTTAAAATAAAAGTTTCCTTGACGCCATAAAACAAAATAAGGATCAGCAGTGTTTTAAGCAAAAGTTAAAAAAAAAATTACTTCAATTTTCTGTTAGTTTAGTCCTTTGAATTAACTATTGTTTTGCTTGATATCCATTAACATTTCAGCTCTTCATGAGTCCCAGACTTTTTTCATTTATTCCAATGTCACAGTCTCCAACGTTATCAGAAACCTGCATTAGAGAGCACTTGCCAAAGTTCTATAGCTTATTATAAACTATCTTTTGAAGAGAATCAAAACAAGACAATTGTCTGTTAATAAGAACATGTCCAGGGTAGTTACTGTTAAAAACACAATTGACAAAGAAATTTGGTCATCTCTGTGGTTTACAATAACTTAACCTAGTAACCTTACTTTTGATTGATAACACATACTTAGACACTAGAAATTTTAGGAATTCCATACAATTTTGGAACATAATATTATTCACTTAAATATAACCTGAAGAAAATTAAGCATCGTTTTGGCAATCCTATGTACTTAGACATGTCAAATAATGCTATTTACCTCTCTTTTAGATGTTCCAGGGGCCCTCTTTAGAATCCAACAGCTAGAGGTCACAAAAGGCAATCTCGAAGCTGAAATTTGATTTTGGGAAGTCTGTTTAATGTTAGAGGTTTGAAATACCTGATATTATGAAATAGAATTTTAGATTACCGCGAGTTATTTATTTTGCCAAAATGATGACTGAGAAAATTTTAAAATGGCAAAAAACTTTACTCATTAACAGGGAAGACTTCGCTTTCCAAACAGTTTGTCTCCTGTCTTCTCTTTCTTCTCCTTGGCAGTATAACCACAAGGCAAATGGAAATCATTCATTATCCTTTATTGTTACATGAAAATCTTGTACAAAGGAGAGAAAGCCAAATTTTACCCTTACATTATTTTGCCATTAGTATCACTTCCAGTTCTTTTTAATTGAAAACTTTTAGACAATTCTATCCCATCTTAACCAGTTTAACCATGAGGTGAGATTCTTATAAAACTTTTATAACCCTTTATGAATTTTGGTAAAGAGTAGGTTAGTGCCTTAAAAAAAAAAAACCTTGTTGTGTTTTTATATCAATGCTCAATTTACAGAAAAACCATACAATACCCATTAGAATTTAGTCAATGTTCATACACATAATTTATTTTGCAAGATTAATTTTTTAAAACATCCCATAACATTGTTAAACCATTAGCTTTATCTTATCTAATTTAAAACAATGCGTTAGCTTTAGGCAAAAGTTTACATTGTCATGCCTTCTTACAATCTTTCACTTAAAACATATTTTACCATTCTTACACACCTTGCGTGTAAATCCATTTTCAGTGATCTCAATTACATGTTATAATGGTAATTCTTAGCAATTTTTAATTTTATTGTAAAACCTGGTAAGTTGTTTTAATTATTCACGAGGTGCTGATAAAGTTTGATTCCTTCCAGTATAAAGACATGGTGGCCAAATAGCTCTCAAAGGCCAAAAAAGCAATTTACAACCTTAAAACATTTAAGAAACCTAGTATCTGACTTGTACAATTTAGATCACCTATTTACGTTTTAATGATGTTGCATTTTCCAATAATCATTAAGACTGTTTTTATTTCTCAAAGATTAAAAGTCCTGTGAACTAAAAAGCACTACAGCTTTTACTTTTCCTTAAAAAACTTTGATCTAACAGCTTATTTTTCTTTAAGCCACTTAATTAGAGCTATTTTTATATACACCACACACAACACGTATATAACTACACAAACAAAATTCAGTAATTATAAGAGTTTTCATTTGCCAATCTGCTAATTCGATTGTTGGTCTCAGGTGGGGCCCTTTAAAAGCAGGGCTAGGAAAACAAGCCGTTTCTAAGGACTAATAAACAGGTATAGCTAGAAGACAAAAACAGATTTTGAGAAGACTGTATCTGCCTCTAATTTCTGGGATTCCATAAGGAAAACAGAAGTTTCTCCCAAAATGCAATCTGTGGCACTGTTTTTCTTTTTCTCGAGGAATCCCAGGCAATCAGAAATTATATTAGGGACTCTCATGTGTGCATTAAGACTGTCAAGACAAGATGAAAAAAAGTAATTCAGCCAACTAAATAAAACGTATTTCCAGCATGACAAGATACAAGAAGAAAAAAACATAAAGGCATTTTAAATATGCATGTAACTTATATATCCATTTTTAATTAAGCTGAGCATTCTTAAATTCTTTTTAAATCCTTTATTACCTGACTTTAGCCTTGGCAATATTTCTGGATTTTTAACTTTAGCAAAAGTAACTTCACAGGTGAAACCAGCAAGCCTCAATTAAGGTAATAACTCATCTCTGAGTATACAAGGTATTTTCAAAACATAGCTGTTTTTACAAAATCTAGAACATTTAAATATGACTCAGGGAAAGGCTTATTTAAGAAAGGAAGCTAGAAGTTTTTCATGAGTGGGGAAGAGAATCGACAGATGGCAAAAGTCACACAGATATCAACCTAAAAGCACTCATTCCCCAAGTCAGGATTGAACCTGGACCACCACTGTAAAATAGCAGAGACTAAAACAAAATACTGTCATATGGTTATACAGGTCATGCTCCTAAAGATGTAAGATAAGATGGAGGTCTACAGCAAAGTTTGTTACTAACTAGATGGCAGGGCTGACTTTAACAGCAGGCTTATAGGGTCCTTGGCCTGCATGATATCCTAAGGTACCCCTTTTTTTCTGAGATAACTATACTGAAAGACACACAACACACACCAGATTGGTTACAGCTTAAGACCAACACTGTAAATGCTTCATTAACCAAAACTTTACAGAGAATATAAACAGTGATCCTTATCAGCCCTTTTACCAGTTTGCACAGGGAGAGAGAGGCCGAACATCTGACTGGTAAAAAACTTTTACTGTTTTGCTGATATGCCAGGCTTCTGGGTTCCCTTCCCCCAAGCTCAATTCTAAGCCAACCCGTTTAAGGTGTGGGAAATTTACTTGTCTCAGTTTGGAGGATGTATCTTAGGGAAGTGTTCAGTAGTATGGGGACACAATTACCCATCTGTGTAGAGAGGACCAAGGACGAAAAAGGAGAAAAGGTGTTTTTTTCAAAGGAACTCCAAGGGTTTAGGTTGCATTCAAAAGGGGGACAGACTGAAAATGAATGGGTACTCACTGAGAAAGAGGGCAGTCAGTTCCTTGTTTCTTTCTCTTCCTGTGAATACCCGGGTACATAATAGAGAGAAGGAAAACACATCCTCTTTCCTTCTACTATCTTTATATCCCTGAGTCTTGGAAACCTCAACAGGGTGCTGCCCATGGGTACCAATGTGCCTTTTACTCATGCTAACATAAAGCCAAGGGTGTATCATTATCTGCTCTTACCAACACATTGCCTTTCCTCCTGCTGTCAGGAGCCTTTTAGTATCCTAGATCTCATTTATGCCATGGATACTAACACAACATCTATCCATGAAATGGGAGGTTTGGCTTAATCAGTAGGTATTAGTCATGCTCACCTGCACTGTGCCTCTTAGCTTCTACTGTTGCCTGTGGCTGGATCCCTGAGATCCAGTTTTCTTTCCTAGGCCTTTGACCTGAAGCTTGGAATTGAGTTTGTGACAAAAGACCTGCCTCAGGGGAATGTATGGACTCGTCAAGCCTCAGGTGTCCCTCACCAGGTTGTCTGCTGTCTCCTTATTATAAGCTGAATGCTAAAGTGAAACTGTGCGTTTGAGTCCTTCTCAAACAAGGGAGGGAGAAAGTGTGTCCTGTGAAGTGGGATCCTGTTCTAATGAGATGCCTTTCAAAAAGAAAACCTCTTACATAAAAGTTAATTGTGGTGTTGGGAGGCGGGGTGAAGATACAGCTTTAGCGTGAGGCTGTGAAGCTGCCTGGAAGACTAACCTCTTATTCTTATACAAATAGGCTTCTCTAACAGGGAGAGAAACTTTTAATTGCTATGGGACTGAGCTGGATTCTAAGACTGGGGAAAGGGAAGCCTCCATGGATGTGTGGCAGGAAATACTAGCCAGCTGACCATGCTGGTCCTGTGTCCCTGAGGCAGCCTTGGGGCCCAGGCAGCAGCTGTGGCTCATGCCCACCCTGCATGGCCATTGGACATTCCACACACATGTGGCAGACGCAGCTGTGTGCCCCAGACAGGAGGGAAGTGGGCAGGGAGTCACCACTAGCCTGTGCATCCTACATGTGTGCCTGTGGCTATTGGGATGGGGTGGAACACCTCCAATATTGTAAAAGAAAAGATAGGTGCCATTACAGTCATGAAGGGAATAAAGAAAATGCCATAGAAAAGACTGGGTTGGACTGAAGCTGACATTCCTGACCCCCGAGTGCAATGGCAGAGAGGCAGTTTCTCTTGCACTCAGAAAAAGTCTGAGGATGAGAAGGTCCAGAAATGAAAGTGAAAATTTTTGAGTCCACATTTTGCTCACCCTTCCTCATGTCCCCATATGGGCCATGAAAATGATGCATGATATTTTGCTGCTTAGTTTAGCTAAATTGGGGTTCTTGTCTCACAACCAGAAAAAATTAGGCATGCAAACATATTGAAAGATGAGGGAGTGGAATTAAGTGAAACAAAAGCTCTCAACAAAAAGAGGGGTTCTTCACACAGATTTCCACCTCACTAACTGAATACTTGGCTACCACCCATGAGTTGAAAAGGCTGGGCTTCTCCCCTCCATAAAGCACAAATTCTTGGTAGCTCCACCCCATTCTTCCAGCGAGCATGTGGGCCCTTAGTCTGAGCCATGCCAAATTGATTTATTTCCCTTACTATGCATGTATTAAAAGATGGAATTTTTTTTACTATGGACATGTTTAGGCAATCCCCCTGTGCACAGTATCCTGGGCAGGCCAGAGGTTCTCCAGGGACTGTTTTCTGTTTGCCTAGGCATTTGGCTGTCTTCTGCCTCAATCAGTTCTAGACAATAAATTCCATTCATGGCAATTCATTGAATGTATTATATTTTAAGAATTGGAAAACATTAGTTATTAACCCCACGGACAAAACATATAAATGCAAACATCTACCACAAACGAAATTTTATCCAACAAACCTTTTATGATTAAAGAGGCTCCTTTTTAAAAGGGTTTCATTTGAAGTTGGTGAAAATAGCTTCTCAAACTTTTATGAAAGCTTCAAAGTAGGGCATACTGGATAATTTGCAAAATAGAAAGAAACATAGTTTTCCTGTTTAATTTGGTATCATTTATTTTACAGATACCCAAGTGCAGAGTGGGTACAGTGTGCCTAGAAATATTTCAAGCTTGATGTCATTTAAAGCCATATTACAAGACCAAATAAAATATTTTGCATCACATCAGAATGCCCATTTCTAAACAGAAAGCCTTGTTGAGGTGTTGCAGTTTGAAAACAATGCTTAAAACAATTTATTTCAATAGTTTGAAGTCAATGCTTAAATATTTCCTATCTCAGGATGGATTTTTGGAGAATTAGATAGATGTTCATAAGTAAAGAGAGAAAGGAAAATGACAGATATGCAAAACTTTAGAAAAGTTCATGTCGCTGAGTAACAAAAATTTTGAAAGTTCAGGTCAAATCATGTTAGGAATGATGGACAAATGTTATTTCTAAAGTTCTACTAGGTCCCATGGACTATAGCAGAGTTTACATTCATTTGTATTACTTAACCTTTACTGTATAACAATCCACTTTAAAACTTGGTGGCTTAAAACAAAAAGCATTTATTTACTTCATGATTTTGCAGTTTGGGAATTGAGGCTCTGCTCTACTGGATACTTCTTCTGATTGTCTTGGCTGAATTCATTTATACATCTGCATGTAGCTTCTGGGAATTGGCTTGTTATCAATTATAGTAATGGGAGAGAATGTGTCATGTATTTTTCATCACCCAGAAGACTATTCTATTTTTCTTTTACTTGATGGCTAGGTTTCAAAACAGGAAGGACAGGGCCATACTCAATGTGCAAGCACTTTCAAAACCTCTGTTTAAATTGTTTGCTAGTGTTCAGTTGGCCAAAGTTTATCAACTGGCTAATTTCAGATTAAAAAGTAGAGAAATACACTCCACTTTTTGATGGAAGGAGGTGCAAAACCATGTTGATGTTACTTCCAGTACACGAGGAATCTTCCTGGAAAATCATTAGTGCCAATTGCAGAGATCCACTGAAGAACCTAGATTCCGATGGCAAAATGGTGAAAATATTTTATGAAATTGGCTTCATGTGTTAATAGAATGAGCTGGCAGTAAAGAGAATTTTCCCTGTGTTGTAGAAACTAGGACTATGCATTGGATTCTAGGCATGGACACAAGTATCTTCTAGCACCTAGGGAAAATAGCCAATTGTTCAGGATTCTGCAAGCAGCTATTGTGTGTCTTCACAGCCATAAAATACATTCCGTTTTCACAGATAAATGATTTTCTTCTTATAACTATAATATACAAACACTTTCAGAAACTCTATTTCTTATAGTCTTCAAGAACCTTAGTTGTCATATGAAGAAAACTGCTGTAAACAAAGATTAACACTTCATTTAAAAGACTTTATTTACAAGCATTTTATCTATTCCAAAACATGCTGAATAAAAGTATTTACTACACTTCCTATTTGAAGTTGAACAAAATATCAATTTCTTTCATTGAACAAACATGCCCTATCACAGAATACACTTGTATAAAAAGAATTAAGTTTAATAACTGAATGTCCACTAATCACCCCTTTTCATTAAAGAACGCACACTGCTTGTTGCATTCAGTGCCTTGTTTTGAATAAATCATAAAATGTAAATATCTCATAAAATGAATGGCTACTTCCTCAGTGGATTGGTTTTCAAAAGGATTTGTAGAAAACAGTCATCTACCTTCATTTTCTTCTGTTTACCCTGTACAGTCAACATTTTCTATCTCGGAATATTTTTGTGCCTAAGTAGAGACTGTTTCATTACCAGTTTCTTTCCCACCCTAGTTCTTTGAGGTAATGGCTCAGGTTCTATTACTGCCTACTATACATATTTCAATTCTGAAGCATATACATAACTCACGGAGATTTTAATTCATTTTATTTTCAAAGAAGCTAATAATCTTAGTCTCTATATAGCTCTGAGAGTTATTCAGAGTCAAGAATACTCTTTAGAGTGCAAAGGCCTATACAAGTAGCATTTAAAGTTTAGCCCCTATTCCACAGTTTATTGACTATGTGCCCTCAAGAAACATACCACCTTTTAAGATTGCAGGTTTTTATTTGTAGAATTGGAATAACAACAACAGCTACTAACCAAACGGGTTAAAGTGAGTATCTCAGAGACAGAGAGAAAGACTCTGAAGTCTTTAATTCCATTAAGACCATTAATAAGAAACCAAAGCAGTTTCTCAAGAAATAGTGTTGTTAGTAGTATTAAATTTAGCTTTAGAAGGCAGTGTTTCCTGAGTAATGGAGGCTCATTATTTCAGAGATGAATAGCATGTAACCAGAAAATGCAACATGTATTTTTTCCTGGGTCTGGACAGCCTGGGACTCTTAAGAAAACACATTTTAAAGAACGGTATTTGACTTTTGATACTTGATCTCATATTCTGCTAGTTGCCGAAGCAATCAACAATATTAGAAAGATGCTCATGCCTGGGATTCCTAGGACCTAGCTTCCAAATCTAGCTCTCAACTTCCTGCCTAGTATTCTAGGGTGAATTTCTTTTTTTCTCTGAGCCTCAATTTTGTCATCTGTAAGACTAAAAGTCAAAGTTACATTGTATGAGTGTGATTTACTAAGCAGGATATTGCTTGTCATTGAAAAAGGATTGATAGACTAGTTATACATTTTCAAGCTAAATTACTTCCAGTCTTTCTACTTCTAGGGTATTACATGGTCAATATGGTGATAAGATATTTTAGTATCAGCCCTCAGTAAAACTGAGAAATGAAAGATTTCTAAGTATTGTCATTTATAATTTCAAATATTGTCATTTCTAAGTATTGTCAAACACATACCTGACCTTCCCTTGGGTGCCATCCCAAATAACCCAATATCCATAGCCTGTCCATTCTGACCATGGGCTATATGGACACTTTTCCCCATCCCAATGCCTTTCAAGATAGTCACTGATATGTCCTACTCCTTTCAGGGATGTAGAGCTCCACTCAAGATTTACTGTGCCTGCTATTTTCTCAGATGACATTTCTTCAAAAGTTAGGAATAGACTGAAGAGGGGGTGGTAGTGAGGGCATTATTCTCAATAAAAAACTTCACTATAATATTACCGTCCCCAACCTTTAAATGTGAAAGAAAAATTGTTGGGTAGAGAATAGGTATGAAAATGCTAATGAATGAATAATTAAATGGGTACTCACTGAGATTGGTACTATGGTTTTGAGGGTAATAAATATTGTCACTTTTACAATCAATAATTAATGAAAATGCCAAATAATGATGTGATGATGATGATGGTGATAATAATGACAACAACTCATATCCATATAGATCATCTTAAATATTGGGTGTTTCATATTTTCTAAAACCCAAATGCTTTATTTCTGTTATAAAAAGGTTACTAAATCCATAAAATTTTTGTTAAACTTCTTTGAGTGATAAAACTTGACACAGTGCAATGACGATGTGAGCCTTGGTTTAAAATGCTCATTTTTATTCTTCATTTTTACTTGTCAACGACCAAACTGAATCTCCTGCCTTCAAAGCATAAGACTTCTGGTAAGCTCTGAGTATTCTGGAAAATTGATTTTCCTGTGCACATTGCTGCTAGTACCTCACTGATAAATGACCCTGCTAGTGAAACACAATTTCTACTAAATCAACAAATAGTTGTTATAAAGGGCTGTAAGTCTTATACTAGTCTTACAACAAAAGCTTCTATCTCCTGTTTCTTAATACTTATAAGATTCAAATGATGGGGAATATTTCAATAAAACTTCCTTTTTTCTTATCTATTTTCTAGTTATATCCCAAAATTCTGAGGAAGCAACTCAGGTGTGAGAAAAGAATGGTGTTATTTAATGTGGATTAGGATATATCTTAGGAAATAGGACCATTCAAGTGTCAATGGGAATGTCTTCCCATTAGGATTATACCATCAATAAGCTTGTTGAATTGTCTTTGATGAAGGGAGGGAAAGAAGAAACAGGAAGGAAAGAAAAAGAAAAAAGAAAAGGAAATAGGTAATTCTCAGAGAGTGCTACGGCCTGAATATTAGTGTCCCCCCAAAATTCATATGTTTAAATGTAACACACAATGTGAGGGTATTAAGTAGGTACTTTTAGGATGTTAAATTAGGATGTTATTAGTGATCTTATAAAAGAGGTTTGAGGGAGCCTTGTGGCCCCTTCCACCAGGTGAGAACACAGAAGTTAGCACCTGTGATAAACAGACCCTGAATCTACTGCCACCATTGTCTTGGACTTCCCAGCCTCTAGAGCTGTGAGCAATAAATTTCTCTTATTTATGTATTAACCAGTCTAAGACGTTTTATAATAGAAGCCTGAATCTTTTAAGAGTGGGGACATCTTGTGATTGTTAGATTTGGATTTACACAGGGATGAGTCATTCTTACTGGATTAAGAGCAAACGGTGTTTAATTGGAATGTGTTTTCTTGATTGTTACAATATGTTTCACTATTGTTTTGAGATTATATTAAGAGAATTATGATTATCATAATTGAATTGTTATGTGATTATAATCAGTCCTAAAAATGATGCTTAGGTGTGTCCACTCAATATTTATTCCCAGTATTTTTCAAGCTGTTAACTAGGTTTTCCCCACTCTTGGAGAACTGATTTTGTGTGGGCAAGTAATTTTTTGTAAGTAATGTGAGGGGTCTGCAGATGGATTTCTGTTAACAGTGGTGTAACACCATAATGGTAGACTTTAGGCATCAAATAGCAATAGAGGTGTCATCTTTCTTGATGGGGGGCTAGCAAAAGCAGCACTATTTTCTCCATTCATTAGGACAAGTAGCTTTTAATAGCAAATGAGAATGTTTCCCAACACATCTGTAGGGATCTTCCCTTTGGGTTCATCATCCAAGAAGGATGCCTGAGGGATCTGCAGGTGAGCATTTCATATTTGAATAATAACAGTAAGATTATTATGGTAGAGGACAGACAGTAATCTGCTTTAATATTGCCTTCTGTGCAGCCCTAAGCTAAAAGAAAATACAGAAGGCTAGTACATCATTAAATTTTGTGATCTGCAGTGTTCCTGCTTTGGAGGAGATATATAATAACACAGGGCAGAAGTAGCTGGCTTCTAGTAATCCAAAGCATCCTTCCTGGAGATGGCTGCTCAGAGCTAATGCTTTAGGCTGCAGCTAAACCTAACCATACTCAGGGGATATGAATCTCATTTGTTTTGTACTCTTAACTACAAAATTCATCAGGCAAAGATACAGGGAATGGTAAATCTTGTCATTATCTGAAACAGAAACTTTTGAGTAAGCTTTCTATTGAATGGCTACAGTATGGTGACAGTGCCTCTGGGTTTACTAATTAACATCAACCATCAGATTACTGAATTTCTTCTGAAATATCAAGTGTCAAAAAGAAGCTTAGACTGATCACCAAAAGTGTATATACAAGTATAATCTGTGGAAAATCTGGAATTTTATATATGGTACATTTTGCTCAAGGAACCATTTTTAAATTTTCTAAAACTTTACCTTTTAGCTTTAAACATTTGTCTAAGTACAAAGACAAAGATTTTTTATTTTGTCACTGATAAGGTTTGGATGTTTGTCCTCTCCAACTCTCATGTTGAAATGGGAGGTGATTGGATCATGGGGGCAGATCCCTCAGGAACAGTTTATCCACTTCATGATAGTAAGTTCTCACTCAGTTACTACATGTGAGATGTGGTTGTTTAAATTCTAGCATCTTTCCCCTCTCTCTTGCCTCCCCCCGCCAACCACTCCCCCATAATTGGAAGCTTCCTGAAGTCCTCATGAGAGCCAAATGCTGGTGTCATCCTTCTTATACATCCTGTATAACTATTCACCAACAAATCTTCTTTTCTTTATAAATCAACCAGCCTCAGATATTTCTTTATGACAGCACAAATGGACTAAAACAGGAACCAAACCCATAAAATCATAAGTATTATTAGAAATACATCAAATAAATAAACACATATTTACATACACACACACATACATATGGAGAGAGTGTGAGAGAGAGAATTTCTGAGGTATGGTTAAAGACTGGATGGCAGACAGCCACAGATGGAAGACAATCTCAGAAGGAAGCTGCAGTCAAGATTAAATGTGAGAATATCATCCTATCAGAAAGAGCGAATCAGCACAACAGGTAGTTTATAACTGGAGATAGAAGAAGCCAGAAGCAGGAAGAAACATAAGGAAAACTGAGAGGGTAGTTATGTGGCTATCTCTGTATACTTACCCAGACAATTTTGTCCCTGTGCTGTAGATACCTGCTTCCCCCTTGTAAGCCAAATGGCAGCAGCAATTAGAAATCATGGGAAAAATTATTGAAATTAAAAGCCCAACGATCAAGCCAACATCATCTTTTGCTGAAGTCTATAGTAGTATTTCTAATTGGCCTCTCTGCTTCCATCCTTGTCCTCCCAAATCTATTCTTATCAAGGCAGCATGAAATAACCTTTTATAACATAAATTAGATTATGCTTCTTCCCTGTTCAAAGTACTCCACTGACGGCTTGTCACACATAAACAAAATCAAAAGCCCTCCCCATGGCTTTCAGTGCTTGGTATAATCTGCCCAAGCCCACCACTTTAACCCTATCATTTTTTTTTTTTTATCATTTTTCTCCTCAGCAGTCTCTAGCTATACTGGCTTCATCTTTGAAGTACATTTCTCCTCTGAGTATTTATGGCTAATCTTTCCTCAGGTAACTGGTTGGTCCATGTCCTCACATGATTCAAGTATTCACTCAAATGTCACTTCCTGACCACTTTTTCTAAAGTCCTCCTTCACTCTCCATTCTTTAAGTATGCTTTTATTTTTCTTCACAGCACTCATTGATAGGCATATAAAATAGGCATTCGATATACAGTTGTTAAATAATGATTGAAAAAAATGAATAGTACAAAAATATATACAGCAAAAAACAAAGCAGAACAGTGAATTAGTGAGGTAGAGGGCTGAACCGGGAAAATTTTCCAGAAGAAGGTAGAAAAGGATAAAGAAATGTCATATCAATGACATATTAAGAGAAATGGAAAATAAACCTATGCGTTCCAACCTCTTTCAATTCAAAGTTCCAGAGGGAGAAAGTAGAAGGAATTGAGTGAAGGGAGTAAGATAATATTTGAGAAAAAATGAGATGACTAAAATTTTTCAGAACTAAAGAGACACTTGAATGCTTCAGCATATACTTTATATCAACAGGATGTACTTAAAAACACAACAAATAATAAGTCTGCAAAGAAACTCATTGCAGTGCTATTTCAAAAATGTTAAATACCTAAGAATAAATCCAAGCAGAAATATACCAAATAATCAGAGTAAAAGCTATATATTTTTTTCTAATTAATATCACTAGAGATATGCCTAAATTATAACATGATCTTGGATGAGAATATTCACATTTTATTTTCATCTGTATACATTAGATTTAATTTTCTCTTCTTTTTTGTTTAGTTTCCTAAGGTAGAAGTTTGGATTCCTGATTTTAGATCTTTTTTTCTAGTATATACTTTTTTTTTTACTAATCAATGCTAAATATTTCACTCTAAGCACTGATTTTACTGCATCCCACAAATTTTGACAAGTTCTAACTTCATTTATATTTAGTTCAAAATATTGTATTTTAAATTTTATCCTGAGAATACTTATTTGACCCATGTATTACTTAGAAGTGTGTTGTTTCATCTCAAAGTAAATAGGGATTTTCTAGCTGGTTTAATGTTATTGATTTCTGATTTAATTCCATTGTAGTTGAAGAGCATCGTCTCTGATTTCTGTTTTTAAATTTGTTAACATGTTTTTTGACCCAGAATGTGGATTTCTCTTGGCAATTGTTTCATGTCAGCTAAAGAAGAATGTGTATTCTGCTGCTGTTGGATGAAGTAGTCTATAAGTGTCCAAAAGATCCAGCTGATTGAAAGTGCTGTTCAGTTCAAATATATTCTTACTGATTTTTATCTTCCTGGCTCTGTCAGTTACTGAGAAAAGTGTGTTGACATCTCCAACTATAATAGCAGATTTGTCTATTTCCTTTTGCAGTACTGTCAGTTTTAATCTCGGATATTTTGATGCTCTGTTGTTAGATGCAAATCTGCTTATAATGATTTAATGTCTTTGTGAAGAATTGACACCTATGTCATTATGTAATTTCCCTCTTTATCCCTGATAAAGATAATTTCTTCTTATATAGAATTTTAGGCTGATGGGTTGTTCTTTCAACACTTTAGATAGTCTCTTGTTATTGATACGGTTTCTGGAAAGAAGTCCAGTGTCATTCTTATCCCGGCTCATCTATAGGTAAGGTTTATCTCTCCGGTTTCTTTCAAAATTTTAACTTTATCTTTGATTTTCTGTAGTAATAATGTGCTATAAAATATGCTGATATTTATTCTGCTTGTTGTTCTTCAAGTTTCCTGAATCTGTGATTTGGTGTCTGATACTGATTTTGGGAAATTCTCAGTCATTAGTGCTTCAGATGCTTCTTCTGTTTCTTTTTATCTTCCTATCTTTCTGGTATTTCCATTATGTATATGTTATACTTTTGTAATTATCTAACAGTTTTTGAATATTATTTTCCATTATTTTATTTTCTTTTGTTTTTATTGACATTTCCTCAAGCTCAGTCATGCCCAATCTATTGATGAGCACATCAGAAAGATTCTTCATTTTTATATCTAGCATGTCCTTCTGATTCTTTCTTAGAGTTTCCATCTCTTTGCTTCCATTACCCACTGTTTCTCCAGATTGTCCACTTGTTCTAAGAGAATTCCTAGAATATAATTTATAGTTGTTTTAAATTTGTGTTATGATACTTTTAACATCTCTGCCATATCTAAGATTGGTTCTGTTGCTAGTTGTCTTCTCAAGCTGTGTATTTCAACTTTTTGACCTTAAAAAATTTGCAGATTTGCCCTGCAGTTTTTTGCTTAAAACCAAACACGATATTCTGAGTAAAAGGAACTGTGTGTAAATAAGTTTCCAGTGATAGATTTTATGTTTATATGGCTAGGCTTTAGATTGTGTTTACTGTTTACTGTGTCAGAGGCTAAAATTTCTTCTGGTATCCTTTATCTCCCCTTGTCTTTGGAGTTCTCTAGATACTTCTTAAATAAGATCGGACCCATGCAGTTCTTCTCATTGTATTCCCATATTATTACACATAAACCTTTTTGATATGGTGGTAAGATGTAGAGAGTGGGGAAACATTTTACAGTCCTATGCTTACCTCTTGGTCTCTAAATGAGCTGGTACTCCCAAGCAGTGACCTACACAGTTGTTTCTCTCTTTCTCCATTCCGTTATTTAAGATAGGAAGGCTAGAGAAGGCTGTAGTTGGGCATTTCTTTCCTTCAGGTCAGTTAGATTCTGGTAAAACTTCAGTCAATTAGACTTTGATGAAATAGTTTCTTTTGAGAGAAGGCCTTATTAAGAAAAACAGAATGGTCTGGGCATATTTCATAATAGCTACTTTTTTCTTTCCCTACTGGAAATAGGACAGGATATTTTTCTCCAGTCGACTGCGGGAATCTGGTAGGACTCCCAGAGGTAAAACTCACAGAAGTGTTAGAAGACCCTAAGACTGGGTACCCTGGGGCTTTTAATTTTCAAACTTGTCAATTTATCCTTTGCCTTTTAAGTTATTATTTTACCCTTTTACTAGTTTCTGCTTTTATTTATTTATTTATTTATTTTTCTGGTATAGTTGTGATTCTCTGTATATATGCCTGGCTGTCTCTCCATTCTTTTGGGCCATTGAATTTCCCTGTGACGTCTACTTTTATAAAAGGTATTAGGAAAAATTTGCTACTTGGATTTGGGGAAATAGTATTATTGTATTCATAACTGACATAAAGACCTGGAATTGTTTTCAGTTTTGTTTTACATTGGCTATAACGTTTTCATTTCTTATACAAAGAATGAATTCATTTTATATTTGTGTACATAAATTTAGTACTCTTAAATTTAAAATACAAGATTAAAAATTCACATGTACAATTCAGTTTTTTTAAAGTTTGTGTATATTTCTTCGGTGAACTTAAAACAGCATGACATTTAAGAGTTCTATGCATTATTAACAAGAAAGATAAAACTAAACTCCTGAAGACTCTTATTATACACCTACCAAAATGGCTAAAATTGTAAATAGCAGGTGATTATCAGTATTAGTGTGACTATGTAGAGAAATTGGGACTTCTATCATACATCGCTTATGAAAGTATACCTGGTATAATCACTTTGTAAAACTGGTAGAATCTACTAAAACTATATTCCTTCGATTCCTAGGTATGCATCTACATAGAATGAGCATCTCTGTTTACAAAAGTTGTACTCCACAAATACATATACCTACCATGTACCTACAAAAATTAAAAAAGATACGTACAATTATATCCATAGCAGCTTAATTCAGGATAGCCCAGAATTGAAAACAACTCAAATGTTTGTCAGCGGTTGACAGGATAAATATTAATACAATGAAATACTACACAAAAATAAAACATATCTGGTGAGAGATACAAACTAGAGAGAGGCATGGGAAAGCCATTAGGGCTGCTGGAAGTATTTTATATTTTGACATGAGTTGCAGTTACATGGCTCTAAACATACATATAAATTCATCAAGATATACACCTACGAATATTGTCATCAGTTTAAAGATTGTCATAAAAATTAATTAAAAATTAAAAATCAAGCAAAAAGTGATTGTTGCTAAATGACCTGCTGTTAAAGAAAATTTGTTTTTCTTTTCGTTATTTTTTCATGCTTTTTAGTTTTTCTATAATAAGCATTACTTTATTTATAATTAGACATAAAGACCCCTAAGCTGTGCTTTTGGTTGTAGTATTATACAGAGGCTTTTAGACTTAGATGAAGAGTTTCTGCTTCAGAATTTCATGTCAGTAACAGGTCCATATCAGGAGATTATTGAATACCTCACCATGTAAATAGGACTATAATTGTAATACCCATAATTGTGCCTTCAAGATATTTATGACTACAGAATTAATGTTTTAAATTAATTAAAATAGTAAGTCACCTAATTTTTGAATTTTTCATCTTTCCACTTCTGTCTTGAGCCCCGTACCATTGGTGAAGGGGATATAAAACTTTTTCATTGGTCTATTCAGTTATTTAATATTCATGGAGCCCCTACTATATGGAAGGTCTCACATGAAGTGTTTGGAATAAATGGCGAGCAAAAATAGGCACAGTCTTTACCCTCACAGAGACTAGATCAAATAACCATCCAAATAAATGAAAATTTCTCCTGTGTTAAGGGCTACAAAGAAGCCCTCGATAGCACTATGAAAGGGATTAACTTTGATGTGGTGAGTACATGAGTGTTGTGATGATAGATGTACATATGTTGGTGTGGAATTTTATCAATTCAGGTACACACTTAATTCCCTTTGTGGAATTTCATAGTATGTTATGAAATGTGACATATACCAGTGTTTTTCAGTCCTATGAGATGGAATTCTCTCTTTCTTGCAATACATATATCATAGTGTTCCCCTTTAATATCCTGAAATTAAATTGTTAAGCAATCTAACCTACCTACACATGTTTTTTTTTTAATATGTTGCCTCAACTATCATAAAAAAGGATGAATACCAAAATGAAATGTATAATGAGATGATGTGTGCTTCAGTATACAAACACTTGGGCACAACTATGTTACAAAGTATAACAAAGCTATCAGGTGCTTGTATCTAATGTGATACATTACTATGAATCTGACAGTAACAAATACTGATACAGGTGTGTTGTACTACTGACACAAATACCACAAGTGGCATTATCTTTGGTGACATTTTCTAAATGGTGCATAATGTTTGCATATATCCCAAGTGAAACAAAATACAGTCTTCCTTGATTCACTTGGTAATTTTATTTCTCACAAAAATAGTGTATATTAAATATGTGTAAAAATGTTTTATGTTTGTAAGCAAAACAATTATGTTCTAGCTTCAGATTATTATTAGATTTTTTTTCTTTTATCCTACATGAATGTCTAGTGGAAAATTTAAGAGTCATGTGGGACACAGGATCAACATTTGTTATTTTGGATTTTTTCACATATGCCAGAATATTTGGTATTCCTGATTTCCATTCCTGCATTGCCATAAAAAAAAATTGGCCATGATACTCAATGTAATTAAATAGGTAAGTGTTGTTCAGAAGAGAGGAGGAGAATCACTCATGAACTCGACCACACCTAGAAACTCTATAAGAGTTGAATGATACAATTGAAACCTAGAGTGAAAAACAGCTTTTGGTACTTCCTTATAGACTCTGTGTGAAGCAATAAGGTATTAGTAGCAAGGCTTTTAAAATTAAGCAATGTAATATCTTTCTTTCGCTCTTAAGGGTTGTAGAAGTTGCACACATTTTCACATTAGTTTAAATGATACTTGTTAATTTGGATAGTGTTTTTGCTTTGTATTTTATCTTGCTCAACTTCATAAAGTATGTTCATAGAATGCTAATTGTAGCCAAACAAAGAAGGGGGGCTCTAGAATGTGCATAAAATATATTTATTAAGGATTGGTGTGGTTATATTTGTAATAGCAAGGTGAGGGGGTCAATATTTGCATTTTAAATCTGAATGAAACTTATTTAGAAATAAGTTGCTTATTAGTGTCTCTGCACATGTACATTCCTCATTTACTGAAGAATTGGGAAACTAATTATATAAAACATTGGAAAAACAAGTACTAACAACTCTCTCTATAGAAAGGAAGCTGCAGAAAGCTGGGTATTGAGTAATCAGGCATTTAAGCCAGATGAGTTAATACTAGTTTAGAGGCCATTCTTATCTATGTAAGAAAGGAACACGTGCATTCTGTTTCCAGATTGAAGTTGGAATTTTACAGTCAAATATTTTCCTGTTATTGTTGAGTAACTAAGAACTAATGGACATCTAACCATCTGTTTTGGCTTTATTCTATCAATATTATTCTTCTCATATCATGATTTATTAATATTTCTACTGAATTATGAACACTTATTTGGCAAGCTTTTAGAAAAACAATTATGAACATTCGAGCCCCTCCAAACAGTACTCGTAGGGGAGAGAAAAATACTGATTACAAACAAAAAAGCTTTTTTTCCATTGAATAAATATGGCAATGCCACAAGTCATATATGGTTTACTACTAAAAATAATAGCTAACTTAGTACTTTCCAAGTTAGTATAATCTGAGAAAAAATGATTTTTAAAATCCAATGAGGGCAAATCATACTTTGCTGAACTTGTTGTTCTTGTATTTACATTTGAAGAAGACCTTCAATGAGGTCCCTAGACCGTAATTAAGTTTGTGATAGTGGAACAATCATTGCCCTGCATGTTCTCTTAGTGTTGCTCCTTTCAACAGTCTGGACTACTAGGCTCAAATATAATCTGAAAATTGCAGGTGTCTGTGACATACTAGACACCCAGATTTCTCATCTCACTATCTTGTAGTAAACAGTTTCCACCTAGTATAGATTTGGACAAGTTCTACTCATTATCGTAGATCTTATTTGAAACAGTCTGGTTTTCCCCCAAATAGTAGACATTTTAAATATATAGCTCCTAATATCTTAATAAGTTATTACAAAGCAGATTACTTATCCTAGGATGAATGTCTTAATGGAATCACCAGAGTTTAATACCAAGTTTGAGCTGGTTAAGAACTGTTAAAAGATTTCAGCTTCAAAGTGAAAATTGGTTAGCTCAGTTAGTTAGCACTACGGTATGAGCTACTTCTTTTTGTCTTTTATTTCATAAATGAAACAGAACTCTAGAGTGATCAGTGCAACCTATCACCTCTATGACATATACCAGGCATTCCCAAACTGCGGGCCCGCAGGCCACATGCGGCCCCCTGAGGCCATTTATCCGGCTCCCCGCCGCACTTCAGAAAGGGGCACCTCTTTCATTGGTGGTCAGTGAGAGGAGCACAGTATGTGGCAGCCCTCCAACGGTCTGAGGGACAGTGAACTGGCCCCCTGTCTAAAAAGTTTGGGGACGCCTGACATATACCCATTAGATCAGAAGACAGACATACCCTCAACAATAGCATTTACTGGGAGAAAACTATCTAAGGAAAAATAATGCATGAAATTTCTTCTTTTATGCCTTAGCACAGAAGCATTTACATGATTAAAAAATGAAATGCAGTGCAGCAATAAGAAAGAAAGCATTTAAGTCTGGATGAAGGGAAAGTTGAAACATGATTTCAAGTCACAGAAGGAGGTAGTTGCAGTTTGTAGCATTTGCTGATTTCTCTTTTCAAGCTATCAACCTAATGTCACTGAACAAGGAGTTAGTAAGAAATACACAGCAACATACCATTCATCTTAGGCTGTTTGTGTTGCTATTAAAAAAAAAAAAAAAAAAAAAAACAGGCTGGGTAATTTATAAAGAAAAGCGGCATAAAGCATGGCTTCAGCAACTCCATCTGGTCAGGGACCTCAGACTGCTTTGATTCATGGCAGAAAGCACAAAGGACCAGGCATCAGCCCGAGATCATGTGGTGAGTCAGAGGAATCGAGAGAAATTGGAGGGAGATGCCAGGTTTTCTTGACAATCAGTTCTTAAGGGAACTAATAAAGAGAGGACTCACTACAGCAAGGATGTCAAGCCATTCATGAAGGGTCTGCCACCATGACCCAAACACTTCCCTTTAGGCCTCACCTGCAATATTGGAAATCGCATTTCAACATGAGGTTTGGAGGGCCAAATATCCAAACTATAGCACCATTATATAGTATTTCAACCACACAGATGCAAGAGAGGTACATAATCTCAAGAATATAGATAGAAGTAAATATATCCCCTAATAATTAGCACATTATGAGTTTTGAGTATTCACTTTGTTTTGAATATGTTTAATTATAAATTTATGTAATTATTTTTAAAAATAATAAATGTTTTTCACATTTGGCTTACAAAATTGCTCCAGCAAACCACTGTATGTGGTAAATAGAATAGAATTAGTTAAATTTAAAACATATTTTAATATTACAGAGATAGGTAATCTTTCTTAGCAAAACCATTTCTTTCATTCTCAATATTTGGTATCTCAGTTTCCATTTCAGAAGAAAAGCTTCAGGGAAAAAAAGCAAAGCATAATTTATACTACTCAAATTTGAAAGTCTGTTTTGTAAAACCTTTTGGAAATTAGTAACTGAATGTTTTCTTAGAGATTAGTGTTCAATATATCAATCTCATAAAAATGAAGAAAGACCAAGGCTCTTCTGGAGCATAATTCACAAAATATAATAAATGAAAACAAACTAAAGCCTAAGTCAGTGATTTAAATATTTTTGGACAAGTTCTGCTGTTAAAAGAATAACAAGGTGCTCGGATTTTTTATTTACTTTTACTTTAAAGATTCAAAGAACCTGCATGGGAATGGGTGAGGAGACTATAATAACATCTAACAGCCTATGAAGTGGTCCTTGAGATACCTTCATAGAATCCCAGGGCTCCATAGAACTGCTAGAATTGATGAATAAAGGTTAAAAACTTTTATGCAAAGACTATATTTTTTCCAGCTTTATTAAGGTATAATGGAAAAACTAAAATTGCATATACTTACAGAGTACAACATGGTGTTTTGATATATATATATATAGAATATAGAATATATACGTATATAGTAAAGTGATTAAACAGAGCTAATTAACATAACCTTTTCACATGCTTGTCATCTTTTTGTAATAAGCACATTTAAGATCTACATTCTTAGCATTTTCAAATACATGATCTGTTATTATTAACAATAGTCATTATACTATACGATAGTTCTCTCCAAAATGTATCCCTCTTATTTAACTGAAATACTGTACACTTAGACTTACATCTCATCATTTCCCCCACAACAGCCCCTGGTAACCACCATTCTACATTGTGCTTCTACGAGTTCACTTTTGGATGCACATATAAGTGAGATCATACAGTATTTGTCCTTCTGTTCCTGGCATTTTAACACTTAGCATAATGTCCTCTAGGTTATTCCATGCTGTCACAAATAATAGGATATCTTCTTTTTTAAAACTGCATAATGTCCTATTTTACACAAACACATACGTCTGCACAGTTTTGTTGTTGTTGTTGTTGTTTGTTTTGTTTTGTTTTTGAGATGGAGTCTTGCTCTATCACCCAGGCTGGAGTGCAGTGGCATCATCTCAGCTCACCATAACCCCTGCCTCCTGGGTTCAAGCAATTATCATACCTTAGCCTCCCCAGTAGTTGGGATTACAGATGTACACCAACATGCCTGGCTAATATTTGTATTTTTAGTGGAAACGGAGTTCCGCAATGTTGGGCAGGCTGATCTAAAACTCCTGATCTCATGATCCACTTACCTTGGCCTCCCAAAGTGCTGGGATTACAGGAATTAGCCACTGTGCCCAGCCACAATTTTTTAAAATTCATTTACCATCAGTGAACCCTTAGGTTGATTCCATATCTTGGCTATTATAAAGAATGCTGCAATGAACCTGGGAGTACACATATCTCTTTGACATAGTGACTTCATTTTCTTTGGATGTATACCAAGAAGCAGGATTTCTGGATCATATGTTATTTCTATTTTTAATTTTGTGAGGAACTTCCATACTGTTTTCTACAATGGGTATACTAATCTACATTCCAGCCAACAGTGTGCAATGCTTCTCATTTCTCCAGATTCTCACCAGCACTTGTTCTGCTTTGTCTTTTCATTGATACCTATTCTAATAGGAGTAAGCTGATATCCAATCAGGTTTTAATTTTGATTTCCCCTATGATCAGGAATGTTGAGCATGTTTTCATATATCTGTTGACCATTTTTTATTCTTCTTTTGAGACATGTCTATTAATGTCTTTTGCCCATTTTAAAATCAAGCTGTCTGTTTTCTTGCCATAAAGTTCATTGAATTAATTACATATTTTGGATATTATTTATTAGATATATATTTTGAAAATATTTTCTCTTATTCTCTAGCTTATATCTTCACTCTGATGGTTTGCTGTGCAGAAACTTTTTAGTTTGATGCAATTTCATACATCTATTTTTGCTTCGGTTGCCTATGCTTTTGGTGTCATATCTAAAGAAAAATATTTGCTAAGACCAGGGTCAAAAGGTTTGGCTAGATGCTTTTCTTCTGGTAGTTTTACATTTTATAGCTTTGTCTTTAAATCTTTAATCCATTTTAAGATGATTTTTGTATATGGTCTGAGACAAGGATCCAATTTAATTCTGCTACATGTGGATATCTAATTTTCCTAGCAGCATATATTGAAAAGACTGTCCCTTCCACATTTTGCATTATTAGCACATTTTTAAAAGATCAGTTGACCAGAGAATTTATTTGAATTTATTTCTGAACTCTCTATTATTTTTCCTTCACTTTTCTTTGTTTTCCTTTCTTTCCATCTTCCTGGAAACTTGGTCTTTCTCTGTCACCCAGACTGGAATAAAGTGGTGTAATCGCAGGTCTCTGCAGCCTTGAACTCCTGGGTTTAAGTGATCCTCCCACCTCAGCCTCCTGAGTAGCTGGAACGACAGGCATGTGCCACCATGCCCAGTGTTTCTTCTCTTTCTTTCTTTCTTTCTTTCTTTCTTTCTTTCTTTCTTTCTTTCTTTCTTCTTTCTTTCTCTTTCTCTCTTTCTCTTTCTCTTTTCCTCCCTCCCTCCTTTCTTCCTTCCTTCCTTTTTTCCTTTTTTCCTTCCTTCCATCCTTCCTTCCTTCCTTCTTTCCTTCCTTCCTTCCTTCCTTCCTTCCTTCCTTCCTTCCTTCCTTCCTTCTCTTTTTTGTAGAGCTAGGATCTCTCTATGTTTCCCAGGTTTCTATTTTTTCCATTGGTTTGAATGTCTGTTTTTATATTGGCTCCATGTTGTTTTGATTACTATAATATAGCCTTGCAGTAGATTTTGAGATCAGAGAATGTGATGTCTCCAGCATTGTTCTTTGTGCTTAAAATTGCTTTCACTATTTGGGATATTTTGTGCTTCCATATGAATTTTAGGATTTTTTCTACTTCTATAAAATATCTCATTGGAATTATGATAGTGATTGCATTTAATCTGTAAATTACCTTGAATAGTATGAATTTTTTAACAGCATCAATTTATAAACATGGCACATTTTTCCATTTATTTGCATGTTTTGTAATTTCTTTCATCAATATTTTATAGTTCTCACTGCACAGATCTTTCTCCTTGGTTAAGTTTATTCCTACTTTATTTTGATGATACCGTAAATGATAGTTTTCTTGATTTTTTTTTTTTTCAGATAGTTCATTGTTATGTTCCCTATTATCCTGAAGCAGCTGGGTTAATAAAAGGGTGGAATGACCTTTTGAAGCCACAATTACAATGCCAACTAGGTGACAGTACTTTGCAGGACTGGGGCAAAGCTCTTCTGAAGGCCCTGTATGCTCTGAGTCAGCATTCAAAATATGATACTGTTTCTCCCATAACCAGGATTCTTGGGTTCAGGAATCAAGGAGTGGAAGTGGAAATCGCACCACTCACCATTACCCCTAGTGACCCACTAGCAAAATTTTTGTTCTGCTGGCCTAGAGGTCTTTGTTCCAGAGGGATGAACACTGCCACCAGGAGACATGATTCCATTAAACTGGAATTAAAGACTGCCCCCTGGCCACCTTGTACTGCTCCTACCTTTAAGTCAGCAGGAGTTAGTGTTGGCTGGGTTGATTGACCCAGACTATCAAGAGGAAATCAGTCTACTACCCCACAATGGAGGTAAGAAAGTGTATGCATGGAATACATGAGATCCCTTATGCTATGTCTTAGCATTACCATGCCTTGTGATTAAGGTCAGTGGGAAGCTACAACAGCCCAATCCAGGCAGGACTACAAATGGACCAGATCCTTCAGGAATGAAGGTTTGGGTCACTCCGCCAGATAAAAAAGCACAACCTGGTGAGGTGCCTGCTGAATGCAAAGGGAATATAGAATATGTAGTAGAAGGAAGTAGTTATCAATACCAGCTATGACCATGTGACCAGTTGCAGAAATGCAGACTGTGATCGTCATGAATATTTCTTTCTTATTTCATTAATAACATGTTTGTACATGCATACACTTATACTAAGAAAATAGCTTCATTTTATTTTCTTTTTTCTGTAGCATGCGACATAAGATTTATTGACTTCATATCAGCATTTAAGTGTCGTTAACTTTCTGTAACAGCATTTGGGTTGGGGAATAATGCATTTCTGGTTGTACAAAGGATAGTTGTTTTATGTTAGGCATCATTATGACCTTATTGTCTTCATTTTAAGATTATATATGATTTCAGGAGATGTGTATGGGTTCAAGTTGACAAGGGGTGAACTCATGATGGTTAATATTGAGTGTTGACTGGATTAAAAATGCAAAGTGTTATTCTTGGGTGTGTTTGTGAGGATGTTTCTAAAGGAGGTTAACCTTTGAGTCAGTGGACTGGGAAAAGCAGACTCCCCTTTAATCTGTGTGGGCTCAACATAGTCTGATCAGCTGCCAGCACAGCCAGAATAAAATCAGGCAGAAAAATGTGAAAAGACTAGACTGGCTTAGTCTCTCAGCCTACATCTTTCTTTCATGCTGGATGCTTCTTGCCCTCAAACATTGGATACCGAACTCTTCAGCTTTGGGACTTGTACTGGCCTCCTTGCTCTTCATCTTGCAGATGGCCTGATGTGGGACCTCACCTTGTGATCATGTGAGTCAATACTCCATAATAAATTCCCCTTTTTTCAATACATCTATCCTGTTAGTCCTGTCCCTGTAGAGAACCCTAATACAGTAAGTGTATACAAACACTGTTGATTTTTTTATCTTCATTTTTTATCCTACAACTTTATTGACTGCAAGTTCTAACAGTGTTTTCATGGCATCTTTAGGGTTTTCTATGTATGGGATCACCTTATCTTCAAACAGAGACAACTGTATTTACTTCTTTCCAATTTGTGTGCCTTTTATTTCTTTTGCTTGCCTATATCCTCTGGCTAGGACTTCCAATACTATATTCAACAGAAATTGCAAGAATGGCTATCCTTGTCTTCTTCTTGATTTCAGAGGGAAAGCTTTCAAAAGTTTTATCATTGAATATGTTGTTATCTGTGGTGTGGCCATCCATGGCCATTGTTGTGTTCAGAAACATTTTTTTTTTTTTCCTACACCTGATGTGTCGAAAGTTTTGGTCATAAAATAATGTTGAATTTTGTTAAACTCTTCTTCTGTATCTATTCATATAGTCATATGATTTTTATTCATTCTGTTAGTGTGATATATAATTACTAATTTGTATATGTTCAATATTCCTTGCATCTTAGGTCTAAATCCCACTGGATAACAGTAAATAATCCCTTTAATGTGCTGTAGAATTCTCTTTGCTAGTATGTTGTGATAGATTTTTAAAATTTATGTTCATCAGGGATATTGGTCTGGTATTTTCATTTCTTGTAATATCTTTGTCTAGCTTTGATACTAAGGTATTGCTTGCCTTACACATTGAAATAAAAGGAGCTTCCCCTCTTCTACTTTTTAAGACTTTGAGAAGTATTAGTGTTAATTCTTCCTTAATTGTTTGGTAGAATCCAATAATAAAGCTATCAAGTCTTAGGCTTTTTGCTGCTATTCATTATTGGCCTTTACAGTTGTTCTTTTTCTTTATAATTCAGTCTTGGCTGGGTGTATGTTTCAAGAAATTTAACCATTTATTCTGGGTTACTTAATTTGTTGGCATATAAATTGTTCATAGCAAGTCATCTATAATTTTTGCATTTCTGTCATATCAGCTGTAATGACTCCCTTTCATTTATAATTTATTTGATTACTTTCTTCTTATATTCCTTGTCTAGCTAAATTTTTTTTCAATTTTGTTTGTATTTTAAAAACTAAGTCTTAGCTTTATTAATCTTTTCTAATTGTATTTCTCATCAATTTTATTTATTGCTTATCTTTTATTTATTTTTGATCCTTATTAGTCCCTTCCTTCTGCTTGCTTTGTGCTTAATTTGTTCTCTTTCTACTTTCTTAAGGTGTAAAATTAGGTGGGTTTTTTTTTGAGATTTTTCTTCTTTCTTCATTTAATTGTCTATCATTATTAATTATTGCTCTTATAATTGCTTTAACTGCATTCTAAATTTTTTGGTATCCTGCATTTCAGTTTTCATTTATCTCAAGATGTTTTTTGATTTATTTTTTTCTTTCCTCCTTGATCTATCAGTTGTTCAAGAGTGTGTTGCTTAATTTTCACATATTGTGAAATTTTAAAATTTTCTTCCAGTTACTGATTTCTAGCTTAATGCCATTGCTATTGGAAAATATACTTGATAATATTTCAATCTTCTTAAATTTGTTACTGCTTGTTTTGGGACCTAATATATAATCTGTCCTGGAGAATGTTATGGGTGTGTTTGAGAAGAATATGCATTCTGTTGCTGCTTCATGAAATGTTTTGTATATCTCTGTTAGTTCTGTAGGACTTTTACTTAGTTCGACTAAAGACAAGGTCCTTGTCCCATAGCCACAAAAGTTTAGGTTCACAGACAATTTGAAGGGTGAGCAAAGCAGGGTATTATTGGGTGGAAGGAACAAAAAGGGGATCAGGGACTGATCTGAACTCTGCAAGGCTAGAGTTCCACTGGTGTGCTTCTGGCCTCACAGTTTGAATCCGAGATTACACACAGGAAGAGGTGAGGCCAGGCTCCTCCCTCTTGCAAATGGCATGAACCTCTGTGGCTCCATCCCAGTGTATATTCCCAGTATGCAGGATGATTGGAGTCTTGCCAGGGACTCACTCCCACCTGGCTGTCTCATCCCCCACTAATAAATAAGTACATCTAACTGCCATCAATAAAAATAGGGGTGAAGACTAATCTTAACTGCTTCCTGCTGACCGAGGTCACTGTTTTGGAGAAATGGCATTCAGATCTCCCTCAGAGGCCTAACTAAGGGTTCCCAGCAGAAGGGACTGTCCTCCTAGGCTCAAGTTGCATGACCAGTTGATGTTTGATGGCCTGAAAGCAGAAACAGATGAACTAGGTTATTAGAAAACATGTATCAAAACAAAGCAAGGGGAGGGGTAAGTACAGCTCAAAAGTTATGAGATTTTTCACCAGTTTGTACAGAGAGATGGAGGCCAAAAGCCTGACAGGCTTCTGGATTCCCTACCTCTGAGACCAATCCTAAGCCAAGCAGTTTAAGGTTTGGGAAATTAACTCCAGTTTGGAGGATGCATCTGAGGGGTGTGTCCTGAGGACGGGGACACAACTACCTATTAGAGAAGAGAGAACAGATGAGGAGAAAAGAAAAGAAAGACATTTTTTCAAAGGAGTCCCAGGAGTTCAGGATGCATTCGAAAGAGGTACAGACTGAAGATGAATGGCCAACCATCTAGAAAGAGAGGAGAGGGCATCCCAGGTTTCCTTCTCTTCTTAGCAATTACCCAGAGTATGTGTGTGAGAGAGGGAACAGTGTCCTTTTTCCCTCTTCACTCCTTGCATCCCCGAGTCCCACTAACCTTGGCAGGTGCTGCCATGGGTACCAAACATCTTGCACCAGTGAAGCAGGGGGTCCTAAGGGGTGAGAATTATCCATTCTTACTCATGTACACCCTATCTCCCCAGTTGTCAGTAGTCTTGAATTCCTTTGACCTCATTCATGCCATGGATGCAAATTTTCTAGGGCTCCTGAAGCTTGGAGTTTGGGACAAAAATGTGTCTTAGGAGGAAATTGCATGAATTCCTTATCGTAAGCCAAATGCTAAGATGAAACTCTGGAACTGAGTCTCCTCTAACAAGGGAGAGGAATTAATGTCTTGTGACACACCTAGATAACTAGTAGATATAGTTATGCTTGGTGGGATTTGGGTACACGGTGCTTGGCTTTGGTTTGCTCCTGTGGTCTTACTTTCCTACAGAGAAACCTCTGAGTGTTTGGCATGCTATTTATTCCCATCACCTGACAGGATTTGCAGGATAATTGCCAAGAACAAGAATATTGTTTTAGATATTTACATTACCCATCCATTTTGTTCTTTCTGTGCTATAGCTGGAGATTTCTGGTTGGGTCACAGGAACAAGCAGGGTTATTCTGCAATGTAGACACAAACTTAAAAACAGTAAGTTTAGAATTTAATGAGAAACATACGATAAGTTTTGATGCGTGATTTCCTCTCGCCAGTCCTCATTTTTGTTAAATAAAACAAATCATTATAGGACTAAGTTGTTTGCAAAATAGACTTGAGCTTCATACTTGGTCTGATTATTAGCATAAAGTATAGCAAGAATGATTATTTCTACATAAGACTCTTGGATTAGCTTTGATGAAACTCTGTCCCCCAAGGAATATCAGAGGAGACGTTTTAAAGCCTAGCCCAGCAATGGATTTGCATTCTCAATACCTGTGAGTTGGGGGATCATCTCCTCCTAAGGTCCCAAGATAAACTTGGAGCCCTTAGACCTGTTAGAAAGTGATATTCTTTACTGACCACAGGTCAGGAACCCTTTACGGGGAATGTGTAGGCAAGGGTATGAGGCCAGTTTTCCCACTGGTTCTTACTGGCTCTGCAAGTTGTGACTGACTCCTTAAAGGAAAGCATACTCTTCCAGTCAAAGCCTTGGCAATATAACCACTTTATCTAATTGTGTCTTGTGTGAAATGAAAAATGGATTCTTACTTCATTGATGCAAATAACTATACTGCCGTATGTTAAGAATACTGATGATACTTTCCAAATTATAGAGGAACCACACAGAGAGAAACAAACATACTCCAAATTTTGTTCATAGGAGTATACCTTAATCAATCATTAAAGGCTGTAAATCATTCACAATAAGTTTCCTTGACTTTGAGAAACAAAACAAGGATCAGCAATATTCCAAGTAAAGGTCAAAATGATTGCTTCAGCTTTCTGAGTACAGTCCATTTCATTAACTTTGTTTTGCTTGATGTTTGTGAACATTTTAACTCTTCATGAATCCTGTACAGTTTCCTTTATTCCAATGTCACAGTCTCCAAAATTATCAGAAGTCCATATTATAGAGCACCTCTTACAGTTCTGTAGCTTATTATAAACCATCTTTTGAAAGAGATTAAAACAAAACAGTTGTCTGTGAATAGCAAAATGTCCAGGGTAATTACAGTTAAAAACGCAATTGACAAAGAAGTTTATCTTCATGGCTTACATTAATTTAACATAACTTTAATAATGATTGAGAGAGTATACTTAGACATTAGAATTTTAGGAATATCATACAATTTTGGAACATACAGTAGGATTATTTACAAAAATATATCCTAAATATGAATTAAACTTTATTTTGGCAATCCTATGTACCTACTAAACATGACAGATAATCCTGTTTACCTCTTTTCTGAATGTTTTAGGAGCCCTCTGAAACATCCGAAAAGTCAGGTGTCAAAAAGACAACTTTGAAACTAAAGTTTGATTTTTGAAGGCTGTTAAATGTTCAAGATTTAAAACAGTTGTTATGAAATAGAATTTAAGATAACCAAAAGTTATTTATTTTGCCAAAATAACTCAGAAAATTAAAATATATATATATATATATAGATATATATATTTGTTTAAAATTTTTAAAAAATATTTATATATTTTTTTCCATGCCTTGTAAATTGTTATTTTATTATATATAAAATAACAATTTACAAGGCATGGAAAAAAAACTTACCAAGCAAATGGAAAGCAAACAAAAAAGCAGGGGTTGCAATTCTAGTCTCCGGCAAAACAGACTTTAAACCAACAAAGATCAAAAAAAGACAAAGGGCATTACATAATAGCATAGGGGATCAATTCAACAAGAAGAGCTAACTATTCTAAATATATGTGTACGTAATATAGGAACACCTGGATTATTAGAAACACACAAAGAGATTTAGACTCCCACAAAAATAATCGTGGGAGACCTTAGCACCCTACTGTCAATATTAGATCAACAAAACAAAAAATTAACAAGGATATTCAGGACTTGAACTCAGCTCTGGATTAAGTGAGCCTAATAGATGTCTAACAAAATCTCCATAACAAATTAACAGAATATACATTCTTCTCAGTGCCACGTGGTACATAGTCTAAAATCGACTATATAATTTGAAGTAAAACGTTCCTCAGCAAATGCAAAAAACTGAAATCATAACAAACAGTCTGTCAGACAACAGTGCAATCAAATTAGAACTTGAGATTGAGAAACTCAAAACCACACAATTTCATTGAAATTGAACAACCTGCTTCTGAATGACTCCTGGGTAAATAATAAAATTAAGGCAGAAATCAAGAAGTTTTCTTAAAGCAATGAAAACAGAGATAATGTACTAGAATCTCTGGGACACAGCTAAAGTAAGGTTAAGAGGGATATTTATAGCAGTAAATGCTCACATCAGAAACCTAAAAAGATCTCAAATTTGCCCCCTCACATCACAATTAAAAGAGCAAATTCAAAAACTAGCAGAAAACAAGAAATAGCTAAGATCAGAGCAGAACTGAAGGAGATAGAAATGCAAAAAATCCTTAAAAAATTAATGAATCCAGGAGCTGTTTCTTTTTTTGGAAAAATTAACAAAAATAGATTGACTGTTAGCTAGACTAATAAAGAATAAAAGAAAAATCGAATAGACACAATAAAAATTATAAAGGGTATATCACCACTGACCCCACAGAAATACAAACGACCATCAGTGAAATACTATAAATACCTTTACACAAACTAGAAAATCTGGAAGAAATGGATAAATTTTTGGACACATACATCCTCCTAAGACTAAACCAGGAAAAAGTCAAATCCCTGAATACACCAATATTAAGTTCTGAAATTGAGACAGTAATTAATAGTCTAGCAACCAAAAAAAGCTCAGGACCAGACCGATTCACAGCCAGATTCTATCACAGATACAAAGAGGAGCTGGTACAATTTTTTCTGAAACTATTCTGGATAATCCCAAAGGAGGGAGTCCTTCCTGACTCATTTCACGAGGCCAGCATGATCCTGATACCAAAACCTGGCAGAGACACAACAATAACAACAACAACAACAACAACAACAACAACAACAACAACAACAACAAAACCTTCAGGCCAATATTCCTGATGAACATGGATATAAAAATCCTGAATAAAATACTGGCAAACCGAATCCAGCAGCACATCAAAAAGCTTACCCACCATGATAAAGTTGGCTTCATCCCTGGGATGCAATACTATTCAGCATATACAAATCAATAAATATAAGCCATCACATAAACAGAACCAATGACAAAAAAACAGGTGATTATCTCAATAGATACAGAAAGTATCTTTGATAAAATTCGACATGCCTTTTAGCCCTTTACAAATTTTGGAACCAGTGCATAAGAATAAGAGGGTCTTCCCCAGGCATTTTTAAACTTATTTTTTCTCTTCTCCATTTCATCAGCAGTTAACTTTTAAAGTTCCCCCCCACCTTTTGGAAGATATCTTACTAGGTATCCCTTTCACCTCTGCAAAAGGGCTAAATTTGTTTTAGCCCTTTATAAATTTTGCCAAAGAGCAGAATAGCACCTTAAGAAAACCTTCTAGTGTTTTTACTTCAATGTTCAATTTACAGAAAAATCATATAATATCTTCTTGGAATTTAGTCAATATGTTCACCTAGAGAAGCTCTTCTGCAAGATTAATTTCCACAATTCTTTAACCACTTGTTTGAACCTTCAGCTTTTTCTTATCTAATATAAAACAGTCCTTTAACCCTAGGCAAAAATTTACAATTCCATGTTTTTTTATAACCCTTTACCAAAAAAAAAAAAACACCCCACATTTTACTGTTCTTACACACCTTGCATATAAATCCTATTTTTAGTAGTGTCAATTACATGTTATAATGGTAACTCCTAGGAATTTTTAACTTTAATGTAAACCCTGGTCAGTTGTTTTAATTGTGTGCTAAGTGCAGCCAAGGTTTGACTCCAGCATAATTAATCGTTATGTAATAAATGGTGTGGTTAGTTCCATATGCCTCCAGGACCTGCCCATTGTGAAGTAAGCAAGACAGTTCTCAAAACCCAAAAACAATTTGTAATTTCACAACATTTAGCAAACCTTGCATCTAACCTGCATAAGTTAGTTCACGTGTTTACATTTTAATGACACCTATATTTTACCAATAATCTTTAAGGGTGATTTTATTCCTTAAAGATTAAAATCACATGAACTGAAAGGTACCAACCACATCCTTTATCTTCCCTTTAAAAAGTATTTGATCCAAGTGCATGTCTTTCTTTAGGCCAAATTAATTAGATCTCTTTACAGCCATCACACACACACACACACACACCCACACACACACACACACACCCACACACCCCTACCCCTACACAGACAGGAGAAAAACCACTGCAAATGGCATGAACCTCTGTGGCTCCAGGTGGGGTTTTTTGAGACAGGGCTAAGAAAACATGCAGATATCAAACCAGAAAGGAACTTATTTCTCAAAGCAGGAGTGCTAAACACAGCCTTGCCTCCAGAGTTACAAGCCATGCCCCCAGAATGCAAAACAACATGAAGACTTTATTTCACAACCAAAATTTGGCAGAGTATACAAACAGTGAGAATTGGATGGGGTGATACCTAGTAAGACGTCTTCTAAAAGGAAAAAAACTTTAAAGGTTAACTGCTGACGAAACAGAGAAGGGGGAAAATAAGTTTAAAAATGCCTAGGGAAGAACCTCTTACTATTATGCAACTGGTTCCTCCACCAGGGAGAAAAGTTTAATTACTGTCCGACGGAGTTTAATTCCTTGGACAGGGAAGGGGAAGGCTGCGGCAGAATGTGACTGGAAACCAGCCAGCTGGCTGTGTGGGACCCTTGGGCCATGCGTCCCAGACCCAGCAGGGAGGGAAGGGTGGCAGGGAGCTGCTGCTCACTGCTCCATCACAAAGAAGGAAGAAAAAGGCCATGAAAAGGCCCCTGACCCTCCGGAGCAATAGCGGGGAGGGGCACTTCCCTTACGCTCAGAAGCCTGAGGATGAATAGGCTCTGAAGGGAAAGGAAGAAAGGTTTCTTGGTTTGCATCTCATTCACTGCTTCTTAAGCCCCACATTGGGTGCGAAAATTGTTGCAGGACTTATCCTTAGTTCAGGTTAAGATGGGGTTTTTGTCCCATAGCCATGAAAGTTTTAGACTCACAGATGGTTTGGAGGGTGAGTAAAGCAGGGTTTTATTGGGTGAAAAGGAAATAAAAAGGGGAACAGGGATTCTCTGCAAGGCCAGAGTTCCTTTGATGTGCTTCCCACCTCGCAGTTTCAATCTTAGGTTTCACACAGGAAAAGGGGAAGCCAGGCTCCTCCCTGCTGCAAATGGTATGAACTTCTGTGGCTCCACCCCAGTGCGCATTCCCAGTTCGTGGGCTGGTTGGAGTTATGCCAGGGACCCCCTCCTACCTGGCTGTTGCATTAGGTCTATATGGTCTATAGTATTATTCAAGTCCACTATTCTCCATTTTTGTATTGATTTTCTGTCTGCGTGATCTATCCGTTGTTGAAAGTAGGGTATTGACATCTCCTATTATTATTGCATTGCTGTCTATTTCTAAGGAGGTGTTGTGAACCATGCTTAGCATATCTTGTGGCTGATGGGAGTCAAACATTGCATATTAAGAAGTATTAAAGATACATTTTTAGCTCATAATTGATTTTTCACAATCACATAAACATATTCTTCTTATCACAGCACATTTATCTTTAGTAAACCTAGCAGTGGAAAAGCGGTAACACTTGTTTATTCAGTAGGCTGATGTTGTTTCATAGACATAAACTTCTTCATAAGTCTTAGAACGATTTAGACATATGACTTGTTGCGTTTCCCTCCCCCAGCTCTATATGCAATTCTTGCAATAACTAGAATGTGATAGGTTTGGAATATATTGTTCCCTTTGTAAGGCCATAATAGGCATTTTAATCAAGGCAATCTTCTCCACTTAGATCATTTCAGTATCTTGCTTAACTGTTTTTCAGGCAGCTACAGAAATCACAGTTGACACCCTGTTGAAGGCCATGTATCCTTTACAGGCCTGGAAATCTTTATGGTCACATTTAGCTATTATGTCTCAAACTCAGGACAAAATGTCAGCCTCATCTTCTCATCTGTTACTGCTATGATTTTGTTCTGCCTTTTCCTGAATCACTTAAATAAGCAAGCAAGCAACACAATTGTTTCAATCCTTCAGTACTTAGAAGAGAAAAAAAGGAAACCACCGAAAGTATTAATTTTCCCAGTGAAATATATAGAACACTTCATATGGTACTGAAAAGCCTGATCATCATTAACAGTTGGAGAAAAGAAGACTCCCTTTTTCTATCTGTTATTCCTAGTCTGTCAAAAAGAATAGAGTATGCATGCATTTTACTCATGGTGGTAGAATTTCTAAGCTGAGTAATCACAGAAGGCAAGATGCCAAGGACTTATTGAATGCTTAGAGCAAAAATTTTCAGGAATACCCTGTGCATAGGTGATTATAAATTGCCTATGGAGTTTAATTAAGAGGTTTTTATTTCATGATCTAAACAACCAGATGTTGGGATTAGCAATTGCTGTCTGTTCACATCAATAACTGGCATTGATTCCGCTAATCATATAAGGACATATTAGCATATTGTGCATTGCAACATGGTGCTTCCAATAAAAAAAAAAAGACAAAAGGTTTCTGAACTCAGCATCTGTCATCCAGAATGCATATCCAATTTATTTATGAAATATCTTTATTCCAAGGAGATTTTATGTATTTTTCATTTGAGAAACAGCTAAATTACAAAAGAACCAAACAAACTTAATTTATAAATATCCCAAGAAAATTTTGAGAATAATCATTCTTTCGTCATTATATAGCATTTTTGACTATATATGTATGCATAGCAATTGAAAAATGTTTTAGAAGCAGATTAAAAATTACAATGTTTAGCTGAAATAGTCCAATTATTCAGGATTCTTATCCACTAACCTCTCTCTGAGAGTCTCCTATTGTTTCAATACTCACTGTTAGATCTTGACATTTCCTAACATCATTGTAAGTGCTATCAATACACACTTTAGCAAGACAGTAGTACTACTTGACATGATAGAATAAGCTAGCTGGAATTTGACAGATATATTTGGTTAATATATTTACAAAGTGCTTTACAAAATGTTTTCCATGGAATATTATCCCTGAAAATGTCTCTTCATTCATTTTACAAACATTTTAAATGCCTAATAAGTCCAAAGCAATCCATAAGATATCGGGATATAGCAATGAATGACAAACACAATATCTGCTCTTACAAAAGTTTCAAGGTCACCGAGGGAACAGATGATTTATACTATAGAGCTATTTTGTAGATACAGAATTCATCTTGGCATATTGAAGCCTCTCAGAAGTCCCACGATAAGAAATATGATAACAACCACGATGACAGAACCTATGGTTTAACTGAGTGTTTCTCAAATCAACTTGATCACATAATTCTGGTAACTAATGAAACAAGCATTCCAAAGAACTGACACTAGGGCAACTACATGCAAAAAAAAAATTAGTTAAGTGAAAGAACCAAGAAAAATTCCTGTTTACATATAATGATTTTGAGGCACTGAATCATGGACAATTGAATAACATTCAATCTACTTTTAGTACTGTTTATACTGTATTCTTAGAATATCATAATCAGAGACTCAATTCTTTAAGGATAAGAAAATGTGACATTATGGATGACAAGTGTTTATTCCATGCATGCACATGCATGAGCTAGAAGAAGATGCTACTATTAGCTATCAGCCTTGCACTCCAGGAGTCCCTAAGGCCTGACCATGTCATGTATCAATAGAAATTGTGTGTAAAGGTCTTTAGCTGTACTGTCCTTGCTGCAGGGTTTGATAGATTTCCCCTGACTCCTCACTCAACTAGTGATCAAACACTTGCTTGGTGTCCTTTTTCATCAGTGGTTAATTATATTTTTAACCCCCAACTGTAAATAGGCAAAGGTTAGTGAGGGATATTTATGTGACCCACAAATGTCCTGCTGCCCTGGCTAGAAATAAATCTTATATAAGCTGAATGTCCTCAGGCCTCATGAGCATAAGGGTGAAAATGAAATCACACTGACATTTATGCCCAAATTAGACTGACTCACTGCTTTCACTTGGCTTTGTGGTCCATCCCATAGAGGATTTCTTGATGTTTCTGGAATAGGAGTGGGGTTTAATTTTGCTTGCACATCAGTCAGGGTCAATGTTTACTCCAAACTGCTGATATTCCTAAACAAATTGGCTCATGCTGCTACTTCAGCGTGCCTATGTCTCAATGCTGTGTGCAGCCACTGCTGTCTCTTTCTCAAAATAAACTGAACCTCCTTCAGTTTCAAAAATTTGCTTTGCTTCTCTCAACTTTCCATCTTGTTAACTTGCTATTTCTTCAATCTGAAATATATATTTTAAAGTCTCATGTTAATTAAAACTTATTGGAGGAAGCATTCCTTGACCAAAAATGAGAGTTAGGAGTCCCACTTATGTGTTTATTTAGCACACACTGTATTTATTTATACTGTAGCATTTATGACACTATGTTTTAATAGTCTATTAGGAGAGAAAGCAAGTATGAGAAAGCAAGATGTGTACAGAGAGACAGTATATTTTTTAACAAGCATGCTTTGAGCACTTGACATATGTCCTGGTATGCAGTAGTACATTTTACAGGAGGGTTTCCAACTATTCCTGTACCATTCAACAGATGTTATAGTTACAAATAGGCTGTAGATGAGCTAATAGTGATTATCAGTTTTCAAACTAAGCTTATATATCCCATCACTCTTTTCTCACTTTTCATATTTAAAACATAACTGCAAAAGCTATCCCAGGCCATTTAGTGATGGAGAATTATCTTTTAACTTATTTTATTCCTTCAGGCACTTAGAACTCTCATTATAAGCTTTGACTGGCTGAAATATTCAACAGTTTTACCCGAATATCCTAGACATCACTGGATTTTTCTACTCTATCAAATTTTCACTGTCCTTGGGCTTTTTTCTTTGGAGTTCCCCTCCTTGCTAAGTTATGTGGAGTCAATTAATATGCTTATGAAAGTGCATTTTAATTAAGTTGTGGAGGAAATTTTCAGTATTTATGATTAAAAAGAACACATGTCCAGACCTTTTTTTGAACAGTTGATGCTAAGAAGTAAGAACACTAGGTTAATACTCTGTAATAGGTCTTGCAGTGATCAACATAGCACACTACATGGGAAGTTGGCTATACCACTATAACATCAAAAACCTTTAATTCTGACCCTGAAAAAAATAATAAGACCCATAGCCTAAGGCATATAGGTAGGACACATGCATTTCTCCAGAAAACAAGTTCCATTATATGGCCAGATTTGGTTCACAGTTTTTATTTTGAAGACCACTTGTGATATGATTTGGCTGAGTCGCCACTCAAATATCACTTAAATTGTAGCTTCCATAATTACCACGTGTTGTGGGAGGGACTTGGTGAGAGATAATTGAATCATGTGGACAGTTTTTTTTCCTATGCTGTTCTTGTGGTAGTGAATAGGTCTTGTGAGATCTGATGGTTTTATAAGGGGTTTCCCCTTTCATTTGGCTCTCATTCCCTCTTGCCTGCCACCATGTAAGACTTGCCTTTCACCTTCCACCATGATTGTGAGACCTTCCCAGCTATGTGGAACCGTGAGTTCATTAAACCTCCTTTTTTTCTTTTTTACAGATTGATTACCCAGTCTTGGGTATGTCTTTATTAGCAATGTGAAAACCAACTAATACAGAAAATTGGTACCAGTAGAGTTGGGTGCTACTGTAAAGACACCTGAAACTGTGAAAGTGACTTTGGAACTGGGTAAAAGTCAGAGGTTGGAACAGTTTAGAAGGCTAAGAACACAGGAAGATGTGGGAAAGTTTGAAACTTTCTAGCAACTTGGAGGGCTCAGAAGACAGGCAGGTGTGGGAAAATTCGGAACTTCCTAGAGACTTGCTGAATGGCTTTGACCAAAATGCTAATACTGGACAATAAAATCCAGGTTGATGTGGTCTCAGACAAAGATGAGAAACTTGTTGGGAACTGGAGTAAAGGTCACTCTTGCTATGCAAAGAGACTGGAAGCATTTTGCCCCTGCCCCAGATATCTATGAAACCTTGAACTTGAGAAAGATGATTTGAGGTATCTGATGGAAAAAAAAATTCTAAGCAGCAGAGCATTCAAGAGGTGACAGAGCATAAAAGTTTAAAAAATTTACAGCTTGATGCTGCAGTAGAAAAGAAAAACCAATTTTTCTAGGAGGAAATTCAAACCAGCTGCCGAAATTTACATAAATTACGAGTAACCAAATGCTAATCACAAAGACAATTGGAAAAATGTCCTCCAGAGCATGTCAGAGGCCTTCATGGCAGCCCTTCCCATCACAGGCTTAGAGGCCTAGGAGAAAAAAGTGGTTTCGTGGGACAGGCCCAGGGCCCCCCTGCTCCATGCAGCCTCCAAACATGGTGCCCTGCATCCCAGCTATTTCAACTCCAGCAGTGGCTAAAAGAGGCCAACATAGAGCTTGAGCTGTGGGTTCAGAGGGCCAAGCCCCAAGCCTTGGCAGCTTTCATACGGTGTTGAGCCTGCAAGTGCACAGAAGTCTAGAACTGAGGTTGTGGAACCTCTACCTAGATTTTAGAGGATGCATGAAAATGCTTGGATATCTAGGAAGGAGTTTGCTAACAGGACTGGAGCCCTCATGGAGAATCTCTGCTAGGTCAGTATAGAAGGGGAATGTGGGGTCAAAGAGACCCCACTGAGGCACTTGTTAGAAGAGCTGTGAGAAGCAGGCCATTGTGCTCTAGAATCAAGAATGGTAGATTTGACCACTGACAGCTTGCACTGTGTGCCTAAAAAAGCCGCAGACAATCAGTTCCAGTCTGTGAAAGCAGACAGTAGGGTCTTTGTTCCCTGCAGACCCACAGGGTTGGAGGTTATGGGAGCCCACCTCTTGCATCAGCATGACCTGGATGTGAGACATGAAGTCAAAGGTGATCATTTTGAAAGTCTAAGGTTTAATGGCTGCCCTATTGGATTTCAGAACTTGCATGAGGTCTGTAGACCTTTTGTTTTGGCCAGTTTCTCCCATTTGTAACTGGTGTATTTACCCATTGCCTGTACCCAGGAAGTAACTAACTTGCTTTTGATTTTGCAGGCTCATTGACAGAAGGGACTTGCCTTGTCTCAGTTGAGACTTCATACTGTGGATTTTTTAGTTAATCCTGGGATGAATTAAGGCTTTGGGGGACTATTTGGAAGGCATGATTGGTTTTGAAATGTGAAGACATGAGATTTAGAAGGGTCCAGGGGCAGAATGATATGGTTTGGTTGTGTCCTCATACAAATCTCATCTTGAATAGTAGTTCCCCTGATCCCCATGTGTTGTGGGAAGGACCTGTGGGAGACAATTGAATCATGGGGACAATTACCCCATTACTGATCATGTGGTAGTGAATAAGTCTCATGTGTACTGCTGGCTTTATAAGGGTTTCACCTCTCACTTGACTCTCACTCTCTCTTTCTTGCTGCCATGTAAGACATGCCTTTTGCCTTCTATCATTTTGGGCCTCCCCAGTGACATGGAACTGTGTGTCCATTAAATCTTTTTTTTTTTTTTTTTTTTTTTTTTTTTTAATAATTCACCCAGTCTTGGTTATGTCTTCAACAGCAGCATGAGAACTGACTAGTTCATTCTCACACTGCTATAGGGACATACCCAAAACTAGATAATTTATAAAGAAAAGAGGTTTAATTGACTCACAGTTCAGCATGGCTGGGGAGGCCTCAGAAAAATTAGAATCACAGCAGTAGGCAAAGGGGCAGAAAAGCACCACCTTCACAAGGAAAAGGAGTACCAGACAAGGCAGTGCCAAACACTTATAAAACCATCAGATCACTTGATAACTCACTCAGTAGCACAAGAAGAGCATGCTGCCCCCATAATTTGATCACTTCCCATTGGGTCTCTTCCATGACATGTTTGGATTGGGAACTACAATTCAAGATGAGATTTGGTTGGGGACTCAGCCAAACCATATCACAAGTGTTCTTCAAACTACAAACTGTGAACCAAATCTGGCCTGACTAGCTGATTGTTTTTGTAAAGAAAATATTACTGGAACACATCCACATTCATTCATTTAAATATTACCAATGGCTGCTTTAGTGCTACAACAGTAGAGTTGAATTGTGGCAGCGGAGACTTTATAGCCCACAAAACCTAGAATATTTACTTTCTGGTGCCTTACAGGAAAACTTGGCTGAGGCATTTTGAAAAATAGTTCATTTTCTCCTATGATGGAGATTGACAGTGACAGCCATACTGTCTCCACTTTGGATTCTTCATAACCTAGACATGAGGAAAATACACCTTCTTCCTGCACTGAAGGTGACGAGGAAGTTCAACAGCTTGAGGAATCAGCGAGTCTTAAGACCTTTTAAGCCATGTAGCAGTCTAACCTAAATAAATAGTCTGAAAACTTGTGACAAGTTGTTTTTGGTGGAAGTACAGTTACTGATAAAGCCTCAGAATTTATACTTTTCAGAGGTCAGAGGACAAAATCCACTGCAGTCTTTCCAGAACGATTATGCCATACACATTGATGTGTTCCCATTGACCAGACCTCTTTCAGTTTTGATAACCTTGAAGAGTCAGACCATGGATTACTGAATGGTATATTTGAAGAGAAAAGTACTTCTAAAAATTCATGGCCTTTTGAGCTTAGTTAGATGTGGAAAAATTTCTGGCTATAATTATGTCAGTTCTACAAACTTCTGAATTCTCGGCATTTCATGTATTCTGTGCCTCTTGTATGTTAAACAGGGTTCTGCATGTGTGTATTCCTGTGGATGTGTGTGTTCATAGACCCAACACACTTTTATGTAAAACAAACCTATAACAAAATTATTTTTTATAGGAAGCTGCTTTCATTGGATTTGCTTCATAGTTAAAATAGTAAAGTACATTTAGGTTTTGATAACCAAGCCTGAATGTGGAAAATGTTGTCAATTTTAGAAGAGCTAGGTTTTTTTTTTTTTTTTTTGAGTGCTCTAAGTACAATTAACTGATGTCATTTGAAGAAATAAGCCATAACTAACAGCTAAGAAAATAATTTGAGCATATTTAAGCCTCATTGAATATTTTTTTGTTTTTCCTGCTAGTTTAGAATTTTTTCTTCATATTTATTCAATTCTTATTCTTTCAAACAAAATGAAATTCAAGCATTCTTCTCTATGAAAGATGACAAAAATGCATAAATAAAAATATACAAGGCCAGGTGTGGTGGCTCATGCCTGTTGTCCTAGCACTTTGGTTTGGGAGGCCAAGGTGTGTAGATCACCTCAGATCAGGAGTTCGAGACCAGCCTGACCAACATGCTGAAACCCCATCTCTAGTAAAAATACAAAAAATCAGCTGGGTGTGGTGGCGGGTGCCTGTAATCCCAGCTACTCAGGGGGCTGGGTCAGGAGAATCACCTGAACCCAGGAGGCAGAGGTTGTAGTGAGCCAAGATTATACCATTGCACTCTAGCCTGGGTGATGAGAGAGAGACTCTGTCTCAAAAAGAAAAAAAAAGATAGAAGCATGGACAATCAAGAAAGAAAATATTTATAATTAAGTACTACGTAAGTGACATTAATCAAAGATAGCCTTTTAATGATAATGATGCTGATAATCATAATCATAACAACAATGCCAGTACCTAGTCAGGGCAATCAGCCATGTGGTCAGATATACAAGCAAAGCCTCACAGTTGACTAAAAATTTAATTGGAATTAACCATTTTCACAGGCTATTTGGAACTATTTTTTTTATACTATATACTATTTAGAAATAAGTGTGAAGTTTGTGATAATAGAAAAGAGTTCACAGGTCTGTGAATTTTTCTGTGTATTGGAGACAGTGCACTAAGTCTGTTTAGAATCATCCTTCAGTTCAGAGGGAACACAGTTTGAAAGACACAAAATTTTACAATGTATAATGTAAATGAAGCATCCAAAGCAATATAACTTTACCAAAGACAGAAAATGTATGCAAATCTATTGAATTTTTAGGTAACTAACGTGGCGAGGGAGTGGATATTTTGGTGCTTGATTATTACCCATACCAGTGATTTTACATATTTTACCCATGAAAATCTTTTACAGAAGTCCGAAATACACAACAGTGAAAGAAGACCTGATCTGGTTGAAGCAGTGGCAGAGAGCCAACCTTTTTCTCCTTATGATCCAACCTTCTCTCTTCATCCTTGTTTATTTCTACAATACACTTAACATAGTGTCTGGTACATAGTAGACATTTGAGAAATATTTTCGAATAAATAAATAAGCAAATGAGACACTCATAAGGATTCACTAGGATTCTGTTAAGCAGTTTTTGAATTTTGTTGTGTAACTCTTTGAATTTAAGGATGATAAATTTCTGGAATATATGAAAAACACTAAATGTAGGCTAAATAGCATCTAACATTTCTTTGAGAATTGAGAAGGCATTCCATTTGCTAGCAGTTATTTAATACCAAGTATCATATTAATTTTGTAATGCCCAAAAGAGATTTCTCATATTTTTCTTTTACCAAAAATGCATTTTTTTACAATGTTTGTTATAAATCTATTTCGTTATAAGACTCCAGAATATGAATCATATTTCCAGAAATAATATAAAGGCCACATCTATATGATATAAATCATAGCAGTGAAAACATGCAATTCAAATCACAAATTCCATTTCTATCCATAGATTTGGCTTCAAATGATGAAAATCTAGAGAACTTTTGAAACTGATAGTCTTTTTCATCTTAAAGCAAAAACACTTTTAAATCAAAGATTAAGAGCAACTCTTCTGATATATTTGTTCATGGATGCTTTTGCTTTATATTTGAGTGAAGACGCATGGAAGGGAATTGTACAAAGTGAGAGGAGTCAACACAATGTCAAATAGGAAAGACAGATTATTTGTGGTAGAACCCAGTGATTCTCACAGAAAGTTCAATTTTTTTTTTTTTACTTTACATTATTTCACAGTAAAAATGTTGATAACTCAACATAAACCTATAGTATATTTTAAAGAAAAATGGCTTCTGAACAATAAAAACACACGGACACAGGGAGAGGACCATCACACACTGGGGTCTGTTGGTGGGGGCTTGGGAGGGACAGCGGGGAATAGAGAGATTAGGGAGAGGTAACATGGGGACAAATGCCAGATACAGGTGATGGGGGGGGGCAGAGGCAACAAACCACATTGTCGTGTATGTAACTATGCAACAATCCAACATGATCTGCACACATCCGTAAAGAGTATGCGTGAAGACTTGATCTCTCAGAATTACTTTGTCCCCCAAATGTCTATTTTTCAATGTTTCTGGCTTAATAATGTGAGAAATAATACAAATAAAGAAGATAGGGATCAAAAGATAACCTTTCATTACTGGCATGTGGATGTTGGAGAATGTGGCTTACGTGTATGTGTAAGTGAGGTTCCTGATGTTATATTCTACTAGAATGCAAGGATACATGATTCTGATCGGGGAGAAGAATTTCAATATCACAAATTATAGAGCTTGAACAATTTCTGGTGTCCTAATACTAGCATTCCTGTTGTAGAATGTTGTTCCTAAAGGAACAGAAGAGAACAATTGCTCCCTGTAGACCACTGACTCCCAAGAGAGAATAAAAAAAAAAAAAAAAAAAAAAAGAAAACTCTGCTAAGCCAGAGAATTTTCTCCATTCTTTTAAAAATATCACTAATCAGATTTCCATTCCTCATCCCATTAGGTAAAATGAAAAAACTGCAAAGAGACCAGGACTGTTATTAAAATAGATATTGCTTCATAAACTATATAATTTTAGTAGAAGAAAAGCTGGACAATATTCAATATACATTTCTAATAAAACTGGAAATTGTGTATCTACAAAAAAAAACCCACATAGCTATAATTATTTTTAGTGGTGAAATCTTGAATGGTTTTCCTTAAGATATAGAGCAAGGCAAGGCTACATATTCTGATGACTTCTATTCAGTCTTGTACTAGCTGTTCAAGCCATTGGAGTTAAGACAACAAAAAAATGTGAAGGCATAGAAAAAAACAAATCTATCTTTATTTTGCAATGGCATAATTTTTATGTAGAAAAACCTAAAGATTCTATGAAACAGCTATTAGAAATAATAAATGAATTTAGCAAGACCTCTGCACTAAAAGTAAGAAGCATTGGTTAGAAAACATAAAAAATATAAACATTGAATTATTATTAATGATATACATATTCACATATGAAAGAAAAACTGTGCCTTTGTTTATTTTGGCATTCTCAAAAAATACAACAAACTGATGGATGGATTGAAAAATAAATGGATAGATATGTTATAAATGAAGTATATTAAAATATTAATGGTAGGATCTAGGTAAGGAATAAAATGCTATGATGTTTCAAATCCCTCCCTTTGAGACAAGTGTAAATTTGTATAGGTAGATTTTCATCCAAGAGAAGCTTGATTTTCCAGGTGATGCCAAAATTTGTTCTTATAGGGAGATTTCTCTTGACCAAGTTTAAGTTTACAGGTTATGCATTCAGCACAGTTGACCTCCAGTTGATTCACTGGCAAAATTAATACTAAGCATGTCTTTTCTACCCTTTTCCCTCACACATCAGTAAGTCTTTTTTTACATTGTTTGACATAGTTAAAGTACTATATTGTGGGAACATGATTTTGCCTGGCATAACTGCTATAGGATTAGCTTTTTAAAAATTAGATTTGACATGTTCATTACTGGAATCATGATAATTATGTGTTGTGTGAATTCTATGAATTATTTGAAAATCAGTCCTCATGAAAGACTTGGCAATGAAGGAACCAATAAAACTGAAAAAAAAATTATATGCCTACCACTGGGAAACCAGGCGGAAGTTGTCAAAAGAATGCTAATTCTATTCAGGTATTGATCAACGATCTGTCTAAGATTTAGGGACTAGGAAATTGGATGAAATTTTAATTTACTTAAACTTAACTGGCAAGGATAAAATAATTTGACTTAGGGCCTTAAATCCTTTGAATGTCAGTTTATTTGGACACTAATTTTCTAGGAGAATTAATTTTGAGACTTCTATTTCTCCCCAAAATATGTGATGATTGGGTTATGTATTCAAATGTGTGATGTTTTATGATTGGCATTTTATAGTTGGAGTATTTTAGTGATGTCTTTTAATCTCATTGTAGAAACTCTGAAAAGATATACTGAACAAAGAAGCTGCGAATAACATCAGCTGGGGATAAAATAAGAGAGAATGAACGTTTACCTGGCTTCTGATTTATTTCAGAACTTTCTGTAGGCAAAATCTATACTAGCTAGTAGTCCCAGAAAGATATCAGAAGAATCAGTGGTTGGTATAAAGAGAGTCAGCCTCATAAATTTGGGAGCAGTACTGTCTCGGAAGATAGCTGATCTCTTCCACTGAATGGTACAAATAGACAAACCACTGGTTGAATGATAGTTGTAATGGCTTAGATTAGAGGGTTAAGATGATACAATTCAGGAAACAGTTGAAGAAAAATGCTTTTTCTAGCTGTGACACATTAATCCATGTGGAGGAACATTAATATCAATGTATGCATTTTTTCCACCTCCTCATGGACTTGGAATAACTTACGTTTTGCTAAATCTGAGACAAATTAACTGGCTATTCATGACTTAATTCTTCTTCTTTTTCCTTTGAGGTAAGGCTGCAGACAAAAAACACATGATCTCCTAATGGGGTCAGAGGATAATCAATCCTGTCTTGGATCAGTACTGTTAAATAACTCAATTTAAATTTAATTCTGCTTTACTCTTTTCTTTTTCTTTCTTTCTTTCTTTTTCTTTTTCTTTTTTTTTTTTTTTTTTTTTTTTTTTTGAGACGGAGTTTTGCTCTTGTTACCCAGGCTGGAGTGCAATGGCACGATCTCGGCTCACCGCAACCTCCACCTCCTGGGTTCAGGCAATGCTCCTGCCTCAGCCTCCTGAGTAGCTGGGATTACAGGCATGTGCCACCATGCCCAGCTAATTTTTTGTATTTTTAGTAGAGACGGGGTTTCACCATGTTGACCAGGATGGTCTCGATCTCTTGACCTCGTGATCCACCCGTCTCGGCCTCCCAAAGTGCTGGGATTACAGGCATGAGCCACCATGCCCGGCCTGTTTTATTTTTCAATTTATGCAGATATCATGGAGAATTGATAAGTGTGTTATTGGGTTTCTTCTTAAATTCTGAGCAACTGACTTTAAATATTTGCCAATTGTAATGTGAATAAACATCTCTCAATGAGTAAACATCTCTCAGTGCACTCATGGGCTACTTTTCTTCATTCTATTATATACTTTTCATTCTTATACTTTGCCCATTTTTCTATTGGTTACTTCATATTTTTCACGTTCATTTGTATGACCTCTTTTTATATTAAATAAATTAATCTCTTATCTGTCTATATACTCCAAACACTTGTATTTAATTTATCTTACCTCTTCTGAATTTATGGCATTTTTAAAGTTTCATTGTATAAAAAACTATAAATATTTTCTTTTATAGACTCAGGGTTTCCCTATCTTGCTTTGCAACATCATTTGCTAGCAAAGATTTTTAAAGAATATTTTAAAGAATTATACAGAATCCTATTTTATTGAAAAAAAATTTTTTGTGAAACTGAAATTTATCTCCATGTGAAGTTTGAGATGAAAATCTAGGTTTATTAACTTTTCCCAAATAGCTACCAAATTACCCCATAAAATTTATTAAGTAATCCATCTTTTTACTACTCTTTTAGAATATACTGAATCTCAGTAATACTTTCTGGTTACTCTATTCTGTTGCTTGTTTGATCTATTCTTGGAGTATAACCAAACTGATATATAATACAGGTAGTCTTTTTAAAAAATCATTACCCCTTTTTAAAAAATCCTATATATTTTCATATATTTTTTCCAGATAGCTTTAAACTCATTGAGTCATGAATGAAATAGAATATCTTCTGTCTTCCATCCAAGTTGCTGCAAAAGACATTATTTTGTTCTTTTTATGGCTGAGGAGTGTTCCATGCTGTATATATACCCCATTTCCTGTATTCACTTGCTAGTTGATGGGCATTTAGGTTGGTTCCATATCTCTGCAATTGCAAATTGTGCTGTTATTAACATATTTATGTTCACTTATCTTTTTTATATAATGGCTTCTTTGCCTTTGGGTAGATACCTAGTAGTAGGATGATTCAAATTATAGTTTAACTTTTAGTCCTTTAAGGAATCTCCATATTGTTTTATATAGTCGTTGTACTAATTTACATTAACACTAGCAGTGTGTACATGTTCCCTTTTCACCACATCCACACCAACATCTATTACTTTTTTTATTTTTTGATTTTGACCATTCTTACAAGGGTGAGGTGGTATCTCATTGTGGTTTTAATCTGCATTTTCCTGATGACTAGTGATGTTGAGCATTTTTTATATGTTTGTTGGCTGTTTGTATATCTTCTTTTGAGAACTGTCTATTCAAATCCTTAGCCCACTTTTTGATGGGATTGTTTGTCTTTTTCTTGATAATTTGAGTTCCTTATAGATTCTTTATATTAGTCCTTTTGCGATTGCATAGTTTGTGAAGATTTTCTTCCATTCTTTGGGTTGTCTGTTTGCTGATTTGTTTGTTTGTTTTACATAAGCTTTTTAGTTTAATTAAGTCCCATCTGTTTTTCTTCGTTTTTGTTCCATTTGCTTTGGGTTCTTGGGCATGAAATACTTGCTTAAGCCAATGTCTAGAAGGGTTTTTCCAATGTTATCTTCTAGACTTTTTGTGGCTTCAGGCATTAAATGTAAGTCTTTGATCCATCTTGAGTTGACTTTTGTGTAAGATGAGGGATGGGGATCCACTTTCTTTCTTCTACATTTAGCGTTCCTGTTTTCCCAGCATGATTTATTAAATACTGTGTCATTTCCCCAATGTATGTTTTTCTATGCTTTGTCAAAGATCAGTTGGCTGTAAGTATTTGGCTTTATTTCTGCATTCTGTATTCTGTTTCATTGGTCTCTGTGCCTATTTTTATACCAGTACCATGCTGTTTTGGTAACTACAGACTTGTAGCATAGTTTGAAGTCAGGTAATGTGATGCCTGCAGATTCATCTTTTTGCTTAGCATTGCTTCAGGTATACAGGGTTTTTTTGGTTCCATATGAATTTTGCCGTGGATTTGTCTAGTTCTGTAAAGAATGATGTTGGTATGTTTGATGGGAATTGCATTGAATATGTAAATTACTTTGGGCAGTATAATGATTTTCACAATATTCATTCTTCCCATCAAGGAGCATGGGATGTGTTTCCATTTGTTTGTGTCATCTATGATTTATTTCAGCAGTGTTTTGTATTGAGTTTATAACCATTCACCTTGCTAATCTTGTTTCTAAGAGTTTTTAGTTGATAATCTTACACTTTCAAAACACACAATCTAGTCATTTGTAAGTAATGATGATTCTGTTATCACTGTTCATATTCTCATATACTTTAATTTAGTCCAATTACACTGGCTACTGATTCTGAAATTTTCAAAAGTGATACAGCCCTAGGAAATATATTTCTCCTTTTTTGTTTTATTTTAAATTATTTTTTTAAATTATACTTTAAGTTCTGGTGTACATGTGCAGAACATGCAGGTTTGTTACATAGGTATACATGTGCCATGGTGGTTTGCTGGATCCATCACCCCGTCATCTACATTAGGTATTTTTCCTGAGGTAATCCCTCCACTATCCCCCCAAAACCCTGCTATCCCTCCCCTAGTCCCCAACCCCCTAACAGGTCCTGGCGCATGATGTTTCCTTTACTCTGTTTATGTGTTCTTATTATTCAACACCCACTTATCAATGAGAACATGCAGAATTTGGTTTTCTGTTCCTGTGTCATTTTGCTGAGAATGATGGTTTCCAGCTTTATCCATGTCCCTGCAAAAGACATGAACTCATCCTCTTTTAAGACTACATAGCATTCCATGGTGTATGCGTGCCCCATTTTCTTCATCCATTTTATCATTGATGGGCATTTGGGTTGGATCCAAGTCTTTGCTATTGTGAACAGTGCCGCAGTTTTCTTTCAGCAGCTTTTGTGTTTGTTTGTTTCAGGTCTTACATGTAAGTCTTGATATAGTTTGGATGTGTATCCCTGCCCAAATCTCATATTGAAATGTATCATGAATGTTGGAGGTGGAGTCTGGTGGGAGGTAATTGGATCATGGGGGCATATTTTCCATGAATTATTTAGCACTATACCTCTTGGTACTTTCCTCATGATAGCAAATTAGTTCTCATGATAACTGATTATTTAATAGTGTCTAGCACCTCCTCCCTTACTCTCTTGCTTCTGCTCTGGCCATGTGATTTGCCTGCTCCTCATTTGCCTTCTGTCATGATTGTAAATTTCCTGAGGCTTCTCCAGAGGCTGGGCATATGCCAGCATCATGCTTTCTATGCAGCCCGTACAACTGTGATCCAATTAAAACTCTTTACTATGTAAATTATCCAGTCTCAGCTATTTCTCTATAGTAGTGCAAGAACAGTCTAATACAAGTCTCTAATACCTTTGAGTTTATTTTTGTATATGGTGTGAGATGAGGGTCTAATTTTATTTTACATCTGGATATCCATTGTTCCCAATATCATTTACTGAAGATACAGCTGTTTCCCCGCAGTGCATTCTTGGCATCTTTTTCAAACAATAAAATTGACCATACACGTGTGGATTTATTTCTGGGTTCTGTTTATTCTCTGTAATTGGTCTATTTGTCTTATTAAAATTCCTGTATATGTGACTTGCTTCATGCTATTGCTAGTTTCAGGATGTTGTATCTTTTATTTTTGAAAGTTCTTTATAATGTCTTTCTACAGTATGGTTTGGATTTAACCTTGAAAGCTTTGACCTCCCTGTAGTTGGATATTTAGATCTTTGCCTTGATTTGAGATTTTTAAGCTCTTATTTTTTAAAATAAGATTTTTTTCCTGTTCTCTCTTTAACCTTATCTCGTGTAATATAAAAGTTAGTTCTTTTGTTTTTATGCTGTCACTTAAGTCTTCTAGACTTCTTGATTCCTTTTCATTTATTTTTTTTTTCTCCTCTGTGTATTATCAAATAACTTGTTTTTGAGTTTATAGATTCATTTTCCTGCTTGGTCAGTTTTGCTGCTGACACACTTCATTGTGATTTTATTTCATTTATTGTACTTTTTTCAGTACCACAATTTTTCTTATTTTTTAAAAAAATATTTTTAAAGTGTTTAAAATTGTTTTATTGTTTTCATGATTTTGTTGAACTATTTCTATGTATTTTTTAAATTTTGCCAAGCATCCTTAGGAGAACTAGTTTCAATTCTTTGTCAGACAGTTCATAAGCCCTCATTCCTCTGGGATCAGTTACAAAGATATAATTGTGTTATTTTAGTTGTGCTACGTTTCCTTGGTTATTAATTTTTCTTGTTGCTTTAAATTCATATCTATACTTTTTATGTAGTAATTACCTCTTTGAGACTTTATGTACTGCTTTTCATGAAGAAAGAGCTTCCCCTATGGATGGCTGTGAGTGCACTAGCTGGGTTGAGTAAAGCAGTTCTGACTCTAGTGAGAGTGTAGTAACGTAGTCTCCACACAGCTCTGTTAACTGAGGTCAATGTTAGTGACAATTTTAGGGATTCTTAGTGGCCAGTACTGTTGGTGTCTATGGTGGTGGTTATGGCTGTTGTCTTCAGTGACGGTGCCTTCTAGAGTCCTTCTGATTTCTTGTTCTGCTCCCAGGGAAGTCATAACTGAGGGTATCTCTCTTGGCACTGGGTCTGGCTTGCTGGCCTCCACATCATGACAGTGGGATTGCTGTATAATGAGTGTCATCCAAGGATTAGTAACAGATCTGAGAACTGAAGGTAGGGTTGAGAGTAGTAGTGGCACTGATGCCCAGGGCACAGGCAGTCCTGCTGCCACGTTGGTAGTGGTGTAAGAGGTGTTAATGCTTGTGAAGCAGCTGGGGATTCAGGGAGAGGAGTATGGGCATGCACAGAGCTACTTTGACTCTAGGGTCTGAACCTGCATTGTGGCTGAGCTGGTGACTAGTCACTTTCCACATGCCCATGCTCTAGTCACATGGGCCTGTGGTAAGTGACTTTTACTCCAGCACCCTGAGACTGAACTAGCTTATTATGGTAGTAGCTAGAGTATCCACAGTGGGGGTACATAGAGTGCAGATTCCCATCAACCTGGTTTTATTAATTTGTCAGCATTAGATGGCATTTATTGATTCTGTTATTTATTCAGTAAACATTTATTAAGCACCTATTATGTACTAGGCAGTATTTTAGCTGCTGTTACAGGTATCTTTGAAGAAAACAGACAAAATACCTGCCCTCATAAAGTAAACATCTAGATATAAAAGATGACAAAAATTGCAAATTTCCAAGTCCTGATGTCTTTCCTTGTTCTTTGAACTTTTGTTAGTTGCATCATATATTAAAATTGCCAATTATTATAATGTTATATTCCATTCTTAAATCATAATTGCTTGTCCTCAATTCTGTAATTATTTTAATAGTCATCCATTCAGGTTCTTTTATAGCCCCATGTCCACATTTCCAAGTTCTGAGTTATTTAATTTGTTTCATTGACTAGTTCAAGAAAACATTTCAAAATATTCTGTGGGTATTGTAAATTTTTTGTTACTTTTTGTTTAAACAATATATCTTGTAAATATTTTAAATAATTAATAACTTAGGTATAAGATTCAGAGATCACCCATATTGTCTGTCTTATTCTTTCCATTCAACATTTGTTATATTTTGACACAGGGTGTATCAATGAAGCTCTGAAGCCAGCTCAAAATTTTCTTTCTAGGTCATTTTAAAAAATTCTGCTTGTCCTTTTTGCTTTTTCAAGATCTCATTGAGGTTACCACATTACTTTTAGTCATTGGGTCTCCTCAGACTTATCTTGGGTGTAACAATTTCTCAGAATTTCTTTGTTTTAGATGACATGGCGATTGTCAGGAGTACTGATTAGGTATTGTATAGAATGTTCATCAGTAGAAACTTGTATGATGTTTTTCTATAATTAAACTGTGATTTTTTTGGAAGAAAGATCACAGAGGTAAAGTACTATTTTCATTCCATAATATCAAGGGTACATACTATCAACAAGAGTTGCCACTGTTGATGTTGACCTTCATAATCAACCTTGCTGAAGTAGTTTTTCTGGTTCCTCCACTGTAGAGTCATTGTGTTTTTTTCCTTTCCATACTATACTCTTTGAAAGAAAGTCATTATGCACCATAAGGAGTGAGGAGTTATGTTTTACCACCTTGAGGTTGGATTATCTGCATAAATTATTTGTAATTCTTTGTGGGAGAAGCATCTGTTCTCTCTCATTTTATAACTCAGTATTTATTTGTAAAAGTATGGCTCATGTTTACAAATTTTATACCTTAGGTTATATCTAATACTAATTATTTTGTTGCTCATGCTTATTTCTGTCTCTGATCATTAGAGGTTTTTACATTGGTTCCTGTGTCCGTTTGTCATAGTCCCATTAAAATGAGCATTTTTCTTTTTGAGAACTTCCTTGGTTTATAATGCTACAGTATGTTCCAGCCTCGTTTTATATATTGCTTTTAACAATCATAGAATCAGCTATTTCTACAAAATTCCTGGTTCATCTTATTAAAGAATAGTATTACAAATGAACACCTGGGTATTAGGTATGCACATTCTTATTTTGGAACTATTTTTAGAACCCTTTAGATAACAGAGGAAGGAAATATGTGTGCATTTATGCATGCATCCACATATATCTATAAGGTTTATATGCTTAACTATCTTTATGTGTACTAAGTATTACAGAAGTCCACAATGATATCTTCAAATCTAATCCATTGTCACATAGATCATTCTAGCCTCCAATCCTTACTGGTCTGTCAACTTACACTCCAACTTTGAAAATGCTGGTTCACCCTATCTGCTGTAATTTTACTAAATTACTCAAACATAGTAAATTGTAAAGCAGCATTAGAATTATTAGCTTGTACCTACATGGGAAAGAACTCTATTTAAGTAGAGTGCGGTGAAGCTCTTTTAAATTTTCTTTTAGACATCAATAATTTCAACCTTACTTAGGGCAGCACCTCCCTTCGCCAAACCATTCAGTAATGTTGTTTCAAACACTTAAAGTTAGATTTTTTGCTACAGTCTGTATTTCATGCTGGGATCCTCCAACATCCTAAATACATTTTAAATTTTCAGTATATTAAGGTTTACTTTTTAAGCTATAAAATTTTATGGTTTTGACAAGAGCATATGTCATGTGTATACCATTATAGTAGCATACAGAAAAGTTTCACCACCATAAAAATCCCATGTGCTTCACCTGTAAATTCCTCTCTTCCATGCACCCAGTCCTTTTACAATCACTGATCTTTGTACTGTCCCATAGTTTTGCTTTTATCCAAATGTCATTTAATTGAAATTATACAGTATGTAGGCTTTTTGAAATGTTAAGTTTTGTCAAATGCTTTTACTGATCTTTTATTTTTTCATTCTATTAATGTGGTATATCACATTAATTAATTTTCATATGTTGAAACACACTTGTATTCCTGACATAAATTTCACCTGGTCATGGTGCACAATAATTTTAATAGATTTCTTAATTCAGTGTCTTAGTATTTTGTTGAGGATTTTTGCATGAATACTCATGAGAATTTTGAACTGTAGTTTTGCCTTTCTACAACTGGCCTTATAGACTGACTTACATAGTGTTATAAGTTTTGAAGATTTTTGGAAGAGTTTGGTAACAGGTAGCTCTTCTTTAGCTGTTTGGTAGAATTTACCTGTGAAGCCATTTGTTCCTGGGCTTTTTTTTTTTAGTTGGAAGTCTTTGACTATTGGCTCAATGTCTTTACTTTTTATAGGTCTTCTCATATTATTTTTCTTCTTTAGTAGGTTTGGGTAATTGCCTATTTCTAGAAAATTTTTAATTGCTTTTATGTTATATAATTTATTAGTATTTAAGTGTTCACAGTATTTTTTGTAGTCCTTTTCATTTCTGTTATGTCAGTAATAATTACCTAACCATCATTCCTGAACTTAGTAAAACTTCTTTTTCTTCAGCTAGTCTACCTAAAGGTTAGTTCAGACTTGGTAAAGACATAAATATTTTTAATCTTTTCAAAAAATATACCTTTGGTTTTATTAATTCTCTCCATTGTTTTCTCTTCTGTGTTTATCTTCATTCTAAACTTTACGATTTCTTTTATTCTGCTAGCCTTAGGTTGATTTGCTCTTATTTTTCTAGTTATTAATGTGTTAAATTACATTTTTTATTTGAAACGTTTGGGTACATTATGTTCTTATTTCTATTTATTTTAACTTGCTTTCTGATATTCATGTGATTTCTTCTTTGACCCATTGGTTTTTTTAAATAAAATTATGTTGTTATGTTTTAATATTTTTGAAATTTCCAGTTTTCTTTCTATTATTGATTTATCATTTCTTCTAATTGTGGTTGGAGAAGGTATTTTGTATGGTCTTAATATTTATTAAAGTTTTTTGAGACTTCTTTTGTGTTCTAACATATGATATATCCTGGAGAATGTTCCCTTGCACTCTAGAGGAATACTGCTTCTGTTCATCTTGAGTTCAATGCTCCGTACATGTATGTTAGGTCCATTTGTAATATTCATATCCTCTGTTTTCCAGTTGATCTTCTGCCAGTTGTTCTACCCATTTTTGAAAGTAAGGTATTAAAGTCTCCTACTGTTAATGCAGCAATGTGTATTTCTCCCTTCAGTGATGATAGTTAATATTCACTTTATAAATCATTACAGGCTGCATTGTTAGATATGTATACATTAATAATTATTGTATCTTCTTAATGAATTGACACTTTTATCACTATGTAATGTCCTTCTATTTTGTAACAATTTTGACTGCAGTCTGTTTTGTCTGATATCGGTATAGCCATCACAGCTTTGTTTTGTTCATCATTTCCATGAAATATTTTAACCTTTCTTTCACTTTCTTCCTCTTTGTATTATTGGATATAAAGTGAGTATTCTGTAGATAACACACAGTTAATTTTTGAAAATTTATTTTCCAGTTTCTACTTCTTAATTTGGGGGCTTAATCCTTTTATATTTAAAGTACTTACTATTAAGGAAGAACTTACTTTTGCCTTTTTGCTAGTTGTTTACTATGTGTCACATCTTTTTTGTTTTTGTTTCTCAATTCCTCCATTCTTGGGTATGCAATTTCACATTGGTGGAATTTTAAAATTTAAACATTTTAAATACTCAGTTCTAAATATTCCTAATGAGAAATATTTTGTAATTCCTACTCTTGTTCTCATACAGTTAATATGTACCAACAATATTCATGTGCTCTGGCTTCCTTCAAGATTTTCCCTTTCTCTTTGGTTTTCTGCAGTTTAAATATGATATGCCAAATTGTAGATTTTTTGAAATTTATCTTGTTTGGTATTCTCTGAGCTTCTTGCATCTCAGGTTTAGTGCCTGCCATTGATTTTGGAAAATTCTTAGCCAATATGACTTCAGATATTTTGTCAAATATATTTTGTGTTAGTATTACATGAAATATTTTGTCTACTTCAAATATTGTGCTGGTTATGTAATTATGCATATGGTACATCTCTGCAGTTGTTTCATAGTTATTGAATGCTTTGTTATGTTTTCTTTTACTTTCCCTTTGCATTTCAATTTGGGGAATTTTCACTGACAAATGTTTAAGCTCATTGATTGATTTCTCAGTTGTGCCTCACCTACTCATGGGCCTAACAAAGGCATTGTTCATTTTTGTTGCTGTGTATTTTATTTCTGGTATTTACTTTTGGTGCTTTCTTACTTTCCATCTTCTTCCATTTCTCATCTAATCCTGCATGTTGTCTCTTTTACCTAGTAGAGTCTCTAACATCTTAATCATAGTTGTTTATATTATATCTAATTATTCAAATATCTTTCATCTGTACATCTGGTATTTATGCTTGTTTTGTCTCTTTAGACTGTCTTTTCTTGTACTTTACATGCTTTGTATGTTTACTGAAAATCAGATATATTATTTTATTGAAAGTCAGATATATAATAGGAATTGAGGTAATAATACCTTTAGATTGAAGTTCTGTGTTACTGTGGCTAGGAATTGAGCTGTGTTTAATGGGTTGTTTTAGCTGTTCTGTGAGATGTCTCATATTCCTCTAGTGTCTTTGTTTTAGTCTCTTCTCTTGTCTTTGTGTTTCATTAGACACCCCTATTTCAATAGTCTGTCTTTCAGGTCTTTCCAGTGAAATACTCTGTTATCATGCAGGAGCCCTTTTGATACGGTAGTAAGGTATATAGAGGAGAAACATTGTATATTATTTAATATTCTAATTTAATTTAATTATTCAAATATTATTACATCTCAGTATTTTACTAGGCCTGAGTCTTCGGAAGGTAACCTTTTGATGTGTTTATTAGCAATTTCTCTCCCCTTATGTGAGACAGGAAATCTAAATGGAGTTGTAGTTGGTTAGCCGTTCTTTGCACAGGTTGACTACGGCTCTGGTTAATATTTTTTCTTGGAGAGATGGCTGTTGTTATAAGAAACACTCCCAGTGTAAAAGTAACTTTTAAATGGTTACTTTTTCTTTCTCCCTGCTTGAAATATAGAAATATTTATCTTGGATATTCACTGTGAGAACCTGGTTGGATTTGTGAAGATAAAACTTATGAAATATGGGACACACTTAAGAGTGAGGTCCCAGGAGTTTCTCACTTTTGAGCTAGTCTGTACTCAGTCTCCATCTATTTGTCAAAATTACTACTTTATTTTCATACCAGGTTATGACTTCAGCAGCTTCTTCAGACAGGCTGATCTGTGCGTTTGTCCATTTATCTAGATTGTGGGAAAGCAGTTTGCCCTGTGACCTCAATTCTTTGATGGATCTAATAAAAGTAGTTTAGGTTTGTTCAGATTTTTTCTTGTGAAGATGGAAATGATGACTTCCAAGCTCTTTATATGTCAGAGCTAAAAATGAACCTTCATCACTTTTTTACTGCAAAGCATTACCTTTTGATCTGCAAATTGAAATCTTTTGTTTTTCTTCTTTTATAAACGTGAATATATCTTTATACATTTTTCCTAGTATCATCACTAACGTGTATTTAGGACACCCGAAATTGCTTTAATTTTAACAATTTTCTTCTAAATCTGCATGATTTTTCAACTCTTTTAATTGTATTGATGACTCTCTATCAGAAAATAAATATTGATGATTCTAATACAGCTTTTATTTTTTCTGATTGTGTTCCTCATTTTTTCTATGCAAAAATAAGAGGTAACTTTACTTTTAATGTATTTCCATTTCTTTACATCCCTAGTTTGGCCTCTCTTATATATACTTTGACTCATTGGTGTCCATGGTCTGTTTAATGACATAAAATGTTTTTATATAAAACATACTTAATATGCTCAGTTTTCCCATGTAATTCTTTGTGAAATATATTTTTCACATACTGGTTTTATATACTTTTTTCCTTACCTTATTTTTCCCATTTCCTGTTATGATATTTGGTCAATATAAGAATGGGTATGAGTAAAAGGAGTAAACTAGGTCAGTCAGATCTTCAATTTCAGTATGGTTTTCCAAAATGTACTTTTATATCAGCTATAGATAACCATTTTCTATTAGATTTTTCTCGTAGCCCTCTTTGTAATAGATATGTTTTAACTGTAGGAGATGAACATAAGTAACAGGAAAGTCCCAGATGTCACAAATTTTCTGTACCTTCTACCATGTGCAAGTGTGTGAGGCAAACAAATATGGTGAGTTCATGGAAGTACTCTTTCAGACCCCACCATCATTCTATTTGGACCCTAGTTCTTATGAGGATAGATTGCATATTCCTTGAGGAACATCTACAGCCATAGTCATTGCCTTAGAAATTTAAGAATCATTAACTTGTAATTTCAATATTCATACTTTAAATAAAATATTACCTGTATGGCACACATAGAAGTATATACTGGGTACTATCTTTTCTATTTGGCCCACATTTTACACACACACTCTCTCTCAATCTCTCTCTCTCTCTCTCTCATTTCTTATCTCTGGTTTAGGTTTTAGCTGTTTTATAGTTTTATTAAAGCATTTTATTCTCTCTCTTACTTTCTTCACTAGTTCTGGTGTGTTTTAGTGAGGAAGTAGAATAGGTGTGTGTGTGTGTGTGTGTGTGTGTGTATGATGTACATAACATGTACAAATTCAATTAATATATAGTTCATTAAGTTTTAGTAAATCTATGTTGCCGTGGAAACATTACCACAATCAAGACAGAAAATTTCCATCCATCCCAAATGGTTCTAACGTGTCCTTTCATAGTCAGTTACCTGGGACTTGATTAAGGGACTCCCAGCCCCTGTCCCAGGTAAACTGATCTTCCTGCCACGATAGACTAGACATACCCTTCTGATAACTTCATGTAAGTGGAATGACACATTTGTAGCTTTTTGTATCTGACCTATTTCACTCAGCATCCTGTGTTAGAGATTTAATTACACTGTTTTCTGTATCAGCAGTATGTTCCCTTTTATTGTTGAGTAGAATTGCCTTTTACGTGTCTATCACAATTTGCTTATCACATCTATTGATGGTCATTTATTTCCTTTCCAATTCATTTCAGTTTATTCTGTGCTTTTATAACAGAATACCACAGACTGGATGATTTATAAACAGTAGAAGCTTATTTGACTCACAGTTCTGGAGGCTGGAAAGTCCAAGGTTGAGGGGCCTCATTTCATAAGAGCTTTCTTGCTGTATCATAACATGGCAGAAAGCATCACATAGTGAGAGGGTAGTACATGAGAGCTTGAACTTGAAGCCTCAAGCCCTTTTATAATCAGCTATTATCTGTTAAGGAGCATGGAGCCCTCATGACTTAAAATCCTTATGACCTAAATACTTCCCATTAGGCTCTACCTCCCAAAACTATGGTGTTGGGGATTAAGTTTCTAACACATGCTTTCAGGGGGACACATTCAAACCGTAGCATTATGTCCCTGAACAAATTTGTGTTCCTCTCACATGTAAAATATATTAATTCCATTACGGTAGCCCCCAAAAATCTTAACTTGTTCTAATGCCAACTCCAAAGTCCAAAATCCAGAGTTTCAACTAAAACAGATATGGGTAGACTTCTGCCTTGATTCATCTAAAGGCAAATTCCCCCAAGTTGTTATACTGTGAAATTAAAAGAAGTTACCTAATTCCAAAATACAATGATGGCATAGGCATAGGATAGACATCCCCATCCCAAAGTGGATAAATAGACAAGAAAAGAGGAGTAACTCATTTTAAATAAGTTTAAAATAAAATAGACTAAACATTAAATCTTATAGGTGGAGAATAATTTCCTTTGAGATTATGTTGTACGTTGTGGGCACAGTGGGGCGAGTTGGGCCCCCAAGGGCTCAGACAGCCCTGATCCTATAGTGGCTGAACTCAGTTCATCTAGCAGCTCTCAGAAGTCGGATTCTCATGCCTGTGGCTTTTTGAGGCTGGAATTGCATGCTAGTAGCCCTAGAGTTCTATGATTTTAAGGGATGCCCCACTCCTATGGCTCCATAAGGCATTGCCCTAGTGAATATTATCTGTGGTGGCCTTGCTGCTATAGATCCTCTGGACATTGCCCTAATAGAGGCTCTCTTTGATGACTCTGCCCTGTGATGAGTCTCTATCTGGTCACCCAAGTTGTTTAAAACATTTTTTTTTTTTTTGAAATCTAGGTGGAAATCATCATGGCCCCACAGCTTTTGTACTCTATGTGTCTACAGAATGAATACCATGTGAATGACACCAAGATGTATGGCTTGTAACTTCCAGAATTGTGGGTTGAGCTATGCCTGGGGCTGCTTGCACCATGCCTTGAGCAGCTGAGAGGTGCTGTGTTGGAATTTGAGGGGCAGACACTTGACGCAGTGCAGGACACTGAATGACGAGTTCCAATGGGTGCCTCTCTGGAAACCTTGCCCTCAAGGTCCTAGCTTTATTAAAAAATATCTGAAATGCATTTGGGGTCATAAAATTGGCATCATTATTTTGTCTTGATGAATAGGATATGACTTTCATCTATCCATATTAATCTTTGTAGCAAATGGTGTCTTAGCTATACCCTTAATATTCTTTCCTGAACATGATTTTTCATTCTTTACATAACTAGGCTGCAAATTTTTAAAATATTTTCACGTTGCTTCTCTTTTTAATTTTAAACTATATACTTAAATTATTTTCCTCTCATTTGCTGCAAGAAGTTAAAAGATGTGTAGTTTCTATAATATTATGCTTAGAAATTATCTCCCCTGTATTTCCTAGTTCATTAGTCTTTAATTTTGCCTTATGTAAAGACCTAATGTGTTAAAACAATTTAGCCAAGTTATTTACCAATTTATAACAAGAGTAATCTTCAATTTAATTTCTAATACTTTGCCCCTGCTTTTTGTGTGACACTTCATCAAAATTGCCTTTACTGTTCGTATTTCTACCAACATTGTGATTACAACCACAGTGTACTCTCTAAGAAGTACTCTCTAAGAAGACTCAGATTCCCTACAGCATTTCTCTTCCTCTGCTCCCTCACCAAAATTATGTTTAACTCTCCATTAACAGCAATACAGGCTTTCTCCAGCATTCACTTCAAAACTGTTCCAGATTCTGCACACTACCAAGTTTCCAAACCACTTATACATTATGAAGTATCTGTCATAGCAACACCCAAATTCTCTGATACCAGTTTTCCCAGTCCCTTTTGTGCGTTATAAGAGAATACTACAGACTGGGAAATTTATAAACAACAGAAATTTACTTGCCTCACAGTTCTAGAGGCTTGGAAGTTCACTATTTATAGGGTACATCTAGTGAAGGCCTTCTTGCTGCATCACAACATGGCAGAAAACATCACATTTATGGTAAATGTGTAAGAGCTCAACCTGACAGTCTCAAGCCCTTTTACAATCAGCATTAATCTGTTCATGAGAGTGGAGCCCTCATGACCGAAGCACCACCCATTAGGCCTCATATTCCAAAATTGCTGCATAGAAGACTGTTTCTAACACACTCTTTTGAGAGAACACATTCAAATCACAACATGGTTATTTGATTATTATAAATAATTATTCTCTAAGAATTTGTGGACAGGTCAGTGTGGACATACACTTTCAGTTCTTTTAGGTAAATATCTTAAAGTAGAAATTTGGGTTATATGGTAAGCATATGCTTAACTCTAAAGAAACTGCCAAACTGTTTTTTTAAAATTCTTGTACCTTTTTACGTTTCTACCTGTAATGCATGTTCCATTTGTACCACATCCTTGCCAACACTTAGAATATTTAGCTTTCTTTAATTTTAGGCATTTCAGTGGGAGTGTATTGGTATCACATTGTGAAATTAATTTTTATTTTCCTGATTATAAATGATGGTAAGCATCTTTTTCATATGAATTTTTAACAAAACATCTGTTCGAATTACCCATTTTTAATTTGGTTATTTATCTTCTTATTGACGTATAAAAGTATTCCTCATATTTCAGATGAGTTCTCAGCCAAGTATATGAATTCCTGGAGTAACTCTTCTTTCTGAAGTATATTTTGCATATACCATTATTTATTGCTCCTTTGCTATGTAATCCAGTTTATTTCTTGCCCTAATCTTTGATCAAGATTAAAATGGGGAAGAGCAGAAGTAAATAAGGCCAGCCAGAGATTTAATTTAAATATATTATTGGTTTTTGTATATGTGTTATACTTATTAGTGTATGCAGCTCCCTCAGTAAATTGAGTTTCTTGAGAGTAAGTGTAATAAATAAAGTATTGTCTCCAGGCAGACCTCTTGGGATCCATTTCTTGCCAGTTGGTGGAAGAAGGCAGTACACTTGGGCCAGGCGCGATGGCTCAAGCCTGTAATCCCAGCACTTTGGGAGGCCGAGGCAGGTGGATCACGAAGTCGAGAGATCGAGACCATCCTGGTCAACATGGTGAAACCCCGTCTCTACTAAAAATACAAAAAACTAGCTGGGTGTGGTGGCGCGTGCCTGTAATCCCAGCTACTCAGGAGGCTGAGGCAGGAGAATTGCCTGAGCCCAGGAGGCGGAGGTTGTGGTGAGCCGAGATCACGCCATTGCACTCCAGCCTGGGTAACAAGAGCGAAACTCCATCTCAGAAAAAAAAAAAAAAAAAAAAAGGCAGTACACTCAACAGAAGACCCTACATAATTAAGACTTGGACTTCAAATCTCACAATTTAAGATGTCTTCTGCCAGAAACGAAATTCTACTGAATTTATTTATCATGAGTGTCTATTATACCTACAGAAATTTTAGGTAACAACAGTTGCTCACAAAAGTCTTATTTTCCAAGTGTCTCTTAGAGGAGAACTTTTAACATAAATTAATATAACTTTAAAATTCTTTCTGCATTCTACATATTACTAAACAAGATATTTAAATCTAATACTGTATGCAAATAATCTAGTATATATTTCAATAAATAGTGATGATGGTGATAGTGATGATCAATATTACTGATTAAACTGTTTAGATTTCTACCATGTGACCATAGCAAGTGATTTTAGAACTCGATCAAATATATTAAACTTCATGGTGACATAAAATACATGTACAGCATTCTTAACAACTCAATATGTAATCAAGTTGTTTCTCTGAAGTATCAATAATAAGATGTGCAAATGGCTATTTCATTTATTTAGATAGAAGAAAGGCACTTGCTTTTGAACCAATAACTTTGTAGAGGTTGTTCTAAAGATTATTCTTTGTTGCAGAAATAATAAAAAATACACTGAAAATTATGGTCTGCTATATCCCTAAACTGCAAAGCTGGAGAATATAATGAAATAGGAAGAGGGTTGAGATTTCTATTTGTAAATATATATATATATATATATATATATATATATATATATATATATACACACACTTTAGCACTACAACAGCAATAGGGACACTTCTTAAAAGCCACTAAATAGGAACTGGCTGTTAGTTTCTGCACTCAATCAGCTGGCAAAATAACATGACTTCCAAAAGAAACGAGCAGAAATAATGAAATGAGCTCCTTGTGTTTCTATTGAATTACAAAGACTGACATTATCTTGCCATCCAAATAATTTTTTATCTGAACAGTGACAGAGAAACCCAAGTCTTCATTACATCTAATTCAAGATGTACAGAGAGGAAAACATTTAAATTATGTCATGAGACTTTGTATACCCCTCTAATACTTCACCCATGCTCCTCCTGCTTGCATTAAATGTTAAACACAATCAAACACCAAATAAATAATATTATTTTAATGTAAATAAAGCTGGTTAGAAATGGCAGACTTGATCAGTTGGTTCTGGAAATTATAGAATTTCAAGTTAGTATATAAAACTATGTAGATTAAAGGCCAAGGAGAATGGTTTTTAAGTCTTTTCATTGAGTGTCTTGGCACCATAAAGTCACAGGTTCAATGCAAGTGTTTTCTTTGATGTCTAACACTAGAACTTGGTATAAGACATGTAGTCAATACATTATAGTTACTGTTATTAATAAAACAAAGAAGGTTATGGTAGCTATAATTGTAAATTTCAAATTCTCATTAATCCTCGTGTCTATCCCAGATATTAGAATGACTCTAATCATTCATCAGAAACTTTCTTAGTGCTTCTTATGTGTACTGGGAATGCAATAATAGCATATTTTTTCCTGAGGGAAGTCAGATTCTATTATCATTTCTCATTTACTTTTCTAAATACAATACTAGGGTTAAGCACATAATGCCATGGGAGCAATAGGTGCACTCTTATGAAAAAAGACGAGGTTCTCTAGAGGAGGTAATGGGGACATAATGAGGTGTTATAGGTAGAATACAATGTCATATTTGTGTTTTAGAAATTCACTGCTTTGATATTATTGCCTATTAATTTGTGGTCATTTAGACTACAAGGAGAAATATTACGTGGGTATTGTAAAGCTACTATAGAGATGGTATTGGCCTAGACTAAAGAAATCGCCCTGAGAACATTATGGCAAATGAAATAAACCAAGCATGAAAAACAAATACCGCATGTTCTCACATATTTGTGAAATCTAAAACAATAAGACTCATAGACCAGAGAGTAGAGTGGTGTTTATCAGAGGCTGAGGGGTGGTAGAAATGGGGAGATGATGGTTAAGGGGTAGAAAGCCTCATTTAAACAAAAAGAGACAAAAGGAGTATTTTTTTAGGTCTATTGTACAATATGGTAAATATAGGTAATAATGTATTCTACCATTTTCTAACTTCAAAATTAAGATAGTAAATTTAAAATATTCCCACCACAAGGAAAAGATAAGTTTTTAATTAATATGCTAATAAATTTTATTGAATTATTCCAAGTAGTATCTGTAAATCATAACATCATTTGTAGTCCATAAATATATACAAATTTAATTTGTCAATTAAATGTTTTTAAGTGGCTCTGGGAATGTATGTGAAGGGATAAAGATAAAAAACATCCAGGAGGCAGAACTGAAAGGACTTAGTGGTTAATTGTTTGCAGAGAATTTGGGTGAAAATATTATCAAGGGGAACTTCATAGTATCTGACAGGTGGAGTTCAGTAATTTTCCTCTAAGTTAGATCTGTTGTATCATTCAATCCAATATTATTTCTTTGAAGAAGGCACATTTGGGAATCATGGTAAATGTATACATTATATTGAAAAGGCAATCTTTTTAAAAGTAACAAATTAAAGAGACTCATAACTAAGTTCAAGGTAAATTGAGATCATTTCCTTTTTGGATGTTCTACAATATTACCTCCTTCATTTTGGTGTATTATGTTAGGCTCTGCTTATTTGGACTGACTTTTTTTGGCTGGAATTTATGCTAATTTCTAGGAGGATTCTTTTCAATATTATCAGATTTGGTAATCAAGTGGATCTTCCACCACCACCTCCATCCTCCATATATAATTAAACAATACATCTGGGATCACAAATATGTGCTGATAATTTGATAGAAAGGAGGCATTTCACCATCCTGCCTGATACCATTTACTTCATTTTACTTGATTCTCTTCTCAGTGTAATTATAGCTATAATGGAGACTTAATGGAAAAGAACAAATGTGCATTTAAGAGGGGGAAATGTATTTAATAATATTATTTCCTTTATTAGGAAAGACGTTGTTGTGCTACTGATGCAACTTCAGGAAAAATTTTCAAAATGTAGCATGCTATATAGTACTAATTATACATCAGAATCTGGCTCTAATATATGTCAAAATAAACACGCATTTCTCAGTAATCCTTAGTAAAAACATATACGGTTTTCTGAATTATTAAACAACAAGCCATGATAATGAGTTTAAACTAGCACTAGATAATTAGTGACATTTCTAATACTAACAGTGAACATGTTGAGTGCAGAAAAATTTGTGCGTAGTATCCTTAGGTGATACTCAGTTCACCAGAGGATGATGCAACATAGCAGAACAAACTAGTTTCAATTTGAGAGAAGAATGGAATTCCCAGTCATGGCCGTAAAACATCATCATTTCTGTTGAAATGCCAAATATGTCCCTCCAAAGGTTAATTTCAGTTTCCACAGTCAATCCTTGTCATTGAAGTTCTAGAACTGGGCTGACTCTGGAAATAAAGATGACATATTTTAACATGTTTGTCATGTCTTATAACTACCCTGCTAAGTGAACAATATGTTCATCTCTATTTTATAGATTAGGAAACTAAAATGAAAAACAGGTTAAGTCCAGGGCCTTGCAGCTAGTAACTATTGTGATAAGGATTTAAACCTTAGCTATCTGACTTCTTAGGCTGTGTTCCTAAACACTACACTGCATTACACAACATGTCAAGGAGTTATTTTATATTCATGTCAGCCTCCAGGAGCATTTCTCTCACTTTTTTTTTCATGATGTGAAGAAAATGGAGAAAGGTAATTTCACTCTAAAATATTTTTGGTGGTCTAAATTGAGACATTTATTTATTTAATGCAAAACTATTTGATACCTATTCTTGGACATCCATATTCCAGTTTAGGGAAAACTGAAAAGATGAATTTTTTAAGAATATATCATGTAGCAGATGAGATAACAATTCATCATTTTCTAACTTTACTATAATTTTATTCTATATTTCTGATATACATAAATTAAATGTGGGTGATCTAGACATGTGATAGACTACAGGTATGACATTTTAGAGAACACAGCCACAGTAAGGTAAAACAAAACAAAAGCAACAACAACAAAAAGCTCAAAACAGTGCAGTTGTATAGGGTGTATTGAAAGTATTTGTAATGATAAACATTTTTATTTGTATGACATGTGGAATTTATAAATAAAACCATTGGGAGAAGGCTGAAAATCATAGAGGATATTAAATTCTAAACTAGGGAATGTGTGTTGGATCCCGAGGCCAATGCAAAACCACTGAATCGGTTTGAGAAAAGTTAAATATTGAGGTTTTTTATAGTTCTTGTTGTTTTGTTTTGTTTTGTTTTACAAATCAGTTTGGCTGAGTGTACAAGGTTTAAAGTGGATGGAAAAAATAACCCAGAAAACTTAAGGGGCTATTTCATGGGTGAGGTAATGTAATCCTAAAAGTGATGAAATGAAAGGTAAGGATAGATGTAAAATAATGGTTAAGATGATAAAATTCTTTTAAGATACTATATATTTTGAAACAGCATATGCATTGAAAAAGATGATGGATTCTGAAGACAGGTATACCCACATTTGCTCTCCTAGCTACAAAGTTATTTAACTTTGTGCAAGTAATCTCAATCCCATACTTCTAAAATGGAGATGATCATGTGTATTATATATTTTAATTTCTTTAAAACACTTGCAAAATATTAGGTAAGGGGGGATATTATTATTACATCTTAATCTCTTTTTTCTTCCCTTTGTCACTTTATTCCAAAGAAAATACAAGGCAGTATACTTTGAATATTATATGTGCATTGATAATGTAAGTGTGATAAGAGTTTAGAAATGAGAGAGTCCTGAAGGATAGGAGAAACATTCAATGAGGCATCTAATTACAAACAATTTTGAACATTCAATATGCATAGATGTTTTTGCAGGTGCTGCTAATACAGTGGGAGCCTAAAAAGCGTTACTAAAAGAAAGTTATGGTGCCGCATCTTGTAGGACATTAGTTGTTATGAAGAAAAGAGAATGTCCTATGTTGGAATATAAAGATGATGGAACTAGGGTGTATTTTTCAGGGTTCTCTAGAGGGACAGAACTAATAGGATATATGCACACATATATACACATAGGAGTTATATTAAGCACTAACTTACACGATCACAAGGTCCCATCCACAATATGTTGTTGGCAAGCTGAGGAGCAAGGGGAGCCAGTCTGAACCTCAGAACTGAAGAACTTGGAGTCCAGTGTTCGAGGACAGTAAGCATGAGCACAGGAGAAAGACATAGGCTGAGAAGCTAGGCCAGTCTCGCCTTTTCATGTTTTTCTGCCTGCTTTATATTTGCTGGCAGCTGATTAGATTGTGCCCACCAGAATAAGAGGGGGTCTGCTTTCCCCAGCCCACTGACACAAATGTTAATCTCTTTTGGCAGCACCCTCACACACACACATCCAGAATTAATACTTTGTATCCTTCAGTCCAATCAAGTTGACACTCAGCGTTAACCATCACAGGAAGGTAGAGACAGGAAGAGTAAGAAACTAGAAATAGAGGTGACTAACATGTTATGACTAACCCACCAATTAGAGAAAAAATTGATTTTGGGGGTATATTTTAAATTTGAGGTGTATGAAAGTCCAATTTGGCAGCAGGTTATAAATTTTTGTTGGGCTTTCTACTATTCATCAACCTAGCCGTAAAAATAGATGAATACACAAAACCAATAATCAACACCTTTTACAAAAAGGGGAAAGTGGGTGAAACGGAGCAAGTAGTAAACAAGGAAACTGTAAGCTCTCTAAAGCATAGCAAGTATCAGCTTTATTCCAGTTCCCCACAGGTTCTTCATTTTCATCTAAGACCACCTCCACCTGGACTTCATTGTCCATATCACTATCTGCATTTTGGCCAAAGCCAGTAATCAAGTCTCTAGGAACTTTCAGACATTTCCACATTTTTCTGTTTTCTGAGCCCTCCAGTCTCCAGAAGGTTCCAAACTTTCCCACATTTTTCTTTTCTTTTCTTTTTTTTTTTTTTTTTTGAGTCCTCCAGACTGTTCTAACCTCTGCCTGATACCCAATTCTAAAGTCACTTCTGTATTTTTGTGTATCCTTATAGAAGCACCTCACTCTCTGCAGTACCTGTTTACTGTATGAATCCATTTTCACTCTGCTATAAGGACATACATGAAACTGGGTAATTTATAAAGGAAAGAGGTTTAATTGACTTACAGTTTCACATGGCTCAGGAGGCCTCAGGAAACTTAAAATTATGGCAGATGGTGAGGCAAATACCACTTTCTTTACATGGCAGCAGGAGAAACAAGTTCTGAGCAAAGGGGGAAATTCCCCTTATAAAACCATCAGACTTTGTGAGAACTCACTGACTATCATGAAAACAGCATGAGAGTAACTGCCCCCATGATTGCACTACCTCTCACCGAGTTCTTCCCATGATACATGGAGATTATAGGAACTGCAATTCAAGATGAGATTTGAGTGGGTACACAGCTAAACCATATCAATAAATAATAAAAATTGAAAGCTGAAATAAAATAGGGTTTTCTGGTAGCATATTTTACTAAAATTGATTGTGTGAAGAAGAGTTCTGCATGTTGTTATGATTACCTAAGGGATTACATGTCCCCTTCATCCACAATATTCACTGACAATTGATTCCTTAAGTGAATTATCTCAAACTTTCACAGGGAAGCAAAACCTAATGTAATTAAATTTTAAGGGAACAGAGGAAATATGAAAGGTATCTGGATGACCTTTTTATTGCTACCTATATCTGTATAACATAGATTTTTAAACACTAATTTGTAATATAAATATTAATGCAAAAAATGTGCAAAATAATAGCAAATATGAGTTCAATTGCAGCCAAACCAAGGGGTTTTCTTTGCATTAGAAAAATGCAAAATTGCTTAATGTTGAAAAATATAATCATCTATTTCCCCACATTGAGCCTAAGAAAGTGTATTTTATCAACACACTTAATTAAATACATTCCAAAAGCTATTCTATAAGAATTAATATTTATTCATGAGTAGAATAAAAAATAGGGAAAGAAGAGAGAAGGTGAAAGGAAAAATTATGTTTGACTAAATAATATGAATGTATCTTTATAAGATACACACATATATATACACACACATGGATGCATGCATACATATGTTTATTATCACACTTATTGATAAAAGACTAGAAGTGTTTTGTATTAAAGATCAGAATTGGAACAGAAAGACCATTATTATACTATTACTATTATAAACATTATTATTAATATTTAAATGTATCCTGGGTAGTGATATCAACAAGCTGGAAGAAAATAGTCTCACCCATTTTCTTCGCCACAGAAAACACTGCTAAAACAATAATACATGAGCCACAATACCTTAACAATAATAACAATAATGCCAGAATTCCATTAATAAGTTGCAACTCCCAAAACAAGCACAACACTGAGAAATATCACTTTGAAATGGGCAAGAAGAGCTGTTTCACTTTACACACATCAGCCCATCCTGCAAGCTGGCACAGCTCAACACTGAGAGACATCCACTCAACTGATTATTTCTCCCTCGGGAAAGATTGAATGGAGCATGCATATGATATCTCTAACCTTTTGGGGTGCTGTGTGAGATACTTCTGTCTCCCCTCACTTAGAGCACAGATGGAACTGGTATAGAATGCTTCAGGGGCAGCTAAGAACAAAGAAAAGAGGTGGGGCTCTCAGAAGTCTGAATAATATTGTAGGATTGAAGTAAAGTACAACCCTAAAATTTCTTCAGGAAGAAGAAATAAAAGTGGAACTTTCACTCACTCTCCTGGTTCTTTAATGTACTTCCCTAGGAAGTACATTAGGTGTCTCTCAGCATCCTATTTGGTTTTGTTGTATTGAGAGAAGGTACACAATCCTGAGACCTGTATTACAAGAGGAAGGGAGAGAAGTGGAGTTTGTACCCAACCTCATGACATTTCAGTGCGATTCCTTAGGAAAAAAATTACAGGCAGTTTTATGACAGCTTACATGGCTCTGCCAGTTTGGGAAAACCTACAGAATCCTGAGACTTTTCTCTCTTCAGGAGAAAGGGAGAAGACTAGAGTGTGCATCCAACATTCAAACCTATCAATGCACTGCATTAGAGACAAAAAAGGGCCATTTATGGCAGGTAGCACACAATCCAGAAACTTATCTCCCAGAAAAAAGAAAGAGAACTGGAGATAGAATATCTATAAAAAATATTTAAAGGGCTTCCAGAATCTCTCGCTAGGATAATTCATGAAGGTTTTCTTTCCAAAACCAGTTTATGAAGACTGAAAGTGATGGTTGCTCATTCAAACATGCAGACACCAATACAAAGTTATAAGAAACAGAAGGAATCATAAAAATATGACATTGCCAGAGAAACAGAACAAATCTCCTGCAACAGATACTAAATAAATGGGGACTATAGATTTGTTAAAAAGAATTAAATCATTTTAAAAAAGATAGTATAGTATGAGAAAACACAAATAGATAGCTAAACAGAAAAGTGATCACATAAACAGAATGAGCATATCTACAAAGATACAGGAACCATAAAAACAAACATTTTGGAGTTGAGGAATAAACAACTTTAAAAAATTCAATATAGGGCCTCAAGAGCAAACTTGAGCAAGAAGAAAGAATCAGCAAATTCAAAGACAGGTCAGTAGAAGCTATCTACTCAACAGAGTGAAAAGAAAAATTAAAAAGTGATAAAGTCCTATGATATAAGGAACATGATTATGTAGACCAAAATACATATTGATAAAATTCAAGATAGAAAAGATGGAAGATAGAACCAGAAAACTTAATTAAACCAATTCTGACTGAAAGAGTCCCACACTTGGGGAGGAAAGTACACATTCAGGTTCATGAAGTGTGAAAGATTCCAAATAGGCTGATACCAAAGAAATTTACACTGAGTCTTGTTATAATCATATTGTCAAAAGTCAAGGATAAAAAGAGAATGTCGAAAGCAAAAGAAAAATATAATTTTGATGTACAGCAAAGCTCACATAAGACTGTTACTGAATTTCTCAGTGCAAACCTTACAGAGCAGAAGGGAGTGAAATACATCACTACAAAATATCAACAATCACTATGGCAACATGGGAGAAAAAAAGGAGCAAATTAATTTTTAAAAAAATAAGCAGAAAACAGTGATCAAAATGGCAATGGTAAGTTCTTCACTTTCTGTAATTGCTCTAACATAAATGAATTAAATTTACCAATCAAAAGATAGAAAATTTTAAATAAAAGATCTTTCTTCTACAAAGAAAAGAAATATCAAAGAACCCAACTTTACACCTAAAGGAACTAAAAGAAAACAATTTAAGCTTAAAGTTAAGAGAAGTAAGGAAATAATAAGGATTAGAGCAAACTCTTGCAAAAGCAAAAATAAGTATTTCCAAATTTATTTTCGGAGGTAGCATTAGCCTGATAGCAACCAGGCAGGAATACTACAAAAAATAAAATATCAAAGGCCATTGTTCCAGGTAAACACATATACATATGCCATTCTTGCATTGCTATAAAGAAATATGTGAGACTACATAGTTTATAAAGAAAACAGGTTAATTTGTCTCATTATTCTGCAGGCTATACAAGAAGTATGGGACCAGTATCTGTTCAGCTCCTGGGGAGCCTACAGGGAGCTTTAACTCTTGGCATAAGGCCAAGTGGGAGCTTGTACATCACATAGCAAAAGCAGAAGCAAGATAGAGACACTTGGAGTCGGGGCAAGTGCCACATGTTTTTAAACAGCCATGAGATGTCATGAGAACTCACTACCTTGAGGAGAGTACCAAGGAAATGGTGCTAAATCATTCGTGTGACATTTCCTGTGATCCAATCACCTCCCATCAGGCCGCACCTCTAACATTGAATATTACAGTTTGACATGAGATTTAAAGGGAAAGCATATCCAAACTATATCATTCTTCTGCTGGCCCCTCAAATCTCATTTTCTTCTCACATTGCAAAATATACTCATTCCCTGCCAATAGTCCCCCAATACCTTATTCTAGCATTAACTCTAAAGTCTAAAGTCTCATGTAGAAATGAGTTCCTTCCACTAATGAGCCTGTAAAATCAAAATTATTTACTTTATTTACTTACAAGATAAAATTGTTGTGCTGGCATTGAGTAAACATTCCCATTCAAAAAGGCATAAATCAGCCAAAATAAAGGGGCTACAAGACCCATGCAAATCCAAAACTCAGAAGGGCAGTGATTAAAATTTAAAGCTACAAAATAATATCGTTTGACTCCAGGTCCCACAGCTAGGGCAACTGGTGCAAGGGTTGGGCTCCCAAGGAATTGAGAAGCTCTGCTTCTGTGGTTTTGCAGGGTTCAGCTCCTATGGCTGCTCTCTTACATTGTTGAGTGCCTGTGGCTTTTAGATGTACAGTATACTTTTTAGACGTACTCACTGCCCTTCTGAGTTTTGGATTTGCATGGGTCTTGTAGCCCCTTTACTGATTTTTCCCTTTTTAGCAAGGGGTTGCTCCACAGCCTGCTTGAATTCCTCTCCTGATAATGCTTTTTCTTTCTCTGTCACATAGCCAGTCTGTGAATTTTCCGAACTTTTATCCTGTGGTTTCTATTTTAATATACATTTAAACTGTAAGTCATTTATTTGCTCCTGCATCTGAGCATAGGTGAAGAAGCAGCCACATAACATCTTGAATAATTTGCTGCTTAGAAATTTCTTCCACCAGATCATTATTTAGAAAATAAGGAAATAAAAGAAGAATAAAGCTTTCATAATATTTGAGACAACGTAAAATGACTGAATATTCTAATTATTAGTGTCCCTGGGCAAAATGACCGAATGAAAGAGTTAGAAAACCTATTAAAATATTAGATAAAAATTCTTCAAGTTTAGCAAAAGGCCAAGAAGTGCAGATTTTAGAGGCCCAAAGATTCTAAAACAGATATAATGCAAAAAGGTCTTCTCCACAGCATGTTATAGTCAAACTGTCTAAATTCACAGCAAAAGAGAGGGTACTAAAAACAGCAAGATCAAAGTGCCTACTCACCTATAAAGGAAACGCCATCAGACTAACAGCATATTTCTCATCAGAAATTTTATAGGCCAGGAGAAAATCCAGTAACATATTTAAAGTGTTGGAAAAAAAACTGCCTCATGAGGATAGCATATCCAGAAAAATTATCATTCATAAATGAAGAATAAATAAAGTCATTCTCAGATAAGCTAGTGTGAGAAAATTTATCACCACTAGATTGATCCTTCAAGAAGTGTTCAAGGGAATCCTAAACTTGGAAGCTAAAAGACATTTGCCATCAGGAAAAAACATAAAAGTATAAAACTCACCAGTAAACCAAACAAATGTGGAAGAGAAAGTTCTCAAATGTAGTATGCCACCAAACCACAATGATGGTAAGAAGAAAAGAACAAAGTATATACAAAACAAACAGGGAATGATTAACAATATGATAGTAACACAACTTCACATATCAATAATAACATTGAATGTAGGTAGATTAAATTCTTCTCTTAGATAGGCTGGATGAATGAATAAAGACACATGCTACAGCTATATGCTGCCTACGAGAATTATACTTTAGCTGCAAAAACACATATAGACTCAACGTAAATGGACTGAAAAAGATACTTCACACAAACAGAAACCAAAATTGAACAGGAAAAGCTATCCATAGATGAAACAGACTTTAAGTCAAAACAGTTTAAAAAAAGGCAAAGAATGTTTCTATAGGGGGGTGTGACTTTTCTAAATTATTTTAAAATATTTTTTGTTTCGTGTGACCATTGATGTCTCTGTTCCTTTACCTTATTTTTCATTTACCATTTGATAGAGATTTCCTTAAACATCTCGAGTAAACAACAACAACAAAAATCTCCCTAGCTGGGCTTTGTGTTGCTTTCAAAACAGCCAAGCAATTTTCAGCCCTGGTTTAGTCTCTCCCTTTCCTACTTTCACAGAGCTTGAAAGTCCACCAAAAGTGAAAGCTCTAGAGCCCACTTCTTTTTTCTTTTTCCCTAATCATGCACCCTGTCCTAGACATGCATATAGCCTTCTAGGTTTCCTTGAATATAAAAGTTCATATTATCCGAAGTTTCTCCTACCCAGATTTTCCTCCCAGACTGTTTGGCGTATCTATTATTTGCAATATCCTTTGCCCCAGGAGGCAGTGGCTAGTTTGTCTTTCATTGTTTTCTATGAATGCCCTCTTTGTAGCCACTTCTCTGCCATGAGTGAGTTCTATGCTAGGCAAAATAAAGACAAAACCTTTACATTAGTTCTTTGAGGAGCCCTCAGATAGGTCAGAACACACAAACATAGTTATTTGAGAAGAAGATTTGCTCTTCTTCCTCCAGAACAAGGAACCCACATTAGGATCATGGGCTACCCTCTTCAAGATTACCACCAAGCTAGAAAAGGGATTTTGTTGTGGTAAACCTTTGACTATTTTTCAGAGTTCTAATAGAGTTAATCCTGGACATTTTGGGCTAGATTTTCAAGTGTTTATTTCTGAAAGAAAGAACCCTTGTTTCCCAGTTGGCCTCTCTTGCTAATGTTACTTACTCACTTTCAGTCTATCATTTTTATCATTTTCTAAATTACAGCTTAATTGGAATATAAATTCACATATTACCTAATTTGGCCAATTCAGTGTTTTTAGTATTTTCAGAGTTGTTTAATCAACACCACTGTTTAATTTTGGAATATTTTCATCACCACGGAAGGAAACTCCTTATCCATTAGCAGTTACTCTCTGTTCTCCTCTCTCCACAGTCTCTGGCAACCATTGATCTAATTTCTGTGTCTTTACTTTTGCGTATTCTGAGCATTTCATTCAAATTAAATCTTATAATATGTGATTTACTTTATATATATATTTATGCCTTATATTTTGTGTTGCTTCTGTCACTTATTTTTTTATTTTTCACGATTTTCTTTTTCATATTTTCTTCTTTTACTCTGCCATGTGTTCTGATTAATTCTTCAGTACTGTCTTCCAATACATTAATTGTTTTCTACCTGTGTCAAATACAGAGTTGATCTCATTTTTTGGGTATTTTAAAATTTAATTTACTATGTATTTTCTTTATTGAGTTTCCAGTTATTTATTATGTATATGTGTTTGATTCATAGATATGTATTTTACTTAATTGTTTTTATTTATGAATTCTCTATTTTATGTCTTAGATCAGAGGTCAACATATTTATTTTAGGTAAAGGGACAGATAATAAATATACTAGGCTTTGCACACTATATGGTTTCTGTTGCAACTGTTCAACTCCACCTTTATAATAGGAATAAAATCATATATACTATGTAAAACATCATGACTGTGCCTCTGTAAAATTTTATTAACAGACATGGATATCGGATATTTGAATTTCATAAAATTTTTATGTGTTACAAAATATTACTTTGATTTTGATTTGTTCATCCATTTAAAAATATACAAATCATTTTTAGCTTCCTGGCCATACAAAAGCATGTGGTAGGTTGCAGCTTAAGAAATCTTAGATAATATGAAACATATAATTTGTAGTAATTTTTAATTGCTTTATTATTTATACTTTGTTCTGGGTAAATTTATTTCTTTTGAGTTGAATTTTTCTTTTTCTAATTGGTACATAAAAAGTGTGTGTATGTGGTACAGAGTGATATTTTGACATGTATTCAATGTGTAATAATCCAGTCAGTGTAATTAGCATATCTATCACCTGAAAAACACCTTTTTTGTGTGTTGGGAACATTCAAAATTCTCTCTTCCAGCTACTTTAAAATATACAGTTAATTATTGTTGACTATTGTCACCTCACAGTGCTATAGAACACTAGAAATAATTAGTCACTTCTAGCTGTAATTTTGTATTCATTAACCAGCCTCTCCCAATTTTCTCTCCCAATCCACCCTACTGCCTACACTTTGCAGCCTCTACTAACTACGATTCTGCTCTCTATTTATTTTTATTTAAGATATATATGTTTCTTTACTTCAGTTTTTTGGGGGGCGCAAGTAGTTTTTGGTTTCATGGATTAATTTGATAGTGGTGAAGTCTGAGATTTTAGTTCACCTATCACCTGAGTAGTATACATTATACCCAATATGTAGCTTCTATTCCTTACCTTCCTCCCTCCTTTTCCACTTCTGAGTCTCTTATGTACATTATACCACTCTATAGGTCTTTGCATACCCATAGCTTAGCTCCCACTTACACATGAGAACATATAGTATTTGGTTTCCCATTCTCGAATTATTTCACTTAGAATAATGGCATACAGATCCATCCAAGTTGCTGCAAAATACATTATTTCATTTTTTATGTCTGTCTAGTCTTCAGTTCTAACAGCTTAATTTTTTAGCTCCCACATATAAGTGAGAACATATGGTATTTACCTTTCTGGGCATGACGTTTTTCACTTAATATAATGCCATCCAGTCTCATCTGCGTTGTCAAGAATGACAGGATTTAGTTATTTTGTATGTCTGAGAAGTATTCCACTGCACATATATACCACATTTTAAAATCCATTAATCTGTTGATGGGCATTTAGGTTGATTCCATACCATACCTCAGCTATTGTGAATACTACCATAATGAATAAGGGGGTACAGATATTTCTCTGATACACTAATTTTTTTTGGAGGGGGGAATACCTAATGGTAGGATTGATGGATTATCTGGCAGTTCTGTTTTTAGTTTTCTAAGGAAATTCCATGTTGTCTTTCATAATAGTTATACCAACACACATTCTCACTATTAGTTTATAAGAGTTCCATTTTCTCTCCTTTCACACCAGTATATGTTATTTTTTATCGTTATGATAGCCATCCCAACTGAGGTGTGATATTTCATTGTGGTTTTGGTTTGCACTTCCATTATCATTAGTGTTGTTGAGCATTTATTCATACACCTATTGGGATTTGTATGTCTTCTTTGGAACAATATCTATTCAGATCATTTGCTCATTTTGAAATTGGGTTTTTTGCTGTTGTTGCATACTTTGAGTTCTCATACATTGAGGGCATTATCCTCTTGTCATATTAATTGTTGGCAAATATTTTCTCCCATTCTGCAGGTTGTCTTTTCCCTCTACTAATTGTTTTCGTTAAAGTGCAGAAGCTTTTCAGTGTGATAATAATATTTAGCTCTAACAGTATTGGCATTATATAACTGCGCTTACCTTTTTCCTGCAGTGAAAGGTTCCTCTTGCCTCTGAGGCAATCTTGGCTGGGTGCTTTGCTTTCCTCTTTATGCTGCCATCCAGAGTTTCCATGTCTCCGAGGGCCTTTGTCACTTCCTTGCTTAATTCAAGTGTTCTCTCCTAGACACTCTATTCAATGTGAAGTTATCTACCTGTTATTTCCATCCTTCTTTGTGAAGGAGGAGAATACTGGGAACCTTTAGTCAGATATACTGATGACATCTCCTTGGATTTCCTTGTTAGTGTTATCTTTTCTTCTGTGTTTTAATAGTTTGTTTAACTGGCTCATCTTGAATGGAATTCTTTTTTATTTCTCCTTCAGGGTGACATCTGTTAATGAGTTGGGGATCATGATGTCATGGTAGCATACAAGATAAAACAGTTCCAAGATGTGTCAAAGAGCTTTTTTATGGCATTTCAGATTCTTTTAATGTCATTTGCCTAAGTAACTGGCCCTAACCCAGTTATCTGCCATAACTAATTTCAAGCAAGAACTATCTGAATGTACTTCATATCATTTATGCACTACATCTTCCATTTCCTTTTCTAAGCCTTCTTGACACTGACACATGGATGAGTATATGTACGATCAAAGTGTTAGAATTAATATCTCAGGGGGAATCCTTTTACCAATAAGAGGTAGAAGATGGCATATAAATATTTCTCTGTCTCCCCAAGATGAACTTTTCTGTGAAGTAATTATTTTGCTTTCTGCAGAAAGATTCTGTAGGAAACTAGTTGTATTTAGTACCAAGTGGTGGCAAGTTTGGCATCTCACTCTGATACTGAATCTTTCTTTCTATATGCCTAGGTCTTTTTCTTTTATTCGAATTCCTAAACTCACACTGTGTAATCATAAAGAAAAATAGCATTTTGCCTCGGGCTCTATTTCCTGGAAGATCCAGGCTAAGACATAGTCACTAAGCTTTCAGTTTGGCTACCACAGGTCATTTTTTTTTTCAATAACTTTCTCTGCTTCTACCCACCATTCCAGTTAATAAATTATATAAAAACAATTTTCCAGGACAACAGTAACAGAATATTTTCATGGTGGGGAGAACACCACATTAAGCCCCTGATTCCACTCAGTGAACTTTTCTTTAATCTCCCAAGAAGTATTTCTGGCCTCTACAGTAATCTAAATCTAGGCCACTTCTATCTGCTTCCAGCCCTTAAGCTCAGTACAGTATAATGTCAATCTTAGCTTAACGTTTTGCTTTTTTTCCATTTCTGATCCATAGCAATGGTTAGATTGTTTGTAAGCATTTACGAACGAAGAAAAAAGTTGAAGAGTAAACTGAGAATGTTTTATTGAATGAAAGTTTCTGAATGGAAACATGTTGTTAATTAAAATTCTGACGAAAGTTATAATTTTCTGGTGATGTATAAAGTAAAGCTTTTCGTAAATTTATCATTTTGAATAATTTTTAAATTACAAAAATTTTTAATATAATTAAAAGCACTTTTTGGTTGAAAGTCCAAAGATAGCTTCCTGTCTCTTCCTATTTCTATTCTACTTCATCATGAGATATTTTTTTATGAGCTTAAAAGTCTTTATTAAAATAAACCTTTCACACCAATAAATTCATCTTCGTGAATTGTTGGTCTGAGCAGTGACATGATGTGGTAGACTGGATAATGGTTCCCCAAACGTATCTACAGCCTAATCCTCAGAATCTCTGAATAATTTATCTTACACAAGTGTCTTACACGAAAGATACTTTACACTTGTCATTACATCTTTTTTTTTTTTTTTTTTTTTTTTTTTTTTTTTTTTGGACATAGAGTCTCGCCTTTTCCCCCAGGCTGGTATGCAGTGGCACCATCTTGGCTCACTGCAACCTGTGTCTCCTGGGTTCAAGCAGTTCTCCTGCCTCAGCCTCCCAAGTAGTTGGGATTACAGGTTCCTGCCACCATGCCTGGCTGATTTTTGTATTTTTAGTAGAGATGGGTTTTTACTATGTTGGCCAGGCTGATCTGGAAATCCTGACCTCTGATGATTCCCCTACCTCCCAACCCAGCCTCCCAAAGTGTTGGGATTACAGGCATGAGCCACCACTCCCAGACTAAATTGAAATTCTTGAGATGAGGTGATTATCCTGATGAGTTTAATGTCATCACAATGGTCCTTATTAAAGAGAAGTAAGAGATTCAAAGTCAGAATAGATGTAACCACAGAGACTGGGGGTTGAAGTTTTAACATGAACAAAGCACTAGCCATTAACACCCTTTAGAAGATGCAAATGGCAAGGAGATGGATTTTCCCTTCAGAGACTCTAAAAGGAATTATCCCTGTCCACACCATGATTTTGGCCTGTAAGACTTAAATTCCAGACATCTGACTTTCAGAACTATAAGAGAATAAATGCGTGCTTTTAAAAATTACGAAGTTTATACAAATTTGTTATAGTAGCAATAGGAAACTAATACATGTGGCTATACTGATGACTTTTATATGGGGAAAATAATACATATTTTCTCCATACAATGACTCATACATCTAGAAATTTATTGGTTGAAACTTAATTATAAGATAGAGCAAAGCACCTCATAGACATTTTACCAAGGTTGCACACTTAAAGGCTGTATTTCATCTTATAAATAGCAATCAATACTAAGCATAAGAGATAGAAAAAGTATAGGAAATAATGAAGACTGAAAGAGTAGATAGAGTGTGTGCCTCTCTTGAAGGCAATTACCCAGTCATAGCCAAATGTTTTCATGTAGGAATATAGTTCCAATGATACCAAGTGCTACAGTTTTTTTTTTTTTTTTCGTTTAAAATAAGGCAATTATGTCAATTATGCAAAATTCTCTAATTTTAAATATATAACTAAAAAATGAAAACATTGTATAGCTCATCACAGTGTGGATCAAGCAAATCACATTCATAACCAACTGTTTGGTTTGCTTATGCTGTGACTACCTTGCAGTCTCTTGCAGTGTCTTATTAGGACTTGCAAGTCTGTATCAGGAAAACATCACAATACTCAGACAAGGTCTGCTTTTACTAATTACTTAGAAGCCACTTGCAAGTCAATTTGTCAATTTTTTTTTTTCACTAAGGTAAGGAGTGGGAGATGAATTTCAATGTCCAATTATAAAAATGATCTAGTCTGTCACAGCATTTTACTATTTTAACAATTAACTTGTAATACCCTTGGGTAAACCTCTTTTTAAAACCATATGTTTGATTTCCTTCTTTTATTGGGTTGCATACTATTTCATTGTCTGTGTGATCATGTGTGTGTTTCACGTTTTCTTTTCCATTAATCTATCAGTAGACATTTAGGGTACTTCCATATTTTGGCCATTGTGAATATGGATGAAGCTTTGGACATCATGCTAAGCAAAATAAGCCAGACACAGAAAGACAAATACTACATGATTGCACTTATATGTGGAGTTTAAAATGGTTATACTTATAAAAGTAGAGAGTAGAATGTTGGTTGTCAGTGGCTGGGATAGAGGAATGAATAAATGAGGAGACAGTGGTACAAAGGTACAAAGTTTCAGTTATACAAGCCGAATAAGTTCTGGAGATCTAATGTACAACATGATTACTACAGTTAACAATAATGTTGCATCTTTGAAATTTGCTAAAAGGGTAGATCTTTAATGTTCTCACCATTAAAAAAGAAGGAAAATGGTCACTATGTAAGGTGATGAATATATTAATTATGATTGTGGTGATTAATAAATGTATATCAAAATATCAAGTTGTAAATCTTAAATATGAACATTTTCTTCTTATCAAATATGGATCAGTAAACCTTGGGGGAAAACATACATGCTTTTGCTTGCAAAGAGTGTGGCATAGAGGACCATTAAATGTGTACTCTTTGTGACTAAGGAGCCACATTATAAAAAGGTCATGCAGTGTTATAATTCTCATAACTCCCCAGAGAAACCAACCCTGTGAAGCTTTAGAACACAAACAACTGAAGAGTATGTTTACTGGAGATGGAGAAGGGAAGAAAGGGAAGAGCTAATTGGTGATGGCACCATAGGAGGTGCTCTCCCTGAAGGACAGTGATGACACTGCTCATTTATTCAGAGACAGTGGAATGTGCTCCTTGGCAAGCTTACACAAATACCTTTTTATTAACAAGTCAAGTACTTACATCTGTGACAAACAAGTCTATGCTTTAAAGAGTTTCATAACCTAAGGTTCTCAGTATCAAGACCAGCATAAAAGTTTGTCAAGTCGATAACACTCATTTCGTGCCAAGTAGGCTTAAATGCCCAGGTGTGGTCAGATGTTAGGAAAGATGGAAATGAGTCACAGGCATTAAATAAGGAGTTTTGGCAGCTGCTGGGTTTCATGAACAGAAATGGTGAAATACCTTCTATGGTTGAATATTGATCATTGCATGGTTATTCTCTGGCAGGGCTATAAAGTGCAAACTTCCAACCTACAGAATCAGAGCACATGTTCTGGCCATCTGCTGATAGTGTCAGAAAGTATTAATATGCTCCATATCTCCCTTTTTCTTCAATGAAAATTATTTTTTGTATCTATGGCTAAAGTATAGAACCAATTGATTTTTTAAAGGGAAAGTACAAGTTTTTATTTTTCCCTTCATTTTGGTAGGGTGCCGTTCACTTGGGATTTTATGTGTGTGTGTGTGTGTGTGTGTGTGTGTGTGTGTGTGTGTGTGTGTATCTGCCTCTCACAAATAACTTGAGCACATGAAAGTATATCTTTTGAGTTTCCCTAGAAATATGTGCCATAATATTGTAAGATGGAAACAAATTCTGAAAGTAAATGTTAAGTCATGGAGTTCTTCATTTATGATTGTTATTTATGAGCCAGTGGCTATCATTGTTTAAAATATCCTAAGCATCCCCTAAAAGTTCTCAATCCGACATACAGAATAAAAATATTTCTAAGGGGATTGATTCAGTCATTAGGCAAACTATATTATACCTTTTTTTCCCTAGGAGATACGGAGAAATTAAAACAGACCTGGTTCCACATGTAGCCTTTTAGAATCTAGAAGAAATAATAACAAATTTACAACCACCATTTATTATTCATAATGTTGTAGTATTTATTAGGAAAATTATAGAATCACATTTAATCATTAAAGAAATTCTACAAGCCAGTTATTATTATTTCTTTTTTACAAATCTTGAATTTGGTGCTCCTAATAAAATCATTGATTTACCCAAAGTCATACAGTTAGTGAGTAGCAGAGCTTTAAGTCAAACCTGGATTTATCTGACTGCATAGTCCAAGTTTTTAACAACCTGCTTTAGTTGTTTACACTAAAAATATTTTAAGAATCCTATAAATATATGCAGTACAATGTAGGAGCTTTGAGAATGATATAGAAATAGTATCTTGGAATTTCAGAATAAGTTGGGATCATTTCAGGATGGATGAATGATACGAGGCCATTTGGTGGCAATTTAATTGGACCTTAGAGAAGGGAAAGGTTTTAATTTTGTGAAGATGTTGGTAGATGAATATCCTAACAAATAATGGGAGGAAAATATGAAATCAGGATGGTAAAATACAGAAAGAAAAAATATATTGATAATATTCGCTGGAGTGTAGCATTCTTGAGAAGCAATAGTGAAGACATAAGATTTGAAAGTAGGGATGATGTCAAATAGTGAAGAAAGAACTTCAAAACACTTCCTCTAAAAATAGAATAGTCAATCTTGTTGAAAACATTCGGATGAGTTTGACTGTTTTTCTTATCTGATCTACTTTCCTCTGACTGTTATAATTTTGACTAGTGACATAAACTGTTTGAAAATTTTGTAAAATCCCACAGGGTAGATTTTTGTTAAGAAAATTGATAGCTATAGATACAGTATTTAAATGTAGGCCCCTAGATTTTTTTTTTGAGTTGTTACTTTAAAATTTAAATGTAAGTAGAGATCAAGATTGAAAGTATACTGGCCAATAAAAAATTATTTGCGTGTGAGACATTTAGGTGATTGAAAGCTTAAGCAAATGTATATTTGTGAATACTTGCCTGAAGAAGGACCCTCCTCTGTCTGGGAATATTTTTTGTTTAGAGCATAAATGGACTCACTTGCAATTATGAAAAATGTGGATAACAACATAGCTCACTAGATTTATTAATCAACCCTAAATATGAATGAGATGATACATGTCACAGATCATCTTTATATTCATTTAGCACAGTGAGTCACTGGTGAGATTACAAAATTATATGCATGTCTAACTCTTAACTAAAATGAAACTTACCTGATAAAGTTATCTTCTTTAGGAGATAGATACAACGTGTTTGAATTCTTCTAGATAAATATGTTACTATAATACAAATATTTATCTCTGCCTACTCTCTCCTGAAACCTGACTAAAATGGCAATAAAGAAATAAGGCATTTAGACATTAACTTAAAAACAGGAGGGAGGGGGAGAGAGAGAGAGAGGAGGGAGGGAGGGAGGGAGAGAGTGGTGACAACAAGAAATAAAGCTATCAGATCTATAGATCTATAGAGGCTTTGAAAATTTCAGGAGTTTGAGAGACATGACACCTCAAAACTGGTGGTGCGTGTAAAGGCTGGCAAACAAGAGGGTCAGTTGAAAGTGAATATATTTAACAGTTAGTCCTACAGATCCTTTTCTCCAACAACCACAGCCTGGAGACTAGGGGTTACATATTGAAGACCTTGCTTCAGAGGAACTCTGAACTCAAGAATATTTTATCTGGACTCAGGGATATTAGAAATTAATGGAGGCAAGGGTGTCACTTTGAAAACAGAGGAAGTCCGTGAAAGTCTATACTACAGTTTCCAAGCTCATACTGCTTATGTAGCAGACTGGAGAATGTCTTTGTTGAATAAAACGTCTTGAGTGGAGATAAATCTATTAGATATAGGAGAAAAATAAAGGCCAGAGGGAAAATCAGATTTAGAATGGAGGGAAAAATAAACATTTGGTAAATAGTTAATAAAACGTATATATTTATATATACATTGCCAAATTAATCCACTCTAGTGTTGTCAAATCAAATAGAAGAAGAGTCACATAACAACCATGTATGCCAGGTCCACTCCTCAGTCACTGCAGTGCTTGCTTGATAGACCCATGAATGGGGTAGTTAGGATGGTAAGCATGAAGGCTATCTCTCTTACCAAGGATAATCTAGCTAGTGCTATTAGAATATGCCAGCATTAAAGGACAACATTGAAATCTTAATTGTTATTATCTATTAAGGAGACCAGCCTGCCAAATGGTGGCATGTCTGTTACATCACTTTTTGGTATATAAGAGAGAGAGAGCTATAATTCTTGAATTTTGCATTTATTCTCTGTGTGGCTTTACCTTCTCTGCCTAAGTACCTTTGCAAGGACTAATGTTTAAAGGTTTATAAAATGCCTCATTTACCAGTGTAATACTCTTCACAATATTATATTAGACTGAGGGATCCATATTACAGTGAAAGAGTTATGACAAGGGTTGTCTTACTACAGAATCTGTGGAAATTACCATATACCTTATCACATGGAAGCAGCTAAACTAACTGAAGAAAAAATGACATTCTAAAGGTACATCTCTGGGAAAATGTTTTACAGTGTTGGAGCACTGTCCTCCAGAATCCGGTATTTCTACTTAATAGGGAATACATGGTTATGCATCCTCAGTAGCTAAAACACAGGGCAACAAAGAGTGAAAGTAGGACTGGATATTCTCACTAGCAAACCCAATTATTCAGTAAGGAAATTTCTGCTTTCTATCCATGTCAAACTTAGGAAGAATTTTATAAGCAGGGGATGCAGTAAGGTTTTAACTAACCATAAAGCCATAGCTTCTAGATATTTTTGTCTCATCGTACAAGCAGACAATTAGGAAAAGAAAAATATACATACTATACTGGCATAGTTTGTTGGATCTGATTACAACAAAGACTTAGAGATCTTGCTATGCAGCATAGGCAAGAAGACGTCAGGGAACAAGGGAACAAGATAAAAAGCAGGTAGGAGGGAGGACTAAATTGCAGCTCTCACTCAGGTAGACAGAGCAACATGTGGAGACTTGCATCATAAACTCTTTCTCCAAGAACTACTGCAGAAATATACTTGGAAAGCCAAGAAAATCCACAGATCCTTTGAAGGGAGGAGATTGCTTCTGCAGGACCTGGGAGATAGCCCAAATACTGTGAGTGCCCAAATTGTGAAAATGGGAAAGGGGGATCACCCATCCCCAAACAGATACTCTCACTAGGGAACCTGAAGGTCTAGATCACAGGAGGATTTGACCTTACCTGGAGCTGAGACAATTTTGAGAACCAAGCAAAATGCAGGGGAAGAGGAAGCAGTGAGAAAAGCCCTGTGGGCTCTCTGAGTCCCCAGGGAAGCCATTTCTGATTCATCTCACAGGGGTCCTTGGGAATGGCTGCTAGAGGAACTGGGAAAGGATCACAGGGAGAAGGAAACCTCCAGCTGAACCTTGTAACAAATGCAACTGTATGCAAAGTTTCTTGGCCAAAACTCAGGGGAGGATGTCAATCTGGTGTTCAGACTCAACAGGTAGGAAGACATAAAAGTCCTGTTTACTTTCTCATTCAGGAGGCTGGTAGCCTGGAGCAAGTTCTCAGCCATTCTTGCCCACTGCCTGAAAACAAACTCAATGTGTTTTTTGGGGAGACTGGCCTTTTGGGTTGCAAGGGAGCTGGGTGAAGCCTGTAACTGCCAGCTTTCCCCCACTTCCCTGACAACCTGCATAAAACAGAAGAGGTAGCCATAATGCTCCTGGGAACATAACTCCATTAACCTGCGAACCACATCCCCATTTCCCACAGCAGCTGCAGCAAGCCCTGCTAAAGGAAAGTCTGAGCTTGGACATGTCTAACCCTTCCCCCACCTGATGATCCTTCCTTACCTACCCTGGTAGCTGAAGACAAAGGTAATATTCTGTTAGGAGTTCCAGGGCCCCACCCACTATCTGATTCTCCCATATACTACCACAGCTGAAGCTCTCTTGAAAGCCACCTTCTGACAAGAGGCTAACGAGCAAAAAACTAGTGCATTAAACAACTACATCTAAGGACTCTCACATAGTCCATTGTACTCCCCTGCCAGCTCCAGTGGAGCAGATGCTGGGACTGATGGCTAAGAGACCCAAAGATGGTTCACATCACAGGATTCTATGCAGACGACACTCAGTACCAGCACAGAGCCTGATAGCCCTGCTGGGTGACTAGATCCAGAAGAGAAATAACAATCACCAGATGTTGGCTGTAAGGAAGCCACATGCCTAGGGAAAAAGAGGAGAATACTAACTATATCAAGGAAGCAACCTGTGTGACAAAAGAATCTGAACAGCAGCCTTGAGCTCCAGATCTTTCCTGTGACGTAGCCTACCCAAATGAGAAGAAACCAGAAAAACAATTCAGGTAACATGACAAAACAGTTCTTTACCACACCCAAAAATCACACTAGCTCACCAGCAATGGATCCAAACAAAGAAGAAATTGCTGAATTGCCAGAAAAATTCAGAAGGTTGATTATTAATCAGATCAAGGAGGCACCAGAGAAAGGTGAAGTCCAACTTAAGGAAACCAAAAATATGATATGAGAAATGAGGAGATGAATCTTCAGTGAAATAGATAGCACAAATAAAAAATCACAACTTCAGGAAATAAAGGACTCACTTAGAGAAATGCAAAGTGTCCTGGAAAGTCTCAGCAATAGAATGGAGCAAGAAGAAGAAAGAACTTCAGAACTTGAAGACAAGGTTTTTGAAACAACCCAAACCAACAAAGACAAAGAGAAAAGAATTTCAAAAATATTAACAAAGCCTCCAAGAAGTTTGGAATTATGTTAAATGACCTGATTTAACATAAGAATAATTGAAATTTCTGAAGAAGAAGATAAATCTAAATGTTTGAAAAATAGAATAATCAAAGACAGTTTTTCTGACTTTGCTAGAGACCTAGACATTCAAATAGAAGAAGCTCAAAGAACACCTGGGAAAATCATTTCAAAAAGATCATCACCTAGGCACGTGGTCATCAGGTTGTTCAAAATCAAGATGAAGGAAAACCTTTAGAGCTGTGAGGCAAATGCACCAGAAAACGTGTCAAGGAAAACCTGTCAGAATAAAGCAGATTTCTCAGCAGAAATCCTACAAGCTAGAAGGGATTTGGGACCCTATCTCTAGCCTTCTTAAAGGAAAGAGTTATCATCAAATAATTTGGTATTCAGTGAAACCAAGCTTCATAAATAAAGAAAAGATAGTCTTTCTCAGAAAAACAAATGCTGAAAGAATTTGCCACTACCAAGCCAGCACTACAAGAACTGCTAAAAGGAGCTCTAAATTTTGAAACAAATCCTAGTAACACATTAAAATACAACCTCTTTAAATCATGAATCTCACAGGACCTATAAAACCAAAATACAATAAATAAGTTTTTTAAAAAAGATATTCAGGCAACACATAGCATGATGAATGGAATAGTGTCACATCTCAATAGTAACATTAAATGCAAATAACATAAATGTTCCACTTAAAAGATAAAAATTGCAGAATGGATAAGAATTTACAAATCAAGTATCTGTTGCAATCAAGAGACTCATCTAATATGTAAGGACTCACATAAACTAAAGGCAAAGTGGTAGAAAAAGACATTTTATGTCAATGGACACCAAAAGAGAGATATCAGACAAAGCAAACTTTAAAGCAACAGCAATTTAAGAACACCAAGAGGGATATTTTATAATGATAAAATGACTGGTTCGACAGGAAAATATCAGAATCCTAAATATATATGCACCTAACACTGGTGCTCCTAAATTCATAAAACAATTACTACTGATTAAAGAAATGAGATAGACAGCAACATAGTAATAGTGGGGGACTTCAGTACTCCACTGACAGTACTAGATAGGTCATCAAGACAAAGTCAACAAAGAAACAATGGATTTAAACTATACCCTAGAACAAATGGACTTAACAGTTATTCACAAAACTAAACAACCACATAATATACATTCTATTCAACAACACATGACACTTTCTCCAAGGTATACCATATGATAGGCCACAAAGCAAGACTCAGTAAATCTAAGAAAATTGAAATTATATCAAATACTCTCTCAGACCATGGTGGAAGAAAATTGGAAATAAACTCTAAAAGAAACATTCATTCTTTTTTTTTTTTTTTTTTTTTTTTTTGAGGCAGAGTCTTGCTCTTGTTACCCAGGCTGGAGTGCCATGGTGTGATCTCAGCTCACCGCAACCTCCACCTCCTGGGTTCAGGCAATTCTCCTGCCTCAGCCTCCCGAGAAGCTGGGATTACAGGCACACACCACCATACCCAGCTAATTTTTTGCATTTTTAGTAGAGATAGGGTTTCACCATGTTGACCAGGATGGTCTCGATTTCTTGACCTTGTGATCTGCCCGCCTCGGCCTCCCAAGGTGCTGGGATTACAGGTGTGAGCCACCACACCTGGCCCTAAAAGAAACCTTTAAATCTGTGCAAATACATGGAAATTAAATAACCTGCTCCTAAATAATTATTGAGTAAACAATGAAATCAAGATGGAAATTTAAAAATTCTAATTGATAATAGTGACACAACCTATCAAAACCTCTGAGATACAGCAATGACAGTGCTAAGAGGAAAGTTCATAGGCTTAAATGCCTATGTCAAAAAGCCTGCAAGAGCACAAATAAATAATTTAGGGTCATACCACAAGGAATTAGAGAAACAAAAACAAGTCAAATCCAAACCTAGCAGAAGAAAAGAAAGAACCAACATCAGAGAAGAATAAAGTGAATGTAAAACAAAAAATAAAAAAGATAAATGAAACATGAAGCTGTTTTTTTTTTTCAAAAGGATAAATAAAATTAATAGATCATTAGAAGGTTGACCAAGAAAAAAAGATCCAAATATGGTCAACTAGAAATGAAATTGGGGATATTACAACTGACACCACAGAACTACAATAATCATTCAAGGCTACTATGAACACGTTTATGTGCATAAACTAGAAAACCTAGAGGAGATGGATAAATTTTCGGATATATTCCACCCTCCTAGCTCAAATCAGAAGGAAGTAGAAACTCTGAGCAGACCAATAACAAGTAGTGAGATTGAGATGATAATTAATAAACTACCAACAGAAAAAAGTCCAGGGCAAGATGGGTTCACAGCTGAATTCTATAAAATATTGAAATTTTATTGGCACTATTGTACAAGACAGAGAAAGAGGGAATCCTTTCTAAATTATTGAGCCAGTATCACCCTAATACTAAAACCAGGAAAGGGCATAACAAAAAAATGGAAATGACTGGCCAATATCCCTAATGAACATAGATAGAGAAATCCTTAACAAAATACTAGCTAATTGAAGGCAAAAGCATATCAAAAAAGATAATCCACCATGATCAAGTGGGTATCATACCAGGGATTGAGGGATGGTTTAACTCAGGCGTCCCCAAACTTTTTAGACAGGGGGCCAGTTCACTGTCCCTCAGACCGTTGGAGGGCCGCCACATACTGTGCTCCTCTCACTGACCACCAATGAAAGAGGTGCCCCTTCCTGAAGTGCAGTGGGAGGCTGGATAAATGGCCTCAGTGGGCCAGGTGCAGCCCGCGGGCCGTAGTCTAGGGACGCCTGGAGCTTATGCAAGTCAATAAATGTGATACACCACATAAACAGAATTAAAAACAAAAATCACATGATCATCTTAGATGCAGAGAAAGCATTTGATAAAATCCAGCATCCCTTTATGATTAAAACTCTCAGCAAAATCAGCATACCAGGGATGTATCTCAATGTAAAAAAGCCACCTGTGAAAAACTCACAACCAACATAATACTGAACAGGGAAAAGTTGAAAGCTTTCCCTCTGAGACCTAAAACAAGACAAGGATGCCCACTCTCACCACTTCTACTCAACATAATAGTGGAAGTCTTAGCCAGAGCAATCAGACAAGAGAAATACATAGAGGGCATCAAAATCCATAAAGAAGAAGTAAAAGTGTCCCTGTTTGCTGAGAATATGATTGTATACCTAGAAAATCATAAAGACTCATCCGAAAATCTCCTAGAACTGATAAATGAATTCATCAATTCTCAGGATACAAAATTAATGCACCCAAACTGGTACCTATGCTATACACCAACAGCAACCAAACTGAGAAATCATTAACTCAACCCCATTTACAATACCTGCAAAAACAAACAAACAAAAAACAACTTAGGAATATACCTGACAAACTAGGTAAAAACGTCTAAAGGAAAAACTACAAAACACTGCTGAAAGAAACCATAGATGACACAAACAAATGTAAACATATTTCATGCTTCTGGATGGGTGGAATCAATATTGTGAAAAATCAACATACTGCCAAAAGCAATCTACAAATGCCGTGCAATTCCCATCAAAATACCACCATCATTCTTCACAGAACTAGAAAAATCTATCCTAAAATTCCCATAAAGAGCCTGCATAGCCAAAGCAATGCTGAGCAAAAAGAACAAATCTGGAGGCACCACATTACTTGACTTCAAACTATCATAGAAGGTCATTGTCAATGAAACAGCTTGTTACTGGTATAAAAATAGGCACATAGACCAATAGAACAGAATAGATGACCCAGAAACAAACCCAAATACTTAAAGCCAAGTGATCTTTGGCAAAGCAAACGAAAACATAAAGTGGGGAAAAGGCACCCTTTTCAACAAATGGTGGTGGGATAATTGGTGAGCCACATGTGGGAGAATGAAACTGGATCCTCATCTCTCACCTTATACAAAAACCAACTCAAGATGGAACAAAGGCTTAAATCTATGACCTGAAACTACAAACGTTCTAGAAGACAACATTGGAGAAATCCTACTAGACATTAGCTTAGGTGAAGACTTCATGAACAAAAACCCAAAAGCAATTACAACAATAACGGAGATTAGGAGGTGGGACTTAATTAAAGAGCTTCTGTACAACAAAAGGAACAATCAGCAGAGTAAACAGACAACCCACAGAGTGGGAGAAAATCTTTGCAATCTGTACATCTAACAAAGGACTAATATTGAGAATCGACAAGGAACTCAAAAAGAAATCCCATCAAAGACTGGGCTAGGGACATAAATAGACAGTTTTCAAAAGAAGATATACAAATGGCCAGCAAACTTATGAAAAGATGCTCAATATCACTAATGATCAGGAAAATGCAAATCAAAACCACAATGAGGTATCACCTTACTCCTGCAATAATGGCCATAATCAAAATTTTTTTAAAAAATGTTGGCATGGATGCAGTGAGAAGGGAACACTTCTATACTGCTGGTGAGAATGTAAACTAGTGCAACCTCTATGGAAAACAATGTGGAGATTTCTTAAATACCTAAACGTAGAACTACCATTTGATCCAGCAATCCTACTACTGGGTATCTACCCAGAGGAAAATAAGTCATTATATGAAAAAGATACTTGCACACGCATATTTATAGCAGCACAATCTGTAATTACAAAAGATATATAACTAGCCCAAATGTCCATCAATCAAGTTGATAAACTGTGGTGTGTGTGTGTGTGTGTGTGTGTGTGTGTATTTGTGTGTGTATATATATATACACACACACACATATATACACATATACATATATATGTGTATTTATATATACACATGTATGTATATATACACGTGTGTGTGTGTATATAGGTATATATATATATATATATATATATATATATATATATGAATATTATTCAGCCATAAAAAAGAGCAACAACCTGGGTGAAACTGGAGACTGTTATTCTAAGTGAAGTAACTCAGCAATGGGAAACCAAACATCGTATGTTCTCATTCATAAGTGGGAGTTAAGCTATGAGGATGCAGAGGCATAAGAATGATACAATGGACTTTAGAGACTCAGGGAAAGTGTGGGAGGGGAGTGAGGGATAAAAGATTATAGACTGGGTTCAGTGTATACTGCTCGGGTGATTGGGTGTACCAAAATCTCACAATCAGCACTAAGAAACTTATGTAACCAAATATCAGCTGTTTTCCTAAAAACCTATGGAAATAATTTTTTTTTTCTCTTTTTTTTTTATTGCATTTTAGGTTTTGGGGTACATGTGATGAACATGCAAGATTGTTGCATAGGTACACACATGGCAGTGTGCTTTGCTGCCTCCCGTCCCCTCACCTGTATCTGTCATTTCTCCCCATGCTATCTCTTCCCACCTCCCCACCCCCCGCCCCTCCCCCATTTCCCCCCAACAGACCCCAGTGTGTAGTGCTCCCCTCCCTGTGTCCATGTGTTCTCATTGTTCAACACCCGCCTATGAGCGAGAATATACGGTGTTTGATTTTCTGCTCTTGTGTCAGTTTGCTGAGAATGATGGTTTCCAGGTTCATCCATGTCCCTATAAAGGACGTGAACTCATCGTTTTTGATGGCTGCATAATATTCCATGGTGTATATGTACCACATTTTCCCTATCCAGTCTATCATCGTTGGGCATTTGGGTTGGTTCCAGGTCTTTGCTATTGTAAACAGTGCTGCAATGAACATTCGTGTGCACGTGTCCTTGTAGTAGAATGATTTATAATCCTTTGGATATATACCCAGTAATGGGATTGCTGGGTCAAATGGGATTTCTATTTTTAGGTCCTTGAGGAATCGCCACACTGTCTTCCACAATGGTTGAATTAATTTACATTCCCACCAACAGTGTAAAAGTGTTCCTATTTCTCCACATCCTCTCCAGCATCTGTTGTTTCCCGATTTTTTAATGATCGCCATTCTAACTGGTGTGAGATGGTATCTCAATGTGGTTTTGATTTGCATCTCTCTGATGACCAGTGATGATGAGCATTTTTTCATATGTTTGTTGGCCTCCTGTATATCTTCTTTTGTAAAGTATCTGTTCATATCCTTTGCCCATTTTTGAATGGGCTTGTTTGTTTTTTTCTTGTAGATCTGCTTTAGTTCTTTGTAAATTCTGGATATAAGCCCCTTGTCAGCTGGGTAGACTGCAAAAATTTTTTCCCATTCTGTTGGTTGCCGATTCACTCTACTGACTGTTTCTTTTGCCGTGCAGAAGCTGTGGAGTTTGATTAGGTCCCATTTGTCTATTTTGGCTTTTGTTGCCATTGCTTTTGGCGTTTTGGTCATGAAGTCCTTGCCTACACCTATGTCCTGAATGGTTTTGCCTAGATTTTCTTCTAAGGTTTTTATGGTATTAGGTCTGATGTTTAAGTCTTTAATCCATCTGGAGTTAATTTTGGTGTAAGGTGTCAGGAAGGGGTCCTGTTTCTGCTTTCTGCACATGGCTAGCCAGTTTTCCCAACACCATTTATTAAACAGGGAGTCCTTTCCCCATTGCTTGTTTTTGTCAGGTTTGTCGAAGATCAGATGGTTGTGGGTATGTTGTATTTCCTGTGAGGCCTCTGTTCTGTTCCATTGGTCTATATCTCTGTTTTGGTACCAGTACCATGCTGTTTTGATTACTGTAGCCTTGTAGTATAGTTTGAAGTCCGGTAGTGTGATGCCTCCCGCTTTGTTCTTTTTGCTTAGAATTGACTTGGCTATGCGGGCTCTCTTTTGGTTCCATATGAAGTTTAAGGTGTTTTTTTCCAGTTCTGTGAAGAAGGTCATTGGTAGCTTGATGGGAATAGCGTTGAATCTGTAAATTACTTTGGGCAGTATGGCCATTTTCACGATGTTGATTCTTCCTAACCATGAACATGGAATGTTTCTCCATCTGTTTGTATCCTCTCTTATTTCGTTGAGCAATGGCTTGTAGTTCTCCTTGAAGAGGTCCTTTACGTTCCTTGTTAGTTGTATTCCTAGGTGCTTTATTCTCTTTGTAGCAATTGTGAATGGCAGTTCGTTCTTGATTTGGCTCTCTTGAAGTCTATTACTGGTGTATAGGAATGCTTGTGATTTTTGCACGTTGATTTTGTATCCTGAGACTTTGCTGAAGTTGTTTATCAGTTTCAGGAGATTTTGGGCTGAGATGATGGGGTCTTCCAGATATACAATCATGTCATCTGCAAATAGAGACAATTTGATTTCCTCCTTTCCAATTTGGATACCCTTTATTTCTTTTTCTTGCCTGATTGCTCTGGCTAGAACTTCCAGTACTATATTGAATAGGAGTGGTGAGAGAGGGCACCCTTGTCTAGTGCCAGATTTCAAAGGGAATGCTTCCAGTTTTTGCCCATTCAGTATGATATTGGCTGTTGGTTTGTCGTAAATAGCTTTTATTGTTTTGAGATACGTTCCGTCAATACCTAGTTTATTGAAGGTTTTTAGCATAAAGGGTTGTTGAATTTTGTCAAAAGCCTTCTCTGCATCAATCGAGATAATCATGTGGTTTTTGTCTTTGGTTCTGTTTATGTGGTGAATTACGTTTATGGACTTGCGTATGTTGAACCAGCCTTGCATCCCCGGGATGAATCCTACTTGATCATGGTGGATGAGCTTTTTGATATGCTGTTGCAATCGGTTTGCCAGTATTTTATTGAAGATTTTTGCATCTATGTTCATCATGGATATTGGCCTGAAATTTTCTTTTCTTGTTGAGTCTCTGCCGGGTTTTGGTATCAGGATGATGTTTGTCTCGTAAAATGATTTGGGAAGGATTCCCTCTTTTTGGATTGTCTGGAATAGTTTCAGAAGGAATGGTATCAGCTCCTCCTTGTATGTCTGGTAGAATTCAGCTGTGAACCCATCTGGACCTGGGCTTTTTTTGGGTGGTAGGCTCTTTATTGCTGCCTCGACTTCAGACCATGTTATTGGTCTATTCAGGGTTTCGGCTTCTTCCAGGTTTAGGCTTGGGAGGTTGCAGGTGTCCAGGAATTTATCCATTTCTTCCAGGTTTACTAGTTTATGTGCATAGAGTTGTTTGTAATAATCTCTGATGATGGTTTGGATTTCTGTGGAATCTGTGGTGATATCCCCTTTATCGTTTTTTATTGCATCAATTTGGTTATTCTCTCTTTTCTTTTTTATTAATCTGGCTAGTGGTCTGTCTATTTTGTTGATCTTTTCAAAAAACCAGCTCCTGGATTTATTGATTTTTTGAAGAGTTTTTTTGTGTCTCTATTTCCTTCAGTTCTGCTCTGATCTTAATTATTTCCTGTCTTCTGCTAGGTTTTGAGTTTTTTTGATCTTGCTCCTCTAGCTCTTTCAATTTTGATGATAGGGTGTCAATTTTCGATCTCTCCTTTCTTCTCATGTGGGCACTCATTGCTATATATTTTCCTCTAGAGACTGCTTTAAATGTGTCCCAGAGATTCTGGTATGTTGTGTCTTCGTTCTCATTGGTTTCGAAGAACATCTTTATTTCTGCCTTCATTTCATTGTTTATCCAGTCAACATTCAAGAGCAAGTTGTTCAGTTTCCATGAAGCTGTGCGGTTCTGAGTTAGTTTCTGCATTCTGAGTTCTAACTCGATTGCACTGTGGTCTGAGAGACTGTTTGTTATGATTTCTGTTCTTTTGCATTTGCTGAGGAGTGATTTATTGCCAATTATGTGGTCAATTTTAGAGTAGGTGTGATATGGTGCTGAGAAGAATGTATATTCTGTGGATTTGGGGTGGAGAGTTCTGTAAATGTCTATTAGGTTTGCTCGTTCCAGGTCTGTGTTCAGGTCCTGGATATCCTTGTTGATTTTCTGTCTGGTTGATCTGTCTAATATTGACAATGGGGTGTTAAAGTCTCCCACTATTATTGTGTGGGAGTCTAAGTCTCTTTGTAAGTCATTAAGAACTTGCCTTATGTATCTGGGTGCTCCTGTATTGGGTGCATATATATTTAGGATCGTTAGCTCTTCTTGTTGCAGTGATCCTTTTACCATTATGTAATGTCCTTCTTTGTCTCTTTTGATCTTTGTTGCTTTAAAGTCTATTTTATCAGAGATGAGAATTGCAACTCCTGCCTTTTTTTGCTCTCCATTTGCTTGGTAGATCTTCCTCCATCCCTTTATTTTGAGCCTTTGTGTATCCTTGCATGTAAGATGGGTTTCCTGGATACAGCACACTGATGGGTTTTGGCTTTTTATCCAATTTGCCAGTCTGTGTCTTTTGATTGGGGCATTTAGTCCATTGACATTTAGGGATAGTATTATTATGTGTGAATTTGATGCTGTCATTTTGATGCTACCTGGCTGTTTTGTTGGTTAGTTGATGCAGATTCTTGATTGTGTTGCTGCTTTTTTACCATTTGGTGTGTTTTTGGAGTGGCTGGTACTGGTTGTTCCTTTATATGTGTAGAGCCTCTTTCAGGAGTTCTTGTAGAGCAGATGAAATCTCTGAGTGCTTGCTTGTTCACAAAGGATTTTATTTTTCCTTCACTTATGAAGCTGAGTTTGGCTGGATAGGAGATTCTGGGTTGAAAGTTCTTTTCTTTAAGGATGTTGAATATTGGCCCCCAGTCTCTTCTGGCTTGTAGGGTTTCTGCTGAGAGATCTGCTGTGAGTCTAATGGGCTTCCCTTTGTGGGTAACCCGACCTTTCTCTCTGGCTGCCCTTAGCATTTTCTCTTTCATTTCAACCCTGGTGAATCTGACGATTATGTGCCTTGGGGTTGCTCTTCTTGAGGAATATCTCTGTGGTGTTCTCTGTATTTCCTGGATTTGAATATTGGTCTGCCTTGCTAGGTTGGGGAAGTTTTCCTGGATAATATCCTGAAGAGTATTTTCCAGCTTGGATTCATTCTCTTCATCACATTCAGGTACACCTATCAGACGTAGATTAGGTCTTTTCACATAGTCCCACATTTCTTGAAGATTTTGTTCATTCCTTTTTGCGCTTTTTTCTCTGTTCTTGCCTTCTCTTTTTATTTCATTGAGTTGGTCTTCGACCTCTGATATCCTTTCTTCTCCTTGGTCAATTCGGCTGTTGAAGCTTGTGCATGCTTCACGAAGTTCTCGTGTTGCGTTTTTCAGCTCCATCAATTCACTTATTCTCCTCTCTATGCTGTCCATTCTCGTCAGCAGTTCGTCCAATCTTTTTTCAAGGTTCCTATTTTCTTTGCGATGGGTTAGAACATGTTCTTTTAGCTCATTGTAGTTTCTTACTACCCATCTTCTGAAGTCTGATTCTGTCATTTCATCACCCTCCTTCTCCATCCGGTCTGGTTCCCTTGCTGGTGAGGAGTTGTGATCACTTTTAGGAGGAGAGGTGTTCTGGTTTCGGGAGTTTTCATCCTTTTTACGCTGGTTTCTACCCATTTTTGTGGGTTTATCCACCTGTTGTCTGTCTCTGTCCCAGGGAGTTGGAGCTTTATGGGTTTCCGTTGCACTACTGCCTTTTTTGATATTTTTTTTTTTCAGGTCGGACCCGCCCAGCTAGCAGCAGGCCTAGCCTCTGTCTGCCCGCAGGGGCTTTGCTGAGCTGCTGTGGGCTCCGCCCAGCTGCCCTGAGCTCTTCCCTGTAGTCCTTTTTATATGGGCGTAGTTAGAACTGTCTGGGCAATGGTGGCCCCGCCTCTGTTATGGCGGACTCTCTCTGTTGTGGCAGGTTGCCTCGGCAACGGCGGGTTGCCTCGGCAACGGCAGCCTGCCTCCGTAGCGGTGGAGAGTCTCAGTAATGGCGGAAGCCCCTCCCCCACGGAGCCGGACCGTCCCGGTTCAGCTGTGCTTGGTTTGAAGGGCTCAACCCAGAGGGTTTCCAATTACTGTTTTTGTTTTCGTTGTTGTTGGGGGTGGAGGGGTGGGACCAACCGAGCCTGATCACCTGGCTCCCTGACTCAGAGTCTTTTCTTTTAAGTTGAACGACCCCGCGATCCGGTCGCTTGTTGAAAAGGCACCGGGATCTCCCGTGCTGCGACTCACGGAGTCGGCTCGAACCGCGGCGCCGGCTCCTGGCGGATTTTTTGCCTAGGAATCTCCTGGCCTGGCTCGCTATTTCAGATGAATGGGCTATTCTGCCGTCTCAAGGCTCTGCTCGCCAGCTAAGAGGGCTCCCAGACCAGTGGTTTTTGTACGGAGAACCGCAGCAACAGGGAGTGGTCACAGCAGCCGCGCAGGCGGAATCAGCCCCGCGGGGGCCAAAACAGCCGCACCGGCTGGGACTGCGATGCTGGCGACCCCTCTGCCTGGGTATCTCCTGGTCTGTGGGCAATAAGAGTTCGTCTGGAAATGCGGCGTCCACTCACCCTCTGCACTTTCACTGGGAGCTGAAGTCCTGAGCTGTTCTTAGGCGGCCATCTTGAAAGTCGGATCTAATTTTTAAGTCATTTTAAAAATTATTCATAAAAAACGTGAGGGAGTATTGCAAAGTAAGATTTTAAAAATATATGTCTTAGTTAAATCACTATACTACGAATGAGGATGAATGAAAAAAAATACATAAAACAAAGCATAAAGTTTGGGTGAGTCAGGCATTGGCTCTCATAATAGCAAGTCTGTCCCCTGTGATCTTTAGTCCCTTATGAGTATAACTAAAGAGACTCAGGAAGAGTCGTATTCTGCAGCTTGAAGCAGATTATTATGAATATGTTTGGATATAATTGTCTTGTTTCTCAATGCAAATGTTAGTGTAAAAAATTAAAGAAATACGTCTAGCGACAATTATTCAGGCCATCTTCTGTCCAATACAGCAGCCTCTAGTCACATGTGGCTGTTTAAATTTATGTTTGCTATAATTAAATTTTAAAATGTAGTCCTTAGTGAGACTAGGCACTTTTCAAATGATCAATAGCCACATGTGGCTAAAAGCTACTATATTGGACAGCACATACATCTAATATTTTCATCCACTGAACATTTCTTCCATTGAAGAAAATTCTCCTGAAAAGTGCTGAGCATGTTGTTTTCTTTCTCTTTTTTCTTTGATGTGATGGAAACAGTTATATATGAAGGAAAGATGCATCAGCTGGCTGATTTAGCATCAGTCATGTGGTTGAATGGATATTTCATATTATTATAAAAAGTAAAATTCTATGAGTTATACATTTAGTTTAATTTATTCACGTTCATGTCTAATCAAGCTAACCTTAAGAATGTTGCTGGCATCCCTTGTAATCAACTAAATTTAAATGACTAAAACTATTTTTGTGGGACATTATTTTTTCCTGGCTTACTTTCCACCAAACAATGTGGACCTATATATAGATAATAGAGAAATTAAAATGACTCTAATATGTCATATATAATTTTTGATAACCCCATGACATTGGTATGCTTTGTAATGCTTTGCTAAAAGAATACTATATTTAATATTTCAGAATGGACAATCAATATATTTCCAACTTGTGAGATTTACATTGATGTTTTCATAGTTTTATTTTTTTATTTTATTAAATGTTCTATTATGCCTATGTTGAGCCCCTTTGTGACATTTAGAAATATTATTAAACAAAGATAAATACCATGTCACAAGTTATGTATGAGTTTATATGGTATAAAATATAGAAAATGAAAATACAAATAATGTTTCTGATTAATTTTCTCAGAGGCAATTCAAGCAAACACTTCAATAATAAGCTTTTTAATATAAAAGAATAACACATAGCATTTACTTGCCTACAGTGTATCAAAGAAAAATAATCTAAAGATAATTTTATAGATGAATAAAGAAAGAGCTATTGAACACTTGCATGTAAAAAAGTTGTGGCACTGATAATGAGGTGAGAATTAATTTTGCATTGCAAATTAACATCAAATTATGCCACAAAAGACGGGAGTTTTGAGAATGGATAGAAACATGATTTCTTCTTCTGCTGCAGGTGTCTTGAGGCACACAAGATGATTGCTAGAGCAAATGTGATCAGATTTATGCATGAAACATACTGTATTAATACACTTGTTTTGTTGCAAAAAAATAGGCAAGAAGAAATATGTTAGCAACAAAGGACAGTTACGGAAGTATCTTTGGTGCTTGTATACCTGGTGATAACACCAAGTGGAAATTGTAGCAACCATGCCTAACAGGATTAAGCAACTATTTACTAAGAAATGGGGAGTGAAGGTCTGGGTTAACACACTTAACTGTCAGTCTAGAGCTCTTGAAGTTCTGACATAAGATGATGGAAATATACAATGGGTGTTTGAGGAGGAAGATATGTATCAATTATGGCCTTGGGAAATTTAGAATAGTGGGAATTTTATATTGTTTTAGTAACCCCCTTTTATAAGTCTTTTGAAGATATCTCAGCTGTTCACCTTCATGAAAGCTTTATGATGGATTGGATTTAATTGAGGGCATGAGCAGATCTGAGGACTGTAAAGGATAGACTATATCAGATCCTTCTTTTGTCTTGTCTCAGTTTTGACAATTGCTATGTTAGCCAGTCCTGTGGCAATCAAGCTAATGTTCCTGTCACTTGACAGAGACTTACCTCGGGCACAACTGTACAGTGTATCTCTTTCCTCCCTGGGACTCTTAGTTTCACATGTGTATGTACAAATCGAGAAATGCCAAGACTTAACTTGTCATGGAGTACCTCTTGAAATAATGGGAAATAGAGGCTGATGAATACTTGTTCCCCTATTCTTTGCCCTAGGCAGAAAGCTCTGAGGTGCATTCTACGTATCTTCTCAGAGAGTTTCAGTGAAATGGAGTCTTTGTTGTCCTCAGCGACAAGGATGGTAAGACGTCCTTAGATTGGTTTTCAGTACTTTCATGTTTGAGTCTCCTCAGTTCTCTGTTCCTGTTAAATGACACTGCTTTCACTGCAAATCTTTATTTTCAGCTTTTTTTTTCTTGAAGTGGGTGGTGAGACTGGGGTAAGATAGAAATCATCAGCTAATGTTTAAAATTATAAATCAAAAAATAGCAGTATTATCAAGTTTTTTAGAAAAATATATTATAAGAATTAAAGAGCTAAAAGTGGCTGCTTCCGTAGACAGAAAATTAGGAATGAGATTGGGTGGGACATTAACTTACATTTTCCTTTACACATAGCATATTGGTTCTTGCCATCCAAAAATAAATCCTAAAGGCTCCTTAAATCAATATCCATAAAAGCAACATACACACATATGTTATTTTCCTTTATCCATGTTTTCTGCTTGCATTAGTGTAATTTTATTTTCACTTGATTTGAGTAGTACTTGGAATGTAGTAGCTATTCAACAAATATTTGTAGATTTTAATCACTTTAGTACATGGACAGGTTTTATATAAGGTGATCATAGCACAACTTCCAAACTTCCACCACAAAATTCCTTCTTTTATACTTCTGAAAAAAGCTTACCATTTATTAAAAAGCCACAGCTAATTGCTAAATTAAATCTCCCTCTGCAACCTCTAGGCTCTTATTTATTTCACCTTCTCTGAAATTCCTTTTGAGTAACCAGACAGTCCCACGGTGGGCAGTTAAATACAGTGTCTTGCTGGCAAATTGCTATATTGTATAATACACCCTATTCAGTTGTTTATTATCTATTTCTTGCTTCCTAGTTACTGTGAGGGAGTTTTATACTTGTGTCTAGAAAATGTCCTCAGGGAAAGTAAAGAATGCTGACCCTGACTCTTATGTCCTTCATCTGCCATGTCATAATAGATAATCAGAAACTATTAATCGTATAGGGGATTCATATCCAAAATATACAAGGAATTCAAACATCTGAAAAGCAGAAGACACAATCTGATTTAAAAATGGGAAAATGATCTGAACAGACATTTCTCAAAGGAAGACAAACAAATGGCCAACAAATATATGAAAAAATGCTTACCACCATTAATCATCAGGAACATGCAAAATAAAGCCACAATGAGATATTATCTCACCCCAGTTAGGATGCCTATTATAAAAAAGACAAAAAAAATAACATGCTGTTAAGGATGCAGAGAAAAGAAAGCCCTTACATACTGTTGTTGGACATGTAAACTAATATGGCCACTATGGTAAACAGTATGAAGGCTCCTCAAAAAAATACAAATAAACCTGCCATATAATCCAGCAGTCTCACTGCCAAGCATTTATCCAAAGGAAAGAAAATCAGTACATTGAAGAGACATCTACACTCTTATGTTTATTTCAGCACTATTAACAATAGTCAAGATATAGAATCAACTTAGTCTTTCTCATCAACAGGTAAATGGATAAGGAAAATATGGTATATATACCCAAAAGAATACTATTCCACCATAAAAATGAGTGAAATCCTGCCATTAACAGCAACATGAACAGAACTGGAGGATGTTAAGTGAAATGAGTCAGAAACAGAAACTTAAACACTGCATGTTCTTACGAATATGCAGAAGGTAAAAAATTGTTGATCTCATTAAAGTAAAATGGTAGAACAAAGAATATAAGAATCTGAAAAGGGTAAGGGTAAGAGGTCATAGAAAGAGATTTGTTAAAAGATATGACATCACAGCTAGATAAGAAGAATAATTTCTAGTGTTCTATAACACTATAAAATAACTGTAGTTAGCAATAATATATCCTTTCAAATAACCAGAAGCATATTGAGTATTCCTAACACAAATAAATAATGAATATTTGAGACAATGAATATGCTAAGTAGTACACTGATCTTATCACTATACATTGTATGAAAACATCATTATATAACCCATAAATATGTAAAATTATTTATCAATTTAAAAATTAAATTAAATAGTACTCGATGGATTTAGAAAATTAATAACAATTTAAATATTATATTGCCATTGCTATTTATATTTATTTGTATACTCTTGTATAATATGGATATAAAAGAATATACAAGAGTATTGGATATCTTTGTATATTATACATAGTTATATTTATATTGCTTATGATATTGATATATATCAAATGGAATGATTATTGTTTATAATACTAATATAAATAATAAATTATATCAATATAAGTAAAAATAATGAATTTTGTCAAGAATAGATTTTGATAAAAGACATTAAAGAATTTTTAAGATAAGGTCTTGTTTTCACAATAAGTTCACAATTTTTATGTTTCTAACATTAAGTGAGTTAGTTCACATGTTCAGCCCACTGGCATGGACTCTTCTAGAACTGGAGCTAAAGAGACACTAGATGTGAAAAGGGCATCTGTCTTTCATTATGTCACAAGAATAGAGATGAGAAAGTTTCCTCTATACATAAACTAAATGCATGCATTCTCACTGCTTCCTGGGTCAATCTCCTTTTAAGTATGAATTAGATAGTCAAATGTTAACTCTGAGACTATGTCCAGAACAATCATATGTTTTTGAAATGCATACAACAAAACTAGTATTCTGAAAACACTCTGCATTATTATTAGTGTGACAGTTGGTATGTTTTTTTTTTTTTTTTAATTATACTTTAAGTTCTAGGGTACATGTGCAGATCATGCAAGATTGTTACATAGGTATACACATGCCATGGTGGTTTACTGCATCCATCCCCACTTTCATCTACATTAGGTATTTCTCCTAGTGTTACCCTTCCCCAATCCCATCCTCCAGCTCTCCCTCCCCTAGCTCCAACACCCCCCAACAGGCACTGGTGTGTGATGTTCTCCTCCATGTGCCCATGTGTTCTCATTGTTCAACACCCACTTATGAATCAGAATATGTGGTGTTTGGTTTTCTGTTCTTGTGTCAGTTTTCTGAGAATGTTGGTTTCCAGCTTCATCCATGTTCCTGCAAAGGACATGAACTCTTCCTTTTTTATGGCTGTATGTATTCCATGGTGTATATGTGCCACATTTTCTTTATCCAGTCTATCATTTATGGGCATTTCAGTTGGTTCCAAGTCTTTTCTATCATAAACACTGCCACAGTTAACATATGTGTGCATGTGTCTTTATAATAGAATGATTTATAATCCTTTGGGTATATACCCAGTAATGGGATTGCTGGGTCAAATGATATTTCTATTTCTAGATCCTTGAGGAATCATCACACTGTCTTCCACAGTGGTTGAACTAATTTACACTTCCACCAACAGTATAAAAGTGTTCCTATTTTTCCACATCCTCTCCAACATCTGTTGTCTCCAGATTTTTTAATGACCAACATTGTAACTGGCAAGAGATGGTATCTCAATGTAGTTTTGATTTGCATTTCTCTGATGAGCAGTGATGATGAGCTTTTTTTTTATTTTTTAAAGTCTGTGTTTATTTTTCCCATTGATTCTTTTATTTATTTATTTATTTTATATATTTTCTTTTTATTTATTTATTTATTTATTTTGCATTTTAGTTTTGGGGGTACATGTGAAGAACATGCAAGATTGTTGCACAGGTACACACATGGCAGTGTGGTTTGCTGCCTTCCTTCCCCTCACCTGTATCTGTCATTTTTCCCCGTGCTATGTCTTCCCACCTCCCCACCTCCCCATCCCTCCCCCATTTCCCCCCAACGGACCACAGCGTGTAGTGCTCCCCTCCCTGTGTCCATGTGTTCTCATTGTTCAACACCCACCTATGAGTGAGAACATGCAGTGTTTGATTTTCTGCTCTTGTGTCAGTTTGCTGAGAATGATGGTTTCCAGGTTCAGATGATGAGCTTTTTTTCATGTTTGTTGGCTGCATAAATGCCTTCTTTTGAAAAATGTCTGTTCATATCCTTTGCCCTCTTTTTGATAGGGTTGTTTGTTTTTTTTCTTGTAAATTTTAGTTCTTTGTAGGTTCTGGATATTAGCCCTTTGTCACATGGGTAGCATGCAAAAACTTTTTTACCATTCTGTTTGTTGCTGGTTCACTCTAATGATTGTTTCTTTTGCTGTGAAGAAGCTCTTGAGTTTAATTAGATCCCATTTGTTTATTTTGGCTTTTGTTGGCATTGCTTTTGGTGTTTTATTCATGAAGTCTTTCCTTGCCTACGCCTATGTTCTGAATGCTATTGCCTAGGTTTTCTTCTAGGATTTTTATGGCATTATGTCCTATGTTTAAATCTTTAATCCATCTGGAGTTAATTTTTGTATAAGGTGTAAGGAAGGGGTCCAGTTTCAGCTTTCTGCATATAGCTAACCAGTTTTCCCAACACCGTTTATTAAACAGGGAGTCCTTTCCTCATTGCTTGCTTTTGTCAGGTTTGTCAAAGATCAGATGCTTGTAGATGTGTAGTGTTACTTCCAAGGCCTCTGTTCTGTTCCATTGGTCTATATCTCTCTTTTGCTACCAATACTATGCTGTTTTGATTACTGTAGCCTTGTGGAATAGTTTGAATTCAGGTAGCATGATGCCTCCAGCTATTTTTTTTTTTTTTTTTTTTTTCGCTTAGGATTGTCTTGACTGTGTGGGCTCCTTTTTGGCTTCATATGAAGTTTAAGGTGTTTTTTTCTGGTTCCATGAAGAAGGTCAATGGTAGCTTGATGGGGATAGCATTAAATCTATAAATTACTTTGAGCAGTATGGCCATTTTCACAATACAGATTCTTCCTAACCATGAACGTAGAATGTTTTTCCATCTGTTTGTGTCATCTTTCATTTCCTTGAGCAGTGGCTTGTAGTTCCCCTTGAAGAGGTCCTTCACATCCCTTGTTAGTTGTATTTCTAGGTATTTTATTCTGTTTGTAGCAATTGTGAATGGCAGTTCACTCATGATTTGGCTCTCTGTCTGTTATTGGTGTATAGGAATGCTTCTAATTTTTGCACATTGATATTGTATCCTGAGACTTTGCTGAAGTTGCTTATCAGTTTAAGGAGATTTTGGGCTGAGATGATGAGGTCTTCTAAATATACAATCATGTCATCTGCAAATAGAGACAATTTGACTTCTACTTTTCCTAACTGAATATGCTTTATTTCTTTTTCTTGCCTGATTGCTCTGGGCAGAACTTCCAATACTGTGTTGAATATGAGTGATAATAGAGGGCATCATTTTCTTCTGCCAGTTTTCAAATGGAATCCTTCCACTTTTGGTCCATTTAGTATGATACTGGCTGTGGGTTTGTCATAAATAGCTCTTATTATTTTGAGATATATTCCATCAATACATAGTTTGTTGAGAGTTTTTAGCATAAAGCACTTTTGAACTTTGTCGAAGGCCTTCTCTGCATCTATTGAGATAATCGTGGTTTTTGTCTTTGGTTCGGTTTATGTAAAGGATTACATTTTCAGGTTTGCATATGTTGAACCAGCCTTGCATCCCAGGGATTAAGGCAACTTGATCGTGATGGATAAACTTTTTGATGTGCTGTTGGATTTGGTTTGCTAGTATTTTATTGAAGATTTTGGCATCAATGTTCCTGATGGATATTGGCCTGAAATTTTTTTCTTTTTAGTTGTGTCTCTACCAGGTTTTGGTATCAGGATAATGTTGGTCTCATAAAATGAGTTAGGGAGGATTCCCTCTTTTTGTATTGTTTGCAACAGTTTCAGAAGGAATGGTACCATCTTCTCGTTTTATGTCTGGTAGAATTCAGCTGTGAATCTGTCTGGTCCTGGAATTTTTTTGGTTGGTAGGCTATTAATTGCAGCCTCTACTTCAGACCTTGTTATTTGTCTATTCAGGGATTCAACTTTGTCCTGGTTTAGTCTTGGGAGGGTGTATATGTCCAGGAATGTATATATTTCTAGATTTACTGGTTTATGTGCATAGAGGTGTTTGTAGTAATCTCTGATGGTAATTTTTATTTCTGTGGAGTTGGTGGTGATATTTCCTTTATCGTTTTTATTGCATCTATTCGATTCTTCTCTCTTCTGTTTTTTATTAGTCTGGCTAGTGGTCTATTTTGTTGATCTTTTCCCAAAAAAATGGCTCCTCGATTCATTGATATATATTTTTTTTCTTGAAGGTTTTTTTTGTGCCTCTGTTTTCTTCAGTTCTGGGTTGATCTTAGTTATTTCTAGCCTCGTGCTAGATTTTGAATTTGTTTGATCTTGCTCCTCTAGTTCTTTTAATTGTGATATTAGGGTGTTGATTTTATATCTTTCCTCGCTTCTCAGGTGGGCATTTAGTGCTATAAATTTCCCTCTAGACACTGCTTTAAATGTGTACCAGAGACTCTGGTACATTGTGTCTTCATACTCACTGGTTTTGAAGAAGGTCTTTTTCTGCCTTCATTTCATTATTTATCCAGTAGTCATTCAGGAGTAGTTGTACGGTTTCGAGTGTTTTTCTTAATCCTGAGTTCTACTTTGATTGCATTGTGGTTTTAGAGACTGTTTGTTATGATTTCCATTCTTTTGCATTTGCTGAGGAATGTTTTACTTCCAATTATGTGGTCAATTTTAGAATAAGTGGGATGTGGTGATGAGAAGAATGTATATTCTGTGGATTTTGGGCGGAGAGTTCTGTAGGTGTCTATCTATTAGGTCTACTTGGTCCAGATCTGCGTTCAAGTCCTGGATATCATCATTAATTTTCTGCCTTGTTGATCTGTCTAGTATCGACAGTGGGGTGTTAAAGTCTCCCACTGTTATTATGTGGGAGTCTATTTCTCTCTGTAGGTCATTAAGAACTTGCTTTATGTATCTAGGTGCGCCTGTATTGGGTGCATATATATTTAGGATAGTTAGCGCTTCTTGTTGCATTAATCCCTTTACCATTGTGTAATGCCCTTCTTTGTGTCTTTTGATCTTTTTAGTATGGTTATGTTTTATAGAGACAATGCCTGTGCAGGAGAATGAAATGGGTCAATTAAGTAACTCCAGCTAAATCTTTATTCACTGATTAATTAAAATGATCTGTGATACTTTTATTTTACATTGTTCAACCCTGGAAAGACCTTATTTGTGTGTCTGAGTGTAACTATAACTTTTATCTCACACTGATGAAAAATACAAGAAATAACCCTGATCCTCTGAGGTTCTAAAGCAAGAAGATCTGTTCAAAACAGGTGGAACATTAGGCCTGATTTGTTCCCCTCCAGTTGGCTTTACGAAAGCCTTGGTGTTAGTATGCCTCATTTTTGTACATTACACAAATCTATTATTTGTATAACACAGACTTCTTCCAGCACAAATCAGGGTTTCAAAGAAAATTTAGAAAATAAATTTTTGTATAGTATCTTTATTATTCCTAGGGTAATACTGTGAAGCATGTGGAATCACATTGCTAGTACTATATTTGTGTGTATGTATGTGGCAAGGGGGTTATTGCTTGATAAGAAAGATGGAAAATTTTATATTTTCAGAATGGTAGTCTCAAAGGCCAATGTGATGAACAAGATTCTATTAACCCTGTAACTCATATTAAGAAAAAGTTAAGGTACCCTGAAAAAATTTTGTTCTCAGTAAGAAGTAATAATGCATTTCTAGTGAATTGTAGCTCTTTATCATACTAATAATACTCATTGCCACTGAAGGTAACTTCATATAGACCTTGTCAAACAAGGTCTCCCTGTTAAGCATCTTTACACATTCATTGTCAAAATTACAGAATTTCATATAGATAGAAATTTAGTTGAAATGATGTATAGGTCTTTAATTCTTAAAATGTCACAAATCACCAGTAAGGCACTTACTAATATAACCAATTACCACCTGTTTCCCAAAAACCTATTGGAATAAAAAATTTATAAAAATAAAATAAAAAAATAGTGAGTAACACAGTATGGTCCATTAGAATTCAAAGAAAGAGAAAATTAGAAAAGAATAAAAAAGTAATAATAAAATAAGAAGTTCAGAAGTCTACCAGATACATTGAACAAAGAGATTGAAATTAAGATCAATCCAGGAAGAATTTGGAGTTTAATACTACAATTGACATACTGAAAAACCCATCAGAATCTTTTAATAAAATTGATCAAGGAGAAGAAAGAATTAGTGATCTTGAAGACCAGATAGGTGAAAATACACAGTCAAAGGAGACAAAAGAAAAACCAATAAAAACATGAAGCAGTCCCGTAAGACCTATGAAATAGTCTCAAAAGTGAAAAATCTAAGAGTTATTGAAATTAAAGAGGAGGTAGAGAGAAGAGTAGAAACTTCATTTAAATAAATAATAACAAAGAATTTCCCAAACCTACAGAAATGTGTCAGTATCTAAGTACAAGAAGGTTAGAGCACACCAAGCAGATTTAACCCAAATAACACAACCTCAAGGTATTTAATAATCATACTCCCAAAGGTCAAAGATACAAAAAGGATCCTAAAAGAATTAAGGAAAAGAAGCAACACACAATGGAGCCTCCTTTTATTGTTATATAATGTCCCTCTTTACATTTTTAAATTTTTTTACTTTAAAATTTGTTTTGACTGATATAAACATAGCTACTTCTACTTGCTTTTGATGTCCATTTGCATGAAATATTTTTTCCACCCCTTTACCTTAAGTTTATATGAATCCTTATATGTTAGGTGAGTCTACTGAAGACAGCAGATACTTGGTTGGTGAATTCTCATACGTTCTGCAATTCTGTTTTTTAAGTAAAGCATTTAGGCCATTTACATTCGATGATAGCATTGAGATGTGGGGTACTGTCCTATTTATTGTTCTAACTGTTACCTGAATACTATTTTTAATTGTGTTATAGTTTTATATGCCCTATGAAATTTGTGCTTTAAGGACGTTCTATTTTGCTGTATTTTGAGGATTTGATTCAAGATTTAGAGCTCTTTTTAGTAATTCTTGTTGTTCTGGTTTGGTAGTACCAAAGTTTCTCAGCGTGTTTTTTTTTTTTTTTTTTTTTTTTTTTTTTTTTTTTTATGAAAATAGACCATATCTTCTCTTCATTTATGAAGCTTAGTTTTGCTGGATACAAAATTATTGGCTGATAATTGTGTTATTTTTTAATGAGGCTAACTATATGACCCCAGTTTCTTCTGGTTTTTAGATGTGGGTGGAGACACAGCAAAATCATATTATTCTATGACTGGCCCCTCCCAAATTCTCTGTGTTATCTTGAATTTTATTAAGTTTTCTGAAAACAGCTTTTTAAAATTTTCTGTCTGAAATTTTTATATATATCTCTCTCTTCTGGATTGATCACTTGTGCTTTATTTTTTGGTGAGGTTATGTTTTCCTGTATGGTCTTGATGCTTGTGTATGTCCATTGGTATATGGACATTCAAGAATTAGGTATTTATGGTAGTCTTTACAGTTTGGGCTTATTTTTACCCAGCTATCTTGGGAAAGCTTTTCATGTATTGTAAGTGACTTGAGTGTTGTTATTTCAGTTTCTCGTCACTACAGCCATATCTGCACTGGGGGATACCCCATGCCTAGGAATGCCATGCTTATTGTAGACTCATAGAATTACAACGTTGGTGGTCTTGGACAAAACTCAGAATTATTTGGATTACCAAGCAGAAACCCTTTTTCTCTTCTTTTACTTTCTCTGAAGCAGATGAAGTCTCTCTTTGTGCTGAGCTAACTGTAGTTGGGGGAGGGTTTACAGAAGCAACCCTGTTGTCATCACCACTTGGATTGATTTGAGTCAGACCACATGTCAGTGAGACAAGCTGTACTAGCTTCAGGTCTGACTATTCTTTAGGATTCCAGAGCACTTTAGCTCACACTCATGCGGTTTGTTAAAACTCAAGTCCACAGGGAGGGGAGCATCACACACTGGGGTCTGTTGGGGGGAAATAGGGGAGGGACAGTGGGGGGTGGGGAGATGGGGGGAGATAGCATGGGGAGAAAATCCAGATATAGGTGAAGGGGAGGAAGGCAGCAAATCACATTGCCATGTCTGTACCTATGCAACAATCTTGCATGTTCTTCACATGTACCCCAAAACCTAAAATGCAATTAAAAAAAAAAACCTCAAGTTCTGATCATTGCGATGGATGTTTGCCCTCTGGCTAGGGTTTGTTAATTGCTCTCCCTATGGGCATCAGTTGAGATCTGCCTAGTATTAGCATCACAGTGTTCCAGTGCAAACTTCCACAATCGCTGTGCTCTTCCTTCCTAAACACACAAATTGTCTCTCTATCCAACATGGCCAGTAACTAGGAATGTGGGAGCAGTGGTGTTGGAAATTCAAGAATGTCTTTTGTACCCTCTTCAGTGCCTCTTTCAGCAATATGAAGTTAAAACCAGGTACTGTGATCACTCACCCGATATTTTGTTCTTATGAATTCATCAATTCACTACTAGGATTGACCAGCCTTCTAGGAAATAATATTCTGCAACTTCTTTTATTTAATATTTCTCCAGAAATTTAGTATCATATTCACACTGGGGCCCTCCATTAGGGTTAACACATCTTCACATTCCAACTGTGATGATTTACAAAAGAGAATTCAAAGAAGTTGGAAAATCCTCCCCTAAAAAAGCATGGATAATGTAGAATACCTAATAATTCACTGGAAAATTATGTAAAATATCATGGAAGAAACCCACTCACAGCCAGATAGGTCTACATGCATATTCAAAAGAAACAATCACTATTGCTTATGCCATCTTGATGTTGAATAACTTAAAAGATTATATGTTGCTTTGAGCTACAAGAAGACTTAAAAAGAGATACTACCTCAATCTCCCAACCCCCATAAATTTGCAATAACCTTGTTTTTCCTTATCTGTTGAACTCTTTATTATTCATTCTTCTAGGAACAGTTCGAATGCCAGCTTCCCCATCCACCTGTTCCCCAAGTTGATTTCAATTTGTTCTCTTCTCACTACTTAGACCAGGCGTCCCCAAACGTTTTACACAGGGGGCCAGTTCACTGTCCCTCAGACCGTTGGAGGGCCGCCACATACTGTGCTCCTCTCACTGAACACCAGTGAAAGAGGTGCCCCTTCCTGAAGTGCGGCAGGGGGCCGGATAAATGGCCTGAGGGGGCCGCATGCAGCCCGCGGGGCCGTAGTTTGGGGACGCCTGACTTAGACACATTCCTATGTATCCTCTATGAAAATTGTGAGCTCTTCAGAGGCACCATACAGTCCACTGTGTGCATAGTTCCTAGAATAGTACCCATTATGTTAGAATATGTTTAAGTAATGTTTACTGAGTGCATGATTACTTTAGCTACAGGGTCATTAGGCTTCAGAAAAATTCACTCTGAGGAATCAGAGCATTTTACAAATTATTTTTTGTTTTCTAGTTTCCATGAAGACCAACCTTTTACCTGGGTACATGATACAGCTGCCTACATATTTTGATATGAGAATGTGAAATGACTCCATTTATATTTTCCCAGAACTTAATAGCCAAGATTTTTTTAAATGTGCATCCAATTAATAATATTAAAAGTAAGATTGGCTGGGCTCCCTGTCTCATGCCGGTAATCCCAGCACTTTGAGAGGCCAAGGCGGGCAGATCACCTGAGGTCAGGAGTTCAAGACAAGCCTGGCCAACATGATGAAACCTCATCTCTACTAAAAATACAAAAATTAGACGGGTGTGGTGGCAGGCGCCTGTAATCTCAGCTACTCGGGATGCTAAGGCAGGAGAATTACTTGAACCTCGGAGGCTGAGGTTGCAGTGAGCAGAGATCATGCCATTATACTCTAGCCTAGGCAACAAGAGTGAAACTCTGTCTCAGAAACTTGAGATGGAAATAACAGGAAGAGAGAAGAGAGAAATAAGCCAAAATAATGGAAAACTTCCGTCCAGTTTTTGTCTTTATTCCATTCCTCTTCTTTAATTTACTCTTTACTCATTCACCCATTGTCACTTTTATCATCCAGAATAACATTTAAAAAATTTTTTTGAGTTATGATTATATTCAGTAAAATGCACCCTTTGATTAGTTTTGACAACTATGTACACCTGACATCGAACACGAACACCCCAATCAAGATGTGGAACATTGCAATCATTGTAGCACGTTTTCTTGTGTCCCCTGTATCTCACAGAGGCAATCACTTTTCTGATTATATTTTCATAGATAGAATTTCAAAAGATGGAATCATATGGTGGTAACTGTTTCAAGTCTGGCTTCTTTAACTGACTGTAATATTTATTACATTCATTCATGTCATTGCAGTTCTCAGTAGTCTCTCTTTTTGGTTGTTGAATTAGAGTTTATGTATGGAGATTCTAAAGCTTCTTATTTATTCTTTTGCTGATGGATAAGTGGGTAATTTTCAACATATTTCTGTTATGACTGAGTGGCTATAAACATCTTTGTATAAATTTTTGTATAGGCACATGTTTACATATTTCTTGAGAAAATAGACAAATTGCTGTATCCCATAGTAATTATATGTTTAGTCACAAAGTTGGGCCATTTTGCACTCCCACCAAAAATGTACAAGAAATCAACCAGCTCTCCATCTCTCTAAAATTTAATGTTGCTATTCTTTTAAATTGTAGCCATTCTAGTGAATGTAGTGCTATATCATTGTGTATTTAATTTGAATTTTTAAAATTATCAATGATAATTTTACATCTTTCTTATTTTTATGGGCCACTTCTATTTATACTTTTTTCAAGTGTCTGTCCAAGTCTTTTGCTCATTTTTTATTTGAAGTTGGTTTTTTTCATTTATAGGAGTTCTTTATTTTTTTTTCAGTTTTTTGGGATTGTTTAAATTAATTTTTTATTGCATTTTAGGTTTTGGGGTACATGTGAAGAACATGCAAGATTATTTCATAGGTACACATGTGGCAGTGTGATTTGCTGCCTTCCTTCCCATCACCTATATCTGGCATTTCTCCCCATGCAATCTCTCCCCAGCTCCCCACCCCCTGCTGTCCCTCCCCTATTTCCCACCAACCGACCCCAGTGTGTAGTGCTCCCCTCCCTGTGTCCATGTGTTCTCATTGTTCAACACCCGCCTATGAGTGAGAACATGCAGTGTTTGATTTTCTGCTCTTGTGTCAGTTTGCTGAGAATGATGGTTTCCAGGTTTATCCATGTCCCTACAAAGGACACGAACTCATCATTTCTGATGGCTGCATAATATTTTATGGTGTATATGTGCCACATTTTCCCTGTCCAGTCTATCATCGATGGGCATTTGGGTTGGTTCCAGGTCTCTGCTATTGTAAACTGTGCCGCAATGAACATTTGTGTGCATGTGTCCTTATAGTAGAATGATTTATAATCCTTTGGATATATACCCAGTAATGGGATTGCTGGGTCAAATGTAATTTCTATTTCTGGGTCCTTGAGGAATCGCCACACTGTCTTCCACAATGGTTGAACTAATTTACACTCCCACCAACAGTGTAAAAGTGTTCCTATTTCTCTACATCCTCTCCAGCATCTGTTGTCTCCTGATTTTTTAATGATTGCCATTCTAACTGGCATGAGATGGTATCTCAATGTAGTTTTGATTTGCATTTCTCTAATGACCCGTGATGATGAGCTTTTTTTCTTATGTTTGTTGGCGTCATGTATGTCTTCTTTTGTAAAGCGTCTTTTCATATACTTTGCCCACTTTTGAATGGGCTTGCTTTTTTCTTGTAAATCTGTTTTAGTTCTTTGTAAATTCTGGTTATCAGCCCTTTGTCAGATGGGTAAACTGCAAAAATTTTTTCTCATTCTGTTGGTTGCCGATTCACTCATTAGAGTGTTTCTTTTGCCGTGCAGAAGCTATGGAGTTTGATTAGGTCCCATTTGTCTATTTTGGCTTTTGTTGCCAATGCTTTTGGTGTTTTGGGCATGAAGTCCTTGCCTACACCTATGTCCTGAATGGTTTTGCCTAGATTTATTTCTAGGGTTTTTATGGTGTTAGGTCTTATGTTTAAGTCTTTAATCCATCTGAAGTTAATTTTAATGTAAGGTGTCAGGAAGGGGTCCAGTTTCTGCTTTCTGCACATGGCTAGCCCGTTTTCCCAGCACCATTTATTAAACAGGGAATCATTTCCCCATTGCTTGTTTTTGTCAGGTTTGTCAAAGATCAGATGGTTGTAGATATGTTGTGTTGCCTCCAAAGCCTCTGTTCTGTTCCCTTGGTCTATATCTCTGTTTTGGTACCAGTACCGTGCTGTTTTGATTAGTGTAGCCTTGTAGTATAGTTTGAAGTCCAGTAGTGCGATGCCTCCTGCTTTGTTCTTTTTGCTTAGAATTGACTTGGCTATGCAGGCTCTCTTTTGGTTCCATATGAAGTTTAAGGTGTTTTTTTTCCAGTTCTGTGAAGAAGGTCATTGGTAGCTTGATGGGGATAGCGTTGAATCTGTAAATTACTTTGGGCAATATGGCCATTTTCATGATATTCATTCTTCCTGACCATGAACATGGAATGTTTCTCCATCTGTTTGTGTCCTCTCTTATTTCGTTGAGCAGTGGCTTGTAGTTCTCCTTGAAGAGGTCCTTTACGTTCCTTGTTAGTTGTATTCCTAGGTATTTTATTCTCTTTGTGGCTATTGTGAATGGCAGTTCGTCCTTGATTTGGCTCTCTTTAAGTCTGTTATTGGTGTATAGGAATGCTTGTGATTTTTGCACATTGATTTTGTATCCTGAGACTTTGCTGAAGTTGCTTATCAGTTTCAGGAGATTTTGGGCTGAGACGATGGGTCTTCTAAATATACAATCATGTCATATGCAAACAGAGACGATGTGACTTCCGCCTTTCCTATTTGAATACTCTTTATTTCTTTTTCTTGCCTGATTGTTCTGGCTAGAACTTCCAGTACTATATTGAATAGGAGTGGTGAGAGAGGGCATCCTTGTCTAGTGCCGGATTTCAAAGGGAATGTTTCCAGTTTTTGCCCATTCAGTATGATATTGGCTGTTGGTTTGTCATAAATAGCTTTTATTATTTTGAGATACATTCTATCAATACCTAGTATATTGAGAGTGTTTAGCATAAAGGGCTGTTGAATTTTGTCAAAGGCCTTCTCTGCATCAATTGAGATAATCATGTGGTTTTTGTCTTTGGTTCTGTTTATGTGGTGAATTACATTTATAGATTTGCATATGTTGAACCAGCCTTGCATCCTCAGGATGAAGCCTACTTGATCATGGTGGATAAGCTTTTTGATGTGCTGTTGCAATCGACTTGCCAGTATTTTATTGAGGATTTTTGCATCTATTCTTTATATAATTATATAAATCTATTGTCAAATGCAGACACATACACATACACAGAGGAAAAAGAGGAATATTTCTTAGTTGTCATCTATCTATCTATCTACACTCTATTTGCTAGTGATACACTAACACCTAGGCACACACAGTTTTCAGGATAGCATGTTATCAAACATTTTGAATGCGTTCACCCCAGACCATGGAAGATGTAGGAAAAGTGTAAGCATGATTTAGATAGAAGTGTGGAGTCTCTCAAAGAAAAGGGATAGTGTTTTAGCCACTCTTTTTAGAGATTCAAAGCTACCAATTCTTTGAAGTTTGAATTAGAAAGCCCCAAAGAAGACAGAAAAGTGGGGGTAATACAGTCAAATTCATCATATTCCGTACCAGGGCTGCATCATTGGAGTAGTACATGATATACTGATTCTGTGCACAGTATGTATTGAATGCTAAAATTGATCTGGTATCAGGAATTCTGAAAACCTGGGAAAGTTTTAAGAAAAATAGATTTTTTCTATATAGAAATTTTAGGTAATATTTATTAAAACTAACACCTGGGGGCTAAAACAAGTTTATCTTGTGTACCAATGTCTAAACTTAACACCATGGAGGTGAGGAGGCACCGACCCCTTCATTCTTTGATAAACCACTGAAGGGAGGAAGGCTTGAAGTAGTAAATGGGCCCTTTTCCAGAACTTCTTGGTTTTTGCATTGTTTGAGTGTACTGGAAAAAAATATATATATGTATATGTGTATATATATACACATATATATATACACATATACATATATATATATATATATATATACATAAAATGTTGCTTTAATTTTCTGTTACATTCTTTGAAAGACTACAAATCAGATTGTTTTGCTTGTAATTTATCTTCTAAATTGAGATACCTTTGATGAGGTCACAGAGTAACCTGCTGTGTGTTTTGTTTTATAGCTCTTCCTCATCTTTTCTAAGGCCTTGCTTAAGCAGAATCACTGCAGGAAACTGCACATTAAAAAGCCACTCAGCTGAGAAAGTACACAGTGTTCTTGTATGTGCTTACAAAGTCAGTGCAGATGTAGCCAAAATCCCCATCAAGCTTCCAATAAAAACACAAGGAGAAATGAGACTTGTGTTCACATTCTTCCAACATCCTGAAGAATCTCTCTTCTGACCCTAATCTTTGAATGCCAAATTTCATAGCTTTCCAGATCATTTTTCTTTGGAAACACATGGTATATAATATTTCTTAGAAATACAATGGCTTTGATTTAATTAGGTGACTTTGTATAGCTTGAGAAGAACTAAATCCGTTTGAGAATATAAGACAGAAGTGGGAGAGTCCTCTCTAATAAGTTAATAATCTCCTTAAGAAAACTTGCTATCTGCTCTCAAGAGGAGAACGTGTATTTATAAACAGAAAAAAGAGGCCTCATGCACCTGTGGGTACCAGTGTGTGTGTGCAAATAAACATAGATAAAATATGATACAGAGAAAAGTCAAAAAAGTTGAGTGAAACAAATTTCACAGAGCTTTATAAAAATAGTGAGTTTATTGACAGGTTTTGTGAGACATAAAATATGCTAATGTGCCCATTCCTGGATTCTTCTCCACTAGAGTGATATATGAAGTATTCTGAGGAAAGAATAGGAGAACCAAGATAAATCTCTGCTACTAAAGCATGAAGACCATGAACATGAAGGGACATGGCCTCATCTGTAAGACGCAGGACTGGTCATTAGAACTCGACATCAGAAATGCAAGGAGGTATGGATCTTTATTTAATTCAGATAACTGTCACCTTCTAAAGGTGTGATATAAAATCCATTGGGCTAGATTAATTAATTCAACAAAGTTTTATGAACACTTTCTATATACCTAGTGGTCTTCTTTGTTCTGGGAATATATCAGTGAAGCATACAGGCAAAAATCTCTGCCTTCCTAGAGCTCATGTACTTGTGTAGAAAAAGAGAAAACAAACATAATTAGTATATTTTAGTATAGGTCATAAGGTGATGAAAGCTCTGGAGAAAAATAAATCGGAAGTAATCACCGAAAAAAAATGGCATTTTAGCAAAGTTTTGAGGGAATGTGGGTTACATGAAACATTAAGATTTCCATCAGTGATAGATGTTAGCATGTGGTAAAAACTGGGTTGCTATTTAAGGGAGTTTGATTAAAGGCATTGGTGACTGAAACAAGTGTCAGCTATCTCTCAGAAAATCCTAGAGAACTGGGGGTTCACTGGGTAACAACTAGCACCTGACCACCTGATGAAGAAGACAGCCAGCTGTCAATATCCAAGAGCAGAAGTAAAGTAAGCAAACTGGCTACCTTCATTAAGGTAATAGGTGGAAGAAATGACATTGTAGTTCCCAGGACTCTGTTTTATGCTTTTTTAGAGTAGGTATTGAATAGGTGAAGATTAAATCTAGATCCTAATTGCTAGTTTGGAGGAAACGTCTTAATATGCTATGGAATAATCCTGTGTAGTAGACAAGCAGAAGGAAAGTATATGGTTACGCAGAGGTCTTTCTGGCAGTTTCTTTGTCATTCTTCAGATTCAGGTGGGTGTATGTAAATGAAAAAATCAAGTGTCTTGTATGTCCTTTTAAGAAGGGAATTGGACTAAAAACATACATGTCTTCAATACCAAGCATCTGAGACCACTTCTTCCTGGATGAGAAAAATATCATTATTTTAAATCTTCTCTTTTTTAACTTATTGCATGGAAAATGTTATTTTAGGTAAATTGTAAATATCATGTTAATTCTCAATTATCTTTTAAAATAATCAGTGGCATAAACATTTGAAGCTTCAGTGTGTATATGTGTCCCCATTTAATTTAGTTGATAAGATTAACTTAAGTAATAATTCTATACACATTTGCCAAAAAAATTTAAGATATTGAATGATTGTCAAATTAGTAAAGCATTGCTTTAAAGCCTTGATATGGTTCAAACTTGGATACAAGTAATTCCTTCCTAGGTACAGTGTTGCAAGGGTTCAAATTAAACAAATGTATGAGTTTTGTAATGAGGTTGCTGTAGAATAGAATTAAGCAAAGCAAAACAAGCTAGCACTCTTTTCTAAGTTGCCAGAGACTCTCAGAGAATCAGAATATTGATAATAAATGAGGTACTAAAAGCTGTCATCAACATTCACAAGTTATGCAACCTACATATAGGAAGGAACATAAGGTCTAATGTGCCACAAGTTAGTGGTGGAAATAGGGCTAACACCTAGGTTGTTTGATACCCAGCTATCTGCTTACGTTAGTCTATCATGCAACTTCTCATTGTATGGTAGTCTTAGCTACAAGCTGACTCACCATTAGAGAATTGCTCTTTTAAGTTGTTGACCTGGGAGAGGTGAATGTTGATATTAGTATACAGTAAATCTTTAAAGGGTGGATAAATTGATATTTTTAACAGCACTTGCATATTCAAAAGAATGAGTAGGGTTATGGGTACAAAATGAGAGCTAAATCTTATACTATACCATCATTTTGGGAATGTATTACTTCATTTTGTGGGTAAGTAGTAGATTTAACTTTTTAATGCATTTTAGTTTATGCAAACTTCCTGCAGTGGAGTAGAGACTGCTGGATTTCTGACTTAGACTCAGCTTTCTACCCACCCCTAAACCCAAAAAAACTATTCGTAAATAAGCTTTTTCTAAAGTGCCCTATGTGTGACCATTGTGAAACAAAGCTATTCGAATAAAATAAGGACAGCCATAAAGAAATCAGAAGATCAAGGAAACAACTCCTATATGTATAAATGTGGAAAAGTGATTTTAATAACAGGCTTTTCTTGTATAGTGTGTAAGTAGTTGCTTAAATCTATGATGTAGTGAAAGTTTTCCTTAGATTATGTGCTCATTTTACATCTCTTGTTAACTATCTTTCCAGAGGCATGGAACCTAACACAGTAGGAAATACTGTGGAGGCAGGATGTATCATGTGTTTTTATGTGTGTGTGCTTATGTGTGGTGGAGACAGCCAGGTTGACGAAATAAGGTAGCTAGGCAGCTAAGCATCAGACAAACAAACATTCTTTACCTAGACTGACATTAAAAATACAGAAATTTGACATGAGTATCTCATATTGTTTCTATTAATTCTTTGCTTACAATCCTTTAAATACATGAGTTATTATCCCACATTATTATTAGTTTCATCATCGTCATCATTACTATTATCACTATTAATAATAGTATGATTAAAAAGGCAAATAACAACTACTCATCATACTCAAGCTGGATAGCATTGTTCAGTTTAATTTTAAAACATTTTAACATATGGCAAAAAAAAATGTCATGAGGAGAATGTATTAAGAGCAGGATAAATTGCCTTTCTATTACTGAAGATGGTTTTTATAGAATAGGGGTGTCAAACATTGGAGCAGAGTAGCAGTATCATGAAATATCCACAGTCCAGAAGTGAATTTCAGTATAATTAGCTTTTTTATGTTTCTGCTGCTTCTCGCACAGAGGCTCTCTATATTTAAGGACCACTTGACTCCTTCATTAAATAAATATGTGCTGTATGCTTACCCTGTGAAAATGCACTGATGAACATGCTAGAACTACAACAATGAACAATACAGCCACAATTCCTGTTCTTATGAAGCCTACCTTATAACAATGGAGACACAAAAGAAACATATGCGTATGCATGTATATATGCATATATGCATATATACAAACAGACACATTTATACACACAAACATATATTTGTGCTCATGTAGGTGTGTTTGTTTGTGTGTGTGTATATGTTCACATACACATTTTTAAGATACTTGAATGAGGAGTGAAGGTTGTTGATAAAAATAGTAGTTAGCATGTCTTAAACACTATATGCCATACACTTGCTAAGTGAATGCTTAATATCCATTATTTATTCAGTCCTGATAATAACTATCTGAAGGGCATGTTAGTCATTCCTATTTTACAGATGAGTAAACAGATGTTTATAGAGGCAAAGTGATCTGCTGAAAATTTGACAGCAAGTGGCAGAGTTAAGCTTCCGATCTTGATCTTTGTAACAGTGGAGTCAAGTTTTTATACACGATGCTAAGGTTTGTTTAAATAATTTTCCTGCTTCACTGAAGATGGGGACCAGATACTTTTTTCTTTTCATAGGCAAACTATATATTTGGGGAGTAGGTTCTTAAACATGCTTAAAATATATTGTTTAGCAGCTCTGTCTACCTGGGCTTTAGGCAGGTTATAGTGGCTTGTAGGCAGATGATAGCAGTTGAGAGTTACAAAGTAATACTTCTGGGGCTTTAGCACATAGAAAATAAAACATTATCAATACCTGAGTGATGTCTACTGAAAAGCCCTGGAGTGGATTTCAGGAAGTTTGAGTTATAAACCTTAACTTTGTCGCTTTTATAGTGTGTGCATTGAGAAACTCACTTCACTTTGCTCGAGATTCAGTTTTTACATGTTTTACATCTCTAAAGAGATATTACTCTGAAAAACACAAAAGTAGATTAGGCAGTTTTTTCTAACAATCTTCTGTTTATCAATCACATAAGCATAAGAGACATTAGAAAGATTACTTCTTAGCCTCCTGTTCCCATTGCTATCCTTTTTAAGAAACAGCTAGCAGTTTTTCACATCTTCCTCTCAGCTGTTTCTGGGTATGGCAAGGGAGGAGGTAGTGGTGAGGTGATGCAAAACTCAACCATTTCTGCATGTTGTTGAACTGACCAATGGTATATACCTGGGCATTTTTTTTTCCTTCTTTTCTTACCCCAGGGAAATCCTACTTAAGTTACACTACTGAAAATGAGATCTGGGGAATTTCATAGTAAACAAATAGTGAGCCAAGGGCATGTTGGTGATACCCCAATGCAAGGTGGTGATTTGGAGTCTTACACACGTTTGTTAGTTGACATCTGTTTATCATCTGTTATTGCCTGATTGTTTTATTTTAATTAATTGACATTGTTCCTAGCCTCAGTAGAGACCCATTATATATTAGGTAAATTGTCTGATGAAATGAATGGGGAGACATTTCAACTACAAAAGAAGAAATAATTACTCTCTATCATACGTCTTAGAAAACCAAGCTGATAGATGTCAAACAAAATGTAAGGCTGGAAAACAGGAAAGCCTTCACAGCTGGCAGTGAAGTAATGAGGTTGCTTCCTAAAATAAAAGACAAAGTATCTCCTGAAACTAATGGAAAGACGGGTTAAAATTTCACACCTGCTACTTCAAAGGATGAAAACCAATATCTGTTTACACAGTAAGAGGAAAAGAATAATCTATTTTTTTCAATAATAATTCTCATTGCAGAACAGCTACTACAGATGAATATTTTCACAAAGAACTTACATGTAGAATAAACAAGGGGTCCAGGGACCACAGAACTATAGACAGCATAAGCTATAGATACTGTATTGGGCAGAACCCAGCTGTCACACAACATATAAAAAAGAATTATTCCCAAAGAGGTGAAGTAACTTGCTGTATAGCATGTAACTTGTAAAGTCAGGCCAAAGTGTAAAAAATTATTTCTAGTTTAGTTTTCTTTCCACTATACCACAGTCCTTTGGTTTCCTTACTGAAAGGTATAGAAAAGGTAAGGGAGAATTGTTTTTTCCCTTGCTGATGCTTGTATTGTTGAGATTCACTCCAGGTGATTGGCAAAATATTATAGAAAATATAAAGATATGACTTTTAGGAAAAGTTATAGATTAATCTCAAACCTTTTGGAAGGCCAAAAGTTTTTATTGAGGTAGGCCGAAGGCAGCTGGCCAGTTCATTAAGTTAGGGAGAAGATAGGGAAGTGGCTTTTCCCAATTAAGTCTGTTGACTCCACATCCCTTTGTCTCTACTTTAACTGTTTACTCATGTTATCTTTGTGCTGTAGCCCTCTCAGGAGGAGATCAAAGGGTAATTACCTGTTAATAGTGTTCACTCTGGGCCTAGAACCTAAAGATTTTACCAGTCGTAAAACCATACTTTTAACCATGTTAATTAATCACAAGTGTGTTAACTTAGAACCTCTGTTGTAAAACCTTGGGGAATAAATTTGTGGATGGACAGGGAGTCTAGGTAGATTGGTTGCATTTCACCCTCTGAAAGCAGCCGAGGGCCATCCCGAGCCAACTGGAAATATTGTAATGGTATGAGAGTGCTCCAGCGATCACTGTCAACAGAAGACCAAGCTGGAAATATTTATGTTTTAAAACTTAAATTATAATGCTAGTTGAATCTTTCCGATGACTAGTTTTAATGTTCATGGCTACATTTTACCTAAGTTACCATTTATATTGTATAAAGAAAGATTTATCCTAAGCACAGATTGGATATTAGGAATTAGTTTAGGAAAGAGGTTTTTTTGTGGATTCTTTTATACTGCAGGAAAAAAACCATTTGCCTTCTGGGAAATTGAGCTAAATTCTAATCTAGTCATTAAGACTAGAATACTAAAAACAAAAACATGAAGGAAATTAAAACCCCTTATTATTAAATTGATTTGTAAAAACGTTGTTACTGGAAATTGATTGGACTTGAGGCCTTCTTCCAGAAAATAAGGACTTGATTGTCAGGCCTATATTAGGTTCTGGACCTTAATGCCGTGTATTTCTACTTATTAAAAATTGTTTCAATGAAAAGTACATTAGCAGTATGAACTTCCAGCACAGTTGGAAGTTCTTCCATTTTATAAAATGTGATATTTGCATGGAACTATTTGAATCTTTTTTTTTTCTAGTCCTCCTCCATTACACTCGTTAGAATTTAAGCTAGAATTTATCCTTTGGATAAAGGAACAAAAAATGAACATGTTATTTGTAAATCGATGTTTAGTAACTAGTGATAAACTTGAAATACTAGAATACATTATAAGCCTTAATCTTAGGTAATCGTATGAAAATGAATCTCTTGACTATCTTTTGAACTTATATTCACATTGGTTTTTGACATATTTTAAGTTGTATTTTTTTCCTCCTTTCAGAGCTGCTGCTTATTCCACGGCTACTTTTTTATTATATAATTCACAAAGGGCTGCTTTTTTTTTTTTTTTTTTTTTTTGATAAGGCTTATAACTAAGGCTGGATATTTTGCTCTTGTCTTCTAAGAAAGGTCATTTTATTTGTTAGAGTCACTTCTAAAGTCATGTGGTAATTAACTTTGGAGACTGTTTTGCATATGAGTATTAATACAAATTAAAACCCAAGTAGACCACATTGCATGTCACCCTATGAATGTTGGCAATGGAAGGAATGCCTTGCCCGTAGTATACTGTCATGTCTGGACTGAAAAGCTGAGGAAGACAGTTAATTTTTCTTTTTGGTGTAAGTCAGCAAAAGTTACAGCTGGTGGTACCTGTTTCCTGGTTGACCTCAGTAGATGAAGTGAAAATAGAGTGTTAATTAAGATTGAAGAAATTATCTGAGTCTTTGTTTGTGTACATTTACAATCTACATGCAATATTAACTATATCAGATAACTTTTACAGTTTCACATGGGTACATAGGTTCTCTCCCAGTCCCTTCCATGTCCATTAGTTATTGAACTTTCTAAACTGGCATTGAAACATTACAGCAATGTTTAGTTGCACCAATTTTATTAACTTACACAGTGCAATATGTGTTATTTTCCTGAGGCAAACCAAAGGTAAATTTCTCAAGGTTCTTTCTGCCTTCTTTAGCAGCATTTGATGGCAGAGCTTTTATACATTTGTAATAAATAAAAATAAACCAGATTGCAAATCCTTTTTTAAAATCTTAAACCATGTCCCAAGTTTTGGTCCAAATTTGTATCAGGTATGTTAAACTTAAATTGCATTTTATTAACCAATATGAGTGTATTTCTGTAAGCTTATTTATATTGAAATAAAGTTTTAAAAAGCAGAATAAAAATAAAATAAATATTTTGAAGACGAGGGGCAGAGCAAGATAGCTGAGTAGAAGGCTCCACAGGTCATCTCTTCTGCCAACAAGGACCCCAATTTAACAACTATGTGCAAAAAAAAAGCACCTTTATAAGAACCAAAGAAAAATCAGGTGAGCACTCACAGTACTTTGTTTTAACTTCAGATTACTGAAAGAGGCACTGAAGAGAGTAGACAGTAGGAAAGACAGTCTTGAATCACCAATGTCACTTGTCCCCCATATCTCTGCAGTGGTCTCATGGTACAGAGAGAGAGTCCATATGATTGGTAGTGAGATAGTTCAGCAACTGTCAGACATTGGATTGAACTGAGTGCTGCCCTGTCACAACAGAAAGCAAAAACAATCAGGTTAAACTCAGCTGACACTTGCACATTTAAAGAAGTATTTATACCAGCCCTAGCCAGAGAATTGCCAATCCCAACGGTCAGATTTTGAGTTCTGGCAAGCTTTGTCACCATGGGCTAAAGTGCTTTGGGTCCTTATATAAACTTGAAAGGCAGTCTAGGCCACAAGGACAGCAACTTCTAGGTGAGTCCTAGTGCTGAACTGGGCTCAGAGCCCATGGACTTGGGGGGCATGTAACGTACTGAAGCACCAGCCAAAACAACTAAGAGAGTGCTTGTGACTTTCCTACCCCAACCCCAGGCTGCACAGCTTGTGGCTCAAAAGAGACCCCTTTCTTCTACTTGAGAAGAAAAGGAAGAGTAAAGAGGGCTTTTCTGCACCTTGGGTACCAGCTCAGCCACAGCAAGATAGGACACTGGACAGAGTTGTGAGGCCCCCATTCCAGGTCCTAGCTCCCAGATGACATTTCTAGATACACACTGGCCAGAAGTCAATCTGTTACCTGGGAAGGAAGAACCCAGTCCTGATAGAATTAGTCACCTGCTGAGTAAAGAACCCCTGCTCCCTGAAAAGCTAGCAGAGATACCCAGGTAGTATGCCATGAGCCTTGGGTGAGATCCTGAGACTTGTTGGTATCAGATGAGACTCAGCACACTCCCAGCTGTGGGTGCTATGGGTAATGACTCCTTCTGCTTAAGAAAATCAGAGGGAAAAGTAGGCAGATGGCTCTTTGTCTTGTAGCTTATGTACCAGCTTGGCCACAGGGAAGTAGAGCACCAAGTAATCTCTTGGGGTCTCCGATTCTAGGACTTAGTGCTTGGACAACATTTCTGGATCTACCATTCACCAGAGTAGAGCCCATTGCCCTGGAGGGTGAGTTCTAGGTCTGGCAGCATTCATTAAAAGCTGAATGAAGGGTCCTTGGCCCTTAAAAGAACATCAGCAGTAGCCTGGCAGTACTGTACGTGAGCTGATAGTGGTGGTAGCCATGAGGGCAGGCTCCTCTACCTGCAAAAAGAGGAGAAAAAAAGTGGGAAAAACTTTGTTTTGTGGTTCGAGTACAGTACAGCTGCAGTATAACAGAACACCAGGTAGACTTCTAAGGTATTTTACTCCAGGCACTGGCTCCTGGACAGCACCTCAGAATCTTCCCAAGGTCTAGAGGAACTCATCACCCTGAAGGAAAGGACAGAAACCTGGCTGGCATCATTGCTTGCTGATTGTAGAGCCCCAGAGCCTTGAATGAACACAGGAAGTAGCTAGGTTGTGGTTGCTGTGGGCCTTGAGTGACCCCCAGTGCTGTGCTAGTTTCAGGTCTGACTCTGTGCAGCCCTACTTGCAGTGGCCACAGAGGTTCTAGTGGCACTCCACCCCTAGCTCTAGGTGGCTCAGAAAAGAGAGAGAGCCTTCAGTGGTTTGGAAGGAAGTAAAAGAAGTGAACAAGAGACCCTGTCTGGTAATCTAGAGAATTCTATACTATGTATAAGGTGTAAGGAAGGGGTCCAGTTTCAGTTGTCTACATAGGGCAAGCTAGTTTTCCCAGCACCATTTATTAAATAGGGACTCTTTTCCCCATTGCTGGTTTGGCAGGTTTGTCAAAGATCAGATGGTTATAGATGTGTGGTGTTATTTCTGAGGCCTCTGTTCTGTTCCATTGGTCTATGTATCTGTTTTGGTACCACTACCATGCTGTTTTGGTTACTGTTGCCTTGTAGTATAGTCTAAAGTCAGGTAGCATGATGCCTCCAGCTTTGTTTGGTTTTGTTTTGGTTTTTGGCTTAGTATTGTTTTGGCAATATGGGCTCTTTTTTGGTTACATATGAAATTTTAAGTAGTTTTTTTCTAATTCTGTAAATAAAGTCAGTGGTAGCTTGATGGGGACAGCATTGTATCTATAAATTACTTTGGGGAGTACAACCATTTTCACAATATTGATTCTTTCTATCCATGAGCATGGAATATTTTTCCATTTGTTTGTTTCTTCTCTTATTTCCTTGAGTAGTGGTTTGTGGTTCTCCTTGAAGATGTCCCTCACATCCCTTGTAAGCAGGTATTTTTTTCTCTTTGCTATAATTGTGGATGGGAGTTTGCTCATGATTTGGCTCTCTGTTTGTGCGTTATTGGTGTATAGGAATGCTTGTGACTTTTGCACATGGGTTTTGTATCTTGAGACTTTGCTGATTTGCCTATTAGCTTAAGGAGTTTCTGGGTGGGATGATGAGGTTTCCTAAATATACAATCATGTCATCTGCAAACAGAGTCATCTATGCTACACTCATATGAGTTCTTCTTTTGGTCTTAGATGGGCTCACTCATATGTGTGGTGGTTGATAGTTTGGTAATAAGTGCCACATGTATTTTTATCATGAAGCAGTCTAAACTAGAAATTTTCTCATGTTGAAGGCAGAGTAGCAAGAAAAGGAACACTCAAGTACTTTTTAAATCTCTTGCTTGCTTATTTTTAATAACCAATTAACCAAAGCAAGTCACGAGGCCAAGCTCAGAGCCTACAAGTGAGTAATGTTATAGGAAGGATTGATACAGATTGCCATTAACAGGCTCCATATATCATATTCCACTCTTGTCACAATTATTCACATCCTTCGCACCTGCAAAATATGCTTAGCCCCCAATCTAGGATCTCAAGTCTTATTCACTCAGGTCATCAGGCCCCAAATCTAAGATCCCATGATCTGTTATCAGGTGCTGATATGGCTCAGATAACAAGTCTCCTAAACAAAAGACCAATAACAATTTATTGACCACTCAACATTCAGTGATTATACAAGGATGGATAACTACATAAACACTTCTGTTCAGAAACAGAAAAAAAAAAAGGAAAGAGCATAGCACTGGTATATAGTAATTCTTGCTGGGAAAGTGTGTTCAAGACCCCACACAGGGGTGAAGAATGCTCCTTAATTACACCATTATACATCCTTGGTGTCACTTACCTGTATATTGTTCTTCATGGACTTTACCTTTGTTGTCTGAAATATAATTCTTTTGCCATTCTGCTCAGTCACTTTTGAAGAAGGCGTTTAAAAATGTGATTTTTGAGCAACTTCTTAGCCTGCTTTCTGTGCATAGAATATTAAAACCCCAGTGCATTTCTGAAATTATAGTCTCATTCTCTTTTAATCCAGACTGGAAGCACTGTTGCCTGAACAATATCTTTAAAACTTTTGGGGCTTCATATAAATATAGTTCAAACTCACTCTCTTGGACAAAAGCCACAGACATAATTATTTTTGAGATGGTCGTCTGTCTCTAGACTTCATATTATTTCTTTAGGCCTGTCTGGTTGCTGTAAGATAATGTTCTTAATATTCTTAGAAATACTTTTCTCTCTTTGGGAGAGTCTATATAACACCTCCTTCATCACTTCAAACATCTAAACAAAGAGTCTTACAAAATTATTTTGGTTTTTAGTACTAAAAACATGTTTCTGGCAGCTCCCTGGGTTTGATTTTTTACTAGCTTGAGAAGATAAAGAGGAGAAAAAGTTATTTTCCAATCCAGTGAATTATGAGACTGACCAAATATTGCTCACAAACTGGCCAGGTATTTATTTAGCTCACTTTTTTTTTTTTTTTTTTTTTTCTGTTGTAGTTAATACATTGCCAGTAAGATCCAGTTGACATTTTCAGTATTTTTCCTGGTGATATCTTAGTTCCAGTATAAATGTTAATTTGATGTATTTCTACATTCAATGTTACCACATGTTTTGCCAAATGTTTCACCACTAGATAACATTGTTTGCGAATTACTCAGGCTGCTATAACAGTTTCCTCACCATTTTTCCAGTCTCGACTGTTTTCATACTATTTTACCACTCTTTACCCACTACCTTTATAAAAGACAGTAAAACGTATTTTAGGTTTCTACAACAGTGGCATTTACCTTTCAAAATCAAACTTTTGTATTTGTTATCTGTTATTAGCTACAATAATACTACATAACAAAAGAAATCCAACTCAGTGATGCAGAACACTAGGTGTTTATTTAGCTCATAAGCCTGTGGGCTAATAATTTAGAATAGACTTATCTGGGCCATTCTTCTGGTCTTAGCTGGGCTCATACACACATCTAGTGGTTGTCTGGCTGTCAACCAGGATAATAGCCGTGACTGGGTCATATGTCTTAACCCATCTAGCAGGCTGGCCTGGGCATGTTTTTTTCACGGTGAAGCCAGAAAAACAAGAAAGGAAGTAAAAACACCAAGTACTTTTTAAAGCCTCTGCTTGCATCTGTTTTTTTTTTTTTTAATACATATATATATATTTTTTTTTTGCCAAAGTAAGTTTTTTGGTAAGGCTTAGAGTTAATATAAAAAGATACTTACAAAGAATATTGATACAAGGGGACATGAGAAATTGCAGTTATTAATACAGTCAATCTAAAACACTTATTGTATAACTGTTTCAATTTTGTTAACTTCTTTTCCTAATAAAAAGATGATAGAAATCCATGAAAAGGAATTGCTATGCCTTATATGATTTGGATGTGTGTCCCCTTTAAATCTCATGTTGAAATTTAATCCACAGCGTTGCATGTTGGAGGTATTTGGGTCATGAGGGCAGACCTCTCACAAATAACTTGGTGCTATCCTCATAATAATGAGTGAACTCTCACTGAGTTCACATGAGATATGGTTGTTTAATAGAATGGAACCTCCCTGCTCTTTCTATCTTGCTCCTGCTTTTACCATGTGATGTGTTGCTGCCACTTCATCTTTTTTCGTGAGTAAATTTCCCCGAGGTTTCAGCAGAAGCTAAGCAGATGACAGCACTATGCTTCCCATACAGCTTACAGAACCATGAACTAATTAAACCTTTCTTTATAAATTTCCCAGGCTTGGGTATTTTTTGTAGTGACATAAAATGGAATTACACAGTGACCTTTTTTATTTTGCTAAGAATAATTTTAAAACACATATTGGAAAACAGCAATAGTTCAAAATGATAAAGCCTTAGATAAGGCTTTCCAATATCTAATGCCTAAAGAGATCAGGAAGCTAGTGCAGATTGTGTATCCCATATTTAAAATGTTCCAGAATAAAGTGTTTCAGATTTTTGAATTATTCAGATATTGCAATATTAGCATGTACATAATGAGATATCTCTGGGTGGAACCCAAGTCTAAACATTAAATTTATTTATGTTTCCTCTACAACTTATACACATAGCCTGAAGGTAATTTTATACAATATTTTAAATAATTTTATGCACTCACTACATGCAGTGAGGCATGAAATTTTCCACTTGGAGTGTCATGTCATCAGTCAAAATGTTTCAAATTTCGAATCATTTTAAATTTTGGAATAGGGATGCTCAACCTGTATAAATAAAAAAGCCAGTAGGGGCAGGGAACAATTGATTGTGGTAAGAATTGTATTAAGTAATAAAGCACATTCCCCCATCTGAAATCAGCAGATACTCTTCAATTCCAGCAGATCAGTGTCATAAGAATGGGCAAAGCATTGCTAGATAATCTAATTTTTCCAAAAAAAGCTTATGATCTAGATGTTTATGTGAGATCTGCTTTTTAAATATTGTGTACTAATTTATTGAAAAATAAAACAAAGCATTGAAAAGGTAATTACTGTATGGACTCAAAAAGGAAACATTGGAGCTTCTCCCACCAGGACATACCAGAATATCTAATAGATTGACACACTCTGATCAGATCATCTGAGAAAACACACTGAGAGCAAATAGGTAAATAGAGAGATGATTTATATGCTGAGGCTGAATGGGGAAGAAGCTGGGCACACCAGACTGTGTTGCCAAGAACTAGGACATGTTCCAGGCCGTGCATGGTTTCTAAGGAAGGTGTGAGTGAAATTAATGTAGAACAGCCCACTCTTGCTATATACTTCCAGCATTATATCTGTAAGAAACCTTATGATCCCCATGGATATTTGAGTGGGAAGGGGGAACTGCCCAGAGAGAAGGCAGAGATAGAACTTGAATACGAACAAAACCCAGGTGATCTGGGACAGGCACAGCTACAGTAGAACAAGGCCTTAGGTGTCCATCACCCAATGTTCTCCATACTCCTTTAGGTCACCCTGACTTGTGTAATCAACTGAACATGGAAAGATCAGGGCTGTCTTTCCTACAGGATTGAGGAGAGTTGGAAAGTTGGATCTGCACTGCCACATCTGCTGAACTTCTCCAGAGTCCCTGGCTAGCCATGACAGTATGCAGCACAGCAGCAGCTACTATGTTAGAACACTTTTTCGGTGGCCAGCATCAAAGCACTTTCTACAGAGGCCCCTACTGCCCCACTGGAGTCCTTTTGCTGACAGTTTCTTACCGTGGTGCCTTTGCGTGCATCCTCACTGCCACTACTCCCTGCTGCCCTCACCAAAGTGCTTCCCACTCATGGTGCCCTCACCACTTCACCAGATTTTTCTGAGTGTGGTGGTTCTACTACCCCTGTGGGAGTGCTTTTTATAACAGCATTTCACTGGCATTGTAGTCACTTATGACCCTGCCACTGCCCCTCCAGAGATGTTTGCCCACAGTGTCCCTGCCTCCTCCACTGGAGTGCTTCCACCCATGATACCCCTGCCATCCCCACCTGAGAACTTGGCCTCAAGGGACTAGAAAACAAAGCCATGGGCTCATTTCCAGCTGTCAAGCATTAGAACATGCAGTCAAGGAGTGCAGAGCTGAGCCTTGGACCTCTGAAAGCATCCAGAAACAAACTTATTTAACTATATGCAACTTGCACCACAGTTAAACTCTCAAGCTCAATAAAAAACACAAAAACCAAAACCCCCTTCCAAAGAACAGCAACTTCAAAGGATAAATAAACATTAGCCCTCACATATGAGAAAGAACCAGCATAAGAACTTTGTCAACTCTAAGAGCCAGAGTGTGTTCTTACTTCTAAATGATCTTACTAACTCCCCAGCAATAGTTAGTTCTTTACCAGATTGAAATGGTGGAAATGTAAGACATAGAGATCAGAATCTGGTTGATAAGGAAGCTTATTAAAATTCAAGAGGAGGCTGAAAACCCATTCCAAGGAAAGCAGTATAAAATAACAATCCAAGAGTTGAAAGAAAGCATAACCATTTAAAGAAAGAATCAAAGTGAGCTTTTGGACATAAAAAAATTACTACAGGAATTTCAAAGTACAATTAAAAGCATTAATAACAGATTAGATCAAGCTAAGGAAAGAATATCAAAGCTTGAAGATGGCTCCTTCAAGGCAACATAGGCAAACAATTAAAAAAAAAAAAAAAAAAAAAAAAAAACAAGAAAAAACAACAATTTTTTAAAAACCCCACTAAATATGGGAGTATGTAAAGACCAAACCTGTGATCCATTGGCATTCCTGAAAGAGGAGGAGAGAAAGTATCTTGGAAAACATATTTGAGAATATAGTCCACAAAAAATTTCTAAATCTCACTAGACAGGTTGAACTGAAAATTCAAAAGACGCAAATAACTCCTGTGAGATACTACAGAAATTGATGATCCTTAAGACACATAGTCATCAGCATTCTTTAAGGTCATGCAAAAGAAAAAAGTCTTAAAGGCACAAAGCCAAACCACATTATTCCAAACCTGGCTCCTCCGAAATCTCAGATCCTAACATTTCAAAACACACTTAGGCCTTCCCAGCAGTCCGCCAAAGTCTTAACTGATTCCAGCTTTAACCCAAAAGTCCAAGTCCATAGTCTCATCCAAGACAAGCCAAGTCGTTTCCACCTACGAGCCTGTAAAATCAATAGCAAGTTATTAATAGTTACTTCCAAGATAAAATGAGGATACAGGCATTGAATAAATGCATCCATTCCAAATGGGAGAAATCGGTCCAAACAAAGGGACCACAGACCCCATGCAAGTTCAAAATCTAGTATTGTAGTAATTAAATTTTAAAGCTCCAAAATAACCTCCTTTGACTCCATGTCTCACATCAAAGTCATACTGATGCAAAGGTGGGCTCCCATGACCTTGGGTAGCTCCACCCCTGTGGCTTTGCAGGGTGCAGTCCTCCTCCTGTCTACTTTCATGGGCTGGCATTTAATGCCTGCAGCTTTCCTAGGTGCACAGTGTGAATGGATCTACCATTCTGTGGTCTGGAGGATGGTGGCCTTCTTCTCACAGCTCCAGTAGGAAGTGCCCCAGTGGGGACTCTGTGTGGGGGCTCTAACCCAGCATTTCCCTTCTGCACTGCTCTAGTAGAGGTTCTTCATGAAGTTTCCACCCCTGCAGCCCACCTCTGGTTGGACATCCAGGCATTTCCATAAATCTTCTGGAATCTGGGAAGAGGTTTCCAAACTTCAATTCTTGTATTCTGCATACCTGAAGGGCCAAACATGGAGGCTACCAAGGCTTGGGGCTTGTACTTTTTGAACCAATGGCCTTTGTTGTACCTTGGGCCCTTTCAGTCAAGGTTAGAGTGGCTGGGATGCAGGGCATCAAGTCCTGAGACTGCAGATAGCATGAGGGTCAAGGACCCGGCCCAAGAAACCATTTTTTCCCTTTTGGGCCACCAGACCTGTGATGGGAAGAACTGCTGAGAATGTCTTTGACATGCCCTGGACATATTTTCTCTACTGTCTTGGAGATTAACATTGGGCTCCTCATTACTTATGCAAATTTCTGCAGCGAGCTTGAATTTCTCCCCAGAAAGTGGGTTTTTCTTTTCTACCACATTGTCATGCTGCAAATTTTCCAAACTTTTATGCTCTACTTCCCTTTTAAACATAAGTTCCAATTTCAGATCATCTCTCTCAAGTTCAAAGTTTCATATTTTTCTAGGGTAGGGGCAAAATGCCACCAGTCTTTTTGCTAAACATAGCAAGAGTGATATTTGCTTCAGTTCCCAATAAGTTCCTCATCGCCATCTAACACCACCTCAGCCTGGACTTCATTGTCCCTATATGTATCGACATTTTAGTCAAAACCAATCAACAAGTCTCTAGGAAGTTCCAACGTTTCCACATCTTCCTACCTTCTTCTGAGCCCTCCAAACTGTTCCCACCTCTGCCTGTCAGCCAATTTCAAAGTTGCTTCCACATTTTTGGATATCTTTAAAGCACTGCCCCACTACATTGGTACCAATTTACTATATTCTTCTAGTCTCACACTGCTATTTAAAAACACCAAAGACTGCATAATTTATAAATGAAAGAGGTTTAATTGACTCAGTTCTACATGGCTAGGGAGGCTCCAAGAAACTTAAAATCATGGTGGAAGGCAAAGGGGAAGAAAGAATCTTCTTCACATGGTGGCAGGAGAGAGAAGAGTGAGCAGGGGAAATGTCAGATGCTTATAAAACCATCAGATCTTTTAAGAAGTCATTCACTGTCATGAGAACAGCATGGGGAAATCCATTCCCATGATCCAATCATGTCCCACTGGGTCCCTCCCTCAACATATGGGGGTTACGGGGATTAAAATTCTAAATGAGATTTGGATGGGGCCATAAAGTCAAATGTCAGTGGGTGACAGAATCATTCATACACCAAGCCTCAGCAACACACAATTTACCCATATAACAAACATGCATATGTACTCCTAAAACCTAAAATAAAAGTAAAAGGACAAAAAATAAATGACATATATATATATATATATATATATATATATATACACATATATATATACACATATATATGTATATGACATATATATGTATATAACATATATTTTATGGCTGCATATATATATGTGCACCATGTAATACTACTCAGCCATGAAAAAAGTGAAATAATGTCTTTTGCACCAACTTGGATGGAACTTGAGGTCATTATCTTAAGCGAAGTATCTCAGGAATGGAAAGCCAAATATGATCTCACCTTTAAGTGGAAGCTAAACTATGGGTATGCAAAGACATACAGAGTGGTATGCATATGCAAAGGCATACAGAGACTCAGAAATGGGGAGTGTGGGACAAGGGTGAGGGATGAAAAGCTACCTACTCACTACAATGTACTCTATTTTGGAAATGATACAGTAAAATCTCAGACTTTACCACTACACAGTTCATCCATGTAACCAAAAGTCACTTATATCTCTAAAGCTATTGAAATAAAAAATAAGAAAAACCAAATTAATGTCCACAATTGAAGGCTCGATCTGGCTCACTGGTTGCCGGTTGGTGACCTTTGCTTTAGGACTTTGTAGATGGTTTTGTATTTCAAATTCAACACATACAAATAGTTCTGATCTGGTAGTAAATTGGGAATTACATATAATTCAGGACTTTTGACCTTATAATTATATTGTCTATGCATCTAGATATTTCTCTAGGTTTTGTGATGACCAAGCAAATAAACTGCTTATAAAGGCTCAACTTGGTCAATATCACATTCAAACTTGTAACAACTTAATGAGAATCTACCATAAAGCCAGATTTTGTTTTCAAGTGTTTCCCATATATGTTTATCTCCATGGTATCAAAAGTTTTCCCTAAATATGCATATATGTCATGCTCTAAAGGAATTCTTTAAAGCCTAAACTTAATGTAGAAAACCCAAATTATAAAGTTCAGTCAAAGTACCACTATCCAGCACCAAATATCCAGCTGAAAATAGACAGTGTTTTAGTTAAAATCTTAAGTTTGTTTTTTTCTCACTAATGTGGGAAAATAAAGTGTGTGAAGATAGTAGAGACTTGGGAAACCTGGTAAAAAGGGCCTAATCAAATGTAAATTCCACTGCTTATGTAGATTTTAGTGACCATCTTATGCTTTGGTAACTGAAGAAAAATAAATTAGTGGGCATTGTTGGACGTGGACTCAAAAATAATAAATTCCTTTTGGCAATTCATCGGACAAGTGACCTAGATAATATTAAATTATATTCTGTTGGGAATTGCATTGTGTCTACTTCTGGGCATTTATTTGAAAAGAGGGTACACTGTAATATATCCAGAACCAAGAGATCAGGATAGTGAGAAAACTACAGTCACCTATTGTCCAGTTTTTTGGGAACCGAGAGGCTGCCAGAATTTGGAACTTTCAGTGCTAAAACAAGGAAGTCTAAACATGATGGATTGGTCACTCAAGGGGGGAAGACCGAATCCTTGTCATAGAAAGAATAGCTAAAGGGATTTCAGCACATTTATTCTGGAGACTATTTTGGAGAAGGAATGATACATTTTTTGTGCTGCTGTTATTTTCTTCAGTATAACACCAAGTGGTTACTAGGATCAACAAATAAAGTCTTAGGTAGATAGATTTTGCTTCAACACAAGAAAAAAAAAAAAAAAAAAACAATTCACAATCATACTTGCCTGAAAATGAAATAAGATAGATCAAGAAGTAGATTTTGGTAAAAATCCTGCAAGTAATGGGAAACAGAGTGTATGATATATTAGGAATGTTGCAGAGAGGATTCAAATATTTGATAGTGGAGAAGAGATTTCAGTTATGTGGACTTCAGAGTCTTCCAGTTCTGTTTTTAATACTTAGGATTCTATTAGGAGCATAGAATGTTTTAAGTCAGATTACCAACATATGCTTGAAATCTTACGTTCACTATCAAAAATCTAATAGAAGAAATTTTGAAAGAACAAAATGAGAGCCTTAGGGCAGAAGAGAAACCAAAATGAATCTGAGGTTAGTGTCATAAGTTATGTAAGCTGCCAACTCACTTTTGAAGCAGGCTTGGATAAGAGATCAGCCATGGATGAAGCAAGACCATTTTAGAAGTGAATGAGAAACAGTCACTGAGGATGCGGAAGTAATTCAAGCATTAAATTAATTCTTACATGTTTACCAAATGAATGACGAACAATATGCCTACGCTTCTGTGTTTCAAGAAAAGTTTTTAAGTCACAAGGATGATTGAAATGCCAAGTATCCAGATAAGATTAGTGCTGTGTTTTAACCCTAAATTAGTCCTCTTCCACATTTCTGTATTATCCACTAGAGAAATCTTAATTCTTATCCTTGACCCTTTTCATCTGGGTTAAGTAGCACCAGGAGCTGGCCAAATGGAAGCCACAGTCACATCCATAGCATTTCCATCTGTTTGAGACCAATCAGTTTTAGTGCCCACAGGGCGGAACAGCCTTTCACAAGATTGAATGGAAAAGAACTGGCTGCATTTCTCATCCTGAGACACTAACTCAAACCTGGATTTCATTTCCAAAATTCTTGCTCATGTAATGCAGTTTACTTGAGTTTGCTAATTTTCTCTATTTCCCTATTTGTATTAAGGATAAGTTTGACTTCAAAATAATCAAGGTATGAGAGAAAAGTGAATCTGCTACAAAGAAAACTGCAAAGGCAGAACAAAAGTTACACATACTGGATTTCGACTGGGAATAGTTTTTGTATTAATTAATGCAAGACTACAAATAAATAATTGATGTGTCCCTTGAGTTCAATGAGATTATAGTTTCTGGATTAAGACAGTACAAAAAACACTCAAATTAGGTGAACATTAACACTCTCTAAGGGCTTAGGTATTTTCATATAGTTGTCTTAAAGTGAATATTCTCCAAACTTTATAGATGAAAAAATATGAATTGCTCATATGGTGACTATGTGTTTACTTTTTTGCCCTAGCCAGTCCCAGGTTATACCTGCTTTCTTAGTATAATTTTTAACAGCATACTGTTTCGTTCTCCAATGTTCCCCAGTTTTGATTACAAATGTTATGGTCGTTCCAATTGTCATAGTAATAGATGGCCGACATGAGATTAAAATTATGCTCTTCTGATTTCTTCTGCTCTATTAAACATGGTATTAAAGTGGATATTATATAGTAGAAATACGACAGAAATCAACTGCTGTCTTCTGAAAGTCTATTATTATTATTGCCATTTCCAGGTTATTACACACCATTCATCAACCAATATTTTCAAAATATAAACACCTTCACATAAGTAGGTCTTATGAAATATATTTTTTTATTCATCCTGAATTTTATTGGCAGTCCAGACTTGTCTGCAACTTCTATCTAGTTTCACTTTATTGATCTTTGGTAGAAATGACTAGTTAGAGGGCACCTAGAATATATAGATAAAATATAAAAATAACATTGTAACATTACAAATGCAATGTAATATACACTACACACTTATATGTCTCTCTCTCTACACACACACACACACACACACACACACACAGACACACACTACAAAACTACAAATTAGAGTTCAGTGTTCATAGAAAAAGGAAAGTTCTTCTTAAGCACCTCAGATTTTCATTTGACAGGCTGAAGGACTACAGGTTAACAATAAACTTCAGTAAACAAACCCTTTTAAGGACAATCAAACCCTCACTCATTTAAGGAAACCCTGGAACTGTGAGTGTCCTCATCTAGCTGTTTACTGGATTCAAAATTAAATCAACTCTGAAGAAACAAAACACTATCTAGAACCTCAAACTTACCTACATTTTATATGTGATTCTTCAGCTTTTAATAAAATGTAACCAACTATATATACAAGTAAAAGAGTTAACAAAGAAAAAAATATGCTAAAAATAGATTCCTATACCGGAGTTATCAAGCAAAGACTATAGAATAGCTGTAAAGATTAAAATAAAGAAATTGAAGAAAAACATTGGTAGAGGTCTAGAGACTAAAAATTAAGAATCATATGTTAAATTCCAGAATGTGGAAATAAGCAAATTAAAAGTAAGTACTCAAAAAAAAAAAAAAATAGGTTCAACAACAAAGTGGATGCAAATGAAAAATGAATTAGTTAATTGGAGATGAATCAGAAAATATTCATCTTGAGCACAGAAAAACAAAATAGATTAATGGAAATAAAGGCTTAACATTGGGCCTAAGCCTTGAAAATTACAGATTTGTGTAAATGTGTCTCTATCTGCCTTGTTTGTTCCGTGAGACTGCACCTAGGTTGGAGAAGCTGTGAGTTGGCAACTAGGGGTTGGGCCTATGTGAATAGAATAGTATTCAGTGATGAAAAACTAAATATATCTTTGTTTCAAAGTGATCCACACGCATCTTGACCCTCATCTGGCAGCTGTACGTGCTCTACATGAATGAAAGACCCACATAATCTGTATATACTTGGGTACTTGTTAGGCCTTCTGATAGGATGAAGGTGTCGTATCTGCTGAATTTCTTGCCTTTGTGCTTGTATCCACAATTGTGGTATTACAAATAAAAATACAAAAAGAAACATAACTAAATATTAACTTTGATTGGAAAAGTGAAAGAAACTTGGGCAGAAATAGTATTAATGATGTAGTTGCTGAAATTTTTGAAGACTGATAAAAGACATTGAGCCACAGATTCAAGAACTACTATAAATCCCAAGAATATGAATACAAATAAAACAACATCAAGGTACATCATAAGGGAACTACTATAAAAAAGGAAAATACTGAATCCAGCAGAGAAAAACACATTAGCATCAAAGAAGCAGCAATGTGACTATGAAGAACTTAATAATAGAAAAATATAAGATATTTTTAAAGTTTTAAAAAATAGTTGTTAACCTATACTTCTATGAGCAATAAGAAGAGACTTCATAATGAAAGCATCAAAAGTCTATTTCTCATGTAAATTAAGTAGTAGGCATTAGATAACACTTTCTACTGAAACAATTATAATGATGTAAAATAAGAGTACTTCGAAGGCATCAGAAAACCCCCAAGGGAGCCAAGACTTCAGGGGTCAAGTTCACAAATCACATGGAGGAATTTTGGAGTATATAAAGCCACAGAGACCTGACTGAAGGCATCAGAGAGTACTAAAGTCTTCCAATACCTTCAAGCATTATTATCAAAGACAGAATGACACATTGGAGTAATCCTTAAATTGTGGCTATTTTCCCTCTTAAAACATCTGTCAATTCTGGCAAGAAATATGAAAACTAACAGACTGCAGATTTTTTGAGCTTGCAATAATCTCACTGGGCTTAAAATACAAATGTTAGAGTTTAGGGCTACCAAAAAAAAAAACAAAACAAAACAAAACAAAAAAAAACAAACTATTATTTAAGGGCCAAAACCCCAGAGAAAAGGGAACCTAAGGGAAGTGCAGCCAACATTCTGCACACAGTTTTCTGCTGAAGCATGTTTATTAGTTCCAAGCTGCACTTGTATGGGAGAGTTATATTGGAAAACCAAACTAAATGTAGCTGTACTAGATAAAAGGCTAAGCAGAGACTTTATCAGTGCCATAGTGCTGAGAAAACAAAAATTAAAATTAAGAACCTACAAAGGAAGAAACACCCTGGTAAATGACAAAGACTTGCTGGTAAAGCCTGGAAAGCTATACATCTAAGAGAAAGGACAAACAAAATGTAAACAGATCAACTTCATTGGATCCAAGTGGTTTTACCATATTCTATCTTCCTGCCAAAAGAAAAGTAACCCCTCTCCAAATAAAAATAACAGAATCCAGAGACTTTACAATTGTTTGTGCATGGTGTCCAATAAGTATTTAAGAAATAACTGATAGGAATGGTATGAAATGAGACAAATTGACTGAAATCTAAGAGAAAGGTCAGCCAATAGAAACAGACCTATTGGTGGTCCAGATATTGAAGTTATCAGACACAGACTTATAAATAACTATAAGGAATATCTTCAAGAATGTAGACAAAAACATAGATAATTTAATAGAAAATAGATGATAATTAAATGAAAATTCTAAAATTAAAAAATAAAATAACCCAAATTAAGAATTTGATTGGTTTAACAGCAGAGCAGACAGAGTAGAATAAATCAATAGCCAACTGGAAGATAGGTCAGTAAAAAATGTAGAGAATTAAGCTTAGGGAAGAAAATGATGAAAAATATAAACAGCCTATTTTATGTTTAACTGGATCCCATGAAAAAGATAAGGGAATAGCGCAGAAGAATATTTGGAATAATATCAGCCAATAATTTTCATAATTTATTAATACCATCAACCATAGATAAGAGAATATCCGTCTGTGTGAGCACATCCATGCACACATACATGTATGCATACACACACAAAGCACGTCATGGTAAATCTTCTGAAAACCAAAGAAAATGTTAAAATCAGTCAAATGAATAATAAATGACCCATTAACTTCAAAAGAACACCAATAAGGCTGACAGCTGTTTTTTTTTTTCCCCCCCACAGGAAGGGCTGGAACAAGAATAAAATGTGACTTATTTAAAGGTCTGAAAGCAAATTAGTATAAACTCATCATTCAGTTTACAGTGAAAATATCCTTCATACATGCAAACAAAATAAAACATCTTCAAATAAATGAAAGCTGAAATATTTAATTACTATCAAATATACAATAAAAGGCATACTAAAAGAAAATATTTATGCGAGTGAAAGAATTTAAAGTAGAACTACAGTAATGTAGAAATAATGAATAACTTCTGAAAGGGTAAATTTAAAAGGATAGTAACCATTTAAAGTAATAGTAATGTTGAATTGCATGAGTTTAAATAGGTGTCAAATGAAAATTCTTGGCAACAATAGCACAAAACATAAGAGGAAGGTAAAGTAAAGTATTAGAAGATTTGTACATTATTTGGAGGAGTAGTGAAGACACTAATGTATATTACATTTTAATGGGACAAAAGTGAATGCTGTAATCTTCAGGGTAATCATGAAACAGCATGAAAATGATTTATTACCAGCAAGTTAAAAAAATAAATAATAGAATTAAAAACACTTGATAAACCCAAAAGAATGCAAAGAAAAAGAATATAGACAACCTAGTCCAAAAGAAAGTAGATATAAACCCACAAACACCAGTAATTGCATTAAATAAAAATGACTAAAGACTCCAAATAAAAGACAAATATTGTCACCTAAATATGAAAATAAAAGCCAAATATATGCTGTGTACCAGTGACTGCTTAAATATAGGGAAACATAAAACTTGAAATTAACAGGTTCGACAAAATATATCATGCATACAACTAACCCAAAGGAAACTAATGCAACCATACTAAATATTGGAGAACTTAAGGTAAGAAAATAGAGAGGGAAGGAGACAAAGAGACAAATTTAATAATGATAAAAGGACAACTCAACAGGAATAAATAATTCTAAAGCTGCATGTACCCAGTAATATAGCTTAAAAATATAAAGCACACATTAACATAAAAGGAGAAATGTACAGACTCATAATCAGATTGGGAGACATTAACACACCTCTCTCACTAAGTGACAAAACAAGCAGACAGACTCATGAGAATACAAAAGTTATAAATAAATTGTCTTAGTTTGGGCTTTCCTGCTTTACCAGAAGCAGATCTGGAGACAAGAATTTAAAGAGTAATAATTGATTTGGGAGATCTAGGGAATATCAGAAGGTAACTTGGAAATTTTTAAAGAAAAGAGGAGTCAGTTAGTGCTGTGTGCTGCTGTGGGCAGAACAGCTTATTTTGTGAATGACCTCTGAGAAAAAGGTTAAAACAAAAACTCCACAACTTTCTCAGTATTGTACCAACCAGAGGATAAAGGCTAATAGACCTAGAATATTTATACACTGGCTTCCAAGAGGTGTATAAATCAGTTAAGGGCTATTCCCGAAAGGTATAAATTATCCATCACTTCTGGTCTGCCATGTAAACATGGATAGCATAAACTGCTATCTTTCTATAAAAAGCCCTTGGGCACAGAGTTACTTCAAATTTCTAGTAAAGCAGAGCATGTGATAGTGTCAAGAATATGGATGAGGCACTAGCAGCATCTGCTATAACAATTAACAGAAATCACCTACCTGACATTTCTGAAACACCAAATTGAAAACTATAGCATACATATTATTTCCACGTGCACGTGGAACATTACCAAAGTAGACCACATGATGGGCCATAAAGCAAGTCCCAACCAATTTTAATGGTTAAAATCCTATTGAATATGTTCACTGACCGTGACATTCAATTATAATAATAAAAGAATAGCTGTAGAAGTCCACACATCTGTATACTAAATACTCCAAAATAACCCACTTCTCCACTTTTAAGAAAAACTGATTTCTAATATGGCAGATAGGGTCTGCCTGAGGCAAAAAAAATGTATGCCAATACATGCAAATTAGAGAAGGATTGCAAAAAATAAAAAGATATGATTAATACAGAGGAAATAATATGTGTGAAGGTAACAGAAGTCAGGGAAGACTTCTTGTAAGAGGCATGTTGAAAGGGCTGTGAAAAATTACTAAGATTTGGCTAGATAGAAAAAAAGTAAGGACATCACAGGCAGAAAGAACAATATGAGTGAAAATATAAATGGACACAAAAATATTGGCAGCAGTAAACCTGAATGAAATCAAGACTTTTGGTTGGGTAGCTGTGGGAAATTAAGCTGGATAATTAGGATGGGATAAGATAATTGTGTGGAGGGCAAATAATAGCTATGGTCCAGTATACAAGAGGTGCCTGTGCATATGCTTATGTAGTAGACTTCTTTTCTAAGGAGGCTTCAGTAGAACATCATTTGAAAACCTAAGATTACCCACAGATATATTGAAAGTCACTGAGTAAATATACCTTCTTAATAGCACATGTAATAATGGTACATCTTCTGTTCCAAGGAAGGCATTCCTCTGTTTAGTATATACTGTAACAGCAAGTTACTATCAAGCCCAGTATTATTTAGTGATACATTGTTACAGTAGACAAATCTAATACAGCACATACTTGATCTTTCAGCAGGCACCGGAATGAATGTTTTGGTTGGATATTCTATACATTTACCTTAGAAACATAGAGGGTTTAGCAGCATTTTAAAAATTTGAACACAACTCGATTCACTTAATTCAGTTTAATAACTCAACAATCATGTACTTAAATTCTCTTTCAGTTAATTTCAGTATATCTTTCTTTGGTGGTTCCACAGGGCTTTTAGGTCTTACAGGTCATTTATAGAAACACTAATCCTTATGAGCTTGTGTGTTCAGATGTACTGATACTACAAGCTTCAAATCTGAGGTTGCTAAACAGTAGACTTCCTTATAAGGTCTCTAGACCAGTATGGGAAAAATGGTGATAAGGTATTGGGAAAACTTGGAGAACAAGCTGCCAACAGGTATACAGCTTTGGAAAAGGAGAATGTTTACTGTATTGGACATGAGGGATGTAGAACTGTGTGTTCTCCTTAGAATCTCCAAAGAAAATAGTGGTTCAGCACTAAGTCAGAGTGGATGCATTCTCTAGCTCTATTTATTACCTTGACTTCCTTCTGCTTCCCCAGCCTTGCTGCTCACTCCATGATGAGAGTATTTCATCTTCCTTGGATTCTGTTTCCTTAGGGTCCCAGTCTCAATAGTTATGAAACTCAGAATTTTGTGAATGAATAAATTAAGTTTGAAAACAATTAGTAGGAATTCAAAGAGACAGGGAGACATTGCAATATATGCAGGGTGATATGAAAAACTCAGGAAACAGGGACAAAATACATTCTACTTTTAAAACTATTCCATTTTAGTTTCCAACATGGTAGATTACAGGCATTGCTAACATACCTCTCCCACTTAGAAGGACAAAACTGTGTCTAGAGATTCACACCGTGAACTTTTTCAAAAAATGACGCAGAAACTGAACAGGAAAACCAAAGAAATTTACACATATTTTGAAGGAAGTAGAAGGCTGCAACTTACACAGTGAGTCAGGCAAATGGTTGTGAGTCCCCAGAGTGTGAGGGAAGAGACACTACTTCTGGGACACACACACCACTGAGGGTCTTAAAAGTCCAAGCCACAAGAAAGGCTTTAACCACAAGTAAATGACTTACGGACAGTCTTGGAATATAAAAGTAGAAACAGTGGCAGGAAGACCTTTGGATGCACTCCGAGTTTCCAGGATGGACTAAGGGAAACCATTCCTTACTGTTTCTCACAGAGAACTGTATGAAAGACAGCCAAATAGTTACGACAGTGTTCATGGGTTGAAAGAAGCTCCCAACTGGGTTTTATGATATAACCTTGGGTGGAGATGAACTCCTTCTGCCAGGGCTGGGGTGAGAGAGAGTGAAAAGCAGGCTATATCTGTGAGTGCAGGAGCCACAAGTGTGGGAGTCAGGAACCTGGCTTTGTAGTGGACGGGGAAAGGCATGGCCTGAAAGCTGTATTGCTATCTCCATGGAGAAGCTTATGACTCAGAGCAGTTGTGAGTTCTGAGTGCAAGATGCCTGGAACTTAGCCCACTGCTGCCAGTGGAACACTGCATGAGTGGATGTAACTTACCAAGTGTGTGGGATTTATGTGCAGCTTACTACCACCTGCTACTCCCCACTCCTTGTGTGAACTCTTCTGCATAGCAGAGGCAGCAACAGTCCCCGCTGGAACATCATCTGAGTGGCTAAGAACTGCTTCTATCCACTGACATTCACAAGGGCTACTGCTTGTCCTGCACGTGGAGACTCAGAGTACAAATATGCCTGACCAAGCCCCCACCTAATTTTGTCCTGCCATCTGCCCTAGTGGCTTAACACAAAGGACAGAAACTCAGGAGCTATGTAAGAGAGCTATATAAGGCCCTGCTCATTGCCCGAGAAACCAGTGTATCCACCCTGGGCGACATAAGGCAAGCAAAACTCCCACTACTACTACTGCAGCTGGTGCTCTTTAACAAGTATAACCTCCCGGCTGGAGGCCAACCAACAAAGTCCATTCCAACATCTCCTGGTAGGGTAATACTGCTCCCAGGAATGAGAAAACGGCAGCATAGTCTCAGCTATCACCACTTCCTGCATCACTCTGGATAACCAGGAGGTCCTGAGTCTGTAAACATGACCAGTTTATTACTAGTATAACTGGCAATCATGAAAGCCAAAACACTAAGGGTTTCAATAGCCAAGGAATCTCAAAGTCTACATTACTCCCTGCCATCCTCGTTAGAACTGGTGCTACTACCCATTACTGGAAGACTTCAGGACAGATGACATCACCGGATCCACTGCAGACATTTCCCAGCACCAGCCTGAAGTATGGAAACTTCACTGGGCAGCTAGACCCAGAGGAGTAACGACATTCACAATATTCTGGCTTCCAGGGACTCCCACTCCTAGGAAAAGTGGGAGTACACAACATCAAAAGAATACTTTTGTGGGACAAAAGAATCTGAACAGCAGGCCTTGAGTACTAGATCTTTCTGCTGGTGGAAAGCATCTTTCTATAGAGGCATAATTAAAGTGCTGGGCTCAACCGGGAAAGATTTCAGGTCTAACCCAACAGTCAGACAACTCTGGTGTACCTGAAGAGTCGTGGAGCAACATCTTACCCCCCTTGTCCAACACTGCAAGCACGTTTAGAGCTTTGCCCATGAGAGCTTGGCATGGGTGCAACTGTAGTCAGCTTTTCTGGAATACATCAGGTGACTGCATCCCCTCAGGAGGAGCATCCTACAGTTTCAGAGTTGAATGAGAGACAGAGTCACAATTCCTCTCTATTTGAAACATCAGCATTCATGCAGATGAAAAGAGGTAGCTGATCTGAACAGCTGGAGCACTAGGACAGAAATGTGTCTGACTAGTGGGTAACTATCCTGTTTACCTGGCAGGGGAACTGAGGTGGCTCCAACCTTTCCCCCTAATAAGACCTCACTGTGACTCACTGAGAGGTTTTCTGGACACTTCTGTCAAAGTAGGACCTCTGCCCACCATTGGGTATTACACTTGCCTACCTGCTTTAGCCACAACCAATTTCTACCCAGGTACACCTCCCCTACTAGCCTGAAGCCTGAACCATCAAATCATTAAATGAAATACTGGGACATATAAATACACAAATAAATAGTGCATACCACAGGGAAATGAGACAGGCTTTAAGAACCATTTACCATTTCAACCCCCTATGAAGCAGTAAACTTGCATGCAGTGAGCACATGGCTATGAAAACCAGCATATGAGAAAACCACCTGTATTATTCTTGCACTGCTATAAATAGACTGAGTAGTTTATGAAGAAGAGAGGATTAATTGGCTCACAGTGCTGCAGGCTGTACAGAACGCATAATGGCTTCTAATTCTTGGGAGGCCTCAGTAAGCCTCTAATCATGGCAGAAAGCAAATAACGAACAAGACATTTCACACCTAGAGGAAAAGGAAGAGGGAGAGGGGAGAGCCACAGTTTTGAACAACCAGATCTCATGAGAACCCACTATCACAATGGCAAAAAGATGGTATTAAACCATAAGAAACTTCCCCCATGATTCAATCACCTTCTAACAGGCCCCATCTCCAACCTTGAGGAATACAATTGAACATAATAGCTGAATCGATCAAGCAGAAGAAGGAATATCAGAGTTTGAAGACCATTTTGCTGAAATAAGGTAGGCAGGCAAGATTAGGGAAATATGAATAAAAAGAAAGAAATCCTAAGAGAAATATGCAACTATGCAAAAAGACTGAATCTACAATTGATTGCACTATCTGAAAGAAACGGAGAATGGAACCAAGTTGGAAAACACATGTCACAATATTATTGAGGAGAACTTCCTCAAATTCATGAAATAAAGTGAACAGCACTAAGGTACCCCATGAGGAGATCAACCCGAAGACATAAAATCACCAGATTCTCCAATAATCTCATCAGCACATGGAACTTTCTCCAAGATAGACCATATGATAGGCAACAAAACAAGTCTCAATAAATTTTTAAAAAATAAAATTATATCATTATCTTATTAGACCACAGCAGAATAATATTAGAAATCAACTCCAAAAGGAACACTCAAAGCCGTACAAATATATGGAAATCAAATAATCAATTCCTGAGTGACATCTAGCTTAATAATAAAATCCAGATGGAAATTTAAAAGTTCTTCAAATTCAATTATAATGACACAAGTTATCAAAACCTCTGGGTTACAGCAAAAGCATTGCTAAAAATAAAGTTTATAGTGTGAAATACCTACATCAAAAAGTCTGAAAGAGCACAAAGTGAAAGTGTAATGTCATACCTCAAGGAACTAGCAAAACAAAAACAAAACAAATATACACCTAACAGAAGAAAAAAAAAAAAAAATAACAGGTCAGAGCAGAATTAAAGGAAATTCAAAGAAAAAATTATATGAGATGAATGAAATAAAAATCTTTTATTTTAACTAAATAGATAGATCATTAGCTAGATTAACCAAAGAAAGAAGAGAGGAGGCCCAGCACAGTGGCTCATACCTGTAATCCCAGAACTTTAGGAGGCCAAGGTAGACAGATCACTTGTACTCAGGAGTTTAAGACCAGCATGGGCAACAAGGCAAAACCTCATCTGTACAAAAAAGGAAAAAATTAACCAGGTGTGGTAGGTATGTGCCAGCAGCCCCACCTACATGGGAAGCTAAGGTGGAAGGATTGCTTGAGGCTGGGAAGTCAAGGCTGCATTGAGCTGAGATTGTGGCCGCACTCCAGCCTGGGTGACCAAGCCAGAACTTTCTCAAAGGAAAAAAAAAAAAAAAAGACAATCCAAATAGCCTCAATTGGAAATGAAACTGGAGACATTACAACTGACACCACAGAAATACAAAACATCATTCAAGACTACTATAAACACCTTTATGTGCACAAACTAGATACACCAGAGCAAATGGATACATTACTTATAAGATATAATCTGACTATATTAAATTAGGAAGAAATAGAAACCCTGAACAGACCAATAACAAGCAGTGACATTGAATCAGTAATTTTAAAATGGCAAACAAATAAAAAAACCCAGGACCAGATGGATTCACAGATGAATTCTACCAGACATTCAAAGAAGAATTGGTACTGACCCTTCTGAAACTATTCAAAAAGATTTGGAAAGAGGAAATCCTCCCTACATCATTATATGAAGCTAGTATCACCCTGATACTAAAACCAGGAAAGGGCACACCAAAAACAGAAAATTACAGAACAATTTCCCTGATGAACATAGAAGCAAAAGTCTTCAACAAAATACTAGCTAACTAAATCTAACAGCACATCCAAAAGACAATACATCGTGATCAAGTCAGTTTCATCCCAGGGATGCAGGGATAATTTAAAATACATAATTCAATCAATGTGATACATCACAGAAGCAGAATTTAAAAATTAAAAAAATATTATCTGAATAGATACAGAAAAAAACATTCAACAAAATCTGGCATTCCTTTATGATAAAAACTCTCAAACTAGGCATAAAAGGGATTTACCTCAAATTATTAAAAACCATATATAACAAATCATATAAATCAATATCATACTGAATGGGGAAAAGTTGAAAGCATTTCCCCTGAGGAGAAAAAAAAAGACAACGGTGCCCACTTTCACCAGACTCCTATTCAACATAGTTGTGGAAGTCCTAGCCAGAGAAATTAAGCAACAGAAAGAAAGAAAGGGAATCCAAATTGAAAAAGAGAAAGTCAAATTATTGCTGTTTATAGATGCTGTGATCATATTCCTTGAAAATCCTCAGACTCTTCTGAAAGAGTCCTGGACATTATAAACAAATTTAGTAAAGGCTTAGATTACAAAATCAATGTCCACAAATCGGCAGCACTGGTATACACCAACAACAATCAAACCGAGAATCAAATCAAGAACTCATTTCCTTCTACAACAGATGCAAAAAAGGGAAAATACCTAGGAATATACCTAGGAATTTCACCAAGAAGGTGAAAGATCTCTACAAGAAAAACTCTAATAAACTGCAGAAAGAAATCAAAGATGACACAAACAAATTGAAACACATCCCATGCTTATGGATTGAAAGAATCAGGGTGCAAAAATGACCATACTGCCCAAAGCAATCTACAGATTTAATGCAATTCCAATCAAAATACCAACATCATTTTTCACAGAATTAGAAAAAAAATTACTAAATTAATATGGAATAAAAAAAGAGCTAGCATAGACAAAGCAATCCTAAGGAAGGTAACAAATCAAGAGGCATCACATTATCCAACCTCAAACTATATTAAAAGACTATAGTTATCAAAACAGCATGATAGTGGTATAAAAGTAGACACATAGACCAATAGACAGGATAAAGAACCCAGAAATATCTAAAAAATGCTCAATATTGAGATACCACCTTACTCATGTAAGAATGACCATAATAAAAGAAATCAAAAATACTAATATTGGAATGGATATAGTGAAAAGAAACACTTTTACACTGTTGGTGAAAATGTAAACTAGTACATACACTATGGAAAACAGTGTGGTGATTGCTTGAAGAACTAAAAGTAGATCTACCATTTGATTTGGCAATTCCACAACTGGGTAATCAGAGGAAAAGAAGTCTTTATATGAAAAAGACACTTACACATCCATGTTTATAGCAGCACAATTCACAATAGCAACAATATGAAACCAGCCTAAATGCCCATCAATGGGTGGATAAATAGAATGTGATACACATGCACACACACACACACACACACACACACACACACACACACGAAATACTTACTATTCAGCCATAAAATGGAATGAAATAATGGCAGTAGCAGCAACTTGGATGGAATTGGAGACTGTTATTCTAAGTGAAGTAACTCAGGAACGGAAAACCAGAAATTCTATGTTCTCACTCACAAGTGGGAACTAAGCTATGAGGATGCAGAGGCATAAGAATTTCACAATTGACTTTGAGGATTTGGGGTAAGGGTGTGAGGGGAGTGAAGGATAAAAGGCTACTCTTCTCAGGTGATAGATGCATCAGAATCTCAGAAATCACCACTAAAGAACTTATCCATGTAACTAAATACCACCTGTCCCACAAAAACCTATTGAAATAAAAATTTTAAAAAAGCAATTAAGAAAAAATTGGAAAAAGCCATGGGTAGACAATTCTCAAAAGAGTATATACAATTGGACAACAAACATGAAAAAAAAAAATGCTCAGCATTAGTAATGATCGGGGAAGTGCAATTCAAAACCACAATGGCATACGACCTTACTCTGAAAGAATGCCCATAATCAAAAAATGGAAAAATAATAGATGTGGGCAGGAATGTGGTGGAAAGGGAATGTTTTACACTGCTGGATAGAATATAAATTAATACAATTTCTAAGAAAAACAGTATGTATTTCTTAAATAGCTAAAAGTAGTTCTACCATTCAATATAGAAATTCCACTACTGGGTATCTAACCTAAGGAAAAGAAGTAATTATATGAAAAAGATATTTTTACATGTATGTCTATAGCAGCACAGTTCATGATTGTAACAATGTGGAACCAACCTAAATGCCCATCAACTAATAAATAAAGAAAGTATGATGTATATATACATCATGAAATACTACTCAGCCATAAAAAGGAACAAAATCACGTATCTTACAGGAACTTGGATGGAGCTGACAGTTATTATTCTAAATGAAGTAACACAGGAATAAAAATCTAAAACCGTATGTTCTCACTTATAAATGGGAGCCAAGCTATTAGAACACAAAGGCATAATAATGATATAATAGCCTTTAGAGACCCAGAAGGAGGAGGGTAGGAGTGGGACTATGGATAAAAACTACCTGTTAGGTACAGTGTACACTTTTCAGGAGATGGGTGCACTAAAAGCTGAGAATTCACCACTCCATAATTAATTCATATAACAACAACAACAACAACAAACCACTTGTACCACAAAAGCTATTAAAGTGCCAATATTTTAAAATTTTAAAAATTAGTTATTTCAAGGTCCAGCCAGATTTAAGGCAGGAATTAATATTTAGTTAGATTGGATCCTCATGTTTATCATTATTTCCATTCATAATATATTTGTAAAGTTATTCTTGTTTTACAAAACAGAAAACAGAATGATGTAGTCAGAAATAAGCTAATGTATGTAACCTGCCCACAGTCATACAGCTAAAGAGTTTTTGAAACAGTATTTAAACTTAGATTTGTCTGGTTTCAAAACCACTTTCTTTATACCATTCCACACACACTCGCCTTCACATTGGTAATAGCACAGGAAGGTAAAAAGGAAAACAATAATATTAACAGCTAACATCTTGAGAGTTTTTGTGTGCCAGGTAGTGAACTAAGCACTTCCCATGCATTATTTCAACCTAACTAATTTTAAAGTTTTAGAAACCAAGATCCAAAGAGCTTAAGTAGTATGTTCAAGAGTCCATAGTAAGTGAGTAACCAGGATTTGAACTTAGGCTGTGTGATTCCAGAGTCTACTTTTTAAAGCTTTATGACATATTCAAACAGAAGAGCATCATAAACATGTTAGCTCGATTTTGGTACTCAAAGTCAGGATGCCCCTATACCTTTATTTAACTAGGATATAAATGCCTAATTAGGAACATGTGTTTATACTTTAAATTTCTTGTATTGGTTTTGCTCCTAACACTGCACAAGAGGATACTCCAATACCTAGCAAAGGGGAGTGAAAAGGGTTTTGTCCATGGATAATGCCATTTGGCAAAGGGATATCTCCTGCAGCATCCAGTGCCTATTTTGAATGGGTAACATCTGGCTCAGAGCCCAAGATAATATTCTGGACTCAATTATGTAAATTTATGCCACATGGCCCTAGATTAACTCACCAACATCATCTGAGCTGGTTCATCTTCTGTAATATTCCCTAGCATGGCCTTTCTTGTCTCACAGAGCTCCTAAATAACTAATCAACACCATATTTTTTTCTCTCTTCTTTGATTCTTCATGGGAAAAAAAAACATAGCAGTAAGTTGAATATATTTGTTCCCAAGCTTGTGATATGTCTGAAGGGTTTCAAGTACTGTTAAGTTCTGTAGAAATCCAATTTATATACAGGAAAACAAGATACAAAAATCAGATCCCTTGATATTTTAATCGAGTAGTGTTTTACCTATAATTACACTTGCTGTAGAAAGGTCAGGGTTTGAAATGGTACAATAGATTAACAGCTCCTCCACTCATACATTACTCATTTATAAGGTTTGTGTCAGAGAGGAAAAAAAGGCCTGATAGCTGTTTTCTCGGTGTCCATCAGTTCTCAGATGTTCCATCTGACCTTGCCATTAAGGAATTCTTCCTCAGGGGATATCCCCTCAGCTGAGGCATGTCTAAATCACGTAAAGCTGGTCTGGTCAATAGCTCTCTACATGCAGGAGTGGATAAACTATAGCCTTTGAGACAAAACCAGCCTGCTATTTGTTTTTGTAAATAATATTTTATTTCAACACAGCCACACCCATCACTTTATATATTAACTGTAGTTCCTTTTCCTTTACAACAGCAGAATTTCATAGCTTATCTAAGAATGTATATCCTGAAAAGCTGAACATGTTTGCTCACTGACTATTTACAAAAAGAATATGTCAATACCTGATCTACAGCAATACCTGTTTTGGAGTCTGTCAATGAATACATTAACCAATATAAACAAATGTTCATCAGATGCCTTCTGTTCCCCTCCACCTGTTGCTGTCTCCCCATCTTCACTGAATAACCTACAAAGAAGACACCCTATAAAGTGTAATGTGGAGTTTTTTAAGGGAACATGTGATCTCAATAAGCAGAAGAAAGAATTAAATGTTAGAAAAACTTCAGAATATGGAGCACTTAGTAGGGCTGATTTGAAAGGAGGAAAAACTTAGGAGGGTTTTAAGTAGTGTAAGTGCACTTAGGATATTGGAAGAGAGGAATTTTTTTTTTTTTTGAGCATGACAGGCTTCTAGTGCCTATTTTAAAATTTTACTAGAAATTTCATGACTCATACATAGCATATATAAAGTTTTTTTAAAAAAGTCTTATTTGGACTACGTATTTCTTCATGCATGCATTCATTCAATATCATTTTGAACCAGGCACTAGGTTAGGTGCTGAGAATACAACAGTGAATACAACTGAGAATACAATCAGTGCTGCTACTGTTTTAATGATGCCTACATATTACTAGGAAAAACAGGAAATAGAAGACTAGCCATAAAACTATGTAATTCTGATAAGCACCACAAATGAAAGGATGTTCTAAGCATATATAATAAGAATTACTAATCAAGATTAGGGGCTTAAGGATGGAGTATAAATAAAAACAATATTGATTAAAGCCATTTAAGCTAAAACTTGAAGGGTGGATAGCAGTTTGTATGAATATCACTTCCTACTATCCCTATTCTTGTTTGGTTGGAATAAGACTATTATAGGTAGGAACTTGGCATCTTCAAGGATTTGAAAGAAAATCAGATTTCTTAGGAAGCGTGAAAGAATCATTACATTAAATATGTAAGTAGAATCCAAATCACGTTGGATTTTGCAAGCTCTAGAATTTTATTCCAGTGACACAACTTACAGCAGTAGAGCATCATAGTTTTACTAATAGTTTTCTTCTACCACTCCAGAAAGAAGGTAGAGAATAGACTGAAAAGAATGAGAAGCCAGAGTGTATATAGGCAGCAGATTTGTGGGCTCTAGCAATGATTTCTGACGCTTCCTTTTCAATCATCTTTTCTTCTCCGTACTCTGTACTCTTTTGCTTACTTTTTCTTCTTCCCGGACTTCCTCTCTGCCTCTCTGAATTGTCCACTGGCTTTGGATTTCACCTCTGAGGCTTTTGCTATTAGTTTTACTGCTTAGCAACCAAATGGGCTCTGGAAGACTGGCCTGGAAAGTTAAATACCACTTAAACTGTTGAAACATAAGTTGTATGCCAGGCTTTTGGTCTGCAAGAGTAAAGACCTTCTGTTTGAAAGTTGGAAAACATTTGTACTACAGGTCTTGGCTCAGCAGGTGCCCAATATTAGGTTATTGATAGATTACAATGGACTCTGCCTTGCCATACAAATAGAAAAACAACAGATAGGTTCAACTCAAAGACAAAAGATCAAGGGTGGTGTGTGTGTGTGTGTGTGTGCGTGTGTGTGTGTATGCACCCCTTAGGCCTCCTCCTTCTTTCAACTGAATTATAACACTCAATCCCTTGTCCATCATTTAATACTTGCCATACCCTGGGCTTTCTTATTTTATCCTCTTCTATTCTTTTATCCCATTCTTATTTGTTGTTTGTTTCATAGCGTTTCTCTTCTTAAGAAACAAGATGCTTTATCACTAGCTAAGTAATTTTGTTTTCAGCAAGCAGATGGAAAAGGAATCTGTTGGTACCAGGGTACTTCCAAGCTCACCATGTATGGAACTACCTACTTGGACTATATGAAAGCCTGGATTGTGCAAATGTTTACAACTACAGACTGAAACACCACAGCCTACTATGATTCTATTAAAGTAGCCTATAGGCCGCATATGTTATTGCTGCCCTTCACCAAAAATGTAGCCTAGCTCTTATGTCAAAGTAACCATAGCTTGAATGGTTGTGATGGAAATTTCCATTTAACAAAGATTTCCAAGACTTTAGTGATGCCCCAATTGTTTCAAGAAATATACATCTATAAAACCTTCACATCTTGCCACCTATAAACCAAGGAATAGGGTAACAGTGAACATTGTGTTAGGTTTATTCCCTTCTCATTTCTATCCTGGGGTTTCTTTCTTTATAAGATGTCCTTCCTCTTCTCTGCTTTGATGCTTGATAGTAAGTCCCAGGGTCATAATGAGAAGGAAAATGAGTATACAACCACAAAACAACCTTTGCATATTCCTGGAGCTTCTGAGGGATTTCCACTTGAGGTACTCAATTTCCAGGTGAGATATCTAGATGCTTCTTAATGCATCAGTACTCCCAGTTGCTCTGGGTAACTTGATATCTCTCTGTTCTTTCTCTACTTGTGTTCTGATCTAACCTGAATTTGGAGCTGCTGCTGATTGTTTCTCTAGGTCCATGGCACTGTCATCACTCCTTTTGGCAGTGAAGCCTACATTACTCTTTTGTCTGAACTTGCTTCTAAATTTTGGCCTTATTCCAGCTTGTTTCTTTCCTACCAACTTCATTTTTTTGTTACATATCTTGAATAGTATCCAGCCTTTTTGCTGTTTCACAGATACAGTTTCTTCTATTGAAGATTACTGTCTTCTTAAAGTGTAAGGCAGGATATCATGGCCACATACTCCTAGGTAATGATGCTGGTCCATAGGAAGATTAATACCTAACCTATGGGGTTGTATATATGAAGTAAGCCAACCAAGTGAAAGTGTCTAGTGAGAAAATAAAGGGAAACAAATATTTTTCATCCCTTACTTTGGGAACTGCTATGAGATTTCTATATATGATCTGATTTGAATCTCATGAGAACATTATTAGAAAGCGACAATAAGCCCCAATTTAATGATAAAGACATGCGGTTAACAGAATCCAGAGGTAGTTCATCAAAGGTCCAAAAGCTGTACATGCATCTGATACAATGTTCTGGCTCTTAACCATTGCACTGTACTATTTCTACGCTTATTACAAATAGGAAAACGAAGAAATACTTGGAAAGGTAAAACCAGCCATTTTTACTTAAGTAATTACAAGTGTTCAAAAGAGGATATATTGAACAGTTGGCCCTCTGTATATGGTGTACAGGCTATGGATTATCATATAATTGGTTAGATAAGAGTAAAAATTCCTCTCAACAACTAGGATTCTATGATGCTGTATTTGGTAATAGTGATGTTTCATGTGACAAACATTTATCCCTTTGCCGGATTCAGTAAGAGCACAAGAAGCCAAATGGGCTTACAAATAATCAGCTTTAACTGTTATAAGCCTAGATTTGGAAACTAGATTTGTTTCTAAAGCTAAAATTTGGCCTCCTACTTTCTCATCAGAACCAATTTTTGAGATAACTGGCTTCTAGTAAAAGGTGGACATACTTTATTGGTTCAGATGAATAAATTAGAAAAATAACAAAATAGTAGCTGGGCTTGCAGGAGGAAGACACCAGGACTGATCTACTTATAAAGATTGCAAGCACAGTTGAAGTCCACCTTGCCTGAACATATGCAGTTCATGACAGAAAAGAGAAGAGAGAGAGACCAAAGAGCTTTAGATAAGCTTGTCATGCTTTTTCTACACATTTATTTTGGTTTTTGGTTAAAACATAGTCCTTAAGAAGGAGAGTGAAGGAATGGAGAGATAAACTGGAAATATTCTCCCCTATGTTCCTCTTCACTTCTCTCTTCCCTAGTCAAGGAGAAACAAAATCCCCCTTATATAAATTCATATGCACAAGAAAGATGAAAAAGAGTTCCCTTCCCAGGTAGTGATAAAGATGTACTTTATTGATGAGGCAGCAGAGTAGAACTTAAACTTACATCTCTAGTTAAATTCCTAGAACTTGAATTTGGCCTTGATAATTACTCTGTAACATTGAGCAAGTCACTGTAACACTGAGTGAGTCACTTAATCTCTCTGTATGCCAATTTGCTTCAATACGAAATAATAATTACAGGAAAGGATTTGAGAACATGGTGACAGCAGCAGCACAGATTTTGAATCTCTAAATTCTCAGATATAAACATAACAGCTAGATATCAAAATTTAAAACTCATGCATAACACTTGCAACAAAGTAGGTAAGAAGATATTACCGCAATTCTAAACTACAAGCAGATGAGCATAATGAATACCAACATAGTAATAGCATGATATCAATAATCATGCAGAATAAAGCAAAAGGAAGCAACAGGACATTTAATTAACCTGAGAAAACATAGACAAAAAACATTCACTAGAAATACAGCTGACTTGAACTGAGAATAGCAGATGAAACTCATCAGGAATAGAAGAAAATAGATAAAAATATGATATCGATTATGGTAAATAAAAATGATGTACCCCTGAATTGGAATAGAAATTATACATATGAACTTGTGAGGTATTATCTCTGTCTAGCTACATATCTAACTATCTCCTCCAGCTCTATTCGTGGAAAGCCCTAGAACCATTAGTTAAACAAGAGTCATTAAGCACTCTAACATTCACGTTGTGGACTTGAAACACCATGTCCCTCAAAAGAAAAGTATTTTAAAGAATTGGCTGATTCCAGGTCAGGTACATATTATCATATAAAATAGTGAGTATGCTACCAAAAACTATTAGGGTCATGTTAAAAGAACTCACAGGCTAATTTGGCACCAAATTTATTAAACAAGTATGGGAAAGTGAACCTTAAAAAGGATTACAATAGGGAATTATGACAGCAAAATAACCTTTTTGGTAATCCAAGCTCTCATTGCCCCACATATATTTTTTTTTATTTATAAAACAGAATATATCAGATCTAACCTTGTCAGAACTCTGGAAAACAGTCAAAAATTTAGAGAAACTAAGAAAACAGTGCATCAAGAAAAGGGCAATTTCATAACAAAAATATCATGGCATTTTTTAGTAGCCTTTGGCATGCTCTCTCTCTAGTATGGTAACAGTCTTGAAGAAGGAAGCCTACATTCCCAGTGTGGAAGACTTGATTTCAGGATACAAAGGGAGCAGAACAGACTTTATTCACAAATTATTGTACATGCCTGTTCTCTCCTGTCTGGAGAATACTTGAAGGACAGACACAAGATAATCATCCCTGTTTCACTTAACTCAGAGGTCAGGCTGAAAAAGTGGCAGGATTTACAAAAAAAAATTCTGCAATCTGAAGTATTCAGGAGAAATGTGGAGCAAAATATTATGAAAAAAACTTACAGTAGTCCACTTAAGTATATTTCACCCAAAACAGGAAAGACTTTTGGGAAATTAACACATTTAAAAGGACTGTATAATTAAAAGAATCAATATCATTAAAAAATCATACTGCCCCAAAATTCTATACATTCAATGTGATTGTTATTAAAAGACCAACAACAGTTTTTACAGAATTAGTAAAACAATCCTGAAATTTATGTATGTTCAAAAAAGAGCCCAAATAGTCAAAGCAATCCTATGCACAAAGAACAAAGCTGAAGGCATCACATTTCCTGACTTCAAATTATACTACAAGGCTATAGTAACCAAAATGATGTGGTGTTGATATAAAAATGGACACATAAATCTATGAAAAAGAATTGACAACCCAGAAATAAAGCCACATATCTACAGCCAACTGATATTTGACAAACTCTACAAAAACCTGCATGGAGGAAAAGATACCCCATTCAACAAATGATGCCAGGAAAATTGGATTGCCACATACAGAAAAATGAAACTGGACCCCCTATCTCTTACCATATACAAAAATGAACTCAATATGGATTAAAGACTTAAATATAATACCTGAAATTATAAAAATATTAGAAAAAATCCTAGGTAATACTCTTCTGTACATTAACCTTGGTAAATAATTCATGATTAAGACCTCAAAAGCATATGAAACAAAATAAAAATAGGCAAATGTGACCTAATTAAACTAAAACACTTCTGCACAGCAAAGGAAATTATCAACAGAGTGGACAGATAAGCTGCAGAACAAGAGAAAATATTTGCAAACCATGCATTCATTAAAGTACTAATACCCAGAATCTACAGGGAACTCAAATATCTCAGCAACAACAACAAAAACACCTAAGAAATCCCATTTAAAAGTGGGCAAAGGACATGAACAGATAATTTTCATAAGAAATAGAAATGGCTAGGAAGCATATTAAATAGTGCTCAACGTCACTATTCATTAGAGAAGTGCAAGTTAAAACCACAATGAAATACCACAATGAAATACCATCCAGTATGACTATTATTAAAAAATTCAAAAAATAACAGATGTTGCTGAAGACACAGAGGAAAGGGAACATTTATACACTCTTCTTGGGAATGTAAACTAGTACAAACTCTATGGAAAACAGTATGGAAGTTTCTTAAAGCACTAAAAATTGAACTACCATTTGATCTCACTGCTAAAAAGACCCACTCTCTTCATCTTTGTAGATTCACTTTGTACAGAAGCATCCTTCCAAACAATAATGCCACTACTGGATATCTGCTCAAAAGAAAAAATTCATTATTTATTAAATACATGGACTGTTGTATGTTTATTGCACCACTGTTCATAATAGTAAATGATTACTATTATTTTTAAAAGATTTAAAAGCACTGACTTGAACAGATATTTATACACCAATGTTCATAGCAGCATTATTCACAATAGCCAAAACCTGTAAACAGCCCAAATGTCTATTTGTGGATGAATAGATTTTTTTTTAAATATGGCATATACACACAATAGAATATTATTATGTCTAAAAAATAAATTATACACTAAAATATGGGTAAACCTTAGACACATTTTATTAAATGAAATTAGGCAGGCACAAAAAGACAAATATTGTATAATTCCACTTATAAGAGTTTCCTAGAATAGTCAGTTCATAGAGACAGAAAGGCGAATAGTAGTTACCAGCAATTGTTGGTACCAGGGAATAGGGAGTTACTCAAAAGTTTCGGGTTTTCAGTTTGCGGTAATGACAGTTTTGGAGATGGATAGTAGTGATAGTCACAAAACAATGTGAATGTTCTTAATGTCACTGAATTGTACAATTGAAAACAGTTTCAATGGTGGATTTTATGTTATATGTGTTCTACCAGAATAAAAATTTAAAGATAAATAGATACATAGACAAATAGACTGATAGATAATAGATAGATACATAGATAGGTGGGTAGATAGATTATAGATAGATAGATAGATAGATAGATAGATAGATAGATAGATAGATGACAGTGAAAGATAAGTAAGGTATGACAGAAATGACCAATAAGCCAAGAATCAGAAAACTCAAGGCCGCATTTGAGAACATTCAGGAAAGCACTTTAAAATGATGTATGTGCAACCTAGTTCATACCCTCTTCTTTCCTACTTTCTTATTAAATTATCTATGACTATGTAGAAAAAGTTAAAAAAAAGTCATAATAATGTAAAAACACTGAATATCAGAATCTGAAAGGAAGGTCTATTAACAAAAAGAGCTAAGGATTTGAACTAAGATTAACAACCAGTGGCTGAAACATGGATTTCTACTTAAAACAGCAAACTCAGGCTTAAAGTTGATAAGGTGCCTTGAGTTAGGCAATAAGCACTGAAACAAATATCCAAGGTCAATTAGGATATTTATATCTAGTTCCCTACTGCTCAAATACCAATCTCGAGTAAGGCAAAATATGATGCACAGGCCACACACCTCGTACCTCTCCTTCACAGTATGATTTTCACAACGATAATGATGTATATCAAATCAGAAATGTGAAGAGCATAGGTAGTAGTGTAGGCTTGTAGATATAGTTTTTCATTTTTATGTTTGTGTTTTTCCTATCCCAGTGTCAGAAAATAAGTAGTAGAAAATTACAGAGCTGCACAATGTAAATATCAGAAGTTGAGTTAGGAAACAACCACACAAATCTTTCTCCCCATTTAAAGACCAAAGATAGGAATGCTATGATTTTTTCTTTTGTGCATTAGCTTGTTTATTTTAACTACTTTAAAAAATGAGAAAATATTGTGAAATGGTTTTATGAAGTGGTATACCTATCTCTCAATTGTAATAATAACTGCTTCTGAGCTAGATATTTGCTCCTTTAGAAGAGAGTTTCAGTTTTATTTATTGGTATTTATAATTCCGAATATCTGGCAGTCTTCTCCAAGTGGCTGGTAAGTAGGTCCAAGGAAAGAAAAGAGAAAATATTTACAAGGAACCTATGGAAAAGTGCTGAAAATTCTCTATGCTTTGATTCTTGAATACAATTTTAAGAATACTCAGTCTTTTAGGCTCAAGCTTATGACATCACATAAAAATGTTTAATGAACCAGGTATGGTGGCATGTACCCATCTTGCTGGTTACTTAGGAAACTGAGGCAGAAGGATCACCTGAGCTCAGGAGTTTGAGGCTGTAGTGTCCTATGACTGCACTTGTAAATAGCCACCACACGACAGCCTGGGCAACATACTGAGATCATGTCTCTTAAAAAAAAAGGTTAATTATAATAAAAAACTGAGAATCAAAAAGATACAGATAACAAAAAACAATACAAGGAGATGCAAATGTACCAGTGGTTAAAAAGAATGAAATTTTTTTAAAAAATGACATAAATATGTGATATGAAGAAAATCTAATATTGTGTCTTTACCCTTCATTCTTCAAAATTAAGAATGACTATAAAACAAAACAATGTATAAATCAGTAAATAAGTTTAGGTGTCCTAAAAGACAACAAAACCATGTAAAATGACTAAACATTACAAATGAAATTCTCTGGATCTGAGAAAACAGTGCTTACAAATAGGAAGAAAAATGTCAACTTTTGTTCTGGATAAATTAATAGAAAAATAGCCCTGTATGTAGACATAATCTAGTAAAATTTGGATTTTAATATGCATAAAACATCCTAATATTTTCAAGCAAATAAAATCGGGTTACTCTTCCAGATACACCAACCTTATTTTGGCTCATTTCTTAAAATAATGGCATAAGATACACATTTTAATAAAAAAAAAAAAAAATTTCAAACCGTTACCTTTGACCCTTCAATGTTGCAGGCCTCAAATGGAAAGCATTAACTAAAGTATATACAAATCTGCTGTGGAAATTGGGCAAATATGCTTTGTAGATGCCACAAATAACAAGAAATTTATCTTTGAAATAAGTAAAGTTGACCTTACCAAAATATTTGAGAATTCATCTACTCAAACCTTTGCCCTGGAAAAACAGTGTGGGATCACAAGAATTGTTCTGATCTTGGCATAACCAGTAATAACCCCAATAATAAGAAGATGTGAGTTTTGGTATTTTATAAGCTGGAGAACATGTTGCTAGGACCTTTTTAGCTGTGCACAGCCTTATTAGAAACAGCTACACCAAAAACTTTAAGGACAAATATGGCCACAACAAATATAAATCACTGGGTATCTCCCTAGAATAGTTCTTTATTGACATAGCAGATAATTTCCCTAACCTGTAGAACTGGTTTTGTTTTCTGTTTTGTTTGTTTGCTTTATGATTGTCTTTAACTTTATCCTCCCTATTGTATTATGAAAGAAATCAAGTATTCAGAAAAAATTAAACAGTTTTTCAGTGCACAATTGTATATCCGCCTAAATTATACAATTACCATTTTACTTCTTTACTTTTCAAACTTAAGGTGTACTTTAAATATAGTAAAATGTATCCTTTTTGGTGTTTAGTTATGTCAGCTTTGTCAAACACCTTCAGTTGCATAATACCCACCACAATCAAGAAATAGGACTTTATTTTTTTTAATTCCCTCATACCCATTTGTATTCTATCCCATCCCCCCACTTTCAGATCCTAGCAATGGTTGGTCTGTTTTCTATCCTTAGGGTTACCAAATTTAACAAAGAAAAATACATGTTTTCAAGAATACTTATACTATTTTAAATAATTTATCTGAAATTCAAATTTAACAGAGTATTCTATATTTTATTTAGCAATTTCTCTACTTATCATTTTGGTGCCCTATTAAAAGATATGAGGCCAAATCCAAATTTCAAATACATTTGTTTCATGTTCCTGTGTTTTCTTCTGTAAGGTTTATCATTTTATATTCTGCTGTTAAGGCTATAGTCAAATTTTAATTTATTTTTACATAAGGTATGAGAATCATGCTAAGCTTCCTTTTTTTCTGAATGGAAATGTCTAGTTGTTTCAGCATATTTTCCTGAAAATATTATTTCTCCATTTAATGGCCTTTGCACCTTTGTCAGTAATCAAATGGTCATAGTCATATCTCTGTGGGTCTAATTCTGATCTCACTGTTCTGTTCCACTGATTTTTTTTTAAATTAATGCCACACTGTTTTGATTACTTCAACTTTAGAGAAAGTTTTGAAATTATGTATTGTTCAGAATTTTTTGGCTATTCTGCTACCTTTGCCTTTTCATATAAATTGCAGAGTTAGTTTTGTTTCCTTAATTTCTGAACAGAGATCCTGTAGGGATTTTGACTGACATTAATTTGACTTTATAGATTTCCTTTGAAGAGAGTTCATATCTTCATCACAATGAGTCTTTGAGTTCATGAATACAGTATATCTCTTCATTTATTGGATCTTTAGAATCATTTTAATATAGCAGCAGCAACACATATAACTAAAATTAATTATATTACCAACTACACAAAATAAAATGATTATAAGAGAATAATCTGAAGAATTGTACACCAAAAAATAGGTAGACTGGATGAAACAGAAAACAGAAATGCAGAGTTTACCTAAACTGACTGCATAAAAAACAGAAAACTCAACATGTCTATAACAATACATAGATTAAATCAGTAATCAAAAAACTATGAAACATTTGAAAAACAAATAACACAAATTCTTCTCAACCTCTTATAAAATATAGAGCACAAAACACTTCCTAACTCATTATACGAGGCTAACCTTGCCTTGATTCCAAAGCCAGAGCAAGGTATCAGAACAAAATAAATTTACAGACAAATATTTTGTATGAAGTTAAATGCAAAAATTTTCAAAACATACAGTACTAACAAACTGATTCCAACAGCATATTTAAAGGGTGATACACCTTTACCAAATGGGATTTATCCCAGGAATACTAGGGTAGTTCAATATAAGTAAATTAATCAATATAATGTACTACATTAGTAGAACAAAGAAAAAAAAACGCATGATCTTCTCCTTGATGCACAAAAGGTATTTGACACAATCCGACATACTGTCAAGACAAAAGCACACATAAACTAAGATGTGAGTAGTGATGATGGTTATGCACCATTGTGAATATAATTAATGCCACTGAATTGAATTGTACACATAAAATGATTAAAATTATGTAACATGATGTCACAACTGAAAATTTAAAACAAGTATTACAATGAATTAAAACTATTAAATGTGATAAATCCATGAGCTCATATTTATATTCAAAGATAAGTGAGTTGTTCAACTTCGGAGCTTCACCCTTATTACATAAAATAAGGTAATAAAAGGAAATAGATAAATAAAGGAAAAGATGAAGCATTTATTCTGCCGTTTCTATATGAATTTTACCACTTTGTAATCAATTCGGAGATGAAGTGCTGCAGCTATTTATAAGCAAGCAAGTGATAGTAGAAGTAGAACTTTTGCCACTTTCAATTGTGATGTATTACTCAGTCTAGACATTCAGCGTTAGTAGCTGCTAACATCACAAATAGAGAACCAAACATGGTGTTCTTTATGATTAAAGAATACAACACCACCTATAGTTTTACTAAAAAGATCAAACCTGAGTCTAACCTAAGCTAGACTTCGGGTCCAGCCTTCAATTCACATAAAAAACCTAAGGACAGAAAAATGTCCTTAATTGCATCATGAGTGTACAATATATTCTTTGGATTCTCTACTAGATAAGTTTTAATAAAAGCAAAGGTTTAGAGGAAAAACATATGGATAAAATGAAATTTATAAAATGTTTCATAAAAATTGATGACTTTAAATAAATATAAGCAAGCTACTACTATAAAAGCAAGACAGGTGTTGAGAGAGAGAGAGGAAAAGTTTTTGAATGGACAGCAAAATTGGAAGAATTTATGGGATTGGGGGTATGATTCTGTTTTCTAACTTGGATTGGGTACACAGGAGTTTGACTTATAATAAGTCACTATGCTATATATCTTCAGTGTATTTTCATAATTCACTTCATTTTGCAATAACATATTACAAATAAATTATTTACAGAGAGAAATGTATTCACAGCATTTTAAAAGTGGCAATATTAATGATACTTCCTTAAGGGAGGAAGTTGTAAGAGTTGAGTGAGAGAATATATAAAGTATTTTCACTGACATGTTTAAAATTATATTATTATAGCAAATATTATTTGTTATCCCAAAACTAATACTTAAGTCTATAAATAGTTATATTACCAATTTAAACATATTTGCTACTTCACAGTTATCACAACCATAGAGGTAATATACTCATCCTTGTATAGAAACGTGACTAGCTTTTGCCCAAATATGGGCAACATATGTACTGTTAAAGTACATCATTTACCGCTTAATGATGGGGATATGTTCTGAGATATCTGTCCTAAGCAATTTGGTTGTCGTGCAAACATCATAGAGTATATTTATATAACCTAGATGGTATAGCCTGCTCCACACCTAGGCTATACAATATAGCCAGTTGCTCCTAGGCTACAAAAGAGTACAACATGTTACTGTTCTGAATATGGTAGGCAATTATAATGCAATAGTGAGTGTTTGTGTATTTAAAAACATCTAAACATAGAAAAGGTGCAGTAAAAATATGCTATGAAAGATAAAATATAGTACATCTGTATAGAGTACTTACTGTTTAATGGAGCTTGCAGGATTGGTAGCTGCTCTGGGTGAGTCAGTGAGTAGTTAGTGAATTTGTGAAGGCCTACACAGTACAATTAGGCTACACTAAATTCATAAAAGAATATTTTTCTTCCTTCAACCTTAAGTTAAATGTAACTTTTCTACTTTATAAATATTTTTTGAGACAGGCTCTCACTCTGTCATCCAGGCTGGAGTGCAGTGGCTTACTGCAGCCTCTACTTTCCAGGTTCAAGTGGTCCTCCCCCCTCACCCACAGAAGTAGCTGGAACTACAGTCCCAAACCACCAGCTAATTTTTAATTTTTTTGTAGAGACAAAGATTCACTATGTTGCTGAGGCTGGTCTCTAACTCCTGAACTCAAGCCATTCGCCTGCTTCAGCCTCCCAAAGTGCTGGGATAACAGGCGTGAGCCACTGCGCCCAGCCTATAAACGTTTTAAACTTTGTAACTTTTTTATATTAGCAGTTAACTAAAATACACACACATTAAATACCTGTACAAAATACTTTCAATAATTTTATAACTTTTCTATTTTTAGATTTTTTTTAACTTTCTGAAATTTTCGTTAAAATGTAAGACATAAACACACATTAGCCAAGGTCTACACAGAGTCCAGATCATTAGTATCACTGTCTTCCACCTCCACATCTTTTCCCACTGGAAGGTCTTCAAGGGCAGTAACACACATGGAGCTGTCACCTCGTATGACAGCAATGAATTCTTCTGGAATAACCCCTGAAGGACCTGCCTGAGGCTGTTTTAGTTAACTTTTTGTCTTTAATAAGTAGAAGGAGTACACTCTAAAATCATGTTAAAAATTATAGTAAATGCAGTCTGGGCACAGTGGTTCATGGCTGTAATCCCAGCACGTTGGGAGGCCAAGGCAGGCAGATCATTTGAGGTCAGGAGTTCTAGACTAGCCTCCTAGGCAATATGGTGAAACACTGTCTCTACAAAAAGTGCAAAAATTTGCTGGATATGGTAGCTAATACTCATAGTCCCAGCTACTCAGGAGGCTGAGGCAGGAAAATCATTTGAACCTGGGAGGTAAATAGGTTCAAATTTTAGTGAGCAGAGATGGAATCACTGTACTCCAGCCTGGGTGACAGAGCAAGACTGTCTCAAAAAACAAAATGTAGTAAACACATAAACCAGTAATATAGTTATTTATTATCATTACCAAGTATTAATATATCGTATACATACTTGTATAATATGTGCTATATTTTCATACAACTGGCAGCATAGTAGGCTTCTTTACACCATCATCACCACTTGTGAGTACAACTTTAAGTCAGCTATGACTGACACCACTAGGCAATAATAATTTTTCAGCCCCATCCTATCCCTATGGGATCACCATGGTATATACTGTCTGTCAATGACTGAAGCCTCATTATGCAGCACATACCTGTATCTGTTTTGTGATGATAATGGTTAGTTGGGACAGCAGTGCAAGATGGCAGCCACCATGGGCTCAGACTATTTATGAAAACCACATATACAGCCTTAAAATAAAATATGGACCTAAATACTCAGAATCATCCCCTTTTGTAAGATTTGTAACAAAATTTAATATGAATGGAGTCAATAGTGCTTTTTTTATTTCAATAGGTTTTTGGAAAACAGGTGGTATTTGGTTACATGAATAAATTCTTTAGTGGTGATCTCTGAGATTTTGGTGTACCCATCAACTGACTAGTGTACACTGTACCCAGTATCTTTCACTTCATTCCCATACTTTCCCCAAAGTCCCCAAAATCCATTATATTATTCTTTTGCCTTTGATCCTCATAGCTTAGCTCCCACTTGTGAGTGACAGCATACGATGTTTGGTTATCCATTCCTGAGTTACTTCACTTAGAATAAGGATCTCCAGTTCCATCAAGGTTGCTGCAAATGCTATTATTTTGTTTTTTCATGGCTGAGTAGTATTCCATGTTGTGTGTGTATGTGTGTGTGTGTGTGTGCGCATTAATCTATTGTGATATATATAATCACAAAAGCTATTGATTGTGATATATGTGTGTGTATGTAGGTGCCAAATTTATATGTGTGTGTGTGTGTGTGTGTGTGTGTGTGTGTGAGATATATATGTATCTCACAATCAATAGTTCTAATGGAGTAGTAAACCCAAGAGCCATATCAGTACTATCAAAATGGCAAAATTCATGTTGTATTAAAGTTCTCCTGCAAAAGCTTCAGCACCTAATGGTGTCTAAAGAAAATATGAAACTCTCTCAGCCAACTGAAAGTCAGTGTTAGAGCAATTTACCAAAAATAAAAGAACACAGGACTTCCACCTTCTTCCCACCATTCAATTAAGGCAGTCTTTATTTTCCACATTAGTAAATTTTCCACATATGTCTTGTAGATCTCAAAGTACTGGAAAAGGAATTCCTATTCAAAGGAAATTTACCTTAAGATACTGTAAATGACACTAAATATTCATCCATTTCAAATATGTAAGTTGTGCTATAACAAATCATCTTGTCAAGTGTAACTGCCGTCCACATAGTTGAACTTCTGAAATGAATACAGTATATTTAAATTATTCCCATCATAACTATTGGGACACGTCCAACTCAGTTGTGAAAAGACATATTACACAATCACCTTGTTGCTAATGACATGGCCTGAGATCTCTGCCTTTTCTGGCTAGCCCTCACCCCTGCTTCTCACCTTCCCTGCAACAGCCCACTAGCCTATGGCTTTGTTAGATTAGATGTGAAAGTTTCAGGTCACACCCTGTGGGAATACTGCTGGGTGTGTGGGGTGCTTTAGCTGCATCCCTGATTTCTTCCTTTAAGTCTTAAATGATGCCCTGTTCAAGCCATTGTCCTGTCCCTACATTCCTTCACTTCCACTCTTAGCCAAAGCATAGATTGTAACCCCTCTGTTCCCCTCTGAGATTGGCCTTCAATGAAGAAATTTAGTACTTTCCCCATATCTTCTATTTCTCACCTTAATGGAGGGTGTTGCTGTTTTCTCGCTTTGTCAGGTTCCTTTTTTGTACCATCACTACCCAATGCTTTCCATGACACTTCCTTGCTTTGACCACAAGCCATCAGGTAAGGCTGGAAAGACTTCCTAGTTGATCTGGTTAAGTTTTGAAACTCTATTTATTCACTCTCCATCTGCCCAAGAAATGAAAATTGGGTCTTCAGCTCTACCACTCTCTGCTGTCATCATCAGCTGATTTTTTTTTTTTTTTTTAGCTCAGGTTTCGATAAGGTAAAAATAACAGTCACCAACTTTCTTCCTAATTCTCAGCTGTCAGAGTCTTTGGTGATTAAAGTTGGGGAAAGGCCACATGGAGACGTGTAAGCACACATGACCTCTCTGAATTACTTTCTTTTCCTGTAATTGCTTTTGTTTATGGAAACTGAATAAGCATTAAACAGGGCTTTCTTTTGATCATCCTTGCAGTCTGTTGTGGTCTAGTGGAATCTGAAAACTAAAACAAAAACAACTTTAAATTTGGCACACACTTTGGTTTTGGTGCTGCTGCTTCATAAGATCCCCAGCAGGGGTTTAACAAACAACTTGGTGCGCACAGCAGATCACTTGTTAGTGGGCTTGACTTCCTGGCAAATTGCTGTGTTTTCTCCACTTTCTGTTCACGACTACTAAATGCTGAAATGTGAAAGAGTACAGAAACAAAAGTGATTCATTGTATAAAAATAAATAAATAGTGTTGACTTGGAAAATTAATTTGAAATATGAAGCAAGTAACACTGAGCAAGGTACTTTGCCATTTACAAGCTGTGTAAAATTTTGTGTGCAAGAAATAACTATTCTGTTAAGCCACTGAAATTTTGGGGGGAGGGGCATATAGCAGAATCATCTTAACTAAGATATGTGAGCAAGTTATTTAACAACTTTGTGCATCAGTTTACTCCTATAAAATGGTTAATAATTCTTACCTCATAGGGCTATTTAAAGGATTAAAATAATCTATTGAAGCATATTGAACAATGCCTAGCACCTAAGCCTCTCGCTATTATTGATGACCTTCTGGCTGCTTTTGTCACAACTGGCTCAAGAACTGGGCACATCTAATACTGTTATTGGTGGAAAATTCTCAGAACTGCAGCTGATTGGGGTTGTGGCAGACAAAGACTGGCACATCTGGGGTTTTGGTCACCTAATTAGATTGCTTAATTTTTCTTGGTGGTGACCACACATTCAAAAACACCTCAACCCTCCTCTACTCCTTAATTATGTGTGCTGCTCAGTAATTTACTGGTTTCTCTTTCCAGTTAACCACAGGAATCCTGACATGTGCAAAGTGGCTCCTCCTAGAAGCAATTCAGAAGTTAATAATTCCAATAACATTAACCTACTAGAATGCACTGTTTGAGGCAGTGTGGCTATTCCGTTAAGTGTCACTTGCTGCTTGCAATATGCTGGGAAGGATGCGTTGTTATTACTTGTCCTGCTTTTTATACTTTCTTTGTGGTCCCATTGGTGAAATAGGTAATATGTTCAGAGTAATTAATTATGGCTAAAATGAAGAATTATATTTTCCTAGCCTGAACTCCTAGAAAATGGATATATGAGAACACTGTACTCTTTGGATGAATTTGCTTATATTTATACAGTTTAAAACTGTGTATCCCTGAAGAAAATAGATTGAGTTTCACAGCTATGATTTGGAGAGTCATGTGGCTTTTCTATTTTGAAAAAAAAGAAAGGTTAAGAGGATTGCCAAGAAGTAAATACTCCAAGTTCTATTACTGTGCAGTTTCAAAGGGCATGACTAATGTTCACCTTGACATCCATCTAGGGTTGAGGAGTTTTTTGCATAGGTTATCATTCCAATGGTTTAAAATGTGACTTTTAAAATAGTCCTTGTCCTGACCAGGCATGGTGGCACGTGCCTGTAATCCCAGCTACTCGAGAGGCTGAGGTGGAAGGACTGCTCAAGCTTAGGAATTCAAGACCAGCCTGGGAAACACAATAAGACCCCATCTCAACAACAACCAAAAATAATAACGATTGGCTCTTTCCTATTATAAATTGCAAGAAACACAGGTAGAAGGTAGCAGAGGAGGGTTCTAATACAGTCTCCTCCATTGCTATCTGTGTACTCTTTAACAGATCACTCATAATTCTCAGTATGAAACAACTGCACAGACATGTATTAAACACCATCTGTGTCAGAAATTATATCAAGTGTTGTTAAAGTGACAAAGATAAGTTAGACATGGTCCATTTCTTTCTTCTATTACACAAGCAAGGAAATGGAAGCCACTGGACTACATGATTTCTAAATTCCTTCTCAATCCAGAAAAGCTTTGATTCAGTCAAGCCCTATGATTTATATATATTTCATTTTTATACATTTCAAGCTGAGTATTTTCAGGTTGCAGAAGTTTGGATGGGTTTTCTTACTTTTTCCAATGATCTGTCACTTCTGAAATGTCAAAGGAGAGGCATCAGATATAGCCTTTTTTCAAATTTGGGCTACTATAGCCAACTTCCCTTCTCTACAGTGTTTCAGCTGAAACATAGGATGAATGGCTTATTTCAGTCCCAGATCTAAAAGGCCATCTTTTTTCTTAATAAGGTCATTGTAGTTAAGGTGGTTCACTACCATCTTAATACCTTTGGGACTTTACTAACAAGGACTGCTTGCTAAGGTGACAGTCAGTGATGTGCCAAGTAGAAGAATAGTTTAACCTGCTGTGAAATTCCTTAATTTAGGTGCTTCAATATGGAAAAAAAAAAAAAAAGTATACTACAGCAACCTCAACAGGAGAATAGAAAACAGAACATTTTCTGTATACTCTGGACTCTGAGAATAGTAAAAGGAGAGGCTAAAAGTAAGCAGGTTTTATGTTACTAAAGGAGAAAGTGAAACTTGAGGTTTGGGAATACTCGCCAGAAAATCAAATAACAATTGTGAAAGGCAAGAAGCCACAAGGTCAGCTAATGGCTGGGTTCATCCATCCTCTCTCTATGAATTAAGCCTCTTTCCCAAGGAAGATCCCAACTTTATCCTAAATATCTCAAATGCTGATATCACAGTAACTGAAATATAAGGATGTTGTTGATGATGATGTTTGCTCATCTCATAAATGGATAATCATAATAATGGTACCTATTTCCTAGGATTATTGTGAGGATAAAATGAGTTAATATGTGAAAGTGTTTTTGTCACACAATAGCAGTATACTTATTTGTGCAAAAAGAAAAAAGAATGCCACCAATTACAAACTAGACTATTCATAGTTTTATTCTGACAAGCGGTTTTAAACATATTTGTCACACACATTTGCATATGCAAGCACTTGTGCAGACTTTACTGTATGGTTGAATTGATGAGACTATAGATGCACTTGAGTATACATGGGCGGGCTTAATGTATATATGTATTTATGGGAGGGAATATATGTGTACTCAGTACCAGCATTACATTGTACTTGTACATGATTAAATATTGCATTGCATAGTTTTGCTTAATTTTCCTGCTTCACTAAGTTTTCTCAGTCTCTTCTCTTATACGTCCAGATGCCATCTATTTGACCACTTTAACTCTTCTTCCTAATACCTTTCCTAATAGGCTAATATTCTTATTTTGTGTGACACTAAAGCATTTGCCATAAAAGAGACTGCCTGCCCTATATTCCATGTACTAAATTTTAAAAACTACTGAAAGTAGCTGTCTTCCTGGTTGATTTTTCTCACTAGCACAATGTCCTGAAGATACCTCTTTCTACTGTGCTGAAGTGATGCATAGAAAATACAGACTTTTAATGCTTCTTCCTGCAGGATAATATAGTTACTCACCAGTTTTAAAGATACTTTCTCTGTTTATCAGGATATCAAATGGGGTCCAGACAGAAATCTAATAAGCATTTCTACTGTCTTGGGATTTATACATGACAATGATATTCTAAGTCCAAATGAAAATTGGGGCATCTGTAATAATTATGTATAAGTTAGTTTCCTTACACTTCCTTATCATAGGACCCCGACACCATCAGTACAAAAATAACATGTCAAAGTTCTAGCAACCCAAGAAAACATCAGTTTAGGTGACTTAAAACAAGGATTGAAATTTTCTTTTTACCTTGGCCATTACTGACTGACTTAATCTATATGTTTCATTTTCTAAATGATATAGCTACATTATAACAGAGGGCTTCAATGTTTTTGCTTGTTTTGTGTGTTCCTAAGCCTTTCAAGATACATGGGACCATGATGAACTGTTAGAGTTTCTTAGCTCTTCCTCAAGTAATACCACTTAGGATTGGATATATCTAGGTGGAATAACAGTAGTAGAGTTTAGTGATAAAATGTCAAAAGTGAGTTTTAGGTATCTCAAGTGATTGTTTCATTAACATAAAGTCCTATCATTCAAAGAAAAATACATCCTTGTGTATAAAAAGTCAAGATTAGCCTAGACTAGAGATACTGTGAATAGTTTTAGGATTCAGAGTTATATACATATATAATGCATATTTATATATCTAAGTATATAAAAACAATATACCATATTTATATGTCATATTTATATAAATATATAAAATGTGCTAACCAAGGCACACTGCACTCAATCAGTGTGTCTGCCCTATAAAACATCAAAATCAGCAAAGATGATATAAATCATTATTCTATATATTTCTTCCATTTTCCTCCCCCACATTCTTCCTCCCATCTTCCTTTAATCAAACATTTACACATCACTTGCTATGTAACAGGCACTGCACTAACTTCTGCTTACAGGGGATACAATGAAAAGTGTATTCCTTTCATTGCTCACAGTCTACATTTATGCACCTACTCACTACATATATTAACTGATCGTTGGGCAAGTTTATTATAGCATCGAACACAGGTTGGTAAAAGGGCACAGAGAAGTAACAGTCCAAATTAAAAATACAACTGAAAATTTAAAAACAGTTTGATCTTTCTTGTCTCTCTGTAAAGTTAAGCCATCACTCACAGTTGCGGTACTGATTTAAGCTTAATATAGTTAAGGACTTTTTCCTGTACAGTTTTCCAAAAATAGAATGAACTAACTTGTATGGCTGTGATTCTCTGTCACTTTGCATAATCAAGCATAGATTTGTGTCTGCTTGCTTTGAGTGTAAACAGTGTGGTTATTAGGCCCCTTCAAACTCTGTATAATAATAATATTTAAATAAAATAACAAGGAGCCCATTATATGTCTTAAATGTCTACTCCACTTCAAGCACTGCATTTCATTTTGGGTTAGGACCAAACGAATAAACCGCAGTATCCACCCCCATATCAAGAATTCAACAATGCCTTTAGGCTATTTCTTCTCCAATGTGCACAGTTTTAATGCAAAAAGTATATCCACTCTGTGTGTTATTTTGTGCGGGGAGGAAGGTGGTACTTATACCTCCTGAATTTGATATCTGACAGGAAGTATGGAAAATTGAAGCAGAATTAAGCTACATTGGCAATAAATAAAAATAACAGGGGTGCAGGACCAAGATGGCCAACTAGAAGCAGGGGCATTTGAAGGCTCCTGTAAAAAAAAAAAAAAAAAAAAAAAAAAAAAAAACATAATAAGTGTGTGACTCCTTCACTGGCAATCCAGGTTCTCTCATCAAAATGGCCTAGAAGGCTGGCATGACTTACAGAGAGAAGGAAAAGCAGTGTGATGAGGCTGCCCACTTGAGAGCCACATGGGGAAGGGGAACCCCCCTCCCTCCAGGCAAGGGAAGTGGTGAGTGAATGTGCTAAGCAGTCAAGGAAAGTGGTTTTTTTCCACAAAACTGTGCAGCCCATGGGTCAGAAGATCCCATTTGTGAACCCATGCCACCAGGGCCTAGCATCCCAACCCCGGAGCACACAAGATTCTGACAGTATCTCAGCTGGAATCTGCTTAAGCCCACAGAACTTCTGGTGGGAGGGGTGGCCAGCACTGGCTGCAGCTGCCTGCTGTGTAAGCCCTTTGAGTTCCTTGGTGCAGGGGCAGCAGCCAGCACTGGGATTGGCAATTGCCTAATACTCTAACATCCCTGGGCAGGGGAAGGGTAGCATCGATTCCTATAGCTCCAGGCCGTAGTTTTTCTTTGCTGGAGCCAGGGAGGGTGGAAGGCTTGGTCCCAAGAGTTGTCCCGACGGCTCAACACACCAGCTGGGGCACTCTACAGCCAGAATGCCTCTTGAGTTTTAACCTGACCCTTTCTTCCTCAGTGGGTGGGGCTTCCCTGCAGGATCTCCAATAACTTCACCCAGAGGCTCAGGGAGAGAATTCAGATATCCCTGGGCCTCTAATAACTTCACTCAGAGGCTCAGGGAGAGAATTCGGATATCCCTGGGCCTGAGCCCCTAGGTAGAGGGGTGGCCAAAATCTCTGAAGACCAGCAGACTTAGCCTCTCTTCTTGGTTGGTTTGAGGAATCTGGGCAACTCAGATGAGTGGGTTTCCCCCAGCAAAAAAAACACATTCTCTCCACCAAGGGAAAAAGTGCTTTATTAAAGGGTCCTGTTCCCCTTGCTCCCCAGCTGGGTGAGACACTCCAACTGAGATTGTCAGATACCCTATATAAGAGTGATCCTACTGGCATCGGGTTGGTGCCTCTCAAGGTCAGAGGTCCCAGAAGAAGAAGCAAGAACCCATTTTTGCTGCTCTCTAACCTCTTTTAGTGACATCTGCAGGCATGGGAACAAATCATATGAAAGGGCCTTAAGTGAACCCCCAGGAAACTGCAGCAGCCCTACAGAAGAGGGACCTGTCTATTGAAAGAAAAACAAACAGAAAGGAACAACAACAGCATCAACAACAAAACAACAACAAAAAGGCCCCTACAAAAACCCCATGCAAGGGTCATCAGCCTCAAAGACCAAAACTAGACAAACTCACACAGATGAGAAAGAATCAATGAAAAAATAATGAAAACCCAAGAGGCCAGAACACCTCTTCTCCTCCAGATGATTACAACATCTTTCCATCAAGGACACAGAACTGGACAGAGGATCAGATGGACGAATTGATCAGAAATAGGCTTTACAAGATGTGTAATAAAAAAACTGCAATGAGGTAAAGGAGCATGTTCTCACCCACTGCAGAGAAGGTAGAAATATTGATAAAAGGTTTCAGGAATTACAAACTAGAAAAACCAGTTTAGAGAGGAACATAAACGACCTGATGGAGCTGAAAAACACACCACAAGAACTTTGTGAAGCATACACAAGTATAGAAAGCCAAATCCACCAAGTGGAAGAAAAGCTATCAGAATTTGAAGACCACCTTACTGAAATAAGACATGCAGACAAGAATAGAAAGAAAATAATAATGAAAAGAAATGAAAAAGCCTTCAAAAAATATGAGATTTCATAAAAAGAACCTATGAGCGAGTGGAGTACCAGAAGGAGATGGGGAGAATGGAAACAAGCTGGAAAGCACACTTGAGTATATTATCCAGAACTTCCCCCACCTAGCAAGACAAGCCAACATGCAAATTCAGAAAATACAGAGAACACCACTTAGATACTCCACGAGAAGATCAACCCAAGACACATATTCATCGGTTTCTTCAAGGTCGAAATGAAGGGCAGCCAGAGGAAAAGACCAGGTTACCTACCAAGGGAAACCCATTAGACCACAGCAGATCTCTCAGCAGAAACTCTATAAGCCAGAAGAGATTGGAGAATAGTATTCAACATTCTTTTTTAAAAAAATATTTTCAACCCAGAATTTGATGTCCAGGCAAACTAAGCTTCATAAGTGAAGGAGAAATAAAATCCTTTCTAGACTAGCAAATGCTGAGGGATTTTGTTACCACCAGGCCTACCCTGCAAGAACTCCTGAAAGAAGCAATAAATATGGAAAGGAAAAACCAGTACCAGCCACTGCAAAAATACACAAAACCATAACAACCAATGACACTATGAAAAACTGCATCAACTAGTGTCCAAAATAACCAAATAGCATCATGATGACAGGATTAAATTTACACAAAACAATACTAACCTTAAATGTAAATGTGATAAATATCCCAAATAAAAGACACAGACTGGCAAATTGGATAATGAGTCAAGGCCCAGTGGTGTGCTGTATTCCGGAGACTCCTCTCACATGCAAAGACACACACAGGCTCAAAATAAAGGGAGAAAATTTACCAAGCAAATAGAAAGGAAAAAAGAAAACGAGGAGATAACAATTCTGTCTCTGACAAAACAGACTTTAATCCAACTAAGGTTAAAAAAAAATAGGGGATTACATAATGGTAAGAAAACCGTTCAAGAAGAAGTAATTATTCTGAATATATATTCACCTAATACAGGAGTACACAGATTCATAAAACAAGTTCTTAAAGACCTACAAAAGACTTAGACCCTTACACAATAATAGAAGGAGACTTTAACACCCTACTGTCAGTATTAGACTGATCAATAAGAAAAAAAATTAACAAGGATATTCAGTACTTGAACTCACCTCTGGATCAAGTGGACCTGGTAGACATCTACAGAATTCTCTACCCCAAATCAACAGAATATAGATTCTTCTCAGTGCCACATGACACTTATTCTAAAATCAACCACATGAATAAAAGTGAAACACTCCTCAGCAAATGCAAAAGAACTGAAATTATAACAGTCTCTCAGACCACAGTGCAATCAAATCAGAACTCAGGATTAAGAAACTCACTCAAAAGCACACAACTGCATGGAAATTGAGCCAACTGCTCCTGAATGATATCTGGGAAAATAATAAAATTAAGTCAGAAATAAAAAGTTTTCTGAAAACAATAAAAACAAAGAGACAGTGTACCAGAATCTCTTCGACACAGCTAAAGCAGTGGTAACAGGAAAAATTATAGCACTGAATGCCTACATCAGAAAGCAAGAAAGATCTCAAATCAACACTGTAATATCACAATGAAAAGAGCTAGAGATACAAGAGTAAACTAATCCAAACACTCGCAGAAGACAAGAAATAACTAAGATCAGGGAAGAGGTAGAGGAGATAGAAACATGAAAAATCCTCCAAAAACTCAACAAATTCAGGAGCTGTTTCTTTGAAAAATTAACAAAATAGATAAACTGCCAGCTAGACTAATCAAGAGGAGGAAGAGAGAAGAATCAAACAGGCACAATAAAAAATGAAAAAAGGGAATATTACCACTGACCTTACAGAAATACAAACTACCATCAGAGAATACTATAAACACCAGTACACAAATAAACTACAAAATCTAGAAAAAAAATGGACAAATTCCTAGATGCATACACCCTGCTAAGACTAAACCAGGAAGAAGTTGAATCCCTGAATAGAACAATAAAAAGTTATGAAAGTGAAGCAGTAATTAATAGCCTACCAACAACAAAAAAGAAAGCCCAGGGCCATATGGATTCACAGATGAATTCTACCAGAAATACAAAGAAGAGCTGGTACCATTCCTTCTGAAAGGATTCCAAACAACTGAAAAGGAGGGACTCCTCCCTAACTCATTTTATGAAGCCAGCATTATCCAGACGCCAAAAACAAGAAGAGACATAACAACAAAAGAAAACTTCAGGCCAATATCCCTGATGACCATTGATGAAAAAATTCTCAATAAAATACTGGCAAACTCAATCCAACAACACATCAAAACAATTTATCCACAGCAAACAAGTTAATCCATTACATAAACAGAACAAAAGACAAAAAACACATGCTTATCTCAATAGATGCAGAAAAGGTCTTTTATAAAATTGAATATCCTTCATGTTAAAAACTCTCAGTAAACTAGGTATTGATGAAACATATCTCAAAATAATGAGCTGTTTATGGCAAATCCACAGAGACTATCATATTAAATAGGCAAAAGCTGGGAGCATTTCTTTTGAAACCAGTACAGGATGAAGATGCCCTCTCTCACCACTCCTGTTCAACATAGTATTAGAAGTTCTAGCCAGGGAAATCAGGCAAGAGAAAGAAATAAAGGGTATTCAAATAGAAATAGAGGAAGTCAAGTTGTCTTTGTTTGCAGATGACATAATTTTCTATTTAGAAAATTCCATCGTCTCAACCCAAAAACTCTTTAAATTGGTAAGCAACTTCAGCCATGTATCAGGAGACAAAATCAATGTGCAAAAATCACTAGCATTCCTTTACACCAACAATAAGCAAACAAAGTCAAATCATGAATGAACTCCCATTTACAATTGCCAAAAAGAGAATAAAATACAGCTAACAAGGGATGTGAAGGACCTCTTCAAGGAGAACTACAAATCACTGCTCAAGAAAACATGAGAGGACACAAATAAATGGAAAAACATCCCATGCTCATAGATAAGAAGAATCAATATCGTGAAAATAGCCATACTGTCCAAAGTAATTTAGAGATTCAGTGCTATTCCCTTTAAGCTACCATTGACATTCCTCGATGAATTAGAAAAAACTATTTTAAATTTTATGTGATACCAATGAAGACTCTGTATAGCCAAGACAATTCTGCATAAAAAGAACAAAGATGGAGGCATCATGCTACCTGACTTCAAACTATACTATAAGGCTATAGTAAACAAAACAGCATGGTACTGGTACCAAAACAGACATAAGAACCAGTGGAGTAGAACAAAGACCTCAGAAATAATGCCACACATCTACAACCATCTGATCTTCGATGAACCTGACAAAAACAAGCAATGGGGAAAGGATCTCCAATCCAGTAAATGGTGCTGGGAAAACTGGCTAGCCATATTTAGAAAACTGAAACCGGACCTCTTCCTTACACCTTATAAAGAAATTAACTTAAGATTGATTAAAGACTTAAATGTAAAACTCAAAACAATAAAAACCCTAGAAGAAAACATAGGCAATACCCTTCAGGACATAGGCATAGGTAAACACTTTATGACAAAAACTCCAAAAGGAATTGCAACAAAAGCCAAAATTGACAAATGGAATCTAATTAAGCTAAAAAGTTTCTACACAGAAAAAAAAAAAAAAAAAGTCATTGGAGTAAACAGGCAACCTACAGAATAGGAGATAATTTTTGCAATTTATCTGTCTGACAAAGTTCTAATATCCAGAATTTACAAGTAACTTAAACATATTTACAAGAAAAAGACACCAACTCCATCAAAAAGTAGACAAAGGATATGAACTGACATTTCTCAATAAAAGATATTTACATGGCCAATAAACATATAAAAAAAAAAAAGCTCAGTATCACAGATCATCAGAGAAATGCAAATCAAAACTACAATGTGACTTGTCAATTCCTCAAGGATCTAGAAACAGAAATACCATTTGACCCAGCAATCCCATTACTGGGTATATACCCAAAGGAATATAAATCGTTCTATAAAAACACATGCACGCATATATTTTTTGCAGCACTATTTACAATAGCAATGAACCCAAATGTCCATCAATGATAGACTGACACAGAAAATGTGGTACATATACACCACGAAATACTACGAGGCCATAAAAAGGAGTGAGATCATGTGCTTTGCAGAGACATGGATGAAGCTGGAAGCCATCATCCTCAGCAGACTCACACAGGAATGAAAAACCAGACACTGTATGTTCTCACTCAAAAGTAGGAGTTGAACGTTGAGAAAACATGGACACAGAGAGTGGAACAACACACACCAGGGCCTGTTGGGGGTCGGGGGTGAAGGGAGGAAACTTAGAGGTTGGGTCAATAGGTTTAGCAAACCACCATGGCACACATATATCTATGTAACAAACCTCCATGTTCTGCACAGGTATCCTGGTTCTTTTTTTTTTTTTTTTTTTAAAGAAAAAATAAAGAGGGAAAATAGAAAAAAAAATGATTACATGTGATTAGTGCAAAAAAATTTTTAAAAACAGCAAAATTTCTGTAAAATTTATTGTTTTAGTTCCTGATAAAAACCATTTGTGGAAAATAAACATATATTATAACATTGCTACTAATGCGTTTGTGTTATTTAAAATGCAGGAAAAAAAAATCAGTTGAATGAAAATGACATTTTTTTTCCTGCTGATACAAGCAAACACTCATGTTTTTTATTTGCAGTTGTCTGTTGTTTATTTTCAGTGGCTTCATGTTAATGTAATATTCAGCTAAGGAATTGTGCTGCTGGCAAATTTTATGTCAGTATTTTCAAAAGGAAAATAAAATAAGAAAAAAGAAATCAATATTCTGCATTCACTAAGAACACACTAATGTATGTTTGACCTGCAGACACCACAAACATACATGTGTACACAAACACATTCAACATATATGTATTTAAGGAGAGAGAAAAAAAGTTATATTTAGTTCTGAAAACAAAACTAACAGCTACTTTTTATTATTATACTTTAAGTTCTGGGGTACATGTGCATAATGCAGATTTGTTAAAAAGGTATACACATGCCACGGTGGTTTGCTGCATCCATCAACCCATCATCTACATTAGCTATTTCTCCTAATGCTATCCATCCCCTGGCCCCCCACCCCAGCAGGCCCCAGTGTGTGATCTCCTCCCTGTGTCCATGTGTTTTCATTGTTCAGCTCCCACTTATGAGTGAGAACATGCGGTGTTTGGCTTTCTGTTCTTTCGTTAGTTAGCTCAGAATGATGGTTTCTAGTTTCATCCGTGTCCCTGAAAAGGATATAAACTCATGCTTTTTCATGGCTACATAGTATTTCATGGTGTATATGTGCCATATTTTCTTTATCTAGCCTAACATTGATGGGCATTTGGGTCGATTCCAAATCTTTGCTATTGTAAACAGTACCACAGTAAACATATATGTGCATGTGTCTTTATAGTAGAATGATTTATAATCCTTTGGGTGTATACTGGATCAAATGGTATTTCTGGTTCTAGATCCTTGTGGAATCGCCACAATGTCCTTCACAATGGTTGAACCAATTTACACTCCCATCAACAGTGTAAAAGTGTTCCTATTTCTTCAGTTCCTCTCTAGCATATGTTGTTTCCTGATTTTCTAATGATCGCCACTCTAACTGGCATGAGATGGTATCTCATTGTGGTTTTGATTTGTGTTTCCCTAATGACCAGTGATGAGCTTTTTTTCATATGCTTCGTGGATGCATGTCTTCTTTTGAGAAGTTTTCATTCATATTCTTCACTCACTTTTTGATTTTTTTTCTTGTAAATTTGTTTAAGTTCTTTATACATTCTGGATATTAGACCTTTGTCATATGGATAGATTGTAAAAATTTTCTCTCATTCTGTAGGTTGCCTGTTCACTCTGATAGTAGTTTCATTTACTGTACAGAATCTCTTTAGCTTAATTAGATCCCATTTGTTAGTTTTGGCTTTTGCTGCCATTGCATTTGGTGTTTAAGTCATGAAGTCTTTACTCACCCCTATGTCCTGAATGGTATTGCCTAGGTTTTCTTCTAGGGTTTTTATGGTTTTAGGTCTTTTTAAGTCTTTAGTCCATCTTGAATTAATTTTTGTGTAAGATGTAAGGAAGGAATCTAGTTTTAGTTTCCTACATATGACTAGCCAGTTTTCCCAACATAATTTGTTAAATAGGAAATCCATTCCCCATTGATTGTTTTTGTCAGGCTTGTCAAAGAGCAGATGGTTGTAGATATCTGGTGTTATCTTTGAGGCCTCTGTTCTGTTCCATTTTTCTATATATCTGTTTTGGTACCAATGTTATGCTGTTTTCGTTACTATAGCCTTGTAGTATACTTTGAAGTCAAGTAGTATGATGCCTCTAGCTTTGTTCTTTTTGCTTAGGATTGTCTTGGCCATGCAGGCTCTTTTTTTGCTTCCATATAAAATTTAAAGTAGTTTTTTTCTAATTATGTGAAGAAAGTCAATAGTAGTTTGATGGGGATAGCATCAAATCTATAAATTACTTTGGGCAGTATGGCCATTTTCACAATATTGATTTTTCCTAACCATGAGCATAGAATGTTTTTCCATTTGTTTGTGTCCTCTCTTATTTCCTTGAGCAGTGGTTTGTAGTTTTCTTGGAAGAAGTCCTTCACATCCCTTGTAAGTTGTATTCCTAGGTATTTTATTCCCTTTGTATTTATTGTGAATGGGAGTTCACTCATGATTTGGCCCTCTGTTGGTTTGTTATTGGTATATAGGAATGCTAGTGATTTTTGCACATTAACTTTTTATCCTGAGACTTTGCTGAAGTTGCTTATCAGCTTAAGGAGATTTTGAGTTGAGATGATTTTTTTTCTAAATATACAATCATGTCATCTGCAAACAGTGACAGTTTGACTTCCTCTTTTCCTATTTGAAAACCCTTAATTTCTTTCTCTTGCCTGATTGCCTTGGCCAGAACTTCCAATACTATGTTGAATAAGAGTGGTGAGAGAGGGCATCCTTGTCTTGTGCCAGTTTTCAAAGCTTTCAGCTTTTGCCCATTCAGCATGATGTTGGCTGTGGATCTGTCATAAATAGCTCTTATCATTTTGAGATACATTTCATCAATACCTAGTTTATTGAGAGTTTTTAGCATGAAGGGATGTTGAATGTTATTGAAGGCCTTTTCAGCATCTATTGAGATAAACATGTGTTTTTTGTCATTGGTTGTTTATGTAATGAATTACATTTGTTGATTTGTGTATGTTGAACCAGGCTTGCATCCCAGGGATGAAGCCAACTTGATCACAATGGATAAGCTTTTTGATGTGCTGCTGGACTTGGTTTGACATTATTTTATTGAGGATTTTCACATCAATAGTTGTCAGGGAATTGGCCTAAAATTGTGTGTGTGTGTGTGTGTGTGTGTGTGTGTGTGTGTGTGTGTGTGTGTTTCTTCCAGATTTTGGTATCAGGATGATGCAGGTCTCATAAAATGAGTTAGGGAAGGTTACCTCTTTTTCTACTGTTTCAGAAGGAATGTTATCAGCTCCTCCTTGTACCTCTTGTAGCATTTGGCTGTGAAACCATCTGGTCTTGGACTTTTTCTGGTTGGTAGGCTACTGATCACTGCCTCAATTTTAGAACTTGTTAATCTATTCAGGGATTCAACTTCTTCCTGGTTTAGACTTGGGAGGGACTATGTGTCCAAGAATTTATCAATTTCTTATAGATTTTCTAGTTTATTTGTGTAGAGGTGTTCATGTTATTCTCTGATGGTAGTTTGTATTTCTGTGGGATCAGTGGTGATAGCCCCTTTATCAATTTACTGCATCTATTTGATTCTTCTCTCTTTTCTTATTTATTAATCTGGCTAGTGGTCTATCTATTTTATTGATCTTTTCAAAAAAACAGTTCCTTGATTTATTGATTTTTTTTAAGGAGTTTTCATGTCTACCTCCTTCAGTTCTGCTCTGATCTTAGTAACTTTTTGTCTTTTGTTAGCTTTTGAATTTGTTTGCTCTTGCTTCTAGTTCTTTTAATTGTGATGTTAGTTTGTCAATTTTAGATTTTTCATGCTTTCTTTTGTGGGCATTTAGTGCTGTAAATTTCCCTCTACACACTGCTTTAAATGTATCCCAGAGATTCTGACATGTTGTGTCTTTGTTCTCATTGGTTTCAGACAACTTCTTTATTTCTGCCTTAATTTTTTTATTTACCTAGTATTCATTCAGGAGCAGGTTGTTTAGTTTTCATGTAGTTGTGTGGTTTTGAATGAGTCTGAATTGTGAGTTCTAATTTGATTGCACTGTGGTCTGAGAGACTGGTTGTTATGATTTCTGTTCCTTTGCCTTTGCTGAGTAGTGTTTTACTTACAATTATGTGGTCAATTTTAGAATAAGTGTGATATGGTGCTGAGAAGAATGTATATTCTGTTGATTTGGAGTGAAGAGTTCTGTAGATGTCTATTAGGTCCATGTGGTTCAGAGCTGAGTTCAAGTCCTGAGTATCCTTGTTAATTTTCTGTCTTGTTGATCTGTCTAATACTGACAGTGAGGTGTTAAAGTCTCTCACTATTATTGTGTGGGAGTCTAAGTCTTTTTGTAGGTCTCTTTATGAATCTGGGTGCCTCTGTATTGGGTTCATATATATTTATGATAGTTAGCTCTTCTTGTTGCATTGATCCCTCTACCATTATGTAATACCCTTATTTGTCTCTTTTGATCTTTGCTGGTTTAAAATCTGTTCTATAAGAGACTAGGATTGCAATTCCTGCTTTTTTATTTATTTTTATTTGCTTGGTAAGTTTTCCTCCATCCCTTTATTTTGAGCATATGTGTGTCTTTGCACATGAGATGGGTCTCCTGAATACAACACACCCATAGGTGTGGACTACTTATTCAGTTGAAGTCTGTGTCTTTTAATTGGAAAATTTATCCCGTTTACATTTAAGGTTAATACCGTTATGTGTAAATTTAATCCTGTTATTATGATGCTAACTGGTTGTTTTTCTCGTTAGTTGATGCAGTTTCTTCATAGTGTCAGTGGTCTTTACAATTTGGTATGTTTTTGCAGTGGCTAGTATTGATTCTTCCTTTCCATGTTTAGTGCTTCCTTCAGAAGCTCTTATAAGGCAGGCCTGGTGGTGACAAAATCTCTCAGCATTTGCTTGTTTGTAAAGGATTTTATTTCTCCTTCACTTATGAAGCTTAGTTTGGTTGGAGATAAAATTCTAGGTTAAAAATTCTTTTTTCTTTTAGTGTTGAATATTGGCCCCTATGCTCTTCTGGCTTATAGCATTTCTGAAGAGAGATCTGCTGTGTTAGTCTGATAGGCTTCTGTTTGTGGGTAACTCAATCTTTCTCTCTAGCTGCCTTTAACATCTTTTCCTTCATTTCAACCTTGGTAAATCTGACAATTACATGTGTTGGGGTTGCTCTTCTCGAGGAATATCTTTGTTGTGTTCTCTGTATTTCCTGAATTTTCATGTTGGCCTGTCTTGCTAGGTTGGGGAAGTTTCCCCGGATAATATCCTGAAGAGTGTTTTCCAATTTGGTTCCATTCTCCCCATCACTTTCAGATATACCAGTTAAACTTAATTTTGGTATTTTCACATAGTCCCATATTTTTAGAGGTTTTGTTTATTCCTTTTAATTCTTTCTTCTCTAATCTTGTCTTCATGCCTAATTTCATTAAGTTGGTCTTCAGTCTCTGATATCCTTTCTTTAAATTGATCGATTCAGCTATAGATGCTTGTGTATGCTTCTTGAAGTTCTCATGCTGTGTTTTTCAGCTCCATCAGGTCATTTAAGTTCCTCTCTAAACTTGTTATTCTGGTTAGCAATTCCTCTTTCCTTTTCTCAAGGTTCTTATCTTCCTTGCATTGCATTAGAGCATGCTCCTTTAGCTCAGAGGAGTTTTTTATTACCCATCTTCTTAAGTCTACTTCTGACAATTTGTCAAACTCATTTTCCAGCCAGTTTTGTTCCCTTGCTGGCAAGGAGTTGTCATCCTTTGGAGGAGAAGAGATATTCTAGTTTTTGGAATTTTCACCCTTTTTGTGCTGGTTTCTCCCCATCTTTGTGGATTTATCTACCTTTGGTATTTAATGTTGGTGACCTTTGAATGGGGTTTCTGAGCGGACATCTTTTTTGTTGATGTTAATAGTATTCTTTTCTGTTTGTTAGTTTTCCTTCTAACAGTCAGGCCCCTTTGCTGCAGGTCTGCTGGAGTTTGCTGAAGGTCGACTCCAGACCCTGTTTGCCTGCGTATCACCAATGGAGGCTGCAGAACAGCAAAGATTGTGGTCTGTTCCTTCCTCTGGAAGCTTGTCTCATAGGGGCACCCATCAGATGCCAGCAAGAGCTCTCCCGTATGAGGTTTCTTTTGGCCCCTGCTGGGAATTGTCTTCCAGTAAGGAGACACAGGGGTCCCGGACCTACTTCAGGAGGCAGTCTGATCTTTAGCAAGGCCCACTGCTGTGCTGGGAAATAGGCTGCACAGAGCCAGCAGGCTGGAATGTTTAAGTCTGCTGAAGATGTGCCCACAGTCATCCCTTCTTCCAGCTGCTCTGTTCCATGGAGATGGGAATTTTATCTATCAGCCCCTGACTGTGTCTGCTGCCTTTTTTTCATAGATGCCCTTCCCAAAGAGGAGTAATCTAGAGCTGTGGAGGGCTTCACTTAGTTGGAACTTCCCTGTGGCTTTGTTTACACTGTGAGGGGAAAACTACCTACTCAAGCCTCAGTAATGGTGGGCACCCCTCCCCCCACCAAGCTCCAGCATCCTAGGTCAACTTCAAACTGCTGTGCTGGCAGTGAGAATTTCAAGCCAGTGGATCTTAGCTTCCTGGGCTTCTTGGTGGTGGGGTCCGCTGAGCTAGACCACTCAGCTCCCTGGCTTCAGCCCCCTTTCCAGGGTAGTGAAAGGTTCTGTCTCACTGGCATTCCAGGTGCCACTGGGGTAAGAAAAAAACAAAACAAAACAAAAAAAAAACTCCTGCAACTAGCTTGGTATCTGCAACAGCATCTCAGTGTTATGCTTGAAACCTGGGGCCCTGGTAGCATAAGCACCCTAGGGAATCTCTTGGTCTGATGGTTGCAAAGACTGTGGGATAGGTGTAGTATCTGGGCTAGGGTGTATGTTCCTCATGGCATAATCCCTTTTCTAGGGGTGGGAGCTCCCCAACTTTTCATGCTTCCTTGGTGAGGTGATGCTCCACCCTGCTTCAGCTCACCTTCTGTGGGCTATGCCACACTCTAACCAGTCCCACTGAGAGGAACCGGCTACTCAGTTGGAAATGCAGAAATCACCCACCTTCTGCATTGGTTTCACTGGGAGCCACAAAACAGAATTATTCCTATTTGGCCAACTTACCAGCACTCACAACTAGTTTTATAAAGTTGGTATTGCTCACAAGCTTTAGTCTTTATTACACTGCTATTTTCTTTTTTTATTTCTCCCTCAGATCTCATTCACCTTTATCATTTCACCTATTACTCTTAGTAACTGACTCCATAATCTTTATCTCAGAACGTGTCTTTTCTCTAAATCATCACCTGACTTCTACACATCTCCATATTGATGCCTCAATAGCATTACAAATAATAATCCAAATGTATAATTTTCCCCTCCTTCCTAGTTTTTTTAACTTCTATTGCTAGAAAGCAGCATAGTTTTTCTAATCATTTAAGCTGTAAACATTTGCTCTGACTCTTGCCTTTATTGTTGGCTGTTCACATGCAAACAGACACACATTATATTGACTCTTCTTTTATAATGGCTACTATCTTATTTCTCTTCCTCATGAGTTCTACTTTATTTTAAATACTTAGTCTTAAATATAGCAACAATTTCCTAAATGAGCTCTATCCAGGCTCTCCATCCCAGACATATCTCGCAAAAATAGCTTTTTCAAACTTAATATTTGCTTAAAAACATTTAGTAGCCCTCCCAATTTTTCTAAGGCCAGTGTCCGAAATCAGGATTGCAGAATTTAAATTCCCATATATTCTGGCTTAGCTATTAATCTTTTAAATTATTATTTTACATTAATTAAAAACAGTATATTGTTTACCATCTCTTACCATATTATAAAAAGAGACTAAAAGGCAAGAAATAAATAAAAATAGAATGCAATAAACAAGAACACAATTTTCAGGCTTTTTCTGTACCTCCTGCTCTGTGTCTTTGCTTATGACATTTCCTACACCAGCAAAACTGTCACTGATCTTTTTGTTGCCCAGCCTATGGCTATTCATATTCAGTAAATGTTCATATACATTGTGATCACTCTCTATTTGATCTTCTCTAGCTCTTTTGTCTCTGTTGCTTGGCAGTTAGAAACTTCTGCCTTGTATTGCAATTATCTCTATTTATTCTTTCATTCCTCATATAGATTGTCTTCTAAAGTCAGCACAAGACATGAAACTTCTTTTCTACCTCTCATGAACCTTAGCCAAATGCTCAACATGTGCTGGTGTTTGATTCTTAAGTATATACTAAAAATTTGCCTTTCTGAAATAGGGTAAACTAGTTGACTGGATTCAATTCTTTATTTTATATATGCCAGTTTGTATGTCTATGTGTAGATGTAGCCCAAATTAGCCTGCTATTTCTATAAATTATAACCTGCAGGGCCATACACCTAGTATCTCTTTGCAGATGGAGTTTCAAACTGTGACTATTTCTTTTAAGCACATCAGTCAAAACCCTGGTTCAGAGTTATTTAAAATGGTTTGCATTATATGATCCTATGAAGGCTTCACATTGCAACTGCTGAGCTTTAAAAACACAAACTGAAAAGAGGGTACAAGGAACTGCCATCTGTCCCCATAAACAATTATCAGCCGGCCATCTGCCCATATACTGGGTAATGATTTTAACGCTGGTAATATCTTACTGAGATACTCTCTCTCTATAGAGCTAAAGAAAGAGAACCCATTAAAAAATGCTGATCCTTCTAGTTGTTGTTTGTGAATGTTTTCTCCCACATAAAAGTTTATCATTTAATTTGTCTCCCTATGCTTTTCACTATAAATTGAAAAGTTATTCTTTGTGACCCATCTGCAAACACCTGGCCCTTGCAAATAGATGCTTCTATCTAAAAATTACCACAAAGTGTTAGTGCAACTATGGATATAATTTAGATCCATTCAAAATGAACCAAAGTATCCAGGACATTATAAAAGAGAGCTAGTAGTAATGGGATTAACGATTAACCTCAGGCTCAAGCTAAGTACTATTAAAAAACCCACATCCAAATGAAAAGCAGTTCCCTTATGCTTCAAAATCCATTCTGCAAAGTTTACAGTCCTTCTGGTGAGTTTATTGTTGCATAGGTACGCACATGCCATGGTGGTTTGCTGTCTCCATTCCCCTGTCACCTACATCAGGCATTTCTCCCAGTGTTATCCCTCCCCAACCTTTCTGACCCTCGCTGTCCCTCCCCTAGTCCCCCACCCCCAACAGACCCCAGTGTGTGATGTTCCCCTCCCTGTGCCTATGTGTTCTCATTGTTTATTTTTCTGTGATGAACATTGAGGTGAAGTAGTATTTGAGTGATAGTGAATAATACTTTAGAGCAGAATCCATCTCCTAAAATATTGGCTAGCCCATAAATACCTTAGAAATTTTCAGATATTAAGTAAAACTTATAAAAAATTATCATTATGCATAATGTGAGCCTTGGTTGTTCTGGATGTGAGAATTTAGGCTGCAAATCTTGTATCTACAAATAAGCATTATCTCCATAGAAACGTCAGGGGCTGATGTTGTTAATGGTTATTAAAACCCTAAGGATCATGCACACTCATTTAGAAAATGGCCTGCTTCTTTGACTTGGCAAATTGCACTAGGCAATGAGTAAAATCAAGCTGAAGTTTAGATCTAAAAATTAGTTAACAATGTAAGATTTTATTTCTAATTCTAAATAAATAAATGAGAAAAAATATTAATGACCATTCTTACAGAAAAAAATAATTGAGACTTTATTATTGTTGCTTTAAAGTATATGTAATTTTTTTTCTCTGCATCTGACAGATTTAAGTACGTGGATATTGTCATTTATACTATAACAATCATAATAATGTTGTTTAATAATAGAAAGCATAAAATCTTCATGTCATTGAAACTTTCATTTGCAATCTTTGCTGTCTATTTTTACTACATCTTTTCTGGAATTAACAGAAAACTATTTGTGATGATCTTGACAGTTCAGGTGCAAAAAAGATATTAAAAAGGCAGATATTACTGTCACTGCTCCTCTATGGGTATGAAAAGATAATGAGTGAATCTGCTAAAAGAAACAATGTGGGAGGGGGAATCTATTGGTGGCAACTACTTTATTCACTAATGTCAATTGATAACACATCCCTACCAGCTAATTCTGTAACCTGCTAAGGAGTTTTGCTAGAGAAAGGAATCCTTCCGGGCTCACTCACTGCAGGGCATTTTTCTGTTAGATTCCTGCAGCTATTGTTCTTTTATGTAGCGGGTCTGCCTCTATAAAAGCTTCTGAGAAAGTTCTTGATAAAACAATGAAGAAAGTGAAGCAAATGATAAAAAGCCAAGCAGGTGTGAGTTCTTGTACTAGATCTTTTACAAATTAGATATGTGAGCCTTACAAGTCATATGGCTTCTCCTACTGTCCTCCACCTTATCTCTAAACTAAAAGATTTGGACTAAACTACAGGATCTCTACTAGTTCTTTTACTTTATGAGTCTAGAATTATGTTTTAATTTACTCTGGCTTGAATATTTTCAATCTCCATTTTTGACTTCCTCCTTCTGTTCTAATTTTTGAAGTATTTTGAAATATTTTTGAAGTATTTTTTTCTTACCGTCTAAGGAAATAAAATAGAATGGATCCCTGAATAAGTAATTTTCTAGATGGAAAAAATTTAAGACAAAGGAGGAGAGAAGAGTAATGTCGTAGAAGGCCTGTGAGAAAGGCACTTTGAGAAATACAGGCATGTTTAAAAGTCAAATAAACATGACAATTTCTGCTGTTCTATGTAAGGGCATTCTGAATGGAGACTGAGTTAATTTTCTGGAAATAGTCTAAGGGAAATTTCACATTCTTCTTTCACTGGCTCATATGTTTAGCATTAAATGTCAGTATTGAGTGGCTACAATACTGCTAGATAAATACTGAATTATTTATAAAAAGATTTGATGGTCACGAGAACAAGAAAAAATAAACCAATAAACAGTGATACCGTTTTCTTCCATTTCTATATTTCTTTTCCATTGCTTGTGGAGATACATTGCTCTTTACCTAATGCCAAATCCACCACTCATGTTTAAAAATTTCAGCATCACTCTGATTTCATTTATACTAAAAAAGAAAATGCAGACTAATTGCAACCCTACCAGTAAAGTGATTCAACCCTAGCAATCAAAAAGAATAATCAAAACAAATGTCCACTGGAATGGACAGATATGGGTAAGGTTAAGTCATATAAAACATTCCATTTAATCTTTCATCAATTTTGAATACCAGCATAATATTCATTAAGTTGGACGTTTTCTCTCAAGATATTTAAAGAGGCCTAACTCACTTTTCTTTGGCGTAGGAGCTCATGTCCTTTGATATTTCATAGTTTTGTATTTCTTAAGTAAGTTATTAGAATGTCCTTATTATTTTTCCTATTTATATTATTTTTTTGTAATCATAGCTACAATGTCCTGATAAAAATATTTAATTTCATAAAAGGAAAAATGTCACAGAAAAAAACTTAATCTATTATAGATTCTTCCCTCAAAGTAATAAATTTCTATTTTAACTTTTATTTTCATTTCAAAGGTACATGTGGAGGTCTGTTATATGAGTAAACTGCGTCACTGGAATTTGGTGTATAGATTATTTTGTCACCTAGGTAGTAAACATACCAGCTGATAGGTAGTTTTCTGATATTCTCCCTCCTCCCACCCTCCATACTCAAGTAGGCCCCAGGGTCTACTGTTCCACTCCTTGTGTTCATGTGTTCTCATTTTTCAGCTCCCACTTAAAAGGGAGAACATGTGGTATTTGGTTTTCTGTTCCTGCATTATGCATTAGGATAATGACATCCAGCTCCATCCATGTTGCATCAAACATGTGCATATATCTTTGTGGTAGAATATTTAATTACGTAAAATTTATATTCCTTTGTATATATACCCAATAAGAGCATTGCTGAGTTGAATCCGAATTATGGTTTCTGTTTGTTTGTTTTCTTGTTTTGGAGACAGGGTCTCACTCAGTCACCCAGGCTGGAGTGCACTGGTATGATCTGGCTCACTGCAACCTCTGCCTCCCAGGCTGAAGCAATCCTCCCACCTAAGCCTCCAAAGGAGCTGGGACTGCAGGATTGCACCAGCATGCCAGCCTAATTTTTGTATTTTTTGTAGAGTCAGGGTTTCAGCATGTTTCTCAGGCTGGTCTAGACCTAAGCAATTCACCCGTTTTAGCCTCCAAAAATGTTGGGATTATAGGTGTGAGCTACCATTTCTAGCCATAGTTCTAAGTTCTTTGAGGAATCTTCATACTGCTTTTCACAGTTAAAAGTGAATTAATTTACATTCCCACTGGTAGTGTATAAGCTTTCTTTTCTCTCCATAACCTCACCAGCATCTGCTATTTTTTTAACTTGTACATAATAGTAATTCTGACTGGTATGAGATGGTATCCCATGCAGTTTTGATTTGCACTTCTTTCATGATTAGTAATGTTGAGCATTTTTTTATGTTTGTGGGCTATATGTATGTCTTCTTTTGCAAAGTGTCTGTTCATGCCCTTTGCCTGCTTTATAATAGCATTGTTTTTAGCTTATAAATTTAAGTTTCTTATAGACCCGTTATTTCATCTTTGTTGGATGCCTAGATGCAAATATTTTTTTCCCATTCTGTAGGTTGTCTATTTATTCTGTTAATAGTATCTTTTGTTGTACAGAAGCTCTTCAGTTTAATTAAGTCCCGTTTGTCAAATTTGTTTTTGTTGCAATTGCTTTTGGCATCTTTATCATGAAATCTTTACCATGTCCTATGTCCAGATAACCTATTTCCTAGGTTATTTCAGCATTTTTTTTTAACAGTTTTAAGTTTTGCATTGAATCATTAATCCATCTTGAGTTGATTTTTCTATACGATTTAAGGAAGTGGTCCTGCTTATGCCTAGCCAGTTATCCCAGCACCATTTATTGAGTAGAGAGTCCTTTCCACATTGCTTACAAAATGATAAATTTCTATTTGCACTTGCGAGTCTTATTTCCCTTTCCTTTATATCATGTAAAGGACACTAAAACTTTCCAAGACTTTTATTTATATTTATAATTCCAAATGGAGATAATCTTTATCATGTTTGGTGCTAAAATATGAATTAATTTTTAAGTAAATTCTTGTTATTTGCTTTAATATTTTGTGTGTACCATTCCATATATTGAGCATTATTAAGTTACATGTGCAATTTACTAGAATGACTAGATGTTTTGGGGTTCTGTAGATTTTATCATAGAGACACAATTCTAGACTGCTTTATGTTATTTTATATTTAATTCACAGAACCTTAAAAGCATTATGGTGCCAGAGGAGAAATTTATGAGTAGTGAACAGAGAATGTCAGGTTCTCCAAATGACAGCTCAAACAATTCATCTAATATTTTTCAAGGGAGTTAGGTGTGCATGTCACTCTCAACTGAGGACCACAGTCATATTGTCCTATATTTTCCAGTAGAGGTATTCTCATAAATGAGACCTGCCACTGAATCAAAGATCTCCTAACTCAGAATATTGTAATTTTACTTTGATACTCTCTTCTTCACCTCTTCATTTGTCCAGTCTCAAATCTAGTTAGTTCCCAAGATCACTTCTGCATAGATTATTTCTTATGTTTTCTGTAGTGAACAAGACTTAAAAAAGCCTCATCTCCTATAGTTTATAGTGATGTCACTATGTCTCTCATTTCATAAACTGTACCATCATTCTGGTCTAGATACTTTTGGGTCCTACATGCAGAGCAGAAATAAATGAATTCAAAATGAAGCAAACAATACAAAAGACCAATAAACCCAAGGTGTTTTTTAAAATTATGAACTATATTGATAAATCTTTAGCTACACTGACTAAGAAAAAAAGATCAAAAGCCTAAATATATAAAATCAGAGATTAAAAAGGAGACATTACAACTGGTACATCAAAATTCATAGCATAATTGGTGGCCACTATGAGCAACTATATACCAATAAATTGGAAAATCTAGAAGAGGATTAATTCCTAGACACTTAAATTCTACCAAGTTTAAATCATGAAGAAATCCAAAACTTGAACAGACCAGTAACATGTAATGAAATTGAAACTATAAGAAAAATTCTTCCAGCAAAGAAAGGCCCAGGAACGAATGACTTTACTGCTGAGATTTACTAAACATTTCAAGATTTACTAAATATTTACTAAACATTTATTAAACTGAAAGTAGGATAGGCATTAGTTCTTCTTTAAATGTTTAGTAAATCTCAAAAAATAGAGAGGGTGGGAATACTTCCAAACTTTCTATAAGGACAATATTCTTTTCCCTGCTACCAAAACCAGGCAAAGATATATCAGAAATAGGAACGTATAGGCAAATATCACTGATGAATATTGATGCAAAAAAAAACTCAAGAAAATACTTGCAAGCTGAATTCAAAAACACATTGAAAAAGTCATTTATTTAGAACAAGTGAAATTTATCCCAGGGATGCAAGGATGGTTCAGCATACATGTATAAATATATTATATTCACAGAGTGAAGGACAAGAACCATATGACCATTTAAATTGATGCTGAAAAAGCATTTGATAAATTTCAACATTCCTTCATCATAAAAATCCTCAAAAAATTGGGTACAGAAGAAACATACCTCAACATAATGAAAGCCATATACAACAGATATTATATTATAGCTAGTATAATATTGAATGGAAAAATACTGAAAGCTCTTCATCTAAGATGAGGACAATGGCAAGGATACCAATGTTTACTACTGTTATTCAACATAGTACTTAAGTTATAGCTAGAGCAAGCATGCAAGAGAAAGAAATTAAGGGTGTCCAAACTGGAAAGGAAGAAGTCAAATTATCCTTATTAGTAAATATGTTCTCATATTTGAAAAAACCTAAAGACTCCATGAAAAATTATTAAAACTTGATCAATTCAGTAAATTCAGAATAGAAATTAACATACAAAAATCAGTAGCATTTCTATATGCCAACACTGAACTGTCTGAAAGACATCAAGAAAATAATCTCATTTATAATAGCTACAAGTAAAATATCTATGAGTTAACCAGAGAAGTGACAGATCTCTACAATGTAAACTATAAACATTGATGTAAAAAAATTTAAGAAGACACAACAATTTGGAAAGGTATTCTACATTCATGAATAGGAATAATCAATATTTGATTAAAATGTCCATACTACACAAAATAATTAAGAGAGTTAATGCAATCCTTATCTAAATAACAATGATATTTTTCTAAAAATAGAAAAAATAATTCTAAAATTTACATAAAACCGCAAAATACCCAGAATAGCCAAGGCTATCAGAAGTAAAAAGAACAAAACCAGAGGAATCACCTTACCTGCCTTTATACTGCAGAGCTATAGTAACCAAAGCAGCATGGTATTGGCATAAAACAGACACATAAGTCAGTGGGACACAATAGAGAACCGAAAGGTAAATTCATACATCTACAATGAATTAATTATTGACAATGTGCCAAGAACATATATAGAGGAAAGGATAGTCTGTAATTAATGATGCTGCAAATGCTGGATATTCACATGTAGAAGAATCAAACTGAAATCCTTTCACTCATCAGATAGAAACAATAAATCAAAATTTATTCAAAACTTAAATGTAAAGCCTCAAACTGTGAAACTACTAAAAGAAAAATTGGGGGAAACTCTTCAGGACATGGGACTGGGTGAAGATTTACTGAATAGTGTTCTACAAGCACAGGTGATCAAAGCAAAAATGGACAAATGGGATCCCATCGAATTAACAAACTTCCATACAGCAATGGAAACTATGAAGAAAGTAACAAGACAGCCCACAGAATGGGAAAACATATTTGCAAACTACCCATATGACAAGAGATAAATAACCAGAATATATATAAAAGGAACTCAAACAACTATATAGGGAAAAAATCTATTAATTAAACATGGGCAAAAGATCTGAGTAGATATTTCTCAAAAGAAGACCTACAAATGGCAAGTGACTAAATAAAAAGATGATCAACATCGTTAATCATCAGAGAAATGCAAATGAAAATGACAATATCTTCTGACCCCAGTAAAAATGACTTTTATTCAAAAGCCGTTTTATCAGGCAATAGCAAATGCTGGTGAGAAAGTGGAGAAAAGGAATCATTTGTACACTGTTAGTGGGAATGTAAATCAGTACAACCAGTATGGAGAACAGTTGGCAGGTTCTTTAAAAAAAAAAAAAAATAGAGCTACCATATTATTGAGCAATCCCACTCCTAGGTATATACCCAAAAGAAAGGAAACCTATATATTAAAAAGTTCTGCACTCCCATGTTTATTGCAGCACTATTCACAACAGCTGAGATTTGGAAGCAATCCACATATCCATCAACAGATTAATGGATAAAGAAAATGTGTTATTTACACAAAATGGAGTATTATTCACTTATTAAAGAGAATGAGATTCTATCATTTGCAACAACATGGATGAAACTGGGGGTTATTATGTTAAGTGAAATAATACAGTCACCTAAAGACAGACTTTGTATGCTCTCATTTATTTGTGGAAGCTAAAAGTTATAATAATTGAATTCATGGAGATAAAGAGAGGGTTGGTTACCAGACACTGGGAAGGGAAGGGTAGTGTGGGAGTGGAGGAGGGAAGTTGGGATGGTTAATCAGTACCAAAAAAATAGTTAGAAAGAATGAATAAGACTTCATATTTGCTAGCCCAACAGTGTTACTATAGTCAAAAACAATTTAATTGTACATATTTAAATAACTAAAAGAATATAATTGGATTGTCTGAAACAAAAAGGATAAATGCTTGAGGTGATGGATACCCAGTTTACTCTGACATGATTATTACATATTGCATGTCAGTATCAAAATATTTTATGTAAAATGCAAATATATACAGATATTATGTATCCACAAGAAAAGTAAATAAAAAGAAAAGAAATCTAGAATCTTCCTAGTCATCTCTATTTGCTAATTCCTCAGAAAGACATGCAAAATTTGTATTCTGATTTTGCTTGATATAAGCAGCAAGCCTATTCATACTGAGTGATCTCATCTAGAAACTACCTTTACCTCCAGTCCCAGTCCCTTAGTGGGCCTCCTCCAGGCAATTTTTTAGCTAAGAAGCACTAGAAGTTTGTCTTTACCTTCCCACTCCTCCTCAACTAACAACTCTTATAAGCACCAGGAAGCACTTATGTAAATAGCTCTTCATCAGATTCCATCTTGAAACAGAATTGTTATGATTCCAAATCCATTTCCCTGCCCACTTCCTAACATATGTCTTTAATTTCACTTATCTGAGAGCACCATGAGTAAGCATGCTGTTTTGCAGATAAACTTGTGTAAGAGGATTAGAAAATTATATTTTGTCTTAGAGAAGTTAAAAGTTGCAGAGAAGACTTTCCTCAAATTTTCAAATAGCTTCACTCTTTCCGCCTTTTTACTAATTTAGTTCAACAATATGTTAAATTGTATGTATTTTATTTATATGATTTACTGTAACTGTTTCTATACTCATAATTTTCTTAATATCTAGCTCAGAATAAAGGAAATTTGTTAAGTTCTGTCTCATAGATTAAGAGAGAACCTGGTTAGAAATTTCCAGCATCTTACTGAACCAAGAACTTTCACTAAATTAAGAGATTAGTTGTAAGCTATTTTCATGTGTTACCACTTCAACTGGTAAAAAGTAGGGAAAATATTAGTACATTCACCGATTGTTTGGTATATACAATGTCAACTAGTCAACTTAATAGAAAATATAAGTGGCACATATCTACTTGTATTTTAGGAAACAGATATGTGAGGAAAGTGAGATTACTAATTGGAATCAGGTGAAAATTTTCAATAAACTGTTTAAGAAAAGCAACAGAAATATTTACTTTCAAACCTATCTGTTTAGTAACAGGGATTCATTTTTTAACTTTATTTTAGGTTTGGGGGTACATGTGAAAGTTTGTTACATAGGTAAACGTGTCATGGGGGTTTGTTGTACAGATAATTTTATCACTCAGTTACTAAGTCCAGTACCCCATAGTTACCTTTTCTACTCCTCTCAAGTAGACCCCAGTGTCTGTTGTTTCTTTCTTTGTGTTCATAAATTCTTATAATTTAACTGTCACTTGTAAGTGGGAACATGTGGTATTTGGTTTTCTGTTCCTGTGTTAGTTTGCTAAGGATAATAGCCTCCAGCTCCATCCATGTTCTGCAAAAAGATGTGATCTTTTTTCCTTTTTATGGCTGCATAGTATTCTGTGGTGTATGTTAACCACATTTTATTTATTCAGTCTGTCATTGAGGGACTTTAGGTTGATTCCATGTCTTTCCCATTGTGAATAGTGCTGCAGTGAACATTCACATGCATGTATCCTATGGTAGAATGCTTTCTGTTTCTCTGGGTATATACCCAGTAATGGGATTGCTGGGTCAAATGGTAGTTCTACTTTTAGCTCTTTAAGGAATCACGATACTGCTTTCCACAATGGTTGAACATATTTTACACTCCTACCCCCAGTGTATAAGTGTTTCCTTTTCTCTGCAACCTTGCCAGTATCTATTGTTTTCTTTACCTTTTCATAATAACCATTCTAACTGATGTGAAATCATATCTAATTGTGGTTTTGATTAGCATTTCTGTAATGATTAGTAATATTAATTTTATATATATATTTGTTGGCCACATGTATTTCTTCTTTTGAGAAGTGTCTGTTCATGTTCTTTGCCCACTTTTTAATGTGGTTGGTTGTTTTTTTTTTCTTTGTAAATTTAAGTTCTTCATAGAAGCTGGATATTAGACCCTTGTCAGATGCATAGTTTGAACATATTTTCTACTATTCTTTAGGTTGTCTGATTACTCTGTTGATATTTTCTTTTGCTGTGCAGAAGCTTTTAAGTTTAATTAGATCCTGCTTGTCAATTTTTGCTTTTTTGTGATTGCTTTTGTTGTCTTTGTTGTGAAATTTTTGCCCATTCCTATGTCCAGGATTTTTAACTGGAGAAACATACAGTGAATGAGGGGAACTGCAAACATAGTGTCCAGCTACATCACAAAGATTGATTGGGTATGTTAATCAATGCAAAGATTTTCAAACATGTCTACTAATTGTAATGGATAGATATATAAATGATGGAAATTCTCAAATTGTATTTTAAACTCATTCATATTCAAGTTAAAAGTGTTAAATTATAGTTGTAAATCTGCTACTTACTTGAATAAAATGTATTACTTATTAGTATTCTAAAAAAGTATTTAACTATAAATTTTATTTTCATTCTGAAATGGGTCTCGGGAAGAGCACTATAATATTCTAATCATCAACACAGTTTCATTGTTCATTATAATTTTAATTTATCAATTAAACTAAATACATAAGAATGTGTTATCATTACGTACAGATATGTCCTGAGTACTGAGAGTGAGTGAAAGGAAAGCCACACAGATAGCAAGACATAGCTCTTGCCTTCCAAAAACTTACAGCTTATTAAAAGGGACAGTCAACTCACTGTGATAGAAAGCAGTATGAAAGAAATGTCATAAAAGAGAGTAAGAAACATGATATTGGATTAACTTCCGTTTTGTAATAAAGTTAATTGTGTATATCTTATCCTCATAATACTAGAGTCTATACACTTTGAGGAAATAAGACGGATATTGTACTTTTAATTTCCAACAGTGCCTTTTTTGTAGCTGGTGGTTAGTAAATATACATTGAATTGTAAACCATAATTTAATAGTGTGTGTTTGAAACAGGTCCATAGTAATGCTACTATCTGTGGATTAGTTAAAAATTCTAAGATTTTTATTTGAATGTTCAGAAAAATAAACAAGTAAATATATTACCTGTATTAGTCTGTTTTCATGCTGCTGATAATGACATACCCAAGACTGGGTATTTTATAAAGAAAAAGAGGTTTAATGAACTCACAGTGTAGCTGGGGAAGCCTCACAATCATGCTGAAAGGTGAAAGGCACATCTTACATGGCAGCACACAAGACAGAATGAGAACCAAGAGAAAGGGATTTCTTTTTATAAAACCATCAGATTTCATGCAATTTATTCACTACCATGAGAACAGTATGGGGGAACCACACCCATGATTCAGTTATCTCCCACCAGGTCCCTCCCACAACATGTGGAAATTATGGGAGCTACAATCCAAGATGACATTTGGGTGCGGACACAGCCAAACCATATCATTACCTTTTGAAACACTTTTTAAGACATAAGTAGGAAAAAATTAAAAAGCATGAAATTAATTGCCACCACTCAATATTTAGCTACTTTCTCTGTCTAGACCTCAGTTTTTCCAGTAGTGTCCATCAAGTTCTAGTATTGTGTGATTCTTCCCTTGACTATATTTTCTCCACAAAATACTTCTTCATTTCCCTGCTGAGAAAATTTTCTCAAAATCTGGATAACATTCAGTACTATCTTAAAATAGTAAATAATATGCCTCACCTCCTAGTCTCATCATCCCATTTCAATTGAGTTTTCTTATCACCACTCTACTTAATCTATTCTTGTAAATGTTAACAATGACCTCCATTTTATTAAATCAAATGGTTACCTCTCTGTTCTCAACTTCTAAATCTCTAAACAGCATCCAGTAAATTGTGGACCATTATATCATTCTTTAAATTCAGTATTCATTTGGTCTCCATGACACCATGCTCTTTTGCTTTTCCTTCTAGTTTTCTGGATTCTTCTCTGATTCCTCTTTTTAGTCCTGCCTCTTCGATTGAGTGACTCACACTTATTCATGGAATGTCTGCTAATTTACATCTGCACTTTTAAAATATAATTAATTTTTTAAATTGACTAATAGCAATTGTATATGTTTATCATGTAAAACCTGTAGTTATGAAATGTGCATACATTGTGGAGTGGCTAAATAGAGCTAATTAGCATATATATTACCTCACATACTATTATTTTTGTGATAAAATCTACTCCCATGTTCGCTGCTGCATTATTCACAACAGTCAAGATATGGAATAAACCTAAACGCCCATTAATGAATGAACAAAGAAAATATATATACACAATGAATATATATACATATATGAAAATGTATATACACATATGAAAATATATATACACTATACCATGTTGTATTGTAGATCTTTTCAATTTATTCCCACTGTCTAACTGAAATTTTGTATTATTTGACTAATATCTTCTCAAGTCTCTATTCACAAGCACCTGAAAACCACCCTAATACTTTCTGCTTCTGTGACTTTACCTTTTTAAGATTCCACATATAAATGACATTGTGAAGTGTTTGTCTTTCTGTGCATAACTAATTTATCTTAACAGAAATTTTAAGTTCTATAGGTTTATCCATGTTGCTGCAAATGACAAGATTTCCGTATTTTAAAGGCTAACATGTATTTCATTGTGTGTATATATTTTCTTTATCCATTCATCTGTTGATGGACATTTAGGTTTATTCTCTATCTTGACTATTGTGAATAACACTGGAATGAACATGGTAGTGCAGATTTCTCTTCAAAATATTGATTTCATTTGTTTTTGAATATATATGTCATAGTGAAAATATGGGATCATACAATAGTTCTATTTTTAAATATTGAGAAATTTCTGTACTGCTTTCCATAATAGATCTACTAATTTACATTCCCACCAAGAGTGAGCAAGGACTCTCTTTTCTCCACATTCTCACCAACACATCTTTTCCATCTTTTTCATTATAACTATTTCAAAAGGTGGGAGGTGATATCACATTGTGGTTTTAATTTGCATTTACACAATAATTAGAGATGTTGAGCATTTTTAAAAATACAGCTGTTGGCCATTTGTATGCCTGTTTTCAGAAATGTCTATTCAGGTCCTTTGGCCATTTTTTTTTTTTGAGTAATTTGTTTTCTTACTCTTGAGTTGTTTGAGTTTCTTATAAATTCTTAGGTACTAACCCCTTATCAGATATATAGTTTATAAATATTTTCCCCATTTTATAGGTTGTCTCTTCAGTCTGTTTCCTTGGATACTCAGAAGTTTTTTAGTTTATTGTAGTCATGTCTGTCTACTTTTGCTTTTGTTGCCTGTGCTGTTGGAGTGAGGTCCAATAAATTATTGTCCAGACCAATGCAATCAGCCTTCTTCTTTAAGTTTTCTTCTAGTAGCTTTACAGTTTCAGGTCTTGTGTTTAAGTCTTTAATCTATTATATTTGTTTTTTTTTAAATATAATATGATATAAGACCCTTAGTTTATTCTTCTTTATATGGATATCCAGTTTTCCCAATAATATTTATTTAAAAGACAGCTTTTCCTATACCATGTTGTTGCAACTTTAGTTGAAAATCAGTAAACCTTAATTATATGGATTTATTTTTGGGTTTTCTGTTTTGTTCTATTGATATATGTGCCTGTTTTAATGCCAGTACCATGCTGTTTTAATTTCTATTATTTTATGGTATATCTTAATTATATATTAAGTATATATTTTATAGTTATATATTAAGTCAGGTAGTGTAATATATTCAGCTTTACAATTTTTGCTCAAGGTTGTATTGACTACACAAGGTTTTTGTGGTTCCATACAATTTTTTTTTAATAGAACAAGATTATATTTCAATATACAGCTTCTGTATAACTAAAAAATAAAACACCACAGTAAAATGAATTAGAAATAAACACATTTTCAATTCTAGACAAAATGTTAACATCTTTAATCATAAATGAACTCTTCAGAAATCAGTACAAAGAGACTAACATTACAAGCTTTTCTATTTGGGTAAAAATTTTTACTGGAATTTTGATAGGAATTGCATTGAATCTATAGATTGCTGTGGGTAGTAATGACATTTTGACAATATTAATTCTTTCAAAATATTAACATAGGATAGCTTTCTTTTAGTTGTGTATTCTTCCTTTTCTTCCATCAGTGTTTCATAGTTTTCAGTATATATGTCTTTCACTTCCTTGGTTAAATATATTGATAAGTGATTTATTATAATTTTTTTTAGCTTTTGTAAATGGGATTTTCTAATTCTTTTTTTAAAAAAGAATTCATTGTTAGTGAATAGAAAAACTACTAATGTTTGTAAGTTCATTTGTATTATTTAACTTTACTGCATTCATTTAATAGTTCTAATGGTTTTGGGAGCTGTTTTTAAGGATTTTCTGCATATAAGAACAGGTCAACTGCAGACCCAGAAAGCTTAATTTCTTAATTTCTGACTTGGAAGCTTTTTATTTATTTTTATTACCTAATTGCTCTAAGAATTCCAGTACTATATTGAACAGAAGTAGTGTGAGTGGGTGCCCTTATCCTGTTTCTTATTTTAGAAAAGAACATTTAAATTTTCACCATTGTATATGATGTTAGCTGTCAGTTTATCCTATATGGCCTTAATGGTGTTAAGGTATCTTCCTTCTATACATGATTGTATTAGTCAGGGTTCTCTAAAGGCACAGAAAGAACAGGATAGATGAATACATGAAGGAGTGCTTATTAGAAAAATTGACTCACATGATCACAAGGTGAAGTTCCACAATAGGCTAACTTCGAGCTGAGGAGCCAGGAAACCAGTCTGAGTCCCAAAACCTCAAAAGTTGCAAAGTCCAGAGTGCAGCCTTCAGTCTGTGGTCAAAAGCATGAGAGCCCCTAGCAAATCACTGATGTAAATCCAAGAGTTCACAAGCTGAAAATCTTGGTGTCTGATATTTGAGTGTAGAAAGGACCCAGTACAGGAGAAAGATGGAGGCCAGAAGACTCAGCAAGTCTGCTCTTCCCATGCCTGCTTTTTATGCTGACAGCAGATTAGATGGTGCCCACTCAGATTGAGAGTAGGTCTGCCTATCCCAGTCCACTGAATCAAATGTTAATCTCCTTTGGCATTACCCTCACAGACACCCAGGAACAATTCTTTGCATTCTTCAATCCAATCAAGTTGACACTCAATATTAACCACCACAAGTCTACACTTTGTCAACTTGAAGCCATACACATCTTCTGAGATCATATATAATCTTCAAATAATGAAAATAATAAGGTCATAATTATACCTATCATATTACAATTATCATTCTTACAAATCGAAGCACAGTAATCCTTAACCTACGTGTTGTTACATAAAGTTAAGAACATATAAATGCTAATATGAAGTCAATAAATCTTACATCACATGATAAAGGAAATAAATGAAGATATTTTCTTATTACAAGTGTATACATGTGCAAACTTGTTATTAACAAAATAAGGAAGAAATATTCATGACAGCTATATTTCTTGTTTCTTCAACTGGTCTCATTGTCATAGTTAGTATTGATGATACCTTCTACTACTCATTCTGTATTCCCTTTACCTTCAGCAAGCACCTCAGCAGATGATGGTTTTTTACCTGGTAGAGTGACACAAGCATTCATTTCTGAAAGGTCTGGGCCATTTGTAGTTCTGCCTGGATTGGGCTTTTGTAGTTTCCCATTGACCTTAATCACAGGGCATAATAATGCTAACAGATGAACTAAGGAATCTCCTGTAGGCCATGCATACTCTGCCATTACCTCTATCGTGGAGTAGAGAATGGCTTTATCTTGATAGTCTGGGTCAATTGCCCGAGCCAACACTGTAATTCCCTTCTTAGACTGTTGACTTAAAGGTAGAAGGATCCCAAAGTGTCCAGGTGGCAATCTTAACTTCTAGCTTAATGGAATCATTGTCGCATCTCCTGGTGGCAGTTTTCCTCCCTCTGGAAACTGCCAGCCAACAGAACGTAATGTCATGGGAAAAGGAAGCAAAAATTTAGTTAGTAGGTAACTAGCGGTGAATGGTGAATGGTGTCACTTTCACTTCCATCCCTTGATTCCCGGACCTGTGAATCCTGGCTATAGGAGAAACAGTACCATATATTGGAGGCTGATTCAGAGCATAAACAGCCTTCTGGAGAACTTTTCCCCAACCCTGCAAAGTATCGTTAATTACTTGGCATTGTAATCATGACTTCGAAAGGCCACTGCACTGTTCTGTCAATCTCGCTGCTTCAGAATGATGGAAAACATGGTGAGACCTGTGAATTCCATAAGCATGAGTGTACTGCTGCATTTCTTTAGCCATAAAGTGAGTGCCTTGGTCAGAGACAATGTTATGTGGAATACCATGACAGAGGACAAAGCATTCCATGAGTCCTTGGATGGTAGTCTTGGCAGAAGCATTGTGTACAGGATAGGCAAACCCATACCTGGAGTAAGTATCTATTCCAGTGAGGACAAAGCACTACCTTTTCCATGATGGAAAAGGTCCAATATAATCAACCTCTTACCAAGTACCCGGCTGATCACCCTAAGGAATGAAGCCTGGAGCTTGGTGCTTTGTGAATTATCCTGGAGCTTGGGTCCACAGAGGCAATCCCAGAAGCTGGGTATGTTGTGCTGTCCTGAAAACGGGCTCTGTAAAGGTTGGCCTGAAACCTGGTTCCACAGGGGCAATTGTGGAGCCTAGGAATTTGAGGACTGGCCCAGTGATGGGGTCTATGAGGATGGCCTTTAACCTTTGGTCTGCTTAACAAGGCCTCAACCTTAGGTTTGCTCAAGCATTAGCTGCAGGGGCTAGCCTGGATTATGCGGCTGAAAGGATAGGCCTGGTACTGGGGAGGTTTGGAGACTGTGATCATGGGTTCCGTTCTGTTGCATTAGTCCAGAGACACTGACTTGGCATTTGTGCAGTCCTGAAGCCCAGGGCTGTATGGAGCAATCTGTCTCTGATCTTGTCTGAAACCTTTGTTGGGCATAGATAGTTTGGGGTCACAGGGTTGACCTGGTGCTGGATGGGTCTGGAATCTATGTTTAGGGACCAGCCTGGAGGCTATGTCAATGTGTGCTGGCCTGAGGACTACAGTTATATAAGCTGGCCTAAATAATAAGGTGGGTCTGAAGCCCGGGGTCATGTAGGCCATCCTGGTGCTGGAAGTGGTCCATAGTCCAGAGCCAGTAGGGCTGTCCTGGAGGTAGTCTAAAGATAGGCATAGAGTCAGAATCTGTGTGTGCTGGCCTGCTCCTGGGGCTGGCCCAGCACTACTGGGTACAGCCTAGCAGTGGGGCAGGCCCACAGACCATGTCTGTCAGGCACGCCTGGAGCCTGAAGTTATGGGATCCAGCCTGCTGATGAAGCCTCAGTTCATGGGTACTTGCCTGAAACTTGGGGCCATTGGGGCTTTCTCAGCACTGTATCTTACTGGGATGGAGCTAATGTTGAGGTCCAAGGCAAAGTCTCATGCTCCTTTCCTTTCCCTTCCCCAAAGAGGGGGAATATCTCTCTTTATAATGCAGTGCTTTGGAGAAGTAAGGTGAGTAATGTAAAACTTCTCTTTCTACTATTTTCTATGTGTCTTTTCTTATTTCTGTGCTACACCCAGTTATTATAATTTCTCACCTGTTTTCCTTGGCTGTTACGAAGATATTTTTACACATGGATAGTTGTTCAAATTGATGTCTCTGGGGGAAAACAAGTACTGGAAAGATCTATTCTGCCATCTTGTTAATGTCCCAAAACATATCTGTATTTTCATGCTATGTGACTTCCTAAAATCCAATGGCTCTAAATATCACTGTATACCAAGGACCCTTGCTTTTACATTGTCATGCAAGAACACAATACTTCTACACAAAACTTTAGGTTTGATATCTCTATTCATTGTCTAAAAGACCACAGCAAGTTTATCTGTCCCAAACTGAAGTCAAATCTACAGCAATTCCCTTAAGTCAGTATTGTATTTCATTTGTATTTTTCTCTTCGCTGCTTATCTTCACTGAGTTGATGGCTAAATTAATATAGTGTTCTTCCACAAACACTAAGTATTTTGAAAATTGAATTTATCATAAAATAATTGTATCAGCACACTGACAAGTAACACATATTTAGATATGTCACAGTTCTGTTTTCAGCTGTGAAATTTTCATTTTTTCAATTTATATCCTCTGCTAAGAAGTGTTTTCCATTCATTACAAGAATGTTCACCTTTACTTCATGGAGCATGGTTAGAGTAGATGCTTTTATTTTTATCTATTTATTTATTTTTGAGATGGAGTCTTGCTCTGTCATCGAGGATGGAGTGCAGTGGTGTGGTCTCAGCTCACTGCCATCTCTGTCTCCCGGGTTCAAGTGAGTCTTCTGCCTCATCCTCTTGAGTAGCTGGGATTACAGGCATGTGCCACCACACCCAGCTAATTTTGTATTTTTAGTAGAGATAGGGTTTCACCATGTTGACCACGCTGGTCTGGAACTCCTGACCTCAGGTGATCTGCCCACCTCGGCCTCCCAAAGTGCTGGGATTACAGGTGTGAGCCACTACACTCAGCCTAGTAGCTACTTTAAATGCTTTATTTTATAATACCTTCATCTGGGTCATCTTAGAATTTATATTAAATTTTTTTTTCCATTGCGAATGGGACATATTTTCTTAGCTCTTTACATGCTGTATAATGTGAAATTATATTCTGGGCCTTGTTGTGAGATTCCTTGCCTTGTTAAAATTGCCTAGAGAGTGTTGTGGGTTTTTTATTTTTGTTTGTTTTAGTAAGCAATAAACTTGGTGCTGTTCAGACTGTACATTGCTTCACAGTTTACATGAGCAATAGAACCAATGTTGCTTCAGTTCCCAAAGTTTTTCTAGACTCTTCAGGTCTGTCGTTCACATGAGCTTCTCAGTGGTTAGTTTGTATTTTGCGTGGCATTGTGTATTGTACTTTAATTCTTGAAGTTTTTGTCTTTTTTTTTTAACTCTGTTTTATATATTTATTGCTTGGGGATGAGCCTGAACACATGTTGATTCTTATACAGAATTCAGAAAACATTTATTTCTGTCTTCTTCAGGATACCCACCAACACTCTTCACAACACAGGGGCCCTTTTTTCCCAGGTTCCACGAGATAAAGGCACAGGTTTTCTCTTAGTATTTTACGTGTCTACATAGTCTTTGTAATGCCACTAAACCTGTGCAGCCTCTTCTCTGGGACTTTCCTCAGGGAAAGGAAGAGTGAGAATAAATAGAAAAAAATAGAAAACAATTCATGGATTCTTTATACACCCTCTGCCTTATATCAGTCCACCGACTAGAAGAAGATGGTGTCTCTCAGAGATTTTGGGTTCTGCACTTAAAATGATGTTCTCGGATCGAATTTACAATTTAGTTAAAGCCAGGAGATAAGGGGAAAAACTTACGTAAAATATTATCACCTGTTCCTATTTACATTTTGATATTTCCAGGAATTTTATTTTTGTATTCTATCCATCATTTTTGGTTGTAATCAATTAAGGAAATAGACTACAGTAACTTGCCCCATTTTAGTCAGCACCAGAAGTCTCATTTTATTTTTTATCTATTTTTTTAACTTTCTGTATCCTTTCATTAAAGTGGAGGGTCTATGCATGCTGTCATATTCACCACTGAATATCTATTACAAATAACAGTGCTTAATGAAGAGTGACTTCTCAATATTTAAGTATTAAATGCATTAAATAATTAATATGTATTTTTATTTTCTTTAATTGACTTTCTTTAAAAATGATGCCATTTATGGGAATATGGATTGTAGGACTTCTAAAGATCACCTGACCCTCTTGGCTCAGTTTATGATGGTGCTTCCCTTCTCATGACACTGGAAAGTGGGTCTTCCATGATGTTCCATTTATGAGGATAGACATTGGAGTTAAAAAGTCACTTAGGATATTTTATTAAAGGAGAGTAAAAAGGAGAGAAAACGGAGATACTATCTTGTCTAGCCCTCAGAACAACCTCGCCCTGTATCTATTGCAATCACTGTATTTTGTAAACCTTTATAAATGTATTTCAAGATCCTGAGACAATTTTTAAAATTCTAAACAACTTGTGTTTTTTTAAAAAAGAATTAGTTCTTGGTAGCCAACATTGAAGTTAAATGCTCATTAACTTAAACATTATATAAGTTGCTATTTACCAGTTCAAAACTTTCTTTTTGGAGATAAAGTATTAAATTGCCCTGTAATTTAAAGGAAAGAACATTGTACCTATCTTTGCCCTTGTTAGGCACTGATGCAATTGAATTTATTTTCTACAGGCACACATTGATCATTAGGCTAGCATTAGAGTAAAAACAAAATGAACTAAACTGAATAACTGGGTATGTGAGAAATACACTTCTAATAGAAAGTATCGTAGAAATAGTATCAACACATCTCTTCCAGTGTCTGATAAATAAATATTCCATCTCAGCAGTCCCAAAAATGTTTAAGAGCTTAGAAGCTAAAAGAGTCACAGAGATCCTATCTGTAAACACAATTATAGTTTTTCTACCGCTATCCCTTTAGCTAATATCTTTCAAGATTTGTTGAATTCATATAAACTATCTCTGGAATTCTATTGGAGAACCTTAAAATATAGAGTTAATGTAGTGAGATCCATAATATAAAGCAAACATAATTATAATAATGCTCAAAAAAGGAAAATAAAAAAAAATAGAGTCAGTTACCATTGGAGATAGAGATCCAATATCTTATTCTCTAGATAGACAATTTTAAAAATTAAGAATTCATCCTGACTTAACTCTATAGACTGTCTTTTAGTTTATCCAAAAAGCCCTAGTTTATGACCAAAATATCTTCCTTTCAATAGACACAGAGATAACACATGTAAAGGAAATGCTAGAAATTTTAAAAAATAAATGTTTTGGAATCCCTAATAAAATAGTTGATTCATTTAACATTTATCAATGAATAAAACCAATAGACGAACAATTTATTTAAAAAATTATAACACAGTGATTATAATGATATTATCTCAACCCACTCAATACTCTTTACATCAGTAAGTTAAGAAAACCAGGCATTATTTATCTCTTGATATAATACAATATAAAATGTAAATCATCACCTATGATGTATTTTTGCCCATAAAGTTTAACCTCAATTGAATCAAGCCTTAATAGATAATTAATTATAGAAAATAAAGGAGTAGAAGAACAAGTCTAACAAAATTATGGAGAAGCATACATATCTAGATGAGATATATTACAATATAATTGAGCTTCATTCTTTAATAAGTTATTAGCATGAAAAACAAAATAAAAATCAAGGAAGGGGAGCATGCTTGGGGTTAAAAATGTAAAAGACATTAATTAAACACAATATATGTTAGATTCAGATTTTAAAAAATTAATTCAAATAGATATTCTTTTAGACAGTCATTCTTAGAATAGTAACCAGTATTAGGTGAATACAGTGCTGATATATATTACTTTACCTCTCCTAATTAACTCTCTACCCATTCTCTGTTCATGGGAGCTGATCTCTGTATGTCTTACATATTAGGATACACTTACTCTCAGTTTCCAGTTTGGTTTTGTCAATCAGTTTTGCTAGCAGGAGATCAGAGAACTTGCCACGTTTATTTCATGCCTCTACCAAAGATAGTTCCTGGCTTGTAGACCTAGGATACCAAACCATCCCATTTTTCCCAGTACGTTCTTAGTTTTAGCAACTAAAGCCTGACATCCAAGAAACTCCACAGCCCCAGAAAAATCCAGATGATTGGTCACCATGGGTAAACTCCTCCATTTGGTTAGTATAAGCCCCAAATATATGAGACAGGTCTCAGTTAATTTAGAAAGTTTATTTTGAAAAGGTTGAAGATACATCCCTGTGACACAGCCTCAGGAGATCCTGATGACATGTGTCGAAGGTAGTCAGAGCACAGTTTTTTCTTGTCTCATGTCATCCTCAAATGTACATCAATCAACATGTGTAAGATTAACATTGGTTCAGTCTGGAAAGGCTGAACAACTCAAAGTAAAGGTTGAAAGACTCAAAGTGGGGAGGGGACTACCACGTGATAAGTAGATAAAAGACAAATAATTGCATTCTTCTGAGTGTCTTATTAGCCTCTCCAAAGAAAGCCAACAAATATGCATTTATCTTGGTGAGCAGAGGGGTGACTTTGAAGAGAGTGGGATGCCAGTTTATGTTAAGCAGTTCCCAGATTGAATTTGCCCTCTAGCTTAGTGATTTGGGGGCCCCAATATTAATTTTCCTTTCATGTTTTTCTCCTTTTCTTTTTAAAAATATTTTGGAGAAAGAATTTTAGTAAAAAATGAGTCTCTAGTCTCAAGCTTCGTCTAAACTCTCATGGCTAAGAAGTTTCATTCCTGGATAAATATATCCAGAGTTATTAGGAAAGCTCATTTTTAGCAGGTTAAGTCTCACATCCTATGAAGAGAAAACAGGGGAAGAAAGGGAGAAAAACAATAACAAAAATAAAAATGAAAAAATCCTGGAAAACTGATATAGGCCACATTATTCTGAAGTTCATACATCGGTATGTATGTATAAAAGTGGCTTATGTATATATATAGGTTGCTGTTATTTTCTTCTGAAGTTTAAGTTGTCTGGCATTAGTTTATAGGGCTTTACAAAAGCACAGCTAAGTTCTCAGTTACTCCAAATACAATAAGCCCCAATAAAGACGGTATGAAGCCAATGAAATGTTTTTAAAATTTTATAAACAATATATACAATTTTAACCTTGGCCATAAGATATTGAAACTACCTTTGTAAAATTATTACAGAGACAGTGAAAATGATCTAACCTAACTCACTCCAACTTGTTGCTAGCCTTTAAGCTGTCCTTCCTTCCTGGGCATGGGCTGAGCTAACTTTGATAAGAACTTAGTTTACAGCTTATACTTGAAAACAAAGATTGTAACAGTCTTTTCCCAAAACGAACCTCCTTTTTGCCTGGGGACTAGACTGCCTTTGTGAGACTAACAAATTAGCCACAACATTAAAAACTATGGTGTACTAGTCATACAGCTGAATGCTCCAAGATTCTGTCCCTCCCTAAACTCCTCCTAAGATCAGTGCTCGAGATATTTTGCAGACCCTGCACTTGATGGATCAGTTCCACCACATAGAGTAATAAACTGGCTAACGTGATCTTGGGGCCCCTACCCAGGAAGTGACTCAGCACAAGAAGACAGCTTCAACTTTCCACAATTTTATTTCCAACCCAACCAATTAGCCCTCTCAACTTAAAGGCCTCTCAACTCATCCAGCAAATTATCCGTAAAAACTCTGCTCCCCAAATACTCGGGGAGCCTGACTTGAGTAATGATAAAACTTCATTCTCCCACACAGCTGGGTCTGTATGAATTACTTTCTCTATTGCAATTTCCGTCTTGATAAGTTCTTTCTCTCTAGGCAGTGGGCAAGGGGAACCCATTGGGCAGTTACAATGTAACTCTCATGAGCCTTTTATAAACTTTGTAACCTTTATTAAGGAGTTAGTTAATGCTTCAAGAAAACTGTTAATTTGACATAGGGGTCCATATCCTGATCTTGCATCAGTGTGCTTTTGGCATTAATGATTCATTTATAAAGAAACTAAACTTATTTTATTTCTCAAAATTGGCCCATAAAATCTCACATGCCCACTGCTTTTGCAGTATTTCCTTGGCCTTGAGGAGTTAAATAGTTTTAATTTCTGGACCTGTATTTCAGGAATGCAGTTTATTTTTATTGGCATCTTCTACTGGACCTGAAGATGAGGCTTTAATTGTTGTCAGTGTTTAAAAATTTAACAGGCCTCGCTGTCATGCTTAGACCCAGGCATCAAAGCTCTGTAACTCAGTGTCACAATTACTTTAAAAGAACACACAGAAAGATACATGGATATAATAACCTTAATTTTAAGAAATCATCTCAGCTTTTCTCCTAAGTGGGCTAAAACTTAATGGCATAGGAATTGTTTTAATAAACCATAAAATCTGTTAGGCCAGTTAACAAAAGGAAAAAGAAAAGACCTTCTGCACAGCACAGAATATTATGGTGGAAGAAAACATTTCCTTTACATCTTTCAGAAAAAAAAAAAAAAAAAAAAATAGCATCAGGTTACAACAAACAGAATTTGAGGGAGGGGGAAAAAAAAAAAAAAAAAAAAAAAACTTATGTGACCTGAAAATGAGTTGAAGGAGAGCATTACTGTTTTGCACCCTTCAAGAGGGAAGAGAAAACCGAAAACAGTGAGTTGCAATAAAAGTTGAACTTTAGGTTAAAATAATTAAAACCTCTTATAATGTATTAAGAGTAAATTAATTCCTTAAGAAAATTAAGGTGTGTTTTTACATCAATCTCAATCTCTAGAAAGACATTACAATTTTCCTTTAATTATAGACAACTTGATCATATGAAAGTTTTTTCTTTTATAAATCCTCTTACTGTGACTTATAACAGCTGTTCATGACATGCATGGAATTTCTGATTTGTCCTGAACATCCCTCTATCTGAAACAACCAGTCATTTTATTCTAGGACTAAATTTACCATACACTATTTTTTTTTCTCATATAAACTTATTTCTCTTTAAACTTTCTTATTTAAAAAAACCCTTTATTTACATGACTTTCTTTATGTCTGTTTTATTTTCTGGTTCCTTTTACCTTGTTTTGTACATAATCATTATGCTTTAAATTAGAAAAACAAATAGTTCATCTTTTTAAAAAAAATACACTTTTTTTGGAAGAATATTTTCATAGAGTAGGTTTTTACTGGAAAATATACAAATAATTAAATATCTATTATTTAATATAACATTAGATGCAAAATTGGGATGAGTTTGTCTACAAATATTTACTCCTTTACATTTACTTAAGTATTTTAATTTTTTACCTAGTTCATTCATGAAAACTATGATAGTCATCATTTAAAGTTATGGACCCACCATTGCAAAATAATAACTGAAACTGAACTGACACCATCTTGCTTCTAACTTCCAAGCTCTTTTTTTTTTTGAAATGGAGTCTCACTCTGTTGCCCACACTGGAGTGCAATGATGTGCTCTCAGCTCACTGCAACCTCCGCCTCCCGGGTTCAAGCAATTCTCCTGCCTCAGCCTCCCAAGTAGATGGGAATATGGGTGTGCACCACCACACCTGGCTAATTTTTGTATTTTTTTAAAAGTAGAGACTGGGTTTCACCATGTTGGTCAGGCTGGTCTCGATCCCCTGACCTCGTGATCCACTGGCCTCTGCCTCCCAAAGCACTAGGATTACACGCGTGAGCCACCGTGCCCAGCTCCAAGCTGTCTTTGTTCATTCCTAGGTACAGGCTGAACTAATTTAGGGAGAAACTTAGTCTATAGTTTAGCTTTGAAACAAAGACAATAACAGTCTTTTTCCAAAACAAACATTACTGTCTGTGGACTAGACCACCTAAAGCCACTAAATAAGAAATTATCATAATCTTACTAAATTCAAGATATAGCTATTTTCATTAAACCATTATCAATGTATTGGTTATTAAAAATTACATGAGCAAATATTCTCTCTTGGGCTGGGTTATAGTTTTGTAACCCGTATGCCAAATTTTGACACCTTATAGTGTTTGGCAGGGATAAGCATAAAATTGCTTGATTAATATATGCAAAGAAAATGTATGCTGAAAATTCTTTATACATTTCTAACATTGCTTTACCAAGCTAGCTTATTTTTTTAAGATTTTACTTAGTTTACATAAACTTGAAAAAAGCATTTGACAATTTATTTTCCTGATAAAGTATTTGATTCAAGTGCTTTTATTTTCTCAAGCCAATTAATTAGAGCTCTTTCATATATTTTTGGTAGCAAAACATTGTGTACACAACACTTAATTACATAGATGTATTAGGCATTCTAATAGAAGTACATCTTATGGATTCATAAAGACCATTTTTTGCCTTTCTTAGACTTTCAAATTCTCGATAACCTGTTTGACAATTCTAGGGAGTTTTGAGATAAATAGCCTTAAATTTGCATATTAAGAGAAACAACTCAGGTGAAAATCAAATAGCAAAATTTGCATCATAAATTATGGAGAGAACAAGCCTGGTGTGTTAGAGGAAAATTAGAAAGGATTTAATTGCCAATTAAACATAAAATACAGAAATTATAAAGGCCTTTTAAATATGTACACACACATATACATACACACACAAAGATTCTGTGTCTTTTACTTCAGAACTTTAGCCATGAGATAAATACAAATTCACCAGTTTGCAAAAATCCCTGTTGAATCCAGACAGTGGTTTTATCTTAATAGAGAAATAACAGCAGATTTAAAGCAGGCAGGAAAAAAAATACAGAAGAAGAGAACTTGGGAACTCTGTAGTTTGTAGGTTGACCTTAGTGCTCTTTTTCCTTAATGTAAATGTGCACAAAGACCCTAGTACTTACATTTTACATCATTACAACCTATAGAGTGCTTGAAAGACAGTTATTCTCCTTGTTTTATCCTTATTCTTAGATTATTTTTTTCCCACTTTTTCTTTAAAAGGAGCAGCTGAGCTGTGGCCTAGGGTTTTTGTGTGGTAAACTTACGTGTGCTGCTTGTGGGCAGGATGCCACAGTGTGTCACCGCTGAGTCATTTTCACCCTTTTAAGTATATCACTTTCTCTCTCAAGAGGCCTGTGACCTCTGGGAGGGCTCAAAATGCCAGGTCATCAGCCCTCATATGCATTTGCTGGATAAGTTTTTTTAAATTAATTTTGTTGGGGGTTTCCCTGCAGGGCCACTGTACTTTATGGCAATCCCCAAATGTTTTCATGAGGCCCCCAGTCACCCAGGAGAAGCAAAATGCCCTTACTCTTCAAAGCTGAGAAAATTCAGTCTCTCATTTACCTGTGAAAACAAATCAGTTCCAAATGTACGCCAACAAGCTGAATTGAGATTAATTTTGGGAGAAAAAGCAATAGAAAAGACCCTTTAGAATGCATGTTCAACTAGAATTAGAATCCTTAAATGACAGATTCCTAGGAGAAAAACAATAGCAACAGCGAAGACCACTTTCTGTAAACTGCTCAGCCACCCTTGTTTGTAGCTCTTGTCTCCAATTACATATGCCAAGGTTAAGTACTCTCACAGTAGAAGGTAATCTCTGGTAGCTCCAAAGTCAAAAAGATCACATTTCGCAATACAGAAAAGCAGAGCTTTAGACCTAAAAATAATCCCCAAGACTCTTGAAACTCCACAAAGCAAACAGAACATCCCAAAAGGGGTGAGTGGGGCCTTTCTTCCGAATTTTTAAAGGGTTGCAACCTTTGGAATCCTCTAGATATTTTGGCACTGAAGATGGCAAAGGAGGAAGGAAGGTATAAGGGTGGAAGATAAGTAAACAAAAGAACATTTGTTTTTTTTAAAGATAGGAAACAAAAACAAACCAAGCCCATGAATTTCAAGGTGGGGGGGGGGGAGGTTGGTTGGTTGTTTTCCTTTGCTACTGTGAGGAATTTTAGCCAAATTAGAGAGGCTCTGTTACCCATAATTTGGAATTCTCACTCAGGTTTGATCAAGTCACTTAGAGTTGATCTAATATGATGGAAGAAAGACCAGAATATATGGAAAAAGAAAAAAAAAAAAAAAACCCAACAGTGTCATTGCTGAGTGCTGTAATGGTAAGGGAAAGTTAAGCCCATTTGGTTGTTAAACTTTAGCCAAGACAAAACCTCAATTTAGCTATTTACCTAGAGATGGGTCTCATGCTGAATATTGCCCTCTACCATCTAGCAGCTGGAAAAAAAACTCAACTCATCCTATCTGCTGGGAGCAAGCTCAAACTTCAAAAAGGAGTTATCTGCTTTTGTTGGAATCAAATAAAACTCAAAAAAAAAAAAAAAAGTTGAAGAGCAAAATAAACTTTAGATTTCAACCAAATTCTGGGATATCAGAGATTCTTTGGAGGGGCTGCCCCCACACCTGAACAAATTGTCCTATTGGTTTCTGTGCGACCCACAGAGACCCTTCCCGAAGCAAATGAGAGCGAGGAGTTGTTAAGCCGAGTCCAGGTTTATTGGGATCTGCGGGCAACCCAGGCGGGAGGGGAGCTGAGCTGCACCCAGCAGCTGCCGGAGAGGGTTTTTATAGGGGCGGCGGCCTGTTTAGGCGAGGTGTCGTGGAGTGATTGGTGGAGGTTAAACAAAGGAGAGGGAAGAGCCTTGTGGCAAAAGGGGATTGGCTAGGTTTTGGCGGGCTGATGCCGGGGCGTGTACGGGTTTTGGCGGGCTGACGCAGGAAGGCGATTGGCTAGTCCTGTTGCTGGGCAGACCAACCTCCAGAGGCCTGCTGGATGTGGGCCCCAGAGGCGGCCTGCTGGATGTGGGCCCCAGAGGCGGCCTGCTGGATGTGGGCCCCAGAGGCGGCCTGCTGGATGTGGGCCCCAGAGGCGGCCTGCTGGATGTGGGCCCCAGAGGCGGCCTGCTGGATGTGGGCCCCAGAGGCGGCCTGCTGGATGTGGGCCCCAGAGGCGGGGGATGGGCTCTTTCTACCTAACAGTTTCAGCTATAAAGTTAGCTCATGCTGGTACCAAGCACTGATAGGAGATTTGTCAAATGTCAGGGAAACCACCACTCAGATTCGCTCCATGGTTCCAAAATGTGAACCCCAAATATCTGAGACAAGTCTCAGTTAATTTAGAAAATGTGTTTTGTCACATTTGAGGGTGTACACCACTGACACAGCCTTAGGAGGTCCTGACTACATGTGCCCAAGGTGGTCAAAGCACAGTTTGGTTTTATACAGGTGAGGGAGACATGAGATATCAATCAACATATGTAAAATGAGCATCAGTTCAGTGTGGAAAGGCAGGACAACTTAAAGGTGAGATGACTCAGAGCAGGGAGGGGGCTTCCATAGGTAGATAAGACACAAATAGTTGCATTCTTTTGAGTTTCTGATTAGCCTCTCCAAAGGAGTCAATTGGATATTCATTTATCTCAGTGAGCAGAGGGGTGACTTTAAACAGAAGGGAAGGCATATTTGTCCGAAGCAGTTCCCAGCTTGACTTTTTCCTTCAGCTTAGTTATTTGGGGGCCCCAGAATTTATTTTCCTTTCACATTAGCACCTCAAGATTTTGCTAATTACCTATCTCTCCTTGGTTAGTCATAGTAGTGTTAATGGCTCTTGATGCTGTTCGTCTCATAATACTGTCCTCTCCCTTGCTGGTTTTTCTAATTTTCATCGACTTATTTGCAAATCATTCTATTAAAGTTGTTTAACACTTTCTGAGGGTGCTAATTATTTTATGTCAGTACCCTGAGCCCAAAATATTTTTTTTTATCAATCTTCAAATGTGTGATAATGGCATTGAGTTTATGTAAATAAATATGTCTTTTGAGATGCACACTGAAGTATACTGGAATGAAATTGCAAAATGTCTTGGATTTTCTTTAATATATTTTTGAAAAATAAGGGAGAGGAGTAGATAAAGCATAAAGTATCTAAGCTTGAAAAATTCTACCATTGGGCTATTAGATATCTGGAAGCTTATTTCACTATTCTTCACATTTATTTATGTTAGAAAGTTTTTAAAAAACTGAAGAATAAGTAATTCTTACAATGTGAGTTGCATGAGAAAACTTACTAAATATAGTCATATTCTTTAAGCCTAAAATAATCTTTGACGTGTAAAGTTCTAACTGTAGAGAAAGATTATGCTGAACCAATCCAATTTTCTCCACGTCTTCCCTGTGACCAGTGACAAGCATGTACAGAAATGTTGGTCAGGAACAGACCTGAATAGAATAAAGTTCTATAGGCCGTGTGTCAATGCCAGGGAAAAAGCCTTATTGAACTTGATTGTGTAATTTATTCATGCCTGAACCAGTCAGTGTTCCTAAGGGGATAAATGTCTTCTACATTTGGGCCTCTATTCTTAGCAATATAAATAATTAAATACTGAGTACTAAATATTTTTCATATACATTAGAAGAAAGGGCTTTAAAGGTAATGTGTTCATTGTCAAAAATTTGGACATCGCAAAGTACTATAAGAAAAAAATAATCCCCCCAAAATCTATTGTAATGTGATACTTACTTTTAATTTGTCAGTGTATTTCAATTTGGACAGTTCCTGAAAGTGATTTTTCTAATGTGTGCATATAAACCACACACATACATATTACAATTGCTGAAGTTGTCATATGTGGATAAAGTTTTACTATTGAAATTCTAATTTCAATGAAATATGAGTAAATAAAAAGTTATCACATGGACATATTTTTAAATAATACTTTAATAATACATTATATTCTGTTAAATAGATATCCCGTGTTTTATTTAAACATTGTCCTCAAATTGGGCACTAAAATTGTTTTGAATTTTTATTTGTTATACTATAATAAGCATACTTTTACATAAACATTGATATGCCTGTGTCAATATTTCTATAATTTCACTTCCCAGAAATGAAACTGCTAGGTCATAAATGTATACAATTTTAAGATTCTGAAACATATTTAAAAGTTTCTAGGAAGCTTATAACTTAATTATCTTCCAGCAGTATATGAACATACTAATATTCCTCTGATGTACATTTAGGAAGCTATTGTTTTGTTTTGTTGTATTGTGTACCCAGTACTATTTCTTACCATCTTTCTTCTGAATAGGTCAGGCTAAACATAACAGTTAATATTCCTGATAATAATGGTTGTTTCAAATAATGATTACATCATTTAAGAAGACAAATAAGAATCCTTTCTGTGATTGATAAAAATACACAGAATGAAACAACTTTTCTATTTTAAGTAAGGTTGCTAGGTTGCTGTTTGTGAAATTTATAATCAATACCACAGCAAGAGGTTCTATGAGTAATAGAAAATAATGTAGGAAGTACATAAAGCAGAGAACAGACATTACATATAATTATGAAGACAGTAAGAAACAAAAAGACTAAGAAACAAAGAAAAACATAATCAGTGTCAGGACAGACGCATTGTTCCTACAATTCTTCACAAAATAATCAAAATGTCTCCAAGAAATATAGTTCTGTCTCACAAAGAATTTCAATAATATTTTTTAGAAGAAATGGTATTCAGCATGCAAGAAAGCAATATTTACAATGTATGGCAAAATTACCAGGTATTTAAAGAAGCAGGAAAATTTGCCAGATAATCTGGAGATAATAGAATTAGTAGATAGGGACATTAAACCAGTTAGTGTAATTATATAAAATTATATAAATTATATAAAAAGAACATGAAATGAAATCATATAAATGAAAATTATAAGTCTGAGAAGATAAATTCTTAAGAATGGATTAACAGCAGATTAGACATTGCAGAATAAAAGATAGTGTACATGAAGTTAAAGTAATAGAAATGACAAAATGAAACACAAATAGAAAAATAATTTTAAAATGCATGGAGCATCAGTGAATTATGAGATAAATTCAATGTACCTGATGTACGTGTCATTTAAGTCACTGAAGGAAAAAAAAAAACAAAATAAATAAATAACTGATATAATAAAATGTACAATGAAATATCATCTCACCCCAGTTAAAATGGCTTGCATCTAAAAGACAGGCAATAAAAAAATTCTGGTATGGAGAAAGAGGACTTCTGATACACTGTTGATGGGAATGTAAATTAGTAGAACCACCATGGGGAAGAGTTTGCAGGTTCCTAAAAAGACAAAATATTAAGCTATCATATGATCCAGCAATCCCACCCCTAGGTATATACTTCAAAAAAAGAAAATCAGTATATCAAAGAGATATCTGCACTCCTATGCTTGTTGCAGCACTGCTCACAATAGGTAATATTTGGAAGCAACCTAGGTGTCCATCAACAGATGAATGGATAAAGAAAATGTGACACATACACACAGTGGAGTACTATTCAGCCTTAAAAAATGAAATCCAGTCATTTGCAACAACAAGGATCGAACTGAAGATGATTGTGTTAAATGAAATGATCCAAGAAAAGAAAGATAAATGTCACATGTTCTCAATTATTTGTGAGATCCAAAAATTAAAACAATTCAACTCACGGACATAGAGAGTAGAAGTATGGTTATCAGATGTCAGTAAATATAGCAGGTGGCTGAGGGGAAGGTGGAGATAGTTACTGGATATATAAATAATAGCTAGTAAGAATAAATAAGACTTACTGTTTGATAGCAAAAAGGGTGACTATAGTCAACAATAAATTGTACATATTAAAATAATTTAGAGCATAGATTGTGACTCAAAGGAATAATCTGTTAGGAGATGGATACGCAACTCTTCATCGTGTGCTTGTTTCACGAGGCATGACTTTATCAAAATATCTCATGTATCACATAAATATATACAACTACTATGTATATACAGATATCAAAAATAACAAAATTATAAAAAGGATCCCTACCAAAATGATATAATAATACAATGATAAATATCTCCCTTTTAATAAAAATGTTGAACACACAGATCCAGCAAACTCAAAGAACCCCAAGCAAATAAATATAAACAAAATTACACCAAATAACATCATAATCAAATTGTTAAAAAATATTTTAATAAAGAAAAATCTTAAAAGTATCCAATATAAGATCACTTCTCAGCCTTTTGGCTAAGATCAAGTGTAAAAGTATCCAATGTAAGAAACGCATATTATGTACAAGACAAAAATAAAAATGATATCACACTTGTCATTGGAAAAATGAAATCCAGGCAACACTAAAGCAATATCTTTGAAGTATTGATAAAATGTAACTGTCAACCTAAAAATCTACATCCTGACCAAAATATCTCACAAAAACAAGAAAAAATAAAGAATATTGGAAAATATAAAGAAAAAATAATTTACAACAAACTTTTAATACAAAAATATTATAGATATTCCTCTAGCCAGAAGAAAAAGGAAACCAGATGTAAAATTGGATATACCAAAAGAAATATGTAACTCTAAAACCTAAAAATTCTAAATAAATAAATCATGTGCCTTTTTTCATTTTCAGAATCATTATAAAATAATTGACAATAGCAAAAGTAATAACATACACTGTGATTAATAATTAATACATATGATGTAAATTGTGTGACAATATCTGAAAGGCAAAAAGAGGGAAAATGGATATGTACTAATATTTTTACAATAAACAATACATGGTATATTATAATTTGAAGGTTAAGTTGATAAAATAGAGATATGTACAACAAACTGTTAGTAAATCATTTCAAAATAAAAGAATTACAGCTAATACAGCAATAAAGAATACAAAATGAAGTTATAAAAAATAATTCATCCACAAGTATAAGAAAAAGAATAAATGTTGCAAGTAGAAATTAAATAGTAAAATGATGAATTTAAACCAAACCATATAAATAATCATATAAAATCTAAATATTCCAAATACCATGATTTAAAGGCACAGATTGTCAGATTGGATTAAAAAAAAAGACCTAAGTATATGCTTATTAAGAAAATATGCTTTAAATATAAAGATACATGTAATTTAAAACCAAAGACAAAAAAAAATATGGCATGCTAAGATGAACCAAATAGAGTAGAAATTTTATTATAAAACTGTAGTTTAGAGCAGTGAATATTACCAGGGAATAAAGAAGATTATTTCAAAATGATAAAGAGACAGTCAAGAAAAACAGTATTTTTAAACATTATTGCCCCAATACAGAGTATCAAAATAAATAAATTAATATTTGAGAAATCTGAAACAAATAATAAATCCAGAAAAATAGTCAAATATTTTAAAATTCCTTTCAATAATTGATACAAAAAGATGAAATTTATTAAGTACATAGATGATTTTCACACTTCTATAAACCAACTTTCCCAATTGGCATCTGTATACTGTCCACACAAATGCAACAGAATACACATTCTTTACAAATGTGTATGGAACATTAACCAAGATAGACCATATTGGTGGCCATATTTTATTTTATTATAGTAGGGACACAACATGAGATCTACCCTCTCAAGAAACTTAAGTTCACAATACATGACTGTTGACTCTAGGTATAATGTTGTACAACAGATCTCTAGAGCTTGTTTATCTTGCTTGATTAAATTTTTATGCCCATTGATTAGTTGCTCTCCATTTCTCCATCTCCTCAGCTCTGGAAAGCATCATTTCATTCTTTGATTCTATGAATTTAACTATTTTTGGTATATCATATAAGTGAAATAATTTAGAATTTGGCTGTCTGTGACTACCTTATTTCATTTAGTGTAATGCCCTCAAGATTTATTTATCTAATCACATATTGTACAATGTCCTTCTTTTTAAGACTGATATGTATTGCATTGTATGTTTATATATTACATTTTATTTATTCAGTCATCTTTTTTTTTTTTTTTGAGACGGAGTTTCGCTCTTGTTACACAGGCTGGAGTGCAATGGCACGATCTCGGCTCACCGCAACCTCCGCCTCCTGGGTTCAGGCAATTCTCCTGCCTCAGCCTCCCGAGTAGCTGGGATTACAGACACGCGCCACCATGCCCAGCTGATTTTTTTTTTTTGTATTTTTAGTAGAGATGGGGTTTCACCATATTGACCAGGATGGTCTCAATCTCTTGACCTTGTGATCCACCCCCCTCGGCCTCCCAAAGTGCTGGGATTACAGGCGTGAGCCACCCCGCCCGGCTTATTCAGTCATCTTTTAATGAACATTTAGGATGTTTCCACATCTTGACTATTGGAAACGGTGCTGCAATTAACAAAGAAATGGTAATATTTCTTCAGTATATTTATTTCAATTTTTATATATTTATTATACTTTTAGTTCTGGGGTACATGTACAGAATAGGCAGGTTTGATACATAGGTATACATGTGCCATGGTGGTTTGCTGCATCCATCACTCTGTCATCTACACTAGGTATTTCTCCTAATGCTATTGCTCCCCAATCTCTCCATCCTCTGCTATCCTTTCCCTACCCCTCTGCCCCCTGACAGGCCCCAGTGTGTGATGTTCCCCTCCCTGTGTCCATGTGTTCTCATTGTTCAACACCCACTTATGAGTGAGGACATGAGGTATTTGGTTTTCTGTTCTTGTGTCAGTTTGCTGAGAATGATGGTTTCCAGTGTAAAAGATATGAACTCATCCTTTTTTATGACTGCATAGTATTCCACTGTGTATATGTACCACATTTTCTTTATCCAGTCTATCTTTGATGGGCATTTGGGTTGTTTCCAAGTGTTTGCTATTGTGAACAGTGCCACAATAAACATAACATGTGTATGTGTATTTATAATAGAATGATTTATAATCCTTTGGACAGGTACCCAGTAATGGGATTGCTGGATCAAATGGTATTTCTATTTCTAGATCCTTGAGAAATTGCCACACTGTCTTCCACGATGGTTGAATTCATTTAACTCCAACCAACACTGTAAAAGTGTTCCTGTTTCTCCATATCCTCTGCAGCATGTGTTGTCTCCTGATTTTTTTAATGATCACCATTTTAACTGGTGTGAGGTGATATCTCAATGTGGTTTTGATTTGCATTTCTCTAGTGACCAGTGATGATGAGCACTTTTTCATATGTTTGTTGGCTGCATAAATGTCTTCTTTTGAGAAGTGTTTGTTAATATCCTTTGCCCACTTTTTGATGGGGTTGTTTGCTTTTTTTTCTTGTAAATTTGTTTAAGTTCTTTGTAGATTCTGGATATTAGCCCTTTGTCAGATGGGTAGATTGCAAAATTTTTTTCCCATTCTGTTGGTTGCTGGTTTATTCTAATGATAGTTTCTTTTGCTGTGCAGAAGCTCTTAATTAGATCCCATTTGTCTATTTTTGCTTTTGTTGACATTGCTTTTGGTGTTTTAGTCATAAGTCATTGTCCATGCCTATGTTCTGAATGGTATTGCCTAGGTTTTCTTCTAGGGTTTTTATGGTGTTAGGTCTTATGTTTAAATCTTTAATCTATCTAGAGTTATCTTTTGTGTAAGGTGTAAGGAAGGAATCCAGTTTCAGCTCTCTGTGTATGACTAGCCAGGTTTCAGAAGGTGAGTTATTTCAAATTTTCATCTATAACTGGAAGTGAGATTGCTGAATTATATGATAGTTCTATTAAAAATTTTTAAGAAATACCATACTGTTTTTTATAGTAACTGCATCATTTTTCATTCCCAGTCATAGTACAGGAGTTCAAATCTTTCCAAATCTTTAAGAACATTTCTCATATTTTAAAAATAATATCCATCCTGACAGCTGTGAAGTGATATCTCACTGTGATTTTGACTAGCATTTTCATAATGATTCATTATATTATTTTTTAATATGCCCATTGGACATTTGTATGTCTGCATTGAAGAAATGTCTATTCATGTTCTTGTTCTGTTTTTAAAATAGTTTATTATGTTTTTCACTACTGAGTTTTATGATTTCATCCTATATTTGGAATATTAACTGCTTATCACATATATGGTTTGCAAATATTTTCTCCCACTACATTAATTGCCTTTTCATTTTTTTCATTGTTTCCTTTTACAATGCAGAAGCCTTTGAGCTTGATGTAGTGTCATAAACTTGCTTATTTTTTTTTTTTGGTTGCTGGTGCTTTTGGTGTTATAGCCTTGAAATCATTGTCAAGACAAATTTCGTGAAGTTTTAACCTAGATTTTTTTCTAAGAATGTTATAGCACTAGGTCTTATATATACATTGTTAACTAATTTGAGTTTCTCTTAGAGTATGGCTAAAGATGCAGGACCAGTTCAGTTTTTTTGGCATGTGGATATCCCATTTTCCAAGCCTATTTCTTTTTATAGAGACACTATTTTTTGCCATTACATATTCTTAACATTCTTGTTGATAATCAGTTGATGTGTGAATTTGTGAGCTCCATATCCTGTCCCATAGCTATTTACATCTAGTCTTTATGACAGTACCTAGTTGTTTTAACTACTGAAGCTTTGTAAAAAGTTTTGAAATCAGAAGAAGAAACAAAGCCTCAGCTTTGTTCTTCCTTCTCAAGACTTATTTGACTATTCACAGTATTTTGTGGCCCTATATAGATTTTAGAATGTTTTTAGTTCTGTAAAAAATATTATTGGGATTTTTTAGAATAGCATTGAATTTATGGATCTGAGTAATGTGGACATTTTAATATTAAGTCTTACAATCTATGAACACAGGATGTCTTTTCATTTGTACCTTGTTTATATTACTTAATGTGTCATTGTTTTAAGTATACAAATCTTTCACCTGCTTAGTAAAGTTTATGTCTAAGTATTTTATTCTTTTCGATGCTATTTTAAAAGAGATTGCTTTTCTAATTTTCTCTTGGTTTGTTATTAAGGGACAGAAATGCAATGTATTTTCTATGTTGAGTTTGTATTATAAAATATTACTGAATTCATTTCTTAGTTATAAAAATTTTAATAGTGTTATTAGAATTTTCTATATACGAGATTATGGCATCTGCAAGCAGGGACAATTTTATTTTGAAATTTAGATATAATTTGGATATTTGTCTTCACCCAGATCTCATGTTGAAATGTAATCCCTAATGTTGAAGGTGTTACTTGATGGGAGGTAATTAGACCATGTTTGCATGTTTTTAGTTTTTTGCCATCACCTAGGTCCTATCATCATGATAGTCAGAGAGTTTTTGCAGCAGCTGGTTCTTTAAAAGTATATAATACCTTCTCCCCTCTCTGTTCCTGCTTTCACCATATTGCATGCCTGTTTCTACTTTGCCTTCTGCCATGAGTAAAAGCTCCTTGAGGTTTCTCTAGAAGCCTAGCAGATGGTGGCACCAACTTTGCACAGCCTAAAGAATAACGAGCCAATTAAACCTTTTTAAAAAAATAAATTACCCAGCCTCAGGTATTTCTTTCTAGCAATGCAAAATTGGTCTAATACAGAAAATTGGTACTGAGGGATAGGCATTGCTACAAAGATGCTTGAAAATGTGGAAGCAGATTTGAAACTGGATGTGCAGAGTTTGGAGAAGTTTGGAGGGCTCTGAAGAAGACAGGAAGATGAGGAAGAGTTTGAAATTTTCTAGAGACTGGTTAAATGGTTGTTACGCTAATATGTGACATGGATAGCAGAACTCAAGCTAATGTGATCTCAGATGGAAAAGAGAAACTTAATGGGAACTGAAGCAAAGGTCACATGTGTAATCCCTTAGCAAAGAGCTTGACTGCATTGTGTTCATGCCCTAGGGATCAGTGGAAGTTTGAACTTGAAAGTGATACTTTAGCGTATCTGGCAGAAGAAATTTCTAATAAGCAAAGTGTTAAGTATGTTGCATGGCTTCTAACAGCCTATCCTCAGATGTAGGAGCAAAGATATGACCTAAAGTTTGGAAGCTGTATTTAAATAGGAAGTAGAACCAATCACTAAAATTGTAAAAGTTTGGAAATTTTCCATCTTTTAAATGTACTCTTAAGCTCAGCATGGTAGTATTTTATTGTTGATTTTTACATCTGTATTTATTAGATATATTGGCTTATGGCTTTCTTTTCTTGCGGTAGTTTTGTCTGACTTTGGCATCAGGGTAATATTGGCCTCATAAATTTTGATGTATTCCTTCTTCCTCAATTTTTGGAACAGTTTGAGAAATGTTGATGATAATTCTTTTTAAAGTGTGGTAGAATTTACCAGTGAAGCTATCTGGTCCTGGTTTATTTATTGTTGCAAGGTTTCTGAATATCGATCCAGTTTTACTACTAATTAAAGGTCTGTTTAGACAAACTTCACACTTCTCCCAGTTTTTACAAACTGGCCACATACAGAAGAGCTTCATCAATAAGCGTAGCCAGAGATTTTGGAGTCTCTACCAACTCTGAAAAAGGGCAAGGATCAATGGTGTCTAACAGCCCAAGCTCCACCTCTATTCTTTCCAAAAGTTCTACACTTATGCAGACACATCCGAGGCCCAAGACTATCAAAACAAGATGCAGTTCTCTGTGGAGAATCCTCAGAATAGTTAGGGCATTGGACACATGTACCTATTCTTTCTTGTTCCTAGGTGAATCTGGAACAAGAGAGTCTCTTTCTGATCATATGGCATTGTGCCAGGCCAGGGGCAGGGTCTCTCGAAAAAATGTGTCCCAAATCTGCCGATCAGCTTTGATAAGTGTTTTTGTTTTTGTTTTTGTTTTTTTACATTATCTTGAGATACAGAAAACTTTCAGTAGGTTCTGATTTTTCAGAGACACATTGTGTGTAAACTGTTGCTAAAGCAGTCCATTCACGAAGAAAGGTCCATTGTTTTCTACTGTGCTATGTTGCTGACATCGTTTCTAAGCGAATACTTTAAAATAACACTTTTAAACAAGCCATGAGCCAGAAGTAATAAAGGGAGGATTAGAATGCATCTTTAATGAATAGGAAATGAAAACACAGCATATAGAATTTGTGGAATACAGCTAAAGCAATGCTGAGAGGAAATTACAGTCCTATATATCAATCAATATTAGTGCAGAACTTTTTTTCTTTTTTCTTTTCTTTTTTTTTTTTTTTTTGTGGGGTCAGGGTCTCACTCACCCAGGCTAGAGTGCAGTAGTATAATCCCAGTTGATTGCAGCATCCATCTCCTGGGCTCAAATGATCCTACCACCTCAGCCACCTAAGTATCTGTGACTACAGATGTGCACCACTATGCTTGGCTATTTTTTTCTTTTTTTTTTTTTTAGTAGAGGTGAGGTCTTCCTATGTTGTCTTGAACTACTGTAATCCTCCTGCCTTGGCCTCCAAAAGTGCTGGAATTACAAGCATAATCTATTCTACCTAGCCAAAAGTTCCTAAAAGGAGAATAAGAACTAAAAAAGAAAAGCAAAGTAACCCAAAAGGGTGTAACAAAGATAAGAATAAAAAACAAAATATAAGCATATAAAAATAGATGAAATCAGTAAGACAAATTGTTCTGTGAGAATATTATTAATAAAATTGACAAAACTCATACCAGACTAAAAACAGGCAAAGAGGGGGAACTTATGCAGGGGAACTCCTCTTTTTAAAACCAACACATCTCATGAGACTCATTCACTATCAATCACAAGAAGAGCACAGGAAAAGACCTGCCCCCATAATTTAATCACCTCCCACCACATCTCTCTCAAAATGTGGGAATTGTGGGGGTTAGAATTCAAGATGAGATTCGGGTATGGACACAGCCAATATCAGAAGGCAACCCACAAAATAGGGGGAAATATTTGAAACCATATATTTAATGAAGGTTTTATATCCAAAATATATGAGGAAATTATGTGACACAAATAGCAAACATGAGAACCCCAATTTAAGAAATGAACAAAACCTGCATAGTCATTTTCCCAAACAAGACATCCAATGCCAACAAGTACTTTAAAAGGTGCTCAACATCACAAATCATTAAAAACTGCAAATCAAACTTCAAGAAGATAGCATGACACATCTGTTAGAATGGCTATTATAAAAAGTCAAAAGGTAACAAGTGTCAGTAAAAATGTGGAGAAAGAGTTGCCCTTCTCTACTGTTGGTGGGAATGTAAATTGCTACAGCCATTATGATAAACAGTTTGGAGGTTCCTCAAACAACTAAAACTAGAAATATCACATGATACACTAATCTCACTTCTGGGTATATATCCCAAAAATAGAATTAATATTTTGAAGAGATATTTAAACTGCTATGTTTATTGCAGCATTATTTTCAATAACTATAATATAGAAACAACCTACGTTTCCACTGATAGATGAGTGGATTTTTTTTAATGGAGATATACATGCAACATATTATTAAGCCTTAAAGAAGAACAAAATCCTACCCTTTTTGAGAACCTGAATGAACAAGAAGGCCATTATCCAAATAAAATAAACTAATCATAGAAGTAAAAATACTGCATAACTCCACTTATATGAGGTATCTATTATATTATAACTCATAAAAGCAGAGAATACAAGATTAGATGCTAGGTCATGAGGGATGGACTAAATGGGGAGAACTTGGTCAAATGGTACAAACTTTCAGTTATATAATAAATACTTAAGTTCTTTGACTCTAATGTATCATGGTGACTATAGTTAATAATAATGTTAATTATAGCTAATAGTGATAACTATAGTTAATGTATCATGATGACCATAATTAATAATGATGTACTGTATACACTGTTATTAACTTCCTGTGGGTAGCTGAATCTGCAGATGTGAAACCTGTGAATACAGAGAGCCAACTGTCTATAATTTTTATTTCTCAATTATACCTCAGTAATTCTAGAAAAAAAAACATCCCTCTCAAAATCTAGTCCCTAGTTCTGGCATATACTACATATTCTCATTGGGTCTTATTGGGTACGAGGAAGAGATGCATACACAGGTATGTAGGATTCCTATTAAGAAAATGGAAGGGAGGAAGAAAGGACAGAAAAGAATCTTAATACAAGTGGTCTCACAGATAACTTGAAAATCACCTGGAACACAGCTCAGCAGTAGCAACTTATTCTACTTCAGTGTCCTCAGCAGTGGAGATGCATTAGCCTCAACTATAGTGCTTTTCCACTATGACGGTCCAGTGTTTAATTCACATTTTCAGTTTGCCAAATACTGTCTAAATTCTTGACTATTTTTTTTTATTCTGTCTACGGCTTTCTGTACCTTTTCACTCTACCCTTCCTAATTTCCCCATAGTGCCTAAACTTTGTGTTTTGGCTTTCATTTCAGCACCCTAAAGGAGTTTGATTGGCCATTATCTAGCATAAAGGACTCTTTTTGGTAAAGCTCTCATGTCAGACAGTCTCATGGACTCCTGTCCAATCCACAGATTACTATTATGGTCAATTGACTTTTTGACCAAGATACAAAGATAATTAAATGGATATAAGATATTATCTACAGTAAATATTGCTGGAACAATGGGACATCCAAATTCACAAAACAGAAGCAAAACAAAGCAAAATGCTTGAGGTATTTTTTCTTAAACTATCCCTCACCTCCCCCACACACAAAACACTCAAAATACAGACTTAAAGGTGAATCCTAAATAAAATTTCTAGACAAAAACATAGCAGAACATTTTTCTGAACTTAGTTTAGACAAGATATTGTTATACATGTCACCCAAAACAAAATAAATCCATAAAATATAATAAATCAATAAATTGTATTTAACCATAATTAAGAATTTCTGCCCCTCAAAAGAAAGTTATGAGAATAGAAAGAAGAAAAAAAAAGCCACAGACTGGCAGAGTATATTTGCAGTGTTATTTACTCAATTATTCAAAATGTGATATTTCAGTTTTTATTCACTAGCATATCTCTCTCTTGCTCACAAGTAGAATAAAGAACATTGAACTGTGACCAATATATTTCTGGTTGCTAACATCAAATTTGCTCTTATCTTACTGATAGGCCATAGACAGATTTTTTCATTAGTATTTAAATCTGAAAAATAAAGGTTTATAAAATTGTCCTTTATAAAATTTTCAAAGCTCAGTAAAACTTATAGATTACATTGGCAAGGCAAGCAGGCAGAAATGCAAATTCTCAGCTCTTGCTTCAAGTAAGGTAGCTCTACATTAATCTGTATTGCATATTATCATTCTATGTAAGAATAGGGCTACTGGTGAAATATTTTCGAAAATTAGCAACCTAGCTATTTCTTTCCAATTCTACGATTTCTAGTAAAAATGTGTAATAATCCAATGTGTATACATCTGATTTCAAATGCATACTTTAGATACAAAGAAAATACAAAGTGAAATGTTTTTGTAGCTCTCTTTCCTCCAAAAAATAAAACGATGAAATGATTTTGTTGGCAATCCACAAATCACAATCTGGGGCCTTCTCTTCTCACTTGATGTCCCAGATTATTGGTAGAAGGAGGCATGTATGAAATTGCCAGTGGCCTGGGCCAGGTAAATAAAGACAACTGGGCACTCAATAGTCTCCTTATTTAGCCTGGGCAACTAATCAGAAACACATTGTTGCCAAAATCTAAGTTAAGTAATCCATTTTGTACTGACTTGCATTTCAGCAAAGGTAAACTCACATAATATGTATGGGTTTATAATACTTTTAATAATTCAAATGTTAAGTAAATTCTGGACTGGAACAAAGAAGTTACTGAAAGGCCAGTAGACCCAGTCCATGGAATGAGATTTGGCCAGTATCTGTAAAATGGTATGATTCTACCCACATTCTGAGGTCAATATTCAAACATAGTACATAGTCTGTTGAGATTTGTTACTTGCTATGTCACCTTCCCCAAATAAAATCTCCTGTTTGAAAAAGAAGGAAAGTAAAATTATGCAAAAGAAAAGCTATTCAATTTGATTCAATTCTTGACTATACTTCTAAATAACTATGTGTCTAAGGGAAATAATTTTCTGACTCTGGGCCTCAGTTCTCTCATCTGGAAAATGAAGAGATATAAATAATCTCCAAGTTTTCTCTAATGTTTAATAACATTCTACATTCTGAAAATGAAAAAAAAAATGAATGAGCTACTAATTCTTCCTATCTAGCCATCTTCAAACAAATATAGTATTTGTAAAGAATCAAAGCTTGATTGTCAAACACTCTTCTTCAAGTGTTAGCAGTGTTCATTGCTCCCAGGTGCTCTCTGTAGAAAACACCTCATTGTGAGGAAAAAACACAAATCAAATTCTACAGAACTCAGAGCCATTTATATAGAAGTGTTTGATGAGTAGCCAATCCCAATGCCTGTCATTTTCTTTTCCATCTTTGGTCAAAATTTACAAAATATTCTTTAGGAAGGAGAATATATGCTTAGTAGTTAAGAAAGATTTGTACATAATAAAAGTCTTCAGGAATTTTGTTCAGGAAGATTTCACTGAGCACAGATCTACCCCAGTATGATTTTTTAAGGTCAGAGAAATGCTCAGCAATGTTAAAGCTGCCAACTATTCTGGTAAATTCTTCACAAATTATATTTTAACCTACTTTGAATTTGCCTAATTTTTTTTATAAAATGGGGAAATTAAACAGATATATTATTCTTAGATAATACATGATTCTGCTTAATAGACCATCAAATATTTTTCTTCAGTAAAATTAAACAAAAAGTTATATGTGGTAGAGGGAGTATTTGTACATATTAATCAATTTTAAACAATACAAATATTCAGAAATACTATTAGATTTGAATTTTAGCTCAGTGATAAAAACAAAGACCTATACATTAAAACTCTCTACCAGGTCCTCACGTAATTAGAGGCAAAAAGTAGATGAGAAGGCTATGTTTAGCTTAGTAAAAACACTGCACACTGAGGAAACATGTCATCTGTATATGCGATTCCAACAGCAGGGAAACCACTATAGTGTCAGACTTTGTGAGATGGTGATCATGTATTTAGAATTATCTTATGGGGAAATGGAACAAATGCAAAAGTTTTTTAATCAACCAATTTGATTCGATGATGGCTTTGAGGGTATTCTTTTTTTCTGGTAGATGCAAGATTGTCTACCCCATAAACTACATCATCATTTTATTGTATAAATTTCTACAAGAATTACAAATATGCTTCACACAAAACTGCTAAGATGTTTGAGGTTGCTAAAAACTTTAAAACTCAAATCACACTTTGAATCCTAATCTATGGAGCTTCTTTATTTTCAGTACAGAGCTTTGAATTGCTGTTTGTTGATACTGTGTGATAATGTATCAAATTCCTGTGTAAGCAATAATGAGGGGGAGAATATAAGTTGGAGACTGATACTTATCCCTGAGCATAGGCCAAAATTAAATACAGGTATTTCTAGTATTTATGATTAACAGGCCTGATCTTTTTAGGCTTTGTGTCCGCAACCATTTCATCTTGCATTTTAATCCCCGTAATTTCCATAATCCCCTTGTGTCAAGGGAGAGACAAGGTGGAAGTGACTGGATCATAGGGACGTTTACCCCAGGCTATTCTCATGATCATGAGTAAATTCTCAGGAGATCTGGTGGTTTTAAAAGTGGCAGGTTTTCCCTACATTCTCACTTCTCTCTGCTGCCACCATGAGAAGAAGTTATCTGCTTCTCCTTCACCTTCTGCCATGCCTGTAAATTTCCTGAGGTTTTCCTAGCCATGTGGAATCATGAGTCAATTAAATTACCCAGTGTCAGGTATTTTCTTTTTTTTTTCTTTTTTCTTTTTTCTTTTTTCTTTTTTTTTTTTTTTGTGAGATGGAGTCTTCCTCTGTTACTAGGCTGGAGTGCAGTGGAGCAGTCTCAGCTCACTGCAACCTCCACATCCTGTATTCAAGTGATTCTCCTGCCTCAGCCTCCCAAGTAACTGGGACTACGGGCATGTGCCACCATGCCCAGCTAATTTTTTTTTGTAGTATTAGTTTTTTAGTTGGCCATGGTCTTGATCTCTTGACATTGTGATCTACCCACCTTGGCCTCCCAAAGTGCTGGGATTACAGATATGAGTCACTGCGCCCAACCTCAGGGATTATCTTTATAGCAGTGTGATAACAGACTAATAGGGTAAATTGATACCAAAGTAGTGGGGCATTTTTATAAGCTACCTGAGAATGTGGAAGTGACTTTGGAAATGGGTAGGCAGAGATTGGAACCGTTCGAAGAGCTCAGAAAAAAACAGGAAGATATTGGAAAGTTGAAACTTCCTAAAATAGTGTTAAATGGCTTTGACTGAACTGCTGATAGTAATATGAAAAATGGGAGTCCAGGCTAAGGTGATCACAGATTGGGATGAGGAACTGTTTGGGAACTAGAGCAGAGGTGACCCTTGCTATGCTTTAACAAAAAGACTGACAGTATTTTGCCCCTAACCTAGAGATTGAACTTGAGAGAGATAATTTGGCGTATTTTGTGGAAAAAAAATTCTAGGCAGCAAAGTGTTCAAGAGGTGACCCAGGTGCTCTTTAAAGCATTTAGCTTTATGCATTCACAAAGAGATGGTTTGAAATTGGAACTTCTTATGTTTAAAATGGAAGCAGAGCATAAATGTTTAGAAAATTTGTAGCCTGCCGGGCACGGTGGCTCAAGCCTGTAATCCCAGCACTTTGGGAGGCCGAGGCGGGTGGATCACAAGGTCAAGAGATCGAGACCATCCTGGTCAACATGGTGAAACCCCGTCTCTACTAAAAAAAAATACAAAAAACAAATTAGCTGGGCATGGTGGTGCGTGCCTATAATCCCAGCTACTCAGGAGGCTGAGGCAGGAGAATTGCCTGAACCCAGGAGGCGGAGGTTGCGGTGAGCTGAGATTGTGCCATTGCACTCCAGCCTGGGTAACAAGAGCGAAACTCCATCTCAGAAAAAAAGAAAAGAAAATTTGTAGCCTGACAATTCGATGAAAAAACAAACAACCACCACCATTTTCTGGGGAGAAATTTAAGCCAGCTGCAGAAATTTGCATAAATAACAAGGAACTAAATGTTAATCCCCAAGACAATGTGAAAAATATCTCCAGGGCATGTCAGAGAACTTCAAAGCAGCCCCTCCCATCACTGGCCCAGAGGCCTAGAATAAAAACAAAATTTTCTTAGGAGAAGCCCAGGGCTTTGCTGCTTTATGCAGTCTCAGGACTTGGTGCCCTACATCCCAGACACGGCTAAAAGGAGCCAAGGTACAGCTCAGTCTGTTGCCTCAGAAGGTACAAGCCCCAAACCTTGGCAGCTTACACATGGTCTTGGACCTGCTGGTGCACAGAAGTCAAGAATTGAGGTTTGGGATCCTCTGCCTAGATTTCATAGGATGTATGGAAATGCCATGTTGACCAGGATGGTCTTGATCTCCTGACCTCATGATCCACCCACCTTGGCCTCCCATAGTGCTGGGATTACAGAAGTGAGCCACTGTGCGCGGCCTGAGCTCTTTCTATTTTTAACTTTTATTTTACGTTTAGGGGTACAAGTGCAGGTTTGTTATATAGGTAAACTTGTGTCATGGGAGTTTGTTGTATAGATTATTCATTTATCCAGGAATTAAACCTAATACTCATTAGTTATTTTTTTCTGAGCCTCTCTCCTCTCACCCTCCATACTCTGAAAGGCCCCCAGTGAGTGTTGACCCCTCTATGCCTTTATGTTTTCTCATCATTTAGCTCCCTCTTAGAAGTGAGAACATGTGGTAATTGGTTTTCTGTTCTGTGCTAGTTTGCTGAAGACGATGAACTCCAGCTCCATTAATGTTCCTGCAAAGGACATGATCTCATTTTTATGATTCTATAGTATTCCATGGTGTATATGTATCACATTTTCTTTATCCAGTCTACCATTGATGGGCATTTTTGTTGATTCTCTATCTTTGCTATTGTGAATAGTGTTGCAATGAACATATGCATATGTGTGTCTTTATGACAGAATTATGTATATTACTTTGGGAGCACCAAACACAGGAGCTTTTTTTCATATGCTTGTTAGCCACGCATACTCTTTTGCTGACTTTTTAATGGGGTTGCTTGTTTTATTCTTGTAAATTTAAAATTCTTATAGATACTGGATATTAGACCCTTGTCAGATGTAGAGTTTGGAAATATTTTCTCCCATTCTGTAAGATTTTTGTTTACTCTGTTGATAGTTTTTTGTTTTTTCTTCTTTTTTTCTTTTTGCTGCACAAAAGTTATTTTGTTTAATTAGATCCCATTTGTCAATTTTTGCTTTTGTTGTAATTGGTTTTGAGATTTTGTTATGAAATCTTTGCCAGTTTCTATGTCCAGAATGTGTTACCTATATTGCCTTTCAAGCTTTATATAGTTTTAGGTTTTACATTTAAGGCTTTATTGTATCTTGAGTTGACTTTGGTAAATTGTATAAGAAAGGAGTTCATTTTTAATCTTCTGCATATGGCTAGCCAGTTAACCCAGCACCATTTATGGAATAGGGACTCATTTCCTCATTGTTTGTTTTTGTCAGCTTTGTCAAAGATCATATAATTGTGTGTGGCCTTATATCTGGGCTGCCAATTCTGTTGCATTTGTCCATGTGTCTGTTTTTGTGCCATTACTATTTGGTTATAGTAGCCCTGTGGTATAGTTTGGTATTGAGTAGCATCATGTCTTCTGCTTTGTTGTTACTGTTTAGGATTGCCTTGGCTATTCAAGCTCCTTTTTTGTGCCATATGAATTTTAAAATAGTGTTTTCTAATTCTGTGAAGGATGTTTGTAGTTGCTTTGGGTAGTATCATCGTCATAATAATATTCTCTGCATCCATGAACATGGAATGTATTTCTATTTATTTGTGTCATCTGGAATTTCTTTGAGCACTGTTTTATAATTCTCATTGTGGAGATCTTTCACCTTTCTTGTTAGTGTATATTCCTAGATATTTTATTTTGTTGTAGCAATTTTGAGTGAGATTGCATTCCTGATGTTTTGGCTTGGCTGTTCCTTATGTATACAAATGCTAATAATTTTTATGTTGATTTTGTAACCTGAAATTTTGCTGAAGTTGTTTATCAGATGAAGGACATTTTGGGCTTAGACTATGGAATTTTATAAATATAGAATTATGCCATCTGCAATCAGAGAAACTTTGACTTTTTATCTTTCCTTTCTTTCTCTTGACTGATTGCTCTTGCCAGGACTTCCAATATCATGTTGACTAAGAGTGATAAGAGAGGGCATCCTTGACTTGTGCCAGTTTTCAAAGGGAATGCTTCCAGCTTTTGTCCATTCAGTATGATTTTTGGCTGTGGGTTTGCAACAGATGGTTCTTAATATTTTGAGATATGTTAATATGTTACCTAATTTATTGAGCGTTTTTAACATAAAACAATATTGAATTTTTTCAGGAGACTTTTTTGCATCTATTAATTATATGATTTTTGTGTTTAGTTCTGTTTAGGTGATGGATGTCATTTATTGATTGTGGTGAATTCGCTTTTTCACATGTAACCGGATTCAGTTTGCAAGTGTTTTGTTGGGAATTGTTGCATCAAGTTTTATCAAGAATATTAGCCTTATGTTTTCTTTTTATGTTTTCCCAACCAGGTTTTTGTTTTTTATTTTTTGTTTTTGTTTTTGAGGTGAAGTCTCACTCTGTTGCTGAGAGCTGGAGTGCAGTGGTGTAAGCTCACTGCAGCCTCCACTTCCTGAGTTAAAGTGATTCTCCTGCCTCAGCCTCCAGAGTATCTGGGACTATAGACACATGCCCTCACGCATGGCTAAATTTTTGTATTTTTAGTAGAGACAGAGTTTCACCATGATGGCCAGGCTGGTCTTGAACTCCTGGTATCAGGTGATCTGGCCACCTCAGCCTCCCAAAGTGCCTACCAGCTTTTGATATAAGGATGATGCTGGTCTTATAGAATACACTGGAGAAGAATCCCTCCTCCACAATATTTTAGAATAGTTTTAGCAGAAATGGTACCAACCTTTCTTGGTATATCTGATACAATTCAGCTGTTAATCCATCTGGTCCTGGGTTTTTCTTTCATTGATATGTTATTTATTATTAATTCAGTTTCAGAACTGTTTGTCTGTACAGGGAACCAAATTATTCCTGCTTCAGTCTTTGGAGGTATACGTGTCCAGGAATTCATCCCTCTTTTCTAGGTTTTCTAGTGTGTGTGCACAGAGGGGTTCATAGTAGTCTTTGATGGTTATTTGTGTTTCTTTGGAGTCAGTGACAACATCTTCTTTGTCATTTTTGATTGTATTTATTTGGATCTTCTCTTTTTTCTTCTCTGTTATTTGGGTGGCCTGTCTTACTAGTTTTTTCAGAAAACCAACTCCTGGATTTGTTGCTCTTTTGAATGTTTGTTTAGGTGTCAGTCTCCTTCAGTTCAGCTCTGATTTTGGTAATTTCTTCTACTCCCTTTGAGGTTGCCTCTCTATTTTTTTCAGATGTGATGTTAGATTGTCAATTTGAGATTTTTTTAACTTTCTATGTGGGTATTTATTGCCATGAATTTGTCTTTTAACATTGGCTTAGCTGTGTCCCAGAGATTCTGGTATGTTGTATCTTTGTTTTCATTAGCTTCAATAAAATTCTTGATTTCTACTTTAATTTTATTATTTACCCAAAAGTCATTCAGGAGCAAGTTGTTTAATTTCCACATAATTGCATGGCTTTTAGCAATTTTTATGTCTCTTGATTTCCATTTTTGTACTGTGGTCTGAGAATATGTTTGGTATATTTTTTGTCCTTTTGTATTTGCTGAGGATTGTTTTAGGTCTGACTGTGTAGTCAATTTTAGAGTATATGCCATCTGGTAATGAGAAGAATGTATATTCTGTTGATTTGGGGTGGAGAGTTCTGTAGAAGTCTATCAGATTCCTTTTGACCAATATTGAGTCTAGGTCTTAAATATATTTAATTTTCTGCCTCAATAATCTGTCTGATACTGTAAGTAAAGTGTTGACATCTCCTAATATTATTGTGTGGGAATCTATTACTTGTTTAGGTCGCTAAGAACTTGTTTTATGCCTCTGGGTGCTCCTGTGTTGGGTGCATATATACTTAGGATAGCTAAGTCTTCTTGTTAAATTGAACATTTTACTATTATGTAATGCCCTTCTTTGTCTTTCTTGATCTTTGTTCATTTAAAGTCTGTTTTGTCTGAAATTTGGATTGCAACCCTTGTTTTTCCTATCATTTTCATTTACTTGGTAGATTTTTCTCCATCTCCTTATTTTGAGCCTATGAGTGTCACTGCATGTGAGTTGCATCACTTGAAGACAGCATACCATTGGGTCTTGCTTCCTCCAGTTTGTCACTCCATGCCTTTTAATTGGGGTCCTTTTCTAGTTTACATTGAAGGGTAGTATTAATATGTGTGGATTTGATCCTGTCACGTTGTTGTTAGATGGTTATTACGCATACTTCTTTGTGTGATTGCTTTATGGTATCACTGGTATGTGTACTTAAATATGTTTTCATTTTGACTGGTAATGGTTTTTCCTTTTCATATTCCTTTCAAAATGTCTTGTAAGGCAGGTTGGGTCATTAATGAACTCATTTGCCATTTGCTTATCTGAAAAGTATTATTTTATTTCTCCTTCACTGAGAAATCTTAGTTTGGCTGACTATGAAATTCTTGGTTGAAGATTTTTTCTTTAAGAATGTTGAATATAAGCCCTCCATTTCTTCTAGCTTTTAAGGTTTCTGCTGAGAGGTCCACTGTTAGCCTGAGGGATTTCTTTTGTAGTTGATCTCCTTTATCTCTCTAGCTATCATTAATATTGTTTATTTTGTTTCAACCTTGGAAAGTCTGATGACTGTGACTTAGGGATAATCTACTTCTTTAGGCTCTTGCAGGGGATTCTTTGTATATCTTAAATTTGACTGTTTAGCTGAATTCTTTCGAGTTACAGGTGAATCTACATTTCCTTTGGTCCCAAGAAATTGCCATATTGGTTCTATATATGAATTGGAAACACACTAGTGTGACAGCTTAAGAACTTTTTCCAAATCAACTTTAATCTACCTTGTTTCCTACAAGATTTTTCCTAGGGCATGTGGCTCAGAAAAATTTTAATATAGCTCACATCAATTGGAATGGGCAGACAAGAAGATGACAGGCCTTGGAAATAGATATATTCAATGAAACAAACATTCAGGACACTGAACAGAGGAAATTTGAGGGGATATAGTAGACAAAGATGCAGGGTATGAGAAGTCTAACTCTACAAGAAAAACTTATTTAAAGAGTACTTAAAAATATAGATAGTGGGAAAAAATAGATACTCTCCCAGGAAAGCAGTGAGCCCGAGAAGAGAGACACCAGCATTTTTTGATGAAACGAGGTCAAATGAAGGTAGTGGAAATACAGGAATAAATGATACATATTAGTTATAGCAGGCAAGGCAGCACACAGACACAAAGGAACTCTCTTTTTAAGTTACAGTATCCTAGCCATTGTGCTTGTTTCAAGATGAGGCTTCAACGTCAGAGATCTTAAGCAAGTATAGGTATAGCCCTAGGACAGGGGTTAGAAAACTCTGTAAAAAGGCCAAACAACAAATATTTTAGGTTTACCAGGCCATATAGTCTATGTCCAAATACTCAACTCTGAATTCATGGCCCAAAAGCAGCCAGAGAAAATACACAAAACAGTGGTCATAGTTGTGTTCCAAAAACTGGTTATTCACAAAATTAGGCTGACTCCTATTCTAGAGGATCTTGGAAATGCTGGAAAGATTACAGAACAGGAACTTAAGTATAAGGGGACAAGGATCTGATAATCAAAATGAAATCAATAGGAGTGTCTGAGTTCCAAGAACAAGACCCAGTTATCATAACTGTGGCATGAGGTCAAGTCTAGCACAATAGTAAAGGCAACATGATAGGCAAAAAATGTTGGCCTGTAGCTACTGAAATTTATCTGTCCTATAGTCAGGTATGCTACAGAGTTTGGGGCAATGCTGAGCCTGAAGTTGTGCAATATCAAGACCCACAGCAGTTGGGAGGGAGGAAGAAACTACTTTGAACCAGAGAAGGTCCGATATAAAGATGCAGAAATAGCTCTCTGAATTCTCCAATTTGTTCTTTGTCTAGATTTTTCCTAGTGCAAATATACCCACATATTTAAGTTAGCCCCTTAGTAAAGCACAGTGTAATTGCTAGAAACAGTAAAGAACCTAAAATCCTTTACATATTGATTCCATATTTGGTGATTTATCTTTTATAATCACTGAGTCATGCTGTAAAATGAGGATAATATTAATCCATGACCAAACTTTCTCATAGTGTTCTCATGATGATTCAATGAAATAATAGATGTGAACATTGTTTATAAACTATGAAGTTCTCAACATAGCCTGGTTAGTGATGACCACATTTATAATAAGCAATGTCCTGGTTTAGTTATTAATTACCCTCAATCTCCACATCTCTGTTAAATAATAAATCTCTCACCTCCTGAAAAGTTAAGTTGTATTGCACAATTCACAACAAGGAGGTAGTTCAATAAATTCATCTTAAAGAGTAGGCTATCCCTCTTAACTAATCCAATCATTTGGCAAATATGAAAATCAAAGCTTAGAAAGAATAAAGATTCTGACCAGTATTACATTGGTCACAGCCAGTTGGTTATTTTCCTAGCAAGTGTATAACGGTTTAATAAGGGTGTATATAGCAATTATTAACATAATGCAAGTAAGTAAGTTAATTTAAAAAGAGCAATAGGAATGAAGAGGAAGAATTTAAGACAAGACAGTAAATAAACTATATAGCATAGAAACCTTTTTTGAAGAAAATACCCCACTCTATGTATCCAAATAATTAACTTTTGTCGTAACCTTAAATTTGATAAGGAGTTGTCTGCATTTTCTGTCTGACGTCACTCTCATGACCTCATGACAAGAAGACAGCCTCTATTTCATCGTGGCTGAAAATGGTGGCAAGGAGCAGACTATGGTTAGTTGTGATGTGGTGTAACTGCCTCAAGACATTTTCTCCCACTCTGCTAGCATCCAGTATTGAAGAAATCATGAGAAATATCTATTTCTATATCTTCTCCTTGGCACCAATCCTCAGACGCTTAGGCTGTTGTGATGGGTGTCAAAACACAGAGGTAGTGATTGCTGCCTGGGGTGGCCAGCTCTCTCCAGGACCTAAGCAATTGTAAAGGCAGTCTGGGACTGGCAAATTAAAGCCACCTATCAGGCTTGTTGCACCACACAGAGCAACTATTTCCACTGACAACAGTGAGAATTGAGCTCTCACAAGGGGAATAGAAACGCAAGGATTGGAGATTTAAAATTAGGGACCATTTCAGGAAACAGACTGGTAAAGAGAAGAACCATGTTTCTGTCAGATTTTAAAGTTAAACTTAGGCCTAAAGACACAACCCCGTTTTTCAAGAAAGTATTGATAGCCTATGAGATTACAGGGAAAAAAAATATTGAGAGTTTTAAATAATTGAGGCAAACATAAAATAACTAAGCATACCATCTTTGTTACCTCCTGGTATTAAGCATGCCATTTTTAATTACCTAAAGCAGCCATCTTGTCTACATACTGGTGCTGTTTAGTCTCCAGTCCCTGATGTCCCAGGCTCTCTATTTTGTCAACCAGTTTCACTTTTGTGGAGAGGCAAAAGGTGTCACTGCAACTAAGCTTGTGATCTATTTGTCAGCTCAGTTAGTCTCTAAATACTATTTCATTACAAGGAGAATAAAAAGTGATAATTCTGAGAAATTAATTAACGCAAGGAAGTGAGAATACTTAGCTCCAAAGCAGTACCTTGCAAGGCCTCCTTCCAACCTAACTAGTAAATTCAGTCTGATACATGTTCATGTCCATCAGGAGAAGAATGGACTACGTCTTTCCTCCAGTTTTCAAATGAATCATATTTCTCCACTTCTGTACCTGTCTTTCACTTCCAGGAAAGCTTCATCTCCATTCCGTTTATGACTATAAACTCTTTCTCAAGGAGGAACACTATACCTACTCCACACTACTGCTCCACTCAAACACAATACTCAAGGTGCCTGTAGCAAATGAAACTTAGATATAAGAAGCTATGAATGCAGTATGTCATAATTTTAGAAACTTAATAAAAAGTATCTTATGTCATGCCCTTGCTGATGACCTACCTAAAAGGCTACTTTGATTTGTCATTCATTCATTAACAAACATTCCTTGAGAAACTCCTCTGTAAAGTTTCTTTGTGGTGCCCACTGTGCTAGGTGTCAGGGATACAATATAGTGGAAAGAGAAAAAGTAAATCAGTGTTCTGTTGTGTGATAAGTGTCCTGACAGAAACAGACATAGAGTGCTGTGAGAACACAGGGAAAAGAGACATGTGGCATGAGAGTTCTGGAAACCTGAGTGAGAAGAAAGCACTGACTCCAGATAGTGCAGTCTGGAGACTAAAACATATTTCCTTGCTTCAGAATTCAATGAGGGTCAGGATTATGCTGTTTACAAGCACTCATTTCAGGTTGCTACATTTCTGCATAGGTTACTTCAGTAAGCATGGAACTTTCTTTTTTATAGTCTATCCATTAATATTTCATGGAATGCTATGGTATCGTGAAATATTGTTTAGGAAGCACTTATTAATAAGAGAGACTCATTTGAAAATATTTCTGAATAGAATTGACATTTAGGCTTGAGAGTTACTGTTGCAGGCATTGCTGTATTACATTAGCGGATTGCAAACATTTGCCATATAAAACAGTTACTGTGAACCTACTCTAACCCATGCTCTTTATTAAATGTAAGAGGATGAATGGAATAGGATGAATTGAAAATATGGAGAAACATGAGATATGTCTACGGCCTGCCAAAATATGATCTCTCTAGATTCTGTATGTCTACAAATTTCCCTGATAGTTTTCCAAAAACAATGAATTACTGGAAACTATAACACATGCTGCAATTAAATGTTGAAAAAAAAAAACCAGCATGTTGGTCCAGTACAATGTTGTGGTGGGTTTTGTAGTTGTTGTTTTCTGATACTACTTTTAGAATTATTATACGGTTGAATGAACATAATTGGAGAAAGAGATTAAAGAATCTGTAACAGTATTATGAAAACAGGGGATATTGACATGGCATGAAGAAGAGCAAGAATAAAATAATCACACCCCTGAGAATTACAAAGCCTCAGTGTCTGTAAATAATCTAATGGCTCCAAAAATGTGATTATCTTTTGGTAACCACACCACCTGGAATTGCCTAGTTGCTATTCTACAAGTCTCAAAGAAATAAAAGCACAAGTAAAGACAAATACGTTGGCAGGGCACTTTGGAAAGCATAACGGCTCTGCTGATACAAGAGTCAGAACTGAGCCACGCAATTTGGAAGGTAAGCTTTAGTAAAAACAAGAACATAATATTTATTGTTCTAATATTTAATAAATATTATTTTGGAAAAATAGCAATGGCAGTTAATAGGGAGCAATTAACACTGCTAGTGAACTAAAATGGGGTCTTTGTGAGAAAGACAGGTAAGGAAGTGTGTGGCTGCATTTTCTGGTGGCATAGCCATAGTCTATTTAAATTTTAACTTCTTTACAAAACACTAATTTCTCAAAAATACCTTTTGTAGATGTTATCTTATTTTAGCAAAACAAGTATTTACCTTTTATTCTCTCAATTTATAAGTTAGCCAAACAAACAAAGCAGTCCCAAGTACCATAAAATTAAAACTTTGCTTACATCACTGAAAAGGAAGCATGTAGCCTTGGAGAAATAACTATATATTATAGTTTATAGAGATTGTCATTTAGTTATTAGTCTGGCAATTTGTTTTCTTTCAAAACATTATAAGGTTTTCATAAAGCCATTTGGGAGAGTTGTGAGCAGACTGTCCTCCCTGGGACACTGAGATTTCTGGTGATTGGTGAGACTGCAATAGCTTTCAAACTGAAGCTAGAGGGAAAAATAACAGTTAAGAACATCTGAGGAAAATATGCAAAATTTGAAGGAGAAGGAACTATTCCCATTATAACAACACCCAGATAGCTTTCAAAATACACATTTAGGGATCTTATACTGCTATGTATCTGAATTGATACACAATGGAATTTCATCACTTCCTAATTGATAGATAAAGATTACATCATGAACCTCAAGAAAACTCTAAAGTCTGAGTATTCTGCATACTTCCCCTTAGATCCTACCTTTGAAGAACATTTCATCAATGCTGTAATTGCTGCCCAAGATTACATTTAATAACTAACTTACAAGAATATGGCTGCATTTGCTTTTTTTCAAAAAGAGCTTAGGTTTTATCACAGTAATAAAGTATCATTATTTATCTTAAAAGTTTCAAAAATTCTTATAATCACACAGGACAAGACTAAAGCAAAAGAAACTGACCTTTCCTAATTTATATGGGAATAACAGCATCAAATTTATTTTGTAATGATCTTCAGATTCTTCCCGGCTATTAAAAACTGTAAAACTAGATGATATATTTGATGTCTGAAAGGGGAAACATGGCATTTTTTTTTTTTTCTAGAGCAGCAATGCTCAAAAGAGAAAGTTATTTTACTTGCCCCTCCTCTGGGACACTTAGCACTGCCTGTAGATATATTTGGTTGTTATTTCTGGTGCTACAACTAGGAGTGGGTGGGGTTTGCCACTGGCATCTAATGGATGAGGTCAGAAATACTACTAAACATCTTACTGTAGCAGGAGCAGCCATGAGAAACAGAGTTCTCGAACACCGAATGGAGAAGGGAGGGGTTTATTACAGCCGGGAGCCAGGCAATGAGTTGTCCAAACCCAGCTCGTCTAACAAAGGAAGGTTCCGCCTTTATATAGACTTACACTCTAGATATAACACATGAAAGAATCTTAGGTTTACCTCCTTAGAAATCATGAATGAAAGGGTTTTGGATTTACAGCTTTAGGAATCACATGTGAAAAGGTTTCAGGTTTACAGTTTTAGAAACCACATGTGAAAAGTTTCCGGTCTCCAGATGGAGGAGTGGGGTGGGGGTTTGATTTTGTTTTAAGTAAAAACTGTCTTCTGGAGAGTTTCCCTCAATACCAAGCATGTTATTTACAGGAAGGTGATTCAGGAGGCACCAGCTGGCCTGCTTTTTCTTCTATTGAAATGCATTGTGGAAGTCCAGGGGGACATGATCCCAGATGACTGGGTCTCCTTCCTCATTACAATGCACAGGTAAGTCTTTTCTTGATAATAACTATTTAAAAATCTGACCAATCACAATGGTTCCCCAGCACTTTGGGAGGCAAAGGCAAGCAAATCACTTGAGGTCAGGAGTTCAAGATGAGTCTGTCCACCATGGCAAAACCCCATTTCTACTAAAAATATAAAAATTAGCTGAGTATGGTGGCTCATGCTTGCAATCCCGGCTACTCGGGAGGCTGAGGCACAAGAATTGCTTGAACCTGGGAGGAGATTGCAATGAAGGGAGATCATGCCACTGCACTTCAGCCTGGGTGACAGAGTGAGACTCTGTCGCCAAACAGAAAAAAAAAAAAATTTGGCCAAAAATATCAAGAGTGCTCAGGTTTAGAAACCCCTCTATGGAGGCTTCTATATTACTCTTAATTCTTCATAAGAGTACATTGAAAATATTATAATTCAGTTGGGAAAGATGTTTATTATTTGGAGTACAGTAGAAAATAGGGACAAAAACTCAAACATTCAGATAATAGGTTCATATAATTGCTTTGCCTTTTACTAGATACATGACCTTAATTAGGTTACAGAACCTCTTTAAATCTTGGTTTCTTCTTAAAAAAGGATTTTGTGAGAATTGGGAAATGATATATGTGGAAGGATTTAGGATAGCACTTAACAAATACAAAACATTCAGTGCATATTTTAAATAAATGACATAAAAAGTAATTGATTTCTAAATGTTTTAAAGGTCATGCCATATAAGCTGAAAAAGAAAGCATGTTAGTCAATTTAATGCTAATTTATTTGACACCTTAAGGGAGACCTTTGGAGATACATAACAAAGGTCAAATATTTTCTAAATAGTCATCAGTTGTATAAACTGTGGCATTTCTTACTAATGATGAAGAAAATGCCTCTCTCTAGAGTAAGAAGCTATCTATAAAACAGGACACAACTCAAACAAAAGAATTCAGAGTTTTGTTCCCATCTACCATGTGACAAGAATGTTAAGGTCAAAAATGAGACAACATTTGATAGATGGGTTCATATGTAATTTTAAAACCACCTGTTTAAGATGAAATCACAAGTGAAAAATTCCAGGGCAAGGGTACTTTGGGTTACACAGAAAGTGCTTGAGGTTTGTCATCATATTTCACATAATTCATTGCCTTTAGAATATACCTGGAATATATCAACAACTGTGAACAAATTCATTGTGACATAAATCTCTAAATGGAAGATCAAATTGTTTTTGCCAGTTGTATAGCCTAACATTTCATTCCTGTGCTTTTTTATTATGGAATCTTCCATCTTTACTGCAAATGTTTTGGGCTTTCTATCTACCACCAAACTATAAATTCTATCAATATTTCAATTGAAAAGCATTTTGCCATTATCATGTAAAAATGCACTGGGTAACTGGTTCACTTCTTTTAATCTGCTTTAGATAATGCCACTAATATACCTTAAAACAAGTGATAGGTAAAGTAAAAACTAGATCATCCTGGCAGTCTGATAATTTCCATACGATATAGCAACATGTATAATGCATTACTTGAGTCAAGTAGATATTTATGTATTTCCTGGACCCAAGCTGAGAAGAATATACGCTGTTCCAGCTTAGTTAGATAGCAATATAACATTAACAAATTGCTTTACAAAGTTTACAGAAAAATATTTACTATCCACAATCTGCTCTTCATTTCCTAGGACACATCTATGTGATAATTTCAAATTTGGGGGGGCTACAAAGAAAAACAATGCCAATAATTTGGAGGACACTGAAGCATAATATGCTTTAATACAATTGTTATTTTTATCTAGGAAGAGTCAGTGCTTTACTCTTTGGTCTAAACTTTTTCATGACTATAAAATATATGTCTACACTATAGTCAGCCCACTTTATACCATCAAGTTGATGGTTATGTATATCCTACAGTTACTCTTGATCATCCTCTAGGATTCCATAATACTTAAGGCCACAAGACAATAGGATCATTAGGTTTACAATTCCACCTTTGAACAAATTCTGTTTGGGAGACTATTGAATAGTAGCAGCCTATGTGTGACTTAGGCATTTGAGCAAGTGTTCAAGCTCCACTGAACCAAAATGGTTTTTTTGGGTTTTTTTTTGCTTGTCTTTTTTAACAATCATCTGATATCATAAAAGCTTTTTATTTCTTATTTTCCAGTGAATTTTGAGGTGATCCTGTAAACATAGACACATTAGTCTATGGTAGCTTTATGATCAATATCTTGCTTTTTTAGAGGATTCAGAGAAGGTTCTGGAGAGATTCCAGAATGACAAATGGAAATAATACCTTCTTACACAGACTCTCTCTCCTTGAGCCATATGATCTCTCATGTTTAAAAGCACATTGCTTCACATTGAAGCACTGCATGCAATTACAGCTTGGAGAGTAACTACACTGTATACTCCTTTGACATGCTGCTAAATCGCTCTGTATTATTATTTTCAAATCAGTGAGTAAATGGAAAATTTCTATGCCTCAGTGATTTTTACTTGAGACAGAAAAGTATATCTAAAAATAGAGCTTATAACAATGTGTATATTTTGGCAAGTCCCTGGAATCAAAAGAATAGTGACAAGAGTGACTGGAGGATGGAAGGGAATAATTGTTAGTTTTATACTTCCATATATATTTTATAAATCAGCCTTTTTATTCTATGTTAAGTTTTGAAATAATATGAAAACCTAAACTTGGCAGTATGGTAAGTAGTTTTGTTCTTATGTAATCTTATTATTTTTTTTGGTAATATCTAATTAGCAAATCAAAAGTAGCACATCCCCAGGCTTTACATATTCAATGAATGATTGATTGCCTCTGATTCAAATCCAGTTCCATAATCATTTCTCCCATTATTTAAAATGCACCACTAAAATGTGAACAATATAGAAGTGACAGCTTTGCTTTTTCTTCTAAGTTTCATAGGAATTTGTGCAACACATGAGAAGTGGTCATTTAAAAAGTCAAGATAGTTTATTTTTTAACCAATAATATATAAGTTATGAATATTTCACTGTAAGAAAATAATATTTTAGCATGGTCAGCCACCAATTCTTAAAATATATAACAAAACTGCTTAAACCCTCTTGTTGGCTGAACATTGCACTAGGATATATTTCAGCCATTTAAAAATAGCTAATTTTAGAACTGATATAAAAGCAGTGCTACTGGATTCCAGTTAAGAACACAAAAAATTTGAGAGAAAGACAGCATACTATTATCAGAATAATATTGGGATTTAAGCAGAGGATTAGGGGCATCTAGCTAGAAGATGTGAAACTGATTAGGAAAAGATGATAGAACTATTACACACTAAAAAGAAAGAAATGAAGATGGAACCAAGGACCAGAATGTTATGATTAGGAGAATATTTAGGATGATTTGTGAAAATATCAATAACAGCTCAAAGTTCCTAGAAATTTTACATTTTGTTCTTTTTAATGTATATTTTGCAATATCCTATGTAGAGTAAATTTAAAAAAAAATCCTTTGAGGGCAATTGTCATGATTTTGCTTGGATAGTATGCATCAATTCAAAGTATAGTTAATGCATGTTTAAATAAGTTTACACTCAGAGGGGTGCGGAAACTGGTTCAAGTCAGCTCATGGGAGTTGAATGGTAAATTTTCTGAAAATTTGGTTGCTATTATTTAAAATTTAATTATGTAGGCATAACATCAGCAAAATGGCACTGATTACTCCAAGTTGCCATCACCGTTACAGCAACACCAAAAAAGCAAGGAAAAGCTGTCAGAACTTTGTCATAACTGTAGAAAACTAAACTTTTATAGGAGTCAAACACTAAATCAAGATAAAGATAACAACTTTAAAATTTCATAAAATACTTGTAACATTTCACTTTCCCTTTCCTCATATGCTCCCTAGCTCAGCAACAGGCTGGAATACAGCACCTGCCTTCTAGTGTGGGACCCTGTACTAAGTTACAAAAGAAGAAAAGTAGTCCTTGTGTATGTCTGCTTTAACTTGCCTGAGAATTACCTAAAGTACTGAAAAAAGGTGCTTCTCACTAACTCAGAACTCACTTAGGCCAGAAAAGTGGTGGTTATCACTTGACAACATTGTAAGGTTTAAAAAAGAAAAAAAACCCTGCAGAAACTTGGGACAAAAGAGTAAAATTAAGATATAGAATAGGCCATGTAATTTCTTGGAAAAAAAATTGAGGGAAAGTTTCTTTGGGAAATTAGGCTGTTCAAAAGACACAGAGAATTTTAAAAGCCATATGAAAGTCCATGACAAGACACATTCAAAAGTCTTGAAAAGAAGCTAAACTTAATTTGAGCTGAGTGATAGACTCAGTACAAGCTCAAACCTTGATAATTGTTAGAGAACTCTAACCAAATGGCAATCTGCAATGACTGAGATAGGCATTTATTTTACTTTTTAGTGAGACTTCCACCAAGATGGCCAAATAAGAACAGCTCCAGAATGCAGTACCCAGCAAGACCAACGGAGAAGGTGAGTGATTTTTACATTTCCAACCGAGGTACTAGGTTAATCTCAATGGGACTGCTTAGACAATGGGTATAGCCCAAGGAGGGAAAACCAAGGCAGAGTGTGGTGTTGCCTCAGCTGGGAAGTGCAAGGGGCTAGCGAACTCCCGCTCTTACACAAGGGACGCCATCAGGGACTTTTCTGAACACTCTAGCACTCCAGCTCAGATACTGCACATTTCCCACGGTCTTTACAGCCCACAGACCAGGAGATTCCTGCCAGTGCTAACAGCAGCAGCACCGTGGGTTTCCAGCACAAAACTAGGTGGCTGTTTTAGCCAGCACCTGGAATACCTACAAGACAGACCCGTCTGTTCCCCTGAAAAAAATAAAGGGAGCTCAAGGGGGCTGAAAAGCAGGTGTCAGATGGTGGGTAATAATAACAAACTTCTCTGAGCTGAAGGAGCATGTCCTAACCCAATGCAAAGAAACTAACAACCTTGAAAAAAGTTAGACGAAATGCTAACTAGAATAACCAGCTTAGAGAAGAACATAAACAACTTAATGGAGCTGAAAAACACAGCAGGAGAATTTCGCAACGCATATGCAAGTTTCAATAGCCAGATCTGTCAAGCAGAAGAAAAGAAAGGATTTCAGAGATTGAAGATTAACTCAGTGAAATAAAATGAGAAGGCAAGATTAGAGAAAACAGAGTGAAAAGAATTGAACAAAGCGTCCAAGAAAGATGGGATTATGTGAAAAGACCTAATCTACGTTTGATCAGTGTATCTGAATGTGACAGGGAGCATGAAACCAAGTTGGAAAACACTCTTCAGGATATTATCCAGGAGAACTTTCCCAATCTAGCAAGGCAGGCCAACACTCAAATTCAGGAAATACAGAGAACACCGCAAAGACATTCTTCAAGAATAGCAACCCCAAAGCACATAATCATCAGATTCACCACTGTTGAAATGAAGGAAAAAATGCTAAGGGGAGCCAGAGAGAAAGGTTGGTTTACCCACAAAGGGAAGCCCATCAAACACAGCAGATCTCTTGGCAGAAACCCTACAAGCCAGAAGAGAGTGGGGGCCAATATTCAATGTCCTTAAAGCAAAGAACTTTCAACCCAGAATTTCATATCTAACCAATCTAAGCTTCATAAGGGAAGGAGAAATAAAACCCTTTACAGAAAAGCAGTTGCTGAGAGACTTCATCACCACCAGGCCTGCCTTACAAGAGCTCTTGAGGGAAGCACTAAACATGGAAAGGAATAGACAGTTCCAGCCACTGCAAGAACATACCAAATGGTAAAGACCATCAACACAATGAAGAAACTGCATTAACTAATGGGCAAAACAACCCGCTAGTATCAAAATTTCAGGATCAAATTTAGACATAACAATATTAACCTTAAATGTAAATGGGCTAAATACCCCAATCAAAAGACACAGACTGGCAAATTGGATAAAGAGTCAAGACCCATTGGTGTGCTGTATTCAGTAGACCCATCTCATTTGCCAAGAAACATGCAGAAACTCAAAAAAGCAATGCAGGAAGACTTACTAAGCAAATGGAGAGCAAAAAGGAAAAGCAGGGGTTGCAATTCTAGTCTCTGATAAAACAGACTTTAAGCCAATAAAGATCAAAAGAGACAGAGAAGGGCATTACATAATGGTAAAAGGATCAATGCATCAAGAAGAGCTAACTATCCTAAATATACACGTACCCAGTACAGGAGCACCCACATACATAAAGCAAGTTCTTAATGATGACTTACAAAGAGACTTAGACTCCCACACAATAATAGTGGGATAATGAAACACTCCACTGTCAAATCAGACAAATCAATGAGATAGAAAATTAACAAGGCTATCCAGGACTTGAACTCATATCTGGACCAAGCAGAACTAATAGGCATCTACAGAATTCTCCACCCTAAATCCTACACAATATACATTCTTCTCCATACCACATCATACTTACTCTAAAACTGACCACACAATTGGAAGTAAAAAACTCCTCAGTAAATGTGAAAGAACAGAAATCATAACAAACAGTTTGTCAGACCACAGTGCAATCAAATTAGAACTCAGGATTAATAAGCTCACTCAAAATTGCACGACTACATGGAAACTGAACCACCTTCTCCTGAATGACTACTGGATAAATCATGAAATGAAGGCAGAAATAAAGATGTTCTTCAAAACCGATGAGAACGAAGACATAATGTACCAGAATCTCTGGGACGCATTTAAAGCAGTAGCTAGAGGGAAATTTACAGCAATAAATACACAAATGAGGAGCAAGGAAGATGATATAAAATCGACACCCTATCATAATTAAAATAACTAGAGGAGCAAGATCAAACAAATTCAAAAGCTAGCAGAAGACAAGAAATAACTAAGATCAGAGCAGAACTAAAGGAGATAGAGACACAAAAAAAAACCTCTTCAAAAAAATCAACGAATCCAGGTGATGGTTTTTTGAAAGGATCAATAAAATAGAACACTAGCTAGAATAATAATAAAGAAAAAAAGAGGATAATTGAATATATGCAATAAAAAATGATAAAGAGGATATCACCACCGATTCCACAGAAATACAAACTACCCGCTTTGGGAGGCCGAGGCGGGTGGATCACGAGGTCGGGAGATCGAGACCATCCTGGTCAGCAGGGTGAAACCCCGTCTCTACTAAAAATACAAAAAGTTAGCTGGGCATGGTGGTGCGTGCCTGTAATCCCAGCTACTCAGGAGGCTGAGGCAGGAGAATTGCCTGAACCCAGGAGGCGGAGGTTGCGGTGAGCCGAGATCGCGCCATTGCACTCCAGCCTGGGTAACAAGAGCGAAACTCCGCCTCAAAAAAAAAAAAAAAAAAAGAAATACAAACTACCATCAGAGATTACTACAAACACCTCTATGCAAATAAACCAGTAAATCTAGAAGAAATGGATAAATTCCTGGACACTTACACCCTCCCATGTCTAAACCAGGATGAAGTTGAATCCCTGAATAGACCAATAACAAGGTCTGAAGTTGAGGCAGCAATTAATAGTCTACCATCCAAAAAAAGTCCTGGACAAGACTGGTTCATAGCCAAACTCTACCAGACATACAAAGAGTTGCTGGTACCACAGTACCACTCCTTCTGAAACTATTTCTAACAGTACAAAAAGAGGAAATCCTCCCTAACTCGTTTTATGAGACCAACATCTTCCCGATACCAAAACTTGGCAGACACACAACTAAAAAAGAAAAATTTCAGGCCAATATCCTTGATGAACATTGATGCAAAAATCTTCAATAAAATACTGGCAAACCGATTGCAACAGCACATCAAAAAGCTTATCCATCGGGATCAAGCAGGCTTCATCCCAGTGATGCAAGGCTGGTTTAACATACACAAATCTAAAAACGTAATCCATCACATAAACAAAACCAAAGACAAAAACCACATAATTATCTCAATAGATGCAGAGAAGGCCTTTGACAAAATTCAACAACGCTTTATATTAAAAACTCTGAATAAACTAGGTATCAATGGAATATATCTCAAAAAAAATACAAGCTATTTATGACAAACCCACAGCCAATATCATACTGAATGGGCAAAAATTGAAAACTGGCAAAAGACAAGGATGCCCTCTCTCACCACTCATATTCAAAATAGTATTGGAAGTTCTAGCCACAGCAATCAGGCTAGAAAAAGAAATAAAAGGTATTCAATTAGGAAAAGAGGAAATCAAATTATCTCTATTTGCAGATGACATAATCGTATATTTAGAAGACACCGTCATCTCAGCCCAAAACCTCCTTAAACTGATAAGCAACTTCAGCAAAGCCTCAGGATACAAAAATCAGTGTGCAAAAATCACAAGTATTCCTACACACCGATAACAGACAGAGAGCCAAATCATGAGTGAACTCCCATTCACAATTGCTACAAAGAGAATAAAGTACCTAGGAATGTAACTAACAAGGGATGTGAAGGATGTCTTTAAGGAGAACTGCGAACCACTACTCAAGAAAATAAGAGAGGTCACAAACAGATGGAAAAACATTCCCTGCTCATGGTTAGGAAGAATTAATATCATGAAAATGACCATATAGCCCAAAGTAATTTATAGGTTCAATGCTATCTTCATCAAGCTAGGAAAAAAACACCTTAAACTTCATATGGAACAAAAAAAGAGCCTACCCAGCCAAGGCAATTGTAAGCAAAAAGAACAAAGCTGGAGACGTCATGCTACCTGACTTCAAACTGTACTACAAGGCTACACTAATCAAAACGGCATGGTACTGGAACCAAACAGAGATATAGACCAATGGAACAGAACAGAGACCTTGGAAGTAATGCCGCACATCTACAACCATCTGATCTTTCGTAAACCAAACTAAAATAAGCAATGGGAAATAGATGCCCTGTTTAATAAATGGTGTTAGAAAAACTGGCTAGCTATGGGCAGAAAGCTCAAACTGGACCCCTTCCTTATATCTATTAAAAAAAATAACTCCAGATGTATTAAAGATTTAAACATAAGACCTAACACTATAAAAACCCTAGAAGAAAACACAGGCAATACCATTCAGGACATAGGCATAGGTAAGGACTTCATGACTAAAACACCAAAAGCAATGGGAACAAAAGCCAAAATAGACAAATGGGATCTAATTAAACTTAAGCACTTCTGTGCAGCAAAAGAAACTAACATTTGAGTGAACCAGCAACCAACAGAATAAGAAAAGAAATATGCAATCTATAAATAGTTCAAAATAAGTTTCCTCGACTCTGAAAAACCAAACAAAGATCAACAATATTCCAAGCAAAAGTCAAAAAGATTGCTACAGTTTTCTATGGATTCAATCCATTTAGTTAACTCTTATTTTGCTTGATATTCATGAACATTTTATCTCTTTATGAGTCCAGTACATTTTTCCTTTATTCCAATGTTACAATCTCAAAAACTACAAAAAAACAAAATCTGTATTTGAAAGCACCTGTCAGAGTCCCATAGCCTATCATAAACCATCTATTGAAATGGATCAAAACAAGACAATTATCTGTGAATAACAAAATATCTAGGGTCATTACAGGTAGAAACACAAGTTTCGTTGCTTATCATAACATAACAACCTTAATTATCATTGATAATATATACTTTAGACATTAGAATTTTAGAACTCCCACACAGTTTTGAAACCTATATTAGTATTATTCACCAAACTATGACATAAGAATATTGAACACTATTTTGGCAATCTCATATACCTAAACATGTTAAATAATCCCATTTACCTCTCTATTAGATACTCCAGGGGCCCTCTGTAGCATCCAAAAGCTGGACATCATGAAAGACAACTTTGAAACCAAAGTTTGATTTTTGGGAAGCCTGTTACCTACATTAGAGGCTTAAAACACTTGATGTTATGAAACAGAATTCCAGATTACCATAACTTATTTATTTTGACAAAATGATTACTTAGATGTGTAAAAAAGCAAAAACCTATTGTAACCTTATTGTAACCTTTTACAAATTTTGCTAAAGAGCATATTAGAGCTTCAAGAGTATCTTGCTGTGTTTTCATTTCAATGTTCAATTTACAGAAAAACCATATAATACCCTTTTGGATTTAGTCAATATGCATACATGGAAATTCTATTGCAAGATTAATTTTTACAGTCCTTCCATTATTTGTTTAAACCTTCAGCTTTATTTTATCTAATTGAAAACAATCCTTTCACCCTAAGGAATAATTTACATTTCCATGTAAATTACACCTTACTGTTCTTACATACCTTGCATGTAAATCTATTTCCAATGATTTAATTACAAGTTATAATGGTAACTCCTGGTAATTTTAACTTTAATTTAAAACGCAGTGAGTTGTTTTAATTATGGGCTAGTTGTAGCCAAGGTTTGACTCCTTCTAGCACAGTTAAGGGCATGGTTAATTCTATGTGTCCCCAGGCTTTACCAATTGTAGAGCTGGCAAGTCAAATGATTATCAAAACCCCAAAATCATTTTATAACTTTAAATCACTTAGAAAACCTAGTATCTGACCTGCATAATTTAATTCACCTATTTACATTTTGATAACATCTGCATTTTGCCAATAATCTTTACATATTCTTCATCAGAAGTAACACCACACATCTACAACCAACCATCGGATCTTTGACAAACCTGACAAAAACAAGCAACTGGGAAAGGATTCCCTATTCAGTAAATGGTGTTGGGAAAATAGGGTAGCCACATGCAGAAAGCTGAAACTGGATCCCTTCCTTACACTTTATACAAAAATTAACTCCAGATGGATTGAAGATTTAAACATAAGATATAACACCATAAAAACCCTAGAAAAAAACCTAGGCAGTGCCATTCAGGACATAGGCATGGGCAAGGAATTCATGACTAAACACCAAAAGCAATAGCAACAAAAGCCAAAATAGACAAATGGGATCTAATTAAACTAAAGAGCTTCTGCACAGCAAAAGAAACTGTCATTAGAGTGAACTGGCAACCAACAGAATGAGAAAAAAATTTTGCAATCTACCATCTGACAAAGGGCTAATATCCAGAATCTACAAGGAACTTAAAAATTTTTACAAGAAAAAAAAAAGCCCATCAAAAAGTGGGCAAAGGATATGAACAGAAAAGAAGACATTTATGCACCCAACAGACATATGAAAAAAAGCTCATCATCACCGGTCATTAGAGAAATGCAAATCAGAACCACATTGAGATACCATCTCATACCAGTTAGAATGGCAATCATTAAAAAAATCTGGAAACAACAGATGCTGGAGAGGATGTGGAGAAATAGGAACACTTTTACACTGTTGGTGGGAGTGTAAATTAGTTCAACCGTGGAAGACAGTGTGGCCAATCCTCAAGGATCTAGAAATAGAAATCCCATTTGACCCAACAATCCCATTACTTGATATATACCCAAAGTATTATAAATCGTTCTATTATAAAGACACATGTACACATATGTTCATTTTGGCACTGTTTACAATAGCAAAGACTTGGAGCCAACCCAAATACCCATCAATGATAGACTGGATAACAAAAATGGGGCACATATACACCATGGAATACTATGCAGCCGTAAAAAAGATGAGTTCATATCCTTTGCCAGGGACATGGGTGAAGCTGGAAACCGTCATTCTCAGCAAACTGACACAAGAACAGAAAACTAAACACTGCATGTTTTCACTGATAAGTGAGTGTTGAACAGTGAGAACACACGGACGCAGGGAGGGGAACATCACATACTGGGGCCTTTCGGGGGTTGGCGAGCTAGGGGAAGGATAGTCGGGGGTGGGGGGCTAGCAGAGGGATAGCATTAGGAGAAATATCTAATGTAGATGACAGGGTGATGGATGCAGCAAACCACCATGGCACATGTATACTGATGAAGCAAACCTGCACGTTCTGCACATGTACCCCGTAGCTTAAAGTATAATAATTAAACCAGTAAGAATGAATGGCATGAGCCATTGTAGACATTTTTTTAAATTGAAAAAAAAAAAGATTGTTTTTATTTCTCAAATATTACAGTCATGTGAACTAAAAGGTATCACAGCTTTTATCTTCCCTTAAAACAATTTGATCCAAGTGCTTTTCTTCCTTTAAGCCAATTAATTAGAGGTCTTTTTTATAAACATCACACATGCAACACATATATAACTACACAGACAGGGAGAAGAAAACCCAGTCACTGTAAAGATCTTTCATTTGCCAATCTCCCATTTGGATTATCGGACTCCTAGGGGAGCCCTTTATGAGACAGATCTAGGAAAACATGCAGCTTCTAAGGCCTACTAGCCATAACTGGAAGGCAAAAAAAGATTTTGAGAGGGATCCATTCATTTTTAATTACTGGGGTGCCATAAGAGGTATCTTCCCTCTCATGTGTGCATTAAAAATAGCAAAGCAAAATGGAAAAAAAAATAATTCAGTCAACTGAAAAAACAACAACAAAAAACCCACTTTTCCAGCAAAACAAGGTCCAAGAAAAGAAAAATATAAAGGCCTTTAAATATACCTATAACTTGAATAACCACTTTTAATTAAGCTGATCACTCTTTAAGAAAATCCTTTTAAATCCTCTATTAATTATCCAACTTTAGCCAAAACAAGTGGCTAATATTTCTGGATTTCAAACTTTACTAAAGCCTCAGAGAAAGAAAAATTCAAGGCAGTTCATGGAGGGGAAGAGAATCAACAAACAGTAAAGGTTACACAGATATCAAGCCAGGAAAAAAAAAAAAAAAAAAAAAATGTATTTCCTGAGCCAAGATTGAATCCGGCCATTATTGTAAAATGGCAGAGGCTAAATATAACATTGCCGCATGGTTACAGGTCATGCTTCCAAGAACATAAAACAAGAGGGAGACCTGCAACAAAGTTTGTTACTGGACATACAGAAAGTTATGCAAAGCATACCAGATTAGCTACAGCTTAAGTCCAACTTCACAAATCCTTTTTCATAAAGTTTTACACAGAATACAAACAGTGATAATTGGGGTTCTGTCTAGTAAAATTTTTTTTAAAAAAACAGAAACAAAACCTCACTTAAAAGTTAACTTGACTCAGTGGAGAAAAGGAAAAGACAGCTTAAATGCAGGCTGTTTAGCTGTTTACAGGGTGGAGAAAAGAAAAGGATGCCTGGGGAAGAATCTCTTATTCTTATGCAAATGATTCCTCCACCAGGAACATAAACTTAATTAATTGCTGTCCAACCAAGTGGGACCCCTTGGCTGGGGAAGAGGTCTATAGATGGGTGGCATGAATCACTGGCCAGCCGGCCTATGGGCACCCTCAGGCCATACACCCCAGCCCTGGCCAGGATAGGAGAAGGGAAGCCACCACTTGCCAGTCCTTTCTGCATGCTCCTGCAGCCATTGGCACAGGGTAGTACGCAGTTTCCTCTATGTCAGAAGATGCACAAAAAGAAAAAGGCTTAGAAGTGAAAAAAAAAAAAAAAAAAGATTTATTGGTTTGTATAATACTCACCCTTTGTCAAGCCCCACACTAGGCACCAAAGAATGTTGTAGGAAAAAAAGGGTAGGTTCCTGTCACATGACCAAGAAAAGTTAGGCACGCAGACACATTGAAGGATAAGGGGGAATGGAATTTAGTGGACAGAAAGGAAAAAAAATGTCTCAGCAAAGCAAGAAGAGTTTCTGTTAACAGACCCCCATCTCACCCATTGAATCCCAGGTTACCACACAGGAACAGGGGAGGCCAGGCTCCTCCCTGCTGCAAATAGCAGGAATTTCCCATGGCTCCACCCCATCCTCCCAGAGTGCAGGTGGACATTATTCAGAAAGAATCAGTTGGGAAAGGGTGGGCTTTGTCCGGGACCCAGCAGTCTGGTTTTTCAGCCTTCAGGCTGTTTTAGGCTTGAAAGCGGAGTTTTGCTGGGGAACCTTTGGCTGCCTCCTGTCTCTCTCAGAATGTGCCACACCAAAATGATTCTTGAAAGCATGCTAAATAAAATAAATCAGATGCAAAAGGACAAATGTATGATTCTACCTATATGAAATATTTAGAATAGGCAAATTATGGTGATAAGACATTATAATAAAATTTCACAAGCTCGGAGAAGTGGGAAGGTGGAGTTGTTGCTTAACAAGGAAAACATTCCTCTGAGTTCATGCAAACGTTTTGGAAACATTTTCCGAATGTTTGCATAGCACTGTCGATATAATTAATGTCACCGAATTGCACATATAAAATAGTTAAAAAGGTAAAGATTATGTAACATATATACATATGTATATCCACAACGCAATGAATAAAACACACAGCAGTAAAATTAAAAGCCAGAAATTATGTAAAATTTCGATCTAGTTTATACTAAAAGTGAAATGTAAAGCCTAGTTTCAACTCAAACATATGCAATTTGGAAGTTGTCTTCCCATTCTTACAATAAATAAAAGGCTGAAAATCTTTTTTTTTTTTTGAGACAGAGTTTCACTTTGTTTACCCAGGCTGGAGTGCAATGGCGCGATCTCGGCTCACCGCAACCTCCGCCTCCTGGGTTCAGGCAATTCTCCTGCCTCAGCCTCCTGAGTAGCTGGGATTACAGGCTCGCGCCACCACGCCCAGCTAATGTTTTGTATTTTTAGTAGAGGCGGGGTTTCACCATGTTGACCAGGATGGTCTCGATCTCTTGACCTAGTGATCCACCCGCCTCGGCCTCCCAAAGTGCTGGGATTATAGGCTTGAGCCACCGTGCCCGGCCGGCTGAAAATCTTAAAATCAACTTTTCTTGGACCTATCATAAAACTGAAAAGGTATGAGAAACCTCTACCCTGAAATCTGGAGAATAATACCAACCCAGAGAGTCACAACCAAAATACACTACATGACACAGAAGCTGCTGAAGCCAAAACTATATAACTTGGAACACTTACTTACATAGTAATTTTGGCAAAGAGTTTGAGGTTGAATGCCAACCCCAGGGTAAGTGTGAGAAATTCCTGGTGGCCACAGCATGAGCTGGTGCCCACAACTTTCATTAGTTTCACTTTCAGCAATACCACCACATTCTCATGGTGAAATCCCAGAAAGATACCAGAAAGACATCCTGGTAGTTCTGTCAGGAGGAGAATAAATGTAATCATTGTGAAATACTCCCAGATCTTTGTCCATAACAAATGCCTACAATCAGGAGAAAAGTCTATACCAGAACCTTATCTCAGGTAAGGAATAGATATTCCACCACTTCAACCCACTCTAGCTTGCCAGTTTAGCTATAAGGAAAAATAACAGTATCAGTAGAGAAATTACTTGTGAAAGTTAAAGCCCAGAGTCACAGGCCTATAAGAGACAGATTTAATCAGATTACAGAAGACTTCCCTCCTCTCACAATTTACCACCACAGCAACGGGCTCCAGTATAAGAATAGTGAATTACAGATAAAGAGTTGAAAGACACAACGTAAGTGAGGCAAAAAGTATCAGTATGAAAAGCAGAAATAGACAAATTCTCAATATTGTTGGTGACTTCAACATCCCTATTTCAGTAGTTATTACAATGCCAATTCTCCCTAACTTGATTTATAGGTTCAATGAATTCACATTCAAAATTCCAGAATACTATTTCATAAGTTTTAGCAAACTGATTAAAAAGTTTATATGAAAAGGCAGAAGTCCTAGAATAGATGACACTATTAAAGAGGAGCAAAGTTGGAAGACTGAACTTACCTGATTTCAAGACTTACCATAAATTAAGACAATAATCAAGACAGCGTTATTGGCAAAATAATAAACAACTTAATCAGTGGAATAGTATAGTCAGCCTAGAAATTGACCCTCACACCTAGAGTTAATTGATCTTTGACAAAGGAGCAAAGGAAAGTCAATGAAGAAAAGATACTCTTTTCCGTAAATGGTGCTATAGGAAGATCGGTTATCTATAAGCAAAATAATGAATTTAGACACAGAAATTATAGTTACTTTTACCAAGATTAACTCACATAAATTATTGATCTAAAATATAATGCAAAATTATGAAATTTGCACAAGAAAATATACAAAAATTTTCAACTATCTTGCATTTACTGATGCATTTTTCGATATAACATGATCCATGAAAAACAAAAACATTGCAAATGTGGATTTTATTAAAATCTAAAATTTTTGCTCTTCAAAAAATACTGTTAAGAAAATGAAAAGATTAGCCACAGACATGAAGAATATATTTATAAAGCACATACCTGATAAACTGATATTCTAATTATACCAAAGACTCTTAAAACTGAACAATTATAACCAACTCAAAATGTGTGCAAAACCTAAAAACAGACACTTTACAAATGAAGATATATAGATACAAAAATATGAAAAGATGCTGAACATCTTTTCAATTTGTTAATGGGGATTGCAAATTGAAACAATGATGAGATACTATTACACTCTATCAGAATGGCTAATATCCAATCAAACTAGTAGTACTGACAGAAACTCCCATTTATTGCTGGTGCTCCTTTGGCAACACCCTCACAGATGCACCCAGGAACAATACTTTACATCATTTAATCCAATCAAGTTGACACGCAGCATTAAGCATCACACACACTCATGGGTCTTTTTAGCATCAGTGAATATTGGCAGTTTTCCAAAGAGGTTACATTAAAGAGGTTACAGATATGCAGGCATACCTCGTTTTATTGTGCTTCACTCTGTTGCACTTTGCAGATCTTGCAGTTTTTACAACTTGAAGGTTTCAGGCAACCTCGCATGGAACACATCTCTCAGCACCATTTTTCCAACAGCATGTGCTTACTTGGTATCTCTGTCAGCATTTATTTTTTTAAGAAATAAAGTGTTTTGTAATTAAGGTATTAAGGTATTTTATAGATACATTGCTATTGCAGACTTAATAGACTACAAGATAATGTAAATATAACTTTTATGTGCACTGGGAAACCAAAAGTTTTTGTGACTTACTTTATTGTGATATTCACTTAAATGTGGTGGTCTGGAACAGAACCTACAATATCGTTGAGGTATGCCTAAATAGAAATGCAACTGACATTTTTATATGATCTTGAATGTAAGGAACTGATTGATTATATTTATCATTAAACCTAATATTTGTAGATTGATTTGGCTTTTTACTATAGACAATCTTATCATCTGCAAATAAGTATTGTTTCCTTTGTAATACTAATATATGTTATTTCCTTGTTTTATTGGCTAGGGCTCTCAGTTTAATGATCTTATCTCTGATTTCAGGGAATGCTTTTAATATTTCACAACTGAGTATGGGAATACCCATTATCATCTTTATTCTTTTGTATTCCTAGTTTGGCAATAATTTTTTCATGAATGTACATTGAATTATTAATCATTGTAAATTTTTCTGCATTTTTAGGTGAGCACATGCTTTTTCTCCATTAATCTGCAAATGTGTTTAATTACTGTAATAGAATCGTTCATCTTGAATAAATATTATATTCTTACAGTGAACCCGAGTTGATAATGATACAATATCTTTTTAAACACTCAGTTTCATTTTATTAATATTTCACTTAGAATGTTTTCACTAGAGTGAGAGTGGCCTGCGGTTTTCACTTCTACAGTATTAAGATTTTACTAGCCTCAAAAAATAAGTGGGATAGTATTTCCTTTTTTTTACTCTTCTGTTGAAGAACTATATAAGATTAAAGTTATTTTGAACCTATTTTAGTCTCTGATGAAAGCATGATTTCAAGTCAGTGGATAAAATAATTATTTAGTAAATTAGGAAAACTGGAGAGTCACTTGTAAAAAGAAATCTAAATCTCTCATTCATACCATAAATTAACACACACTTCAAATGTTATTAATAAATAAAAAAAACCAGGAAAATATTTAAATATAATTTAAGTGAAATCTTCCAATAACTCTGGCATACAGAAGACTTTCCAAGAATTTCAATACCAGAAATGGATAAACAAGTAATTTTACTACATGTCATAATGACAGTATTTCAAAAAGTCACAAAGATCTATCAAGGTTCACAAGAATAGGTTATTGCTAAAAAGTTATTTAATCAAATTTTAAAGCAAAAATATATTCATATATATAATCAAAACGAATTCTGTGATAAAGTTTGTAAAAGAATGACAAAAAAAGTATTTTATGTGGTGAAAGCAATTATCCCAAAATTGTTAGGGAAATAATTCATGACTTCGAGTATTAGGTTATTACCACTGTGATAACCGGAATAATATCCAGTCTCCTTTAAAAGTCTCATGTGCAGCTTTAATCCTTTTTCAGTCAGCTTATTTCATTCAAAATATGAGGAACTATATGGTCTATGTTCTGGTTGGAAAGAATTTACTTTGTGGGTATATAAGGACCAGGAAACATGCCTCCTTCCTTGGTCTCTGAGTCACTTGATATGAAGCTGCTCCTACGTATTTCTTTATGCCCAATTTTAATCAAAATTCCTATCTTAACTCTATACTTGCCCAGGTAACAACTGTGAATTCTGAAACCACTTATGATTTATTTTAACTGAATTTCTGCTTAACTGTAAACTCAATATTCTGTGACTAATGCCACAATATTAGTCCATTTTCATGCTGCTGATAAAGACATACCCAAGACATGGAAAAAAAAAAAAAAAGAAAAAAAAACGGTTTAGTTGGACTTACAGTTCCTCGTGGCTGGGGAGACCTCAAAATCATGGGAGGCAGCAAAAGGTACTTTTTACATGGCGGCAGCAAGAGAAAATGAGGAAGATGCAAAATTGGAAACCCCTGATAAAAACATCAGATCTTGTGAGACTTACTCACTACCACAAAAACAGTATGGGGGAAACCATCCCCATGATTCAAATTATCTCCCACCAAGTCCCTCCCACAACACATGGGAATTATGAGAGTACAACTCAAGATGAGATTTGGGTAGGGACACAGAGCCAAACCATATCAGCCATGCACACCCCACCCTATTCCTTCTTCCAACCACCCTCTGTATTTTATACATAAATACACAACCTCTGTATACATAATTTACTTCTAAATCTTTTGCCCATCACCACTTTAGTTTCTAAAACCCAACCAAAAACTCAGAACCCCAGGCTTGATTGTGATTTTCAGATAACTTGGCCTTTTTACTCAACCATCAAAACTTGCAGTTACTAACCATCATTAATCTACTATCTCTTAGAAGTGGCCTGCTAGCCCTATGCTCTACCTTGACTGATACAACCTGGTGTCTGGATAATTTTAACATTATCTCTTAATGGATATACACACCCATTTAAAAATATGTCGAGAATCTCATGATTCTTAAAAGCACTGAGTCTTGGCCTTAATCAGTTATTTAAAATTTAATGGACTTCACAAGAGACCTTGAATGATTTGCTTGGCTTTTCCTGAAATCATGCTATGGAAGACAGGAATATATGCCAATTCCTTATTCTACACTTCTACAGATGTATCTTTTTTTTTTTTTTTTTTTTTTGCCATCTGTAGTTTAGAAATATATGTTTTACTCTGTTTTTTTTAAAAAAAAAAAATCTGAGAAATAAGGTAATTGTGAACTAATCCTAGAGAGCTGTTTCTGTCAGCTTCTTTGTTCTTTAAGAAGGAGAAGAAATTGTGGATTAGTACACCCTAGTGTACAATTAACTGTAAAAGGATGGATGCTATGACTTCAAAGTGTCTGATCCTTCTCTTTGGTTCTCTGAACATGTCTGTGCAGATAAGCCACTTTTGCTATTAAAATTTTGGATTCTAAATCAAAATACAGCAGTTTCAGAAACTCAAAGCAAATTAAGATGCAGTTTTATTTAGTGAATAAAAATCATAAAAAATAACTATGCTTTTCTTACTTGCAGTGACCAGGGTTGAATGGTTTGTTCATCTCTTAACAGATACTAAAATCTATATTTTTTTACTGTTTTTACAGATATTAAATTTTTTTTTACTGTTTTTACATATTGTTTGTTACTAGAACACTTTGGCTATAATAGTCTCCAAAAATAAATTTGCTCTAACAAATCATTTTTAACATTAAATTATCTGTCCCTTTAAACAGCCGTGAGCTACAATTCTACATAGCTAGTGACCTGATAACCATTCATTCATTCAAATATGTGCAAATATACATATGGGAAAAGAATGACAAACAAGAAACAAATCAGATATGCTCCAGTCCTTCATGAAGCTTGTAGTACATTCGTGAAAAAGCAAAAAGTATGGTGACATCAGCATAACCCAAATGCTAAGAAGGCTTAAAGAAGACGTTTCCCATGAGTCGCCTACACTAAAGAGAAATGACAATTACTGGCTGGTAATGTTGGCATTTGAATCAGGACAGCAGGACATTCCACAGATAAAATACAAGTTATCCATCCTCTTTCGCTCTTCAGTGTTTATGAGGAGCTACAGACAAAATACAAATGTAAGAGGAAACATTTTTCTTATATGCTGTTGTTTAAGTCTTATAAAGTAGGATTTTGCCTTATTTTCTTGCTTATGTTTTGGAGGTTTGTTGGTTGTTATAATGTTATTGCTCCATCAATTAAATAAAAAGCATTATTATACCCTCCTGTATCAAGTCCCTCTGGTACTGTGAATGGCATGGCAATACAGTACCCAGTTTCAATAGGACTAATTTCATGGGTTCTTATAAATACTGGAGAGTTCCTTACTGAAAATGAGAGTTTTTTTTTTTTTTATGGCAGTAGATCATCTTGGTTTTTATCCAGTATGACCATAGATAGCATTTAAATTTCTTTCCCATTAACCATCTGCTTGACAAGCTCCCAAATTCTTTTGACAAAGACTCACTAGTTACCTGACTGTTAATTCTTTCTTGACATCTCAGGCAGGCTACTTCTCATCCTGCCATACTTTAGCAGCTATCTCTACTTCTAGCTTCTATCCCTCAATGATATGGCTTTGTTACTTTAATCTATGCCCTAGGTTTAACATAGAGGATACATTGGTTCCAAAGATCATAAAGGAATTGAAGATCAGGCAAAAATTCAACAAAGGTTAAAAAAAAAAAAACATTTATTTTGAGCTATAAGTATTTTACTGAAGACAGAACAGAATTATTTGTATAAGCCATGTCTAAAAATATCAAGGAAGAAATACCTAGACTACAAAGACTAAGGAAGAGAAAAAAAGCAAATAGATTTGAACACATTTTTGGAACCAGAAATCAAATCTAAGCCAGGACACACCCTTAACAATTGTGGGGACTGGCAAGAGAATAAGAGTTCCACATCAAGCTAACAATTTGTCATGTAAAACATATATATTGTTCTACCTTGAAAAAAGTTTAAAAGCGTGGTTGAATTATGTCTTTATATGACTGAGTTTTAAAAAATATTATAAATAAATTTAATTACTGTTTGCTTCTTGGCTTTCTATTGATTAGTCAGTGATATTTGGGTGAAAAATAAATATAGATATACTTATTTCTTAAGTTATGAATATTCCTGCCATATCATTTATTTTCCTTTGTATTCCATGTTATCATTAATATATTCATATTATATATTAATGGCTTGTGCTATTGATAGTGAGCTATAAAAGATTAAAATATAAAACACAGTAATTTGCAAAATGGACAAATCTTGAACTTATGTTCATAAATTAATATACTATATTAAAACAGCTTTTTATAGCTTTCAAAAGTTATTCTCTTCCATATTAAAAATTTTGAAATTAAAAGGACAAATACAAATGTTAATAAATATTAAAATACGGTTAAAACTTAAAGCTAAACTTTTTAGAATTTTTTGAAAATTTAATCAAATTTTATAAAATAATATTATAAATATAAAACGACTTGCATTTTTACCCTGTAACATGAATTCAATTGGCAATGCAAAGAACTAGTATAATGCAGTGTATGCTACATCTACATATACACAAATGTAAAAGGAATAAACATTATTAATGAAGGATTGTGTTAGAGAAACTTCCCCGGTCGGCTAGGGGCTTTATTTCAAGGGCAGGACTTTTCCCCTCTGGTTGGCTAGTGGCTTTGCTTCCAATTTTCCCTACTCTGGCTCTTAGGGGCTTTGTTCAAAGGCAGGGACTTTTCCCGCCTCTGACCCCTTGAAGTGGAGGCTCACTGACTCAGGGTTTTAAAACAGTAACCAATCCAATAAAGAAGTCAAATTTCAATTAATCTAGAGAAAAGTTGAAAAAAATCCCTCTCACTGGACGAGAACAAGAATGGGGAAAGAATAACTCAGGGGTAAAAGCTCCAGCTGCCCAAGCCTGCAGTGGCACCCGGCCTCCGGGTCCCCTTCCACGGTGTGGAAGCTGTCCTTTCGCTCTGCCTAATAAACCACACTACCACACACTCTTTGGGGCCACAAGTTCTGTTAGACCTGTAACACCCACTGTGACATCCAGGCCCCCATTCCCATTCTTTGGGGTTGGGGAGGCCAAGAATCTAAGTTCCAGAGAATCCGGTTGCAGCTAATCCAGTTACATTAATATAGCCACATCTTTCTCATCTGCATTGTGCAATGGTTACACAAACTATATAGATTTGTCTTTCCAGAAACAAGATTTGAAATATAAAGAGAAGGAAAGGGATGTGTGACATTACAGAGAAATAATCGTTCCTTAAGCAAAAATCTATTGGATTCATGCTATTTGCGAAAAAAGAAGTTAATTTGTGTTTCCTGTTACATAATGCACTCAAATGTTTCTCAACCCCTGAAGCAGAGTCTGTCTTCAGTACGCAAAACTCTTTGGCATTTGGACATATTTAGGCATAGGACAATATTGGTAGAAAAGGCTAACATAAAGGGGCTAAATGTTAGCCACAAGAGATCTTGATTAGGGTTGTGGGTCTCAGTGGCCAATGCGAAATGACAGAAGTTGCTGTATTTAACTATTTGTGTGTTTGTGATATGGGAACATCTAAAGCATCCAGCATGAGGCTGGTTTCTTTCTTATCCCGCTCTATTCATAGTAACTGTGTTAGCTAGAGTAGAAGTAGGAGCTGATTCACGTGGGAAGACCCTAGAGAATGTCTATTTCTGAAGACAGCATGAATAGGGGACTGTAGAGGAGATAATTTGAATGACTATCTATCTAAAAGCTGTGCTAGTTTTCACTGTCATCCCATTCAGCCCAACTCTTCCATACAGTAATATGGTGAGAAGTAAGGTTACGAGAGTGTTAATTTTAATGACTATTTATAGAAAAACTGGCCTAGTTTTCACCATTATCCTATCCTCCCCTGTGGGCAGAGAGATGGGAAGACAATTTTTCTGCCTCCTGCCACGTACTCGAAACACAGGCATGCAGTCACCAACATAAATACAGAGATACGCACCGAAATTGCAGTGATGATCTCCATGGGTTGAGTTATGTTTTCATATATTGTTTGATATCTGAAGGAAAGCATTCCCCAGTCTGGCCTTTGGGGACCTCAGTCCTAATATTTTAACTCTTCATATAGTCATCTTAAAATAAAGCTTGTCATTTGAAATGTCTAGCTTTATCCTCAGAAACAAAGCTTCCATTTAGTCTTCCTCATCTGGTAACCAATTTATCAAAAAATATACTTGTCTATACAATTACAGAGAAAATCAATTCTAACACATCAACAATAACCAATCAAATATTTCCTTCTGAAGTATAAAACAAGCAACCATGATTTAACACATAAGATAGAAAACAGTAGAATAAAACAGTAAGTTTTGAAACAGAATATTGAGCCCAGAAGAAATATAGCTTAGTAAAGAGAAATTTTAAATAACGTAATTAATATTCTCAGAGAAATTGCTGGTGGGAACATAAAATGGTGCAGCCATTCTAGAAAACAGTTTCATTATTTCTCAAAAAATGAAGTATTCAAGTACCATAAAATTCAGCAATTGAACTCTCAGGCATTTATGTAAGAGGGGGAAAAATTTACACAAACACTGGAACACAATGTTTATAATAATAGCTGCAAATTAGGTACAACTCAGGTATCTTTCAATGAATGAATAAACAAACCATGGCATATCTTATCTGTACCACGGGATACTGCTCAGCAATAAAAACGAATGAACCAATGATGATACATGCAACCACCTGTATGAATCTCCAGAAACTATGCAGAGGAAGCAAACCAAATACATGCTGTATAATTCTATTTGTATGAAATTCTTGAAATACAAAATTGTAGACATGGAGAATAGTTAATGGTTACTAGGGGTTAGGGAAAAATTGGAGTGGGAGGAAACTGAGTATGACTCAATAGGGATAATATGAGAGACGTTTGTGGTGATGGAAAGGTTCTGTATCTTGACTGTACTAATTTCAGCATCTCACTTATAATTTATATTATAGTTTTGTAAGATATTTATCAATGGCATAATTCGGTATGATGTGCATGGTATTTTTGTTATTTCTTACAACTGCCATGGGAATCTACAATTATCTCAAAATAAAAACCTTAATTAGAAAGTGACATTGTGGCTGCTTGTGGTGGCTCATGCCTCTAATTCTAGCACTTTGGGAGGCCAAGGAAGTTAGGAGTTCATGACCAGCCTTGCCAACATGGTGAAACACCAGCTCTACTAAAAATACAAAAGTTAGCTAGGTTTGGGGGTGCATACCTGTAATCTTAGCTACTCAAGAGGCTGAGGCAGCAGAATTGATTGAACTCAGGAGTCAGAGGTTGCAGCGAGCCAAGATGGTGCCACTGTACTTCAGCCTGGGTGACAGAATGAGACACTGTCTCAAAAAAAAAAAAAAAAAAAAAAAAAAAAAAAAAAAAACACAAGAAAATGAAATTGTTATTTAAAAGCATCAGATGATAAAGCATAATCATCATACAAACGTATGTCAATAAAATGGCTAGAAAATAATACTGAAGAAATACCTATGTTTATCTTGAGAGGAAAAAAAGGGAAAATATGAAAGCAACAGTAAGTAACACAGTTCAATCCTGTAGGCACAATGTCTATTAGGAATTAAAGAAGACTGAAGAAAAAAATGAAAAAGACAAAATTATTGAATAATTGGTATAAATAAACTTTCAGAATTTGAATAAACTCTTGGATTTTTAGATTGAAAGGAAAGTGTTTGGACTTTACAAATTAGTTTAAATCTATCAAATAAATTTTACAGCTTTGTTTGTACAGGTTTCCAAAATTTCTTGTTAAGTTTAATCCAAAATGAAATTATAGTTCTTGAATATATTTTAATATATATCTTTTTCTCATTACAGTGTATTATTTAGATATTACTGATTGTATTGAAAAATTCTTTCTAATATGATAGCAAATTTTTATCATCAGATCAAATCATTGGAAAGCATCCTCAGTTTTTTTTTTTATTGCATTTTAGGTTTTGGGGTACATGTGAAGAACATGCAAGATTGTTGCATAGGTACACACATGGCAGTGTGATTTGCTGCCTTCCTTCCCCTCACCTATATCTGTCATTTCTCCCCATGCTATCTCTCCCCACCTCCCCACCCACTGTCCCTGCCCCATTTCCCCCCAACAGACCCCAGTGTGTAGTGCTCCCCTCCCCGCGTCCATGTGTTCTCATTGTTCAACACCCGCCTATGAGTGAGAAGACATGCTGTTTGATTTTCTGCTCTTGTGTCAGTTTGCTGAGAATGATGGTTTCCAGGTTCATCCATGTCCTTACAAAGGACACGAACTCATCGTTTTTGATGGCTGCGTAATATTCCATGGTGTATATGTACCACATTTTCCCTATCCAGTCTATCATCGATAGGCATTTGGGTTGGTTCCAGCTCTTTGCTATTGTAAACAGTGCTGCAATGAACATTCGTGTGCATGTGTCCTTATAGTAGAATGATTTATAATCCGCATTCTCAGTTTTATATCAATCTTTTCAATATTTCTGTCTCTTCCTTTCTTAATGCAATGTTTAGATCTTCTGGTAAAATAATAACACTGATTGTGTTATTTCTGATTTTAGATAAATTATTAATATAAGTATAATTTTTGTTCTAGATTTATGGTATTGATACATTTATCAAATTGATGTTTTATTCTTTAATTTGGTATGAATTTTAACATACACAAGGATGTATATTTCAAATATTTTCTGTTAGCTATTGAATTTATTTCATTTTATGACTGTAATCACAGTAAAATATATTTTGGTTAAAATAGATTTCTATTCCAAATGCAAAATATAGCCCAGGTCTGTACATAACACTGATAGGAATTTTGAAAAGCATGGTAAATTTAGACTGTATTTAGAAATAGGTTAGAATATCCCTTTAAATTAAAATTAAATATATCAAATAATGAAAAGGAAAGCAAGTTCCTACAAGTTTAATAGATTCAAAATATTTCAATTAACCTTGAAGTTCCAGTCATATTTAGGCATTCAGAATTGTTTGATACCAAATAATATTTTATATTTGAATTAATATGTTTTTACATTTTTTTAAATTTTATGCATATAGTTTATTTGAGTGCAAAGCCTGAGTACAAACACCCAGGAAACACAGACTCCAAATGAATGAGGTCAGTGTTACAAGTAGAGGTTAAGGTATTAGTTACACAGAGACAGAAAAGTTTTAGCAGGATTACATTTTTCATACAAGACGAGTTACAATGATTTGATAGGGTCACTTGGTCTTCCTAATTATTTACAGAAGTTGCAGTGCATGCCAAGTGACTCAGGCTATACTGCCACATTCCTCTCAAGGCTCAAAATAATTTAAAGTTCAAACAACTTTAAATCTGAATTATTTAATTTCATATAACCGAGCTACATCCTCCTGTGCACAGTACTTTAAATCCTAATACTTATTAAATGTAAATGTTATGTAAATAGTTGGTATACTATATTGTTTTTGAAATTTATATTATTTTCAATTGGCGTATTGTTATTTTTTGATTTTATTTTATTCTAATTTGGATTCCAGGGTTACATGTACAGGTTTGTTACATGCAATCCACACTTCATTATTGAACATGTAATATGGTATGTGCTGAACTTAACTAAGAGGTGTGACAGTTTTCTCTCAAGAAAATTAAGAAACTGTAAGTTCAGGATTTATATATTTTAAGTAATTATACTTAAGAAACTCTAAGTTGTAGCCATATTGTTTTAGCAACCCACTGTTTCTGATTTGTATATAAATTTTCTCAGTATTTTGTCCCAATGGATACATCTCTTTATATCACAAAACTTGTTTATCTCATTGGATCAATCAGTTTAATCAAGTGATTTTAAGTGATAAAAAAGGTAAATTCATTGTTTTGCAGAATAAGGATAAGTCAGAGACTTAAATCAGGCAGGAAATCAAAATCAGATCTGTTACAGTGATTCTTATAATCTTTAAATCCTTTTGTATTTCTTTATTTTTTTCCTAATTTCTGCACATATTTTCCTTGTTTTGTTAAAGAGCAAATAGTTGTTTACTATGCAGATTATGCAAAAAATCTTTATCTAAATACTAGTTCATCAGGAAGGCTATGGACCCAGGAGGCACACTTAGTTATCAGAAACACTGTTATTTACATAGGCAGTTCATAGAAAAGTATAAAAAGTATAAGCAAAAATAATAATAATATTAATGTGCTTAAGAAAGCCTTTTCAAAGAAAAATTAAAAGAAAAAATCATAATATCAGTTTTCTCTTTCCATGCTATAAGGCCTAAATTCATATTTAGTTCATGTTCCTTTCAGGAAGATGAATAAGCTATGCAAAACTGTAAAACAAAGTAAAGCAACATTTAAATTACATAGAAAGGCTTAAGTTTAAAAATAATTTGACAATGAGATAAGCAGGAATGTCCAATTAAACAAACCCTTGGGCAAATTGCTATTTCTTTTACTGATTCTTTTTTTTTTTTTTTTCATAATCTATAGAAAAAAACTATTGGCCAGTGACCCTTAGTCTATTTTAATTAAAAAAGCAATATTTATTAACAACAGTCCATAGCTAACAACTTTAATTCTTCTATCAAACTCAGGCAAGAAATTATTAAATTCATAAATGTGCTTTCATTGCATTTTTATGGAAATGAAATTAGACCTGTCTTATCAGAGGTGGGACTAAACACTAAAAGAAGCAGAAGTACTGCCAAATAGTCAATTTACATAAATAAATTTGCCTCCTTTACAAATCAGGAAGTCTTTTCATGAGAGCTTGAAAAGTAACATCATTCCCAAGCTGACTTTGAATTGATGGACTAGTGGTGAGTCTGATAAGGATTTAACCAAAATCTTTTCTCTTTTTTCTTCACTCTAGGTACATTTTAAGCTTCACTTTTCCCATGATACCTATCTAAATGTTAATACTGCACATCTTTTCCACACTATTATTGCATTGCTTGGGAAGAAGTATATATCCTATAGACAGCAATTCTCTTCAGTCTGAAATAATAAATATTCTGAAATACCTAATTCTGAATAATTTATGTACAAAATCTACAAAATGATGGTTGCAAAGCTTGCTTTTAAAGAATTTTACTAAATTTTATTGAAAGGTACTATATAAATTCATTAGATGATGCAGCAGATCTTATTGTCCAGGAATGTACATTAAGGCAACCTCTGTCTTTTTTTGCAGAAATACTAACCTTTACTGAATCATAAGACAAATTGTTCTTCAAGTTAGAATAAATTTTTGAAGTCACCTAAGTAAAATTATCACTATATTAAAAATAAATCACTTTCTTCTGTAGCACACCGAACTAGAGGCCATTTATTGTCCTCTAGAAATCCTTAGTAACAGAGCATCCTTGTGTATTATTGGCTCTTGACCAGGTGGTCACAATTTTCAATTGCTTACCTTCTGCTTTGTCTTGACCAAACTTTAGTGAGGCTTCTGTTTTCCTTACACGCTCCTGAACTCTACTTGCTCTCAGACAGAAAACTCTAAAAGGCTGAAAATATTCCCTTAAACAGATTATCCCCAGAGCAGTTGACCACAGTAGAACACACTTACTGTCAGACCCGTCAGACCCCTCTGATAATTTTCTCTCATTTGCCAAATTTTACCACATAATTATTGCTTACTCCTCTCTATAAAAGAAAATCATTTTCTATTTGCTTTGGGGATACTTGCAGATTTCTAAGCTCAGAGTATTCTTCCTAGTGTAATAGTCTTTCTTCTGAATAAATCTTATTCTTATCTAAGTCCAGATTTCTCTTTATTTGACAATCCCATTTTAAAATATGTGAAAGCCCAAAACTTGATATTAGATAATATGCACTTGAACTGATTTTCTTACCCTGTGCTTTTTTTTTTCTAATTTCTTTCTGCCTTCCCCCTCCTTTTATTTTCCCTTCCATCATACAAAGTCATGGACTTAAACTCTAATATTCTTATAGCTATGCAATTCGAACAAACTGGTTCCCTGGACTAACCACATGGCTACTGTTGACATTTTCCATCTGAAATATTCCCTTTTCACATTTTAGTCATTACATGCCCTTATAACAGCATCTATTTCCTAAAGTATGTTTCAACAAGTAGCATTACTTTGCTGAGTAGCTGCTAATATGTATTCACCACTAAATGCTCATATGATTTAACATGAAATTTAAGTTTTTCCACAGTGAAACAGGAGCCTAGTCCATAATGTGACTTAAATGTAGTTCTTTTAGAAACATTTTGAAACCCTTTACGTGTGTGTATATGGAGATATACAATTGTTCAAGGACAAGCCAATTATGATTCAGCTGGCTTGAATCTACCAACACATAAAATTCAACTACATCTCTGCAATGTAGGTAAACAAGAAATGATGATTACAGCTTAAATGCACTACCATGAAGACATTTTTTGTAGCTATGGCTACAAAAAGAAGCTCACTGTTAAGTATCATTAAATAATTATGTTTTACCTTCCTACTGCTTATCCAGCTCCTCAATAGGAACTATAGGGAAGAAAAAAATTCTGCAAACTCCATCTTAAACTTTCACACAAAATACATCATCTTAGAGTTAGGAAAATGTCAGAACAGTTCCTAATATAAAATATGAAAAATAAATATTATAAAGCAAATTTTGGAAGATCTGCTTTGGACCATGATGAACTAGCTGGGATTAGATCAATCTTACTTCTAAGAACCAATGGAAAAGCTGAATAAAGTATTTAAGGTCATTTTTTAAAATATGGAATTCTGTATTTTGATTGCAATGGTATTTTCATGCATATACCTACTGGACACAATGGCATAAGAACTATGGACACTTATTTTACCAGCATTCATATTCTGATTTTGATTTTGTTATTTATGTAAAATATAAATATTGCATAAAATTGGTGAAGGGCATATTATACCTCTCTGTACTATTTTAGTAACTTCCTTTGAAACTACACCTATTTCAAAAAGAAAATGTGTTTTGAAAACAATCTTTTTGAAAGCTTCTGAAAGTCATAAATAAAGTTAGAATTTGAAGAATCAAAATCCCAGAGAAAAGGGAAACACAGAGAAATGAGCCCAACATTTGGCACTACTATTCCTCCATACACATTTGTAAGTTCATAAGCGATGGCCAGAAAGCTAAGAATCTGCACACAGCTTTAAGCATTCTTATGAAGCAAAGGAGACAGAAATGGGAGCTTAGAACTAGTCAAGATGTTTGGCCTTGGTGTAATCTACTTTGCAGATGGGTAATCTTTACAGCAGGCGTCCCCAAACTTTTTACACAGGGGGCCAGTTCACTGTCCTGAGCTCAGACCGTTGGAGGGCTGCCACATACTGTGCTCCTTTCACTGACCACCAATGAAAGAGGTGCCCCTTCCTGAAGTGCGGCGGGGGGCCGGTTAAATGGCCTCAGGGGTCCGCATGCAGCCCGCGGGCCGTAGTTTGGGGACGCCTGCTTTACAGTATTGTAGGAATGCACCAAAGATAGACCAGCCATCTGAAAGACTGAAATTAAGCCTCTAGTAACCCCAGTCTGTGGTTGAATTAAAGGGATCTGCCCCTAGATTATAAGCTAGATGCAAAAGCTTCAAGTTATCTTTATATTTTATCACACATAATAATTTGCATTAAATTTTAAAGATAACTGGCATACTAGGACTCAAGATCAAATGAACTAAAATAAAAAAAAAAAATATGCACAATACAAAGATATCCACAAGGAGGTCCAAGAATGAAGCTGCCAGAATTAGCCTTTAAGTAATGACCATCTATGTAATACTAAGGGAAGACTATTTTAAAAACATATAAGGAAAACGGTTAGCATCTCATGGAAGACAAAAAGGAAGATGTTCAAAAATGAAATGACATTGCTTGTTCTTGATTATATGTCAATGTCAACAAGATGTTATGTCTCTCTTATCTCTCAGTTTATGTGTAAATTTAATGCAACCCTAATAAAACACAGGGAAGATATTTTTTTCTCCAACTAAACAAGTCATTTGTCGAGTTAAAGTTAAGAAATAATATGCATGAACACTTAGGAGAACCCAAAAAATAAGAGCAACAGGAAAGGAATAGTGCTACCAGATTTAAAAGCATACTATAAAGTTTCTACAACTGAAACCATGTTACATGGTAAATAAATAATATTGAGACCAGTGGAATATAATAGAAAATACAACAGCCAAGAACACAGTAAAATTTACTACACAATAAAGGTAGTCATTTCAAATCACAGAGACAAATATGGACATTTTTTCAAAGCACGTTGGAACAACAGAACAATCATTTAATGATAAAAATGGATTCACACTTTTCCCTATACACTGAAAAAAAAATACAAATGAATTAGAATTCTGAGTGTAAATATAAACGTAGCCACACATGTCACAGGTTCCTTACGGTTTTGCTTCACCAGCCAGTAACATCTGTGGCCAGTGGTGCCTTTGCCCAAGTTTTGCTTGGGCCTGCTCAGCCTGTTCTGCCCACTGGGCCTGGTAAACTGTGCTGGGCTTTTGCTACCAGCCCGGAACCCATGCCTGCCAAGGGCGAGCCAAGCTCAGAGTGGTGAGGGGTGTGTGAACAAGCAAATGTGGGGTCTGGCCACTGCACACAGCCAGGCACACTGGCTGTGGGGGGGGGGTGGGCAGCTCTAGGCACTGGTACAGGCACTGGCTCCCTGTGGGGCTGCAGCTGGACCAAGCATATTGCAAGTGGCTTCTGCCTCAGGCACTGGGGAACACAGTTGCATTTGGAAGCTTGGAGATGTTCAGGAACTTTAGAGTCCCAAAGAAGGTTTGACAGCCCTGACTCAAGGAGCTCCTAGGTTTGCAGTCCCCAAAGGGCTACAGCTCTTCTCTACTTCTCTCTTCCTCTCTTACAATGTGCAAAGTGGTGTTGGAGGGTGGAGCATGTTACAGCCCTGTTTGTGTTACAGCTCTCTTAGTCCTGCCATTTGGCTGGTCCCAAGTTCTTGTCTCATATCCAGGAAACATGAGGTATGTAGGCAACTGGAAGGTTAGCAAGGTGAAGCAGTGCTTTACTGAGTGACAGTACAGCTCTCAGGAGACCCAAAGTGGGTATCTTCTTTCCACAAGTAGGTGGACCCAGCATCTGTGCAACCCTCAGCTGAGAGGAGACTCACAGTTGGTGGCTTCTCTCTGCAGGCTGGTCATCCAACATCTGCCCAGCTCTCAGCTGACAGGACACCCACAGTGGGTAGCCCTTCTCTACAAGCAGGTCATCCAATCAAGTGTGTAGTTCTCAGCGGAGAGGAGATCCCGTGTGGGTAGCTCCCATCTGCAGGCAAGTTGCCCCAACATCTGTGCAACTCTTATTGGAGAGGAGACCTAGAATGGGTAGCTCCTCTCTGCAGACAGGTTGTCTTGACATCTGCTCAATTTCATAGGGGAAGACGAGTGTGCTAATTGGTCTGTGGGTGGCCATGGGCGGGCCCAGAAAAGGCACTGTAAGTTCTTACTCTGGTCTGTGGAACTGGCAGCCCAGCTCCCAGGCCCTCCCTGGCTTGAATGTGGGATTTCACCAGGGACGTGCCCCTTTCTGCCCAGGAGCCTGTCTGCCTCCTGCTGCTATTCATGGAGCCCAGGATGTTCGTGCCAAGGAGTGCCTGCAGGACCACACCAAGCCACCCTCAGCCTCCTCTTGACCTCCCTTCAACGTTCGTCAGTGCCCAAATTATGGAGTGGGTCCGAGGTGGCAGGGGGCTGGTGTGTCAGTGCTGTCTTGAGTGTGTGCACACCCAGCCAGGTCATGGTAGAGCCTGAGCACAGCCACAGCTTTGCTCCAAAATCAGAGTGAACACTGAGAGTGGAGAGAGGCCAGGCAGCAGGAGAAGGCACTTCCGAGCCTGCAGGGTCAGGGGAGCTTCCTTCCCCATGATCACAGGGATGCCTGAGTCTGCAGCAGCAGTTGCATTCAGGACAGCAGAGCTCATGCCCAACCCACATGGAAGGGCTCCCACCTGTTCCCAGCTCCTGCCAGCTTCTCATGGAGTTAGCAGCCATGCATACCCCCTGCAGCTACCAACTTTTGACAAAACAGTATCACTTTAGGAATTCAGCTCCAAGATATACCACCAACGGCAAGAAAATACATACTTGTGCCTTCATGCATTGGGGTATTATGTTATAACAAATTATTGGATACCATGGAAAAGCCCATACATAGAAAACTGCTTGAATAAACTATGCAAAACTAACTTACCTACAGCTCTCAGGAGAGCTGAAGTGGTAGCTGCTTTCCGCAGGCAGGTCATCCTGGCATCTGCAGAGCCCTCAGCTGAGAGGAGACCTGCAGTGGGTAGCTCCTCACTGCAGGCAGGTTGTCCTGTTGAGTGTGAAGCCCTCAGCGGAGAGGAGGCCCAGAGTGAGTAGTTCCTGGGTTAAACTATGTATGTTGGTGCAAAAGTAATTGCTGTTTTGCCATTAAAGATAATTGCAAAAACTGCAATAACTTTTGCACCAACCTAATACATATACACAATGAATTACTATGCAGGAAATAATAAAGGTGATCTCTATGACCCAATATGGATTATCAGGAAAAAATTTAAAAGGAAAACTCAAGTTATTCTTAATATAACATACATAACGTATATAGTTTCTAAAAATAAACATAAGGATAACCAGAATCCAGTGAAATTGGTTATCCACAGGCAAGAAGTGAGAATAATATGGGAAAAGAGAAGATTGAGTGGCAATTCTCTATATATGCCATTTTATGTAATTTTAAAACTAGAAACATATTGAATAATCAAAAATAAAATAAAATCAAACATTTTGGAAACTCAAACTAAATTCAAATATAAAATATGTATTGATTGTTATATCAAATGCATAGAATAATGGCACAAGGAGAAGATGAACACAGGCAAATTTTAGACATGCACTTTCAGTTAAACATGGAAAGAAATGGAATGAAATCTACTTCATTCAGTAGGTTTGCTTATGGTAGTGGTATGGGTGAAACTATTCTCTATCTATTATCTTTGGTGTCCCATAGAAGAAGATATATTCCTTTGTGGGAGGGAGGCAAGATTATGATCATGAAAAAAAGTAGATACAAATACGTAAGCACAGAGAAGATAAAGAAGACCATGTGATCTTAAATGTTGGATTAAAATTAGAAATTGTCAGCTCATACTGGCTAAATCTGGTTCAATAAAAAATGAAAAACATCAGTAACAGATTATAATGCAATTGAAAGAATAATTTATGAATCCACACATTAAGAAATATAAATAAAAACAGACAATGAGAAGGGGAAAGGAGACAGAGACAGAAATAGCAAAGAAGGAAGAGCAGATGGAAAGATGGCAGAGAAAGAAAGAGAAACTGAAAGGAGGAAAAGCTTTTGTTTACTCTATAAAACTAATAAATGTACGTGAAATAACTAAGATACCACTATTTTGCTATGGGTCATGGTAATAATAACTAATTAAGGCAAGATTCATCAATGGATGAAAACACAACCGGGTGAAACTTGTTTGTTACCAAGACATTTACGCAGTTCTCATTTATCTCTGAATAATTTATTGATTTAAAAGGGGTAACTTTGTATTATATAAATATGGAAGGCATCAGCTTAATCAAGCGATCCAAGTTACCACCACCAATGTTGAGATGGCTTAACATCATGTGCTTCTTGATGTGATTCACTGAAAAAAAAAATTAGCATCATTCATGTAGTATTTCTTCTAAGACATATTTTGAAACTGCAAATGAGAATACAATCAGACTAGCATTGCAGCACATTTTACAAAACAATTGATCTCTATTCTTAAAAATTATCAGTGTTTGAAAAACAAAAACTGAGGTGCTATTTCAGATTCAAGTAGCCTAAAGACATGTAAATACAACGTTTAATTCTGAATTAGATTCTGAATGGAATGAATTAAATTCTACAAATCATATTATTCAGGAAAATGGAGAAACTAGATAACAAATGTGTATTAGAAAATAATGCCATAACAATGTTAACTGCTCTTATTTGATAATGATACTGTATGTATATTAAAGAATATCTTTGCTCCAGGATATACATGGTGAAATATTTAGGCATTGAATTAGTTTACTATGACTGCTGTAAGAAATTATTAAAGTAGTCCCCTATTCTCCATGAGGAATCTGTTCCAAGACTGCCAGTGGATGACCAAAACTGCAGATAGTATCAAATATTATATATACAATATTTTTTCTTATACATACATGCCTATAATAAAGTTTAATTTATAAATTCGGCACAGTAAAAGATTAACTATAACAATAAAATTAAACAATTATAATATGCCAGCCTGCCAGCCTCACTAACCTTGCATTTGAGGGGCATTAGTAAGTAAAATAAGGGTTACTTGAAAAGAAGCAATGCAATATTGCCACAGTCAATCTGATAACTGAGTTGGCTATTAAATAACTGAAAGGTGGGTAGCTTATACACTACAGATACACTAATGGATGATTCCAGTGCAACATATGGTGGGATGACCAGATTTCATCACAATACTCTGTAAGACATTCAATTTAAAACTTACGAGTTTTTTATTTCTGTCATTTCTCATCTAATTTTTGCAAGCCACAGTTGACTGCAGGAGGTAACTGACACCACAGAAAATGAAACCACAGGCAAGGAGGACTGCTATACAAATACAGTGGCAGCTTAAAACAATAGAAATTTATTCTCTCAGTTCTGGAGGCCGGACGCCTGAAATCAAGATGTCAATAGGACCATGATCCTCCTGGAGTCCCTGTGGAAGAATTCTTCCTTGCCTCTTCCAGCTTCTGGTGTATCCTGGTATCCTTTGGTTTGTTGCAGCATAATTACAATCTCTACCTCCATCACACATGGTTTCCTTCTGTGTTTTTGTATTTTCTCCTTTTCTGTTTCTTATAATCACGTCCTTCATTTACATTAATGGCCCACCCTGATCAAACATAAACTCACTTAAAGCTCCTTACCTTAATTGTATCGGCAAATAACTAATTCCAAATAAAGTCATAATTCTGAGGTTCTAAGTAAACATATATTTAGGAGATCCACCATTCAATTCACTATAGAGGGTCATACATAGAACACACTCTTAAAAGTTTCAGAAATAAATAATAATCACACACACACATACAGACACACAGCACCAAAGCGAATGTGGCAAAATGTAAATCAATGATGGATTTATGTGAAGGTTGTAAGAACATCTGTGTAATAAACTTGCAGTCATTTTCTATTTTGAGTTTTTGTAATACAATACTATTTAAATAATGTAGCATGTTAAAAAATATAAGAAAAATATGACAAAATTGAATATACATTTAAAATTTATAAAAACACATGGGAACTCTAGAATTAGAGAAAAATACAACTGGAGTTAATTCAATGGATCTGTAAAATGGCATGTTAAACACAGTTCAAGTGAGGACCATCAAATTGATAGGTGAGTAAAATATAAGCAGTGACAAAGAGGAAAAAACAGGTGGAACATTTAGAAAAGAGTATAGGAGAAACAGGGAATGTCTTCTCGACGTATATTTAATTGGCAACCTACAAAGATATGTGAGAAATAATAGGGTGGAAGCAGTATTTCAGTAAATGGTACTCAAAAATATTTCTCAAAGAAGGAAAAACAGAAAGCATAATTCAAGAGTATTATGAACCCAAAATAGATTAAGTACAAGGAAAATCAGATCTTGGAAGATCATAGCAAAACTTCTAAAACAAAAACAATCAAGGATAAAAAACACAATCAGAAAGATAGTAATAATACAGCCAGGCACAGTGGCTCACACATGTAATCTTAGCACTTTGGGAGACCTAGGTGGGTAGATTACTTGAAATCAAGAGGTCAAGACCAGCCTGGCCAACATGGTGAAACCTTGTTTCCACTAAAAATACAAAAATTAGCTGGGTGTCATGGCACATGTCTGTAATCCCCGCTATTCAGGAAGATGAGGCAGGAGAATCGCTTAAATCTGGGAGGCAGAGGTTGCAGTGAGCTGAGATTGTGCTACTGCACTTCAGCCTGGAGGAGAGAGAGAGAGACTGTCTCTAAAAAAAAAAAAAAAAAAAAAGAAAAGAAAAGAAAAGAAAAAAGAAAAATAGTAATAATACAACTATACAACTAGCAGCTGTTCATTATACAGAAATGAGAATAATGCCAAAATAATGCAAGGAGTATTTTTTCAACAAATGTTGACAGATGATCTGTCTGTCTTTATTTTTAAAAACTGAACCCAAGCCTTCACACCATACACAAATATTAAATTGAGAGAGATCGTGGCCAGAAATGTAAAAACTAAAAATATGACCACTGTACAAGAAAGAAAAAGACAACCACCATTATGATTTTGGGGTAGGTAATGATTTCTTAAACAGAACACAAAGGCAGTAATCGTTAAAGCAAAACTTGAAATTATCTATAAAAGTTAAAACATCTTGCTCTTCAGAAGGCATTATAATATAAACAAAAAGGCAGTCCATAGACTTGGAGATAATATTTATGATACATAAATCTTACCAAGAAGTTGTATCCAGTATATATAAAGAATTACTAGAACTCAGTAATAAACACAACCTTAATTTAAAAATACACAGCATATCTTATTAGAAATCTAGCAGAATAGATAATAATGCCCAATTAAAACATAAAAACATTCTCAGCCTTACTAGCCATCTGGGAACTGCGAATTAAACCACAAAGCAGTCCTTCGCCCTAGGACAGCAAAAGTTAAAATGAATGGCAATCCCAAGTATGAGTGAAATGCAATGTAGCTTGAAGTCACATACATTTCTGGTGTGAGTGTAAAATGTAAAAACCACTTTGGAAAACAGATCTAGCAATTTTTCATATAAGTTAAGCACAAACCTAACCTATTACCCAGCAATCCCACTCAGTTGTTTCTCCGAGAGAAATAAAAACATATATCTAAAGAAAGACTTAGACAAAAATTGCACACTTTTCTATTATAATAGCTAAAATCTGAAACTAATACAAATACCCATTAAGAAGATAATGTATGAACTGTATGTATTTATATGCTTGAAGGCCACTCATTAATGAAAATTATAAACTATTCAAACATTCAACATGGATGAGTAACAAAATTATTTTATGTTAAGAAAGCCAGACACAAAAGACTAGTTACTGTATGTTCCCATGCATATAAATGACTAAAATAGACAAAAATTACCTGCAGATACACGTCAAAACGCTGGTTACTAGGACTTTTCCCCTCACTCCCCCACTTACCTCAGCACTGCTGTACTGCTTTGCATTAGCTCTGAGCTCCAGGCCACTGCTAAGCTAGCGCCACCATTGTCTCCCTTCAGCCACCATTGTGATTATCCAGACCTCATTAGCCATGACTAGATTTAGGAGAACGGGGAGATAACTGAAGGGGCATGCCTGAAGGTGGAGGATAGAGGGAAACATTGATGGCTCCCTCATTGGTAGAAACACCTCTACTGAAGTCCCCCAGGGTGAAGAAACCCAAAGCACAGTTGTAACTGGTGTTGATGTCATGCACTATCACTTACAGGAAACAAGCTTCACAAAAGAAGCCTGTAAGAAGTACATAAAATATTACATGAAATCAATCAAAGGCAAACTTGAACAGAGATCAGAAAGAGTAAAACCTTTCATGATAGGGGTTGCTGAACAAATCAAGCACATACTTGCTAATTTCAAAAACTACTAGTTCTTTATTGGTGAGAACAAGAATCTTGACAGCATAGTTTCTCTACTGGACTACTGTGAGGACACTTTGACCCTACAGATGCTTTTCTTTAAGGATGGTTTAGAAATGAAAAAATGTTAGCAAATTTGGCTATTATTTTACATTTATCAACTGTCATCAAAACCAGCTGCTTTTTGTCATCCCACTCAACACCAGGACCTAAGACAAATGGAACTGATGTCATCTTGAGCTCTTCCTTTACTTTGTGACTTACTTGGAGTGGAGGCATTTTTAGGAAAAACATGTCATGTAGGTTGTCTAAAAATAAAATGTATTTAATCTCATTTCAGAGAATACCTTTTAGTTTAATATATACATTTAAGCTAAATACATCCTGTAGTGTTCCTGGAGAAGCTAGAGCCTGGTTGTAAGGCACTACTAAAAAAAGAAAGACTATCATCAGATAACTTCTTCAGTGGAAATTACTTCCAGGACTGGAATATGAAAAAAAAAAAAAAAAAAAAAAAACAAGAATCTAAAGTTTTGAGTTGCAGTAAAAGGAAAGATCATGCTTATAGCAGTGCCAACATTTAAAATGAAGTCTTATACATTTCATCACCTGCAATGGAAGTAGTTAACTTTGGAAGAATTAACTACTTCCACTGTAGATGATGGAATGAAAAGAGACGAATTAAAAGATTAAAAAGAGACGAATTTGGCCGGGCGCGGTGGTTCAAGCCTGTAATCCCAGCACTTTAGGAGGCCGAGGCGGGTGGATCACGAGGTCGAGTGATCGAGACCAACCTGGTCAACATGGTGAAACCCCGTCTCTACTAAAAATACAAAAAATTAGCTGGGCATGGTGGTGCGTGCCTATAATCCCAGCTACTCAGGAGGCTGAGGCAGGAGAATTGCCTGAACCCAGGAGGCGGAGGTTGCGGTGAGCTGAGATCGCGCCATTGCACTCCAGCCTGGGTAACAAGAGCGAAACTCCGTCTCAAAAAAAAAAAAAAAAAAAAAAAAAAAAAAAGACGAATTCAGTTGAAAAAAAAAGAGTAGAGGTTACTCTGGAAGATTGGGGTGATTGCTATAAAGGGGTATGAGATCATTTTCTTGAATCCTAGAAATGTTTCACATCTTGATTTAGTAGTGGTTACAGGGTGTATTTGTTAAAACACATCAAATTGTCCATTTAATTTTTCACATCTTATTAAATGTATTGTCAATTTTGAAAACAATTTTTTTTTTTTTTTTTTTTTTTTTTGTAGACACAGAATCTCACTCTGTCACCAAGTCTAGAGTATAGTGGTATGATCATGGCTCACTACAGTCTGGAACTCCTGGACTCAAGCACTCCTCCTGCCTGAGCCTCCTGAGCAGCAGGGACTACAGTAGTGATCCACCATGCCCAGCTAATTTCTTTTTCTAAACTTTTTGTAGAGATGGGGTCTCACTCTGTAGCCCAGGCTGGTCTCAAACTCTTTGGCTCAAGCAATCCTCCTGCCTCAGCCTCTCAAAGTGCTGGGATTACAAGTGTAAGCCACCACACCCAGCCAGTTTCTAAAATTATGTCAACCTAATAACATTCTAAAGCAAAAAACCAGAAAATTCATTATCAGTAGGCCATCATTAAAGGAAATAATAATTATATCCTGTGGAATATAAAATATTTGCAGGTTATGATTAAAATATGTGACAAAAATAGAACAAAATACACAGGGTGTTAAATTAACCTTTTCTAAACTTTTTAGTGGTCCAGGAAGTTGAAAAATTCGAATTTATATTAAGTTTACTAAACTAAGAATGCATGTTGTCATTTCTAGAGTATGCTGCTAAAAAAAATAAACACACAAGTTGCTTAAATTTATTCTTAGATATATTATTTTTTTCATGTTATTATAAATGGAATGATTTTCTTAACTACAGTTTTGGGTGTTCATTGCAAATGTACAGAAATGTGATGATTTTTTTGTATATTGGTCTTGTATCCTTCAACCTTGCTGAACTATTTTATTAATTCTAAACAGTGGTAGTTCTACCTTTTCCTTTCTAATATGGATGCTTTCAATTTCATTTCCTGCCTAGTTGTCCCAGCTGGCACCTCCAGTACAATGATAAATCCAAGTAGTTAGAGCCAAAATCTTCATCTTATTCCTGATATTACAGAGAGAGCATCCAGACTTTCACTATTAAGTATAATGATGATGGTAGCAATGGGTGCTTTTATAGATGTTCCTTATCAGACAGAGGAAGCTCCTTCTCTTTCATATGTTTAAAGGTGTGTGTGTGGTTTCTTTTAGTCATTAAGCAGTGTTGAATTTTTCAAAAGCCCTTTCTGCATCATCTATGGAGATAATAAATTTTCCTTCCTTTATTATATTGATAAGGAATATTACATTATTTGTGGATGTTAAAGTAAACTTGCAATTACGGGATAAATACCACTTGCCTATGGTGTTTAATCCCTTTTATATATTATTGGTTTCAGCTTGTTAGTATTTTGTTGAGAATTTTGGATCTATATTTAAAGGGGATATTGGTCTATAGATTCATTTTCTTGTGATTTCATTTTTTGGATTGATACAAAGGCAATGCTAGCTTTACAGAATGAACTTGGAAATGTTCCTTTATTTTTGTTTAAGTGTTTGTGGATAATTGGTATTTATTTTATAAATGTTTTTCTGAATGTATGTGGCCTCAAAATTCATGTGTTGAAACCTGCCCCCTAAAGTGATGGTATTAAGAGGCAAGACCTATGGAAAAGTGATTAAATCATGAAGGCTCCACCCTTATGAATGGATTGTGGCCCTTATAAAAGGACTTCTGGGAGTGGCTTCACTCTCTTCTCCCCTTTCAGCATGTAAGGACACAGTGTTTATCCCCAATGGAAGATGCAGCAATAAGATGCCATCCTGGAAGCCAAGACCAGGCTCTCTCCAGACAATAAACCTGTTGGCACCTTGATCTTGGACTTCTAGCCTCTAGAACTGTGAGAAATAGATGTATATTCTTTATAAATAACCCAGTTTGTGTTACTATCTTATAGTAGCACAAAGACAGATATGGGTACTCAGAAGTGGAGGCACTGCTGTCACAAATACCTAAAGATGTGAAAGCAGCCTTGGAAGTGGGTAATGGGTAGGGGCAGAAACGGTTGTGAAATTAATGCTGGAAAAAGCTTATATTGCCATAAATGGAGAATTGAGGACAATTCTGGTGAAAGCTCATAAGAAGAGGAGAGCTACACAAAATGCCTCAGTCTTAGAAATTATCAAAGTGGTTATGAACAAAATGTTGGTAAAAACATGGATAATAAAGGCCATTCTGATGAGGCCTTAGATGAAAATGAGGACCATCTTATTGAAAACTGTGGGAAAGGCCATCCTTGTTACAAAGTGAAAAAAAAAAAAAATCTTGGCTGAACTGTATTGCTATCCTACCACTTTTGTGTAAGGTAGAATTTAAGAATGATGAACTGGGATATTTGACAGAAGAAATATCTAAGCAAAGTGTTGAGGGTGCTGCATGACTTTTCTAACTGATTATAGTAAAATGCAAGAAGAAAGAAAAAAGTTTAAGATAGACTTTATAATCAAAAGAGAAGCACAATATAAAAATTTGGAAAATTATCAGCCTGGCCATATAATTAAAAAGTGTGTTCAGGAGAGCCTACCAAGACTATGGCTAAGCAACTATTTAATAAGTAGATTAGTTTGATAAGATTAATATTAGATTAATAGCAGATACTATTCATCAAGACAATGAAAGAATAACCCTGAAAACATTTCAGAGATATTTGGGACTGCCCCACATATTACAGGCCCAGAATGGCAGGGTCTTGGGAACGGAATGATTTCAAGTCTCTGCTCCTCTTATTCCAGTACAGCACTCCTTGACCATTCCAGCTGTGGCTCAAGCAAGCCAGGTGTGGCTCATGCTGCCCCTGGAGAAGGCACTCATGGTTAACCATAACACTGGTACAGTGCTATCTCCATGGGGCACACAGTGCGTGAGCTATGGGAACATTACTGCCTCCACCTACATTTCAAAGCATGCCTTAAGAGCCTTGGAATACAGGCCACTGAGGCTGCATCACTGTAGAGAGCCTCCACTAGGGCAATGTCTAGAGGAGCCATGAGAACAGAGTCACCTCAAAGACCTCAAATCAGTAAAGTCACCAGTGTGCAGCTTCATCCTAGGAGAGCCACAAGCATACACATCCAAGCATAACAACTACTGCATGGGTTACACTCAGCAAAACCTGGGGCTTCTCAGAGCCTTGGAAGCTCAGCTTCCACCCCTAGCATATCCAAATATGAGGACATAAGTCATAGATGATTATTCTCAAGCTTATGATTTAGAGAGATTAAGATGGCAAATAGGAGGCAGGACTATCTTGCAGCACCTACTTGGATGGACAGAGCAGCATGTGGAGATTCAGATTGTGGACTTTTGTTCCAAGAACTACCCCAAGAACATACCAGGAAAGCTGAGAGAATCCACAGACCATTTGAAGGAACTGGATCACCCCTGCAAGCTCCCTGAGATGCCGGAAATCTCTGAGTCTGTTTGCTTTCTCAACTGGGAGGCTTATGGTTTGGGGCAAGTTCTCAGCCCTGGTCACTGGCTGCCTGGAAATAGACTTGGTGCTGTTGATAGGGGATAGTGGGAGTGTGACGGGCCTTTGGGATTGTGAGCTGTGTGGGGGCAGGGTGAAGTCTGTGACTGCAAGTTTTCTCCCACTTCCATGGCAACCTGTATGACTCAGAAGAGTCAGCCATAATCCTCCTGGGAGTATATCTCCATTGGACTGGGATCTACACTCTCATGCCCACAGCAGCTGCAGTGAACCCGGCCCAAGGAGAAGCTGAGTTCAGACACACCCATCCGTACCCACACCCAATGATCTTTCTCTACCTGCTCTGGTAGCTGAAGACGAAGGTCCTAATTTCTTGGGAGCTCTATGGCCTTACCCACCACCTGAAAAACCTGAACACTTAACCAGGTGTCCATAGGGCAGACTTGTATGCTCCCTATAGAACTGCAGCTGATGAGTTCTTGAAAGTGCCATCTGCTGGCTGGAGGCCAACCAACACAAGCCAGCACACTAAACGAAAACATAGCAAAGCACCCTCACAGAGTCCACTTCACTCCCTTGCTACTTCCACTGGAGCAGGTGCTGGTATCCATGGCTGCAAGACCTGAAGATGGATTACATCACAGGACACTTTGCCTGGAGCCCAGTAGCTCCACTGGATGGCTAGACGCAGAAGACCAAAAACAATTACTACAGTACAGCTCCAAGAAAGCCCCATTTATAGGGGAAAAAGGAGAACACACATCAAGGGAGCACCCCATGGAGCAAAAGAATCTGAACAGCACCTCTTGAATCCCAGATCTTCCTTCTAACATAGTATACTCAATTTAAAAGAAACCAGAAAAACAATTCTGGTAATATGACAAAACAAGGTTTTTTACCACCCCCAAAAGATCATACCAGCTCGTCAGCAATGGATTCAAACCAAAATGAAATCTTTGAATTGCCAGAAAAAGAATTCAAGGGGTCAATTATTAAGCTAATCAAGAAGGCACCAGAGAAGCGTGAAGTTAACATGATACAGGATATGAGGAAAACTCATTAGTGAAATAGTGAGCATAAAAAAAAAAAATAACCACAACTTCTGGAAATCCAGGATACACTTAGAGAAATGCAAAATGCACTGGAAACTCAGAAATAAAATAGAACAAACAGAACAAAGAACTTCATAGCTGAAAGACAAGGCTTTCAAATTAACCAAATCCATCAAGAAAAAGAATAAAGAATTTTCAAAAATTAAAAAAGCCTCCAAGAAGTTTGGGACTATGTTAAATGTTCAAACTTAAGAGTAATTGGTATTCCTGAGGAAGAAGAGAAATCTAAAAGTTTGGAAAATATATTTGAGAGAAGAATTGAGGAAAAATTCCCTGGCCTTGAGATTTAGACATCAAAATACAAGAAGCTCAAAGAACCCCTGAGAAATTCATCACAAAAAGATCATCACCTGGGCACAAAGTCATCAAGTTATTCAAAGTCAAGAGGAAGGAAAGAATCTTAAGAGCTGTGAAGCAAATGCATCAGTTAACCTATAAAGGAAAACCTATCAGATGAACAGATTTCTCAGCAGAAACCCTACAAGCTAGAGATTGAGGTCCTATTTTTCACGTCCTGAAACAAAACAATTATCCGCCAAGAATTTTCTATCCAGCAAAACTAAGCTTCATAAAAGAAAGATAAAGTATTTCCAGACGCCCCCCACTCAAAAAAAAAAAGCTGAGAGAATTCACCACTCTCAAGCCAGCACTATAAGAACTGCTAAAAGGAACTCTAAATCTTGAAACAAACCCTCAAAATACACCAAAATAGAACCTCCTTAAGGCGTAAATAATACAAATAAATTTGATAACCCAACATAAAAATAGGTTAACATTATTAAAGGGAAGTACAAAATAAGATGGCAGAAATAAAGCCAAATTAGTCAGTATTCAGATAAATGATAATTGGTTCATCTCATCTATTAAAAGTCAAAGATCTTCAAATTGGTTTTCTAAAAAGTTCAAGAGTGGCTTATTGTGAGTGTGGCACTAACTAAAATAACACGAAAATGTCAAAAATAAATGAATTTTTTAAAATACCAGGTAAAAGATAAAAATAAAAGCAGGTGAAGACAAAGTCATTTTTATAATAGAAAGTATTAAGAGAAACAAAATTTGATATTATATATTGGTAAAGAAAATTAAAATATGTAAAAGTCATGAATGTTTATTTACATTATCAAAATATTTTTATGAGAGAAAGCAAATATTGATTGATTCTCATGGTGAATTTGAAAAAGCAATATAATAAGGTACTTGAGATGTTTCTAAGATCTTTCTTAGAAACCAGTAAATAAATAAATTTATAGAGAGTTTGAGTAATCGAATGAATGCATTTAAAAACAAAACACATTCTTGATTTGAAGGTAGGGTAAAAACATATTTGGAACACTTGCAGAAATTCACATAAGATGTCTTGATAAATTAGAAATAATCATACTGTACCAACCATATCCACTCACAATTCAATAAATTTAGCAATCATTTTTAAAAAGGTGGTCCGTAAGTTCCATACAACTTAAAAACTAAAAGAAGGCACTTCTAAAATATTCTTTCATCAAAGATAAATTGAAGAAGAATTTTTTAAAAAGTGCATTTAGAAGTAAACAACACAAACTCTTCCTGTCTGATGTAGTCAATGTAATATTAAGAAGGTAATGAATTGGAATATAAATATTAAAAATAATGAATTAAGTATTGGAATATAAAACTAGAAAGAGAACAGAGAAATGAACATGGATCCAGCTGAAAAATTAATAAATATAGAAGCTGAAGACAAGAAGATAAAAAAGTATTATCCATAGAACAGAAAATTTAGTAATGACATACCTGTCAGAATGGCTGCAGTAAAATGCACTGGCAACACCAAATGCTGATAACGATGTGGTACAACATGAAGTAGCATTTATTACTGGTGGGAATGCAAAATTGCAAAGTCATTTTGCAGGACAGCTTGAAAGTTTCTTTAAAAAGTAAACATATTGGCCGGGCACGGTGGCGCACACCTGTAATCCTAGCACTCTGGGAGGCCGAGGCAGGTGGATCACAAGGTTAAGAGACTGAGACCATCCTGGCCAACATGGTGAAAACCCATCTCTATTAAATATACAAAAATTAGCTGGGCATGGTGGTGTGCACCTGTAGTTCCAGCTACTCAGAAGGCTGAGGCAGGAGAATTGCTTGAACCTGGGAGGTGGAGGTTGCAGTGAGCTGAGATTGCACCACTGCACACTCCAGTCTGGCAACAGAGTAAGAGTCTGTCTCAAAAAAAAAAAAAAAAAAAAAAAAAAAAAAAAAGTAAACGTATCTTTACCATATCAGTCATGTTCCTTGGTATATATCCAAATGAGTTGAAAAGCTTATGCGCACATAAAGTTCTGCACTAGCATATTTATAGCCACTTTATTCATAATTGCTAAAACTTAGAAGTAACAAGATGCCTTTCAATGGTCAAATGGATAAACTGGTATATCTATAAAATAAGCAATTATTCAGTGATAAAAAGGGCTAACAAGCCACAAAAAGACATGAAGGAAAATTAAATGCATATTAAATAAGGAAATAAGCCAATCTGAAAAGCAAACATGCTATCTTATTTCAACTACATGATACTCAGAAAACTGCAAGACTATAGAGAGAGTAAAAAGAACAGGTGTGACCAGGCATTTGTGGGGAGGGAAGAAGGGAGGAATAAATAGGTGGAACAGAAGAGACTTCTAGGACAGTGAAAACCTTCTGTATGATACCATAATGGTGAATACATGACATGTCATACATTTATCAAAACCTATAGAATGTACAACTCAAAGAGTAAACTCTAATGTAACCCATGGACTTTAGTTAGTAACAATTTATCTGTATTGTCTCATCAGTTTTGACAAATTTACTATACTAATGCAAGCTGTTAATGACAGGTAAAATCGGGAAAGAGGAAAGTTGAGAGGCATAGGGAGAAATTCTGTGTCTTCCACTGATTTTTTTCTATAAACCTAAAGCTGCTCAAAAAAATAAAATCCATTAATTTTAAAGAGTAATTAATGCATATACTCAGAACAAGGAGAAAAATAAACAAAAGTATTATAACAACATGCAATAAACTGTTGGGGTGGGAGAAAATAAATATATAAATAATATAATCTAGTCTAAGAATTGAGAATAATTTCCCAAAAAGCAAAAAGGTAAAAATTATCAAGATAGATTATGAAAAGAACACCAGTAGAAGAATCAGCCAATATGAAATATTCAAAGAGAGAAACACTGTGTATTCCATCAAAAAGGAAGATGTTTAAGTATAATGAATAAGATAATTCTGGAGGAACCGTGGCAAGAAATGAAACTGGAGAGGCAGGCAGTGTCTTGAAAGTGGAGGTATTGGTAAACAATGTTAAGAATTGCAGACTTTATCCTAAGGGTAATGGAAAAGAATGGAAAATATCTATATATAAGGGTGGCATAAGTATATTTTCCTTTTAAGGAGATAACGCCAGTATGGAAAATGAATTGGAAATTCCTTTAGCTCTGTTTCATAAAATGTTGGATTTTCTTATTTGTGTGTCTTCGTAAGCTTGTGGACCCTTTTTCTTCAAATGTGTTCTATATCCATTAGAGTATCTGTTAACATTTTTCTGTCAATCACATCACTGACACCTAAACACACAAAGACACTAAGAAATACAAGTAAATTCCCATTGAGCAAAAAATCATATGTGTTACATTAATGACAGTGCAATAAAACTGTGGAAGTAGGGGTATTATTTTTAAATTTAAAAATAAATAGAACTATGACAGGGTAGTCTATTATTATGTTAATCTCAGTTTTATATTTGTAGCTGTTAAAAAAGTAGAAGAATTCTTGTTTGGTAGATTTTTTCTTCCTCTATTTTAAGAAGCTAGTGAGGCTTTGGCTCCCTTTTCTCATATATTTGATGTATCCAAAATATAAAAGTCACTTACAGACAGTATAGATTATAGATTTTTCTAAATATCCTTTAGGAGAAGGTACTGGGGAGAGTGAGAAAGAGAAGAGGAAGAGGAGGAGAAGGAGGAGAAGGAGAAGAGGAGGAGGAGGCAAGGAGAGGAGAAGGAGGTTGGGCGGGGAGACAGAGAGAGAGAGAAAGAGAGCGCGCGCGCGCGCAAAAGACTGATTTAAAAAAAAAAAAGACATGATAAGTGCTAGAGAGAGTGAAGATTTTCCTAGACTCAAAAGGACTGAGAAGTTTGTGGTTTTATGAATCATTAGCACCTATGAAGATTGCAAGACATCTAAAGCAATGGTTTTTAGACATGGAAAAGAATCTTGTTTTTAAAAAGTGCACTGAATCAAGAAAGCCACCAGTATACGTGGAATCATAGAGATTTCAACAATTAAGTAGCATGAGCCAAATTCCAGAAGGGCCTTCACAAATGTCTCATTTGATGTATCGCTGGCACCTTTCATAACTCAGGATGGATTTGGGAGCATTAGCCCTGATTAAGACTGAATTTGTAATCTCTCTTAAATTCAACAAATTTAGGTTTGGATTTTATATCAGTTCCTTAGGGCTGTCATATCAAAGTAGTACAAACTAGATAGCTTAAAACAGCAGGAATATGTTATCTGACCATTCCAGGAATCTGAAATCAAGGTATCAGCATAATCATCCTCCCTCTAAAAACTCCAGGGAAGATTTCTTCATTGTCTCTTCTAGCTTTTGAGAGTTGCCTGCAATCCTTGACATTCCTTACCCATGGTAGTGTAACTCCAGTCTCTGCCTCCATCTTCTAATTGCTTTCTTTCCCTTATGTCTCCTCTGTGTCTCAGTGTCCAAATATTCCTCTCTAGGATCTTACAAAGATACTATTCACTGGATGTGCATCTGGGGGATCTAATCATAACTGGATAACATCTACAAAAGACCTTATTTCCAAAGAAGGTCACATTCACAGAAAACTGGAAAATAGAAGTTTCAGCATATCCTTTTTAGGGAGGGGCAAAATTCAACACCTAAGAGTCCATCCTTAACCCCCACACAAAGTTTTGTTTTTCTTAAATGCCTTAAACCCTTCCAGTGTAACACTAATTCCAAAATCTCATCTCAATATTATCAACTCAGAAAGACTTAAATCTCATTTTCTAAATCACCTAAATCAGGTATTAGTAATACACTCAATGTGGTCTATGCTAGGGTAAATTCCCTCTTTTTCTGTGCAGCTGTGTAAACAAGTTATCTGCTTCCAAAATACAATAGTGGGAAAAAATATGATAAACATCCCCACTAAAAAAGGGAGAAATCAAAAAGGAATAAGGTGATTATGGGTCCTATGAAATATAAATCTGAGCAAGGCAAACTCCAATAGGTTTTCCAACCTGAGAATAATCCTCTGTGGTTCGAATCTCCATACTCTGGGCCTACAGATGCCCCATTCTCCCCACTGACCTTTTTTAAAGTTACTTTTTATTAATTTATATTTTTGAGTGTACATAATAGGTGCATATATTTATGGGGTACATGATAAGTTTGGATATAGGCATGTTAAGTGAAATAAACACATCATGGTGAATGGAGTATCCATCCCCTTAAGCAGAGGTCAATGGGGATAAGATTCATTGATCTCTGAACCGCACTTGGAATTATTCATCCCTTTTCTTGAAAGATGAGAAATGTTTGGAGCCAAGTAGCTTTATCGGTCTGTTTCCGTCATGCAGGATTTCAGAGGTCCCACAACCTTCCTTTATTTCATGCATCTCTGTTCCCTTCAGTCCAAGCTGGCAGTGTATGTAGTGGTATAACGTACTAATATTCCATGTGCATCTTTCATGTATGTCAAAAGATCCCATGCCATTAGACATGAGCATTCTCCACATATCTTTCCTGGATAACCCAATTTCTTTTCTTGGCTTTCTGCAGAGGTGGTTAATTTCTACCTAATCTCTCCGGTAGAAAGTTATCGCACCACACTGTTGTTCTCAAAAGAGCATGTCTTAAAAGCTTTTGCAATATAAATGGCTGACAATTGTTTAAATTCTCAAATTCTACTTGCTTTTTTCCTCAATTTTTTCTTTCCTCTGAGATTTTACTACAAGCAGCAAGAAGAAAACAGACTCCACCTTCCACCTTCTACTTGGAAATTTTCTCAGGTAAATATTCAAGTTTATCAATTACAAGTTTCAGTCATGTTTGTGCCTTTTTATAACAAGGATTACCTTTCTCCAAGTCTAATGGCATGTCTCTCATTTCCATTTGAAAACTTACGAGAAACTTTTTAAACCCCATATTTTCAACAAATATAGAGGCATTTCTATTACGTGCCTCAATTTTTTTTCCAGTCTCTACTCATTACCCAAATCCAAAGCCACTTCTGCATTTTTAAGTATTTGTCATAGCAGCATTCCATTTCTTGGTATCAAAATCTATGTTAGTTTCTTAGAGCTTCCATAACAAATTAGCAAAAAAAGCTTGGCTTAAAACAACAGAAATCAGTCTTTTTCTAGTTCTAGAGACTAGAAGTCTGATATCAAGTTGTTTCAGGGCCATATTTCCTCTGAGGGTCCTATCGGAGATACCTTACTTGCCTCGTCTAGCTTCCAGTGGTTGCTAGCAATCTATAGCATTCCTTAGCTGGTGGTAGCATAAATTCCATTTCTACTTCCATCTTCCCATGCCCTTCCTTCCTGTGTCTTACTGTGCAAATCCCCTCCTTCTTTATTTCGTAACATACCAATCACTGGATGAGGGCCCATCCTAGTCCATTATGCCCCCATCTTAATTTGATTACATATACAAAGACCAAATAAGATTACAATCACAGATATTAGGAGTTAAGATTTAAACACATATTTTTAGAGAACACAATTCAATCAACAATATACTTTGATTTAAATTTTATTTAAGGGAAATAAATTATGTGACATTTTCTGAAGTCTTATATTTATAGAATAAGACATGTCATTATAGAGCCCAAAGTCATACTGCTAAGTAATTCTTAGGTTAAATAGGAAATTAAAATTATAGAGCAGAAAAATAGCGACTGTTAGACATCAAAATGTTTGAGGTACAGCTAATGTTGTACTCAAAATCTATAGACTGAAATATGTTTTTGTTAAATAAACAGGAATAAAAATAATTAAATTAGACATTCAATTGAAAGAACACAGCAAAAAGTGTAAGATCCCATGCAATCAGGACAGGCATAGGTATGTGACTTGTGCAATTGCACAGAGACTTATGTGCAAAACATTTAAAGTTTCTGCTGCTGCTGTCTGGATGTTCTTAATTATACCTGTGAACCTGGATTTGATACCTGAAACCCTGTGGGACAATGGAGTATGTGCATGAGATATGCAATATACATTTCCCCTACTATTTCCTGCCACCTCATAGTATTTATAATGATTGATCTATGAGTACAGAAATCCAGTGACTCCATGATGTATGACATTTCAGCAAGCCTCCAAGTGAGTATAAGCTAAGTGTGTCACACCTGTGACTAAGTAAACACGGGAGCTAATAGCCCACAGAGGCCAGGATTTGGGTGTCAACCAGAACTTACTACAACTGCAGGAAAAAAAAAAAAATGGAATTCGGAAAACAAAAAATAGCCAAAGGATCCTGCTTGTGTTACTTATCTGTGTGAGCCAAATACACTGAAAATTATGAAAGAAAGAGAGGAAAATATAAAGCAACATATTATTTTTCACTTATTCCTTCCTACTAATCAGTAAGTCATGGGTAGAGAGTATCTGTAGAAAGTTCATTATGTCCAAAACCTGAAACAAGAACAGTTCAGTCAGTTTGTGGAACATTTTCACTATTGGGATATGCAGGAATGAGCTAAAAAATATACATTGTATAATTTTAGTGATTTCACATATGGTTTAAATGCTTATATTTGCATTTAAAACTGTTATTTTGCAATATAAAGATGAGCGTTAATGTTTATGGTAATAAGATTTTAATTCTTCTTTACATAGAATGACATTAAATAGCTGTATTAGGGTTCTCTAGAGGGACAGGACGAACAGAATAGATGTATATATGATAGGGAAGTTATTAGGAAGTTTTGACTCACACAGTCACAAGGTGAAGTCCCACAAAAGGCCATCTGCAAGCTGAAGAGCAAGGGAGCCAGTCTGAGTCCCAAAACCACAAAAGTAGAAAAGCAGATAGCACAGCCTTCAGTCTGTGGCCGAAGGCCCAAGAGACTCTGGCACACCACTGATGTAAGTCCGAGTCCAAAAGCTGAAGAACTTGGGAGTCCAATGCTCAAGGGCAGGAAGCATCCAGCATGGAAGAAAGATGAAGGCTGGAAGACTCAGGCAGTCTAGTCCTTCCAACTTTTTCTGCCTGTTTTATTCTAGTCATGCTGGCAGCTGATTAGATGGTGCCCATCCAGATTCAAGGTAGGTCTGCCTCTCCCAGTCCACTGACTCAAATTTAATCTCCCTTGGAAACACCCTCAAAGAAACACCCAGGATCAATTATTTGCATTCTTCAATCCAATCAAGTTGACACTCACTATTAACCATCACAATAGCAAACACAGAAACGTAACAACACCATCACAAATGAGTAAAGGATTTGCCTATCTGTGCATGATCAAGAACAACAGAAGAGAGGATGGAGAACAAAGGTCCATATGCAGTATCAAAGAAAATACACATATTGAACTTTTGAAATTCCAGGCTCACTTTGTGATCTAGAATTTCAGCAGCTACACGTATACATGCAAGGCAGTTATTTATCTACAGAAGAATTAAAGAGCATTGGAAAAAAGACATTTGCAAGTTCTCTCATCCAAAGAGCTACACTGCTGTGCCACCACTGGACATTGAAGTTTGCTGTTCAAAAAGCCCTGTTCAGACAAAAATTTCAAGAAATTCTTTTTTTTTTATTCTAGTATAAAATTTTTTTTTAAATTGCATTTTAGGTTTTGGGGTACATGTGAAGAACATGCAAGATTGTTGCATAGGTACACACGTGGCAGTGTGATTTGCTGCCTTCCTCCCCCTCACCTATAACAATGAGAACACATGGACACAGGGAGGGGAGCACTACACACTGGGGTCTGTTGGAGGGAAATAGGGGAAGAAATTCTTTAATGTTTCACCCATACATATAAACAGATAGTGAAAGAAACTAAGAAGTTCAGGAAATTCTCCAATATGAAATACTGCCCCCCAAAAAACAGTAAGAGAAAAAGAAGCATGATGAAAACAGAAAATACAGGAAGCACATCAAACTTCAGAAAAGTCAATCACTATCTTTGGAAAATATACTTTGTCTTTGAAATCAGAATAGGGTGTTACAAAATGGAAAAAAAAAACAAACTCATGGAAAAATAGAGTTCCTGGAATTTAAAAATAAACTTAAACATTTTAAAGTTAAATATGTTAGAAGAAAAGTCAAGGATATTTCCTAGAAGTTTAAATACCAATGAAAACAAAAACAATAAAAATTGGAAAATGAGCAATATCAAATTCTTTTAAGTTAAAAGATTAAATCCGGAAGTACAACATCCTATTAGTAGAATTGCCTCATATTTTTTAAAAACTAAGAAAATGGTTGAAAATTATCAAATAAATAAAATGAAAATATTTCATATACTTAAGACATTAGTCACCTAAAGGAAATATCTAACAAAACGACTGGGAAGAGGTCTACACCAAAATCTCAATGTTGTAAAATTTCAGAACACTAGATAGAAGAAGACTATCCTAAAAGGAATAGGAGGCAAAATAGCATCAAAGTTCTCAAGTGTAATATTACAAACTAGAAGAAAATAAAATAATGCCATTAAACTTCTGAGAGTATCATTCCTCTAGTTCAAGTTTCAGAATAGTATAAAGAGATTTTCAAATGTGCAATGGCTCTAAACTTTACCTTCTGTATGTCCTTTCACAGAAATCTACTGGTAAATTTGCTGCAAGCAAATGAGGAAATAAACTAACAACAGAATAGGCATGAAATTCAGAAAACTTGAGGTACAACATAGGAGGTGAATCAAAGTACTGCTAGAATGATGGGTCTTTAGTATACACCGAGATAAATGATTGTGGAATAGTGTAGAAGAATGCAGAATTTAAGAGGAAAAAAATGGTCTCCAGGGAAAAAAATGGAAATGTCACATTAAACTATTTATTTGATTTTTAAGAAGATAATATTGATATGCATTTCACATACCTGTTGGAACAATTAGTGAAAATTCATTAGTGAGAAAACAAGGAATTATTAGTTGCATGAAAATTTAAAAGCTGTATAAAAGAAAAACATAACATACTGGCTGGATTAGCAGTTAATGATATTGACATAAACACAAATTTTATTCAAAATTATAATCATATTTGGAAGATGGAAGAATAAAATATTTGAATTGTATTATAGAGTTAAACGTTTCTATACCATCACAGGGAAGCAAGTATATGTAATTTCTAAAGTTATGAAATAAAAATAATATAAGCATATTCCTTTGGAATATAAAAGTAATACTAGGAGAAAAGCCTGAAACAATTTGAAGTTGTTATATCTAGAGAACAGAGTTGAGGAGTGAGGAGGTTTGATGCAGGCTACTGTTGCTATTCCCTGAAACCCTTTCAGTGCCATGTAATTTTAAAAAAATCAATATTTATGTATTATTATGACAAAATGAATGCTAATTAATAAAATTAGGGGAGAAAATAGAAGTGTTCAACTCCATTCTAATAAAAACAACTGATTTAATAAATTATTTTACTGGGAAATATATATGACTAAATTAACTTTAAAGAAGTATAAAATTACACAAGGATCCATGAAAGCAATTGAATGTTTCCTCAAAGAATTACCTCTAAGAATGACACTAGATTGCAGCAGTGTTATACAGGCTGTTTCAAACCTCAAACTAAGAGACACTCTTATTTCATCCAAAATGTTACAGAGTATAGGACAAAAAGAGGGCTTAAAATTATTTTTAATGAGTTGGTATATTTGATGTACACTGTCACAAAAAGAATCAAAATACTGATAAATTTCACTAATAAATATAACATGAAAATCCCAAATATCTAACAAATCAATCTAGTCACATATTAACAACAACAACAACAAAAAAATCAAACATCTTAGCCAAACTGATTTTATCGCAGGAAATAATAGATGAGAGATAATTAGAAAATCTTTAACCTACTCCTATATTACTGTATTTTAATAAAGAACCATATGAGTCTTGACAGTTGCTAAAGGGCATTTGATCAACAATTTCTGACAAAAAATATCCCTAGTGAAGTGAAAATTGGAGAAAACTTCTTTATCATGTTAAGAATGTATAAGTGAAATTAGTAGCTATTTGTCACAGTGGTAAAATGGAAGAACAGGTATGCAAAATTCAGACACGTGCTGCCATTTTCTATCCACATTTACTAACTTAATTCAACTAACTTACCTTTTCAGCTGAGTTACAACAGACCTAAAAATTCCTCTAAATTTAGTATATTAAATAGATATAACCAGTATGCAACATTTGCCACACGAGATGAAACCTATTTCACCTATCAGAGCACCAAAAGCATTCCTAAGAAAATATGGAGCAAAATGGTGCTTGTATATCACAAATGTTATTGAACAATGAATTAATTAACCTGTACAAAATCATGCTAAAATATTAAATTCTGTGGACTGAATAGAAAGATACCAGTTCAATTTAAATGAGAAACATATAGTGTGAGAAATAAAATAAATTGACGTCCATTATTTTTTTAGAAAGAAAAATGCAAAGATTACATAATACATGCTATTTAAATTTTCATAGGGATTGTGGAGAGTAGGAAAAGTCTTGATAAAATAATTCTAATGATCATATAAAGCAGAGACAAGAAACTATAATGAAAAATTATTTAAAAAATTAGTGAAATGAGATTTTACTGATATTACCTATAAAAGTAGAATCATTAAAGCATTGTGCTAATCTTACTAGAATAGACTCACTGACCATGAAAAAAATAATAGAAGGCAGAGAAACAAGAGTCTATATTTAACTGAAATTAAAGTGGTGTTCTAATTCCGTGGGAAAGGAAAACATTTGGCTTTGTAGTCATAAGGTTTCTCTTACAACTACTGAACTCTGCCACTGCAGTGCTAAAGTAGCCATAGACAATATATAAACAAATGAGTGGGACAATAAAACCATTATTTACTAAATAGTCAGCAGGTACCAGAACACATGAAAATGTCAGAATAGGGAATTCCAAGGGTGCGTTGTTTCAAAGGAACACTAAAACATCTAGCAAAACTGTCACAAGAAACTGTCAGAACTCTGAAAAATACTCAAAGTCTTACAAAAACCCAAGTAAATGCTTAATCAAGAAAAATAAGACTGAAACTCAAAAGAAGAGCTTTGTAATACTTTATCTTACTTTACCTCACACCTCAGCCCCCAGTATTGTGGCTGGTCTAAAGAAGCAGTTAGTGTTCCCAGTGTGGGCTTGTGATTCTGGAGGGAGAAGAGGAGTGGACTTTGTTCTCAAAGTACTAGAACAAGTGAACATTCACATTTTAAAAAATGAATATAGACACAGACCTTAAACTTTTCACAAAATTAACTCAACATATGTTAGTGACCTAAATGTAAGATGAAAAACTGCAAAGCTTCTAGAAGATAAGGTAGGGGAAAATCCAGGTGATCCTGGGTTTAAACATGACTTCTTAGATAAAACATTATAAGCAAAATCATAAAAATGTTGACAATTTGAGCTTTATTAATATTTAAAAATTTAAAAGTCTGCTCTGAGAAAGACACTCTTAAGAGAATGAAAAAGACAAGCCACTGACTACAAGAAAATATCTGGAATACACATATGATAAAGGACTTTTATCTGATATATACAAAAGACACTTAAAACCATAATAAAAACTCAAACAGCCCAATTAAAACTGGCAAAACAAACAAACAAACAAACCTTAAGAGACCCCTACCAAAGAAGATACTGAGAGACTGTGTTAGCTTCCCTGGTCAGCTAGAGGCTTTGTTTCAAGCGCAGAAATTTTCCCACCTCTGGCTGGCTAGGCCTTTGTTTCCAGGGCAGGACTTTTCCCACCTCTGGCACCAAAGGGCTTTGTTCAAGGGCAGGGACTTTTCCTGCCTCTGGCCCCTGCAGGCAGAGGCTCAGTGACTCAGGGTTTTAAAACCTTTCAACCTTTCTCTAGATTAATTGATCTTTGAATTCTTTACCAGATTGGTTACTGTTTTAAAACCCTGAGTCATTGGGCCTCTGCCTGCAGGGGCTTCCGGTGAAGGATTCAAAGATCAACTGATCCAGAGAAAGTTTGAATAAAAAACCCTCTCATTGGATGAGGAAAAAAATGGGGTGGGAAGAACTCAGGGGTATAATCTCCAGCCGCCCAAGCCTGCAGTGGCATCCCCTCCAGGTCCCCTTCCTCGGCATGAAAGCTGTCCTTTCACTTCTGCCTAATAAACCACTCTCTTTGAGTCCATGAGTTCTATTTGAGTTGTGACACTCACTAAGACACTGAGTCCCCCTTCCCCATTCACTGGGGTTGGAGAGGCCAAGAATCTGAGTTCTGGAGAATCCAGTTTCATCTAATCTGGTTACAATATAATGATGACCAAAAAAGCATATGAAAAGAAATTCACCAATATATGCCATTGGAGAATTGACAGTCAAGACAGCAATGAGATACTAGAACACACCTATTAAATAGAACGGCAAAAAACTGAGAACACTACAAACAAAAGCTGACTAGTTGTGAACACAACAGAAAATCTCATTCATTCCTGGTGGGTATGCAAAATCACTATGTTGGCCAGGCTGCTCTCGAACTTTTAACCTCAAGTGATCTGCTCGCTTTGGCCTCCTAAACGATTTTTTATTACTAAGAAATGTGATACTCAAAGACAGGGGTCCTTCCAACTTAGATTAATATAGCAGAATTCTGAGATCAGATGCTGTCATTTCTGGAAGCATATTAGCTCACTATATTTTCTTTGTCTTGTACCTATTGGGCACAGTACTGGGGCATGAAATAGTTATAAAATATATCACTTGTTATAAACAAATGAGGGCCAAAAAATCTTGCAGAGTGTTATTACACAGATTATCTCTCATCATCACAATAGCAATTCCTTAAAAGAAATTACATAAAATCACTAACTTTCTCTGAAATAGGCCTTATAAGTCAATTATAATCCAATCTTCTCATAGTACACTTGAGGAAATTCAGATCTAAGAAAGGAAAGAGATTTCTTAAAGTTTTTTTTTTTTTTTTTTTTTGAGACAGAGTCTCACTCTGTCACCAGGTTGCAGTGCAGTGGCACTATCTTGGCTCACTGCAACTTCCGTTTTCCGGTTTTCAAGTAATTCTCCTGCCTCAGCCTCCTGAGTAGCTCGGACAACAGGCACACACCACCACACCCAGCTAATTTTTTGTACTTTTAGTAGAGATGGGGTTTCACCATGTTGGCCAGGATGGTCTCGATCTCTTGACCTCATGATTCGCCCACCTCGGCCTCCCAAAGTTCTGGGATTACAGGCATGAGCCACCCTGCAGGGCCAAAGTTCTTTAAGATAAATAATGTCAGATCCAGGACTGACACTCCGAATCTGGTGCTCTTTTTGTTTTACTATACTACTGATCATACATGTAGCAAATACCAATAATAGGCGATTATCTTTTTTGTTCCTGGATTTTACACTGTAAAATATAGAGCCTAGTTGTCTTCTCAGAGATTGAAGTAATTCAGTTTTAAATTAAGAAAAACAAGATGATGATAAATACAAACAAAAGAAAAAAAGCATTAAACAAGTCATTATTGGACTAGGTCAATTTATTTCATTTGTAGGTGGAACCCCCTTATACGACTATAAAATAAAATAAGTTGAGTCACAAGCAGAGTTTTAATAGAATAAGATAGAATATAAAATATCAGATAAAAATATTTAAAAATTATTGTCTACAAGACTTTTCTTTGGTTCTATACAGCAAAAGAGAATTAATTTTTATAAGAACAGGAAAGAAATTCTCAAGTTGCAGTTGCCATTAGAGTGGAATTATTTATTGTTATCTCTATTGAAGAAAGATTCTGCCTGGTCTTTACCTGTTCTTCTTTGGCAGAGCTGCAAGTATCCAAATAATGCTCAGCCACTTCCCACCTCCCAAACTCAAACTAGAGACTCTTGAAAGAATACAAAATGACATCACCACTGCTCTAATAGGCAGCTGAGTTCCACTTGACAAGTTTCAAAGAAAAAGCTGACAAAAGCAAGATGCCTTCCCAGCTGCTGGGAAGAAGTGCCCAAAGAACAGAGGGAGACTCTGTGCCAAGCAATGGGGCATAGCTTTCTGCTGATGGCAGAGAACATTAGAGGTGAGCCATTCAATCACAGAGGAGTTGACATTCCCTGGAGCAAAGGAAACTCCTGAGGGAAAAAAGGCAGAGATGCCATCTATCTGTTTCAGCTGTGCTACAGTGACTTAGAAAAATATTTTCAGTCTTTCCTTGGTGCGTGTATGCATGATTTCTACCCTTGTCCCTCCATTTTAACTGTGAAATTTCTGCACAAGGCGATATAGAGACTAATAAGACAAAATTAAGAAGAGAGAGTAGGACAATACTTAGGACTCAGTTGCAGTAGCTCTGAGCAGATGTAACATGGATAGACTATCTTTGAGTATTTTTTGCAGTGGATAAGAAATTCTACATCAATAACGCAGAGATATTGTCTGAAAGACTTTTAGGAAATTACAGCTGATACAAGAGATTACTGAACTCAAAAAGCTGAACTTATATGTACATTTCTTTTCTAGTTTATAACATACTTCATTTACAATGCCATGGTCGGGGATAGGGTGGGTACTCTGTCCTGCTGAATCCTGCCCCCAATTCCAGCATGCAGCAAATATAAAGGGAATTTCTTTGATTCAAAAAGTGAGGGTGTGTATTAGGGTCAACTGCAAGTTCACAGATAAACAAACATAGGAATAAGAGATCACAGTAAGCCAATGTGTTGGCTAGGGTTTAGCCAGTCATTTAACTGAGTACTTAGTGCTGTTAGACAGAGAGAAGGACAGAAGTTGACCATGAGGAAAGACCTTAGTTGAGCGACCTAGGACAGTCTTAGTCAGTCATTATATATTAAATGGCCCTCCCTAGTCTTGTTTCCCACTTGCTCTTCGTGAGCCTCTCTGGATGCCTTTCTCTTTCAATGGGACTTTTCCTTTCAGTTATCATTAATGAGTAACAGGAAACAAACTCTGTTCCAGAGTCATGCAATATCTCCAAATAAAATTTTTCTGCTGGAAAATAATCTACTACTGATTTAAATATCTTTCTACCCATCTTAGAAAATGCAGGTGTTCAAGGGCTTCAAGAAATATTTGCCATTTTTCAAAATCCAAATTTACTTATTCTTTCTTCTATTTCCTCATATTTTGAAGGATATGTATTAATTTTATAAACTAGTTCCAGCTAAATAGAAAATAAATTTAGGCATATTCTAATATGTGTTCAAAATCCTCAAAGTTCTCTATCATGCCTTAACATATCTCTTTGCTGCTTTAACGCCAATATTGAATATATATGACTATAGCAAAATAAAAATTATAAAAGTTATCTTTCCTATCAAAATTTTAAAAACCAGAATTTATGATCCTTAGATTCATTGTTCCCTTAGTGGGTTTCCCTCACTATTCCTGGCAAAGTTGCTCTCTTTTTCCTTCCTACTCTTTCCAGAGTGCCTGATATTTTTAGTTTTTTGGAACTCAATCTGATGGAGGTCTACTCCAATTGCACACGCAATCTGGACTTAGAAATTCATCTCTATTACCAAGAGATTTTCATTAGTTCTAATAAGAGGATTAAATATATATTTTATTGCTATTAAAATTTGATGGTTTTATATAGTGGTAAAGCCAAGGAGTGGTTGGGGATGAGTGTTAAGTACTCCAAAATCTCCGTCAGTGCCTCCTAAAGCTATTTCAAATAGAAAGAATGAGCAAAAAATGATATGAGTCCCATGTGAATGCAGCTGAAAGACAAATCTTTCAGTCAACCTTCCAAGCAGATTGCTACCTCATAAACCTCTTATATACAGTAAGTCTGGAACAACTGTGTGTTCAATCATAAACTTCCTAGGTTTTCAGTATTATGAGTTTGCTGGAGTGGAAAAGGAAACTAGAATAGATGGAATGAAAGTTGGGAACCTTACCAAGAGAAGAGAGCATCTCAGACACTTCCATTCAATCTATGATCCAGTATTAAAGGGCTTACCAAGAACGTAATGGAAGCAAATGTGATCAGCTGATCCAACTTGATTCTTTCCCACAAAAAAAAATCTTTCTACATTTTTGGATGATATAAGCAGGGGAAAGCTCTCTGGATGGTAGATAATAATGAAGCCTTATACACAGATGATTGGTCTATTTATGTATTTTTTTTATTCTACTTAGTAAAGGAATTCTGACATTGTTTGCAATGTCACTGAACTAAATTCTTAAAAAACCTTTTGCTGAGGTAGAAACATGCTAATTAATATATGGAGTTTGGGGCCATTTAACTAAATTTTAAAAAGTTTTCATGCCTGAAAAAAGAACAATCAAACACCGAATGTTCTCACTCATAGGCGGGTGTTGAACAAGGAGAACACATGGACACAGGGAGGGGAGCACTACACACTGGGGTCCGTTGGGGGGAAATGGGGGAGGGGTGGGGGTGGGGAGGTGGGAAGAGATAGCATGGGGAGAAAGGACAGATACAGGCGAGGGGACAGAAGGCAGAAAACCACACTGCCATGTGTGTACCTATGCAACAATCTTGCATATTCTTCACATGTACCCCAAAACCTAAAATGCAATTAAAAAAAAAAAAAGAACAATACCTTGACATCTGAATGAATTATGTAGTCTGAAGGCTGAGGGATGGGTAAGACTGGAGAAGTCTTCCCATTTATTCAATAAATACTTGCAAAGGGGATTTTACAAGCAAGGCACTGTGCTATCACAGAAGCTTGTACCGCCAATTAAGATTTGCCTTTGGTTGATAAGGTAACTTCAGAATGGGATAAATTTATGATTTACTTTTAAAACATATAAGCATAAGGAAATGACACACCTTTCTCCACAGGTAACTAAAGAAGTGACATTCACTTCAAACTAGTCACTATCATAGGTAATGCAATTATTATAGTAGCACAACTACTACTCAAAAACATATTTGAAAAGCTTTTCTGGAAACTTTAGACATTTTAGTCTTTATATATACTCAAATGTAACAAATCTTCATCCTTTGAAGATGGATTTCATTGTTGGGAAAAACTATAAAGTTATAGAAAACAATCATATGGTAAAGGTAATGAGTTATCAATTTGATGAATATCTATTTTGATCTACATCATTTCAAAGATATTCTATGAACCAGAGCATATAATGGTGAAAAACAATTACAAGACTAAAAATCCTTCTAATATTTTTATTTATTTATTTTTCTCCAATTTTTTGGGTCCATAGGTGTATATATTTATGGGGTTCTTTAGATACTTTGATACAGACATGAAACGAATAATAACCACATCATGACATCATGGGAAATAGGGTATCCATCTCCACAAGGATTTATCCTTTGTGTTACAAACTTTTTATTTTTAAAATGTGCAATTAAATTATTATAGACCACAATCACTCTACTAGGCCACCAAATACTACGTCTTCTTCATTCTTTCTAATTATATGAATTTTTGTACCCATTAACCATGCCTACTTCCCTCCCAACCCTTACTACCTTTCCAGCCTCTCATAAACATCTTTCTACTCTCTCAATCCATGAGTTCAATTGCTTTAAAATTTAGCTCCCACAAATGAATGAAAATATGCAAATTTTGTCTGTGTCTGACTTATTTAACCTAATAACCTCCAGTTCTATTCATGTTGTTGCAAATGACAGGATCCCATTTTATGGTTGCATAGTACTCCATTGTGTATAGGTACCATATTTTTTTTATTCAATCATTTGTTGATGAACATTTAGATGGCTTCTGAATCATGGCTATTGTGGACAGTGCTGTAACAAACCTGAGAATGCAGCTATCTCTTTCATATACTGATTTCCTTTCTTTTGGTTATATACCCAGCAGTGGGATTGCTGGATTGTATGGTAGCTCTATTTTTAGATTTTTGTGGAACCTCCAAATTGTTCTCCACATTGGTTATACTAATTTATACACCCAACAACAGAGCATGAGGATTCTCTTTTCTCCATATCCTCACCAGCACTTGTCATTGCCTGTCTTTTGGATATAAAGCATTTTAATTGAAGTGAGATGATACCTCATTGTAGTTTTCATCTGCACATTTCTCCAATGACTAGTGATGTTGAGCACCTTTTCATATGCCTCTTTGCCATTTGTATGTCTTTTTTGGAGAAATGTCTATTTAAATATTTTGTCCATTTTTAACTGCATTATTAGATTATTTTTCCTATGGAGTTGTTTGAACTCCTTATATATTCTGATTATTAATCCATTGTCAGATAGTTATTACACAATAATATTTATAAAACAATCTTACTAAAAGTTTTGATGAAAAATTGTCATTGATGATACACTTAAAACAAGCTTCTTTATGTCTACTTTGTGGTTAAGTGATGAAAAAAAATCCTTAAATAATAGAAACTTGGCCATACTAGACACTGTTGCATTATTTTTATGTCATTCTGAAAACATAATATTACATAATCTATTTTCCTCAAAACTCATTAATGTTATCTAGCTTCACTTCATATTAATAGAATACATACCAAATACCGAGTATCTGCTGGTTCTCTCTATTCCTTGTAATATATGTTCTTTTCCACAGAAACTTTAATAATGTTCCAGATTTTTTTTTTTCCTGAGACAGAGTCCTGCTCTGTCGCCCAGGCTGGAGTGCAATGGTGCAACCTCAGCTCACTACAACCTCCAACTCCCAGGTTCAAGCAATTCTCTTGCCTCAGCCTCCCAGGTAGCTGGGATTACAGGCAATCACCACCACGCCCGACTAATGTTTTTGTATTTTTAATAGAGACGAGATTTCATCATGTTGGCCAGGCTGGTCTCATACTCCTGACCTCAGGTGATCTGCACGCCTCAGCCTCCCTAAGTGCTGGGATTACAGGCGTGAGCCACCACGTGGCCATATTTCAGATTTTTTTAATGATGAGATTTAATTGCTTCTTTACCTTATTGTAATTCCTTGTCCACCTTTCTCACAATGACTTTTCTTTAGGAATAAGCTGAAACTATCTCTCATCAAGACTGTCCCCTTCAGTTTACGTAAACATTGTGATATATAAATCCCATTTAGAGACTTTAAAATATACAATAGTTTCCAGAATTTTTGGATACTCTATTGTAAGAAATTAATTTCAAATTTAGACCATGTTTATGCTCAAAGATGTTCAATAGTTGTTTAAAATAAGGCTTTTTTTGTTGAAAGTTTTAGAAACTCAACTAAAACAAGCTTTTAATATGAAGAGATTATTACTTCATTGATTCAAAGAAGGATTGAAAAGCTGAGTCGTGCAATCTACAGGGGCCACTTTAGGAGCAACTGGAACAGGAATTCAAATATTTTCTCTCAGAACTATTTTTCTCTGAATAGCTGTTTAATTGACTTTCACGACAAATCAGCTCTTGCTATGTGGCACTATTTATAGCTTCCCACAGCTTCCAGAAACTTTAATTTACACATTTAACGATAGAAGGAGGGTGCTCTCTTGAATTGCCAAGTCCAAAAACTTTCTAGGGGAGAAAATAATTAAGTTTGAGGTCAGATGCTAACACTTTGTCATTTCAACTATGCCCTGAAGCTTAAGGCCTTGCTAAAACATGACAGAACCTCTAGGATGTGGCTGGAGTAGGTTTGTCAGCAATCTCAGGAGAAGAGGTGAGAGATACTGGACAGAACAATAATAGGTAACTTGTAAATGTGTAAAGACTATAACCAACTCTAATGACCAATAACTCATGATTTGTTAAGTTAGAATACATATATTCAACATAATCGCTGATACCATTAAAAAATATCTAAAAGGAATTTTTAACAATTCAGATAAATACCATTTATGTAACTTCAAAAACAACTAGTAGGATGCAAAAATGTATATACAGTATTATCTTAACTACATAAAATAATTCATAGAAAAAGTACAAGTGCATGTAAAATATTAATTGATATTGACTCCTTATATTTTGTCTTATTTGTTATGCATATTTCTACTTTCAAAGTTTCTAAAACTTCCTAAAATTTGTTAGTTTTACAAAACAAAAAACACTCTTAAATAATCCTCTTACGTTTGACATTTTTCTATTCCCATAAGCTTCTTTTACTACAGCAAATTCTCACTTAGAGATTTAACTTCACACACAATTTGATAACAACTGTCACTCAACATAATGGTCGTCCATTTTTAAAAATTGTCGTGGAGCAATATGCATTTCTAGTTATCACAGCTGACAGCACAGCATCGAATAAACGACTTAAAACGCTGCTGCTGTATGATGGTATCTGCCACAATAAATACCTATAATAAGTAAACACATTCTTCCTTTCTCCACAAGTCCTAAATAAAAATCTACAATAGTGCTTTCTTCAACTTTTGTGTGTTAGCATTTACTTTTTAATTTTCCATAAGGAATAGTGTGCTTTGAGGTATGTTTCTGGTTTGCTCATACTTAGCTTTTAAAATGAAGAGAGTTACTTAAAATAAAAACTACATTCATGAAATAACTACATGGCAATTGGGGAAAAAGAAAAAAGTAAGTGCAAGTGGTGTTTCATTTAACATGATGGTTCATAATAGGATTCCTTAAAATCACCATATTTTTGATACTCTTGAAAATGAATCTAGGAAAAATGCACATTATGTATCAATTTTATAAAATGAAGTCCATCAGTGTAAAGAAGTGACATACTAGTAATCACAGGGTTATTGCCCTGTAATTTACAAGTTACAACAATCCTAGTTTTATATATATATATATATATATATATATATATATATATATATATATATATAATTAGTTAGATCTCATCTATAGATGCAAGTAATTTCCTCAAATTCAAAAAGTTAAAAATCGGCATATCTGAAATTTAAACTTAGAGATGTCTAATTCAGCATTCATAATATTTCAAGATGTTCAAATGGAGAAACCAAATGTCAGATGTGAGCAAAACTACTTAAAATGTAATAACAATAATAAAATAGTATTTGTGACTTTGATTTATAATCTCCCAGTGCTTGTTAATCTATAATCTCACACATGGGTTCCATTTGTCTAGTAATGGTAAACACAGAGTTCTCACACCACCTTTCAAAAAATCAGTCTGGATGAGACTTTTGATATCCCTCTCATAAGCCCTAGCCCCTGCAAAGTTGACCCGAATTAGTAATGGCATCAGTTGCCCAAATTAGAAATGTTTTGAAATTTTTATTACAGTTAGTTCACCCATACTGATTACTGAAACAGTATACTGTTTTGACCACCAAAATATGTCCTGAATCTGTCCTTTTTACTCCATTACCACTGCCACATTAGCCCAAAGAACTAATTACCATCACTTTCTAAGAATACTGCAATAACTTTCTTAGAGTTCTCTCAGTTCCACTCTTATTTCTCCAGTTTATTCCTGCCAACACACACAGAATAATTTAAAATACTAATAATTTTGATATATTTTCACTGAAGAAAGTCTTGGAAGAAAACAAGAGATTTACCATGTTTCTAACTGTGATAACATAGCAATATTAAAATATTGATGCTCTCCATATTAACATGTATGCTTAGTTTAATTTCAATAAAATCCCAGTAATATTTTACTTAAAAGCTGATCATCTGATCTAAAATTACATGAAATGAGAAAGTCTGCAAGAAAATGTACAATAAAAAATAAAAGTAGGGTGAGGTATTTTCTCTGATAAATATTAAGAACTTATTATAGAAGCAGTGTTTTGTTTTAGTAACTAACAAACCAGCAGAACAGAGGTTATATAACAAATCAGCAAAAAAATGAATTATTTAGTAAATGTCTTAGCAAATGTAGTTTATGGAGAAAAAAGAGGGTGATCTCTGCCTCACAAGGTATAAAAAAGTGTAAAGGGGTGAAGCAAGAAGACAAGAAAAAAATGAAACTATAACCCAGTAAAGAAAAATAATAAGAGAGCATCTCTGTGAACTTAACATTGTGGAAAGACTACTTTGTTTTTTCTGACTCTAACTCATCTATCTCTTCCAAAAATAAAACCATCTTACATATAAGGTCAGGAATACCTGCCAACTTGTGAAAAATAGGAAAAGATCATTTGTGGTTTGGGAAAGAATGGCCCTTCCAAATCCTTGGCTCTTTTTTTCCTCCCCAGGTTTCTTTTTTACTCATTTGTATTTTGGATTCAGGCAGTAAATGTACAGGTTTTTGATCTTTGTATATTGTGGGATGCTGAGGTTTGGAGTATGAATGGTTTTGTGACTCAGTTACTGAGGATAGTGTTCACTAGAATCACATAATTTAAATCCAGTAAAGTAGGTATCAATTATGAAGAGAAGGGAAGAGGCATACTTTTGTAGAACAAATACAAAAATAAAAAATAAATATAAAATACAAGTATAGCCAAGGCTCATGCTGTCGACATTACAGGAATTGAGCAGTATGAGCAACTAAATTTTATGTACTTGAGATATAAACAACAGGAAAAAGCAGATGTTATTACCTTGCATTCCATTTGATCTTCAATAAATATTTGTTGAATGAATGAAAATGGTCAAAGCAAAAAGTAGAATTGTCTGGAAGAATGTCAATCAAAATGTCTTCATATTTCTATTTGCATGGTAGAAATATAGGTGATATTTATATATTAAGTTATTTGTACTTATTCATGTGAATGCCATTATTTGTTTTGTTTTTAATTGAAAATATATTGCATTTACAAGCGAAAAAATAAAACTGTTTTCATTTTCCAGGCAACAAACATAAATAATATGACATCCACCTGAGATTTTTAGCATTGATATAATTATATGCCAAGGCTTAAGTTAAAGGAGACTTAAAAAATGACAAGAACATTTGTCATTTTCAGCTTTTGCACCATTTATTTAAAGCCGTATGTTAATAAGGGGATTGGATCTAAACTTGGTTTCTGAATGACTCAGTTACCTAAAAACTGTACTTTGGAAGCTAATCTGTAGCTTCCATTTTTGAGTTCAGTCACTGATCCATTAGCATTTTTTCAATAAATAGTTATTATAATAGAGTGATGGATCGTAAACACATTGTACATATATTTAATTTCATCCTGTGACAGTTATACTCCCACAAAATAAGCAAATAGCATTGTTTGCATATAAATGGGAAAAATACTAGAAAGAGCTGTTGAGAAACTTAAGTCACTTAGCGTAACTATTTTCAAGTAAGAGGACAAAATACCACATAAGATACCAATAAAATCCTTGGAGAGATCAATTAATCTACATATACCCAAGTTCTAGTTCCTAATGTCAAAGGCTATAACATATTCTTAAGTAGACAAATATGCTTCATATAAGACCTTGATTTTTCTCTTCATGCAAATGGAATTCTAATGGAAACATTTTTTTTTATAGTATATACAAAACAAACAAGCAGAGCTTCTCATTAATTCAGAGGCACTATTAAGGAATATGTAAATATGAGTATATGGGCTGGCATGATACCCACTGGTACTAGGTATATACTTAAAAAGAAAGGAATTTGTAGATATATGGTACATATGGTATACTCAATATTCATGGAAAATGGGAAAATATATTCCTTTATTAACCACTTTATTGATTGCATGAAAATAAGTTGGTGAGGTGATCAATATGTTAATTTGCCTGAATCTTTGTATAATGTATACAGAAATCAAAACATCACACTGTACCCCATGAATATACAAAACTATTATCAAGAATTAAAAAAATGATATTGTGAGCTGATCCCAAAACACACACACATACACAAATTGCTCCATAAATTATTTCACTAATTTTAGTTTTTTTCTTCTTCCACCAAATCACTGATTGTATGTATTTAAAAAAAGTGTATAAGGCTTTTACATAAACTAAAAGAAACAAGGAAAACATTCTTTACCAAGGGTAGGTATCCTACCGTGTTTCATGACAGGATTTAATGAAAGGCTAAATCAATGAGGACTCTGTTGAATAACTTAAACCGTCAACTTACACTATGATCAAGGTCATAAGAAAATTCAAGTTGATGGCACCCTGCTGATTTCCAGAAATAAATAGAAATATTCAAGTTCCTGTACATCCTGAAGAAGATAATGACATATAGAATGTAGCATTGTTTCTGTTTTTTCTTAACTTTAAAAAAAATTAACATTAGAATTTTAGAATTTTATGTCACTTTTTTCTAATAATTTCCTTTTATTATTATTTTTATAGATTTAAGGGCACAAGTGTGTTACACGGATGGATGGCATAAGTCTGGGCTGTTAGCGTACCCAACACCTGAATAGTATACATTGTAACCAATAGGTAGTATTTCATGTCTAACCCCCTCCCGCTCTCCCATCTCCTGTAGTCTCGAGTGTCTGTTATTTCCATTATTATTTCCACATATACCCATTGTTTAGCTCCCACTTATAAGTGAGAACATGTTGTTAATTACTTTCTGTTTTGAGTCATTTCACTTTGGATAATGGCCTCCAGTTCCATCCACATTGCTGCAAAATATACGAATGTAGCATATTTTCCAACAAAAATCTTGAAGAAATTCAAATGTTATTTAAGACATGTAGTATGCATAATTTGACTATTTGCTTCAAGTCATTGTTACAGGTTTGCACATTTTTAAATTATCAGAAAATCTAATTTGGTCATTCAGCATACAATAAAGAGTCAAATAAAAATTATAAATATTTTACTTAAATGTTTTAAATTGAGACCATAGGCCAAAAAAAAAAATACAGTAATGAAAATGCATATTTAAATCCATTATTCAAAAGACTTAAACCATATGTACCCAAAAATGAAGAGATGTTTAAAAAAAAATCCCTGATATGGTTTGAATGTGTGTCCCCTCCAAATCTTACATTGAAATGTGATTTCCAGTGTTGGAGGTGGACCTAGTGGGAGGTGTTTGGGTCATGGGGGTAGATCCCTCATGAATGGTTTGGTGCTGTCCTCATGAGATCTCACACTATTAGTTTACATAAGAGCTGTTTGTTTAAAATAACCTGGAATCTCCTCCTTTTTCTCTTGCTCCTTCTCTCACCTTCCACCCTGAATAAAGGCTTCCTAAGGCCTCACCAGAAGCTGAATATATGCAGGTGTCGGTGCCATATGTGTATAGCCTGCAGAACTGTGAGCCAAATAAACCTTTTTTTTAATTACCCAGCCTCAGATATTCTTTTATAGAAATGCAAAATGGACTAACATTCCCTACAAAAAACCCCCACAACTCCAAATACAGATTTTAAAAGCTGAAAAACATGTAAAAATAAAGTTTCCTTAGAACCATACAAGAAGTGAGGTCTCAGTGCAAACTACTGCGTCCAAAATTGAAGACAGTTATGGTAAATATAGAGTCCCAATTTAAAAGAGCATTAATGTCTTAGGAAACCAGTGCTAGGAGAGGAAAACCTGAACTATAATTGATGACTAGCTAGAGGCTCCGTGTGGGCAAATCTGAGACTTAAAACTCCCGTGGAACCCAACCATGGGGCATGAGACTCACTTAGACAAGTTTTATCTCAAAAGGTACCCTCAGATTCTCACAGTGAATGTCAGAGTAGGGAGAGAGTAAAGGTAGTATTTTGAAACACGCAGAGCATTCTGATCTTAGAGAAGTATGCCCTCTGGAGAAGCTATTTGATGTGAGGCTAACTTCTAAGACTTGATTTTATCAGAGGCTTAAATGACCTAGGAGAAGAGAAATGCCCAACTTCAGCCCTTTCTAACCATCCTGAATCAACTAAGAGGGGGGATTAGAAGCTAATAAGAAGTTCACAGTCCAAGATAACAGGCTCACTAAAAGACTAAGATGTAATTATAAGGCTACACAATAGTTAAGGCAATCCTAAGCAAAAGGAACAAAACTGGAGGCATGATGATACCTAACTTCAAACTATACTACAGGGCTACAGTAACCAAAACAACATTATACTGGTAAAAAAACATACACATAGACCAATGAAACAGAATAAAGAGCTCATAAATAAGGTCACACACCTATAACCATCATATCTTTGATAAAGCTAACAAAAACAAGCAATGGGGAAAGGATTCTCCATTCAACAGCCTTACCCGAAAACTGGCTAGCCATGTTCAGAAGATTTAAATTGGACCACTTTCTTACGCCATATAAAAAGACAACTCAAGATGAATTAAAAATATATGTAAAACCCAAAACTATAAAAACCCTGAAAGACAACCTAGGTAATACCATTCTAGACACAGAAACTTTTTCATACAAAGATGCCAAAAGCAACAGCAGCAAAAAGCCAAAATTGACAAATGGGATATAATTAAACTAAAGAGTTTTCACTCAGGAAAATAAACTACCAACAGCATAAACAGACAATCTACAGAATGGGAGAAAATTTTTGCCAACTATGCATCCTACAAATGTCTAATATCCAGCATCTATAAGGAACTTGAACAAATGTATAAGATAAACACAAACAGCTTCATTGAAAAGTGGGCTAGAGACACAAACAACCAATTTTTTTGAGACGGATCTCTGTCCCCAGGCTGGAGTGCAGTGGCATGATCTCGGCTCACTGCGATCTCTGCCTCTCAGGTTCAAATGATTCTCCTGCCTCAGCCTCCCGAATAGCTGGGATTACAGGCAAGTGCTACCACACCCAGCTATTTTTTATATTTTTAGTAGAGACAGGTTTCACCATGGTGAACAGACATCTTTTAAAAGACATTCATGCAGCTAACAAACATACGGAAAAAAAAAGCTCAATATAACTGAGTGTTAAAGAAATGCAAATCAAAACCACAATGCCATACTATCTCACCTGAGTCAGAATGGCTATTGTTAAAAAGTCAAAAAATAACAGATGCTGGTGAGGTTGTGGAGAAAAGGGAATGCTTATACATTGCTGGTGGTAGTATAAATTAATTCAACCATTGTGAAAAACAGCATGGTCTTTCCTCAAAGGACTAAAAGAAGAAGTACCATTTGATCTAGCAATCCCATTACTAGCTGTATATCCAAAGTCATTCTGCCATAAAGACATATCCTCATGTATGTTTATTGCATCACTCTTCACAATAGCAAAGACATGAATCAACCTAAATGCCCATCAGTAGTAGACTGGATAAAGCAAATGTGGTACATATACATGATTGATTACTACGCAGCCATAAAATAGATTCAGTTTATGTCCTTTGCTGGATGGAGCTGGAGGCTATTATCCTTAGCAAACTAATGCAGGAATATAAAACAAAATACTGCATGATTTAACTTGTAAGTTAGAGATAAATCATGAGCACATATGGACACACAAGGAGGAACAGACACTGGGACCTACCTGAGGCCGGAAAGTAGGAGGAGGGAAACGATCAGAAAAAAATAACTACTAAGTAAAAGGCTTAGTACCTTGGTGATGAAATAATCTGTATAACAACTGCCCCCTGCCAGTGACATAAATTTACCTATGTAACAAACCTGCACATGTACCCTGACCTTAAAATAAACAATATAAAAAAGACTACAGAATTATTTTCATCCCCACACATCTTACCAGCACATTACTAAAGGCCTAATTAACAGTTCATTTTACCTAACACATCATGACTGGCAATCAAAAAATTATAATGCATATTAAAAGGAAAAAGGTACAGCTTGAAGAAAAAGCATCAAAACCTAATTACATATGGCAGGGATGCTAGAATTATCAGACTGGGAATTTTAAACTACTTTTATGCTAAGGGCTGTAGTTGATAAAGTAGACAGCATACAAGAACAGATGGGCAATGTAAACAGAATTTGAAAAAATGTAATAAAGAATCAAAAAGAAATGCTAGAGATCAAAACACGGTAATAGAAATGAGAAGGCCTTTTGTGCACTTATTAGTAGACTACATGGCTGATAAAAGAATCCTTAAGCTCGAGAATATCTCAATAGAAGCCTCCAAAACGGAAAAAGAAAGAGAAACAGAAAAGTCTGAATAAAGAAAAAGGACAGAATATCCAATAAGTGTGAGGCAACTACAAAAACTGTAACTTAGAAAATGTTAATAAAAGAAGGAAAAACACATAGGAAAAGGAATAGAAGGTACACTGAAAAATGAATGAGAATTTCTTTAAATCTCTGACACCAAACCCCAGATCCAAGAAACTCAGAGAATATCAAGCAGAATAAATGTCAAGAAGCTACACCTAGGCATATCATTTTTAAACTAGAATATTATCAAAGATGAAATAGTTCTGAAAGAACTCAGAGTGGTGAATAAAACACCTTGTCCACAGAGAAGGAAAGAGAAGAATTAGATCTAACTGTTCATCAGAAACCATGTAAGAGAGTAGAGAAAATATTTAAAGTGTTAGGAAAAAAAAAAAAAAACAACAAAAAAAAACAAACATCAATCTAGAATTCTATACCCTGTGAAATTATCCTTCAAAACTGAGAGAAAAATAAAAACCTTCCAAAACAAATAAAAATTGTGGAAACTTGAGCAAATATACTTGCCTTGCAATCAAAGTTTTAAAAAATTCTTTAGAGAAAACAAAAATTTTGTAGGTCAGAAAGTAGTATGTATATAAAGGAAGAGTATCAGACAAGGAGTAAATGAAGGTAAAATAAAGAGAAAATAGTAACAAATATTGTAGCTATAAATCCAACTATATCAATAATCACTTTGAACCTATGTACAAATTATATTACACAAATGACATGACCTAAATGTATGAATTAAATGACAGAGTTTGGCAGAGTGGATCAAAAAACAAAACTCTACTATATGTATGCTATAGGAAACCCACATTAAGTATAACGACACAAGAAGATTAAAAGTAAATGAATGAAGAATAATATACCATGTTAATAGTAATCAGAAGAAAGCAGGAACAGCTATATTAATTTTAAATGGAACAAACTTCAGTGCAAAGGAAGTAATGTGAAATAGACAGGGATATCACACAATGATAAAGTGACCCACTCGCAAACAAGATGTAATAATCCTTAATACGTATGCACCTAAGAACAGAGTATCAAAATATATTATCTAAAATATTACAGACGCTCAAGGAAAAAAGATCATCTACTATTAGAGACTACAACATGCTTCTATCAGAAATGGGCAGATCCAGTGGCAGGAAAGCAGTAAGGACAAAGTTAAACTAAAAAATGTCATCAAAAACTGGATATAACTGACATCTATATACTACCTCACCCAACAATAGCAGCATATGCATTTTTATTAAACTCATATGGAACATTTACCTAGAGAGACCACATTGTGAAATACAAAATGCTTTAAATGTATTTTAAAAATATATAAAATATAAAACATACATCTCAGACCACAGTGTAATTAAACCAGGAATCAAACAGAAAGATGTCTGTTAACCCCTAAAATAATTGAATAAATAACAAACTTCTAAATAATACACGAGTCAAAGAATAAATCTCAAGAAATATTTGTAAATGTTTTGAACTACCTTAAAATACTGATGCTTATCAAAATTTGTAGGATACAACAAAACCAGTGCTTAGAGGGAAAATTATAGAATTGAATGCATGTATCAGAAAAGAAGATTTTTAGTATTTAGTATGAGTCATATAAAAAGAATAAAAAATAAAGGAAGAAAATTTAAAATCAATTGACTAAGCTCCCAACTTTGGAAACTAGAAAAAGAGAAAAATATATCTAAAGTGAGCAAAATATTCATAAAAAAGGAAATAATGAAAATTAGAATTCCATGAAATTGAAAACACAAAATCAACAAGGAAAATCAGCAAAAGCCAGTTCTTCGAAAACAGCTCACCAAAGTTAGTAAGTCTCTAGACATGCTAACTAAGGAAAAAAGAGAAAAAACACAAATTATTAATATCAAAAATTATAGAGGGGTCATCACAACAGGTCCCACGAACATTAGGAAAGTAATCAAGGAATGCCAGAAATTGTTCTATGCCTGCATATTTGATAATCGAGAGAATATGGACCAATTGCTTGAAAGATACAATTTACCAAGACTCATACAAGAAGAAATAGGCTATCTGAACAAGCCTATATCTATTAAAGGTATTGTCAATAATTGTTAACTTTTCGACATAGAAAGCACCAGGCACAGGCAAAGTCATTGGTGAATTCTGCCAAACATCTCAGGAAAAAGATGCACCATTTCTCTACAATCTCCTTCAGAAGACAGAAACAGAGGAATTACTTTCAAATCCATTCTATGCATCATTCTCATATAAAAACCTGAAGAAAAAACATTATAAGAAAATTACAGACCAATATCCCTTGTAAACATAGATTCAAAATCTTCACCTAAGTATTAGCAAATCAATTTCAACAATGTATGAAAATTATACACCATGACCAGATGGGAGTTATCTCAGGTATGTAAGGCTGTTTCAACTTTTGAAATCAATTAGACTTGACCCTTGAACAACAAGAATTTAAATGTGTAGATCCACTTATATAAATTTTCTTAAACTACAAGTATAAACCACAAATTTTCTTCTTCCTCTGCCTCTCCTGAGAAAGCAAAATTAACCTTTTTCTTCCTCATTGTTCTCAGACTACTCCATGTGAAGACAGCAATGAGGAAAACCTTTGTGATGATGCATTTCTACTTAATGAATAGTAAATATATTTTATCTTGCTTATAGTTTTCTTAAGATTTTATCTGGCTTACTTTATTGTAAGAAAACAGTATATAATACATACAGCATACAGATATATATTAAACAACTGTTTATGTTATTGGCAAGGCTTTTAGTCAACAGTTAGCTATTAGGAAAGATTTTGGAGAGTTACACATGACTTTTTGACCGTGCAGGGGATTGGTGCTCCTATTTTCCACATTGTTCAAAGGTCAACTGTCATGTAATCTATCTCATCATTGGGCTAAAGAAAACAAATTACATGCTCATATTAATGAATTCAGAAAAATCATTTGATGTACTCTAACATCTGCTTATGATAAAAATTCTCAGTAACTATTAATAGAAATAGAAGGGAACTTCCTCAACTTGATAAAGAATATCTACAAAACACCTACAACTAACTGCATGCTTAATGGAGACTAACTTTCTAACTAAGATCAGGCAAAATTCAAGTATGGCACCTCTCACCACTGCTTTCAAGACTGTACTGAAAGTCCTAGTTAATATAATAACATAAAAAAAGAAATAAAAAGTATACCTATTGTGAAGAAAAATAAAAGTGTATTTGTTTGTAGATGATATGGTTGGCTGTGTATAAAATCCAAATGAATCAACAAAAAATGTGTTACTTATAAGAGATTATAGCAAGGTTGCAGGATACAAAGTTAATATACAAATGTCAATTGCTTTCCTATATGCCAGCAGTGAACAAGTGAAATTTTAAATTTAAACTTCAATACCATTTATATTAGCACTCCAAAAATAAAATAGGTATAAATCAAACAAAATATGCACATGATCCATATAAAGAAAACCACAGAACTCTGGTGAAAGAAATAAAATAATAATTAGATAAATGAAGAAATATCCCATGTCCATTGATAGGAAGGTTCAATAATGCGAAGATGTCAACTATTTCTAGCTTCATCTACAGGTTCAGTAAAATCTCAATTTTAATTCCAGAAAGTTTTTGGGATATCAATAAAACGATTCTAAACTTTATATAGAGAGACAAATGACTCAGAATAGCCAACACAACCTTGAAGGAAAGTTGAAGGTTGAAGTATTGACACTACTTGACATCAAAACTTTCTATATAGTAATTAAGACATTGTGGTATTGGTAAAATAAAAGACACATATGTCAATGAATCAGAATACATAGCCTGGAAATAGACCCACATAAACATAGCTACCTGATTTTTGACAAGGGAGCAGACAATACAATGAATAAAAGATAAACCTTTTAGCAAATTGTGGTGGAAGAAGTGGACATCCACATACAAAAAAAGATAAATAAATATAGAGACAGATGTTATAACCCTCACAAAATTAATTCAGAATGGATCATAGACCTAAATATAAAATGTAAACTATAAAGCTCCTAGAATATAACATATAAGAAAATCTATATGACCGTAGGTTTGGCAATGGCTTTTTAGCTACAACATCAAAGGTACAATCCATGAAATAAATACATAATCGATAAGCTGATATTCATTAAAACAAAAATTTTCTGCTCCACAAAAGACAATGTGAAGAGAATCACAAAACAAGCCATAGGTCAAGAGAAAATATATGCATAAGACTTTTAATAAATGATTATAATTCAAAATATATGAATAACTCTTACAGTTCAACAATAAGAAAACTAAAAACTCAGTTAAGTAAAGGGTCAAAGACCTTTACAGATACCCTAACAAAGAAGAACACAAGGACATGGAGGAATAAGAACTCTCATTCATTGCTGGCAGCAATGAAAAATAGTTCATCCACTTTGTAAGACAGTTAGTGGTTCTTTACATAATTAAACATACTCTTACTATACAACCTAGCAACCATACTCCTTGGTTTGTATCCAAAAAAGTTGAAAACATGTCCACATGAAAACCTGCGCATGGATGTTCATAGTTGCTTTATTTAAAATTGCCAAAACTTGGATGGCTTTCTTAAGTAGATAGATGGATAAAATGTAGTACATCCAAAAAATGTAGTATTATTCAGCACTAAAAAGAAATTATCTATAGAGCCATTGAAAGACATGGAGAAAGTTAAATTTAAATTCCTAAGTGAAATAAGACAATGAGAAAAGTCTACATTATTATTATAATATGTGGCATTCTGGAAAATGTAAAAATCTGAAAACATTGAAAAAGGTCAGTGGTTGCGAGGGGTTAAGGAAGAGAGAAGATGAATAGGTAGAACACAATGGATTTCTAGGGCAGTAACACTCCTCTGTATGATAGTATAATGGTGGTGGTGGATACATGTTATTATATATATTTTTTAAATCCACAGAATCTACAATATCAAGAGTGAACCCTACTGTACACTAAGGACTTTAGGTGGCAATGATGTGATAATGTTGGTTTATCAATTGTAACAAATGTACTATTATAGTGTGAGGTATTAATAATGGTAGATGCTAAGCATATGTGGGAACAGGGACTATACAGAACATCTCTATACCTTCCTCTCAAATTTGTTGTGAACCTAAAACTGCTCTGAAAACTAAAGCCTGTTTTATAAAATGTAAGTTTATCAATTATTAGTTTGGCTCCCATAAATTGTCTTATATGAAACAATAAAAAACAATTTGAATAATTCTTTCCCTGAATTTGTCAGCTGACTGTATATCCTGATTGACAAATTACTTGTCAATGTGCTAATTCAAATATTTGATTCTTTTGTCATTGTATGGATGCAGCCTTCTAGTGAACGTATGTCACTACAACAGTGGTTTTCAGATGAATATGCATAAGCCTGATGTAACTGCACGTTTTCCAAATTAAACACCGACATAACTATTTGTAAAGACTCATTTCTACATCCTCAACTTCCATGTGACCTTAACATGAACTGCCTAAGAATGTATCTGTATTTATTCTCCAGGAATTTACTAAGTATATCATATCTCAGCTGGGTGTGGTGGCTCATACCAGTAATCCCACCACTTTTGGAGGAAAACATAACCTTGCTAAAGTAACTAAGTAGGATACCAGTGTCCAATCTCAGTAATGGAGATATGTGACCTTTCAAACAGAGAATTTAAAATGGCTGCCTTAAGCAGCATCAAAGGACTTCAAAATAACATAAAGAAGGAATACAGAATTCCATTAGAAAAATTTAACAAAGACATTGAAATAATTTTTAAAAATCAAGCAGAAATTCTGGAGCTGAAAGATTCAATTGAAAAATGCATTAGGATCTCTCAAAAGCAGAATGATCAAGCAGAAGAATTACTGAGCTGGAAAGCAGGTGATATGAAAATATACAGTGATAGGATAAACAAAAAAATAAAGCATAAATATAAGACCTAGAAAAGAGTCTCAAAAGGGCTAATCTAAGAGTTATAAGTCTTAAGGAGAATGTAAAGAGAGAGATCCAGGTAGAAAGTTTATTCTAAGAAGTAATAGCAAGATGCTCCAAACCAAGAGAAAAATATGAATATTCCCATAGAAAAATGTAATAGAACACCAAGAGACTAAACTCAAATAAGACTACCTTAAGGTACATATTAATCAAACTCTCAATGTTCAAGGATAAAAAAAGGAACTTAATAGCAGCAAGAGAAAAGAAGCAAATAGTATACAAATAACTGATACATATGGCAGTAGACTGTGCTCAGTGAAAACTTTAGAGGACAAGAGAGAAGTGTGGTGACATATTAAAGTACTGAAGGAAACAACTTCCAACACACAATATTATAGCCAGCAAAATCATCTTAAAAACACGAAGGAGAAATAAAGGTTCACAGAGAAACAAATGCTGAGGGATTTCATCAACACCACACTTGTCTTACAAGAAACACTTAAAGAATTTCTTCAATTGGAAAGAAATGAATGCCAGAAAACGAACAAATAAAAATCATGAAAAGGTATAAAATTCACTGATAATAGTAAGCAAACGGACAGATACAGAATCATTTAATACTGTAATTGTGGTGTGTAAATCCTTAGAAGACTGCTACTTAAAGACAGTTCCATCAAAAATAACCACAACAAATGTTTAAGAAATCGATTTTATAAAAAGACACAAAAAAGGGACAACAAAAAGTCAAAAATGAGGGTGATAGAGTTAAACTGTAAAGCTTTTTTAGTTTTTTTCTTTACATTCTTATTTACTTTTGTTTTTGCTTTGTAATCAGAGTTAAGTTTTCATCAGTTTAAAACAATTGGATATAAAATATTATTTACAACCCTCATGGTAACCACAAAAAAACCTATAACAAACAAAAATTGAAAAGCAAGAAATTAGAAAATATTACTAGACCAAATCGCTTTTACATAAAGGAAGATAGAAAGGAAGGAAATTAGAAAAAAATGGACAAACAAAACAATAAGAAAAGTAATAGAATTATAGTAGTAAGTGCTTTCTCATTAACAGAAACATTGACTGTAAGTAAACTGAATTCTCCAGTCAAAACCATACAGTGGCTGAATGCATAACAAAACAAGACCCAGCTAATAACCTGATTACAGGAAACTCACTTCACTTATAATGACAAACAGACTAAAAATAAAGCAGTGTGAAAAGGTATTTCAGGCAAATGGAAACCAAAAAAGGACAGAGTTGGATTTATTTGTATAAGATTAAATAGATTTTAAGACAAAAACTGTAAAAAGAGACAAAGAAGGTCATTATATAATGATAAAGGAGTCAATTCAGCCAGAACATATAACAATTAAAAACATGTATATACCCAACACTTGAGTACCCAGATATATAAAGCAAATATTCTTTAGATATAAAGAAAAAGATAGATGCCAATACAATAACAATTCAGTGAATTATTTTTCAGTGGATTAAACAGCCTACTTTCAGCATTGGACAGATCAACCAGACAGAAAGTAACAAAGAAACATCAGATTAAATTTGCACTATAGACCAAACAGACCTAATAGATATTCACAGAACATTTCGTTCAACGGTTGCAGAATACTTTTTTCTGTTCAGCACATGAAATATTCTCAAGAATGAACCAAGTGTTAGGCCATAAAACAAGTCTCAAAACATTCAAAAAATAAAAGCATTAATTATAATTTCTGACACAATGGAATAAAACTAGAAATTGATTACAAAAGGAACATTGTAAACTACACGAACACATAGAAATTAAACAATAAGCTCCTGAATGACTATTGGGTCAATTAGAAAATTAAGAAAGAAATTTTAAATATTAAAGAAAATGAAAATACAAAATGCCAAAATCTATGGGATATAGCAAAAGCAGTACTAAAAGAAAAATTTATAGCAATGAACATCTACATCAAAAGGTCAAAAAATAAATAAAAAATAAAGTTAATTATCCTAACAATGAATCTTTAAAAAAGAGAAAAGCTAGAGAAACCCAAACCCAAAATTAGTATAAGAAAAGAAAAAATAAAATCAGAGTAGAAATAAATGAAATTGAGGCTTAAGAAATAACACAAAAGATCAAGAAAATAAAAAGTTGTTTTTGGAAAGATCAACAAAATTTACAAAACTTTATTCAGACTAAGGAAAAAAGAACACTCTCTCAAAAGCAAAAAAGGAGGTATTACAACTGATACCACAGATACTTAAAGGATCATTAGATTCTATTATAAGCAACTGTGTGCCAATAAGTTGGAAAACTTGGAGGAATTCATATATTTCTAGAAACATACAACCTACCAAGATTGAACTATGGAAAAATCCAAAAGCTAAATAGATCAGTAATAGTAAGTAATAAGATAGAATCAGTAATAAAAAGTCTCCCATCAAAGAAAAGCCCATGACCTGATGCCTTTATTGCTGAATCTTACCAAGCATTTAATGCATTCACTGCTGAATCTTACCAACAATTTAAATAAAAACTAAAACCAATACTACTCAAACTATTCCAAAAACTAAAGAGGAAGGAATACTTCAAAGCCCATTGTATGAGACTGGCATTACCCTGATACCAAAGCCAAAGATACAACAACAACAAAAAAGAAAACTATCGGCCAACATCCCTGATGAAATTGATGCAAAATTTATCAACAACATACTAGCAAACAAAATTCAACAATATATTTAAAAGATTATCAATCATAATCAAGTAGGATTCACCCCAAGAATGGAAGGATAGTTCAACTTATCCAAAGCAATACATATCAGGTATCATATCAAAAGAAAGAAGGACAAAAACCAAATTAATATTTCAGTTGATGCTGAAAAGGCATTCAACAAAATTCAACATCTTTCATAACAAAGCTCTCAAAAACTGGGTAGAGAAGGAACATACGTCAACTTGATAAAAGTCATATACAACAAATCCACAACTATTATCCCTCTGAATGGGGAAAAACTTAAAGCCTATCCTCTACTATCTGGAACATGATAAGCAAGTCCACTATTATCACTTTTATTTAACATCATTCTGGAAGTCATATGCAGAGAAATTAGATGAGAAGGAAGAAGTCAAATTATTCTTATTTGTATATAATATGATCTTATATTTGGAAAAACTTAGACTCAATTAAAAAAACTATTAGAAGTGATAAATTCAGTAAAGCTGCAGGATATAAAATCAACATACAAAAATAAGTTACATATCTATATGCCAATAGTGAATCATCTGAATAAGATACCAAGAAAGTAATCCCATTTCAAAAGCTACAAATGACATAAAATAAATAGAAATAAACTTAATCAACAGTGTGAAAGATCTTTACAATGAAAACTATAAAACATTTATAAAAGGAACTGAACAGAACACAAAAGAATGGAAAGATATTCCAAGTTCATTAATTGAAAGAATCAATATTGTTTAAACGCCCATAGTATACAAAGCTATTTACACATTCAATGTAATCCCTATGAAAACACTAATGACATTATTCACAGAAAAAAAAAAAATCTTAAAATGTATATGGAACCACTCCAAATAGCCAAAATAATCCTGAACAAAAAGAACAAAGCTAGAGGCATTGCACCACTTGCCTTTAAATTATATGATAAAGCTAAAGTAACAAAATCAATATGGTAGTGGCATAAAAACAGACCCACTGCCCAAATGAAAAGAATACAGAACCCAGAAATAAGGTCACATACCTATAGCCAACTGATCTTGAATAAAGGTGACAAAACATACACTAGGTAAAAGAAACCCTATTCAATAAATGGTGCTGGGAAAATTGGATTGCCATATGCAGAAAAATGAAAATAGATCCCATCTTTCACCAAATACAAAAATCAAAACATTGATTAAAGACTTAAATCTTAGACCTAAAACCATACCCAACTGTTGAAAAAAACATTGAGGAAATACTACAAGACATCCATCTGGGCAATGACTTATTGAGTAAAATGTCAAAAGCACATGCAACCAAAGCAAGAATGCACAAATGAGATTATATCAAGCTAAAAAGCTTCTGAGCAACAATATAAATAACCACGTAATAAGATAACCCACAGAATGAAAGTATTTGTGAACTACCCATCAGACAAGGGATGTATAACCAGAATATATAAGGAGCTCAAACAACTCAACAGGAAAGAAAACCTGGTTAAAAAAAAAAAAAAAAAAAAAAAGCAAACGTGGGGTGGGGCCAAGAATGTCAACTAGAAACAGCAGCGATCAGGATCCTATCAAATAATCATAATTAATGTGTGAATCCTGCACTGGCAACCAAGGTATCCATATTCTCTCATTAGAACAGACTAAAATGCTGCTGTGATCCATGGAGAGAAAGCAAGAGCAGTGTGATGCAGTGACCCACCTGAGAGCCACTTGGGACAAAGGAGCCCCCAGCCCCCAGCCAAAGGAGGAGGTGAGTGAGCATGATAGCCAGCCAGGGAAACTATGCTTTTCCCACAAAACTGTGAAACCCATGGACAGGAAGATACTACTCGCAAACTCACACCACTGGGGCCTGGCAGTCCAACAACAGAGCCATGCAGATTCTCAACAGCCTCTCAGCTGGAATGTGCTTAAGCCTACTGAGATTTTGATGGGAGAAGTGACCAACACCACAGCTGCAGCTGCCTGTTGTCTAAGCCCTTTGAGCTCTTTGTGGGAGGGGCAGCAACCAGCATCACAATTACCTAACACACTAAGCTTCCTGGGTGGGGAAAGGGCAACACCCATCTCTATAGCTTTAGGCCATGCTTGTCCTCTGCTGAAGCCAGGAAGGCTGCAAGCCTTGGTCCCAAGACATGTCCCCATGATCCCAACAAAGCAGCTGTGGCAGACTGTGGTCAGAGTGCCTCTTCAGGCCTGACCCTGACTCATCCTTCTTCACTGGGTGGGGCTTCCTTGCGGGAACTCCAGTAACTCCAGCCAGAGACTCAAGAACGAAACTTGGATCTCCCTCGGCCTGAGCCCCTAGGGGCAGGGGTGGCCACAGTCTCTGTGGAACAGCAGACTTAGCTTTCCTCCTGGTAGTTCTGAGGAAACTGGGCAGCCTAGACAAGTGGGTTTCACCCCAGCGAAGCATACCCCCTGCAGCAAGGGACAGTCAAAGTGCTTTGTTAAATAGATCCTGCTCCCCATGCCATCCAACTGGGTGAGACCCTCCAACAGAGACTGTCAGACATCCTATACAGGAGTGATCCTACTGGCATCAGATTGGTGCCCCTTGAGGTCAGAGATCTCAGAAGGAGCAGGCACCCACCTTTGCTGTCTTCAAGCCTCCTTGAGTGACATCTCCAGGCATGGGAGTAAACCAGATGAACAGAGCCTGAAGTGAACCCCCATCAAACCACAGCAGCCCTATAGAAGAGAGACCTGACCACTGAAAGAAAAACAAACAGAAAGCAACAACAACAGCGTCAACAATAACAGAAAAGCCCCCCATCCAACAAAAACCTATCAAAGGATCAGCAGCCTGAAAGATCAAAACTAGACAAACTCATGAAGATGAGAAAGAATCAACAAAAAAATGCTCAAAACCCAAATGGCCAGAGTGCCTCTTCTCCTCTGAATGATCACAGCATCTCTCCAGCAAGGGTGCAGAACTGGACAGAAGATGAGATGGATGAACTGAAAGAAGTAGGCTTCAGAAGATGGGTAATGATAATAAGAAATCTGTATCTGAGCTAAAGGAGTATGTTCTAAACCAATGCTAAGAAGCTAGGAACCTTGATAAAAGGTTAAAGGAGCTGATAGCTAGAGTAGCCAGTTTGGAGAGAAACATAAATGGCCTGATAAGCTGAAAAACAGCACAAGAACTTTGGGAAGCTTATACAAGTATCGATAGCCAAACTGACCAAGCATAAGAAAGGATATCAGAGTTTGAAGACCACCTTGCTGAGGTAGAACATGCAGACAAGACTAGAAAAAAAAAAAAAAAAGAAAAGGAATTAACAAAGCCTCCAAGAAATATGGGACTTTGTAAAAAGACCGAACTTATGATTGATTGAAGTACCTGAAAAAGATGGAAAGAATGGAAACAAGCTGAAAAATACACTTCAGAATATTATCTAGGAAAAGTTTCCCAACCTAGAAAGACAAGCCAACATGCAAATTCAGGAAATACAGAGAACACCACTAAGATACTGCACGAGAAGATCAACCCCAAGACACATAATCATCAGATTCTCTAAGGTCAAAATGAAGGAAAAAATGTTAAAGGCAACAGGGGGAAAGGCAAGGTCACCTTCAAAGGGACACCTATCAGACTAAAAGAGGACCTCTCAGCAGAAACTCTACAGGCCAGAAGAAATTGCGGGTCAGTTTTCAACCCAGAATTTCATATCCAGCCAAACTAAGCTTCATATGCCAAGGAGAAATAAAATCCTTTACAGGCCAGCAAATGCTGAGGGATTTTGTTACCCCTAGGCCTGCCTTGCAAGAGTTCCTGAAAGAAACACTAAATATAGAAAGGAAAAACTGGTGCCAGACACTACAAAAACACACCAAAATATAAAGACCAATGACATGATGAAGAAACCACATCAACTATTGTGCACAATAACCAGATAGCAGCATGTTGACAGGATCAAATTCATACATAATAATACTAACTTTATATGTAAATAGGCTAAATGCCCCAATTAAAAACAAACCAACAAATTGGATAAAGAATCAAGACCCATCAGTATGCTGTATTCAGGAGACCTGTCTTATGTACAAAGCAAACAAAGGCTCAAAATAAAGGGATAAAGGAAAATTTACCAAGCAAATGAAAAGAAAAAAAAAAAAAAAAGCAGGGGTTGTAATCCCAGTCTCTGACAAAACAGACTTTAAACCAACAAAGATTTTTTAAAAGACCAAAAAAAGAACAGAACAGAAAAGAAAAGAACATTACGTAATGGTAAAGAGAACAATTCAGTGAGAAGAGCTAACTAATCTAAATATATATGGACCCAATACTTGAATACCTAGATTCATAAACCAAGTTAGTAGAGACCTACAAAGAGACTTACACTCCCATACAATAACAGTGGGAGATTTCAACACTTGACTGTCAGTGTTAGACAGATCAACAAGATAAAAAATTAACAAGGATATTCAGGACTTTAACTCAGCTCTGGATCAAGTGTACCTAATAGACATCTACAGAACTCTCCACACCAAATCAACAGAATATACATTCTTTTCAGTGCCACATGGCACTTATTCTAAAATGCACCACATAATTTACAATAAAACACTCTTCAGCAAATGCAAAAGAACTGAAATTATAATAGTCTCTCAGACCACAGTGCAATCAAATTAAAACTCAGGATTAAGAAACTCACTCAAAATTAAACAATTACATGAAAATTGAACAACCTGTTCCTGAATGACTCCTGAGTAAATAACGAAATTATGGCAGAAATCAAGAACTTCTTTGAAACCAATGAGAACAAATGGAAAATGTATCACAATCTCTGGGACACAAATAAAGCAGTATTAAGAGGGAAATTTATAGCACTAAATACCTGTATCAGAAAGCTAGAAAGATGTGAAATTGACACTCTAACATCACAATTAGAAGAACTAGAGAGGAAAGAGCAAACAAATCCAAAAGCTAGCAGAAAACAAAAAAATAACTAAGATCAGAGCAGAACTGAAGGAGACAGAAACACAAAAATCCTCCAAAAAATCATTGAATTCAGAAGCTGTTTTTTTTTTAATTAATAAAATAGACCACAAGCTAGATTAATAAAGAAAAGAGAAGAATCAGATAGACACAATAAAAAATAATAAGGGGGATATTACCACTGACCTCATAGAAATACAAACTACCATCAGAAAATACTATAAACACCTTTATGCAACTAAACTAGAAAATCTAGAAGAAATGGATAAATTACTGGACAAATGCAACCTCCCAAGACTAAACCAGGAAGAAGTCAAATCTCTGAATAGATCAGTATCAAGTTCTGAAATTGAGGCAGTAATTAACAGCCTACCAATCGAACAAACAAGCCCAGGACCTGGCAAATTCACAGTTGAATTCTGTCAGAGTTACAAAGAGGAGCTGCTACCATTCCTTCCGAAACTATTCCAAACAATTGAAAAGGAGGGACTTCTCCCTAACTTGTTTTATGAAGCCAGCATTATACTGATATCAAAACCCAGGAAGAGACACAACAAAAAGAGAAAACTTCAGGCCAATATCCCTGATGAATATTGATGTAAAAATCCTCAATAAAACACTGCAGCAGCACATCAAAAAAACTTATCCATCACAATGAAGTCGACTTCATCCCTGGGATGTAAGGTTGGTTCAATATACATAAATCAATAAACATAATCCATCACATAAACAGAACCAAAACAAAAAACACATGATTATCTCAACAGACACAGAGAAAGCCTTTCAGAAAATTCAACATCCCTTCATGTTAAAAACTCTCAATAAACCGGGTATTGATGGAGCATATCTCAAAATAATAAGAGCTTTTTATGACAAACTCACAGCCAATATTGTATCGGATAGGCAAAAAGCTGGAAGCATTTCTTTTGAAAACTAGTACAAGACAAGGATGCTCTGTCTCACCATGCGTACTCAACATAGTCTTGGAAGTTCTTGCCAGGACAATCAGGCAAGAGAAAAAAATAAAGCATTTTTAAATAGGAAGAAAGGAAGTCAAACTGTCCCTGTTTGCAAATAACATGATTTTATGTTTAGAAATTTTATATTTAGAAATTCCCATCATCTCAGCCCCAAAACTCCTTAAACTGATAAGCAACTTCAGCAAAGTCTCAGGATACAAAATCAATGTACAAAAATTACAAGCATTCCTTTACACCAACAGTAGGCAAGCAGAGAGCCAAATAATAAATAAACTTCCATTCGCAATTGCTAAAAAGGGAATATAATACTTAGAGCTAACAAGAGACATGAAGGACCTCTTCAAGGATAACTACACAACACTGCTCAGGGAAATAAGAGAGGACATAAACAAATGGAAAACATTCCATCCTCATGAATAGAAAGAATCAATATTGTGAAAATGGCCATATTGCCCCAAATAATTTTTTTTCTTTTTTCTTTTTTTTTTTTTTTTTGAGACGGAGTTTCACTCTTGTTACCCAGGCTGGCGTGCAATGGCGCGATCTCGGCTCACCGCAACCTCCGCCTCCTGGGTTCAGGCAATTCTCCTGCCTCAGCCTCCTGAGTAGCTGGGATTACAGGCAGGCGTCACCATGCCCAGCTAATTTTTTGTATTTTTAGTAGAGACGGGGTTTCACCATGTTGACCAGGATGGTCTCGATCTCTCGACCTCGTGATCCACCCGCCTCGGCCTCCCAAAGTGCTGGGATTACAGGCTTGAGCCACCGCACCCGGCCTGCCCCAAATAATTTATAGAATAAATGTCATTACCATTAAACAACCATTGACATTCTTCACAGAATTATAAAAACTACTTTAAATTTCACGTAGAATCAAAGAAGATCTTATGTAGCCAAGACAATCCTAAACTAAAGAATAAAGCTGGAGGCATCTTGCTACCTGATTTTAAACTATACTACAAGGTTACAGTAACCAAAACAGAATGGTACTGGTACAAAAACAGACACATAGAACAACAGAACAGAACCAAGTTCTCAGAAATAACATCACACATCTACAACCATCTGATCTTTCACAAACTTGACAAAAATAAGCAAGGAGGAAAGGATCTCCTATTCAATAAATGGTGCTGAGAAAAGTGGGTAGCCATATGCAGAAAACTGAAACTGGACTCCTTCCTTACACCTTATATAAAAATTAACCCAAGATGGATTAAATACTTAAATATAAATCCCAAAACCATAAAAACCCTAGAAGAAAACCTAGGCAATACCATTCAGGTCATAGGCATAGGCAAAGACTTCATGACAAAAATGCCAAAAGCAATTTCATCAAAAGCCAAAATTGACAAATGGGATCTAATTTAACTAAAGAGCTTCTGCACAGCAAAAGAGACCATCATCAGAGTGAACAGGCAACCTACAGAATGGGAAAAAAATTTTGCAATCTACCCATCTGTCAAAGGTCTAATATCCAGAATTTACAAGAAACTTTAATTAAAAAAAATCAAAAAGTGGGCAAAGGATATGGACACTTCTCAAAAGAAGACACTTACGTGGCCAACAAGCATATGAAAAAAAAGCTTAACATCATGTATCATTAGAGAAATGCAAATCAAAACCACAATGAGATACTATCTCATGCCAGTCAGAATGATGATTATTAACAAGTCAAGAAACTACAGATGCTGGCAAGGCTGTGGAGAAATAAGAACACTTTTAAACTGTTGGTGAGAATGTAAATTTGTTCAACCATTGTAAAAGACAGTATGGTAATTCCTCAAGGATCTAGAAGCAGAAATATCATTTGACCCTGCAATCCCATTACTGGGTATATATCCAAAGGATTATAAATCATTCTACTATGAAGACACATGGAAACACATGCTTACTGCAGCACTATTTACAATAGCAAAGACATGGAACCAGCCTAAATGCCCATTAATGATAGACTGGATAAAGAAAATGTGGTACATATATACCAAGGAATACTATGCAGCCATAAAAAGGAATGAGGTCATGTCCTTTCCAAGGACATGGATAAAGCTGGAAACCATCATCCTCAGAAAACTAACACAGGAACAGAAAAACACCGCGTGTTCTCACTCATAAGTAGGAGTTGAACAATGATGACACATGGACACAGAGAAGGGAACAACACATACCTGGGCCTGTTGGGGGATGAGGGGCAAGGGGAGGGAACTTAGAGGACAGATCAATAGGTACCTGAAATCACCATGGCATATGTATACCGATGTAACAAACCTGCAACTTGTGCCCATGTATCCAAGAACTTAAAATAAAAGAAAGAGGTTCCTGAAAATCTGTTATTGTATTTGCACAGAGGCCATGCTTATCATGGACTACATCCAACTAAGGTCTGAGAACAGCAGGAATACCAAGACAAGTCATTTCCTGGGAGATGAAACACTCCTCTGACAGTCAACTTTGGCTCAAGAGCTCCCTGACAGTAGAAATGCAAAACATCAAAAAGTGGGCAAAGGATTTGAACACTTCCCTTACACCGCATGACAGTCTAGGACACTTTCACCCAAACTTTATCCTCTCTCCTTCACCCGGGGTTAGACTTGCACTATGGTCTGATATCCAGTCCAACCTTCTCCAGCTCCCTCAGCATTTTCTTTCAAAAGCATTTTGCTAATAAAACCCCTGCATATTAAAAAGATTTGAAAACATGTATTTCAAAAGAAGACATATAAATAGCTAATAAGTCCATTTAAAAGTGCTCAACATCACTAATCATTAGATAAATACAAATAAAAGCTGCACTGAGATATAATCTCACCCCAGTCAAAATGGCTTTTATCCAAAACACAGGCAACAACAAAAGCTGGTGAGGATGTAGAGAAAGGGCAACCCTTGTACACTGTCGGTAGGAATGTAAATTAATACAGTCACATTGGAGAACATAGTATGGAGGTTATTCAAACAATTAAAAATAGAACTACATACAATCCAGAAATCCCACTGCTGGGTATATATCTCAAATAAATTATACCAACGTATTAGAGAAATGTCTTCATTCCCATGTGCATTGCAGCAAAATTCACAGTAGCCAAGATAAGAAATCAACCTGAATGTCCATCAATGAATGAATGAGTAAAGAAATATAGTATATATACACAATGGTATACTACTCATCCATAATAACGAATGAAATCCTGTCATTTGTGAAAACACAGATAAAACTGGAGGACACTATGGTAAATGAAGTAATCCAGGCACAGAAAGAGAAACATTACATTTTAAATTTTATTGAGGACCTAAAAATAAAATCTAACTCATGGATATAGAGATTACAATGATGGTTACCAGCCAGAATCTGGGACTCATAGCAAGAAGTGGGGGATAAATGTGGATGGTTAATGTGTAAAAAAAAAAAAAAAAAAAAAAAAAAATATATATATATATATACAGTTAGATAGAATGAATAAGATCTAGTATCTGGTAGCACAATAGGTTGATTACAGTTAACAACAGTTTATTTTATGTTTACTAATAACTCAAAGGGTAGAAACGGAATGTTCCTTAAAAAAATTATGAATGCTTAAGACGATGGATACCACAATTACCCTGATTTGATTACATTTTTTCATATTGCAAAAATTGCACGCACAAAAATATTCACAACTCTTATACACCCAAAATAAAAGTAAAAATTGAAAACAATTACGAAAAGTGGTAATATATTTTATATCCAAGTTACAAATATTTGCAAAGTTTTGTGTCATAATAAACTATTTTATAATTAAAATATTTAAGACTTGTGAAGGGATCACAGACAATATAGCTCTGCTATAAAACATGCTCTTTTAACTTTTTCACCTTTTTTTTTTTTTTTTTTTTTTTTTGAGGAGTCTCTTTATGTTACCCAGGCTGGAGTGCAGTGGCACAATCTCAGCTCACTGTAACCTCTGCCTCCCAGTTCAAGTTCTTCTCCTTCCTCAGCCTCCTGAGTAGCTGAGATTACATGAACATATCACCATGCCCAACTAATTTTTATATTTTGATTAAAGATGGGGTTTCACCATGATGGCCAGGGTGGTCTCCAACTCCTGACCTCAGATAATCCTCCCGCTTCAGCCTCCCAAAGTGCTAGGATTACAGGCATGAGCCACCACCATTTGTATTAGCAAGAAAGATCTTGGCAATTACTCCTATAACCCCCTGTCTTGGATTGTGTCTCACTTTAAAATATTGCATGATTTCAAGGAGGAAAAGACTTCCACGTTTATTTATGACCAAAAAAACTACATTTTTAGTGAAGGATATGTCTGGAAATGTAGTATTTTATATTTTAAAGACTTAAGACACAAGAAACTACATTTTGGTGAAAGATTATTGAATACTGTAAATCTATATTTATTTTTGAAACTTGGGCATGAGTCTCCTGCTTACTCTTTCCTCAATGACTTATCTCCTCATTTATTCATTCTTGTCATGTACTTGTTAGATTAAAATTAAAATTTTATTGTAATTTCTCCATAAATTAAGAATACTGAAACATAATCCATATTAGATCTTTTCAAAGGCCATGCTTACTAGTGTCCCAATACCCTCTCCTTCTTGTTTTTAAATTCCATTAAATCCTCCTTCTTTCTAATGATAAATATTAAACATTCACAAACACATGAATTGAAAGAAAAGAAAAATACCTGCTATCTCATTTGTAGAAGCATTTTCAAAAACTTATTTTGCTTAATATTTACTAAATGTTTAATATACTTAAGTTATTTGAGCAATTCTATAATAATTATAATTGTAATAACATTCCAAAAAGGTTAAACACTTAGGATCTTATGGTCATAGGAGTTTTAAAATGTTATTATTTAAATACTTAATTTTTTTTTTATTTCTATTTTTAGGCCAGGCATGTTGGCTCACGCCTGTAATCCCATACTTTGAGAAGCCAAGGCAGGTGGATCACCTGAGGTCAGGAGGTCAAGACAAGCTTGACCAACATGGTGAAACCCCGTCACTACTAAAAATATGAAAATTAGCCGGGCATGGTGGCACATGCCTGTAATCTGAGCTACTCCAGAGACGAAGGCAGGGGAATCACTGGAACCTGGGAGATGAAGATTACAGTGAGCCAAGATCATGCCACCGCACTCCAGCCTGGGCAACACAAACAAAACTCCGTCTCAAAAAAAAAAAAAAATTAATTACTTATTTTTTTTTTCAGAGAACCATGATGAGGTCACCAATAAAAGATTTTAATGCAAACATGTTAAATTAGGACAAAAATTTTCAGAGTAGTTGAATGAAAATATGAGTTCAAGGAGAAATTCCCTATAAAGAAGTTCTGAAAGAAGAGTTCTCGTATTTTTAAAAATAGATGACAACAGATAACATTTTGATGGCATTTAGATTTCATCAACTGCATTTTAAAGTGATATGTTTCCTTTTCATTATTACTACTCTAAGTGTTGAAATCATAATTATTGCAAACTGTTTACACTTGATTAGAATTTTAGCTATCAAAAGTGTTTTCTAGGGCATGATAGTCTACATTCCCTATAGTGCTTGGTTTCATAATATCTGAAGAAAACTCTTAAAATATTGTTCTTCATAGTTAGAAATATTGGGCTCTGTACTAGTAACATACATACTGCAAGTATTCTGTTACAGATATTTCTTTCTCTTCACATGTGTACTTGCAATGACAACATTTTTGATTCTTAAACAATCAATTAGCAAATTAAATCTATCAAACCGGATTTTACTGCTTTTAAAGGAGTGAGCTGCTACAGTAAGCCATCTAAGAAACACAAAGACATGTATATGTCTCTTGTTATGTGTGATAGACATGCAAAGAAACACAACAAACTCAAGCCTATACGTGGCTTCATCTGTATTTCATGAGTTTTTCTTTCTTCATCATTGTTCTTCTGTTATTTCAGGTCAGATAGATTACCCCATTCAACCCTCTTTTAGCAAAGATGGGAGAGAGGGAAAGAGAGCAAGAGAGAACTTGCTCAAGTCCTACAAGTCAGTAGATTTCTCACATTTCTATTACGTGTCAGGCACTAGTTTAGCGTGGTAGGCTGAAAAAAAAACATTGCTTAAAGATATATTCATTTCCTAATTTCTAGAACGTTGTAAATATGACTTTATATGCCAGAATGGTAAAAATGACCTTATATGGCAAATGACATGAGAGGAATTTATCCTGGATTATCTGGCATATATGTATGCAATGGTATGTATCCTTATAAGAAATAGGTAGAGGAAGCTTTGAGAGCCTGAACTCACCCACAGAGGAAAAGGTGATATGAAGAAGGAGGCAGAGATTGAGATGAAGTGAGAAGAACCCAAATAGTTTCAAAGAATGTTGAGCCGTCACCAGATTTTGGAAGAGGCAAGGAAAGATTATCTTCCAGAGCATCTTGAGGAAGTGTGGCCCCACTGACACCTTGAGTCTAGACTTTTAAACGCCAGAATGGTGAGAAAATGAATTTCTGTTGTTTTAAGCCACAGAGTTTGTGGTAAAGTGTGAGGATAACCACAGGAAACATACATCTAGGTATCAAATGATGAACTTGAATACTGACATAAGGACTTTAGTCTCTCAACAGATAAAGTTAATGGCCCAAGAGCTAGTTAGGCTAAAATACTTGTTTCTAGCATAAAATATCAGAAGACAATAGACAAGGGATATGTTCTTCCTGTGCCACATTTTGCAGATGAATATAAAGAGCAATTAAAACCATTAATCCCATATTCCTGGATGTTCGAGCTGATAAATAGAGTATATCAAGATTGCTCAACACCAGGCTATTACTTTCTGAAACTTCAATGCTGATTGGAATCTACCAGAAATTTTTACTGCAAGTTACACAGAATATACGGCATGCAATTCTTTTATATTTCATATGTAATTAGTAACTGGCAAGTAAAACAAATTAGGTGCTTGATAAACATGCACAATTATATTTTCAAAACAGTTGTATTTATGCTCAAAAGAAGAGACAGTTTTATGAATGTGTAATCAAGGATGTAAAATTGGAAAGACAACACAATTGAGCAGAGTTAATTTGGTGGTGGCAACAAATCACACATTGCCCAGCCCTCCCACCTCACCCTTATGTGGTGTATGTACTGCCCTGATAAATGTTGTTCTTGGCAAAGCATCACACAAAAATGAGTCTGGAGATCCTTCCTCTCTTGCTGTCATCCTTCATTACTCCTCTGAGGAATTAGTGGCTGTAAAATAAAGTTGTGCACAGTGCAGATAACAGACTCCCATTTTTTACCTCACCTATTTAAAAGCATGTGAGAAATGAAGCTTCTAAAACCTTACCATTGTTTCTTTTTCTTTTTCAAATAGGCAAATAGGTATACCATATAGGTCTTGGATCTTACTAGGCTGATGAGCTTTTTCAAAATGAACAGGCAATATATTCATAGAAATTATGTCATTAGGCATGACCCCAGAAGAACACAGGTTAGCTTCTGCAAAGCAATGGTAAAAACACCATGTGCTTGACAAAATTGAATAGGTAGGTAAATTTTGTCTTCGTTATCAATCAACAAATACGTACTGAGCACTCACTACATGGAAGGAACTTTTCTAGATACTATACATATAGCAATAAATACAAGAGACAAAAATTATTAACTTCACAAGGGGCTTACATTCTAGTGAATTGCAAGAGAACATAAAATTAAACAGAAAAAGGGGGTGAGGAGTATCAGAGGGGCAAGTGATTTGCAATTTAAAATAAAGTGGTCATGTAGGCCTCATAAAGAGGAAGACGACATTTGAGAAAAATACTAAAATACGTGAGGGGGCAAGCTCCATAGATATTAGCAGAAAGAACACTTCAAGCAGAGGGAACAGAAAGTCCAAAATACCTGAGGTAGGAGCATTTTGTCATGTTTGAAGAATAGAAAAGGGACTTGTATTTCTAGAGTCAAGTGAATGCTAAAGAAATAGTAGAAGGTAAGGTTGTGAGGCAATGGGATAGAAGTTGAAGGTAGGGAACAATCAGAGTGCGGCCACATAAGAACTTTTGCAATCTCTCTGTGTTTTGCTTTGAGTGATATAGAAAGCCATTGGAGGAAGCTCAGCAGAAACATGTATGATTTCACATACTTAAAAATGATCGCTCTGGCTACTGCAATGAGTGAATAAAAGCAAGCATAGAAGAAGGGAGGTCTATTAGAAAGCTATTGAAATAATTCAAATGAGGAGGGATGGTGGTCTCAATCAGGGTGTCCTTAGCGGCTATTGTGAATCTGAGGCAAGCATAGATATAGTGGGCTATAGTAAGTGAATGCAGGTATGTCAAAGGAGAGTATATCGGGGCTAGGCTGACCATGTGTTCTGATTTATTTAGAGTCCCTATTAATATCTGTTGTCTAGGTATAATTCCAAAGCACTATTTCCCTCTAAAAAGTGCCCTGGATTGGACAATCAGTTATATAGTCATTCTAGTTACAGCTGAAGAAATGTGGAAATGAATTTGGCTGACATCTTGGACTTGGCTTTAGATATGTTTGTACAGTAAGTTGGAGGTCATTTGTCTTTATGTGCCCCAATAACAGGCATATATTACTTGTTATATGTTTTTGCTTTTTTTCTGAATAATATTCATTTTCTAAATTAGAAAAAATAATAAACTGCCACAATCCTATTCTTATGGTAAATTTTTGATAAATATGACACACTGTGAACCCCAAAAATCTGAGACATGTCTCAATTAATTTAGGAAGCTTATTTTGCCAAGGTTGAGGACATGCCCATGACACAGCCTTGGGAAGTCCTGATGACATGGGCCCAAGGTGGTCACAGCACAGCTTGGTTTCATTCATTTTAGGGAGACATGAGACATCAATCAATATATGTAAGAAATACATTAGTTCCGTCTAGAAAGGTGGAGACAACTCAAAGTAAGGCCCGCCCCATCGGGGGCTTCCAGGTCACTGGTAGGTGGGACACAGATGGATGCATTATTTTGAGTTTCTGATAAGTCTTTCTAAAGGGGGCAATCAGAAAATGTGTCTATCGCTGTGAGCAGAGGGATAACTTTGAATAGAATGGGAGGCAAATTTGCCCTGAGGGCTTCCCATCTTGAAAGAGCCCAAAATATTTTTCTTTCGCAACACATAAACTGGATCTCTACATATATGCTTCTTTTAAAATATCATGTTCCAGAGTAAGATATTCATATAAATCCTGTTATTCTATAGTAGTCATTAATATGAATCATTCCTTTCTACCAGAGAATATTCTAAGCATTAAACATATAATTCATATAACGTTTACAACCAGGTTATTCAGCAGGTATAATTAGCCCTGCTTTGTTGATGAGGGAACTGCAGTTCTCAGTGATGTACTAAATTTGACTGAGATCACATGCACTGTAAATAGTGGAGCCAGGATTCAAACCCATATAGTTATAGTACAGACCATGTGCTCTTAATAGCTACACTGTACTGATTCTTAAATGCCACAGAGTAAAAGCAGCAATCACCCTGTTTGGCAATGAGTTTGCCACTCCCATACCTTTATCTAGAATCATACAAGTTAACATTTTACTTGATTTATTTAAGCAGGCAAACAACCCCTACTCCAACAATGACCATCACCACTTCCATGCCTGTCTCTATCATATTATATACAGACATCAAAATGCTAATTTTCAGGTTCTCCACACTTCATGTAAATACAAAATCATCTTATAGTTATTGTTCTTCAACAGTGTTTACCACAGAAGTACTGTTCTGGGAACAAACCTTTGGGTTATTAGACATACTTATAACAATTTCTCTTTAAAATTATTAATAATTATACCATAATTTGTTGCCCATTTCCTTACAAAAGGAAAATATTTATCATTTGTTTTCATTTCAAAATAGTGTTGTGGTATACATCTTACTACATTTAAGAAAGATAGATTCCTAATAGTGGAAGTGCTAAATCGAAAATGTGTATCTTAGGCCAGGTGTGGTCACTTATGCCTGTAATCCCAGCAATCAGGGAGGCTGAGGAGGGCAGATCTTTTGAGGCCCAGAGTTTGAAACCAGCCTGGTCAGTAGGGTGAAACTCCATCTCTACAAAAAAAATACAAAAATTAGCATGGTGGCACACACCTGTAATCCCAGCTACTCTGGATGCTAAGGCATGAGAATTGCTTGAACCCAGGTGGAGGTTGCACTGAACTGAGATCGCATCATTGCACTCCAGCCTGGGAAACAGAGAGAAACTGACAGGAAAGAAGAGGAGAGGGGAGAGGAGGAGAAAAGAGGGGAGGGGAGGAGAGAGGAGGGAAGGGGAAGGGAGGGGAGAGGAGAGAGAAAAGGGAGAGAAAGAAAGAAAATGTTTATTTTAATATTAATGTGCCAACAACCACCTTATCAAAAGATTATAGTAATTCACACTCGAAGCAGATTACTTGATACTGCCCATTTCTTCATATACTACAACATTTATTTAATTTCCAATTACCTGAAGAAGTCTAGTTGCTTGTTTGGTTATAAAGTTTCTAATATGTATTATTGGGTTAACTGACATATCAGATTTGTATATACCAGTTTGCAAATTCTAAATCCATATATCTTCGCTTATTTGACAATTATTAATGTCTACTATGTGCCAGGCACTGGGATAGATGCAAAATAAAATGAAACCCTTTCCTTGACTCCCTAGAAGTCATATATGTAAGAAAGGATAGAAGAATAAATATGTAAGAAACAGAAAAGTAAATAAATATCTTCTGTTTGATAAGTGCTATGCTGGGGATAGATATAGGTGCCTTAGAGGCATAGAAAATGAGTATTTAAATAATTCTGAGAAGGTGTCATCTGGGGTAAGGTTTGATGGAGAAGTAGAAGGTAGCTAGGTGAAAAAGGCAAGGTGGGAAAAAAGGTGTTCAGTGAGAGATAGATTAAAGACTTAAACATAAGACCTAACACCATAAAAACCCTAGAAGAAAATCTAGGCAAAACCATTCAGGACATAGGCATAGGCAAGGACTTCATGCCAAAAACACCAAAAGCATTGGCAACAAAAGCCAAAATAAACAAATGGGACCTAATCAAACTCCACAGCTTCTGCATGGTAAAAGAAACTGTCAGTAGAGTGAATCAGCAACCAGCAGAATGGGAAAAAATTTTTGCAGTCTACCCATATGACAAAGGACTGATATCCAGAATTTACGAAGAACTAAAACAGATTTACAAGAAAAAAACAAGCCCATTCAAAAGTGGGCAAAGGATATGAACAGACACTTTACAAAAGAAGACATACATGGGGCCAACAAACATATGAAAAATTGCTCATCATCACTGGTCATTAGAGAAATGCAAATCAAAACTACATTGAGATACCATCTCATGCCAGTTAGAATGGTGATCATTAAAAAATCAGGAGACAACAGATGCTGGAGAGGATGTGGAGAAATAGGAACACTTTTACACTGTTGGTGGGCGTGTAAATTTGTTCAACCATTGTGGAAGACAACGTGGCGATTCCTTAAGGACCTAGAAATAGAAATTCCATTTGACCCAGCAATCCCATTACTGGGTATATATCCAAAGGATTATAAATCATTCTACTATAAGGACACATGCACACGAATGTTCATTGCAGCACAGTTTACAATAGCAAAGACCTGGAACCAACCCAAATGCCCGTCGATGATAGACTGGACAGGGAAAATGTGGCACATATACACCATGGAATATTATGCAGCCATCAAAAACGATGAGTTCGTGTCCTTTGTAGGGACATGGATGAACCTGGAAACCATCATTCTTAGCAAACTGACACAAGAGCAGAAAATCAAACACCACATGTTCTCACTGATAGGCGGTGTTGAACAATGAGAAGACATGGACACAGGGAGGGGAGCACTACACACTGGGGTCTGTTGGGGGGAAGTAGGGGAGGGACAGCAGGGGGTGGGGAGTTGGGGAGAGATAGCATGGGGAGAAATGCCAGATATAGGTGAAGGGGAGGAAGGCAGCAAATCACACTGCCATGTGTGTACCTATGCAACAATCTTGCATATTCACATGTACCCCAAAACCTAAAATGCAATAAAAAATAATTTTTTTAAAAAAGAAAAACTGTAAAAGAGGCTAGGTGCCGTGGCTGACACCTGTAATCCCAGCACTTTGGAAGGCTGAGGCAGGCAGATCACGAGGTCAGGAGATCAAGATCATCCTGGCCAACATGGTGAAACCTCGTCTCTACTAAAAAATACAAAAATTAGCCAGGTGCGGTAGCATGTGCCTGTAGTCCCAGCTATTCGGGAGGCTGAGGCAGGAGAATTGCTTGAACTCAGGAGATGGAGGCTGCAGTGAGCTGAGATCGCACCACTACACTCCCGCCTGAGCAACAGGGAGAGACTCTGTCTCAAAAAAAAGAAAAGGAAACTATGACAGCATGAACAGCATGAGGAACTGAAAATGTTAAATTGTAAGTTTTCTATCAACTTGGATTTCTAATAGTCATTTCAAACTTAACCTGCCCCAAATTAACTCTTCAATATTCTTAAAACTGGCTCCACTCATAGATTACTATATCCTTCCAGTTGCTCAAACCACAAATCTAAGAGTAGTTCTCTTCCTCCTTTATCTATTATACCCAATGTCCTCTACATCATGAACAATTTGTAGCTATGACTTCAAAATACAGAACCTAATAACTTCTAGTTACCTATACAACTTCTACTCTTCTTTGATCTACCATCATATCTTGCCTGGATTAATACAATATCATCCTGACTGGTCATTCTGTTTATACCCTTATCTTCCTTCAATTAATAATCAACATGGTAGCAAAAGTACATCTGTCAAAATTTGTCCTTCTTGCTAAAAGTAAAAAGTAAGTCAAAGCTTGTCTTTTCTGCTGAAAATCTTAAAATGGCTTCTCATTTCACTCCTTATCTGTTCACCTTTACCCTTAGTATTGTTATATATCCTACTTCCTGTCCTACTATTCATATTTCCTCTCCATTTCAGTCATACTGGCCTCCTTGCTGTTCCTTGACCACAACAGGCACCTTTTCTTCTTCATGTCTTTAACCAAGCCATTCCCTCAGCTTGGAATGCTCTTGTCCCAAATAGTCACATTGCTCAAACCCAAACTATTTCCTTGAGTTTTTTGCTCAAAGCTAAGTAAGCACTTCTTTGAACATCCTATTTCAAATTACGATCCTTGTCAATTATTTTCTCTCCCTTGCTTTATTTTTTTCTTCTTAGTACTTACTATTTAAAATACTAATGTTTTACTTGTATGTCTTGTTTGTATTTGTATTTTCCCTAGAACATAAAGCTTTGTAAAGGCAGATATTATTGTTTGTTTGGGGCCCTCCTATACCATACCCCTAAACTCTGAACTGGGTATATCACATAGTATGTGCTTTTTAAATATTTGTTGAATTAGTGCAAAAATTAGTTAGAAGTTGCAAGCACAAAGAAAGAATCAACTATGTTAAATACCACAGAGCTATAAAGTAGAGTAAGGACTCTGATGTGTCTATAAGGGATTGATGGTGATCTTAGGAAGAACAATTGTATTAGGTAAAGGTAGAAGTCATATTGCAATCAGATGAAGAAAGAATGAGAAATGTGGAAGAGACAGTAAGAAAAATTTAAAGATACTTAGCTGTGAAGGGGCGATGTCTTCTGTTTTGTATCCTAACTCCCTGCTCTTAGTCTTCTTCATTTTATATATCTCTATATTCTTTTGATCCTTGGCTTCCAGGACACCTTTCTATAGTTTCAATAATGAATGACCTTTTTGACTATAAACTTTACTAGTACATCTGGTTTTGTCTATTGCAAAATATGCTCTATCACCACAATTCAAATAGAAAAATGCAAGATCCCCACATCATACACTTATCTGCATATAAGCCATAACATAAAGATAAGTATAAAAATCATATGCATAACACAAAATTTCCTAAGAGAAAATCTAATTCTAATAATTTGATGAGACTATCTCTACCACACCAGCTGAGTAGTAGCATATTTACTTATTTTTCCTCCTGAATTTATATTTTGTATAGACGCATAAAAACATGTAACCTGCTTTCAATCAGAATTTTCCTGTTTTCCAAAAGAGAATGCTACTATAGTTATATGGTCTACTATGACTCTTGACAGCAACCAATAAAGATTATTCCTTTATAAATTTTTGATTTAGGTTATTATAAAAGAATAGTTCTTTGTAGAGGAAGGAGGGTGAAATGATGACCTTTTTCTTTTTTCAGCTACTGCATTCCCTTATTTCCTACCAATTCCAGGTAGAATACTTGTTTTCTGGAAAGACTGAGCAAGACGTGTAAATTTATGCTTCATGAGACACGGCAATGTTGGAATTCCAGGTTGAATGCTAGAAGGAGATTGATAACCTGGATGGAAACACTGCATATTTTTCTGAATAGAGAATACACCAAAGAAAAATGACAGTATCCCAAATGACATAATGTAGAGCTGTCTCCAAAACTTTTAAGAAGTGCATGGCAAACATCTTTTAATTTCCCTTGAATGAGAAGATTAAGAGGGAAGAAGCTATATTGTTCTCTAATGACAATAGTTTAAAATATTATCATGTTAAAAATGACATAAAGGAACAATTAAAAAGAAATCGATGATTATTCTATAGGTATTATTATTATTTGAATAGCACTATAAATTGTAACATAGGAATTTGCAGAACTTTAAATCCAACTAATGAAAAATAAACATTATGTCCAATATAAGCTGATGCCTAAAATTCAGCCCAATATATGACATATTCTCAATTTCTCATACTTACAGGCCAGTTACACTTTGTTTTATCTCTCATTAAATTTTTTATATCATTTTTAAAACCCTATTACCTTTTGTAAAAAATGTCTAGATGAAACTAAAATGTTGACATTTCATATGCCTTATGCATTAAACAGAAAATTTCCACTCACAAATGTGTTTAAGCTGGACTCTGCTCCTAGCAGGTAAATTACCAGATGGAGAAGCAAGTAGTAGCCTGAAAATTCTGTTATGGGATTTTTAAAGTTTATTGTTAAATTTGCATATAGAAAAATTCACTTTTCTCCTGTATGGTAAAGATTTACCCCTACCCTAACTCCTGGCAACACACTGTTCTTGATCCCTGTAGTTTTGTCTCTTCCAGAGTGACATGTAAATGGAATCATATGTCATCACATGGAAACCTTTGCATGTGGCTTATTTCCCTTAGCATGCATATTTGAGATCTATGCAGGTTATGGGTAGCAGTAGTTCAATTCTTTTTATTACTATTATTCCATTGAATGGTTGTGCCATACAATAAATACTATCTTGTATCTTATATTTGACTATCTCCCACTTGAGACTCATTTGAGTTGTTTCCAGTTTGCCACTATTGTGAGTAAAGCTGCTATAAACACTCAAATACTGTTTTTGTGTGAATATAAGTTTTCATTTCTCTAGGGAAAACAGCCAGGAGTCAGATTGCTATGTCATACTGAAAGGGTACATTTAACTTTATAACAAAGTGCCAAACTCATTTCCAGACTGGCTGCCCTACCATTTTGTATTCCTACCAGAAATGTAGGAGAGTTTCAGTACTGTGAGATACTTGCCATTACTTGCTATTGTCAGTTTTGTTTGTTTTTAATAGCCAGCATATAAAACTTTTAGATGTCTTACATGTTCTATGTCTTATGTGTTATATTTTTTAGACTTTTATCCCAAACATCCATTTCTTCCTTTTGATAATATGTCCTAGCAGAGTGAAAATGTTTGCTCTCAAATGTATGTGACCTTAATCACCTGAAAGCAAATCAAAGAATTTGATCCAGAAATTTACTTTTAATATAAAGCATTTGGAAAGAAAAGCTGAATTAATAGTTGACAATAGTGGGATCAATGCCCTGGTAAGATAGTAGATTCAGTGCAGTAGAATAATTGCCCCATTCCTCACCTCATTATCCATTAAAATCATAAGCAAGATAACATTCCCTCCTCTAATTACTAATATTTGTATTTTTAGTACTTCTAAAGATGGAATGAAATAGAAGTTCCTTTTTTAAAATAAAGTAGCAAGGTTGTAATAATTGCACAATATAATATTTACCTGAAAAAACCCAGCAGATTGAAACGTAAATCTATTAGAGAAAATAAAATTCTATATGGGTAGCTGTAAGAAAAATAATTGCAAAATTAATAGCTTTCCTATATGTTGACCGTAACTAAATGAAAAATATGGAAACAAATGATAATAACCCACAGAAGCAGCAAAAAGCTAATGAAATGAAACACACACACACAAAAAACCACAAAAACATATAGTTTCTATCTAACAATAATAAAACCATATTTTTTGAAGTTAAAAGCTTGAAAAAAAAAAGGCAATATTTACTTTTGGTTGGAGGTGTTCAAATGGTAAATTCCATTTTCCTCTATTTCTCTATTGAAATTTGTATGCATTACAATTTGAAATTTAACAAAGTGGGTCTAAAGTCGATATTTACCCTTTTATAATATTTTATAATTTATACTGTCTACTAGGAAAATGCAACTTTTTATTACTAAAAATGAAAGAACATCCCTACCTGTTCTTAAAAAACAGATAACAAATAAGAAAAGTAGAAAAATCCTGGTCCTGCCAGACATCAAAATGTATTAGTGATGTTATTTGAAACAAATTGTTACTGGTATGAGAACAGACACATCAATAGAACAGGTTTTTGAAACATAATTAAGGACATAGCAAACTTTTATGTATATTAATTATACCATTTCAAATCAACAAAACAAAATAAATGTATGTAATAAATGGTATTGACAGGGGAAAACAATCATGTAGCAACACACAGAAAATGCTTCTATCCTTACCACAAAAACAACCTCCAAATCATTCAAAGATTTCAATACAAAATAAAATATAAAGACACCAGAAAAAAATTAGGTGATCTTTAACGATATGAGTGGAGAGAGACATTTCTAAATCTGAAACATATTTAAATCAGAAATAAACTGGTAATAATTGATAAAATGGACTAAAAAGAAATGTTAAGACTATATAGGAATAGGAAAAACGCAATCAGAAGTGGAGCAAGATGGGTGAAAAGAAAGCTCAACCGTTAGTTTCCCAACCTTGCAAGTACACGAAGTAAACAACTCTCTATACAGAAAAAATACCCTCATAAGAACTAAAAATCGGATGAGCACTCACAGTACCTGGTTTTAACTTCATATTGCTGAAAGAGGTACTAAAGAAGTAGAAAAGCCAGTTCTGAATCACCAACGCCACCCCTCCCCCACCTCCTAGCAGCAGCGGCAGGAAGTAGAGTGGTGGGAGAGGGAGAACACAATAATTGTAAGGCATTGAACTCAGTACTATCCTGTTAGAGCAGAAAGGAAAACCAGACAAAATTCAGCTGACACTATCCCAGAAAGGGAAACTTTAAACCAGTCATAGCCAGAGGGGAATTGCTGATATCAGCATTCAAAATTTGAATGCCTGCAAACCTCTCCACCAAGAGCCAAAGTGCTCTTGACCTCTAAATAAACTTGAAGGATAGTCTAGGCCATAAGGACTGCAACTCTTAGGCAACTCCTATCGTTGAACTAGGCCTAGAGACAACGGACTGGGGGAACATGTGACATACTGAGGAACCAGGTGAGGCAGCCAAAGGAGGGCTGGCATGACCACTTCCCTAATTTCAGGCTGTACAGGTCGTGGCTCCAAAAGAGATCACTTCCTTCTCCTTGAGGACAGGAGAGGGAAGAGTAGGGAGGACTTTGTCTTGCATCTTGGATACCAGCTCAGTCACAGAAAGAAAGGGCATTGGTCAGAGTTATCAGGCCCATATTAGCGGTGCTAGCTCCCAGATGACATTTCTAAACATACCCTGGGCCAGAAGACAAGCTGATTCCTTAAAGAAAAACACCCAATCCTGCCAGCCTTCAATACCCATTAACTGAAGAGCCCTTGGGCCCTAAATAATCAGCAGTAATACCCAAGTATTACATCAAGGCCCTTGGTGAGCCATTGAGACATGCTGCCTTCAAATGAGACTCAGCACATTACAAGCTGTGGTGACTACAAGGCAAAACCTCTTCTGCTTAGAAAAGCAGAGGGAAAGGTAAAAAGGGCATTGTCTTGCATTTTAGGATCCAACACCACCACAGGGGATTACAGTGCCAAGCATGTTTTTGAGGTCCCTGATTCTATCATGTGACTCTTGGATGGCATTTCTGAACCAGCTCTGGGCCGGAGGGGAGCCCATTGCCCTGAAGTGAGCCCCAGTCCAGGCAGCAATCACGACAAGCTAACTTAAGAGCCACTGGGCCTTAAAGAAATATTGGCAATAGTCTGGCAGTCCTCCTCATAGCAAGAGGTTGCAGTGGCTATGGGCGAGACTCCTTTACCTTTGGAAATGAGAGGTAAGCATGGGAAGAACTTGCATCTTGTGGTTTGAGTGCCAGCTAAGCCACAATACAATTGAATACCCCGTATATTTGTAAGGTTTTTGTCTCTAGTCCCTGATTCCTGGATGACACTTCTGATCCCACCCAGGCCTGTGGGACCTCACCACACTGAAGGGAAGGAAACAAGCATGGCTAGCTTTACCATCTGCTACTTATGGAGCTCCAGGGCCTTCAGGAAATATAGGCAATAGCCAGGGAACAGTTATAGCAGGCCCTGGGTGAGACACAGTGCAGTGCTGGCTTCAGGTATGGCCCAGTACAATCATGGCGGTGAAGGACACAGAAGCCTAAAAACCTTTCTTGTAAGATCTGGAAAATGACAAGGATTCCCACTGTCACCACTGTTATTGAACATAGTACTGGAAGTCCTAGCTAGAGCAATCAGACAAGAAAAAGATAAAAAGGCCATGCAATTTGGAAAGGAAGAAGTCAATTTATCCTTATTTGCTGATAATATGATGTTATATTTGGAGAAACCTAAAGATTCCACAAGAAAACTACTAGAATGGATAAAAATATTCAGTGAAGTTACAGGATGCAAAATTAACACACAAAAATGAGTACCTTTTCTATATGCCAACAGTTAACAATTCAAAAAAGAAAGAAAAATGTAATCCGATTTACAGTAGACACACATGAAATTATTAGGAATTAATCAAAGAGGTGAACTATCTCCATAATGAAAACTATACAGTACTGATGAAAGAAACTGAAGAAGACACCAAAAATCGGAAAAATATTTTACCTTCATGGATGAGAAGAATCAATATTGTTAAAACATCCATACTACCCAATGTAATCTACAGATTAAATGCAATCCCTATTAAAACACCATTGACATTTTTCACAGCTATAGAATAAACAGTCCTAAAATTTATATGTAACCACAAAAGACACAGAATAGCCAAAGCTATCTTAAGGAAAAAAGAAATAAACTGAAGAAATTGTATTTCCAGACTTCAAATTATACTGCAGAGCTATAATATCCAAAACAGCATGGTACTGGCATAAAAACAGACACGTAGACCAAAGGAACAAAATAGAGAACCCAAAAACAAATTCAAATACCTACAGAGAGCTCATTTTTATAAAGGTGCCAAGAACATACACTGGGAAAAAGACAGTCTCTTCAATATAATGGTGCTGGGAGAACTGGATAGCCATATGCAAAAGAATAAAACTCAACCCATATCTCTCACAATATACAAAAATCAAATCAAAATTGAATAAAGACTTAAATCTAAGACCTCAAGCTATGAAACTATTACAAGAAAACAATAGAGGAAATATCCAAGACATTGTTCTGGGAAAAGATTTGTTGGGCAATACCCCACAAGCACAAGCAAACAAAACAATCATGCACAAATGAAATTAAATCAAATTTAAAAGTTTCTGCACAGCAAAGGAAACAATGAACAAAGTGATGAGACAACTCATCGAATGAGAAAATATTTGCAAATTACCCAACAAGGGATTAATAACCAGAATATATAAGTAGCTCAAACAACTAAATAAGAAAAAAATCTAATAAACTGATCAAATATGAGTAAAATGTTGAATCAAGATTTCTCAAAAGACGACATGCAAATGGCAAACAGGCATATGAGAAAGGTGCTTAGTATCACTAATCATCAGAAAAATAGAAATCAAAACTACAATAATATACTATCTCACCCTAGTTAAAATGTCTTATATCCAAAAAAACCAAAAACAAGGCACTAACAAATGCTGATGAGGATGTGGAGAAAAGGGAACACTCATACATTCTTGGTGGGAATGTAAATTAGTACAAACACTCTGGAGAACAGTTTGGACGTTCCTCAAAAAACTAAAATTTGAGCTACCATATGATTTGGCAATCTCAATGCTGGGTATATACCCAGAAGAAAGGAAGTAAGTATATCAAATAGATACCTGCACACCTATGTTTGATGTAGCACTGTTTACAATAACAAAGATTTGGAAGCAACCTAAGTGTCCATCAAGAGATAACAAAAATATGATATTTATACACAACAAAGTACTATTCAGCCATAAAAAAGTAAGATTCCGTAATTTGCAACTATATGGGAGGAACTAGAGATTGTTACATTACGTGAAATAATCTGGGTACAGAAAGACACACATTGCATGTTTTCACTTACTTGTGGGATCTAAAAATCAAAACAATTGAACTCATAGACATAGAAAATAAAAGTATGGTTACCAGAGGCTGAGAAGGGTAGTAGGGGCTAGGAGGGAGGTGGAGATGGTTAATGGATTAAAAAAAAAAAGGTAATAAATAAGATCTACTCTTTGGTAGAACAACAAGGTAACTATAGTTAATAATAATTGAATTATGTATTTTAAAATAATATAATTCGATTGTTGGAACTCAATAGATAAATGCTTGAAGCAACTAATATCACATTCTCTATGATGTGCTTATTTTACATTGCATTCCTGTATCAAAACATCTAATGAACCCCACAAATATATACACCTACTAAATACAAAAGTTTTAAAAGAATCATACATTTTTTAAAATGTCAAAGATATATACACACATATATATACAGACATATATATGTGAGTGTGTATATATATATATATATATATATATATATATATATGAAAGATAGCAAACAAAGTAGGAAAAATGCAATGTACATGTCAAATAACAAGCCTACTATTAATCTTAAGAAAAAAATAAAGACATCATCATTTTGGCAAGCATGGTCACTTACAAAAGAAGAAATACAAATGCTGAATACACATATTATGAGCTATGTTGCATTAGTCATTATACACAACTAATAGTTCTTTCGCGTATTGGAATGACAGAGATTAAAAAGAATGCACTGATCATGCCCCTGGACCCCAGCCTGGATGCAGCAGTGATATGGTGTCTCAAAAAAAAAAAAAAAAAAAAAAAAAAAAAGAAAGAAAGAAAAGAAAAGAAAAGATGCAAAAACTCCAGGTAGGAAAGAATGTGTAAAAAAGGATACTTGATTAGGAGTGAAGCATGATGGTGGAATAGAAAGTTCCACCAATTGTTTTCCCTGCAAAGACACCAAATAAACACTTATCTACACAGAAAAAGCACCTTCATAAAAAACAAAAAGCAGACACATCGTGGGCCAGAAAAAATCTGGTGCCTTGAAGGAAATAGATGAGAAGGAAAAGTATCAAGACATGCTTTGCGTACACTCCCAGCCTCCAATGGGGATGGAGGAAATACTTTCCTAATTCTACCTCAAAGGGACCACACAGAAGTCTGCCAGGTAACTCAGGCAGTGGTCACAGGCCCCACAGGAAAAAGCAAACCTGCTCACACATCTAGCATAGTGCTACTACAACTATCATCTGAGAAAGCGATCATACAATGACTCTCTATAACCAAGGAACCCATAGAGAATCTTTGCCACTGAAAGCACCCAGAGCTGAAGCTAGGTGACACTGAATTATAAACACTTAAGTCATATCCTCAAGCAGGACAAAAATAAAAAAATAAAAAAAACCACAGTAAATTAAAAGTAAATCCAAAACTAAAAGAAATAGTCTACCCAAGTAAGAATAAACCAGAATAACAATTCTGGCAATAAAAAGAAACATGGTTCTAGAACATCCCGAAAACATCACAGTAGATCCAAACCAAGAAGAAATCTTTGAAATACCAGATAAACAATTCAAAATGTTGATTGTCAAGCTACTCAGGGAGATATAATAGAAACATGAAAAACAACCCCAAGAATTTTTTAAATTCAAAATATAAATAAGACATTTTCTAAATAGATATTTTAAAGAAAAAGCAATCAAAACGTAAAGAAATGAAAGACACATTTAGGGAACTCTAAAATACAGTGTAGTTTTAAGAATAGATTAGAAGAAGTAGAGGAAATAATTTTAGAGCTTGAAGACAAGACTTTCAAATAAACCCAACCAGAAAAAAATAAATAAAAAGAATTAAAAGAAATTAACAGTTACTAAGAAATACTTACTTGTGTAAAATGGCCAAACCTAAGGATTATAGTGGTTTCTGAAGAAGAGAAAGCAAAAAGTGTGGAAAACCTAATTGAGGAAATAAATTTGGAAAACTGCCATGGCCTGGGTAGAGATTTAGATATTCAAATTCAAGAAGCTCAAACAAATCATGGGAGATGCACTGCGTAAAGAGCATTGCCAAGGCATATAGTCATTAGGTTATCTAAATTCAATGTGAGGAAAATAATTCAAAAAGCAGTGAGACAAAGGAATCCAGTAACTTATAAATGAAAATATCTCATAGTAACAGCAGACTTCTCAGTAGAAACCTTATAAGCCACAAGGGAGCAGGGTTCTATCTTTAGTCTCCTTAAACCAAACAATTGTCAGCCAATAATTTTGTTTTCAGTAAAACTACTCTTCATAAATAAAGGATGAAAAACTATTTCAGAAATGCAAATGCTGAGGGAATTTGTCACTACCAGATCAGCCCTATAAGACATGAAAAAGGAGTTCTAAATGTTGAAATAAAAGCTCAAGGCACACTAGAATAGAAACTCCAGAAACACAAAATTCACAGGGCTTATAAAACAGTAGCACAATGAATTTTAAAAACTCACTAGGTAAAAATCAGCGTGATGACTGGAATAGTACTTCACATTTCAATGTTAATGTTGCATTGTCCACTTAAAGATTGGAAGAATGGATTAAAAATGCAAACCAAATACCATATATCTTCAGGAGATACATCCAATTCATAAGGATTCTTGTAGACTCAAGGTAAAGGGGTAGAAAAAGATATTTCATACAAATGGAAACCGAAAGCAAGGACAGGTAGCTATTCTTAGATAAGACAGACTGTAAAGCAACAGTAATAAAAAGCCAAAACAGGTCATTATATAATGATAAAGAAAAAATTTAGAAAGAAGACATAACAATCTTAAATATACATGCACTTAGTTCCAGAGTTCCCAGATTTGTAAAGCAATTACTGTCAGACTTAAGAAAAGAGATATACAGCAACACAATAACAGTGGGAGAATTCAACACTTTACTGACAGGACTCCACAAATTATCAAGGCAGAAAGCCAATAAAGAAACACCAGACTCAAACATCACCCTAGAACAAATGTACCTAACAGGTATTTGTAGAATATTCTGCCAAAAAACTACAGAATATATATTCTTCTCATCAGCACATAGAACATTGTCCAAGATAGGCCATATGATGGACCACAAAACAAGTCTCAATAATTTAAAACATTAAAATTATATCAAGTAATTTCTCAAACCACAGTGGAATAAAACTAGAAATAAAATACAAAAGGAAACTCAAAACAATACAAAGGCATGGAATTAAACAATCTGCTCCTGAAGAATTTTGGGGTAAACAATGAAATCAAAATCAAACTGGAAAAAAATTTCAGAATGAATAATAACTGTGACACGAGGTATCAAAACTTCTGGGACACAACAAAAGCAGTGCTAAGAGGAAAGTTTATAGTGTCAAGTGCCTACATCAGAAAGTGTGAGAGATTACAAATTAAAAACCTAACATTACACCTCAAAGAATTTGTGAAACAAGAAGAAACCAAACCCAAAGCCAGCAGAAGAAAAGAAATAACAGAGGTCAGGACAGAACTAAACGAAATTAAAACAAAAAATATAAAAGATCAATAAAACAAAAAGCAGTTCTTTGACTAGATAAACAAAATTGATACACCACTAGCTAGATTGACCAAGAAAAGTAGAAAGAAGATTCAAATAAACTCAGTTAAAAATGAAAATGGAGACGTTACACCTGACACAAGAAATTACACCTGACACACAGAAATATGAAAGATCATTCAAGACTACTATGAATCCCTCTATGCATACAAACTAGAAAATCTAGAGAAAATAGATAAATTTCTGGAAACATGCAATCCCCTAACTTGGATCAGACAGAAATCCTGAACACACCATTAACAAGCAGCAAGACTGAATCTGTCATATATAAACTTGCAACAAAAAAAGCCCAAGGTCAAATGGATTCACAATCACATTCTACCAGACATTCAAAGAAGAATTGGAACGAATTTTACTGAAAATATTCCCAAAGACTCAGAAGGAGAAACTCCTCTGTAATTCATTCTATGAAGCCAGTATCCCCTTGATACAAAAACCAGGAAAGAACATAACAAAAAATGAAAACTACAGACCAATATTCCTGACAAATATAGATGCAAAAATCCTCAACAATATACTAGGTAATCAAATCCAACTGCATATCAAAAAAATAATTCACCATGACCAAGGGGTTTTATTCCATGGATGCAGGGATGTTTCAACATATAAAAGTCAATAAATGTGAGTTGTCATAAAACAGAATTAAAAACCAAAACCATATGATAATCTCAATACACACACGAAAAAGCATTCAATATAATCCAGCATCCCTTTATGATAAAAAATCCTCAACAAACTGGGCATAGAACAGTATTTCTCAAAATTATAAAAGCCATAGATGACAAACTGATAGCCAACAACATAGTAAATGGGGAAAAGTTAAAAGCATTCCCCCTAAGAATTGGAGCAATAAAATGATGCTGACTTTTTCCACTTTTATTCAACATAATACTGGAAGTCCTGGTCAGAGTAACCAGGAAAGATAAAAAAGTAAATAGCATCCAAATTGTTAAAGAGGAAGTCAAATTATCTTTGTTTGCCAGTAATATAGTCTTATACCTAGTAAACCCTGAAGATTCCTATGAGACTCTTATGTCTTATAAATGAATTCAGTAAAGTCTCAAGTTACAAACACAATGTATACAAATCAGTAGCTGTGCTATGCACCAACAAAAACAAAGCTGCAAATCAAATCAATAACTCAATCCCTTTTTCAATAGCTAAAAAATAAATAAATAAATAAATAAAATACCTAGGAATATACTTAACCAAGGAGGTGAAGTTCTCCACAAAAACTACAAAACACTGCTGAAAGAAATTACCAAAAAAGTGTAGTTCTCCATAACTTCTGAAAGAAATTGTAGATGACACAAACAAATAGAAATACATGCTGTGCTCATGGAATGAAACAATATCATACAAGTCATCATACTGCACAAGTCAATCTACAAATTCAATGCAGTTTCTCAGAATACCAACGTAATTTTGCATAGAATTAGGAAAAAACTCAAAATTCATACAGAGTCATAAAATGGCCTGAATAGCCAAAGCAATCTCAAGCAAAAATAAAAAATCTGGAGGCATCACATTATCCAAATTTAAATTATACTACAAGTTGATAGTAACCCAAACATCATTGTTCTGGTATAAAAGTAGATCAATAGACCAATGGAACAGAATGAAGAAACCAGGCATAAGTCAAATGCTTACAATCAACTTATCTTTGAAAAGCATACAAAAACATAAATTTAATAAATACTGGGAAAATTGGATAGCCATTTGTAGAAGAATGAAACTAGAACCCTAAACTCATCATATATAAAAATTAAATGGTGATGGATCAAAGACTTAAATCTAAAACCTAAAACCCTAAAAACTCTAGAAGAAAAACTAGGAAAAACTCCTATGTCCCAGGAAAATAATGTATAATGAATACATCAAAAGCAAATGCAACAAGAGCAAAAATAAGTAAATAGGGCCTAATTAAACTAAAATCCTTCTGCACAGCAAAGGAAGTATTCATCAGAGTAAACAGACAACCCACAGAAAGGGAGAAAATATTTGCCAATTGTTATCTGATAGAGGACTAATACCCTAAGTCTACAAGCTCAAACGAATCAGAAAAAAAAAAAAAAAGAAAAAAAAACTCATTAAAGATTTGCAAATAATATGAGTAGACATTTCTCAAAAGAATACATACAAATGGCCAATAACCATATGAAAAAAATGCTCAATATTGCTAATTATCAGAGAAATACAAACTGAAACCACAATGAGACAACACCTCAGTCAGAATGACCATTATTAAAACATCAAAAATATATAGGTGTTTGTTGAGTCCAACCAGCAGACTTGACTAAGTGAAGGATGAAAAATGTACACTGACACAGGCTTGCTGGTCACTGTGGCCAGGGGACCTCTGCCAGAGTCAGCAGTGGCCTTCATAAGAAGGCGACATTTGCATTTATTTAGTGCAGATTAAACGACAAGGGTCTCAAGTAAACACCATTAGATGGTAATTAATATTGCCGACACCCCATGTAGAGAGCAGTCATACGTCCATGGATGATCAAAGGTCAATCCTAGGACCACATGAGTAAACAAGCTATTTAGATAAACTCTTCTACATTCCCTTGTTATTTGCTCAAGGTAAGAGAATTAGGCTGCTTTCTGCCATAACTCTCTTCTGAGGCTTTTGCAAAACCCTCTGGCCTTGTAACAAGGTTTGCATTTTCTATAATTTCTCCCACCATTCTGACCAATCTCCTACAGGTATTGGCCTGGATATGGTGAAAAACGAATTCTTATACACTGCTGGTGGGAATGTAAATTAGTACATCATCTATGGAATATAGTATGAAGATTTCCCAAAAAAAACTAAAAGATCTACCAGTTCATCAAGCAATCCCACTACTGGGTATCTACCCAAAGGCAAAGAAGTCATTATATGAAAAAGACGCCTGCAAACATATGTATATTACAGCATAATTCACTATTGCAAAGATATAGAATCAACCTGCGTACCTGCCATACACCATGAAGTACTACTTAGCCAAAAATAAAAATAAAAATAATGTCTTTTTCTGCAACTTGGATGGAACGAGAGGCCTTTATTCTAAGTGGAATAACTCAGGAATGAAAATCTGAATACTTAATGTTTTTATATATAAGTGGGAACTAATCTATGGGTATAAAAAATCATGTAGAATGGTATAATGGAGACTGAAGACTCAGATGAGGGAGGGTGGGAGGATAGTGAGGAAGGAAAAACTACTTACTGGGTATAACGTACACTACATGGAGAAAGATGGGTGTACTAAAATCCCAGACTTTATTACTGTATAATTTATCCATGAAATAAAAAACCCCTTGTATCCCTAAAGCTACTGAAACAAAAACATTCTAAAAACAAAGTAATGCCAGTCCTTTAAACTCTTTCAAAATATTTAAGGGGAAAACATATTTTCAAACTCATTTTATGAGACCAACATTACCTATATCAAAGCTAGACAAAGATACTCAGGACTGTATTGTGTGTTTCAACGTGGCTAGAATTGAATTTTAATGTTTTCATCACAAAAAAATGAAAAATTAGTGAGGTGATGGATATATTAATTAGTGTGATTGGATCTTTCTATAATGAATAAATGAAAACATATTTTACTTCATAGATATACATAATTATCATTTGTCAATTATAAATAAATAGAATTTAAAAATTGTAAATTTCAGACCAATATCCCTGAATATTGATGCCAATATCTTCAGCAAAATGTTATCAAATTAAATTCAATAGTACAATAAAAGGATTATATATTGTGACCAAATGAGATTTACCCTTGAGATACAAGGCTGCTTTACTATACAAAAATCAATCAGTGTCATATGTCACTTTAACAGAATGAAATAAAAATATATGATCATCTCAACAGATGCAGAAAAACATTAAAAAAAATTGACACTCCTTCATGTTAAAAGAGAAACACAACAAGCTAGAAATAGAAAAAAATTACCTCAGCACAATAAATGTAATATACAAAAAGCCTACAGTTAACAATATACTCAATGACAAAAAACTAAAAGCTTTTTCTCTAAGATGTGGAACAAGGCAATGATGTTTTCTCTTACCACTTCTATTCAACAATACTGGAAGTCATAGCCAGAGTAATTATGAAACAAAGACAAATAAAAGGAATACAAATTGGAAAGGGAGAAATAAATTTGTTTTTGCATATGACATGTTCTTATGTGCAGAAACCCTAAGTATTTCACAAAATACTCTATTAGAGCTAATAAACAAATTCAGCAAAGTCACGGGATACAAAATCAACACTGAAAAAATCAGTTGTGTTTCTCTATACTCACAATGAACAATGCAAATGAAAAATTCATCAGTAATTCCATTTATGATAGCATCAAAAAAAAGAAAATACTTCTATTTAGGAATAAACATAACCAAAGAGGCAAATGATTTGTACATCAAAAACTAGCAAACATTCCTACAATGATTTAAGGAAGACACCAATAAATAACATATATCCTGTATTAATGAATTTGATGTCCTAATATTGTTAAATGTTTATCTTAACTAAAGCAATCTACAAATTTAATGCAATCTGTGTAAAATACCAAAGGTCTTTTTTGGGCAGAAACAGGAAAAAATCATCCTAAAATGTATATGCATTCTCAAATGACCCAAAATAACCAAAACAATTTTGAGAAATAAGAACAAAGCTGGAGGTTTCACACTTCCTTATTTCAAAGCATATTACAAAGCTACAGTAATCAAAAGAGTGAGGGACTGGCATGAAGACAAACATAAAAATCAATGCCACAAATAGAGAGCTTAGAAATAAACCCAAATATATGTAGGCAACTTATCTTCAACAAAGATGCCAAGAATACACAATAATGAAAGGATAGTCTTTTCAACAAATACCACTGGGAAAACTATATCCACATACAAAAGAAAACTTTTGTACCTTTATCTTACATCATATGAAAAACTAACTCAAAATAGATTAAAGACCTAGGTATAAGTCCCAAAATTATAAGACTAGAAAAAATCATAAGAAAAAGACTTATGACATTGGAATGGTCAATGACTTCTTCAATATAACAAAAGAAGCAGAGTAACAAAAACAAAAATAGACACAAGGGAATAACTCTAACTTAAAAACTGTGCAGAAAAAGAAACAAGTAAAAAGCCTACAAAATGGAAGAAAATATTTGCAAACAGTGTATTGGATTAGGAGTTAATAATCAAAAGATATAAAGAACTCATAACAACAACAAAACAACAACAACAAAAATGCTTATTAAAAATAAGCAAAGAACTTGGGTGTACACTTTTGCAAAGATGAGATACAAATGGCCAACAAGAATATGAAAAGATGCTCAACATCATCAGTGAAATATAAATCAAAATCACAATGAGATATTATCTCACACCTGTTAAGACAGTTAGTATTAAAAAACAAACAAGGTCAATGTGGTGGCTGATGCCTGTAATCCCAGACTTTTGGGAGGCTGAGGCAGAAAGATCACAAGGTCAGGAGTTTGAGACAAGCCTGAACAACAAGGTGAAATCTGATTTCTACTAAAAATACAAAAATTAGCTGGGTGTGGTGGTGTGGGCCTATAATCCCAGTTACTCAGTAGGCTAGGGCAGGAGAATCACTTGAACCTGAGAGATGGAAGTTGCAGTGAGCCCAGATTGTGCCATTGCACTCCAGCCTGGGTGACAGAGGAAGACTACATTTCAAAAAAAAAAGAAAGAAAGAAAAGAAAAAAGAAAAGTAGCAAGTGTTGGTGAGAATGTGGAAATATTACAACCCTGTGCACTGTGGGTAGCATTGTAAAATCATGGAATACAGTGTGGAGGTCCCTCAAATAATTAAAATAGAATTACCATATGATCCAGTAATTCTACTTTTTGATATATTTCCAAAAAATTGAAAACAGTATTTCAAAGACATTTTTACACACTCATTTTTATTTCAGCATCACTCATACTAGCTAAGATGTAGAAGCAACCTAAATGTCCACTGATGGGCCTAAGTATCTATTTAGAGATGACTGGGTAAAGAAAATGCAGTATATACATACAGTGAAATATTATTCACTCTTAAAAACAGTAAAGTTCTATCATATGTTACAATATGGATGATGCTTAAGGACATTATTTTAGGTGAAATAAGCCAATTACAAAAGAAAAGTACTGCATGCTTACAATTTATGAGGTATCTAAATTTATAAAACTCATAGAAACAGAGAGTACTTGCCAAGATGACTGCCCTGGGCTATAAGGAGAGGGAAATGTGGGGCTGTTCAGTCAGCATAAAGTTTTCATCAAGCAAGATAAAAAAGTTTTAGAAATTTGTTGTACAACAATGTGTAAGTAGTTAAAAATACTGTAATGTACACCTAAAAATTGTTGAAGGTAAATTTATATTATGTAGTTTTTACAATAAAAAACCTGATAGACAAAAGAAACAAACAAAAACACAAGCAAACCTGTATGTGGAGCACAGTAAATACTCAATAAAACAAACACACAAACATAATTTTTATTCACTCATAGAATAAGCTAATCATAAATTTTGTTTGGAAAAATGAATGTGACAATGTATTAAGGAATATACTGGAAAAGTACAGTAATAAGGGAAAATAAACACAATTCTAAAACAATGTGGTATTGGCCAATGAAATAATAGACTTGTCACTGGAGCAAAATAGAATATGGAAGCACTTAAATACCTACAAAAAAAAAATAACATATTAAAACCCGGTGGAAGGACAGAACAAGATGGCAGAAAAGAAAGCTCCACTGATCCTCACCCTCACAAGGATATTAAATTAACAGATGTCTACACAGAAAAAAAGCACCTTGATATAAACAAAAAAAATCAGGTGAGCATTCATAGTACCTGGTTTTAACTTCATATTGCTGAAAGAGGAACTAAAGAGATTTGAAAAACAGTCCTAGTCTCAGACGCCACCCCTCCCCAAACGTCAGCAGCAGCAGAGTGGTGTAGGGGTCTCTGGGTGCTGAGGGAGGGAGAACACAGCAATTGTGAAGCAATGAACTCAGTACTGTCCTGTTACAACAGAAAGGAAACCCAGACCAAATTCAGCTAATGCTCAACCCCGGAGGGAGCATTTAAACCAACCCTAGCCAGAGGAGATTCACCAACCTTAGCAATCTGAACCTTAGTGTCTGCAAACTTCTCCTCTGAATGCTACAGTACTGTCTCCAAGTAAACTTGAAAGGCACTCTAGGCCATAAGGACCGGAACTCAGGAAGATTCTCCTGCTGAATTAGGCCCAGAGACAGAGGACTGAAGGGGAAAGTGACATACTGAGATACCAGCTGAGGTAGCCAAGGGAGGGTTGGCATCACCCATCCCCTAACTCCTGGCTTCAGGAGATCCTTTTCATTTGCTTCAGGAGAGAAGCAAAAAGAGTGGGGAGGATCCTGTCTTACTAGGATTCTAGCCAAGTAACAGCAAGATAAGACACTGGTCAGAATCATGAGGTCCTGATTACAGGCCCTAACCCCCAGATGTTTCTATATACACTCTGAGCCAGAAAAGAACCCACTGACTTGAAGAAAATAATCCAGTCCTGGAGTATTTATCACCTGCTAACTCAAGCGCCCTTGAGCCTTGCATAGCTAGAAGCCATACCCAGGTATTACACTGAGGGCCTTGGGTAAACCACTGAGAATGACTGGCTTTAGGTGAGACTCACCACATAACTCAATGTGGTGGCTATGCGGCAAAACTCCTTTTGTTTGAGAAAAGCAAATGAAAAAGTAAAAGGGACTTTGTCTTATACCTTTAGGTATCAGCATGGCCACAGGAGGGTAAAGCACAAAGCAGGCTCTTGGGGTCCCTGATTTCAGGACTTGCTTCTTAGCCTTTCTACACCTGTGGGCCAGAGGGGAACTCTCTTTCCTGAAGGGTGAATTATTTTCTTCCTTCTACTGACTTTGGGCTTAGTTTTTACTTGTTTTTCTAGTTCCTTGGGGCTAAAACTTAGGCTGTTTATTTAGGATTTTTCTTTTTTGATGTAGGTGTTTATTGCTATAAACTTCCCTCTTAGTACTGCTTTTGTTGAATATCATTAAGTTTAGGAATGTTGTGTTTTCATTTACATTTAGCTAAAAATATATTTTTTTCTTTTTTCTTTTTCTTACTGAGACAGCATCTCTCTGTCACCCATACTGTAGTGCAGTGGTGCTATTGCCGCTCACTGCAACCTCTGTCTCCCAGGCTCAAGAGATCCTCCCACCTCACCCTCCTGAGTAGCTGAGACCACAGGCATCTGCCACCATGCCTGGCTAATGTTTTTGTATATTTAGGAGAGATGTTGCCCAGGCTGGTCTGGAACTCCTGAACTCAAGTGATCCGCCTGCCTCAGCCTACCCAAATGCTGGGATTACAGGCATGAGCCACTGCTTCCTGCCTAAGTTATTTTCTAATTTCTCTTTTGATTTCTACTTCGACTCAATGCTTGTTCAAGAGTGTGCTGTTTATTTCTATGTAGTTGTGAACTATCTCATTTTTGTATTTTTGTATTGTTACTGATTTCTTATTTCATTCCATTGTGATTATAAAAAAACAAGGTATGATTTCAATTGTCATATATTTTTTAAGTATTGTTTTGAGACCAAATGTGATTTTTATCCAAGAGAAAGATCCATGTGTGTTTAAGTAAAATTTATATTCTACTGTTGTTTAATTGAATGTTTTTATATGTCTGCTAGGTTCATTTGGCCTATAGTGTTTTTCAAATCTGCTTTCTTATTTTCTGTCTATATAATCTATCCACTATTGAAAGTGAGTACTGAAGTCTCCACTATTATTATACTTCTATCTTCAGATCTGTAAATGTTAGCTCTGTGTGTGTGTATGTGTGTGTGTGTGTATATGTTTGTTCTTATGTTGAGTACCTGTAAAATTGCTTTTATCTTCCTGATGAATTGATGCTTGTATCATTAAGTAATGGCTTTCTTGTCTTTTGTGACAGTTTTTTACTTAAAGGCTATTTTTTTCTCATAGAAATGTAGCCACTTATGCACTCTTTCAGTTATAACTTGCATAGAATGTCTTTCATATCTTCATTTTCAGGATATGTTTGTCTTTATATCTAAAGTTAATACCTTCTAGACATCATATGGTTGGATCTTGTTTTATATATTCATCCAGCCAAACTATGTCTTTGATTAGTGAATTTAGTTCATTTCATTTAAAGTAATTATTGATAGGAAAGGACTTACTATTGGCATTTTGTTATTTTCTGTCTACTTTGTAACCTTTATTCCTTCCTTGCTGCCTTCTTTTGTGACTTGATGATATTCTGTAGTGATATACTTTGATTCCTTTAAGTTTATCTGATTTGTATCTTCTATAATTTTTTGTATCTTCTTTGTGGTTTTCATGAGGATTCCATAAAACTACCTACAACAGTCTATTTTAGGCTGATAACAACTTAAGTTCAATTGCATACAAAAACTCTACACTTTGACTTCTCCTCCCACAAAATCTATGTTATTCATCTCAGAATTTGCTTATTTTTATTGTATATATCCACCCATAATTTTTTTCTTTATAATTATTCTTAACAATTTTGTTTTTCACTATGTATACTAAAATTAAATGTGACTTATGTACCAACAATTCAGCATTACATTTTTCTGCATTTGTCTATGTACAGTTGGTCCTTTGTACACATAGGTTTTAGTTATTATGATCTGGTGCAAGTGCATAAACATGTGTTTTTCCTTATATTCAAATGTCTTCCAAATACACAAGACTTTTTTTAGTCTTGCTCATTAGGGAATCTCTCTGAGACATAGCATCCAAAGATACAACTATTTTCAAGGGAAAGCTTAAAAAACTCAGTGAATTAAAGGAGAATTGAGGTGTCCACACAAAGAGCTATCTTGACTTCAGTAGAAAGTTGTATTTCTCTAAAGTAAAGTATCCACTAGTTAGACATTACTGAATAAGCTCACTCTTGCAGATTCAGATAATAACACAAGCTCACAAGATTAACAGAGCAAACACTTAATAATAAGTGACACTAGTGGAGGTAGTTATTGATTATTCCTTTATCTTTATCTTGCCCTGTTCAAGATAAGATTTCAAGATGTAGCCAAGGATATCATTTTCATGTTGAGGTGGCAATTGTTTCCTTTGAGTGAAACTGATATTTAATAAGGCATGACAGAATACCTCCAGGTGAATATACTTTGGTAATAAATATATAAATTCAATTTATTAAAGTTCTTTCCACATAGAAGTTGTAACAATTCTAAACAAGAACATATATACTTATTAGTTACTTATGCATAGGATCTTGAATTGTAGAATTCAGTCCAGCTTTCTGTAAATAGAACTGATATTTTTACCTCAGTCTGGCTCCTTGTGTGTATGTAACTGATTAAAATTTAAAGGAGTTAAGGGATGTGATTGTCACCTCCTTCCTATACTACCCACTTCCAAAACACAAACACACAACTCCACTTGCTTAATGAAAAAGCCATACTTTTTGAAAGAATATTATGACTGGGTTTATCCATCTAACCATAAAATTGGTCAGTTAGTTAGCTTATAGTCTGTTTAATCCAGCTGATAATTAAAATCACAGTTTCATTTATTAACAATACTTATTGAACACTTATTAAGTGCCAGGTTCTATTTTTATTGCTTACCACATATTATTCCTTTAATCTTAAAGTGACTTGTGAAGGGTGTTATTACTATTAGTACTACTTTAGAGATTAGTAGATGAGACATAATAAGGTTGGATCACTTACTATAGGTCACACAGATGACTTTGAAGACTATAACATTAACTGCTGCTCTGTTCTGCTAGTAAATGGCCAAGGTAGGACTTAATCCCAGCTCTCCTTTACTCCAGAGCCTTAAGTTTATCCAATAGTATATATTGCCCCTCTAGTGTTTTGTCTCTAAAAGTGGTACTAAGCAATATGTTATGAAAATGTGACAACAACCTTAAACATTAGTATCCTACTTCAAGTGCCCTAGTTTCTCCTTAGGTATTAAAATAAGATTTGACTGCTTACCTCAGAGCTTTCTTATTAACTAAGTTGAATGAATAAATAAATATATGAGGCCTCTGTGAGTACATCTAAATTGGTTCTTCCCAAACTTTATTTCATCACAACACATGTAGGCACTTACAGCCAGAGTGTCATTGGTTTAGTGGCTTTGACTATCATAGGCCCTATGAGGCAACTCAATGGATGAGAGGTTCAATATATCTTTCTTATTATAACCCTTTCATAATACACTCATTACCATGATCTTATCTAAAATTTTACTTAAACCTATTCATATCATTGAGCTTCACTAGCACTTAGGTAATGTTGTTATAGTCTGATGAGTTCTTAAAATAGCTGCTTAAAAGGTGAGGGATCTTTAGAATGGAGAATGGGGCAATGATGAGTGCACCAAGGGTCAGTTCTTTCTAATTTATTACATAAAATGCTTTTCTCTGCAGGTACATGACAGTTCACTCTTTACTTTGCAGGATAAGAAATACGGGTTATAAATCTAAAACGTTAATGGATCCAATCTGTATTTTGAGAAGGAAGTAGAGGAAAACTCTTTTCTGGAACTGGTTTAAAAAATGACAGATGGCATGAAGGATCATACTCACCACAGTGGCTTTCACATCACAAAAAGAGAAATGTAGAATGATCTGTCTTTCATGCTTGAAAAATGGTGTTATTAACCCACCATTAGGCAGTACCTGTTCCAAAAAATTTTCTGTGTAATTTATAAATAGAATCATAATTTAAATATAGTAGTGGAACTTAAAGAATCTCGACTTTAAAACCATAGCAAATAAAAATATTCAATGCATAAAATTAATGATTAAGGAAAAATGAAAAACTTTCAAAACACTAGCACTCAGGCTGACGCTTGATTGAACTGCAAAAAATCAAATTAAATTAACTTTCAAGACTTTTAAACTATAATTTTCTAAATCAGTAATAATCAAACCATGGCTAATTGGACATTTAAAAGCAGCAAGTGTAGTTCTAAAAGCAAGTGTGACAATACATATTATTTCTAAATTTTTCATTGATCATGGAATTGAAGAACCTAAAATAAGAGAAAAGTAAAGCATTATAATGTACTTATAGCAATGTTAGAGAAAGATAGATTAAGCCAAATTAAAAGGAGAGAAGCCTAGACCTTCTGCTTACTTTGCAATATGATCTTGGGGAAGTTGTTGACCTTATTTAAGTCTCTGTTTCGTCATCTATAAAACCGGATATTAGGGATTTATTATTTCAAAATAATTCTCCCTAGTCCTCCCTAATTTCAACTGCTAAGTACAACTAACAGTCCTAGAAATTATATATGTAATACAGGTATAACACATACATACTGTGGCATTGATCATGTTGGGGTCACCACCTGATACATTGATCACTACCTGTGGAGCTCTATCTTGCAGACCCTGACTCAGTGAAGGATGAACAAAATACACTCTCAAACACCAGAGTATATTGTAAGAGTCAGGCTAGGGGGTTGTCAGTTACTTTCAGAGAGCGATTGCAGCTAACCAAGAACCACTCCTTGTTCCTCCTCACATTTATTCAGTATAGATTTAATAACAGAGGTTCTAAATCAACACGCTTGTGGATAATTAACATCGTTAAAAGAGTGGTTTTAGGAATGATAAAAGGTTTAGGTTCCTGGGCCCCGTACAAACACCATCCCGCAAAAGGTTCACATGAGTAAACAGAGTAGGGACAAAGGAATGTGGGGTAAACAGACTTAACTGGGGAAGCTTTTATCATCCTTAATCTTCACCCTATGACCTAATGCTCTAATATAAGAACCAGCTGCCTTTGGCCTTTTCCAAAATTTAATAAAAATCTTTCAGCCTTCCATAACGTTTGAGACTATAATTTTATAACTTTCCTTAATATTTCCCTTAATATTTTGCCAACCACCTTGAGGGAATCCCAATATATAATATGTACATATATATATATATATACATAAGACATATGATATATATAACATGTGTGCACACACACACACACACACACACACATAACAAACATAAGAAAACCCAAAATAATAGCCATTCTGACTGGTGTAACATATTTCATTGTGGCTTTAATTTGCATTTCTCCGATGATTAGTAATGTTGAGCATATTTTTCATATGCTCGTGTAACTTGTGTATATATAATTGGTCATTTCTACAGCTTCTTTTGAAAAATGCCCATTCATGTCCTTTGTGTACTTTTCAATGGGATTATTTGAAATTTTTTGAGTTGTTTGAGTTTCCTTGTTAATTCTGGATATTAGTGGCCTGTCTGATGCATAGTTCGCAAATATTTTCTCCCATTCTGCAAGTTGTCTATTCACTTTGTTGATTACTTATTTTGCTGTGCTGTGCAAGAAGGTTTTTAGTTTAATTAATCCCCATTTTTTTTGTTTTGTTTTTGTTGCCTGTGATTTTGAGTTTTTAATAATGATTCTTTGCCTAGACCAATGCCCAGAAGAGATTTCCTTAGGTTTTCTAATACTTTTATAGTCTCGAGTCTTAACATTTAAATATTTAACCTATCTTGAGTTTACTTTTGTATATGGTGAGAGAAAGAGGTCCAGTTTCATTCTTCTGGATATGGCAATTCAGTTTTGTCATATGCATTGCAGATGTGTAATTGAAGAAGCCAGCAATCCAGAAATGCCAATGAGTGCAGACAAAAAACAAAGATAAAACCCTGCTCTCTGCGGTCAATGGGCCTGATAGAGGTAGGCCAGCAGGACCAGAAACTTTTTGGCCATATTAATCAGGGTTCTCTAAAGGGACAGAACAAATAGGATATATGTCTATATTAAAGAGAGTTTACTTAGGAGAATTGACTCACATGATCACAAGGTAAATTCCCACGAAAGCCCATCTGCAATTTGAGGAGCAAGAAAGTCAATGGTGGATCCATGTCAGTCCCAAAACCTCAAAATTAGGGAAGCCAACAGTGCAGCCTTCAGTCTGAGGCCAAAGGCCTGAGAGCCCTTGGCAAACGACTGGTGTAAGTCCAATAGGGCAGAAGAAGAACTTGGAGTCCAATGTTCCAGGGCAGGAAACATCCAGCATGGGAGAAAGATGAAGGCCAGAAGACTCAGCAAGTTTTCTCTTCCATCTTCTCCTGCCTGTTTTATTATAGCTACACTGGCAGCTGATAAGCTAGTGCTTACCCTTTAGTCAGAGTAAGGGTGGGTCTGCCTCTCCCAGCCCACTGACACAAATGTTATTCTCCTTTGGAAACACCCTCACAGACACACCCCAGAACAGTATTTTGCATTCTTCAATCCAATCAAGTTGACATTTAGTATTAACTATCACAATTCACATACAGACAAATGGAGTTAAGTGTAAAAATTTGGGGAATGCATGCAAAATTTCAAATGACAAACTTAGACATAGGTCAAATGTTAGTTGAGATCTCCCTGATTCTGGAAAGCTATGTAAACTTGTCATAAGCTTCTTTCTTCCATGACTGTTAACTATATTCTTGCAATTTTGTGTTTTGTAATGTCTTGACTACTACAGATCCTTAGGATTCTCCTTCCTCTCTTACAATATCAGTACTTGCACTCTACCACCAGTGGAGTTTCACTGACCCTTCAATTCACCCAGTCCAAAGTTCTATCTTCTCTGACTTCCCTTCTTCTTACTTTCCTCTTACTCATCACTTATTCTCCCAAATGAGAGCAAATATAAAAAATTCCTTGGCTGCTTTCCTATAAAACATAAATGTGCACACACACACACACACACGCTCAAAGAAATTATTGTCTTATGGGGTGTTGGGAACAGAAAGCTTATTAAGGCATTTCTCTAAAATAGACCCTATTTATGAGGAAACCTGGTGCTTGCTAATAAGCTAACACTGTTTTAAAAGTTCATTGCATACAGATTGTAGAAACTTAAAGTAGTTGCCAAAATGTCTATTACACAGATTCCATCTAGGACCATCTGAGATTACTGGAGACAAAGCATTTCTTACAAAATAGATCAAATATTTTTACTTCACTAGAGTATTGAAAACTCTAATCAAATAAAAGTCCTTCCCTAAACATCATGTTCACAATCATGCCTCTGTGACTCTGTTCACATTATACACATTTCCAGATGTGTTATATCCTGCTTCTATCTATCACTGCCAAGTTCAAGCCTCATCCCTTTCAAAAAATACTATTTAATACTCAATCCTTACTTGGTTCTTCCCTTCTGTATCACTCTATATCCCTTTTGTGCTATTGTCTTTTTAAGTCTTCTCCCCAACTAGATTATAATACTCTTAACTATAGGAAATGTGTGATTACTTTGGAGTATTTCACATTTTCACAAGAATACTAAAGCTAGATAGGTTAGTCAGGGGAGAGATAAAAATGGAGAACACATTGTTTGGAAAGTCCTACCTACCTAATGGATAGGCCCCATACACTTGAAAACTTCCATCTGCTTACCAGACTGCCTACTGGGAGTTCTTCCTTCTTGTTAGAGAATGTCTTCTACCAAATTAATCATTTATCATGAAGATAAAACTTTGGAAAAAATAACTGTTTTCAAACAGTAGCCAGTAAAAATACAGGCTTTGAAGAAACAGACAGATAACTACCACAAGTTAATTAGCTTTAGGAACTCCAGCAAGTTATTTAACTTCCCTGTGCCTGAGTTTATTTTCTATAAAATGAAGATCATGATACCACCTATTCTACTTGATGGTTGTGAGATTAAGATTATATATGTACAATGTCTTTCATAAAGCCCAACATAAATAAATGATAGCTTACTACTCAATGTTAATGAAAAAGCCAAATTCTGTAAAATATCTGAAAAGATATATTCTGAACCAAATGTCAGAGTGATGACCTGTGACATAGTCTCAGAAGGTCCTCAGAATACATGCCAAAGATGGCTGAGTTACAGCTTGATTTTATACATTTTAGGGAGACAGAAGTTGCCGGCAAAGACACAAATAAGTACATGCAAATTTTACATTGGTTCAGCTTGGAAAGGCAGCATATCATGAAGCAGGGCTTCCAGGTCCTAAGGGGATTCAAAGATTTCTTGATTAGTAATTGATCAAAATGGATAAATGCTTAAGGAGATGGATACTCATTTTTTCATCATGTGATTATGATGCATAGCATGCCTGTGCCAAAATATTTCACATATCTCATGAATATATACACTGACTATGAACTTACAAAAATTAAAAAAGAAAGTAGGCTGGGCACGGTGGCTCAGCCTGTAATCCCAGCACTTTGGGAGGCTGAGGCAGGTGGCTCACTTGAGGTTAGGAGTTTGAAACCACCCTGGCCAACATAGCGAAACCCCATCTTTACTAAAAATACAAAAATTAGCTGGGCAGAGTGGTGGGCATCTGTAATCCTAGCTACTCAGATGCCTGAGGCAGAAGAATCACCTGAACTCGAGAGGCAGAGGTTGCAGTGAGCCAAAATTGCGCCACTGCACTCTAGCCCAGGAAACAGAGCAAAACCATCTCAAAACAAAAACAAAAATGAAAAACATAAAAAGAGTTGAGCTTTGCCTAGACTCCAAGTAAAAAGAAAGAAATGCTTGTGTTAAGATAAGGAGGATTATGGAAGCCAAGTTTCCTGTTCATGGAGATGAAGGTAGCAGGCTTCAGGGAGAACAGATGGACAATGCCTGTTTTCAGACCTTAAAAGATGCCAGACTCTTAGTTAAATATTTGCAAGGCCATTTCAAAATATGTCAAAGTAATATATTTTAGGGTAAAATACATTCATTTTTTTCAGGGCCTGCCATCTATCAGGTGACACTATACTAGACTAAAGTTGAAATTTGGTATCTTATTGCTACAAAGAATCTGTTTTGTTAATCTTAAGATTTATGTCTTAATGGTAATGTTGGTCAGTTGTGCCTGAACGCCAAAGGGAGGATAATATAATGAGGCATATACAACTCCCTCGTCCTCCATGACCTGAACTAGTTTATTTTTAGATTCCATTAAAATCCCCTTGGCAGAGAGGAGGGGTCCAGTCAGTCAGTTGGAGGGTGTATTAGTTTGTTCTCATGCTGCTAATAAACACATGCCCAAGACTGGGTAATTTATAAAGGAAAGAGGTTTAATGGACTCACAGTTCCACATGGCTGGGGAGGTTTCACAATCATGATGGAAGGTGAAGGAAGAGCAAAGGCACTTCTTACATGGTAGCAGACAAGAGAGCTTGTGTAGGAAAACTCCCCTTTAGAAAGCCATCACTTTTCATGAGAGTTATTCACTATCATGAGAACAGCCATGAGAGAGACTTGCCCTCATGATTTATTTATCTCCCATTGGGTCGCTTGCATGACATAAATCTAGCAGAGTCATGCTAAGCATTGCAGGCCACTTTCTCCTTTTTCTATATTCATAGCTGCCCCCATCAAACTATGTCAGTTTTGTTGGTATTCTAGTTGTGGTGAGACAGAAACTGGCCCCTTGTGCAACACACTGTAAAGTCAGAGTTTGGAGGAACGCTCTACTCCTTTCCCTCCCTGCTGTGGGATAAATCTCAGGTTCTGCACCTTCTCTAAATCTCATAAAGCCACGCTGGCCACAGAAAGCTTCTATCCCTTTTCCTTTGTTCTTAACTGCTCCCTGGCATCTGAATTATGCAGTTTTGTCAGTTGCCCATTTGTGATGAAACAGAAATAGGCCCCTTGGGCAGTGCACTGAAAATCAGGATGTTGAAGGCATGCTCTACCCTCTCTTCTTTCGCCAATGGAGAATTTGTAGACTCAAGTGATTTTCCTTGATGCTGAACTGTGTCAGCACAGGGAAAGGGCTAATGTGCGTAAAGTGAAACTCTTATTTATTTCAATGCGCCAATTCTCAGATTTGTGCTATTCTAGATTACTACAACCATGCATCATGATTCAGGGCCTCTCATAAAGGTATTTGGACTGCATATCATTGTTAAATTGGAGTTTCAGTGAGGGAATGAATCCTGAAAATTTGTGCTTCACCATCTTGTTAAAATAATTCTCAAGATAAGAATTCTTACTTGCACTTTACAAATAAGAAAACAATCTCAGAGAGAGCATGTGATTTACACAACTACAAAATAAGTGACGGTATTATTAGTTCTGTAATCCCAGTGCCTAGCACAATATTTCATAGATTATGTGCTAATCATAGATAATATTTTAGTAATTTCTCTTATAATTTTGCATTTCAAAGAAAATTCTTTTTCTCAACCTATTGGGTTGGAATTGCAAAGCATACTCTTAGATGATAATGATCCCAGGTATCATTCTTTGTGTAATGAAGTTACTTTTTTGAATGTTCTACTCTGATCTTCAGAAGTGTCCCATGGATACAGGCATTGTTATTTTCACTCTACATGTGTGTGTGGAAACTAAGACCCAAGTCATTTTGCTTAGGGCTCTTGCTTTACTTGTGGCATAGCTAGGGCTATTGGTTAACATTCATGGGGCTGAGTGTTGTCGAATTAAAACACTTTGAAAAGTTAGAACTGTGTTAAGGCTTGCCTCAGGCTTTGAAACTTGAAGACAAAACAGAACCAGTATTATGCGCCACATTAAGTCTTGTATGATTCAGTAAGTGCTTCATTTTTCTTCCTTATTCCTGGAAATTACAAAGGACTCAAAGAACCTCAAAGCCCACTTCCAAATCTAAAGCATGACAACATGAGATGGTTTAGCATGCATTACTGTTTCTTGAACCAATTGTAGAGAAAATGCCAGAGACTAAGATGCCAAGCACCTCTTAAGAGCCAAGATTCTACCAGTCCTTCCTCTGAACATGACTGTTATACTTTGTTAGAACAGACGTCTGCTCCTAGATTACATTCATGAATTGTTCAATGATGGGAATATATTTTAAGAAATGCCATTAGGTGATTTCATTGTTGTGCAAACATCATAGAAAGTACTTACAGAAACCTAGATGGTATAGCCTACTATAAACCTAGGCTATATGGTATAGCTCACTGCTCCTAATATACAAGCTTGAACAGTGTGTTAGTGTATTCAATACGATAGAAAATTGTAACATGATATAAGCATTTGTTTCCCTAAACATATTTAGACATAGAAAAGACATTGTAAAAAATACAGTATTATAAACTTATGAGACCACCATCATACGTGTGGTCCATCATTGTTAGGTGTTGCATATCAATATTTTTGTTTCTGACACCTTCTGTTTAAACTCAGTAAGTCTGGTAACTATGAAAAAAAGTATGTGAGTTCTGTTTTCTGTATTCCATCTGACCAGAGTCAATAAAAACTCCTAAAATCAAATAGTAATAAAAACAGTATTTATAGTGTGTATCTCTAATTTACACATTTTCAAGCTAAAATTGTCTTTGTGTATCTGGCATGGAGAAGGTTAATATGCATAATTCTCACAATATAACATCAGATTTATTTATATACACAGACCAGTTATATAACAGTAAGTATACTCTTTCAGATCAACTTATAAGTAATTACAGATGTTTACTGACAGTGCTTTTGTTTGGATGTTATCTGTTTTGCTTAAACTTTACTTTCAAAATGACTGTTTCAGTTTATAAGAATAATTTGGTTAAGATTGACTTAACGGGATTTAACTTTTATAATGATTTGAGATGAATACCACTATCTTACAGTGAAATAATTTTGCTTTTTCACAAGCTCTTAAAAGTCGAGATTAGAATTACATTCTGCAGGTTATAAAATTCACAGCCATAATATTTTCAGGACTATGATTCCTCTTACAATAATTAAATGTTTGTCCTTGGATTATCACCATAAAGTATTATTGAACCAGAACATGTTTAATATGATTCTAAATGTGGTTTAGAAAAATTATTTTAAAAGTTCATATATGGTATTTTATTCTATGGTTTGTAATATTTTATATATTTTCTTCCATCTAATTGAAGTTTCTACCATATGATCACATCTCAATTGCAACAAAGGACTTTAACATCCTTGGCTCCTCTTGGTGAACTTTGCACTCACAGTTTTTTTGTTTGTTTGTTTTTGTTTTTTCCACAACTAAATCGCCCTATATATTCACAAGTTATTTGTAACATAAATCCAAGACATAATTCAAGCACCGCATAGTCCAAGCTAAGTATCTGTGTGTAAGCCTCTTACCAGAGGATTTTCAAAAATATATAAAGAAGTGAAGCTAAATTTTGGAAACGAATGTAAGAAGACTAAAATATCAAAAACATCAAATCCTAATCAATCTCTCATTGGTCATATCCCTCCTCTTATCATCCTGAGAAAACTCTCCTTCCACATGCTGAGCCACCATTTAACATATCTTGATGTTAAATAGAGAAACTCTTATACTGAAAGCAGTATATTACCGTTAGTCAACTTTCTAGAAAATGTGAAGTCCTTTACAGATCTTTTCCTTCAGAACAAAAATAGTTTTATTACAAATATGTGTTCTAAACTTTGAGTGGCACGTACACCAAGTCTATTCCCAATGCCCTTTGAAAATTAGATCAAAGCCTAATCTATGTTTTAGTTTGGAATGTACTAAATTATCGCCTACTTGTAATAAGTGTTTTTAATCCATTCAGACTTTTATTTATTGATGCTTACTAGCATGATGACTTTTTAAATGTATCAGTTTAGCTAAGCAATATCCCCAGTTGATCAAACACAAAGTGGATGTTATTGTAAAGGTATTATGGAGACGTAATTAAAGTCCCTCATGGTTGACTTTAAGGGGAATTTTCCTAAATGATTTGGGTGGATCTTACTAAATTCTTTCAAAGTATTTGAAAGCAAGACTGAGGTTTCCTCCAGGAAGGATAAGACATTTCATCTGTGGACAACAGCTTCAGCCCATGAACAAGGGTTCAAGCCTGTTCATAATTTTATCTAAGTGCCCTGACTTTCTTAGTCAGTTCCCACAATTATGTAAGGCAATTCTTTGTAATATATGTCTTGTTATCTACCTATCCCTTTATCTATCTATCACTATTTAATAATGGTTACTTTTATGCATCTACTTGGCTAACTTATAGTACTTACTAAACTAGGTATGGCTATGAACATATTTTGTAGGTGTGGTTAATATCTACAATAAGTTTAAATATTTTACCTCAATAATGAGAGTATGCCTCATGAAATCAGTTGAAGGTCTTAAGAGCAAAACCTAAGGTTTCCTAGAGAAGAAGGAGAAGGAGGAGGAGAAGAAAAAAAAGAGAAAGAAGATGAAATGTCATATTAGTTGTATTTCTCTGGAGAACCCTGATTACACAACACACACACACACACACACACACACACACACACACACACACACTACTGGTTTCGCTTCTTTGTTTGAATCCTAACTAATACCAATAGGTACAACACATTGTACTAGGTTCTCTGGGAGGTACAGACATAGACAGGGAGTTCAGCATCTAGTGGAAAAGGTTAGGCAAGAAGAAATAAAGACTATGCAACAGGAAATACACTTATTGACTTTGGTTTAGCAAATAATTTATGCCTAATTCCCTAAAAGCAATGGCAACAAAAGCATTTGACAAGTGGTATCTAATTAAACTAAAGAGCTTCTGCACAGCAAAAGAGATTACCAACAGAGTAAACAAGCAGCATACAGATTGGTAAAACATATTCACAAACTATGCAACTGACAAAGGTCTGATATCCAGAATCTACAAGGAACATAAACAAATCAACATGCATAAAACAAAATGTCTGATTATAAAGTGGGTGAAGGGCATGAACAAACACTTCTCAAAAGAAGACATACACATGCATCCAACAAACACAAAAATTGCTCTGCATCACTAACCATCAGATAAATGCAAATCAAAACAATGAGATACAATCTCATACTGATTAGATTAAAGCTGGTGATTATTAGAAAGCTAAACAACAACAGATGCTGACAAGGCTGCAGAGAAAATGGAATGCTATTTATGGGAAGGCAAACTAGTTCACTCACTGTGAAAAGCAGTTTGGAGATTTCTCAAAGAACTTAAATTATAACTACCATTTAACCTAGCAGTCTCATTACTGGATATATATCAAAGGAAAAATAGCTTATTCTATCAAAAAGACAAATGCACTCATATGTTCATTGTAGCATTATTCACAATAGCAAATACATGGAATCAACCTAAGTGCTCATCAAGAGTGGATTGGATAAAGAAATGAGCTGTATATACACCATGGAATACTAAAGAGTCATAAAAAAGAAGGGAATCCTGCCCTTTGGAGGAACATATTATGTGACCTAAAAAAAGAACAGAAAAGCAAAGACTCCATGTTCCCACTTATCAGTGGGAGCTAAACAGTAAACACACCTGAACAAAAAGATGCGAAGAATAAACACTCAGCCTCACTAGATAAAGAAGGGAGGGAGTGGAGTATGGGCTGAAGAGCCACCTGTTAGGTACTATGCTTACAGCCTCCATAAGGGAATTGCTTGCATCTCAAGCTTCAGCATCACCCAAGCTACCCATGTAGCAAATCTGTATGTGCACTGTTTAATCTGTAATAAAATTGGAATTTGTAAAACATTGACAGTAAATGTATAAGAGAGATAAAGAGATTTGGAAGTACACAGAAGGATGTTACAGATATGCTAGAAAAAGCCAAGAAACCTAATGACTTCTCATTTACTTCTGATTTTATTTACTTATTAGTAAAAGTCACAATTTCATTCCAGTTCTGAATTAGTCAGTGTTCTCCAGTGACAGAACTAATAAGGTATACACAGGTATATAGAAAGAGATTTATTATGAGAGATTGTTTCATGTGATTATAGAGGCTGGGAAGTCTCATGCTCTGCTGTTTGCAATCTGGAGGCCCAGGAAAGCTGGTGTTATAATTCCAGTCCAAAACTGAATGTCTGAGAACCAGAGAATGCAACGGTATAAGTCCCAGCTCAAGTATGAAGCCCCCAAGAATAAGGGTCCCACGGTATGAATCCAAAGGCCTAAGAACAATGAATGTTCCTGTCAAAGGGCAAAAGATGGGTGCTTCAGTTTAAGCAGATTGTAAATTTTCCCTTCCTTCACCTTTTTCTTCAATTCAAGCCCTCAGAAGATTAAATTATGCCCACCTGCATTGGTAAGGTTGATTTTATTTATGCAGTTTAGTGATTCAAATGCCATTATATTCAGGAAATATGTTTGAACATACTCAAAAATAATGTTAAACCAGCTATCTGGGCATCGATTAGCAAAACCAAGGTGACAGATAAAGTTAAGCATCACATATTCTAAACTTACACAAAGTATATGATTCTTATTTTAAAATATTTTCATTGTTCCTGGTATCTATCTATCTATCTATCGATCAATTGATTGATCAATCTATGAGATACAGATAGATGACTGAGGATAGATATTATTTAGAATTTATTTAATTAGTATGCCTTTTTTCTTTTTTTATTATGTTCAATTCATGGTACAGTTTAGTCCAATACTTGGCTTAGAAATCTATTGTCAAAAGAGCACTATATACATTTTAACATTTTGTCATTATCTAGACACAATTCAGAGGGAAACGAATGATGATTAGAATGTCTTTAAGGGAAGGGATATTTCTTTAATTTTTTACCATGCCACATGCAACTTGTGTGCAAAGAGACCCATAATAAACACAAGTAAAATGTGTCTGTGACAATTACTCTTCATTCCTGGGTCGGACATCTTGAATTAGTTCAGACTTCATATTGCCAATACAATAGTCAATCTTATTTGGTGGAACAATTCAAAATGTCACAATAATTAAATAAATTTATAACCTGCCCACTGTTCCCCAGTTGTTTTTGCCTTTAGTACATTCAGCTCTCTATCTTATGATTCATCTGTTCTTGTTTATTTCCTTTCCTTTTCACTTTAAATCCAGAGAGTTGAAAAAGCAAGTTTTTTTTTTTTAAACTGATAAGGCAAAGAGATCTAAGCTCCACTTAACAATAAATCTCACAAGCTTTTTGAAAATGAGAAAAGTATTAATTTGATCAGAGAACACTGTCCACCTGGTCAAAAATTTAATACCAGTTTTCTAGATAAACAAACAAAATTAGGATTTTGGCTGGGAAGGAAAAAGAGCTCTCCTTAGTTGGCCTGAGCATAGCGTTAATGTTGGTTTTCTTGGTGTGAAAGGCCATATGGCAATAACGCAGCATATACACATAATAAATTTAGGTTGATTAAATTGCATGATATCTCCCTTTTAAAATTTGTTCAGATGCATTTTAAAGTATATTATGCTACCTCCCTGATGAAATAAGTAAGAGGCTCCAAGTGCAGTGCTGTATAAAGTTCTCTTCTACCCTCTGCAAGGTTCTATCTGCAGGAAGCACTGTTCTTCAGAAGCACATATTGTGACTAATTTTTAATAAGAATTCCACAAGTTAATATCCCTAGAATATTGCTGAGAGAAGCAATGCATTCCTTCATTAAAATTCAAGTTCCTTCCATAAAAAATATAATTATCATATTCATTTGTAGAACGGAAGGTGAGAGCCTGCAAAGTTGGCTCCAAGTATGGTATTCAAGGGAAAAAAAATTTTAAATTAAGCAAATAAATCAACACAACCTGATTTAGATGTTGAAGAGCTTGGAATTGACAAGTATAGGAGAAGATTTAGCTGTTTTCTAATAAATTCCACTTAACCTATTTAATTGAAATGACACATCACTGAATTAATAGTTTAAATACATTACTATGAAGCTTAATAACATTATTTTATCAAAAATCAACAAAAAAAGTGTAGAGACCAATATTCACTACTGTTGATAATTAACATTATCTCTGTATCCTGTGGTTGCAATATTCAGGAAATGTGTGATTTATTGTTCTTCAATTAAAGACTCACTTTCAACACAATTCAATTAATGTGATAAGCATCTAATTTCTACAACAGAAACAAAAACACAGTTATGAAGAAATGCTACCTTATAAAGTACAAAAAGATAACGTGAAAAGTATTTCAAACTGTGAGAATTATCCTGCAGTAAAAACAAGGAAGAATATTCCTATGCAAATCCCATCCCCAAGTTTGTCCAATAATGATACTTTAACATGAATATTTCTCTCAATATTGTTTCAGGTAATGAAACAATTTACCTATATAGACTGAACTTCAAGCTCATTTGAATTCTGAGAAAAGCCTGTACTCACAAAGTTTTAATATACCAACCCAAATAATACACACCCAAGGCTGAAACACCACCTCAGGGAAATGACTTGTGAAACTTAAATCAACATCAGTTCACTCAGGGAAAAATGGTGAAATCTATTGTTTGATCTTTTGCAGATAAAATGGCTAAATGTTATATTGTTACGGAGCCATTCAGAGTGTTTTACCTCACAAGAAACATGGTTAAGAGTTACACAATTTTAAATCCAAAGCAAAAAAAATAAAAGAACAAAATATAGAACAATATGTACAGCAAACTGCAATGATATAAAAATGTGTGTGTCCAAGTGGATAAGGTTAAGAAAAGGATACACAAGGGAAAAACAGCTGCTCCATTAGGATTTCTATTATTCAAAATACCATTAATATTGTTGATATATCAACTTTCTCACTAAAATCAAATAAAAAGAAAGTTCAAACAGAAAACCAATCTAGCCAACACAAAATCTAGCTCATGTATTAGTAAAATTTTTATTTGTACTACTATACTTTAGTAGCACAAAATGCACTGTATAATGCGTGGGTCAAATTCAGTACTTTTCTTGTGATTAGATTCTCCCTCCTCCCATCTGAGAATTTCCTCAGAATATCTGAGAAAAGAGAACTAGCAGATAACGTTGCCCATTAAAATAAATTTTAATGATTTAATTTAAAACATTAAAATTGTTACCTTGCACATCATCTTCAGTGTCTTATTGATCTTTATATTCGTAGTTTAGGTATAGCTCAATAAAATTTGTGAAATTAATGAAAAAATGATAATTAGTTATAACTAAATTCAAATGTTTTGGTTACAATCATTGTACAGTAGCAAATACAAATAAGTTTATCTGAGATTCCAGAATCATTATATAGTCTAAAACATAGTATTGAGTAAATACTAAAAACATAGTACTGAGTAATTTTTGTAGAATTAGGCTCCTGAATCAGAAGACTTGGGTGATTTATTTTATTACTTTTTCCAAATATATAGTAAGTATATATGAAAAATATATATTTTTCAATGTGTCATTTAGGTCAATTGACTTTTCGGGATTCTGACATGAATGAGAAAAGTCAATAATACACATTCTACAAAGAACATACCCCCAAGGTATTGGGTAATCTAAAACATCATTAGAGCAACATAAGTACTCTCTTTCATGAAGTTCAGTTTAGTTCTTCCATAAGTGCAAGTGTGTACATGAACACATACACACCAACTTTGGGGCTGCAATGTTATTATGAAGTGACCAGAGGCAATGCATTGGAACAGCTAATAATAACAAGAAAAATTATTTATAAACTTTTTGTCCAAGGTCATTTCCTAGGGTATGAACTAGTTATGTGAGAAGTGACGTACATCAATTTGTCAGTTTTTCAAAGAAACCAATTAAGCTGGCATCACAGAAATTCATCAGCCTTTAAAAGATAATTTATCCTAACTTGCCTTCTCTAATGTTTATGAAAGCAAAACGTTTCTATCTTAAAAAAAACAATGTATTTATTCAAATTACAAAAAGTGCATATCATTGTTCTAAGTTAATCTGATACACAAGATTGAATTTTTACAGCATATCTAGTGCATATGATGAGTTCATTTCATATAACTGAAGACTAAAATTTAGGAAATTCCTTGCATGAAATGTATTAAGCGACACCTTACATAGAAAAGATAAATTTCCATGCCAGCCCTATTAGACATTATATATAGACAAAAGAAAAATATATATGAGAGGTAAAGTTGAATTATTTAAAATGTGGAGGCACAGTAACCACACTGGTATTGCTAGCAAAGACAAGACAGCTTATTCTATCTGCCTGTCCTCTTTGATTGCAATAGGATTCTGCTACATCTTTACATGGGGTGCTATCAGGGCCACCATTTCCTGGCCACCTCTCTGAAGCTGAGGAAGATCAAAGCCCTGCATCTCCCAGTCCTCCATCCAGCAGCAAAAGACAGCTAAAATCTCATGTATTCTAGCACTATCCCCAAGTGGCCTGTTATCTCCCAGCCTACCACTGTACAGTAGAAGATAAACAGGCTTGTTGTCTCCTGTCTCCAAATCCGGATGCAGAGGGTGACTCAGAAACAACATTTATCAACTTTCTATTCAGTGACAGAATATGGCTCAGGCAGGTACTTTCATACTCCAGCAGCATTAGTAGAGATTGACCAGGAAGTTTGCTGGCACCAGGTACCTCAAAAACCAGGCTAGGGGAAATGCTCCTTGTCCCGCAGACCAATGTTACCCATTCTTCTAGTGGCACCAAGACGCTTAAGGAGTTTCTTCTGCCCAAATGTACATAAATAGCAGGGATAGAAGCATCATAAAAACATTTCAACTAGCCATTATATATTCTTCTAAAACAGATGTAAAAGTATATATAAAGTCTCAACAAAGAAATAGAAAGTATGGAAATAACCAAATGAAAATTATAACTGAAAAGGACAAAAAATAAAATAAAAAACTTTCTGGATGGGTTCAGTCATAGAATGGAGAAGACAGATAAAAGAATCACTGAACTTTAGGACAGATCAGTAGAATGCACACTATTTTAAAAAGATAAAATAAGCCAGGCATGGTGGCTCATGCCTGTAATCCTAGCACTTTTGTAGGCTAAGGCAGACAGATCACAAGGTCAGGAATTTGAGACCAGCCTGGCCAATATGGTAAAGCCCCATCTCTACTAAAAATACAAAAATTACCCAGGTGTGGTGGCATGTGCCTGTAATCACAGCTACTTGGGAGGCTGAGGCAGGAGAACTGCTTGTACTCGGGAGGCAGAGGTTGCAGTGAGCCGAGATCACACCACTGCACTCCAGCCTGGGTGACAGAGCAAGACTTTGTCAAAAATCAAAAAAGATTTTAAAAAGTAGAGAGAAAGTAAACTAAAAAGAAATTAGAAGGCTTCAGAGATCTATGAGACAATAAAATTCTAACATTTGTACCATTGGAGTTTACAAAGGAAATAAAAGAGAATATAACTGAGAAAAATATTGAAGAAATAATTATTCAAAATTTTGCAAATTTGACAAAAGACATAAACTGACAGATTCAAGAAGCAGAGTGAGCCCCAAACATAATAGACATATGAAAACACACAATTAACTTCTAAAAACTAAAGATAAAACAATAAAAAATTTGAGAGTAGCAAGAGAGAAATGACATATTACTTATAGAGGAACAACAACTTGAGTGAGAGTAGTTTTCTCATCTGAAATTATGCGGGCCAGAATGAAATGGCAAATAAGTTATCAAATGTTGAAAGAAAATAACTGTGAACTGTGAATGCTATATGCAGTAAAACTACTTTTTAGATATTAAGGAGGAAAAAAAATCCTCATTTTAAGAAAAACTAAGAAAGTTTGTTGCTAGCAGATCTACACTTAAAAAATCACTCATCAAAGTTATCCAAAGAGAAAGTAAATGAAACAGGAGGCTTGAAATTTCAGAAATGATATGAAAAGCAAAGAAATGGAAAAAAAATTAAAAATACAATAGGTTGTCCTTATTTTAATGAGTTTCTTCAAATATATTTGATGGCTGAAGTAAGATTTATAACACTATCATCTGAGGTAATCAATCTAAGTATAAGAAATGCAATACAATTACACTTAAAAAATGATAAGGTAAAGAGACATAAATGGAAGTAAGGTTTCTACTCTTCACTCAAAGTGGTAAAACATCAGTACCAAAAGACTATGATAAATTATATTTACATATTTTGATACCTGTAGAAACCATGAAGGAAAATATACAAAGTGATATATTAGAAATGCTACAAATCAATCAGTATGAAATTTCAAAAATTGATTCAAATAACCCATAGCAAAAGAAAATAATAAGAGAAACAAGAAACAGAGGCAAGAAATAGTAAGTAAATAATAAAATGGTAGACTTTTGCAATAACATATCAGTAATTAATGTAAATATAAAAGGTATAAAAGTAAAAAATAAATGACCAAGAAGATAAAAAACAGAACCTAAGTATGTGCTGTCTATAAAAAAATCACTTTAAACAAATAAATAAGTTGAGTGTAAAAGGAAAGAAAACATATATCAATTAGATATTAAACCAAAAACATGTGAGTGACTATATTAGTATTAGAAAAAGTATATAACAAAAAGTTGCTAGGAATGAAGGGGCATTACACAATGGTAAAACAATAAATCTATCAAAAATACACAAAGATCCTAAATGCATGCATCAGACAATAGAGCTACAAAATATGTGAAGCGAATACTGATATAAACATACAGAGAAGTAGAAAAACATGTAGTTATGCTTAGAAAGATGAATACCTTGCTTTTACCAATTGGTAGAACTATTAGGAAGAAAATTAGCAAAAGTTGAAAACTAAAAAGCATTATCAACCAGTAGGACCTATTTACTATTTAGAGAACGTTGCCATAATAGAGTAGCATAGAAATTCTTTCCAAGCACCCATTGAACATTTACCAAGGCATACAATAATCTGAGTCATGAAACAAACCACAATTAAATTCTAATAATTTAAATTATATAGAATATATTTCTCTGAGTACACTGAACTCCAACTAGAAAGCAATGACGAAAAATCTCCAAACATGTAAAAATTAAATAACACACTTTTTATTTTATTTATTGATTTTTTTTGAGACAGAGTCTCGCTGTTGTTGCCCAGGCTGGAGTATAATGTGCAATCTTGGCTCACTGCAACCTCTGGCTCCCGGGTTCAAGCAATTCTCCTGCCTCAGCCTCCCTAGTAGCTGGGATTACAGACATGCACCATTATGCCCAGCTAATTTTTATATTTTTAGTAGAGACAGCATTTCACCATGTTGGTCAGGCTGGTCTTGAACTCCTGACCTCAAGTGATCTGTCCTCCTCGGCCTCCCAGTGTTCTGGGATTACAGGCGTGAGCCACTGTGCCCACCCTAAACAACACTTCTTAGTAAACGTCAAACAAAATTTTAAACTAAATTTTTAATATATACAGAATTTAGTCAAAATAAAAATACAATATATCAAAATTTGTAGTACAGATAAAACAGTGTTAAAAGATAAATTTATAGCACTCAATGCAGATATTAGTAAAAAGGTAAATGACATTACCAAGATGGCAGAGAAGATAAACCAGTCATATGTCCCTACAACAAGAATTTCGCACCTATTCACAGTTAAAGTTGCTCTACAGGATCCCCTGTATTCATGTAGGAATTTGTGAAACCTAGTTGGAGGCCAAGACTTAGGAGTGTTGTTTTGAGAGAGCAGACTGACACTTAGGTAAGTGATCTGCCCTACTGAGCTTGCTATTAGGTCCAAGCCTGAAAACTGCCCAGTCCCCCAAAGGGTTTTGGCTACAGCCTCGTTTGACCTTGGGCCTGCATCCACAACCATCTGCCAAAGGGTCCAGAAAGAATTGTGTGCAAAAGTATCTTGGTGGAAAGGCTCATCTGCCTACTGATATCGGTCTTGACAGTTAATCTTAAAGTTGTCCTATGGTACTGCTTCAGAATTCCTCATCTGAGGTCCCCGTTTAGAGCTGCTCACACAAAGGCCAAAAGGGAGACTTGCCCATATCTTGCAGCTGGGTGTCTGAGCCTCCCTGATGGACTTGCCAATATCTACATCACAGTAGATCTCCAGGGGGCCCAATTTCCAGTCTTGCCCATTGTGTTGCAATCAGGGAACTATCTCATCTGTGCAGGGACTTGCTGGGATTCATGTATCCCTTTGAATCAATAAGACCAGGCTCTCCAGCCTCTGTTCCACAGCAGATCCTGAGGGAACTCAAGCTCAGCTCCAACCCCTCTTGTTGCAGTTGGGGAACTATCTTGTCTGTGCTGAGACCTGCTGGGAGTCATGTACCTATCTGGTCCAAGAAGACAGGCTTTCCAGCTTCCATGACACAAAAGATCCTGAGGGGATCCAGTCTCAGCTCCAGGCCATCCTACTGCAGTCAAGAAACCCTCCCATCTGTGCAGGGTCCATCTGGGAGACATATGGCTCTCAGGCAATAAGACTGAGCTCTCCAGTCTCTATTGCACAGCAGACCCTGACTGAGTGTCTGACTTCTAACCCCCTCTACTTCAGTGAGGGATCTTCCTATCTGTGCAGGCACTCATGGAGTAAATGCACACCCCTCTGAGCTGAGACCAGGCTCTTCATCCTTTGCTTCACAGCAGATCACAGGGGGTTCCCAGTCTCACCTCAGCTCCTGCTGTAGCAGTTGGAGAACTACACTACCTGTGTATGAACTTCTAGGCAATGTTTGCCCCTATGATACAAGACAGGGCTCTCTAGCCTCTTTCTCACAGCAGGTCCAAAGGGGGCCAACTCTCAGCTCCAGCCCCACTTGCTGTGGTTGAAGAAATCCTGCCTCTTCAGGCACCTGCTGGGAGAGACACCCATGCAAACCAACACAATAGGCACATAAGCTTTCATCCTACAGTAGATCCCCGGGAAGCACAGTCTCAGCTCTGGTCCTCCATCTGTACCCCCAAGGTACTACCCCCACTCTGCAAGGGTCTAATGGTTGACACACACCTATCTGAACCAATGAGATAGGCCCACCAGCCTCCTTACCACAGCAGACCCTGAAAGAAGCCCCATCTTAACTCCAGCTGCCCCTTTGCTGCAGTTGGTGACCCATCCTACCTGTGCAGAGATCTGCTGAGATACATGCCTATATGGGTCACAGGGACAGTCTCTGAAGTTCTAGTAACCTCCTATATCTTCCCAGGGTTCCTTTGTGCCAGAAAGCACATCAACATCAGAGTATGTGCAACAACATCGTTATACTAATGGCAAGCCTGGGCTTAGAGTATCCTCTAGTGCTCAGATTACTGCAGTGGTTACAAGTTAAGGAAACAAAACAGTCAGTCTATGTAGAATCTCTAGAAGGCCCTCTGAAGAACAGCAAGCACAAAGCCAGATTATGAAGACTAAAATGATACTCAATCCCTTAATGCACAGACATTGCCACATATCAAGAAGGATCAAAAACATTCAGAAAAATAAGACCTCACCAAATAGACAAAATAAGAATGAGACTGACCATAAAGTAATAGTAATCTGTCAGAAAAAGAATTCAAAATAATTATTTTAAGGAATCTCAATGAACTTCACAAAAAATAAATAATTTAGAAATTTATTATAGAAATTTAACAGAAAAATTGAAATAATTTAAGAAAATCAAACAAATCCTGAAGCTGAGAAATATAATAAATTAAAAGTAAAATACAGTAGAAAGAAGAACTGATCAAGCAGAAGAAAAAATCAGTGAGCTGGATGACAGAATATTTGAAAATGTAGTGTCAGAGGAGAAAAATGAAAATTAAAATAAAATGAATGAACAAAGCTTATGAGATCTATGGGACAACATCAAAAGAACAAATATTTGGGTTATTGGAGTTAAAGAAAAAGCAAAAAAGGACAAAGGGGTAGAAAGTGTATTCAAAGAGATAATAACAAAAAAACTATCCAAACATGAAGAAAAATATAAATATCCAGGTACCAGAAAGTCAAAGGCCACCAATCAGATGCAATATGAATAAGAATACCTCAAGGCATATTATAATCAAACACACAAAAGTCAAAGACAGAAAATTCTGAAAACAGTAAAAGAAGCAAATAACATATAAGAAAGATCCAATATGCCTGACAGAAAAATTTTCTGGAGAAACCTTGAAGACTAGGAAAAAGTGGGGTGATATATTCAGAGTGCTGTAGGAAAAAAACTGCCATTGAAGAATACTCTATTCAGCAAAGTTATCCTTCAGGAATAAAGAAATGATAAAGACTTTCACAGAGAAACAAAAGCTGAGGGAATTGGTCACTACATATCTTTCAAAATCAATGCTAAAGAGAGTTACTCAAAATGAAAAAAAAAGTACACTAACTTGATTGTAATACTAATAATGTAATCACGATGCTTAAACCACTTATATCTTTAGTAAAAAGACTAAAAGACAAAAACTCTTAAAAACAACTACAAAAATTTATTAAGAAATAGGAAATATAAATTGTGCCATCAAATACTCAAAATGTGGGTAGAGAAGGAAGACAGTGTACACTTTTTTTGTTGTTCATTTGTTTCTTAGAATAAAAATTTGGTATCAGTTTTAAAAGCTTAGTATAACCATAGAATATTTTTGTGAGCTTCATGGTAACCACAAAGCAAATACCTGTGACGGATACACTGTAAATAAAAAGCAGCAAATTAAAATATGCTAAGAGAAATCATTTAATTACACGAGAAGCCAATAAGAATAAAAGACAGGAAGAGATGAGTTAAACAACAAAAACAAAACAAGTAACAATATGTGCCAGACCAGCTCAGCTGAGGAGAACCCAACCCAGGTGGCACTGAAGGAATTAAGAAACAAAGAGATAGAGTGCAAAAGGTGGGTTCAGAGTAGGGCATCAGGGTCTCACAGCATTTCCAGCTGAGAGCCCAGAGCAGACTCTGACCCACGTATTTATTCTTTACATTCCAGTGACAAGTTAACAAGTGGATGCTCTTTGCTCTTTCATAGGTTAAAGATAAACTAACCAGGCAGCTAGTGTATGTTTACTATAGGTAAAAGATAAGCTAGAAAGCACTCTTTACGAGGGAACAAAAGAAAGAGTCACATATCCTGTGTTCAAATAACTAATTCATTTGGTATGAGACATATTCATATTGGCTACTGTTTTATAACACTTTGAGCAGTATTCTGCTTTAGGGGGCAGTTTTCCGCATTGAAGCGCTGACTAGGTTTTCCTTGCAGCAGCTCTCAGCAAACAATATGATTTATTACACATATCAGAATGTGCTCTCAACAAATAGGGAAGCAGTAAGGGTTTACATATCAATAACAACTTTGAATATAAATTGACTAAATTATCCAATTAAAAGACATAATAGTAGCTGAACAAATTTTTAAAAAGACCCAAATAATTGCCATGTACAAGAACTCACTCCACCTATAAAAGTACACATAGACTGAAAGTGAAGAGATAGAACAAGGTATTCTATGAGAAAAGAAACCAAATGTGAGCAGGGATAGCTATGCTTCTATAAGTAAAACAGACTTCAGGTCCAAAAGAGTAAAATACAAAGAAGGCAATTATACAACAAGAAATGGGTCAATTAAACAAGAGGCTATAGCATAGTAAATATACCCAACACCAAACCACAAAAATATATAAAGCAAATACTGATAAACCTAAAGGGAGAAATGAACTGCAATATAATTCAGCATCCCACTTTTGACAATGGACACATTATACAGGCAGAAAATAAAGTAACATTGCAATTAAACAATATTCTAGACCACATAAACCTATTAGACATTTACAGAACATTTTATGTAACTTCTGCATAATATACATTCTTCTTATAAACACATGAAACACTCTCCAGGATAGACCATACTTGAGGTCACAAAACAAGGCTCAACACATTTTAAAAAGTTGAAATCATATCAAGTATCTTTTGTGACCACAATGAAATAAAACTAAAAAACAATAATGTATCAATCCATTCTCATGCTGCTAATAAAGACATACCTGAGATAATTTACAAAGAAAAAATGTTTAATTGACTCAAAGTTCACCATGGCTTGGGAGGCCTCAGGGAACGTACAATTATGGCAGAAGCAGAAGCAAACACATCCTCTGCACATGGTGTCAGAAAGGAGAAGGGGGAATACACCAAAGTGGGAAGTGCCTTACAAAACCATCAGATCTCCTGAGAAATAACTCACTATCAAGAGAACAGGATGGGGAAAATCACCACCATGATTCAATTATCTCCACCTTGTCCCTCTCATGACATGTGAAAATTATGGAAACTACAATTCAAAATGAGATTAGGTGGGGACACAGCCAAACCATATCAGATAACAAGAAAAACTTTGGAAACCCTATAAATACATAGAAATTAAGCAACATGTTCCTGAATAATCAATGGGTCAATGAAGAAATTAAGAAAATCTAAAAAGTGTTTGAAACAGATAAAAATGGAAATGCAATATACCAGAACTTATGGAATACAGCAAAAGTAGTACTAATATGGAACTTTACAGCAACAGAAGTCCACATCAAAGAAATAGACCTCAATTAATCAACTTAAGCATGCAATCTAAAGAGGGAGAAAAGCAAGAACAATCAAAATTCCAAACCAGTAGAAGAAAAAATTTATCAAGATCAGAAGAGAAATAAGGAGAGATCAGAAATAATATAAAACATCAATGCAATGAAAAGTTGGTATTTGAAAAGATAAAAATTTGACAAAATTTAGCTACTATAAGAAAAAAAGAGAAGACCCAAATAAAATCAAAGATGAAAAAGGAAACATTAAAATTGATACAACAGAAATTAAAAAGATCATTAGAGGCTATTAAAAATAACTATATGCCAACAAATTTGAAAATCTAGAAGAAATTGACAAATTTCTGGACATATGCAACCTACCTAGATTGACTTAAGAATAGAGAACTTTAACAAACCAATGATGAGTAATGAGATCATGTCATCATAAAAAGTCTGCTATCAGAGAAAAGCTCAACACCTTATTACATCACTGCTAAATTTTACCAAAATTTTAAAAAAGAAATAATACAAATTCTACTGAAACCCTTGAAAAAAGAAAAAGAAAGAAAGTGGGAGAATACTTCCAACCTAATTCTTTGAGGTTAGATTTACCTTGATTCCAAAACCAAAGAAGAACACAAGAGAAAAAAATGTAGGGCAGTATCACCGAAGAATATTCATGCAAAAATCCTCAACAAATAGTAGCAAACCAAATTCAACAGCACATTACAAAGATCATTTACCACAATCAAGTGGGATTTGTCCCAAGGATGCAAAGATGGTGCAATATATGCAAATCAATAAATAGTGTATATCACATTAATAGAACCAAGAACAAAAACTATATGATCATTTCAACAGATGCTGAAAATTCATCTGATAAAAACTAATATCTTTTCATGACTAAAATCAACATTGAAAATTAAAAAAATATATCAACATAGTAAAGGCTATATATGATTAGCCCACAGCTAATATCATACTTAACAGGGAAAAATTAAAAGCCTTTCCACTAAAATCTGTAACAAAACAAGGATGTCCAGTTTCACCATTTTAATTCAACAGACGATAAATAAAGGGAATGCAAATTGGAAATAAAAAAGTCAAATTATCCTTGTTTTCAGATGCTATGATCTTGTATTTAGAATAACCTAGAACCCACCAAAATACTTTTATAACATATCAACAAATTTAGGAATATTGCAGGATTCAAAATCAATATGTAACAGGCAGTAGTGCCAGGCATGCTGGCTCATGCCTGTAATCCCAGCACTTTGGGAGGCCAAGGCAAGAGGTCATGAGGTCAGGAGACCATTTCACCGACCATGGTGAAACCCTGTCTCTACTAAAAATACAAAAATTAGCCTGGCATGGTAGCGTGTGCCTGCAGTCCCAGCTACTCAGGAGGCTGAGGCAGGAGAATTGCTTGAATTCAGGAGGCAGAGGTTGCAGTGAGCCAAGATTGAGCCACTGCACTCCAGCCTGGGCGACAGAGTGAGACTCTGTCTCAAAAAAAAAAAAAAAAAAAAAAAAAGAGGCAGTAGTATTTCTATATTCTAATAATAATTAGCCTGAAAATGAAATCAAGAAAAAAATTCCATTTATACCAGCTACAAAAAATTAAATGCCTAGAGAAAAAATTAACTAAATCAGTGAAAGAGTTTTACAAAGAAAATTATAAACATGGAAAATAAATTGAAGATGACACAAAAACATGGAAATATATCTCATCTTTATAGAATGGAAAAATAAATATTGTTAAGATGCCTTTATTATCCAAAGCAATAAACAGATTTAATCCAATCCCTATCAAAATACCAATAAAATTTTTTACAGAAATAAAAAAAATCCTAAATTTTTTATGGATCTAGAAAAGCTCCCAACTAGCTAAAGCAATACTGAGCAACATGAACAAAGCTGGAGGCAACACACTACCTGATTTCAGAATATACTACAAAGATAGAACATCCAAATCAGCCTGGCATTTTAATAAAACAGACATACAGAGTCTTACAGACTAATGAACCAGCACAGAGAACCCAGAAATAAATCTGCACACTTATAGCCAACTAACATTTGACAAAGTCATGAAAAACTTTTATTAGTGGAAAGGACAGTCTCTTTAAGAAATGGTACTGGGAAATTGGGTATCAATATATATAAGAATGAAAATAGATACCTATCTTTTATTATATATAAAAATTAACTCAAAATTGATTAAAGACTTAAATTTAAGATGTGAAACTGAAGCCAGCAGAAGAGAACACTGAGGAAATACTATAGGATATTAGTCTGGGCAAAGATTTTTGGGGGTAGGACCTCAAAACAAAAATAGATGAATGGGATTACATCAAACGGAAAAGCTTTTACACAGCAAATGAAATGAATAACAAAGTGAAGTGACATCTTACAGAATGGGAGAAAATATTTGCAAATTATGTATCAGACAAGGGATTAATGACCATAATATGTAAGGTGCTCAAACAACTCAAAGTGAAAAAAACTAATTTGATTAAAAATTGACAAAAGACCTGAATAGACGTGTCAAAAGACATACAAACGACCAACTGGTATATGAAAAATGCTCACCATATGAATCATCAGAGAAATGCAAATCAGAACCATGATGAGATACTGTCTCATTCTAGTAAGAATGGTCTATTATCAAAAAGACAAAAGAAATGCTTGTGAGGGTGTGAAAAAAGGGAACACTCGTACAATGTGGTTGGGAGTATAAACAGTATAGCCACTATGGAAAACGATATGCAGGTTCCTCAGAAACTATACATAGAACTACCAGGTAATCCAGCAATCCCAGTGTTAGGTATACAGTTTAAAAAATTAAAGCAGATTGTTGAAGAGATATCTGTGCTCCTATGCTTATTATAGCACTATTTACAATAGCCAAGATCTGGAATAAACCTACATGTCCATCAATGAATAAATGGGTATTAGAACATGTGCTATATATACACAATAGACTATTATTCAGCCATAAAAGAATGACATCCTGTCACATGCAGCAACATGAATGTAACTGGAAGACATTATGCAAGTGAAGTAAGTCAGGCACAGAAAGAGAAATATCACATGTTCTCACTCATATATGAGAACTATAAAAGTATCTCATAGGCGTAGAGAGTTGAATCGTGGTTAAATGAGGCTGGGAAGGGAAGGGGAAAGGCACGAGTGAACAGAAGTTGGGTAATATGTGCAGAAATACAGTTAGGCAGAAATAATAAGTTCTAATATTCAATAGTAGAGAAATTACAGTTAATAATTTATTCCACAATTCAAAATAGGTATAAGAGAAGAATTACAATTTTTCATCACAAAAATAAGTGTTTGAGCTAATGGTTACTTCAATTACTCTGATTTGATCATTACATATTATATACACATATCAAAATATCAAAAATATACCTGCCCCCCAAAATATGTATAACTATATCAATCAAAAAAATGCCAAAAAAGCAGAGATGAGGGTTGCCAATCAGTATAGTCTTTTCTTTTTGAAATTTATCCTTTTTAATTTTTGTTGGTACATAGTAGGTATATATATTTGTGGGGTACGTAAGATGTTTTAATACAGGCATACAATTTGAAAGAAGCACATGGGTAATGGAGTATCCACCCCTCAAGTATTTATCTTTTGAGTTACAAACAATCACATTATACTCTTTAAATTATTTTAAAATGTACAATTAAGTTACTATTGACTATATTCACCTTGTTGTGCTATCAAATAGGTGTTAGTCATTCTATTTTTTGTACCCATTAACTATTCTTACCTTTACCCCAGCCCCCACTACCCCACTTCCCAGCATCTAGTAACCATTCTTCTACTCTCTATATTCATGGGTTTAATTGTTCGATTTTTAGATCCCACAAATAAATGAGAACATGCAATGTTTGTCTTTCTGTGTCTGGCTTATTTCACTTAATGGAATAATCTCCAGTTCCTTCCATATTGTTGCAATAGGCTGGATCTTATTGTTTTCATGGTTTAATAGTACTCCATTGTGCATATGTGCCACATTTTCTTTATTTGTTCAACTGTTGATGGGCACTTAGATTGCTTCCAATTCTTAGCTATTTTAAACAGTGCTGCAATAAACATAGGAGTGCAGATATCTCTACTATATACTGATTTTCTTTCTCATGGGTATATACCCAGCAGTGAGATAGCTGGATGATATGGTAGCTCAATTTTTAGTATTTTTGAGGAAACTCCAAATTGGTCTCCAGAGTGATTGTCCTAATTTACATGCCCATCAACAGTGTACAAGTGTTCCCATTGCCTTACATCTTCACCAGGATTTGTTATTGTCTGTCTTTTGGATATAAACCATTTTAATTTGGTGAGATAATATCTCAATGTTGTTTTGATTTGCATTTCTCTCATGACCGATAATGCTGAGCTTTTCATATGATTGTCATTTGTATGTCTTCTTTTAAGAAATGTCTATTCAAATCAATATGCTTCTTTCCTAAAAATTACCAGAAAAAAGAAAAGTAACATAATTCAAAACAAGAAGAAATAAGGAAATAATAAAGATATTATAAATTAGTAAAACTGAAACAAAAATGGAGGAAGTAAAGACAACAAAAGTTAAATCTTCAAAAACTTCAGTAAATATGATAAACAAAAAGAGAGATGACACAAATAACCAACATCATGAATGAAACAGGACATATTACTATATAACCAGCCATCATTAAAAGGAAAAATACCAACAATGTTACATTCATAAATTTGATATTATAGATGAAATTGATCAATGGCTCAAAAACTACCCAAAAACTCAACCAACATGAAGTAGACGATCAGAGTAGCTCTATAACGATTAACAAAATTGAATTCGGAATTTTTAAATTTTAATTTAACTTAATTGTTTTTGTTTTTGTTTTTTATTATACTTTAAGTTCTGAGGTACATGTTCAGAATGCAGGTTTGTTACATAGGTATACACGTGCCATAGTGGTTTGCTGTATGCATTGTCCCGTCATTAACATTAGGTATTTCTCCTAACGCTATCCCTATCTCTATCACCCCATCCCCTGCTATCCCTCCCCTAGCTCCCCACCCCATGACAGACCCAGGTAATTCAGAATTTAAAGTTACCTGAAAACAAACTCTTCAGTCTCTGGTGGCTTCATTGTAGAATTTTACAATACAGGTAAAGAAGAATTAATACCAATTATACACAATCTCCTTTTTCCAGGATACAGACAAGGAAGAAACACTACCAAACTCACTTATGAGGTCAGTGTTAATCCAACCCAAATCAGACAAAAACAGGTATTTAAAAAAAAACATACAAACTTATATCTCTTCTATGTAAAAATCTCAGTTAAATCAAGCCTAATCCCACAATGTATAAATTGAATTATACACCAAGATCAAGCAAGTACAAATTATTCTAAGGATGCTAGTCAGGTACAATGATCTAAGATCAAATAATATAATTCACCATACCAACAAGCTAAAGTAAAATCATATGCTCATATCTGTTGACACAGAGCCTATGATAAATTCCAATACCTATTCATGATATGTATTCTCAGAAACCTGGGAACAGAAACAAACTTTATCAATTTCATAGAGCATCTGCAAAAAACTGGAGCTATCATCATACTCAAAGGTGAAATACAATGTTTCCCCGCTAGGATCAGAACAAGGCAAGGGTGTCTGTTCTTTTACTCTCACTCATAACAGTACTGGAAATTCTAGTCAGCAGAATAAGGCAAGAAAAAGGAACAAAATACATATTGATGATAAGACAAAAAGTAAAAATATCCCTATTTTCAGATGACTTGACTGTCTGCATGGAAAGTCCCAGTGAATATATCTATGTAAAATCTGCCTCGAACAAATCAATAAGTTCATCAGGGTCATAGAATACAAGATCAATACTCAAAAATCAATTTTTTTGTATACTAAAAATGAACATGTGGAAATCATAAACAGAATATCATTTATAATTGCTTTAAAAAGTGAATTTTTTATGTATAAACTTAGCAAAATGTATAGAATCTATAATTAGGAATATTTATCATGTTCATGACTTGTAAGACTCAACACAGTGAAAATGTTAATTCTCCATAAACTGATCTACACATTTAACACAATCTCTTCCTATAAAAGTTCCAGTAATTATTTTTGTATAGACAAGGTTATTCTAAAATATATGTGGAAATGTGAATAACTTTAACTATTTAAAACAATTTTTAAAAAATGAAGTGGGAGGAAGCATTATTCCCAATGCTAAGGCTTACATAGCTAACGTAAGCAAGAGTGCAGTACTGGTGACAGGATGAACACACGGATTAATCTAACAGTATAGAGAACCCAGAAATAGATCCACATAAATATCCTCAATGTATTTTTCACAAAGATACATCAGCAATTCAATGGAGGAAGAAAATAATTTTCAATAGATTGTGCTGGAGCATTTGGACATCCATCGGTCAAAAAAGTAAACTTCTATCTAAACCTTATATCGTATTTTTTTATTATTTTGTTATTTTTTATTATTTTTTGTATTTTTATTTTATATAGAGAAAGGGTTTCACCATGTTGGACAGGCTGGTCTCAAACTCCTGACCTATGGTGATCCACCCACCTAGGCCTCCAAAAGTGCTGGGACTACAGGCATGAGACATCACTCCCGGTCCTATCTTATTTTTTTTTTAAATGAAATGAATCATGGAATTTAATGTAAAAACATGAAATCATGAAACATTTTTTAAAATGGAGAAAAATCTTCAGGATTTAGAACTAGGCAAAGAGTTGTTAGACTTCAAGCCAAAAGCATGGTCCATAAAAGGAACAATTGAAAAATTTTAGATTTTATAAAACTAATTTTCAAAATGTCCTCCAAAAGTTCTTGTGAACAGGATGAAAAGAGAAGCTACTGATTGGGGGAAAAAAAGAAGTACAACCTTCATATCTGACAAAACACTACTACTTCCAATATATAAAGAATTCTCAAAAGAGGCAGAACATGATGGCAAAAGAGAAGCCTCCACCAATCATTCCCAGTGATAGAAAACCAACTTAACAACTATATATAAAGAAAAAAATACAACTTTGTAAGAAACAAAAATCAGGTAAACATTCACAGTACACCTGGTTTTAACTTCTTGTTGTTGAAAGAGGCACTGAAGAGATAGAAAAAGCAGTCCTGAATCAAATCACCCCTTCCGCACCTACCAGTGGACACAGTATGATATGGAGAGCATCTCTGGGTGCTGGGGGATGGAGAGCATAGTAGTTATGAGGCATTGAACTTAGCATTGTCCTGTTAAAGCAGAAAGAAAAACTGAACCAAATTCAGTTAATGCCTGCGCAAGAAGAGAGCATTTAAACAAGCCCTAACAAGAAGGAAATCGCCTATCACAATGGTCTGACCTTGAGTTTCCATAAACCTCACCACCTAAGGTGAAAATTCATTGTGTCTCTAAATAAAATTAAAAGGCAACCTAGACCATAAAGACCATGACTCTTAGATGAGTCCTAGAGCTAGGACCACAGACACTGGACTAGGGTGGGGCATGCAACCTACTGAGACACCGGATGAGGCAGTTAAGGGAGTGCTGGCATCACTTTTCCCTTAACCCCAGTATATACAGCTTGTGGCTCCAGAAAAGTCCCCTTCCTTCTGCTTCAGGAGAGGAGAGGGAAGAGTGGTGAGGACTTTGTCTTGCATTCTGGACACCAGCTCAATCAGAACAACATAGGACACTGGTCAGAGTAGTGAGGCCCCCATTCCAGGCCATAGCCCCCAGATCACATTTCTAGAAACATGCTGGGCCAGAGGTGTACCTGATGCCTAGAAGGGAAGCACCTAGTTTTGGCAGCATTCATTACCCACTAGCTGAAGAAAACTTGGAACCAAAATAACTAAAAGTGATTCACAGATACTACATTAAGGAGCTTGGGTGAGCCTCTAAGGCTTGTTGGCTTCAGGTATCAGCATGGCCAGAGTGGGGTAGAGGACCAACTGGGTCCCTGAGGGTCCCTGATTCCAGGACTTGACCCTTGGATGACACTTATGGACCTACCCTGGGCCAGCGAGGAGCCACTGCACTGAAGTTTGAGTCCCGGGTCCGGCAGCACTCACCACAACCTAACTTAAGAGCCATTGGGCCTTAAGGGAATATCAGCAGTAGTCTGGAAGTACTCCTCATGGTCTGTGGTGGTGATGGCTGCAGGTTGAGGCTCCTCTGCCTTTGGAAAGTAGAGAAAATGTGGGAAGGACTACATCTTATGGTCTGAGTGCTGGTTCAGCCACAGTAAAATAGAACATCATGTAGACTTTTAAGATTTTTGACTCAAGACCTTGACTCCCGAATGGCACTTCTGGACTGCCCAGGGAATGGGTAACATCACCGCCCTGAAGGGAAAAACATAGGCTTGACTGGCTTTTCCACCTGCTGATTGTAGAGAACTAGGTCTTTGAGCGAATACAGGCAGTAGACAAAGGGTGGTTATAGCAGGCCTTGGGTGAGACCCAGTGCTGTGCTGGCTTCCGGTCTGACCCAGTACAGTCATAGTGGTACTGGTCACAGGAGCATTTGTTCCACTCTGCCGCCAGCTTTAGGTGGCTAAGAGCAGAGAGACAGATTCTGTATATTTGAGAAAAAGTAAAGAAAGAGAAAAAGATCTCCACCTGGTAATCACAAAAATTCTCCTTGATTTTGTCCAAGACGATCAAGGTGGTACCTCTACCAATCTGCTAAAACAATAGTATTCCTGGGCTTATGGCGTCTCCTTAAGCAGACACAGCTTAAACCACAACATCAAAGTTTCTTTAAATATCTGGAAAGCCTTTACAAGAAGGAAGGGAATAAACAAGCCCAGACTGAAAAGACTACCATAAATAACTCTTCATTCAATGTCCAGACACAGAAGGACATCTACTAGTATCAACACCATCCAGGAAAACATTGACCTCACCAAATGAACTAAATCAGTCACTAGGGACCAATCCTTCAGAAACAGAGATATGTGACCTTTCAGACAGAAAATTAAAAATAGCTATGTTGAGGAAACTCAAATAAATGCAAGAGGAAACTCAAGTGCAAGAAAACACAGAGAACGAATAGAACCTTCAGAATTATATCAGACAAACATTGTAAATAAAATTGCAATAATTTAAAGGGAATAATTTAAATATGCAGTTGGCATACTAAAGAATGCATGAGTTCTTTAATAGCAGAATAGATCATGCAGAGGAAATAATTAGTGAGACTGAAGACAGGCTATTTGAAAATACACAGAGGAGACAAAAAGTGTGTGTGTGTGTGTGTGTGTGCATACACATATACATACACACACACACACACACACACACACACACACATATATATATCTAGCACACCTATAGGATCTAGAAAATAGTCTTGAAAGGGCAAATAGAGGTGTGGCCTTAAAGAAGAGGTAAAGTAAGAGATAAGGGTAGAAAGTTTATTTAAAGTTTTAATAACAGAAAGCTTCAAACCTAGGGAAAGATATCAATATCCAAGTTCAAGAAGGTCATAAAATGCCAAATAGATTTAACCCAAAGAATATTACCTACGACATTTAAGAATAAAACTCTCAAAGGTCAATCATAAAGAAAGGATCCTACTTGCAGCAAGAGAAAAGAAATGACATACAATAGAGCTCCAATACATCTGGAAACATACTTTTTAGTGGAAATCTTACAGGCCAGGAGAGAATAGCATGACATATTTGAAGTTCTGAATGGAAAACAACAACAACAACAACAAAAACCATTACCCTAGAATACTATATTTGCCAAAAACTCTCCTTCAGACATGAAAGAGACATAGTTTCCCAGATGAACAAAATCTGATGGATTCCATAAATGCCAGACATGTCCTACAAGAAATGCTGAAGAGAGTATTTCAAACAGAAAGAAAAGAATGTTAATGAGCAAAGAGAAATCACCTGAAGGTATAATACTCAATGGTAGTGTTAAGCAGAAAACACAAAAAAAACACAGATTATTATTGCACTGTATCTGTGGTGTAAAAACCATTCTTATCCTAAGGATAAGTACTAAATGATGAACCAATCAAAAGTAATACCTATGAATTTTTAAGACATAGGCAGTACAATAAGGTATAAATAGAAACAACTAAAGTCAAAAAGTAGGGGGAAAGTTAATATTTAGAGGTTTTTTTAGTAGTTTTCATTTTGCTTGTTTCTTTATGCAAACAGTGTTAAGTTGTTATCGGGTTAAAATAATGAGTTTTAGAATGGTATTTCCAAGCCTTGTGGTAACCCTTGACCAAAAAACCTGCAATGGACACAGAAAAAATAAAAACTAAATCATATCTCCAGAGAAAATCAGTCACTAAAGAAATACAAGAACAAAAGAAGATCACAAGACTACCAGCAAACAAATAACAAAATGACAGGAGTTAACTCCTTAATCATCAACACTGTTATTCAACATACTGCTAGAAGTCCTAGCTAGAGCCATTAGACAAGAAAAAGAAAGTGCATACAAATTGGAAAGGAAGAAGTCAAATTATCCCTGTTTGCTGATGATATGATCTTATATTTGTAAAAACTTAAGATTCCACAAGAAAACTATTAGAACTGATAAATTCAAAAAAGTTGCAGGATACAAAACCAACATACAAAAATCAGTAGCATTTCTGTATGCCAACAGTGAACACACAAACACACACAAAGAAAAAAGTAACTTCATTTGCAATAGCAACACAAAATATTAAATATTTAGGAATTAACCAAAGAAGTGAAAGATATCTGAAATGGAAACTATAAAACCCTGACGAAAGAAACAGGACATCACCAAATGGAAAAAAAAAAAAAAAAAAAAACTTACAGGATCACAGGGTCTCACAATTGGCTTTCTGAAAGCTCAGGAGCAAGGAGAGCCACTTTGATTTCCAAAACTGAAGAACTTGGAGTCTGATGTTCCATGGCAGGAAGCATCTAGCATGGGAGGAAGATGTAGGCTGGGAAGCTAGGCCCAACCACCTTTTTACATTTTTCTGCATATTTTATCAAAGCTGATTAGATTGTACCCACCAGATTAAGGGAGGATCTGCCTTCCCAAGCCCACTTACTCAAATGTTAATCTCTTTCAGTAATACCCACACAGACACACCCAGAATTAATACTTTCTATCCTTCAATCCAATCAAGTTGACACTCAGTATTAGCCATCACATGTACTATATAATTCCTTTTAATTAATACTCTTGAAAAGCAATGGAACAGTTCTATATTTTGATTATGGTGATTGTTACTCAATGCCACATATATATTAAAATTGAATAGATTATATACACATATGAAAATGAATCCTTTTGAAAATGATGAAATCTGAATTATTTCTGTGTATTTTTCTAATATTAATTTCTTGGTTCAATGTAATTACACAAGCCCTTAATATTTGAACTAGATGAAGGATGCATAGGACCATTCCAAACATTTTTGCAACATTGGGTCAATCTATAATTAACTCAAAGTTGAAACAATATATGAGGTTAGGCAATTGCAAGGTATTGATGGAATTCTTATAGTATACTCCAAAGCCGTCTGTGTCTGAGATCTGGATTTGCCCATGGCTAGCAACAGGCCTAATTAATTTACTTTGTAAATTTTCTTTTACTTTCCTTTTTTTCCTTCTGGAGGCAGTTATTTTCATGATGGAAGAATTTTATATTTATGCAGTTGTACAATTTTAATTTTTTCTGCAAGAAAAAGTGTCATGTATGAAATAAACCAAAGTCACTTGTTTGAAAATACATATTTGAACTTAAAACAAAAGAAGAAGGTGCAACATGGAGGAACAAAGATTTTTGGAAACACTGTGAAGAACTGAAAATGATGCAAAGACTAGGAAAGTCAAGAAAAAACTTCTGGTATGAATTATGATGGGTATCCTATAATCTCCAACAAAAAAGGAGGTTAAAATCATCGAAATTTCTCTCAGCCCAAACATTTTTACTTTAGGTTAAATTCATTGGAGAATTTTTTTTCTCATTTATATCTATGTCCACTTTCAACAAGTCAACATGAAAACAAAATTGCTAATGTTGCCAGACCACATGCTTTATGTAAATAAATAGCGACATCTTTTCCACATGAAGCTGGTCATGCTGAAAAATTGATTAATAGACACTGATGTGTACATTCAAAGTGATAAAGAGAGATAAAAGTATTCTCTGGCTAATTCATGACAAAACACTTATTTGCCACTGGAATCTGGCTTTTCAAGGTTAATATATTGAAAGGATTGAAATGTTTATAGATAACAGTCATTTTAATTTTTGTTTCATTTTACACTTATAGAAAAATCTTAATTATCTTACCTCAGATGACTGAAGCCTTTAAATTTATAGACATTATCTTTCTAAAGCAATTCAAGCCATTTCAGTAAGTGTTTGAGGTATTCTAAACTCCAGAGGTGATTAGATTATGATGAATTGCTAGAGTATGTGCAGCAAGGGAAAGGATAAATGAAACCAATAACAGAGTTCAAAATTCAGTTTTTAATTGCATTGAAAAATATTGTAGTATTTTCAGTAATCGTAAACAAAAGGAAAAAATATCTTTTAAAGAATTTTTATTTGGTGATTTAGGAAACACTGCTATATCTGGAGGAATACATTTCATTCTCTATTTATTTATGCTAATTTCACTTATGGGTATGTTTGCCTTTCTTATGCCAAATGGCATGACGTGTTTTTAGTGTCTTTTCTTTCTCTCTCTCCCTCTCACTTTTTCTCTTTCTCACTTTAAGAATTAAACATTAAGGAACAATTTATTATTCTGTGGCAAAAGATATACCTAAGCAAAGCAGAAAGTATCATTTAAGCACTATTGCTGTGGATGAAAACATGAGGCCAGTAATATTGTCTATTTAGAACTTTTCTCTTAGTTATCCTTTTCAAGTCCAATAGGCTTACATGCTAAGCTGTGACTGGTTTTTCAAATATTGCTCTTGATAATGGCTGTTAGACAAAAGTTCTGAATCTGAAATATTATATGAAACAGGATAGTAGAAGGAAATAAAAAAATCTTTGCTGGGCATCTCTGTCTGTTCACAGGCAGCTCAAAATAAGCACAGCCTATACAGAATTCCATTATTCATACTACCAACATGCTTTTTGTTTTTCCTATTCTGATTAATTGTTCCAAATTTTTTGCAGGTCCTAAATTAGACATTTTAAATGATTGGTTCTCCACCATGGCAGTACACTAAAATAATCCAGATAATTTACCTTTAATTAATAGACTTTATAAAGAATAGTTTACATTTATAGAAAAATTGATAGGAAGGTCCAGAACTTTATATATCGTCTCTCCCCCGCAGAGAGTTTCTCTCATTATTTACATATTATACTACAGTGGTACGATTGTTATAATTGATAAACCAATATTGATATGTTATTATTGACTAAATTCCATAATCTACATTAGGACTCACTCTTTGTGCTTTATACTCTACAGATTTTGACAAATGTCAAAAACATGTAATGACATGTGTCCATCATTTCTGTATCATACAGAATAGTTGCAGTGACTTCAAAATTCCCTGGCTTTACACACTCATCCCTCTGTATGTTTCCCAAAACCCCTAGCAACCACTGACCTTTTTACCCGCTTCACAAGTTTCCCGTGTTCATATGTCATATAATTGAAATCACAGAGTATGTTCCTTTTTCAAGTTGGCATCTTTCACTTAGCAATATGCTTTTAAGGTTCCTCCATGACTTTTTACGGCTTGAAAGATCATTAATTATTTCTCTTAATAATGATCCATTGTACAGATGTACCACAGTTTATTGATCCAACTATTGAAGGACATTTTGATTGCTTTCACATTTTGACAGTTATGAAAAAGGTTTTAATAAATGTTTTTATGCAAGCTTTTGTGTAGACATATATTTTTAACTAACCAAGGATGGAAACTGCTGAACTGTATGGTAAGAGTATGTTTAGTTTTGTTAGAACCTGCCAAACTGTCTTCTAAAGTTGCTATAATATTTTGCTGTCCCATCAGCAAAGAATGAGAGTTTCTGTTGCTCCATTTCTACACCAGCATTTGCTGTTAATGTTTTGATCTTTAAATATTCTATTTAATTGAACAATTTAGTCAATTTACATTCAATGTTATTATTGAAAAGTAAAAACATACTCTTGTCATTTTATTTGTTTTATGGTTGTTTTGTGGTCTTCTCTTCCTTGTTTCTTTCTCTCCTATCTTCCTTTTAGTAAAGATGATTCTCTTGGATAATCTAATTTGGTTTCCTTTTTTCATTTTTTTGTGAATCCATTGTATGTTTTTTAGTTCAAGTTTACTATGAAGCTTGCAAAAATATTTATTAATATTTTTTAAAATGACAACTTAAACCTGATTGTATAAACAAGCAAATAAACTAATAAATAAGCAAAGACAAAACTGTTAATATTCTACACTACAACTTGATCCCCCAATTTTTAATGTATTCTTGTTTCTATTTATATCTTATTATTGTTTATGTCTTGAAAAGTTTTGTAATTATTTTATATAATTTCATCTTTTGATTTTTTTCTACCAAAGATATGAGTAGTTCATATGCCAAAATTACAGTGTTACACAATTCTATTATTCTATGTTCTTACTATTACCAGTGAATTTTGTATCTTCAGATGATTTCCTCTTATTGCTCGTTAATATACTTTTATTTCACATTGAAGAACTCCCTTTAGCATTTCTTACAGGACAGGTCTGGTGTTGATGAAATTCACCAGCTTTCATTTGTCTGAGAGAATCACTATTTCTCCTTTATGCTTGAAGGATATTTTTGCTGGATAAATTATTCTAACAAATTGTTGTAACAAAAATCCTTTAGCACTTATAATATGTCATGCCACTCTCTCATGGCCAGTAAAGTTTCTACTGCCTGTTGCAAGACATGTCAGAGCTCTTTGGATGCTATTATTTTCTCTTGATGCCTTTATGATTCTTTCTTTATCCTTGACCTTTGGGAATTTGACTACTAAATGCCTTGAGGTGATCTTTGGGTTAAATCTGCTTAGTGTTCTATAACTTCCCTGTACATGAATATTGATTGATGCCTTTTATTAGATCTGGGAAGTGTTCCCTCATTATTTCTTTGAATAAATTTTCTACACTGATCTCTCTCTACCCCCTCTTTAAGGGTAATACCTCTTAGATTTGCCCTTTTGAGGCTATTTTCTACATACTGTAGGTATGCTTTATTATTTTTTAATTTTTATTCTGTGACTGTATTTTAAAATAGCCTGTCTTCAAGCTCATGATTTCTTTCTTCTGCTTTATCATTTTTGCTGTTAGGAGACTCTGATATATTGTTTGGTATGTCAGTTTAATTTTTCAGCTCTAGAATCTCTGTTTAATTATTTTTAATTGTTTCAATCTCTTTGTTAAATCTATCTGATAGGATTCTGAATGTCTTCTTTGTGTTATCTGAAATTTTGTTGAGCTTCCTCCAAACAGCTATTTTGATTTCTTCATCTTAAAAGTCACATATCTCTTTCTCTCTGGGACTATTCCCCTGGTACTTTATTTAGTTCATTTGGTTAAGTCATGTATTTCTGGATGGTCTTGATGCTTGTTGACATTTGTCAGTGTCTGGGTGTTGAAGAGTTAGGTGCTTAGTTCGGTCTTAACAGTCTGAGCTTATTTGTATCCATCCTTCTTGGGAAGGCTTTCAAATATTCAAAGGGAAATGGGTATTGTGATCTAAGTCTTTGGTCACTGCTGCTGTGTCTGTATTAGGTGGCACCCCAAGCACAGTAATGTTGTGTCTCTTGCAGACTCACAGAGGGACCACCTAGGTGGTCTTGGGTAAGATCCAGAAGAATTACCTGGATTACCAGGCAGAGACTCTTGTTCTCTTCTCTTACTTTCTCATGAACAAATGGAGTCTGTCTGTCCTGAGCTGCCTGGAACTACAGGAGAGATGATACAAGAAGCCCTGTGGCCACCACCACTAGGACTGTGTTGGCTCAGACCTGAAGCCAGCACAGCACTGGATCTTGCCCCAGAACTGTGGTGACCACTGCCTGGCTACTGCCTATATACACTCCAAGGCCCAAGGGCTCTACAATTAGCAGGTAAAAAGTCTAGCCAGGAGTGTGTCCTTCTCCTCAGGACTGCATATTCCTCCAGCCCTGGGCTGGTCCATAGATGTTGTCTGGGGGACAGGGACTGGAGTCAGGGACCTTAGGAATCTACCTGGTGCTCTACTCTGCAGCAACTGAGCTGGTACCCAAGCTGCAAGACAAAGTCTTTCCCACTATTCCCTTTTGTTTTTGCTTAAGCAAAGGAGACTCTCTCCATGGGTACCACCATACCAGGTTCATGGTGAGTACTGCCTATCTACTGCCAATATTTACTCAAAGTCCAGAGGTTCTTCAGTCAGCTTGTGGTGAATGCTATCAGGCCCAAGTCTCTCCCTTCCAGGAGGTGGTCTCTTCTGAGGCCCAAGACAGTTCCAAAAATGCCATCCAGGAGCCAGAGCCAAAAACTGGGACTCCGGGAGCCTGCCAGGTACCCTACCATACTGTGACCAAGCTGGTATACAAGCTACAAGACAAATTCCCTTTTACTCTTTCCTCCTTCCCTCAAGTAGAAGGAGTTTCTCCCTGCAGCCACCACAGCTGATAATACGCTGGGCCACACTTGTGTCTAGTTTGATTCTGACTTTCACCGAAGGCCAATGGGAAGTAGTGCCTAGATAACACTGTTGCTTATTCAGAGCCCAAGGGCTCTTTAGTCAGCAGGCAATTAATCCTGCCTGTACTGAGTCCTTTTCTTCAAGGCTCCAGGTTCTATTCTGGCCCAAACTGTGTCTAAAAATGTCATCTAGGAGCTGGGGCCTGGCATGTGGGCCTCAAGACTCTGCTTTTTGCCTTATTGTACTGTGTCTTAGCTGGTATAAAAGTTGCAACACAAAGTTCTCTTTTCTCTCTCTTCTCCTCAAGAAGGAAGGAATGTCTCCTGGAGCTGCAATCTTCACTGCCTGGTTTTGAGGGTGGGGTAATGGAAGCACTCACTTGGCCATCCCAGATGGCATCTCATTAGGTTACATATCCCCCTAGTCCACTTGCTCTGATCCCAGAACAGCATAAGGACTTGCTCAGAAATTGCAGTTCTTGTGACCTAGGCTGTCTTTCAAGTTTCTTTAGGAGCCCAGAGAAGTTTAACCAATGATGGTGGAGTTGCTGGAATTCAGGCTCTGACAGCTGGGTAAATAATTTGCCTCTGGTTAGGGCAATACTGAGTTCCAATGGAAAGTCTCACAATCACTACACTCTCCCTCCCCGCCAAGCACTAAATGCCATGCAACCACTGCCAAGGGATGGGGTAGGGGTGGTGTAGGCCATTCCAAACAGTATTTCCTACCCTTTTCATTGCCTCTTTCCTTAATTTGTTGTTAAAACCAGATATTGTGATTGCTTACCTGATTTTCTCTTCTTACCAAGGTGCTTTTCTGCATGGATAGTTGCTTAATTTGCTATTCCTGCAAGGAGAATGATCATCGGAAGCTTCTATTTGGTGCTATAGCTCCACCTCTGGCAATTTCATTTTTAAAGCCCATCTTTGCCCATGTGATTCTCACGCGCAGCTAGAGTGGGACACTAGTACTAAGGCATTAGCCTTAAAGTCATTTTAAGTTATCACAACCCTTAAAGCCCAAGAACTCCATGTTACAGACATTTCTGAAACTGTCAATGAAAACTCCCTGTTGCTCCTTTGGTCCAAAGTACTAATTATGCCCCAGATACAAGAATAAGTGACTCACAAAGTCTTTGATGAGACCTCAGTGCATGTATTTTTAATAAGACATAAAACTATTTCAACGTAACAATTGTATTATCAATCTCTAACTACATGTAAGTTGTCCCCATAACCATATGAAGAATATCAGTATCAAACGTGATTACACATTGACGTGCTCCACTGAAATATTTAGGATCACTGATACTTGTTTTCAAAAGCATTTCTATAGTACCCTATTTGCTTTATTAAAAAGCACCCTCTCATCACCATAGCTTATTACCACTATGTTCTATTTATTCTACCTTTCAATAATTTTCACATTTTTCTGTATCTTTAATGTTTTTACCATCACTGCCATGATTCAGACCCTCATAATTTGCATAAAATATATTGCCTACCTTCATGAAACACTTTAGTTGGAGTCCCACTGCATATTGAATAAAAGCCAATTTACTTCACAAAACACGTTGATGCCTCTGTGAGTAGGTCACATCTTTATTAGTCTAGAAGTAAACCAAATATGTTTTAAAAGACTGTTTATTCCACAGAATTTATGAGACTTGTGAAACTTAAATTTACCATATCTTAGATCATTGTCCTAGTTCTTTTATTCACCATGCCTTCCTAAACTAAGAGACAACCTCCTTCAACAACCATCTTGGCTCATCTTCCAGTACTCTTCAACTTCAGTAATCTCCCCACTCCCTGAAATTGAATTGTACTAAGAGCCACTTTACTACACAGTTGACTACATTTATCTCCTGAGCGAACATATCGATTTATTCTCCTGAGTGAAACTTTAGAGTACTTAACAGCAGAAATCTTCTCATTTATTACTTGCCATCCACAACATCACCTAGCATTAGTCTGGGTATACAGTATGTACTTGTGAATTTTACTAATGTATTTATTAAATTAATACAATCCTATGTACCTGCAAAAATTAAAAATAAATTCCAGGTCGCCAGTACTCATCAGTCCATCAGTGTAGGTCTTTTACCCATATTGTTGCATTAATATTTACACTTAAGTAAACACACATCAATTGTCCATGTGCCAGCAACTCTGCTATGTACCAAAGATCCAAGGATTAGCAAGACCCAGTCCTCGCCTTTATGTAAGACAGGATCTTACACTATACTGGTGAAAACATGCATGCCAACAAATCACATAACAGATTGCTAAGTGCTCTCTTAGAGAGAACTGCAGGCTTCTATGGCCACACAGAAGAATATCAATTGTCCTAATTTGAGTTGGGGATACATAAGCCTTCATAGAGAAAATGAGATCTAAACTGGGTTGAGTCACAAAAAAATAGGATTCACAATTAGGTATTTACCCAACAGAAATTAGTGCACATATACATAACTTAATAATGCAGATTCTGAGACCATTTCCACTTGTGCTACCTAAAATATAAAAATGACGATGTTCCTCTTTTTGCAAGGCTATAGAAACCAAAGGCAAGAAATATAGTTGGCTCACATAATGGAGTAGAATCAGGAACTAGAGAGCCTACAGGAGCTCTAAATATTGCTTTCCTGTCTCTGGAACTATATAAGCGCTTGTCTCCGATGCTCTCTGTGAGGCTGCTTTAAGTATTCTCTCTCTGAAAACCGATTTTCTCATGTTATCTTTGTATGGTTGATCCAAAATGACCATCTCAGTTCCTAAATATAGTTCTTCTCAGTGTCCATTACTGTTAGCCACAAAATAAATTAACTAGAATTGCAATGCCCCAATTCCAAATTCCTGGCATGGAGAATATGAATGGCTATCTCTGGAACAGATGTATGCTCCTGGTTCAATCAACTGTGGCCAGAGAAGAAAGTCATCTAACCCACAGTTCCTTCAATAGACTGTTTTAGTAGACTCTAAAGGAACTGAATATACATCCTGTATTATATGACTATATCAATGTAAGAGATTTCAGCCTTCTGGGGTACTACAAGCTTACTATTCCAGTCAGTAATCTGTGCCCTCATGGATTTTAGGTATTTTATTACCATATGTCTACTTGCTTGTGTCATTCTTTCATATTTTTCTTATACTTATCATCATATGTACAATTCTTTAATTTGTTCCTCTTATTTGCTGTCTTGTTTAGTTCTTTCTTCCTCTACTCCCACCACTCCTCTCTCTCTCTCTCTCTCTCTCTCTCTCTCCCCCCCCCTCCCTCCCTCCCTCCCTCTTATTGTGTTTTCAGAATCTACTAGTGCATTAATCCTTACAAAGTACATCTCTATTATCAGGAATACTAATTTTATGGAACATGATGGTGAGAACAGATTGACATTGCCAAGGTTAATGGCCAAATCATTTATAACAAGATGCGTTTAAAGTCAAATTGGCTGTGTTATTCATGCTGTTTGAAAAAGTGAATAGCATTAAGTACAGTCATCTGAAGTATTCCACTGTTTCATTTTGGATAGATAATTCCCACAATATAAAATCTGGATGTGCGGCCCTTTGGAAATCTCAGCGTTTTTTTAAAATTAAATTACAAGTTCTGGAATACATGTGTAGCATGTGCAGTATTGTTTACATCGGTAAATGTGTGCCATGGTGATTTGCTGCACCTATCCAGCCATCACCTAGGTATTAAGTCCTACATGCATTAGGAAATCTCAGTTTTTAAATTTATTCCAGGATTGCACCTCCTCAAAATAGTGAAAATGGCAGGGGAAACTGTCATATAAAGAAAGAAAGAGAATGAACAATTGTAATGCATGAATAATGATGAGTACCATGGGACTTTCATTTCATAAAAACTGGGTGAGGTCACATAAAAGGCAAAACTATTGGCAGTCCAGTCATACATTACCCCACTCATTGGGAAGCCATTCAGAGGCTATTAGACTACTTTCAAAGTACTAACTACAATGATTTCTTTTGAAAGACTGCTACCCACAGTAATGTACTTTGCCAAGAGAATTTTGCAAAACCCTGCACTTTGGAAATTTCAAAATTTTCACAACAGTCTTAACCCCAGTACCTTGTTACCTTTGTGAAACATCAGCTATTTCATAATTCCTTATGGTAATAATCATCTGAAAGGATCTACAGTTTTATGCAATTGAGCAAAACAATAACTACTATTTGATTAGTTCATTCAAGTAAGTAAAACAATAGAGACAAATAAAATCTGAGTAAACTGGTAAACAAGACACAAAACTATTACATTTCATCTTACCATAAAAAATATATATTCCCCAAACAATTTCTGATATATTTTCCTTCATAGAAAAAAAGGCCAATTTGCTCAAAGCAATGAAATTATTTACTATTCAAAATGTTCTAAGTTCAGTTTATCTAGGCAAATATTTATACAATTTCTATTCCACACAAGCAGAGAGGTAGGCCCAATGGAGGAAAATATATGGTATGGCCCATACAATCTTAAAATTTAAAATCTCTCAGGGAAGACCACAAATGTAGATGAGCATATATTGGAGCTAGTTAGATGTCATAGCATGCATACATCCAAGAAAACAGGAGCAAAGAGAAAATAGCCTTCTACTAGAGTGTACTGAGGAGATGCATTTGAGTGGGTCCTTGAGGGAAGTTTAAGATATTTTTAAAATCAGGTATACAGCCAGTGCTGGGAATTGAAAAGATGCAAAAAAATGAGAACCAAAACTGGAATAATTGTAACATGAATGAGGAAATGGATAAAATTTTGTTAAGGGAAAAATAGGTTAGACTTTGGGAATAACTTTGTGTTTGAGGAAGGGAGAAAAGATGAAAAAATAATAATAAAGAGGGCTAAATTTTTAATGCATGCTGACTGGGCAAATGGTGAAATCACAATAGAAAATAAGAGCCTAAGAATACAGGTTTGGAGAAGTGGAGAGGGAAGTAATGATGTGTTTGACTTTGTACATAGAGTTTGAACTCTACACTGCAAAAACGTACCAAGTGGTAAAGACCATCAAAACAATGAAGAAACTGCATCAACTAATGGGCAAAACAACCAGCTAACATCAAAACGGCAGGATCAAATTCGCACATAACCACATTAACTTTAAATGTAAATGGGCTAAATACTCCAATCAAAAGACACAGACTGGCAAATTGGATAAAATGTCAAGACTCTATGCTGTGCTGTATTCAGGAGACCCATCTCACGTGCAAAGACACACACAGACTCAAAATAAAGGGATTAAAAAAAGATTTACTGAGCAAATGGAGAGCATAATGAACATCGATGAAAAAATCTTCAATAAAATATTGGTAAACTGAAAGCAACAGCATATCAAAAAGCTTATTCACCACGATCAAGTAGGTTTCATCCTGGGGATGCAAGGCTGGTTCAACATAAGCAGATCTATAAACATAGTACATCACACAAAGACAAAAACCACATGATTATGTCAATATATGCAGAGAAGGCCTTCAACAAAATTAAACAGCCCTTTATGCTAAAAACTCTCAATAAACTAGGTATGGATGGAACGTATCTCAAAACCCACAGCCAATATCATACTGAATGGGCAAAAACTGGAAGCATTCCCTTTGAAAACTGGCACTAGACAAGGGTGCCCTCTCTCAGCATTCCTATTTAATATAGTATTGCAAGGTTTAGTCAGAGCAATCAGGCAAATAAAATAAAGAGTATTCAATGAGGCAAAGAGGAAGTTAAATTGTCTCTATTTGCAGATGACATGATTGTATATTTAGAAGACCCCATCATCTTAGCCCAAAATCTCCTTAAGATGATAAGCAACTTCAGCAAAGCCTCAGGATACAAAATCAATGTGCAAAAATCACAAGCATTCCAAAAAAACAAAATCACAAGCGTTCCTATATACCAATAACAGACAAACAGAAAACCAAATCATGAGTGAATGCCCATTTACAATTGCAACAAAGAGAATAAAATACCTAGGAATACAACTAACAAAGGATGTGAAGAACCTCTTCAAGGAGAACTACAAATCACTGCTCAAGGAAATAAGAGAGGAAACAAACAGATGGAAAAACATTCCATGCTTATGGTTAGGAAGAATCAATATCGTGAAAATGGCCATACTGTCCTAAGTAATTTATAGATTCAATGCTATCCCCTTCAAGCTACCATTGATCTTCTTCACAGAACTGAAGAAAACCACCTTAAACTTCATATGGAACCAAAAAAGAGCCTGCATAGCCAAGACAATCCTAAGCAATAAAAAATAAAAAAAATAAAAAAGCTGGAGGCATCATGCTGCCTGACTTCAAACTATATTACAAGGCTACAGTAATCAAAACAGTATGGTACTGGTACCAACACAGAGATATAGACCAATGGAACAGAACAGAGACCTTGGAAGTAACATCACACATCTACAACCATCTGATCTCTGACAACCCTGACAAAAACAAGGAATGGGGAAAGGACACCCTGTTTAATAAACGGTGTTGGGAAAACAGGCTAGCCATGTCCAGAAAGTTGAAACTGGACCCCTTCTTTATATCTTATAAAAAAAAAATAAGTCCAGATGGATTAAAGATTTAAACATAAGACCTAACACCATAAAAACCCTAGAAGAAAACCTAGGAAATACCATTCAGGACATAGGCATAGGCAAGGACTTCATGACTAAAACACCAAAAGCAATGGCAACAAAAGCCAAAATAGACAAATGGGATCTAATTAAACTTAAGAGCTTCTTCTGCACAGCAAAAGAAAATATCATTAGAGTGAACTGGCAAACAACAGAATGGGAAAAAATTTTGGCAAGCTACCCATCTGACAAAGGGCTAGTACCCAAAATCTACAAAGAACTAAAACAAATTTACAAGAGAAAAACAACCCCATCAAAAAGTGGGCCAAATATATGAACAGATGCTTTTCAAAAGAAGACATTTATGCAGCCAACAAACATGAAAAAATGCTCATCATCACTGGTCATTAGAGAAATGCAAATCAAAACCACACTGAGATATGATCACATGCCATTTAGAATGGTGATCATTAAAAAATCTAGAGACAACAGATGCTGGAGAGGATGTGGAGAAATAGGAACATTTTTACACTGTTGGTGGGTGTGTAAATTGGGTAAACCATTGTGGAAGACAGTGTGGTGATTACTCAAGGATTTAGATATAGAAATCCCATTTGATCCAGCAATCCCTTTACTGAGTATATACCCAAAGGATTATAAATCATTCTATTATAAAAACACATGCACATATATCTTTGTTTATCATAGCAAAGACTTGGAATCAACCCAAATGCCCATCAAGGATAGACTGGATAAAGAAAATGTGGCACATATACACCATGGAATACTATGCAGCCATCAAAAAGGATGAATTCATGTCCTTTGCAGGGATATGGATGAATCTGGAAACCATCATTCTCAGCAAACTGACACAATAACAGAAAACCAAACACCACATGTTCTTACTCATAGGTGGGTGCTGAACAATGAGAACACAAGGACACAGGGAGGGGAACATCACATACTGGGGTCTGCTGGGGGGTGGGGGGTTAGGGGAGGGATAGTGGGGGTGGGGAGATTGGGGAAGTATAACATTGGGAGAAATACTTAATTTAGGTTATGGGGGGGATGGAGTCAGCAAACCACCATGGTATGTGTATACCTAGGTAACAATCCTATAAGATCTACACATGTACCCAAAAAATTAAAGTATAATAAAAAAATATTGCAAAAATAAATATGAAGAAATCTCCAGGAATAAATATAAGGGTAATATACAGAACAGATAGATATATATGTAATATGTAGACATTTACTTACTAAACTAAGTAAACATGAAATAAAACTATTAAATTTCAGTCATTGGAATAGATATACATGAGAGTTACAAATTGAGGGGTGAGGAACGAAAATGTCATAAAATATATGAAAAGATTTCCTTAAAGAACATATAAAGGAAAAATCAGAACATTAAGAGAAGAACATGTCGAAGAATATGCGAAACCAAAATAGATGAGTTATTAAAAGAAGAGGGTGGTTAACGGTCAACCCTATTTTCTCACAATTATTAGTAATAAAATACTTTAAAATTCCTAAACTTATATGCCATGAACAGTTTGTTACCTGGCAGAGGATATATAAATCATTTAATCATCCTGATAATTTTGCATCAGGCGGACAAATTAATTTCCCCTTTCACAATAGTTGTTACAATCTCAAAATGCTGTTGTGTATGTGGCAACTAAGTAGATGAGGAATGAATATATATATATATATATATATATATAGAATATATATATATAATATATATAAAATAATGTATATATATATTATATATATAATAATGTATATATATATAACATTATTATATATAAATATATATTATATATATATATAATAATGGATACACTGTGTGTGTGTGTGTGTGTGTGTGTATACACACACATATATATACACATATATACCTGTAAGTTCTGTCTACATTAATCCAAGAGTAAATTACTACAAGCATTTATCTACTCAATCTCATTGCAGCTTTCTTACCTCTCAGGTTTAACACTGACTATACTTAATACCTGAGTGTAATTATTTCCAACTGAGGCTCAGTCCTTCCTGTTTTTTTTGTAAAATTCAGTGACTAACAGCTTCACCAGAGGCAGAACAGCAACCTCCATATAGCATTCTTCTATCTTAGATTCTGTCACACTACTTAATTTACCTTGGAAAGACAGATACACTATTGTCAATTTTTAAACCTTCATATTGGATAGCTGTAGCACAATCATTTAAACCACTCTAAATGGTTTATTGTAGGGCAGGCTGTGAATGGATTATTTATTCATTGAGGCACTTGATGAGAGACTTCGTAGTAGATCCTGGGAAAGCTCCTTTCTTGAAAAGGTTTCTGTTCAAAAAAATAGCTTGGAAGTAAATCCCAACCCAGATATATTTCAGAATGCCATCACAGTTTATTTAAAGTCTCACTAAAAATTGAAGACCTCCTTACTAGAACTTTTTGAATGGCATGAAAAATGGATAACTATTACTATCACAGCTTCTCTGTGAAATAGAAATCACAGCAGGAAAAAACAACTAGAAAATATGTTAAATACCTTCTGTTTACCCCTGAAATACTCATATTTATTATTTACTCTTTTAGCTTGCAGCTTGTTCCTTTTTAAAAAAGATACTTAGGCTTTTAAAGTAATAAAAATATATTTAAATCACATGAGTAGGTTTAAATTTCAAAACCACATTCAGAGTTAACCCCAAGGAGCTAAGCTAACTGTTTTCATAGAAAAGTCTTCTGATAAGGCTCAAAGGTGATTTAAATTAATGTTTTTGAAATTGAAATGTATATGAGAAACATCTGGACTTTCTCTGTGTTATTCCTTACTTCCAAAAAATGATACCATATCCACCTTTAACAAATATTAGAGAATCATATGAGATAAACTAAGTATATTTCATAACGAAGTTAGTACAAAAACAAAGTTTATCTAAATCCACATTTGGAACATGTATGTACCTGGTTAGGGGGACTCTTGCTGCCAAAGACATTTGAAAAGTTGTTTTATTCCTCCCAATATCACAAACTATAGCTTCTTTTCACTATATTCTAACTCAGCATTTCTATATCCCTTATCCCAAATCAATGAAATTATAGCCAAGATTTTAAAATATGCAAAGACCTTTATCTGCAAGAAGATTAAGAGGAATAGTTTGGAAGAACTGTTGCGGGCATATATCCCATGGAATGGTTTTAAATATTTATGTGTTCACAGTACAACAACCCTTGTTTGAGTTTCTTGGTTGAAAGTAAGCAGTAAAATGACACTGATGTATTTTAGACTTCTGTCTTTACTTGGCATAATCATTAGCAGACTAGTCTAGCTTTTGACTCAGACAAGCTTTTGGCTTTTCATTCACTTATTAGAATGAAGTAAAAAAAAATTCACAACACAAAGAACTTGCAAAAATTTTGTGAGAAACTATGCTGAAAATGTATTCATGCATCTGAAATGTTATTTCTACTTGGAGTTGGTTAAGGCAAGTGAATTGCTCGTTGAATAGAAATAACATTCAGGTAGAACTTTGAAACAGTTTTATTCATGGAACATACCTCCTGGGGCTGTAAGAGTTTTAACTTGCGTGTCAACCAATTTGGTACATTCTCAAGTTAGGCTTACCCTACTCATATCACTCCTTTACTTTTTTTGTACACACACATAGTCTTAATGCTATATTCATTCACATTTACTTGATAGGTAGGGACTATGCCTTCTGTTTATTCACAGACATTCCACTTATTCTATAATGCCTGGATAAATGTTCCCTGCAGCTTACGGTGTAATCTGCACTAATGAGGCACTCAAATGTTTGTGCTTAATAATGTAATCAACATAAAGTGAGTATTCAATAAATACTAGTGACTGACCGGTGTTGTTATTCTAAACACTTTTCTAATATCATTTAAGAGAGTTATTTTTCAAATCAAACTCATTTATTTCGTGTCATTCATCATGTTTAAGTAATAGAAAGAAGAATGGCATAATAATTTACTTTTGAAATAAGCATCCCAGCTTATCACATTCAAGCATCTCTCCCAAATGATTGTTGCTGCTATTAATATCAGCTAGCATAATTTTTGGTGAAATCCTCTCTTGTCTAAATTTCATGAATACTCTCCTTTCAAACTTCATCATCTTCTAGGTTTTGCTATGAGTTGAATCCATTTAACTTCACCTGTACATGGACAATAGATGAATAGGAATTGTGCACAAAAGTATTTCATGTCCTGCATGACACAAGTTTAATATGATAAATGGGTTTCTGTGGAGATTAAATTTTTATGTGATAAAGGCAAGTTTTAATTTAAAAGGAATATACTTTTAAATTAGTTAAGTCAAGGAGTGTTGCCTGAGATAAATAACTTGCTATTGTTGCATTCAGCTATCAGTAGTTGACTGTAATATTCTGAATGAATAACTTAATGGAAAATATAACTGAAATGAATAAGTCATGCCTAATAGTACACATTTTACAAAATTTTAATAAAATACTATCTATTTACTTCTGAGATAGTCTCTTCTTAGAAATTGGTATCATCAATTTCTGACACCAACCTCAGCTGTCACTATCCCATCAGAATATGGAATAGCTTAAGTGTTAGTTGTGCACACAAACACCGAAGTAGTTCTCACGGTTGATGCCACTTTGATTTATTTTAATGTGTACTCTCTCTACATTAAGGTTAATGTATCTTACCCAGGAATATTCTATTTCTCACAGAAACTCTCATTTCTCTTATAAAGCCACTGTCAATCTTTTAATTGTTTCTACAGCCTCCCTCAGATTGCCTCCTGCAGCTCACAAAGTGGATAAGCATGATAAAATTTTAAGACCATACAAGGATTTTACTCATATTTTTCTTTTCCTCATTTAAACACTACACAAAATAACATATTCCAAAAACACATTAAAAATTCATAAGAAATTGAACAACTGTGGGTTCTGAAAACAATCCTTTATCACCAAGGTATTTGATGATATATAAATCCCAAGATCTTCAAAAGCCTCCTTTAAAACTAGAATTGTGTGTACCTATGCAACAATCCTGCATGATCTGCACATGTACCCTAGAACTTAAGTTTAAAAAAAAAAAAAAAAAACCTAGAATTACATTCTGAGGTAACTATGTTTCCAGTAAGCCTCATTCCCAGACAGAACTCAGATGGCATGTGATCTATCAATCCTCAGCCCACTAAAACACACCTGGTAATCAGTCTACTCTAGGATAAGGTTCAGCAACCATACATGAATCTTCCCTTATGCATTTAAATTGCACTTCTAAAAGCGTTCTCCTTTTGTGCCTCCAAATTTCCCTAATTATTTTAATTGCCTGAGCAATTATCATTTGTCAGTTCAGAAATTAAAGGGAAACAATGATAAATATCAGACTTTGGGTATTTATTCTTGGCACTAATAACTTTTTGCTTCTTGTTCCAATTTGAATAGCAATATTACACTTTGGGTAAGAGTTATTTTTAATTCACCAAGTTGCTGAAGATCTTTCATTCTTTCCCTAAAATGATGCCTCTGAGGTGAGATGATCTACATGTGTAAAATACCGCATTGAAAATTTTCTTTTCATAGAAAAGCAGAAAGTCATAGGAATACATTTCTTTTCAGAGTTTAAATCATGGTGGGTGGGGGAGGAGGAAAAATACATAAAGTAAAAAATGAAATATTTAATGGAAGACATACTTTTTGTTATGATTTAGAAAATCACAAGAGAATATCTTCCTCACATTGCATAAAGAACAAGTTGTATAAGCTACAATAAGTATATTTTGACATATCAAGGAGATGAGGATGCAAAGAACCCCAAATAATCTGCATTATATAAAGCTATGAGCCCTTCTTAGGAAAACACACACACACACACACACACACACACACACACACACACACACACACACACACATATCTGCTTTCTCTCTTGAGCAAAGCGGGAAGAACAGCAAACTTCTCATAGACTGGTGAAAGGATAATCCAGACCAATATGTACACTAACTTTTATTCACCACATGTGGACTAGAATGTTGGATTACAGTCTATCAAAGCCCTAGTCACAAAGCAAGTCTGCACTGTCTTGCTGATACTTTCCCATGGAACTTCCCTTAAGTACACAGTGACAGTATACCAAAAGGCTGGTGACAGGATAGGAGAGCTAAGAGACATTTCAAAGGTAAATAAGGCCCTTACTGACTAAATGACATCAAAGTTTGGGACATTAAAGCAAATATGAGATCATGCAATATGCAAGGCTTCACCAAGGTATATGGCCCACCAAAAAATCTTGGGGCACAGTAGCAAAGTGGAGATATTTAAACCTTGGCTTGGAAAACCAGAAGTAAAGCTGTAGAGCAACAATCACTCCCCAGTGATCTAAGATGCTGGTGCCTGAGATATATAACAGAAAGCTTCTTTGATTCATAAATCTGACAGGTAGAATCTAAGGCACACAGAAATCAGATTTTCAAATGTGCACTGAATAAGGAAAATGCCTGATTTTACCTTCAAAATATTTGATACTAATGATGAACTAATGAAATTCTATTAATGAAATCTATAAAGTCAAATAGCTTCAAACTAATGAAAACGATAATCTTAAAAGCTTCCACAGAAAAACTAAATACTACATAGATGGAAACAACAATAAGAATGACAGCTGATTTATTATAAAAAGTAAGTTGCAGTAGAAGACCATGGAATTACACATATTAAGTGTTGAAAAAACTTATTAAGTTATAATTTGATACATTGTAAAAATATATTCCAGCAAGTAGACTAAATGAAGGCATTTTCAGAACTACAAAAGCCAAGGAAGTTGTTTCCAATAGGAGTATACCTCAGGAAATGCAAAAGAACGTTATTCAGGAAAAGAAGTAATAATACTAGATGGAATTGTAAATGGTCAGTAACAAAATGAAGAGCAGCAGAAAGGATAAGTACATGGTTAAATATTTTTAAATATATTAAATAAAAATCAAAGATTACATATATGATTATAGCAATAAATTGTGAGTTTTATAACATATGTGTAAGTAAACTATATTATACCAGATTATACATATTAGGAGGGAGATATGGAATTATACAAATGTAAGGTTCTTATATTTTATATAAACTAGTGAGATATGTGAAATTAGACCATAATTAGTTCAGGATTTATGCTATCATATGTTAGAAAAAGCACTAAAACTATCACAAAATATAGTTGAAATTCAATAAGGGGATAACATCAAATGCCAAAATAAACTTAATTAACACAAAAGAGAGAAGGAAAGAAGAAACAGAAAACACAAATACAAAACTATATGATGAGTGCAGAACTCAGTCCTGAGCCCATTTTAGTGGCCAGAATCCAACCGCTGACCTCCATCTCTCTTTTTGTTTGGGGGAGGGGTGGAGTCCTGCTCTGCCTACTAGGCTGCAGTGCAGTGCACAGTCTCAGCTCACTGCAACCTGATTTTCTACTTTTTAGGACTTAACAATATTCCAATTATTATTATTATGTAATACACAGAGACACACAACTTTTTATCCATGCATTCATTGATAAATACTTGGATTGTTTTCATGTCTTAGGTATTGTGATTAATGATGTAATGACAAGATGTTGGTCAAAGGATACTAACCTTTAATTATAAATGAATAAGTTTGGGGAATATAATATAAATGGGATAGTTACCATAGTTAACAGTACTATATTTTATATATGAAGAGAGTAGATCTTAAATGTTCTCACCACACACACACACACACACACACACACACACACAATAACTATGTATGGTTATAGATAGGTTCATTAGCTAGTTTGTGATAATTATTTCACAATGTATACATATATCAAAATGTCATGTCATACACAGCAAAGAGCTTAAATAGTTATTTATCAATTATACCCTGGTCAATCTGGAAATAAGAAATGTTGAAAACTAGTGACCTCAGCTTTAATCTTAAGAACCCAGAAAAAGAAGAAAACACTCATTCCAAAATAAAAAGATAAATTAATGATAACTAAAGTCAATGAAATAGAAATTGAATAATTGACACATAAAATCAATATAGTCAAGTTTTCATTTTAAGTGGAATACAAATAATAAATTACTAATAATACTGATAGAGAAAAGAAATAACATTATGATATAGTTGTTTGACTGTGTCCCCATCAAAATCTCATCTTCAATTCCCATGTGTTGTGGGAAGAACCTGGTGGAAGGTAATGGATTCATGGGGGCAGGTCTTTTCCATGCTAGTCTCATGATAGTAGATAAGTCTCATAAGAGCTAATGGTTTTCTAAGGGGGCATTTCCCTGCATAGGCTCTCTCTTTTTGACTGCTGACATCCATGGAAGACATGACTTGTTCCTCCTTGCTTTCCACCATGACTGAAGTCTCCCCAGCCACATGGAACTGTTAAGTCCATTAAACTTTTTTCCTGTGTAAATTACCCAGTCTTGGGTATGTATTTATCAACAGTGTGAAAATGGACAGATACAGTAAGTTGGTACCAGTAGAGTGGGGCACTGCTGAAAAGATACCCAAAAATGTGGAAGTGACTTTGGAGCTGGGTAACAGGCAGGGATTGAAATGATTTGGAGGGCTCAGAAAAAGACAGGATAACATGAGAAACTGTGGCATTCCTTAGAGACTTGTTGAATGGCTTTGACCAAAATTCAGATAATGCTTTGCACAATGATTTCCAGGCTGAGTTGGTCTCAGATGGAGATGAGAAGCTTGTCTGGAACTTGAGCAAAGGTGACCCTTGTTATGACTTAGCAGAGAGACTGGCAGCATTTTGCCCCTGCCCTAGAGTTCTAAGGAACCTCAAACTTGAGAAAAACAATTTAGGGTATCTCGCAGAAGAAATTTTTAAGCAGCAAAGCATTCACGATGTGATTTGGGCGCTGCTAAAGGCATTCAGTTTTAAAAGAGAAACAGAGCATAAAAGTTTTCGAAAGCAGCCTGAAAATGTGACAGAAAAGAAAACCTAATTTTCTAAGGAGAAATTCAAGTTGGCTACAGAAATTTGCATAAGTAACAAGGAGCCCAATGTTAATCACCAAGACAATGGACAAAATGTCTCCAGGGCATGTCAGGGGTCTTCACAGCAGCCTCTCCCATCACAGGCCTGATGGCCTAAAAGGAAAAACTGGATTCCTGGGCCAGGCCCAGTGCTCCCCTGCTGTGTGCAGCCTAGGGACTTGACACCCTGTGTCACAGATGCTCCAACCATGGCTAAAAGGGGCCTAGGTACAGCACTGGCCATGCCTTCAGAGAGTGAAAGCCCCAAGCCTTGGCATCTTCCACATGGTGTTGAGTCTGCAGGTGCACAGACATCGAGAATTGATGTTTGGGAATTTCTGCCTAGGATTTCAGAGGATGTATGAAAATGCCTGGATGTTCAGGAAGAGGAGTGCTGCAAGGGCAGAGCACTCATGGAGAACCTCTGCTACAGCAGTACAGAAGAAAATATAGGGTTGAAGCCCCACACAGGGTCTCCACTGTGGCACTGCCTAGTAGAGCTGTGAGAAGAGGACCATTGTCCTCCAAACCCCAGAATGGTAGATCCCCCTACAGTTTGAACCACTGTATGCCTGGAAAAGCTGCAGACACTCAACACCAGGCCATAAAAGCAGCTGGGAGGGAGGCTGTACCCCGGATAGCCACAGGGGCAGAGATGCCCAAGACCATGGGAACCCACATTTTACATCATCCTAACCAGGATGTGAGACATAAAATCAAAGGAGATCATTTGGGACCTTTAAGACTTGACTGTCCCACTGGATTTTGGAATTGCATGGGGGCTTTAGCTCCTTTGTTTTGGCCTATTTCTTCTATTTGGAATGGATATATTTACCCAATGCCTGTATCCCCATCGTATCTAGGAAGTAATTAACTCGCTTTTGATTTTACAGGCTCTTAGGCAGAAGGGACCTGCTTTTTCTCAGAAGAGAAGTTGGACTGTGGACTTTTGAGTTAATGTGGAAATGACTTAAAACTTTGGGGGATTGTTGAGAAGGCATGACTGCTTTTGAAATACGACAACATGAGATGCAGGAGGGGCCAGGGGCAAACTGATATGGCTTGGCTGTGTCCCCACCAAAATCTCATCTTGAATTGCTACAACTTGTGTGAGGGACCCAGTGGAAGGCAACTGAATCATGGGGGCAGGTCTTTCCTGTGCTGTTCTTATGATAACAAATAAGTCTCATGAGAGCTGATGATTTTATAAGGGGGAGTGTTCCTTCACAAGCTTTCTCTTTTTGACTGCTGCCATCCATGTAAGATGTTATTTTCTCCTTCTTGCCTTCTACCATGATTGTGAGGCATCCCCAGGCATGTGGAAATACAAGTCCATTAAACCCTTTTTCCTGTGTAAATTATCCAGTCTTGGGTATGTCTTTATCAGCAGCATGAAAATAGACTGATGCACACTACAAATTACTTGCATAAAGAATGAGTGAGGGAACATCATCATAGTTTCTGCAGACATTAAAAATACAATAAAAAATATATAAAATCAGGGAAAGATGCTAAGATGGCCAATTGGAAGCAGCTGTGGTCTGTGGCGCTTACAGAAAGAAAAGGAGCAAGTGAATTCAGCACCTTTAACTGAGATATCCAGGTTATCACATTGAGACTGACTAGGCAAACATCTCAACCCACAGAGAGTGGAGAGAAGCAGAGTGGGGTGACAGCCCAACCGGGAGCATCAGGGAGCCAAGGGAACTCCCACCCCCAGCCAAGGGAAGAGGTGAATGATTGTGCCACCCTACTTGGGAAATCATGCTCCTCCCACAAATCTTTGCAACCCACAGATCACAAGATCCCCTTGTCAGCACATACTACCAGGTCCTTGAGTGCAATACATGGAGCTGTGTGGAGTGTTGGCAGAGCAGCCACTCAGGCACATACAGAGACATAGAAGTTTTGCATACTCCCATTCCAGGATCTACAATAAGACAGGAAATCCATCTGTGCATGTCACTAGGAAGGGGGCTGAGTCCAGGGAGCAGAGGTTGCAATCCTTGTTTCTGACAAGACAGACTAAATAAACAGAATTAGAAAAATCTATTTTAAAATTTATATGGAACCAAAATGAAGTCCAAATAGCCAAGACAATCTTAAGCTAAAGGACAAAGTTGCAAGCATCACACTACCTGATGTCAAACTATATTACAAGTCTACAGTAACCAAAACAGCATGGTATTGGTACAAAAAGAGACACATAGACCAAGGAAACAGAATAGAGAACTCAGAAATAACACCACACACCTAATACCATCTGATCTTTGACAAACCTGACAAGAAACAAGCAATGGGGAAATGATTCCCTATTTAATAAACTGTGCTAAGATAACAGGCTAGTCATATGCAGAAAATTGCAACTTGATCCCTTCCTTACATGTCATACAAAAATTAACTCAAGATGGATTAAAGATTAAAATATAAAACTCAAAACTATAAAACCCTAGTAGAAAATCTAAGCATTACCATTTAGGATATAACATGGGCAAAGATTTCATGATGAAAACAGAAAGCAATTGCAACAAAAAGAAAAGTGGCAAATGGGATCTAACTAAACTAAAGAACTCTGAAGCAAAAGAAACTATCATCTGAGTATACAGATAACCTACAGAATGGGAGAATATTTTTGCAATCTATCCATCTGACAAAGGTCTAATATCTAGAACATACAAAGAACTTAAACCAATCTACAAGGAAAAAACAAATGACCTCATTAAAAGTTGGTCAAAGGACATGAACAGACACATTTCCAAAGAAGGCATGCATAGGGCTGACAATCATGAAAAAAAAAAGCTCAACATCACCAAACATTAGAGAAATGCTAATCAAAACCACAATGAGACACCATTTCACATGAGTCAGAATGGCTATTATTAAAAAGACAAAAAACAACAGATGCTGGCAGGGTTGCAGAGAAAAAGGAATGCTTTTACACTGTTGGTGGGAGTGTAAATTCAACCATTCTGGAAGACAATTGGCAATTCCTCAAAGACGCAGGGGCAGAAATACCATTTGACCCAGCAATCCCATTCCTAGTTATATATCCAGAGGAAAATAAGTCATTCTATTATAAAGATACATGCATGTATATGTTCATTGCAGCACTATTTATAATAGCAAAGACGTAGAATTAACCTAAATGCCCATCAGTGATAGACTGAGTAAAGAAAATGTGGTACATATACACCACAGAATACTATGCAACCATAAAAAGAAACAAGGTCATATCCTTTGCAGGGCCATGGATGGAGTTCAAAGCCATTATCCTCAGCAAACTGAGGAACAGAAAACTAAACATCATTTGTTATCACTTATAAGTTGGCACTGAATGATGAGAACACATGGAGGGGAACAACACACACTGGGGCCTGTCAGAAGAGTTGTTGGAGGAGGTAGAGCATCAGGAAGAATAGCTGATAGATGCTGGGCTTAATAAGTATGTGATGAGATGATATTTGCAGGAAAACATGATGGCACACATTTATCTATTTAACAAACCTGCACATCTGGCACATGTACCCCTGAACTTAAAGTAAAAGTTTAAGGAAAAAATAATAAAGAAAACAAAAACCATAAAGTGGAGATGTTAGAAACAGCTGTATGCTGAAAAATACGACAATTTGGAGGTAATAAGTACTTGCAAGACAAAAATTAACAAAACTTATCCTAGAAAAAAAAAATAAAATGTAAATATCCTTCTATCTAATGAAGAAAATAAATCCAAAATCAAAATCCTTCACACAAATAAATCTCTAGGACCATATGGTTTCCCTAGTGAATTATATTAAACATTTAAGGAAGAGATACCACCAATTCTTTTTGTTTGTTTGTTTTCATTACAGCATTATTTTAATGAAGTATCAGAAATAATGTATACATTGTCCAGTAGGGGAATTGGAAATAAATTGTAGTCTACTTATGCAGTATAATGCTATGCACTGGTTAAAATGAATACACTAGAGCTACAAATACTAATAAATATAAATCCCAAACACAATTGTTCTTTATCTGCAGTTTTACATTCTGCAGTTTCAGTCCTAAAATATTACATACAATAAAATATTTTGAGAGACAAAGACCACATTCACATAATTTTTATTACAGTACAGTCATCCCTCAGTGTATGTCAGGGATTGGTTCCAGGACCCCCTATGTATACCAAAATGTGCACATAATCAAGTCCCACAGTCTGCCCTTCAGCACCAGTACATATGAAAAGTAGGCCCTCCATATACATGAGTTTTGCAATCAGCAAATACTGTATTTTTAGTCCACGTTTGGTTAACAAAAATTTGCATGTAAGTACATCACATGCAAATTTATATTGTTTAAGGGTCAAACTTAAATTGTTTAAGGGTCAACTGTATATTGTTATAATTGTTCTATTTTATTCTTTGCTATTGTTACTAATCTCTTACTGCATCAATTCTACAAATTCTTTCACAAATTAGAAGAGAGAACACTTCCTATCTCATTTTATGGGGCTAGCATAACACTGTTACCAAAATCTGACACAAAATTACAAGAGAAAAAAATTAGAGATGTATATTACTCATGAACATAGAAGCAAAATTTCTTAATAAAACAGTAGTAAATACATACCAGCAATTTATTAAAATGATAGTGCATCATTACCAGGTAGAGTGTATTCTAGTAATACAAGTTTGATTTATCACTATGAACTCAATTTACCAGTATATATGATAGTCATCACAATCACAGTCAAGTTAAACCCATATTATTATCTTGATAAATGCAGAGCAAATATTTAGTGTACTTCAACAGTGACTCAATTAACATTAAAACTTTCAGCATATTAGGAATAGAAGAAAACTTACTGAACATAATGAAGGGCATCTGCAAAAAATGTACAATCTTGATTAGTCTATATTTTTCAGGTTGAAATGTTTGGCTGTACCTGACTGGGATTTAAAGTAAAATCCAAAGAAAAAAAAAATACCAATTATATAGCACAAACTAATTTCCCACTTGAATTTAAGCCCCAGTCAGAACCTTATACAAGAAGTGAGCACGTGCATGTGCATACACACACAGACAACAGATACATGCTTACAGAAATTTTAATAAACATAGTTACTAGAAATTTTTATTTATGCTTTTCAAATGTTCTAACTCTGATGGAGACAGAAAGTCAGGTGTGCCATATATGGTTGAGCAACCTGTGCACTACACAACTAATGGGTCACCATTCACAAAGAAAATGACATTTCCTGGAACTGTAAAATGTTGCAGGACTTTACTGTGATATTTGCTTCTGGTAAAAACATAAAGGGAACACAAATTATACCTAACAAATTTTTTCTTACCAAACTTATAGTCCAATACTAGATTTTAAAAAAAATCAGGCTACTGCTTAAAAATAGACTTTTATATTTATTTCCAAATTGATTTTTATTGTTCTGCAAACCTAGTTTTGCATTTTCATCTAAGGTACAAAAGGAAGCACCACTCTTTCCCTTCCCAAGTAGTTTTCTGATATAATATACCTACCACATTTTCCTCCTTCAAAATAACGTCTGTCTTGAGCTATATATTCTCAAAAGGGAAGCTGAAGAATTAGTGTCAAGGGCTAATATATGATAATTTTATATTCTCTTCTATTATTTACAGATTAACAGAGGTCACAGTATCTTTCAGAGTGTTTTTATTTTTAGGAAAAATAGAAAAGGTGTATGAAACATCTGTTTCTCATATTGGCCCTTCATAAAACTCAAGGTCAAATCATTATGTCATAACTCAAGCTAAAGTATTTTCACTGGGTACTCAGTTAATAGAGCCAAGGTCTATTACACTCTGTAGATCTAACTTGGTTTAGAGATAGAACTACAAGATTTTAGAAAAAATGACAGATAATGTAGCACAGGCACTCTCTCCCAGATAAGTTGTCTCGATTATACTTTTGGCAGTATCTGTATAGCAGTCACTTGAAGGTTAAGCACTCAAAAGTGTCTAGAATTCTGATACCCAAGCTATTGATTAAAGTGAAACCCATATGCTTTAGATATCTGATAGGCTGAAGATGAATCTGGCATTATGTTATATGACAATTTAAAGACTTAACTTATATTTTTGCTTAGGCAGATAACCAGCCCACCCATACATAGAACTGACTGCAGGGGTGCCTTTAGACATGGCCAAATGGTTTCTTAAAAAAGAAATTCTGGAGCCACATGGCAGAATAGGAGGCTCATGACTAGCTCTCATTTCATAGTCACACTGACTAAGCACCTACAAATGGATCAATTCTCTCCAGAGAAAACCAGACTGCAATGGAAAGACTCCTACACACAGGATGACTAAAAAAATCCACATCGAAACGGGTACAAAAAGTGGAAATTCACTTACATACTAACACCACCCTGAGCACTGCACCTTAAATATGGGGAAAAAAATCTCAACTCCTAGCTTCTTCCCAAGAGGTGAGAAGCTATACCACACATACAGTGCCTAATTTTTATTGTTGCTGCCGGAGCGATCTTAAATAGCCATACTTAAGGAATGGCAGCAATAGTTCATCATGAGATTTCCCTCAAGCACAAAGAACAAAGGAGGGGTTTGACTCATACAAGCACTCCCAACAGTTGTAGTCTGCAGGATGAGTCCAGCTTTCAACTTCCTTCTGGAAAGGGTTTAGCTGCATGCTTCTCCAGTAACTCCCTGTGGCTCTGGCCTCTAGCAAACCAGTATATAGGAGCCTACATAGGAAATAATAAACCTCTTCTACCCTAAAGGGGATGGAGGGAACTCCTGATGCCGTCTTTCCAGGGTTGCTCCAGTGACAATTCCAGTCTTACCATCTCTCCTTGGAAAGAGGTTGGAGGCCTCGGCCAACAAGGAAAGGAGGGCAGCACTCCCCACGCTTTCTCTCATGACTTGCTCCTGAGATAAGTATCTTCAGTCTCTCATTAGAGGGAGGCTAGGGTACCTCCTTGTTCGTGAAAGGGAAAAGAGGGCCTCCCTGTGTTTTTTTCCCTGTAATGCTTCAGCAATAATTCCAAAGCAGAAGGCTCTCCTTGCAAGGATGTGGTGAAACTTCTTGCTTGAACAAAAGGGGTATTCCCATCACCTTCTTCCTTGACTTACTGTTATCATAATGTCAAGCCAACAATCTCTCTGTGTAAAGAAACTGGAGGCCTCTGCCATAAAGAACAGGAAAGTGGCACTCTCCACACCTTCTTCCCTGACATGCTCCTGAGATAAATTTCTGTGAATGCTAAGGGACTTCACAGTGCCTGAAAGGAGAAGAGTGTACTCGTACTCCCTGCACCTTTTTCACTGCTGTACTTAAGATTTAACTCCAGATCAGAAGGTTGTCCCTGAAAAGAGGGTGTGAAAATTCTGTTTGATCAAGAGAATAGGTGTTTCCTGTACCTTTCACTCTGCCTTGCCCTAGTGATAATCCCAGCCCTAAAATCTCTTCATAAAATGGATGTAGGGGCTTCTGCCAGGAGAATGGGAGAAATGGCACTCGATGCACTCTCTTCCCTGGGTTGCTTTAGAGATAAACATCTCTAATCTCTCTTTGAAAGCAGCCTGGGAAACCTCTCTGTGTCTGAAAGGGAAAATGGGCACTCCCTGCCACCTCCTCTCCAGCTTGCTTTAGTGACAAGTTCAGACTAGAACTTCATTCCTGCTAGAAAAGTAGGAGACATCTGCTTGCTCAAACAGAAGAGTAGCCACTTACCTCCCATAACTTTTTCACTGGCTGCTCTACCAGTAAATCCATATATACAGTCTCTCCCTATAAGTAGTTTCTGTATGCACTGAGTGTCCCAACTTTTACAGCTTTTACCAGAGTAAATGGCTGCTAATCATCTAGCTTGGAGAGTTTACGGAGCTGTGCTCTGCTAAGCCTCCTATACCACAGAAAACACAAGATTACTTTTAAACTTGCAAACATTCAGCAGATATCTCCCCAGGTTCAAAGTAAGCAGTCTGATCAAGAGTATGGTAAACTGCCACAGACACTCCCATTGGCATAGGGCAGAACAATTGGATTATAATCACTGGCTCTGAGATTCTTTGCAAGGAAAGAAGAAACTGGAGTACACATCTAAGACTCCAAACTCCCAAACTCCATCTCCAAAAAACTGAATTCTATTTCACCTTTCTCAAGGAAATAGCAAGACTTGACACTCTCTAATTTCTTGGGGCCACTAAGAACAAAGACAACATGTTGGAAAAGCAAAAAGAGGCACCTAGAATCTCTGGCTGAGCTAACTGTGGAAAAATATTTCCTGCAAAAGACAATAGTAGCAACACTGAGAGAGGTGGTTCTCTTATCTAATATGCAGAATTAACATAGTCAAGGAAATTGAATAAAAAGGAAATGATGTTCCAAGTAAAAGAACAAGATAAATGTCCAGAAGCTGACACTAGTGAAATGAAGATATGTGACTTACCTGACAGGCATTTCAAAAGAACAGTAATAAAGATGCTCACATAAATAAGAAGAGCAACCGTATATTCTCGCTCATAGGCGGGTGTTGAACAATGAGAACACATGGACACAGGGAGGGGAGCACTACACACTGGGGTCTGTTGGGGGGAAATGGGGGAGGGGCGGGGGGTGGGGAGGTGGGAAGAGATAGCATGGGGAGAAATGACAGATACAGGTGAGGGGACGGAAGGCAGCAAAGCACACTGCCATGTGTGTACCTATGCAACAATCTTGCATGTTCATCACATGTACCCCAAAACCTAAAATGCAATTAAAAAAAAAAAAAAAAAAAAAGAAGAGCAATGCAAAACAAGCTGAAAATTTGAACACAGACAGAAAATATAAAAATGTACCAAACATAAACAGTTGAGCTGAAGAATACCATAACTAAACTCAGAAATTCAACAAAGGGTTTCAACAGCAGATTATATAAAGGAGAAAAAAGGACTAGCAAGCTTGAAGATATATAATTAAAAATCACCTAATCTGATGAGCAAAAGAATAAGAAAAAATTTAGAGAGCCTAGGAAAGTTAGGGGATATCATTAAGCAGAATAATGTATGCATTATCAAAGTACAAAAAGAGAAAGAAAAGAGCAGATCATACATTCAAGTAAATAATGCCAGAAAACTTCCCAAGTCTTGGGAAGGCATGAGACATCCAGATTCAGGAAGCTCAACAGACACTAACAGAATGAATCTCAAACAACCCATACTAAGACATATTATAAGTAAATTGTCAAAAGTTATAGACAAAGACAAAATATTGAAAGTGGCAAGGGAAAAATAACTTGTTACATACAAGGGCACCTCCATTACCCTATCAGCTGATATTTTTACAGAAACCATGCAGGCCAGGATAAAGTGGGATGATATATTTCAAAGGCTGAAAGAAAATTAAGCTGTCAAACTAGAAAACTACATCCAGTAATCCTGTCTTTAATAAAGGAGAGTTTAATAACCTTCTAAAGGAAACAAAAGCTGAGGTAACTTCCTACCACTAAAACTGTCTTGCAATAAATGCTAAAAAGGATCCTTTAAACTGAGAGAAGACATAGTTAGGTAGCAACATAAAAATATAAAACATAAAACATTGTTAAAAGTGAGTATATAATATTTAGACACTTGTACTGGTGGTGTAAAAATCAATTTTATCTCTAGTATGAAGATTAAAATACAAAACTATTAAAATCAGCTATAGCTTAAATAATTTGTTGAGGTAAACGAACTATAAGAGATACAAATATATCATTAAAAACAAATGTGGGAGAAGGGACTAAAAGAATATTGCTTGTATGAATGATTATTGTTATGTCATTATCAGCTTAATATAACCTGTTATTAGCATATACTGTTTTAAGTAATCCTCATGGTAACCACAAAGCAAAAACCCTTAGTAGTTACATAAAATATGAGAAGAAAGGATTCAAAGCATACAACTACAGAAAATTATCAAACCAAATAAAAATATAATAAGGGAGGGAGAGAAGAACAAAGCATTTGCAAATTAACCAGAAAATAATTAACGCAATGGCAAGAATAAGTTCCTACCTATTAAGAATTATGTTGAATATAAATAAATAAAATTCTCCTATCAAATGACATCAAATAGCTGAATGGATTTAAAAAGCAAGGCCAACCTACATCCTACCTGGAGGAACCCACATCACCTCTAATAACACACATAGACATAAAGTGGAAGGACGAAAATAGGTATTCCAGGCAAATAAAAATGAAAATAAAGTTGCTGTAGTTACATCAGGCAAGATAGATGTTTAAAAACTGTAAAGATATACAATGAAGATCATTATGTAATAATAAAAGGGTCAATTCAACAAGAAGTTATAACAACTGTAAATGTATTTACATGCAACCTCAGAGCACTTAACTATATAAAGCAAGTATTAACAGATCTAAAGAGATGGATGGAATGCAATACAATGATAGTAGGAGACTTCAATTCTCCCTTTTAACATTAGAGAGATCATCCAGAAAATAATTTAATGAGAAAAGAATGGACTTGAATTACACTTTAAGACAAATGTACCTAACAGATATTTACAGAACATGACATCCATAAGCAACAGTATACACGTTTTTCTCAGGAGCACATGAAACATTCTCCTGGATAAATCCCATATCAGGCCATAAAACAAATCTTAAAAATTTAATAAATAATGTTGATGTCATATAGAGTATCTTTTCTGACCATAATCACATGAAGCTAGAAATTAGTAAGAGGAGGAATTTTGGAAAACTCATAAATATGTGGAAGTTGAGCAACATAATCCTGAACAACCAATGAGTGAAATAAGAAATTAGGAGGGTAAGTTGACTATACCTTGACACAAATAAAAAGAAAACGTAACATAACACTACTTATATAATGCAACAAATTAAGTCCTGAGATGAACATTTATAACAATAAGTGCCTACACCAAAAAAGCAGAAACCTCTGTAAAAGTAGCCTAACATTTTACCTCATTTCTCAGAGGAACTAAAAAAAGAAGACAGTAAGTGGAAACTAAGCAAAAGGAAGAAAACAACAACAACAACAACAACAACAAAAAAAAAAAAAAAAAGAGAGAGAGAGTGAGAAGCAGAAATAAACAGGATAAAAACTAGGAAAACACTACAAAAGTTTTAACATCAAAGTTGAATTCTCTGAAAATATACACAAAATTGACAAATCTTTAACAAACCAAAAAGAATATACAAAATCAGTAGGATTTCTATTTGCCAATGGCAAACATTCTGAGAAACAAACAAACAAACAAAAAACACAAGAAAATAATTCAATTTATAATAGCTACAACTAAAATGCTATTTAGCTACAACTAAAATACCTATGAATAACCTTCATCAAAGATGTGAAAAATTTCTGTAATTAAAACTATAAAATATAGATGAAACAAATTGAATGGGGCACACAAGAAATTAAATGATATTCCATGTTTGTAGATTGGAAGAATGAACACTGTTAAAATATTATACTTCCCAAAGCGACCTACAGATTTAATGCAATTCTTATCAAAATACTATGATATTCTTCACAGAAATAGGAAAAAAAATTATAAAATAGATTAAACTTAAATCCAATACCTGAAACTATGAAACTTATTAAAAGAAAATATAGGGGAAACACTCTGGGTCCTATGTCTCAGTCAAGATTTCTTGATATAAGAAACCAAAGTATAAACTGGCAAATGGGACCGCATCAAACAGCTTCTGCACAGCAAATAGAATAACACACATGGTGAAGAGACAACCAACAGAATGGGAAAAAATATTTGCAAACTATCCATCTGATAAGGAATTAATAACCAGAATATATATAAGGAGCTCAAACAACTAAATAGGAGAAAACAAATAATCTGATTCTAAAATGGGCAAAATACTTGCTAGGAACTTCATGAAAGACATACAAATGTCCAAAAAGCATATGCAAAATGCTCAACATCATAACCATCAGAGAAATGCAATTAAAACTACAGTGAGATACTATCTCACCCCAGATAAAAAATGGCTTTTATTCAAAAGACAATTGATAATGAATGCGGTGAGGATCTGGTAAAGAGAAAATCCTTGTATGCTGTTTGTGAAAATGTAAATTAGTAGAGTCAGGATTAGAAATAATGTAGAAGTACCTTAGAAATCTAAAAATAGAACTAGCATATGATCCAACAATACTACTTCTGAGTATATATCCACAGAAAAAGAAATTGTAACTTCAAAGAGACATCGGCACTCATGTTTATTGCAGCACTGTTAACAATAGACAAAATATGGAATCAACATAAGTGTCTATTAATTGATTAATAGTCAACTAAAATGTGGTGCATATAAAATATAAAATGTGGTACACAATAAAATATTATTTGGTCAAAAATATGAATGCAATCCTGTCATTTGCAACAACATGTATGGTACTAGGGGACATTTCATAAAGTAAAATAATCCAAGTATAGAAATAAAATACTGCATGTTCTCAATAATATGTATGAGCTAAAATAAACAGAACTTATGGACATAGAAGAATGATGGTTACTAGAAGTTGGGAAGTGTAATGGGGATGGGGGCTGAACAAAGAGGGGATGACTTAAGGATACAAAAATATAGTTGGGTAGAAGGAATGAAATTCAGTGTTTGGTAGTACAATAGCACATCTATTGTTAACAACAGTTTATTTTATATTTCAAAATAACTAAAAATTAGAATTGAAATGTTTCCAACACAGGAAATGATAAACACTTGAGATGATGTATACCATAATTACCTTAATTTGGTATTTATACATTGCATGCTTGCATCAAAATATCACATATACCCCATAAAAATGTACAACTTTTTAATATCCAAAATAACTAAACGTAAAATTTTACAAGAAGAAACAGAGATATTTAAATAAGCAACAATAGAAATGAAAGAGGAGACATTACAACTGATACCAGAGAAATACAGCAAATCATAAGAGACTACTATGAACCACTATAACCAGTAAATTGGGTAAGACAGAAGAAACGAATGAATTCCTAGAAACATACAACTTGTCAAAACTGAATCAGGAAGAAATAGAAAATCTGAACAGACAATAATGAGTAAGGAGATTAATCAGTAATAAAAAGTAAAATTTTTGCCAGAGATGCAAGAATGGTTCAACATACATAAAACAATAAATGTGATATACCACATTAAAAAAATGAGGGAAGAATTATATGGACATCTCGAGGATACAAAAAATAAAGCATTTTACAAAATTGAACATCACTTTGTGATTTAAAAAAAAAAAAACGCTCAACACATTAGGTATGGAAGAAACACACTTCAACACTATAAAGGTCATATATGGCAAACCCATTGCTAACATAATACTCAATGGTGACAAGTGAAAACTTCCTTTAATATCAGGAAAAAGACAAGAATGCCTACTCTCACCACCTCTATTCAACATAGTAGTTTTAAGCCCTAGGCAGAGCAATTAGACAAGAGAAAAAATTAAAGGTATCCAAATTGCAAAGGAAAAAGTAAAGTTGTCCCTGTTTGCAGATGACATGATCTCATATACAGAAAATCCTAAAGACTCCACTAAACAACTGTTAGAACTAATAAAATAACTTACTAAAGTTGGAGGATAGAAAAATCAACATACAAAAGTGAGTAGTGTTTTTACACAGTAACATCTATCTAAAAAACAAATTTAAAAAAATCCCATTATAGCAGCTACCAAAACATAAAATACTTAGAAATAAATTAAAGCAGGTGAAGAACGTATACACTGAAAAATATAAATCATAGATGAAATAAATCAATGAAATAAATCATTGATGAAATTGATGCAAATAAATAGAAAGATATCCATATTCATAGACTGAAAGAATGAATATTGTTAAAATGTTCTTACCACTCAAAAACATCTACAAATTCAATTCAATCTCCATCAAAATTCCAAGGACAATTTTTCACAGAAAATTTTTAAAAATCTAAAATTCATAGGGAAGCACATGATAACACTAATAGCCAAGGCAATCTTGAGGAAAAAAATAACAAAGCTAGAGGTATCTCACTACCTGATTTCAAAATCTACTAAAATGTTATAGTAATCAAAACAGCATGGTCTAGGAACAATTATAACCACATAGACAACTGGAATGGAATAGAGAGCCCAGAAATAAATCCACGTATTTACAGTCAATTCATTTTCAACAATGGTGCCAAGAACACATGATAGGAAAAGAACAGTCTTTTCAATAAATGATGTTGAAAAAACTGGATATTCATAAGCAGAAGAATGAAATTAGATCCTTATCTTAGACCAAAATCATATCAAAATAGATTAAATATTAAAAGGTAAAAACTGAAAACATGTAAAACTACTAGAAGAAAATATGAGGTAAATGTTCCCTCACATTGATCTTGGTAATTATTGTTTTAATATGACCCCCAAATCACTGGTAATATAAGCATTTTTAAAAATTAAATTATATAAAGCTAAAAAGCTTCTGCACAGCAAAGGAAATAATCAGCTGAGGAAAGAGACAGCCTAGATGGAAGAAAATATTTGCAAACTATGTATCTGAGAAGTTAGTCCCCCCAAAATATAAGGAACTTAATACACAGAAAACAACACAGTTAAAAAATGGGTAATTATCTGAATAGACATTTTTCAAAAAATGCAGGCAAATGGCAAACAAGTATATGAAAAAAATGATTTTTCTGGCTTGTAATGCCTTTCTTATTTCCTATATTATTAAAAGATAAATTCACTCAGCAATAATTATAAATTTATGTCAGTGGGCATACAATATATATAGATATAATATGTGACAATACCAACATAAAAAAGGTAACAGCATTGTATAAGAGCGGAATTTGTTATTACCATTGAAGCCAAGTTGATTAATTCAAACACTTCTTTTTAAATTTTAAAATATTAGTTGTGGTCCTTATGGTAACTATTAAGAATACAACTAAAAATATATAGAAAAGAAAATGAGAAAATGGCACACTAATAAAAATCAAACACACAAAAAACAGTAGAGGCATCAATGAACAAAAATATATGATACAGAAAAATAAATAGAAAATGGCAAGAGTTACTTCTTTCTTAACAGTAATTATTTTTTTAAAAAATGAATTAAACTTGCTAATCAAAAGAAAGAGAGTGGCAGAATGAATTAAAAATAATCCAACCGTATGTGATATACAACAAATGCAACTTAGATCTAAAGACACAAATAAGCTGAAGTGGAAAAAAAGAAAAGTATTCCATGAAAACAGTAATGAAAAGAGAGCTATAGTAGCTATACTAGTATCAGATTAAAAAGTAAGCAAAAATTATTACAGAAGACAGTAAAGACATTATATTTTGATAAAGAGGTTAATTTATGATGAAGATATAACAATTATAAATATATAGTACCTAATAACTGAGCTCCAAAATATATGGAGACGAAGAAAGGAGAAACAAATGGTTCTGTAGTATTAGTCAGAGGTATCAATACACCACATTCACTAATAGAACAAATAAATGGAAAGATCAATAAAGAAGTAAACAGGAGACTTGAACAACATTATAAAGCCAGAGGACCTGAAAGATATATGCAGAAAAATCCACCAACAACATATAGCTATATATTCTTCTGCAGTAGAAATAAAACATTCTCCAGAATAGACCGTATGTTAGGTCACAAAACAAGTCTCAATAATTTTATTGAGATTAATTAAATACTGAATCCACCCAAAATATTTTCTTTGACTACAATGGAATGAACCCCAAAATTAATAGTTGAAAGGAAATTGAAAAATTTACAAATATGTGGAAATTAAACAGTGCAACTTCAACCAAAAGATGAAAGAACAAATTTAAAAGGGAATTAGAAAATACATAAAGATGAATGAAAACGAAAACATAATATACTAAAACGTACAGTGAAAAGTGCCTCACTGAAAAATAAGATTTAAGACATTAACTCAAGGTCTCAACTTAATCAATGTAGAAAAAGGAGAGCAAATAAAACTCTAAGGAATCAAAGGAAAGGAAATAGCTATTATAGTAGAAATAAATCAAATGGCATGGCGATCGTTAAAACATCTGGAGACAACAGATGCTGGAGAGGATGTGGAGAAATAGGAACACTTTTACACTGTTGGTAGGAGTGTCAACTAGTTTGACCATTGTGGAAGACAGTGTGGCGATTCCTCAAGGACACAGAAATAGAAATTCTATTTGACCCAGCAATCCCATTACTGGGTATATATTCAAAGGATTATAATTCATTCTATTATAAAGACACATGAACATGTATGTTCACAGCAGCACTGTTCACAATAACAAAGACCTGGAACCAACCCAAATGCCCATCCATGATAGATAGAACAAGGAAAATGTGGCACATAGACACCATGGAATACTATGCAGCCATAAAAAATGATGAGTTTGTGTCCTTTGTAGGGACATGGATGAATCTGGAGACCATCATTCTCGGCAAACTGACACAAGAGCAGAAAATCAAACACCGCATGTTCTCACTCATAGGCGGGTGTTGAACAATGAGAACACATGGACACAGGGAGGGGAACATTATACACTGGGGTCTGTTGGAGGGGCAGGGGAGGGATAGCTGGGGGCTGGGGAGGTCTGGGAGGGATAACATGGGGAGAAATGCCAGATGGAGGTGACAGGGGGATGGAGGCAGCAAACCACATTGCCATGTGTGTACCTATGCAACAATCCTGCATGATCTGCACATGTACCATAGAACCTAAAGTACAATAAAAAAAAATGTGCATGCTAAATCCAGCAGCATATTAAAATAATTATAAACCGTAACAAAATTGACTTAACCCCAGAAATTAAAGGGCTATTCAATGAATTAAAATGTGATATATCAGATTAATAAAGGGGAAAAAAGGACTTGACCATTTTTATTTACCCATGAAAAGCATTTGCCAAAACTTAACAGCCTTTTAAGATGAAACACTCCAACGCCTAGGAATACAGGTAAGTATCCTAAACCAAAAAAAAAAAAAAAAAAATTCATTTACAAAAAACTGACACCTAACATCATACTCAATAGTAAGAGACTGAAACCTTCTAAGATCAGGAACAAGACAAGGATATCTTCTTTTACTACTTTTGCACAGCATTGGACTGAAAGATCTACAAATAATTATTATTTAAAAAAGAAAGAAAGAAAGAAAAGTATCCAAATTAGAAAAGAAGAAGATAGCTTTAATCTCTATTTTCAGAGAACATGAGCTAGATAGACATAGATATATACCTTCTTAAGAGTCAATATAAAACAAAGATTGAAATTAGGATCTCAAAGAGATTTTTGTACTCCCAAGTTCACTGCAGCATTATTCACAATATGTAAGATATGAAAATAACCTAAATGTTTACTGATGAATGAATGGACAAAGAAAATATGGTCTATGCATACAATAGAATAGTACTCAACCACAGAAAGGAAATTCTGCCATATTCAACAACATGGATGAATTGTGTGGATATTATGTTAAATGAAATAAGCCAGCCACAGGAAAAATACTACATGAGTCTACATACATGAGGTAACTGAAGTAGTAAAACACATGAACGCAGAAAGTACAATGGTATTTGTAAAAAGCTGGGAAGAGGAGGAAATGGTGAGTTGCTGTTCAACGGATGTAAAGTTTCAGCCATGTAAGACAATATGTTCTAGATATCTGCTGTACAAATTAGTCCTTATACTTAACAATACTATATTGTACACTTTAAAAATTGTTAATAGAGAAAATAAACAAAGTAAGAAATGTTTCGGAATACAAACTCTACATGCAAAAGTAAATTGTATTTTGACATATTAGCAATTCTTAAACCTGAACAAGAATTTTTTTTAAAAGTACATTTATAACAGCTCAAAAACAATACTTGAGAAAAACTTTAAAAAAGATGTACACGATTTGTACAGTGAAAACTACCAAACATTGGTGTAATAATTTCCAGAAGACTTAAATAAATGGAAGAACATAATATATTCAGAGATTTGAAGAATTTATATTGTTGAATTGTCAATACTCTCCAAAGCATCTACAGATTCAATGCAATCCTTATCAACGTCCCAATGACCTTTTTTTCAGAAATAGAAAATTCTAAAATTCATACAGAATCTCAAGGGAAACTGAACAACCACTTCCCAATTTCACCTTACTTCAAAGCTCTGTAATTAAAATACAACATTAATGCATAAAAATAGACAAATAAATCAAATGGACAAAATTTAAATAAACTACAAACAGAACTACCATATGATCCAGAAATCATACTGCTGTGTATAAATCCAAAAAAAAAGAGAAATCAGTTTATGATGAAAAAGATATCTTTCCATATTTATTATATCTCTATTAATGATAGCCAAGATGTAGAAAAAACCTAAGTGCTAATCAGCAAATATATAAAAAAATATGGTATATGTAAATAATGAAATATTATTTAGCCATATTGTTTCTTAGCTTTTTGGCTAAGATGAAGTGGAATATTCAGCCATAAAAAAGAATAAAATCATAACATTTGCGCCAACATGGATGAGCCTGGCAGACATTATGTTAAGCAAAATAACCCAGGAATATAAGGATAAACACCAAATGTTCTCACTAATGTGCAGAAGATTTAAAAAGGAGTATTCTCACAGAGGTAGTTTCTAAAATAGTGGTTATTAGAGGTTAGGAAGGATAGGGAGAAGGGTGGCTAGGATGTGGTTGATTAAAGGATAAAAACGTATAGGTAGGTAGGGCAAGTATGTTCTAGCATTCTACAGCTCTATAGGGTGACTATAGTTAAAAACAACGTACATTTTCAAATAACTAGAAGAGAGGAAATTGAATGTTCATAACACAAAAAATACTTGAGGTGATGAATATGCTAATTACTCTGATTTGACCATTATACATTCTATATATTAAAATATCCCTGTGTACTCCATAAATATATGCAAGTATTATGTGTCAATTAGTCAATTAATTTAAAAAGTTAAGAATTGAGAATCCAGAAATAGGCCCATACATTCACAATCAATTGATTTTTTACAATGGAATGCAAGCCTAAATATAAAAGCTACAATTATATAACCCTTAAAACATGGTGATAAATATTCACAGTCTTAAATTTGGTGATGTTTTCCTAGAAATCACACCAAAAACACAAGCAACAATGGAGAAGATGAATTAGAATCCATCAAAATTTAAAACTTTTGCACATGAAACAACACTATCAAAATAGTATAAGCCAACCTACAGCATAACGGAAGATATTTTCAAATTGTATATTTGGCAAGGGTCTAAGTATCTAGAATATAAACAAAACTCTTTCACTAAGAAACAAAAAGTCATACAATTCAATTAATAAAGTGGGAAAATGACTTGAAGAAACTTTTGCAAAGAAGATAAAAAATTGCCAACAAGCACATTAAAAGATATTTAACATCCTTAGATGTTAGGCATCGTTCGACATGCAAACCAACACAACAATAAGGCACTATTTCATGCCTGCTAGCTTGGCTATGTTAATTTAAAAACAAAAAAAGAAAATAACAAGTGCTGTTCGAATATTTAAAGATTCTTACTCTCATGGACGGCTGGTGGGAATGCTCAAGGGTGCAGCTTCTGTGGGAATCAGGTGGTTCCACAGTAAGTTAAATATAGACTCATATAAGAGCCATCACTTCTACTCAGGAGTATCCAAAATACTGGATTTTCAAAAAGAGTTCAAACAAAGACTTGCACACAAATATCCATATCACCACTGTTTATGACAGCCAAAAAGTGGAACCAACTTAAATGTCCATCAAATGATGATGAATAAACAAAATATGATATATTTACACAATGGAATATTATTCAGTCACAAAAATAAATGAAACCCTGATGATGGCTACATAATGGAGGAACTTTGAAAGCAGTATGTAAGTAAAGGAAGCCAGATACAGAAAAAATTACATATTGTATGATTCCATTTACATGAAATGTCCAGAAAAAAGAAATCCAAAGTGACAGAAAGAATACAGATTAGTGGTTATGGGAGGATGTGAGGAAAGAGACAATGGAGAATGATTTCTGAGTAGATACAGCATTTCCTTTCAGGATGAAATTGTTCGGGAACTAGAGAGTGGTGACTGTTTCACAACATTGGGAAAGTATTAAATGCCACTGAACTGTACAGTTTAAAATAGTTAAGATGGTAAATTTATGTCATGTGTATTTTACCACAATAAAAATGGACAAAGTTTCTGAATAAATGTTTTTCCAAAAAAGATATACAAATGGCCAATAAGCACATGAAAAGATGCTCAAACAACATTAGTCATTAGGAAATGCAAATCAAAACCATGTGATACCACTTTACACCCACTAGGATGGCAATAACTAAAAAGACAGATGTCTTTTGGAGCCCTCATATGTAGCTGGTGGGAATATGAAATGTTGCAGCCACTTATAAAAAAAGTTTGGCAGTTCCTCAAAAAGTTAAACACAGAGTTCTCATATGACCCAACAATTTGCCTTAAAATCAAGAGATATAAAAACGTGTATCCACACAAAAATCTGTACATGGATATTCATAGCAGCATTATTCATAATCACAAAAAATACTAACCATCCAAACGTCCATCAACTGATGACTGGATAAAAATGGCATATATCTATATGGCAGAGTAGAAAGGAATGAAGTATGAATGCTACAACATGAATGAACCTTGAAAACATGCTATGTAAAAGCAGACAGAGACAAAAGGCCACATATGATTTCCTTTGTATGAAATATCCAGAATAGGGTAATCCATGGAAACAAAGTAGATTATTCATTGGCAGGAATTTGGAGTCTGGGCAGTTGTTGCAGGGCGGGGGATGGTATGAATGAGTAGTAACTGCTATAACTGCTACTGCATGTTGGGTTTCTTTTTGGATGATGAAATATTTTGCATTTAGATAGTGATGATAGTTGATAACTTTGAGAGTCTAATAAAAATCCACTGAATTGTAGAATTCAACAGAGTGAAATGTACGGCATGTAAATTTTATCTCAATAAATTTGCCTTTTTAAACGTTATTTGATTCTTTGAAAAGAATGGTTTTATAAAGGGTGAGCATCTAAAGTATGATGACTTGCATTTCACATATCTAAATATTATCTTTTAATGAGTATAGAGACTACCTACTATGAACCAGACACCATCCTCTATGTGCATTTTCTCATTTAGTTCTTACCAAAAAAAAAAAAAAAAAAAAAAGATATACTGAAAGCCCCATTTGATAAATAAACTTAAGCTTATTCTGATGAAATAGCTTGCCCCAAGTCACAGAAGAAAGCAGCCAAGTTTTGATTAAAACCCATGGTGTTTTAAGTATATAGGTAAAACTTTTAACTACTGTGTAATCCTGCCTTAATTTATTCAGTGAATGAATTTTCCCTTAGAACATCCTAGTAAACTGCTGGCAGCCACTCTTCCCATAATCCTGATATTTAAGTAAATTATATGCAGTTATTGACTTTAGTGTCTGGTATGACATGGAGAAAAAATGGTTATAATAGATGTTACACTGCTTAACCCATATATTCCTTCATAATTGAAGGAGTTATTCCTCAAGTGACCAGGATGCTGACTGTTGGCATCTTAGCTTTTAGTTCTATCCAGGAAGTCACCTTTACTGTAGAGACCAACCACACCTATAATCACAACTCCTTCCTTCCTTGGGCAGCCCATAGCCAATGGTTGGTGAACTCCAGAGAACAAAGGGCCAGTGTCCTTGGTAGAACTTGGGACAATTCTCAAGGGCCAGCCCAGTTTACAATTTCCCAGTGGAATCAACTGAGGCCATCTTGTGTCTGCAATTGAGACAAAATTCCTCTGCCCAACTCTGCACTTTTCCATTATCTTCCCCACAAGTGTTGATCCTAATAAACTTTTTGAATTCTAACCTCTATCTCAAAGTCTGCTTTTTGGGGAATGTAATTCACAGAAATAGGGATACAACATTTTCTGTCCCTTTGAAATTTAATGTTCTTTAAATTCTCAACAATGTAGAAGAAAGATAAAGCAGTGTAAACTTGGTAATTCCAAACAACAGTTACATTACAATTTCTAGAAGAGAGAAAACAAAGAAGATTGTGGTAACTGTCACATTAACTTTCCTTGCACATTGCACAATAATTCCTTTGAAAATAAAAAGTCTGTAGCCACATCTTTCCTGTCCTGATCTGATTAAGCCACTGATGGGTAGTGGATTACTCACAAAAAAGAAACAAGAGCGTGAATTTATAATAAAATGGCAGATTTTAAGGGTATTGTACTAATGCTTGAAATTACAAGACACCTGAGAAGTAGAATACTTAAATTTTCTAGATCATTTGTTTGGGGAAACCCAAAGTACAAGGGAAAATAACATTTTTATCCTCACACACTCTAATGTGACAATGAGAATCAAGAATCCTGGGGTAGTTCTATCTCAAATTTCCTGTTTATCAATGAGAATAATGAGACAAATGTCAAAGAACAATATTTATAAAGTTCCATGAAAATGAATGATATAAAATAGTATGTATATTACAGTTACATAAAAATTATGTATGTTACACATTCCTATAGTATTATGTGCTTCTCTGTAGTGTTTTTCTCTCTTATTTCTAATTACTTAAAGTCAATATTTTCCTTTACTTGAATATAAATTCCATTAAGGAAATGTTCATGTTTGTCATGTTCATTGTTGTATCCCTGAAATGTCTGGCACTTAGTAGGCACTCAATAAATATTTGTTGTATAAATGAATAAATGAATGAGGAGACAAATGAGTGAATTACTCTAAGAAGGAATAAAGAAAATAAGGAAGGAGAGAGGAAGGGAGGTATGCAGAAAGGAAGGAAGAAAATACATAGTCATAATTAAAAAGCATAAACACAGGGGCCTTAAAACTGAATATATATCTGAATCATTCGGAATCTGGATAAAATTATATTCTTGGGATACAGCCCCAGATATCCTGATTCAGTGGATATAGAGTGAGGTCCACGAATCGGTATTTAATAATGGTTTGCCAACCACTAATATACTGAACTATACAAAGATTAGCGCTTGCTTATTATTATTACTCAGTAAGAATAATAATAAAGTAATGGGGTTCCTAGTTGAGTCTGGATCTTACAATTATTGAATATGGAAAACTGCCATTTTAGTGGTTGATGGTAGTCTCTGAGATGTGATATATAAATGAAAATTTATACTTGAAATAAACTGTCTCTTTGATTTGAGGGAAACATCTGAGTGACTCCTTTTAGTACATAGAAGTAAGTTTCCTATCTAATACTCATAGAAGCTAAGAACATAATTGAATGTTACAGGCTTTATAAGGGCCCTGTGTTGCAACATTTTTGGTGGCTGAACCCAGACCCCTACCATAAATATCTATTTTTGTTTATAGATTTTCATAGGCCTTAGGAAGCTCCTAGAATTGGTAAATGTCAAGGTTAGTAAACCATATCTGGTAGACTGAAATGACCCCAGCTAAGACAACTTGGCAGAGAATAATATTTGCAGCCTGAAAGACAAGAAGGCGGCTTAATTGATGTACCACTTAACAGATGGCATTAAATCATGGAAAGGAAGTTCTGACTCTGGACACAGTACATGATTATTTTAGACTCATCCCTGCCACTGCTATGCTGGCACTGCAAACACTGCCTCATAAATGGTTGTACGTATTCTTCAAAAATATGATTAAAATATTTCTAATATAGGCTGGGCATATTTACAGATGGGCTTCCTCTGAAGAAGCACAAGAGTTAGAAAAAGATCTTTCTCCCTTCAAATTTAAGGAGAGAAATGGTAAATACGGCATTTAGATTTTGAGGTGATATTTATATCTTGTGGTAAGCAGGGACTTTATTTTAATTCTGCCAGGATTTTCTAGGCTTCAGGGATGACCTCCATGCTCTCCAACCAGAAGCAAGGTAACACTCAAGGCAACTATGACTACCAGAATAAGTTGTAGAGACCTCAGCATTGGTGAAGGTTGGGCTCCAACAATTTTGGAAGATGGGCGGTGTTGAGAAAACCGAAGGATAGACTAGGATAAGTAAATCTAGGAGGCCTTTGAGAACATTTATGGAGAACGATAATGGAAAATTTTCTCCTAATGTGGACCATTAGTTTCTGTGAGTTATGGTATTTTAGTTAAATCAAATTATTCACTTATTCAGTGCCTGTATCCACAGAGCTGAACACGTCTGGATAAGAACACATATCCGCAAATACAAGGCCACAAATTTTGAGTAGGCCCTTAATGCTGCCATGCAATTTATTTTGTTTTTCTACTTCACTCAGCCATCTTCCTAAATTAATATTTCACGTATTTTTCTTCTCACACTTTTAGCACCTCATTCTACATCCTCACACTCAGCTGATGCTCGTTTCCTACTTCATTGAAAAGACTTAGGCAGTCAGAAGTTTTCAAAATATCTACCATCCCCTCCTGCTTATCTGCATCTAAAGTCACATACTCTCCTTTCTCTTCTGTTATTTTCCTACATAACTGAATGTTATTTCTCTATATTCATAATGAATATCAATCCATTCTCTTATGCATTAGATCCCATCCCATCTTATGCACTCAAAGACTATTTCAGCAGTGTCCTCTCTCTACTATACCACCCATTTTTAACTCTCTATGGAATCATTCAAAATTTTTTATACATAGGAGAAAAAAACCTTATTAGGACCCCACTGCCCTCCACCAGCTACTGACTCATTCCTCTGCTTCCCTCTAATAGTAATACTCCTTAAAATAGTTGTCTTCATCAATTGTCACCAATTCCTCTTTGGTCATTCTCTCCTGAACTTAGTCCAACCTAACCTTTCAAGGAAGATTGTTAACTTGGATATTCCCACAGTCAATTCTCAGCCCTAATTTTTCTTGAACATATTGGTAACATTTTACACTCTATATCACTACTTTCCCCCTGGAAATAACTTTATTTTCAGGACACAGTACTTTCTTGATTTTCCTCTTACATTATTAAACATTTCAAGTTACTTTTTCAAGTTTTTCCTCTTCTCTACATTTATTTACTATGGACTATTCCAGGGCTCAATTTTTGAACTGCTTTCTCTACAGTCACATCATAGGTGGTCTCATCTATTTTATGTTTTTAAATACAATCTGTACATTGTTGGCTCAAATTTTTATCTTCTTCTTAGACTTCTCTCCTGAAATACAGACTGCCATATCCATCATCTTCACCTGTATGTCTGTCTAACAGGCAACTGGAGCTTAACATGTTCAACATGTAGTTTCTGACCTTAATTTCCACACACTTGTTTGCTTTTTTAGTTTATTAGTAATCTATTGCTGCATAAAAATTTATAATATACTTAGCAGCTTAGCACAACACAAATTTATTATTTTATAGTTTCTGTGGATTAGGAAAGAACTTTGCTGCGTTTTCTGCTTTCAGTGTCTTTCACAAGGCTGCAATCAGGGTATCAGCAAGGCTTGGGGTCTAATCTAAAAGCTCAATGTGAGAAGGATCCAATTCCAAACTCATAATATTTTTGATAGGATTCAGAGGCTGGCTGGCTATCTTCCAGAAGCTACTCTGTTTTTTCTTTTTTTGTCGCATGGACTTCTCTAATTCATCTACTTGCCTCATCAAAGCCAGCAAAGGAGATAGTCTGTTACCAGGATGGAAGTGACTATCACATATGTAATGTAATCACAGAAGTGACTATCGTTATTTTTGTCATATTCTATCAGTTAGGAGCAAGTCACTGGTTCCTCTCACAATCAAGGGAAGACAATTATAAGAAGATGTGAAGAACCATAGGCCTGAACCACACACAGTGCCATCTTAAAGTCTATCTACCACACTCGGTTGATGGCAATTCCATTTAAGCCAAAAATCCTTGATATTGTTTATGGTTTCCCTTTCTCGTATACTCCATATATCCCATTAGTAGTAAATTCTACTTGTTCTACTTTCAAACTATCCAGAATCCAACCATATCTCACCACTTCCATTTGTACCACTCTAGTATAAGTGTTCTCTTGGATTACTCTAATAACTCTCTTACTGGTTACCCTGCTTCCATGCTTATAATCTCCTCATGGTCTATGTTCTATACAGCAGTCATAGTGATCTATTTGCAATATAAATCAACTCACATCTCTTCTTTGCTCAAATCCCTCCAATAGCTTCTGTTGTCAAAGTAAAAACCAAATTCCATACAGTGATGTACAGGACATACACAATCTGTACACCTAAACTTCTTTGACATCTCCTACATTTCTTTTCCATGATAATTCCAATGTAACCATACTGAAAACTTGCTAGTTGAACATACAGATTTACTGTTATATCAGGTTTTTCCTGGATGTTACTGCCACCAGGAACCCTTTTTCTAGGTAGTTACATTGTTCTCTTCCTCTGCTCTTTAAAATTTTTGCTCAAATGATGTTTTTTTCAGAGAGTCTAACCCTTATTGTATAATGAATTTTGTAACTACTTATTCTTTTTTATTCCAGCACTCCCAATCCTTTACCCTACTCATTTTTTATCCCACAGGACTTAATGTCTTCTAATATACTATATAATGTACTTATTTATTGGGTTCAGCATACTTGCCTCAAAAAAAAGTACAAAAATGTTAGTAACATTCTGTTTGAATTGTTGATATATCTATAGGCCTAAGAATTGTCTCTGGTACAAAGTAGGTTCTTAATGTTTGATAATAAATGAAAATCTTAATTTTGAAACCATGGGATAGTGATTTCTGGGGTCAAGTGGGTAACATAAAGAACCACTAACATTTTTCAGCAATTACTATAGTACCAGAATATCAAAATTACAGTTTCACCTACATAATATTATGTATTTTTAAAACTGTACATGGTACAGACTATCTTTATACATATTTGGTATTCAAGAAAACTGAGATACAGAGATTTTCACTGATTTTTTTCAAGACTTCACAGATATATAAATGATGAAACCAGTTTTAACTACTTCTTATGTGATGAAAAATATGTAGTACGTTAATTCTATGTATCTAGCCTGCTTATTGTGATAGTAACAATAACAGCTATCATTAAATAAATGCTTTCTATAGGCCAAGCACTGTATGATGCATGTTACATGCATTTTTAAATTTACCCCTTGCTATAACCTTGTGGAATACTGCTACTATTAGTATGCCCATTTCACAAATAAAGAGCAGAAACATAGCCAAGGAAACGTAGGTAATGTAGGAGATTAAGTTATCAAACTCAAACCTGCCCAACATCAAGGGCTAACTTCTGTTTTTTTGGGTTGCTACAAATATTTATTTAATATATGCAATTATTTGTTAACTAAAAATACTGTTTTTGATTTGCATTTCCCTGATTAGTGATGTTGAGCATTTTCATTTATTTGTTGGCCATTAGTTTTTTGGTTTTTTTTTTTTTTTTTTTTTTTTTTTTTTTTTTTTTTTTTTTGTCTTCTTTTGAGAAATGTCTGTTCGTATCATTTTTAAAACTGTATTGTTGGATTTTGGGTTTTGGTGCTGAAATGTTTGAGTTTTTGGTATATTCTGGATATTAACCCCTTGTGTTATTAGTAGATTGCAAATGTTTTCTCCCATTCTACAGGTTGTCTTTTTATTCTGTTGCTTCCTTTCCAGAAGCTCTTTAGTTTGATATAATCTCATTTTTAAAAAATTGGTTTTGTTGCTTGTGCTTTTGGGGTCTTACCCATAAAACACTTTCCCAGACCAATGTCTTAAAGCACGTTTTCTGCTATTAGTTTAATAATTTGGGGTCTTAAATTTAGATTTTTTAATACATTTTAAGTGAATTTTGGTAAAGGGTCATAAGAGGGGGGTTGTTTCATTCTTCTGCCAACCACAACGATGTATAATCTCAAACTAGTTAGGATAGCTGTTATCAAAAAGACAAAAAATAAATGCTGGCAAAGTGGAGAAAGAATTTTTTTTCTTTTTGCTTTTTTTTTTTTTTTAATATACTTTAAGTTCTGAGGTACATGTGCAGAATATGAAGGTTTGTTACATAGGTATACATGTGCCATGGTGGTTTCCTGCATACAACAACCCCATCATCTACATTAGGTATTTCTCCTACTGCTATAACTCATCCCCCTCACTATTCCTCCCCTAGCCCCTCACCCCCTGACAGGCTCCAGTGTGTGATGTTCCCCTCCCTGTGTCCATGTGTTCTCACTGTTCAACTCCCACTTATGAGTGAGAACATGCAGTGCTTGGTTTTCTGTTCTTGGGTCAGTTTGCTGAGAATGATGGTTTTCAGGTTTATCCACATCCCTGCAAAGGACATGAACTTATCCTTTTTATGGCTGCATAGTATTCCATGGTGTATATGTGCCACATTTTCTTTATCCAGTCTATCACTGATGCACATTTGGGTTTGTTCCAAGTCTTTGCTATTGTGAACAGTACCACAAAACATATATGTGCATGTGTCATTATAAAAGAATGATTTCTAATCATTTGGGTATGGGTGGGAATGTAAACTGTCTCAGGCACTATGGACAACAAGATGGAAGTTCCTTAAAAAGCTATAAACAGAACTACCACATGATCAAGCAATCCAACTAATTGGCATATATATTTTTTAACAATCAGTATATTGAAAAGACATTTACCGCCCCATGTTCACTGCAGCACCATTCACAATATTGAAGATATGCAGCCAACCTAAAAGTCCATCAATGGTTGACTGAATAAAGAAAATGTAGCATATATACACAATGGAATACTGGTTAGCCATAAAAAAGAATAAAATCCTGTCATTCATAGCAATATGAATTGAAGAAGAAGATATTATGTTAAGTGAATAAGCCAGGAACATAAAGTTACATGCTACATGTTATTATTCATATGTGTGAGTTAAAAAAAATTGATTTTATAGAAGTAAAAAGTAGACTAGCAGATATTAGAGGCTGGGGAGGGTAAGGAGAAGAGAGGCATAGGGATAAATTCGTGAAAAAACAACAAATTACAAACAGGGGGCATAAATTCTAGTATTTTATTACACCTTTGAATTACTATACCTAATGGTAATATATAAATAGCTAGAAAGAGGATATTAAATGTTATCAATGCAAAAAAGATGAATGTTTGAGATCTATATATTAATTACACTGATCTGAGCACCACATATGTATCAAAACATCACTAGGTACCCATAAATATGTACAATTATTAGTTGTCAATTAAAGAAGAAAAAAATTTAAATTATATCTCCTTAATCATCAGGTTTGAGTTCTTCAGAAGTTTCATTTCTGATAGGTGAAATCTTAGCAAAGACCGACTTATTTTGAGTAATCTGCTCTAACTTTTCTCATTTCCCTCCTTCTTTTCTCTCCCAATACTTACTGTTCTGTTCCTCAAGTGTTGGCTTTAAAAAAATTAGAGCCAACACTTGAGGAACAGAATGATACAGAACATTTCCCTTAAAATGAGGAACATTTCCCTTAAACTGTCAACCTTTTGTTTTCAGAGTCCTACAGATTCCATTTGCTAACCTAAAAAATTGCACTGCTTAATTTCCTTATAGCTAGAATAAGATATGCTCTTAACCATGACAGTATTTTGAAAGACCTAGAAGCCCACAAGCAGGATATTTCCACAATATAGTATTTATATCACACAGGACTTGAAGCAGGAAAGAAGAAAAGAAAATGGTTTATATATTATAATCCATTCAGATGCATGGTGTATTTTCCCTCATTTTCTTTCAAAGAACTCAGAGACTGGATAACATGTTGAGCTGAAATAGATAGAAACAGGCAATTCTTTCTATCAATTGTACCAGATAAACAGAAATCACCTAATTAGAAACATATTTTACATTGATTCTTATGGCAAGCTAGTCTCATTTCAAAGTAAGACTAGCAGATACACGGAAAATTAATACTTTAGTCAACATTCTCTGCATTTATGATCTGTACAAAAATCAAAGAAACAACTCAAAATCCTCATTTACCATGGACAGCATTTGTATTATAGAACTCTTGGGGCTCTAGAGAAGCTGCTTAAGCAATAACTAGTTGAAGCAATAATTTACACAGGAAGCCTGGAGAAACCTATTAGCTAAAAGAAGGATCTGTGCAGAAAATTGGGCCTGTTTAATTTATGAAGGTGGCAAACTCCTAGAAAAAGGGAAGTCTTTTTTTTTTTTTTTAATGAACTCATAGAGGAGAAGTATGGGGTATCTGAACACCTATAGACACCAAGAGCTGAGAAAGAGCAACAGCAAAAGCAGCTCCAGGTTAATTAGATAGCATCACTTAACCTCTTGATACATGGCAGAGGTGGTGGTAAGGCTGGAAGACTGAAATTTGCTGCCATGTGTTGGGGGGGCACTGCGTTACTGGAACTAAGGTGAGCTTCACAAATGTAAAAAAAAATCAATTTCCATGTCTCTCTCTCTCTCCCTCCCTCCCTCCCTCTCCTTCTCCCCCCCCACTCCCCCCCCCCACCTTTCTTTAAGAATTTCCACATAGATAAGCAATAAGCCTCTCTTTGGTTTCTGGATTCTAATAAGAGAGATACATCTGACAGAGATTCTTAAGAAACCTACTGATTCAAGCCATACATTTGAAGAACACAAATGGAAGACATCCTAGTAGATATTTTTTAGAAACTTCATGGAGTACTAAGAGAAAGGGTAAGTATGTAGAATTCATCAATTCGTCAGCCTCAGGCACAGAAAGTCTCCAGGCAAATACACTAATTTATTTCCTCAAAGGAGTTTTATTCACAGTCTGTGTTCCCACAGTCCATGTTCCCACTCTGAACATATGGTCCCTTAAACTGTCGACCTATTGTTTTCAGAGTCCTACAGATCCTATTTACTAACCTAAAAAAAAAAAAAAAAATCGCACTGCTTAATTTCCTTATAATAGTTAGAATAAATGATGGTCTTAACAGATGCAGTATTTTGAAAGAATTACAAGCCCACAAGCAGGGTATTTCCACGCTATAGTATTTGCATCACACAGGACTTGAAGCAGGAAAGAAGAAAAGAAAATCAAGGTGACCTGTTTATGGTTTCTAAACTCTGAATCTTTTTAAAAATTCTCCCTCTACCCAGGTCACATTTGCATCTGAGGAGAAACGAGAAGGGAAAAAATGAGTTCTAGTTGAAGAAGGAAAACAAAAAGAGTAGAAGAGGTAGCATAAGTGGCACACTAAAATGGTTTGTAACTATGTTGCTTTTGGTAAATAGAAAGTTAAAAACAACAAAAAAAATTAAACCTCACTCCCTTTTTACCCTCAAAACTCCATAAAATGCTACCATATTGTCTATTGCATAATGACCACAAATGAGGGGGCATCATGCTAAAACATATAGACATTAAATTGGTTAATCAATAAATAAAAATTATAATTACAAATCATGATAAATAATGTAAAAATAAAATGATACTATCAAACATAATTAAAATGGGCTAGTTTGGACTGAGTATTTAGGGAAATCTTTTCTGGAGAAAAGACATGAAGGAAAAACAGGAATAAGTTATGGTGTTGGTAATAGTAGTAGTGCTGGAGTAGCTATGTGGTATAGATGAAATTAAGCATGCATTACATTCATCTTTCCTTGCAATATAATGATATAATTTTCCACTATCTTATTGCCTGACTAACTACAACTCTACCAGGTAGTAAGGGATGGTTCAATATCATTTTATAAATGGGACGAATGTTTACTCAGAGAGGTTGTTTACTTAGTAACATAGGTAGAAAGAAGTGTATTAGGCCCTTAGTCCAGGGTACATTCTAGTACAACATTATACCTGAATGAATTGGAAAAGGGAAACAGAGATAAAGGGAAGGTGTGTTATTTCTACTGTGTCAAACCATTTCTTGTTACAGTGCCTATTGAATTTATAACAGAAGTTTTGTGCTTTAAACATAAATCAGTTAGTGATATAGTTGGATACATAAAGTAGGTTGTTTGCACACATTAACACAATAAATAAGAGATTCTTAATCATAAATACTACAAGAGAAGGGATGACCATAGCAAAGTCATTCATAATGCCAATCCACAAGGGGCCTCAGAATGGAAATGCATAAGTACCCTTCCTTTAAAATTTTCCAATATTGATAATAGCTAATGCATACTTATTAGGTGCCAGACACATTTACAGGTGCTTTATGTATAACTCATTTAATGCTTCCAACTATATGAGGTAGGTATTTTCATGACCCCTATTTTACAGATGACACAGAAAATTTATTTAAACTGCCTAAGGTTACACAGCCAGTACATAGAAAAGTACAGATTTGGACTCAACTGAATTGTGTCTGGAATCCCTACTCTTAACAATTATGCTTGTGTTCTTTCTATTACTAAATTAAAGACTGGCTCAAATGCCCACTTAACGTATAAGGATGAAAATACAATTGGTGCTGTCACTTCAGCTTATTCTATTATACAACAGAAAGTAACCCTTCCACCACAACTACTCCCCTCTAGCTGCAAGAACAACTCTTTATTTGATTGATCTAGGGGGAAAAATAAAAGAGTTTCACATACTGATGAGCCAATATCCATGGTTCTCTAGAGAACTACTACAAGGGGTTGGATTGGTATCTAATTTGGGGTATAGAGTGGTATTAAACCCTGGAAGAACAAGTTATAGGAATTACCCTTAATTATTAATAATCTGAATCTCATGAGTGAGAAATACTTCTTTACAGATGGTATTAAGGACCAGAGGAGAGCAAAGCTCTGATCTGGTATCTTCTTCAGTGTCAAACCCCTCAATCCACACTTAACAGTACTTTTGGAATGATATAACTCTCTGCTTCAAATGTTAGAGAATTCACTGTAATTAGGCCAAGTAAGTGTTAAATCATCCCTACCTCCAGGACTCATAGGTAAACATGTAACAGTTTTAGCTTCTCTGTCTGTATTTCAGTCTGGGGTTGGTGTCAATTGTAGACCAATAATCACCCTATGGATACAAGTAATGTCAGTGATATGCAGAATAGTTAAGAATACTTAAGAGCATGAAAGAGTAAGCTACAATCTTTCCTTCCCTCACAGAGACACTGGGTTAACAATAATATATGTTCCAGAATACCTCTGTAAGAACTGTAGAGACCTGGTGAGAAGCTATTCAGGCAACTATAAAAACAGTAATGGATTCCAACAAAAGGAATAGGCAAATTTAAATATTTGGCACAGACATTTATGCCTCTTTCCCATATAGCACAATGTGGAGCAACTGGGAAGAAATCTGCCATAATGAGGTTCCTCCCTCAGGACAAAAACAAAACAGTGGACCATAGATTCAACAATGTACTGGGTTCTGTGTGTGCTACTTGAGGGATTGCTTTCTGTTCCACCTGGCATGGACTACTGATAGTACTGATACCAATTTGGAAGCTGTTGAAAACAGAGGCAAGGAGTACATTAGAGCTGCAGCTCCACAGGCAGATGCAAGGGGAAGTAGGACATGAGAAAATGTCTGAGAAGTCTTAGAATTTCCAGCAGGAAAGACTGGTGAAAGTCTTCCCCTGCACAATGACTGTGAGTGATTATTGTTATTTCAAATGCCAAAATTGCAACAAAAATAAACAAGGCATACAAAGGAACAAGAAACATGGCCCAATTAAAGTAATAAGATAAAACTCCAGAAATCAAACCTAAAGAAATGCAAATCTATGAGCTTCCCAATGAAGAATTTGAAATAACTGTCATAAAGATGATCAATAATGTATTGTGGAAGACAGTGTGGCAATTTCTCAAGGATCTAGAAATAGAAATTCCATTTGACCCAGCAGTCCCATTACTGGCTATATATCCAAAGCATTATAAATTGTTCTACCCTAAGGACACGTGCACATGAATGTTCATTCCAGCACTGTTTATGATAGCAAAGACCTGAAACCAACCCAAATGCCCATCGATGATAGACTGGACAAGGAAAATGTGGCACATATACACCCTGGAATATTGTGCAGCCATCAAAAACAATGACTTCGTGTCCTTTGTAGGGACATGGATGAACCTGGAAATGATCATTCTCAGCAAACTGACACAAGAACAGAAAATCAAACACCTCATGTTCTCATAGGTGAGTGTTGAACAATGAGAACACATGGACACATGGAGGCGAGCACTATACACTGGGGTCTGTTGGGGGAAAATAGGGGAGGGACAGTGCGGGGTGGGGAGTTGGGGAGAAATAGCATGGGGAGAAATGCCAGATATAGGTGATGGGGAGGAAGGCAGCAATTCACACTGCCATGTGTGTACCTATGCAACAATCTTGCATGTTCTTCACATGTACCCCAAAACCTAAAATGCAATAAAAAAAAAAGAAACAGAGATGACTGAAAACAGAATCTGCATCTCCAAACAGTAATTTTAAATTACAACAAGTGGACTGTGTAAGAAAGACTCCAGAAATGATTCAGAATAGCTCTAAAAGGAGCCTTGATCCAGGAGATACAGCACCTGTGGGCATGTTTGTCAAAGACTGCAGGAACAAACATGCAGGAGCAGCAAAGCATAGTAAAGATCAGAAGGCAGCATGTTTGTCTTGCAGACATGAGAAGACACAGCTCATGCGAAGAGATGAACCTCTAGGCCACCTGAGGAATGGCTGGTCACCTTCGTACCTGCAGGATTCTTTTATGTCCCTGCTTAGAACTAATTATCTGAGAATTTAGGCATGTGTAAACAACAGCCAAAGAGACCAGACTCCCAAGACTACAGCCATGTTCTCCTGTGGATGCTCAAGATTTCACAAACAGCAATTTGATCAAGCAAAATAAAATAACTGAAGTGGGAAGGCTTTATGATCTTATCTGAATCTCATTACTGAGTAATGGATTTGCAATAAAAAGCAATGTAAATAAAAATTATCTTGACATACTAATAAAAAATGAGATAAAAAAGAAAAGAGACAAAAAATCAGGAAAACAGTGAATGAACAAAATAAGAATATCCATAAAGAGATAAAAACTCCTTAGAAAAAATCAAACATAAATTTTGGAGTTGGAAAATAATTGAACAAAAAAATTCATTAGAGAGGTTCAACAATAGATTTTTATTAGAAAAAGAATCAGCAAACTTGAAGACTGATTATTTGAAATCATTGAGTCACAGGAGAAAAAACAAGAATGACTGAAGTGAGCATCAATAGATGAATGGATAAAGGAAAGGGGGCATATATACACAATGGATTGCCATTCAGCTATAAAAAGAATGAGATTTTGTCATTAGCAACAACATGAATGGAACTGGAGGAAATTATGTTAAGTAAAACAAGCCAGTCATAGAAAGAAAAACTTCACATGTTCTCACTCATCTGTGGGAGGTAAAAATTAAAACAAACTCATGGAGATAGACAGTAGAATGATGGTTACCAGAGGCTGTAAGGTAGTGGGGATGCAGGTGGGGAAAGTAAGATGTTTAACTGGTACAAAAGTACACTTAGAATGAATAAGATCTAGTATCTGATAGCACAGCATGACAACTACAGTCAACAATAATTCATTATACATTTTAAAATAACTAAACAGTATGATTAGAATGCTGGTAACAAAAAGAAATGAAAAATGCTTGAGGTAATGAATACTTCATATACCCTGATATAATTATTATATATTGTATGCCTCTATCAAAATATCCCATGTATACTACACACATACACACACACACACACACACACAAAATGTACAACAAAATTAAAAAATACTTTTTTAAATGTAAAATAAGAACAAACTAAAGCAAAGAGGCCTAAGGGACTTATGGTGAACTTTAAAGGAGACTAATATTTATGTTATGAGAATCAGAGAATGACAAAAAAAAAAAAAAAAAAAAAAAACAGAAAAAGAAGCAGAGATCTTATATGAAGAAATAATGGTTGAAAGTTTCATGGGTTTGAAGAAAAAAATGGACATAGGGATTTAAGAAGCTGAAAAACCCACAACCAAGATACACCAAAGAGAACCACACTGAGACATATTATAATCGAACTGTCTAACGTTAAAGGCAAAGAGAATCATGAAAGCAGTGAGAGAAACCAACTTGTTACATACAAGAAAGCTTTCATAAGATTATCGATAGAGGCCAGTCACAATGGCTCGCACCTGTAATCCCAGCACTTTGGGAGGCTGAGGTAGGAAGATCGCTTGAAGTCAGGAGTTTGAGACCAGCCTGGCCAAAGTGGTGAAACCTTGGCTTTACTAAAAATGCAAAAATTAGCTGGGCGTTGTGGCAGGAATCTGTAATTCCAGATATTGGGAAGGCTGAGATGAAGGTTGCAGTGAGCTGAGATGCACTCCAACCTGGGTGACAGAGTGAGACTCCGTAAAAAAAAAAAAAAAAAAAAAAAAAAAAAAAAACTATCAATAGATTTATCAGCAAAAACATTGCAGGACAGGAGTGGAATGATATACACAAAATACTGAAAAAATCTAGCTGTCTACCAAAAATACTTTAGTAGATTTTCTTCAGAAGTGAAGGAGAAAAAAGACCATTTCTAGAGAAAAGCTGAGAGAGTTCACCACCACTAGACCTACCTTACAAGGAATGCTACTGTAGTTGCCTTTCTCAAGTTTTATATGTAGTATTTTGTAGTCTTCAGTTAATTTATATTTCACTTTCTTGATTATGAATTATCTACATGTATATTTTTCAATTATTAGATTTGTATTTTTTCATGTTTTTGTTATTTATTATAATTGTGTTTTAGTCATCTATGTGGTTTATAAGATATCTTGACATTTACAGTGTCTTGCTTTATAACTAAAATATGATACATTTTTAGATATGTTCAAAGTGAACTTAAAAATAAAGAACATTCTATAATTAATATATGTACCACCTTCAACTCAGTGAAAATTATCAATTTGAGCAAGCTTATTTTTATATAAAATATAGAAATACAGAAAAATCTTCTAAAATTTTACTATTTTTTAATCTTTCTGAACTATAAAATACTGAAATGTGTTAAAAAGTATTCCTTATTTTAGTGAATTTTCCCACTTCTTTCCATTTTAAAATTTATATTATAGTTATGTTATTAGGTAAAATCAAGTTGAAAATTGCTCCATTTCCATGATGCCCTTGTCTTTTATTTATACGTATTGCCTCATCTTATCTCCAGTGATTTCTTTTACTTAAGGTTTACTTCAGCTGATATTAATATAGCAATTCTGCAACATGGTGAAACCCCGTCTCTACTAAAAATACAAAAATTAGCTGGGCACGGTGGTGCATGCCTGTAGTCCCAGCTACTCGGGAGGCTGAGGCCGGAGAATTGCTTGAACCCAGGAGACGGAGGTTGCGGTGAGCCGAGATCACACCGTTGCACTCCAGCCTGGATAAGAGCGAAACTCCGTCTCAAAAAAAAAAAAAAAAAAAAAAAAAAAAAAAAACATATAGCAATTCTGGCATTGTTTTTGTTGATATCTTCCTCTTATATACTCTTATATATTTTTTCTTTTTCTTTTTTTTTTTTGACTTTCAACACTTTTATGACCTTAACTCTTAGCAGTTCTTCTGATAGCTATCATACAGTTAGATTTTTCAAAACCTTTATTCTCTCAAAGTTTGTCTTTTAACTACAAAATTTAGCCCATTACATTTATTGTAATTCTGTTATACAATTGTTCGTTGGTATCTCTGGGGGATCGATTCCAAGACCACTGCAGATACCATAATCCATGGATGCTCAAATTCGTTATATAAAATTGTCTAAAATTCGCATATATGCTACACACATGCTCCCATATACTTTAAATCTTCTCTAGATTTATAGTATCTAATTCAATGTAAATGCTATGTAAATAGTTAATATGCTCTATTGTTTCCTATTTGTAATTTTTTTATTTTTGTATTATTTTTGCATCATGACTTGTTGACTTTGCAGATACAAAACCTATATAGAGCACTAACTGTATTTAGATTTAATTATATTATTCCTATATTTTATGTCTCTATTTTCTATTTTTCTTTTCCTCTCCTTTCTCTATGTTGTACTTTTAATCCCTTAGTCTACTTTTCCCAATGACAACTTTAATACATACAAGTTGAGTATTCCTTATCCAAATGGCTTGGGACCAGAAACATGTTAGATTTCAGATTTTCTTTCAGATTTTCGAATATTTGCATTATATTTACCAGCTGAGCATTTCTAATCTGAAAATACAAATCTGAAATGTTCCAATGAGTGTTTTATTTGAGTATTATGTCAGCATTTAACAATTTTCAGATTTGTGATTATTTCAAATTTTGGATTTTTACATTGGTAATATTCAAACTGTACTTTTATTTAATTATCATTTTAATGGTCTCCCTAGTAAATTTGGAAAACATATTTGACACAGTTTTTAACAATCAAATCAGATACACTATGGCTACCTGGAAATATAATGTGGTTGGTATAAGAAGCCGTTAAGCCATCACAATTAGAAAAGGGTAACACTATGGGGTTGATATCTATCTTCCAATAATCTGTAAATCATAATTTAAAAGCCTGATGACCATAATCAATTTGGAGTTTAACAAAACTCTTCCATTTTTCCCAACACCATTTATTAAACAGGGAATCCTTTCTCCATTGCTTGTTTTTGTCAGGTTTGTCAAAGATCAGGTGGTTATGGGTGTACAGCATTACTTCTGAGGCTTCTGTTTCATTCCATTCGTCTACATCTCTGTTTTGGTACCAGTACCATGCTGTTTTCATTACTGTAGCCTTATAGTATAGTTTGATGTCATGTTTGTGCAGATAGCTGAAACTGGATCCATTCTTTTCATCTTACACAAAAATTAACTCGAGGTGGATTCAAGATTTAAACATAGGACCTAACACCATAAAAACTCTAGAAGAAAATATTGGCAAAACCATTCAGGACATAGGCATAGGCAAGGACTTCATGACTAAAACACCAAAAGCAATGACAATGAAAGCTAAAATAGACAAATGGGATCTAATTAAACTTAAGAGTTTCTGCACAGCAAAAGAAAATCATTAGAGTGAACCACCAACCAACAGAATGGGAAAAAATTTTTGCAATCTACCCATCTGACAAAGGGCTTATATCCAGAATCTACAAATAACTAAAATAAACTTGCAAGAAAAAAACAACTCCATCAGAAAGTGGACAAAGGATATGAACAGACACTTGTCAAAAGAAGACATTTATGTGGCCAACAAACATATAGAAAAAATACTCACCATCATTGGTCATTAGAGAAATGCAAATCCAAACCATATTGAGATACCATTTCAAGCCAGTTAGAATGGTGATCACTAAAAAATCTGGAGACAACAGATGCTGGAGAGGACGAGGAGAAATAGGAACACTTTTACACTGTTGGTGGGAGTTTAAATTAGTTCAACCATTGTGGAAGACAGTGTGGTGATTCCTCAGGGATCTAGAACTAGAAATACCAATTGACCCAGCAATCCCATTACTGGGTATGTACCCAAAGGATTATAAATCGTTCTATTATAGAGACACATACACTTGTATGTTCATTGCAGCACTGTTTACAACAGCAAATACCTGGAACCAACCCAAATGTCCATCAGTGATAGACTGAATAAAGAAAATGTGGCACATATACACCATGGAATACTATGCAGCCATAAAAAATGATGAGTTTCTGTCCTTTGCAGGAACATGGATGAATCTGGAAACGCTCATTCTCAGCAAACTGACAGAAGAACAGAAAACCAAACATCGCATGTCCTCACACATTGTGGGTGTTGAACAATGAGATCACATGGGCACAGGGAGGGGAACATCACACACTGGGGTCTGTTGGGGGGTGGGGAACTAGGGGAGTGATAGCAGGGGTTGGGGAGTTTGGGGATGGATAACATTAGGAGAAATACCTAATGTAGGTGACAGGGGGATGGATGCAGTAAACCACCACGGCATGTGTATACCTATGTAACAATCCTGCATAATCTGCACATGTACCCCAGAACTTAAAGTACAATAAAAAAGAAAAAGAAAAATAAAACAAAACAACTACAACAAACTCTTCGTATTCCTTACTTGATTTTTCAACACCTTGGGCTATACTGCAAGCAGCAGCCTCAGAAAACATTATGATAAAAAACATAGCTAATCTAATAAAATCATAGGGGAGGGGGATTGCACAGAGAGTGCAGACATAAAATATATACTTGTCTAACCAAAATCAAGATTACATATATATACACATATAGATGTGTGTGTGTGTGTGTGTGTGTGTGTGTGTGTGTGTATAATTTCAGTGTGCAGCCATTTGCAGAGGTCAAAATCTCCCAGGAATTACATTTTTATTTTGTGGTCTATTGAAGATAGTAAAATAAGCTTGAAATCTAAGATCTCAGTATCTGGCTTAACACTCCCAAAGAAACCCATAAGCAGATCCATAGTATCCTGTGCTAGTTCCAACATCCCAAGAGAGGCCTATGAAGATCCAATGCAGGTATGGAAGAAGATATTTTCCTGATGAACAAAAAAGGTCAAACTTCAAAATCATAGAAGCAGGCAAAATTTGTCAAAACTATTAGCAAGGATCCAAGGTAAGTGGTGTGTGTAGCACCAAAGAATATACAGGTATAATCTAGGTTAGCAAGAACACTACTCATTTCTGGAAAAATAAAGTAATGGCACAGGAGTCTTGACATACGGAGATTCTATTAAACTCCTGTTTAAATAAGTGAAAATCTCTTTCACTTAAAATTATCTACTTATGACCCTTCATCAATAAATAAAGACTATGTCACCAGTTAAAATTAGAAGCAGAGTTACATAGCATAAGACCCAATAAATATATACAAAAATAATGTTTGCCTCAGAAAAGAGTTGTGGAAATATTGGGCATTGAGACCTTCGTTGGGGAAAGCAGCAAACAGGAAAGAACTTACGGAGTGCCCACATTAATTAGTTATGAGTAACATATAAACTAGGAATAAACTGCAGCAAACTGCAGGAAGCCTCTGGGGAGGCAAACTTCTCCATGCCTCATGTTCTGGTGCAGGGTGACCTAGGCTCTGTTAGCATAAACATTGTGCTCAAGGACGTAAAACCCCTTCATATCACTAAGATGTAATCAGACTTGTAGGCTCCTTTTAAGGCCCATGTTCCACCAGCTACATAGATAATAGGCTAAAGATAACCACATGTTCTTGTTTTGTGAAACTCCCAAAACTGCCACTGTTATCAAGCTTTAGAATGACACACCAGTTCTGACTCACTGATTCAGTTCTGGCTCACTGATTCACCCCACCATCATGTCATCCTCTCCCCACCATCACTCCACTACTTACCCAATAGATCAAAGTGATTGTAACCAATAAATACTGTGGAAAACCACAGCTCGGGCCTTTGCACCCTCCTTTATGCACTGGGCCCCTGGTCCCACTTTATGCATTCTTGTTTTTTTCCTCAGTCGTTTGTTGCCACTGAACTCAGGGTACTCATGTGTGGGGCATGGGGCTGGTTCTCTACAGACCTTCATAGATGGCCGAGGACAAATCTATTCTTCTCTCTAATAATAAGACCTACAATTATTGAGTGTATAATAAATGCTTGACTCAAAACTAGAAATTTTACACACACTAACTTATTGAGCCTTAATAATAGTCATATAACCAGAGACTATTATTCATTTTTTGCTGACAAGGAAATAAAGGCACCAAACAGTTAATTAACTTGTCCATGGTCAGAGAGAGAAAAAAATAACAGAGTTAGGGCTTCAAATCCCAGGTCCCTGAACCCTTAACATACTTACTATCTCTACCACTTCATACATAAAGATGAAACAGATTATAATACAAGAAAACTCTCAATGAAAAAGTTTAACAATTATGCCCTAAGTAACCCCCACATCACCTAGTATAGAGCTAAGCACACAGTAGATATCCAATAAATGTATTTTGAAATAACTTGAACAATTATGTTGGGTTTCTGTGGCTTTTTATATTCACACTCTGTCAATGCTGGGCTTTGTAGCAAATACTCTCTAATAAATTCTCCAAAATGGTTTAGAGAAACAATGATAGCAGTGGGGAAATCTAAACGACCTGTTTTCTATATTAAAGCCAAGCACTGTGTCCTTAGTTTATCAGGAACAATTTGTTGAAATTTTTAAAAAGCCACACTTTTCTATTCGTAGCCTACTGTTTCAAGCTACACACATGCTTAGGGTACCCACAACTCAAAAAGAGAAGACACTGTCTCTAAATTATAGGCTTAGGACCGAATTTGTTAGAGGTGTGGCTAGTAGATCTTTTCAAAATTCAGAAAGAACATGAATTCAATGCCATTGAAAAATCTGCTTACATCTTAATGGAGTCATTCTCTGTCTTCATATATATGCGTTAGAATAAGCTCTTCAAGAATTGTGTTCAAGATGAAGGAAAGACACAAGAGATGGATGTCTCAAGGTAGGGGACTCTGAATGGAATGAGCTGCTATGAGGTTTTACTGGTAAAAAGTGGGTAAAATTACCTCTGTTTCCTCATGGAGTTAACACTACTAATCTACCTCTTCAGTAGAATATGTTCTTTAAAGAATTAATTCAGATTATAAAATTGATAGGATTTCAGCATAACTGTGTTGACAATGGAAAATATAATCAAATAATTTCAAAGCACTCATAATCTAACCACCCAGAAATAATCTGGTGGGATTTTAATCCAAGGTTAAAATTTTGATGAATTCCCTTCTTTACTTTTAAATCTGAGTTATTTTTCCCTGATGCAGTGATGGGTAGGCGGGAAGCCACATCTATGAGAGATATGGCGAGTTGGAAGAGGACAGGTTGTGGTTAGATGATGGAGTACCAAAATAAATAGTCAACATGAAAGCCAAAATTGTGATCTAGCTTTTATTAATGCCATGCATTAAGCTAGTGGTTAAAGTGTGGTCCCCAGACTAGATGTCAACATCATGTGGGAACTTGTTAGAAATGTAAAATGTTCAGGCTCATTCTAGCTCTCTGAATCAGAAGCCCTGGGTGCAGAGTCTATCAATCTGTGCTTTAACAAGTTCTTGAGGAGATACTGATATACTCAAACTTACAAACCACTTCTGTTAGCAAAATTTCTACCTGGAGCTATACAGAGTATACAGAGTGAGAATGATAATAATAGCTAACACTTTCTGAGTACTTCCTATAATCCAAGCATTGTACAAGCACTTAAAATACATGATGTTCTTTAGTCTCACACACATCTATTTTGCAAAAGAAGGCACTAAAGAGTTCAGGTAACACTTCCAAACTTATATGAATAATAAAGAGTGAGGTCATGTTTAAAATCCAGTCTGTAATCAGAGATGCTGTTTTAAGACAGTATATTACTTTCTACAATACAATACTAAGGTAAAACAAGTCTCAATATATCTATTTACAATGTGGTGTATAAGTAAAGATGCTGGTCTTAAAGATAACTATCTCGAAACATGGTATTCTCTATTATGAAGACAATGTAAGGGGGCAATTTATTCGCCATTTTGTTCTCAGATTGGTCAAGGCATCTACTAGCTCTTCTATCACAAACATAATAAACACAACAATAGTAAATTAAGATATACCAAACTTTGGGACCAGTGGCTCTGCGGTTCATACTTAAAGTCATTTACTTTCTCTAAATTTTCAGTTTTCTTCTCAGTAAAAAATGGGTTAATAACAGCACCTACCTGCAAATAAATTTGCTGTGAGGATTAAACTGTGTGTGTGTGTGTGTGTGTGTGTGTGTGTGTGTGTGTGTGTGGTAATAGAAGTAGATGATGCTGTTGCTGCTGTTATGAGATTTAGATGTCATAAAATGTCTAAATTTTTCCCGTTTTTACTAAGCTTATAACGTTCTCCTATGTAAAAGGTATTTGGAAGGATTTGGAGAGGTGAACACAGTCTAAGAAAATTAAATCTCTAGCCATCTAAGTCTGATACTCTATTATTAACTCACAGTCAAAGAGCTTATTACATTTTCTTCCTGAAGTTATTAGAAAAATTACTTTTATTATTCTACTTAGAAAATTACAAGAAGGGCAAGTTGGGCAGATCACCTGAGGTGAGGAGTTAGAGACCAGCCTGGCCAACATGGTGAAACCCTGTCTCTACTAAAAATATAAAAATCAGCCCATCATGGTGGCATGTGCCTGTGATCCAAGCTACTCCGGAGGCTGAGGCAGGAGAATTGCTTGAACCTGGGAGGCAGATGTTGCAGTGAGCCGAGATCATTCCACTGCAGTCCAGCCTGGGCAACAGAGCGAGACTCCATCTCAAACCGAACGAGAGAGAGAGAGAGAGAGAGAGAGAGAGAGAGAGAGAGAGAGAGAGAGAGAGAGAGAGAAAGAAATACAGAAGTCAAACAACTGGAGCAGAATTTCATTATGAGATTAAGTGGGTTACAGTGTCTGGGGCTTTCAATACCTAGGCAAAGGTATATCTTAGTTGTGGAGTTTAAGAGAGCTTCTGCAAGGCTTTCTTCACCTCCCAAAGACCTTTGACTCCTCAGAGCACCAACCATCTGACAATTCAGTACTTCTTTATATACTGATTTATATTGGTCATATATGTTAGACTTAACTCCCTAACCAGGTTAGATATTCCTTGAGAGCTAGGACCTTCTCTGATACAGCACAGTGCTAAACATATGAAAAGGACTTAATGCTCATTTAGTTCTCATAAATATTCATCATTAAGCCCTGATTATATATTTATACATGTACAAAAAGAGGCATGTCATGATGTGCGCTACAGAACTGTCTGTAATAACAGAATACTGAAACAGCTTAAATGTCCATCAATAGGACAATTCTGTTTAAGAGCCATAGTCATATCTGTATATAGATGCACTTGCCATGGAAACTGGATATTTTCAGCAGCCTAGCATAGCATTTGGGTAAGCAATGTTACCCCACGTCTCTGTGTTTCTGTATTTCCCATGCTTCTGTGCCAGACCAATTGCTTCTTCTGATTGATGCAGACTTACTTTCAGCTTACAGCAATACTTTGACTTGGGTTTTGTATCAAGTCCTGAGGCTGTGGGGGCCATTACTTTTTTCTTTTAAAGGCAATTTTGTGAATCTGCTGGGTTGCCATATGCTAACTTCATATTTTAATTCCCATTTACTTTCAAATTCTTGGATGTGACTGTTACTGTTCTTTCTCATATATTGCCTGTACTTTATATGAACATATCATAGTTCATCGATTGACAAGACTTCACATAGATAATTTCAGTATTTCCTTTTTTTCTCTGGGCTCATTTGCAAACATTTGTAGTCAGGTCAACAGTTCTCTCTATAATAAGGTATGTTTCTATCAATTATATTATGATGGGGCAAAGAGGAACATTCTGTCTTCATTATCTCCTTCTGGAGACAAATCTAAATAAATGAGAGTTAATTTATTTTATTAGTGGTCATATCACAAACTCTCTACATATATAATACAACTTATATGTGTCACTATGCTTTACATTCAAACTAAGTCATTGTTCTGTGAAGCGAACATATTATTCCCTTTAAGAAGATGAGGAAATGAAGGCTTAGATAAAGTAATTTTCCCAGAGCTACACTCTGGATTATAATTAGTAAAGACAGGGTATGGACCTCTGTTGGGCTGATTCTGTTTTCTTTCCAGTACAATGCAGAGCCTCTTTCTTCATACTGTTATTTCCATTTACACAAGGAAGTTACCAATGGTGATACTAAATCAAGCTTTTGAGTTAAATCAGACTTGAGTTTAGATCTCAATTTCCACAACTTCAGAAAGGAGACCATAATAGTATCTACCTCACAAAGCTGGTGTGAGAAATAAATGAGAAAACTAATGGATATAAATGCCTGGTCCAGGGTCTGAAATATGGGCATTCACTTAAAAAGATTTCTATAAGTTGTAACTTTCACTTCCCTCTTTGAATAAAAAATAACATAATATAATCTCCTATTAATTTATTTGGATTGCTAGGTTGGTCATTTCTCTTTTAGTTGTGACTCATTTATTCACTTTCCTCATGCCTCATTGGTACCATATTTAAATTTTTTATTCAGGTTTTATTTTTTATAATTTTAAATTTTATTATAGATTAAAGGGTACACATGCAGGTTTTTTACATGGCTATATGGCATGATGCTGAGGACCAGATACCCAACAATCCCATCACCCAGTCAGGGAGCATAGTATCTGACTTTGTTTCTAAAACATTCCTTGTTTACTAGAACAAATAATAATAATTTTTCTTCTCCATATACTTAATGTCTATACATTCTTAGGCACTTATTACTTACTCAGTTATCTTCTATTCTAGCTACCCATATTTGCTTCATTTCTCCTCTAAGTTTTTGATGTCAGGGACTCATCTTTTTAGCTCTAGAGAGCTTAACAGTCCCTAGTATACACTAAATAAATTGACTGTTAATAAATAAATAAATTAACAGTCCCTACTATACACTAAATAAATTGACTAATGGAATAAAAATCTGAGTCACCACAAGTGTACTTTGAATACATTTTGTCATTTGGAAGGGTAATTAAAACAATTTTCTTATAAGGCATTGCTGAAAATGTCTTGCAATATATAATGTAACTGATTTGCATAAAGGCATGCATGGCTTATTTGTACAAACAACATCATTCATTTGATGGTGTGCACAGCCTTAAGTCTTATGGAATAAGTTATTACAGCATTGTAAAAGATTTCTCCAAAACAGATAAGAAAAATACACAGAAAAAAAAATATAATGTTAAAGGTAACTCTCCATTTCCTGACTTATCCACCAAGTTTCTAAATTATAGCACTCTTTCTATATTTTTCTATCAGTGCAATTTGAGAATTACATGTGAGACAAGATAGAATTGGTTTGGAGTCAGAAAACGTGACTTAAATTCAACTATGACTTTTTTAAGCTACTTTACCTCAATGGATCTCAGTTTCTTGGTAATAACCTGTAGTGTACAGGGTTGTTCTGAGGATTGAGACAATGTATGTACAGTCTATTATATATTAAGTACTCATTGTGGTATAAAATTATCACAGTGGGATATTCACGTACGTATGAGATTGGAAAGGGTTTAAATTCAAGTCATATACTTTGTGTGTGAGTTTTGGTAAATGATCCTAAGGGAAGAAAAGTTGAAACTAAGAATTTAAATGAGAAGAATTAGATATGGATTCCATTTATCCTTATGTTTTGGCTCTTTCATAATCTTTCCTCATTATTTTCTATTAATTGGGCTTTTCTCTGTCCCCAAATTTCCCCAGAATTAAATGGTTTCATGATTCAAGGTGAGCCTTCTTTAATATTATAAAATGCAGCTTTTACCAAACATAGTAGCACTTTTCATGGATAAAATGAAATCATTTCCTCATCATTTTCTCCAATAATAATATATGGAATTATACATTAGAGTTTGAGTTTTAATTTGATCCATATTTTTCATTTTATGTTTACTGCTCTCTTTGTTATAGCAGAGAGAGTAGAAAAAGTGGCTTACCTAAGTATGTTACAATTTCAGGGTCCCTGTACTTAGCTGTCCAAAGAAACCTTCTATTTTTGTATGCCTTATGCCCATTTCAATGGACTGTAATGGTTCTGTGCTCACAATTGCATGTGAACTCTCTCTCCTACCATATTCATGTATCATTCTCAACGGAAATGAAACACCTGGGCTATTATGGCTCTCTGCTATACACTTACAGAAAACCTATTGAATAGAATAAATTATAGTGGGAGAAATTACCATTAATATGATACCCAATTAAAGGTATCATATTAATGGTACCATGAAAGGACCATGAAATTCTTTAACCTATGTTAAGACTACTTCCAGTGATTACAGCATCAGTGGGAAAAATAGAAAACACACACACACACACACACACACACACACACACACACACACACAAAAAGCTTCTTTTTGCTTTTGTTCATATATTGATGTAGTTATGCAGTGAATTAAATAAACTAGGTTGTTAGGCGGTTCTGAAACACATGACTGTATATTATAATATTGTTGTCCAGAAAGGAGTCTATTAGAGTTCATCACTCTAGGGTATTGGGAGAATACCCATGTTATCCCTCCCCAACCTCCCTACCATCAGCTATCCCTCCCCTAGTCCCCCACAACAGACCCCAGTGTGTGATGCTCCCCTCCCTGTGTCCATGTGTTCTCAGTGTTCAACACCTGCCTATGAGTGAGAATGTGGTGGTTCATTTTCTGTTGTTGTGTCAGTTTGCTGAGAATGATGGTTTCCAGATTCATCCATGTCCCTACAAAGGATATGAACTCATTGTTTTGTTTTTTTTTTTTTTTGGCTACATAGTATTCCACGGTGTATATGTGCCACATTTTCCTTGTCCAGTCTATCATCGATGGGTATTTGGGTTAGTTCCAGGTCTTTGCTATTGTAAACAGTGTCACAATGAACATATGTGTGCATTTGTCTTTATAACAGAACAATTTATGATCCTTTGGATATATACCCACTAATGGGATTTCTGGGTCAAATGGAAGTTCTATCTCTACCCTTTCTTGATCTGCTCTGTGCTCTTGGAAGGCTCACCTTTTCTAACATCATTACTGGAACTCTTTTTGGGGGGCTTCTAATTAGGTTTTTACTTCTAGTTAGGTGGCACCATACTGGAAGGCTGGAAGAGAAGTAGATAAAGAAATCTGAGAAGAGAGGATTCTATATTAAGCATCACCCTCACTCCCTCCCTGTGTTTCACTGTGGTTCCTCCATGGTCACAGTTATTGCAGAGGGGCCCCTCTTCTACAACTCCAAATTCTCTCTGAACTCTCACCTTGCCTCTTCAGGCTTAAAGGAAGAAATGGTTTCTTACTGTGGTTCCTTACCTGGTAACTTTCACCAACTTTATTAGTTCCCTTAGCCTCTAAGTAGTCTCTTGAAACAGTGAGTTAGATCCTTTCTCCTGGTAATATCTTCACTAATATGGAAGCCACTAAAAAATCTGCTATGTTGTTAAAAACTCATACATAGCCTCATTTTTTGAACTATTCTTGTTATAGCAATTTTTAAAAACTGTATGAATAGAATAGAAAGATCATTCTTTAATGCATACAATATTATTGAGTAGATAATGACTGTTTAAGTGCTTCCTTTTGAAAAGATAAATTTGCATAAATTTGTACCATTTTAATGTTATTTATTTTGGCATGGAAGAAAACATTGAATAAAATAATTCTGGTAACAATACTACTTATTATTCTGTCTGATACAGTGTCAGCTCTCATACAAAACTCTTGAATCAACTGAGGTTGAGTGTTAAGCATTACAGTATTCCATGTTTTGAAAATACTTATTACTTAATAAAACACCTTTTAAGCCTTGGGATTGAATATGTCTTGAAACTTAAAAGACAAAGACATAGTTGCATGCATTAAAACCAAACCATTAGGACATTCAAATAAGTGTAATTTCAGCTCCTTAGCAACTATGAAATTCAAGTAATAAGCAGACAAAAATTTACAAAAAAAATTAATCTTCCTGGGCTTGTCCTGTGCCAAGGAAAGATTTAACACTTTTTTCATTTCTAACCAAAATACTCATCAATTATCATTGATGTTAATTATCATGACCCTAAACCAGGCATCCCCAAACTTTTTACACAGGGGGCCAGTTCACTGTCCCTCAGACCGTTGGAGGGCCGCCACATACTGTGCTCCTCTCACTGACCACCAATGAAAGAGGTGCCCCTTCCTGAAGTGTGGCGGGGGGCCGGATAAATGGCCTCAGGGGGCCGCATGCAGCCCACGGGCTGTAGTTTGGGGATGCCTGCCCTAAACTCTTAAAATATCCTAAAGTACCTACTGAATTAGAAAAGTAATTATGATAGACTATGGCCTAGTTATGGTTAATATACAGTTAATCAATTGTATTATTTTATATCATGTTTGGTAACTGCTAATACACATTTTATATGCTTATTTAATAACCAGTTTTTAATGACTACTTTGTGCAAGAATTGCTGAAAACTATAGATGAAATTATAGTCAATAATAATGTTGTCTGTCTATTCTGGTTAATTGAGAATAATTGTGAAGGCCATTATCTATTTTACTCTATTTCCCTACCATACTGCATACAAAAAATTTTGCTCTTCATGGCCAACTGTGTTAAGTGAAAATGTAAAATTACTGGGTTAAGATTTTATTTTCTTACCTATTTCTAAACTTTCTCACTCCAGATGCTACATTTTATAATGATCAAGAGAATGCTATATATGGTTACTTTGGATAAATACTTGTATTTCTCATTGTTCACTTGATGACATATTCTGCTTTGGGCTGTCTATAGGTATCTACGATGGTAACAACAAAATTCATGTCTCTCAAAGATGATGCATTTAAATCATTTTGGGTTTTAGTTGATAAAGGGTGAACTGCTCTGAAATGTAATGCCAAGTAGGATTCATTCACCTGTGTTCTTTAGGATAAAAGAAAATTTGAACATGAGACCTTACCTCATGTTGCTCAAGAAAATGTGTGTGGGGGCCCATCCTACTGCCAGATATCCTTTATGTTTCATATAACATGAGTATATTGGGGAACAAGCTAAGAAGAGTTCAATCATTTAAAAACAGGATTTTCAAACATGGGAATTTGGAAAGAATGTGCCACTGGGCTATATAATTTCTCCCTCTGCCACATCCTCTACATCTAAAACACACCAGTTGATTTGTACCTCCTAAATATTCCTGGAATACACGATTTTTCTCAATTTTTACATCACTTCCCTAAAAGGACTTACCCTTTCTTCTTAACTAGACCATTGCATAGTCCTCTCAACAAGTCTCCCTGCATTCAGTCTTTTCCCATTCCAAACTACTGATTTTTTTTTTTTTCATGTTTTCTTTTTCTTTGGAGACAGTCTCTTTCGCTCAGACTGGAGTGCAGTGGTGCAATCTCAGCTCACTGCAACCTCTGCCTCCTGGGTTCAAGTGATTCTCATGCCTCAGCCTCCCAAGTTGCTGGGATTACAGGCATGCATCACCACCCATGGCTAGTTTTTGTATTTTTAGTAGAGATGGGTTTCACCATGTAGGCCAGGCTAGTCTCAAATTCCTGGACTCAAGTGATCCTCCTGCCTCAGCCTACAGGCATGAGTCACCCATCACAGCCCCAAACTACTTTTTATATTGGAGACTCATGAACTGACCTTTCTAAAGCAGAAATCTGATCATGCCACCTCCTGCCTTAAGTCTTCCCATTGCCTATTAAGCTAAAATGTTTTCATAAGGCACACAAGTACTAGTCTTATTTCTTGTCACTAACCACTTATGTATTTAAATATATGTAGTGTTATTTCACCCTATAATCGTACTAAACTGCACACAGTTCTACATATGTTCATTTCTTCTTTCATATCCAAAGTGTGCTAATTCTTACTCATTCTTTTACATTTTTTTCATTTTTAATTTCTGTGGATATTTACTAGGTGTGTATATTTTTGGGATACATGAGATGTTTGGGAACAAGAATGTATTGTATGATAATCACATCATGGAGAACTGGGTATTCATCCCCTCAAGTGTTTATTATTTGTGTTACAAACAATCCAATTATACTCTTTTATTTATTTTTAAATGTACAATTAAATTATTATTGACTAAAGTCACCCTGTCATGCTATCAAATACTAGGTCTTATTTATCATTTCTTTCTTTTCTTTTTTTTTTTACTCATTAGCCATCCTGCATCCTCCCAACCCCCAATACCCTTCCTAGCAGCTGGTAACTATCCTTCTACTCTCTATATCCATGAATTTAATTGTTTTACATTTTAGTTCTTTAGGTCTCAGCTAAGATAGCCTTTCTCCAGGAAGCCTCATCTGACTCAAAGACTGTGTTAAATACCCCTCTTTAATTTTACCATAACATTGTTATTGCTTAAACATACCATTTAATCCTATTATTTAATTATCTGTTTATTTATCTAGCTTTTTCACCAGATTGTAGGCTCCTGGAGAATAGTGTTCCTTTATTACCAGGTTTGAACAAATTAAAGATATCCTGTTGAGGCAGAGAATCATCTTGAAAAGATGTATAGATGAAAGAAAAACACTTTATTATCGAATAAGCTGTAAACCAGACTGCAATATGCATCATAGGCAATCAGCTAGGAGACTACAAAGACAGAAAGAAATTCTATCTTATATATCACCTACTGGCTACAATCTGTTACATATATATTCTCGAAATTAGAGGTAACTTGTGTTTCCATAAAAGGACATTACAACACCATTTGTTATGGATTCTTTTACAGTTCATCCCAAATTGACCTGGCAATTAAGGTAGCCATTTATGTTAGCTAATTACCTTCATGTGAAGGAATAATATAACTTCTATCACTAAGACAAATATTTGGTTACAACTCAGAGCAAGGTACTCCTATAGCATCAGGGAGATTGGGACACTATATTCCTGGATGTTTACCTTGCAAAGAGATGGCTTCCAGACCCTTAAGAAAATTCCTCAGTTGTGAAGCTGGAGAGAAGCTTCTCTAGACTTTAAAAATATCTACAGAGCCATCAAAGGGACAGAGGACGGATCCACAAAGAATAGGTGTCTCACAGAAATGTGCTAAGAAAGGGAGGGAGAAAAACTACTTTTCTTTTTAGCAATGAGAAAAGATCCAATTTTAAAAATATATATATACCCTTACACTAGACAGCTCAAATAGGTAGGGCTTTGTCCCTCCTTGATATGCAAGCCTCTCTAGTAGAACATAGTCTTTCACCCACAATCCATCTGCCCCTTAGCAAAGAGGTAGGATTATTTGCTCCTTACTTTCCATTAAAGAGTAAATGTATTGAGAAAGTTAGACCCATAACTTTGAAAACATATATATGTTGATGAAATGCTCAGATTATATAGTTTACTGACACCGTTTCCTTGAACTGATATATAAGGCTCATATACAGAGAATATATTAAAATATTTGAGGATCAGTTTTGCATGGACATTGGCCAATCAGAAGAGATACAGCCTATATCATACACAGGTATATTTCCACTGAATAACAGCCATCTTAAATGTAATGTGTCCAAAATATCTTTCCTTAATCTACAATTACCATAGACTTTTCCCAATCAGTAAAAGGCCACTACCTTCTTTTAGGTGCTTGGGCCGATAAAAGTGGGAGTCATCACAGGCTGTCTTTCATGCTTCACATCGACTTTGTCAGGAAAACCTGTTGCCTCAAACTCAAAAACGTATTCTTAGATCTAAGCATTTCTTATTCCCTCCACTGTTAACACTTAGGTGCAAACTATAATAACTTTTGCCTGGATTATTGCAAAAGGAATAATCCCAAGATGTCTCCCTGTTTTACATCTTGCATTTCTACATTCTCTTCTCTATAAAAAATTCCGAATAACCCTTTAAAAAAATCCCAGATTAGATCACGTTTCTCTGCTACTCAAACCTTCGATGACTTCCAGTTTCACTAGAGTTTAAGTGAAAGTCTTTGCAGTAGCTCTTTCTTCTGTCTTGAACTCTCTTTCTTGAGCTATTTTTATGACTCTCTCCTTCACTTTGTTCACCATTTTTGGAAGTGTTTTAAAAATATATTTTATTGAGATAATTTACATACTATCATATTCACCAGTTTAAGGTATATAATTCAGAGGTTTTTAGTATATCCACAAAGTTCCACAGTTATCACCACTGTCTAATTCAAGAAATTTTTCATCACTTCATGAGTGTTAAAAACCTTAGACAAATTAAATTTAACAGAGTTTAACTCAACAAAGAAAGATTTGTGTAACAGCCCCCAGAATCACAGATGATTCACAGAACCTCCAGTGCAGCCATGTGGTAGAAAATTTATCAACAGAAAAAGGGAAGTGACATTCAGAAAACAGAAGAAGGTCCAGAAACAACTGGGTTGGCTATATTGTGGCATTTGCCTTATTTGAACCAGGCTTAAACAGTTGACTGCCTACGAGTGGCCAAAACTCAGTGATTTGCACAAGCCTAGGACAGAGTTTGTTTGCACATTCAGTTAGGCTGCAGTTCACTACGTATGGAGAAACCTTTAGGTCAAACATAAAATATGTAAGGGGACAACTTTAGGCTAAACCTAATTTAACAAAAGGAAACCCCATATTTATTAAGCAGTTACTTCCCCATTCTTCCCTGTCCTCACACACTGGCCACCATTTATCTACTTTCTGTCTCTATAGAGTTGCCTATTCTTGTCATTCATATAAATGGTACTATATAATATGTGGACTTTTGTGCCTGTCTTCTTTTACTTGAGCATAGTATTTTCCAGGTTAATTCTTTTTGCAGCATATATCAATGCTTCATTCCTTTTTATCTGTTAAACTATTCCATTGTATGGATATTTTACAATATTTTCATTCATCAGTTGACAGAGACAGTAACTTTTAAATGTTAAAGAGTAAGTTTGATAGTAGTGTATCCACAATTATAAAAGATAATGTCAATATTATACATAGGGTAAACAGGATGCTATGTAGAAGCGATATAAAATATTTGCCAGCAAGTGTTTTTCAACAAGTTCCTTTCTGGCTTTTGTTGTATTAAAAAAAATGAATATAGTATCTTTATCAATCTCTTACTTCTGAAAACTTGGTATATGGGGTGGAGTTAGCCAGATCTCTAGAGCAACAGTGTTTTCAGTCCATGCTTGTAAGAGCAACACACCGTAGTTATGACTATGAACCTGAATATCAAGGCATTGCCATAAAAAACACAGCCATCTGGGAATGACTTTGCCGCTGGGTTTTTTTTTTTGTTTCTCTCTTTTGTAGTCTATATAAAGCACTATTCAATGAGGTACTCAACACTGTGACAGACTTGTGTACTGTGCCCAAAAATGGCTACACTGTTTGAGAGATCTTTGTGACACCATGACTCTCAGTGATCCACCTACCTGGGACTTACCAGCACCATATTCAGGAGCTGTGGCTTATATTGTTAGAAAATAGGTCTCAGCTTGGAAAAAGCTCTAGGTTCCTACCACCTCCTTTTACTTCCAGAGACAGCCTGCTTGCTTTTAGAGAGATTTCACTCCGCCACACTTGCTCAGACCTTGCCCAAATCTGACTTTGTTTTGAGGGGCTTTTTCAGTTGATAAAATTCACTTACTGCAAAGTTTACCATTTAAAAGTATATCATTTAGTGTTTAGCATATTTACAAGGTTTTACAACCATCGCCACTGTCTAAATTCAGAATACTTTCATCACCACCAAGAAAAAAAGCTCCATACGCAGTAACAGTCACTCTCTACTCCCCATCCTCAGACCTTGGTAGGCACTAATCTACTTTATGCCTCTATGATTTTGCTTATTCTGGACAATTCATACAAATAGAATTGTATAGCACGTGTCCTTTTGTATCTAGCTTCTTTCACTTAGAATATCTTTGAGGTTTATTCATGTTGTGGCATATATCCAGCTTCATTCCTTTTTCTGGCTAATATTCCATTTTCCCATTTTATGAATGAACCATACTTTGTTTCCCCATTCATCAGGTGATAGAGATTTGGCTTGTTTCAATGTCTTTAATATTCTAATACTTCTGTGAATGTTCATGTACAAGTTTTTGTGTGACCATGGCCTTAATCTTTTTAATTAAATACCCTCTTCTCAGTGAGGTCTGAACCTTATCTAAAATAATAGCATCTCTTTCCATTTCCTGATATTCTCTATTCCCATTTTGCTTATTGTTCATCTTTCTTCACTACAATGCAAACTAAATGAGAGCAAGGAATCTTATCTGTCTTGTTTAATGCTCTAGCCTCAATGCTAGAAAAGGGCCTGACACAAAGCATATATACACTGTGTGTTTGTTGACACTTTCTATGCCTTTTTTCAGAACTATTACTGTCCACACTGCCCGACATGCACCCATGCCATGAAAGGCCAATCCCAGACAGAAGATTTTGTTCATCCACCTTCTATGCCAAAGAAACTGAAAAAGATGTATGTGTGGTCATGCATGCTCTAGACACTCAGTCTCCTAGATGCCACGATGCTCTCCTCAGCAGAATGGAGGAACTAGGAGTTACTCTGCAGGGGGATATGTGAGGAGGGCATATATTACTCACTTTGTAAGAGAATAATGTGATAGAACTGTCTAAATTTCATGAAATGTGTACTGTGGGGGTTGCACACATGGGCTATGAAAGCAAAAGGCCTGGGTTTAAATCTCTACTTTGCTCCTTTGTAGCTGTATGACCTGGAGTAAGTTAGTTTCTTTACTTTTCTGATGTGTAATACAGGGATAACAATTGTACCTATCTCATGGGATTGTTATGTGAATATATGTGTTAAGAAATGTAAACAATTTTTAACATAACCTGGCACATAGTAATTATCATTATCACTGTCATCATCGCCATCTTATAAAATGTAAAACAGCTCATAATATTCTTTATTTCATAGCAGAGAAATTACAAAATTTCCATCAATGTAGAAAACAAAGAAAAATCACACTTTGATATCAACCGACAATGGCATTTCAAGTAAAGAATTTCAGATAATAAGGTAATTATTTCAACAAATATTTAATGAGATTCAGTGCAGTAGAGTAATTAAGAACACAGTCTCTGGGGCCATATTGCCTGGGCTCAATTCCTCACTAGACTGTTTACTAGCTATGTGACAATGGGCAAGTTATTTAACTACTTTTGGCCTCAGTTTCTATTAAATGAGGGTAATAAGAGTATCTAGTTTATTGGGTTGTTGTGAGAATTGAGAAAATTTGTACATGTGATGAGCTTAGTTCAGTATCTGGCACATAGTAAGCACTCAATATATTTCAGATGTTACCACTGGGTAGGATGTGCTACGCACTATGCAGGAATAGCTCCATGACAAATACATCTAAGTAACCTAAATCACTCACAAACATTTTATCCATGCTATGCCTATGATAAAAAGCTTTAAGCCACAATGAATTTCTTTTTTTACATAACTGCATCTCCTTAAGGGCCTATAACTCATTTATCTTTGTATCTCAATGTCTAAGAGATTGCTTAGACTATAGAATGTGACAGTACCTAAAATCTGGAAATTGATAAATGCTTGAGAGTAAAAGGACAAAGGGACAAAAGCATATAGGCTCCAGTCAAGCTAACTGCTGCTACTGTTGCTACCCCTCTGCTCTGGAGTCTGTTTTCCCATTTATTTTATACATAAGCTTTCTGACTCATGGTTATCTATGTTCTGCTCTTTTGAGCTAACTAGGCTAAAGGGCTAACATAGGGAGGAGAGAAATCTCAAAGCTTCCTACCTCAGTAGCCAATTAGCCATACATGTACCTAGAATAGTTAAGCCCCAATATATAAGTTTCCAAGTAATAATTTGACACTTCCAACACTATTTTTATGAATGAGATAAATATGTACACCTTGAGTTTTCAATAAACTCAAATAATTACACTGATTCTAATAAACTTCTTCACAAGAAAACAGGAGACTCTATGGAATTTTAAGACAGATTTTAATTTGCCAGGATATGGCCTAGAAATAATGAAGTAAAACAGGTCATTTTATAGTAAACTTGGTCAACATCTGTCAGAGTCATTGCAAAACAGCATGATAAGGCAGGTCTAATATTTACATGATGAAATCAAAACTGACAGTTGTATTTATGATTTTACATTTGAAATGGGCTGTCAGTATCAAATCAAGTAGTTGACAATCCCATAGCAAACTGAAAATCGTAAGCCAAATACAATAATCATCTTTTGAAGTTTCTCAAATTTTATTTGGATTCTAATTAGCAAATATACCATCTAAGCTTTTAGTTAATACTAAAATAGATCACACAGAGAATTAAGTTACCATTTCTCATTTTAAAGAAATCACTATGGCAAAATAGCAATGATCAGGAAAGTGTTTAAATCAAAGGCCTCCAAACAAAATTGATTCTGTGTAAGGGGAGCAAAAGAAAAATGATTCTTCTAGCTTTCTTCTCAGAAATGACAGCCTCTTCTCCCCAAGCAATGCCAGGGGAGCTAAACTTTATGTAAAAAACAAAACAAAACAACAACAACAACAACAACAACAACAACAACAACAAAAACCACAAAGGGAAACATGTATTTTTCTGGGTTTATTTTCTGTTTCTTCTCTTATTCCCCAAACTTCAATGGTGTATGAATAATTATCTAGTAGTTCCAGGGTAACAAAGAGCAGAGCTTCTGATCTGTAAGTGACGAACTACAAATAGGATATGATGGATGTATAGTACTCACTGGATGCTCCTAGAAATGCTGAAGATTTACTCTTTTCAGGCTCTCTTGAACTTGGGAATTCAGCATTGTTACCTTTGATTTTGATATCCATCTACTATCCTCTTTGCCTGACTGAATTATTTTTTAAACATTTTTATTGAAGTAAAATACAGATATATAACTTACTATCTTTATCATTTTTAAGTGCACAGTTCACTAGTAATAAGTGAATTTATACTTTTTTCCCCTCCTTTCTCCACCCCTATCCTCCCTTTCCCGGCCTCTGGTAACAACCAATCTACTCTTTATCTTCATGAGATCAACATTTTTAGCTCCCATATGAGTATTTTTCTGTACTCATGTCATTTAATGTAACATAATGACCTCCAGTTGTGATGAGTGTCACATCAGGGTCACCACCTGAGACGCTGAACACCACCTGCAGAGGTCTGTCCTGCAGACCCTGACTTCATGACCTGATGAATGAATGCACTCACACACACTAGAATATAGTGAATCTAAGTGGGCTAGAGATGGTCATTAGCTGCTTCCAGAGGGTGATTACAGCTAACCAATCACCACTCAGTGCTCCTCCTCACATTTATTACATATAGATTTAATAATAGAGGTTCTAAGTCAACATGCTTGTGGATAGTTAAAATGGTTAAAAGAGTGATTTTACCAAAAGATAAAAGGACCTGGTTCCAGGGACCAGACTAACCACCATTAATGGGTAATTTCCCTTTGACCTTCCCCTGAGAGGGTCATCCAGCACAAAATTTACATGAGCAAACAAATTAGGGTAGGGACAAAGGAATGTGGGGTAAAGAGATTTGACTGAGGAAGCTTTTATTATCCTAATCTTTTACCCTATGACTTAAAATTCTAATGAACTGGCTGCCTTCAGTCCATTCCATTAAAACTTTTCAGCCTTCCAAAAGGTTGAGACTATAATCTTCTAACGTTCCCTAATATTTCCTTAATATTTTGCCAGCCACTCCAAGTGAATGTCAACATCCAGTTTCATCCATGTTGCTGCAAACAATAGGATTTCATTATTTTTATGGCTGGATAACATTTCATTTATAAAAATGAAATGTTATTTTTCATTTTTAAAATAAAATAAAGGATAATAATAATGTACATTTTTATTATCCTTTATCTGTTGATGGGCACTTAAGTGTTGGTTCCATATTTTGGCTCTTGTGAATAGTGCTGCAGTAAACATGGGAGTGCAGGGATCTCTTTGATATATTGATTTTCTTTCTTCTGAATATATACCCAGTAGTGGAATTGATGGATCATATGGTTGTTTTATTTTAGTTTTTTTGAGAAACCATACTATTCTCCATAGTGGCTGTACTCATTTACATTCCCACCAACAAGTGTAACAAGAGTTCCCCTTTCTCCACATCCTTACCAGCATTTTTTATTGCCTGACTTTTTGATACAAGCCATTTTAACTGGGGTGAGATGATATCTTATTGTGGTTTTCACTTGCATTTCCTTGATGATCAATGATGTTGAACACCTTTTCACATACCTCTTTGCCATTTTAGGCCTTCTTTGGGGAATGTTCAGATCTTTGCCCACTATGAAATCAGATTATTTGTGGGGTTTTTTTGTCATGATTGACTTGTTTGTGCTCCTGATACATTCTAGTTATTAATCCCTTGTCAGATGGATAGGTTGCAATTTTTGTCACCCATTCTATGGGTTGTCTCTTTGTTGATTATTTTCTTTGTTTTGCAGAAGCTTTTTAGCTTGATGTACTTCCAATTGTCTGTTTTTGCTTTGGTTTCCTGTGCTTTCAGGGTCTTACACCAAACAGTCTTTCCCCACAACAATGTCCAAGAGCATTTTCCAAATGTTTTCTTCTAACAGCTTAATAGTTTCAGAACTTACATTCAAGTCTTTAACCCATTTTGTCTTGATTTTTGTGTATGGTGAGAGACAGGGGTGTAGTTTCATCCTTTTGTATATGATATCCACTTTTCCCAGCACAATTTATTGAAAACACTGCCCAATATATTCTCTTGGCATCATTTTGTCTTGTTTTTTGTTTTGCAATTTTTTAAACTCTTAGGTTCAGGGATACATGTGTTGACTTGTTACACAGGTATACTTTTGTCATGGGGGTTTGTTGTACAGTTTATTTCATCACCCAGGTATTAAGTATAGTACCCATCAGTTATTTTTCATGATTTTCTCTCCCTCCTTCCAACCTCTGCCCTTCAAAAGGCCCCAGTTCATGTAGTTCCCCTCTATGTGTCCATGTGTTCTCATCATTTAACTCCCACTTATAAGTCAGAACATGCCATTTTTGATTTTCTGTTCCTGTGATAGTTTGCTAAGGATAATAGCCTCCAGCTCCACCCATGTCCTTTGTTGAAGATGAATTGGTTTTAAATGCATGGATTTATGGCTGGGTTCTCTGCTCTGTTACACTGGTCTATGTGAACCCTTTTTATTCTATAAGGTCCCACTCAATTACCATTAATAAGGTAGAAAGTGGTACAGGCTGTGAAATGGGACAGTAAAAGTACTGTGGAATTCTAAAAGTTAAAAAAAAGACAATTAGGTTAAGGCAGTGTCTGCCAGATCTCCCCACTAAAAGTTACTTGCCAAAGAGCCTTCTTTTACTTTTCTAGTCAAAGGAATATCTCTTGATACCTTGATGTCTTAGAGTCCAGGGGTAGCCAGTGGCTGGAGGATAAAGAAGAAAAATTGAACTTGGTATCTCAGCTAAAGTATTGTGCCTGCTCTATTGGAGGAAGGGGATTGGCTATTTTATGCACATCCAAGTAAATGGGGTTTCTCAATTTGAGCTACAGCCATGGTTATTCAATTTAATTTCATTTCAACCCAATGACTATTAATCAAGCACTTAGTAAATACTCACCTATGGGTTTGATGCTGTTATAGGGAAAAGGAGTATCAATATTGTTTCTGCCCTTCTGGAATTCATAAACTCATTGGATTAACAAGCATGCAATATACTTAAGTTAACTGATGATTAAGTGTCCGAGCATGAGGTACAGATTATACATTCTGAAGTAGTTCATAAGATGGGAAGCCTGGTAAGTTAGACTAGTCAAGGAATACTTCTGAGAAGAGAGGGAATGTGAGGCGAGTCATTAAAATATAAAATAATTTAAATCATGTTCTGTTTAAAAATATATCTATTAACTGGAATTAGAAGAATGATTAAAAGACTTGTGAAAATACTTGTGATCTCAGTTTTTTTCAGAAACTCACAATAAAGATCTTAGGCAAATTGCTCAGCCTCTTTGGACCTCAGATTTTTCATATTTAGAAAGAGGAGGTTTGGCTGGATGATTTCTAAGAACCTTGAGAATAAGACCACATTCAAGCTATGATTCAACAATTTGCTTCATGCTATGATAAATTATGTACTTGAAGAGAACAGCTACCTTTCTTTAAAAAGTATTGACATTTCCATCTTTTACTAACTTAAACTTTGTTTTACCCAGGTAACAAGGTTTTTGGCAGTGTCAAACACAGTTCTCTACAGGGGCGGGCCCATGGCATAAATGAAGTGACTGGCTCCAAAAATTGCAATTTGTGGAAGTTGTGGTAAGTTTTAGCGTTCCTGCCCTAGGTGCTTCTTAACTCTAGCTTACTATTGCCAGCATGAACATGAGACCAATGAGGCAAAATCTTCCATGTTCAAAGGAAATCATAAATTTAGATTTTTAGGTAAAATATCTAGACTTTTTCATTTTTTTCAGCCATGTGGAGGTCTACACACTCCTGCTATAGCAGCGCATGTATGTGTATGCCCAAATGAGCCCAAGGACTGCCAGTTTGTAACCTGTCTTATACTAATACTCTCTATTATTTAAGATAAAATTAATTCTTAGCTATCATGACTGCTATAATGTTGTCATTTCACATAGTTCAAGATGAAAACTTTCACACATAGATGACATCTCTGAGCATCAGGGAGACAAGAAACTTGAGTCAGTCATGGGACAGGATTTATCCCATGTCACCATACCTTCTCATAATAATTATCCTGTGGCCAATACACTTGTAATATGGCCATGTACTTGTAATATAGCTAGCTAAAGCCAATATAGAAGAGTTTATGAAGCTTTTTTGTCTTTGGATGGATAAGTTATTCTATACCATGAGGAAGAAATTAGCACATCACATGTCGTTCTAAATTTCTGAACAGAAAAATTTAGTGTTTGACCTATGTTCATTTTAGAGATCAAGCATAACTCTCTTGCTGTTCTTAGCAGCTGTTACTAACAGGCAATTAATAGAAAAGGATCTTCCTACCCAGGAAATTTTTTAGCTTATTCCTAGGGAGATTTATATCTGAGACCTGATCCAAGTATCACTTCAAAACAATTTGAGAAGTAAACTACTCTTATGTGTTAGAAACAGATATCATGGAAAAAATATAGAGTTTTCTACAACATCAATTTAAATATAGAGTATGAATGTACTATCAAAAGTTATCTAGTATTCTACAGTATTCCTAATCCCTGCAACACTCTTCTCCATGACAACCTTAGTATTTTAGACATGCTATTCTCTCCCTGTGTGGATGCTTTCTCCCCTAATTTAACTAATATCATTGAGTATACATTCTGTACATAGCAATGTAATAGTCACTGAGAATTCTGTAATAAATAAGGCATAACCTTTCTGTAATGTAGTTCCAATCTCATACTGAATAGTATATCTACTAAACCAAGTATATCAATGAATTTAAGACTTGGCTTAAGACTCCTGTTACCCAATAAAAAACTTTTCACGACCAACTGCAGTAACATCATCATTATGGTAACGGCAATAGTTAAGAAGATCATTAACTTTCTTTTGTTTGCTATTTTGCTCTTATATTGCCACAAATATGTATGGAGATCTAAGCAGTTGGATATTAAGTTCTTCAAAGTGGTTTGACTAATCTTTAAAGCCTTTGTGTATACACACACACACACACACACACACACATACACACACACACAGGCTTTAAATACTACACTGTGTGTGTGTGTGTGTGTGTGTGTGTGTGTGTGTGTGTGGATATGAAGGGCTGGGTGTGCAGCATAAAGTGGTTAATTCCACAAATGTTACAGAATTAATCTCATGTAATTTACTTTCTAAACTTAAAGGCAATTCCTCATATTGAGTAAAATGATAATTTACATCTATCGAATACATCTGGTTCAGAGAAAAGAGCATTACATATGATGAGGGAAGACAAGATCAAGGGCTGTCTTTGATTTACTGTGTGACTTGTGGTAAATCATTTCCAATGACTGAGCTCCAATTGCCATCTCTGTAAAATGGGATTGTAGCTTTTTCATCTTACTGGGAGTTGAGAGACTAAAATTACCAACCATGAAGTTTTTTCTAAATTGGTAATTATTTTTCATTAAATATTGCTGCTGCTTTTCTTTTAGTTTAGTTTTTTTTTAATTATTATACTTTAAGTTTGGGGGTACATGTGCAGAACGTGCAGGTTTGTTACATAGGTATACACGTGCCATGGTGCTTCGCTGCATCCATTATCCCATCATCTACATTAGGTATTTCTCCTAATGCTATCCCTCCCCTATTCCCCATACCCCTTGCTGCTGCTTTTCAATAATAATTGTTACATTTCATTAAAACCCTTCCTTGTGGTTTCTCTTCTTTCTACCAAATAACCTCCATTCTTTAAATATTTCTGCAGATTACAGATATATTTAAGATATGTGATAAGATATGCCTATACATTTTTTGTAGTTAATTCAGGATCTCCAAGATTTCTATTAGCCTTTAATAATAAATCCACTCTTTAACAAGAAAAATAATGAGGCACTCCTTGTAATCACACTGTTTAATCACTGTTAAGAAAGCTGCCATATGTGACATACCTCAAGTTTTAATTTTTTTTTTTTAATTTTCTTTTAAAGGCTGAGTCTCACTCTGTCACCCAGGCTGAAATGCAGTGGCATGAACCCGGCTCACTGCAAACTCTGCCTCCCAGGTTCAAGCAATTGTGCTGCGTTACGCTCCTGAGTAGCTGGTATTACAGGCACACACCACCATGCCTGGCTAATTTTGTATATTTGGTATAGACAGGTTTTCATCATGTTAGCCAGGTTGATTTCAAACTCTGGACCTCTGGTGATCTGCTCACCTCGGCCTCCCAAAGTGCTGGGATTACAGACATGAGCCACCATGCCCAGCCAAGTTTTATTATTTTTTTAAAAAATATAGATTATAATAAAGTATTCTGATAAAAAATGATTTATAATTAAGAAAGCAATTAGGAATTGATAAGCTGATCTTAAAATTTATATGGAAATGCAAAGGATCCAAAATAGATAATCTTATAAAAAAATTGGAGAACTCACACTTTCTTATTTCAAAAGACATTACACAACTGCAGCAAGTACAACAGTGTAGTAATAGCGTAAGGATTGACATATAAACCAATGGAATATAATTGAGAAACTATAAATAATTCTTTGTTGATTTTCTCAAGGATGCCAAGACAATTCAATGAGGAAGAAATAGCCTCTTTAACAAACATATCTGGGACAACTGGATATCCACATGCTGAGGAGTTTGGCTGCAGACCAGACTTTTATGTGATCTTTCAGGACAGAACATAAGCAATTACAAAGTCTTTGTCTGGCAAGCTTCACAGGGGAAAGTTGCCTTCCCCACACCAGACTTGATTCAAGGCCAATGCATTTCAAGCTCTGGAGGGAGTTGCAGTCCAGGACCCAGCCCCAACTCCTACTCCTACCTCCATCCACCACCCTCACTGATCATGCTGTTACACATCTTTATTTATGTTACAGGTGTCTCAACACAGAGACTTCCTCATCAAGAACCTTGAAGGCAATTATCTCTGGTATGCAGTACTTTTTGAGGACAAACCCTTGCCTCAGGTCCACAAAACAGTAGGATCCCTTTTTGGATGGGGAATTCCTCAGTAAAGAGATGATTCTTCACCTTTGCTGATATACTTAATCTTCACCCTATGTCTTTCTCTGGGAAAATATGAAATACTGAGGGATCTGTTGTTAGCAAGTGAATTAAGGCTTCATTGTTATTTTCAGTTTGGCTTTTTGTCCTGACTCATCATCTTGATACCTAACAACTCATGATACATTCAACAGAATGAAGTTGGACCCCAACCTCATATCATGCACAAACATCTCAACATGAATCATAAACCTAAATGTAAGAGCTAAAAATATAAAATGATTGAAACAAAACCATAGATACAAATCACGATGGCCTTGCATTAGATAAAGTCTTCTTAGACACCAAGCACAAGCAACAAAATTTAAAAAAAGATAAATTTGGCTTCATTAAAATTAAAACCTTGTTTGTTTTAAAGAAAGCCATGAAGAAACTGAAAAACAACCCACAAAATGAAATAAAACACTTCCCAATCATACATCTTATAAGGAATTTGTATGCAGAATATGTAAAGAGCAGTTAAAACTCAACAATAAAAAAGACCAGACATAGTGGCTCACTCCTGTAATCTCAGCACTTTAGGAGGCTAAGGTGGGTGGACTGCTTGAGCCCAGGAGTTCAAGACCAGCCTGGGCAACATGGCAAAACCTTGTCTCTAAAAAAAAAAAAAAAAAAAAAAAAAAAAGCCGAATGTGGTGGTGTGTACCTGTACCTGTAATCCCAGTTACCTGGGAGGCTGAGGTGGGAAAATCACCTGTGTCCAGGTCAAAGCTCTAGTGAGCCATGATTGCGCCACTGCACTTCAGCCTGAGCAACAGAATGAGATCCTGTCCCAAACAAAGAAACAAAAACCAAAACCCCCAAAACGAAAAGAACAGAAAAAACGAAAACAATAAAAAAGGATCTGGATAGACATTTCTCCAAAAAAGGTATACAAATGGCCAATAAGCACACAAAAAAACTGTTCAAGATCATTGTGCATCAAATAATGCAAATCAAAATCAATGAGACACTAGTTCATACTCACCAGATTGTCTAAAATTAAGAAAAAGATAATAAATTGTCAAGCTAAAAAAGAAACAAAAACAGGCTTAAAAATACACACACACACACACACACACACACACACACACACACACACACACGTATATGAATGACTGACTTTTTACACTTAGGCTAATGTTTCCAAGTATTATCCATGTACAGCATGCAATATTTCCATTACTTTTACAACTAAATAATATTCCATTGTATGTATGTACTATATTTGTTTATCCATTAATCAGTTGGTAGACAATAAGGTTATTTCTGTGAAGATTAACTGCAAACACATAAATCCTTAGCCTCACATACCTTAGTAATAAAACTGAATGAAGCTGGATGCCAACTTTTTGAAGAATTCACATCTCAGAATAAGTTCTGAAATGGTGCCTAGAAAATTTTCATCCAAAAAGAGATGCACTGATGGAGAATGTGCAAAATCCAACTTTCTCATTGTTCTATGAAAATAATGTATCAGTCTATATAAAAAAACAAAAATTTATATAAAGAATTTAACAGTATAATCCCTCCTTAAATGTTATGCTATTGCTATTAAATGACTGTAATTTTTATGTACATTGCCTTGTCATAGTCATCTTCTCTGCAAAAGTGTCCCAGTCATTATACTGAGTAGTACTCAGAAACAACATGAAGCTCTTGTGGTATATAACATTATCAATATTAAAAAGGGTGTTGGATCCTAAATTTGAACTCCTCTCCACTACAAACAGGATGCTAACAACTTAGATCCAGTGAGCCTAACATATTGAGAACCACGGATTCTGATATTAGCCAGAATTCATGAAAGTGTATGTATGTTTTCATTTCTATGTGCATTCAATGCAATCCCTTCTGCACAAACTTCTAGCTACATATTTCTGTTTAAAAGTATCCTTTCCCATGAATGAAAAGTGGATGAGAACAGTTTCATCTCTGAGATTTACTCCGCAGTAAGAAATAAATAAAACTAGCAGAATGGCAAGATGCATGCCAACTACTAGGTATAAGCCCAGTTACACAGCATCTCCTTCTACAAACTCCAGAGGCAGAGTAGGCTCAAAGCAGCATTTCACTCTCTAAAAAGTATTTTATCGCCTACATACCAAGATTACAGGTTTCTTAGAAACACAGTAATATGGAGATGATATCAATTCTAAATATGAACACTCTTAAGTGTGCAATTATTCCATTAGCTCACAGAAGAATATCCAATCTAAATAGCCTCTTTTGTGAAAATATAGGGCAGGTAATGCTATTTGATATTACATTTTTACTTCACCTATCTTGGTACTACACTTAGTGAAGACAGACTATTTGGTTAAGTGTGAAATTATAGTTATCCAGTTGAAGAAAAACCCGCTGCTTTCACATACTTCCAATTCCTGAAAAATATGAGAAATGCCCAATGATGTCTCTGCTGTCATTTAGATAAAAGAAGGTATAAAATGCCAAAACACACGTGGATACCTATGTAACAAACTTGCATATTCTGCACATGTACACCAGAACTTAAAGTATAATAATTTAAAAAATATTACTGGAAAAACAATAAAAAATAAAATAAAATGCCAAAACAATTAATTACCCATTTATCTACAGTTTCGCTGAGAGAGAACAGCACTTACTGAACTAATTAAAAGTGTAACTAAACTCAGGAGAGCCCACATTACTCATTCTTCTCAACCATCTTCTGGAGAAAATAGGAACCAGCTACAACGTGAAGTTTAGAGAGGCTTTCTTCAGTTCTCATTGCATTCTCTTCCACTGGTCAAATGGATAATGCTTTACTTTGGCCATTCTTGTTAATATTGTGATGTCAGAGAAAACAGTAAAAGAGAGAAAGAGAAATTTTGACAATACACATTTGATATACACATATGAATGATACATTTCTATCTTGTCTGGATGAATCTTCACATAATTATAATGAATTAAAAAGGCAATTCCTAAAATGTTATCTACTGTATGATTTCATTCATATAACAGTATTTTTTAAAAAAAATCATAGAAAGCAACATTTTTTGTTTATATGAGTAAGTTCTTTGTTGGTGATTTGTGAGATTTTGGTGCACCTATCACCTGAGCAGTATACACTGTATCCAATCTGTAGCCTTTAACTGGCAATATCTTACAAAGTGTAACAGACTAGTGGTTGCCACATGGTAAGAAAGGGTGAAGGTAGGAGGGAATAATGAGAGTGAGTGGTGCTATATAAAAGGGCAATACAAAAGATCCTTGTGGTGATAGAAATGTTCTGTACGTTGACTCTATCAATGTCACTATCGTGGTTGTGATATGCTATAACATCACAACATGTTACAAGGAAACAAACAGGGTAGAGTGGAAATGAGATTTTTTTTGTATTAAATGGGGCTTCACCTGGGAGAGTTACTGGCTTCACTCAGGAAGGAATTCGAGAGCAGGCCAAGAGTGAAAGAAAGCACGTTTATTAGAGGAACAGTGTACAGCAAAATGGCTGTGTCATAGACAAAGTAAGGCTATCCCATAGGCAGTGTGGCTCAGAGTGGCACTCATGGATTACTGGCTAGCAGTATTTATACCCATTCTTAATTATTTACTAATCAAAGGGATGGGTTATTCAAGAACTTTCTGCAGAAAGGGCAGAGAGTTACCAGAATCATATAAGGTAACTTCCGAGTCATGGCCATTGCATCATTCATAAACTGTCATGGCACTGAATATCTTATGCAAATCCTTTATAATTAGTGTGTAAGGAGCAATGAGAGCAACTAGAGGTCTCTTTTATCACCATCTTGGACCTTGCTAGTTTTGGCCATTTCTTTGCTACATCCTGCTTTGATTAGCAGGGTCATGACAGGCTCACAAATTTGAAATAATAACTTTGTATTCATATGTTTACTTTCAACATTTCCTATTGAAAGAAGAAATAACAGTCCCTCATTCCCAACTTCTTGACTCTACAACCTTTCAACTTCTGATAAAAAAAAATTATTCCAACAACATAACATTTCACAAGTCTTCACAAAAGAATATGCTGCAGAAACCCCAATGTCAATTAAAACTTGTGATTTTCTAGAAAGACAGTCAAAACCTTATTACTAGCAATATAGTTCATCTCATATAATAGGTCAACTGCTTGGAAGCCTGAGGAACATTACCAATTCCTCAGACATCATATGTTACTTATGGAAACTTTTTTAAAGCACAATTCCAACTTTTTCCCCAACCAATTTCTTATGACTTTCCAGTTTTACAAACATATTTGCCTTATGTATACTGTGTGTATGTGCCTCACAGATAAATTTTAATTTGTTAAAAATGTTTCCTTTAATTCATTTTTTGTAAATTTAACATGATTAATTCCATTTCAAGGATTCTCATTAAAGTTACCAAATAGAAAACACATTTATCAAAATCCAAACAAATAATGAAATTATCCATTCTCTCAAATTATTTCCCAGTGTGTATTGCTAACAAAGCTTGTTCATTGTAATCGATTCTATACAGCCTTTATTGAGATATTTATTTCAGATTATTTATGACCTTGCCTCCATTCCCACTAATGCATTTTATCCCAGTGGTTTTTATTTTCTTGGGTATGTGTTTAGAGATTACTTTTCAGAGTCCAAGTTGGAGCAATCACATGATTAACCCCAGGCAGGCAAGGTAACTCAGCAAGTATCAGCATAGCTCCCTGATTGACATTAGAAAACTGATACAATTCTGCTCCTTATTACATTTCATTATATCAAAATCTTATACAGCTTATATTAAAGGCCTGAAAGAAGAATGAGAAAAGCAACATTTGCTCTTCAGGCTCTTAAGATTAAAGCTGTGTCTACAGGAAGTCGACTCCAATGGCCTGAAAAGGATCAATGTCCTGTTAAACTACTACTTTGACGTATTAATTTGTCCACAGGGCCCAAATAATCGGTTTCACTGAACTCTGTCACTGGATTGACCAATTTCTTACAGAAAGTACAAGCAATGAGACCACAATATTTTTTAATTACCATAATGAATTGTTTCTCAGTAATGAAATCCCCAGTAGTTGATCTGATTCAGTAATTCAAGCAATCCAAACATATCTGTTGTGAACACATTCTTTTGGATAGAATTGGGCAGGTAGGATTTATAAATCTTCTTGTATCCAATTAGCTAATATACATAAACATTGGTGTTGTCTAGGTTTTCCAACATGAGAAATGAAGTCACTGATTATTTTTCTTTTTCCTACCCCCAACTTACCATACATAGCCCCTGCTTTTTTGTCTAGCCTATCTTATTTCTTTTGTTTATACTTCGAAATCTCCTCAAATAGCACAACATATTGACTTGGCCATGTCAACATACTTCCTTCCCTCTTGAGAAATAATAATTCCAAGTATCCTATGCAATTGCAATAATTTATACATAGGTAGTATGGTGACAAAATGAAGACAAGCATGGATAGTTTTACCTAAACTCAAATCTAAGACTGGTCACATAGCAACTGAACAATTTTAAGCAAGTTAGTTTTCTCAAAATTCAGTTATAATCATTATAATAATAATGATCTGATAGGGTTATAACTAAATAAATTATATGGGATATAGAAAGTGATCAGTAACTCATGGTTCCTTCTCTTCCTGTTTTGTGATTTCATAGATACAGAGTTTTCTAAGGATTTTGTAAACATATTAAGTCTGTTACTTTCTCTACAGAGTAGAAATTGATGTATTTCCACTGGGTACGACCCACACACTCTCCACATTTGATACAATGTCCTAAAATACTGAACTACACACCAAATGCAGTTTCATTATTTCTCTTGCTCCTTGTAGCTCTTGACATTTCCTTTCACATTGAATGGTTCTGCCAGCAATGATGCTGTTCTGCAATTCCAGTCACCATGAAGGGACAATTTTTAAAGTTTAATAAAACAAACAAACAAACAAACAAAAAACAACCATTTGGCCATGATCCTTTAGTTTTATTTTCTCCAAATTCAGACAGTAAAAGTTACTGCAATTTTCTAAATGCTAGCAGAAGGGGAAAAGAAACGGGAACACTTCTGTGTTGATTTACTCAATTCAACAATTGTGTAGTCATGAGCAAAAATTTCTTGCTATCACAGAAGGGTAGTCTCTATATAAAGGTTTTGATTTTATTCAATGCTGTGACTATGTTCAAAAATTATAAATCTTATGCAAGAACAGGAGTATAGGATAAGCATGGGATTTGGCATCCAAGCCTAAAGGTTACTGATAAGAGAGAATTCTCTATGAGAATTCTCTCATTTTCTGCACATCTGATTAGAAGCATTTGGAGCTTTGTACTAGACTATCTTTTCATGATGTTTGCATAGCAAACAACTATGGAAGATGGAAATAGTGTATTCTTATAGGAAAGAGAGCAGGTCTGTTTGCTGTCATCTGGGATAATAAAGACACTATCTTCCTCCAAGTGCAAGTGTTGGGGAAGCTAAAACACTGAAGTTTCCTAAGCTCTGGGTTCCTTATCTGTGAAGTACATTACTCAATGTGCAGCAGCCACCTAAGCCACATTAGTTTGCTCAAATCATACTTGAAGGGCAATGGGAAAAAACGAATTTGTAAGCTTTCAACAAGCATAGTAAAATCTAATATTTCACAGTTGTTGACAATTATGACATTGAACGTTTATGAATTTCTACAAGCTTCAGTTCATTTATTTGTTCAAGGCAAATAATAATCATAATTAATTCACATATTATGTAAAGCCATTAAGAAGACTAAATAGATAATGATTTGGGAAGTTATTTGTAAACTGTAGAGCACTGTACCTATAAGATAATAATCACAGTAACCATCTCATTTTAACTATTAGATTCATGTGCTTTTCTTGCTTAAACCTTCAATGGTTTCCCATTACCCTTAGAATAAAGCTCAGATTCAAAGGTTGACTTTCAAGATCCTTCATAATCTGGCTTCTGCTTCTCTCTCCAGACTCACATCTCCTGTTCACACTAGTATGTTATATGCACCTGCTGTATTGAATTCTAATTCCTCAAAAGTGCCACATTCTTTTTTTAATCTCTGGGATTTGTCATATGCTTTTCTATCTGCCCAGGACTCATTTCCATCTTTCTACCCCTTTTTCACTTCTCTACCTCCTGCTATTGCTTTAGGACTCAACCTAGAAGGAGAAAAATAGAACAGAAGCATCTACCCTTAAATAAATCACACACAGACATTCATATTCACATATATACACACGCTCCTTATGAAATGAATTGCTCTGGATACATGCTATTGGTTTCTTTCTCTCTGTTAGCAGGACTTCAATCATTACTAAGAAAAAAAAAACTTTTTTCACAGCAGTAGCAGTGCTGCAGCATGCCTATTTAGTAATTTTTCTGATTACTAAACTTGCTAAATCTAAGCAAAACTTACATCAATGGATGTTTAACTTGCAATCTCAAGTTAAATCTTCATTCAGGAATGCTAGTTGCTCTTGGAATATCAAGGTACAAAAATCCTCTGAGAAAAACTAATATTTTGAAAAGCAAATCAATAAGCTCATTAGAGTAAGAGTTTTCCACAACAGGATTTGCTCTTTGCTGACACTTTGCTAATGTCATAATGTTGTCCTAAAATACAGAACTGATGATGACTTCAGCACTTTCAGGAAACCTTAAAAAATAAGATTATGCCCCCAGAAATACTGCCTAAGACATTTCTTTTGAAACTTCTGTCCCAACAAGTAAGCTTTGTTTCTTTCCTGTGAGATTTGTACTCAGACCCTAGTTGTTGAGAAGAGACAGATTAACGCTGCTCAAAAAGCGGACTTCAGTTTCTGCCAACTTCTGGCTACCTAAGTTGTTATTAAGAGAGGCCCTATGAGTAGGTTCCATTACATAAGATGACTAACATTTCTTTAGCCTGAATTGTGGGCTATGGTTACAAATTAAACAACTTGTAATAAGCCTAAGAATTTGGCATATAGCATTGAGGAAGGTTTGGCTGGTAGACATTAGCATTTCTTACTAAGCAAAAGAAAAATGTGAAAAATCCTTTTCCAGATAAGCACATCCTCAAATCTTAGAATTACATTTTACTATAGATTAGAGAGAGCAAGAATTTATATAAATTCCAGGAAAGATCACATCCTCTTTCAATACTGTTAAGGCTCAAAATTATAACAATGTCATGGAAGAGGAAGAATAAAATTGCTGGTCATTCAAGGTATTGATTGTTTGCACTAGTAATGGGGAGCACTGGTGTAGAAAATTAAGAAAAAAACAGATAATACAATAAATGTCCTAGCTATGCCACATTTATGATAAGCTAAATGTAAAAACTTAGGTTAACATAAAACCTCTTCAACATTTATTTATCATCATGTAAGATTTTGTTTTCCTTACCAAATGGTCACTGAGTAGATAAACTAAATAAATTACAAGGCAGAAAATGGTACCGAATTAATGATGGGAGAAAATAAACCCCTGGAAAATCAGAATGTAATGGAGCTCATCTATTCATCAGCAAATGCGACAAATGTATCCCTGACTGCAATGGCTGCTGACCTTGTTTTCACTTCAAACTTTTTGAGCTTCAGGCCAAATACCACAAATTCAGCTTGATATGACATCCTTAAACTTACAATGTTCTAGTTGAAATATTTAGAATCCTTTCTGTGTCTCAAAGTGAAAGACGTTCAGACCAGTATGTTTCTGATTAATTTCCATTCACTCATCAAAGCATACTTCTTCCTCTTGTGGCACTTTAGACAGATTCCTTGGATCACTGTGATAAACCATGTTAGCATTGTTCTCCTTGTATAAACAGGAAATCCCATTTTACATGAACAAACAAACCATAGATGATCTCATTGAGAGATGATATCAGCTTTAAGTGATATGAGTCATAAAAGATATGATTTTAGAGGTATATTACAAGTCTCTCCACCTCAATCTATTGTATATCCAGAACCATCTAGTCTCAGCACAATACTGCTTACTTTTCTTACCGAGCCAAAAAGTCTTATCATAAATTAATACATTGTTTTACTGGTTAGTCCACAAATGTCCATAGTTATATCCCAAAAGCCACTATTTAAATGGATGACACAGAGCACTATGTCAAATTAGAATGTTTTTCCTCTTGAAAGGGAAAGAAAGTGGTGCCCTTAGGCAAAAGGCAACAGAAGGCAATTTTTATCTTTGGCAAGAAGTGTGAATTAGTAAAAGAGGAACAAGTAAAATGACAACTATGAAAAGCAGGTCAAGATACTGTGAAGATCAAGGCAGCATACAATAAGATAGATGGTTATGGTGCCAATCAATTTTCTACTTTTCTTTTTTTATATGTAGCTGGCTCTGTGAAATTCAAAGGAAATTTGCATGTGTACAACTATTATAGACTCAAACCTCATTCAGATTTTACATATATTTAATTCTGAAGTTATCATGGTTTTTCTAATCTCTATTTTTATAAATTTGAATGTGTGCATGGTGTTCATTTAATATAAAATACAGAGCCAAAGGAAAACTAATTTTATTACCTCTCAAATAAATCTTACCAAGGCTGTTATAATCCACATGATATTATACTATCTAATGCATTCACTGTTGTATTAGTTCTACTCAGGTTAGAAGTAACTTGACATTGTCTTTTTAAAATTGCTTTTTATCCTTCATTCTGATTGCAAAAGTAAAATAGAATTTAGTAAAATACTCAAATAACACAAATGCAAATGAATAGAAATGGAAAGTTCCTTGAATTCCACCCTATCTCAACCTCAAAATATGCATATTTCCTTCAGTTTGATAGAGTTCAACTTGACCACTCATGACCAATTACTAAGTAGCAGATTTCCACAAGTGTACTATGTCATATATATAATTTCCCTAAAAGCATTAGAGCAGGCACTGTGTACTAATGATGTATATTAAATGAAGAGGTGAATAATCAGCATTTTATTGAGTACACAATAAACTTGTTTATTATACAGAGCAAGTAAGCATATAAATAACAGAAATATTTTTATGTGTACATACACACATTTATACATACACATGCACCTGTTTGATAAAATAAGCATTTAAGTGAATTCAGTTCCTCAGATGATCATTCTCCGAAACTGCTTCTTTCAGGAGTATCATGCCTCTATACTACATAAATATTCCAACAAGAGGAAAGTATGACAAGTCTGGATGTTATTTATATGGGGTATTTAAATAGATTGAGTCAAAATTCAACAACAATTTAAAATCAAACAATTAATTTAAACCATGTTTTATTCAATCAAATTAAATTATTTTCTGGGATCTAGCTTTCTGTTTGACAGGAATAGTATATGTGTACGTCTGTGTGTTTATATGTGTGTATATGCATACTAGGCCAACTGGTATGACTCAGACTAAAATATAGTATGCTCTTTCCTCTAAAAATAGTTATGTTTGAAGATGTATCACTATTCATGTGAACTATAAATATACAACCACTGACATTATTTCATAAATGGCAAAAATTTCTCCCCCAGTCCCTACTGCAATATCTATTTGAATACATTCAATTATAAATGTCTTTTGTGCACACTCATTTCCAGCCTTAGGTCTTAGAAATTCTGATCTCCCTTGTCAGTCTCCAAGTTTATTAGATAAATGTTTCTAATTAAGTTGTCAACTGTTCACTCTTTGCTATTTAAATGTTGGGTACACAGAAATGAATAAGGGACATTCCCTGCCCTAGAGAAACCTATAGACTATTGAGAAGACAGACAAGTAAATAGCCTAATAAGCACTTGAATAGAAGAAAACGCAGAGTGCTGCAAGACCACAATGGTGATGCATTAACTTAGACTTGGAGCATAAGGATTCAGTGCAGACTTACCAAAGGAGGTATGATTGAACTAATTCTTGAATCCCAGTAAAGAGCTACAGACAGATGATTTTTGTGCAAAGGTACAAAAATAAAATATGACACAATATAATTGTACTTTGCCATGGCTATAGGAAGATCATGGCAGAGGCCAGATCATGTGGAGTCTTGTGTCATGCTAAAGTGATTCTATTTTATCCTGAAGACTTCTACCCCAAATTATTACTACAGTGTATAATGCCTTTACATTGCATATAGTCATTTCAGCTCTATCTTACAGTTATCTAAAATAGATATTTGGATGAATCAGATTTTTAATGAAGAAACATAGGATATCAGAAAGATCTACAAAATGCATCTTAGTCACTTGGTAACATGAAAAATATAACTCAATATAGTTACGTGTGAATCAGAGAAATCTTCCTTTGGAAAATTCTACAGCCTTCTAATATAAAACAAGGAAATAGTGAGGAATCAGGCATCAAAACTTCATTCTGGATTACATAAAAACCTGGAAAGTCCTGAAAAAGAACCTAAAAGGAGAATTTGTGATAGTAAGAGAGAGAAATCTGGGGAAGCATATGTTTTACTGGGAAAATAAAGGAGGAGAAGATAAAAGAGATGAGGAGGGAAGTGTTCTGAGTAGCATCAACAAGAAGATCTGATTCAAAGCCTCAGGATCTGAAACTACACCTAAGACATTACTACTCAGACTGTACTTAAACCAACAATGCAGTAAGAATCCAAAGCCAGAGTAGACATGAAAATAACCTTTGGATTGGAATGCTTGAAGTGGTCATAAGGAAGGACCATTGGAATTCCAGTCAAGAGCATAAGATTTATATCTTTAATGAAGACAAGCTACTAGACATAAATTATATTCCAAACAAACAATCATAACAGAATTTCTTTGTATGTACCATGAACTAGGTGTTACATATAGCATTTCTAAGTTTTATTACTTTTGCTTCAAGTAGATAGCACTATTTACATTTTACAAGGAAAAAAAATAAGGCTAAGAAATATTAAGTAATCTCCTATACAACAAGTAAATTATGGAGACAAATGTTGAACATAAACCTGATTCTATGGCTATTCTCTTTCTACTGTTTATCAAGCTACAAGCTATCCTTGTTTGTATGTAAGTTTTAATATTTGAAGAATGTTGGGAAGAACACAGGAAAACTAGAGACATATTGACGTTATTCTATTTTTTTTTAAAGGAAGGAGTAGATGGGGCAGGAGTTTATTATTTAAAAGATGATTTTATGATCACTTTTATAGGATTCCACATGGATTCATGGAGAACAAGTTATACCAAAGTAATCTCGTTTCTTCTTTTGGTAGGTTTAAGTTACTGGTAGATCAGGGAAAATATTGTAACTGTACTAAATCTGGCCTTTAGCAGGGCATCAGATAAAGCTGGTCTCAATACCCTTAATGTGCAAAGATAGCAAAATATGAACTGAGTTTTGGTAGACTTAGACTGATTTGTGTTTGAGATATCTCACAAGAATGTGCTAATAGGTGAAGTAGTGCCAACTTAAAACTTCGGTGACATTTAATGGTCATTCTTGTTCAAAATCATTACTAATTAGTTGAAAAAATGTTGCAATTTGGCTTACAATTTTGTCAATGATATGGAACTTGAATGAAACTGAACACTTTGGATGACAGAGGCAGGGACCAAAAACATTAACAAGATGTACCCAGGACTACTATAGAATCTTGCTCCTGGGTCTAAATAATAGTGTTCAAGTAAAGCCTCAAAAAATCATGACTCTTTAAGCACATTTATGAACAAACTAAGATTTGAGTAGACTGACTAATTAATATGAGTCAGCTGTCTAATACAGCTGTTTAAAAATTAATGTGATCCTGGGATACTGCTGCAGTTGAATGAGCCACCTCTAAAATTCACGTGTTATGAATGCGATAGCATTAAGAGGCAGGGTCTTTAAGAGGTGATTAGGTATGAGAGCTCCTGTCTCATGAATAGGATTTAAAGACCTTATAAAAAAGGCTTGAAATACTCTTCATCTTTCTTTCTCTTACACCATGTAAGGGTGCAGCACAAAGGTCTTAACCAGAAGCCAGCACCTTTATCTTGGACTTAGCCCCAAGAACTCAGAGAAAATACATTTCTGTTCTTTATACATTACCCTGTCTGTAGTATTATGTTATATAGCATAAAATAAGTAAGACAGATGCAATCCAAGAAGTATGATTAGTAAAACAAATGAGATGATAGACCTGTTATACTATAGAATAGCCAGATGAATTACTGCATTCTTTGGGACTAGCTCATTTCTGAACTCTATACTGGCAAATCACATATTCAGAGGAGAATGAGCAAAATGGTGAGGAGGAAAGACACCATACTATCCAAAGAAGAGTTTAAAGAAATAGGGATATTGAGCCTAGAAAAAAAAATAGGACTGTAAATGGCTTCAAATATCTGATCGACTGTTACACAGATGAGTAAATCAGATGTGTTCCAATTTTCTTCTATGATCATTGTATGGAAGTTATTCTTGTCACTAGAAATGTTCAAGTGGAAACTAACTAACAACTTAGAATTTTAGAGTTCTAGAATCTTGAGAGTTAGAAGGAATAACAAACTTCTAGTCTAAGATTTTTATTTTACATAACTTAGAAAGGAGAAGTGACTTCTCCATGGTGTCACAAGCAGTACTTATATCTATGCTCTCTGACGCTAAGTCAAGTACTCTTTACTCCATATATAGCAAATTATGCAAATACAAAAACTCATCCTTCAACTTTGAAAAAATATTTTGATATCATTTATACCAGTGGACCCCTATAAATTTCACTAAGATAGATGACTCCTGAAGTTTTGTCAGATTTATTTTCTATCTTCTGATATGCAAAGATATTACTAGTAAGTCTAGCCACCACTTCTTGCTCACTAGGTCAACTCAGTACAAAGTAATCAGTGAAAAAGAGTGGGGTAGTATCTTGTAGAAATACCTAATGCAGATGATGGGGGGATGGATGCAGCAAACCACACTGGCACATGTATACCTATATAACAAGCCTGAATGATCTGCACATGTACCCCATAACTTAAAGTATAATAAAAAAAGAAAGATGATCAAAATCCTTGCAAACTAAATTGTGATGTAGGGCTAGAGGTAGGACAGTTAAGGTATATTGATGGCCTTTCCAGTTGAAAGCAAACTGGATTTGGTAGACCTTTTTAACATGAAAGGAAAAAAAGTCTTTGTCATTTCAGTTCCTGCATACTAGGAACAAGGGGATATGTTAATTTGTTCAAGCAACGAAATCATATTTAGCATAGCAGCTGCAGTCAGAAGCACTACCTGGTTAAACTTAAGATAATCCACTGTCATTCTCCAAGATCCATTAGTCTTATGCAGAGGCCAAACAGCTGAGTTGAAATGAGAAGTAAGTATGTCTTTCAAGTCCTTAGTGGTGGCACTCATCTCTGCAATCCCTCTATGAAAACATCCCTTATGTTTTACTAATTTCCTTGATAGCAGTTCTAGGGGCTGCCCCTTGGCCTTTCCCAACATAATAGCTCTCACTCCATAGGCCAGGGAATTAATGCAGAGATATGACTAGCTGCTGAGTATATCTGTTCCAATTATGCATTTCAAAACTGGGCAACTGACCACAGGACAGGTTTAGGGTCTATTTTTTCCACATGAGATAAAACTAGCCTAAAACTTGATGGATCACTTAACTTCCATGCTTCTACTCTGATGCTAGACCAAAGTGACATTCTTACATTCTTGGTCTCCTGGAGGCAGTGTCAGTTCAGAGATGTCCAGTAGTCTTCAAGAGATCTAATTATTTCCTTTATCCCAATGTACCCCAAGGTACAATTACCCTAACAAAAGGTCTTAGGTCCCTGTGGGGGATGCTGGAAGAAAGATTAAGATGAGTGGGTCAGTGGGGCATAAACACATTGAAAGGAAAAAAAATTGACTACAACACAGAAGTCTAAAACAAAAATTATGGAAAGATACTCATGTTTTCCTTTCAATCAACTACTTTGGCAAATCATCTATTTAATAAAAAATTAGCTTGAGCTTTCTAATCCTAGCCAAGATGGAGTAAGTCAGTGACCCCTTATCCTTCCCACTGATTACAAGTAAAATTTTTGATAAAAATATATACGTTTCTACCTGAAGGCTCTGAAAAGTAAACAGTAGGAAACAAGTTGGGAAAATAGCTACAGTTTAAATAATAGTAAGCTTCACATACTGTTTTCCTTTTTGTATCCTGAATTTGACCTAATATGAAATATAAATGCAGAACGGTATAGTGAACACTACATACAAAAATATTCAGGATAAACTGCCTATTTATAGCCAGAAAACATTTGAGAGAGTCCCTTGAAAGCTGAAGAATATAGCATAATCCTCTTTCTTTCTTTATTTTTTAATTTAATATAGGACAGTTTTAAATTAGAGTTACTGTGAAGGTAGTATAGAGAATTCCCAAATACCTAACATCAGTCCCATTATTAATCTCTTAGATTGTAAGGTATATTTTCCACAATAATAAACTAATATTGATACATTACTATTAAATTTCATACTTTATTAAGAGTTCATGTTCCCTTATGTACTTATTAACTGTTTCTTAGACTGAACTCACTGCTGATGATAATAACAGATTTAAAAAATTACTGGTCAGATATTTTGTAGAATGTCTCTTGATTGGAATTTGTCTGATGCTTTTCTCACGATAAGACTGATGTAATACATTTTCAGGAGAAAGATTATAAAGTGCCATTCTCATATCATCGTATCAAGGGAACATAGTATTGATATGACTTCACACTCTTGATGTTAACCTTGATCACATGGTTTGAGGTAGCATTTATCAGATTTCTTCATCGGAAACATTTTTACCCTCTTTTTTCATAATGTACTCTTTGAAAGAAAGTCAGACACTATGTGCAAACCATACTTATGAATTGGGGAGCTATTTTCTACCTCCTTAAAGGCAGAACATCTGCATAAATTATTTATGATCTAGGCCCAGAGCCCCCCTGATGTATATAGCCTCAAGACTATAGACACAGCCAAGAAGGTGGCTGTAGCCTGCAAAGCCACAGGGGTGGAGCTGCCCAAGACCATGGGAGCCCACCTCTTACATTAGCATGAGCTGGATGTGAGTCATGGAGTTAAAGGAGATTATTTCAGAGCTTTAAGATTTAATGATTCCCTATCCAGATTTTGGACTTGCTTGGGGCCTGTAGCCCCTTCGTTTTGGCCAATTTCTCCCATTTGGAATGGGAGCATTTATTTGATGCTTGTATCCCCATTGAATATTGGAAGTAATTAACTTGCTTTTGACTTTACAGGCTCATAGGCAGAAGGGACTTGTCTCAGATGAGACTACGGACTTGGACATTTGGGTGAGTGGAATGAGTTAAGACTGGGAGACTGTTGGAAATGCGTCATTGTGCTTTGAAATGTAAAGACATGAGATTTTGAAGGGGTCAGGAGTGAAATGATACAGTTTGGCTCTGTGTCCCCACCCAAACCTCATCTTAAATTTTAATCCTCATAATCCCCACATGTCAAGGGAGGGACCCAGTGGGAGGTGACTGGATCATGGGGACAGTTTTCCCCATGCGGTTGTCATGATAGTGAGTTCGTTCTCATGAGATCTGACGGTTTTATACGCATCTGGCATTTCCCCTGCTTGTACTTGTCTCTCCTGCCACCATGTGATATACGTCCTCGCTACACCTCCTGTCATGATTGTAAGTTTCCTGAGGCCTCCCCAGCCAGGCAAAACAGTAAGCCAATTAAACCTCTTTTGTCTTTAATTACCCAGTCTTGAGTAATATGTTTATAGCAGTGTGAGAATAGACTAATACAGTATGTTCCTGGTATACTTTTATAATCATTTGTGTTTTTGGGTTTTTGAGGGGGGAGTGTGGGGTATGGGTAGTACTTTCTTACTTTCAGGCATTATACGATGCTTAAAGCTCATCTTGTATATGTCCTGCCTCACTCTTAGAATCAGCCATTTCTCCAAGGGTTTCTAGTTCCTTTTGCTGAAGAATGCTATTACACACCAAAATCTGGGTGATAGGTATGCTCATTGGTACAGGATTGTTGTTGCTTCTAGGCCTTATAAACTGACAGAGCAAAAATTGTATGAGTATACACTAATGCATATATATACATATACCTATAAATATTTCTCTATATATCCATTGGTAGCTGGATTAAGCTAAACATGAATTCACACTAATCTGTCCAACTCTAATTCATTAAACACTGATCATTCTACCCTATTCTCTTATTTGTGACCTCTCAATCGAACAATAAAAAACCTGGCTTCCCCATCATTCTCAGCAAACTGTCACAGGAGCAGACAATCAAACACCACATGTTCTCACTCATAGGTGGGTGTTGAACAATGAGAACACATGGACACAGGGAGGGGAGCACTACACACTGGGGTCTGTTGGGGGGAAATAGGGGAGGGACAGCTGGGGGTGGGGAGTTGGGGGGGATGGCATGGGGAGAAACGCCAGATATAGGTGAGAGGTAGGAAGGCAGCAAATCACACTGCCACGTGTATATCTATGCAACCTTCTTGCATGTTCTTCACATGTACCCCAAAACCTAAAATGCAATTAAAAAAAAAAAACCTGGCTTCCGCCATCAACTGTCCATTTACTAAATTGTTCCTGTCTAGTTCACATGTATAGTCATTTCAGAACTGTCAACCAATGTCCCAATAGAAAACAAAATTATCAATTAGAGTGCAATGTTTATCTATGGTTACCAGTGATTCTTAGAGACTCCACCAATTTTCCTAAAGTTACCCTGCCAGCACATTATTCCCTCACTCATTTTAGGTATTTTACATATTAATATTCTTTCAGAATATTAAGAAAATACATTTAGATTCTTTATCATATCCTGCATGCAATCCTAGGTTCCCCTAATCTCCTAAATAATTTTTAAAATATGCATACATTAAGCATGACTCTTTCCTAAAGTTTTATGAGGTCTGAGAAATTCATAATTTAAATAGTCACAATACCAGATACAAGAATGTAACATATAAAAAAAATAACCACTGAAAAATAATTTTATGTGCTTCACTTATTCAACCTCTCTCTTCCCACAAGCCCATGAATCCCCTAGTATTTTTTTTTTATTTCTGTGGGTACATAGTAGGTGTATATGTTGATGAAGTACACGAGATATTTTGATATAGGCATACAATGCACATTAATCACACCAGAGTAAATGAGGTTTCCTTCACCTCAAGCATTTATTATTTCTCAGTGTTACAGTGTATTTATACTCTTTTAATTACTTTTATATTAGTTAGGCACGGTGTTGCACGCCTGTAGTCCCAGCTACTCGGGAGGCTGAGGCAGGAGAATTGCTTGAAGGCAGAGGTTGCAGTGAGCCAAGATTGCACAACTGCACTCCAGCCTGGGCAACAGAGCAACAGTCTGTCTCAAATAAAAATGCACTAAATTATTGTTGACTATAGTCACACTTTTGTACTATGAAATACTACATATTGTTAATTTTCCCTAAGTATATTTTTGTACCCATTAGCCGTCCCCTATTGTCCTGCAATACTATCTTCTGAACCTCTACTCTCTATCTCCATGAGTTCAATTGTTTTGATTTTTAGCTCTGTGAAAAAAGTGAGAACATGTGAAGTTTGTATTTCTGTGCTTGGCTAATTTCATTTAACATAATGACCCCAATTCCATCCATGTTCTAGTAAAGATAAGATCTCAGATTTTTTATAGCTGAATAGTGTTTAGTACCATATTTTCTTTATCCACATCTGTTGGTTGGCACTTAGGTGGCTTTCAAATCTTGGCTAAGGTGAATAGTGCTGCAACAAACATGAGAGTTCAGGTATCTCTTCAGTATGCTGATGGCCTTTACTTTGGGTGTCCACCTAGCAGTGGGATTGCTGCATCACACAGTAGTTCTATTTTTTGTATTTTTGAAGAAACTCCAAAATGTTCTCCAGAGTGGTTGTACTAAATAACATTGCCACCAACAGTGTACAAGAATGTTCTTTTCACCACATTCTTTCCAGCATCCATTATTGCCTATCTTTTGAATAAAAGTTATTTTTAACTGGGGTGAGATAGTATCTCATTGTAGTTTTGGTTTGCAGTTCTCTCATGATAAATAATGTTGAGCAACTTTTTATACACCTATATGCCATTTGTATGTCTTTTTGGAGAAACATTTATTCAGACCTTTTACTCATTTTTAAATTGAATTATAAATTTTTTCTATTGAGTTCTTTAAGCTCTTTATATATTCTGTTTATTACTCCCTTGTCAGATGAATAGAATATAGGTATCTTTTCCCATTCTCTGGGTTGTCTCTTAACTTTGTTGATTGCTTCCTTTGTTGTTCATAAGATTTCTAATTTGATGTGATCCATTTTGTCCATTTTTGCTTTGATTGCCTGTGCATGTGGGTATTACTCAAGAAATATTTGCTCAGACCAGTGTTCTGGAGTGTTTCCCTAATGTTTTCTTATAGTACAGTAGTTTCATAGTGTGAAGTCTTAGATTTAAGTCTTTAATTTGTTTTGATTTTTCTATATGGTACAACATAGGCATCTAGTTTCATTTTTCTACAAGTGGATATTTATTTAATATCCATTTATTGAAGATAATGCCTTTCCCCAATGAATATTTTTGGCATCTTTGTTAACAATAAATTCACCGAAGATGTATGGGTTCATTTCTGGACACTCTATTCTGTTGCATTGGTCTATGTGTCTGTTTCTATGCTACTATCACACTCTTTTTAAAAGAAACAAACAATAACTCTAGTAGTATAATTTGAAGTCAAGTAATGTGATTCTTCCAATTTTGTTCTTTTTGCTCAGGATAGCTTTGGCTATTATAAAATTATTGTGGTACCATATACATTTTAGGATTATTTTTCTATTTGTTAAAAGAATATCATTGGTATTTTCATAGGAATTGTACTAAATCTGTAGGTTACTTGGGGTACTATGGACAATATTGATTCTTCTAATCCATGAACATGAAACATTTTTCCATTTTTTGTATATATTTCCTCTTAAATTTCTTGCACCGATGTTTCATAGTTTTCATTAATGACGGTCTGCTACTTTGGTTAAGATTACCCCTTGGAATTTAATTTTATTTGCAGCTACTGTAAATATTATTACTTTCTTGTTTTTCAGATAATTCAGCTGGCATATAGAAATGCTACTGATTTTTGTATGATGATTTGTGTCTTGCAACTTTAACAAATTTGCTTATCATTTTAATAGTATTTTGATAGAGTATATTTTTGCAAATATAAGCTTACATAATCTGCAAACAAAAATAATTTTACTTCTTCCTTTCCAATTTGGTTGCCCTTTGTTTTTGTTTTTTCTTGTCTGATTGTTGTAGCTAAGACTTCCAGTACTATGCTGAATAACAGTGGTGAAACTGGTCATCCTTATCTTATTGTAGATCTTAGAGGAAAAATCCACATTCAGTATTATACTAGCTGTGGGACTATCATACATGGCTATTATTGCATTGAGGTATGTTCATAATAGTTTTATTATGAAAAGATACTGAATTTTGTCAAATGTTTTTATAGCATCAAATGAAATAATCACATTTTCTCTTTATTCTGTTGATACAGTATATCACATTTATTGATTTACATATGTTAGACAATCCTTCCATGTCTGGGATAAATCCCACCTGGTAATAATGAATGAACTTTTACAATGTGTTGTTGAATTCAGTTTAATAATATTTTGTGGAATATTTTTGCATCAATCTTCATTAATTATATTGGCCTGTAGTATTCTTTTTTAGATGCATCCTTGTCTGGTTTGTAATACTAGCCTCAAAGAATGAGTATTGAAGTGCTCCCTCCTCCTCTATTTTTTTGGAATAGTTTAAGAAGGATTGGTAGTTCTTTATTTTCCAATCAAAAATGATGTCTCTTTCACTTGGCTGAGCTGTCTGCTGTCTGTAAGGCAGGGAGTGACACAAGAACCTTTGCAGCAACCACCACCGGAATTGTGCTGGGTCAGACCCAAAGTTAGCACAGCAGGGAATCTCACCCAAGACCCACAGTGACCACCAACTGGCTACTGCCTATGTTCACTCAAGGTCTAAAGGCTCTAAAATCAGTAGGTCATTAATCCAAATGCTTCTGTCCTTTCTACCAAAACAGCAAGTTTACCCCAGCCTTGGGTGAGTCCAGAGATGCTGCCCAGGGGCCAGGGCCTGGATTCAGGAACCTTAGGAATCCACCTGGTACTCTATTCTCCTTTGGCTTAGCTGGCACTCAGGCTACAAGAAAAAGTCCTTCACATTATTCCTTCCCTTTTCCTCAAGCAGAGGAATCTCTCCCCATGGCCACTGCCAAAGTGAGTGCTGCCCAGGTACTACTGATGTTTACTCAAGGGCCAAGGGCTCTTCCGTCAGCTTACGATAAATGCTGTCTGTCCTGATTCTCTTCCCTTAGGGACGTAGGCTCCCTCCTGGCCCAGGGCAGGTCCAAAAATGCTGTCCAGGAGTCAAGGCCTGGAACTGGGAATCCCAGGGGCCAACTTGATGCTCTATCCCCACTGTGGACAAGTTGGTACCCAAGCTGTAAGACAATGTCCCCTTTACTCTTTCATATTCCTGGGTGAGATTCAGAGCTGGCTACCACTGGTGGCTATTCAGGGCCCAAGAGCTCTTTGGTCAGCAATTGATAGGTATGGCTGGGACTATGATTTTCCCTTCAAGGCAGCAAGTTGCTTTCAGGCTCAGGGTATGTCTAGAAATGTTATACAGGTGATATGACCTGGAAGAGTGCCTTCAGGACTCTGCCTGGTCCTCTATTCTATTGTGGCTTACACGGTATATATTTCTAAAACAAAGTCCTTTTTACTCTCACTTCTCCTGTCTTCAAGCAGAAGAATGGTATCTGCTATAGGTAGCTTTCAGCTGTTCTGCCTGTGGTTGGGGGAGGGTAGACACTAGCACTCCCTTAGCTACTCCAGTTAGTGCCCCACTAGTTCACGTGTACAAGTTGGCTGTCTTTGAGCCCAGCACACTACCAGAACATGCCCCAAAATTGTATTCTTTGTGGCCTAGATAGCCTTTCAAATTCATTTAGGAGTCTAGAGCACATTAGCTCTTGGTGGTGGGGCTTGTTGGACCACAGGTTCCAATAGCTGAGATGGACAATTTATCTCTGCTAAGGGCTTATCTAAATTATGCCTTCTTGGGTCCTGGCTGACGTCTGCCTGGTGTTGCTTTCTACTGTGACAGGACACCACCGAGTTTCAATGCAAAGTATCACAACCACTGAAGTATCCGTTACCTAAACACGCAGGTTCTTTGTGCTGCACAGCTACTGGTAGGAGATGGGGGAGGTGAGGTGTAGACAGCTCAAGACTGTCATCTTGTGCTTTTCAGTACCACTTTATTTAATATGATGTTAAAAACAGGTAAGGTAATTGTGCACCTGATTTTTGGTTCTTATGAAGGTTTATTTTTGCATGAACAGTTATTAAATTTGGTGTTCCTTGGAGCAGGGAATGATTACTGGATGCTTCTACTTAGCCATCTTGCTCCATCTCCAACATCCACTAATTTTTTTACTATCTATGGTTTTGCTTTTTCTAGAATGTCATATAACTAGAATCATAGAATATATAACCTTTTCAGACTGAATTGTTTCACTTAGCAGTGTGAATTTAATATTTATCTATGATTTTGTGGTTTGACAGTTAACTTTCTTTAAAACATCAGTACATTTTATTGTTTGAATGTACAAACATTTGTTAATCCATTTACCTATTTAAGAGCATATTAGTTGCTTCCACATTTTGGTAATTGTAAATAAGGTTGCTATAAACAATCATGTGAAGGTTTCTGTGGGAATGTAAGTTCATATCATTTAGATAAATATCAAGAAGTCTAATTGCTGGATCATATTACCAGACTATATTTATCTTTGTAAGACACTACCAAACTATCTTGCAAAGTGATTGCACCTTTTTGCACTCCCACAGGTCAATGATGAAAGTTTTTGTTGTTTTGTATTCTCACCAGCAGTTGATATTATCAAATATATATATGATATATATATATATATATATATATATAATACATATATTTGATATATATATCATACATATAAATATATATGATATATATCTATATATTATATTTGATATCTATAATATATAATTATATATAAAATTATATATATATACATATATACATATATACACATATATACACATATATACACATATATGTGTGTGTGTGTATATGTATGTGTGTGTGTGTGTGTGTGTGTATATATATATATAATTTTAGTCATCCTAATAGGTATGTAGTGGTATTTCGTTGTTTTTAATGCCATAATTTTTAAAATATTTTTATGTCTATTTTATCTTGACTCTGGGTAAATTTCTATGCCCTAAACACTGCTGTGGTAGCAGTAGCATCACCATCCAAAACTCCAAGGAAAGAGCTCTCCTGACAGAGAAATAAGAGCAAAATGTCACATTATTCATAAACACTTTGAACAATGTGATATTTTGTCTTGATTCATTATCTTAAGAGAAACATCTCAGAAACAGAAAGACAAATACTGCATGTCTTCACTGATAAACGGGAGCTAAATAATGTGTATACATAGACTTGGAGTGTACAATAATAGAGATCAGAAGGGTGGGAGGGGATGAAAGAGGATAAATTTCTTAAGTTACAATATACATTATTTGGGTGATGGTTACACTAAAAGCCCAGACTTTACCACTAGACAATATTTCCATGTATCAAAACTTTATTTATGACCCTTAAATTTATGCAAATAAAAGTGTGTGTGAAGTACCCATTTTTAAATTTATTTTCTCTTTATTTTATTGCCACTTTACTCCAAATGCAGCCAAGCTGAAAAGACTGCACAATAGCACAGGACACTAACCCCCCACCCCCACAAAAAAAACCCTTCTAGCAAGATAAACTGGTGTAAGTGGCTCTTGGGAGCTGAGAAATATGGTGGGGAGGCCTCTGAGAAGAGAACTGGAATAGGAGACCACCCAATTCTATGCAGTAACTGACTTAAGTCCCATGGTCACCCCAATCAGTGCATGAAGAGAACAGACATAGAGTAGCACTGCAGAAGTTTTGAGAAGAGAAATACAGTATCAATGACAATCTGAGTCCCAGAGTAACTGGTAGGTAGTACATGTGATCGTCAGACTCAAAAGCATAGCAAAGGCTGCAGAAAAATGAAAAGATATTGAAGCCTCCATTCACATAAAGCAAGACACAGTTGACAGTCTAAACACAATTGTGGTAAGCTAATAACCTAACAATTAACTTTCTCCAATAGATTTCATAAAGATCTATACTCTCACAAAATATTATTCAAGATTCCAAAGATATAATCTCAAAGTACTTGCCGTAAAAAAAAAAAAAAAAAAAAAAAAAAAGACAAAGAAATCTGGCCAATTCTGAAGGGTAAAGTCAATAAAAAGATGCCACTACCAAGATAAATCACATTTTGGAGTTATTAAATAAAGAAACTATAATCATCTATCACAAGGTGACAAATACTTTTGAAATTAAATAAGTAAAAGTTTTAAGCAAAGGATCAGATACTGTAACAATATAAAAAAATTAAACTGAAAAAAATGGTATCTAAAGTAAAAAGTTCATTGCGATGGAAACAATAATAAAATAGAGAAGACAAAGAAAATATTAACTATTTTGAAGATGATTATTATATAATGTGAATAACAAACAGAAACAAATTTAAACAAAATGAACAGATCTTCAGGGAGCTTTTGGACAATATTAAAGAACTAACATTTGTGTTAATGGAGTCTCTGAAAGAAAAGAGGAAAAGATTAATATATAAAACATGCTTGAAGAAAATAATAGTTGAAAACTTTTTGAATTTGGTTAAATACATTAATTCTCATATTCAAGAAGTACTGGATACCTTCAACAGAATAAACTCAAAGAAAACCATGAACAAATACATCATAATCAAACTAATTAAAATCAAAGATTAAAACATTTTTAAAGCACCCAGAGAAAAATATGACATTGTATATTTAAAAAAAAAAAAACCAGCAAATTGTATAACTGTGGATTTCTCATCAGAAACTGCAGAGGTAAAAACAGAGTGGAAAAAAATCATTGAAAGCCTAAAACAAAATAAATAACCTTGAATTCTATATCCAGCAAAGTTACAGGCATTTTTCAAATGATGTAAGCTAAGAGAACTTGTCATGAGTGGACTTGATTTTATAGAAATGCTAAAAGAAGTTCTTCGGGCTACAGAGAAATGATACTAGAGGGAAATTTAGAACATCAAGAATGACAGAGAATTGACAAAAATGATAAATATTTAGGCAAACTGTAATAAAGCATTTTTTTCCACTTAAATTCTTTAAAATATGTGTGACTCTTGAAAGCAATAACATTGCCTGTGGGAGAGTATCAACACATGTGAATAAAATGCATATGACAACAGGGGCAAAGGATAAAGTGTCTTCTATGGCTGAAAATCACCTACATTTTACTTAAAGTGGTAAAATATGTGAAATAAAATTTGAAAATATAAATACACATATTTTAGTAATTTGAGAAACCACTAAAAATATGAATATATGAGTTAAAAAATAAATGAATTAAAACAAAATACTAAATGCTATGCAAATAAAAAGACAAGAAATGAATATAACAAAAAGCAAAAAAGAATAAAATTATAGACCTAATCAAAGCAAAAACTAATTAAATTAAATTTAAATGGCACAAGAACACAAATGAAAACACAGAGATTATCAGATTCATTTAAAAAATCAAGACCTAACTATATGCTTTTATAAGAATCCCACTTTAAATAACAAGATATTGATAGGTGAAAAACAAAAGGTTAAGAAAAATGTCAGGCAACCAGAAATATAAAAAAGAGGTGCAGTAATTGCACTGATATTAGACAAAGTAGACTCACATATATAAGGAACATTAGCAGAAATAAAGAGGGACATTACATAATAGGGTCACTCCATCAAGAAGAAATAGCAATTCTAATTTTGCCAATCAAACTTTTTAGTAAATAGTTTTGGAACAACTAAATATCCTTATCCAAAATATGAACTTCTATTACTCACATCTTAGATAAACATTAACACAAAAAGAATTAGAAACTTAAATCTAAAATGAGAAAATACAAAACTTCTTGCAAAAAACAGGAGCAAAATATTTGGGGGGGGGCGGCAGTCTGTCAAATAATTATTAAATTTAACACCAAAACCCAATGAATTTAAATAGAAAATTAACAATTTGGATTTCATCAAAATTGAAATCTTTATCTCTGGAAACAATTCTACTAAGAGGATGAAAATACAAACCATGCACTGACAAAAAATATTAGGTAACACGTATATGACAAAGGATTTACATCCAGAATATTAATAATAAAAGAACTCTCAAAAATAAAAAATCATAAAATAAACACCTAATTATTAAAATGGGAAAACACACTGTGGAAAGTAGTTTGAACGTTTCTCAAAGCACTTAAAACAGAACTACTATTCAACCCAGCAATTTCATTACTGGTTACACATCCAAAAGAAAATAAATCATCCTAACAAAAGAACACATGCACTTTTATGTTCATTACAGCCGTATTCACAATAGCAAAGACATGGAGTCAACCTAGATGCCTATCAGTATTGGACTGGATTAAAAAAAAAAAAGAAGAAGTATATATACACCATGGAATATTACACAAGCATTAAAAAATAACAAGCTTATGTCTTTTGCAGCAGCACAGATGCAGCTGGAGGCCATTATCCTAAGCAAATTAACACAGGAACAGAGAGCCAAATACCTTATGTTCTCACTTATAACTGAGAGCTGAGCCTTGGGTACACATGGACACAAACATGAGAACAATAGGCACTGTTAACTATGAGAAGGGAGAGAAAGGAAGGGAGTCAAGAACTGAAAAACTACCTATTGGGTACTATGCTGTCTTGGTGACACGATCATTTATAACCCAAACCTCAGTGCCACACAATACACACATGTAACAAACCTGCATATGCACCCTCTGAATCCAAATAAATGCCAAAATTATACAAAAGTAAATTAAATAAATACTGGCAAAATACACAAAGAGACAACTTACCAAATGAGATACATAGATGGTAAATATGTATATAAATAGGTACTCAGTATTACTATTCATTTGGAAAATGCATATTAAGATAATAAAGAGATCAAAGTAATTATAGAAGGATGAAGCAAAATGGCAGAAAAGGCCTCTCCAGTGATCATATCCCTGTGGAAGCATCAATCGGCACATCTATCTCTACACAAAAACATCACAAGAGTTAACTAGATGTGAGATCACAGTAACTTGTTATAGCTTATTAGTAAGAAAATACACATTGAAAAGTATAATAAAGAAAGTTGTATATTACCCACATCACCCCTCCCTTAACCCCAATCAGTACAGCATAGAGAGTAATACTTTTCTACTTGCAGGAAAAGAAAGTTTAGGATGTTGCCTTAATTCTCAACACTGGGCCTGCCTCAGAAAAACCCAGTACCAGACAGACACACATGGCCTCTGTCTACAGGCTGGCATAGTCAAAGTGATCTTCCATGTCAAGTGGTCTTGATCTGCTGTCTGTAGTGCCACTATCTGACTATAGTGGCCTTGGAATCTAAACAAACCTCAGTAGCAAGCAGGCCCCAACGCTCATGGGCTTCAGTTGTCTCCCAATGTTGTGTCAGCCTAGAAGGCCATGGGATTCCAGAATAATATCATGCCAGCTGTGGTAGCCACATGTTTAGTGCACCCACTAGTACAAGCATCCCTAAACTTTTTACAAGGGGCCAGTTCACTGTCCCTCAGACTGTTGGAGGGCAACCACATACTGTGCTCCTCTCACTGACCACCAACGAAAGAGGTGCACCTTCCTGAAGTGCAGCAGGGGGCTGAATAAATGGCCTCAGGGGGCCGCATGCAGCCCATGGGCTGTAGTTTGGGGATGCCTGCACTAGTACTAGAATGAACACAGCAATCCCTAGCATATAAACTATACCAATCAACTTTCCCAGAATCTCTGGACAGAACCACTGAAGGAAATTCCCAGGCAATACTATAATGTGTAGCTTGTAACAAACATCTACTTCCTCAATATGCAGACATCAACACATGACCAGAATAATCAAGAACAACCAGGGATGCATGACATCACTAAATGGGTAAACTAAGATGCCAGTGATTGATCATAAAGAGATGAAGATGGGTTAATGCCTGACAAAAAAAATTCAAAATAACTATTTTGCATAAGTTCAGCAAACTTCTAGAAAATGTAGAGAAACAATTTAACCAAATGAAGAAAACAAAAAGTGACCAGGATGACACATTTAAATAATAATAATAATAATAATAATAATAATAATTAGTAATAATAATAAAATCAAACAGAAATCCTGGAGATTAAAAAATACAATGAACAAAATAAAAAATGGAATAGGAAGTACCAACAGCAAAATAGACTGAGCAGAAGAAAAATTATTTAAACTGAAGCCAGGTTAAACCAGCTAGAGGAGAAGAAAAAAAACAAATAAATTTTAAAAGCTTATAGGATTAATGGAACAGCATCAAAATAGAAAATATTTGAGTCATTGGCATTCAAAATAGGTTTTAAGATTTGTGGTTAAAAGTATATTTAAAGAAATAATAGCAAAAACCATCCAAACCTGGGGAAAATATAAAAATCCAGGTACCAATTGTGAATGGAATTTTACTCATCATTTGGCTCTTTGTTATTGGTGTATAGGAATGCTTGTTATTTTTTACACATTGGTTTTGTATCCTGAGACTTTGCTGAAGTTGCTTATCAGCTTAAGGAGATTTTGGGCTGAGATGATGGGGTCTTCTAAATATACAGTCATGTCGTCTGCAAATAGAGACAATCTGACATCCTGTTTTCCTAAATGAATACCCTTTAATTCTTTTTCTTACCTGATTGCTATGGCCAGAACATCCAACACTATGTTAAAAAGGAGTGGTGAGAGAGGGCACCCTGGTCTTGGTCAAGTTTTCAAACGGAATGCTTCCAGTTTTTGCCCATTGAGTATGATATTGGCTGTGGGTTTGGTATAAATAGCTTTTATTATTTTGAGATACATTCTATCAATACCTAGTTTATTGAAAGTTTTTAACATAAAGAGCTGTTGAATTTTGTCAAAGGTCTTGTCTGCATCGATTGAGATAATTATGTGGTTTTTGTCTTTGGTTCTGTTTATGTGATGAATTACGTTTATAGATTTGCGTATGTTAAACCAGCCTTGCATCCCAGGGATGAAACTGACTTGATCATGATAGATAAGCTTTTTGATGTGCTGTTGGATTTGGTTTGCCAGCATTTTACTGAAGATTTTCACATCAATGTGACAATTGCTACGAATACCTAGGAATATAAAAATAACAAAGGATGTGAAGGATCTCTTCAAGGAGAATTACAAACCACTGGTCAAGGAAATAAGAGAGGACACAAACAAATGGAAAAACATTCCATGCTCATGGATAAGAAAAATCAATATCATGAAAATGGTCATACTGCCCAAAGTAATTTATAGATTCAATGGTATTCCCATCAAGTTACCATTGACCTTCTTCACAGAACTGGAAAAAAACCACTTTAAACTTCATATGGAACCAAAAAAGAGCCCACATAGCCAAGACAATTCTAAGCAAAAAGAACAAAACTGGAGGCATCACGTCACCTGACTTCAAACTATACTACAAGGCTATAGTAATCTAAACAGCATGGTACTGGTGCCAAAACAGAGATATAGACATATGGAACAGAACAGAAGCCTTGGAAGTAATGCCACACACCTATAACCATCCAATCTTTGACAAATCTGACAAAAACAAGCAATGGGGAAAGGATTCCCTGTTTAATAAATGGTGTTGGGAAAACTGCCTAGCCATATGCAAAAAAAAACTGAAACTGGACCCTTCCTTATACCTTATATAAAAATTAACTCCAGATGGATTAAACATTTAAACATAAGACCTAACATCATAAAATCCCTACAAGAAAACCTAGGCAATACCATTCAGGACACATGCATAGGCAAGGACTTAATGACTAAAACACCAAAAGTGATGCCAACAAAAACCAAAATAGACAAATGAGATCTAATTAAACTTAAGATTTTCTGCACAGCAAAGGAAAATATTATTAGAGTGAAGTGGCAACCAAGAAAATGGGAAAAAATTTTTGCATTCTACCCATCTGACAAGGGGCTAATATCCAGAATCTACAAAGAATTAAACAAATTTACTAGGAAAAACAATCCCTCCAAAAAGTGAGCCAAGGATATGAACAGACACTTTTCAAAAGAAGACATTTATGCAGTCAACAAACATATGAAAAGAAGCTCATTATCTCTGGATATTAGAGAAATGCAAATCAAAACCACATGGAGATACCATCTCACACCAGTTAGAATGGTGATCATTAAAAAATCTGGAGACAACAGATGCTGGAGAGGATATAGAGAAATAGGAACACTTTTACACTGTTGGTGGGATTATAAATTAGTCCAACCATTGTGAAAGACAGTGTGGCGATTCCTCAAGGATCTAGAAATAGAAATACCATTAGATCCAGCAATCCCATTACTGGGTATATACCCAAAGGATTATAAATCATTCTAACATAAAGACACATGCATATGTATGTTCATTGCAGCACTGTTTACAATAGCAAAGACTTGGAAACAACCCAAATGCCCATCAAGGATAGACTGGATAAAGAAAATGTGGCACATAAACACCATGGAATACTATGCAGCTACAAAAAAGGATTAGATCATGTCCTTTAAAGGGACATAGGTGTATCTGGAAACCATCATTCTCAGCAAACTGACATGAGAGCAGAGAACCTAACACCTCATGTTCTCACTCCTAAGTGGGTGTTGAACAATGAGAACACATGGACACAGGAGGGGAACATCACACATTGGGGCCTGTTGGGGGTGGGTGTCTAGGGGAGGGATATCAGGAGGCAGGATGAGTGGGGAGGGATAACATTAGGAGAAATACCCAATGTAGATGATGAGGGGATGGATGCAGCAAACCACCATGGCATGTGTATGCCTATGTAACAATCCTGCACAATCTACACATGTACCCCAGAACTTAAAGTAAAATAAAAAAATAAAATTTAAAAAACGGCTAAATTGTGCTGTAGAAATAAAATAAAATAAAATAAAAATCCAGGAACAGGAAAGTCAATAATCTCCAGTTAGACTCAATCTAAATAAAACTATACCAACATATATTATAATGAAATAATTAAAAGTCAAAGACAAAGACAGAATTCTGAAAAAAGCAAGAGAAAATAAGGAAATAACATATATGAGATATGCAGACTTCTTGGCACAAACCTTACAGGCCAAGAAAGTATGGAATAATATATTCCAATTTCTGAAGGGGGGAAAAAAGTCAACCAAGAATACAGTATTTCACAAAGTTATCCTTCGAAAACAATTTTAAAAAATGATATGGTTTAGCTGTGTCCCCAGCCAAATCTTCTCTTCAATTGTAGTTCCTATAATCCCCACATGTGGTGGGAGGGATCCAGTGAGCAGGAACTGAATCTTGGGGATGGTTTTCCCCATGCTATTCTCATGATAGTAAGTTCTCATGAGATCTGATTGTTTAAAAGGAACTTCCCTCTTCACTCGGCTCTCCTCCTTCTCTCTCCTACAACCTACTTAAGAAGGATGTGTGTGCTTCCCCTTCTGCCATGACTGTAAGTTTCGTGAGACCTTTCTAGTCATGCAGAACTTTGAGTCCATACAACCTTTCCTTTTTAAATTATGCATTCTCAGGTATTTCTTCATAGGATTGTGAGAAGGAACCAATACAATAAATTGATACTAAAGCAATGGGGTCTGCTGTAAAGATACCTGAAAATGTGGAAGCAACTTTGGAACTGGGTAACAGGCAGCAGTTAGAACCATTTGGAGGGCTCAGCAGAAGAGAGAAAAATGTGGGAAAGTTTGGAACTTCTAGAGACTTGTTAAATGGCTTGAACTGAAATGCTGACAGTAATATAGACAATGAAGTCCAGGCTGAGGTAGTCTTAGATGGAGAAGAGAAACCTGTTTGGAGCTGAATCAAAGTTCACTCTTGCTATGCAGAGAGACTAGCACATTTTGCCCCTGCCCTACAGATCTGTGGAACTTTGAACTTGAGAGAGATGGTTTAGGGTACCTGGCAGAAGAAATCTAAGTGGCAAAGCATTCAAGATGAAGCAGAGCATAAAAGTGTGGAAAATTTGCAGTCTGGTGATGCAGTAGAAAAACCTGTTTTGGGGAGAGAAATTCAAGCCTGCTGCGGAAATTTCCATAAGTTGTGAGGAGCCAAATATTAATCACAAAGACAACGGGAAAAAATGTCTTCAGGGCATGTCAGAGACTTCATGGCCACTCCTCCCATGACAGGCCTGGAGGCCTAGGAGAGAAAAATGGTTTTGTGGGCCAGGCTAGGGCTACATAGCCCTATGCAGCCTCAAGACATGGTGCCCTGTATACCAGCTGCTTTATTTCCAGCTGTGGCTAATAGGGGCCAAGGTAGAGCTTAGGTCATTGCCTCAGAGGGAGCAAGCCACAAGCTGTGGCAGCATACATGTGGTGTTGGGCCTACAGGTGCGCAAAAGTAAAGAACTGAGGTTTGGGAACCTCCACCTGGATTTCAGAGGATGTATGGGAATGCCTGAATGTCCAGGCAGGAGTCTACTGAAGATATGTAGCCCTCATGAAGAACCTCTTCTAGGGCAGTGTATTAGTCAGGGTTATCTAGAGAAACGCAACTATTATGAGACATATATATATATATATATATATATATATATATATATATATATGTTTATTAAGTCACATTATCAAAAAGTCCCACAATAAGCTGTCTACAATAGCTGAGGAGTAAGGAGAGCCAATAGGAGTCCCAAAACTGAAGAACCTGGAGTTCCATGTTGAAGGGCAATAATCATCCAGCACAGGAGAAAGATGTAAACTAGGAGGCCAGGCCACTTTAGTCTAGTCTTTTCACATTAGCCTGCCTGCTTCATATTCTAGCTGTGCTCGCAACTGATTAGATGGTGTCCACCAAGATTAAGGATGGGTCTGCCTTTCCCAGGTCATTGACCTAAATATTAATCTCCTTTGGCAACACCCCCACGGACACACTCAGGATCAATAATTTGTATCCTTCAATTCAATCAAGTTGACACTCAGTATTAACCATCACAAGTCTACTCCTTGTCAACCCGAGTACACCTGACTTTATACATAATCTTCAAATAAAGACAATAAGGTCATAATTTTATCTAACATGATACAACTACTCTTTGTACAACTAGAAATACACCAATCTCCAACCAAAATACTATTGCATAGTTAACAATACTTAAATGTTGACATAAAGTTAATAAACCTTACATCACATGATAAATTAAATGAAGATATTTTGTTAGTACAAGTGTATACATGCACAAACATGTTTTTAACAAAAGGAGGAGGAAATACTCGTGACAATTACAGTCCTCATTTCTGCAGCTGGTCAACTGGTCATGGCTGGTATTTATGACTACCTTCTTCTACTACCCATTCTGTATTCCTTTTGCCTTCAGCAAGCACCTCAGCAAGTTGTGGTTCTTTTCCTCATGGAGTGACCCAAACCTTCATTCCTGAAGGTCTGGGCCATTGTAGCCCTGATTGTATTAGGCTGTTGTAGCTTCCCACTGACCTTAATCACAGGGCATGGTAATAATAAGAGATGCTCTAAGGGGTCTCCTGTATTCCATGTATATTCTTCCTTATCTCCTATGTGGAGCAGTAGACTGATACCTTGAGAGTTTGGGCCAATCATGCCAGCGAACACTGTAAGTCCCTCTTAGCCTGTTACCTTAAAGGTAAGTAAAGTGTACAGGTGGCAATCTTAAATTTCAGTTTAATAGGATCATTGTTGTGTCTCCTGGTGGCAGCGTTTCTCCCTCTGGACCTAAGACCTCTAGTCAGGAAGAACATAATTTTGTGGGAAAAGGAAGCAAAAATTTTGCTAGTGGATCACTAGGGGAGATGGTGAGTGGTGCCACTTCTACTTCCACATGGCTCTTGATTCCTGGATCTGTGAATTCTGGTTATGGGAGAAACAGTGCCATATATTGGATGTTGATTCAGAGGATACTGAGACTTCTGGAGAACTTTGCCCCAGCCCTGCAAAGTATTGTCACCTAGTTGGGATTGCAATAATGACTTCAAAACACCATTCCACCATTCTATCAATCCAGCTGCTTCAGAATGCTGGCGAATATGGTAACACGAGTGAATTCCTGAGAATGAGCCCACTGCCACACTTCTTTAGCCATGAAGTCAGAGACTATGCTATAGAATACCATGACGGTGGATAAAGCATTCCATGAGTCCAGGAATGGTAGTTTTTACAGAAGCATTGCCTGCAAGATAGGCAAACTCGTATCTGGAGAAAGTTTCTATTCCAGCGAAGACAAACCTCTGCTCTTTCCATGATGGAAGAGGTTCAGTACAATCAACCTGCCTCCAGGTAGCTTCTGGGTCACCCCAAGAAATAGTGCCATATCAAGAGCTCAGTGTTGGTCTCTGCTGCTGATGAATTGGGCATTCAGCAGTGGTAGTAGCCCGGTCAACCTTGGTGAGTAAAAGTCCGCATTGCTGAGCCCATTCATAACTTACATCCCTGCCACCATGACCACATTTTTCATGGGCATATGGGGCAATGAGAGCAGTGGCTGGGGAAAGAGCCTGAATGGTGTCCATAGAACGGGTCACCATATCCACTCATTATTAAAATCTCCCTCTGCTGAGGTCACTTGTTGGTGACCACTCACATAGGATACAAATATCTTCACATTTCTGACCACTCAGAGAGGTTCTTTCACATACCTCTTTCCCAAATTTCTTTGTCACCAATTTTTTCAATCACACTTCTTCCATGACCCTGACCATCCAACCAAACCATTGACTACAGCCCATGAATCAGTATATAATCATGCATCTGATCATTTCTCTTTCCATGTGAAGTTAAAAACCAGGTATGCTGCTTGAAGTTCTGCCAAGTGGAAAGGTTTCCCTTCACCTCTGTCCTTCAGGGATGTCCTAGAAAGGGGCTGCAGTGCTGTAACTGTCCACTCTTGGGTGGTGCCTCATATTGTACAGTACCATCTGGTGAACCAGGACCGAGTCTTCTCTTCCTCTGTCCACTGACCATAGGGAATTATCCCATGTGGCCATCAGTGCAGGCTGGGGAGCAGAAGGCAGAGTGGCAGGAGTGGAGACCATGGACATTTCAACCACTTCTTCATGTAACTTACTTGTGCCTTGAGGCACCTACTAGAGCCTGATAATGTGTATACCACTTCCATTTGATGATGGAATGTTGCTGTGCATGACCCACTTTATGGCTAGATGGGTCAGAAAGCATCCAGTTCATGATAAGCAGTTCATGTATGTGGCAAGTTGGTGATCCACAGTCAAATGTTCAGTTTTCAGCAAAGCTCAGTAACAGCCCAAAAGCTGTCTCGAAAAGAGAGCAGTCATCTGCAGAAGATGACACGGCCTTGCTCGAAAATCCTAGATGCCTTTAATGTGACTTACCAATGAGGGCCTGTCAAAGGCTCCAAACAACATCTGTATCTCCCACTGACACCTTATATACCATTGGATCTGCTGGCTCATATGGCCCAAATTTCAGAGCAGCTTGCACAGTGGCCTGGATCTGTGGCAGAGCCTTCTCCTGATCTAGACCCCACTCGAAACTGGCAGCCTTCTGGGTCACTCAAAAAATGGGCTGGAAGAACACCCCCAAATGAGGAATGTGTTGCCTCCAAAATCCAAATAGGCCCACTAGGCATTGTGCCACTTTCTTGGTTGCAGGAGGTGCCAAACACATCAACTTATCCTTCACTTTAAAAGGAATATCTCAAGAATTCCCACACCACTGGACCTGCAGAAATTTTACTGAGGTAGAAGTTCCCTGAATTTTAGTCAGATTTATATCCCATCCTCTGGCATGCAAACATCTCACCAATAAGTCCAGTGTGTTTGCTACTTTTTACTCACAGGATTCAATCAATATAATGGCATCAATAAAGTGGACCAGTGTGATATCTTGCAGAAGTGAAAAGTGATCAAGTTCTCTCCTAATAAGATTATGACCCAAAGCTGGAAAGCTTATGTATCTCTGAGGTAAAACAGTAAAGGTATATTGCTGGCCTTACCAGCTAAAGGCAAATTGCTTCTTATAGGCCTTATGGACAGGAATAGAGAAAAAGGCACTTCCCAAGTTAATGTCTATATACCAGGTATGCACATGGTCCCACAATACACCATCTGCAAGCTGAGGAGCAAAGAGAGCCAATCTGAGTTCCAAAAATGAAGAACTTGGAATCTGATCTTCAAAGAAAGGAGGCATCCAGCATGGCAGAAAGATGTAGACTACAAGTCTAGGCCAATTTAGTCTTTTCACACTTTTCTGCCTGCTTTACATTCTAGCAATGCTGGCAACTGATTAGATGGTACCTACCCAGATTAAGGGTGGGTCTGTCTTTTCCAGCTCACTGACTCAAATGTTAATATCCTTTGGCAACACCTTCACAGACACACCCAGGATCAATACTTTGCATTCTTCAATCCCATCAAGTTGACACTCCATATTTACCATCATAGGCAGTGCAGACTGGAAAGGTGGATTTGGAGCCCCAACACAGAGTCCCCACTGGGACACTGCCTAGTGGAGCTGTGAGAACAGAGACACCATCCTCCAGACCCCAGAATGATAGAACCACTGACAGCTTATATGTGCCTGGGAAAGGCTAAGACACTCAACACTAGCCAATGAAAGCAGCCTAGAGGAAAGATGTACTGTGCAAAGCCATGGGGGTGGAGCTGCCCATGACAATGGGAGTCCACCTCTTTCTTCAGCATGACTTGGATGTGAGACATAGAGTCAAAAAAGATTATTTTGGAGCTTTAAGATTCAATTACTACCTCATTGGATTTCAGACTTGCATGGGACCAAAACCCCTTTGTTTTGGACAATTTCTGCCATTTGCAATGAGTGTATTTACCCAATGATTGTACATCACTTGTATCTAGGAAGTAACTAACTTTGTTTTGATTTTACAGTCTCATAGGTGGAAGGGACTTGCCTTGTCTCAGATAAGACTTTGGACCTGAAATTCTGGGTTAATGATGGAAAGAGCTACAACTTTGGCTGACTGTTGGAAAGGAATGATTCTGCTTTGAAATATAAGGAAATGAGATTTTGGAGGTGTCAGGCATGAGATGATATGGTTTGGCTGTGTTCCCACTCACATCTCATCTTGAATTGTAGTTTCCATGATCCCCACGTGTGGTGGAAGGGGCCAGGTGGGAGGTAAATGAGTCATAGGGGCAGTTTTCCCCATGCTATTCTCATGACAATAAGTTTTCATGAGCTCTGATGATTTTATATGAGGCTTTCTCCCTTGCTCGGTCCTCATCCTTCATCTCCTGCTGCCTTATGAAGAAGGATGTGTTTTCTTCCCCTTCTGCCATGACTGTAACTTTTCTGAGGACTTCTCAGCCATGCAGAACTGTGTGTCAATTAAACCTCTACGAATTTCCCAGTTCCAGGTATTTCTTCTCAGCAGCATGAGAAGGAACTATTACAATATTCACTTGGGTATATTTCTTATTTATTTCTGAAGGATAATTTTATAAAGATGTATGCATATGTATCTTCATTGGCACTATTCATAATAGCAAAAACATGAAATCAACCAAAATGTCCATCAATGATAGGATGAAGAAAATGTGGTACATATACACCATGGAATACTATGCAGCCATCCAAAGCAACAAGATCATGTCCTTTGCAGGGACATAGAATCTGTTAACCTCAGCAAACTAATGCAGAAACAGAAAAACAAACATCACATGTTCTCACTTGTAAGTGGGAGCTATACAATGAGAACATATGGACACATCAGGAAGAACAACACACACTGGGGTCTACCAGGTGGAGGGTGGGGGTACAAAGAGCATCAGAATAATAACTGAAGGATACTGGGCTTAATACCTAGATGATGGGTTGACAGTGCAGCAAACCACCATGGCACATGTTTACCTATGTAACAAACCTGCACATCCTGCATCCAGAACGTAAAAGTGATAAAATTTGAAGAACAAAAGAAAGAAGAAATAAAAACTTTCCTAAACAAAAGCTGAGAGTTCATCATGATTAGATGTACCTTACGATACATGCTAAAGCTATTTAAGAAGACAAAGGATTACACTGAGTAACACAAAAACATCTGAAAATATAAAACTCACTGGTAAAATTAATAAACAGGCAAATTCAAAACTCTCTAATACTGCTATGACAGCATGTAAATTATTTTTAATATGAAAGATAAAAGACAATATATTATAAATAACTATAAAAACTAAAATGTGCAATATAAAAACATGTAAATGATGGCATCAAAAATTTCAAATGTGTAAGAGGTGGAAATAGAGTAAAAGTATAATGTTTTTCCATTTACAACCAAAGTTAAATTATTATTAGCTTAAAATAAACTGTGATAACTTTTCAAAGTTTTTTTTTTGTTTGTTTTTTGTTTTTGTTTTTGTTTTTTTAATGAGACGGAGTTTCGCTCTTGTTACCCAGGCTGGATTGCAATGGTGCAATCTCGGCTCCTGCCTCAGCCTCCTGAGTAGCTGGGATTACAGGCATGCACCACCATGCCCAGCTAATTTTTTGTATTTTTAGTAGAGATGGGGTTTCACCATGTTGACCAGGATGGTCTTGATCTCTTGACCTCATGATCCACCCACCTCGGCCTTCCAAAGTGCTGGGATTACAGGCTTGAGCCACTGTGCCCGGCCAACTTTACAATGTTTTATGTAAGCTTCATGGTAACCACAAAAAAACCCTTATCATACGTTCTTTGAAAATAAAAAGCAAATAATGTTAACATATAAATAGAGAAAAATCACTTATTTATAAAGCAAGACATTACGTGAGAAAAGAACAAGAATCTACAAAACAACCAGAAAACAATTAATTAAATAGCAATAATGACTTGTTACCTATCTATAATTACATTTTACTACCCTGAATATAAATAGCGTAAATTATCCAATCAACCAATAAAGTGACTGATTGGATTAAAACTTTCAGGCCAAACTATGTATTGCCTTTAACAGAGTTACTTCACTTGTAAGGACAGAGATAGAGTAAAACTGAAAGGATGGAAATAGATATTCTATTGAAAATGAAAACTGAAAGGGAGCAGAAGTAGATATAACAGATAAAAGAGGCTTTAAGTCAAAAGCTATGAAAGGACAAAAAGATGGTCATTCTATAATCATAAAGGATTCAATTTAGCAAAAAAAAAAAAAAACAACTATAAATATATATACATCCAACATTTCATCACCAAAATATATAAAACAAATGTTAATGGATGTGAAGAGAAAGAGAGGCTGAAATGTAATAATAGTAGGGGATGTAAATATTCCAGTTATCCAGACAGAAAATCAACAAGAAAATATTGGACCTAAACTGTCCTTTAGACCAAATGGACCTAGCAGGCATATGCAGAACACTCCATTGAACAGCTGCAGAATACACATGATTCTCTATTGCACATTCTCCAATACAAATAATATGTTATACTATGATTTTTTTTTAACAAATTAGGAGAAACTGAAATCATACCAAGTATCTTTTCTGACCACAATAATAACACTAGAAATCAACAAGAGGAATTTTGAAAAATTCAAAATACACGAACAACTTGCTTCTGAACAATCAAAAAGTCAAAGAGGAAATTTAAAGGGATATTTTAAATGTTCTGGAGAAAAATGGAAACACAATCTACCAAAACCTATGTGATATAATAAAATCAGTTTTAAGAGGGAAGTTTATAGCAATAAAGGTCTACATCAAAAATAAGAAAGATCCCAAATAAACAATTTGATGCTGCTCCTTAAGGAATCATAAAACCAAAAACAAGCTAAGCCCAAAGTGAGTAGAAGCAAGAATAAAGATTATAGTAACAATAAATAAAAGCAATTTTTAAAATTCAAGAAAATAGTATGCTTTTTGAAAAAGCTGAAATTAACACTTTTAGTTATAATACCTGATTGGAAAATAGAGAAGACTAAAATATCAAGTTAGTGCAAAAGTAATTGCAATTTTTGCATTTTAGGAATTTGCCTTTTGATACTGAAATACGTTATTAAATAAATGTGGTTATGTTATACATCATTTACATGGGCATTTCTCATTTTATGTTGTTTTTTGCTAATGACTTATTACTTGCTGTTTATTTTATGTTTATTTTAGATTATGGAAATAGTATTAGACAAAAAGCAAATTCAAGCAATTTTCTTATTCAAGTTCAACATGGGTCATAAAGCAGCAGCAACAACTCGCAATATCAACAATGCATTTGGCCCAGGAACTGCCAATGAATGTACAGTGCAGTGGTGGTTCAAGAAGTTTTGCAAAGGAGACAAGAGCCTTGAAGACGAGGAATGCAGTGGCTGGCCATCAGAAGTTGACAACAGCCAATTGAAAGCAATCATCAAAGCTGATTATCTTACAACTACATGAGATGTTGCCAAAGAACTCAACGTCAACCCTCTCCAGTCATCTGGCATTTAAAGCAAACTGGAAAGGTGAAAAAAGCTCGATAAGTGGGTGCCTCATGAGCTGACTGAAAATAAAAGAAATAAATTACTTTGAAATGTCGTCTTCTCTTATTCTGTACAACAACAACAAACCATTTCTCGATTTGATTGTGTCATGTGATGAAAAATGGATTTTATATGACAACTGGCAACAACCAGCTCAGTTGTTGGACTGAGAAGAAGTTGCCAAGCACTTCCTAAAGTCAAACTTGCACCAAAAAAAAAAAAAAAAAAAAAAAAAAGTCACTTTGGTGGTCACTCTTTGGTGGTCTGCTGCTGGTCTGATCCACTACAGCTTTCTAAATCCCACTGAAACCATTACATCTGAGATATATGCTCAGCAAATTGATAAGATGCACCAAAAACTGCACTACCTACAGCCAGCACTGGTCAACAGAAAGGGCCCCAATTCTTCATGAAAATGTATGACCACGTATTGCACAACCAATCTTTCAAAAGTTGAACGAATTGGGCTATGAAGTTTTGCCTCATCTGCTATATTCACCTGACCTTTTGCCAACTGATCACCACCTCTTCAAGCATCTCAAATACTTTTTGCAAGGAAAATGCTTCCAAAACCAGAAGGAGGCAGAAAATGCTTTCCAAGAGTTCATGGAATCCCAAAGCAAGAACATTTACACTACAGGAGTAAACAAATTTATTTTTTTATTGGCCAAAATGTGTTAATCATAATGGTTTCTATTTTGATTAATAAAGATGTGTTTGAGCCCAGTTATAATGATTTAGAATTCATGGTACAAAACTGCAATTACTTTTGCACCAAGCTAATAAATAAAATCGAAGGTGAAAAGGGAGACATTACAACTGATATTAGACAAATACACAGGATTGTAAGAGACAATTAGGAACTACTATGCACCATCAAATTTGACACCCTAGAAGAAATGGAAAAATTTCTAGACACATAAAACCTATGAAGACTAAATTATAAAGATAGAAAACCTGAATATGCCAATAATTAGTAAGAAGATTATATCCATAATAAAATGTCTTCTATCAAAGAAAAGCCCTGAACCTGATGCCTTCACTGCTGAGTTCCATCAAACACTTAAAGAGGACTGGCCTTTCTCAAAAGAAAACATACAAATGGCCAAGAGGTATATGAAAAGGGGCTCAGCATCACTAATCATCAACGAAATACAAATCAAAACCACAATGAGATATTAACTCACCTCTGTCAGAATGGATGTTATCATTAAGACAAAAGATAAAAAGTGTTATTGAGGATGTGGAGAAAAATAATTCCTTGCTCACTGCTGGTTGGAATATAAGTTAATACAGCCATTATGGAAAAAACAGCATGGAGGTTCTTCAAAAAATTAAAAGTAGAACTACATTATTGAGCAATCCCACTAGTTAGAGTACATATCCAAAGGAAATGAAATCATCATGTCAAATAGATATGTGCAGTCGTATGTTTATGGCAACACTGTTCACAATAGACAAGGTATGGAATCAACCTAAGTGCCCATCAACAGATTAATCGACAAAAAAAAAAATCTAGCATACATATACAATGGAATATTATTCAGCTTTGAAAGAGAAGGAAATCCTTTTCTCTGTGAAAATGTCTAAGATCCTGAAAGACATTTTGTTAAGTGAAACAAGTCAGGCACAGAAAGACAAATACGACATAACCTCACTCATATGTGGAATCTGAAAAAGTTCATGTCATAGAAGTAGAGAGTGGAAAGATAGTTACCAGAGAAAAGACTAGGATGGTTAGGGGGAAGGCGGATGTTGAGATGTTGGTCTAAGGAAGCACAATTTCATTTAGATAGGAAGAATATATTCAAGTGGTCTACTGTGCAGCATGATGACCATAGTTAATGATAATATATTCCTGAAAAATGTTAAGAGGGTGAATGTTAGATGGTCTCACCTCAAAATGATAACTATGTGAGGTGATACATTCATTACATAGCTAGATTTAACAATTTAACAATGTATGTATACTTTATAACATTATGTTATACACAATAGGTTAATACATTTTTATATGGCAATTTAAATAAATAAATTTGAAAAAAAAAAAGATCATGATGTAATGGCACTGCCCACCTATTATGACAATACAAAATTTTGGAGAGGAGCAGAGCAAGTGGGACTGTCCAGCATTGCTGATAGGAATGGAAAATCATACAGCTATGTTAGAAAACAATTTGTTAGTTTCTGGTAACAATAAATACACACTTCCCATTTGACCTAGCAATCCTACTCCTATGTATTTATCCAAGAGAAATGCAAACTTACGTTTACATAAAATCTGGTATGTGAATGTTTATAGAAGTTTTATTCATGATCAGCAAAAACGAAATGGCCAAAAGTCCATCTGCAGATGAATGTATAAACAAACTGCAGTGTACTCATGCAGTGGGGCACTACTGGGAAACAGAAGAATACTCATATATTCAACAACATATGAATCCCAAATACATGTATTTTGAGTAAAAAAAAAATGAGTATGAAAAAGCTACATACTAGGTATGATTAGATATATATGTCATCCTGGAAAAGACAAACTTATAAGGACACAAAATGGATTGCCTAGGGTTAAAATGTGGAGGGAAGAAGTGTTTGCTTTACCAAGGCATAGTACAAGGAGTCTTCTGGAATATAGAAATCATTCTATATGTTTATCTTGGTGATGGTTATACAACTCAATGGATTTGTAAAAAAATATGTAAACTTACTGTGTATCAATTTTTGAAAGTCAAGGTGAGACAAAGGAGGGAATCATAAGCATTTTATAAACATTTATGCTCCAGAAGAACTCTGCTGTCATCTTTGGGCTAGATAAAAGTCCACTTTTTGATTTTGTTGCTTTTCTTTAAATTCTGAATATACTGCTATGCTTCCCATGCTGCAAAATCTTAGTGGTGGAGATCGTTACCTGGAAATCATAAACTAGCTCTCTGACCTTTATTTCTATCCTTCTGCATTGAGTAGATAATGCATTTCTATATCTTATACAGTACAAAGGCTTTAACTTCAAGCTATTAGACAAAATACCTTCTATAAAGAGGGCACAGCAGCCCAGAATAGATCTAAATGCTTTTTATTCTTTGTAAACAAGGTATTATATAGAGTTCAGCACAGTTTATTTATCAAGAATGAAAGAAGTAGTCCTAAACTCACCTGATCAATTGGCAATTCCATCTCCTGCATAATAATATAAAAATATCTGTCATTTTCAGTTTTATTATAAACTCTAAAACTACTTTCCACTCCTGCAATTACTTTCAGCTGAGACTGTTAAGAAGCTTGCTGCCCAAGTACTAAGGCAGGCTTTATCAGAGCTTGATATATTCTCAAATAAATATCCCTTAACATTTATATACTGTTCAACTTTTAAAATGCTCTTATATTTAACATCAGTGGATTCTTTAAGCAAAATTGCAAATGTAGGCAGGGCCGATTTTTAGTATCTTCTTTTTACAAACAAAAGCTGCATCTCCAGGAAGTTATATAATATGCACAAGATCACACAGTTCAAAAGTAATGCAGCTGGGAACAACATTCAGATCTTGTGACCCTGATGGAGTTCTGAGAATATTTTAATTTAAAGAAGAAACTGATTTTGGTTTCACTCATAATTGAAAGTTTGCTTCTCCTGCTTTGGGAGGAATGGTATCTTGAAAATAATTTTAATCATTCTTGGATGAAGACTTTACAGTCTTCAGTTTTCTGACCACTGACACTCATCTTGATACCTACGATTATTTATTACCAAGGGCAAGATATGAGTTTAAAAATACACAAGTTAAAGCAGAGTTCATGGATATTGATTCCCTGGATGAAAGAGCCTCACTTTGCCTCTAATCTCAGATTACTGGAAGCTCTTCGACCTTGACTCCAACCTCCTGATTAGAGGCCCTTTGCTTAATTCCAGCCACATAAAATTCCCAGAACTCTGTCTTAAGTTCCAGTTTCCCAGTTCTTGCATAATTTCTTCCCAAGGTAAAACTGCCACTTTGTTTCAGTCCATTCTGTGCTACTATAATAGAATACCACTGACTGGGTAATTTATAAAGAACAGAGATTTATTTCATACAGTTCTGCAGGCTGAGAAGTCCAAGATTGGGGGACGGACATCTGGTGAGGGCCTTATGTCATCCCATGACACTAAGTCAAATAGAGGGTAATATAGACTGAAGAGAGATAAACATATTGAACTTGGAACCTCAATTCCTTTTATAATTGGAATTAATTCACTCTGATGGTGGAATCTTCACGACCTAAACATCTTCCATTAAGTCCCACTTGCCAACACTGTTGCATTGGGGAATACATTTCCAACACAGGCTTTTAGGATGACACATTCAAACCACAGCATGCCTCCTCCCCTAGTTATTTATTAAGGGGCAGAAGGTCTGTCTGATTCATTCTCAATCAAAGACCTAGTCCATTTCCCAATAAGCTTAGCAACGCAAAGAACTATGCCTTTGTCTATTATTAGAAGTGTTTTGAACCCCACTATATCTCTAACACTTAACAGAGTGCCCAACATATAATAAAAGCTAAAATATTTGTTCAGTAGATAAGTGAATGAGTCAATTAAATATACATGGTTCTTTATCTCCTGGGAAGAAAGTTGGCACCTAAAGGTATTTTGATACCTTACCACTGAGGAGATGAAAGTGGTGGCCACTGTACCAAGCAGATTGAGAAATATTTGTAGGTGGTCAGAAAATTTAAAACACACAAACAAAAACAACTATAGCTATAATTGTGCTGTGATCCAGACAAGAAGAGTCATAAATCTAGCATCACAGAGATGTTAGATTCTTTTGAGTCTTTTTACTGTCAAAAGCATAGTTCAGTAGTTATCTTTAATGAGCATAAGCCTTGAACAACTTGCTTTTGCCCTATTTTGGTTTAAAAAATGATATTCACATTTTAATTTTTTCTCTAAAATCCTCTTGGAAACTTAAACTCACAAATGTTTTCAATCTAAACAAATATCTCTGATTGAAAATTTACTTCCTAAACACTCATCGAGGATATGCATTTCAGGGTTTTTATAACTTAATCTGCATAACCTTGAAGAGTCTCTTCATCTTTTAGTTGATTAAAAATATTTTTCACAGACTGTAAAGCAAACTATGACTCCATGCTATGGCTATGCGTATTTAACAAAGGAAATATGCTTTATGTGCTCTATTAAGTCATTGGTGAAATTGCATTAGTGCCATGCCATTAGCACAACTCTTTCAGATACAGCTATGGCCCTCTCTTGACAGGCAAACTAACAGTTTCATTAATCTACTCAGAGATTTGTAATGGCCTTCTGATACAAAGAAAAATATCTGTCTTATCAGAAATCACTAAAGAAATCAAACATAGTTTTCAATAGAATGCCAGAGAAATGAATGGGACAAGATAACATCATACTTCTTGATGGATGATAATGACATATTTTACAGACATTATTAAATTGATTTATGAGGCTGAAAAAATACAGTATGCCATAAAATAATTATAAGAAGAATAATGTATAAAATATGGTGACATTTTTAATATTCTAAGAAAATTATTAGAACAGAAACCAAAACATGTTTTCATAGCATGAAAACTGTAAAATTTGTCGTCAATAGCTTTTATTGTTTTGAGATACGTTCCGTCAATACCTAGTTTATTGAGGGTTTTTAGCATAAAGTGTTGTTGAATTTTGTCAAAAGCCTTCTCTGCATCAATTGAGATAATCATGTGGTTTTTGTCTTTGGTTCTGTTTATGTGGTGAATTACGTTTATGGACTTGTGTATGTTGAACCAGCCTTGCATCCCCGGGATGAATCCTACTTGATCATGGTGGATGAGCTTTTTGATTTGCTGTTGAAAACTGGCTAGCCATGTGCAGAAAGCAGAAACAGGACCCCTTCCTGACACCTTACACCAAAATTAACTCCAGATGGATTAAAGACTTAAACATCAGACCTAACACCATAAAAACCCTAGAAGAAAATCTAGGCAAAACCATTCAGGACATAGGTGTAGGCAAGGACTTCATGACCAAAACGCCAAAAGCAATGGCAACAAAAGCCAGAATAGACAAATGGGACCTAATCAAACTCCACAGCTTCTGCACGGCAAAAGAAACAGTCAGTAGAGTGAATCGGCAACCAACAGAATGGGAAAAAATTTTTGCAGTCTACCCATCTGACAAGGGGCTGATATCCAGAATTTACAAAGAACTAAAGCAGATCTACAAGAAAAAAACAAACAAGCCCATTCAAAAATGGGCGAAGAATATGAACAGATACTTTACAAAAGAAGACATACAGGAGGCCAACAAACATATGAAAAAATGCTCATCATCACTGGTCATCAGAGAAATGCAAATCAAAACCACATTGAGACACCATCTCACACCAGTTAGAATGGCGATCATTAAAAAATCTGGAAACAACAGATGCTGGAGAGGATGTGGAGAAATAGGAGCACTTTTACATTGTTGGTGGGAATGTAAATTAGTTCAACCATTGTGGAAGACAGTGTGGCGATTCCTCAAGGACCTAAAAATAGAAATCCCATTTGACCCAGCAATCCCATTACTGGGTATATATCCAAAGGATTATAAATCATTCTACTACAAGGACATGTGCACACGAATGATCATTGCAGCACTGTTTACAATAGCAAAGACCTGGAACCAACCCAAATGCCCAACGATGATAGACTGGATAGGGAAAATGTGGTACATATACACCATGGAATATTACGCAGCCATCAAAAACGATGAGTTCACGTCCTTTGTAGGGACATGGATGAACCTGGAAACCATCATTCTCAGCAAACTGACACAAGAGCAGAAAATCAAACACCATGTATTCTCACTCATAGGCGGGTGTTGAACAATGAGAACACATGGACACAGGGAGGGGAGCACTACACACTGGGGTCCGTTGGGGGGAAATGGGGGAGGGACGGGGGGTGGGGAGGTGGGAAGAGATAGCATGGGGAGAAATAACAGATACAGGTGAGGGGACGGAAGGCAGCAAACCACACTGCCATGTGTGTACCTATGCAACAATCTTGCATGTTTTCACATGTACCCCAAAACCTAAAATGCAATTTAAAAAAAGCTAGATAATTGTTTACACAAAAAAAAGAAAACTGTCAAATTATGAATATACTATTAAATGCTGACAGTATCCACAGAGTTATTTGTAAAGATAACCCATTACTAATTCTAATCTTTCTGCTATTGTATGAAAGCCTATTATTGCAGCAAAGTAGTATCATCTTTATTTCTCATGCCCAATGCTTTTAATACGATTCATTCCGTAACCGTTTGGAGGTAGATTTCAGTTGTTAGGTCCCAATTCCTGTCTTTGGTTCTTTATTGTCCAAACATTTACTGTTACTGTATATTTTTCCATAATAAAAATTACAGCAGAAACAACTTTTTCTGTGTCATTGTCTCAAATTATCAAGCATCTTTATAGTATTTTTGCCATTCCTATACCATTCTCACCTCACAATTTGTGCCTTGTTAATTATGGACTGACTGGCATGAAAATTAACATCACCACCACCTTCTCTGGGTCCACTCCAGTCCAAAGTGCATTCCTCTGAATTTTCTCCTTCCTTTGAATTTTCACAACACTTAATGTCTATTTAGCTCACTTTATAAATGTCATTCAGTATAATTAGTAATAATTTCTTAGGTGTATTTCTTTCAACTAGAGTGTAAATATTTTGTAGGCAATATGTAGGATGGTTTAAAGTTGGGCTCCAACACCAGATAGACTTGGGATCCAGTCCTAGGTCTGCCAATTGATTAGCTATGTTGCCTTGAATAAGTTGCCTCATCTCTCTATATTTTAGTTTCATTGGGTATAAAATGAGTATGACATTAATGCCTGCATTAGAAGATTATGGTACCCCCAAAAGTATTTAGCACCTGCTGCTTATGTAGATAAAATGCCACAACAATTGTGGATGGACAAACAAATTGTCTTACTTCACTGTATACTTTGAAATATATTGGTACAAAAGTCCTATGGCTGAAATTCTATTAATCTCATTTTTTAAATGTATAAAACTGGGTTTCCATCTCATCTGCCTAAACTCGAGCCCACTAGGAGAAATGTGTGCTAAGAATGTAGAATATGGAGTCACACTATCTGTGCTTAAATCACCCCTTTGTCCTTTTTATCTGTGAGACACTGGATAATTTGCCTAAACTGTTTAAGCCCCAGTTTCTTATCTGTAAAATGGTTGGTGATAATAATATCTTTATCATAATGTTATTGTAAGGATCAAATGAGTTAATGAATGTCAGTCATTTTGAATATCATTTGGCACATAGCACTAAATACAATGTTAGCAATATTGTTATGTATGTGCTATTCTTTCAAATATACTGGGTTTTCAATATTTTATCCTTATAAAATATTTTTTTAAAACTTAGAGTTTAGAGAAAAATAATTATGGGTAAGCTCATAGAAGGAGTGAAAATCAGAGTGCTGTTCCCATCTTTAGGTTCAGGAAACTCATGAAGTAGCCAAAGCATTAAAACCTCTTCCCAAATTCTGTTTTTTTTTTTTTTTTCGTTGATGATGTCTTGCTCTGTCTCCCAGGCTGCCCTGGCTGGAGTGCAGTGGCGCAATCTCAGCTCACTGCAACTTCTGCCTCCCGGGTTCAAGCTATTCTTCTGTCTCAGCCTCCTGAGTAGCTGGGATTACTATTCCATTACATTCAATAGAATGCCAGAATTTTATTTGTCAGTCTTAAGTGACAAATTAATTTGTCACCACACGCAGTTAACTTCCTGTATTTTTAGTAGAGATGGGGTTTCACTGTCTTGGCGAGGATGATCTCAATCTCCAGGCTTCGTGTTCCACCCACCTCGGCCTCCCAAAGTGCTGGGATTATAGGCATAAACCACCCTGCCCAGCCCAAAATTGGATTTATGATCCATTTATTCTCCAAGATTGAGATCAAGTCCTGCCTTTTATAAGAAACTCACCATATTAGCTAGCATCCTCCATGAGATCCTGCAGTATTTTGTCATCTATAGCAAAAGCCAGCAAACTAATATCTTTGGTCAAATATAACCTTAAGCCTGTTTTTCTATGGTTTGTGAGTTATGACTGGTTTTTTATTTTTAAAGAGTTGCAAATTAAAATAAATGTGAAAGATATTACATGTGACTTGAAAAAACTAAAATACGTGTATTTACTATGTCCTCCTTCACAGAAAAAAAGTTTGCTGAACCTGTTCACATGGCTAGACAGGATTTTAACTTATATCTGTCTTACTTCAAAACTCATGTTTTTTGTTTATTTTCTTACTGTGGCTCACTGCTGTTTGGTTCTCTTAAACCATTTAAATTGTGTGCATGTGTGTGTAGACCTAGATTACAAACTCCTTTAAGACAAAGAACATTTGTCCTCCACATCATTTAGAGAATACTTCATGTACAGTGGATGTTTAATAAATATTTATTAAATGCGTGAATAAATAGATTCAGGACAATGTTCAATTTTGTTTTACAGACCCACTGAGGAATGTTATTACACAACATAATCTTATATTCATAAATTAGGGTTGTGCCTAACACTTCATAGCATTCTCCAAATCCCTAAATAAATCTATTCGACCTTGTTTTTTGACTCTAGACTAAAGCACTGTTCAAAATGTTTTTGGTAAGTTACATCCCCTAGCTCCTCCCTCCCTCTCTCCCTTCATTCTTTCCTTTCTTTTTTCCCTCGTTCACTTTGTTTCCTCCTTAAGTAAATATTTAGTATGTTGCTTAATATATGCAAGTTAAAGTGGTAGACAAAATAAACATGGCCTACATAAAATAGCAGTCTATATCCCTTGGTTCTTGTTTATATTTATCTTTAATGAATCATTTTCAAGTTTTAAAGCATATCATTTAGTTCTCATTGACATCTAGATATCAACTGAAATTACCCTCCACTTACGATCCTGGTAAACTTGCCTTAAAAGGACAGTTGTCACGGGATTCTAATGTATCAAACTGGTATTTCTGCATATCCTGGGAATTTAAGTTTTTGCCAATTTTCTCTGGCTCTGATTTATAGATTTTTCTGAATCTTCTTTTCCACTATGCGTCTTACTGCTGCTCCTTTATCAGCGCCCAGTATTCAACCAATTCCCAGATACTGTTCCTTCTCCTTCATACTAATCCAACTTAGAGTCTCTGGCCATTGCACCCAGTAGCATGCATGCAATGAAAGTGAATGTAATAGACTTTAACTGGAGATGTGAAGGCAGTGATATTTGACCTTCTAATACACAAATAAACAAAATAAAACTCCTACTCTCGTAAGTCCCGTAGTCTTTTCAGAAGACAAAGATATATTTACTCATAAAGGATCTGCCACCATGACCCAAATACCTCTCACCAGGCCCCACCTCCAACACTGTGGATTACATTTCAACATGAGATTCAGAGGAGACACATACCTAAACTGTATCACATGCCTCATGACAGGTTATTTCTGTAAACTTAGAAGGACATTCTAAAAAATTGTAGACCAAACTTTCACCAGCAGTGATTTCAAGAGAGTGGGGTTGTTTATACAAGTAGTGTCATGGATTGAATATGTTTTCCTCCCACCAAAACTCATGTGAAAGCGTGGTTCCCAATACGATGGTATGGGGGGTGGTGCCTTTAAGAAATGATTAGATTGTTAAGATAGATTCTCTATCACAGATGACAGTGTTAGTTCTTGCAGGAATTGATTAGTTCCCCAGAGAACAGATTGTTATAAAGCAAGATTGCCTCTTAAGTTAGTTCTTTTTGAGATGCATGCTTCTGCTCCTCTATCATGTTGTAATTTAGCACAAGGTCCTCACTAGAAACTGAGCAGTTGCCAATGCCATGCTATTGGACACTCCTGGTACCAAAATTGTGAGCCAAACAAACCTGTTTTCTTTATAAACTACCCAGGGAGTTTCCCCTGCATGCTCTCTCTGCCCTAACACCATCTAAGATGTACATTGTTTCCCCTAGTTTCCCCTGCGTAATTTATAAAATCAGTCACGAAGCATTCTGCTATAGTGACTGATACAATTTGGTTGTGTCCCCACCCAAATCTCATCTCAAACAGTAACTTTCACATGTGGCAGGAGGGATCAACTTGATGGGAGGTGACTAGATTATGGTGGTGGTTTTCTCCATGCTGTTGTCATGATAGTGAGGGAGTTTTCATGACATGTGACAATTTAAAAGTGGCAGTTTCCCCTGTAGGCTCTCTCTGTCCTACCACCAAGTAAGATATGCCTTGTTTCCCCTTAGTCTTCTGCCATGACTGTAAGTTTCTGAAGGACTGCCCAGCCATGCAGAACTGTGAGCCAATTAAACCTTTGTTTCTTTATAATAATCCAGTCTCAAGCAGCTCTTTATGGCAGTGTGAAGATAGACTAATACAGCAACATTAAACAGAGTAAGATTAGCAGAGAGAAAACACTTTCACTTTTATCCTTATACATTTCTATATTTAAATATGTATAATGGACACAATTTTATAATTAAAACATAAATAAAAGTGAGCCAAAGGGTCACCTGGTTGACATAAACTGATTGTAAAAGCACAATCATTTTATTGATTTATTAGATTTTTGATGGTGGTTATATGTCTGTGAAGCAAGGCACTTGTTTGCTGTTTGAGGGTGGTTCTAATATATATTAAAGAAGTTTTCTGATTTTGGGTATTTGTTGTATCAGTACTTTCAGAAAGTCTCATTCTTCATGGTACATGAATGTTACCAATAGGTGAAAAAGTAGTGAATAAATATAAATATTCATTTTCAAGTAGTATATCCTTTAGACCAATTTGTCATTTCCACTCATTTCTTTTCTTTTTTTTTTTTTTTTTAATGCAATGTCTCACTCTGCTGCCCAGGCTGGAGTGCAGTGGTGACATCATGAGTCACTGCAGCCTTGACCTTCCCAGGCCCAGGTGATCCTCCCACCTCAGGATCCTAAGTAGCAAGCCTACAGGCATGAGACACTATGCCCAGCTAATATTATTTTTGTTCTTTTGTAGAGGTGAGTTCTCACCATCTTACACAGGTTGGTCATGAAGCCCTGGGCTCAAGCAGTCCTCCCACATCAGCCTCCCAAAATTCTAGGGTTACAGTTGTGAGCCACTGTACCCATCCTATTTTCAACCATTTTTTTTCTTTACCAATCCACCTGAAAGTACATGGTGCAGGCTTTTCAACATTTACTGAAATGGAATACGGGTATATATCTTGATTTGATGAGGTGCTGTCATTTGAGACACTAAAATGTAGAATGGAATGGGTATGATTTGGGATGTTGAATGATGGTATATGAATAAAAATAAGAACACGAGTTTAAAATGAATGGAATGGTGATTGTTTTAATAGAAAAGGACTAGAATCAATCTATACAGCCATAAATAGGTATTTAAATAAAGCAACTCACTATGATACATCCATGTTATATAACCATAAAAATGAGGTAGGTTAGCGGGTGTGTTGGCTCACAACTGTTATCCTAGGACTTTGGGAGGCTGAGGTGGGGGGATCATTTGAGGTCAGGAGTTTGAGACCAGCTTGGCCAACATGGTGAAACCCCATCTTGGCTAAAATACAAAAATTAGCTGGGCATGCTGGTAGGCACCCACTATCCCAAATACTAGGGGAGGCTGAGGCAGAAGAATCTCTTAAATCCAGAAGGTGGAGGTTACAAGATCATGCCACTGCACTCCAGCTTAGGCAACAGAATGAAACTCCCTCTCAAAAAAAAAAAAAAAAAAAAAAAAAAAGAAGATGTGAGTCTATATGTATTGTCATAGAAAGGTTTTCAAAATACATGAGAGATTAAAAAAATGCAAACGAGGACATGCAGTAATGCTGGTGTTTTTATAAGCTTAACAGACTGACAGACTTCTCTGCCTGTAGAATATATTTGAAAAGATACACAAATGTCTAAGGAAAGAGCTTGGATGGGCCAAAGTTGATAGAAGATAGGTACAAAAGACAAAAACTTTACTTCTTATCTTATTCTCTTTTCCACCATTTAAACTATTTATACAATGTACGCATTGCTTTGTTAGTAATGAAAGGAAAAAAGATATCCCAGGCAGACAAGATAGCTTGTGTAAATGTTTACTATCAACATTACGGGCCTATTTTTTTTGTTTTTCCTATCTCTCATCTCAGTAGCACTTACAAGGTCATCTCCTTTGCTTTCTTCACCAATCTCCTCACTGATAGCTTGTCAAAACCTCCTCAGATTCAGCTCTATGTGATTGTCTATCAGTGCAGTTCCTTTAAAAATGTGTCAGTTTAGAAAGGATCCAAGATGGCTGAATAGAAACAGCTCTGGATTACAGTTCCCAGCAAAAACGCAGAGGGTGAGTGATCACTGCATTTCCAAATGAATATTTACTGCCCACAGACCAGGAGACTCCCAGGTGAAAAAGCTTCACGAGTCTCCAGTGCAGCTGTTTCAGCTGGTACAGCGGGTCTCTGCACAAAAACTCACACAAACAGGGGCACTGTTTCAACTGGCAACTGGAATACCTGAGAGATAGAGTCACCCATTCGGCTGAAAACAGGGGGCTGAAACAGGGAGCCAAAACAGGGAGCCAGGTGACCTGGCTCGGCTGGTCCTACCCCCACAAAGACCAGCAATCTGAAACATTCTGGATTGAGAGTTTCATAGCAAGCACAGCTGGACCCAGGATGGTCCAGCTCTGTTGGGGGAAGGGTGTCCAACATTACCGAGGCAGTCCACCTCTATTGAGGCAGTCTGCCATTAACAAGGCAGTCCACGATTATCAAGGCAGTCCACCATTACAGAGACAGTCCGCCGTTACTGAGGCAGACCACCATTACCAAAGCAGTGCTAACTATACCCCTAAAAACAAAACTGCAAGCAAGTTCACACAGCAGCTGGGCAGAACCCACGGCAGCTCAGCAACACCTCTGCTGGCAGACTGTGACTAGACTACCTCCTTGCTGGGCAGGGTATCTCTGAAAAAATGCAGCAGGATGTCAGGAACCTATAAATAAAGCCCTATCTTTCCAGACAGAGCACCTGGGGAAAAAAAGGCTGTTATGAGTTCCCCAGGAGCAGACTTAAATGAACCTGCCCAGCAACTCTGAACATAAAAACAGAGCTCACAGCTCAGCACCTGAGCTCCTATAAGGGACAGACTGTCTCCTCAAGCAGCTCCCCAACCCCTGTGTACCCAAAGAGACACCTCATAAAGGAGAGCTCAGGCTGACATCTGGTGGGTATCTTTCTGGGACAAAGACAACAGAAGAAGAAAATGGCAGCATCCCTTACTGTTCTGCAGTTGCTGTAGGTAATCCCCAGGCAAGCAGAGTTTGGAGTGGACCTACAGCATGGGGGCCTGACAGAAGGAAAACTAAAAAACAGAAAGAAATAATTTCATCAGCAACAAAAAGGATGTCCATTCAGAGACCCCATCTGAAAGTCACCAACCACAAAGATCACAGGTAGATAAATCCACAAAGATGGGAAAAAAAAAACACTGCAAAAAGGATGAAAATACCCAAAACCAGAATGCCTCTCCTCCAAAGGATCACAACTCCTCACCAGCAAGGGAACAAGGCTGATTGGAGAATGAATCTGATGACTTCACAGAAATAGGCTTCAGAAGGTGGATAATAAGAAATTTCTTGAGCTAAAAGATCATGCTCTAATCCAATGCAAAGAAACTAAGAACCTTGAAAAAAGGTTCGATGAAATGCTAACAAGAATAAACAGCTTAGAGTGGAATACAAATGAATTGATGGAGCTGAAAAACACAACACAAGAACTTCATGAAGCATACACAAGTTTCAATAGCTGAACTAAGCAAGCAGAAGAAAGGATATCAGAGATTGAAGATCAACTCAATGAAATAAAATGAGAAGGCAAGATTAGAGAAAAAAGAGTAAAAAGAAATGAACAAAGCCTCCAAGAATTATGGGATTATGTGAAAAGACCTAATCTATGTTTGACAGGTACCTGAATGTGATGGAGAAAATGAATCCAAGCTGGAAAACACTCTTCAGGATATTATCCAGGAGAACTTCCCTAACATAGCAAGGCAGGTCAATTCAAGTCCAGGAAATACAGAGAACACCACAAAGATATTCCTCAAAAAGAGCAACCCCAAGGCATATAATTATCAGATTCACCAGGGTTGACATGAAGGAAAAAATGCTAAGGGCAGCCAAAGAGAAAGGTCGGGTTACCCACAGAAGGAAGCCCATCAGACTCACAGCAGATCTCTCTGCAGAAACCCTACAAGCCTGAAGAGAGTGGGGCCAATATTCAACATTTTTAAGGAAAATAACTTTTAATCTAAAATTTCATATCCAGCCAAACTAAGCTTCATGAACCAAGGAGAAATAAAATCCTTTATGAACAAGCGATTGCTAAGAGATTTCATCACCACCAGGCCTGCTTTACAAGAGCTCCTGAAAGAAGCACTAAACACAGAAAGGAACAACCAGTACCAACCACTCTAAAAACGTACCAAATGATAAAGAGCATTGACACAATAAAGAAACTGCATCAGCTAATGGGCAAAACAAGCAGCTAGCATCAAAACGGCAGGATCAAATTCACACATAACAATATTAACCCTAAATGTAAATGGGCTAAATGCCCCAATCAAAAGACACAGACTGGCAAATTGGACAAAAAGTCAAAACCCATTGGTGGGCTGTATCCAGGAAACCCATCTCACATGCAAGGATACACATAGGCTCAAAATAAAGGGCTAGAGGAAGATTTACCAAGCAAATGGAGAACAGAGAAAAGCAGGAGTTGCAATCCTAGTCTCTGATAAAATGGACTTTAAACCAACAAAGATCAAAAGAGACAAAGAACATCACATAATGGTAAAAGGATCAATGCAACAAGAAGAGCTAATGATCCTAAATATATACACACCCAATACAGAAGCACCCAGATACATAAAGTAAGTTCTTAATGACTTACAAAGAGACTTAGACTCCCACACAATAATAGTGGGAGATTTTAACACTCCACTGTCAATTTTAGACAAATCAACAAGATAGAAAATTAACAAGGATATCCAGGACTTGAACTCAGATCTGGACCAAGCAAACCTAATAGACATTTACAGAACTCTCCACCCCAAATCAACACAACATACATTCTTCTCAGCACGACATCACACCTACTCTAAAATTGACCACATAATTGGAAGTAAATCACTCCTCAGAAAATGCAAAAGAATGGAAATCATAACAAACAGTCTCTGAGACCACAGTGCAATCAAATTAGAACTCAGCATTCAGAAACTAACTCAGAACTGCACAGCTTCATGGAAACAGAACAACTACTGGCTCTTCAATGTTGACTGGATAAACAATGAAATGAAGGCAGAAATAAAGATGTCTTTTGAAACCAATGAGAATGAAGATGCAACGTACGAGAATTGCTGGGACACATTTAAAGCAGTGCCTAGAGGAAAATTTACAGCAATAAATGCCCACATGAGAAGCAAGGAAAGATCTAAAATCAACACCCTATTGTCAACATTGAAAGAGCTAGAGGAGCAAGACCAAAAAAATTCCAAACCTAGCAGAAGACAAGAAATAACTAAGATCAGAGCAGAACTGAAGGAGATAGAGACACACACACACAAAAAAAAACCTTCAAAAAACCAATAAATCCAGAAGCTGTTTTTTTAAAAAGATCAACAAAATAGAACACTAACCAGATTAATAAAAAAGCAAAGAGAGAATAATCAGATAGACGTAATAAAAATTGATAAAGGAGATATCACCACAGACTCCACAGAAATATAAACCATTATCAGAGATTATTACAAACATGTCTATGCACTACAAACATGGAAGAAATGGACAAATTCCTGGACACTCACACCCTCTCAAGACTAAACCAGGAAGAAGTTGAAACCCTGAATAGACCAATAACAAGGGCTGAAGTTGAGGCAGCAATTAATAGCTTACCAACCAGAAAAACCCCAGGTCCAGATGGGTTCACAGCCGAATTCTGCCAGACATGCAAAGAGGAGCTGGTATCACGCCTTCTGAAACTATTCCAAACAATCCAAGTAGACGGAATCCTCCCTACATCTTTTTATGAGACCAACATCATCCTGATACCAAAACCCAGCAGAGACTCAACAAGAAAACTTCAGGCCAATATCCATGAAAAAAATACTCATCATCACTGATCATTAGAGAAATACAAATCAAAACTATATTGAGATACCATCCCATGCCAGTTAGAATGGCAATCATTAAAAAATCTGGAGACAACAGATGCTAGAGAGGATGTGGAGAAACAGAAACACTTTTACACTGTTGGTGGGAGTGTAAATTAGTTTAACCATTGTAGAAGACAGTGTGGCAATTCCTCAAGGACCTAGAAATAGAAATTCCGTTTGACCCAGCAATCCCATTACTGGGTATATATCCAAAGGATTATAAATCATTCTTTTATAGGGATACATGCACATGTATGTTCACTGCAGCACTGTTTACAATAGCAAAGACTTGGAAGCAACCCAAATTCCCATCAATGATAGACTGGACAGGGAAAATGTGGAACATAGACACCATGGAATACTATCTAGCTGTATAATCGGTGAGTTCATGTCCTTTGTAGGGATATGGATGAACCTGGAAACCATCATTCTCAGCAAACTGACACTGGAACAGAGAATCAAGCACTGCATGTTCTCACTCATAGGTGGGTGTTGAACAATGAGAACACATGGACACAGGGAGGGGAGCACCACACACTGAGGTCTCTGTGGGGAAGATCAGGGGAAGCACAGTTGGGGGCAGGGAGTTGGGGAGGGATAACACAGGGAGAAATTCAAGACATAGGTGATGCGGATGGAAGCAGCAAACCACATTGTCATGTACGTACCTATGGAACAATCCTGCAGTTCTTTACATGTACCCCAGAACCTAAAATGCAATAATTAAAAATATATATATACACACATATATACCCCAAATCTGTCAGCTAATTGTGAGTAAACAGAAAAATTGGGGGCAGAGATACCTTCCCTGTTGTTTAATAATGATAAAAAAATGGATCTACACACTACTCTAGGCATAAGGCCAACTACTTACTAAGCTGAAGTACAAAACATTTGGAATGCAAATAATTATTTGAACATAATATTGAAGATTAAATTTTGCTCACCCAGGCAACAAGATCAGAAAAAGAATCTTTAACCTTTGTTGAACTGGCAAACAATGTATCTACAGAAGAAGAATATCCCACCCATTGCCATCTTAATGCTCTTTCCCTAAATGCTAAAATTGTTCAATGAAATAGAGGTATCAAGAAAAGATGCATTGGCTTAGAGGTAATCACATCTAGATTTGAAATCATGTATATGGTTAGCTGTGTGATGTTGAGCAAGCTAACTTCTCTGAGCTTCATTTTCTTCATCTTAAAAAGGGAGAGAGTAATACCTACCTAACAGGTTTCTACGTGGATTAGTGTGTATCAAGTGACTATCACAGAACCTGGGACATATTAGGTGTTTGCTTATTGGTGGTTGTTATTTACCATAACTTCAGATGAAGACCATTCATGTATTTAGCTCATTTGAGTAAACAGAAAGACACACTGTGCAAATGAGGGAGAAGTTTTGTCCCAGAATTTATTGAGCCTTTTCAATGCATCATTGTGTTTAATAATTACAATAATCCTTTTGAGGTAGGTATGATTGTCATCTGCTGAGGTTTTTTATGATCAGACAACGAGATATTCAGAGAGGTTAATTTAATTACTACTAGCAAAGTATCAAAGACAAGATTGCAACACATATCATTAGCTTATACTAAAAAGCTGAACAGTGCTATTGAGCACAAGTGTTATTAAGCAATATAGTATGTTTTCATTTTATCTTTACAGCTGCTAAAACAAGTCACAGTCATGCCATTTGCCCCACTCTGTAACTTTAACTCATTCACCAAATTTCATATCACCTATTTAAAATTACAGATTTGGGAGACAAGAGCCAAGATGGCCAACTAGATACAGCGACAAACAAACATCTCCCAATGAGAGACCAGGCCATCAGGAAGACTAGAACACTCTGAAAACATCTTCAGAGAGAAGGCACTGGGAGCGGATGGAGAGAGAATGCAGAACCTAGGCTGAATGGGAATGAAACTGGGAATACTGTACAGGTCTTCTGAGCACTGGGACTCATTCCCGGCCCCCAGCGGTCTTTTGGAGAGGGGTAAATTAAACAGGCGAGGAGTGGCATGCTTTTGCCATAGACCTCTGAAATTCTAGTTTCAGGACACCCCCCACCCCAAGACTTTCATGGGCACTAGATCTAGAAGGGAGAGCCGTTTGGAGAGGACACAGGGACAGGACTCGAGCCTGTGAGGAGCCCAGCGGATTTGGAATGGGAACAGCTGCAGTGAAGCACAGCCCTGGATACCTATGTCCTGAATTTCACCATGCTCCTCTAAGTGGCCTTGACATTTTGTGACTGGATGGAACATAGCAGTCTTGCTTGTGACAGTTTGATCTGAGCACCCACAACCTGCTGGCTTAGACTGGGGTACCAGCCTTACCATGTGGGCTTGCAGTGTAGCCACAGATGCTCAATCTAGGTGTTTCCCAAGGGTATTCATCACAGTACTTTCACAGGCAGATTGTGCCTGACCACCAGAGAGCTCTGTAAGACTGGAATCTGCTAAGGTACAACCACCTACTTACAGCCTCCCCTAACCACAGGCTCCTCCTGCCACTTGGCTGGCATGTATTTGCCCACAGACACCCACCATAACTTTGCCAGTACACACACACTGGCAGACCTCATCTCCTTTTCCCTGTTGGTGCAAACAAGCATACACAGAAATCACCACCCAGCCCTTGCAAGCTGGTACCCTGGCCCTACCAATGTGTGGTCACCCCTCTGTTCTGCCACTGCCAGCACAAGTGCACGCACAGACACCAGTACCCTGTCTCCACTGTGTCCCACCCCTGTCACTGCACAAGAATCTGCTGCACAGTGGCTCCTGATGGCATGCACAGGCAAGGATCCTGCTGCCACTGCCCTGACAAAGCACCACAGCTGTCACCCTTCATTGGAGTGTTATTGCCAGGGGACTGACTGGGAACATCTCAGCCACGCTAGTGCAGCAGGTTTCTAACCTCAAAAGACCAGCAAACAATGCCAAGGGCCAAATACCCTCCAAAGGTTATATCATGCAGTTCAAGGATGATGAACCAAGCCTTGGTCCCATGAAATCTTTCAGTAGTGAAGACAACAAACTGAACTCAACTTTTACCACAAACCAACCCTCAAGAGTACCAAAGGAGCTAAAAGCAAAAGAAAAGGGAATAAAAGCATCCAAAGGACAACAACTTTGAATGCTAAAGGACCATCAACCCACACAAAGAGAGAGAGAGAAAGAGAGAGAGAGAGAGAGAGAGAGAGAGAGAGACAGACAGACAGAGAGAGAAACAGTGCAAGGACACCAGCAACACAAAAAGCCAGAGTGCTTTTTTACTTCCAAATGATTACACTAGTTTCCTAGCAAAGGTTCTTAACCAAACTGAAACGTTTGAAATGACAGACACAGGATTTAGAATCTGGATAGGAATGAAGATCATCAAGATTCAGAAGTTTGAAACCCAATCCAAGAAATCTAAGGAATCCAATAAAATGATACAAAAGATGAAAGAAGACATAGCCATTTTAAAAAGAACCAAATTGAACTTCTGGAGCTGAAAAATTCACTATGAAAATGTTATACTACAATCACAAGTGTTAATCAGCAGAATAGACCAAGTTGAGGAAACAACCTCAGAGCTTGAAGACAGATAATTTAAATAACTCAGTCAAACAAAACTAAAGAAAAAAGTACAAAAAAATTAATGAAACCTCTGAGACATATGGGATTATGTATCTGTAGCTCACTGGCATCCCTGAAAGGAAGGAGAGAAAGCAAACAACATAGAAAACATATTTGAGAATATTGGCCAAAATTTTTTTTCAACCTTGCTAGAGAGTCTAACATTCAAACTCAGAAAATGAAAATAGCCACTGTGAAATATGATATAAGATGGCCATCTCCAATACATGTAATCATCACATTCTCAAAGGTTAACAAGGAAAAAAAATATGAAAGACAGCTAGGAAGGAGTAGGTCACCTGCAAAGGGGAACTCACCAGTCTAACAGCAGACCTTTCAGAAAAACCATACAAGCCAAAAGAGATTTGGGGCATATAATCAGTATTCTTAAGGAAAAGAAATTCTAATGAAAAATGTCATATCTAGCCAAACTAAGCTTCACAAGTGAAAAAGAAGTAAGATCCCTTTCAGACAAGCAAATGCTAAGGGAATTTGTTACCACCAGTTCTACCTTACAAGAAATCCTTAACAAAGTGCTGAATATGGAAAGGAAAAATTATTATTGGCTGCCACAAAACCACACTTAAGCACAAAGACTGTTGACATTATAAAGCAACTACATAATTAAACCTACATAGTAAAAAGTTAACATTACGATTACAGGAACAAACCTGCACATATCGATATTCACCTAGAATGTAAATGGGATAAATATCACACTTAAAAGACACAGAGTGGCAAAGTATATAAAGAAACAAGGATCAAAAGTATGCTGTCTTTAAGAGACCCATCTCACATGCAATGACATCTATAAGTTCAAAGTTAAGGGATGGAGAAATATTTAACAAGCAAATGGAAAAGAAATAAACACCAAACCAGGGTTTGATACTCCAACTTCAGACAAAACAAACTTTAAACCAACAATAATTAGAAAAGAAAAGGAGGGCATTACATAAGGGTAAAGGTTCAATTAAACAAGAAGATATAACTATTGTAAATATATATGCTATTAAAACAACAGCACCCAAATTCAAAGTACAAGTTCTTAGAGAGACTTATGAAAACACTAAGCCACACAATAACAGTGGGAGAATTCAGCACCCTACTGATAACAATATATAGATCATTGAGGCACAAAACTAACAAAGATATTTGTGACCTGAACTTAACACTGAACCAAACAGACCTAACAGAGCTCTACAGAATTTTCCAGCCAAAAACAAAGGAATATACATTCTTCTCATCTGCATCTAGCAAAAACTCTACAATCAACCACACACAATTGGCCATAAAACAATTCACACACACACTTCAAGCAAATATTCTTGATAAACATAGATGCAAAAATCCTCAACAAAATGATGGCAAAGTAAATTCTGAAGCACAGCAAAAGCTAACCCATCATGAATAAATAGGCTTTATTCCTGGGATACAAGGTTGGTTCAACACAAACAAATCAAAGTACAAGTTCAAAGTAAGTTATTTATCACATAAACAGAACTGAAAACAAAAAGAACATGATCATCTCAACAGATGCAGAAATGGCTTTTGGTAAAATCCAACATCCATTCATTTTGAAAACCCTCAACAAAGTAGGCATTGAAGAAATCTATTTCAAAAAAATGAGAGCCACCTAGGACAAACCCACAGCCAATGTCATAATGAATGGTCAAAAGGTGAAAGCATTCATCTTGTGAACCAGAACAAAACCAAATGCCTGCTATCGTGACTCTTATTCAACAGAGTACTGGAGGTCCTAGCCAGGGCAATCAGGAAAGAGAAAGAAATAAAAGACATTCAAATAGGAAGAGAGAAAGTCAAACTATCTCTGTTTATAGAAAATATGATTTTATACCTAGAAAACATCATGGTCTTTGCCCCAAAGTTCACAGATATAATTAAAAAAAAAAAAAAAAAAAAAAAAAAAAAAAAAAAAAAAAAAAAAAACCTTCAGTAAAGTTCCAGGATACAAATCAATGTATAAAAATTAGCACCACTTCTGTACATCAAGAACATTCAAGCTGAAAGCCAAATCAACAATGCAAATTTATTCACCTTAACCACATAAAATAAGATATCTAGAAGTACAGCTATCAAGGGAGTTGAAAGATCTCTAGAATGAGAATTATAAAATACAGCTGAAAGAAATCAGAGATGACACAAATGGAAAAACACTACATGCTCATGGATAGAAAGAATCAAGATTGCTAAAATGTCTATACTGCCCAAAGCAATCAACAGATTCAATGCCATTTCTATGAAATCACCAATGGCATTTTTCACAGAAATACTGAAAAGTATAAAATTAATATAGAAACAGAACACAGCCTGGACAGACAAAGCAATCCTAAGCAAAAAACAGTAAAGCTGGAGGCATCATATTACCTAACTTCAAACTATACTACAAGGCTACATTAACCAAAACAGCATGGTACTGGTACAAAAACAGATACATAGACCAATGGAACAGGATAGACAACCCAGAAATAGATCTGCACTCCTACACCCATCTGATCGTCAACAAAGTTGACAAAAACTAGCAATGGGGAAAGCATTTCCTATTTAATAAATGGTGCTAGGATAACTTGCCACATTCAGAAGATTGAAATTAAACCCCTTTCTTATATCATATAAAAAAAAAAAACTAACTAATGATGGATTAGTGACTTAAATGTAAGACCTAAAACTATAAATGCCCTAGAAGAAAACCTAGGAAGTATCATTCTGGATTTAGGCCATGACAAAGATGTCATGATGAAGGCTCCAAGAGCAATTTTAATAAAAGCAAATATTGACAACTTGGACCTAATTAAACTAAAGAGCTTTTGCACAGCAAAAGAAATCATTAACAGATTAAACAAAAACCTACTTAATGGGAAAAAATATTTACAAACTATGCATCTGACAAAGGCCTAATATCCAGAATCTATAAGGAATTTTTAAAAAGCAACAAGAAAAAAAAAACAAGCCCATTTAAAAATGTGCAAAAGAAATGAATAGATACTTCTCAAAAGATGACATACACATGGCCAACAAGCATACAAAAAAGTACACATCATCATTAATCATCAGAGAAATGCAATCAAAACCACAATGAAATACCATCTCATATCAGTTGGAATAGCTACTACTAAAAAGTCAAAAAATAACAGATGTTGGCAAGGTTGCAGAATGCTTATACACTGCTAATGGGAACGCTTACATACTGCTGATGGGAATGTAAATTAGTTCATCCATTGTGGAAAGCAGCATGGCAATTTCTCAAAGAACTTAAAATTACCATTTGACTCAGCAATCCCTCCATTTGGTATACAAAGAAACGTAAGTTATTCTACATTAAAGACGCATGCACACATATATTTATTGCAGCACTATTCACAATAGCAAAGACATAGAATCAACATAAATGCCCATCAGTGGTAGATTGCATAAAGAAAATGTGGTATATATAAAACAGGAATTACTATGCAGCCATAAAAAAGAATAAGATCATGTCCTTTGCAGCAACATGGGTGAAGCCGTAGGCCATTATCCTAAGGAAACTAATGGAGGAACAGAAAACCAAATATCAATTATTCTCATTTATAAATGGAAGCTAAACATCGAGTACACATGGACACTAAGAAGGGAATAACAGATACTGGGTCGTGCTTGAGGATGGAGGATGGGAGGAAATGGATCGACTGGGTACTATGCTTATCACCTGCGTGACAAAATAACCTGTACACCAAACTCCCATAAAATACAATTTGCCTAGATAACAAACCTGCACATGTACTCTTAAAACTAAAATAAAAGTTAACAAAAAAAAAAGAATTTGTCTCTCGACCCATCTATTTGGGTGAATAACCATTGACACTAGAACCTTACATAACTCCATTATAGAATTATACTGCAATGCAGACTGCTTTGTAGAAAGGTTTTTTGCTATGTCAACTTATGAATATTTTCAACACCACCTAAGTTGGTCCCATATAATGCTAAATTCTTTTTTTGTACTAAGTGAAGTGGGACTCTCTACAAGAGAAAAATAAATTCAACAGCCTTTGAAAGAAATGAAAGAGAAAAAGCGAGTCACACCAAAATAATAATTTCCTTCTAAACAGTTGAAGCTCCTGCATACTTTCCCAAGCAAACATTTGCAAGAGAATGTTTGACAATTAAATGTTGCTTCCTTTCTTTAGTGGTGGATATTCTGGATATTCAATACAAAACAACCTGTCAAGATGACAAATGAATCTAATACAAGCTAAAACAAAATGAAAGCAATAAACCAATGAGCTTCTAATTCTTCTCATGTGAACATCACACTGTATGTGGGATTAGCTGAAGTTTAATCAGATCTTTTTTAATAGACTTGTCACTGAAAAGAAAGAAACTCCCACTTTCAGAGCCATTGGAATGACCTAATTCCTGAGACCAGATGATTTCAACAATACTTGCTACTTATAACTGTATGCAGAAAATATATCATGCTTTGCATCAAGGTCCTTGTGATGTTTAACACTGAGTGTCAACTTGATTGGATTGAAGGATGAAAAGTATTGTTCCTGGATGTGTCTGTGAGGGTGTTGTCAAAGGAGATTAACATTTGAGTTGCTGGACTGGGAGAGGTAGAACTATCCTCAATCCGGGTGGGCACCATCATAATCAGCTGCCAAGATGGCTAGGATATATAATCAGGCAGAGGAACGTGGAAGGGTGGAAGAACTAGATTGGCTAAGTCTGCCAGCCTTCATCTTTCTCTCATGCTGGATGTTTCTTTCCCTCAAACATTGGGACCCAAAAGTTCTTCAGCTTTTGGATTCTTGGACTTACATCAGTGGTTTGCCAGGGGCTATGGGACCAACCATAGACTGCACAGCTGGCTTCCCTACTTTTGAGGTTTGGGAACTCAAGACTGGCTTCCTTGCCAGTCAGCTTGCAGACTATCTACTGTGGGACTTAATTTTGTTATTGTATGAGTCAATAGTCCTTAACAAATATCCCTTTATATATACATCTACCCTATTATTTTTTTCCCCTCTAGAAAACTCTGACTCATACAGTCCTCACTGTTCTCAATGTTGATTCTGCTTAGCCATCTAGTTAGCCATTGCTAACTATCCTTTGCTGTTTGATCTTTAGTCTCAGGGTGTTTAAGTCTATCAATCTATTAACTTAGTTTTTTAATTTTTATTTTTTTTTTTTACTCTGCCAAGAAGACTTTTGATTTATTAGATTTTTCTAAAAGAAAATGGAAAAAGCTAGGGCATTCCGTAAGTGCTACCATGCTGTGTTCTTCACTTTGTCTAAACACTCTTCCTCTTCTGCACTTCAAGTAGTTAAGGGCCACTTGTCATTCAGATCTCAGTTTAATCATCATTTTTTTTTCAAGGAAACCTTCTCTGACACTTTGAAATAGATTAAGTTCCCTTATGATAAGCTCTAATTGTTCCGTCTACTTTTCCTTCATATGTTGTTATGTCCTTCCTTCACATTATGTTAATATATTAGGTTAACCCATATGAAATGATTGTTTATGTAGATCAGAACTATCAGGTATTGGAAGTTTTATATGATTAATCCTAAAATACTTACTTGTTAAGTTAATAAATTAATTCCTATGTCTGTCACTATGCCATAAAGTCTTTGAGATCAGAGAACAATCTTTTACCTTTATATCCCTATCTATCTGTCATAGCAGTTTCTCCATAAACATTTGTTCAGTAAGTTAATGAATGAATAGCCTCTGAATTCCAGTTTCAAGGATTGCATACAAACTCTTAAAACAAGTATTCAAGATACTGTAGACTAGAACAATAATATTGTGTGTGGAGGGGAGAGCATGCTTTATTATGAGGAGATGTCTTTTTATTTTACAAAGAACATAGCTTGTTCATAATAGTTTATCTTTTATTTCCTAAGATCCTAGACACCTCTTTACCCACCACACTTACTCCCAAGTCAGAATTACTATTATAGATTTATGTTATTGATGGATGTCTATCCTATCACTCAGGAATTTAGGGCCAAAACAAATAATGAGATCGAACACAACTGCTCTAGCTTATGACTCCTACTTCCTGGTGAACCTTATTTACCACTGCCTTCTTAGGTTAAATTTTTACTCAAGCAATTGGCCTGCTTGTTGATCTCCACATAAATTTTGGGCTTCATTCCATCTGCATTTTCCTTAATGGCCCTGTCGTCTACTTGTTGGTAGTCTACCCATCTTTCAAAGCTCAACTCATATCCCCTCTTCTTTCTGAATCCTTTCACGGCCAATCAAGGTAAAGTTTCTCCTTTAAACTCCTAGAACACTTAATATATGTCTCATACAATGGTTTTGTTACTAACTTACTAACTAGTTTGATAATGATTTAATCATGGGATCATCTATTGTTCTTTTCTTGTCCATTCTTATCCCTCATTACCAATAATTTGGAGGAGAGGAGATATGGGAGAAAGCGCACCTATTTTAAAGAAAATATGTATTTTTATACTTGAAGGATTTAAAATATACTTGTTTTACTATATAATGGATAGAATATGTGTTTTTAAAAATATATGGCAAAAGCAAGCATTCATTTTTAAAAGTTGAGAAACACTTCCAAAGAGAAAATAACAAGCCATCGTAGGCATTATATAATTACAAGGTAGAGAAGTGCCCTGATCTGGATGACAGAGAGGGTAGACATAGCCCCTTTCCTCTTCTACCTGCAGAATGTAGGGACATTACAAAAATATAAAGTAAAATTTTTTAGTGACACACATGGTTACTATAAAAACTCTTCATTTCTTTCCTTTCTGTTTCTTTTCTAAGAGCAGCAATTTGGGCTATTAGACTTGGAGATAAGCAGTTTAGGACTGAGGTAACTTTTGCTCAGTAAATACCTTAGGTTTTGTTTCACACTCCAAGGTAAGAAAATTTGAGTGATTACAAGTTTTGCTCTAAGTGATCCAGCCAAGATTCTCCAAGTAGAGGAGGAGACAGGAAGAAGGGCAGATGCTACGTTTATTCAAAGAGACTCATTTGGCTGGAGCAATTTCTAAGATGCTCTTTCTATATATGATTTTACCAAAGACAACTTGATGCCTATCAGTAAATGCTAGAAAACCATGAAGATATCTTGTCTCTCTCCAAAAATTTTAAGTTCTATGTAAATAATGGTCATACTTGTACTTTTATTGTGCACAACTCAGTGTATTCCACATAGTAAGTTCTCAACAAGTATTTCACTGAATAACACAAATTTGAAACTGAAAACTAATTTAGAAAACATTTATTTTAATGTATTTTGTAGTTCATGTATGCAAAACATATTTATAATGTAACTACTCTGTGCTGGGTAGCCTGTCCACAGAAGACTTAGAGACAAATAAGACAGTTTCTGTATTTGAGGGCAATTACAGAATGAGAAAACAAGCTGAAAGAGGTAACTTCACTTGTCTAGAATCATGAGGCCTACAGGTAGACTTGGTCATGTATAGTTTAGTGCATGAAAAAATAATACCTCAGTTGAGTCCATGGTGATCAATACTACTTCATTCTGGATCCTCGTACCTACTGCTTCCCTAACTCTGAAAAATTGTTTCTTGCTCTTATCCTAACCCTAGAAGATGAACTGCAATATTTAAGACCTGGTACTTCATTAATCCTCACTGTGTGTAAATTAAGAATTTATTCCTACAGTAAGCTTTTCTGTTTTCTCTCTCTGTTACTTTCTTTTATTTGGTTGCATAAAGATGTGTAGATCTTAGCTATTAGCTTACCTTTTCCCTCTCTTTATTTGTGCCGAATCAGGTTTCTTTCTATCTGACCCTTTGCCCCATTTTAAGATAAACTCCTATAGATTCCTCTCTTTTTTATTTTATAAATAATATTTTTATTTATAGCAAATACTTTTCACGTTAATTGTAAGAAATTCTACAGATACAGAATATATAAAAAGACAGTAAGACTCATATGTAACATTATATATCCAGAAATAGCTACCCAACTTTTTTTTTTTTTTTTTTTCTTAAGAGGGAGTCTCACTTTGTTGTCCAGGCCGGAGTGCCCTGGTGTGATCTTGGCTCACTGCAACTTCCGTCTCCTGGTTTCAAGTGATTCTCCTGCCTCAGCTCCCAGAGTAGCTGGGATTACAGGAACACACCACCATGCCCAGCTAATTTTTGTATTTTTAGTAGAGACGGGGTTTCACCATATTGGTCAGGCTGGTATCGAACTCCTGACCTCATGATCCGCCGACCTCGGCCTCCCAAAGTGCTGGCATTACAGGCATGAGCCACCACACCCAGCTACTATCCAACTTTTTAATACAGTCAGCCAGCTCTCTGTATTAATGGGCTCTGCATCTGTGGATTCAGACAACCACAGATCAAAAATATTTTTTTAAACTACAACAAACAATATAACAATTAAAAATAATATAAATAAAACCAATAGAGTATAACCACTATTTACTTAGCATTTACTTTGTGATAGATACAGGTAATCTATAAATTATTTAAAGTATGTATCAATCAAGGATGTATATAGGTTATATAGGTTATATATGGAACCTATAAACTAACCTTTCATGCCATTTTATAAAAAAGACTTGTGATCTACAGATTTTGATATCTTCTTGGGGGTCCTGAAACCAATCTCCCATGGATATCAAGGGACAATTATATATTAACCTTTATGTATCTATAGAGACAGTTTTTGAAGTGGAGTAATGATGATGTAATTATATAATCTTTGACTCTGCAATCTGCTTTTTCCCTCAATAATATGAGTATCTATTCACATCAATAATCATTCTTTAACATTAATTTTAATGATTGTCAAATATTCTATTGTATAGATGCTCTTCTATCATGTGACTGCTATATGCAAGTTATGGTGCTTTAAAGTAAGTGCTGGCATAAAGAAGAGTTCTAATGAAGGGTTTAGGCATAAATAGCTAACTTCAGAGTTCCATTTAGAAAAAAATACTATTTTCAGAACATAACTTGGTAGACATTTTGGGAGTCAAATAATTAATCTTTGATAATGTGGGTTTGGGGAAAACTTCCAGAAGCACATATAGTCAGATATTTATTGCACATCATGTTGGGCCATGTTTCTGCACACTCCCTGTAACCAAAAATTTTAAACAGTTACACACACAAATAACTATGTAAACACTTATGTGCATTATGTACCAGATACTTTAATTTTATATTGCATTTAATCCCCCAAATAAGTTTATGTGTTACATATTTTATCTCCATTTCACAAGTGACAATATTGAGGTTCAAATGCATTAAGACATTTACTCCATATCACAGAGCCTTTAAGCATCTGAGCCAGATGTGATTCAGGTATTTTCCAATATGCCACCTTGCTTAAACCTCAAAAGTACCATATAGAGAGGTATATCTTACACTCAAGCAATGTCTGTAAAGCTTCAGAGCACAGAAAGTTAAACCATCAAAAAGTCACCTTAGGAAGCCATAAACTAACCTTCTTTTCCCTCATTACTCCAAAACAAAAAAGTCCTCTCTTGGTGTGTGATAGACTTACAGGTGATATGAACAGGACACAGGGAAATACCAGGTAGAAGAGGGTAGTTTCCCAGCAAAGGCCACACCCTCAAGCCTGGAAACCCATGGCCCTAAGAAAGAACAGTTATTTGTTTGTTTTGCCCAGAAAGTTGCCTTTCAGCCCACCACAGTCCACTATTCTATATGCATACAAACCCCAGACCTCAGCCACTCCATCCCCATTCCAGCTCCCCATCCATCCGAGAGCCACCTCCATCACTCAATAAAACCCCACATTTATCCTTAAATCCTATGTGTGACCTGATTCTTCTGGGATGCTAGGCAAGAGCTTGGGATACAGAAGTCTGTCACATTGGCCCTCTGCCCTTGCAGAAAGGCAGAGAGTCCATTGAGCTGGTTAACACTTAAGCCATCTGTGGACAACAAGGCTGAAAGAAGATAGTAACACTGGGGCTGCAGGCACCCACCCTTAGATACTACCACGGGGCCCAAGCCCAAAGAAATAACTCCACCTCCTGCACCTACCTATCTTCATATTCCCCCTTCTGTCAGGGGTTTGAGCAGCAGCAGGGACCAAACACACAAGTCACACCCCATTATACATCCTGCAAGTGGGATCAGAGTACTCTCATTTCAAAGGTACCATCAAATAATGAAATTACTTAGAATATATGTGATATATCTGAATCCTCTGTCTGTTGAGAATAGTAATATTTCATCACAAGATGAAAGGGCAAGACCCCACAAGGGTCACCACTGGAAAAACACTATTTTTCTTCGTAGCAGAAAACAATTTTTAACAAGGGACCTGCTTATTGCATGAAGGAACAGGGGCAAGGTGGGGAGTAGTGTGGATATAGGAATGGAATGTCCAGATAAACAACACAAGATGAAAAGGCAAGACCCCATAAGAGTCACACCTGAAGTATTATTCAATGTTTGCTGAGATACTTTCTAAGAAGGTCAGATTAGGTAAACTATGGGGTCTTTGCTTTGCTAACTGGGAAGGCAAGTTTGGGGAGAGTTGAGTCACTCAAGCAATGGGAAAGATTTAAAAATCTGTGTCAGGAAAGTGGGCAAAAGAGGGAAGTAAAGTAGGGAACTGCCAAGTAAGAACATTTAAAAAGAGAACAGAAATGTTTCAAAACTAATTTTGGATGAAATTTTCTGTATAGTAAAAAATAGTATTTTCTTCATCTAATGATGGAGTATCAGCAGCAATATTTAACAATAGATGCTAAGATATATTGATTTCTTACTTTATAGCCATCACTTAATATGCATTATGTCACTTGATCTTTATTTTAACCCTACACGATAAGGATTTTCATTATTCCCACTTGACTGTGAGGAAACTGACACTTAAAGAGGTTAAAGGACTTTTCCCAAACTCACAGCTAAGAAATAGCTGAGTTACGAGGCATACTCTAATCAACCTGGTTCCAAAGTCTATGCTACCAAGGGTAAACATCTAAGTACAAGGAGCAAGAAGAGGCAAGAAGAAATAAATCATTTCTACCTTTTCTTCTTTCCCCAAACTCTCTAATCCTGTTCAATAAAATCTTGCATTACAGTATTAGAGATCAATTTGTCTTGCATTTCCTGAAAGCAAGCAATCTCATTTCTGAAGTTTTCTTGGTGACCCCTTCTTAGTCCTCTATCTTGTAAAAACTCCACAAGTGAAGCAAGATCCTTTGAAGAAAAAGCTTAAATAAATGAAACTGAATGGAGATTCAAAATATGCTTGCACTAGCTATATACAGAATTCATTAGCATATTTGCTTTTCCTCTGTAGAAATAACTAGCCATTGAGTTCATGTTGCTTTTCCAACAGTTATTTGGAAAACACTAACTCTGAAAAGGACAAGAAACAAACTTCACCCCTTTAATTAGTATTTGTAGTTTTCTAAAAGAAAGGCATCATTGTAGATGTTACCAGAAGAAATGAACACAGTTTAACTGAAGATGATATTGAAAATAATCTTGAAAATTAATTTATTTGAATAAGTCATTCAACCTTGCAAATTCTGAATTTTAAATTGAATTCTAACCTCTGAATTAAGGGTTTGTAAACGCTTTGAAAACAGCTTTTATTTTTCAAAGCTTATATAATTGGTGAGATTAGACAAAGACCGATAAAAGAGCACTTAAGTAATTAGTGTAAAAAATAAATGTGTGCATTGAATTTCTCTTAGTTTCAAAGTAAAAAAATAATTATTAAGATGTTTCATCCCTCCAAGGGCATGGCCAAAATTTGCACCCAGGAACCTCCTGGTTTACAGACATCTTCTCTATAAACCTGTGTCTTCACATGGTGGAAAAGGCAAAGCACTTCTCTGGGGTCTGTTTTGTAAGAGCACTAATCCCATCAGTTAGAGATCTGCCCTCATGACCCAGTTGCATCTCAATGGTCCCATCTCCTAACATGATGGTGATTAGGTTTGAACACATGTATTTTGGGAGGAAACAAACATTCAGATCCTAGCATTCTCCAAAGATCACAGAGCTAATGGGGTAAAACATGAGACATAAGCAGGAAAGACATGTATGAAAAATCTGGCAAAAGTGAGGGACTGGAAAGAGTATTTGAAAAATCACAAAAAGCTAGGCCATGTAGGGCTTTGTAGAACTGGTTTAAAATTTAGTTTTAAATTTTAAAACTTTAGGAAATGCATGATTTTAACCAGGGAATCAACATAATTAGACTTATATTTTAGAAAACCTGCCCTATAGGAAGTTGGAGAACATTGCAGAGGACTAAACTCAAAGAAAAAAGATTAGTTAAAATGCTGTAACATTTCTTATGACACACACACACACACACACACACACACACACACACACACATATACAGCAAAAAGTACCCATGAGGTAGGACCAGGGATTAAAGAATAGAATGACAACATTGGATGGAGAGCTAGAGAAGATGGCATAGAGCCATCTTATTAATGATGTAGCTATACTCAATAGCAGTTCATGACCAAATTGGATGAGGCAGGAGGAGATATCAAAGAGTAAGCATAATATGTAGCATGAAAGGGCCAGACAGCCTGGGTTCAGATTTTAGCATTTCCTATGAACTGATTTTGTGATGGTCATGGTGCTCAAATTCTTTGTGCTTCAGTTTTTCATCTGTAAAATATGCATAATTATAGTACCTACTTCATAGGCTTAAGGATTCATGAATTAAATTTTACAAAATACTAAAATTAGTGTTGTGTACATAGTAAACACTATATAAGTTGTTCAATAAAATTTTGTAAAGATCCTCAGATTTCTGTCTCAAGGATCTATCAGAGTAACTGCCATTTTTTTAGTTAAAAAATTTCTTCTTAAGTAGAGTAATATGGAAAATATGAGTAAATAGCATAATTATCACAGATAAGTTAGTTTTATCTGCCAGCATTCTTTCCTTGGAGTAGCCATATTGTCCACATTATAAATGGTTCTAGTGGGACTGTTTACTCATAGCACCTGACCTTTCCCTAAATGTATGGAAACATGTGACCCTGGCTCTGCCAATCATGACATCTTACTCCCTAGCCAAGACACAGGCCTGTGATTCAAGAATGAGTAATCAGAGTTCTACCATAAATTTTCTATGTTCACATTGGGAGTGAGAGAAACTCTTTATGAATTACAAACTACAAAGTTGTAGGCTAGGGCTGGCTGTAGCAGTCTTTCTTGCCACAAGGAAATGGCCTCTCCTAAAATTATGTTGATACGCAGAGAGAACTATTGCCCCAGATACAGTACTAACTGGTATTTACCCTTAGGCTACCTAATAATTCAAGCCAAGTAATTTTTTTTTTTACTTAAACTACCTTGAATTGGGTTATTGTTTCTTTAACCACAGTGTCCTGATTAGTGCAATATATTTGAGAAAAATGTTCGGGGGGGGGATTTCTTAAAGGATTATTGACCTTAAATAATTAGCATAAGCTTACATATGACACAGATAACCATGGAATACAGAGAAGAGAGGAAAGACACATCAGAATAGAAAAATCATTCAAACTGTTGTGGTAGCACAAAAATCAGATGGACTTCTTCACATGCAAAAGCTATCCAAACTTAGATATAAGAGGCAAAGAGCAAACAAGAAACGGCTAAATGGAGAGAAAGAACAGATATATCACATGCAGAAGAAAATAAGTTAATGGGAAATGGAATTTAGCAACAACTTCTAGAGATAATCTTGTATTAGGGATTGTTGAACACAGTAAGGTAAAGATTAATGCATGATTACACTGTGCTAAGGAGCCTGAGTTTTCCAATACTTGATTGATCCACTTAATGACTTGTTGAAGCTACGATGAAAGTGAATTTTAGAACAACTGAAATATCATTACTCCATGGCACTAAATTAGACACTATAGAAAAGAGCTACACAATATTTGAGAACATCAGAAATGCCTCCTATGGTTAGACAAAGCAACTGATTAATCATTGAGATTCTGTCTCTCTTACTGGGGGACCAGAGAAAAGAGAAATGCAGAAACAAATTGGAGTTGATAATATATTATCCGGTAAAGGTTACAGAACTGTGAATGGATTTAATGTCCTCCCACAGACCTGCTATGGATCTAGTATCTGAAAATTACCTGTTAAGAATATGTTCAGGCTGGGCTGGTTGGCTCAAGCCTGTAGTCCTAGCACTTTGGGAGGCCTAGGCAGGTGGATCATTTTAGTTCAGGAGTTCAACACCAGCCTGCCCAACATGGTGAAACCCCATCTCTACTAAAAGTACAAACAAATTAGCTGGGCATGGTGGCAGATGCCTGTAATTCCAGCTACTCAGGAGGCTGGGGCAGGAGAATTGCTTGAACCTGGGAGGCGGAGGTTGTAGGGAGCTGAGATCACAGGACAGCCCTCCAGCCTGGGCAACAGAGCAAGACTCCATCTTACAAAAGAAAAAGAAAAGAAAAGAGAAAAGGAAAGGTTCACAATTTAAGAAGAAAAAACTTCAGAAAAGGTTTTAAAATGGCATCTCAGGACTCAACAGCTAGCAGCTCCTGACTCAACCTCTCATAGCTTAATCAGAAAGAAAGAAAAAAGCTGACAAGGCCATGTAATTTGAAGCTTAAAATACAATTATTACTGGAGATATTGCTTGCCACCCATAAGTTTGAGAAGACAATTCAAGAGGAAAAGTAGAAATGAGTGAGACCAAAGACAAAATTATGCTAAGCCCTTTCCTTTTCTCTTTCTTTCATTACTGACTCTGCTATATCACCATTCCTTCTCAGTAGGTTAATATGCCTTCTATTTCACATAAAATAGAAACTGTGTTATTTTCTGATCACTATTTTTGCAATTTTTTTTGCATTCACACTCATTCTTCTCTTCTACCTTCCTATTACAATAAGAGGTACCTTTCCTTCTGACTAAGGCTAAAATCTCATGCATGCTTTGTATCGCATCACCTTCCTTTGCTTAGAAGAAAATTTAAGTTGATTGTTCCTTTTCTTCTTTTTTATCTTCAAGTTCTATCTACAAAGTCCTTTCCATCAGCATTTAAGTAAGCTCAATTTCTCCTAACAAACATAACTTCCTACCCCTCTTAAACTACTACCTTATTTCTCCCCTCCAGGTTACATTAAAACTTCTTATGAGAACCATTTACAATTGCTATCCCCATTTTTTTTTAATTGTACTTTAAGTTCTGGAGTACATGTGCAGATCTTGCAGGATTGTTGCACAGGTACACACATGCTGTGGCGGTTTGCTGTCTCCATCCCCCCTTCACCTACATCAGGCATTTCTCCCAGTGTTATCCCTCCCCAACCTCCCCACCCCCGGCTATTCCCATTTCTAATCTACACTCAGTACCCATCTCAACAAATTTTGGTTTCTACCCCCAGTAATTCACTAAAGCACCTCTCACCAAGGAACTCCTTATATTAAATCCAATGGATATTCCTCAGACATTATCACACTTGTCCCATCAGAAGCATTTGATATTGTAGACAAATATTTGTTCCTAGAAATACTCTTTTCCTTCAGTTTTCCTGCTACATTTCTCACCAGGTATTGTCTTCCTCTTTCTTCTCCTGTTATTCCACAGGATTTTATGCTGCGAGTGCTTTTTTAATATTTTTCACTACATTTTCAGATGATGGGCAATCATGTCTGCTTTTTTAATTGCCATATATATATATATATATATATATATGACTTTCAAATTTATCTTTTTAAATCAAAGTTCTCAAGCTTCAAACACATATGTTCAACTACTAGAAATTGGTATTTGGATGTAGAATAGGTATCTCAATCATCACTACATATCTAAAACCAATTTTCCTATTTTTTACGAGTATCTCATCTCTGGACTTTTGTTATATTTTTAAGTACTTATTTATGACTTCCACAGGTTAAAGTGTCCAACAGGCATCTCAAACTCAGTATATCCAAAACAGAACTTTTGATTCTCTCTCCCAAGCCATTTACTATCTAAGTCTTATGTAACCTCATAATTTGTTCCGTTTACTCAGGAGCCCAAACCAAAACCAGATTTAATCCTTAAGACCTTGCTTTCCCACATCCACTCATGGAAATCAGCTTAACCTTAAAATCATTATTTTAACAAATATTCTGATGAAAAATTATACTTCTATATTTTTATAATAAAATATTTATCTTAAACTTGCTAATTCTGACTTCCAGTGCTGGCTAATCAGAATTTCCTGACAACCTGTCAGCCAAATAAGTTCCCTTATTTTTATGAGGGGACGGAAGGCAGCAAAGCACACTGCCATGTGTGTACCTATGCAACAATCTTGCATGTTCATCACATGTACCCCAAAACCTAAAATGCAATAAAAAAAAAAGAAAAAAAAAAAAAAAACATTAAGCCATACATAAAGGCTTAGACAGAGTAGTAGCCATATCCAGAACCATTCTTTCTCACTTCGAGTCCCACATCCAGATGTCAAAAACTTTAACTTCCGCTACTCACCAAGATGTAATTGTAAATGTGAAATGGAAATGTAAGTAAAATTAAAATATAAGTGTCCAGACCTAAAAAAAAAAAAAAAAAAAAAAAAAAAAGAAATTGTCTCCAAAGCAAATTTCCCATAACATTCCACTAATTCATGGGATATATGATATCCACAATTGTTCATATAAAACAGCCACATGGCGGCCCAGTGCAGTGGCTCATGTATGTAATCCCAGTGCTTTGTGAGGCCAAGGTGGGTGGATCACAAGGTCAAGTGTTCAAGACCAGCTTGGACAACATGATGACATTCCATCTCTAGTAAAAATATAAAAATAAATTAGCTGGACATCTCTTCTCAAAAAAAAAAAAAAAAAAAAAAAATTTAGCCAGGAGTGGTGGCATATGCCTGTAATCCCAGGTCCTCTGGAGGCTGAGGCAGAAGAACTGATTAAACCTGGGAGTCGGAGGCTGTAGTGAGCCAGCCTGAGCAACACAGCAAGACTCCATCTTGGAAACAAACAAACAAACAAACAAAAAAGCAGCGCATGGCACAGATCAAAGACAGAAGACTCAGTATCAAGTTCAATCTAATCACACATGCTACTTAGTAATATTTTGCTTATAGATTCATTACTAGCTAATTCCATCAACTCTACTTTCAAAGTTTCTCAAATACATCTTATCCACTCCAACCCTACAGCCACTACCCTAACCCAAATTATATTTTTTTACTTTGAACACTGTAAAAGTATCCTAATAGTCTTTTTACTGCCTTTAATTTTGCCTCCTAAAGTTTATTTTCTACAAAATAACCAGAGTAAATCTTTTCAAAGAGCAACTCATATCACACTACTTCCCTGTTTCAAACATTTTTGAAGGAGTGTTAATTTCTCTTTCCAAGTCCACGAGGGACGTGGTTTCAAAAGCAGAAATTTCCCAGTGACATGCCTGACCTGCCTTCACTCATGTCCCGATCCGGGAACTAGAGCTCTTTGTCTAACGTTCATGAGCGTGGCAAGGGTAGACAGCCCAGGTAAGCTTCCTTTGTTTAGAAAGCCCGCCAAAAGCCTTGGAAGGAGGGGCTCTATTGCAAGCTGGGCAGCCAATCCGGCATCAGAGTCAAAGATCAATCACTCCAGAGGAAGTTTGGCAAAACTCCTCTCACTGGACGAGAACTTGAATGGGGCGGGAGTAACGGGATTAAACTCCCCCTACTCCCTTAGCTGGATTTTTCTCTTTGAGGTCCCCTCCCAAGGCAGCCTGGGAGCCTTCTCTCTCTTTCTCTTTACCTGTTCAGACTCCATGCCTGAATCCCCTCCCATGACAGCGTGGGAGCTTGCTTTATTTGTCTTTCTCTCTCTCTGCCGAATAAATCGCTTTTCTTTTTCTTTGGGTCTGATACTTGAAGGAGCTCACCAGGCCACCAGGGCCATCTCCCATTCTTGGGTGTGTAAGACCCAAGGACCTGGGAAAACACATTCAATCGAGGAACAGTAAGTGTCTTTGGGACTCCCCCACCCCACCCACGCAGACCTGCTCCCGTCCCCCGGTTAAATTTTAATGGCTTAACAGGGCAATTAGAATAATATTCACATTCACTGCCACGGCCTACATAATCTCTGCCTCACATTCAACTGTATCTCATCACTGCCTTCTATTCCTTACATATAAACTGAAGAGAGTAAGATAATTTAGAAATTAGAACCAAAGTGCTTTCTATGATAAAGATACCAAATGTCCTGATGCCATCCCCAATTTGGTACAGTAGTAATACCTAATAAATGAACATTACTTTAGGAGTTAGTAAAGTATTTTCACATATATTAACTTATTTGAACCTAACAGTATAAAAATATACTGTGGCACAAGTTTCATTATCCCCATTTTACAGATTATAAAACTGATGCAATAAAGACAAGATCAGAACTAGTTTTCCTGACTCTCAGATTGGTCTTGTATGATGTTGCATTACAGAATCGTGGAAATGTGAAAAGTGGCACTATTAAATACCACTTTCATTTAGAGTTGTCTTCTGTTAACAAATCATGTACGATTGTCCTTTGGTATCCAAGTGGGATTTGTTCCAGAACCCTTTAAGGATATCAAAATCCATGGAGGCTCCAGTTCTTTAGCTAAAATGTCATAGTAGCACAATATTTGCACACAAAGGCTGGGCGCGGTGGCTCAAGCCTGTAATCCCAGCACTTTGGGAGGCCGAGGCAGGTGGATCACAAGGTCAACAGATCGAGACCATCCTGGTCAACATGGCGAAACCTCGTCTCTACTAAAAATAAAAAATAAAAAATTAAAAAAAATCAGCTGGGCATGGCGCTGCGTGCCTGCAATCCCAGCTACTCAGGAGGCTGAGGCAGGAGAATTGCTTGAACCCAGGAGGTGGAGGTTGCGGTGAGCCGAGATCGTGCCATTGCACTCCAGCCTGGGTAACAAGAGTGAAACTCCGTCTCAAAAAAAAAAAATAAATAAATAAAATAAACAAAAAAAAACTTTGCACACAATCCATGCACATCCTCCCCTATACTTTAAATCATCTCTAGATTGCTTACTATACCTGAAACAATGTAAAATCTATGTATATATTTGTTGCACTACATTTTTTCTAATTTGTATTTTATTTTTGCATTGTTATTTTTATTGGGGTTTTTGAATACTTTTGATCTGTAGTTGGTTGAATCTGCAGATATAGAACCCCTGGATACAGAGGGCTAACTGTATTCTGTTATTCTTCTTCAGATTTTTGTGTTGCTATGGAGACTTGAAAAAATAGAAGCATTATTGCTTTAAAAAACACATCTATTCCTTTAGGGATAATGAAAACTTGAAAACATATTTAACTAGAATTGCATGCCAAGAGTATGACTTTCTTTCCTAAAAAAAAAAAAGTTCTTTATGCTATTTCACTTTTTATAAGAAAAAAATAAAATGCCTACTTCTAAAATTCCAGAACCATCCAACACCGTATTTCCTCACTATACTATAATCTTCAGGGCAGTAGCTATGTATCTACATCATGTCATGTCTAATAACACAGATAGTGCCAGATGCAACACAAGTTCCTAATATATTACTGTTGAATAAATATGAGCATTCACAAGCAATTATTTCAGGCTAAGTGACTATCAATGCAACAGAGAAAGCATGCAGTCTTGTCTATTCAGTAAATATATTTGCCTTAATTATTGTACAGATGCTCCTTGACTTCTGATGTCCCAATAAACCCATTGTAAATAGAAAATATCGTTAAGTTGAAAATTCAGCCAACCTTAAACATGCTCAGAACACTAGCATTGGCCTACAGTTGGGCAAAATCATCTGGCAACATGGCACACTACAGAGTATGTGTTGCTTACCCTCTTAACTACACTGATGCCTAGCATCACAAGAAATTATGGTACGACAGATCACTAGCCTGGGAAAAGATCAAAATCCAGAATTTTAAGTATTTTTTTCACTGAATGCATATCATTTTCACAGCATTGTAAACTCAAAAACTGTAGTTGAACCATTGTAAGTTAGGGATCTTCTGTTCTCATTAAATAACCAAATTATTTCTATTTTCTGTAGATATTCACCTGATTTTAACTGAACTATTTACCTAGGAATTTTATCTTCTATGTTTTAGTACATTGTACCATGCCCACAATTATTTCCTAGGTATGACAGAGATTCCTAAATGTCCCCTAGTACTCATTCTTTTCTTCTTAGTTACAGCTGGGAACATGACTACTCAGCTATCAGCTATATTCCTCAGCCTGTCTGCAGTAAGGCATGCCCACCTAAGTTCCGGGCAATGGGATGTGCGTAGAAGTGCAGCATGTAGTTTGTAAGTCATCTTCTTAAGGACAAAGGTACTTGCCCTGGTCTGCCCTGAACTATTCTTAGAGACAGAAAGTTACTTCTTTCATGATGGAACCCACTATTGTTTGGACTCTTTATTATAACAGCTTAGCCTACTCCCTAATCAAGAATTACATACACTTTAGCTGACAAGAAAGAGTATGAAGTTAAAAAGTATCATCTTGTCGGGGGACTAATTTCAACTTCCAATCCTCTATTTTGAATTGACTTTAAGATACATAAGGGTTTATACACAAATACTTAGTATTCCAGAATACATATAATCAGAGATAAAAGACCTATTCTATAGCGTCTAAGGGAAGTTACTGACTGCCTGGCTTTTTATGACTGTTTTAAGTAGATTTCTCCAAAAACAGTATTTACCACACTGTTCCCCACAGATCACTAAAACGCCTCATGAATTAGATAGACAATGTGTGTGTGTCAAGCACCCACACTTGTGAAGGGGGTGAGATAGTGGTATTAAGAAAGGAGTGTCCTTATGTCACATTTGGTAAACTCTTGGTTCAAAAGCTTGACTGACTACAGGATTTCTCAGGGCCTTTAATATGACTTAATATCCTATTAGCTTGATTCTTTATTACCATAATCTAACGAGTTGCCATGTGAGGGTAGATATGCTATTGTAAAATCCATTAAAACACTATCATAAGCTCAAATAAATTTATTTAAAAGAATACACTCTCTAGTCCACCCTGCCATTACTAAATATCCCATTTCTAGTTTCCTTACAAATTTATGTTACCTGCTTAGTTTTTAAATACATTTAAGTGTATAATCTCTGTTTTAAGCAAATAATTCTAGATTTAATTCTGGACTCCTTAGCCTGGCTTGAGCCCCATGTCAATTTATTTCCAATGAAAGTTTCCAAGAACTGTTATAGCTTACCAACTGCTCCTCTTTTAATATCACCTGATAAAATATGGAGAACTCTAGCTTCAGGCACTAAACATTCCCTTTTTTGGTATTTCCACTAACTAAAACAAAAATAATTTTCTCCAACTAAAGTTTCTTGGCACTGAAAATAACTGTACCTTGCTTTTTTATAAAGGAAAAAAGGGAAGGGTTCCTTGCTATAGCTTTCCATACCATCAAATATGCCTCAGATTTCTATTGGTTTAAAATCATAAACTTCAATGAAGAAAGCTAGCTAGAATTTGATAATGCAATGAAGCTACCTTTGGGAATTACAGAAGGAGGCTGAAGAAGAAAAAAGTATTCAACCTCGAAGCAGCATGGATCTTAGATATTTACGATTTCCATCCCACTAAATAAACTTTAAACAAAAATATTATGGTATTGGTCTTCATTCATATTAAGCATGCTATAGTATTAAATGTTTCAATTATATAATTGCCTCACAGCAGAGTGATTGCTATGAATCTGTGCTTTTAGCCAATATCAGTCAGCAACTTTGCAAAAATATGAGACAACCCAAAATGCTTCATCAATGAAGCAGTTTATGCAAGGCAAGAAAATGATACCACTTGTGTCACTCTATAATCAATGAAGATGTCCCTACTTCTTCTCTGCCTTTTATCTCCACACTTCACAAAAATATAAATGAAATGAGTTTTCAAACTATTTGAGAGAAAAACACCTTTGGGGATAGAGCCCTTAAGTATATTTTGGAGCTCATTATGATTAGTAATGAAAAGACACTAATAATTAGTAATGATTAGTAATGAAAATACACTAATAAATCCAAATTTACTGCAGTAAATTATCTAGCATTCAGAGGACCACAAAGTGAATGCTCACTCAACCTACTGATTTGTTCTTTTCAACTAATCTCTACAGTTTAGAAACTTCATTTGGTACCACTTAACAAACAGTGTGTCACTTTTAGGAAATGTCTGGATTTCTGCAAAACAATTAATTGCAAGAGTCACGTTATACGTGACTTATAATTATCTAAAGCATAGATAATATGCTTTCTCATGGCAACTGCTGACAGTATTCCTCTTTATTTTTTTTTTTTTTCCCCCTTTTCTTGAGACAGAGCCTTGCTCTGTTGCTCAGGCTAGAGTGCAGTGCTGTGATCTCGGCTCACTGCAACCTCTGCCTCCAGGGTTCAACAATTCTCCTGCCTCAGCCTCCCAAGTAGCTGGGACTACAGGCATCCACCACCACACCTGGCTCATTTTTGTATTTTTAGTAGCAACGGGGCTTTACCATGTTCGCCAGACTGGGCTCGAACTCCTAACCTCATGATCTGCCCGCCTTGGCCTCCCAAAGTGCTGAGATTAAAGGCATGAGCCACAGTGCCCAGCCTCCTCTTTACACCTTTTTCTTAAAGAAATTCAAAATGATCATATAAGCACAGCCTGAACAAAGTTTTCAATATCCAAACAATGTAAACTATCTATTGTGGTCCACTCCTTTCAGTCCACAATCGTTTTAAGTGGAATTATAGAAAGAATGTAGTTTTTTTTCAGATTCTATTCTTAAACCCTCTGGAAAGCTATCCTGCTACATGTATATGTATTTTAAAAGACAAAATTATGTATCATTTGTTTTACTGGTCTGATGACATAAATACAGAATTGCTTTCTTACTGAAATTAATACCATGAGAAAAGTAAATATTGTGAGCTACCAAGACTGCATATGTGTATATTCTCTCAAATGAACACAGTGAAAACCAGAACACTGACAACCAGCTTTCATGTACCATTGAGTTTTGCAATTTTGTCATTCTAACAATTTGGCTTTTTCTGTGCAATTCTGAGGTTTAAAAAAAAAATCACGTTTATGTTTTTGGCAGTAGAATTTAAGCAGCAGGCATTAATAGGTGGTCCAAGAAGGCAGAAAATTGAAGTTAAGGAGGTCTGATTACATAAAGACTGGGCAAATTTCCCCGATATACATGGAGCAAAGTGTTCAGTGGCTAGGGAGGATAGTGTGTCAACCCATAATAGGTAAAAATCTAGTTAGTGCCACCTCATCTCACAACTCCAGGGGGCACTATTCACATCACAGTCTGCATAATGGTGTCCCGTGGGTATGCAGTGTACAGTTCACATGACCAATATGTGACAGCCCTAAGGGCTAGGCAGATAGGCAGTGACTATTAAAGAAATCGGGTAGCATTTGACATGGGGAATAAAATTATGGATGTGGATTTCAGTTTCTGGAAATAAATAATGTTAAAGAAAATTAAGAAATTCAAAATACAGTAACTAGAGTATTTGGCAAAGGATCTAGTAAAAAGAGAAAGGCCCTAACTGCAAGTATTAGAGAACAAGGCACGGACACACTCTACCATAGAAAACAAAACTAAAAAGAGCTCAGTTATTTTACAAAGTCAGAAGCATCTTCAGCAATACTACCTTGATGTTGAGCTATTATTACATCAATTTCATTTTCTAGAAAATAGAACTATGGCTACAGTTTAGGGTAATTTTAAAACAACTGACAGTAGGTAAATGAACTCTTAAACTTTTAGGTTCAAGTACAGAATTGAGTAAAGTTCCTCTTGATATGATATCTCCCATGTTTTATGCTTTGCTCTTTAAACAATGCTAAAATATCAAGGTTGTCTATCAAACACCAAAATATTTGTACAAAAATGAAAAAAATAATCCAGCTACAGAGATGGCTGATCTGCCCTGTGCCAAAGACCTATGCATTTTCAAACATGATAAGAGAGAGAGAAGTATCTGAATGACTAAAACCCACTCCCATACAAATTATTTTAAACTTCTTAGCTACAACAATCCTCCCCCAATCCCCACACTTAACCTACATTTAAACTAGAGATACTTTAAGTTGATGCACTATTCATTTATATAACATCTTATCTGGAGAAAGAATATATTTGGGGCATTTTTCTTTATGTATGTTACTGGAATGTTTACATGCCTGAAGAAGCTTTAGAGCCACTAAAAGAGAGCGTAGGAAAAGGTATCTTTGCCAAATATTGCATATCCTGACTAAGCATTTAAAATCCAAGTTTATTTGCAGGAAAGCATGTTGAAATAGATCTGGAATCTTATTAAATCATGTTCATAGACCTGAGTACATGTTATATTAAAGTATATTCTGCATTAAAAGAGGGTTTTCATGTATTTTTGGATGGACATTCTCATGCATTGGTAAATCAAAACCCTGAAAACTCCTTAGTTTTGATTATCCATGCTTAAAGATGGCACCATTGAGACTTGAGAAAATGGTGATTTCATTAAATAAATGTAGCAAGTAAAGAGTTTTGATTAGGATTGGGGATAGGGATTTAGAAATTTACTTTTAGATATGCTGAGTTTGAAGTAATATAAAATAAAGAAGGACAGTTTATACAAGTAGTCAAACACTTAGAGGTCAGAGCACCTGAGTTCAAATCCTAGCTTCACCACTTACTAGTTTATGTGAACTTGGTAAAGTTACAAAATTTCCCAAACTTGTTACCTGAGCTGTATAATGAAGAAAATGATAGTACTTACTTTTTAAGGTTGTTGAGAGAATCAATAGTTAATACATGCAAAGTGCTTGGAAAGGTGCCTGGCGGTGCTCAATAAATAGTCTTGTTGTTATTGGTATCGTTTTTATTGTTTCTGTTTATGCTGTTGCTGTATTTGGGGGAAATGCCAGCAGATATTTATAAAAGCACAAACAGATTGGGAAACAGATTTGGACTGGGAAATATAGGTTTGATATGGCACTGGTGACTTTTAGGAGTACAAATTAAGTAGAATGATTGGAAGATATTTCAGATTAGATATATTTAGGTTAGGCCTTCAAGGATTAAAGAGACTAGGTAATCAACAGAGTAAACTTGTAAACACAAGTTTATTTGTAAAAGAAAGGAAAGAAACAAGGACAAGTAGAGAAGGGGCACTGAGGTCAAGTAAAGATGATTTTCAGAAGGGAAACCTGTGAGAGAAGTCATCATTTGCTATTCACTATTTCAGTAAGTTTCATCTGCTCTCTTAGCTCAGGTAACAAATTGTCTCTCTCCATCCCCTGTTCCTCCACTTATAAAATCAGTCCTAATGACTCAGCAGTTTTCAAACACAATTATTTTTCTGATTCCTCCTCCCAATTTTGTGCTCCGATATCTTCCTTACTTGTTTTGCGAATGGGCTTCTTTCCCCCTGAAACAGTATAAGGAGGGGCTATGTAATTTTCACAGAGGGCACAGTTGTCCTCAAAGAGAGAACAAACAGGTTCTAATTTCCTTTGCATCTGGACTCAGCATGCTCTTTTTGATGACCTACTCCCAGAAGTAAATTTTCCACTGTGGCCTCTAAATTTGTGGACAAGATTCTTCTCAAGGTTACAATCTGGTTGCAGGTGCAAAAAAAAAGAAATGCATGTGAGGGAAAAATATTCTAAACGGAATCTACAGCTCATCAAACTGTCTCGGTGTTTTCTTAGTTATAACTAATTTTTCTTTCCTTTACCACAGAAAGTATGTAATATGACAGCATGGCAGCTACAATCATAACAAGGGCAAACCTGGCTGATGGTTTCAGGGAGACTTTCATTAGATCAATAGCTTTAATGGAATCTTTCTAGGTCCAAGTTCTGCTGCTCAACTCTGTAGCTTTTAAAACTATGATTTAGTCAAGTCTAAATAACAGGTGACTGATTTATGAATGAAAATGTGACTGTGTTATATTAAAATAGGATATATACTTATTTCTAGCGACTTCCTTACCTCAACATCAAGGCACCTTGAATGCCAAATTTCTGATGTCTGGTGAACATGAACCGTGGAAAAAAGAAATCTTTTCATTTTGAGTGTGATAGAGATTAATGAACTACCCTACTCCAAAATACAATTATGCTAGTACTAACTGGGAACATCTGTATATACTGATTTAAGATCTGCACTGCACAGCTCTAGGGGGTGCCATTCACACTATAATCTATGTGAATAATTTACCGTGGAGTTGTGTACTATCCAATTTGTGAGGCTGTACACAAATAACCTTGATGACGTTATGCTTCTCCTTTGTGTGGGGTTGGCTAACTCTTAATACTCCATGCCATTGTATTCTAAGACATGACGAAAGTTTTCCATAGTATGATGTCGTTCCTATTTTGTATGTTAGTTTCCATTTACCACATTTTAGTGAAATTTCATCCAGATAACACTAAGCAATGATTCCCAAAGTTATTATATAAGAAGAAAGAAAACCACCTTTCTTTAAAATGCAGATTACATATACCCGCATCAGGAATTCTGCTTCAGTAGGTCTGTGCTAGAGCCCAGAAATCTGCATTTTAAAAAGCACTCCAAGTGGTTCTGAAGTAAGTAGAAACACTGATTTTATAATGCAGATTAATCTAATCATTTACCTTTTTCCAAAACTCTAAGATGTGGTATCGCTCATCAAGTTTTCTTTACATAACTAATTTCATCCATGCTGTAGAGATTTTTTTTTTTTTAACTTCAGCAGCAGATATGTAACTTTTTCTGATCACAAGATCTATCTCTAAAGCCTACATTCCTTTGTTTGTGTGCTACACCAACACTTAAAACTCCACTTCAAAGTAAAATGCATTTTTTTGGAAAGAAGTTAAAAATTCAGTGTGAATCTTTTCATTGCTTGAGAATTTTATTTAGCCTAATTCTATTCTAGTGACTGCCAAATGCTTGCAGCATGGCTGATTTCCAGTCAGTACTCTCTTTAGACTAAAATATCTGTTTTTGATCACTTTTCCTACATGATTACTTTTCCTTAATAGGTTAAATCTGGCTTTCTAGTTTGCTTATATCCTTAACCTCTCCCAAAGAGGTTATTGTCTGGAATCTCGATGTTCACAACACTTTCTCCTTTACTATCACTTCAAATTTCATTAAAATATAATTTAACTACTTTTCAAAGTCATTAATAAAGACATTAGATGAACAGAGAAATAACATCATCCCTCTGCAACTGGAAATAATTTCATCGAGCAAACAAGAACCATGTTTCAGTTGCTTCAGCTCCATTTCAAGTCTTCTACAAATACAGGGCCACTCACTGCTAACAAACATTTACAAAAAAAAGTTTATTAAAACTAAGACAGCATATGTTTTATATGAACACAAATAACCATAGAAACCTAAATATTCACATAAAATTAATCATATTGACATATATATTGCATATCCTTTCCCCAATAGCATTGTTGTCATTCAACTTTATTATGGTCATTTAATTTTCATTACACAGAATCTGTTATTTCTTATATAGTAAACATACTATTTTTTTCTTTAGGATTTTCAATTTCTTAATTATGCTTATAAGTAACTACCTCAAAATATATTTCCACTCATCTATATTTGCATTCTATTTTATTTTCTGCAGATGTGAACTTTTGATTCACCTGCAATTTATATTGACGCAAGGAGTGAGACAGGGATCCAGAAACTACCATATATTGAGGATTTACTATATATAAATTATGTATTGCTATATGTAAATCATGCCAGGCGCATACATTATTTCATTATGATTTAAGTATTACTGCCCCATTATACAGATGACACTCATATTCACCAGGTTGAGGAAATTAATGAAGCTACACACAGCTAATAAATGGCAGATCAGAGCTTTGAACTCAAGACTGCCTGACTCTAAAAAACATTCTTAATCATTATTCTGAACTGTAGATTTGTGATGGTAAATTTCACTGGCTACTTAATGTACTTAATAACCTGTCTTAAGCCTCTAATTATTCCATTTCTAGGCCAGCAAAGCAGTTTTAATTTCTGGATAGCTTTATAATAGGCTTTGAAATCTGGTAAGGCAATGCCTTTCCTGCTTCCTTTATTCAGAAATTTTCTGGCTACTGTCATGTTTACTCTTTCATATAAAAATTAAATCACTTTCCAAGTTACAAAAATGCCCCACTGGAATTTTTATTGCAATTATCAAAACTAGCATTAATTAATTTAGAGGGAACTAAAATATTTACAATCAGAGAAAGTAGTACCTCTCCACATTTGTTCAAGTCTTTTATATGCCCCTCATCTATGTTTTATAGCTTTGTCTTATAGGGTCTATTTATTTGTTATCTACTCCATGTTTGTTAATATTTTTGCTATTATGAATGGGATCTGATTTTATGTGTGTACATATCTAACTCTTCTACGTTTTATTTAATTGTAAAAAATAATTTAAATCTGATTTTACTTATTTCCTAAGTATTTGTCCAACTTGCATTGTCTCTTTTAAAAAATATTGAAATATTTCCAAGATACATCTTATATATATATATATATATATATGTATATATACGTGTGTGTGTGTATATATATAAAACATGTACAAAAGAAGATAAATACAATATGCAATCACACATCTGCTATGTGAAATTCTTACTTATTTTGCCTAATAAAATTGATGGCTGTATTAGTCATCTCAGGCTTCCATAACAAATACAATAGACTGGGTGACTTAAACAATAGAAATGTACTTTTCACAGTTCTGGAGGCTTGGAAGTTTAAGATTAAGGTACTGACAAGTAGATTTTATTCTAAAACCTCTTGTCTTACAGGCGTCTCCAATCTCATTATGTACTCATTTGACCCCTCTGTTTCTGTGCAGAGAGAAAGTGAGAATGAACTCACTGACATCTCTTCTTTTAAGGATGCTGATCCCATTACATCAGGGCCTCACATTTATTAGCTTATTTAGTCTTAATTTCCTTCTTATAGGCCCTGTTTTCAAGTATAGTCACATTAGGGATTAGGGCCTCAATATTTAAATGTTGAGGGGGAAAAATTCAGTCCATTAAAATAGCCTACTATTTTACTGAATGTTCATATTGCTTCATATTTGTTTTGTTTGGTTTAGCAATTCTTCCTGTTTTTTCTAGATATACAATCATGAGTAAATAATAGTAATTTTGCCACTTTAATCATATTTATACTTTTAGTTTCTTTTTTTATTGTTGCTTTAGGAGAAATTTCAAAAAATATATATAATAAGAGTGAGTTATACAATACTAAGGATTTTTGAGACTACTGTCTTATTCCTGATTATAACAGAAAAGACTGTAGTGCTTGAATATTAAATATGACTCTGGCTGCTACTTTAACAAATCTGTACTTTACTTTTTATTGGTAATAAATAATCCATTTTTTCTAACATCTGTCACTATTATATGCTTTATTTTTCTTTTTGGACTTATGACTGTTGCAAATGTTATTAGATTTTCTAATACTTAACTATCTTGCATCTCTGGAACAAAATCTATTTGCTCATGTTATTTTATTTTACTCTTGGGTTCTGCTTATTAATTACAAACTTCTGAGTTTCCTATCTGTGTTCAAAAGTACAGTTTTGTCACTATTTCTTACTCTTTCATGTTTTGTTACTAGTCTACTGCTGGCTTTATAACAAAAACTTCCCTTTTTACTCTATGATCTAATACAATATAAATGAGAAATATTGTCTAATTGAAAGTGTGGAAGAAATTTTCAGTGAAATTATCTGGACTGAATTTAATGGCTTTCTCATATTTTTCCTCAACTATTGTTTTCTTAGATTTTGATCTCTTATTCAATTTTAGAATATTGCATAGAAAAACTTTTCAAATTAGCAAAGTAATATACAATAAATTGTCTTAAAACTTATATCTGCTACTATTTCCTTTTTTGATATTCTTATGATTGTATATTTTGTCATCTTTTGCCCTTCCTTGTTTATCGATTATCAAAATTAGTGATTTATCTTTTCTAATATTTAAAAACTTAGTTATTAGTTATTTTGCTTTTAAAATTTCTTTATTCATGTTATTTTGATTAACAGCTTCCTCTGTAGTTTAGATCTACTTATGTATTATCTTTCCACGTTAAGTTACAATATTGATTCATTTTTTGATCCTCTCATGAAGATGTTTAAAGATTTTAATTTGCCTTTTAATACATTTTTTGCCTATCTCAAATGTTCTAGCTTGTAGCATTCTCATTCCTTACGAACCACACTTTTCCACTTCTCTGTAAATAAGGTTTGGCTTTCCACTTTGCACACTTTCATTTATAAAAATAGTTGTGTTTATTATAACATTTTAAAGTAATTTGGTTTTCTGCATTTTTACATTTGTAGTTTTCTTGCTTTGTGTTATAGAACATGATTTATAATGTATATACTTTGGGAGATTGTTATTAATTTTTTAAAAAATATTTAACTTACATGGGTACATAGTACGTATATTTATGGAATACATGAGATTTTTGATACAGGCATATAACATATAATAATCACATTAGGGTAAATGGGGTATCCATCACCTCAAGCATTTATCCTTTCTTTGTGTTACAAACTATGTTGTACCCACCAACCATCCCCACTTACTCCTAACCTAATGTTATTCCCAGCCTCTGGTAACCATCATTCTACTTTATATCTCCATGAATTCAACTGTTTCATTTTTTAGCCCCAACAAATAAGTGAGAACATGTGATGTTTGTCTTTCTGTGCCTGCCTTATTTCACTTAACATAATGATGTCCAGTTCCATCCATGTTGTTGCAAATGACAGAATCTCATTCTTTTTTATGGATGAATAGTATTCCACTCTGTATATGTACCACATTTTCTTTATCCACTCATCTGTTAATGTTCACTTAGGTTGCTTCCAAATCTTAGCTTTTGTGAACATAGCTACAACAAATACGGGAGTGTAGATATCCCTTTGATATTGTTGGATCACAAGGTAGCTCTATTTTTAGTTTGCCTTTTGTATGTCTTCTTTTGAGAAATGGTCATTCAAATCTTTTGCCCATTTTTAATAAGATTATTAGATTTTTTTTCCTATTGAGTAGTTTGAGCTTCTCATATATTCCGGTTATTAATCCCTTGTCAGATGAGTAATTTGCAAATATTTTTTCCCATTCTGTTGGTTGTATCTTCATTCTTTGCTGTGAAAAAGCTTTTTAACTTGATGTAATCTCATTTGTTTATTTTTGCTTTGGATGCCTGTGTTTATGGGATATTTGTGAAGAAAAAATTGCCCAGACTAGTGTCCTGAAGCGTTTCCCCAAAGTTTCATTTTAAGCAGTTTCATAGTTTTAGATCTTAAATTTGATTATTTAATCCATTTTGATTTGATTTTAGTATATGGCAGGAGATAGCAGTCTAGTTTCCTCCTTTCCTTCCTTCCTGGCTTCATTTTAGTGAATATAATTTTCTCTGGTGGTAAGTTTTATCTTTTTGCTTTTTTTTTTTTTTTTTTGTATATCCAGCGTATGTTATTTTTCAGTTACCATGAGTCATGCAAATAATACTTTATAACCCAATATTTTAAACTAATGACAACATAACAACGATCGTACAAACAATGATAAAACTAAATTAATTTCGTCTTCACTTTAACATTTTGTTGTTTCTATCTTTTATATAGTTTGGATATGTGTTCCCACCTAAATCTTATGTTGAATTGTACTCTCCAATGTTGAAGGAAGGGCTTTGTGGGATATAATTGGATCATGGAAGTGGGTTTCTCATAAATGGGTTAGCTCCATTCCCCAGTACTGTCTTCATGATAGTGAGCAAGTTGTCATGAGATCTGTCATTTAAAAATGTATAGTACCTCCCTACACAATTCTCTTGCCCCTGCTCCAGCCATGTGAGATACCTACTCCTTTACCTTCCACCATGATTGTAAATTCCATGAACCCTCCTCAGAAGCCAAGATGATGCCAGAATCATGCTTTCTGTACAGCCTGCAAAACCATGAGCCAATTAAGCTTCCTGTCTTTATAAATTACCCAGTGTCAGATATTTATAGAAATGAGAGAACCTATACAATCTCATTGTACTACCTATGTTTTTAAAAGTTGTTGTAGTTAGTAGTGTGATCATTTTGTCTTTTAGTCTTTCTACTCAAGATATGAGTATTATAACCTCCACAATTATAATGTTACAATGTTCTGTAATTTTCTCTGTACTTACTATTACCAGTGATTTCTTATTGCTCATTAAGTCCTCTTCTTTCAGCTTGAGGAATTCCCTTTAGCATTTTTTTGTAGGACAGGTCTGGTGTTGATGACATCTCCCAATTTTTGTCTGGAAAACTTTTTACTCCTCCATGTTTTAAGGATATTTTCACTGGATATACTATTCTGGATTAAAAGATTTTCTTTCTCTTCAGCCCTTTAAAATTGTCATGCCCCTCTCTTCTGGCCCATAAAGTTTTTACTGAAAACTCTGCTGCAAGATGTATTAGAGCTCCATTGTATGTTATTGGGTTAATTTTCTTGCTGCTTTTAGGATTGTTTATTTATTCTTGACCTTGGGAGTTTGATTATTAATGCCTTGAGGTAGTCTTTTTTGGGTTAAATTTTCTTGGTGTTCTATAAACTATTTCTACTTAAATACTGATGTTTTTCTGCAGATTTGGAACGTTCTCTGTTCTCATTCCCTTGAATAAACTTTCTACCTCTCTCTCTCTCTACCTCCTCTTTAAGGCCAATAATTCCTAAATTTGTTCCTTTGAGACTGTTTTGTAAATCTTCTAGGTGTGTTTCATTGCTTTTTATTCTTTTTTCTTTTGTCTCTTCTATTTTCAAATTATCTATTTTCAAGCTCACTAATTCTTTACTCTGCTTGATAAATTCTTCTGTTAAGAGACTCTAGTGCATTCTTCTCTATGCCAAATGCATTTTCACTTCAGAATTTCTGCCTGATTCTTTTTAATTATTTCAATCTCTTTGTTAAATTTCTCTGCTGGGATTCTGAATTTCTTCTCTATGTTATGCTGAATTTCATCGTGTTTCCTCAACACAGCTATCTGAACTCTCAGTCTGAAAGGTTACCTATCTCTTTCTCTCTGGGATTTTTCCCTGGTGCCTTAATTTGCTTGGTTAGGTCATGTTTCCTTCGATGGTCCTGATGTCCGTGTATGTTCACTGTTGTCTGTACAGTGAAGAGTTAGGTATGTATTGTAGCCTTTGCAGTCCAGCCTTGTTTTGTACCCATCCTTCTTGGGAAGTCTTTCCAGGTATTCAAAAAGGACTTGGGTGTTGTGATCTAAGATTTTGGTCACCACAATTTTATCTACATTAGGGGGCGCCCCAAGAACAGTAAACCTGTGGTACTTGCAGGCTCATAGAGGTACCACCTTTGTGGTCTTAGGTAAGATCTGGAAGAATTCCACTGATTATCAGGTAAAGATAATTTTCATCTTCCCTTACTTTCTTCCAAATATTAGTAAATGGAGTCTCAGTCTCTCTCTCCCTCACTCGCTCTCTCTCTCTCTCTCTCTATATATATATATATATAGATATAGATATAGATATAGATATAGATATAGATAGATATATGCTGAGCTGCGTGGAGCTGAGGAAGAAGTGACTGTAGCAATCCTGTGGCCACCACCACTGGGAATGCTGTATGTAAAACCTAGAACCAACCATGCACTGGGTCTCAACCAAGGACTGTGGTAACCACTGTCTGAATGCTACCTATGTTCAGCCAAGGCCCTAGGCCTCCACAATCAGCATATGGTAAAGCCAATAATACTGTACCTTTCGTTTTAGTGCCGTGAGTTTCTGCCAGCCCTGCATGTGTCTAGAGATGTCAGAGATCTAGGAGTCAGCACCTGGAGTCCAGAATACTAGGAATCTACTTGGTGCTCTATTCTCCTGTGGCTGAGCTGGCACCCAAGCCACAAGAAAAAGTCCTTCTCATGCTTCCTGCCCTTTTCCACATGCAGAAGAGTCTTTCCCCATGGCCATAACCACCCAAGTGGCACAGCAAGTACTGTCTGGCTACTGTCCATGTTCCCTCAAGGGCTAAGGGCTCTTCAGTCAGCTTGTGATGAGTGCTGTCAGGCTTAAGTTTCTCCCTTCAGGACAACAGGCTCCCCTCTGGTTCAGGGCATATCCAGAAATGCCATCCAAGAACCAAGGCCTGGAATCAAGGACCCTGAGTGCTTGCTTGGTGCTCTACCCTACTGTGGCCAAGTCGGTACCTAAGGTGCAAGACAAAGTCACCTTTAAACTTGTTTTTCCTGTTATCAAGTAGGAGTCTCTCCTCATAGGCACCACAGCTGAGAATGTCCTCAGTCATATCTGAAGCCAGCACATGTCTGAGTCTTACTCAAGGCCCACAGCAAAGACTGCCTGCAACCACTTCTAATTGTTCAGAGCCCAAGATCTCTTTAGTAAGCAGGTGAAAAATTCTGCTCAAACAAGTCCTTCTTTTCCATGCAGAGAGTTCCGTTCTGGTCTAGGGTGTGTCTCGGAATGTCACCCAGGAGCTAGGGTCTAGAATGGAGGCCTCAAGGCTCTGCCTGATGCTCTATTCTACTGTGGCTAAGCTGGTATCCAAGTTGCAACTCAAAGTCCTCTTTATTCTTTCCTCTCCTTTCCCCAAACAAAAGGAAGGAGTTTCTCCAAGAGCTCCAAACTGGAATGCCTGGGGTTGCGGGAAGTGTAGTACAAGCAGTCCTTGGCTGCTTTGGCTGTTGTCACACTAGGTTATGTGCTCCTCAAGACTAAGGGCTCTGTGCCCAGGGCAGCACAAGGGCTTGCCCAGAAATTGCAGTCCTTGTGGCATAGACAGTCTTTCAAGTTTATTTAGGAGCCCAGAGTACTCTTGCCCACAGTTGCAAGGCTTTCGGAACCTAGGTTCTGTCTAGGGCTAGTCTCAATGTTCCCTCCATGAGTGCCAGCAAAGCTCTGCCAGTGTTGCTTTCTGTTGTGGCAGGGCAACACTGAGTTCCAATGCAAAGTCCCACAATAACTGTGTTTTTCTTCTCTGGATTGCATAGATTTTCTCTCCATGCCACGCAGCTTCTGCTGGGAAATGGGGGAAGGATGGTACAGATGATTCACAACTGTCTTTCTTACCATCTTCGATACCTCTTTCAGTGATATGGCATTAAAACCAGATACTGTGATCACTCACTTAATTTTTGGTGCTTATAAAGGTACCTTCTTTGTGGAGAGTTTTTAAATTTTGTTTTCCTGTGGGGAGGGCAAATGGTGGAGGCTTATATTTGGTCATGTTGCTCTGCCCCTCTAGGGGATTCTCTGAGGTTTTGTTATCTATGCACTTTTCGTAAAAGTAATGTCATGCCATGTTAGTTTTCTATTGCTGTGCAACAAATTATTACAAATTTGCAGCTGAACACATAATTATCTCACAGTTTCCATGGGTAAGGATCTAAGCACAGGCAGCTCAACCAGTTCTGCTTGGGGTCTCATAGAGTCAAAATAAAGATGTTGATCAGGCAGGGCTTTTATAGAGAGGCTCTAGGAAGAATCTGCTTCTAGACTCATTTAGGTTGTTGGCAAAATTTAATTCCAATTGTAAGATTGAGGTTCTCATTTTCTTGTTGATTGTCATTTTTGTAATACTGCCTCCTCCATTTCTAAACCAACAATGGTTCTGTCAATTCCTTCTCATCCTTCAAATTTCTGTTGATCTCATACTTCTAACTTCTGTTGATCTGACTCTTCTACTGCATCTTTCTGACACCAGCAAGAGAATGTTCTCCACTTTAATGGGTTCACATGATTAGGTTGAGCCCACTTGGATAATCCAGGATAATCTTCATATCTTAAGGTACATGCTTTGCCTTTACCTGCAGTCTCTTCAACCAAGTAAAATAACATATTCACCACTTCCAAGGGTGAGGGTATACACATCTTTGTGAATCCATTCTGCCTACCACAGGTGCTTACGTTAAAAAGACTTCTTGATTTGCAGAATATAAAATGGAACATACGTATATTGCACTTATTGTGTTATTCAGAAAATATTTATTATTATCTACTTGTTGTCTTATAGACTAAAATTTATTGGTGGAAACACTTCTATTTCTATTTCTCCTCATATTTTCAGCAGTTTATAATTGTAAACTCTAAGCCCTCACAATATTTCAGAAATCATCCTAAGTGCTTTACATGTAACAACTTACTTAATCCTTAAAATAATATTGTGAGGTAGATATGTTTACTGTCTCCTTTTACAGATGAGAATTATTTTCACTTATTATGAAAATGGGGGATAAGTAATTTTGTTAACATCACACAGCTAATTGGTGGTAGAAACAGGATTTAAGCCCAGGATATCTAGTTTCAGATTACCTGGCCTTAATCGCTACATGCCTGTGCTTTACATATTTCATATATTTGATACTTCATTATCTTTTGATAATTATTTTCTGAAGGTATTTATAATTGTAGAATGCATCCATCATCATTTTAAAATTACTGTTTTATCCACACTTAATGGTTTACTTTTAAAGCAACTTGGCTTGAAGAAAAACGGCAATCATTGCTTTTTTGCAATAGGATAAACCATATCATGAGTGGCTGAGACTAGAAAATAACACATACTTCCTGTAAACATTTAAACATTTCTGGAATCACTTACTTTATTTATAAAATTTATTAATTATAGTGACTACTTTAAAGCTATTTTTAAAGTATTAAATAAGCATTCATGTAAAACTTTCAGGAGTAACTGACACATAATAACCATTCAAGGCCGGGCGCAGTGGCTCAAGCCTGTAATCCCAGCACTTTGGGAGGCCGAGGCGGGTGGATCACAAGGTCGAGAGATCGAGACCATCCTGGTCAACATGGTGAAACCCCGTATCTACTAAAAATACAAAAAATTAGCTGGGCATGGTGGCGCGTGCCTATAATCCCAGCTACTCAGGAGGCTGAGGCAGAAGAATTGCCTGAACCCAGGAGGCGGAGGTTGCGGTGAGCTGAGATCGCACCATTGCACTCCAGCCTGGGTAACAAGAGCGAAACTCCGTCTAAAAAAAAAAATTAAAAAAAAATTAAAAAAATAACCATTCAATATATATTATTGATAATGATGATGATGATAATCAAGAAAAAGCAAACAATATCCTTAAATCCATAAAGGCTGACAGAACAAACCCAGGAAGAAAGTGCTAAACAAAAATATTAAATAAAACTTTGTACCAAAGACTGAAAACTTCTACTTCAAGCATCAGATGTTCCTTATCAGAAATGAGAATATTTATACAGTGTTATGCTGGTCAAATAGAAAGTCTACATATTCTTAAATATGCAAAAAAGCAGGTTACAAAACAACATATACCTTCTGAGGCAATTTCTTTGTGTGTGTACACGCACACACAAATACAGAAATGCATACATACTAACAAATAAAATTATAATTTAATATGATTAAGCTTCCATTATGTTAGAGGAACTATGTGGGTTTTCTTAGGAAAGGGGTCTTTAATTTGTATTTTCTGACTTTTAGGTAATATGTGTATAAGGCTTTTGTAATAAGAATATATAAAAGATCCTTTCTTTTAAAAAGTTGCATATGGAATATCTATAGCGATAAGGTCATATAAGAAAGCATTTGATAAACAGACCTCAGACCTATGCTAGACACTGCAAAATCAAACATACCATTGGCATGTAGTTTGAAACAATCTCTCTATACCATAGTGCTATTTTTTTATTTTAAAATCTCCCTCTATTACCCCCATTCCATTATGTATCCTCTATGTGACTTGCATAAAATGTTTCTCTCTCAATAAATTTTAAAAGAGGGATCACATTCCATTTATCTTTAAACTGACCAATGATAATAAGGCAGAATCTGGTATATCGTACTGGTTTAATACATTATGAAATTTTGTAAATATAATCGATGTAGTAAACCATCCTGTTTAATGACCAAACTATATTGGAATACATAGATACATCCAGAGGCAGTTTTATTATGAGCCAGATATTCTATGTTTGATATTTTTTCTTTTGATTAAGAAACCAATGAACTGGTTTTTTGTCCTCTCAGAATTAAACTAAAGAACAAACACCTAATGGAAAAGAGAAAATACACACAACCTACTAAAGACTCCCAGGACAACAAGAGCTTATGAAGTTTTGGAATGTATTACTGTATCTAATGGACAGCTGTCAATCAAGAGAGGGTTTGGCAGTCAGGAATCACAGAAAATATTTAGTGATAGAGGGAAATATTAATTTTCTAGAGAAGAAGGAACTTTGGTCATTGAACTATGAGAACTCTCATCTAATTGGTAAGGGCATTTCTGTGATAAAATGAATATATTAATCTATCTTATCTGCTACATTGAACATTTCAGTTCAATTAAATTTCCTTGCCATCATTTCATGCTCACCAAGCAACTTCATGAATGATTTAATTATAATTGACATCTAACAGTTTCTTCCGCCGTCCTACATCTCTGGCTTTCTTTCAGAGATGTACACTTGACCCACACCTTGCTAATGAAAGCATTTCTTTACCCTTGCTGCAGTGATTGGTTCAGCGATGGGCACATAATATAAGCTTGACTAATGAAATCTATGTTCAGGACTTTGCCTAGACCCTTGGGAAAGAGGTTATCTTCTCTGCAATCATTGACTGCATAGTGAATGTGAACCTAGAGTTGCCAGTAGTCACTCTTGCCTGATAATGAAACCAACTCAGATGAAGAGAGAATGGTTTATTTAGTGCTGAGGATATTATTTGAGGCACTGGACCCAACCCTGAAACTTTAGCACATGTTAGCAAATAGATTCTCTATCTTTGATAAAGAATATCTCCACTTCCAGATCTGTGCTCATTTCTAGATCTATATCTATTGATTCTTTATAATTATCCCTAACTTTCAGATGAGAACAGTAACATGAGGAAACAATTCTGTGTTTTCAAGAATGTTTAAGAGATACTTTCCATTATGTTATCCATGGTCACATATATAAGTATCCTTATAGAATTTTAATGCTAGGGTCAAAGAAGTTTCTTTTTCAAGACCAAGTTTTGTATTTCATTCTGTGTGGTAATAAGATAAATATAACACAATTTAGTTCCCTTTTTCCCTTGGCTACCAGGCTGCTCAGAACCAAATTTCATGTTCAAACTGTGGTATTAATCAATACATCTATGGGTTCTCAACATATATATCTCTTCCTTCTAATAGATTTTGCTTTTCCTTATAGCAATTTTAATTGGCCTAGTTTATAGATAATATTGTAAATCTCTCTGCATATATTTTAAGGTCAACGAAGCATAATATATTCAGAAAACATTAACTCTAGGGTTTCCTTTAGCTCTGGAATTGCTGATAATGTATTCCAAATGCATAGAAAATCTCACCTTGACCAGTGATTTTCTTGACTGAGAGAGAATTATTGAATGCTAGATGTTAAAAGGATTTTAGAGGTCATCTGTTCTAAATATATTTATTTTGCATGTAAAGATTAAATTATTTGCTCAAGATTACATAGCTAGACATGAGCAGATTAGGGATTAGCACCCAGATCATGTCAATGCTAATTTCCAATCTACATTTTTTAATAAACTCTAGTAAATCTAAAATCAAAAAGAACTGTCATACTCAAAATCGAAAATAAATTTAATAGAAAATTTCAGTTAGAAAACCTACTTCTTGTCTCAGTTTCCTATCAGTAAACACTAGTATTCCTGAAAATAAAGCTGTATTTTCTTTCCAAATTGCCTATGACTTACTTCATGTCTTATAATGCATAAATACATTTTAATCAAAGCATCAATAGCTTAGGCCATTATATTGTATCAGCCTCCTTTTTAAATAATGGGGTTTCTTTTGTTTGTTTATAAAGATTCCTTGACCCCTGATGGCTAAAATTCATGTTGTTTCTGTTGCCCTTATCTTTCTATTGCAAGCGTGAACTGACTCGTAACATCCTGTCAAGTGCATTAGTATGCCCTCACCTCAAAGAACTCTGATGACTGCTCAGCATAATGAGAAGCAGGGTGTCTGGCCCTGGAGAGTTAATTGGAGTTGGCCGACCAAAATTTTGAAGCTTTGTTTCCTGACCTTTTCTTAAATAAACACACATCTTAAGCCCACAGAGGAAAGGTGTGGTTGGGGGAAGGGCGTGCAACAACCTGCTACTGAACTGTTGGCTGTTCTTCTTGAGTATAATTATATCTTCTTCCCTTCAGTTTACACATGATTTCCAAGGCTCAGCTGGTTATATCATTCTTGCTATGTTACATAAAACTTAAGTTGAATTAACAGTCTCCCCATCTTGATGATAATCTGAGGCACAGAACTAAGAGAAAAAAAGGAAATAGGCAGAAAAAGCCTTTTGAGTCTATGCCTTTTGTAAACATCTACCTCTTCCTCCAACCATACTGCTCATTAATATTAGCTAAAATGCAAGATTAGCCCTCAGTCCTAAACTAATCCCACATTTCTGGGCTTCTTACTCCCTCTTTCTGCAACCCTTACACTACTATCAGCCTTCTTTTCATACAATGAAGGAAAAAGTACTAGCCTTTATTGAGCACTTCCTTTATAGGCACTCTGCTAGGCATGCTCACATACATGTCATTAATTCTCTCATTACCTTTGCCTAGTAAAAATGATTAACTTTCTTACCAAAGACTGAAAAACATCATCTTCCTAGAGAGTATAAATGGCTTGTTACCCAGTAAATGGTACTGAAATCCATAGTCTGAATCTACATCCTCTACTCTCATCATTTTATCATGCTGTCTTTCCTAGCAAACTGTCATATTAAGGGATTAAATGTCACCATCCCAATGAAAACTGGTGGGAAAATAAGTCAAGGATAAAGGTGAATTTTAAGATAATGCAATACTTTGGTAGAACAGATTACTTTGGAAGAGGATTTCTTCTCCAACATTCTTTATATCACACAACCAATTACTCTGCTTACTCATAAGAACAGAGTAGCTTGGTGATGCTTTGAAATAGCATTTCAAACTAATGCAAAGAATACATTGTTGGGATTCTGCCCCATTGGACCTTGAATAATACAATGTACTGTGAACAGCAGTTTAAGTATTTCAAGCACATATGGCCCATGCCTACCTTTCATTCTTTAAAATATAGACAGGTAGGCATGCATGCATGCACACAAACCCAGCCCACGATCATATATATACTTTGAGGGTCTGATCATTGTCAGGAAATCAAACATTGGGTTCTAATGCTATGAGACAGGCTAATCAAAGACCTGGCTCTAATAGCTGTGTCAAGAATAGTTCAAGGTTATGGAAAGTGAAGGCAAATACATTCTGCACATACTGTCAGGAGAAAACCAGCATGACATGCTGGTAGGTTTTACGTACCCCCAATCTCCCACCTCCACTTTCAACGGCCTTCTTAGTTGATTCTTAAAATCTCTACATACGTTCCAACAAATTCTGACTCTAATCAGTTTTCATTTACAATTTGGAAAATAAAAATTTTACAGACTGGATCTCTCTCTCTCTCTCACACACACACACACGCACACACAGTCTAAGTAATCATTTTCATTTCTTGTCCTGAAATGGTTATTTTTCATGGAGGCATGTACACTTTATTGTCAGATAATCACTGAAATGAATGTTTTCTTAAGAGCAAGACTTTTTTTTTTGTCTCTAGGTCTTCAGAATATTGTAAGCCACCTGAAACATAGTGGGAGTTCAATTAATATTTGTGGGAAAAATGAAATTAATATATTGGGAAAGTATCAGAAAACATACAAAGTGAAATTTTGCACATAGGATTATAAAATGGGAAGAAAAAATAGAAAGAATGAACAGCTTGCTTTTAAATAGAATCATGGTTTAGAACACAAGCTTTAGAGTTCCGTAACAAATGCGTGTAGTGCCCCATGCCACAGCCTCTTGGCCCATCTTTACTTTCAGTTGCTTTCATGGTACACAGTTCCACAGGTGTTCAGACAACTTTCTGCAGGCAGGTGTCCTACCTCAAGCCTGTAAAGCTTAAGTTCTTTCTGCTTTATGCCCCAAGAACTTCTCTTATGCCTCTGGAGCCAATTTGTTCCTAGAAAAACTGCAGCCCAGAAATGCAGTTGAGTTAATGCTCCCAGGGACAACCCTTAACTACTGGAGCATAAAAGTCAATCTATTTTCTAGCTATCTTTTCAGCTAGATTATTCTGGAAGGTATTTTGTATGCTTCTCAGGAGGTTTCAGTATAACTGAGCCCCTGTTGCTCACAGTAGTGACTTAAAAATGCACTCCTGTGTCAGCTTTTTCTTCTTTCTTGTCTTACTCTTTCTACTGTCTTACTTTGCTTTTTAAAATCATATACCAAATGAGTTACCATAATCCAAGTCTTTTGCACAGGCTCTGCTATAAGGGGAACTTACATTTATGTAGATCACAACGTAAATTATGATTCTACTGCTTATTAGCTATGTGGTCTTGAACAACTTACTAAACTTCTCTGAGTACCAGTTTCTCTAACTGTTAATGGGTATAATAGTGTTTTACCCATATAGTTGTTGAAAAATTTCAATGCAATAATACATGTAAAATGCTTAGCATAGTGTCTAGCCTATAGAGATCAATAAACTGATTATTACAAATACAATTATGCATTTAACTAAGTTGTTCATAAATGGGTTGAATCTGCAGTAGTCTCATAGCACACACTTAACCAGCTGCTAACTATTCTAGATTGGACGAATTCCCTATTCCCCCAGATTACTTCTACCCTGCCTTTCAAAGGATGACTAGCACAAAGGGTGTACTAAGGATTTGGTGCATATTTAATATTTAACCGCTTCTTATATATCTAATAAAGATGGCTGATTAACACATATTCACAAGTAAAGCATTTTGTATTAAAATCTGATTGGTAGTTAGTAACCACACTGATTATGGTAGCATATATAAGGGGAATAAGACTGAATGGGAAGACTGGACTGGGACAATTCCCTATAACAAACCAGTCAGAAAGGCTCCTCAAGTGGTGGGATTGGTATTTCTAGCCTAAGGAGCAATAAATCATAACAAGTCTTTCATTTAATGCATTATCACATAACATGTAAGTGTCAGGTATCAGAATCTCAAGAGAGAACCCTTACCACACTCTCCCATCATAGGAGAAATTTTTGTCATTCTGCAAATTTAGTTAAAAAATGGTTCTGTTTTTTCCTTGTGAGCAACCTATTCAGATTCTGATCCAGGACATGTTATAAAAATTGTAAGTTCCATTCATTGAACAAACTGTGTGGTAAATGGCAATATTAGACTCAAAAAGCAGAAATAATTAACAAAGGATATGAGACAGAATTTGAACAATTCACAAAACATCACAGGCATTCACACAAAGAACAGCATTTTTTCAGTCTGTGGCAAATGGAACCACATGTGGGACAATAGGTAGATCAAGGCAGTGCTTCCCAACCACCTTCACATGATGGCCCACATAAAAATGTGAATATTTGTGTTGCACTACAGGGGAATAATCTCATTTAACCTTCTGTCCTCTTACCCAGGTCGTCCTCTATTAAAACAACAACAAAAAAAAAATCAAGCAAAAGCAAAACAAGTCGACCAAATCTTCAAAAATACGTCCCTCTCCTAAAGAGATTTGCCAAGAATTTAAAAAAGCAAGTCCTTTTCTATTTATCAATGCTCAATCTGAACACAAGCATATTTACAAATACACTCATAAAAATCCTCTCCCATTGGAGTACAGCTTTTCTCCTCATTTTGAAATAGGCACATACAAGGGTGAAAAGATTCTTTTCCAGTTTCAGAGAGGAAGGCCAGTTTTAATGCATGTGGTAGGCAGAATAATGGTCTCCCAGAGATGTCAATACTTGAATCCCCAGAACCCGTGAATATGATAAATTACATGGCAAAGCAAAACTAAGGTAATGGATGGAATTTAGGTTGCTATTAAGTTTTTCACTTTAAGATAAGGAGATTATGCTGGATTATCTGGGTGGGCCCAATGTAACTGCAAGGGCTGTTAAATGTGAAACAGCAAGGCAGAAGTGTCAGTTTCAGAGTAATGCAATGTGAGAAAGACTTGAACAGCTATTGCTGGCTTTGATAAAGGAGTGAGGCCATGAGCTAAGAAATGTGGCCAGGCCTTCAGAAGCTGGAAAAGACAAGAAAACAGATGTTCTCTAGAGCCTCCAGAAAAGAACACAGACTTATTCTACCCTCTCATCCCGTATGTGGTTCCATGTACCACAGATCTTGATTTTAGCCTAGTGAGCTGCATTTCAGACTCCCAATGTACAGAACTATAAGATAGTTTGTGTTGTGTTAAACTACTAAATGTATGATTATCTGTTGCAGCTAATACCAACAGAAAACTAGTATCATCAACAAAAGCACGAAATAATTCACTCTTTAAGACTAAATGAAACAGACTATCTTGTGGTTACTTTCTAGTTATTCCTAACCAATTATTATCATATTTCCAAGAAGAAGTCCTCTCTGAGTTTTATAACACTTATACAGTGCTATCAAAAAGTCATGAGAGAAAAAAAAATTAGAGCTTCTTTTTCACAAAAATATTTTTCTCAACAGCTTATCACATTTTTTAATACTACCTATACAAAAGTCTTTTGAGATGAAGAAGGCCTGTGCTCCAACACAGAGGTAATCTGAGAAAATACAAGTTAACATCATGTTTTTCAAAATGAGATTTGCATATCATCATAATTCTAGTGTTAGAAAGCATAAAACCACAGCAAAAAATGCATTGGATCTTCCTAGGGTATCAATTTTACTTTAAAATTGGTAAAGAGTTAAAATGGTTTCTATAGTAAAACACACTTGAACATGTTGAGAAATAAGTTGGATTTTTGAATATTTTTCAGAGTAGACAGAAAACATCAAAGAAATAGCTCACCAGTAAAGTTTTATTTTGTTTTGTTTTCCAGAAAACCTCCCACAGACTCTGTGGTGAACTGACTTTTCCTTTAAACAACTTTGAGAACTACTGAATTAAATGATTATCTGCTATATTCAACTTTTCTCATGTGTGTAGGCTTGCTGTCATCAAACAGACTGCAAGCTCTTTGAGGGCAAGTACTTAGTCTTCTATTTTTTTTTAACACTCCTATTAGGGTTTCTTATATGAACACTCCATGTCAAAGTTGCTTTTCTGAATCCTTAATTCTTTTCAGTAGCTTCTGCTTTTCAAGGTGAATACTAATCCTACTGGATAGATGGCAAGCCACAGACTTAACAACTTTCCTTACATTATAGATAGTGATGGGGACAGACTACTAGCTAGTCTGGATGTTTTTGCAAAATCTGCTTCTGGGAGCTCTTAGGTAGCCCACGAGACTAACACAAAATAAGACAGAAAGCATATTTCAAGACAGGATGTTCCACATGACCCTATGAAAGTTTTCCACAAGGACAGGAAATGCTGTTCTTTGTTTCTACTTTGGCTTACTCTGTCTCTTCACTCCAGACTGGTCTCAGAATTCACAAGGAAAAGCAAAAATAGTCAAGAAATGTTTGGAAGAGTACTACAGCACTCTAATTTTTTGACAGTGGAAAGTTTTCCATTTGTTAGCACGTTGCAATTCTCATATTCTATACCTTACCCTGCATTTTTTACTGAGTGTTGCTGACATGGCCTCTCAGCAGAATGAAACTTAATTATTTTCCCCACTGTAGAGTCAAAAGAGCTTCCCTTTATTGAGGCTTGCAACATGAAGCCAAAATAAAACACCTAATAAAAAAATGTCAGTAATCTGGCTGTTCTGCCACATGACACATAAATAAAATATGCTAACTCTATCCATGCTATCTATCCACCTATATGTCTGTGTGCGAATATATATACATGCATGTGTGTGTGTGTGTGTGTGTGTATATATATATATATATGTATATATATATATATACACACATACATAAACTATGTACAGTACTGAATACTTGACGCGCAATGGGCATTATGTAAGCATATCCTTAAACACTCCTTTGGTCAGCCAGAGTTAGATCACAAAAAGTTATGATCTATGAAATTGTCTTCCCACACTCCACCAATTTTTTTGATACCTCATTAACTACTTGTGTCCTGAGTATCCAGTTCATGACCTTTCCCACTGTCTTTCTTCTAATCTCACATGTCTTTGCTTGCCTTCAACTGATCCATCTGTGCTTTCCTTTGCAAATCAGGTTCTCTGGAAAGTGAACTTAGAGATAAACATTACCTCACAGTAAGTATTTAAGAGAGTGCTCTCCAGATCAATGCCTGTGGAAATGAGTAGAAGAAAACAAGGTTAGAAGGAAAACCCCAGCTGCCATACAATTCCAACAAAGATTTCAGTGGTCCCACTGAGATGGACTTCAGAATTGGCTCAGGGTGGGACAAGAAGCCTTTATAACTTTTGTCAATCAGTTCTTGATATGAGCTGCTCCTTAAGTGAGGCATTTTTCTTACTTATTCCTAGCAACTAAGGGAATAATTCCTTCATTCCTGAGAAGGATCTGAGTGGTACAGCACCGTGTCTACTACACACTCCATCAGAGACCATAATATTGAGAATTGTAATTAATACAGGTTCCTGATAAATATTAGTGTCACCAGATACAGTTAAAATATTTTTCCTTGAGGTAGCTCTTAAGAAATATTATTTCTGTGGAATCTGTGGTGATATCCCCTTTATCGTTTTTTATTGCATCAATTTGGTTATTCTCTCTTTTCTTTTTTATTAATCTGGCTAGTGGTCTGTCTATTTTGTTGATCTTTTCAAAGAACCAGCTCCTGGATTTATTGATTTTTTTGAAGAGTTTTTTGTGTCTCTATTTCCTTCAGTTCTGCTCTGATCTTAGTTATTTCCTGTCTTCTGCTAGGTTTTGAGTTTTTTTGATCTTGCTCCTCTAGCTCTTTCAATTTTGATGATAGGGTGTCAATTTTAGATCTCTCCTTTCTTCTCATGTGGGCACTCATTGCTATATATTTTCCTCTAGAGACTGCTTTAAATGTGTCCCAGAGATTCTGGTATGTTGTGTCTTCGTTCTCATTGGTTTCGAAGAACATCTTTATTTCTGCCTTCATTTCATTGTTTATGAAAAAATGCTCATCATCACTGGTCATCAGAGAAATGCAAATCAAAACCACATTGAGATACCATCTCACACCAATTAGAATGGCGATCATTAAAAAATCGGGAAACAACAGATGCTGGAGAGGATGTGGAGAAATAGGAACACTTTTACACTGTTGGTGGGAATGTAAATTAATTCAACCATTGTGGAAGACAGTGTGGCGATTCCTCAAGGACCTAAAAATAGAAATCCCATTTGACCCAGCAATCCCATTACTGGGTATATATCCAAAGGATTATAAATCATTCTACTACAAGGACACGTGCACACGAATGTTCATTGCAGCACTGTTTACAATAGCAAAGACCTGGAACCAACCCAAATGCCCAACGATGATAGACTGGATAGGGAAAATGTGGTACATATACACCATGGAATATTACGCAGCCATCAAAAACGATGAGTTCACGTCCTTTGTAGGGACATGAATGAACCTGGAAACCATCATTCTCAGCAAACTGACACAAGAGCAGAAAATCAAACACCGTATATTCTCACTCATAGGTGGGTGTTGAACAATGAGAACACATGGACACAGGGAGGGGAGCACTACACACTGGGGTCCGTTGGGGGGAAATGGGGGAGGGGCGGGGGGGTGGGGAGGTGGGAAGAGATAGCATGGGGAGAAATGACAGATACAGGTGAGGGGACGGAAGGCAGCAAACCACACTGCCAAGTGTGTACCTATGCAACAATCTTGCATGTTCATCACATGTACCCCAAAACCTAAAATGCAGTAAACAAAAAAAAAAAGAAAACTGGTAAACAGAAAACAAACAAAAAAAAAGAAATATTATTAATTTGGGACATTTATAAATGGCAAACTAAAAAAAGAGATGATTCTTCAAGTCTTTTCAAACTGTTCCATCAAAGTAAATGCTCACTTTATTAATATTGATAGGCGGAATCTTAATAGTGGGTGAGTTGCTGAGTGGAAAGAACATGAGCTTTGGAGTCAAACTTGAGAATCTGATTCTCAATTTCTTCAAGTGTTATAGCAAATTAAATTATCCGAGCTTCAGTTTTCTCAGCTCTAAAATCTGGCTACTAATAGCACTTACTTCATAAGATTTTTATGATCATTAAATGATCCAGGTAGAATAGTTAATATAGTGTCTGGCTAATAAGAAGTGTGACAATAGATTGAAGAGGTTAAAAGGCCAGTTTTGAAGTCAGTTTATGGTGAATTCTGCCTGCTCTGGAACTCAGCCTTCAGGGTATTTGGCTCTCCTCTGGCCCAGGGCTGGTTCAGAAATGCTATCTAAGAGCCAAGTCCTGGAATGGAGGACACAAGAGCCTGCTTGGTGCTCTAGCCCTTTGCCTATGCTGGTACCTAAGGTGCATAACAAAATCTCCTTCACTTTTCCCCCTGCTTTTCTCAAGCAGAAGGAGTTTTGCCCCATAGCCAGCATAGCTGGTTATGTGCTTAATCTCACCTAAAGCCAGCAAGTCTCAGAGGCTCACTCAAAGCCCTCAATGGAGGAACCTGGGTATTGCTGCTGGTTATTTAGGGCCCAAGGGCTCTTCAGTTAGCAGGTGATAAATACTGCCAGGATTGGGTCCTTTCCATCAAGGCAGCAGGTTCCTTTCTGTCCCAGAGTTTGTTTAGATATGTTGTCTGGGAGCTAGGGCCTGAAACAGTGTCCTCAGGACTCTTATCAGTGCCCTTTCTTGGTGTAGGTGAGCTGTGATCCCAAATATAAGACAAAGTCCTCCCCACTCTTCCATCTCCTCTCCTCAAGCAAAAGGAAGGGATCTCTTTTGCAGTTGCAAGCTGTGAAGCCTGGAGTTAGGGGAGGGATGATGCCAGCACTCCCTTGGCCGACCCCCACTGGTGTCTCAGTATGCTACATGCTCCCCCAGTCCATTGTCTCTGGGCCTAATTAAGCCCTAGGATTCATCTAAGAGTTGCAGTCCTTCTGGCCTAGACTGACTTTTAAGTTTATTTGGAGACACAGTGTTGTAAGCCTTGGTGGATGAGGTTTGCAGGCACTTAAGTTTGAATTGCTGGGCTCAGTGATTCCTGTCTGGATTGGGCTGCTTTAAATGCTCCCTCTGTGGGCAAGCATCAGCTGTTTGGTTTGGTTTTCCATTCTGCTCTAATGGGACAGTGCGGAGTTCACTGTCTTCACATTTGCTTTGTTCTCTCTTCCCCAGTGCCCAGAGATGCTTTTGGCACCTTGCTGCTGCTGCTGCTGCTATGGTTGAGGAGGGTTTGTGTCAACAATTCCAGACTGTTTTGTTTTTCTATCTTCAGTTCCTCTTTTAGCAATATAAATTTTAAACCAGGTACTACAAATGTTCAGCCGATTTTTGGTTCTTATGAAGACGTTTGTTCTTTGTAGACAGTTGTTAACTTGCTGTTTTTGTGTGAGGGAAAATGTTGGAGACTTTATTTCACCACCTTGCATCTATGATTTCTTTCAGCAATGTTTTATAGTTCTACTTGCACAGATCTTTCCCCTTCTTGGTTAAGTATATTCCTAGGTATTTTTGTTTTGTTTTGTTTTGCAGCTATTTTAAAAGGAATTGTATTCCTGATTTGATTTTCAGCTTTTTTGTTGTTGGTATATAGCAGTGTTACTGATTTGTGTACATTGACTTTGTAAACTGACACTTTGTGGAATTTATCAAATATGATAGTATTGTAGATGAGTCTTTGGGGTTTTCTATGTATGCAATCATTGGCAAACATTGATAGTTTGAGTTTCTCTTTTCCAATTTGGATGACCTTTATTTCTTTTTCTGGATTACTTGCTCTGGCAGCAACTTCCAGTACTACACTGAACAGAAGTGGTTTAAGTGGGCATCCTTGTCCTATTCCAGTTTTGAGGAGAAGTGCTTTCAACGTATCCTCATTCAGTATGATGATGGCTGTGGGTTTGTCACATATGTCTTTTACCATTTTTGAGGTATCGTTTTGAGGTATGCCCCTTCTATGCATAGTTTGTTGATGATTTATATCATAAATGGAAGCTGGATTTTATCAAATAATTTTTCTGCATCTATTGAGACAATCATATAGTTTCTTTAAAATTAAGTTTATGTGATGTAGTGCATTTATTGACTTGTGTATGTTAAAACATCCCTGCATCCCTGGATAGAAATTTGATAATGGTGAATCACCTTTTTGATGTGCTGTTTGATTCTGTTTGCTTGTATTTTGTTGAGGATTTTTGCATCTATGTTGATCGAGGAGAATACTTTTCTGTACTTTTTTGTTGTTATGCCCTTTCCTGGTTTGGGTATGGGGGTGATACTGACTGCATAGGATGAGTTAGAGGATATTCCCTCTTTCTCAATCTCTTGGAATAATTTCAGTAGGATTGGTACCAATTCTTCTTTGAATGTCTGGCAAAATCCCATGGCAAATCCATCTGGCCCCTGGCTCTTTTGTTGGTAACATTCTTTATTACTAATTCAATCTCATTGCTTGTTAGTGATCTGTTGAGGGTTTCTGTTTCTTCTTGATTTAATCTAGAAGGGTTTTATGTTTCCAGGAATTTATCCATTTCCCCTAGATTTTCTAGTTTGTGTACATAGAAGGGTTTATAGTTGTCTTTAATGACTTTTTGTATTTCTGTGGTGTTGGTTGTAATGTGTTTGAATCTTCTTTCTTGGTTAATCTAGGTACTTGTCTATCCATTTGCTTATCTTTCCTAACAATCAACTTTTTTGCTTTACTGATCTTTTGTATTGCTTTTCATTTCAAATTCATGTAGGTCTGCTCTGTTGCATTTTTATTTCTTCTGCTAGCTTTGGGCTTGTACTTATTTCTCTAGTTCCTTGAGATATAATGTACTATGTGTGAACAAGTTCACTGTCTCCTATGGGGTTTTAATAGGAAAGGTCTCTTGAAGATTATCTTGTTCCCTCATGGTATGCATTAACTAATTAATCAATTTATTTACTTTCCCCAGTATTTTATTCACTGGGCTGAATGGTTGAAGTTTCAGTCCAGTAGGTGAGGTATTCCTAGGTAGAAACTGATTGTGACTAAAGAAGGTGTGTAAATGCAATACCTTATGGTGAGTAGAGGTCCCAGACTTGACAGAGATCACTGGGGGAGCTCTCAGTGAAATCACTGAGGTTTGATCAGGGGGAAAGGTGAGAGCTACCTCAGCTCCCCTAACAGACTAGCAGGAAAGCAATCTACCTCCCAGTTACATTCCTGACCCAGTTTTCTGGCTATTTAGATCAGAGAGGTACTTCTTTTCATCTGGAGGAATGTTGATGTTCCAAGTAGAGAGTAATTGTGACTCTACTCTTCATGCAAGCCTGAATCTAAAGGGCACTATTTCTGTGGGGATGCAGTCACCCTGAAGTGCTTCAGAAAGGCTGTCTATAGGTGCACCCATGCTGACCTTCATGGGAGAAGACCCAGCTGTCTGGAGCACTGGGCGAGGGAGAAAAAGACAACCCCTTCTGCAAGACCTTTCACAAGCACCAGGACTGCCTGCCTGTTATTATGAAGCTGCAGATTGTTCCTGCTGAACCCTGCAATACACCTGCTCCTCTGCTGAAAGAAATTTCCTACCAACACAAAGTTCTGAGACTTGGAAGAAGTAGGAAAATAATACAGGTTGCTGTGGGTTCATATTTGGTAAGCTGCTTTCACTATTATTTATCTTTTCTCAAAAGTATGTCATGTAAGTTTCAGATGTGTTATTCAAAACATAATGTTCTTAAGTATAGTTTTAAAATATTAGTAGCTACTCTTTGTTGAATACCTACTTTGTATTAAACTGAATGCTATATGCTTTTCCTTAATAAACTCTCTTATTTATAAGTGCTCTGCAGATACTTTGTATCTAGTGTCTTTGTACATGAAGAGAAATTAAGATTCACAAAGATTGCTTCTTGGCTAAGCTTCCCAACCAGAACTGTTCCCCCACCAGAACTGCTCCCCCAGTGAATGGTGGCTGGAATTCAAACCCAAGGTTCTCTAGGTCTTAAACTGATACTTTTTCCATTTCCCCTATATAATGTTATCTTTTCCCTGTTAATTTCCTGGGAACCAATTATTCTTCCAAATAGACTACAGTTAATAGAAAATTTTTTTAAAAGTTCTGAGACTAAGGCCTATTGTCCAGATTCCTTTGTCCCAGGGGGTTGTTCCCATGATATCCTATACTACCCCTTCAACTAGGAGCCAGAACCTCTCAAAGTAAGATTACTGTGAATGCTGCTGCTCCTCTGGGTCTAGCCACCTGGTGGGGCTGCCACACTCCAGGCTGGTGCTGAGGAATGTCTACAAGGAACCCAGAGATGTAACTTGTCCTCAAGTCTCCCAGGAACAGGTACCAGCAACAGCTTTGATGGGGGTGACAGGAGAGTTACATAGACTCTATGAGATTCCTTGGTTATACATAGCCTTACTGTGCTGGCTTTCTCAAATGCCAGTTGTAGTAGGAATGGACTGGTCACATGGACAGTCTCAAGTCCTCTTATTAGCCAAGGTGCTGTAGTCAATGGTGATGGCTAAGATCATGCACAGGTTTTGTGTTATTCTACCTGAAGATACTATAACAGACTTTGTCATTAGGCTTACAGCCAGGAGGTGGCACTTGAAAAAGAGCACCAGCTACAGTGGTAGCTGTAGGATTTGTGCTTGCCTTATGTTACTCAGGGGAGATACTCTGATATGTCAGGCAATGGGTGTGGCCATGGAGATCCCAAAAGTTTCTGTCCTTTGTGTTAAGTTACCAGGAATGGAAGAGGGGAAAAGCCTTTTGGGGGCTGGGTCAGGCTGGTCCACATTCTGAATCTCCATATGCGGGGCAAGTAGAGGTGCCAGTGGGTATTCGGGCTTAGGGTGTTGTGGGTTGTCCTCTGGCTGTTGGAGTAATGATCCAGGATGGAGCACAGCTGCCTCTGTTACATAGAAGACTTTACACAAAAAGCGGAGAGTAGCCGGCAGCAACAAACCTTGCTCAGCTCCCATGCACTTGGCGAAGAATATCACACATCTGCAGTGTTCCACTAGCAGCAGCTCACCAAGTTTCTGGCAGTCTGAACTCACAACTCAAAACTATCCCAGGACATAAGCCTTCTCTACAGAGAGAGCAACCACAGCCTTCAAGCCATGTCCCTTCCAATCAGTCTGCAAAGCCAGGGACACCAGCTTCTGTACTGGCTTCAGCACACTCCCCATTCTCCTCACAGTCCTGGCAAGGGGAGTTCATCCTCACTTAAGATTATATTGTGAATTGCACTTGACATCTCTTCTCAACATGCAACCACAGCCTGAATTCACTGGCAGACTTCTGTGAAGTCCTCTATGAGGTAGGATCAGGAATGCTGGAGACTGGGAATGCATGGACGGCTCTTCCCACTGCTGTTCCTACTTTCATATTTCCTAGTGCTCCGCAAATCAGTTCCAGGGTTGGGTAGTGTTAAGGCCATACCCCATGGCCTGGATTCCTAGGTTCCCAAGTAGATATGCATATTTTGGAGGTAGATTATCACCCTCTCCCATTCTGGGGTCTTACAGTTTTACCACTGGGATCATGGTATGGATTGCAGCCTGCCACTTCTTTCAAAGGGTCTGTGATTTCTTTCAATTTTCCTGTCAGGTCCCTTAATTGCTTCTTAGACAAAAGTTCACACTGTGAATCTCAACACACTATTTTGTCTATCCAAGTGGGAGGGGCATGCTAACAATGCCTCCAATCTGCCATCTTTGGGGAAAAAATGTTTGGCTAAAATTTTAGTAGCTAAAATATCAAAGTGAGCTTGCAGTAAGCCACCTGGTTCGATTAGCTTTGAATCTCTTAACAAAACCATCAATGGCCTTGTGAGGTACATCAGAATGTTACAATTCCTGGGTCTCTAGATCATCAATCAACCAAAATGGGCTTCATTTCTCCAAAATCAGTAGAGAATCAGGGTTTTTTTTTTCACCTCAGTAAAAGTAGAACTGATCTTGTGAGACATTTATTGATTAAAGTATCATCATCCCAAGATCAAATATGTCCCAATCGTACCATACGTTATCATTAACAGAGGTCAACTGATCAAGAATCTATGAAGCAAACAGAGATATCTAATCAGAAGTCATGTACTTGAATGAAGTTTTCTCAAGAATAAAAATGGTTGGAGGCGTTCTATCACCAAACCTGAAACGTTTCCCCATTCCACTAAGATCAGAAACTGAGCCATTGCTGACTGGTGTATGCTAATTACAAATATCTATCCATGCAAGAAAATGTATTCATGAATAAGAATAAATTTTTACTTGATGCTTTTTAGAAAAATTATAATTCAATGTTCATTTGTATTTTGTCCTTAATCTTTCCTGAGTTCCACCTTCATGAATATTCTATTTTGTCTCAATGAATCTATAAATTAATTGACCACTATGCACCCCATAAGGATTCAGTAAATATCATCAGTGGATAGTACAAAGTCTGGAACACAGTAAGTTTCAATAAATTTCATTAATTAATGATGCTGGTCATGATACTGTTGGCTAATGAAAGACTAGAAAAATGGAAAGAAGAAATGGCCTACATAAGCTCCAAAATTTGACAAAATATCTTTGTACTTTATTTTATAATTATAGTTAAATTAATCTAAATCAAACTAAAATTACATAACATTTGTAGTTTACAAAATAACTTAATTACATAGTATTTCATCTATTTAACCATATTACTAAAACTATTTAAGATAATTTTTATCATCCCTATTTTAAAGATAAGGGAGGTGGATAAAGATTCATTCTCTATGACCACATAGTAATGAATTCATGGCAATACACTCCAAATTGATGTCTACATTTACTAAATCCTTACCAAAATCCCAAACTGCATTTTTGCAAAAATTGACAAGCTGATCTCGAAATTCATATGGAATTGCAAGGGACCCAGAAGCAATCTTGAAAAAGAGGAGCAAAATTAAAAACTCAAACTTCCTGATTTCAAACATCACTACAGGCCTGTAGTAATCAAAACAGAATGGAACTAGTGTATATAGATATGAACAACAAGAAAATAAAATGGAGAGTCTAGAAATTAAACTGTAGAGTTAGAATCAATTGATTTTTGACAAGTTTGCCAAGAACATTCAATGGAAAAACTAGTTGTTTTTTTTTTTTAAACAAATTGCTCTGGGACAACTAGGTATCCACATATAAAAGAAACAGAGGAACTAAATAAACAAAATTAGAAATAAAAAAGGAGACATTATAGCTGATATCACAGAAATACAAAGGATCATCACAGACTATTATGAACAACTACATGCTAACAAAATGGAAAAACTGAAGAAAATGGATAAATTTCTGAAAACATACAACCTACCAAGATTGAATTAGGAAGAAACAGAAAACTTCAACAGACTCATAAAAAATAGTCAGATTGAATTGATAATAAAAATTTTCCCAACAAAGAGAAGTCCAGGACCAGGTAGCTTTTTTTCTGAATTCCAACATATTAATAAAGAAAAATTAACACCAGTTCTCAAACTATACCAAAAAAATCAAAAGGAAGGAATTCTTGCTAGCTCATTCTATGAGTCAAGATAAAACTTTTAATCAGGTTAAGCTGCTAAATATTAGGGCTATTTTTTAGAGAAGCTCAACCTTAATATCCCTAAGTAATACAATGGGAATCTTTGACTGGTCAGTAGGATTCGAGAATTTTTATGCACCATTGACTATTGTGTCTCCCATTTTTCCCCTCTTCTAATAAGAGTTTACTGCAGTTATTATTATCACTGATCTACCACTGGATATAGAGTGTGGAGGACTAGGCAGGTAACCAGTATTTCAGTTCAGGGTTTACTAAGGGAACATCAGTACCTACTAGAGAATAATGGTTGTCATTCAGAGGTCTTGGTTTTTGAATTTGATACACTATTGATTTGAGTTGCAACTATGATTTGTTCCCCCTGCTGAGAGATGAGTATATTCTAGGTTTGGGAAAAAACATGAAATTGATGTTTGGTGAGCAGAAAAGCAGACTATGGAAGAGATTCACACAGATATTCACCAATTTCATTTTTATCTTCTTGGGAACACACACTCCCTTGTATCTTGGTGGGGCCACATGACTATTCCTGGCCAATGTAATGTGGACTGAATTAATATATGTAATTTCCAAGGCTGATTCCTAAAATCTTCTCTGGCATCCTCAGGTCACTGTCTCTCACATCCATGTGACTAGAGATGAAAAACATTTGAGATGACAGAGCTCCACAATACAATAAGCTTAGGTCCTTGTGTCACTACTTGGAAAGGAGTTATCCATAAATGTGGTGTTAGAAAAAAATACGTATTGATCCACTGAGATTGAGTAATTTACCTGCTCCATCATCTACCATGAGTATGCAACAACAAATATAATTATTAAGGTGACTCAGAAAACCCTAGCCTTCAAAACATCACTGAGAGAGCATATAGGAGGATTGAGATAAACTTTGACTTCCAGATATCACTAAACTCCCTTGCTAACAGAAGCAACTCTTACCCTAATCAACTTTACCTGAAGACCCAAGTAACAGTTTCTGAAGCAGTTACATTGAAAGTTAATGTCAATCCTTCCTATTCCTCCCAGTTAAGAGCCCTTAGGACCACTGATACTTGTAACTAGAGTTAGATGGCAAAATATTCAAAGGGACAAATTTCAATTTATTATTGAATTTAAAATATTACATAGCAAAAGAATTTCAAGACTCTTGGTTATTGCAACAAATTCCTGGTGCATAGGTATGAAAATATATTCTGAGGATGAGAGATCAGAAAGAGAACATAATTTTAAACAAGGTAAATTTTAAACATAGCTGTAAATGAGTGCACTTAACAGAGATTCTGGGTTGCAGGAGCTAATTTAAAGAGCACCATCATTCTCAACAAACTGACACAAGAACAGAAAACCAAACACCGCATATTCTCACTCATAAGTGGGTATTGAACAGTGAGAAGATGTGGACACAGGGAAGGGAACATCACACACCAGGGTCTGTTGGGGTGGGGGTGTGGGGGGATAGCAGGGGGTGTGGGGAATGGGGAGGGATAACATTAAGAGAAACACCTAATGTAGGTGACGGGGGAAGGATGCAGCAAACCACCAAGGCATGTGTATACCTATGTAACAATCCTGCACGATCTGCACATGTACCCAGAACTTAAAGTATAATTTAAAAAAAAGAGCTGTATTTCTTTATGCCTGGTTGGTTGACTAAACTCAATACAGGCCTACTCTAAATGAAGTTAAGATGTGACAAATTCCTATCTATAATTTGAAGGAAAAATACACATTTTCAGAGAAGTAGGAGCATTAGAATAGAATTATCATATGTGACATGCTATCCTACCTTTTAACTATCTTAAGAGAGGGTCCAAAAGACTCTTTCTTCCTCATGACATTGAGAAATCCATTGATGAAGGGTACACCAGCATCTTTGGAAAGTGCTATAATGAGTATCCTCCCTAGCCTGAAGATAAAGGGAACAGATGCTGCAACTTAAAATGGCTCCTATTATCAACAAGGATAATGCTATCTTAAGTGGCAGATGCAAAAATGCAGCACCTGAAAACTAGAGGCAATGTATGCAAGGTTAATGAAATGAACAAGTTCAAATTTTTAATCATATTGAGTTGACCCTTAATGGGCTTTGGTAGAGGAAAACTAATTATTGAATACCTATGACAAACAGATAGGATGCCCATTAATGTGTTATTTGACTGGTAAAACTGAAAACAATTTTAACTCTGGTTTAAAGATTCTAACTTGAACCATCAAAATTATGGGTCAAAGCCCCTCATTTCAGGCCTCAGACCTAAAGCAAGTTAATAAAGTCATCATCTTTGAATGAAAGGGTGACAGCAAATCCTTGAGGAAAGTCTTTGTTATAAAATCCCTAGGACTGTGCCATTATCAGTGTTCCCAAGGAAAGCAAATACTCACACTTTCCAGGAATTATGAAATAAAGTTAATATCTGAGAACTCAGAACACTACTGTAGTTGTCTGGTCAAAAAAGAAAATTACAGGCTCAGTTGATAGATAAGAGTTTTGTATTCCAGTGACTCTCTAAACCATATTGTGATTACCATACTGTTTAATGATATGCAATCAGAATAGACATACTCCACAACAAGCAGAATCCCTGACTCAAGGGGTGGGGAATCCTTGGAAAGCCTCTGGGGTCCCTCTGCTACTAAAATAAAAAACTATTTAGGGAAATCAAAGTGGTTAATGGAACCAACAAATGTTTAAAATATGAGCATCCTCTTCTATCTTCATCCATTTCTATCTTTATGTCTTGTACAGAGTTTTACCTGTGTACAAGACAAAGCCATCTTGGAGCAAAACAATGAATTATTTTAAGCTTAATCATGTGATGACTGCAACTGCAGCCACAGTTGTAGACTAGTCAGTTTTTTAGAGCAAAGCAATATAATTTCCAACACCTGGTATAAAGCTATAGAACTGGAAAATACTTTTTCCCCTATCCCAATAACTGAAGAACAGAGGAATGTTAGCTATCACTTGGTAAGCATAGCACTAAACATTTGCCATCATGTCAGAGGTATATTAATCTACAGGTTTGCGCCATAATTTTGTCTACATGGACAGTGATCATTTTATCATCCCACAGAAAAGTATACTTGTTGGTACTAATAAAGACAGCATGATAACAAGACCAAGTGAGCAGGAAGTAGCAGCAATTATCTTAGACATCTTCATCAGATACATGTTTATCAGAATATAGAATAAATCTCATGAAAATCAGGGAGTCTAAAGCATAGATAACATTAGTGGGGTTCCAGTGGATTTGGTGATGTGATTTTCTTGCAAATAATGTGATATTCCTTCCAAAATGAATGACAAGTCACTGCACTTTACTCTCCTAAACTTTAAGAAAGGGGTATAGCACTCAATGGTACTTCCCATATATTATCCTTGGGTATGCTGCTCCAATTCACGTATCATGTAGCCTATGAGGCCTCAGATAGAGATCAAAATAATGCAAACATCTCCAGATATTACAGGCTACAGCGCTTGCAAGGAAATTTTCCAATTGGCCATTATGATACAGCTCATCCCATTCTTGAGGCGTATCAAATTGTATTAAATTTTGTACAAAGTCCAATCCCTAATAATAACATCACAGGAGAGGCTCCTAAAACTTTAAAGCAAAACTATGACTCCTCTAGTATATACTTATTCTTCTTTATGGAAACGTATTTTGGCTTACTGGTTGGCCCTGCTAGAGGCTCAAAGCCTTAAAGTATCCAAAATTTCAGTCCTACTCAATAGTCGCCTTGAAGAACAGTGAGGAAAGAAACTTCTCCCTATGGGTGTAACTTTATCAGCATTATTGTTATCCATTCTGCTTTTAAGGTGAGATTATCCGTGAAATGGATTTATATTAATTATTGAGCAGTAGATAATGGTTTGGTCATATTGTCTAGGATTTTGCCATATCATCTGAGATTGAAGTATTCGTGGACAAAGAAGTCTGGAGAAGTATGTAAAATGGCATTTTACGATTGGCAAATAATGTGAATATTTTGGTGTCCTTTACTAATAAGCCCCATAATTTCCCTCTTTATGCAAAGAAATTTCTTAATAATCCAGTGGACAAGATCACAAGTTATAAAGATAACAAACAGACTCTTTCACTGGACTCTTTCACTGGTATTGTAATACCTTCTCATGGTCATAGTAGCAGGGATGATGATTCTCTATAGTTTACATTTTTGAAATAAGAATGATTTCTGTTGTTCTTGTTTCTTTCCTGCGTCATTTTTGAATGTGAATAATTATTTCAATTTTCTTTTTTATAGTTTCTGGCTTTGAAATAAGACTCCACCTAGTTTTTCATCTGGGGCATTTCTGATATTGTTTAGATTTAATTTATCTAGTATTTATTTTTTGGTTAAGAAGTGAAGTAGAGACACACTTTATTTCTCTCACAATGGATAACTACTTGTTTCCAACACCATTTATTGTAAACTTTCTGTACTTTCCTGATGCTAACAGAGAAAGTTCTAGAATAGCATTTGCCAGCATATTCTGAGAAACGTGATAAGACTAGACACTAATATGTCTTTCAAGAAGAGATATTTTCATAGTAAAAATCATTTGAAAAACATAGAACAATTAATTATTTAAGTTTTGGACTTCTCGGATGTTATATAACCCTATTCTCATTGAGCCTTTAAAAGGGCAAGTAATCTATAGAACATACTCTGAGGAACATTGCTTTAGAGATTTACTTAGAAAACATACATTTTTTTTGTTATTTTTGTTATATATATATACATGGCTATAATTTTACATAAAAATATTTTTAATTATATTTCATTGAGTTTTATATAAAATGACATTTTATTTTTAACAGTAATTGAAATAATCAGATTTTTTTTCTTTTAAATCTATTAATATTATGACATAGGCCAGACATTTCCTAACATTGCAAAAGTAGTTGCTTTTCTAGAATGAATTCCTCTGGATCATAATGGATTACTTTTTCACACAGGTAAGATAAATTGAGTGAAATTTAATTGTGTGTGTCTGCATGTGAAAGGGAGAGAGGAGGAGAAGAAAGGGAGGTTCTTAGTATTAAAAAGTTTTCCTTCTTTAGGCCTTATGACTGTTTAAAAAATGTAGCAATTACCAATTTGTTGATACTCTGAAATGCACATGCACACAAACACCTACACATACATACATATGAACTGAATCCTGCATTTGTTTTTCTGTTATATTTTAATTGGAAATGAGAAAAACTATGACAAATTTCAAACTGAGTTCCTACCTACTCTGCTTTACAGCATCTGAAAAAGCATATGGCCCAGTCTAATCTCTCTGAAGTGCCAAATGTAACAGAATATTTAATTTATAAAAGACAACATACCTACCTTTATTAGTCCAAGTTGCTTCCATCTAAACGGCTCTTGGTAAGATGTCAAGCAGCTATACCATTGCATTCTTTCGGAAATGCTGGCAATAAATAATACTCCATGTATCAGCACTCGGCTTTGATGCTCTCTGAATGCTTTCCTTTATGCCTGTTGGTGGACAAGACAGACAAAAATCACATTCACTATTTATTAGAAATTCCTACTATCCTTTAGTTCTCTCTTGCTCAGCCCCCTCTAAATCAGTGCCACTAAAAGGGTACTCTAAAGCCGCATTCCCAACATTTTTGGCACCAGGGACAGGATTCATGAAAGAAAATTTTTCTACAGATGGAAGTGGGAATGGTTTCGGGATAAAACTGTTCTATCTCAATCATGAGGCATTAGTTAGATTCTCATAAGGAGCATGCAACCTAGATCCCTCACATATGCAGTTCGTAATAGGGTTCATTCTCCTAGGAGAATCTAATGCTACTGCTGATCTGACAGGAGGCAGAGCTCAGGCAGTAATGCCCACCTCCTGCTCTGTGGCCTGGTTCCTAACAGGTCACAGACTGGTACCAGTCCACGGCCCAGGGGTTGGAGCCCCTGGACTAGAGCACAGTTAAGTTCTCTGCTGTGTACTCCCACAGTGTATCTCACTGAGGCAAGTGGAATGTTTTTAAATGTATATACAAAAAGAATAAAAATGAAAAACAAAAACAGCCAATTTATTTCAACAGGGTTCTAATTCTAAAACCAATATTTTCTGAAAAGCCTAAGACATTTATAATTGTTTTTGCTTATAGCTACCATCCTCTGCCTTAATTACCAAAATTCAAAAACATTTTCATTGTAAATTGTCTCAAACTCAATAGTTGCACAAATGGTGAAGTCTGAAATCAAGAGTCATAGATGAGAAATTTTGATATAATTGGATGTGAAGCATTTCATCTAAGGAAAATAGCTTTACTTTAAGACACACAAATTTAATAGCACAGGATATTTTGAATTGCAAAAAGCAATCATTACAAGTATATGCAAAATTAGTTATATTTTGTCAACATACTGTAACTTCTTTTCATTCAAAAGAATTGTTTTCATTTATTTTCTGGTCTATATAATTTCCATTCAGAAAGCTGATTCCAGTGCAATGTCAACAGCTTAATGGCCTTGGTTATGTGACAGCCATCAACAAACACAAGTGTAGCGTTCAGAAGAAAAATGGCAAACTAAAGTTATCAGACAAAAAGCAAACTACATAAAATATAAAATTGGTTACATTCTGGAAAGGAAGCATCAGTAGCCACACACACACACGCACACCCACACCCACACCCACACCCCCGCCACACACACAGAGGAAAACGAAATCAATAGAAAACCAGTGGCACGTTTCCTCTCCAAAGCAATCTGATTTAATCTCTAGGAATTGTGGCAATGCCAAATGGTAGAGAGTTGAGTTTTCACATAGTTTGATGCTTACTATCTTACACATTTTTTAATTCTCCATTGGATCCCCTGGCAAGTGTTTAATTTAATTCTAGGTAAGTATAATTATAACAGGGCTTCTAGTCTATGTAACTCTAGGCAGGTAAGAGTTCACACTTAATAATCAATGATAACATTTTAAAATATTTTTATACTTCTGCTATAATATATTGATCACAAGTTATACAAAAGTATTTCAAATCCAAAGCCTAGAATATATCCATCACCTATATTCATGTTTCTTTCCTAGACAAATTTCAAAACAGAATTTGTTTGAAAGACCAAGAATTAATGGCCGATTGAAAAACCAGAATTCTTGTTTGAAACCCAATAATTATTCCCAAATTTAACATCCTCAAGTGTTGGTAAAAGGAACAAGTTTTCTTAAATATGCTAAATTCTCCTAATGTAGGGTAAATTTAGTTTCTAAAATTGCATTAGTTCTAACTCTATTTAAAACTGAACTTATCAGGTGTTATACCTCAAATCACAGAAGACAGATACCACTCTGGCATCTGATAATTTTAAGTTATGGTAAGAACAATGTGCCATGCGGATGACCCAGAAAAGATCATAGTATCTGGATTTGTTGTTCTCATTATTCTGTTTGTGATATGCCCCGCCCCTCCCCTACCAAATAAAAATTTTTTTTTAAAAAAGGGAAAAAAAAGTAGTTAACTGCACACAAAGGAGGCAAAAATCAAGAAAGAGGCTATAGCAAAAGTAAATAAAAATTTTTTTTGTTCAAATATCTGTTAGTCATTTTGGCATAGTATCCAAAGAATATCACTTTGCATGTCTATAATTCTACAATTGTATTTACCTTCATTTTATAATGGAGCCTTCCAACAAATCTTAAGATAGCCAGGAGACACCAGAAAGACCTGAATACGTTTTTATAAGCAAGGCTACATTCCATTGTTCTGACTGCATTTCGGTCCATTTTGTCCTGTTTATATAGTTATGTTTTTATTTTTTTGATTTTTATAATTTTCTAAACCAAGCATTTTAATAGCTTTATGTAGATACAATACACACAACATAAAAGTCCCTAATTTAAAAGGGTACAATTTAATGGATTTTAGTATCTTAACAGTTGTGCATTCATAACCACTATCTAATTTTAGAAAATTATCACCCTTAAAAAAACAACCTCATTAGAAATTCTATTTTCATTCTACCCCTATGCCCAGCTGTAAGCAACAGACATACTTCTGTCTCTGTAGGTTTGCCTATTCTGAATATTCTGTGTAATTGAAATCACACAACATGTGAGCTATTGTGACTCACTTCACTTAGTGTGCTTCAAAAAAAAAAAATTTATAGATTTAGTGTTACAAATACAGTTGCGTTACACGGATATACTGTGTAACCGTAAAGTCTTGGCTTTCAGTATACCTGTCACCAAATAGCATATCATACCCAAGTCTTTCATCCCCCTCACATCCTCCCGCCTTTTGGAGTCTTCAATGTCTATTATTCCACTTTGTGTTTCTGTGTACCCATTGTTTAGCTCCTACTTAAGAGTGAGAACATGTTTTTTACTTTCTGTTTCTGACTCATTTCACTAACAATGGACTCCAGTTTCATACATGTTACTGCAAAACATATGATTTCATTTCATATGACTGAGTAGTATTCCATGGTGTTTGTGGGGAAAAAAAAAAAAAAATATATATATATATATATATATATATATATATATATATATATGTGTGTGTGTGTGTGTGTGTGTGTGTGTGTACATATATATCTCCCATTTTTAATCCAGCTAGTTCTTCATAGACACTTAGGTTGATTCCATGACTTTGCTATTGTGAATAGTGCTGCGATAAACATACTAGTGCAAGTGTCTTCCTAATACAATGATTTCTTTTCCTTTGGGTAGATACCCAATAGTGGGATTACTAAAGGGAAGGATAGCTCTATTTTTAGTTATCTGAAAATCTGCATACTGTTTGCCATAGAGGTTGTACTAATTTACATTCCCACCAACTGTATACAAGCATTCCCTTTTCTCCACATCCTTGCCAACATTTTTTATTTTTTTACTTTTTAATAATAGCCATTCTGACTGGTATAAAATGGTATCTCATTATGGCTTTACTTCATATTTCTCTAATGATTAGTGATGTTGAGCATTCTTTCATCTGTTTTTTTTTTTTTTTGCCACTTGCAAGTCTTCTTTTGAAAAATATGTTTATGTCTTTTGCCAATTTTTTAATGGAGTTACTTGGTTTTTTCCTTGAGTTCTTTGAATTCCTTGTAGATTCTCTATGTCTGCCCTTTTGTCAGATGTGTTGTTGCAAGTATTTCCTGCTATTCCATAGATTGCCTGTGACTCTATTATTTCTTTTGCTGTGCAGAAGGTATTCAGTTCAATTAAGTCTCATTTTTTAATTTTAGTTTTTGTGTTTCCTTTTGAGGATGTAGACATAAATTATTTGCCTAGACCAATGTCCAAAAGAGTTTTTTCTAAATTTTCTTCTAGGATTTTTATAGTTTCAGGTCTTACATTTAACATATTAATCCATCTTGAATTAAGTTCTGTACACGGTGATAGACATGGGTATAGTTTCATTCTTCTATATACGGCTATCCAATTTCCCAGCACCATTTATTAAATGATGTGTTGTTTCACTAGTGTATATTCTTGTCAACTTTGTCAAAGATTAGTTCTCTATAGGTATGTGGCTTTATTTTTGGGTTTTCTGTTCCATTGATCTATGTGTCTATTTTTATATACAGGTTGTTTTTAAATAAATTATCCTGATGAAAGTTGTGGTTATCTGTTTTGCGCATTAATCCCACAAGATACACATGACAGAAAGGCCACAGATAAAATATCTGAATTCTTCTGTACTGTGTGTTATGACCACATCTGTTAAAATTTTAAAACATCTTTCCCCTTTCTTTACAGGTTTGTTTCTGCAGAACTCAACATAAGAAATAAGAAGATGCTGATTAAACTCCTGGGAGAATTACACTGATTGTGTACAATCTAGGTGCAAAAGATAATTCATTTTACAGCATCCCAAATTCCAAAGGCAATTTCATCGTTATTATTATCCAAACAATTTTTGCTTCAAGGCAGTCCTAGAGAACATTTGGTCACTCCATCATTATAGCACAGCCAGACAGTGGACTCCTGAAAAACAGTCAGAAATAAGGAATACATTCCAATGTTGAACAAGCACTGGCATGTTACCAAAGAATGGCATTGGTAATAACAAAATACCATTTTTCTTGTATCTTGAACATGGGTTTTACCTTGGATGCCACATTTTTTCCTTGGGAATCCTTTCTAGACCTCCCCAACTCTATTTGTCTCAGTGTCTTAGGAGATCCTCCACTAGATTTCCAGGTCATCCTCTGTTTTGTTTTTTTCTATAGTGGTAATTACTATTATTCATAAGAATTTTTCTAAAGATGTTAAATAGAAGCTGGGCTGAAGTTGGCTATATCTGTCTTATTCCCTATTATCTCCAGAATTTAACATGGTTTTTAACACATACTAGGCAATAAGTATTTATCACAGGAATTAACAATGACTAAATTAATGTGTCTGATTTCCAATACTTTTAATCAAATATCTTGGTTAATTTTTACCTGAGAGCCTTCTTAAAACCATTACTATATGCTAAGTGTGATTTGGCATTATTCAGGGCTGCATAAAGAAAGGAATTGGCATTTACTGATTACCACCTACATGTTAAATTACTGAAGAAATTTAATTTGTGCTAATCCTTCTACCACCTCTGCTAGGTAATTATTATTTTATAGAGGTAAAATCTACTGAGAAATACAAAAAAAAATTGTGTATTTTATCTGATTCTACAACTAACTTGCTGTTTTTCTACCTGTGCAATTAAAATGGCAATAACTGAATTCAGTTACCTTCAAAAAATGAAGAGAGGTACATGAAGAAAATAACATATTAATATAATAGTACTGGGCATCCTGCTTAAAGACTTTAGATACATGATCTCCATGCAGTCCTCAAAATTGCCACAGTAAAATATTATCCTCATTTTACAAGTGAAGAAAATAAAGCTCAGAGAATATAAGTATCATGCCTAAGATCATATAGCTATTAAGTGGTGAATCTAAGATTCTAACTCAGGTGAGTCTGATTCTATAACCTAAGAAGCTAGAACTTACATTATAAACCTAAAGCTTTTTAAAGTAATCATCAATATTTCTGTTATATAAACATAATACATATATTTTATTTTCTTTAAGTTCCAGGTTAAATCTGTAAGATGTGCAAGTTTGTTACATAGGTAAACATGTGCCATGGCAGTTTGCTGCACATATCAACCCATCACCTAGGTATTAAGTGCAGCATACAATAGCTATTTTTCCTGATGCTCTCCCTCCACCATTACCAACAGGCCCTAGTGTGTGTTGTTCCCATCCCTGTGTCCATATGTTCTCATCTTTCAGATCCCACTTATAAATGACAGCATGTAGTATTTGGTTTTCTGTTCCTGCATTAGTTTGCTGAGGATCATGGCTTCTAGCCCCATCCATGTGCCTGCAAAGGATGTGATTGCATTCGCTTTGTAACTGCATAGTATTTCATGGTGTATATGTACCACATTTCCTTTACTCAGTCTATCATCGATGGGCAACTGGGTTGATTCCACATCTTTGCTATTGTGCATAGTGCTACAATGAACATATGCATGTGTGTATCTTTATAATATGATGATTTATATTCCTTTGGATATATACTGAGTAATGGGATTGCTGGGTCAAAAGGTAATTCTGGTTCCAGTCTTTAAGGAATCACCACACTGTCTTCCACAATAGTTGAACTAATTTGCATTCCCATCAACAGTGTAAAAAATGTTCCTATTTCTCCACAGCCTTGCCAGCATCTGTTGCTTCCTGACTTTTTAATAGCCATTCTGCCTAGCATGAGATGGTATCTCATTGTGGTTTTGATTTGCATTTTTCCAATAATCAGTGATGTTGAGCTTTTTTCATATTTTTTGGCCCCATAAATGTCTTATTTGAGAAGTATTTGTTCATGTCCTTTGCCCAGGTTTTAATGGCTTTTTTTTTTCTTGTAAGTTTGTTTAAGTTCCTTGTAGACTCTGGGTATTAGATCTTTGTCAGATGGATTGATTGTAAAAATGTTCTCCCATTCTGTAGGTTTTCTGTTTATGCTGTTGATAACTTCTTTTGCTGTGTAGAAATTCTTTAATTGAATTAGGTCCCATTTATCAAGTTTTGCTTTTGTTGCAATTGCTTTTGATGTTTATGTCATGAAATTTTTGCTCCTGCCTATGTCCTGAATGATTGACTAGATTTTCTTCAAGGGTTTTTATAGTTTTGGATTTTCATTTAAGTCTTTAATCCATCTTAATTTTTGTGTAAGGTATAAGAAGGGGTCCAGTTTCAATTTTCAGCAATGGCTAGCTCATTTTCCCAGCACCATTTATTAAATAGGGAGTACTTTCTCCATTGCTTGTTTTTGAAGATCAGATGGTCACAGATGTGAAGTCTTATTTCTGTTCCATTGGTCTATGTGTCTGTTCTTGTACCAGTACCATGTTGTTTTGGTTACTGTAGCCTTATAGTATAGTTTGAAGTTGGGTAGTGTGATGATTCCAGCTTTGATCTTTCTCCTTAGGATTTTCTTGGCTTTTGGGGCTTTTTGGTTCCATGTGAAATTTTAAATAGTTTTTTTCTAATTCTATGAAGAATGTCAATGGTAGCTTGATGGGAATAGCATTCAATATATAAATTACTTTGGACCATATGGCCACTTTCACTATATTGATTCTTCCTCTCCATGAGCATGGAATGTTTTTCCATTTTTTTGTGTTTTCTCAGGTTTCCTTGAGTAGTGGTTTGCAGTTCTCCTTTAAGAGGTCCTTACCTTCCCTTGTTATCTGTATTACTAGGTTATTTTATTCTCTTTGTAGCAATTGTGAATGGGAGTTCAGATATAATTCCTCTCTCTACTTGTCTGTTGGTATACAGGAATGCTTATAATTTCTGCACATTGATTTTGTATTTTGAGACTTTGCTGAAGTTGTTTATCAGCCTAAAAATCTTTGGGGCTGCCACAACACATCTTTTTAACAGCTTTGTTGAGATTTAATCTACATATCATACAATTTATCCATCGTATGTACCTAATGGTTTTTAATATGTTCACATAATTGTTGCAACATAACTAATTTTAGAACATTTTTGTTCCCTCCAAAAGAAACCCTGTTTTCATTAACAGTTCCAAGAAGCTTTTAGTCCTGTTTTGTGGCAAATCATTGGTCCATCATTGTCTCTAAGAACAAACGACTTTGTCATGTTTATAGTGAATGCTGGGAAGAATAATGTTGGGATAAGTATTTTCTATATTTATAGAAAATATAAATATCGAAAAAATTACTCCTCTATTTCCACCTGCCCTGGGTACATATACATCATAAGTCTCTTGTTAGTCTCCTGGAGAATGAATAATGTTGAGATAGTAAATCCATATTCTAACACTTTCTTAAACAACTCCTAGTATAACACATGCTGCTGGGCCATCAATGTTTATCTCAAAGAACTTGGGAGAAATCCTATTTTCCCATCTTAAATCATGGCCCATGTTAGCCCAGTTTATAAGGACATAACAAGCTCTGTTAGTTCTTTGAGACAATAGGATACCAGAAAAGAATGTTTTGATGATGGCAATTTGGGGCAGGGAAAGTGCAGAGCATTACATGTAAAAAGAAGACCTTGGGCAATTGAGGAACAAGTCCTGGGTGCTAAGCACATGAAAAATGAAAAGTAAAGGGGTAGTAAGAGAGCATGAAAGGAACACTGGTGACTTAATTGTCCTTAGAGGTGGCACTGGACAGAACTATCAACCAGGAAAACTAACTCATTTTCACTTTATAAACGTAGGTGATCCACAAATCACATTTTCAGAAACACTGATCTAAAGACATTAAAGTCACTTATTTTTTTCTGTACATCCATTCAGAGAAAAAAGGATCGATACTGTGACGCAACTAAATCAGTACTTATTGTTTATCACATACCTGGAAAGTGCAAGAACACATAAATAGGAGAAAATAAACTCCAAGGCAATTGCTTATTCATCAAATGGAGTCTACTTTCTCCACAGTATTACTGCCAAACGTGCTTAATTTATAAGTATAATCTTCGGGACAATGTTGATAAATTCACTTTAATATTTTCACTGTAACATTATATGCTTTCCCAACCACTTAAAGTGCTGGGAATCTTCATTAAAAAAAAAAAAAAAAACAAAGGCCTACATTTATAAAATTCTGGCAATAGCCCATTAAAAGAAAGAAGAGTAACAATTTTTTTTATTAACTAAAATCAATAACATACACCACTGAAATTTGCCATTGTTGCAAAAACATATTGCATTTTAATCAGGGAAAGCATGAAAGGTTCTAAATTCTATAAAGTCACAGAGGTAACCAAAATTAGAGCAGGAAACTAGTCAGTTGAATGAAATCAATAGAATCATCAAGCTCCAAATCCTGTGGAGAGGGCTTTATAGCAAAAGTACATGATATAGAAGAGAATGAGTAACACCAATCAATAGAGACCACTCCTAGCCTGACAACAGAAGTTAGAAAATGTATTCTACTTTCTGTTTGATACCAAAGTCAATGGATAATGCTTATTTCAGAGAAAATTATTAAAAGTGTTTGTGCTTTACCAACACAGAAGTCTCTCTATAATAGATTATAGTGAAAAATAAAATCTCTCTCCCTGGAATCTGCTTTTCTTTATCATTCCTTTCCTAAGGGCCTTCTCCTCCTCCTTCTAAAAGACATGTATGGACAGTCATCTTAAAAAATTTAGTTTGCACAGAGGCTTTTGAAAGTGATGTTAAAGTAAACTTGGATACATGTGAAAAAATACTATTGCTCATTGTCTGCTGTCCCTTTACCCTATAGTGCTTTCCTAAGTTAAAAACCCTAGTTTGTGAGATCTCACCCATTAGTGACATCCCCAATAAAATATCTCATAAATAATTAGCATCATTATAATAATTATAACATTTTGACAAATTACCATTTTTCAGACACCACAATAGTTGCTTTACATTTGTTATCTCATTAATCCCCCAATACACCTATGGTATAGACGTTACTCATTTTTCAGATGAGGAAACCAAGATTTACAGAAGCTAAATAAATTCCCCAAGGTTACTGTATTATTATATTGTTTAACAACATATATACACACACACACACACACACACACATATATATATACATATATATATATACACATATATATATATATATATATATATATATATATAATTTATTTTTTTCAAACAAAAGGCAATCCCCAGCACTCAAATCCTGGGTTCTAGGGTACAGAATGATATGAGTTTTATAGCAGGGGAATCTACTGATTCAAGCCAGATCCTTCCATACAACTGCATGTTTATTTCCATGTATACAACAGATAAACATTTGCAGGGAAATTAGAAATTCAAACCAAAGTACAATTATAATTTAGTCTTCTTTTGGTCCAAATAATATTTTCATGTTCTGGTACTGTTCAATTCCAATAGTTTTAGCAAACATGTATGCATGGCTATAGGCAGAACTGGTCCAACTGAGATTTTTATGGTTTATTGTTCGTTTTGCTTTTTAAAATTTTTAAGATTTTATAGAACATTAAATTATAACAATAGTTTTCAAAATATTTTGGTGTTCCATAAACAAACCAGACTCTTAGTTTGTTTTAAATCTAAATCTACATTATCAATTTTATAGATATGTGGCTATTGAACAGCACAAGGATTAGATGAGGTTAGTGAAGTACCTAAGTATTAAAATTTAGAAAGCACTCATTTAAGAAGCCACTTCTGAGAACTAGTGTTTTCTTATGATTTATGCCCTATACAACTAACTGACCTCAGTCTATTCCCTGCCCTGCAAATGGGTAATTAAAGCTTAAGGTTCCTGGAGACTCTTGTGACAAACAAAAAAATGTAACCCTAGTTGTTTATTGATTGTAGGTAAGCATCAGAACTGTAGATATTTTCTCTTAATGATCAAAGATAAAAATTTGCTTTGAATATTGAAGTAGCAAAGATGTATTTTCAGGGAGACACTCATGTTCTATTTATTTAGTGCCCCTAAATCTAAAAGAAGTTTGGTGCAGGAAATCAAGTGTTCAGTTGCCTCCGCAACAGATGTTTTTTCTCCTCACATCACAACCGATAAATGTTGGTTGAAGAAAACCTTCAACCTTAGCTTCATGAACAATTAATACCATGTTCCCCCCAACTGAAATAAGTAACTAGCTCACACTAGTGAAAGATCTGTCCCAGGAGATGAATCGTCTCCAACATGATGACACTGGCAAAATTTGATAGTATTTAGCAATTTCTGCTTATCAGAGCAGAATTAAATCACAAGGTAACTGAATTACAGAGCTCCTTAGTCCATCAGAAGATGTTTCCACATGATCACAGTGAAGGTCAACAGTGGTTTCTTAAAGGTGCTTGCAGTTCATTAGATGGTGAATCTAGTTTCCGATTTAATTTTTTGCTCTCATGAGTACAGGTATCAAAAGCACTTATAGAAATCAATTTCAGAACAGGAAATTAGGAGAGACCATAAAGCATCCTTGACATTTCCGGGATGCCCATTTATTAACTTATCTTAAAAGGCTGAGGATAGGAAATAAAAGACTCCTTAACATGTGTATGTCTAGCTCACAATCATGGTATTCGTAAATACAAAGTGTATATGTCATTATGATAAGTTATCCCAAATAGGCATCTTTTTGTACATAGGTTTGTCCCAGCACATGATCCAGAGGTTATGTACCTGAGATTTTCTAATGTGCTTTAACTTTAAATTAGAACAAAAAGCTCAAACAAAATTCACATCAAAAAGACCTCTTCAGGGGTCGTTGAAGCTATTCAAATGGTGGGATAAATTTTAAAATACAAAAACAAAAAAAAAAAAGAAAAAACAAATAGAGGTAACTTCATATTGCAGGAAATATTGTTTTAAATACAGAGCCTATTCCTTTAATTCTAGATGCAAAAAAAAAAAAAACCTGCTTGATATGTCTTTCTGCCATATTAAGTAAAGTGAATATGATTAAATCTTCCTTTAAAGTTCAAAAATTGTCCTGAATTTCAAGATCACTTAAAAGCCATATTTTTTCCTCATCACCCAGATTACAAAGTGGGAATGGCAATAACATGTTTTGGAGTGAAAAATCAAAATACAATATATAAAATAAAAATACAATATTTTTATTATTTTCATAAAATTAAACTTTCCTTTGAGTTTTTCTGTCACTTTATATCTTCCTGAGCTAAAAATAATTTCAAAATAAAAATTAATTCAGTATTATCTTTAGATGGGTTTCCATTATAGTTTTTAAATAAACAATTGAGTTTGATGTATTCATGTTACCAGGAAATCTTGAGCAAATAACCTCAACCACAATTAGGCAATTGTCTTTTTTCTGCTTTCTATGTTTTTTCCTAGGAGTTCAGGAAGTTACTTTCCTTTGAAGAAAATAAAGTATTGAGTTCCATCAATTTTAGAACCCAGGAATATTAGGGTTAGAAGGACTCCTAAAGATTATCTAAAGCAACTGCCTCATTTTGTAGCCGAATCTGGAGGTCAGAGAGGTAAAAATGACAGAAATAGCTGGGACCAATGTCAATGGAAGCCAAACTGGCAATTTGCTCTGTTAACTGTTGCAATTATACACATCACATCCCCCATTAAGGAAACACACACACACACACACACACACACACACACACACACACATAGAACTCTAAATTAGACAAAAAATAAGATAGTCAAGCTACATAACTCCAGTCTGCAAGATACATGAAACCTTGAACATTTCCTCTAAGTTATTAATTCTCTCACAATACAATTTTTCCTCACATTTCAATGGTAGCATCTAAAGTTATATCATGATTTTTGTAGTCATAATAGTCTCATGATAAAGTTGCATTTTCTCCATCATGTAGAGCATAACTATAAGCTCGGTAATCTTGATAATCTTGTTTCTTCTTTGAAATACCTTTTGAAATTTTAAAATTTATTACTCCAGAATAAATATGCCAACAGTACAGTTGTCATATACCATTGGCCACAATTTTCTCTGTTAATAACATCTTGCCTAAGTGTGGTATGCTTATGATAATGAACTGATACTTTATTTTACATTATTATTAACTAAGTACATAATTTACATTTACATGAAAGTTCCCTCTTTGTTTTGTACAGTTCTCTGGGTTTCGACAAATACACAAATCAGACATACACCATTAGAGTACCATACAGAATACTTTCACCTCCCTAAAATTTACCCTGTATGCTTCACCTATTCAAATCTCCCTTATCCCCTTGATTCCCTGACAACCACTGATCTTTTTACTATTCCTATAGTATTGCCTTTTCCATAATGTCATATTGTTGGAATCATACCATATGTAGCCTTTTCAGAATTGCTTTATTCACACAGCAATATTCATTTATGATCCATCCATTTATGTCTTTCTGTGGTTTAAAGATCATTTCTTTTTAGCACTGACTACTATTCCATAGTCTTAAGGTACCGCTGTTTATCTATTAACACATGAAAGGACATAGGTTGCTTTTAATTTTTGCCAATTATGAATAAAGTTGCTATAAACATTCATGCACAGGTTTTTGTGTGGACGTAATTTTTCAGTTGTGTAGCATAAATATCAAGGAGTGCAACTGCTGGATCATATGGTTAAGGCTATTTTTAGATTTATAGAAAACTGCTGAAATGTCTTTCAAAGTGACCCTATTATTTTGCATTCCCAATAGCAATGGAGGACGGTTCCTTTTGTTCTGATCCTTGGCAGCATTTGGAATTATAATTTTTTTTATATTTGCCATTCTAATAGAGTAAATTCTCCCCTCACACCATTGATAGGTTCTTAGACATATCCATTTTAACCAAAGTAACGTATACTGAAACCAATTTTACCACAGTCTAACTTATACAAATAATAATTAAGTACTTGTGGCATATTTCTAGTCACAAAGACATCACCAAACTTCTGACTAAAACCAGAAACATTTCTTATATTAAATATTAAAATAAACATGAGCTATATCTATACTTAAGAAAAATTAATAAAAACAAGTAAGATAATTATGTACCCAATTTTTGGTAAGTGAGTGAGTATCGGTGGTCATAGTGGTGGGGTATAAAGGAATAAATGTTTTCAAAGCAAAAATTGCAAAAAGCATCTGCTAACAACATGCAGGTGAAAACCAAACAATAACAATATTGCCGGTTGGCTGAGCATTTTTGTACCACATCCCTTATTGTCATGCATTTGTGTTATTACAATCTACTTTATTTCACAATAATTAGCATTCATTCATACATTTATTCTCCAAGCCACGTTTCCAGTTCTGGGTGGCCAGAGGCTACTTCAGCAGCTTAGGTTGCAAAGTGGAACCAATCCTAGACAGAATGTCATTCCATCGCAGAGCACACTCACACACACCCCACACTCACTCAGAATGGGACAATTTACACATCCCAGTCAACCTAATGTCCACATCTTTGGGATATGGGAGGAGACAGGAGTACCTAGAGAAAACCCACATAGACATGGTGAAAACGTGCAAACTCCACACAGATAATGACCCAGGCTAAAAAAATTTTTTGTATCAATGTTATGAACAAAATAACATTGTTCAAGAATCTACTGTTTGTAATGGTTTCTCATTGTGGTCTTAATTAGTAATTCCCTAATGATGTACGATGACCATCATTTTGTTTCATATGCTTATTTGCTACTAAATATTTTCTTTGGTGAGTTATCTGTTCAGATATTTTACCTATTTGTTAACTGGGTCATTTGATTCTAATTTCAATGATTCTTTGCATATTTTGGATAGAAGTCCTGTATCAGATATGTGTTTTGCAGATATTTTGTCCCAGTCTGTGTCAGGTCTTTTCAGTCTCTTACTCTTTCACAGATCACTTTTTTTTTTTTACTTTAATAAAGTCCAATTTACTATTTTTTTTTCATGGATCATGCTCACAGTGTTAGATCTAAAACTTATTGCCAAACCCAAGGTCACCCATCTTATGTTATCGTCTATAATTTTTATAGTTTTGCACTTTACATTTAGGTCTTTGGTCCATTTTGAGGCAATAAAGAGAATTAGGGATATCAGTACAAGGAATCAGGTTCATCCTTTAATATTATGGGTAATTATTATTTGTTTTAGTACAAGTTGAATTAATGATTGTTGAATGGAAATTAATCAATTACTAATTAAATGACTAGATGTTGGAATATGGTGGGAAATAAAAAACTATTAAGATTCACATTAAGAGAAATAGATAACCTGAATAGCCCTATATCTGTAAAAACTTAATAACTAATAAGTTTACAAAAAGACAGCACCAAGAACAGATTGATTAAATAATTCTAAATATTTAAGGAAGAAATGATATTTTTACAGTATATTTCAGGAATAACGGCAGAGATAACACTCCATTACTCATCCTGCAAGGCCAAGATTTTATAATACTAAGATGAAATGAAACAGAATAAAATGAAAATCTTATGACAGAAAAAAGTAATTTGCTTATTACAGGAAAACTGCAGGCCAACTTTTCTCATAAACATGGATGCAAAAATTATAAACAAAATACTAAGCCAGTTGATTCCAAATTAAAAAAATAATAATGTACCATCACTAAGTGGGTCTTATTCCAGATACATCAGGCTATTTCAACATTTAACAATAATCAACGCCATCTACCACATCAACAGGACAAAGAAGAAAAAATATATCACATGAATTAAGGTAGCAAAGCATGCCACAGAATCTAACACCCATTCATGATAAAATTCTCACCACACTAGGTATGAGGGAACATTTTCCTCATGGTAAGAAACATTCTTAAATCCTGTAGCTGACACTATACTCAATGATGAGATACTAGACTCTTTCCTTATGAGGCTGAAAAAAAAAGGCAAGGATATCCTCCTTTATCCCTGTCACTTAACATCATAGTGGACATCGTAACTATATATTTTTAAAAATAGTACAGATTGAAATGAATAAATATAAAGGCTTTTTAAAAACATGTGACATTGTTGTTTAAATAGAACCTACCAAAAAAATCTACAAAAAGAAAACAGCTTTCTAGAAAGTAATAAGCAAGTATAGCAGGTTTTAAGGATGCTAACTAAATACACAAAAACCAACTGCTTCTCCATAAATGAGTAATGAATAATTTGAACTTTTAAAAAATGACATTAACAATGTCACCAAAAATAATGAAATATTTGTGTATAAATGTATCAAAAATTTACAGGATATATATGCAGACAACTATAAAACACTTATAAGTCAAAAATCTAAATAAATCCATGTTCATGAATTCAGTCACTATTACCATCATGTTTGTTCTACCCAACTTTATAGACTTAATGCAATCATAAAGTCCCTTCAAACTATTTTGTAAATATAGAAAACCAAAAGACCTAGAAGAGTCAATACAATACAAGGTCAAATAGAAGGTCAAATTTCAAGGAAAAGCACTACTTGATTTCTGGAATTATTTAAAGCTAAAGTAACCAAAATAGTGTGTTACTGGTGAAACAACAGACACTTATATCAATGGATCAGAATAGAGAGTCCAGAAATATACTTGAACAAGTATAGTCAACTGATCTTTGACAAAAGTGCAAAAGTAATTCAACAGAGAAAGAGTAGACTTTTCAACAAATGGCTCTGAAACAATTTGACATCAATATGCCAAAAAAACAAATAAATAAAAGTGCAGGCCTTACACCTTTCACAAAAATTAACTAAAAAGGGATCATAGACTTAAATGTAAAATCCAAAACCATAAAACTTCTCAAAGACAAGATAGGAGAAAACCTGTGTGAACTTGAGTTTGGGAAAATATTTTAATACAATAAAAGATGCATCATTCATGAAAGATAAAATTGATAATTTTATTCCAGTGAGACCCATGTCAGACTTCTATCCCAAGTAACTGTAAGATATTAAATTTGTGTTTATTAAGCTAATTTTGGTAGTAACTATTAAAGTAACAATAGAAAACTAATACATCTAACAAAGTACATTGACTGATAAACAATTTATTAAGCACCTGCTTTATGTAAAGCACTGTGCCACTAGCCTAGGATGATGCACAGCTAGACACAGGCTCTGTCCCCAGAGAGGTTCTAAGTTCAATAGAAGAGAAAACGTTGAAGGAATGCTCCAGCTACCTCAGGTTCATGAATTAGTTTTTTGGGATCCTATCCTCCAGATCTCTATTCCTATGTTGTTTCTTGGGCTTTATTTTCAGGTCCTCCTTTTTCATTCCTAGAATTTTCTCAGAGAACCCTTACCTCTAATGATGGCTACTTATCTGTCTGGCCAACTACTTCTGTTTCTTCTCTTCAAGCTCTCTTCCAAGTTGGCATAGACCTTCATTAAGACAAACCTCTAATAGCATTTTCTTGGTTTCCAAGACTTTCTCCAACAAGGGAGTAACTTATTTATTAACAAAATCTTGTCTTTTTCTATGTATAGCAGTGTAAATGAGAGAATACTGCACAGTGCAAATGTACACGCTATCTTTATGTAATGAGCACATGCCACAAGTATCAATAGTTCAGTCCAATGCAAGAATGATAACATTCACTTTGGGGTTAGAGACTCCTGTGCATAGGATAAGAAACTTAGGCCAGAGCCTAATAATGACATAAACACCCTGGAGGTTGAGGCTTATTACAGTTCTTGAGAGAAATAGCATGGGTAGGCAGGCCTCACAGGTTATAAAGAAGGTCAGTGATAGGAATCAGAAGAAAACATGTTTAGCTGGAACTGTGGATCATCAGTGATTTATGTGGAGCTAGGTCACAGAGTAGTGACTCTGAAGTATTCAAATGTATTAAACAACCACTCTAGTAGCTTCTCTGAAATCTAGTGACTCATATCCAATTCTTGCCTTCAGTAATAGTTCAGAGATTAAGACATATGTCCAAATAAGTATGACCAAAGATGTGGGTCACAGAAAGGGAATAAAACAGGAGCCCTTGGAGTCAAGAGCTGTAAGGGGCTTTCTCCATTAAACCTGATGGTCAATATCATCTAGTGTGCAAAAGAGCAGTTTTATGAAATTATAAATTTTATGAAAGGTACATTTTATTATGCAAGAAACTTTACTAGAACTTGTAAATGTTGTATATTGACTTCTGGGTATAAATCCCAGAGAAATCCTCATGTACGATACAAGTGAAAATGTATAAGGCTGGTCTTCAAATCAATTTGGTGGTTGTGGATAGCTGGATACTATGTGTTTATCTCTGGGGACACAGATTCATAAACAAGGTTGTTTACATACTCTGAAATACTAGCCAGTAATTGAAAGCAATGGATAAGGCAACTGGACACATTTATAGCAGCAGAGTTTATCATATTAATATACACAATGAAAAATTTACAGTTTAAGTAGCATGGTTCCTGGATTTGTTTTACAAATATTTCAGCAAGAATTTGAAAGTAAGTAGGGAGCTGGATAAAATATGAATGGTAGAATGTTAGTTGTTGAATCTGGGTGATGCATGCACACATTAATAGTATATATTATTTGAAGAAATATCTTTTCAAGTCCTTTGCCTACTTTTTATTTTGCTAAATTACATGTAATGACAAACTCAGCATTTAAACCATTTTTAAAGTTTACAATTTGATGGTATTAATATTAATATTCATAGGGTTGTGCATTCATCACCACCATCTAACTCCAGAACATTTTATTTAAACAGGAAATCAATGGAGAAATATTTTCAAAATACTGAAAGTAGGGGCAAGAAGGAAGAGAGATGTCAACAAAGAATTCTATAGGCAGTGACAATGTATTTCCAAAGAAAGTCAAATAGAGAATTAAATTTTAAGAAGTCATTCATCACCAGCAGACTTGATTACCAGACATATTAAAGAAAGTCCTTCAGAGAGAAAGAAAGAGATTCCCAAGGAAATATGAATCTACACAATTGAATAGAGATCACCAGAAAATTGTAAATATTTGAGTAAATAAGAATGTTTTGGTATTTTTAAAAAAAGTTGATAAAATATGTTAAAACAAAAGTAGTAATCATGTATTGTAGGATTTAAAACATGTAGAAGTAAAATAAATGACAAAAATAGCTACAATGTCAGTAGTGGGTAGAGGGTAAATAGAGATATAATACTATAAAAACATTGCAAATGAAGTGGTATAATGTCACTTGAAGGTATGCTGTGGTAAGTTAAAGTTGTATGCTATCAACCCTAAACAACCATTAAAATATCAAAATAAAGTTATACTTAACACCCCCCTCAAAAAGAGATAATGTAGAATAATAACAAATATTTAATCCCAAGGGCTGTAGATAACAGGAAAGGAAAACAAGAAGTAAATGGAATAAAGAGAAAACAAACACCAAAATGTTAGATTTAAAATTAATCTTATCAATGAGCACATTGATTGCAAATGGTCTAAATATCCCCAATTAAAGGCAGAGATTACAACACTGAACTAAAAACAAATAAAACTTAACTATATGATGCCTGTTAAGAAATACACTTCAAATATAAAGGCAAAGATGATTTAAAAGTAATAGGATGAAAAATACAAAGGAACTAGAAATGGGTCTAATAATGTGGAGTATACAACATTAATATAATATAGATAATACAAAGTAGATTTTAATGCAAAAACTATTATCAGTTATAAAGAATGCCGTTTCACGGCATAAAGTGATCAATTTGTCAAAAGACCAAAGAATTATAATAGCTAATACAACTATAGAGCTTCCAAATACATGAAACAAAAACTGATAGCAATTTGTCAAAAGGATATAAGAATCATAATAACTAATACAAGTAATAAATAGACCTTCAAAATACATGAAACAAAAATTGGCAGCACTATAAAAAATAGACAAATATATAATTATGACTGGAGATTTCAATACCATTCTTTTAATAGTTGATTGAACAACTAGGAAACCAGTAAAGACATAGAAGAGTTGAATCACAGTATGAATCAAATTGACCTAATTGAAATTTACACAACACTTCACTCAGCAACAGCAGGATAATATTTGCTCCAGGTAAACACAGAACATTTACCAAGATAGACTATATCCTGGAAAAAAATCAATAAATTTTAAAAGATTCAAGTTAGATAGATTATCTTGTGTGTCCACAATAGTATTAAATTAACAAACAATGACAAATATATGTTATTTTATTATTACTACTAAGTTCAGGGTACTACACCTGCTCCTATTTGCAGATGATATGATTGTCTGCAGAAAATCATGAAGAATCTAAAATGCTTCTAGACATTGTAAGTGGGTTTATCAAGGTTGCAGGATACAAGGTCAACATATAAAAAAATAAATTTTATTTCTATGTACTAGAAATGAACAACTAGAAACCAAAAATTTATATGTCATTTACTCTAGCCTCAAAAGTGTGAAATATTAGGAACAAACCTAAGTAAAATCATTCAGAAATGGTATGAAGGAAACTTTTGATACGGTGATAAAAGAAATTAAGAAAAACCAAACAAATAAATAGAAGTATAATTTTTATGTAACCTAAAGTCTAATACTCAACATACTTAATATGTAGATTCTCTCTAAATTGATATTTTAATGCAATTTCATCAGACAATCTAATTCAAAAATTTACTTGAAACGGCAAAGGAATTAGATTAACCCAAAAACTGTATTTAAAGTGTACAATTTGGTAAGTTTTGACGTACACTCACACTCATGAATCCACCACCAAAATCAATAAAAAAGATTTTGTATTTAGCCCCCAAATGTTTCTCAGTGGCCCTTGGTAATGTCTCGTTCCCATACTTCTGAGCACCTTCCCCTGGCTTTACTCACAGGCAATCACTGATCTGCTTTCTGTCACTATAGATTATAGTTGACCATTAAACAATGTGGGGGTTAGGAGAACCTGCACGTAACTTTTGACTCCCCAAAATCTTAACTACGAATAGCCTACTTTTGACTGGAGGCCTGAACAATAATATAAACAGTCAAGTAACACATTTATATGGTTTTGAGTTGTGTCCCTGTCCAAATCTAATGTTGAATTGTAATCTTCAACATTGGAGGAGGGGCCTGATGGGAGTTGATTGGCTCATGGCAGTAGATTTTCCCCTTGCTATTCTCACTATAGCAACTTCTCATGAGGCCCGTTTGTCTAAAAGTGTGTGCCACCTTCCCCTTTTCTCTCTTTCTCCTGCTCCAGCCATGTAAGATATGTCTCTTTCCTTTTTGCCTTCTGCCATGATTCTAAGTTGCTTGAGTCCTCCCCAGCCATGTTACCTGCATGGCTTGCAAAACCATGAATCAATTATGAATCAATTAAACTTCTCTCTCTCTCTTTTTTTTTTTTTTTTTTTTTTTTGGTAAATTACTGAGTCTCAGGTAGTTCTTTACAGCAATGCAAGAATTGATTAATACACACATTTTTATATGTATTGTATGTTGTATTTTTACAATAAAGTAAGCTAGAGAAAAGAAAATGTCATTAAGAAATCATAAGGAAGAAATAATGTTTATGATTCATTAAGTGAAAGCGGATCATCAAAGGAGGAAGAGAATCGATTGTTCTTGATGTCTGAGATGTGGCAGAGGCGGAGGAGGTAGAAGGGGAGATACTACAGTTAAAAACACTTAGAGTAACTTTTATTGGAAAAAATCAGCATATAAGGGGATTCACATAGTTCAAACCTGTGTTGTTCAATTGTGATTTGCATTTACCAGCGATTTATAGAAATCAAATTATAAAACAAACTTTTTTGTCTGGCTTTACTTAGCATAATTATTTTGACACTCGTCCACATTATTGTATCTACAGGTATACCTCATCTTATTGTACTTTGCTTTATTGTGCGTCACAGAAATTGCCTTTTTTATAAATTGAAGATCTGCATTAAGCAAATCTATTGGCACCATTTTTTCAACACCGTATTTTCACTTTGTGTCTCTGTGTCAGCACTTTTTATCAAAAAAATTATTTAATAAAGGTATGCACATAGTGTTTTTAGACATAATGCTACTGTGCATTTACTATACCAAAGTATTGTGCAAACATAACTTTTATATGCATTGGGAAACCAAAAAATTTGTACGACTCACTTCACACAATGAATCAGATGTCAGCACCACACTTCCTAATACAGCTTGCAGAACTGTGAGCCAACTAAACCTCTTTCCTTTACAAGTTACTCAGCCTCAAGACTTTATAGCAATGCAGAAACAGATCTTAATTGCATATTTTCTAAGAAAAATAAGGCTGAAAAACAATGGTTTAAACTTCTACCAGAAAAGAACAGAAACTAATTCTAATAAATACAGAAGAAAATAAATAATAAAGCATAGACATAAATCAGTAAAATATAAAACAAAAATACTCCAGAGAAAATAAAGCAAAATTAGTTCACTAAAACAATAATACTGGTAAAATTCTGATAAGAATGAGCAAAAAGTAAAGTGAAATGAGACAAATTACCAATATTTGTGAATAAAAATGAGATATAACTATAGATCTTAAGACATAAGTTAATGAGATATTATGAGAATTTTATGTAAATATACTTGAGTATATGAAATGAGAAAATTCTTTTAAAAACACAACTCACTAAAATAAACAATCATTTATTAGTAAAAATTATATCTACAAAGGAAATTTTAAGTCCAAGATAATTTTCATGGTGCATTTTTCCAAATATTTAGAAAACAAATAGTGCAAATACAACATAACAAAGACTTAAAAGAAAAAAAAAAACTATCCCCCAAAACCATTTTATGAGGCCAAAAATCACTGGCACCAAAACCTGAAATGGGAACTAAAAACAAAGTTACCAGTTGATGTTTCTTATGAACATAGAAACAAAACACTGGAAGAATATGTTATCAAACTAAACCCAGCTAACAAAGAGAGGATAATACTTCATGATCAATTTGGATTTACTTGAAGTATACCATGTTGGTTTAATATTCAAAAACCAACCAATATAATTCATCATAGCACAAACATCTCATGAGGTGTATAAACCCCATATAATAAAATTAGTAATCCATTTATCATAACAACTCTTAAAAGACTAGGAAAAGAAAGTATCTTACTTATGCTGGTATAAGACTATAAATACTCAATTGCAATTACTAGAATATATGTTGTAAACTTTTTCCATAAGACAAGTCAGCAAAAATGAATTTATTATCAACTCTTCTATTCACTAATCTACTTGTGGTCCTGACCAGGGAAACGAGAAAATAAGGAGAAATAAAACTTTTAAGAACACAAAATAAATAAAGCTCTCATTATTTTTTACATAATTTTACACATAAGATCATATACACAGAAAATCTAAAAGAATCTATAAACTATTATAATACAGTTACTAAGTGGATTTAAGTTCACTGAACTTCATGTACACAAGGTATGAAAACTGTATGCTTTTTATATCAACAATTAAAAAATAGTATTATTTCAAAATTTTGATCTGTTTATAAAGTCAGAAAGCTTATTTTTTAAAAAAATACACCCTAATAAGGAAAGATATGCATAAACTTTACCTTAAAAATTGCAAAATTTCACTGAGAGTGACCATCTCAACTGATATGGAACTAGCAATTTGCAAAATCCAAACTCATTCTTGATAAATAACATAAAAAATAAAGCATTTAAAAGTATATTAGAAATGCAAGACCTCTACCAAGTTCATGGATTGAAAGACTTAATATTCGGCAATTTTCTGCAAATACATGTATATACTTAACATTATTCTGATAAAGATGTACCTTTATACATTGAAAAGCCAATACTCAGATGTATATGAAATAAACATCTAGAATAACCAAAACAATTTTTTGAAAGTTTGGGAAGTATACCACTTGATTTCAAGGTTTTTTTTTTTAATAAAGCTACAGTAATTAAGAAAGCATAATATTGGCAGAAGAATATATAAGCACATAGAATAGAGAGTCAAAAAATAGAACTACATACATATGTAGTCAATTGATTTATGACAAAGATGCCAAAGCAATTCAATGAGGAAAAGGTAGTTTTTTCAACAAATAGTGATACAGCAATTAGATCCATAAGAAAAAAAGAAAAGAACTTCAGAGCTTACCTCACACTGCATACAAAATTAACTAAAAGTGTACTGAATTTATAAACATAAGGTCTGAAATGATCAAACTTCTATAAAAAACATGAAATTCCTTATGACCCTGGGTAATGCAAGGAGGTAAAAATGATGCAAAAATGCATGAGAATAAATAAAAAGAAAATTTGATGAATTGAATTACACTTCATTGAAATTGAAATCTTTTGCTTAATATATCAGTAATGAAATGGAAAACAAGTTAAAGAATGGGAGATAATATTTGCAAGACATATCTCATAAAGTACTTGTGTCCAGATTACGTAGATACATTTTCCAATGTAAGAAAAAAAAACAATAAAAAAAAAAAGCAAAATAACTGAATGGTCACTTCACCATAGAAGATAATTAAATGAAAAACATACACATGACAAGTTCCAAATCATAATTAGCCATTTGGGAAATGAAAATAAAAACCACAATGTAATTTTACAAACAACCACAACAAGTGTTGGTGAACATTTGGAGAAACAGGGACCCTTACATGTTGTTAACAAAAATGTAAAATGGTACTGCCATTTAGGAAATCATTTTATAGCTTCTTAAAATCTTAAATATAAGCTTAATATGACCCAGAAATTCAACTTCTCAGTATCTATCTTAGAGAAAAGAAAACCTATTTCCACAGAAACACTTGTATATGAGCAAATATTTATAGCTGTTTAAATCATAATTGCCCCAAATGGAAACAACCTAAGGGTCCATCACCAAATAAATGATTAAACATAATGTGACAAATCCATTCAATGGAATACTTACACAGAAATTAAGACACATAATATTGTTACATTTAACAACATGGACTAATATAAAAGCCGCTATGCTAAGTGAAAAAAAAAAAAAGCCAGAAATAAAAGACTTCTTACTGTGTGACTCTATTATGTTAGATTTCTAAAAATGGTAAAACCTTATATACTGAAAGCATGTCAAGGATTGCCTGGGTTTGGGAGTAGGAGTGGGGACTTATTGCAAAGAGTTACTAGGAAACTTTGTGAAATGATAACAATGTTCATTATCATGGATTGACATAATTATTCATTGTATAAATTAACCATCAAATTCTAAAGTTAAAATTAGTGAATTTTATGTTATGTAAGTTATACCTCAATTAAGCTGTTAAAAATATTACTAAGAAATATCAGAGTACCTCATTTAATGGCAGCATATGTCATGTCCATGGATTAGAAGATTAAAAATTTAAAGGTAATTATCAATGTACTCACAGGTAAAACACAAACGTATTATTTTGGAGGAAAATTAACAAAGTGATTCTAAGATTTATATGGAAATGCAAGTTCAGGAAGAGTAAAGATGATCTTGCAAAACAGAGTGATGACATACACTGTATCAAAGATCAGAGCTAACCATATATTCTATAGTAATTATGATACTGTAGTATTGTTATTTTGGTAAAAATATAAAAACAGACTAATGAAACAGAATATCTAATCCAGAAGCAGACTATACGGGTTTTCTATTGTTTTATAACAAATTATGACAAATATAGCAGCATAAAGTAGTACCCATCTCATATCACACAGCTCTATATGTCAGAAGTTCAGGAAGGTTGACTTCCTACTTTGCTCAGAGTCTCACAAGACTGAAATTAACATATAGGTTGGGCTGGGGTCTTATCTGGAGGCTTTGGGGAAAAAACTGCTTTGAAGCTCAATCAGATATCGGCACAACTCAATCCCTTAAGGATCAGGTCTGAAGTCCTTATTCTTTACTGACTCTCAGCTTGAGAGGCTGTTCCCTTCTTGCAGCTGCCCAAATACTATCTCACATGGCCCCTTTTATTATTAAACCAGCAACAGTGTAATGAGACATATTTAAATCTCACTGGCTTTTCCTTCTGCAACCAGTAGGAGAAAGTGTTCTGTATTTAAGCATTCATATGGTTAGATCACGCCCACCCAGATAATATCTGTCCAATATATGGCCCATGGTGCCATATATCATAACCAATGGAGTCTACATAATCATATTCACAGGTTTGAGTGATGAGTGAGTGACATCTGAAGGGGTTATTTCAAAACTTTGCCTGCCACACACATTCATACATACATGGTATCTCATGATTTTCCACAAATCATAAGACCTACATATAATAAAGATAGAAGTTATTTTATTTTTAATAATGATTTACCAGTTGAATTTCCGTATGGCAAAAACCATGAACATACAAAAATCAATTTTATTTGGATCATACACCTAAGTATGGAAATTAAAATAATATAGCACATAAATATGGAAATTAAAGTAATATAGCATATAGAACACAACAAAGGTAAATGTCTTCACTTCTTTCAGATAAGCAATGATTTATTAAATAAGATATTAATGTTCTAACTGTAAGATGAAAAGTTGTATTTTATCAAAATGTCAGAAATTTTCCTTATCCAAAGATGCCATTAAGATAGTGCAAAAGTATGCAACAGTATGAGAGAGGATATTGCCAATAAATATATCTGATAAAGGACTACTATCTAGAACACAGGTTTAAGAAAAAAAAAAAGAAGAAGAAGATTACTCAGTTTTAAAATAGGCAAAAGATGTAAGCAAAAACATTAGCTATTCCAAGTATCTTTAATTTCTGGTGGCAAGCTCCTGAGACAACTCAGTCATGTAGTTCCTCAGGGTCTTTCTGGTAAGTAGGTATCACCACCATTTTCAGTAAACAGTGATCACACTTGGTAATTAACAGAAATCCCTTATTTCTTTAAATCCTGTCTCTACTGGAATCTATGCAAGAGATAACTGGGAGGAAGTTGTTACCTCTTTCTCAGTCTTCCCAATACCAAACTTACACCAGATTATAATGGACTTACATTGAATTCTTTACTTAGTGGTCACGTATACCTCAAAATAGTAGTACAATGTGGGAGCAACAGAAATTGTAAATTTATTAGATTTGACCATTCCATTGTTCCATGAAAGGAAGGCCATCCAAACTTAAAAAAAAAGTCCCATGTGAACATTCTGTTTCCATCAACCTCCCTTTGATATCTCTTCTGTCAGTAACCATTCATTTCTGAGCAGCCTCTTCTCTCAAGTTCTGAAGTTCAATCCCTCAGAGATAGTTCTTGCCTTAATCATTGCTGGCCTTTTCAGCTAAATACTAACAGAGACTCCCATTGGCACAGACATCACTGTTCCTAGATGAGGCACATGCAGATCCTAAATTATCTCAAAGAGTGAAGGTGTACGTCCTCATTTCAGTTGTATATCCCCACTAACAAGAGCCACAGTTGACTTCCTGACTAGCTTTACCAATAGGCACATAAACCCTCTCATCATTATTTTTCGTGGACGTAATATAATAATCTACTCTTAACTGACCAAAGATTTCTCCTGCTAACTTGAATATTACTTTGTATTGCTTTTAGACAATAAGCAAAAATAAAATAAGCCTATGTATTATTTTACTACAGCTTTTCTGAGGCTGCCTTAAATTTAAAGAACCACAACACCAACCTCTTTCTTTAGATCCAAAATGCTTGACACACTAGCTCAGTTTTATGCTCTTTTTCATTTCAATTTATCTCCCTGATTGACTTATGGGGGTATGAGGATAGAGCGATTGGTTTCCATAGGCCACAAATTGAGAAGCAAATATTTAAGCTACAGGTGTGGGAGACAAATTATTTAGTTAATATTTCAATTTTATCATGTTTTAGCTGTATGACTTTAGAGAGTGACTAAGCTTCTTCACCTTGAACATGGGGATCATAATAGCACCTACTACTCAGAATGTAAAGATTGAAGGAGATGATGTATTTAAGATATTTAGAATAGTATCTGATAAAGAATAAGTACACAATAAGGGGTATAAATCTCTGAGGCAATTTGACTTTCACATAAAAATGATAATTATAGAAATGATTATAATAAAGTCTCACACTCTTTTGCCAACAACTGAAATACTCTCATCACTTAGAAATTACTTGCTTCAACTATACAAAGAAGAAATGTGATTTTAACAAAAGTAATTCCCCTGGAAAATGACAAGCATACATGATTTAAAAAACAAAAAAAACCTAGCAGTTAAAGGGCAGGAAATATAAACGATGCTAGTTGAATACAAACATGCATACATATAGCCTTTATTTGTATCTTATAATAATCTTGTAAGGCAAGTGTTACCATTTCTACTATACAGTTGAGAAAAACTGAGGTTCAAAGAACTTATGAAATTTGACCACTGTCACACAGTATACAACAAAACCAGGATTTGAATATATTTGCAAAGGTTTGTTTCATTACCATTCTAGAAAACTTATCTCATTTTATGAAAGAAGCTTCAAATTGAAAGTGAATTCTTTGTGCAAGAAGCTCTAAAATATGAAGAGGTTTTCAACAATTCCTTCAGCTTCAAATGTCGCACTAATCTTTTTGTGAACTATAATCCTGCCACACCTTATAGCTTGGCTCTACTGAAGTCTGAATGCTGTAGGGGCACTTTGTAACTCAGCCATAATGAATCCATATTGAGCTGAGGTTTGACAATACAAATCATGACTCAAGAGCAACTTTAAAATAAAAACCTTTAGCAAAATTAAGTAGGAGTAAGACACATGACCAAAGGCTGATTTTACACCTGATTATAATTCACAGCCAGGTGTCAGATGTTAAGTATTTGCCTATGCTTTCTAGAAGATGGCTGTTGTATTTTTATCTGCAAAAAATAAGCAAACTATAGTAGAAAATAATTACAAATACATCTACCTCAGCCAATTCCCTTATCCAAAGAAGCTCTGAACATTAACTTCCATTTTCAAAATGTTTATCATAGTAAAACAAATACAGCAAATATCAATTGAAAAATGAAGATGAAATCATAGGTCCAAAGTAAATGAAAAAAGCATGCTTGTATCAAACTATCTCATGAAAACCATAAATATATATACCTACTATGTTCTCATAAAAATTAAAAAAGAGAATCTCTATTAGGGAAGTAAAATAATCCAGAAAATTAGAGAAAAATTTTTCAAATCATGTATCTGATGAGATGGTTGTATCTAGAATACATAAATCATACTTCTAATTAAATAAAAAGACAACTCAATTTATAAGTGAGCAATAGTTTTTTTTGACTTTGTCTAAATACAAAAAGAGGGAATCCTTCCCAAATCATCTTATGAGACCAGCATCATCCTGGTACCAAAACCCGGCAGAGACTCAACAAAAAAAGAAAACTTCAGACCAATATCCATGATGAACATAGATGCAAAAATCTTCAATAAAATATTGGCAAACTGATTGCAACAGCACATTAAAAAGCTTATCCATCATAATCAAGTAGGCTTCATCCTGGGGATGAAAGGCTGGTAAAACATGCGCAAGTCTATATATGTAATTCACCCCATAAACAGAACCAAAGACAAAAACCACATGATTATCTCAACTGATGCAGAGAAGGCCTTTGACAAAATTCAATAGCACTTTAAGCTAAAAAACTCTAAATAAATTGCATATTAATGGAACATATCTCAAAATAATAAAAGCTATTTACAACAAACCCACAGTCAATATCATACTGAATGGGCAAAAATTGGAAGCATTCCCTTTGAAATCTGGCACTAGACAAGGATGCCCTCTCTCACCACTCCTATTCAATATAGTATTGGAAGTTCTAGCCAGAGCAATCAGGCAAGAAAAAGAAATAAAGGGTATTCAGTTAGGAAAGGAAGAAATCAAACTGTCTCTATTTGCAGATGACATGATGATATATTTAGAAGACCCCATAGTCTCAGCCCAAAATCACCTTAAACTGATAAGCAACTTCAGCAAAGTCTCAGGATACAAAATAAATGTGTAGAAATCACAAGCATTCCTATACACCAATAACAGACTAACAGAGAGCCAAATCAAGAGCAAACTCCTATTCACAATTGCTACAAAGAGAATAAAATACCTAGGAATACAACTAACAAAGGATGTAAAGGACCTCTTCAGGGAGAACTACAAACCACTGCTCAACGAAATAAGACAGTACACAAACAGATGGAGAAACATTCCATGCTCATGATTAGGAAGAATCAGTATCATGAATATGGACATACTGCCCAAAGTAATTTATAGATTCAATGCTATCCCCATCAAGCTACCAAAGACCTTCTTCACAGAATGGGAAAAACCACCTCAAACTTCATATGGAACCAAAAGAGAGCCTGCATAGCCAAGACAATCCTAAGAAAAAACAACAAATCTTGAGGCATCATGCTACCTGACTTTAAACTATACTACAAAGCTACAGTAATCCAAACAACATGGTACTGGTACCAAAACAGAGATATAGATGCATGGAACAGAACAGAGGCCTCAGAGGCAATACCACACATCTACAACCATCTGATCTTTGACAAACCTGATAAAAAGAAGCAATGGGGAAATGATTCCCTGTTTAATAAATGGTGTTGGGAAAACTGGCTAGCCATGTGCAAAAAGCAGAAACTGCCTATGCCTATGTCCTGAATGGTTTTGCCTAGATTTTCTTCTAGCATTTTTATGGTGTTATGTCTTATGGTTAAGTCTTTAATCAATCTGGAGTTAATTTTAGTGTAAGGTGTCAGGAAGGGGTCCAGTTTCTGCTTTCTGCGCATGGCTAGCCAGTTTTCCCAACACCATTTATTAAACAAGGAATCCTTTCCCCATTGCTTCTTTTTTTCAGGTTTGTCAAAGATTGGATGGTTGTAGATATGTTGTGTTTCCTCCAAGGCCTCTGTTCTGTTCCATTGGTCTATATCTCTGTTCTGTTACCAGTACCATGCTGTTTTGATTACTGTTGCCTTGTAGTGTAGTTTGAAGTCCGGTAGTGTGATGCCTCCTGCTTTGTTCTTTTTGCTTAGAATTGACTTGGCTATGTGGGCTCTCTTTTGGTTCCATATCAAGTTTAAGGTGTTTATTTCCAGTTCTGTGAAGAAGATCATTGGTAGCTTGATGGGAATAGTGTTGAATCTGTAAATTACTTTGGGCAGTATGGCCATTTTCATGATGTTGACTTCATGACCAAAATGCTAAAAGCATTGGCAACAAAAGCCAAAATAGACAAATGGGACCTAATCAAACTCCACAGCTTCTGCACGGCAAAAGAAACAGTCAGTAGAGTCAATCAGCAACCAACAGAATGGGAAAAAATTTTTGCAGTCTACCCATCTGACAAGGGGCTGATATCCAGAATTTACAAAGAACTAAAACAGACCTACAAGAAAAAAACAAACAAGCCCATTCAAAAGTGGATGAAGGATATGAACAGACACTTTACAAAAGAAGACATACAGGAGGTCAACAAACATATGAAAAAATGCTCATCATCACTGGTCATTAGAGAAATGCAAATCAAAACCACATTGAGATACCATCTCACACCATTTAGAATGGTGATCATTAAAAAATCTGAAGACAACAGATGCTGGAGAGGATGTGGAGAAATAGGAACACTTTTACACTGTTGGTGGGAGTGTAAATTAGTTCAACCATTATGGAAGACAGTGTGGTGATTCCTCAATGACCTAAAAATAGAAATTCCATTTGACCCAGCAATCCCATTACTGGGTATATATCCAAAGGATTATAAATCATTCTATTATAAAGACACATGCACACGTACATACACTGTGGTACTATCTGCGATAGGAAAGACCTGGAACCAACCCAAATGCCCATCGTTGATAGACTGGACAAGGAAAACATGGCACATATACACCATGGAATACTAGGCAGCCATAAAAAATGATGAGTTCGTGTCCTTTTTAGGGACACAGATGAATCCGGAAACCATCATTCTCAGCAAACTGACACAAGAACAGAAAATCAAACACTGCATTTTCTCACTCATAGGCAAGTGTTGAACAGTGAGAACACATGGACACAGGGAAGGGAGCATCACACACTGGGGTCTGTTGGGGGTTATAGGGGAGGGATAGTGAGGGGTGGGGAGGTTGGGAAGGGATAACATGGGGAGAAGTGCCAGATATAGGTGACAGGCGTTGGAGGCAGCAAACCAGCTTGCCATGTACGTACCTATGCAATAGTCCTGCATGATCTGCACATGTACCTCAGAACCCAAAGTACAAATAAAAAAAAATATTTTGTGGGGAAAAAAAGACACACAAATGTCCACTATGCACACCCATGAAAAAAAAATGCTCAATATCATTATTCATTTGGAAAATGTAAATCAAAACCACAATGAGATACCACTTTACACTTAATAGGGTGGCTAACATTTAAAAAATTAACAGTTACAAGTGTTGACAAAAGTGTGGGGCAATTGTGCCCTTACACATTGCTGGTGGAAATGTTAAACGCGTAGCCACTTTGGAAAACAGTGTAGCATTTCCTCAAAATCTTAAACATTGAGTTACTCTATGAACCAGCAATTTCATTCTTAGGTATATATCCAAGAGCAGTGAATACATAGGTTCTCTTAAAAACTTGTACACAAATGCTCATGGTGGCATTATTCATAATAGCCACAAAGTGGAAACAATTCTAATGTTCATAAAGTGATGAATGGATAAATAACATACAGTATACTAATACAATCAAATTCAATAATAAAAAAGTATGAACTTCTCACACATGCTACAACATGAGTGAACCTTGAATACATTATTCTGTTATATGAATCATTTATACAAAATGGCAGGGATAGTCAAATTTATAGAGTCAGAAAAGAGTTTAGTGATTTCCCAGGGCTGCGTTTGGGAAGAATGGAAAGCGACTGATGATAACTACAGTTTGGGTTTGTTTTTTTGTTTTTCTGGGCGAACAAAAATTACAGTAAAATTAAATAGTGATGATGGTTATAAAATCCTGTAGATTTATTTTTAAAAAAAAAACACTGAATTGCATATTTTAAATGGGTGGACTGCATGGCATGTGAATTAAAATATCTTAATAAAGTTTTAAAAGCAAAATTAAAAGAAGCTAACATTTATTGAGTGCTTAATAGGTTCACCGTACTGTTTACTTTCTATTTTTATTTCATCTCATTCTCGTGACAGTTCTAGACGTATTATAACTAACCCTTTTTAATCGAAGGTTAAGCCAAAGATCAAAGCTGTTAAGTATGACTAGGTTCTAGGTCCCAGAGTATATACATAGCAGAACTGTGAATCTGAACCCAGGTTTGTTTGAATTCAACACTCATTCCACCAATTGCAGTTACTCATCTTCCCTATTCGGTCATCAGGAAAAGGGGATCCTTGAATAAATGGACACAGTGAAAGTGTGTGGAAGAAGAAAATAAAGGTCTGAGTATGGAACCTTGGGACAACATCATTACAGAGCCAAACAGAAAAAACAACTGAGAAAAAGTCCATATAGACTAATAGAATCATGAAGGAAGATCAGCTTTTTTGGCAGATATTAAATATATAAGTCATTCCATCAATTGCAGTTACTAATCTTCCCTATTTGTTAGCATGTTAGGCGCTGAGAATATAACAAAAAACAAAACCTAATTTTTGTCCTCAAAATATCATATGTTACAGAAAACACAAGTAATTTTTAACACTCATGGACAAAATTGAGATTCAGCTTAGTAGTTTGAGGCTTCTACTCGATGCTTATTCAGGGCTAAATTCACATGGAATTTAGGAAAGACAGCCGGAGGCAAAGCTGTAGTGCAGATAGCTGTCTTAACTATCCCTATAGTGATTGGTTCTTTTTGTACTATTCCCTTGCCCAAACCACATTCCCCAAGCCCCTATACCTTTATGATGCTCTTTGATTAATTGCTCCTAGTTCCCATGTTATCTGGAAAGAATCATTTAAACCCCAGTGTGAATGAATTAGTATTACATGAAACTTTGGTAGGAAATAACTGACATAAGTCATGAGACTTAGGAAGATTTTCAGAAATGTAATCAGAATATTACTTAGTCTGTTCCACTTATATATAATATTCATATTTTTTAAAGTATTCTGTAAATGCTTGGAGAGCAGGGGTCATATTTATCATACATCCTAGAGAGATATTGTTGTTGGGCAATGATTCAATAATTAATATATGCCCAGAGCTTGGCTGACTGGTATTAACTGTGTGAATTTTATTTTAATTATATTTCATATTTCTCATACAACCAAAGTACATTTGATATATTTGTGTCCCTCATCAAAAATCAGAAAATAAAGAGATAATTCCCTTTCCATTTTGATAATGTTGTCTAAATCAAATGTTAATAATAATCTTTTTTATTTTATCAATGCTTTATCCCTAACAGGGAGGTGGGGATGATTGATGTGTATAAAATAACAAACTTTCAAATGCACTGTGCCATTCCTTCTCTCACAGAAGGGCTTCTTATCTTTTTGAAAGTGAACTAGACCAAATGAGTGTTTCGTCCTTTAGAGCATGCAGATCTCAGCTACTATGTTTATTTAAGATACCCACTGGGGTCAGGGAAAGGAAAATGATGCTCACTGTATCTTCAAAACTCTCTTGAATAACTATCTATACTCAGTAGGCCAAGTCCTACAGCTCTTTTTTTAGGAAATGTTCCCTTTGTACTCATCAGGAGCTATCCCTACATGAGTATTTCTAACTCAGTATACTGAGTCTGAACTTAGAATAAAATATCCTTCACCCCTGCAGATTTCCTCAAATATATTGGAAAAATCAGAACCAAGAAATTTCTGGTGAAAAATTTCACTGCTCTTGTTTGGAAGCTACTGCAAGTTATAGTGGAAATTAACACCTTAAACTTCTACACACAAAAAAAAGGTCCTTAATTCAGAGCCTCCTGAGAGTGACAAATAACAGGGAATGAGGCTTATTTATTGGAAAGGCCAAGTAGATGATCACCTACATTGAATAACTTGAGGATCATGAGTTGGACTCCTTCCCCTTCTATCGTTCTTCCTAACCTCTCTAGATCTGACATATTTGAGGTACTGGGCTACTATGAAGAAGAAGAAATCTGTGGATAAAGGAATGTGATTAATGATAATGGCATATTTAGCATGTTCAAGGCAGCACATCAGTTTCTCAGTCCTCACAAAAAACCAGTGAGATAAAAATTATTATCCCTATTTTAAAACTGAGTCAGAAAGTCAAATACTGCATGTTCTCACTTATAAGTGGGAACTAAATAATGTGTATACATGGCCGTAAAGTGTGAAATAACAGACATATGAGACTTGTAATGGTGGTGGAGTGGGAAGTGGTAGGTGGTAAATCATTTAATAGGTATATTGTGTATTATTTGGGTGACTGATACACTAAAAGGTCAGATTTCACTGCTACACAATATATCCATGTAATAAAATTGTGCTTGTATCCCTTACATTTATACCCACAAAATTAAAATGAGTAAACTGAAGTACAAGAAAGTTCAACAAATAGTCCACTGCCACACAGCTAACAAGTAGAAGGGGAAGAATTCAAATCCAGTTGACTTGGTCCAGATCCTATGTTTATAATATGAAGGCCCCGAAATATTTTCAGTCAATTGCTGAGGGTCAGCCCAAGTGGACACACAAGATTATTCTACAGGTTTGAAATTGCTTCTTTGGCCAGTGAGAGTAGAAAAACTGAATACCTGTAACTTGTTTTTAGAGAAATTTTCTTTTGAGGTGCTCTGAGCCTTAGAGTAGCCTGCTCTGCAGAGGACTTTGTGGATTCCAGGAGTTCATTTAATACCAAAAGAAGCTGTGCCATCTGCACATTTCATATCTTCTGTTGGTTTGTAAAGAAAGTATCCCATTTCCAATCTCCAATCAGTATTGCTGTTTGAAGCTTCTGAAGCTTCCTTTGGAAATGACTCAGAACCTAATACTAATTTTTCCTTAAAGTTCTAGAAACTTATTGCTAAACGAATGCTTTTTAAAAATGTGCCTGTTTTCACTTCAGTATGTCTACAGGGCAGATATTAACTCACTTCCCATATAGTATCAACTCAAGGTAAACAAGTCACATTTCCATCCATCAGTTGAGTGCTTTCATTTTGTAGTTTTATCCAAAAACTACTTATTTACTGTACACCCTTATCTATTCTCTGCATGAACTCCTCTTGCAGTAAAGAAAGCTGAGAATTTTGACAGTATTGAATATTTGGTTTTGATTTGAAACCAACTCCAGGTTTCTCTTTGATTTCCTCCTCTTAGATACTAATATTTCATACTAAGCCATAATACCAAATATGTCTTGAGCTATGAGCGCCTCTCTCTATTATAGGAAGAAGTAGAAATATCTCCTGAGTAGCCTACAAACAACAAATTAATCTCTGAATTTGTCAAGGGATTTTCTCAGAGCAATAAATGATCTGATAACAATTGCAACTGCTGACACCTAGTCAAAGCAATATAAAAAGGGAATAGTCTATTGACTCTTCTGAGCATTTCACTTTAGAAATAATGCTCAATAGATGTCAAAGGGTAAAATGAAAGCATCATCTTTTACAATCGCCAAATGACAAAGATGCTCTACTTAGGAGGAATTGAAAGGCCCGTTTGCCCACAAATCTCTTCTCCACCAGCATGTCAGATTTCCTGAATATCCTGCTATTACACCATCTCCTCTGAAGGGAGACAGAATTATTTTACTCATTTAAGAGATTGCATTAACTGAGAAAGAGGTATCTCTCTACTGTGCTACTATTATACACTGTATATCCTTCTCTCATGATATTCATCTTGCCTTCTTGTGATTGTTTATCTTTGAACTCTCGCATTAAATTCTTAGATCTTTGGGGAAAGGGAACAATTAGAAAAAATTTCCAGTACTGAGGACAGTAACCAAAGTCAACTGTGTTGTATTTGTATAGTAAATATTTCATAAATTCACAACTGAATGGAGAAAGGAAGAAGTAATAAAGACATAAATTACAAACTTTAACAGTAGTTTATGTTATTAAGCCATTATCACCCAGAGCCAAAAGCCACAAAGTAAGCTCCCTAAAAAAGAGGTTACAAACTGGTGGCTTTTCAAGTTCCACGAAGTCCATAGATGAGATTTATATCACTCATACAGCATGATCCAGAACAGTGTTAAAACAACAATTGGTTTACAGTACTAATAAAACAAAAAAATTCTTATTTAAAATATTGTTATGTTTGGCTTTTCATGGAAAATTGAACAATGTCACAATATAGGTCAATATTCCCATGCAGCAATCATATATCGTCCCCATTAGGTAGGCATGAGCTTTGCTTTTGTTTAAAATTCCTTCTTGATTTATTTCATTCCTTGGTGTAAGCTTTCTGAAAAATAGAGCTCTTTGAGATTATGCCCTAAGGGAAGATGACACAAGTATTTTATCTATGAAACTTGTAATTGAGAGAAGGGAATAAGTCACTGAATTAGAAGGGCATGAATGAATAGGGATCAAAGTGAGCACTACCACCACTTCATGAGGGCACTGGGTATCTTGCAGAATGAAGTATCAGTACTAAAGAAAATGTCTTACTTTGTAAATTTTTTAAGAGTCAACCCTGTAACGAAGGATGCCCACAGGGCCAGGTGTTAAGATATTTTCTTCCTTTATAGATCAAGAAGTAATATATATAGTCAAACTTAGAACTTCATACTACAAACACTATTTTCACTGAAGCAAAGGTTTAAGTTAATGTGGAAGCTGAAAGTAAGTGGATAAAGTGGCTCAGATGGTGTTTGTCCAATTAAAGAGCCAATCAGTAATTTCTTTTCATAAACCTTGGAATATAATTTTGCTTTCTTCAATTCACATGCAAATGCACTATCTCAAGTGCAAAAAAAATAAAGATGCACAAAGAAAGAATTCAAACATTATTTATCCAAATACTAATAGCATAACATGTCAAGTAAATTTTTTATAAAGCTTTTGTTTCAGTTTTTGTACAATAAAACTGCTGTTTCTATTCATCCATGGTTTTATTTTTATTTTTATTTTTATTTTTTGAGGGAACTAGTGACTCATTACAGCTGAATGTCTTTTTCAGTCATATTCAAAATGGCAACATTTTCTTTAAAAATATCATTGACAAATATAAAGTGTTTCTACAACAGAAAGTAATTTTATAAACCCAGGTATTTGTTAGAAACAACAGGCACTATGGGAACTATTCCTACTTATTGTTTTCAGGTCTTTTGGGCATAAAACCCTCATCAACAGATGGTGAGCTAAAAAACATTAGAAAGAAAGTAAAGAAAGTTTGCACCAACCAGATTTTGAAATGCTTCCATGTATCATAAAATCCAGTAATATTTCTATTTTAGAATTAAACACACTTCTTCCAATGTGAAATGATTCAATTACTTTTCCCATGACAGGTTAAGTATGCCTTTTCTACAACCCTTTGGACCAGAATTGTCTCAGATTTTCAAAGTTTTCAGATTTTGGACTATTTGTATTACACTTTCAGGTTGAGCATTTCCGATCTGAAAATCTGAAATCTGAAATGCTCCAATGAGTGTCATGTGGGCACTCAAAAAGTCTAAGATTTGACTTTTTGTATTTTGGATGTTCAACCTATACCATCGGTAGCTAAAAAAAAAAAAAAAAAAAAAAAAAAAAAAAAAAAAGAGGTGTGAGTGGATAAAAATGATTGAGATGAGAAAATATTCGTGGGTAGATAAAATAAATTTAAACTACGGAAATATTAAAATGTGTCCTAAAACAGCCATTATATACTATTCTTCTAAAAAAAAAAAAAAGACATACCCTACGTCACTGTCTACAAAGCTAGTTCCCACAATTGTATTTTTAGAGCTTGAGTGAAGAAATATTCCCATTACAGTAAGATTGTGATTTTTGGTTTTAACCTCCAAGGTCTTAGTGATTTCAGTAAAGCACATACTAATTGTCATGGTTCAAATAAGAAAGAGTCTTTCAAAATCGAGAATGTTTAATTATTATTTCCTATATTCTAATAATTTTAGATGTAGTATTTATTGAGCATTTATTAGGTACTTTTCTAAACCTTCTACATTAATTTGTAGTATCACTGTTCTTTATAAGTATTCTGTGTGTTTGTGTGCATGTATTTGTGAGTTATATATATTATGAGATAGAATTATTATCCTAATTTTACACATAAGAAAACTGAGGCTCAGAGAGGTAAAGCAGCTATCCATAGATTACATCACTAATCAATGGTGAAAGTGGCACTTTAATCCACATCTTTCAAACTTCAAAGCTCATCCTCATTCCATTTGGCTACATAAACTTACACTATGATAAGTGGCTTTCATCTTTTAAATATGAAGGTACTGTTTTCCAAGTAGGGAGACTGAATTTCCAGTCACTCACTCTTCTGTTTTCTTAGTGACTGAGAGATTACTAGAATCTATATAGAAAATAAATAAATAAATAAGGATCAAGAGACATTACTGGATAAATGAGGTGATCTAAGTGAAAGCTATGGTCCATGTCTGTAAAGTGCAAGAAAAAAAAGGAAGGGACTGAAACTTACGCCCTTTTCAGCAAGCATAAATTTTTCATAATGGATATGTTCTACTGACAGTTACCTGGCCAAACCCCAAAACACAGAATACTGACTTCGAGAAATGGTGTGACAAAGATGAATCATTCTTTGTAAAGCCAATATACCACACTCTGCATAATCATACTGAAGTTTCCTTTTTCCAGCTAGTAGGCCTAATCTACTTTGTCTCACTGGAGGAAATAAGTGGATGGTGACCCACAGGAATAAGGAATTAAAATTACCTGGGTTAAATGTACCCACAAAGAGAGCTTTGTAAATATAATGATGAGCTATCAAAGCAAATATTTTCATTTCTTCTTTTCTCATTCTTTTTCTTGAGAATATCAATTTCATCCTTCTCTCATCTTCTCCATTCTAAGAATGCTTGTAAGATTTTTCTAGAATGGCATTCCTTCAGTTTGGCAAAATGTTGTATTATTATGAACACAACCTGTAATGTCTATAGAACTGAGTTCAAATTCCATAATTAGTTTCAGACTTAAGGTCACAGATAACAATTTTCTCACTTTTAAAATGAGAATAATATCTACTTCATAGGAGAGTTATAAGTAATAGATCAAATAGTGCCATGGTTCACAGGTATTTCTGTTTCTTTTTTTAGCTTCAAAAACTTTTCTTCAAATTTAAGCTTATCGGGAAGCCCAATATAAACAAGATATAAATGCAGACCTGCTTTTTAAGAAATTTGGGTAGTGAAGGAATGGGTGAGGAAATTTGAAAATTACTATAATTATGTTTATAAAGTTTCTAGTACTTGCCATATAGAGCACAAAATAGGCCAGGTGTGTTGGCTCATGCCTGTAATCTCAGTGCTTTGGGAGGCTGAGGCAGGATAATCATCTGAGGCCAGGAGTTTGAGACCAGCCTGGGCAACATAACAAGACTTTGTCTCTACAAAAAATTTAAAAACTTAACCAGGCATTGTGGCATTCACCTGTTGTCCCAGCTACCTGAAAAGCTGAGCTGAAGAAATCTTTTGAGTTCAGTAGTTACAGGTTTCAGTTAATACCACTACAGTCCAGCCTGGGTGACAAAGTGAGACCCTGTCTTTAAAAAACAAAAAAAAAAAAGAAAAGATAAAGGGCAATAATTAACATTGTTTGCCCATTCTGCTATAAATTGGCTATTGAAAAACCATAAATTTTAGACCACTGTGGTGGATTAGTTGGAAGCAAAAAAAAAAAAAAAAAAAAAAAAAACCCTCCTTTTGATCACCTGCTATAAAATAACAAGTTTGTTCTGGGAAATATCTACCTCGAATCTAATTTATACAAACTAAAGTTTAATTTTAGTGCAAAATGGTAGTTTACTATTTAACAGAACTGTGTTCTAAGTTTAGTATGAGCACAAAATAAACTTGCCCTTAGTGTTAAAGACACCATAGGCATAGTAGAGAGTGCATTGGATTAGTGTTAAGGGACCTAATTTCTAGTCTGAATTCTCCTAACTATCTACTGTTCTGAATGTTTGTGTCCTCCCTAAATTAATATATTGAATCTCAATTCCCATGGTGATGATATTAAGAGGTGGGGCCTTTAAGGAGTGATTAGGTTATGAGGTCTTTACCCTGACAAATGGAATCAGTGCCTTTATAAAATAAGCCCTGGGGTAGTTTTTTAGACCCTCCTTTCACCCTTCCACCATTTGAGGACACACAGGAGGCACTATTTATGAGGAACGGGCCCTCACTGGACACTGAATCTTCTGGTGTCTTGATATTGGACTTTTCAGATTCTGAAACTGTGAGCAATAAATTTGTGGTTTACAACTTACCCAATTTAATGTATTTTGTTATAGCAGCCTGAACATACTATGACACTACCCAGTAGAAAATCCTTATAACTTCCATGTTTACTATTTTTCTTATAGCACAGGGGTCATCACACTCTGTAGGGGTCTATGTAGTAAATATTTTAGGTATTGCTGGTTGTAGAGGCTGTCACAACTATTAAACTCAGCTCTTGTGGCACAAAAGCATCAATAGACAATACATAAACAAATGGCCATGGCTTCATTCCAATCAACTTTATTTACAAAACCAGGTGCTGGGCTGGATTTGGTCCACTGGTCATAGTTTGCTAAACCTAGCCTAGAAAATAACAGGTTGAACTAGGTTATTAATTTCAAACCTGGTTAGGTACAAGGATAATTTTGAAGAGCATTTATAAAACACAAATTGTTTGCACCCCCTTTCTCTACTGAATGATAGTCCCCAAGGGGAAGATCTAAGAATCTGTAAGACTCAAGCTCCTAAACCAATTTAATTCAAGATTTGCAGACAATGTTTGACCATCACTGGAGTAGATAATTTCCAAGGCCTCTTCTATTCCTGATATTCTTTGATGAGGAGTGCTCTATGCATAATTCCCATTTTTCACAGAGTATTTGCAAATGTGTGCTAAAAATTGATATTTTATTAAATTAATAATTTTGACTACTTCAAGGAGGATATTCCTAAGTAAAACTTGGGCTTTTCCTTGTTATATTCCTATTTTTATATAACTACTGAAATGTTCTGGTGACACTGCCTCAATTTAAACAGAAGTTCTAGCAGTTTTACCCACCATTGATTTTGCACTATCTGTATAAATGTCAACACAATGAAAAAGGCAAAAAAATGTCCTGGTATTACTGTGAAATAATTTTGATATTACAGATCCCTTAAAGGATCTCAGGGGCCCTCAGTGGTCAGTGGACTAGTCTTTCAGAAAAATGACTCTAGAGAAGCTTTCTTTAAAATATATTCTGTAGAATACTCGTCTTTTAGTTGTTCCACAATAAATCCCTTACTTCAGACATTCATAATACACATTAGCATATTAGTGAAAGATCTAAAATTCTTATGGTAAGTAAAGTTCCATAGTAAGAAATGTATAATGATAAATGCCCAAATTTTCCAAATTCATTTAAGCAACGAAAGTTAATTTTTCTGTTTCTTCATACATTCATCATTATTTAATGGAAATACTGTTTTCTGGCAAACAAATTGGTCTAGAATTTGGATCTTTTAAGGAATATATAAAAACAGGCCACATTCTCTAATAAAAATATAATTAGAGTTTTAATAATGTACTGAAACTACTTTTTCCCCACCTTATTGAGCAAAACTGTTCTCAGATAATTTACTCCATAAGGTCATTATTTATATATTTTGGAGGATGACTGAAAGCAAAGATGTTGCCAAACTGAGGCAGAGATCCATGAGGCGATTTAATAATATTGCAATACTTTCCCAGTTCCATTATCTTCTAAAAATGATGGTTGTAGGAGGATATGGCTGCCCTTTGGGTGTCAATGCCAAATTTTAGGGACAGTCCTAATTAGCCTTCATATATCTGTCAGACAGGATCATTTTGAAGCCTTTAGAACCCAGAGAAACTAAATTGGAAACTATTATTCTAAGTGAAGTAACTCAGAAATGGAAAACCAAATGTGCTTTGAACTATAATCACCAAGCTGAGCTGCATCTAGATTCCTGACCCAGAAAGAAAATGTAAAATAATAAATGCTTCTAGTTTTAGGTAGCAAAGTTTTAAGGTAATTTGTTACCCAGAAATAGATAGCTAAATGCACCATGCTGCAAGAAGCATGAAGTACATGAAGCACACGATTGAGATTTTCCCTGAAGTGCTACTGATGTGTCATAAAGTACATGGATTCTTACTTTATTCATGTTACCAAAATTGCTTTTAAATGTGATTGTATCAACATTGCTTTTAACCCGTGTTGCATAATAGTTCTAATTTCTCCCATCTTTACAAATACTGGACTGTTGAAATAATTGCATGCAAATACTGTTATCAGAAAAATCACTCAGAATTCTAGAAACAATCTAATTGGGGTAATTCAAGGAAAATTTAATAAAAGGATTATTGTTAAGTGGCATGGGCAGGGTATAGAGAAACCATGTATGATAGTGTGGTATCCTGGAGCTGTGACCATTCCTTGGCCCTGTGTAATGTGGAAAGTATACACTAGAATAAGGAAAAGAGAAAGTCTTATATGAGAACTGCTTTGAGAGGAGCTATGAAGTTTCATCAAAGGACATAACTGAGCCAATGACAACCCAACAAGGAGTGACCCAGGGCACTGAACGCCCAGATGTCATTATCTTCCTTTCCTCTGATCTCCTTTCTTATGAGTCCAAACCAAAAAATTCTAGAGGGCAAGGAAGCCCACTGACATAGTCCATGCAGGTTAGCCTTTTGGAACAGGAGGGAAAGTGCATCTAAAGAGCAAACAGAAGATTCCTCTTGCTCCGTAACATCATCTGCTCTTGTCCTTTATCCAGATAAGAAATATCTGTGTCCAAACAGCAAGCATAAAATCCCATCATCTATAATAGCTTAACATTGTGGTACAATATTAAGGTGGTTCTACTCACACCTGAATCTTAAAATTTTAGCTGCTACATACATTTTTCATACAGGGTATTGGAAATTTCAGTGCCTGTGATGCTATTTGTCATGGCTTGAATGCTTAAATGTTTGTATGGAAAAAGGAATAAAAAAAAGAAATTAAAATGAAAGAAGAAAGAGAAGAAGAACATTTACAATCATGGAGGACAGATAATACATGATCTGGAGGTAAGGAGTAAGAAGGAGCAACAGAAGAAGAAAAAAGAAAAAAGAGTGGAAGAGAAAGGGAACTGATGTTACTAATGATAAATACTGCATACAGTATCCACTTCTCTAGACTGTCTGGTCAGTCATCCCTCTGGAAAATAAGTCTTTCTGAGGAAATAAAGCTACAGAACTGAAGAGAGAAATCATGGAAGCTACCTAAACTGATGAACCTAAATATTTATGTATAAATCTGAATAAACAGCTAAGTTCATTAGACTATGATAAAAAAAAAATAAGAGCATAGAAAACAAACACACAGAGAAACCAAATGATTGTAAAGGAAATAGGCAATTCAGAAAATAGGGGTTTTTACTTCTAATTTTTCTATTGCAAAAATTCAATTGAAACAATTCACACAATATAAGTAGCAAAATATATGAACTGATTAAAAATAATAAAAAAGCGGGAATGCTGGGAAGATGGCCGCCTAAGAACAGCTCAGGACTTTAGCTCCCAGTGAAAGTGCAGAGGGTGAGTGGACGCCGCATTTCCAGATGAATTTTTATTGCCCACAGACCAGGAGATACCCAGGCGGAGGGGTCACCAGCGCCGCAGTCCCGGCCGGTGCAGCTGTTTTGGCCCCCACGGGGCTGTTCCTTACATCTTACGTAAAAATTAATGCAAGATGGATTAAAGACATGAATGTAAAACCCAAAACTATAAAAACCCTAGAAGAAGGTATCTAGGCAATACCATTCAGGACATAGGCACAAGAAAAAAATTTATGACAAAGATGCCAAAAGCAATTGAAACAGAAGCAAATATTGACAATGGGACCTAATTAAACTGAAGAGCTTCTGCACAGTAAAAGAAACTATCATCAGAGTGAATGGACAACCTATGGAATGAAAGAAAATTTTTGCAATCTATCCATCTGACAAAGCCCTAATATTCAGAATATACAAGCAATTTTAAATTTATTTTAAAAACCCCAAATTACCTCATCAAAAATTGGGCAAAAGACATGAACAGACACTTTTTAAAAGAAGACATTTATGTAGCCAACAAACATATGAAAAAAAGCTCTACATCACTGATCATTAGAAAAATGCACATCAAAGCCACAATGAGATACCATCTCATGCCAGTCATAATGGACATGGAATCAACCCAAATGCCCATCAATGATAGATTGGATTAAAAAAAAATGTGGTACATATACACCAGGGAATACTACGCAGCCATAAAAAGGAACAAGATAATGTCCTTTGTAGGAGCATGAATGAAGCTGGAATCCATTATCCTCAGCAAACTAACACAGGAACAAAAAACCAAACACCACATGTTCTCACACATAAGTGGGAGCTGAATAATGAGAACACATGGACACAGCAAGGGAAACAAGACACACCAGGGCCTATAGGGGACAAGGGGAGAGAGAACATCAGGACAAATGTCTAATGTATGCTGGGCTTAATACCTAGGTGATGGGTTGATAGGTGCAGCAAACCACCATGGCACATGTTTACCTATGTAACAAACTTGTACGTCCTGTACGTGTATCCTAGAAATTAAAATTCTTCTAAAAAACAAGTGACTGATTTGTATACAAAATCACTGTACAAAAATGATGCTGAAACTTTGCTAAAGATATTTATCAAATCCAGGAGCCTTTGTGTATAGACTATGGGGTTTGCTGTGTATAAAATCACATTGTCTGCAAAGAGAGATAACCTGACTTCTCTTCTTATTTGGATGTCTTTCATCTATTTCCCTTTTCTGATTACTCTGGCTAGGACCTCCAGTTCTATGTTGAATAGAAGTACTGAGAATGTGTATCCTTGTCTTATTCCAGTTCTGAATGGAAAAGTTTCCAGCATTTGCCCATTCAAAATGATGTTGGCTAATGATTTATTATACATTGTTGGTTATTTTGAGGTATGATTCTTTGATTCCTAGTTTGTTGAGGGCTTTTAACATGAAGGAATATGGAATTTTACAAAAACCTTTTCTGTGTCTACTGAGATGATAATGTGGCGTTTTTTGTTCTGTTTATTTGATGAATCACATTTATTGACTTGCATATGTAGAACAAATCTTGCATCACAGAAATAAAGCCTACATGATCATGGTAGATTAGCTTTTTGATGGACTGCTGGACTTGCTTTTGTTAGTGTCTTTTTAAGATGTTTACATAAACAAAAAAAGAGGTTTGCATAGACGTACTTCAAAAATGTTGGACTAAATTACACATTACTGGTGAAAAAAATCACAAACAATAGAAACAAGTGGAAAAACATTCCATGCTAATGGATGGGAAGAATCAATATTGTTAAAATGTCCATACTGCTCAAAGTAATTATAGATTTAATGCTATCTGTATCAAATTACTAATGACATCTTTCATAGATTTAGAAAAAAAACAACTACTCTAAAATTCCTATGGAACCAAAAACAAGAGTCTGAATAGCCAAGGCAATCCTAAGCAAAAAGAACAGTCAGAGGCATCACTCTACCTGACTTCAAACTGTACTAGAAGGCTACAGTAAGCAAAACACCAGGGTACTGGTACAAATAAAAGACACGTAGACCAGTGGAACAGAGTAGAGCACCCAGAAATAAAGCTGCCCACCTATGAACATCAAATCTTTGACAAAGTCAAGAGTAACAAGCAATCGAGAAAGGACATCCTGTTCAATAAATGGTACTGGAATAACTCACTAGCCATAAGCAGAATCATGAAACAGGACTCCTTCATTACACCATATACAAAAAATCAACTCACGGTGGATTAAGGCCTTAAATGTAAAACCTAAAACTCTAAAAATCCTAGGAAACACGCATAGGAAATATCATTTGGTAACATAAACCCTGGCAATAATTTCACTGAAAAACTCCAAAAGCAATTGGAACTAAAAAAATGACAAGAGGGACCTCATTAAACTAAAGAGATTTAGTACAGCTAAAGAAACTATAAACAGAATAAACAGACAACCTATATAATTGAGAGAAAATATTTATAAACTATGCCTCTGTCAAAGGTCTAATGACAAGCATATGTAAGGAACTAAACAAATTAACAAGCAAAACACAAACAGCCCCATTTAAAAATGGGCACAGGACATGAATAGGCACTTTTCAAACGAAGACATACACATAGCCAACAAGCATATGAAAATATTGTCAATATCACTAATAATTAGAGAAACGCAAATCAAAACTACAAAGAGATACTATCTTACACCAGTCAGAATGACTATTAATAATATGTCAACAAATTACAAATGCTGGTGAACTTGCAAAGGAAAGGAAATGCTTATACATTGCTAGTGGGAATGTCAATTAGTTTAGGCATTGTGTACAAAAGTTGAAAAATTTCACAAAGGACTTAAAACCAAACAATGATTCAACTCAACAATCCCATTACTGGGTATGTAACCAAATGAATATTTATTGTTCTACCATAAAGACACATGCACCTGTATAATAATTACAGCACTATTCACAATAGAAAAAAAACATGGAATCAACCTAGATGTCCATCACTGAGTGTGTATGTACAACATGGAACACTATGCAGCCATAAAACAAAATGAAATCATGCTCTTTGCAGCCACATGAATGGAGGTGGAGATCATTTTATTCTAAGCAAATTAACACAGAAACAGAAATCCAAATACCACATGTTCTCACTTGTAAGTGGGAGCTAAACCTTTTATACACGTGGACACAAAGAAGGGAACTACAGACACTGGAACCTAGTTATGGGTGGATAGTGGGATGAGGGTTAGGATCAACAAACTACTCATCAGGTACTAAGGTCACTCTCTGGGTAACAAAACAATCTGCATAGCTAACCCCATGACAAGCAATTTATCCATGTGACAAACCTGCATATCTACCTCCTGGACCTAAAATAAGAGTTGGAAAGAAAATAAAAAATGATACTGAAAACAGAACAAAACAAAAAACAAAACAAAAAAAAAAAACAGAAATAATAGGTATAGAAATCAGAAAGAAATAAAACTGTTTGTACATGATATAATATTTTATCAGGAAAATCCTAGAGAATTCACAAGGAAACTATAATACTTAGTAATACACAAGTTTACATGTTGCAACTCTTTTAGGATTTGTCTAGCTGGTTTTCAGGTTTTTACCGGGAAACTCATGAAAATGCACATGAGTGTGTGCACACACACACACACACATTTACTAAAATTCCAGAATACAAAATCAAAATACAATAGTAAATTTCACTGTGATACAATGACATGAACAATCTGAAAAGAAAATTAAGAACACGGTTTCATTTCCAATACCATCAAAAGGAACAGAGTACTTAGGAATATGTTAACAAAAGAACTGCAAAACTTATACATTCAGGACTACAAAATATAGTAGAAAGAAACAGAAGAATATCTGTACAAATGGAAAGACATCTACTGTTCATGGATTGGAAGATTAATAACACTGCTAAAATGACCAATACTCCTTAAGTGATCCATAGTTTAAACTAAATCCTCATGAGTGGTGAAGAGAAGATAATAGGCAATGGGAGAGTGCTAACAGGTATAAAGGTTCATATTTGTGCTAATGAAAAGTGTTCTAGATTTAGAACTATGTAGTTATTTAAAAAACACTAAATTATAAATTTTAAAAGGGTAAATTTTATGCTATGCAAATTATATCTTAAAAAAGAAAAAATTTATTAATATTTGAGACATATACACATAGTGAATATATGTTCAAACTACTTTTGCTGAATTCAGAAATTATTTTTCAACAGTCATATTTTATCAATAGTTCACATTTATATTGTGATTAAATTACTCCACACTCATCTTCACTCCCTAACCTCCTCTACCATTACCAAAAATATTACTATCAGATCAATTCAGTATACACAGGTGGAGGCAATTTGATTATTCTAGCCCAATATATTTATATTGAAATCATAGATGTATTTTCCTTCCTATGCTGTGTAGACAACTAGACATGTAAATTCGGATTGGTTAGAAGACAAATTAACATTATCTGTAGCTGAGAGACATTCAATGTCCACCAAATCCATTTTTCCCCCCCCTGGACACACAAACTATATTTCTCAATCCCTCTAGGTGAAGCCATTTGAGTAGCTGTGACCAGTAAAATGTATATAACAATAATATATGACATGCCTAGGGCTGGTTGTTAAAATGTTTTATGTAATACTCCATGTTCTTTCATCATGTTCACTCACAGATAGATGTAAAGGAATCGAGCAACTGCCCCAAGGCCTTAGGGAATGTTGGAGCCACTATAAGAAAAGAACCATGCTGCCTGAATCATGCAAATGAGTAACCCAAGCTTGAACTTCCACGTTAGATGCTTCATCAATGAGTAGTAAACTCTTAACATGTTAAGGAGCTGAGGTTTGGCTATTACAACTCACTACTGCTAAGTTTCTGTGATTCTGTAGAGAATACATTATTTCTCTACGAAATTATATGAGGAAGCTAGGGGCCTCTCTAAAGTCACTGATCAACGTGCAAGCAGCTTTAAAATGCAGGAATCAAAAATAAATATAGACTACGAATGGGGGCTCACGGCTATAATCCCGGTACTTGTGGGGGCCAAAGTGGTCAGATCGTTTGAGTGCAGGAGTTTGAGTCCAGCCTAGAAAACATAGTGAGACCCCATTTCTAAAAATAATCTAAAAAATTAGCTGGGCATGGTGGTGCATGCCTGTGGTCCTGGCTACTTGAGAGGCTGAGGTGAGAGCATCAGTTGAACCCAGGAGGCATAAATTGCAGTGAGCTGAGATCATGCCACTTTACTCCAGCCTGGACAACACAGCAGGATTTGTCTCAAAAATAAACATTTATATACTTATATACAAATAAATATTTATATACATATATATCAATATAAATGTTACAAATATATGTTGAACATATATATATACATTTTATAAATATATCTATGTATTTATATGTAAAACACTTAACTCTGCTGAAGTGTTAAACATTGTTAGTTAATCTTTTTCTACTCACACTAGGGAATCAAGCAAGCATTGAATTTAGCAGGCATTAGCAGAAACAAATTCAAGTTGATTAAGATACTTAATTTGCATCTAAGTATTCCTATAAAAATTTAATATTTATGCTATCTTCAGAGTCCATTTTATGCAAAAAATTTAAGTCAAAGAGAAAAATATAGCAGAGTTTATACTCAACTGTAATTACTCAGAGCTGGAGAAGATCCGATACACAGGCATAGCTAAGCTTCCCAATTCACTCATGCATTCTACAGGTATGGTTCATAAGGTGGAAAAAGCCTAGATTCACAAACAAAGTGGTATTATAAAAGAATTATGGGTTTTCTAGTTTGATGGAGGGAAAACACTCTTAAAAAACAATTTGAATGTTTTTATAGCAACCAAGATAGGTGGTAGGACCTTGATTAAAAATATAGAACAGAGAATAAGGAGTGGGCCTAAGAAATGGCAGAACACGGCCAGGCATGGTGGCTCACACCTGTAATTCCAGCACTTTGGGAGGCTAAGGCAGGAAGATCACAAGATCAGGAGTTTGAGACCAGCCTGACCAGCATAGTGAAACTCCATCTCTACTAAAAGTACAAACAAATTAGCCGGGCATGGTGGCATGTGCCAGTAATCCCAGCTACTGCGGAGGCTGAGGCAGGGGAATTGCTTGAACCAGGGAAGTGGAGGTTGCAGTGAGGCAAGATTGTCAATAAAGCAAGACTCATCTTAAAAAGAAAAAAAAAAGAAATAGCAGAATGCATGGACTAGATAAATATTATAAAATAACAATACATTATTTCCACTAGTCCTGCAGGGAAACTGGGAAAATGATAAATAGAAAAACAGAATTTGGAAGTAAGAATGGAAAAACATTGGTGAGGGTTTGGGCAGAGGGCTTTGAAGTCCTTCATATGAAGATGATATTTGAAGTTTTGAGAGTGAGCATTTTGAGAAAATCAATAGTTACCCAAAAGAAGCTGAAAAGCAAAGTATCAGTAATCAATACAGAAGAAAGGCATTTGGAGATGAATCAAGAAAGTAAAGACTCAGTATATTCATCCATTCTCACACTGCTATAAGAAATTGCCTGAGGCTGGGTCATTTATCAAGGAAAGAGGTTTAATTGACTCACTGTTCCAGCTGACTAGGAAACCTCAGGAAACTTACAATCATGGTAGAAGGGGAAGCAAACATGTTCTTTTCACATGATGGCAGGAAGGAGAAGTGTCAGATAAAGAGGAAAAAGCCTCTTATAAAACCATCAGTTCTTATGAGAACCTACTCACTATCATGAGAACAGCAGCCTGGGGGTAACCATGCCCATGATTAAATTACCTTTCACTGGGTCCTACCCATGACCTATGTGGATTATAGGAACTACAATTCAAGATAAGATTTAAGTGAGGACACAACCAAATTATTTCATTCTGCCCATGGCCCCTGCCAAATTTCATGTCTTCACATTTCAAAACACAGTCATCCCCTTCCAATAGTCCCCCAAAGTTTTAACTCATACCAGAATTAACTCAGAAGTCCAAGTCAAAAGTCTCATCTGAGACAAGGCAAGTCCTTTCCACCTATGAGCTTGTAAAATCAAAAGAAGTTAGTTACTTTCTAGATACAATGGAAGTACAGGCATTGGGTAAATACACCCATTTCAAAGGGAAAAAATTGCCAAAACAAAGAGGTTACAGGCTCCATGTACGTCTGAAATCCAATATGGCAATAATTAAATCTTAAAGCTCCCAAATAATCTCTTTGGACTCCATGTCTCACATCCAGGTCATGCTTATTCAAGAGGTATGCTCCCACAGTCTTAAACAGTGCCACCCCTGTGGCTTTACAGGATATAACCCTCCTGTTACTTCACAGGCTGGCATTGAGCATCTGTGGCTTTTCCAGGTGCAGAGTGCAAGCTATCAGTGGATCTACCATTCTGGGGTCTGGAGGACCACGGTCCTCTTCTCACAGCTCCACTAAGCACTGCTTCAGTGGGGACTCTTGGGCGGGGGTTGACCCCACATTTCTCTTTTGCACTGACCTAGCAGAGGTTCTCTATGAGGGCTCTACCTCTCCAGCTCACCTCTGCCTCGACATCCAGGCATTTCCATATACCCTCTTAAATCTAGGCAGGTGTTCTCAAACCTCAATTCTTGTCTTCTGTGCACCCACAGGACCACCATCATATTGAAGCTGCCAAGGGTTGGGGTTTGCACCCTCTGAAGCAATCTCCTAAGCTATATGTTGGCCCCTTTAAGCCATAGCTGGAGCTGAAGCAATTGGGACACAAGGAGTCATGTCTTAAAGCTGCACAGAGAAGTGGGGCCCTGGGTCCAGCATGGGACTCTGTCCCTGGCCTGCAAAACCATTTTCCCTCCTAGACCTCCAGGACTTTGGTAGGAGGGGCTGCCAAGAAGTTCTCTGACATACCCATTGTCTTGGTGATTAACATTCAGCTCCTCATTACTTGTGGAAATTTCCACACTGGGCTTCAATTTCTCCCCAGAAAATGCGTTTTTCTTTTCTATCACATCATCAGGTTGCAAATTTTCCAAAATTTTATGTTCTGTCACTTTGTGAACACTGTGAGGCTAAGAAATTTTTTCTCCAGATACCCTAAATTATTTATCTCAAGTTCAAAGTTCCACAGATTTCTAGAGTGGGGCAAAATGCTGCCAGTCTCTGTGCATAGCAAGAATGACCTTTACTCCAGTTCCCAACAATTTCCTCACCTTCATCTGAGATTACTTCAGCCCAGAATTTATTGTCCATATTGCTATCTACATTTTGGTCAAAGACAGTGAACAATTTTCCAGGAATTTCCAGATTTTCCCGCATTTCCCTATCTTCTGAACACTCCAGACTGTTCCAACCTCTGCCTGTCACCCAGTTCCAAAGTCACTTTCACATTTGCGGGTATCTTTACAGCAGCACCCCACTCTCTGTGTTATCAATTTCCTGTATTGGTCTATTCTTACACTGCTATAACAAACTGCATGAAACTGGGTCGTTTACAAAGGAATGAGGTTTAATTTAGTCACTGCTCTGCATGGCTGGGGAAGCCTCAGGAAACTTACCATCATGGTAGAAGGAAAAACAAACATGTCCTTCTTCACATGATGGCATCAAGGACTAGCACTGAGCCAACAGGGAAAAGCCCCTTATAAAACCATCAGATCTCGTGAGAACTGACTCACTATCATGCAAACAGCAGCATGGGGGTAAACACTCCCATTATTAAACTACCACCCACTGGGTTCCTCCCATGTCACATTAGGATGGTGGGAACTACAATTCAAGATGAGAAATGGGTGGAGACACAGGCAAACCATATCACTCAAGGAATCTAAGAAAGAAGTTTCAGTGAGCCAACAATACAAGGGTGCTTTACTCTTAAGAGATAGCTAGGAGTAAATGAATCCACATACCATATTTCATCCATTTTCTTCTGGATAAATTTTACCTTTAAAATAGGGGATGGAGATTATATGATGATAGAGTTCTAGCAGCAGTGTGAATCCGCAACATTAGTCATGTTAAGAATGGACTCTACAGCTTGGTTACAAAGACTTGTGATTAACATATAAACATAATTCTGAATGCCTTAGTGGCTACTAGAAAGCTCTTAAATGTGTTATAATTTCTACTGCTAACACTGAAATTCAGCTTAGGGAAATTACCTGGGGCTTGAATTATTAAATATTGAAGAAAATAAGCCAGCAAATATGACCTATTTTATAATGTGATTTTATTAAATAACTTTTATCAGTGACAGATCTGAAAATGGCATACCATCATACTACTGTTTACTGAAAAATGTATATTTAGAAAACAGAGAAAATATACCCAATGCATATGTTTCTGAGGAAAATATTAAATACATAAGTACATTTTATTATCCTTCACCTTTTTACCTTGCTGCATTATGTATATAACAATAATAATCATTTTAAGTGAAACACAGAAATGAGGGCAAGGTATCATGAAAATAAAATTAAAGCTCCTTTCTAAGAAGAAAACTCAGAAATATTTGCATGAAATAAATGAAATAATCATCCGCATATATTACATTAAAATGGTGTCTTAAACTAAAACTTAATGTGGCCACTTCTGCCTTCTAATTTCTGTCTTTGAGACTCTGTAACATTTCAGGGGTGGGGTTGGTTATTTTTATGCCCACCACTACTCTGACAACAATGATGGTGCAGGCAGCGGTATGGGAGGTGGTGCACTTATGTCAGGAGCAGTGGCATAGAAGGATGTATGAGCATATGTGCACTGGCAGGAAAGAAATGCTAGGTCAGCTGGCATACACACATGCCAGCAAAGTGATGTAGAATGTGCTAGTGGGTGAGTGCCTGCAAGCAAAGCAGCATAGGGGAGGCTCCTTGGTGGGGAGGGCACAAGCAGGCTGATCTGTGTCTATAAGGGCTGTTCCAGTGGAGCACTCTGCCAGTCAGGCACAGTAAACCAGTGCAGGATCCATGATGTGGCTTTCAGGAGGTACCTAGAGGCTGTACTGCAGGTAGGTATAGCGAGACGGGACTTCTGAAAGAGGCCAGCAGATGTAGGGGTGCTCAGAATAGACCTACCTTGTCTAATGGGCAAGACCATCCTGCGTAATTCAGGTCTGGCAGTTCCTCTAGGGCTAAAGTATCGTACGGGAGCAGGTCAAGCCTAGGAAAACAGGAGTCCCTGGCCATGTTCCACTATAGATGCTCCCGCATCAAATCCTCTGGGCTCTGCCCTGGCTGGAGTTCTGCCCCTACCACTTCTCTAAGCAGCTCTCCCTGGCAACTCACACGTCTGTGGTAGTCAAGGGGGTCTCCTCCTGCTGGGATTACAGAGGCCCACAGTGAGAGCAGGTTGTTCCTTGGCTATTCAACCTACCCCCCTCCATAGGAGTTGTTAGGGGCCAAAAATTTGCAGGTTCCTCCTCCTTCAGCCCAGCCTCTGCGTCTTCCCTCTATCTGCTCTAAATATTCCCTCTGAAGATCTGCTAGGAGTACACCAGTCTTCCTAATGTCCCAGTCCCTCAGTTGGAGATGTTCCTCCTTGCTGTGTCTAGTCAGCCATCTTGGAGTAGAAGTGTACTCAAAACTTTTTTAAAAGTCTGCAACTCATTCAGATAACTGTATGTATGTCGATGCACAAAGACTTGAGTTTGACATTTAGGTTAGCCCAGCACTGAGAACAAAGGACTTTCATGGTAGGTGACACTGAAAATTCAGTGGAAGCAGGAAATTTATTAGCAGGAGTAACCAAGAGAACATATGACCAAGGACTCACAGGAATTTTCTGAAGAATACATTTCTTCTCAGAATATTAAATTTTATTTATCAAATACCAAGCTTGCCTCAAGTAACAGCAAGACAATGGTAGATAAGGAGATCCAGGGAATATCAAAATTCAGTTATGGTATTTGACCTAGATTTTATCACAGGAATGTGTAACTAGTTTAACATAACTAAATATATAGCCTGATATTTTAAAGCATACAAACCCACATATACACATATATAGAGATAGATAGATGTACAAAATTATACCATTAATAGTATGTTTTTTATCTCCTTTGGTTACTCAGTATGTCATGAACATTTTATCCTTTCAAATAAAGTTCTAAAGTATCATTATCAATAGCTGAATATGCTGTATTACCAATTTATAGGCTAATCTACTATGAAATGTAGTAAAAAGCAGTCACTGCACTTTTAATTTGAGCATTCAAAAAATATTTTCCCAATGCCTGTGTTGTGCCTGACAATCCTAGGCATATGGGGAAAGGATGATTTCAATTAGTTTACAAAGTAAAGCAATGATTTTCAAGAATGGGATTATAAGTAAATCAACTCCCTCCGATTTGCTTTAGAGCCACTGTATTTTGCATTTTAAAAATATTTGATTAGCCTTAAGTAAATAAAAGGTTATTATAAAACCAAATTTAAAGAAAATTAACTTTTTGAATTCAAACCCAGTATACTGAGAAACACTGATCTAGTAGAAGACAGAAAATGCTTATCATAGGAATACAATAGAAACTTAAACTCCTGGAAATTCTTAAAGTTTGATCATTTTCTTAAATTGCTGTAACTCCACAGGATGTCTCAGTCAGAAGGAAGGAGATACAATGTGGGAAAATGTTTACCTACTAATAAACGTAAGAGATTATATTAAGGGGAAACTATAGGAGAAAATGGTTTCAAGGTTATTAGCTCTTACATCAGATGGAAGACTTTATAACACTGCAAACTTAATAGTAGGAACAACTTAATGGGCCTTTAGCTACAATGACCAAAATATGTGACAGACTTGGGTCTATACTTGGTAATTACATACTTGCTTAATGACTGTGTAATCAAGGCCATTGTCATCCCCCTTTGCATAAACAGAATATTCTTCTTTTAATTGATAATAAATAATTTCTAAAGCTGCTTAAAGAACAAAAAACAAAAAGCAGAGGGAGGTGTTAATGAGTCTAACTCTCAATCAAGTTATTTGTAGTTTATGACTTCTATTTCTAAGCACTTCATTTTTTTTTAACCTTCAAAGCCACTATACTAAACTTTTGAAGGACTTTTAATCAGACTACAAATATTAATGATATTGACCATATTTAATAAAACATTCTCTGCCCTCAATCTAGTTGGGGAAATGAAACAAACTTAGGACAAAATATCAAACAATGTATTTTAGTAGATAACTACAAAACAAATTATATGATACAAGTTATAAATAGTTGAGAAAGAGAGATGAAAGAAGGCTGGGGTCATCAGGAGAGACGTAAGAAATATGTCCTGTAGCATGAGTGGTATTGAGATAGGCAGACAATTTGACTCAAAATCACCATGTCCACTCACTGTAAAAAACCTAAGTTATTTATAGTTCCAACAGATTTTACTACAACAAAAAAGAAATGTTTCATCTTGGCTCAAATCCAAAAAATGCCCTTGATTGATTGTATCCTATTTTTTTTTTTCTGTATTTATTGGGCTCCTGATCTGCAAACCTGTTGTCCCCTAGAACTATATAGACTTTTTCCTCCACTATTCTTGTATTTAGCTCATTTCTTACTTTATAGGAAAACAGATACTCAACAAGCTATTCAGATTAATGCAATACTGTTTCTCCTCAACTTCACAATGGGGTTATGTCACAATAAACCCATCATAAATAAAAAATATCCTAACTCAAAAGTGCATTTAATACACCTATTTTATGGAGCATTACAGCTTAGCCTAGCCTAACTTAAACATGCTCAGAACACTTCTATTGGCCTACAGTTGGGCAGAATCATCTAATACAAAGCCTGTTTTATAATAATGTGTTGAACACCTCATGTAATTTGTTGGGTATTAAACTGAAAGCAAAAAACATAACGAATGTATGGGTACTCAAAATACAGTTTCTACTGGATGCATATCACTTTTGCATCCATTATAAAACTAAAAAAAAAAAAAAATGCTAGTCAAACCATTGTTAACTTGAGGACCATTTGTACTTACTGTGTTCCCATTAAGTGCCAAAATCACACCAGGTGAAGAGAGAGTATAAACAAGTGTCTCTGCCATAGAAGACTTTACAATTTTATTGGAGGAAAGAAAACTAAAGGAGAAGAAGCAAAGGTACATTGTGTTTCAAATCAAAGATCATAAATCATGGTCCATATACTCCTGGAGGTATAGACAAAGCTTTTCAAATAATATGTAGAAGAATGAAAATATTTATGATAATTTTAGACCTTCAACTTTCATAGGAATTATTGCCTAATAGTTGTTTACCTGACACTACCTCTGCTAACCTGCAATTAACAGATTCTCTTTGTTCAAACCCCATTCACAATCCCCTTCTCGAACTTTACCAAAGAAAAGCACGGCACTCAGCCATCAGCAATTTTATTACAGTGCATTGCCACAGGATGGAAAAACCTGTAATGTGCCAAACAAAGAGGCAATTTGAAATTATCCTAATGAAGGTGACAAACTGAATGACTAATGGCTGACTAACATCTTTGTACAACTTGAATAGTGTCTACTTTTTTGCTTTAACAAACATGAAGCAGGGCCTAATTGAATTGCTAGCTGAGAGATCATTAAAAATAATTTTGATGGTAAATCAATATGTGATTTTTGGCAGGTAACTCAAAATGTTTTCAAAGGATTAAGAGACATTGTTATGACAAAATTCCTTTCATGCCAATTTAATTATGTATGACAGCAAGTTTTTCCTATGTTTACATATTTTAAAAATTAAATACAATTTTTGAAAATTCATGGTAAATTCTGTCTCATATAAGAAATTGAATTCATCTGGAATATTAAAATATTTAAAAACAGCTTCTATCATCTTATTGTGATACATTTCCAACACTTTATATTTTAATTTGCCAAAATATTAATATGCTTATGATTTGATAAACTGTGTACTAATAATTTATAATTCATTCCAGGAGAAAAAATTCAACACTTAGAGCTTTAGAGACATAGGGGATTTAAAAAATCTATCTATCTATCTATCTATCTAGCTAAACACACACACACACACACACACACACACTTTACCAAAGTAATATAATTAGATTATCAATTTAGTTTTTAATGATTAAATTATATTAAGATTAAATGCTCTAGGAAAAGGAGAATGGAAAAATGAGCTGAAGGAGAAAAGGTAATGATGTAAACTTTACCATCATTAATACATTTTGAAGTAACTTACGTATTTTAAAATAAACAATATAGGAATCAAATCAATATAGTACTTAGATTCCACTGGAAACATTTAAAAGAGAAAAATGACTGTTTTATTTTAAAATGTAGACATTTATACTATCATTGAAATAACATTCTTTACAACTGTTTAAACTTATGACAAATACTTTCTAAAATTATACCAGGTTTCTCCCCTTTGCTTATACAGATTATTTGTCACCCTTTTCTAGGCTCCGCTAAATGCTACACAGACCCGTTCCATAAAATAATATTTCTGTGACTAAATAGCTTCGCTTGCTTAAACAGACAATTTACACACACAACTTATATAAAACCTTTTTTCATATAGGTAAAAAAAGAATTATGGACAAAAATTAAAATACTATTTTATTCTTATTTTTCCTCTTTTTAAACATTAATATTCTGTATAGATAAGTGTATGAAAAAATAGGTATTTACGTTACCAATGGGAATGTAAATTAGTAACTCTTCCTGAGAGATAATTTAAAAATATGTATCAAAAGCTTAAAAGTGCCCATTCTTTTTAAACACAGAAATTTTACTTCTGAGATTTAGCCTAAGAAAATCACCTTGAAAAATCTCATTTTTTATAAGAGCCTGTATCTCCTTCCCTCTCTCATGTGACATTCTGTCTCCCCTTCCCTTCCTTCATAATTAAAAGCTTTCTTGCCAGAAGCGGATGCTGATGCCATACTTCTTGTACAGGCTGCAGAACTGTAAGCCAAAATAAACCTGTTTTCTTTGTAAATTACCAGTTTCAAGTATTTCTTTATAGCAAGGCAAAATGGGCTAACAGGTGGGATAGTGATGAATACTGGGGATAACTGAAATCTACAGGGCAGTTGTTCCACGAGCTGGAGCAATTAATGGTCCTCCTGCTGAAGATATCTTCCACAGCAGGACATCTCCACTACAAGGGATATTACTACTGGTTGACTATCTCAAATGCAAATCTCTCAAATCTAAACGGCTCCAAAGTTTGAAACTTTTTTAGTGCTGACATGACACTTAAAGGAAATGCTCATTGAAGCATTTTGGATTTCAGATTTTCAGATGCGGGATGCTCAACTTCGTAAGTACAGGCATGCATCAGTTACTGATGGGGATACATACTGAGAAATGCATTGTTAGGCAATTCTGTTGATGTGTAAACATCATAGAGTGTAGTTAAACAAACATAGATGGTATAGCCTACTATCCATCTAGGTGATATGGTATAGCATGTTGCTCCTAGGCTACAAACCTGTACAGCATGTTACTATACTGATTAGTGTACAGAAATAGTAACTCAATGGTAACTTGCCCAGTAAAAACTTTTCAACTCCATTATAATCTTATGGGGGCATCATTATATAGTGGTCCATTGTTGACCAAAATTTTGTTATGCAGTCTATGACTGTATAAGCAAATATTCCAAAATAAAACAAAATCTGAAATCAGAAATACTTATAATCCCAAGCATTTTGAAGAAGGGATACTTGATATGCACTGATATTCAGACCATAGTTTACGAAGGATATCAGAGAATCCTGTCTTTATTACTTAGCAGAGACATTTTAGTAAGTTGCTTTAGTACAAAAAAAAGGGCAACTTGATTTTAAATGCCCTAGTTTCCTACAATTTTATATTCACTGTCTAGGAATTCATTTTTTCATTTTTCCTAAAGTAATACTAGAGACCAGAGTTAAAGTGTCTTCTATAGCAAGGGGCCCAAGTGGGAAACATGTTCAATAATACTTTCAAGGTAAACCTCTCAGTCTTTCTTTTTGATGTAGTACCCAGAGAAGAGAGCTTTCTTCAAACTGTGTATTTATATGCAGTTGCATTAGTCAATGCCTTTAAATACATTAGAAATTATTAAACCCCAATGTGTCAAATTATCTTCTTTATATAAATAGCTTATGTGGATTACATTTGCCACTAGCAACCTTGTAGATGTAAAACATAAGCTCCTCAAAGAAATATGTATTTTTCTTTTATTCAATGTAGAATTTCTAGGATTTAATAATTATAATATTGTGCACAGCCAAGTATCCTTTCCCACATGTTCAAGAATATTTTCAAGGTAAACCTCTCAATCTTTTTTCTTGATGTAGTACCCCAAAGTGTCAAATTATCTTCTTTACATAAATAGCTTGTGTGGATTACATTTGCCACTAGCAACCTTGTAGATGTAAAACATAAGCTCCTCAAAGACATATATGTTTCTCTTTTATTTAATGTAGAATTTCTAGTATTTAATAATTATAATATTGTGTGCAGCCAAGTATCCTTAATGCTGCATAAAAAGTCTCAAATCCTCTAAGGCTTCTAACCAAGATAACTACAATCAACAACCAGCTTTTGTGCATAAGAAATGACTTGGTAATTTTCCCTGATTGATGCATTTCTGGACGTTATAAAAAGCCAGGAACTGGTGTATGTAGATGTGTAAATAAGGAAAAATTGATGGAAGAGTGTGCATGCCAAGAAAAATGAATTAGCACAAAGTATACACGCAGAGTACCTGAAAGGCAACATTATAGGGGAAAATAATGATAAAGTCATTTGACTTCTGTGCGCATTAAATGAATATCAATTAGATACACATTTGGCAAATTGCCTTTTATAACAACTGCCATCCTGACGCATAAATGCAATCCTAAGTCTAAACGAACAATAGTACACTGCATGATTTAAAGCATAGAATTCACAGTTAATATCTTTCTCTTTAATATATGATTTATAGGTGAACAATATATTAAAAATTTATAAAATTAAGATACAGTTAATTTAACTTCTAGATAACATTTTTTTCTGACAAGATAACTGGTTACCTCCAAAGTCAATAAATAAAAAACTGTGCCTCACTTCAATTTTGAATGCCACTTTTACTTGATATTTATTAGGTACATTTTTATGCTTTTTAAGGGAAGAGTTCTATTTTTTTTTATAAATATTTGTTGGATTTTGATACCCAAATGCTTCACTGGTTCTGATACTTCTTAACTGTATTAAACTGTATCCCAAATTATACCATACCTGGAAGTTGAACTATTCATGCTGCAAATTGCTCAAACGGAATTCTTTATAAATAATGCACACATTAACATAAAAAAAACTAAATTAAATGAGGTCATTTCTATTTCTCAAAGGATGCTTGATTTGCAAATCCATCAACTTCAATAAGACACATCAGAATAACCAAAAAGCAAGATAAACTTCAATCCTATAAAAATTAAAACCCAGCTCTTTCTTAAAAGGGATAATGCTGTACAACTACTGCTTACCAAATTTTAGAGGTGCAAGAGACTTTAGAAGTCCTAACTATGCCATTTTCTCCCATTTTAAAAATCAAAGGACTGAGGATAAAAATAAAACAGGGAAAGTGGCCAGATACAACATCCCCTACAGTATTAGTCAGGATTCTCTAGAGAGAACTAATAGGAGATTTTATATATATATATATATATATATATATATATATATATATATATATATATGGAGTTTATTAACTCACATGATCACAAGGTCCCACATTAGGCCATTTGAAGGTGAAGAGAAGGGAGATCCAGTATGAGTCCCAAAACTGAAGAATTTAGACTCCAATGTTTGAGGACAGGAAGCATCTAGCATGGCAGAAAGATGACTACTCTTTTCACATTTTACTTCCTCCTTTATATTCTAGCTGTGCTGGCAGCTGATTAGATGGTACCCACCCAGACTGAGGGTGGGTCTGCCTCTCCCAATCCATTGATTCAAATGTTAATCTCCTCTGGCAACACCCTCATAGACATACCCAGGATCAATACTTTGTATCCTTCAATCAAGTTGATACTCAGCATTAACCATCACAAATCTACCCCATGTAAACTTGAACCCATACACATCTCCTGAGATCATATATAATCTTCAAAGGAAGACAATAATAAGGTCATAGTTACACCTAACATAGTACAACTATCCTTCATACAACCAGGAATGCACTAATTCCCAATCCAAATACTATTACATAAAGTTAACCATATTTAAATGTTGATATTAATAAATCTTATGTCACGTGATAAAGGAAAAAGTAAACAAAATGAAGATTTTCTTAGTACAAGTATACACATGTGCAAACTTTTTTTTTAAAACAACAATAAAGGAAATCTCATGACAATTACCATCCTCATTTCTGAAGCTGGTCACCTGGTCATAGCTGGTATTGATGACTACCTTCTGCTACTCATTCTGTATTACCTTTGCCTACAGCAAGCACCTCAGCATGTCATCGATTTTTTTCCCTGGGAAAGTGACCCAAATCTTCATTCCTGAAGGGTCAAGGCCATTTGTAGTCCTGCCTGGATTGAACTGTTGTAGTTTCCCATTGACCTTAATCATAGGGTGTGGTAATACTAAGAGACACCCTAATGGATCTCCAGTATTCCACGTGTCCTCTTTCTTGTATTTGTTGTGGAGTAGTAGACTGATTTCATCTTGAGAGTCAGGGTCAATCACCACAGCCAACACTAACTCCTGTCTCAGCCTGTTGACTTAAAGGTAGGAAGAGGCAAAGGTGTCCAGGTGGCAATCTTAACTTCCAGTTTAATGGAATCATTGTTGTGTCTCCTAGTGGCAGCATTCCTTCCTCTGGAACTATAACCTCTAGGATAGCATAAACTAATGTTGTGGAAACAGAAAGAAAAAAAAAAATTTGCTACTGGATCACTGCCAAATAGGACAATCTAGAAGAAATGGATAAATTTCCAGATACATACAGCCTATGAAGAGTGAGCCAGGAAGAAATCCAAAACCTGAAGGAACCAAAAGCAAGTAACAGTGTCAATGCTATAATCAAATACCTTCCAGCAAAAAATAAAAATAAAAAATAAAATAAAATCCCAGGAACCAATGGCTTAACTAATGAATTCTACCAAACACTGAAAGAACTAATACTAATCCTATTCAAACTCTTTTGAAAAATAGAAGAGAAGGAAATACTTCCAAACTCTTTTTTTCTTTTTTTGAGATTGAGTTTCAATCTTCCAGGTTCAAGAAATTATCCTGCGTTGGCCTCCTGAGAGTATCAGGGACTACAGGTGCACCTCACCATGCCCAGATAATTTTTGTATTTTTATAAGAGATGGGATTTTGCCATGTTGGCCATGCTGGTCTCAAACTTCTGACCTCAGGTGATCCAGCCACCTCAGCCTTCCAAAGTGTTGGGATTACAGGAGTGAGCCACTGTGCACAGCCCCAAACTCATTCTATGAGATACCAAAACCAGATGGGGACACATTAAAAAAAAAAGTTCAACAAAATACTAGAAAACTGAATGCAACAATACATTAGAAATATTATTTATTATGACCAAGTGGGATTTATCTCAGGGATGCAAGGATGTGCAAATCAATTAATACAAATCAATTAATGTGACACATGCAAATTTATTAATGTAATACACTATATTACCAGAAAAAAGGACAAAACCAAATGATCATTTCAACTACTGCTGAAAAGCATTTGATGATATTTTATATTTCTTCAATGTAATGTAATGTTTTACCCTCAAAAACTTGATATAGAGAGAACATATGTGAACATAATAAAAGCCATATATGACAGACACATAGCTAGTATCATACGTATGAGGAAAAATTGAAAGCCTTTCCTTTAAGTTCAGAAATAAGACAAGAATGCACATTTTCACCACTGTTATTCAACAGAGTACTGGAAGCCCTAGAGCAATCCAACAAGGGGGGAAAAAAAGAACATCCAACTTATGAAGAAAAATGTCAAATTATCCTTATTTGCAGATGATTTAATCTTACATAGGGGAAAAACTCGAAGACCCCACCAAAAAAAAATCCTGTTAGAACTGATCAACAGATTAAGGAAAGTTATAGGATACAAAACAAATTTACAAATGTTATTAACATTTCTATATGCCAACAATGGACAATCTGAAAAAGAAAGTGAAATCCCATTTATAGTAGCTATAAATTAAATTCATTGGAATTAACTTTCCCAAAGAAGTGAAAGACCTACAATAAAAATTGTAAAACTCTGATGCAAAAAATTGAAGGAAACAAGAAAACAAAGATATTCCACGTTCATAGACTAGGAAAGTTAATACTGTAAAAATCTACATACTGTTCAAAGCAATCTACAGACTTCATGCAATTTCCACTAAAACATCTATGATATTCTTAACAGAAATATAAAAAACAATTTTAAAATTTGTGTACACACACACACACACACACACACATACACACGACCCAAAATAGCCAACATCATCCTGAGCAAAAAGAACAAAACTGCAGTAATCACACTAATCGACTTTATACTACAGAGTTATAAAAACCAAAACATCATGGCATTGGCATAAAAAGAGACACAAAATCAGTGGAACAATTTAGGAAGCCCAGAGGCAAATCTATACATCTACAATAACTTCAGTTTTGATAATGCTGTCAAGAAGTTACAATGGAGAAAGGACAGTCTCTTCAAAAAATGGTGTTAGGAAAATTGAATATTCATCTCTATCTCTTGCCATTTATTACAAGCAAATAAAAATAAATACTTAAATCTAAGACCTCAAACTCTAAACTGGGGAAGTATTTCTTGAATAATATCCCAGAAGCACAGGCAACCAAAGCAAAAGCGGATATGTACAATCACTTCAAGTTCAAAAGCTTCTGCACAAAAAAGGAAACAATCAACCAAGGGAGGAGACAGTCCACTGAATAGAAGAAAATACTTCCCAAGTACTCACTTGACAAGGGATTAATAACCTAAATATATAGGGAGCTTAAACAATTATATGGGGGAAAATGAATAATCCAATTAAAAATGGACAAAGTAGCCGGGTGCAGTGGCTCAAGCCTGTAATCCCAGCACTTTGGGAGGCCGAGGCGGGTGGATCACAAGGTCAACAGATCGAGACCATCCTGGTCAACATGGTGAAACCCCGTCTCTACTAAAAATACAAAACATTAGCTGGGCATGGTGGTGCATGCCTGTAATCCTAGCTACTCAGGAGGTTGAGGCAGGAGAATTGCCTGAACCCAGGAGGCAGAGGTTGCAGTGAGCCGAGATCGCGCCATTCACTCCAGCCTGGGTAACAAGAGTGAAACTCTGTCTCAAAAAAAAAAAAAAAAAAAAAAAAGGACAAAGTATTTGAATAGGCATTTCTCCAAAGACATCATACAATGGCAAATGGCAAACAAGCATATGTGAAGGTGCCCAACATCATCGATCATGAGAGGAATGCAAATGCAAACTACAATGAGATATAATCTCACCCCTGTTAAAGTGCCTTTGATCTAAAAAGTAAGGCAATTGCAAATTGTGGTGACATGTGGAGAAAAGGGAATCCTTGTATGCTGTTGGTGGGAATGCAAGTTAGTGCAACCACTATGGAGAACAGTTTGGAGGTTCCACAAAAATCTAAAAGTACAGCTACCATATTATGGAGTAACTCCACTGCTAGAAATATATCCAAAAGAAAAAAAAATCAATATATTTAAGAGATGTCAGCACTCTTATGTTTTTTTGTAGCACTATTCACAATGGACAATACATGGACACATCCTAATTGTCCATCAACAGATGAGTAAAGAAAATGTGGTACATATACGCAATGGAATACTACTCAGCCATAAAAACAAATGAGATTCTGTCATTTGCAACACATCAGAGGAACTGGAGGTTATTATATTAAGTTAAATAAGCCAGGAACAGGACAACAAACTGCATGTTCTCCCTTATTTGTTGGAGATGAAAGCTAAAACAATTGAATTCAGAGAGAGAGTAGAGGAATGGTTACCAAAGGCTGCAAAGTACAGTAGAGGAAGAAGCAGCAATAGTTAATGTGTATAAAAAAATAGAAAATATTCATAAGACCTAGTATTTGCTATCACAACAGGGTGTCTATAGTCAAAAATAATCGCACATTTAAAAATAACTAAAAGAGGGTATTAATCCACTTTCACACTGCTGCTAAAGTCATACCTGAGACTAGACAATTTACCAAAAAAAAAAAAAGACACTTAATTGGACTTATGGTTCCACGTGGCTGGGGAAGTCTCAAAATCATGGTAGAAGGCAAGGAAGAACAAGTCACATCTTTCATGAATGATGGCAGGCAAAGAGAGCTTGTGCAGGAAAACTCTGCCTTATAAAGCCATCAGATCTCGTGACACTTATTCACTATCATGATAATACCACAAAAAAGACCTGCCCCTGTGATTCACTTATCTCTAACTAGGTACTTCCCACAACATATGGGATTTATGGGAATACAATTCAAGATGAAATTTGGGTGGGAATACAGAGCCAAACCATACCATTCCACCTCTGGCACCTCCAAATCTCATGCCCTCATATTTCAAAACTAGTCATACCTTCCCAACAGTCCCCCAAAGTCTTAACTCGTTTCAGCATTAACCCAAAAGTCCACAGTCCAAAGTCTCATCTGAGACAAGGCAAGTCCGTCCCGCCTATGAGCCTGTAAAATACAAAGGAAGCTAGCTACTTCCTAGATACAATGGGGGTATAGGTATTGGGTAAATACACTCATTCCAAATAGGAGAAATTGGCAAAAATGAAGGGCTACAGGCCCTTTGCAAGTCTGAAATCCAGTGGGGCAGTCAAATCTTAAAGCTCCGAAATTATTTCCTTTGACTCCATGTCTCACATCCAGGTCACACTGATGCAAGAGGTAGGTTCCCATAGTTCCCTATGGCTTTGCAGGGTACAGACACCCTCCCAGCTGCCTTCACAGGCTGGTATTGAGTGTCTGTGGCTTTTCCAAGTTAACAGTGCAAGCTGTTGGTTGATGTACCATTCTGAGGTCTGGAAAATGTTGGCCCTCTTCTCAAAGCTCCATTAGGTGGTGTCCCAGTAGTGACTCTGTGTAGGGTCTCTGATCCCACATTTCCCTTCCATACTGCCCTAGCAGAGATTCTACATGAGTACCCTACCTCTGCAACAAACTTCTGCCTGGGTATCCAGGTGTTTCCATACATCTTCTGAAATATAGGCAGAGGTTCCCAAACACCAATTCTTGACTTCAGTGTACGTGTAGCTTCAACACCACATGGAAGCTGCCAGGGTTTGGGGCTTGCACCATTTGAAACCATGGCCTCTATTCTACATTGGCCCCTTTAAACCACAGCTGGAGCAGCTGGGAGGCAGGGCACCAAGTCTCCAGGCTGCACACAGCACAGGGACCCTGGGCCTGGCCCACAAAACTATTTTCTCCTAGGCTTTTGGGCCTGTGATGGGAGGGGCTGCCACAAAAGTCTCTGATATTCCATGGAAACATTTTTCCTATTGTTTTGGGAATTAACATTCAGCTCATTACTTATGCAAATTTATGCAGGGGGCTTGAATTTCTCCTCAGAAAATGGGTTTTTCTTTTCTATCACAATGTCAGGCTGCAAATTTTCCAAACTTTTGTGCTCTACTTCCCTTATAAAATTGAATGCCTTTAAACAGTACCCAAGTCACTTCTTGAATGCTTTGATGCTTAGAAATATCTTCTGCCAGATACCCTAAGTCATCTCTCTCAAGTTCAAAGTTCCACAAATCTCTAGGTCAGGGGCAAAATGCCACCAGTCTCTTTGTTAAAACATAAGAGTCACATTTGCTCCAGTTCTCAACAGGTTCCTCATTTCCACCTGAGACCACCTCAGCCTTGACCTTATTATCCATATCACTATCAGGCTTCTGAACCAAGCCATTCAAGAAATCTCTAGGAAGTTCCAAACTTTCCTACATTGAATGGGCTTTGAATTAGCCAGAGAGCTTGATTTGTTTTCATACCACTTGCTATTTGTTGTATAATTATTTGAAAGACCCTTAATAAGTTTGCTTACCAAATCCTATGAAAAAAGCCTCCGTGTGTAATTTTTTTCCTGATAAAGAACCAACTACATGGCGACAATCACTAAGAACTCAGTACATACTTGAGTTAATCATATGACTTCATTCATCTATTTAACAAGTACTTACTAAATGCTTCCCATGTACCAGTCACTATAATAAGCACTACTTTCTTGTTGTACCATTTCTATATTCCTTCTCATGTCTGTCATTAAGTATAAATTCAAAGCATATTGTTCTTGGGGTATAACAGAGGTGGAAGAAATTTCACATTTTATAAACCCCTTATACCAGAGTACTCAGTATCAATTGAACCAGCATGAGATCTTCTTAGAGAATACTCAACATACAAAGAAAAATCTATCTCCAGTACTGGCAATCACAAAATAAATATTAGTCCACTACAGAAGAGGAATATATACATATATGTATTTTTTTTCCTGAAAATTATCTAAATGCTCACAATGTAAGAAAGCTTATCCTGACTTCACATTTGCCCTGAACAGGTTTAAACAACTTTAACTTATAAATTGTCTATCACTCATTCAGACCATAAATAAAAGCAGTACCTTTAATAGTCAACTGGAAAAGAATAAATTCAATTTATTGGGCTTGAGAAATAAATTAAAAAATCACATTCTTCCACGAGAAAGCAGCATAGACTTTATGTCAAGCTCTTTCAAGGAGGTTGAATGTTTTGATTAAGTAAAAAGGCTGGATTTCCTGAGGTGATTAATTAACAGAGCAAGCGATGCAAATTACTATAATTTCAAACCAAGTGTACCTTTAATACATGTATCTCAGTACATAGGAACTAAACAAAAATTCAAGTGTCAACAGATCCTGTTCTAACATCTCTTGTCATTACACGATTGCAACAGGAGCATTTTCTGATAGAGAAAGCAGAGACGTTATAGTGCTATGTTCTTTTCTGAGCCTTCTAGAACTCTATCTTACTAGATATGATGGTCATTGTTCATTGCTTTAGAAAAGAATGAAAATTTTACTGTAGGGTATAGTGCATCACTATCCTATGGGGGAGTGTTCTGTCCTGAGCCTGCTGGTCATTAGATTGGGTGCTAGAAAATGAAGAGTATCTGATGTCATTCTTACTCTAATACTACTATTACCTTATACGTGGGAGATAGATGAGTAAATTCCTAGTAAAACTTTGGGCCTGACTCAACTTTCATTTCCTTAATATTTTAAGTGATTAAAAAATGCATAATCCAACATTATCCTTAAAACTCTGTGACGTGAACTCTATAATTTGAGATTCCTTCCAACTCTGAAACTAAACAGTCCCATGACAGTTGGATATATTTTAGGGCCAACTTTGACATTTTTATAGCCCAGAGGATGTCATTTGGTTCAGAACCACAGAGACCCTCCAGAAACTGAAATAATTTTCCTCTTTCTCCAAAGAAACAAAATGATTTTAGAACAGTCCTTTTAGCATAGATTATTTCACTAAGAATAATCCAGGACCAAATTCATGTCCTATTATTTATCAAAGAAATTGTAACATCATGGACAGAAAATTAGAAATAAAAATGATGTTGTGAGTTTACTTCTCTTTCCCCAGCACTTTCAAAGGGGCAAAGAATCCTCTAAAATAAACATTAGGGAATGAAAATATATTTTCACCTTCTCTAGGTATACTTTGAGTTTATAGCTCTGTCAGCAAGGAGCATAAACAAGAGTACCTCCAAAGACTTTTGCCTCTATGATTAAACGTGCCCATGAGAAATATCAGGAAATGGAAGCAGAAAACATAGCAGGAAGGAAAATATCACAGAACAAGGACAGTCAACATGAAGTGAAGGAGTTAGAATAAGAACTCTCAGGTTTCATACCCTCCTCTAGGAAGACTTCCTTTACTATCCATACTCTGTTAATGCTGCTTATTCTAAACCCTTTGTCTCAGTGTGGATTGCCACTTATTTACTGACATATTTTGAACAAGTAGGAGTACATCAAACTAAAACTTTCTACACAGCAAAGGAAACACTTAACAGCATGAAAAGGCAACATACAGAATACAAGAACATATTTGTAAACCATATATTTGATAAGTGAGTAATCTCTAAAATATATAAGGTAATACTCCTATAACTCAGTAAAGACAAAAATAATAACCTGATATTAAGAATAAGCTAAAAACATAGATATTTCTCTGAAGAAGACTTACAAATGGTCAACAGATATATGAAAAAAATGTTCAACATGATTAATCAACACAAAAATGCAAATCAAAACCGTAAGGATATAGCACTTCACACCTATCAGGATGACTATTACAAAAAAAAAAGTCTTGATAAGAATGCTAAGAATTTGGATCCCTTGTACACTATTGTGGGAATGCAAAATGGTACAGTTTCCATGGTAAAAATTATCAATGTTTCTTAAAAAATAAAAACAATATCCATATGATCCAGCAATTCCACTTCTGGATATATATTTCAGAAAATGAAATCAGTATGTCAAAGAGATATTAACACTTCTATGTTCATTGTCTCACTTTTCACAACCGCCAAAAATATGAAAACAACCTATATATCCTTCAGTGGATGAATGGATAAAGAAACTGTGATATATATATTGTATTAGTGTCAGGGTTCTCTAGAGGGACAGAACTAATGGAATATATATAAAGGAGATTTTATTAAGCATTAACTCACACAATCACAAGGTCCCACAATAGGCCATCTGCAGGCTGAGGAGCAATGACAGCCTGTCTGAGTTCCAACGCTAAAGATCCCATGTTCGAGGGCAGGAAGCATCCAGCACGGGAGAAAGATGTAGGCTGAGAGGCTAGTCCAGTCTCTTTTCACATTTTTTTTTTGCCTGCTTGTATTCTAGCTGTGCTATCAACAAATTAGATTGTGCCCACTCAGATTAACAGTGGATCTTCCGTTCCCAGCCAACTGACTCAAATGTTAAACTCTTTTGGCAATACCCTCACAATCAATACCTTCAATCCAATCAAGTTGACTTTCATTATTAATTATCACAAGTTCACCCCTCATAAACCCATACACATCTCCTGAGATCATACATAACCTTCAAATAAAGCCAATAATGTCAAATAAAGACAATAATAAGGTCATAATTATGCCTAACATAATAAAACTATCCTTCATACAACCAGAAACACCAATCGCCAACTCAAATACTGTCATATAAAGTTAACAATACTTAAATGCTGATATGAGGTCAATAAATCTTATGTCACATGATATAGGAGAAAGGAAATAAAATGAAGATATTTTCTTAGTACAAGTGTATACATGCCCAAACACATTTTCAACAAAAGGAGGAGGAAATACTCTGAACAATTACAGTCCTCATTTCTGCAGCTGATGGTCATAGCTGCTATTGATGACTACCTTCTTCTACTACCCATTCTGTATTCCGTTTGCCTTCAGCAAGCACCTCAGCAGGTCATGACATTAGCATTAGCAATAATATTTTTTAAAGATAAGGCCTAAAATGTTCAGGCAACAAAAGCAAAAATAAAAACATGTGACTATATCCAACTAAAAAGCTTCTGCACAGCTGCTACAGAAACAGTCAACAGAATGAGAAGGCAAACTATTAATTGGAAGAAAATGTTTGTTATATATCTGATCAGAAGCTATTTTCAAAAATGTTTTAGGAACTCAGTTAACAGTCAAAGAATAACTCAAATTCTTCCAAAACATTCAAATTAAAAACCCTCATTAAATTCTTCAATGTAAAAATGGACAAAGGAGAGAGTAGTGGAGCAGATGGCTGAATAGAAGGCTCCATTGATTGTCCTTCAAAGACAGCAATTTAAGAATTATCTACAAAGAAAGCACCTTTATAAAAAAAAAAATCAGGTGAGCAATCATAGTACCTGGTTATAACTCTTTATCACTGAAAGAGACACGAGTTGGCTAGGAAAGACAGTCTTGAATTACAAATGCAACCCTTCCCCCATACCTTGATAAGGTTGTGTGGCATAGAGAATCTGTGCACATGGTAGCAAGAGCGCACAGGGATTGTGAGACACTGCATTGAATTCATTGCTACCCTGTCACAGCAGAAAACAAAACCACACTGAACTCAGATGATGGCACCAATTAAGGGAGTATTTAAACCAACTCCTCCATCTGGAGGTGAATCACACATCCCAGTGGTTAGAATTTGAGTTCCAACATGCCTCACTATTGGAGGCTAAAGAACTCTGGGGTCAAATAACTTGAAAGGTAGTCTAGACCAAAACAAACAAACAAACAAAAAACCCCAAGACAACTGCTAGGTGTGTTCTAGTGCTGAACTGAGCTCACAGCTAGTGCATGTAGTGGGCATGTGACCTACTGAGACAACAGCTGGGAGCTAAGAGGGTACATGCACCACCTAATCCCCAACTACAGGCTGCATGCTGCACAGTTCATGGGACTAAGAGACCCCTTCCTTCTTCTTGAGGAAAGGAGAGCGAAGAATAAGAGAACTTGGTTTTGCATCTTGGATACCCACTCATCCACAGCAGGATAGGGCACAAGTCAAAGTCATCAGGACCCCTTTCTGGCCCTACCTCCCAGATAACAAGTCTAGACCCATCCTTGACCAGATAGGAACCCACTGTCTTGAAGGGAAGAATCCAGTCCCAGCAGTACCCATCACCTGCAGACCAAAGTGTCCTTGGGCCTCAAAGAACCAGCAGCAATACCCAGGTACTATGCTACCGGTCTTGGATGAGACTGAGACAAGCTAGATTCAGGTGAGACACAGCACATTCCCACCTTTGGTGGCTAAGAGACTCCTTCTGCTACAGAATAGCAGAAGGAAAAGTAAAGGGGAATTGATCTTGCGCCTTATATAATAGCTTAGCCACAGGAGGGTAGTGAAACAAGCAAGCTCTTGGAGTCCCCAATTCTAGGCGTTGGCTCTAGAATGGTATTTCTGCACCTTCTCTGGGTCAGAGGGAAGCCCACTGTCCTGAAAGGTGAGTTTCAGGACAAACCGCATTCACCACAACTAAGTGAAGAGCCCTTGAGTCTTAAGGGAACATCAGCAGTAGCCTGAAACTACTCCCTGTGGGCCTGTAGTGCTGGTGACCATGGGGCGAAGCTACTCTGCCTGTAGAAAAGAAAGGAATGAATGGAAAGTGCTGTGTCTTATAGTTTGAGTGCCAGCTCAGCTTCAGAACAACAGAACACCATGTGGAATTCTAAGATTTTTGACTAAATACCTGTAGAATTCTAAGATTTTGACTACAGTGTTCCCAGAAAACACCTTTGTTCCTGACTGGGGCCTGAGAGAATGGCACAATGAAGGGAAGGTCACAATTCTGGCTTGGTTCACCATCTGCTGACTGTAAAGCCCCAAGGCCTTGAGCAACCATAGGTTGTAGCCAGGTAGTGGTTGAATGGGCCCTGGGTGAGACCCAGTGCTGTGCTGGCTTCAGCACAGTCATAATGTTAGTGATCACAGTGGTACATGTATCACTCTACCACCAGCTTCAGGCAATTCAGCATGGAGAGAGATACTTCATTTGTTTGGGAGAGAGTAAAGAAAGACAACATGAGACTCTACCTGTAATTCAAAAAATTCTTCTGTATCTTTTCCAAGACGATCACACTGATACCTCTGAGTCTGCAGGAACTACAGCATTACTGAGGTTGGGTGACCCCTAAAAGAGATATGGCTTAGATCAGGCGTCCCCAAACTACAGCCTGCAGGCTGCATGCGGCCCCCTGAGGCCATTTATCCGGTCCCCCGCCGCACTTCAGGAAGGGGCACCTCTTTCACTGGTGGTCAGTGAGAGGAGCACAGTATGTGGTGGCCCTCCAACGGTCTGAGGGACAGTGAACTGGTCCCCTGTGTAAAAAGTTTGGGGACGCCTGGCTTAGATTAAAACACACAAGACCTTCTGACTACCTGGAAAGCCTTCCCAATAAGAACAGGTACAAACTAGCCCAGAATTCAAAGATTAAAATAAACACCAAAGTCCTCAATGTTTAGACACAGATGAACATGCATAACCTTTAAGATCATCCTGGAAAACAGGACCTTACAATTGGGTAATTACTCGTCCAGAGGTCTTGTTGGTGTTCTCGACTTTGGCCTGATCGTGGTGGACTAATTGTGACTCCCCTTAAGTGGGAGGACTTCACAGGGACTCTATTTCTAGTTTGTTCCAAGATTTAGTCCCTAGAATTCCTAAGCAAGCATATAACTAGATGAGTGTGCATGGTGCAAGGGAGTGTATTATGAGAAAGGGAGAAAAAAAAACAGTTTCAAAGTGTATTTCAAGGCTATCATCTAAGACTGAAGAAAAATTTTTAAATTAATTTCAAACCTGAGATGCTTAGTTAGAAAGGGAGTAAGTGGACAACCTACAAAATGGGAGAAGATATTTGCAAACTGTGCATCCAGCAAAGATCTAATATTCAGAATCTATAAAGAACTTAACAAAAAACAACCCCATTACAAAATGGGCAAATGACACAAAAAGACACTTCTCAAAAGAAGCCACAGAAGCAGCCCAACAAACATTAAGTGATCATCATCACTAATCCCCAGAGAAACACAAATCAAAATCCTAATGAGATACCATACCACATCCATCATTTAACAAATGTCTTTTTTTAAAAAAGTCAAAAAATAACATGTTGGTGACACCACAGAGTAAAGCAAACACTTATACACTGTTGCTGGGAATGTTACTCCAGCCACTAGGAAGAGCAGTTTGGAGATTTCTCAAAGAACTATTACTGGCAGCTGAACCACCATTCAACCCGGAAATCCCATTACTGGTATATACCCAAAGAGAAATAAATTATTCTACCAAAAACACACATGTATCCATGTGCTCACTGCAACACTATTCACAATAGCAAAGACACACAATCAACCCAGGTGCCCATCAATGGTAGACAGGATAAAGAAAATGTGGTATATATATACCACGAAATACTACACAGCCATAAAAAGAAATGAAACTGTGTCCTTTACAGCACCATGGATGTGGCTGATGGCCATTACCGTAATCAAACTAATGCAGAAACAGAAAGCTAAATGCTATGTGTTCTCACTTAGAAGAAGCAAAATATTAGGCACACATGGACATAAAGACAGCAACAACAGACACTGGGAGTTAATCATGGGGAGAGAAAGGGAGGTGGGCAATGGCTGATAAACTATTAGTTACTATCATCACTACCTGGGTGATGGATTCATTCGTACTCCAAATCTCAGTATCACACAACTTATCCAGGTTACAAACCCTGCACATGTGCCCCCTGATTCTAAAATAAAAGCTGAAAAAGGAAAAACCTGATAGAGAATAATGAATGGTATAAATATTAGACATGGACAGCCTTGTTAACAAAATTAAATTAAAAAACAGACACTAAACGCCCTGAAATTCAAACCCCAAAATGTGCTGTATATGGAAGCTCACTGCCATCTGCCATCCAATGTGAAGATAACACCATAGCATATTGACTAAATAATCCCGGTGACGACATTTTCTGTAAACTTTCCATAATATCAACGTGCTTCTATCACTGGAATGTCGTATTGTCCACTTCTCTTAGAAATAAACCTATTACTATCAATTCTGAAGAATAAATTTTAATTGTGCCCTAGCTCATGTTAGCCTCTTTTTATAGGCCATTATACATCCTCATTTTTTATTAAAAGAAATAATTTCCAACATTTGGGAGTTTATAAAGCAATAAACAGCTCTTGATTACTCAGCACTTTTACAGAATTACATGTTACTCAAAACTGCATAAGTAAAACTATCACCATTATACTAAAATTAAAAGAATAATTTCCCTTGCATTTTCTTAAAATTCTAATTATCTTGCAAGTTTGTTCAGAAAGAATTAGCTGATATTTCCATCTATTAGTCTTAAAACTAAGCTGAATGGAAAGGACAGCTATAGATGGATTGAAGAGGAAATAATGCTATACCATCAGGAACAACTAAGTGAACTGATTTGAATAATCTTTAAAACACAGCAGACTTCTGTACTTGTTTTCTCTGCCTGGAATACTCTTTTCCCAGATAGTCACACACATGCCTTTCTTCCTACATTCATTCAGGTTTATGCTTAGATGTTTTATCTGTACCAATTGTCCTTGACTACCCTAATGAAAATAGCCACCACTATATCCTTCATAATTCTGTCTTCCAGCTTACTTTATTTGTCTTCTTTGCACTTATCATTTAGAAGTAAGTGCTTATACTCTGTGTTTGATTTGTTCTTAGGGGGGCACAAACTTTGTTTTCTGCAACATCTAGAAGACTGCCTAGCAAATAGCAAGCACTCAGTAAATATGTTTTGAATTAATTAATTAATTCAGGAAACTAGTTTATAGATAGATATAAGCTCCATATCTTTTTCTAATCTTTTGGTCTCCTTAGGTATTATTTTCTTCTCCATCTGGGATCAACTACAGGAACTAAAAGAAAAGAAACCAATAGCTAGGATTTAACCAGGGAACTAGAAAACTACAAAAGGCCAATAATAATTTTCAGATATTTTTATCTCAATATAAATCATATGAATCAAAGAATTTAATAATACATTACAACCTTTCACTTACCAAATGAGTGGAATTTTTTCTGTATTAAAATTCCCAATGTTTTTGAATATCTTAAAAAATGAGCTATCTTAGACACGGGCAGTGAGTGTATTATAAACTGGAGTAATCTATCTTGAGGGCAATTTGGCAACAGATATCAAAACATTAAGTGCATACTGTCAGATATATCAACTTTATTTGGAAGAGTTTCTACTAAGGCAATTATTATTGCTATTTTAAAAGATTATGCTATATGGAAGTTTTTGCAGTATTGTTTATAAGAGTGAAAACTTTAAAACTACTTATATATCAGAAAGTGAGGACTGTTTAAAAATCTATTGTGCATTTATATATGGAAAGATATTATACAACCATTAAAATAATAATGTAAATAATATTAAATGCCATTTAATATTAATGAAAAAATTAATTTCCACTAATTTTGTTTTTGGATATTTTCATATTAAAAATGAATATAAATGATTTTAATGAATATTCCATTTCATTTTTGAGTATTTAAAAAAATGTGTATTCTGAGTGTTGGCTGTGTATTTTTCAAGTGTACTGTAAGATTATAAATCAAAGTATTATTAATTTTTCTATATATATAATTATATTATAGAATTATTTTCTCTGTCTATATTTTATAAAATTTGTACAATTATCTATTACTTCTATCACTAAAATGAGATTTTTAAATAATGTTGAATTTTCTTAATACTAACCAGCTTGCACTGTTGGCACTTCAAGTAAACATATATTGAGAAGTTCCACTGAAATACCTGCTCAGCTAAAATTGCCTGGATTTTAAAATGTCTATGGTGATCTCTTTCTCGAGAATATAAAACATGGCTTTTAAAAATAATATGTACTTCTCTCTCCACTAATAGAAGAGACCACACAAAACAATATGGATATTCAAAATTATTTTTTATACTTGGTCCCAAGTCTAATCAGATGCACACACACATAATCTAATATTTTATATATTAAAAATATGGTACTAGCCAGGTGTGGTGGTACATGACTGTAGTCCAAGTTACTCAGGATGCTAAGGCAGGAGGATCACTTGAGGCCAGGAATTTAAGGCTGTAGTGAGCTATGATCACGCCACTACACTCTAGCCTGAACTACAGACTGAGACCCTGTCTCTAAATATATAATTCTACAATAACGCCATAGAAGTTGTATTAGTCCACTCTCACACGGTTGTAAAGAACTTCCTGAGACTGCATTATATTTATGAGAAAAGAGGTTTGATTGACTCACAGTTCTGTAAGCTGTACAGGAAGCATGGCTGGGAGGCCTCAAGAAAATTAACACCATGACAGAAGATGAAGGGGAAGCAAGCACATCTTGCCACGGTGGAGCAGGAGAGAGAGCAGGGGAAGTGGTACACACTTTTGAACAATCAGATCTCTTGAGAACTCTATCACAAGAACAAAAAAGAGGAAGTCCGCCTCCATGATTCAAATACCTACCACCAGGCCCCTCCATCAACATGTGGTGATTACAATTCAACATGAGATTTTGGTGGGGACACAGAGCCAAACCATATCAGAAGTGTTTTAGCTTTACCGTCTAAAAGTGAAAATAATTAATGCTCTCTTTTAGCCTGTAGATAAAATACTCAGATGTTATTCTCCAATGTTTCTTATAGCCAGACATCAGTAATGCATTTATCTTTATGACTTATAGTAATATAGTAGATTAGAACCAGAGAATTACTCAATATTTTTAATATATGAAATTCTCTCCACAAGATGGAAGAAAGCATACTCTTTTCTGCCTATCCAACTTCTTTAAATCTACTCCTTCCAAGAATTAATTTTTGGTTTCTCCAATGCACAATGAAATTTCTCTTAGAATTCAAATTCAAATTCAGTATTCTATTATGTGACTTCAAAATATTCTCTGGTTACTTGTAACTCCTTCCCAGATAAATTAGAAAAGCTCATGAGGAGAGGGGTTATGAGTTATTAGGTTAATTTCATATTTCTCACAGAGTAAATATCTATAGATTTGACAATATTAATTTGTGTGTTCATTTATAAAATAAATACCCTAAATACTAAAAAACCTTCTTGCTACAAAATGATTAAAAATACTGGTTAAAAACACATGTTTTCATGAACTAAAAAGAAATTATAAAAATCTTCAGAGAGCTAACTTACTAAAGAAGAGAAGACTGAAGTCTCAGTTACTGTGAAGACATATGCTAATTCCTGTTCATCTTGAGATTCTCTATTATGATGGCTATGCAAGGCAGAGGGCACGAACGGCAAAGCCTAGGGTGCTCAAAGTCAGAAGTCTGATAACTGGCCCCAAAACAAAACCAGGACCTCTAAGAGTTACATCTTCTGCAGAAGAATAAACCATAGAATGGCCCACCTCAAGGAGGCAAACAGCAAGGATCCCCTCCTGTCTCAATCTTGATGTAAGCCAGAAGCAGTAACAACAACAAAAAATCTCCCCTTGAGAATCTAACGAGATAAAGTCCTCACATGGGGTTGCAGTCTCAATCCGTATTTTCTCTCAAATGCAAAGAAAATCAAAGTTGGACATTTATTTTAAGTGATAGTGGGTTAATGCAAAACCTAAGTGTTTGATAAAAGCAAATTAAAGTCCTTGAGGAATTTACTTTGAATGGAGGCATCAGAATTCCCATAAAAGTACAGAAACAGAATAAAGCTAGGCACTAGAATCTAAAGCCTGCAAGCACAAGTACACATGCACACATAAACACTTCAAAACTGCACTTCCAAAGAGTTCTGAAATTGGGTTTTCCATATACATAACACAAAATAAGTACGCTTAAGTTTTAAATAGGGTATCAATAGTATTAGTAAGTAAATGTTGAATAAATGCATCAAATAGTTAAAAAAGAACAAGAGACTTAAAATTTCCAGAAAAGTAAATAGAACTTCTAGAAATACCATACATAAATAAAATTCTAGAAATAAATCAATAGATAATATAAAAGCAGAATAGGTATAGCTAAAGATATTAGTAGAATAAAACATAGCTGAAGAAGTAACATAGAAGTGGAAGAAACAAAGAGGTAAAATATAAAAGGTTAAGAAACATGAAAGATACCATAAGGACATCTAATATATATCCACTATAGTTACAAAAAGAAAAATGAGAGAATAGAGACAGGCAATACTTGAAGAAACAATAGCTGTGAATATTCCAGAATTGTTACATAAATCAATCTCCAGATACAAGAGCAGCATTTCAGCAAGATAAAGAAAAATAAATCCATTCCAAGACTTATCACAGTGAAACTGCAGAATAACAAAGAAAATGAAAAAAAACAAACAAACCAAAAAAAAAAAACACTAATAGCTGCCAGAAATAAAAGACAATGTACATACACACAGCAATAAAAGTAGGACAGTGGACTATACAAGAACTACCAATGATAGCTAGATAATAGTGCAATAATATCTAAACATGGTTGAGGTAAAGTAACAGTTATATTATAATTAAGATTATAAAACAATCTTAAGAATATAGGCAAGTTAAAGACATTTTCCGACAAGCAAAACAAGAGGATTCATGACCAACAGATATTCACTAATAAAAATATCAGAGAATATAATTAAGAATTACAATGACTCCAAGATGAAAGCAAAAAATAATGTTGTTTATAATGAACGAACGAATTCCAAAACCAGTTACCTATGGATTTATACCAACTATAAGCAATCTTACCAGGAAAAAATAAATGTGGAGAATTAGAACTTAACTAAATCACACCACAGGAAAATTCTAGTTAACAGGAGGAAATCAATATAAAAACAAAGTTTGAGATTATAAAATAAATGTGCTTTATTTATTCTAGCTTATTAATTAGAGTTGTTCATCTCACACTATTCCTCTCACACTATTCCTCAGAATTCCTTTTTTTTTTTTTTTTTTTTTTTTCCCTGAGACGGAGTTTCACTCTTGTTACCCAGGCTGGAGTGCAATGGTGCGATCTTGGCTCACCGCAACCTCCGCCTCCTGGGTTCAGGCAATTCTCCTGCCTCAGCCTCCTGAGTAGCTGGGATTACAGGCACGTGCCACCATGCCCAGCTAATTTTTTGTATTTTTAGTAGATACGGGGTTTCACCATGTTGATCAGGATAGTCTCGATCTCTTGACCTCGTGATCCACCCGCCTCGGCCTCCCAAAGTGCTGGGATTACAGGCTTGAGCCACCGCGCCCAGCTTGTACTGTCCTTTTATAGACAACAATGACTCCCTGGCCTGTCAATGTTGGAACATGTTCTGTGAGTTATTTTACAGGGAGGGATGAGTTTGCTCTAAGATAGCCACCTGGTGATTAGTGACCCATATATTAAGGAAGAGGATCAATGCTAACAAGGGCTAGAGTGTCCATCTGAACCCTCAGTAGGCAAAACTAATTGAGTGTTCCTTGAGAAAAACTGTTTCAATTAGGTGAAATTCCAACAGCTCCACTATACTATCAGATTATCTTCATCACAGCGTGCCTCCTACTTCAGACTGTTAAACTAGAAGACCGAGGACACACTGAAGATATTCCCTCAGAATAAAATTAAGAAACAAGTGGGCATATACAAGAAATCTCTATCTTCTCCATTCTTAGTTGATGAGTTGGCCCAACGAATGATTACTTGCAAATCCCAAGCAACACCTTTAGAGAGAACACATCACTAATAATAAATAGTGTGGATAAATTATAACCAAATTAAGTGCATAAAAGGAAAATAGAAACTTGGGACATATTTTTAAAATGAGAGCTCAAAGATAGCCACTCTAGAAAATCCCAAAGGGAATAGAGCTGTTGTTAGGTATATAATGCATCCCAGCATTCACATTCTATGTCATTTACTGTCTTCAGCTGGTTGATATAAACTCACAAGGAAAGAAAAAAAATAATTACATTAACTTCCAAGGGTGGGAGTGGAGGTTTGGGAAAATGTTAAAAGAAGCTATTAAGCCTCGCCATTTTCTGAAACATCTGGTCTCCCTCTTTTGCCATATAATAGGATACTATAAATACACAGACGATAATAATGCTTTACTTATCAAATTATTTTCCATTTATCATCTCTTCTATTCCTGCATGCATCCAGTGTAATAAGGCAAATTTTACTCTCCACATACAAACGATATGAAAACTAAAAGAAAAACTTAAGTGACTAGTCCAGGATTAAATGTCTTAGCAGTAGAATGCTTAATTCCTATTCCATTGCTCTATTAAGTATAATGGTTCTAAATAATACTGCCTAGGTTTGAATCTAACCTCTGCCACTTGGTTACCTATGTGAGATGGAACACCATGTTACTTAAACTCTCTAAGTCTCTCAGTATTTTTTGGTGTGTTTGTAAAACCAGGTTGCTAATGAAGATTAAGTATCACACACATAAAGTGAATACACATAGTAATTCCTCTGTGTGTAATTGATTTACTAGCATTTTGAACTGAGTAGCTTATTTTTCTCCAATCAATCACTACTCTCCTGACTCCGTGGAAATTCTTATTCTGCTCCCTTACTGTCTCCTGGGTTTATTTCAAAAAATGTGCAGTCACCTTCAGGTGTTATAGATTAACCTAGTTAAAATTCCAATACCATATTCAATGTAAGTGTTATCCCTTTTCCTGCACTAGCCACTAACCTCCACCTTTCAGACTGGCCAGGCTTATGGTCCCAGGACCTACTGTGAGAAATGAGAATATGGAGTGGGCTTCATTTGCACTTCCCCTTCCCTTCCAGAACTAAGGGGTGAGGGAATTGATAATCTTGTTCTGGAATTCCTCCTCCCTTTTTCTATTCAATGCCTAACTTGGTAGTGTTGAGGGACTGGGAGGAAAACAGTGAAGGAAGAACATCTTTTCCCATTGCCCACTGTCATAATCCCCTCTTTGCTAGTTGCCAATGCTGACTAGCCATGGATACCTTCTCAGTGTCAGGCATCAAATGGGATGCATAATTTTGGGGAGAACTACTACAAAGTCCTCTATACCATATAGTTTTATAATAGAAGAAATCTGCCTCCTGTTCAGTATTTTCTACCACTCCCACCTGCTCACAGTATGCTTTCCCTATCTGTTAATAGGTAATTATGTCAGATTCGTATATCAGCAAGACAGTTCAGGTTTACCTACCTTCTCCAGTGACCAACTCACCTATGGAAAATTCATGCATCCTTACTACACCAACCCATGAGAGCATAAACTGTTTCACTAAAGCCTGTCTTCTCACCCTTCCCCCCTCTCCAATCTACATCTTCCCTTCCCCTGCTCAGCTAGGCACATATCACCAAGACACACACCCTATCTGGAAATGAGATGACAATTTGCCCTAACTGAAAGCAAGCCACCACTGTTTCTCACATAGATTATCACAATAGCCTACTAACAGCCATTACTACTGTCAATCTTGGCAGTTTTCAGTTATGAAAACTTGGGTTATTCCATGTCACTTCTTAGCTCAACCATCTCTAGCACTCCCCATCTCATTTAGAGGAAAAATAAAAATCCTTCATATAACCTATCAAGCCCTACATGTACAAATTGCCTGCTATTTCTCAGTTCATTTTCTAATTATGCCTTCTCTCTTTCCCATCCTATTCCAGTCACACTCTCTCCTTGCTAAAAGCTGTTAACTCAGCCTAAAACAATACTACCTTAGATAAGTGCCTATCTTTGCTCAAGTGTCACTTTCTTCACAAAGGCCTACCTGAGCATTCTACATAAAATGCAAACCGTACCCTCTGGCACTCCCTACTCCACTTCGATTTTTCTACATATCACTCATCATCATGTACCATATTATAAATTTATATTTTTTCTTCTACCCTAAAATTTAAGCTTTCAGTATTTTGCCTGTTTTCTTCACTGATACATGCCAACAGCAAAACATTGCTCAGCATATAGTAGATACACAATAAATATTTGTTCTTAATAGTAATACAAATGATTTGTTGTTAATAGTAATCACTGATATATCCCAACAGCAAAACACTGCTCAGCATATAGGTACACAATATTTGTTGTTAATAGTAATAAATAGACAGGACACATGAAAGCTAAAATAAGATACAATAAAATGCTCTCCAGTTTTGTTGTTCTTTTGATATCTCTGAATATCCTACAAAATCAGAAGTCTTTTCTCTAGTAAAATAAGTACCAAAGTCAAATATTGACTAGGATTTTTCCCATTGTGCAGACATTGGCAGCTATGACTCAAAACTACATACTATGCATTTCACATTTCAAAGAAGGCCAAGAGAAATTTGGACCAGAAAATTGTCTCAGGATTCATCAAGAGATGGTGAAACCAGCTCAGTTATCCACTTGTCCTAAAATATATTTTATAGCTATTATTTAGAACAGCTTGTACCCAATAAGGATTCAAACAATGCATTTGATTTTTAGTCTGTCTCTTTTAGCCTAGTTTTTCTGCCATTTTTTATGATATTGACTTTTTAAAGAGTATAGCCTACTATTCTATAGAATAACTCACATTATAAATTTGTCTGATTATTTTGTTGTGGTTAATTTGGACCTCTATTTCCTGTATTTACACTAACATTAAGATACAGAAGCTTTATTAGACTCAAATTGAACATCTTTGGGCAATAATATTTCAGAGGTGATTTTGTGTATTTCATTTTTCCATATCGAAGTATCAAGGTACAAAATATCTGGTTATTCCACTATTAATGAGGCAAAGTTTGATTTTTTATTAAGAGAATGACCATCAGATTCCTTCTTTTCAAAGATATGGTTTCCTTGTTGCACTTTTTGAATTATTAATAAACTGTCAGGGAAATTTTTAAGTTATTTGGGGTAAAGTTTTGATATTGTAAAACATTTTTCCCAAGAGCCTTTTATCTATTGTCTCTAGAAACCGTTAGTGATCTTTGCCTCAGTCATTTACATTGGAGGTTACAAAGTAAAAGAGTCTATATTTCTCAGCAGCATAAATGTACCATTATTTACCCCAGCCATAAAATTTCTGAGGAGAATAATAAAAGGAAGAATGCCAGACAGTAAATGTAGGGTCTAAGACATCTGGTGCCCAGTGAAAGATATAAAATTGCTTTCCTACCAGGACTTCCAATTTAATCAATCTAATTACCAGCACCTTGTCTAAAAAGCACAAAGGAATGATCCTGTTCACTGTATCATATTATGGAACATGGCATTGTTCAATATACCATATCTTAATGTAAAGCTACCTTTTTGAATGCTTAAGCTAGTTCACATTAGTATATAAGGGTATTTATTTTCTATTCAGAAACCCCAGACACGTCTGATGAATTTCTAACTGTCAATTGTAAATTCTCTAAGCATGTCCACACCATTGCCAGGATTAAAAGAATTCAAATATTTACCCCAAAGTCAGGAAATTACAGGAAAGAAGAAATAGTTTCCCTTGGTTTAAAATGAAAATTTGTTAAGGATACCCACTACTACTTAGAACAAAGGGTCTTGCTGGATTACAGTAATAATCTTCTGTTCAAATTGGGCTCAAAATATGTCCAGAGATGGATATAAATACACTTTAGAAATTGTTTCCCTTAGAATAATATATATTTTCTTATAGTTAATTATAACATTTCCTATTACAGAGAACAGAAGCATAACAAATTCACAATAAGCTGAGGGGCATTTTAGACAGTGCCTAGGCACTAGAAAAGTAATTCTGTGTTCCTGCAGAATCTCATGAATATTGTTTAGTAAATCATATTATCTTAGAATCCAAAAAAAAAAACTTAATAGGAATCTGAGAACTAAAAATGTACAATTCCTTAGACAATTTCATGAGGATGCATGCTTAAATGTAACTAATTTCTCTAAGACTATTTAAAGAAAGTGATAAGTCAACCAACAAAAATTTACTAATCACTCACTATAAACAAGCTATCATTAAGAAAGATGGAATCAAAAGGGACTTAATATGACCTCTACTTTTAAAAAGTGCATCATGTGGTGGGAGCACTGAGAAGTAATCAGGACAAACATACACCGAACTAAAGAAAAAGAACACAAGGCAGTATGTGCTTTGCAAACTGACAGACATGGAGAAGAAGTGCTTTAATTACTGAGAGGAAGACAAGATTAGTCAGGGCTGAGATGGTCAGACAAGACTTGCTGGAGGAGATGAAACTTTAATAGAATCTTGAAGAAATGGTGAGATTCAGAGTAGCAAAGAAGAGAATACTGGTAGATAAGATGGAATGAAGGCATGAGGAAAATTACAGGGAAATCAATGTGTTAAGTATTCATGAGACACAGTGACACCACTGTGGCCACTTAAAAGTTTTTGGTAATTCAGATGTCATATTAAAATCTTAACTAAGCACAACTTTGCAGATGCTGCTTTCCTTTGTAAATTTTCAAGGTGTTTTTTTTTTTTTTTGTGTGTGTGTGTGTGTGTGTGTGTGTGTGTGTGAGTGCACGCGCGCATGTGTGTATTTAGACAAAGTCTCACTCTGTCACCCAGGCTGGAGTACAGTGGGGCAATCTTGGCTCATCACAACCTTAACCTCCCAGGTTCAAGCAGTTCTTCTGTCTCAGCCTCCCAAGTAGCTGGGATTACAGGTGTCCACCACCATGCCCAGCTAATTTTTATGTTTTTAGTAGAGACAGATTTTGCCATGTTGGTCAGGCTGGTCTCAAACTCCGGACCTCAGGTGAACCTCTCACCTCAGCCTCCCAAAGTGCTGGGATTATAGGCTTGAGCCATTGCACCCAGTCCAAAGGTCTCATTTATAAGAATAATTCAAGTCTCAAATAGCTTTTACAAACCCAAACTCAATAAATTAAGAATACCTTCAATATGCTTTCAACTAGGTGCTGCAATTAGTTCCTGTACACTAATAGGAACTTTTATTTATTGTGGTTCACTATTTTATGTAGAGTTAGTATGAATTTTAATTTTTCTCATTAAATTACTTAATTCTTTTTATTAGCTCCCATTTAACTCAATCTTTAACATGCTATACTTAAATAGTATTTTAAAATTCCAATTTAAGTGAGACTGGCCTTTACATAGAATTGCAAAGTAGGAAGGTTTGACTCTACCTTAAACTCTTCCTCTTTCAAATGAAGAAATTGTAGTAGACTCATGGTTTTTAAATCATTTTTTAAACCAAGGGAATCCCTTTTAAAAAAAACTCATTTAAAGACAAAATAGAGAAAACAGATTAAAGTATATCTGCTCTACTTGATCTATAGTTAGGGGATCTGATGTTATCCCTATTATTCCTTCTCTTTCCCCTTATAGAGCCCCCAAGAAATTTTTTCAGAGTCACAGGGTTCCAAGTAAAACAATTTGAAAACCACAGGAGCACATGTTCTCTAAGGGTCCTAGTGGTTCTAAGTTTTTATTGTTCTAAGAAAATTGCTTCAGAAGATTCAGCCAACGCATAGCAATATGTGATTCACATTTTGATGACAATCTTTGGTCCAGAAGCTACTTCCAAATTTTATAAAGAGTTTAGAGAGAACCATTGCGTGTATGGACTAACTTGTTTTGTCAGGAATTGTATAAAAAGGATTGGATATAGGGAAAAGTCAGTCTTTGATACTGCTTACCTTCCCTTTGCATCTTTGGACCTGGCAGCCCAATGTACCCTCCCTTCTTACCCCTTAGCTCATCCCAATATGGGGGGTTGGGGCTCATTTTGAATCTGTCTACCCTAGAAATAATCCATGACTTACACCTTTTATCACAAAATATCTTTTTCCTAGATCGTATTTTCTTCAGGAATTACTCTCCATATAACAATAATGAACTTTGCTTGATAAATCCTAATGTGACAATGAATATTGATGAATGTCTTACTTTATCTAGTTAATATGTTTTCATGTTAATGCTGACACTCCAGAGACTAAGTATAATATTGTCATTGTGAGAATTTGGGGAATTATTCTTGGTCAATGGAAGAATTGATTCAGAAGTCATAGATAATTCAGTGTCTTTCAAATCACAATACAGTTAACTCTTCATGAACACAGAGGCTAGTAGCACTGACCAACTTATTGCAGTCAAAAATCCATGCCTAACTTTGGCCTCCACCCAAAATGTAACTAATAATAACCTACTGTTGACTAAAGCTGAACTGATAAACAGTTAATTAACACAGAAGCAAACTACAGAAAAGAACATGTTATTAAGAAAGTCCATAAGGAAGAGAAAATTTATATGCTATTAAGTAGAAGTAGAGCATCATAAAATTCATCTTACTCACTGTCACACTGAGTAGGCTGAGAAGAAGGAGGTGTTAGTCTTGTGTCCTAGTGATGGCTGAGGTGAAAGAAAATCTGCATACAAGTAAACTCATGAAGTTCAAACCCACATTGGTCAAGCCTCAACTGCACATAAGTGTCAGTTTACTTAACTTCATTTCACATTTTATTATTTATTGTCAACTTTTAAGTTCAGGGGTACATGTGCAGGATGTGCAGCATCGTTACATAGATCAATGTGCGCCATGGTGATTTACTGCACAGATCATCCCATGACCTACGTATTAAGCATAGCATTCATTAGAAATTCTTTCTGATTCTTTCCCTCCTCCTACCCCCACTCTCTGATAGGCTGCAGGGTGGGTTGTTCCCCCTCTGTGTTCTCATCATTCAGCTCCCACTTATAAGTGAGAAAATGCAGTATTTGGTATTCTATACCTGCATTACTTTGCTAAGGATAATGGCTTCTACCACCATCCATGGCCCTGAGAAGGACATGATCTTGTTCCTTTTTATGGCTGCATAGTGTTCCATGGTGGATATATACTACACTTTCTTTATCCAGTCTATCACTGGTGGGCATTTAGGTTGATTTTATGTCTTTGCTATTGCAAATAGTGCTGCCATGAACATCCATGTGCATGTAACTATATAAAAGAATAGTTTCTATTCCTTTAAGTATATACCCATTAATGAGAGTGTTGGGTCAAAGGGTATTTCTACCTCTAGATCTTTAAGGAGTTGCCACACTGTCCTCCATAATGGTTGAAATAATTACACTCACACCAACAATGTAAAAGTGTTCCTTTTCACCACAACCTTGCCAGCATATGTTGGTTTTTTTATTTTTAATAACAGCTATTCTGACAGTGTGAGATGGTATCTCATTGTGTAGTGTTGATTTGCATTTCTCTAAACCTCAGTGATGCTGAGATTTTTTTTTCATATGCTTTTTGGCCATATAAATATCTTCTTTTGAGAAGTGTCTATTCATGTTCTTTTCCCACTTGTTAATAAAGTTTTTTTTTCTTGCAAATTAGTTTAACTTCCTTGTAGATCCTGGATATTCGACCCTTGTCAGATGGACAGATTGCAAAAATTTTCTCTCATTCTGTAGGTTTTCTGTTCACTCTGTTGATACTTTTGCTGTACAGAAACTCTTCAGTTTAATTAGATTCCATTTGTCAATTTTTGCTTGTGTTGGAATTGCTTTTGGGGTCTTTGTCATGAAATCTTTGTCTGTGCCTATATCCTGAATGGTATTAACTAGGTTTTCTTCTAGTGTTTTCACAGTTTTGGGCTTTACATTTAAGTCTTTAATCGATCTTGAGTTGATTTTTGTATATGGTGTTAGTAAGAGGTCCAGTTTCAATTTTCTGTATACAGCTATTCAGTTCTTCCAGCACCATTTATTAAATAAGGAATCCTATCCCCATTGCTCCTATCAGGTTTGTCGAAAATCAGATGGATACAAGTGTGTGGTCTAATTTCTGGAAACTCTATTCTGTTCCATTGGTCTCTGTGTCTATTCTTGTACCAGTACCATTCTGTTTTGGTTACCACAGACTTGTAGTTTAGTTTGAAGTTGGGTAGCATGATACCACCAACTTTGTTCTTTTGCTTAGGATTGTCTTGGCTAATAGGGCTCTTCATTGTCATGTAATTTTAAAATATCTTTTTCTAATTCTGTGAAGAATGTCAATCGTAGTTTAATGGGAATAGTATTGAACCTGTAAATTGCTTTGGGTAGTGTGACCATTTTCATGATGTTAATTCTTTCTATCCATAAATATCAAATGTTTTTCCATTTGTTTGTTTCATCTCTGATCTCTTTGAGCAGTGGTCTATAGTTCTCCTTGAAGAGGTCCTTCAGTTCACTTGTTAACTGTATTCCTGGGCACTTTATTCTTTTTGTGGCAATTGTGAATGGAAGTTCATTCATGGTTTGGCTCTTGACTTGCCCGTTACTGGTATATAGGAATGCTAGTGATTTTTGCACTTTGATTTTGTATCCAGAGACTTTACTAATGTTGCTTATCAGCTTAAGAAGCTTTTGGGCTGAGACAATGGGGTTTTTCTAGTTAAAGGACCACGTCATCTGCAAACAAAGATAGTTTTACTTCCTCCCTTTCTATTCGAAAACACTTTATCCAGCCTGTTTGCCAGCACTTCCAATACTATGTTGAATAGGAGTGGTAAGAGAAGACATCCTTTTCATGTGCCAGTTTTCAAGGAGAATGCTTCCAGTTTTTGCCCATTCAATAGGATACTGGTTGTGGGTTTGACATGTATGACTCTTACTTTGAGGTGTGTTCCTTCAACACCTAGTTTGTTGAGAATTTTTAACATGAAAGGATGAATTTGATCAAAGGTATTTTCTACATCTCTTGAGATAAATCATGTGGTCACTGTCATTAGTTCTGTTTATGTAATGAATCACATTTATTGATTTGTGTGTGTTGAACCAACCATGCATCCTGAGGATGAAGCCTGTTTGACTTTGGTGAATAAGTGTTTTGATGTGCTGCTAGATTCAGTCTGGCAGTATTTTGCTGAAAAATTTGGCATCAATATTTATCAAGGAGATGGGCTGGTAGGTTTCTTTTTCTGTTGTATCTCTGCCAGGTTTTGGTATCAGGATGAAGCTGGCCTCATAAGATGTGTTAGGGAAGAGTCTATTTTTCAATTTTGGGGGATCATTTCAGTAGGTATGATATCAGCTCTTCTTTGTACCTCTGGTAGAATTCAGCTGTGAATCTGCCTGGCTCTAGAATTTTTGCGGTTGGGAGTCTATTACTGCCTCAATTTCAAAATTCATTATTGATCTAATCAGGAATTCAATTTCTTGATTAGAAATTAGTTCAGTCTTGGGAGAGTGTATGTGTCCAGGAATTTATTCATTTATTCTAGATTGTCTAGTTTATGTACACAGAGTTATTTATAGCATTCTCTGGTGGTTGTTTGTATTTCTGTAGGGTCAGTGGTGATATGGCTCCTATCATTTCTGGCTGTGTTTATCTGAATCTTCTCTCTTTTCCTCTTTATAGACCTAGCTAGCAGTCTATCTTATTTTCTTAGAAAACTACAGTGCCTGGATTGTTGATTTTTTTTTTTTTTGAAGAGTTTTTCATGTCTGTCTTCTTCAGTTCAGCTCTGATCTTTGTTACCTTTTGTCATTTATAAGCTTTGGAGTTTGTTTGCTCTTTGTGCTCTAGTTCTTTTAGTTGGGATGTTGGGTTGCTAACTTGAGATCTTCTTAGATTTTTCATGTGAGTATTCAGTACTATACATTCCCTTCTGAACATCGCTTTTGATGCACCCCAGAGATTCTGGTATGTTGTAATGTTTTTCTCATTAGTTTAAAAGAACTTCTTGATTTCTGCCTTAATTTCATTATTTACTCAAAAATCTTTCAGCAGCAGGTTGTTCAATTTCCCTGTAATTGTATGGCTTTGAGTATTTTTATCTTGACTTCTAATTTTATTGCACTGTGGTCACAGAGACTGTTTGTTATGATTTCAGTTCTTTTGCATTTGCTGTGCAGTGTTTCACTTCTGATAATGTGATCAATTTTAGAGTGCTCTGCAGCAGTGATAACAATGTATATTCTGAGTTTGAGGGGGTAGAGAGTTCTGTAGATCTCTCTCATGTCTATTTGATCCAGAACTGAGTTCAGGTATGGAATATCTTTGTTAATTTTCTGTCTTGATGATCTGTCTAATATTGTCAGTGGTGTGTTAAAGTCTTCCATTATTATTAGTGGAATTTTAAGTCTCTTTGAAGGTCCCTAAGAACTTACTTTATGAATCTGGATGCTTCTGTATTGAATGAATATATATTTAGATTGGTTAATGCTTGTTAAATTGAACCCTTTACCATTATGTAATGCCCTTCTTTGTCTTTTGATCTTTGTTTGTTTTAAAGTATGTTTTGTCCAAACTAAGATTGCTACCCCTGCTTTATATATATATATATATATATATATATATATATATATATATATATATATATGTATAATTTTTTAAATGTCTGGGATACATGTGCAGAACATGCAGGTTTGTTACATAGGTATACACATGCCATGGTGATTTGCTGCACCCATCAACCCATCATCTATATTAGGTATTTCTCCTAATTCTATCCCTCCCCTAGCCCCACACTCCCCAACAGGTCCCAGTGTGTGATGTTTCCCTCCCTGTATCAATGTGTTCTCAATGTTCAATTCCCACTTATGAGTGAGAACATGCAGTGTTTCATTTTCTGTTCCTGTGTTAGTTTGCTGAGAATGATGGTTTCTAGTTTCATCCATGTCCCCACAAAGGACATGAACTCATCACTTTTTATGGCTGCATAGTATTCCATGGTGTATATGTGCCACATTTTCTTTTTCCAGTCTCTCATTGATGGGCACTTGGCTTGGTTCCAAGTCTTTGCTATTGTGAACAGTGCTGCAATAAACATTCATTTGCATGTGTCTTTATAGTAGAATGTTGCATAATTTTGGGGTTATATTTCCAGTAATGGGATTGCTGGGTCAAATGCTATTTCTGGTTCTAGATCCTTGAGGAATCACCACACTGTCTTCCACAATGGTTGATCTAATCTACACTCCCACCAACAGTGTAAAAGCATTCCTATTTCTCTATATCCTTTCCAGCATCTGTTGTTTCCTGACTTTTAAAGTATCACCATTCTAATTGGCATGAGATGATATGTCACTGTGGTTTCTATTTGCATTTCTCTAACAATCAGAGATGATGAGCTTTTCTTTTCATGTTTGTTGGCTGCATAAATGTCTATTTTTGAGAAGTGTCTGTTCATATCCTTCACCCACATTTTGGTGATTTTTTTTCTTATAAACTTGTTTAAGCTCTTTGTAGATTCTGGATATTAGCTCTTTGTCAGATGGATAGATTACAAAAATGTTCTCCCATTCTGTAGGTTGCCTGTTCACTTTGATGATAGTTTCTTTTGCTGCACAGAAGCTCTTTAGTTTAATTAGATCCAATTTGTCAATTTTGGCTTTTGTTGCCACTGCTTTAGGTATTTTAGTCATAAAGCCTTTGCCCATGTGTATATTTTGAATAGTATTGCCTAGGTTTTCTTCTAGGGTTTTTATGTTTTTAGGTCTTACATTTAAGTCTTTAATCCATCTTGACTTAATTTTTATATGAGGTTTAAGGAAGGGGTCCAGTTTCAGTTTTCTGCATATGCCTAGCCCGTTTTCCCAGTGCCATTTATTAAATAGGGAATCCTTTCCCCATTGCTTGTTTTTGTCAGTTTTGTCAAAGATCAGATTATTGTAGATGTGTGGCATTGTTTCTGAGGCCTCTGTTCTGTTCTGTTCCAATGGTCTACATATCCGCTTTGGTACAAGTACCATGCTATTTTGGTTGCTGTAGCCTTGTAGTATAGTTCGAAGTCAGGTAGCATGATGCCTCCAATTTTGTTTTTGCTTAAGATTGTCTAGGCTATACAGCAGGCGTCCCCAAACTGTGGCCCACTGAGGCCATTTATCTGGCCCCCCACCGCATTTCAGGAAGGGGCACCTCTTTCATTGGTGGTCAGTGAGAGAAGCACAGTATGTGGCGGCCCTCCAACGGTCTGAGGGACAGTGAACTGGCCCTCTGTGTAAAAAGTCTGGGGATGCCTGCTATACAGGCTCTTTTTTGGTTCCATATGAAATTTAAAGTAGTTTTTGTCTAATTCTGTGAAGAAAGTCAATGGTAGCCTGCTGGGGATAGCGTTCAATCTACAAATTACTTTGGGAAGTATGGCTATTTTCATATTGACTCTTCCTATTCATGAGCATGGAATATTTTTCCATTTGATTGTGTCCTCTCTTATTTCCTTGAGCAGTGGTTTGTACTTCTCTTTGAAGAAGTCCTTCACATCCCTTGTAAGTTGTATTTCTAGGTTTTGTATTCTCTTTGTAGCAATTGTGAATGAGAGTTCACTCATAATTTGACTGTTTGTCTATTACTGACGTATAGGAATGCTTGTGATTTTGATCCCTAGGATGCAAGACTGGTTCAATATATGCAAATGAGTAAATGTAATCCATCACGTAAACAGAAACAATGAGAAAAACCACCTTATCTCAATATATGCAAAAAAGACCTTTGACAAAATTCAACACCCCTTCATGTTCTCAATAAAGTAGGTATTGATGGAACATATCTCAAAATAATAACAGCTATTTATGACAAACCCACAGCCAATATAATACTGAATGGAAAAGCTGGAAACATTTCTTTTGAAAACTGGCACAAGACAAGGATGCCCTCTCTCACCACTCCTATTCAACATAGTATTGGAAGTTCTGGCCAGGGCAATCAAGCAAGAGAAAGAAATAAAGCATATTAAAATAGAAGAGAGGAAGTCAAATAGTTTCTGTTTGCAGATGACATGATTGTATACTCAGAAAACCCCATGGTCTCGGTCCAAAATCTCATTAAGCTGATAAGCAACTTCAGCAAAGTCTCAGGATACCTCTGCTTCTGTTTTTCATTTGTTTGGAAAATTTTCCTCCATCCCTTTATTTTGAGCCTACATGTTTCTTTACATTTGAGATGAATGTCAAAGACAGCATACCAATGGGTCTTGGCTGTTTATTCAGCTTGCCATTCCTTGTTCTTTAATTGGGGAATTTATCCAATTTACATTTAAGGTTAGTATTGCTATGTGTGGATTTGATCCTGTCACCACAATGCTAGCTGGTTATTTTTAAGACTTGTTTATGTGGTTGCTTCATAGTGTCACTGGTATGTACTTCAGTATGTTTTATTAATGGCTGGTAACAGTTTTTCTTTCCCTATTTAGTGCTTCCTTCAGGAGCTCTTCCAAAACAGGTCTGGTAATAACAAACTTCCTTAACATTTGCTTTTCTAAAAGGGGTATTATTTCTCCTTCACTTATGAAGCTTACTTTGGTGGATATAAAATTCTGGGTTGGAAACACTTTTTAAAAATAATGTTGAATATGGGCCTCCAATCTCTTCTGGCTTATAGGATTTCTGCTGAGAGTTCCACTGTTAGTCTGATGAGCTTCCCTTTGCAGATAACCTGGCCTTTCTCTCTGGCTGTCCTTCACGTTTTTCTTTCATTTTGACCTTGAAGTATCTGATGATGTGTGTCTTGGAGATGATCTTCTCATGGAATATCTTACTGGGGATCTCTGCATTTTCTGAATTTGAATGTTGGCCTGTCTTGTTAGGTTGGGCAAGTTCTCCTGGATAATATCTTGAATTATGTTTTCCAACTGGGTTCCATTCTCCACGTCTCTTTCAGGTACCCTAATCAGTCACAAATTTGCTCTCTTTACATAATCCCGTATTTCTCAGAGGTTTTGTTCATTCCTTTTCATTTTTTTATTTTTTTCTACCTGTCTTAATTCAGCAAGCCAGTCTTCAAGCTCCGAAATTTGTTATTGTGTTTCATCTATTCAGCTACTAATACTTGTGACTGTATCAAGAAGTTCTTGTAGCACGTTTTTCAGCTCTAACACATCAGTTATGTTCCTCTCTAAATGAGTAATTTTAGGTATCAACTCCTCTATTGTTCTCATGATTTTTAGCTTCTTTGCATTGGTTTACAACATATGCCTCTAGCTCAGTGAAGCTCATTATTATCCACATTCTGAAGGCTACTTCTGTCATTTCAGCCATCTCAGGCTTAGCCCTGTTTTGAGCCCTTGTTGAAGAGTTGTTGTGGTCATTTAGAGAAAAAGGGGCCCTCTGGCTTTTTGAGTTTTCACTGTTTTTACGTTGATTTTTTTATCATCTTTTACAACTAATCTACCTTTAATCTTTGAGGTTACTGACCTATGGATGGGGTTTTTGTGGGTTGTTGTTGATTTCTGTTTGTTTTTAACAGTCCAACTACTCTTCTGTAGTACTGCTATGGTTTTCTGGGAGTCCCCTCCAGATTCTAATTTCCTCAGTTCTTCCCATACCTTCAGGTATTACCAGTGAAGGCTGAGAAAAAGCAGAGATGGTAGTCTGCCCCTTCCTCGGGAAGCTGCATCCCAATGGGGCACTGACCTATTGCCAGCCTGAATGCATCTGTAGGAGATGGCTATGGACCCCTGTTGTAAGGTCTCATCCAGTCAGAAGGAACAGGATCAGGAACCTACTTGAAGAAGTGTACTCGTGCAGTTCAAACCCACTTTGTTCAAGGCTCAACTGTACATAACTGTCAGTTTGCTGCTTAATAAGTATGTCTTCTGGTTATAATTGTAACGCTTTATAAGTGTATCAGAATATTTCACTGTTCATTTATATATTTGAAAGCCTTTCTACCTGGAGGCATATTACTCATAGATAGGTCTCTCCTTTCTAATCAAGAAATTTTCACAACCTAATTTAGTTACTAGTTCATAAGTTAAATAATCTTTTAAAAAGTGGCAAGAGGGCACCTGTGGTGTAAACAAAAGAGCACATACAAGCACATGATGCCAATATCATGTGTATTGAGAACTCTGACAACACATCAGAATAGAAACAATTTTTCTGAAACAAACCTAAGCTTCTATTTTGTCTGACTTGGATTAAAGTTAAGATTCATGCTCATTCCCTGTACATGCCACCTAAATGAATTGGAATAAAGGTAGTCCAAAAGAATTTCAGATATCAAAGAAATTCATTATTAAGTTTCATTCTGGGTGGGACTAACCTACACAGACAAGGGTGAGACAATTATAATTACTAGCAATTCATAACAGACTGCAATCTTTGGTGGAGATAGGTTTAATACCTGAGTATTTTTCATCAAACCTCTTGTATATTTACACATGCAACATATATAATTTATCTAGCCTCACTTTTAGGAGCTATCACTATTTTGTTCTATTATTTGATATTCCAATATCCCAAATTATTATTTATTTTAGCATAGTTTATTTCAAAAGTTTCTACAGTGGCCATCCTTATAAAGAAATTCATTCATCAAAGTGTCACATCCACAAGCACTATGTCTTTTCACAGAAACTACAATCCAGAAAAAAAAAAAAAAAAAACACGACAGCTGCCCTGACACTGAGGGTAGATTCTGAAAGAGAATCAGACATAAAACCCAAGGGAGACTTGAAAAACCAATTCAAAGCCAAGCCCAAGGGAGCACAGCTTTATATTAAAGATCACAAGTACCGCAGGCACCATTAATTCTGAAATCACTGCCACCACCCAAATGAAGTGCTTTCTTAGAAATAATGAGGTATTATATACTTTTTGTAGCTATGATGCAGCTGATCACTTACCAAATTGTCATTCCTCAGAAAATTTAATTAAAGAAAAATATTAGTAACAGCACATGCTCAGAAGTTCTGATTTTGCATTCAATTTCATAGCAAATGAATTTATATGGACAAGCATGAAAAATCTTTCAGAAATAAAGAATTCAAATATTACTGCTTAAAAGGAAGATGAAATAAATGATCACAGAGATAAAGATAGGCACATGCCTGATGATTCTCATGATATGTGGTTTTGAATATGAAACATGTAAAAATTTGTCAATGACTTGCTGCCATATCTTAGAAAGCTATTTTGGTGCAATGTCCTTGCTAGTGACATGGGCAAGGTAGTATATGCATCTTGCCACTGCTGCATATAATTTTTACATGAAAAAAAAAAACTTCCTAATGTAACAAACGTCTAAGTAGGGGTCTTAATGGCTAAGAATGTTGTTATATTAGAAATATCATAGATTCATCAAAGCAAAGATATTTTTTCCAGGAATAATGGTAGAGTTACTGTATATATCTAATAGAATTTGGAATACAGACACACGCGCACGTACACACACACACACACACAGTCTCACACATTTTTAAAATTCCAGGTGCCAAGTAACAGCTTCAGTTTATTCTATCACTGCGACACTGTTTGGGGCAAGAAACAGAAAAATGAGTTTATATATTATAAACAATACAAAAAGGATTTAAGTAAGAAGAAACCAATCCTTGAGTGTAGGTGCCAAAAATTTGCAAGAATTCCCCATGCTCTGTCTTTGGTGTATGAAAAATTGTTACTACAGTATTTAATTTGGGAAAGGAGTTCATAGAAGACAATCAAGATACGTAGGAGGAGACAGTTGCTATTAAACGACCAAAAGGGGATAGTATTAAGTCACATAAAACTTTCAGGGATAAATCTCTGGCATGTCTGATTATATCTGACTCCCCTACTTGTGATTCCCTCTGACTCTAACCTCAGTTTATCTAAAGCCTTCTTTATTCAGAGGGATTTCCTCAAGGCCTACCTCCACTACAATTTGATTCACTCCATCCATACATAAAAAGCTTTCTACAAACTGTTATTGAAATAAATAATATACTAAATTGTACCTGGTTGCTTGCTAATTGTGTCAAGGTTGATTTTTGCTTCTCTATTTAAACAGACTGCATGTTCTCTGAGGAAAAGAACAATTTTTCACATATTAATATGTGTAATACTGAATAGTCAAATTTAATAGACAGTATGAATTGACTGACATATACTAATTCACTATTCTATCTTAAGAGCTATGCTTAGATAAAAATAATTGGCTAGGGGAAGGCTTCAAGATGTCTGACTACAGGTATTTTTACTTGCTTCCTCCACTAAGATGGACCCAACTAGTGAGTAGGTAATTATATTTTGAATCGATTATCCAAGAGAGAACACTAGAATTCAACAGAAGTGTGACAGGCAATACCTAAAGCAAGCAACAATAAAACAATGAAGCAGCCTACTCAACTGGGATTGGCTGGGAGATGAGAGTGACTTCTCAATATGGGGAAAGGATAAATGAGTCACTCAGTGGTCCACATTCCACCATGGACATATGTAATCCTAGCCACCATATAGCCACTTGACCCTTATGGGCCATGAAAATAACATAGGCAGCTACCAGGAGATTGTACAATGATACTTCCCCAGGGAGGAAGCTCATGCTGGGTCCCTCATATTCTCCGAGACATATGCAGTCACAGAAAGGCACCATTTTAGAGCTCTGCTCCTAACAGACTACACATTGTCTTAGAGTCCATCAGCTCCAGGGTTGAGGTGCAAGAGGAGCATGGACTATTACCACTGGAGCTTAGCTGTAAATGGCTGCAGAATACCACCCAGGGAAAAGGCATGACTGAGTTCTTTAGGACTCAGATGACTTTAGAACTGAGGCAAAAGTGAGGTGCAATACTAGAGCCCCACTCCAATAGGCTGTATGCTCTTCTGGAGCTCAGCAGCACTGGGACTGAAGCACAACAGAAGAGTTGACTGAATCTAGAGCTTAAATGCAAGCAATCACAGGCTACTACACCCAGAGCTGAAGTGCAAGCACCACTGAGACTGAGGAATGAGTAATGAACACACTCTGTACTCACTGGCCTGGGCTGTTATCACTAAAGATGGCACCATCCCCACCCCTCAGTGACAGGGAAGCATTATAGAATGCTTACCAGCATGCAAATATTCTGCCCATGGCCCGGGGATCAGTACACTACTACTTATCATAGCCAGCACCTGTACACACAATTGAGGTGCCTAAAGATAAGCCAGCCCAGCTCAGCTTTGACAATCGCCCTGCCCATATCACAGCACACATTCCTGGAACCAGGGCATTACCCAGCCCAGTCCACTACCATTAGTACCTAAACACTCTTCTCAGGGGCTTAAGGTTGGGACTACCCACCTGGCCACTATCATCACAGTAGGCACCCACTTACGTAGGCTACCTGTGGGCCTGGAGACTGGCCTGCCAAGCCCATCACAGCCACTGCTAGCATCAGTATGCATTGGTTGAGACACAGAGGGTCATCCTGCCATTGCCATGTCATACCAGCTGTCCAAAGGCCCAAAAACTCATCCACCTTCACAGTTCACCACTGCCACTAACAGCATCTGAGTATTCTATCTGGAGATTCAAGAATCAGCCCACCTGGACCTGCTAACACCCATGCCAATGTATACCACTCAGTGGCCCAAGGAAAGCCAAACATAGCCCCAGCTGCCACCACTGGGGCCCAAAGCATGACCTATTTAAAATCCCTGTATACAGAAAACCTGCCACACAACCTGCACTAATAACTGTATCCGAAGCCACTGAGAAAACCAGAGGCATCACTGATGCTGTTTACAACCAAATAAATAAGATGAAGACTCTACTATTTTGTAAAATGAAAACCAAAGTGCCCTATTCAACAAACTTCATAGATTATCCTCAGGAAAAAGTTATCCTCTATAAAAGCAAATTCAAAAAATTGGAAGAAGCTACTATTATACCAGATGCAAAAGATAGCAGCATAAGGACATAGGAAACATGAAAAAGCAAGGAAACACAACACCTCCAAAGGAACACAATAATCCTCCAGAAATAAACCTCAATAAAAAAAATTTCACACAATCTTAGGAGAATTAAAATTATTGACATTAAGCTCAGTGAGACACAAGAGAATTCTGGAAAACAAAGAAATCTGAAAAACCGTTTACAATATGAATAAGGAATTTACCAAAGATATATCATAAAAAATAATTGAACACAAATTCTGGAACTAAAGAATTCATTGACTGACCAACAAAATACATTTGAAAGCTTCAAGAGCAGACTACCTCAAGAGAAAGAAAGAATCTCAGAACTTGAAACTAGCTATTTTTAAATAACCAAGTCAGACAAAAGTAAATTTAAAATAATTAAGAAAGACTTCATGAAATATGGGACACCATTAAGTGACCAAATGTATAAATTATCAAAATTCCTGGAGGTGATGAGAGAGCAAAAGGGTTCTAAAACCTATTTAAAGATATGATAGTAGAAAACAACCCAAGTTTAACAAGAGACTTAAACATTCAGATACATGCGGCATAATGGTCACTAAACAAATACAATGCAAAAACATGCTATGTGGCACATTACAGTCAAAATATCTAAATGTCAATGACAAAGAATTCTAAAAATAGTAAGATACAACTCTAGTCACCTGTAAAGGAATCCTGATCAGACTAATAGACTTCTCAGCAGAAATCTTAGCGGCCAGGAGAGCATGTGATGATATATTCAAAATGAAAAAAAAAAAAAAAAGACTGTCAGTCAAAGATAGTATAACCAGCACAATTATCCTGCGTAATTGACGAAAAATATACAGTCTTTCCAAGACAAGCAAAAGCTAAGAAAATTCATCACCACTTGACTGGCCCTACAAGAAATCATCATGGAAGCCTAGAACCTGAAGTCAGAGAGCAATATTTACCATCACAAAATACACAAAAGTGTAAAATTCAATGGTAAACCAAACACACAAATGAGAAAAAGAATTTGAATAATATCAATACAGATAAAAATGTTATCACTACAGATAAGTGGCAAACCACAATGAAAAACAATGAGAAAAAAAGAAACTAAGAATATACAAAGCAACCAGAAAACAATTAACAATATGATAGAAATGAACTTCATATATCAATAATAATCTTGAATGTAAATGGATAAATTATTCACTTAATAGCTACAGACTGGCTGAATGAATTTGAAAAGTATATGATCCAACTATATTATGCCTACAAGAAACATATTTTACCTGTAAAGAAATATAAACTAAACAGAAAGGGATGGAAAAAGATATTTTACACAAACGTAAACCAAAAGTGAGCATGAAGAACTACATTTATATCAGATAAAACCGATGTTAAGCCCACACAGGAAAAATAAATACGAAAATTCAAAGAAGGCCATTATATATGATAAAGGGATCAATCTAGCAAGAGGAAATAATTATTCTAAATATATAGTCAACACAGGGGCATCCAGATTAATAAAGTAAATATTATTAGATCTAAAAAGAGAGACAACTCTGTATTAGTCTGTTTTTGCATTGCCATAAAGAATAGCCAAAGATAGGATCATTCATTAAGAAGAGAGGTTTAATTGACTCACAGTTCCACAAGGCTATGGAGACCTCAGAAAACTCACAATCATGGCAGAAAAAAAAGTAGGCACATTCTTCACAAGATGGCAGGAGAGAATGTGAACATGTCAAGGAGGCATTATCAAACACTTACAAAACTATCAAATCTCGTTATATATAACTCACTCATTATCATGAGATCATGGAGGAAACTGCCCCTATGATCCAATAACCTCTCTCCTTTGTACATGGGGGATTACAGGTCCCTCCTTCAACACATGGGGATTAAAATTTGAGATGGGACTTGGGTAGGGACACAGAGTCTAACCATATCAGATAGTGGAGGACTTTAATATCCCATTCCCAGTAACAGATGGATCATCTAGACAGAAAATAAATGAAGAATAATCAGGCAAAAACTAGACTTTAGACAAAATGAACAAAACAGACATTTTTAAAACAATATACCCTGCAACTTGAGAATGTACACTATTTTCACCAGCACATGGTGCATTTGCCAGGAGAGACTGTATATCTGGATCCAAAACAACTATCAACAAAAATTTTTAAAATCAAAATCATTTCAAGCATCTTCTCAGATCGCAGTGGAATAAAATGAGAAATCAATACCAAGAAGAACTTTAGAAAATATGCAAACACATGGAAGTTAAGCAACAAGCTCTTAAATGACCATTGGGTCAATTCAGAAATTTAGATGGAAATTAAAAAAGAATTCTTATAACAAATGAAAATGGAAACACAACGTATCCAAACCTGTAGGATACAGAAAAATCAGTACTAAAAGAAAAGTTTATAGCAAGAAATGCCTGCATCAGAAATGAAGAAAGACTTCAAATAAGCAGTCTATGGATGCAATTAAAGGAACTAGAAAGCAAGAACCAAACACATTCAAAATTAGGAGAAGGAAATAATAAAGAGCAAAACTAAACAAAATAGTGAATAAAAATGGTACAATTAACCAATGCAAAGTTAGTTTCTTGAAAAGATGAAAAGAAAAATTAATAAACCATTAGCTAAATGAACCAAAAAAAGAGACAACCCAAGTAAACAAAATCAGAAATGAAAAGGAGGTATCAGAACAGATACCACAGAAACACAAAAGATCATCAGGGATTATTATGAACAACTATATGCTGACAAACTGGAAAATTTAGAGGAAATGGATAAATTCAAGGAAACACACAACTTACCAAGATTAAATCAGGAAGAAACAGTAAACCTGAATGGAACAACAACAAGCAGTGAGATTGAATCACTAATAAAAAGTCTACCAACACACAAAACCCAGGACTACATGGAATTACTGTCAAATTCTACTAAATATATAAAAAGTGAATAATATAAATTCTTCAGAAACTCTTACAAAATAATCAAGAGGAGGGAATTCTCCTTAATTCACTCGATGAAGACACCATTACCCTGATACCAAAACCAGACAAGCCTATAACAATAAAAAGAAAACTACAGGCCAATATACTTGATGAACATAAAAATCCTCAAAAAAATACTAGGAGATAGAATTCAGCGCATATCAAAACAATACAACACCATCATCAAGTGGGTTTTATATCAGAGAAGCAATTAGAGTTTAACATATGCAAGTCGATATATGTGATACGTTACATCAATGAAATTAAAAACTAAAACCATATAATCATCTCAACAAATGTAGAAAAAGCAATTGATAAAAATCAATGCTGCTTCATAAAAACTCTCAACGAAGTAGGTATCAAAGGAACATACCTCAAAATAATAAAGTCCATATACAACAAAATCACAGCTAACATCATACTGAATGGGGAAAAGTTGCAAGCCTTTCCTCTAAGAGCTGAAACAATACATTTTCACCATTCCGATTGAACATAATACTGGAAGTACTAGCCAGAAAATACAAGAGAAATAAATAAAATCCAAATTAGAAAGAAGCAGCTAAATTGCCCCTCTTTGCAGATAACATAATCTTATATTTAGAAAAACCAAGACTTTAATTGTTAGCATGATAGACACATTCAGTAAAGTTGCAGGACACAAAATCAACATAAAAAATCAATAATGTATCTATATACCAATAATAGAACAGCCAAAAAAGAAATCAGTAAGGCAGTATCATTTATAATACCAATAAAAAAATAAGGAATAATGAAATAAGTGTAACCAAGGAGATAAAAATCTCTACAAGGAAGATCACAAAATGCTGATGAAAGAAACTGAAAAGGACACAAACAAATTGAAAGACATCTCACATTCATGAATTAGAAGAATTAACATGGTTAAAATGTCAATACTGCCCTAAGCAATCTATAGATTCAATGCAATCCCTATCAAAATTCCAATGACATTATTCACATAAATAAAAATAAAATCCTAAAATGTATGAAACCAAAAAGAGCCCAAATAGGCAAAGCAATCCTGTGCAAAAACAACAAAGCTGGAGGCATGATATTACTTGACTTCAAAATATATTACAAGGCTATAGTAATCAAAACAGCATGGTATTGATATAAAAATAGATAACGGAACAGATTAGAAAACCCAGATATAAGGTCACATGCTTAGACCAACTGATTTTCAAAATAGGCACCAAGATCAGACATAAGAATATCCTCTTCAATATATTAGCCTGGGAATGTTGGATATCCATAGAATGAAACTATATCTTTATCTCTCAGTATATACAAAAATCAACTCACGATAAATTAAAGAATTAAATGTAAGACCTAAAACTATAAAACCACCAAAAGAAAGCACAGGGAAAACACTCCAGAGCATTTGTCTAGGCAAAGATTTTATGACTAAGGCCTCAAAACCACAGACAATTAAACAAAAATAGGAAAATCCAACTAAACCAAACTAGCAAAAATAGCAAATTTCTATTGCTGTAAAAAGCTTCTTTTACAGCAATAGAAACAGTCAAAAGAGTGGAAAGGCAACTGCTGAATGGGAGAATATTTGCAATGTATTCATCCAAGAAGAGATTAATATCCAGAATATATAAGGAACAATACAAAACAAATCATCCTATTAAAAAGTTTGTGAAGTACGTGAATTGGCATTTCTCAAAAGAAGACATACACATGTCCAACAAGTATACTGAAAAAATGCTCAAAATAACACATTATCAGAAAAATGCCATTCAAGACAACACTGAGATATTACCTTAACCCAGTTAGAAAATACCAAAATAAAAAATAAAAAAGAGGCTGAAAAAGATATAAAGAAAAGGGAGTTCCTATACATTGTTAATGAGAATGTAAATTGGTACAATCATTACAGAAAATGGTATGGAGATGACTCAAAAACTAAAAATGCATCTGCCATATGACACACCAATCTCAGTACTGGGTATCTATTGAAAGGAAATGAAATCAGTTTATCACTGGGATATCTGCACTTCCATGTTTATCACAGCACTATTCATAATAACAAACATGCAATCAACCTAAGTGTTCACCAACAGATGAATGGATAAAGAAAATGTGGTATGTATACACAGTTAAATATTATTTGGCCATAAAAAAATGAAATAATGACATTTGCAGCAACATGGACAAAACTGGAGGTCATTACATTGAGTGAAATAACCTAGGCACAGATAAACAAGTATTGCCATTCTCATTCATATTTGGAAGCTAAAATATTAGATCTTTTCAATGCAGAAAGTAGAATAATAGATACTGGAGACTAGGAAGATTAGGTGGGTGGGAGGGGGGATGAACAGAGACAGGTCAATGAGTACAATGATACAATTAGATAAAATGTATTATTTGGGAACATACTGGGGGATTACAGTTACCAACAATGTATCATATATTTCAAAGTAGCTAGAAGAAAGAAGTTGAATTGTTGCCAGCACATAAAAACTATTAATACTCAAAGGAATGGACATCTCAAATATCCCATCTTCATCATTGGACATTACATTTTGGATGTAACAAAATATCACAGGTACCCCTTAAATATGTAAGACATCACATATCACTGGAACCAATCCAAATGCGCATCAATGATAGACTGGATAAGGAAAATGTTGCACATATACACCATGGAATACTATGCAACCATAAAACAATGAGTTCGTGTCCTTTTTCAGGACATGGATGAATCTGGAAACCATCATTCTCAGCAAACTGACACAGGAACAGAAAAACACCACATGTTCTCACTCATAGGCAGGTGGTGAACAATGAGAACACACGGACACAGGGAGGGGAGCATCACATATTGGGGTCTGGTCAGGGGGCTAGGGGAGGAACAGTGAGGGGTGGGGAGGTTGGAGAGGGATAACATGGGGAGAAATGCCAGATATTAAGTGACAGGGGGACAGAAGCAGCAAACCACATTGCTATGTATGTACCTATGCAATAATCCTGCATGATCTGCACATATACTCCAGAACCTAAAGTACAATATTTTTTTTAAAAAAAGGCCTATACTTAACCTCTACAAACTGGGAAGCATCAAAGGCCAAAATAAGAATAAAGCTGAACTAAAGACAGCTGTTAGCTGAAATATTGACAACTGCAAAGAATCTTTAAGTGTTACTGTCAGTGAGATTACAATAAGTTATTTTGCCCAGCCCCCTGCCTTCAGGCAGATGAGTATTAAACTGAGTTTGTTCTCTTCCCAAGAACACGAAAGAAACACACATATTTCACTATAAATGCCTATTGTAATATCAGTTAAAAAGTCTTACCTTTTCAAGACAAAATCTCCTGCATTTATGCTAACTCAAACACACAATGGTTTCTCCGATTATTTGTTTTCATTTAAAATTGACTGACTTGGTTGCATATTATGTTGCCAAAAGTATTAAAAAATGTTTCATGATAGGTCAGTAATTCAGAACAGTTAATTCCTTCTTTTTATGTCCAACCTCCAGTCTTCACCAGTACGGGTCCAGTGTTAAACAGATCCACAAGAAAAGGAAACTAACATTAAATCCACTCGGTCTGGGAATATATTGTTTCCTGTGTTAAAGTGCAACAATGTGTTCACATAACATCTCAGTATAATTCAGACTGACTGAATTATAAGATACTGAGATGTTATATGAAAACTTTTCAACTCCTTTCTACCTTGAGCTCTGCCAAAATCAGGCCACAATGATGAAGCTCACTTTAGCTTCTCAGGAAGGACTCGACTCATTTTCGTGTTTGTACATGGTGTGTGTGTTTCTAACAAAGATTAGGTCATACTTTACATGATTTTTTGACCTACTTTATTGACTCAATGTTATATCATGAATGTGTTTGTCAGTATATCAGTAAATACATGTATGCAATATAATTTTTAATGGCTGTGTGAACCCAGAAAATCTGAGTAAGGTCTCAGTTCATTTAGAAAGTTGATTTTGCCAAGGTTGAGGATGCGACCATGACACAGCCTCAGAAAGTCCTGACAACATGTACCCAAGCTGATGGGGTCTATGGGTTCTTAGCTTACCATCTCAACAGAAACTGACCAGAGATGGAAAGCCTTTAATCTCCATGGTCACTACTGAACTTTTTATTTTAGGAATTTGGGGAAGTAAAAATGTCCACTCTAGCCAGGTTTAGAGAATGTCTTTCAGCATGGCTCATCATCAACAGACAAAAGGAGGGACATGTTATCTGTGCTTGGTCTTACCCTTGACAATACTACAAATCAGAAATATTTTTAGGATAAAAGTATTTTCCAGAATAGTCCCTCAACCAAAAAGCCTGACAAAAAATAAAAGATACATAAAAATAGGTTCCCTTTCCATTTCAATTAGCTTCATTAAATACATGTTTACTAAGCTACTACCTTCATACCCAGCTCTAGTGTATACATTCCACTGTTGCAGTCAGTCCAGATATAACATTGCCACATCACACAATGTTGCCCCTTCCCTAAAGCCATAAACTAAGCCATGTAAATATATTAAAATTGAGAGTCTCTAAATAATCTGATATTTAAACAGAAATATGTCATTTTTGCTCACACAATGTTGAAGATACTTCTAATCACTGAACTGATGATGGGAGGTGTAGGAAAGTTTCCTTAATCATGATTGGTTTAAATATAAAATGTTAACCACCTGGAAAAGAATTTCCTCATAGTTACTACAAAGATTTATGAAATTTACATACTGTAATACCTATTTCAGCAGGTAATTCAGCATCTAACTATTATGGAAGAAAATGTGTGGTTTTCCTCTATTTTGACACAAATAAGAATATTGACTTTCCTACTCCTTTGAGGTTAAATGCAGCAATATGACTAGTTCTAGGCAATGAAATGTAAGCATGAATACTTCACTTCTAGGCAGATGCATGTAAAAGCCAGTAAACAATTCTCTACATTCTTATTCCCTGCCAAGGTGTTCATGAGAGCACATGTTGAAAGGGCAGTGTCAGATAATGATGGAGCCTCAATAAATTTGCATCTCTGCTTAATAAGCAGAGGTCCCCTATCCACCTGCAATGGAATTGTATTGTGAGCAAGAAACAAAACATTGGTTTAAGCTATTAAGAGTTCTGGGTATTTGTTAGCACAACATAAGCTAGCCTATCCTGACTGATACGGCAGTCTATCTTTTAAAAAATGAATATGAATGTGCATAAATGCATTTTTAACTAATGCTAGTAAATTGAAAATAACCTAAAAGACCCACAATTTAAGATTTTAAAATTGCACTGTAGCAAATCCATATAGTGTAATATTATGCAGCTGTGAAAGGAAAATATCTTGGGCCCCTAAAATCCTGGAAGCTCCCTTCCCACTTTGAGTCTGCCTGCCTTTACTTCAAGTTGTCCCACCTTTTCAGACCAAACAAATATACTTCTGACATATATTAATTGATGTCTCATGTCTTTCTAAAATACATAAAACCAAGCTGTGCCCCAACCAGCTTGGGTACATGCCATCGGGACTTCCTGAGGCTGCGTCATGAGTGCATCGTCAACCTTGGCAAAATAAACTTTCTAAATGAACTGAGACCTCACTCAGATTTTCTAGGTTTGCACAGCCATTAAAAATTATATTTACTGACAAACATATTCATGATCTAACATTGAGTGAATAAAGTAGGTCAAAAAAACATGAATAGTATGATCCAATCTTTGTTACAAACATACATACCATGTACAAACACCAAAATGTTAACATCGGTTATCATTAGTGATGAACTTAGGATTTCTCCCTCTTTCCTTGTTTGAATTTCTTAATTGTCTAAAATGAAGATACCATTACGTGTCTAATAGAAAAACAAAACAAAACATTAATTTTTTTAATGAGTGAAGTTACTATTCAAATACCTCATTGATGTTGATTTATTTTAAGGAATGGAGATGTTTTTAGCCTCTACAGATAGGAAATAGACAGTATCCACATTTAGTTTAAACAAAGGTAAAGATATGCTTTTAAAAAGCCACCACAGATAATATGGATTTTCAGCATAAAGCAGGTAAGTCTGATTTATTTTCTTTCATTTTCCTAGCAGAAGGGATGTTCTCTTACTCACAAAGCTCCTGTTATAAATAGGAGATCCAAGCCAAGATCCTGAGGGGTGATTTTTAATTGTTAATGTTGAACTCTGGGGAAGAAGAGACTACTGTTAATGCAATTCATGGAATCTCTCAAACTTTTCTTTTCAACTTCATTTTGGTGCCACCATTTCAAGCTTTACACATTAACTTTATTTTGAAAGGGAATTGTAAGAAAACTGGTAGCTTTTAATAGGCATAAAAGTTTTCTTCTACTTAAGAGATTTCTGCTACTGAATGCCATTATCAGCATGAAAAGGTACACCTATTATGCCATAGTTCACTACTCATTCTCACAGCAGGGTTGGGGATGGAGGGGTAAGATTGCATGTCAAAACCTGCATAATTATAATATGAATTGATGTGTACCCATGCACACTTTGAGAGTTTTACCACTATCCATGCCCTCAAAAAATGAAAATTAACAAAGCTAAGAAAACTGATACACTATAAAGAGGTTAATAGATATGAGAACATCTAAAGGCAAAAAGGGTCACACTTGGGGATACTTAGTTTTGATGAGCAAATTACCTAAACTTTCCATATTTAAACGTCTATGTCAATGCTCAGATAGGTAAGGTCAAAAGGCATATCATTCATTGATTTAACAACCATTTGAGTAGCTACTGTGTACTTGGCATTGTACTAGATTGCCAGGACACAATGATGTACTAAAATAAGCATATTCCCACTTCTTCTGGACTTACAGGTAATGATACAAGGTGGTAATGGCTGGAATTAAAATATATACAAAGAGTTATTGATCTTTGGTAATGGAGGATGGTGGATGAGGAGCAGACTGGCTATGTATGAAGATCACTTTGTATGTTTTGTGAAGAATGGGTTGAAGAAATCTAAGAATAAAATCAGAGAGACTGAATTGGAAGGCTACTATAGTAGCTAAGTAAACAAGTATGGGCTGACACTATAAAGCAGGCATCCCCGAACTATGGCCCGTGGGTCGCATGCTGCCCCCTGAGGCCATTTATCTGGTCCTCCACTGCACTTCAGGAAGGGGCACCTCTTTCACTGGTGGTCAGTGAGAGGAGCACAGTATGTGGCAGCCCTCCAACGGTCTGAGGGACAGTGAACTGGCCCCCTGTGTAAAAAGTTTGGGGACGCCTGCTATAAAGCACTGACAATAGTAGTACAGGGGATGGGGAAAGGATATGGAAGATACTTAGGATATTGATTTCAACAGACCTTCCAAGATTAGTCGTATACTGAAAGGAGTTTAGGGCAGACAAATATTGAGTCATAAACACATGTTTTTAGCTTTGGCAATTAGGTGAATCTAAGTATCCTTAAATAAACAATATAGCAGGTACTAGGGGAAGAAAAGGTTATGCAAAAAGAGGGAAAACATAATGAATTCAACATATATTTATACTAGATGCCAACCATGATTTTAATTATCAGGAAAACAGCCTATCCTCCTCTAAACTTACCATCTTTCATATAACTTTATTTACTTTCCAATATTTAACATGTTTGGTAACTCTTATTTCACATCAAATCTAAGACAGCTTTATTTACAATGCCTGTAAAGATTTGGTATATTAATTTTAAAAAAGGAAATAAAATGCTTCCTTGTTAAACTGATCGCAGAACACTTTCCAATTACATAGATGATGTAAAAATGTGAAAAAAGAGGCACTTCAGAATACATTAGTTTGTTTGTTTTCTCATTTAATTTTTTGTTATGTTCTACTAAATAGTAATCTTCATGAGGATATCAGCATTGGTTCTTTTTGCTCATTATTGTATTTCTAGCAGTCGGCACAAGGCCAGGCACAATAGTATCTCCTTGATATTTTTTAGTTTTGAAAAAAGGAGAGAGAAGGAGGATGGGAGAAGAGAGTAAGCAAGGGTAGGTGTGGTTTCTGATCTCATAGAGCTTACTGTCTATGGAGCCAATCTGAAGAACGAATTTTATCAAGTAATTTTAATAGAGAAATATAGGGTTCTGTGGGAAACATATAAAATAGAACATAAGCATAATTTGAAGAGAGTCAAGGACAGCTTTCCAAAAGAAGAAAAAACTAGTTTCACCTCCTCAGTAAATATGATGAAGTTAGCTAAGGAAGATAGGAAATGAGTGTCTCTCTCCTCATGCTGCTATAAAAAACTATCTTAAATTGAGCAATTTAGAAAGAACAGAAATGAATTTCTTACAGTCCTGGATACTTGAAAAATCAAGATAAATGCTCCAGCAGATTCAGTGTTTGGTGAGGGCTGTTCTCTACTTCCAAGATAGCACCTTGTCACTGTGTCCCAGCAGAAGGGCAGGAGGTACTGGGGCACTCTCTTCAATCTCTTTGATAAAAGCAGTAATATATTAATAAGAGCAGAGCCTTCATGGATTAATCACTTCCCCAAAGGCCCTATCTCCCAATAGCATCATCTTGGGATTTAAGTTCCAATATGTGAATTTTGGAAGGACACAAAAATTCAAACCATATCATTATACCTGGCCACCCAAAATTCATGTCCTCACATTAAAATAGTGCATTAATTTCATCCCAATAGCCACAAAAGTCTAAATTTCTTCCAGCATCAACTTGAAGGTCTAAGTCCAAAGTCTCATCTAAATATGATCTAAATCAGGTATGCATGATACTAAATGTACTATTCATCCTGAGGCAAATTCTTCCTTTAGCTCTGTGCCTGCAGCCAAATAATGTATGTATTTTCAAGATGCAATGGTGGAACAGGCATTGGATAAACACTCCTATTCCAAAAGGAAGAAACGGGAAAAAAGAAAGAAGTAACAGGTCTCAAATAAATCTAAACCCCAATACAAACAAGATAATATCTTGAGGCTTGAGAGCACTCTTCTTTGACTTCATGTCCTGCTTTCCAGATTCACTGGAGTGGGTAACCTGAGGCTCCTGGAAACCTCACCCCACCATGGCTTTGCTGGGCTCAGCCCACACAGCAGCTTTCACATGTTAAAGTCACATGCTTGAGACTTCCCAAGGCTGGAATTGCATACCAGTAACTCTACCAGTCTGGGGGCCTAGGGGTAGCCCTACCCTCATGGCTTCACTAGATACTGTCCTTATGGGAGCTATCTGTAGTAGCCCTGACCCCAAGGCTCCACTGGATATTGGCTTTGGTGTGAGGTTCTCTGTGGTGATCCCAATACCACAGCTCCATTGTGTACTTTTCTAGCGAGGACACTCAACAGCAGCCCCAACACCAGGCCAGTTCTCTGCATGGGCCCTGAGGCTTTCCAAGGCATCCTTTGAAGTATACATAGAAGCAGCCATGTCTCCACACTTTATGCTCTCTGCATGTCTGTAGTTAGCACATGAATGGCACCAAGGTTGACTGCTTGTGCACCCTTGAGTGGTGGCCCAAGCCCCATATCTGGGCATGCTTGAGTCACAGTTGGAGTGACTAAAGACTATGCTGGAATGCAGCAAAGAAGAAACTTGAGGCCACCCAGGGCTGTAAGCCCTGAAGTCCCATGGGTGCCCTGGGCCCCTCCCTTAAAACTGCTCTGCCCTCAAGACCCTTGAACTGTGGGCTTGTGAAAGGAATGGCAGCCTCAAAGATCTTTGAAAATGGGCCAGGTGCGGTGGCTCAAGCCCGTAATCCCAGCACTTTGGGAGGCCGAGGGGGGTGGGTCACGACGTCAAGAGATCGAGACCATCCTGGTCAACATGGTGAAACCCCGTCTCTACTAAAAATACAAAACATTAGCTGGGCATGGTGGTGCGTGCCTGTAATCCCAGCTACTCAGGAGGCTGAGGCAGGAGAATTGCCTGAACCCAGGAGGCGGAGGTTGCGGTGAGCCGAGATCGTGCCATTGCACTCCAGCCTGGGTAACAAGAGCGAAACTCCATCTCAAAATAAATAAATAAATAAATAAATAAATAAATAAAAGATCTTTGAAATGCCTTTGGGGCATTTCTTCATTCTTCCCTTGTTTTGATGAATGGCATCTGGCTTGTATTTATACTGATCTCCTTATCAAACATTCTCTTGGCCACATCCCTGGTGTTCTTACGTTTTTTTTTTTCTTTACATGACCAGAATAAGAATTTTCCAAATTTTCAAGTTCTGCTTTTCTTTTGGTTATGAATTCCATCTTTGTTTGTCTTCTTTCATTTTACTATAAGCCAAAGTAAAAAAGCAGTACTATAAGAGAAGCCATGCAGTATTCTGAATACTTTGCTTAGAGATTTCCTCTGCCAAATACCCTAGTTCACATCTCTTAAGTACTACCTTCTACAATATACCAGTACATGGATGCAATTCAGCCAAGTTCTTTGTCAATTTGCAACAAGAATGGCTCTTCCTCCAGTTTCTAATACTTTGTTCTTCATCTCCATATGAGACCTCATCAAAATGTCTTTACTGTACCTATTTCTACCAGCATTCTGGTCATGACCACTTATGTATTCTCTAAGAAGATTAAGCCTTCTTTATCTTCTTTTGAGCTATCATGAGAATAGCCCTTTACAAGCCTCTATTACCCAGCTCCAAAGCCATTGTTGCATTTTTAGATATTTTTTTGTCACAACACCCAGCTTCTTGGTATCAATTTCTGTCTTAGATATTTTCTTATAGCAGCAGGAATGGACTTTCACTGTATAATTTATAAATAAAGGAAATTTATTTTTCACAATTATGAGGGCTGGAAGTTCAAGATCAAGGCACTGGCAGGTTGAGTATCTGATTTCTCTCTTCAAAAATGATGCTGTCTTCTCACTGCATCTTCACATGGCAGAAGAGATGAAAAGGACCAGGGCACTCCTTCAGCATTTTTCATGAAGTTGCCTATCCCTTCATGAGAATTCCACCTTGATAAATTAATCACCTCCTAAAGGCTCCACTCTTGACACTATCACATTGGCTGTTAAGCTTTACATTTGAATTTGAAGGGCACACAATTGAAACTACCTTTGCAAAACTGTAACTGAGGAAATTATGAGAGTGAAAGAAACCATACCTAACCAACTCTATCTTGCTTCTCATCTTTAAAAGCTGCCCTTTTTCATTCCTGGGTATAGGCCAAACTAACTTTGGGAAAGAATGCAGTTCATGGTTTGACTCAAACATAATTGGTAACAGCCCTTTCCTGAAAAGACCCCCTTTTCTGCATGGGGTCAAGTCTGCCTTTGCAGGACAAACAAATTAGCTACAAGATTGGAAATTACAATTTAGGGGTCATGAAGCCTCTGGCTTCAGGATTCTGAACCTCCCCAAATTGCTCCTGGGGATAACATCAGTATTGTAAAACCTAAGATCACTGCTTGAGATATTTTGCAGACCCTGCAATCCACGGATCAGCTGACACCACCCCAGACCAATAATCTGACCCAACCAGTTCTACCATCACACCCAGGAATAGAGGACATTAAGAAATCCCATTACTGGGTATATATCCAAAGGATTATAAATCGTTCTACTATAAGGACACATGCACACGAATGTTCATTGCAGCACTGTTTACAATAGCAAAGACCTGGAACCAACCCAAATGCTCATCGATGATAGACTGGATAGGGAAAAGGTGGTACATATACACCATGGAATATTACACAGCCATCAAAAACGATGAGTGCGTGTCCTTTGTAGGGACATGGATTAACCTGGAAACCATCATTCTCAGCAAACTGACACAAGAGCAGAAAATCAAACACCGCATGTTCTCACTCATAGGTGGGTGTTGAACAGTGAGAACACATGGACACAGGGAGGGGAGCACTACACACTGGGGTCTGTTGGGGGGAAATGGGGGAGGGACGGGGGGTGGGGAGGTGAGAAGAGATAGCATGGGGAGAAATGACAGATACAGGTGAGGGGAAGGAAGGCAGCACACCACACTGCCATGTGTGTACCTATGCAACAATCTTGCATGTTCTTCACATGTACCCCAAAACCTAAAATGCAATTTAAAAAAAAAAAAAGAAAACCTAACTTCGACTCCCTATGATTACATCTCCAACCTGACCAATCAGCACTCCCCACTTCCCTAGCCCCTATCCGCCAAATTATCTTTTAAAACTCTGATCCCCAAATGCTCAAGAAAATTGATTTGAGTAATAATCAAACTCCGGTCTCCCACACAGCTGGCTCTGTGTGAATTACGCTTTCTCCATTGCAATTCCCGTCTTGATAAATTGGTTCTGTCTAGGAGTGGACAAGATGAACCCATTGGCCGGTTACACAATGAGACCATGATGGAGTGTTATAAGACACAGAATAGCATGTAAAAGTAGTAGTCAAAGTCCTGAGATAAGAGAAAATATGAGGTGTTTGAGAAACTAAGAGATGGTCATTGTATCTGGAGCAAAGCAAGTGAGTGAGAAAGTGTCAAGAGATAATATTGGAGGGTAGGAAAGGTCTAGAATTTTTAAATTGAGATATGATTTAAATATCCTATAATACATGATTTTAAAACATAAAAATTGGCTGAGTGCAATGGCTGATGCCTGTAACCCCAGCACTTTTGGAGATGAAAGTGGGCCCATCACTTGAGGCCAGGAGTTCAAAACCGGACTAACCAACATCGCAAAACCCCATCTCCACAAAACATATATATATATATATATATATATATAAAGTAGTCAAGCGTGCTGGTGGGTGCCTTTATCCCAGTTATTTGGGAGGCTGGGGCATGAGAATCACTTGAACCCAGGAGGTAGAAATTGCAGTGAGACAACATCGCACCACTTGCTCCAGCCTGGGCAAGAGAGCAAGATTCTGTCTCAAAAACAACTAAATAATAAAGTATAAAATTTGGTGTTTCTTAGTATGTTCACAAAGTTGTATAACCACCAACACTATTTTATTTCAGAACATTTTTTCTTACTCTCCACCAAAAAATCTTATACCCATTAACAGCCACTTCCCTTTCTCTGAGTCCTAGAGAGCACTAATGCTATTTTTGTCTCTTATGTTATCTCCTATTCTGGACATTTTGTGAAAACTGAATTATGCAAGATGTGGCCTTTTGTGTCTGGCTCCTTTCATAAGCCATAATGTTTTTGAGATTTACTGTAGCATGTGTCAATACTGCATTCTTTCTTATTGATAAATAATATTCTATTGGATATATTACAGATATACCACATGATTTTACACATTTATCAGTTGATGGACATTTTGGTTGTTTCCTCTTTTGTCTATTATTAATAATACTCCCATAAATACTCATGTACAAGTTTTTGTTTGGACATATATTTCAGTCTCTTGGGTACATACCTAGAAGTGGAATTGCTCTATCAGACGGCAACTAACTTTTTGAAGTTAACAGAAACAGATTTTACAGTTTCATTCTGTAAATAATTAAATTTCACAGTTTCATATAGACCATGGAATGATCTTGGATTTTACCCTGTAGGACAACAAAAAGCTAATAAAAGGTTTATAGAAAAAAAAGCATGGTATCATCTGAATTATATTATTTTCAAAACTTTCTTTTGCTGTCATATAAGGAGTGGATTGAAAGAAGGCAAAAATAAATAAAGAAAAATTTATCAGGGGTCTATTGCAAGACTAAGGAAACAGATGAGAGTCAGGACAAGAGAAAGTAGTGGTAGTGAATCTGGGAGGACAGAGATGCATTTGAGAGACACTGCACAATACAATTAACCTGACGTCATCATTGATTAGATATTGTGAGTAAGGGAGACAGAGATATTTTGCAGTTGTGGTGAGCTCTGCTAGAGCAATTTTCATAGACTAGTGAGAGAAAAATCCAGATTACAATGCATTCATTCAATAAATATTTATTAAGCATTTACTATGTGCTAGGCACTGAGGATACACAGCAATGAACAAAATAATAAAAGTTGCCCTTCTCATAGAACTTATAATATAGTTTGCTAGTACAAGACAAAGCTCATAAATTAATAAATCATGTAGTATGTTAGAATGTGCTAAGTGCTATGGACAAATATGAATTGGAATAGTGAAGTTTATCTCTAAGAACATGATAATAACACATACTTAAATAAAGCTACTAAGTACCACATACTTCTCTGCACTTTACATATATTCAGTCACTTAATCCTTCAACAACACTGGGATAGGTACAACCATTATCCCCATTTTACAAATGGGGAAACCAAAGTACCAAAAGATAAGTAACTTACCAAAGTCCACACAGTTTGTAATTAGAATGGCTGTAATTCAAACTAAGCTACCTGGCTTAAAAGTTTGAGCTTATAACCACTACACTATACTAAAAAGACAGATAGTACACTGTTTATCTGAAAATGCAGCACCAAGAGATTTTATTTTTAATCCAAGCTATTCAAGCATACTTACAGGATAGAAGACAGGAGGTAATGGAGATTGAAATCACTTATAGCGGGAATAACTAATAGAAAGAGATCTCAGAAAATTAAGAGGTCTTGGAAGCCGGGTGCAGTGGCTCATGCCTGTAATCCCAGCACTTTGGGAGGTCAATGAAGGCAGATTGCTTGAGCTTAGGAGTCTGAGATGAGGGTTCCCTTGGTGTTAAAAAAAAAAAAAAAAAAAAAAAAAAAAAAAAAAAAAAACAATAGTCAGGTATGATGGCTCATGCCTATAGTCTTAGCTAGTTGGGAATCTGAGGTGAGAGGATCACTTGAGCCCAGGAGGTATAGGTTGCAGTGAGCTGAGATCCTGCCGTTTCACTCCAGCCTGGGCGACAGAGTGAAACTGTTTCAGAAAAAAAAGGTCTTGGAGAAAGAGATGATGTCTGGTATACCTCCTAGGGGTAAAACTATGTAAGGCTAGTTTCCTAGTTTCTAATATTTGAGTGGGTAGGACTAAAAAGGAGACTCACTCTGGCACTTTGGGTATCTTTTTGGTCAACTTCCTTAGATAATCCTGCCTAGTCTCCGACTTCTCCAGAAATATAAATGGAAAAAAAAGAAATATGTATATGTATATAAGAAAGAAGACATAAATATAAGAACAGATCACAAGCTGACACCCAAGCAGAATAGGCAAAACCAGATTACCATGAGGTGCCACAAAGAAAAGGGAAGCAATAGGTGCAGAATGCCCATCTCTATGAAAGAGACTTTATAACTTCTTTTGGGAATAGCCTTGAACAAGTTCAAGAGGTGTGGAGATCAGCCAAGAACCATCTTTCCCCTCTTCTATGCTTGTCTCACATTTCTTAGCAAAATTATCACAACTCAGTCTAGTTGCTTTATTTGGGTTGGGTATGGTGTGACCTCCTTCCCATTTGTAAACTGTTCTGAATACGCAAATGGGGTGAAGGTGAATAGTTACAGTCAAACAAGAGGTCAAATGCCACAAGAAATCAAGAAAAAGATAGTTCTTCAAAAAAAAAAAAATATTAAACTACGCTAAAAATTAAGATCCGACTGCAGTGAGGGTTTACTAGGTATCAACTCATAAACCGGTATCTGCACTACAAAGCTAGAGAAAATTGCTGAAATATAAATGTGACCTTTTTGGTCTCTCAAAGCTCATCCCACCATCTGCCTATTCAATGTACAAACCGATTTCTGGGAAGGCTCAAGAGAGAGCAAATTGCGTGATTTAAAAGCAATAGAGGGAAGGAGAGGATGACAACATGGGGTACATTCTACAAAAACTCTGTGGGTATTAGTGGTCCCTATTTTTATTCTTGAAATTGCATGAGCCATCCTCCCTCCACCAGAGGAACATGCTGTAAAGCAGTCTGCGTATTTCAATTAATCACATCAAGATTTGAAAATCTCCATTTGGAAAGGGTTGATATTTTATTGGGAATTGGTTGGAGAAGGGGATGTTTAAGAACTGATATATGTTAATTCCCTCTCTCATATAGATCCTGCATCCAGCATCAACTTCAGGTTCTCAGGTATTCATTTCTACAAGGCTAATCAGTTTTTTAGGAGGAGAACTGGAATAGCCACCAGTATGATCTGTAGCAAGCAGGTTTTCTTTACCCAGAGATAAACCATTCATGGCAAAGGGACAGATTTAACTTATAAAAATACATATATATATATATTTGAGACTGTCTCTCGCTCTGTCATCCAGGCTGGAGGGCAGTGGCACGATCTCGGACCACTGCAACCTCAACCTCCCAGGTTCAAGCAATTCTCCTGCCTCAACCTCCCGAGTAGATGGGACTATAGGTATGTGCCAGCATACGCAGCTACTTTTTTGTATTTTTAGTAGAGAGCAGTTTCACTGTGTTAGCCAGGATGGTCTCAATCTTCTGACCTCATGATGTGACCTCCTCGGCCTCCAAAAGTGCTGATATTACGGATGTGAGCTACTGCAACCAGCCAAGAAAAAATACTGTACATTCACTAGTAATGGGAACCAACGCTGGTGCAAAAATGAAATGCTTGCTACATGAAAATATAATTTAAATATAGCTACTCCTGAATGACTAAGAGTTGAAAGAATCCATACTGCGGGAAGTGATTTTACTCTCTAACAAGAATATTAAGAATTTTTTTTTTTTTTTTTTTTTTTTTTTTTTTTTTTTTTGAGACGGAGTTTCGCTCTTATTACCCAGGCTGGAGTGCAATGGCGCGATCTCGGCTCACCGCAACCTCCGCCTCCTGGGTTCAGGCAATTCTCCTGCCTCAGCCTCCTGAGTAGCTGGGATTACAGGCACGCACCACCATGCCCAGCTAATGTTTTGTATTTTTAGTAGAGACGGGGTTTCACCATGTTGGCCAGGACGGCCTCGATATCTTGACCTCGTGATCCACCCCCCTCGGCCTCCCAAAGTGCTGGGATTACAGGCTTGAGCCACCGCGCCCAGCAAGAATCTTAAAACCTACAAATACAAGTGTACATTTCTGTAAACCACCTTTTTCTCTTCTCTCTTCTCTCCTTCACTCCTTTTTGCTGAAACTTAAAAACTTATGTATTTTAACCTTTTATTACAGTGATGCATAGGAGGAATGGTTATTATTTCAAAACAATATATACACATACATAATATGTATATCATACATTTGATAAAATTTCTCAATGGCCATAAATATGAAGAAAACCCCATCCCCAGCATTTCTGCCAGTTGCAAAACTGCTACAGGCTTGAACCTATTGGCCTGTAAAGTCAAATAGGTAAGTACAGACTGAAATAGACATCCTCAAACAGTCCTGAATTCAAAGAGAAGATACTTCCTGTTCCAAACCAGGAAATCTAAAGCAAATAAAATTTCTTCTGGACACCGAAGTTCAAGTTACAGTCATCCCTCACTGTCCATGGAAGATTGGTTCCAGGACCACACTTCTCGCTTTCCACCCACCTCATATCAGAATCCACAGATGCTCAAGTCTCTTACACAAAATATAATACTATTTGCCTATAGCCTATGTACATCCTCCCATATAATTTAAATCAACTATAAATTACTTACAATAGCTAATATAAATGTTATATAAATAGTTGTTATACTGCAATATTTACTTGTATTATTTTTATTGATGTGTTTTTTCCCCCCCTCAGATATTTCAATCCGTAGTTGGTTGAATCCACAGATGCAGAACCCATGGATACAAAGGGTTGACTGTAATGACACTAACAACCAAAACAAAGGCTCACTTTCTGACAAAGGAGATAGTTCTGACTCTTCCCATCTGAGGAAGCAGCTCTTAAAACATGCTTAGAGTATCAGCAGGGCTGGTGTCATTGAGAGAGAAGTCAGTAAGACAGGCAAGGTGAAGACATCTTAAGGGTCTAGATGCCCTCGCTCTTTGTGAACCACTCACCCCACTGCAAAATATATTCTCCCACAACACATGCATCCTCACAACCCCTCACTAACCAAATGCCTCTCTCACACACACATGAGGAAAGCAAAGAGGAAAGGTTATCAGGTATGGACTAAGAATCAATGTGAACAGATAAAAATTAATTATATTCAATTTTCTTTTATTTCTAGAGTACAAGTCATTGTACTAAAAGCACATTGCTCTTAAAATCCATTAAAGGACATATATAACTAAATCAAAACCTATTTTAATTTTATTTAGATGATTGAATTAAAAATTCAGTTAAAAAGCAAAATGGTTCTAACAGATAAATCAAGCACACAATGTCAACATTAGATTATTAAATTGCTCATTCCTGAAATGTAGTTGCATGGAGTTCTTTTCACATGCAGAAACGTATATATACACACAATAAACAATAGCCTGTTTTAGTTGTCATGGATAAAGAAATTATTACATAGTAAAAGAGAATTCAAGTATAGCAAGTATAGTTATCCCACAAAATATAAAAAATCATAGCAGGTCTAAACTTCATTTCTCCCAAGGCTAGCATCATTATTACTATTATATACCAAAAATTTGATGTAATGAGTATGTTCACTTCTTTAAAAAGAAGACAGATCCAAGGTCAAAGCTTATGCTATCAGAGACATAAACATGAAACATCTTCCCAGTGTTCTTAGCTAGAATTCCTTTTGCTTTCAATTCACCTTGGACAACATTCCCAGATTAAAGGCCAGAAGGAATATTCTCCAATAATTGCATTGTTAAACTTAAAAATATATACATATGTCTTAGGACTTGAGATAATGAAAGGGAATGGTCAAGAAGGAAGAGAATGATGTCCTTATTCTTAGATAATGGACCATGCCCAGTGAATAGTATCCAAAAAGCAGTTAGATATTTGGCCATCTATATCTTCTTTTTGCCTTCTCACAGCAGACTAACAATACTTTTCTACAAAGAGAGACAATTATACTGAAGCAATAATGACTACAAATACAGCTGAGAAATACTACAGTGTGGGTAGAAAGAAGATTCTGGAAATCTTTCTTTTTGGTACTCAGACCTCAGATCCATATTCTCTATGTTGCATTTGTAATCAGTAGTTATTTCACATTGGACAATATACTTCCCTAAGAGTTGCATGTAAATAGAATTTTATTACTCAAATCATAAAATAAAAAGACTGGGGTCAAGAGTTCATTAACATCTTACCAGATCTTAGGCAAATCACTTATCTTCTCTGCATTTCAATTTTTTTTACCAGCAAACTTAAAAAAAAAATACCATCTCCAGCTACAATTATTTATTCATTGATTTTGTAACTAATTACACTTTGTCTGAGATCCAAATCCTATTTAAACTTTGGAAAGCAGGACTTTTCCCTGAGATTAGAGCACCATTCAAAAACAGATGCTTAAAATTTCTTCTATTTTCAAACATTACTCAGAATAATGTTATGAAACAAAAATGTCTTTTTGCGTGCCTGGCCTATTTCAAGATGGTAGACACCTATAATTGTATCTGAAGTCTTTATTCTGTTTAATATGATAGAAAGGAACATAAATATTTGATTTTTGAAAGACTTATGTTAATAAAATACATTCTCTTTAGAATCGAAATCAAGTTTACATTAGGTTATCAGAAAGCAAGTATAGGGGTGAGGTTTGGGAGACCAACTGGTAAGACGTTTAGGAACAATTTAAGGTGAAGTCTCATATTTATGTGTATATAACCTCCAGAATTAAAAAGAACAAAGGAAAGAAAAGGAAGGAGAAAAGAAGGAAAACAAAAAAATTAAAAGCCAATCAAACCAGTTTGTCACTTCTGTAGAAACCTGTTAAATAAGAGCATCAGTGAAATTGTTGATCAAAGGCATCTGTTGTTTCTTTCAAACTGCAAAAATAGAATTGATTGGAAACAGATCCTAGATACCCTTTCTTAAACAATGTTCAAAACACTTTGGAGCACCTAGTAAGTACCAATGTATTCAAGCTATAGCTGTCAATTTGAAGGTATTTGCCACTGAGCCATAAGACTTCATACTCTGATCAAAACATACACAACAAAACATCACTAATTGCCTTTTCAGGAAATAACTAGGCCCAAGATAAGAAACATCTTATTCCTTTCTATTTCAAGCATTATTGATTAGAAATACCACAGTATTAAAATTCCATTAATAAGGACTTTTCTCATGATCCATTACTAAGTCCAGTAAGTCACGATAAAATTACTCTTCAGACAAAAATAACTGCTCAAATCCTGTGATCGTTTAAACAAAGAAATATATATATATGTGTGTGTATATATGTGTGTGTGTGTGTGTGTGTGTGTGTGTGTGTATATATATATATATATATATATATATATATATATCTTAAATATATATCTTAAAAGAACCTGCTTGTGACTGGTGAATGTTATTTAATTTTAGAAATCCTACAATCAAGATATCTTCTATTCATCAGGACACAATTTTTGTATCCTTGTTCCTTAGTTTCAAAGATATAAGAAAATAATATGCTGTAGATATTTTAAAACAATCAAAGGGCTAATAAGATGTAATTCCAAGCTCTATGCCAGCAAGAAAATTAATTACGTTTGTCTGAATTCCAAATCCTACTTCAACTTTTCCCTTTTCCCTGAGATTAGAGCACCATTCAAAAACAGATGCTTAAAATTTCTTCTATTTTTAAGGATTATTACTCAGAATAATGTTTTAAAACAAGAATATGTTGTTTTTCCCTAAAAGTAAATCATTCTTTGGGTCACCAAAACCTCAGTAAAATGCCTCAAATTACCAAGTGACATTTAAGATACTCATGCTAGTTTGATCTGCTATAATCATCTAAGGCCTCCTTTTTTCAGCAACAAGTCCACCTGCTTGCCTGTGTCACTCTTATTTTAAATCCTTATCTTTCTTTCTCCCCATAGACCACCCAGCTTAGAGTATCCTCAATGGGCACTCATATTCTCGTGTGTAATTCCTCCTTCCAAGCCCTGATAATTTTTTTAAGTTTCCACCCCTTTCAAACCACCTCCTCATTTCTGCTGCCTCTCTCTGCTTGTTACCAACGCTGATACATACCACTTCCATCTCCTCCAGAACACTTGGCATACAAACTCCCAACCACTGGGATCCCAAGAGCTAGTCTGAAAACACACACTACAACAGTATAACAGGGAAGATTGTTTGCGCTATTCAGAGTTGACCTCCACAATCAGAGATAGTCCTTCTGAACTGTCAACAACAAGGCATGCACAGTGCTTTTACGGTAGTGGTGTGGCTGAGCATTAAGTCATTATTTTTTCCTCTGGCTATAGTTTCAACTCTGTGGGCTGAAAGATATATATTATGAGACCTGTGCCTTGATTTGGAAGTGAAGAAAATGGTCCACAAAGTCCTTCTTTGACTCCCCTAGGTATCTTGCTCTAATAACTGAAATATCGTTGAAGTAGGTACAACAATGTAATCAATTCAGCCTTTGTAAACACTTTCCTTTACTAATTGAGCAAATATTTATGAAGTGTCAACTTTTTGCTAGGTATTCAGCTACATTTCATGGCTACAAAAGCTCTAAGATATGGTTTGTGTAAGTCAGGTTTCTACTGTAACAATGTTGTATTATAAACTATTTCAAAATCTCAGTGGTTTAAAACACATATTTTTTACATTCATGGGTCTGTGAGTTAGCTGGAGTTTGGCTGATCTCAGCTGGGTTCATCTCACCTAGGCTTGGCTCTAGGTTTCAGGCCAGGTCCAGGTTTGCTCCATTATTCATCTCTGGACCCAGGATGAAGGAGTAATGGATAACTGTGAGATGCACTTTTCATGACAGGCGTCAGAAACCCAAGAGAAATATATGGAATTATGTTATTTCTTCAGGCTCTGGCCAAGAATTAGCAGGCCATTATGTCCACTCACATTCCATCAGCCAGAATAACATGACCAAACCCCAAATCAATGGGGTAGTTAAATACATTGTGCCTACAAGTCAGTAGCAACAAGGGTGGAGATGAAAAGAACCATTGTGAGCAAATAAAAAAAATGAGAAACTCCCTACCATGAGCAAATCCCACTGCAGTATGGGTAAACAATTAGCTAAAACTCACTTTTACAATTCTATCCATTTATCTGGCTCAAACTGCATCTATTCTGCAGAACTCCAAGCTGATTCCTTATTTCCCCAAAATTCCTCTCAAAGAGTTATGGACCCCTAGCGGGTATCTCAAACTACCATGTGGCATCTGACATTTTTCTCCTCTCCTACCCTGCTAGTAAAGACAATGCCTGAATCCTGCCAAAGTGAAATGTGGTAGTCACATGATTGAAGCCAACCAAAGATACCATGATCAGCTGCACCAAGGCACCAAGGCTGTGCCAAGGGTATAGCACTAATGTCTATACTATGCCAAAGCTATATTAAAGGCACTGTTGCCAAACAAGGTTACTGATCTTTTAAATTCCCAAGAGCTCATTTGATTATTAAAAAAAAAAAAAAAAACAAAACAAAAACAAAAACCCAGCTATGGAAGATTTTAATCACACTTATTTCAGACATGCAATAAAAAGATCTGAGTAATAACATATTACCTCTAGAACTATGCCCTAAGTTCCTAGAGTTGAGGAACATACTTTATCCTGAGATCACACTCTTGACTTCATTTTTTTTTTTTTTTTTTTTTTTTTTTTGAGAGAGAGAGAGTCTTGCTTTGTTGCCCAGGCTGGAATGCAGTGGTATGATCTTGACTCACTGCAACATCTGCGTATCCAGTTCAAGCAATTCTCCTGTCTCAACCCCCTAGACTACAGGCACCCACCACCATGCCCAGCTAATGTTTTAATTTTTTGTAGAAATGGGATTTCACCATGTTGGCTAGGCTGGTATTGAACTCCTAACCTCAAGCGGTCCACCCAACTTGGCCTCCCAAAGTGAACTTTATTCCTTTAACCTCCATCATAAGTTATTTTCCAGGAAGCTCTTAATTCTACATATGAATAGATTCCTAGTAGGTCCAAAGTTTTTTTTTTTTTTTTTTATTGCATTTTAGGTTTTGCGGTACATGTAAAGAACATGCAAGATTGTTGCAAAGGTACACACATGGCAGCGTGATTTGCTGCCTTCCTCCCCTTCACCTATATCTGGCATGTCTCCCCATGCTCTCTCTCCCGAACTCCCCACCCCCCACTGTCCCTCCCCTATTTCCCCCCAACAGACTCCAGTGTGTGATGTTCCCTTTCCTGTGTCCATGTGTTCTCATTGTTCAACACCCGCCTATGAGTGAGAACATGCAGTGTTTGATTTTCTGTTCTTGTGTCAGTTTGCTGAGAATGATGGTTTCCAGGTTCATCCATGTCCCTACAAAGGACACAAACTCATCATTTTTGATGGCTGCATAGTATTCCATGGTGTATATGTGCCACATTTTCCCTGGGTCCAAAGTTTTCTGAATGCTTTGGTGAACACAGCTTAAGGCTGGGATTTGACCTGTATAGCCCAAGTACAACATGAATTCTATGACAGATTTGTATAAAAATGCTAAAGAATAAGAAAGTAGGGCGTGACCTATTTTGTCAAAAGTGTAATGGAGGCTGGGCATGGTGGCTTATGCCTGTAATCCCAGCACTTTGGAAGGCCGAGGTGGGCGGATCACAAGGTCAAGAGATCGAGACCATCCTGGCCAACATGGTGAAACTCTGTCTCTACTAAAAATACAAAAAAAATTAGCTGGGCATGGTGGTGCATGCCTATACGTCCCAGCTACTCAGGAGGCTGAGGCAGCAGAATTGCTTGAACCCGGGAGGCGGAGGTTGCAGTGAGCTGAGGTCATGCCACTGCACTACAGCCTGGCGCCTAGTGACGGAGTGAGACTCTGTCTCAAAAAAAAAGTGTAATGGAAAATTTGACAAATAAGAATGACATTGGGTATGGGTTCAACAAATATACAAAGGAGTGAAGGCATTATAGATAAAGAGAAGAGGGTACAATTAATGTGCATCAAACGGTGGGAAATACCTTTTCTTGACCTCCATAGCAATCAAATTTCAGGTTAAATAACCAAATGTATAATTTTTCCTAATAATTATTCTGTCTCCTGGATACTCAGGTTGGCATAACAAAGCCAGGCTCTAGCGCTTTGTGACATTAATTAGTTAAGGCGGAAAATGTCCTGTTTCTAGCTACTTTGTCATGTCTGGCCATTATTGCCAGAATATCTAAAATTATTAGGAAAAATCCTGGAAATAAGAGGTGCTTCTCGAAAGCACAACAGGATTTAAAGAATAAATATTCCATTTTCTAAGAAAGCACCTACACTAATCCATTTTTATACTGCTATAAATAACTGCCCAAGACTGTGTAATTTATAAAGGAAGTTTAACCGACTCACAGTTAAGCATGGCTGAGGAGGCCTCAGGAAACTTAAAATAATGGCAGAAGGTGAAGCAGAAGCAAGGCACCTTCTTCACAAGACAGCAGGCGACATGCCGAGCAAAGGGGGAAGAGCCTCTTATGAAACCACAAAATCTTACGAAAACTCACACATTATCATAAGAATAGCATGGGGGAACTTGCCCCCGTGATTCAATCACATCCACATTGTCTCTCCCTTGACACATAGGGATTATGGGGATTACAATTCAAAATGAGATTTGGATGGGTACACAAAGCCCAACCATGTCATTCTGCCCTGGTCCCTCCCAAATATCATGTCCCTTTCACATTTCAAAACCAGTCATGCCTTCTCAACAGTTCCCCAAAGTCTTGATTCATTCCAGCATCAACCCAAAAGTCCACAGTCCAAAGTCTCATCTGAGACAGGGCAAGTCCCTCTTGCCTATGAGCCTGTAAAATCTAAAGCAAGTTAATTACTTCCTAGATACAACAATTGTGTAAGCATTGGGTAAATACAGACATTGTGAATGGGAGAAAATGGCCAAAACAAAGGGGTTACAGGCCCCATGCAAGTCTGAAACCCAGTGGGGCAGTCACACCTTAAAGCTCTGAAATTATCTCCTTTGACTCCATGTCTCACATTCAGGTTACATGGATGAAAGAGATAGGCTCCCACAGCTTTGAAAATCCCCACTCCTGTGGCTTTGCAGGGTACAATCCCTCCTAGCATCCTTCACATGCTGGTGTTAAGTGTCTGTGGCTTTTTCTGGTGCATGGTTCAAGCTGTTAGTGGATCTACCATTCTGGGGTCTAGAGGACAGTGGCTCTCTTCTTACAGCTCCACTAGGCAGTGCCCTGGTGGGGACTCTGTGCGTAGGGTCCAATCCCACATTTCCCTTCTGCACTGACCTAGCAGAGGTTTTCATGAGGGCTCCACCCCTGCAGCAAATGTCTGCTGGAACACTCAGGCATTTTCATATGTCCTCTGAAATCTAGGTGGAGGTTACCAAACCTCAATTCTTGACATCTGTGTACCTGCAGGCCCAACACCACATGTAATCTACCCAGGCTTGGGGCTTGCCCCTCTGAAGTGGAGGCCTGACCTGTACATTGGTCTTTTTTGGCCATAGCTGGGATACAGGGAGCCAAGTCCTGAGACTGCACAAAGCAGCAATGCCCTGGATCTGGTCCACAAAATCGTTTTTTCCTACTAGGCCTCTGGGTCTGTGTTGGGAGGGGCTGCTGTGAAGACCTCCGATATGCCCTGGAGACATTTTCCCCATTGTCTTGGCAACTAACATTTTGCTCCTTGTTACTTATGCAAATTTCTACAAGCTGCTTGAATTTGTACCCAGAAAATGTTTTTTCTTTCGGCTGCATCATGAGGCTGCATATTTTCAAAACTTTAATGATCTGCTTCCCTCTTAAACATAAGTTCTCATTCCAAACCATCTCTTTTTAAATGAATAAAACCAAATGCTTTTAATAGCACCCAGATCACTTCTTAAATGCTTTGCTGCTTAGAAATTTCTGCCACCAGATACCCTAAATCATCTCTCAAGTTACAGATCTCTAGGGCATGGGCAAAATGCTGTCAGTCTCTTAGCTAAAGCATAACAAGAGTCACCTTTCTCCCAATTCCATACAGGTTCCTCATCTCCACCTGAGATCACCTCAGCCTGGACTTCATTGTCCATATCACTATCAGTATTTTGGTCAAAGCCATTCAACAAGTCTCTAGGAACTTCCAAACTTTCCCACATCTTCCTAACCTTCTGAGTCATCTAAACTGTTTCAGCCTCTGCCTGTTACCCAGTTCCAAAGTCACTTCCACATTTTCAGGTATCTTTATAGGAGTACACCACTCTACTAGTATCAATTTACTATATTAGACCCTTTTAATACTGCTATAAAGAACTGTCTGAGACTGGGTAATTTATGAAGGAAATAGGTTTAATTAACTGACTGTTCAGCATGGTTGGGGATGTCTCAGGAATCTCAGAATCATGGCAGAAACCAAAGAGAAAGCAAGGCACCTTCTTCACAAGGTGGCAGGAAGAAGTTCTGAATGAAGGGGGAAGAGCCCCGTATAAAACCATGACATCTCATCAGAACTCTACCATGAGAACAGTATGGGGGAAAGTGCCCCATGATTCAACTACCTCTACCTAGTCTCTCTCTTGACATATAGGGATTATGTGGATTACTATTCAATATTAGATTTGGGTGAAGACACCAAGCCTAACCATATCAGCTCCAAATATCTAAAGCTGAAATTTGCTGGACACCTCTTTTATGTACTCTAATGATTCCTGGTCACAATGCTGAGAAAACAACATTATTTCTTTCCCCCTCTTCCATTACTTTCCATCATACCTACCCTGTTAAAATAAAGAGGCAAAGAACGTGAGTATTCACTGGCTCTGTAAGGTATAGTTGATAGCCGGTAATGTCTGCACAACACACTCCCATTTTTTCTGTTCCATCAGTTCCTGCTTGAAATTATAATGCCAACTTCTCTCTGCAACTTTTGTGAAGTTACAAGGTCTACTTGAATAAGATCTAGGTTTTTCTTTTTTTTCCCCCCTGTGTAATAGCTATGCCTTCAGGCCCTAACCCCTTAATGTTTGAATTTATATAGTAACATCCTAACAAATGCTCCCGTATATTTTCTCTTTTATATCCAAAATCTGGAAACTAGCCAAATGCCCATCAAGAATAGAAATAAATTATAGTATATTCACACACAAAATGCTAAAGACCTAAAAGAATGAACTAGAAATACACACAAAATGGATGACTCTCATAAACATATTAAGTTTAAAAAGCCAGAGTTCATACTTATAATTCCACTTAAATAAAGTACTAAAACAGGCAAAAGGGAACTCTTGCTTCAAAACAATGGTTTCTTTTTTGAATGCAAAAAAAAAGTAATGACATTGTAAGAAACATGAATAACCAAGGAACACTATCGCAAGCTTTCTTATTTGTGCTACTTCCCTGTATTAGCCAATCATTTATGCGGCAAATGATACGGAAAGAAAAATATAGGGCAAGCCATCACTTCTTTTCCTTTAGTTCTTCCTTACTCATCAGTAAGCCAAATCTAGAGAGTCTTGCAGTTTGTGCATATATCAACAAATGAATTAAAACAGTTGAGTTAGTTTTGTGCACGTTTCCATTGTTCTACTAAACGTAAAATACACATGCATGCATCAGTTATAAAATGTAAACTGTAATTTTGATGATAGTGCATACAAGTTAAATGCATATGTTTGCATTTAAAACTGGTATTGTGACAATATAAATAGTAAAACCTATGCTAATAACTTAAAATTTTAATTTTTCTTTACATGGAATAATAGGAAATAAACCATCAATGAAACACAAATAATAGAAACAAAAAAAGTTTTCTATTTTCATACTTTTAAAAGACACATATTTCTTGCATTTTCATATGTCTCATTTTGCATAATTTGGGGGTATATATTAGGTGTACATATTTATGGTGTATATGAGCTGTTTTGATACAGATATGCAATATGAAATAAGCAAATCGTGTAGAATGGGGTATCCATCCCTTCAAGCATTTATCCTTTGCATTCAAAACAATCCAATGACACTCTAATTTTTTAAAGTACAATTAATTTATAATTGACTATAGTCACCCTACTGTGCTATCAAAGAGAAGGTCTCATTCACTCTATATTTTTGCATCCATTAACCATACCCAGGACCCCTCTACCCCCAAACCCCAACCACTCTAGCCCCTTGCTACCCTTCCCAGATTCTGGTAATAATTCCTCTATTCTCAATCTCCACGAATCCAATTGTTTTGATTTTTACATTCCACAAACAAGTGAGAACATGAAACGTTTGTCTTTCTGTGCCTGGTTTATTTAACTTAATAGTCTCCACTTCCATCTATGTTGTTGCAAATGACTAGATCTCAATGTTTTTTTATTACTGAATACTACTCTATTGTGTATATGAACCACATTGTCTTTATCCACTCATCTGTTGATGGACACTTAGGCTGTATCCAAATCTTGGCTATTGAAAACAGTGCTGCAACAAACAGGAGTACAGATATCTCTTTGATAGGCCAATTTCGTTTCTTTGGGTATATACCCCACAGTGGGATTGCTGGATCACATGGTAGCTCAATTTTTAATGTTTTCAGGAACCTCCAAACTGTTCTCCAGAGCAATTATGCTAATTAAGTTCCCACCAACAGTACACAAGAGTTCCCTTTTCTCCACATCTTCACCAGTACTTGTTATTGCCTGTGTTTTGGATACAAGCCATTTTAACTGGGTTAAGATAATATCTCATTATAGTTTTGATTTGCATTTCTCTGCTTATCAATGCTGTTGAGCACCTTTTCATATGCCTGTTTGGTATTCTTTGGTCTTCTTTTGACAAAGGTATCTTCAAATCTTTTGCCCTTTTTGATCAGTTTATTAGTTTTTTTTTCCTGTAGACTTGAGTTTCTTATATATTCTGGTCATTAATCCCTTATCAGAAGGGTAGTTTGCAAATATTTTCTCCCATTTTATGGGTTATTGCTTCACTATATTAATTGTTTTCTCTGCTCTGCAGAAGTTTTTTTTGGGGGACAGAAAAAACTCTTGTGACCCAGGCTGGGGTGCAATGCTGCCATCTCAGCTCCCTGTAAATCTCTACCTCTCAGGTTGAAGCAATTCTGCCTTAGCCTCCTAACTGGAATTACAGGGGTGCATCACCTAGCCAGGCTAATTTTGTATTTTTAGTAAAGACATGGCTTCACCATGTTGGGCAGGCTGGTCTTGAACTCCTGACCTCAGGTGATCTGCTCACTGTGGACTCCCAAAATGCTGGAGTTACAGGCGTGAGCCACCACACCTGGCCAGAAACTTTTTAACTTAATATAAACCCATTTATTCATTTTTGCTTTGGTTGACTGTGCTTATGGGGTATTGCTCAAGAAATCTTTGCCCAGACCAATGTCCTGGAGATTTTCCCTTATGGTTTTATTTTTTTAGTAGTTTTTTAGTTAAAGTCATTAAATTTAAGTATTTAATCCATTTTCATTTGATTTTTGTATGTGGTGAGAGATGGGGGTCCAGTTTCATTATCGTGCATGTAGATACCCAGTTTTCTCAGCACATTTATTGAAAATAATGTCTTTTACCCAGTGCATGTTCTTGGTACTTTTGTCAAAAATGAGTTCACTTCAGTTGCCTGGATTTTTTTCTGGGTTCTCTATTCTGTTCCATTGATTTTTGTGTCTATTTTTATGTGAGTACCATGCTGTTTTGGTTACTATAACTCTAGTGTTATTTGAAGTCAGGTAATATGAAAAGTCAGTTTTGTTCTTTTTGCTTATAATAGCTTTGGCTATTCTGGGTCTTCTGTAGTTCCATATAAATTTTAGGAATTTTTTCTGTTTCTGTGAAGAATGTTATTTGTATTTCAATAGGGATAGCAATGAATCTGTAGGCTGCTTTGGGTACTATGGACATTTTAACAATATTAATTTTTCCAATCCATAAACGTGGATTATTTTTCCATTCTTGGTGTCTTCTTCAATTTCTTTTATCAAAGTATTTTAGTTTTCATTATACAGATCTTCCACTTCTTAGTTAATTCCTAGGTATTTAGTTTTATGAGTAGCTATTGTAAAAGGGATTACTTTAAATTTTTTTTTTCAGATTGTTCAGTGTTGGCATATAGAAATGCTACTGAATTTTGTCTGTTGATTTTGTATCCTACAACTTCATTGAATTTATCAGTTCTAATAGTTTTCTTATGTAGCCTTTAGCTTTTTACAAACAGAAGATCTTATCATTTGCAACCAATAATACTTTGACTTTTTCCTTTCCAATTTGGATGCCCTTTATGTCTTTTCTTGTCTGATTTCTCTAGCTAGGATTTTCAGTGCTATGTCGAATAAGTGATATGTTGTCATGTTCCAGATCTTACAGGAAAGGCTTTGTTTTTACCCATTCAGTATGATACTAGCTGTGGGTCTGCTCCATGTCACTTTTATTTCTTGTGTTTTGAACAAGGGGGCTCACATTTTAATTTTGCACTGAACCCCTTCACATTTAGTAGCCCGTTTTTAGCACTAATGCTATCCTTGAAGTTAAACCATAGAAATTGCGCTAGCTATAATTAAACTTATTTTTCTGGATCCAAAATATTTTGTTCTATATTCTAGATAACTACAAAGAGTCCATTGTTCATATGTGGGTCTTACAGACATAAAGTTGATAAATTTTTCATACAGTTAAACGCTTTGATGTAATTAGCAAACCTGAGTGATAATTTCCTTTAGGGGAAAATACAACAAATTGAAGGAACACATTGCTTTGAATTTCTCTACGGTGATGATATGTAGAAATTACTATAGTAGAAATAAAACATTTAGATTCTTTCATGTAACTGGCAAAATTCATGAATTACCACAGGAAAAAAAGATAATCTAAAATTAATTTTTAAGAGAGACTAAAGGCAATAAAGGTTTGGTAGCTTCAGGAAGCTGTCAAACAGAGACAGTTGGGCCTCTTCCTCTGTATCTGTCTAACTGGCTTACCTTATGACTCACGAAAACAAGTCCCAGAAGAGAGTAATTAAAAAAAGAATCTACCTTGAAAACCCTCTTGTTCTTGCTTATCAGACAAACTGTAGACTGTCAGAGGTAGAAAGCAAGTACACCATCATATAATTCATGCTTCTCATTTTACAGATGGGATAACTAAGGTCTAAAAAAGTAAAGTAACTAAAAATAGAATCTCAGGATTGGAAGCATCCTTAAAAATATTGCATAACTCTCCAACAGATGTTTGAATTCCCTGTACAACAATCCTGCAAGGTGCTTGAAGAATCTGTTACTCATTGAGAAAGATGTTTATTTCCCCTTTTATATTTCTCTCCTCTGTTGAGTCAAGGACTATATTTACCATAGTTTCTATTTATTCCAGCTCTTGCATCTTGATGACACTTAGTAAAAGTTACTTGTTGTGGGACAACTGAACTTACTCCTCTCCAACCCAAATGATTCCAACTATTTCTTAATATGCAACTTAAAGTCATACAACTAGTCAGTGGCAAATCTGGAAAAATAAATAAGGTCCCTTAATTTATTTTAGTGTTTTCCTTCTCTTCTCTCTCATAGCTTTTAAACCATGATGGGTAGAATTGTGTGATCAGTTAGAATTTGCCTAATCAAACAAACTCATTTTACTATCCAAGTGGGGACTACCAAAAGGTCTCTATAAAACTTGAATCAGACAAGCTAATCCCATCCATAATTCCCTCTCCTGTATCTCACTAAACTCCCTTGTATTCCAAAGATCATCTACCTCCAAACTGTTCCTGGCCACCAGGCCTTCGCTGAATTGCTACTTACCTTACTTGAACAATTCAGCACTGTTGACATTTTACATCAAGATAGCCACAGCAGGAAAACACGCAAGCAGAGGCGGGGAGACGGGAGAGAGAGGGGGGGAGAGTGAGCGAGTGGGGGTGGGGGAGAGCGAGCGAGGGGGGGTGCGGGGAGAGAGAGCAAGCGGGGAGGGGGGCGGGGAGAGCGAGCGAGGGGGGGTCGGGGAGAGCGAGCGAGGGGGGGGTGCGGGGAGAGCGAGCGAGCGGGGGGGCGCGGGGAGAGCGAGCGGGGGGGCGCGGGGAGAGCGAGCGGGGGGGCGCGGGGAGAGCGAGCGGGGGGGGCGCGGGGAGAGCGAGCGGGGGGGCGCGGGGAGAGCGAGCGGGGGGGCGCGGGGAGAGCGAGCGGGGGGGCGCGGGGAGAGCGAGCGGGGGGGCGCGGGGAGAGCGAGCGGGGGGGCGCGGGGAGAGCGAGCGAGAGAGCGGGGGGGGGGGCGGGGAGAGCGAGCGAGAGAGCGGGGGGGGGGGGGGGGGCGGCGGGGAGACTCCAGATGCCTCACAACTATAATGTAGGATATGGGGCCAAGGAGGAGAATGGAGCCAAGGAATGGTTAGCTGCACTGATTAATATCCTCTGCTGTTTAACTATGGTCAAGCCTTAAAATCCTTACTGTCTTCTAAGGCATATGCAATAACACAATAACAACAGATGTCATTTATGGAGCACTATGTGCCAGACATCTTACTCGCAAAATAACATTATTAAAATTCCTCATAGCTCTCCCTCTTCGGTGATTGATGATATTCTTATTTTAATGATGAGGAAACTAATGTCCAGAAAGATAACTAACTTGTCCAGGGTCACAGACCTAGTGAAATGACAAAGCCAAGATTTATCTGTTTCTAGAGCATAGGCTTTTACCCTCCACTATCTTGTATACAGGCTTCTATGGAGGTCTGCTATGTGAACTGTGGGGAAGGAAACTAAAGAAAAAGTAAGTTTTTCTTTACTTTTTAGAAAAATTCGTATAATCAAGATTGGAATCCATATTCTCTGACTCCACTATACCTCAGGATCAGGCAAGTTTTCACAGGTAAAGTAGAAGGAAATTCAGAGCTCAGTAGATCAGCTTGATTGAAACTGAAGTAACAACATTAGTAAGACGACAAAGGTAAGCATGATCCTATGTGAGGGCAGCTGGTGCAGGGATAAAGCCTCCAAGATTACTATTTGTTGGTTTATCTCCAAATGCCTAGAACAGTGTGTGGCACATATTAGTGGCTCAATATTTATCTGTTGAATGACTGAATTATAATCAAGTTCTTTCAACTAGAGAATATTTCAAAGCAATGTAAGTACTGAAATAATTCAAAGCCAGGGAATTGTGCTTGTTGGCCACAATTTTATTATTTTCCTGGAATGTTTCTAGGAAATGCCCCTTGAGAACAATACTGAGAACACTGGAAACAGACTAGTCCTCTTTATAAGTAAGTACTCCGAACTTACCCTTTGGGGGGAATTATTTTCTCTGTCCTTATAAAAGATAAATTTCTTTATCAGTTGTTAAGTTTGAGTATATACAAATCTAGTGGTCTAACTTCATTTAATCAGGAAGGAATGAGCCTGGAGATGTAAAGTAAGGCTTAAAGGTGTTAAGTTCCTCACTGATTTCTTAGAACTCAGCACCAAATATTGTCTGATGTCCAAATACTGTACAAACAATGGTACTTTTGGAAAAGAATTATGCTCTGTTGGGCAAACAGGAACTATAATTTACCATTGTGATTGCTTACATTCTAATTCTTAAGAGTTAATGACTGGCAATGGGATTCCTCTTTTATTTTAATTCACTTCTTAACAATGTTTTCAGCAGATATTAACTGAGATAGTACCAGGGTGACTATTACATTATCATAAACAAATACCATAAAATCTAAATTAATTTTAGTCCAACTAATAATTCTGTCAATTAACCTTTTTTCCTTGTGTTCACATATTAGTAGAAAAATATATTATGACAAGATAAGTTTATGCCAAAGGTTTATTAAAAACAATTGCAGTAACAGATCAAATTCCAGGGAAAACCCTGAGATCAGTACAGATTCAGACCAACCTCCTGCTTGTTTAACGTAATCCTGGACCATGACCATTGATTTCCATCACGATTTCCTTGAGTTCGTGACCTGGGATTTGGGATAAAAGGGAATAAGATACTCTAAGAAGGCCTGGGTCCTGGAATTTAGGAGCAAGTAAAGCAAGGAACCAAGGCATCTAAACTAGAAAATATCATCAGGTTTTACCAAATGTGAAGGACAGGCACAGAGAAGATCCAAAACTAGATATTTCTATGAGGAAGGATAGGTAGCGCAGTGGAAGGCAAAGCAGCTCCAAGACTCTGAATGTTTAATTAAGTAAAGCCAACTAATCAGTTGGAACAGCAGAGATCCTAAAGCAAATATGCTGAGTCTCAAATAGACAAGTCCAAGAAGACAATAAATTCAATTCTTTAAGAAGTGAATGTCAATGATTCATCCATTAAGAAAAAAAAATAGATACCTATGTGAAAAGCAAAAGCACAGATACAGGGAAATAAAACAGGATTTCTCAGGTTATAAATGGAGGTGTTGGAACCACTTACAAAAGAATTTACATTTCATTTCTTCCCCTTTCCACTTGTGATGGTTAATTGCATATCAACTTGGTTAGGATATGGTACCGTCCTTGTCTGCTAATCTTAATGTTTCTGTGAAGGTATTACATACATACATAACCCCTCCTATTGGTTCTGTTTCTATGGTAAACTCTGAAACTCATGATACATCACTCAAGTAATCTTAAGTAAGTTCTTTAACGATTGTGAACCCAACTTCCTCAACCATTATGAACCCAACTTACCCCTTCCTGTATGAAACAGGGATAATATGGTTAGGCTTTGTGTCCCTCACCCAAATCCCACCTTGAATTGTAATTCCCAAGTGTTTAGGGAGATTCCTGGTAAGAAGTGACTGGATTTTGGGGGTGGTTTCTTTCATGCTGTTATGGTGGTAGTGAGTGAATTCTTACAAGATCTGATGGTTTTATAAAGCAGTATTCCCTGCTTTTGCTAGCACATCTCTCTCATGCAGTCATGTAAAAAGGGTCTTTGCTTCCCCTTTGCCTTACACCGTAATTTTAAGTTTCCTGAGACCTCCCCAGCCATGTGGAACTGTGAGTCAATTAAACCTCTTTCCTTATAAATCACCCAGTCTTGGATAGTTCTTTATAGCGGTATGAAAATCGACTAAAACAGGGAGTAATAATATCTATCTCATGGAACTGAGATTCTTAAAACAATCTGTGAACACCTTATACACATCATTTCATGTTAACAAATATTATTTATAAAATACTATTGTTAATAAATACTCTTTTCCTTCCTCTTGCAGTAGACCAGGCATCACAACCTTGACCTTTTGCTTATTCTGACACTGGATAGCTTCTCAATCCTTCCAGGTTTCTGAGAGAAAGAACTATTTATTCTACATCTGTAGAGCCTCCAAGAGGAATGATTCTGAAAACTGACCAAACAGAAATGTTGACTGAAAATCTCGTACATGTTGTATATGAATCAGAAAAAAAAAAAAAAAAACATGGTTATAGGAGTGGATGATCTAGGGTATTAGAAGAGTAGAGGAAATTGGGGGAGAGAAAGAGAAAAAAATATATATCTTGAATTGCCTAGTAGCTAATGTATCTAAAATTTGAGTAAAAAAATTAACCTCACTTACCTCAAATACATGAACATATGCTCATGCACACACAAATACCTATTCCAAATACATCAAACACTTAAAAGTATCAATCAATAATAAAGAATTTATAAAAACACTAGAAGAAAATATTTTTAGTGGTTTGAGATAATGTTTTAAATGTCATTTAAAAACAATTCAGACAAACAAAAGTCATGGGGAAGAAAATTAATTTGGTAATACCAAAATGTAAACATGATATGCAAAAATACCAAAACCAAAGTGAAAAGCAAGCAACATACTAGGAAATGATATCTGAAATACATTCAACTAGCAATGAATGTTCAAAAGACTGTTACAAATCAATAAAATAAAAGACAACCCAGTAGAAAAATAGGCAGATGATTTGTGCAGGTAATTTATAGAAGCAGAAATAGAAGTAGTCGACAATGAGATTAAAAAACTGACCAACTCACTAGCAATCAGAAAAATAATAATCAGAAAAATGAGCTATTACAAATGATCCCTCATTTACAATGGATCAACTTAATTTTTCAACTTTATGATGGTACAAAAGTGATATACATTCAGTAGAAAGTGGTATGATACTATCTTACAATGCTGAGCAACAGCAGTGAGCCACACCTTCCAGTCAGCCACATGATCACAAGGATAAACAATTAACACGCTATAGTGTACTGCGTCACCATATGATTTTGCTCAAATGTAGGCTAATATAAGTGCTCTGAGAATATTTAAGGTAGGCTAGTCTAAGCTATCATGTTTGCTATGTTAGGCATATTAAACGAATTTTCAACTTACAATAATTTCAACTTATAATGTGCTTATCAGGAAATAACCTTATTGTAAGGTGAGGAGCGTCTGTACTTACCACTTATTATTTGCAAAAATTAAAAACTGATTTTGTCAAGGTTTGGCTTGAATATGGAATAAATGCTGTGAAAGGCTTGGGAGAGCAATTGAGTAATACGTAGCTGGTAAGATTGTTTGTACCCAGAGCAACTTGCAAATTTGCAATTGCTGGTATTTAGCAAGTAAACTCCTCTGCATCTTCCATACAGAAATACTTGCATCTATGCCCGCAGGGCCATGCACTGAATTGTTGATTATTGACTTGGTTTTGGTATTGAAAATTTGAAGATAACAAAAATGCCCATGAATAAAAGAATAGCAAATGAAATACAGAATGTTTGTATTACAGGATAATATAAAGCTAGTAAAAGAAATGAGCTAGATATACACACAGGCATAAATATTGCACCAAGGCATTTTGATGAGTGAAGAAAAAAAGTTTCAAGACAATCTGTATGGAATAAAACCAATTTTGTGATCATGCATGTGCATGCATATGAACTACACACACATGCGCGCACACACACACACACACACACACACACACACACACTCGTGCCAATAAAAATTGAGGTTGGAGTTATTGGTCTCATCTATGTTTTGATTTTTTAAAAGAGGAATGTAATTAAAATATTAATTAAAGAGAAAATGAAACCTCAAAGTCTTCAAATTAGAGGATGTAAAATGCTGAGCAATACGCCCTGTAAAAAATTATTTTCTTTGTACACAGCCACCAACTGTTTGTTCCTACACAACCACCCTGGGCATGGCTCCACAATTTTACTTTTCCTCAGCATCAAGCCAGAAATCTATTCAAGCCAATGACTTCCTTATTGGGATTACAGACATTAAACCATATTCAAAAAGAAAACTAGTGTAAGATCAGGGCAATTTGAAATTAGAGTCCATCCCAAGTTACCAAAGTGTCCAAAGTCTTCCATCATCTAGTAGGTAGGAGGGCTGAAGGCTAAAACAAATGGAGAAGGGTCAAATATGTGTATTTTCAGAACTCAGACTTCTCTGCATGTGACAGTCTGTGCATTTTGGCCCTAATTCAATGATTCCAATCAGAATTTTTCTATTTAAAATTTGCAAAATTGTAAATTGCCAACCTCTTCTGCATCTTCATCAATTAGTCAGCTAGCACTTACCTGTCAGTTCCCCAAACCAAACAATATGACATTTACTTTTTTTTAAAAAAAAAAAAAAAAAAAAAAAAGAAAATGTTTGAAGAGTGATGAAGCAAGATGTTGGAATATGGGCATCCAGTGTTGGACCTCCCAAAGAAACATCAGTTTGAAAAATTATCCATTCATGAAAGTACCTTCACAACAGTTAAGGAAGCTATATAAGTGATTGCAGCAACTGGGTGAAGCAATGAAATAAAATAAGATTCATGGAAAAGGGTATAAGGTATGTGAGATGGTTTTGCAAATAACCACACCACCCCTCCCTAAAGCCCTCACAGTGTAGCATGAAGAGATACATTCTCCACATGGAAGAATGATGGTGTAGTGAGCATTCACCTTATCCATAGAACCCAGCACCAGGCAAGCACCCATGGACCTAGGCTCTAGGCCTACCCCAGTGCCAAGCCAGTTACCACAGCCACAAGCTCCAGACCCATCTCTGTGGAAAAAGGCTTCAGGCCCACCCTAGTGTTGAGCCAGCCCCCGCAGCATCAGGTTCCCAGCAGGCCCTCATGGATACAGACTGGTAACTGTGGACCCAGGCCCTAGGCCTGCCTCAACACAAGGCTACACCCTGTTGCCCAAGGCTCTAGGCTAGCATCTCTGGACCCAGACATCAGGCTACCCCTATGACCCAGGTCCAAACCAGGCCCCACGGTCTCAGGCTCCAGACATACTCTGGTGTCAGACTGGCTCCTGTGGACCCAAAACACAAGCACACCCCTACACAAAGCTGACCCTCCCTAACTCAGGCTCAAGTCCTGCCCCCATGCAAGGTTAAACCCCATGTATACAGAGCCAGGTTCAACCTTATGAACCAGGACACCGGGCCTATCTATGCAGGTTGAGCTCCAGGCCTGGCCCTAAGTTCACACAAGAACAGCTATTGTGAACCTAGGCACCAGGCCCTAAAACAAGGTCAGCCTGCCCAAGAACTCCAGAACGAAGTCCAAACACTGACTCAATTTGCCAACCCAACAAGAACCTCTATCCAAGCTGACTAGTAAAGGGCATTTCCTGCCAAAGTGAGTCTGTAAAGACTGAAAGAGGTGCCTACTTTTTCAAATGTGCAGTTATCAACACAACACCACAGGATCATGAATAATCAAAGAAATATGATACCACCTAAGGAACAGAATAAAGTACTAGTAGCTGACCCTAAAAACAGATCTATGAAATGCCTAATAATTTTATTTTATTTTATTTTTTTTTTTTTTGAGACGGAGTTTCACTCTTGTTACCCAGGCTGGAGTGCAATGGCATGATCTCGGCTCACTGCAACCTCCACCTCCTGGGTTCAGGCAATTCTCCTGCCTCAGCCTCCTAAGTAGCTGTGATTACAGGCACGTGCCACCACACCCAGCTAATTTTTTTTGCACTTTTAGTAGAGACGGGGTTTCACCATGTTGACCAGGATGGTCTCGATCTCTCGACCTCGTGATCCACCCACCTCGGCCTCCCAAAGTGCTGGGATTACAGGCTTGAGCCACCGCACCCAGCGCAAAATGCCTAATAATTTTAAATAATGATCTTTAAAAAGTTCAGAAAGGCCAGGTACTATGGCTCACGCCTGTAAACCCAACACTTTGAAAGGCCAACACAGCAAGACTGCCTGAGCACAGGTTTTCAAGACCAGCATGGGCAACATGGTGAGACTGTCTACAAAAAAACTTAAAAACTGGGTGGCTTATGCCTTTAATACCAGCAATTTGGGAGGCTGAGGCAGGCAGATCACTTGAAGCCAGGAGTTTGAGACTAGCCTGGCCAACATGTGAAACGCTCTCTCTACTAAAAAACACAAAGATTAGCTGGTCGTGGTGGTGGGTGCCTGTAATCTCAGCTACTTGGGAGGCTGAGGCAGGAAAATTGCTTAAATACGGGAAGCATAGGTTTCAGTGAACCAAGATCACACCACTGCACTCCAGGCCTGGAGACAGAGCAAGATCCATCTCAAAAATATATATAAGTACATATATATACATATACGTACGTGTGTGTGTGTGTGTGTGTATTAAATATATATCTCTCTCTCTGCAGGCATGGTGGTACATAATTATAGTCCCAGCTACTTGGCAGGCTGAGGCAGGAGGATCACTTGAGCTCCCGAGGTTGAGCCTGGGAAACAGAGTGAGATCATGTCTTGAAAAAAACAAAAAATAAAAGCAATCGAAAACAAATACAAAAAAATAAAACACGGAGCAGAAGATTGATAAACAACCAAACAAAATCAGGAAAACATTATATGAACAGAACAAGAAGTTCAACAAAGAGAAAAAAGTAATTAAAAAATAACCAAGCAGAAATCCTGGAGCTAAAGAACACAATGATTCAATGACTGAACTGAAATTTTCCATAGATATCTTCCACAGCAGACTCATTCAAAAAGAAAAAAGAGTCAGTGAGTTCAAGACAGTTTATTCAAAATTACTCAGTCAAAACAACACAATAAAAAATTATGAAGAATGTATATAGAGCTTATGGAACACAATCTAGTGGACCAATATACACATTATGTGAGGCCCAATAGAACAGAGACAGAGGGGCAGAAAGTTTAAATAATGACAGAAAAATTCTCATATCTGAAGGAAGTGAACATCTAGATCCACAAAGGCAAATAACCCTAAAGATATTAAACATAAAGATACCTCTTCAAGATACATAAGCACATTCTCAAAATTCAAAGACAAAGAGAATTTTTAGAGCAGCAAAAGCAAACAGGCTTGTCACATACAAAGCAACTTCCATTAGACTATCAGAGGATTTTGCAGAAGTCCTGCAGGTTAAAAAGAGTAGGATGACATATACAAAGTGATAAAATAATAAAACTGCCAATCAATAGTTCTTTACCTGGCAAAGTTGCCCTTCAGATATAAAGACTGTCCCAGACAAACAAAAGCTAGAGGAATACACTCCTAGACCTGCCTTACAAGAAATGCTAAAGAAAGGTCCTAAAGTTGAAAAGAAAGGACACTAACAACAAAAACACAGAAAACTATAAAACTCACTAATAATGAACATAGACAAATTAAGAATAATGTCGCCAGGCATAGTGGCTCACACCTATAATCCCAACACTTTGAGAGGCCAAGATGGACAGCTCATGTGGTCAGGAAATCAAGACAAGCCTAGCCAACATAGTCAAACTCCATCTCTACCAAAAATACAAAAAATTAGCCAGGCATGGTGGCATTTTAATCCCAACGACTCAGGAGGCTGAAGCAGGAGAATCACTAGAAACCAAGAAGCGGAGGTTGCAGTGAGGCAAGATCACACTACTGCACTCCAGCCTGGGCAACAAGAGTGAGACTCAATCTCAAAAAATAATAATAATAATAATCTTTAATGTTATGATGTGGTACATAGATTATGTTTGACTCTAGTACAAAACTCAAAAGAAAAAGTTATGAAAATAACTATAATTGTTAGTATACATAATATAAATGACGTGAAGTGTGGCATCAATAACATAAAATGTTGGGGAAGAAAAAGTTGAAGTGTAAGGTTGTTGCACATGTTCAAAGCTATCAGCTTATAATAGTAATCATTGTGATTACCATGAGACTGATAAAACACCTTATAATAGTCTTTAAGATGTTTTATATGAGTTTCACGGTAATCACAAAGAAAAAAAAGTGTAGTAAATACACAAAAGATAAAAAAAGAAATCAAGGCATACCATTACAAAAATAAATCACAAAAGAAGATAAATAGAGGAAGATACAGAAGACACAGAGAAATTACAAAACATCAGAAAGCAATTAACAAAATGCCAATAATAAACACATATTAATAAATATAAATGATTTACATTTACCAATCATAAAACAGAATGACTAAATGGATTTTAAAATTGGAATCCAACTACATGCTAAGTAAGAAGACTCACTTTACTTTTAAGAACACAGAGAAGATGAAAGGGAAGAAATGGAAAAGGATATTTCATGCAAATAGTAACCACATGGTTGGCTATACTTATACTACTAATATCAGAGAAAAAAAGACTTTAAGTCAAAAACTGTCACAATAGACAAAGTCATTATATAATGATAAAGGGGTAAATTCATCAACAAGATGCAACAAATGTAAATACATCTATGCATGCAATATTAGAGCACCTAAATATATAAGGTATTCATTAACAGAACTGAAGGGAGAAATCAACAGCAATAAAATAACAGTCTACTTCAATACCCGACGTTCAACAATGGACAGATTATCCAAGGAGAAAATGAATAAGGAAACAACTGGCTTGAACACCACTACAGACCAAATGGACCTAACAGGCATATACAGAACATTCCGTTCGACAGCAGAATACATAGTCTTTTGAAACACATGTGGAACATACTCCATGACAGAGAATATATAAGACCAAAAACAAGTCTAACGAATTTCAGACTGAAAATATATCTATATATATTCCACTTCAATTTATTGTGTTAATTTTTAAATTATTCTGGGTATATAGTAGATATATATATATATATATATATATATATATATATATATATATATATATATTTTATGGGGTACATAAGATGTTCTGATACAGTCATGCAGTGCATACCAATCACATCATGGAGAATAAGGAATCCATCCCCTCAAGCACTTATCCTTTGTGTTAAAATCCAACTGTACCATTTTGTTATTTTTAAATGTACAATTAAGATATTGATTACAGTAACCCTGTTGTGCTTCCAAATGCAGATCTTATCCATTCTTGCTGTTTTTGTACCCATTAACCATCCCCACCATTCCCCTCTCTGTCCTCTGCCACTACCCTTCCCAGATTCTGGTAATCATAACTTCTACTTTCCATGTCCATGAGTTCAATTGTTTTGATTTTTAGACTGCACAAATAATTTAGAAAATGCGACGTTTGTCTCTCTGTGCCTGGCTCATTTCACTTAATGATCTCCAGTTCCATCCATTTTGTTCTAAATGACTAAATAATCCTCCATCGTGTATAAGTACAACATTTTCTTTATCCACTAATGTGTTGATGGACACTTCAGTTGCTTCCAAATTTTGGCTATTGTGAAGAGTGTTTTCAACAAACATGAAGTGCAGATATCTTTTGATATACTTATTTCCTTTTTTGGAGTATATACCCCACAGTGGGATTGCTGTTTCCTCCAAAATTTTCTCTATAGTAGTTGTACTATTTTACATTCTCACCAACAGACTGGGAGTCTTCCCTTTTCTCCACATCCTCATCAGCATGTGTGTTATCGCCTGACTTCTGGATATAAGCCATTTTAATTGAGGTGAGATGATATCATGTGGGAGTTTGTACATTTCTCTGATAATGATGTTGAACACATTTTCATGTATCTGTTATTTGTATGTCTCCTTATAAGAAATGTCTACTAAAATCTTTTGCACATTTTTAATCAAATTAGTATCTTTTATTTTTCTACAGAGTTGTTTGCAATTCTTATATATTCTGGTTACCAACACCCTGTCAGATAGGTAGTTTGCAAATATTCTCTCCCATTCTGTGGATTGTTTTATCATTTTGTTGATTGTTTCCTTAGCTGTAAATAAGCTTTTAACTTGATAAAATCCCATTTGTCCATTTTTGCTTTGGTTGCCTGTGCTTATGGGATATTACCTAAGGAATTTTCTTTCCCCAGACCAGTGCTCTGGAGAGCTTCCCCAAAGTTTCCTTGTGGTAGTTTCATAATTTGGGATCTTAGATTTAAGTCTTCAATCCATTTTGATTTTGTTTTTGTATATGGCAAGAAATGGGGGTCTAGCTTCATTCTTCTGCACGTGGATATTAAGATTTCCCAGCACCATTTATTGAAGAGACTGTCTTTTCCACAGTATATGTTCTTAGCACCTTTGTCAAAACTGAGTTCACTTTAGGTGTGTGGATTTGTTTCTGGGCTCTGTATTTTGTTCCATTAATGTATGCATCTATTTTTACGCCAAGACCACAGTGTTTTGGTTACTACAGCTCTGTAGTACAATTTGAAGTCAGGTAATATGATTAGTTTTGTTCATGCTTAGAATAGCTTTGGTTGTTCTGGGACTTTTGTGGTTCCATATAAATATTAGGATTTTTTTTTCTATTTCTGTAAATAATGTCATTAGTATTTGGATAATAACAACTGAATTGAATGCATAGTATTCAACTTTTAAAAACATTGATTCTTCCAATACAAAAATAAAAAATATATGTCTTTTGTGTCCTCTTCAATTTATTTTATGATTTTCATTATGTACATATTTCACTTGATTATGTAAATTCCTTATTATTCTTATGTGTGGTTGTAAGATTATTCTTATCATTTCTTTTTCAGATTGTTTAATGTTGGCATACAGAAATGCTGCTGATTTTTGCATGTTGATTTTATACTTTGTAATTTTACTGAATTTATCAATTATAATATTTTTTGTGGAGGTTTAGGTTTCTGCAAGTGTAAGATCATATAATCTACAAAGAAAATTGGAATCCTTCCTTTCTAATTTGGATGTCCTTTATTTCCCCCTCACTTTTGATTACTCTATTTAGAACTACCAGTACTATGTTGAATGATAGTGGTGAAAGTCAGCATCCTGTTGTGTTTCAGATCTTAAAAGAAAAAATTTGTTTTTACCCATTTTGTGTGACACTAGCTGTGGGTCTGTCATATATGGCTCTAATTATGTCATGATGTTACATCTATGCCCAGTCATTTGAGGGTTTTCATCATGAAGCAATGTTGAATTTTTATTAAGATGCTTTTTCAGCATTAGCTGAATTGATCATGCAGTTTTTGTCCTTCCTTCTGTTGATATATCACTTCAATTGATTTGTAAATGTTGAATCACACTTGCATCACAGGGATAAATACCACTTGCTCTTGATGAATAGTCTTTTTAATATATTGGTAAATTTGGTTTGCAAGCATTTTGTTGAAGATTTTGGCATCAATATTCATCATTGATATTCACCTGTAAATTTTTTTTTTTTAATTTTAAGTTCATGGGAACATGTGCAGGTTTGCTTTATAGGTAGACTTATGTCAAGAGGGTTTGTTGTACAGATCATTTTGTCACACATGTATTGAGTCTATTACCCATTAGTTATTTTTCCTGATCCTTTCCCTTCTCCCACCCTCCACCCTCTGATAAGGGAACAACACACATAGGGGCTTATTGTTCTAATCATTTAGCTCCCACTTATAAATGAGAACATGCAGTATTTGATTTCATAGTCCTATGTTAGTTTGCTAAGAATAATGGCCTCTAGATTCATCCATGTCCCTGCAAAGAACATGACTTTTTTTTTTTTTTTTTTTTTTTTGAGATGGAGTCTCTCTCTGTTGCCAGGGCCAAGTGCAGTGGCACAATCTCTGCTCACTGCAACCTCTTCCTCCCAGTTTCAAGTGATTTTCCTGCCTCAGCCTCCTGAGTAGCTGGGACTACAGGTGTGTACCACCACACCTGGCTAATTTTTGTATTTTTAGTAGAGACAGGTTTCACCATGTTGCCCAGGATGGTGTCGATCTCTTGACCTTATGATCTGCCCACCTTAGCCTCCCAAAGTGCTGAGATTACAGGCGTGAGTCACCATGCCTGGCCAACCATTTTGTTTTTTATGGTTGCATAGTGTTCCATGGTGTATATGTACCACATTTTAAAAATCCAACCTACCATTCATGTGCATGTAGGTGATTTCCATGTCTTTGCTACTGTGAATAGTGCTGCAAAGAACATACACATGCATGTGTCTTTTTAATAGAATGATTTATATTCCTTTGAATATGTAACCACTAATGGAATTGATGGGTCAAATGGCATTTTTGTTTTTAGGCCCTTAAAAAATTGCCACACTGTCTTCCACAATGGTTGAATGAAGTTATACTCCCACAAATAGTATATAAGCATTCTTTTTTCTCTGCAACCTTTTGAGCATCTGTTGTTGTTGTTGTTGTTGTTGTTGTTGTTGTTGAATTTTAGTAATAGTGATTCTGGATAAGAAATCATCATCCACAAGAGACTCACTTAACACATAAGGACTCACACAAACTTAAGGTAAAGGGGTAGAAAAACATACTCCTTGCAAATAGACACCAAAAGTGAGTGAAGTAACTATTCTTATATCAGATGAAACAAATTTTAAAACAAAAACAGTTTTAAAAAGAAAAAGCAGAACATTATATAATGATAAAAGTACTAGTCCAGTAGGACAATATCAAAATCCGAAATATATATGCACCTGAAACTGGACCTCCCAAATTCATAAAATAATTGCTACTAGACCTAAGAAATGAGATAGATGGCAAAACAATAATAGTGAGGGAATTCAATACTCCACCAACAACACTATATAGGTCATCAAGACAAAGTCAACACCACCAAAAAAAGGACTTAAGCTATATCTTAGAACAAATGGACTTAACGGACATTTACAGAACATTCCACCCAACAACAGAATACACATTCTATTCAACAACACATGGAACATTCTCCAAGATAGACCATATGATAGGCTACAAACTAAGTCTCAATAAATTTAAGAAAATCAAAATTATATCAAGCACTCTCTAAGACCACAGTGGAATAAAACTGGAAATTAACTCCAAAAGGAACCATCAAAATACACAGAAATTAAATAATCTGTTACTGAATAATTATTGAGTCAACAGTGAAATCAAGATGGAAATTAAAAAATTCTTTGGACTGAATGATAATAGTGACACAACCTATCAAAACCTCTGGGATACAGCAGAAGCAATGGTAAGAGGAAAGTTCATAGCCTTAGATGCCTCCATAAAAAAGGCTGAAAGAGTACAAATAGACAATCTAAGGTCACACCTCAGGGAACTAGAGAAACAGGAACAATTCAAACCCAAACCCAGGAAAAGAAAAAGAAATAACAAAAATCAGAGCATAACTAAATGAAACTGAAACTAAAACTACAAAAGATAAATGAAACAAAAGGCTGGTTCTTTGAAACAATAAACAAAATGGAATGGATAGACCATTAGTGAGATTAACCATGAAAAGAAGAGAAAAGATCCAAATAAGCTCAATTAGTATAGAAACTGGAGATATTATAACAGATACCACAGAAATACAAAAGATCATTCAAGGCTACTATGAACACCATTATGCACACAAACTAGAAAACCTAGAGGAAATGAACAAATTCGTGGAAATATACAACCCTCCTAGATTAAACCAGGAAGAACTAGAAACTCTGAAAAGACCAATAACATGCTGTGACATGGAAATGGCAATTTTTAAAAACTGCCAATAAAAAAAGCCCAAGACCAGATGCATTCACAGCCAAATTCTATCAGACATTCAAATAAGAATTGGTAAAATTCCTACTGAAACTATGCCAAAAGATAGAGAAAAATGGAATCCTCCCTAAATTATTCTATGAAGCCAGTGTCACCCATAAACCAAAACCAGGATAAGACATAACAAAAAAAGAAAACTACAGGCCAATATCTTTGATAAACACAAACGCAAAAATCCTCAACTAAGTACTACCTAACCGAATCCAACAGCATATCAAAAAGATAATTCACCATGATCAAGTGGGTTTCATACCAGGGAATCAGGGATGGTTTAACATAAACAAATCAATAAGTGTGATAAACCACATAAACAGAATTTAAAAACAAAAATCACACGGTCATCTCAAAAGACACAGAAAAAGCATTTGACAAAATCCAGCATTCCTTTATGATTAAAACTCTCAGCACAGTAAGCATAGAATAAACATACCTTAAGCTAGTAAAAGCCATCTATGACAAACCCACAGACATCATGCTAAACAGGAAAAAGTTGAAAGTATTCCCCCTGAGAACTGGAACAAGACAAGGTGCCCAGTTTCACCACTTCTATTCAACATACTACTGGAAGCCCTAACCAGAGAAGTCAGATAAGAGAAAAAAAATAAAGGGCATCCAAATGGGAAAGGAGAAAGTCAAACTGTCCCTATTCACTGATGATATAATTCTATACCTAGAAAACCCTAAAGACTCATCCAAAAATCTTCTAGATCTGATAAATGACTTAAGTTTCAGAATACAAAATCAATATACAAAAATCAGTAGCACTACTATACACAAACCGTTACCAAGTTGAGAATCAAAACTCAATATCTCCCATAATACTTGCAAAAAAAAAAATACTTAACAATATACCTAACCAAAAAGTTCTCTACCAAAAAAACTACAAAACACTGCTGAAAGAAATTATAGATGATACAAAAAAATGGAAACACAATCCATGCTCATGGATGGGTAGAATCAATGTTGTGAAAATGACCATACAGCCAAAAGGAAACTACTAATTCAATGCAATTCCCATTAAAATACATTCATCATTCTTCACAGAACTAGAAGAAACAATCCTAAAATGCATAAGGCACCTAAAAAGACCCCAGATAGCCAAAGCAAGACTAAGCAAAAAGAACAAATCTGGAGGCATCACATTAACTGATTTTAAAGTACACAATAAGGCTGTAATTACCAAAACAGCATGGTGCTGGTATAAAACAAAATATGTAGTCCAGTGGAACAGAATAGAGAACACAGAAATAAAGCTAAATATTTACAGCCAACTCATCTTTGACAAAGCAAAGAAAAACGTACTATGGGGAAAGGACATCCTATTCAAAAAAATGGTGCCAGCCACATGTAGAAGAATGAAACTGGATCCTCCTCTCTCACCTTACACAAAAATCAATGCAAGATGAATCAAAGACTTAAATCTAAGACCTGAAACCATAAAAATTCTAGAAGATAACCTCAGAAAAAGCTCTTCTAGACATTGTATTAGGCAAAGAGTTCATGACCATGAACCCAAAAGCAAATGCAACAAAAACAAAGATAAATAAGTGGACTTAACTAAAAAGCTTCTGCAGAGCATAAGAAATAATCAACAGGGTAAACTGACATCCCACTGAATGGAAGAAAATTTTTGCAATCTATATATATCTGACAAAGGACTAATATTCAGAATCTACAAAGATCTCAAATCAGCAAGAAAAAAAAATCTTACCAAAATGTGGGCTAAGGACATGAATAGACAATTCTCAAAAAAAAAAAAATACATATATATACATATATACATACATATATACATATACACACATTACACACATTACACACACATACACATATATATGCATATATACATATATACACACACACACACACACACACACACACACACACACATATATATATATATGGCCAACAAACATATTTAAAAATGCTCAACATCACTAATGATTAGGGAAATGCAAATCTAAACCACAATGTGACACAACGTTATTCTTGCAAGAATGGCCATAATTTAAAAATCAAAAAATAATAGATACTGTCAGGGATGTGATGAAAAGGGAGTAATTTTACACTGCTGATAGAAATGTAAACTAGTACAACCACTATGGAAAACAGTATGGAGATTTCTTAAAGTACTACAAGCAGATCTACCATTTGATCCAACAATCCCACTACTGGGTAACCACCCAGAGGAAAATAAGTCATTATATGAAAAAGATACTTGCACACATATGTTTACAGAAGCACAATTCACAATTGCAAAAATATAGAACTAGCCACAATTCCCATTGATCAATGAGTAAATAAAGAAAATGTGGTGTGTATACACCATAGAATACTACTCAGCCATAAAAAGCAACAAAATAATAGCATTTTTAGCAACATGGATGGAGGTGGAGACCATTATTCTAACTGCAGTAACTCAGGAATGTAAAACCAAACATGGTATGTTCTCACTTATAAGTGGGAGCTAAGCTATGAGGACACAAAGGCATAAGAATAATACAATAAACTTTGGGGACACTGAGGGAAGGATGGGAGGAAGGTGAAGGATAAAAGACTGCCCATTCGGTACAGTTTACACTGTTCAGGTGGTGGGTGCATCAAAATCTCACTAAAGAACTTATCCCCGTAACCAAACACTACCTGTTGCCTAAGAACTATTGAAATAATAATTTAAAAATAGCCATTGTGACTGGTGTGACATGGTATCTCATTATGGTTTTGATTCACATTTCTCTAATGATCTGTGATGTTGAACTTCTTTTCATATTATCATTGGCTGCATGTATGCCTTCTTTCGAAAGTATTTGTTCATATCATATGCCCACTTTTTAATAAGTTTGGTTTTTAATAAATTTTTCTTTATAAATGCTAGATACTAGACTTTTGTCAGATGCATAATTTGCAATAATTTTTTTACCATTCTGTAGGTTGTATGCTCAGTCTGTTGATTGTTTTTCTGTGCAGAAGGTCTTTAGTTTAATAAGACCCCATTTGTCAATTTTTGCTTTTGTTTCAATTGCTCTTGGTGTCTTTGTCATATTTGCCTGTAGCTATATGTAGAATGATATTGCATAGGTTGTCTTCCAGGGTTCTTATAATTTTGATTTTCCATTTAAGTCTTTACTATATCTTAATTTTTGTATATGGTGTAAGGATAGGGTCAAGTTTCAATCTTCTGCATATAGCTACCCAGTTATCCCAGCACATTTATTAAAAGGGATTACTTTCCCCACTGTTTGTTTTTGTTAGGTTTGTCAAAGATCAGACCATTGTAGATGTGGTCTTATTTCTGAGTTCTCTATTCTATGCCATTGATCTATGTGTCTGTTCTTTGTTCTTGCACTAGCACTATGCCGTTCTGTTTACTGTAGTCCTGTAGTATAATCTGAAGTTGAGTAGCATGGTATCTTCAGCTTTGTTCTTTTGGCTTAGGATTGCTTTGGCTATTTGCACTAATTTTTGGTTTCACATGAATTTTGAAATAGTTTTTTCTAGTTCTGTAAAGAATCTCAATGATAGTTTAATAGGAATAGCATTGAATCTATAAATTGTTTTGGCACCATAGTCATTTTAACAATATTGATTCTTCCTGTCCATTAGCATGGAATGTTTTCCATTTTTTTGTGTCATCTCTGACTTCTTTGAGCACTGTTTTGTAGTTCTCCTTGTAGGGGTCTTTCATTTATTTGGTTAGCTATATTCCTAGGTATTTTTAAAATAACAGTTGTGAGTGGGATTGCATTCCTAATTTGGCTCTTAGCTTGACTGTAGTTGTTTTATAGGAATGCTAGTAATTTTTGCATGTTAATTTTGTATTCAGAGACCTTGCTAAAATTTTTCAATTTTCTTATTTTCTTCACTGACTGACTAACTGGTCATTCAAATCATAATGTTTAATTCCTACATAATTGTGGGGTTTTGTGTGTGTGTGTGTGTGTGTGTGTGTGTGTAGACTCGCACACTGTCACTGAGGTGGGAGTGCAGTGGCACAGTCGTAACTCACTGCAACATCCACCTCCCAGGTCCAAGTGATTAACCTGTCTCAGCCTCCTGAGTAGCTGGGACTACAGGCATGAGCCACCATACCTGACTAGTTTTTGTATTTTTAGTAGAGACAGGGTTTCACCATGTTGGCCAGACTGGTCTTGAACTCCTGACCTCAGGTCATCCATCCTCCTTGACCTCCCAAAGTTCTGAGATTATGGGCGTGAGCCACTGTGCCCAGCCAAATTCCCATATATTTGTATAGTTCCCAGAATTCCTCTCATTGTTGATTTCTAGTTTTATTCCATCATGGTCAGAGAAGATATATAGAGAGAGATATAGATATATAGCTAGATATATAGAGATATGAAAGTAAAAAATCTAGACATTGAAATCTGTTAACATTAATGAAATCGAGCACAACAAATAAACAAAAAAAGATATCCCTTGGTCAAGGTTGAGAATAATTAATATTGTTCAAATGTCCATACTATCCAAAACAATCTACACATTCAATGAAATGTCTATTAATATTCCAATGGTATTTTTCTCAGACATAGAGAAAGCACTCCTAAAATTCATTGGGAACCACACAAAGACTCTGATTACTTAAAGCTATCTAATGCAAGAGATATTAAGTTGGAGTAATCACAGTTTCTTATCTCAAATGGTATTACAAATATTAATAGTAATCAAACAACATGGTAGTGGCATAAAGCCAAGTACACAGTCCAATGGAATAGAATACAGAGCTCAGAAATAAACCCATGCATATGCAGCCAATGATTCTTTGACTAAGTTGCCACACATGGGGAAAGGATAGTCTCTTCAATAAATCATGCTAGGAAAATGAGATACCATGTGCCAAATAATGGAACTGGACCTTACCTTAAACTATACATAAACTCAAAATCAATTCAAGACTTAAACATAAAACCTTAAACTTTAAATATCCTACCAGAAAACATGAATCAGGAAAAGCTCTTGACATTGGTCTTTACAATGTTTTAGATAGGACAACAAAAGTATAGGTAACAAAAGCAAAAATAAACAAGTGGGACCACATCGAACTAAAAAGTTTCTGCATAGCACAAAAATAATCAATGACATAAAAAGGCAACCTACAGAATGAGAGAAAATATTTGCAAATCATGTATCTAATAAGGGGTTAATATCTAATATACATAAGGAAACTCAATTCAATGACAAGCAAACTAATAACCCAATTCAAAAAAATGGGTAAAGAACCTGAATAGACATTTTGTCAAAGACATACCAATGGCCAACAACTGCATGAACAGATGCTCAACATCACTAATAAGGGAAATGCAAATTAAAATCATCATGAGATATATCTTTCTGCCTACTAAGGCTATCATAAAAAAGATAAAAGATAACAACTGTTATTCAGGTTGTGCAGAAAAGGGAACCCTTGTGCACTTCTGGTGGGAATGTAAAATGGTGCAGCCACTGTGGAAAACAATATGGATGTTGCTCACAAAATTAAAAATAGAACTAATATATGATACAGCACTCCCACTTCTGGGTGTATGTCGAAAAGAAATTATATCTATAAGAGATATCTGAACTCTCATGGTCAAGGCAGCATTTCTTAAAATAGCCAAGATATGCAAAACCCTTGTTTTCTTCATTAGATGAAATAAATGTGAGCTGTATATAGAAATACACATACATACACATCTGAATATTAATCAGCCTTAAGAAGAAAAGAAATCCTGCCATTTGAGACAACCTGAATAAAACTGAAGGTCATTAAGTGAAATGAAATAAGCCAGTCACAGAAAGACAAATGCTGCATTATTCCATTCATATGAGCTATCTAAAATAGTCATACCATAGAAGCAGAAAGTAGAATGCTGGTTGCCAGAGGCTGGTGGCAGGGAGAAGTGGAATTTTTTTCAATGGGTAAAAATATCTCAGTTATGCAAGATGAAAAAGTTCTAGGTATCTCCTGATAGCTAGATATAACATTGATCTTATACTCAGCAATACTGTATCATACATTTAAAAATTTGTTAACAGAATTTATCTTATGTACTTTTAGCATATTAAAAATCTACCAACTATGTTGCTATTTTTTCCATGAATACAAGACTAGTATATGTGTTAATGGAACAATATTTTAAGTTAGTTTTTCAGTAGCTGCCAGGAAATAGATAACATTCAATGTATCTTATTAACAAAATTAAATGTTTTCATTCCTAACCTGAAAAAGGGCATATTAAAAATGGGAACAACAATATGTTTCATGGAGAAGTATGACTAGAATTACCTTCTCCAAAATCAAGAATAGGCAAAGTAGCACTCTGCAAATGCTAAATGCTAGTTATTTTTCTTTCCTTAGTCACCACTCCCTTTTAAAGGAATATTTACCATGATTATCATACAGCAAAAAAAAAAAAAGACAAAAAACAAAAAGCAAAAAGAATTGAAGGTATGTTTAGCAAAATAAGATACAGAAAAACCCACTTTTACTTATGACACGAATATATACTCAGAAAATCCAAAGAAGTAAACCAAAAAATTGCCAGCAGTAGTGAATGAGTTCATCAGAGTTGTGGAAGGAAGTAAATCTACAAAAACAAATTGAATATATCCCTATATATGAATAATACAGAAAATACAATGAATAACCCCAAAAAGAAAGGAAATCCCTTCACAATAGTTAATAGAAACAGTAAGTACTTGTGCATAAATTAAGTATGTGAAATGAAGGAAATCGAGACCCTAATGGGTAAAAAAAGGAAAATTTAAATAGAGAAATATGCCTTTCTCATTGTCAGAATGATTAAATAAAGTACTTTAAATTCACAAACACATACTAGAAACCACACCTGTCAGAATTATGTGATAGTATAACTAAATGAAGGAAACTCATCAGTGGAATAAAACATTCAGAAATTGATTCAAAGTATTATAAGAACTAAAGCTACTGAAAATGTATGCAATGAAGATAAAAATCATTAATAAATGGAGAAAAGAATCATTAACAAATGTTTTGTCTGCTAGTTATGTATATGGTAATCAATAAATAAGCAACTGAGATCTATACCTTATGCAGTACACATGCAACGAATTCCAGAAACATGCATAGCTTTTATGACAAAGTGTATTTTGTTAAACTGTAAGGTTAAATTATTTTTAAAAATTGAAATTCAGTCAGTGGCAGGAGAGGTCAAACAAAGTTAGTATCTGAGAATTAAATGTGTTCACTACATTAATGTAAGACATATTCAATTAAAGGCAGTGGGAAAGAAATCCAGCCAGGCAGAACAATGTCTAAGAATTTGGGGATAGGAAATCGCAGTCTAGGTAAGCAGTCAGTGTTAGGGAAGTCCAGGAAACCAGTAAGGTGTTGGTGATCTGGTGGACAGGTAAAAACCAGCAATGTTAGCAGCAAGGGAGACAGATGTTATTGGGATAGGAATTTGATGTCTGGGATTAAGGCATCAGGTGCTCTAGTCCCAGTTGCTCATCCTGGGATTCAGAATCAGAACTCAACTTCCTAAAAGAACAGAGGAGAAAAAGGCAAAGTCCCAGTCTTAGAAGAATCAGGGTACTAGGTATATTATCAAAGGAGTGGCTTTGTCATAGAATTGCTGTGCAGGGTATAAAGACAGTTACAGGAATGAAGTACAGAGCAAGTTAGTAGAAAATGGATTAATCCAGCTGAGGCTTAGTGTATGAATAAAGGTTAAGTGCTATTAGCTATGAGAATTTAAAGATTCTGGGGATATTAAACCAGTTGCAAGAGAGATTCAGTCTTGCACCTGGTTCACTTGATATTTTACTGTGAAATATCATATTTATTCCAGCTGTGGAAAAGAGATACATTTTTTGACTTTTCAAGAAATGGAATATATAATCACATGCAAGATAAATATATTCAAATGTCTTTAAAAAAAAAAAAAAGGCCGCATTCATTTGAAATGTAATCAAATGAATACCAAAAAGAAATGAATATCATCATTGGAAAAATCATGATAAAAATGTAACTGATATAGGCTAATTACTCAACCTGAATTAAAAAATGCACATATATCAGTCTAATATAGATTGTACTTGATAAGTTAATAAAGGTGAATATGCAGTTTATATAAAAGACACTGAAAGAGAAAATAAGATAAACTCTCAATAGCAATTAAATGAATACAAATTAAAGCAACTCAAATGTTCCATTTTTTATCTACCGAACTATCAAAACACAGTGTATGAATTCACTTCCTAGTGGGAATTTGGGAGAATGTGTGTACTTATATATTGCTAATGGTATTGTAAATTGATTTCATTTTACAGAAGCATAATTTCACACTATATAAAACGAATAAATATACCATTCATAATAGTTCTTCTAATAATTTCACTATGGAGATCATACTCCCCAGGAAATAACCAAAGGGGGCAAAAAGTGATTTGTATTTCAATTCCATGGCAGTTTTCTAAACAATTATTTTTAAAAAATAGAAAATAGTCCAAATGCCTTGTATTGTTGACTTAGTAACTGTATTAGTCCATTCTCATACTGCAATAAAGAAATACCCAAGACTGGGTAATTTACAAAGGAAAGAGGTATAATTAACTCACAGTTTCACATGGCTGGAGAGGCCTCAGGAAGCTCACAATTGTGGTTGAAGGGGAAGTAGTCACTTTCTTCACAAAGTGGCAGGAGAGAGAAATGTGAAGAAAGTGAAGGGGGAAGAGCACCTTAGAAAACCATGAGAACTCCCTCACTATCATGAGCACAGCATGCAGGAGACAGATACTATGATCCAATCGCTTACCACTGGGTCCCTCCCTCAATACATGGAGATTACGAGGATTACAATTCAACATGAGATTTGGAAGGAGACACAGCCAAACCATATCAATAACAAAGGCTTTCTATAGACATTAAAAGTAGCAGGTATGAGGAATGTGATTTTATATGCAATGTATATATAACACTGATGTGAAAAAATTAGCAGAAAATAATAACTACACAACAATACAGCTATGTTAATAAGTATAAGATGATATGCAGGTATAGTTTTCTATTTCTTCTGTCAGTTTTGATAAATTATTTTTCTAGGAATTTCCTAGGAAATATTCCTAGGAATATTTCCATCTAAATATTCAAATTTACTGTTACACAACCAAGAATGGATGTGACCATGTTTCTTCCTATCTTTGGATACCCCACCAGACATTTATTCTAATGAAAAACTTTTTTAAGTTCAGAGGTACTCGTGCAGATTTGTTACATAGGTAAACTTGTACCATGGGGGTTTGTATACAGATTCATCACCCAGGTATTAAGTCTAGTGCCCATTCATTATTTCTCTTAATCTTCTCCTTTCTCCCACCCTCCACTCTCTGACAGGACCCAGTGTGTGTTGTTTCTATGTGTCCATGTGTTCTCATCATTTAGCTCCCATTTATAAGTGAGAACATGTAGTATTTCGTTTTCTGTTCCTGCATTAGTTTGCTAAGACTAATGGCCTCCAGCTCCATCCACATCGCTGCAAAGAATATAATCTCACTTTTTTTATGGCTGCATACTGTCCAATGGTGTATACGTACCACATTTTCTTTATCCAGTCTATCATTGATTAGCATTTAGGTTCATTTCATGTCTTTGCTATTGTAAGTAGTGCTGCAATGAACATGTACATGTATCTTTATAATAGAATAATATCTATTCCATTGGGTATATACCCAGTAATAGGATGGCTGGGTAGAATGGTAGTTATGTTTTTAGATCTTTGAGGAATTGTCATACTGTCTTCCACAATGGTTGACTTTTTAATAATAGCCATTCTGACTGGTGTGAGATAGTATCTCATTGTGGTTCTGATTTGTATTTCTCTAATGATTGGTGATACTGGGCTTTTTTCTGATTGTTGGCTGCATCTATGTCTTCTTTTGTAAAGTGTCTGTTCCTGTCTTTTGTCTACTTTTTAATGGTGGTATTTTCTTTTCTTATAAATTTAAGTTCCTTAGAGATTCTGGATATATAACCTTTGTCAGATATAGAGTTTGCAAAATTTTTCCCATTCTATAGAATGTCTGTTTACTCTGTTGACAGTTTTCTTTGCTGTGCAGTAGCTCTTTAATTAGAACCCACTTGTCAATTTTTGCTTTTGTTGCAATTACTTTTGGTGTCTTCATCATGAAATCTTCGTCAGTTCCTATGTCTTGAATGGTATGGTCTATGGTTGTCTTCCAGGACTTTTATAGTTTTGCATTTTCCATTTAAGTCTTTAGTCCATCTTGGGTTTATTTTTGTTTATGGTGTAAGGAAAGGGTCCAGTTTTTTTCTGTTTTTTTTTTTGTTGTTGTTGTTGTTGTTGTTTTAACAACATAAGCAGTAATTGTTCACCAGTTAAGACAGTTATTTCAAAAATGACAGTACAGCTCATTGCATTCAAGTTAGCACACCATTCTACAGTTTGCAAGTGTAGATGTTGTATCTATAGTTTTCTATGTATGAGTACAGGTGACTATTTTAAACTTCAAGAGTAGAAATAGTTGAGCATCTATATATTTAAATACATAATTTAAATGTTCCTTCTTTTCTCCCTTACAGTACATTTAGGACTATATGCATAGTCCTAAATAAAAAAAGTTATATTATCTGTGCGTTACATTGCACCATATTAAGGGTAAATTACAAAATATATTTATATTTTAAAATATTTTAACTGAATATTTAAAAGAAAGACTTTCTCAGTATGAGCACTTCTGTAGGAATTGCAAATAATTTAAAATGTTAAAGTGGCTTTAACACTCCTTGGTACTAAAATCTGAACCCCGATAAGCATCACAAAAGAAATAACAGACGACCAGTTAAATCTTGTTTTTCAGTTGTAAATGCCAAGGCATTTTTCATCCCTTTGAAACTCACAAACCAGGTGACCTAGTACTAGTATGCCAATTCCAAGAATATAAAAAACTATTTCAAAAGGCTCACACAGTAGTAGATAGGTCAAGTGATCCATCTGGTGCCAAATGCTTTGGCTTTTGTTTGCCACCAATCTAAAGGTTATAATCTTTGCATAAATTGGCTTCCAGCGGCAAGAAAATCTGGCCAAATAGAGTTAAACAAAAAACAGAAATCTGTTTGCCTTTCAATGTACATTGCTTTCACGCAAATGTCTCTGATTATTCTAGGCCTTATGAAGTTTACATTTTCTAATGCTTATAGCCTTTAAAATCTGTACCTGAAAATCTAATTTTTGTGCTCTCAAGGCAGTATTGCATAGTAACTGAAAGAGCAGGGCTCTTAGAATAGACTGTCTAGCCTTAGTTTCAATTTATTCTACTTATTAGGTATGTGATTTTTGACAAGTTACTTAACCTTACTATGCCTCAACTTCCTTATTTGGAAAATAGAGATGATAATATTATCTACTCCACATGGGTTGTCGTGAGAATACAAGCTAATATGCATAAAGTGCTTAGAATAGTGCTTGTTTTTATTAGGTAGTGTTTCTTAGTCCCTTTCATCTATTCCTAGTGCAGCAAAGAATATATATTGTGCATACAAAGTATAAGTTAATACGACTTTGTGGTAAAAAGTTTGACTGTAGAACTGAACAAAAGGAAATGGCTTACCTACAGACCAAATGCATAAGCCTTGAACACATTAGCATGAGCCCTAGCTCAAAGCTTTCTAAAATGTGTTCAGAAGACAGTTCATCATACATTTATTGAGGATCTATTATATGTTTAGCACTATGCTAAACACTAGAGATACAGCAATAAATAGAACAAATGAGTTCTCTTCCTTCTTCACAATGGAAGAGAGAAATAAGTAAGCAAACATTTTAAATGTAACCTTAATTTTTTGTGATAAGGATATAAAAAGATTAAGAAAAAATAATTTCCCTAAATTCTAGAGGAGGTGGAAAAAGCCAGTACGCTTTGAGGACCCAGTCTTCAGAAAAGAAACAGTGAGGGTGGCATGTAAGTTGGATGAAGGCTGATTATCGTACATTTTCCAGAGAGCTAAATATTGCCAAGAGGATCACTTGTTAAGAGAAAAGGTTTTGGAAGGAAGGTAAGCATGAGAGGGAGCAAACAAGATGGAAAAATGTTTTACAATGAGAGACATCATTCCCTTCTACGGCCCTGCAAATATTTAGTAAAACTTAAAAAATGTACCATGTGCTTGATGTGATTTTATTTTTTGTAGAATACATTCAAGAAGAGTCGTTTGGTTTTCACATTTAGTACGAAGCAAAACCCAAGAATCTGTGTGGACCCCAAAATGGAGACAATAGCAAACATTAGGAAGTAAAATTGGGAATTTACAGACATCATAGGGAGGGCACTGAAGTGACACAAGTTATAAAATTGGAGATTTGAGCCAACTTTAAATTTCTGAGAGAAAGGTACCAGATATGACTACAAGATGCTATGGAACAGAAAAGGAGACAATGTTACCCAACACATGAAGATGAAGGGTAAAGAAATGCAGTCTGGAAGGGTTGATAATCGAGCTAAATCTTTTTTTTTTTTTTTTTTGAGACGGAGTTTCGCTCTTGTTACCCAGGCTGGACTGCAATGGCGCGATCTCGGCTCACCGCTACCTCCGCCTCCTGGGTTCAGGCAATTCTCTTGCCTCAGCCTCCTGAGTAGCTGGGATTACAGACACGCGCCACCATGCCCAGCAAATTTTTTGTACTTTTAGTAGAGACGGGGTTTCACCATGTTGACCAGGATGGTCTCGATCTCTTGACCTCGTGATCCTCCCGCCTCGGCCTCCCAAAGTGCTGGGAGTACAGGCTTGAGTCACCGCGCCCGGCCTTAAATCTTATACAATGAATGGATTAATCAAAGTTGCAGCATAAGAACAATCCAAGCATAAAGAGAAGTGTGAGTTACAGCTCAGAAACCTAAAACGCACTGTGTTTCAGGAATTAAAAGTAGCTTAGTCTTGACAGAGCTTAAAATGCAAAACAGAGAATTGTGTAGAATGAGGTTGAGAAGTCAAGTGGACACCAGATCATGCAGAGCTTTGTAACCTATAGTAAGAAACACAATCTTTATCCTAAGTATAACAGTAATGAGTAAATACATGCTGAGGAAAAACACATACATTACCTATACTAGCAAAGAAGGTATTTTCTTGGGGAAGTCGGAGCAGCACTAGTTTTTTGTTTTTGTTTTTGTTTTTGTTTTTTTTGGTGAGACAGTCTTGCCCTGTTACCAGACAGTTGCAGTGGTGTGATCTCGGCTCACTGCAACCTCCACCTCCCACGTTCAAACAATTCTCCTGTCTCAGCCTCCCGACTAGCCGGGACCACAGGCATGCGCCACCACACCCAGCTAATTTTTTTTTTTTTTTTTTTTTTTTTTTTTTTTTTTTTTTTTAGTAGAGACAGGGTTTCACCATGGTCTTAATATCTTGACCTCACGATCTGCCCACCTTGGCTTCCCAAAGTGCTGGGATTACAGGCTTGAGAGCACCACTAGTCTTAACCTGAGGCAGGCTCAAGTGCAATTTAGAATTGCTGCTGTCCTACAGAACATCTAAGGAATTCCTAACAGGATTACAAAAGATTAAAGGGCCTGTGAATGTGGATTTTAATAATAGTTTAAAACTCCATAATGTGGGCTTGGGTGTCAATTCCCCCTTCCCTATTTTGAAGAAAGCACACTATTTTAAATGTTATTTTAATCATAATAATCTTGGAACATTTTACATCCTTTCAGTATTCCATGTTCTTCCTTGGCAAGAACATCACATTTACTGAAAAATTAAAGTCCGGAAATCCCTCTGTGAACAGCACATTGACTTTATGTAGCACACATTACTGACAGTTCCTCATGGCACTTTTATGATTTTTCTAGATTCCTATGACAATGTGAGCACTCACAGATACAAAGACATTTTATATCTTCAGAATTCACTTCTGGGATTACAGCAGCAAAAGCTGACAGCCAATATCTCCGATTCATTCCAATTCATGTTAAAGATTATTATAACAAATTATAACAAATTCACATATGTATGTGTTCCCACAACACTTACTGTGTATCATCATTTTAAGCATTGTATAATACTTTGGTGTAGGTGTTCCATTATGACCTTTGTAAGAGCAAGGACCATATATTTGTCATCTTTGTAACCCACAATACCTGACATAGTACCTATAGGTACTAATAAATGTTTATTAATTGACTGATTGATTAAATAAATGGAGAAAAGTTTTGGTGAAACCATATTTCTATTCTAAAATCCCATACGTTCTATTTAAATATGGCTTTTAAAATACTTTGCTTTGAAAGAGATGGTAGCTCATTTAGAAACTATTTTTGCTAATAGAAGAAAATTGTGTAACTATAAAGATTTTCAAAAGACAAGTGGATTCTGAAAGCAGATGTATTTGATTTTGTGTGATGGTTGCTAAGGGAACACTTAAATGTAAATTTCATTTTACCTAACATTCAGTTAAAATATTGATCAGAAGAGAGAGAAGATGCTTCAAGCCAAATAATAAAGTGACTGAGAAACTTCTTTCTTATTGGAAAAAAGGATTATATTTTATGTCATCAATCTCTCTATTTCAGCCACTGTGCATAAATGTAGACAGGAAAGCAAGGAACCAGAGAGGAGATGCTGTCCTTCTCTTATTCTCTGATAGTTTCTGTCTCATGCTATGATTCAGAACATTAGAAATGACAAAATATCTAAATACCAGCAATTTAATTTACTTAGCATATAGCAATCTATATTTCAACTTAAAACTCACACCTGATGGTCAATCTCCCCTAGTTATTAAGGGTGAGGTACCTTAATATGTGTTCTCACAGTACACAGAATGCCTCTGGTCAGAGCATCTATCAAACTGTACTATAATTTCTCCATTACTTCTGAGTTCTCTTTAATCTAAACATGGGGAGGTCAAAGGCCATTCCTTAATCATGACTGTATCCCTAGCACCTGACCCAGTGACCTACTTCCCATTTCAGCCTCTTCTCTCATTCCCTTCACATTCTACATTCAAAATGGGACTGGAAAACTGAGTTTCTACAAAGGAAACATTTTTCTCCTACTTCTGCACCTTTTCACACACTGTTCTCTCTATCCTGAGCCCTTAAGCCCCATTATTCTCATTCTCAGACCTCAGTTTATGAATCACTTGCTCCCAGACTTCCCTAATTCTCCATGTCTAGGTGAAGAGCCCCTCTTATATATCGTAGGTCTACCCTAACATGGCAGTCACCTCCTGGTGTTGTAATTATTAATTTCATGGAAGTAGGGACCTCATCTTATCCCTAACACTTAGCACTTAGGACCTACCACATCATATTAGCTTAATAAATGTTTGATGTCTGCATAAAAAATAAATGCTTACTGCAGACAAAGAAATCTGACAGGTGTAGGGTGATACAGGGATGCATATGACACGATTCTTGCTTGCAACATCAGGAAAGATCCGAACAAATGCATAATTAACGCCAACACAAGGCAGACTGTAATGAGTGCTACAATTAAGGCAAACATGTACTCTGGATTTTCTAGAACTGCCTTGATTTCAAATAATCTATCACATTGTTCATATAAGTATACTTAGAGCTGTCGAAGCATGTGTCCTGATTGTACAGTTCAGCAAATGCAGTCACTGTAGTTATAACTAAAATATAAGCAAAACGCTAGAGAGGGTGTAGAAGACGGAAAGATGGGTACTGAAGAAAACTTATTAGAGGAAGTGCAATCTGCATTGGGCTTTAAATATAAAGAGGAACAGGCAGAAATGGGTGGATGGGAGACAGATTTCAGGGGAAGGAAACAGTCTGAGCAAAACCTCTGAGGCAGGAAGATGAAGCAGCAGCCATGGTATGATGAATAAACCAGCATAACTAGAGTAGGAATCAAGAGGCTTAACACATAGAAAACATGAGAAATTCCCAATCTTGGATTAGTTGTAAGTAGGTAGTTATCTTTCTCACAGGGGAGCTAAATTGATTGCCTACATAAGAAAGACTGCAGGGGCTACGACAGGCATTAAGGTGCCACAGCCTTAAAAATTTATTGAGGACGGGGAGAATTTTTAATCCTAAGAAGAGTAAGAAAGAAGCCTAGTGAGGAGGAAGGATCAGAAGAATACTTATTTTTAAATTTACCTTAATCATATATCTTTAATGGTAAAGTACAACTATTTAATAATGAATTCTATATTGGCATGGAATACTATTGAATAGAACATGCTAATCTTTTTTTAGTTAAGCCTGACTATAGAATGTATCATTTAACCAAAAATCAGGCAAAACATCTAAGAATAGGGTTGAGTCCTAACAAAATATCACGATAGAAACATCATGATACCTAAATCCAATTTCTCTCTACATAGCTGTACATCCACAACATTTAAATCATGCTTTTAAGCTTATTGATGGATAGCAATACAATTCTTGCTTAATTGCTTCATGGGTTTCTACAGACAGTACCTAATTTACTCGAATGACTGCTTTTGAATCTATGGTACTATATGCAGTTAATTTTTATGTAGTTCATATCCTAGCAAAGAAAGTATTTTGGACCTGTTCAGTTAGCCATATCCCTAACTCCTGGGGATGTTTGAAAAAGTGCTATTTGCTTTTGCTGTTCTAGATTCAGTGGTAGACATGGACTGTTTCTTCAGGACACCGAAAACCTGAGTGGAAGCACATGATGGAAAAACTAGGTAGTTCCCTAATCATCCAGCTCCAGGTCTTCCTAGTGTACTGTCCTTAATTGATTTGCTCTAGGTATTTATTTCATCAGATAAGCACAAATTCAAATATAGGCATAAAACTCTCCAAAGAAAGTAATAATTGTTTTTTAGTTATCCACATGTTTACACTAGACCCTTAGCTGGAAGAGGCCTGCTGACAAATTAATTCGAACCTTTCGTTTTTAGGGAAAAAGAAACTAAAACTTAGACAAGATAAGGAACTTCCCCATGGCCACCCATATGATTGCACAGGTTATTCACTGCATATACCCAATAAGAATAGAATACCCCTTGAGTTGTGCAGCACATAACCTGTGTAATCATATGGGTAGTCCTGTTATGCCCTTGGTCATAGCACTAGATAACTGCAGAACCAGGATAATATGGTCTCACGGTTATGCACTGAGGCTTGGGAGTCAGTCTGCCTGAGTTCAAAGCCGAACTCTGCACTTAATAGCTGTGCTGACTTATGCAAGAAGCCACATCATTTTAAGCCTCAGTTCCTATATATTTAAAATGAGGATGATGGCATTACCTTATTAGGGTTGTTGTATTAAATACATAGTAAATGCCTAATAAACACTAACTTCTTGTTACTATTATTATCCAAACTAAAGCACAGATCTCCTAACTTCCACTCATTATTCCTTCCACAGTCTTCCTCTATATGAGTATATAGAAACTTACCATATAAAAAGTATTAATTAGTTATGCAATGATTTCCAATACTCTTTCATTTGGCATCCCTAACAATAAAAATAAAAACCATTTGTTGGGTATGTGTGCAAGGCCCAGTGCTCATTTATATTACAATTACAAATGAGGAAACGAAGTTCATTAAGATTAAATAACCTAATTAGGACCTCTCTGATACTAAATGGAAACATCAGAATTCAAACCCAAGTCCATTTGACTGCAGAGTCCATGTTTCTAATCACTGTTTCTTCAGTATGATGAAAGCATTCGAGTGCTGTCCCATAGCTCATTACACTGACCTTTGACCTAGCCCTCTCCATTCCTAGACCTTGACTAACGTGCTCACCCACCCGGCACCCAGTCCAGCTCTAAGAAAGATATACAGCAACCCATTTCCTTTGCTATATTATTCAGTAACAAATGATAGAATCTCAATCTGCAGTGTTAGACACGGGCTACCGTAAAGGGCAAATATTTCTTAGTTGATAATTTCCTATTCCTTTAATCCTTCTTGTGCTCTTTTGCTGTTTAATGTTTTGAAAAATTAAATAGTTTAATTTCCAGTGTTGATTTATTAAACCAAAACTGCCAGGAACATCTTAACTGAGTGTTTTTGAGCTAATATTTTCTCCATAGCAGGTAATGATACTGCTGGAGCAAAAAAGAGCCAGGGATTTGGGAAGAGTGTGGCAAGGGAGAAAAATCTCTGTGTATTTCTTTCTTCTCTTTACTTTGGAGAAAAAGTTAGAGCCACAGTTTTAAGTCAGAAGTATTACTGAGAAGCTCTGATAAAAGGAAAGCAAAAAATAAATCACATATTTACTGATCATTTGACTCAGTAGCTTCTCCAGGTTTAATCTTAGTAGTAGTGAAGCCTGAATGAAAACTCAAATGAACAGAGATATATAAAATACATAGTGTATATTTGTGTATTATACATAAATGTTGCCAGCTAAAATACAAATTTTTATGTATGTTTTTGTGGGGTGTCGTTATCAGTGATCAATGGATTCTGGTCATTATAAATAGATGTTTAAAAATACTGTAAAAATCATTAGAGATATAATTTAAGTGTTTTCCTTGATTTTTGTAGATTTCAACTGACTTGCACTTACTAGATCAATTTATGTTTCCTGTTGTTGTTTTCTCTAAAATATAGCACCACTAAAATATAGCAACCATGAAAAGTCAATTGTAATGAAAATTCAATTTTCTCATAATTGTGAGATTATATGTTTTCTATAAACAGGATTAGCCCCTCCCTCTAGGCTAGAGGTCACCACATTTTTTTCCACAAAGGATCCAATAGTAAATGTTTAGGCTTTGTGACCCATACAGTCTCTGTAGTAACTACTCAGTTCTGCCACTGTAGCAGGAAAGCAGCCATAGACGGTATATATAAAGGAATGAGCATGGCTGCGTTCCAACAAGACTTTATTTATGGACACTTAAATTTGAATTTTATGTAATTTTCACATGCCAAAAATATTCTTCATTTGATTTTTGTTTCAACCATTTAAATATGTAAAAATCATTCTGGGCTTACAGGCTGTGCAAAAATAGGCAGCAGGCTGAATTTGGCCTCTAGGCCATAGTTGTTAAACTCTGATCTAGGTATGGACCAAGCAGATCCTAAAAGTAGATGTTATTTATTTTTAAATAGACTTTTGATAGCAGTTTTAGGTTCACAGCAAAGTCAAGTGGAAAGCACAGTGATTTTCATGTATTCCCTACTCCCACATATGCATAGCCACCCCTCAAAAAGTAATATATATTATGACTTTGCCATTTATACTGTAGTGTAAGAAATAGATCATAGCGGGACTCAATAGGCGACATTAGCTTTCAGGGTAAGGCTAAGATTTGAAGAGTTACAAACCTCCACAAAAACTGTTCTAAATATAAGTAATCTTAACTTTGGCAGTTACAGAGAAAAAAAAAAAAAACTCTTGCAACTAGTATAAGATCTATGTTAATAAATACCTTTTGGTTCTAAAGATACACCATGAATAAATGTTTTTCAATCATGTTCCTTTTGTTTGATGCATATTAGAAAACTGATAGAGAAAAATCACCTTTGCTTTCTTATCTCATCAGCAGCTGCTCATGTTGGTATACTTAATTTAGCTTCCTAAAACAAGGGCCTCATCCTTCTGAGATGAGTCAAAAACTAGTTTAACCACTTCCCATAAATGCTGAGACATAGAACATAAAGAAATGACAGCCCCTCTCTGGAATTCTGGTTCAAACTGTTAACTTAGCAGTGACATTCATGCAACTATAATGATTTAAAAAAAAAAAAAAGTTCTGTGTATGTGGGTTTTTTTTGGTGGGGGCGGGGACAGAGTCTTGCTCTGTCGCCAGGCTGAAGCACAGTGGTGCAGTCTCGGCTCACTGCAACCCCCGCCTCCTGGGTTCAAGCGAAAAGCATCTAATTTTTATATGGGTCACTCTCACATGGATTTATGCTCCATGAGGGTAGGGATAGGGATCACGTGTGTTTTGCCCACTGTTGTATCCAAAAGGCCTGGCACAATGCCCGAAATACAGGTAGATCTCAATAAACAAGTCAGTATTATATGGTTAAGAGTGTACTTCTGAGTTAAACAGGTATGGATTTACATTCTGGCTCCATTTGACTTTGCAAGCTACAGAACTTCACTGAACTTCAGTTTTCTCATTTATAAGATGAGGATAATAGTGGATTGAAGTAAATTATATCTTACTTTACATAAAATATGACCATTAGCATATAGAAAGCATTACATAAATGCCAATTGTGATTCCCCTTCTTCCTCTTCTGTCTGCTCCTCTTCATCAATATCGTTTCTCCTCTTAGTTGTGCTTCATTTATCGATTCTCAGGTCAAAGATAACTTTGTTTCACTAGTCTAGCTGGGTGACCTATTGATATGCAGACACTACCCTTCAGCCTGACAAGGTTTTTCAGAGGTTTTAATCCATGACTTCATAAATAATGTTTCCTATAGGCTCAGTTAAAGTGACCAACTATCCTGGTTTGTTCAAGATTGAGGGAGTTCCCAGGACACAGGGCTTTCAGTGCTACAAGTGGAATAAGCAAACTGAGATGAGTCTTTCACCCTACCCTTAAGTTTCCTTTTCTGTCATTTTCGCATTGAGATGCCACTCTTAAGAAATCAACTTGCATTTGGGGTGGTTAGATGAGTAAGAGAAAAGGGAAGATTGGACTCAATGCCTCTGATGGAGACAAGGACAGAATGCCAAACAAGAGTGCCTGTTTTTCCTCCTTCCCCAAATAGAAGCCTGTAGCACTTCATACAATGGCTAATCAACTGCTTCTAGCATAGAGCAGAATTGGTATTTACATTCATCCCCCTCAAAAATGCTAATTGAAATTATTTGCAGCTAAAGGGAGTTTGAAAACTCCTTTCATTAAATAGACAAAGCCTAGGAAGGTGGTATTTTTCTCTCTTTTATTATTTTTTATTATAAGCTCTTGTTCCACAGATCAAGGAGCAGTCAGGTCTTTCACAGCTGGCTATTCTAACTTCTGAAGCTTTATTCATAACAAAATCCAAATATAAGCTTTATACTTGGTTTCTGAGAAAAAGAATTTTTGTTGATGAGGTCACCTCCACATAGCTAGAGGACTGCTTTTCTGCTGCATGCCATTCTTTATGACTTGTTTTGGAATGGGGATGGCCTCGAAGGAAGATGGAAGGTGTCTCTTATTGAAAGACCAATTACCTTTTTTCCTTTTGCCCAGAAGCTTTACAATTCCTGCAGAAACCCTCCAGAATTAACTGAAGAGTGTGGATTCCTCTTAAAGGAAATGTGAAAACCTGCTACAACCAAAGTTAACCAGGCAGCTCAAGAACTAGTTTTACAACAGAAATATTTTGCATAACATATTATAACAAGTACTAGTACTAATATTTATCCGAAGTTTATTGTATGCCAGGAAATTTGCCTACAATATCTCACTTAACCTTTTCATGAGCCTGGAAGGTAATGATGATTATTATCCTGATTTTGCAGTGGCAAAAACTGATGTTGTAAAAGGTTAATCAATCTGTTCAAAAGCATGTATCTAGTAGGCAGCCAAGATTAAATCTTAAATCTGAATGGTATAACTATAGAGGCTATACTCTTAAACAGAAAACTATGACACCTAGTCCCTTTATTTTTATTGGTGAAAACGGAAATGGAGGGAGAGATTATTGCAAGATAATGGAGGATGGGGAACATAATACACTCACAAAGTAATTTCAGAATCTGCCTTTTTTTTCTTAAGACAGAGTCTCCCTCTCTTGCCCAGGATGGAGTGCAGTGGTGCAGTCTCAGTTCACTGCAATCTTCCTCCTAGTTTCAAGTGATTCTCCTGTCTGTCTCCCGAGTAGCTGGGCCCACAGGTGCATGCCACCATGCCCAGCTAATTTTTGTATTTTTAGTAGAGACAGGGTTTCACCATGTTGGCCAGGATGGTCTCAACCTCTTGACCTTGTGATCGACCCGCCTCTGCCTCCCCAAGTGTTGGTATTACAGGCCACCGCGCCCAGCCTAAATCTGCTTTTTCACCTACTACCTAAAGGTCAATAATGACATCTGCGCAAACTACACCTCACAAGGCAGTTGTTGGTTCTTTAAGATAGACGCTGAGGTAACAAGGTTATATATTCAATGCAACACACATGAATTTTTCTGAAGAATCAGACACATGCCAGGATTCAATGAATTCTAAAAGTCTTTTAAATCCAATCTCTCAAGCTTGAATGTCTGTAGGACATGACTTGTTATTTAGTCTCGGTTTGAACACATCTAAGATGGGGAACTCATTACCATAAAGGATCACTGTTTAGTACATCCATGAGACAATTTATCTTTACACTTAGAGTTTTCATTCAGTGGGCTTGATTCAACTGTTTCAGGGCATGTAGATCAACTCAAATTTATCTACCAGGTCTCTGCAATTGTTTAACCCATGTAGCATTTACTATGTACCACATACTGTTTTAAGTAGTTTGCACGATGAGCAATTTAATCCTCGGAACAACCCTGTGAAGTAGATACAAGTGTCATTCACAACATTATAATTAAGATAACTGAAGTAACAAGAAGTTAAGTGGATTACCCAAGGTCACACAGCTAGGAAGTTCAGAGCTGACTTCAGAGTCTATACCTTTTACCACCTAGTTATATTGATCCTCAAATCTTTTCTTTACCAGCATTAACGGTGCTACTTCCTCTAAACTTTTTCATATGGAATGCCTTTGAGTTTCTTCATTGTATTGGTTTGCTTTCTTTGAAAATGTTTGGTTGACTGTGGCCCTTTTTGGTTGAGAATTAATTACTATACTACTCTAGACATGCTGATAGGGTAAAGAGACTGTCACCTTTCACTTGAATATCTTATGTACCTCTTCCAAACTACTTTCTACACTGCCCTTTACCAACAAGACTGAACTCCTCTATGTACCACATTAACTAGGCTCTCTTGTCCTGTAGATTTTAGTTAGTTTTTAGACTATGGAAATCACTGGAGAGGGAATAGAGGAGGAAAATAAGGGTGTGGAAGCAGAGATTTTATTTCCCTGGTATTCACTCTGGCTGGATCTCGGGTTGGCTGTAGTGTTTCTCTACCAAAGGCCCCAGTTCCTAACCAAAAATTCAGGGTTCCAGCAACTGCTTCTCCCTTTGCTCTTTCAGACTTAAAAAACACAACAGTTCCATATTATTGATAGCAGATCACTATCTCTTGTTAGTATCCCAAATCCGTCCCCATACCTTTGTATATAGTTCCTTTATTAAACTCTCCTCAAATTTGTCTTCAGAGTCTTATCTGTCTCCTGCAAGGTACCTAGCCAATTCAACCTCCTTCCCTCTAAATTCTATGTTTTATTTAATCTAATCTAAGATTGAATGAGCTTGCCAGGAATCCTGTGCAAGGAACAAATTCAAACCCTCACATAAGAGGTTAAACCATATATGCTTCAGGTTATCTTCAATTCTGAAATGTAACAATGCTACGATTTAAAATTTATCCTTTTGTCCTTAAGCATTTAACATAAAACTCATTAACTCCCTAAGCCCACTGTGCACTAAAAATACAGTGAGTAAGCAGAAATCAATAAGACAGAATACAGCAGCTGAACTCTTATTACATGATTTTGGACATACATAGGTCAAGTTAAGCCCTTTGAGACTTAGAAACCCCACAAAGTAAGTCTAATATAGTGCTTCCAGGAGAATTTGCTTTACCTCTACAGTAACATTATAAAAAGGTTTGACTATACACAGAATGGAGAAATAAATCAACATCTAAAAAGACAAATGGGAAAAATTTTACTCTGAAAACTATTTCTGGGCAGTATGTATTTGTAGTTACAAGTTCAGAAACACTAGAATCTAATGATCTGTTACCAAAGAGAAGTGTCAAGCTGGTATTGATTTAGCTTTAGTTACTTAGAAACTATTGATTCTTAAATGATATATTTCAAAATTTTACATTCAAGGCATAAAATAGTTCCATCCAATTGATTAATATACACTGGAATATCACTTTTGTTTTTGAGACCTTTCTCTCCAGGCTGAGATACTAGTATTCAAGTGACAGAATAAAAGTGGATTTTATAGCTGAAAATTCACCTAAATGAGTTCTCATGCCATACTGTAAAAAGAAAAAAAAAATCAGATTCCTTTTTAGAAAAAGAATGACTAAAAAATAGGTAAGATGGCTTAGTGCTCATGGAGAAATACCTGCCTTTCTGCTCCTTAGACAATCTTACCTTTTTCCACATACACTTTGAAATTCACAGATGTTCTGAGAGATTCAAAGTGTGCTTCCCAAAATCTCCTCAAGTATACATCATGGGACAGTGAAAGTATCATGAAAATTTCAAGGTTTCTATATTATTTGGTTGGTGCAAAAGTAATTGCAGTTTTTGCTATTACTTTCAATGGCAAAAACAACAATTAGTTTTGGATGAACCTAACAGAAAATTTTCAAATAGGGTTTAGACTCCTCTTGTTTGTAGTTAAAGAATTGTGATTTCTTCCTAAAATTTCTACCTAACAAAGAGATTCTGGGTCATTTCTCCATCAACTAAGGTGTGTGAAGAAAGTACATATTTTCCCAAACATTTAGAGAAACTGTAGAGTCAGATAAAAGAATAGCATGCACCAAAAATGAAAAAGCAGTGACTTGTGATGGAAATATCTGGCTTTGAGTCCCCATTCATTGAGTGGTAGTGTGACCTTGCCTAAGTTTACTTAAGCTCTCAACACTTCAACTATAAATATAGAGACTAAATCTCTATAGAGATTACAAAATCCATTTGACATGAATGGGGATTCAATGATGTAATATACATAAAAGAGCCTAGAAAGGTAATCATCCCATGAAATTTTTTAATAAATGAGTTTCATATAAAAGATTTGTTTTTAAGTAATATAATCTAGTTAGAGTAATAAGCCAAATATCTTTGAAATAAATGGAGAACATTATAAGGCAATATAGAATCAGGTGTCACATGGATAATATCACGTCTCAAAATTTGTACTTTGATGAGAATTAACCACTTTGTGCATTAGTCAAGAAAGTGTTTAGTTCCTAGGCTATCAATTCTCCATACCCTATGTAGTTGTGCCCATTGACAGACAACTGGTATTTCTACTGGATTCAACAAAACACAAAAGTTAACTTATAATATGATACACCTCTAGCAAAAATATCAAGGAGGCCTAGATTATCTACCACTCTTGGATTAACTGTGCCAATGTTCTCCTCCAGTTAGTAAAGATAATAAGAAATTTGTCTCTGTACCTGGCCCAGCAGGTTCAATCTGCTAATGAAGAATTTGCAGAGGCTATCTAATGTGTTTAGCTGCTTGTTAGTATCCTTTCAATTTATAAAGTGGTTTACAGTTTCCAAAGTGATTTGACATGCATGTGAATTTCCTACTGAGTACTGTAAACAGGACTTGCAGATTTGGTTATTAGAATATTTAAACGTCCAGAGAGATATAAACACACACTGTCCCCTGCTACACACAAACGACAGCATCTGAGTACATTCCAAGTATAGGCTTGATTCCAATACACACATATTCAACCACTCATTGAAGATAACACACTCATTGAGCAAGAGTCTGAACAGTCTGGTTCCAGAGAAACTTAAGAGTGTTCATGTAGGAGGAGACAAAGGAGTACCTAAACTTGCAGCAAGTAACAAAAGTATCTCCTTGTCCCACTGACACCTGCAATTACTAAAAGCTATACCAATAGTAAATCAATCAAGCCAGGAAGAATAAGCCTACTATGTAAAAGCAGACTAGCAAGTGAAAAATTAGGCTCTCTGGCCATTCAAGACAAGGTTCAGCTGGGGGAAAAGCATGCAGCCTCCTGCTTTAGCTCACTAACTAACTATTCTAAAGCACCAAATCTATCTCAATCTTCCTTCTCCATCTCTTCTAACTTTTGCTGCTGAGAGAAAACATTCAATCTTTTCTATGGGCTTCATTTTATTTAAAATATCTGCATTTTATGCCCATAGCTACCAAATTTCTAAGGATCAGAGACTGAACTATGTTTCCTTTGGAAACAGACTCAGCTCAGAATAGGACTTGAATAAAGGTAAACTGTATCTCTACTCTCTGACCCCCACTGTCCCAGGAGTCCACTAGGTTCCTACTACTCAGCTACCAAGACCCCATACTAGAGTGCTTATGGAAAATTTGTCCCCTTCTTTCACTGAAACATCTTATTCATTGCTTTTCAAAGTGATAGCCTGAAAATCATAGTAACTCATTTGTGCTGAGTTGTCAAAGGAAAGTCAGTGTGGTGCATATTCTGTGATCATTAGTATCTTTCATAGGGGTTTATTTCCAGTAGACACTATGGCATTAGCACAAGAAAAGGATCTCTAATGATGGGGATTTTAGCTATTTGGGACAGGACAGTAGGAGAAAGATTTTAAAACGCATCTTCAGCTAACTCTGAATTCTTTACCATTTTTCCCTTGCTGCTTGCTTGGCATTTATACATTGTCCCTATGATTTTTAAGCCCAGGCTTGCCCCTACAGGCTATGGTTTGAACCAATTCTTAAATACCCACTATTCCCTGGTGCCTGCTCCAGCATAGGCCCCTCATAATCCACACACCAATGCCAGCACCAGTCAAGTCTGCCTACCTCATCTACTCCAAGGTGGGAATCAGATAAAATCAAAAAAAGAAGACAGACACAAAACAGTCCCCTTTTAAAGAAAAATGCAGTTTCATGGAGGTAAATACATTCTCAATTATCTTAATGTGATAAGTTCCCTTATACCTAGCAATTAGAGAAGGTTTTATTTAGGAGGCAACATTTATTGGATCTCTAATGTAATAGGGGACTTTGCTAGTCAGGGGAGAGAAAAACATTCCAGAAAGTGGGGACTCAATATGAAAAAGGTTGGCATGCTCAGGAAAAAGCAAGACATTTAATGATGTTGGAAAGTACCTCTCACACAGAAGGTGCTCAGTAACTTTTTTATTATTGTGGTAAAATATTCCTAACATAAAATTTACTGTTTTAACCATTTTTAAGTATAAAGTTTAGAGAAATTAAGTAGATTCTCATTGCTGTACAACCATAACCATCAATACATTTCTTGAAAAAATAAGTGAATATACAATGGTGCCATCAATCTTCACCTTCACTTTCCATGGTTTTAGTCACCTGTGGCCAACCATGGTCTGAAAATAGGTGAGTACAGTACAATATTTTGAGCGAGAAAGACCATATTCACATACTTTTTATTACAGTATAATTCTATTTAGTTATTGTTAACCTCTTACTATGCCTAACTTATAAATTAAACTTTATCAAAACTATGTATACATAGGAGAAAACAGTTTATATGAGGTTTGATATTATCTATGGTTTCAGGCATCCATTATGGGGGGGGGGTGGTTCTTAAAATGTATCCCTCATGATGGATGGGGGAACTACTGTGGCGAGATTAAAAAGGATCTGGTAAGCTATGCTAAGGAGTATGAAATACATTCTTTAGGCAATGGGAAAATATTTGAAGGTTATAAGCATAAAAGAGAAAATCAAAAAATAATCAAAAGGAATTTGAGACAAAATGTACAGCAATCACTTTCAACCCTGACTACCTATTAGAGCTTTGAAAAAAAAACAAAAAAATCACAACTGTGCTCAGGTCCTACCCACACCAAATAAATCAGAACCCATGGAAAACGATTTGAATCAGTAGTTACTGATAACTTTCCAGGTGATTCTAATGTGCAGCTGAGGCTACACTAGAGCAGATATTCTCAATGTAGTCCCCAGAACATCAGCTTCACCTAGGAACGTGTTCAAAATCCAAATTCTCAGGCTCCTCATTGGACCTACTGTTTCAGAAACCCCGGAGCTAAGGCCCAGCAGCCTGTGCTCTAACAAGATGCCCCGATGATTCTGGTTCACATTAAAGTTTGAGAACCATTGATCTATAAAAATTGTAGGGACTAATTGACTGATTGGAGAGATAAGAAGTGAGTGACAGGGAGATGGCCAAGATGATGTCCAGGTTTTACAGTTTTTGGTTTGATCATATAGTTGGTAGAGGGATAATAATCCAGGATAACAAAACAGGAAAGGCAGTTTCCATCTAAGAACGGAATTAAGACACCACTGAAAAGAAAAGTTGACTCTACTCAGAACCCATTTTCTCAAAGCTATGGAAAATATGAACTACAATTTAGGATCACAGCAACATATTTCTCATGCTTGTAAGGTGGAAGAGTTTTGTGCTTGCACTCCACTGGACATAGCTGGAAAAGGGGACAGTCAATGTTGCTTAGCCAAGGTAAAAACAAAAAACAAAAACATCTGTTGAAACAGTGTTTGGATTAAACTCAGGAATCTTGCACTCCTAGGAGCCTAACCCTTCAACCTTACATTCTCTCAGTGCCCTGTGCCCAAACAACCCATGCTCTTCTGTGGCCTGAATGTCACCTTTTCTATTAAAGGACAAGTTTGGGGATGAGGAAAAAGCAGTCTTTCCAAACATCCTACCCTTGTTGTTATTGTTAAATGCCAGGACTGAATACCTATCTGATTTCTCTAATAGTGTGCAGTGACGGTATATTTACAAGAGCTTGCTGCCTTCAAAGAGCAGTTCGGAATTCTCTGAGGTTTAAATCTTAAATTACTTCACAAGAGATTTAACACTAAGGCTTCAGACAAACTGGCTGTCTGAAGTGTACTTCAATGTATGCATGCTGTAATCAATCAAATTGACTGACAAAGACATTTGCAATAAGTTTACTAAAAAAAAAAAAAACTTCAATAGTCCTTTGGTCTCCAAAGCACCAGTTGTACTTATTATTTTCTTAAAAAAAAAAAAAAAGAATATTTATTAGTAAAATAATTTCCTTTTTTCAAGCACAAAACTGACAGCTTTGATTTTCCAGAGGAGGATTAGTCTCCCTTTGCTAAGTAAATGTAAAGCTCCATGGAAATTAATTAATGTAATATCAACCACATGACTAATATTGTTATGCCAAACTCCTATCAGCTCAAGTGGGCAAGTAACAGGTTCAAGTAGCTGAAGAAGAGACCCAGAGCCAGCAAATCAAACATGGAGTTTTACCAGGGGCGTACATACAGGGTAGAGAATACAGTGGTGGTGAGCTGGACAGAAGAATTGCCTTACATACAGTCCAATGGCAGTGGGTTGGATAAGAGAACTGCAACTGCTTGCAAAAAGCATGCAGTTTATATAGCGTTTTCACTTAACATCCTTTGCCTAACAACCTTCACCTGGCAACCTTCAGTCAATCCAAAACCTCGGGGCCCGCATTCCCAGCACGGCTCCCATTCCACAGGATGGGCCGGGGCTCAAGATATTCCTCATAGAAAAAGAACAGATCTCCAGGTTAGCTACTCCCAGATTCCCTAACTCTAAGCACACTTTTATGTGTGTCTGCCAAACAGGGTCATTCTATGGGCATACTTTAATTATTTCTATCAGGTGCATTTGCCATACATACAGTCTTAAGTGAGTATATACTATGGACTCAGCCTCACACTGGATTTCAGGGCACTGGTTCTCAAATGTGGCTGCACACTGAAATCACCCAGAAAGTTTTACACGTGACTGATGACTGAGCTTTAAAGTCGGAGATTCTGATATAATAAGTCAGCATGGGGCCTTGACACTAGGACTGTATCAGTCCATTCTTACACTGCTATAAATATATCACTCAGGACTGGATAATTTACAAATAGAAGGAGTATAATTGACTTACAGTTCCATAAGGCTGGGTAGGTCTCAGGAAACTTATAATCGTGGCAGAAGGGGAAGCTGACACCTTCTTCCCAAGGCGGCAAGAGAAAGCACAAGAGCAAGTGAAGTGGAAAGAGGCCCTTCTAAAACTACCAGATCTGCGAGAACTCACTCACTATCACGAGAACACCACGGGGGAAACCGCCCCCATAATCCAATTACCTCTCTTCCTCGACACGTGGGGATTACAGGTCCCTTCCTTGACACGTGGGGATTACAATTTGAGATGCAATTCAGGTGGGAACACAGAGGCAAACCATATCACAAACTTTGTGAAACTCCCCAAGTCATTCTAACGTGCAGCCATGGTTAAGAACCACTTTACAACTGATCTTTTTTACAAAAAGAATAGAACCTATTTGACTAAATGACAGACACATGGGTAACAATAGAGAGTAATAAAAGATAGTTCATCAAAAAAATCTGTTTAAAGTTGAAAAGATACCAAAATGTAGGATCCTGAAAAGCATCATTTAGGTTCAGTGGGGGCATACAAATGATGAAAATGGTTTTAGGAAGATTAGTCTATCAATGCTATTCAGGATGGACTGAAAAGGAGTATGAATACAAACAGACAAGTGGGGAAGCCAGTGAAGAAAAAAAAAAAGCGAAACAATTATCCCATTGCTATTGAAGACTTTCCATTATATGTTCTTAATCTACATTTCTACACTTACCTCTTATCCTACCTCCGTATGAGGGCCATAGTTTAACCCCATGTTCTCTAAAGGTGAAATGTATGTTAATAGATTTTATATGAACAAAAAGGTTCCATGGTTAAAAAAAAAAGTTTGGAAATGCTGACTGAAACAAAGTTAAAACAGGCTTCTTTAATGAAAGAAGAACCTTTCCAGAGCCTTTCATAACAAGCTTTTTAACAACCTCTGTTTCCCTATCCAGATTTTCTCACTGGACCATGTGTCTAAATAGCTCTTTCCTCGGCATCACTCTTTAATTCTATTTTGTTTATGAATGCAAAGTATAGAACAGCAACCTTCCATGTCATGCGCTGATTGAGTTTCTTTTATTTAAATGGGAACAAAAACCTTCAAAGACCATGTGAAATACTGAGTAAAACCTGCATCTTCTTAAAACAGAATGTATTTCCTGGTCTAACACCTATTAATGTATCATAAAATAACACTGGAAACATTCCTTCAGGTCCCCCTTACCCCCAAACACACATATATTCACACACGTAACTTTCATTATTTGTTTTTCAAAATACAAATAAGTCATTATTTAGAAAATAGGACACCACCACTGAAACATATGTAATACTTCAAAACCATACCCTATCAGGCCTAGCTTGAAGAGGTTGCAATCGCTTAACAGTTAAAGTTAGAGATATACCTCTATTTGCAGCTCTAAATACTCCATTAGATGCTAGATCCTGTCAGCACTTCAGTACCAAATGATGGTCTGCCAAGAAAAGTTATTTCTAGTTCAGGTGGCACTCAAAGGTTCACCACAGACATTTTTTTTTTCTAGTGGTCAAGTAGAAATCACCAAACTAAGCCAAACTGTACCTCACTGACAACAGTTGCTGAGTGGTCAGGTCCAGTAAGCATTTTCAGAGGCAATATCTGATCTGCAATCTGTTGTAGAGGGAGATAAGGGAAGACATTTCAAATACATTGCCTTCTTTTTACTTTTTTCTTTTTTTTTTTTTTTTTTTTTTGCGACAGAGTCTCACTCCGTTGCCAGGCGCCAGACTGGAGTGGAATGGCGCGATCTCGGCTCACTGCAACCTCTGCCTCCTGGGTTCAAGTGATTCTTCTGCCTCAGCCTCCTGAGTAGCCGGGATTACAGGCGCGCACCACCATACCCAGCTAATTTTTGTATTTTTAGTAGAGACAGGGTTTCACCATGTTGGCCAGGATGGTCTCGATCTCCTGACCTTGTGATCCGCCCTCCTCGGCCACCCAAAGTGCTGGGAATAAGCCACTGCACCTGGCCTCTTTTTACTTTTTTTAAAATTTTAAATTTTATTTCAATAGCTTTTGTATTACAAGTTGTTTTTGGTTACATGGATGAATTATATAGTGGTTAAGTCTGAGATTTTAGTGAACCCATTACCTTGGTAGTATAAATTGTACCTAATATGCGGTTTTTAATCCCTCACCCTCCTCCCACTCTTCCCCCTTCTGAGTCTCCAGTGTCTATTATACCACTCTGTATGCTTTTGCATACCCATAGCTTAGCTCTCACTTGTAAGTGAGAACATGCAGTATTTGGTTTTCCATTTCTGAGTTACTTTACTTAGAATAATAGCCTCCAGTTCCATCCAAGCTGCAGAAAAAGACATTATTTCATTCTTTTTTATGGTGGAGCAATATTCCATTGTGTATGTATACTACATTTTGTTTACCCACTCATTGGTTGATGGCCATTTATGTTGGTTCCATATTTTTGCAATTGTAAATTCTGCTGTCATAAACGTGTGTGCAAGTGTCTTTTTCGTATAATGACTTCTCTCTCTTTGAGTAGATACCCAGTCTTGGGATTGCTGGATCAAATGGTAGTTCTACTTTTAGTTCTTTAAGTAATCTCCATACTGTCTTGCATAGTAGTTGTACTAATTTACATTCTTACCAGCAGTATAATAGTGTTCCATTTTCATCAAATCCATGCCAACATTCATTATTTTTTATTTTTTAATTACAGCTATCCTTGTAGGAAAGGGTGGCATCTCATTGGGGTTTGCATTTCCCTGATAGTGATGTTAAGCATTTTTTCATATGTTTGTTGTACAGTCGTATATATTTTTATATAAACACATCCTTAACCCACTTTTTGATGGGATTATATGTTTTTTTCTTGCTGATTTGATTTCCTTGTAGATTCCAGATATTAGTCCTTTGTCAGATGCATAGTTTGCAAATATTTTCTCCCACTCTGTGGGTTGTCAGTTTACTCTGCTGATTATTTTGCTGTGCAGAAGCGTTTTAGTTAACTTAGGTCCCATTTATTTATTTTTGTTTTTGTTGCATTTGTTTTTGGGGTCTTAGTCATAAATTCTTTGCCAAGGACAATGTCCAGAAGAGTTGATCATAGGTTTTCTTCTAGAATTGTTGTGGTTTCATGTCTTAGATTTAAGTCTTTCATCCATCTTGAGTTGATTTTTGTATAAAGTGCAAGATGGGGATCCAGTTTTATTCTCCTACCTGTGGCTATCCAGTTTTCCCAGCACCATTTATTGAATAGGGTGTTGTTTCCCAAATTTGCATTTTTGTATGCTTTGTCGAAGATGAAGATCAGTTAGTTGTAAGTATTTGACTTTATTTCTTTATTTCTGGGTTCTCTCTTTTGTTCCATTGGTCTATGTATCTATTTTTATGTCAGTACCATGCCGTTGTGATTACTACAGCCTTGTAGTATAATTTGAAGTAAGGTAAAAAGATGCATCCAGATTTGTTCTTTTTGTGTAAGATTTGTTTTGCTATTTGGGCTCTTTTTTGGGCCCATATGAATTTTAGAATTTTTTTTCCTAATCCTGTAAAAAATGATGTTGGTATTTTGATAGAAATTGCATTAAATCTGTAGACTGCTTTGGACAGTATGGTCATTTTCATGATATTGAGTTTTCCAATCCATGAACACAGGTTGTATTTCCATTTGTTTATGTCATCTATGATTTCTTTCAGCAGTGTTTTATAGCTCTCCTTGTAGAGGTCTTTCACCTCATTGGTTATGTATATTCGAAGGTATGTTATTTATTTATTTATTTATTTGCACTTATTGTAAAAGGAATTGAATTCTTGATTTGAGTCTCAGCTTGGCCATTGTTGTTTTATGGCAGTGCTACTGATTTGTATACATTGATTTTGTACTTTAGTGAATTGAGAATTTACTAAATTCATTTATCAAATCTAGGAGTCTTTTGAAGGAACCTTTAGGGTTTTGTAGGTATAGAATTACATAATGGGCAAACAGCAATAGTTTGACTTTCTCTTTTCCAATTTGGATGTTCTTTCTTTCTCTTACCTGATTGTTTTGGCTATGACTTCCAGTGCTATGTTGAATAGAAGTGGTGAAAGTGGGTGCCCCTGTCTTGTTCCAGTTCTTTGTGGGAATGACTTCAACTTCTGCCTATTCATTATGATGTTGGCTATGGGTTTGTTATATATAGCTGTTATTATTTTGAGGTAGATTCCATGACTGCTTGTTGAGGATTTTTATCATAAAGCATTGCTGGATCTTATTGAATGCTTTTTCTGTGCCTAATGAGATAATCATATCATTTTGGTTTTTAATTCCATTCACGTGGTGAATCAAATTTATTGACTTGCGTATTTTGAACCATCCCAGCATCCCTGGTTTCAATCCCACTTAATCATGAATTATCTATTGGATGTGCTGTTGGATTTGGGTTGCTAGTATTTTGCTGAGGATTTTTGCATCTAAGCATTAAGGATATTGGTCTTTAGTTTTCTTCTTCTGTTATGTTCTTTCCTGGCTGTGGTATCAGGGTGATACTGGCTTCATAGAATGTGTTAGGGAGGATTCCTTCCTTCTAAATCTTTTGCAATAGTTTTGGTAGGATGGGTACCAATTCTTTTTTGAATGTCTGGTATAACTTAGCTGTGAATCTATACACTGCCTTTTCTTAAATTAAGAAGTTAAAATGGGAAGAGTTGCTAGTATCTCCTATGGCTTTCTTTTGTTGGGTTCCTTCAGAATATTAATGTCTATTAAGACCAGCCACTTTTCATTGTTTCTGAATGAAATCACCCATCCCTATTTAGATTTCCCATCCCTCAAACAATTGTTGTATGCCTAGTAAATGCCAAGCTCTAAGCATGGGAGCCAGAAGCCCTGTATTTCAGGCCTGGCTCTGCCCTCTACCTCACTGTTTGACTTAAAGCAAGTACATTTTATACTTGAGGCCTCAGTTTCTTTGGCTTTCAAGGCAATTATCATTCCTGTCCTATTTCTGATATGAGATTGGAAGACAGAACAAGGGAGATAATAGATATGAAAGACTTTGAAAAAATACTATAAAAGTTTGTGTACCAAGTTCAAATAATTCCTACTTGAGATTATAGGTTACAATGACCAAAAACCCACTGAAAGTAAATTTATCTTAAGTAAAGAGACTTATTTTACAAATGGAGGACGTTCTCAGAATCCCATTGCCAAAAGTATAGATGGACCTTACAGCAACTATGAAGTCAAAAGATAGCTACTCTGCTTCCCACTCTCTTTCTATGGATCATGTGGCCTCTCATCTTCATTCCTCTCTATATCTGCATTATTCATTTCTTGCTAACCAACTTCATGTTCATGACTCAGCAGTCTAATTGACTCAGTCTTTGTAACCCCAACTGAACTATATCTGGAGAATCTGGGGTCCATCTAAATATCATCAGCCACAGCAAGGAAGGCAGGATCACAGGAGATTAGGATGGGCTGCTCCTCAAATATGAACAAATTAATTACTCTAAGAAGACGATGGTAAAGAAAGTTGGTAGCACTTTAGCACAGAAATGTGATGAGTATAAAATTACATAAATAAGTTATTACCTCATTAGTCTTATGGAAAACAGAATTACTCTTCCTAAAATCTCAAATGAGATTGTCTACTTATAACAGGCATAGGAATGCTTTTGCATTATAGCGAGAGCATAGGCATGGTTCCTTACCTATACCTAGTGGTAAAGGGAAAATCTTGCCTTTTCATCAATTATCTTTCTATTTCTCTCGCTTGCAAGATTATCAATGCCTTTCTATTTCTCTGGCTTGCAAGACTCATAGAAAAAAAAAATCCAGTCATTGTTTACTTTATCTGCCCTCATTTGCCTCGGAAAAACCAATAAAGATGATGCCTGTCAGGTGTTTATAGAAATTAACTTTATTGCTTGAGAATTTATGCTTTTTAAACTCAATAAGTTAAATAAATAAAACATTTTAACTTAATTTTTAATGCTAAATTTTAAAGCTTTGAATGAAGATTTTCTGTGTATACGTAGGTGAGTAAATTTGTCAAAGGGCAAATCTGGTTAAAAATGGGTCAGAGTCTCCACTTGAGGTTTGACAAGTAGTATAACTGCCTAATTTCCTGTTCAACCAGGGTGACTATTAGTGTTACCCCCTTAGTAAAAAAAAAAAAAAAAAAAAAAAAAAAAAAAAAAAAAAAAGTATTATGGTGTGAGTACATCTGGCATCCCAGTAAAGCTTCCCAGTAGAGAGTTGTGAGGGCCCTACTAAAAACAAGGAACTTAGAGAGATATGCTTCACAAATTCAAATCCAATCATCTTATTTGATGGGAAATGGTTGGAAGGGTAAAAAGCATTACCCTAGCTTGAAAACAATGTGAAATAACAGAAAAAAATGGGACTTGAATGTTACTGATCACCATTGGCAGCATGGCTATCAAACAGCTCTGCAGTTTATATTAAGAGTGGAGATTCCTTGCATTGCTGAGCCTGTCTTCTCTGTAGTCAGAGATGATCTATACACTGCATAAACATGAAATTCAAAAGATAGGTTATTGCACCAATTCTGAGAGCAGTCAGAAATAGCTCCCTCTGGCTGCAAGGTGGCATTTGAGTCATATTTTCATTTAACATATATCTCTTCAGTGAATCCAGATATCTGAGTTTTAAAACATCTGCCCATGTGAAAAGATTACATGGAGCCCAAGGGCAAACATCTTTATAATATATTCTTACTTTCTTCTTCCTATCTCACTTTCCAGGACACCAATGAAACACGAATCTTTCCAGAGAGGAGAACAAGACTGTAAGATAAGAAATAGAATACAGTCATCTTTTGAGGACTTCCACATTTACCTACCAATCTTCCTCTCTTCTTTCAAGTCATAGCTGCTTTGAAATCATAGAGGAAAGTGTTGGGTTCCCTTGTTATAGAGAAATCGAGTGCTTTCTCCCATGTGGAACACACAATATTTATTGAACATAGCATAAGTCATACAGTGTAGCTACACATGGAGATTAGAAGTTTTTCCAGAAAAAAATTTATTCCAGAGGTCACAGGTTATACATGAACCTCCAGTATAAAATAACAGATTCACAGATAGATTCTGGGTCCACTGTATGTATTTGGTGGGTGGTGGAAGTTGTGGGGGGGGGGGTTAATAATTACACATAAAATGTAATTTAAAATTTTAAAAAGCAAGATTTCAGCAGTCCGCTTAACAATGAGCATTGATACCTGATACACTTGCAACGAACACTTTAATTCTAAACACAATATAAGGTAGTAATTTTCAACTGTTAGTATATTTCAGAATCACTTAAAATTTTTATTAAAATTGAGATTGCCAGGTCCCATCTCTTGAATTTGTAGTTATATAATCGGTGGTCAGCCCTAGCAACACACACTTTTACCAAGAACTCTGAATAGTTCAGATGCCTTCAGTTAAGCTATTGCCTCCAGTAGACCATTGTTAAAATCACATAATATGAACATATTGACCCATAACTCCTAGTGGTTCTTTAACAAATATGGGCTGCTAGATAAGTTGACTTGTGTAGGATTCTCTTTGGGATGCAGGGAAGACAAAGACTGAAACTTGAGGTACTGCTGTGGTAGGAGAACAACAATATAGGGACATTAGTCAGCCCACGGGTAGTGGAAGATAACTGTGTATAGGCATAGGATGAGGCAGTTATGACAAATCCAGATGAAAAGAAAAAAATATGCAAGAAAGTGGCAGAGAATAAAATTCAACTTGATTTCCTTTGCATCAAAGATGCCCACAAGAGAAAAATATCTAAGTGTTGGGGGAGTATGGTCATCCAGTAAATAACTTACCCTTGCCATCATTTTTGCTGCCATCTCTGTGCATGCCTCTTCATACTGGGGATATCAGCTCCACTAGGAAAAACAGAAGCACAATCCCGGCATCATCAGAAACATTCTCAGCAGAATGATGCCACAGAAAGAACCATAGATTGGGGTCAGGAGACAAGTTTCAGACCAGGCTCAAAACTAACTTTACCTCTTTGAGGCTAGTTTGTAGCTCCTTTAATCATAGTCCAGAATTCAGTCCCCACAGGCAAGGCAGCTGAGACAGCTAAAGGCTGAGGCAAGGAAGAGATAGGCTGAGGAGACAGGGGCCAAATCATACTCCCAGCAAGCACTGGTCAAGAACAGAAGAGCTCTCTTTGCTACTCAATCAGCTGACCAACTTTGTTTCAAACTGCAAGACATAAAAAAAATAAAAAATAAAAAAAATTTAAAAAAATTTAAAAAAAAACAAGAAGAAGAAGAAAGATATACAAGCAGATTCTTTAATGCTGCATGTGCCACAAGAAGTGCAGCCAAATTCATCAATGTTCAAACTTTAGAGAGAAGTATGCAAAAAACACACTGCCAAGAAAGTATTTGTGCAAGAGCCTGCAAAAGCAGAAATGCAAACTAGAGGAAAACTTGAGAAGCACAGCTACCCCTGAGGGGGATCTTCTAAGGTTAGATCTGCGTTCAAATGAGAGGAGGGGTGCAGGTTCTGATCATATGAACAGTCATGCCCTGGGCAATACCCTAAAATTGCTAATTAGATAATCCGGGTCTTCTGCAACCCAATTACCCCTATTACTATATTCCTTTAGTCCCCTTGTGCTCTCGCCTCCCCCAGGTATTCACTGTCCTCCTGCTGTCCACCCCTACCTTCGCAGGAAGGCCTCTGGCTTCAACACCTGCTCTCTGCTAGATGATTGCCAGCCTGAATCAGAAAAATTGTATGTTAACTCTCCCAGAAACAGACATCTCTAGCACAATAAAAATGCATGGAAAAAAAATGACCTCTTTGCTTTGTGCTGTGTACACAAGATTTCTGGAAAAGGAAAGAAAAACCCTTTTTATGGCTCACACAGCTTAAGAGTAGCTGTCTCTCAAACGTGCACTCACAGTTGAGCTGCTTTTGTTTTATTCTAAATAAACTGTTTCTTTTGAGGGAAAAAGTGCACAGTATGAAAAAGCTTCAAAAAAATTTTAGTGGTTAAGAAGTTCAGGCTCCATAGAAATTTGGTAGGAGACAGAATGGGTCCAAGTCCTGCCTATCAAATAGAAAAATTTTCCATGGTTCCAGTCTCCCCTTTCTGTAACTTTTTCCTTCTTATTTCCCTACCCTTTAAAATCAATCTTTCCCCTAACCAGGGAACCAGTATCTTCATCCTCTTTACCTTCCTTTCATCAAAATCTGCTCTCATAAAATAAACTGCAATGTCATTAATACTTCAATTAGACTAGTACATCATGTTCTTTTCCCAGTGGTGGATTAATTCCAAGGTCTCTTTGTGGAATAAGCTTTTTTTGTTTTTTGTTTTGGTCTCCTATTGAAGGGATTTCTGGCCTTAGTTAATCTTTTCTCTTTGAGTTGGGCGGGGGGTGGGGGGGGCGCTATAACCTTTCTTAGGTATCCTGAAGTCAGAGATTCCATCCAAAACTGGGACTGATTCCAAGTACAGACCTGGCATGTGAGGTACATTTTGACATTACTCATGAGTGTTAGAGGTAATAAAATCTTTTAAATTCTAAAATACTTATGAAATTCATTATTTCAATGTAATTTCTAATTGCTAATAGAACTCGTCTATAAAATGATGAACCTTATAATTGATAGTTTTATGAAAAGTACTTTGAAATGGTAGATCAAAAGAAATATATTGCCACAGTGATTCTTGATTTTATCAAGATTTTTTTTTTTAAAGGCATTTCATGATACCTTTATGGGCAAGATCAAGCATGCAGAATTTCTGGATAGCAATATGCTTAGGTGCAACCTGAACTAACTGATGCTGACTCATCGCTCAATGTCAACCTGAGAGGAGGTCTACAGTAACACGTAGGGCTCTTGCTCTTCACTTAATCTGGGACAATGCTGGTAATCACTAACTTGAATGAAGATACAGAGAAACTGTTGGTCAAAATTCCAGGTGACAAATGGTTTAAAGAATTAGCAAATATACTAGCTGATAGAATCAAAATATAAAATGTTGAAGCAAAAGATAAATTAAGTACCTACTGCATTTGCTTATCACAATTTTGTTTCAAAAATCAAATGTGTATAAGTACCAGATAGGAAGACCTGACATATAAACAGCTTTAGAAGTTTCTGTTAACAAATTCAATTTAGTTAACAGTGTGTTGTGGCTTCTCAAAACTGCAAACAAAACTGCTTTAAGAGAAATGTACTATCAGTTATTATAAAACTATAAATAGTCTTTATTAGACAGTTGATCAAAAAAAACTGGTGCTGCTTCATAGGAATTTTGTTTAGTTAGGTTGATTCTCAGTAGGGGCAGGATTGTCCCAAGAAGATATTCAGAAATATGTTGGGGGCATTTGGAGTTCTAACGATGACTGTGTAGAACTACTAACATCCAGTGGGCAGAGCCAGGGATGCTAAACACTCTGCAGGGTGCAAGAGGATCCTACAGACCTTTCTTGTCTAAAATGTAAGTAGCTTGTATCCCCAATGAGAAACATTTATTAAACTAACAAAATAAAAATGGGGAAGAGTCTACGAACCATATCACAGGAAACCAACTTGAAAAGACTGAAAATCTCTAGCCTGGAGACAAAAGCGTGCTTGGGAAGAATAACTCTTTCCAAATATATGTAGTACTATACACTGAAAAGAAATAGGTCATATTATTATTTAGTGGTATTCCTATTATTGATAGCAGTTACCATTTTCTAATACTTACCAAGTACAAGAAACTATGCTAAATACTCACAACCTATCTGAGGAAGATACTATTCCACCCATTTTGCAGATGGGAAGAGCATGTTTCAGCTTAAATTACCTGTCCAAGGTCACTCAGCTAACAGATAGTTGAGTCAGGATTTCAACCAAGTAGCTGTAAGTCTGAATCCATACCCTGTGCTCTTAAACACTATGCTATATTGTGGTAATTCTGAATGGAACCATTTTGGGGAGACTCCAATAGGAAGAATCAGGATCGATGTGTGGAAGTTATAATTTTGGTACAACACAGGAAAACACATTCAAATTGTGGTGGTCACCACTGAGTAACAGTGAGTTACCTGTTTACAAGCAGAGGTTGAATAATCACTTAAGCTAGGAGAATCACAGAGTATGCAGTAGGACATGAACTTGGCCTCTAAGGTCACTTTCAGTTTATGAAAAATAATAGCTTCATTACTTTTACCTTTTCATATACCCAGTAAACTAAAGCATCTCAGACAGTGCATAATATTTTGCACTTTCATTTGTGCACTTTCACATCTCTCATAATAAGAAATATTGATAGAACCAGCACTAGAACCTAGGAGAATATTTTTCTAGAGTCTTCCACATTTTACTTCTAAGACCATTTGAACAGCCTACTTCCCTTAATGTAGGAGATTGTTGGCATTGCCAGCATTTATAGCCTGTGTCAGCATTTCCATTTTGACACTGGGGATGAGATGATGACTCCTTATCAAAGCTTCATTTATGTCATCAATATCTAGGAAAAGAATGCATGGGTATACCCATTATGACTTATCTTATCCCAAAACTCTAATCTCTATCTTGTGTCCATACTATGAGGCTCTTTAAATGTCTCTTGTGTATCTAGATTTTCATTTATGTATTGCTTGAACACGTACTACATATCCATAAGGAATGCCCAATTTACACTATGCATAAATGGTAATAATTGCCTGCATCAATAATTTCCTTCTTGTCTCCTCACCTCTTCTTACAGAAACTTTCCAGGTTTCTATCTGCCTTATGATTATTTTTGTCTACTGAAACAGAGATTCAAAATAACAATGGCTTAACCAGATGAAAGATTTTTTAATTGTCTTATGTAACAGTTCAGCCATAAGGGGACCAGGGCTGACATGGTAGCTAGATAGTATCAAGGATCAGGGCCCCTTTTGTCTTATTGCTCCAGTATTTCTAGGGGTTGGCTACATTATCCAGATGATCCATTGCCACATCCACATTTTAACCAAAGGGAAGAAAGAAAATCATGAAGAGAATAGCCTCTCCTTCCATTTAAAGGCAAAACAAGTAATTAATTAACAGAATAACCTCATAGCTCATTGACCAAGCTGAGTCATATGGCCACATTTAACTACAAGCAAGTCAAAGACATACAGTCTTTATACTAGGTGGTCATAATACCCAGGTAAAAATCAAAAATTATATTTCTAAAACAATAATAAGAGAAGTGGAAATTTGGGGATGACTAATAGCAGTCTTTGCCATCCATCTTAGAGAATCTACTGTATGGATTACTGTTGAATAATGAATGGGTCAAGGATATATTTCAAGGGACACTGCTAGATTAATACAGGAGTGAAGCAAGACCCAAGATAAAACAACCAGATTCTTTCTCTCCAAAATTTAAAATTTAGTCTTGGACTCTCATTAGTCTCTATTCATTCATAGACTAGAAGGCCTAGTGGGTCCATGATGGCCATTTTCTCCTGCTATAAAACAGCAATGCAAAGCTTATTTGCAGAGAAAAGACCATAGATTTAAGAAATATATAAGAGAGTAGCCCAAATTTAAGAAATATATGAGAGAGTAGCTGCTTTCGTCTTAGATGAGTTTCAACATCCTAATTTCAGTTCCTCATGAAGCTGGCTGCCAGCCCTGTTCTTAGGTGTGGTGCGATAGTTCTGCATTACGATAATGTATTTTCCTATCTTATGTAATCTCATTTGTGGGTGAGATTCTGTTATTTGCAGCCAAACAATCCCTAAGACAATATAGACTTATTTGAAGGTTATTCCACAGAGGGTAACCCCACCACAGCTCCTGCTATCAAAGAATTTATCCAGAAAATTAGCAAACTGTCCTGAGAATTTAGGCTGTTTTGGAGTACAGTCAATTTGTATTGACAGAGTAAGGACTAGAGGACGTCTCAGACAATGGGACACTAGAATGCATGAAGATTCATAGGTAAGAATTACTGTGGCATTTTCACATTCCGGCCCATTCCCTAGAACGTCCAGGACAAGATAAGCTTAAGATTTGGAAGCTGTGACCAGGATCCCTAGCTTTATGTCTTAGAAAGCACCCCTTCCTTCATTCTCACACAAAATATAGAATAACTTTTCTTATAGACCTCCCGGCCCTGTCTGTGTGCCGAATTTCCCACAGTAGCTCTGAAAATCTAACTGAACATCATTTCTAACTCAACTTGCTTGCATTTCATCACTTGGGGCTGGACAATATTTTGTCCTTCAGTTCTCCCACCCTGACAGATCCCATAATTACTGGTGGCTTGTTTTGGTTTGGTTTCTATGCTCCATAGTTTCTGAGGCTAACATCTCTTCTCTTGTCCTAAATTGAATCTGTCCAACCAATGCTCGTTAGTCTCTCCCCACCTGAGAGTTTAAGTACCAAGTTTCCCAGGGCCTTGCCAGTTGCTGGCTTCTCCCTATATACCTCCAGACTCCCAGGAGCTGTCCCCATAGATGGCCTAAGGGGAACCCTCAAGCTTTTGATATGTCTGCTCTTAGAATATCTTCACGGCAGTGATTTTCCTGTTTAGAGCAGAAAATGTGAAAGGAGTCATAACAAGAAGACCTCACATTCTTTAGCACTTCAGATTTAGTGAAGGAATTTCATATTCACAATCTGATTAAATACACACAACAGGATTTTGAAGTAACCAAGGAAGGTGTTGTTATTGTTCCCATGTTAAATGTTAAAAAACTGAAGTGAGGCTAGGTTAAGTTAATTGCCCAAGGTCCCACAGCTAACTAATGGAGGCTGGGTCAGAAACTCAGTTTCTGGAGGCAGATGATTTGGGGAAGGAGGATGTGAAACCTCCCAGATATAGTTCCAAGGCCTTACTTATGATTGTATCATGTACTGATATTGTACAGCTATTATAAGGATTAAATAAGTTGATTAAAATGAAGGCCTTCATGTTTATCACATCCTAACAACTAAATAAATATTAGTTTTCAGTGTTCTGAGGCAGAATAGCATGGCAGCTAAGAGCACAGGATTTACAGGTTACTTGGGTTTGACTACTAAGCAAGATGCAGTATGCAGTGTGGTTAGGAGGGTGTATTCTGAAGCCAGATAGCCTGAACTTGAATACTGGGCCTGCTTCATTTTAGTTGTGTGATCTTAGACAAGTCACTTAATCTCTCTGTTTCTTAGTTTCCACATCTGCTGAGTGGCAATAATAATAGTACTACCATGGGGCTGTTGTGAAGATTAAATAATCCTCTAAATCATGCTTGGAAAAGTGAATGTGACACACCGAGATCATATAAGCATCATGTAAGTATTCACTACAATTATCTACTTCTTGTGAGCTTTATAACCTTGGACAGGTTACTTAATGTGGCTTCAAATTCCTTGTCCATAGTAGGCGGATAACACAGTTTTTGTGAAGATTAAGCAATATTACACACAAACCTCCTGGAACAACTTGGTGTGTCATAAGTATGCACAATATTAGCTATCATTATTTTCAGTGGTAAAAGGCACCAAGTGCACCAAACAAATAAATTCCTTCATCATTCTAATAAACAGATGGTTAACATGTGCTATTAGTTTTCCTTAGACATTATTTGTTAAGAACGAATAATCTCTGGAGGAGAGGAAAGGCTCTGATCTCAGTATTTTTCAAAATTTTCCAAGGTGATTATAATACACAGCTAAATTGAAGACCACTGTACTGGGAATAACATTTCCCCAATCTCCCCTACATTTTACAGAGAAGTGAGGCAACAAAGATGACCACCTCAGCTTCTAAAAGAAATAGAAACAAAGGATTGCTAGGGAACAGAGAAAATGCATGCACCTTCACAACAGACCTTTTCAAAATGAATCTTTTTTTCCCTTTCAACTGAGAATCACTGAAGTGATAACATAAGTTAAGGAGGCAGTACAGCCAAAACAGCAGCCACAAATATAAGACATTTTTATAATCTCATGTTTTTGTTTATTTTTAGTATTTGTGAATTTTGTTTTCTATTACATGATGCAGCCGCATTTTGCCTTAAAGTTGCATTTGCTGCATAGGGAAGGGCCTCCCAGAGAAGATGCATTATGCTTGTCCCATAGAACCTCATGCACCCCTGATATGACATCTACCTGTGCCAGGTAGCTTTCAAAGACAAACTGCAATGATCCCTGCTTCCTAGTATCCACGCCTTTTTACAATCCCCTCCTATAGCAACTTGCTTCCAATGAACAGAATATGACAAAAGTTACCGTATTTTACTTCCATTATCAGGTTACAAAGGACTGTGATTTCCATTGTTGTTAGCATTCTTTCACTAGCTCTGTGGGAGGGAAGTCAGCAGCCATCTTCTGGGCTGCACTTTAGAGGCCTGTGTGCCAAGGAACTGAGACACCTCCAACCAATAGTTATCGAGGAATGGTGACCTGCTAACAACCACAGGCATGATATCAGAAGCAGATCTTTCCCCAGTAGAGATTTGACTACAGCCTGTTAGATACTCAGAGCTAAAGGATTCAGCTATGCTGTGCCTGGATTCTTGATCCACAGAAAGACAGTGAGAAAATAAATGTGTGTTGTTTTGAGCCACTAAGTTTTGGAATAATTTGTTATGCAACAATAAATAATATAATACTATACCCATACCATACTTATATCTCAATTTAAAGCAGCTGCTGCAACTGTTACTAACACTAGTAATAATAATAATTGCTAATATTTTTCAGCTCTTTGATTTTCCAGGCATTGTACTGAGCACTTTAATATGTAAGATCTTTTTTCTTTTTTTTTTTGAGACGGAGTCTGGTTGTCATCCAGGCTGTAATGCAATGGCATGATCTCGGCTCACTGCAACCTCCACCTCCTGGGTCCAAATGATTATCCTGTCTCAGCCTCCCAAGTAGCTGTGATTACAGGCACACACTGCTACAGCTGGCTAATTTTTGTATTTTTAGAGACGGCATTTTGCCACGTTGGCCAAGCTGGTCTCGAACTCCTGACCTCAAGCGATGCATTAGCCCCCGCCTCCCAAGTGCTGGGATTACAGGCATGAGCTACTGTGCCCAGCCTAATATGTAAGGTCTTTTTATATACTCCTAGTAATCATATATGGTAGGTACTGTTATCATACACACATCTATATTTTGCAGTTCAAGAAACTGAGACACTGAGAGGTTAATAACTTTCACAAGATCAAAGAGCAAGCAAGTAGCAGAGGCAGGATTCTGACTCAAGTGCTGTTAATTTAAAGCTTATTATATGCACACAGTCTAAAGATTGAGTTTCAATTTCAGTTCTGTCATTTGCTCTTTGACCTTGGAAAAGTTATTTCAATTTGTTGAACCTCAGTTTCCTTACCTGTTAAATGGAGAGACTAACAGTGCCAAACTTGCAGAGTTATGAGAATTAAATAAAGTTACGGTTCTAAAACATATGGCACAGTACCCTCATTTGGTAATGTGTTGCCATTATTAAAGGCTCTCCAGTAGCATTTGTGGAGTCTGGGACAAGGGTATAAATGGAGGCCCACATACCAGATGTCCACATATTTTAAAAATATGTATCAAAATTTAAGAATAGTTAAATAAAATATGTTCTATCTTCCTACCTTGAAAAATATACTTCAAAACAACTTTGTATGCCAGGTTCAAATTTTTAATTCTCAGATTTCCCAGAGTTCTGAACCAAAATATATCAGTGTAGAGAGAGGTGGCTCCAGTTCTCTGACTTGCTCCCTTCTCTTTCCATCCAAGGCTCTATCCCACAGAGTAGCCCCACACATATGCACGTGGACATTCCAGCCTACAAATCCAAGTTCTGACTATACTAAGGTTGCCAAAGTCTACAATAAAATTCAAGGGTGTCATACAGTTCATCTGGCAACCCTAGACTATACTCCCCTGTGCATGGCAAATACAGCCAGGCCATCCAATAAGTGATCATGTCATGAAATAGGATTAATTTTATTCAACAATCATCTTGTAAAGGAATATTCATCAAAAGCTTCCTAAATGTAATAAACCAAGGTACAAATAGAATGGGTAACATTTTCCTCCTATTGCTTGAGGTTTTATTTTATAATCTGTACTTCTACAGAAAAGATTCTAAAGCTGAGGGAGGCTACAAGCTACATTTCCATATTCATAGCAAACCCAGAGATAAAGAAAAGTCAAGTCAAGGACATCGATCCTGGCACTGAAATTACATCCATCTCTCAGGAAGATGACACACAAGCCAGTCAAACAGACAGAGTTGGTCAAAATGTGCCTTAAAGAGGTTGATAGAGGCTTGACATCTGAGCACAGCTCTGGAAGATAGAAGTAATTTTCCTGAAAGACAGAAAATGACTTGGAGATTTGAAGTGATTGCAATCTCTGGAGGCAATAACAATGAAATGTATTTGCCAAAAATGATAATGCCATCATAAGCTGTTTAGCAAATATGAATAAAATGATGTTTTGTTCCTTTTTAGGCATTAGGTGCAAAGTCCTGCTATCTATGTGTACTATATTGTTTAATCCTCACAACAGCCTAGAGAATATCGTTATTATTTTCATTTTAAGAACAAGAAAATGGAGGTCCAAAGAAGTTAAATACCTTGCTCAATTTAATATAGTAAGACACAGAGCTGCTATTTGAACTCAGAAAGCTCTTAACCATTTGTTTTTTTTTTAATTTTTTTATTGCATTTTAGGTTTTGGGGTACATGTGAAGAACATGCAAGATTGTTGCATAGGTACACATGTGGCAGTGTGATTTGCTGCCTTCCTCCCCCTCACCTATATCTGTCATTTCTCCTCATGCTAACCATTTGTTAGATCATTCCTTTGGGTGATTTGGGAATTCACATGCCTAGAGAGAAACTGATAACATGAAAAGACTCATGTAGACACAAGATCCATGAACTCGGGGATTATGTGTCCTTTAGTCACACATATACCCTTAATTTCTACCCCAATGCCTAACATATAGTAGGTTCTCAATGAACATTTGTTGAATAACTGGATGAATGAATTAACAGCAAAAAAGATGAATGCATAATTTCAGTGCTGCCTTGAGATGTATAAATGCTAATCATGTGGATGAGATATTATTCTAATATTTCGTGTGACTCTAAGAGCAGGAGTTATAAGGTATAACACCTTAACTAAAAATAAGAAAGATATACTAAGAATTGTTGCAGTCCAGCAGGAGAATGGGATTATCCCAAGAAATTGTAAACTTCTTGATCATAGCAGTAATTTTTTTATTGACAATGAACATATAAGACAATTTTGTGTTTTTGTTTCCCTTGTACAGATAAAGAGCAGAACAAAAAGACTTGCTGACTTACCAAAGGTTATCAAGTTGACTTTTTAGGTTCAAGCCATCATCTTTACTTTTTGCTTTTTCTTTAGAGATGGGGTTTCACTATTTTGCCCAGGCTGATCTCAAACTCTTGGCCTCAACTGATCCTCCCACTTCAACCTCCCCAGTGGTTAGGATTACAGGTATGAGCTACTGTGTCCGGCCCATTACTTTTTGAGTTTAAACCACAAATTTCATTATAAATATCCAAACTCAGGCACATGTATATAAAATGGTAGTTTGCTTGAGTTTATAAATGTGGTTTGGATTTTTCTACTCCAATTCTGTTTTTTTTTCTTTTAAATTTTGGGCATATAGTGTGTGTATATATTTATGGGGTATATGAGACATTTTGACACACGTATACAATGTGCAATGATCACATTCAACTCTATATTTAAAACTACTAAACTAGTACACAGAATTGCTGGCCAATAAGTTGCTAACTAACACATTTTAAAAACCAGTGTATTAATGCTGTTTAAGATAGTCTGCTCACCCTAGTCAGTTGCTTGGAACTAAATCCTCACGATCTTATTAACTGACCACTGCCCAATGCATATCAGCCTTATTTATCACAGAGGAGGAATGTGAATAAGTCTAAGTATTCTAATAGTTACAATATAAATAATGTCATCAACCCATCATCAAATACAGTTGATCCTCATTATTCACAAATTTTATATTTGTAAAATTGCCTACTCTCTACATTTATAAAATTTCTTACTTCCATAGGTTTTTGGGGAACAGGTGGTGTTTGGTTACATGGCTAAGTTACTTGGTGGTGATTTCCGAGACTTTGGTGCACCCATCACTTGAGCAGTATACAGTGTATGCAATTTGTAGTCTTTTATTCCTCACCTTCCTCCTACCCTTTCCTCTAAGTCCCAGAGTCCATTGTATCATTCTTCCACATTTGCATCCTCATAGCTCAGCTCCCATTTATGAATGGGAACATACAATCTTTGTTTTTCCATTCCTGAGTTACTTCACTTAGAATAATGGTGTCCAAGTCCTTCCAGGTTGCTGCGAGTGCCATTATTTTGTTCCTTTTTATGGCTGAGTGGTATTCCACAGTGTGTGTGTGTGTGTGTGTGTGTGTGTATAATGTTTTCTTCATTCATTGATGGGCATTTTGGCTGGTTCTATATTTTGCAATTTCAAATTGTGCTGCTATAAACATGTGTGTGCAAATATCTTTTCCGCATAATGACTTCTGTTCCTCTGGGTAGATACCGGTAGTGGCATTGCTGAATCAAATGGTAGTTCTACTTTTAGTTCTTTAAGGAATCTCTGTACTGTTTTCTATAGTGGTTCTACTTGTTTACTTTCCCCCCAGCAGTGTAAAAATGTTCCCTCTTCACTATAACCCCGCTGATATCTATTATTTTGTTATTTTTTTATTATGGTCATTCTTGCAGGAGTAAAGTAGCATCACATTGTGATTTTGATTTGCATTTCCATGATCATTAGTGATGTTGAGCATTTTTTCATATGTTTGTTGGCCATTTGTCTATCTTCTATTGAGAATTGTCTATTCATGTACTTAGCCCACTTTTTGATGGGATTGTTCTTTTCTTGCTAATTTGAGTTCCTTGTAGATTTTGGATGTGAGTTCTTGTAAACTCCCAAATCCCCCAATATTCATGGTACTTTCACAGAAATTCACAGGCATGTACATATACAGAGTGGCAAAAAAAAAAAAAAAAAAAAAATGAGTCGCCAATGTGCACATTCCCAGCTGAGATGGAAAAAGGCAATAATCTGCCTTGTTTCAGCTCTCACACTATAAACAAGTGCTTTCATCATGGTCAATCTAGTGCCACATTTTTCTCATTTATCTGGTTTTCTTCTTGGTGATTTAACTATTTTAAATGGGCCCCAATCATATGCCAAAGTGATTGGGGCCCATTTAAAATCAGCAATATATATTGCTGATTTGTTGATAGTATACTCAGAGATAACAGCAGCTGTGGAATACCACTCAGCCATAAAAAGGAACGAAATATTAAAGATCCTTAAAATATCTTTAAACAGAGGCATACATAGGTTATGTATTTATAGGATGACAAATCCATCTGTAGAAACCTAACCTAATTTAGTGTTCTTGGCTGCTTAATGGAACATAACTACTATGAATAATAAGAATCAACTGCATACACTTTGACAGTCTCCTAATCCTGTCTGAGGTGGAGAGTCTGTGCTCAACCACTTCACACTAGCCTCCTGAAGATCATGTGTACACATCTGCTAGCAACTGGTCAGCAGCATGGGAGACAAGGAACAGAGCCTCCAAGGTCTCAAAGCATGCTCAAAATGTAGTATTCATAATTCTGAAATGCTTATGAAACAAGGAGACCAGCAAATCCAAGTCTTTGCTCTGCCTTATCAATCCCAGCCAAACGGCCAGCAATGTTACTAAGAATTACACTGCCTGTGGCCTAGTTAAGCATTCTTTCTTTCTCCTGCCCAGGCCTCATGCTGGAGAGTAGGCTTCTTACTGAAATGCAAAGCTTTTCAAGGATTTCTACATGTGTTGAGAAATAAGCCATTCTGGAAAAGGGCTTTGCAGTGGGAGGAAAGATACAGAGACAGAGTTTGGGATTTGCCCTATATTCAGCTTTTCAGAGGACACTGCGCTATTATAATCCAAGCTCAGCCATATCAAATGTACTATTCCCTGAAGGTTGAATGAGCTCCAACAGAGTTGACACACTGGTTCTCAGGAGCCTCCCTCCTCAATGGAGAAACTAGTATGATCTACAGACTGAAGAGGTATTCCCCACTGATAAAGTCAGTGAAATAACCACCATATTCATTAGAAAAAAAGAAAAAAAAAACTCCTCACCACAACTAGGAAACAGAAGTACAGCCTACCTGGCAAGATGTCCAACTAAGAGTAATTAGCCATCTAGCTCCCAAAAGCTTCAAATCACAGTACCTGCCACAAACATGCCGCCCACTACCAAGAGAGAAGTTTCTAACAAAATGAAGTTTTTTTTTTTTTAAAGAGTACTTGACAAAAGGTGCTAAAAATACTCAGAATAAAATCTCAAGTTGGAGCTGTCAAAGACATCAGGATAAAGCACTGCAAATACATGCCTGAACGTGCTGTGCGTCTTCAAGTCAGACCACACTGCCACCTACTGAACAAGAATGTGCTTTCGCTTGGGCTCCTCTATACTGAATGCTTCCTGAATATTCATTCTGAGAAATGTGGCCATTCTTTTCTCCCTTCTCAAAGCAGTTTGGCAGCAGGACAGTCAGCCCCCTCTGTGAGCCAGCAGCACCATCTTCTGTGGTGCCCACCCACCAGAGGAAACTTAAAGTAACTGGATGGCAAGCCAGCACGATTAGACACTGACTCATTTGTTCCATGATAGAAGTTGGGGGAGGCAGAGTCCAAATGAATGTGAAGAGATGCACACATACCGAAAACAACTGAATCACAAGGCAACAACAGAGAAGAAACTGCTGACAAGCGTTTGAAACAAGGAACCCATAAACATGAATCATGCAGCATAACAGCTGGGTACCAAATGATTTGTAAATCTAGAAGATTCAGAGATAACTTTGCAGGAATAACCTACATGAGATACAACTATCAGTTCAGATGCCCTGGACTAAAGCAACTGAAAAGCAACAGTGAGCCTGGTATTGATTTCTTCCCAAACTGTTACTTGCCACCAAGCACCTGCAATTCGTGCCCTAGTTTTAAACCTGAAATCACAAATTACAGGGGGAAAGAGTTCAGTGGGAAACTGGGTAAGCAGGCTGAGAGGCTGATATTTCCATTTACCACTTAAGTATTTTCCATGAAAACTGGTAAACATAATTTCTCTTCTCACGGCAGAGACAGTACAAAGAGAAAAAAAAGGAAAGGAGAAAAGAAAAAAAAAGAGGGAATAAGGTGATGTCTCCTCTTACTAAATTCATTTATAAACCTGATACTTCTGTAGGCATTTTAATATGCTACTATTCCTAAACCACTAAACAATATGACTAGTGTTACAGAAGAGAAAACTGAGGCTCAAAACAGTAAAAGCACTTGTCCAAGATCATATCGATAATGAGAGACAGAATCTGGATTGTAAACCAGAAGTAACTAGCTATTATGAAAGAAGAGAGAGAAGCAAAGAAACTACTTGGCCAGAGCTGCTGTCTGTGGTCAGATGAGCAAGTTGTTATTTTTCTGTACCAAAATCAGGCAGAGAATGGTAGCTCACTTGAAATCTGATCAATTTTACTAGGCTTGTAAGTGGTGTAAACGTGGCTAGGCAAAACAAAACCAAACTTGTTAGAAGTCATATTTGTCTACCCTTTCTCTAACTGGTTTCCATGGGCATATAGACGTCGTATTACCTTCAACTCTTAAGAATCCGTGTTCAGGAGAGGGGTTTGAGCCATTTTCCACAGAGATGGATAATCCAAAATTCACTAACTGCCAAATGAATCCATGGCTTACCCCATTGCTGAGGTGGCAAAACTAGTCACTCCAAATAATGATGTTGTATAATGAAAATTCTGAAAGTCTCTGAAACTTTCCAGCAATTTTCTGTGATTCATAGCACTTTTGGGAATGGAAAAACCAAGTTCACATGGATGCTAAGAACAGTACTAAGAAGAACTAGCTTCTTCCACACTTTCCCTAGTATGAAGTAAACAGTTAAGCATTTCAATTATAGTCAAGTACACATCAACCTAGGATGCCAGAGCTATAAAGGAACTTGAGCATCACCTAATCCGATCATCTTATTTGAAAAATGTAAGGATGGGGACATAGAAAAAAATCCTTATCCAACTTCTCCTTTCTATCATTCATTCAAGAGGTTCAAAGATCCATCATACTACTATTGTAGCATGTGCTGCGGAATGTGAACAAAGTGGAAGACATAATCTTTGCCCTCCAGGATTTTCTGATACAGTTCTAGCTGTTGATCTTTTTTATTTTAATTATTTTATTTTATTTTATTTTATTTTATTTTATTTTATTTTGAGACAGAGTCTCACTCTGTCACCCAGGCTGGAGTACAGTGGTGTGATCTCAGCAAATTGCACTCTCTGCCCCCCAGGTTCAAGCACTCCTGCCTCAGCCTCCCAAGTAGCGGGGATTACAGTCGTGCATCACCATGTGTAATTTTTGTATTTTTAGTAGAGATGGGGATTCCTCATGTTGGCCAGGCTGGTCTCGAACTCCTGACCTCATGTGATCCACCTGCCTCAGCCTCCCAGAGTGCTGGGATTACAGGTGTGAGCCACCACACCCAGCCTGTAGATCCTTTTTAAAGGACAACATTCTGTGGATCTGCCCATGTTAACGTTATACTGGTAGTGTTCACTGATCATGAAAATTGGCAATGACCAAAAGTTGCTATGAATTCAATCATGCTCTTAAATATACTTGTATTTGAATAAAACCTGCATCTGAATCTGGAAATGGTATATATACATTTTTGAGAAATTAGCCTCTAAACTTTTCTTTTTTCTTTTCTTGGAACTCACCAAGGATAATAGTGTGTACCTGCAGGTTATAGGCAGGGAACTGCTGCTACAGAGAAAAAAACCTGAAAACACTACAGCCAGATCCCACACCATACTTTGGCAGAATTGGAAGTGACCGACTTACAGGATACGTTTTTTTTTTTTTTTTTTTTTTTTTTTTTTTTTTAACTAAGCACTCAAAATTTTATTCCAGTAGAAAGAGCAGGGGCTGGACTTCTTTGCCTGGCACCTTTCTGGCGATGTAAAAATGGGCAAAACTTGGCATGACCAAACCTGTTTTTTAATTTCAAAATCTTTTTTTTTTATTGCATTTTAGGTTTTGGGGTACATGTGAAGAACATGCAAGATTGTTGCATAGGTACACACATGGCAGTGTGATTTGCTGCCTTCTGTCCCCTCACCTGTATCTGTCATTTCTCCCCATGCTATCTCTTCCCACCTCCCCACCCCCATCCCTCCTCCATTTCCCCCCAACAGACCCCAGTGTGTAGTGCTCCCCTCCCTGTGTCCGTGTGTTCTCATTGATCAACACCCGCCTATGAGTGAGAACATGAGATGTTTGATTTTCTGGTCTTGTGTCAGTTTGCTGAGAATGATGGTTTCCAGGTTCATCCATGTCCCTACAAAGGACGTGAACTCATCGTTTTTGATGGCTGCGTAATATTCCATGGTGTATATGTACCACATTTTCCCTATCCAGTCTATCATGGTTGGGCATTTAGGTTGGTTCCAGGTCTTTGCTATTGTGAACAGTGCTGCAATGAACATTCGTGTGCACCGACTTACATGATATGTTTTAATGGATGCCAGGAAAGTTTACCTGCCCCAATATATTTTCCTTTCCACGCTTTGATATCCTTTACTTCCCTCTGCTATACTCCACACTCTCAAGTTTCTGAAATTTCAAAGATCAAAGCATATATGGCTTTACAAACAATTGCTGCTCAAATCTAGTCTCTCAGAAAGGTGGACAAGCAATCACATATACCTTTACATAGGTTCCCCAGCTGAGTTTGGATACAGGGCATTACAAAGTAGGTGAATGACAGTTCACTCCTACTTGGGAAAACCTCAGAAGAGTCTGAGCAGGGTATACCAGCAGTTGGGTGGGGGTGAGGACTTAGAAATCTAGAGGCAGCATGGAGATTTACTTGATGCCTAGGGGCAGGAAAATGGTAAGGAGATGCGATGAAAGAAACATTATCAAAGGCAACTTTTATGATAATTAAAATGTTTTTTTGGATCATCTCACACTAGAGACTGTTGCAAGAGTACATCACTTAGTGATAAGTGGTATAGTATACAAACCAATGTGGCAGAGAAGTTAAGAAAATAAACCTCATTGTATTTTGGAATATTTTGTGAAGACTTCATGGAGAAGTTGGATCTGAACTAGACCTTCAAGTATACGCGGAATTTGAAGAGGTGAGGGAAAGGCATCTCAGACTTAGACAAAATTATTAAGCAGGAGTAAACATTGGGAATAGAGGGGGAAACACTGATCAAGTGAGCTTGAATGGAACAATGAGTAGGTATTGAGAGTCATGAGAAATAAGGTTGGGGAGAGATGGTGGCACAAGATCATAGCAAGTCTTGGTATCAGATGAAGAAATTAATTATTGATGTAGGCAATGGAAGTCTCCATATGTTCTTGAAGAGGTGAGTAGCACAATGAAAATAATGCATTAGTCTAACAGACAAATGCAGGGCATTATTACTGCATGTGGGCTTCAAAGTTAAAATCCCAGGTTTTTTTTTTTTCCATTTATTATCTATGAAGACTACATGGACAAGTTACGTAAACTCTGTATGTTACAGGATTTTTAATCTCTAAAATGGTGATATTAATATATACCTCATTGGGTCATTATGAGACTCAAATAAACTAATCTTCAAAAAGCACATTAATATAATGCCTAGCACACAAGAGTTCATAAATAGCAGCTTTTATGCTAATAGTCATATTATTATCATCATTACCAACAACAATAATATCAAGGGAAGAAACTAGAAAGCTATGGTAATAGTAATCTAAAATTTAGGGCTTGGCCAGGCATGATGGCTCACGCCTGTAATCCTAGCACTTTGGAAGGCTGAGGTCAGCAGATTACTTGAAGTCAGAAATTAAAGCCCAGCCTGGTCAATGTGGTGAAACACTGTCTCTACTAAAAATACAAAAATTAGCAGGGTGTGATGGCACATGCCTGTAATTCCAGCTACTTGGTAGGCTGAGGTATGAGAATTGCTCAAACCCAGAGGCAGAGGTTGCAGTGAGCCGAGATAGTGCCTCTGCACTCCAGCCTGTGCGACAGAGTGAGGCTCTGTCTCAATAAATAAATTAAACAGATAAAGAGATACATACATACATACATACATACATACATAATATAAACATAAAATTTAGGCCTAGATAAACTCCTAGACTAGGCCATTTGCTGACGTCACAGAGAGGACATATTGGCTCTCAAAGATATTCAAAGGATTCAACACAATTTGGGGACAGATGGAACATGATGGGTAAAGAAGAAAGAAGTGAGAAAGAAGATTCCAAGGCATAGGAGCCATAGATAATAGAAGTATACACAAACAGCAAGAATGAAGAAAAAAATGGAAAGAGCAGGTAGTTTGGGTGGTAGAAGAGATGATTATTTTTTGTAAAACATTGAGTTTAAGGTGATTTAAATATACTCAAGTGATGATATTTCACCCAATATTCGAAAGCACTGTACTAAGGTCCTTAGGATAGGAATGGAAACGCAGATTTGAGAAGTAACTACAAGGAGTTGAAGATGGACAGTAGATAAACTTGACAAAACAATAAATGTACCAGGAGTGCAGAGAAAGAAAAACAGAGCCTTGAAGAACAACCACAACTGTAAAATAAGGTAGAAGAAAAGTGTAAGAAGTGTTTAATAAGTGGGGAGAGAGAATAAATAGTACCTAACTTAAAGAATAGCTACACTAGAGTGCAATATAAAGGATTCAAGTTAATCACAAAAGGGAATTCCCAAGCTGAGGTTGGAATGGTCTTTTAAGAAGATATGTTCATCTGCTGGAATAATTTATAAATTACTGATAATTTAAAAGGTAATTATAACAATACATTTATTCAAAAAGCATATACTGGAGAACTACAGAGAATGATGGTAAGTGTTATATGGGAGACAATAAGGTTTATTAACTGTGTCCTAAAGGAGAGGGGTAAGATATAGCAATATATGTATTTATAAATATTTAAATCATAATATCAGAGTAACATAGAAACTAGAGACAATAATTGTCCAATTGTAATATGTAACTAAGTGCCAGATACCTGCTAATAGTTCAGAAGAGACATAAATCTGGCATAGTCACCAAGAAAGGCTTTCCAGAGGATGCAAACCTTAATTGAGATTTTAAACCATGGATTAGTAGAAAAGGAATTGAAACACAATTATTATACATTAAATTATTATTCTTGACCACAATATTTATCTAAAGGGGTTTATCCTAGATACTGAGCACCACAGAGTCTAAAAAATGAAGTTTATCCAAGCTGGTGTTCCCACAACTTTTATAGTCAATATCAAGCTTGCCTTCCTTCTCAACTCCATCTCATGGGGCTCTTCCTGGAAAGTTTAGTAACTCCACTGAAAATGTTGCGAGCTTTATGACTACTACTTTCCAAACCTGAAAAATACCCTAGGAAAAACACCTTCATAAATAGAAGATGGGCCTGGCCTTGATTCACAGTTTTTCTGGGTTTCATGTTTTATACACAGGCAAAGCTATAAGTCATTAAATGCCAAAGAATGATCAAGGAAATGAAATCATCAAGTCATAATGACCTGATCTAGCTGAGGAGTCTTGCATTCAGGGGATGGAAATGCACATTGCAGAAAATTAAAAAGTAATGTGATCCTTTTAATCCTGATTCTCCAGGAGAACTGAGAAGGGAGCGTAAAAGGGCAAAAAGCAAAGGTCTGGCTTCATTTGGCCTGAGGAAATATTGGCTTTGAAAGGCAAAAGGGATGGAGAAAGAGGGGAAATAAAACTTTGCTTTCCTTGTAAAGTCTGATATTAGGATACAGGAAATGATTTTTAAATTATATTTGTGTCTAATTTTATAGAGCACAGAGTGGCTACGTCCAAAGCATTAAAAAAAAAGTGGCCATGTCCCCAAGAAAGCATTACCCTTTAAGGAGACTATTAGGTTGTTGCCCTTTTACATTTCCCAGAGAAGATCCACTGAAATTCTCCATGGTAATAGTAGGACTACTTTGCAGAGAAAAGAATAGCAAGAAAGTCTGTGCTGACAAGAAGGTCTTGCTTTAAGGAAACCTCATATGTAATTTTTGTCATTTTATAAGATCACGTGGGGCAACTAAGAGATTTACAAAGCATTCTTTCTGCAAATGATAATAATAATAGTTGTTATGCCATTTTTTCCCATAACAGCGATGGGCTAAATATTCCATAGCAATTACCACCCACCACCCACCCCACAGAATTCACTTGAAGCAATTACACAAAGTGAAATCTAGAGGTGAGGACAAGAAAGGCTGACAATAGGTTTTCTATATTTTGGCAAAAATCAGAGAGAAATTGTAAATTAAGTGAGGAAGGCCATTCCTCAGGCAAATCAGCAGGGCTGCACAGTTTAGAGGAAGCCCAACTAGAAGTAAAGTCAAGTGGGCTGTGAGCCAATATGGAATCAAGGCAAACATAGAGCCAGAGAGTCCAAGGTCCAAATTGGTGAAGGGCATCAGAAGAGCTAATATGACAGGTGGAATTGTTCAGGTGTTTGCATGAACACCCCATTTCCATTATCCCTTTATAGTTCCCTGTGGGGTTTATGAGACAAGTATTTTGTGACATCCAAGATGAAACCTAAAAATATGTAATTTTAAAAAGATGCATAGCCAGGAATGATCTCTGATTTTTTAACACTGGCCTTGGCAGAGACAATGTTCTGATTTTTGTTTGCTAACTGAGATCAGTAGTAGGGAATTCAAACCAGGTAATGAAAGCCTAGAGCACTAAGCTAAATGAGAACAAGACAAGGTTCTTACATCATGGCCAAAGAGCTGGTTGTTTGTGGGAAGCACTGAGAGGTTCTGAAGTCCTAGATGATGTCTGTCTCTATGTCACCTAATTAATGAATTTGAGCTTGTTTTCCCCAAAGTTTCTTTCCATATCCATCCTAGTACAATCTTTTAGAATTCCTCATGAAAGTTTAGGAAAGGCTTTAATATTTGAGGATTTGCTTCTGCAGTAATAGTGAATACATTTTACAGCTAGGTGCCTGTCAATATCTGAGCTTCCACACAAGAGTTTTAGGGCAGGTCAACTTCTTTGTTCTCAGAATAAGCAAGTTTAGAAGTATCCACTATGTTCCCAGCACTTTGAAAGGACACAAAAGAAACTATAAACTAAGAATCATAATGTACTGTGTTACGATTCAGTTAAGAATCTCTTCTAATCTAACCACTCAAAACCTACTCATCCTTCAAGGCCTAACCCAAGTCATACATTCATCCTGTTATTTTCTTAGACAACTTGACCCTGTGCTGATTCTGACATATATGTCAATGCTACTTAGAAACAGAGGCTATTTTCTATTTCTTGGAAATTCTGTATAGCAGCTAGCATACTACTTGACAAGAGCAGGCACTCAAACACTTAGCTTCTTGGGCACCTGAAAAGGTGCAACAGAAATAATTCATCTTTAGTTAACGCAAGGTATTTCAGTTACAATTATGATTCTGGACTGTGGCCAATTTAAGCATCAACATTATAAACTCATACACACAGCCTGAAAAGTTCCCCACTCCCCATTCTAACAATGGATGTAAGCAAAAATGACGTATTCACCACTGATTCTCAACCAGAGTGGTGAAAGTATACTTCAGAGATGGAGAGCAGGCAGAAAACTTCCCATGGAGCATAAAATCTCTGGGGAAAGAGGTATGTAGTTTTGTTTTGTTTGTTTGTTTGTTTGTTTTTTAGGAAAATTCTAAAACAGTAATTCTTTTGATATGATTTGTCACAATAATTTATTTTGTAATTTAAAATAGCATTGAAGACATGACATTTTCATGTTTATAAAAGAGTAGCATGGATTAGAAAAAACTGGGATTTCATTGAAAAAAGAGACTATGTTTAATTCTATTTTTTATCTCTAGCATCCAGTATAGTGCCTGGCATATAGGAAGTGTTCAATAAAAGTCTGAGTTGGATGAATGGATGGATAGACAAATAGATAAATGGATGGATAAAAATGAATAAATAATAGGAAATTTGAAGTATCAACCAAAGCAGTCACATGAACAAACTAGAATTATTCTGTTTTCTTACCATTGCTAAGAGACATCATTGTTACTGAAAGCATTTAATGAACATAGGAAGTTGGAAACTACCAGGTCCTGCCACCAAAAATAACAAATGGCATAACTTCAATCAGTACTGACTTTAACCATGAATTTAACTCTTCAAGCCAGATCTCAGGGGCAAATGTCACCATTTGCCTTTGCCTCCACAGCAAAACTGACAAATGGTTCTAACCTCCTCCTTTTTAAATCAGAGGCCTCTAACCAGTGGTGAGCAATTTAAATTTGTCTGTCAGTCACCGGTGCTGTCTATCAAAATGTTTAGTTTTTTTCCCTCTTCCAAATACATAGTACGATCATGCTTCCTGGACTCCTGGTGGTTCTAGGTGATTCTACATGACCAGTTATGGACAATGAGTGGTACCTAGCAGTGATATATGCTGATTCTAAACCAGATAAAAATTGTCACTGTGAGAACCTTCAAGGATCTCTTTTCCCTTTGCCACAAAGACTGGTGATGTTCCTGATAGTTGGTTCTCCATCAGTCTGAGTCAGAGTAAGGGCGAGGGTAATGCAGAGCAGAGCCTCAAAAGACCTGTGATGGGGTTGCAGCTTGACTAGACAGGAAATAAAACTTTTGTTTTTAAAACCACTGAGATTTCATTATTCTTTGTTCTTAAAATATAATATGGTCTATCGTAACTAATACAACTTGGTTTACTAGAGTCAATGTAGTTTATATTCCTTAAATTGCTCTGATCCAGTCTTCCAAAGTTATAATCTAATTGTTGCTAAAAATTAATATCTTGTCAAGAATGAAATATAGTGAAGATAAATCTTACATTTAATCAAAGAAATAACAAATAGAGAAAAAGAACATGCAATAAGGAGAGTCATGTCAGCAAATACAGTAGTTCTAGCATAAAATGCAAAGAGACAAATTTTGAAACTATTTCAGGTGGCAGAAACAGATTCTCATCATCCTATCCTGTAATGGAAATTCATTAAATACAGAGCGAAAATGTCTTGAGAAACCAAAATAGCAGACCACACTCAAGATGGCCTGCTTAAAATAGATTATCCTTGGGATAGTGATGGGAATTCCTTAGCGGAAAAGTGTGAGGGAATGGGAATTCAATAAAGACACATACATGAGTCATTCTAAAGCTAATACCTTCTCATCTGTATAGCACTTTACATGAAGCTTTTTCATGTGGATTATTTTTTTCATTTGAGTCTCATAACGGCCCTAGGAGACAGGCAGGGCAGGGAATGTTATCTACTTTTAATTGATGGAAAATTTAGGCCCAGATAGACTGTGAATTGTCTAAGATAAAATAGCTAATACATGACAAAGATGAGATTAGAACCTATGTCTCCTGATTCCTAGTTCATGCTGTTTGGATAATAGCACATGTGTTTCTAGTAAAACCGACCAGCTCATTTACTTTATAGAATCTATTCCTCCAAAACTAAAATCATACTACTGGCTTCCTGAAATCACCTGTGATCCAAGCGTGAGCTTTATTTGTGTTATTACCACCTGAACAATAAGGGTAACAATAAAGTTTATATTCTGTTTATAGAAGAAGCACTTACAACTAAGATGCTGTATACTATGCATTAAACATGACATCTTGTTAGTTCAGTTCTCAGCTGATGATGGTTCTAGATGTAAATTAGCTCTGTGCTTTTTCAGATCTAACAGATGTTTCTGGGTGTTTATTTTTATCATTTTTTCTCACTTGAGATATTACATGGAGAAAGTAGGCAATGCATACACTGATGGACCACTTTCCTTACATTGGAGCATGAAGATTAGAATCTAGAGTCTTCCAGCTGGGTTCTCTAAAGTAAAGGGATAAAATTTTTAATTTTGCTTTATGCACCTACTCATTGGAGGTGACCTACCCCACAACTGCCACCTGTATACTGAGAATACTGGAGACATAAAGGTGGGTCTTCTTTCCCCCACCAGTTGTCAAGTACGGCCTTGAGAGTTCTTTATTTTACAACTCGGTAAACGCCTTTTGTTAGATCTACACAACTAGCTTCTGTAACAGTCACTAAGGTAGCCTCCAAGATACTCCTGACATAGAGAAACCGTTGCTGACTTTGCCAGTCACTACTCAGAAACCAAATATGTAGCAGGAAAAAAAATTGCTCACATGGCACTGCAATGCATGAAGAATATGTAGCTTATGCACTTATTCTATAACTGATCTAATATTCCTCATACACACTCGTGCACTGGATAGAAGAGAAAAATTTCTCAAGCTCAGTTTGTTCATTTCAGCCCAATCTAATCATTTCAAATCTCCAAGTAACTGAGTCTCTTTAGGTAACTTCACAGTCTTTGAAATGTTCTCTCTTATCCTCCTGCTCACCTCCAAGATGGCAGCTGGGCTTTTATGAGAGGGAATTCATGAATGTAAAAATATACTAAACTAGGGCCTTTTCAATCTGTTTAATCTGACACCTCAAAAGACTAAGAATTAAAAAATAGTTTGCTATTTCTATGCCTACATTCCAAAGTATGCCTACATTCCAAGTATGCTTACATTCCAAAATGAGGCTCTTAAACCACCAAAGCACAATTTTTGAAAAAGGTGTCCAAACCCTATTTTGAAACCCTTAGTATAATATCCACCCCTGGCATAAAGAGTTGAGTTTGAAGAGGGGTTGGAAATTGAAAAGAAACAATACCTTTCAGAAATATTAATAGTTATTGATTTTTTGTAATATTACTCTTCATTCTCCCAATGCTTTCCCCTTACCCCAAGCCAAGTAAGAGTGAGCTCTGAAAGATTCAGAGAGCTTACTTTTGGTCCTCTGACATTTGGGGGTCACAAGAGCCTGGTGTCTAATGTGCAAATCTAAAGGGCAACAGTTGTGGCTGTCTAGTGGCTCTGACAATACAGGAAAGAGAGGATGGTGCACTGAAAGTAGCCTACACACTTAGTTTGTCCACCTAAATGATTCTTTAGTATCTCATTTGGACAATGTATTAGTTTCCCATTGCTCCTGTAACAAATTACTATAAACTTAGTGGCTTAAAACAACACAAATTTATGATCTCACAGTTTTGGAGTTAAGAGGTCCAAAATGAGTCTTAAAGAGCTACCATCAAGGTTTTGGCAGGGTTAGTTTTTTGTGAGGACTCCATGAGAATCTGTTCCTCATCTCTTCCTTCTTCTAGAGACTTCCAGACTCCCTTCCTTGTGGCCACATTACTCCAGTCTCTACTTCCATTGTCACACTGCCTTCTCTCACCTCTGCTCTCCTGCCTCCCTCTTATAAAGAATCAGTCCCTCCCAGATTATCTCAGATAACTTCCTCATCTCAAAATCTTGAATCATATCAGCAAAGTCCCTTTGATCCTGTATTCACAAGTTCCAGAGATTTGGACATTGACATCTTTGGAATACCATATTTCAGCTTACTGAGGACCAGAAGTAAGCATTCTTGAATACTGTGTTTCAAGAGGGCTTCTAGTCTGGAGCAATGGGACCTGAGCAGAAAAAGGCTAGAGGTGTACAATCAAAATCAAAAGTTGGCAAGAGTGGGAGGTAGTTCCTTAATGGCCATACAGAAGAGAGACTTTAATTTTGTAAAGGAACTTGAGGTAAAAGATCATGAAATAACCCATGAAGACAACTGAATAGTCAGGTTTGAATATCTACCAAGCAGGACATCAAAGTCAGACCACAGCTCAGTGCAATGGGTCACACCTGTAGTCCCAGCAACTCTGGAAGATGAGGTGGGAGAATCGCTTGTGACCAGGAATTTGAGACCAGCAGTGGCAATAGAGCAAACCCTGTCTCAAAAAAAAAAAAAAAAAAAAAAAAAAGTCAGATTACAATAATACCTACCTTTCAGGTAAGATTTTTCTTGTTCCTTAAATTTCATGCTTCTACACAGTATGACCAAAAGAGTTTATAAACAATGGTTATCGAGGCAGCGCACGGTGGCTCATGCCTGTAATCCAGCACTTTGGGAAGCCAAGGCAGATGGATAACTTGAGGTCAGGAGTTTGATACCAGCCTAGCCAACGTGGTGAAACCCCGTCTCTGCTAAAAATACAAAAATTAGCCAGAAATAGTAGTGGACACCTGTAATCCCAGCTACTTGGGAGGCTGAGGCAGGAGAATCACTTGAATCTGGGAGGTGAAAGTTGTAAGGAGCTGAGATTGTGCCATTGCACTACAGCACTCCAGCCTGAAAACAGAAACAAAAATAAAAACAAAAACAAAAAACAAAACAAAACAAAAATATTGGCTATCAAATTGGAGGAAGGAATCAAGGAGTGATGAAAGGAACTGCCTAATGAAAAGTAGAAAAGGAGGTAAAAAATGTGCCCCATTTTCTACTACAAGTCTCCAAGCCTGAAATAAACCATTCTCAGAGAGAGGAAAAACTGTAACAATAAGTGAACTTCAGAATATTGTCTATTACACAGAACTCGATATTTTAATTATGGAAATGAGACAATTGTTATGGCAAGATGCAACCAGAGAACTTTTAATTATCTAAGAGCTTTAGTATCTGCCAAAATTTTCTCCAGTGACAAGGAAAGAACCAACCTTCCAAGCAGGTTTGAGCAGGCAGTGAGAAAAATAGGTAGAATACAGATGCTTTCTGAATTAACATCATTACGTTCTATTTTTCCGGTGTAACCATTATACAACTTTGTGGCAGAACAAAACGCAGGGGAGGCTCATAATCATGCATGAATTCCTGTTAACTGTCCTCTGACTCTCTGATTTTTTGGGTTTCTGCAACCATGTGCCCTGTCTGTCTGGTCAGCGTTCACTCTGTATTTGCTGATGAAGTCAGAGACTGATGAACTGTAAGTTGTTTTCTCTCAGCATGGTCAGGGGCTGATGATTCTTGCTGCTGATTAGACTCAACCAAGGCATGTTAGCACAGGAACACTCTGACGTTTGTCTGTGGCTCACATTTGATCTTCAGCTCAGACTACCCCACATCCCTCATATAGAGAGCCACTTCACCCCTGCCACTGAACCCCCTCTAGCAAACTTCCCAGCCAAACTCTGAGCTAACTTCTATATGCCTTCCTCTAACCCTCGGTTCATAAAGGAACTTCTGGTTCCCATCACTGTACAAAGGAACAGATGACAGCCCGAGAGCAGGACCAGTCCTCATATTTGAGGACCAAATGCAAAATGAAAATGTGAGACTTTTTGTTCAAAAATTAAAAGTTTCAAAATAGCGAGAGTTGATCATTAGGCCAAGTGAAGGTCTGTTCTGTGTCAGGGAAGCTGTGTGACTGCCCAGGAGCACTAAACTATCCTGTTTACCCATGTAAGGCCACCACCTTTACATCACTGTGGTCTTTTCAAGCCAGGAAAGTGAAAAACAACACAGTTTAGGGGAGAAGAAGGTGTTAAAGCTATCAGCTGAATGTTCTTAAATGATTATCCCCAGTTACAAACATTTCAGCTTTATATAGCACTTCCTAGCTTTTGAGTTGGTAAAGTGCTTTCATATCTATTATCTCATTTGTTCTTCGTGACATCCTTTTAACAGTAGATAGGCATGACTCCCATTTACATTTGAGAAATTCAAGACTAGAGAGAATAAAAGATTTATTCAAGAATATGTAGTTGAGAAGTTAGGGTGATACACAAGCCTTAGATTTACCTGACTCCAAATGTAGTTTAATAAATTTCAAACTTTTCTCTAATTTAATCACCACAGTTATAAAACTCTTATTGTATGAACCAGGAATTATGCTTGCCTTTCCGTCTTTCCAAAACATATAGCCCCATTCTGCCCATAGAGGATATACAGGTGATGGCACACTTGCTTCCTTTCTCATCAGTGTTCCTCCTCTTTGCATATTCATTCTCTTCCCCTCCCCCACCCCATAAACACACACTGTCAAATGTGGTCAGCTATAGTTCAACTGCCACTTAGCATGGATACTAGCTAGGTTTAGATGTAGAAAAAAGATTAGGGAGACCTCAAATGGTGATTTTGGAGGGAGTGGGGTGCAGAACAATACTCTTCCCACTAGACAAATGATGTTTGAATATCTCCTGTGACATGCCTTATTTGGGGCTTTTTCAACTTAATCAAAGGCACATATTTTGGGATAGTGACATTTTTAAGCCATTAAGTTACTCAGGCTCTCCAAAGAATATGTTCTGATTCCTTTCTAAGATCATGTTTTCTCAAGATATAGAAAGCATGTGGGGTCTCCATAAAAGCTAAGGAGGACTATCTAGTGGGAAAAAATATGCAAACCATGTGGTTCTCCTATATATATACCTCACTTATGTCTACTGCCCTTCTTTCTCTCACATAGATCTCAAGTGATAGGAAGACAGCTATTTAAGAAGCTAACATCCTATGAGGAGAATGTGGTTTAACATACTGATAGCACATGATTAATTCCCTTCTGCCCAAAGGGATGACATAACCTTGATACTCCTAAGTCATTAGGCCAATTTTAAGAACTCTCTCCAGAAGCTTCATTTAGATTTACTCATATTTGTTAAAAAGGATAAAACACTAAAAAGGAATGCCAATTGTGTGCAGATGAAAAAATGAACAATAGAGGTTTACAAAATATAAAGTGAAAATTACTCATAAAAGGGTCTCTCCAGGACGAAGTTTTTATTGGTAAATATATATTTGACAAGAAGACCATTCAGATACTTACAAAAAGTAGTTGCAGTTTGCACAGAGAGTTGAGAAATTAAGACAGTGCGGGCCAAGGACTTAAGCTTTCTGATGCATAATACAGCATCACTGAATTAATAAAAACATGATACCATTTTAGTATTTCGGAGGCTTCAAGAAAAAGGCAATATACAAGTAGAACAGGTGAGGGATTTTTTTAGAGGCTGAAACATTGTAAAAACTTTTCCCTAGAATAGCTGCCAGAGCACAAAGTGTGTAAGTATTGAGCTCTTTTAAAAAAATTCCAAAAGGCCTTTTCATTGCTCTGTGGCAGCTATATTTGACTAAATACCACTCCAGCCCCCAGTTTTTTAAACAACTACCACCTACATAATTCTCTTTCCTAGAAACAATTACCCTTTCTCCTCTCCTGGCACTAATCTTGAGTGTCTGCAGTGTATAGTTCAGGGATAAAAGCAATCCAGCTCTGCAGGTAAAGTCAGTATCTCACCAGAGAGAGGAACCTAGGGACAAGCAGATAAGAGAAGTCAGTATCCTTATCTGCAGGGCGAAGTTTTGTAAAGCCAGAGATTTCAGAAAAGTGACAGACCCACACAGTCCTATCCTTTGAGGACACAGCCCAAGAGTATCTAGTATAAAAATAGACACACTCATCTATTCCTACAGTTACAGGCCAAGCACCTCCAAAGACTGATTGACTCATACTTACCAAGGAAATGGAAAAAGGAAATTTGAGAGCTGAGATTTAAGGTGTTACCCTCAGAAATGAGGTCAGTAGTAATAAAGGGCCCCCTTTTCTATTATATTCTTCACTCTCTGTTTGAATAAAATCTGCCTGAAGGTATAGACCAGGCCTTATTCATTGCTTAAGGCCTGAAACCAAATAGGTGACCATCAAATCAACTAATGGTTGGAAGGTTCAACCTCTGCCCCAATACTTCCTGTAGTTGCTAGATTCCCACAACCCCCTTTCACCCAATAGAAGAAAAAGATGTCTACTGGTAGCATTGCTTTGAGGCAACTTCATAATACTTGCCATTATGTTTTCATGTTTGCCTCTGAAAAAATAAATGATTTTAAAAGAGTAAGGAGGGAACCATGTTTAGATCCCCTTTCCTTCACAGAACCATGGGATAATGGCAGGACCTCACAGGACAATTGGCGTATAGTAATATCCAAAAAGGATAAATCCTGAGCACTGGAGCTCTAACACTTGGCACAAATCCATGGAAGCCACAGTGGAACTTACCTTCAAGGAATTGGTGCTGGCTTGGACAAGAAGTATGTCAGTGGTGATCAGTATAAACCAAAGAACAAAGAGTCCTCTTGGCCGGGCATGGGGGCTCATGACTGTAATCCCAGCACTTTGGGAGGATAAGGAGGGTGGATGACGAGGTCAAGAGATCGAGACCACCCTGGCCAACTCGGTGAAACCCTGTCTCCACTGAAAATACAAAAAAAAAAAAAAAATAGCTGGGTGTGGTGGTGCACGCCTGTAGTCCCAGCTACTAGGGAGGCTGAGGCAGGAGAATCCAGGGGGTGGAGGCTGCAGTGAGCCGAGATCTTGCCACTGCACTCTAGCCTGGTGACGGAGCAAGCCTCCGTCTCAAAAAAAAAAAAAAAAAGGAGTCCTCTCTACATGTTCTGTACTAAATTCCAGAATGATTGCACAGTGCAGAAGGTAGAGAAATAGGAGGAAGTAAAAACAATAAACGACACTGAGTTTCTAATCAGCCTAATAAATTGGGGGCTCATGGTAGATTAAACTTGATTTAAACAAAACATATAAAATATTTATTGCATACCTGAGTTTATGAAGTAAAATGTATACTCGTTATACGACCTTGCTGGTCCCTACCACCACCACCAGAAATTCAGACTCATTGAGTATCTAAAAAATAGAGGCTTCATGCCTTTAGCAGTTGCAAAAGATGCCTCATTCATATTAAGCAAATTCATAGAGAAAATATTAAACTCTAAAAAGCAGTCACGTTAGCCAGGTGAGATCAGAATTATGAATAGGAAAGTATAATGTGGGTCTTTCTCAATCTTTACCAGTGTGGCTTATGCTTTAGAATTATAGCCACAAATGTCTCACTCCAGTACTAAGGCAGGGAACTCAATACAAGAGATTTCTCCAACTGAGCATCAGACGAAAATAGCTGGATTAGCTGAGGTTCTCCTGAGGTAGGGCTGATTATAAAACATCCAGCTGAGGGACTATGCAGACTTTATAGAATCACCTGCATGTTAGCTGCACTTCTGGGTCTGCTAAAGGAATCATAGGCAGTCAAATTAACACATGTATCACAGTGTGCTCCAATGAATTCCCAAGCTTTCAGCACAGTCTGATTAGTATCAACAATAATCCAAGGGGAAGACAGATTAAGGGATAAACTACTCAGTCATCAAGTTATCAATTAAATCAGTTCAATGATGATTAAACCTTAGCTTATGTTGTTCCCTGCCTGAAACGCCCTTCCCCCTCTCTCTGACTATCCTTATTTTCAAACCCTAGCTCTAGCCCTATCTTCTATGTGAACTCATAACTGCTGTTTGAAGCTGTACTACCCAATCAAAGCCTGGCATAAATTCCATATTCTATAAGCCACTAATTGCTTCACCCATGTTAAATATTATCTCCTAACTACATAGAAAGCTATTTGATCACAGAGACCTATACTTTTATTTCTTTTATGTCCCTTTAATCAGTAGCCACTAAACTAATGGATTTCATGGATAACTAAACTCCCAACGAAAAGACTGGAGATTTCACAAAAGGTTGCAAATTTGTTTATTTGGGCAAATAAGAATATTTTTAAAACTAGCAAATTTCTACTTTGTATAAGGGTGAACTAGGCAACAAGGGGTAATAAGGACCAACTTTCCCTTGAAATAATTAGCAAACCTGGCACAAATCTTTTAAAAGACTGAGAAGGAATTAGAAAACAAAAAACATGACAAAACATTGTGGAGCCAAGATACAAAAGAAGGAAACCAAGACAGGTTACCTGGATCTTTCATTCTGGAATAGGCCTCTAAGAGGCTAAATAAACTAAACAATGATTTTGAAAGTCTGATGAGGTTAGGGGAGAAAAACTGAAGTCAAGATTTTATGGTGGGAGAATTGGTTGGGCTTACAATGGTTTATGTCCTAGAAATAAGGATAGTCTGAAATTACACCAGTTCTCAGGGACTAGGCTTTGCAATCAATTAAATTTGATTAAGATGATACAGTACTGTGAGTTCCCATGGCCATCATTGGCCAGTTTAGAAAAGGAGTAATCTTTTCTTTAAAAAGATAATGTCATATTAGGGCTCAAATAATTTCTTTAATTTTTTTATACAATACCCAACACTAAATAAAAGAATGAGCACACAAACCAGGACATAAGACAACATGATTAAAAAAAAAATCAGAAAATAAAGATAATAAAGATATCAGACATGGGTTTGTAAATACCAATGACAAGTATATTCAAGAAAATATTATGACTATTTGGAGAAAACCGAACCTATAAAAAGTTCTAGAACTAAAAATAAAATAAATAACCAAAATTAGGAATTCAATGGATGATTTGTTTGTTTTTTGAGATGGAGTTTCACTCTTTCACTCACCCTGGAGTAAAGTGGCTTGATCTCGGCTCACTGCAACCTCTGCCCCCTGGGTTTAAGTGATTTTCCTGATTTAGCCTCCCAAGTAGCTGGGATTATAGGCACCCACCACCATGCCTGGTTAATTTTTTTATTTTTAGTAGAGACAAGGTTTCACCATTTTCGTCAGGCTGGTCTTGAAGCCTTGACCTCAGGTGATCCACCCCCCTAGGCCTCTGAAAGTGCTGGGATTATAGGCATGAGCCATCCATCACTCCTGGCCTCAACTGATGATTTTAACAGAGAGAGTATGATAAAACAATAATAGGGAACTGCAACATCTCACTCTCAGTAATGGGCCAATCATTGAGACAGAAAATCAACAAAGAAACACAGAGCTAAGCTACATACTAAGCCAAATAGTCTTAACTGACATTTACAGAACATTCTACCCTACTGCTCCAGAATATATATTCTTTTCATCAGCACATCAAACATTCCCCAGAATAGACCACATGTTAGGACACAAAACAAGTCTCAACAGATTCAAATGAATAGAAATCATATCAAGTATTTTTTTAAGACCACAATGGAATAAAACTAGAAATCAATAACAAAAGAAATCATGGCGAATACACAAATACATGGAAATTAAACAATATGCTCTTGAATGACTATTCAATGGAGAAATTAAGAAGAGAATTTTACAATTTATTGTAACAAATAAAATTGGAAACGCAACATATCAAAAACTAGGAGATACTGCAAAAGTAGTACTAAGATAGAAATACGTACCAATAAACATCTATATCAAATAAAAAAGAAAAAAATCAAATAAAAAAACTAATAATGCGCCTCAGGAAACTAGTTAACTGAGAACAGACCAAATCCAAAATTAGAAGAAGGAAATACATAATAAATATCAGAGCAGAAATAAATAAAATTGAGACAGAAATACAGAATATGCATGAAACGAAAAGTTGTTTTGGAAAAGATAAAATTGACAAATCTTTAGGTAGATTAATAAATAAAAAAGAGAAAAGACCCTAATATATAAAATCAGAAACAAAAAAAGACATAACAGCTGAGACCACAGAAATACAAAGAATTATTAGAGACTGTTAAGAACCACTGTATGTCAACAAAATGAAAAACATAGAAGAAATGGATACATTCCTGAACACATACAACCTACCAAAATTGAACCATAAAGACACAGAAAATCTCAACAAACTAATGATGAGTAATGAAATTGAAACTGTAATAAAAAGTTTCCTATGAAAGTAAATTCAAGATGGCTGCCTAGATGCAGCTAGTATTCACTTCTTCCATGGAAAGGAGCAAAATAGCAAGGAGATACTTACATATTGAATATATCATCTAAGAGAGAAAACATGGATTCAGCAGAGAAGTTACAGGAAGCACTGAAGACTAAGAAGCAGACAAAAGTGAGGCACTGTATTTGGCTGGGAATGGCTGGAGCCAAGTGAAGATTCTAGATGTGGTGTAAGGGTAAGTGACAGCTGCCCAGGGCTCCACACTCCCATAATGGACTTGTAGAGTCCTAGCTATGAGAGATCCCCTTGACCTCCACAGGCCATAAGACTAATAGAGGGAGCTGCCTAATACACGCTTATACAAAGTAGAAATTTGCTAGTTTTAAAAATATTCTTATTTGCCCAAATAACTCCTCAAAATTGCATACAATAGTGCTCCCACTGAGTAACCCTTCCCTCATGGCAGTCACACAGTTGGTACCATTCTGAGAGCTCAGTTTCCAAAGATCTACATCCTACCATAGGGCTGAGGCTAACACTGCCGCTGCTACCAAAAAGCAAAGGAGAAAGAGGAGAGGCTGAGAACTCTCATGCACCTTGAGAACAGATCCCACAGGCACTGGTATGTGAACCAAGGTGCAAGAAAACCACACTTGCCACAACTACCTGCCTACCCTGCACACACTGGGAGTGGCCCTGACCTCCCAAATGGCAAGCTCACAATACAGCCACTACTACCCACACCTGAGCATCCCATCAACAACCTAGAAACCACACTGCCACTGCTTATCACAGCCATTGCCTGAATTTACTACCAAGGTGCCTGAGGACAGGTTTGCTATCCCAGTCCCCTTTCCCCACTACTTGAGCAAACTCTCCAAGGGCCTGGGGATTGCCCAGGTCAGTCCATCACAGTTGGCAACTGAACATTCTTGCCCAGGTTTGAGTTTGGGTTGACATAACCTGCTGATACCACCACGGTTGGAATACACCCAAACCTACCACCAGCACACAATGGTACTAGCATACCCAAGCTGCCAAGGCCACCACCAAAACCAGTACACAATTCTTGTGCACTAGTGGGTTGCTCTGTGACCACTACTGCAATCATCCACATCACACCTGCTGTGGAGAAATCCCAGAAACCACCACATGCCAAGACCATCACTGGGTACCCCAAAAAGTCACATGGAAGACCAAGAATCATCCTGCCAGAACCCACTAACACAAGTGTAATTATAAGCCACCCTGTGGTCCAAGAACAGTCATATTTAACCTACCCCTGCAACCAGTGGAGTGCAAAAATTGACCCACCTGGCATCTTAAACCCAGGAAAACTTCACTATAGTCTTTACTAGTAATTAATAACTTTATTAATAACTGTACCCTAAGCCACTGAGGAAATCAAAAATAACACTGATGCTATTTATAACTAAAAAAAATTATACAGAGATTATACTACTACATATACCCTAAATCAAAGCCGAAGTACCCTACCTATCTATATCTATTAGTCCTCTCTTATGAAAATAAATTCAAAAAAATTGGAAGAAGCAACTATCACACCAGATTCTCAGATACAAAGGTAAGGCAAGAGGAAATGTGAACAGGCAAGGAAAATATTACACCTCCAGTGGAACACAATAATTTTCCAGCAATGGATCAAAATATAAAATAAATTCAAGAAATCTCGGATAAAGAAGTCAAAATACTGATTTTATTTTGTTTTCAATTTTTTAAATTTTAATTTTTGTAGGTATATAGGTGTAAATATTTATAAAATACATAAGATTTTTTGATACAGGCATGTAATGCATAATAATCACATCATGAAATATGGGGTCTCCATCCCCTCAAGCATTTATCCTTTGTGTTATAAACAATCCAATTACACTCTTTTAGTTATTTCTAAATGTAAAATTAAATTAGTATTGACTATAGTCGCCCTGTGGTGCTATCTAAAATTAGGCCTTATTCATTCAGGTGATTCTTTTGTACCAATTAACCTTCCCAACTCCCACCAACCCATTCCCACAACTCTTCCCAGCATCTGGTAACAATCCTTCTACTCTCTATCTCCATGGCTTCAATTGTTATAATTTTTAGATTCCACCAATAAGTGAGAGCATGCAATGTTTGTTTTCTGTGCCTGGCTGATTTCACTTAGCATAATAAACTCCAGTTCCATCCACGTTTTTGCAAATGACTGAACCTCAATCATTTTTCTAGTTAAATAGTACTCCATTGTGTATAAGTACCACATTTTATTTAGGTTGCTTTTAAATCATACCTATTGTAAACAGTACAACAACAAACATGGAAGTGCAGATATCTCTTAGAGATACATTGATTTTCTTTCCTTTGAGTGCATAACCAGCAGTGGAATTGCTGGATCATATAGTAAGACTATTCTTAGTTTTTTGAGGAACCTCCAAACCTTCCTCCATAGTGGTTGACTACCTGACATTACCACTAATAGTGTATGAGAGTCCCCTTTTCTCCACATCCTCATCAGTGCCTATTATTGTCTGTATTGTTTTAACTGGAGTGAGGTAATATCTCATTGTAGCTCTGATTTGTATTTCTCTAGTAACCAGTGATGTTGAGCACCTTTTCGTAAGCATGTTTGCCATTTGTATGTCTTCTTTTGAGAAATGTCTATTCAAATCTCGTCTATTATTTGAATTATCTGATTTATTTCTAAAGAGTTGTTTGAACTCCTTATATATTCTGGTTATTAATCCCTTGTCATATGGGTAGCTTACAAATATTTTATCTCATTCTGTGAATTATCTCTTCTCTTTGTTGATTGTTTCATTTGCTGTACAGATGCTTTTTAACTTGAGAAAATCCCATTTATCCATTTTTGCTTTTCTTTCCTGTGCTTGTGGATTACTCAAGAAATCATTGTTTAGACCAAAACATTATGGAGAGTTTCCATAATGTTTTCTGGTAGTAGTTTCATAGTTTGTGGTCTTAGATTTAAGTCTTTAATTCATTTAGATCTTTGTACATGGTGAGAGATAGTGATCTAGTCTCATTCTTCAGCATATGGATATCCAGTTTTTCCAGCACCATTTAATGAAGAGACTGTCCTTTCTGCGATAAATGTTCTTTACACCTTTGTCAAAACTGGTTTTACTGTAGGTGTGTGGGTTTCTTTCTGGGTTCTCTATTCTGTTCCATTGGTCTATGTATCTGTTTTATTCAGTACTGTGCTCTTTTGGTTACTATAGCTCTGTAGTACAATTTGAAGTTAGGTAATGTAATTCCTCCAGTTTTGTCCTTTTTGCTTAGAATAGCTTTAGCTATTCCAGCTCTTTTGTGGTTCCATACTAATTTTAGGATTGTTCTTTTCTATTTCTGCCAAGAATGTCATTGGTATTTTAATAGGTATTGCACTGTATCTGTAGATTTCTTTGGGTAATATGCACATTTTAACAATATTGTTTCTTCCAATCTATGAACGTAAAATATCTTTGCAATTTTTGGTATCTGCTTTAATTTAATCAGTGTTTTGTAGTTTTCATTATAGAGATATTTCATTTCTTTAATTAAATTAATTCTTAGGCACTAAATTTTATTTGTTGCCATTATAAATAGGACTACTTTTTTTTCATTTCTGTTTCAGTTTGTTTATTGTTAGCATATAGAAATACTACTGAGTTTTGTATGTTGGTTTTGTATCCTGCAACTTTACTGAATTTGTTTATCAGTTCCAATCTTTTATTGCTGAAATCTTCAGGTTTTTCAACATATAAGATCATATTATTTGCAAACAAGGATAATTTGATTTCTTTCTTTCCACTTTGAATGCCTACTATATATTTCTCTTCTCTTCTTTCTCCAGCTAGGATTTCTGGTATAATGTTGAGTAACAGTGGTGAAAATGGGCATCCTCATCATTTACTGCATGTTAGAGAAAATATTTTCAGTTCTTCCCTCCTCAAAATGATATTAGTTGTGAGTCTGTCATACATTGTTTTTATTATGTTGAGATATGTTCCTTCTATACTCTGTTTTTTAAGGGTTTTTATCATAAAGAGGTGTTGAATTTATAAAATGCTTTTTAAAATCAATTGAAATGATCATGCAGATTTGTCCTTCATTTTGTTGATATATCACATTGATTAATTTGTGTACATTGAACCATCTTTGCATCCTAGGGATAAATACCACTGGTCATGTATTGTTTAATTTGGCTTGTGAATATTTTTCTGGAAATTCTTAAATCAGTGTTCATTATTGATATTGTACTTTAGCTTTATTTTTTTTTTGTCTTTATCTGGTTTTGGCATTAGGGTAATATTTGCCTCATAGAATGAGTTTGGAAGGATTCCCTCCTCTATTTTTCAGAATATTTTGAGTAGGATTAGTATTAGTTCTTCCTTAAATGTTCAGTACAATTCAGAAGTGAAGCCATTGGTTTCCAGGCTTTTCCTTACTTAGAGAGCTTTATTATGGCTAAGTCCAAGTCCTAAATAACCTTGTTAATTTTCTGTGTCAATGATCAGTCTAACATTCACAGTGGGGTGTTTAAGTCTCCCATTATTATTGTATGGGAGTTTCAGTCTATTTGCAGATCTTTAAGAACTTCTTTTATGAATCTGGGTGTTTCTACATTGGGTGAATATAAATTTAGGATAGTTAGCTCTTCTTGTTGAATTGATCCCTTTACCAGTATGTAATGCCCTTCTCAGTCTTTTTTAATCTTTGTTGCTTTAAAGTCTGCTTTGTCAGAAACTAGGCATGGAACCCCTGCTTTTTTCTGCTTTCCATTTGCCTGGTAAATTTTCTTCCATCTCTTTATTTTCAACCTTTGTGTGTCTTTGCACATGAGATGGGTCTCTTAAGTACAGCACACTGATGGATCTTGACTCTTTGTCCAATTTGCCAATCTGTGTCTTTCACTGGAGCATTCAGCCCATTTACATTTGAGATTAGTATTGTTGAATGTGTGAATTTGAACCTGTCGTCATGAGGATAGCTGGTTATTTTCCAAACTAGTTGAAAATGTTTCTTCATAGTGTCATTGGTCTTTCTTTTTCACTGTGTTTTTGCAGTGGCTGGTACCCATTTTCCCTTTCCATATTTATTGCTTCCTTCAGGAGCTTTTACAAGGAAGGCCTGGTGGTGACAAATTCCCTTGTCATTTGCTTGTCTGCAAATCATTTTATTTCTCTTTCACTTATGAGGCTTAGTTTGGCCAGACATAAAATTCTAAGTTGAAAATTATCTCCTTTAACAATATTGAATATTGGCCCCCACTCTCTAATGGCTTGTAGGGTTTCTGCTGAGAGGTCCACTATTAGTCTGATAGGCTTCCCTTTGTAGGTGACCAGGCCTTTCTCTCTGGCTGCCCTTAACATTTTTCCCTTCATTTTGACCTAGGAGAATCTGATAATTATGTGTCTTGGGGTTGATCTTCTCATGGAGTGTCTTACTGGGGCTCTCTGTATTTCCTGAATTTGAATTTTGTCCTGTCTTGCTAGGTTGGGGAAGTTCTCTGGATGATAAAAAACCAAATTGTTTTCCACTTGGTTTCATTCTCCCCATCTGTTTCACGTTCTCCTATCAATAGTAGCTTTAGCATACTCTCATACTTCTCAGAGGTTTTGTTCATTCCTTTTCATTCTTTTTCCTCTAATCTTGTCTGCCTGCCTTATTTCAGCAAGATAGTCTTTAAGCTCTGATATTCTTTCTTCCACTTGATTGATTCAGCTATTTATACTTCTGTTTGCATCACAAAGTTCTTGTGCTGTGTTTTTCAGCTCCATAAGGTCATTTATGTTTCTCTCTAAACAAGTTATTCTAGTTAGCATCTCCTGTAACTTTTTATCATGGTTCTTAGCTTCTTTGCATTGGGTTAGAACATGTGTACTTTATACTACTCAAAGAAATCTACAGATTCAATGCAATCCCTATCAAATTTCCCATAGTATTTTTCACATAAATACACTAAACTATCCTGAAATTTGTATGGAAATATGAGATACCCTGAATAGCTAAAGCATCCTTGAGTAAGAGAAACAAAGCTAGGATTATCACACTTTCTGATTTCAAGTTATATAACAAAACTGTAATAATCAAAACAATATTGTACTGGCATAAAAACAAGCACATAGACCAATGAATAGAATGCAACATAATAAAGCCACAAATATACAGCCAACTAATCTTCACCAAGAATACACAATGGAGAAAAAATAGTCTCTCCAATAAATGTTGCTAGGAAAACTGGGCATCCACATGCAAAAGAATGAAATTGGACTCTAACTTTGCCACACAGACAAAATCAAGTCAGGATGGATTTAAGATTTTTAAATGTGAGACTTGAATTTTGACACTCTTAGAATAAAACATGGGGGAATGCTCCTTGACATCAGGCTGGGTGATGATTTTTTGGGTATGACACCAAAAGCACAGGCAACTAAAGCAAAAATACATAAGTGAGACTACATGAAACTAAAAAGTTTCTATACAGCAAAAAAATAAATCAACAGAAAGAAAAGGGAACCTATGGAATTGGAGAAAATATTTGCAAGCCATGTATCTGATAAGAATTTGATATCTCCAAAATATATGAGGAACTCAGATACCTCAATAACAAAAATAATATTCCAATTAAAAAATGAACAAATAACTTGAATACATATTTTTCCAAAGAAGACATAAAAGGGGCCACCAGGTATATTGAAGGATACTCATAACTAATCATCCAAGAAATGCAAATCAAAACCACAATGGGGTATCTCACCTCACACCTGTTAAGATGGCTATTATAAAAAAGCTAAAAGATAAGTATTGATGAAGATGTGAATAATGAGGAACCTTGTACACTCTTGATGGGAATATAAATTGGTACAGATGATATGGAAAACAGTACAGAGGCTCCTCAAAAAATTAAAAATAGAACTACTATATGATCTAACACTTCTATTTCTGGATATATATAAAAAGTGAAATCACTATTTTAAAGAGATATCTGCTCTGCTTTGTTAAATGTATCATCATTCACTGTAGCCAAGATATAGAAACCACCTAAGTGCCTGACAACAAATGAATGGATAAAGAATGTGGTACAGGCTGAGCATCACTAAACCAATAATTCAAACTATGAAATACTCCAAAATTCAAAACTTTCTGGGTGCTGACTTGATACCACAAGTGGAAAATGCCACACCTAACCTGTGATAGCTTGCAGTCAAAATTTTGTTTTATGCACAAAATTATTGAAAATATTTTATAAAATTACCTTCAGGTTATTTATACTGGTATACATAAAACATACATGAACTTTGTGTTTGGGCTTGGGACCATCCTCAAGATATTTCATTATGTATATGTGAATATTCCAAAACTTGAAAATATTCAAAATTCAAAACACTTCTGGTCCCAAGCATTCCTATTCCAGATAAGGGATACTAAACCTCTCTCTCTCTCTCTCTCTCTCTCTCTCTCTCTGTGTGTGTGTGTGTGTGTGTGTGTCTGTGTGTGTGTGTGTGTGTGTGTGTGTAATGTTATTTAGGTTTTACAAAAATGAAATCCTGCTATTTGAGTCAACATGAATAAATCTAGAAGGCACTATGCTAGGTGAAATAAGCCAGACACAAAAAGACAAATACTTGATGATGTCACTTATATGTGGAATCTGTAACAGTCAAACTCACCAAAACAGAGAGTTGAATAGTGGTTATCAGGGACTGGGAATAGTGGGAAAATAGGAAGATGTCCATCCAATGGCATAAATTTTAAGTTATATGATGAATAATTTCTGGATATCTAATGTACAGCATGGTGACATTAATTAATAATGTATTATATATTTGAAATTTGCTAAGAAATTACATCTTAAATGTTCTCACCAAAAAAGGCAACTATACAAGGTGATCGATATGTTAATTAGCTTGATTGTGGTAATTATTCCACAATACATATATCAAAGCATTATGTTGTATACCTTTAACATATACAATTTTTATTTATCAATCAATGATACCCCAATAAAGCTGGAAAAAAGAGTAAAGCCACAGAATGGAAAATATTTTTTCATTGCCTATTATCTGAGAAAACACTTGTAACCAGAACTTTGAAAGAACTCCTACAATGCATTAATAAAGATACACACCATACAATAAAAATTAGCCAAAGAGCTGGACATTTCACGAAATAAAGTATTTGAATGGTCAATGAGTACTTGAAAAGGTGCTCAACATAATCAATTATCAGAGAAATAAAGCTACAATTAGTAAATATTTTGCAATCCCAAGAAGTTAAGACTGACAACACTGAATAGGTGCAGATGTAGCAATTCTTAAGGAAAAGATGTGAGCTTTACTCATCCCTGTGCCCCTGGTAACTAGTATTATACTTGTAAATTGGAGGATGTTAAATAATTATTCAATGGATAGATGGATGGATGGATGAACATAGGAAGAAAAGGTGGCAGGGGAGAGAGTCAGAGAGCAAAAATTAGAGCAGCAGAAAATAAAAGAGAAAAAACAGAGAGAAGAATAATTAAAATTAGGTGGCTCCTTACTTAAGTAAAAGTTACACAGCCTTTGAATTGTACAGTATGAAAGTAAAACACATTTGGAAGACAGAACAAATATGAAATCAATTTCTCTTGAACAAAATCTGAAACAATTTTGAAAATTAATTACTGAAAAATACAGGATGTTCTTTTATGCAACCAATTTGGCAGGACCTGAAGTACAAAAAAAAATCTATATTCCACAAATTGGAAAAGACAAACACAAAACTGAATTCCTAGTTCAGCTTCAAATTGTTTTAGTAGAACTTACTGTTTTGACATTTTATTCCTATAAAGTTGTCTGCTCATTAAACATGTTCAGCCATTGCTATTAATATTAAAGGACCAAGTTCATGCAGATCTATGTTTGCTACATGCTCCTTAAATGAACCTTTTAATAAATTTAGTATCCAAATCACAGAGGACTCAGTATCATTTTAAAATACCATTTGAATAAAAAATTTATATTTGCTGGATAATTTAAATTTCTAGATCTAAAATTTTACATTGATACCACAAGTATAAACTGGTCTTTATACTAAACCTTGCTCTATATTGAATAAGATCCAGTTTGTTACCCTGTAGTACAGTTCACCTTTTAGCAATCAGTGCCATGGCTTTGCTTTAAATTCCCACCACTGTATCCTGCCCCTGCTCTACCCACAGGTGGAGTCTGAAATTAATCTTGTTACTAAAAGTAACAAGTCTTAGATATAAGCTATGGATACCCATATATTCTATATATTCGTTATATTCTTCTAAATGTTTGAAACCAAGTGGAATTTACAAGTAAACACAGGACAAAAATCATATCATATCGTCATAGTCTGCCCTCCAAGAAAATTGTGAAGTTGAAGAAATATATTTTCATATTGAGTTTATATTTATTGAATATTCTCCACCATATACCATGCCCTCAGAATACCCTGTTGATTCTCAGGAATTTCCATGTCTGGTCACATGGGAATTCCACTCTTTACTCCAGACTTTTGTTCTCAGTTTTCCCAATAAAAATGTTCATTCATCATTCCCTGGTGTTTTCTTCTCTGCCAGATTATATGCTGTATAACAGGATAAAGACATTTACTCAGATAAACAAATAGTTAACCAAGTAATGCTTTCCATTCAATAAAGTATTTAAACATTGACACACAGCCCTCCAGTGACAATGCACATAGTACCGGTGATACTGGCTATTCCACAAATGAGGCCTTTGTTGTTGGCCTCCACAATATTACTTAGTCCGGCTTGGAACATGTACACAAACAGAAATGTACCTTTGAGGCAAGGCAATGTTTGTCTACTTGCCTTCAACATTTTGAAGGCAAAGGCAGCATGGTTCCTTTGAAATATGCTACCTGATTAAAAGTCTTTGTATACCCAGAACCTTGGGACACACCAGATAGAATATGCTAACAATGTGATTTGTCATGAACACCTGGGGCCCTGGGTCACACTGAATCAGTTTGATAAGGAAAAAGAGATGCTGGAAACTGAGTAGCTAAGGTTTCATTGGGTGTCAGCCACATAAGCATGAAAAGCAAGACTGACTCGGCAACCAAGTCTTAGATGAGCTACCCTGTTTAACACCACTTTTCCCATGTTGTCACACATGGTTGCGGGGAAGGGAAAATTAAGTGTCATCTGCATCCCTCCAGTGGGAGAGGACAACTGGAAGACTATACCCATTTCTTGTGGACTCTGCCCTATGCATCTTTACCCTTTGTTGATTTTAATCTGTATCCCTTCATTGTAATGCACGATGATGATGATGACTATAACAGCTTTTATAAGTTCTGTCAGTCCTTCTAGTGAATCATCCTACTGCAGAATGCTCATGGGGACCCCCAACATGATCATGTTTTCTTTTTCATTCACACAAAAGATAAAATGGTCTTCTGTTTGCAAGTTTATATATATATATATATATATATATATATATATATATATGCACATATATATACACACACCAGATATGAAATTAATTTGCCTCTATAACCAACCATTTTAGGTTGTCTAAATCCTACACAGGATTTAGGCAAGAAAAGCAAGTGTGAAAATGAGAGTTATTTATATTCAGACAAATGATACACAAGTCTACACAACAGCCCAAAGGCAAAACACTGGTAGCTCTGGGAGGAAGACAAATTAGACTGACATTTTTAATTAAAACAGGGCTGCTTCCTGGAATGCATAGATCTTTTTCATATGTATCTCACCAAATACAAGATCCACACATTTTTAAGAGCACTTCTAAAATAATGCAAAAATTAAATTTGAGCATCTAATAAAGTTTATTACTTTACATTTATTGGGATTCTCCTGATATTCATACCACAAATGGAATTTTCATAACTATTCCCCTATAAAAAGAAAAGCTGATGGCAGAAAGGTAAACAAATTTTTAACTGAGTTTTTACTTCCTGACATTTTTTAACACTTACAGTTATTTTCTTCATCCAAAGCTATTACAAAATGTTCTCGCCTATACAAATGGACATAGAGAAAAGTGTAAAATCCAAGCAATGTGAAGAGAAAGTAGAAACAAAACCAATGGAAGCTCCTGAAACTCCTACCTTTCTTGGACCTCATGGGCCTAAGAATACTGTGCTGGCCATAGTAAAGTGATACTGAAGCAGTCTTATCTTTTGCTGCATTGCTATCTCCTTCCTTTCAAGCTTTCCTAAATTTTCTCCTTTCTGGATGTAGAGATACTCAGAATCCTACCCTGACTTCTAGCTAAGAGAGCATCCCAGGGGCCTAATTTCTTTCCTCTTTGTCAAATGTTAGTAAAATTGCTTCTTGTCCTTATCCAAAGGATTCTAAATCGTTCTACTATAAGGACACATGCACACGAATGTTCATTGCAGCACAGTTCACAATAGCAAAGACCTGGAACCAATCCAAATGCCCATCGATGATAGACTGGACAAGGAAAATGTGGCACATATACACTATGGAATACTATGCAGCCATAAGAAATGATGAGTTAGTATCCTTTGTAGGGACATGGATGAACCTGGAAACCATCATTCTCAGCAAATTGACACAAGGGCAGAAAATCAAACACCACATGTTCTCACTCATAGGCGGGTGTTGAACAATGAGAACACATGGACACAGGGAGGGGAGCACAACACACTGGGGTCTGTTGGGGGGAAATGGGGGAGGGACCAGGGGGTGGGGAGGTGGGGAGAGATAGCATGGGGAGAAATGCCAGATATAGGTGAAGGGGAGGAAGGCAGCAAATCACACTGCCATGTGTGTACCTATGCAACAATCTTGCATGTTCTTTACATGTACCCCAAAACCTAAAATGCAATTAAAACAAAAAAAAAAAATTGCTTCTTTGCTTTTCAGAATCCTATACTCTGCCATGTTTCTCTGGGTGATAACTGTTCATCAGATAGGGTAAATAGACACTGACTCCCAAGCCAAGCAGTCTAACTTTACTACTCAACTCAGCATTATACTCTTTACTCTCGAGTAGTTTTCCTGTAAGCAGAGTGCTCTGGAAGGAGAGGAGCAAACTCTTGATCTGAAGTGTCAACCATAAATCAACTGAGAATGAAACTTATTTTCACCACTCAAATAATTATTGCCTCATTCCCTTAGGTGCGAATGTCCTTGCTGAAACACGGCAATAACATCAGCCCAATTTAGAAAACTGGGTAACTTTCCTTACCCTTAAAGACACTCAGTTCTTCTCTAGTCATCTCAAGAATAATATCCAATTAAATTGGATTAGGGATTTTGATCTTCTGTCCAAATACCATTTGCAGAGTAGCAAAAGGTACAACACTTTTTCCTCATCTATTCTATTTGCAATGTTCACCATTCCAAAAGCTGTGAACACTGTGCATTCCATAAACTGAGAACAGAAGAGAAGCTGTTTTTGTGTTTGATGCTTTTCTGGGCCATTTTGTTCAAGCTTGTGTCAAACCCTCTGTGTCCTTTCTCAACATCCAATTAGAAAATTAGTTGTCATACAAACTATATGCCAGCCACTGTGCTATTTGCTGAGTTCCATTACTCATTCAAATTCAGATGTTTCTGGAGGATGATATTTCCCCTCCTATATAACATATTAGCATTTTTACAGAGATTTTAACGTCCTGTACCAAGGAAGTAGCTCTAACGGTGAGTGTTGTACATCACTGAAGTAGGTGGTAAGAGAGATCTTTGGAGAAATGTCTTTGATATATTTTCCAGTATCTTTCATATCATAACCTTATATAACCCATCAACTAGTCTGCCTACTAGTAACAACAGTTAAACTCATGGCCTAGTTTTGCTTCAACTAACCTATTCAAATAATTATGCACACTCCCATCCTTGAGACTAAAGCATTATTTCAAAACATCCTACCAATCAGAAAAGTTTCCTATAGGAAGACCATTTCTGCAAGTGAGAATCCATAGATAATTCAGAATAATGCCTGAAATTTGCACTCTTGCTCTATTGTGGTATTGCTCTCACTGAGTCCTAAATCCTTCTTTAGATTAAAAGTAGCCCCTTGGCTGCCTCTCTTAGAACTCTAGAATTAAGACTTCCTATAGCAAAAATAGACTAACAACTAATGTTTATAATCCTGACTTTGAGTGATCACTATGAAGCTAAATAATAATTAGTATGGTACAGTCAAGAAGGAGGAAAGTTTGAAAGAGTGTAAGCTGTTTTAGAAATATATTCCTGGCCGGGCGCGGTGGCTCAAGCCTGTAATCCCAGCACTTTGGGAGGCCGAGGCGGGTGGATCACGAGATCAAGAGATCGAGATCATCCTGGTCAACATGGTGAAACCCCGTCTCTACTAAAAATACAAAAAATTAGCTGGGCATGGTGGCACATGCCTGTAATCCCAGCTACTCAGGAGGCTGAGGCAGGAGAATTGCCTGAACCCAGGAGGTGGAGGTTGCGGTGAGCCGAGATCGCGCCATTGCACTCCAGACTGGGTAACAAGAGCAAAACTCCGTCTCAAAAAAAAAAAAAAAAAAAAAAAATATATATATATATATATATATATATATATATATATTCCTATAAAATGAAGTACAGGTATGGAAATGTTCCTGGGAAAATGTTCACCCAGATGACACAATAGTTATTTGTGGATAATAAAATTATCAGTGATTTGTAGAAACATTTTTGTTTGACTATATTTCCTAATCTTTCTACAGTAAACACATTTTGTAATTATTAAACTAATTTCAATTTTTAAAACATGTATGTGAGCACTAAGGAATACTTAAAAGAAGTATTTTTTAAAAGAATGTTAGAGATTTGTAAACAATCTTTTATTCAGCCATCTTAAGCACTTAGCTCAGTGCCTAACACCTAGAAAGCAAAATGTCAGTAGAAGCAAAACAAAATTGTGTCTCCCGTTCTACACAAGAAATGATCTTACCGTTTCAGCTGTATTCAGTTTGCACAGCTGAAATGCCTTTTTTTTATTGGTAAGCTTTAAGACTGACTTTTATTTTTATATTGTCTAATAAAGTCTCTTTCCTCTAAATTTATCTTACTTGTCAACTTTGAAAATTTGACTGGGCCACAATAGAAGAATTCTCTATTTGATTACATTAGTTTGATTTAGCAATATTGTTGAAGGTTTGCTCCATGAGCATTAGTCTAAATGACACAAATCTGACCCTAAGCTCTCAACCCTTCTCATAAAAAACGTCAAGGGTTGGAATATTACTGAAATTACCCCCATGAAACTACATTAGAGATTCTCTAATGCATGCTATTTTAAAAATTCAAGCATTACCAACACTCAATCACTAGAAAATAAAATATTTGTATATTTGTATCTCAGCAACAGGGTGAGTTTTCTTTGAAGCTATGCATTTTGAAAATATATCCAGATGGAAATGTATCCTTGCAAAGCTGGTTAATTTTGATAAAATGCTATTTACTTTCACAATATTCTCTTACTAACATGCTGACAGAATTCATGAAAAACTAATATGTTGCATAAACTCAAAAACAAAAAGAAGTAGTGGCTGGAGCAGTGGGTACTAATGGGCATTCTTTTTAATTAAAATCTTTGAAAAGGTTGAAATGTTAAAATGCATTTAGGCAGCACAATTTGATAGCTCCTATTGGTTCTTCTTCATCAGCTTAAACCACTTTCTTCTTACAAAAATCAAATTGCAGGCAGGATTATATCTTTGTTGATTACTCACACCTTGAAGAGGGCACACTGGGAACTGCAAAGCCAAGTGGTCTCTTGTCGATGAAAAGAAGCCAAGCTTGAGCCTAAACTGTTGGTTAAGAACTCCTTAAACAATCTGGAAGGATAAACCGGGGGACAAAGAGACTATTAAGAGAAAATTCACCCTACAGGAAGTAAGAGAGAGAGAGAGAGAAAGAGAGATAAGACAAAAACTCGACCCGGCAACAAATCTTAGTCATCTGAAGGCAGTCAGTGGTAATTCCACATATAACATATGACTCAAATCTGTCCTTGGCCCAGCTTCACGGAAACATATCTAAGCTCTGAAAAGAGAGAGTATTATGTGTAAAAGTTGCAAAATGTTGTTTTAATAAAAAGTTGTAGTACATTCAGAGATATACACACTGTTCCAGAACTCCACTAATCATGTAGAACAAAGAAAAAGAAGGGTCTCTTTATCACAAAGGATAGTTCACCTTTGCCACTATCAGTGTTCTAGAGGAGTTGTCTAGAAAAGCAGCAATAGTGTCCAAGGAAAGTGTTGTGGCACCCAGCGGAAGACTGTTCTTTTTCCCTGAGGGATAATGAAGCAATAATGCCACCTTCTAAGAGTCAGTAGAGTACAAGCAAAATGTACCTCCATTCTCCTCAAAGCACACAATAAACTATACTGACTAACAGAGTGGCAACAGTACCTAGCCAGAAACTAGTGCTAGGTAAGAGACAACACAGAAGCGTAAGTACCCGCAGAAGCACACAACACAAGCTGTGTAGATTCACAAGCTGTATCTGGACACTCAAAATAATAGTCAGAGGATAGGGAATAGTGAAATTAGGAGATCTGCAAGGAGCTAGAGGCCTTATATAAGTACGTAGAGTCAAGAGTCAGCAAAATTTGAGTTACTATTGTTAACATTCTTCAGTTTTCTCATCCGTACAATGGGTTATTTATAGAGACTACATGTACTAAATCAGATTTCCATGCCTAGGGTGAGATTAGCTGATTTTCCAGGTTAATATATACTAGGCATCAATGTATACCTGACAGCAGTTTCCCAAATTGTAAGCATAGTGCTAAAGAATAAGTAAATGCTAAAGAGCTAAGTTTTCAACCCACACACATTGAGTATTAGTTAAATAATGACACGTATAATGGCATTTACTTGATTATAAAGGGAAATAGTTGTAAGATGCAAATAAATCATGTTAATAGAATTTAAAAATAATGAATATTATATCATTCTTCTATTCATATTTACATAGTTATGTGTTTCTCTTGGATTTTTGAAGATAATTTAGAATTGTTGATTAAATCTAAGCCCCAGGAAATCTATCTTGGGTAGTACTAAACAGAACAAATTATAGATATTTTGAACTACAGTCAAGCCCCTCACACACACACACACACACACACACACACACGCACACATGCAAATATACTGTAGTATGATTTTTTTAACAGTAATAGCATCAGCAACAAAGACACACAGGGCCTACTATGTGCCAGATGCTATTCTAAATGTTTTACACATATTATCCCATTTAACTGTCACAGCAATCTTTTGATATGAGTGCAAAAGTGTTTAAGTTAGTTATTTATCAGTTATTTATCTAGATCTTTGCACTGTGCTTGCAATTCGGGAAACTGACAGCAAGTATATATTGGTGCCTAGTTTATGTTGATTTGGAATATTAGCTAATCTTAACCTAGGCATGGAAACTAATTTAGTATATGTATCTTCTATCATTTTTTTCAAAAACATAACTATATTAAAGTAACAATACATATAAACAAAAGAAAAGTTATATCTCAGAGCAAGAGTTAAAAAATAAAAACATAGCCGGGCACGGTGGCTCAAGCCTGTAATCCCAGCACTTTGGGAGGCTGAGGCGGGTGGATCACGAGGTCAAGAGATCGAGACCATCCCGGTCAACATGGTGAAACCCCGTCTCTACTAAAAATACAAAACATTAGCTGGGCATGGTGGCACGTGCCTGTAATCCCAGCTACTCAGGAGGCTGAGGCAGGAGAATTGCCTGAACCCGGGAGGCGGAAGTTGCGGTGAGCCGAGATCGCGCCATTGCACTCCAGCCTGGGTAACAAGAGCGAAACTCCGTCTCAAAAAAACAATAAATAAATAAATAAATAAATAAATACATTTTTGGACTTTGGGGGGCAGAGCAAGATGGTAGAATAAAAACCTCTACTGTTTGCTCCCTCAACACGAATACCAATTTAACAACTATCTACAAAGAAAAAACATCTTCAAATGAATGAAAAATCAGGTGAGCGCTCATAGTATCTGATTTTCACTAAGTATTACTGAAAGGGGCACTGAAGAGATGGAAAAAAGTCCTAAATTGTCAATGCCAGCCATCCCCCACTCCAGCATCACCAGCTGGGTGCTGGGGAGGAGTGAGCGCAGCAATTGTGAGGCAATAAACTCATTATTCTCTTGTTGGAGCATTAGGAAAACCCTCAAAAGACTCAGCTGATGCCCCCTTTGGAAGAAGCTTTTATTTATTTTTTATAATTTCTGCAAGTTTTTTTATTGAGGGAAGATGCACATGACAAAATTTACCACCTTAACCACTTTTTTTTTCATTATTATACTTTAAATTCTGGGAGTACATGTACAGAACATGCAAGTTTGTTACATAGGTATACATGTGCCATGGAAGAGAGGTCACCTGAAAATACACAGTCAAGGCCCTGCACGGTGGCTCATGCCTGTAATCCCAGCAGTTTGGGAGGCTTTGGTGGGTGGTTCACAAGGTCAAGACATCAAGACCATCCTGGTCAACATGGTGAAACCCCCATCTCTACTAAAAAATACAAAAATTAGCAGGGCATGGTGGCACATGCCTGTAGCCCCAGCTACTGGGGAAGCTGAGGCAGGAGAATCACTTGAACCAGGGAGGTGGAGGTTGCAGTGAGCCAGGATTGTGCCACTGCACTCCAGCCTGGCAACAGAGGGAGACTCCATCTCGAAAGAAAGAAAGAAAGAAAGAAAGAAAGAAAGAAAGAAAGAAAGAAAGAAAGAAAGAAAGAGAGAGAGAGAAAGAAGAAGGAAAGAAGGAAAGAAAAAGAAAGAAAGAAAGAAAGAAAGAAAGAAAGAAAGAAAGAAAAAGAAAGTAAGAAAGAAGAAAGAAAGAAAGAAAGAAAGAAAGAAAGAAAGAAAGAAAGAAAGAAAGAAAATACACAGTCAAAGGAAACAAAACTTAAAAACAATGAAACACATTTAGATAATCAAGAAAATAGCCTCAAAATGCAAACCTAAGAGTTATTGGCCTTAAAGGGGCAGCAGCGAAAGAGATAAGGATAGAAAGTTTATTCAAATGAATAATAACAGAAAACTTCCTAGAGAAAGATACTAATATTCAAATAAAAGAAGGTTATGGAACAAGCAGATTTAACCCAAAAATGACTACCTCAAGGCATTTAATTATCAGATTCCTAGAAGTCAAGGATAAAGAAAGGATCCTAAAAGCAATAAAGGAAAACAAATAACATATAATGGTGCTCTAATACATTTGGCAGCAGACTTTTCAATGGAAATCCTACAGGCCAGGGGAGAGTTGCTTGTCACATTTAATGTGCTGAAGAAAAAAAAAATACTTTTACTTTAGAATAGTATATCAAGTGAAAACCATCCTTCAAACATGAAGACAAAACAAAGACAGTCCCAGATAAACAAAAGCTAAGGGATTTCATAAATACTAGACCTGTTCTATAAGAAATGTTAAAGGGAGTACTTTGATCAGGAAGTAAAGAACATTAATGAACACAAAATAACCACATGAAGGTACAAAACTCATTGGTAATAGTAAGTATACACAAAAACACAGAATATTATAACACTGTAGCTGTGATGTGTAAATTACTTTTATCTTAAACAGAAAGACTAAACAGTGAACACACTCAAAATAATAACTTTGCTTTGCAGATAGTGTATGCTTAATCAATGGCTGTGGGATAAGCAAAGAGACTTCAGAAGAAAGACTTTGAAGGTTTATTTGTACATGAAAAAGAGTATTCTCTTCTGGCCTCTAATCAAAAGTCAACAGAAGCAATTAAGTTTTGTCTTTTCTAATCACAGTAATAATATGTATCTTCTAAAGTCTTGTCTAAATTACATTTGCCTTTATTTCTTATTACTTCAGCAAACTGAAGAAACTCTTTACATGTTTTAAAGATTTCACCTTTGATCTAATGGAAAGGTTGAGAGTTAAGATTTTTCCTTAATATACCATGAAACAAAAGACAAATATATATTCTATAGACTGATGGGTAAGAGAACCTCATTAATTCAAACCATAATAATGTGAAAATCTGATCATTTGAAAAAAAGGTTGGTATACAAAATAACATAGATAAAATTTCAAAATGCATATTTGTATTTCTTATCCACCAACTATTAGAAACAGCCTGTTGTTCACCAATAACATATGCAAATGAATATGAAAATTACAGATCATTAACTACTTACTAAGGCAGCTCCTCTAGGGATCCCTATTAAGCAAATTTGTTTAATATTTACAATTTTACATTGTATTTCATATTTCAATTATTTGTTTTTGTCTTTCTCCACTACAATACAAGCCCAATGATAGCAGAGTTTTCTCTGTTTTGTTCACTGCTGTATTTCTAGCATTTAGAAAAGTGCCTGGCATGTAGATGCAAAAATTTGTTAAATAAGTGAAAGAATAAACAGTAGCATCAAGTGTACTTGAGAGTGATAGAATATTATTTTTTAAAGAAAAATACTCTCTTATTCTAACTTTTAAATGAATATAATAGTCCCCAAGATGTTTAAATCGGTGCCACTTAGTACCTTTGCCTCCAAAGCTTTACCATTTTGAAAATCAGCAATACATATTTTAAGAGAACATTTCTGTCTTCTACAAAGCTGTAAGGGTGAAATCACTTTTAAAATTATAATATAAAGTCAGATAAATAATTTAATTTCCTCGCTTTGACTGCTCTGTTTTCACCTGCTCCAACTAGCTCATTGACCAAAATAATACAGAGTTGATCTATAAAGTAGATGTAGGATAGCATGTCATGTATTGGTGAAGATGTGTTATGAAATGCAAATTTCTTTTAAGAGTGAATTACTTTTAGCCTTAAACAACATCTTTTTTTCCCTGTAACATTTTCCCATCACAATTTTTCCTCCTACACCAGCTATCACCTACTAAAAGCATTTCTGAGAATTGTGTTCAATTTCCACTGACTCCACCCAAGCAAACTGACTGCAAAACTTGTGGTATTTAGAGTATTGATTTTTAAAGAGCAAAGCGATTATACCTAATATCCCTCTTTAGACAAAGTAAACTTTCAATGTATTCCACCTCCACTAGCTCGTGAACTTTAATGTTCTTATTGTCATTCAATCGTTAGGTTCTCTGATCATTTCTGATGCCACTATTATTAATTTTCTGAGTATTAATGCCATTTTGTGACTTGCAATTAATGCCATTTTGTGACAGCAGAAGCAGAAGTAAAACAGCCAGCATGTTGAAGGGCTTGGCTTTCACAAATGCACCTCATCTTACTACTGGTTTTTGCCTATCATAAATATTCTGTCCCATTGTAACTCAGGATAGTTTTTAAAGATTTGTAACAAAATAACTTGACAATGCTTGAAAAGTATCTCTACAGGTCCTCAAGGAACAATATCCTTATCATTCCCAAATGCTGCCAGAAATTGATATACTAAGTCTGATATGGAGGATCTTAGCAAAAGAACCACATCGAAAATATTAAATATGCTAACATTTGAGGCTCTACTACATTCCTAAAACAGAACCAGATAAGATCCCTTACACACCATATAAGCCAGTGATATTCAAAATGATCTTTTCTTTCACAGTGAAACATGCACTCTCCCTCCTCCCCAGTCTGAAAAAAAAAAAAAAACTTACATAGCTGTTCAGTCTGTAAAATATATAAGCAGAAAGCATATCATCAGCAGAGTGGCTCTCACTGAAGTGTGGAGACCCACAGGCTTGAAAGCTTGTGAGGTCAGGCCTCAGCCACCAAAACACTGGGCCTAGAAGCAAGGCAATCAAGAGTCAAGAAATCAGACAAAAAAAGTAGGTCAACCAGGGTTAAGAATTAGGCATGGATAGGTTCTTGGAAGATGGATGTTGAACAAGCACAGGAGAAGATAAGGATCCAGAGCCAGACTGTGAATCTGGAGCTCCCAGCAACCTACTTATATGGCTACCTCCCAGACCATATACCTCACATCAGCCTTGTTGAGCACAATGAGCACAATTGTAACTATTTTGCTACCATCTAACCATAAACTCAGGAACCTGGATTATCTACAAGGATTAGGTGGTTATGTGATGAAAACATCCAGCATTATGTCAGATGCTAACATTAACATGCCCCAAGATACTGACAATCTTTCTTCATCTCTATAGCTAGAGCTAAGAGGCCATCAGCAACCTAATGTAAACACCCAATTGTCCTCCCAAGTGCAGGAATGAATTTACACATATTAATCCTGTATAATTAAGTCAATTAAAGACTTTTGTCAAAACAATGTCTAAGATAGGGATATGGTCTGAGACCCTCTAACAGGTTCAAACTCCCTAGCCCTCAGTGAGTGTTGAGCCACAATTCTGGCTGCCAAAGGCTACTTGGATGTAGTTAATGATTTATTCCAATCAATTGAGATGAGTATGAGTTGCTACAAATTATGCTATGAAGAACAATGTGACTCCTTACATTCATTAGTCTCTAGCTCAACAGAGAGAATGCCAATGGATAGCCAAAAGACATAATATGGCATTTATATCCCCCAGAGAATAACATTTTAAAATCAATTAAAGGACAAGGGTAAGAAAGAGAGAAAAATGTGTGGAGGTGGGGAGCAGTCTTACACCAAGAATATCTGCCTCTTAAAACATAAGAAAAGGCATTTCTATCCTGACTTATTGCAGGATCTTAGACAGATCTCTTTCTCCTTCTAAGCCTCACGTTCTCAGATGTAAAAATGACGACTTTATTCTGAATGGTCCGTGAGATCTCTCCTAGCTCTCAGTCTCTAGTTGTATAACTCCCTTTATAACCTGAATTTCAGCTGTAGGTGCACAGATCACAGATGGATTACATAAGCCTTTTTTTGCATCTTTCCTTCATCTTCTAATTATATCTTCATTTTCTGTTTGTCCTAACAATAATTTATGTACTCTCCCATTAGGCAATCTCTACCTGATTTCCTGGCAGTTAAGTTTCTTTTATTCTCAATTAAAGGCTATGGGAAGCTCTGAATCCATCTACCAAACAAACCTCTTTCTTGTGAGAACATTCTAAAGAAAATAGGAGACTCTGTCTAATGTAGTAGAAGAAATCATCTATAACACATGCTTGTTATCCTCAAAGCAGCCTTCAGTTTCCTTGGATAAGTGTTATTAAGTTATAGAAGGAAAATTGAGTCCAGGAATTGATGATGGTGGAGTAAGTAGAGGAGAGAAGATAGCATGATATCCAAATAATGACCTACCTCTGAATCTCATGACTTCAGTCATTCCTAAATAGTGATGTACAAATGGGAGTAGGAGGCAAGTGGGGAATGCAGTGAGAGAGGTCTGCCGGGCTGGGAGGAATATTTTATCATTGATGTTGTTTATAATTTTCAGTGAACAGGGATAATAAGATGCAGACTGAATTTTCTTTTTATTATTTTTTTAATTCTTTATAGATAGTGCCCATGTAAAGTTGATATGAGGAAGTGAAATGTAAAGAACGTTTCCCTGTATTGACAAGAACTGGATTCCAACAGTAAGCAGAGTAACTAAGCATCCGTATTAGTCCATTTTCAAACTGCTGATAAAGACATACATGAGAGTCTTTTTGCACTGGTTTTTTCCTCATCTTTGTGGATTTATCTACCTTTGGTCTTTGACGTTGATGAGTTTTGAATGGAGTTTCTGCGTGGATGTCCTTTTGGTTGATGTTGATCCTACTCCTTTCTGTTTGTTAGTTTTCCTTCTAACAGTCAGGACCCTCTGCTGCAGGTCTACTGGAGTTTCCTGGAGGTCCACTCCAGATCTTGTTTGCCTGTATCACCAGCAGAGTCTGCAGAACAGCAAAGATTGCTACCTTTCCCTACCTTTGGAACCTTCATTCTAGAGTGGCATGCACCAGATGCCAGCCAGAGCTCTCCTGTGTGAAGTGTCTGTTGACCCCAGCCTCCTGAGTAGGAGACACAGAGGTCAGGAACCCACTTGAGGAGGCGGTCTGTCCCTTAGCAGAGTTCAAGCACTGTGCTGGGAGATCCGCTGCTCTCTTCAGAGCTGGCAGGCAGGGATGTTTAAGTCCACTGAAGCTGCACCCATAGCCACCCCTTCCCCCAGGTGCTCTGTCCCACAGAGATGGCAGTTTCATCTATAAGCCCCTGACTTGCACTGCTGCCTTTCTTTTAGAGTTGCCCTGCCCAGAGAGGAGGAATCTAGAGAGTTAATCTGGCTATAGGGGATTTGCTGAGCTGTGATGGGCTCTGCTCAGTTTGAACTTCCTGGCTGCTTTGTTTACACTGTGAGGGGAAAACAGCCTACTCAAGCCTCAGTAACAGCAGATGCCCCTCCTTCCACCAAGCTGGAGCGTCCCAGGTCAACTTCAGACTGCAGTGCTGGCAGTGAGAATTTCAAGCCAGTGGATCTTAGCTTGCTAGGCTCCATGGGGTCGGGACCCGCTGAGCTAGAACACTTGGCTTCCTGATTTCAGCCCCCTTTCCAGGGGAGTAAATGCTTCTGTTTCGCTGGCACTCCAGGCACCACTGAGGTATGGGAAAAAAAAAAGAAGAAGAAGAAGAAGAAGAAGAAGAAGAAAACTCCGCAGCTAGCTTGGCGTCTGCCCAAAGGGCCACCCAGTTTTGTGCTTGAAATCCAGGTCCCTGGTGGCATAGGCACCAGAGGGAATCTCCTGGTTTGCAGGTTGTGAAGACCATGGGAATCACGTAGCATCTGGGGCGGAATGCACTGTCCCTCATGGCACTGTCCCTCACAGCTTCCTTTGGCTAGGAGAGGGAGTTCCCTGACCCCTTGCACTTACTGGGTGAGGTGATGCCCCACCCTGCTTCAGCTTACCCTAAGTGGGCTGCACCTACCATCTAATCAGTCCCAATGAGATGAGCCAGGTACTTCAGTTGGAATGCAGAAATCACCCACCTTCTGTGTTGATCTCCCTGGGAGCTGCAGACTGGAGCTGTTTCTATTCGTTCATTTTGCCCGGAAGTCATCAATGTGTTCTACTTTGTCATTTATTTTCTACATCCTTATGGCTATTCAGAGGTGGGTCTATTGTTCAGGGACACCAAGCATCTCATTTAGCATGACAGAAAATTGGTAGGAAAGGAGTAAAACCTCAAGTTAAAATTACTTATCTGTTAATCAAAATTTCTCTGGTAGAGTCATGTCCCATGGCAACAAGAGAGATCACAGTGTCCCAACTGTGGGGCCAAGGGCCACTGCTAGGTGCCGGAAGAATGAGGTGTGTGGGAAGGCAAGAACAAACAGAAGAGAAATGTTTCAAGAGCAGTGATCTGCGAGGGGATAACTGGTTTCTCTTACTCTTATTATGGCTGAACCTAGTGCTGGTGGTAATAACATTTCACCTGAAGACAACTTCGGATATCAACAGCTAACTGACAAGCAATGATTGATTTCAGACTGCCTGTTCTATGGACTATGTCAAACTGCTTCTACATTATGGTATCTCATAGCTAGTTTAATAGTTTCCAGCTGTTTTCAGAAAATGTGAGAACTTCTCCTCACCACACATTTTCTCAGATCTTCACATGACAACAGCTTTTCTTCTCTACCTGATAATTGAGAAAACACAGTGACAAATAGTGATTCCCAGGGTATGTAAATTTTAAAAAGCTATATAAATATACAAGTAGCATATTTAATCAGTTTTCTGTGTTTTCTGAACTCCTTAAAATAATTTTATCCCTCCTTACTCTACCCTTGAGGCTGTTGTCAAGTGGGCATTCTGTCTCTTTTTTCCTCCTACTTCCCTGTCCTGATATGGCAACTAAGCCTCCTTCTCAAACATGGTTGCTGTGGGGCTGGAGTTCACTGCTCTGATCAATCAGATCTATTGATACTTTGTTGTTGGTTTATCTAGTTTCTCTCCTTTGCATAAAAATCAAGTGCAAAACATAGGGACAAAATTTTTCTGTAAAACTCAGAGTCCTCTTTCTAAACTCAGTCCACGCTATTCAATTTCAGTTCCCTCAACTCTTCCCTGTACCCCAGTTGTGAGGCCTTCATGTTCCCCCTTCCATAGCCATCAAAAAGGGTTTTATCTGTTGGAAATGAGGGAATTGTATTAGGGCAGCTTCATTGAGGAGATACCCTTTCCACTGGGCCATGAGGAAAAGGCAGGAGTTCCATAGGCAAGGATAAGAAAAATAATATTGTAAAAAGAGGCAATGCAACATAAAGTGCTGAGCAGTGGTTATTGGAATAGAAGCATGTGTTAAAACATGCATATTTCTGGACCCTACCGCCAGAGATTTTTGACCCAATAAGTCTGGGGTAAAACCCAGAAATCTACATATTCAACAAATACCCCATGCTATTCTGATATTGGTGGTTTACAGATCATACTTTGAAGAACACTAGAAAACAGGATCTGGAAACCAGCCTTAGTGTGTCAGATACAATGTGTTCCTTTGTAGAAATCCACAGAGAAATCCTGTTGAGTGTCTAGGATAACAGTTGGGGCTAATGTAAAAAAAAAGAAACCTGACCCTTCAGTACACTGAGATACAATCCTGATCCCTTGGTATTGTAAAGTAATGGCACAAATTCTGTCAAAAAAGAAAAACCTAATTCCTCTTTTATATGTCTTTCTAACTTCATAAAAGCCAAATTTTCTAAGTACATAATGTGCACTATTACTTTGTCCTGCAAATCACAAAACTGAATATATTCATTTTGTGTACCTGTGGAAGCTAAAGTAATTTTATCTTGGAAGCTAATCTACCATTTTGACTTCTAATTAAACCAAGTTCCCGGAATGCCTCTGAGACTTCCAGTTTACTTATTGTTCCTTGTGTAAGAGCACGGTACTTACTGTAAATCCTGCCGTTAGAGCAAATCAAACCTGATCAACTTATGCTTACTGTAAACTCTCCCTTAGAACAAATTCCTACCAATTCTATCAGAAGCATGTATGACCCTATGCTACAGCATATAGTCTCTGGGTCTGGGGAGTGACGGTGTGGAAATCTACCTGTTTTGTGGCCACCCAAGACCACATTTTTGTCCATAAGTTTCCCAATAAAACCACCCTATAACACTAAGTTGGACTTGTCTGTCTCCTCCTTTAATTTATCAGAGTTTTCTTCATTTGATTGTTGCCTTACATATATGTCCCTTTCATGGGAAAGTACATAAACACCCTTATATCAAAATGTTCTTGACAAAGAGTAGAAGAAGAGAAAGATGGATGAACAGAAACATCCAGTCATTGTCCCTCCCATAGGGACAAAAAAGTTGAACAACTATCTGTACAAGAAGCACTTTCACAAGAACCAAAAATCAGGTGACTGATCACAGTACCTGGTTTTACCATCATATCAAGGGAAACAAAACACAGAAGAAGGTATGAACCACCTTGAGTTACCAGCACCACTCCTCTCTCATCCTGCAGTGGTGGCCACATGACATGGAGAGACAATCTGTGTGCTTGGGAGAGACTGCAATGATTCTGGGACTTTGCATTAGTACTCAGTGCTGCCCTGTCACAACAGAAGGCAACACGGGACAGAATTTAGAGGGAGCATTTAGACCAGCCCTAGCCAGAGAGTAATTCATCCTAGTAATATAGGAGTTAAGAAGAAATCACTTAGGCAGATAGTAAAGGAATGTGAGTCCTTGGTAAGGCTCTTCTTTTTAATGAAAAGCAGCCTCAAACCATTTTCTAACAAAGAGAAGCCTGTAAAGTTAAGCTGCAGACATAGACAAGCAAGTTGGGAGCTTGCATGGGTGAATGCCAGCAGGAACTAGGGACTAGACACATTCAAGATGGCAACTTCATCATCCCTTTTCAATCAACCACATGAACAGGAAGGAGAAGACGAGATGGCCAAGGAGAATTTACTTGCATAATAAGATTAGGGTGGGACAACCAGGCTTCACCGTGTGCTATGTAAACATCATACCTGATTGAACCAATCTTCAAACCCTATGTAAACCAGACACTGCCTCCTCAAGTCAGACTATAAAACCCAGCACATCCACCACCAGCCAGTCTTTTCTACTCAGAGACCTCTCTCTCTCTAAAGAGAGAGCTGTTTTTCTTTCTCTTCTCTTTTTCCTATTAAGCCTCCACTCCTCAACTACTTGTGTGTGTTTGTGTCCTAAATTTTCCTGGCACAAGACAATGAACCCCAGAGGATATACCCCAGACAACATAGCCATTTCATACTGGGCCTCGTCCAGGATTCCAAGGTGCAACATTCATTGAAACAGTGAGTAGAGGAACAGACTGCAACTCTGTGCTTTCATTATGAGACTCTTGGCTTCCATTTTAGAACCAAGTCAAACCAAATGCCGGGCTTCCTTTAGCCATTTAAAAATGATTAGCATGGCTGCCAGCCTTATAAGACTTGGGAGACAGGCTTGCGAGGAAAAATATGGAGAATCTCACAGTACCCTCAGGTTACTGGGCATGTTTGGCCATGCTTAAATCAGCTTCTTTTCATGGAGGACCTAGCCATTACATGGGGCTAGAAGAACTCTTGGGACAACTGAAGATTTCTGGCTGAGGCTACCCCTCAGTGTTATTCAAAGGCTACTGGACTGACCCCAGCCTCTGATTGCCTAATGGGGAGTCAGCAACAGATTCTCCAACTTTTCTCTCATAATTTCCTCTTTTCTTGTTCGTGATCACCGTATCTCTTATCCTCTTTGTGTATGCAATATGTGGGAACTTTTACAGTTCATGGAAGTAATCTTGTTTGGCAAGATTAGAGAATTTTGTGATAACCAGGGATATAGCTCCAGGGAAGGCGTATTTGTGATCTAATAACAGAGCCCTCTCAGCTACCCGTACAGTAAACGTCTCTCTCTGCCCTTAGTTTGGAGAACACATGGCATTTCCAGGTCTGTCTCTCTCTGCCCTTGGTCTGGAGAGCACATGTCCATGTCCTAAATTTTCCTGGCATGAGATGATGAACCCTAGGGTATATACCCCAGACAATGTAGCCACTTTTCTAGTGGTCAAAACCAGAGTTCCAGCAAGCCCTGGTGCCACAGTCTAAAGTGCTCTGGAGTTCTAAATAAACGTGAAAGGCAGTCTAGGCCATAAGACTTCCTGGGTAATTCCTGGTGCTGTGTTGGGCTTGGAGTGAAAGGACTTGTGAGGTATGTGACAGTGAAACACCAGCTAGGCCAGCCAAGGAAGTCCTTGCATCAACCCACCCCAACCTTAGGCAGTGTAGCTTGCAACTCCAAGGGAAACTTCTTTCTGCTTGGGGAAGAGAGGAGAAAGTAAACAAAATGTTGTCCTGTAACTTGGATACCCACTGAGCCACAGTAGAATAGGGCACCAGGCAGAGTCATGAGGTCCCCTTTCCAGTCTCTAGATCCCAGGTAACATTTCTAGACACAACCTAGGCCAGAAGATAATCCACTACCTTGAAAGGAAGAACTAAGTCCTGGCAGGATTCATTGCCTGCTGACTAAAAAGCCTTTGAACTTTTAATAAACATCAGCAGTACCCAGGCAGTACTCACTGCAAGCGTTGGGTGAGACTGAGGTCCATGCTGGCTGAAGATGTGGCCCAGTACATTCCCAGACATGGTGGCCATGGAAAAAGACTCTGTCCACTTGAGGAAAGGAAAGGGGAAAAAAGGGGGTGTGGTCTTGCAGCTTGGGTATCAGCTAGGCCACAGTAAGATAAGAATACCAAGGGAGCTCTTGGGGTCCCCACTTCTAGGCCTTGGCTCCTAGATGGCATTTCTACACCTGACCTGAGCCAGAAGGAAGCCTTCTGCCCTGAAAGGAGAGAACGAGGCCTGGCATCATTCACCACAAGTTGACTCAAGAGTCCCGGGCCTTGAGTGAACATCACTGATAGCTTGGCAGTATTTGCCATGGGCCTGGCATCATGGTCGCCACAGAGAGAGACTCCTTCTGCGTGAAAAAAGGTAGGAAAAAATGGAAAAGACTTTGTCTGGCAGCTTGGATACCAGCTCAGCTACAATAGAATAAAGCACCAAGTAGATTCCTAAGGTTGTCCTGGCTGCCAGAATTTCTGGACCTGTTCCAGGATAAGGGGATCCTATTGCACAAAGGAAAGAATACAAGACTGAATAGATTTGCCATCTGCTGATTGAAGAGTCCATGGGTCTTAAATGAATATTAGTCCTAGCCAGGCAGTGGTTGCCTCGGGCCTTAGGTAAGGCATATTGCTTTATTGACGTTGGGTCTGACCCAGTGCAGATCTAGTGGTGATAGTCACAGAGGTTCTTGTGTCATCCCTACCACAACTCCAGGCAGCTCAACATGAAGAGAGAGATTCTGATGGTTTCAGAAAAATTAAGGGAAGAGAACAAGAATTTCTGCCTGTTAATCAAGGAAATTCTTCCAGATCTTATCAAAGAACACCAATGTGGTACATCTATGAGTCTGAAAGAACCACAACATTGCTGGGCTTGGGGTGTCCCCTAATGCAGATATGGCTGTAGTAACCAAATATTTAGATCACAATACTCAATTCCCTTTGAATATTTTGAAAGCCTTTTCAAGAAGGATAGGTAAAAACAAGCAAAGACTGGGAAGATTACTCTGAATACCTAAATCTTCACTGCCCTTACACTGGTAAATATCCACAATATTAAGATTGCCCAGAACACATGACTTCACCAAATGAACAAAATAAACCATCAGTGACCAATCCCAGAGTACCAGAGAAATGCGATTTTTGAACAGATAATTCAAAATAGCTGTTTTGAGGAAACTCAATGAAATTCAAGATAACACAGAGAAGTAATTCAGAATCCTACAGAATAAATGTAACAAGTAAATTAAAATAATTTTTAAAAACTCAAGCAGAAATTCTAGAACTAAAAATTCAACTGACATACTGAAGAATGCATCAGACTCGCAACAGCAGAATTGAACAAGCAGAAGAAAAAATTAGTCACTATAAAAATAGGCTATTTAAAAATACACAGGACAGACAAAAAAAGAATTTTAAAAATGAAGCATGCATACAAGATCTAGAATATAGCTTTGAAGGAGTAAATCTAAGAGTTATTGGCATTAAAATATAGGTAGAAAGAAAGATCAAGGTAGAACTTTTTTCAAAGGGATAATAACAAATAACTTTCCAAATGCAGAGAATGATATCAATATTCAAATACAAGAAGACTATAGAACACCAAGCAGATTGAATCCAAAGAAGACTACCTCAAGGCATTTAATAATCAAGCTCCCAAAGCTCAAAAATAAGGAATCCTAAAGGTAGCAAAAAATATAATAACCATAATAATTAATAATAGGAATATACAAAGGACCATCAATATGTCTGCCAAAAGACATCTTAGTGGAAACCTTATATGCCAGGAGAGAGTGGCATGGCATGTTTAAAGTGCTGAAGGAATAAAAAGAACTTTTATCCTAGAATAGTATATCCAGCAAAAGTATACTTCAACCATTAAAAAAAAAAAAAAAAAAAGATAGTCTAAGCCAAATCATGAGCAAACTCCCATTCACAATTGCTACAAAGAGAAGAAATACCTAGGAATGCAACTGACAAGGGACGTGAAGGACCTCTTCAAGGAGAACTACAAACCGCTGCTCAAAGAAATAAGAGAGGACACAAACAGATAGAAAAACATTCCATACTCATGGTTACGAAGAATCACTATCATGAAAATGACCATACTGCCCAAAGTAATTTATAGATTTAATGCTATTCCCATCAAGCTACCACTGACCTTCTTCACAGAACTGGAAAAAAAACCCTTAAACTTCATATGGAACTGAAAAAGAGCCCACATAGCCAAGACAATCCTAAGCAAAAATAACAAAGCTGGAAGCATCATGCTACCTGACTTCAAACTATAATACAAGGCTACAGTAATCAAAAGAGCATGGTACTGATACTAAAGTAGAGATATAGACCAATGGAACAGAACAGAAGAGAACAGAGGCCTCAGAAAGAACGCCATACGTCTACAACCATCTGATTTATGACAAAACTGACAAAAACAATCAATAGGGAAAAGATTCCCTGTTTAATAAATGGTGTTGGGAAAACTGCCTAGCCATGTGCAGAAAGCTGAAACTGGAACCTTTCTTTACAACTTACACAAAAATTAACTCCAGATGGATTAAAGACTTAAACATAAGACCTAACACCTTAAAAAAAACCTAGAAGAAAACCTAGGCAATACCATTCAGGACATAGTCATAGGCAAGGACTTCATGACAAAAACACCAAAAGCAGTGGCAACAAAAGCCAACATAGACAAATGGGATCTAATCAAACTCCAGAGCTTCTGTATCTAGGGGAGGGAAAAGAAACAATCATTAGAGTGAACCAGCAACCAACAGAATGGGAAAAAAATTTTGCAATCTACCCATCTGACAAAGAGCTAATATCCATAATCTACAAAGAAGTTAAACAAATTTCCAAAAAAAACCAACCCCATCAAAAAGTAGGCAAAGGATATAAAAAGACACTTTTCAAAAGAGGACATTTATGCAGCCAACAAACACAGGAAAAAATGTTCATCATCAGTAGTCATTAGAGAAATGCAAATCAAAACCACATTGAGATACCATCTCACAGTAGTTAGAATGGCGATCATTAAAAAATCTGGAGACAACAGATGCTGGAGAGGATGTGGAGAAACAGGAACACTTTTACACTGTTGGTGGGTGTGTAAATTAATTCCACCATTGTGGAAGACAGTGTGGTGATTCCTCAAGGATCTAGAAATAGAATATACATAAAGGATTATAAATTGCTCTATTATAAAGACACATGCACACATATGTTCATCATGGCACTGTTTACAATAGGAAAGACCTGGAAGCAACCCAAATACCCATCAGTGATAGACTGGACAGGGAAAACATGGCACATATACACCATGGAATACTATGCAGCCACAAAAAAAACGATGAGTTCATGTTCTTTGCAGAAACATGGATAAAGCTGGAACCCATCATTCTTAGCAAACTGACACAAGAACAGAAAACCAAACACCACATGTTGTCACTCACAAGTGGGTATTGAACAATGAGAACACATGGACACAGGGAGGGTATGATCTCACACCGGGCCCTGTTGGTAGGTGGGAGAGCTAGGGGAGGGATAGCAGGTGAGGTGGGGGGGGAGGTTGGAAAAAGATAGATATGTCATGCCCATGGAAACCAACAACAAAACCAGGAGGAGGTATACTTATACCAGACAAAATAGATTCCCAGACGAAAACTATAAAAAGAGACAAAAAATCACATTATATAATGATAAAGGAGACATTTCAGTAAGAGGACATAACAATTATAAATACATATGCACCAAACAGAAGAACACCAACATATATAAAGCAAACATTATTAGAGCTAACGAGAGAGATGGGTCCCAATACAATAATAGCTGCATAATTCTACACACTGCTTTTGGCATTGGAAAGATCATCTAGCAGAAAATCAACAAAGAAACTTCAGATTTGATCTGCACTATAGAGAAAATGAATCTAATAGATATCTACAGAAAATTTTATCCAATGACTATGGAATACGTATTCTTCTCTTCAGCACATGAATCATGCTCAAGGATACATCACATAACAAGTCTGAAAACAAAAAATAATAATAATGAAAATAATATCAAGCATTGTCTCTAACCACAATAGAATAAAACTAGATATCAATAACAAGAGGAATTCTGGAAACTATAAAACACATAGAAATTAAATAATATGTTTTTAATAACCAGTGGCTCAATGAAGAAATTAAGAATGAAATTAATAAATTTCTTGAAACAAATGATAATAAAAACACAACAGAGCAAAACATATGAGATAGAGCAAAAGCAACACTAAGAGCAAAGTTTATAGCCATAAGTGCCTACATTAAAAAAAAAAAAACTTCAAATGAATAACCTAATCATGTATCTTGAAGAACTAGAAAAGCAAGAGAAAACCACACCCAAAATTAGTAGAAGAAAAAAGATAATATAGATCAGAGTAAAAATAAATGAAATTGAACCAAAAAAGATACAAATATCAATGAAATAAAAAGTAGTTTTTCTAAAAACAAGGTAAACAAAACTGACTAATCTTTAGCTAGACTAAAAGAGAGAGAGAGTGACAGAGAGAGTGAATACTGAATACTGAGATAAATAAAATCAGAGATGGAAAAGAAGACATTACAACAGATGCCAAAGACATTCAAAGGATCATTAAAGGCTATTATAAGAAAACATATTCCAATAAATTGGAAATTTCAGAAAAAAAAATTGCATAAATTCTAAGACACATACAGCCTACCAAGATTGAACCATGAAGGAATCAAAAACCTGAACAGGTCAATAACAAGTAACAGTCTATCACTGATGGGCATTTGGGTTGCTTCCAGGTCTTTCCTATTGTAAACAGTGCCATGATGAACATAACAACTATTAGAACAGATAATCAAATTCAGTAATGTTGCAGGATACAAAATCAACACACAAAAACAATAATCATTTCTATATGCCAATAGTAAACCATCTTAAAAAACAATCAAGGAAGTAATTCCACTTACAATACCTAAAAATAAAAAATGATACCTAGCAATAAAGTTAACCAGCAAGTGACAGGTTTCTATAATAAAGCTATAAAACACTGATGAACAAAACTGAAGAGGATACATTAAAATTGAAATATATTCCATGTTCATTGATTGGAAGAATCAATGTTGTTAAAATGTCCATACTACTCAAAGCACTCTACAGATTCAATGCAATCCTTATCTAAATAACAATAATATTCTTCACAGAAATAAAAAATATCCTAAAATTATGAGGAAACACAAAACACCCAGAATATCTGTAGCCATCCTGAACAAAAAGAACGACACTGGAGAAATCAAATTACTTGATTTCAAATTATACTACAGAGCAATAGTAACCATAATGGCATGGTACTGGCATAAAAACAAACAGAGACAAATGGAAGAGAATAGAGAACACAGAAAAAAATCCGGACCTCTAGAGGGAACTCATTCTGCACAAAGCTGCCAAGAGCATACATTGGGAAAATGATAATCTCTTCAATAAATCATACTAGCAAACTGGATATCCATACTCAGAAGAATAAAACTAGACCATTTACAAAAATCTCTTACCATATACAAAAATCAAATTAAAGTGGATTAAACACTTAATTCTAAGACCTCAAACCATTAAACTACTGCAAGTAAACATTGGAGAAACAGTCCAAGTCACTGGTCTTTGCAAAGAGTTCTTGAGCAATATCCCACAAGAACAGGCAACCAAAGCAAAAATTAACAAATGAAATCACATAAAACTCAAAATCTTCTGCACAACAAAAGAGACAATCAACAAAGTGAAGAGACATCCAATAGAATAGAAAAAAAAATTTTACAAACTACCCATCTGGCAAGGGATTAATAACGAGAATATATATGGAGCTCTAACAACTCTGTAGGAAAAATACCTAATAATTCAATTATTTAAAATTAACAAAAGGAGAGAGTGCAGCATGGTGAACCAGATGCAGCCAGGTAGGAGAGATGCCACAGAGGGACTGAGATGACTGGAATACTCCTAACAGATCTTCAGAGGGAAGACACCAAGGATGGAAGGAGGAAAGACACAATAGCTGGGCTGGAGGGAAAGGAAGCTGGCAACCTTGCACAGGGCCACCCTGCACCTGGACTTGTTCCTGACCCCAGTGACTCCTGTGTAGCAGGTGAGTTGGACTGGCAAGGAGCAACTTGCTCTTGCCACAGACCTCTGGAGTCCCAGCAGGAGGAGACCCCTCAACCACCAGGGACACTAGAGTTGGCAGAAAGAGCTGCCCGTACCTAGCTCCTGTGCTGGCAGACTGCCTGACTGGTAGAAAACTCTGGCACAGTGGCCCCTGCAGCCATGTACAAGCCCACTCACTCCCTCCCCACACTACAGCTTCCCCAGGCCCACAGCAACCCCCCTAACATAGCTTTACTGGTGTGTGTGGGGCGGGGGGAGGGTGAGTTTTGTCTTCTTTGCCCCACCTGCAAGCCTGTGCAAATACATCATGCTCTGCTAATGCTATAGTGGGAGTGCACTCCAGCCCTTTGCCCCCACAAGACTGCCATTGCAGTTTGAAGTTAGAGAAGCACAGAGCCAGACAGCCTCACCTGCACCAGCACTCTACTCTTGAACCAACACTGCCTTGGGAGTGAAAATACGCACAGAGAACAGCAAACCCCATCAAACCCTAAGAGATTTCCCCTGCCTACAGTACACAGAATACACACAGACCTGTGCCCACTAGTGCCCAGTCCTCATGCTCACACTGCCACCAGTGTAACCACAGGCACAGTCATGAGCAGGGGCTACTCCCCGCAAGCCGTGCTGCCTCCAGCACTGTGGTAAATACCCACACAGAGGCATGTACCCACACAGAGGAAGCCCATCCAACTAACAATGGACCTCTCAGCAGAAACTCTACAAGTCAGAAAAGATTAGGGGCCAATATTCAACATTCCTAAAGAAAAAAAATCCAACAGGATTTCATATCCAGTCAAACTAAGCTTTGTAAGTGAAGAAGGAATAAGATCCTTTCCAGACAAGCAAATGCTGAGAGAATTCTTTACCACCAGAACTGCCTTACAAGAGCTCCTGAAGGAAGCACTAACTATGGAAAGCAAACACCATTACCACCCACCATGAAGACACACAAGTACACAGAGCAGTGACACTGTAAAGCAACCACAGAAACCAGTCTGCATGATAACCACCTAATATCATGATGACAAGATCAAATATACACTATTTATATCAACCTTGAATGTATATGGGCTAAATGCTCCAAATAAAAGGTAAGAGTGGAAAGCTGGAGAAAGAACCAACATCCATTGGTATGCTGTCTTCAACAGACCCATCTCACATATAATTACACCCATAGGCTCAAAATAAAGGGATGGAGAAAAATCTACCAGGAAAATTGAAAACAGAAAAAAGCAAGGGTTGCAATCCTAATTTCAGACAAAATGGGCACTAAACCAACAAAGGTCCAAAAAAACAAAGAATGGCATTACATAATGATAAAGGGTTCAATTCAACAAGAAGACCTACAATAAAAATATATGCGCCTAACACAGGAGCACCCAGATTCATAAAGCAAGTTCTTAAAGACCTTCAAAGAGACATAGACTCCCACACAATAATAGTGGGAGACTTCAACACCCCACTGACAGTATTAGACTGATCATCAAGGCAGAAAATTAACAAAGATAATCAGGACCTGAACTCAGCACTGGATCAAATGGTTTGGATAGACAACTACAGAACTCTCCAACCAAAAGCAACAGAATATACATTCTTCTCACCGCAACATGACACATACTCTAAAATTGATCACATAATGAGACACAAAATACTCCTCAGCAAATGCAAAAGAACTGAAATCATTAAAAAAAACCTCTCAGACCACAGAGCAACCAAATTAGAAATCAGTACTAAGAAATTTGCTCAAAACCATACAATTACATGGAAATTGTATAATCTGCTCCTGAATGACTTCTGGGCAAATAATAGAATTAAGGCAGAAGTTCATTAAAACTCATGAGAACAAAGATACAACACAGCAGAATCTCTGGGACACAGCTAAAGCAGTGTTAAGAGGGAAATTTATAGCACTACATGCCCACATCAAACAAAATGATCTCAATTTAGCAACCTAACATTGCAACTAAAAGAACTAGAGAAACAGGAGCAAATTAAACCAAAATCTAGCAGAAGATAAGAAATAACCAAAATCAGAGTTGAACTGAAGGGGATTGAGACACAAAAAAATTCAAAAGATCAACAAACCCAGTAGTTAGTGTTTTGAAAAAGTTAATAAGATAGATATACCAATAGCTAGATTAACACAAAAGAAAACAGAAAACATCAAAATATACACAGAAATGACAAAGATATTACCACTGACCCCATAGAAATAAAAATTGCCATCAGAGATTACAAACAACTCTATGCAAATAAACTAGAAAACCTAGAAGAAACTGATAAATTCCTGGACACATACATCCTACCAAGACTGAGCCAGGAAGAAGTTGAATCCCTGAATAGATCAATTATGAGCTCCAACATCGAATCAATAGTAGTCTAACAACCAAAAATCCCAGGACTAAGTGAATTCATAGTCAAATGCTGCTAGATGCACATAAAAGAGCAAGTACCATTCCTACTGAATCTATTCCAAAAAATTGAGGAGACTCCTCCTTAAATCATTCTATAAAGCCAGCATCATCCTAATGAAACAGGTCAGGGTCACTGGTTTCATTGTTAAAGGTGTTATCTAATATCTTCCTCTCATGACCAAGAGAATTAAGGAGCATGGACACAAAAAGTGAGGTTGTAGTAAAAGTTTAATAAGCAAAAGAAGAAAGCTCTCCACAGTGGAGAGGGGAGTGAATTGCCATTTATACCATTGAATTGCCATTTATGCCACTGCCATTTATACCATTGAGTGAATTGCCATTTGTACCATTGAATTCAAAAGCTTTTATAAGAAACTCCTGTCATCTCTGTACCTGGTTGAGTAACTTCTTTTATCTGAAAAGCTGTCTGCACAACTCCCCCTTATCTATGTAGTTATGGGTATGCCTCTAGGCAAGCACAAAGTGCTGCCTCTCTTGTCTGTATAACTATGGATTAGTTTTAGGTAAGCCCTCCTCCTCTCTATGCAAGTTCCCATGGAGCCCACCATGTACATGTTTGAAAAGAGGACAAACCGTTTTCCTGAAAGCTCACTGATCACACAAAGAACAAAAGGCTTCTGTGCTGAAACTTGCCTGCTTTGCCTGCTTGTCTCTGTGCAAGTGCAGTCTGAGTTTTCTCCATGCTGCTCTATTTTTGCCTGCAGCTGTGATTTTTCAGGCAGGCTGTGTCTCCAAGGGCTAGTCTTAGTTGTCTATCCAACTGATTTGTCCTTTTCTTCTCCCTCATTACTAATACCAAAACCTGGCAGAGACACAACAACAACAAAAACACTTCAAGCCAATATCCTTGATGAACATCAATGTAAAAACCCTCAACAAAATAGTGCCAAACCAAATCCAGCAGCATATCAAAAAGTCTATCCACCATGATCTTGTAGGCTTTATCCCTGGCATGCAAGGGTTGATCAACATACATAAATCAATAAATGTATTCATTATACAAACAAATCTAAAGAAAAAAAAGAAATAAACTATCATTAGAGGTGAACCGGCAACCAATAGAATGGGAAAAAAACTTTTGCAATCTACCCATCTGACGAAGGGCTAATATTCAGAATCTACAACGAACTTAAACAAATTTACAAGAAAAAAAAAAAACATCAAAAAGTGGGCAAAGGATATGAACAGACACTTCTCAAAAGAAGACATTTATGTGGCCAAAAAACATAGGAAAAAATGCTCATCATCACTGGTCATTAGAGAAATGCAAATCAAAACCACATTGAGATACCATCTCATGCCAGTTAGAACAGCGATCATTAAAAAATCAGGAGGCAACAGATGCTGGAGAGGATGTGGAGAAATAGGTACGCTTTTACACTGTTGGTGGGAGTGTAAATTAGTTCAATCATTGTGGAAGACAGTGTGGTGATTCCTCAGTGATCTAGAAATAGAAGTACCACTTGACCCAGCAATCCCATTACTGTGTATATACCCAAAGGATTATAAATCATTCTATTATAAAGATGTGCACACGTATGTTTATTGCAGCACTGTTTATAATAGCAAAGACTTGTAACAAACCCAAATGCCCATCAATGAGAGACTGGATAAAGAAAATGTGGCACATATACACCAGGGAATACTATGCAGCCATCAAAAAGGATGAGTTTCTATCCTTTGCAGGGACACGGATAAAGCTGGAAACCATCATGCTCAGCAAACTGACACAAGAACAAAAAACCAAACACCACATGTTCTCACTCATAAGTGGGTGTTGAACAATGAGAGCACATAGACACAGGGACCAGAACATCACACACCAGGGCCTGTCAGGGGACAGGGGAGTAAGGGAAGGATAGCAGAGGGTGAGGGGATTGGAGAGGGATAGCATTAGGAGAAATATCTAATGTAGATAATGAGGTGATGGATGCAGCAAACCACAATGGCATGTGTATACCTGTGTAACAAACCTGCATGTTCTGCTCATGTACCCCAGAACTTAAAGTATAATCAATAAATTAAAAATAAATACATAAAAATTAATATATAACCCAAAGGAGCCCAAATAGCTAAGATAATCCTAAGCAAAAAGAATAAAGCTGGAGGCATCACACTACCTGACTTCAAACTATACTACAGGGTTACTGTAACCAAAACAACATGGTACTGGTACAAAAACAGACACAGTCCAGTGGAACAGAAAAGAGAGCACAGAAATAAAGCCATACACTTACAACTATCTGATCTTCAAAAAGTTGACAAAAACAAGTAATGAGGAAAGGACAACCTATTCAATAAATGGTGTTGTAAAAACTGGCTGGCCCTTTACAGAAGACTGAAACTGGAACCTTTCCTTAAACCATAAACAAAATGAACCCAAGATGGATTAAAGACTTAATTATAAAACCAAAAACTATTAAAAACCCTGGAAGACTGCTTAGGCAATACCATCCTAAACATAGTAATGGCCAAAGATTTCATGACAAAGACATCAGAAGCAATTCCAAGAAAGGCAAAATAAAATGACAAATGGCATCTAATTAAACTAAAGAGCCTCTTAAAGCAAAAGAAACTCTTAATGGAGTAACCAAACAACCTAAAAAATGGGGGGAAATTTTTGCATACTATACATCTGTCAAAGTCTAATATTCAGCATCTACAAGAAACTTAAACAAATTTACAAGAAAAAAACCAACAGCCTCATTAAAAAGTGGGCAAAGGACATGAGCAGACACTTTCAGAATAACACATACATGCAGCCATAAGCATATGAAAAAAATCAATATCACTGTTCATTAGAGAAATGCAAATCAAAACCAAAATGAGATACCATCTCACACCAGTTAGAATGGCTATTATTAAAAAATTTAAAAAAAAAAAAAAAACAGATGCTGGCATTCCTGTGGAGAAAAAAGGCATGCTTGTACACTGTTAGTAAGAGTGCAAATTAGCTCAACCACTGTGGAAAACAGTATGGTGATTCCTTAAAAAGCTAAAAACGGAACTATCATTTGACTCAGTAGTCCCATTACTGAGTATATACTCAAAGGAACATAAATCATTCTATCATAAAGACACACGCATGCTTATGTTCATTGCAGCACTATTCACAATAGCAAAGACATGGAATCAATCTAAATGCCCATCAATGGTTGACTGGATAAATAAATGTGGTACATATACACCATGGAATACTATTCAGCTATAAAAAAGAATGAGGTCATGTTTTTAGCAGGAACATGGATGGATCTGAAGATCATTATCCTTAGCAAACTAATGCAGGAACAGAAAATCAAATGCCAAATGTTCTCACTTATAAGTGGGAGCCAAATGATGAGAACACATGGACACATAAAGGGAAGCAACAGACACTGAGGCCTACTGGAGGGTGGGTGAAGGGAGAGGATCAGAAAAAATAACTAATTAGTACTAGGCTTAATACTTAGGTGATGAAATAATCTGTATAACAAACTCCTATGACTAGAGTTTACTTATATAATAAACATGCACATGTACCCCTGAACTTAAATAAAAGTAGAGAAAATAGGCAAAAGATCTGAATAGACATTTCTCTAAAGAAAACATACCCATTGTAAGCAGGTATATAAAAGGGTGTTCAACACCACTGATCATCAGAGAAATTAAAATCAAAACTACAATGAGATATCATCTCACCCCAGTTAGAACTGCTTTAATCCCATAGGCAATCACAAATGCTGGTGAGTATGTGGAGAACAGGGAACCCTTGTGTACTTTTGATAGAAATGTAAATTAGTACAACCACTAAAGAGTATAATTTGGAGGAAATCTAAAAATGGAGTTACCATAAGATCCAGCAATCCCACTCTTTGGCATATATCTGAAAGCAAAGAAATCACTATATCAAGGCGATATCTGCACTCCCATGTTTATCGCAGCATAATTTACTATTGCCAAGATTGAGAAGCAACTTAAATGTCTATCAGCAGATAACCAGATCAAGAAAATGTGGTACATTATACACAATGGAGTACTATTCAGATATAAAAAAAATAAAAGTAATAAGATCCAGTCATTCGCAACAAGGTGGATGGAACTGGAGATCATTATATTAACTAAAATAAGCCACGTACAGAAAGACAGAATTGACATGTTTTCACTCATTTGTGGAACCTGAAAATTGAACTCATGGAGACAGAGAACAGAACAACTGTTACCAGAGGCTAGGAAGGGTAACAGTGGGGGAAGTGGATACAGTCAATGGTACAAAAATACAGTCAGATAGAATGATTAAGCTCTAGTATTTGATAGCACTACAGGGTGACTGTGGTCAACAATTTACTATTTATAATAACTATAAGAGTATAATTTACTATTTATTTTATAATAACTATAGGAGCATAATTGGAATGTTTATAATACAAAGGAAGAATAAATACTTCAGGTGATGGATACTCCATTTACTGTGATGTGATTACTATGCATTGTATGACTGTATCAAAATATCTCATGTGCCTCATAAATATATATACCTACTATGCACTAATACTTTTTTAAACTGTTATGACACCTTACGATTTAAGATTGAACTCCGTAGTGTTTGGCCTCAGAGCTTTTGGCACCTGTAATACATTTGTAAGTTGGAGATGGAGGAACAGGTTAAAAGGAGTATATTTGCATATATGAGCAAGTGTATAAACCTGATGACCAACTCATTAAATTAAGTCATAAAACTCAGGAGACCAAAGTTATAAGTTTAAGCCACATATGATGTAGATACCTGTTCTCTGCCACTTAAACTCCCCCCTTCCCTCAGCTCACATTGAGCAAATGTAACTAAGTGATGTGCCTAGCTCTATGCAAGAAATACCAGCTACATGTGAAATAATGTAAAAATGTAGAACACGCATTTTAGTAAGAATGGTTTGGGAGCACTACCTTCTTTTTTATTAAATAAGACCATATATTTTAGCTGAGACAATTCCAACATAATGGTTCTATGTGCCAGCCACCTTTTGCAAGCTTTAGGTAAGTGTGTTAGAGTACCCTATCGAGAATCAAAGGGGAAAAGGTGTGGTTACTGATACTTTGGAGACAAATTTAAAATGGAAAAGAGTATACTCAACCAATGTAACTTCAAGCTGTAATAGCTGGTTTTCAAATTGGGAAGATAATGGAAGTAGTCTATATACAGAATGGGAAACTGGATTCAAAGGCTAGCTAAGGAGAGGGCAGCTCAGTCTCCTAAAGAATGTGATGGTTTCCATCCTAAATCTGAAAGCATTCAGTATTGGTGTAGTATTCAATCAGGTCAGTAAATAAAGGAAGTGAGGAATCCAAGACAGAATGTCAGTATTCAGACTCTAATTGGTTCTTTAATACACAATGGGTCCCCAAAACATCAGCCAGAAAAAAACAGAGAATAGTATCTAACCCCCAAAAATGTACTGGCAAGAATGTTTTGTGTATCAGAACCCTAGTTAAATGAGTCAATGATCCTGATAAAACCCTATCCTAGATGGCCCTGAGATCCAGAATAGGGCAAAATGAGGATCTACACTGGATCTCCCGAACTACTGTCTCCAGATGAGTTAATACAAATAACAGACAGAGTACAATGCTTGGCATAGAAAAAGTCCGCAATAAGTGTTAATTATTATAATAATTACATAGAAAACTGTAACACAACTGCTTGGTTACACTTGCCTGCCATTAGGCCAAATCTGAAGCCCACTTGTTTTCCACAGCGCTTGTTCTCTTGCTCTCACTTAAATACCATGTAGGGATCCAGAACTCATAACAAGTATGCCAGGTCCTGGAGATACACTATGACAATTTCAAACAGTCAGACTGAGGCTTACAAATACAGTACTATATGACAATTAAGATTACAGGCCCTGGAGTCAAATCACCTGGGTTTCAATCCTAACTCAGCCATACTGTGTAATCTTAGGCAAATTGTTTTGACGTCTCTTCACCTCTATTTTCTCTTCTACAAAATAGGCCTGATAAAAATATCCCATTGGGTGGTTAAAAAGTTTAAGTTGATATAGTGTATATTAAATACTGTGTATCAGAACCCTAGTTAATTGACTCCATGTTCCTGACAAAACTTTATCCTAGATGGCCCTGGGATATAACACATAATGTTAACAATTTAATTTGATACCTAGCACATAGTAAGAGTAAGCACTCATTAAATGTTAACGATTATGTGTATTCTTTCTGATCTCACTCAGGAGTGGCTCAAGAGGCATGACTAAATCTGTACATTGAGGTATCTGTGGGCTTATCTGGGAAGAGCTGAGGAGGAAGAACAACAAAGGAAACAGAGCAAGAACTAACAAGTTAAGACTATATGGCTGATAGTGACTTAATGAAGTGGTTCCTAGTGGGAGATACACATTTTAATAGGAGGCTAGGTTCCTTACCCTGAAGCAATGATTTCAATGAAGATTTCAACTATTGTGGCATATCTAAGCAGGTAGATTTGATACTAATCAAGGATTTTTAGCCTCCCTCACTTCACAGTACATATATAGCTGCATACTTTGCAATACATAGATAGCTGCATACTTCACCTAGGTATGGGGTAAGAGAGTACTCTGGTTCAAAGTCCAGTGAAAATCAGGCTGCCCATGAATCCCCTCACTTTATAAGTGTGTCTCAAGCTGGTTTTTTTGGAGAATTTTGTTTTCATTGATGCTAGCAATTTTTTCACTGTAGTGCTTTATTCCACTCCAATCCCAAGCCCAGCTAAAAATGGCAGCTATTAAATTTGACCTAATGAAAAAAACTAATGTGTATAACTGAGTTGATTAGCCAAAATGAATCACCAATTTGGGGAGGAGTGTTGGCTCAGCAGGGATATTGTTCATTTCCATGTGTGTGCTCCAAGTTGCAGTGTCCAGCCTGCTAGAAAGGAGTTTATGGGGGAGAGGAAATCACCCTGGTAGAGAAACACCCAGCACTTCTGTTATATCCAAAGAATCACCCTATCCTTTCCTATGCCCTGCCCTTTTAACTCTCAGGAGTGACTTCCACAAAGGAGGAAATATTTGTATTAGGTAAGGCAGAAGAGCACATAAGAGCCTGGGATTTGGAGTCAAACCTGGGAATGAATCCTACCTCTTCTACGAAAAACTGTATGGGCTTGAGCTAGATATGTTACCTTTATGGGCTTCAGTTGCCTCTGAAAATGGAAGTCACCTGATAACTAGCCTATAGAGATGTTATAAGGATTTAATGAGTTCATTTATTCAACAAATGTTTATGGAGTGTCTACGGCTGAGATTATGCTATGTGCTATAGACACATCAAATAAAAAGCTAGACACTGTTCCTGCCTTCATGGAACTTATGAGATGAAGACAAAAGTATCCCCTCTGAGCTACAAATAGACCTCATGCATACAGCACAGCTGCAGCAATAAGTAATTGGGTGTGTTTTAGCAACTAGAGACTAGGGCTCTTTTTTGTTTTTAACCCAAACATTATCTGCCGGAGACCTGTATTTCTGAAAAAGTGTCCTCGTCCCAGATCGCCCCCTTGTTGTGAACAGCTTGCCTATAAGCATAACCCTGTTTCTATTCCCTCATTCAGCATTGCATATTATGGAAATGAAAAAAAGACAAGTGGGGCTTAAACACAGTGAAGAAGAAGAAGAATGAGGGAAAAGAGATTAAAGAGACTGGTAGGGGCAACACCAGGCCTTTTAGGATATATTAAAGACTATATATTTTATATCAAGCACATTTGGAAGCCATTGAAGAGCTTTAGGTAATACAAGATTATTTTGTGTTTTCAAAAGATTCCCTTTTTGAAACATTTCATAATAAAAATTTTCAAACAGATTATTTGACAGAATTTTACAGTGAACACCTCACATAGGCACCACCAAAATTCTATAATTTATATTTATCAGACTTGTTTTATCACTGTGAATATATCCTTGTATTCATCTGTTCTACCTTATTTTCTTTTGCATTTCAAAATAAATTGAAAGTAGGTTGAATTCCTTAATACATTTTGACCTAAATACTTCAACATGCATATCATTAACTTCAGTTCAATACCTATGTTTTTTTTTTCTTTCTTTCAAATGATCAATTTTTAAAATCTGACAGAAAAATAGCAGTTATATCTCAGAGTGGGCTCAAATAAGATTTTGACATGCTAGAAATGTTCTAACCCTTGATCTTGGAAATGGTAACAGAAATCTATACATATGGAAAAATTCACCAGGCTATACACTTGAGATTAGTACACTTTGTAGATATTGCTATATACATGTCATACTGCAACTGAAAACGAAAAAAAAAAATTGCCACAGTATGGGCCATAGATTGGAAGGAGAAAAGTATATAAGAGATGAGACCAATTAGTAGGCTATTATAATCCCCAGAGACTATGATGGTAGCTTTGACTATGGTGGTGGTATTGAAGAAGAAAAGAAATAGATTCCATACATATTTCAGAGGAAAACCTATGAAAACTTGCTAAAGTTCTAAGTGTGGGGTATAACTAAATAGTTGGTGGTGACATTCACAGTGATGGGATGTACAAAAGGAAAAGCAGACATGGTATTCAAGTGGGAAAAACTGCAGGAGATACAGTTCTGAAAATGTTTGGTTTTAGTTGCCTCTGTGATATCCAAATGCAAATGTCAAATTTGTAGTTAAATATATGGGTTTAGAGCTCAAATGAGGTCTGTAGTAAAGACAGGAATTTGGGGATCATCAGCACATAAACTGTATCTGAAGCCAAGATAACAGATGAGATTTCTTAGGAAGAGAATGTAGCATGAAAAGGAACAAAACTGGGGATGTGTAAAGCATGTAGCACATACACAGCAACTAGTAAGAAATCAACAAATGGTAGCTTCTCTTATTCATAATCATCATTGACATTACTAAGCCTAATACAACAAAAAGGACAGCTTGATGGGTAAAAAAAATACTGAATCTAGAGTTAAATTCAAGTGTTCAAAGATGCAATTATCCCTTTTCCAGCTCATTCTATTTCTGAATAACACAAAAGATAAATACATGAAAGAAAATGATATTTTACTGCTGGATCCATTTAATAAACATTCAATGAGTACCTGATCTAGACTTAGCCTCTGTGAAGATTGAAATGTGTAATAACAGCATCTCCATTTATGGGGAAGCTACTGTGTGCCTGGTATTCTGTAAGGATTAACTAATTTAATCCTCACAAACAGTCTCTGAAGTAATTTGGTATAATTGTCCCCATTGCGCATGGTGAAACCAAAACTCAAAAACATTAAGTAACTTGTCTAAGATCAGAAAGCTGTAAGTAGTAGAATTAGTACTCAGACTCAGATAGTCTGAATCCAGAGTCCATAGCTTTTCCACTATGTTACATTACCTCAAACTCACTTAAGGAGATAAAACGAAGCCATAGAAACTCAACAAAAAAAATTGTAAAACTATATGGCATAAGCCATATTAGAAGTAGTAGGAAGAAGAATATATAATAATTACTGAGCAGGCATTTTGTTAATCTGTCAGGCACTGTTCACAGTGTTCTACAGATATTGACCCATTTAATTCATACAGCAGCCAACTTGATGAAATAGGCACTCTTATTTTTCTTATAAAGAAAAACTTACAGGTGTGAAAACTGAGGCACAGAGACTTTAAGTAACTTGTTCAAAGTCATAGTTTTTATGGCAAAGCTTGCATTCAAAATCAGATACTCAGGTTTAGAAATAAAAAGAGAAGAAGGGGAATCACAGAGGCTTCAAGGAAAAGATGAGATTTAAGTTAGATCCTTAAAAAAAATGTAGGATTTAGAGAAGCTAGGAAGAAGGCATCCCATTTGAAACAGGAGCAGCTACCATTAACAGATTCTCCAGAGCAGAGTTGGAAATGTAAAGAAATGTGAATGCATCTCCCGCACCATTCCCTATGCAAAGCTGCCCTCACTGAACTGGTGAGTCCTTTGAAAAGCATAAGTATAAGAGAGGCCAAAGGTAAAATTTAGAGAGCTGTTGATTAGGGATAGATCATAAGACTTCTGTGTCAGTTTAAGAATTGTTACTTGTTAGGCCTCTGCTTATGTATGTTTGGGGCTGGTAAGCAGAGCTTCACATTCTAAATGCTAGGACCTCTAGTCCCTGTATACTTTATTTTTGTCATTTGTTTCTCTATTTCCTGTTGGATAGCTAAAAAACAATAAAGCAACCCAGAAAGCAACAACATAACTGAAAGGGACAAACAGTTATACAGATACAAGAGTATGAAAAAGGTAAAAGAATCCCCGTGTGCTACAACTACTAAAAATAGGCAGGGGGTAGCTACATTGAGCCAGGATATAACCACATACATAGAATTATTTACCCATGTCATCCCAGTGTCTTCATTTTGCGTCGGTAAGGTACCTCAATCCCCATCTTTAAGACAGTTATCCTTTAAATTTTATTCCTTTTCTGTCTATCTCAAGAAACAGGTAAATAAAGAAGCTGCCCAGATAATGAACTACCCAACAGAATTCAACAGCATCCTGTATCCCATCATACTAGTCTGTGAACAGACTTGAATTAAATCCCAGGTAATAATTCAAATGTCTTAAAGCCTTATCCCAAAGCATGGTAGAATTGTAGACCCCGATGCAGGTGTGGAAGATCACTTTAGGAAGAACTTCCTTTCAGTCTCTCAATTCATACATGTAAGGTGGTGACGGGATAATCATAAACCCCATTTACATTTCTTTTCTTCAAATTTTAGATTTTAAAATTTTTAAATTCATTTAGCTGCTTATTTCAAATGTTTTATATACACATTGAAGAATAAAAGTACATTCACATGCATACACGAGAGAAAGAGAGAGAGAAGGTAAACATCACCCCTAGTTATACTACTCATTCTTGAATTCAACAAATATTTCCTGAGTACTACCTAGACCTAATGGAGCATAATTTATCACCACTCACCCCCTACTTTCTTTCTTATTGGTATTTCTAGTGGTAAAAAGTCTCTCTTAGCAAAATAATGAACATTAATTAGTATTAATTTTTTAAAAGATTTGTCATATACATGCTGCACTAAGAAGCAACTGAAAAATTTAAGCTTATTTCCAAAGGAGATATAAATAATCAACTGTTCTACAAAGCCATCTTCAACTGTACCTGAAAGAAGTCTCCAGTGAAAGTGCATGGCTTTGATCACAAAGGAGGGTGCCAGAACCCTAGAGATAGAAAGAAGCATAGAAAGTAGAAGCTAGAGCATCATTAGGGAAGGAATTGGCTTCTTGAATATTCATCTAACTCATCTGTAATTTGAACACCTAGAAAATGTACGGAATATTTTTGCACCATCCTAAGGATTCAAAGCATGCTCACAATGAGTGATTTATAAGATTGTTTTCTTTCTGGTAGTGAACTTCATCTTGAAGCCCTTCCAGACATTTTAGGGTATAAATGGAAGGGTTATTAAAATCCAGATACTGGGAATGCATCACTGAATAAGAACAATAAACACAGTTCCTGACATCCCAAGGCTTAGAGTGTCGTTTCCACACAAGAAAATAGAAATTCTCAGAACTGTGTGGCAAGTGCTATAATCAGGCAAGAACTGAAGGTACAGGGGTCAGGAGGTCAAGGAAAGCTTCCTAGAAGAAACACATCTAGATTAACACTTTAAAAAACAAGTAATTAGTAGAGATTAGGAGGAAATATCCCTTAACAAGAAATTCATTAACTATATTTTATAAGATGGTTTTATTGTATGGGAAAATATGGGGGATAAGAATAAAACTACTTACTCAATGAACTAAAAAAAAAAAAAAAGACAATGGAAGAAGAAAATAAAACCACACTATAAATAACACAAAGTAGAAGTGATACTGATAATAACCCAGTACATGATATATGGCATATGGGATAAAGAGTCAAAAAAAGAAATGTAAATAAATAAGGAGTTTAAAAAGGTTTAAAATAACACAATAGATAAAAAGGGTAGACAAATAGACAAGGAAGATCCAATATAAACATAACTGAGGAAGATAAAGAATAAAACAAAACATGGGCTAGAAAGCATTTAAATCTTCCCAGGAGCAAACAAAAAAGAAAATTAATGCACAGATTGGAAAAACATACCACAACCCTAGAAAAGTTGATATAGAATCATTAACACTAAAGTATATCTTAGTAAAGCAACTAAATTTCAAAAATAAAGAATCTTCCAGAAATCTAGACAAAAATTTAAAGTCACTAATAAGGAAATGTATCAGGCTGGTTTCATATGTTTCTAGAACAATATTCAGCACTAGAAGAAAATGAAACAATGTCTGTCTACCAAACCTTCAGGAGAAGAAATATGCAAGATACATATCCTGCTATGCATTTTTCATAAACAAAAGCAACAAGTGTTTTGGATCATACAGGAACTTAGGGAACATGAACACCTGAGCACTTCCTTAAAAACTACTGGAAGAAAAATAGCCTACACACACACACACAAAAAAGATAAATTATCTTTGGCAAGATGGCTAGCACTGTGCACAGAAACCATTTAGCTACAGGACTAGGATGAAAATAACCTGGAAAAATATGGCTCCGGAATGGAATGTAAATCTTATACATGAAAATACAAGAATTATATAACTAAAAAAAATATAGACAAGGACAGAGAAGGCAGGACTTATTGTATGTGTATTGATTTTTTCATATGATATTATATTTTATTTTCATATTCTTACATGAGAGACCAGGATGAAATGCTTTGTTAAAAAGATATGGTTCTCATTTTGTTGCCCAGGCTGGTCTCAAACTCCTGAGTTCAAGTGATCCTCCCATCTTAGCCTCCCAGAGTGCTAGGATGAAAGGTGTAAGCCACCATTGTAAAATACCCTTTCATATTTTAAAGCTAGAAATCAAACAAAATCATTTAAGGCTGATAAATCAAGTGAGATATATATATATATATATATATATATGTGTGTGTGTGTGTGTGTGTGTGTGTGTGTGCGCGCGTGTGTTTAAATAAAACTGTAAAAACTGCAATATATATATATTACTATATATAGTAATATATATATTACTATATATAGTAATATATATAGTAATATATATAGTAGTATATATATTGCAGTTTTTACAGTTTTATTTAAACATAGAACATGCATGTGAGCTGTCTACTCATTTTCTTCACTTCACAGCCTGGCATTGCGATTGGTAACTCTGATGGCCAGCTAAACAGCTCTTTCCACAATGGCTTTGTGGTTTGGTATATTTAAAAGTATAAAACTAAAACTAAGAAAATAGTACAACTAAATATAATTGGGTAAAGGAGGTGTAAGATGGTGGGAAAAGAACATGGGAGTAAAAAGAAGTACGTTCATTTTTTCCTTGCTTATGCAGTCAATAAACAACATCTTTAAAACTGAAATATTAAATACATAAAGTTATAGTTACAATAGTAACTATCTGAAGAACTAGAAAGAAAATATAATCTGATAAGCAATTGGTATTAACTCTCTCTTTCTCATGCACACATACACACTCAAAAGACTTATAAAAACTCTCTAAGAAATGCATTAATGTAGCAGGTCCATTTTATTCAGTTCTTGCTTAGCTCTGTAGCCATAGCAATGACTCTTGCTCAAACACTTGGGAGTAAGCTATACAAATATTCACTTAGTTACTGATTAGGAATGTTATTCTTATTCCCGAGGCAGTGGGTCAAAATGAACCAGACTGTCAGCATTCTTAAAGTAAACATAAAGATTCATAATGTGCAGCTCGTGCCTGGTTTAAGATTTACACTGTGGCTTGCCATGTGGCCATCCTTCTTTGAGAATTCTGCATCCCAAGAAGTGAGTAGACTTTCCTAAATGGAGACATCTCACATATATATCTCTCTGGTTAGTAGTTGGAGAGAACAGTAACTGGAATCATGCCTATGGCTTCTGCAGCCTTTATCTATGCATATACTTTCCTACTGTTCTTGTACCGTATCATTTGATGTAATAAATCTTACCCATGAGAAAATTCTGGTTCCAAATTGCAGCATGGAAGCAAGCTGGCTTCACTTACCCTAGGTATACAGAAAACAAAAAATAAATATATAGCACCAAGATTATCAGGAGCAATGACCCAGAATTCAAATATGAAGATAAGACAGTATCTGGGGCCACAGAAAAGTAAATAAAAACTCTGAGGAAATGATATGAGAGAAAGACTTCTATATTCGTGACGGCACTCTCCCTAGTCTACCTGGCACCAAGCACACAACTCACAATTTCTACACTGGAAAAAGTAAGATTTCAGTGGACAACCATTTTTCCCACTATCTTGGGTTCCTTGGCAAAAGACGTTTCCCTGCCTCACCCCATGGGAAGCATCATGAGTGCCTGAAAGGAGAAATATTCCTGAGGACAGGCAGAGACAAAGGTGGGAGGAAGGACTACAATCTGCAGCCCCGGAAATTCTGATCTGTAACTTGGACAACAAAGACACTAATTCACTGTGGTTGTTCAGCAGCACCATGCTGCAGGACATTCATTCCATAAGTCCTTTGGGCAAGAACCACTAGCCAGCCTTCCTACAGCACCAGGAAATCTCCTTTGAAACCTCCTCCATTCTAGACAATTGGCCTTCTAATTGTTGACTAGAACCAAGGCAAACCCGGGCTGAAGGCACCATCTAATGCCAAAAAGGCAGTGACCTAACAGGAATAAACAGAGAAAGAAAATCAAAAGGTATATTACAAAGAATCTCTCAGCAAACATACCCAATAAAAACCAAGACAAGCCAGAGAAGAATGGAATAAATTAAGGCATTTTTCAATGCAAAGGCATAGATGTATATCCACAGAAAACAATAGCAAACATGAAACCATAACCTCTTCAAATGGACAAAACAAGGAATCAGTGACTAACCCTAACAAGATGGCAATATGTAAACTCTAAGAATTCAAAATAGCAGTTTTAAGGAAACTCGGTGATCTCAAGATTACACAAAACAAGCAATTCATAAATTTATTAGAAAAATTTAAGAAAGATATTGAAATATTTTTTAAAAATCAAATAGAAATTTGGAAATAAGAAACATATTAAACTAAAGCACTCATTAGGGGCTCTCAACAGCAGAATGGATCAAGCAGAAGAACCAGTTAACTCAAAGACAGAATATTTGATATATACAGACAGAGGAGAAAAGAGAAAAAGAATGAAAAGGAATAAAGATCATCTATAAGATATGGGAAATGACCTCAAAACAAAAAATATGAAAATTATTGGTGTTCAAGAAGGAATTGGGCAAGAGCAAAGGGAAGAAAGCTTATTCAAAGAAACAATAACAGAAAAAAATTTTAAACTTGAGAAAGATAAATATCCAGATCAAGATATGTTAATGAAAACCAAGCAGATTTGACCCATGTTAGACTATGCAAAGACATTTAGCAATCAATCTCTCAAAGGTAAAGGACAAAGAAGGGATCCTAAAAGCAGCAACAGGAAACCAGCAAATAACATATAAGGTACTCCAATTCATCTGGCAATGAATATCTTAACAGAAATCACAGTGGCAAGGAGGAGGGAGTAAGATCACATTCTCAAAGTGTTAAAGAAAAAAAACAAACACTCAAGACATACTGTATCCAGCAAAGCTATTCTTCAAATATAAATAAGAAATAAAGTCTTTCCCATGCAAACAAAAGCTGAGAGAATTCTGTACCACTAGACTCATCTTACAAGAAATACTGAAAGAAATTCTTCAATCTGAAAGAAAAACATGCAAAAATAAAATATTGGAAGGTATAAAACTCACTGGCAAAATTAAGTACATGGACAAACACAGAATAATCTAATAATATAATTGTGGTATGCAATTCACTTATACCTCTAGAATGAAACCCAAAAGAAAAATCTATCAAAAACAGTAATAGCAAAGCTCCTAAGTTGTGAGTTTAAAAAGCAATAATGGCAACAATTAAAAAAAACAGCAGCCTGTTACAAGAAAGGCAGTATAAAAATATGTAAATTGAGAAAACATAAAATCAAAATACGGGCGCGATAGAGTAAAAGTATAACTTTTTAATTTTTTTCTTGCTTCTATTCTTTTCTTGTTATCTAAGATAATTTGTCATCTCTTTAATAAACTTTTATCTATAAAATGATTTACATCTATAAAATGATTTCTGTAAGCCTCATTGTAACAATGCAAAATCTGTAATTATTTAACTAACAATAAAAAACAACAAATTAAAATATACTCCAGAGACAATCTCTTAACCAGAAGTCAGTAAGAAAGAAAAAAAAAGAGTAATTGTAAAACAACCAGAAAATAAGCAACATAATGGCAATAGTAAGTCGTTACTTACCAATAACAATATTGAATATAAATAGACTCAATTCTCCAATTAAATGGCATAGAGTGACTGAATTGATAAAGAAACAAAATTCAACTATATGCTTCCTATAAGATGCATACTTCAGAGTAGCGATGGAACAAGACAGTGGAATAGAAGGCTCTACCAATTGTTCCCCATACAAGGACACCAATTTAACAGCTATCTACACACACAGAAAGCACCTTCATAAGAACCAAAAATCAGGTGAGCACTCACAGTACCTGGTTTTAACTTCATATCACAGTGTGGTGTTGAGAGCATTCCTGTGTCCTGGGGAGAAAGACTGCAGCAATACTAAGGAATTGAACTCAGTGCTGCCCTATTATAACAAAAATCAAAATTAGACAAAAGAGCTAATGCCTATCAATGGAGGCAGCATTTATTTGTCCATTCTCACATTGCTATAAAGAAATACCTGAGACTGGGTAATTTATAAAGAAAAGAGCTTTAATTAGCTCATGGTTCTACAGAATGTACAGGAACCATGGTACCATCTGCTTCTGGAGAGGCCTCAGGGAACTTTTACCCATGGTAGAAGGTAAAGCAGGAGCAAGCATTATATTTGGTGAAAGCAGGAGTGAGAGAGAGAAGGGAAAGGTGTCACAAACTTTTAAATGATCAGATCTCATGAGAACTCACTCACTATCACACGAACAGTAAAAATTGGATGGTGTGAAACCATTCATGAGAAATCGGCCCCATGATCCAATCACTTCCCATCAGGCCCCACCTCTAGCATTGGGGATTACAAGTGAACATGAGATTTTGGTGAGGACATAGATCCAAACCATATCACAGTATTTAAACCAGCCCTAGCCAGAGGGAAATCCATCTAGGCCAAAAGAACTGCAACACCTACGTGAGTCAGCCCAGGAACAGTGAACTGGGGGAACACTTGGTCTACTGAAACACTAGCCAGAGTACCTAAGAGAGTGTTGGCATCACCCCTTGCCTAACCCCAGAGTTCACAGGTTGTAGCAACAACAAAAAAAGACCTCTTCCTCTGTTTGGAAAGAGGAGAGAGAATAATGGGAAGGATTTTGTCGCATCTGGAATACCAGCTCAGCCAGAGCAGAAAAGATTACTGATAAGGGTTATGAGTCTTCCTTTTCAGGCCCTAGATCCTGGACAACACTCACAGGCACACACTCAGGCAAAAAGGAACACTGTGACTTGACAGAAAGGACCCAGTCCTGGCAGGACTGATAACCTGCTTACTGAAGGGTGCCTGGACCCTGAATAACCAGCAGTGATATCTAGGTATTACACTGAGGCACCTGGGTGGGACTCAGACTTGCTGGTGTCATGTGAGACTCAGCATATTCCCAACTATGATGGCTATGGGGTAAGATTCCTTCTGCTTGAGAATAATGAAGGGAAAAGTAAAGGGGACTTTATCTTGCACCTTAGGTACAAGCTCAGCCACAGCAAAGTAGAGCACCAAGTGGTCTCCTGGGGCCCAAAATTCCAGGCCTTGGCTTTGGATGGCATTTCTGAAACTCCCCTGGGCCATAGGAGACCCCACTGCACTGAAGGGTGAGTCCCATGCCAGGTAGCATTTACAACAAGCTGATTGAAGAATCCTTGGGACTTAAGGGAGAATTGGTGGTAGCCTGGCAGTAACCACCATGGAGATGAAGTGGCACTGGCCACAGGGTGAGATTCCTGTGCCTTTGGAAAGGGGAGAAAAGAGTGGGAAGGACTGCATCTAATCATGTGAGTACAAGCTAAGTCATAGTACAACAGAACACCAGGTAGATTTCTAATATTTTTGGCCTTAGTCCTTGGCACTCAGATGGCACCACTGGGACCATATAAGGTCTGGGGAAACTTGTCACCCTGAAGAGTAAGACATAGGCCTGACTGGCTTTGCCATCTGCTGATTGTAGAGCCCCAAGGCCTAAAACGAACATAGGCAGTAGCCAGGAAGTGGTTAGAGCAAGTCTTGGGCAAGACCCAGTGATGTTCTGGCTTCAGGTCTGACCCAGTGCAGTCATAGTGGTGGTGGCCACGGAGGTGCTTGTGTCACTCCACCTCTGGCTCCAGGTGGTTCAGAGCAGATAGAGAGATCTCATTTGTTTGGGAGAAAGAAAGAGAAGAGAATGAGAATCTCTGCCCAGTAATTCAGAGGATTCTTCTAGATCTTGTCCAAGACCATCAAGGCAGTACTTCTATGAGTCTGCAAAAACCACAGTGTTACCAGGTTTGGGGTGCCACCTAATTCAGATAGAATTTACATCACAACATGGAAGTCATTTCAAATATCTGAAAAGCCTTCCCAAGAAGGGTAGGTACGAACAAGCTGAGACTGAAAAGACTAAAAGAAATACCTAATTCTTCAATGCACAGAGAGAGAGGAATATCTACAACTATCAAGACAATTCAGGAAACCATGATCTCACCAAATGGGCTAAATAAGGCACTAGGGACCAATCCTGGAGAATCAGAGATCTATGACCTTTCAGATAGATAATTCAAAATAACTGTGTTGAGAAAACTCAAAGAAATTCAAGATAAGACAGAGAAGGAATTCAGAATTCTGTCACTCAAATGTAACAAAGCATCAAAATAATAAAGAAGAATCAGGAATAAATACTGAAGTTAAGAAATTGAAGTGGCATAATTAAGAATGCAGTATCATCTTTTAATAGCAGAATTGATCAGGCAGAGGAAAGAATTAGTAAGAATGACAATAGGCTATCTGGAAGTCCACAGTTAAAAGAGACAAAATAAAAAAGAATAAAAAACAATAAAGCACATCTACAGGATCTAGAAAATAGCCTCAAAATTAAATTGCAGAGTTATTGACCAAAAAGATGAGGTAGAGAAAGAAAAAGTGGTAGAAAATTTATTCAATGGGATAATAACAGAGAACTTTCCAAACCTAGAGAAAGATATCAATATCCAAGTACAAGAAGGTTATAAAACACCCAGCAGATTTAACTGAAAGAAGACTACCTCTAGAAATTTAATAATTAAACAGCTAAAGGTCAAGAATTTAAAAAGGATCCTAAAAGCAGCAAAAGAAAACAAACAACACAAAATTGTTGTTTCTTTTACAAGAAATGTAAAGCAAAGTACTTCAATCAGAAAAAGGTAAATTGATGAGCAGTAAGAAATCATCTGAAAGTATAAAACTCACTTGTAATAGTAAATGTACAGAAAAACACAAAATATTATAACACTGTAACTGTGGTGTGTAAACTACTCTTATGTAGAAAGACTAAACAATGAACCAACCAAAAATAACTACAACAAATTTGGAAAACATAGAGTGATAATATATAAATGATAACTATAAAAAGTTAAAAAGTATGGGAAGGAAGTTAAGATGTAGAGCCTTTATTAGTTTTCTTTTTGCTTGTTTCCTTGTTTATGCAAAGTGCTAAGTTTTAATTAGCTTAAAATAATGGGTTATAAGATTGTGTTTGCAAGCCTCATTGTAACCTTAAACCAAAAAAGATACAACATATATACAAAAAGTTAAAAGCATGAAACCAGTATATATCACCAGAGAAAATCACTTTCACTAAAAGGAAGACAGGAAGAAAAGAAAGAAGAAAGAGAAGACCACAAAACAACTAGAAAACAAATAACAAAACGGCAAAAGTAAGCCTTGACTGATTAATAACAACATTGAATGTAACCAGAATCAATACTAACATCAAAAGACATAGAGTGGTAGGATGGATTAAAAAGCAAAACCAATCAATCTGTTTCCTACAAGAAATACAATTCACCTATAAAGACATACATAGCATAAAAATAAAGAGATGCAAAAAGGTATTTCATGCCAATGAAAATCAGAAAAGAGCAAGAGTTGTTATACTTATATCAGAAAAATTAGATTTCAGGATAAAACCTATTTAAAATGTCAAAAAGATCACTATATAAAGATCTTAATTCAGTGAAAGGATGTAACAATTTTAAACATATATGCACCCAACCCTGGAGCACCCAGATATATAAATGAATTATTATTAGAGCTAATGAGAGAGATAGACCCTAATACAATAATAGCTGCATAATTCAACACCCCACTTTCAACACTGGGCAGATCATCTAGACAAAAAAAATCAACTAAGAAAAATCGAACGTAATATGCATTATAGACCAAATGAAACTAATAGATATGTAAAGAACTTTTGATCCAACATCTGTAGAATACATATTCTTTTCCTCAGCACACGGATCATTCTCAAGTATACAACAAATGTTAGGTCACAAAACAAGTCTTGAAACATTTTTCAAAAATGGAAAAAATATAAAGCATCTTCTCTGACCACACCAAAATAAAACTAGAAATTAATAACAAGAGGAATTTTGGAAACTATAAAAATACATGGAAAGTAAACGATATGCTCCTGAATGACCAGCATATCAATGAAGAAATTATAAAAAAAAATAATAATTTCTTGAAAAAAAAATGATGACGGAAACGCAACAGACCAAAAGCTGTGGGATACAACAAAAGCAGTATGAAGAGGGAAGTTTATAGCTATAATTGCCTACATCAAAAAAGAAAAAAAAAACTTTAAATAAACAATCTAATGGTCTATCTTAAAGAATAAGAACAGCAAGAGTGAACTAAACCCAAAACCTGTAGAAGAAAAGAAATACTAAAGATGAGAGCAAAAATATATGAAAATTTAAAGAAGAAAACAATACAAAAGGTCAATGACACAGAATTTGATTTTTTGGAAAGTGAAACAAAATTGACAAATCTTTAGGGAGACTAAGAAAAGAGAAAAGGCCCAAATAAATATAATCAGAGATAAAACAAGGAGACATTACAATTGATACCGCAGACATTCAAAGGATCATTAATGGCTCCTATAAGCAAGTATATGCCAAAAAATAGAAAATCTAGAGGAAATGGAAAAATTTCTAGACACATACAACCTACCAAGACTGAACCACGAAGAAATTTAAAACCTGAGCAGACCAATAACAACTAACAAGATGGTAACAATAAAGACTCCTAGCAAAGAAAAAACTGGGACTCAAGAGCTTTACGGCTGAATTCTATGAAACGTTTAAAGAAGAACTAACACCAATCCTACTCAAACTATTCTGAAATATATAGAGTAGAAAGGAATACTTCCAAACTTATTCTATGAGGCCAGTATCACACTAATAAAGCTACATCAAAAATAAAAAAGAAAAACACATAGGTCAGCCAATATCTTCGATGAATACTGATGCAAAAATCCTCAACAAAATGCTAGCAAACTGAATTCAACAATACATTAAAAAGATCATACATCATGATCAAGTGGAATTTATTCCTGAGATGCAAGAATGGTCCAACATAAGCAAATCAATCAATGTGATACAGCATATCAACACAATGAAAGATAAAAACTATATAATCATTTCAATTGATACTGCACAAGTATTTGAAAAAATTCAACATCTCTTAAACCCTCAAGCAACTGGGTATAGAAGAAACATATCTCAACATAATAGAAGATACATACAACAGACAAATAGCTGGTGTCATATTAAATGGGGAAAAGCTAAAAGCCTTTCTTTTAAGATCTGGAACATAGTAAGAATGTCCCCTTTCCCACTGTTATTCCACATAGTAATGGGAGACCTAGCTGTCAGAATCAGGCAAAAAATAGAAATAAAGTACATTGAAATAGGAAAGGAACAAGTCAAATTTCCCTTGTTTGCAGATGATATGGTCGCATATTTGAAACTACTTAAAGACTACACAAGAAAACTATTAGAATAAATAAAATCAGTAAAGTTGCAGGACACAAAACAAACATACAAAAATCAGTAGAATTTTCTATGCCAACAATGAACAATCTGAAAAAGAAAAATAAAAATTAATTCTATCCCATTTATGGCAGACACACATAAAATTAAATACCTGGGAACTAACATAACCAAAGAAGTGAAAGATTTCTGTAATGAAAACTATAAAACACTTATGAAAGAAATTGACACCAAAAAAATGGAAAGATGTTCAATGTTTATGGAGTAGAAGAATAAATATTGTTAAAATTTCTATACAACCAAAAGCAATCTACAGATTCAGTGCAATCCTTATCAAAATACCAATGACATTCTTCACAGAAATAAAAAAGAATATCCTAAAATTTACATGGAACCCAAAGACCCAGAATAGCCAAAGCTATTCTATGGGAAAAAAAAAACAAAAAACAAAACAAAACAAAAAACCCTGGAGGAATCACATTATCTGACTTCAAGTTGTACTACTCGGTTATAATGACCAAAACAGCATGAAACTGGAATAAAAACAGACACACAGACCAATGAAACGGAATATAGAATCCAAAACAAATTCACACATCTATAGTGAACTCATTTTTGACATAGATGTTGAGAAAATATATTGGGGGAAAAAAACAGTCCCTTCAATAAACGATGCTGGGGAAACCGGATATTCACATGCAAACGAATGAAACTAGACACTTATCTCTCACCACATACAAAAATAAAATCAAAATGGATTAAAAACTTAAATCTAAGGCCCCCAACTATAAATGTCAACCACAAAACCTTAGGGAAAATCTCCAGGACACTGATGTGGGCAAAAATTTCTTGAGTAATGTCCTCCTAGTACAGGCAAGCAAAGCAAAAATGAACAAATGAGATCACATAAAGCTAAAAAAGCTTCTGCACAGCAAAGGAAACTATTGATAAAGTAAAGGGACATCCCACAGAATGGGAGAAAATATTTTCAAACTATTCATTTGACAAGGAATTAATAAACAATACATGAGGAACTGAATCAACACTATAGAAAAAATCTGTTAATATGACTAAAAAATAGGCAAAACATTTTAAATAGACATTTCTCAAAAGAACATACAAATGGCAAACAGGCATATGAAAAGGTGCTAAACATCATTGATCATTGAGAAAAGCAGAACAAAACTATAATGAGATATCATCCCACTCCAGTTAAAATGGCTTATATTCAAAAGACAGGCAATAACAAATAGGGGCGAGGATGTGGACAAAAAAGGAACCCTCATACACTCTTGGTGGGAATATAAATTAGTATAACTACATGCACAACAGTATTCAGGTTCCTCAAAAAATTAAAAGTTGAGCTACCATATGATCTACCAATCCCACTGATGGGTGTATACTCAAAGGAAAGGAAATTAGTCTATTGAAGAGATATCTGCACTCCCATGTTTGCTCCAGCATTGCTCACAATAGTTAATATTTGGAAGAGACGTTAGTGTCCATCAGTAGACAAATAGATAAAGAAAATGTGGTACATATACACAATTATATACTATTCAGCTATAAAAATGAATGAAACATTGTCATTTGCAGCAATATGAATGGAACTGGAGATTAATATTTTAAGTGGAATAAGCCAGGAACAGAAAGACAAACATCACACATTTTCACTTATTTGTGGGATCTAAGAGTCAAAACAATTGAACTCATGGTGACAGAGAGTAGAAGGATGGTTACTAGAGGCTGGGAATGGTAGCAGTGAGCGGGGAAGCAATAGATGGTTAAGGGGTACAACAAAATAGGAAGATTGAATAAAACCTACTGTTTGATAGCACAACAGGGTAACTATAGTCAATAACCATTTAATTGCACATTTTAAAAGAATGAAGGGTATAATTGGATTGTTTGTAACACAAAAGATAAATGCTTGAGGGAATGGATATCCTATTCTCCACGATGTGATTATTATGCCTTGCATGCCTGTATCAAAATATCTCATGTACCCCATAAATATATATACCTACTATGTACCTACAATAAATATAATAAATGTTTTAATGTAGCTAGTATTACTTAGAAATAGAACTTTTCAATTTTATTGTAATTTAATTTAAATTCAAGCTATTGTGCTGCCTTTCTAGCTCAAAGGTCTCATCTCAGCAGTTCTGCCTCCTTGGCACTGTGAGTCACTAGGTGGCTCTGCCACAGCCTCTGTCATCCTGTGAGCTGCAGGTATTGGGAGATCTGCAGATAAAACATTAATACACCTTAGAAGCTGAGAAATGCCCTGTGAGAGACAGTGAACCTGGTCTCATACATGGTGTATCACTGCTACAACCAGCATCTAAAAAAAGCATCTCACTAATATTCTTTATAACCAAGAAACTCAAGTAGATTCTTCACCACTGAAGGCAACCAGAGCTGAAGCGAGGTGACAATTAATTATAACATTAAAGTCAGGTCTTCACAAATAGCTCTTATTATTTTGAGATATGTTCCATAAATACCTAGTGTATTGCGAGTTTTTGGCATAAAGGGCTGTTGAAGGCCTTCTCTGCATCTAGTAAGATAATCATGTAGTTTTTGTCTTTGGTTCTGTTTATGTGATGGATTATGTTTATTGATTTGCGTATGTTGAACCAGCTTGCATTCTAGGGATGAAGCTGACTTGATCATGATGGATAAGCTTTTTGATGTGCTGTTGTATTCAGTTCGCCAGTATTTTATTGAGGATTTTTGCATCAATATTCATCATGGTTATTGGCCTGAAATATTTTTTTTAGTAGTGTCTCTGCAGGTTTTGGTATCAGGATGATGTTGGTCTCATAAAATGAGTTAAGAAGAATTCTCTCTTTTTATACTGTTTGGAATATTTTCAAAAGGAATGGTACCAGCTCCTCTTTGTACCTCTGGTGGAATTCGGCTGTGAACCCTTCTGGTCCTGGACTTTTATTGGTTGGTAGACTATTATTTGCTGCCTAAATTTCAGACCTTGTTATTGGTCTATTCAGGGATTTAACTTCTTCCTGGTTTAGTCTTGGGAGGGTGTAAGTGTCAAGGAATTTATCAATTTCTTCTAGATTTACTGGTTTGTTTGCATAGAGGTGTTTATAGTATTCTCTGATGGTGGTTTGTATTTCTGTGGGATCGGTGGTGATATCCTTTTTATCATTTTTAATTGCATCTATTTGATCCTTTTACTCTTTTCTTCTTTATTAGTCTGGCTAATGGTCTCTCTATTTTGTTAATATTTTCAAAACTCCAGCTCCTAGATTCATTGATTTTTTGAAGAGTTTTTTGTGTCTCTATCTCCTTCAGTTCTGCTCTGATCTTAGTTATTTCTTGTCTTCTAGCTTTTGTATTTGTTTGGTCTTGCTTCTCTAGTTCTTTTAATCATGACGTTAGGGTGTTGATTTTAGATCTTTCCTTGTGTCTCTTGTGGGCATTTAGTGCTATAAATTTCCCTATACACATTGTTTTGGCTGTGTCCCAGAGATTCTGGTACGTTGTGGCTTTGTTCTCATTGGTTTCAAAGAATATCTTTATTTCTGTCTTCATGTCTTCATTTTTCCAGTAGTCATTCAGGTGCAGGTTGTTCAGTTTTTATGTAGTTGTGCAGTTTTGAGTAAGTTTCTTAATCCTGAGTTATAATTTGATTGCACTGTGGTCTGAAAGACTATTATGATTTCCATTCTTTAGCATTTGCTGAGGAGTGTTTTACTTTCAATTATGTGGTCAATTTTAGAATAAGTGCAATGTGGTATTGAGAAGGATGTATACTCTGTGGATTTGGGGTTGAGAGTTCTGTAGATGTCTATCAGCTCCACTAGGTCCAGATCTGAGTTCAAGTCCTGGATATCCTTGTTAATTTTCTGTCTCATTGATCTAATATTGACAGTGGGTTGTTAAAGTCTCCTACTACTATTGTGTGGGAGTTTAAGTCTCTTTGTAGGTCATTAAGAACTTGCTTTATATATCTGGGTGCTCCTGTATTGGGTGCATATATATTTAGGATAGTTAGCTCTTCTTGTTGCATTGATCCCTTTACCATTATATAACACCCTTCTTTGTCTCTTTTGATCTTTGTTGGTTTAAAGTCTGTTTTATCAGAGACTAGGATTGTGGTCCTTGCTTTTTTTGTTCTTTTCATTTGCTTGGTAAATCTTCCTTCATCCCTTTATTTTCAGCCTATGTGTGTCTTTGCACGTGAGAAAGGTCTCCTGAATACAGCACACTGATGGGTCTTGACTCTTTATTCAATTTACCAGTCTGTGTCTTTTGACTGGGGCATTTAGCCCATTTATATTTATGATTAATAATGATATGTGTGAAATTGATCCTGACATTTTGATGCTAGCTGGTTGTCTTGCCCATTAGTTGATGAAGTTTCTTCATAGTGTCAATGGTCATTACAATTTGGTATGTTTTTGCAGTGGCTGGTACTTGTTGTTCCTTTCCATGTTTAGTGCTTTCTTCAGGAGGTCTTATAAGGCAGGCCTGGTGGTGGCGAAATCTCAGAATTTTCTTGTCTGTAGAGGATTTTATTTCTCCTTTGCTTATGAAACTTAGCTTGGCTGGATATGAAATTCTGGGTTGAAAATTATTTTTTTTAAGAATGTTGAATAACAACCCCCACTCTGGGTTCTGGCTTGTAGGGTTTCTGCAGAGAAATCCACTGTTAGTCTGATGGGCTTCCCTTTGCAGGTAATCCAACCTTTCTCTAAAAGGTTACAGGAATTGCTTACTAGAAAAAAACAGTTTAGAGAAGAACAAAAATGACCTGATGGCACTGAAAACCACAGCACGAGAACATTTTTTCCTTTATTTCAACTTTGTTGAATCTGACAATTAAATATTGGAGTTGCTCTTCTTGAGGAGTATCTTTGTGGTATTCTTGTATTTCCTGAATTTGAATGTTGGCCTATCTTTCTAGGTTGGGGAAGTTCTCCTGGATAATATCCTGAAGGGTGTTTTCCAACTTGGTGCCATTCTCCCTGTCACTTTCAGGTATACCAATCAAATGTAGGTTTGGTCTTTTCACATAGTCCCATATTCCATAAAAGCTATATGCATTCCTTTTCATTCTTTTTTCTCTAATCTTGTCTTCATGCTTTATTTCATTAAGTTTATCTTCAATTTCGGATACCCTTTCTTCTACTTGATTGATTCAGCTACCGATATTTGTGTATGCTTCAAGAAGTCTCATGCTGTCATGCTGTGTTTTTCAGTTCCATCAGGTCATTTATGTTCTTCTCTGAACTTGTTTTTCTAGTAAGCAATTCCTCTCATCTTTTTTCAAAGTTCTTTGCTTCTTTGCATTGGGTTAGAACGTGCTCCTTTAACTTGGAGGTGTTAGTTATTACCCAGGTTCTGAAGCCTACTTCTAGGAAACCATCAAACTTATTTACTGTCCAGTTTTGTTCCCTTACTGGTAAGGAGTTGTGATCCTTTGGAGGAGAGGAGATATTCTTGTTTTTGGGATTTTCAGCCTTTTTGTGCTGGTTTTTCCTCATCTTTGTGGATTTATCTACCTTTTGTCTTTGATGTTGGTGATCTCTGAATAAGCTTTTTGTGTGTATGTCCAGTTTGTTAATGTTGATGCTATTCCTTTCTGTTTGTTAGTTTTCCTTCTAAGAGTTAGGCTCCTCTGCTGCAGATCTGCTGGTGTTTGCTGGCGGTCCACTCTAGACCCTGTTCGTCTGGGTATCACCAGCAGAGGCTGCAGAATAGCAAAGATTGCTGCCTGTTCTTTCCTCTAGAAGCTCTGTCCCAGAGGCGCACCTGCCAAATGTCAACTGGATCTCTCCTGTATGAAGTGTCTGCTGCACCATGCTGGGAGGTGTCTCTCAGTCAGGAGGCATGAGGATCAGGGACCCACTCTAGGAGGCAATCTGTCCCTTAGCAGAGCTCGAGCATTGTGCTGGAAGATCTTCTGCTCTCTTCAGAAGTGGCAGGCAGGAACATTTAAGTCTGCTGAAGCTGCCCCACAGCCGTTCCTTCCCCCAGGTGTTCTGTCCCAGGGAAATGGAAGTTTTATCTGTAAACCCTTGTCTGGGGCTGCTGCCTTTCTTTCAGAGATGCCCTACCCAGAGAGGAGGAATCTAGAGGGCAGTCTGGGTACAGCAGCTTTGTGGTGCTACAGTGGGACCCACCTAGTTCAAACTTCTTGGCAGCTTTGTTTACACTGTGAGGGGAAAATTGCCCACTCAAGCCTCAGTAATGGTAAATGCCCTTCCCCTCACCCCACCAAGCTTGAACATCCCAGATCCACTTCAGACTGCTGTGCTGACAGTGAAAATTTCAGGCCAGTAGATATTTGCTTGCTGTGCTCTGTGGGGGTGGTATCCACTGAGCCAGACCACTTGGCTCCCTAGCTTCAGCCCCCTTTCCACGGGAGTGAATGGTTCTGTCTTGCTGGCATTCCAGGTGCCACTGGGGTATGAAAAAAAAAAACTGCAGCTAGCTCGGTGTCTGCCCAAACAGCTGCCCAGTTTTGTGCTTGAAACTCAGGATCCTGGTGATGTAAGCACCCTAGGGAATCTCCTGGTCTGTGGGTTGCAAAGATTGTGAGAAAAGCATAGTATGTGGGCCAGAATGCACCCTTCCTCACAGCACAGTCCCTCATGGCTTCCCTTGGCTAGAAGAGGGAGTTCGCTGATCCATTGCACTTCCTGTGTGAGGCTACTCCCTGCCCTGCTTTGGCTAGCCCTCCGTGTGCTTCACCCACTGTCTAACAGGTTCCATTGAGATGAGCCGCATACCTCAGTTGGAAATGCAGAAATTGACACCTTCTGCATTGGTCTCACTGGGAGCTGAGAGGAGAATTGTTCCTATTCAGCCATCCTGCCAGCCACCTCGCCCACAAAACAAATCTTAATCAATCTTTAAGAAATTAAAATCACATCTAATAGAATAAAAGCAGAAATCAATTCTAAAAGGCACCCTTGAGACTACAAACAAATGGACAATAAACAATGCTTGTGAATAATTTGGGGGTTAATAATGAAATCAAATTGAAAATTAAGAATGTTTTCAAAATGAATGATAACAGTGACAAGTTATCAAAACTTAAGAGATACAGCAAAAGCACTGCTAGAGGAGTGTTTACAGCACTAAATCCTTACATCCAAAAGACAGAAAGATAACAAATATAAAACTTACTGTTACACCACAAAGAACTAGAGAAACAAGAACACATCAGATCCAAATTTAGCAAAAGAAAAACATAACAAATATTAAAGCAGAACTAAATAAAATCGAAAGCAAAAAGGATGGATAAAACAAAAAGTTGGTTCTTAGAAAAAATAAAGATGTATAGACCAGTAAGTAGATTAAGAAAGGAAGAGAGAAGATTCAAATAAGTTTAATTAGAAATGAAACTGTAGACTTTACAACTGACTTCACAGAAATACAAAAGATCATTCAAGACTATTTCGAAAACCTCTATGTACATAAACTAGAAAATCTAGAAGAAATGAATAAACTCATGGTAACATACAATCCCCCTATGCTTTGATCAAGTAGAAATAAAATTCCTGAAGAGATCAATAACAAGCAGTAAAATTTAATCAGTATTTTTTTTAAAATCCCACTGCCAACAACAATAAAAGCCCAGGTGGACTACAAGGATTTATAGCTGAATTCTATAAGACAGTCAAAGAAGAATTGATACCAATCCTACTGAAACTATTTCAAAAGACTTAGAAGGAGGGAATGCTCCCTAACTCATTTTATGAAGCTAGTATCACACTGATACCAAAGCCAAGAAAGTACACCATAACAACAACAACAACAAAACTACAGGCCAATATCTGTGAAAAATATAGATGCTAAAAATCCTCAACAAAATACTAGCAACCCAAATCCAATAGCAGATCCAAAAGATAATTTACCATTACCAAGTGTGTTTCATCCCAGAGATGAAGTGATGGTTCAACATACGCAAGTCAATAAATGTGATTCACCCCATAAACAGAATTAAAAACAGAAACCATATGATCATCTCAACAGGCACAGAAAAAGCATTCAATAAAATCCAGCATCTTTTTATGATTAACAACCGTTAATAAACAGGCATAGAAGGAACATATATCAAAATAATAGCAGCCATAAATGACATACCCATACCCAATATCATACTGAATGGGGAAAAGTTGAAAATTCTCACTAAGAATTAGAACAAGACAAGGAGGATGTCCACTTTTACCACTTCTATTGAGTATAGCACTGGAAGTCATAGAGCAATCAGGCAAGAGAAAGAAATAAAGGACATTCAAATAGGAAAAGAGGAAGTCAAACTATTACTGTTTGCCCATGATATGATCATATACCTAGAAATCCTAAAGCCTCCCCCAAAACACTCCTAGGTATGATAAATTAACTCAGTAAAGTCTCAATTCAGTATAGTACAAAATCAATATACACAAATCAGTAGCACTGCTATACACCAACAGCGACCAAACTGAGAATCAAATCAAGAACTCAATCCATTTATAGTAGCTACAGAAAATATAACAACCAGAAATATATTTAAGCAAGGAGATATAAGATCTCTACAAGGAGAACTTAAAATCTTTGCAGAAAGAAATCATAGATGACACAAACAAATGGAAATAGATCACATGCTCATGGACCGGAAGAATCAATATTGTAAAAATGACCATACTCTCAAAGTAATCTACAGATTCAATGTAATTCCTATCAAAATACCAACTTCATTTTTCCCAGAACTAGAAAAAAACAGTCCTAAGATTCGTAATAGAACTAAAAAAGACCCCAAGTAGCCAAAACACTCCTGATGAAAACAAATCTGGAAGTATTATTTTCCTCAACTTTAAATCATATATTACAAGACTATAGTAACCAAAACAGGGTGGTACTGGTACAAAAGCAGATACGTAGACCAATGAAACATAACAGAGAGCCCAGGAATAAATTCATACATTTACCACCAACTGATCTTTGACAAAGCTTACAAAAACATAAATTGGGGAAAGGACACCATATTCAGTAAATGGTGCTAGGAATATTGAATAGTCAGATGTAAAAGAATAAAACTGTATCCCTAACTCACCTTATACAACAATTTACTGCAGATGGATTAAAGACTTAGATCTAAGACCCAAAACCATAAAAATTCTACAGGAAAACTTGGGGAAAAAACCCTTACTGGCATTTATTGGTCTTTCTTCTATAGTTGTATTTGCATTATGGGTTTTTTTTCTAATTTTTAATGTGTGGTTTTTTTTTTATGGAGTCATTTGGAAGGTATATTTTCTAGTTTTAATTCTGTAAGAGGTTGCCCCTATATTTAAAATAAATGAATTTATATTTTTCCTTGAACTGCTATGTCTTATACCTCCTCTACTTTCCTACTCAACCCCTCTATCTCCCAGGTAATGGTGGCATAGTATGAGATTTTAGTCTTGTTTTTGTATTTTTAATATTTAAAATCATGTTGTCTACTTTTCCAAGAATTAATATATGCATTCTGTTTTTAAACCTTATCTATACTATTTCTTTAGACTTATTCTATATTCAAATAAATTCAATGCACACATCATTATTTATATAACATAGTCTATAGTCTTAAAGTCTTTATTTTTTTATTGTTTGCCAGATGCTTTGAGAATTTATTTTGTATCTCCCCATCTCATTTCCCAAGGGTTCTACAGAGGGTATATTTTCTGAGCTATTGCATTTCTGAAAATATCTTGATATCTTCATGCTGCATTGTCAGGATAGAGAACTCTTTGGTCAAAATATTTTCCCATCAAAAATGTAAATGTTCCACTATTGTCTTCTGACATTTAATACTATGGAACATTCTAGGGAATCACAATTTTTTTTTTATTTAGAGGTATGCAGCTTTTAGTTTTCCTGGTCTCTTTCTTTGACTAGATACTTAAAGAAGTTATTTCTTTATCCTTGAAATTCAGAACATTCATCAGGATTATACAGATGTCAGTTATATCTTACTAATTTGACTGGTACCATTTAATCTGGAGATTCAGCTGTTTCTTAATCTTATAGGTGTTTTATTCTACTGTTGCTTCTATTGCATTTATTCTTGTCTTTCAGATATATAGATAAGGCATATTGAAACAGTGTGTCGTTGTCTGAGATAATGCCTCTTTGTCATACCTCCAGGACAATTAAGGAGCATGGACACAAAGGTGAGCTTAGAGCAAAAACTTAATAAGTGAAAGAAGAAACCTCTTTGTCAACAGAGAGGAGGTCCCAGACAGGAACACTCACTATGGGGCCCATTCTGATTTCTTTATGGACTGGGTAAGAGAAGAAATATACTTAGTCTTGTGGGCAGTCTCGGTGAAACTGTGACTCAGCCTGGCCCGGGATCAATCAGGAGCTGAAATGATGATTCATAGATGCTGCTTAGCTTGGCCCAGGACCTATCAGAAGCTGAAGTGAAAGTTTGGCCCCTGGGCCTTGGCCAGGAACCAATCAGGAGCTGAGGTGATGATTCATGGAAGCTGGACTTACAGTCCTAATAAAGGAAAGTAGAGTGCCCACCAGAATCCACTGGAGCCCACCATGCCCATGCACACAAAAGGAGAAGAAACTTTTCCTGGGAACCTGATGACTATACAAAGGACAAAGACATTTTATGTGAGGCCTTATTTACTTATCTGAGTGAGCTGGAGGTTCTGTGTAATTTTTTTATCCAAATGGGCAGGAGGTTTTTCGATCTGTGAAGGCATGGGCATGTCTTCAGGCACAACACTCTGTGAAAGTTCCCTTATCAGTGCCTGCAGCTTAAATTTTTTCTCAGGTTGCTTTTTATGTTATGTGGGGATGAGGCACTGACTCATGGGCTGGGGGCTCTCCTGGGACCCATCCCTTGCTGTCTACCTATGGCAAGCTAGCTAACTCCTTTCAATATGTTGGTTCTACATTTACTGGCCCATTATATGTATTATTGACTTTCTTGTTATTTTTATCTCCTTGTTCTTTTCTTCTGCATTCTAAGACAGCTTTGGGTGGCATCAAAAACTTCTGGTTTTATTTTTGCATTCTCAAAACTGATCATACTGCTGATGATTATTTTTTTACCTGCTAGTATCATTTTTTTTTTGTTCAAAGTTGACTATTTTTGACTTACAAAATAGCAATTTAATATGGTTTAAAATAAAATATAAAAAGAATAATTACTACAGTATCTATGGTGAGAGCAAGAAGCTAGAAATTCAGTAAATGCCCATTAATATGGAAATAATTGTATATTTTTAGTAGAGATGGGGTTTCACCATGTTAGCCAGGATGGTCTCCATCCCCTGACCTCATGATCTGCCCACCTCAACCTCCCAAAGTCCTGGAATTACAGGTGTGAGCCACCGCACCCGGCCTAATTCTTTGCTTCTTTACATTCCAAGCTAAGACAAATTTTCTATACTTTTTTTTTTTTAATTCCATGGTCCTTTTAGAATATCCTTATGTCTTAAACTCAGTCTCTTTTACTTATTTCTGAGCTCTGTTTATTTAGAGTTCCCCTTGCCTATTTAGAATCCTAAGCTTTATTTTGCCTTTCTAAGCAGTAATTCTCATAATTATTGCTACAAAGATGTTGAATACTGCATTTCATAGGACCTGGAATAATCAATCAATCTCAATGCTTTCAAATTGCCACGGCCCTTGAACCATATTTGAACTGGTAACAAAGCTTTAAAAGCCCCTACTCATTTTTAATACAGGCCCTCGGAGCCCTCAGCATCACACTCTCTGGCCCCATTAATGTTTTATGGAATCTAAATTAAAGGCTGTTTTCAAACTCTTAATTGTAAAGCATTACTTTCAATTTTTATAATGACCAAGACCAAATTTAGCTTCTGTACTTTGCTTAGATTGTTCCTAGTCAGACAGAGGCGAGAGCTGCTTAAACCTATAATCTTAGTTTCAATCCATACTCTATAATTTTCAGAAATGACAGCTTTGACAGGAAAATGCCTGGGAAGACACCAACCTCTGGGTCTCACAACTCAAAAAAAAGGAACTTGCTGACAGATATTGACAAAGGGACCTAGTGAGTACACATTAGGGTAAGATTCCATATGAACAAGACACCATCCTGTTTGCCCTCAGACTTTTCTAATGTGGTCTTCTATGCACTATCTAACCTGCACTTTTCACCTCATTGGCATTGGTCCCCCAGTCATAGCACAGGAGCAGGCAAAGAAACGCTGTATACAAATTTGACTGTACCTGCACAGTAGAGATCTGTTGCCTAGCGGGCTCTAACATGAGACAGCTATCGTGCAAAACTTTCTGGAAGTGAGCCAAACAGACCCTAGCTTGGATGAGTTAAAATCATTTCAAGTCAAACTGGTCATCATAAGGGACTGGCAGTCCTGACCAATTCATGATTCAGTAAAGGTAGCAGCTACACTGAATGAACAAAGAATTAAGGCAAATCATCTTACAAAGGAAGAGAATGAATAGCTAAATCCAAAAACAACAACAACAACAACAACAAAAAAAAAAAAAAACCTCTCCTTACACTCCCAAATAAAAATCTGTCCCTCACAGACCTACCAAGAGTCTTTATAGTCTCACCATAGGGATTGCTTTTAGTTTAAAGGTATTAATTGTCTTTGTTAAAATGTAACTGGGAGACCCAGAAAAAGTAATTCCAGCCATTATTAAAAGCCTTAGGGCCCTAGAGAGTTTTGTTTGCTATATTAGGCAGTTTCCTAGAAAAAAAACTAATGCCAATACATGTTCGTAAACTGACTATAATCTATATATTGTTCCTTTCTATGTTCATACCACAAAAATTACATATGTAAGAAGGACATATTATGATCCTTGTTATTTGGAAAGAAAAGTGAGACTCAAAGGGGTAAGGCGACCATTTGGCCAACAACTAACATCTGCACTAAGAGTGGATCAAAAGAGAAAAATGTTGATAGGAGAGAAGGGATCAGGAAAGACCGTGAACACTGGCAAGAAGGCTAGGATGGGGCCCCATGGTAGGTACAGTAAACAACCCAAAACCACTGTCTGCTCAGTAAAGAATGAAGAGTAAAGAGGGTGTGCAGGCAAAAAAAAAAAAAAAGACAAACTTATCATACTCCACAGCCTTGCAGAAGGTTGGTTCTGTCAGTTTCCTTAAGAATATGCAAATCGCCCTTTAAGGATCTTTCTAAAACATGTCATACCATAATTTTGGGTATGCCAGTGTCCAAAAATAAAATAAAGTAACATAAATATACCAAGAATTAAACAACCTGAGTTCTGGTTCTAGCTCCACTAACTACTAGCTTCATAATCATTCACATATTTTTCTGTATCTTTGAAGACTGACAGAAGAAGAATAGCCATAGGTAATTCAATAGACCACAGGACTTAGAACAAGAAGATTGAGGTTTCTCTTAAGATTCAACAAAATTGTTTGTGATAGTCAATATGTTAATATAGTCTCTAGTAATATAGAGGTGAACATAAACAGGTAAGGCCCCTTTTCATATCAAATGGAATTCTACTGGCAGAGGGAACAGATAATAAACAGAAAACTAATAAGCAAACAATATGAAAGGTATCTGATACTGCTATGCAGAAAATAGATTTTGAGTCCTGACTGCATAAACCTGGGACAAGTGAATTTTCCTCTCATCTTTAAAAGAATATTAACAGCTCAGGCTAAGTCTGTTGTATGCTTTTGCTGTAAGGATTAAAACATGGATTGTAAAGCTTATTGTAAACTTCAAAGTTTTTACATAATCTTTATCAGAGAGAGAAAAATCTTCTATTTCACTACTATGAGCATGCTATGGATTCTGTTGTTTCTAAAGATAAGGTTTAAATGAATATATTCAATAACAGCATCTAAAAGGAGACCAATCAATATAGTCCAAAACATTCTTGTCAGTGAGTAACTTGAATTGAGAGTTAGAAGAAAATGAATTGAGATTCAAGCTAAATCAGATAAAATTCCTATTTCACATACTTGGTTTTATTGCTGGAATTGGTAGGACACGCAAAAGCTAAGATTGAGACAATAATAGTAAGTGGCCTAAAAGCCTCCAACTGCAATAGAGACCAAAGCTCCCTTGATTTCTTTAAATCAAATCCATGTCATGCACTGAAACAGAGTTCTTCTTACCTGGATTATTTCATGTTCATGCTGCTGATAAAGAGATACCTGAGAATGGGAAAAAAAAAAAAAAGAGGTTTAATTGTACTTACAGTTCCCCACGGCTGGGTGGGGAGCGGGGGTCAGAATCATGGTGGAGGCAAAAGACACTTCTTACATGGTGATAGCAAGAGAAAAATTAGAAAGATGCAAAAGCAGAAACCCCTCATAAAACCATCAGATGTTGTGAGACTTATTCACTACCACCAAAACAGTGTGAGAGAAACTGCCCCCATGATTCAAATTGTCTCCCACTGGGCCCCTCCCACAGCACATGGGAATTAGGGGAGTACAATTCAAGGTGAGATTTGGGTGAGGACACAGAGTCAAATTATATCACTACCCCTGACCAAAGCAGAGAACTGAGCCCAGAGTAAGAGAAGACAGTGACAAAAGTGTCTGGATGTATAGAGGAAGGTTGGCATCACAGGCACATCCTTTGCAAGAAAAGTTTAAACCCAGAGTTGAGGAGTGCTAGAGGCCAACTGGGGAAAGGGAAAACCGAAACCAAATTAAAAAAAAAAAAAAAAACTCTTTCAGGCCTACCCTACAGGGACAATATTGGTAAGCAGTTAAGGAACTTGCCAGAAAACCAAGTATTTAAGTATTCTTCTCACTTACACAAGTAACCTTCTATAGCAGTGGTTCTCAAACTTGGCTGTGTATTGCAATCACCTGAGATATTTCAAAAGAAGTCAATGCCCACACTCACCCTCAGAGACTTGAATTTAATTATTCTGTGGTGCAGTTTAGGCACTGTTATTCTTTTACACTTCCCAGGGGATTCTATGTGCAGTAGGTTGAGAACAACTGTATCTACAATTGGTTTTAAAGAACCACCTTAAAGTTTCACTTGAACAGCATTTTTTCTTGCGTTCTTTTAGCTCTTGCAATTGGTAATGGTATCCAATAGGTCACAAGTGAAGTGATAGACAAAAGGGGACATTTCATACTTACCCATCAAAAGCCCCTTACTCTCTTTCCTGTACTCCTCTATGACTACCCTGCAGTTTCTATCTCCATCAAAACACACATCCCACATGTCATGTATCACTAGGAGCTGCATACGACCTATCTCCGACCAAGACCAGGGACTGGAGCTTAGCTGTCTTTATCTCTTGCCCTGTACTTACAGGGATCCCACATGGTACTTTCAGGGTCAGGATTGACAGAACTGTTCCCAGCCCCACTGGATCCAACTGCTATTTTGTAGATGAAACAGTATGCAAGGAGTGAAGGTGGCATGAGAAGGAAAGAAGATAGAACAAAGAAAGGAAGAGAGCAGTAATAATAAAAATACAAAAATGGTTGCTTCTCATTCAAAACAGAAATACGACTACCAAAAGAAGGAAATTTTAGAGCTGGAAAAAGCTTTAGAAATCATCTAATCTAGTTTTTCAAAGAATGATACTTAAGCTATATGGATCCTTTGAGGTGCTTCTTACTATAAAGATACCTGGGCTTCATCTAGACTGACTAAATCACAGGATAAAGAAATGAAAGATGACAAAAAATCTGAGATTTTAACACACTCTTGAATAGATCTTAGGCACCTTAAAGTATGAGAATATCTAGTTCAAATTCCCTCATTTTTCAATAAGGATGCCGAATCTCAGGGAAAAGAAAGGCTGTGCTTAAGATCATCAAACAGATTTGTGGTAGAGATAAAAATTAAACCTAAGTTCTCAGCTCACAGTCGAGTGCTGTTTCTACTATCCTATGCTGGTGTTGCCTGTGCTGCCAGTGCCAAGAAATATGAACACCTGGGATCCCTGAAAAAAATGCAACAAGACATATTCTGCTTGTTCCAAAACAAGTCCCTATCGAGTGTCACATTTCCTCTGATTTCCTATGTCTGTTTTAAAAAATATATATTTCTGATTAAAAACAGCAAAAATAACAAAATCCTCCATGCAAAGGCACCAATGACTGATAATATTGTAAAGCATTTCTTGCAGGTCTATTTACATAGTAAACTAAATTCCCCAAAGCAGCAATACTCCAACCATCCAAGTCATGCCTAAAAATGACAGAAATTTGGGCACCAAATGAACCATCAGGGAGATGTTTGGGAAGCAGGGGGTTAATCTTTCCTGGGTTCCCTGAACTCCTGTTATGGATAAAACCAGTTCTGGTCAGCAATAATTTTCAAGACAGTAAGTTTAAAGACAGCAATATTTTTGTTAGTACTATCTTCTGGAGACTGTAGGGGTCATATAACTAATTCCACCTTCAAAAGCAGTGTGGATTGCTCTCTGTTCATCTCAGGAGTTTCTCCATTACCTTTCTTGAAGTGGCCTTCTGGTACTGAGAAGGCATTTCTAATTAAATATATAGCTCTTAAACTCGGCTGGCCCATCTAACTGATTACAATTTTATATTAGGCAGGATTGGATGCCTTAGAGCTTTGTTGGTCTGGGAATTTCAAATTGGCATCTGCTGAGATTGACATTCCATTACTTGCTGGAGCACATATATCAGAATAACCCACATTCATTGACATAAACTGGGAATCAAAGTCTGGCTGTGGCATTTAGATACATTAAAAACATGTACTGATTTGGATTTTGTTTGGAGACTGCAGCAGAGCATCAGGAAGGTCAGAAGCACAAATCACCCTTACCCAACACCTGAACATCACAGTGAAAGACTCCATGAACCTAGAGAAACACACAACTTTGTACAATCCAAAAGATTAAACCAAATGAAGTACAATATTACATAAATCCATTATGTAATTATAAAACAGAAATTCCATCTTTATTTGTTTTGTAACTATATAAACATCACAAAATTTTTGATACAGTTGAAATGTGAAACAAAGATAAACTATGACAACCATGACAAAATATTATATCCCAAATGTGTTTAAAGGGAGTATAACCTCTTTTCAATGGCAAGTCATCCTTTAGCTGAAAAAGCAGCATTTACTAAGCACTTCCTACATAAAAAAATAAGTCTTGGCCCTTAGCCTAGAGCTGTTTTTAAACTACTTCAGAAGACCCAATATACACAAATGAAACTACATGAAAGAAAGCAGCTAGCATAGCAGAAAGGATAATGTGACCTATGTGACCAAAACTCAACTGTCCCCAGCCAGATTATGTGCCTTACTTAAGCCTGAAGGACTGAGACATTCTCTTTCCTCTTCCTCTTCTCTCTCTCCCCAATCCTCCCCTTCCCTCTCTCTCGCTCTCCCTCTCTCCCTCTCCAACACACACACACACACACACACACACACACACACACACACACACAGCTAAGGGAGCAATCCAAAAAAGCAAAAATTGATTTTAAAATGCCACTGGGAAAAACTATAATTTGTCACCATATTCAACCTTCTAAACATTTCCACATTGTTTTTCAAAGGCTATATGGTATATCTTGTGAAATCCTAGGAACATTCTCAGACTGGATTTTGTGGTGTCTGAAATTTCTTAAAGTTTTATTAATGTCCACCATTAATAAAACTTTAAGATAATTATTCTCACCTTATTTGGTAGCAAGTGACACATACAACTGAGTCCATATCACTTCTTTCTTGTCTGAATTCTCTTAAGACTTCTTCAGTCAAGTTTTTTGCATAACCATTTCACAAAACTGCTCTTATCAAGGTGAAGAATGGCTTTACCAAATGCAATGTAAATTGTCAGTTCTCACTTTATTTGACTATCAGCAGTATTTACCATTTTCTTTCTCCAACTTGAAATACATTCTTCATCTAGATTCCAGGTCAATACAGTTTCCTAGATTCACTCCTACCTCATGAACTTCTCTCTCTTACTTTCCCATTTTGACTCTTCCCAGCTTCAACATGCTTGAGTGGGCCCTGAGCTCCATTCTGAAATTTCATCTCCTCTCCTAAACACTCTCTTGCTGATCTCACTGAATCTCATGACTTTAAATATCCAATCAGTGATGTCTCTGAAATTTATGATTCCAGCCAGTGCACCTCCCCTGAACTCCAGATATATATATGAAGCTGCTCCCTTAACAATTCCCATTTGGCTAATGGGCTCCTAAAACCTAATACATCCCAAACCAAACTCCAGTCCTTTCCTCCCAAACCTGCCTGTTTCTCTAATCATCTCCCCATGTCAGTTGCTGGAAACTCTGTTCTGATTGCTCAGGTCAAAAACTTTGGTACCATCTTTGACTCCTTAGAGATCCTATTAAAACATAAGTCAGATCATGTCCTTCCTCAGCTCTAAACTCTCCAGTGACTTTCTCTCTCACTCACAGTAAAAGCTAAAATCCTGAAATGGTTTGGAAAGAGCCCTCCCTTCCCCCATCTGATCTCATCTCCTACTGGTTCATCTCAGTTTATGGTAGCTCCTTGTTCTTCCTTAAAGTATGTTGAGCATGATTCCACCTCGGCATCTTTATACTTTTTGTTCCCTATATCTGGAACTCTTACCTGTGTATCTACAAAGGTTTTCCTCTCTATTCCTTCATGTTTTAGTCAATTATAACTATCAGTAAGGCCTATCCTGGTGCTATTCAATACAGTAACTATGCCCTCAATCCCAGCCTTCAATATGCTTTCACTCAATTATTTTCTTTCAAATAAATTTACTATTCTGTTTATTATTTCCCACTCCACAATGGAACCTAAATGAGGGCATGAGAGCACTGTCATCTGCTTTGTGCACTGCTGTATCCCCAACACCTAGGACTGGTTTCTGGAAATTAGGAAGTATTCAATGAATATTTGGTGAATGAATAAATAACCTTAGCTAAGTTATATAACCTTTCTGCACCATAGTTGACCCATTTGTGAAATGGGGATAACACTGCTACCTACTTGAAAGTTGCTGGGAGAATTAAATGATTCAATACAGGCACTTGGCAAAGTGCCTTGCACACAGTAAGCCAGGCGTCCCCAAACTACGGCCCGTGGGCCGCATGCGGCCCACTGAGGCCATTTATCCGGCCCCCCGCCGCACTTCAGGAAGGAGCACCTCTTTCATTGGTGGTCAGTGAGAGGAGCACAGTATGTGGCGGCCCTCCAAAGGTCTGAGGGACACTGAACTGGCCCCCTGTGTAAAAAGTTTGGGGATGCCTGCAGTAAGCATTCAGTGTTTATAATTACTATTACTATTATTTATTAAGAGGAGATGAATGAGTAAAGGAAGGGAAGAAAAAATAATATCAACAAGGAACTTTGAAATCCAGGCTTGTGGTATCTAGTGAGCTGTGGTGAGGTTGGGTGGGTTGGACAGGGGGACACAATGCAACCAAGTGTCCTCATTGGAACACTTCCTTGGAGACATTGGAGACACTGAAAAGGTGTGTTTTGCCCAAAGAAAGTGCATGTAATATATGCTATAATGCAATCTGCCTTAAGGTGACTCTGAGTCTGTCATGGGGGCCACTGTTCCTTTTGGGCTCTAACAGTAAAATTCACTGATTAAGTACCTTAGTTGTTCCCATTACTGAGATAAAGTTCCTAATTATGCTAGCACCCAGAAATCAAGTGAAAAAGGTCTCTATACATCAGCAAAGAATACACTTGTTAATTTTCAAATACAGATAGGGCATATTTCTGCTAGGAAGAGAGACATAATTTTCAAATAGCAAAAAGTAATTAGAGTGCACGCATAGTAAAATGGTAACAATTTAGAAACATGTGATTGATAGTTTTTTTGAAGCATTCCATTTATCTTAAGTTTGGGGTTTAAATAAAGTCTTAAATAAGCTTTGCATATTTTTGACCACGCCAGTTAGGGCTTTGAATATTCCCTTCTTACCTCATTATCCCGGAAAAGGAACCATGGGCAGTTTTCTTACAGCACCTGAAAACATTTATATAAAACATTCATCAACTTTCAATTTGTTTCAATGACATATTTAGCTTTTCAATTCCAAGGCTTTACCTCCTGCCATATTGTAAAGAAAACACTTTGAAATGGTTTTCCTCCACCTGATAAAGGGCAAGCATGCCTTGAGCTAACCACTGAGGTACTTCATCACAATTTAAAAAGTTCTACAGTGCTCAGAAAGAATATACTAATAGTGAACACATTGAGACATCACCAAGTTATCCCCTCAGGATCGAAAGTGTGAGTCACGATCCAGAATTAATATTGGAGGAAGGAGATAATAAACATCAGTTGCAGCCCTAAAACCACCTGCAGCTTTGAGTGTGGCATTTCTTTCCCCACTAATGTTCCTTCTCTAAGCTTCCCCCAGGGAAAGAGGTCCACAGAATTCTAGAGGACCTGCAACCAAAATATGTTTGAATAATTAGATATCAGTGGTACAAGGGGTAGACTATGATACACATTTTGATGCACTGCTCAGATCCCCCTCCAATTGCTTCAATGAAATACATGCTCCAATTGCTGGAGAAACTTTGGCAGACATCCTTCAGCTATCAGCTCCTTCAGAGATTACCTCAAATGCAGAGAGTCACCTTGTTTAAAGTCATTATTCTTCCTGGGGCAGCCCATATCCAATGACTGATAGATGAGGTGATATAAGAGCCTAGCCACTGGCCCAATTTGGGAAAGCCATGAAGGACATTTACATCTCCAGATCTCCCGGTGGGGTTGGCCAAAATTATTATTGGGCCTATTGCTCACCTTCTCCCTCAGCCTCTCCCTCCCATAGGTGTTGAACCTAAGAGTACTCCTAATAAACAGTCTACATACCACCTCAGAGTCTGTTTCCTTGTAAACTCAATCCTTGGGTTTATGACAATATAGGTTGATATGGTTTAGATATCCCACCCAAATCTCATGTTGAATTGTAATCTTCAGTGTTGGAGGTGTGGCCTGGTGGGAGGAGTTTGGATCATGAGGGTGGATCCCTTGTGAATGGTTTGGGCCATCCCCTTGGTGATAAGTGAGCTCTTGCTCTGAGTTCTCATGAGATCTGGTCATTTAAAAGTATGTGGCACGTCCCGTCACACACACTATCTCTCTCTTGCTCCCATTCTCACCAAGTAATGCACCTGCTCCCTCTTTGTCTTCCCCCATGATTGGAAACAGATGATGCTGTGCTAGTGGCATCATCTAGCCTGCATAACTGTAAGCCAACCAAACTTCTTTTCTTATAAATTACTCAGTTTCATGTATATTTTTATAGAAATGCAAGAATGGCTTAATACATAGGAAATAATATAAGAAATGTCCAATACATTTTAGTTCATTAAACATTCATTGATTCAGTTAATATTCATAGAGGGCCTCCCATGGGGCACTTATTCTCAGTAGTAGGGATGCCTCATTGAGAAAGATAATGATCTTGCTTTCAAGGAGCTTGTATTTTAGTGAAGACCACATTTCTTTAGTGAAGAAAATGAACGAATGAACAAAGCAAATTAGTAAACAATATACTAAATAGTGATAAATATTAAGAATAAAAGATAGGGTGATGTGACAGAGATTCAGTTGGCTAGATTGTGTGATGACAGCCTCGGTGAGAATGTAACATTTGATCCAGTCTGACATACAAACAACTGCAGTAATAGCATCCCAGGCAGAGGGAACAAGAGTTACAAAGTCCTTAGTGTGTACATGAATTACCTGTGGTGTCAAAACTGAAAGACAGTTAATGTGACTGTGGTATAACTGAGGGAAAAGTAGTAAGAGATGAGGTTGGAGAGATGGTCTGGGGTCAAATCAAGGTGAGGAGTTTGATTCTAAGTAAACTGAGAAGTTAGAATATTTCAAGCAGGGCAGTGAAATTACCTGTTGCATATATTTAAAAGACAAATTTAGCTACTATAAGATTATAAAGAAGAATGAAAATGGGAAAATTAATTAGAAGGCCATTGCAGAAGTCCAGATTAGGGATAATGATGACTTAGACCAGAGTGCTGAGAATAGAGGTGATGACAGATAGACTCTGGATATATTTTAGAGCTAAAGCAATCAGGCTTATTGATGAAATGGATATGGATCTAAGAGGATCCATATCCAATCCTTAGAGAGGATTCCTAAATTTTGACTTGACATACTAAATTATAGTTCATTGGTTTGTTCCTTCATTTGAACACATACAGAGCACTTTCTACATATAAAACACTATGCTGGATGGTGAAGAGATCAAGATGATGAATTTTGTGAGACCTTAACAGTCAGAGTTTAGAGATAAGATAGAGGATGCACAGACAGCTATAAAATGAGGTAATACATGGTAAATGCCAAGGAAATATAATTTTTATTTTTCTGTGGTCATTTCATTTATATTAATCTCATTCCTCTAACATATATGTACACTTATTATGGAACCAGCCAATTACTTGGTGCTAAATAAATATATGCTAGCTGCTGGTTAATCCTGCAACACTCTCTGGTATATTTATGAATGTCAACACCCTTTAAAAATTAAAGTCATTAACAATTCTATTTTTCATAAAATGGTAGAAGGAATCTCAATACTAAATTTGTGTTCTGTCTAAAGGTGGGGGAAATGGATTTTTACATTCCACAGAAAATGGGTGTTCTCTTGGAGTACTATGCAACCCTAAAAAGAAATGAGATCATGTACTCTGCAGGGACATGGATAGAGCTGGGGGCCACTCTCCTTAGCAAACTAATACAGGAACAGAAAACCAAATACTGCATGTTCTCACTTTAAGTGGGAGCTAAATGATGAGAACACATGGACACATGGAGGGAGAACACACACTAGGGCCTACCAGAGGGCAGAGGGTGGGAGGAAAGAGAGGATCAGTAAAAATAGCTGGTAGATGCTGGAATTAATATCTGGGTGATGGAATCATTTGTGCAGCAAACCACCATGGCACATATTTACCTATTTAACAAATCTGAACATCCTGCACATGTATCCCTGAACTTAAAAGTTGGAAAAAACATAAAATGGGTGTTTTGTCTTAATAGACTGATAAGAGTGAATTCAGAAAAAAAAAGCCAGCAATTAAAATAATTTATTACTGGCTGTGGTAGAGGTTACTTCTTCCTCAGTATTCTTTCTCCACTTTCTTCTTAGAAATAGAACCTTTAGTTGTTAGCTGAAGACATGGCCATTTTAAGGAAAGACTATACTTTCCAGATTCTTTTGCAGCTAGGTATGGACTCATGACTAAGTCCTGTCCAACAGGATGAAAATAAAAGTGTCCTCCCACCACTTCCTTCTTCCAGTTGGCTACAAATTATTTGTGATGCAATGTTATACACTTGTCGAGATTTGCAGAACTATACATTTAAAATTGATGAATCTTATTCTATGTAAATGTTATCATAATAAAGCTGATCAAATATTTTTTAAAATTGTGATGGCTAGAGTGAAACAGCTCTTTTGAACTATGAAGTAGAAGTGAATTGTTGAAAACACAGGAGAATATTTCCTGGATAGTGGTAGAACTTCTACACCAGACCTAGAATGCTTATCATCTCACTTCATTTACATGAGAAAGTAAATTCTGTCATGTTTATATCACTATCACCTTGGGTATTCTGTCCTGTAACAAATCCCAGTCCTGATACAGTGAACATCCAACTAATTCAGATAAGACAAATTAAGTGCTTTGTATGTTAAAATTTTATAGCTTAAGACTGAGCATAGAAAAACATTTATAGAAAAAGAATTTTAAAAGGAATAATCCTTTTAATATTTCTACTACAATAAGATTTTCCATAGTTTTTCACCCAAATCCTTAACACACCAAAAATTATTCCACCTTTAAATTCTCATTAAGAAAAAAAAAATAAAAATTTTTATTTTCCCCCCACCCCAAAAGGCAGCAGAGTATACATTTAGAAGATTGGGTGACAAGAATGGCACTATGAGGAGTTCCACGGATCTTCTCCCCAGAAAAACAACCAAACAACCACACTTTAAAGCTACACTAAAATTTCGTTTCAAGAACCCCCACAGAAATGTACCAGAAAAAAAAAAAAAAAAAAAAAAAAAAAAAAAAAAAAAAAAAAAAAAAACAGAAGAATTCAAAGATTCTTTGAAATAAACAGCATGCTGCCGCAAACACCACAAGACAGGTAAAAAGCTATGAGTTCCCAAAGTGTAAGAGTGGTAAAACCTGCCTCCAAATACACACCCCTACTACAGAATCCAAAAATCCAGATCATGAGAGAAGGATTTAATGTTACCTAAAACTGGAACAGATTTAGGGAGCCATGTGAAATATAAAACTAGAGACCACAGTGGGAAGAGCATGTAGGAACTCCCAGACTCCAGCTTGAACCCAGGGAAGCCATTCCTGACCATATCTCACAGGGACCCTCAGGGAAGGGAGCCAGCAAAATTAGGGAATGGTCACAGGGTTAAAGAAACTTCCAACTGAATTTTGTGATAATTTCTAGTGGGCATGAACTCCCTCAGGCAGAATCCTGGGGATTAAAGGGAATGGCTTCAGATACAAGTCCAGGAGCTGCCAGCATTGCAAGCAGACATAAAGGTCTGAAATTTATGCTTGCATTCTTGGTGGGGAAGCTTATGGCCTGGGGCAGGTCTGAGTTTCATGCATAGGCTGCATGGTTTTAAACGCAGTGCTATTAATGAGGCACTGCAGGAGTGAAACTGGCCTCACCAACTGTGTGGGAGCTAGGTGAAACCTTTCACTGTCAGCTATCCCTCACTTCCATGGTGAACCATACTGCCCAGTAGAGGTAGCCACACTCCCCTCTAAAACATAACCCTATTGGCTTGAGAATCACCCCCCAATGGTCCCTACAGTGCCCATGACAAGCCCTACCCAAGGAGAGTCTGAGCTCAGACCCTTCTAAACCAGACCCTACCTAATGGTCTTTCTCTACCCACCCTGGTAGCTGAACACAAAACACATAAACCCTTGGGAGCTTTATGGCCCTGCCCATTACCTGAGAAACCTGAATTCTTCCCCAGCCAACTTAAGGCAAGTTCAAGTCACTCTGCTAATACCACAGTTGGTGCTCTCTTGAAAGTGCGACCTCCTGGCTGTAGGCCAACCAATTCAGGCCATTACGGTGACTCATGACAGAATTACACTGCTCCCAAAAAGAAGAAAACAACAGCTATTACCACTGCCTGCAACATCCTGGCTAATTAGCGGTCCTGAGTCTCTCTATGTGACAACTTCACTGTTAACATAATCAGCATTCAAGAAAACAAGCACACTAAACCTATCTACAACCAAAGATTCTCAAAGAGTCTACCTCACTCCCCTGCTGCCTCCACCAGAGCAGTCACTGGTATCCACAGCTGGGAGACCTGAAGACTGATAACATCCCTGGACTCTTTGCAGATATTCCCCAGCACCAGTCTGGAGCCTGGTAGCCCCATTGGATGGCTAGATCCAGAAAAGAAATAACAATCACTGCAGTCCAGATCTCAGGAAGCCCCATGCCTAGGGTAAGGAGGAGAGCAGCACATCAAGGGATCACTCCATGGTACAAAAGAATCTGAACAGCAGGCCTTAAGTTCCAGATCTTTATACTGGTGGGTAGTTTCTCATAGCAGAGACACAATTGCAGTGCTGGGTACAGTAAGGAAAGTCTGTACCTATACCTCAACAGTAAAGCAGCCTCTATGATTATAAAGGGCCTTGGAGAAGGGACCCTTGTTCCCCGTGGCACACTATTACAGACACAGCTGGGGCTTATTCCACAAAAAAAGCAGCATGAAGGCACCTATAGACCACCTTTCTGGAACAGTCCAGGGTGAGTGCAGCCCCACAGAGGCAGCTTCCCCCAGATTCAGGCCTACATGAGAGGCAGAGCCACAATCCCTACCTATTTGAAACATCAACATTCCTGTAGCTAAAAAAGGGGTCTGTCTGATTTGAATAGCTGCAACACTGGGACAAGAGTGAGGCTATGAAGTGAATAGCTTTTCCTATGACTTGGCAGTGGAGCTGAGGAAGCTTTCCTTCTTCACCCTGACAAAACTTCAGCACATCTGATTGAAAGCTCCTCAGCCACCCTCGACAAGGCTGAGACCTCGACCCATCAGTGGGTATCATATCTATTTACCTGCCTTAGACACAACTGGTGCCTATGCAGAGATACCACCCCCATAGGCCTGAAGCCTAAATCATCAACTTAGTAAATAAAACACTGGAAAATAAATAAATAAAAAACATATACATCATGAGAGAATGAGATAAGATTCAAGATATCCCTGCCAATCAGCTCCATAGAAGACAGTGAACTCAGCTGCATACCAACTACTACAAGCAGCATCAGGGAAATCCAGTGCACAAAGACACTCTATAACTGAGGAACACAAGAAGTCTTCACCCCTGCAAGCACCAAGAATCAAATTTGGCTAAAATAAACATTGAAGTCTGATATTTAAGAGGGGAAAAATTAAATTTAAAAATCCATTCAAATCAAAAATAAATTCAATAACAATTTGAAGAAATAGTCTACTCAAATAAGAAGAAACCAGGAAAGAAATTCTAATAACATGACAAAACAGGGTTCCGTAAGACACCAAAAAAGACCACACTAGCCCACCATCAATGGATCCAAACCAAGAAATCTCTAAATTGCCAGATAAAGAATTCAGAAAGTTAATTATTAAGCTACTCAAGAAAATTTCAGAGAACGGTTAAAACCAACTTAAAGAAATTTAATAAAACAAAACAGGATATGATGAAAAATCTTCCAAAGAAATAGATATCATTAAAACAATTACAATTTTGGGAAATAAAAGACACACTTAGAGAAACAACAAATGCTGTGGAAAGTTTCAACAATAGCCTAGAAAAAGCAGAAGAAAAAACTTTAGAGCTTAAAGAAAAAACATTTAAATTAACCTAATGAGATAAAAACAAACAAAAAAAATGAACAAAGCCTCCAAGAAATTTGGGATTATATAAAACTACCAAACCTAAAAATAATTGGTATTCCTGAGAAAGAAGATAAATCTAAAAGTTTTGAAAACTTACGTGAGGGAATAATTGAGGAAAACTTCCCTGGCCTTGCTGGAGATCTAATATCCAAATACAAGAAGCTCAAAGAAATTCTGGAAAATGCATTGCAAAAGGATAATCACCTAGGCACATAATCATCAGGTTATACAAAGTCAAGACAAAGGAAAGAATCTTAAGAGCTGTGAGACAAAAGCATAAGGTAACCTATAAAGGAAAACCTTCTGATTAACAGTTGATTTTTCAGAAGAAACCTTACAAGCCAAAAGGAATTGGGGTTCTACCATTAACTTCCTTGAAAAATAACTGTCACCCACAAATTTTGTATCAAGCAAAACTAAGCTTTATAAATGAAGAGATAAAGTATTTTTCAGAAAAACTAATCCTGAGAGAATTTGCCAATACCAAGCTGGCACTACAAGAGATATTAAAAAAAAAAAAAAAGTTCTAAATCTTAAAACAAAACCTCAAAACACACCAAAATAGAACCTCCTTAAAACAAATCTCACAAGATCTAAAAAACAATAATACAATGGAAAAAAACAAGGTATTTGGGTAACAACTAACAACTACTAACATGGAATAGAACAGTACCTCACATCTCAATACTAACATTGAGTATAAATAGCCTAAATGCTCCACTTAAAAGATATAGAACAGCAGAATGGATAAAAATTCATCAGACAAGTATTGCTGTCTTGTCTAACCTAACACATAACAACTCACATAAATTTAAGGTAAAGAAATTGAAAATGATATTTATTCTATGCAAATAGAAATCAAAATCAACCAATAATAGCTCTTCTTATATCAGATAAAAGACAGCTTAAAGCAACAACAGTAAAAAAAGACAAAGAAGGAAATTATATAATGATAAAAGGATTAGTAACAACAATACAATATCACAATCCTAAATATATATGTACTTAGCACTTGGGCTCTAAATTTATAAATCTATTGCTAATAGACCTAAGAAATAAGATAGATGGTAACACGACAATAGTGGAGGATGTCAGTACGCCACTGACAGCACTAGACAGGTCATCAAGACAGAAAGTCAACAAAGAAATAATGGACTCAAACTATACCCTATAAAAATGTGCTTAACAGAACATTATACCCAACAACTGAAGAATATACATTCTTTTCATCAACACATTAAACATTCTCCAAGATAGATCATAGAATAGTACACAAAACAAGTCCAGTAAATTTAAGAAAATCAAAATTATATCAAGAACTCTCTCAGACGACACAGTGGAATAAAATTGGAAGCATCACAGCCTTTGCAAATACATGGAACTTAACCTGCTCTTGAATGATAATTGGGTTAATAGTGAAATCAAGGTAGAAAGTCAAAAATTCTTTGAACTGAACCATAATAGTGACACAACTTATCAAAACCTTGGGGAAACAGCAAAAACAGTGTTAAGAGAAAAGTTCATAACATTAAATGCCTAGATCAAAAAGCCTGAAAGAGGACAAATAAACAATCTAAGGTAACATTTCAAGGAACTAGAGAAAGAAGAACAAACAAAACCTAAACCCAGAAGGAAAAAAAAAAAATCAAAGCAGAACTAAATACAATTGAAACAAAAAATACAAAAGATAAAGGAAACAAAAATCTGGTTTTTTGAAAAGAGAAAATAAAGAGTCCATTAGCAGGATTAACCAAGTAAAGAAGAGAAAAAATCTAAATAAACTCAATTACAAATGAAATAGGAGATATTACAACCAATACCATAGAAAAACAAAATATCATTTAAGGCTACTATGAATACCTTTACAGGCACAAACTAGAAAATCTAGAAGTGATGGATAAATTTGTGGAAATATACAACCCTCCTAGATTAAACCAGGAAGAAATAGAATCTCTGAACAGACCAGTAACATGTAGCAAGATTGAAACATGACAATTTGGCTATAGTTAACAAAAGAGCATGGTACTGGAAATAAGGGGCATCCAAATTGGAAAAGAGAAAATAAAATAAAATGCCAGTGAAAAAAATTCCAGAGCTAGATGGATTCACAGTTGAGTTCCATGAAACATTTTTTTAATTTATTTATTTAAGACAGAATCTCGCTCTGTTGCTCAGACTGGAGTAGTTCAGTGGCATGATCTCAGCTAATCATAACCTACACCTCCTTGGTTCAAGCTATTCTCCTGCTTCAGCCTCCTGAGTAGCTGGGACTATAGGTGCGTGCCACCATGCCTAGCTATTTTTTTGTACTTTTAATAGAGATGGGGTTTCACTCTGCTGTCCAGGGTGGTCTCAAACTCCTGACCTCATGAACCATGAGCTTGGCCTCCCAAAGTGCTGGGACTACAAGCATGAGCCACCGTGGCCAGACTATCAAAAATTTAAAGAAGAATTGGCACCAATCCTACTGAAACTATTTCCAAAAGATTGAGAAAAGGAATTTTCCCTAAATAATTCTATGAAGCCAGTAGCACCCTAATACCAAAACCAGAAAAGGACATAACATCAACAAAAACCTAAAAACCAATATCTCTGATGAACCTAGATGCAGAAATCCACAACAAAATACTAGCTAACTGATCTGACAGTATATCAAAAAGTTAATCCACCATGACCAAGTAGGTTTGATAGCAGGAATGCAGGGGTAGTTTAATGTACATAAGATGATAGCTGTGATACATCATATAAACATAATTTAAAGCAAAAACCATATGATCATCTCAACAGATATAGAAAAAGCATTTGACAAAATTCAGCATCCCTTTATGATGAAAAAAAGATATACAATTGGCCAACACACGTGAAAAAAAAAAAAAAATCTCAACATTGCTATCAGGGAAATGCGAATTAAAACCGCAATCAGATACCTTACTGCAAGAATGGGCCACAACCAAAAAATAAAAATATATAATAGATATTGGCATGGATATGGTGAAAAGGGAACACTGTTACCCTGCAGATGGAAATGTAAACTAGTGCAACCGCAGTAGAAAACAGTGTGGAGATACCTTAAAACTAAAAGTTGATCTACCATTCTATCTTGCAATTTCACTACTGGATATCTACCCAAAGGGGAAGAAGTCATAATATGAAAAAGACACTTGCACACACGTTTATACCAGCACAATTCACAATTGCAAAAATATGAAACCAATGAAATGCCCATCAACCAATGAGTGGTTAAAGAAATGTGGTATATATACACTATGGAGTGCTACTCAGCTGTAAAAATATAAAATAAAATAATCGCATTTCCAGCAACTTGGGTAGAGTTGGAACCATTATTTTGAACCAAATAACTCAGGAATAGAAACCAAATATTGCACGTTCTCACTTATAAGTGAGATCTAAGCTACGAAGATGCCAGGGAATAAGAAAATGAGGAAATGAACTCTGGGGACTCAGTAGGAATGGTGGGATGCTGAGGGATAAAAGACTATACACTGGGTACAGTGTATACTGCTCGAGTAAGGGGTGCACCAAAATCTCAGAAATCATAAGTAAGAAACTTATACATGTAACCAAAGACCACCAGTTCCCCCCTAAAAAAAACTATTGAAAGAAAAAAACAAAAATCCCCACAAAATTATCTTATCCGTAGACCACAAGTCTTGACATGAGTATCACTGGATTAAAATCAATGTATCAGCAGGGTGGTATTAAGGCCCTAAGAGAAAAAATCTGTCTCTTTGCCTTCTCTAGCTCTAAAGGCTACCCACATTCTTTGGTACATCATCTCCTTTATCTGTGTTTAAAGCCAATAAATCAAGTCGCTTCTCCTTGCATTTCTCTTACTCTTATTCTAACATCATATCTTTGTATGATACTCTCTTCTTCTCAATGTCCTTAGTGTTAATCACAGCTTCAAAATCTTTTGCCCTGTATAGTAGCATATTCACAGGGTTCAGGGATAAGGACATGCACATCTTTGGTGTGGGATGCATCATTCTGCCTACCACAGAAATGAAGGAGTGATATATTTTAAAATCTTGGAGAAAGTACTCAAGGCAGAATAATTTAAAAAGTGCAAAGACACTGAGGGAGAAATTGATATGCTAATATCAGACTAGATGGTGATTCAATGCAAGCCCACAATGAACATTATTTGGCCAATAAATGAATGAATGAGATATGTTACCCACAGTAGTATCATTGAATTTTCTCTTGTCTCCCTTCCACCGATCTTCCTATGGTCTCATCCTCCCTCTCTTTCCGCTCTTTGTCTTTCTGTTTCACTCTATTAGAAATAAGGATGCTATAAACACTTAAAATCAAATGCCTAGGTAATGTCAGCGACGTCCATGGGACAGAACATATTTTTTGAAAATATAACAAGATTCATCTCATTGTCAAAAAATCAGCTCTTGTCTAATGATTCTTCATGATGCATGTCTTGACAGTTTTTAGCTTTTGATTTGGCCCAAGGAAGTACTGCAAAAAACCAGATATAGATTATTTGCTATTATTTTGATATACTCTTACACAGTTTGTGAAATTCACGCTTGAATTGATTAGTTCCCCGAGAATTTTCCATTTTATTAGATGAAGCTATTCCCGTAGCCCTTGTCATATTTGTCAAGACCACACACAAAATATGAAGGCAAAGTTACTACTTATCCCTTCCAATATGTCATAAGCAATGTCAAAAATCTTATTTCATATTCAACTTTTACTAACAGTCACTGAATTATCACCAAATCTGGTTAGGCTAGGCAATTTCTGCATTATTTTATTTAATCAGTACATCCACCTATTAATAGCAGTTAAATTTTTATGTTACTCATTGTAGAAAGTAAAGTATAAAGAAATCAACAAAATTTAAAAATACAAGATGTGTATAATACACTATTGCTTATAGGAAGGGCAAAAGACAGGAACCTGGTTCACTGTATTAATTAGTCCATGGGCTGAGACCAGGGCATCTCTTTCTTCATACCGCAATGTTGCTAGATACACCAGAGGGTTGGGCATTCTTTTTTTTTTTTTTCCAGATGGAATTTTGCTCTTGTTGCCCAGGCTGGAGTGCAATGGTGCCTTCTCAGCTCACTGCAACCTCTGCCTCCCAGGTTCAAGCCATTCTCTTGCTTCAGCCTCCCGAGTAGCTGGAATTACAGGCACTTGCCAGCATGCCTGGATAGTTTTATTTTGTATTTTTGTACAGACGATGTTTCACCCTGTTGGCCAGGCTGGTCTCGAACTCTCGACCTCAAGTGATCCGCCCGCCCAACTCGGCCTCCCAAAGTGCTGAGATTATAGGTGTGAGCCACTGCACCTGGCCTAGGCATTCTTGTAATACCTTAGCAGTGCTGAAATCTGCAGCATGGTATGAAGGAAGTTAAGGTTTGAATGTAACTACTTTATTTTAAAAGACTTTTTCTTAAAATGAAATGGGGTTGAAGTAAATATGATTTTGTTGACCATCTTTGTTAATTATAGATGCAACATGCATTGTTAGAATTGTGTGATGGTCTTTTAGATACTTATTACATATCCCAGTCTCTGTATGTATCTGCATAGACAAAGAAAAAACAAACTTCTTTTAGAAAGCCAGCATCATCTTGATACAAAACCTGGCAGAGACACAACAACAACAAAAAAAAATTTTAGGCCAATATCCCTGAGGAATATCAATGTGAAAATCTTCAATAAAATACTGGCAAATCAAATCCAGCAGCACAACAAAAAGTATATCCACCATGATGAAGATGGCTTCATCCCTGGGATGCAAGGCTGGTTCAACATATGCAAATCAATAAATGTACTACATCACATAAACAGAACCCATGCAAAATCCACATGATTATCTCAATAGATGCAGAAAAGGCCTTCAATAAAATGCAAAACACTTTCATGCTCAAAATTCTCAATAAGCTAGGTATTGATGGAATTTATCTCAAAATAATAAGTTATTTATGATAAACCCACAGTCAATATCATACTGATTTGGCAAAAGATGGAAAGATTCCCTTTGAAAACCAGCACAAGACAAGGATGCCCTCTTTCACAACTCCTATTCAACATAGTATCAGAAGTTCTGGCCAGGGCAATCAGAAAAGAGAAAGAAATAAAGGGTATTCAAACAGGAAGAGAGGATGTCAAATTGTCTCTGTTTGCAGCTGACATGATTGTATATTGAGAAAAGCCCATCACCTCGACCCAAAATCTCCTTAAGCTGACAAGGAACTTCAGCAAGATCTGAGGATACAAAATCAATATGCAAAAATCACAAGCATTCCTATATACAGTACCAATAATAGACCAACAGAGAGCCCAATCATGTGTGAACTCCAATTCACAATTGCTACAAAGAGAATAAAATACCTAGGAATACAATTTACAAGAGATGTGAAGGACTTCTTCAAAGAGAAGTACAAACCACTGCTCAAGGAAATAAAAGAGCACACAAACAGATGAAAAAACATTCCTTGCTCATGGGTTGGGATAATTAATATCACGAAAAGTTCTATGTTGCCCAAAGTAATGTATAGATTCAATGCTATCCCCATCAAGGTGCCATTGACTTTCTTCATGAATTAGAAAAAAACTACTTTAAATTTCATATGGAACCAAAAATAGCCTGTATAGTCAAGACAATCCTAAGCAAAAAGAACAAGGCTGGAGGTATCATGCTACCTGACTTCAAACTATACTATAAGGCTACAATAACCAAAATACCATGGTACTAATGCCAAAACAGATATATAAACCAATGGAACAGAACAGAGGCCTCAGAAATAATGCCACACATCTGCAACCATCGGATCTTTAACAAATCTGACAAAAACAAGCAATGGGGAAAGGATTTCCTATTTAATAAATGGTGTTGGGAATACTGGCTAGGCATATGCAGAAAACTGATACTGGACACCTTCCTTACACCTTATACAAAAATTAACTCAAGATGGATTAAAGACTTAAATATAAGACCTAAAACCACAAAAACCCTAGAAGAAAACCTAGGCAATACCACTGAGGACATAAGCATAGGCAAAGACTTCATGACTAAAACACCAAAAGCAATGACAACAAAAGCCAAAATTGGCAAATGGGATCTAATTAAACTGAAGAATTTCTGCACAGGAAAAGAAACTATCACCAGCATAAACAGGCAGCCTACAGAATGTGAGAAAATTTTTGCGATCTCTCCATCTGACAAAGGGCTAATATCCAGAATCCACAAAGAACTTAAACAAATTTACAAGAACAAAAATCAGCCCCATCAAAAAGTGGGTGAAGGATATGAACAGACACTTCTCAAAAGAAGACATGTATGCAGCCAACAAACATATGAAAGAAAGTTCATTATCACTGGTCATTAGAGAAATGCAAATCAAAACCACAATGAGATACCATCTCATGTCAGTTAGAATGATGATCATTAAAAGTCAGGAAACAACAGATGCTGGAGAGGATGTGGAGAAATAGGAATGCTTTTACACTATTGGTGGGAGTGTAAATTAGTTCAACCATTGTGGAAGACAGTGTGGTGATTCCCCAAGCATCTAGAACCAAAAATATCATTTGATCCAGCAATCCCAATACTGGGTATATACCCAAAGGATTAAAAATCATTCTGCTTTAAAGATACATGCACACGTATGTTTATTGTGGCACTGCTCACAATAACAAAGACTTGGAACCAACCCAAATGCCCATCAATGATAGACTAGATAAAGAAAATGTGGCACATATATACCATGGAATACTACGCAGCCATAGAAAGAATGAGTTCATGTTCTTTGCAGGAACATGGATGAAGCTGGAAGTCATCATTCTCAGCAAACTAACACCGGAACAGAAAACCAAACACCACATGTACTCAATCATAAGTGGGAGTGGAACAATGAGAACACATGGACACAGGGAGGAGAACATCACACACCGGGGGTGGGGGCTAGCGGAGGGATAGCATTAGGAGAAATACCTAATGGAGATGACGGGTTGATGGGTGCAGCAAACCACCGTGGCACATGTATACTTATATAACAAACCTGCACATTCTGCACATGTATTCCAGAACTTAAAGTACAAAAAAAAAAAAAAAAAGAAAGAAAGAAAAAGGGGAAAAAAAGTCTTGTTTTCTGTTTGTTTCTGAGCTCTGTTTTAAGTATGTGTATCCTTTGCTTCTATTTTGTAATTTAAGAAATAAGACAAAGAACCCTTTATTGTTGATCATAAAGAACCCTTTATTGTTGATCATGTTGGCATTGTCCCCCTCTTTTTTTTCTCTTTTTGAAACATATGAAGCAAGTTATTCTTTTTCTGTATTTTTTTCCTTTGGAAACTTTTTTGGTTTTGTTTAAAAATGGCTTTATAAAAAGGCTTTTATAACTCCCCCCAAAAATAAGTAAATAAAAATAAACTACTGCTTACAAAAAAATAATGCAAATGTGTGCCTTGTGTGGAGTAGGCATTGCTTATTTATTTTTAAATAATGAAAAATTAACATCAAAAACAGAAATCGTTTTCTTCTGAGAAGCAAGCAGTTACATACAAAGGAGAAAAGATATTTTTTTATTTGAAAAGAATAATTTAGACTTCTCTAAATTTAGTTATTTGTAGACTTGTCTCTGGAACCATATAAATTTTTCAAATAATTTTAAAGCAAATTAAATATATAAAGCAATCTATAAAATGATACAGCAATGAAATAAATAAGCCTATCTTTCACATTAGTGGCATAACCACATAGAAAGAAGGTATTAATATTTTAAATGATTTTAAGACATGGTAACTCAACTGTACATTCTGAGAATAAAAAGAATAGAATAAAAAGTCGAACTCTTTTTAGTAATTATATAGTAGGTGGTAGTATTAGCATTATTATTCTGAAAATACTATGTGTGCAAAGTGGAATAAAATGAATGAAAAATTTTTAAAAAGCTAATCAAGACAATGTTACATTAACATAAAGATGGGCATGTACAAATCAATAGAACAAAATTGAGAGTTCAGAAATAAAACAATATATTTATGGTAAATTGATTTTCAACAAAGGTGCTAAGACAAATCAATGAGGAAAACAACAGACTTTTCAACAAATAGTGGTGTAATAACTAGATATGCATGTGCAAAAAAGTGAAGTTGGACTGCTATCTCACACTGCATATAAAAACCCAAAATGATCCATAAACCTAAGTATAAGAGCTAAAACTATAGAAGTCTTAGTAAAAACCATAGGAGTAAGTCTCCAGGACTTTGAATTAGGAAATGGTTCCTTAAAAATAACATTCAAAACACAAAAAACAAAGAAAATATAGATAAATATTACTTAATTAGAATTTAAAACGTTTGTACATCAAAGAGCATTATCAAAAAAAAAGACAAAAAAATGGAAGAAATTATTTGTAAATTGTATGTCTAATAAGGGACTTGTATCTAGAATATACAAAGAATTCTTAGACACAATAATAAAATATAAATAACCCAATATGAATATAGACAAAGTATTGAATAAATATTTCTCCAAAGATACACAAGTCACAAATAAACACATGAAAAGATGCTCATCATTGGTAGTCATTAGGAAAATATAAATCAAAACTACTTCTCATCTATAAGAAATGGTTATAATAAAAAAGACAGATAATAACAACTGTTGGCAAGAATGTAGGGGAAATTGGAACGCTTATATATGGCAGTTGAGTATATAAAATGGCACAGTTGCTTTGTAAAGCAGTTTAGAAGTTTCCAAAGATGTTAAATATTAAGCGAGCATATACATCAGCAATTCTACTCCTAAGTTTGGAAGGGAATAAAAACATACATTTGGGCCAGACATGGTGGCTCATATCTGTAATCCCAGCACTTTGGGGAACTGAGGTGGGTGATCACCTGAGGTTAGGAGTACGAGACTAGCATGACCAACAGGGTGAAACCCCCTCTCTACTAAAAATACAAAAATTAGCTGGCGGTGGTGGCAGGCACCTGTAGTCCCAGCTATTCAGGAGGCTGAGACAGGAGAATTGCTTGCACCCAGGAGGCAGAGGTTGTAGTGAGCTGAGATTGTGTCACTGCACTCCAGCCTGGGTGATGGAGTAAGACTCTGTCTCAAAACAAAAGAAAACATATAAACATATGTCCACATAAAAATTTGTATACAAATAGTCACAGCAGCATTATTCCTGATAGCAAAAGGTAGATACAATCTAAATGTCCCTCAACTGATGATTGCATAAACAAAGGCATATAGTTAGAATGGAATATTATTCAGCCACAAAAAGGAATGGAGTGCTGATACATATTATAACATGAATGATATTTAAAAGATTAGTATATATGAAAGAAATGAGTCACAAAAGATCATGTATTATATGATTAAATGTATTTATAATGTCTATAGAGAAGGAAAGTATATTAGTGTTTGACAGGGGCTGTAGAGGCTAGAGGAAAAAGGGGAGTAAATGTTTATGTATATAGGTTTTTTGGGGGGAGGTGATAACAATGTTCTAAAATTGCTTATGTGTCCCTCCAAAATTCACGTGTTGGAAACTTAATCCCCAATGCAGCAATGTTGGAGGTAAGGCCTAAGGGGAGGCATCATGACTTAATCAATGCCACTAAAAAAAAGTTTTTGCAAGAGTAGTTTCTCTCTTGCCCTTTCACCTTTTACTATGTGATGATGCAGCAAGAAAGACCTCACCATATGCAGCTCTCTTGATCTTGGACTTCCCAGCCTCCAAACTGCAAGAAATAAATTTCTGTTCCTTGTAAATTATGCATTCTATGGTATTCTGTTATAGCAGCATAAAACAGACTAAAACAATTGTGGTGATGGTTGCATGACTCTGTAAATATACTTTAAACAAGTGAATTGCACAATTAAAAACAAAAATATACTATAAACCAGTGAATTGTACAATTAAAAACAAAAATTGTACAATTAAAAACAAAAACATATCACTCCATTTTTAAAAAACTGACTTAATTTGCAATGCTATACAGTATGTGCAACAAAGTATAAGACAGGTTATCAGTCCGAGGGAAGGGGAAAAGGAAGAGTTATTGTTTAATGGGTATAGAGTTTTTGTTGGAAATGATGAAAAAGTCTGGAGTGTAGAGTGTGGTGACAGCTACACATCGTGACTGTATTTAATGGCACTGAATTGTAGACTTATGAATGGTTAAAATAATATTGTTACATATATTTTACCACACTATAAAAAAGAAGTCTGGGTTTGAATTTTGGCTCCACCACTAACTATATGACTTTAAACAAGTCATTCAATCTTTTAGTGCCTCTTATAAAAGTATCAAGATAGTGAAGTTCTCTAAACATTACTTTCACCACCCATAAAATGAAAATATTGACAGTATCTATTCCTGAATGCATAATTGTAACAATTAAATTGGCTGTATGTAATGAACATAGTAAAATATCTGGAACAGATAAGTCCTTAAAAATTTGTGTGAAGTCCTTATAATTAATGCATTATTTCTTACTGTTAGAAATATTAATAATGTTAATGCATTATTTCTAACAGTAAGAAATAATGCATTAATTATAAGGCATATCAAATGCATGCTGTCTCAGCATGTATTCTTCTATGAAATACTATATAGCAGGTATAAGTAAAGTTTTTCTGTAAATAGCTAGCTAGAAGTAAATATTTTAGGTTTTGCAGGCCATAAAGTCTCTGTTACAACTACTTAACTCTACCATAGCTATAGACAATACAGAAATGAATGGATGACTATGGTCCAATAAAACTTTATTCAAAAACAGGTGGCACCCAGAATTCACCCACAGACTGTAGTATTGTTAACTCAGTGCTAGACACTTGGTTTTTATTTAAAAACTAACACATTTTTTGAAATTCAGACATACTTTTGTTTCCTTCAAAATGCATTGCTTTGAAGAATGCTACCTCCCTTAAAAAATGGTTAACTTTAGAGAAATTACTGATTGCTTTTTCCCTGCTAAACACATAAGCTGATGCTTTACCAGATGTGCCCAAAAGGCCAGATGTGAATTTTGAAACCTACATCTAGATCCCTTGGTCACATTTTGCTGGGATCTGCCTATCTATGGAAATAATATTGACTTCTTCCATTGCATTGCTATGGAAATTATCTGTAAAATGCTTGAAAGATGTAATGGTTAAGTATTATTCCATAGTTCTGCATCCTGGAAATTATTATCTGTAAAATGCTTGAAAGATGTAATGGTTAAGTATTATTCCATAGTTCTGCATCCAGGATCCTTTATTATACGTTTTTTGTCAGTATATAATTAAGTAAAATACAATAAACTTAATCTGATTTAGTTATTTCTCTTTTGTTGTATCAGTGTATTAATATTTTTAAACGGCCATGAAAACAAAAGTGAAAACCTGAATTCCTCTACAATTATAAAGGCAGTCAAATAAGGGATCGGCTTTAACTCACAATTACCAAAAGTAACCACTAAAATGCATGGTTCCAGTAAAGAAGTGTCTTTCTGCAGTTTTACTAAAGGATTCCCCTCAAGAATTCCCCTGTAAACCAGATCTAAAACACTCCTTCATCTTGCACATCCTACTCAGAAACTCTGCACTATATTTTTAAACACAAAATGCTTCATGAATCTGAACTGATTGAATTAAAAGCAGAATCCCTATAGTATTTCTCAGAAATTCCTAATACACCAAAAGCTACCTCACCTGCCATTTCTCATTAAGAGGAAAACAGTATCTCCTTCATTAGTGTAGTGCTGAGTATCCCCACCTGCCATTAAGGAGAAAACAGACAAGCTGTACTGTTCACATAGCTGAGGGAAGACAGCCTCTCCCAGGAAACTTTGTCTCTCTTTTTTCCACAGCCTGTTGGCATTTGTGACTATAGTTTGAAATAAAGTCCAAACTCTATTACAACAACTTGAGGAGCTGTCCACAGTTTGTGTGTGTTAATCTGCTCCACTTCAAGCTGTTTAATAGATTTAAAATAAAAAATAAAAATAAAAACAACTCAACTGGGGTATGCTTGCTTTGTTTTAAAAGGAATCAATCACAGGATATTTATAATAGCTCCACAAGCACACATTAAAAATAATTCATTTGAGGAAAAAATTGGTATTCACCAGTTAACTTCTCAGGAACATTTATACTGTGTCAGTCTAAACTGATCTGGAATTGAGATACACCAGATTGCACAAAAAAAAATAGGACATTGGCTAGGACTAGGGAGACTTTGAGTATTCTCATGGTATTTCCTGCAGAAGGCCATGGCTTCTTAGTGAAATTAATTCCTGTTTTAAACATCCCTGTAATGATGTTTACCTTTGAGTAGTTATTGAACCTTTATGCAGTAGAACTTGTATGCTACAGAGAAATTCTATCATAAATGTGTGGAGATTTTCTCTGTGTATTGACAGAGCATGGCGATTTTTTAAAAAGACTTATAACATGTTTCCTGTTCCTTCTATTAGATTATAATGCCCCCAAAGCAACCATCTTGACTCCTGTGTCTTCTAGGCATCAACCACCACTTAATAAACAGTCTCTAATAGAGGACTTTATTGTAGAAGACAGTCAAGTGGGGAGCAATATCCCCAATGCTTGGGTGGTTGCTGACACCAAAATAAAGTCCTAATCCTTCACATGATCCTCACATGGTAAACTGGGGAGAGCAAGGGTCAAAAGCTTTGGATTTCATCCCCTTGTGTTCTATTCCCTTGTTCTGTGGCCTTGGAAAATTTAAGCTCTCTGAATTTCAGATTTCTTGTCTGTATAATCAGGATAATATATACCAGCTATCACCCAGGGCAGGTATAAGGTAAGCACTAACCCAGGTGGGTCCCAATACATAGTAGTTATTCTTATTCTAATGTTTTGGAAATATTTTCACCGAGAGAGAGAGAGAGAAAAAAAGAATTTACAAGTCCTAAAACTCCTCCTAATCAGAACTTTTCATGCCTTCCTCCTTCCTACATTTCAGCATTCAGGTTAATAGAGGTTTCCTTATCACAAGTGCAGAAAAGAATAAAAGTAGTTGAGAAGCAGCTAGCTTCTCTCAACTGACTGACTTAGGTAAAAAATGTAATACCATTTTTTGCAGCTGTTATAACTACATTTCCCCTATTTTCCAATCCTCCGTTTGCAAACAGCGATTTAAAAAAAATACAGTCATCTCTCCCTTATTGCAGCACTCTGTGGATTCTTTAGTTATTTCTCATGTATTCAAGAGAAGCTGAGCTAATCAGATATTAGCTGGGCTCCAAGCTTCTTCCCTGACTTGATCCTGGCTCCCTTAGCTCGCAGACTAAACAGTAGGCAGAGCAACAAAAGGTGTTAACTCCAAATAGAGAAATGTGAACTTTTGTTTAACAGCACCAAGTAAGGTTTATAGTTAGATTGCACCCTCAATTAAATGGAGCCTGCTTTGAAAGATTAATTTATCTTTGTTATCAATCCCTCATTAGTATGGTTAGTCAAAACATGATGACACATTTCGTCCTCCTGTCTAACATGAGTCTGGAGAAACCTAATATTTAGCCATGCTTATGAAATAAGAAAAGCAGCTGGGAGGAGTAGTGGCTCACACCTGTAGTCCCAGCACTTAGGGAGGCTGAGGCAGGCAGATCACAAGGTCAGGACTTCGAGACCATCCTGGCCAACATGGTGAAACCCTGCCTCTACTAAAAATACAAACATTAGTTGGGCATGGTGGCGCGTGCCTGTAATTCCAGCTACTCAAGAGGCTGAGATAGGAAAATCGCTTGAACCCAAGAGGCAGAGGTTGCAGTGAGCTGAGATTGCGCCACTGTACTCCAGCCTGGTGACAGAGCAAGATGCCGAGAAAGAAAGAAAAAGAGAGAAAGAGAGAAAGAAAGAGAGAAAGAGAGAGAAAGGAAGGAAGGAAGGAAGGAAGGAAGGAAGGAAGGAAGGAAGGAAGGAAGGAAGGAAGGAGAGAGAGAAAGAAAGAAAGAGAAAGAAAGAGAAAAAGAAGGGCAGGAGGGAGGAAGGAGGGAAGGAAAGAAAATAACAGAAAACTGAGGATAGGGTTGGGGGGAGGTAGCTCAGTTTCTAACATAATGTGCATTATATTAAAGAGTCCTGAACCAAGAAATGATTATATACTTCTAAGACTACTTCTTAGATTATTTTAAAAATCTCACTAGGTTTGAATCTGACACACCAGATACCATTGCTTTCCAAGTATTTCATGAGTGTTTTTCACCTGTCATGGGACACTGAAAATTGATGAATTTTACATTGAGAATTTTATATTTGGCACTACCAGGAGAGACAGCAGATAAAAGAGCATCTTTAACCCCAACTCTGTCTCAGCATTGTCTTGAAGAGCATAGCTGAAGAGCTCTTACTGGAGTTTGCTTTTCTCATAGAAACAAGTTATTTATTTAACAAAACAATGCTTCTCAATATAGTGATAAAACCGTTTGCCTGAGTCTGAAGGGGCAAAATAGGAAAATACCTAGAAGAGATTTTAGACTACACATCAAGGTTCACCCTTTGATTTTAAAAGGTTCAAATTTTGTTCCAATTTCTGCATTACAAGATTCTGTCATCTTATAATCCTCTCTGTCTTCATTTTAGAGTAATTGGTGAGGAAAAATGTTGGATACTAGGAAGCTTGTTCAACCACGCAAGAGAATAAGATAGATGTTCTCCCTTCTCTTGATGAGGAGATGTGGAATTTTATGTGAAAATGTAGTGTTCAGACAGGCCTAATGATTGAGTCTCTTGGGTTTTTCAGGTTAAATCAGAAGGCAAAGTAGCACATACAAGAGGGCCACCTGAAGGAGGGCATTAAAACTCACTGATCATAGAAATCGCTATGGTGAAAAGTTAAATGTTTTCTAAGGATTAGGGATCCAAATCTCAAATAAGACAGACCCAAGAGATAATAAGTATTCAGTAAGTAATGTGTGTACAGAAGAGACCATTCACTACTAGAGCCAAGTTTTAACAATTTGAAAGAACACATTTAATATTAATAATAACTAAGAAAAAAATATATATATATGAAGTCTTGCTTGATAACCATTGCTCAGAAAATCTTATTTCCCCAGTTATATTTTCTTACAATTTTTAAAATTGTAAGAAATTTTGTGTCATTAAAAACCTCCTTATTCTCTTCTGGCTATTTTGAAATATACAATAGTCAATCATTATATGTTCCATAAATGAATCAAAATGTCACATGTACTTCCCAAATATGTACATCTATTGTGCATCAATAAAAAATTTTTTAAAGAAAACTCTTTATGAAAACCATCCCTTATAATGAGCCAAGATTTGCTATCTTTATAACTCTTACATATGAATCCTAGCTCAGTCCTTCGGTCCAAAGAAAGCAAGCCCACTTCCACCTCCTCGTGACAGACATTCGATGCTTAAATATTTAAAGACAGTTTTCTCATCTCCATAAGCCTTCTTGCTGTAGGTGAAACAACTTTACTTCCTTCAACCATTTTTCTGTATGACATGGTTTTTAGAGATTATTTATCAGACACATTGATTTTGTTCTATAAGGAGTTCTGAAAACATTAAGCTCCACATTATTGAGAGTTTCTTATAGTAACAAAGAGAGTATTTTAAATAAAAAAAGACATATGTATCAGAGATTTCTCAAGAACTTAAAACAGAGCTACCATTCGACCCAGCAATCCTATTACTGGGTGTATGTACCCAAAGAAAAAGAGATCATTCTTACCAAAAGACACATGCACTTGTACATGTCTTGCTGCACTATTCACAACGGCAAAGAAATGGAATCAAGCCAGGTGCCCATCAATGGTAGATCAGATAAAGAAATTGTGGGACATATGTACTATGCAATACCATGTAGTTATAACAAAAATGAAATAATATCATTTGCAGCAACATGGATGGAAGTGGAGGTCATAATCCTAAGCAAATTAATGCAGGAACACAAAACCAAATACCACACATTCTCACTTATAAGTGGGAGCTAAACATTAAGCACATATGGACATAAATATGGGACTAATAGACACTGTGGACTACCAGAGGGTGGAAGGAGGAGGGCTTAGTTTAAAAAAAAAAAAAAAACTACTTGCCAGAAATTACTCTCACTACCTGGGTAATGGGATCCATACTCCAGACCTCAGCATCACGCAATGTTCCCTTGTAACAAACCTGCACATGTATCCCCTGTATCTAAAATAAATTTGAAATTTAAAAAGACATATATACGCATTTTGGTGTCTGCTTCAAGCTTTATGAATCACGTGCTTTACAACTGTCTTCTGCCACCTGATGGTGAGGAAGTGTTTGAAAACTACAGGGTCAGTTACTAAAAAGTAATTGAAATGCTGAAACAATTAAAAATACAGAAATGTTGAAAAAAATCAAAACTACAATCTGAGGCTGACACCTTTCTGACATTACCCAATCTTTGCACAAGTTTGTGCCCTAAATTTCCAATATTAAATATCAATCGTTTTCAAACTTACCAAAAAGCCAAGGCAATCTTTTCTTGAGTTAGAGACAATATACTGTAGTAGTTAAAAACACTGAGCTCAAATCCCAGTTTTACCACTTCCTAGTTGTGGAATCGTGAACAAGTTACTTAACCTCTCTGTGCTTCAACTCATGTAAAATGAGGATAAGAACATCTACCCCAAAGGTTGTTTTGAGAATTAAATGAGATAATATGAGGTGTTAAAAACAACAGCTGGCATAAAGTTAAGTATTATGTAGGTGTTTGCTATTATTATAATTCAAATAAAAAATTTACCAGGAAGTTAGTATATGCATAAAAGAGAAAAAAGCGGCCCTGCTCTATTTGAAGAAAACGTGCTATAGTCGTAACTATACCACAACCCAACCCACCCCATCCCTTATTCCATTCAGTCTTAAAGCAGCACAATTTGCAATCTGCACTAAATGATTTTACTTCTTGGGGTTAAAGAATCATGTCAATAGAAACTCTAGTTAAGAATAAATCTACTACTACTAATACCATAGAATGAGTTAATTTATCCTGAAAGGATCAGTCACTATGGAAGGTACTGAGTTGGGCTCTCATAAAAACAAACAAACAAAAAACTGAAAAAGTTGTTTTACACACATATACACACATGCAGAGAGACGGAGAGAGACAGAGCGAATGTATAAAAGGAAGACTCCATCTGGAGCATGGTCAAACAGCCAGTCAGGACAGGTCTGCAGAGAAGCACTGTAAGGAAATAATGCTGCAGCTGACAATAAGACAATCATTGAGGGGTTACAACAGGTTAAGCAAAAGTTGTTCCTATGTGTTTACTTGTTAAGACTCACAACAAATCTATGGGGTAGAGGTTTCTTTATCATCCTTTATCATTCCTATTTTAGAGATGTGGATAATAGGCACAGAGAGATTAAATAAGTTGCCCAAAGTTATATAACTGGCAAATGGCTGAACTGAAATTCAAACACAGACACTATTAATCACACACAAGCCCAGTATCAGTCGATATCCCGAAGGAGACCAAGGAAAAACGAGACACAAATCACTGAGAACACTCGATCGTACTCAGAACTACCCTGATCTTATGTAACAAAGTCATCATATGTGTGCCAACTCTGGAAATAGATCTATGTTCAAATTCTTGTTCCATTCCTTACAAGCTTTGTCTGTGTGATCTTGAACAAGACACTGAATTACTCTGGGTCCCAAGTTGCTCAATATTGTCTTGAGAAGTAGACATTGTGGGTACAAATCCCCTGGCATCTTTGCATATAATAAGCTTTCAACAAACACTATCATTATTGTTGATACTCTTAATAGTTCAAATTATAGTATCCATTACCTACCTCCCATCCCAATTTAGAAATTAATATCATCCCCGTGGCACAGAAGAGGACACAAATAGACTAAGTAATTTACACAGAACTGACAGCAGGTCAGCCCAGGGCAGGAAATCAAATCCAAAATTTCCCAGGGTTCAATCTAATCATTGCAACTTTCAGCCATCTCTGCCAAATTCTCAAATTGTTCCTGTTCTTCTTAAGTCTGTCCTTCTCACCCAGAGAAGAACATGAGCATTTGTAACCCATGTCAGATTAAGATTAGAAAGATTTTCTGAGTGACAGGAGGATCCTCTTGCATTTTCTGGCGGAGACTGGTTCTTGCCAACCAACTGGCAGGAAAAAAGGTGACAGTAAGCCGCATAAGTACAAGTATCAGTGGGTGGAGAGATGCCAGAAACAAATAAAACTCTTTAAAATGTTAAATGCAAACTCATTTACTGATGGCCACACATAAGATGAAAGCGTTTACCATTGACAGGGACTGTGACAGTGATGAATGAAACCATTCTGGAACTGTGAAGGAAAGTGGCCTGCTGTGAAGCGGGGCAGGCATATGAAAGGGAGCGGGAGGATGCTGTAGGCGGAGGAACAGGAAGAGAATGAGAACTAGTTATATGTGGGCTGAGGCATTTTCAGTGGCAGAACAAAAAATATAGAAATAATGTTGCTTCTGGTACTTAAAAACTCCAAGCAGGCATCAATTCCCACCCACCCCTGGTCCCCCACACTAAAATCAGGGACGCTATGGCTTCAAAGGAGAATGAGGGGGGAGGGATAAATGGGTAAGATGCATTTCTACAAATGAAATTAAACAAAGTCAGTTATTAAATTCCAAAAGGAAGAAAAGGATCCCATGACAAGGTCAGTATAATGGATGATGTAATCAGTGAATGCACAAATGACTATCATCTCTTAGCACTTAAGAGGGACTATTATGGAAGGACTAGAGGAGTTGGAAAGCCATTGTTCTGAGTTCTTTACACTTCTCAGTTAAAAGACAACATGCTGCCAGAAATAAAGCAAGTCTGAGTCATAGGTGAAATCAAAAGAAAGTGTTGAAAGGTGAGTTATGGAAATGGGTTTGTTTCTCATAAATGAAAATAAAGAATTTTGGTTCATCACATTTCTTTAAGAACTACTGGAGAGAAAGAGAACTCTGGACACTACATTTTTAAGTATTTGACTATTTTAGTGAATATAATCATGTGTTTTAAATTCACTTTCCCTCAACATAGCTTCAGTATTCATGTTCCTCAAGTAAAGTTGTATTATGTCCTCTGATACTTTCATGCACACTGCAAGCATCCATTTGGCTCCTACCGGATGATAAACATGGTGCTACATGCTACAGGACTGGAGAGTAAGTAAAGAAGAATGAGACATAGCTCTTACCCCCAAGGGACTTAGAGGGTAGTTGGAGAGACCATATCAATAGGCATGAAGCTCATAAAACCCAATTAAAAGGTAAAGTCTCCACTGCAGACAAGTTAAAAACAAAAGAGACCCTAAGGCTGAATATCAAATAAAAGAGAAGGCAAGTCTGAAAACCAAAATAATTTTCATGGACTACAGAAGTCATGGAACACGTAAGAGAAGATGAGCCTTTAAGCATAAGTTAGATTTCTAGAAGGAGGGAAAAAAATTGAGAAAGACCATTCCAAAATGTGAAGGTCCTTCTACCACAAATTTTTCTTTTTGACTGCAAGACTCCTAGCTTGCCAAATTAAAAGAAAAAAATCCAAAAGACCATGTTTTCTAGGCTTTTCAAAACTCCTTTTAATGGCTTTATTATCTGTCATTTTTCACCTTTTTAAAAATCCAAAATCCATTTTTTGGCTCTTAGTCTTTTTTTACTTGAGTAGTCCTCAAATCTGAGCATGTATCTGAATCACGTGCTTAGTTAACTAAACAGGCAGCTATGTGATCTCTGATTCAGACCAACTAGGTTCCTCTCTGGGTGAATTCTGTGGCAGATTTTCATAGAGGGCCAGATTTTGAGAAATTCTGGTGCTATTCCTATTTTTAAAAATGTACCCCATAATGTAAGCCTCTTGATAGCACTAAGCCAGAAGGAACCTGGAGAATAAAAATATAGATATTTAAGATGTGACTCTACATCCTCCTCACCACCACCCCCAACCTCCAGCTGTTTTATTCCATGAGATACAGAAAAACTGAGTTATAAAAATTATCCCCCACCCCCCAAAAATTTGTGAACATGCACACACATATGTAAATACAAACATAATTTATAACATAAAGAACATCAAGCTGATATTAAAACGTTGGCTCAGGTTAACTCAAAACCTACAACGTTACACAGATTCAAAGCCCAACAGTGCCCTCTCATCCCAGCCAGGCTAGAAGACTTGTCCTAAGCAGTGACCTCAGGGCTATCAATCTAGTTGCAAAAATAAAAGAAAAATATAGCTCTAAATCTGCAAAACCCAATGCATCACATCTTGAATAGCAGAAGCCAGGGATCCATTTCCACCTCCCCTGAGGTTAGAGAAAAGAGTTCAGCATTTAGCTCATACTGCCTAGTTCTGAGCAAGGCACTGACAAACCATTGTCTACTCTATAGAATAAAATGCCTACCTCTCAATCTAACAGTCAAATGCCTCCTTCATGTGACCCACGAACAATCTGAGAAACCATGTCTACGGCTATTTCCACATCCTATACTTTTATCACGCTACTATTCCTATTGTATAGATCTATCCTGGACTTTTTCACCTCTATGGTATTTAACATGCTAGTCCCTCCGCCCAGAATGCCCACAATTTTTAGCCTTTCCACCTATCTTCAGGTGCACCCATGAAGACTTCCCTAGCCTCTTACCAAGAGTAATCTTTCTCTCGTTAATGCTTCTGCCACATTTGGTAGCTCTCTTATAATGCTTAATGCATTCTGCCTACTCTATACATGGTTGTGTATGTCTCTTGTCTTGCCTATTAAATTTTAAGCCCCTCAAAGGCAAATGTCATGCCTTATTCACCATAGCATCTGATGCAGCAATTTACTAGATTAGTGAATTCTTTCATGTTGGGACAGAAAGTGTTAAGCACAGACGGCTATGATAACTAACAGATGGTCTGAAAAAAACCTTTCCATTAGTAAAACTGGCATTCCTCCAATAAGGAAAGACTGGATCTGGCTACTTAAAGCACATTTTTCTCTGGATACTATAAGATGTGATTCCTTCATTTTTTTTCTCATTTGTCAATGATAGGAAGTATTTGAAATTTCTGAGAAATGATAGTGTGATAAAAGCAACCAACTTTGATGGTCCAAGCTGTTCCCCATCTATCCTTCACTTCCTTTGCACTAGATTTTATTTAAGCCTCAGACTTATAGTTAAGATAGCACTCGGGGATTTATGGCACAGGACAACCAATCTTTATTGCACAGTATTAAAGTGTTGCTCTCCATTCCGGTTTAGGCATTATGTAAAAAGAGAATCCCCCCACCCCCCGCCACATTGAGCAGCAGATTCAGTCAAGAAAACCCCCTCCCCACAAGGCTCTCCCATATTATAGAGCCTTCTGGGAAGTCCCAACCAAGTTTAAAACAGTCTCTCTCTTCATGGAGTTCAATCTCTAGCTAGAGCCCCAGTACCAACACACCCACAAGGTTTTTCTTAAGAGACAAATTAACCACTAACAGATCACCATGGTGATCAGTGGGCACTTGGTTCCAAGCTGACCCTAAGAAAGCACAGGCTTAATGGACAGCTGCCTGTACCATGTGGAATACCAAGGGCCAAGGAAACTATATCTCTAGGTCAGCCTGCCTCAGTTTCTGAAATTCCATTGTTCCCTACAGGTAAGGCATTAAGGACATCCATTGCAAATGCAAACATTTCATAGAGCCAGGAGTTTCACAAATAATTGCATGACAACTTTTCACAAATATGTAAGCCAATGAGAGAGCAGGCATCTATTGAACAGGAAGAAAGCTCAAACCTGCTTCCGACAGGCACGTAAGACCACTGCATTTGCCCTCTCTATACCACTTACCACCAAGTGAAATAATTTGGGTGACCTTAGCTTCCTCCTCAAGGAGCTCTCAGCTTAGTGGGGAAGATAAATATATAAATGCATAATTTTAATATAATGGGGTAAGAGACAGATATAGAGTTATTCATAGATGCCATGGAACTGAAGGAGTTGGAGGCACTATCCCAGATGTATCTTGAAGTATGAACAGAGATTAGCAAATAAAGGTAGAAACAGTGTCTCAGGAAGAGTGATTTGCATGGGCAAGGACATGATAAAGCCTTTTGGATATAAGTATGTAGTAGGGGAGAAGAGTCACTGAAGGGTAGAAAGATCTGTAAGCCATTCACTATTACCATAGCATCAAGTGGGAGGCAGAAAATAAGAGAAGGTGAGATTGATCATGGCAAGAGACAGATGACTCAAGGCCTTATGCATCATGACAAGGAGCTTGGATGGACTTGATGCTCATATCAATAGGGAACATTAAAGAGGAAAATGAGATGATCAGATTTTTGTTTAGGAAGATCAATGGTGGCTATGTGAAATGTGGATTAAAGAGAGACAGTACTAAAAGAAGGGAGTGCAATTAACAGTCTGGCTCAATAAATCAGGACACTTTTCTCTTTGCCTTTCTCCCTGTCCTTTCTCTCCTCTCACACTCCTCCTCCTTCTTTCCTCTCTTCTGCCTTCTCACCAGTCAGTGCCTTAGGCCTCCCCTTAGTCCCTGGCGGAAGTGCAGGCAGGTCTCCAAGTTGGAGGGAGAAGTTTTCAAGGCTGCGTATTTTTCTTCACGGAGAAAATTCAACCAACTTAACATCTAGATGGAACCCACAATGATAGCTATAGGGAAAGCTATAGAGAGAGCTATAGCAAAATTGCTATCTCAACAGAATGTGACTTTGACCTGAAAAAGCTCCTGAATATCCTCCTTGGATGCCTGCTTTATTCAGTGTGGCAAAAAAAAAAAAGAAAAGAAAAAAAAGAAAAAAGAAAGAGTTCAAATAACTTCTACTATTTGACTGGAGTGATAAAAAAGTTTACTACTGAGGCAAATCCATGTCCTGTGTTCATTTACCAGAGAAGCCCTACTTTCATTTCCTTCTGCATTTTGCAAAACACTAGTAAACGCTTGATTTTATCCTTAATAATTCCTTGTCTTTCCTTTCGTTCCAGCAAGCTGCCTGAAGCAACTCACTCTTTAACCTGTGCACTTTCCTATAATTGATTTTTCACCTTAGATATCATCTTTAACCACAAAATACCTGAGAAAAATAACCCAGGCTGAAGGTTAACACTTTCAATCTGAGCAATATCATCACCCAGTGATGATCAAAAGGGTAATCTTAAAGTGAAGTGGACCTTGGTCCCATCTCAGTCTAATGCCTGGAGGCATTTCCATCTTACTCTCAAATAAGAGGCTCCAGTTTCTGTCCTTGAGGCTGACCATACTTAATACAGGGCTTCCCCCAAATAAAATAAGCCTCAGGCATAGGGACACTCAAGTCAATGAAGCCTCGGGTTATGTGATACCGTTCTTTCACCTTTACCAATCCTTAGATGGATGGAATCTATTATATTGGGCACATTGAACATGTCTTACCAGATTGTATTAGTGAGGCTGCAAAAACCAGGAAAGAGAGTGGTTATCTGGATTCCTGTGGAGACTAAATGCCAATGCAAAACAGTCTCTAGGAAAGTTAGTGAGGCCCAGAGTCCAGTCTTTACCACAATAAACATTTAATTAGCATTTCCTGAGTGCTCAGTAGTGTGCTAAACAAGAGCCCACTTTGGCCCTCAGGTGATTATAATCTAGCTAATCTGGGAGACAAAACGCATCCATAATAAAATAACTTAAACCTAATTGCTCATCAACTCAAAAGTTTCAAACAATGTGACGTTAAAGCAGGCAAGATGAAATGGTGTTATAGAAAAGGGAGCCCAATCCAGACCCAAAGAGCGGGTTCTTAGATCTCGCACAAGAAAGAATTTAGGGCAAGGCCACAGTGCAAAGTAAAAGCAAGCTTATTAAGAAAGTAAAGCGGTGAAAAAACAGCTACTCCATAGACAGAGCAGGATGTGCCCAAAAGTAAGAGGAGGAATGAGTCCATCCTAGGGACAGTGCTCATCTATATGGGGAGATGTGCTCTGCTACAGGGTTTGTGATAAAGAATTACTTCTCTTAATTACTGTATTTCACAAGAATCAATATTATTACCTTTAAAGCAAAATTAGGAATGTCTTTGTTCTCCAGATATCAGGATATCTGGAAACTCCCAATTCTGGGTCTGTATAGTAAACATTATTAATTTGTTCCCTTAAACATCTAGAGGTTCGGAATGTCTGACTTTATGGGAATGCAGCCCAGCAAGCCCCAGCTTCATTTTCCTAGCCCTCATTCCAAACGGAGTAGTTCTGGTTCTAACGCCTCAGACAGAGATCTCTCTTCCCTTACCAAGAGGACCTTTAATACTAAGGGTTGCACAGGGACAAAGATCTGTCTTCTGTAAATCAGGCTGAATAGGGACGATGATATTCCTGTCTAACTATTAGGGTTTTTCGCATTCAGGGTAGAGAGAAGAGCAGCTAGAAAGCACTGCTGGCATGGTGGCTCACGCCTGTAATCCCAGCACTTTGGGAGGCTGAGCCACAAGAATCACAAGGTCAAGAAATCTGTACCATCCTGACCAACATGGTGAAACCTCATCTCTACTAAAAATACAAAAATTAGCTGGGAGTGGTGGCACGCACCTGTAGTCACAGATACTCAGGAGGCTGTGGCAGGAGAATCGCTTGAACCTGGGAGGCAGAGGTTGCAGTGCACCGCAATGGCATCACTGCACTCCAGCCTGGTGACAGAGCAAGATTTCGGCTCAAAAAAAAAAAAAAAAAAGAAAAAGAAAAAGAAAAAGAAAGAAAGCATTGTTATGATGAAGGCCATTCATAACTCCGAGTTCTGACAAAACAAAAGATGTTATTTGGAAGATTAATAAGTGTCCAATTTAAGAAAGCATTGAGTGAGCTTGTCTTGCATTCCTACACAGAGTACAACCCCAATATATTCCACAAGAGCAAAGCAAAATAAGTAAAATCATCCCAAGTAAACTAAACAGAAAGACCTTCCAAGAACTGGGCAGTTACTGCAACCAAGCTGATATAGGGTCCACTGATAGCACATCAATGGCAGAGATATGAGTGTCAAAAGCTTTCACGGCCTGGATACTATTATGTGAATAGTCTGGAACATACATACAACATTCAGTTTTGATCAAAGCACAAGTTTCCCCCTGGGCCACTATTAAAATGTCCAAAGCCACAAGGTTTTGTAAGGCTATCTGCCTAGTCTGAGTTTTCTCAATTAGGAGGGTAATTACGGGTGTGGTGGATATTATTGAAAGCTGCAGCTGTATGCTTTGTAAAGCTTCAACTTGTAACTCAATATGGACTGTAGCCGCCTGCAGAGAAAATACAGCCGTTGGATAGAATCACCAAGATGCCTGTTTTTGTCACCTACGGCAAGTTTTTATAATTTCCCAGTTAAATGACAGACAGTCCAATTTGTGGAGTATATATCCCAGGAAATAAGGGTTACCCCATGTACACCTTCTAGTCCAGTTATAAGGTAAGGATGGCCAGCCATGAGTTCCACAAGCCCATCCCCATCCCCAAGAAGAAGAGTAGGTATTCATTTTTGGCAAATTATCTTGTCATCCCATCCACATCTGGTCTGTGAGAAGAAGAGTCTGATTGAAACATTGTTGAAATAACAACAGTCATCCCATATCATGGGTTCCAGTTCGGTGATGACTATTATTGTGCTTTCAAAACATAGAGGTGTTTTGCCTGATACCTGCACTTGAACAGGTCATTCACCCAAGTTCATTAGGTATAGCATAACCTAAATTTGGGGTGGAGTTTCACTGTTTTCTAATTAGATTAAAAAGGTACCTTGTCTTTTCACAGTAGATGAAGGGGCTAAGGCTTGTGTGGCTATAACACATGGGAAAAGTGGGACTAAATCTTTGTGCACTCAGTAAATAAGTTACTCTCTGCATGATTCCAACTTATACGCAAAAGTAGAATGCCAATCCATATCTTTATGTTATCCATCCCTTTCATTTCTTCTGAACAGGAGTTGGAGGTTACTGATTGGCTCACAGGAATAAACGGGACCAGTCTCTTATATTCCATCAGCCTGTGGGACTGCCACATCAAGGGTTACCCAAGGCTCCTCTGGAGATATGGCTAGTTGTCCAATGGGAGCTATGGCAGAAGGTTTCAACCCCATCTCTCTTGGGCTTGCCTGGCTATTTCGACCATCGTTGGTTTGAGTGCCAATGTCTCCCTTCAGAATGCTGGGAAATCCCTCTTCCAATGGTCAGTTTTCTTACAGTGTGCACACTGATTTATGCCCAAGGCACAGTGACTCAGATGTCCAGCTCTGAGCTTCCCACCTTTCAGCTTCCCTTGGTTAGGCCAAGAGCCAAGAGGGCAACCCCATGTGGGAGATGAACTTAAGGCTGCCGTCAAGAACTGCACCTTGTGCGAAGTCCTTCTTGCTCTTTCTGCTTCTTCTGCTTTGTCCTTGTCATTAAAAACTAAAAATGTCATATCCAAAAGCTGTTCCATAGGAATTTAGGGAACCATAGCTGCTTTTTGTAGTTTCCTACAAATATTAGGGGCAGACTCGGCTATAAAACATACTTCCAAAAGGGTTTGCCTTCCTTTGAGGCAGGATCAGTGTTAGTATATTTCCTGATTGCCTCAACTAAATGCCCTTGAAACAAAGCTGGATTCTTATCTTTACCCTGAGAAACTTCCTTAACCTTTTCATAGTTAACAGGCTTTTTTTTACACATTTCTTCATCCCTTCCAACAAACAAGTGACCGTATGATCTCTCTTCCCCAAGTCCTTTTGCTCCTTTGATAGTTTCACTCTGGATATTGATCTGGAACTGCTATATCTCCTGCCTGATATATATTATGGTTCAGGTTCCAAGCCAATACCTCACCTTCATGAGCCCTACCTATCCCCAAAATAGATTGTTTCTCTTCCACTATACAACACAGAGACCAAAAAGATGTGCAGATCCTGCCAAGTTAAAGTATAGGTCAGAGTTAATTTCTCAAACTCATCTGTGAATTTTCCTGGATCTTCAGAGAAATGATCAAACTTCTCTTTACGTAGAGTCAAATCTGACCTAGAAAAGGGGATATGTACTTTCATAGCACCTTCTTCCCCATTTGCCATTTCTCTAAATGGAAAAAGATTTCCCATTGGAGGTTGATAGGGGGCTCCACTATGAGTAGTACTTACTAGGCTAAATTCCTCAGGGAGTGGTGCGTATAGAGTGGGACTAGATGGGTAAGGAGGAGGGGACAAAGGGTTCTCACTAGAACTTTCACGTGAACTAGAGGGAGAAAGGACTAATACATCTGAACCTTCAGAGCCAACAGGAGATTCTGCTCTACACAAAAATGCCTGCTGTACCGGGGAAAGGGGGCTTGCGTTAAAGGATCATTTAGTATGTCTAGCTTTTTCTTTTCTTTCTTTCTTCTTATCAAACATGAGTCACATTATCCGAATGATATAAGTTAGCTGAGCCATGAATCTTAGATAAACCACAACATGGACTTTGACAAAAATGTCTAATAAGACAAAGGAAATGGAGAGGATTTAGAAGGGAATGACCAGAGCAAGCAGGTTTTAGATAATAGCAGACAAGCAAAACCAGTTTGCCTGAATCCAAGAAAGAAATTTTTTTTAGTGTACAAAATGAGACAAAACAGCAGGGAGAAAACTCCCCTGATTTCCATCCTACTGCTCCTCGATCACACCTAGTCAGCATGGAAGCAACAAAACATAACCACATCTGTCTAATCCTATTGCTCATAGCTGTTAAATACCAAATCTCAATCGGCAGTTTTAGAGACAGAGCCCTCAATGCTTTTTGTTCCCAATGTTTCACAAGCAGATGGACGGAAATTGGGAGGCACATAGGAAAAGAATAAGTTAAAATCTCTAAGACCAGTTAAATAAAGTCTCCTGAAAATGGCAGCGAAACAAAGGCAGCCACCAAGATATTGATTCATGCAGCAAAGAGGACTAGGCAGATTAATACAAAGAGCATAGCCTATGGGGCTAAACCCATTTTGAACCAAGAGGGACTTTACCGAGAGAGCCCCCTAACCCACTGAATCTTAGAAGGGACTCTAACCCTCCTAAGTCCGGTCTCTAACCTAAAGTTGGCCAAGCGTCCTTGCCTTTTATTAAAATGGGCCTCTAACACATTCTGTCTTAGGAGAGACCCTAACTCCCCTAAGTTGGGCCTCTAACCCAATCCCATTCTTTACCCTGGTATACCACCAGTTACCCAAAGTCATCCAATCAGTGCTGCAATCTATTTCCTTTGGGTTAGGGGTGTTTCTTCAATATTGTCTCCTCCATGGTTCACCAGAAATACGTGACAGGACCCTAACACTTATGCAAAGGTAGCCATTGAAGTCAGGGTTTGTGTACTACACAGGCAGTCCCATCTGGGTTGCCAGAAATATGTTACCAGAAAGAAGTCACGATCTAGACCCCAAGAGAGGGTTGTTGGATCTCGTGCAAGAAATAATTTAGGGCGAGTCCACAGTGCAAAGTAAAAGTAAGTTATTGAGAAAATAAAGCGGTGAAAGAACAGCTACTCCATAGACAGAGTAGGAGGTCCCTAAAAGTTAGAAGAGGAACACGTCCACTCTAGGTGCAATGCTCGAATATACAGGAAGATGTGCTGTGCCTCAAGGGTTTTTGATAAAGGATTAATTTTCTTAATTACTATATTTTTCAAGAATCAATATTATTATCTTTAAAGCAAAATTAGGAATGTCTTTGTTCTCCAGATATCAGGATATCTAGATACTTCCAAGTCTGGGTCTGTTTAGTAACATTATGCTCCCTTAACCTTAAACATCTAGAGCTTAGGAAAGCCTGACTTTCTGGGAATACAGCCCAGCAAGCCTGAGCCTCATTTTCCTAGCTCTCATTCAAAATGGAGTCGCTCTGGTTTGAATGTCTTTGACAATGGAATTCAAGAAAAGGTCTTAAAAGGAGTGATCAATTAGGGAACATTAATGAGACTTCAGGGGGAAGAAAAAAAACTTTTTTAAAAGCTACCATTTATTATTGAGTGCTTGCTATGTTTCAGGCATATTCCGAGCATGGATTAATTCATTTAACCTCACAATATTTCTATATCCCCCATTTTACAGATGAAGAAGGGAGGATCAGAGTGTTTAAACTACCTTCCAAACCTCAGATAGCCTGATATGTACTAGGGGCAGAAGTCAAACCCAAGTCTGCCTGACTATAGAGCCCACATGCATTTAACCACTCTCTTATCTCCAAAATGATCTTTTGCTCTGGGGCAGAATGGCTGAAATGAATGGAAAGACTGAATTGGAAAAGAGGACTGGAAGGGGATTTTAATCATCTCTCCCTTCACTGGTATCAAGGGTTAACACAAACCTCACTCTGAAAACTCCTGAGTGTCCCTTTTCTCCTCTGAGCATATAGATTCCACCAATTTCCAGAAAAACGGAAAGCCAGGAATTTGTTCTTCAGTTCTGGCAAAGTTAGCACAAGTTTCAAAGAACATAAAGAGAAAAGAAAATTTAAGAATTTTTTTCTTCAAGCAACAACTCTGTTTCTATGGAAACATGTAAGGGCAAACTGTAGGAACTACAGCATAGGCAGGCTTCACTAGCACCCTATGAGCTGCAAAGCTCTTTTTGTCTTTCAAATAAAGGAACTCCATGTATTATAAACAAGCCATTATGTCTGGGCAGCTGGTGGATTGTTAGAAAAGAAGAGATTTAACAATGATGGAATTTTAACAGCTTGAATTCAACAGAATTCCAGGCACTTTAAATTAGTTAATTTAAATCAGGCCTCTCCTTTGATGCTTCAAGTTCCTTTGGTGTATTAATATTAGCCTCCTCAATCTCCAACTACAAGCTACCATGAGATATGAATATTTACTGGAAAGAAAAGGGGCTAAATTTGCCGGGACTGAACTGCAAACTTCCTTTGAAAGAGCCAAACCTCAATTAACCAGAAACTCAAAGAAGTGAAGTCCTCAACTAACTGCATCTACTTTTTGCAAAGAAAGTGCCTGATGAGAAACAAAGCAAAAAAAAAAAAAAAAAGAAAAAAGAAAGAAATCAAAGGAATTTAGTATAGTGCATATGTATCGGGAGAAGGTGGGCAATATGTATAGCTGCATGACTTTGGGCAACTTCTTTATACTCTCAGTTTCACAATTTCCTCACCTGTATAATATTTAACAGAATTAAACAAGACAATTGATATAGGGTACTTCACACAGTACCTGGAACCTAGTAACAATAAGTCTTAGTATATATTTATACTCTTTTAGTCTATAAGGTCTCCCAAAATCATCTTCCAAGGGATGTTTTTGTGTGCATCTTTATCTAAGAACCTTTATCCACACCTTCTCCGCCCCCATTTCCAAGAGTAGACAGTGATCTCTGTTAGTCTGAACAATGTATCTGATGTGTAGCAAGGACTTTCCTCATCACCAAAGATTCTATGACATTACTTTCTGAAGTAGGAAAGACCAGAAACATTTCTAAATATTTGAGAAGGTAAAAGCCAAATCAATATTCAGAATCCTTTTCCCTTCATATGTTTAGTCTCACTGACCCATATTTCCCCCAAATCAACTGATCTTTAGCCTGTGCATAATATGGACCACATATTTTGCACCACCTTACCATCCTTCCATACACCAACACTGCAGTCTCTATGACAGTGGGCTTGTCTTAGGCTCAATGCAGAAACTATGTCAAGGCCAGGCATTATAGCTCATGCCTATAATCCCAGCACTTTGAGAGGCCCAGGCAGGTGAATGACTTGAGGTCAGGAGTTTGAGACCAGCCTGGCCAACATGGTGAAATCCTGTCTGTACTTAAAAAAAAAAAAAAAAAAAAAGCTGCCAGGCATGGGGGCACATGCCTATAATCCCAGCTACTCAGGAGGCTGAGGCAGGAGAATCACTTGAATCTGGGAGGGGGAGGTTGCATTGAGCAGAGATTGCATGACTGTACTCCAGCCTGGGCAACAGAGTAAGGAAAGAAAGACAGAAAGAAAAGAAGAAAAGAAAAGAAAAGAGATGAGAAGGAAAGAAGGAAGGGGAAGGGAGAGAAAGAGACAAAGGAGGGAGAAAGGAAGAAAGAAACTGACTAGGTCTGTGTAGTTCTCAATATACAGCATCTTACCCAATTAGAAAATCAATAGGGCAGCACTTTAATGACGAAGATTATCATTATTATTCCCACCACCAGCCTGAGGCAAAATTCTTCAAAAGGCAACTAGTTTTCTAGTCTCAAACATTCATTTGACACTTTTTTTTCCCCCTAGTGTTTAATCTCTTTCTTTTTTCAGGTGGCCAAGGCCCAGAACCTTCTCTCACACCCATTCACACTAAAGTATAGATGACCAATGACAGTTAAAATTGGATTTAAAAAATATATATGAGGCCGGGCGCGGTGGCTCAAGCCTGTAATCCCAGCACTTTGGGAGGCCGAGGCGGGTGGATCACGAGGTCAAGAGATCGAGACCATCCTGGTCAACATGGTAAAATCCCGTCTCTACTAAAAATACAAAAAAATCAGGTGGGCATGGTGGCGCGTGCCTGTAATCCTAGCTACTCAGGAGGCTGAGGCAGGAGAATTGCCTGAACCCGGGAGGCGGAGGTTGCGGTGAGCGGAGATCACGCCATTGCACTCCAGCCTGGGTAACAAGAGTGAAAACTCGTCTCAAAAAAAAAAAAAAAAATATATATATATATATATATATATACATATATATATATATACATATATATATACATATATATACATATATATACATATATATATACATATATATATACGTATATATATATATACATGTATATATATATATGAGAGTTTTCAGGTGAGTTTGCAAAATCGCTAAACGTGTTCCAAGATATGTAAGAAGACCTCCAAAAACCTCTGGTATCATACCACGTGAAGTTCCTCCAAAGAAAGGGGAAGCAGCCTTACGAGCCCCAGTCTTCCAGTGGGAAAACTGGCATCAAGTTACACAAGTTGCTCACAATTTCACAGTGAACTACCAAAATATCTAAAACAAAACTAAATCAGTATATAGATGATGGCACCTGTTAACCTGATGTTGTGTAAAAATTACCAAAATATTTAGCCCAATGGTCCTCAAGAAAAATTTCAAATGATAAGTTATATAAGTGATATGCTGAGTCATTTAGAGCCATGAAAATCACAGTTCAGATTACCTCATGTTTTCAAACAGAGAAAATATCCGTGGCAAGATGTACCTGATAGTTACATTTTGATTTGAAAGTCTGGAACTCAAAGTATCTTAGCCTGTTTGTGCTATTACACAATATTATAGACTGGATAATTTATCTAAAAAAATAGAAACGTATTTCTCACAGTTCTGGAGTCTGGGAAGTCCAATACCAAGGCACCACAGGGTTAGTGTCTGATCAGGGATCCTGTCTCTCCTTCCTTGATTGCTCTTTGTTGCTACATCCTTGAGAGGGGATGAATGATGTGTCCTCACATGGCAGAAGGAATGGAAAGGCAGAAAAAAAAAAAAAAGGGTCCCAAGCTAGTTCCCTTTATCATCTTTATAAGCCAGGGCCCTCAAAACATAGTAATTTCCCCCAAAGACTCCACCTCTAAATAGCACCACGATGGAGATCTTATTTCAAAACATGAATTTTCAGGGACATTCAGACTATAGCAGAAGAGAAACAAGAAATAGTCTGAGGTTGAAACCCCACCTTGTGAGAGAAGTACTAGGCTTGTATATGCCTTTCTCTTTTTTTTTTTTTTTTTTTTTTTTTTTTTTTTTTTTCAATGTTCCTCTCTTTTTTTCCTTGTAGCAATGAGAAAAACAGGGCAAGAGGACAAAAGAGAGGACTACTTCACAGTTGGCTCCAAACCAACTCTGACCTGAACTCAGGTCTCCACAAAGTAATCGTCTGCCCACATGCTTTCATTTTTTACAAATTCCCCAAATCCACTTAATTCAGTTAAAAATCTCCAGCTGAGTTTCCATCAGTACTCTCTGTGGAAAGAAGATACCAAATGAAAGTGAAACTGTGCATGTCTGCCCCCATGAAGAGGGATATATTTGGATAACATATTGGACATTTCGAATACCTTCCCTTTTCTGCTGAGGCAGCTGACTCGCTGGGAACATGTTCTTTGAGAAGCAAAAAGTTAAGCGCTCTATTGCAAATCCTCAGTGGGGCAGTGTGCTTGACAGAACATCAACTAGAGGAAGCCAATTAGCGTAGCTTTTACCATGACAACCAGTACATCTTCCTAACACATCACTGGGGTTCACACACTGAAGGGAGAGAAGAGAGGTGTTAGAATGTGCTGACTTTGAAAGACCCCTTTTTGAAATGAGCCAGGATTATTCATTTCCTCACAATGCCTAGAAATGGTGAATCATTCCTGTCAATAGCATGACATACATTTAACTCATGCATGCATAGTTTCTAGAAGGTGGAAACCTCAGCAAGAGCAGGAATTTGAGAAAGTGCTCTAATTATGTACAGTTTATAAATCAGCTGGAGTAGGTACATTAGGACACAACAGATACAAACACATCTCTGCAAATATTGCTCAGCTGAGGAGACGCAGCGATTACTGAAATTTTAATCCATGAATTAAAAGATATTATCTTTATTCATTCATTCATGACTTACCACCTCAGTAGCTTTGTTATATTAATTTTCCTAACTCAAATGCTCTTCTCTCCCCCCCGTCCTCCCACCACAACACCAATCCCAAACAACTCAAGTTCCTAACCTTCCATGAAACCTTTTTCCAAAGACATTCCAGATCCCACTGATCAGTCTTTTCTCAGATCTTCTACTAGAGTCTATCCCACACAGTTGAATGTTGGAGTCTATACTATTTTACAATATTATTTATTGTGCTATGTCATTATTTCCAAATGTGAACATAATTCCTTGAAGGGCTATACACCCAAAGTACTACACAATATTGGGTTAGGGTAGATTACTAATAACAAATCTACATGGTGCTTGATTACTTATTATAGAGTTAATAACCTTCATCTATTTTAAGACTGACTACATGACCCTGAACTTAGTGCCTCTATTACTGCACCAGGAATTAAGACTGCCCTTTTATGTTCTTCTTGGAAAATGAAGGAAGGGGGACACCAGTAGACAGAAATCTGCTTTCGCTATGGATTTCCTCTCTGCATACTGCTAGCATGATGAAGAAGAAAAGCATGAGTCATATTTGCAGTCCAGTCCCAGAAGGTATTTATAGCTGATTCTAGAAATAGTGTTCTCACAACTGTATGCCTTAATTCTATCCTTCCTTTTAGACTCATCTTAGATGTCACTTCCTCCATGATTCTGGCTTTGTGTTTTCATCCAAAAAGACTCCCATTCTCTTATGAACTACCAAAGCATTTTATTATTCCTTCTTTTGTGACATACCCTCTTCTGCCTTATGCTGTATTTATGTCCTTGTTTTTTTTCTCCCCTAGTAGACAAACAGGGACATAATAGGTACACAATACTAGTAATAGCCGACACCTATTGAGTATGTACTATGTGGGTTTATGTTTTCACTCTATCCTTGATCCACAGACTATCCAAAGGTCATATCTGAAAATTTTGCATAACTGCCCAGCAGGAATACACTGGCATTTTGGAACTATCATCACTCATCAGGCTGGGGGATCAAGCTTGAGTAATGGGAGTTCACCAAGCTCAGCTAAAATTAAATTATTTTACAAGAAAATTTTATAATGCGATCCACTAACAGTGTTTAACCCTAGAATCAGCATAAGAAGGGCTCCGCCTGAATATGCACCACATGCAGTCTGTCAAATAACATAATTTTCATGGAGTCAATCAAAAGTGGTTAGTGATGTTGGTCGAAGTATACAAAATTTTATTTAAGAGGAATAAGATCAAGAGATCTATTGTACACCATAGTAACTATGAAAATCACTAAGAGTAGATGTTTTTTAAATTGTACTTTAAGTTCTGGGATATATGTGCAGAACTTACAGGTTTGTTATATAGGTATACACATGCCATGGTGGTTTGCTATAGCCATCAACCAGTCATCTGCATTAGATATTTCTCCCAATGCAATCCCTCCCCTAGACCCCCACCACCCTACAGGCCCTAGTCTGTGATGTTCCCCTCCCTGTGTCCATGTGTTCTCATTGTTCAACTCCCACTTATGAGTGAGAACATGTAGTGTTTGGTTTTCTGCTCCTGTGTTTGTTTGCTGAGAATGATTATTTCCAGCTTCATCCATGTCTCTGCAAAGGACACAAACTCATCCTTTTTTATGGCTGCATCGTATTCCATGGTGTATATGTGCCACATTTTCTTTATCCAGTCTATCATTAATGGGCATTTGAGTTGGTTGCATGTCTTTGTTATTGTGAACAGTGCTGCAATAAACATAAGTTTCCATGTATCTTTACGGTAGAAAGATTTATAATTCTTTGGGTATATACCCAACCCAGTAATGGGATTACTGAGTCAAATGGTATTTCTGGTTCTAGATCCTTGAGGAATCACCACACTGTCTTCCACAATGATTGAACTAATTTACACTCCCACCAACAGTGTAAAAGCCTCTCCAGCAACTGTTGATTCCTGACTTTTTAATGATTGCCATTCTAACTGGTGGTAGATGGTATCTCATTGTGGTTTCAATTTGCATTTCTCTAATGGCCAGTGATGATGAGCTTTTTTTCATGTTTGTTGGCCTCATAAATATCTTCTTTGAGAAGTGTCTGTTCATATCCTTCACCTACTTTTTGATGGGGTTATTTGTTTTTGTTCTTGTAAATTTGTTTGTAGAGTCTGGATATTAACCCTTTGTCAGATGAATAGATTGCAAAAACATTTTCCTATTCTGTAGGTTGCCTGTGTTACCTGTGCTGAAATTTGGGGGAAGTTTAGGTGCTTTTTTTTTAAGGTATAAATCATTTACTACATCTATAATAAAAGTGTTTATTTTAGTTTACTAAGATAATGTAGTTGGTGGAAATAATAAACATTTTAAGTGTCAACATCCTTTGAATGCATTGGATCTTAGGAAAATTGGCTAACCATATGTAGAAAACTGAAACTGGACCCCTTCCTTACATCTTATACAAAAATTAACTTAAGATGGATTAAAGTCTTAAACGTAAGCCCTAAAACCATAAAAACCCTAGAAGAAAACCTACGCAATAACATTCAGGACATAGGCATGGGCAAAGACTTCATGTCTAAAACACACAAAAGCCAAAGTTGACAAATGGGATCTAATTAAACTAAAAAGCTTTTGCACAACAAAAGAAACTATCATCAGAGTGAACAGGCTAAGAGTAGGTTTTAAGTGTTCTCACTATAAAAAAATGATAAGTATGGAAGATAATGCATATGTTGATTAGTTTGAATTAGACGTTCCCCAGAAATGTATACATATTTTGAAACATCATGCTGTACAACATAAATATGTATAATTTTCATTTCTCAATTTAAAAAATAAATAAAAAGTGTTTAATGACCAAGAGTAGGCCTGCAAACGTGTAAAGTTGATTACAGTCCTTAAAAAAAACTATACTTTAGCCTTTACCTGAAGTTCTCCATATTGATAGGCCCACAGCTGACCACGCACAATATCCCTCTCCATGCTTAATGTGAATAGGAAAGAATGCACAAGCAACAGAAAATTACTGGATCAAAATATTAATGGTCCAAAGTTGAGAAAATCTGGTATAGAGGCATTCTCCACTTTATGAAAACTCAATGGAGCAAAATTCTAAGACACATATGCCAATAAATAAGAGGTGAATGGCCGGGCGTGGTGGCTCACAGCTGTAATCCTAGCACTTTCGGATGCCAAGGCAGGTGGATCATGAGGTCAAAAGATCGAAACCATCCTGGCCAACATGGTGAAACCCTATCTATACTAAAAATACAAAAATTAGCTGGACGTGGTGATGCTTGCCTGTAGTCCCAGCTACTGGGGAGTCTGAGGCAGGAGAATCACTTGAACCTGGGATGTAGAGGTTGCAGTGAGCCAAGATCATGTTACTGCACTCCAGCCTGGTGACAGAGCTAGACTCCGCCTCAAAAAAATAAAATAAAATAAGAGGTGATTATTCCCATATCAAAAAGCTTTCACCAAAGAGTCCTTTCAAATTCCAAAAACTCAATATATTTATGTGTGATTTATAGATTAATTATAGCTTCTTTCACTTAATAAACTTGTTTATTAAAATTTGTATATATTTTGTACATATTGATATTATATATATAATATCAGTGAAAATTTTAGAACTACAATGCTAGTTAATATATATAAAGCAAACTGTGGATAGAAATCTTTTTGTCAATGATTTCATAATACAAATAATCGCTGTCTCATTTTTATGTTTTGTGAATTTAGGTCTAATTCACAAGTTATCTAAAAGTGAAATCAAATTAAAGATTTGAAAAGGTTATTTATTAAACAATGTCTCAAGGAATCATTAAGTAGGGGAGAAAGATGTGGAAAAGTCTAAATAAGAAAATATTCTTTAAAACCTGATAGAGAATTGGAGACATTCAGCTAATTAATATTTTCATAGTTTGCCAGGCACAGTGGTTCATGCCTGTAATCCCAGCACTTTGGGAGGCTAAGGCAGGCAGACCATTTGAGGTCAGGAGTTCAAGATCAGCCTGACTAACATGGTAAAACCACGTCTCTACCAAAAATACAAAAAAAAAATTATGGTGACACACACCTGTAGTCCCAGCTACTTGGAAGGCTGAGGCAGGAGAATCACTTGAACCCAGGAGGTGGAGGTTGCAGTGAGCCAAAATCACACCACTACACTACAGTCTGGGCAACAAAGTGAGACTCCATCTCAAGAAAAATAAGATTCATAGTTAAAGCTCTTATTCTTAATGAAAGTAAAATAAGAATATTGTAAATTAATGCATCAGCAGTTTGAAAATTCTTTAATATAGTTAAGCATAAAGCTGGATTTAGTGTGGAGCCAAATTTCACGTAATACTTGCATTGTTTCATACTATGTTCATCATTTTGTGTAGATAGTGCTAGAGTACTTATTGGTAATGTGCCTAAAGTGAATTTTTTGATTGCATAATAATATTGGTGAACTGTATAACAATGTTGGTGAACTTAAGGGTATTGAATTGTGTATCAGGAATAAAATATTCATTATGTGGGTAATACAGTATGGCTCTGTTTCCCCACCCAAATCTCATCTTGAATTTTACTCCCATAATTCCCATGTGCTTTGGCAGGGAGCCAGTGAGAGCTAATTTGAATCATGGGGGCAATTTCCCCCATATTGTTCTCATGGTAGTGAATGAGTCTCATGAGATCTGATGGTTTTATCAGGGGTTTCTGCTTTTGCATCTTCCTCATTTTCTCTTGCTGCTACCATGTAAGAAGTGACTTTTGCCTTCCGCCATGATTCTGAGGCCTCTCCAGCTATGTGGAACTGTAAGTCCAATTAAACCTCTTTTTCTTCACAGTGTCAGGTATGTCTTTTTGTTTGTTTGTTTTTTGAGATGGAGTCTCACTCTGTCACCCAGGCTGGAGTGCAGTGGCATGATCTCCGTTTACTGCAACCTCCACTGCCTGGGCTCAAGTGATTCTCCTGCCTCAGCCTTCCAAGGAGCTGAGACTACAGGTGTGTTCCACCATGCCTGGATAATTTTTGTATTTGTATAGAGACAGAGTTTTACCATGTTGGCCAGGCTACTGTTGAACTGCTGACCTCAAGTGATCTACCTGCCTCAGCCTCCCAGAGTGCTGGGATTACAGGTATGAGCCACCATGACCAGCCAGATATGTCTTTATCAACAGTATGAAAACTAACTAATACAGTAAATTGGTACCACCAGTACAGTGGAGCATTGCTGAAAAGATAGCCAAAAATGCGGAAGCGACTTTGAAACTGGGTAATAGGCAGAGGTTGGAACAGTTTAGAGGGCACAGAAGACAACAGGAAAATGTAGGAAACTTTGGGACTTCCTAGAGACCTGTTGAATGGCTTTGACCAAAAGCCTGATAGTAATATGGACAATAAGGTCCAGGCTGAGGTGGTCTCACATGGAGTTGAGGAACTTGTTGGGAACTGGAGCAAAGGTGACTCTTGTTACATTTTAACAAAGAGACTGGTAGCATTTTGCCCCTGCTCTAGAGATTTGGAACTTTGAACTTGAAAGAGATGATTTAGGGTATCCGGTGGAAGAAATTTCTAAGCAACAAAGCATTCAAGAGGTAACGTGGGTGCTGGTAAAAACATCTAGCTTGAAAAGGGAAACAGAGCATAAAAGTTTGGAAATTTTGCAGCCTGACAATCAGAAAAGAAAAACCCATTTTCTGAGGAGAAATTCAAGCCAGCTGCAGAAATTTGCATAAGTAATGAGGAGCCCAATGTTTTTTGTGTATTTGTTAGTTTTTAATTGCATTTTCGGTTTTGGGGTACATGTGAAGAACATGCAAGACTGTCGCATAGGTACACACGTGGCAGTGTGATTTGCTGCCTTCCTCCCCATCACCTATATCTGGCATTTCTCCCTATGCTGTCTCTCCCCAACCTCCCACCCCCCACTGTCCCTCCCCTATTTCCCCCCAACAGACCCCAGTGTGTAGTGCTCCCCTCCCTGTGTCCATGTGTTATCATTGTTCAACACCCTCCTGTGAGTGAGAACATGCAGTGTTTGATTTTCTGGAGGAGCCCAATGTTAATCCCCAAGACAATGGGGAAAATGTCTCCAGGGCACGTCAGAGGTCCTCATGACAGCCCCTCCCATCACTGGCATGGAGGCCTAGGAGAAAACGATTTTGCAGGCCAAGCCCTGGGTCCCTGTACTGTGTGCAGCCTAGGGACGTTTCCCTATGTAACAAACCTGCTCATCCTGCATATGTACCCCAGAACTAATAATAATAATCTTTTCCTCAACTTAAAATCCCATGTAAACACAAATTTCCAGCACCTTAACTAGCCTGCACAGAGCAGGTGGTAAACAACAGAGCCACCTCCCAGCATAGCCAATCAATGCCTACCTACATTCTCTGTCCTGTCTGCTCACAGTGCTTACTGACCCACATAAATCTCAGAGATCGACAGCTTGACTCTTCTGGGGTAGCAGCAGCTTCAGATTCAAAGGGCAACAGAGCTGGTACTTGTCAAATACGTCAGGAAATAAAGTCTCTCTTTACTACCCTTACCTCTTCCCTAACTCATCTGTGACCCCACCAAATTGCCATCCCAATGTCACCAGTGAAGTACTCTGTCATATGATAAAATGGAAAGTATGGGGGCTCTGGAATCATAACAATATGAGTTTGTTCCACAACTTACTCTGTTACCTTAGTCAAGTTGTTTAATGTCTCTGAGCCTCAGTTTAGTAACCTATAAAATGGAGATAATACTACCTGCTTCATAGGCATCATTATGCCAATTTTTAAAAAGTCCTTAAAATGCTTAGCAAAGGACTTGGCACAGAATATGCAAATAATAAAAGATAGCTATTACTATTACAGCCCAAGATCTCTTCCCACCCATCCACCCCTACCCCCAAACACATGAGCACAGCATACCTTCTCTGGAAAGGGTTTCATCATTCATTTACTTGATGGGCATTTATTGAACACCTACTCTATGCCAAGCATTGCACTGGGCATCAGGAGTAAGGCAATGAATAAAACAAAGTGCCTGACAGAAGCTCACACTCTAAAATTATAATTATAATCCAATCTTATAATACAGGGACATAGCCAGAATCTGAGGGTACAGAAAGCACGATCTAATCCCATGAAGGTGGGGATGGGAATTTGGAAAGAGCCAATCTGGGTTATTTGAAGATCAGAACAGCAAGGATTAGTAGAAATGCTGTGGCTCCTTAAGCACACAGGGGCTCTGAGACTTGCTCTACACACACATGGCAAATTACCAGGAAGTAAAACAAGTCAGTGTTCTACTTGGTAATATAGATCCTGCATTGGTCAGATTTGATGCTGGGATGGGCAGTCTAAACCCACAGGTTTAATGTTCCTCAATTTGAGTGAGGCTGCATAAAAGCAAGGTCTGACAACATGTAAATAAACAAATGAGGTTCAGTGATATAAGGTCTATAAGTATGTACAAAGTGGATGTGACCATGGTATCAGTGGGTCATCAAACATTATTGAACATGTACTCTATATAGGTCAGTATACATAGTATTATACTGAGTACTGAGTAAAAAAGGAGGCATATCTCTGCTTTCATGGAGCTCACAGTATACTGAGGGAGACATCTATTAATCTCATGGAGAGATAATTATAGACAACAAAAATTCCATCCATTGGACCTATCCCAGTGTCACCCACATTCACCCATTCTATATATTATATCCCATTTCCAGTAAAATCTAAGTGAGTAAAGGAAAGAGTGATAATTTACAGGGCTACTCTTCTCAGATAACATATGTACATTTTAGGAGTGGCCATCTAGAGGCAGTATTTACCTCAAAGGAATGGCTGTGGTGGCAGCATTCCAGGCTGTGTGGCATGCTAGTGGAAGCTGTATTGTTCAGACCACCTTTTAGCATGCCTCATAGCATAGCGAGGCCATCTGTTCCAGCCCTAATGTTTCCTAAACAGTTGACAGTAGAGAGAGCTCAGCCACAGACATCAAGTGGAAAGCATGAGCATGTTTTCTTATCCAGTTCCCTTCACAAAACGTAGCCATTTTCTGGTATGAAAAGAGCAATTTTATTTTGTGGTTCATTCATTTATCTGTTCGTGGATTCATATATTCAAGAAATAATTAGTAATTGCTTAAAATGTGCCAAGCTCTTCCACTAGCAGGGGAAAGACATGGTTCCTCACCTCAGGTAGCTCACAACCTATCAGGAAGGGAGACCATTAAACACACACAGTTATAAGAGTATGATAAATACTGGAATGGAATAATCACAGAGTGCTGAATATACACTAGAGTAAAACACTTGACTGACTCTGTGGGGAAAGGAGGAGCCTGACAAAGCTTCCCAGACTGAGAAGAATTGCAAAGATTAGTAAGAGTGGGCTACATAAAGAAGGAGAAATGGCATTTCAAGCATAAAGCACATCATGGGCAATTGTACGGATATGAGTGACAACATACAATGTATGTATGAATGAGAAGATCAGACATCCTGGTCCCCAAGACAATACATTATGTAATATACTCTGCATATGTGAAATCTGCAAGTAGTTGGAGAGGCCATATGATAAAGTGAAAGTTTGCACAGACTCTGAAATCAGAATAGAGTCCATAAGTCTGAACCACAAGAAGAGATGACTGAGATTTGATTTCGCATTTATGAAATTCTAACCACAAAGCCTCAAGTTTCCAATCCATGTGCCCTACTTTCCTACCCAAGTCTTAGCCATTAGATTCTATTTATCCTATTTATAGTTTTCTTAGGACCAGCTTTGCCGTTTACTAGCTATAGGAACCTGACCACATTGCTTAAACACTCTGAGCCTCACTTTCCCATCTACAAAACCAGGATTCATTCAAACATTCAGCAAATATTTACATATAATTTTAATGTGCCAAGTACTGTGCTAGGATTACCCTAGACTTGCTTTCTGTCCTCACAGAGGCTATAATCTACTGGGAGGCACAGACATTGAACAAAAAGTTATAAGAATATTGTGTAGGCTTACCAATTTTATGAGGGTACTACAACTCTGATAATAAAGCAGATAAAGACATCACACATTCATATGTACATGTGCACACATACATACACAAAAAGGTATTGACCCATCTCAATTAACCCATCTCAGTTATGAATACAGATTTTAAAATGCTAAACTCAATCAAATCTAACAGTATATTAAAAGATTAAAATACCATAATAACAAGTAGAATTAATTCCTCAAATGTCACATCTTTTAATAAGCAATCTGTAAGCATAATATATCCCACATCAATAAAGCAACAAAAACATCTATATGACCATCTGTTGTGGTCTGAATGTGTCCTCCCAAATTCGTATGCTGAAACTTAATCATCAATGTGAAAATATTAAGGGTGGGACTTTATTTGGTGATTAAGTGATAACAGCAAGGCCCTCATGAATGGGATTAGTACCCTTATAAAAGAGGTTCAAGGGAGCTGTTTTGTCCTTCTGCCACGTGAGGATACAGCATTTGCTCCTTCCATCATATGAGAACACAGTGAGAAGGTGTCATCTGAGAAGCAGAGACAAGCCCTTACCAGACACTGAACCTACTAGCACCTTGATCTTGTACTTTCTAGTCTCTAGATCTGTGTAAAATTTATATTCTTTATAAATTACCCAGTCTAAGGTATTTTGTTATAGGAGCCTGAATGAATAGAGACATCATCTTAGTAGATATAAAAAGGTTTTCATCAAATTCTACATTGCATTCCTCATAAAATTTTAATAAACTTGAAACCGAAAGATAATCATTTAACATGATATTTTCATTTCAAACAAATAAGTCAGCATTGCAATTAATAATGCCTAGATTAGCAGTAATATAATAAGTAACTAGGAAGATTGTTTTGAGAATTAGAGGTAATAGATTCACAGGGCTACTGTATTGAAGATGGTTAGTAATCAATAACTGTTTGTAGTATTTCATACTACTATTAATTATCGTTAAAGCTACAATACAGGGTGAATTAATGCTGTACTGTGGCTGAAAATATAAGGATGAATCCAGATCATGGAGGGACTTGTGTGCTACACTAGAAAGATAACATTCTATGCTGTATATGAACGAAGGAGTAAAAGAAGAACAGTCACATGAGCATATCTATGTTTAACAGATTATTGTAACTGCTAAGTAGAGGTAGATAAAGGGAAACAAGAGTATAATCAGGAAATCTAGTTAACTGGTCACCACAAAATGAACACACAGTAAAAAAACAAAAAAAAAAATGGTGGCTTGAAATGGAGTGGTGGCACTCAAGGTGGAAATAAATACATTCAGAATACATCTCGGAGGCAAATATCCATCACCGTCACTCGATAGGACATGGGGAAAAAAGAAAACAAATTGAGAAAGTTAGAGGTAGGCATTCTAACAGCAATGAGAAGTCATTAAAAAGATTTTAAGCAGGAATTTGATGTGATCAGACTTGTATTTTAGTAAGCTCTTTTGGCTGCTAGGTAGGGAATACTGTGGAGAGGAACAGAAGCAGGAGCAAGACTACCAGTTAGGAGGCTGTGAGGTCAAGGAAATGACAGACTGTGGTTAGTGTATTACTAGTGCTGGGTAGTCATTTATTTTAAGAAAAAGAAAAGAAATTCTAAAAAGAAAGTAGATTTTAGTGGGACTATCATTTGTATCATTTTGAAGATAGTATATTTGAAACATTCAAAAGAAGATGTTACATAGGCAGCTATATATATATGGGTCAGTAGCTCAGTGTAAAGGCCTAGGCTGGAAATAGAGACAAGGGAGATAAATCATATTGGTTTCAGTAAAGGAGGTAACTTGGAGGGTGCAAGACTGAAGCCCAGATCAGTTTACATTTCCTTGATAGAAAAGTTAATGTGTTACATTCCAGATATATATAGATATAGATATAGATATAGATATAGATATATAGATATATAGATATATAGATATATATATAAACTCTAAAAGGTTTTCAGTTTGTTTAATCTCCCTTAGAAGAACAGGGAATGTATAAGACGACCTAACAGATGATCAGCCATGGAAGTAAATTGTATGGCAAATGTTAAAAGGAGAGCCCCCAATGGTGGCACTCTCCACATGCAACCCATTCCCCAGGGCTTCTAGGTCAAATTACAGTTGTCTTGGTACTTCCCTCATTAGAAATGAGGGGTGAAATTTAATTACTGATGCTCTTAGAAGGTTGTGAAGGTAAAAGGCAGAGACGCAACATGCTGGATCGCAAAGCTGGAAAAATAATTGCAAATTTCCATCCCCTCTAGAGTAGCATCTACTGAGCATTATTAGGCAGAAAGAATTGAGGTTTGCCAGAAGGCATTCTCTCTTTCTCCCAAGATTCTCTTTCCTGCTCCAGATAATTAACATCCCAGTGTCCAGTCAAGCACTAGAATCACAATAGGCAGAGAAGAAACGTGGTGGCATTGTCACTTGTGAAAATCATACAGGACATCTTTCTACTGCCAATGAGATTCCAAATGAATAAGGGGGAGACCATTCAAATGGTCAAGAGTACAGCTCTTGTCTATTAAAATTTATCTTTAAACTTTACTAATTAAAACCATTTGATAACAAAGAAAAAAACAAGATTACTAAAAGAGAATAGACAGAATGGAAATAGGCCTATACAAATATAGAAATAGTTCTGTGATAAAAGTGGCATTTGAAGTTGGCAAAGAAAAGGGTTATTCAATAATTGGGCTAGCATCAACTAGCTTATCATCTGAAATTTAAGAAAGGCTGCACCCCTACCTCATTCTTTAAGTCAAAATAAAATGAACTGAAACATTTAAAATGTAAAAGTCGAAATCATGAAAGTTTTTTGTTTTTGAGACAGCATTTCACTCTGTCACCCAGGCTGGAGTGCAGTGGCACAATCTCAGCTCACTGCAACCTGCACCTCCCAGGCTCAATAGATTCTCCTGCCTCAGCCTCCTGAGTAGCTGGGATTACAGGTGTGAGCCACCATGCCCAGCAAAATTATGGAAGTTCTAAAACCAATATCAGCTTTCAGAAAGATGGAGCAGACATAATTTTTTCTATACTTCCACTTAAGTACAACTAAAACTCTTCGGTGTTATAAATAAAACAAACAAAATAAAACTATGAAGGAAAGAAAAAGCCTAACTTGCTAGGGACATCAGGCCCTAGGAGCAACTAGGTGGTGAATTCCTTGGTTTGCCTTTTTGCCTCTAATATCCCAGACTTGGAGGTGAATAAGCCAGCAACCCAGAAGCATCAACAAGCACAGACTAAGATTGCCTTCTCTCTCTAACCAAAGGTCCACAAAGGGGCAGTCTAGCAAGACAGAAAAATATTTAGACAATATTTGCTCCATTCTAGACAAACTCCACAGAGAAAACATTGGCCTTACCCCCATCCCCACCCCCACCAGCAAGGCAAAACAGGGAGTCTAGATTTCCATCCTCACCAGGCTATACCAAAATGCTCCAACACCCCCACCATAGTGGTCAGAGAAGGCCACATAATGATACTGATGAGCCTGTCCCTCCTTCTGACACTGCCAGTGGAAACCATGAGAGGAAACTGGACTTCCACTTTCATCCAACAGTAATAAATAGCTTGTGCTCCCACCTCAGATGACAACAGAAGCAGAGTGGAAAATTTGAGCTTCTACTTCCATCTAGTACTACCAAGGTAGTATTTTCATTTCTATTGTCAGAGTAGTGTCAGAAAAAGAACTAAAATGAAACATTTAAATGAAATCTAGAGTCTCATAACATAATATCCCAAACGTTTCAACTGAAAATCATTCATCATACACAGAACCAGAAAAATTTCAACTTGTATGAAAAAGGATAATCAATAGACACCAACACTGAGATGACAGAGATGTTAGAAATCTCTAAAAGATTTTAAAGTAGTCATTATAAAATGGTTCAAAAAGAAATTATGAACACAGTAGAAACAAAAAAGTATAATTTGATCAAATAAAGAACATAAAGATTTACAACTGAAAATTATAATAACCAAAATAAAAACACCAAACAGTCTCAACAGCAAAATGGAGGAAACAAATAAATTGTAAGATAAAATAATAAAAATTACCCTATCTGAACAATAGAGAAAAAATAATGAGACAATAGCAAAAAAAGGACGAACCCTTATAGACCTGTGAGACTTAAACAAAATATCTAACATTCATGTGATTGACGTTCTGAAAGGAAAGCAGAAACAGTAGGGTTGTAAATGTATTCAAATAAATAATGGCTAAAACTTTCAAACTTTGGCAAAAGACAAACCTAAAGATTCAAGAAGCTGAACATACTGAAAACAAGATGAACTCAAAGATGTCCACACCAAGACATACTGTAGCCAATCTTGTGAAAATAAATGACAAAGAAAAAAATCTTAAAAGCTGTGAGAGAAGATATTTTACTTAACAGGAAAAGCAGTATTAAGTAACAGTGAATTCCTCACCAGAAACCATGAAGGCCAGAAAACTGTCCCATTTTTAAACTAATGAAAAAAAAGAACTGTCAACCCAAACCTTTACATTCAATGAAAATAATCCTGCAGGGAAGAAGGGGAAATAGATATTCTCAGATGAAGAAAGAATAAGAGAATTTGTCATTAGTAGATTTTTCCTAAAAAGAATGGCTGCATGAAGTTCTCTAAACATTAAGGATATGATAAAAAAGGAAATATTGGAACATCAAAAACAAAGGAAGAACAACGGAAAGAATAAAAACCTGAGTAATTTTTAAATAACTTTCCTTCTGTTTTTGAGTTTTGTAAATTACATTTGGGGTTTGTATTAGATTTCTAGAACTGCCATAACAAAGCATAAAAGACTGGGTGGTTTAAACAAGTGAAACTTATTTTCTTACAATTCTGGTGGTCAGAAATCAGAGATCAAGGTGTCAGCAGGGTTCATTTCTTCTGAGAACTCTCTCTTTGACTTGTAGATAGCATTCTTCTTTTTGAGTCTTTAAATTGTCTTCCTTCTGTACCTGTCTGTCCAAATTTCCCCTTCTTATAAAGATACCAGTCATCTTGGATTAGGGCTTACCTATCCTAAAGATCTCATTGTTATTTAATTCCCTCTTTAAAGATCTTATCTCCAAATATAGTTATACTTTAAAGTACTGGAGGTTAAAATTTTCACATATGGGTTTTGGGGGTATATAATTCAAACCATAGCAAGGTTGAACAAAAATTGCGATGCTGCATTTCCTAATATTAGGAACAAAACAAAGATACCTGCTTTCACCAACCTTATCCAACATAGTACTAGAAGTTCTAGCCAGTAAAATAAGGTAAGTAAAGGAAATACAAGGCAGACAGATTGTAAAGGAAGAAAAATTGTCCCTTTTTGCAGATAACACAGTTGTCTATATATAAAATCCCAAGGAATCTCTAGAAACCACCTAAAACTAAGGGAGTTCAGCAAGTTCACAGGATACAAGATAAACATGAAAAAATAAAATGTATTTGTAGGTACTAGCAATGAACATATGAAAACTGAAATTTAAAAATACAATATTATTTACAGTTACTGAAAAATGTAATTACTTATGTGTAAATCTAACAAAATACAGACAAGATGTATATGCTGGAAATGCTAATGAAGGAAAGAAAGTAAGACCTAAATAAAGGGAGAGATGCACCATGTTCATGGATTGGGAGACTCAGCACAGTAAAAATGTCAATTTTCTCTAAATTGATTTATAGGTTTTCCTTGGCTGCCATAACAAAATATCATAGACTAGGTAGCTTAAAGAATGGAAATTTATTTATCACAGTTCTGGAGACTGGATACTCAAAATCAAGGTGCCAACAGTGTTGGTGTCTGGTGAAGGCTCTCTTTGGTTTACAGATGGTCACCTTCTCACTGTGTACTTACCTGGCAGAGAGACAGAAAGAGTGAGGAACAGATCTTCCTCTTCTTGTAAGGCTACATTCCTAACAGATTGTGGCCTATCTCATTTTCTGTGGTTATAACAGAATATCTAAGTTTAGGTAATTTATAAAGAAAAAAGGTTTATTCAGTTCATGGTTCTGAAGGCTGGGAAGTTCAAGGGCATGGCCCCAGCTTCTGCTGAGACCTTTTGTGATGTATCATAACATTATGAAGGTTAGAGGCAAAACCCAAAGGGTATTCTAGCTTTTTAACAACTTATTCTCATGGGTACTAATGCATTCCTGCGAGTACTAACATCCTAGTCAGAGAGAGGACTCTTCTGAAAATAGCACCAAACCATTTATGAGGGATTGGCTCTCATGACCTAAATACCTCTCACTAGCCCCAACCTCCCCACACCACCACACTGGGGATCCAATTTCAACAAGAGTTTTGGTGGAGACAAACCATAACCAAACCATAGCACAGCCACATCTTTATGACCACATTCAATCTTAATTATCTCCTAAAGACCCTATCACCAATCACATTGTGAGTTAAGGATTTAACCTCTAAATTTCACAGGGAAACAATTCTGTCCATAGCAAAGTTTAACTCAATTTACATCAAAATTCCAGCAGGACTTCTTTGTGATATAGACAAAATTATTCTAAAATTTATATGAAAAGGCAAAAAACTAGAATAACTCAAATACTCTTGAAGATAAAGTGAGAAGGATGTGTCTATTAAATATTAAGTCTTACTATATGACTACAGGAATCAAGGCAGTGTGATATTGGTGGAAAGCTATACACATAAATCAGTGGAACAGAACAGAGATTCTAGAAATATACCCACAAGAATATGTCCAACTGATTTTTGAAAAAAGTACAAAAGCAATTCAATAGAGGAAGGACAACTTTCATAACAAATGGTGCTGGAGAAATTGAACATATCTAATAACAGAGTAGAAGTATCTAGAATAGACAAAGAATCCTCAAAGCTCTAGAGTAAAAAAATAAAAGGAGGCCAGGAGCGGTGACTCATGCCTGTAATCCTAGCAATTTAGGAGGGCAAGGTAGCCAGATCACTTGAGGTCACAAGATTGAAACCAGCCTGGCCAATATGGTGAAACCTCATCTCTACTAAAAGTAGAAAAAATTAGCCAGGTGTGGTGGCACCCACCTGTAATCCCAGCTACTTGGGAGGCTGAGGCAGGAAAATCACTTTAACCCGGGAGGCAGAGGTTGGAGTGAGCCGAGATCACACAACTGCACTCTAGTCTGTGTGACAGAGTAAGACTCCAACTCTAAATAAATAAATAAATAAATAAATAAATGAAAACAATCCAATTAGAAAACAAATGACATGAAGAAACATTTCCCCTAAAAGCATATACGAATGGCAAATAAGCACATGAAAATATGCTCAGTATCATTAGTTATCAGAGAAATGTAAAATAAAACCACAAGATATCACTATACACCTCTGAGAACGCCTAAATTGAAAAATAATGACAACACCAAATGCTAGAGAGGCTGTGAAGAAACTGGATGACTCATACATTGCTTGTGGGAAGGTTAAATGGTTAAAGAACGTATACATATGAAGAAACTCAACTTTATAAAAATTGAAATACTATTCATGTGTTTTTCAGAAAAAAAATAAATGAGATAATAACTTTAAAAAATGGTAGCTCTATTCTACAAAAGTTTGGCAATTTCTTAAAAATCTAACCATGCTACTTCCAGATGACCTAGCAAATGCACTCTTGAGCATTTCTCTCAGAGAAATGAAAACTTACGAATCTGTACACAAATGTTAATAGCAGCTGTATTTGTAATGGTCACAAACTGAATCATGCCGGATGCCTTTCAGAGGATGAATGACTAAACAAACTGTGATATATTCATGCCATGGAATACTACTTAGAAATAAAAAGAAAAAATGGATGTTGGAAGAAAGCACTCTAAACTCTTAAAAGTGGTATACATTGGGAAGAGATATTTAGGGGGAACAGAGAAAATTTCTCTTTTGCACTTTGTACTTTTCTCCACTATCTGGATTTTCAAACTTTCTACATATATTGCCCTTTTTATGCTAACAGGAGTTATTTAGGAGGTGAATTATGAGTGCTTTATTTATTTCTTTTCTTCTTAATATTATGAAAAAGCTAATAAATGTGAAGAGGGGGAAGAGGAGGAATGTGGGAAGGAGGAGAAATAAAGAAGGAGACTGGGGACTTTGAAGTCAGATAGACCTGTGTTCGAATATTGGCTCCATCACTTATTTATATCTGCTGGATCTTAAGAAATCACCTTTATGCATGGATTCCCTTACTTGGATAAAAGAGATAGTAACAGTACTGACTCATTAGTTTTTTGCAGGGGTTAATTGAAAAATTTATTTGGCACATGGCAAACCTGCAATAAATATAGACTATTTTTACTATCATTATTATTAAGATGAAGACAGAAAAATGACTGTGACCGAGCAAAGATTTTATTTTGATTAAAAGAGCCCAGCAACCAGAGAACACAATGAAGTGGGATGGACAGAGGCCACCTCAGCCAGAGATTAACAGAAGAAGATCAATTAAGCAGGGTTATGTTCTTTCATCCATTTTTTCAAAAAGTGGCATTATAAAAAAGGTTACATCGTGCTGACAGATCTAAGACAGAAAAGAAAGGTCTACAATATCATGTGCCACCATGTTCTCAGAGTTATGGAAATATAGTAATTTTATAAATAGCTTTCTGAGACATAGTTCACGTCACAACATTCACCTTTTTAAACTGCTTTTTTAGTACATTTACAAGGTTTTGCAATCATCACCACTCTCTAATTTCAGAATCATTTCATCACCTCCTAAAGAAACCCTGCACCTATTAGCAATCACTCCTCACTCTCCGCAACCCACTCCACCCTCAAGATACCATTAGTGCTAGAATCAATAGAACTTAGTGAGGGATCTGTTCTGGAAAGAAAAAAAAGAGCAGTAAATAATAACTCCCACATTTCTGATGCAAGCAGTTCTGTGGATGGTGGTACCCTTCATAGAGATGCTAAAAATAAGAGATAGGAGGTATTGTGGAAAAAAGATGAGTCCAGGTTTGAGGTGGGACATCAAGTTGAGCTCTTGAGGAGAGATTTGAAATGAGTTAGGATACTCAGGAAAGAGATAGGCACTAAAGATAGAGATTTCAAAATAATATGCACACACATGCATATATATATGTGTGTGTGTGTATGTATATATACATATATATATGCATATGCACATATGGGGGCCCTAAAAAATTCAATGAAAATGCATATTAAGATCTAGTTTGAGGGACTATAAATGATAAGATATGAGCTCAAAAAAATTAGAAAATATCATATAACTAAAATATTTATTGGATGAAAAAGTTCCACTTAAGCCAGATCTTAATGAATATTCATCTTATTTTGGATCTAGATGCAGCTTATCCAATACTAACAAATGAAAAATCTGTCCTAGACAGATCTCTTCTATATATCCACCTATACAGGACAGGATCTTTCATACCTATAACAAGTTCCAAATGCTGGGAAGATGGCCGCCTAAGAACAGCTCAGGACTTCAGCTCCCAGTGAAAGCGCAGAGGGTGAGTGGACGCCACATTTGCAGACGAATTTTTATTGCCCACAGACCAGGAGATACCCAGGCGCAGGGGTTGCCAGCGCTGCAGTCCCGGCTGGTGAAGCTGTTTTGGCCACCGCGGGGCTGATTCCGCCTGCGGCTGCTGTGACCACACCCTGTTGCCGCAGTTCTCCATACAAAAGCCACTGGTCTGGGAGCCTTCTTAGCTGGCGAGCAGAGCCCTGAGACGGCAGAGTTGCCCATTCATCTGAAATAGCGAGCCAGACCAGGAGATTCCTAGGCAAAAAATCTGCCAGGAGCCAGCTCCACTGTTTGAGCCGACTCAGTGAGTCACAGCGCGGGAGATCCCGGCGCCTTTTCAACAAGCGACTGGAACGCGGGGTCGTTCAACTTAAAAGAAAAGACTCTGAGTCAGGGAGCCAGGTGATCAGGCTCGGTTGGTCCCAGCCCCCCACCCCCAACAACAACGAAAACAAAAACAGTAATTGGAAACCCTCTGGGTTGAGCCCTTCAAACCAAGCACAGCTGAACCCAGGAGGGTCCGGCTCGGTGGGGGAGGGGCGTCCACCATTACTGAGACTCTCCACCACTAGGGTGGCAGGCCGCCATCGCCGAGGCAACCCGCTGATGCCGAGGCAACCTGACACAACAGAGAGAATCCACCATAACAGAGGCGGGGCCACCGTTGCTGAGGCAGTTCTAACTACGCCCATATAAACAGGACTGCAGGGAAGAGCACAGGGCAGCTGGGCGGAGCCCACAGCAGCTCAGCAAAGCCTCTGCAGGCAGACAGTGGCTAGGCGTGCTGCTATCTGGGCGGGTCAGACCTGAAAGAAAAATCAAAAAAGGCAGTAGCGCAACGGAAACTCATAAAGCCCCAACTCCCTGGGACAGAGCACCTGGGAACAAAAAGTGCTTTATGAGTTCAGCTGCAGCAGACCTAAACGTACCTGCCCAGCAGCTTCGAATGAACAACAGAGCTCACAGCTCAGGACTTAAGCCCCAATAAAAGATAGACTGTCTCCTCAAGTAGCTCCCTGACCCCCACAGGTCCAAAGAATCACCTCATAAAGGAGAGAACGGACTGACAGTTGGTGAGCATCCTTTTGGGACAAAGTTAGCGGAAGAGGAAACTGGCAGCAACCCTTACTGTTCTGCAGCTGCTGCAGGTGATCCCCAGGCAAGCAGGGCCCAGAGAGGACCTCAGCAGTCCTACAGCAGAGGGACCAGACTGTTAGAAGGAAAGCTTAAAAAAAAAAAAAAAAAAAAGAAGTAACTTCAGCATCCACGAATTAGAAGCTCACTCAGAGACCCAATCTGAAAGACAGCAACTACAAAGACAACAGGTGGATAAACCCACAAAAATGGGAAGAAACCAGCACAAAAAGGATGAAAACTCCCAAAACCAGAACACCTCTCCTCCTAAAAGGGATCACAACTCCTCAACAGCAAGGGAACCAGACCAGATGGAGAAGGAGGGTGATGAATTGTCAGAATCAGACTTCAGAAGGTGGGTAGTAAGAAACTACAGTGAGCTAAAAGAACATGCTCTAACCCAATGCAAAGAAACTAGGAACCTTGAAAAAAGATTGGACGAAATGCTAACGAGAATGGATAGCATAGAGAGGAATATAAGTGAATTGATGGAGCTGAAAAACACAACACGAGAACTTCGTGAAGCATGCACAAGCTTCAACAGCCGAATTGACCAAGCAGAAGAAAGGATATCAGAGGTCGAAGATCAACTCAATGAAATAAAAAGAGAAGGCAAGAACAGAGAAAAAAGCACAAAAAGGAATGAAAAAATCTTCAAGAAATGTGGGACTATGTGAAAAGACCTAAGCTACGTTTGATAGGTGTACCTGAATGTGATGAAGAGAATGAATCCAAGCTGGAAAATACTCTTCAGGATATTATCCAGGAAAACTTCCCCAACCTAGCAAGGCAGACCAATATTCAAATCCAGGAAATACAGAGAACACCACAAAGATATTCCTCAAGACGAGCAACCCCAAGGAACATAATGGTCAGATTCACCAGGGTTGAAATGAAAGAGAAAATGCTAAGGGAAGCCAGAGAGAAAGGTCAGGTTACCCACAAAGGGAAGCCCATTAGACTCACAGCAGATCTCTCAGCAGAAACCCTACAAGCCAGAAGAGATTGGGGGCCAATATTCAACATCCTTAAAGAAAAGAACTTTCAACCCAGAATCTCCTATCCAGCCAAACTCAGCTTCACAAGTGAAGGAAAAATAAAATCCTTTGTGAACAAGCAAGCACTCAGAGATTTCACCACCACCAAATCTGCTCTACAAGATCTCCTGAAAGAGGCTCTACACATATAAAGGAACAACCAGTACCAGCCACTCCAAAAACACACCAAATGGTAAAAGAGCATCAACACAATCAAGAAGCTGCATCAACTAACCAACAAAACAGCCAGGTAGCATCAAAATGACAGCATCAAATTCACACATAACAATACTATCCCTAAATGTCAATGGACTAAATGCCCCAATCAAAAGACACAGACTGGCAAATTGGATAAAAAGCCAAAACCCATCAGTGTGCTGTATCCAGGAAACCCATCTTACATGCAAGGATACACGAAGGCTCAAAATAAAGGGATGGAGGAAGATCTACCAAGCAAATGGAGAGCAAAAAAAAGCAGGAGTTGCAATTCTCATCTCTGATAAAATAGACTTTAAAGCAACAAAGATCAAAAGAGACAAAGAAGGACACTACATAATGGTAAAAGGATCACTGCAACAAGAAGAGCTAACGATCCTAAATTTATATGCACCCAATACAGGAGCACCCAGACACATAAGGCAAGTTCTTAATGACTTACAAAGAGACTTAGACTCCCACACAATAATAGTGGGAGACTTTAACACCCCATTGTCAATATTAGACAGATCAACCAGACAGAAAATCAACAAGGATATCCAGGACCTGAACTCAGACCTGGAACAAGCAAACCTAATAGACATTTACAGAACTCTCCACCCCAAATCCACAGAATATACATTCTTCTCAGCACCACATCACACCTACTCTAAAATTGACCACATAATTGGCAATAAATCACTCCTCAGCAAATGCAAAAGAACGGAAATCATAACAAACAGTCTCTCAGACCACAGTGCAATCGAGTGAGAACTCAGAATGCAGAAGCTAACTCAGAACCGCACAGCTTCATGGAAACTGAACAACTTGCTCTTGAATATTGACTGGATAAACAATGAAATGAAGGCAGAAATAAAGATGTTCTTCGAAACCAATGAGAATGAAGACACAACATACCAGAATCTCTGGGACACATTTAAAGCAGTCTCTAGAGGAAAATATATAGCAATGAGTGCCCACATGAGAAGAAAGGAGAGATCTAAAATTGACACCCTATCATCAAAATTGAAAGAGCTAGAGGAGCAAGATCAAAAAAACTCAAAACCTAGCAGAAGACAGGAAATAACTAAGATCAGAGCAGAACTGAAGGAAATAGAGACACAAAAAACTCTTCAAAAAATCAATAAATCCAGGAGCTGGTTTTTTGAAAAGATCAACAAAATAGACAGACCACTAGCCAGATTAATAACAAAGAAAAGAGAGAATAACCAAATTGATGCAATAAAAAACGATAAAGGGGATATCACCACAGATTCCACAGAAATCCAAACCATCATCAGAGATTATTACAAACAACTCTATGCACATAAACTAGTAAACCTGGAAGAAATGGATAAATTCCTGGACACCTGCATCCTCCCAAGCCTAAACCTGGAAAAAGCCAAAACCCTGAATAGACCAATAACAAGGTCTGAAGTCGAGGCAGCAATTAAGAGCCTACCACCCAAAAAAAGCCCAGGTCCAGATGGGTTCACAGCCGAATTCTACCAGACACACAAAGAGGAGCTGATACCATTCCTTCTGAAACTATTCCAGACAATCCAAAAAGAGGGAATCCTTCCCAAATCATTTTACGAGACAAACATCATCCTGATACCAAAACCCGGCAGAGACTCAACAAGAAAGGAAAATTTCAGACCAATATCTATGATGAACATAGATCCAAAAATCTTCAATAAAATACTGGCAAACCGATTGCAACAGCATATCAAAAAGCTCATCCACCATGATCAAGTAGGATTCATCCCAGGGATGCAAGGCTGGTTAAACATACACAAGTCCATAAACGTAATTCACCACATAAACAGAACCAAAGATAAAAACCACATGATTATCTCAATTGATGCAGAGAAGGCCTTTGACAAAATTCAACAGCCCTTTATGCTAAAAACCCTCAATAAACTAGGTATTGATGGAACGTATCTCAAAACAATAAAAGCTATTTACGACAAACCAACAGCCAATATCATACTGAATGGGCAAAAACAGGAAACATTCCCTTTGAAATCTGGCACTAGACAAGGATGTCCTCTCTCACCACTCCTATTCAATATAGTACTGGAAGTTCTAGCCAGAGCAATCAGGCAAGAAAAAGAAATAAAGGGTATTCAAATTGGAAAGGAGGAAATCAAATTGTCTCTATTTGCAGATGACATGATTGTATATCTAGAAGACCCCATCATCTCAGCCTAAAATCTCCTGAAACTGATAAACAACTTCAGCAAAGTCTCAGGATACAAAATCAACGTGCAAAAACCACAAGCATTCCTATACACCAGTAACAGACTTAAAAAGAGCCAAATCAAGAACGAACTGCCATTCACAATTGCTACAAAGAGAATAAAGTACCTAGGAATACAACTAACAAGGAACGTAAAGGACCTCTTCAAGGAGAACTACAAGCCATTGCTCAACGAAATAAGAGAGGATACAAACAGATGGAGAAACATTCCATGTTCATGGTTAGGAAGAATCAACATCGTGAAAATGGCCATACTACCCAAAGTAATTTACAGATTCAACACTATTCCCATCAAGCTACCAATGATCTTCTTCACAGAACTGGAAAAAAACACCTTAAACTTCATATGGAACCAAAAGAGAGCCCGCATAGCCAAGTCAATTCTAAGCAAAAAGAACAAAGCGGGAGGCATCACACTACCGGACTTCAAACTATACTACAAGGCTACGGTAATCAAAACAGCATGGTACTGGTACCAAAACAGAGATATAGACCAATGGGACAGAACAGAGGCCTCAGAGGAAATACAACACACCCACAACCATCTGATCTTTGACAAACCTGACAAAAACAAGCAATGGGGAAAAGATTCCCTGTTTAATAAATGGTGTTGGGAAAACTGGCTAGCCATGTGCAGAAAGCAGAAACAGGACCCTTCCTGACACCTTACACCAAAATTAACTCCAGATGGATTAAAAACTAAACATCAGACCTATTACCATAAAAACCCTAGAAGAAAATCTAGGCAAAACCATTCAGGACATAGGCGTAGGCAAGGACTTCATGACCAAAACGCCAAAAGCAATGGCAACAAAAGCCAAAATAGACAAATGGGACCTAATCAAACTCCACAGCTTCTGCACGGCAAAAGAAACAGTCAGTAGAGTGAATCGGCAACCAACAGAATGGGAAAAAATTTTTGCAGTCTACCCATCTGACAAGGGGCTGATATCCAGAATTTACAAAGAACTAAAGCAGATCTACAAGAAAAAAACAAACAAGCCCATTCAAAAATGGGCGAAGGATATGAACAGATACTTTACAAAAGAAGACATACAGGAGGCCAACAAACATATGAAAAAATGCTCATCATCACTGGTCATTAGAGAAATGCAAATCAAAACCACATTGAGATACCATCTCACACCAGTTAGAATGGTGATAATTAAAAAATCTGGAAACAACAGATGCTGGAGAGGATGTGGAGAAATAGGAACACTTTTACACTGTTGGTGGGAATGTAAATTAATTCAACCATTGTGGAAGACAGTGTGGCGATTCCTCAAGGACCTAAAAATAGAAATCCCATTTGACCCAGCAATCCCATTACTGGGTATATATCCAAAGGATTATAAATCATTCTACTATAAGGACACATGCACACGAATGTTCATAGCAGCACTGTTTACAATAGCAAAGACCTGGAACCAACCCAAATGCTCAACGATGATAGACTGGATAGGGAAAATGTGGTACATATACACCATGGAATATAATGCAGCCATCAAAAACGATGAGTTCACGTCCTTTGTAGGGACATGGATAAACCTGGAAACCATCATTCTCAGCAAACTGACACAAGAGCAGAAAATCAAACACCACATATTCTCACTCATAGGCAGGTGTTGAACAATGAGAACACATGGACACAGGGAGGGGAGCACTACACACTGGGGTCCATTGTGGGGAAATGTGGGAGGGATGGGGGGGTGGGGAGATGGGAAGAGATAGCATGGGGAGAAATGACAGATACAGGCAAGGGGACGGAAGGCAGAAAACCACACTGCCATGTGTGTACCTATGCAACAATCTTGCATGTTCTTCACATGTACCCCAAAACCTAAAATGCAATAAAAATAAAAAGACTTAACAGAAATAAATAAATAAATAAATAAATAAATATCTCTCATGCAGGAAAAAAAAAAAAAACAAGTTCCAGATGAACACAGTAATCAGAAAAATCCTTATAGGTCACATATGCCCCAATAATCATAATGCTTTACACTGGGACACTCTGGCATTAGTTGATTGAGCTATGGATGTAATCTAACTCAAAGGCACCTATTGCAAACTGGCCTACCTAGGAGCCTGACATGACTGCCACCTCAGCTGTACAGTCTACTTGGCTTCAAGTTCTGTCTCAGAGGCCCAAGGTAGAAAGGCCTAGTTGTCCTTGATATCAGTCTTGAATATTAAGGAAAGCTCTGCTATCCTTAGCTTCCCTTAATAACCATCTCTCTACATATACATCTGTCTACTAAGGGCTTACCTATAGTCTTCCTGAACCTACTATGATGAGTACTGCTTTGAGAGTCTCATAATTTGGGTTATAATTCTAGCTCTATTATTTATTAGCCTTAAGTCTATTACAGAACTTTTGTCTGAGCCTTATTATATTCTTTATAAAATATGTACTTTCCAGAGTAGCTTGTGAGGATTAAATGGGACTATATATAACAAATACTCATTAGAATCCTTCTTTTTCCTCCTTACGTTTACATACTCTCTGTAGATAACAGAAGTCTTAAATATACTCCCCATTCAGAGTAATCTCATTGCCTTTGGTTCTCAAAAGAATACCTTCAATTCTAATCTAATCTACCCCTAGTTTTCTGGAATTTGGCAACCACCAGACCCCTTGATAATTTTACAGATTTAAGTCCTAGGTTTCTCTAAGCTTTTCTCTTTCTAGATGGAATTCCTACTTTTAAAGAAATTTTTGGTTTTCAAGACATACTCCAATCTCAGTTACTTAAATAAAGCTACACACAGTAATTGCCAGCCTGTAAAGAGACCTCTGGTCCTTTATGGGAATTCTTTTCTTTTCCCTGGGTCTTTGTATTTAGAATATTTACTGTTTTACCAGAGAAAACAATGGATTAGAAAATAAAAAGGTTGGCTTATGAGTTACTTTTTAATGCTTTAAGAATTGGATTTGCAAAATAAATTACAGTGGAGCTATTGAGAAGCTGGGGAAAACCCAACACCCTCCAGGAGTTAAAAAAGCTCTGTCCCTTCTTGAATAATCTGATAAATAAATGTTTCCTACTGTATAACATCAGGAGACATTACAGTTAAACCATCCCCATAACTGCATTGAACTGATAACACATAGCTCTATAACAGGAAAAAAGTAATAAATATGGCTATAGAGCCCTATTTCCACCATCTCTTCTGGGGAAGATAACTTTTTATGCAAACTCATTTTTTATTCCCAACACATTGTCTTTCTTTCCCAAACAGGATATAAAATGATTTCGCAGGCACCTCTTGAGATGAGCAATGAGAAGAGCTTCCGTTTGCACAAAAGCCCATCCACCTCGTGAAAAACTCTAAAATTAGAAAGGCATTCTCTTTCATAAAAATGGAAGCAATGCTACTAACCCACTTTGCACAATTCTTCAAGGCAGGCATAACTACTTTTCCTCAGCCTCTTTGAGCTGTGACATTCTGTAAAATATATCAGGTTATCAAGCCTCTAATTGGCCCCTTAGAAAGACCATTTTCTCACTTTTAATGTTAGGGCTTTAGAATGACTCAGTCTTTTCAGGAGTTCCTTATCAGAAGGCAGTAGGTTCTGTTTCCTCAGCTTGTTTGCCTGCACAATGCCTGCTGTGTTTTTGGAAAACTGAGAATTCTCTTTCTTTTCTTTCTCTCTCTTTCTTTCTTTCTTTCTTCTTTCTTTCTTTCCTTCTTTTTTCCTTTTTTTTTTTTTTTTTTTTTTTTTGACAGTTTCACTTTTGTGGTGGAGGCTAGAAGGCAACGGTGCAATCTTGGCTCACTGCAACCTCCACCTTCTGGGTTCAAGTGATTCTCCTGCCTCAGCCTCCCAAGTAGCTGGGATTATAGGCACCCACCACCATGCCAGGCTAATTTTTGTATTTTTAGTAGAGACAGGGTTTCACCACGTTGGCCAGCCTGGTCTCAAACTTCTAACCTCAAGTGATCTGCCCTCCTCGGCCTCCCAAAGTGCTGGGATTACAGGTGTGAGCCACAGCATCCAGCTGCTCTTTACTCTTTCAACTGGGTCATTTTAAATTTCACACATGTATTTTAAGTTACATCCAAAAAATCTGGCTGGAGAGGCAGCACTGTGCAGTGAATAAAGGGCTGATCTAGGAGTCACAGAGTGGAGTTCTACTCTGATTCTTTTTGTTTACCTACCACACAACCATGGAGAGTAGTTTAACACACCTGAGTTGCCTCAACTATAAAATGAGAACAATGAAAACAACAACAACAAACAGCATTGCATCTACTTCACAGGGTAATTGTAAGGACCAAATAAGATGATGCAATAATAATGATTACATTTGCAAAGTATTTACAGTTTACAGAAAGCGCTTTCACATATATTAGTTCAAGTAATTCTGTAGGAGCACTTCGAAAATTATACAGGGCTATGTTAGGCATTGTGACAATTACATGCAGGAAATTTCTCTCAAATCAGCCAGGCCCACAAGCAGAGTAAACCTCTTTAACTGTTTACAGAATTTCTTCCAATTTATATATACACAACCCCATTGATTAAACTTTAATTCCTTCTAGTGTCATTTTTTCTTTTAATATATTTCTAGAAGGTAAAAACCATACCCTTCTATGAAAGAAAAACTATATTTAAATCTATCCATTAAAACAGCTCAGAATCTAACTAGCTCATTTATTTGTTTCATTTTATATATTTATTGTTTTATTTATTCAATTGTAGCATATAAGTAGGCTTTATGATATGATTTATTAAAAAGACTGTGCCAAAAATTGTAAACCCAACTCATTGCTTCTTAGGTAAGAATAATATTCCAGCCAGGCACAATGACTCACACCTGTAATCCCAGCACTTTGGGAGGCTGAGGCAGGAAGATCACCTGAGGTCAGGAGTTTGAGACCAGCCTGACCAACATGGAGAAACCCCATCTCTATTAAAAATACAAAAAATTAGCCGGGCATGGTGGCACATGCCTGTAATTCCAGCTACTCAGGAGGCTGAAGCAGGAGAATCACTTGAACATGGGGGCGGAGGTTGCAGTGAGCCTAGATAGCACCATGGCACTCCAGCCTGGGCAACAAGAGCAAGACTCCATCTCAAAATAATAATAATATTCATAATCATGGTAACAGTTTTATATCAATAAGCACATTTGAAAACTGCTGTGGTAGTCATTAGTGCTGTTCCACAAATACTTACATTTCTCCTCCTTCCCAGCATTATAGTGAGATTGCATTACATGCCTGACTCCCAAGCCCCACCCCTCAACACACACTTGTTACATATCTCCATGTGACTGGCTTTGGCCAACAATGCCTGAGTGGAAATGACATATGTCACTTGTCGGTGGAAGCTTTAAGAGCCAATAAGTAATACATCACAAGCTCTCTTCTTTCACTCTGTCAAGGTGACCAGCAATGCTAGTAATAGCATTTATTCTGTCAACCTGGATCCTGGAGTGATGATGACATCAGTAAGACCTTCAGGCAACCAAAAATATGTAGCAAGAACAAAAAATAAACCTTTGTTATTTTAAGCCATAGGTTTCAAGTTTGTTTGTTCCTGCAATGTAGTGGCCTATACTGAATAACATAGATTTAATGGTTATAAACTTGGACTCTAAAATCAAAAAATCATATTTACATCCCAGTTTAGATGTACAATCTTAAATAAGTTATGAATCTCGCTGAGCCTTAGTTTCCTCATTTATAAAGTGGGCAAAATCAGTACCTACTATATAGGGCTGTTTTGAGGATTAAATGAAGGAATGTACAGGCATATCTCATTTTTTTTTGTGCTTCACAAATACTGTGTTGGGTTTCTTTTTTTAATAGATTGAAAGTTTGTGGCAACCACACATAGAACAAGTCTATCAGGACCATTTTTCAAACAGCATGTGCTCGCTTCGTATCTCTGTGTCATGTTTTGGTAATTCTCACAATATTTCAAACTTTTCATATTAATAATTATTTTATGGTGATCTGTGATCAATGATCTTTGTTATTACTATTGTAATTGTTTTGGGATGCAATGAACCAAGTCTATATAAGCTGGTGAACTTAATTGATAAATGCTGTGTGTATTTTGACTGTTCCACCAACTGGCCATTCCCCCATTTCTTTCCCTCCCCTTGTCCATCCCTATTCCCTGAGACACAACAATATTGAAATTAAGCCAACTAATAATCCTACAATGGCCTCCAAGTGTTCAAGTGAAAGAGCTGCATATCTCTTACTTTAAATCAAAAGCGATAAATAATTAATATTAGGAGGAAGGCACGTGGAAAGTTGAGATAGGCCAAATGCTAGGTCTCTTGTACCAGTTAGTCAAGTTGCGAATGCAAAGGAAAAGTTCTTGAAGAAAATTAAAAGTGCTACTCCAGTGAACACACAAATGATAGGAACGCAAAGCAGCCTTATTGCTGATAGGGAGAAAGTATGAGTGGTCTGAATACAAAATAACCAGCCACAACATTCCCTTCAGCCAAAGCCAAATCTGGAGAAAGGCCCAAACTCTGTTCAGTTCTATGAAGGCTGAGAAAGGTGAGGAAGCTGCAGAAGAAATGTTGGAAGCCAGCAGAGGTTGGTCCATGATGATTGAGGAAAGAAGGCATATCCGTGATACAAACGTGCAAGGTGAAGTGGCAAATGCAGATATAAAAAGTGCAGCAAGTAATTCAGAAGATCTAGCTAAAATAATTGCTGAAGTTGGCTACACTACACAGAAGATTTTAAATATAGACAAAACAGCCTTTTATCGGAAGAACATGTCATCTAGGACTTTTTATAGCTAAAAAAGAAAAGTCAATGCCTGTCTTCAAAGCTTCAAAGGACAGGCTGAATCTCTTGTTAGGGGCTAATCCAGCTGGTGACTTTAAGCTGAAGCCAAGGTTCATTTAGCATTCTGAAAATCCTAGGGCCATTAAGAATTATGCTAAATCTGCCTGCGCTCTCTAAATGAAACAACAAAGCTGGGATGATGGTACATCTGTTTACGGCATGGTTTTCTGAATGTGTTAAGCCCACCGTTGAGGCCTACTGCTTAAAAAAAATAAAAAAAAAATTAAAAAAAAGATTCCTTTGAAAATATTACTGTTTATTGAGACATGCAGTTAGTCACCCAAGAGCTCTGATAGAGATTTACAAGGAGATTAATGTTGTTTTCCCACCTGGGAACACAACAGCTATTCTGCAGCCCATGGACCAAGGAGTAATTTCAATTTTCAAGTCTTATTATTTAAGAAATGCATTTCATTAGGCCATAGCTACCATAGATAGCGATTCCTCTGATGGATTTGGGCAAAGTCAATTGAAAACTTTCTGGGAAGGATTTGCCACTCTAGATGCCATTAAGAACATTTGTGAGTCATGGAAGGAGGTCAAAAAACCAACATTAACAGTCTGGAAGAGGTTTATTCCAACACCCCATGGATGAGTTCAAGATTTTACAGAGGAAAATAACCACATATGTGGTGGAAATAGCAAGGGAACCAGAATTAGAAGTGAAGCCTGAAGATCTGACTGAATTTCTGCAATCACCTGATCAAACTTGAATGAATAAGGAGTTGCTTTTTATGGATAAATAAAGAAAGTGGTTTCATGAGATGAAATGTACTCCTGATGAAGATGTTGTGAACACTGCTGAAATAACAAAACTTTTGGAATATTACATACATTTAGTTGATAAAGCAGCAGCAAGGTTTGAGGGGACTGACTTAAATTTCGAAGAAAAATTCTACTATGAGTAAAATGTTATCAGTCAGCATCTACAGAGAAAACTTTTGTGAAGAGTCAATCAGTATGGCAAACTTCATTCTTATTTGATTTTAATAAATTACCATAGCCACCCCAACCTTCAGCAACCACCGCACTGATCAGTCAGTGGTTGTCAACAATGAGGCAAGACCCTCTGCCAGCAAAATGATTACAACTTGCTGAAGGCCCAGATGATCATTAGCATTTTTTAGCAATAAGCATTTTTAAGTTAAGATATGTACATTTTTAGACATAATAATATTACATACGTAATGGACTACAGTATAGTGTAAACATAACTTTTCTATGCATGAAACCAAAAACTGTGTGTGACTTCCTTTACTGTGACATTCACTTTATTAAGGTGGTCTGGAACTCAACCCTCAATATCTCTGTGGTATGCCTATATATCTATGAAAAGTGTCTGGCACACAGTAAGTGCTCAGTCAATATTTACCATATGAGTCTCATATTAATCTTGTATGGTAAAAAATACTTATTACTCCTATAAAAAGATAGAAAAATAGAAACCAACAAAGAAAATTACTTGTACTATCCATATGATAACTGCATATTAGATATCCAGAAGAAATAAATGTTTCCTGGTGCTAAAGCTGAAAGAAAAATATTCTCTGTAGATTTTAATGCAGAGATTCTAACTAGAGAAGTAAAACTCCTCTCAGCCTACCATTCTGTGGCTCCTTTTCGTCAAAATTACCAGGAGTGCTTGATAACAATACATATTCCCCGGTAGTACCTTAGATCTTTAGTTTACAAACACTTCAGATAATTTTGCTGTGCAATGAGGCCTTGGAAAATGTTGATAAAATAAATCAAAGAAGACCTAAAGACATAAAATTTTCTTGGATGTAAAGACTCCACAAAAAATCTTTAGATTAAAGAGTGTTTAGAGGTTTAATGCTCTCCTAAGTAATAAATTTAATGAAATCCCATTAGGACTTTTATAGGTACAGACAAGCAGATTCTAAAATTATGTGGAAAGGTAAAGGACTAAAGTAGCCAAAGGTATTTTGGAGAAAAAAACAAATTTAGAAGACTCATACAACCCAAATCTAAGACACGCTATAAAACTAAAATATTAAGATAGATTGATATTGGCAAAAAGAAAAATACAGAGATCAATAAAACAGAATAGATAATCCAGAATTCGATTCATATGCCTATGGTAAATTGATTTAAACAAAGGTGAAGATACCTTATAATAGGAACAATATTGTCTTTTCAAAATAATGGTGCTGACAGAATCTCAGAGATATTTGTATTCCTATGTTCATAGCAGAATCACTTGCAAGAGCTGAAAGGGAGAAGCAACCCATGTGTCTAATGACAGAAGAATGGATAAATAAAATGTGATCTATGCATACAATGTTATTTTAAGGGTGAATATTATTCAGCCTCAAAAGGACGGAAATTCTGACACATGCTGCAATATGGATGAACCTTGAGGACATTATATTAAGTAAAATAAGCCAGTCAAAAAAATACAAATGTTGTATAATTCCACTTATAAGAGGTATCTAAAGAAACCAAATTCATAGAAACAGAAAGCGGAATGGTGGTTGCCAAGAGCTGGTAGACAGAGCAAATGGAGAGTTGTTGTTTTAAGGGAATAGAATTTCAGTTTCGCAAGATGAAAAAGTTCTAGAAATTGATCACACAATAATGTAAATATAATTAATACTAGTGGACTGTATACTTAGATGGAGGCAGCAAACCACATTGCCATGTGTATACCTATGCAACAATCCCGCATGATCTGCACATGTACCCCAGAACCTAAAGTACAATAATAAGAAAAAGAATATCCATACTCAGAAAAACTGGTTTTCTGAGAAAGAAATGGTTAAAACAGTAAATGTTATATTATATGTTTTTGCCACCATGAAGGTTTTTTAATAAAAATAAATGGTGCCAGAAAAACTACAGAGAAAGTAAATTAGCAGTTTCCTAGAGCAGGTTTCAGGGTCAATGGAGATAACGGTAAATATATAGAGATGTGATCATGTTGGGGTGATAAAAAAGGTTCTAAAGCTGGTTTATGGTGATGGCTGCAGAACTTGGTAAATTTGGTTCTAAAATATCATTGAATTATATGCTTTAAAAGAGGGAATTATACGATATGCAAAATATGCCTCAATAAAGTTGTTAAAATTATTCAGGGACACTATTCCTAAGTAATTTTATATCTGTTTTTGTTATTATAAATTGTTCTTAGATAGGATACAAAAAGCACAATCTATAAAATAAAGTCTACTTTATCAAATTTAAAGCTGATGGAAGGGTGTTTGGCAAAACACACTGTTAAGAGAATAAAATGATAAGCTACAAACTAAGACAAAAAGTGCAAATCACATATCTGACAAAAGACTTAGATACAAAATCTATAAAGAACTCTCAAATCTCAATTGTAAGAAAAACAATCTGATACAAAAATGTGCAAAAGGCTTGCCCAGATAATTCATTGAAGATGAATGGCAAAAGGCTTGATTAATTAAAATAAAACGATATTCAACATTATTAGCCATTAGGGAAATTCAAATTGAAACCATGATGAGATACCACTATTATCTATTAGACTAGCTAAAATAAAATGTGCTGACAATAGCAAGTGTCATGAGGATATGGAGCAACTACAATACTCATATACCACTTATGAGAATGCAAAATGGTACAGCTACTCTGGAAAACGAGTTGGCCATTTCTTGTACAGTTCAACATACACTTACCATGTGAACCAGCAATCCAACTCCTAAGATTTTTCATGGAGAAAAGAAAATTGTTTTTCACACAAAAGTCTGCACATGAATATTTACAGAGGCTCTGTTGATAATTGCCAAAAATCAAAAGCAATCCAAATGACCATTAACAGATTAAGGGATAAACAAACAGTGGTACATCCATACAGTGGAATACTACCCAGCATTGAAAAGGAATGGACATGTAACAACCTGGACAAATCTCCAAAGAATTTTGCTAAGTGAAAGGGACCAATCATGAAAGGTTACATAATGTATGATTCCACAAATACAACTTTCTGGGAAAGACAAAACACTGATGGAAAACTGGCAGAGGGTGTAAGAGTAAAAGTCTGGCATGACAGTTTTCTAGGGAGATGAAACTGTTTTGTATCCTCATTGTGGTGGTAGTTTCATGAACCTGTACATGTATTAAAACTCACACTAGTGTACACCAAAAAAAAGCACCTTTGTCAAATAATTATTTTATTTTTTATTTCAGTAGTTTCTGTGTGTGTGTGTGTGAATGGGTGGTGGTTACATGGATAAGTTCTTGAGTGGTGATTTCTGAGATTTTGGCACACCCATCACCTGAGCAGTGTACACTGTACCCAATATGTTGCCTTTTATTCTTCGTCCGCATCCCACCCTTCCCTCCAAGTCCCAAAGACCATCGTGTCATCCTTATGCCTTCATGTCATCATAGCTTAGCTCCCACTTATAAGTGAGAACATACGATGCTTGGTTTTCCATTCATGAGTTACTTCACTTAGAATAATGGCTTCCAACTCTATTCAGGTTGCTGCAAATGTTATTATGTTGTTCGTGTCTATGGCTGACTAGTATTCCATGGTGTATATATGGGAGATGAAACTGTTTTGTATCCTCATTGTGGTGGTAGCTGAACCACCACATTTGGTGGACATTTGGGCTATTTCCATATTTTTGCAATTGTGGACATTAGGACTAGTTCCATATTTTTGCAATTGTGAATTGTGCTGTTATAAACATATATATACAAGTGTCTTTTTCATATGACTTCTTTTCCTTTGGGTGGATATCTAGCAGTGGGATTGCTGGATCAAAGGATAGATCTACTTTTAGTTCTTTAAGAAATCTCTACACTGTTTTCCATAGCGGTCATACTAGTTTATATTTTCACCAGCAGTGTAAAAGTTTTTCCTTTTCACAACATCCACACCAATATCTCTTATTTTTTGATTTGTTAATTATGGCCATTCTTGCAGGAGTAAGGTGGTATTGTACTGTGGTTTTGATTTTCATTTCCCTGATAATTAGTGATGTTGAGCATATTTTCATGTTTGTTGGCCCATTTGTATATTTTGTTTTGAAATTGTCTATTCACGTCCTTAGCCCACTTTTTGACAGGATAATTTGTTTTTTTCTTACTGATTTGTTTGAGTCTCTTGTAGATTCTGGATAGTAGTTCTTTGTCAGATGCATAGTTAGCAAATATTATCTCCCATTCTCTGTTTATTCTGCTGATTATTTCTTCTGTGCAGAAGCTTTTTAGTTTAATTAAATACCATCTATTTATCTTCGTTTTTGTTGCACTTGCTTTTGAGTTGTTGTTCATGAAGTCTTTGCCTAAGCCAATGTCTAGAAGGATTTTTCTGATGTTATCTTCTGTAATTTTTTTGTACTTTCCTCCTTTCACACTTTGTGCACTCAGGTTTTTTTCTTTTGGCTGTCTCATGGAATTTGAAGCAGCAAGCCACTTCTTTCAAAGGGTCTGTGAATTCTTTCAATTTTCCTAGTACGTTTCTGAAGTAGTAGTTCTTAGAGCAAATGTTTACAATGTCAGTCCCCACACGCTGTTCTGTTCATCAAAGTGAGAGCTGCAAGTTAGTCCTGCCTCCCATCTGACATTTATTTTCCTAATTCAATAATTTTATTTTATAAATACAACTAAACATATATCCAAATTCAGAATCTATAAGGAACTTACCAAGTCAAAAAGGAGAAAAACAATCTCATTAAAAAGTAGGCAAAGGACATGAACAGATACTTCTTAAAAGAAGACATACAAGAGGCCATCAAGCATATGAAAAAATGCTCAACATCACCAATCATCAGAGAAATAGAAATCAGAACTGCAATGAGAGACCATGCCATAGCAGTCAGAATGGCTATTGTTTAAAGTCAGAAAATAACAGAAGTTGGTGTAGCTCCAGAGAAAAGGGAACAATTATATACTATTGGTGGGAATGCCAATTAGTTCAGCCACAGTGGAAAGCAGTTTGGAGTTTTCTCAAAGGACTAAAAGTAGAACTACATTCAACCCAGCAATCCTATTATTAGGTATATACCCAAAGGAAAATAAATCATTCTACCAAAACAACACCTGAACTATTGCAGCACTAGTCCCAAGAGCAAAGACATGGAATCAGCCTACTTGCCCATTAATGGTGAATTAGATAAAGAAAATGTGATACACGACTCAAACACACACCATGGAATACTATTCAGCCAGAAAAAGGAACGAAATCATATCCTTTGCAGCAACATGGATGCAGCTGGAGAAATTATCCTAAGCAAACCATCGAAGAAACAGTGAACCAAGTATCTCGTGTTCTCACTTATAAGTGGGAGCTAAACATTAAGCACACACGGACATAAAGATAGGACCAATAGACACTAGAGACTCCAAAAGGAGGGAGGAAGGAAGAGGGGAAAGAGCTGAAAAACTTCTTATTGGGTACTTTTGTTTACTCTCTGGGTGATAGATGAGTGGAAGTGCAAGCCTTAGCATCATGAAATATATGCTGGTAACATATATTATACCATATAACCTGCACAAGTACTCCTGAATCAAAAAATAATGATTTAAATAAATAATACATAATAAAATAAATCCTGGTTTAGTATTTACTTCATTAGGATAGTCAATTTTATGTTATATGTTATGTTTTTACCACAATAAATATCAATCAACCAATAAAGCATGGTTCAATCATTTGCCAGATCTCTGATCTTAGGCAACTTCTTCTCTCTCACTTCACCTATTTGTAAAGTGTGAGTAATAAAACTATGTGCCTCATAGGCTTATCATGAGAATTAAATGAGAACTTTACATAAAATGCTTGACATATAGTAAAGTCTCAATAAATATTAGCTACTTCAATTTTTTACCCTATAGATACTAACTTTTCTCCCACTGAATCCATCCTGAACAAGTCCTTGAGATTATTTTTCTGAGTCTCCACTTTATTTTTCTAGCTCTTCATAATATGTAAAACATATTATAATAAAACACTGTTTTATTACTCACACTTTACACATAGGTAAAGTGAGAACAAGTTGCCTAAGATCAGAGATCTGGCAAATGATTGAACCATGCTTCATTGGTTGATTGATATTTATTGTGGTAAAAACATAACATATAACATAAAATTGACTATCCTAATCAAGTAAATACTGAACCAGGATTTATTTTATTATTTATTATTTATTTACATTCAGCAGTAAAACATATGAGCCTCTAAGAGTAGCCCAGATTGACTCCATCGATCAACTTCTATCCTTAGGCACAGACAACAGCCCATACTGGACAAAAATTTGCTATACTTTCAGGATCTTATGTTTGGACTACTTTCTACTATTATTGGGAGAGAGCCCTTTATATGAGGCAGTCCTATCACGATTCCTGCATACTGTATCTCATGTGTACTCCCTTCTCCCTGTAAGTCACCACTGAGGTCACATTACAGACTTAGAGTGGGATTCCAGATTCCCCAGAGGAAAATATTGAGAGGTGAGAGGGAAAACCAATAAGAAGGTATGAAATGAACTGACATATGTTGCCAAGTTCACAGTTGACCAAGGACAAACTATCTTTTCCCATTTTTGTTTAGCAATACCTCCTAACTACCCAAATTGCAAGATAGAAGATCTTACCTTAATTCTACCCCAGCACGTAGAAAACATTTAAAAAATTAGAACACTGGGTGAGGTAATTAAGTTTGATAACAGATACAGCATTTCTACAGGCCATAGCTTCAAAAAATAGTTCTGTTCAATAAATTATTATTTCTTCTGCTTAGCACATTGTGCCCCCCGCCCTACTTGCAAAAACACATTTCGGAAGCTGTTTGGTATATAATGTTCCACTGAGAAACAAGGTACACATAATACAAGGCCCCCAACAATAACTCCCAGAGCATATAGTTGTCTACATCAGAACCCATCATAGAGGAAAAACAAATCCATCTCCCACCCCCTCATGATCAAACTGGAGCTTCAGCCCACACAGATCTGTCACTCTGAGAAGGCTCCCCAGTCACAGCATCATCTTTGCCAAGAGAGAAGAGAAAATTGCATCTCCGAGCTACACAAAGTTAACTTTTCTATTCTAGCCTGTGTTTTAGCAGCACTGCCTTCTTAGAACAATTATCTCAAAAGTACAAACTTAGTTTTCGTTTGGAGTTGAAGCCTGACTTGAGAAAGGGATCTCCTAGGCTACGTTCACACCATAGCCTAAAATCATGCTGCAAAAGAACCAACTGTGGAATTGGGGGAACTTATGTGAAATAATCTGGCATCACTAAGAAACCCTGCTTTGACAGGCCCCCCTGAACTTGTCACCTGAAATGGAGAAAAATACTCTTTGAAAAAGAATTAAATATGGGGTTTCCATCATGCCATTCTGCCATCCCAAAATATCAGCACCAATGCTGACTCATACACACTCTGCATTCAAAGTCTTACCCACTCTTAAAGGCTCAGTTCAGATGTCATCATTTTTAGGAAGTTTCTTCAACTAATTCTGCTCATATCTCATTTTCTGTTCCAAACTTCCTAGCATAGATTTATAATTGTATTGTACACTGCTCAGTCAATATAAAACAATATATCTTCCCAACTAGATGGTAGGCTCAAGAGCAAAGTGTTTGTTTATAACATCCCTGTTACGCAGTAGGTGTTTCAAAGTACTTGCTACTCAACTATAAGATGTTAAAGTGCTAAGGACCCTCACTCCCACTGAGTCACATTAAACTACTTCAGTGTTGAGAAAGCATCTACCAATCATTTATATGATCTTTAAAGCTACCATATAAATACTAAATGTTTGCTGCTGCCATATGAATATTAAATGTTTCAAAATACTGTCACAAGCATTTGAGTTAAGAGATTCATGTGCTCACAGGGAGACTGAAGCTCATACAGTGGAGCTCACTGGACAACTTTAAAAGAGATCTGTGCTGGAGAGGGGCCAGGCAGTGGGTTGTAAAACTTGCCTTCTTCCTTATATCTGTCATCTTTCACTGCTCAGATTCATGAATTAAATAATTTACAAATAACACAGTCCAACGCCCTGTATTTTTTCAGGTCAGATTTTTTTTCCAACAGACTGAAGGTGGGTGTCGCCTTATATTCTTGGGAAGAAAAGTTACTAGTGCCACAAATCCATCTGCAGTTCCTGCTGTGTCACTTCCAGGACTCTAAGTAAAAGAACTAGAGAGACAGAGCAAGATGCCTGGACTTGGAGAGCCAAAATAGATCTGGATATACAAGGTAAGGTACAGTTCTAAGGCAAGAGAGATTACTGGAAACAGATGGGCACAGTGGATCTAAGGCACGAAAAATAACTGGAGGTCAGAAGAAAGCAGAGGATAGAAATCAGACAAGCTATAAGGAGTCTAGATGCACATGGATAGCAGACAGCAAGGCAAGGATCGGGATTGTAAAATTAAAATACAATGGGTATGGAAGCAATCAGAATCCTAGTTATGCCACCTACTACTGTGTGACCTTTGACAGGTCACATCACCACTGGCTAAATTCTTTTCACTTATAAAACATGAACAATTAAATCTATTTCACTGCTTACTTTGCAGTATAGTAATAGGGCACAAAGGAGGTAATCAAATTTGAAAATGCCTTGTAAACTTAAAATCACTGTTCAAATGTGAGTGATTACTATTACTAAATCATACATATGGACAAAGATCAGAAGTGTGTAGCACTAACAACAACAACAACAAAAAAGGCATGCTGGGTAATGAATCCATAACCTGCACCAGAGACACCTAAATGAACAAACAGATCATAACAGGAGAGAGAACAAAGTAGCAGCAACAAAAAAGCCATGAAATTTCATTACAACTACTGGAAGTCTTATACAAACTATGGCAGAACACAAACAGAAAAAGCAAGACACTTTCCTCTCTCTTAATATAATGAAATTAAATAAATATAATGTATTTATTGAGCACCTACTGTGGACCTGCATGGGATTGCGGGGGAGCTGGGGGGAGCAATGGGGGAGTAGGCTTACTTCCCTGTTTCTTTTGTCAGTGAGTGGCACACCACCCGCCCAGAGGTCCCAACCACAAACCTGAGATTTATCAGACATCTTTTCCCTGCTGTTGATCCTTCCTATCCAGTCAATCACTAAGTCCTGTCATGTTTGACTCCCTATATTTCTAAAATCTGTGTTTCCTCTCAATTTCTACTGCCATGGTATTCCGTCTTATCTGTCCCTCATTATTTCAGCCTTCTAATTGACCTCCATGTTATCAGAGTAATCTTTTAAAATCACAAATCAGATCAAGTAACTCCTCTGTATAAAATTCCACAATGGCTCACCTTTGCCTACAGCCCAAGGTTCAATATTCTTAACATAACAAGTCCCTTCATAATCCAATTCCAGATATCTCTCCAGTGCTATCTCTCACTAGTTACACCACCCGCCTCAGCCCAACTGCTTTCCAGTTGTATGAAACCACTTAAAGTTTCTCCAATGTTTCATACTTTTTCGAGCTCCTATTACCTTCCTTCTGATTCTCTCACTGTTTGGAATACACCTGTTTCTTTCCAAGTAAATGTGGATTAGGCTTTGAAAACAAAGCTCAGTCAATCATCATCTCCTTTATGAAGCCATTCCTGCCTCCTTCAAGTAGAACTGTCCCCAACTCCTTTCTTTGTGCTTTCTTTGTACCCTATTTTGACTTTTATTATAGTGCCTAGTACATTAATTCACCTATATGTTTATGCGTTTCTCTCCCCTACTAGGCCAGGTACTCCTTAAGGGCAGGGACCATGTCCTATTCATCTTCGTATTATTTATCTTTATAGTATCAGTACCTAGCACAAGATCTAATGTAAAAGTGTTCAGTAAATGTTTGTTGAATAGATGAATGAATAAAGCAATCACTAGGAGAAAAATTATAATACATGGACTAAGTCTCAAAGAATTGGCCCTTTAATTAAAAGAAGATAGCACAAGTTAGTATAATATAATAAATGAAGGTTAAATTGTGTGCTGCAGACAATAGATGCTGTAGGAGAAGAGAAAAAACAATTTGAATTTCCTAATTAGAGAAGAAACCATGGAGGAAAGGAGACTTAAACTGGGCCTCAAATAACTCATAGAACTTGAAGAGTTGGAAGCCTGTCTCTGTGTATCTGTATATGAGGATGTATAAGGAGGTAGGGAATGGGAAAGTTGCAGAAAGACTTTAAGAAGGAGAAGTGAACCTCAGGAACAAAATGAGCTTCTTCTTAAGATTCAGAGGGATCATCTCATCCCCCAAATAAGCATCTTTCCAGTTAATAAGGTAGCATGCTCTTTGCTTTCTAAAAATGGAGAAATTAAATTATCTGGTATGGAAAGGCAACCTCAGAAGCACTTGGCACACAGATTGAATATGTAGCCACAATCCTGGCAGGAGATAAATCAAACACAGAATGGCTCTGACAAAGCTCAGAACATGCAATGAAAACTGAGCAGGACAGGACCTGGATTCTAGCCATTAACTAGTGAGTCAAGGTCTCCGAAGGGCTGCTGCAAGCAGGATTCTACATCAAAGAGGAATAAACAGTACTTTTAAAAGAGAATATCACCTTCAGAAACAAATCATCTTTCCCTCAGAAAAAACAGTAGCAATGGGAGGCATTAAAAAAGCACTTCAATATACAAGTGCGACAAACAGATGGCAGATTTGCAGAGGCTGACACAGTTGCTCCTGAAGGTTCAAAAACTGGGAAGTGTTTGGAGAACTGAGTCATTCTCATTTGCAATACCATGACACTCACATGATATTAGTATAATTGGTTTAATGTTGAAAAGCTCATGCAATCAATTTGATTTTCCTCCATTTCTATCATACTAATACATAGATTTTAATTGGTGTTTTTTGCTGACGTGACAAATTGTCATGATACCATGCAACCTATCAATCAAGTCAAATTCATCTTTTAAAGATTCGTTTTCTCCCTCTGCAAAGTAAATATGAAATGTTCCTAGGTCATGTCATTGGCACTCTAGAAGAGCACCTGGCCTTCCTACACCTTGCTCCTTGGAGTCCTGGTCAGAGAAAAAATCAAGACCTGAGTGGAATATACAGAAAGCAATGATTTGGGATGTGTATAGCATTGGAGATTCTGCCTAGTTCTTCTAGAGAATTGATACAGATAATGACAATAATAGATAATATAGAGATAGAAGAAGAGAAGCAGAGGGTGACATGTGGAGAAAGATTGATTCTGTGTGGCAATTAATTTGAAGATATATCAAATTGTCACACATGTTTCATCTTGGCCAGGTTGTGAATTTGAACTTAACATTCTGCCTACAGATGTTTGGATATCTAACTATCCTTCTCCTCTCCAGTGCAGACTTGAGAAGCTCACGTAGCTTCTGACAGAATGCAGGCACCCAAGAACAGACAGCTTTTCCCCTACTTGGTCTCTTTTTTTTTTTTTTTTCTGAATACCCTGTCAATATGAATCATACCATTGTCCTGTAAAACTTAATATCGATACTTAGGCTGGGATCTCCCAAAATTTTTGAAAAAGATATGTAAGCAAGCCCCAAAATGCATGCAGTTCTTCATTTACAAGAATTCATGGTCCCAGGTTCTAACGTCCTGACCTTAACAGGCACAGATGTGAAACAGCTCCCTACTTTCCCCTGTTCTGTTCTCTCTTGCTTTGGCAAGGTTGGATCCATTGAAGGCAGAAAGTAAGTTCCTTTATATCATAGACAACCTCATTGCTGTCACTCAACAAGACTCACATTACCTTACAGTAGGAAGTATCTGTAGAAAGGTTATCACCTGGTAATATTTGCTTAGTTATTTCTGATTGAAAAGTGAACTCAAATGTTCTTCTCCTCAGGAAAACCTCTCAGACTAAATCTCTCATTAAATAATTTTAAAATCTTAAGTCCTCTTTTTTCACTCAACACATTTGTTATTGTGTGAGTACTGTCTAATAGAATTTCCTGTGATAAAGTTAACATTCTATATCTGTGCTTCACAGTACAGTGGCCACTACTCACAGGCGGCTATTGAGCACTTGAAATGTAGTATAAGGAAAGGACATAGAACACCGTATTTTCTTTGCTCAGATGGTCCTTGGAAACCATTTCATCCAGCATTTCTGTTTTATACATAAGGAGGTGAAACTCACAGAGTGAACATGACACTTTTCAAGGATCACTAGTAATAGAACTTTGGAACCAGGACTCTAGATTCAGAGGCATGTGTCAGTATAGTGAAAATTACATAAAGTTGGAAGTCAGAGAAATCTCAATTTAAATACTAGGGTTTCTTTTTAGTAGCTGAAGTCACTTAAGCTCTCTGGTCCTCATTTTTCTCATGTGTAATATGGGGCTAATCGTGATACATCTCACATGGTTATTGTAAGGATAAAATAAAAAAAACATATATAAAATACCTAGCTTTGTTCTAGATATACAGGTCAAGTTCAAAAAACAGTTTTCTTCTCTTCATTACCTGGTATCGTATTCTTTTCACTTAGTCATGCCATATTCATATCTGCTTCATGACAGCAACCATAATTATATTTTTATGAAATGAGTTAGAGACAAATTTGATCACTAGAATTTCTCTCAAGAATAACAATGTCTTGGACTGGAAGACTGCTTTGTTAAGTGTTTAAAGTGGAAGGATAGAAAGTAACCTTTTTCAATCACCCCCTCCAAAAAAAATCTATGTAACAATATGGCACTAAGTCTTAAGATGGTGATATAGTTTGGATTTGTGTCCCCACCAAATCTCTTGTCAAATTGGAAGCTCTTGGATCATGGTGGTAAATTTCTCATTAATGGTTTAGCAACATCACCTTGGTACTGCCCTTGTGATAGTGAGGGAGGTGTCGTGAAAGCTGGTCGTTTAAAAGTGTCTGACACCTCCCCACTCCCTGTCTATCTTGCTCCTGCTCCAGCTATGTAAGAAGCCTATTCCCCTTTGCCTTCTGCCATAATTGTAAGCTCCCTGAAGCCTCCCTAGAAGCTGATGTTGCTATGCTTTCTGTACATCCTTCAGAACTGTAAGCCAATTAAACCTCTTTTCTTTATAAATTACCCAGTCTCAGGTATTTTTTATAGCAATACAAGAATTAACCAATACATAAAATTACTACCAGGAGTGAACCATTGCTGTAAAGATACCTGAAAATGTGGAAGCGACTTTGGAATTGAGTAACAGGAAGAGGTTGGAAGAGTTTGGAGGGCTCAGAAGAGGACAGCAAGATGAGGGAAGGTTTGTAACTTCCTAGAGACTGGTTGAATGATGGCGACCAAAATGCTAATAGTGATATGGACAGTGAAGGCCAGGCTCATAAGGTAACTAATGGAAATGAGAAATTTTGGGGAAACTGGAGCAAGGATCACTTTTGTTATGCCTTAACAAGAACTTGGTTATATTGTGCCCTTGCCCTAGGAGTCTGTGGAATTTTGAACTTGAGAGCAATGATTTAAGGTATATGGCAGAATAAATATGTAAGTAGCAAAGCAATCAAAATATTATCTGGCTGCTTCTAATAACCCATGCTCATATGCATGAGCAAAGAAATGATCTAAAGCTGGAACCTATATTTAAAGGGGAAGCAGAGCATAAAAGTTTGGCAAATTTTTTTTTGTAGCCTGGCCATGTGGTAAAAAAGAAAAGCCCATTTTCTGGTGAGAAAATTGAGCAGACTGCAGAAAGTTTCAAAAAGAAGCCAAGTGCTAATAGCCATGAAAATGGGGAAGATGCCTCAAAGGCACTTCAGATATACTCACAGCAGCCCCTCCCATCATAGTCTGGGAGACTTTGGAAGGAAGAATTGTTTACTGGACCAGAGCCAGGGCCCGGCTGCCTGCACAGCCTCTGGACACCCCTCACTGCATCCCAGCCACTTTAGCTCCAGCTATGGCTCAAAGGGTCCTAGGTATAGTTCAGGCTGCTGCTTCAGAGGGTACAACCCTAAGCATTGGCAGCTTCCATATGGTGTTAAGCATGCCAGTGTACAGAGGGCAAGAATTGAAGCTTGGGAGTCCCAACCTTGATATAAGAAGATGTATGGAAAAGCCATAAGGTCCAGGCAGAAGCCTACTACAGGGGAAGAGCCCCTCCACTAGGGCAATCAGAGGGGAAATGTGGGGTGGAGCCCCCACACAGAGTCCCCACTGGGGCATTGCCTAGTAGAGCTGTGAGAAGAGGGCCACTGTTCTCCAGACACCAGAATAATAGATCCACCGGCAGCTCGCACCCTTAGCCTGGAAAAGCCACAGGCACTCAACATCAACTTATGAAAGCAGCTTTGGGGCCTCAACCCTGAAAAACCACAGGGGCAGATCTTCCCAATGCCTTGGGAGCCCACCCCTTGCACCAGTGTGCCCTAGATATGGGATATAGCATCAAAGGAGAATATTTTGGAGTTGTAAGATTTAATGATTGCCCTGCTTGGTTTCAAACCTACATGGGATCTCCAGTCCCTTTATTTCCACCAATTTCTCCCTTTGGAATGAGAATTTTTACCCAATATCTATATCTCCATTTTATCTTGGAAATAGCTAACTTGTTTTGTTTTATTTTATCAGGCTCATAGGTCAGGGGTGGGGAGCCTTGCCTTTTCTCACGTGGGACTTTGAACTTTTGAGTTAGTGCTGGAATGAGTTAAGACTTGGAGGGACTGTTAGGAAGACATGATTGTATTTTGCAATGTGTGGATATGAGATTTGGGAGGGTCCAGGGGCAGAATAATACAGTTTGGATATTTATCCCTGTCCAAATCATATGTCAAATTATAATCTCCAATGTTGGAGATGGGGTCTGGTGGAAAATGATTGGATCATGGGGCTGGATTTCTTATGAATGGTTTAGCACCATCCACTTAGTACTGTCCTTGTAATAGTTAGTTCTCTTAAATGACAAGTGAGATCTTGTCTAAAAGCATGTGGCACCTTCCCCCTCTCTCTCTTGCTCCTGCTCTTGCCGTGTAAAATGGCTGCTCCCTTTTTATGCCATGATTGGAAACTTCTTGAGGTCTCCCTAGAAGCAGATATTTCTATGCTTCTTGTGCAGGCTGCAGAACCATGAGCCAATTAATACTCATTTCTTCATAAATTACCCAGTCTCAGATATTTCTTTATAGCCATGTTATAATGGACTAATACAGATGGACAGTAGTTGCTGTGAATGAGATGAGGGAAGAAAACTGTTTTGATCTTAAAACAGAAATGTGAAAGAATTGGCAAGACAGAAACTGGGTTTTGTTGACAGGCTAGTGAAATTCCACATGGTAAACAATACATTTGTATGGTTTAAGCCTCTAAGTCTGTGGTAATTTATTAAAGCAGCAATAGAAAATCAATATAATGTAGCAGGAAAAGTGATAAGGGGAAGATGGGAAAGAGAGAGAAAGAAAGAGAGAGAAAAAAAAAACCAACGGAATTGAGGTAATTTATATGCTAAGGCAAACTTTGTCTATTTCACCATTTTGCCCAATAGGTAAAATTAGTAGACACTAATTTAATATTAAATAAATAAATATTAAAATGGAATATTAAATATTCTCTTCTCTCCTTTTATACAATTAGCCTTGGGTGAGTTTTGTAATATTCAAGACCTACATGAGTAAATCATTCATTTTATAATGCTGCAATAGCTCATCTGATCCCTATGACAGGTTTAAAGTTCCCTCCTTCCCAGTACATCTCTCTGGAAAGGAGCAACATTTGAAAAACAAAACTTCAAAATCAGTAAGTAAGGGAAAAGAGCCTAAAATAAAATGTTTTCCATCCAGGCAATTTGCCTCTGGGTAGAACATCTCTTCCTGCATGACCAAAGATGATCTTGCCAGTGATTTGCACAAGCATGAAATTCCATTTACTCTGCATTTATTTCTCTATTACTTGATTCCATGGAGAAAGAAGAGTATCAACCAATTACAGAAGAAGCTGACTCTAAAAGGGTTTTTCCCAGTCGACAATCAGATTTTCAGGGTCAGTACTTCAACTGTGAATGCATATGTGCTATCTCAGAGAGAAACCCTGAGCTAGGCTCTCACATAGCATAGATTCTGACAATATCGTTATTCTGACAGCTCTACAATTTTCAGAATTTCTTCATCACTGTAGTAAGAGCAATGTCTTATCAATCTGTAAATCAACAGCCCAAAAAGGGGTTTCTCCTCAACTGAATGTTAAGCAATTGAATGTTAAACAAATCTTAAACGTTAAACAAATTTCAAGCTAAAGAGGCTTAAGATTTTCATTAACACATTGTCTCTCACAAAAATGAATTCAGTTTCTCCCAAGACCTCAGAAACTAATGTCCACAGCAGGGAATTTATGAATTTATAAAGTAAGGATCAGTTGATAGTTACAATGGAAAGGGAAATTGTGTGTTAGCTTATATAAGAATCTATAAGTTAACTTCACATAAGACCAATCTTATACAGAGTGTTTACCCTTAGATAAAGATTCCTTTTGTCTCAGGGCATTGTGGTTCTATGACTATTTCACATAGTACCATTAGCACCATCAAAACAAGATTAAATTTGCAAGTACACTTCTTCAGTAGATTGTGAAATCATCTAGCCAGGATAATATCCCTTTCCCTTTTATTCCTGTAGTCAAACCCTCTTTCTTATGGAAAATCCATTTTGTGAGGTTTAAGTGAAACCAACCATCAGACACTCCTCATTCCCTAGACCACTCAAGTTGCCTTGTGACCAATCCTACCCCATCTTGTCTATTTTCCACAGCAATTTAAAAAATCCCTTAAAGGGGTGAACTCTTTCCTTCTGAAAAGTCTAAACATTGCTATTTCTTAAAAGCAGTATTTTCTTCATTGTCTTCAAGAATGCCCTATTAAAAATTAAATGCTTCCTCTCAGTTTTGCTGTAAACCTAAAACCGCCCCAAAGAAAATGTCTATTAAATTGTTTTTTAATAAAAAAGCAAGTACCCTTGAGAGAAGACATTAATAACTGAATGAAGGGGAGTGTGAAAGTAAATAAAATCACTTTTCAAAATTACAGCTAGCTGAAATCTGGGTCTCAAAGGCGTGAGACTCAGAGTAGATAAATTCTGACAGGAGAGTAAGTACAAGGAACAATCTAGACTCAAGGGCACAGAGGAGTAGTTCTCAAATCTGGCTACACTAAAGTATCACCAAGTGCCAGGTGCATACTAAACACACACATCCTTGAGCCCTACCACCAGATTCTAACTCAGTGGTTCTCAGATTGAACCCAAGTAACTGCATTGTTGAAAAAAGCAATTGTCCCAGATGCATCAGGGACATAGCCATGTTTGAAGCCACTACCAGAGGACATCACCTAGAGAAGGCAGGAAGAAGTAGTACCACTTACATGTAGGGGACAAAATGAAGGTTCTGCTTTCAGGTTGTCCAAAAAGAGAAAGCAGCAACTTTATAGACCCAAAGACAAATTATATACTTGGAATTTCACTGAACTTGGACCAGATTGCAGATGTCAGTGAATGAAAGTACATTGATTTAGTCTTATGTGCTAAATAAGTTCCCTGATTTAGCCAATTTCGATTCAATAGATATTCATTTGGCACATACTATCTAAAAGGCCTTGAGATGGATGCTATGATGGATATAAAGAGAAATAAGGCCTGCCTTCCAGGGACTCACAATTCACTAAAAGAGATCGACATTTACTCCAGTAAATCAAACCAGATTTTGTTAAGTGCTCTAATACAGGTACAACAAATCTGTTATGAGAAAATAAGGGGCAAAGTGATTTATTCCAATTGGAGGCTTCTTGGGAGGCCTTATGGTGTGGTCCTTAGTTGATAAATTTCTTTGAAGGTAGGCAAAATGAGGTATACCTGGCAAAAAGAGAAGGAATAAGCAAAGGCATGAAGGTAGAACAGAACTAGACCTGTATATGAAAGGCAAACTTCTCCCCACTCAGTTTGTGTTTAGAGCATCTTACAATATTGTAATTTGTGGATTATAATTCCATCAATGGTAGAGACTATGATACATAAAATAAGATGATAAATGTAAGCAGAGAACAGACTATGGGCAAAAAGGAAGCTGGACTTAGTCTATATTCAAGGGGAAGATCATTATCAGAAGCAAAAATAACATAGACCTGTTTTTTTTCTTTTTTTCTTTTTTTTCTGAAAGCAAGTCTGCCTTAATGTGAATGACAGAAAAACAAAGAAAGCAGCTAAAGGGTGGTGGGGTTTATAATAACTCAGATCAAGTGCCAGCCTGAAGCATGGCATTAAGAATGAGAAAATTATAAGAGACATCAATAAGGGAAAAGTAAGAAAATTTGTCTACTAAATTAATTTGAACAGTGGCTGATGGTAAAAACATGACACTACTCATTTTTTCTCGTGATTTTTATTTCTTTGTAGGTTACAAAAACTAGCAAATTAGGAGAGGGGAGAGTGGAGGGAGACCACTAAAACTCATCTTTAAAAATTATAATGCTAGGCCGGGCACACTCGCTCATCCCTGTAATCCCAGCACTTTGGGAGGCCGAGGTGGGCAGATCACTTGAGGTCAGCAGTTTGAGACCAGCCTGGCCAACATGGTGAAACCCCGTCTCTACTGAAAATAATAAATACATAAATACATAAATAAAATAGCCAGGTGTGGTGATGAGGCTGAGGCAGGAGAATCGCTTGAATCCAAGAGGCAGAGGTTGCAGTGAGCCAAGATCGCACCACTGCACTCCAGCCTGGGTAACAGAGACTCTGTCTCAAAGAAATACATATATAAAAGTAAATAACTAAAAATAAAAATTGTAATTCTAAACCACAGAAATTTGAAACTACAGGAAAAAGTGGGTTAGTTACTTTACTACCACGTTTTGGGGGAAGAGAGTATGAGAAATTAGCCAGCTTGATGGTCAACATTATTAATTTGAGTTCGTACCCCTTTCTTTGGGTTGTTTCCAAATTTGAAATCCATTTTCAAAAGGCAGATTCAACTTCCACTTCTGGCCAAGATGGAGTATCAGGGACCAAATTCTCTTTTCACTTAAAACTATTCCAAAAATAGACACAAAAACAGAGTTTTGAAGGCACAGGACGTCAAGCAACAAAGAATAGTGATCCTTGAAACAAATTATTGTAGTAGCTTACTGTCTGAAAAGAGTTTTCAGAATGTAATGCAGGGAGACAGAAGAGGGGAGGAGGCTATAGGATTCCCTGAGTCAAGGAGAAGGAGCTGAGAATATAAAGAGAAAAGGAGACTTGAGTTTGCAGGACAGAGTAATGAAAAAAAAGAGCAACACGGAGAACTCTAGAGAGCCGAAAAATGTTCGCCTAGAGTAGCCAGCACTCATATAGGGCTAGGAATAGAGCCTTTTCCCACTGAAGATTCTTAAGTACAGTATTTGTCAAGAACTGTGAAGGGTCTGGGATTTGCCCTACTTGCAAACTGAAAAGATAGATCACACTGCTTCATGGATGCCAACAGAAGACAAGATTCCTGGATCAGAAAAAAAAGGACTTCAGTCCTCACAGCACAGCAAGCAGCATTAAGAAAAGGATATTTGTTTGCATCGGTTCCCCTTCTCCAAAAATTTCAGGGAGGTGATTTGATATGGACAAATGTAGCTGTTGAATATACTTGGATTTTCATCATAGTTGAGGAAAAACAAGCTTTAGTAAGTCCATAAATTTATAGTGAGCAGTAAGCATGTGGGTCTCTAAGAAAGTGCTAACAAGCTGGAAAGGTAACACAGGAAATAATTAGCACCCATCAAGCATGTAGCAGCAAGATTATGGTCTGGGAAGTTATAATGAGAATAGGGAAGGAAGGGTAAAAGCATAGCTCAAAGCTATCCAGGCCCGGGGCAATAGGTGACTCTAAGAACGAGGAGAGGTAGCGTAGCAAAATGAAAATTATCTATCTGTCAAACCAGGATATTAATATTTATCTTTCAGGGCTATCGTGAGTTTTAATGATAATATATGGCAAGCACAGTGCCTGTATATAGAAAATGTTCAAACACTAGCTACTTGAGAAGAGGAACAGAAAAAATAAGTAGATATGATACCATGAAGAAACTAAAATCCATGAAAAGCATTGAGGCACAGCAGAAAGAAAGAGAGAATTCTACATTCAGAGAGACCTGGACTTGAACCATTTGCTGTGTAACCTAGGACAAATTGTCTCCATTCTGTGTCTCAGTTTCCTCATATATAGAGTGGAGACAATGATATTCATGTTACAAGATTTAGGAATAATCAATAAAATATTAACTGTCACCTAGTATGAACTCATAACTAATACCTATTATTTTTATCATTAATACAATTGCTCCATTTGCCTTGAACTAGTCTCAGACAAAATGCCACAGTGTGGAAGACAGCTCTATAACCTCTTCAGCTTTTTGGCTGAAAGCACAAAAAACAGCACTAATGCTAATATCCATTTGTCTTCCATACGTATCAGGAGTAACAAGAGGCCAGCAAGCTCCATCCAGATTTGCAATGCCTTCAAATGAATTACAAGAAAGAAATGTCACTAGCCTCATTAATAATAAAGTAGAACATTCTACTGTAAGGTTTTTCTTCTCAACCTTCATAGCAAATATTAGCAGAATGCCTATATTCATACATACTCCAAGTTCCTAATAGTGGTTATCTGAGCCTTCTTTTTACTGCTGTTATTTAATTTCCCATTAAAAAAAAAAAATAAGCAAATCAGGGTCAGGTGCAGTAGCTCACACCAGGACTTCAGGACTTTGGGAGGCCGAGGCAGGTGGATCATGAATCAGGAGTTCAAGACCAGCCTGACCAACATGGTGAAACCCTGTCTCTACTAAAAATACAAAAACTAGCCAGGCGTGGTGGAGTGCACCTGTAATCCCAGCTACTTGGGAGGCTGAGGCAGGAGAACTGCTTGAACCCACGAGGCAGAGGTTGCAGTGAGCCAAATTCAGACCACTGAACTCCAGCCTGGGTGACACAGTGAGACTCTGTCTCAGAAAAAAGAAAAAAAGAAAAGAAAATCAGTTCTTCATTAAAAGCACCAAGAAAATGCAACCTCTCTCTCTCTCTCTCTCTCTCTCTCTCTCTCTCTCACACACACACACACACACACACACACACACACACACATATTAAAGGCCATAACCAATTTATCTTCTTTCCACTAAAGCTAAGTCAAATGCTCCTAGCAAAATTTCCCAATAAATCAAACAAATCAATAACAAGGAAAAGCACACTGAACACTGGCTCTCATCAAAGGTCCAAGAGAAAAATAAATTGATTCAGAAAATCCCATCTGACTCCTTCATCAAGGTGATCCATAGGTACCATATTTTCCTAAAATGATAGTCAGGACATACAGTCTGGGAAGTATGAGCATACTTACTGGGGCAAAAAGCTAAAATACCTAAAGTCATTGCTATTGATTTACTTTTCTGTCCAGACATTGGACAAATCACAAACCCTAGACTAAGAAAGACTATTTGATTATCTCTGGGTACTGATTTGGCACACTGTGTAATTACCTGGGCTAACAGGAAGTAAATAAAATGTAACTTCTACTCACAGGAAGAAAAAAATGAGCCAGACTCGAGATTCATGAAGAGAGAACTCTAGGTAGAGTAACACATCAGGAGAGGATAGGAAACAGTGTCCAAGATCAAAATGAATGCCTGCACACACTCATTCCTCACTGAGAAAAAAAAAAAGTATACTTTATAAAGCAACAACTCAGAGGAGAAGGTGGGAGGCAAAGAGCATTTTGCAACAGAGGAAACCAAATGAACTGACTTCATGACAAGCATGGAAGGTGTCCTCATATCCTCAAGCATGTGTTGTGAGAATGAGGGCGAGTAGAGTGATACCAGTAAAATGACCAACTAGCAGAACCTGGCACTTGGCCCCTCCCCAACAAAAAAGGACCCAAACAACAAATAAACAACTGTATTTCAAATGGAATAACTGAGGAAGTATGCCAAGGCACACCAGGGGAGCAGCAAAATCCCTGTGGAGCACAAAAGCCCAGGATAGCACCAAAGAGAGGGAAGAGAGGCATACTGCCTTTACCACACCTTCTCCCGCACTGAGATGAGCTCAGAGCCAGAGGAAACTTCTTACAGGGAAAAGGTAGGATGAAGACCTTTGGCAGTCCCCATCCCTGCCACAGATGCCAACAGTCATTGCTACAGAAGGGTCTGCCAGTCCTCAAATTCACTATGGACAGTTGTCTAGAGTCCACACTACTGCATGGCCCCAGAACAGGAACCCCTTGGCATCCCAAACCCCAACAACCCCAGCCGCTATTAACATGGTATGATCTTGAAACCAGATCCACAGTAGAGTGCATTATGCCCTGGGGACCAATAACCACTGACCCCTTCCATCCCTGAGGCTCCACCATTATTCCACTATGTTCACATAGGTGCCGGCAACACCAGTACCCTGGCTTCCCAGAGCCTAGACCTGATGAAATGAACAAGACTACAACATGTGAATTCATGAGATGCTACACTGCCCAGGTAAACAGGTGGACTTACACAGCCGAGAAGCCCTGAATAGCTACTCAACTCTCACACTCTCACACACAATCAGGAAGTGAAGAAAGTCTTATATAGCCGCCTGAGGCCCGCCTCTTACCAAACAGCTGGCCCAGAGGTTTGTCTTTAAAAAAATCAGTCCATATTCCCAGTGTCGATTTCTGGTACCATAAGGAGCCAATTTCTGGACCATGTTCTCAAAAAATTGTGCTCTCAAGAGAACACTTTAGTAAGAAACAGGTGACTGAAACCTGATAAAAAAGCTTTGTGACATTTTTAATTACCCTGCCCCATCCCTGACTCACAAGCTTAGTCAGGGTCTTGAAGACATCAGTCCATGTTCCCAACGTGGATTCCTTGTGAGTAGCATAGACCACATTTTTAAAGTTTTTACCTAGCTAGTGGCTTCCTGAAGTACTAACATAAATAGTTTGCATTTGTTTGTCTAACTTGGCTCTCTGAGGGTAGAGAAGTAAGTACATGGAGGGTGGGCATTCATCAAAAACATTTAAAGGTAAATTAACTAACAGCTTCTGCCTGAGACAACAGACATCAGCTGGGCAAACAACAGATACAATGAAAAGTCAGGAGTAAGATCCTTTTGGGGAATAAAGGCTTTGAAAAACTCCCACATATTCCTGGAAATTTAGAAGTCCATGCATATATCTAGGGTTAGAAGCATGCCCAGAAAAGACCTGAGAGTCTGTTTTTTGTTTTTTGAGATGGTCTTACTCTGGTGCCCAGCTGGAGCACAGTGGTGGGATCTTGACTCACTGCAACCTCCACCTCCCAGGTTCAAGTGATTCTCCTGCCTCAGACTCCAGAGTAGCTGGGACTATAGGAGCATGCCACCATGCCCGGCTAATTTTTGTATTTTTAGTAGAGACCGCATTTCACCATGTTGGTCTCAAATTCCTGACCTCCTGATCCACCTGCCTCGGCCTCCCAAAGTGCTGAGATTACAGGCATGAACCACTGTGCCCAGCCAGACCTGAAAGTCTGTAAGCTCTCATTTCTGGGTAACATTTAATTTCTGTATGAGTAGGATGCGAAGGTAAATGCAAAGTGGTAAACTGTTGATTTGAGTGCTAAAGGCTTCCTCCAACACACACAAAAAGCCCAGCTGCAAACACCGGAAGATTGTTTTTGTCTCTAGTAATTTAAGAAAATATCTGTCAAATCACTAAATAGTAAGTTAACATAACAGAGACTTCAGTGACCACACATGACAAATATACTGTTTTTACAAAGATACATTGGAAAAGTCACTACACAAAAAATATAACTATGATTAACAGAAATAACAAATTCCAGGAAGAGGGAGGAATTTGATATTCGGTTACCACATTACAATGTTCAAAATATCCAGTTTTTAACAACAAAATTACAAGACAGGCAAAGGCATAGAATGTATGTACAATTAACAGGAAAAAAGGCATTAAATCATCTTTGAGGAAGCCCAAATATTGGACTCACTAGACAAATACTTTAAATCAACTGCCTTGGTGATATCAGCAAGATAGCAGAATAGGAGGCTCCTGACTTTCATCCCTACTCCACCATGGACTCGCTGAATAAATATCTACACATGAAGCAATTTTCTCTGAGAGAAAGCCAGAACCTAGTTGAGAGACTCCTACACGCTTTCTAACTGAGAACATATCTCTAGGGTTGGAAGAGATATGTCATCAAAATGGGTAGAAAAAGCTGAAGCACAATTGTGCACAAACCCCACCCTAGATACCAACGCTGAGGCAGGAAAATAGGGTCTGGAGGCAGGGAACATAAGGCTGATTCAAACTGCAGCTATAATAGAAAATATCCTTTTCATAAGGTGCATGCCGTAAATGACTTTGTAACTTTAAGTAGGGCATACCCAGCATAACCAATGGAATCCTCTAGGGGGTATTTAATTTCTCAAAAATTCTATAACAGAGCCCTTGAACCCCTATGCTTGGGCTGCTCCCACACTGTGGAAGATACCTTCATTTTCTATAAATCCCTTCATTACTTCCTTCCTTCATCTGCGCGTTTTGTCCAATTCTTTCTTCAAGATGCCAAGAACCCGGACACTCTTCGCTGGTGACATATTTTGGTGATCCAGCCAGGAAGAAGAGATAATTCTAAAGTTTGCGATTCATTTTTCTCCCTCTTTGTTCTGCTCCATACAGTGGCGCTCTCTCTCTTTTCCTTTCCAACCTGGGACCCTTGGTGTGCAACGTCTAAACATGGAAGCAACTACAGGTTTCTGGCCTTGGCCAGTGAAACTAAGGGGTTTCTATGCAGGGAAGCCTTACCTCCACTGCCTGGTTCACTTAAGGGAGCAGGGTCTTTTTCATCTTTTTTTCCTCTCTTTCATTTTCAGTCTTTCAGTGGCTGTTTCCTAGTAGCTCCTTGGAAATTGGCAGCAATTGGCTTGGATCAGTCCCAAGTACTCCATGAAGGCCAAGAAATGAGTGGAAATAATTGCTCTGCCCCAATGGGGAAAGGATTTTTATTTTTTTATCTTTTTTGCACATGGTTCCTGATCCCTACCAGCAGCGCAGCTTGGAGCAAACTTGTACATGTTTCAGAGAATTTAAACCTTCTTTTCTTATGCTAAATTCTTCCCTTATCATACTCAACTGGCTAATGAACAAAAAGGGCCACCAAGCATCTAGATCTTATTACAGTTCATGTCTGTTCTTATAAAGCTCATAGTATGCTCTGGAGGAGAAAACCTGCAGGTGGCACCCACCTAAGGCTAGAGATGTCTGGAACTCTAAGATTGGACTCCACAGGAGGATACTCCACTGGTTCTACAGACCCCAACCACTCCAAAGAGGATGCTTTTGACAGAGTTTCTGAGGTCTAGTAGTAAAAGTCTTTGTTAGAATTTTCTCTAGCAGTTGCAATGCTATTTGGCCACAATATTGTTTGGAATCTCAAGTTTACTGTTGAATGGGAAAGTAGAATAGCATTGCATGTAACTAGGCTTTTGTGCTTTGGTCCTAAGTAGGAGGCCTCATTAATGTGTGACACCCTCCTTTGGTACAGTTTGGCCCCAGTGCTCTTTGGAGTCTGGGGAGGTATAGCCTTTAAATTTCAAACTGCCATAGAGACTACTTTACCCCAAATTTTGGTTCATAGCCTTCATTGGATTAGCTATTGGGGCAAAGTAAAACTGGCAACCTTGTATTGCTATCTCACAGCTAAGGTTCCAAGCTATCGGATCTTTGTTTATGTGTGTATATGCATGACTAGATGTGTTTATTTCTATGTACACTGTAGAAAATAAAAAGTTCCTCTTTAAAGTGTCCCTTCTTGTTAAAAAATAATAATAATAAATGTTAGAAATCATAGTTTCTTTTAAAGACTAACTTTCTTCAAAGCCGTCTTGCTTTTTGCTAGCAACTAGGTTAAGCCCTATCCTATGTAGCTGTTAGATGTAAGGGAACGAGTGTATTCTATGTCCTTGTACTTTAACCAAGATATTTGTGCTAGACATGCTCACAGGCCCATAGTACATTCTATATCCTTGTACTTTACCCAAGATATTTATGTTATTACTTTTCTAACTCCTTTCACAAGCAACTATCTCTCCCCTCCTTATTTGAACTTCCTTTTCTCCTTTGTTCTCCATTGCCTTTACCTGTTTAGAAAAGTTTTAAGTTGTTAACCAATCAGGTTCAGTTTAGATTGTGAAGTCTGGCTCCAACCAATGGAGATCAGACACAGCAGTAAGGACCCAATGCATAAGGAATAAATATGCCTGCCTTTGTTTGTTCATTGTATTCTCATGGCAAGACTACCGGTGAATAGCACCCTTTCTGCAGAAAGTAAACTTGCCTTGCAGAGAGATTCTTTGTCTCAGTGCTGATTTTTTTTTGGAGACACCAAGCATCTGTTTCCAACATACACTTATTATTATATGTTGCATCTACCAAAACTGGCTAATAAGTAAAAGAGTACCCATAAATTAATTAAGTAAATAAGTCTAGGCCAGGTGTGGTGGCTCACATTTATAATCCCAGCACTTTGGGAAGCCAAGGCAAGTGGATCACCTGAGGTCAGAAATTTGAGACAAGCCTGACCAACAAGGTGAAACTCTGTCTCTACTAAAAATACTAAAATTAGCCAGGTGTGGTGGCAGGCACCTGTAGTTCCAGCTACTTGGGAGGCCAAGACAGGAGAATTGCCTGAAACTCAGAGGCAGAGGTTGCAGTGAGCTGAGATCACACCACTGCACTCCAGCCTGGGTGATGGAGCAAGACTCCATCTCAAAAAAAAATAGTAATAACAAAGTAAGTTTAAGCAATTCTTTCAAGTTCACAGGACTTAAAGTACAACTCTACTAAACAGGCTAGCTTTAAAACTATTGGTGGAATAAAAATAGAATTGCCTTCAGAATTGTCAGTATACATTTTGTCTGAATTTTACATTTGTCTTTGTTAGATATTTTTAAATGTCAGTGTTAATTCAAGCTGGGAACTGCTTGGGGCAAGCCTGCCTCCCATTTTATTCAAAGTCTCACTGAGATAAATGCATATCTGATTGCTTTCTTTGGAAAGGCTAATCAGAAACTCAAAAGAATGCAACCGTTTTTCTCCCACCTGTGATCTGAAAACCATCAAATCCCCTCCCTACTTCAAGTTGCCCTGCCTTTCTGGACCAAACCAATATTCATTTTATATATGTTGACTGATGTCTCATGTCTCCTGTGTTAAAAGTAAAAATTATGTACAGTGAATGAGATAAATGTTTTAGGTAAACTTTTTGGATAAAATTAAAATATTAAAGTTAGTGCTGATGCTCATTTAATATCTGAGTCATTTCCAATTAAGAAGTGGTTGTGATATGGGAAAATATATTTCTAAAATTATGGAATTGTTCTTATCTATAAATGCCCATATCTGATAGTATAGGATTTCTTGCTTTTTAGGGTTTCACTAAAGTTTTAAGTTACTAAGGATAAAATTCTTATGAACACATAATTCTGTATATAAAATGTGCTAGAAAAGGTTGTATTATTAGTGAAAAATAATAATTTTGTCTAATTCAGAAGTTATCTAAAAATTAGTTCAAATTACAGATTTGAAAAGGTTATTAACGAAACAGTGTAGTAAGGAGCCATTATATAGGGGAGAAAGATGTGAAAAAAGTTTAATAAAATATTCCTTAAAGGCTGAAAAAGAATTGGAAACATTTGGCTAATTAACATTTTCATCATTAAACCTCCTAGTCTTGAGTAAAATAAGAAGTATTGTAAAGAAATGCATTGGCAGATTGGCAATTCTTTCTAAAAAAAAAAAAAAAAAGTTAAGCATGAAGCTGGATTTAGAGTAAAGCCAAATTTCACAAACATGCTTGCATTGCTTCACACTATGTTTACTGTTTTTGATGCATAGTGCTGGAGTACTTACTGGTGATGTGCCTAACATAAATTTCTTAATTGCATAGGAGGTATGATAATACTGATGAACTTAAGGATATTGAATTGTATCCATGCTAGTGGAAACCTTTTATTTGGTTCTATGAATAATTATTTTGTTACTTATGCATTTCCAGCAAGTCACCGTTTGTTTCATTTATCTGGAATTCCTAAGCTACCTTTGTTGGGCTGCAGGAATTATTGGAGCACACCAGCTTCTTATCCTCAAAATAACTTTTTGGATTTTAGGCTTCCTGATACTTTACGTATATTAAGTATACTCTCACAAATAGAATTTGGTTCATATTTCTCTCTACCTTAATTTGTAAACTATGTATGAATATTCTTAATTCATGGAAATGTGTTTGTTTGCAAGAAGTCAAGCAGGGTCCCCAGGACCACTCAGGGAGCAAGAACCCAGAAACCTGGCCTGCCAGCAAAAGGGTAAAAAATTCTTCCCAGTCGATCTCTGGCCTCTTTCTGTCTGTGCACACTGGTTAATGTTCTCCATGAAGTTCTTAATTAATTAGTGTAATAAGAAGAACTTAAATCAAATATTTTGTCAGAAAAGTAGAAAGTGTAATGCCCTTTAGTTCATGTGACTTTAGCAATCTTTGGAAAATAAAGATGGGTGTTTTTCTGGACTTTTCTTCTTCTTTTTAATTTTTTTCTTTTTGAGATGGAGTCTTGCACTAGACCAGGCACCGACTCTGCTCACTGCAACCTCCGCCTCCTGGGTCCTGGTTCAAGAAATTCTGCTCAAGCCTCCCAAGTAGTTGGGATTACAGGCACGTGCCACCATGCCCAGCTAATTTTTGTATTTTTAGTAGAGACGGAGTTTCACCATTTTGGCCAGGCTGGTCTTGAACTCCTGACCTCATAATCCCCCAACCTCAGGCTCCCAAATTGTTTGGATTACAGGTGTGGGCCACCATGCTTGTCCATAAAGATGGTTTTAAAATTATTGGTAAAATATAATTGTCTTCATAATGTAAACATATGGTCTAAATTATGTTTAAATATTAGGTTTGCTAAATACTTTAAGGTCATAAACTGCTTCTTTGGCTTGTTTAACTTGCCTGCTTTTCAGCTGGTTAAGTTCAGGGGATATGTGGAGTTGGTCATACTCCCAGCTATGCTGAAAGTAGTCAAAGGTTATCAGAACATAACTTACCAGATTCTACATTAAAGTTAAAATTGCTAAGAGTTGTGATTGTAACATGCAATAAAGACTCCTAGAAATAGTTTTACATACAAGGTGTGGAAAAACAGTAGAATGTGAGGGTTTTTTTGTAAAAGGTTATAAAAGGTTTTTACTTCTTTGAAATTTGAGTCACCTTGTCAAAATAAATAATTTAGGGTAATATGGAATTTCAAAATCACACTTCAATTTCAAAATTGTCTTTCCTAATGCCTATCTTTCTGGATGGATCAGAGGGCCACTGAAAACATCCAGAAAAGAGTTAAACGAGGTTATTTGACATGTTTAGGTATCTTATTTGACAAAATGATGTTTGATCTTTTTTAGACTATATTTTTGCAAACTATACTAAGTTCCAAAATTGTATGGGATTTCTAAAATAGTATATACTATCAATTATAATTATGGTTATTAGGTTATTGTGAACCACAGAAATAACCAAATTTTCTTGTATAGCTACTAACCCATGTAGAATAAAAATTAATTAAATATCAAGAAAATACTTTGACAGATTTTCATGTTAAACCTGCTGATACTGAAATTGTTTAAAATAGCTAATAACCAATTGTTTGGTCCCATATTCCTGGAAAAACAATTAAAGCTTCGTGTACATTTGGTCACCTGATGGGCCATTTAAATATTTTTTCAAGGGATTTCATTTGATTTTCTTTTTCTTTTTTTTTCTTGTCTTTCTTTCTTTTGTTTGTTTGTTTGTTTTGTTGTTGTGTTTGAGGCGGAGTCTCTCTCACTGTTGCCCAGGCTGGAGTGCAATGGCACGATCTCGGCTCACTTCAACCTTTGTCTCCCAGGTTCAAGTGATTCTCCTGACTCAGCCTCCCAAGTAGTGGCGATTACAGGTGCCTGCCACCATGCCCAGCTCATTTTTGTATTTTTAGTAGATGGGGTTCCATCAAGTTGGTCAGGCTGGTCTTAAATTCCTGACTTCAGGTGATCCACCTGCCTTGATCCCCCAAAGTGCTGGGATTACAGGCATGGGCCACAATGCTCAGCCCATTTGTTATTTTCAGTGCATGTTTTCTGGTTGTATAAAAGTTTTCCAGTGCAAAAGGGCTGATGTTATAACAGTAGATTATTACACTACAGTGTATTTTCACCAGGTAAAAAACCTTTTTATGGTTTGAATCTTCTGAGAACATCAGAGAAAAAGTGTCTTTGCCATCTACACTACAACAAAACCTCAGGACCTTAGGCTTTGGGTTCATAATCTCACAACTGAGAAGGGTCTTTCCACACTCTTGAAGGTATGCATCCACTGGAGCCCTTAAGGTAAAACTAACCAGAGAAATTTCTCCCAAGAAGAGAATGTCATCCTTGATGTGAAAGGCTTTTCCCAAGTTCCCAAGTTCCCAGATTAAGACTTCTACTATCAAGAAACTCTTCTTTTTTTTTTTTTTTTTTTTTTTGAGACAAAGTTTTACTCTATTGCCCAGGCTGGAGTGCAAGGGCATAATCTCAGCCCACATCAACCTCTGCCTTCCAGGTTCTAGCGATTCTCCTGACTCGGCCTCCTGAGTAGCTGGGATTACAGGTATGCACCACCATGCCTGGCTAATTTTTTATTTTTTGTAGAGACGAGGTTTCTCCATGTTGGTCAGGCTGGTCTTGAACTCCTGACCTCAGGTGATCCTCCCACCTGGACCTCCCAAGTGCTGGGATTACAGGTGTGAGCCATTGCATCCAGCCAACATGAAACTCTTATGTTCGAATGTTTCTTCTTGCTTATGCCTCTAAGAAAAATAGAAGTGGAAAAGGGGTCTATTATGTGCACTTATGGGGTATACTTTTATTCGTGAAGAAGTCTGAAGCCAGCCTTATACATGGATGACTTTATACTTTGATAGATAAAAGATAAAGGCCCGATGTAGATAAGAAACTTTAATGCTACATGTGTTTCCTCATAATCAGTCAAAAGAAAAACATTGGTTCACTCCTGTTAACCCACATCATGGGTTAAAGAGAGCACTGCCAGAAGAACTTCACTCTTCTAAAAGTGCATCATTCATTAGGTCCTTTTTCCACAGTTTAAAGTAAAAGAAGCAACTATTCAAAATATATCCCTCATGATAGGTTCTATGGTAAATTCCACTGTAAAGGCTATAGTTACACAACAGATTTTAGACTCTCTTGTGAAAGTTATGCAAAATAAAGCATTAGCTAAACAGAAAAGTACCTGTGCAGCTGCTGGCATTTGTGACCTATGGGGAAATACATCAAATGAAGATTACAGAAAGTCAATGGTAGGGAATTGATGAAGAAATTGCTTAGTCAAGTAAGTAAACTCTTTGTCTATCTCATCCTTTCATCTATTTAGTTTTAGGAGGTTTGCTTTATGGGGACCTCGGGTAAGAAGAATACTACAAACTCTTAGTATTATCCTCACAATAGTCATAATAGTAGTCTCCCTGGTGCACTGTATTCTCTCAAAGGTTTTAAAAGCTTGCATCCAGCCATCTCTAAAATGTCATATGGTCTCTCTTCAACTGGAATAACAGGAACTGAAAGAAATGCACAATCATGAGGACACTGTAACTTATGAATGATGTGTTGGGATCAAAAACCGAAAATAATGGCAACTGAGAGTGGTGCTAAGGCCCTAAGTTTGGTCCCACTCTTATCTAAAAGGTCATATTCCGACCAAAAAGGAGGAATTTTTTAAACAAAATTCTGGGAGGCTATTGTTTTGGACTGAGCTCATGCACTAGGCCCCAGCGGACCAAACCAAACCAAAATTGAGTCATTTGTGCTAAGACTTTAAGGACACACATAGATCCCAGAGAAAACCAGGTTTTGCTTTTTCTCCTGCAAATCTCTATAACAAACATTTCTAACAGCATAGGTATCCATCCCCTGAAGTTTCCATTAAACTTTTAAGCAAATTCATTTCCTCTCACCTAGAGACCATCAAGCTTCAGATAATCATGCAGAAAAGGTTCCAGTCAGTTCTAGGTGAACACATCAACCCTGGCCATCAAGAAGCTACCCTGCCTCCACTAGATAGAGAAGGATGAGTTCCGTGATCTTCAAGAGGTATAAACTAGCCGGGCGCGGTGGCTCAAGCCTGTAATCCCAGCACTTTGGGAGGCCGAGGTGGGTGGATCACAAGGTCAAGAGATCGAAACCATCCTGGTCAACATGGTGAAACCCCGTCTCTACTAAAAATACAAAAAAAATCAGCTGGGCATGGTGGCGTGTGCCTGTAATCCCAGCTACTCAGGAGGCTGAGGCAGGAGAATTGCCTGAACCCAGGAGGCGGAGGTTGCAGTGAGCCGAGATCGGGCCATTGCACTCCAGCCTGGGTAACAAGAGTGAAACTCCGCCTCAAAAAAAAAAAAAAAAAAAAAAAAAAAAAAAAAAAAGAGGTATAAACTACATCCCAAGCCAGAATGAAGCAGTTACAGAAGAAAGAACTTTGGTTCTTCCGCCTCCCACAAAATATTTATGGGGATTACATCGCTGTTAGGGTAGATGAGGAAGGAAACTAGGTTGGAAAGATAGGGAACATAAGGCCAGTTAATACTTCAGCTATAACAGGGAATATCCTCTCCATAGGGTGTAGGCCAAGTAAATGACTTTGTTACTTTACTTCATCCACTCCATTTACATAGGGCATACTTGAAGTAAACAATGGAATCCTCTAGGGCAGGCGTCCCCAAACTTTTTACACAGGGGCCCAGTTCACTGTCCCTCAGACCGTTGGAGGGCCGCCACATACTGTGCTCCTCTCACTGACCACCAATGAAAGAGGTGCCCCTTCCTGAAGTGCGGCGGGGGCCAGATAAATGGCCTCAGGGGGCCACATGCGGCCTGCGGGCCGTAGTTTGGCGACGCCTGCTCTAGGGGGTATTTAAACTCCCTAAAATTCTGTAACAGGGCCTTTGAAACCCTGTGTTCAGCCCCACTCCCACACTGTGGAGTGTGCTTTCATTTTTAATGAATCCCTTCATTCTGTCCTTGCTTCATTTGTACGTTTTGTCCAATTCTTTGTTCAAGATGCCAAGAACCTGGACACCCTCCACCAGGAACAATAACCATATAATCAGGAAGGAATCTCCAATACCCAGCTTCTCTATATATGTGATTTGGACCACATATATAGTGCCCCAACTTCTATGGTTTCATCCAGAGGTTTTTGCTCTCAAATCACATAGACCTGAAAATGAAAGGAACTCAGCATTCTCAAGTTTCCCTAGGCCACATACAACAAAGAGGTGGTTTTGAATGACTACAAAGGAATGTCCAGTAGCTGTAGTGCCTGGAACAAGTCTATAGGGAATGGGCTAAAATGTCCACCTCCCTATATCTCCCTGGAAGTGGTTTGTCTGCACACTTTCAAACCTTTTGCCTGGGGGTCAGTCTGCTGGCTAGCCTATATCTGGGGAGGAGATGGGGCAGATAAACTATGGACTTCCATGAGCCTGAACAGAAGTGTGGGTAGCTCCCCGGCCTCATCTCTCAGACAGTGACAGACATAAATCCATGTATGTAGATCCTTTCTAGAAGCAGTTTGCGCATGCACAAAGCACCCTATATTTATTTTTCCTTTCTCGTGTTGCCATAAAGAACTACCCAGGACTGGGTAATTTATAAAGGAAAGATGGTTAATTGACTCAAGATGGTTAATTGTCTGGGGAGGCCTCAGGAAACGTACAATCATTGTGGAAGGGAAAGCAAATATGTCCTTCTTCACAGGGCAGCAGGAAGGAGAAGTGCCAAGCAAAGTGGGGAAAGCCCCTTATAGAACCATCAGATCTCATAAGAACTTACTGTCATGAGAACAGCATGAGGGTAAGCACTCCCATATTCAAATTATGTCCCACTGGGTCCCTCCCATCACACGTGAGGATTATGGGAATTACAATGAGAGGTGAGATTTACGTTGGGATGCAGTGCCAAACACCCCAACTTTTGCAGCTCCCACCTAAAAGTCTGGCTTCTAAATCACCTAGCACTGAGAATTGGCAAGGCTCTCAATTTATGATATTCCCTAGACCACAAAGAACAAGAAGGTAGTTTATTAAGAGAATGTTAAATAAACTCCAGCTTTTAGTTTCTCCCTGAGGATAGAATGAACTGGAATACTCATTTAATACCCCCAACCTTTACAGCTGCATCTTGAGGAAATGGTTTCTATTTCACCTATCTGAAGGCAATTACAGGACTTGGCACATCCTAATCTACTTGGGGCCATTATGAACACAAACTGTGATTTGGACAAGCAAGACGATTTGAGAAGGATCTAGAATCTCTGACTAGGCTGAATTGGTGAGATTCATCTCTTACATAAGGCCAGTCTGACAAGACTAGGTGCAGCAGTTATCTTATCTAATGCCCAATAACTATCACAGAGTCAAAGAAGAAATAAAAATAATTTAAAAATATCTTGAGATGAATGAAAACTAAAACACAGCATAACAAAACTTATGGTCTGCAGCAAAAGAAGTAATAAGAAAAAAACTTGTAACAATAAACATCTACATTAAAAAATAAGAAAGATTTCAAATAAATAACCTAATCAAATACCTCAAGAAATTAGAAAAAGAAAAACTGACTAAACCCAAAGTTAGCAGAATAAAGAATATAACAAAGATCAGAGCAAAAATAAATCAAATAGAAAATCATTAATACTAACAATTGTTTTTTTAGAAATGATAATATCAACAAATCCTTAGTTAGGCTAAGAAAAAAAAAGAGAAGACTCAAATAAAATACAAATGAAAGAGGCAACATTACAACGAATTCCTTTAAAAAAAAAAAAGAGCATTAAGGGACTATTATGGACAATTATATACCAATGAATTGGATAATTTAGAAAAAATGGAAAAATTTCTAGAAATATACAACCTGCTAAGACTTAATCAATTACAAACAAAGAAACTGAAGGTAGTAATCAAAAACCTCCTAACAAAGAAAAGCTCAGGACCAAATGGCTTCACAAGTGAATACTACCAAACACTTAAGAAAAAATTACATAAATCCCTTTCAAACTCTCCCAAATATCTGCAAAAGGAGGAACACTTCTAAACTCATTCTATGAGACAGCATTTACCTAAAATTGAAGCCAGAGAAAGACACCACATAAAAAGAGAAAACTACAGGCCAATATCTTTTATGAATGTAAATAAAAAATCTTCAACAAAATACTAGCAAATTAAATTAAGCAGCATATTAAAAAGATTATATACCAAGATAAAGTGAAATTTATCCCAGGTACGGAAGAGTGGTTCAACTTACAAGAAGGAATAGTGGTAATATACCATAAGGTAAGAATTAAGAACAAAATTCATATATTATCATTTCAAATAAATTCAGAAAAAGCATTTGACATAATTCAGCATACTTTATGATAAAGACTCTCCTCAAATTAAGTATAGAAAGAATGTGCCTCAACATAATAAAGGCCATATATGATAAGCTAACAGCTAAAATGATAATGCTGCAAAAAGCAGAAAGCTTTTCCTCTAAGATCAGGAAGAAGACAAGAATGCTAACTTATACCACTTCTATTCAATGTAATACTAGAAGTTCTAAGGAGAGTAATTAAGAAGAAATAAAAAGTATCCCAATTGGAAAGAAAGAAGTAAAATTCACAGATGATGTGATCTGATATGTAGAATTCCCTAAATGTGCCAAAGATAACTATTAGAGCTAATAAATAAATTTACCAAAGTCCCTATATAGAATTTCAACAGTTAAAAAAAATCAATCACATTTCTAACAATATTTATAAACAATCTGAAAGGGAAATAAATGATTCAGCTTATGAAAAAGAATATAATGTTTAGGAATAAACTTAAGAAGGCATAAGATTTGTATGCTAAAAACTACAAAATATTGCTCAAAGAAATTAAAGAGATTTAAATAAATGAAAAGACACCCTATGTTTATGGATTTAACGATTTAATATCATTAAGATGGCAATTCCCCTCAGCACATGGATAATTTTCAAGGATAGACCTTATGATAGGTAACAAAAAAACCTTAAAACATTCAAAAAAATAAAATAATATCAAGGATGTCCTCTGAGCACAATGGAAGAAAACCAGAAATTTATAAAAAGAGGAATTTTGGAAACTATACAAATACATGAAAATTAAATAATATACTTCAGAATGACCAGTGGGTTAATGAAGAAATTAAGAAATAAATTAAAAATTTTCTTGAAACAAATGATAATGAAAACACAACATACCAAAACCTATGGGATACAGCAAAAGCAGTACTAAGAGGGAAGTTTATATCTGTAAGTGCCTACATCAACAAAAAAGAAGAAAATCTTCTAATAAACAATTTAAGGGTATATCTTAAAGAGCTAGAAAAGCAAAAGCAAATGAAACCAAAACTAATAAAAGAAAATAAATAATATCAGACCAGAAATCAATTAAGTTAAAATTTTAAAACAATACAAAAAATCAATAAAACAAAAAATTGGTTTTCTGAAAAGTTAAATAAAATTGACAAACCTGCAAGGATACACAAAGGCTCAAAATAAAGGGATGGAGGAAGATCTACCAAGCAAATGGAGAGCAAAAAAAGGCAGGAGTTGCAATTCTCATCTCTGATAAAATAGACTTTAAAGCAACAAAGATCAAAAGAGACAAAGAAGGACATTACATAATGGTAAAAGGATCACTGCAACAAGAAGAGCTAACGATCCTAAATATATACGCACCCAATACAGGAGCACCCAGATACATAAGGCAAGTTCTTAATGACTTACAAAGAGACTTAGACTCCCACACAATAATAGTGGGAGACTTTAACACCCCATTGTCAATATTAGACAGATCAACCAGACAGAAAATCAACAAGGATATCCAGGACCTGAACACAGACCTGGAACAAGCAAACCTAATAGACATTTACAGAACTCTCCACCCCAAATCCACAGAATATACATTCTTCTCAGCACCACATCACACCTACTCTAAAATTGACCACATAATTGGCAATAAATCACTCCTCAGCAAATGCAAAAGAACAGAAATCATAACAAACAGTCTCTCAGACCACAGTGCAATCGAGTTAGAACTCAGAATGCAGAAACTAACTCAGAACCGCACAGCTTCATGGAAACTGAACAACTTGCTCTTGAATGTTGACTGGATAAACAATGAAATGAAGGCAGAAATAAAGATGTTCTTCGAAACCAATGAGAATGAAGACACAACATACCAGAATCTCTGGGACACATTTAAAGCAGTCTCTAGAGGAAAATATATAGCAATGAGTGCCCACATGAGAAGAAAGGAGAGATCTAAAATTGACACCCTATCATCAAAATTGAAAGAGCTAGAGGAGCAAGATCAAAAAAACTCAAAACCTAGCAGAAGACAGGAAATAACTAAGATCAGAGCAGAACTGAAGGAAATAGAGACACAAAAAACTCTTCAAAAAATCAATAAATCCAGGAGCTGGTTTTTTGAAAAGATCAACAAAATAGACAGACCACTAGCCAGATTAATAAAAAAGAAAAGAGAGAATAACCAAATTGATGCAATAAAAAACGATAAAGGGGATATCACCACAGATTCCACAGAAATCCAAACCATCATCAGAGATTATTACAAACAACTCTATGCACATAAACTAGTAAACCTGGAAGACATGGATAAATTCCTGGACACCTGCAACCTCCCAAGCCTAAACCTGGAAGAAGCCGAAACCCTGAATAGACCAATAACATGGTCTGAAGTCGAGGCAGCAATAAAGAGCCTACCACCCAAAAAGAGCCCAGGTCCAGATGGGTTCACAGCTGAATTCTACCAGACATACAAGGAGGAGCTGATACCATTCCTTCTGAAACTATTCCAGACAATCCAAAAAGAGGGAATCCTTCCCAAATCATTTTACGAGACAAACATCATCCTGATACCAAAACCCGGCAGAGACTCAACAAGAAAAGAAAATTTCAGGCCAATATCCATGATGAACATAGATGCAAAAATCTTCAATAAAATACTGGCAAACCGATTGCAACAGCATATCAAAAAGCTCATCCACCATGATCAAGTAGGATTCATCCCGGGGATGCAAGGCTGGTTCAACATACGCAAGTCCATAAACGTAATTCACCACATAAACAGAACCAAAGACAAAAACCACATGATTATCTCGATTGATGCAGAGAAGGCTTTTGACAAAATTCAACAACCCTTTATGCTAAAAACCCTCAATAAACTAGGTATTGACGGAACGTATCTCAAAACAATAAAAGCTATTTACGACAAACCAACAGCCAATATCATACTGAATGGGCAAAAACTGGAAGCATTCCCTTTGAAATCTGGCACTAGACAAGGATGCCCTCTCTCACCACTCCTATTCAATATAGTACTGGAAGTTCTAGCCAGAGCAATCAGGCAAGAAAAAGAAATAAAGGGTATCCAAATTGGAAAGGAGGAAATCAAATTGTCTCTATTTGCAGATGACATGATTGTATATCTGGAAGACCCCATCATCTCAGCCCAAAATCTCCTGAAACTGATAAACAACTTCAGCAAAGTCTCAGGATACAAAATCAACGTGCAAAAATCACAAGCATTCCTATACACCAGTAATAGACTTCAAGAGAGCCAAATCAAGAACGAACTGCCATTCACAATTGCTACAAAGAGAATAAAGTACCTAGGAATACAACTAACAAGGAACGTAAAGGACCTCTTCAAGGAGAACTACAAGCCATTGCTCAACGAAATAAGAGAGGATACAAACAGATGAAGAAACATTCCATGTTCATGGTTAGGAAGAATCAACATCGTGAAAATGGCCATACTGCCCAAAGTAATTTACAGATTCAACGCTATTCCCATCAAGCTACCAATGACCTTCTTCACAGAACTGGAAAAAAACACCTTAAACTTCATATGGAACCAAAAGAGAGCCCGCATAGCCAAGTCAATTCTAAGCAAAAAGAACAAAGCGGGAGGCATCACACTACCGGACTTCAAACTATACTACAAGGCTACTGTAATCAAAACAGCATGGTACTGGTACCAAAACAGAGATATAGACCAATGGAACAGAACAGAGGCCTCAGAGGAAATACAACATACCCACAACCATCTGATCTTCGACAAACCTGACAAAAACAAGCAATGGGGAAAGGACTCCCTGTTTAATAAATGGTGTTGGGAAAACTGGCTAGCCATGTGCAGAAAGCAGAAACAGGACCCCTTCCTGACACCTTACACCAAAATTAACTCCAGATGGATTAAAGACTTAAACATCAGACCTAATACCATAAAAACCTTAGAAGAAAATCTAGGCAAAACCATTCAGGACATAGGTGTAGGCAAGGACTTCATGACCAAAACGCCAAAAGCAATGGCAACAAAAGCCAAAATAGACAAATGGGACCTAATCAAACTCCACAGCTTCTGCACGGCAAAAGAAACAGTCAGTAGAGTGAATCGGCAACCAACAGAATGGGAAAAAATTTTTGCAGTCTACCCATCTGACAAGGGGCTGATATCCAGAATTTACAAAGAACTAAAGCAGATCTACAAGAAAAAAACAAACAAGCCCATTCAAAAATGGGCAAAGGATATGAACAGATACTTTACAAAAGAAGACATACAGGAGGCCAACAAACATATGAAAAAATGCTCATCATCACTGGTCATCAGAGAGATGCAAATCAAAACCACATTGAGATACCATCTCACACCAGTTAGAATGGCGATCATTAAAAAATCAGGAAACAACAGATGCTGGAGAGGATGTGGAGAAATAGGAACACTTTTACACTGTTGGTGGGAATGTAAATTAATTCAACCATTGTGGAAGACAGTGTGGCGATTCCTCAAGGACCTAAAAATAGAAATCCCATTTGACCCAGCAATCCCATTACTGGGTATATATCCAAAGGATTATAAATCATTCTACTACAAGGACACGTGCACACGAATGTTCATTGCAGCACTGTTTACAATAGCAAAGACCTGGAACCAACCCAAATGCCCCAAGATGATAGACTGGATAGGGAAAATGTGGTACATATACACCATGGAATATTATGCAGCCATCAAAAACGATGAGTTCACGTCCTTTATAGGGACATGGATGAACCTGGAAACCATCATTCTCAGCAAACTGACACAAGAGCAGAAAATCAAACATCGTATATTCTCGCTCATAGGCGGGTGTTGAACAATGAGAACACATGGACACAGGGAGGGGAGCACTACACACTGGGGTCCGTTGGGTGGAAAGGGGGGAGGGGCGGGGGGTGGGGAGGTGGGAAGAGATAGCATGGGGAGAAATGACAGATACAGGTGAGGGGACGGAAGGCAGCAAAGCACACTGCCATGTGTGTACCTATGCAACAATCTTGCATGTTCATCACATGTACCCCAAAACCTAAAATGCAATAAAAAAAAAAAAAATTGACAAACCTTTAGCCAGACTAACTAAAAAAGAGAAGAGAAAAGACTCAAATAAATATATCAGAAATGAAATGGGAGATGTTAAAACTAATACCACAGAAATTCAAAGAACCATAAGTGGCTACTATGAGCAACTATACACCAATAAATTGAAAAATCTAGAAGAAATTGACAAATTCCTAGATACATACAACCTACCAAGAATGAACTAGGAAGAAATCCAAAACCTGAACAGACCAATCACAAGTAATGAGATCAAATCCAGAATGAAATGTCTGCCAGTAATGAAAATCCTGGGACCCAAAGAACACATTGTTAAATTCTACCAAACATTTAAAGAGATAATACTAATCCTACTCAAGCTATCCCAAAAAAATAAAGGCTGAGAAAACACTTCCAAATTCACTATAGGCCGGTGTTAACCTGATACCAAAATAAGACAAGACACATTCAAAAAAGAAAACTACAGGCCAATATCTCTGAGGAATATTGATGCAAATCTCCTCAACCAAATACTAGCAAATTGACTTCAACAATGCTTTAGAAAGATTATTCATCGGATGGCCAAATAGGAACAGCTCTGGATTGCAGTTCCCAGTGAAAATGCAGAGGGTAAGTGATCACCACATTTCCAAACGAATTTTTACTGCCCATAGATCAGGAGACTCCCGGGTGAAAAAGCACCCAGTGAGTCTCCAGTGCAGCTGTTTCAGCCGGTGCAGTGGATCTCCGCACAAAAACTCACACAAATTTGGGTGCTGTTTCAACTAAATGGGCAAAAACAGGAAGCATTCCCTTTGAAATATGGCACTAGACAAGGATGCCCTCTCTTACCACTCCTATTCAATTCAGTATTGGAAGTTCTAGCCAGAGCAATCAGTCAAGAAAAAGAAATAAAGTGTATTCAATTAGGAAAGGAGGAAGTCAATTTGTCTGATTTGCAGACAACATGATTGTATATTTAGAAGACCCCATCATCTCAGCCCAAAATCTCCTGAAACTGATAAGCAACTTCAGCAAAGTCTCAGGATACAAAATCAATGTGCAAAAATCACAAGCACTCCTATACACCAAAAACAGACTTAAAGAGAGCCAAATCAAGAATGAACTGCCATTCACAATTGCTACAAAGAGAATAAAATACCTAGGAATATAACTAAGAAAGGATGTAAAGGACCTCTTCAAGGAGAACTACAAACCACTGCTCAAAGAAATAAGATAGGATACAAACAGATAGAGAAACATTCCATGCTTATGGTTAGGAAGAATCAATATCGTGAAAATGGCCATACTGCCCAAAGTAATTAATAGATTCAATGCTATCCCAATCAAGCTATCAATGACCTTGTTCACAGTGCTAGAAAAAGCCACCTTACACTTCATATGGAATGAAAAGAGAGCAGGCATAGCTAAGTCAATTCTAGCAAAAAGAACAAAGCTGGAGGCATCACACTTCCTGACTTGAAACTATACTACAAGACTACAGTAATCAAAACAGCATGGTACTGGTACCAAGACAGAAATATATACCAATGGAACAGAACAGAGGCCTCAGAGGCAATGCCACACATCTACAACCATCTGATCTTTGACAAACTTAACAAAAACAAGCAATGGGGAAAGGATTTCCTGTTTAATAAATGGTGTTAGGAAAATTGGCTAGCCATGTGCAGAAAGCAGAAACTGGACTCCTTCCTTACACCTTATACTAAAATTAATTCCAGATGGATTAATGACTTAAACATAAGACCTAACACCATAAAAACCCTAGAAGAAAACGTAGGCAAAACAATGCAGGACATAGGCATAGGCAAGGACATCATGACTAAAACACCAAAAGCATTGGCAACAAAAGTCAAAATAGACAAATGGTATCTAATTAAACTCCAGAGCTTCTGTACAGCAAAAGAAAGAATCATTAGAGTGAACTAGCAACCAATAGAATGGGAAAAAAAATTGTTGCAATCTACCCATTTGAGAAAGGACTTATATCCAGAATCTACAAAGAACTAAAACAGATTTACAAGAAAAAAACAAACCCATTCAAAAGTGGGCAAAGGATATGAAGACACTTTTCAAAAGAAGACTTATATGAGGCCAACAAACATATGAAAAAATGCTCATCATCACTGGTCATTAGAGAAATGCAAATCAAAACAACATTGAGATACCATCTCACTCCAGTTAGAATAGCGATCATTAAAAAATCTGGAGACAACAGATGCTGGAGAGGATGTGGAGAAATAGGAGCACTTTTACATTATTGGTGGGGTGTAAATTAGTTCAACCATTGTGGAAGACAGTGTGGCAATTCCTCAAGGACCTAGAAATAGAAATTCCATTTGACCCAGTAATCCCATTACTGGGTATATACCCAAAGGATTAGAAATCATTCTATCATAAAGAGATATGCACATGTATGTTCACTGCAGCACTGTTTACAATAGCAAAGACTTGGAACCAACCCAAATGCCCATCAATGATAGACTGGGCAGGGAAAATGTGGCACATATACACCAGGGAATACAATGCAGCCATGAAAAGTGATGAGTTCGTGTCCTTTGTAGGGACACGAATGAACCTGGAAACCATCATTCTCAGCAAATTGACACAAGCACAGAACATCAAACACTGCATGTTCTCACTCATAGGTGGATATTGAACAATGAGAACACATGGACACAGGGAGGGGAGCATCACACTGAAGTCTGTTGGGGGGGCTAAGGGAGGGACAGTGAGGAGTAGGGAGTTGGGGAGGGATAACATGGGGAGTAATGCCAGCTATAGGTGTTGGGGATGGAGGCAGCAAACCACATTGCCAGGTATGTATCTATGCAACAATCCTGCATGTTCTTCACATGTACCCCAGAACCTAAAGTGCAATAAAAATATATTATTTTTATATTTTCCATGATATATATATAATGTAAAATTTAATTTTAAAAAAGGAAGATTATTAATAATGACCAAGTGGGACTTATCTCCAGAATGCAAGAGATGGTTCAAAGTACACAAATTAATCAATATGATACATTATATCAACAGAATGAATAAAAGCAATATAATAATTTCAATTAATGCTGAAAAATAATTTGATGAAATTCAGCATCTCTTCATGATAAAAACCCTCAAAAACTGGGAATAGTAGGAACATATCTCAACATAATAAAAGTCATAAATGACAGACTCACAGCTAGTATCATCCTGAATGAGGAAAAACTGAAAGTCTTCCTCTAAGATCTGGAACATGACAAGGATGCCCACTGACACCACTGTTATTCAACATAGTACTGAAAGTCCTAGCTAAAGCATTCAAATAAGATGTATCTATTAAAGCATCTGAATTGGAAAAAAAGAAGTCAAATTATCTTTGTTTACAGATGATAGAATCTTATATTTGGAAAAACCTAAAGACTCCACAAGAAAAATTTTAGAACTGATAACCAAATTCAGTAAAGTTGTAGGATGCAAAATCAGCATATAAAAGTCAATAGCATTTCTATATGCCAACAGAAAACTATATAAATAAGAAATTTAAAAAGTAATACCTTTTATGGCAGACACACATTAAATTAAATACCTAAGAATTAACCAAAGAAATGAAATATTTCTATAAGAAAAACTACAAAACACTGATGAAAGAAATTAAAGAGGACACCAAAACATGAAAAGATATTCCATGTTTATAGATTGAAAGAATCAATATTGTTAAAATGTCCACATTACACAAAGCAGTCTATGGATTCAATGTAATCTTTATCAAAATACCAATGACATTCTTCATAGAAATAGAAAAAACAATCCTAAAATGTAGATGGAACCACAAAAGATCCAGTATAGCAAATGCTATCCTAAGCAAAAAGAATATAACTGGATAAATCACATTGTCTGACTTCAAATTATACTACAGGGCTATAGTAACCAAAAACAGCATGGTATTGGCATAAAAATAGACACATAGGCCAATGGAACATAATAGAGTACTCAGAAACAAATCCACATACCTACAATAAACTAATTTTTGACAAAGGTGCCAAGAACATACATTGGGGAAAAGACAGTCTTTTCAACAAATGGTGCTGGGAAAACTAGATATCCGTATGCCGAAAAATGAAAAATGATCCCTATCTCCCACCATATACAAAAATCAAATCAAAATGGATTAAAGACAAATCAAGCACTTCACACTATGAAACAACTGTAAGAAAACATTGGGAAAAATTTTCAGGACACTGGTCTAGGCAAAAAAATTCTGGAGCAATCCCCCACAAGCATGGGCAACCAAAACAAAAATGGACAAATGATATCACATCAAGTTAAAAAGCTTCTGCACCACAAAGAAAGTAATCAACACCGTAAAGAACAACCCACAGAATAGGAGAAAACATTTGCAAACTACTCATCTGACAAGGGATTAAAAACCAGAATATATAAGGAGCTCAAACAGCTGTATTTTACAAAATCTAATAATCTGATCAAAGTGTCTGCAAAATATTTTAATAGACATTTCTTCAAAAAAAAAAAAGACCTATAAGTGACAAACAGGCATATGAAAAGGTGCTCAACGTCACTGATCATCAGAGAAATGCAAGTCAAAAATTCAATGGAGATATCATCTCACCCAAGTTAAAATGGTTTATATTTAAAATGCCATGTATATATGTGTGCATATATGTAGATATATTTCAATACATTATATGTATATACATCCCACATATATACACACAATGAAATATTTTTCAGCTTTAAAAAGGAAGAAAATTCTGACACAGGGTACAACATGGATTAACCTTGAGATCATTATGATAAATAAAATAACCAGTCACAAAAAACAGGTACTATAAGATTTTACTTATATGAGATACTCAGAGTAGTCAAATTCATAGAGAGAGAAAGTAGAAAAATTTTCAGAGTTTCACTTTTGCAAGATGAAAAGCATTCTGAAGATAGATGGTGGTGATGGTTGCACAACAATATGAATGTACTTAACACCACAAAGTTGTGCATTGGAAATGGTTATGATAAGTTTTATGTTACATATATTTTGCCACAATTAAAAATAAAATGTTTTAAAGTAAACAAAAAAAGACAGGCAATAACAGATGCTGGCAGAGATGTGAACAAAAAGGAACCCTTGTACACTGTTTGTGGGAAGGCAAATCAGTAAAAGCATCATGGAGAACAGTTTATGGGTTCCTGAGAAAATGAAAATTGATCTACCATATGATCCAGCAATTAAGGGAATCAGTATATTGAAGAGATATCTGCACTCCTATGTTTGTTGCAGTACTGTTTACAATAGCTAAGATTTGTAAGCAACCTAAGTGTCTATCAATGGATGAATGGATAAAGAAAATATGTAACAGAGTACTATTCAGCCATAAAAAATAATGAGATCCTGTCATTTGCAACAACATGGATGGAACTGAAGATCATTATGTTAAGTGAAATAAGCTAGGTACAGAAAGACAAACATCACTTGTTCTTGCTTATTTGTGGGTATAAAAAAATCAAAGCAATGGATGTCATGGACATAGAGAGTAAAAGGATGTTTACTAGAGGCTGGGAAGTGTAGTGGGAAGCTTGAGGGGAGGTGGGAATGGTTAATGAATACAAAAACAATCATTAGAAATAATAAATAAGACCTACTGTTTAATAGCACAACAGGGTGACTATAGTCAATAATAGCTGTACATTCTAAAATAAAGAGTATAATTGAATTGTTTGCAACTCAATGGATAAGTGCTTGAGGGTATGGATACCCCATTCTTCATGATGTGCTTATTTCACATTACATGCCTGTATCAAAATGTCTCTCATATACCCCAAAAATATATACACCTATTATATACCATCAAAAATTAAAAATACAAAAAATTAAATGGCAATACTACCCAAATCAATCCACAGGTTCAATGTAATTACTATGAAAATTCCAATAATATTTCTTTACAGAAATGGAATGTCCTACCCTAAAGTTTATATGAAATTTCAAGAGACCCAGAGTAGCCAAAACAATATTGAAAAAGAACATAGGAAAATCCACACTTTCTAATTTTGAAATGTACTACAAAGCTACAGAAATCAAAATAATGTTGTCATATTCACAGACATATAAACCAGTGAAATTGATTTTAAAAATTTAACAGGAGGTCTGAAACCATTTTATGGGGAAAAAACAATCTCTTCAATAAATTGTGCTGGGAAAACAGGACAACCGTATGCAAAAGAATGAAGTTCAACCTTTACATTTTACTAAAATTAACACAAATGAATCAAAGGCCTAAATATAAGAGCTAAAATGATAAAACCCTTAGGAGAAAATATATGGGCAATTTTTATCACCTTGGATTGTGCTATGATTTTATAAATATGACACCTAAAGCATAGGCAAAAAAGAAAAAACAAATACTTCATTAAGATGAAGAACTTTTGGGCATCAAAGTACCAAGAGAGTGAAAAGACCATGTACAGAATGAGAAAAGATATTTGCAAATCATAAACTGATAAGACTTAACATCCAAACTATATAAAAATTTTCAACAAGTCAGCAACCATCGAAAAACCCATTTTAAAAATAGGCAGATTACAAGAGTATACGTTTTTGGTAAGAAGATATACATATCATTAGTCATTGGGAAAATTCAAATCAAAGACAACTCATTGGAGACACAACTTCATGTTTACTAAATAGCTGTAATAAAAAATGTAAAGAAAAACAGCAAGTTTTGTTGAGGATATGGAGAAATTAAAATCCTTATACATTGCTGGCAGGAATGCAAAATGGTGCAGCCACTATGAAAAACAAGTTTGGAGGTTTCTCAAAAAGTGAAACATAGGATTATTATATGACCTGACATTTTTACTCCTAGGTAGATACCCAAAACAATTGAAAACAGGGATTCAAACAGATACTGTACAACGTTTATAGCAGCATCATTCACAACTGCCAAAAGATGGAAAAATTCATGTGTCCAGCAACAGTAGAATGAGTAAGCAGAATTCAGTACAATCTATGCTCATTATTCATGATATTTGTGGTCTATAGCATACTCATGAAAACAAAATTAGAAAATACTGAACAATCGTTCCTAGAAAAAAATCAGGTTAGGTGTGTGTGAGCTTTTTAGACCACAATATTTCCTTTTTCAAATTTTTTAAATTATACTTTAGGTTATGAAATACATGTGCAGGACATGCAGGTTAGTTACATAGGTATACATGTGCCATGGAGATTTGCTGCATCCATCAATTCATCATCTACATTAGGTATTTCTCCTAATGCTATTTCTCCCCAGCCTCTCACTGCCCGACAAGCCCTGGTTTGTGATGTTCCCCTCCATGTGTTCATGTGTTCTCATTGTTCAATTCCCACTTATAGGTGAGAACATTCGGTGTTTGGTTTTCTGTCCCTGTGTTATTTTGCTGAGAATGATGGTTTCCAGCTTCATCCATGTCCCTGCAAAGGACATAAACTCATCCTATTTTATAGCTGCATAGTATTCCATGGTGTATATGTGTGCCACACCTTCTTCATCCAGTCTATCGTTGATAGGAATTTGGGTTGGTTCCAAGTTTTTGCTATTGTGAACAGTGCCACAATAAACATACGTGTGCATGTGTTTTCATAATAGAATGGTTTATAATACTTTGGGTATATACCCAGTAATAGGATTGCTGGGTCAAATAGTTCTGAATCCTTGAGAAATCACTACACTGTCTTTCACAATGGTTAAACGAATTTACACTCCCAACAACAGTGTAAAAGCCTTCCTATTTCTCCACATCCTCTCAAGCATTGTTGTTTCCTGACTTTTTAATAATCGCCATTCTAACTGACATCAGATGGTATCTCATTGTGGTTTTGATTTACATTTCCCTAATGACCAGTGATGATGAGATTTTGAGAAGTGACTGTTTGTATCATTTGCTCACTTTTTGATGGGGTTGTTTTTTTTCTTGTAAATTTATTTAAGTTCCTTGTAGATTCTGGATATTAGCCCTTTGTAAGATGGATAGACTGCAAAATTTTATCCCTTTCTGTAGGTTGCCTGTTCACTCTGATAATAGTTTCTTTTGCCGTGTGGAACCCCTTTAGATTGATTAGATCCCATTTGTCAATTTTGGCTTTTGTTGCCATTGCATTTGGTGTTTTAGTCATGAATTCTTTGACCATGCCTCTGTCATGAATGGTATTGCCTAGATTTCTTCTAGGCTTTTTATGGTTTTAGGCCTTACAATGAAGTCTTTAATCCATCTTGAGTTAATTTTTGTATAAGGTATGAAAAAGGGGTCCAGTTTCAGTTGTCTGCATATGTCTAGCCAGTTTCCCCAACACCATTTATTAAATAGGGAATTCTTTTCGCATTGTTTGGTTTTCTCAGGTTTACCAAAGATCAGACGGTTGTAGATGTGTGGCATTATTTCTGAGGCATCTGTTCTGTTCGATTGGTCTATATATCTGTTTTGGTACCAGTAACATGCTGTTTTGGTTACTGTAGTCTTGTAGCGTATTTTGAGGTCAGGTAGCATGATGCTTCCAGCTTTGTTCTTTTTTTTTTTTTTTTTTTTTTTTTTGAGATGGAGTTTCACTCTCGTTACCCAGGCTGGAGTGCAATGGCGCGATCTCGGCTCACCGCAACCTCCGCCTCCTGGGTTCAGGCAATTCTCCTGCCTCAGCCTCCTGAGTAGCTGGGATTACAGGCACGCACCACCATGCCCAGCTAGTTTTTTGTATTTTTAGTAGAGATGGGGTTTCACCACGTTGACCAGGATGGTCTCGATCTCTCGACCTCGTGATCCACCCGCCTTGGCCTCCCAAAGTGCTGGGATTACAGGCTTGAGCCACCGCACCCGGCCGCCCAGCTTTGTTCTTTTGGCTTATGATTGTCTTGGCCATATGACTCTTTATTGATTCTATATGAAATTTAAAGTAGTTTTTCCAATTCTGTGAAGAAAGTCAATGGTAGCTTGATTGGGATAGCATTGAATCTATAAATTACTTTGGGCAATATGGATGTTTTCACGATATTAATTCTTCCTATACAAGAGCATGGAATGTTTTTCCATTTGTTTGTGTTCTCTCTTATTTTCTTGAGCAGTGGTTTGTAGTTCTCCCTCAAGAGGTCATTCACATCCCTTGTAAGTTGTTCTTTTATGCATTTTATTCTCTTTGTAGCAATTGTGAATAGGAATTCACTCATGATTTGGCGCTCTATTATTGGTGTATAGGAATACTTGTGATTTTTGCACATTGATTTTGTATACTGAGACTTTGCTGAAGTTGCTTATCAGGTTGAAGAGATTTTGCGCTGAGACAATGGGCTTTTCTAAGTATACAATCATGTCATCCATGAAATTGTACATTTCTCCTAGATTTTCTAGTTCACTTATGTAGAGGTGTTTATAGTATTCTCTGATGGTATTTTGTATTTCTGTGGGATCAGTGGTGATATCCCCTTTATCATTTTTTATTGTGTCTATTTGATTCTTCTCTCTTTTATTCTTTATTAGTCTGGCTAGAGGTCCATCTATTTTGTTAATCTTTTCAAAGAACCAGTTCCTGGATTCACTGATTTTGTTGAAGATTTTTTCATGTCTCTCTACCTCCTTCAGTTTTGCTCTGCTCTTAGTTATTTCTTGTCGTCTGCTAGCTTTTGAATTTGTTTGCTCTTGCTTCTCCAATTCTTTTAATCTTGATATTAGGGTGTCCATTTTAGATTTTTCCCGCTTTCTCCTATGGGCATTTAGTGCTATAAATTTCCCTCCAAACCCTGCCTTGGCTGTGTCTCAGAGATTCTGGTACATTGTGTCTTTGTTCTCACTGGTTTCAAAAAACTTATTTATTTTTGCTTTAATTTCATTATTTACCCAGAAGTCATTCAGGAGCTGGTTGTTCAGTTTCCATGTAGTTGTACAGTTTTGAGTGAGTTTCTTAATCCTGAGTTCTAACTGGATTGCACTTTGGTCTGAGAGGCTCTTTGCTATGATTTCTGTTCTTTTGCAGTTGCTGATAAGTGTTTTACTTCCAATTATGTGATCAATTTTACAATAAGTGCAATGTGGTGTTAAGAAGAATGTAAATCTTTATTTTGGGTGGAGAGTTCTGTAGATCTCTATTAGGTCCACCTTGTCCAGAGCTGAGTTCCAGTCCTGAATATCCTTGTTAATTTTCTCTCTCATTGTTATGTATAATATTGACAGTGGGGTGTTAAAATCATCCACTGTTATTGTGTGGGATCTAAGTTTCTTTGTATGTCTTTAAGAACTTGCTTTATAAATCTGGGTGCTCCTGTATTGGAATGCCCTTCTTTGTCTTTTTTAATCTTTGTTGGTTTAAAGTCTGTTTTAATAGAGACTAGGATTGCAACCCCTGCTTTTTTTTTTTCTTTCCTGAATACAGCACACCAATGAGTCTTGACTCTTTATCCAACTTGCCAGTCTGTGTCTTTTAATTGGGGCATTTAGCCCATTTGTGGTTAATATTTTTATGTGTGAATTTGATCCTGTCATTATGATGCTAGTTGGTTATTTTGCCCACTAGTTGATGCAGTTTCTTTATAGTTTTGATGGTCTTTACAATTTGGTATGTTTTTGCAGTGACTGGTACTGGTTTTTCCTTTCCATATTTAGTGCTTCCTTTAGGACCTCTTGTAAGGCAGGCCTGGTGGTGACAAAATCCCTCAGCATTTGTTTGTCTGTAAAGGATGTTATTCTCTTTCGCTTATAAAGCTTAGTTTAACTGGATATTCATTTCTTTAAGAATGTTCAGTATTGGCACCCACTCTCTTCTGGCTTACAGGGTTTCTGCAGTGATCTCCTATTAGTCTGATAGGCTTCCCTTTGCGGGTAACTTGACCTTTCTCCCTGTCTGCCCTTAACAATTTTTCCTTCATTTCAATCTTGGTGAATTTGATGATTATGTGTCTTGGGGTTGCTCTTCTCGAGGAGCATCTTTTTGGTGTTCCCTGTATTTCCTGAATTTGAATGTTGGCCTGTCTTGCTAGGCTGGGGAAGTTTTCCTGGATAATATCCTGAAGAGTGTTTTCCAACTTGGTTTCATTCTTCCCGTCACTTTCAGGTACACCAACCAAACGTAGGTTTGGTCTTTTCACATAGTCCCATATTTCTTGGAGGCTTTGTTTATTCTTTTTCATTCTTTTTTCTCTAATCTTGTCTTCACACTTTATTTCATTAAGGTGATCTTCAATCTCTGATATCCTTTCTTCCACTTGATCGATTCAGCTATTGATAATTGTGTATGCTTCATGAAGTTCTCGTGCTGTGTTTTTCAGCTCCATCAAGTAATTTATGTTCTTCTCAAAACTGATTATTCTAGTTAGCAATTCTTCTAACCTTTTTTCAAGGTTCTTAGCTACTTTGCATTGGTGTAGAACATGCTCCCTTACCTCAAAGGAGTTTGTTATTACTCATCTTCTGAAGCATATTTCTGTCAATTTGTCAAACTCATTCTCCATCCAGTTTTGTTTCCTTGCTGGCGAGGAGTTATGATCCTTTGGAGAAGAGGCATTCTGGTTTTTGGAATTTTCAGCCTTTTTGCACTGGTTTTTCCTCATCTTCATGGATTTATCTACCTTTAGTCTTTGATGTTGGTTACCTTTGGATGGGGTTTTTGTGTGGACATTCCTTTTGTTAAATTTGATGCTATTCCTTTGTGTTTGTTAGTTTTCCTTCTAACGGGCCCCCCTGCTGCAGGTCTGCTCGAGATTGCTGCAGGTCCACTCCAGACCTTTGCCTGGGTATCACCAGTGGAGACTGCAGAACAGCAAAGATTGCTGCCTGTTACTTTCTCTGGAAGCTTTGTCCCAGAGGGGCACATGCCATGAGCCAGCTGGAGTTCTCATGCATGAGGTGTCTCTCCCTGCTGGGAGGTGTCTCCCAGTCAAGAGGCATGGGGGTCAGGCACCCACTTGAGGAGGCACTCTGTCTTTTAGCAGAGCTCAAATGCTGAGATCACAATTTTTCTATACTCTCATCTGTACATAACCTTGTTTTATGTGTATTTCTTATTTAATATATATTGTTGATTTATGACTATTAAACTCACAGCCAATAGCACTATAACTCATACCTGAACAAAGCTTATAGTATACATTACTTTTTCTGGAAGGCACATCACAGCCTTCTTATACTTAGAAACAGTATGCTTATGGGCCATTCTAAACAGCAAAATCACCCCAAAAAAAGGAGAAAAATACAAAAACCATGGCACAAAGTAGATTGCAAAGAGTACACATTTAAAATATGAGAGGTGAAACAAAAAGGCTATTAGTTTGTTCAACCTTAACTAGGAATATGTGCATAAAGAGACTCAAATTTTTTTTCTGCTCTTAAAGGAAATAAAATTGCTCTGTGAATGACTACATATGTGTTGATTCTGATTTTGATTGATTGATTTTCAGATTGCAAACCTAGAGGTGATTTAAAGTGCATGGGAGAACGTGCCTAGATTATATGCAAATAATATGCCATTTTATGTAAGGGACTTGGGCATCTGTGGATTTTGGTATCCACGGAGGTCCTGAAATCCCCTGCAGATACCAAGTGAAAAATGTATTCAGGTTGTGGCTTGGCTGGTACAGAGGATTCAAGACACATCACTCACATTCCTGGTTCCTTGACAAGAACAGCTCAACGGTACTCCTCCCTATGGGGAGACTCCCTATGGAGTCTGAGAGCTTCTCCACATGGTCCTTTTAGCTGGATTTTGAGACATGATGGTTCAGGTCTCCATGAAACCAAGGAATAAGCTGCCAGTACTCTCACCAGCTAGGCCCAGAACTGGCACAGCATCAATGCCACCATACTCCATTAGCCAGAGAAGGGACTAGTAAACCCAGATTCAAATGTAGGGGAAATAAATACCAATACTTGATGGAATAAATGTCACAGAATTTTAAGTCACCCTTAATCTACCACAAATGCTTAACCAAAATGGCTACAAAGTTATCTATTCCAGTCCTGAACATCTCCTGCCCCACACTGTTTATTCTCACACAGTCAGTTCTGTTCCTGTAATGGTGGCTTTATATTCTAGGATATTTTTACTAATAGAAATGAAGTATATGACATGAAACTTAGGCCTTAAGATCTTTTTTGAAATCTTTGATGAATAGGTGGAATGGACAGAGTTTGCCCCTTCAAGGACTCCAAGCAGTTCTATCTCTTTAGCGATAAAGATTTCGGTCAGCTTTTGGGTACAGTATTTCTTCATTATATTCTTGGGGAAAATTGTTAAGCTATATGCAGAGACTATACACTTAAGTTTCAACTCTACCATTTAATAAATTAGGTATATCTTTAGTTGGACTATGAGGAATATTTTAATATGGATTTTTATTTGGTTGTCTCAGAAAACTATCTTTAAAAATTCTAAGTAGGTCTTTTTGTCCAAATATTTGCTTTTTGTCCAAATATTTACTTCCTGGAAATTGGAAGACCAACACCATGCCAAGGAGAATATATAGATCTCATAATTTCTTCACTTCATACTATAGGCTGTAAAAAGAAAATGAATGTGCAGGTTAAGTGTTCTGGTTTTTAAGTATAAATAATGTTCATGTCTGAGCAAGGACTCTATTTCTGGAGCTTTGTGTAACATAAGGGTGAGTAAAAATTTTGCTATACTATGTGTGAACTGAGATAATATTATTGCTGAAACATTACTTGTGATTGGAGAAATGAGCATGGACCTTTCTGTTTAGTTTTCATTTGTTTTGTCTTTGTTAGGAGTTATTAAGAGATACTGCATTCAGGTAATATAGCTTTGGTGCCTAGGGAACAGACATTCTCCCTATCTCCACAAAGAGCCGAGCACCCTCTAATGTCCCAAAGATATGTAACTTAGAAAAAGAACACCTTAAGCGTACATACTGAAAATTTTCTGAAGGATAACCCTAATGCAAGCTATGGTGACTCCACCAATCTGCTTCAAGAGCAGTGGATATTGGCTGAAGGAATATGAGAAAAATATCATAGCAGTTGCAATGTGGTAATTATAGTGGGCAACAGGCTTGTGAACACATTTACTATAAGCAAAAAACTCCAGATATATGGAAAAGGGAAAGGTTGCTAAGTTCAAGATATCAGATAAATGAAAGTTCAAGCTATGGTAATTCGAACATCAAATGTTAGGGTGTCTGGGAAGTATTTCTTAAACCAGACTCAAAAAGTACAAACCATAAAAGAAGATTGATAAATAAGAACACATTAAATAAAATAATTCTGATGATCAAAAGTCACCATAAGAAAAGCAAAAAGATAACCCACGGTTTAGAGAAAGGTATCCTTAACATATATAACACATTTATTGGTACCAAGATGACATTAGCAATAAAAATAAATGAATTTAAAACACTGTCCAACAGAAAAATGGACAAAAGACACAAAAAGGCATTTCACAAATAAGAAAATAAGAACAGCCAATAAAGATAATTTAAAATGTCCAAACTCATTAGCAACCAAAGAGATTAAATATAATATCACAATAAGTTGTCACAATAAACTCACCAAGGTAAAATTGAAGATATGCATACTCTATTATATAGCAATTCTACTCTCCTAAGTATTTGCCCCAGAGAAATTCTCACACTTCTAACAACATACACAGTATGTTAGTCCGTCTTCACTCTGCTGATAAAGACATACCCTAGACGGGACAATTAAAAAAAAAGGGGGGGGGGGGGGCTTAATGAACTCCCACATGACTGGTGAGGTCTCACAATCATGTCAGAAGATAAAAGGCAAATCTCACATGGCAGCAGACAAAACAGGAGAATGAGAGCCAAGTGAAAGGGGTTTCTCCTTATAAAACCATCAAATCTCATGAGACTTATTCACTACCACGAGAACAGTACAGGGGAAACTGCCCCATGATTCAGTTATCTCCAACTGGGTCCCTCCCACATTATGAGGGAGTTATGGGAGCTGCAATTCAAGATGAGATTTGGACGGGGGCACAGCCAAACCATATCACAGAGTAACATTTTAAATATTTATTGACAGAGAAATGAACAAATTATAATATAGTAATATAATAAATAAGTATAGAACAATAAAAATGAATGAAGAGGAAGACAGATTTCAAGAGGTTAGTAAAATGGCAGATAGGAGGCAGAACTAAATTATAGCTCCCATTCGGACAGACAGAGCAGCATGTGGAGACTCACATTGTAAACTTTTGCTCCAAGAACTACCACAGGAACAAACCAGGAAAGCTGAGAGAATCCACAGAACCTTTGAAGGAAGTGAATTGCTCTTGCAGACCCTGGGAGACAGCCCAAAAATTGTGAGCTCCCAAAGTGTGACAGTGTAAAATGATGATCATCTGCCCCCAAACACACATCCTCACTGGGTAACCTGAAGTTCCAGATCATGGAGAAAGGTTTTACCTTACCTGGAACGGAAACTGTTTTAGAGAGCTGAGCAAAATACAGATGTAGAAGAGGATGGGAAAGAGCCCTGTGGGCTCTCTTGATCAGGGAGGCTGGTAGAGTGAGGCAAGTTCTCAGCCCTGCTCATCCACTATCTGGAAACAAACTTGATACTGATGGAGGGGACATAACAGGAGTCAGACCGGCCTTTTGTGGTGTGTGGGAGCTGAGCAAGCCCTGTAACTGCTGAAGTATTTTAGTTTAATTAAGTCTCATCTATTTACCTTTGTTTTTGTTGCATTTGCTTTTGGGTTCTTAGTCATGAAATCTTCACCTACACCAATGTCTAGAAGGGTGTTTTATTTGTTGTTGTTGTTTTTGTTTTTGTTTTATCTTCACTTTGTAGAAGATAAGATGGCTGTAAGTATTAGGCTTTATTTCTGGGTTCTCTATTCTGTTCCATTTGTCTATGTGCCTATTTTTATACCAGTGCCATGTTGTTTTGTAGACTACGGCTTTATAGTATAGTTTGAAAAAAGTTATAGGTGGCACAAACAAATGGAAACATATCCCATGCTCATGGATGGATAGAATCAATATCATGAAAATGACCATACTGCCAAAAGCAATCTACAAATTCAATGCAATTCTCATCCAAATATCACCATCATTCTTCACAGAACTAAAAAAAAAATCCTAAAATGTATATGGTACCAAGAAAAGAGCCTGCGTAGCCAAAGCAAGACTAAGAAAAAAAAATCTGGAGGCATCACATTACCCAAATTCAAACTATACTATAAGGCCATAGTCACCAAAACAGCATGGTACTAGTATAAACATAGGCACATAGACCAATGGAACAGAATAGAGAACCCAGAAATAAACCCAAATACTTGCAGCCAACCGACCTTTGACAAAGCAAACAAAAACATAAAGTGGAGAACAAACACCCTATTTAACAAACGGTGCTGGGATAACTGGCTAGCCACATGTAGCAGAATGAAACTGGATCCTCATCTCTCCCCTTATACAAAAATCAACTCAAGATGGATAAACTGCTTAAATCTAAGACCTGAAACAACAAAAATTCTAGAAGAGAACATCAGAAAAACCCTTCTAGACATTGGCTTAGGCAAAGACTTCATGAACAAGAACTCAAAAGCAAATGCAACAAAAGCAAAGATAAATAGATGTGATGTAATTAAACTAAAAAGCTTTTGCACAACAAAAGAAATAATCAGCAGAGTTAACAGACAACCCACAGTCAGAGAAAATCTTCCCAGTCTATATATTCAACAAAGGACTAATATCCAGAATCTACAAAGTCAAACAAATCAACTAGAAAAAAACAAGCAATCCCATCAAAATGTGGGCTAAGGGCATGAATAGACAATTCTCAAAAGAAGATATACAAATGGCCAACAAGCATATGAAAAACTGCTCAACATCACTAATTAGGGAAATGCAAATCAAAATCACATTGTGATATCACCTCACTCTTGCAAGAATAGCCATAATAAAAAAATCTGGATGTTGACATGGATGTAGTGAAAAGGGAACACTTTTTCCCTGTTGGTGGCAATGTTAACCAGCACAACCACTATAGAAAACAGTGTAGAGATTACTTAAAGAACTAAAAGTAGATCTACCATTTGATCCAACAATGTAACTACTAGGTACCTACCCAGAGAAAAGAAGACATTATATGAAAAAGATACTTGCACACACATGTTTATAGCAGCACAATTTGCAATTGCAAAAATATGAACCAGTCCAAATGTCCATCAATCAACTAGTGAATACAAAAAATGTGGCATGTTTATACACCATGGAATATTACTCAGCCATTAAAAGGAATAAAATAATGGCTTCCACAGAAACCTGGATGGAATTGGAAATTATTATTCTAAGTGAAGTAATTCAGGAATGGAAAACCATACATTGTATGTTCCCACTCATAATTGGGAGCTGAGTTATGAGGATGTAAAGGCATAAAAATGATACAATAGACGTTTGAGATTCAGGGGAAAGGATGGGAGGGTCAGGGATAAAAGACTACACATTGGGTACAAGGTAAACTGCTTCGGTTGTGGGTGCACCAAAATCTCAGAAATCACCACTAAAGAACTTATTCATGTAACCAAACATCTGTTCCCAAAAAAAAACCTACCGAAATAAGAAAAATTTAAGTTAGAAAGATCTCAAATTGACAATTTAACACTGCATTTAAAACACCTAGAGAAACAAGAGAAAACTAACCCCAAATCTAGCAGTACAAGATATAGCCAAAATCAGAGATGAACTGAATGAAATTGACATGTAAGACAAATTCAAGAGATAAAGGAAATCAGGAGTTTTTTTATTTGTAAGGATAACTAGAATAATAAGGAAAAAATGAGAAAAGATTGAAATAAACACATTCAGAAATGAGAAAGAGGACATTACTAACAAACCTAAAGAAATAAAAGAAACCCTTCTAGACTATTATAATATAAACACCTGTATGCAAATAAACTAGAAAACATAGAAAAAATAGGTAAATTTCTGGACATATACAATGTCCAAAGACTGAACCAGGGAGATGTAGAATCCCTGAAGAAACTACGTAATAATGAGTTCTGAAATTGAATCAGTAATTAAAAACCTACCAACCAAAAAAAAAAGCCCAGAACCAGATAGATTCACAGCCAAACTCTGCCAGATGTATAAAAAAGAACTGATATAATTTCAACAGAAACCAATTTTTAAAATGAGGAGGATGACTCTCCCTAACTCATTCTGTGAGGCCAGCATCATCCTGACACCAAAGCCTGGCAGAGACACAAGGAAAAAAAAAACTTCTAGCCAATATTGTTGATGAACATCAATGCAAAAATCCTCAACAAAATACTAACAAACCAAATCTAGCAGCACATCAAAAAGCTAATCCAGCAAAATCAATTAGGCTTTATCCCTGGTATGTAAGGTTCATTCAACATAAACAAATCAATAAATAGGATTAACCACATAAACAGAACTAAAACCAAAACTTCATGATTATCTTGATAGACATAGAAAATGCTTTTGTAAAATTCAATGTCCCTTCATGTTAAATAACCTGAAAAAACTAGGCATCAAAGGAACATACCTCAAAATAATATCTATTACAAACCCACAACAAACATTATATTGAATGGACAAAAATTAGAAGTACTCACCTTGAAAGCCTGAACCAAACAAGGATGCTCACTCTCACTACTCTTACTTAACATAGTACTGGAAGTCCTGGCCAGAGCAATAAGGCAAGAGAAAGAAATAAAATACACCCAAATCAGAAGGGAGAAAGTCAAACTATCACTGTTTGCAGATAATATGATTCTATACCTAGAAAATCCCATAGTCTCTGCCCAAAACCTCCTTGATCTGTTAAACAATTTATCATAGTTTCAGGATACAAAATCAATGTACAAGAATTGGCAGCATTCCTATACAAGAATAATGTCCAAGCTGGGAGATAAATCAAAAATGCAATTCCATTGATGATAGCGACAAAAAGAATAAAATACCTAGGAATTCAGCTAACAAAAGAGATGAAAGATCTCTACAATGAGAATCACAAAAGAATGCTCAAAGACAGAAATGAAGCCAATAAATGGGAAAATATTCCATGCTATGGATAGAAAGAACCAATATTGTTTAAATGGCCACACTGCCCAAAGTACAAATTCAATGCGATTTCTATCAAACTACCAATGACATTCTTTGTAGAACTAGAAGAAAACTATTTTACAATTCATATGAAACCAAAAAAGAGCCCAAATAGCCAGGGCAATCCTAAGCAAAAAGAACAAAGCTAGAGACATCACATTACCTGACTTCAAAACTATACTACAGGGCTAAAGTAACCAAAACAGCATGGTACTAGTACAAAAACAGACACACAGATCAATGGAACAGAACAGAAAACCCAGAGATAATGCTGCATACCTACAACCATCCAATCTTCAACAAAGCTGACAAAAACAATCAATGGGAGAAGGACTCCCTATTCACTAAGTTGTGCTGGGATAACTGGCTTGCAATATGTAGAAGATTGAAACTGATGAAAGAGCCCTTGGGCTTTAAACAAATATCATTATTAGCTTGGAAGTACTCCTTGTAGGCCTGTGGTGGTGGTGACCATGGGCTGAGGTTCCTATGACTACAGAAAATGAAAAGAAAAGTGGAAAAGACTGCATCTCAAGATATGAGTGCCAGCTTACCTGTAGTGCATTAGAACAACAGGTAGATTCTAAGGATTTTGACTCCAACTTCTGACTCCCAGATGGTATCTATGACCACCCAGGGCCTGAGGAAACTTGTCACCATGAAGGGAAAAACAAGCCTGGTTGGCTTTACCACACACTGATTGTAGAGCACTAGGGCATTGAGTAAACACAGAAGATAGCCAGGTAGTGGTTACAGCAGGCCTCTGATAAAAATCGGAGCAAAAATAAACAAAATTGAAATGAGGAAAACAATACAAAAAATCAACAAAATAAAAGCTGGTCCTTTAAAAGATAAGTAAACTTGACAAACCTTTGACCAGACTAAGAAAAGGCCCAGACAAATAAAATCAGAGATGAAAAAGGGATATTATAACTGATATTTCAGAAATTCAAAGGATCATTACTGACTACTGTAAAAAACTATATGCCAATAAATTGGAAAATCTAGAGGAAATTGATAATTTTTAGACACATACAACCTACCAACACTAAACCATAAAAAAGCCCAAACCCTGAACAGACCAATAATAAGTAACAATGTCAAAGCCATAGTAAAAATTATCCTGGTAAAGAAAAGCCTAGGATCTGATGGCTTCATTGATGAAATTTGCCAATTATTTGAAGAAGAACTAATACCAATCCTACTCAAACAATTACAATAAACACAAAAGGGAATACTTTCAGACTCTGAGACTACTATTATCCAGATACCAAAATCAGACAAAGACACATTTGAAAAAAAAAAAACCTGCAGATTCATATCCCTGGTGAATATTGATATGAAAACCCTCAACTAAATACTAGCTAACAAAATTAGCCAAGCATTAAAAAGATCATTCATCATGACAAAGCGGGATTTATCATAGGGATGCACAGATGGTTTAACATATGCAAAAACAATGTGATACATCCTATCAATGTAATGAAGGACAAAAATCATATGACCATTTCAATCGATGCTGAAAATGAATTTGATAAAATTCAACGTCTCTTCATGATAAAACTCCTAAAAACACAAGGTAGAGACAATAAATACCACAATGAAATAAATGTAATACACCACAGACCCACAACTAGTATCATATTGAATGGGAAAAACTGAAAGTTTATTTTCTAAGATCTAGAACCTGAAAGGGATGTCCACTTTCACCACTGTTATTCAACATAGTACTGGAAGCCCTAGCTAAAGCAATCAGACAAGAGAAAGATATAAAGGGCATACAAATTGGAAAAGAAGAAGTTAAATTATCACTGTTCACAAATGATATTATCTTATAATTGGAAAAACCTAAAGACTCCAACAAAAAAACCATTAGAACTCATAAATTCATAATATTCCATGGCATATATGTGCCACATTTTCCCTGTTCAGTCTATTATCGACGGGCATTTGGGTTGGTTCCAGGTCTTTGCTATTGTAAACAGTGCTGCAGTGAACATTCGTGTGCATGTGCCCTTATAGTAGAACTGGGGTCAGTTGGGGGGAAAAGGGGGAGGGACAGTGGGGGGTGGGGAGTTGGGGAGAAATAGCATGGGGAGAAACGCCAGATACAGGTGAAGGGGAGGAAGACAGCAAATCACACTGCCATGTGTGCTTGCATGTTCTTCACATGTACCCCAAAACCTAAAATGCAATTTAAAAAAAGAACTCATAAATTCAGTAACGTTGCAGGTTACAAAATCAACATACAAAAATCAGTAGCATTTCTGTATGCCAACAGATTCATTGCAAAAAGGATATCACCAAGGCATATAGTAATCAGGCTATCTAAAGTCAACATGAAAGAAAGAATTCTAAGACTAGTGAGACAAAAATATCAAATAACATATAAAGAAAAACCTATCATACTAACAGCACACTTCTCAGTAGAAACTTTACAAGTCATAAGGGATTTGGGTTCTATCTTCAGTCTCCTCAAAGAGAATAACTGTCAGCCAAGAACTTTGTATTCTGCAAAAATAAGTATCACAAATGAAGAAGAAATAAACTTTTTCTCAGGCAATCAAACATTTAGGAAATTTGCTGCCACTAGAACAGTGCTACAAAAGATACTCAATGGAATTCTAAATATCAAAATGATAGGTCTATAGACATCACTATAAAAACATTTGAAAGTATAAAACTCACAAGACTTGTAGAACAGTAACAGAATGGAAAAACCAAGCAACTAGGTAACAATCAACTTGGTGATAAGAACAGTATTTCAAATACCAATATTAACTTTGAATGTAAATGGTCTAAGTGTCCCACTTAAATGATGTATATTGGCAGAATGTGTCACTAAAACACAATGCAAATATCTGTTACCTTCAAGAAACCCACATAATTCATAAAGATTCTCATAGACTTATGGCAAAAAAAAAATGGGAAAAATATTTCACACAAGTGGAAACCAAATGTGAGCAGAAGTAGCTTTTCTTCTATCAGATAAAATAGATTTTAAATCAATAACAAGAAAATAAGAAAAAGAATGTAATTTTATAATGATAAAGGGTTCAATTCAATAAAAAAAGATATAACAATCCTTAATATATGCACACCAAACACAAGAGCTTCCAGATTAATACAAGATATACTACTAGACCCAAGAAAATCTCAACACTCCACTGGCAGCACTAAACAGATCACTGAGCAGAAAGTCAACAAATAAACACTGGACTGAAACTAGACTCTAACAGATATTTACAGAATATTCTACAAAAAATTCAAAATATACATTCTTCTCATCAGCACATGAAATCTTTCCAAGATAGACCATATGAGAGGCCGCAAAACAAGCTTAAATAAGTCCCAAAAAAATCCAAATCATGCAAATACCTTTTTAGACCACAGAAGAATAAAACTAGAAATCAATGCCAAGGGAAACTCTGAAACCTATCCAAACACATGGAAATTAATCTGATTCTGAATTATCTTTGGATAAATGATGAAATCAAGAAGAAAATTAAAATTTTTTCAAACAAATGATAACAGTAACCCAAGTTATAAAAATCTCTGGGATACAGAAAAAGCAGTGCTAAGATGATAGCTTATGTTGCCAAATGTCTACATCAGAAAGAAAGAAAAATCACAAATTGACAACCTAACCTAATAGCTCAGGCAACTGGAAAAACAAAAACAAAGCAAACCCAAAGGTATCAGCAGAAAAGAAATAACAAAGATCAGAGCAGACCTAAATGAAATTGAACCCCTGCCAAATACAAATGATCAATAAAAGGAAAAATTTATTTTCAAAAAGATAAACAACATTGATAGACAGCTAGATTAACCAAGAAAGGAAAGAATATCCAAATAAGCTCAATCAGAAATGAAAAGGGAAACATTACAACTGATACCATAGAAATACAAAAGATCATCTGAGACCACTATGAACACCTCTATGTGCACAAACCAGAAAATCTAAAGGAAATGGAAATGATAGACTGGACAAAGAAAATGTGGCACATATACACCATGGAATGCTATGCAGCCATAAAAAATGATGAATTAGTATCCTTTGTAGGGACTTGGATGAATCCGGAAACCATCATTCTCAGCAAACTGGCACAAGAACAGAAAGCCAGATAACTGCATGTTCTCATTCACAGGCGGGTGTTGAACAATGAGAACATGTGGACTCGGGGAGAGGAGCATCACATACTGCGGGCAGTTGTGGGGGGCTAGGGGAGGGACATCAGGTGGTGGGGAGGGTGGGGAGGGATAACATGGGGAGAAATGCCGGATATAGATGAAGGGGGAATAGAGGCAGCAAACCACCTGGTTATGTATGCACCTATGCAACAACCCTGCATGACCTGCACATGTACCCCAGAACCTAAAGTAAAATTTAAAAAATTTAAAACATTAATCTAAAGGAAATGAATAAACTCTTGGAAACACACAACCCTCCAAGCTTGAATCAAGAAGAAATAGAAATTGTGAACAGACTAATAATAAGTAGTGAGACTGAATTAGTGATAAAAATATCCAAATGAAAAAAAGTCCAGGACTAGACAGATTAACAGCCAACTTCTAACAAACATTTGAAGAACTGGTCACAATTCTACTGAAACTATTACTAAAGCTTGAGAAGTAGGGAAAACTCCCTAACTCATTCTATGAAGCCAATATTACCCTGTTATCAAAGCCAGGAAAGGACATAACAACAGCAAAAATAACTACAGACCAATATCCCTCATGAACACAAAAATCTAGTCAACCAAACCCAACATTACATTAACAATTCACCAAGATCAAGGGGGTTTTATCCCAGGGATCCAAGGATGGTTCAAGATAGAGAAATCAATAAATGTGATTATCAACCTAAATAATTTTTTTCAATGATCATTTCAATAGATGCAGAAAAAGCATCTTATCAAATTCAGCATCCTTTCATGATAAACATCTTTAACAAACTAGGCATCAAAGGAACATATCTAAAAATAATCAAAACCATATATGACAAATCCACAGAAAACATTGTACTGAATGCAGAAAAGTTGAAAGCATTGCCCCTGAGAACTGGAACAAGACAAGGATGCCCACTTTCACTACTTTTATTCAATGTAGTACTGGAAGTCTTAGCCAGAACAATCAGGCAAAATAAAGAAATGAAGGTCATCCAAATTGGAAAAAATAATGTCAAACTATCTGTTTGCTGATGATATCATCTTATATCTTGAAAACCCTAAAGACTCCTTGAAAAGCGTCCTACACTTGATAAATGAATTCACTAAAATCTAAATTACAAAATTAATGTACACAAATCAGTAGCTCTGCTATACACCAATAATGACCGAGATGAAAATCAGATCAAATCAATTCCATTTATGATAGCTGAAAAAAAAAAACAAACCCTGGGAATATATTTAACCAATGAGATAAAAGATCTCTACAAGAAGAACTACGCAACCCTGATGAAAGAAATCATAGATGACATAAAGAAATGGAAAAACATCCCACACTCACAGATTAGAAGAATCAATATTGTGAAAATGACCATACTACCCAAAGCAATCTATATATTCAATGCAATTTCTATCAAATTACCAATACCATCATGCACAGAATTAGAAAAAAAAAAAAACCTTAAAATCCATATGGAAACAAAAAAGAGTCTGAATAGCTAAGACAATCCTAAACAAAAAAGAACAAAGCCAGAGACATCACATTACCTAACTTCAAATTATATTACAAGTCTATAGTAGCCAAAACAGTATGGATCAGTATAAAAGTAGACACAGACCAATAGAATAGAACAGAGAATCCAGAAATAACACCAAATACTTACAAAGAGCTGATTTTTGGCAAAGCAGACAAAAGGATGCACTGGGGAAAGGACACTCTTTTCAATAAATGGTGCTGAGAATATTGGACAGCCACATGCAGAAGAATGACACTGGACCCTTATCTCTTACCATATATGAAAATTCACTCAGATAGATTAAAGACTTAAATATAAGACCTGAAACTAAAAAAATTCTAGAAGAAAATCTAGGGAAAACTTTTCTGGACATTGGCCTAGAAAAGTAATTTATCAGTAAGGCCTCAAAAGCAAATGCAGCAGAAACAAAAATAAATAAATGGGGCTTCATTAAACTAAAGAAGCTTCTGCACAGCTAAAGAAATAACAGAGTAAACAGAAAATCTATAGAATGGGAGAAAATATTTGCAAGCTATACATCTAACAAAAGGCGAATGTCCAGAAGCTGCAAGGGACTCAAACAAATCAGCAAGAAAAAGACAAATAATCCCATTAAGAAGTAGGGAAAGAACACAAAAAAAAACACTTCTCAAAAGAAAATATACAAATGGTCAACAAACATGTGAAAATACGCTCAACATCACTAATCATCAAGGGAATGCAAATTAAAACACAAAATGAGATACCACCTCACCTCAGGCATAATGGCCATTTTTAAAACATAATAAACAGTAGATAACCAGTGTATATGCAGTAAAAAGTGAATGCTTGTACACTGTCAGTAAGAATATAAATTAGTACAATCTCTATGGAAAACAGTATGGAGATTTCTCAAAGAACTAAAGTAAGTCTACCATTTGATCTAGCAATTCCACTACTAGGTATCTACCAAAAGGAAAAGAAGTCATTGTATTTAAAAGATACCTGCACTCATGTTTATCACAGCACAATTCACAACTATAAAGACATGGAATCAACTGAATTGCCAATCAACAGATGAGTAGATTTTTAAAAATGTGGCATATCTAGACCATGGAATATTAGTCATGATAAAGAAAGAAATAATGTCTTGTGCAGCAACATGGATGAAACTGGAGGCCATTATACTACATGATGTAACTCAGGAATGGAAAACCAAATACCACATGTCCTCACTTATAAGTAGGAGCTAAGCTATGGATACGCAAAGGCACATGGAGTGGTATAATGGATATTGGAGACTCAGAAGGGGGAAGGATGAGGGTAGGGATTAAAAAATCACCTATGGGGGGTATATTGCACACTATTTGGATGATTGGTACACTAAAAGCTCAGACTTTACCATTATACATTTATTCATGTAACCAAAAACCACTTGTCCCCTCCTAAAACTATTGAAATAAAAATAAACTTTTAACAATTTGCCAGGGTGTGGGTACTACTTAATCCAGTTCAAGCTATAATAGAAGTTAAGCATATTTTAGTAAAATAATGTCACTTGCCTTAAAAAAAAAAAGATCTGAATAGACATTTCTCAAAAGAAAATATATAAATTGACAACAGGTATATGAAAAGCGCTTATCACACTAATCAAAGAAATGAAAATCAGAACTACAATGAGATATCATCTCACCCCTGTTAAAATGACTTTTAGCCAAAAGACAGGAAATAATGACATCCTGGAGAGGATGTAGAGAAAAGGGAACCCTTGTACACTGTCTGTGGGAATGTGAATTAGTATAGTCACTGTGGAGAACAGTTTGGAGGCTCCTCAAAAAAACTAAAAATAGAACTACCATATGATGCAGGAATCTCACTGCTGGTATACATCTGAAAGAAAGGAAATTAGTATATCAAAGAGTTTATATGCACTCTCATATTTACTGCAGCACTATTCACAATAGTCAAGATTTGGGATCAACCTTTTTGTCCATCAGCATTGATAAAGAAAATGTGGTACATATACACAATGGAATATTATTCAGCCATAAAAGAAGGAAATGCTGTTGTTTGCAATAACATGGATAGGACTAGAAGACGTTATGTTAAGTGAAATAAGCCAGACATAGAAAGACAAATTTCACATGTTCTCACTCATATGTGGGATCAAAAATTTAAAAATTGATTTCATAGAGACTGAAAGTAAAATGATGGCTACCAGTGGCTGTGAAGGGTAGAGGAGAGTGGCGGTAAGTGGGAATAGTTAATGGCTGTAAATACATAGTTAGAATAAATAAGATCTAATATTTAATAGCACAACATGATGACTGTGGTCAATTATAACTCATAGTATATTTTTAAATAACAAAAAGAATGGAATTGGAATGTTCCTAACACAAATAAATGATAAATACTTGAGGTGATAAATACTGCAATAAGCTTAATTATTATATTATGTTTCATGTCTGTATCAAAACATCACATGAACCCCATAAATACATACATCTATCATGTACCCCATACAATAAAAAAATAAGATTTTTTGAAAGGAGAGGAAATGAATCACCTATAGAGATGTGCAACAACACAAGATGCTCTTGGAATATAATTCAGAATGAAGAAAACATCTCCCAGAAAAACATATGCAGTATGATACGACTTTTATGAAGGTTGAAAATAAGCAAAAAATAAGCAGTACAAGGTTTAGGGATATCTACATATATGTGAAGCTATAAAGAAATCCCAGGAAATTGTGAATGTAGAGTTCAAGACAGCAGTTGCCTTTAAGACACAGCTTTGGTATGAATCGGGGAAGAACACAGGAATTTCCATGGTATTTGTAACTTGTCAGTTCTAAGGTTCAGAGTTGTTTATTATTGCTATCAATAACTTCTATTTGTGTTACATACATTTTTGTATGTGTGGATCAAATATTCCATAAGGAAAAAATGGAAAGAAGTTAATGTGACCACATTTTATCATAGATTTGTGATGAACCCTAAACATATCCTAGATAGACACAGCTTGGTTAATAGACTATTAGAAACTCTATCATTTTATAAGTTAAACACATGTTTATTTTCAGCTACATAGCATGCCATTAGTGGGGAAAGCCTAAAGAAAATCTCCTAAGAGGTCTCACAGGAAGGTGCTTATTACTTTAGCGATTTTACCATAGTCCTGGGTTTGACACACTGACTCACACCCTGTGAAAATAGATATTGTTAGCTCACCAAGAGCAAATCCACCTCTCAGCAATGCATGCACACTAATTAAGCTCCCTAGGCTAAGACAAGACACCAAAATGTCAGTTTATTTACTGAAAAAGCAAAATATAATCCTCACATGGACTGGAATAATCAAATCAATATGATGAGAGAATTCTCTGCCAGCAAGGTCACAAGTACTATCTGTGGGACATTTTATAGATAGATAGATAGATAGATAGATAGATAGATAGATAGATAGATAGATAGACAGATAGATAGATAGATAGATTTTACAAAAATATCTTGTATTCTTGAAGAAGAATACAAGAAATACAGTTCTTCATTAACATTCCAGATATTCAAAAGATTACTCAAAACAAATAGCTTGCTTGTGGAGAGGACAGTATTTAGGGGGCTTTTTGATAGAAGTCATCCATGAGACTTTTGAAGACAAATTATCCAACTGGTCCTTGCAAAGATAAAACCATTAGCCAAGTCTTCATTAGACCCAAGGTGAGCAAACCACTGAGTTGGCTAGCCATTAACTCACCTAAGCTCTGTATACACTACCCAAGCAGACTCCACAGTTCTTAGGAGCCCACAGACTGTGAGAGTTTAGGAAAGCTCAGAGTTAAATGTAATGCACATTATTTGGGTGACAGATACAGTAATAGCCCAGACTTCACCACTAACACAATATACGATGTGGGGGACCAAATCAAAAAAATTTACAGAATTAAACTGAGAATTAACTCAGGCACCAAATAATTCACAGTTTAAATGAACAGTGTATAGTTTCCCCTGTATTTATGGTACATGGAAAGCCACATCAGACACAGAAGGTGATATAGTTTGAACGTGAGTCCCCACTCAAATCTCATATGGAATTGCAAACCCCAGTATTGGAGGTGGGGCCTGGTGGGAGTGATTGGATCATGAGGGTAATTTCTCATGAATGGTTGAGTACTATCCCCTTGGTACTGTCCTGGAGATAGTTAGTGAGTTCTCTCAAGATAGGGTTACTTAAATGTGTGTGGCACCTCCACCTCTTCTCTCTCTTGCTCCTGCTTTCACCATATGATGCACCTACTCCCCTTTTACCTTCTGCCATTATTGAAATCTTCCTGAGGCCTCCCCAGAAGCAGATGCCACTATGCTTCCTATAAAGTCTGCAGAACTGTGAGCCAACTAAATTTTTTATAAAAATTTATATTACCCAGTCTCAGATATTTCTTTATAGCAATGCAAGAATGGCCAAATACAGAAGATTTACTTAATGAGCTTGAAATTATAACAAAGGAAATAAAATCAATCAAACCCTGATGCCTAAGGTGTCAGAGTAGCCCAATGTATCCAACATGTTGAGATGCTCTCCATCATAGGTCAAAGTATTAGAAATGCATTGGCTCAGCTCTCTCTTACCTTGAGCATGACTGGTAAATATAGCTAACATGTGTCTTCTTTAATCCCTTTTTTGCATATTGAATTGACTGCACCTGTTTCTTATTCATATGGTCTTTATGTACATGTATTAATACAGTACAACAGTAATTATAGTCTTAGAATCATCTCATTTCAGGTGAACTTACAGATCTACTTGACCTACCTGTTGATTTCAGAGGTCAATTTGTCTCCCTCATTTCTCCATGTTCTTGGGGGCACCCAGTAAAAGGCCCCTAAAGTACTTACAAGAGTCGAGAAACCACAATTGATAAGGCCCTAAAATACCTGAAAATTTTGAGTCATGGTAGAAATAAGCATCCTTCAGGAAATACATAGTTGTTTATCCATTCCCATTCACTTTAAACACTTCCTATGACCAAAAGAATTTAAAGTACCTTCAGTAAAATATAAATATCCACAAAATAGTTCAATAAAGATCAAAGAGAATTAGATATTTTTAATGAGAGTTGTCACTGTGACAGAAACTAAAGATGAGATTATTACTGTAATCGTTTTAAATTCAGCAATACGTATCTTGATAGCCAAGATAGAAATGTACAGTGACATCAAGTTGTACCTCCCAAAAGAGAATAATAAATATTCTTTGGAAATAATTCCCAAAATCTGGTTATGTTATTTGAGTTGCCCCTTTGTTCTTTTGTGAAAAATATCACTGTTTTTCCTGGTCAAAAAGGACACTACTGACCCGAGATTGGTAGACTGAGGCATTTTACTGCTTGATCTGGGCCAGTCGTGTTGCCCTGACTGGCCCTCAAGAATATTCACTTGTGACCAAGGTTGCAAGTACTATCTGTAGGACTTTTGAAGACAAATTACCTAACTGGTCCCCACAAAGATGAAAACATTAGTCATGGCTTTGTTAGACACAAGGTGAGCAAACCACTGAGTTGCCTGGCCATTAGCTCACCTAAGGTCTACAGCAGTGAATCTCAGTTGTATATACCACCCAAGCAGACTCCACGGTTCTTAGGAGCCGACAGACAATGAGAGTTTAGGACAGGCCAGAGTTAAATGTTATCACTACTCAGGTGATGGGTACAGTAAAAGCCATCACTTTACACAATATATACATGTAAGAAACCTGTACTTATACCACCTAATAAAGTATATATATATACATACACCAAAATAAATAAATAAAGTAAATGGATAGTTGAATACCAGTGTTAAAGTCTCATTTACTTAACAAAGTGTGCCCGAAGAAACAACATACTAATTCCTCTTCTAGGGATTATTTTTCCAAATATTCAAACACATTCCAATAATGGGGTACTTTTTTTTCATAATGAATTTGTCAAAGTCCCACCCCAGGAAACAGATGGCACATTTGAAAGGAAAATTTAATATTAAAAAGGCACTCTTTATAATGCTTTAGGGAAAAGTAAGGAAAATCAATCAGGGATAGCAAAACATGGAGACCAGAAGCCTTTACCACCTCCCTTACCTGAAGGGACAAGGGAGAGAGGAATAAGCAGAACCTGTAGAGAACGTTAGAGGAGAGCTACCAAAGAGGAGCTGAGGCCTTCAGTGGAGGAACAAAGGCAATTCCAAACCACATCAGGAAGGGAGTCTAGCATAAATGCCTCAATCTCTCTTTTCTCCCAACTTCTTGTCAGTACCTCCCATTGACTAAACCAATCACAAGCCTGAAGGATAGGAAGTCTACTGATGTAGCCAATAAAGTCAGCCTCCCAGGGAACAAAACAGGGTTATAAAGGGATCTAGACAACAAAAGAATGCTATTGAGCACTCATGTCTAAAACATTGTGCTTCTTCACTGCATATAATGAAGGTACATGATGGCAGAAAACACTATTTTGTGACATACATTTCACATAATTAACAATTTAAATCTATAACCTTTACCAGAGTACCTGCAATCATTCATCAACAATTATGTATCTTAGACATCTGCTATGCATTCACCACTAGTTACCATATATAGCCTTGTTATTATCTAACATATTTCTCAAGTCTGAGAAAATCATAGTTTACCAACTGTACAAAAACAGAAATCAAGACACAGGTCCCACCCTAAGGCTTAAGGTCTCACAAAGAAATATTATTCTTTTCTTGGAACATATGGAACAAATGAACTGTCTGGAAAAAAAGTGTTTTCCAGTCTTCGTTTCTTAAAAGGAACACTGAAATAGAGGAGTAAGCCTCATCTGGTGTTATCACAAGGCCAGGACAGAAAAATAATATATACGTCTTCCTATACAGTTATGAAACCAGAAGTGAATAGAACACAGCTTTTCCAAAAAATGGAGCTAAGATAACAATGAAATAGCTTATCCAAAATAAGTAAATATCAGGAACAAGACATTGAGCTACGAAGGGAGTGGAAAACCAAGAAAGTTAAGAGTAAGTTTAAGCACAATTATCGGCAAGAGGTTTTTAATACCTATTTTTAGATTGCATTCCAGCCTGGGCAATAGAGCAAGACTCCTGTTCTCTCTGTCTCTTTCGCTTTCTTTCAAAAAAAAAAAAAAGAGTAAGTTTAAGGTGAAAAAGCAAGAGGGCTCATCACTAGGAGCCATTTGGTTGTTTTTAAATACCTGGGATAGATTTACATAGACGGGCCAGACTCATGAAAGGGCTTGGAACAAGATGGACAAAAGTAAGTGCTACATGAATGTCTGTATCAAAGCTTTTCAGCCTTCTGGCGTCACTGTTTGCCTTAAATACTAATAAACACGCTTCAATATTTCCAGGGTATCCTAGGGTGAAGATTTGCAGGCAGATTTGCATTATTCTACTCAACTATTATTATTCCTTCTCCCAGCCTATGCCTTATGCCTAGCCTATGCCTTCTCCTTCCCCTATGCCTTAGGGCTGGGGATGTAGTTGATCTCCGAGCACAGTGTAACACTGCTGGGATACGCAGACTCTCCTCTTTCTTCCACAAAGTACCTCTGGCACAAAGTGGTTGTATGTGAAAGGGTGGTTTTGCCCTTTTCTGTCCAATCTCTCCTTCCAGATTTTATCCTGAGAATCTCACTCTTTTCATGAGGAACAACAAAAAAGACACATCGGGGCATTCACATAAACACAATTACTTTCTTTATACACTGAGCAACACGAAGAACTAGAACAAGTTTGGCAACTGCAGCCTTTCCTTAATTTGCTAATTAACAACTTGAGCAGGGCTCCCTGTCCCACCAAAACCTCTGCGAGCAGAAAGTGGGGACCTCAAAAAAATGTATTGTCTCCCCTAAGCAGAATATATAAGAATAATCTTGGGGACTTTTCATCTTCCTGTTATGTAGAGGACAAGAATTCTCTACTCTTCACATCTTCTCCAACCCTAGGACTGTTTGTACACATGTGACCACAGCCTTCTTTTTTCCTATTGCTTTGCAGAGAGAAGACTGTGTAAAACACAAAGTTGGAGGTGAGTGATAATGTGGCCATTGAGACTCCTTAAGTTGCAAGTGACAAAAAACCTGCTCAAAATGAAACTTTTCTGGTTCACGTAAAAGGTAAAGTCTAAAATTTTATTTTAGGAATGATTAGAACTATGGGTTCAAATTAAGTCATGAGGGCTTGATCTCAGTCTATAACTCTGATCATTGCTTATCTTCTCATTCTCTCTATTCTCGGTCAGATCTCCCCTTGGATTGCAAGATGATTACAAGCAGCTGCAAGTTCCTCCCTGTCATCAGCATCCCTACCAGAAACAGCACACTTCTATGCCCAGTAGCTCAAGAAAAGTCCAAAATTTAGACTAGCTATTTTGGCCTGGCTTGGGTCATATATCACCAAACCAATTAATCACTGAGGCTGTAAGAATGTGATGCTATGGTTGATTTTAACTAGTTCACAAATTCTCTCCTGGGGCTGTTCTGCTGTTATGAGAAGAAAAACTGATAGATATTGAGCAGTCAAAAAATTGTGAGATATAGAATAAAAGGAGATGGAAAAGAGGATTCATAGGATTTCAGGATTTTGAAGTCACTTAGTGCTACATCTTGTTCAATGTAGAAATGCTCTATTCTGCAACCCAGCTAGGTAGACTCCCAGCAATCTCTCTAAAATGACAATGACAAGGTTTACTATAACTCATGGTGCTCCCTTTTATTTGAAATTAGAAAATCCTTTCCTATGTGCTCCCTCACGACACATCCACACATTGGTCACGGTGCCATTAGGAACAAACAAAACATGCTTAATTTTTCTACGTATCAGCCCTTAAATTTTTCAAAGATAATTATCACATGTGTCCAGAAATCTTTACTCCTTAAAATATATCTGGTTCCTTCACTTTCTGGCTCATCTCCCATGTTTTCCAGACTCATCAGTAAATTAAAAATTATATAGCACTTTACATTTGATTAAGTTAATTCTTATTTATTTTCAATCCTCAAAATCCTGTTAGATATTGATATTATTTCCCCCATTGTACAGATAAAAAAAACCTGTGTCTCAGAGAGACTAATTGTCTAAGGTCATACAGGTACTAAACAGCAGGGAAAAAGTCCTCTGATTTCAAATTTGACTTGCTCTATGAAACACTGAAACCTGGAAATCCCACTCTGGATGAGTCTCAGGTTTTCTATGTCCTGCTTAAAGTACAGTTCCTGGAAGCTAATACAGTATTCTAAGATGCGGCTTATTTAATTTTCCCAAAAGTGTTCTTAGTATGTTCCACTTCCCAGGTAATATGCATTTCAAAGGAGTTTTGATTATCTTAGCTGAATGTTTTCCAAATTGTGATCTGTGGAGATGCTTCAGCCACAGAAGCTCTGTTTTCATCTATTTTCTACATTAGGTTTCCATACAAGATTTCTTTTGACAAATCAAACCATTTATCTGGCTAAAAATAAGTTTTAAAAGTACTGCCTAGACCAAAGGAATGATTAACAATTCGTGTTTCTTATACCAGGAAAGACCAATATAAAAAAATTTCAGGATTTTTCTATGCCCCTTAAATCCCATATTTATTCCCTTTTCTCATTGATCTGTTTCTGCTTTCGCATGCCTGACGACTCACTCTATATGGGATATGACTGTGACCCAGGGCAAGCAATTCTGAAATGAATCCTTTTACAGAGCAAAAATGGTTCTTACTGAAATCTCATTGAAATCTCTCAATTTCTCAAAAAAGTTGATTGTGCTAAAACCTGAATGAATAAATCAGTTTAACCAGTGATGTCTTTATGGTTGTACACTACTTTTTCGGGACATGTACTTCTGCTTACTGATTATTTCTATATGAAGAGTCCCTATCTATCCAGCTTTGAGAATTACTGTGTTACTTCCTCACCTGGGGCTTCAAACTGCTTTTTCCTGGTTTCCCGTTTTTTAATACCATTTACTTTTCTTTTTTTTTCTTTTTTTTTTTTTTATTGCATTTTAGGTTTTGGGGTACATGTGATGAACATGCAAGATTGTTGCATAGGTACACACATGGCAGTGTGCTTTGCTGCATTCCGTCCCCTCACCTGTATCTGTCATTTCTCCCCATGCTATCTCTTCCCACCTCCCCATCCCCCGCCCCTCCCCCATTTCCCCCCAACGGACCCCAGTGTGTAGTGCTCCCCTCCCTGTGTCCATGTGTTCTCATTGTTCAACACCTGCCTATGAGCGAGAATATACGGTGTTTGATTTTCTGCTCTTGTGTCAGTTTGCTGAGAATGATGGTTTCCAGGTTCATCCATGTCCCTACAAAGGACGTGAACTCATCGTTTTTAATGGCTGCATAATATTCCATGGTGTATATGTACCACATTTTCCCTATCCAGTCTATCATCGTTGGGCATTTGGGTTGGTTCCAGGTCTTTGCTATTGTAAACAGTGCTGCAATGAACATTCATGTGCACGTGTCCTTGTAGTAGAATGATTTATAATCCTTTGGATATATACCCAGTAATGGGATTGCTGGGTCAAATGGGATTTCTATTTTTAGGTCCTTGAGGAATCGCCACACTGTCTTCCACAATGGTTGAATTAATTTACATTCCAACCAACAGTGTAAAAGTGTTCTTATTTCTCCACATCCTCTCTAGCATCTGTTGTTTCCCGATTTTTTAATGATCGCCATTCTAACTGGTGTGAGATGGTATCTCAATGTGGTTTTGATTTGCATCTCTCTGATGACCAGTGATGATGAGCATTTTTTCATATGTTTGTTGGCCTCCTGTATGTCTTCTTTTGTAAAGTATCTGTTCATATCCTTCGCCCATTTTTGAATGGGCTTGTTTGTTTTTTTCTTGTAGATCTGCTTTAGTTCTTTGTAAATTCTGGATATCAGCCCCTTGTCAGATGGGTAGACTGCAAAAATTTTTTCCCATTCTGTTGGTTGCCGATTCACTCTACTGACTGTTTCTTTTGCCGTGCAGAAGCTGTGGAGTTTGATTAGGTCCCATTTGTCTATTTTGGCTTTTGTTGCCATTGCTTTTGGCGTTTTGGTCATGAAGTCCTTGCCTACACCTATGTCCTGAATGGTTTTGCCTAGATTTTCTTCTAAGGTTTTTATGGTATTAGGTCTGATGTTTAAGTCTTTAATCCATCTGGAGTTAATTTTGGTGTAAGGTGTCAGGAAGGGGTCCTGTTTCTGCTTTCTGCACATGGCTAGCCAGTTTTCCCAACACCATTTATTAAACAGAGAATCCTTTCCCCATTGCTTGTTTTTGTCAGGTTTGTCGAAGATCAGATGGTTGTGGGTATGTTGTATTTCCTCTGAGGCCTCTGTTCTGTTCCATTGGTCTATATCTCTGTTTTGGTACCAGTACCATGCTGTTTTGATTACAGTAGCCTTGTAGTATAGTTTGAAGTCCGGTAGTGTGATGCCTCCCACTTTGTTCTTTTTGCTTAGAATTGACTTGGCTATGCGGGCTCTCTTTTGGTTCCATATGAAGTTTAAGGTGTTTTTTTCCAGTTCTGTGAAGAAGGTCATTGGTAGCTTGATGGGAATAGCGTTGAATCTGTAAATTACTTTGGGCAGTATGGCCATTTTCACGATGTTGATTCTTCCTAACCATGAACATGGAATGTTTCTCCATCTGTTTGTATCCTCTCTTATTTCGTTGAGCAATGGCTTGTAGTTCTCCTTGAAGAGGTCCTTTACGTTCCTTGTTAGTTGTATTCCTAGGTACTTTATTCTCTTTGTAGCAATTGTGAATGGCAGTTCGTTCTTGATTTGGCTCTCTTGAAGTCTATTACTGGTGTATAGGAATGCTTGTGATTTTTGCACGTTGATTTTGTATCCTGAGACTTTGCTGAAGTTGTTTATCAGTTTCAGGAGATTTTGGGCTGAGATGATGGGGTCTTCCAGATATACAATCATGTCATCTGCAAATAGAGACAATTTGATTTCCTCCTTTCCAATTTGGATACCCTTTATTTCTTTTTCTTGCCTGATTGCTCTGGCTAGAACTTCCAGTACTATATTGAATAGGAGTGGTGAGAGAGGGCATCCTTGTCTAGTGCCAGATTTCAAAGGGAATGCTTCCAGTTTTTGCCCGTTCAGTATGATATTGGCTGTTGGTTTGTCGTAAATAGCTTTTATTGTTTTGAGATACGTTCCGTCAATACCTAGTTTATTGAGGGTTTTTAGCATAAAGGGTTGTTGAATTTTGTCAAAAGCCTTCTCTGCATCAATCGAGATAATCATGTGGTTTTTGTCTTTGGTTCTGTTTATGTGGTGAATTACGTTTATGGACTTGCATATGTTGAACCAGCCTTGCATCCCCGGGATGAATCCTACTTGATCATGGTGGATGAGCTTTTTGATATGCTGTTGCAATCGGTTTGCCAGTATTTTATTGAAGATTTTTGCATCTATGTTCATCATGGATATTGGCCTGAAATTTTCTTTTCTTGTTGAGTCTCTGCCGGGTTTTGGTATCAGGATGATGTTTGTCTCGTAAAATGATTTGGGAAGGATTCCCTCTTTTTGGATTGTCTGGAATAGTTTCAGAAGGAATGGTATCAGCTCCTCCTTGTATGTCTGGTAGAATTCAGCTGTGAACCCATCTGGACCTGGGCTCTTTTTGGGTGGTAGGCTCTTTATTGCTGCCTCGACTTCAGACCATGTTATTGGTCTATTCAGGGTTTCGGCTTCTTCCAGGTTTAGGCTTGGGAGGTTGCAGGTGTCCAGGAATTTATCCATGTCTTCCAGGTTTACTAGTTTATGTGCATAGAGTTGTTTGTAATAATCTCTGATGATGGTTTGGATTTCTGTGGAATCTGTGGTGATATCCCCTTTATCGTTTTTTATTGCATCAATTTGGTTATTCTCTCTTTTCTTTTTTATTAATCTGGCTAGTGGTCTGTCTATTTTGTTGATCTTTTCAAAAAACCAGCTCCTGGATTTATTGATTTTTTGAAGAGTTTTTTGTGTCTCTATTTCCTTCAGTTCTGCTCTGATCTTAGTTATTTCCTGTCTTCTGCTAGGTTTTGAGTTTTTTTGATCTTGCTCCTCTAGCTCTTTCAATTTTGATGATAGGGTGTCAATTTTAGATCTCTCCTTTCTTCTCATGTGGGCACTCATTGCTATATATTTTCCTCTAGAGACTGCTTTAAATGTGTCCCAGAGATTCTGGTATGTTGTGTCTTCGTTCTCATTGGTTTCGAAGAACATCTTTATTTCTGCCTTCATTTCATTGTTTATCCAGTCAACATTCAAGAGCAAGTTGTTCAGTTTCCATGAAGCTGTGCGGTTCTGAGTTAGTTTCTGCATTCTGAGTTCTAACTCGATTGCACTGTGGTCTGAGAGACTGTTTGTTATGATTTCTGTTCTTTTGCATTTGCTGTAAATGTCTATTAGGTTTGCTTGTTCCAGGTCTGTATTCAGGTCCTGGATATCCTTGTTGATTTTCTGTCTGGTTGATCTGTCTAATATTGACAATGGGGTGTTAAAGTCTCCCACTATTATTGTGTGGGAGTCTAAGTCTCTTTGTAAGTCATTAAGAACTTGCCTTATGTATCTGGGTGCTCCTGTGTTGGGTGCATATATATTTAGGATCGTTAGCTCTTCTTGTTGCAGTGATCCTTTTACCATTATGTAATGTCCTTCTTTGTCTCTTTTGATCTTTGTTGCTTTAAAGTCTATTTTATCAGAGATGAGAATTGCAACTCCTGCCTTTTTTTGCTCTCCATTTGCTTGGTAGATCTTCCTCCATCCCTTTATTTTGAGCCTTTGTGTATCCTTGCATGTAAGATGGGTTTCCTGGATACAGCACACTGATGGGTTTTGGCTTTTTATCCAATTTGCCAGTCTGTGTCTTTTGATTGGGGCATTTAGTCCATTGACATTTAGGGATAGTATTGTTATGTGTGAATTTGATGCTGTCATTTTGATGCTACCTGGCTGTTTTGTTGGTTAGTTGATGCAGATTCTTGATTGTGTTGATGCTTTTTGACCATTTGGTGTGTTTTTGGAGTGGCTGGTACTGGTTGTTCCTTTATATGTGTAGAGCCTCTTTTAGGAGTTCTTGTAGAGCAGGTTTGGTGGTGATGAAATCTCTGAGTGCTTGCTTGTTCACAAAGGATTTTATTTTTCCTTCACTTATGAAGCTTAGTTTGGCTGGATAGGAGATTCTGGGTTGAAAGTTCTTTTCTTTAAGGATGTTGAATATTGGCCCCCAGTCTCTTCTGGCTTGTAGGGTTTCTGCTGAGAGATCTGCTGTGAGTCTAATGGGCTTCCCTTTGTGGGTAACCCAACCTTTCTCTCTGGCTGCCCTTAGCATTTTCTCTTTCATTTCAACCCTGGTGAATCTGACGATTATGTGCCTTGGGGTTGCTCTTCTTGAGGAATATCTTTAAGGTGTTCTCTGTATTTCCTGGATTTGAATATTGGTCTGCCTTGCTAGGTTGGGGAAGTTTTCCTGGATAATATCCTGAAGAGTATTTTCCAGCTTGGATTCATTCTCTTCATCACATTCAGGTACACCTATCAGAAGTAGATTAGGTCTTTTACCATTTACTTTTCTATTCCACTAAAGAATAGTTGATATGGTTTTCTCTTAAAACTCTGGCCAAGGTGGAAACCAAAAGATAATTGTTACCAACCCAGAAGGGAGGTCAGGTTTTGGGAGAAGAACTAGAATAAACTTCCTGAAAGCTCTAAACTTGTTCCCCACCTCCTTCACTTATTGTACATTTAAAAAAAGAATGAAAGAGTGGAAGAATTAAAGCAAAGAAAGCCTGAGAAGAAGAGCAGAAGAAACGGGGGTTCTAAGGGATAATAAACATGAAATCCAGCACTCAAACCGATTTATAATGTAAAACATATTTATATTGACAAAGCACTATAACCAAAGGTTTACACACATGAATAAATATATGTAACATATTGGGACATTTTTCTCAAGTATGCCAAGATTTATGAAGTCTGGCAACAATCTCTTTGCTTTATATATATATATATATATAAATATATATATATATATATATATATATATATATATATATATATATATAACAACAGCTGCTAATTCCCTCTGTGACTTCTAACTGCCCAATTTTGTAAAGCTTGGATCAGTTTAAATTTAGAAGACACTCTATTCCAACAAATAGAGTTCAAAAATGGAGTCATCTTTAAGTTAAATATGTCCAGGACAAACTGTTGTCATTCTGCTTCTGTTTCTTCCGCACTTCCTTTAGAAATGGAGAATCACCATTTCACTCTAGGTTTTAGCACCAGCTGTGAAATAAGTTGCTGTCTGAACTACAGTAAGCTACTCCTCCCTTCTCTCAGTCTTCTCCTGTATAAAACAACTATATAAAACTAGATAATTTGCATTTCAACCCAATGCTGCCATTATTTGTTCTATACTTCCAATGCTTAATAATTATCCAGGGCTCTGGATATATGAAATTCTGCAAAGTAAATCAAAAGAAGTCAGAAGGCAATTTTATTTCCTTGGTTAGAATTTAACTTAAAAGCCATTTTTAACACATGTAAACAATCTCTCCCCTCCTCTCCATCAAAGTCTGACTGTGACAAATGAAAAGACCTTTTAGAAGAATAAAACTATATCAAGATAAAAAAAAAAAAAAAAAAAAAAAAAAAAAAAAAAAACTAAGAAAGGGTACCATCACCAACCTTTACGGAACTTCTGAAAAGGAAAAAGCAAATGTACTGGCCTGGAGGATAATCAGAGAAAATGAAACCCCAGCCCCGGGTGGCAAAGGTAAGTTCAATTCTTCCACAGAGAGCCCTGAATGAAATTTTAAACAGGAGTGAACAAAACAAAAGGCAGAGATTGGACCTAGCATACTCATGGCCTTATTTTACATTTATTACATTTAATAAATTACATCCACAACAACTGGACCAGGGGAATCCTGCCCCATCTCAGATAAAAAAAGCAATTTGCAATGGCAGCTTTTGCCCCTTGTACAATGGTTCTCCAACTTGACCATGCAACAGAATCACCTGAAGCCCTTATTAAAACACAGATTTCTGAGATTCACTTGCAAAATTCCTTATTCAGAAATCATGGAATGATTCATGGAACAACATGAAAGTATCTTAGAAGCTTTGAGTTAAACTACTAAATTACTTGTGAGGAAAAATAACAAAGCTTCTAAAACATATAACATAATGCATTTTAAAATTCACAGTATCTCTTATTATGAAGAACAAGGGAAAGATGCCTACTTTTGCCATTTTTATTCAACATAGTATTAGAAGTTCTAATCAGAAGAATTAGGCAAGAAATTTTTAAAAATCAAATGAAAAAAAGTAAAATTACCTCTGCTCACATATGGCATGACCTTATACATAGCAAACTCCCAGTACACACACACAAAGAGGTAATAAATTCAACAAAGTTGCTGAATACAAAATAAAGACAAAAATATCAGTTACATTCCTATATGCTGTGAATTAAATACCTAAAAAGGGAACTAAGAAAACAATTCAATGTACAATACTATCAAGAAGAGTAAAGTACTTAGGAATAAATTTAACCAATGAGGCAAAAGACTTGTACACTGAAAACTACAAAATATTGCTAAAAGAAACTGAAAGAGGCTTGCCCCTCCCTGGCTTCCCACTGCAGCTCTGGGGTGATCTCAGGGTTTATGTTCCCTCCATGACTTAGAGGCAGCAGAGGATAAAAACCTTAGTTAGTTATAGTTGTGGCCAAGGGTCTTTTGCTTTTCTCCTGGGAACTCCATCCCAGAGAGTTGCAGGTCAGCAATTACTCAGTACAAACAGCCCAGGATGGAGGGTCTTTGCTGCGAGCTCATGCTAGGAGTTCCCTGTCTTGTGATGAGTGCAGGGGGTGAGTGAGACCCATGTGAGATGGACGGGCCTCCTCTCCTTGGGTTGACTGCAGCTTTTTGGAGATGTAGATAAGAAGCTAGTGTCTTTGCTCCTTTGTTAGTTCAAGGGAAGCAAAGGCAGTTCTACTGCAGAGGCAGTGTCAGAGAGGCTTTCAGCTGCCCTGAGGGCTCCATATCCAAGAAACACAAAGCTGCTGTTACTATGAATGTTCAGCCAGTGGGGTGGGGTGGCTACACTGTTTGCAGTGTAGAGGTGACTGGATCATGTGAGAGGAGTTCTCATGATGAGTTAGCACCATCCCCTTGGTGCTGTTCTCATAATAGTGACTGAGTGAGTTATCATGAGATCTGGTTGCATGAGCTTGGGGCTCCACTTGGGGAACAGGGGGTCAAGAGCTCACTGGGAGGAGAGACTGGTCTCTTCTCTGCATGGTGACTGTGGAGTACTGTAAGTTTGGGTGTAGTACTCGGGCTCTTTGGTTTCTTCCCAGACCAAAGACAGCAGGCATAGAACTGCTTCTGTGGCAGTGGCAGACTGGCTGTCAGATGCCTCTGGGAGCCTATCCCCAGGGAGACTCCTGGCCACTACCAGTTGGTATGCTCAGTAATATGGGTTGGATCTGTGTCCTCACCAAATCTCATGTCAAATTGTTAGTCCCAGTATTGGAGTTGGGGCCTGGTGGGAGGTGACTGGATCATGTGGGAAGAGGTCTCATGACAAGTTAGCACCATCCCTTTGGTGCTGTTCTCATACTAGTGACTGAGTGAGTTATCATGAGATCCGTTTGCTTAAAAGTATATAGCACCTCCTCTCTCTCTCTTCCTCCTGCTCCACCCATGTAAGATGTGCCTGTTCCCCCTTCACCTTCTGTCATGAGTGTAAGTTTCCCGAGGAATCCCCAGAAGCAGAAGCTGCTATGCTTCTTGTATAGCCTGTAGAACCATAAGCCAATTAAACCTCTTTCCATTATAAATTACCCAGTCTCAGGTATTTCTTTATAGCAGTGTAAGAATGAACAAACACACTCAGCCATGCATGGCGGGAGATGGTGACTATTCTGTGGTCATGAGCTGGGGGCCCTGCCTGGAAGAATAGAGTGGGACCTCAATCACGTCAGAATCTCCACCTGAGACATTGATCACTGCCTGCAGAGGTCTGTCCTGAAGACTCTGACTCAATGACGGATGAATGAACAAACTCACACATACTAATCTGAGTGGGCTAGGGATGGTCATCAGCTGCTTTCAGAGGGTGATTGTAGCTAACCGACCATAACTCCCTGTAACTGTTCACATTTATTCAGAATAGATTTAATAACAAAGGTTCTAGGTCAACACACTTGTGGATAATTAACATGGTTAAAAGAGTGGTTTTGTGAATGATAAAAGCTGTAGGTTCTGGGGCCCAGAGTAAATACCATTAATAGGTAATTCCCCTTTGACCTCCCCCTGAGAGGGCCATCCAGCACAAAGTTTACAAGAGCAAACAAATTAGAGACAAAGGAATATGGGATAAACCAACTTAACTGGGGAAACCTTTATTGTCCCTATCTTTTTCCCTGTGCTAATGTAATAACCAGCTGCCTTCAGCCAGTCCCAATAAAACCTTTCAGCCTTCCAAAAGGTTTGAGACTATACTCTGTAACTTTCCCTAACATTTCCCTAATATTTTGCCAGCCACCCCAAGTGAATCTCAACAGTAGAGGATGTGGGTACTGAGGGAAGAGGTGGACTCATCTTTGTATCATGGCTACAGTATGCTGGAGATGCCAGTGTAGTAACTAGGCCTTTGTTCTTTCCCTAGCCTGAGGGCTATTAGGGCAGTACCGCTGAATCCATAGTGGTGAAGGGGTTGTGGGTTGATTGTGGGATTTCCTTTTCAGAGAAATGCTACGTTGTCTCTGATTGAGGTGATCAGTGGGGGTAGGGCGGTTGTTCTGGAGTCCCAGGTCAGGAAGCCCTGCCCAGTGAAGAGAAGTGAGGTCTGGGACCTGTCTGGAGAATAGTCGAGCCACTTTTCCATGAGATGGTTGCTCTGTGCTGGAGGTTCACATTAGCCCCTGGTCTCCACAGACTCTCTAAAGCCTGGAAGCAGCAAGGATGAGGGCTGAGAGACAGCAAAGATAGCAACCAGTCCTTCCCACTTCGAGGTCTGTCCCTGGGAGTTGCAGAGCTCCTACTGGCTTGATAGCCCCAGCATGGGTAGGCTGGAGACACAGACTTGGAGGACCCATTCAGTGAGGAGATATAGGATTGGAGTCCCACATAACAGTCTGGTCACTTTTCCATAGGGGCACTGCAGCATACGGGGGATCCACTCCAGTCCCTAGTCACTTCTGGTTTTCTAGTACTTGAAGGTATCAAGAGTGAAAGCTGTGAAACCGCAAAGATGATGGACTGCCCCTCCCTCTGGGAGCTCCACCCCAGGAAGATATAAATCCATTGCCAGCCAGGACACACTTGCAGAAGGTAGCTGGAGACCCCAGTCAAGAGATGTCACCCAATGAGGAGGAAGGGGAACAGGGACCCAAATAAAAAAGAAGTCTAGCCACTTTTTCATAGAGCAGCTGTGCTTGCTGGGGTCCACTCTAGCCCTTAGTCTCCTTGGATTCTCCAAAGCTGAAAGGCATGAACGTCTAAGGCTATTAAATAGCAAAGTTGGCTGTCCACCCTTTCCTATGGGAGCTCCATCCCAGGGAGGTTTGGAACTGCTGTCAGCTGGAAAATACTGTCAGGGGTAACTGGAGATCCCATTTGGGATGTTCTTCCCTGTGAGGGGAATGGTATCTGGGACCTATGGAAAAAAGCAATCTGGTCGGTCTTTGGAGAGTAGCTGTGCTGTGCTGGGGGTCCACTCCAGTCGTAATCTCAGACTCTCCAAACCCTGATGGTAAGAATGGCTGAGGCTGCCAAACAGTAAAGATGGTAGCCTATGCCTCCCACTGGGAGGTTCATCCCAGGGAAGTTTGAAACTGCTGCTGGCCAGAAAACAATGGAGGGAATGACTGGAGACCCCACTCACGAGATTCCACCCAGTGAAGAGAAATGGGATTGGAGATCCATGTGAGTAAGTAGTCTGACCACTCCTCCGTAGTGCTGGTGGGCTGTGCTGGGAGATTGCTCCAGTCCCTGATCATCTCAGACTCTCTAGAACCCAAAGCAGCAATGGCTAAGGCTGTGAAATAGCAAAGATGGTGGCCTGCCCCTCCTTTTGGGAACTCTATCTCAGGGAGGTGTAATGTTGTTATCAGTGGCTGACTGGATTCCCAAGCCAGTGGTTCTTACCCTGTGATGGGCCATGGAAGGAAGGCCTGCAACCTGTCACTGCTCAGCCTCCTGAATTCAGCCCTTTTCCAAAAGGCATATGTGAGGTTGAATCTCCTGCTTTGCCTGAGTTGCAGCCACTTTTGTCAGGAAATCCAGGTATCTAAGGTTCCTGGGGCTCCATATGTGCCTGTGTGGCTGCTCTGCTGAGACTCCACATAGCTCTGTGTGTCAGACTGAAAAGCCCTGGTGGACTGGGTTCATGAGGGAATCTTCTGACCTGAGGGTTGCAAAGATCCATGGGAGAAGCATGGGTCCCTGGGGTTGCTCACTCACTCACCACATCCCTGGGTTGGGTAGGGTCCCCTGGCTCCATGTCACTCCCGGATGGGTGGTCATCCTGCCTTGCTTTTCTCCATTCTCCTTGGGTCAAGTTGTTTCCCTGAGTCCTAATGCATGTGCCTAAGTGTTTCATTTGAAGGTGTTGAATTCACTCACCCCTCCCATTTTTCTCCGTGAGAGTGGCAAATGCTAGCTCCTGTAAGTAGGCCATATTAACCAACTCTTAGTTAATTTTTGACAAAGGCATCAATACTATTCACTGAGGAAAATAGTGTCCTTTTAAAAAACAGAACTGGAAAACTGCTGCAATAATTTTCTGCATTATTCATGTACAGAAAAATGAAGCTGAATCCTTACCTTATATTACATATGAAAAATAACCCAAAATAGATGTAAGTCCTAAACTTAAAAATAAAGACAATAAAATCTACAGAATATATGAAAAAAACTTCATGGCATTGGATCTTGCAATGATTTCTTAGATATGACAGGCAACAGAAAAAAAATAGATAAATTAAACTATCACAATTTAAAAATTTGTGCATAAAAAACATTAGAGAATAAAAATACAACCCACAGAGTATGACAAAAATTTGCTGATTATATCCAATAAGAGATTAATATCTAGATTATATAATGAACTCTTACAAAAAAAGCAAACAAAAATAGCCTGATTAAAAAATAGGCAAAAGACTCTGACAGAATTTGTCTTAAAAAGATATATAAACAGTCAATAATAAGTAAACAAAAAGATGTTTAACATCACTGATCATTAAATCACTACATAAATATCATAGCCACTGTGGCTATAATTTTTCAAAAAAAAATGAGTGTTGGTGAGGATGTAAAAATAGTAGAATACTCATACATTGCTGGTAGGAATGTAAAATGATATGGCCATTGTGTAAAACATTGTGGAGGTTCCTCAAAAAGTTAAGCATAGAATTGCCATATGACCTAGAAATTCCAGTCCTATACATACATCCAAAAGAATTGAAAACAGGGATTCAAACAGATACTTGTATGTCAATGTTTCATGGCAGCATTACTTACAATAGCCAAAGGGTGGAAACAACACATACGTCCATTAACAAATGAAAGGGTATGTAAAATTTGGTATATATACATAATGAAAAATAATTCAGCCATTAAAATTTGGATACATGCCACGATATGGATGAAACGTGAAAATTTTATGCTAAATAAGCCAGACACAAACAGATATTCTGTAATTCTGTTCATATTTGGTACCTAGAATGGGCAAATCCATTGAGACAGAAAGTAGAATAGAGGTCATTAGGGGCTAAGTAGAAGAGAGAATGGGAATTTTGTTTTGGGAAGATGAAAAAATATGTGGTGATGAATAGTGGTGATGGTTGCACAACAATGTTAATGTACTTAATGCCATAAAATTATACACTTAATATGTTTAAGAGAGTACATTTTGTTATATTTGACCACAGTAAAACACACACACACACACACACACACACACAAAACTAAAGGAAGGGCTTTAAAATGGCTTACTAGAGGCATCTGGTACTCACATGCTTTAAAAAGAACTAAAATAGCAAGTAGATAATCATAGTTCAAATACATCATCTAAGAGTGAACACTGGAATTCAACAGATAAGTGACAGGAAACACCTAAGGCAAAGAAGGAGAGGGAGGCAAGGCAGTCTGCTCAGCTGAAATCAGTAGCCTAGAGACATTCCCCAATGCAAAGAATGGGTAAGTGACAGATGCCCAGAAGTCCACATTCCCAAAATGGACCCTTTAATCCTAGCCACAAGAGAGCCCCTCAACTCTTGCAGGCCATGAAACTAACATGGGGAGTTTCCTGGGGTCTGGGCAACAGCATTTCTCCAGAGAGGAAGTTCATACTGGGTCTCACACATACCCGGAGTCCTAAGCAGCTACAGCAAGGTGCTATTTTCAGAACCCAGCTTCGACCAGACTGCATCCTTCCCTGGGGCTCAACAGCCTCCCCATTGATATCCCCTGCCTGCAGCTGCTGCCAAGGCTGCCTGCTCACACCAGGAACAAAGCATGAGCCATTAAACCTGACCTCACTGCCCCAGAAGCATGGCTGCCATGCATTTACAAGTATTCTGAGGACAGACTACCCCACCTAGAGCTGCCACCTGGTACTGAATTGCACACGTTCCCCAGCTGTCTGACTAGACTCTTGCCCGTGAAAGTAATCTTGCTCCCCATAGCAGCTGGGCTGAAGCGTAGCTACTTGTGCCCCCACCCGAGCTTCCTGACAGAGGCCTGAAGATCACCCCACTACAGCCTACCACAGCCAGCACCTTCAGGTACCATAAAGGGACCAGTGGACAGGCCTACTCAGCCTGATTCCACTCCCTAGTGCTGAACATGCCATCAGGTAGCCTGGGAATCACCCTGCCCCATGAACCACCATTAACACCACAGCACTCTTCCCAGGGTCCTGGGAATGAGCTGACCCAACCTGATGCTGCCACCACGGCAGGCATCCCCTCAAACATGCCACATGCCTGTCTGGGTACTAGCCCACCCAGCTCATTGCAGTCACTGCCAACAATAGTGAGGACCAATTGCAAGGCAGAGGATTGACCTGCCACTGTTACTGCCATCATCGTGCCAATGCCCACTGCCCAGAGGCCTGAGGATATGGCCACCCACTCAGCCCACTCCTGCTACTGCTAGTACCTGAGCAAACCACCTGGAGTCCCAGGAATCAGCCCGCCTGGACTAACTAATACCAATGCCAGCTTATGCCACCAAGAGGCCCAGTGACAGTCATGCTCAGCCTGATGTTTTCACCAATAAAGCCTGAGCACTGGCCAACCTGGTATATCTGTGACCAGGAAAATGTCACAGCCTGCACTAACAGCTGCACCCTATGCCACTGAGAAAATCACAGACACCACCGAGACTGCTTATAGAGACTGCAATACTACACATACACAGAAGCAAAGCACTACCCAACCAATATCGTAAATATATCTTCAGGAAAACTTCTTTCCTACAAAACCAAATTCAAAAATTGGAAGAAGAAGCTGTTACACCAGATGCACAGACTTCAGTGAATGAGCACAAGAAACATGAAAAAGCAAGGGAAAATAACACTTCCAAAAAAATACAATAATCTACCAGCAATGAATCCATTTAGAAAGAAATTAACAAAATGCTGAATAAATAATTGAAAATATAGATTTTTAAGAAGCTTAGTAAGACACAAGAGAACTCTGAGGAACTATACAAAAAAATCAGAAAAACAACTTAGGATATAAATGAGAAATTTACCAAACAGATATCATTTTAAAATGAAGCAAATAAATTCCAGAAGTTAAGAATTCATTGGGTTAAATACAAAATACATTTGAAAGCATAGAAAATAGGCTAGATCAAGCTAAAGAAAGAATTTCAGAACTTGAAGACTGTGCTTTTGAAATAAACCGGTCAGACAAAAATAAAGAAAAAAGAATAAAAAGAATGAGCAAAGCCCATGTGAAATATGGGACACGATATAGCAACCAAATATTTGGATTTTTAGTGTCCCAGAAAATAGAAAGAAAATAAAAGGGATAGAAAACCAATTTAATAAAATAATAGCTGAAAACATCCCAAATCTAAAAAGAGACTTAGCCATGCAAATACAGGAAGCTCAGAGATCCCCCAATAGATATAATTCAAAAGGACTGGCCTTTTTTCCCCAAAATGAATGACTAGGGACACTGGATGCCAGGTCTTCTCAGAAAGATCAAAGTTACTGGTAAATGCATGTTTCAAACAGAAAACTGTGGGAGGAGAGCCAGGACCTGTCAAAAATCCCAGAGGAAGAAGCGTGAGTGCAGAAACAAGTAGCAAGTATGGGACAGAGATTGACCCCCAAGGAACTCTGATCCTGCAGAAGGGGTAAGTAGGAGTGCTTCTCTGCTTCCCTCGCCCCTGTAACAATCTGCTGACTGCCAAACCATTGGAGAGTCCCACTGCCCTTATGGCCCTGGACAATGCTGTTGGTGGTAATTTGGGAGTTTCCTAGGGACAGAGAACTGAAAGGTCATCTTATGCAGGCATGATTGCATGCCCCTCAGACACAAACTGAGACAGTGGGTGCCATACCAATTATAGCTGTGGTGCACCATTGCCCTGCCCAAGGAATCTCTGCCTTGAGTCACCACACCACCAGTTTCCCCGCAAACATACCCCAGAATGCACTCGGATTTTGGAAAACACAGGAGACTGGTGGATCACCGGGAAGTTATGTAGGACTCCTGGAGAATAACCCTTAGCATGGGCCACCTCTAATAGATAGGGGAGTGCAGCCTGCCAAAGCACCCCTTGGGATAAACAATACACAGGGACAGCACCAATTTATGAAGGGAGTAGCACCAGCAGTCAGGAATGGATGTAAAGAGTGGGTCATCTCTTACCCTACTCCATCCACTGTTGCTGACATAGCAGTTTCTCCCCTGCTGGGACCAGCACAAATTCAATTGGAGAAAGCATCCCTTTTTCTATATTTTGATCTTTTTTTTTTTAAGTTCTGGGATACATGTACAGAATGTGCAGGTTTGTTACATAGTTATACATGTGCCATGGTGGTTTGCTGCACGTATCAACCCATTATCTAGGCTTTAAGCCCTGCATACGTTAGATATTTGTCCTAATGCTCTCACTCCCTTTGCTCCCTGCTCCCTAACAGGCCCCAGTGTGTGATGTTCCCCTCCCTGTATCCATGTGTTCTCATTGTTCAACTCCCAGTTATGAGTGAGAACATGTAGTATTTGGTTTTCTGTTCTTGTGTTAGTTTGCTGAGAATGACGGTTTCCAGCTTCATCCATGTCACTGCAAAGGCCATGAACTCATTCTTTTTTATGACTGCACAGTATTCCATGGTGTATATATGGCACATTTTCTTTATCCAGTCTATCACTGATGGGCATTGCATTAGGTCCAAGTCTTTGCTATTGTGAACAGTGCCACAATAAACATATGTGTGCATGTGTTTTCATTGTAGAATGGTTTATAATCTTTTGGGTATATACCCAGCAATAAGATTGCTGGGTCAAATGGTATTTCTGGTTCTAGATCCTTGTGGAATCGCCACACTGCCTTCCACAATGATTGAACTAATTTACACTGCCACCAGCAGTGTAGAGGCATTCCTATTTCTCCACATCCTCTCCAGCATCTGTTATTTCCTGACTTTAAACTGACATGAGATAGCATCTCATTGTGGTTTTGATTTGCATTTCTCTAATGACCAGTGATTATATGCTTTTTTTCATATGTTTCTTAGCTGAATAATTGTCTTCTTTTGAGAAGTGTCTGCTCATATTCTTTGCCCACTTTTTGATGGGGTTGTTTGCTTTTTTCTTATAAATTTGTTTAAGTTCATTGTAGATTCTGGATATTAGCCCTTTCTCAGATGGATACATTGCAAAAAATTTCTCCCATTCTGTAGGTTGCCCATTCACTGGGATCATAGTTTCTTGTGCTGTGCAGAAGCTCTTTAATTTAAGTAGATCCCATTTGTTGATTTTGGCTTTTGTTGCAATTGCTTTTAGTGTTTTAGTCATGAAGTCTTTGCCCATGCCTATGTCTTGAATGGTACTGCCTAGGTTTTTTTCCAGCGTTTTCATACTTTTAGATTTTATGTTTAAGTCTTTAACCTATCTTGAGTTAATTTTTGTATAACATGTAAGGAAGGCATCCAGTTTCTTTTTTCTGCATATGGCTAGCCAGTTTTCCCAGCACCATTTATTAAGTAGGGAATCTTTCCCCATTGCTTGTTTTTGTCAGGTTTGTCAAAGATTGAATGGCTGTAGGTGTGTGGTGTTATTTCTGAGGCCTCTATTCTGTTCCATTGGTCTATATATCTGTTTTTGTACCAGTACCATGCTGTTTTGGTTATACTAGCCTCTTAGTATAGTTTGAAGTTAGGTAGCACAATGCCTCCAGCTTTGTTCTTTTTGCTTAGGATTGTCTTGGCTATACAATCTCTTTCTGGATTCCATATGAAATTTAAAGTTTTTTTCTAATTCTGCAAATAAAATCAATGGTAGCTTGATGGGAATAACATTGAATCTATACTTTGGGTAGTATGGCCATTTTCATGATATTGATTTTTCCTAACCATGAGCATGGAATGTTTTTACATTTGTTTGTGTCCTCTCTTATTTCCTTGACCCATGATTTGTAGTTCTTGAAGAGGTCCTTCATGTTTTTTTTAAGTTGTACTCCTAGGTATTTTATTCTATTTGTAGCAATTGTGAATGTGAGTTCACTCATGATTTGGCTTTCTGCTTGTCTATTACTGGTGTATAGGAATACTTTTGATTTTTGCACACTGATTTTGTATCCCAAGACTGCTGAAGTTGCTCATCACCTTATGGATTTTTTGGACTGAGACAAAGCGGTTTTCTTTTTTCTTTCTTTCTTTTTTTTTTTTTTTTTTTTTTTTTTTTGGAGTCTCACTCTGTCTCCCAGGCTGGAGTGCAGTGGCATGATCTTGAGTCACTGCAATCTCTGCCTCCTGGGTTCAAGCAATTCTCAATTCCACTGCCTCAGCCTCCCGAGTAGCTGGGACCACAGGCACCCACCATCACGCCTGGCTAATTTTTATACTTTTAGTACAGACAAAGTTTCACCATATTGACCATGCTGATCTCGAGCTCCTGACTTTTGTGATCTACCTGCCTCAGCCTCCCAAAGTGCTGATTACAGGCATGAGCCACAGCACCCAGCTGACAATGGGGTTTTCTAAATATACAATCATGTCATCTGCAAAAAGAGACCATTTGACTTCCTGAGGATTGTTCTGAATGGAAAGTTTACTGTACTGAATAGTGCACATTAGATATGCAAGTAACAAGTGATAATTCAAAGACCCCTTATGAGATTGTTTCACCACAGCACATTCACAAATCTCCATGCAGAAATATGTTTAGCTATTCTCCATGGTCTGGATTTGCATGTGGATGTATTTTAGCTCCTGACCCAAACTTTGTATGGTAAAATTAATCCCTGGAGCTACTGAATTACAAAGCTTGAAGTTTCCAACAGAGGTCCCAGTGTTGGTCACAGCTCCAGATTTATGAACTCATAAAACGTTAACTGCATTTCTCTGTGATTTGTGTCTCATTCTGTTTTTCACATATGATGTATAAGTGAAATATGCTATCCCCAGATGACATCAGTGCACTAATAAACCTATGAAATTGCTCTTGTGTTTAACTGTCTTCATACCCTAGCAATATACAAATTGAATGATATGAAGATGAATGGAAAATCTATAGATTTCTTAAAGCTACTGGTTTCACTATCCTAAGCTGGAAGAGTATTAAGTGGGTCAAAGCCCAATATGAGCTAACTGGGTTCTATTAGCCAAAGTTCTGGTAGGATGTTTAGGCTTCTGGGGTGATCTCCAAAACCTTGTATTTTCTACTTTTATTTTCTCACAATTCCTTTAGGGACAGTGGTACCCACTACTTTGGGGAAAAACTTCTATCTGTATTTGCTATAGTAAAGGTTGCCACAGATAGACAACATTCCTAACAATCGTCCCTCAGACCAAGACCATGGAAGCAGATGGGCAGCACTAAATTTCATGAAGCCTTGTACTATGGTCTGAGCATTTGTGTCTGCCTAAAACTCGTATGTTGAAACCTAATCACCAATATGATGGTATTAGGAGGTGGGAATGGTATTAGTCTGCTACTTGGATATGTCTGGGTACATATGGAAGGATTATGAATGAATGATGAATTGGATTAGTGCCTTTATAAAAGAGATTCCAGAGAGCTGCTTTGCTGCTTCTACCATGTGAGGACACAGCTAGAAGGTACTATCTATGAACCAGAAAGTGGGCTCTCACCAGACACTGAATCTGCTGGCACCCTGATCTTTTACTTTCTAGCTTTCAGAAACATGATAAATACATTTTTGTTGTTTATAAGCTACCCAGGTTATGGTATTTTGTTATAGCAACCCAAATGGGCTAAGAAACCTTACTTTTAAAGACATCACATAACTGATGTGAAAGGCTGACTCTAATAGAATAGACAGGTGATTCTTCTTGTTTGGGCAATTGGCCATCAAATTTAAAAAAGGACATAAAAATGAACCAACTATCAGAGTCATTATAGCTTGAAACAAAGCCAGTGTCAGGCTAGATAATCTCCATGGCCATAAAGAGCCACAGACATAAAGAACTTCCCAAGAATATGAATGGGAAAGGGGGGAAAAAAAAGAAGCAAATGGAAAAAGAGGAACGTAACAGAAATGGAGTGGAGGATATCAGATGCCCTAGATGAGGTAAGGTAGGTTCCAGTTGAAGGACCAGCCAGCAGAGCAGCATCCGGAATTCAAAAGGACAAAGCAATCTCATCTAATATCCTTGTGATATAATTTATCATACAAACCAGGAGACTTTTGCAAAAAGAAGGTGCTCTTAATAATTATGCCAGACCTACAGGTGCATAATGGACTTTTGTCTGGCTGACTAGTCAACCTTTCCATAAGATCCTCTATGATCAGGCTCCTATCTAACCACCTTCTCACACTCATCCTACTCTAAAGCAAAGGCCTGTTCTCAAGTACCTCTGCTATTCTAAGAGCAAGAGCCAACTTCTATCTCACAGAGAAGCTCCTATCCATATGCCACACACAAAAGTCCTAGTTGGTTAGCTGAAGTCCTCAGGCCCACCACACTAAAGAGACTAAAGTAAAATCAACAGACCTTGTCACCAACTTCTCATAGGTTATTCTAATTCAAGTACAAAAAGCAAAGCTATCTCTTTCCAGGCCCTACGGTTTAATCCTGTGGATCAAGCCAGAGTGTTTCTTGGTCACATGCATGCTTCTAGAAAGAATACAGTGCAGAGGATTGCTAGAAGGACCCTGGAACTCAGTTCTCCAGTGTCTAGCACTTCCTCTCTTGCCATAGCTCTCTACTTATCCCTCACAAAAGCAATTTTCATCTCTTCTTTTTCCCTAAAATTCCAAAATAGGCTATTTTGGCCAGCTCTTTAGACCAAAGTGCTCCAACTGTCCTTTTGCTTTGAGCTCTAAGGATCTTTATCAAGGCTCTACCATTTATTTTATCATAGATTCCTAGCTCTCATTCTGTGATAAGCTCATATGCCTGAAACCTTTTTCTTAGGAGTTCTCTTCCAGGAGGCTCTGTAGTCCTTGGTAACAATGGACTCCTGACAAATCTGCCTCATAGTCCTTCCATACGTGCCCAGACATATCCCAGTAGTAGAGTAATACCAGCTTAGTTTCAAACTGGAACTATTAACTGCACTTACCAATAACCCTTTGAGTGAGGAAAAGCAAGTGTTATCCCTAATTTTATGAGTTAACTGAAACTTAGAGGGTTCACCCAAAGACATATTGTTAAGAAAGTATACAGGCAGGATTGCAGTCTAAATCTCTGGGTTATTAGTCTAGGGCACTCTGTACTTACCAATAGAAAAACTGCAACAAATAACCAGCAAATCTTGCAAAAGAAACACAATAACAAAGTCAGTAAACCAGTTTTATGCAGACATAATCTAGACGTTTAACGTTTTTATATCTTCACTCATACCCCATTTTATCAAATACAATTAGTTAACCATTTAACAACATGGGAATTAGGAATGTCAACATCCTATTGAGTCAAAAATCCACATATAACTTTTGACTCCCTGAAAATTTAATTACTAATAGCCTACTGTTGACCAGAAGTCTCACTGATAACATAAACAGTCAATTAACATATATTTTGTATGTTGTATGTATTACATATTATATTCTTATAATAAAGTAAGATAGAGATAAGAAAAATAAGATAATAAAGTAAGATAGAGATAAGAAAAATAAGATAATAAAGTAAGATAGAGACAAGGAAAAGGAAATATATGTACTATTCATTAAGTGGAAGTGGATCATCACAAAGGTATTTATCTCTGTCTTCACATGGAGGAGTCTGAGAAGAAGGAAAAAGAGGAGGGGTTGGCATTGTTGTCTTAGGGGCTGCAGAAGCTGAAAAGGTGGAGGAGGTGGAAGGGAGGCAAGAGAAGCAGGTACACAGAGTGACTTTTACTGAAAAAAATTTGCATATAAGTAGACCTGTACTGTTCAAACTTGTGTTGTTCAAGGGTCAACTGTATTTAGTAGATGTGCAATACATACCTGTCAGCTGCTTTATGGGTATGTTGGCTACAGCAGGACTTTGCCTCACTTTAAACACTTCACAAAAGATACTTCAAGGTATGTCAGACTGTACATCTTCCTTTAACATTAGACAATTCCCATTAACAGTCAGAGGTACATTTAATGATCAAAAATGAACTCATAAATAGAACATTTAAAAGAAAATATTAGAAACATATCAGAGCTAAAAACCTCCAGAGCAAGGAAAGGAAGCAACACACAAATTCAGCCCTCAAACAACAAAAAATTCACAGACCAGTGCTAGTGAAAATTGGTCAGAGACTCTAGGATAACATGAATTATCAGGCATGTGTTAAGGTTATCGGAACACAACATCTTTTCCAAAAAAGCACTGGAAATCCAAGTCTCCACCAGCCTATGCCCATGGAAACCATTCTGCCTGCAGAAATTGTTCCACCAGAGAAAAAGCTAGCAGAAGTCCAAGTTCCTCCTTCCAGCAAAATGTAAAGTCAAAAATGACTTCTCCAGCCCTATGACTCATTAGTGTTCCATGATTTAAACATTTTCTTTCTTCAATCACCTCCTTACCCAATCCCTAAAGAAAGGAAAAAAATAAACTTTAGACCTTCAAAGCAAGTCAAATGATAGGTGAATCTAACTGAACAAACAAGAGGTGATTCACTGGCTGATCTGTCTTTCTAAAGGGGCAGAGGGGGGAAATTTACTACTTGTCTCACACATCCTTCCATCTTACCTGCAAAGCAAGCAGATTAGAGTAACCTTAGCTTGGTGCTAAGGACTTTTTGGCCCAACTCCACAGCTACTTCCATTATATGCATTTTGCACATACGCATGCACATATACACAGAGACAAATGTCTTTGCCATACCAAGATCATTCAATATCAAGACAATTAAATCCTCTCAAATAAAGCCCCATTTTCAAGATTAATTAAATAGTGTCTAAACATACTGAGCAGTGCCAATGCTTTAGAAATGCTCATTCACTGTTCTAGCATTCCTTAACAAAAAGATGGTTGTCAACAAGGAGAAATAATTTGCATCATCAGGTTAAAACCCTTCCTCCCTCCTCCAGCCCTGCTCTGACTTATATACCGACACCAACCACCATCACAAACTTAGATCTGGACAACTTTGGAAAGGTGATTTTAAAGTCTAAGTGTTTATTTTTTGCAGCCATTGGCATTTTAGCTTTAAAGTGCTTCTCTCTCATTTTCCAGCAGTCTCTCTGAGCCAAATTCAGTTCCATTCCATAATTCCACAGGGCTGTATCATTATGCATGGCTTATAGTACTTTAGGGAAAAGGATGGAATGTAAACATTTCCATCCAAGCACACATTATCAAACTGAGCAGGCAGTGTAGGCAGGTGATGTACAACCGTAGACATGACATTGGTACTTAAGGCAGAAATTTCTCCCACAAAATATGGAATGGAAGGAGGAAGACAAGGAACTGTATACAATATCTCACAAAAGGCTAAAGTCTCATTGCTGGTGCCATCCTGCTAATGTTAAATTTTTACAAGAAGATAAAAGTATATTAGTATATTAGTCCCCTTCATCCACAGTTTGGCTTTCTGTGGTCTCTCCTGGGCAACCTCAATCTGAAAATAGGTGAGCACAGAACAATAAGATATTCTGAGAGCGAGAGAGACCACAGTCACATAACCCTTATTACAGTATATTTTTATAATTGTATAATTCTATTGTATTTATTTGTTAGTTTTTAATTTCTTATTGTGCCTAATTTATAAATTAAACCTTATCACAGGTATATGTGTATGAAAAAACATAGTATATATATAGGATTCAGTACTATCCATAATTTCAGGCATTGACTGGGATTCTTGGATCACATCCCCCACAGTTAAGGAGGAACTACTGTAACTCCCTTCAAACAAATTTTTGAAGTCCAAGAAGGAGGCCTCTCTGCCTGTCTAATGCCAATACAAGTAGGATTCGTCCATTCTCTTTCTGTTATTTGATGATCTTAATTTTCCATGGCTAGAGTCTAGACAGGTTGATTGCCTACAATGAAGAATATCAATAATGCATTCTACCATTCAGGTTTTCAATGAATTCAGGTTAAAATGAGAATACCAGGACAAAAATAAAAACTGAATCTCAGCCACCAATTCTCTCCTACCCCATTACCCAAGCAATTTTAATTCTTCACTATTTTATTAATGTTATAATTAGTCAGATAATGGCCCATAAATACCATCTTTATTTCTACCTCTGTGCCTTATTAATTCTGTTTCATGAGTCTCCTTTTCAAAAGTCTATCTTACTGTAGTATTTAGTTCATCTCATCTTCTCTATGAAGTCTTTTACTAATCTTCAATAAACAATAACCTCTCATTCCTTGAACTTCTAGAGCAGTGGTTTTCAAACTTCAGCATGATCAGAATCCCCTAGAGGGCTTTTTAAAACAAAAATTACTGGGCCCCTCCCCCAGAGTGTCTGATTCAGTAAATCCGGGTTGGAACCATAAAATAAGCAATTCTAACAAGCTCTTAGGGAATGCTGATGCTGCTGGCCTAGGAACCACACTTTAAAAACCAAAAATCTATAGCATTTATCTTTAGTACATTTAGCTCTTGATTATAGATTATCATTTATTATTCTTCAGTTGCTTTATGAATAGATGTATCAGATAAGACTTTGTGCTACAGGCCGGGCGCGGTGGCTCAAGCCTGTAATCCCAGCACTTTGGGAGGCCGAGGCGGGTGGATCACGAGGTCAAAAGATCGAGACCATCCTGATCAACATGGTGAAACCCCGTCTCTACTAAAAACACAAAAAATTAGCTGGGCATGGTGGCGCGTGCCTGTAATCCCAGCTACTCAGGAGGCTGAGGCAGGAGAATTGCCTGAACCCAGGAGGCGGAGGTTGCGGTGAGCCGAGATCGCGCCATTGCACTCCAGACTGGGTAACAAGAGTGAAACTCCGTCTCAAAAAAAAAAAAAAAAAAAAGACTTTGTGCTACAAAGAACAGAAAACCCAATGCAAATTGACTTAAACAAAAAGGGGATTTATTTTCTCACTTAATTGAAACATGCAAATACTAGTTGATGTAGTAGCTCAATGATATCTTCCAGGACTCAATTTTCTTATATCCTTCTACTCCACTATCCTCAGGGTCAACTTCATCCTAAAACTGGTACCACTCTTGACAACCATGTAACTGCCAGCCACAATTAAGACTACATTATTACAACATCTAAAAAGAGACACAGAATGTCTCATCAGCATTCCAAATAAGAATACTGAAATTCACCCTGATTGAGTAGCCTGAAGCAAGTAACCAGTTAAGCAGAGGGGTGAATACCAGAAGGAAAGTCTGAATATGATTAGAAAGAGGGCTGGAAAATGAATCCTGGAAAAACACCCTATATATGCCTACGACTACACAACCCAACAAAAGTATAACATCAACTAGGGTAGTGACAGTATCAACTACCTCTCCTATATCACAGAGGGAGCACTCAATAAACACTGGATGATTCATTGCTTTTTTTAAGAAAAAAATTCTACCAATTGATTTAGATATAGCCTCATAGTATAAACTATCTATCTATATAATACATATGTATTATTTAACTAATTAAACTTCATTTCCACTTGATTTTCATGCAGAAAATGTTGATAAGAGCTTTCTGTATTTTTCTTGTATACATCTAAATAATCCAGCACCATTTTAGACTTTTACCTTTGACCACTATTATTACCAATTTACTATGAGAATAATTAATTTCTTTAAAATGAGTTTTTATCTAAAACATTCATGAGAAACTAGTTCTATTGCCTCAAAAAAATGTCTGGCTTATGAGTATTGAAACAGCTCTCACTTCCACAGACTACTGTGATGGTTAGAATGCCTCATTTAATATATTGAGCTAAAAAATCTGTTTCCTTACAACTTTTACTCATAGATTCTAATTTTACTATTGGGGCCATACCAAACAAGCCTTTCTTAGAATATTGATCAAATCTTAGGGCATATATTTGAATGTAGGTGTCTCAAATATTAGAAACTAACAAGACCATTTTTTTTCTTTTTTGCTACTTCAAAGAAAAACCAAGTTAAAAAAATACATGGCAATATTTTGTATTAGTTTCCTAGGTTGCTATAATAAAAATGCCACAAACCAAGTGGCTTGGAACAATAGAAATTTGTCCTTTCACAGTTGTAGGTGTCCAAAATCAAGGCAATGGCAGGGCCATGCTCCTTCTTAAAGGCTCTAAGGAAGAATCTTTCCCTTGCCTCTTTCTAGCTTCTGGTGGTTGCCAGCAATCCTTGTCATTCCTTGGCTTATAGCTGCATCACTTCATTCTCTGCCTCCATCATTACATGGCTTTTTCCCTTGTGTTTCTCCACTATGCCTATGGGTCAGAATCTGCCTTTTCTTTCTCTTATAAAAATATCAATCATTAAACTTAAGCCCCCACCTTAGCCTAATATGACCTAGCATTAACTTTATTAATATATGCAAAGACTCTATTACTAAAAAGGTCATATTCAAAGGTACTAGGGGTTAGGATATGAACACATCTTTGGGGGCAAGAACAACTGAACCCATTGCAAGTGTATAGGGCATCAATATTCTCAAAAATTATATAAGTCTGTATGCTTAAAATATTTCATGGCTTCAAAAAATGTTAAAGAGGAGTTATGTGAGTAGAAGATAAGGTAAATTTGCATAAATATTCCAAAAACAGTAAAAGAGAAAATCCACATTTTGCTGATAATAAGTAGTAACTGAAATGTTAATAACACTCCAATTGAGTGTTTACTACATGTCAAAACTATATTGAGCTCTTTATGTACATTAGCTCATGCATTTCTCACAACAGTCATATGGTAGGCATGGCAGATAGACAGAACAATAATGCAACCTTTCCTTTCCCCCAAAAAATGTTCACATTTGAATCTCAGAACCTGTAAAGATGTTACTTTGCATGGCAAAAGGGCCATGTACAAATGTGATTAAAGTTACAGACCTTAAAATAGGGAAATTATTCTGAATTATCTGAATGGGCCCAATCTAATCACATGAGCCCTTAAAGTAGAGAAGCTTTCCAGGCTAGAGTGAGAGAGAGAGAGAGAGAGAGAGAGAGAGAGAGAGAGGGAGGGAGGGAGGGAGGGAGACATATACAGAGTGATATGATGGAAGAAGCAGCAAGAGAGATTCAAAGAGTGAGAGGGATTCAATCCGTTGTTTCTCAATTTGAAGATGAAGCATGGGCCATGAACTAAGGAATGAAGTTGACTTCCACAAGCTGGGAAGATCCGGTGGATAGCCAACATGGAAACGGAGACCTTAGCCCTACAACCACAGAAAACTGATTTCTGCCAACAATCTGAATGAACAAGGAAACAGATTCTCCTCTAGAGACTTCAAAAAGGCATACAGCCCTGACAACAACCTGATTTTAGTCCAGTAAGGACCTTGTCAGACTTTTAACCTATATAACTATAAGATAATAAATTTATATTATTTTAAACCACTAAGCTTATGGTAATTTTTTACGGCACATAAAAATCTAACACAGTAGGTCAATATTATCACTACCATTTACAGACCAAAAAGCAAGTAATTTGTTTCCGAAATATTAAGTAACATGCCTAAGGTCACACAAACACTAAGTAGCAAAACAGAGATTTAAACAGAAATATTCCTCAAAGTAAAGCTCATGGTTTTTAAAATCACAATGTTATACTGTTCATCTCAAAAAATGATGAGATCCCAAAGAAGTTAGTTTCAAAAATTTAAAAAAAAAAAAATTATGTTGACCCAGTGCCTCATCACACATAGTACTGACACTCATGCCAGTAAATTTAAGCAGGCAACTTTTATGGCCTAAAAAAATATCTGACTACAACAGCAGAGTTGACTTTCAGAATATTTATATGTGAATAAATACATATTTGTAAACCTTTTTCTCTCTCCTTCTTTTCCCTCATCACTCTCTCATCCCTCCCCCTCTAATATCCCACCAACCTAAAATATTGTTATACAGCAAACAGCCAAAGATAGCCAAGATATTCCTGAAAAAATAGGTTTGGGAGACTTGCTCCTCTCTTTAAAACCTCAAAACTTCATACAGCCACAGTAATTAAGATGGGATAAGGAAACAGACCAATGGAAAGAAACAGAGAATCCAGAAACAGATTTATGCATATATGAAAACCTGATAGGTGACAGAGCTTGCCATTGATAATCATAAGAGAAAGAGTAGACTATTTTAGAAGTGGTTCTGGCATAATTGACTATTATATGGAAGAAAAAAATAAAATTGGATCACCATGTCACTCCATACAAAATCAATAGCAGATCAATTAAATAACTATTTGATTTGTATTTTCAACTTAATGACAGTATAGTTATTTGCATATATGCAATAAGAACCTGTTTTCTTTTGTAATAGAACACAATTGGTGAAACTCGTTACTTTACCAAGGCTTTGATTGGAATGGCATGCTTTTTTTAAAGAATCAAAGTTGACATGTATAGTCAACAAAAGTCCCTTGGGAAATTTGGCCTCATATCTTGTCTACACAGTCCCTATGCAAGGTTCCTGACTTGTGGTAAATAAAGAATGTCACTTTCTAACAGGCCCAGGAGCTCCAAGCTATACTGGAACCTCAAGAGGAGAGGAATGTACCCAAATCATGGTATTTGAGGGTACAAACCCATAACTGGACTCAGCTTTAAAAAAAAAAAAAAAAGAAAGAAAGTCTTATCTAAGATTCCTTATGGAACTGAGTTATATTAAAGCTAATTTTTAAACCATATGTGAAAAATCATTATTCTTGCTGCACTTTATGCAATCATCAGGCCAAGTACAATAAGACTAAAGTTTATGTTGTAAACAAATCAGTTCTATCATGATTTGATTTTAATAAACATAGGGACTGGAGAGAGAAAAATTATGGTTCACAAGAGAAACTATAGTATACCTGTTTTTAGCTGTGTTCAAGATTTTTTTCTGCAGTTTGGACGAAATTCGTGTGGGCTACAAGTCCCCAAACTAATGCTTTCAAATCTTTACTTTTAAAACTGGGAATTGCACTACTTACCTTAGTACTCAATATTTACCTTATAGTATGCTGTTCTCTTTAATGTGGTACTAAAACTATAGATGACAATACTAACACCTTTGACATGCAAACCTTGGAACCCCAATCAGGCCTGCATGAGTATGCTCTGACAGTTGCAAAAGTGGTTCTATTCCTCTCACCTTGGGGTCAACGCCTACCCCCACTATGCCCCTGATCAGCAGGGGAAGTTAGAGCAGTCTTCACATTTTTTCCATCTTCAATAGCCAATATCTTAAAATTAAGGTGTTACGAAATCCAAAGGGAAGGATTGAAGCCACCACTGCAAAATTCTAACTGAGAGAGGGAAAACAATCTAGTCTAACCAACACTATCTTACTTCTAACTTCCAAGTTGTCCTTATTCATTCCTGGATGAAGGCTGAACTAACTTTGGGAGGTACTTAGTTTATAGTTCAAAACAAAGATGGTAACAGCCCTTTGTTTCCCAAAACAAACCTCCTTGCCTGGGGACTAGACTGCCTTTCCAGGACTAACAATTAGCCACAGGATTAAAAATTATGGTTTAGGAGTCATGCAACTGGAGGCCATGAAATTCTGACCCTCCCTAAACTGCTCCTAAGATCAGTGCTTGAGATATTTTATAGACCCTGTACTTGATGGATTAACTAGTGCCACCCAGATCGATAAACTGACTCATCTGATCTTGTGGCTTCCACCCAGGAACTGACCCAGCACAAGAGGACAGTTTCAATTCCCTATTATTACATCTCCTACCCAACCAATCAGGACTCTTGACTGACTGGCCTTCCCCCACTCACCAAATCATCCTTAGAAACTCCTATCCCCAAATGTTCGGGGAGACTGATTTGAGTAATAATAAAACTCCAGTCTCCCCCGCCCCCCAAAAAAAGACTCCATTTGAAAGTCCAGCCCTAAAAATAAATAAGAGAAAGTATCCTTTTTGACCTCAGGTTAGGGAAAACATTTTAAGCATATCACAAATGCACTAAAGAAAAAGGTTGATAAGTTTACTCCATCAAATTTGAGAACGTCTATCAGAAGACACCATGAAGAAAATTAAAAGGCAACCTACAAACTTATAGAAGATAACAGCAAATCATATAACAAACAAAGAATCAATATTGGGGGTATACAATGAACTCATACAAATCAATAAGGAAAAGAGAAATTGTTCAACAGAAAAAATGGTCCAAAAATATGAACAGGTATTTTTTTAAAGAGGAATCATAAATGGCCTATAAAACATGAAAAGCTGCTCAATCTCACTTGTAATCAGAGAAACACAAAATTAAAAACACAATAATAATAATTTTATAACTGCCAAATTGGTAATAAATTAAATCTATTAATATGGAATATTGGTGAAGATGTGGAGCAACACAAACTTTTATACTCTGCTGACAAATTAGTAGAAACACTTGGAAAAAGTTGAATATGTTTATTTTCTATGATCCTGTAGTTCCAAACATATATATACACCCTAGAAAAATTCTTGAACATCTATAAGAAACATATACAAGAATGTTTCATTATTTGTCTCTCCAAATCCCTAGCATCAATAGTAGCACTTGTAATTGCAAAACCTGGGAACAAACCAAATATTCCCCAACAAGACAATAGTTAAATTATAATATACTCATACAATGGAACACAGTACTGAAAATGAATTAAATACAGCAATATGCTTAACATGAAAGTATCTCAAAAATATGTTAGGGAAATAAAGGAGGTCATGGTATTGTTTCATCCATATTAATTTAAAAACATAAAACTAAACAATATTTTGTATAAAGATATATACACATGATTTTAAAAACTGAAAATAGCAACAGAATGAGGAACACAAAATTTAGCATAGTGCTTTCCTCTCGTTGGGGGTGATAATGAGTGAAGAGATGCTGCAGGGCTTGCAAATGTGCTGATACTCTATTTCTTAAGCTAAAGATGCGTACTCATCTATTATTCTTTCGCATGTATGATATAGTTCACTATAAACATTTTATACATCCGTGTAGAAAACATATTTTAAGGAGTGGTTTTCAAGCTGTGCTTCTCTGAGCTGGTAAATAACCACTGTAAAAGAGAGTAATTGGGGTGGCCAGAGCAGTAGGAATGTTAAGGAGGTAAGACTCTGGGCTCTCCCACTCAATTTCACTCAGAGCAGCTGCATCTATCTGAATACAGAGAAGGTTTGAAAAGAACTTCAAGCAGGATTATTCTGCAGAAAGAAGGGTGCACACTGAATTACAAGGTCTCCTTGTACAGTTAGGTATTTGTTTATATAGCATTAGCTACTTGTCAGAGGGCCAAATATATCAAAAACTCAAGTATCAGCAGCCATTGCCCAGAGATGACAAATTCAAACTTGAGGTAAAATACTTGTGAAATAATATTATAAGTCAGGATGAGAAAACTGGTACCTATTTACTTGCAACCTTTCAAGAACCCATTAACAATAAAATGGATAAAGAGGGGTGACTTTTCTTTAAGCTTCTATCCTTGGTTCCTTCTTTCAACTAGCTGTAAGTTTCATAATGATTTCCAACATCAAAAAGTGGTCTGTCTCATTCTTTTTCCCCCTACCTCAGCTATCCGCTCTCTTTCTCATTCATTCTCTCCAATAAAATGTTCCATGTGACTATAAATTTTTTCTTTTATAAAATATGTCAGCCAATGTGAAAAATTTTCAACTTTTCATTATTTCAGTCTCTTCAAATCCTTAACATCATATGGCATTACTGCAAAAATATTCTAATCTAGCTGTATGATTCAGCAATTCTAGTATCTAAATGGATACCATCAAAAAATCTTTTTATGGATTTTAATTTATTTTTTCTTTTCAACCTGGTGCAACATGCCCGTTTTCTCCATTTGTCTCGCAAAGGTCAGTTTGACTGTGCCTTCGTGTTCCAGCAGAAATGAATCATCTGCTTCATGACAGCAATTTTCCACTCTGACTTACCCTTTAATTACTTTTTAATCATATATTTGGCATATTGTCGCATGGTAGTTCATCACTTTCTTTGTAAAGTTTCTTTGTAAGTAAGAATGAAAACACTTATTCTGAATAGTATTGAATGAAGCTATTACAGAGAAGTTACATCCTCACTTCACGATAGGCATAGGTTACCAAAAGGTGGGTACAGATTAAATTTCTGTAAATCCAGCTTTATCTTTCCATATACAAATATGTTCATTACTTTATTTTATTTTTATTTTATTTTGTTTCATTTTATTTTATTTTAAGAGAGTCTTGCTGTCGCAGAGGCTGGAGTACAGCGATGGGATCTCGGCTCACTGAACCTCTGCCTTTGGGTTTAAGCAATTCCCCTGCCTCAGCCTCCCAAATACCTGGGATTACTGGCATGCATCACCATGTGCCTGTAATAATTTTGTGTATTTTCAGTAGAGACAGGGTTTCACTGTATTAGCCAGGATGGTCTTGATCTCTTGACTTTGTGATCCACCTGCCTAGGCCTCCCAAAGTGCTAGGATTACAGGCATGAGCCACCACATCTGGCCAAATATGTTCATTTCTAGTATGCTTTCTATTCATATTTGAGTGATCATCACTGATTATTTGCCCCTTAACTTATTATTTTATTTAGGTCTCTCCTCCAAGTTGTCGATATTCTATAAATTCCCATCAAATGCACCAAGAGAATGTAGTATTTAAAGAACCAAATGGAGAAGTTTTGGAATATGGGAAGGCATTTTGTAATGCAACTAATCACCTCCCTAATTTGTTGAGGCTTTTAACTTTGAACTTTCATTTACAGATAAATACTCTTATAAACAAATATGTATATGAAGGACTCTGTAAGAAAAGGATTTCCAAGTCCTAATGGATGATCTTGTACTCAATAAAGGAGTTACTCTATGCACTGCACCACAAGCTGGTGTACCAGCACCAACAGGAGATACAGCAGTGTTCTGTAGAATGTGGCACTCATCCCGGCACATCTTCCTAGGATTTCTTTTTTTTTTTTCTAGTATTTTTTTTAATCTTTTTTTTTATTGCATTTTAGGTTTTGGGGTACATGTGAAGAACATGCAAGATTGTTGCATAGGTACACACATGGCAGTGTGGTTTGCTGCCTTCCTTCCCCTCACCTGTATCTGTCATTTCTCCCCATGCTATCTCTTCCTACCTCCTCACCCCCGTCCCTCCCCCATTTCCCCGCAACGGACCCCAGTGTGTAGTGCTCCCTTCCCTGTGTCCATGTGTTCTCATTGTTCAACACCTGCCTATGAGTGAGAACATGCGGTGTTTGATTTTCTGCTCTTGTGTCAGTTTGCTGAGAATGATGGTTTCCAGGTTCATCCATGTCCCTACTAGGATTTCAATATTACTCAAAGCAGGCGTCCCCAAACTACGGCCCCGTGGGCCGCATGCGGCCCCCTGAGGCCATTTATCCGGCCCCCTGCCGCACTTCAGGAAGGGGCACCTCTTTCATTGGTGGTCAGTGAGAGGAGCACAGTATGTGGTGGCCCTCCAACGGTCTGAGGGACAGTGAACTGGCCCCCTGTGTAAAAAGTTTGGGGATGCCTGACTCAAAGACTTCAGGAAAATACTAGTAAGTTAACTAAATAATTAAATGTAGTATTTTTCCTTAAAACAGACATTCTGAAACAGAAAGTTATATTCATAGAATGTTAAAGTAACGTAGAAGAATTGCAAGAATTGTCTTGCTTTAGAAGGTACTTAGAATGTTGCTCCCTCACCCTCACAGTTGCAGAGTTAACTCTTCTCTGCCATTGGGGGTAATTTGCCAGAAAAGTTTGAGAAGCCAGATCTCCAGCATTTCTGACAGGAAGGTCTCCAGTCTCTATTTGAAAATTTCATAGCATGAGTGGGCTTTCACTTCAAAAACATAGAGCATCCCACTGTTCAAAAAGCCTTTAAAGGCAGGCTGGCCACCTTACCTGCCCCCATCTTATTCCTTCAAGTACTAACATGCCTGTGTTCCCCCTCTTCTTCTCCCATTCAAGGCTGGTTTCTTTTTCCACAGTTAAAGGCTACATTTTATTGAACCACGAGAACAGCAGCCTTAGCAACCTCAATAACAAAGCTCTTCTCATATCTGCTGTTTTTCCCTCTGCCTAACTCCCTCTCTGGAATGGGGGTAGAGAAGAAGAGAACAAGGCTGAGGCGAGCTGGCCAGATTCCTGCCTCTGGGGCTGGAGAAGGTAGGGCACATGCACTCCCTAGGATTCCAGTGCAGTTCCCTTCAGCTCCCACTGTGCCCTGCAAGCCAAATCATTGAGGATGCTGAAGGATTCAACCACAGCGAAGAACTGTATAATGTCTGTAGAGGAAGAGAATCATTGAGAAATCAGCAAAGATCTATCAATCAAATAACTTTTGGGGGATGTTCAAGTAAACAGCTTAGGTGAAAAAAATGATACGCCAGTCCATTTCTGTGACAAATGTGAATTATCAATGGAAATCTATGGATGGATGATTCCCTGTAAGCATGTTTCTTGCTATGCCTGTGCTAAATTACGTGGAAAAGGAGGAGATAAGATGTGTCCAGGCTGTAGTAGTCCTGTGAAGCAAATTGAGAAAGATACACAAGGTTCTATCTTCATGTGTAGCACAGTTCAAGGGTTCAAGAGCTACCTAGAGGCTCATATCAACTACCATCATATGAGAGTGTAAAACACTGTTGCCTGTGCCTAACTAGAAAATGTTAATCCTCCATGATACCCTAAAACCAACTGAAATCCCTAACCATTTTACGATGTGGTCAAACAAGCACTATATGAGCCAATATTCCCCCAAAGCAGCACATTATGATACCTACCTTCTTTGCAGCATTTGCCACGAGCTACATCATTATCCCCAAGGATATTCATGCTCCTGAAGCAAAACTGTTCATGGTTTCACCTCCATCTCCTTCAGTAAGTCAAGGAAGCTTTGTATTTCAACAAGAAAACATGGCAATTTCATAACTGTTCCTATTCAAAGGCACTACAATTCAGGTGCTTGAGAACCACACCTACTTCCTTCACATTTGCTCACCATCATCCTGAATATCAAGGTCAATCACTAGTATTGAATTCTTATCATACTCTCCCTCCACAGCTACATTCTGTACCATAGCACCTCTTCTGCCACCAATAAGCCATGCAATGCCACATCTTCCTTAGGCTGCAGGTACTCCTCATTTGGTTCATAGTAAGCTTCAAGTCCAGCAACGACCTCTTCACCACCCTCTTCACAGACATAGTATTGTCGAGATGCCACCTCATATGATATCTTCTTCCAGGACCTGCCTCACAACAACATGTAAGAACACACCCTTCTCACCATTATAATCATAACTCTTTACCCAAGTTCACTGAATATCAAGGAACTCTGAGTTCTCCATTTATACAACCAGGAGAAATGATTGATGACATGTGGCCTATACCTAGATGGCCACCCCTTCCTCAATGAATGCAGAGTCTGCCTTCTCAAACCCTACTTCTTAGGACATCATCCAGGTCAGACAAGATATAGACCATATTACCAATGATAATGTTATTTTGAACAGGCTATATGATAAGGGGAAAACAGTAAGTATTGTCAACCTTCTAATCATGCTTTTGACAGAGGAAGGCAAAGTATATCTTATAGAGGTGCCTGTAAAACACATGCCTTATCTCTTAAAATAGTTTTAAACTGTGATCTTGGGAATGATTATAACTTTACTATAGTGTAGATGAATAGTTTACAATAATATAAAATACAGCATAGTTGTATTTTATCAACTTTGTTACCCTAGGGTGGTAAATTGACCCAAAACCGACTATTTGCAATATTATTTTCTTAAAAGTATTTATGTTCTACTTCAAAAGTATTGTTTCTGTTAAACCCAATGTTTCTTTTTTATTGTGATATATTTTGTTAACCTGAGTAGAAGGACTAAATTTCATTATGCTGGTTTAAAAAGTAATATGGGCTTTATACACAAATCTCAGTGTAATTTAGAATGTCCTTGTTTCTAGGCCCAGTTTGTTCTTTCTCAGTGTAGTTAGGCTGTGTGGTCCAAATCATCTGCAGGCTGAGCCCTGCCATGGATTTTAGAACCCATACAAATGAGACCAGGCGCAGTGGCTCACACTTGTAATCCCAGCACTTTGAGAGGCCAAGTGGGGGGATCACCTGAGGTCAGGAGATTGAGACCAGCCTGGCCAACATGGTGAAACCCCATCTCTACTAAAAATACAAAAATGAGCTAGGTATGGTGGCGCATGCCTGTAATCCCAGCTACTCAGGAGGCTGAAACAGGAGAATCACTTGAAACTGGGAGGCAGAGGTTGCAGTGAGTCAAGATCGTGTCACTGAACTCCAGCCTGGGTGACAAAGTGAGACTCCATCTCAATAAAATGAAACAAAACCCATACAAATGAGAAGTTTTTAAGTAGTGCTAGCCCTAACCTTTCAAACTCAGCATCAAATCCTTCTTGCTACTCCAGCTCTGACCTTATGCCGCAGTTATAATGGGACACCGCTACTTTCTTGAGAGTCTGTTCACCTAATATTCCAGATCCAGTTACTAAGGCAATGCCTTTTCTTTTTCCTATGCATGAATCTCTATCCAGGAAATTTATTAGGTGGTATAACCCCTCTAGGACTGCGACCTTGACTTGTCTTTGCCATTGTAAGGATAAATAAAATTCTAAAAATTAATTTAAAATTCTTCCTGATGTAAAAAAGTGAAGAGAACTTGCTCTGTATTCTTTTAGTATTTCCTTCAGAAAACTTGAGATTTAAATGTTAGCTCTGTCGCTTTGAAATACATATAAATTTTATTTCAGAGCTAAGAAACCTCTTGCCAGTGTTGTACCCAAGTGTTCAAATGCTTAGGTGTCATTCTTAGATGCCGAAGAGCCCTTCAAACACCAAAGCCAACACCAAAAGGAATGATGTCCTATCTCCCGCCCTGTGGGAATCAGCTCCAAAATGTAACTTCTTGTCAAAAGCATATAAGAAATTTTGTTTTTCCTTTCAATAAATACAGTAAACATGTATGTAATGAAGTAACATGTACACAAAACATAAAATGGTGAGAGTGTTTTTGTCTTTGCAATTGTTTTAATGGATTGCCTGTGATGCATATAGTTTAGTGCTTATTCAATGACAAAACTGTTTCATTCTTTTCTATGTTCTATATACAGGTTGTATTGGTTTGGCAGGAGATTTCATGTTTAATTATTTCCCCAACAATTTAGCAATGAGGATAGGATCTTTCTGGCAATTCCTGAATTGGGTAGATCATCACACAACAGTCAAGTAGGAGACCCTGAATTATAGAAAGTCTCCTTTTTAGCTCTTCACTTTTTGGAATATTAACAGAGCCACCCACTCCAAATTCAAGATTTTATTATTGAGTAAGGACGGGTGGTACCAGATCTAAAATCCCATCAGGGCCACTATTAGGTTTGATGGTAGAAAAATACGGGAAGCCAGAAATGTTGCCTGCAGGTCTGTCTTTTAAATTTCTTAAATTTGAATACCTTTTAGTCACATTTGGAACGAGCATACATGTAAGAATCCAGTTTCCAGTTTCTTTAACTTGGAAAAATGATAGTCGGTCCTCCATATCTATGGGTTCTGCATCCAGAAATTCAACCAACACAGATGAAAAATGTAGTGGAGCCTATGATGGTTGTGTCTGTGCTGAACATTTACAGACTTTTTTTCTTGTTATTATTTTCTAAACAATATAGTATAACAGCTGTTTACGTAGCATTTATGCTGTATTAGGTATTAGTAATCTAGAGATGATTTAAAGTATATAGGAGGATGTGTATAGGTTATATTAAAATACTATACCATTTTATAGAAGGGACTTAGGTACTTAAGGATTTTGGTACTTTGGTCTCAGAGCCAATATCCCATGTATGTAGAGGGATGACTGTAATGTATCTAGGGGGTTCTTATCTTGAATGTTCCTCACTTCATCCATAAGAATTACTGTTAGTTATGAGATGGCTGCCATTCTAAGGAGAAAGTAAAAAAATGATTTAATAACAAGAAGGAAAGATTGAGGAAAATGGAAGAGGAAATATAACAATTAAAGCCACTGTCTCTTTCACATAAACCTCTTTCTTTTTCTGCTGTCCTAACTGTCTCTGATCTCCATGCACTTCTCTTTTCTGGCATCAAATTGACTCCTGGTAAGAAGGGGGCAGTAATCTTTTAGATAGTTGCTTGAATTTCCATGAGCTTTGGTAGCAGCCGCCACTCTTAATGAAAAGGCTCAAACCCTTATATCGGGTCACTAGATTGATTTGGGTATTTACATATGGTGATAGTTATAAGTACATAAAACAGCCTTTGTTGGTGTGCCATCAGAGTGACTATGAAGAAGCATTGTTATCCAATTCTAATGTCATGCCTGGGAGATGCAATTTCCTAGATCCTTGTGCTCTTTTGCCAGATCTTGGTCAAACGTATTATCACAACCGTAAAATGGTCATAGAGGCAAATGCTAGGCCCCAATCTCATGATCTTATACTCCTTTTCAAAATGCAGATTTCATAATGTTTACTGATGGGCCATGTACTTGGGATAAAAGTGTCCAACTGATGGATTCTTATGCTGTGGTGACTGATCATGAATCTTGGAAGCTTATGTTTTGTCTGCTATTACTTAGCACAACTAAGTAAGTTAATAGCCATCCTAGTGCTAAAATTCTTGGTCTGGACTTAGAGTGAATATATATGCCAGTGATAAATATATGTTTGGTGTATACTATGCAACAGGGCAAATTTGAAAAAATAGGAGATTCTCGACTTCAATGGGAACTATACATCTCACGGATAATCAAGAGATGATTTGTTAGAAGCTTTACAACTACCTATTCAGATATGAGTAATCCACTATAGAATTCACACAGAATAGAATGATGAAATTTCTGAAGACAATGGTTTTGCAAAAGTCATTGTTAAAGCATGACAGACTTCAAACTTAGAAGCCCTACTTTTAACACAAGGAACCTGTGTTTATTTTCAGAAAAAAAAAGATTCATGAAAGGAAACAGACAAAATTGAAAGGGGATTAAAAGAAATTCAACTGGACTATAGGAATTACCCCCAGAAATAATTCCTATACCACAGTATTTGCTTGATTCATTTTTGTTACATTATTAAACAAAATGATTTAGTTGACAGAGGGATGTTAAAGACACCAGACTCTAGCCAGGTGTGGTGGCTCACACCTGAAATCCTAGCTACTCAGAAGCATGGCTTCAGCCCAGGAGTTCATGGCTGCAGTGAGCTATTATCATGCCACTGCACTTCTATCCGGGCAACAGAGAAATACTCTATCTTTAAATAAATATATAAAGAGGCACTAGACTCTTACTACACCAATCAAAAAGATGAAATTATTCAAAACATATCAAAGAGACTTGTTATTTGCCAGTAGAATACTTTACAGGCTACTTCCAAGTACTGTAGAAAATTTTCCTTAATCAACTTTACCAGGAAACTGATGGCACTTAGATTTCATAGAATTAGTGTCTATAGAGGGAATTAGGTTTCATAGAATTAAGGACTAAAGAAGAGATTTTGCCTGGTTATGGTGTATATGATATCTGAATGGCCTAAAGCCTTTTCCTCTTCAAATGCTTATGTTCAAGCAGTGGCAAAAGTTCTCTTAATGCACATAACCCCGCTTTTGGGATCTCAGAGCTTGCTTAGTCAGACAGACGAAATAATTTTTTGTGTACTGTTGTCCAGTAATTATGCAGATATTTGCAGATTACTATTAGCTATCATCGTACTCCATGTAGAATAGATGACTCAAACAGTAACAAACTCATTGGCTATGATTCAACAATCCATTATGCTAAAATGGCCTGGATATTTACCAATGGCTTTGCTAAAATTGGCTTTGTTAAAAATTAGAGTGACTCTTGAAAGTGATAATGTTATCTCTCTCTTTGAACTTATGTTCAGCAAGCCTGTGAATTTAGGTCTGAAACCACTTATTCTGCTTGCTTTAACAACTGTCTTATAATCATGTTCAATACCTAAAAGGGCTTCTCTCTTTTCTAGAAATCCTGAGACATAAAGTGAAAAGGGCCTGGAAGGAACTACTGGAAGAAATGTCACCCTTATTAAATTAGGCAATTTTATTTAAATACAAATGTTCTGGAGGAGAGATGCATTGTCACTAGGTTGGATGGGACCCTTTCAAGTGCCACTGATAACTCATATGGGTATCAGAGTGAAAGAAAATCCAGACGTATTCATGCTTTCCATGTAAAGCCAGCTCTACAGGAGGACTAGACTGCAGTTTCCACAAAGGATTTGAAGTTTAATTTCCTAGAATGACTAATATTGGTAATGAACTCAACTGAAAGGAGGTATTCTAAGGAACATATTATTCTGACTACCTTGCTCTTCTAGTTGCAGTAGTATTTTGTTCAATTACTATAAGAATTACATTTTATTAGAAAATAAACAAGTTATTTGTTATGCGACTTTTTCTTTCTGTACTCCCAATAATGGTTCCTACAGTTACATTTCCTTTCTCTTCTAAATTGTATTCCTAGTATAGAAATGCTGGGTCTGCATTTAGAAATCCATCAATCTGATTATTGGCAGAACAAACGTGACACCATGTTCATTACTGTTTTTTAATATCAAAGTAAAAGTAACTACTATACAACCAGAAACTGAAGCCCTAAATTTCACACACACAAGAAGTTTGTTGACTGGTTTGATTGGAAGTATAGTATAGAAAAGAAATGCATCTAATTAGCTGTGTTGCATTTATGGATAGAGACCTCAGAAGACAGATCTAATGTCAATTGATAACTTGAGGATACAAGTTTTCTCCAGTTCTAGTATGGAAAGACAAACAAAGGTGGACCTGCCTGTTATCTATGGATATTCAGTTAACTGTTATAATATAAGTACTGGTTTGGACCAAGGTAAGAAATGGCCCATAAATTGGGTTTGTCCTCTAGACTTAAAACTATTACTGCCATGTACACTAAACACTGGAAATTCAACCTGTGCCCTTCAACAGGTACTTTATAATAAGACTTTGATACTACATAATGGCCATGAGGGTCTGCATTTTGCATCTGGGAGAAATTATTTGGGAAGATGGGATAATTATGAAAGGACCTAGTTTATCCTATAAATGTAATAGTACTCCTGTGACTGCTGAGAACTCAGAGGAAATTCAGTGGGCCTTACAAAAAAGAAAAAACTCAGTTAAAAAAATTTACATTATCAGGCTCCAGAGTTAAACTATTAACTAGGCTAAGATAGGGTAGGATTTCATTTTTTAAGACTACAGAATAATACTCAAGTAGATAATCATTTGAATGCCAAAACAGATATGACAACAGTTTATAAAATTAATGTATGATGAGGATAAGTTTTGTGTACAGCTAATCAAAAATCTGCTTTAACCATTCACAACTGGTATGTTATATTTAAAGATTCCCCCAAGAAAAATACTGTAGTAATTTTTTACTCATCCTATTGTAATCCTGATAATTGCTTTATTTTGTATTTTACCATGAATTTGCTGGATACCTAAAGACTGCTGCAAACTGCCCAGAGAAAGGTTAAAATGTCAAGGTAAATAATTGGAAAACTGTAGTTTTAGTAGAAAATAGTAACAAAGAAAATTGTAAGAATACAAATCTAAAAATAAATTTTAATTTAAAATTTACCTCAGTGCAAAATGAAAGAACTATTTCCCCTCCCTTTTCTTTTAGCATTTCCTTCAGAAAAGGGGATTATAAATAAGCTTCTTGCCAGTTTTGCATTCTAGGAATATCATTTTTAATGGCCAAGGAACCACCTCTTTTAAAAGTAAACACTATAACAGGTGGTGCTCTTTCCCTGTGGAAATTTAGCTCCAAGATGTAACCTCCTGCTTGTCAAAAAGATATAAGAAGTTGTATTTTTCCTTTGGATAGATACAATTAACAATAGATTAACATGTACATAAAACAAAAGGACGAAAGTTCTTTTTGTCTTTGCAATCTCATTAGGGTATTGCCTGTGATGTGCATCATGGTCTGATTTAATACTTATTCATTGTATTTCATTATGTTCTACATTCTGTGAAGATATTTTACTGGATTGGCAAGAGATTTTGTTTAGTCATTTTGTCCCACCACCAGCCATGTACCTCAGAACAAAAGTTTTGCCCAGACCTCCAGCTCAGTGATTAAAATTCTAAAACGCAATGATCTGCTGAATTCACTTGTTGCAGGCTGCTCAATCATTACCTAGATTTTCTAGCTAATTTAATCAAACTCTATTTAAGTGACTGATGAGGTTAAGTGAAACTCTTAGTTTCATCTGGAAAACATACTGAGACCTTCAGCATGCTAAAGGCGCATAGATATGCTCTAGGATGCATTCATACATGAGGTCCCACCAGTTGAATTGTATGCTTAAGAAGGGTCTAATGTTTTAGTTCCAAAATCTGTTGTATGCCCCTAGTGCTTATAATTGTAATTATGAAATGTAATTAACACTTTCATAAAACAATGAAATATAACCACACAAAAAAAAAGTTGTTTCTATAAAAACTAATCTGTATTGTGTTAGAAAGACTTAGTGATATTTGGTGGTCCTTAATAAAAAACCAGCTGTTACCTAACAGTGAGGCCCACAGAGATAAGCCCTATTTACCCATAAATAATTTCCAATCATCATTGCTTTGCTTTTAAAATTAAGTTTATTGGAATATAATTCTCAGAGTAAAATGCACCCACTTAAGCCACTTAAGTGTAAAGTTAAATAAGTCGTGACAAACGTGGATACTAGCATATACCACAATCAAGATATAGAACATTTCTATACAACAAAAAGTTTGCTCTAGCACCTTTGTAGTCAGTCCCTAACTCACCACTGTCCTCAAACAACCACTGATCTACGTTCTGGTACTATAGATCAGTTTTGCTTGTTCCAGTTGTTCATCTTAATGGAATCATACAATATGAATTGTTTGGTGGCTGGTTTCTTTTTTTCAACGTGTTTTGAAATCAACCCATGTTGTTGCATGTGGTAGTTCGCTGCATCAGTAGTTTACCCCTTTTATTATGAAGTAATATCCCATTGCATTGATATACTACATTTTTTGTCCTTTTAAATGTTGAAAGCTATTTTTATCGACTTCCAGTTTGGGACAATAATAAAGCTATTACGAGCATTCATGTGTAAGTTACCTTGTGACCATATGTTTCTATTCATTTGGAATGTATAAGGAGGTAGAAATCCAACATTCTGGATAATATAAAAGTATGTTGACCTTTATTTAAAAAAAAAAAAAAAACTACCAAACTAGTTTCAAAGGTCACTGTACCATGTTGCATACTTACCAGCAACATATGAGGTCCAGTGGTTCCACATCTTCCTCAAAACCTGAGATTACCAGTCTTTTTTAATTTTAGTCATTCTAATGGGTGTAGATTGGTATGTCATTGTATTTTTTATTTGCATCTTTCTGTTGACTAATGGTGTTAAGCATCTTTTAATGTGATTAATAGCTATTCATATCTCCTTTTGTGAGGTATCTATTTAAATCTTTTTTCCATTAATACTGTATTGTTTGTCTTCTTACTAAGATAAAATAGTCATTTATATATTATGGATAAAAGCCCTTTATCAGATGGATGTATTGCAAATATTTTCTCTCTGGCTGTGAACTGCCTTCTAATTTTACTTTTGAAGAGCAGAGTTTCTCTTTTTTTGTTTAGTTCAAGGCTGTAAAGATTTTTCTCCTATGGATTATTTTAGGAATTTTTATAATTTTAGTTTTGTTTAGTTCTACAAACAATTTTAAAGTAAACATTGTGTATGATGTGAGGTAATGGCCAATGTCCATTTTTTTCCCATATGGTTGTCTATTTTTTTCCAGTACCATTTGCTTAAAGGCTATCCTTTCTCCAGGAGTTACTTTGGCAGTTTTGTCAAAAATAAATTGAACATATATGTGCAGGTTTGTTTTTTTTTTTTTTTCTACTCTGTTCTTATGCAAGTCCTAGTGCTGTGCTAGGCTCAGAGCCAGTAGATTTGGGGGCATGTGACATAGTAAGACACCAGCCAGGGAACCCAAAGGAGTGCTTCCACCACTCTTTCCCCCAAAACCAGGAAGCACACCTCACAGCTCTGGTAAAGACTCCTTCCCTCTGCTTGAGGAGAGGAGAGGGAAGAGTACAGAGGACTTCATCTTGCAACTTGGTTATCAGCTCAGCTACAGTAGGACACAGCACCAGGCAGAGTCCTGAGGCCCCCATATCAGGCTCTAGCACCTGGACAACATTTCTAGATACACTCTGGGCCTGAAGGGAACCCATTGCCTTGAAGGGAAGGACACAGTCCTGGCAAGACTCATTACTTGCTGACTAAAGAGCCCTTGGGCCATGAATAATCAGCAGAAATACCCAGACCGTGGGCCTTGGGTGAGACTCAGCTGTGCTGGCTTCAGGTGTGACCCAACACATTCTCAGCTATGGTGGCTATGGGTAGAGACTCCTGCTTCAGTAAACGAGAAGGAAGAGTAAAGGGGACTTTGTGTTGCAGCTTGGGTACTAGCTCAGCTACAGTGGGACACAGAACCAAATGGAATCTGGGGGTCCTTGATTCCACATTTTGACTTTCAAATGCCATTTCTGGACCTTTCCTGGGCCAGAGGGGAGATCACTACACAGATGAGAGACTCCAAGGCCTAGAAGCATTCATCACAAGCTGACTGAAGAGCCTTTGTGCCTTGAATGAGCATTGCCAGTAGCCATGCAGTACTCACCACAAGCCTGGGGAAGTGGTAGCCATGGAAAAGACTTGCAGCAGAGGGGCCTGACTGTTAGAAGGAAAACTAACAAGCAGAAAGGAATAGCATCAACATCAACCAGAGGACATCCAGACAGAAACTCCATCCAAAGCTCACCAACATCAAAGACCAAAGGGAGATAAATCCACGAAGATGACAAAATAAACAGCACAAAAAGGCTGAAAATTCAAAAAATCACAATGCCTCTACTCCTCCAAAGAAACATAACTGCTCACCAGCAAGGGGACAAACTGGATGGAGAATCAGTTTGATGAATTGACAGAAGGAGGCTTCAGAATGTGGATAATAACAAACTCCTCCAAGCTAAAGGAGCATGTTCTAACCCAATGCAAAGAAGCTAAGAACCTTGATAAAAGGTTAGAGAAATTGCTAACTAGAATAACCAGTTTAGAGAAGAATATAAATGATCTGATTGACATGAAAAACACAACATGAGAACTTTATGAAGCATACACAAGTATCAATAGCCAAACTGAGCCAGGCATGGTGGCTCATGCCTGTAATCCCAGAACTTTGGGAAGCTGAGGTGGACGGATCATGAGGTCAGAAGATCGAGATCATCCTGGCCAACATGGTGAAACCCCATCTCTACGAAAGTACAAAAAGTTAGCTGGGTGTGGTAGCACACAGCTGCAATCCATGCGACTCAGGAGGCTGGGGCAGGGGAATTGCTTGAACCCAGGAGGCAGAGATTGCAGTGAGCCAAGACCACACCACTGCACTCCAGCCTGGTGACAGAGCAAGACTTTGTCTCAAAAAAAAAAGAAAGAAAGAAAGAAAGAAAGCCAAATTGATCAAGTAAAAGAAAGGATATCAGAGATTAAAGATCAACTTAATGAAATAAAGCATAAAGACAAGACTACAGAAAAAAACAGACCAAACCTATATTTGATTGGTGTACCTGAGAGTGATGGGGAGAATGGAACCAAGTTGGGAAACACTTTTCAGGATATTATGCAGGAGAACTTCCCTAACCTAGAAACACAGGCCAACATTCAAATTTAAAAAATACAGAGAACATCACAAAGATACTCCTCAAGAAGAGCAACGCCAAGACACATAATCGTCAGATACACCAAGGTTGAAATGAAGAAAAAAATGTTAAGGGCAGCCAGAGGAAAAGGTTGGGTTACCCACAAAGGGAAGCCCGTCAGACTAACAGTGTATCTGTCTACAGAAACCCCACAAGCCAGAAGAGAGTGGGGGCCAATATTCAACATTCTTAAAGAAAAGACTTTTCGACCCAGAATTTCATATCCAGCCAAACTAAGCTTCGTAAGCAAAGGAGAAATAAAATCCTTTACAGACAAGCAAATGCTGAGAGATTTTATCACCACCAGGCCCGCCTTACAAGAGCTCCTTAAAGAAGCACTAAATGTGGAATCAAAAAACTGGTACCAGCCATTGCAAAAACACACCAAATTGTAAAGACCATGGAAACTATGAAAAAAACTGCATCAACTTACAGGCAAAACCAGCTAGCATCACAATGACAGGACCAACTTCACACATAACAATACTAACCTTAAATGTAAATGAGCTAAATGCTCCTATTAGAAGACACAAACTGGCAAATTGGATAAAGAGTCGAGACACATTGGTGTGCTGTATTAAGGAGACCCATCTCACATGCAAAGACACACATAGGCATAAAATAAAGGGATGGAGGAATATTTACCAAGCAAATGGAAAGAAAAAAAAAAGCAGGGATTGAAATCTTAGTCTCTGAGAAAACAGACTTTAAACCAACAAAGTTCAAAAAAGATAAAGAAGGACATTACATAATGGTAAAGGGATCGATATAACAAGAAGAGCTAATTCTCCTAAATGCATATGCACCCAATACAGGAGCACCCACATTCATAAAGCAAGTTCTTAGAGACCTACAAAGAGACTTAGGCTTCCACACAATAATAGTGGGAGACTTTAACACCCCACTGACAATATTAGATCAACGAAACAGAAAATTAACAGGGATATTCAAGATTTGAACTCAGCTCTGGACCAAGCAGAACTAATAGACATCTACCAAACTCTCCACCCCAAGTCAACAGAATATGCATTCTTCTCAGGACCACATTGCACTTATTCTAAAATTGACCACACAATTGGAAGTAAAACACTCCTCAGCAAATGGAAAAGAATGGAAATCATAAGAAACAGCCTCTCAGACCCAAGTGCAATCAAATTAGAACTCAGGATTAAGAAACTCACTCAAAGCCACACAACTACATGAAAACTGAACAATCTGCTCCTGAATGACTACTGGGTAAATAATGAAATTAAGGCAGAAATAAATAAGCTCTTTGAAACCAATAAGAACAAAGACACACGTACCAAAATCTCTGGGACACAGCTAATGCAGTATTTAGATGGAAAAGTACACCCCTAAATGCCCACAGGAGAAGGTGGGAAAGATCTAGAATCAGCACCCTAGCATCACAATTAAAAGAACTAGAGAAGCAAGAATAAAAAAATTCAAAAGCTAGCAGAAGACAAAAAAATAACTAAGATCAGAGCAAAACTGAACGAGAGGCACAAAAAAACCTTCAAAAATCAATGAATAAAGGAGGCTGTTTTTTGAAAAGATTAACAAAATAGAGAAACCACTAGCCAGACTAATAAAGAATAAAAGAGGGAAGAATCAAACAGACACAACAAAAAAATGAGAAAGGGAATATCACCACTGATCCCACAGAAATATAAACTACCATCAGAGAATACTATAAACACCTCTATGCAAATAAAATAAAGTAGAAAATCTAGAAGAAATTGATAAATTCCTGGACACATACACCCTCCCAAGACTAAACCAGGAAGAAGTCAAATACCTGAATAGACTAATAACAAGTTCTGAAATTTAAGCAATAATTAATAGCCTACCAACCAACAAAGTCCAAGACCAGACATATTTACAGCTGAATTCTACCAAAGATACAAAGAGGTGCTGGTAACATTCATTCTGAAACTATTCCAAACAATAGAAAAAGAGGGGCTCCTCCCTAACTCATTTCATGAGTCCAGCATTATCCTGATACCAAAACCTGGTAGACACACACACAAAAATGTAAATTTCAGGCAAATATCCTTGATAAACATTGACACAAAAATTCTCAATAAAATACTGGCAAACTGAAACCAACAGCACATCAAAAAAGCTTATCCACCACAATTGAGTCAGCTTCATCCCTGGGATGCAAGGCTGGTTCAGCATATGCAACTCAGTAAATGTAACACATCAGATAAACAGAACCAACGACAAAAACCACATGATTATCTCAACAGATGCAGAAAAGGCCTTTGATAAAATTCAGCACCCCTTCATGTTAACAACTCTCAATAAACTAGGTATTGATGGAACGTATGTCAAAATAATAAGAGCTATTTACAACAAACCCACAGCCAATATCATACTGAATGGGCAAAAGCGGTAAGCATTACCTTTGAAAACCAGAACAAGACAAGGGTGCCCTCTCTCACCACTCCTATTCAACATAGTATTGGAAATTCTGGCTACGGCAATCAGGCAAGAGAAAGAAATAAAGGGTATTCAAATAGGAAGAGAGGATGTCAAATTGTCTCTGTTTGCAGATGACATGATTGTATATTTAGAAAACCCCATCGTCTCAGCCCCAAATCTCCTTAAATTGATAAGCAACTTCAGCAAAGTCTCAGGATACAAATTCAATGCACAAAAATCACAAGCATTCCTATACACCAATAATAGACAGAGAGCCAAATCATGAGTGAACTCTCATTCACAATTGCTACAAAGAGAATAAAATACCCAAAAATACAACTTACAAGGTATGGGGAGGAACTCTTTGAGGAGAACTACAATCCACTGCTCAATGAATTAAGAGAGGACACAAACAGATGGAAAAACATTCCATGCTAATGGTTAGGAAGAATCAATATTGTGAAAGTGGCCATACTGCCCAAAGTAATTTACAGACTCAGTGCTATCCTCATCAAGCTACCATTGACTTTCTTCACAGAATTAGAAAAACATACTTTAAATTTCATATAAAACCAAAAAATATCCTATATAGTAAAGACAATCCTAAGCAAAAAAGAAGAAAGCTGGAGGCATCATGCTACCTGACTTCAAACTATACTACAATGCTACAGTAACCAAAACAGCATGGTACTGGTACCAAAACAGATATATAGACTAATGAAACAGAACAGAAGCCTCAGAAATAACACCACACATCTAAAACCATTTGATCTTTGACAAACCTGACCCAAAAAAAAAAAAAAAAAAAAAAAAGCAATGGGGAAAGGATTCTCTATTTAATAAATGGTATTGGGAAAACCGGCTAGACATATTGCAGAAAACTGAAACTGGACTCCTTCCTTACACATTATACAAAAATTAACTCAAGATGGATTAAAGACTTAAATGTAAGACCTAAAACCATAAAAACCCTAGAAGAAAACCTAGATAATACCATTCAGGACATAGGCATGGGCAAAGACTTCATGACTAAAACAACAAAAGCAATGGCAACAAAAGCCAAAACTGACAAAAGGCATCTAATTAAACTAAAGGGATTCTGCACAGCAAAAGAAGCCATCAGTAGAGTGAACAAGCAACTACAGAATAAGAGAAAAATTTTGCAGTTTAGCCATCTGACAAAGGGTTAATATACAGAATCTACAAGGAACTTACACAAATTTACAAGAAAAAAAAAACAGCCCCATCAAAAAGTAGGTGAAGGATATGAACAGACACCTCTCAAAAGAAGATATTTATGTGGCCAACAAATATATGAAGAAAAGCTTATCATTACTGGTCATTAGAAGAATGCAAATCAAAACCACATTGAGATACTATCTCATGCCAGTTAGAATGGTGATCATTAAAAAGTCAGGAAACAGCAGGTGCTGGAGAGGATGTGAAGAAATAGAAACGCTTTTACACTATTGGTGGGCATATAAATTAATTCAACCATTGTGAAAGAAAGTGTGGCTATTCCTCAAGGATCTAGAACCAGAAATACCATTTGACTCAGCAATCCCATTACTGGGTATATACCCAAAAGATTGTAAATCATTCTACAATAAAGACACATGCACACATATGTTTATTGCAGCACTATTTACAATAGCAAAAACTTGGAACCAACCCAAATACCCATCAATGATAGTCTGAATAAATAAAACGTGGCACATTTATACCATGGAATACTATGCAGACATAAAAAAGGATGTGTTCATGTCCTTTGCAGGGACATGGTTGAAGCTAGAAACCATCATTCTCAGCAAACTAACACAAGAACATAAAATCAAACACCTCATGTTCTCACTCATAAATGGAAGTTAAACAATGACAATACATGGACACAGAGAAGGGAACATCACACACCAGGGCCTGTTGGAGAGTGGGGGGGGGGGGTAGGTAAGAGATAGCATTAAGAGAAACACCTAATGTAAATGATGAGTAGATGGGCACAGCAAACCACCATGGCACATGTGTACATATGTAACAAACCTGCACGTTCTGCACATGTATTCCAAAACTTAGAGTATAATTTAAAAAAAAACTATGACAACTTTTGAAGACATAGACATATAAATAAAAACAGAATGTTAAAAAGCAGGATGATAAACTTAAATTGTAGAGTTTGTATTCGTTTTCTCTTTGCTTGTTTGTTTACACAATCAGGACCATATGTGATCAGTTTAAAGTAATAGATTTTAAGATATTAATTGCAAGCCTCGGGGTAACCTTAAATCAAAAATATACAACAGATACACAAAAAAATGAAAAGGAAGGAAAGAAGAAAGAGCAGACCAAAAAACAACCAGAAAACAAATATCAAAATGGCAGTGGTAAGTCCCTACTTACAATAATATTGAATGTAAATTAGTCAGGCATGTTGGGTCATGTCTGTAATCCCAACACTTTGAGAGGCCAAGGTGGGAGGATCCCTTGATTCCAGGAGTTTGAGACCAGCGTGGGCAACATAGTAAGACCCTGTCTCTAAAAACAAACAAACAAAAAACATTAAATGTAAATAGACTGAACCCTCCAATCAAAAGATACAGAGTGGCTGAACGGGTTAAAACCAAACAAACAAGATTTAATCTGTTGACTGTAAGAAACACACTTCACAAAAAAAGAAAGAAAGAAAAAGAAACACACTTCACTGATAAGGAAAACATATAAACTGAAAATAAAGGGCTGAAAAATGATATTCCATGCACATGGAATCAGAAAAGACGAGGAATAGCTATACTTAGACAAAATAGATTACAAGATGTGGGGATGGATGCAGCAAACCACCATGGCATGTGTATACCTGTGTAACAATCCTGCACGATCTGCACACGTACCCCAGAACTTAAAGTATAATTAAAAAAAAAAGTGTAAAATAGACAAAGAAGGTGAGTACTTAATAATAAAGGGGTCAATTAAATAAAAAGTATAAAAAAACACAAAGAAGGTCATTATATAATAATAAAGGGGTCAATTAAGCAAGAGGATATGACAATTGTAAAGATATGTGCACCCAACACTGAAGTACCCATATATATGAAACAAAATATTATTAGAGCTAAAGAGAAAGAGAAACACAAAAATAATAATAGCTAGAGACTTCAATATTCTACTTTTGGCATTGGACAGATTGTCTGGACAAAAATCATCAAAGAAACATTCTACTTCATCTGCACTATAGACCAAATGAACCTAACAGATATTTACAAAACATTTCATCTAAAAATTTCTCTCTTCAGCCCATGGATCATTCTCAAGGATAGACCATTTGTTAAGGCACAAAACAAGTCTTAAGCACTAAAAAAAAAATTATATTTTCTTCTCTGACCACAAGACAAAAAAAAAAAACAGGAAATCAGTAAAAAGAGGAATTTTGGAAACCATAAGAACACATGGAAATTAAGTGATATGCTTCTGAATGACCAGTGAGTCAATCAATAAAATAAGAAGGAAATTAAAAATTTTCTTTAAACAAACGATAATGGAATAACTACATACCAGAACCTATGGGATAGAGTCAAACAAGTACTAAGAGGAAAGTTTGTGGCTAAAAGCACCTACGTCAAAAAAACCTAATGATGCATCTTAAAGAATTAGAAAAGCCAGAGCAAACCAAACACAACATTAGTAGAAGGAAAGAAATAATAAAGATCACGGTAAAAATAAATGAAATTAATATAAAGAAAATGACACAAAAGATCAATTAAATGAAAAGATGTTTTTTAAAAAATAAATAAAATCAACAAAACTTCAGCTAGACTATAGTGAGTACCCAAATAAATTAAATCCGAAATGAAAAAGGAGATAGTACTACCTTGGAATTTCAAAGGATTATTAGAGGCTACCGTGAGCAGCAATATGCCAATAAATTGGAAAACCTAGAAGAAATGTACAAATTTCTAGACACACACAGCCAACCAAGATTCAACCACGAGGAAATCCATAACCTGAAAAGACCAATTAACAAGTAATGAGATCAAAGCAATAATAAAGTCACCCAGCAAAGAAAAGAATTCTACCAAATATTTAAAGAAGAACTAATACCAATCCCACTCAAACTCTTTCAGAAAGTAGAGGAGAAGGGAATACTTCCAAACTCATTCTATGAGGTCAGTATTACACTGATACCAAAAACAAAGATACACTCACAGCTAGTATTATATTGAATGGGGAAAAACTGAAAACCTTTCCTCTAAAATCTGGAACACAGCAAGGGAGCCGACTTTCACCATCATTATTCAACATAATACTGGAAGTTATAGGTAGAGCAACCAGACAAGAAGAAGATACAAAGGTCATCTAAATTGGAAAGAAAGAAGTCAAATTATCCTTGTTTATACAAGATATGATCTTATAATTGGAAAACCCTAATGAATTTCATGAAAAAGCTATTAGAACTGATAAGTAAATTCAGTGAAGTTGCAGAATACAAATCAACATACAAAAATCAGTAGCATTTAAATCTCCCAAGAGCAAACAATCAGAAAAGAAATCAAGAAAGTAATCCCACTTAAATTTAGCTACAAACAAAATAAAATGCTTAGGAATCAACTTAACTAAAGAAATAAAGGATCTCTACAATAGAATAGAAAGATCTTTATTACAGAACATTGATAAAAGAAATTGGAGGGGACAAAAAAATAGAAGGATAGTTCATGTTCAGGAATTGAAAGAATCAATATTGTTAAAATGTCCATGCTACTCAAAGCAATCTGCAGATTCAATGCAATCCCTATTAAAGTATCAATGACATTCTTCACAGAAACAGAAAAAATGATCCTAAAATGTATATGAAACCAAGAATGCCCCAGAATAGCCCAAGATATCCTTAGCAGAAAGAACAAAACTGAATAAATCACGTTACCTGACTTCAAATTATACAACAGCACTATAGTAACCAAAACACCATGGTACTGGCATAAAAATAGACACATAGACCAATGGAACAGAATGGAGAACCTAGAAACAAATCCACACACCTACACTGAACTCATTTTCAACAAAGGTGCCAAGAACATACATGGGGGAGAAGATAGTTCCTTCAATAAATGGTGCTGGGAAAATTGGGTATCCATATGCAGAAGGCTGAAACTAGACCTCTGTTTCTTGCCATACACAAAAAATAAACCAAAATGTATTTAAAAACTTAAATCTAAGACCTTAATTTACAAAACTACTAAAAGAAAACATGGCAGAAATGTTCAGAACATTAGACTGGGCAAAGATTTGTTGAGTAATACCCGAAAAGCACAGGCAACCAAAGCAAAAACGGACAAATTGGATCACAAATATTTGCAAGCTATCCAAGTGACAAGGGATTAATAATCAGAATATGTAAGAAGCTCGAGCAACTCTACAGAAAAAAAAAATCTAAAAATCTAATTTTTAAAAGGGCAAAAGATTTGAATAGACAGTTCTCAAAAGAAGATGTGCGAATGGCAAACAGGCATATGAAAAGGTTCTCGACATCATTGATCATCAGAGAAGTGCAAATCAAAACTACAATGAGATATCATCTCACCCCAGTTAAAATGGCTTTTATCCAAAAGACAGGCAATAACAAATTCTGGTGAGAACCTAGAGAAAAGGAAACCCTCCTACATTCTTGGTGGGAATGTAAATTAGTACAACCACTATGGAGAACAGTTTCTTCAAAAAATTAAAAATAGATCTACCATGTAATCCAGCAATCCCACTTCTAAGTATGTACCCAAAAGAAATGAAATCAGTACATCTAAGCAATATCTGTACTCCCATGTTTATCACAGCACTATTCACAATTATCAAGATTTGGAAGCAACCTAAGTGTCCATCAACAGATGAATGGATAAAGAAAATGTGATAGATATATATACACACACATGTATATGTGTATATACAGTACATGTATATATAGAGTACATATGTACTATTCATCCATAAAAAGAATGAGATCTTGTCACTTGTATGTACTATTCATCCATACAAAGAATGAGCTCTTGTCATTTGCAATTGAAGCAGCCTCATTGTCCGAGGTGTTATCCAGAATTATTTGTGTCATTACCAAGAAAAATAAGGAGCGTATACACCAAGGGTGAGATTGGAGTGAAAGTTTAATAAGTGAAAGAAGAAAGCTCTCCACAGCAGAGAGGAGGTCCAAGAGGGTTGCTGTTTTACAGTTGAACACAAAAGGCTTTATTAGAAATTTCCCCTATCTGTGTAGCTGCTTGTATAACTGCCCTTCTCTGTGCAGTCGCAAGCATGTCTCAGGCAAGCCTCCCCCTACCCATGCAAGTTGGCGTGAAACCCTTCGTGTACATGCCCTAGAAGGGGAGGAAACTTTTTCCTGGATGCCTGCTGATTATACAAAGAACAAAAGCATTTCTATGTTGGGCCTTGCTTCCTTATCTGTGCTGCTGCAGCTTGATTTTTCAAGCTGTTTCTCTGTTTAAAAGAATTCTACCAAGGACCTGCCTTAACTGTCTGGGTTTTTTTTTTTTTTTTTCCTTCTTCTTTGTCACAATAGCATGGATGGAAATGGAGGTTATTTTGTTAAGTGACATAAGCCATGCAGAGAAAGACAAATTTCACATGTTCTCACATATTTGTGAAAGCTAAAAATTAAAACAATTGAACTCATGGAGATAGAAAGTAGAACAATGCTTACCAGAGGCCGGGAAGGGTAATAGGAGGTTAAGGTGGAGGTAAGAGTAGTTAATGTGTACCAAAAATATATAAAGAATGAATTACATACTATTTGATAACATAGTCAATAATAACTTAATTGTACATTTTAAAATTAGTAAAAGACTGTAATTGGATTGTTTGTAACAGAAAGAAAGGATAAATGCTTGAGGTGATGGATACCCCATTTACCCTGATGTGAATATTACACATTATATGCCTGCATCAAAATATCTTGTGTACCTTATAAATATACATACCTACTGTGCACTTGCAAAAATTAAATAGAAAACATTTTAAATAAATAAAAAGTTAGTTGAAGGTCACTGAGTTTTATTAAGAGAAATTAGTAACATATGGTGGTTTCTTGATTAAAGCAACTTAATTTGGAAACACTGCCTGCTTGCTTGCTTAATTGTTTGCCTGTTCTTTTATATATGTGTGTCATCAGAGATAAATCAGGAAGAAATTTATCCCTTTGTATTCCAAAAAAGGTAAGGAATTTGTCATTAGATTTCTCCATGGATACACTGTTTCCTCTCTGGGGAACAGAGGGTACAACACTTGGCCTAGTTAGAATTATCATCTACAACTCCCCACAGAAGCTTGGATCTGGACTGCTAACAAAACTTTTCTTCCATACTCAGTCGTATGAGTCATTCTAGCTCTGGCGTTCAGTCACACCTTTAGACAGAAGACAAGAAGTACGGCTAATATCAGGATATTTGGGGGCATTGTATTTGATAGAGAATAAATAGTATAGAAAACTTTTCAATGAATGCTTTAAGTTAAAATTTAATATTTAAATAGGTGTCTTTACAATACCTTAATGTAATTGATTTTTTGATTAGTTAACTCTAGTCCTGATCATATAAGAGAGCCTTTACTGTATTGTTTACTACTCAATTTGTCATTGCAATCGTCTTAATCCATCTCATAGTCATAGAAATGCACATGCATGTACACTTACACACAGTAAACTACTGGCCTAGACTCTGACATACTGTCTATTTCCATGTTTGGGGGCAACCTGCACTGGGTGTTGTACCATAAACTTCCTCCTAAGCTCTGCAGCTGGATCTGTGCCTGTCTTAACCCAATTAGGCCAATATAGTCGCAGATCTCAATCTTTTCAAGTGTGCCTCTTTTTGTTTGAAGATACGATACTAGTTCTGACCTCCGGAATGTCTCAAGCTCTTGAAGAGAGTAAAACTTCTATCCACATTTTTTTCTACTCTTTTTTATGTGCAAATTCACTTCAGAAAAGCTGTATTTAACTTGGCTTTCTCTCCAAGAATGTAAGTAGTTACTAGATTCATTTTAGCCAAATGTCATTATAGCAAAATTAACTCGGTTTATCATGGGGTTTGAACTTCCAATGCAGTGATTTTCTGACTTCAGTGTACATAAAAATCTCCAGAGCAGTAGCTAAAAACATGTATTCCTGAGCCCCATACCCCCAGTCCAAGAGATTCTGAGTCAGTAGGTCTAGGGTGGAGTCCGTGAATCTACCTTTTATAGAAGCACTAAGGTGATTCTAATGTCAGGGGTGCTATGGACCACATTTTGAAATGTTATGCTTTTTAGCTTGTTAATAAAGCCCATATGACTCCACTCAAGTAATAGAAACACAAATTTTCCTCTCAGTGCTTTCAAGAATACGCATCTGGAAACCTGCATTTTCTCTTCTGATAGCATTAAATGCACAGAAGGAAATCAAGAGCTAAACTCGCACTGTCCCTTTAGAGAGCATCATTATTCTGAAAATGGAATGTTTGCTTGCTTCCTTCACAAAGAAAATATTCTGTTTGCTGTGGGAGTAAAAGGTGTTATGACTGCAAAATTTTTGTTCACCACACAAATTCTAGTCCTGCCATATGACTTTAGACAATGCTCTCTCTTAGCTGTTTGTATAGCACTTCAAAATCCTGAGGAGGTGGTTTCCGTGCAGGCTAATGTCAGTGTTATTTAGAGGACATACAAACAGAATCAAGACTTAGAACTACTTAAGGGGACATAACAGTGGCCTCCCCAGCAATAGGATTTGCACCTGCTGGAACCACTAAGTCACCCTAGAGCACAGACCACCCACTTCTTTCAAAGGTGTGGGAAGCGAATCACTTCTCAAGCTCAAACACTCCTTGTGATACCCTCTCCATACCTGATGCCAGGTTCCCATAAGACTTCAGGCAATGGCAGAAATATGAGGATTCTGTTTCAGCTCTGACAGTTGACTAAGACCTTGAGCAAATCATTTCACTGTTCTAAGCCTATAGAATTAGGATGTCAATATTTACCTCACAAGATGATTATAAAAGTTGAGTTTAGTTTATAAAAATATGTAGCACAGTACCTGATAGTAAACCACTGCAACATTCAGTCCTTCATTTCTACCTCATAATTTGGTCTGGAGCCATTGGGACACCTATCACTTAATAGCAGTGAGAGTGTCTCCAGCCACCAACTAGCTCAGGGCTGTACCCTTTTTCAGTTGACACTGTATGCCATTTAATATGGTTGACACATTGGGCTGGCAGTTATCTTAACAGTTGGGGTGTGGCCATCAGTTACCAGTATGATAGAGTAGCAAGCAGGTTATGAGTTTTAATTCTAATTGAGAATATTTTCTTGTCTTAAAATCTCATTTTAATCTATTTATCTTCACAGTATTTTCATGAAATTTAAAAAGTAGATACGGCAATATTTGGATTTACCTAACAGATCAAGAAAGGCAAGGGCTCTCAGAGGTACACAGGAGGCTATGCAATTTTCTGAAAACCTGATGAATGCTATGAATGCTATCTCCTGGGGAGAAAAATACACATACACATCATATGTTGCATTCCATTTATGAAGGTTCACAGACACGCCACAGATCATCAACAAAACCCAGGCCAAGAAGCTCTGTTATGAGTATCGTCACTAACTATTCTTTCTCTAGTAAACAAGGATTCTGGGTCAACTCTGAGCCCCTTCTAACCCTAAGAATAACATATGAACTTCTCTGTGAAGTCTATTAAAACCCCACAGAAAACTCATGTGGACTTCTTTAACAAACATGTGGGTTCTCAAAAGGACTACAGGCAGCATATGTCTAGGCAATGATGGGGTTGCCATGGTGAGGTGATTAGAAACTCAATTAGTTTAAAAAATGTATTTTACGGCTTCTATAAATTCAGCAGAGACAGAAGGCAGGATGAGCGGAATAGTACAAGGAAGACTGTTTTCTCCAAAGGCCCCATTCAAATTTTAGGAGTCATGTTATCCACATTGCTCACATGATATTGCAGCTATGCTGGGAAATACTTCTGCTCCACTGTCAAGCACTGCCTCCCACCTTCCCCATTCTGCTTTTTCTAATGGAAATTTCAGAATATCAACTTTCCAATTCTCTCATTCTCAGATACAAAAGTCAAACAGTGAGAGATCTGGTTTTCAGGTGACAATCAGCTGGGAGAGGCAAGGATAAAACAGGCTGCATAGAGTAAATAACAGGAATTAGACATCAGGCAAAAAGCAAGTGGTAGCTAAGTTCAATTAGCTTCTATTATCATATATTTTTTAAAACTTTCAGTGTAGGCATGGCATAGTTATTCATAACCCAATTTCCTCCGACAAACCGAGACTATGTTTTAAGGGTCTGAATGAAGCATCATTCAGATATAAAAGTAATAATCCTGGCCTTGCTTTAACAAAATGTAAATGCAGAGTCATTTCTCTATAACAATCATCCCCACTTTCCCTTAACCACTGTAATTAAAGCTGGCCAAATCAGTAGTGCAAGCTGTGGCCAAAGAATAAGATATGTAGCTCTCACGTCACATATGTGGTTTACATGCACGTCTCTGACTTCATTAGCACAAATCTTTGTCCTCAGCAGACCAATATAAAGAATCACAAAATGCAAACAGAGGATTTGTTATTTTTTCTAGACAAATGATATTCAAAGAAAAAATTAAGGAGGTCAGTGAGAGGCTGAAAAGAAAATGATCTTAAAATTAATAGGCAAATAAAGATTTTTCAAGAAAAAGAAGAAATTAAAAGAAATCTTCAGAAATGAAAAAATAGGACTCATCCCATTCTAATATTCAGCTAACACAGAAAAGCAGTTCTCACCTCAGTCTCTTCAATAATGAGGACCGGTAAAGATACCAAAGTGGCAAGTTATGTCACCTATTCACAAGACTTACGGGGCAAATTCAAAATTATCCATCAAAAGGAAGGTTACTTAAAGTTCTCAGGCGTTGCTACTGCATTTTCTGCTCTTCTCTGGCTATATTCTCTTTTAAAATACCTCATCTAGCCCCACATATTTTTTTTATTGTACTTTAAGTTCTGGGGTACATGTGCGGAACAGGCAGGTTTGTTACATAGGTATACACGTGCCATGGTGGTTGGCTGAATTCATCACCCTGTCATATGCATTAGGTATTTCTCCTAATAATATCCCTCCCCTACCCTCCCCACCTCCCAGCAGGCGCTGGTGTGTGATGTTCCCCTCCCTGTGTCCATGTGTTCTCATTGTTCCCCACCCACTTATGAGTGAGAACATGCAGGGTTTGGTTTTCTGTTTTTGTGTTAGTTTGCTGAAAATGATGGCTTCCAGCTTCATCCATGTCCCTGCAAAGGACATGAATGCATCCATTTTTATGTCCTCATAGTATTCTATGGTGTATATGTGCCACAGTTTCTTTACCCAGTCTATCTTTGATGGACATTTGGGTTGGGTCCCAGTCTTTGCTATTGTGAACAGTGCTGCAATAAACGTATGTGTTCATGTGTCTTTATAATAGAACAATTCATAATCCTTTGGGTATATACCCAGTAATGGGATTACTAGGTCAAATGGTATTTCTAGTTTTAGATCCTTGAGGAATCGACACATTGTCTTCCACAGTGGTTGAACTAATTTATACTCCCACCAACAGTGTAAAAGCATTCCTATTTCTCCACATCCTCTCCAGCATCTGTTGTCTCCTTTTTAATGATCGCTATTCTAACTGGCATGAATGTTTCCTTTGGAGAAGTGCCTGTTCATATCCTTTTCCCACTTTTTGATGGGGTTGTTATTTAAATATGTATACACCAATTTTTCTCAATTTATTTCTTCAGCCCTGACTTTCCCCAGACTTGTATGTTCCATTGACTATTTAATTGCAATTCTCAAAGGAACCAATTTTAAAAAATAACTAAAATAATATACAAAAGGAAATTAGGAGGGTATCAAATGGCATAATAGGAAAAATAAAGAAAAGAAGGCAGAACTGGAGAAATTGAGGAGCAAAAGTTGTATAATCAATATAGAAACAAATAGCAAAATGACAGAAATGAATCATTCCATATCAATAATCACTTTAAATGTAAATGAGTTAAACTCAACAATTAAAAAGCACATATTGGCAGTGTGGAAATAAGAAAAATGATTCAATGACTTGTTTTCATTCACATACAGGAACTCAAAAAGTTATCATAGATGTAAAGGGTAGAATGATAGTTACCAGATGTTAGGAAGCAGGAGAAGGATGAAGACAGGTTGGTTAATAGGAACAAACACACAGCTGGATAGAAGGAGTAAGTTCTGGTTTTCAGTGGCACAATAGGGGGACTATAATTTTTTGTATATTTGAAAATACCTAGAAGAAAAGATTTAAATAGCTCCCAACATAGAGAAATGATGAATGTTTCAGGTGATGAATACTGTAAATACTGATTGATCATTACACATTATGTACCTTTATCAAAATAGCATATACACCCCACAAATATGTTCAATTACTGTGTATCAATTGAAAAATTCAAAAATACTCTCAAAAAAGAGAAATGACTCATCTACATGCTGTCTACAACAGACTCAGTTTCAGCCCAAAAACACAAAAAATTGAAAGCAAGCGAATAAAATAAAGCATATTCCATGCAAACAGTAAATAAACAAGAGAGCTTAAGTGGCTATATTAATAAACAAAATGGATATTTAGCCAAAAACTGTAATAAGAGACAAAAAGAGATCATATACTAATAAGTGAATCAATTAATTTAGAAGATACAACAATTATAGATATAAGTGTACCAACAAAGGGCCCCAAAATATATGAAGCAATTATTGACAGAATTGAAAAGACAAACAGATGGTTCTACAATAATACTTGGAGATTTCAGTGCCCCATTTTCAATAATAGAACACCTATACAGAAGATCAGTTAAAAAAAATACAGGACTTTAACAACCCTATAGACCAAATCCCCAACAGACACATGGACATTCTACCCAACAACAGTAGAATACAAATTCTTCTCCAGTGCATGTAAAACATTCTTCAAAATTTATCACATTAGGATACAAAACAAATCCTAGTAAATTTTAAAATATTGTAATCATACAAAGTATCTTTTCTGACAGCAAAGGAATTACACCAAAAATCAATAACAGAAAGAAAATTGGAGAATTCATAAATATGTAGAAATTAAACAACATACATACTCTTAAACAACTGTGTACGTTAATCACACAAATTGGGTCATTCTTGTCATACCCAACTAAAACATAGTTGAGAGCTCAAGGGGAAAAAAGCACTCAGGGCACATAACATTGCTCAAAAAAATGTGATTCTCTGCAAGCCTGCTGCTGAAACTACCTGCTGTAATTTGAAATCAGTTTTATTTCATGGCTATTCAAAGAATCTTTTGCAACTCTTAAGACTGGTGTTACCTACTGATGTCACTCACTAATCAGAGCTTTCCAACATCCCAAAAACTTACCAGTGTCAATGAACTTTTCTGCCAAGTAATACATAATACTTCTCTTTCTTTGTAAAACCTCTAACCCTCTCTTTACTCTTCAGACATACCAGAGACCACATGGTAAGCACGTATGCACCGAATTGTGATCTTTTTCCCAAATAAAATGTTTTAATTTCAGAGATTTCTCTCCATATTTTATTTGTTTTTGACATACTTGTCAAAAGTGGGGTCCAAAGCTGTCTAAACTTGGAAAAAAATCACTGGCCCTTGGAACAACAGCATAAGGAACCCACACTGCAGCCCTATGATCCCCCCATTTATGCAAATTGCCTCTTTTCCCCTTGGCAGGTCTCTCTTGATCTGAATTCCTGATTCGGGTTGAGCTCTGTTTTATTTAGGACTTAGATTGGGAGGATGATTTCCCCTTTATGTCTGATCTACTTAGGAAAGCTCCTACTCAGGAAGACTCTTCTCCTTATAGACCCTGGCTTTGGAATCTGGGCTTAGGGATTTTTTTCCCCCTTCAGGTTCAGACCCTGGTGAAGGAATCTTTCCTTTTCCCTTCAGTTGGAAAAGGCAGCTTATCATTATTCTTGGTAAGCATATACTTTATTTTCTGTCTGTACTTGAGTTTCTTTGGCCATTGAGTATTCAGCACTTGTATTTAATTGGCTTTTGTGTATTTGGTATAAAATCAGAGCACTCACAAAACGGGCTTGCAAAATTCAAAAGCATGCCAAGATATTTTCTGGAACTCATATTCAAATATTAGACGAATCATTTAGTCTGTTGTTCATAAAACTAAACCAAAAGACCATGGTTTTAAAAGCATGTACTCCAAATAAGATATGCATATCTCACTGATATCTTGAACTAGAAAGAGAGAGAACCACTCAGAACTCAAAGATTGTCTCACTACGAAATACTGTCTTAAAGCTGGCTTAACTCTTTCCTGTCTACAGTTTTCCCCTCCTCTTCTTAAAATTCCTCTTTATGCTTCTCTAAGATAAACTCTCTTTTTCCAAAACTCTGAGCTATTCTGACATACTATAGGTAAATAAAATACTTGAAAACCAGCAGTTATAAAAGAAAATCATTTTGCTCTTCATGCTGTTTCCCTTGCGAAAAAATGAAATTCCCTTGTGAAGACACACCTATTGTATACTAAAAGGAAGGGCAACATTCTTAACTTCAAGGACAAAGAATTGAGACCTAAAAATAATACTGTATAGACTTTATTAGAATGACTCCTAACTTTGGGGTCTCCTCCCATAATTCAATCACATTTTCACAGTTAACTTTTCTTTGCCCAATCCAGTATATTAGTAACTGATTCAAATTGCTTTATCCAAATTTTGGTCCACAGTCTTTATAAGATTGCCATTTTTAAAAATCTCAAAGTTTAGCCTTGTTCCATTTCATCAGATAAATGATTTGGATCCAATAGATTTTTATAAACTGACGAGTTGATATGTTTTACTACCTCAGAACTAAAATTCTAAAATAAATGCTATGAGATTTTTATTTATATGTATATATATTTAGGTGTGTTTATGCATATACATATATGTGTGTATATACATATACACATATATACATATACTATATATATGTATATGTATAAACACATTATATATATATATATATATATATATATATATACACATATATATATATTATGCTGTATGTTTTGTCTATATAATAAAATTTGGTGTAGTTAGCCAAAATCCCTAAAAGAATTTTATTCCAACTGGTTTAAATAAATGAGTACTCATAAAATATATAGTAATTAACCCAATTTTTTCAGTTCTCATGACTTAAGTAATCCTTAATAAATAGCTTGGATTTAAAATAGTCTTCAAAATTGTTAGCATACATTTTTGCCTGAGTTTACTCATCAGACAGTTTTATAAACTTCACTAATAGATATTTTAAGGTGTCAAGGTTTGGCATAAAGGTCATAAAACTATAAAATCACCCTAAAACAGAATGATCTATACATAATTTTTTGATAAATATTTAAAAATTTTTGATAAATATAAAAACAGCTTCATCTTCTGAGATAACAATAAGATATTTACATATTTAACTTTAAAGTTTATAGCCTATAAAGTCAGGCAAACACCTGGTTAAATACACGAATAATCTGATAGGCTATAAACTTGGTTACTAAAAAAACTTGAAATAGCCTATTATCCGATAGGTTATAAATTTGGTTACTAAAAAAACTTGAAATAAATTACTAGCTCCATCTAATATCTCAATTTTCATAGGCAAACTATATACAATTGTTAAAGTAGATAACAATTTATGAGAAATAAAACAATTTATAACATTTATGTAAATGAAATAAATGTTTATAAATGAACTTGTCATGTAATTTAAAAATCTTAACGTTATGTTGTTTTAAATAAAAAAATACTCATTAAATGTCTGGATCATTTATAATTAAGAAGGGAAATTTTATGTTATAATGAAATATGTTTCTAAAAATTATAAAATTGTTCTCATCTATAAAATAGAAATGTATGACATAATTCAAAATTTCTTACTTCCTAGGTTTTCACTATAAAGGTATAATTTAAAATCCTAATATATATAATTCTGTATGTAAAGTGTGCCAAAAAGAGATGTTTTTAAAAGAAAAGAAATTATGACAGGAATAAAAATATGTTCATTATTGAGAAAAAGAAAATTTTGTATAAGAAAAACTCTTGTGATAAATATTTTTGTCTGAAAATTAAATGACTGGTTATTTAAGGAAGAGGAAACATGAGACAGAGCAGAAAGTCCAAGTATGTTTTCAAAGTTCTGAGTAACATCCTAATAAGAGTTGTGTAAAGAAAATTTATAAAAGGAATTTTGTATGTGATCAAGTTGGCTATAATTAAAATAATTTATAAAGCCTTCCAAAGATTGAGCTTTGACATTAAAAAGACACTAATAAAAAAGCTAAAAAATTTTGGTCTCCTATGTTAGAACAACAAGGTCTTCTTACAGTAATTATTTGCTCTTAGTAAAATTGCAATAAGTTTTGATTATTAATTCTGAAATCTCTTTCTTTCGGAAATTTCTCAGATTTATATTTCAAAAGTTCAACTTTTGCTGCACCTCACTACACGTGATTTGTCAGTCATACATCGTGGTTTTCTGCTCTTTCTCCACTTAAAAAAAAGTATAAATTTTTGCTTAGCTAGGTGTAACTGTAACTTTTTTTTTCCAGTTTTTAACTCTGTTGTTATGGCCTGACACTAAAATGTTTATTTTAAAGGCGTAGGAAAGAAATGTTTTTCCTTCAATATAGTTTGATGATTTTATACTCCTGGTTTCTCTGGATGTATACTCATAACTATGGAAACATTACTTCCATGTCTGATAAATTCAAGTACCCTCTTCTTCAGATTTTACTTCCAGTTTATCTAAATGTACTCACTATAAAGAGAAACAATCACACTACAGAAGGTTTTTCCTTAACTTTTTGGTACCTAGTCTAAGAAACAAAGATTGCATAGTTAAATTATGTAAAAAACATTGTCAAATACTAATACTAGATCTTCTTTTGGTTGCAATTACGGGTATGTCAATATAAAGGTTTCAAAAATTATATAATTCATAAAAATCTAATGTGTTATCAGTCATAATTCTAGTTGTTGTCTTAAAATGCTATATATAATAGAAATAACAAAATTTCCTTGTCAATTGTAAACATTCATGAGATTTTTAACCATGGCTATTCTGTCATCCACAGTTATTTTTTAAAATTCATCTCTAAAAACATTTATAATCAGATTCATGTAAAAGACTCCAATAGGTATTATTAAATAGAGCTTTCTGATAACTTTAAGATCAATTGACTAAATAAAAACATCCAGAACTCTAATTAAAAAAAAAAACTGATGAATTCACTAAACTACTAATGAAAAATCAAGCAGAATATAAGTGGATTACAAGAGACTAAATAACTGATAAAGATAATGTTTCTATAACTGTGAGTTAAAACATGGTTGGTTCTTAACTGTTTTCCACATTTAAGGAAATTTTCTTTTAAGCTATCTATAATTTACTGCAATTTGGTAGAGTATACTTTTGTAAACAGAGACAAAATCATTCGTGTTTTTTTCTGCTTACTTGATTCCTCCAAAATTTGAAAACTATTTCGACATATTCTTACGGCAATGTGGATATTTTCATAAGTCAAAACAAATGTGCTCTCTCTTTATAGCAAAATACAATTAAAAACATTGATTATGTTACCAAGACTTGGACTGAAATTTCATATTTGAAAATGTGCATAAAATGCCTGACTTCAAGTATTCCCAGCCCTACAGAAAATAAATAAATATGATCACTTCCTGGAAGACTTGGGAAAGTTAAGACTGTAAACAAAATATAAAATCTGCATTGGTTTGGCTTCTTAGCCTCAAGAGGTTTATAAATCTGAAATTTCTATATAATTAATATAGAGAAAAAGTTATGTTTCCAAAGAAAAACTTTAATTACTTATTATTTGATTAAAACCCTGTACATTGTTTTTGAGGTTTTTTTATATATCTATAGATTAGATTATGTCCTGGGTTACTCCAATCCAACATTTTTCCATAACATTACTGAAATGTAAACTGTTCTGTTTCTAAAGCCCTATAAGCTGAAACTAGATAAATTTTAAGGTGATTTTCTTGTGCCTGATGTATAGGCCACGCAGAAGGTTAACCAAGCTGCCTGATGCCATAACAAGAGACATTCAAATTGCAAACAAGGATAAGAGGTTGATATTTTCCACGCTGTAAACAACTTTTCTTAAGACATCAGAACAAGACTCCATATGATAATGAGACTCTTACCCCCTTAATGTTGCCTATTCGACTTGGCAGAATAATTCTGTAGTTTAGATTTCACAATCAGTAATTTGATACAGGTAACTTGACAAAACCCAATCTAAGAAATCTTGAGTCCACCTAGTGGGTAACTTTGACAATACCCCTAACACAACTTTTTGTTCAAATTGTACTGGTGACTCCTTTTGCAAAGTTGGCATTCTCTGCTTTAATTCAACCCAGTCATAAAATACTACAGGTCTCAACAGGTCTCACCCGGTTCCCCCAATGGTCTATTGATTTGTTTAGTTTGTTGCTCTTGGGCTTGATGCTTAGTTCAAAATCACTGGACAAACTAAATTTATTATATTGTTAATTTTTTATATTATGATTGTTAAACTTCATTCTCATTGCCTGTCTAATCTGTGTAAAGCCAATTCTCCTAACAGGATAATGTTAGCTCAGCACTTGAAGATGATTGCTGATGCCCGTATAAACTGATAAGATGGAAATTCAGTACTGGACTCCAAACAACCCTACTCTGAGACTTTTTCTTCTGGCTACTTTGTTACTCAAGTATGTCCAAGATCCCTGACATACACCTCCCATACCTTCCCCCTGACATGGGACAGAGACAACCAGGATAGGCCCATGCCAGAGCCTAGGGACAATTAAAATGAACTGCAAAATTGTTGATCATCAATGCTTTCAGAGAAAGATCTTGATCAAAAAGGGGAAATGTGAAAGTCGATTACACAAATTGGGTCATTCTTATCATACTCAACTAAAACAGAGTTGAGAGGTCTGGGGAAGAAAGCACTCAGGGCACATAACATTGTTTGAAAAATATAGTTCTCTGCAAGTTGCCTGTTGAAACTGCCCGCCATGACTTGAAACTAGTTTTATCTAATGGTTGCTGAAACAACTTTCTGCAACTCTTAAGACTTGTTTTGCTCATTGCAGTCACTCACCAATCACGGCTTGTCAGCTCCCCCAAACCTTACCAATTGCAATGAACTTTCTTGAAGAGCAATATATAACATTGCTCCTTTTTATACAACCTCTAATCTTCTCTTTGTTCTTCAGAAATACCAAAGACCATCCAGTTGGTGAGTATGCCCCAAATTGCAATAATTTCTTCCCAAATAAAATGTTTTAATTTCACAGATTCATCTCTGTATTTTATTTGACTGTGGCACAACCAACACGTCAAGAAAGGAAACACAAGGGAAATCAGAGAATACTTTTATAGACATGAAAATGAAAACCCAGCATGCCAAAAACTTGTAGAAGTAAGAGCAGTGCTATATATAGCTGTAAATGTGTACATCACAATAGAAGCTGTAACTCAAAAATCAATTACCTAATATTACATATTAAAGACTAGAAAAATAAAAGCAAACTAAACCTAAAGCTACCAGAACAGAGAAAATAAAGGTTAGAAAAGAGATAAACGAAATAGAGAACAGAAAACAAAAGAGAATCACTGAAACCAAAAAGTTGGTTCATTTAAAAAAAGACCAAAAAAACTAACAAGTCTGTACCTAGACTATGGAAAAAAGAGAAGATGCAAATAACTAAAATCAGTGGAAGGGCGGTATTGCTCCAAAACTTGCAGAAATCAATAGGATTATAAATGATTATGAACAATTTTATCCTTATAAATTGTCAAAGTAATAAATTGACCAGAGAAGAAACAGAAAACCTGAATAGACCTCTAACAAGTAAAAAAACAGGACTATTTTTCTTTCTTGGCTGATTTTTTTTCTTTTTCTTTTTTTTTTTTTTGATACTTTAAGCTCTGAGGTACATGTGCAGGATTGTTACATAGGTATACACATGCCATGGTGGTTTGCTGCATTCATCCCCTCATCATCTACATTAGGCATTTCTCTTAATGTTATCCCTCCCTAATCCCCCCACCCCCTGCTATTCCTCCCCTACCCCCAATCCCCCAACAGGCCCCAGTGTGTGATGTTCCCTTCCCTGTGTCCATGTGTTCTTATTGTTCAACACCCACTTATGAAGAAGATACGGTATTTGGTTTTCTGTTCTTGTGTCAGTTTGCTGAGAATGATGGTTTCCAGCTTCATCCATGTCCCTACAAAGGACACGAACTCATCATTTTTATGGCTGCATAGCATTCCATGGTGTATATGTGCCACATTTTTTAATGCAGTCTATCACTGATGGACATTTGGGTTGGTTCCAAGTCTGTGCTATTGTAAACAGTGCCACAATGAACATACATGTGCATGTGTCTTTATAATAGAAAGATTTATAATCCTTTGGGTATATACCCAGTAATGGGATTGCTGGGTCAAATGGTATTACTATTTCTAGATCTTTGAGGAATCACCACACTGTCTTCCACAGTGGCTGAACTAATTTACACTCCCACCAACAGTGTAAAAACATTCCTGTTTCTCACAGCCTCTCCAGCAACTGTTGTTTCTTGACTTTTTAATGATTGCCATTCAAACTGGTGGTAGATGGTATCTCATTGTGGTTTTGATTTGCTTTTCTCTAATGACCAGTGATGATGAGCATTTTTTCATACATTTGTTGGCTACATAAATGTCTTCTTTTGAAAAGTGTCTGTTCTTATCCTTCACCCACTTTTTGATGGGGTTGTTTGCTTTTTTCTTGTAAATTTGTTTTAGTTCTTTTCCTCTCAATGAAGAAAAGCCCAGAATCCGATGGCTTCACTGGTAACTTCTCCCAAACATTTAAAGAACTATAAGTATCTGTATGCTCTTTACTCAAATATCATTGATCTTCTTTCAGTTGTAAGAATGTTCAAAGTTCTTCTCTGTCATTCATTCCAATTACTAGAATTCTCTTCTCAGATTTTTAAATATCTTATTTATTTCCTATTTAAATATCTTGTATCTCATTCTTATCCTCAAATTTCAGCTTAATTAACTGTTATTCCTTTATAGAGGCCTTCCTAAATCATGCTACCTAGTAATTCCCCTCTATTTATTTTTTATCACAGGATGTTATTAATTTCAGAACACTTATCCTAAATTAACCTTATTTCTTTACATTTTTGATCCTCTGTCTCCACCTTCCATACCCACTAGATTGAAATCCCATGAATGAAGAGTTCTTGTTCATCTAGTTTTCAGTAATATAACCATAGCTCAGCAAGGCACCTAACACAAAGTAGGCTCTAAATAAATTTTAGTGAATTAATAAACAAATGGAAAAGAAATACTTTACAGAGCCTTAGATCTAATACAGTGACTGAAAATTTGGCACAAAAAATGACTAGGTTTTATGTTGCTATTTTGGCAAACTAAAATATACTTGTCTGATCTCTTCCATCTCTTCCTACTGTTATCTTTTAAAAATATTTATCATTAAATATTTTTTCTAAAAACTTAAGATGAAGAATAATTTTTTAAACTATGGCTACATACAGTCATGTGTGCATAATGATGTTTTGTTCAACAGCAGGCCACATATGTAACTCCATTATAATAAGATTATACAGAACTGAAAAATTTATATTGCCTAGTGACTTGTAGCCATTATAACACCATAGCACAATGCATTACTTATGTGTTTTTGGTGATATTGATGTAAACAAACCTACTATGCTACCAGTTATGTAAAGGTATAGCACACACAATTATGTACAGTATATAGTACCTGATAATTATAATAAACAGCTAGGTTCTTTATGTATTTAATATAGTATACTTTTCATTATTATATTAGAGTGTATTCCTTATACATATAAAAAATAAAATTTAACTGTAAAAAAGCCTCAAGCAGGTCCTTCAGGAGGTATTCCTGAAGACGGCATTGTTACAGATGACAGCTCCATGCATTATATTGCCCCTAAAAATCTTCCAATGGGACAAAATGTGGAGGTGAAAGACAATGATATTGATGATCCTCACCCTGTGTAGACCTATGCTAATGTGGGTATTTGTCTCTTAGTTAACAAAAAAGTTTGAAAAGTAAAAAATATATATATATAAAATAAGGATATAAAGAAATAAAATATTTGTGTGCAGCTGTAAAATGTGTTTATGTTTTAAGCTGTTATTACAAAAGAGTCAAAAAGTTTAAAAAATTAATAAGTTGGCTGGTGGCTGTGCACAGTGGCTCAGACCTGTAATTTCAGTACTTTGGGTGGCCAATGCAGGCAGATTAGTTAAAGCCAGGAGTTTGAGACCAGCCTGGCCAACATGGTGAAACTCTATCTCTACTAAAATACAAAAATTAGTTGGGCTTAGCTGGGCATGATGGGGCGCACCTGTAATCCCAGATACTTGGGAGGCTGAGGCAGGAAAATCATTTGAACCCAGCATGTGGAGGTTGCAGTGCCGAGATTGTGCCACTGTACTCCAGCCTGGGTGACAGAGCGAGACACTTTCTCAAAAAAAAATTTTAAGTTAATAAAATAAAGTGTTACAGTAAGCTAAGTTCATTATTGAAGAAAGAAAAATATTATTGTACATTTACTTTAAAAAATAAAAATCATAAATTTAATGTAGCCTAAGTGTACAATGTTTATAAAGTCTATAATTGAGTATGGTAATGTCCTAGGCCTTCACATTCACTCACTACTCACTGATTCATCCAAAGCAATATCTAGTCCTGTAAGCTCCATCCATAGTAAATGTCCCATATAGAAGTATCATTTTTTAATTTTTATATGCATTTTTAGTACACCCTATCTATCTAGATACACAAATATCTATCTAGATACATAAATACCATTGCATTACAATTGCCTATACAGAATTTAGTACATTAACAAGCTTTATAGGTTTGTAGCCTAGGAAAAATAGACTTGTACCACATAGCCTATGTATGTAGTAGGCTATGCCATCTGTGTTTGTGTAAGTGCACTCTGATGTTCACACAGTAATGACAAAATTGCTTATTGATGCATTTCTCAAAACTTATCATCTTCATTAAGTGATGCATGACTGTACTATCCTCAGGCATTATTCTTCAGATAATTAACCATCATATCCCCTTTAAGATGGCTAAAAGAGTCTAAATATGCAATGTATTTTTGGATGTAAAGTTGTAATGATAAGCAAAAGTCATTCCAGATTGTATTAATAAGTAACAGTACATAGGAATCAGTATTCTCTGAAGTGAGATTCTGAATAGTAAGAAACTAATATACATAACTACAAGCATATCAGCTCCAGATATATATTCCCAGTTTACAATCTCACAAGAGATTCAAATCAGAATGAGATGAGAGGGAAAGACTGATACCTTCATCTCAACCACATTTTCTATTTGGTTTGCCTGTTTTTTAAATGCCAGTTTAAGTCCCTAAAATTATTACCTACCAATGGCCAGACTCTCTGGACAAATAAGTACCTTACAATCCTACAAGTTTTCATAATAAAAATAAGCCCAAAATGCTGTTGAGGCACTGGTACTACAATGAAGCACCTGAAAACCGAGGCACTATCCAACTATACACCAGAGGCCAGAAGGGGAGAAAACAAAGGCCAATAAATGCCGTCAGCAGCTGAGATCCATCCACATGATTAGATGTATTCTCCTGAAAAAAAAAAAGCTTATTATTTTAGCTAACATGTATTGAATGCTTATAATGGGCCAGGTTTTTCTAGGGATTCATAATTTTTATTGCTGCCAAATCTCAAAATAACTCTCAAGATATAGGTGCTGCCAAGATGTTCAGTTTAGCTCTGAAGAAATCAAACCTCTGAAAAGTTAGATAATTTGCCCCAAGTCTCACAAATAGTTAAGTGACAAAGCTATAAATTGAAGTCATGCAGTCCAATTCTAAGATTAGAACTCTTAACAGTTATAATGCTCAAGGGAAACAACTAGATGAAAAAAACATTTACGGAGGAATACAATCCCAAAACTCATTTATCTGTTTAATATCACATAATTTGTAAGTCAGTTTATTAAGCCAAAATATTAGACTCTCCTTATTCATTGCCATTTAAATCTGAGAGTTCTCTCCATGGACATTGACAGCATTAACTAAAGGATATATGTACTGTATATCATATACAATCAACATTTGCTCAATAGGCTCAGTTAACTTGCATAACTCTAGGTAGGCTTCTTCTGTCTCTAATCTTCTGTCCCATTTCCAACTGAGATTCCTGAGCAACAGAAGTTAAGAGCTGATGGCAAAAGCTATCACTTTGTGTTGAAAGAGAAGGGAAGAAAATTCTATGAACAATGGCGATGACTTTTCCAGAAAAGTGGCAAGCCATTTACCTATAGGCTACCTGGATGTAATCATGAACTCTGCCAGTGAAGACATTATTTCAGTAACTTTTGTTGCTTTGGACTACAATTTACTATTTATTGACCTCACGGCTAATCACTGTCTATGTCTCCATTCTAATAAAAACCACTACAGGATGAGTATAATCGGTAAGTATTCATTTGTTGCGAGAATAAATCAGATGCTACAGGCTCCCAATTTCTGTTTCTATTTCCAACTTGGTGTAAATGTCGTCTCTTTTCTCCTCTGGTAATCAGATGAGCCACTAATGGACACCATCTAAGAAGGAACCAGAGGAAGATTAAACAGAAGTTCTCTTCTGCAAGTATAAGGGAACCCCACTTATATTAAGTAGTTTTGCTTTACTTCAGAAAGATAAAGGAACTTCTACTTCCAAGGAGGTCAGGGATAGGATGAAGTAAAAGGCAGAAATGATCATGTGTATATTTACCTAGTAATAAAAGTATTTCCGTGTTTTAACATGACTGTTCTGAAGCTATTCCAAAATAGCTGCATCAAAATGTCTCCTGTGCCTAAAATGTTAATACTTAAAAGATGGAGGAGTAGATGCACTGATTTACATTTCTCCCACTAACTACAATTAACAACTGTGGACATTATGTACAAATAAACATATGAAGATTCTAAAAGGTGGAGAAAAGGAGAAAGAGCAACTAGGGGACTTGGGACCCAAGGAATGTCATGGTGTTAAATTCTGTAAGTTTTATTCTTGCCTCATATATTTCTAACTGGGTTCTGTAGAAGCCTGCAACCAGGAAACACCAATGAGTGCAGACTTAGAATGTTTCTAGAAAAAATCTGCTCTCTCTAGCCAAAGGACCAGGAAAATGGCAGGCTAACGAGATAGAAAACTTATAGAAAATATCACCCTACTTCAGTGTCTTAAGACTGTTTTTGCTACTACAACCAAATACCACATACTGGGTAATTTATAATAAACAGAAATTTATTGCCTCACAGTTCTGGAAGCTGGGAAGTCTGAGATCAAGGTGCTGCCATCTGGTGAGGGCCTTCTTCCTGCAAAATAATATGGCAGAAGGCATCACATAGCAAAAGGGCAAAGAGAAGATGATAGAGTGAGCAAGGAGCATGAGAGTGAGCAAGAGGGGGCAAACCCACCACCATGATAATGGCATTACTCCATTCATGAGAGTGGATCCCTTATGACTTGAATATCTTTTAAATGTCCCAATTCCCCTCATACCTGTAATCTCAGAATTTGGGGAGGCCAAGGTGGGAGGATCACCTGAGCTCAGGAGTTTGGGACCAGCCTGGACAACAAGGAGAGTCTCTGTCTCTACAAAAAATAAAATAATTAGCTGGGTGTGGTGGCACACACCTGTAGTTCAAGGTACTTGGGAAGCTGAGGCAGGAGGATCACTTGAGCCCAGGAGTTCGAGGCTATGGTGAGCTATATCACACAACTGCACTCCAGCCTGGGCACCAGAAAGAGACACAATGTCAAAAGAAAAAAAAGGCTCCCACTTCCCAATGTAATCACAATGGAAATTAAATTTCTACATGAGTTTTGAAAAGGACAAACATTTAAACCATAGCATTCAGTCGAACACCATGGAAAAAAATTAAAACCTATGGTCTCATTCCAAACCATGACAGCATAGGCCAACTGGGAAACCTAGACTCCTACCTTCACAAGGCTGTAACAAGGTACCTTTTCCCTGTCTCCCTCTCCACTGCAGGGTGGTGACAAAGAAGGCTGAGCAGGTAGCCAGAACTTTCATTCTAGCCCGGTCTAGTGGTAAGGTGGACCTATTCCATGGTTACAGTGGAGGCCACATGGAAAAGCAGTAGCAAAGCACCCTTTTCCATGTGAGCCAGGATCCGCAGAGTACTACTGGGGACTTGAAATTTCACCCCTGCCCAGAAGTAATGTTGGTCAGGCTGGCCTCAAACTCCTGACCTCCTGATCCACCCACCTCAGCCTCCCAAAGTACTGGGATTACAGGCATGAGCTATTGCACTCAGCCTCCTTTTTTTCAAATATTTTTCCTTTTTTTATTTATTTTTTTTTTTTTTGAGGCTGAGTCTTGCTCTATAGCCCAGGCTGGTGTGCAGTGAGTGGCGCCATCTTGGCTCACTGCAATCTCTGCTTACTGGGTTCAAGCAATTCTTATGCCTCGGCCTCCCAAGTAGGTGTGATTACAGGGACCCGCCACTACACCCAGCTAACTTTTGTATTTTTAGTAGAGACAGGGTTTCACCATGTTGGCCAGGCTGGTCTTGAACTCCTGACCGCAAATTATCTGCCTGCTTTGGTCTCCCAAAGTGCTGGGATTACAGGTGTGAGCCAATGCGCCTGGCCTCAGATCTTCTCTTTATTTCTGTACTCCTTACATATTTTCAAAATTTCTATTCGACTTCCTTAAGTCCCTGCCTTCAAGTAATATCTGGTAAATGACACCAACTTTCAGGTAGGTTGTGACATTATGTTAACCTCTAACGTACTTGTCTCTGAAATGTCTTACAAAATTATGCTAAAATGGGGAATTTCAGACTCTGTGGCAAGGTAGGGCAAGAAAATATCAGAAGACTTTAACTCACACCATGTAAGCAGACAGGAAGTTGGCTTACATGTGAATTCTCTGTAAAAGTTGTAATTTGGCATGTGTTAACCACAAAACAAACGCATTTTAACACTCGTATAAGCCCCTGTAATCTTATATATACTGGCTCATTTTTCCCCTGAAGTTGCTTTCTCAATCTAAAAACAGAGATGTATTGACATGTAAGGAAATTACCAACACTTTACAGAAATTCAAAACAACCTTAATCTTACTAGCCCATTGGAGGCTCATCCAATTTATAAACATGATCTTGCAACTTAACATTTGGTTTTGCACCTTGTACAGCTAACCAATGTAGAGAAAACAGTCATCTAACAAGTATTTATTTACTCTGTTCCAGGCACCATTCTAGGTGTTTGGGTAAATATCAGAGGAAACAGACAGTAATTCCTGTGTTTATGGCATCTAGAGTGGTGGTGGTAAGAATAGAGGATACAACAAAGATAGAATTAGTTAAATTAGTACAAGGGCTATAAAGGAAATAAAACAGGGTAGTGATATAACAGTGATTGGGGTGAAGGTAGGTGACAGCTTTAGTTACGGTGGTCAGGGACAACCCCCGTGAGTGCCCTTTGACTAAAACTTAAATGCCAATGAGGTAGCCATTGGACAACCTGAAAGGAAGACCCATTAAAATAACTAAGAACATAAGAGGCTGAAAACTTGCATAATACCTCTAGAAATTTCTTCTATACAAAGGGAAAACAGGCAAAGGAGTTTTAAGACAAAGGGCAAACTCAGTGAATGACTGAATTACTAGAGTCTAGAGTATTTGTCCTGCCGCTTCTAGTGGGCAGTCTGGCCCTTTCAGGCCAAAGGGCAAACTCTTTAAAGAAGCATTCATTATTCATTGCCCCATCTGCTTTATTTTTCTGTTTCTTTTATTTTTAATTTTTGTGGGTACATAGTATGTGTATATATTTATCGGATATATGAGATGTTTTGGTACAGATACGCAATGTGAAATAAGCACATCATGGAGAACAGAGTATCCATCCCCAGCCCCTCCTGCTTTAAAGGCCCATCTGCCACTCTGCCCAATGCTCCAGCCATTTCTTTGCCTTGGACCAATACACACATACCTCTACATTTATCCATGCTGCTTCCTTTACTTGCAATGACTTCCCCCAAATATTTATTGCTGGTTAAACTCCTAGTTTCAGGACTCAGCTGAAATGCCCCCTCTTGAGCACCTTCCCAGTCACCAACCCACCTTCCCTACCATCCCCTCAGCCTTAGCTAATCATTCTCTCTCATGAGATCCCACAGTACCTTGTGCTCATCCCTGTTACAGTTCTTGACACCTTGTGTCATCATCATCCAAATGTTTGTCTTCCCCTGTAGACCATGAACTAGATAGATCAAGCCATGAATCTTAAGCACCAATGTGTCCCCAGTCTTTGACATAACTCCAGGCATATAGTAGGTGATAGATATATACTCAATGAAGGATTGAATGACTAGGGTCTGGTGTATTTGTCCTGTACCTTCAAGTGGGCAGTCCAGCTCTTCATGACGTAGAAAGACACTTCAGTGGTTTTTGGTTTGGGTTTTTTTGGTAACATGCTCCTTTAAAGTGAATAGTAATGGTCCTGTTCAAAGTTATGAAACAAAAATGGATGGACAGACAGAAAGAAGGTAAAAGAAAAAACAGTAGGAATACTATAAGTATACAAAAACCATCTACCTGACTGTAATTGTTTTCGCTAAGACAGAGTAGAGCCAGTCCTGGTGATAGCATTGTAGCAGAAAACAAGCATGCCCCATTAGACACCTTTCTCACCCCAAGACTTCTATCAAATCCCCTATGCCTATTTTCTTGCTAGAGGCAATATCACTTCCTTCCCCAATTCCAAAGCTTAGAATCTGAGGAAGTTTTGAACAAAGTGAGGATTTGCTCTAGATTAAATGCTATCAGAAAGTGGGTACAGTTCTGATTGGTATTTTGATAAATATTATTTATAGAGAGGGGATATTAGAACCAGTATAAAGCTGTAATTGGTAAAGAAGTGGTACTCATTTTAATCAAGACAAACTAAGCTTAGTATTTTGTTTAGTATTTTGTGACTTCATTTTTCTCTACTTCAATGAAATTATAAAATGGCCTTGCTTTGTTTCTTTTTATCATAGACACAGAGTGATCCTGTGAGATGTTGGTGCTCTATGCAATTGTTTATATTTAGTAGGAGAAAAAGATGGCTTAGCTATGAGTGCCAGGCCAGCTCTGAATGTCAGGTATTGCTTTTTTACCTCCCTTCTCAACACACAATCCTTTCTCCTAGCTAGACTGTGAGATCCTTATTTCCAGATGTGGTGGCACCTATTTCTCTGTCCCTGGCAAGGTCTTACATAAGGCATTGCATTTAAGTGTTTAGTAAATATTTGCTGACTGATTCCGAGTCAGGAGTACAGGCTTGTCTGAATTTCAGAGACCCTCAACTCATAGCCATTTATTTGTCTGGGTAATTAACCTTGTGCTGTCAAGTTGCCCCTGAAGCTGCATGTAAAATAAGCATTCCTGTTTCAATTTCAGATTAAAGGTCAGAAGATGTTGGTTCTACTCCTGGCTCCTCCATTGAGTAGTATGACATTGGAAAGCCAGTTAACTACTCCACGCCTTAATTTTTCCACTTAAAGAATAAGCTTGGACTCAATGGCTAAAGGCCATTTCAAGTTCTGAAATTTGGGGAAAGTGAATTTTCTCTTGTATTTTTTCTACCTTTATAGAAAATGCTAAAGAGTACATGGCTACATATCCGTATAGACGGGAAGAGTTATTCAATATGAGGTGCTATAGGTGAGCCATTCAAAATAAAAATCATCTGAGACTTTAATCTCACACTATGGATTATCGAGCTAAAGGTAAACATTAAGAGGATCCCCAAAAAGAAAATATAAAATAAAAATTCTCTGTACAAGAAGATTTGCAAATTTACAATGAAGTTAACATTAAAGGTAAATTGCAACATATAAATGAAAAACTAAATACCTGGAAACATTAACGAACTTAGAAGGCAAAATCAAACTGATAAAATATTTTCAACAAATTGTTAATATCATAAATATAATCCCATCTCATTCCATCTACGTATTTCACTCAAATCTTGAATGAAGTCAGGGTATGTACTTAGCCAGGAGAGTATATAACTCCATGTAGATAGATAGGAAAAATATGATTCCTCCAAATCCAAATTAGAGGGTTCTCTGAAGGTCTGAGAAACTACAGTCATCCCTCATTAACCATGGGGGATAGATTCCAAAACCTCCTGCAGATACCAAAATCAGCAGATGCCCAAGCTCCAGATACAAAATGGCACAGTATTTGCATATAACCTACACACATTATCACATATGCCTTAAGTCATCTCTAGATTATTTGCAATACCTAATACAATGTAAATGCTATCTAAATAGCTGTTGTACTTTACTGTTTAGGGAATGAGAAGAAGAAAAGTCTGCACATGTTTAGTGCATATGCAATGTTTTTCTGAATATTTTTGATCCACAGTTAGTTAAATCCACACATGCAGAATCCATGGATACAGAGGGCCAACTATACCTGATAGCTTCTTTCCAATAATTTAAGAACAGGGAAAAATTATTGTTGATGTAATCATATACATGTATAGCATTTTACAGTATGAAAAGGGCTTTCACCCTATTATCTTACTTGATTCTTTTTTTTTAGAGAGAGAATTCCTAAGTCTTATCTTACCTGATTCTCAAATCAGCCTCATGAGGTAACTAGGGAATCATTATTCTAACCTCACAAATGATAAAACTGAAGCCTAGAAATAAGTAACTTTCCCTACTTCACATCAGGAAGCAAATATTAAAGCCAACTCTAGACCTCAGATTGGGGTTCTGCCTCGGTTTTGCTGTCTTTATACTGAGTATTTTGGATTAGAAAATTTCCACATTGTCTTCCAGATTTAAGCCAATGGTTTATGACAGCACTATGCTCCTTTTTTCAGGTGAAACTAAAGAAAAATAGAAACACTGAAATTTGATTGAGTTCATGAAAGGAAAAAAAAATTTCTGCTCATCTCGATGAGATTTAATGGTATTACTATTCCTAAATTTAATACATGAAATATGCTACTTCCAATTTTTTTCAGAGTAGTTGTAGTGTACCAAAAAAATTTTTTTCATAAAATGAATATAAAATAACATTGATTTCTCCAGAATGTTCAGAATTACTTATTACTTGAATCTTGGTTAAGTGGGTCTTAAAATCAACAAAAAGTCTTGGGCTGTTGCTTGAAACACCCTAGGAAGCCTGTTCTTTTGGTGTTTTGTTTTGTTTTGTTTTGTTTTGTTTTTTGTTTTGTTTTTGAGATGGAGTCTCGCTCTGTCACCCAAGCTTGAGTGCAGTGGTGCAATCTTGGCTCACTGCAACCTCCACCTCCCTGGTTCCAGTGATTCTGCAGCATCAGCCTCCCAAGTAGCTGGGACTACAGGCATGTGCCACCATGCCCAGCTAATTTTTTGTATTTTTAGTAGAGACATGGTTTTACCATGTCGACCAGGCTGGTCTCAAACTCCTGACCTCAGGTGATCTGCCTGCCTTGGCCTCCCAAAGTTCCGGGATTACAGGTGTGAGCCACCGTGCCTGGGCCCTTTTGGTGTTTTTTATGCTTAGCTCTTATGAGATGACCTGGTCCTTTTTAAAAAGAATTTTTTTTCATTATTTGGAGGTTTGAAGTGAATTTGGCAGGATTCATTAAATACCTTCCAGTGTCTGTCATTTAATACCTCAACAACCACCTCAACACTCAGTGTTGACTGCATCCATTTCAACTCTGCACATTTCTTTTCTAAGCAGCTTTAACTACATTAAATCGTTGAAAGTCTTACCTCTCTTCTTGGGAGGTTTTCACAACTGCTTAGGTCTGAGCTATATACCATTTTTATAACCGTGTCTCTACTGGCATGAGCCATTACTAGGTGGAAATAAGTGAACTCTGTGGACACCTTGCAGTTCACATGCTCCAGGGTGTCTCCACATTGGATCAGTATAGTGTTGCTAATAATCATAAAATTAAAAGGACAGGACTTGTGTGGACCTAAAGAGTAGACCTGGACTTGTGTGGACCTAAAAGGTAGCCCTGGATCTGTAATCCCAGCACCTTGGGAGGCCAAGGCTGGTGGATTACAAGGTCAGGAGATTGAGACCATCCCGGCCAACATGGTGAAACCCCATCTCTACTAAAAATACAAAAATTAGCTGGGTTGGTGGTGTGCACCTGTAGTCCCTCCCAGCTACTCAGGAGGCTGAGGCAGGAGAATCACTGGAACCCAGGAGGGGGGAGTTGCAGTGAGCCGAGATCGTGCCACTGCACTCCAGCCTGGGCGACAGAGCGAGATTCCAACAGGAAAAAAAAAAAAAGGAAAGAAGAAAAAGCTGTGGATTCTGAATTGTCCTAGAGCTTAAGGGTGTTGATCATTCATTGGACACAGAGCATGTCAATCTGAAGTTTTCAGCAAATGAGCTTAGAACTTACTGAGAACCCGCCCCTTGTTGACACTTCCGGTCCCGCCCCCCGTTGCCTGCCAACCAGAATCTTTCAGTCCCTGTCTAAGTCCTCTCAGACCAGCCTTGGCGGGAGGCTCCTGGGATGGCCTCCCTGCCCTTCCCAGTTTAGAGTCTCCTCAGAGACAGACTTTTATTCCCTTAATAAGGAGACAAACTCCTATTCCCTCAGCAGCCAGCCTCTCACCTCCCCTCAGCCGCAGCCACCTCAGCAGCCACCGTCTTCACCGTCGTCACCTCAGCCTGGTCACCACCCTAGTTGAGGCGCTGACGCATCATGTCTGCCACAGGGGATCCAGACCCAACGCAAGGGGACCAGGAGGCCCTGGTGAGCCAGGAGGGAGCGCAAGTCGAGGTGGCCGGAGCTGGTGACCGGGAGGGCATTGATTCCGGTCCCAATAGCAGCAACGTGGTGCCTGTGGCTGAGGTGGCCGGAGACGCAGGGCCCATGGAAGGCCTCAGGGTGGAGGAGGGTGAGCAGGCGGCAGACCTGGCCACAGCCCCCGGGGGCAGGAGCGTCGAGGAGGACTCGGACATTAGGCCGGTGGAGGAGGAGGAGGAAGAAGACCGGAACGTGGCCCACAACCGCAATATGGTCGCAGTCGCACATCGCTACCCCATGATGGGTGTTCGCTTTGTGTTACTCGACATGGTCTACTCCCTTCTCCGCCGCCTGTATGAGAACGACCACATCGTGCTGGGGCCCCGTCACTGTGGCCGCCTGATGCGGATGGCCCGTGCTGCCGCACTCAATCGCTCCGGCGAGCCCCGCCAGCTGCTGCCACCTCAGAGGCTGGGCGTGGGGATCCCAGGCCCAGAGGGCGATGGCCTGGGCCTGATCCAGGAGGCCGCGTCAGTCCCAGAGCCTGTGGTGCCAGCCGACCCCGCCGAGATGGCAAGGCAGCCTGCAGAACAGCCAGCTGAGGAGGCCGCAGAGGGACCATCTGCAGAGGAACCGGCCACAGAGGGACTGGCCGCAGAGGAACCGGCCGCAGAGGAACCAGCCGCAGAGGAGGCCACAGCCCCCAAAGGTGAGGAACAGGCTAGTGGCAGCAGCGGGGAGGCGGGAACACAAGCGCCCGAGGGCTCTGGGCAGGGCCACAGTGCAGGCACAGCTGGTGGAAGCGGATGGTAAAGTGGGGTTCAGGGCCCTCCTGAAACTTAAGGCCGAACGTGTCCCAGTAAGTCGAAGCCCTTTTCTATAAGGACCTCTATGATTTTCAGAAAGCATGCTGCCCTCTACCAACCTGTGTTTGATAGGAGATCTGAGATCATCGATGTCATTTGCAAGCCCACACATGAATAGCCGGGTAGATAGGGGTTCAAGAGGGAGCTCCACAGGAAACAGAAGGGACACCCAAAGGAAAAGAGCAGGCAAATGACAGGCATCCTTTTTGGTTCATGGCTTTTCAAAATATAAAGTTGTTGGGTTTTTTTGTTTTTTTTTTTTTGTTTTTTTTTTGTTTTTTTTTGTTTTTTTTTTTGAGACAAAGTCTCACTCTGTCCGTCAGGCTGGAGTGCAATGGCACCATTTCGGCTCCCTACTTACAACCTCTGCCTACCGTGTTCAAGCCATTTTCCTGCCTCAGCCTCCTATGTAGCTGGTATTACAAGCACACACCACCATGCCCGGCTCATTTTTCTATTTTTAGTAGAGATGGACTTTCACCACGTTGGTCAGGCTGATCTCAAACTTCTGACCTCATGATCTACCCACCTCAGCGTCAAAATGTAAAGATTCTTAGAAAGTTGATCCCCCAGATGAGATCAAGTGATACAGGAGCCCTTGGTAAAAATGAAACATTCAGCGGGGTGAGGAACCAACGAGCTTCACCATAGAATTTGTCTTTTGAGGCAAACAAATATTTTCCCAACAAAGTTCTGACCAAAGCACCATACAATGCAATCAGACCTGGTGATTCTCCTTCTCCAAAGAACCAGATATAGTCACCAGTGTTGGGTGGGAGATTTACTGGAAAAAAGGAAAATAGTGTCACTGTAGAAATGATTAAGCAGCAGCCACATGAAGGCCATGGAACTGTTGTGAAAACCAGTAGGAAGGTGCCTAGCTATTCCGTTCTTAGTTAAGTCTATCCTCCTGCTTCTCCTGAGGGTGGAGTACTAGATGCCACTGCTAGTTATAAATTGGGCTGTATTTTCTGTGAATGACTGGTCCCAATGTCTGTATTATTCTTCACTAAAGAAGTCACCAAATCTCAGCCTGAGAAGTGGGATGAAGAGGCCCAAGATGCGGCAGATGAAGAAAAGAAAGAACAAGAAAAAGAAACGGATGTGAAAAACAAGGGGAAGAACTCCAAAGGGACCTAGACACAGCAGAGGGGAAGCAAGAAAATCCAGGTATCTTTGTATAGCTTTGAGAATCACTCAACTATTCCTGGCATTTACCTGTCACTGACAGTTTTTTTGTTTTGTTTTGTTTTTTTCAAAATTTCCCAGTAAATTAATAAAAAGTTTAAAATTAGATTTAAAATTCAATTTAATTTACTTAAAATGCTACTAAAATTTTCATGTACCTAGTAATATGAACTGCAGTGTGTTCTGAAATATACTTCATGGCTATTCATTTGCTCATGTTGAAGTGTTTTGTCCTCTAGCTGCAAAACTACTAACAAGTGGCAAATGTATCAGACCTACTACCAAGACTAATATTCGTGTACAATATTGGTTGCCAGACACAGCAGTTGCCAGACACAGCAGCTAACTTGGCTGGGCCATGCATTAATTGGGCCTTCATAACTTGACCACAGAAATGCAGGCTCCCCATAGTAACTAGGAGACAACTCCAATGCTTTTTACAAAGTGACTACTAACAAATAGCGAAAAGCTAAGAATTTCAAGTAGGACCACATTTAATGACTAATACCTAAATATTTGTTTAGCTATATATTTTTGTATTTTATGTCACAGATGTGTGTTTATCACTGAATTGGTAATTAAATCTTAAGGTGTATCTGTCTTTGAGTATATCCAAATGGTTAATATTTTCTTTTTTCTTTTTTTGCATTTTCACAGTTGTATATTTCTTAACAGCTTCTTTTCTATATGGTAGATATGGAAACCAAGGGTCTGGGAGGGTAAGGAAATATCATTTTTGGAACCAGCACAGGCTGATGAAGCTTCAGAGATTTATTTAAATCCCAGAATGGACTCTCATATGAAAACAAAAACAACAAGCTTTTCTAGTGCTAGGCCAACAAGGTTGGTGTGATCATTTAAATGAAACCTTCAGTTCCACAAACACTCTGCTATCCAAGTTTGTGAGTTACAAAAGGAAAAGGTGTTCTTCTCTACTGATTTAAAATATAGCATACAAATGTTGCAGATATACAGAGACCTGGCCATTTTCTCCTATTTAGAAAGTCACCGGTGTCAGTTAATGTTGTACTATTATTTATTTTCTCTCATTTCATTCTGCAGTTAGGAGGTATAAAAAGAAGACTCTGTTGCTCATTGTTTGTTTGTTTGTTTCAGGTGCCTCTGGGAATTTTAACACCTGTCATTACAAAGTTCATTACATCAAAAGTGATATCCAGTAACAGCTAACTTCCCTTAATGTATTTGACAGTGTTTGTTCAAGTTCAAAATAAAAATTTACCTTAAATCAATAAACTGAAACGTGGGCAGATTTTTCAATAATAATCCTAACTCAAATCTCTCCTTTACCTCTTTGTTTTGGGCCACCATACCCTCATTGAAAGGTATTACTTTCCACCATTTGGTAAGACTTACTGCAACTGAAAATCAATTAAAATGTCAAGTTTAAAACAATTTTTGGAAAGAGCGAGATGGGGCTCAAGTCTTTGGAGCTATGTTGTCTACTACCTTAGTCATTAGCCAACGTTGTGGCTAGTAAGCACTTGTAATATGGATAGCCTGTTTAAATATATGCTGTAAGTGTCAAAATAATATTGCATATCTTACTAATTTTTTATACTAATTACACATTGAAATGTTAATACTTGAATTAAAATATTAAAGTTTGTATTGGTTTCTCTTTGATTTTTTTTAATGTGGCTACTAGAACATTTAGAATTACCCATGTAGATCACATTGTATATCTATTGGACAGTGCTGCTCTAAAGCATGGTTTTGAAGAAAACTTCATGGATGGCCCAGGTTGCCTGGAGGCCACGTGGTATTGCTGAGCTTGGGCCCAGACTTTGATCTGGAGCAGTGGTTCTCCACGTTTGGTCCCCCAAACAGCGTCATCAGCATTTCCTGGGAATTCTCAGACTCCACCCAAGACCTGTGGAATCTGAAAATCTGGGGTAGGGTCAGCAAGCTGTGTTTTAACAAGTCCCCCAGGGGCTTCTGATGAACACTAAGGTTGAAGACCCACTGGTTTCAAGCAACAGAGGAAGAAGCTGTGCTTCACCTCCTGTCAGACCGGCCTTAATTCACTGGCTAGGGGCTGTTTCAGGTAAACCGAAAGGGACAGCAAGGGTTGGGCTGAGGAGGAGACTAGAACTCACGGGGGCTGAGGCCTAGAGAGGAAAATGCATAAAGGAAAAAGTCGGTCCAAAAGGACACAAACTTGATACCATGCATATGACTTCTAAGAAAACATACTAATGATCGCCATAAATTCATTGTGGGTATATAGAGAGAGACTAAAAAGTGTGCATGCAAGAGATGGATACAAAGGAAGCATACAGAAAGGTGTGCATTTGAAAGACAAGCAAGCACTTTTGAGACTGTGGTTACCTCTCAGGGAAAGAAAGGGAGGGGCATTCAAGAAGAGAAGGCTCCCCACAGGCATCAACTGTATTTGTGGTTACATTGCTTAAGCTGAATAGTAGATATATGGATTGTTTACAGTAATGTTTTCTACAATTTTGTGTAGGTCTGAAATATTTCTAAAGCGGGAGGGGGAAGGGGAGCAGTTCTTCCCACATCATTGGGGCAGGAGTCAGAATTCTAGAACCCAACCTGGCCTGTGAGGTCATTATGAAGGCACAGTTGTCATAATGATAACTGTAGATAAACCATTAAATAAAACGTGTTGTATTCATTGATTTAAACCTTTCAAATATTTAGACATATGGTATGTGGATCCCCAGTTGAAGTCTTGTTCTGAAACCTGAAAATGTTACAGGTGGGACAGGCTCAATATCTAGCTGATAACCCCTTTCCCTTCCTCCCTCCATGCCGCTTTGTTACCTGAGCACAGTGGGGCCCCTTGTTTCTTAAAAGTGCTTGTTCCAGTAGCCCATCTTGCTATAGAACTTGAACTTCTCCCTGACCCAGGCTAGACTGCAACCACCAACCACCTTGTCTCCTCCACTCACCCCCAACCACACCCTTCTTTTTGCTCTCCAGGTGTTCCAACACAAAACCTCTTCAATGACCCTTCCCCCATACCAAATATCAATGCACACCCAAAAGCCATCGACTTGGTCAGGCACACCTGCGTGGACGCCCTTTATTTGCAGCACCACCTCATAAGAACATTTTACTTCTCTGACAACTTTCAGCTCTAAGTAGTCTCTCCTATTTGATTTCCTTCCCCCTGTGACAGACAGGGACAGACTACAGAACAGGTTACATTGTATTTGTTTGCCATGTAGTGAAGATAAAGGAAGCTACAAAGAAGCTGAAAACTTGTCAGAATGAGCCTCCGGGTATTTAAAAATGAAACAAAAAGACCTCTTCATTTAAAAACAGAGCTTTGCTCTCGCCTGCCTGCTGGCTCCCTTTCTTGCTCGAGATTTTGCTGGCCCTCTCCTCGAGGATTGAGGGGGCTCAAACCACAGCCTGCAACTGGGAAGGGAGACAGAGGTGGTGGCTGAGGGAAAACGAGGCTGCCAGTGATGGTGGCAGGAAAATATCAGGCGAGGACAAGCAGCAGGAGCAAACTATTGCCAAGGACCTGGTTGTGACCAAATATAAGATTGGGGGGCAACACCACCAACCAGGTACTTTGGTCCTTGGTGGAAGCATTTAGCTCAGATACCATGATTATGGAAGAAACAGGGAAAGTCTTCGAGAAAAAAAAAAAAAAGAAATGAAAAAAGGTATTGCTTTTCCCACCATCATTTTGGTAAACAACTGTGTATGTCACTTCTCCTCTTTGAAGAGTGACCAGGATTATATTCTCAAAGAAGGTAAGTTGGTAAAAATTGACCTTGGGGTCCATGTGAATGGCTTCATCACTAATATAGCTCATACTTCCCTGGTTGATGTAGCTCAGGGGACTCAAGTAACAGGGAGGAAAGCAGATGTTATTAAGACAACTCACCTTTGTGCTGAAGCTGCCCTACACCTGGTCAAACCTAGTAACCAGAACACACAAGAGACAGAAGCTCAGAACAAAGCTTCCCACTCATTTAACTGCGCTGCAATAGAAGGTATGCTGTTAAACCAGTTGAAGCAGCATGTCATCAATGGAGGAAAAAAACATTAACCAGAATCGCACAGACCAGCAGAAGGACCATGAAAAAGCTGAATTTGAGGTACATGAACTATATGCTGTGGATGTTCTCTTCAGCTAAGGAAAGGGCAAGACCAAGGATACAGGATAGAGAACCACTATTTACAAACGAGACCCCTCTAAACAGTACGGACTGAAAATGAAAACTACATGTGCCTTCTTCAGTGAGATGGAAAGGCATTTTCATGTCAGGTCACTTATTTTAAGAGCATTTTAAGATGAGAAGAAGCCTCAGATGGGTGTGGTGAAGTGTGCCAAACATGAACTGTGGCAACCATTTAATGTTCTCTATGAGAAGGAGGGTGAATTTGTTGCCCATTTTAAATTTACAGTTCTGCTCATGCCCATTGGCCTTATGCAGTAAACCAGTGGTCCCTTCAAGCCTGACCTCTACAAGTCTAAGATGGAGGTCGAGGATACAGAGCTAAAGGCCCTCTTCCAGAGTTCTGCAAGTCAAAAAACCCAGAAAAAGAAAACAAAGAAGGTCTCCAAGACTGCAGAGAATGCCACCAGTGAGGAAACAGAAGAAAATGAAGCTGGGGACTGAGGTGGGACCCACCTCCCCAGATTGCTGCTCCTGCCTCATCCCCTTCCCACCACATCCCGGGCTCTGAAGTACAGTTCTTCTTCTCCACCTAGGACCACCAGCAGAGTGGGGGTCCCCCTGCCCCCATCCCAGTTCCCCAACACACTCCCTTCCAACAACAACCAGCTCCAACTGACTCTGGTCTTGGGAGGCAAGGCTTCCCAACCACAGAAGACTAAATGAAAAAAAGAAATTAAATAATAAAATCAGGAGTCAAAAAATAAAATAAAATGAAAACAGCTTTGTTGTTAACTGCGGAAAAGAAATTCTTAATGGAGATTTCTTCTTTTTTTTATTGCATTTTAGGTTTTGGGGTACATGAGAAGAACATGCAAGATTGTTGCATGGGTACACACATGGCAGTGTGGTTTTCTGCCTTCCGTCCCTTCGCCTGTATCTGTCCTTTCTCACCATGCTATCTCTTCCCACCTCTCCACCCCCCATCCTTCCCCCATTTCCCCCCAACGGACCCCGGCGTGTAGTGCTCCCCTCCCTGTGTCCATGTGTTCTCATTGTTCAACACCCGCCTATGAGTGAGAACATTCGGTGTTTGATTTTCTGATCTCTAAGACTGATAATTACCTAATTCACTGTGAGCAAAGTGAGGAAGGAGGTGATATAGCTACCAGGATTAAAGGGCATCTACCTAAAGAAACTGTTCACTATGGGAATACAAAGCAAATCAAATCCAGTCAGTTGAAAACCTAGCATTACCAAAAGGTCAGATACCATATCAGAAAAAAAATATAGATGTTTTAGGGCTGGTGCAGTGGCTCACACCTGTTATCTCAGCACTTTTGGAGGCCAATAAGGGAAGATCCCTTGAGTCCAGCTGCTCAAGTCCAGCCTAGGGAATATAGTGAGATCACTGTCTCTACAAAAAAAAAAAAAAAAAAAAATTTTAATTAGCTGGGCATGGTGGGGCACACCTGTAATCCCAGATACTCAGAAGGCTAAGGCAGGAGAATCATTTGAACCTGGGAGGTCGAGGTTACAGTGAGCTGAGATCATGCTTCTGCACTCCAGCCTGGGTGACAGAGCAAGATTCCATCTCAAAAAAATTAAAAAATTAAAAATTAAAAGAAGCACATTGTCCAAACATAAAGATTTTTTTATGTCTACAACAGTGTATCCAGCATCATAGATGGCCCTTACCTGAAAGGAGAAACCTCACAGGCCATGATGAGAATTTAAGGGAAAAAGGGATGTGAAGGCCCTATGTAGACCTAGCCACATAGTAAAAAATAATAATAACAACATTAATAGTAACAGTTATTCCAAAACCCATGGGATTTGTTTAACAAACATTTACCAAACACCTGCCTTTTGACAGACACCATGGGTGTTAGAAACTAGAGGAAGGCCAGCCAGGCACAGTGGCTCACACCTGTAATCTCAGCACTCTGGGAGCCCAAGGCAGGCAGATCACGAGGTCAGGAGTTAGAGACCAGCCTGGCTAACATGGTGAAACCCTGTCTCTATCAAAAATACAAAAAATTAACTGGACATGGTGACACATGCCTGTAATCTCAGCTACTCTGGAGGCTGAGGCAGGATAAATGCTTGAACCCAGGAGGCAGACACTGTGGTGAGTAGAGATCATGCCATTCCACTCCAGCCTGGGCGACAGAGCAAGACTCTAACTCAAAGGAAAAAAAGAAGAACAAGAAAAAAAGAAAAAACTAGAGGAAGGCCTGGACATTCTCCTTAAGGGGCCTATGCTTTCAGTGGAGCTAAACAATGTCTACACATATCACTGTAATCTAATGGGGACAGTAGTGGGGGGAGATATAGCAAAGAAGTCTTCTTGGAGGTGATGAGTTTTGAGCCAGACTGTAAAGGAGAATTTTAGATATTTTCTCCAGGGATACTCTCTGCTACTCCAAAAGTTAAATGGTAATCTCTTCAGGTTGTATGTCCTTGGATGCCTCCCCCATCCTACCCTATCCCTAATGATGAGTTTGCAAAGAGAAAGGACTTGGCCACTTTTCTTTACTGATAGAGGAAGTCTGGTGGAGAAAGAAAGCACATTTCCCTAAGCAACTCTAAAATCCTGATTGTACCAAATTCCTGATTTAGAGAAGATCAGATATCATGGGTCGGATGGCTAGAGATAAAGGATAGGCACCAACTATACACCAGAGATATGGAATGTGACATCCTGTATAGGTTTGCATCTGCAGGCAGCAGGCTCAGACAGATAACTGAGGATATGGAGACTGTTCCATGGGATTCTGAATAGTGTGGGAGCTAGGAGGAGACTCTTCCTCAGTTTTGCTTCAGTATTTCTTGAAAACACACCTGCTCAAATTTTTTTTCTCCTTTGTTTGCTGGTGCCAACCAGTTCCCCTCCCAGAGATTTGGAGCCAACTCTAACCACCTGGTGACATAGTGTGCTGCCACTGCAACAGAACCATCTCCAGGATCCACTTCACTTCTTTACAACACCTTGTTCTATGGCAAGCCCAGTGACCAATCCTACTTCCCTGAACAAAGAAGAAGATTCGGGTGCATGCTTCTTTGCCCAAAAACTTTAATATTGACAGTAGTCTTTATATTGTGTTTCAGCTCCACCGATCACTGCAGGAGGCAACTGGAAAAGAAATTATTACATAAACTACACTCTTGGCAAATATATCAGAATATCAACACTGTATATATATGGAAGGCATTGGCTTCCGGAAGTCTTGGCCAAATCCCCTAGAGGGGCACAGGAATGGTGGGGGGCACCAGGATAGGGACCATGGAGAGTTCTACTATCTTTGGCTTCCACATGTGAAACAAGCACCAGCTACAAATAACAGTTCCAAAAGACTCAGCATTGGTACATTAAAAAATACCCAATAAATGTGGTAAACATAAATCTATGACTTAATAAATGAAGTTGACCAGTTTACATAAAAAGTAAAGACAAAAGGGGGCACTGATTAGAAAAGAAGAAGAGAATTGTGGCAGAAAGTAGTATCTGTTTGTCCTGGGAGTCAAATCTACTTTTCACGGTAAAGAACAAACTCCTTAGTGTTGTATTCATGACCCCAATGTGATTTTCAGGCCCATTTGCCACTCTGCCCAATGATCTAGCCATTGCCTTACACACACACACACACACACACACACACACACACACACACACACACACATCTCTACCACTGTTCATACTGTTTCATTTACCTGCAGTGACCTCCCTGCTTTCCTCACCCCTTCACTACTACTAGTGATCTTTCAGGAAGTGAAATGCTTCCTCTTGAGCACCTTCCCAAGCACCAACACACCTTCCTCCTCTCTTCCTCCTAAATAATCATTCTTTCTCCTGAAATCGATAGTACTTTGTGCTTATCCCTGTTTTGAAACTTGACATGTTATGTCATCCTTGTACAAACATTTGTCTTCCCCTCTAGACCATGAACTAGATAGATCAAAGCATGTCCTTTAGGCACCATGAGTATCCAGCTTCTAACATAACATCAAACATATAGTAGGTACTCAATACATGCTCAGTGAATGACTGAATGATCAGGGTCTGAAGTGTCTCTCCTGCAGTTTCAAGTAGACAGCTCAGCTCTTCACAACCTGAGAAGACACTTGTGTGGTGTGTGTGTGTGTGTGTGTGTGTGTGTGTGTGTGTGTGTTGTAATATCCTAGGTCATCTAAAATGAATAATAATGGTCCAGTTGCAAGCAGTGGAGCAAAAATTAATGGACAGTATTCCCATGTAAAAAAAAATGAATTTAGCCACAGACCTTACACCCTTCACAGAAATTAATTTAAAATGAATCATAGATCTAAATGTGAAATGCAAAACTATACAAATATTAGAAGATAACTCAGGAGAAAATCTAGATGACCTTGAGTTTGGACATGACTTTTCAGATACAACACCAAAGGCATTATATATGAAAGAAATAATTAATAAGCTAGACATCATTGAAATTAAAATTTTCTGCTTTGTGTAAGAAACTGTCAAATGCATAAGACGATGAACCTCAGACTGGGAGAAAATGTTTGCAAAAGTAATTGATAAAAGGCTGTTATTCAAAATATACAAAGAACTCTCAAAACTCACCAATAAGAAAACTACTAACAATTCAATGAAAATTTACAGGTACAAAATTACAATTAGAATGTATTATTCCATTTTCATATGGCTGTAAAGAACTGCCTGAGACTAGGTAATTTATAAAGGAAGAGGTTTAATTGACTCACAGTTCAGTGTGGCTGCGGAGACCTCAGGTAACTAACAGTCATGGTGGAAGCTGAGGAGGAAGCAAGGCACCTTCTTCACAAGGTGCTGGAAGGAAAAGTACTGAGCAAAGTGGGCAAAGCCCCATATAAGACCATTAGATCTCATGAGAACTCACTATCATGAGAACAGCATGGGGGAAACAGCCCCCATGATTCAACTCTCTGACCTGATCTCCCTTTGACATGTGGGAATTATGGGGATTACAATTCAAGATGAGATTTGAGTGAGGACACAGAGCCTAACCATATCATAGGAAGAATAAGTTCTTCTGTTTTAATACACAGTAAGGTAACTAAAGCAAATAACAAAATAGTGTATATTTCAATATTGCTACAAGAGATTTTTAATGTTATCACCACAAAGAAATAATAAATGTCTAAAGTAGTGAATATACAATGAGAAGAACTAGAGAACCAAGATCAAACCAATCCCAAAGCTAGCAGAAGACAATAAATAACCAAAATCAAAGCTGAACTGAAGGGGATTGAGATGAAAAAACATTCAAACTATCAACAAATGAGAGTTGTTCTCTTGAAAAAATAATAAAATACATAGGCCACCATCTAAACTAATAAAGAAAAAAAAGACCCAATTAAACACAATTAGAAGTGACAAAGTGCATACTACCACTGGCCCCAAAGAAATGCAACCATCACAGAATATTATGAACACCTCTGTGCACACAAACTAGAAAACCTAGAAGAAATGTATAAATTTTTGGACGCATACACCCCCCAAAGACTGAACCAGTAAGAAATTGAATCCTTGAATAGAACATAATGAGCTCCAACATCGAATCAGTAATAAGTACCCTGCCAACCCCCAAAGACCCCAAGACTGATTCACAACTGAATTCCACAAGATATACAGAGAAGAGCTGGTATGATTCCTACTGAAACTATTTCCAAAGTTTGAGGGGGACAAACTCCTTCCTAATTCATTCTACAAGGTCAGCATCATTCTGATACCAAAACCTAGCAGATACAACAAAAAAAGAAAATAGCAGACCAATATTCTTGATGAACGTCAATGCAAAAATCCTAAACAAAACAATGGCAAACTGAATCCAGCCACACATCAAAAACAATATCCACCATGATTGAGTAGACTTTATCCCTGGATGCAAGCTTGGTTTAACATACACAAATCAATAAATGTGATTCATCACATAAACAGAACTAAAGACAAGAACCACATGATTATCTCAACAGATGCAGAAATGGCTTTCAATTAAATTCACCACCCCTTCACGTTAAAAACTCTCAATAAAATAGATCTTGAAGGAAGAAACATCAAAATAATAAGAGCCATAAATGACAAACTGACAGCAAATATCATACTGAATGGGCAAACGCCGGTGCATTCTCCTTGAAAATTGGCACAAGGCAAGGATGCCCTCCCTCTCTCACTGCTAGTATTCAGCATAATATTAAAAGTTCTGGCCAGAGCAATCAAGCAAAAGAAAGAAAGAAAGGACATCCAAAATAGGAAGTGAGAAAGCCAAACTATCTCTGTTTTCAGATAATATAATCTCATATCTAGGCAACTCCATAGTTTCAGCCCAAAAGCTCCTTTCGCTGATAAAAACTTCAGCAAAGTTGGCCAGGTGTGGTGGCTCATGCCTGTAATCCCAGCACTTTGGGAGGTTGAGGTGGGCAGATCACCTGAGGCTGGGAGGTTGAGACCAGCCTGGCCAACATGGTGAAACCCTGACTCTAAAAAATAAAAAATAAAAATTTTTTAAAAATTAAAAAAAAAAACTTCAGCAAAGTCTCAGGAAACAAAATTAATGCATACAAATCACTAGCATTCCTTTATACCAACAGTAGTCAAACTGAGATCCAAATCAGGAATGCAATCCCATTCACAACTGACACAAAAAGAATAAAATATTATACCTAGGAATACAGCTAACCAGGAAAATGAAATCTCTACAAGGAGAACAAAACACTGCTCATAGAAATCAGATCTACACAAATGGCAAAACATGCCATGCTTATGGATAGGAAAAATCAATATTGTTAAAATGGCCATACTGCCCAAAGCAATTTATAGATTCAATGTTATTTCTATCAAACTACCAGTGACATTCTTCACAGAACAAGAAAAAAAATAATTTCAAATTCATATGAAACGAAAAAAGCCCAAATGGTCAAGGCAGTCTTAGCAAAAAGAACAGAGCAGGAGGCATCACGCTCCCCAACTTCTAACTATACTACAGGGCTACAGTAACCAAAACAGCATGGTACTGATAACAGAAACAGAAACAGACCAATGGAACAGAATAGAGAGCCCAGAAATAAGGCTGCACACCTACAAGTATCTGATCTTCAACAAAGCAGACAAAAAATAAGCAATTGGGAAAGCATTCCCTACTCAATAAATGGTGCTGGGAGAACTGGCTAGCCATAGGCAGATGATTGAAACTAGATCCCTTTCTTACACTGTATACAAAAATAAACCCAAGATGGACTAAATGCTTAAATGTAAAACCCCAAACTATAAAAACCCTGGAAGAAAATCTAGGCAACACCACTATGGACATAAGAACAGGAAAACATTTCCTGATGAAGATGCCAAAAGCAATTGCAACAAAAGCAAAAATTGACAATCGGATCTAATTAAACCCAAGAACTTCTTTTCTGCACAGCAAAAGAAACTATCAACAGAGTACACAGACAATCAGCAGAACAGGAAAAAAAGTTTGCAAACTGTGTATCTGACAAAGCATCTAGCATCTAACATCTAGCATCTATAAAGAACTTAAACAAATTTACAAGAAAAAAACAACCACATTAAGGACATGAACAGACACTTTTCAAAAGAAGACATACATGTGGCCAACAACCATTTGAACAAAGCTCAATATCACTGATCATTAAAGAAATGCAAATCAAAACCACAAAGAGATATCATCTCATACCTGTCAGTATGGCTATTACGAAAAAGTAAAAAAAAAAAAAAAAAATAGATACTGGCAAGGTTGTGGAGAAAAGGAAATGCTGTCAGTGGGAGTGTAACTTAGTTCAACCATTGTGGCAAGCATGGTGACAATTCCTCAAAGAGCTGAGGACAGAACTACCATTTTACCCAGAAAACCCTTTGCTGGGTATTCACCAAAAGAAATACAAATCATTGTATCATAGAGACACATGCACATATATATTGATTGCAACATTATTCACAATAGCAAAGACATGGAATCAACCTAAATACCCATAACTAGAAGACTAGGTAGAGAAAATGTGGTACATATACACTATGGAATATAACGCAGCCATAAAAAAGAATAAGATCATGTCCTTTGCAGGAAAATGGATGAAGCTAGAGGCCACTATACTTAGCAAACTAAAGTAGGAACAGAAAACCAAATACTGCATGTTCTCACTTATAAGTGGAAGCTAAATGATGAGAACACATGGACACACAGAATAAAAAAACAGACACTGGATCCTACCAGAGGGTGGAGGCCGGGAAGAGGAAGAGGATCAGGAAAAATAACAAAGGGCACTAGTCTTAATACATGGGTGATGAAATAATCTGTACAATAAAACCCATGACATGGGTTTGCCTATATTAACAACGTATCCTTGAATTCAAAAATTAAAAAATAAATAAAAATAAAAATGTTATGTTTCTAATAGAGATTATTTGGATTTTCTCTCTTCATTTCTTGGTTAGTCTCACTAATGTTCTATCAATTTTGTTTATCTTTTCAAATAACCAACTTTTTGTTACATTTGTCTTTTGTAGTTTTTTGTTGTTGTTTCAATTTCACTTAGTTCTGCTCTCATCTTTGTTATATCTTTTCTGCTGCTGGGTTTGGTTTGTTCTTGTTTCTCTAGTTCCTTGAGGTGTGACCTTAGATTGTCTATTTGTGCTCTTTCAGACTTTTTAATGTAGGCATTTAATGCTATGAACTTTCCTCTTAGAACTGCTTTTGCTGCGTCAAATAACTGTTTAATTTCCATCTTGATTTCACTGTTGACCCAATGATCATTCAGGAGCAGAATATTTAATTTCCATGTATGTTCATGGTTTTCAGGGTTTCTTTTGGAATTAATTTCCAGTTTTATTCCAGTTTTATTTTATCCCACAAGAAAGTACTTGATGTAATTTTGATTTTCTTAAATTTACTGAGACTTGTTTCGTAGCCTATCATATGGTCTGTCTTGGAGAATGTTCCATATGCTGATGAACAGAATGCATATTCTGCAATTGTTGGGCATAATGTTCTATAGATATCTGTTAAGCCCAATTTTTGTAGGGTATAGTGTAAGTCTATTGTTTGTTGACTTTCTGCCTTGATGACCTGTCTAGTGCTGTTGTTAGAGTCTTAAAGTCCCATAATATTACTATGTTGCTATCTCATTTCTTAGGTCTAGTAATAATTGCTTTATAAACTTGGGAGCTCCGGTGTGAGGTGCATATATATTTAGAATTGTGATATTTTCCTATTGGACTACTCCTTTTATCATTATATAATGTCCTTCTTTGTCTTTTTTAACTGCTGTTGCTTTAAAATTTGTCTTAGCTGATATAAGAATAGCTACTCCTGCTCACTTTTGATATCGAAGTCTTTCCTTCATCTTGACTTTAGATAATCTGATGACTGTGTGACTATGGAATATCTTTTTCCACCTTAAGTTTATGTGAGTTCTTACATGTTAGGTGAATCTCCCGAAGATAGCAGAAACTTGGTTGGTGAATTCTTATTCATTTTGTTATTCTGTATCTTTTAAGTGGAGCGTTGAGTCCATTTATGTTCAATGTTAGTATTGAGATGTGACCTACTATTCTATTCATTGTGCTATTTGTTGCCTGAATACCTTGGGTTATTAAATTGTGTTTTTGTTATATAAGTCCTGTGAGATTTATGCTTTAAGTAGGTTCTATTTTTGTGTATTTTAAGAATTTGTTTCAAGATTTAGAACCCCTTTAAGCAGTTCTTGTAGTGCTGGCTTGGTAGTGGTGAATTACTTTAGCATTTGTTTGCCTGGAAAACACTGTATCTTTCCTTCATTTATGAAGCCTAGTTTCACTGGATACAAAATTCTTCACTGATAATTGTTTTGTTTAAGGAGGCTGAATACAGGACCGCAATCCATTCTAGGTTATAGAGTTTCTGCTGAGGAATCTGCTGTCAATCTGTTAGGTTTTCCTTTATATGTTACCTGATGCTTTTGCCTCACAGCTTTTAAGTTTCTTTCCTTCATCTTGACTTTAGATAACCTAATGACTACGTGCATAGGCAATGATCTTTTTGCCATGAATTTCCCAAGTATGCTTTGAGCTTCTTGTATTTGGATCTCTAGATCTCTAGCAAGGCCAGTGAATTAGTCCATTTTCATGCTGTTGATAAAGATATACCCGAGACTGGGCAACTAAAAAAAAAAAAAAAAAAGATAAAAGAGGTTTAATGGACTTACAGTTCCACATGGCTGGGGAAGCTTCACAATCATGATGGAAGGCAAGGAGGAGCAAGTCATATCTTACATGAATGGTGGCAGGCAAAGAGAGAGAACTTGTGTAGGGCAACTTTTCTTTATAAAACCATCAGATCTCATGAGACTCATTCACTATCAGAAGAACAGCATGGGAAAGACCTGCCCCCCGATTCAGTTACCTCCCACCAGGTCCTTCCCATAACACATGAGAATTCAAGATGAGATTTAGGTGGGATCACAGCCAAAGCATATCAGCCAGAAACGTTTTCCTCTATTATATCCTCAAATATGTTTTCCAAACATTTGGACTTTTCTTCTTCCTCAGAAATATCCATTTTACTTAGGTTTGAATGTTTAACATAGTCCCAAAGTTCTTGGAGGCTTTGCTCATTTTTTAAAATTATTTTTTCTTTGTCTTTCACAGTTTGGGTTAATTCAAAAGCCTTGTCTTCAAGCTCTGAAGTTCTTTCTTCTGCTTGTTCAATTCTATTGCTCAGACGTTACAGTGTATTTTGCATTTCTTTAAATGCATTCTTCATTTTCAGAAGTTGTGACTGTTTTTTATTTATGCTCTCTATTTCACTGAAGAATTTTCCTTTCATATCCTGTATCATGTTTTTGACTTATTTAAGTTGGATTTTGCCTTTCTCTGGTGCCTCCTTGATTAGTTTAATAATTGACCTTCTGAATTCGTTTTCTGGCAATTCAGAGATTTCATCTTGGTTTGGATCCATTGCAGGTGAGTTGGTATGATCTTTTCAGGAAGTTTTGTCATATTACCAGAATTATGTTTCTGGTTCCTTCTCATTTGGGTATACTATGTTAGATAGAAGATCTGAGATTCAAGGGCTGCTGTTCAGATTCTTTTGTCCCACAGGTTGCTCCCTTGATGTGGTGGTCTCACTCTTCCCATAGGAATGGGGATTCCTGAGAGCTGAACTGTAGTGGTTATCTTTGCTTTTCTGGGTCTAGCCACCCAGTGGAGCTACCAGGCTCTCAGCTGGTACAGGGGAATGTCTACAAAGAGTCCTGTGATGTGATCCGTCTTCAGGTCTTGCAGCCATGGGTACCAGCACCTGCTCCAGTGGAGGTAGTAGGGGAGTGAAGTGGACTCTGTGAGGTTCCTTGGTTGTGTTTTTGTTTCATGCACTGGTTTGTGTTCATTGGCCTTTAGCCAGGATGTGGTGTTTTCAAGAGTGCATCAGTTGTAGTCCTATAAGGAAGAGCAAACTTGCCCAAGGGACACCTGGTTAAGTATTCAGGCTACTCAGGTAGTGGGGAGGGACATAGAGCTCCCAATAGATTATGACCTTTGTCTTTGGCTACCAGGGCAGGTAGAGAAGGACCATCAGGTAGGGTCAGAAATTGGTGTGCCTGAGCTCAGCCTCCCCTTGAACAGGGCTTGCTGAGGGGGATGACCTGTATAACTCAGCAGAGGCAGCCATAATCCCCCTGAGAATATAACTGCACTGGACTATTCCCAGGAGGATTATGGCTGCCTCTGCTGAGTTACATAGGTCACCAAGGAAGTGGGGGAAAATGGGCAGCCACAGGCCTCACTCCACTCCCTTGCAGTCCACAGTTCTAAAGGCCAGTCTCACTCCCAATGTGCCCCATGCAGCCAGTGACCAGGGCTGAGAACTTGCCCCAGACCACGAGCCTCCTCATTGAGAAAGCAAGCAGGTGTACAGTTTTTCAGCATCTCAGGGAGCCTACAGAGGTGATGCAGTTCCTTCAAAGGGTCTGTGGATTCTCTCAGCTTTCCTGGTATGTTCCTATGGTAGTTCTTGGAGCAAAAGTTCATGATGTAAGCCTTGACATGCTGCTTTCTCTGTCCAAGCAGGAGCTGCAAGCTAGTCCTGCCTCCTGTCAGCCATCTTTATCCAACACTTATCTTTTATCTTTTTGATAATTGCCATTCTGATAGGTGTGAAGTGTTATATCATTGTGGTTTAATTTGCAACAAAAACCAAAAGTAAACAAATAAGATTACATCAAATTAAAAAGCTTCTGTACAACAATGGAAACAATTAACAGATAACTGGACAAAACATATTTCTAAGCCATACATCTAATAAGGATATATAACAAACTTAAAACAACTCAATAGCAAGAAAACAAAGAACCAAATTAGAAATGAGCAAATGATCTGAATAGACATTCCTCAAAAGAAGACATATATATAGCCCAAAAAAAACACACAAAAAAAATGTTCAACATCACTAATCATGAGGAAGAATATCTTGACTGTGAAGACAAACCACTGGGCTAAATGACCAAAGTAGTCTGTAAAGCCCTTGAAGAAGAGATAAGATGACTACTTATCTTAAATAGACTAAATATTTACCTGCCTGTATGCAGGAGCTGTGTCAGAAGATATCTTCAGGTTCCATCAGCTTCATGACTCCATCATTTCTAATGCTCACCTTAATGGTTTCCTCCTAATGCACATAGGGTGTGTATATGACACAGAAAATCTGGGGGGAATATGGTTGAGTCCACAGGGAAGGAACACACATGCACACACACACACACACACACACACACACACACACACACACACGAGGTTGTTTAACTGGATCTTTCACGTCAAGTCACATGGACATTATGTGAGTGCAGTATATAAATGTGTTTTGGTCAGAAAAGGACGCAGAACTTATAAAAGACCAGAAAGTGTGAAGAGATATAACCACAGTATCAGGAGGAAGATATAAATTTTGACAAAATAACTATTTAAGGAGTTGTGGGGGAAGAACACTTTTTAGTCAGAATTTTCAATGCTAAGTACAAAGGGGAATGAGCACATTAAAAAAAATGCATTTGTGTTATGTTTTTATCCTTTACCCACATTCTGGACCAAAGCATTTAACCACCCCCCCCCCAAAAAAAAAGAAAAGCATTTCCTTTCTTAAAGCTATACTATAGTAACATAATCTTGAGTGTGGCCCTAAAAAGGTAAATAGGTGGATCCACATCATTGTAAAACAGGACAGCCTCGACCAATTCCTCAAATTGACATCTCTTCAAAAGAAAGAGACAAGAATACAGGACTCTTATGGGAACCAAAGGGACCATGCTACTGTGATTCAATAAGACTTTCATCTCCAACTTCAAAAGGCTCCATTAATTTCCTAACCATCTATCTAGGTTTTAGGGAGAAGGAAATGGAGAGTTTTGAATATGAATTTTCTGCCCCTACCTATTGCTCTCAGTGACAACAGAGACAGAAATAAACACTCTTTCAGAAGACTTAGAAGAAACTCTCCGTGCCAACAGAATGGAGTGGGGAAATGTTAGAGTTTACACCGTGACAGGAATATGAATGTGAGATATCTCTGAATCAAGGCTATTGGACAGTCCCTGCGCCTCTGTTTTCTGTGATGTGTGAATAGCAATATTAGATCATGTCCTCTGCATCCCATTTGTAAAATTTCTTGCCCACGAATCTGGTTGATTTTTAAGTAATTTATATGTGTAATATATTTGCTTGTAAAATACAAAATTGATGACTTGCCTTCAATTTATCACTCTTCTTTATGGTCATAGTCAGCCTAATCAACTGACCACCCAGCAGTGTATAAAACACATTTCCCAAGTCCTTAGCCCTGGGCCTAATGAGTTCTAGAAGCTGGAAGAGCTAAGGTGAGAAACTGAAAGCCCCTGGTTCACTCTACAGTTTTGGCCAATGGGCTTTTTCTATTTAGGTCTGTGAGTGATTATCTAAGTAAAATGGAATTCCAAGATAATAGAGCTAATTTTTGTAATATATAGTTAGAATTTTGCCCTGCTCCTGGGAAACCATGCCTAAAATAGATACCAGTGGTCCAAAGATGTTAAAGAAAAGGCAATAATGTTGAGATTGTTCAGAGTGTGATCCCAGGCCCACCTGCATCACAATCACAATCAGAGGGAATATTAAACCTACAGATTCCTGGGTTCTACCCCAGACCTGCTGAATCAGAATCTATAGATTGGAGCCCAGGGACCTGCATGATGATAAGCTCCACCAAGTGATTTTAATGCTAACCAACATTTGAGAATCACTACCTTAATGCAAACTCATCCCCACAGTAAGAAACAACTCGTAAGTATGCACAGCATTCTAGCATGGAATCTCATCAGTGGGACCTCCAGATCTCAATCAACCAACTAAAAACTATTTTATTGCCCAAATACATACATGATCCTCTCAGTGAACCTTAGTTTCCTTTCTCTAAAACAAATATAATAATACCACCTACCTCTTACGGGCTGCAGAGAAAATTAAATGATATACATGTACAGTGCTTTACACACTGCCTAGCACACGATAAATCATTCAATACATTTTAGTAATTCTAATAAGAAAATATTCAAGCTCCTTAGTGAAACTTTTCCAATTTGTAGGTACCCATATTATTTCATTTCCTGCCACACATCCTACATAATAATTTATACTCCAGACAAACAAAACCAATTGGAGTTTCCTCATATACTATGCTACTTTTTATCTCCACACTTGCTTATGCTCCTTCTTTAGCCTGGATGCAGCTCCTTGACTTAGAAAGCTCATACTTGATCTTTAAGGCCTAAATCATTGGCAAAGTCTCTAGGAAGCATTTATTAGACCTCTAAGACAAAGTTAGGAGGCTCTCTTCTTGGTGCTCTCAGCACTCTTTACCTCTTTATACCTGTCTTTTCCCTATTAGAGAACAAACTTTTTAAAGTCATGGACAATGGGTATTTGCAGTCATTTCTCTAGATATTCCTTTTGTTGCCAGTAATTTTAAAACATACAGAGTCTAAATCTCTTTGTAAGTCATTCAGAACTTGCTTTATGCATCTGGGTGCTCCTGTATTGGGTGCGTATATATTTAGGATCATTAGCTCTTCTTGTTGCATTGATCCTTTAACAGTTACATAATGCCCTTCTTTGTCTCTTTTGATCTTTGTTGGTTTAAAGTCTATTTTATCAGAGACTGGGATTGCAATTCCCGTTTTTTTTTTTTTTCTCTCTCCATATGCTTGGTAAATCTTCCTCCATCCCTTTATTTTGAGCCTATGTGTGTCCTTGCATGTGAGATGGGTTTCCTGGATATAACACACTGATGGGTTTTGACTTTTTATCCAATTTGCCAGTCAGTATCTTTTGATTGGGACATTTAGCCCATTTACATGTAAGGTTAATGTTGTTATGTGTGAGTTTGATCCTGCCATTTTGATGCTAGCTGGTTGTTTTGCCCATTAGTTGACACAGTTTCTTCATTGTGTTGATGCTCTTTACCATTTGGTACATTTTTGGAGTGGCTGGTACTGGTTGTTCCTTTCCGTGTTTAGTGTTTCTTTCAGGAGCTCTTGTAAGGCAGGTCTGGTGGTGATGAAATATCTCAGCAATTGCTTGCTCATAAAGGATTTTATTTTTCCTTCACTTACGAAACTTAGTTTGGCTGCACATGAAATTCTAGGTTAAAAGGTCTTTTATTTAAGGATGTTGAGTATTGGCCCCCACTCTATTCTGGCTTGTAGGGTTTCTGCTGAGAGATCCGCTGTGAGTCTGATGGGCTTCCCTTTGTGAGTAACCTGACTTTTCTCTCTGGCTGCTCTTAGCATTTTTTCCTTCATTTCAACCCTGGTGAATCTGAATATTATGTGCCTCGGGGTTGCTCTTCTTGAGGAACATCCTTGTGGTGTTCTCTGTATTTCCTGGACTTGAATATTGGCCTGCCTTTCTAGATTGGGGATGTTCTCCTGAATAATATCCTGAAGAGTGTTTTCCAGCTTGGATTCATTCTCTCCATCATATTCAGGTACACCTATTAGATGTAGGTTAGGTCTTTTCACATAATCCCACATTTCTTGGAGGCTTTGTTCATTTCTTTTTACTCTTCTTTCTCTAATCTTGCCTTTTCATTTTATTTCATTGAGTTGATCTTCAATGTCTGATATCCTTTCTTGTGCTCAGTTGATTCAGCTATTGAAACTTGTGTATGCTTCACGAAGTTCTCGTGCTGTGTTTTTCAGCTCCATCAATTCATTTATATTCTTTTCTAAGCTGTTTATTCTCATTAGCATTTTATCAAACCTTTTTTCAAGGTTCTTAGCTTCTTTGCATTGGGTTAGAACATGTTCTTTGAGCTCAGAGAAGTTTGTTATTACCCACTTTCTGAAGCCTGTTTCTGTCAATTCATAAGACTCATTCTCCATCCAGCCTTGTTCCCTTGCTAGTGAGGAGTTGTAATCCCTTGGAGGAGGAAAGGCATTCTGCTTTTGGATGTTTGCATCCTTTTTGTGCCAGTTTCTTACCATCTTTGTGGATTTATCAACCTGTGGTCTTTGTAGTTGGTGACTTTTGGTGTCTCTGAGTGCATGTCCTTATTGTTGATATTGAAGTTATTTCTTTCTTTTAGTTTTCCTTCTAACAGTCAGCCCCCTCTGCTTTAGGATTTCTGGAGGTCCACGCCAGATCCTGCTTGCCTGGGGATCACCTGCAGCAGTTGCAGAACAGTAAGGGTTGCTGCCAGTTTCTTCTTCTGTTATCTTTGTCCCAGAAAGATATCCACCAGATGTCAGCCTGAGCTCTCCTTTATGAGGTGTCTTTTTGGGTATACAGGGGTTGGGGAGCTGCTTGAGGAGACAGTCTGTCCCTTATAAAGGAGCTCAAGTGCTGAGCTGTGAGTTCCGTTGTTCCACTCAGAGTTGCTGGGCAGATACGTTTAAGTCTGCTGCAACAGAATTTATAACCGCCTTTTTTTCCAAGGTACTCTCTCCTAGGAGAGTGGGGCTTTATTTGTAAGTTCCTGAGGTGCTGCTGCCTTTTTTCAGTGATGCCCTGCCCAGTGAGGAGGTAACCTAGTCACAGTCTGCCAGCAGAGACGTTGCTGAGCTGCCATGGGCTCTTCCCAGCTGCTGTGTGAACTTCCTTGCAGTTTTGTTTATAGAAGTATAGTTAGAACTGCCTCGGTAATGGTGGTCTGCGTCAGTGATGGCAGACTATCTCTATAATGGCAGACTGCCTTGGTAATGGCGGATTGCCTCAGTAATGGTGGATTGCCTCAGTAATGGATAATGGCAGACTACCTCGGTAATGGTGAACTGCCTCAGTAATGGCAGATGCCCTTCTCCCCACAGAGTGGGACCATCCCAGGTCCAGCTGTGCTTGCTGTGAAACTCTCAATCCAGAGCATTACAGATTGCTGGTCTTTGTGGGGATGGGGCCAACCAAGCCAGATCACCTGGCTCCCTGTTTCAGCCCCCTTTTTTTCAGTTGAATAGGAGATTCTGTCTCCCAGACGTTCCAGGTGCCAGTTGAAATGGCGCCGAGATTTGTGTGAGTTTTTGTGCAGAGACCCACTGCACTGGCTGAAACAGCTGTGCTGGAGGCTCGTGGTACTTTTCTGCCCAGGAATCTCCTGGTCTGTGGGAGTTAAAAATTCATTTGGAAATGCGGTGATCACTCACCGTCTGCGTTCTCACTGGGAACTGCACTCCAGAGCTGTTCCTATTCAGCCATCTTGGATCATCTCTCTGGACACACTTTTCAACAAATGATGCTGGGATAATTGGTTAGCCACATGTAGGAGAATGAAACTGGATCCTCATCTCTCACCTTATACCAAAATCAACTCTGGTAGCTCACGCCTGTAATCCCAGCACTTTGGGAGGCTAAGGGTAGGGGGATGGATCACTTGAGGTCAGGAGTTTAAGACTAGCCTGTCCAACATGGCAAAACCCCATCTCTACTAAAAATACAAAAATTACCGAGGTGCAGTGGTGGGCACTGTAATCCCAGCTACTCAGGAGGCTGAGGCAGAAGAATAGCTTGAGCCTGGGAGGAGGTTACATTGATCTAAGATCCCACCACTGCACTCCAGCCTGGGTGACAAACCGAGACTCCATCTTAAAAAAAAAATAATCAACTCAAGATCAATCAAGGATTTAAATCTGAGACCTGAAACTATAAAAGTTCTAGAAGATAACATTGGAAAAATACTTCTAAACATTTGCTTAGGCAAAGACTTCATGACCAAAAACTAAAAAGCAAATGCAATAAAATCAAAGATAAATTGCTGAGACCTAATTAAACTAAAGAGCTTTTGCACAGCAAAAGGAAGAGTCAGCAGAGTAAACAGACATCCCACAGAATGGGAGAAAATCTTCACAATCTATGTATCTTACAAAAGACTAATATCTAGACTCTACAAGGAACTCAAACAAATCAGCACGAAAAAAAAACAAATGATCCCATCAAAAGGTGGGCTAAGGACATAAATAGACAATTCTCAAAAGAAGATATGCAAATGGCCAATAATCATATGAAAAAATGCTCAACATCACTAATGATCAGGAAAATGGAAATCAAAACCACAATGCAATACCACCTTACTCTTGCAAAAATGGCCATAATCAAAAAATTAAAAAACAGTAGATGTTGGCATGGATGTGGTGAACAGGGAACACTTCTACACTGCTGGTGGGAATGTAAACTAGTACAATCACTATAGAAAACAGTGTGGAGATTCCTTAGAGAACTAAAAGTAGAACTACTATTTGATCCAGGAATCCCACTACTGGGTATCTACCCAAAGGGAAAGAAGTCATTATGCGAAGAAGATACTTGCACATGCATGATTATAGCAGCACAATTTGCAAATGCAAAAGCGTGGAACAAACCCAAATGCCCATCTATCAACAAATGGGTGAAGAAACTGTGGTTGTTCTGCACATGTATCCCAGAATTAAAGTATAATTAAAAACACACACACACACAGAGAGACATGCCCACCAGTGCCATAACACGTTACCATTGCTGTGGCAACACCCAGAACTTACTATCCCTTTTCTAGAAATTTCTTTCTAGAAAATTAGAAGTTAGAAAATTAGAAATTACATGTCCCTTAACTTGCATGTAATTAAAAGTGGGGGGACCAGGTGCAGTGGTTCATGCCTGTAATCCCAGCACTTTGGGAGGCCAAGGTGGGCAGATCACCTGAAGTCAGGAGTTTGAGACCAGCCTGGCCAACATGGTGAAACCCCATCTTAAAAAATAAATAATAAAATAAAAGTTGGTATAAATATGAATGCAGAACTGACCCTGAGTTGCCACCCTAGGCATACTACCTATGGGTTTGCCCTGCTTTTCAAGGAGCAGTACCTCTGCTGCTGCTGTACACTGCTACTTCAATAAAAGTTGCTGTCTAACCCCAAAAAAAGAAAAGAAAAAGAAACTGTGGTATAACAGAATACTACTTGTCCATAAAAAGGAATGTGTTAATGACATTCACAGCAACCTGGATAAGATTGGAGTCTATTATTCTAAGTGAAGTAAGTCTGGAATGGACAACCAAACATTGTATGTTCTCACTCATAAGTGGGAGCTAAGCTATGAGGATACAAAGGCATAAAAATGACACAATGGACTTTGGGGACTCAGGCAGAAATGATGGGAAGACAGTGAGGGATAAAACACTGCAAACAGGGTGCAGTGTATACTCCTCAGGTGATAGGTGCACCAGAATCTCACAAATCACCACTAAAGAATTCACTCATGTAATCAAACACCACCTGTTCCCCAATAAGCTATGGAAATTTAAAAAAATAAAGTACCTATGAAGGCTGAATACACACAGAAGATAGGCAGACATATAAAAACTGCCAGGAATGTGGTACATAAAAAAAAAAAATGGAGAAGAGGAAAATCTCAAGCGTGTAGCATTAAATGATCTGATTTATAATTGAAGTTCCCCTATATGCTCTAAGATTTTGATCTCATTTCATAGTGGTATTGTTGTAATTCTGGAGGTCCCTAATCTACAAAAGCTTTCCTGACAAGGAAGGATCTGTCCAATTTAACTCTGTATAGTGTAGACATATACTAGATTCTCAAATAATGGAGATGGAAAATATGACAAAGACAAAATGTTTATCCAAATGCTGGGGGAAGCACATTTCTAAGGAGCCCCACAAGGCCAGAGGTAGGAGATTGTGACATAATATTTGAATCTTTGCAACAATAAAGTCTTCCATACATCCATCAAACAAATATTTATTTTGTACCTCCTTTGTGCAGTCACTGCATTAGAAAACAACCATACAGTCCCTACCCTCGAGAATGGTGTAGCAGAGATACAAGTTACTTGGCAGATAGAATACAGTGTAATCAGTACTCTGTACAGTGATAGATGAAAGGAAGTGTTGGGTGCTATGGGAGTAGAAAAGAAAGACCCCAACCCAGCTTGGGAACTCAGAATAGGTTTTTTGGAAAAGATTCATTGAACATCCACTGTTTGCCAGACCCTGTACTAGATGCTGGAGTTAACAGAGATGCCTGAGACACTTATTCCTATTCTAGAAACTCTCTATGAGCTTTGGGGGACACAAGAGAGACACATCCACCAAATAACTGTAAGGCAGCGGAAAATGTGCTGAACAGAACATGTGCTATAGGAGCACAAAGGAAGGAGCTGCTGTCTCTGAATGTTGCCCAGCCTATCTCTCCTAACTCAACTCCATTTATTCTACAACTACAACAGAACAAGTGGCTTCATGTGGCAATGCCCCAACATGCCCAGGATGAGGACTATCTCTTCCCAAGGCTTCCTAGAGATGAAGCTACGCAGTCTCAGAAGGAAACTGCAGTGACTCCTGAGTTCCCGTTCATCTCAGTGGTGTTGGACTTCAACATTCCCCTTGGAATGCCACTCCCTAAGGAATCTAATTCACACCGTTAAGCTCCAAATGCTTTTTCCTTTTCCTTCAAAACTGGGCTATTTGTTCTTCATTTAGCAAACCAAGTTTATGGTTAAGGGTCTAAAATAATTAGTTCCGCTTATTGTATCTTATAGCTCATAGACAAATATAAAAATAAAAAAATAATAATAAAATCTCAAAAAGTCTCATTGTGTGAATAGTACTGATTACCTGTTGGACTAGTCTCTGGGGGACTCAATGGTGCCTTCTACTGGACGTGAAGAAGACTCTTGAATTTAGAGCCAGAAAGCCAGAGAGCCAGAGAGCTTGAAGGAGTCAGAAATCTAGAATTTACTCCAACTCCTTAATTTTACAGATGAGCAAACTGAGGAAAAAAGAACTGCTCAAGACCCAACAGGTAGTTAATGAGAGGGCTGGAACTGTAACACAGGCTTCTTAACTACTTTTGAAAACATAGTAATCAGGCCAGTATAGGAGTAGCAGGCCCATTAAGGCAGTAAAAGATCTACTAAGAGAAAGAAAATTGAGAGCTCTAAGATCCAGCTTCCCCCTCCAACACTCCTAGCCCACATGGAAATTCTCCCCACATTGCTAACTCTGAAAAATAAATGGGTTAGATTTCATTAAAGGAACTTTCAGATTTCCTTACATTCCTCCTTTATCTCCTCCCTCCTACCCCCCTCCCACTTGCTACCAAATTTACAACCACCAATACCTCCAGCTTGGAGGAAAAACAAAACAACGGCATGCAATTGCTCTCTTTGGGAGCAACCCTATTTATTTACACTATAACATGGCATATAAGGAACAAGACAGGCCCCAAAGTTAAGAGAAGCAGTCCTTCTTTTAGGACTATCCTCCCTGTTGTATTGACCATATAGCAGCAAATGTACACTGATGCACTGAGTTCTTCCAGAGAAATTAACAAGTATAACTCCCAAGTGTTTCTCTTACTTCAGAGAGGCAGTGTCACACAATGGAATGAATAGGGAAATGTTGGCTCATCCTGGACAGCAGTGGGGGAGAAGTAAAAGGCACCCTATGGGCAACGGATAGCTCTTGCAGTGGGCAAACAAAACAGTGTGGTGATGAGGAATAGCCTGATCCTCCTTCTGTGAGCCCCAGCCACTCTTTGGAGGTTGTCAGAAAATGGACAGAAGAAACTAGAGGAGAATTTCAGACCTGAAAAATAAAAAGGCAGGACCATTGCATCTTCAATACTTCTTATCTCTCCTTTTTCAGTCCCTGAAATAAAAAATGCCTGGGCCTGGATACCTAGAATTATATTTCTAAGACATGGAACAATTGCCGCATTGAAATGATGGAGCCCCAGAGAAATCTAAACAGATAAATTCTGTCAAACATGGCTTTAAAACCAACAGTTATCACTAGTCAAACCTTCAAAAAAAAGCTTTGCAAGAATTCCAGTTGAGTATTGCTCTTATCTCAAGAGTTACACATTCAACCAGAAAAGAATTACGTGTCTCTTATTGATACCCCTGTTCTACTTCCAAATTCAGCCAGTATCAAACAAGGGAAAAGATGAGAGGGTAGGGAGCAATGAGAGAATAATTTGTGTCCACAAAACCAAGGTCATATAGGACCCTTTAGGACACAATTAACATAGATGCTTTTTCTTTGAAGCTCAAATTGCACTTGGGATTATTTTTCACCCAGATGAGAGAAAATGGTTTTGAAAGTGCTAAGCTTAATTGATTTGCAGCCACATCAACTCAGACCCCAGAGACTCCAATTATATATCCCATCATACCCAGGGCCTGCAGGAAGTGGACTTTCCCCTGAGATTGGTAGATGGACTTCACAGTCAAGTGTTATGATTAATCCAAAGTTCTTTTTTCAACACAGATGAAGGACATCACAGTTCTCTTATCCTTATTCAGGCTTAAAAGGCTATTAGAAATGTGACACAGCAGCCTTATGACAGCAAAAGTGAGTGGAATTCCAGAAAAGTCAATTGAGTTGATGAAATGCTTTGTTGTTTGAGCTTATTTATGCCAGTATGCTAATGCAGCAAAAGATGGGAGGTCATATTTTCTCTTCTACAGGCTAGAAGTTAATGATGTTGAAGCACCAAACATAGGCTCAGATACACCAAGCATTTACACAATGTTGTGTATCAATTTTTAGGAGCCTGGAAAGCTATAAGTACTCTCAAGTGCTTTCAAGCACATTAGTCCTGCTTTACACAAAGCATAATAAGCCTGGTTGATGGTAGAGAAATAATAACGTTGTTAATCCAAGCAGCTTAGAGTTGAGTCATCTACTCCAACAATCCAGATTGATTTAATGGCCGTTGGACAGTATGACTCATTCTGTTTCCTGGAGGGCTAATGGACAATCACCATCTCATTTAGGCCCCATTCACACTCATTTTTGATTTTGCATGAACAAAACAGGCCAATGGTTTCCTGTGATGCAGCCTGAAATACTGGCCTTAAGTGATTGTGCCTCAGTGGGAAGAATTCAGCTATTATGCAAAACTCAGAGCTATACACCTTTTCTTCCTGAATTTATTGTCTCTCTTTGGTAATTGATAATACCTAGAGAAGATGGTAAAGATGAGGTCAGTGTCAATCAAGGAAAAAATCCAAATCATAGGACAATTTAAAAGAAACACAGTTTTATGACTCTCAAATAAAAACAACTCAAACTGGACTCAAACTGCTTTAAGGAAGTATTGTCCCAGAATGTCCCTGAGAGACCTATTTAATTAATAATTAGGAATTATTTGTAATGGGTAAGTCAATTACAAATTAAAGGGGAGCTTCTAAACTAAAATAGTTTAAAGATGTAAAGGCAGCAAACAGTCCTATGTAAAACCAAGATTAAAATTCCAATGAAGTAAAGCTTTGTTAATATTGGCAAAAATGGTAATAAATGTTGAAGTTGGATGATGGGTGCATGGAGGTTCATTATACTATTCTATTTCTGTGTATGTTTAACTGTTTCCATAATAGTTCTTTTTGAAGACCTTTGATGAACAAAGGTTACTTTTAGGTCAGCCCTCTGAATTATGGCAAATTTGAAATTACTAGCATTCATATTAGAGCTTGGACTCTATTAAAAAATTTTTAGCAAAGCTCCCAGATCCTTGAACTTCACCGTCCCAAACTCAGCCTGTCTATATTCAAGCTACAGGCAAGGGTAATTGGGATCCTACAGAGCCATACCTTGTTCTCCTCCTAGTGAAAATATCAAGGGAAGCATGGCAGAAGGGAAAAGAAAAGATGAAAGTGCTAAGTAAAAGGCACTGAAAAATATTATTGAATATTTTTAGAATAAAAATTATTATTCACTTAGAATAATAGACTCCAATCTTATCCAGGTTGCTGTGAATGTCATTAACACATTCCTTTTTATGGACAAGTAGTATTCTGTTATATATACCACAGTGCCAATAATCTCCTAGGCCAGGAGATGAAGGGCAAGCTTCGAAAGCCAAAGCCTGTTTTGATGGCATCACCTGCTGTCCATTTTCCACTTTCAGAGAGATTTGTTATGGAGAGAAATTATCCTACATTCTCTCTCTTGCTTCTATTCTATCAACCACCATAATAAGTAGGCCACTTTCTCCTGGCCAGAATAAGCTCAGCTAGATGGAGAACCCATGGGGAACTATGCCTTCAGTCCATTGCTTTACACTAATGAGGGAAAGGCTTTTCAAGCTCTGGAGTGTCTTGCACACTGGGACCATTCTTAGTCAAGCACATTTCTTATCTGCCATTGTTCCACTAAACATATTCTTGAAGTAGCTGGGAGGGGCTAGGCAGTGATGCTTGGAAACTCCATGTATAAATTTTTCGTTTTACCAAGAGACTATTTCCAGGCAAGAAGCAATAACTCCTATAAGCAAACTTCACTCTTCCCATGACAAAGTAAACTAAATTCAAGAACGAAGGTATCCTACACAGTGAATTCTATACACGTCACAGTATAGTAGGCTTTTTCAAGACTTCTGAACTGTAAAAACAAAAACAAACAAACAAAGAGAAGAAAATACTGAATAAACTGCTGCAGTTAATCCAGTTTGCAATAACTGGCACACTCACAGATAAACCCTTGCCTCCATTAAGACAGCTAGGCCTAGCAACAACCTAAATATTAAACTACAAGGTATTGCAGATAAGCGTCAGAGGCCATGGAGGAATACTGTAGGTAAAAAGAGAAACATTTCCAACCATCGCAAACTATGGTCCTACCATAATATAATGGGATTCTATGATCCTGTCTTGTTTGATTTCTATTCTTATTCCCATTGGATGAATTTTCTTCCCTTCAGGCAAAGAGAAATCTAAAGCTGAAAGACTCAGGGTGATTGAACTGACCTTAAGATTCATTTGGAAAATGGTCTTAAAAGAATCCTTAGTTGTGCATTGTGCCAAATTACTTTTCACAATGTTTGGTAAATATTTTTGAGACTTATTATGTGCTACTCACTCAAAAAAAATTACATTCTCAGCAAACTGACACAAGAGCAGAAAATCAAACACCGTATATTCTCACTCATAGGCGGGTGTTGAACAATGAGAACACATGGACACAGGGAGGGGAGCACTACACACTGGGGTCCGTTGGGGGGAAATGGAGGAGGGGCGGGGGTGGGGAGGTGGGAAGAGATAGCATGGGGAGAAATGACAGATACGGGTGAGGGGACAGAAGGCAGCAAACCACACTGCCATGTGTGTACCTATGCAACAATCTTGCATGTTCATCACATGTACCCCAAAACCTAAAATGCAATAAAAAAAAAAGAGAAAAATAAATTACTATGTGGCAGGTTCTCTGCTAGGCACTGGAGAAATGATGCTTTAACATTTTCAAAGATGCTCTCAGCTGTAAGTACATTTTACTCTCTGATATAAATAATGTAGGAATTATCACTGACCACATTTTACAGGTAGGGAAATTGAGACTTGGAAATGGAAAGACTTGCCCAAGGTAACACAGCAACATAATAGTGGATTCTGAATTTGAACCCTGCTCTTCTAAAACCGAACTGATTTTAGTTTCAATTATACAGCACTGTACTACTCAAAGGCCAGGCACAGTGCTTCACAGTGGGATACATGTTAGGATATATTAAGTCATTCACATGACCCTAAATAGTTCGCATTCTGGCTATGAATTCAAAACAATAAGCTTTATTGCTGGTTTTCAGTTTGTGAAATTTTATTAAGCTGTATACTTAAAATACCCATATTCCCCTGTATATATGTATATTATACTTCAACAAAAGGTTTTTTAAATCCTTCTTTTCTCACCATCCTGAAAATGTGCTTTCCTGTATGGACTAATCTTCAGGGCTTATGGGCACCATGCATTCCACCTTTATGCCCTGGTGTCAAAGAGGTGCGGTTATTTATCCTCACACCTTCATGGAGTTCTCCTTGAATTGCTGCCTATTGCCTTAAATTTTTCTCCTATGTGGCCACTATAGGGTCAGCAAATACCTAAAGCTTTTGCTGTCCTCTCTGACCCTGAGCCAAAATGGAAAGGGTATTCCAACTGATTCCCTGTAGCGTAGACCTCATCCCCATCCCACCATGCAAACTGCAATTCACTTTAATGACCACCTAGTGATCAGAGTCAGCCATTTCAAGTATTTTTTTTCCTTTTCAAGCCACAATCGCTGATTAAACAACCCTGTTTAGAGTCTTCCCAATTGACCAGAGCAATCCATGGTAGTCAAAACTAGCTTTTCATACAACACCACAATATAAGGGAAAACATTGTGGTCATTTAACTGAACTACAATTTGTGAAGGAGAAGATAAGGGGGAAAATCTAACCATCCTTTATTATTTGGCTCAGGCAAAGACCCTCTGATCACCACCAATAACTTATCTGTCTTACTGTTGGCACAGAGCTGTGCTCAGACACTTTCAACACTATACCCATAGCAGTTACTCTTTCCAACTGAGCTTAGACACAAACTCATGTTCTTCAACACCAGGCCTCCAATAGCTAATACCAATAAATCAGAGGTGTCACATGAATTAAAATCCATTTCCCATTCCTGTTTTAGACTTCCTTCCCAGGTTTTTTTATCCACATGATCTCTTTCTTATGGAACATATTTTTTGTCAGGGTAATAAAGAGAAAACATGTATCACTAACATTTTTCAACAGATGGATAAACCAACACCCAAAGAATGAAGCAATATTCTCAAAAGCACCTTGATAATTAGAATTTGACAGTATTTTGTCACTGACACAACAATAATAAAGTTGTCTAGATTCTAGATATTAGTCCTTTGTCAGATGGATAAATTGTGAAGATTTTATCTCACTCTGTGGGTTGTCTGTTTACTCTGCTGACAGTTCCTTTTGCTGTGCAAAAGCTCTTTAGCTTAATTAGGTCCAAGCTATTTATCTTTGTTTTTATTACATTTGCTTTTGGGTTCTTGGTCATGTAATCCTTGCCTGAGTCAATGTCTAGAAGGGCGTTTCCTACAATAAACTCAAACCAATCAGTAAGAAAAAGAAATCTCATCAAAAAGTGGGCTAAGGACATGAATCGACAATTCTCAAAAGAGGATATACAAATAATCATATGAAAAAATGCTCAGCATCACTAATGATCAGGGAAATGGAAATCAAAACCACAATGTGACACCATCTTACTCCTGCAAGAATGGCCATAATCAAACCATCAAAAAACAGTAGATGCTGGCGTGGATGTGGTGAACAGGAAACACTTCTACACTGCTGGTGGGAATGTAAACTAGTACAGCCACTGTGGAAAACAGTGTGGAGATTCCTTAAAGAACCAAGAGTAGAACTACTATTTGATCCATAATCTCACTACTGGGTATCCACCCAGAAGAAAAGAAATCATTATTTGAAACAGACACTTATACACACATGTTTATGGCAGCACAATTCACAATTGCAAAATTGTGGAACCAACCTAAATGCCCATCAATCAACAAGTGGATAAAGAAAATGTGGTGTGTGTGTGTGTGTGTGTGTACACAAGTATATACATATATATATATATATATATATATACACATATATATACACATATACATACAAGTGGTATTCAGTCACATGAGTAAATTCTTTAGTAGTTACTTGTGAGATTTTGGTGCACCCATCACAGTGTACACTGCATTTTTCTCTCTCCCCGCAACTCTTCTTCCCAAATCCCCAAAGTCCATTATATCATTCTTCTGCCTTTGCATCCTCATAGCTTAGCTCCCACACATCAGGGAGAACATACAACTTTTGGCTTTCCATCTCTGAGTTACTTTACTTAGAATAATACTCTCTACTCTCATTCAGGTCACTGCAAATGCTGTTAATTCATTCCTTTTTATGGCTGCATAGTATTCCATTGTGTGTGCATTTGCAGTCTCTCAGACCACAGGGCAATCAAATTAGAACTCAGAATTAAGAAACTAACTCAGAACTGCACACCTTCATGGAAACTGAACAACTGGCTCCTAAATGTCGACTGGATAAACAATGAAATAAAAGCAGAGACAAAGATGTTCTCTGAAACTAACAAGAACGAAGACACAATATACCAGAATCATGGGAAACATTTGAAGAAGTGTCTAGAGGGAAATCGGAAATTTATAGCAATAAATGCCCACATGAGAAGTGAAGAGAGATATAAAATCAACACCCTATCATCAAAATTGAATGAGCTAGAGGAATAAGATTTAAAAAAAAAACTCAAAAGCTATCAGAAGACAAGAAATATCTAAGATCAGAGCATAACTGAAGGAGAGAGACACAAAAAAAAACCCTGCAAAAAAATCAATAAATCCAGGAGCTGTTGTTTTTTTTTGAAAAGATCAACAAAATAGACAGACAAAATAGACATTAGCAAAATAGACATTAACCTGCTAGCCAGGTTAATAAAAAAGAAAAGAGAGAAGAATGAAATCGATGCAATAAAAAACAATAAAGGGGATATCATCACAGATTCCACAGAAATACAAACTATGATCAGAGATTATCACAAACAACTCTATGGACATAAACTAGTAAACCTGGAAGAAATGGATAAATTCCCGGACACTTGCATCTTCCCAAGCCTAAACCAGGAAGAAGTCAAAACCCTGAATAGACCAATAACAAGGTCTGAAGTTGAGGCAGCAATTAATAGCCCACCCAAAAAAGCCCAGGTCCAGACAGATTCATAGCTAAGTTCTACCAGATGTACAAAGAGGAGCTGGTACCATTCCTTCTGAAACTCTTCCAAACAACACAAAAAGAGAGAATCCTTCCCAAATCATTTCATGAGACCAACATCATCCTGATACCAAAACCAAGCAGAGACACAACAACAACAACAAAAAAAAAACTGCAGGCCAATATCCATGATGAACATAGATGCAAAAATCTTCAATAAAATACTGGCAAACCAATTGCAACAGCACATCAAAAAGCTTATCCATCACAATCAAGTAGGCTTCATTCCGGAGATGCAAGGCTGGTTCAACATATGCAAGTCTATAAATGTAATCCACCACAAAAACAGAACCAAAGACAAAAACCACATGATTATCTCAATAGATGAATTTGGTCAAAGGCCTTCTCTGCAACAGCTAAAAACTATCAATAAACTAGGTATCAAAGGAACATAACTCAAAACGATAAAAGCCATTTACTACAAACCTACAGCTAATATCATACTGAATGGGCAAAAACTGGAAACATTCCCTTTGAAATCTGGCACTAGACAAGGACGCCCTCTCTCACCACTTCTATTCAATATAGTATTGGAAGTTCTAGCCAAAGAAATTAGGGAAGAAAAAAAATAAAGGTATTCGATTAGGAAGAGGAAGTCAAATTGTCTCTATTTGCAGATGACATGATTGTATATTTAGAAGACCCCATCGTCTCAGCCCAAAATCTCCTTAAACTGATAAGCAACTTCAACAAAGTCTCAGGATACAAAATCAATGTGCAGAAATCACAAGCATTTCTATACACCAATTACAGACTAACAGAAAGTCAAATCATGAGCGAACTCCCATTCACAATTGCTACAAAGAGAATAAAATACCTAGGAATACAACTAACAAAGGATGTAAAGGACCTCTTCAAGGAGAACTACAAACCACTGCTCAAGGAAATAAGAGAGGACACAAACAGATGGAAAAACATTCCATGCTCATGGTTAGGAACAGTCAATATCGTGAAAATGGCCATACTGCCCAAAGTAATTTATAGATTCAACCCTATCCCCATCAAGCTACCAATGACCTTCTTCACAGAACTGGAAAAAAACACCTTTAACTTCATATGGAACTAAAAGAGAGCCTGCACAGCCAAGACAATCCTAGGCAAAAAGAACAAAGCCGGAGGCATCACGCTACCTGATTTCAAGCTATCCTACAAGGCTACAGTAATCAAAACAACATGGTACTGGTACCAAAACAGAGATTTAGACCAATGGAACAGAACAGAGGCCTTGGAGGCAATTCTGCACATCTATAACCATCTAATCTTCGACAAACCTGACAAAAACAAGCAATGGGGAAAGGATTCCCTGTTTAATAAATGGTATTGGAAAAATTGGCTAGCAGTGTGCAGAAAGTAGAAACTGGACCCCTTCCTGACACCTTACACTAAAATTAACTCGAGATGGGTTAATGACTTAAACATAAGACCTAACGCCATAAAAACCCTGGAAGAAAACCTAGGCAAAATCATTCAGGACATAGGCATAGGCAAGGACTTCATGACTAAAACACCAAAAGCATTGGCAGCAAAAGCCAAAATAGACAAATGGGACCTAATTAAACTCCAGAGCTTCTGCACAGCAAAAGAAACAATCATTAGAGTGAACTGGCAATCAACAGAATAGGAAAAATTTTTGCAATCCACCCATCTGACAAAGGGCTAATATCCAGAATCTACAAAGAACTAAAACAGATTTACAAGAGAAAAACAAATAAACCCATCCAAAAGTGAGTGAAAGATATGAACAGACACTTTTCAAAAGAAGACATATATGAGGACAACAAACATATGAAAAACTGCTCATCATCCCTGATTATTAGAGAAATGCAAATCAAACCACATTGAGATACCACTTCATGCCAGTTAGAATGGTGATCATTAAAAAATCTGGAGACAACAGATGCTGGAGAGGATGTGGAGAAATAGGAACACTTTTACACTGTTGGTGGGAGTGTAAACTAGTTCAACCATTGTTGAAGACAGTGTGGCACTTCCTCAAGGACCTAGAAATAGAAAATGCATTTGACCCAGCAATCCCATTACTGGGTATATACCCAAAGGATTATAAATCATTGTATTATAAAGACACATGCACACGTATGTTCATTGTGGCACTGTTTACAATAGCAAAGACCTGGAACCAACACAAATGCCCATCAATGATAGACTGGACAAGGAAAATATGGCACATATACACCATGGAATACTATGCAGCCACAAAAAATGATGAGTTCATGTCCTTTGTAGGGACATAGATGAATCTGGAAACCATCATTCTCAGCAAACTGACAAACGAACAGAAACTCAAACACCACATGTTCTCACTCATAGGCGGGTGTTGAACAATGAGAACACATGGACACAGTGGGGGAGCATGACACACAGGGGTCTGTTGGGAGGGTCAAGGGAGTGACAGCAGGGAGGTGGGGAGGTCGGGAAAGGATAACAGGGAGAAATGCCAGAAGTAGGTGTCGGGGGGATGGACGCAGCAAACCACATTGCCGTGTGTGTACCTATGCAACAATCCTGCATGATCTGCACATGTACCCCAGAACGTAAAGTACAATTAAAAAAAAGAAAAGAGGGCCGGGCGCGGTGGCTCAAGCCTGTAATCCCAGCACTTTGGGAGGCCGAGGTGGGTGGATCACGAGGTCAAGAGATCGAGACCATCCTGGTCAACATGGTGAAACCCCGTCTCTACTAAAAATACAGAAAATTAGCTGGGCATGATGGCATGTGCCTGTAATCCCAGCTACTCAGGAGGCTGAGGCAGGAGAATTGCCTGAACCCAGGAGGCGGAGGTTGCGGTAAGCCGAGATCATGCCATTGCACTCCAGCCTGGGTAACAAGAGCGAAACTCCGTCTCAAAAAAAAAAAGAAAGAAAAGAAAAAAATCATGTCCTTTGCAGGGACATAGACGGAGCTGGAGGCCATTATCTTTAGCAATCTAAACAGGAACAGAAAACCAAATACTGCATGTTCTCACTCATAAGTGATAGCTGAACAATCAGAACACATGGACACAAGGAGGGGAACAACACATACTGAGGCCTCTTGTGGGGTTTGGGAAAGGGGAGGGAGAGCATCGGGATAAATAGCTAATGCAAGCAGGACTTAATACCTAGGTGATGGGTTGATAGATACACTAAACTTATAAGTGGGAGCTAAATGATGAGAAAACACAGACACATAAAGGAGAACACCACACACTGGGGCCTATCAGAGGGTGGAGGATGGGAAGAGGGAGAGGGTGAAGAGAAATAACTAATGGGTACTAGGCTTAATACCTGAGTGATGAAATAATCTGTACAATAAACCCGCATGACACAAGTTTACCTATGTAACAAACCTACACATGTACCCTGAACCTAAAAGTTTTAAAAAAAGAAAAAGATAAAGAAGTTTATTTCATGACCCTAGGAAATGTACCTCTTCTAGGGAAGAAGAAGGTCTAGTAAAAGGCCTATGATCCTGAGAGTTATTAATGCTGTCCTGACTTTGAAAAATTATCACCTGATTAGACTACTTTACCGAGCTCCTGACCACTTTCCCAGCCTCCAAACTCCCCATTCCAGTTCATCTTCCACAATGCCACAAGAGTTAATTTCTAGAAAGAGAGAGAGAGAGAGAGAGAGAGAGAGAGAGAGAGAAGAGAGAAGAGAGAAGAGAGAAGAAAGAAAAGAAAGAAAGAAAAAGAAAGAAAGAAAAAGAAAGAAAGAAAAGGAAAGAAAGAAAGAAGGAAGGAAGGAAGGAAGGAAAAGCAACCTGGCTGTGTCATGCTTCTATGAAGTCTTTACTTCCTTCATAATATAGTACAAACCCTCTCAGCATAACACCTAACACTCTACTCTGTTTGGCCCTCATTAGCTTCTCATACAACCATCTCTCATTGCTCCTTCTGAAAGTCTATCCCCTATGCAAACAATGGTCCAACCACCTTTAATTTGTCACCATTCTGTAAATATAGCATATTGTTGATTGTGCTTTTACCTTTGTACATTCTATCTCCTCAACTGACATACAAGTCCCCTCCCTTCCTCTTCTAAAAATTCCTATTTTTCCTTTGAGACTCAATTTAGATGTTACCTCTTCTGTGAAACCCTCCCTATGCTTGCCATAAAGAATTCATCCTTTAAACTTCCATAGCATCCCAGGCATACAATTATCATAGCACTTATGTTACTTACAATAACCACAGTGTATTGCCAGTTTGTCTATCTCCTAAGTTTCTTGAAGGGTAAGTCTGTACTATTTTCATCTCTATATCCCAAACATATAGCCTGGCCCAGAGTGTTACTCAGTAAGTGTTTATTCAGTAAATGAATGAATGAGCTACAATAAGAATTGCTATTTATGATCAACATATAATATATATTGTTAACAAATAAGGCATGGCTTGGCTTCACTGGTCCCCCTATTCTTTATTTGAAGCTTTTATCTAAGGATTGGGGGAATTTATAATTACCAGCTGGAATAAAAAAAAAAAAGGTTGTCCCAACTGTACCTTTCTTTGAGAGCTGTTGATCATTTTGTGGATATAAAGGAAGGAGTTTGACTGCCAACGTCTACTTTTCAGTCTTTTGGCAGCAATGAACTTCTCATTGTACCACTCCACTTCTAATTTTGATTTAAATTTCCTGACATTATAGCCCAGCTCCCAAAATTTAGAATTTATTTTCCCTTTTTCCTCTTAATCCTCTTATTTTCCCCCCAACTTTATCCCTCACCAAGAGCTGATTTTTATTGCATGTATTTAAATAAACTGCTAACCCATTATGCCATTTACACTAGAAGCCTGGTAATAAAGTAGGACCTTCTCCAAGGTCATTCATATACTTGCTGATATCTGGGAAAATGCTGAGAGAAAAATAGGTAGATAACTCAATCTGTCACGTGGATCTAAGGAGAATGTACAAATACCTCATTTCCATAACGATATTGTACTTGGTGTCCCAACATAATGAATGATATGCTATGACTGAAAACTAAACAGAGTCTAATGGTAAATGCATTAATTAGTGACCTGTTTACACTTCTCCTGGGAAGGATGGCCATTTGTTACAGCTGCTGTCATGCAAGAATACTGACTGTGGTTGGGTCTCCAGTCTGGGAATGCATATAAATTTGTGAGATTCTCCCACATTATCATTTGCTGACAGACATTAATGACACTAATGAAAGCAGGAGAGCTTGATTCAGACACACAAATAATTAGAATTGATAATAGATATGTGAACAGGGAACTCATTAATAAATGTTTTAATGATGCAGAGATGAAAGTTAAAAAGGGGGCATCTAGACATATATTTATAGTACCTCCTTTAATCAAAGATAATTATTCTACCTCTTTGATTTATCCATCTTTTAGTTATATACCTAAGAAAGCAGAATACTCATTCTGGTAGAAGAAATACAGAGAAAAGAGAATAGATCCAGCTCTATTCAGTTAATGACAATTATCAATGAGAATAGGGTCTGAAATCAAAAGATCACCAGCTTTTGTCTTAGGAAATGTTTAATGATGGATGTAAATTAAAGGGTTTATTCAGAGGACAAGGAGCATTTACTAATGATGTTCAAACCTAGTTGAAGTCTTCTAGTTTAGAAAAAGATGAGTGTATTAGTATCAATTTGCCTCCCATATCATCATTTCTCAGGTAACAACTCCCTTGACAGATATCCACATTTTAATGAGGAAAATAGTATGTGTTGACAACATTCGGCTAATAATTTACACTTTCATTATCTTTTTTGTCATGATTAAATGGCCAAATCTTTCTATTTCCGGACAAGAAAGGACAACAGAATGGCAGTGTTTTTGGCAAGTCATGCCTATAGTCATTCAGATGTTTGCATATCTATGTAACTGGTTTGACCAATTTGTAGACTGGTTTTATTGGGAACATAACTACAGAGTTCTAAAACAGCTGGTTGGGGCAAATAATTAAAAAAATAAAAACTGGTTGTTCAGTGTACAGGTGATTGACAAAGTCAGTTGCATTATTAAATTAGTCTTTTACTAACTACTTTACTGAAGAAACCCATCAGTTTTAGTGCTCACATCAAAGTTCCTAAATAAATATAATCATATTAAACAGTGAATGACATGTTAGTTCTACCAAGTTGCATCATCAAACTTAGGATACCAGTGATTCCATTGTAAATATTGCTATGTATTCTGAGGACTAAGATAGACAAGTAAATCTCTGCCATCTTTTCAATGGAAACTTAGTCTCTTAAAACTTTAAAATCTGTATAATGCCACATAAGGGCCCTAGAGTGGAGACAGAGGGATTTCATTTTTAAAAGAGTGATTGCCCACTTAGGCTGTTAAGCTTTATTAGGAGTCTGTTTTAATAAGAATCTGGTTTAAATTAAGAGTAAAATGAAACTGTAACACACAAGAGACCTAACACTATCCTTGAGTTTGGTCTCGGAGCTTAAAAGACAGATGGCTTCCCATCGCCCCTCAGAAGCTTTTATGTTTTAGGCACGTTATTTCATCCTGCTAATAATCTGTATCACTGCAATCACATGATCAGTCAGTCCCCCTTCCCCTACAGAGAATACACAGGATGTGAATAGTTTCCAGCTGCCTAATGTTGACTTTGTGGTACAGATACATATTTTTAAATCATAACTGGGACTCTCTCCACCCACAGTCCTGTTGTCTCAGGCCCCAAACGATCACAAGTCAGCAGGTGGTATCTAGAGTTCAGCTGGGACTCAGAACCAGAAGATTCACTTTATATTTTAATTTTTTTTTTTACTCTTGAAATACATAATTTTATTTAGAGACTGTTTCAAAGTAGAAAAAAACCCTGTCAAGAAAGACCAGGTGGAAAATGGGTTCCCAATAAAATGGAATTTTAGGGCAACAAAAGTCTAAAAGGCCACAAAAGAGAAATAGCACCACTGTCATTTGAACAATGGCTGGTTACTTGCATTTTTTGGCATTTTTAATCACTGAATCTGGGTTTTCCTCTGAATTCCACACAGAGCATGCACTACACAACAATTTTATCATAAAACACTTGCTTTCTACACACATTTTAGGACAAGCTACCACCAGAAACAAATCAATACAAATACGGGTCGGGCGCAGTGGCTCACGCCTGTAATCCCAGCACTTTGGGAGGCCGAGGCTGGTGGGTCACGAGGTCAAGAGATCGAGACCATCCTGGTCAACATGGTGAAACCCCGTCTCTACTAAAAATACAAAAAATTAGCTGGGCATGGTGGCACGTGCCTGTAATCCCAGCTACTCAGGAGGCTGAGGCAGGAGAATTGCCTGAACCCAGGAGGCGGAGGTTGCGGTGAGCCGAGATTGCGCCATTGCACTCCAGCCTGGGTAACAAGAGTGAAACTCCGCCTCAAAAAAAAAAAAAAAAAAAAAAAAAACGAATACATCAGGGGCTGAACAACCTCAGTAGTGGGTGAGACACATTTTGCAGAATCCTGCCATAAAAGGAACTGAATAGGCTGTGGGCAAAGCAAAGGAGGAAGAGTTAAGGAATGAAATATTTTAAATATTAATAATTAATTCAGACACGGTACTGTATTTTCTGCAAAAAAAAAATTAACATTTAGTAACACATTAATGAATTTTATCTCCAAAGAGATTAGTGCACTGGCAAAGTATTCGGATTACAGTGGAAGGCTGTGGACAACAGATACCGAAAACACCCCAGCCTTGCAGATCCCGAGGTAATGACAGCCTTCACTAACGACTCCCTTTGCCAGAGGTCCAGAAAGAGCTTGCAGCATGATCATCTACCTGCTGCATTTCCAACTCTAAGCAGCAAACTTCAAGGAGCCAAAGAGGAGTCCCCAATGGGCAAAGGGAGCAGAGAAGAGAAACATGGTAAATATAAACCCAAAAGACAATAAAATGGGATACAATCACCACTGAAATCCCAGAGATGTCGGCAAGTCCCAAAAAGTAGTTGTTAGATTAAAAAACTGGGCACACCTCACTTCCGCAAAAACATAATACATAGAAATTTCGGAGACAACTGGAAAAATAGACAAATGCTCAATGAAAACCAAGCCCTTCAACTCAAATATCTCAGGGCTGAAACACATCCTCTATTATTCAGGCAACGATGCCTCTTGCCTTTTAGCAAGGATGCAACTGGTCAATGACACCAAATGGCTTTACAGGGCAACTTTTTAAATGTTCCTTTTAGACCAAAGCCTGGGCCTGTGAGGATTCAAACAGCCCTGTAAGACCTGTGTCAGCAGGTTCCAAAGGGTCCAAGGTCTCACCCTTCCTTCCCAGACACAATGTCAAATGCAAAATCTCCTGTCATGTACATTTTATATTTTGAAATATGGAAACATATTTTAAATACTCTTAAGGCATTTATTTATTACAACATTCTCTGATTTCACATTAGCTTAAAATTCAATTCAGTCTTTACATTACTCCGCTGAGGTCGCCGCCTCAGCATATGACATACACCTCCTCCAGCACTCAGTGTGACCCGCATCCGCAGTGAGCCCCACGTCAGCCTTTGTTTCCCAGGTGAACCAACTAGATGTTGATACTGCTCTGCTACAAGGTAAAAGCTCCTAACTCAAACTTATTGGAAAAGGAGTGAAACGTCTGCAAAGTGCACTTTAAGAAGAGGTACTTTTTGCTTATGAAAAGAAACCAGTGAGTCCGCTAAGGATAATAAAAGGGAGTATTTTACAGTTAAGCACATGATTTGGAGTGAAGAATTCGGATGTTACTCTGCTGGTCCAGGCTGTTAATACTCTTCTTGCTCCTCCTGTGGGACCCCTTCATCAGGTATCCCAAAGCCTTCATCTGTGGCATACAGAATGTCTACAATCCTCTGCAATACAGGGTCATTTCCCCCTCATTCTCCTGGCAAATCAATTCAATATTCCATAGCTTTCCGAATTAGACGCCCCTCTCTTTCTCCAAGTCTTCAACAGTAAGTTTCAATACGTTGACCTGCTGCATCAACTCAGCTGCCTCGTCATCCCCATTGCCCACACCAGGGTTCTTCTACACCACACCGGGGCCAGCCTGAGGAGCCGCAGCAGTTCTCTGTGTTGAGATGGGCCTCTGGGGAGCTGCACTAATAGAACTGAGAAGTTTCTTCGGTTTATTCAGAGCTGGAGCAACGAGGGAGGGAGCCACTGCAGTTTCTTGACCTTGTCTGGCAGCCACAGGGTCATAGTCTTTCCCATCATAGTTTGCATCAAAAAACTTATTGAACCACTGAACAAATTCAAAATTGTCCTGAAATTTTCCTTTTACTAATTTGTCCACAGGAATTATTTTGTCAACACCCATCCTCTTAAAACCTGCTTGTAGTATTTTGAAGTTCTGGATGTACTCATGTTCTAGCTTAGCTTGGAATTTCACTTTCTTCAAGGCAATGGAGCCAGGAAACAGCATGTCCATAAACTGACAATAGGCAGCCCCCGAGCACAACTGTTCAATCTTTGTCAGATTCAACTGCAGAGACTCATTGATCCAGGCCAGCATGTCATGTCGACTTAGATTATCACTGGTCACTGACGTTGAGTATACGTTCACTGCTATCTTCGGCTCTTGGCAGAACCACGTCCACTGCCTGAGATTCACTTTAGTACATCACCATGGATGAGAGTAAAACTGATGATGTGAGCAAAGGGTAGTTAGACACAACTCTAATTGCCCAGGTGCTTGGCATATATAGAAACAAATTGGTCCCATTTGCAAGAAATTTCACTATTACTAAGTAGCTAGCTGGTAATGGAACAGTTCAGTCCATAGAGCCACAGTGAACATGCCTCACAAATCAAATTTATTCACTTATGTATTACTTCATTAATGTAATAAGTATTTATTGAGTATCTATTATGTGCCAAGCATTATACTGGGCCCTAGGGATACAGCAGTGAACAAGACAGACACGATTTCCAACTTCAAGGGGTTTATTTTGTTTGCACTAGCAGAAGTATAGAGGTTAAACACTCAGCAGCCAGGCTGCCTAGGGTGTAAATTCCGGCTCTTCTGCTTACTAGCTTTGTGACTGTGGCAAATTACTTTCCTCCTCTGAGAGCCTTAGTTTCCCATCTAAAAGATTGTGATAAAAACATTATCTAACTCACTGAGTTAACATGAAAATTAACCAGGTTAATGTCACATGGTAAGTACTACATAAGTGTTGGATATTTTTCTTAGCTATGTTCTGCAATGTCTGCTGATCATTCTGGAAACAGCCGTCCACAATCCTTGAATTACTGCTTCCAAGGTACAGTGTGGCTCCTCTTACCACTCACAATGAAGATTTTCCTAAATCTGAGGTAAAGAAACCAGTATAACTTCAAGACCTACTACCATTAAACTCCAAAAACAAATCTTTGTCATCTCTCAGCCTCAATTACCTCATCTGTAAATGAGAGCTTGTAACTAAATGATCTTGTACTAGTGGTGGTTAAAAACACTGGGTTTGGTGGCCAGGCATGGTAGCTCATGCCTGTAATCCCAGCACTTTGGGAGGCTGAAGTGGGTGGATCACAAGGTCAAGAGATCGAGACTATACTGGCCAACATGGTGAAACCCTGTCTCTACTAGAAATACAAAAATTAGCCAGGCATAGTGGCACACACCTGTGGTCCCAGCTACTTAGGAGGCTGAGGCGGAAGAATCGCTTGAACCCAGGAGGTGGAGGCTGCAGTGAGCCGAGATTGCACCACTGCACTCCAGCCTGCCAACAGAGCAAGACTCCATCTCAAAAAAAAAACCACTGGATTCAAATACTGGCTTCACTACTAACTAGCTTCATGATCTTGAGCAAGTTCATTTTAAGAGCTTTTCTTTGTTTTTGGTACTCTGCAATTTTAGTATGATATATATAGGAGATTTATTTTCACTCATTCTACTTAGGAGTCATGCTTTTTGAATTTCAAGACACATTATTCATCAAGTCTGAAAAAAAAATTTTCACTATCTCTTTAAAAATTAGCTCTTCCCCATTCTCTCTAGTACCTCCTTTAGGAATTCATTTTAGATGCATATTGGACGTTTTGTCTATCATCCATGTCTTGTAACCTCTCTTCAAGGATCTCAAATAGTGATTTAAACACAAAGCCCTAAAATATCAAGACATGCCCTCAGTAACTTTAGCTATAAAACTCCTGCCAATTAACCTAGTCAAACAGGCAACTCAGTCAAACAAATAGTTTGGCTAAATTTTTTAACTTGACTAGTCATCTGAGTGAACTAACTTAAAACTCTTGTTTTTTATTTTACATTAAGTTCCGGGATACATGTGCAGAATGTGGAGGTTTGTTGCATAGGTATACATGTGCCATGGTGGTTTGCTGCACCTGTTCATCCATCATCTAGATTACCTCCCCTTGCCCCTACCCCCGACAGGCTCCAGTGTGCGTTGTTGCCCTCCTTGTGTCCATGTGCTCTCATTGTTCAACTCCCACTTAGGATTGAGAACATATGGTGTTTGGTTTTCTATTCCTGTGTTAGCTTGCTGAAGATGATGGCTTCCACCTTGATTCACGTCCCTGCAAAGGACATGATCTCATTTCTTTTTATGTCTACATAGTATCCCGTGGCATATATGTACCACATTTTCTTTATCCAGTCTATCATTGATGGGGATTCAGGCTGGTTTTATGTCTTTTTTATTGTAAATAGTGCTGCAATAAACATACATGTGCATGTGTCTTTATATAAAATGATTTATATTCCTTTGGGTATATACCCAGTATTGGGATTGCTGGGTCAAATGGTATTTCTAGTTCTATATCCTTGAGGAATCACCACACTCTGTTGCACAATGGTTGAACTAATTTACACTCCCACCAACAGTGTAAAAGTGTTCCTATTTCTCCACAGCCTCACCAGCATTTATGGTTTCTTGACTTCTTAATAATCGCCATTCTGACTGGCATAAGATGGTATCTCATTGTGGTTTTGAGTTGCATTTCTCTAATGATCAGTGATGTTGAGCTTTTCTTCATATGTTTGTTGGCCACATAAATGTCTTCTTTTGAGAAGTGTCTGTTCATATCCTCTGCTCACTTTTTGATGGGGTTGTTGCAGAGACACAGCAACAACAACAAAAACGTCAGGCCAATATCCCTGAAGAACACTGATGTAAAAATCCTCAATAAAATACTGGCAAACCAAATCCAGCAGGACATCAAAAAACTTATCCACCATGATCAAGTCAGCTTGATCCCTGGCATGCAAGGCTAGTTCAATATATGCAAATCAACTAGTGTAATCCATCACATAAACAGAACCAAAGACAAAAACCACATGATCATCTCAATAGATGCAGAAAAGGCCTTTCACCAAATTCAGCATGTTAAAAACTCTCAATAAACTAGATATTGATGGAATATATCTCAGAATAATAAGAGGTACTTAAGACAGACTCACAGCCAACATCATATTGAAGAGGCAAAAGCTGGAAGAAGCATTCCCTTTGAAAACCAGTACAAGACAAGAACACCCTCTCTCACCACTCCTATTCAACACAGTATTGGAAGTTCTGGCCAGGGAAATCAGGCAAGAGAAGGAAATAAAATGTATTCGAATAGGAAGAGAGGAAGTCAAATGGTCTCTGTTTGCAGATGACATAGTTCTATATTTAGAAAACCTCTGCAGCCATAAAAAAGGATGAGTTTATGTCCTTTGCAGGAACATGGATGAAGTGGAAACCATCATTCTCAGCAAACTGACACAAGAACACAAAACCAAACACCACATGTTCTCATTCATAAGTGGGTATTGAACAATAAGAACACATGGACACAGGGAGGGGAACATCACAGACTGGGGCCTGTTGAGGGGATGGGGTGCTAGGGGAAGGATAGCAGGGGGTGGGGAGATAGGGGAGGGATAACATTAGGAGAAACACCTAATATAGGTGATGAGGGGATGGATGCAGCAAACCACCATGGCATGGGTATACCTGTGTAACAATCCTGTACAACCTGCACATGTACCCCAGAACTTAAAGTATAAAAAATAAATTAATTAAATAAAATAAAAAGAAAACTTCATAATCTCAGCTCAAAAACTCCTTAAGCTGATAAGCAACTTTCACAAAGTCTCAGGATACAAAATCAATATGCAAAAATCACAGGTATTCCTGTACACCAACAATAGACAAGCAGAGAGCCAAATCATGAATGAAAAGCCATTCACAATTACTGCAAAGAGAATAAAATACCTAGGAATACAGTAACAAGGTATGTGAATGACCTCTTCAAGGAGAACTATAAACCACTGCTCAAGGAAATAAGAGAGGACACAAACAAATGAAAAAACATTCCATCCTTATGGATAGGAAGAATCAATATCATGAGAATGGCCATACTGCCCAAAGTAATTCATAGATTCAATGCTATTCCCATCAAACTACCATTGAAATTCTTAACAGAAGTAGAAAAATCTACTTTATATCTCATATTGAACCAAAAAAGAGCCCATATAGCCAAGACAATCCTAAGTAAAAAGAACAAAGCTGAAGGCATCATGCTACCTGACTTCAAACTATACTGCAAGGCTACAGAAACCAAAACAAGATGGTACCCTTACCAAAACAGATATATAGACCAATGGAACAGAACAGAGGCCTCAGAAGTAATGCCGCACATCTACCATTGTCTGATCTTCCACAAGCCTGACAAAAACAAGCAATGATAAAATGATTTCCTAGTCAATAAATGTACTGAGAAAACTGGCTAGCCATATGCAGAAAACTGAAACTGAACCCTGTCCTTACAGCTTATATAAAAATTAAGTCAAGATGGATTAAAGACTTAAATGTAAAACCCAAACCAAAAAAATCCTAGAAGAAAACCTAGGCAATACTATTCAGGACATAGGCATGGGCAAAGACTTCATGGCAAAAATGCCAAAAGCAATTGCAACAAAAGCCGAAATTCACAAATTGGGATCTAATTAAACTAAAGTGCTTCTGCACAGCCAAAAGAAAAAAAAAATTATAATCAGAATGAACAGGCCACCTACAAAATGGGAGAAAATTTTTGCAATCTACCCATCTGACAAAGATCTAATATCCAGAATCTACAAGAAACTTAAGCAAATTTACAATAAAACTTTTTTAAATGCTCTAAATATCTTCAGCCAAGGCTTTCCAAAGTTATTCTCAGATGAAAAGCCAAATCTCATTCTGGTAGAGGATACAAAAGTAAGTAAAATGAAAATGATTTCAGAAAAAATTAATCATCTCCTAAGTTAGAAGCTAGAAAATATTTGCTAAAGCATTTAGAAATAAACTTATACTATTGTCACATACTACAAAGGAAGAAGACCAAGTTGGTACTTTGCTAGTTAATTATTTGCATTTAAAGTGGAGAACAGTCTCTCAAACTATTTTGCAGTTGTCAAATTTTAATGCAAAATACTTTCCTTAAGTCCATATCAAAAGTTGTAATTGCCCTACTATCATGTGCCTAGCACTGTGTATGATTCTGAGGCTATACAAGAAATCAAACACACGGCCTTTCTCCATAAGGTATTTGTAGTCTCCTTGGGAAAATAAGCTAAACACATGAAAGAAGAAGAACAGAGGGAAAAACACTTTCATCTAGCATCTGCTATATGCTGAGAATGTTCACATCTAATCTTCACCACATTCCTGTAGGACATGTTATGCATTCATTCATTTAATGATGTACGTATGTTCAAAGTCATACCACTAGAAAGAGAACAAGTTCAGATTCAAACTCAGATCTGGTGCTAGAGCCATTATATCAACTATACTACACTGCCAAATGTTTAATTACACAAATTAAGTAAAGGGTACTGAAAGAGAGAGGTAGCATAGCATGCTGCTGAATTAATGAAATTTGGAGTTAGACTGACCTGAGTTCAAATATCAGCTATGTGACTTTACAAGCTACTTAACCTCCCTGGACCTCTTTCTTTGTCTATAAAATATGTACAGTAATTAAATAATGTACATAAAGGATTTCACATAGTGCTTTCCATAGTAAACAATAAATAGCAAGCATTATTAGTATAACAGGGAATTTTTACGTTAATTTTTAAGCCACAAACTAATTTTTCCACTTTTGTATGCTAAGGGAGGAGGCATATTTCAAACCAGTGGAGATATGTTCCCTTCCCCTCTTGGAGATTGGTGGGAAAGGAGAAGAAAAATATATTTCATAGCCTCTGCTAGTTCTTTTACACTGCTAAAATAAGGTACTCTGGAAAAGATGGACTAATATACATAAAAGATACTTTGAATATGCAAAGGAAGGCCCTACGCAATAAGGAGTGGAAAGCCAAGTTATTCTCAATAACATGGCAATATGAAACCTCTCAAGCAACCCAAGTCTTGAGTTGACTACTGGATAATATAAATAAGAATTGTAAGAGTTCAAAGAGGAGGAGATAAAATGGGAGGTTGTCTGTGACATATCACTCCACTGATCACCAGGTTTCATTCAGCTAATTATGCTGCACAGTAGGGACGTCTTTCTTTCTTCATTGTTTCATGGGCATAGCTTTCAAACCATCCCAGATAATGGAGACTCAAGTTTCCTTCTATCAAGGAGTAGCAAGCCACTGGGCCTTTTTGCTAGAACTTTAGAACAAGCCATTGAGAAGGAACTAGAATAATCAGAGAAGGTTGTCTGAAAAAAGATGGGTCTTTGGTTGGACCTCAGAGCATCGACTAGACTCAATGTGCAGTGGGAATTGGGAAAGGGAGATTTCAGGAAAAAAAGATGGAAAAAGAAATAATAACTTGATGAGTCTAGAAAAGATATTTGCCTTGGAAAACAAAGGGCTCTAACTGCCTCTAAAGCACAATTATCAATGTGGCCCCAGGCTTTTTTTGATGTCCACATTGAAGGAAAAGACAGCTAATGGCTAAGCAGCTCTGCTCGGGTTAGGGGAGGAGGGTGAGGATAGAACTAGGATAGAAAGGAATGCCTCTCTCCACATGTAGACCTGGCAGATTACTCTCATACAAGGTCACAAGCTAGACTATATAAGGGTTATTGAAACCACTGTTTCCCCTCTCAATCCAACATTCTGACTCTTACTAAATGACCATACTTAATCTCTCAACTATAAAAAGCAGGTAGCACCTCCTTCCATACTTAACCAAATCAGTTAAGATTAAGTTTGGCTGCATTTAACAACAAAAAGTAATAACAATAACTGTCTTAAACAAAATGGAAGTTTCTTTTTTTTTCTCATGTAAAGAAGTCTAGAGATAGATAAGGAGTCCAGAATTGTAGCACCTCCACAGCCATCAGTCATCAGAGGCCTAAGCTCTATCTCGCTCTTCTTTCTTAGCTTGTTGCCTCGTCTTGTGGCTGAGTTGGCTATTCAAGCTTCAACCCCATTTCATCTATGATTAAGTACAAATGAGCAGACAGACTTATCCCTTCCCTTTACCAAAACTCCCTAGATATCCCATGCAACACTTTCATCTTGTTGGCCAAAATAAAAATAATAGCTAGAATTTCTATAGCATTTACTATGTGCTAGGCTCTGCTCTGAAAGCTTTACAAATAGAAACTCGTTTATTTTTCAGAGAAACTCAATACAACAGGTACAATTATTATATAATTTTATAGAAGCAGAAATGAAGGCATAGAGAAGTAAATTTATAGCTAGTAAAGGATGAAGCAGAGATTTAAACACAACCTACATAGCCTGATTCCAGAACATGTGTACCTAACCACAATGTTATACTGCCAAAACAAGCTACACCTCACCTAGCTTCACAGAGAACTAGTACTCTTTTTATTGGGGAGTAATTAACTCAGCAAAATATTGAGGGCTTTTACTGGGGAAGAAAGAGGAAACTGGTGTGAAAAAGCAAAGCATCCTCCGCAATATCTATGTCAAAAGTTCATCGAGATAACCTGTGAGAGCACAGTGAAATACAGTAAAAAGCAGTATACACATAATGCTGGTAAAGCAAATTGCTCTGTCAGTCCCCAGAAAAGTATTAGATAATCCTCTGGACATTCTGGGACATTTTCTCCTGTTGGCCCAGGGAAACTCTACCAGATCAGAGCTGGGAGTGGCAAATGCTACTGTTGGTCTCTCCAACGTAAGAATGTAAGAGTAGTGTTTGGCTGCATGTTCTCACTCATAAGTGGTTGTTGAACAATGAGAATACATGGACACGGAGAGGGGAACATCACACACTGGGGTCTGTCAGGGGTTGGGGGGTAGGAGAGGGATAGCAGGGGGTGGGGAGATTGGGGAGGGATAACATTAGGAGAAATACCTAATGTAGGTGATGGAGGGAAGGAGGCAGCAAACCACCATGGCATGTGTATACCTATGTAACAGTCCTGCAAGATCTGCACATGTACCCCAGAACTTAAAGTAAAATTTTAATAAAAGACTGGTGTTTAGTAGGGATCCCTTGAAAAATCCCCTTCAAGAGGAATGTATGCCTTTCCAAAGAAAAACCATGTTACAAGGAAACTCTCTCATCACCGGACTGTTCCCCTAGAGTAGTTAAAGCCTTAGACATAAAGCTAGCTAATGCAGCCTGACCACATGACAGGAGCTTGAATTTATTTTTATTTTTTTTGGATGCAACCAACCACCAATTGAAAATATTCATGTTTTATTTTAATTTTCTAGTGGCCAAATTTCATTTACTTATTTGTTTAATTTCTTTTCTTTTTGCATTTCTAAATTTATTTTTTATTTCAATAGGTTTTAGGGGAACAGGTGGTGTTTGGTTACATGAATAAGTTCTTTGGCGGTGATTTCTGAGATTTTGGTGCATCCATCACCCGAGCAATGTACACTGTACCCAATGTGTAGTCTTTTATCCTTCACCCTCGTCCCTCCCTTTCCTCCAAGTCAACAGAGTCTAATGTATCATTCTTATGCCTTTATGTGTGGAAAATGGTGTGGAGATTCCTTAAAGAACTAAAAGTAGATCTACCATTTGATCCAGCTATTCTACTACTAGGTATCTACCCAGAACAAAATAAGTCATTATATAAAAAAAAATACTTGTACACATGTTTATAGCAGCACAATTTTCAATTGCAAAAATTGGTACCAGCCCAAATGTCCATCAATCAATGAGTGGATAAAGAAAATGTGGTGTATATATATATAAGCAGTATACATATAATACATATAACTGAGTAGTATTACATAGTGTGTATTACATGTCTATTATATGGTGTGTATTACATGTGTATTACACACCATGTAATACTACTCAGTCATAAAAAGGAATGAAATAATGGCATTCACAGTAACCTGAATGGAGCTGAAAAGTATTATTCTACATGAAGTAACTCAGGAATGGAAAACCAAACATTGTACGTTTTCACTTGAAAGTGGGAGCTAAGCAACTAAGTGAATTTAGGCAGAGTATCAGTGAGGGTTCTCCAAAGAAACAGAACCAACAGGATATATGTATATGTATATTAAAAGATTTATTTTAAGGAATTGGCTCACACAACTGTGGAGGCTGGCAGGTCCAAAATCTACAGGGAAGGCCTGCAGAATTTCTATGTCACAGTCTTGAAGCCGAATGTCTTCCTCTGGAGGAAACCTCCATTTCTGCTCAAAAGACTTTCAATTGATTGGAGGAGGCCAGCCCACATTGTAGAAGGTAATCTGCTTTACTTAAAGTCAACTGATTATAGCTGTTAATCACATCTACAAAATGCCTTCACAGCAACATGTAAACTGGTATCTGAGCAAAAAGATGAGCAAATTACCAAGTTGACACATAATATTGACCATCACAGGTGCCAATGCTGTGCAAAAGAAAACTCTCCAGTCAATTTTCAGCCATTTATGTTTTTAAAAGGACTAAAGAATTAATTTTGCGTGAAGTGCCTAGTCCCTGAATGCCTGGGCAGCCCTGCCCCTAAAATATGTGGTCATGCTCTCCATACGATCAGTCCTTTGCTGAGTGCTACTCCTGTTGGGCTACTGCTACTGCTGTTGGGCTACTCCCAGGACGCACCTATTTGGTCTATAATAGTAGTTGTGGGGAATATTGGGCAGAAGCTGAACTTTCTCTAGGACCACCTAAGACAAACCCAACACAACCGCTTCTATTGCTCCTAAATCTGCTAATACATACTGATAAGAAGTGCTGTCCACTTTATGGACAGAGAAGAATGATCTAGCTCCTTCTCCTCTGTCAAACTGCCCTAAACTTTGCCTGAAGTGGTGAGAAACCATAACCTTTAACAACCCTCTTTGCCTAGGGAGCCACCCTTTCCTATCCACTATGTCTCTTGAGGAACTAGAAACGGCCTGAAAGCTTGTTTAGACTTTTATATCCACAGTCTGGCAGTCTGTCTATGTAAAGATCTATCTATTTGGAGAAAGTACCTGCCTTACTCTCCTCAGAAACTAGAAAATTAATCTTTTAACTAGTTTACAAATTCTCTTAGGAACACTCGCCTCCAAAGAAATTTATTCTCAGGTTGGGCATGGTGTCTCATACCTATAATCCCAACACTGTGGGTGGCTGATGTGGGCAGATTGCTTCAGTCCAGGAGTTCAAGACCAGCTTGGGCAACATAACAAAACTCCATCTCTACTAAAAGTACAAAAATTAGCTGGGCATAGTGGCATGTTCCTGTAGTCCCAGCTACTCACGAAGCAGAGGTGGGAGAATCACCTTAGCCTGGGAGGTGGAGACTGCAGTGAGCCAAGATTGTGCCATGGCACTCCAGCCTGGGTGACAGAGCAAGACACTACCTCAAAAAAAAAAAGAAGAAAAAGAAAAGAAAAGACATTTATTTTCAAACCTACTCTGTTTAACAGAAAAGGGCAAAGCTGTGATTTCAAATAGAAGTTTCTCCCCCAACCTCTCTTGACTCCCCATTCATCATGCCCTTCTGGGGGGGCCCCTAAGGGAAGCCTCTCAGAACCGCTGGGGCTCTGCCACAGCATAGTCTATAAAGCATGGTACAACAGAAAGAATTCTACATATATAACCAGATATATATATACACACACACACACACACACACACACACACACACACACACACACACATAGGTATGTGTATATATGTATATATACATATATATATATATACACACACACATATATATATACATATATATATATATATATGTATATGAAGCAGTATTGTGTTGAAGTAAAACCTTAACTCTGGAAACTTTAACTCCCAGTCACATTTGCCATCCTTGGACAGGTATTTAACCTCTTTAGACCTCTAAAACTGAAATGATAATACTTTCCTTAAATAATCATTGATAGGAGTATACATAATGGAGTACTTTTAAAGTTCTGCAAAAGTTAGATATTATTTTCCACAAGGAAACGTTGAAAGTCAAGAGCACATCTGTGGGTAATGTGATATCCTTCAAGCTGGCCCCAGTGGCTAAGGAATATTCTGTGGTTACAGCTCATGAACTAAGAGTGGAAGCTGCCCAGCTCAACCGCTGCCTCCTGATGCATATGTCTGAAACAAAACTACATAAAGCTCAATAAGCATCTCTGGATTAGTTGATCCTCTGGTACATTTTTTCCCCATTTGAAGAAACTGGTCAGCTGAAGGGGGCCCAATACATTGGGGGAAAAACATTACACAGATCTAGACAGATGACTTTATGGTAGGATTTAACAGAAAGTTTACATGAATAATGAATCTCTAAAAGAGCTTTGTAGTATGCAGCATCACAAACTTATTTAACCATAGAACACGTTTTTAGTAGAATCACATTTTATGGAACACCTACAGAGTAGAGTTTAGAAAATGTTGCTTCACAGAGAGGCACAGCAGAGGGTGATTTTATTATTACCATTTATTAGAATGTCCTGACATTTCTTCCTACCACTTGTCCTTAATCCTAAAAGATCCTGAGATATCTCCAGAATGCTTCAGAGAGAACCACCGCAGAGCTTCACAGAGTGTCATTTGATCTTTCCCCAACTGAATTTTAATATCAGCTCCAACAGTACTAGGCTTTAAATTAAATTAAACTAGACTTGAAAAAGCAAATAAATGAAAATTCAGGAACCAAGAAGTAACTCAGAGGCTTCTTGGCAAAAGTCATCTTTTAGAATAACTACATTATGTTTCCTTTCAACAATAGTACCTGAACTTAGAATGAACCTAGTCATGGAGCTTTTTTGGAAACAAAACCTGCATCTACTACACATGTCATCCCGCTTCCTAAAGAATGCTTTGACACATGCACACATATGTTCATTGCAGCACTCTTCACAATAGCAAAAATATGGAATCAACCTAAATGCCCATCAATGGTAGACTGGATAAAGAAAACGTGGTACATATACACCATGGAATACTATGCAGTCATAAAAAAGAATGAGATCATGTCCTTTGCAGGGACATGGATAGAGCTAGAGGTCATTATCCTTAACAAACTAATACAGGACCAGAAAACTAAATGCCGCATGTTCTCACTTACAAGTGGCAGCTAAATGATGAAAATACATGGACACATAGAGGAGAACAGCACACATGTTGGCCTATCAGAGGGTGGAGGGCAGGAGGAAGGAGAAGATCATGAAAAATAACTAATAGGTACTAGGCTTAATACCTGAGTAACAATCTGTACAACAAACCCGCATGACATGAGTTTACCTATGTAACAAACTGCACAGGTACCCCTGAACTTAAAAAGCTAAATTAAAAAAAAAAAAAAAAGAATACTAAACTCAGTCAAACAACGAGGGGTTTTAAACTGGGCTATTATAGAAGTGTGTGGAACTTTTTCTTTTTCTAATTATTTTGCACATTTAGACACACCAACACTCCAGCACCATACCTTACTTATGTAAACTTGAACAAATCCTATGAAGGGGTTACCCTGAACACTGAGCAACCCAAACCTGGAGGTGCACTGGTGTTTGTAGCACCCTGCAAGCAAATATCAAACATTTGTCAGTCCATCAAAATTCATATCAGACTATCATCCCAACACATTCATGACAATGATCACCAGAGGTCTTGCATCTGACAATTCTGTCTTTTAACTTGCAAAAAGGCACAATGATTGCCTCATGGCAGTTTTTTTTTTTTTTTTTAACTGTCAATGATTCTCAAACTTGAATGTGTACCAGAATCGCATGGAAGCCTTGTTGCATACAAATAGCTGGGCCCCATCCTCAGAGTTTCTGATCCAGTGTCCACATGGTACTGGTACCAGCATGGTACTAAGCTTCTTCTCACCCTTGACAGAGATAGTCTGTGGACTGCACTTCATTATACTGTCATCTTAAACACTTCGGTCAACTTCCACCAAGTAAGCACTGATACCTAGGCTGATTTAGACACAACACATAAGCTTGTTTTAAAGATGGAAAACTAAGAGAAGATGGATTATAACACAATTCACCTGCAGGCTTATTTTCTAACAGTGGTACAATTATTTCATTAGAAAAATGTATTGTTAATCGATTAATAATTTATCAAGAAAATAAAAAATACTTCAAGTTTTTTAATTACATGGAACTCATTACTTAGTGAGAGTGAAAACTAAAAGAAATAAACTTTTTTTTGAAATAGAAACTTCTAAGTATAAAGCAAATACCTTTGCCTTTATTGAAATATTATATTAAGCTATATTTATCTAAACACTTTCTTCTCTGACTGTGGTTTTTTTTTTAAGTAATAAATGAACACTTTTTTTCCTTCCTTTCTTCCTTTCTTCTTCCCTCCCTTCTTTTACTTCAGAAAAGACATCTTAAAAAAGATCATTTTCTTTCTTGCTTCTGGAGTGTTCTGGGATATTTTCCAGGTATTTGGCCCTGCCATTTGAGACTGGAAACTGTCATTTCTCTATTATTTAATTCAACAAATATCTACTGAACATCAACAATGGGCTTGATGCATCACTAGGTATTAGAGATGGTATAGTAATTGAGAAAGACAAACTCCTTGCCCTCATGAAGCTTACATTCCAGTGGGAGAGACTTAGAAATAACAAAGCAATTACAAAATCTGAGAGGAAGTACAGAGTAAAATAAGAGCATATAAAAGGGGCACCTAACCCAGATTTGAAAGTAAGTGTAGATAGTTGGGGCAATCAAGTTTTTCCAAAGAAAGTGCCACCCAAAATGAATCCTGAACAATGAAGTAAAGCTGAGGAAACAACAGAAAGAACAGAATTTTAAGGAATTGAAGTAATTTTAGTATAGTTGTAGCATACCACGTGGTGGCAGGGGTAGGGAGTAGAACAGACAATGAGGAGGGAAAGGTAAGTGGTAATACTGAAAAGATATACATCGTTTTCTCAATATCTTCTGTTTCCGTGTGAGTATTATAGAAAAACACAAATCGGGGTGATTACTTGGTTCACAAAAATATCCCAGTGGCCCTGTCTGTGCTGCCTCTCCTTTCCGCTTTTTTGGTGAACCACTGTTCCTCCTCTCCAGCTTTAGGCACATGGTCAAAATCATAGATGCCATCCTTTTCACATGAGTCTACATCCATGGCCGTAGTAATCGAGAAGTGAACATTTGCTCCAAAACTAGCCACGGGTAGGATCCCACACTCCTGGCCATAGTGATTACTTTGGTGCTAGTCATATGACTCGGGACAAACCAATCAGAGTTCTTCCCCAGGTTTTCTTGGACTGGAGCTGGCAAGGAAGGACCCCTTCCTGTCTGGTCAAAGTGCCTTGAGGATTTAAGCTCAGAGCTAGCAGCAGCCATGTCTAGCACCATACATAGAATCCTGCCTTCAACAGAAGAGAACGAAGCGAACGCAGAGCGAAAAGCAAAGACAAGAAGAGTTGGTCCTGACAGCTTTCGAGCCTCCAGTTTTAGTCCCTAAGGCCAACACCAAGGTTGCAGAGGTTACCTTGTACTTCCTAAGGCACAGTTGTTCTGCACTTTCTCCAAACCTGTGAGCCATCAAGTACCCTTTCTATAAAGTGTGCAATTGGGTCTCTGTCAAATGCTTGTATGCAATCTGCTTGGCATGTTCTTCCAAACTGCTATTCTCAAAATGGGTATGTAACAGCTGTAACTTACGTAGCTTATTTCTACCTTGCTCAAGGCTGTTTTTCCATCGCTTTGCCTCATTTCTTTACATTTTTACTCATTTTCCATCTTCTGAAGATTCTGAAAACAGCAGCCATAACAGATTCAGGCTCACAGGCTGGAAAGGCCTCCTCACACCGGCCTTATTTACTTATTTTCCTGGTAGAAACCATTGCTCCATGGGGCCAATTAGTTATTTGAAGGTGAAGGAAGAACTGAGTAAAGTGGAACTTTTCAGAGAAACTCTCCACACACTTATAGTCCCTGGCTTAAATCGCTTCAGCAAGTTTTGGAAAAAGAGAGGTCACAAAATTAAGGACAAAACAGAGATATCCAGTCGAATCCACTGTTGACTTACATTCAACTTGGCAAAAACAGAACTCATTGTCTCTCCCTCCCCTAAATTAACTCTCTGTCCAGGCAACCTTATTGTTCACCTTATCATTCTCCTAGTCATCTAGACCTTGAAATGGTGTGATTTATCTTTAATTTCTCCCTCTCTACCTGTAGCCAGTAAGATACTGACTCTTGCGAATTATTTTCTTTGAGATATGTTTCATATCTATTCTTTCTTCTTCATTCTCGCTGTCTGAACCTATATTCTGAATCTATCACTTCCTCCATAACTAATATCTTCTTTTCTATTTTAAAATATATAATTAACAAAAATGATATATATATATAAGGTGTACAATGTGATGATTTGATATATATTTACATTGTATAATGATGATCACAATGAAATTAACACATCCATCGCCCACACTATACATTAGATTCCCAAAACTTATTCATCTTATAACTAAAAGTTTGTACTTTTTGATCAGCAGCTCTCCATCTCCCCCACCCTCCAGCCCCTGGCAACTACCATTCTACTCTCTGTTTCTATGAATTTGACTCTTTTAGATTCCAGATATCAGTAAAATCATACAGTATTCCTCTTCCTGTGCCTGGCTTATTTCACTTAGCATAATGTATTCCAGTTCAATCATATTGTCACAAATGACAAAATTTCCTTGTTTTTATGCCTGAATAGTATTCCATTGTGTGTTTGTGTGTGTATACACAGATTTTACGTATCCATTCATTTTATCTATTCATTTATCAGTGGACATTTAGGTTGATTCTATATCTTCACTATTGTGACTAATGCTGCAGTGAACATGAGGGTACGGATATCTTTATGACACAGATTTTATTTTTAGGGGATACATACTCAGAAGTGGGATTGCTGGATCATATGGTAGTTCTATTTTTAATGTTTTCAGGAACCTCCATACTGCTTTTCATCATGGCTGTATTAATTTCCATTCCCACCAACAGTGTGCAAGCCTTCCCTTTTCTCCACATCCTTGCCAACACTATTATCTCTTGTCTTTTGGATAATAGCCATTCTAACAGGTGTGAGGTGATATTGAAGTTTCCATTTGCATTTTCCTGATGATTAGTGATATTGTACACCTTTTCATATGCCTGTTGGCCATTTATTTGTATGACCAATATTTTATATATTTCTCTGATGTTACTTCCTCACATCCAAATCCCCAGCTACAGCGGAGGACCAAGGATAGGCTCCTGACCCAACGGCCCCCAATCTACAGTCTGGCCAGTGATCTAAAACAGAGCTAGGTATAAAAATATAATCTAGAACAATCAGATACTCTCTCAGGAATTTGCCCTAAAAATATGAGGGGGACCAGGGAGAAAGAGAGAAAGACAGAGAGAGAGAGAGACAGAGACAGAGAAACAGGGAGAAAGGGAGAGAGAGAAAGAGAGAGAAATGAAAAAAGCAGGAGCTGAAGCTGAAAGAATACCTAGAGAGGAATATGAAAAAGAGTCAGAAATATAAAGGAAAAGATAGAAAGCTCAAGTCTTGATAGGCCATGCAAACCAAAATTATAAGGAAGCAAAAACAATGAATTAAATAGAAATTAGAAACTAGCCAAAAGATAACCTGAGCAGAAGAAAACAATTAAGGCAGTCAGTAGTGAGGGGGAATAGAGCTGAGCCATGTTAATGATTGAACTCTAGGGTGAAAAGTCCTAGAATCCTGCTGAGGTCGCTGAAGCTGCCATGAAGCCAAGTACAACTTCCATGAGGTCCCACTGCACTCTGGTTTCTGACCCTGAAACCTCTTTATTTCTATTATTGCTCTTTAGCAATAGCCCACTGCCCCTTTACTTGAGATGATTTGAAGTTGTTTCTATCACTTGCACACAAAAGAACCTAATAAAACTGCTCAAATCAAATCTCATCTGGCTTCTGAGATATTCATTATCTAGCCCCACCCTGCCTTTACAGCCTTCCAGTCCCACAACCCCTCAATGAGAACATCCCACTTTAGAAGCTCAGCTTTGCTAAACCATCACTGCCTATTCTCTGTGTATATACACAGCAGTCAGTTTCTGTCTCCACACCTTTGCTGGCACTTCTAGAATATATGTCCTTACTTTCTCTTCACCCCACCAAGTTCTAGTCACCCTTTAAGTCCTGCAGCCTCCTGGAAGACTTTCCTACCTTTGCCATCCCGCCATTACTTCTTCCTGCTCTTCCCCTCAAATCCCTATAGTCTAAACCACATAATCTAGTATCTCATTCTATGCTGTCCTGTTTTAATCTGTGCCAGGTTTTTATCTCCTCAACTGGTTCTTGAACTCATGAAGAGCAGGAATAGATATCATATTGTTTTCAAGTGCCCCACTGTATCATGAACACAGTATATATTATTAAATATTTATTATTTGAATGGTATCAACATGAAGCACAAACACTCCAAGAGACATATCATAGAACCTCATTACTGCAAAACAATTAATGAGAAAACTACACTAATAAGTCCCATGCTGAGTGTGATGATTGAGGCATTATCCCGAGAGAAGGGCTCAGCTCAAGGGAAGGCTCCCCTCGGACCCATGGGTCTTGTGAAAGTACCACTTTTTATTTCCTCGAGCAGGGAAGAGAGAAAAGGAAAGGCCTGAGACCTAGGAATATCACCTAACTGGTTGATGTCATGAGAGACCTCTCAGCTGACTCTAGGAAAAGCATACAATCCTGACGTCATCCTTCTTTGGAAACAAGTACCTCAAGGCCTAAGCCAGGGAAATGTCAATCTTTCTCCTTTCGTCCTGGCAGCTTATGTTTTTATTGCCCCTCCCCAGAGAAACGCTCTGGCCCCTCTTCTGAGGACAGCTCCCTTTCTAGGCCAAAACCAAGTCACCTTTGAGAAAAATAGCCATTCAGCGTGGGACTTTTATATATCAAGAGATGCCAAACAGTACCGAAATCAAGAACTTTCCCTCAATCAGAGCGCTTCAATCCAAGAGGAAAATATGGCTCTACCCAGTGTCATTTCCAAAATTGATAAGGGACTCATACATCAGCAGTGCTATTCTGACACTCCATTATGAGTCATAAAATTTCTATTCAACACCCACTCCCTGAGCCCAGGGTATTATTTATTCCAAGGAATTGGTAAGAGGTCTCAACTAAGTGCAGGATAATCTGCTTCTGAAAATCATAGTTAAGAAAAGGGCAAGTTTCTTGTCATCCTCAGAAACTAATATGCAAAAAATAAATCTGACTAAGAACATGTGGGTGGGAAGGTACATGGGAAAGAGGATTTAAGAAAAACTTCACCCATGTTACCCACTCAAAAGCTATTGCTATGCTGCGCCTTTATTTCTTGGTTTCCTGTTTTTGCTTATAGCAGATAAAACTTGATGGCAATGATCTTAATCTTCTCTGTCAGCCTTCTAAGTTCATGATGGGGAGGGGAAGGGCAGAGATTATTCCTGTCTTCAGGCAGGAAACCAAAGTTCAAGAAAATGGACTCCAGCAGCAGATGGAAAATGCAGATAGTCCCCAGAGGCTGCTGTGCATACATCTGGAATACCTCCAGATCTGGGACAGAGAAGGAATGCTAATAAGAAATCTAGTTGAAATGAGAACACATGGACACAGGGAGGGGAATAACACAGACTGGGGCCCATCGGGGAAGGGCAGGATGGGGAGAGCATCAGTAAAAATAGCTAATGTATGCCAGGTTTAATACCTAGGTGATGGGTTGATAGGTGCAGCAAAGCACCATGGCACACGTTTACCTATGTAACAAACCTGCACATCCTGCACGTGTACCGAGGAACATAAAATAAAATCAAAAATGAAAACAAAAAAAGAAATCTAGTTGAATGTCCGAGAATGCTCCCTAACTTCATGAATCAGTAGATGCATGATGTTAATAAACTTAAAGGGGATTTTTCATTTACTTGGCCAGCCAAGTGTTTGAAATTCCAGTATTAAGGATTCAGTCATTTCATTTATCCTTTCCTATATTTGTTTCTCTTTCTCTGAAGTCTTCTTTAAAAAGCAACTACTCATAGGAAGGATTATATACACTCACTAACATTTTAGTGTGATTTAATCTGTCCAATTCTTTCACTGGATGTATATGAAGAAGAAGGAAGAGAGAATGCACGCAAAAAAGTCATGCTTTCCTACATCCTAAAAATGGATTCACAATCATCTCTGCTGACTCATGAACATCAGAGTGGGTGTCAGAGGCTATAAAAGACTTCATTTCAGACAATTTATTCTGTCTTTTGGTCAAGGGGCTTGAAAGCTATCAAGTCCTTATATGTTTGGGGAACAGTTCATAAAAAGAAGTCCAATTGAGGAATCCTCACAGTGCCACCTCCTCCCCATCCAAAACCCACCACTACATCCCTTTGCAAAGATTATCTGAGCCACCATGGCTTTATTTGTATTCTCTCAGCCTAGAATGCTGAGTCCCTACTCATTGCCACAGGAGTAGCTGTTCCTTTTACCTAGAAAGCTATTCCTCCTGATCTTTACATAAATCACACACTCCTGTCTCAGACAGGCCTTTCTTATCTAACACATGTCTGCTCTAGCATTTGCCAATGTATTTTCTTTATAACCCTTGTCAGTACCTGGTTTCATCTCATCATATTTGTTCCTTTTACTTGTTTAATGTTTTTGCCCCTCCATGCCACGAACCAGAATTTCATGAGGCCAATAATTGTATCTGTTTTGTTCACAGATGGATCTAGAACAGTGCCTAGTCCATAAGAAACCATACGTATTTGTCGAATGAATGTCTGGGTAGATAAATGACTGAGTCCCTACTCTCCACCCCAACCATAATTGAATGCTCCATTATTATATTTTTTTAAATGTTGCTCAAGAGGGACATCCCCAGCAAGAATTACCAATCCCATTCATTCACAGTAGAAGGAGCAAGCACCCTGGTGATTCTTCATACCAACCTCCCTGGTTCTAAGCATTGTCTGCCTGGGTATGAATTCCAAGGGAGCAGAGTTAGAGTAAATTCTACTAACTTTCAACAGCTCCAACTGCAGTATCTAACAGAAAGAGGAAATACATCATAGTAGCTCATAGAAAGGGGAAATCCTACATCATAGTACTGAGAGTGACCCAATAATGCAAACAAAGTGGTGTGGTGTTTTATCACCATGCTGGTTTTGACTTCACTGTGCTGGATTAAATTCTTTCAATGTGTAGTTTTAGGAAATCTGCTAGTACTTAGGACATAGGCAGGAAGATCTGGGGCAGAAATCCAGGATCCAGAGAGCCAGCAATATGTCAAAGTAAGGACTTAGGCTAGGCAACAGGTTAATCCCTGGGCAAGGAGTTTGCCAGGGATCAAAAAGCACATGTAAACTCAAGGTCAAGGCAGGAAAGTGAAAAGCTGGAAGATCTCAGTCTTCACAGCCCAAATCAATCTGGTACTCTAAGGTACTCTAAGATACTCTAAGGTACACTAAGGATTCCTGAACAAAGGATAGAGAAAAACCTCTGGTCAAAAGACATATATATGCTCAGAATCCTGAAGACCTGCAGAACTCAAATAGGAAAAAGTGAGAAAAAGAAAAAAAACTGGAAGTGCTAGGCTCACAGAAATCCAGATTTAGAGGCCAATTCCTGTCCTGATCAGAAAGTTTCTTAGATATTTCTTGTGATGAAAGAACCCTGTAGGAGAAAGCAATGAAGTGAATCAGCCAAACTTGAGTAGGAAGGATAAGAAACAGGGTGAACAATAAGAATAAGGGCAAATTCTGTAAATAGTTTTGTTGGAAATAGGTAAGCTCTGAGTCTAGAGAAGCAGGGGTGTCAGGTGGGGTATACAGGGGTCATCAGAAGTCTTCAGTATGTAAAAACTAAAGTCATCAGTCAACACATGACTGAGTACCAAAGAAGGAATGCACAGTAGGAAACTGGCTCTGCCATGGAACCCTGATGACCTGGCCACGCATGCACATAGAGCATGCAGGCAAAGGCTGAACCACAGACTGAGTCTTGGTGGAATGCATTGTGCTATTTCTGTAACATTAGCAGACTGGAAGCTTATAAGGAGCTGCTACAAGGCAGTCTCTCACTCGCTTCCCTCTCTCTCCTGGGGGGCTGCAATGAGATAGTTTCTCATCACCTCCCTGATTCTGATGAGGTATGAGGTTTTCTGCTATGCCCCCTTAGAACATAAAACCACTTTTATGTATAATACATGAATGTACATTTAAATTTATAATATATAAATTTTATACAAATATGATTTATAAATATAAATTTTTTTGAGACAGAGTTTCACTCTTGTGGGCCAGCCTGGAACGCAATGGCATGATCTCAGCTCACTGCAACCTCAGTGTCCCAGGTTCCAGTGATTCTCCTGCCTCAGCCTCCTGAGTAGCTGGGATTACAGGCATGTGCCACAACACCCAGCTATATAAACTTATATAAATATGTATTATGTCAAATATAAAGCTACAGAACATAAAACTGCTTGGAGTCAGCCTGGAACATGCTCCTCAGCAATGGGGTGTCTCACAACGTGCATTGCAGTCACCCAGCCCCTTTTGTTTCCATGTCATCCTTCACAGTGTATGGGACAAGGATCACAGGGATCTGGTACTTGAAGGCTTATTCTGCTTTCAGTTGTCCATGTAAATAATAAACTGTCTAAATCTAAAAGTGGTTCATTGTATCTTCACCAGTCAAATCAGTCAAGCCTTCACCTTGACCTTGCATTATATGTGTGAGACTGACAGGCTTTGGGCAGAAAGGGAGACAACCTTCTCATTTGTCCCAGGACATTTACTGTGAAGGAATCTCCTGCTGCGAAGTTTTGGCTAAAATATTCAGGTATGTGTTAATCCCCTCTGAACAAATCCTAACCAAGTCCAAATCTACTACTAAAACCAAACTTAGTCAGCTCCATGCTGATACACAGCTACTTTGAAGCTATTGGCCATTTGCTACAGAAGGACAGGGCATTCCAGCAACACAATCACACAGGGCCCACAGCCATTATCCCTACAGAATCACAAAAGTTCATGTTGACCATCTGTCACTTCAGGCAAGTCTCCACTTTACTCATCTCAACACAATGAGGACACAGCCAACTTACAAAGATTTCTAGGAAAGATCTACCATGTTCTCTATTGACTACTTCAATCTTTGATCTACTGGACATTCTTACTTAAGTCTCATGATTCTCACACTGCAGTGATGGCCAGCAAAATCCCTCTGTGTCCCTACAAAGGCAAGGAGGCCAGTACTGAACACCTGCAGAGGGGTTAGCATGTATAGAACAGTCCTGGACCTCCAGAAATTTATATTCCAAGGAGAATGTCAAGCTGAAACATAAAAACATTTAACTATACAATTTATGATGCTGTGTAATGAAAAAAATGCAAATCAGTGGTTATAGAAGTGAAGAAGTGAAGGGAGTATTTGCTTCCAACTATGGGGATTAAGGATGACATCATAGAGGATATGGCCCTTGAACTGGGCCTACAAAAAATAGATAAAATGTCAATAATCAGAGAAGAGAGGATAATTGAGCAAACAGAAATGTAAGCAGAAAAAATAAAAATACCCTATAAAATAAATAATTCTAGGAACAACAGATTTTTTTTTAATTTTAATTATTTTCTTCAGAGTAGCTTGAAATGATCTTTGCATCTATAAAATATGGACAAGATGGACCGGGCATGGTGACTCATGCCTGTAATCCCAGCACTTTGGGAGACTGAGGTGGGTGCATTGCCTGAGGTCAGGAGTTCAAGACCAGCCTGGCCAACATAGTGAAACCCCGTTTCTACTAAAAGTACAAAAAATTAGCCAGGCATCGTGGCTCATACCTCTAATCCCAGCTACTCAGGAGGCTGAAGCTGGAGAATTGCTTGAACCCAGGATGCAGAGATTGCAGTGAGCTGAGATCATGCCATTGCACTCCAGCCTGGGCAACAAGAGTGAAACTCCACCTCAAAATATATATATATATATATATATATATATATATATATATATATATATATATATGTGTGTGTGTGTGTGTGTGTGTGTGTGTGTGTACAAGATATTACAAGCAAAAAACAGAAAACAAGAAAAACCTTTGGAATTTAAAATATAATTGCCAAAACAAGAGGGAAAGGACAGTGAGTAAATGTAAATGAATATAAGGATAACATAATCATTCAACACTGAACAGTTAAAGGGAGGAGAGTGAGATGAGAGCAGATAAGCAACAAGTAGAATAGTAATAACAATAAAATTAACAACAGTAACTATAGAAATACTTTGCTCCTACAAAGTGCTAGTTGCCTTACATATAATACTTCATTTAATCGTCACAAAACACAGCAAGGTAGGTATTGCTAGTAATCTATTGTACCAAATGATGACTGTAATAAATAATAACACATATATGTCAAAATTTGTAAAAGAGTCGTTTTTAAATGTTTCTACCACAAAAAAATAAGTATATGAAGTGATTGATTTGTTAATTGGCATGATTTAATCATTTCATAATATTAACATGTATAAATATATCACATTGTGTCCTATAAATATACAATGTATACAATTGTTATTTGTTCATTTAAAATAAAATAACAAATAATAAAGAAATTGAACCTCAGAGAAACAAAGGATCTTGCTTAAGGTCACAGGTAGCAAGTGGCTAATGAATGTTGGCCTCCAAAACTATTGCTCTTAACTACCTCACTTGCAGGAAAGCAGAAGGGAAGCAACAAGGTAAGGAAGAGGTGTCAGAGTAAAAGTCCAGACATTCAACCTCTTTATGTGTGGAAACAAGGTCCTCGGCCGGGCGCGGTGACTCAAGCCTGTAATCCCAGCACTTTGGGAGGCCGAGGTGGGTGGATCACGAGGTCAGGAGTTTGAGACCAATCCGACCAACATGGTGAAACCCTGTCTCTACTAAAAATACAAAAATTAGCTGGGCATGGTGGTGCGCACCTGTAATCCCAGCTACTCAGGAGGCTGAGGCAGGAGAATTGCTTGAACCCAGGAGGCGGAGTTTGCAGTGAGCTGAGATTGCACCACTATACTCCAGCCTGGGCAACAGAGTGAGACTCCATCTCAAAAAAAGAAAAAAGTATTTCAGGAGATGAGAAGGGTTAATTTATCTGGAATAAGTTGGGAAGTGAACAGGTGATGGAAAATCAGCCTTCAGGAAGATGGGGGACATTTTTCCTCCAAGACTATGAACACTGCTGAGAGAGGACCCAGGGAAGCTGAGACACAGTGAAATGATAACAGACATGCGCCAAAAGCGAGAGGACCTTGAAACCAATTCGAGCTCTGCCTCCAAGAACAAGCTGCTTATGTCTGATGACTCATTTTCCAGGACAAGGCCAGCTCTTGGCCAGCAGCCACTAAGAATGCTGCAGTAGGGCACTACTCCACGCTAGTAGGCATCGGCACATCCGGACCACCTCCAGGGCACCACTCTGCACTGGTAAGTGCTGTCACAACCAGACCACCCCTGCTGGTCTTCAGAAAGTGTGCCCAAAGTCTAAAGCCACCTTTGACTTTATGACATTAAACTATTTCATTCCATTTGGCCAATAGAAATGCAAAAAGGATGAAAGCAAACCAAGGAAGGGATATTGCCGTTCCAAATCGTTCCACAAAAATGGTCTCTAAATGCGTCCGAGCTGGCTGCTTATAAAGGGCAACATGGACACCAAAAAAAAAAAAAAAAAGAGAGAGAGGAAAAAAACCTGACTACCTAATCCTTGAAAATTCTTCAAGAGTAAAAGCCCTGCAAGTCTGAATTCCAGAAACCCAAAGCGGGTGGCCTTTTCAAAGAGCTCAGTTGATTTTATCACCATCCCTAGTCTGAAATCTCTGCACATTTCTTCCCTAATCCAGGATGTGATAAGAAACCAATGTAACAAGAATTCATCTTCCCCAAGAAAAGGTGAGCATCTCTGAGTTCAACAGAGACAACTGGAACCTAATTGCATTGCCTCTTTCAAAGCCTTCCAGTAAAAGCGTAAAATGAAAGAGGACTGAAAGAGGCTGTTTAGCACAGCTACAATGTGACCACATTTTCTTTTGAAAAATGACACACCAAGTAGCTGCCATTTTTAGAAAATGGCAATTTCATCTGAAATCACAGCAAGTGTCACTCTGCAGCAAAAAAATAAAATCCTTGTTTCAAGAGATTTGGAACCTGGTCCCCAAACAGCAGTACTTTCTGGTTATATTTGATTAATATTACACGAAGGGTAGGATGTAGGGAAGTCGGGTCTGGAAAAAGAAAAAACACCTTTGTGAAGAAAAACAAGTATGTGGCCTTCAGGGAGCTAAACATATGTTTAATTTTGTGTTTTAAACTTCTCAGCAGACTGCAGATCTATAAAGGGAATCACTGAAAGTGAAGATAACGGCGACTTACCCAGAGAATCGTGCTGTTTTCCGCAAGACGGGGCGAGAAGTGAGAAAGCAAAATCTTTGCTTCAGTTACACAAACTCCCTCTCCTTTGCAGAGAAACTTGTTAGCTGAACTGGAGCCAGATGCTTATGCGGGAGCCTCAGCGAACAGCTATGTGCTTGTCAAACACTGACATCTACTGGTGAGTTCTGAAGTGGATTCTTTTTTATTCTGAAAGACCAGTCAACTAGACAAAATTTTTAAATTCTCTTATGCTTTTTACTGGAGGCTTTTTCTTCTTTGGCCCTTTGAAAACTCTCAAGCTATCATTTAAGTTTCATCTCTGTAAAACATATAGAGTTATTTAATTTATATTTTAAGTTATATTGTTATTAAATAGGGCATAAAAAAACACCGAAAATCTAATCAGAATTTGTTGAGTATAATAATCATTTCTTATACCCACAAAACACTATTGAGTTTCCAAAACATGCCCAGGTATATTATCTCATTATGTAGTCAACAACCCTGTGAAATAGGAAGATGAAGACCATCCTGTTTTACAGAAAGGACACAAAGGCCCAGAAAATCTAGCTAATAAATCCAAGGTCATAAAGAAAGTCACAGGTGATGCTAGTTCTAGACCCACGCTCTTTCAACTTACAGGCCAGGACCTTAATCATTAAGGCATTTATCTCCACGTTTCCCCTCGTGGAAAGAAATAAATTACTCTCAGCTGGTGAGTATAGAGGGAACAGGCAAATGGGGACACACGAACACACACCCTCTTTCTTCTGCTCTGTACCATTAAAGTCCTGACATTAACTAATGAGCAGAGGGAGAAAGCTGCTGTGGATGAGAGCTACCCTCCATTTTAGTACTTCAAGAAAGACTTGGCCAAAGGTGATGAACCCGTTGGGCAATACAGACCTTTCCCTCCAGGATTCCAGAATCAGCCACCACAATAAAATATGAAAATTAATCTTTTAAAATGCACTGGACTGTCATTCAGAGAGGTCAAGGGCCAGTGATTTAATGCCCAAATGTATCTACCTTCCCCCAACCAAGGCACAGAGGTACATCCTGATGCTAACAAGCTTCCTAATTACCATCAAAATCAGAGGTACATGGGGAACCTTGAACCAAGGGAGGCACACCTGAGAGCAAGGTGAATCGATGATTAAATTTCTTTCCTGTGGACAACTTACCAAACGCATCAGAATTTTAAACTTGGACCTTTTCTCCCCCAGAAGAATTAGCTGGGATTCTAAGAGAAAGATCAAACTATGAAGGTTGCAACATAAATGAGTACTTCATAAATGTTTCCTGGAATGAAAGTATTGCCAGGAGATTTCTGAAGAGGGCATGGAGCATCCGCCTTAGACAGCCGCCTCCAAACTTGTCCTGTTACCACTTTCCTAGTAAACGAGAAACTCAAGCATGTTATGGGGTCGAGGTAGTAGAGAGTTAAGAAGCAGCAATCAACTAGACAGCTGAGTAATACAGATCAACTCCCAAGGTTTAAATAGCTCAGTCCTGACGCATCTTCACATCTAGAAAACCAACGTATCAACTTCCAGTATTAATGTCTCTTTTAAATGGCATGTTAAAAAGGAATAATGTGGGTTGCTATATCAATGCTCTCTTTCCATTCCTAACGATCCTGTCCCAACTCAGAGCCCTGATTTCTCTTCCCTACAAGACCTTTCTTTTAATAACAATAACAATAATAACAACAATAGTAACAACTGCCGCTAATACAGCAGGCAATATTTGAAGGGCTTCACATATATGAACTCGTTCATCCTCACAACAACACTACCAGGTTGTTAGTATTATCTCCACTTTATAGATAGGTAAATAAAGTCACAGGGATTCAATAATTTAACCAGGATTGCACAGCTTCTAAGTGATGGCGCTAGAGTTTAAACCCAGGTTTGTCCAATTTCAGTGCCCACTCAACCTCTATATTAGTGGTTCTCGAACCAGCACCATTAGCATCACCTGGGAACAAAATTCTCTGCCCTCTCTCCCCACAATCTGCCAACAAACCTACTAAAACAAAAACTCTGGGGTTGGGTTATTTTAACTTTACTTTTACAAGCCACACAGGTGATTCTGATGTACATGGCACTTTTAGAATTCATGCGCTACATGATACCACCTATCTCTAAGAGTAGTTGGGGATATAGAACCTTCAGCCCACAAAGAGCCCAGTCACAGTACTGCTTGATATCTTGCCATTTGCCATCTTATGATAACACTGGAGCATGAGATCATAAATCCATTTGATTGAGGGCTTAGGTTAATCATAGATGTTTGAGTATCATTCCTTTTTCCTAGCAAAATTCCACACGCAGTTCAATAACAGTAGATCCATTTTTCAAATGCAGAAATCAAAGTCATTTAAGTCATTGGAGAATTGGGTTACAAAAACCTCATTTAGTCCATTTCCCCTCCTCTGGAAAAGTAAACATAACCAATTTGAGGGCAGCAGGTATGTATCTCCATCAAAAAAATTTTAAATATCTAGAGATGGAGTAAGAAAATAACCTTTGAGACTTGGACTCCAGAGTTGTAGTTTTTCAACCCAGGCTTCATCTGATCTCTGTTTTCTTTCTTCCCCAATGCCATTCTTCTACAGTCTTTATACAAGAAGGACCCAGCTCAGCATTTTCCAAAGTGTGTGTGTGTGTGTGTGTGTGTGTGTGTGTGTGTGCACGCACACACATGTGCCCTATAAGACTTTAATCCTCTGAGATGCTTGCAACGAAAGGGTTACAGAGTCTCATCAAATTAGCTTGTAAAAGCCAGGTGCGGTGGCTCACGCCTGTAATCTCAGCACTTTGGGAGGCCAAGGTGGGTGGATCACCTGAAGTTAGGCATTCGAGACCAGCCTGGCCAACATGGGAAAACCCTGTCTCTACTCAAAATATCAACAAATTAGCCAGGCATGGTGGCACTTGCCTGTAATCCCAGCTACTCAGGAGGCTGAGGCAGGAGAATCACTTGAACTGGGGAAGCAGAAGTTGCAGTGAGCCAAGATCACCCTGTACCACTACAGCCTGGGTGACAGAGCAAGACTCTATCTCAAAAAACAAAACAAAACAAAATTAGCTTGTATTTATTGAATATTTTCTAAAAGTCAACTTTCTTTTAAGCACTTTGAATAAATTAAACCACCCTATGATATAAATATTACCATTATCATCCCCATTTGACAGATAAGGACACCGGGAGCACAAAAAGATAAAACAGAGTTTTCCAAGGTCTTATAAGCAGCAAGCAACATATCCTAGCTGGGTTCTAAACACAGAAAGTCTGCTATCAGAGACCCCACTCAAAACACCACAGTTTACTGACTCTTTGTGAGAAATTATGCAGATTTCATGTATGATTTTCCTCCCTCAAAAAAAACTCCATATACATTAGCCCATTGGGAAGTCCTGCAGTAGAGAACTGTGCTTATATTTCATAACCCAATGTCTCCCAAACTTCCTTGATCAGGGAATCCTGTTTTGTAACACCTGTTAAGCTCCCCAGAACAAAAGATCTTAAAAATACATTTTAGAAAATCCTAATTTGGCCTGACTGAGGAGGACCACTCTTTTGCCCAATCTGTAAGTCACTGTGAGAAGACAGATGGAATAATGGGGGGGGGGGGTATGTGCATGTATGTGCATATGTGTGTGTATCTTAGAACAGAGCTGAAAACAGAATAAGTGCTATGTAAGTGTTTACTCTTTCTGTTGCTGGTGATTGTGGTGGTTGTGGTGGTGTCATTCCTAACACATATCTAATGCATTTACATCTTTGGCTAATCTTGAAGGACAAGAAAGACAATTATATCATCATGAGGGAAAGAAGCTTATTTTATTTCTCTTAGATTAGACGAATGCAATTGATATCACTGACAGCAAAGGCATCATGCCACCATCTCAGCCTTTGCACAGGCAACACTTAGTAAGAGGGAAATACAGCATTCCACCCACTGTCATACAAATGACTCTGTCTCTGTGCATATTGTTAATATTGGGCAGCTTCCCTCATGCCCACCCCACTTCTTGGAAGCTCCAAAGGGTTTATCACCTTTATCCAAATCATTCTGGAAGTTCTGGACTATTTTCTTGAGTTGCTTCAAACAGTCATGGAGATTTGGCATGGCATTCGGAAACCTTTCTTTCAAATCTCACTGCTTCCCGGAACGCTGCTTGATAGCACTGAATATTGAACTCGTAAGGTGTTGGAGCAGGAGGCAGATATGAAAAAGAAGGCAGAATTGTGCCTATGACAATTAGAAACCTCTCATACTGAGGAACAGGAGCTGGAAGAGCCCCAGATTATCTATATTGTGGTCAGTTTGGCCACTTATGTCCAGTTGCTAGTATAATCGATAATTCTCCAAACCATATGAAGCTACAGGTAAAAGCAGGATATTAAGGGTCATAAATAGTATTTTCTCTGGTTTTCTCCCAAATCTATCATTACAGTATTTCTAGGTTCTCCACTTACTTCTTATAACCCCCATGGGTTGTCTCAAGTCTACTCAAAAAGAATCCTTCTCCACTTTACGAACTTCCTAGACCTTTGCTACCTATAGCACATTACAGGCACCTTATCACTGCTACCAGTGCCTACCATGAAAGATGACAGCATTAATATTTGTACCAAGGATACTGCTTAGCCCTGTTCCCCAAACCTCCAAGGCCACATCAAGTCACTGATGCTGCCTTGTACTGCTCTTTAAACAATATGGCACGAGGTGCTACTGCTGTGCCAATTACTGGAGACTGGGTAGTATCTGCAGCTCTGCGCTGCCCCTGGCATCACCGGTGTGCTAACGCCTTCCAAGTGCCAAAGCTGAGTTCTGCTCCCTAGAAACCACATGTGCCAAAGTTGGCTATGTTCTGAGCTAACTCTCAATTCGGTAGGCATAATAGCTGTGCTACCTTATCATTCTTCCAATATCCCACAGAGATCTTTAGAGAAACTACTGTTTTTTCTGTTTGTGTTTTATTTTTACTTTCAGCACCTCTTCACCTGAGATTTAGACATAAGTTCCTGAGAAACTAGACCAATGGGTAGATCTAATGGTGGGCAATAGACTACGCTCAGATTTGCCCCAATTCTCTAACAACTAAGCCTATATTATTGGATCTAGCATGTCCAATAGCATGCCATTAGGGTATGTGGCTCTCTTTCTCAGCAACTTGTTATAGCCCATGGGGAAGCAGGATGAGGTGCCTCTTTATAGCGTATCCAAAGATATCTGAATCCTAGTGGAAAACCTAGGTTTGGCTCTCACTAGGCTCTCTTCTACAAGAGACTTTATTTCCAGCATGTCACTCTTCCAAACTGATCTAAAAGACTGCAGGAAGATGCATTGGAGTAGACAGCAAACAATAAAAATCCAAATTCCAGTTCTATTATTTATCAGCCATGTGATCCCTGGGCAGGCCATTTAACCTCCATCTACTGGGATAATAATAACTCCCCTGCCTACCTCAGGTTTATCCATTCAAAGTATGTACTGAGCTTCTCTCTAAAGATAAAAGGCACAATGCTGGGTCTGTTGGAGATAAAATGAACAGTCAAATTTTGCTAGTTATTTTTGACAATATTTTAAGAAAGTATTAGTTGAATACTTACTAGTTGCCCTGCACTTTACATGTTATCCCTTGCCTCACGGAAACCCTATTAGATGTGCATAATTAAGCCCATCTTACAAATGCAGGAAACAAAAGTTTAATGAGAATCATAGATTTGTTCAAGTCACATTCTAGGAAGTAGTGGATCTGGGATTCAAATTCAGGTTTGTCTGAAGCCAGAGTCTAGGATTTTTCCACTAGACCATGCAGCCTCACATATAAATAGCTATAATATGAGGTAGAAAGTTATTCATTTCACAGGGCATAGATTAACTGCCATAGAATCAAATTAGATGCATATGAAAGTGTTTTATAAACAGTCAAGTTGACACAGTTATAAGGTGTTTCTGTTATTATCATTAGGTAAATGCTCTATAAAATATGCTGGCTATAAAATTCCATCTGTAAATAGGAATTAACCAAGTCTTGTGGAGGTAAAAAAGAAAGGATTATTTAATTTCAGCTGCAACAGATCATTGGAAGGCAACTGGTGCCTCAAATTGGATCACTATTCTAAATATTATTGCTCAGCGTCTGCATATGGGCATGCGTAACCTATGTGAATCGACCAGAGCCCCCAGAGCTCAATGGTGCCATCTAAGCAGAATGAAGATTAGTTCAGCACATTGCAGCAAACTAGACAGGCCTCCAGAGAAGAAATATTTGGATGGGCTATTAAAGTCACTTAGTGAAGCAGGTCCTAGTTCAGAATGTGTGGACTACTGTGACCACTATGAGCAAGACCATGTACCCCAGCAGGGTGTGAAGGGCTGGATTTTCAATGCAAACTGACACAGGGTCTCTTCACTGTGAGTTCAAGATCTAATAATCACAAGTTACATTTACTGAGCAGCTACTGTGTGTCAAGCACTGAGCTAAGCACAGTTAGAGTGCATCTGAAGTCATCATATTACAATAAAAATTCATTATATTTACCTGATTTAAGAGCACGAGTTTTGAAGTAATATAACCCACTATCTATTTCAACTTGGTCCAGTAAATTAACCTCTCTGAGACTGTTTCCTAATCTGTTAAGTTAAATAAGTTAGTAAGTTTAATATAGCAAAGCAATTAATACTATATCTATCACATGGAAAATGTTCAATAAATAATAATGTTGCTGCTGTTGTTGTCATTATTACTATATTTTTCTGTCGAAAGTCTACAAGGTGGCCTTCTTTTGACTTCTAGGAAATGATACTATAAAGTTCATTCTAGACATAATGGTTACTATTACATAAAAAAAAATTACTCCAAAATATACCCGCTTAACTCACTTTTAGTACCTCAGATTTTGTGGGAATCTAGACATGGCTAAATTGAGTCTCTGCTTTAGGGTCTCTCACAGACCATAACAAAGGTGTTGACCAGGGTTAGGATCTCATCTCAAGGCTCAACTAAGGGAGGATCTACTTCCTAGCCCACTCACGTGGTTGTTGGCAGGATTCATTCTTCACAGGCTGTTGGGCTGAGGTTCTTCACTGGCTATTGGCTGGAGAATACTCTTAGCTTTTTGCCAAATATGTCTCTCCAACGTGGTATCTTGCTTTGTCAAAGCCAGCAGAAGGGAGAATCAGCTAGCAAGATGGAAGTCACAGTCTTACAACCTAATCACAGAAATAATATCCTACTATTTTTGCTGTGTTCCATTTCTTAAAAGCAAATCCTTAGGCCCAGTGTACACTCTGAGGATTACACAAGGGCATGAATATGAGAAGGTGAGGCTCACTGGGGACCATCTTAGGAATCTGTCTACCACAGTGGGAAAGGTAATAAACACAAAAACCAAAGAAAAACCTTTAAAGGGCTTTGGAGTAGGAAATTACGATTCAAAGTTAATTTTAAAAATAAGTATAGGCTATTAGGGCAACAATTAATAAGGAAAGATATTTTTATGTGTTTTGGAGGTTTTGTTTGCCTCAATAATAATAAATGAATCATTTCCTTTGGTGAGTGTTTATTTTCTTAAGTTATTTTATAATAAGATTTTAATCAATGATCATACCCATTTTACAGATGAGGAAACTGTGGCTCAAAGAAGTAAAGTAACTTGCTCAGGGTCCCTAAGAGCAAAGTTGAATTAGAATCCAAATCTGTTCAACTCTAAAATCTCTGCTTTTTCTGCTACACCAGGTCACCATCTCCCACCCCCTACATATATACATTTAGCAAATTAGTGTGATTTGTTCCAGGTTTTGTTCATGTTTTAGTTTTGTTCAATGCCTTACTTTTGACTAAGCACACATATATCCTGTCTTTACCTACTCTACCCACAATCTTTACCATAAACTTTGTCCCCTCCTAAACTTACAGTACTTGGTTAGAAATTTAATACCAATTGTTTATAATACTCCACTAGAAGAATACTTTTAAATCAAACAAAACAGAAATTTTGCAGGGATACATACGGTCTTTATTGACTGAACACCCAGTCCAAACACATGGGGAACTAAGTTCATTAGATACTGAGTGGAATACAATACTTCATAAGACATAAGAGATCTCTACACTCAGGGAACAATGGCATATAGCATATACCAAGTGACCATGAGTCCCTCAAAGCAGACACTTTCAGATGAAGTCATTTCCTGTGCAGATTAACTGCTTGACACTGCAGAATATATTCTGTATTGCATCACATTTTTCATGGTTATACAGAACATCATATGTATCCAGTCATCATCTGTGGTTTGGCTAGCAGGCTTTCTGGGATCTTGGAGACGGTGGTATTTGCCAAGGCAGGATTTCTCAGACTGGAAACATCAGTATGTATGGCATGCTTCCATTTATGTTTTAAGGGTATATATGGACATATATATGATAGTATATGCTCAGAATATTTCTGGAAAGATATGCAAAAAAAATAGTTGCCTCTAGGGATAGAAACTGGAATATAGGTAGAAAAGAGAGACTCACTTCTTACTGTATGATCTCTTGTATAATTTGAATTTGTTAACATGTTTACTACTTTTTTACTCCAAATTGCTTAAAATAATTTTAAAGATTAAAGAAATAAATTAGGAGTTCTTAACTAGATAGGCACATCAGAATTTCTTATACAGTTTTTGTCAAAATACACATAGAGGGAGTTTACTTAATAGCTGTGGCTCTGGAATCAGATTACACGCATTTGGACATCTCCTCCACTCGGCAAGATACAAGGCAAGTTATTTGGCCTCTCTAAGCTTCCGTTTCCTCCTCTGTAAATGGTAGTTCTATTGTAAAGCCTGCTTTCCTAAGAGCTGGGATGAAAGGAGGAGTTATTGTCAATGCCTAATATTTCCTGGAATTTGATTCAACTGGAGATTTAAGGAAAAAGATGCTCTGATCCATCATCCCACATTTCTAGATGGGAATAGAAATAAGTAATCACATTGTGTCTATGAATTTGAAATTAACAAGCAGTGACAAGACTTGTTTCCCTGAGGCATCAGTTACTATCACTAACAGTCTCTATTGTCTCTACTTTGTTTAAAAACAGGTCCCATTTATAGCTGAAAGGAAAAGTCTTTCCAGTCTTACTAATACTTTGCTGATGGTGAAGAGCTGTATTACACAATTTGTTCCACATTCCATGGGAATCGGTGGGCCTGCTTGGCTTTCTGATGTCAGATCAGAAAAAGGAAATGGAATGGTCTGAGAATTGGGCAAACCTCCACACAGCTGGTCAGAAAAGTCCTAGGTGCCAAGTTGCCCTTTCTGTCCATCTCTTTCATTTATGCTCTAAAACTAGGGCACTACGATTAATCCCTGCTTCACCATTCTAAATGAGCTTTCACTCCTTTCACCAGGCTACAGCACACCAAAATACTTTGTTCTAAGCATGAAGAAGAGAGAGACTGGTAAAAAGAAAGCACGGATTGGATATTTCCAGAATTAAGAAAATTAGTCTGCTATCAATAAAAATAGTTTCACTAAGGGATTTATCTTTCCAACATGACCTAAAAACATGATTGTTGTTAGTAGGCAAATGGAATACATGCTTCTTAATCTAGAATGGCACAAATTTCCTGAGATACAATGAATCCTAAATGGCAGCTTCCAGGATATGACTATGTCACTCCAGTATGTAGTTCTCTGGTACTATGTACTCCATTAAGAGTCAATTCTGAATTATTGGGCATTATCTTGAAGCAGGGAGACTAGAGTGGTTTGTGGAAGTAGAAAGACATGGTCATAGCAGGGACATACAGAAACATGTTTCCATTTAGGGCTGAGGAATAAATTGAAGAAGATTTTACAAAAAAAAAAAAAATTCCTACGTACCTCATCAAATCTACTAAATCGGAATCTCCAAAGAGTGGCAACAGAACTTGTACAACATTAATAAACACATAGCTTATATTTATTGAGTATTTTCTATGTGCACCAGGTGCACATAGTTCTAAGCATTTTGCATGTATTATCTCATTTAATCCTCATAATAATCCTCATAAAGTTTAAGTAGTACTGTTATCACCATTTGCAGAGGCCTAGGACTGTTTACACTGCACTACGTGTTAAGCATCTTTCCTCAGCGTCCTCCCTTGGTCTGTTTGGAAACAAATGCTCTTCTCTATGACTCAAATTGTTGGTTTATTTCCCCTCTAGCTTACCCATCTTATGGTACTACTTCCTTGGTGGAAATAAAAGTCTGCTCTCAACTGAAAACCAGACAATATCCAAGCCCACAATCCTGCTTGCCTTGTACTGCTTCCCCATCTTGCTCAGGACCTATAGATCATAGCAAGACTACTTCGAAAATTAGATCTGAAAAGAAATTCTTTCAATGTGCAAATTATTCAACAGAAGGATAGTGGAGGCCATAAGACTGTCTTTTGAAGGCAAAAGGGTCTTCTCAGTTGTAAAACAGCAATATATGTCAGCTTTCACAACTAGTTAATTATAACAATAACAGCTAAAATTTATTGAATATTATGCTTCAGGTACTGTACTGTGTACTTTAAATTATTATCCCATTTAATCCTCAGTATAACCCTGTAAGGCAAGTATTAGTATTATCCCCTACTTTATGAGTGAAAAGACTTAAGGCCCAGAGAGGTAAAATCATTTGCCAGAGGTCACCGAGCTATTCATTGACAGAACTGGGACCAAATCCAGGTCTGTCTGACTACGAAGCTCATATACTTAACCACTCAATCCATACTGTCAAGACCAAAAGAAGAAATATAATTTGACTTGTATTTAAGTGTGTGTGTGGTGTGTGTGTGTGTGTGTGAAAAGAAAAGCATTTTATTGTATTTTCTCCCTCAACTTCTATTTTAAGTTCAGAAGTACATGTGCAGGTTTGTGACGTAGGTAAACGTATGCCGTGGTGGATCACTGCACAGATCATTCCATCACCTAGGTATTAAGCCCAGCATCTGTTAGCTATTCTTAATGATGCCCTCCCTCCCCCTATACCCAACAACAAACCCCAATGTGTGTTGTCCCCCTGCCATGTATCCATGTGTTGTCACCATTCAGGTCCCACTTATAAATGAGAAGATGCAGTGTTTGGGTTTCTGTTCCTGTGTTAGTCTGCTCAGGATAATGGCTTCCAACTCCATCTATGTCCTTGCAAGGAACATGATCTCATTCCTTTTTATGGCTGCATAGCATTCCATGGTGTATATGTGCTACATTTTCTTTATCCAGTGTATCATTGATGGGCATTTGGGTTGATTCCATGTCTTTGCTATTGTGAATAAGCATTTTATTTTCTAGTCTGCTTGACTATAGGAAGCAAAGATTGTAAATTAGTTGACTTTTTTAAAAAGACTGCTCTCTCAGAAATTTCTGATAGTAACTTTGTGGCCTGATTGATGTGACAGAAAGTAAAGATTGCAAATAAGTGTTTTAAAACTATTTTTCTGGCCAGGCATGGTGGTGAATCCCTGTAATCCCAGCACTTTGGGAGGTCAAGATGGGTGGATAACTGGAGTCCAGGAGTTCAAGACCAGCCTGGGTAACATGGTGAAACCCTGTCTGAAAGAAAGAAGAGGAGAGGAGAGGAGAGGACAAGAGAAGAGGAGAGAGGAGATGGGAAGGGAATGGAAGGGAAGGGAAGGGAAGGGAAGGGAAGGGAAGGGAAGGGAAGGGAAGGGAAAGGAAGGAAAGGGAAGGGAGGGGAGGGGAGGGGAAGAGGGAGGGGGAGGGGAGGGGAGGGGAGGGGGAAGGGAGTAGGAGGGAAGGGAAGGGAAGAGGAAAGGGGAAGGGAGGAGGAAGGGGAAGGGGGAAGGGAGAGGAAGTGGGAGGGAGAGGAGGAGGGGAGTGGGAGGGAAGGGAAGGGAAAAGGAAAGGAAGGGAGGGAGGGAGGGAGAGAAGGAGAAAGGGAGGGAGAGAAAGAAGGAGAAATAGAGAAAGGAAGGAAGGAAGGAGGGAAGGCAGGCAGGCAGGCAGGAACAAAGAAAAAAAGAAAGAGAAAAGAACTGTTGTTCTGTTATCAAGCAATATAAACAGGAAGTAATTTCTTCCTGTAAAGTTCACATCTGAGGCTATTACCCAGCACCCAATTCATTTCTCAGGAGGAGGCTCTCACTCTTAGTATCATGCCCCAAACACATATTTCTACCTCAATAGCATAGATAGCCAGCTCTTTTAGCCCAAATGATTATATACAGATCAGCATTTCTGAAACCCTATGCCCCACTCAGAGATTTTCCAGTTCTCTTCCTTCCTTTTAAGTAGATATCTTGAAAATACTCCCACAAATATATTTTTAGTCTCAAGAAATGCGAAGACTTTTCCCCTACCACCTATAATCAAATTGTCTCAGTAATAAGAGGCCTTTGTCAATACATGCCACTGCTTTTGGAGTGGAATGCAAAAGCCTAGAATCTGTCCCCTTGCAGCCCATGAGTCTGTTTATATTGCAGACCCACAGATGTGGCCTCTCTGAGAGATAGGAAAGAGGCACAGAGTTCTCAGCAGTGTAGAAACACCTCCCTTTCAGGATGCTACTGCCTATTCTCTAGCTGGTTGAGCTAACAGAGATGGGAAAGGGAGGTGGTAGGTGGATTAGGTGTGAAAGAACTAACTTTCCAATTAGTCAGGCAATGGAGAATCCATACCCATTGCAACCAAAAAAAGAAAGAACTTTCTATATCTTGGTCTTTCACTCTGAGACTTTCCTTCTCACCCTCTTCACTGTCTTCCTGTGTGTTCCTTCCACACACACACAGAGGCATACATATACGTCCTACTATACCACCTCTGCTTACGGTTTTCTCTGTCAATCTGACTTCCAATAAGCCAGTGCAACTACATAGAAATACCCCAGGCATTGGTTTACATTTGCTTACAGAATCAACTGCATGTCTTTGTAACCACACACAAACCTCCTATAGGCACACCTCACTTTTCACCAAAGGACACTCCTGAAAATTCAGTAAATACCAAAATTTTACAATGGAAGCCAGTATAAATTCAAATTCAAATGACTTTCCTAAATCACTTTTACATGTACAAGCATTTATTACAATAAATATAAATTTAATTGATGGTGGGCACAAAATTACATAAAACATGGGTAATCCATGTTTTACATGTAAGACATTAATAAAGGTGATATGGTTTGGCTGTGTCTCCACCTAAATCTCATCTTGAACTGTAGCTTCCATAAAGCCCACGTGTCACTGGAGGGATCCAGTGGTAGGTAATTGAATTATAGGGGTGGTTTCCCCCTTGCTATTCTCACAAGGTCTGATGATTTTATAAGGGGCTTCCTGCTTTGCTCAACTCTCATTCTTCTCCTTCTTGCTGCCCTGTGAAGAAGAACATGTTTGCTTTCCCTTCTGCCATGATTGTAAGTTTTCTGAGGCCTCCCTACAGGCCAGGCTGAACTGTGAATAAATCAAACCTCTTTCCTTTATAAGGTACCCAGTCTCTGATAAGTCCTTATATCAGTGTGAGAACAGACTAATACAAAAGGTTAATTGTCATCATTGTTCACTAAGCATGTAGCGGTGATAATGAGTACAATTTAAAAGGCCCTACTATAAACTATTTTTATAACAGACTAATTCTTCTTTAATATGAATGTTTGTACAAATGGATTAGAATACAGTGGAGATCACGTCTTCTTACGTTGGAGCAAACTTACTTCCATAAGACTACAATTGTTCTTCATTTCTATTATATCAAAATTAGATTAATATTTTTTAAAGCAATGATGGATATGGCATTAAAAGACAGAGCACTAAATGAAAAAGGGTTTCAGTTCTTTCTCTGTCATTACTTAGCTACTTTTTATTGCTCCCACTTCCTTGTATGTGTTAAAAAGTGGTCATAACATAATTCTGCCTATTTAGTATGGTTGGTGAAAAAGATAAAATGAAATAATATATGTGAAGACAAAGCTTTATAATGCATAAGGCAGTGTGGTAGGCAGATGTCTCTATTTGTGTTGCTAGAACAGAATACCACGGAACTGGGCAATTCATAAATAATAAAAATTTATTTCTCACAATTCCAGAAGCCAGGAAGTCCAAGATCAAGGTGTAGGAAGGTTTGGTGTCTGGTAAGGGCCTGGCCTCTGCTTCCAAGATAGTACCATTAATTCTCTGTCCTCACATGGTGGAAGGGATGAAAGGGTAAAATAATAACTAGTTCTCTCCAGCCCTTATATAAAGTGCTAACCCCATCTATGAGGGCAGAGCCCTCATGCCCTAAGCACCACCTAAAGGCCTCACCTCCTAATATGATATCACTGGGGATTAAGTTTTAACGTGAATTTTGGAGGGGACACAGTCATTCGGACAATGGCAGCAGAATTCTACAAAGATCTCCAAGATTTGGGCCCCTGGTGTACACACACCTTCTCCTAATTATTCAATCCAACACTAAGTGCTGCCATAAAGGGATTTTGCAGATATAATTCAAGTTCCAAATTCGTTGACCTTAAAATAGGGAGATTATCTGAATGAGCATGACCTATCAAATGAGCCCTTTAAGTCTGAGATTTAAAACACAAGAAGATGCACATTATTTGCCTATATCAAAATATCTCATGGACTCTATGAATATGTATACCTACTATGTACCCATTGAAATTAAAAATAATTTTTTTTGAGATGGAGTCTCACCCTGTTGCCCAGGCTGAAGTGCAATGGTGCAATCTTAGCTCACTGCAACCTCCACCTCCCAGGTTCAAGCAATTCTCCTGCCTCAGCCTCCTAAGTAGCTGGGATTACAGGTACGCACCACCACGTCTGGCTAATTTCTTGTATCTTTAGTAGAGATGGGGTTTCACCATGTTGGCCACGCCAGTCTCAAATTCCTGACCTCATAATCTACCCTCCTTGGCCTCCCAAAATGCTGGGATTACAGGCATGAGCCACTGTGCCTGGCCAAAAAAAAAAAAATCTTTTTAAGAAAAATAATAAAACACAAGAAGAAGTTGACATGCTGTTGCTAGCTTGAGGGTGAAAGAGAACCATTTGAAAAGAAAACACAGGTGGCATCTAGGAGCTGAGAGCAGTCCCCCGCTGACAGCCAGCAAGAAAACGGGGACCTCAGTACTACAACAGAAAGGAACAGAATTTTGCCAGTAACCTGAATGAGTATTGAAACAGATTTTTCCTCAGAGCTTCTAGATGAGAACTCAGCCTGGCTGACATCTTGATTTTAGCCTGTGAGATTCTAAGCAGAGGAACAAGCTTAGCCACAGTGTACCTAGACTTCTGACCTAAAGAACTATAAGCTAATAAGTAGATACTGCTTTTTGCTGCTAAGTTTGTGGTAATTTGTTATGTAATAATAGAAAACTAATATAAGTGACATACAGCTATCGAACATTATTTTCTGCCAGCCATAACTAGAAAGAAACACTGATTTTGGAGTTAAAAGATCTCAGATTAAATCTTAGATCTTGGCTGTGTGACTCGATACATCACTTAACCTTTCTGATCCTTTTTTTCCTCACTTATAACACAGGGATAATTATATTTATTAGGATTGTTAAGAAGATTAAATGAGGTAACACAAAAACCTGCTAGCATCATGCCTGGCATATAGCAGGTGGTCTATAAATTTTTCAATAACATTTCATAAACTTGTATATTTATTTATTGTGCCCATTTTATGCTAGGCATTATGCTATGCACTTGGGATACAAAGACATTTAAGGCATTGTCCATGCGCTCAAGGAATTTAAAGTATAACAGAGACAGATGAGTAAATCAGCAATTTCTGTACAGAATAATCACCATTATGATAGAAAGCCACAGATGGTATTATGGAAACAGAGAGAAAGAACAACTTGATCAGGCTCGGGGTTCAAGGAGTGTTTCTCAGAGGAAGTGATGCTTGACTTGCAGTTTAAAGTGCTGATTCTCAAACTTGAATGTGTAATATAATCACCCATGTAGCTTTAAGACATACCAATATCTCCCCACCCCACCAAGAGATTGTGATTTCATTCATCTGGGGTGTGGCTTGGGCAGGGAAAACCCTCTGAAGACACAGCACATGCAAAAGCCCCAAGGTATGAAGCTGCATCAGACAGGAAACTACAAAGAGTTCCATATGAGAGGCATGAAGGGTGGTGTGTCAGGGAGTGGTGGTACATGATACTAAAAAGCAGGCAGATTATGCAGGACCCTGTATGCTAAAGTGAGGAGTTTGGAATTTACATGGAGGGCAATTAGAAGCCATTGAAAGAGAGATGCATGATCAGATGTCTTTACATTTCTAAAGAAAAAATTACTTTGGTTATCATGTGAAAGACAGATAGTTGAAAAGATACCAGACAGGTGAGGGAAATCATGGTTACCATGTGGAGGACAGATAATTGAAAATATACTAGACAGGTAAGGGAAATCAGGTGAGAAATGAGGACCATACCTAAGACGGTACACTGGGGTTGGAGATTGAGTCAATGAGACAGATTTAAAAAAATATTCACGGAGTAGAACAAAAATACTTGATGACTTACTGAATACCAAAGATGGAGGACAGGAGTCATTTCTTGTATATGTATATTGGCGGGGGGGACATTTAGGGTGAACATAGACTGGGATACAGTTATGCCTAGGTATACCTAATCAAGTAATAGAGCCAAGCATCCAGTGTTAAGAAATGTGAGCTATTGCTGTTAATATGATGTCATTTTCATATCAAGATAGTCATCTGTGGAAACTTGCAGTAATCCTAGGATGACTCCAAGGTTTCCAGCTTAGGAAACTGAGTGGATACATTCTAGTGAGAGCTTCCCTAGAAATTGCTTAAATTAATAATAACAGATATCCAAGACTGTAAGTCCAGGGAGGGTTGAACCTCACTAAGCTGGAGCCACAGTGCAATTCGGGGCCCTAGCTGGCTCTGGACCTACATGCTCAGTTCTACTCTTCAGTCTGATTCTTTCTGTTAAGCTACCAGATAGCAGATTTGTGTGTGTGTGTGTATGTGTGTGTGTGTGTGTGTGTGTGTGTGTGTGTGTAAGTAGGATGATATTAACATATTAATCATAACAGTTCCTATCCATTATTTCCTGTTATCATTACTGTTTTCCCATTCCTCCCACTCATACCAGAGGGCTCCTTGGACAACAGAGAAAATGAAGCAGATGAGAAGCAAAATAATTATATGCTAGTGGGAATCCCTGTGTCCTACAAGCCTGAGCCAATTTCTTGGGGACAACCATAAAACCAAACAAATAGTCTAGGGGGTTCAAAATTAAACTGGACATGTGCCTAACTTCTTGGGTGGAACTCAAGAGAATGGTAAGTCCTGCAGAGTTATTCCTCACCAATATGCAAAAGGAGCAATAAAGATGGTTGTGTCACATGTCTATGCAAAGGAACTGAGATAGCTTCATGGAGCGTCCCAACAGTAGTGTGAAGAGCAGTTAGATGTACCCTCTGGGTACAGAGGAGCAAGGAAATAGCTGAGAGAGAGCTGAAATCAGAAAGACTTGGTGCTCAGGACAATAATCAGTAAGTGGCTTTCTGCCACAGGAAAAAGAAAAGACACCACATAGATGCCATCTGCGGCTGGGATGGAGGAGGTTGGCATTAAGGAAGGCCATCTGAATTCATTAAGGAAGCCCTTAACTAAATGAAATTTAAAATGACTGAAATTAAGTTTCTACCAACTGGTCAAATGGAAGCTGAAAACAGATACAGAAAATAAATATATTATATTTTATAAGTTACATAATATGTACTGAGGTTCATGTCCAACTACATTTACTTCAAGTTGAGGCTCTTTGTGAAGGAAGAAATCTGATTGTCCTAGTTTATATTACATGCTAGGCCACGGGGTCACTAGCTAGTGAGGAGATGACTGTCCTTGAAGTAGCAGGTGCTCATTCCTGATCCAATAAGGAGAAGCAGGTCTGAAACTATTAGTAGAGGCTGATTATTAGCAGGTTTTTTAAAAAGAAATCTTAGTGGCTTAGCATTAAATGGCTTAATGGTTTATTTCTCACACATGCTATAGTCTAATATGGAACATGGAGTGGAGTGGATGGATTTACACCATGCAATCATTCAGATATCCATGCTCTTTCCATTATGTGGCTTTGCCATCTTTCAGGGTCTCTGAGTCTTCCACTGGATCCTCTTTATCCAGCAGGTTAATGCCAGGCCTAGAAGTGGCACTAATCATTTTGGCTCACATTCCATTGAAAAAAACTGTAATACAGCACCATCTAGCAGCGAGGGGACAGAGAAATGCAATCTGGTGGTATACTCAGGAAGAAGAGGAGAAGACAAGCACTAGTGAGCCAAGTGGTCTCAGCCAGGGAGGTGAGGACTGAAGAAGGGTCAAGCTAGATGGCGGTAGTCCTTTCCCCTCAGCAAAAGGTTCTGTACAATGCTTTTCAATAACGAGTAAAACTTACAGAAGTTCCCTGAAGTAACATCTGTTTCTAGAGGAGAAGTTTTCAGAATACATAATTAATGCTGTGGAAAAGATAGGAAGAAGTGAAGTTCCTCACACTAAAAGCTGCCTAACTGATGGCTTCAAACAAGAGGAAAAAAGCTTGAGAAACTCACTTTGAAGACTATTACACACGTTGGTTATAACCAGAATGACCCATAAGGCTTGGAATTTCACACTGTGTCAGAGCCTCCAGGTATGGCGCGTTCTTGAATCTAATTGCTATTCTAACCGAAAAGTAAGAGACCAACCACCAACAAAGTAACTGAAAAACCGACCCAGTTCCTTGACATGCTTTGCTCTTAAGGGAATATGGACAGAAACACTTAACTCAAAGTGAACCCATTAACTCAAATTGAGACCCTAATTCAAATACTTTAATATCTATTGGCCCTGTGTTAAATTCCTAATAAGTAAGTTGTATTTCAAACTCTGTTTCAGCAACTGCTTCCACAGAATCCAACCTACAACGTCAGACCAGGTCAATTCAGTGACAGTGCCAAGTGTGCTTAGTGAAGAAAAAAGCAAATGACTTCTGGGACACTTGGTCAGGGCTCAGGGTCACTGCTTGAATGGCTGCCAAGAGACAGAGGTTTGCTTTTCTCTGGCTACAAGTTTCTGGCACTGAGAAATATATAGATTTGTCAAGGGCCCTGAAACTGACAACAAATATGATGACATAAAGACAGAAGAAAGAGACCTTATCCCTAGGGAGAACGAACCATCAATACAGAGGCTTAGTTAAATGAATTAGGATGCACTGCTATGCTAGAATGACCCACAGCCCTTAAAAAGAAAGAGACAAAAGTACATTTGCTGACATGAAAGAATGCCCGAAATATATTGTTATTTGAATTTTGAAAAGCAAATTTTAGGAAAGTTTTTGTAATATGATACCATTTTTATATTAACACAGTGAAGTCACATTTTAAATACATTTGAATTATAAGAATTTGAAATATTGTGATATAAAATATTTTAGCTTCAGTTTATGTACAACATTTGAAATAATGCACGTCTTCCCAAATTAAAATGTCACCAAGAATCACACAACTTCAAAGCTGGAAGTCTAAGTGAACTGTAAGCCATGTTTACACTATTGCCACATGGTGGCACCAGTTCAGCTGACAAACAGAAATTCCGGCCTTCCTTTGTCAAGACTCGTTTTGAATCAAACAAATAGCTAATTATGTGGAGCCCTCAGGAGCACATTCCTTGCATAAAACACAGCTGCCCTGAGTACTGGTAGGCAGAACATCTGAAGAAATAGGTACCAAGCTTAACCATGGTCATCCCTGGAGAGTAGAAATGGAGAGGGTGACTGTTGCCTGTCCATGTTTATATACCTATAATGTTGTTATTTTTATATTCAGTAAGAATGGAAAACAATTTCTGATTAAAATAAATGCCTTCTTTGGATTCTTGAGCAAAACCCCAAGTGTATTTCAAATGCCATGCAGATGGCAGACAACACATACTAGGCAAGGGACGACGCATGACATCCTTTGGCCAGACATCTGGTGCTCCATATGAAATACAGTCAAAGCCAAAAAAAATGTGAATGCCTCAGCCGTTCCAGCCCTAGTGATGTCTCCATCATGTCCAAGGATTTGTCCCAGGTTCCCTCAGCACAGCAGTCTTCAGCCCAGCACTCACTCATGTAGCCACTGGGCAGCACAACCTCACCCTTCCCCCTCATTCTGATCCTGGAACTTTCATTAGCCTCAAAGGACCCACCACAGTGGCTCATGCCTGTAATCCCAGCACTCTGGGAGGCCGAGGCAGGCAGATCACTGGAGGTCAGGAGTTCTAGACCAGCCTGGCCAACATGGTGAAACCCTGTCTCTACTAAAAATACAAAAATTAGCTGGGCATATGGTGCCTGCCTGTAGTCCCAGCTACTCAGGAGGCTGAGACATGAGAATCCTTTGAACCCCCAGGAGGCAGAGGTTGCAGTGAGCCAAGATCAGGCCACTGCACTCCAGCCTGGGTGACAGAGTGAGACTGTTTCAAGAAAATTAAAAATAATAAAATAAATTAATTGAGAATGCCAAAATTGAAAACTTTGGAGGTTCATAATTTTGCTGAAAGAAAAATGGCCATCTTCTTTGCTCAACAACTGCAAAATATTTTCTTATTTAGATTCCTAAATACCAACTCAAATGATTGATTCAATGATGTGTGATTTTTCATTTCTACATCACTCTTTTCTTTTTTTTTTTTTTTTTGAGACAGAGTCTCACTCTGTCACCTAGGCCAGAGTGGACCAGGGTGATCTCGGCTCCCTGCAACCTCTGCCTCCCTGATTCAAGCGATTCTCCTACCTCAGCCTTCTGAGTAGCTGGGATTACAGGTGCCTACCACCACACCCAGCTAATTTTTGTATTTTTAGTAGAGACGGGGTTTCACCATGTTGGCCAGGCTGGTCTCGAACTCTTGATCTTGTGGTCCACCCGCCTCGGCCTCCCAAAGTGCTGAGATTACAGACATGAGCCACCATGCCCGGCGATCCTTTTCTTTTTAGTTACCTTTGGATGCACATATGCTTTCAGCATTTGTCCAGTTTGAACTATATCAGGTAAAGTTTCATGTAGAAACATAAAAGTCATACATCCTTTTAGCAAAACAGGTTGACTCAGGTTCCTGTAACCAAATATTGCCTGATGAAGTCCTTCCTGTTGAATGACTAACTGGATAAGAATACCGTATTTCCTTTTTGTACTCGGACATATACTATTTCCTAATAGGTTCTTAAGTTTGAAAAGTCATATCTAAGATATTGACATCTGTAGATGCACAGTCTGAGATTTCACTTATATGATCAATTTTACCATCACCATTAGTCTAGAATGCTGTTGTGTCTTTTGATTCATCTGATTTGTCTAATCTAATAATTGGGAAACGTCTGTTCTCTGGCAACAAGTTGCTTCACCGAGACCTAGCTCCTCTAAACTTGGAACCCTTAAATAATAATAGTAATAACCAAAAATGACAGACTGCTCCATTTCAACCTTGAGTAGCTTCCCACTTCAGTTAGAATAAAGCCAGATTTCTTACAATGGTGCTTAAAGCCCTCACAGTCTGCCATCTCATATTCCTCTGACCTCTATCTCCTTCTGGTCTCATCCTCATTCACTCTGCTTCAGCCTTACCAGCTTCCATGCTGTGTGTCCAATACTCCAGGCATGTTTCTGACTCAGGACCTTTATGCTTACTAAGCCCCCTGCCTGGAACACTATTCCCACAGACTGCTTATTACTTTCAAGGGAAAAAATTGTAGGCACACAGTGGAGAAATTGGAAAACACTTTTTGAAAAGATGGTCAAGGTTAGTATTATCAAAGGGGCAGATGGATATCAAAGACCTCTGTGATGTCCTGAAATGGACATAGCATCACTTATGTAATTTTCCAAATAGAGATACATAACCTCAATCTAACCATGAGGAACCATCGCAAAACCCAAAATAAGGAATGTTCTATTTTTTTAAAAAAAAGATCTTATTATTCTTCAAAAATATCAGTGTCATAAAGGCAAAAGCTATGGAAATGTTCTAGATTAAAAGAGGCAAAATAGACATAGCTAAAGGCAATACCTGATTCTAGATTGGATCCTATATGGGAGGGGCAAATAATGCTAAGAATACTACTATTCAGTAAATTGGAAAAACTGGCATAGAGTCAGTAGATTAGATAAAATACTGTGTTTGCCTGCCTAGGAAATTTTGCAGGTGTGATTTAATACAGGCTTGGAGGTTGGGAGGTATTCTGGATTATCCAGATGTGCCCAGTGTAATCACAAAGGTCCTTAAAAGGAAAGAGGAGAGTCCCAGAGAAAACGCAAGGAAGGAAGTAGAGATCACAGAAGAGAAAATACGGTACACTGCTGACTTTGAAGACTGAGAAAGGGGCCAGAAGACAAGCAAAGTCAGTGGCCACTAGAAGGCAAGGAAACACATTCTCCCTCAAGCCTCTGGAAGGAACGCAGCCTGTTAGACCTAATTCAGACTTCTGACCACCAGAGCTATAAGCTAATATATATGTCATATTTTAGGTGTTAAGTTCATGGTAACTTGTGATAGCAGTGATATGAAACTAATACACATGTTTATGGGGGCCTAGGATCCCTGAGGAATAGAATATATTATAACATTCCTTAAAAAAAAATACTGTGTTTGCATTATATTTACTGAAGTTAATTATAGTATGCTTATGTAAGAGAATATCCTTATTCTAAGGAAATACACATTGAAGTATTAAGAGGTCATGATAATATATATGTTTCTCTCATACAGTTCAGGAATATATGTGCATATATATGTACATACATATATAAAGAGAAGAGAGACTAAATAAAGAGTATATGCATGTTCTTTTGCATTTGCTGAGGAGTGATTTATTGCCAATTATGTGGTCAATTTTAGAGTAGGTGTGATGTGGTGCTGAGAAGAATGTATATTCTGTGGATTTGGGGTGGAGAGTTCTGTAAATGTCTATTAGGTTGGCAGCAAACCACACTGCCAAGTGTGTACCTATGCAACAATCTTGCATGTTCATCACATGTACCCCAAAACCTAAAATGCAATAAAAAAAGAAATAAAAAAGAAATAAAAAAAATAAAGAGTATATGGGTATTTTTATTCTTATGACTTTTCTGTTTGATATTATTTCTAAATAAAAGGTTTAAAAGAATAAAAATAAAATCCAATCATTCTCCATCTCCTTATCTTGCTTTAGTTTTTGTCGTAGAAAACTTCACTTCTTAATTTTTATGTCATATGTCTCTTTGTTTAATGCCTTTCTCTTCCCAACTGAAGTACAAGCTCTGTAAGGACAGGAATTGTATTTATCCTGTTCAATGTCAGAGTCCTAGTGCTTACAATAGTACTGGAATACAGTAGATGCTCAAAGAATATTTGTCAAGTGGATAAATAAAGGACGAGTGACAAACTTAATGACATCATCTAACCTCTATGGGGGCACTTGCAATGTACCACACCTTGTTCTAGGCACTTTAGATACATCATCTTATTTAATCCTCAGAAAAACCATATGAGGTAGATGCTATTGTTATTCCTATTTGTGGATGGGAAAACTGAGGTGCCAGGATGTAACTCTCTTGCCTAAGATGACATGACTAATAGATAAAGGACCTGATATAAAAACCCCATAGTCTGACTCCATAGCTTTTTTTTTTCCTTGAGACAAGGTCTTACTCTGTCACCCAGGCTGGAGTGCAGTGGCACAATCACGGCTCACTGCAGCCTTGACCTCCAAGGCTCATGTGATCCTCCCACTTCAGCCTCCCAAGTAGCTAGGACCACAGGCCTGTGCCACCAAGCTCAACTAATTTTTTGTTGTTTTTGTTTTTTTGTTTTTTTGTTTTTGTAGAGAAAAGGATTCGCTATGTTGTGTAGGCTGATCTTGAACTCCTGGGCTCAACCAATCTGCCTGCCTCAGGTTCCCAAACTGCTAGGGTTACGGGCATAAGCCACCACACCTTGCCTCCATAGCTTTTTTTCTTAATCCTTAAAGTGTACCTCTGCCCAGCCTTACTCTTGACTTTCCTTGCGTAGGCCTCGGACTCTGAGCCATAAATCTAGCTGTTTTCAGGATCTTGCTGTTTACTGGATGCCAGATTTTCCTGACATTGCTTCCCTCTCTAGGTTTCTGCCTACTGTTGGAATCAGATTCCCTCCCCCAACCCCTGACCCAGCTCTGCCATCATTCCTGTTGAGGCTTCTGATTACCACTTGCCAGACCTTCCTATACTGAATGAGAGACTTTTCCACCCCAGCTGGTATACAGAGCTTCTCAGCTACCTTTCCTGAGGCCAAGTGCCTGCACATATTATGACAGAAGATACACAGAAGAGTGGCTTTTGATTGACAGAGAAAGGGCCAGAGGGTAAAATACTTCTGAGAAGGGCAAGCAGGGCCATACTTAGTCCTGTAGGGCCCTAACACTGAAAACAGTGCACTCTACGCATGCACCCATGTTGTGTTACTCAACATAACATCTTAATGTTCAAAATGATCCAACATTTACATGCATACTAAAATTCAAATAATTTTTCTAGATCATTGTAAATTTTATTTCAAAATGGAGATTTTCAAAAGAAGTTGAAAGGTGATACAAAGGGATCTTATGTCTCATTTGCCCAATTTCTCACAATGGTTGCATCTTAGGTAAGTACAATACAATATCAAAGCCAAGACATATATGCTGGTATAAAGTATGTGTAAAGTTCTTTGTCATTTTATCACATGTAGATGGGTATGACCACCACCACAATCAAGATACAGAACTATTCCATCACTATAAAGATCTCCTTCCTGACATCTTGTTAAAGTCATACCTACCAAGCTCCTTTCTGCTGTCCCTAACCCCTGGCAACCACTAATCTGCTCTTTATTTCTCTAATTTTGTCACTTTAAGAATGTTATATAAATGAATCCTATAGCATATAACCTTTCATGCTGTAAGATTAATTTATATAACATTCTTTTTAATGCTCTTGAAATCTATTCAAGTTGAGTGTACCAATAGCTCATTTCTTTCTGTTGCCGAGTAGTATTCCATAGTATGGACGTTTTCAGCTATTACAAATAAAGCTGCAATGAACAACTACGTATGTGGCCTAAATCAAAATGATAATTTCTTCATTTCTCTAAGATAAATGCCTAAAATGAAATTGCTGGGTAAAATGGTAATTGAATGTTTAGTTTTTTAAAGAAACTGACTATTTCTTAGAGTGGCTGTACTATTTTACGTTCCTACCAACAATATATGAGTGATTCAATTTTTCCATATTCTTTCCAGTACTTGGAATTGTCAGTATTTTTAACTTTAGCTGTTCTATATTCCTACAATTTTTTTTTTAGATGAAATGTAGCTCTTGTCACCTAGGCTGGAGTACAGTGGAGTGATCTCAGCTCACTACAACTTATGCCTTCCAGGTTCAAGCAATTCCCCTGCCTTAGCCTCCTGAATAGCTGGGATTACAGATGCCTGCCACCACATCCATCTACTTTTTGTATTTTTAGTAGAGATGGAGTTTCACCATGTTGGCTAGGCTGGTCTCGAACTCCTGACCTCAGGTGATTCAACCGCCTCAGCCTCCCAAAGTGCAAGGATTATAGGTATGAAACACCATGCCTGGCCCCTTATTTCTACATTTTTTTCACAAAATGTTGATTAAGATCATCAAAGTTTGTGAGTGCATGTATGTGCATGTGTGAATACATGCATATGAGTCTCTCTCTTGTTTTCTTCTCGGTCCCTGCTAGGCCATTGATTCAATTATATGATTAGTCTGCCTTTTGGACAGATGTGCCTAAAAGGGAATTTTTGTGGGATCAGAGGGATGGCAAAGAGAGATGGAGTATATAATAAATGAAATTGTGGAGTTTTCACCTACATATGGGAATTTGATAAGTGATAAATTATGTGTAATATTTCAAATTAATAATGGGAAAGTAAATTATTTAGTAAAGGATCTTGGGGCAACTGGAAGGCTATTTGGGAAGAAAGTTAACCTGGTCTCTACCTCACTTCTTATACTAAAATTAATGCCAGATTTATCAAACATAATAAAATGAAACTGCAAAAGACCGTAGTTTTTTAAAAGATAATTTGTAATACAGAAGGCCTAAGTAGTTTTTTAAAAACTAGAAAACATTAAGAAAAATATTGACAAATTCAACTACATAGAATTTAAAACTTCAGTACATAAAAACACATACAAATAAAAATTTCATTATCATTCTTTAATTCTTGAATTTTTAATCAAATGCAGGTATTCTTTCAATTGGTATAAAAAGTTTCTAAATGGTCAAATTGGACTTTATCAAAATTAAAATATTTCTTCTTCAAAAGACCTCATTAAGAAAATAAAAAGTCAAGCCATAGAATGAAAGAAATTATTTGCAATACATACATCTGACAAAGGACATTCATCCAGAGTATATAGAAACACAACTCAATAATAAAATAAAAATTCAATTAAGACACAGACAAAATATTTGAATAGACACTTCACAAAAGAAGATATAAGAATGGCCATTAAGCACATGAAAGGATTCTCAACAAAGAAATGCAGATTCAAACCACAATGAAATATCACTCCATATCTACCAGAATGGCTAAACTTAAGAAGGTGGACAACGCTAAATGTTGGCAGATGAAACTCTCCCAGGAGGGATAAATATTTCAATATTACCCAATGGTAAAGATGTTTCCCATTAGAGAGAGGACACCTCTGTTATGGAACAGCCTTCAGACATGTTACAGTAACTTCTCTTCCCCTCCCTAACTAAGGCCAAGACGGCACCTTTCTAAGATCCTCACCTTGAGAACCTGGTGAGAGTCCCCCTTGGATTGTAGCCCCCAGGAGTTTCTAGCTTCCATGGTAGCCCCCACACAACCTCTCCAAGAAGCAAGTATTTTTTAAAATAATGTTTTATATTTAGTCCTTATGGATATATACATAACAGTTGTCTTTCTCTAGCCCTTGTCTTACCTAGTTGAAGCTTGTTTGTCCTATATCCCGGTACTTCAGGCCCTGCTGAGTGAAAGGAGTAGATTCAGTAAACGATGACTAACGGTGGTGTAATGCCTTCTCTTCCCAGGTAATAGGTTCACATTCTAACAGGGACCTTAAGCCAAACAAGAGATGTGTGGTAAGGATTTCAGGTCCGTGTCAGGCTGGGAAAGGAACTGATTTTCTGTGCCCCATTAGCTACACTAGATGCTACCTCTAACTCTAGCTAAAAGACTGACTCTGACTGTTCCTCATCATGCTACATTCTGTATGTAATTACAAAACCCCAACATTTCAGAAAAAGACAGTCTTGGTGAGATCATCTAGTACAGTGGTTCTCAAAGTATGATCTCCAGACCAGCTGCATCAGCATCATCTGGGAATTTATGGAAATTCTAATTCTCAGCCTCCACCTTGTGAATCAGAAACTCTGAGGGATGGATCCAGCAATCAGTGATTTAAGAATCACCTCCAGGTGATTCTAATGCATGTAAAAGAGTGCAGTGGCTCACGCCTGTAATCTCAGCACTTTGGGAAGCTGGGGTGGGCAGATCATGAGGTCAGGTGTTCAAGATCAGCCTGACCAACATGGTGAAATTCCGTCTCTAATTAAAAATACAAAAATTAGCCAGACGTGGTGGCACGCACCTGTAATCCCAGCTGCTTGGGAGGCTGAGGCAGGAGAATTGCTTGAACCCAGGAAACAGAGGTTGTGGTGAGCCAAGAGTGTGCCATTGCACTCCAGCCTGGGTGACAGAGTGAGACTCCGTCTCAAAAAAAAAAAAAAAAAAAAAAAAAAAAAAAAAAAAAAGAATCAGGCTGGGTGCAGTGGCTCACGCCTGTAATCCCAGCACTTTGGGAGGCCGCGGTGGGTGGATCACCTGAGGTCAGGAGTTTGAGACCAGCTTGACAAATATGGTGAAATCCTATTTCTACTAAAAATACAAAAATTAGCCAGGCACGGTGGTGTGCACCTGTAGTTCCAGCTACTCAGGAGGCTGAGAAGAGAATCACTTGAACCTGGGAGGCAGAAGTTGCAGTGAGCCAATATTGTGCCACTGCACTCCAGCCTGAGTGACAGAGCGAGACTGTATCAAAAAAAAAAAAAAAAAGTTTGAGAATCACTGCACTAGCCCAACATTTTTGTGTTACAGATGTGAACATTGAGACCCAGGTATCTAGGTTTACTAAGTTGATACCTGATAGAACCAGTGCCCCGGCCCTCAATCCAGTGTTCTTTTTAATATACCACATAGCCCCAGAAACATGCTTGCTAACTACCAATGGAAAAGGTAGCAATCTCTTCTTCTACTAAGAAAGAGCTTTAAATGTTATTAAGCATTTCAGTTAAACTCAGGATGGTTACCAAACATGTGGGATGAATCAAGTACAACCTCATGTATTCCAAAGGTCAATGACAGGCTCTTCCTGCTTTTAGCATTAATTTTGCCTCCGTTGACATCAGAGATTCTGGATAACAACCACCTCAGACAAATATTTGTAGTGTTTGGCCCTCACAACCTACAAGCAGTTGGCCAGAAGAAACATATAAAATGCAGAACACAGATGTCCCTGGTCTTTTCAGAAACAGCAAATAGAGAGCCACTGAAAACTGGCTCCCTTGAAGCTCTGCAAGAAACAGCTAGCACCTCTGGCAAGGGAGGCCAGCCACACCTCACTATCTTGGGAAGCAGGATAACTGAGTAGCCACATCTTTTTAAAGGATCCTAATTAGTGGAGCAGCTGGGAACTCACATACACAGGCAGAGCCAGGCTACCTTGGCAGCCTACTTCCTTAGATTATGTTGAGACTGGTTAATGTATATGAAAGAATGAGGGTCCCGAAACCATTCACGTGATGTCTTTGGCACTCCAGTACCATCGCTGCCACCACCATGATCCAGAAAATCCTAGACATACCACAAGGAATGGCATCTGAGCAACAGTTACAGTTGGGGAAATAATTACAACCACAATGTGCAGCATACCATTGGGCAAAAGAAATAACTCAGGGTCAAATTAGCAGATAATCCACAAAAGCTTTCTGTTCATAAATCATCACTGGAGAACAAGACTGCTTTTCAAAAATTAATAAGTTCAAAGTTGGGAAAATGAGGAAGGACGAACTCTTTTATCTTTCCTTCTCTTACCATGTTTCCTTTTCTCCGGTTTCCTGAATCTAGGATTCTACAGCTTTCTCTGACACTTCGTGGTACAGCTTGAATGTCTCCTCCAAAACTCATGTTGAAAATTAATTTTCTGGTCGGATATGCCTGTAATCCCAGCACTTTTCAAGGCCCTGGGAGGATCACAGAAGCCCAGGAGTTTGACACCAGCCTGGACAACAAGGCAAGACTGTCTTTAAAGAGGGAAGGGAGGGGAATGAAAGGGGAGAGTGAAAGAAAAAAAGAAGGAAAGGGAAAAGAAGAAGGAAGTGGAAGGAGAAGGGGAAAAGAGAGAGAGAAAGAGACGTGGAGGGAAGGAAGGAAGGAAGGAGAGAAATAAGGAAATTAATTCCCATTGTGGCAGTGTTGAGAAGTGGGGTCTTTAAAAGTTGATTGGATCATGAGGCCTCCACCCTCATGGATGGATTAATCCATTGATGGAATAATGAATTAAAGAGTTAATAGATTAATGTGTTATTATGACCATAGAACTGATGACTTTATAAAAAGGGAAGAGAGACTTGAGCTAGCACATTAGTATGCTCAGCCCCCCTCAACTATGTGATATCCTGAGCTACCTCAGGACTCTTCAGAGATTTCCCATCAGGAAGAAAGCTCTCGCCAGAAGCAGTCCCTCAACTTTGGGCTTCCCAGTCTTCATAACTGTAAGAAATACTTTTACACTGTTGGTGGGAATGTAAATTAATTCAACCATTGTGGAAGACAGTGTGGCGATTCCTCAAGGACCTAAAAATAGAAATCCCATTTGACCCAGCAATCCCATTACTGGGTATATATCCAAAGGATTATAAATCATTCTACTACAAGGACACGTGCACACGAATGTTCATTGCAGCACTGTTTACAATAGCAAAGACCTGGAACCAACCCAAATGCCCAACGATGATAGACTGGGTAGGGAAAATGTGGTACATATACACCATGGAATATTATGCAGCCATCAAAAACGATGAGTTCACGTCCTTTGTAGGGACATGGATGAACCTGGAAACCATTATTCTCAGCAAACTGACACAAGAGCAGAAAATCAAACACCATATATTCTCGCTCATAGGCGGGTGTTGAACAATGAGAACACATGGACACAGGGAGGGGAGCACTACACACTGGGATCCGTTGGGGGGAAATGGGGGAGGGGAGGGGGGGTGGGGAGGTGGGAAAAGATAGCATGGGGAGAAATGACAGATACAGGTGAGGGGACGGAAGGAAGCAAAGCACACTGCCATGTGTGTACCTATGCAACAATCTTGCATGTTCATCACATGTACCCCAAAACCTGAAATGCAATTAAAAAATAAAAATAAAAAATAAAAATTAAAATTAAAAAAAAAAAAAAACAAAAAAAAGAAATAAGTGCAATTTTTAAATAAATTGCCCAGTTTCGGCTGGGCATGGTGACTCACACCTGTAATCCCAGCACTTTGGGAGGCCAAGGCAGGTGGATCATCTGAGCCAAGGAGTTCGAGACCAACCTGGAGAACATGGTGAAACCCTGTCTCTACCACAAAAAAAAAAAAAAAAAAAAAAAATACAAAAAAAAAAAGCCAGTCATGGTGGCACACCATGACTAATCCCAGCTACCTGGGAGGCTGAGGCAGGAGAATCGCTTTAACCTGGAAGCCGGAGGTTGCAGTGAGCCAAGATGGCGCCACTGCACTCCAACCCAAGCGACAAAGGGAGACTCTGTCTCAAATAAATAAATGAATAAATAACCCAGTTTCAAGTATTCTGCTATAAGTAACAGAAAATGGGCTATGACATCTTGCATGCTTGCTTTCTTCCAGTCTTTCTTCTTTACCCCCTACTCCTTGTTTCTTCTCTTACACTCACTCTCCTCCAAGTACAGTCCCTTCCTGTCCTAAGCTCAGCCATGTAGCCTGATATTCAGGGGAGGTCTATAGGTTGCACCTCTCCCTTACAGAAGGCGTGAGGGAAGTAGGGGCCAGTATTGTTGAGGCCTGGCCTTCCCAGCTGCCAGGGTATTGGGAATTACTCAGTGCCAGAGCAAAGCCTCTTTATCTTTTTGGCACCCTTATCAGAGGTGCATGCAGCAGCCCTGCAGCTCCCTTAGCAGGAAGTCCTTCTAAATAGCAGAGACAGCTGTGTCTAGCAAGGGCTCTAGCAGCTTCTGTCTCCTCTAGGCCCCAACTCTCACAACACTAATCTTGAAGCTAGGTTGTGTTCTGACTAAACTAGACAGACCAGTGTAGAAATGGCTACTGTCACCGTCTCTGCCTTACATCCCCCAGGACTGCACTCCTGTTGCACTTTCCATAGGCAAAAACCCCCTAGACTCCAGTAGATTAAACCTGCTCCCTTTTTGCTTTAACTTGGTGTTTGGACTGTTAGCCCTCTCACCAAGAAGCTGGATTTGACGCCATTTTTTTTATTCCCCCTAATCTAGGTCTTAGTTCTTAGCTCTCCAGCACTTGCTCTCAGCATGCCCTTATGGCTCTGCCAATACCGTGCTGGGGCTGAATTATAACCCCTTTTCCCCCCACCTCACATTTGTTTTTTTACTCCTGACTTTTTTTCTATCTCCTCCTTCCTTTACTTTTATCCCTATTCTATAAACTCTTATGCCTCTTCCCCTCCTGTACCTCCCTTTTCCTTTCCTGAATACCATCTCCCTATCACAATTATGGCATATTTAGTGTTTTACATGAACAGGACAGAGCAATCACTCTGTGAATGAGATTCAGTAACTGAAGTGTCTCTTTATGACCTTGACCATTTTACACAACAAATTTTTGAAGAAAATGGATTAATCGAAATTGATTTGAACTTGCTGCCCCGGTCAGAGTCTCTGAAGCCAATCTTCCCATCACAATAATTTTCCATTTTAACTGAGGCTGTCAGGATGTTAAGACAGTCAAGGGCTCTTTGCTTCCCTCCGGCCACCAAAAAGCAATTTTTGCTAATGCTGGTGAGGATTACATTAAAATTGTGTAAAAGAAAGACATGACCTCTTTTTTGTCAGCTGATGCTCATAGGGGCTATGAAGATGCTCTCTCTCTCAATGACTCTAGTGACCAAGGCTGACCTGAAATGTTATAAGTTCAGCCAGTTGGGAAGAAAGGAGGGCATTCACTTAGGATCACCATAATTCGTTAACTTTGGTTGACTCATTAAACTTCAGACTCCATTTTTTCCAAACCATTGCTCATGCTTCTTAAAATTCAGTCTAACCACCCATTTCAGATCTTTGGAAGGAGACAGTCTGGTCCAAACTGATGCAGCTTAAATTGATGTTCCCAACTGATTCTGATTAACAAGGAGGTGGGGGAGCACAGATTGATAGTGATATCTGTGAATCTGAAAAGGCTTCCTAGATAAAATATCTGATATATGCAAAACATCCAGCCCTCCAGTACGATAACCTGCCTTCTTAATTTAAAACACAGAGTGTGACTTTAGGTGGCCCCTCCTGCCAATCATTGCTAGGTGGAAGTCTTTGAGAGGCCAGTTGAAGGAGAAATGATAAGGCAAAGATCCTGTAATCACATACTCACTTTTAAACCCCCAAAATATCTTACTTGCACATTGTATTCTTAAGTAAAACAATTGGCCTTGGCAATAGAAATATCAACAGAACTATAATGCACTGATTCACTACTAGATCTTCTATTGTTATCTTTGATAAGAATGCCTGAAAATAATAATCTACGTGTTTCTAGGAAAAGAGGCCGTCTTAGGCAATTAAGGCTGCTATAACAAAATATCATTAAATGGGTACCTTATGAACAGAAATTTATTTCTCATAGTTCCAGAGGCTGGGAAGTCAAAGATCAAGGTGCCAGCAGATCCAGTGTCTGGTGAGGTTCATTCTCTTCTTCAAAGATGGCACCTTCTTGCTGTGTCTTCACATGGTGTAGGAGACCTTATAAAGGAGACTCTCTGGGGTCTCTTTTATAAGGGCACTTAATCTCTTCATGAATGGGATGAATCTCCTCCCAAAACCTCACCTCTTAATACTATCACAATGGAACTTAGGTTTCAACACATGAATTTGGGTGGGGCGGACACAAATATTCAGACCACAGCAGAGGCCATATGAGCACTATATTTTTTCAGTTAAAAAAAAAAAAAAAAAAAAACAATGTTTTGAACAGCTACTTAAGCACCAAGAAAACCTTCCTCAAATTAGATCCCCAATTTCTCAAAGTCTTCTCTGTTTAAAATTAGCAGTGGGCAAACTGACCACTGGTTTTATTCCTTGGCTCTAATAATCTAATTTGCCCAAAGAAAGATATATGCAGTGCAGAGCTGGGGCTTTTCTAACCATGGGAAACAAATTATCACTCTCATTACTAAACATTGGCCCTGATACCTGGGCTGGGATTCTCCCAAGAGTAGTCTTGTAACTTCATCGTGCATTCAGTCTGTATGCTCTTTCGTCTTCCTGCATTCATTTATTCACTCAAATATTTATAGAATGCCCACTATTTGCCAGTCTATTGACTGGTTACTAATTAGAGAATTGCATCAAGGAAGATATTTACAATGTCTTCCCTCAAAGAGTTTATAATCTGGTGTTCTCCTGGGTCACATTGTTATATTATTGACTCATACTCCTTTCCTAAGCCTCTTACCTGTACCAGTTGTTTCTACCCTCCTCCTTGGACCAGTTGTGGGCATCGAATCCATTCTATAGGGGTCTCCTGCCTTAACCCCATCCCCAAGACCCAATGCCAGTCAGTGGATCTTGGTAAGGAAGTTAAAAAACCAGACAAGTCAATATCACTCCTTAATCTAGTCCTATCTTTTGCCCAGTCATTATCTATTCATCCATACTCAGATTATTGAAACCCACATCACAGGAATCTGATGGACAGGTCTGTGATTGTTCCTTTGTCCTTTGCATTCCCAGACACTCCCCAGTAAACCACTGGACTTGTATAGTACTCTGTACATTCAAATTAGTACTGTGGTCATATTACCCTCATGTACAGTCTCAGACCTGTACATGAAATAAAGCTATAGACATAATTCAAAATCTGTATCAATCAGTATCCCAGCAGAAAATAGATGGCACACTCAAAATTGCCATTTTGGAAACGGGAAATGATTGATATTAATAAATGGACTATTTACACAGGTGCAGGCAGGGTGACCCAGGGCTAGGAACAGGATTTGGAGATGCCTTCACCATGATGGCCTGACTAAGGAAAGGGAGACTCTTGATGTCATCCCTACAGGTCAGCCTCCCAGGGTAGAGTGCAGGGTAAAGAATGGAGTGAGGACCTGAAGAGGCAGATGGAAACTCTCCAGCACAGAACTTCTCATTTAAATTTTGCAGTTATTCAGACCAGGGCTGAGATCAAGGTATTGGGCATTGATCTGGGAAAATCAGCTGTTAAGCAAATGAGTAGGCTCATTTTTAAACTATGAAAGAACTCATTTACATAGAACAGTGAATGATTTTTTTCTTATCTATTTATTAAAATAGGTCTCACTTTGACACTTTGTTAGCATTAGCTCATGTTACTAAATGTGACTAAAAAAATGAAACAAGACTGTACTTATTTAAAACAGTCTAGATTTCAGATTTATAGCTAATTCTGATTGATTTCCTTGCACCCTGCCCCCCACCAAAAATAAAAATTAGGCATACCCAATTAAGGAGCTTTGATAGTTACAGTAACATCATAACGCTGTTATCAGTTAACACTGCTTTTCTGCAGTCCATGAGAAGAAACTAGCAACAAGAAAACAAGTTGATATTAGAGCTTTTACTTTAAAAAATAATAACAATAAATGGACCCCATTACAAAGACTGCCATCGCACAGCCCAGGCTCCTGACCCTCTGTCTCTGCCTCCATTTCTAACCCTGAACAGTCTTTCAAAATGACTGGCAGGGTAATGCTAAGTCCCTGTCTTGAAGTCCAGGAATTACACACAAAAGTGTCCGTGACGAGCACACTGATCACTGAGGCTGAGTCTCAGCATCAGACAGGCTGGCTTGGGCATTTATCGGCTAAGACACCTCAAGTGAGCGGTTTAATTTCTCTAAGCCTTGGTTTCCTAAACTTAAAATTAGAATAAAGAAAACATCTACATCATCAGTTGTTACAGGGATTGCATAGGACTATGTGTGTAAAACACCTAGCACAGTACCTGGCACATTATATGCACACAGTAAACACTTTGTCATACTCAGAAACAAGAGCTAATTCACAGAAAAGGGGGAAAAAACCAAAGGTGAAGAGTGGGTTACCTTTCAATTAACTAAAATGCTACATTGCCCAGACTTTCATTCCCCAAGGGGTCCCATTAAATTCACATTTAGGGTATTGATTTTTTTCCAGGACAATGACCATTTTATACATTAAACATCTCTACCTCCTGCTGCTCTTTTACAGATGACTACTGTAATAAGATCTCCACTCACATCAATTCAGAAGTCTTTATCTTTTTCCTCTGTCAAAAGCAGGAAATAAAGCAGGATAAGAGACCTAGGTCACTACAGGGGATGGAAATGTATCTAAGAATCCTCGAAGAATAGGTCAAGAGCGGGATCTGAAGTGGAATAAGAGGCTTAAGAGGAAGAAATTCAAATTACCATGGCGTGTTTGTTTGGTTCTTGATCCAAAGAAGCCAGATCTGCAAATGTTACACACAGTCACATCTCAGTTATTTCCTTTTTTCATATGGCACAAAGTCCTAGGTCACAAACCATCCCACCTCTCCCCCTAACCCAACAAGGCGAGAGAATAGGAGAGTTCAAGAACATCCAGACTAATAATACTTCCCCAACCTCTGACATAGCCTCCCTTTCTTCATGCTTGCTACCCTATCCTCCCCACAGCAGCCAGTGTGATTCTTTGTAATTCAGATCACACCACTTCTCTGCTTAAACCCATTCAATGCCTTTTCATCTCACTCAAAGTAAAAGTCCTAATCCTTACAATGGCCTACAAGTCTGTAAGCAACTTGCTTACCTGGTATCACAAATCCTATGAGCTCTCTAACCTCATCTTCTACCTCTCTTCCCCTCACTTCCCTCCAGCCACCCTAGACTTCTTTTTCTGGAACACACCAAAAGTACTCCTGAATCCAGCTTTTTGTCCTGGCTGTGACCTCTGCCAAGAATCTCTTTCTCCAGATTTTTGCATAGCTCACACCAGAAACCTTTTTCAGGTTTTCCTCATTGCCCCTTTCTTTGTGAAGCTTTCCTTGACCACCCTAATTCAAATTCGATCACACACTACCTCTGGCATTCTCTATCTCCCTTTCTTTCTTTTTCTCCATTGTATTTATCATCATTTAACAAAACATATATCTTATTACCTTATTTATTATCTGTCTTTCTCATTAAAACATCATACTCCATGGATGGTAGGGATATTTGTCTCTTTTGTTCATGGATGTATTCCCAGGATGTATCACAATGCCTGGCACATGATAAGCACTCAACATTTGTGAAATGAGGGAGTTCACCTAGTTTCAAGAAATGGTCTTACCTTTACAGCATAATGTTTAGAAAAAACAATGTTTTTTAATAAAGAAGTGGCCTTCAACCCTGACTGTACATTAGAATCATCTGGGTAGAGGACTTTTAAAATGTGTTGATACCAACTAATTCAGAATCTCCAAGAGCAGGACCCAGGAATCTTTCTTTAAAGCTATATAGGTGATCCTAAGGTACAGCCAGAGTTAACTCCTGGTTTAAAAAGTCAGATAGCTCTTCTTAATCATAGCCATGTCTGAGATTACCCTTCTTAGCTCAATAATTGTTTGTTAAATGAAAGAATCTAGGTTCCAATGATCATCAGCAGGGGAAAAACCAAAAGGTACACCCAGTGGAGTATGTCAAAGGTAGAGTTGTGAGGCATTATTAAGTTTGCTATGATTAAGAGGTAAGAAAGAGAGGTCGTGTCTACGAATACCTGTGCTTTCCTAGGGTCAACTTAGGTCCAGGAGTTGGCTTTCCATTTTAAAGTTTAAAAAACTGTATTTTTGGTTGGGCGCGGTAGCTCATGCTTGTAATCCCAGCACTTTGGGAAGCTGGGGTGGGCAGATCACAAGGTCAGAAGTTCAACACCAGCCTGGCCAATATGGTGAAACCCCATCTCTACTAAAAATACAAAAATTAGCTGGGTGTGGCGGCAAGCACCTGTAGTTCCAGCTACTTGGGAAGCTGAGGCAGGAGAATTGCTTGAACCTGGGAGGCAGAGGTTGCTGTGAGCCGGGATCACACCATTGCAGTTCAACCTGGGCAACAGAGACTCTGTCTCAGAAAGCAAAAAACAAACAAACAAAACTGTATTTTGTCAGCCCACACAGGTGGGAGGTGGGATCTCCTTAATGACTCCCATTCACCAAACTCACAAGAGATTGATAATACTGCATAATTATGCAACTGCATGGCTAACTCATTCGTACTCTAGCCCTGACACAGAGAAGAACCATACATAGATGGTCCACTGAAGACATAGGTTTTAATTTTGGGAGAAGAAGGTGGGAATGTGGGAGATCATCTGAAAGGGGCACTGCTCAGGTAGGCACTTCTCAGAGAGGTGTACCAGGTGGTAAACATCTTTAGCCACTGTATGGAGCCTCTGCTTTGCCTAGGTTTTTAATACAGTTTTAAACAAATGATTTGAGATGCCAAACATCTGATGGTGAAAGGAAAGGGGAGGGCGTGCTTCAAGCGGAGAAAAATAAATTTGCATTTTCTACTCAAAGGGGGAAGCAAAAGTAATGAAAAATGGGAGAAAAAATTTAATAACTACCATTTTTAATTGGGAACATGTTATCTCATTTAATCCTCCTCACAGCACTGTGAGGGAGATACTATTATTATTCCATTCTATAAGGAAGAATCTAAAGCTCAGAGAGGTTCAATAGCTTGCCATAAATCACAGAGTGATAAGCAGTAAAAGCAGGGTTGGAACTCTCCAAGGCCCATGCTTTAATTCAGTTGTCCTCAAACTTTCTAGTACATTACAGTCACCTGGGAGCTTGTTTGAATTGCTGACTGCTGGGACCTACTCTCACCGATCCCTACCCAACAAATTCTGATTTGGAGGGTGTGAGGAGGGCGCAATAATCTAATGTTACAAGCCCACACCTCCCCTGCTCCAGTGCTTATGGTGCAAGTGGTTCTTTGTGGGGATTCACAGCTCTCTTCTTTGTGTGATGCCCGTGGACAAGAAAACTGCCTTCTCTCTCTTCACAGCACATCCAAACTGGACTTTAAAAGAAGCTTAAACCACAATTCTCATGTGTTCTTTGATCCTCTTCCACTTCCTGGAGTTGCTTGATGAGTTCAAAGGCCCTTCACATTGAGCTCAGATCAGGACAAAGTGCATGTATGTCTTTCAGTGAAGTATCTATTCTAGCTGGCTTATATCCCAAGAGAAGTGAATGAGCTCTTCCCCTACATGAGGCCCCAAAATTAGAAAGAGGTGATAAGCGGCCCTGTTGCAGATCATATCCCCAAATACCTTCAAGAAAAAGCATCTGTTTGGCCTTGAGTTAGGTTATTTGGTCTCTCATTGTTGCTCTGCACCTCTCCCTGCCCAAGTCCCAGGAGAAAGGGAAGCAAACATTGGCTCCCAGATAACTGTCTGCCTGAGTGTAAGTGCAAAAGCTTTCCCAGCTGCAATCTGGGCCTCACTGCAGCTGTGAGGGGTGGAGACAGAGGGCGGGGTGGGGGGGGCATCATTTTCTTGGCCTCAGTGAAATCACCTGCATTTGAATTTAATTCTGCTTTGGCTTCTTCAACTCCCTCTTCTAACCTTAAACTTCTCAGAAAGCCAGCACACACACAGCCTCACCTTGCCTTCAGCTTCTCCCTCACTGATTCCCCCTGGCCAGGTTTCTGGAGATAATTGAGTTAGATCCTCTATAGCTTGGTAGCTGTTAGGGTCTTCGTCAAGCATTTCATTAAAGAAATGGCTTAAGCAATGAAGCCCACCATTCCACTCTTTCAGAAAGGATGAAACCATTCAATTCACATAGCAGAAATAGCATCGAGTATTCAAAGCTTCACTCCGTCACTTTGTGTAAATCTTTCTGAGACATGCGTATAAAATAGTAATAACACCTATTATGCTCAAGTGTGATAAGATTATATTTTAAAAATGAATATTAAAGGGACTAGCACATAGGGATTCTAATAATAGCAACAATAATAGCTAACATTTATTCAGTATTTATTACATGCCAAGCACTGTTATAATCACTTACATTTGAATTTATTTGTAAATTACAACCCTCTGAAAAAAAGTGCTTGTATGATGCCCATTTTACAGACAAGGAAACATGTTCAGAGGGGTGGAGCAACGTGCCCATGGTCACAAAACGAGTTCAATTCAAAGCCAAAATTCAAACCTAGTTCTGTGACTCCAACACCTGCTGCTGATGCTATGGACATTGCCTTTGTTGTTTACTAAGACCCTGCTGTGTGAAACTTATGAGTGCCACAGAGTAATTACACACGGGCTTGTTCACAGTAAGTTTGCAGTCTAGACCAGATATGGAGACAAGGCCTGTGCATTAAAGAGAGGCTAATACAAGTGCCCACTGAGTAGGTCAGAAGTTCAGTGAGGAAGCAGGAAGTCCATGGAGAGGTTAGAAATTACATACCCTTGTGCTCATTTAATACCTTCTGCCTTCAATAGACTTACCTTCAGTTTCTTTATTTTCCTTATCTGTCAAGTAAGGACAATAACAATACTGACCCCTCCAATGTTCCTGTGAAGACTACTTGAGAAAACATGTGTAAATGATATAGCACATGTTCAGCACTCAATAACATGGGAGCATTTACGATTATCTTTTATGATTTTACTGCTCCCATGGAAAGTTGGACTCCCATTCTCTTATTTCCTGTGTGTTCTCAGATTCAGATTCAGAAGGTAGTAATTCCCACACCTACTGATCAAATGGAAGGAAGGGAAAAGGAGAAGAGGGAGGGTAGGTTCTTGGGTGTGCACGGGCAACTCAGCAGGGGCTTGGGATGATAGAGCAGGTGGGAGGGTAGACTGGAGCCCAAGTACTACAGAGCTGGAGGAAAAGGCTAAAAGCTTCCTCTCCAACAGTGGCCGTTCTGAGCAGCCCTGCTGTATCTGCAGACCTTCTTCTCTTGGATTCAGCTAGGAAGACTGAGGGAGATTGATGTATTTACGGGCACTTTGAAAAAAAGGGAGAAAGGCATGAGCAGAATGGAAGAGAAGCTGGTATATATGAAGCCCCTTTTTTTGTGCCAACCACTGGGCTGAGTGTTTTCACTCATTCAACAGGTATTTTATTATTTATGCCTAAAATGTGGAGGCCCTGAATTTGTCACCATGAGACAGAAAAATATGAAAGATATCCCTGCATTGCATTCTGGTGAAGAATGGAAGACAGACAATGAAAGAGATAAATAAGTGAAATGATGAGTATATTCGATAGTGATAAGTGCGGTGAAGTAAAATAAAGCAATAAAGCAGTATTTTCAGAGAATGCTGGAGGTGTGACTTCTATTTTAAATAGGATGGTCAGGGAATGTGTCACTGAAAAAGAGACATTTGAGCACATAACTCATTTAATAGCTACTATATCAAGTAGACACTGTCATCCCCATTTTCTCCATGAAGTAATTAAGTGGGGGTAAATGGGGTAGGATATTGGGAGACTCCTCCATGGATCCCCTATGCTCCTACGCTTCTTGTTGGGCATGCCAAGAATGCAAGGCCCTGGCCACTCTTTACCAGGTACCTTTCTCAGGGTTATATTCATATTTGCAGTAAGCAATCTTCTGGGGTGAGGTAACGTGGCCTCTGGGACAAAAAGTGGGCATGCTTACTGCTTGCTACAAAATTATGGGCTCTCCAAGCTTAGAGTCATTGTCCCACAGCTGCGATATAAACCGACTGCATATAAAGCATGAATTTGGGTCCCTCTGTGTCATTCCTATGGAAGTTGGGGACAAGGGCAAGTGACACAAACATGCTGATGCTCATGCTGTTTGATGTGCTATGATGTGATGTGTGTGTCTCTGATCCAGAAATCCTGTGTTTTATTCTATCCGTCATAAAACAGTCACAAGCTAAATTATTTGCTTGTAAATAGAGTAAAACCAAATCCAAAACCCGACAGAAATACAAGGTATTGAGAATATGTGATGTGCTGCACACCCACTTTTAGTCACTGGACATATATAGTGAACAAAATAGACAAAAGTCCTCTCTCATAGCATGTACACTCTATGGGGGCAAACAGACAAGGGTACAAATAAATGATTAGAGATTGTGATCAGCATTGTGAAGGAAATAAGCAGGAGTAAATGACCTTCAGCATCCTTGTCTGTAAAATGGGGCCAGTATTAATACCTACCTCTCAGTATGAGTGCCCAGCTCATGGAAAGTCTTCAACAAATATGGGCTTTTGTTATTTCTTTTTTTCTTCTCCCATATAAATGAGGAAAGAAAACAGCTTCCTGCTCTGCTCAGTAAGGGCTAAGGATGGGGAGAGAGCTGCAGGAGAAAAGAGGCTCGTTGCCATCTGAGGAATTTGTTGCTGATCAGTATCTGGGAACCAAGAATTTGAAATATTACAAACAAAGAACTGGAATTACAATTACAGCCCTTGGAATTACAGCACAACTCGATGACTTCGGTGCACCCCTTTCTTACAAAGGTATCCACTGAAAACACAGCCTCTGCTGAATGATTCTGTCCCCAGGACCTCCCCTTCTCCTCTTGCCTTCTCCCCGTTGCTGCCCAGGCCCTGTCTTGTCCAGAGCCAGCCAGGCAAAGCTGGGCTGTTGAGTTCTGTCAGTGCAGGATGTACAGACCCCTTGCAAACCCCTCTTCCTTCCCCTCCCACTTCTACCACCGAAACACAGCTGCTTCCTCTCTGCCCCAGTGCTGATCCTGACAGCAGTGTCTCCAGCTAACTTCCCCCTCTTCAATCTCTCCTCAGCACCTGTGTCAACATGAAGCTCACTGACAGACCCCATTCCAGTCTAGATGCAGCAAACAGTAACAAATGGTGATTGCCGTCCTGTAAGCGCTGGAGTCGTATTTTTCTTTCTAAGCCATCATACAAGAAACTATTTCAAGGACCAATTTTGTGCCTTGAATACATCCCTCTCCTTTAATAACTCACCCAGACATCACCCTATTAGCTCTGTCTCCCTAAAGAACAAATAGCTAGGCTCCCATTATTCTAACCCATTTGCTGCTGCAGTCTGTGTATGTTCAAGTTATGGTTGGTGATCAAGTGGCTAATTCACAGTAATGATGGGACCTCATGTCTTTGTTCCACAGTTTACTTTCGCGTATCACATTTTAAAAGCCTTTCCAAGAATTTTGGCTTTTGTTTTGGTTTTTTAATTCTTTAATTTTTTTAAATTTTTTATTTCAATAGCTTTTGGGCTGCAAGTGGCTTTTGGTTACATGTATGAATTATGTAATGGTGAATTCTGAGATTTTAGTGCACCCATCACCTAAGCAGTGTACATTGTACCTAATGTATAACTTTTTATCTCTAGCCCCCCCATCCTCCCCCTTCTGAGTCTCTACAGTCCATTATATCACTCTGTGTGCTTTTGGGTACTCATAGCTTAGCTCCCACTTATAAATGAAAACATGTAGTTTTTGGTTTTCCATTCCTGTGTTATTTCACTTAGAATAATGGCCTCCAGCTTCATCTAAGTTGCTGCAAAAGATTATTTCATTCCTTTTAATGGCTGAGTAGCATTTCATGGTGTATATATACATTTTCTTTATCCACTCATTGGTCAATGGACACTTAAGTTGGTTCCACATCTTTGCAATCGTGAACTGTGCCGCAATAAACCTTTGTGTACAAATGTCTTTTTCATATAGTGACGTATTTTCCTTTGGGTAGATAGCCAGTAGTAAGATTGCTGGATCTAATGGGAGATCTACTTTTAGCTCTTTAAGGAATCTCCATTCTGTTTTCCATAGAGGTTGTGGTAATTTACATTCCCACCAGCAGTGTAAAAGCGTTTCTTTTTCCCCACATTCATGCCAACATCTATTGGTTTTTTTTACTTTTTAATAATGTCCATTCTTGCAAGAGTAAAGTGGTATCTCATGGTTTTAATTTACACCTCCCTGATGATCAATGATGTTGAGCCATTTTTGTTTTTTGTTTTGTTGTGTTTTCTTTCTTTTTCTTTCTTTTTTTTTTAAGACAGTCTCGTTCTGTCGCCCAGATTGGAGTGCAGTGGTGCGATCTCATCTCACTGCAACCTCTGCCTCCCAGGTTCAAGTGATTCTCGTGCCTCAGCCTCCTGAGTAGCTGAGATGACGACATGCCCACCTAAATTTTGTATTTTTAGGGGAAATAGGATTTTGCCATGTTGGCCAGGCTGATCTTGAACCCCTGGCCTCAAGTGATCCACCTGCCTCAGCCTCCCAAAGTGCTGGGATTACAGGTGTGAGCCAACGCACCTGGCCTATTTGTATATTTTATTTTGAGAAATGTCTACTCATGTCATTTGCCCACCTTTTAATGGGATGTTTTTTCTTGCTGATTTGTTTGAGTTTCTTGCAGATTCTGGATACTAGTCCCTTTTCAGATATGTAGTTTGCAAAGATTTTCTCCCATTCTGTTGGTCGTCTGTTTACTCTGCTGATTCTTTCTTTTGCTGTGCAGAAGCTTTTCCGTTTAATTCGGTTCCAACTGTATTTTTGTTTTTGTTGCATTTGCTTTTGGGGTCTTGGTCATGAATTCTTTGCCTTGACCAGTGTCTACAAGGGTTTTTTTTCAATGTTATCTGCTAGAAGTTTTACAGTTTCAGGATTAGATTTAAGTCTTTAATCCATCTTGAGTTGATTTTTGTATAAGGTGAGAAATGAAGATTCAGTTTCATTCTTCTACACGTACCTTGCCAGTTTTCCCAGCACCATTTATTAAACAGGGTGTCCGTTCCCCAGTTTATGTTTTTGTATGCTTTGTCAAAGATCAGTTGGTTGTATGTGTTTGAAAAGCCTTTCTGAGACTTTTGAAAGAGACCTTTATTATAAGGACATGTGCCCCTTTTTCTGTGGTGTCTGGAACTGGGGTAGCTGGCCTTGGTCCAAGGTTTTTCTCTGAACTTTGTGGACTTTGAGCTTCCCCAGACCTTGCCAGCCTGCAGGTACATAAAAGGTCACACTAACAATCTCTCACTCTTCCAAATTTTGCCAGTTCTTGCCTTTATCTCTTATGCAGAACTTGGCCTCTAACAAAAGACCCTATGATAATATTAGAGTCCCCAAAAGATGTCTGCTTCCTACCAGGGGCTGCTCTTGCAGCCCTTCTATTTATTCCTCAGTGCCTGTGCTAAGCAACTCTGCATCCACTGGGCACTGCTATCTGCTGCTACAGCTGAGGCACTGGGACCCCTGAAATGTCAAAGCTAGGCTATGTATTATTATGGAGAGAGGAAAAATGTCTCTCTTCCCTTTGTGAAACATTTGTTAGAAGCACAGCCAAACTGTCATGCTTATGTGCTGATGTCCTACTAAGGTTTTTTTAAGAGACACCTCTTCTCTTCCACCTTCTTCTTCTCAAAAGATTCTGAAATTTTTCAAAGGCAGCTGGACCATAAGACATACATATCTGCATTCAGAATTTCCCCTTCCCTCCCAATACTAAGGATTTCTTACTGGATCCAACTTTCTGTGCCTGGTTTGTGTTTTCCTCAGAGTGGAGTACATAAATCAAACGTTAATCCTGTATATACTCCAACACACCAACATCACCTGTGCACTTCTTTGTCCTTCTCTCCACAAGAGCTAAGTTTAAAAAGTTGAGAAAAAGAGACAGAGTGCAAAGGTGAGGGCACACAGTGGCCTTATGTCTAGTTTGCCATAGTAGTAAAAGTTCTTCAAAGGCTATATGTCAACATCAAAGAACAAAAAAGAATGGCAGTTTCTGGTCAAAAGCAAAATGTTTTCTGTTTCCTCACAAGAGAAGTTCAAATTCAGGCAAGAGAATATTAATTTAACGATTGCATAGGCTATTTTAAAATTGAATCGGGGAAGAAGGTTCATTAGATGGCCTTTGTTTTGGTCAGTTTGGACTGCTATAACAAAAATACCATAGACTGGGTAGCTTAAACCATAGACATTTATTGCTCACAGTTCTGGAAGCTGGAAAATCTAAGATCGAGGCCCTTGGTGAGGGTTCTCTTCCTGGTTTGCAGATGGCTGCCTTCTTGCTGTGCCCTCACATGGTAGACAGAGAAATCATCTCTTTGTGTCACTTCTTATAAGGACACTAATCCCATTTATGAGGGCTCTACTTTCATGGCCTAATTACCTCCTAAAGACCTCACTTTCAAATCCCATCTGCAATGTTTTAAATATTGTTTGTCCCCACCAGAACTCATATTAAGGCTTGGCTCCCAATGTGGCAGTGTTGGGAGGTGGCGCATTTAAGAGGTGATTAGTTCATTAAGATGGATTAATGTCTTTCTCGTGAGACTAGGTTAGTTCTTGGGGAAATGGATTCATTCTTAGCTTGCCTCTTGTGTTTTGCCCTTTTTGCATGTACTCACTTTCCCTTCCATTTATCTGGCATGTTTCAATAAGGCCCTCACCAAGCAGATGGAACTGTCCAGTCTTGGACCTCCTGGTCACCAGAATTGTGGGCTAAATAAATTTCTTTTCTTTATAAATTACCCAGCCTTAGGTATTCTGTTATAGCAACAGAAAACAGAATAAGACACCATCACATTGGAGATTAGAGATCCAACATATTCAAGGGGTGGGGGAGGGTGTTATATTAGTCCATTCTCACACTGCTATAAAGAACTACCTGAGACTGGGTAATTTATGAAGAAAGCATGTTTAATTGACTCACAGTTCCACAGGCAATAGAGAAGGCAAGGCTGGGGAGCCTTCAGGAAACTTACAATTATAGCAGAAGTGTGAAGTGGAAGCAGGCATATCTTCACATGGTGGCAGGAGAGAGAGACTGAAGGGTGAAGGGGGAAGTGCCACACACTTTTAAACTATCAGATCTCATGAAAACTCTCTCATTATCATGATAACAGGGGGGAAATCCGCCCCTATGATCCAATCACCTCGACCAGGTCCCTCCTCCAGTACTGGAAATTATAATGCAACATTATATTTGGGTGGGGACACAAAGCCAAACCATATTGGGAGGGCAGGGAGGAGACACAAACATTTAGTCCATAGTAGCCTTCAAGGCCCGTTATAATCCTGCTGCCTAGAACAGTGCAGTATTTTCCAAAGTGTGGTAGGCAAATCACCAGTGAGATGTGAGATGATTATTAGTCATACCCAGGTGAATATTTATAATAAACAGTTACAGGTATATCATTATAATTTTCTTCTATTTAGAGTACTTGATAATAGATTTCAATTTATGGCAGTGACATAAATTTTCCTTTTAATGAAACTTTAAATGTCGATTCAAAAATATTAAGAAAAGAATAGTGTAGGTACAATGTAGTACTATTCAGCCAAAATGAAGAATGAGATCCCGTCATTTGCAAAAACATGGATGGAACTGGAGAGTATTATGTTAAGTGAAATAAGACAGGCACAAAAAGACAAGCATCACATGATCTCACTTATTTGTGAAATCTAAACATCGAAACTATTGAACTCACGGACATAGAGACTATGGTTACCAGAGGTTGGGAAGGGTAGAGGGAACCTAAGGGAAGGAGGTAGAGATAGTTAATGAGTACCAAAAAATAGAAAGAATGAATAAGAACTAGTATTTGATAATACCACAGGGTGACTATAGTTAATAATAACTTACTGTATATTTTTAAATAACTTAAAGAATATAATTGGATTGTTTGTAACACATAGGATAAGTGCCTGAGGGGATGGATAGCCCATTCTCCATGATGTATTTATTTCACATAGCATGTCTGTATCAAAACATCTCATGTACCACATAAATATATATACCTACTATGTCCCCACAAAAAATAAAAATTAAAAAATAATAAAAGTGTAGACAGTACATGATATGGCAAAAATCATGAAGGTGGTATTTGAGAGGCTGATGGCTGAGAAATGGTGGGGCCATGGTTTAAGCTTGAGCTTTGAAGTCAGACAGATTGGTTTCCAGCACTGACTCTACTACTTACTAGCTGGGTGATATGGAGCAGATATGTATGTGCTTAAATATAGTGCTAGGCAACCAGATTTGACCAAAGCTTCCCTACTGAAAGCCTAAGAGGACCCACGTCAACGACTACAGTTGTCCCTCCCAAGAGAAGAAGGCACCCAGTGCAAAGTACCTCAGTGAGAGCTGATCTTGGGCTGGCCTCAGATCCCAGACCTGATTTGAGAGTTGTGTATGGAAGGTCATTTTATAAAGTGCTGCCCAAATGCCAGCTAAAATTCCTCCAGCCCTAATTGTAGATGGTTAACCAATGCTGATGTCCTAGTCTGACAATGCTGATGAGTCTTTAGCCCCAGTCTGGCCAACAGTCTGGCTCAAGCCCATTCGGCCTGTCTTCTTCTTCTTCTTTTTTTTTTTTTTTTTTTTTTTTTTTTTGAGACGGAGTTTCGCTCTTGTTACCCAGGCTGGAGTGCAATGGCGCGATCTCGGCTCACCGCAACCTCCGCCTCCTGGATTCAGGCAATTCTCCTGCCTCAGCCTCCTGAGTAGCTGGGATTACAGGCACGCGCCACCATGCCCAGCTGATTTTTTGTATTTTTAGTAGAGACGGGGTTTCACCATGTTGACCAGGATGGTCTCGATCTCTTAACCTCGTGATCCACCCGCCTCGGCCTCCCAAAGTGCTGGGATTACAGGTGTGAGCCACCGTGCCCAGCCTGGGCCTGTCTTCTTAAGCCTTGTTTCTACCATGCTTTTGTGAGCCCAGCCCTCATGTCATCTGAGATTGGGGGAAAAGGAAGTAATTGAAAAAGGACCACTCATGTCTACCACAGGGGGCCTAACAGTGTCTCAGAATCACTGTACTCCAGGGTTTCTTGGGAACAGAACAGAGGGGCAGAAATGACCCACACCCACCTCCACTCCACATCTCTTTATTACCCCTTAAAACCACCCAAGTGTCTGTGCCTTTCAAACAACTCCTGAGCACAAAACCCTTCGAAGAGTATTTAAAGTCTATTGAGGGTGGTTTACTTTCTTCTCAGGGGCCTCATTCTCAAATAGGCCAACTTGCCCTTTTGTGCTATGGACAGGCTAGGGTAGGTCAGTTAACCACTAAGCCTTCCCAGTCCAACTCAAAAGAGTATGTGGGAAAAACTCCTTCCTTACAGGAGTCTGCAAGACATCGGCAGGGAAACGATCAGCCCCTCCTTTCAGCTCACTAGTCCAAAATAATTTTTTCAAGCACTAATGCTGCTTCCAGTTCAATCTGTCTTTCACTTGAATCTGCATCATTTCTCTTGTTTAAATAGCCAAGTGAGGCCCTGGTGGTCCTTTCTAATTCCCGTATTTGCTTTCTTTATTTTCATGGGAATAAGCATGAGGCCTGAAAGCAAGTTTCCTTTTTGCTTTCTCCTATTGAATATTCTACATGTAGTGGCTTCCTTTGAGTCCCACATTTCTGTTTATCAGGATAAGTTGACTTTAGTCTGAAAGGTTCAAGAGCCTTGACTGATTTGGGTTCGCTGCTGGGAGAAAAGGTTTAGGATAGAATAAAGTAGTAAGGTTTTCTAAGGCACACAAAAAGGAGAAAAGAGAAATAGGGGACAGGGCTACTGAAAAACCAGCTGTTTCATCCAACTCTATCTTTATGCACACTATCAACAGAAGCTTATTTAAGGCAACATTCCGCCTCTACCCTACACACACAATTCAGCTCATTAGGGGGTCTACTGGCTTCTCAGAGCTTCCAGCAGTACTGAGGGAGACTAACTCCAGCTGCTAAGGATGTCCCAGTAGCAGAAGGCTTCTTAGGCATTTTGCCTTATTAAGCAGACCAATAACATGGTGCTCCAAGGGATAATTACCTGGGAACAGGATTGCCAGATACATTACAGGATGCAATATTTGGGATATGCAAATACTAAAAAAAAAAAAAAATCTCTTGTTTATCTGAAATTCAAATTTAAGTGGACATCCTATATTTCTGTTTGCAAAATTTGGCAAATTAGCAGATTTAGCAAAGCCCTGCCCAGATACCCCATATGTGACTCTAAATTATCCTCTGATAAAGGGTTGAGAAATAAGGGTTCCCCCAAGCTAAAAATGTACTTTTTTCAAATTGTCTAATGAGAGTCTAACTCTCCAGCCCTAACCCCAGTCCCCAAATACGCAATAAGAACGCATGACCAGTTTTTCTATGTTAAAAAGCAGCTGGCTATCTCCCTGCCTGCAACTTTCACTTGTCCTAGGTTAACTGTCCACTTTTGTCACACAAAATGAACCCTTCCCAGGTGAACTCTGCCACCTGTAAATTTTAGAGAAATGTGTAAAATGTTTCTACATGAGGCTATGCATGGAGATAGTCACTTAGAGATCTCTGAGAATGTTCTTTGATTGCTCCCCATGGAATCAGCAGAGTTCAGGAGGAAGAAGGAGGGGATTATTGTCCAGCCTTTCCCCCTGTAACTTCTAAGTCCATCTCTTCAGGCCACCGCAGCCTGCAATCCCCCAGCCTGGCTCCAGTAGCTTTGATGGTGGAAACATCATTTTGCTCACAAAGACAGACTGAGATTTTTATTTTATTAAAATAAAGAAATTTAAGAGTTTATAAATATTCAGAAAAGCAGCATATTGCATGATATAAGACATATTCATATGCCACAGAAGGAACACAAATATTGTACTTCCAGGATGCTTTGCAAGACATTGGACTGTTCATTGTTTACTAGCCTCCAGACATTATTACACAAACTAGCTTGGGAGAAAGTGGCTGCTACAGAGGCTTGGAAAATGTCTAGGACACTTTTAGATTTAAAGCTGCTGCTCCTCCCAATACTACTTGGCCCACACAGCACACAGAAAATAGATAGGTAAGGTGGTGGGTAGGTGGGTGTCACTGACACTCCCTGAAAGGGACGTCATCTGAAAGAAACCACAGGCCTTGGGGCTCTGGCTCTACAATTGTCAGCTGCTCATAGACTTAGCTTTAGCAGAAGAATTCTGCCTGGTTATGGCTCCTCCAAGATACCTAAGCCTGAAGTCTCTCACCATTTTATTCATTTAATCAACAAACATATAATGAATTTCTACTGTGTGTCAGCAGAGCTGATATGGCAGTGGAAAAAAAAAACTGATATAATCACCAGACTTGTAGAGCTGAGGGACTAATGGGAGACAGAGACAAGGAAATGAGCAATTACAATACATGACGTAGTATAAGGGCTGGCCAGGCACAGTGGCTCATGCCTGTAATCCCAGCACTTTGGGAGGCCAAGGTAGGTGCATCACCTGAGGTCAGGAGTTTGAGACCAGCCTGGCCAACATGGTGAAACCCTGTCTCTACTAAAAATACAAAAATTAGCCAGGTGTGATGGTGCACGCCTATGATCCCAGCTACTGGGGAGGCTGAGACAGGAGAATCACTCGAATCCAGAAGGTGGATATTGCAGTAAGCTGAGATCACATCACTGAACTCCAGCCTGAGCAACAGAGCAAGATTCCATCTCAAAAAAAAAAAAAAAAAAAAAAAAAAGTTTAAGTGCTGTTAAGAGCACAAGGAGGAACCCCTCACCCATTCCAAGAGCATCTGAGAAAGGACCCCCATGGAAATTGAAGTCTGAACTGAGGCCTAATGATGAAAAGGAGTTAAGGGGAAAAGCTGTTTTAAGCAGAGAGAACATGTCTCAATGAACAGAAGGGAGTCTGAGGAGTAGTGGGATGGAAGCATGGAGTTCAAGGGCATCATCATGCATAGCATTTATCCAGGATGTCCTGTGTGCCAGTGCTTTGCTAGGCATTTAGCATACATTGTCTCCTTGGAGCCTCATAGCACCCCTCAGATGAAGCACAGGGAGATTAAGGACCTTACCAAAGTCAAACCTCTGGTAAGAGATGAAGCCAGAATTGAACCCTAGTCATCTAACTCCAGAGCTAACATTCTTAACCTCCACTCTATAAAGCCAAATCTATAACTCGAATGAATAAAACAAATGATGGAACTTCAGCATAGGACTCTAGCCTTCACTCCTGGAGCCACCAACCCCAGCTACAGGTCCAAATCTATTCCAGCTTCTGGCCCTTTTCTGACCTCAAAACCTCTGTCCAGTCCCTGGTTTATTGCCAGTTACCCATGCCCAGTCATGACTCTCCCTTTTCCCTAGATTCCTGGTCAGCATGTCAGGTTCCCAGAGCTGAGGCTGACTCCCTAATTCTCATGAAAACTAGACTTTCTTGCCTCTGAATCCCAGTTCCTAGTCCCCTCTTATCAGACCAACTGGTACCACACTATGCATACTTCTCTCGATTTCTTACTATTCTGATTTCATTGGCATTCGCAGATTGCTTCTGTGACTATTTCCGACCAATCTCTGAGGTCTGGCCATCCTCAGTCTCGCCTGACTCAAATTGGAAGGGGAGAAGTAGAAAGAGGGAGGGACTTGTGAAGACAAGAAGGGCAACTGTATGAGAGGCTGAGTGAGTGGAGAGATTTGGGAGTACAGGTAGGGCTGAGACTGAGAGCCTAGAAGCAGAGCTGGCCTTATTCTTGGGTGGAGTATGTGACACAGACCCTTCCAAAATACCCTATTCCAATAGCTACCTGGGGACTGAAATCCCTTTAAGAGGATGTTTGCAAAGAAAAAGCTGACTGAGAATACAGCGCCCAGGTGAGGAGAAACACTTACTGTGCTTAATGTTACAGTAGAGTACATGCCTTCTTAAATGTTCACGTTGATTGAGGAGGACACTCAGTATCTGAAAGAAAAAGGGAGATAACCTTGTAATGAAGACTTGTAGCCGAAAGGGGGAGTTCAAGAATATTCACAGGCATAGATATCCCAACCAGGCAGAGATGACAGCTTGAAAAAGGGTCACTCATGTCTACCACAGGTGGCCTAACAGTGTCTCAGAATCACTGTACTCCAGGGTTTCTTGGGAACAGAACAGAGGGGCAGAAATGACCCACACCCACCTCCACTCCACATCTCTTTATTACCCCTTAAAACCACCCAGGTGTCTGTGCCTTTCAAACAACTATGAGCACAAAACCCTGCAAAGAGTATTTAAAGTCTATTGAGGGTGGTTTACGTCCTTCTTAGGGGCCTCACTCTCAAGTAGGCCAACTTGCCCTTTTGTGCAATGAACAGGCTAGGGTAGGTCAGTTACCGCTAAGCCTTCCCAGTCCCAGATGACAGGTCCAGCCTTGCCTAGACATAGTGCCTTCATCATACTACAGATGTGGTTTCTTTTTGGATATGGTTTCAGACTTCATTTTAGCACATGGCCCTGACAGAAAACTTAACATTATCTCTATTTATTATGCACTCCCCTGTAAGACTACTGGATCTGTGATAGTCCCTACAATATAGGGGCCAATGGAAGAGTTCATATTTTGGCCAACTCTACTCCCTTTTTCCTACTCTAGAGTTTAGGGACAGGTGTTGAGGAAATGGAGGAGGTAGTTAGCAACTAACCCATGGCTTCTTAAGTTTTAGCGTAAACATGATCACCTGGAGATATTGTTAAAAATAATCCCAGCTATTCGGAAGGCTGAGGCAGAAGAATCGCTTGAACCTGGGAGACAGAAGTTGCAGTGAACAGAGATTGTGCCACTGCACTCCAGCCTGGGCCACAAAGCGAGACTCCATCTCAAAAAAAAAAAAAAAAAAAAGTTTTAGCAAATGTTAGACCCCCAATATACCCAATAAACATAACTGCTATTCACAAAAAAAAAAAAATGCAGATTCTGATTTAGTAGGTTCGGGGTGGGATTCAGAGTTTGAATTTCTAACAAGCTCCGAGGTAATGCTAATGCTATCAGTTGGGGGACACACTTTATATAGCAAGGCTATTTCTGCCATTCTGCATCCAATACATTCACCTGCTTCTTTGTAACCTGTGAAGTGCTGAACAAATATGAAGGAATCATAGTGGATTTTATTTGATAAACCTGGCAACCCTAAATAGAAGGACCAACAGCCAGGCGCGGTGGCTCGCGCCTAGCACTTTGGGAGGTCAAGCCAGGTGGATCACGAGGTCAAGAGTCTGAGATCATCCTAGCCAACATGGTGAAACCCCATCTCTACTAAAACTATAAAACTTAACTGGGTATGGCAGTATGTGCCTCTAATCCCAGCTACTTGGGAGGCTGAGGCAGGACAATTGCTTGAACCCCGGAGGTGGAGGTTGCAGTGAGCCAAGATCGCACCACTGCACTCCAGCCTGGAGACAGAGACTCTGTCTCAAAAATAAAAAAAAATAGAATGAACAAATAAACCTCCTACAAGAGAGAGATAAAGGGGTGACAGCTCATTACCCACAACAACAACAGTAAAATTATACAGGCCAAGAGGGAGAATCACAGTTTCCCCAAGTTTCCTACAGCTGTTTATTGGTGATGGGACACATAAAACATCTTCCGGATGTTTCACTGATGAAGAAAAATTGCTCCAAGCTGAGCTAGGAGTTAGGTATTACCATGGATATTAATATATTTTCATAGTTCAGCTCAATTACCACATTGTTTATCATGTTGCTTTACAACATTGTAGACTATTAAAGCTACTTTTTTATTTTACAGGGTAGGAAACTAAGGCAGGCCAGATAGCTGATTCAAGTTGCTCAAAGTCACATGGCTAGTTAGTAGCAGAACTGAACTAGAAACACCCAATGAGCATAGTGCTCATCCTACTGCAAGGATTTGTTAAAATCGTGTCTGAACAGGGGAAGGATTTCAAGTTAATTGGTGACAAGTGGTCTCCATACCCTGTTGCAGGGAGCTTATGGAGGTTCCCTAAATAAAAACATAGCTTGGGACTGGAAAAGAAATTTTCCAGGATCTCTGTCATTCAAACAAATAGACATCTTTTTGAACATGGATCACCCATATGTTTATTCAACAAATGCTTGTTGAGCCCTGTGCTGGGTGGGGATAGAAATTTTTTTAAAACCCACCATCCCTGCCTTGACAGAGCTTAGAATCCAGTAAAGAGAGACCAACGTATAAACAACGTAAGTTCAATAAGCTCCCATAGGTATAGAGCGGGTACAAGAGATGGATAAACGGCTTCAGAAAGGAAGTAATCAGCCAAAAAGGAAAGCAGACCAGGCTAATCACTAAGCATGATGTAAGGCAGAAACCTAAGCGCAGTATGGTCAGAATTTGGTGTAAAGAGCGAGGGAGGGATCTTTGTAAGCTACAGAGGTCATGGAAGGCTTTTCGGAAAGGTAAGTCTAGAAGTAAGCTTTGGAGTATGTGTAGGAATCATATAATCACAAAGGATACTTCAGATGAGGAATAGCATGAGCAAAGGTATAATAGATACAAGAAAGTATATTGTCTATTTGGGGATGGCCCTTTAGATATTAAGTTTAAAACTGTTCTTTAATCACCCTTCACCTTTTGTTTCTCCAAATCAGTTTTATTTTGCCTTTCCTGTAAGTACCTCTGGCCAGCAGGTCACATCTGAATTGTTTCTTCACTCTCCAACTTCACTCTTCACTCTCACTGCGCCTCTGGTAGTCTGAAAGGCCACCATGTACAGTAGTGCATATTGTTCACTGCACAAAGGATACCCAGTCACAGAGGTGAATAGGGGCTGAAATCCATACTGCACTGCATTCACCAAGTAATGCTTTCTTTTCCTAATTTGATACATGCATGCTTGCTAGGCCATGCTCCCAACTCAAAAACCAACACTTTTTCCAGATTACAGAAAGGTACCCTGGCAGTGGCTGAGACACTAAATAATAAGTAGATGAAAGGTAAATAAGTGAGGTAAATAAGATTTATCTCTGATTTGTTCTGGCTTCAAGTCTTTATAGCTGAAGCCACTAATGAAGCCACCACAGTTCCACCACAGTTTTTATACTAATCATGACTAAAGTAGGAAAACTATCAAGAGCCCCAGGGACCCTTCAGGGAGCTTAGAACTGCCGCTTCCTGGATCCTGCATGAGGTGACCCAGAGATAACCTATGCCTGATGCTACACCCTTGATTTGATTTCCCCCTAATCCTAAACTGGATGACTAAGTGCTACCAGTTCCCCTGACTCAGTTATTCTTTCTCACAGGAAAACTACATTTCTATATGACTCACAACGAAGCTTATTCCTTGTTTCTTATCTCCCCTGCCTAGCAGTCCCACCAATATCATCCTTGGAAATCGAGTGGATTACTCGCTTGCCAAACCCACCTACCATTGTGCATAGTCTTATGCCCAGTCCTGATTCCCTTTTCCCTCCCACCTGTCCTGTGCTCTCAAGAGCCACTCTTTCCCACAAGCTACCAATCAGAGCCTTCAGACCTCCAAGTTTCCCTGTCTTTATCAGGGTTAAAGGACTAAGCGGCTATAATATAAAGACCCAAGAGTACAGGGAGTCAAAGAACTCACCGCTTGTCCAGTTTCTCCCCACTTGACCTTCCAGGGCACATAGGTAGTCTACTCAGCTCATTCAGTCACTCGTGGACTTGGGTTGATTCCTTCATATTTCTCTACCCTCTTCTAAGGCAACAGCCTTATCTGCCAGTGTCAGGCTATATAAATAAAGCTGAGTAGGCCGGGCGCGGTGGCTCAAGCCTATAATCCCAGCACTTTGGGAGGCCGAGGCGGGTAGATCACGAGGTCAAGAGATCGAGACCATCCTGGTCAACATGGTGAAACCCCGTCTCTACTAAAAATACAAAAAATTAGCTGGGCATGGTGGCACGTGCCTGTAATCCCAACTACTCAGGAGGCTGAGGCAGGAGAATTGCCTGAACCCAGGAGGCGGAGGTTGTGGTGAGCCGAGATCGCGCCATTGCACTCCAGCCTGGGTAACAAGAGCGAAACTCCGTCTCAAAAAATAAAAATAAATAAAGCTGAGTAAGGTATGTTATGGGCACATCCATATTTCTGCTGGCAGAAAGAGGAAAAAACTAAAGGGGACCACATGGGCCAAGTTTAAATGGCTGGGCCTAGAAAAAGCACACATCACTCCCACTTACATTTCATTGGTCACAGAGCCACACCAGGCCACAAGGAAGGCTGGAATTGTACATAAGTACCTAGCTGGACATCCTCACCCCAGCTACAAATATTATTAAGGAAGATGCCAAACTATCAGCAAAAGGCATTTGTTTTGTCATAATTTTTGACTCAAAGTAGAAACTTGATGATCAAGTTTAATAAAGTTCAATCAATTTAAATAGAATCAAATCGAATGTAATAATAAATGTGTTTAAAGCATAGCATATACTTTTCCCTTAGGCACGGTTTCTCAAAGTGTAGTTCATAGACTCTAGGGGATCCAGGGCCACTGATCATTCCCAGAAACCTAGCCACTGACAGTGGAAAAAGCAATAATATTACTTAGCTACATACCTTCCACGTATTTGAGATGTAAGGATAATTATGATTTTTTACAGCAATCACATTACATTCTTAACAATCCTTATGTTCTTTTTTTTTTTTTTCTTTTTTTGAGACAGGATCTTGCTGTGTCACCCAAGATGGAATGCAATGCGCAATGCTGGCTCACTGCAACCTCCGCATCCTCGGCTCAAGCCATCGCCCACCTCAGTCTCCCGAGTAGCTGAGACTATAGGCATGTACCACCATACGTGGCTAACTTTGGTATTTTTTTGTAGAGACCAGATTTTGCCATATTGCCCAGGCTGGTCTTCAACTCTTGAGCTCCAGTTAAGAGAATAAACTTTCGGCTGGGTGTGGTGGCTCATGTCTTAATCCCAGCACTTTGGGAGGGTGAGGTGGATGGATTGCTTCAGGTCAGAAGTTCGAGACCAGCCTGACCAACATGGTAAAACCCCATCTCTATTAAAAACATAAAAATTAGCCAGGCATGGTGGTGCATGCCAGATACTCCAGAGGTTGAAGCAAGAGAATTGCTTGAACCCAGGAGGCGTAGGTTGCAGTGAGCCGAGATCATGCCACTGCACTCCAGCCTGAGTGATAGAGCAAGACTCTGAGGAAGGAAGGAAGGAAGGAAGGAAGGAGGGAGGGAGGGAGGGAGGAAGGAGGGAGGGAGGGAGGGAGGGAGGGAGGGAGGGAAGGAAGGAAGGAAGGAAGGAAGGAAGGAAGGACAAGAAAGAGAAAGAAAGAAAATAAACTTTTGAGGAAGCCAAGGACCCCAAGAAATTAGGTGGTTTGCCTAACGTTAAGCACTGGGTGTGCAAACCTGCTGCTGCCGTGACTGTTTCTGAGCTACCATTCCTTTGCTTTTCTCTCTAGTTGAGGAAAAATAACCACTAACCCTAGGAAGGCAGCCTGAAGTTTAGCTCATAACTGACATGTGAGTCAAGTGAGGCAAACTGAATAAACTCCAACACCATAGCTTGGTGTTGCTATTCACTCCCCTCTGCTAAGAGCAAAATTCCATCTAGTACATGACATCTGAAAGGAGGTATCTCACACTGCATGCTTGGAGGGCCATTCATTTGGAAATCTCTCTGGGAAAGCACAGAGCAGAGCTGATTCATGGCCCCACCACAAGGTATCACCGCAAGCATCAGGACCAAGTGGAGGAGGTGCCACAGCCCAGCCCTGAGGCCAGCATTCCAGCCTGTGAACAAATCCTGTGGTTGGAATGCTGCTGCTAACTCAATGTGATGGACTGCCGGCCCATGCAGCAGCCTCTGGCAACACTTTCCTATAAGAGACCTGGGCTCTGAAGATGCCTCTTCCTGCTGTGTCACTGTGATGTGACCACCAGGGTGGGAACCGAGCCCACAAAAACTTCCTTCTGGATTAGGTTACTCTTGTGCAGAATACTGGCTCATGCTAAGTGCTTTTCCCTGAGACATAAGGGCTTCTGTCACCCTGTCGAGACCAACCCCTCTGGCCACTGCCCTGCCAGGATGTATCTTATGGCATTCTTGGGACTCTAAGGCGAAGAATCCACCAGATTTGGAAATTTTGATGACTCAGGTACATGGGACTTTGAAGGCCTCTCAAGCTATCAACAAAGCAAACAAATTAAAAAATGAAGAAAATCTCTATTAGAAGACAAAAATGTCAATGTGATTTTTGGGGCAATAAAATTATGTTGATTTTTTTCTTCTTTTTATTTTGCTGTAGTTTCCAAGTTTTATATTACTTTTATGTTGGAAAAATAAACTTTACTAAGGAAACAAGGGGTTTGCTGAATATTAAAGGAACAATAAAAATAATGAATTAAATGCGACAACTCAGTAAACACCATAAACATAAGTAGTGAACAGGTCTCCAGTACAAACACAGAATGTGAATCTCTATGTGCTAGGAGAAATAAGCCTGTGTGTGTGTGACAGTATCATACAAGCCATCAAAAATGCAAATATGAAGTAAGAAGATAAATACCTGAAAAATTGCCTTTATTAGACCTGCCATCCATTTGTCCCAGTCTCCAGCATGCCCTTTAGAATAAAATGGATCAAATTGTAGCATGAAGTCATCAAAGCTTTCATGTAATTTTTTTTCCTGTTGGCAGTTTATTTTTTTTAAAACTCCCCAGTTATCACAGTTTCTTGTTTGTGCACCGTTTTCCATACAGAAGAAGCTATACATAATTTGGGGGAAGATATTGTCTTTGCAGACTGACACATTTGCAGAAGGACCATGAATAATGATTCCAAAGCTCCAAGTTTAACTCCTGAATCAGGCAATATAAGAACAAATTTTATTTACAGCAATTTCATAATAAGATATTGAATTATTATAGTGCACTAGTTGTAATTAAGTTCACAATAAAATATGCTTAGCCCAAACACCAAACTAAAATCACCCAACTGCTCACGAACTGAAATGATCAGAGCACGCAGTTGTCTCAGTAGTGAAAACCAAAATCGGTAAGGCTTTTCTGGCCATGAGTCTCTGACATGAACGGCTCGCTCTCTGTTCATTGAGGACTCGGCTACCCTGCACTTTGAGTCGTGGTCTTTCTTTTCATCTAAAAGGGCAGAGAGGATCCACAGCTTTTTCAATTCTTCCACCAGATCCTCATTCTGGTGCATCAGCAAAAGAATGTCACAGCCTGCACCAACTCGCCGTGGACGTACATTTGTGGGATGATGAGCCAGTTGGAATAGTCTTTAATGCCTTGTCAAAGGTCAGGGTCGCCCAGCACTTTGTAGGGCGCGTAGTTGTGGACGCTGTGCAGCCACAGGATCTGAATCGCAGCGTTGCTGAAGCCGCACTGGGACTGCTCCACCGTCCCCTTGAGGGAAGACAACCACTTTGTTCTTCACCAGCGCTCCAGCTGCTCTGCTGAGCCACCACCGCCTGCACCCCAGCCCGCCACTCTGCGGAGGGAGTCGCTCATCCCCACACGGTAGCTGTAGCCCACGACGGCGCAGGTCTTCGGCTGGCCACCCAGAACTCTCCTCGGCCCGTGGCCACTTTTACATAATTATTAATCAAAGTACAGTTAACTCTGTGATAAACCAATTGAATATTTTGAGAGCAAGCATGAAGTGATTCTTTGCTGTATGAAGTTGATGAATATTGTGACGAAGGCAGGGAAGATATTAAAGCTATGGGGGTGTCATTCAAAGTTGTTAAACCCCTTGGCAAAACAAGTACAAATCACTTTATTGCCAAGAAGCTTATAAAACTAGGCACGATATCAATGACAAAATGACTTAGAGGAAGGAGAGTAAGTCATCAGCAAAAGTTTAATAACAGCATGATAGGACATCCGTAATACCTATGGCACACAATATTAAAAGGCAATTATTATCCCATGTGGACACCAGCAGATACTCTACTTTAGAGACAGACAAAACCACTGATGCACAGACTCTTGGCATAGGAGTGGTATGTACACACACACACACACACACACACACACACACATACACACACATACACACACACACGAAGCACTCCACAACATTTTTGACCCTGAAATCCATGCTGAAAGGGTTTTCAAAAATTACACTTGTTACTTTAGATATAGATTTTCATGTAGTTGTTGTAAGAAATACTGCAAAGAGAAACCATGTACCATTTTCCCAGTTTCCCCCAATGACAGTGTCTTGCAACACCACACAGTATCACAACCAGATATTGGCATTGATACAGTCAAGATATAGAATGGTTCCATCAACACAAGGATCCCTCGTGTCGCGCTTTTATAGCCACACCCACTATCTCCACCTCCACTCTCTGCTTAACTCCTAGCAACCACTCACATGTTCTCCATTTTTATAATTTTGTCATCTCAAGGATGTTAGACATTTGGAATTATATGTAATTGGAGCATTGCCTTTGTTCACTTAGTAGAATTTCTGTAGATCTACTCAAGATGTTGCACATATCAATAATATGTTCCTTTTCATTTGTGAGTAGTGTTCTATGATATGGATATACCATAGTTTGCTTAACCATTCACACGGTGAAGGACATTTGGGTTGTTTCCAATTGAGGTCTATCAGGAACATACTGCTGTGAACATTTGCGTACAGGTTCTTGTATGAACGTAAGTTTTCATATCTCTGGGATAAATGCCCATGAGTGTAATTGCTGGGTTGTATGGTTGTATGTTTGGTTTCATAAGAAACTGTCCAACTCTTTTCCCGAGTAGCTATACCATTTTACATTGCCACCAGCAATATAGGAGTGTTCTCATTTCTCCTCATAAGAGAAAAGGGTTTTAATTTCGTTAACAAGTGTTTTTTTAAATGAGTCATGAAGTAGATTGGAAAAGAGGCACTGCGGCCAGTGCTGAAAAGTATTAGCCATAAAGGTAGCCGAGATATCTGTTGCAAATAATAGAGATTGCACCCAAATGTAAAGCCATTCAAGGCTTGATTAGCTAACAATGATCAGCAATATGCCTTCAGATCACAATTCAGTATTGAAAAAAACATACATTGTGAGTATAATAAAAGTGTGGCCCGAAAGGAGATGCCTTCCCAGCATGCTGTACAAAGAAATAAGCAGTAAGTACTAACCTCTACTTTTCCACACTAAGCATGCCAGCTGCTGAGAGAAGCTGCTCTCCTATAAGTTTTTGATACAAGGGATAAGGAAAGGGACCTTATGAAAATGATGATGCCAGTAAAGAGCATTTCTCAGACTCAAATGCTTGGCTCAAGACATATTTTATAGCCATATTTTCAGAATATTAAAGAACCTGTAATTATTAGTTCAGTGGTGAAATACTCCCACGTATAATGTTAAAGATAAAATAACCAGAATTTTTTAAGAAGACTGAACTACGGTGCAAACAGTTTTGTCACTAAGAATTTGATTCCGTCCCAACATGTGGAAACTTTATTCACTTCTTGAAGAAAAAAATGGACTATATATTATTGGGTATATGTAAATATCACATTCATGTCTTTCAGTAGAACTTGTAACCACACTTTCTTGAACCAAATACAATCAAAGTGGTAATTTAGGAATCCACACCCATCTGTTTCCCAAGTTCAACTATCCTATCTTCGAGTCTTTTAATGTGATTTATTCAGGGACTTCAGTGTCTGATGGAGTGTTTCAAAGTGTTATCAGGGAACTGTCCTTGCAATATCTAGGCCCCTGTTTCCTCCAAACATCCAAAACTATATGAGGCCACTAAATACTTGAGGCAGTTCCCAATGACCTAGAATTCTGAATAAGGATTTTTAACTTTTTATTGTGGAAAACTTCAAACATATACAAAAGTAGAGTAGATAGGATAATGAATGTCCAGGTATTCACTACTCAGATTCAATAGTGGAATAAATGCTTCTGGTACCCTATATCACAGCCTCTTTCTCCACCTTGCTCGACCAGAGCTGGGGTAGACAGTTCTATACAAGCTCAGACTCACATCGCACTAACAAACAGTATCCCCCACCAACATCAAGTTTCTCTCTTCTGCTTCTGCCCCAAGGCCTTCTTGAAAGCCAATCCACATGAAAACACATCCCAACCTTTGGAGATAACCTTCAAATGAGGGGGATGAGAGCTGTAGTCTCTCATCCATCACAGGGAGAAGTTCTGGGAGGGGTTTTATATCTTCCCCCCCGCCAAGTAGTCTAGCCAGAATTCAGCCCTTGTTGCCCAATGCAACAACCTCATAATGCACTTTTACATTAGTTTTTCTTCCTTCTCTAATTCTCCTTGCTACCTCACTCCTGCTTCTGGAAGTAACACCCTAAATATACTAACTGAACCCATATCCTTCCCTCAGACTGCTCTTGAGGAACCCAACTAAGACAAATAGTTCAAAATTTTTTAGCATTCTTATTTCACCTATCATGTAATATCCTGGAGCATTTAAAGCATTTTAAAGTGCTTTAAAGCTTGATTTTTTTAAATTTAATAGAAATAAGAAGGAAAGAAATCAACTCGACACGGAAGCTAATCTGTTATCAAGCTGTGTGTCACCAAAGTAGACCTATATACCTTGGTGAATTATCGCCCCTAAATATCATCTCTTTCCTTAATATAAAACCATTATTAAGTACATTATTTTAAATAATACTTTAATGTGATGGTTAAATGAAAAATATTATGGAGCTTCATTTTAGTTTACCTCACGGGTGCTTTGTGCCAGTAGGGTGCCCTTTTTTTCCTGAGAAAGAGAAACGGAGTCATGCTCTTCCACCCAGGCTAGAGTGCAGTGGCACAATCATGGCTTACTGCAGCCTCAAAGTCCTGGATTCAAGTGACCTTCCTGCTTCAGCCTCCCAAGTAGCTGGGACTACAGGTGTGCACTACCACACTCAACTAATTTTTTTCTGTGTATCTTGTCAAGATAGGGTCTTGCTATGTTGCCCAGGCTGCTCTCAAACTCCTGGCCTCAAGTACTTCTCCAACCTTGGCCTCCCAAAGTGTTGGGATTACAGGCATGAGCCACTATGGCCAGCCCAGGATGCTCATTATGTGGCTCTTGAAAATGAACTATGAGGCTAGGCACGGTGGCTCATGCCTATAATCCCAGCACTTTGGGAGGCCAAGTTGGGTGGATCACCTGAGGTCAGGAGTTTGAGAACAGGCTGACCATCATGGTGAAACCCAGTCTCTACTAAAAATACAAAAATTACCTGGGCATGATGGTATATGCCTGTAATCCCAGCTAGTCAGGAGGTTGAGGCAGGAGAATTGCTTGAACCCAGGAGATGGAGGTCGCAGTGAGCCAAGATCACGCCACAGCACTCTACAGAGCAAGACACCATCTCAAAAAAAAAAAATGAACTATGGCAAATGCTGACTGTTCAAAAACTCCACAGCCCTGTTCACAGGAGTCTCATGAACCTCATGAAAATGTATGCTGATTTGTGTATACACATGTGCAGTCATTTTTCTGGAGGAAAAAGTCAGTAGTTTTCACCAGATTCTTCTAAAGCAAGTCCTTGACCAAAAAAGGGTTAAGAACAACTGACGAAGGGATATTGGGCACTATGAGCTCTGAGTAGGGATGACTTTACCATAGAGAGAATGCAGCTCTGGAACTCTTTAAATCATTCTAAATAGCTGATCATCATCTTCACCAAATTGCACAGTTAGCCTCATTATGTGAATGTAACTAGAATTGATACGATTACAATGAAAGTATTTTTCCTCCTCAAAGTCTAGTTCATAAAGAAATTGAATTTTCCCCTCAAGGCTTGGTTTATAATAAAAGGATTTTTTTTCTTCGTTCTCAGTGCCTTATTTTCAACATCTGGATTACATGATCTGGTTCCAATTTTTTCCTCAAAGCTATCTCTCCTTGCCTCAAAGAACTTTTGGGATTTTGCCAATCAACAGGGAAAAAAAATTTAGATTATAATACGTGCTCTTTCCAGACTAGTCCTAGTTCCCTCAGATAGTTCTGTACCCTGAAACTGGTGCACTTCCAGGAATGTGAGAGATTTTGCGCCGGCTGTTAATGAAGCAATTCCCTCCACCTGTGTCTTGTCCAGTCCCTAAATTACTAACTCAGAAAGGAAGTTGGAAAGTTAAAGAGGCACACTTTCTTTAAAGAGCCTTAATTAGGTTTGGCATTTGAGTTTGTGGGGGTTTTTTTCCTTCCCTATTAACAAAGGACTATTTGTACATCACAAATAGAATTACAGGGAGAAAATTATGCCTTAAAATCATCCACTTAAAAACCAAGACAAAAATGGTACAGGTGGCTTTTTAAAAGAAGGAGGAAAAACTCCCCTCCACATAAGCCCTTTTCTTGAATAGGTCTCTAACTAGCCCTGGTGCAGCTGCAAGGATACATTTAATGTTCCTGTGATTTATTGCTCTACAGAGGATATTCTCAGCCATCATCTGCAGAAGAGGCCCCCCTAGCAATATGTAGAATGGGAGACTAAGAACGTATTGGAATGGGCTAAATTTTCCATGTGGTTTCCATTTTCTTTCTTGTTGTACATTGAAATTTTCTTTTTTCTTTTCCATTGTGTGTGTGTGTGTGTGTGTGTGTGTGTGTGCGTGGTGGAGTTTTGCTCTTGTTGCTTACGTCAGAGTGCAGTAGCTCGATTTTGGCTCACCGCAACTTCCGCCTCCCAGGTTCAAGTGATTCTCCTGCCTCAGGCTCCCAAGTAGCTGGGACTACAGGCACATGGTACCATGCCCAGCTAATATTTTGTATTTTTAGTAGAGATAGGTTTTCACTGTGTTAGGCAGGATGGTCTCTTGACCTCATGATCCGCCCACCTGGGTCTCCCAAAGTGCTGGGATTACAGGTGTGAGCCACCACACCCAGCCAAAAGGTTTTTTGTTTTTTGTTTTTTAAGAAAAAGATTTTTAGCCATCACACATATCACAAAAGCACGCCGTCTCTAGTGCAGCTTGCAGCAGGCCTGAGCCAGAAACTGTCATTAGAAAGAGGAGCTCAAAACATCTTCCATCTTGAAAGGCAAAGCTTCCTAAAGCCAGTTCTTGGCACAAAATCCTCTCTGATTTGATGATTTATAACTTCTCTTGGGTGTCCCCAAACCAAGTGACAATTGTAAGGTATAAAGTGCAACTAATATCGACTGAGCGCTATGTGACACCAAATGTTCTGCGTCATTCACATGGATTACCTCATTTAATACTCAATTTACTGTCTCCATTTTACAGATAAGGAAACTTCAGCTGAAAGAAGTTAAGTTGCTTTACCCAAGGTCACAAAGCCTGCGAATGGAAAGCTAGGATTTAATCCTTGGTTTGTATGATTTCAATAGTAGTGCTTTTAACTAATACATACTTGTCACCCCTTTCTTTTCTTCTAGGCTCCCTCCCTGACCACTAATAGAATATAATGTCAGACCTTCCTTATACTAGCCCCTAGCTACCTAAAAACTCAAACTACGGTAACCATCTATGCCTGTCCTCTAGAGTAATGCCCCATTGTATAAAATTTCCCATTTTATCTAATATCTTTCCATGGAACTCTGGGGTTCCCATCAAATCTTTCAATAAAATTATGGCTTTAAATAATAAAAATTATTTCAGATCCTAATACTAATTGATAAATCTTTCTTGTATATAGCCACCTTTCACATAAACACACATCCTCTTATTCTACTAATTCACCTATATTGAGTACTTATTATGTGCAAGACATCACGTTAATCACTTCACAGGAATCTTCTGTGATTCTCCACAGTAACCCTATGAGATAGCTACTACTATTACACCTGTTTTACACATGAGAAAACTGAAGCTCAGAAAAGTTCTGAAGTTCAGAAAAGCTCCAAGCAAGTGGAGGAGTTAGGGTTTGAATTCAGGTGTGTTTGACTTAAGAGCCCAAACTCCTAAACCACTACGTTCTACTTTCACTTTTCTTAATGGTGATAAGTCATGTTGATAGTACATGCCAGTCATATGATGTGGTCAAAATAGCACTTTACTTCTGTGGAGTTCCTTCCAAATCCCACAGCCCCAGCCTGATTATGAGAAAAACATAATACAAATATCACTGGAGGAATATTCAAAAAAATACTTAATCAGTACCCCTCCCAAACTGCCAAGGTCATAAAAATAAGGAAAAAGATCCAGGTGACATCTATGAAAATGATGGTGTAGGGAACTCCTGTGAAAGTTCTCAATATCAAAATGGAATCACTGTGTTTAAAAAAAATACCTCAATGATAAACTGGATAACGAAAATGTGGCACATATACACCATGAAATACTATGCAGCCATAAAAAAGGATGAGATCATGTCCTTTGCAGGGATATGGATGAACCTGGATCATTTTCAGCAAACTAACACAAGAGCAGAAAACCAAACACCGCATGTTCTCACTCATAAGTGGGAGTTGAACAATGAGAACACATAGACACAAGGAGGGGAACATCACACACCGGAGCCTGTAGGGGGATGGGGGACTATGGGAAAGGATAGCATTAGGAGAAATTCCTAATGTAGATGACGGATTGATGGATGCAGCAAACCACCATGGCACATGCATACCTATGTAACAAACCTGCACATTCTGCACATGTATCCCAGAACTTAAAGCATAATTTTTAAAACATACCTGACAGACCCAGGGAAGATCATGAAGGGAGGATTCTCATGCATAAATGACAGATAACAAGAACTTTCACAGAACACTGCAAAAAAACACAACCTTGCACAAAGGCCATCACAACCTTACATACACAAAAATGCTTCTGCAAGGGTATCTGCCCAGCAACTGCCTGTCCAGCCTTGAAGTGATGCCACCCTTATTACCAATCTTTGTAGCCAAGGATAATTATCTCCAAGCAAGTAATCCTCATTTTTCTTTTAAAAACTTTGTCTTCATCTACCTCCCCAAATACGTACATAGTTTACTATGACATGTATTACCATTGCAATGCTCTATTCCTGAATACACATCATTTCCTTTTGGAGGGCCTCTTTCTGTGTGTTATTTAGGTTAACATAAATGGTGTCTAGAAGTGGGACCTGAAAACGATCTCTATCAGAAGGAATTGGTGATTGGTGTGCAGTACTTACTTGAGCCCTTTGAGCTCTCTGCTTCTGCAACCTACTTTTTCTGTCCTAAGTCTTCTGTCAGGCCATGCCTCCCTCTTTTTGGTGGAGGATTTTTTACTTTATTCAGGACTTGGTAATAAGGCCACCTTAATAAGAAACCTTGCATCCCTCCTGGGATGATAAAAGACTTTTTGTCTTGTCTAGCAAGTCCTTTCTAATATAAAGACAATGTCCTTCTGGTTTGGGTACTCTAGTTTCTATAGAAGTTATGTACTTTCTGAGAGACATGTATTTTCTGGTGAATTTACTTTTGATTCTTTCTACACACCTAATTTAATATTTTATTTGATTGCCATTCTTCATTTAAAATTCTTATGAGCACTTTAATTCTGATTTCATTTTGGTTTGGTTTTGCATCTCTATAAATGATTTGTCTCTTGTTTCTTGTTTCTAAAAATCTTCTGAGAGCAAAAAATTGTAAACGGTGGGCACAAGGAGGCTGGTCAAAAACCACTAGGTTGGCTGGGCATGGTGGTTCATACCTGTAATCCAGCAGTTTGGGAGACCAAAACAGGAGGATCACTTAAAGCCAGGAATTTGAGGCCAGCCTGGGCAACAAACTAAGACCCCGATCTCTCAAAAAAAAAAAAAAAAAAAAACCCTAATAAAACTAAAATTACTTAAAAGCCGCTAGGATGATCACCACCATCTAAAACATTAGTCCAAACTCCTGACAGTCTCTGACAGGATTTATAATATTTTCTTTGCTTTCAAGAGATTAGTAAGAAATGGAAGGAGATTCTTAAACATTAAGGCATGCCAGGTTTTCAGAGATTTCAGCCAGGTATATTAGAGATTCTAGTGCACATGTTTTTTTGTTTCTGTTTTTGTTTTTTCTTTTGTTTTTGAGATGGAGTCTCACTGTGTCGTCCAGGCTGGAGTAGTGGCACAACCTCGGCTCACTGCAACCTCTGCCTTCCAGGTTCAAGCAATTCTCCTGCCTCAGCCTCCAGAGTAGCTGGGATTACAGGCACATGCCACCACACTCAGCTTATTTTTCATATTTTTAGTAGAGACAGGGGTTTCACCATGTTGGCCAGGCTGGTTTTGAACTCCTGACCTCAAGTGATCTGCCTGTCTCGGCCTCCCAAACTTCTAGGATTATAGGTGTGAGACATCATGCCCAGCCTAGCTCACATGTTTAAATTAATGGGCAAACTACATCAAGAAAATTCAGAGCTCAATGGCCACTATACAAATTCTTTGAGCTTGTTAAAAAAAAAAACAACCTGAAACCAACTATAGAGTTAATACATAGAGCCTTCTAAGTTCAAAATTTAAGACTACTTGAAGATTTTGTGTTTCCTTATACAATTAAGCCAGTTCTAACTAGAATGTACACACTAAAATTTTAACCCTATATTCATTTGAATCTGAATAAAAAGGGGATAAAAGGCAAAAGGGATTTTTTTTTTTAAATCAAGCTGCTTTACTCAAAATTTTGGTCCACAGCCTTCATTAGATTTACCTATTAGGGCAAGTAAAGTTTAACCTTTTGAGCAGGTCCTATTTTGTAAGAAGCATATTTTGATTTAATTATAATTTATATACTGATGAATTTGTATTATCTCATGGCTAAAATTTGAAAATGAAAGTTATAAGATTGTACATGAGTGTGTATATAGATATATACATATGTTTAAGTGTGTTTATGCATACTTACATGTATTACGTTGTAAAATATACATAGTAAAATCTGGTGTAGTCAGCCAGAAATGTCTTAAGAAATTCTATTCATATTCATATAAATACAAATATTATTCAAGGTTATTATTATGAACACCTTTATGTGCATAAACTAGAAAACCTAGAAGAGACGGATAAATTCCTGGAAATATACAACCCTCCTAAATTAAACCAGGAAGAAATAGAAACTCTGATCAGGCCAATAACAAGCAGCGAGATTGAAATTCACATAAATGAAATCATACAGTATGCATTTTGTGTGTACGTCTGGCTTCTTACATGCAAATAATTCAGATGTTTTTGAGATTGTGAGCTGCTTTTGACTCTCCTCATTAAAAAGCACAAAATAATTGCTTCCCTGTCCAAGATGTGCTGAGATCTGATTTCTGGTTACTTACTGGGAGGCAATGAGGGTGGTGGGGTGATCTTGAGAAAAAGAAATACCGTCTCACAGGAACCTTCTTCATGTGAAATCATTACCTTGTCTCCATGAAAAGAGAAGTTATTCTTCTCTGGCAGGAGAAAAGAGCTGTTTCTACTATTAAAAAAAGAGAGAGAGAAATTTGGGAGGTCTTATGACCTTGGGCTCATATATATCCCAGATCTCCATGTTCCATTCTTTTCCTATCTGATTTTGGCTTAATGAGCCTGACAAGGTTGGACATTTAGTCCTCTTCACAGGTCAATCACCCTTATTATCAGATCTTGAGTCTGGTTTTTAGTACATTCTGTCCCTACCACTGTGGGAGGTAAGCCTCTCCTTTAAAGCTGCTATGCAGGCAGAGCTTCTACTGCCTTCAAATCAGCCACTCTACTCCAAAATCCTTATTAATATTACTGTTTATATGTCAGTTAAGCATCACAGTCACTTGACCTCCCCATATCTGGCCCTCCACCTACATGTCATTCTAATAAAATAGCGCATACCACAGGAGAGAGCTCAAGTATTTGCAATGTCACTTCATGCCAGGGTTATGGCAATACATACCACTTACCACCAGCGATAGGGTCCCTATTGCTTTTAGACCAAGTGAACAATACAATTCCAAAATCCTATTCTGTCTGTTTTCTACAACCACTTCTTATATCAAATGTTTTTGCCAGGATCCTCTAGAAAACAGAGTCTGAGCAATAATACAAGTACTAACCATTTGAGTGTGTGCAAGCCCAAGGCAACAGGAGTGATGAAAAAGGGTAAGTCAGGCAAAAAAGATGTAAATCAATGTGATGAAATGTATTACCTCACTGGCCATTACTTCAAAAAAATACAAGTCACTTGCCAGGTATGTTTGCTCAGCATATGGGACTTTTTCCAGAATGGTTGAAAGGAAAAAAACACACACACATACATGCATGCACAAACACACATATTTTCAAGTAGTTTTATAAGGATGGAGTGAACTGTCTGCCTGACTCCCTCATGCTTCTTGATTTCCATGAATTAAGGTTCATACCCCGGACTCTTACTTCTAGGTTGCACCATTTGGTCCCTTGATAGCTTCTCACAAAGCCAAATCCCATACCCGTGGTGTAGCATTTTACCCAAATATGGAAGTGGAGTGATAACTTGGCACTGATAGGCTCAGAGTGTAGAACATGAGGGCCATTTAGGTTCAGGGCTTCAACTTAGAATACCGCATAGCTCTGGGAGCTCACAAGGAATGCCAAAAAAAACTGAAATGGCAGCAGCACAATTCGTAAAGCAGATAGCATCTTGGAAAGGAATATAAGAAGGTACACAAGTTTGTGCCAAATACAGAAGATTAGTCCAAATAAGACAAAAGGATAGTTTGAACTAGGTTGGTGACAGTGGAAATGGAGAAAAAGACAGATTTCGCGTTCATTTTGAAGATAGAACCAACAGCACTTTCTAGTAAACTAACTGTGAGGACTCAGAGAAAGGTAGGATTGCTGGATGACACCTACGTGTTTTTACTTGAGTAACTGGATATACTGTTGTATTATTTCTGAGATATAGGTTATAGGGGAGGAATTAGATTTGGCATTGAACGAATCAATATTTAGTCAATAATGTCCAAATGTTTGGTCAAAAAATTTTGCATTTGTGTGTGTTTTAACTGAAACATTACAGTTAATAATCACATCCCATGACAGTTTCATCTCATAATTCAACCAAAAACCAGTCCTACAAATGGATAGAACCAGGTACCACTTACATAGTATAGTTGGCAGAGCATGGAGCAGCCTGTCCCCAAAAGACCTCTCCCCATCTATTGGCCAGATGCCTATAACCTGAGTTCTGATTTTCTATTGCTGTGTAATGAACCACTCCAAACTTAGTCACTTAGAACAACAACATTTATGTTGGTGACTGATCTACAACACGGACAACGTTTGTCACAGTAGTATCATGTGGTATCAGCTGGGGCAGCTCAACTGGGAGCTAAAGGACCTATATCCAAGATGGCTTACTCACATTGACTGGCAAAGTGGTATTGGCTGTCAGGTGGGAGTCCAGCCAGGATGGAAAGCCAGGATCCTTGGCACCTCTCCACAGGAACCTCTGCATGGGCTGGCTGGCCTTTCTCACAGCATATGGCTGGAATCCAAGAGCAAACAGCCCCAGAACAGGAAGATGCCAGTTTTTTGAGGTATAGGCCCAGAAACTGACACGGTGTCACTTCTACCATAATCTATTGGTCAAGCATTCACAGAATCCAAATTCAAGGGGAAGGTACTAGGCATCAACTGTCAATGAGAAGAGTGTCCAAAAATTGGGGGATCATATTTTTAAATGATCTTAGTACCCATACTCTGGTACTAATGGTGCCTTTGGTTTTATAGGGCAGGTAGGGAGGAGATGCCTAAACCATTCATTAAGTGTCTGTTTATATGATTTTGTCAGATGAGCCACTTGATACCCATCAGGTTCCTGAGAGAATGGGAGCCAGCATAGAGATAATAATATAGCTACCACTTTTGGGGCACTTACCATGTGCCAGACATTATTCTGAATTTTTTTTTAATTGCATTTTAGGTTTTGGGGTACATGTGATGAACATGCAAGATTGTTGCATAGGTACACACTTGGCAGTGTGGTTTGCTGCCTTCCGTCCCCTCACCTGTATCTGTCATTTCTCCCCATGCTATCTCTTCCCACCTCCCCACCCCCCTGCCCCTCCCCCATTTCCCCCCAACGGACCCCAGTGTGTAGTGCTCCCCTCCCTGTGTCCATGTGTTCTCATTGTTCAACACCCACGAATTCTTTACATGTATCAGCTCATTGCATTCTCTCAATAATCCCAAAAGGTAACTTCATATTGTTATGTTTATTTTACAGATGAGGTAATTGAGACATAGATGGGTTAAATAATTTGCCTAAAGTTATAAAGCAACAAAGTAAGTGAGCTTGGATTCCAGCTCAGATCTATCTAATTCCAGAGTCCACACTCAAAAAAAAACAAAATGATGCCATACTGGAAAGGGTAGCAATGGGCTTATCAGAGAAAGATAGGCTACCCTAGGCCATAGTCCTGAGAGTACTCAACAGTTCAGTAAGAGTTCGATGGTACAAGCCTTACAGGAATAAATACATGTAAAGTATTAGTGCAGTTGAGGTTTTTCTACCACTGAAAGTTGCTGGTCTCAGAAAGCATGGAAGGAAACAAATATTCATTATCTAGTACTTTTTATTTGTCAGGCATTATGCTAAGTGCTTTACATGCATAGATTTCATATAATTCTTAGAATAATCATGTGTTAATTATTGTTATTACTGCCATTTTATGCCTGAGGAAATTGAGAATTAGATTATCTGATTTATGCAAGGTCACACAGGTGGTAAGTGGCCATTCTGAGGTTCTAGCTGAGATTTGAGTTCAAACTCCTACTCTCAATCATTACACATGAAACCTTGGTGCCTACAAGCATGGTAGTCTCAGGGTTGGGACTATTATGTAGGACTCTGGGAAAAAGATTACTGGAAAAAGTTGGAAGAGGATGAAGGATACCCCAAGTCTATCTAGTCCATCATATTGCCCTTAAACAGGTATCACCTCCAGCTAGTTGACTCTTTTTAGAATGTCTCCTTGTGCCCACTTTCTTTTGTCCAAGATGTCATTAGCAGCCAAGAATATTGACTCTACAGGGCACAAGATAGCTGAATAAATTAATCTCCAATTACTGCCCTCTTTATTCCTAGTTAATTAATAGCTAACTATTGAAGAGAGATTAAAATAATTGACTTCCTGATGACACTGAGCAATTAAATTCTGAGCTCTATTCAAAAGTCTAATCACTGCCTAAGTGGAGATTAATAGAGATGGATCCCTTCTCCATCTAATTTCCATTTTGCCACCAACTGTCCATCAAAGGCTCTGAACCTCCAAGATGCTTTCCTGGAAGCAAGTTTAAGTTTTCTTCCAGGGTGTTGACTGCACCAAAATGTCACAAATCACCACTGAAAAACATGCTTATGTAACCAGACATCACCTGTTTCTCAACAACCTATGGAAATAAAAAAATTGAAAATAAATCTTGGCCCAGTTAAAGCAAACATTTCCAAGCAATTGATGCATTGCTAATTGCAAATAACTGGCTGTCCAGAAAAGGAGGAAGGCAGAAGGGAATCTAGATTTTAAGATGCCAGTTGGGTCACTTAAATAATTCCTAGAAGTACAACCAAAAGATTAGATTCAAGCCTACCTAGCTTTTTCCTCTGCAGATTTCTAAATCCTGGTAGCCTGGTCTCTTGACCTTCAGTTTCAACCCCTCCCTATTTTGGAAAAACACACAGCCTGTAGCCTAGAAAGTTATAAAAACCCAACACTAGAAACCCACCACTCTAAGTCCAGAAGTAGAGTCCAAACTAGGTTTTCAGATTAGTATCCCAGTGTCAAATTTGGCCTTCCATCCCACTAATAGGGTATCTCCCATTCTAGCCTGACCTGAACCTCAATATGCTTCTAGTCAAGTTTTTCCTTCCAAAATAGCTCTCATACTCAGCCTGCCTCACTTTCATTTGCCAGACCTAGACATCAGTCCATGAACCACTTGTCTTAGAGACACCTCCTGTGCATTAGTCCATTCTTCCACTGCTATAAAGGAATACCTGAAACTGGGTAATTTATAAAGAAAAGACGTTTAATTGGCTCACAGTTCCACAGGCCGTACAGGAAGCATAGTAGCTTCTGCTTCTGGGGAGGCCACAGGAAACTTACAATCATGGTGGAAGGTGAAGGAGAAGCAGGCACATATTACATGGCCAGAGCAGGAAGAAGAGATAGAGGGGGAAGGGGCTATACACCTTTAAACAACCAAATCTCATGACAACTCACTCATTCATTATCACAAGAACAGCACCAAGGAGGTGGTGCTAACCCATTCTTGAGAACTTCACCCCCATGATCCAATCACCTCCCACCAGGCCGCACCACCAACACTGGGGAACACTATTCAACACGAGATTTAGTAGGCACACAGAGTCAAATTACATCATCCTGGAAGAATTCACAGCAGCTCTGTCATTCCTAATCCTAGTTATCACAGGAGCTGAAGGAGAAAGCTACCACTTTCTGACTGATGGCATCAGTTTATTAAGTAGTTGGTAATGACTGATCTTAAAAACACAAACATTCACCTCTCCAGCAACAACCTCAGAAGCATTGTCTGCACACAGTAATTCTGTGGGAGCAACTCATCACTGTCTTCAGTAACTTGGCATGACCTGAATCTTGCTTCTGAAAATCTAAGGCACTGAGGTAGACGAACAGGCAGAACTGCTATCCTTTATTTTCTGTGGTCACACCTGTTAAAGGTCTGGTTCTAGGTCCAAACCTGGACCTCCGAAGAGCAGTATGTTTCATCTTGGGCTATTTCTGTCTGTACCATCTCTGACCTGTAGCAATAGTAGAAGCACAGCCCACTCCAACTAGACTTAATTATGTCTAATAGTTCTGTGTCTTCTTTACTGGGTAAATTCTCAGAACTGAAAGTTCAGGCATTGTTTCCCCAAGGATGTTAAATTGTACCATTGGTCTGAGTCCCCTCAAAATAAATATACTTTCTCATGGCCAGAAAAATAAAACAGCAAGCTCCAGATGTGCTCCATTTTTATCCCACTGTTTACAGCCTGAGTAGTAATAGTGAAGGGACAAGTATCCACATACCCTCATCTCCAACCTGCTGGATAAACCTGAAGGGATGGCCTACATATTTAAAGTAAATAAATACCAGTGAGTAGAAGAATACTTACAACTTTGTCCACACATACACCAAAGTACAGCCTTTCAAATACAACTGAGCCAATTGTGAGATTGCTATATATATTGCCACTGGTTTTCATTGACCTACTTGCTGTAGAAAAGAAAGTTCACCTACACTCTCGCATTGGACAAAGGCATTTGACATTCTATCAGTCCTTTGCAAAGCCTGGGAAGTAGTAGAATGGCAGTGGCCATTTGGCCTGGGCCTTAAGCAAAAGGAGTCCTCAAATATGGGCTAATGTACAGAGACAAATATAAGCAGGGGAATTGAGTGAAACCTCATCACTAAGATTGATTCTAATTAAAATCCACAAGACATGACACTAAGTAAAACTGAGGACAGATAAAAGGGTGAAGCACCTCAAAATCTAACACAGTAACAATAAAGCTGATTATTACTGAGTGTTTTCTGTGTGGAAGGTATATTATATATTATCTCATTTAGGCTTCACAGCTATCCTAGAGATAAGTACTACAGCTGGATTGTCTGAAATCAGAGGGCTCCAAGAGGAGGAGGAAAGTTGACAGCTCTGAGGGTAGAAGAGAGAATAGCTAAATCCCCTGAGCCTCTGGCACACAAAGATATGGGAGTCATGTTCTGAGAGATTCCGGGTTCTGTACCCCACTTGAAATCCAGAGTTAATACTAGAAATTCTGCTAGTGTTTCCCTCTAGACTTAGTTGTCCTCTCCATCTTAAACCTTGTCAACATTCATAGTTACTTCAGCTGCTTCAAACAGAGGCTGATCCCTTCTACATTTCATCTACTCTTGTGCCCATAGAGATTTGCATCTTTTGGTTACCTCCTCTGGGTAATAATTAATCCTTACTTTTGGCCTTTCAGCAACCCCTTTCATCTGATGGAGCTTTAAAAAATATTTATGGAGGGCCAGGCACGGCGGCTTATGCCTGTAATCCCAGCGCTTTGGGAGGCTGAGGCAACCAGGAAATCAAGGCCGCAGTGAACTAGGATCATGCCATTACACTCTAGCCTAGGTGACAGGGCAAGACCCTGTCTAAAATGAAAAAAAAAAAATTTAAAAACTAAATATACTTCTATCATAATAATCCAGCACACATGTTCTTTGGTATTTACCCAAAAAAGTTGATAACTTATGTCCACACCAAAACCTGCATACATATATTTATAGCAGCTTTATTCACAATTGCCAAAACTTGAAAGCAACCAAGATGTCCTTCAGCGGGTGATTGCTAAACTGTGGTACATCCAGACAATGGAACATTATTCAGTACCAAAAAGAAACGAACTGTGAAAGGGATAGAAGAAACAAATCATGAAAAGACATAAAGAAACAAATACATATTACCAAATGAAAAGCCAATCTGGAAAGAGTACATATGGCATAATCTCAACTATATGACATTCTGGAAAAGGCAAAAATGACAATAGTAAAAACAGGGGTTAATGAGGGGATAAATAGCCAGACCACAGAGGATTTTTAGGGCAGTGAAATTAATCTGTATGATACTATAATGGTGGCTAAATGCCATTATACATTTATCCAAACCCATAGAATGTACTACATTAAGGGTGAACCCTAATGTAAACTATAGATGATAAGGATGTGTCAATGTAACTTCATCAGTTGTACCACTCTGGTGACAGATGTTGATGATTGGGAAGACTATGCATGTGTGGGGACATGGGGTATTTGGGAACTCTCTGAACCTTCTGCTCAATTTTGCTATGAATCTAAAACTGTTCTAAAAAAGTAAAGTCTCAAAACATAAAATAAATAATGACTGTCATTGACCAAAACACATCAAACATATAAAATTCTGCAAGTTCATTATGATGCTCAAGGAAAAAATACTCACTGATCATCATTAGAAGTTTCTAGAGAAATACTTTATTACATTAAAAGTTAATAAATAAAGGTAAAGAATTAAACATTGATTCTGTGTTTCCTGGTCAAACACTATTTCACTAAATAGTTGATGAGAAAAGTTATTATGTAAAATTCTACTGATCAATGCAAAAGGAATGATGAGATTACAAAAACACCATTTTGCAAATCCTAAGAAAATAATGGACTTTGGCAAAGGTCATCAACGAATGCTAAACCCTTTGAGAAAAAGTTTAGTAAGGAACAGGCCAATCACATCTCATCGCTAAATCAATCTCTTCACTAAAAATGAAGAAGACATGATGTGTCTTCTGATTGATGCAATAGAATGTACACAGCACCACTTACAAAGTATTTTTGCCAAAAGAAATGAACATTAAATAAATTAATTCTGTAGTCTATTTCTAAATACTAGTTTATAAGAAATTTTTAAAAAGATGGAGCAAATTAAATGGTATCTGGTAATCAATCAAATGCAATAAATGGGACATTTTAAGGGACAAATCACTCAATTTCTTCAATAACCTGGGAAGAAAAGAGGGAGGAAAAGTTGTTATAGAATATAAAAGACTTAAGAAACACTGCCACAAAAATGTGTGTGACCTAACTGGATCTTGATTCAAACTAACAATTTTTTAAGAAAACAGAAAAATTTGAATATGGGCTAGGTAAGAGATCATATTAGTCAATTATTATTGACCTTGACAGAAATGATAGTACCATTGTGATTACATTTTTTAAACTCTTTATTAGTTTTTTAGAAAGTTATTTAAATTATATATATATATGTGTGTGTGTGTGTGTGTGTGTGTATGTACATAGACATGTGCATGCACACACACACATACACTATATATATCCTTTAAAAAATACATTGATTCTGGCCAGGCACAGTGGCTCATGCCTGTAATCCTAGCATTTTGGGAAGCCACGACAAGTGGATCACTTGAGGTCAGGAGTTCAAGACCAGCCTGGCAAACATGGTGAAACCCTGTCTTTACTAAAAATACAAAAAATTAGCTGGGCGCAGGGTGCGTGCTTGTAATCCCAGTTACTTGGGAAGCTGAGGCAAGAGAATCGCTTGAACCCAGGAGGCAGAGGTTGAAGTGAGCCAAGATTGCACCAGTGTACCCCAGCCTGGATGATAAAGTGAGACTCTGTCTCAAAAACAAAACAAAACAAATACATTGATTCTACAAGTGGGAAGGTTAGGTATTGGTTGAAAGAGTAGATTTGTTTTCTTAGCTTGGTTGCTAAGTTAGGTTGCTAAGCAGCAGCAGAGAGACATACAGAAGCACCTTAAGCCTTTGATTTGAGAACTTACATTTAAGTCTGTAATCCATGTTGAGTCAATTCTTGAATATGGTATAAAGTAAGTCTCCAATTTTATTCTGCAGCATGTGGATACCCAGTTTTCCCAATACTATCTATAAAAGAGACTTTCCTTTCCTCATTGTGTATTCTTGGTGCCTTTATCAAAAACTAGCTAACCATATATGCACGGTTTTATTTTTTATTTCTGAGGTCTCTTTTTCTTTCCATTGGTCTATGTGTCTGTTTTTATGCTGGTATCATATTGCTTTGATTACTATAACTTTGTAATATAGTTTGAAATCAAAGAATGTGATGCCTCCAGCTTTATTCTTTTTTCTCAATATTGCTTTGGCTATTCAGGGTCTTTTGCGGTTCCATATGAACTTTAGGATTGTGTTTTCTATCTCTGTGAAATATGCCATTGGAAATTTAATAGGGATTGATTGCATTGAACCTGTAGATCACTTTGGGTATTCCAGACATTTTGATAATATTAATTCTTCCAATTCATGAATATGATATATTTACCATTTATTTTTGTAATATAATTTTCCATTTTTAAAATAAATTTTCCATTGCTTTTATAATACAATTTATTTCATCAATGTTTTATAGTTTTCAGTGTACAGATCCTTCACCTCCTTGGTTAAATATTTTCCTAAGTATTTTATTCTTTTTAATGCTAGAATGAAATTGGACCCTTTTCTTACACCATGTGCAAAAGATAACTGAAAATGGATTAAAAACTTAAATAGGTCTGAAATAAGGTCTAAAACCACACAATTCCTACAAGAAAGCATAGAGGAAAAGCTCAACTTTTGTCTTGGCAGTGATTTTTTTCTTTTGACATGACACCAAAAACACAGGCAACCAAAGAAAAAATAAACAAATGGGACTACACAGCAAAAGAAACAATCAACAAAATGAAAATACAACTTACAGCATGGGAAAATATTATAAACCATATATCTGATAAGGAGTTAATATCTAAGATATATATAATATATATAATGTATAAGAAAATCGCACAACACAATAGCAAAAAATAATAATAACCTGGGTATAAAATGCGCAAATGATCTGAATAAACATTTTTCCAAAGAAGATATGCAAATGGTCAGCAGGTATATAAAAAGACGCTCAACCTCACTAATCATCAGGAAAATGTAGATAAAAATAATCATGAGGTATCATTTCATACCTGTTCAGATGGCTATTATCAAATAGACAGGAGTAACATGTGTTGGAGAGGGTATAGAGTAAAGGGACTCCTTATGCACTGTTGGTGTAAATGTAAATTAGTTAAACCCCTATGGAAAAGAGCATAGTGGTCTCTTGTGTTAATCAGGGTTCTCTAGAGGGAGTGAACTAATAGGATAAATGTTTATAAAAAGGGGAGCTTATTAAGGAGCATTGGCTTACCCAATCACAAGGTGAGGTCTCACAATAGGCTGCCTCCAAGCTGAGGAGCAAGGAAACCAGTCCAAGTCCCAAAACCTCATAAGTAGGGAAGCCAACAGTGTAACAGCCTTCAGTCTGCCAATTTTAGGTATATAGCCACATGAAATGAAATCACTATGTCAAAGAGATATATATGTTCCCATATTTATCGCAGCACTATTCACACTAGCCAAGATATGAAATCAACCTAAGGGTCCATCAATGGATTAACAGATGAAGAAAATGTCACACACACACAAACACACTCCCCCACTACACACACACACAAACACACACACACACACACACACACAGGGGTGGGGGGACAGAGAGAGAGAGAGAGAATATTATTCTGTGATATAAAAGAAGGAAATTCTGACACTTGTGGCAACATGAATGAACCTGGAGGACATTATGCTAAGTGAAATAAGCCAGATACAAAAAGACAAATGCTGAATGATCTCACTTATATGTGAAATCTTAAAAAGCTAAAAATCACAGAAGCAGAGAGTAGAGCAGCAGTTGCCAGGGGCAACCTGTGGTGGGGGGATGGGGAGAAGTTGGTCAAAGGGTACAAACTTTCACTTATAAGATGAACCAGTTGTGGGACTCTGATATACAGTATGGGTGGTGATAAAGGTGTTAATTTATTTGATTGTGAAACATTTCACAATGTATATGTATATTAAATCATTACACTGTACACCTGGATTATATTAAATCTTCATCTATTAAATATTTCTAAAAGACTTTAGCATTAGGTTAAAGAAAATGAGTGACACCATTGTGCTCACAAATCCACCACTTGAAAGTCCCACAAAATTAGCTGGCCATTAAGGCTGCCAAGGCTGGAAATCAATAAAGCTTGTGATCCAGAAGTTGATGAGAGAAATCATCCAGGACTCCAACATAGATTTCAGTTTCCAGAGTGCAGCCATAGAGTGCTTCAGAAGACTGTTGAAGCATACCTGGTGCTGTTATTGAAGATTTTAACCTGTGAGTCATCCGTGATGAAAGAGTCTCTAACTTGCCTTAGGATGCCCTGTTAGCCTGCTTGATGTGGTGAAAAAGAGCTTAAGGCAGTTTTTATGGTGTTTAGTAGTAAATTATGCAAAATGTTTTAACTTGTGACTTTATTGGAAGGAAATTTTTTTTTTTTTTTTTTTTTTTTTTTTTTTTTTTTTTTTTGAGACGGAGTTTCGCTCTTGTTACCCAGGCTGGAGTGCAATGGCGCGATCTCGGCTCACCGCAACCTCCGCCTCCTGGGTTCAGGCAATTCTCCTGCCTCAGCCTCCTGAGTAGCTGGGATTACAGGCATGTGCCACCATGCCCAGCTAATTTTTTGTATTTTTAGTAGAGACGGGGTTTCAGAATGTTGACCAGGATGGTCTCGATCTCTCGACCTTGTGATCCACCCGCCTCGGCCTCCCAAAGTGCTGGGATTACAGGTTTGAGCCACCGTGCCTGGCCGGAAATATTTATATATTGCATTTAAGCTTAAGTCATCCCATCATTCAAGATGGTATGAAAAATAACTATTCAGATTCAGCGATGTGAGCATTGTTGTTCAAGTGTGGCAAATTGCTAGTATGAAGAATGGGTGGATGATAGTTCTTCCATGTTTCTGTATATTAATGAGTTGTTGGGTAGTAATTACAATAATAGAGTTGATTAAATGCATTCGAGGGCATTTTTTCAATAATATTGTTTATGACTTGATCTAATTGTTCAATAATCAAGGCTATTAAAAAAGAACCTGAATCTGAATAAGCACCAACAGCCAACCAATAATTTATACTAAATAAATTATTACAAAATAAAGAGGACAGAGAAGCATGTTAAAAACTATGGGAAAGCTTTTGGCAAAATACAGGATGTGAAAACCTCTACTGAACAAACCACCCAGTTTCTTCAACAAATAAATTGCCAAAAATAAAGAGATAGGAGGGGAACCTATAAATTAAAGTAAATATAAGAGACGTATCAACCAATAACAGTGTATGGATGGCAAGTGTGGGATAGGGTGGGGTAGAGTTGGGAAAGTAGTGGGGATATAATGATGCAACAAGATTGATTATTAGTTAATAATTGTTGAATCTGGGTGATGGGAATGTGGGGTTTCTTTATACTGTTCTGTCTACTTTTGTATCATAATGAACATATAAATTATACCTTCCCCCCCCCAAAAAAAAAAAAACAAACCCAGGGTCTAAGGAATTTGACCATATACCTTTGTGATAGAACATGGACTTTTCTGGCCAGGTGCCGTGGCTCACGCCTGTAATCCCAGCACTTTGGGAGGCCGAGGCGGACAGATCACAAGGTCAGAAGTTTGAGACCAGTCTGGCCAATATAGTGAAACCCTGTCTCTACTAAAATACAAAAAATTAGCTGGGTGTGGTGATGCACACCTGTAATCCCAGCTACTCGGGAGGCTGAGGCAGCAGAATCGAGTGAACCCGGGAGACAGAGGTTGCAGCTAGCCGAGATCACACCATTGCACTCCAGCCCTGGCACAGTATGAGACTTTGTCTCAAAAACAAAGCAAAAAAAAAAAAAAAAACAAAGAACACGGACTTTTCCACAGGTGAAATGTAAAGTTTCCTTAGATAGATAGATCAATAGACAGATAGATAGATATTTTATTTTTATTTTTTTTATACTTTCAACTTTTACATTCAGGGGTACATTTGCAGGTTTGTTACATGGGTATACTTCATGATGCTGAGGTTTGGGGCACAATTGATCCCATCACCCAGGTAGTAAGCATGGCACCCAAATGGTAGTTTTTCAGCATTTGCCCACCTCTGTCACTCCCCGCTCTTATTAGTCCCCAGTGTCTGCTGTTCCCATCTTTATATCTTTGTGTACCAAATGTTTAACTCCCACGTATAAGTGGGAATATGCTTATGATAATGGCCTCTAGCTGTATTCATGTTGCTGCAAAGGACATGATTTTGTTCTTTTTTATGAGTGTATAGTATATCATGGTGTCTATGTACCACATTTTCTTTATACAATCCACCATTGATGGGCATCTAGGTTGATTCCATATTTTTGCTACTGTGTATCATCCTGTGATGAACATACAAGTGCATGTGCCTTTTTGGTATAATAGAATGCTTAGTTTTCTTTTAGATATATACCCAGTAATGGGACTGCTGGGTCAAACAGTAGTTCTAAGTTCTTTGAGAAATCACCAAACTGCTTTTCACAGTGGTTGAACTAATTAACATTCACACCAACAGTGTATACGTGTTTGCTTTTCTCTGCAGCCTTGTCAACATTTGCTGCTTTTTTACTTTTTTAATAATAGCCATTCTAACTGGTGCGAGATGATATCTCATTGTGATATTGATTTGCATGTCTCCAATGATTAGTGATGTGGAGCATTTGTTCATATGATTTTTGGCCACTTCTCTTTTGAGAAGTGCCCGTTTATGTCTTCAGCACACTTTTTAATGGGGTTGTGTTTCACTTGTTGAATCATTATAGATTCTGATATTCGACATTTGTCAGATGCATAGTTTTGAATATTTTCTCCCATTCTGTAGGTTGTCTGTTTACTCTGTTGATAATTTATTTTTCTGTTTCTTTATTTTTTGTCAGTTTATTTTTGCTTTTGACACAGGATCTGGCTCTGTCTCCCAGGCTGGAGGCACAATCTTTGTTCACTGCAACCTTCACCTCTGGACTCAAGTGATCTTCCCACCTCGGCCTCCTGAATAGCTGGGACTACAAGCACCGGCTAATTTTCCTATTTTTGTAGAGATAGGGTTTTGCCATGTTGCCCAGGCTTGTCTTGAACTCCTGAGCTCAAGAAATCCACCCACCTCAGCCTCCCAAAGTGCTGGGATTATAGGCCTTTTTCTTTAGTTTAATTAGGTTCCACTTGTCAATTTTTGTTTTTGTTGCAATTACTTGTGAGGACTTAACCAGGAATTTTTTTTCCAAGGCCAATGTCCAGAATGGTATTTCCTAGGTTTTCTAGAATTCATATAGTTTAAGGTCTTACATTTAAATCTTTACTCCATCTTGAGTTAATTTTCGTATATGGTAAAATTTATGGATCCAGTTTCATTCTTCTGCAAATGGCTAGCCAGTCATCCCCACACAATTACTGAATAAAGAGTCCTTTCTCATTGCTTATTTTTGTTGGCTTTGTCAAAGATCAGATGCCTATAGATATGCGGCTTCATTTCTAGGTTCTTTGTTCTGTTTCATTGGTCTATTTGTCCATTCTTGTATCAGTACCATGCTGTTTGGGTTACTGTAGCCTTCTAGTATAGTTTGATGTTAGGTAATGTGATGCCTCCAGCTTTGTTCTTTTAGCTTAGGATTGCTTTGGCTCTTCAGACTCTTTTTTAGTTCCATATGCATTTTACAATAATGTTTAGTAATTCTGTGAAAAATGACTTTGGTAGTTTGATAGGAATTGCATCAACTCTGCAAATTGTTTTGGGCAGTATGGCCATTTTAACAATATAGATTTTTCCAAATCATGAGCATGGAATGCTTTTCCATTTATTTGTGTTGTCTCTGATTTCTTTCAACAAGTTTTGTAGTTCTTTTAGTAGAGACCCTTTACCTCCTTAGTTGGCTGTATTCCTAGGTACTCACATTTTTGGGGCTATTATAAATTAGATTGTGTTCCTGATTTGATTCTCAGCTTGAACATTATTGGTGTATATCCAGGAACCTAAGCTAGTTCCCTCTAGCCCTTCTAAAAGACATTAACTCATTCATGAGGGTATAGCCCTCATGACTTAATCACTTTCCAAAAGGCTCCACCTCTTGATTGAGGATTAAGGATTAAAGAAACTTAATTGAGGATTAAGTTTCAACACATAAATCTTGGAGGACACATTCGAACCATAGCAGGAAGGCTCATAACTTCCATCAGGTTCTCAAGGAATATCAACAATCACTGCCTTGAACAAAGGCAACACTCACAGACACACAAACACACACACATTCATCCTGTCTTTAGGGATTTTTCAGTTTCTGATCTCATCCTGGCAGGCACTGTAGCTGTTTCTGCACATGAAAAATAGTTGACCTGATCTCACCTACCACTTCTTTTCTTTTCTTTTCCTTTCTTTTTTTTTTTTTTTACTTTACTTTTGTTTCTTTCTTTTTTACCTTCTTTCCTTTTTTCATTCTTTCTTCTTTTTTTGGCACTTACTTTTGGAATCTTCCCTGTCTTGATGTTTACTTCTCTGGCTATAAGGCCTTGCACTATGTGCCCATGATTATACCACATATGATAAGCCATTTCCAGCTACATCATTCTCACACCTACTAACCCTGAACTCTACCTTCACCTCATCCTACCTGGGTTATCCCACTCCCATTTTCCTGGTCCTCATCCTTCCAAACATACCTACTAATAAATGATCCCTCCCTAAAGCCTCAGATCTCTGTCCCTAACCATTCTTTGTCTCAGCTCCTCACCTGGCCCTCCGCATCTGATGAGCACAGAATTACTAAGAAAGTAGTCTAGTTTGGAAAAAAATGGTTCATGTAGTGAAGCAAAGGGAGATGAAATTAGACTGAATTAAGTTCAGATCAAGTTTCAAAGGTCCTTGAAGTAAGGCTGACACAATGAATATTTCCACCATGGGAAAATGGGGAACCACTGGACATATTATAACTGGGAATATAGCATGACTAAAACAATGCTTTAGGACAGCATTTCTGGAAAAAAAAAAAAGGTGTTGTATATAATATTAATTGATGTTACATGAAAAATGTTATATGTTCAATTAAATCTGAGGAATGTTGAGTTAAAGTTAGAGATGTGTCTTTATTACAGGACTTCTCAGACCCTTTAACATGATAATAAACATAGTGAATCTTCAGGAGGGATGTGAATGTGCCCTGTTTCTTAACCTCACATTAGCACAAAACGCTCCTTTTAGCATGTATCAGGGCTGATGTTCCCACAAAGCACAGTTGGAGAAACGGGAATTTAGGAAGATTGATCCGGCAAAAGTGTGCAAGAGAATTTGAAGTGAGATGAACCTGAGCCAGGAGACTATTGGCAGCAAAGCAGGAATAGTGGAACAGCAGACCACACTGCCCTCAGCAATGAGAATCAAGTGGAACAGGTGATCCCAGAGGCTTTGTGAAAAACAACAGTGCGGATTGAGGTTAAACATCTGGTGGCAGACTGAAACCATGCTTTATACTTTTATATTGTAGCATCAAGCAGAAAACTTCGCATGTGAGAGAAATATGTATTCTTTCGGTCACTATTTTATTTCCTGCCCAGACATTTAATAAAATTATTTTTTCTGTTCCATGTTAAAAGTTTACCTTGTGTTTTTGTATAATTGGTACAATTTGCAAAATGTCTCCCACCTTTCATTAGCTCACTGTTCACATTGCAACTAAAAAGGAGATTGGAAGCTATCTAAACAATTTCTTTCTATCCACTTACAAAGCTGATTGTGTACTTTGGTGAGAGTTTGGGACTGCGAGTTTTTGTTTGAAAGAAAAGGGAGAGAATAAGTAGGAGTAAGATAAAGAGGGAACAGTCTATCCTAGGGATGTTTTAATTTGTTACTCAGTCCCTCATCCTCACTCCAAGAGCTTTCTAGGATATTTAGCCAATAGCTATATAGGTTACAATGTTGATTACATTAAAAAAAAAAAAAACCCTCAACATTAACAGTTAACAAATTCATAGCCAGAGAAGTCTGACTGAGCTAACAAATTCCTAAGCACAACTAGGGGTAAATTTCCTTGGTTAATCAGAGTTTGCAGAGTTAGTACCCATGACTTAAAATCCTCATGTCATGAATCTCTTAATTGATGCTAAGTTCGTTATAACAAATTGTGGAGTTAAGTTTGTTCTCCCAAGAAATAACATTAGCTTCACCTTTCTGGTAACATTTTAAAATTAACCAACATGTTTCTAAGACTTCTGCTAGCCCTTTTAGCAGAGGCAGTCCTGGTAAAAGCAGAAGGGGCATGGTTTCTTTAAAAAGCTCAAATAGCCTTGAGTCTTTCATCCTCACCATCAGGATCAATATGACCACCAGAGATTCTTAGATGATAAATGCAACCCCAGTTTAGGCAGAGCTTGACTGAACTGGCATCTTCTTGAGCGAAAATCTATCACCAAGAATGCTGCTTTATTTAGATAAACTTACAGACAGCAAAATCCACATATAGTCTGTGCCTGTTTCCTCATCTGTAAAATGGAGATGATAACAGTACCTACTTCATATGGTTGAGGTAAAATTCAATGAGTTCATACATGTGAAATGCTTAGTACAGCACCTGACAACAATAAGTGCTCATTAAGTATTAACCATTTTTACCATTATTTATTATGGTTAGTGTTAGATTAATACATTATCAAAAAGCCCAACGATCTAACAAGATACAACCACATAGTGGTTGGCAGAGACATTTCCTTTTAGGAGTTTAGTCAATTTATGTCATTCATATATACCTTCCTAATCCAGCAATCTCATTTCTGGGTATTTACCGAAAAGATTTTATATCAGTTTGTCAAAGAGATGTCTGCACTCCCATGTTCATGGCAGCACTATTCATGTTGACCAGGTTATGGAATCAAGCCAAGTATTCATCATTAGGTGAACAGATAAAGAAAATGTGGTATATATACATAAGGAATACTATTCAGCTCTGTGTGTGTGTGTGTGTGTGTGTGTGTGTGGGTGTGTGTGTGTGTGTTTTAATTTTTATTTTAGGTTTGGAAATACATGTGAATATATGCCATCTCAAAAGAAAAAAAAAGAATGGGCATATCGTAAGAGTCTGGCCACTTTTCTGTAGGGCTGCTGAAGTATGCTTGGCACCCACTTCAGTCCCTAGTCACCTCAGATTTTCCAGAACCTGGGGGTGTCACCAGTGAAGGCTGCAAAAAGGCAAAGATGGCAGCCTGTCCCTTTTTCTGGGAACTTTGTCCCAAGGAGATATGGACCTGTTGCTGACCCAAAGGCACCTGTAGGAAGTGGCTGGAGATACTAGTTTGGAGATCCCACCCAGTGAGGAGGAACAGGATCAAGACTCACTTTAAAAAGCAGTTTGGCAGCGTTTTGGTAGAGCAGCTGTGCTATGCTGGGAGTACACTTGTACTATGCTGCAAGTATACCTGTAATCTCAGCAGTTTGAGAGGTTGAGGCAAGTGGATCACCTGAGGTCAGAAGTTCGAGACCACTCTGAAGTCCAAAGGCTAAAAGAGCTAAGTCACCCAAACAGCAAAGAAGCAGCCTGCCTCTCCCTCTGGGAGCTCCATCCTAGGGAGAATTAAGATCTCTGTCAGCCGGAGAGCTCAGGCACGGGTGGCCAGAGGTCCCAGTCCCATCCAGTGAGGAGGAATGGGATCAGGTACCTGCTTAAAGCAGCTGTCTGGCCATGTTTTGGTAGAGGAGCTGTGTTGTGCTGGAGGATTCGGCCTTCAGCTCAAACTCCAAAGCCTGAAGGCTGGAATGGCTAAGACATCCAAACAGCAAAGACAGTGACCAACCCCTCCCTGAGAGCCCCTTCTTAAAGAGGTACAATGCAGCTACTGGTAGCTGGCTGGAATTCCAAGCCAGTGGGTCTTGTGAGGTGCCACAGAAGTGGGGTGTGTGGGTGTTGCTGCTCAGCCCCCTGGATTCAGCCTCTTTCCTAGGGATATGTACAGGAGTCTAACCTCCCACTTTACCAGAGCTGCAGCTACTTTTGCCGGAAAGTCCAAGAATCTCAGACTCCTCACATACATGCCTGAGTGGCAGCTCTGCCAAGACTCCAGGTGGCTCTGTCAGACTGAAGACTGAAGACCCTGGTGGAGTGGGTTCACAAGGTGATCTCCTGGTTGCCAAGATCTGTGGGAGAAGCGCAGTTTCCCTGAGATGTTCATTCACCATACTTCCCTGGGTAGGGGAGGATCCTCTGGCTCCATGTTGTTCCTAGGCAGGCTGTCGTCCTGTCTTGATTTTCTTTGTTCTCTGTGGGTCAGGTTGTTTCCTCGATTAATCCCAATGTGACTGCCTGGATGTTTCAGTTGAAGGCGTTGTATTTATTTGCCCCTTCTTTTCCTCTATCTGACAGCCATGCACACTGACTGCTTCTAGTTGGCTATCTTGGACACTCCCTCCCCACCCCCCGCCCTGCCATTCAGCCTTTTGAAAGAAAGAAATTTGGCCATGCGTGGTAGCTCACACGTGTAATCTCAGCTCTCTGGGAGGCCAAGGCGGGTGGATCACCTGAGGTCAGGAGTTCGAGACCAGCCTGGCCAATATGGTGAAACCCCATCTCTAGTAAAAATACAAAAATTAGCTGGGCATGGTGGCACATGCGTGTAATCCCAGCTACTGCAGAGGCTGAGGCAGGAGAATTGCTTGAACCCAGGAGGCAGAGGTATGAGAAAAGATCATGCCATTGCACTCCAGCCTGGGCAACAAGAGTAAAACTCTGAAAAAAGAGAGAGGAAAAAAAAAGAGAGAGAGAGAGAGAAAGGGTCTACGGCCATACCACCCTGAATGCTCCCGATCTCATCTGATCTCAGAAGCTAAGCAGGGTCAGGCCTGGTTAGTACCTGAATGGGAGAAAGAAAGAAAGGAAGGAAAGAAGTTATAGCTAGGGAATGTTGGTATGCATCTGTAGTGCTACCTACTCAGGAGGCTAAGGCAAGAGGATTGCTTGAGCCCAGGAGTTCAAGTCCAGCCTAGGCAACATAGCAAGACCCCATTCCTTAAAAAAGGAAGAAAATTTTGTCATTTGCAACAACAACATGGATGGAATTGGAGAGCATTTTGCTGGGTAAAGTAAGTTAGAACAGAAAGGCAAATACTGCATGTTCTCAATTATATGTGGGATTTTTTAAAAATTGAACTCATAGAAGCAGAGAGCAGAATGGTAGTTAACAGAGGCTGGGTGTGGGGAGAATGGGGAGATGATGGTCAAAAAATATAAATAGAACAGGTGTAGTGGCTCATGCCTGTAACCCCAACACTTTGGGAGACAAAAGTGGGAGGATCGCTTGAGGCCAGGAGTCAGAGAATAGCCTGAGTAACATAGTGAAACCGCATCTCTACTAAAAATGAAAAAATTAGCTGGGTGTAGTGGCATGCACTTGTGGTCCCAGCTACTCAGAAGGCTGAGGCAGGAGGATCACTTAAGCCCAGGAGGTGGAGGACACAATGATCCATGATCACATCACTGCACTCCAGCCTGGGCAACAGTGCTAGACCTTGTCTTAAAAATACACACACTCACACACACATGCACTAACTTATTCCTTAGGAGAAAAAAAGGGGTTTTTTTAGATCTATTGCACAGCATGGTAAATGCAGTTAGTAACAGTGTATTGTGCATTTCAAAATTGCTAAGACAGTAAATTACAAATGTTCTCACCACAAAAAACGGTACATATTTTAGGTGATGGATACTTTAATTACTTTGAATTAATTGTTATACATGGTATTCATAAACTACAATATCACTTTGTACCTCACAAACATAAACACCTATAAATTGTCCATTTATAATAAAATTAATAAAAATAAATTGAGACTAAGTCTTTCTCTCATGCATCCTTAAAGCCCATTTCTACTACAGAAACCTGTCTATGTAATCCTGAGTTTACTTACTATATAAGCTCCTTCAAATGTCCCCATAAACCAATACCAGCTGAAACACTCAACTCTCCATAAAGACAGCAACAAAACAAGACTATGATGAGAATCCTCCTAAGTTTTTTTTTTTGTTTTTTTGTGGGGTGGGGGGCAATGGAGTCTTGCTCTGTCACCCAGCCTGGAGTACAATGGCGCAATCTCAGCTCACTGCAACTTCCACCTCCCTGGTGCAAGTGATTCTCATGCAGCAGCCTCCTGAGTAGCTGGGATTACAGGTGTGCACCACCACACCCAGCTAATTTTTGTATTTTTACTAGAGACAAGGTTTCATCACGTTGGCCAACCTGGTATCACACTACTGGCCTCAAGTCATCTGCCCACCTCAGCCTTCCAAATTTCTGGGATTACAGGCATGAGCCACCACGCCTGGCCAGAACCAAGTCTTTTTCACATTTCATTCCCTAGTGTCTAGTGCAGGGCCTGGCCTGAAATAGATGCTCAGTGACATTTCTTTGTTTTATACAACACAAGAAGGAAGAAGCAATTCTCAGCCTTCCTTAGCAGATGCCACAGCATCAGCCAGTAAAGGAAATGAGAGAGAGGGGCTATCATATACAGAATGAAGGGAAATACGACAAGGCTCTCATTCAAGTCATTTTTTCTCACATTAGATGCAAAGTCATTACTCCTACACAGTTTCAACAATCTGTAATTAACCACCCAGCAGTTTGGTGTGGTAGACATCTAGTAGCACCAAAACAGCTTCCTATCCAAAGTGGCCCCAACAGTTGCCTGTCATGCTGCCTTATCTGCTCAGTATAGTCTTCACTCTAAATGGTTAGGTTTTTTTTTTTTTTCACTGTCAAGGGTGAACATGTAGCAGAACTAGGGTCATCAGACTAAGTGTAGAGAGCCAGATCTCAGCTCTGATAGCTCTTTTGTAAGCAACCTATGATTCTTCAAGCCTCTTGAATTCTGTATTATAATAGCCTGTTACATTGGACTCAGTTAGGTATATGGTAAGCACATGGTTCTCCTGCCTAATAATGTTAGAATACATCCACCTAGAGTTGGTGTCCAATCACCTTGTACTCTATGTTTATGTCTGACATCTTTCTCTGACACAGTGGCAGAGAGCACATAAGCCAAGTTACCCTTACCCATGGTTTCAGAGACATGATGGATCCAAGGTCCTAGCTGCATAGGAAATCCAAGAGTGTAAATTTTAAAAAATTGGTAGGAATTGTATAAAGCCAAATTTGAAGAAAAAGCCAAGAAAACTTAAGAATCAAGAATGTCAAAAGCAGTAGACTTTAATTTACACTGTATACAAAAATTAACTCAAAATGGATCAAATACCTAAATTAAGATTTAAAACTATAAAACTTGTAGAAGAAAACATAGGGGCAAATCTTAACAACTTTGAATTTGGGCATAGTTTCTTAAATCTGACGCCAAAAGCACAGGCAACAAAAGAAAAAATATATTAATCGCACTTCATTAAAATTATAAACTTTTGTGTATCAAAGGGCATTATCAATAGAGTGAAAAGAAAACCCAGAGAATGGGAGAAAATACATGCAAATCACAAATCTGACTATGGCTTAATGTCCAAAATATATAAAGAACTTTTACAACTCAACAACAAAAAGACAAAAACCCAATTTTAAAATGGGCAAAGGACTTGTATAGACATTTTGCCAAATAAGATATACAAATGGCAAAAAAGCACATGAAAAGATGCTCAACATCATTAGTCATTAAGAAAATGCAAATCAAAACCACAATGCAGGCCGGGTGTGGTGACTCATGCCTGTAATCCTAGGACAGGCCAAGGCAGGTAGATCACCCCATCTCTACTAAAAATAGAAAAATTAGCCAGATGTGGTGGCACACACCTGTAATCCCAGCTACTTGGGAGGCTGAGGTGGGACAATCACTTGAACCCAGGAGGCAGGGAGGGATTGCAGTGAGCCGAGACTGTGCCACTGCACTCCAGCCTGGGCAACAGAGTGAGACCCAGTCTCTCTCTCTCTCTCTCTCTCTCTCTCTCTCTCTCTCTCTCTCTCTCACACACACACACACACACACACACATACACACACACACACAATTAGATATCACTTCTCTCCTACTAGGATGGCTTTAATTAAAAAAAAAAAAGATAAGAAATTAAGAAGTATTGTTGAGGCTTTGGAGAAATTGAAACATTCATGATTGCTATTAGAAATATAAAATGGTGCGGCCACTGTGGAAAACAGCCTGGCACTTCATCAAAAATCTAAATGCAGAATTATTATATGATCCAGCAATTGCACTTTGGGGTATATACCCAAAAGAATTGAAAGCACAGACTCAAACAGATACTTGTACGTTCATGTTGATAAGCAACATTATTCACAATAGTTAAAAGGTGGAAACAATCCAAGTGTCCATCAATAGATAAATAAACAAATTTTCATATATCCATACAGTGCAATATCAGTCGGCCATAAATGGAGTAAGGTTCTCACACATGCAACAACATTCTGAGTCAAATATGCCAGACTTAAAAGAACAAATACTGTGTCACTGCACTTATATGAAAGATTTTAAATAGGTAAATTCATAGAGACAGAAAGTAGATTAAAGGTTATAAGGAACTGGGAGTAGGAGGGAGCGAAGAATGAGGAGTTATTGCTTACTAGGTTCATAGTTTCCATTTGGGGAAGGTAAAAATATTTAGAAACAGTGGCAATGGTTGTACAACATTTTGAGCCATTGAGCTTTACACTTTAAAAGGTTAAAATAGTAGTCTAGGCATGTATACACCATGAAATACTTATTCATACATATTTTACCACCAAAAAAAAAAAAAAAAAAAAAAAAGCAGTTGTTGTGTCCGTGTTAATGATTCTATTTGAAATGAGAAGCCGTAACAGAACCAGAAGCAGCTCAAGGGCATTTTGACTGGGAACCTGAAAAAATAATGCCAGCAACTCCAATCGTGCTTTTGCACAAGGAAGATGGTAGTTCAGTGTGCTGGTTCAGCCTTCATCACATTCTCATCAGATGCTGCTTGACTGAGCTTCAGCATGAGATGAATGATCCATGACTCTATACAGGAGACCTATGGAGGCTCTGGAAAGTGAACAAGCTCAGCACTCCTGTTAGGCGAGGGAAGAGGATGTTCCAAGGACTGTAGGTGAAGCCAATGTGTTTGTTGCCCAGAGTTATAATACATAGAGCCAAGGAGCAGATTCCAAATGTGGAGTCTGAGGACGCCAAGATATAAGTTGCTCTAGAGCACAAATCATAAATTACCAAGGCTGAAGGATTACCAGAATGTAGAACCAAGATATGAAAGGAACAATTAAGGAGGTAGGGAAGCTAACACGTGAAGTGGGTTAGGGTGGGCTTGAATTGATTCTGAGCTGTCTGTCTCAGACTTTTATAGGATTCTCATGACTGACATTACATTTAAGGTCCTGAAAAGAATGGGAAATTTAAGGTATTTTTGGCATTATAAACCATCATTATTAGATTCTTTTAAGAACACTCCCTTTTAAGGAGAGAAGTTACCTGGGAAACTGACAGGAGCTGTTAGCCCGACAAGGGACGAATCAGGGCATGTCAATCTTTCCTCCTCTGCAAATAATCAATAGAAATAACAGCATTCCTGAGACATAATAAAAGAACTTAGATGACACTTTATTATAGGCCCAGAGACTTTAGAAATGGAAGAGACAGCAATTGTCTGTTTCGTGACCACTGGATATTGGAAATTGGATCCCATATGAAACAGAGAGGCTCCTGGAGTGTTGGTATCGGCTATGGAAGCCCCACCTATAGAGCGACCAAACCCGCATTCTATTTGTCCAGGTCGGGCCTAAGAGTGGTGGTAGGTAGATAAAATGGGGACAGCTGGGTGAAACTGAGGTAAAGAGTCAGACAGAAAAACCTCTGGTACAGGAGACTTATCACACAACTGGGATGGCTGCCCCTAACAACCTGTGTGATGTTCCTGTACCTCATGCTTGTAAATCCAGTGCAGAGCCCATCAGGTTGTGAGACAAAGTAGATTTATCTCTTGCTGCCTAGCAGAGATCTGGGCCTGGGAGGAATGAAACAGTCTTTGAATATGAAAGGAAAGAAGGTATTTTTAAAAACAGGGGGAGAGAGGGACACTGATAAAAGAAAACGTGAAGGGGAATAGAATTCAATCTGTTTCTTTTATAATACCAAGGGCAAGGCTAGGCTTGCCAAAATCGCACAAGAGTCAGGGGTTAAATATTTACCCAACAGTTAGTGACTAAAATAGATTATAATATAAAACCAACTGAATTATGAGAATTACTTGAGCAGTAGAAAACTAAAATATATTAAAGTCATCCATCAGGCCCTCCTGTTGCTAGTAAATGATAATTGGCTAAATCTATTTTCTGGGGTTGCTAGCAAAGGTTGCTGTGGCTTCTGCTCTGATAGGGAGTAAAAGGAGCAGGTCCTGGGAAGTTAGCCCTACATACAGGACTTGGAAGAGAGGTGTTTCTTTCCTGTATATTACATAGAAGACAAGTAATAAATTACAGTGGTTGTGGATGGCAGGGAGACAGCAAGTCAAAGTTAAAATAAGGAATTCAAATGTGTTATCAACTAAAGTGTCTAGACATTTTTTTGAGCCATAGTTCCCTTTGACAGTTTAGAAAAATCTACAAATTTCTTTTAAAAGAATAATATTTTAAGTGTATAAAATAAAACATAATGAGCTACAAATTAAACCAAACCTATTCCTATGCAATCATAAAAATATTAATATGTGATACAGTAATATATGTGTTTCCTTATTAAAACATCCAATAACAAGATCTAGTGGCAAGTCTAATAACTGGCACAGTTTCAAAGCAGTGATTAGCATAAAAAATACTTTGAAGCCTCTAAAACTTCTGAAATTTAATATTAAAAGATTTCTACTGGTTTCAAATTTGCAGGTACTACACATACTACTGTGGTTCATTGCTTATGTTTATAATAGAATTTTAGTTAGACGTTAGCGAAAATGAAGCTGTATTTTTTTCCATAAAAGTTTATAGACTCCTTGATTTTTATCCATTGACTCCTAGGGGATTTGTCCATCCAGATTAATAACCCCTGGTAGAAGTAAAAAACAAGAGCCAAACAAGGAACCATGAAAGTTACAAACAAAGAATAAAAGAAGGGGCAAGCAGGAGGTCTAAATGAAGTGCAGATACCTATAGCAGGTTTTAAAGTGTTCCCAGTGTCTTAGTCCATTTGGGCTTCTGCAACCAAATACTATAAAGTGGGTGGCTTATAAACAACAGAAATTAATTTCTCACAGTTCTGAAGGCTAGAAAGTCCAAGATCAGTCAGGTGCGGTGGCTCACGTCTGTAATCCCAGCACTTTGGGAGGCCAAGGCAGGTGGATCACCTGAGGTCAGGAGTTTGAGACCAGCCTGATCAACATGGCAAAACCCTATCTCTACTAAAAATACAAAAATTAGCCAGGCATGGTGGTGCACGCCTGTAATCCCAGCTACTCGGGAGGCTGAGGCAGAAGAATTGCTTGAACCCAGGAGGTGAAGGTTGCAGTGAACCAAGATGGAGCCACTGTACTCCAGCCTGGGCAACAAGAGCAAAATTCCATCTCAAAAAAAAAAAAAAAGAAAGAAAAGGAAGGAAAGAAAGAAAGAAAGAAAGAAAGAAAGAAAGAAAGAAAGAAAGAAAGAAAGAAAGAAAGAAAGAAAGAAAGAAAGAAAGAAAGAAAGAAAGAAAAAGAAAGTCTAAGATCAAGGGACTGGCAGATTTGGTGTCTGGTGAGGGCTCACTTTCTGGTTCATACATGTTACATTCTCTCTGTATCTTCACAAGGTGGAAGGAGCAAGCTAGCTCTCTGTGGCCTCTTTTATAAGTGCACTAGTCCCACTCATGACATAATCACTTCCCAAAAGTCTCACCTCCTAATAGCATCACAATGGTAACTAAGTTTCAGCATATGAATTTCGGGGACACAAATATTCAGATCACAGCACAATAATGCACTTGCTTGACTGAACTGAATTCAGCTAAAGGGCCAGACAGGGTTAGGTTATAAATGTAACCTGTTAGGTTATAAATGTATCATGTTAGGTTACAACAAGTACGTAGGTTATAAATGAAAGAAGAGTGGCTCCATGTTGGTAGCTATTGAAGCTGTGTGATATATACACAAGGACTGTTTGTGTCACTCCCTCTACTATTCTGTATATTTGAAATTTTTCATGCTAAAATGATTTAGAAGTAATAAACACAATAAAGGGGCTTGATGCAGTGGTTCACGCCTGTAGTTCCAACTACTTAGGAGGCTTAGGTGGGAGGATCACTTGAGCCCAGGGGTTTGAGGTTGCAGTGAGCTATGATTATGCCACTGCACTCCAGCCTGGGTGACAGAGCAAGACATTGTCTCTAAAAAATAATAATAAATTAATTTAATTAAATTAAATAAAGGACCTGACAGGCTGGGTGCTGTGGCTCATGCCTGTAATCCCAGCACCTTGGGAGGCCAAGGCAGGCAGATATGTTGAGGTTGGGAGTTTGAGACCAGCCTGGTCAACATGGCAAAACCCTGTCTCTACTAAAAAATACAAAAATTAGGTGGGCGTGGTGGCATGCACCTGTAGTCCCAGCTACTCAGGAGGCTGAGACACAAGAATCACTTGAACCTGGGAGGCAGAGGCTGCAGTGAGCTGAGATTGTGCCACTGCACTCCAGCCTGGGAAACAGAGCAAGACTCTGTCTCAAAAAATAAAAACTAAAAATAATGACCTGACATGCTATTTGATCATCAGAATTCCTCAAATTCATTAATTCATTCACTCACCTATCCATTTATTCAATATTTATTGTTGCCTCTGGCACAATGTAGGTTATAGGAAGACTGAAACAAGAGTCGTGTAGATCAGACCAGGAGAAACATTAAGGAGGAATCAGTTCCAGTTCAGAATGAAAGTAAGAGAATGGTAGGAAAAAAGCAAGAGGCAAAGTAGAAGACCCTGAGAGAGGGCATTTTTTTCTTTTGAGACAGAGGTTTTTGCTCTTGTTGCCCAGACTGGAGTGCAGTGGTGCCATCTCGGCTCACTACAACCTCTGCCTCCTGGGTTCAAGCAATTCTCCTGTCTCAGCCTCCTGAGTAGCTGCGATTATAGGTGTGTGCCACTATGCCTGGCTAATGTTTTGTATTTTTAGCAGAGATGGGGGTTTCACCATGTTGGCCAGGGTGGTCTTGAACTCCTAACCTCAGGTGATCTGCCTGCCTCAGCCTCCCAAAGTGCTGGGATTACAAGTAGGAGCCACTGTAATCAGCTGAAAGGGCATTTTGATAAGGGTGAAGTTCTTGATTGAGTGAAAGAAGGTGGGGTACATAACAATGGATTGGGCATTATAAAGTAACAAGCTGGCTGGAGGCAAGAATGGGGAACTAAAGAAAATGGCAGAAGATGTGGGAAACCACCAATGGCAGCTTTTGCAGCCTCCTTCACAATTATGTCTATCCCTGAATGGAGGAATTGACTTGGCGGCTGTTTTCCACCCAAAAAGGTGTACTCAAGAACACACCATTTAATAAACAAAAACAAACAAAAAAGACAGGTCACATCAAAGCTCTGTCTTTAAAATATCATTTTAAAGTCCATTATGCATCTCAAAAGAAATAAATACCTATGTTAACTTGTGAAACAGAGCATAAAAAGGAACACAGTATAACTTGGAAGAAATGCAAATCAAACATCAGAGAGAAGAAATTAATCTCTGTTTGTATTTCATTTCCTCTAACATTTGCCTAATTGGGAAAACAGCAACTTGGTTTTAATAACATTGGAAGAGCAAAAATTCCCAAGATGTAACCCTCTAAACAAGTTTTCTTCTAAAGCCCATTTCAATAATGGCTCGGTAAGTATTACATTCACAGGAGAACTCTGGCTGGCACCTTCCAATAGTGGGATACAGGACCCCACTCGTAGCCAGAGGCCTACATTCTAAACTCCTGACTCTTTCAAGAAGCAGAGTCCAGACGAGTTTCATCAGGAAAATCTTTGGTAAGAAGATTGGCTAACGAGAGGAATTCTGCTGCAAAATGTGTTTCTCCTTCTTTGGCTACTACTAGTAATGTTTCCTTCAGCATTTCCTGTGATTCTGTTGGCCAGAACACAGTGACTTGAACTTGTCATCCAACTGGCAACTGTTCCAGTCCCTTCAGGGATCCTAGTTATAGCTGCCACATTTGAACAGTAGGTGGTCCAGTCCCTGTCCACAAAGGTACACAATTCAGAGGGGACTATTATATCTCCAAAATATTCATCTCTTAAAAACCTTCTTACACCCATGATCAGCAGCATGAAAAGGCCTGTTTTCCAGTGCCAGCATTCAAATAGTTTAATGATTTGCAATCAAATTAGCCTAAACTCTCCTGGTTAAGAACATAGACTCTGAAGACGAACATGGGTTTTTATTTAAGAGACCACACACACACATACTAAATGTGTGACTTTGGACAAGTACTTAACTCCTCTAAGACTTAGTTTCACAATCAGCAAATAGGGAATAGATAGATTCAACCATTTATCTCATAGAGTTTTATAAGCATTAAATGAGAGATCTTGTGCAGTTCCTTCCCTGAAACCACCATCCCTCAGTAATGCAGGCCTATTACTCCACTGGCCGGTCAGACCTCACTGGCCCCCCTCCAGGGGTGATCTGAGAAGGCTCTGGGTACTCCACAGCAAACCCCTAGCATGAGCATCCAGAGATCCTAAGTGCTCTAGAGAAATGTGAACACTTAATTCAACCCCATGCTACCATCAAGACCAAAAAACAAGAGGATGGCCACCTGAAAAGCAATTAAAACCTGACACCCATAGGCAAAGGGGAGTCTCATCACTTTAAATGGAACAGATGAGGTAGTTCAGACTACCCGAGATGCCACCAAACCAGTACCCCGCAATGTAGAGCCCCAAAGAGACTCAGAAGAAGAAAGAAGGAGGATAATGAGGGGAAGGAAAGGAGGAGATGGGGGAGGAGGAGGAGGAGGAGGAGGGGGAGAAGGAGAAGGAAGCTATATATTTCCTCTTATAGGAGCCTGAATGTTTGTGCCCCTCCCAACAAAATTTATATATTAAAACTTAATCCCCGATGTAATAGTATTAGGAGGTGGAGCCTTTGGGATGTGATTAGGTCATGAGGGTGGAGCCCTCATTAATGGGAATAATGCCCTTATAAAAGAGATCCTTCAGGCCAGGCGCAGTGGCTCACACCTGTAATCCCAGCAGTTTGGGAGGCAGATCACCTGAGTCAGGAGTTCAAGACCAGCCTGACCAACACGCAGAAACCCTGTCTCTACTGTAAATGCAAAAATTGCTGGGCATGGTGGCACATGCCTGTAATCCCAGCTACTCGGGAGGCTGAGGCAAGAGAATCACTTAAACCTGAAAGGTGGAGGTTGCAGTGAGCCGAGATAGCGCCATTGCACTCTAGCCTGGGCAACAAGAGTGAAACTCCATCTCAAAAAACAACAACAACAAAAAGAAGCTCTTCATTGGATGGACATACAAGAAAAATTAAAGAAAAGGCCTCAGAGATTTCCCTCTCCTCTTCTGCCCTGTGAGGTTATAGTGAGAAGACAGCTGCCTATGAACCAGTAAGCAGGCACTCACCCAGACACTGAATCTGATGTTGCCTTGATCTTGGCCTTCCCAGCCTTCAGAACTGTGAGAAATCAATTTCTGTTGTTTATAAATCACCCACTCCATGGTGTTCTATTATAGCAGCCTGAATGGACAAAGATAGTGCCCTTCTGGTTTCTTTCGGGAGAAACCAGAAAGAGGTTGAAGATACTGTGTCTCCCACCTCACCACCAAAGAGAAGGAGACGTTTGTGCTGGTGGTACTAAACAGTCTGCCAAAAAGGAAAGACTACCACCACCACCTTCTCCCAAGAGCGAGGATTCCCAAGCAGAGGGTACCTCTACCAGTAATCCTGGAGACACAAAAGAAGAGACAGGGCCCCAAGCCACAGAATTGTCCCCCTGCTCAGGCCAAAGGCCAGAACCCACACCAAGGGTCAGGAAGCAGAATGAGGAGCTGGGTTGGGAGCACACACAAGTGATTGCTAAGCTGCAAAAATTTTACTGTCATTGTAGGGTAACTGGCCAGTCCTAGCACCCTTGCTTTCTCCCCATGCAGGGGAAAAAAAAAACCTGACTTCTGCCTCCTCCCAACCACATTTTTCCCCTTCTCTGTCCTGTGGACATTTCCATAATCTATCTGGCCTTCCCTCCCCAAGGACAGTTGAAAATGATCTTTTACAGTTTCCTGAGTGAGTTTAGTCATGTAAAATACACCTGTCCATGTCCCCACCTCTCTCCCTGGCTCTACACCTGCAGAGGTCAATTTCTGATTCTCCTCCCTACTTATATTCCAGGTAAGTTTTGTTTACCTGCCCACTAAACCCCAGAGGCAGAGTGAAGTGTTTGCACACCCAGACTCTGAGCATCCACTTCTGCCACCCCATGCTGAGTTTTTAAACTCTTCTGCTTTCCAAGGGTCTCTTAGTTGGGGCATTGACCCTCCCTAGGTTTATGCCTCCAGACTGAAAGTCAACTGTGTGTTTCTTTTAGACATAGTTGGGGAATGGTTAGGCCAGGGCAGGGAGAGAGAAGAAAGTGTCTAATGTAAAACAACTTACTTTTTGTCTCCCTTGTTGTAAGTAAAATAGAATGGCCAAATCCCGGATATGTACACATTCTAACAACTAAAATCACTCCCACCTGTCTTCATTGTAACATTTGAAAAGAAAATAAATGCTGGTCTCTCGAAAAAAGAGAGAAAATTAAATGAGATAGTCTATGTATGGTCCTTAGCAAAAACCTAGCACAGAGTAAGTGTTCAATAAGTGTTAGGTTTTGTTATCATTTTAAAGACTTCTGAATGCTTTTTTCATTACTCTATTCATTTACTCACTCAAAAAAAAACATTGTTTTGTCCGGGCACAGTGGCTCATGCCTGTAATCCCAGCACTTTGGGAGGCCAAGGTGGCAGATCACTTGATGTCAGGAGTTTGAGTCCACACTGGCCAACATGGCGAAACCCCATCTCTACTAAAAATTAGCCGGGCATGGTGGCAGGTGCCTGTAAACCCAGCTACCTGGGAGGCTGAGGCAGGAGATAGCTTGAACCTGGGAGACGGAGGTTGCAGTGAGCCGAGATGATACCACTGCACTCCAGACTGAACGACAGAGTGAGACTCCATCTCGAAAAAAAAGAATTATATATATAGTTTAGGTGCTTTATCACAAACGTAAAAAAAAAATATTAGACATTGGAGGCTGGGGATTGGAGTGCAAAGAAAGATAAGAATACCTCTAAATAGTCTCTACTCTGCAGGATTTTGCATTGTGATTGTGGAGACAAGGTGTACACATGAGTGATAGTGTCAGAAACACTGGGAAGGTATTAAGTGTCAAGTGAATAATATAGATTGAAATGGGGCACTTGGTGGAGTTGAGGCCAAAAGTGGCTGCATGCAATTTTGTGTTGATCCCTGAAGGGATGGTCAATCTTTGTAGTGGCAAGGAACATTGTAGACAGTAGCAACAGCATGAGTATGAACTTAAATTTCAAATAAGAGGCCAGGCACGGTGGCTCAAGCCTGTAATCCCAGCACTTTGGGAGGCCAAGGCGGGTGGATCATGAGGTCGAGAGATCGAGACCATCCTGGTCAATCAACATGGTGAAACCCTGTCTCTACTAAAAATACAAAAAATTAGCTGGGCATGGTGGTGCGTGCCTGTAATCCCAGCTACTCAGGAGGCTGAGGCAGGAGAATTGCCTGAACCCAGGAGGCGGAGGTTGCGGTGAGCCGAGATCGCGCCATTGCACTCCAGCCTGGGTAACAAGAGCGAAACTCCGTCTCAAAAAAAAAAAAATTCAAATAAGTACAATATATTCGAGAGACAGTGAAAAAACCAGTCTATAGCGGGGGCATGACACAGACAGTAAAAAGTACAGCTAGAGAGATTTGGGTCACATCAAGATTCATGGCCAATAGGAGTTCCAGATATATAGTCCAGCTCCTGACATGTAGGGGCCAGAAGGAAGATGGTGTCTATGGGGAAGGGGCACTGATAGGAAGAACAGAGGAGGGCAAAAGCCAGGCATGGTGGTACAAGCCTGTAGTTCCAGCTCCTTGGAAGGCCAAGTTTGGGGGATTGCTTAGGGCCTGGACTTTGAGACCAGACTGGGCAATACAGTGAGACCACATGTCTACAAAAAAATTAACAATTAGCCAGGCATGGTGACTGTAGTCCTAGCCATTGAGGAGGCTAAGGCAGGAGGATCGCTTGAGCCCAGGAGTTTGAGGTTACAGTGAGCAATGATCACACCACTGCATTCCAGCCTCGGCAATGGAGCAAGACTCTGTCTCAAAAAAAAAGACAAAAAATTTGAATTCGTCATCCTTTTGAAACCAGCCCAATTTTCCCAGAAAACCAATGTTTGTGCTTTTTTTTTTTTTTTTTTTTTTTTTTTTTTTTTTTTTGATGAGAATACATCCTGGCACACAACAAAAAAGGAATAAAAAAATTTTTTTAAACTGATGTTTATGGTTGTTTCTGAATAAACATAGAAACTGACTCTCCTAGGCCGGGCGCGGTGGCTCACGCCTGTAATCCCAGCCCTTTGGGAGGGCGAGGCAGGTGGATCACAAGGTCAAGAGATCGAGACCATCCTGGTCAACATGGTGAAACCCCGTCTCTACTAAAAATACAAAAAAATTAGCTGGGCATGGTGGTGCATGCCTGTAGTCCCAGCTACTCGGGAGGCTGAGGCAGGAGAATTGCCTGAACCCAGGAGGCGGAGGTTGCGGTGAGCCGAGATCGCGCCATTGCACTCCAGCCTGGGTAACAAGAGCGAAACTGCGACTCAAAAAAAAAAAAAAAAAGAAAGAAAGAAAGAAACTGACTCTCCTGATCTTTCTCTTTTGAGAGTTGGGGGTCTCACTATGTTGGCTAGGGTGGTCTCAAACTCCTGGCCTCAGGTGGTCCTCCCACCTCAGTATTTGGCTGCACTTTCTTAGTGAGCAGACTCTGACTAAGACAGAATTTTTCTGCTGTCCAATGGCCTGGAATCAATTATAAAAAGTTAGGCATCTAGGGCATATAGGTGTTAGGTTAGCTGAGTGTGGACTAACCAGGGACATGCTATGCAAGTTGATTTTTTAAAATAAATTCCTGATACAGCCTTATTTTTTTATTGTTTACCTCATTCCCCTAAAAACTAGGCATAACAAGAAAAGAAAAACATCCAGGTGCGGTAGCTCATATTTGCAATCCCAGCACTCGGGAGGCCGAGGCAGGTGGGTCATCTGACGTCAGGAGTTTGAGACCAGCCTGCCCAACATGATGAAAACCTGTCTATACTAAAAAGACAAAAATGAGCTGGGTAGAGTGGTGGACAACTGTAATTCCAGCTACTTGGGAAACTGAGGTAGGAGAATCACTTGAACCTAGGAGGCAGAGGTTGCAGTGAGCCGAGATTACTCCATTGCACTCCAGCCTGGGCGACAGAGTGAGACTCTGTCTCAAAAAAAAAAAAAAAGAAAGAAAAGAAAGAAGGAAAGAAACGAAAAAGAAAAAGAAAAACAAAGCAGAGTAAAAGTTAAAATTTAGTTAATTTAACTTCCACTCTGGCCAATATGAAGTACCAGGTACTGAATTTATCCTACCACCTTAAAACTATAAAATTGTATTAAATATATGAAAGAACTGTTTTTAGACAGTGGGGCAACAAGCAGTGAAGAATTATAAGCCCCAAGTGTCCAGAAACACACAAAGTTAACCCTGCCATTGCATAAGGCAGTTTCCAGTATGCAGCACAAGCAGAAGAGACCCAAACAGAGTCCAGCAGTCTCAATGAGCTGAGGGGACAGAGACTGTTGTTCAGGGAGGCCAAGGCAACTGTAATTAGTGGAACTGACCACCAGTAGAAGGAGCTGCACAAAGAAAGTGTTCCAGAGATTGGCAGAGGAGTCTCTTTAAGTCTTTGGCTGAGTACTGATCTGCACAGAAGTAAGTAGAAAACCCCAAGGGCCAAGAAAAGAACCACCAAAAAAAAGGAGTACCTAGAATCATTCCTGGAGCTCACAGAAGACTGGTAATCATGTCTTCACCAACCAGAGTAGAAAAGGCTCCTAATATACAGATTATTTAGTAGAATCTTCAGAAAAATCATACCCTAGTAGGAGGGCAAAGTTAACCCTAAACTAAAAGGTATTCTGGACCTGTCCTAACAAAGCTTAAGAGCAAGCTGAATGAAAATAAAAATAAAACATCAAAATTGTAGGATGCAGCCAGTTGTGGTGGTATGTACCTGTAGTCTCAGCTACTCAGGACGCTGAGGCAGAAGAATAGCTTGAACCCAGGAGTTTGAGTCCAGCCGCTGCCACATAAAACAACCCTAACTTTAAAAAAAAAAAAATTGTATGATGCAACTAAAACAATCCTTAGAAGGAAATTTTTAGCATTGAATACTTATATAGGTTGAGCATTCCTAATCCAAAAATCTGAACTGCTCCAAAATCTGAAATCTTTTTAGCACCAACATGATGCCACAAGTGGAAAATTTCACACTTGTTCTCATGTGATATGTTGCAGTCAAAACTTTGCTTCATGCTCTAAAGTATTTAAAATATCATATAAAATTGCCTTCAGGCTATGTGTATACGGTATATATAAAACATAGGCCGGGCCCGGTGGTTCATGCCTGTAATCCCAGCACTTTGGGAGACCAAGGCAGGTGGACCACTTGAACCCAGGAGTTCGAAACCAGCCTGGCCAACGTGGCAAAACCCCATCGCTACTAAAACTACAAAAATTAGCTAGGCATGATGGCACATGCCTGTAATCCCAGCTACTCAGGAGGTTAAGCCAGGAGGATCGCTTGAGCCCATGAGGCAGAGGTTGCAGTGAACCAAGATTGTGCCACTGCACTCCAGCCTGGGTGACAGAGTGAGACTCTGTCTCGAAAAAACAAAACAAACAACAACAAAAATGTTTAGACTTGGGTCCCATCCCCAAGATATCTCATTATGTTTATGCAAATATTCCAAAATCTTTTTTAATCTGAAATCAAAAATGTTTCTGGTCTCAATAATTTCAGATAATACATACTCAACCTGTATTAGAAAAGAGAGGCAATGATTCTTTGAAAATGACAACAAAAGCACAAGCAACAAAATGAAAAATAAATAAGTGCAACTATATCAAACTAAAAAGCTTCTGCACATCAAAGAAAACAACAAGATAAATAAGCAACCTATAGAATAGGAAAAAAAATTTGCAAACCATATATCTGATAAGGAGTTAATATCCAAAATATATAAGAAACTCATGCAACAACTCAATTTCAAAAAGAAATCCAAACAACCCAATTTGAAAATGGGCAAAGGACCTGAATAGACATTTCTTCAAAGAAGACATACAAATAGCAAACAGGTATATGAAAAAATGTTCAAAATCACTAATCATTAGGAAAATGCAAATCAAAACCATAATAAGATATTGCCTCACATCTGTTAGGAGGGCTATTAGGAAAAAGGTAAGAAATAACAAGAGTAGGAGAAGGTGTAAAGAAAAGGGAACGCTTATGCACTGTCGATGACAATGTAAATTGGTACAGCCACTGTGAAAGCAGTATGGAGGCTCTGCAAACTCCTAAAAATAGACTTACCATACAGTCCAGCAATCCCATTACTGGGCATATATTTGAAGGAAACAAAATCAGCATCTTAAAGAGATTGCAGCATTATTCACAATAGTCAAGATATGGAAACAACCTAAGCATCCATTAATAGATGAATGGAGAAAAAAACTGTGATTGTATGATTGATGGATGAATGGATGGATGGATGGATGGATGGATGGATAGATAGATAGATACAATGGAATATTATTCATCCATACAAAGAAAGAAATTCTGCCATTTCTGACAATGTGAATGAATCTGAAGGATCTTATGCTAAGTGAAATAAACAAGACACACAAATAGGCAAATACTGTATAATCACACTTATAATGTAGAATCAAAAAAGTCAAACTCATAGAAGTAGAGTACAATAATGGTGGTTGTCAGGGGAGTGGAGGAAATGGGGAGATGTTGGTCAAAGGGTAAAAACTTTCAATTATAAGATGAAGAAGTTTTGGTAATTTAAATATACAGCATGATCACCAAAGTTTGTTTAAATTCTCTGCTAAATACTTGAGATCTTAAATGTTCTCACCACTAAAAAAATGGTAACTTTATAAGATTAACTAACCTGATTGTCGTAACCATTTCACAACATATGCACATAACAAATCACCATGTTATACACCTTAAACTTACACTATCTTTGTTAATTATAATTCAATATATCTTGGGTGAAAAGAAGAAAAGACAAATCAATAATATAAGCTCCCACCTTAAGACACTAAAACAAAAAGAGCTAAATAACCAAAATGCAAGCAGAATGAAGAAAATAATAAAAATAAGAGGAAAAAACGAAATTGAAAACAGAATGAGAAAATCAATTAAAATAAAAGCTAATTATTTGAAAAGATGAATAAAATGAATAAATCTGACAAAAACTGATAAATGGAAAATAAGACAGAAATTATCAGTATAGAAAATTAAAGAGAATATCAATAGAGATGACTCAGACATTGAAAGGGAAAATAAGAGAAAACTACAAACAATTCTATGCACATAAGTCTGACAGCTTCTATGTAATAAACCAATTCCTCAAATACCACAAGCTACAAAAACTCACCCAAGATTAAATGAATAGCCTGAATTGTCCCATATCTATTTAAGACATTGAATTCATATTTTAAAACTTTTCAAAAAAGAAATTTCTAGGGCCAAGTAGTTTCACTGGTAGACATTTAAAGAATATAAAAACCAATTCTACACAATCTCTACCACAAAATAGTAGAGAAACCAACACTTTCCAATGCATTTTATGAGGTAAGCATTACTGTGATACCAAAACCAAACTAAAACAGTACAAGAAAAAAAATTACTAATCAACATTTCTCATGAACCTAATGGCAAAAATCCCTATCCTTGTAGCAAAACATGTACTTTAGGGGTGTATCACCTGGGTTAGAATCCAGAGTCTGCCATTTACTAGCTATACAACATTGACCAAATCACTTAACTTCTCTGATTCTGCTTCTCATCTGTAAAATGGAGATGCTAATTGATATGGTTTGGCTGTGTGCCCACCCAAATCTCATCTTAAATTTTAGTTTCTGTAATTTCCATGTGTTATGGAAGGGAGCCAATGGGAGGTAATTGAATCATGGGGGCAGTTTTCCCCATGCTATTCTGATGATAGTGAGTAACTTCTCAGAAGATCTGTGGTTTCATAAGGGGTGTCCCCATTTGCTCAGTTCTCATCCTTCTCACTCCTGCTGTCTTATGAAAAAGGACATGTTTGCTTCCTTTTCTGACATGATTGTAAGTTTTCTGAGACCTCCCCAGCCCTGCAGAACTTTGAGTCAATTAAACCTCTTTCCTTTATAAATTACCCAATCTTGGGTATGTCCTTATAGCAGCATGAGAACGAACTAATACAGTAAATTGGTACCACAAAGAGTGGGGTGCTGCTATAAGGATACCTGAAAATGAGGAAGTGGCTTGGAACTGGGTAACAGGCAGAAGTTGGAACAGTTTGGAGGGCTCAGAAGAAGACAGGAAAATGTGGGAAAGTTTGAAACTTCCTAGAGACTTGGAGGGCTCAGAAGACAGGAAAATGTAGGAATGTGTGGGACTTCCTAGAGACTTGTTGAATGGTTTTGACCAAAATACTGATAGTGATATAAACAATGGAGTCCAGGCTGAGGTGGTCTCAAATGATGAGGAACTTCTTGGGAACTAGAGTAAAGATGAATTTGCTATGCAAAGAGATTGGTGGCATTTTGCCCCTTTCCTAGTTATCTGTGGAACTTTTGAACTTGAGAGAGATGATTTAGGGTATCTGGTGGAAGAAATTGCTAAGTGGTAAAGCATTCAAGAGGAAGCAGAGCAGAAAGGTTAGGAAAATTTGTAGCCTATGTGATAGAAAAGAAAACCCCATTTTCTGAGGAGAAATTCAAGCAAACTGCAGAAATTTGCATAAGTTACTTGGAGCCAAATGTTAATTACCAAGACAATGGGTAAAATGTCTCTAGGGCAGGTCAGAGGTTTTCATGGCAGCTGCTCCCATCACAGACCTGGAGGCCTAGGAGGGATAAATGGCTTCATGGGCTGGGCCCAGGGACCCCATGCTTCATGCAGCCTAGAGACATGGTGCCCTACATCTCAGCTGCTTCAGCTCCAGATGTGGCTAAAAGGGGCCAACATGTAACTCAGGTCATTGCTTCAGAGGGTGCAAGGCCCAAGCCTCGGCAGCTTACACATGGTGTTGGGTCTGTGGGTACACAGAAATCAAGAACTGAGGTTTGGGAACCTCTGCCTAGATTTCAGAGAATGTATAGAAATGCCTGGATATACAGGCAGAAGTTTGCTGCAGAGATGGACCCCTCGTGGAGAACCCCCACTAGGGTAGTGCAGAAGGGAAATGTGGGGTTGGAGCCCCCACACAGAGTCCCCACTGGGGCATGGCCTGGTGGAGCTGTGAGAAGAAGGCCACAATCCTCCAGACCCCAGAATGGTAGATCCACCAACAGCTTGCACCATGTACCTGGAAAAGCTGCAGACACTCAATGCCAGCCCATGAAAGCAGCTGGAATTGGGGCTGTACCCTACAAAGCCACAGGGGCAGAGCTGTCCAAGGTCATTGGAGCCCACCTCTTGCATCAGTGTGCCCTGGATATAAGACATAGAGTCAAAGGAGATCATTTTGGAAATTTAAGGTTTAATAACTACCCTATTGGATTTCAGATTTGCATGGGGACTGTAATCCCTTTGTTTTGGCCAATTTCTCCCATTTGAAATGGGTATATTTACCCAATGCCTGTAGCCCCATTGTATCTAGAAAGTAACTAACTTGCTTTTGATTTTACAGACTCATAGGTGGAAGGGACTTGCCTTGTCTCAAATGAGACTTCAGACTTGGACTCAGAGTTAATGATGAAATGAGTTAAAACTTTGGGGGACTGTTGTAAGGGCATGATTGTGTTTTGAAATGTGAGAACATGAGATTTGGGAGGAACCAGGGGTGGAATGATATGGTTGAGCTGTGTCCTCACCCAAATCTCATCTTAAATTTTAGCTCCCATAATCCCCACATGTCATGGGAGGGACCCTGTGGAAGGTAACAAAATCATGGGGTCAGTTTTTCCCATGCTATTCTCATGATAGTAAGTAAGTTCTGACAAGATCTGATTGTTTTATAAGGGGCTTTACCTTCACTTGATTCTCATTCTTCTCTCTCCTGTCACCTTGTAAAGAAGGATATGTTTGCTTCCCCTTCTGCCATGATTATAAGTTTCCTGAGGCCTTCCTAGCCCTGCAGAACTGTGAGTCAATTAAACCTCTTTTCTTTATAAATTACCCAGTCTTGGGTATGTCCTTATAGCAGCATGACAATGACCTAATACAACTATACTTGTCCCCATAACTTTGTTGTAAATATTAGATGAGATGCTATAAAATACTTAACATAATTCCTGAAATACAGTAGCATTCAATAAATGTTGAAACATATTTCTATTAATATTGCTATTGGTATTATTATTGATGTTCCCACATATGTGAAAATGTGAGGTACATTTAAAACAGCCAAAACCAGAGTGGACAGTAGTACATGCCTTCTGCTCTTGTGAGAGCTGGATGGGAGTATATATCCAGGGTTACAAAGCAGATACTGTACATATTCCTGGGCCTGACCTGTGCCAAGAGGTTAATTGGAGCAGAATGAACTAGTGAAGTCTTGCCAATCTGAGGGCTTCTGGAGCTGAACAACCTATGTATCCTCAGACTTATGACAAGTAGATTCTAAGTCACTGTCACTCTGAGATGGAGCACAGGAGGAATAGCATTCTTAACAAGCAACACAGATGCTTCTAGTACACATGATTTATTGTTTTGGACTGAACTGTACCTCCCAACAACCTCCACTAAATTTATATATTGAACTTCCAACCCCCAGTACCTGAGAAAGTAACTATATGTGGAAACAGAGCTTTTAAAGAGGTGATTAAGTTAAAATGAGGCCACTAGAGGGGATCCTAATGCACTTTGACTGATGTCCTTATAGACAGAGGGGATTAGGACACAGACACACTCAGAGGGAACACTATGTGAAGACACAAGGAGAAGACAACTACCTGCAAGCCAAGGAAAGAGGCCTCAGAAGAAAACAACCCTGCTGAGACCCTGCAGATCCTGGACTTCTAGTCTCCAGAATTGTGAGAAAATTAATTTATGTCATTTAAGCCACATAGTCTGTACTAGACTGCACACCAGCCTGGGTGGCAGAGCGAGATGCTGTCTCTCTCTTTCTCTCTTGCTCTCAAACACACACGAGAATGATAACTGTGGATAACAGCTCACTGCTGGGTGGCTGAAGCAAAAGTTAAAGCAAAATTCAAATCATGGTGATTTTTCTTAAAAGTTTTTGGTGACTCTCACTGCTCTGAAGATACAAATCCTTTCTACAGCCTCCAAAGCCTTTCATGGTATGGCCTTGTTAACCCTTCCAGCTAGTCTCTCTATTCTCTAACAATAGCCACTTGGCCTCTGTCTGATCTACGGTAGTCCCACATTCCTGCCTGTTTTGTGATATTTGCACATGCTATTCCTTTTGCCGTAAAACTTGATCCCCTCCTCTTTGCCTAACTAACTCCTGCTTACTCTTCAGGGCTCATTTTGAGTGTCACTTCCTCTGGGAAGACTTCCCTGGTTTTCTAAATTAGGAAAATTTTCTTTAGTGTTTGTTTCCTAGCACTTTTCTATCTTCGCTCATGGTATTTATTAATGTCTGGCTCTCCCATTCAATTGTGAGCTCCATGAAAGCAGAGGCTATATCCTCTTTGTTCACCATGGTCTCCCCAATGACTGATAGGATGTGGATGCTCAATGAAAACGTCAATTGAAGGCGACAGGCACAACAGTATGCCCTAGGAGTGATGTCACCCGTGGGAAGACTGGTAAGAGAAGCGACCTAACTACCTCCTTGTGTTTGTCACTCTGCCTTCTCAGCAGTTTTTCCCAAGCTCTCCATTCTTAACCTCACCTATTTTTTAACCCATCTCTATCTTTCAATTTTTTTTTTTTTTTTTTGAGACAGAGTTTCTCTCTTGTTACCCAGGCTGGAGTGCAATGGCGCGATCTCGGCTCACTGCAACCTCCGCCTCCTGGGTTCAGGCAATTCTCCTGCCTCAGCCTCCTGAGTGGCTCGGATTACAGGCATGTGCCACCATGCCCAGCTACTTTTTTGTATTTTTAGTAGAAACGGGGTTTCACCATATTGACCAGGATGGTCTCGATCTCTTGACCTCGTGATCCACCCGCCTCGGCCTCCCAAAGTGCTGGGATTACAGGCTTGAGCCACCGCGCCCGGCCTATCTTTCAATTTTTAAAGCCCAACAGTCCTCTCCCCTTACTCTAGCTTTTGTTTCCCAATTTTTATAAAAACTGGGCACAGAAAAGTATCTCACTTTTTTCTTAATGTCACTGTAGGAATAACAATGTCAGCTCCGTGAAAAATGGTAACCAACTTTCAGGTTCAACATCAAGTGGATATTATAATAAGGGCAACTACTGCTCAGTTCATCAGTTGTTACCAGATTTCATTTTTCCAGGAGAAATCAGGAATGCATATTTTTGTATGAACCTCCCTATTTTTGAAATATTGGCAACTATTTTTTAATGTGAACTTGTTTTAGCCAAATGAAGCATGTCTATAGGCTAGAAGTGTCCTATACAATACCATTTTGCATCCTCAAATTGTAAATAACTATAATACAAGTCAGAATAAAATCAGTGGTATAATGGAAGTAGAATCAGCATAAGATCATGTAGAAACGAACAATTACAAAATGTACATTGCCACATAAACAGATAAATTTTTGTAACAAATAGGCCAACTGACCCATTCATTTGCTTAAGAGCACAGGCAAGGCAGGTTTCCATGCCCTGACCTTTGTTTGGCCTCCTGAGTCACACAGCTTGTCCAGTCATGGACTGTGACATGCTCTCTTGCCTGTTTTTTGCCTCCTATGTCTTGGCAATAAACAGAGTAAGGGCGGAATGACGATCAGAACAAAGAAAAGTAAGCTTAGAAAAGAGCACAGTGTTCTTTCAGAAAAGCCCTACAGGAAATGAGTTCAATAAAGATGATTCTTAGGCCTGTGTATGTATTAATAGATCATTCCTAAGTGCACCCCTTGAGTTTAGGCATTTTTGATTGTAATTTCCAATATTGTACATTAAGACCTTCGCTTAAGTCCCTTGCCTCATCTCTTCAGTCTCTTAATTTATCAAAACACTCAAACCTGTGTTTGCCACATAATGCTATCTTACCTCAATATTCTACTTTTCCTTTAGTGAAAACATTCCTAATTGCTATTTAAATCTAACCACTTCCTCAATAGTCAAGCTTATCTAAACTATTCCCACTAGCTCAGCTCATTTCTCCACCCGTGCTTCATGATAATTAATTAATTGGGAGGATCATTCCAAACTGATATTACCTTTGGTAAGAGGAAAAATGTCTAGGGGAAGAAGGAGGAATAAATAGAAACTTTACGTTGTGTTGGATATACATAATTTTGTTAAATTATTTTATTACTTTAGTAATTGTATGCCTTTTAAAATATAGGGCCCATAAGAATGAGGCTTAATTATTTAACATTGAAAAAATTGTTGTAAAATTCACATAACATAAAATATACCATTTTAGCCATCTTTAAATGTTTTTTGACTGTTTGTTTAAGGACAGGCTCTTGCTATATTACCCAGGTTGTACTCCAACTCCTGGACTCAAGGAATCTTCCCACCTCTGCCTCCTGAGTAGCTGGGACTACAGGCACATTACACCAGGTCTGACTCATCTTAGCCATTTTTAAGTGTACAGTTTAGTGGCATTAAAAACATTCACATTATTATGCAACCATCACCACCATCCATCTCCAGAACTCTTGTCATCTTGCATAACTAAAACTCTGTTTCCATTATGCAATAACTACTCATTACCCCCTTCTCTACCCCTGGCAACTGTTATTCTACTTTCTTTCTCCACGTACCTCATATAAACAAAATCATGGCCAGGTGCAGTGGCTCACGCCTATAATCCCAGCACTTTGGAAGGCCATGGCAGGTAGATCATCTGAGGTCAGGAGTTTGAGATCAGCCTGGCCAACATAGTAAACCCCATCTCTACTAAAAATAGAAAAATTGGCCAGGCATGATGGCAGGCGCCTGTAATCCCAGCTACTCTGGAGGCTGAGGCAGGAAAATCATTTGAACCTAGGAGGCGAAGGTTGCAGCGAGCTGAGATCACGCCACTGCACTCCAGCCTGGGAGACAGAGTGAAACTCTGTCTCAAAAAAAGAAAAAAGAAAAGAAAAAGAAAGCATACACTATTTGTCCTTTTATGACCAGCTTATTTTGCTTAGCATAAAGCCCTCTCAAGTTTCATCCATGCTATAGGAATTTCTTCCCTTTTTAAGGGTAAATAACATTCCATTGTATGCATATACCACATTTTGCTTACCCATTCCTTCACAAATGGACATTTGGGTTGTTTCTACTTTTTGACAATTGTGGACAATGCTGCTATGACTTTGGGTGTAGAAATACCTCGAGTCCTTGCTTTCTACTGGGGACATATACTCTGAAGTGAAGATGCTCCTTGATTCATGATGGGGTTACATCCTAATAAACCCATCATAAGTTGAAAACATTATGTCAAAAATGCACTTAATACACCTAAACATCCTAACCTCATAGCTTAGCCTACCCTACATTAAATGTGCTCAGAACACTTACTTTAGCCATCAGTCGGACAAAAATCATCTAACACAAAGTCTATTTTATATTAAGTATTGAATAGCTCATGTAATTTACTGAATATGGTACTGAAAGTAAGAAAAAAAAAACAGAATGGATGTTGTATTGGTCTGTTTTCACACTGCTATAAAGAACTGCCCAAGACTGGGTAATTTATAAAGGAAAGAGCTTTAATTGACTCACAGTTCAGCATAGCTGTGGAGGCTTCAGGAAACTTGCAATCATAGCAGAAGGCAGAAAGGCAAGTCGCCTCCTTCTCTTTCCTGGCAGCAGGAAAACGAAGTGCCGAGAGAAGGGGGAAGAGCTCCTTATAAAACCATCAAATATCATGAGAACTTACTCAGTATCACGAGAGCAGCATGGGGAAAACTGCCCCCATGATTTAATTACCTCCACCCTTGACACGTGGGGAGTATGGGGATTATGGGGATTACAATTCAAGATGAGATTTAGGTGGGGACATAAAGCCTAACCATATCAGATGTATAGGTACTTAAAGTACAGTTTCTACATAATGCATACAGCTTTTGCACTATCATAAAGTAAAAAAATCAGCATTCTCAAAATTCTTGCCCATGCCTACTTCCCAGCTCCTGCTAGTACATACTGACTAGATGCTGCAGTTTCAGAGTATTATCCATTTCTCATCTTAGCAGGCCAAGCATGTCCCCAGGTGGGTTACATTGTGATTTAACCCTAGTTAAATCCAACCCTATGTCCAGTGGGGGGGGGGGGTGCAGGCACGTGTTGTCTTGCAAGAGAGAGGCCTCTGTATTCAAGCAAATAAAGCATCCTAGCTCTTAATAGGGAGGTGCAGGCCACTTCTACAAGCTCAGAGGTCTCAGGGAAATCTGGGAATTCAAGATTTTCAGGCCCAGACGTTCCCTATCCCATGTGTCAGGGTCTCTTTCTTTTTCAAGCACATCCTTGACGTTCACATAGCACATTTGTCTCAGTTGATATGTTAGCCACATTTGGAGCTTGACTACTCCAACAATTAAGTCCTAGACCTGGTCCTTAGCTTTCTCTGTTATCCTGCTGCAAGAAGTAAGAGCCTCTTTATTCACTACCATACAGGTTCCATGGATTTCACTATTAACTTTAAATTGCTAATCACTTTTAGCTTTGTGTTAACTTTGTTCAGAGTAGCTCACACTTAAGAATAGCTTCCAAATTCCATCTTTTTTAAGATTACTATTCTCCCCATATTTCTCAAATGCCTAATATATCCCAATAGCCACTGTATCCCCTTCCACCAATGAAACTTTTGCCTGCACTGCTACCTATGTCAGGGAATATCAGTGTTCCACCTACCAACAGTAATGATGTCCTTGATGTCATCTAGGCAGTGGTTGATCCAGATCCAAAATCCCATTAAGGTACCTGCTTTCTCAGACCACTCTTGGCACCAACTGTCACAGAGCCTGGGTTCCCCAAGAAACAGACCCTGAGATGGGGACCAGTGTGCAGGATGTTTATTAGGGAGTCCTCTTCGGGATCAACACTTGAAGAAAGGAGGTGAAAGGAAGAGGAATGGTCAAAGGGAGAAGTGAAGCCATGATGCAGTTCCAACCAAGGCCTCAGCCAACCCCATGGGAAGCTCTGGAACTACAATGACTGCTTGTCCCAAATTAGGTTAAGAGGGCTGGGCCTTTATATCCCTACAGTGACTAATCATTGGGCGTGGGCTGCCCTCGTAAAGAGGTATGAGGTATCGATTGGGTGAGGCAGTTTTCTTCAGCTGAGGTAATCGCTAAAGAGAATTGGCACCCAAAGGCCATCTTCTAGATGTGCTTTCAGCAGCTGGAGTAATAACATCTTCACTGCTGAAGGGAAATCTGCATGGCCCATTACAGCATTCACCACATGTGCTGATGTCCATACCATGTAAATGCAAGCTGTTTCTGATCCACCTTCTAAGGGGTGTGGAAAATAAAACATTCACTTGATCAATAGTCATATATACATGTCTATTAATCTACTTTAGTAAAGATATGACATCTAACACAGCTGTTACAGTTGTTACTATTACTTAGTTAAATTTGTGGTACTTCATTGTCATTTGCTGTGATGTATCTGGATTTCTCAGGAGCCACACTGGTGAATTAAATAGATATCTGATGAAGACTGCATTACGTAAGTCTTTGAAGGACTAAATTCTGCAGTTATTCCTGGGATGTGATGTGGTTTGTCAATTTTATTAATTTTTTACATACTATCTTGGTAGGAGGGGATGAGAAATTTCTGAGGCTTTTGCTTGCCTTTCCTTCTACAACAGATCTTACTCTACTGTTCAAGGAATCAACATAGGGGTTCTGCCAACTTCTCGGTTTGGCCAGTCCAGTTATACATTCTGGAACTAGGGAAATGACCATCAGGTAAGTCCATAGACCCAGCAGACCCACAATGGCCTGTTCCCGTGACAGGGGAGACTCCCCTGCCTCCTTCTATTTCACCTCCTCCCTCCCCCACTTCCAGATGGGAAAGAGGGGGAAGAAGGAAAAATAAAATAAAATAAGATTCAAAAGAGCTGGGAAAATGACTCCCTTTTTTGTTCCCAGCGTCTCTGCTGTTAACCTTGAAAGAGCTGCAAATGAATGTTATCCCTGCTGGCTGGAGCCTGGCACTGGTTCACGCCCCCACATCTCCACGGACCAGGCTCCCTCCTGGAAAAACCTCTGCCGACAAACAGCTTGTTGCTTTTGTCTTATCTCTGTAAGCCCCCTCCCCTGCTGGTCCCCATTCATGCTGCATATGAATTAGCAAATCAATGAAGCCAAAAGATTGTAAGGTGGGATGTCCAGCAAATGGACAATGAGAGTGTTCCGCCTCAGTTTCCCCTTTAGCATTGTAAGCCTATGAAAGGGGAGAGAAGCTGCAGCTCCAGGAGCTCAGTGAATGAGGCTGTCACCCCCGAAGCTCCTGGCTGAATAAAAAGCCACTTCCTTCCTCAATTAGGTGTTCAAAAGGTTTGTTCCCTGCCGCTCCTGCTTCACCTGGACCAGGACTCCATTCATTTATTTCCTGTCTCTTGTATGTTCCCACTCAAACAGAGGGGGTTGAATTTCTCTACTGAAAACTTACCATTTTTTTCCTTGTAATTAGTAAATATCATGGAAGAGAGACTTGGAAACCTATTTCTCCTCAAACTTTCTCCCACTAATTTTAACATCCATTTTGTCCACAACAATTATGGTGTTTGTCCAATGATTTTGTGTTTTTCTCATTTCTTCTACATTTGTTAATCCAAATCCTTCCATTAAACCTGCACATACATTCTCCCCAGTGTTTAGGTGATTTCTTTTTTCTTTTTTTCTTTTTTTTTTTTTTTTGAGACAGAGTCTTGCTCTGTTGCCCAGGCTGGAGTGAAGTGGCGTGATCTCGGCTCACTGCAACCTCTGCCTCCTGGGTTCAAGAGATTCTTCTGCCTCAGCCTCCCCAGTAGCTGGGACTACAGGTGCCCGCCATGTTTAGGTGTTTCTAAGCTCACGTAGAATTGACATTTTGATGTTCATTGTATTTATCACAGTTTGAAATAATTCTGTTTTTCCATCTAACTGATATGGATCAGATCTGTCCCAATTTATCAGTCAAGCCCCTTAAGCAACAGTGCATTGTTGGCTGCTAGACTGGCTTAGCAGAATTCCATAGATTCAGCCAATAAGAATACAATGAGCCCAAATGTATACAGTTTATTACTAACACAGGCAGCAGAACAAGAGCAGCATGACGTCCCTAATCCCACAGGATGACACTGAATTGGAGAGGTCAGATGACAAATGACACAAGCAATGGGTCACTCTGGTGTGCAGAAACCAACTCCAAATTATAGCCAAGCAGTTTATGCTACGGCTCTACTGAAGTGGGCTGTGTGTGTGTGTGTGTGTGTGTGTGTGTGTGTGTGTGTGTGATGGTACAAAGCTCTATGTTTCACTGGAGCCAGGGAGGCATATGAGAAGCTACTTCATGGCACCCTCCCACAAGATAAGGAGGCAGATGAGAAATGAGTTGTGACAATGTATCACAATATTTCTTCTCTTGCCATGTTCCAGAGAGATCACAGGGCACTCCTCCAAAACTTGAGTCAGACCATGGTTGAACCTTGGCTGTGTGACATATGTGAAGGTGTTGAAGGTCACCAGGGCACCACAGCAGAACCATTAATTCCTCTACACTCACAACTAGAATGAAAGTTCCATGAGCCTAATGTCTGTACCTGGCTTGCTATATTGACAGTACCTAGAATAGTGTCTGGCACATACCAGATGCTCAGTAAATATTTGATCTAGGAATCAATGAATGAATGGGGGTTTTAGTGTCTGCTCTTATGAGGTGAGAAAGAAATGTCTGCTATTCCTCTCCCAACCTCAAGATGGAATCCATGTCCTTCTCTTTCCTGATTCTTAATCTCTAATGATTTACTTCCATCAACTGCTATTCAACTTACTTGCACTACTAAATCAGATTGAACAAATGACATTTCTAAGATATTTCCTTTTGTTATTTTTTTTTTTTTTAAGGCAAGGTCTCATCATGTTGGTCAGGCTGGTCTTGAACTCCCGACCTCAGGTGATCCACTCGCCTTGGCCTCCAAAATGCTTGGATTACAGGCGTGAGCCACCATGCCCAGCTCTAAGATATTTCTTTACTCCTCTTCCTTTTTCCTCACTGAATGCTTTTGGTGTTTGCTAGGACCAGTCTCTAGAAAAGTTGAATTGACTACATTAAAATGTTGGGTCACTGAATTTTCTGCTAGAGTAACGTGGTTCTCAACCCTGACTACACAATTAACTTTTCAAAAGAAATAAAAAACTTTTTCTCAGGCTCCACTGCCAGAGACTCTGATTGAATTACTTTCTTAGGGGGCCAGAATGTGGGTAATTGTTTTCTAACTCCCCAGGTGTTGTTATTTTACATCCAGCGCTGAGAACCACTGCATTAGATAAAGTTTAGGCTTGTAGCCTGCACCCAGTGTTTTTTGGTACACCTGCTCTTGAGACCTTAAACATAAAACAACATATTTCATTCCACAAAAGAAAGGGAAAAATCAAATGCGAATATCCCCAGGAGAGGAATTAGACTGACCTAAAGATAGTAGTGTTTGAGCCCATGGTTCCTAAATCAGATGATCTGAGTTGGAGTGCAGACTCTGCCACTTAACAACAAAGATGATTTTGGAAAACTAATTTCACTTCTCCAACAAGGGAAAGTATCTGTCAGTATGCCCGGAATGTAACAGGTCCTCAATATATTTTTGTTGACTCTGTATATGAATCTCTGAATTCCATCTGTAAATTGAGCGTAATAATGCCTGCCTACATCCTGGGGTTGCTGTGAGACTGAAAATAGATAATGAACACAAAGGCACTTTTTAAAAATAATGATGTTTTTATTTATTTATTTATTTATTTATTTATTTATTTATTTATTTATTTTAGAGACAGAGCCTCACTCTGTCACCCAGGCTGGAGTGTGGTGGTATGATCATGGCTTATTGTAGCCTCAAGAGATTTCTGGGTTCAAGTGATCCTCCCACCTCAGCCTCCTGAGTAGCTGGGACTACAGGTGTGCACCACCTCACCCAGCTAATATTTTAATTTTTCTTTTCTTTTTTTAAATTTTATTATATTTTATTTTTTTTAATTGTGCTTTAGGTTCTGGGGTACATGTGCAGATCCTGCAGGATTGTTGCATTGGTACATATGTGGCAAGGTTGTTTGCTGCCTCCATCCCCCCGTCATCTATATCTGACATTTCTTCCCATGTTATCCCTGCATCCCTAGCTCTACACCCCCTGATGTCCCTCCGCTAGCACCCCCAACAGACCCCAGTGTGTTATGCTTCCCTCCCTGTGTCCATGTGTCCTCATTGTTCAACATCCACCTATGAGTGAGAACATGTGGTGTTTGATTTTCTGTTTGTGTCAGTTTACTGAGAATGATGGTTTCCAGATTCATCCATGTCCCTACAAAGGACACAAACTCACCTTTTTTATGGCTGCATAGTATTCCATGGTGTATATGTGCCACTTTTTCCTTGTCCAGTCTATCATAGATGGGCATTTGGGTTGCTTCCAGGTCTTTGCTATTGTAAACAGTGCTGCAATGAACATTCGTGTGCACGTGTCCTTATAGTAGAACAATTTATAATCCTTGGGATATATACCCAGTAATTGGATTGCTGGGTCAAATGGAATTTCTATTTCTAGGTCCTTGAAGAATCACCACACTGTCTTCCACAATGGTTGAACTAATTTACACTCCCACCAACAGTGTAAAAGTGTTCCTATTTCTCCACATCCTCTCCAGCATCTGTTGTCTTCAGGTTTTTAATGATCCCCATTCTAACTGGCGTGAGACGGTATCTCAATGTGGTTTTGATTTGCATTTCTCTAAAGACCAGTGATGATGAGCATTTTTTCATATGTTTTTTGGCCTCATATATGTCTTCTTTTGAAAAGCATCTGTTGATACCCTTTGCCCACTTTTGAATGGGCTTGTTTTTTTCTTGTGAATCTGTTTTAGTTCTTTGTAGATTCTGGATATTAGCCCTTTGTCACATGGGTACATTGCAAAAATTTTTTCCCATTCTGTTGGTTAGCAGTTCACTCTAATGATTGTTTCTTTTGCTGTACAGAAGCTCTAGAGTTTAATTAGATCCCATTTGTCTATTTTGCTTTTGTTGCCAATGCTTTTGGTGTTTTAGTCATGAAGTCCTTGCCTATGCCTATGTTCTGAATGGTTTTACCTAGGTTTTCTTCTAGGGTTTTTATGGTGTTCGGTCTTATGTTTAAGTCTTTCATCCATCTGGAGTTAATTTTAGTGTAAGGTGTCAAGAAGAGGTCCAATTTCTGCTTTCTGCACATGCCTAGCCAGTTTTCCCAACACCATTTATTAAACAGGGAATCCTTTCCCCATTGCTTGTTTTTGTCATGTCTGTCAAAGATCAGATGGTTGTAGATGTGTGGCTTTGCCTCCGAGGCCTCTGTTCTGTTCCATTGGTCTATACCTCTGTTTTGGTATCGGTATCGTGCTATTTTGATTACTATAGCCTTGTAGTATAGTTTGAAGTCAGGAAGTGTGATGCCTACAGCTTTGTTCTTTTTGCTTAGGATTATCTTGGCTATGCAGGCTCTCTTTTGGTTTCCTATGAAGTTTAAGGTGTTTTTTTCCAGATCTGTGAAGACGGTCATTGGTAGCTTGATGGGGATAGCATTGAATCTGTAAATTACTTTGGGCAGTATGGCCATTTTCATAATATTGATTCATCCTAACCATGAGCATGGAATGTTTTTCCATCTGTTTGTGTCATCTCTTATTTTGTTGAGCAGTGGTTTGTAGTTCTCCTTGAAGAGGTCCTTTACATCCTTTGTTAGTTGTATTCCTAGGTATTTTATTCTCTTTGTAGCAATTGTGAATGGCAGTTTGTTCTTGATTTGGCTCTCTGTTATTGGTATATAGGAATGCTTGTGATTTCTGCACACTGATTTTGTATCCTGAGACTTTGCTGAAGTTGCTTATCAGTTTAAGGAGATTTTGGGCTGAGACGATGGGGTCTTCTAAATATACAATCATGTCATCTGCAAATAGAGACCATTTGACTTCCTCCTTTCCTAATTGAATACTCTTTATTTCTTTTTCTTTCCTGATTTCTCTGGCTAGAACTTCCAATACTATATTGAATAGGAGTGGTGTGAGAGGGCATCCTTGTCTAGTGCCAGATTTCAAAGGGAATGCTTCCAGTTTTTGCCCATTCAGTATAATATTGGTTGTGGGTTTGTCGTAAAGAGCTTTTATTATATTGAGATATCTTCCATCAATACCTAGTTTATTGAGAGGTTTTGGCATAAAGGGCTGTTAAATTTTGTCAAAGGCCTTCTCTGCTTCAATTGAGATAATCATGTGGTTTTTGTCATTGGTTCTGTTTATGTGGTGGATCACATTTATAGACTTGCGTATGTTGAACCAGTCTTGCATCCCTGAGATGAAGCCTACTTGATCGTGATGGATAAGCTTTTTGATGTGCCATTGCAACCGGTTTGCCAGTATTTTGTTGAAGATTTTTGCATCTATGTTCATCATGGATATTGGCCTGAAGTTTTCTTTTTTTGTTAAGTCTCTGCCTGATTTTGGTATCAGGATGATATTGGTCTCATAAAATGATTTGGGAAGAACTCTCTCTTTTTGGATTGTTTGGAATAGTTTCAGAAGGAATGGTACCAGCTCCTCTTTTTACATCTGGTAGAATTCGGCTGTGAATCCATCCGGACTTGGACTTTTTTTGGTTGGTAAGCTATTAATTGCTGCCTCAACTTCAGCCCGTGTTATTGGTCTATTCAGGGTTTCAACTTCTTTCTGGTTTAGTCTTGGGAGGGTGCAAATGTCCAGGAATTTACCCATTTCTTCCAGGTTTACTGGTTTATGTGCATAGAGTTGTTTGTAATAATCTCTGATGGTAGGTTGTATTTCTGTGGAATCAGTGGTGATATACCCTTTATCATTTTTTATTGCTTCTATTTGATTCTTCTCTCTTTTCTTTTTTATTAATCTGGCTAGTGGTCTATTTTGTTGATTTTTTCAAAAAACCAGTTCCTGGATTTACTGATTTTTTTAAGGTTTTTTTCGTGTCTCTATCTCCTTCAGTTCTGCTCTGATCTTAGTTATTTCTTGTCTTCTGCTAGCTTTTGAGGGTTTTTAAAATCTTGTTCCTCTAGCTCTTTCAATTTTGGCAATTGAGTGTTGATTTTAGATCTTTCCTTTAATTTTTATTTTCATAAAGACAGGGTCTCACTTTGTTTCCCAGGCTGATCTCAAATGCTTCAGCTTCAAACAATACTCCTGCTTTGGCCTCTCAAAGTGCTGGGATTACAATAGTGAGCCCCCACCCCCTGTCACGACTGCACTTTAAAATGCTCAGGTGTTGAACAACGAAAAGGATAAACATTATTTTTCTTTTTTTTTTTTTTTTTTTTTTTTTTTTTGAGACGGAGTTTCACTCTTGTTACCCAGGCTGGAGTGCAATGGCGCGATATCTCGGCTCACCGCAACCTCCGCCTCCTGGGTTCAGGCAATTCTCCTGCCTCAGCCTCCCGAGTAGCTGGGATTACAGGCACGTGCCACCATGCCCAGCTAATTTTTTGTATTTTTAGTAGAGACGGGGTTTCACCATGTTGACCAGGATGGTCTCGATCTCTCAACCTCGTGATCCACCCGCCTCGGCCTCCCAAAGTGCTGGGATTACAAGCTTGAGCCACCGCGCCCGGCCTAAACATTATTTTTCTTTTGTAGTATTGTTAAACATATATGTCACTTTTAAAAACTGTTTTAAAGAGCCTTCATGCCTGTCATCCTGTAGAGTGTCATGACAGCCCCGGGAAGTAAATTAGGCATCAAATTAACTGATGAGAAAACTGAGATAAGAGAGATTGTGTGATCTGCACAAGGTTGTTCAGCAAAACTAAGACTGGACCCCAGAACTGTTAAGTCAAAAGCAGTCATCCTCAGCCAGGCACAGTGGCTCATGCCTGTAATCCCAGCACTTTGGGAGGCTGAGGCAGGTGGATCGTTTTAGGTCAGGAGTTTGAGACCAGCCTGACCAACATGGTGAAACCCTATCACTACTAAAAATACAAAAATTAGCCAGGCATGGTGGCGTGCACCTGTAGTCTCAGCTACTCAGGAGGCTGAGGCAGGAGAATTGCTTGAACCCAGGAGGCAGAGGTTGCAGTGAGCCGAGACTGCAGCACTGCACTCCAGCCTGGGTGACAGAGTGACACTCCATCTCAAACATAAAATAAAATACAAAATAAAATAAACTATTTCAGTAACCATGCTGCTGGTACATTGAGCAAAAGAGAAAGAACCCTTCCCCATTTCACCATCATTGCCTTAGTTTCTTACCATGTGACAGTTTTCTAATTTCAACAGTAAAATAATGCAGTGAAAATGACAACACTAAAGACTAATAACCACAAGATGGCAGAGTTTACCATTTCATTTTTTTCTTGTTTATATCATTTATTCATTCACTCATTCAAGAATTATTTCTTGAGTGTCTACTATGTGTCTAGTGCTTTTCCAAGAGTCCAGAGGATTACAAACGAGGTTTACATGTGATATAGTTCCTGCTTTTGATGAGCTTGTGGTGGGGGGAGTCTGTGGGAAAGACATACCTGAGAACATTTAAATCAAAATACATGGTAATGTATGATTAAAGGCCAAATGCAGAGTGCTGTATGACTTTGCAATGAGCCAGAGAGGTCTGTATGGAGGAGGTGAGAACTGAGCTAGGGCTTGAGGGATGAATAAAATAGATCTATTGAGGAAAAAAGAATAAATACCCGGCAAAGGAACCAGTGTGGGCTATGCCAGTTAGGTAGAAATGAGCAAGACACAGTCCCAGGTTAGTGACGTGACTAAACTGATTATAATAAACAGATATTGGGTAAACAAGAATGATATAAATTAGATTTCCATTTATTTTGCTAGGATGATGCCCACCATGAAAGCTAAACTTATCTATTAGGTCTGCCACTAACTTATTGCCTTTGGGCAGGCAATGTGACTGATTCAGCTTCAGGGTCCTCCTTTGTAAAATGTGCAGGTTGAACAAGGTGACCTCTAATATCTCTTCCAGATCTTAGAAGGAAATAAGGAGGGAGGGAAGGAAGGAAGGAAGGAAGGAAGGAAGGAAGGAAGGAAGGAAGGAAGGAAAGGAGGGAGGGAGGGAGGAAAAGAGGAAAAGAGAGGAGAGGGAAAAGCTGGTTCTAAGTTCCCTAGCAATTACTCTATGGCCTTTGACATAGTTCAGTTGCAAAAAAGAACAGTGGTAGTCTAGTATGGCGGTTAGAACTTGGACTCTGCTATTAGCTAGCCTCAGTTCAAACCTTGGATCAGTCACTTCATAGCTGTTTAACAATAGGCAAGCTAGCTTAGTCTCTGTAAGTTTCACTAATTCATTCACCAAATATGCATGTAACACCTTACTGTATTAGTCAGGGTACACCAGAAAAACCGAAACAATAAGATATATTTATATCTGTATATGTATTAATAGAAAGAAAGAGATACTTAATTGTAAAAATTGGCTCACACAGTTATAGAGGTCAAAGAGTCCCATGATTAGCTTTCTGCAAGCTAAAGAATCAGAAAGCCAGTAGGGTAGTGCAGTCTAAGTCTGAGGCCTGAGAACCAAGGGTCTCTGATATCTGACGGAAGAAGATAGATGTCCCAGCTCAAGAAAGTGAATTGACTCTTCCTCCAAATTCTGGCCCTCAGTAAATTGTATGATGGCCACCCACATTAATGAGGATAACCTTCGTTTTACACTCTACCAATTCAAATGCTAATCTCTTCTGGAAACACCCTCACAGGCATACCCTAAAATAATGTTTTACCTGCTCTCTGGGCGTCCCTTAAGCTAATCAAATTGACACATAAAATTAACCATCAGACTTACAATATGCTAAGCCCTATGTTAGTCATTGGGAATAGAGAGATTAAACAAGACAGTCAAGATCCCTACCCTGGAACTATAGTTTTGTAGAGAAGATGGCCCAAACCCAGAATATCAAACAGCCTGTTACAGCATGCTGAGAGGAAATAAAACTCCCTCATGATGCATGATTGCGATTGAGTCTTCCTGTAATCTTGAGAAACAAAGGGAACTTTCAGGGAGGCAAGAAAGGCTACAGAAGAAGGTTGCAGTCAACCTTCTGAGAATTACAATGTATTATTTACTTAACGTGCTAGCAAGGTCATCTGGAATGCAAAAACAATGAACTAGGCCCCAAAGGATTGGCTTTCTAAACAGTAAACCTCTAAAGGTACCAATATAAAATTTATTCTTTGCCAGTGGGGAAAAAATATTTTAAAAAATTAATCTATCCTTTTTGGACTTTTGTGTCCTGATTCTCCAAAACTGATCACCTTGAGGACACCGAATTAATTATGCATGTCCTTTGTTTGAAGGATTTTTATTTTATTTTATTTTATTTTATTTTTTTTGACATAGAGTCTCTCTCTATCACCCAGGCTGGAGTGCGGTGGCGGGATCTCAGCTCACTGCAACCTCCGCCTCCCAGGTTCAAGCAATTTTCCCTGCCTCAGCCTCCAGAGTAGCTGCGATTACAGGTGCCCGCCACCATGTCCGGCTAATTTTTGTATTTTTTAGTAGAGACGGGGGTTTCACCTTGTTGGCCAGGCTGGTCTTGAACTTCTGACCTCAGGTGATCCGCCAGCCTGGGCCTCCCAAAGTACTGGGATTACAGGTGTGAGCCACCGCACCCGGCCTGATTGAAGGATTTAGATAACAGCCCATTTTTCTCTACTCAAATGTTATCTGATGTGTTAGCTGATGATAAACCATTGCTGCTCCTTTAGATAGATTCTTTTTTTTTTTTTTTTTTTTTTTCAGAGGTAGGGTCTTGATCTGTCCCCCAGGCTGGAGTGCAGTTACACAACCATGGCTCACCATAGCCTTTGCTTCCTGGGCACAAGCAATCCTCCTCCACCTCAGCCTTCCAGGTAGCTAGGCCTACAGGTGCATACCTCCATACCCAGCTAATTTTTAAATTTTTTTTGTAGAGACAATGTCTCACTCTGTTGCCTAGGCCGGTCTCAAACTCCTGGCTCAAGCTATCCTGCTGCCTTGGCCTCCCGAAGCACTGGGATTACAGGCGTGAGTCACCATACCAGGCACCAGATTTATTTTTTTAAAAAGATATTTAGTCGGCCGGGCGCGGTGGCTCAAGCCTGTAATCCCAGCACTTTGGGAGACCGAGGCGGGTGGATCACGAGGTCAAGAGATCGAGACCATCCTGGTCAACATGGTGAAACCCCGTCTCTACTAAAAATACGAAAAATTAGCTGGGCATGGTGGCGCATGCCTGTAGTCCCAGCTACTCAGGAGGCTGAGGCAGGAGAATTGCCTGAACCCAGGAGGCGGAGGTTGCGGTGAGCCGAGATCGCGCCATTGCACTCCAGCCTGGGTAACAAGAGCGAAACTCCGTCTCAAAAAAAAAAAAAAAAAAAAAAAAGATATTTAGTCTTTGGCTAGAATCACAGAGGGAGCAAAAATAAAAATAGAAAATAGATATTTGGATAGGAAAGCCTTCATGATCCAAGGGATTAAATCTCAAATGGTGGAATCTGAGAAATTAAGACATGCAATGCAGGAAATTCGTTCAGTAATGCCCATTGCCCTGTGTGTTTTAATTCAGGCAGTGGTTAGGAGCAGGTGTTTGAAATCAGGTAAGTGAGCTTTTGAATCCAATTGCAAATCCTAGCTCTGCAACATACTGGCAGGGTGATCAAGGTAAATTAATTCAGTTTCCTCAACTGTAAAACAGTGATAAGAAGGACCTGTCTTACAAGGTTGTTATGAAGATTAAATGTGATAACATATAGCCATTCAAGAAGAGCCTGGCATAATTTTTAAGTGCTCACGTACTTTTATTATTTAATCACATTTGGTGATTAAATAGAGCTGGCTGTTGTCTCTCCTGAAACCATGGAGGGCTTCTCCCAAAGAGCCCTGGGGCATTTGTAGTCTCCGCTCTGTTTGCATTTTGACCTAGAATGAAAAGAGCTGCAATGAACAGGAGCCCAGACTTCTGGCCATTGGTCCCATGTAACTGGTAACAGCCACTGCAGGACATAAAGGGGAAAACTTGGAAAGACAGATTAAACCCTTACCTTCCCTCCCCCAAATAAAAAATGAAAGCACAGCCAGGCACAGTGACTGATGCTGTAATCCCAGTACTTTGGGAGGCCAAGGCAGGTGGATCACAAGGTCAGGAGTTCAAGACCAGCCTGGCCGACATGGCGAAATTCTATCTCGAATTTTTAAAAATACAAAAATTAGCTGGATGTGGTGGTAGACGCCTATAGTCTCAGCTACTCAGGAGGCTGAGGAAGGAGAATTGCTTGAAACCAGGAGACAGAGGTTGCAGTGAGCCGAGATGGCGCCACTGCACTCCAGCCTGGGTGACAGAGCAAGACTCTGTCTAGGAAAAAAAAAGTAATGATAATAAAATAAATAAAAGCACAGTTAAGCATAATCCTGCCCAGACTTCTGCTGGGAGAAAATTTGTACACTACATACTTTTCTATCTAAGCTGCCAGGTCAATTAGCATCCCGAGTGTTTACAGTAAGTAGCAGGAAGCTGGAAGCTTTATTTCCCACCTACCCACTCCCCATCAACTACCCTGATGCCTCAGACGCTTTCCCTTTCCAGCAAACTGAGTGAGTGAGTGCACTTCACAAGAGCGCTCTCTCTCCTCTTTTTAGACTCCCTCGGTCTACTCCCAGAAACCTCTGGTGATTCCTGCTTTCTACTTTAGAGCCTCCAGATTTTTCCCAGGTCCTTTCTCTCTATAAAAATGTGCCTGTCCCATTCCCTCAAGACCTTACTGTTTACTAGACGTCAGTGGTATAATTCGGGGTCAAAGCACACGAACATTTTGTTTATTTTGTTTCCCACCAGTTCCAGATGCAAATTTCAAATAATACATTATGAAGGATATTAAATCAACAAATATTTCTGAGAGCCTAATATGTACTCAGCATTGTGCTAGATCTTATAGCACTGGGCTAAGGAGCAAATGAATTGGCAGAGTGGGTCCATCCAGCTTTGTTACCAGCATCAGCAACCAGGAATGTGCTCTGGACAAAAATAGGTGGAACGTTAGTATAAACTTTCTGGAAGGCAATCTCGCCAGATGTAGCAAAAGCTTTAAAAATGTATGTAATCTTTGACCCAATAATTTTACTCCAAAGAATTTATACTAAGGAAGTAATCAGGGATATATATAAATATGTGTGTACAATGATATGTATTGCAGCAGTATTTATAATACCAAAAATTTGAAAAAACCTAAATATTCAAAATAGGGGCTTGGGTAAATCATTAATTCTGCATCCATATGATAGAATACTATATGTACATTAAAGTTATATTAATAAATGATTCTTTTTTATCCAGCCTGGCTCAAAATAAATGATTCTTTAAAGATAAGAAAAAAATGTATTGCTGAGTATGAAAATGTTTGTTATAATTTTATGCATAGAAAAAAGACTGTTACTCCTAGAACTACGGTAAAACAAAATAAAAAGAAAAAAGACTGAAAGCTGTGTCTGGTGGCTCACCACTGTCATCCCAGCACTTTGGGAAGTTGAGGCAGGAGCTGGCATTCATGATCAGCCTGGGCAACGTAGCAAAACCTCATCTCTATTAAAAAGAAAATCAGCTAAGTGTCGTAGAATATGCCTATATTCCCAGCTACTGGGGAGGCTGAGTCAGGAGAACCACAGGAGTTTGAGGCTGCAGTTGAGCTATGATCAAACCAGTGCACTCCAACCTGGGCAACAGAGAGAGATTATGTGGCTAAAAACAAAGCAATGAAAACCACTCTAAATATTGAAAAATAATGGTTATCTCAGATTGTTAGGGTTATCAATAAACTTTTGGGCGCTATATGTTCTAAATTTTCCATAAGAAACATTCTTTTTTAATTGGAAAAACAATGGAACTTGTCTGTTTTTAAAATGTAATATTCCCAGCCCGGCACAGGGGCTCACATCTGTAATCCCAGCACTTTGGGAAGTTGAGGCAGCCAGATCACCTGAGGTCAGGAGTTTGAGACCACCTTGGCCAACATGGTAAAACCCCGTCTCTACTAAAAATACAAAAAAAAAAAAAGGTAGCCTGGCATGGTAGTGCACACCTGTAGTCCCAGCCACTAGGGAGGCAGAGACAGGAGAATCCTTTGAGCCCAGGAGGTGGAGGTTGCAGTGAGCTGAGATGGTGCCATTGCACTCCAGCCTGGACTATAGAGTGAGATTCTGTGTCCAAAATAAAATAAAATAAAATAAGATAAAATAAAATGTAATATTCCCTAAGACTGTTTGTCCTCCTTGTAACATCGAAGATTAGCTATATTCCCAGGTTCTCCTACTGTCACCATTTACAGTTTTGCATTTATAAATGTGTCTGACGTTTTTAATCCCTTTGCTTTCTGGTTAGCAGCTTCTCATACTATTATTTTTTGAACCAATTATAGATTCACAGAAGATTACAAGAAATGTATAAGTAAGTCCTGCACACCTTTTCCTCAGTAACCTCCAATATTAGCATCTAATACAACTATAGTGCAATGTCAAAAGCAAGAAATTGACATTGGTACAATCCACAGTGCTTTTTCAGATTTCACCAGTTCTACACGTATATATGTATGTGATGTGTGGGTGAATGTTTATTCTATATAATTTCTTCCATCACCACAGGATCCCTCATGTTACCATTCCATAACCACACCTCCCTCCCTCACTCGCTCTCAGCTTCCTTAATTCCTAACAACAACTAATCAGTCTTTCATCTCTATAATTTTGTCATTTCAAGAAGATTACATAAATGGAATCATACAGTATGTCACCTTTGGGGATTAGCCTTTTTCACTCAGCATAACATAGTCTGGAGATTCATTCATGTTGTCATGTGTATCAATAATTCATTCCTGTTTCTTACTGGGTAGTATACCAAGTTATGGATATATCACAGTTTGTTTAATCATTCATTCTTTGAAGGATGTCTGAGCTGTTTTATTTTTTGCTATTATAAAGGAAACTTCTATGGATAGTCATGTATATCTTACTATATATATGCATATATATACATATATATGTGCATATATATATATATATATATATATTTTTTTTTTTTTTTTTTAGACAGAGTCTCACTCTGTCGCCCAGGCCAGAGTGCAGTGGTGCGATCTCAGCTCACTGCAACCTCTGCCTCCCGGGTTCAAGCATTTCTCCTGCCTCAGCCTTCTGAATAGCTGGGATTACACGTGCGCGACAACACACCCGGCTAATTTTTGTATTTTTAGTAGAGACAGGGTTTCGCCATGTTGCCCCCGGCTGTTCTCGAACTCCTGACCGCAAGTGATCTGCCTGCCTTGGCCTCCCAAAGTGCTGGGATTACAGGCGTGAGCCACTGCACCCAGCCTCATCTTACTATTTTTTTAAAATCTTCAATTTATGTCTCCTGAGATTCCAAGAAACACTCCTCCTCCTATATACAAGAACTTGTTGAACAAATCCATATTTATCTTACCCATACTGACACAATTTTATGAGAAACAATCTAGATTAAGAAAAAAACATGGAGTTATACTATATTTTCTTTATCTTTGCCCCTCAACTATGAACTGAGGGATAGGGTCCATGACTGGATTTTCTGTACACCTAGGGCAAGGCATGGGCATAGCAGGTATACATAGTAAGTATTTTTAAAATGTTAGGATCTCTAGGAGTGGGTGAGGTATGGGGATAGATGTTTTATAACAAGCTCCATAGATTATAATGTGCAGTCAGAGTTAATTTAGCTGAATAAACAAATTGAAAAAGAGAAAGAAGAAAAGCTCACTATAGGAGAGGGCAGACACAGGGCAGGGAATATAGATGTCTTATTATCTTTTTTTTACCTAAGATAGAGAATTTTTTGACCACATTACCCTCTAGACTGCATGGTAGGGAATCAGAGATTTCCAATTCTGTGTTTGAGAAGTGCTATTATTAAATCCCTATGGCTGACTTAAATAAAGAAAAGGCAGCTTTCATCTGCTCTGTAGGGTTTTACCTATTTGAAAAACTGCCCCATACATCTTTTCAGCCCCAGTCACCCTCCAGGGTTTTACGGAAAAGGCAATTGGTGATATGAATTACTTGCTTGTTTTGATGACATAATTATATTTGGTGGAGCTTTAGAGGAGAGGAACAATTGCTCCTCATATTAATGGATCACCTGGGAAACACAACCTAAAATTGTCCCTTGACAAATGCCAGTTCTGTAAGACCTCATTAAAATACGTTGAGTAGATATTTTTTAAAATCAGTTAAAACAAGCTTTGGAATGAAAATTAATAAGTTGGATATATAAAATCACAGCAGGGGCTGGGCATACACCCTGGAAATATCACTGAATTGTCAGGGCTCAACATTTAAAGAGATTTGGGAGGTTCAGCAGATACTACAGCAGCTGTTTGAAGGGCTGTTCAAAGATTGCAAAGCTCATCAATGAGTTGACTCAGGATGGTCAGGTCAGAATTGGAGCACACATGAGAAAGGGCTGTGGAGTTGAAGAGGAAGGAAAAGGCATGAAAATGCCAAGGTCTGGCAGTAAGGAAGAGTACTTGGGGCTCAACTATGCGGCATATCAAAACAAAGCTGCTCCTGCTGGAGGACCCACCAGAAAGCAAACTAACAAATGAAGGAGTTTTCACCGGGGCAAACTTCTCTCATGTGCCCCTCCTCTTACTTGAACCTTTTGGAGACTGTCAAGCTGTTTGGCTCAGGGTTCTGTTTTAGTATATGCTGTCCACTGCCTCCAAGCCCTTTGACAAATGCATGCCAATTTTGATGACTTGGAAGCAGTGCTGTGTCATAAAAATACAGAGGAGAAAATAACCACTGATATTTACCACTAGAATAGGTCAGCTGGTGAGACTTGGAATCCAGTGCAAAAACTGGAGTTTGTAGCACAAAAGCAGACAAGTACAAAAACATCCTCAGGTGCGTGGTGCCTTGGAAGGCAGGGATGTTTATTTCAGTCTCCTGCTGCCCTACTGAGAGGGTCAAGTTGAAATCTCATGTTGGAACATAAAAAGGCTGTGACACGGAGGTCTTTTGTTGTCCCCCAACCCGAGAAGTGAGGTAAGAACTAATAGGATTCAGCCGGGCGCGGTGGCTCAAGCCTGTAATCCCAGCACTTTGGGAGGCTGAGGCGGGTGGATCACAAGGTCGAGAGATCGAGACCATCCTGGTCAACATGGTGAAACCCTGTCTCTACTAAAAATACAAAAAATTAGCTGGGCATGGTGGCGCGTGCCTGTAATCCCAGCTACTCAGGAGGCTGAGGCAGGAGAATTGCCTGAACCCGGGAGGCAGAGGTTGCGGTGAGCCGAGATCGTGCCATTGCACTCCAGCCTGGGTAACAAGAGCGAAACTCCGTCTCAAAAAAAAAAAAAAAAAAAAAAAAAAAAAAAAAAGAACTAATAGGATTCATGTATGCGCCTTGGGACAGCATCTCCCCTTTGAAGATTTTAAGAGGGATCAAATGAATCCTGGCAGCCCAGGTTCTGACAACCATATTTGACATCACTTAAATAGTTGGAAAATCTAGTCATGTTGCCAAAAGCAGGATTGGTGATAGTAAGGGAAGAAGTACAGGGTTGCTGTGTCGACACAGTGCCTGTGAGCCCTCAATGGTAACTGTGAGTACGACCCTGAAGAAGAGGCCAGAAAGTTCTTCGACAGGTCATGTTTAAGCCTCCCATCTATCAGGAACACCACAAATGAGCAGGCAAGATTAGCCTCAGAGAGGATGGGAGTGGGCAAAGGCAATGACAAGGCAAAGGATTTGCAGAAAGAGACATCTAGGGCATGTGGTTCATACTGGCATGCCAAAATTTGTGGGGGAAGGATTTGATCTTCTGCTCACATCTGGATCAAAGAAGGCACTATCCTCTCTGTACTCATCTGGAGGTTGATGGAAGGAAACAGAAAGTCAGTCTTCCCTTGTAGGAACTCCAGGTTTTTCTCCCCAGGCAATTTGTAACATAGTTGAGGCTTTAGACTCGTGTAGACATGAATTCAAATCCTGGTTTTCATCCCTTATTAGCTGTGTGAGCCTGAACAATTTAATTCACTTCTCTGAATCTTAGTATTCCCAACTGTAAAATGAGGATGATAATACAGAGAGTCATTGTGCAGTTTCAATGAAATAGTATTTATTGATGCCTGACACCTATTAAGCACTCAATAGATTGTTCTTATCACTACGATTTGTGTTGATAACCATAAATTTTCATCTGGAAGAAGATAGTTTCAGATAGTAAAGAAAACATAAGCTTTGAAGCCAGGAAGACTCAACATTGCATCCTGGCTGTACCCCTAATTATCTATGCTAGCTTGGGCAAGCCAGTGTCCCTATCTATAACATGGCACACAAATGACCATCACTATTTACCTCATAGGTAGTGACAGATCCAAGTTTTGTGGGGCAGAAGTTTGTATCATATGGGTTAAATAAGTTTCCTTTTATTTTTTTAGTTTTTATTTATTTATTTATTTATTTATTGAGATGGAGTCTCAGCCTCCTGAGTAGCCGGGTTTACAGGCACCTGCCACCATGCCCAGCTAATTTTTTGTATTTTTAGTAGAGACAGTGTTTTACCATGTTGGCCAGGATGGTCTCAATCTCTTCACCTCGTGATCTGCCTGCCTCAGCCTCCCAAAGTGCTGGGATTACAAGTGTGAGCCACTTTACCCGGCCAAGTTTCTTTTCAAAGAATAAAATTAGGCAAAACCCTGAACATTTACTTCAAGTGAGAAAACAAATCACAAGAAACTTCAAGTTTAAAAAAAAAAAAAAGAAACTTCAAGTTATAAAACTGGCAAATACCACAAACATCACAAAATCAGGAAAAATAACCTAATATTTTCATTATATTAGCTGATACACCTCTATGCTACCTTTTTTCCTGTATTTTTGTCTGCATATCTTTTGATTACCTCTTCATTCAATACTACTTTTGTAATGCAATTTCTATGGAGAGACTAGGAAAACAATCTAGTTTTTCCCAAGTGTTTACAAAAGCCTCTTTCAGCATGGCAACCCATTACTGGTTAATGTGATATAAAGTTCTGGATTGTTGTCATATTTAAGAAAATCTCTGTCAAACCTCTACTTTTTTTTTGTATACAAGCTGTAAGATTTTAGGATATGCCGAGTCTTTTATATAATGACTAATACTTTAAAAGCTTTGAATTGGCTACTTTAAAAGTATTACCTCAAGTCATTACTACACTGATATAGCCAGCAATAACAACTATACACAGAGGTGACACCACACCACATAAATATATTCCACTAACCCCAAGTAAATATATCTGCAATTCAATTTCACTTCAGTCTTAAAATGCCTACATGTCTGTGGCCGGGCGCAGTGGCTCACACCTGTAATCCCAGCACTTTGGAAGGCTGAGGCAGGCACATCACGAGGTCAGGAGTTTGAGATCAGCCTGTCGAACATGGTGAAACTGCGTCTCTACTAAAATTACAAAAATTAACCAGGCATGGTAGCACGCACCTGAAATCCCAGCTACTCAGGAGGCTGAGGCAGGAGAATCGCTTGGACCCGGGAGGCAGAGGTTGCAGTGAGCTGAGATTGCGCCACTGCACTCCAGCCTGGGCAACAGAGTGAGACTCGTTTCAAAAAGAAATGTTATTCACATTACGAGAGATTATTAGCCCCAATAGAGAAATCAATTAAAAATTTTAAAAGCATAAGTAATTCAATAGAACCGTCAAAGAACATAAACAAGTCATTCACAGAGGAAGAAATACAAAAGGAAAAAAGTAAAAGAATCGGTAGCTACCTGGGAGGGTGAGGCCAGAAGACAATCTTGAGTCCAGGAGTTAAAGACCAGCCTGGTCAACATAGCAAGAAGCCTGTCTCCAAAAAAAAAAAAAAAAAAGTAAAAGAATTAACAAGGATTTAGGGCAGGCGTCCCCAAACTACGGCCCTCGGGCTGCATGCAGCCCCCTGAGGCCATTTATCCGGCCCCCCGCCGCACTTCAGGAAGGGGCACCTCTTTCACTGGTGGTCAGTGAGAGGAGCACAGTATGTGGCGGCCCTCCAACGGTCTGAGGGACAGTGAACTGGCCCCCTGTGTAAAAAGTTTGGGGACGCCTGATTTAGGGAATCCATGCCCTCTCATCTTGCTCTTGGGAATGTAAATTAGTTCAAGCTTTACAAAGCATGATTTGACAATATAAAAGTAACACTAACATTTATAAGAAGCTCACTACTTGCCAAGCACTCAGTGAAGTACTTTACATTGATTGACTCATCCAATCCTCACTTAACATTATTGATATTCAATGTCCATCATTTGTTGTTTTTCTTTTGTTTGTTTTGTTTTGTTTTGCTTTTTTGAGACAGAGATTTACTCTTGTTGACCAGGCTTGAGAGTAATGGCACGATCTCAGCTCACTGCAACCTCCGCCTCCCAGGCTTAAGCGATTCTTTTGCCTCAGCCTCCTGCGTAGCTGGGATTACAGGAGCCTGCCACCACGCCCAGCTAATTCTTTTGGTATTTTTAGAAGAAACTGGGTTTCACCATGTTGGTCAGGCTGGTCACGAACTCCTGACCTCAGGTGATCTGCCCATCTCGGCCTCCCAAAGCGCTGGTATTACAGCATGAGCCTCTGCGCCCCGCCCACAATTCATCATTTGTAATAATGAAAAACTCAGGGCTACTCTGGGCATACTACCTATAAGGTAGTCCTGCTCCACAAGGAGGAGTATTTAAACAAAGAAAAGAAAGAAGCAAGAAAGGAAGGGAGGGAGGGAAGGACGGAGGGAGGGGGGAAGGAAAGAAGGAAGGAAAGAAGGAAGGAAGGAAGGAAGGAAGGAAGGAAGGAAGGAAGGATCTCAAGACACGGGACGCTAAAAGGTTGGATTTTGGTTAAATAGAACATGTAATCTCTATACAATAGGATTAAAATGGTTTAATTTACTAATGTAGAAAGCTCTCTAAAATGTAGTAAGTTTTCTTTAAAGGCACGCGCCACCATGCCCAGCTAATTTTTTGTATTTTTAGTAGAGACGGGGTTTCACCATGTTGACCAGGATGGTCTCTATCTCTTGACCTTGTGATCCACCCACCTCGGCCTCCCAAAGTGCTGGGATTACAGGCGTGAGCCACCGCGCCCAGCCTTTTTTTTTTTTTTTTTTTTTTGTATTTTTAGTAGGGAAGGGGTTTCACCATGTTGGCCAGGCTGGTTTTGAACTCCTGACCTCAAGTGATCTGCCCACCTCAGCCTCCCAAAGTGCTAGGATTACAGGTGCAAGCTACTGTGCCCAACCAAAATTCTTAATAATTCTTGAATAGGGGGCCCAACACATTCATCCTGCACTCAGTCCTGAAAATTAAATAGCTGGTCCTGTCGGGACTATACCTTATGAGATAGCTACTATTATTAGTCTTGTTTTGCAGATGAGGAAGCTACAGTTGAAAGAGGCGAACTGATTTGTCCCAGGTCACACAGCTAGGAAGTGGCAGGATCAAATCTCAAAACCAAGCCTTTCCCATATCAGAGCAGGACCTCTTAATCACAAGACTAAGCTTCTTTAAAATATGCCTTGGGGCTGGGTATGGTGGCTCACGCCTGTAATTCCAGCACTTTGGAAGGCCAAGGTGGGTTGATCACCTGAGGTCGGGAGTTCAAGACCAGCCTGACCAACATGGAGAAACTCTGTCTCTAAAAAAAAAAGAAAGAAAGAAAGAAAAATATATATGCCTTGGAAAATTAAATCACTATGTTGCAACTCTAGTGAATTACCAATCTATATATTGAGCATCAAAGGCAGCTGTCATCACAAAGAGAGACAACCAGACATTATGTGTCTCCTGAGTGAAACACACAGCACAATCTATGAAGCAATTTTGCCTTTAAAAAAATGGCCAGGCACACTCATCTTTCAATTGGTCTCATGAGAAAAAAAAAAATGGCCAGGCACACTCATCTTTCAATTGGTCTCATGAGAAAAAAAAAAAATGGCCAGGCGCAGTGCCTCACCCCAGTAATCCCAGCACTTTGGGAGGCTAAGGTGGGTGGATCACTTGAGGTCAGGAGTTTGAGACCAGCCTGGCCAACACGGTGAAACCTTGTCTCTACTAAAAATACAAAAATTAGCCCAGCATGTTGGCTGACACCTATAATCCCAGCTACTTGGGAGGCTGAGGCAGGAGAATCACTTGAACCCTGAAGGCAGAGGTTGCAGTGAGCCGCGATCATGACATTGCAGTCCAGCCTGGGTATCAGAGCAAGACTCTATCTCAAAAAGAAAAAAAAAAGAACTTGGGCCAAGCTCTGTGGCTCACGCCTGTAATCCCAGAACTTTGGGAGGCCGAGGCGGGAGGATCCCTTGAGCCCAGGAGTTCGAGACCAGCCTAAGCAATATAGGGAGACCAGGGAGACTTCGTCTCTACAAAAAATAAAAATAAAAATAATAGGTGGACATGTTGGCTACTCAGGAGGCTGAGGCAGGAGGATTGCTTGAGCCCAGGAATTTGAGTCTGCAGTGAGCCATGATAGTGCCACTGTATTCCAGCATGGGCAGCAAAGTAGACCCTGTCTCAAAAAAACATTGGTCCTGAATCTAGCATAGCCTTGAGATTAAGCTTGGTGTTGCCAGATAAAATTCAGAATGCCCAGTGAAACTGAATTTCACATAAACTATAATACTTTTCCTTTTTCTTTTTTTTCTTTAGTTCAAGCATGTCCCATGCAATATTTAGTATGCCCCATACATTATATTTGGGACATGCTAATACTACAACAGCATTCATTGTTTATCTGAAATTAAATTTAACTAGAAGTCCTGCATTTTCTTCGCTAAATCTGGCAACCCTGCATTACTTTTTTATTTTTGTGTTTTTGAAACAGAGTCTCACTCTGTCACCAGAATGGAGTGCAGTGGCACGATCATAGACTGAAGTTAGTTCACTGTAGCCTCCACCTCTTGGGCTCAGGGAATCCTCCCACATCAGGCTCCCAAAGTGCTGGGATTGTAGGAGTGAGCCACCATCACACCCAGCCCAGCCCTACTTAAGATCCAGCTACCTGTTTATGAGGAACACAAAAAACAGAGAAACATATTGAAGGAACCAGGATGAAGCAATCAGCACCAGACTAGGTAAAAGTACAAGAAAACGAGGCTGGGTGCAGTGGCTCATTACTGCAATCCCAGCACTTTGGGATGCCGAAGCAGGAAGATCACTTCAAGCCAGGACTTCAAGACTACTCTGGGCAACAAAGTGCATTTCTACAAAAAAAATTTTTTTTTCCTTTTTTTTTTTTTTTTTTTTTTGAGACGGAGTTTCATTCTTGTTACCCAGGCTGGAGTGCAATGGCGCGATCTCAGCTCACCGCAACCTCCGCCTCCTGGGTTCAGGCAATTCTCCTGCCTCAGCCTCCTGAGTAGCTGGGATTACAGGAACGCGCCACGATGCCCAGCTAATTTTTTTTTGTATTTTTAGTAGAGACAGGGTTTCACCATGTTGACCAGGATGGTCTCGATCTCTTGACCTTGTGATCCACCCGCCTCGGCCTCCCAAAGTGCTGGGATTACAGGCTTGAGTCACCGCGCCCGGCTACAAAAAATTTTTAAAACACCTGGGCATAATGGCATGAGCCTGTAGTCCCAGCTACTTGGGAGGCTGAGGCAGGAGAATCACTTGAGCCCAGGAGTTTGAAGCTGAAGTGAGCTATGATTGAATCACTGCACTCCAGACTGGGTGACAGCATGAAACCCTGTCTCTAAAACAAACAAAAAAGACAAACCACCAGATTTCTTCAATAAAGAAATGTCAAGGGGAAAAAGAGAGAGAAGAAACCTATAGACAACAGAGACTAAGAGACACAAAAACAATCACAATGTGAAGACTATTTGGATTCTGATTCAGACTATTAAAAATCACATTTGTGATATAGGTAATTTGAACACAGTTTGATTATATTAAGGAATGTTTTCGTTGTTCTAGTGGTATTATGAGTTTTTCTTAAGAACTCCTTATGTCTTATAAAGACATACAGAAATGTTTATGGATGAAATTCTATAAGATTATATAATGTCTAGGAGACACTTTTGAATAATCTAGAAAGGAATGAAATAGGGGTAAGATATAATTAGACTGGCTTTGAGTTGATGTTAAAGCTACATAAAAACTGAGTTCATTATGGGGTTTTTTTTCTACTTTTGTATATGTTTGAAATTACCCATAATACAAAAAGTTTTAAATAATGATTAACACAATGCAGGATGTATTGTAAACAATATAGGTTTGTTGGAGGGTAAACAGGTTTGTTAATTTAAAAAAAGAAAGCTCTGGTTGGGTGCATTGACTCACTCCTGTAATTCTAGGACTTCAGGAGGCTGAGGAGGGCAGATCACCTGAGGTCAGGAGTTTGAGACCAGCCCAGCCAACATGGTGAAACCCTGTAGCTATTAACAAAATAATTAGCCAGGCATGGTGGTGTGCACCAGTAATCCCAGCTACTCAGGAGGCTGAGGATAGAGAATCACTGAACCCAGGAGGTGGAGGTTGCAGTGAGCTGAGATGGCGCCACTACACTCCAGCCTGGGTGACAGAACAAGACTCTAACTATAAAATAATAACAAAAAAAAAACCCTCTCAGATGGCCATAAAATTTAAAAAAAAATTTATGAAATGAAATTACAAGCATGAATATGCCTGAACATGGAAATGAGATTCATTTAAAGATTACACTACACACAAATGGAAACAATAATAAATTTGTTCAGGCAAGGGAATTTGTTTACTGAACATGAACAGTTGAGAAATTCTGGGCAGAAGAGGTACATATATTATAGGTACTTTATTAAGGTAATCACAGAAAACATTTTTAACCCTCCAAAAAGATGTTATGCAGAAAATCCACCATAAATGTCCTTTAATATTTTTTATTCCAGTGAACTCTAGTGGAAAGATGTGTTAATTTCCTAAAAGCCTTTGGGCAGATTTGAGTGTTCACATGCAAGTGAATCATTAATTACTGGAAATTAATGACCTCTCATGTTGAAAAATGCATTCACTTGATAGAAGTGCCTTACCCAAAATGCAAAGTCATCAGTTTTTAATGTATTCTTGCCTTGCCTGCTGTGTACATGAAGGCAACCAAATTCAAAGCAACCCTCCCACACAAGGTGTAGCTTATTGTGTTTAAGGAAGTGTTTAGTGCAGGTTAGTGAAAGAAGCTATTTTATGCTTAATATTCCATTATATGAATTTATCATAATGAATTCAAACATTCCCTTATTAATAGCTATTTCCCACTTTTGCTATTATAAACAATAATACCCAGTTTTGATTTTCTGCATATGGCTAGCTAGTTATCCCAGCACTATTTATTGAAAAGGGAGTCCTTTCCCCATTGCTTGTTTTTGTTGACTTTGTCAAAGATCAGATGGTTGTAGGCGTGCAGCATTATTTCTGGGCTCTCTATTCTGTTCCATTTGTCTGTGTGTCTGTTTTTGGACCAGTACCATGCTGTTTTTGGTCACTGTAGTCCTGTAATATCGTTTGAAGTCAGGTAACTTGGTGCCCCCAGATTTGTTCTTTTGCTTAGGATTGCCTTGGCTATTCAGGCTCTCTTTCGGTTCCATATGAATTTTTAAATTGTTTTTTCTAATCTGAAGAATGTCATTGGTAGTTTGGTAGGAATGACATTGAATCTGTAAATTTATTTTGGCAGTATGGCCATTTTTTTTTTTTTTTTTTTTTTTTGAGACGGAGTTTTGCTCTTGTTTACCCAGGCTGGAGTGCAATGGCGCAATCTCGGCTCACCGCAACCTCCGCCTCCTGGGTTCAGGCAATTCTCCTGCCTCAGCCTCCTGAGTAGCTGGGATTACAGGCACGCGCCACCATGCCCAGCTAATTTTTTGTATTTTTAATAGAGACGGGGTTTCACCTTGTTGACCAGGATGGTCTCGATCTCTTGACCTCGTGATCCACCCGCCTCGGCCTCCCAAAGTACTGGGATTACAGGCTTGAGCCACCGCGCCCGGCTCAGTATGGCCATTTTAACAACACTGATTCTTCCTATCTATGAGCATGGAATGTTTTTCCATTTGTTTGTGTCATCTCTGATGTCTCTGAGCAGTGTTTTTTAGTTCTCTTTGTAGAGATCTTTCAGCTCCCTGGTTAGCTGTATTCCTAGATAGTTCATTCTTTTGTGGCTATTGTGAATGAGATTGTGTTCCTGATTTGGCTCTCAGCTTGGATGTTGTTGGTGTATTGGAATGCTACTGATTTTTGTCCATTGACTTTGTATCTTGAAACTTTGCTCAAGTTATCAGATCAAGGAGCTTTTGAGCACAGACTACGGGGTTTTCTAGATGTAGAATCATATCATCCACAAACACGGATAGTTCGACTTCCTCTCTTCCTATTTGGATGTCCTTTATTTCTTTCTCTTGCCTGATTGCCCTGTCCAGAACTTCCAATACTATGTTGAATAGGCACAGTCAGAGAAGGCATCCTTGTCTTGTGCCAGTTTTCAAGAGGGGTTGCTTCCAGCTCCTGCCCATTCAGTATGATGTTGGCTGTGGGTCTGTCATGTATCGCTGTTATTATTATATGTTATTACATATATTATGTTATATGTAATCCCAGCACTTTGGGAGGCCAAGGCAGGTGGATCACCAGGTCAGAAGCTCCAGTCCAGCCTGACCAACATGGTGAAACACCATCTCTACTAAAAATACAAAAATTAGCTGGCTGTTGTGGCACGTGACTGTAATCCCAGCTACTCAGGAGGCTGAGGCAGAAAATTGCTTGAACCCGTGAGGCGGATGTTGCAGTGAGCTGAGATTGCGCCACTGCACTCCAGCCTGGGTGACAGAGCAACACTCCATCTCCCAGAAAAAAAAAAAAAATCAACTCAAGATGAATTAAAGACTTAAATGTAAAACCTAAAACTATAAAGACCCTGAAAGATAACCTAGAAAATGCTAAAATGCATAGGCACTGGCAAAGATTTCATGACAAAGATGCCAAAAGCAATTGCAACAAAAAATAAAAATTAACAAATGGGACCTAATTAACTAAAGGGCTTCTGCACAGCAAAAAAAAACTCTCAACAGAGTAAACAGACAACCTATGGAATGGGAGAAAATATTTTCAAACTATGCCTCCAACAAAGGTCTAATATTCAGAATCTATAAGGAACTTAAATGATTTTACAAGCAAAAACAACACCATTAAAAAGTGGGCAAAAGACAACCACGCTCTGTGTCTCCACCCAAATCTTATCTTGAATTGTAATTACCATGTGTCCAGGGAGAGATCTGGTGAAAAGTGACTGCATCATGAGGGCGGTTCCCCCATGTTGTTCTCATGATAGTGAGGGAGTTCTCACTAGAGCTGATGGTTTTAAGTGTGGCACTTCCTCACTCTTCCTCTCTCTTTCACTCTCTCTCCTGCCACCATGAGGAGAAGTGCCTTGCTTCCCCATCACCTTCCACTATGATTGTACGTTTCCTGAGGCTTCTTTAGTCATGCAGAACTGTGAGTCAGTCCTGGCTCGGTGGCTCACGCAACCTGGGTAATTTATAAAAGAAGGAGGTTTAACCAGGCTGCAGTACAGTGGCACAATCTCGGCTCACTGCAACATCTGCCTCCCAGGCTCAAGCAATTCTCCTGCCTCAGCCTCCTAAGTACCTGAGACTACGGCTGTGCACCACCATGCCTGGCTGATTTTTTTTATTTTTAGTAGAGATAGGGTTTCACCATCTTGGCCAGTTTGGTCTCAAACTCCTGACCTCAAGCGATCCTCCCACCTAGGCCTCCCAAAGTGCTGGGATTACAAGCATGAGCCACTGCACCCAGCTACATGTTCTCATTTATAAGTGGGAGTTAAACAACGAGAGCATATGGACACAAAGAAGGGAACAACAGACACCAAAGATTACTTGAGGATGGAGAGTGGGAGAAGGAGAAGATTTAAAAACTAACTATTGGGAACTATGCTTATTACCTGGGTGACAAAATAATGTGTATGCCAAACTCCCAAAACACAGTTTACCTTTAAAACAAACATACACATTTACCCCTTTACCTAAAATGAACGTTTAAAAAAAATACTACCGGCTCAATGCATTGCCTCACAACTGTGATCTAAGCACTCTGTGAGTCCAAGGCTGGAGGATTACTTGAGGCCAGAGCTCAAGACCAGCCAGGGCAACATAGCAAAACCTCGTCTCTATAGAAAGTTATCCAGGTGTGGTGGTGCATGCCTTTAGCCCCTACTACTTGGAAGGTTGAGGCAGAGGGATCGCTTGAGCCAGGAGTTTGAGGCTGCAGTGAGCCATAACTGCATCACTACACTCCAGCCTGGGTGTCAAAGTGAGACCCCATCTCTAAAAACAAAAATGCTCATCATCACTGGTCAATAGAGAAATGCAAATCAAACCACATTGAGATACCACTTCACGCCAGTTAGAATGGCGATCATTAAAAAATCTGGAGACAACAGATGCTGGAGAGGTTGTGGAGAAATAGGAACACTTTTACACTGTTGGTGGGAGTGTAAATTAGTTCAACCATTGTGGAAGACAATATGGCGATTTCTCAAGGACATAGAAATAGAAATTCTATTTGACCCAGCAATCCCCTTACTGGGTATATACCCAAAGGACTATAAATCGTTCTATCATAAAGACACATGTACACATATGTTCATTGTGACACTGTTTATGATAACAAAGACCTGGAAGCAACCCAAATGGCCATCAATGATAGACTGGACAAGGAAAATGTGGCACATATACACCATGGAATACTATGCAGCCATAAAAAATGATGAGTTTGTGTCCTTTGTAGGGACATGGATGAATCTGGAAACCATCATTCTCAGCAAAATCAAGCTAATGAACATATCCATCATCTCAAATAGGTACCCTTTTTTTCTAGGAGAAATATTTTACATTGCCTCTTTGTCACAGTCTGAATTTTGGGTGTTATTTCTGTCCTGCCTGGTTCCTTTTCGCAAGGACAGACTGGTTCTTTGCACTCTTTAAAAGCTATTTTTGGCCAGGCATGGTGGCTCATGCCTGTAATCCCAGCACTTTGGGAGGCTGAGGCTGGAGGATCACGAGGTCAAGAGATGGAGACTATCCTGGCCATGATGAAACCCTGTCTCTACTAAAAATACAAAAATCAGCTGGGCATGGTGGTGTGTGCCTGTAGTCCCAGCTACTCGGGAGGCTGAGGCAGGAGCATCGCTTGAACCCGGGAGGTGGAGGTTGCAGTGAGCCAAGATCGTGCCACTGCACTCCAGTTTGGTGACAGAGCGAGACTCTGTCTAAAAAAAAAAAAAAAAAGATATCTTTATTGGCGTATTTTCCTCTTTTTCGTTTTGTCCCTATAATTTTAAAGATCTCTTTATTTGCTGGTCTTCAAATTCAAAAGTAATAGGTGCTTTTTTATAATCAGTGAAACAATGCAATACAAAGATGTGTAAAGACAAAGCTAATCATCCCCACCTCAACCTTCTGATGTAATCAATATTAAGAGCTTGCTAAGTATTCTTCCACAACTCTCTTTGTTCATATGAACAGATCAAACCTATGTGCACGTTTGTTTCCACCAAAACATAATCATATCATATACAGTATTTTGCAATTCGTTTCACTTTATATGTATATATACATACATACACATATATTTTATATAATACATGAAATAAGCAGACTGTATTACTATAAATATAATGGAAATATTCTGCAGTCTTAAATTCTTTTCCAGTTCTAAAATTCATTTTTTCTTTTCTAGAAGGCCCACTGTCAGAAATAAATTTCGTTTTGGTATTTGTTTAGAAAACATACCATCATTATAATTATTGATAATAAAGTATTTAACGTCTTTCCTCCCATTTCACTGACAGCTACATGAAGTCAGGGTACTTATTTTGCTAACCACAAATCTCCGGATTTTAAGGTAGTGTTGCCAGAATAGCAACTCTCTACAGTATATTTGTTCATTGTTTCAGAGCTGCCTGAAACCTTCAGTCTACTTAAACTAGGTCACTGCCAACAATCAAATATATGTGCCTTTAGGAACTCAGGCCCAAGTAAGTCACCACTCAGTTTTATATGAATGGAACCTAGTAACGATACATTTTTAATAATTGTAAAAAATTGTGCTTTACAGTAAAAAGCCTTCTGCCACAAAAATGATTTCTTTTTTGAGATAAAAGTCTTGCTCTCTCTCCCAGGCTAGAGTGCAGTGGCACGATCTTGGCTAACTGCAACCTCTACCTCTTGGATTCAAGCGATTCTCCTACCTCAGCCTCCTGAGTGTCTGGGATCACAGGCACGTGCCACCACACCCCGCTAATTTTTGTATTTTTAGTAGAGACGAGTTGTCACCATGTTGATCAGGTTGGTCTCAAACTCCTGACCTCAAGTGATCTGCCCCCCATCCCCACCGCACAGTGCTGGGATTACAGGCATGAGCCAACCCCACTGGCCAAAAATGAATTTTAAAAGACAGATCTGTCGGGCACAGTGGCTCACGCCCGTAATCCCAGCACTGTGGGAGGCAGAGGCAGGCAGACCACCTGAGATCAAAAGTTTGAGACCAGCCTGGCCAACATGGCAAAATGCGGTCTGTACTAAAAACAAAAAATTAACCAGATGCGGTGGCATATGCCTGTAACCCCAGCCACTCAGGAGGCTGAGGCAGGAGAATCACTTGAACCTGGGAGGCAGAGGCTGCAGTGAGCCGAGATCACACCACTGCACTCCAGCCTGGGCAAAAAAAGCGAAACTCCGTCTCAAAAAAAAAGTCTGATCACATATTTAGTGGAAAGAGAGCTCTGCAGTCTTAATTAGGAGACCTGGGGACCGGGTGCAGTGGCTCACGCCTGTAATCCCAGCACTTTGGGAAGCCGAGGTGGGTGGTTCACCTGAGGTGATGAGATCAAGACGAGCCTGGCCAACATGGTGAAAACCCGTCTCAACTAAAAATACAAAAATTAGCCTGACGTGGTAGCGCACACCTATGGTTTCATCTACTCAGAAGGCTGAGGCAGAAGAATCACTTGAACCCGGGAGGCGGAAGTTGCAGTGAGCTGAGATTGGGCCATTGCACTCCAGGCTGGGCAACAAGAGCGAAACGCTGTTTCAAAAAAGAGGAGAAGGAGGAAAAAAGGAGACTTGAATTCCAGTCCCACCTCTGCCATTAATTTTCTTTTTTTTTTTTTTTTTTTAAGATGGGGGTTTCACCGTGATGGCCAGGCTGGTCTTGAACTCCTGATCTCAGGCGATCCACCCACCTCAGCCTCCCAAAGTGCTAGGATTACAAGCATGAGCCACCGCGCCCCGCCGTGCCATTAATTTTCTATGAAATAGGCACTACTGTAACATTTTTTGTACTTTACAAATTAGGGAACTGAGGCACAGCAAGATGAAGTAACTGTCCCAGCATATCAAAGGATGTGGCGAAGACAGGATTGGATTCCAGGCAGGGGGCTTCAGATCTCATTCCAATAATCATAGGGAATGCTTGATGTCATAATTCCATGACTATTTCAGTGGCTTGCATTTTTGTCTCAAGCCACTGAAAGTGTCTCAAGCCCAGGAGTACGGGGGGGGGGGGGGAACACCGTCTGGTCAATATGAGGGTTCAAGGACATAGGGGCACATCAGAGGAACCATCAAGAGATCTGATAACAAGCGACAAGGGAAGCAAGAATCTCTCACTCTCACAATTTCTAAGCCAGCAAGGTGAAGCGGAAGGTGTCAGCGAGTCGTATGCACGCCCTCCTCTCTGGTTGGGTACAGGCGAGCGTGCGGGTCACGCCAAGCGAACGCACGTCTGTGAACTCGGCGGGAGGCGGGGAAAAAGGGCACGCGGTGTGCGCGCAGCGTGCGCAGCAGCCCTTCTGACGCCTGCGCGGGCGGGCAAACGGACGGCTCCGCCCAGCCGCGGGCTCTTTTGCTCCACCCCGCTACCCCCGCCTTAGCGGCGCGCGCTTCCTCACCCTCCCCACCTTTAGCTATACCAACGAGAGGACACTGCCTACATCTAGAGCAGCCCGGCCAGGAGCGAACCCGAGGAAACCCGTGCGCGGCTGCGCTTTCCTGCCCCCAAGCCGTTCTAGACTCGGGTGAGTGGCGGGGCCTCGACCCCCACCCCAAGCACACCCCGACTCCCCCCCATCTCTCTGGGGAAGCCTGAGCCCCAGCCCGCTCCCAGCATGCTCCACGCGGGATGCTAGGGCAGGTGCAGCGGGAGGATTGTCCGCACTGGAGACAGAGACCCTTCTTCCTGGGGGCGCTCTCTTGATCCCTCAAAGGGATCTTGAGGTGACCATCCCTCTCACTTCTCTATTTTGTCTTCCTCCCTCTTCCGTACTTCACCCCAACTACCTTCACCCAAAAAGGTTAATCTAAGAACCACTGGGGTAGTTTCTGCTTCATTTGTGCTCGTGTGCAGTTTTAAGTTTCCCTCTGCACAAAGCACAAAATATCCTATCATATGCATCCCTAGTATTACATTTTTTTGCCTCACTGATGGGGAAAATATCTCCTTAGAATAATTTGTGCAAGTATATTTTTATTTAAAATGTGTAGACTTATTGGGTTTTCATCACAGATTTTGCAGCCAGGAGTAGGATCACCATCAGGAAGAATTCTGGCACATATGCCATAATTGAGCGAAGAGACGTATGTGAATCATATATTGGCCAGAAATAATGAAAACTGCGTGACATGAAATACAAAAATCCTATATAAATTAACTTGCCCAGGCTGGAGTACAGTGGCACAGTCTTGACTCACTGATACAAGTCTTGACTCACTGATACACTCACTGATACTGCCTCCCGGATACAAGCAATTCTCTGCCTTAGCCTTCTGGGTAGCTAGGATTACAGGCGCCTGCCACCATGCCCAGCTAATTCTTGTACTTTTAGTAGAGACGGGGTTTCGCCATGTTGGCCGGGCTGGTCTGGAATTCCAGACCTCCGGTGATCCCCCCACCTCGGCCTCCCAAAGTGTTGGGATTATAGGCATGAGCCACCGCACCCAGCCAATTCTATTATGCAGAGCTTGTTTTCGGTCATGTCTCTTACTTCTTGGAACTGTGTTTATTGACGTCTGTGAGTGACACAGGAAAGCCTTTCTGCCTTTTGCCCCACCCACCGCTCAGAAATTACTTCTGCCGAGCTGTTCCACACCTTGTCCTTCTTGTAGAGGTCAAAATCCCATTTTCTCTAGAAGAAAACCATAGGAATGGTTTCCTTGTAGCAATATGGTGCTGTTGCGTGCAAAACATCAGTGGTCAACAGATCCCACTTTTTTTTCCATTTGTATGAGAACAAGGATATTCAGTAATCCATTTATTAAACTCTAATATGGTAGAAGCACTATGACAATTGTTATTCTGCAATGAAAAAAAACCATTAAACTGATATCGAGAAATGTGGTTTCTAATCCACTTCTACCACTGTCCAGCTGTGTGACTGAGTCAGTTATTTAACCTCTGTGGACTTCCATTTCCCTCTCTGTAAAATGAGAAAAGTGACTGACATTGGGTAGTTTTCTAAGGCTCCTTTCAACTCTAAGAGACAATGGCGAAATCTGAGTAGCTCAATAGATCACTTTTTTGTGGAGATGGAGGGAAGATTGTGGAAATTACACCCTTTACTAGAATAAATGGTTAACGTACAATTGTTTTTCAACAGGTGTATTTAATGCTGGCTTTTAATTTCTTTTATTTATTTATTTTTTCTGAGACAGTCTCGCTCTGATGCCCTGGCTGGAGTGCCATGGTGAGATCACAGCTTACTGCAGCCTCTGCCTCCCGAGTTCAAGAGATTCTTGTGCCTCAGCCTCCAAGTAGCTGGCATTACAGGCACCCACCACTACACCCGGCTAATTTTTTGTATTTTTGGTAGAGACAGGGTTTCACCGTGTTGCCCAGGCTGTTCTCAAACTCCTGAGCTCAAGGGATCCACATGCCTAGGCCTCCGAAAATGCTGAGATAACAGGCATGAGCCACTGCACCCAACTCTTAATTTCTAATTGAAATAAAAGTGTAAACTTGGCCAGGTGTGGTGACTCACGCCTGTAATCCCAGCACTTTGGGAGGCCGAGGAGGGTGGATCACCTAAAGTCAAGAGTTTAAGACCAGCCTGACCAATGTGGTGAAACCCTGTCTCTACTGAAAATACAAAAATTAGCCACTTGTGGTGGCATGCACCTGTAGTCTCAGCTACTTGGAAGGCTGAGACAGGAGAATTGCTTGAACCTGGGAGGTGGAGGTTGCAGTGAGCCAGCATCATGCCACTGCACTCCAGCCTGGATGACAGAGTGAGACTCCCTCTCAAAAAAAAATAAACAAATAAAAAAGTGTAAAATTTTCCCTTTTTACTTCTCCAAAGAAGAATAAAATTTCTTTTGAGGAAATAAAAATGTTTATTAATGGGCTCCAGATATGTCTATCAGTATTCCCTTTTCATCCAAAAAATGTAATTTTTTATTATGGGCTTTTATTGCATCAGTAGTTGGGATACTATCTTGGAAACCATTTAGTTTTAGGAACAAAAGGGTAAATATTACCATATATGGTGTCATTCCCAAGAAACTTGTTTTAGATTTACTCAAAACATTTAAGGACAGCAGCCATCAGTTAAAAGAAAGCACTATGTTGAGAACAGAAATGTCAGAACAATCCCATTGGTGATTTGCCTTTTATAGGTGGTTTTATCTGTTCAATCCAACGTTTTGGTGTAAGAGGCCATTTTATATTTATACACACACACACACACACACATATATATATATATATATATATATATATATATATATATATATATTTTTTTTTTGAGGTGGAGTTTTGCTCTTGTCACCCAGGCTGGAGTGCAGTGGCGTGATCTTGGCTCACTGCAACCTCTGCCTCCGAAGTTCAAGTTATTCTCCTGCCTCAGCCTCCTGAGTAGCTGGGATTATAGGCGTGTGCCACCATGCCCGGCTAATTTTTGTATTTTTAGTAGAGATGGGGTTTCACCATGTTGGTCAGGCTGGTCTCAAACTCCTGACCTTGTGATTTGCCTGTTTTGGTCTCCCAAAGTGCTGGGATTACAGGTGTGAACCACCACACCCGGCCAAAGTCCATTATATTTTTAGAGAAATTTAAATAATGCAAGCTTGTGATGTGACATTATTTAAAGAGAATGGTGGATTGGTAACCTCTGTAACACTGGTTTCAAGGGTTAATTAAATCCCCGTAGATGAAGTACAAAACAAATTCTCCACAGAGGAGTTGTTGCAAAGTTCCAGTTTATACCAAACAGTAATCAGATACCATTGGAAGCTAAAGATCCTGAGAGACTTTAGTATTATATGCAACTAACTTGGTTTCAAGCTTGGGAACCTTTTCTTTAAAAAAAAAAAAAACAAGAGCAAAATTAAGTATATAAGGAATGCGAAATCAAATTTATAGACTAATCCTTTTCTGTTAAGTATTTTAAGAGTCTTTTTCTTCTTTATAGGAAAAATGCTTTCTGAAAGCAGCTCCTTTTTGAAGGGTGTGATGCTTGGAAGCATTTTCTGTGCTTTGATCACTATGCTAGGACACATTAGGATTGGTCATGGAAATAGAATGCACCATCATGAGCATCATCACCTACAAGCTCTTAACAAAGAAGATATCTTGAAAATTTCAGAGGATGAGCGCATGGAGCTCAGTAAGAGCTTTCGAGTATACTGTATTATCCTTGTAAAACCTAAAGATGTGAGTCTTTGGGCTGCAGTAAAAGAGACTTGGACCAAGCACTGTGACAAAGCAGAGTTCTTCAGTTCTGAACATGTTAAAGTGTTTGAGTCAATTAATATGGACACAAATGACATGTGGTTAATGATGAGAAAAGCTTACAAATATGCCTTCGATAAGTATAGAGACCAATACAACTGGTTCTTCCTTGCACGCCCCACTACATTTGCTATCATTGAAAACCTAAAGTATTTTTTGTTAAAAAAGGATCCTTCACAGCCTTTCTATCTAGGCCACACTGTAAAATCTGGAAACCTTGAATATGTGGGAATGGAAGGAGGAATTGTCTTAAGTATAGAATCAATGAAAAGACTTAACAGCCTTCTCAATATCCCTGAAAAGTGTCCTGAACAGGGAGGGATGATTTGGAAGATATCTGAAGATAAGCAGCTAGCAGTTTGCCTGAAATATGCTGGAGTGTATGCAGAAAATGCAGAAGATGCTGATGGAAAAGATGTATTTAATACCAAATCTGTTGGGCTTTCTATTAAAGAGGCAATGACTTATCACCCCAACCAGGTAGTAGAAGGCTGTTGTTCAGATATGGCTGTTACTTTTAATGGACTGACTCCAAACCAGATGCATGTGATGATGTATGGGGTATACCGTCTTAGGGCATTTGGGCATATTTTCAATGATGCATTCGTTTTCTTACCTCCAAATGGTTCTGAAAATGACTGAGAAGTAGTAGAAAAGCATGAATATGATCACTGTGTAGGACATGTGTTGTCATTATTTGTAGTAGTAACAACATGTCTAATACAGCTGTATGTTTCTTTTTCTTTTCTAATTTGGTGGCACTGGTATGATCACATATTAAAGTTAGTACATTTTTAATGGGGGTGGTTTTTTTTCTTTAAAACACATGAACATTGTAAATGTGTTAGAAAAGTTTTAAGAATAATTTGCAAATAAAGGATATATTAATAAATATATTTATGTGATAAATTCTAAATTATGAACATTAGAAATCTGTGTGGCACATATTTTTGCTGATTGGTTAAAAAATTTTAACAGGTCTATGGCATTCTAAGGTATGCAAATGATATCTCTAGTAGTGAATTTGTCATTAAAATAAAACTTTTAGCTGTGTGTTCCCTTTACTTCTTTTTTTCTTTTTTTTTTTTTTTTGAGATGGAGTTTCACTCCATTACCCAGGCTGGAGTGCAATGGCGCGATCTCGGCTCACCACAACCTCCGCCTCTTGGGTTCAGGCAATTCTCCTGCCTCAGCCTCCTGAGTAGCTGGGATTACAGGCACGCATCACCATGCCTAGCTAATTTTTTGTATTTTTAGTAGAGAAGGGGTTTCACCATGTTGACCAGGATGGTCTCGATCTCTTGACCTCGTGGTCCACCCGCCTTGGCCTCCCAAAGTGCTGGGATTACAGGCTTGAGCCACCGTGCCCGGCCGTTCCCTTTACTTCTAATACTGATTTACATTCTAAGCTTCCCCAGGTACCAATGGATTTGTCTTCCCAAAATGTACAACCAAGCAACTAAAGAAATATTAAAGTGAAAGTTGAAAAATATCCCTGAGGAAAAAAAAAAAACTGAAAATTACTTATTGAAGTTGAGTAATTTTCCTGGAAGCTAATTTAGTGTCATTCCTCAGAGCATACACAATTTCAATGTAGCTGTCTGTACTTCAGCATGTACATACTGACATTTGGTGCCTATGAAGAATGTCATGTCATTTAATTTTGTTCTCAGTTAATCAAGCTCCCAGCTGCAATTTGAATAAAAATGTACTCCTGCTAGGTCAATGAGTTCTGTGGAAATCTTTGAAGAACTTGTTTTGGCCATCTGGCATTTTCACTCATCTGAGTTGAATCCATTCCGGATTTTGGTTTTTTGTTTGTTTTTTGAGACAGAGTCTTGCTCTGTTACCCAGGCTGGAGTGCAATGGCGTGATCTTGGCTCACTGCAACTTCTGCCTCCCTGGTTCAAGCAGTTCTCCTGCCTCAGCCTCCCAAGTAGTTGGGATTACAGGCACCCACCACCATGCCTGGCTAATTGTTTGTATTTTTAGTAGAGATGGCATTTCGCCATGTTGCCCAGGCTGTTCTCAAACTCCTGACCTCAGGTGATCCAGCCGCCTCAGCCTCCCAAAGTGCTGGGATTAGAGGCATGAGCCACCACGCCCAATTGGTTCTGGATTTTGTTTCCTTGTTCAAGTTCAGTAATTTTTTTCCCATGTTCATGGCTGTACCATATCTGTTTTCAGTGTGGAAGGCCTAACCTGTCTACTTTGCGTTACCATACCTTTTGCCAAATTTCCATGGCTACCCAGAAACTTAATCCAGTGGTAGATGCAATAGCTCCTGTACTGATAAGTGTATGAAATACTTAGAGCTGACTTGTTCTATAATCTGGCCACCACATGCTGTGAGGCCCCATAGGGTGTTAGAGCATGAGACATTTTAGAGTAACTGGCCTTATGATGGTAATGGTCTCCTACAGCCTTAGCAAACCAGAAAGAAAATTTCCTTAAGATGGCCTTGGGCTTGAAGTTATTGATCCTCAGCGTAGTATGTAAAACTTTGCTTTATTTATCTGATTTTTCTCATGGAGGGTTTAGGTTAAGATGAAGTGTTACTAGCTTTGAAGAATAACAAAACCCCTTTATCAGGCACCCTAATATGTGGTCTCAGATGCAATTACCACAATCAAATTATGTTCAATATGAGTGCAATAATAAACAGTATCTCTCATAGTGTACAATTTATGTCACCTTGCCCCCAACACCAGTATATTTTAAAATTTTCTTTTTCTTTTTTTTTTTTTGAGACAGAGTCTTGTTCTGTTGCAATCTCACTGCAACCTCCGCCTCCTGGGTGCAAGCAATTCTTCCTCCTCAGCCTCCCGAGTAGCTGGGACCACAGACGCGTGCCACCACGCCCAGCTAATTTTTGTATTTCTATTAGAGATGGGGTTTCACCATGTTGGCCAGGATGGTCTCGATCTCTTGACCTCATGATCCGCCCACCTTGGCCTCCCAATGTTCTGGGATTATAGGCATGAGCCACCGCACCTGGCCTAAATTTTTCTATTGCATTTATCATCTTTACTTAGTATATCAAAGTATCATAATAAACATGGCAGAATGCATTGCATTGTTTGTTTTGCTAATGAGTGCTAAGGTAACATTGCCTTATAAACCAAATTGATGATTGAATTTTTTACATGAGTATTTTTTTAATGAAATGTTAGGTGTCTTAAATAATATGCTGTCTCTCTGAACTTATTTGCACCCAGTCTTGTAGATGAAATCTAATCAATAACAGAGAAAATAGTACTACTGAGGTTGTAGTTACAGATTTGATCACCATATATGTCTGTTAGCTTTACATAGAAAAATAACCTACTCAGTAACCAAAAACAAGAACCCTAACCCCACGCTTGATGGGGAGACAGTTGGAAACAATGGAGGTCTAATGGAAATTGGTCAGGATTATGAATATACTCTACAGATAGCTAGTGACTGTCATATTGGATAGCACAGGTCTAAGCAATTCTAGATGTAAGACCCCACTCCTGGCTAAGACGTGAATAAGAGAAAACTTGAGCCCTCCCTCCCTCCCCGGAAAAAAAGAAAAATAAAATAAAAATTTTAAAAATAATAATAAAAGAGAAACTTGAAGTTTCCTCTAAAAGTTGTATTTATTTGGTTGTCTCAAATGCAATGGAAATCACAGCATGACTTTTAGCAGACTCCAGCCCATTGCCTTGTGTGAGTTCAACCACTGGATCTTCCTTCTCAAAAGTAAAACATTGGATCTGGGGCAAAATACCGATTTAGACCCCTTGGCTATTTTCTGGGGGTGGGGGACTGGCGGGGAGTAAGCTAAAAGGTTGCTTGTGTGCCAAACCTGATTCATAATGCCAAGATTTTTCTATAATGCACTTAGACAAACTCAGTTATTGGGTGTTCTTAAAGCAGGGCACACCTGTAATAGAAAAGTTACTGAAAATAGAGTCTAATGATGATATACCACTACTTTCCCTTTCATTTGTTAAGAATATTATATTCTGGCCACTCATGGTGGCTCACTCCTGTAATCCCAGCACTTTGGGAGGCCAAGGCAGGTGGATCACCTGAGGTCAGGAATTCGAGACTAGCCTAGTCAACATGGTGAAACCCTGTCTCTACTAAAAATACAAAACTTGGTCAGGCGCAGTGGCTCATGCCTGTAATCCCAACACTTTGGGAGGCTGAGGTGGGTGGATCACCTGAGATTGGGAGTTTGGGACCAGCCTGATCAACATGGAGAAACCCCGTCTCTACAAAAATACAAAATTAGCCGAGTATGGTGGCACATGCCTGTAGTCCCACCTACTCGGGAGGCTGAGGCAGGAGAACCACTTGAACCTGTGGTGAGCCAAGATCGTGCCAGTGCACTCCAGCCTGGATGACGACCAAAACTCCCATCTCAAAAATAAAAACACAAAAATTAGCTGGGTGTGGTTTTGGGTGCCTGTAATCCCAGATACTCAGGAGGCTGAGGCAGGAGAATCACTTTAACCTGGGAGGTGGAGGTTGCAGTGAACCAAAATTGTGCCATTGCACTGCAGCCTGGGCAACAAGAGTGAGACTCTGACTCCAAATATATATATATATATATATATATATATATATATATATATATATATATATATATAGTGCTCCTTTTGGTATGAACTCACTTTGATGCATTCAGTGCTTGCCTGAGTGGGTATGTGAGAAGCATATGTTTACAGAAGTTAGCTTTCTTTTGGCATATACGAAGGCATTCAGAAATGTTTATCAACTCCCCCCCCAACTCAAAAATATTGCCCCAAATTTAAAAAATAACTATACTTGACAGTTTTTACAAGTTTGAAAAAAATTACAAAAAATAACTGTACTCAATAGTTCTAATATCACCAAAAAATGAAATACCATAAAGGATTTAAAGTGTAATGGGAAAATGACTTGTTTCAAAAAGTATAAAATAATGGTTTATCTCTAGGGTCTAGGCCTGGTGCTTTGTGGAAAGCAAACGGAGCCCGAACTGTAATTCATCATAGAGTCAAATCATCATTTCACATAAGGTTTGCATGAGCAATAAGATAGACTCTAATTTTATAATGTATTACTAGAATATACTGGTCAGCTCTTTTGTCTTTAAATTCCTGGATTTGATAAATGCTATTTCTTTCTTTCTTAAGACAGAGACTTGCTCTGTTGCCCAGGTGGGACTGCAGTGGCACAGTCTTGACTCACTGGAACCTCTACCTCCTGGGTTCAAGCATTTCTCCTGCCTTAGCGTCCCAAATAGCAGGGATTACAGGTGTGTGCCACCATATTCGTCTAACTTTTGTATTTTTAGTAGAGACGGGTTTCAGTATGTTGGCCAGGCTGGTCTCAAACTCCTGACCTCAAGTAGATCCACCTGCTTCAGCCTCCCAAAGTGCTGGGATTACAGGCATGAGCCACTGTACCCTGCCTGATATTTCTTCTAACCCACATAGTTCCTTTTTTTTTTTTTTTGACACATAGTCTCACTCTGTTGCCCAGGTTGGAGTGCTATGGCAGGATCTTGGCTCACTGCAACCTTTGCCTCCCGGGTCTCAGTTCAAACAATTCTCCTGCCACAGCCTCCCAAGTAGCTGGGATTACAGGCATGAGCCACCATGCCCAGCTAATTTTTGTATTTTTAGTAGAGTTAGGGTTTCACCATAGTGGCCAGGCTGGTCTTGAAGCTCTAACCTTGTGATCCGCCTGCCTCGGGCTCCCAAAGTGCTGGGATTACAGGCGTGATCCACCACACCGGGCCTCCCATTTCTTTGTTTCTACTGATTACATGCAAGAATAGCCACATTGGTTATGCCATTGCTTTGGCAATTTAGCAAAAACCCTGACAGAAAGAACAGGATTTAAAAACAAGACTCAAGTTTTAGATAAATAGGAAGGATAACTGCCTTTAATGAGTGACAGACTTACATTAGAAAATAATGCTTTGTGCTAGTGAGTGAATGATAGTGACATCCATCTAGTTACCCAAAGTGTTGAATGGGAATGTTCTAATAGTCAAAATACCACCCCTGTACCATCTGAGGGGAAGAGGGAAAAACTGTTCCTGGCTTGATGGAAGACTGAATGCTGGCACTGAGAATCTTTTTCACACTTACCACTTTAAAGCACTCGCCTCTAGCAGGAAGCTTCAGGGAATACTGCCTATTCTCCAATTCTCTGCCATCCAATAGTTATAAGCCATATATAATTTCACATTTTCTAATAGTCACATTTAAAAAGTAAATACACAGGTTAAATTACTTTTAGTAATATATTTTATTTAACCCAAATATATCCAAAATATTATCATTTCAACATGTAATCAACAAGAAAGAATAGTTTACATTATTTATTAAGTCTCTGAAATCCAAGGTGTATTTTAGTTACAGCACATCTTAATTCAGACTAGTCACATTTCAAGTACTCAGTAGCCACATATGGATGGGCAGTGGCTACCATATTAGACAGCATAGGTCTAAGCAAGTCCGGAAGTATGAGACCGCAAGGTTTAAATGTGAATGGGAGAAAACTTTAAAAGTTTCTTCTGAAAGTTGTATTTATTTTTCTGATTTTCTTGAATGCAATGGAAACTACAACCTGACTTTTAGCAAGCCCCAGGACATCTCCTTGCATGAGTTCAATCACTGGATTTTTCTTCTCAAAATTAAATCACTGGATCTGGAGCAAAACATATATTAGGCCCCTCAATGTTTTTTCTCTTAAATTAAAACTGAACCCAAACTGTTTCTGTCATTGATTTTAATATCCACTAATCTTTTTCCTCGGCATTTTTTTTTTTTTTTTTTTTTTTGAGACATTCTCGCTCTGCCATTCAGGCTAGAGTGCAGTGGCATGATCCCAGCTCACCGCAACCTCTGCCTCCCAGGTTCAAGTGATTCTCCTGCCTCAGCCTCTTGAGTAGCTGGGATTATAGGTGCACGCTACCACGCCCGGCTAATTTTTGTATTTTTCATAGAGAAGGGGTTTCACCATGTTGATCAGGCTGGTCTCGAACTCCTGATTTCATGTTCCGCCCACCTCAGCCTCCCAAAGTGCTGGGATTACAGGCCTAAGCCTTCCCCAGCTATCTTCAAAGCAACTGCTAGTCCTGCTTGTGTACATAACACTCTACATTTTCTCTTTTTTTTTTTTTTTTTTTTTTGAGATGGAGTTTCGCTCGTTACCCAGGCTGGAGTGCAATGGCGCGATCTCGGCTCACTGCAACCTCCATCTCCTGGGTTCAGGCAATTCTCCTGCCTCACTCAGCCTCCTGAGTAGCTGGGATTACAGGCACGCGCCACCATGCCCAGCTAATTTTTTGTATTTTTAGTAGAGACGGGGTTTCACCATATTGACCAGGATGGTCTCGATCTCTTGACCTCGTGATCCACCCGCCGCAGCCTCCCAAAGTGCTGGGATTAGAGGCTTGGGCCACCACGCCCGGCCCAACACTACATTTTCATTGCCCCACTTAACTAACCTTCCCTCGTGTCCTTTTCTAAAGATGTAGAAAAGACTTTGAAATAGCATAACATTTAAATGATCACAAATCACCTGGCTTAAAAGTGACTAATGATAGGAAAAGCAGACCTCAGGATTGAGTTCAGTTTCAAGATTCTCCTATTATACTTTGCTGTCGAACAGAGAAACAGAAAAACATTACTCTAGCCACACAAATACGATACTGTGCAAGCTTCTCACTCTTACCTCATTCGAATCCTACCCATATTTTCCCATTGTGGAACAGAGCCTTGCCAACTTATACCTCTCTCCAATAACCCATGAAGATGGTGATTTGAATGTGGGCCAAGATTTAACATTTTATGAAATACAAGGGGAGAGTTTTCTGCAAAACATAGGCTTTGCAGACAAGCAGACTTAGGTTCAAATTCCAATTCTGTCATTTATTAACCCATACAACTTCATGAAAGTTCTATGACCTCTCTGAGCCTTAGTTTTCTCATTTGTAAAATGACAATTAAAATCTACCTCATGGAATCATGGTTAAGATTAAGCAAGATATGTAAGCAGAGCTTGTGCACATGATAGGCACTTGGGGAATGTTATTTCTCTTTCCTTCTTACTCATCAGGACAAGTTAAGTATCAATCCTTTGTATTAAATATCTTTTATTTATTTATTTATTTATTTATTTATTTATTTATTTATTTGAGACAGTGTTTCACTCTTGTTACCCAGGCTGGAGTGCAATGGCGCGATCTCGGCTCACCGCAACCTCCGCCTCCTGGGTTCAGGCAATTCTCCTGCCTCAGCCTCCTGAGTAGCTGGGATTACAGGCATGCGCCACCATTCCCGGCTAATTTTTTGTATTTTTAGTAGAGACGGGGTTTCACCATGTTGACCAGGATGGTCTCTATCTCTTCACCTCGTGATCCACCCGCCTCAGCCTCCCAAAGTGCTGGGATTACAGGCGTGAGCCACCGCGCCCAGCTGTATTAAATATCTTGATGGTAAAATATTAAAATATTGATGTGAATAACAGCTGGTATTGAATATTCAAATTAGCAGGAGAACTTTCATTGTTTTAAATAACATCTGTACATTTAATCTGTGCCATACAATAAGCTTTTCCTGAAACAGCTTTTTAAAAAATATTTTTAAGTAGAAATTCTTAAGTTACTTTTAAGAACATTTGCTTAGAACATGTTCCCCTTTCACAACAAATTAGACATTAGAGCCAAAATTGCTCAAATTAGTATGGTTTCTAACTCCCTACACTTTAATCAAGATGTTTGTCTTTATATCAGCAAAAACCGCTGCTTAAGTAAGATTCCTGCATCCCAGTAAATGTATCTGGGCATTTGGTACTTGAGAGGGAATTGGGTTTGACAACACCCAGAAGCTAATGAGCCCAGGTGCCTTCTCTCAGACCTTTGCATTCAGGAGCAAGAAAGCAGAAATACTTTGTGGACTCCTTTTCAGACACTTTACCAAATATAAAATGTTAACCTTGTGAAACACAACATAAAATAAATGCTGTATAAATTTCCAAACATTTTAGCCCCTACTGTTTTTGAAACTGAATAAAGCCATGCCAGTGAAAAATATTTTCCAGTCAGTGCTTTTTGGAATCTATTTAGTAGGTATTTACTTCATGGGTTAGAGATTGCTAGTATCCCATTAAATGAAGCTGTTTCTACTTTATATTCAAATATATTTCAAGTTGAACTTGCTTAAATCTAAAATGCTTACACAGGCAAACTGTAGAAAGAACTTAGTCATACAAAAGCAAACTTTTTCTTAATCCTAGGTAAGTCAACTCTCTGAGAAAGTTGTCCAGAGCCTACAGAGCACAAAGACTTTCCTTCCAGCCTCCTCACCATGTCCAATCTGGTCCAGATGTGAAGAGTCAATTTTAGTTTCAAAAAAATAAAATTTGAATGCAGCAGCATTAGAACTAATGAAAACAGTATCCAGACTAAGATGTGCATACAAAATCTTTCAGATCATGAGAAACCAAAAATTTGTTAGAACCAGTCGGCAGGAAGAGACATTTCAAGCTCCACCCATAGGGAAGCAAAACTGGAACTACATGCTGCTTTTAAAAGTGTCTCACATTTAAGCTCACTCAAGGACTATTAATATTGACAGCATCAAACCAATATGCAGTTTCATTGTTAAATCATCTTTTTTTTTGGTTTGCAAGTTACCAAGCCTCAGGGCTTCATTATGCATCAGCATAGGACAACCCCAGAATTTGGGGACAAAGACAGCATCCGTTTTTGAAAGAGGTGGTAAGAATAAAAACAGGTTGCTCAATCTTGGAAGTCACCCCAATATGGCTTCCTGTGAAGCAAAAAGGGAACGAATTTTGTTTTCAAGGCATGTTTAGGAAAATAGCACTTTCTCCAAGCATGTGCTTAGTTAGCACAAATGATTTATTGCTTAAAACCCAGTCTTTTACTCACATGCTTGTGAAAATAAGAAATTACTTATCTCACCATAGATTATTAAATGGAAGCTAACACTGACAATCAAGTCTTATGATAAAAAATTAAAATTATAAAGAAAATCTTCCTGTCTAAATTCTAGGTTGCAGAGTTCTGAGAACACTTACAATGAACTTGAAGGGGGTAATTGATTATGTCTTTGAAGTCTCCTATATTCACATATTGGCTGAAATTCAAGCATTTTAAAACTGGAGAATGAAAAAAGCAGCAATGAAATTTGTGATACGAAAACTGTGGTTTTAATTTTAAAATGGGATTTTAAAAATGTATGAATTGGGCTGGGTGCGGTGGTTCATGCCTGTAATCCCAGCACTTTAGGAGGCCGAGGCAGGCAGATCAGCTGAGGTCAGGAGTTCGAGACCAGCCTGGCCAACATGGGGAAACCCCATCCCTACTAAAACCACAAAAATTAGCCAGGTGTGGTGACGCATGCCTGCAACCCCAGCTACTCAGGAGGCCCAGGCAGGGGAGGCGCTTGAACCTGGGAGCTGGAGGTTGCAGTGAGCCAAGATCACGCCAGTGTACTCCAGCGTGGGCAACAGAGAAAGACTCTGTCTCAAAAAAACAAACAAAAAAAAAGTATGAGTTGGATGAGTTTTATCTTTTGCTTTCTGTTTCTGCCTACAGATAAACCAATTTAGCACATTTTGATATTGTCTGCCATATTTTGAACATTGGCCTGTTGATTTACAGTCTTCCATAAAAGACTGATGCCTAAAGCTCAATTTTTGGCTAACTACTTCTGATAGTTACACACCTTTTCCTACCTTCCTCTAATCCAAGTCTGTTAGTCATTTGAAATACCAGTTTTCGAGCCGGGCGCAGTGGCTCACGCCTGTAATCCTAGCACTTTGGAAGGCCGAGGTGGGTGGATCACCTAAGGTCAGGAGTTCAAGACCAGCCTGGCCATCATGGTGAAACCCCATCTTTCGAAAAAAAAAAAAAAAAAAAAAAAAGAAATATCAGTTTTCACCTGTTAGTATTAGTAGCTGTTTGCAATATTTCACAAATCCATTTCTAAAACAATCAATTTAATTAGAATTGGACATTAATAGTGAGGCATGTTATTCTCTGCAACAACTAAGATTTTCGATAGAAATTATTTCACTAATTCATCTTTTATTTCCAAAGTGTTCAAGGCTAAAATCTGGAGTTCTTTAATTTTCATTCTAAGAGGCAAATATTAATTATATTAATGAGTTTGAATGTTTTTATTTTTCCTCCCAATGACCTATTCTTAATGAACACGGTATTATTAAGAGAAATTCCAGGGAATCATCTCCTGTATTTTTTTACATGCACAAATTATATTCCCTAAGGCCAGCCTCTTAAACAGACAAATGAACCTAACAGTCTCAACAATGATATAAAAACTGGCCCTCAATTTTGTTCATTAATTCCCGATCTGGTGGAGTTGTGGTCCTTTACTTTGTTTTAAAACAATATTCAACAAATTGGTGTTATAGTTGATAATATCTGCTCATTCTTTTACCTGTGTTAAAAATGTGTAATAAAATATACAAAGTATAAAATACATACAAGTATAAAAAAGTACAATACAATGAATTTACATGTATCAGTCTCTATGATGACAAGTATGATTCTTTAGAAACTGCTTCTGAAACACTTTGATATTGAGTATAGTCTAATTTTACTGCCTTAATATGATTAATAAGTGTTCTACAGGGTTTCCAAAACATATCTTAATGGCCTAATTCTTACATGTTATTGAATAACTTACTCAAGTTTCTGATTGCTTGAGACCTCAGAAGTGATGGTTAAACTGACATAGGATGCATACATTTTCACTGGTTTTCTTTCATTATACTTAAGTTTTAATGGATACTCCTTAGAAATTGGAATCATTGGCCGGGCGCGGTGGTTCAAGCCTGTAATCCCAGCACTTTGGGAGGCTGAGGCGGGTGGATCACGAGGTCAAGAGATCGAGACCATCCTGGTCAACATGGTGAAACCCCCGTCTCTACTAAAAATACAAAACATTAGCTGGGCATGGTGGTGCGTGCCTGTAATCCCAGCTACTCAGGAGGCTGAGGCAGGAGAATTGCCTGAACCCAGGAGGCGGAGGTTGCGGCGAGCTGAGACCATGCCATTGCACTCCAGCCTGGGTAACAAGAGCGAAAAAAAAAAAAAAAAAAAGAAATTGGAATCATTTTGAGTTTCTTGAAGAGCCTTGATAGTTATATTCTCAAAATTAAGGAACCTAGGTAAACAAAATATTTACATGTTGCTTGGGCATATATTCATATTTCCATAAATATATAATTGTGACATTATTAAGTGAATACTTATTATAATGAAATACCTCCACAAATTTGGAGAACTGTAATTCTTATGTCTTCCTCTCAAGTATTATACTTAGAAATACTATATCTTTGGTTACTGATTTGTGTACAGAGGAAGAACCTGGCTACATATAGTCATTATTATTATTATTTTTTAAGACGGGGTTTCACCATGTTGGTCAGGCTGGTCTTGAACTCCTGACCTCAGGTGATCCGCCCACCTTGGCCTCCAAAGTGCTTGGATTACAGGCGTGAGCCACCGCGCCCGGCCTTTAGTCAATATTTAACAAATGCCATATACCCTTCTGTTTGAAGAATATAAAATCCCTAAAATTGGAAACATGAATGACTACCCATGGGATAAATCCAGCTATTTTTGCTTGGGTCCAGAGCATAAAAAAAGAAAAGAAAAAATGCAGCTTGCCAACAGACCACTACCAAATCACCATAACAGACACTCTGCTAGAAGAGAACGGATCAGGCCATTATGCTACTGGACAACATGACAATCATCTGAGTTGGAATGCTGAATCTCTGCAACTCCAAGACATCTGGGATTTTTTTTAACCTCACGTTGCATACAATCTATGGAATATTATTATATTTAGTTCATTTACAATTTACAATTTTTGATGACTAAAATTGGAAAAGTATTAGTATATTCCTACTGGCTTTATATATTAGTATTGGCCTGTCACTATTACCCAGATTATTTAAAATGTAAATTTTCTTTACTCACTAGACCGGAAGCTCCTTAAGGGCAAGGGCTACTTCTGTATTATTCATCTTCATGCCATGTCACTTACAACCCAGTAGATAATAAATATCTATTGAGCTGAACTGACTTTGTCTGAGTAAAAGTGAGTCTAATACATAAAGATTACTAGATTGTAGGTTGGTTTGACACAGACTTAATTTTGAAACCAAAAATGAACTACAGACACACTGCCTGAGAGAGGCATGCTCTCTATCCCTGTATACCTACTCTCAGGAATATGGGTAAACTAAGTTTCCCTTAAGCACAATATCTAAAGACCCTGATATATCTGCTAGTTTAATCTCTTTGAATTTTCACACATGACCTAATGTTTAGAAAATGATGGCTCAAGCCTGTAATCCCAGCACTTTGGGAGGCCGAGGCGGGTGGATCACGAGGTCAAGAGATCGAGACCATCCTGGTCAACATGGTGAAACCCCGTCTCTACTAAAAACACAAAAAATTAGTTGGGCATGGTGGCGCGTGTCTGTAATCCCAGCTACTCAGGAGGCTGAGGCAGGAAAATTGCCTGAACTCAGGAGGCGGAGGTTGCAGTGAGCCGAGATCGTGCCATTGCACTCCAGCCTGGGTAACAAGAGCGAAACTCCGTCTAAAAAAAAAAAAAAAGAAAGAAAGAAAATGACAAGGTTCATACATGTAGAGTGACATCCCTGATTAACAGTGAACAGCAGAGGTCTCAGACTCAGGGGAAGCAGGGAACATACATATTTAGTCCATATCACCAAGGCAACACAGTGTACCTCAGCACAGTAGAAAAACAGGCACAGATGTTGATGTTGAATATTTAAAAAGTGTTCCTTATATCCACTGTAACAGTGGTTAGACACAAGGATGAATTATTTCAAAAACGAAGCTATTAAAAGTTTTACTTCTCTAATGTGTGTATGTGTGCTTTGTTTTCCATTGTTAATACTCCATAGGCAATCTTGGTCAAGTAACGTTATTTTAGCACCATAAATAAAGGCTTAAAGCTTGATTTTGACATAAATGACTCATGTATTCTCTTTTTAAGAACATAAGGAACTAAAGGCCTCAAATAGGGTACCTCCTTCCCCAAACAGGGAGACATCTGAATTTGAAGCCAGTAAGTCAGCAAAAAATGAAACTATCTGTTGAAGAAACCTCCCTGGAAGATGACTTACAAATGAGCTACTGATGAGATTATTTATACTTTTATGGACCAGGAATAAATATGGTAAGCTGCAGAATAAAACTGTCACAACAAAAGGAAAACTACATGGGCTAGGAAAGAGACAAGATTTTGGCAGAAATAAGCATTCTAATTAACGATGAAGCAGGAAAAATTATCCAAGTCTTACCTCAGCAGAACTGAAATATTACCCCAATTTATCAACCTTCCTTTGCTCGTATCTGTTTACCAAGAAACTTCCTGTTTCCTAATTGTTTACCGTAGGCAGACCTATCACCATGAATTAATACATTTATATTCTAACTGGGGAATCTCCAAGTCTTACAAGTTTCATCAGTGGGAAGTGGTTTCTCAAGCTGAGGGTCAGACCCTGGATCTATGGACATCTATGTTGCATCCTGGGAAACCCAGCTGGAACAGCCAGCCAAATGATCTCTCTTTTTACTATCCACCATCACCTTTCTCACCAACTTCTAACTGTAACACAGGTCACCACAATCTTGTAAATGTCTGTATCCATCTGAAAAATAAAATCACATGTCATATACTGATAAACAACCAAATGAAGATGGCTAAGACACTAGAATAACAGCAAGGCAATTAGGAAGAAAAATGATTTTTATCAATAAATAAATCCACAACTGCTCTTTTAACTCCCAAAACAGATTACTATTCTTACTAAAGCAGGTCCATGTCCCTCATATTCCACTTATAGGAAATATACATTCTTTGAGGAATCCAGTGGGGACCTAAATCTAGATGTTCTGGGCATCTGTTTGGTATGACTTTACTCAAAAGAAGGCACTAAAAAAACTGAACTTGAATGTGATCAATCTTATTTGTTTACAGGATATACAAGAGGCATAAAAACAAGTTAATGACGTCACAGTGATAAAATCAACAAAATCCAGAATATATGTGGAAACTTTAAAGACAAAACAACTAGATTTCTTAAATAATTTAAAGGGGAAAAGAAAAGGTAACTTATAAATTAAATATACTTCAATAAATAACAACCAAATCCAATGTATGAACCTTGTGTGGTACCTATTTCAAACAAACCAACATTTAAGAAGAGACAAGAGAATGTGAACAGTCTAGACAGCTGATCATATTAAGAAACAGATACTTTTTAGGTGTCATAATGATGTAGGGGTTGTTAATTTTTAAAGATAGATACTAAAGTAGTTATGACTCCAGGCATGGTGACTCATGCCTGTAATCCCAGCACTTTAGGATGCTGAAGGGGAGTGGATCACTTGAGGCCAGGATTTCAAGACCAGCCTGGCCAACTACTAAATATACAAAAATTAGCCAGGCACAGTGGCTCATGCCTGTAATCCCAGCACTTTGGGAGGCTGAGCGGGGATGGATCACTTGAGGCCAGGAATTCGAGACCAGTCTGGCCAAAATAGTAAAACCTCATCTCTACCAAAAATACAAAAATTAGCTGGGCATGGTGGCAAACACCTGTAATCCCAGTTAATCAGGAGGCTGAGGCACAAGAGTAGCTTGAACCCAGGAGGCAGAGGTTACAGTGAGCCAAGGTTGCATCACTGCACTCCAGCCTGGGCAACAGCACAAGACCCTGTTTCAAAAAGAAAGAATAAAGTAGCTATGGATGAAATGATTGGATGTCTGGCATTTGCTTTGAAATAACTGGGGAGTGGGGAAAAGTAAGTCAGGTACAGATGAAATAAGACTAACCATAAACTGAAACTGAGTGATATATGTGGAAAGGTCCATTATACTATTCTCCAGACTTTTGAATATGTTTAAAATTTTCCATAATAAAAAGGTTTAAAAAAACAACAACAAACAAAACACACACACGAGAAGGAGCACTGCTGGGTCCCCTGGAGAACAGAATGAAATTCCTAGTCTAGTTTCTAGCCCCATTTACTAGACAGTTTCTCTAGAGGTCTACCATACAGTGGCAATCCATTGATCAAGTCCTGCTCTTCATTCTTTTATCATTAGCCTGATGAAGAACATTAAGTTGTCTGAGTTTGGTTACTGAGCAGATACCTTTTAATGTCCAAGTTTGCTACCCAATTTTAACTTGAATTTAAGAAAACTTAAAATAATTTCTGAAGCTAACAGAATTTTAGCATCTGGTGAATTTATTCAGCATAATCACAGGCATTATCTTCATGCTGTCACACACAGACACAAACACAGATACAGCACAATATCCATATTTAGCCCAAGTGGATTCCTTCTGAGGCTCATTTATATGTCTTCATATGCCACAGCCCATCATTTAAATAATGAATATTTTCAATGCCAATTCCTTTGTTGACTTTCTCACTGTAGAAGGGAAAAAAAACATATAAACATAGTTTAATACATCTTTATAGTGTTACTTATGATAAATATGATTCAAAGTACATTGTTATTTTATAATTATTAAGCCGCAAGTAAAGAACTTATTGCTACCACAATTACATTGTTGTTTATATTAAACTACATTACTCTGTGGCAGCTTATATCTTAAAGTGATTTTAGTGATCTAACTAATGGGTCTACAGAAGCAGAGTAACAATGTCCCAAGACTAGGGGAATATCAAAGTGCTACATTAACCCTGAAACAAAATTATTAACACTAATTTGGTCATCAAATGGGTTCTAAAGTTTTTAAATATATTGCCTATGTTTTGTAATTTATCTTTACTAGTTCTCTAAATATTCTATATTTCTTGTACTACCAGGTCAGAATACAAGATAAATACTGTGTGGTGCTGAGCTCTATCAGTTTTTATTTTTGTTTTTGTTTTTTTGAGCTATATCCGTTTTCAAAACTAGCAGTAATGGCCAGGCTCCGTGGCTCACGCCTGTAATCCCAGCACTTTGGGAGGCCAAGGTGGGCGGATCACTTGAGGTCAGGAGTTTGAGACTGGCCTGGCCAGTATGGTGAAACCCCATCTCTACTAAAAATAACAAAAATTAGCTCGGCATGGTGGCGTGCGCCTGTAATCCCAGCTACTTGGAAGGCTGAGGTAGGAGAATCACTTGAACCCTGAAGGCAGAAGTTGCAATTAGCCAAGATTGTGGCATCACACTGCAGCCTGGGTGACAGAGTGAGACTCTATCTCAAAAAAATAAAAATAAAGTACCACACACATACATACAAAACAGCTGTGTTGGCACACGGGTTCTTTTCAGTGCTTAAGACAGACTACAATTCTGAAGATAAAATAGGTTTCACGCTTCCTAAGTGTTAGGAAATATCAGAAATGAAGCTTCTGTGCTTGGATATTTGTACAATGCAGTATGCATGACAGCTAATTTCACCTGTAATTCTGATGCTTCCTGGGTTGGTTACCCATATCTCAAAAGTTAAGGGGGCCTAAAGTAAGACTTACATATCTTCTGCAGACATCTTCATGACTCCAACACATAGAGCATGTTGTTTTCCTTCTGCCATGATGGCCTGAAAGAACATAGCTAAGAAAACTATTTATCAAAATGCCATGGGGCCTCCCCACCAAGGGAAGGGTGTCAAATAATGATCATGTTACTGGTTAAGCCACTTGAAACCCCTCTTGTATCTTCTCCTAGATGATTAACTCCTTGAGAGCAGAGACCTAGCAGAGTCTGTGGGTATACTGTAAATACTCAGTAAATGCTAAATGAATAGATCTAAGAATCATTTTTCTTTTTACTTTTTTTTTTTTTTTTTGACATGGAATTTCATACTTGTTGCCCAGGCTGGAGTGCAATGGCGTGATCTCAGCCCAGTGCAACCTCCACCTCCCAGGTTCAAGCGATTCTCTCGCCTCAGCCTCCCAAGTAGCTGGGATTACAGGCACCTGCCACAATGCCCAGCTAATTTTTTTTCTTTTTTGTATTTTTAGTAGAGATGGGGGTTTCATTATGTTGGCCAGGCTAGTCTGGAACTCCCGACCTCAGGCGATCCACCCACCTTGGCCTCCCAAACTGCTGGGATTACAGGTATAAGCCACCGCGCCCGGCCATAATCATTTTTCTTTAAAGTTAAATGTTAATACTATAACCCCATGCCAACAACACAAAAGAATAAGTCACACAAAAAAAGGAGTAAAAGTTCTTGTACATACGTACTAAAAACTGTGAAATCAAAGAATATTAATTGTTCTAGTATTCTGATCACTGAATGGTGGGTTTTTGGTTTTGTTTTGTTTTGTTTTGTTTTTTTGAGACTGAGTCTTGCTCTGCCACCCAGGCTAGAGTGCAGTGGTGTGATCTCCACTCACGGCAACCTTTGCCTCCTGGGTTCAGGCAATTCTCCTGCCTCAGCCTCCCTAGTACCTGGGATTACAAGTGCATTCCACCATGCCCAGCTAATTTTTGTATTTTTAGTAGAGACAGTGTTTCGCCATGTTGGCCAGGCTGGTCTCAAACTCCTGACCTCAGGTGATACTCCCACCTCGGCCTCCCAAATGCTGGGATTACAGGCGTCAGCCACCACACCTGGTCTGAATGGTGGTTTTATATAAAGGATGCTTTAAAATAATAGTTAAATTCCCAGTCTATTTTTAAGAGCCTGATAAAACAGTTTCAACCTTTCTAGAACAACCAGAGTAGTCTTGGTTAACATTTGAAGCTTCTGGAATGTTAAACACTGCAGTACATATTTTAAAAAGTCAAGATTCAGGGTCCACAAGATCTCTCTGTACCACTTTTTTACAACTTTCTATAAATCTGTAACTGTTTCAAAATAAAAATTATTTGTAAAAGTAAAAACTGGGTACTAAGAAAATTTTCCATTTAAGGGAAACTCGGGAACTTTAAACTTACCAACACTTACAGGAATTATACATATTAAGACGAAACAAAACAAAACAATGAAAAACACCTGTCCTCACTTTTCTCCGTTGGTTTTCAATTTGTTTATTCAGTGTTCCAAATATTTGAGCACCTATGATGCAAAAAGCATCTATGTCAACATAAGCTGATCCTAGAATATAAACATACAACTTATATTACCCCTTGCCCCCTTGCCCAACAGAGTTTTTTGTTTTTTGTTTTTTGTTTTTTTTAGCACAGGATATAATCTTAAACATACTTCAAGTACTCCAAGCCGGGCACAGTGGCCCATGCCTGTAATCCCAGGACTTTGGGAGGCCAAGGTGGGTGGATGACTTGAGGTCAGGAGTTTGAGACCAGCCTGACCAAAGTGGTGAAACTCCGTCTCTACTAAAAATACAAAAATGAGCCAGGCGTGGTGGTGGGCGCCTGTAATCCCAGCTATTAGGGAGGCTGAGGCATAAGAATTGCTTGAACCCAGGAGGCAAAGGTTGCAGTGAGATAAGATCATGCCTGGGCAACAGAGTGAGACTCCATCTCAAAAAAGAAAATAAACGCACTCCAAAAGTAATTTCCCTATTCTCACCAAGTACCATTCCTTTTCTCTATCTGAGGCAAATGGCTGCTTTGGCTATGAAAAAGGAGAAGATGGCCTCCTGTCCAGAATAGTCACAAAAATCTATTTAATCCAGAATATAGCTGAAACAGCACAGTAGAAATGGAAATAATGCAGAGTTATTCAGCTATATCATGAGTTGAATCGATCTTTAAGGACTATGTGGGACTCTGACATTTCTCTTTGAGAAAACGTGCTCTGAGGCCCCCAAACCCAAATTTTCACATAATTGATTTTCAAAATAAAAGTTGGGAGGTTGCCAATATTTCCCATTACTCACTCCTAACATAAAATTGTTGCTTGGGAAGAGATACCTATACCCGGTACCTAAATTATTTTCCCTTTTGAGTGCTTTTACTCCAGTGTATGTCAGTAAGTCAAAATGAACATTACAGTGGCAAGTTGACATCCAAAAAGCTGATGCAATTATATCACCTATATCCGTTTCTCTAGTAATCAAGAATTCCCTGTTGTGTCCTAAGTCTGATAATAATAGGCCCTAACTGGGCTGGAATGCAGCTGAGACTCTTTTGTAACTTGTTCTCATTTAACTTCTAAGAAACAACCTAAGATGAGATAATTTAGTAGCAACAAATAAAATTATTTTGCACAACATCAAATGTACCCAGAAAGGCATGAGATAAGAATAACAGAAACCTTCAAAAAAGTACATCTAATGTTCTCTTGGATGATACATCTTTCGCAGTAATGATAAGAGCACAATGAATTTTTCAGCAGTTTTAGCCTGGGAAGGATACAACAATGGTATCTACTGCAGCAGGATAAAGCTTAGCTCCAGGAGAAGTTAAGCCTGGACACATGATATTTGCTCCACTGAGTACAAATTTGATGGCTCCTTTATCAACCTGCTGGTGTGGCAAGATAAAAGGATCTATAAGAAAAGAAATACATTATATGAATAAAACTAATGACTCAACAGAAAAAGGCAAAGGATATGAACAAATATTTCCCCAAATTATAGTAATCTGACAGATACAAAATAAAACTCTGAAACGTTATAATTTGTTTACCAAATTGGTAATCTTTTTTTGTTTGTTTTGAGACAGGGTCTTGCTCTGCCACGCAGGCTGGAGTGCAATGGAGCGATCATACCTCACAGTAACCTTCGGCTCCTGCAATCTGCCACCTCAGCCTCCCAAGTATTCTCCAAAACCATAGTTTCAAAACCATGTTTTTGGAGAATACTTAATACATCCTGGGAAAATTTCATGATACAATGTTAAGTGAAAAATGCAGAATAAAAAACAATTAAAAAGATCAATGGTAGTTGGGCATGGTGGCTCATGCCTGTAATCCCAGCACTTTGGGAGGCCGAGGTGGGTGGATTACAAGGTCAGGAGTTCAAGAACAACCTGACCAATATAGTGAAACCCCATCTCTATTAAAAATACAAAAATTAGCTGGATGTGGTGGTGAGTGCCTGTAGTCCCAGCTACTCAGGAGGCTGAGGCAGGAGAATCACTTGAACTGGGAGGCAGAGGTTGCAGTGAACCAAGATCGTGCCACTGCACTCCAGCCTGGGTGACAGCACAAGAAAGATTGTCTCAAAAAAAAAAGATCAGTGGTTATATGGGGTTGGGGAAGTCTGGGGAGGAAGGATGAACTAGTGGAGCACAAAGGATGTTATAGGGCAGCAAAATCATTCTGTATGATCCTGTAACAGTAGATACTTGACATTATGTATTTGGGAAAATCCATAAAACTATAGAATACAAATAAGTGAACCCTAATATAAACTAGGGACTTGCATTAATAATAATGTATGAGTACTGGTTCATCAATTGTTACAAATGTATCATTCCAACACAAGATTTTTTCACAGGGGAAACGGAACTGGGGAGAAAAAACTCTGTTCTTTCTGCTTACTTTTTCTGTTAAACCTAAAACTGCTCTAAAAAATAAAGCCTATTAATTAAAAAAAAAAAAAAAAAAAAGCCGGGCGCGGTGGCTCACGCCTGTAATCCCAGCACTTTGGGAGGCCGAGGCGGGTGGATCACGAGGTCAAGAGATCGAGACCATCCTGGACAACATGGTGAAACTCCATCTCTACTAAAAATACAAAAAATTAGCTGGGCATGGTGGCGCATGCCTGTAATCCCAGCTACTCAGGAGGCTGAGGCAGAAGAATTGCCTGAACCCAGGAGGCGGAGGTTGCGGTGAGCTGAGATCGCGCCATTGCACTCCAGCCTGGGTAACAACAGCAAAACTCCATCTCAAAAAAAAAAAACAAACAAACAAAAAAAAAAACAACTACAAGGGGATGAAGAGAAGTTGGTTAAGGGGTACAAAAATACTGGCAGATAAGTTCTAGTATTCGAGAGTACAGTAAGGAAATTATAGTTAACAATGATTTTCTGTATATTTCAAAATAACTAGAAGAATTGTAGTCTTCTCAACACAAAGATAAACATTTGAGGTGACAGATATCCTAATTAACCTGATTTGACCGTTACACACTGTATAAAGGTATCAAAATATCACATGTACCCCTAAAATATGTACAACTATTGTAAATCAATATAGGTGGGAGGGGCGTTGGATACAGGCACCAAAACAGCAGACAATGTACAGCTATTATGTGTCAATTTTTAAAAGCTATGTAACAGAGAGCCCAATTTTTTAAAAAATATGCATTTACAAACATCACAGGAAGTAACTGGATGGAAGGACATCTAGCCAATGCTTTCCCATATATAGACTTTTCTCTATTGGGCAAATAGATACAAATATAAAAGATGGAAACGCTCACAATGCTTATCACAGTTTGTAAATACATATTTGTATAATTACCTAATTGTTGTTTATTCTCCAAACTAGACTATTAGTTTCATAAGGACAGAGACAATGTCTGTCTTTGCTTCCTATTGTATTCTCAGCACCTAGTGAGTGCCTAGCACACAGTAAGTTCAATAAATACATGTTGAATGAATGAATGAATGAATGCTCTTTCTTGGGCTTTCTGGAATGCATGAGCATTTTTCAGATTTACCGCAAGATGGGCATTCATTTTAGTTTTACATCCCTTATTACCTAGTACTAATAAATAATGAGTTAGCTATCAGAAGCCACTTTAAACTCTTTTTGTGTCTTTCAGTATCCCCAAATGCATATTTCTGTTTTATCCCCACAGCGGGGTCTCATCTGATTAAATGCATATTTCTTACAAGACTTTACATTTGAATTATGCAGTACAAGTAAATAGTTCAAAAAATAAAAATAAAAAAACTTACATTTGTGAAGTAACCTTAGGGTTGGATAAAAAGGCCCTTCTCTTTGTCTGAAAAATAGTAATTCTCCATTTACGGTAAGGATTTCTATATGTTCATGGCTGAAAGACAAATGTCACAAAGTACTAAGTTAGATATTTTCTTTCAAAAATTCACAACATAAAAATGCATATATAGTGATAAAATAAACTTTAAAAAAAAGTCAGTAAAAATCCTGGCCAAAAAATATTGTTTACATTGTTTTTCCTACCATAGAAGTCCAGCAGAGAAGAAAAATATGACCTGCTACAACCAATTTTATTTCACATTTTATTATTTTAATTCCATTGTTAGATAATTCAATAAAACAATTCTCTAAAGAACAAACTGAAATAAATTAAATCCAACTCTGAATTAAAACATTTAACTCTTTAATAAAACAATCAATACACAAAGCCACATTTTTTTCAAGGACATAGAAAATCTATGAAAATACAAATATTGGAGTTTCAGAGTTATTCTGTGTCTATTCCCATCATTAATCTATCAATAATCTGAAAATAATTCCATTTAATATGAGTGCAATCTAATCATTAAATATTCAGCTACTCCAAGCTTTACACAGACAAAAACAAGACTTACCATCGGACTATTTTGACAGGATCTTTCTTAGGCATGATCTGATTAAGCCATGGTTCGATACCTGGAAATTGCTCTATCAACTGATTCTTAATACCCTTAATAACTGAGGTTTTCAACTGGATGCAGTTGGACACATTTTCTTTTTCATCAAATCTGCCAAGTAATTTTTGCAAGAAAAGAAAAAGGGATTTCTAAGTAGAGGTATCATAATACCTAAAGGTATTGTTCTAACTAGTATTCCCAAGCAAGTATTTAGATACTTAAAGTAATTACGAAATGTTGTTTTTTTCAAAAAAAATACCACCTCCCTTTTACTCTGTCCAGCACAAAACCAATGTCTTAATACAATATTGAAATAAACTGTCAGGTATACAGCAATTAGCTGGGGTTGGGGAGAGGAATATAAGACACACTTTGCACCATAATCTCTAATTAGCTACACAAATGCCTTTCCTGGAAAATCTTACTCAATTCTACCCAGGAAGAAACACAGCCTCCCACCAATAATAAAACCTGTGATCAAAAAACAAAACCCTCAACTGATACAAAAGACCAACCCAAGCATAACACAGAAAATCGGCCCCTGCTAGGCTATGTAATCTGCTGAGAATTTTTTTAAAGTGATGATGATAATGATTTATAAGATCCCTATTTATTCTTGCTCAAAATTTCACGCAAAAAACCCACCTTCCTTTGCCCATGTTCCCCCTTTGCTTTTTGCGTCTACCAAATCTGGAAGGCAAACCCACTAGTAGGTTCCCAAGGAATTTTTGTCTTCCTTACACTGAATAGCTTATGGGGCAATCACGTTATTTTCAAGGCAAGGTTAATCTGGCAGCTAGGCAATAGGCATGACAGGCCGCTTGCTTCCTGTCACCCAGACTCCTTCACTCCCATGACCCAGGAAGTCAAGCCTTCCTTTATTCAGTTCATAACTAATAAACATATGGCAGTGAGCGCAGGGCTCCCCTCTCAGCTAAAGAGGATATGCCCCTAAATCACAGTGCACGGATGTGATTGGTAGAACCCTAGGAATGGAGACGGAATCGGGGGAGGGGGCAAAAGAGAAAGAGGGGTAAGGAGAAAAAACAATGGGAGTGAAGGGAACGAAACCCGATTGAGGACTACGGATGGAAAGCTTAAAGAAGTGTTCAAGTTGCGAGTTAGAGCATAGTACTATAGAAAACCTTAGGGAGTCAGGATGGCAGGGGCGGGGGAGAGAGAAAGAGGATCTTAGCTCTCGCCCTCTTCCCCACCCCCACCCCACCGCCTTTGTGAGCAGCCGATGGAGGCCACAGCATGTCCTTACTTCTTGAACATGATCCAAGGTGAAGGGGGCGACGATAGGGAAGGGCCCGGAATGGGAACGAAATTGAATTTGCAAGGGTCCGGCAGATCCCCTTACACGAGGAAGGCCGGCACTGACAGTCGGAGCTGTAGTCGTTATCCGGAAAACGAGAGCCGGCCGCGCTTTACGGCTCTCAGTCAAATCTGACTACTTCCGCTCCTCTCGCCTCCACGTAGGCGCTTTTGCCGGCTCCTTTTAGGCAACCGGTTCCTCTGCAGTCGGAGGTAGCTGTAAGGGCGGGACTTGAGAGGAAAGAAGTGATAGAGCAATTGCGGAAAAGAAGAATGGAGGGGGCGGGGAAATCAATCAAAGTAGCATTTAAGGCACTTGCGTCTGTTACGGGTTCCTCAAAGGGTCAAGTTTCTTCCGTGCTTCGTTGTTACCTACCGTCACACTAAACGATTCTTTTAGGGAGAATGGCATTTGTTCCGTCTGAGGCAACTGAATGGATTGGTGCTTACCTACCAGCATGAATCTAGACAAACCTCATGGCTTCGTGTTAAAGAGCTGGTAGGATTGCCAGGTTTGACAAACGAAAATATAGGATGGCTATTTAAATTTCAATTTCAGGTAAACAATGAATACTTGTTTTAGTGTAAGTATACCTCAACAATATTTTGGATATACTTACACTAAAAATATACAGTCCTTGTTTAGCTGAATTAATTGTGCGTCCTGTTTTTTATCTGGTAACCTTATTCACTGGCAACCATACGATGCCCCCATAGTTTTTTGTGGGTTTTTATTGAGACAGGGCCTCACTCTGCTGCCCAGGCGTGAATGCAGTAGTGCTGTCTTGGCCCACTGCAGTCTTGACCTCCTGGGCTCAAGGGATCCTTCCACTTCAGCCTCCCAAATAGCGTGGAATACAGGTACACGCCACCATGCCCGTTTTTTGTTTGTTTGTTTGTTTGTTTTTTATTTTTTGGTAGAGACAGGGTCTACGTTGACCACGCTGGTTGCAAACTCCTGGGCTCAAGCAATCCTCCTGACTTGGCATCCCAAAGTGCTGGGGTTACAGGCGTGAATGACTGCCCTCCTGTAGAATAATTCCCAAAGAATTATTACAGAAGGTAATCTGATTAAAGAGATAATAACTAAAGATATATGTTTTACTTATGTAATTTTTTAAAAAGAAAGCTGATAAAGAAAATTTTGCCAGTCAAGGATTTTACTGGCTACACAGTTTTAGACACAGCATCTTACTATTCTGTCACCCAAGCTGGAGTGCAGTGGCATGATCATGGTTCGTTGTACCACAACTTCCCAGGCTCAAGTGACCCTCCTGCCTCAGCCTCCCGAGTAGTTGGAACTACAGGCATGCACCACCACAGGGCTGGTGGGAAGAGCCCCTTATAAAACTATCCGATCTCATAAGCACTCACTCACTTTCACAAGAACAGCATACGGAAAACCACCCCCATCATCCAATCACCTCCCACCAAGTCTCTCCCCAGATATGTGGGGATTATGGGGATTACAATTCAAGATGAGATTTGGGTGGGACAAAAATCCAAACCATATAAGTCACCCTATTGTGGTATCAAATAGAAGATCTTACTCATTCTATTTTTTGTACCCATTAGCCAACCCCACCTCCACTACCCAATCCCCCACTACCCTTCCCAGCATCTGGTAACCTTCTATTCTCTGTGTCCATGAGTTCAATTGTTCTGTTATTTATATCCCACAAATAAGTAAGGACATGTGATGCTAGTCTTTCAGGGCCTGGTTATTTCACTTAACATAGTGATCTCCAGTTCCATCCATATTATTGCAAATGACAGGATCTCATTTTTTATGGCTGAATAGTATTCCATTGTGTATATGTACCACATTTTCTTTATCCAAACATCTGTTGATGGACACTTAGGTTACTTCCAAATCTTAGCTGTTGTAAACTCTGCTGCAAGAAACACAGGCGTGCAGGTATCTCTCTGATATACTCATTTCCTTTCTTTTGGGTATATACCCAGCAGTAGGTTAGCTGGATCATATGGTAGCTCAATTTTTAGTTTTCTGAGGAACCTCCAAACTTTGCTTCATAGTGTTATACTAATTTACTTTCCCACCAACAGTGTACAAGTATTCCCTTTTGTCCACATCCTCACTAGCATTTGTTATTGCCCGTCTTTTGTATATAAGCCATTTTAACTGTGGTGAGATGATATCTTGTAGTTTTAATTTGAATTTCTCTGATAATCAGTGATGCTAAGCACCTTTTCATATGCCTGTTTGCCATTTGTGTCTTCTTTTGAGAAATGTCTATTCAAATATTTTGCCAATTTCTTGATCATATTATTATATTTTTGCCTATAGAGTTGTTTGAACTCCTTATATATATATTCTGGTTATTATTCCCTGGTCAGAGGGGTAGTTTGCAAATATTTTCTCCCATTCTGTGGGTTGTCTCTTCCCTTTGGTGATTGTATCCTTTGCTGTGCAGAAGCTTTTTAACTTTATGCAATCCAGTTTACCCATGTTTGCTTTGGTTGTCTGTACTTGTTGGATATTGCTCAAGAAGTCATTGCCCAGACCAGTGTCATGGAGGTTTTCCTCAATGTTTTCTTGCAGTAGTTTCATGGTTTGAGGTCTTAGATTTAAGTCTTTAATCCATTTTGTTTATTTATTTATTATTTTTCTTTTTTATTTTTAAAGATGGGGTTTCACCATGTTGGTCAGGCTGGTCTCGAACTCCTGACCTCTAGTGATCCACCCACCTTGGCCTCCCAAAGTTCTAGGATTACAGGTGTGAGCCACTGCGCCCGGCCCTAATCCATTTTAAATTGACTTTTTTATACATCGAGAGAGGGGTCTGGTTTCCTTCTTTTGCATATGGATATGAAGTTTTCTCAGCACCACTTATTAAAGATACTGTATTTCCCCACTATGTGTTCTTGGCACCTTTGTCAAAAAATGAGTTTGCTGTAGGTGTGTGGATTTGTTTCTGGGTTCTCTATTCTGTTCCATTGGTCTGTGTCTGTTTTTATGCCAGTACCATGCTGTTTTCATTGCTATAACTCTAGAGTATAATCTGAAGTCAGGTAATGTGATTCCTCGAGTTTTGTTTTTTTTTGCTTAAGATAACTCTGGCTATTCTGGATCTTTTTTGGTTACATATAAATTTTAGGATTGCTTTTTTTTATTTCTGTGAAGAATGTCATTGGTATTTTAATAGAGATTGCATTGAATCTGCAAATTGCTTTGGGTAGTATGGACATTTTAACAACATTGATTCTTCTGCTGGGTGTGGTGGCTCACACCTGTAATCCCAGCACTTTGGGAGGCCAAGGCAGGTGGATCACGAGGTCAGGAGTTCGAGACCAGCCTGATCAACATGGTGAAACCCCGTCTCTACTAAATAAATACAAAAATTAGCAGGGCCTGGTGGTGCACACCTGTAATCCTAGCTACTCAAGAGGCTGAGGCAGGTGAATCACTTGAATCCAGGAGGTGGAGGTTGTAGTGAGCTCAGATTGTACCACTGCACTCCAGCCTGAGCAACAGAAAGTCTGTCTCAAAAAAATAAATAAATAAAAAGTTAAAAAATAAAAAATAAAAAAACAATGTTAGGCCAGGCGTGGTGGCTCACACCTGTAATCCCGCACTTTGGGAGGCTGAGGTGAGTGGATCACCTGAGGTCAGGAGTTGGAGACCAGACTGACCAACATGGTGAAACCCCATCTTTAAAAAAAAAAAAAAATTAAAAAAAAATTGATTCTTCCAATCCGTGAACATGGAATATTTTTCCATTTTTTTGTGTCCTCTTCAATTTCTTTCTTCAGTGTATTTTTTCTTTTCTTTCTTTTTTTTTTTTTTTTTTTTTTTGAGATGGAATCTCACTCTGTTGCCAAGGCTGGAGTGCAGTGGCATGATCTCAGCTCACTGCAACCTCCGTCTTCCAGGTTCAAGCAATTCTCCTGCCTCAGCTTCCTGAGTAGCTAAGATTGTAGGTGTGTGCCACCACACCACCTGACTAATATCTTTGTAGTTTTAGTAGAGATGGGGTTCCACCATGTTGGCCAGGCTGGTCTCAAACTCCTGACCTTGTGATCTGCCTGCCTCAGCCTCCGAAGGTGCTGGGATTACAGGTATTAGCCACCGTGCCTGGCCAGTGTATTTTACTTTTTATTATAGAGACCTTTCACTTCTTTTGGTTAATTCCTAGGTATTTAATTTTATATGTAGCTCTTGTAAATGGGATTACTTTTTAAATTTCTTTTTCAGATTGTTCAGTGTTGGCATATAGAAATGCTACTAATTTTTGTATGTTGATTTTGGATCCTACAATTCTAATAACTTTATCAGTTCTAATAGTTTTCTCTTGAGTCTAGTTTATTCTAAATATAAGATCATATCATCAGCAAACAATGATAATTTAACTGTTTCCTTTCCAAATTGGATACCCTTTGTATCTTTCTCTTGTCTGATTGCTCTAGCCAGGACTTCCAGAATAACAATGATGATGATGGGCATCCCTGTCACGTTCCAGATCTTAGAGGAAAGGCTTTCAGTTTTTCCCCATTCGGTATAATACTAGATGTAGGTCTATAATATATGGCTTTTATTATGTTAAGGTATATTTTTTCTATCCCCTGATTTTGAGGGTTTTTATCATGAGTAAATTTTGAATTTTATCAAATACCTTTTTAGCATCAACTGAAATAAAAGGTTTTTATTTCAAACTGAAACTAGACATTTTTTTCCTTCATTCTGTTAACAGGCTGTATCACATTGATTGATTTGTATATGTTGAGCCATCCTTGCATCCCAGGGATAAATCCCAGTTGGTCATGATGAATGATCTTTTTAACGTATTGTTAAATTTAGTTTACTAGTATTTTGTTGAGATTTTTGCATCTATGTTCATCAGAGATAGTGGCCTGTGGTTTTCTTTTATTGATGTGTCCTTGTCTGGTTTTGGTGTTTGGAGTAATGCCAGTCTCATAGAATGAGATTGGAAGTATTCTCTCATCCTCTGTGTTTTAGAATGAGATTGGAAGTATTCTCTCATTCTCTGTGTTTTGGAATTGTTTATTTATTTTTGAGATGGAGTCTCACTCTGTCACCCAGGCTGAAGTGCACTGGCACTATCTCAGCTCACTGCAACCTCCACCTGCCGGGTTTAGGCGATTCTCCTGCTCAGGCTCCTCAGTAGCTGGGATTACAGGCGCGCGCCTCCACACCCAGCTAATTTTTGTATTTTTAGTAGAGACGGTGTTTCCCTATGTTGGTCAGGCTGGTCTTGAACTCCTGATCTCATGATCCACCCACCTCGGCCTTCCAAAGTGCTGGGATTACAGGCGTAAGCCACTGCACCCAGCGAGTTCCTCTTTAAATGTGTGGTAGAATTCAACAGTGAAGCCATCAGGTCCTGGACTTTTCTTTACTGGGAGACTTTTTATTACAACTTTGATCTCATTACTTGCTTTTCTGCTGTTCAAGTTTTGAATTTCTTCCTGATTCAATCTTGGTAGGCTGCGTGTCTCTAGGAATTTGTCCATTTCTTCCAGATTTTCCAATGTATTGGCATATAGTTGCTCACAGTAGCCTCTAATGATCCTTTGAATTTCTGTAGTATCAGTTTTTTGTTTTTTTGTTTTGTTTTGTTTTGTTTTGTTTTGTTTTGTTTTGTTTTGAGACGGAGTTTCGCTCTTGTTACCCAGGCTGGAGTGCAATGGCGCGATCTCAGCTCACCGCAACCTCCGCCTCCTGGGTTCAGGCAATTCTCCTGCCTCAGCCTCCTGAGTAGCTGGGATTACAGGCACGCGCCACCATGCCCAGCTAATTTTTTGTATTCTTAGTAGAGACAGGGTTTCACCATGTTGACCAGGACGGTCTCGATCTCTTGACCTCGTGATCCACCCACCTCGGCCTCCCAAAGTGCTGGGATTACAGGCTTGAGCCACCACGCCCGGCCTGTAGTATCAGTTTTAATACCTCCTTTTTTATTTCTGATTTTGTTTATTTGGATCTTCTCTCTTTTTTTCTTAGTTACTCTGGCTAAATGTTTGCCAATTTTCTTTAACTTTTCAAAAAACCAACTTTTTGTTGCATTGATCTTTTGTATTGTTTTCTTCATCTCAATATCATTTATTTCTGCTCTGAACTTCATTATTTCTTTTCTGCTACTAATTTTGGGTTTGATTTGCTCTTGCTTTTCTAGTCATTTAAGATGCATCCTTAGATTATTTATTTAAAGTTTTTCCTCTTTTTTTGATGTAGGCACTTATAGCTATAAGCTTTCCTCTGAGTATTGCTTTTGCTGTATCTCATAGGTTTTGGTAGGTTGTGTTTCCATTATCATTTGTTTCAAGATATTTTTCAATTTTCTTCTTAACTTCTTCATTGATCCACTGGTCATTCAGGAGCATGTTGTTTAATTTCCATGTATTTGTATAGTTTCCAAAATTCCTCTTGTTATTAATTTCTAGTTTTATTCCATTGTGGTCAAAGAAGATGCTTAATATTATTTCAATTTTTGAATGTTTTAAGACTTGTTTTGTAACCTAAAATATAGTCTATCCCTGAGAATGATCCACATGCTGAGGAAAATAATGTATATTCCGCAGCTCTTAAATGAAATGTTCTGTAAATATCTATTAGACCCATTTGGTCTACAGTGCAGATTAAATTTGATGATTCTTTGTTGACTTTTTGTCTCAAAGTTCTGTCTAATGCTGAGAAGGGGGTATTGAGGTCTCCAGCTCAGATTGGTGATTCCCCTTTCGCTAGGCCTACTTTAAATGCTCCCTCCATGGGCAGGCATCAACAGAGTTTGGTCTGAGTTTTCTTTCTGCTCTAACAGGACAGCACTGAGTTCAATGCCTCACAATTGCTGTATTTTCCCCTCTCCCAACACCCAGAGATGTTCTCCCCACCACGCCATTGCTGCTGGGGGTGGGAAGAGGTGGCGTAGGCAATTCCAGGCTGTTTTTTAATCTCTTCAGTGCCTCTTTTAGCAATATGAAATTAAAATCAGGTACCATGACGGCTCACCTGATTTTTGGTTCTTATGAAGGTGTTTCTTCTATGTAGGTAGTTGTTAACCTGGTGTCCTTGTGGGGGCGGGGTATGATCAGTGGAGCTTTTTATTCTTCCGTCTTGTTCCATCCTCCTCCAGCTTTTGTCTGTCAGGATTCTTGCCAAACAGCCTTCCTCTCCTGGCAAATGTCACATTGCCCTGGGAGCCTGCCATTTAACAATAAAAACAGCCATAGTCCGGGCACACTGGCTCATGCCTATATTCCCAGCACTTTGGGAGACTGAGGCAGGAGGATTGCTTGAACCCAGGAGTTTGAGACCAGCCTGGGCACCATAGCGAGACCCCCATCTGTAAAAAAATTTAAAAATTAGTCAGTCCTGTTGGTGTATGCTTATAATACCAGCTACTCTGGAGGCTGCAGTGGAAGGATCATTTGAACTCAGGAAGCAGATTACAGTGAGCCGAGATCATGCCACTGCACTCCAGCCTGGGCAACAGAGTGAGACCCTGTCTCAAAAAAAAAAATGACAAAAGTATTACACTGAAAATCTGTAGTGCTAGAAATAATAGTTAATAAGAGTTAACTTTTTTTTTTGTAGACAGAGTCTCACTCTGTCACCCAGGCTGGAGTGTAGTGGCGTGATCTTAGCTCACTGCAACCTCCACCTCCTGGGTTCAAGAGATTCTCATGCCTCAGATTCCTGAGTACCTGGGATTACAGACGCATGCCAGCCCAGCTAATTTATTTTTTGCATTTTTAGTAGACACAGGGTTTTACCATGTTGACCAGGCTGGTCTCAAATCCCTGACCTCAAGTGATCTGCCCGCCTTGGCCTCCCAAAGTGCTGGGATTAGCTGGGATTACAGGTATCAGCCACCGTGCCCAGCCAAGAAATAATAAATTTTAATTCTTTTTTTTCTTTTTCTTTTCTTTTCTTATTTTTATGTCTGTGTGTGAGAGGGAGTTTTGCTCTTGTTGCCCAGGCTAGAGTGCAATGGCATGATCTTGGCTCACTACAACCTCCGCTTCCCGGATTCCAGTGATTCTCTTGCATCAGCCTCCCAAGTAGCTGGAATTACAGGCACTCGCCACCACGCCCAGCTAATTTTTTGTATTTTTAGTAGAAACCGGGTTTCATCATGTTGGCCAGGCTGGTCTTAAACTCCTGACCTCAGGTGATTCATCCGCCTCAGCCTCCGAAAGTGCTGAGGTTACACGTGTGAGCCACCACACCCGGCCCATAAATTTTAATTCTATAAAAATTATACATATGCTATCTAAGTTATGACAGATCTTATAAGCATGGGAATTGGCATATAACCATATCCACATATGTAGTTTAATCTACTTCCATACACTGTGACAATCACAGAAACTAAATCTGAATGATGACAAATGCTACGTTAGGTCATTAGTATTAATGAGCTATTCAGATCAGTACATGTGCGTAAGTACCTTTCATTCATAACCCATCTATACAGGTACATAAGCAGGGCACTTTTCACTGCAATGCATTTCTGGACATTGTGTTGTAAGTGGTATCATCATAAAGTGGATTCTGTTTTTCCAAGGCTGTAATTGAGGGTGTGCTCCTGACAAAGAACTCATCTTCAAATAATTCATTGCTACAACTAACCATATATCATTAAGAAATGCTTCAAAATAAACCTCTTCAAAAATTAAAACAATACCTCATTTATTTATGTAATAGTTATAAATGACCTTTATGTTTTAGACATTCATGTTATCTGTTCTGTAACTTGTATGTAAATGTTTTGTGAAATTTATCTTACAAGGGTCCTTGATGTACATGTAGCACAGAGCACAGAAAACCAAGTCTTTCATACATTTTACTAAAATAAGTAATGTAGCTATAATAAGCATTAAATATTTAACAATTGTGTTTGCCTTCTTAGAATTCTGAAAGGATTTTACAGGGTCATCTTGACACAAGGCTCTGAAATACTGCCCAAGGAAGTTTGCAGTAAGGCCTCTTGTTCTTTTTTATAAATTTCCTTGAGCACCAAGCATGGCACCCAAACCCTTCAGACTGTCTAGCAAAGAAAGGTTTCTTTAGGAGCTAGGCCAAAGCTTTGAACACTGGAGGAGATGCTTTCACTGCAAGAAGGAATTGGGCCACTGCCAGACCCCTGCTGGGCCTCATATCTCTCAGAATCTTCAGCCTGTGAAGTCTTCCAGTAGGTTCACATTTCCCACAAACTGCCTCTCAGCTTTATACCTTAGAGGCAGTGGCAACCTGACTTTATATACCCAATAGAGCAAGACGCATCTGAAAACCCCACGACTGCCCTTACCACCAATCACTCTGCAAAGCACAGGTGAGAAAATGTACTGGTCATGCCACTGCCTGGATCCTTCCACGCGTAGCAATATAAGGAACACCAATAAAACAGCAACTCCTGCCTCCAGGGCCAAATACAGCTAAATTTGGAGAGAGCTGAGAGCCCCCTGTCTATCAGAAAATGGCACGACTAACCATCTAACCAAACTTGTGATGAGCCGAACCCACCATACCTCATTCACATCCCTCTTTTCTTCTGTCATCATTCAACATGTAAGCATCCAGTTTGACATATCTACTTTGTGACCTTGGGCAAATCACTTGAGCTCTGTGCCTGTCTTCTCATCTGTAAAATTAAGGTCTATTCTTCATGAGGTTTTATGAGGATTAAATGAGGTGATCTATGCAAAGCACTGTTATTATTGTTATTTTTATGTTTCATTATTATTGTTCTTGTCCTCTAACTGCATTCCAGTATTGCTTTGTGCTTCTTCTCCCTGAACCTGACCTCCCACTTCTACCTTCACTCCTTACATGCTTCGGCTGTGCCTCCTGGAACACCATTCCATGATTAACAAACTCTTCTGCCATCCACAAACTCATCCCTCAATATCCATGTTCCTAGATTTCCCATAAGGATGGAGCTTCCCTTACAGCCCTTTCCAGTGAAAGTGATTTATACCAACACACTGCATGTACTGCATAGGGAGGAGGTAAGGTGGGAATCTTCTTCCAGCCACACTGCAACTTTCAAACCATTCTTCCTCCACCCTCAGGCAAAACCCCCTGATCCCTCTTCTTCTGAGTTTCATGATATTTGGTTACACCTTGACTCCACCTCTTTGCTGTCCTATGCTCATTCATCAAAGATGCTGGCGTCTGGTTCACAGCCTTTCCTCTCACCCCTACCCCCAGGGTGTTAAGCACTGCAAGAGAAAGTCACACAGATGAACAGATTTGTACCACTCTGAATTCACGGTCACCAACATCAAGTGGACCTTCAATACTGGGGATTCTGTCATGTTTTCAGCTCACTCTCTCATTTTCCCAAATGGTACTTCTCAATCTTCTTCATTTTCCTCAAAACTCCAACTCCTCAGCTGCCCCAAAGAACTCACCTCCTAAAGATAGATAGAAGTCCCAGATGGGAAACCAACTTCCTGCTACCAAACTGGAAATGTATTCACAGCCATCCTTCACAGTTAAAATGAAAGGTATACCTCTTCCAATCTAGAAGTAATTCCCCCATGTGCATTGTAGATCCTATTCATGTACAGGTCTCCTCACCAGCCATACTCAACCTACTATTACCTCTTTTCCATTTTCAACCTCTCACTCTCTACTGGCCCCTTTTTCTTGGCTTTTTCAAAGGAAGTACGTGAATATTCCAAATCATGTAACATCCAAACAACACAGAAGCATAATGACAATCATAATGGCTAACATTTATTGAGGACTTATCATGTACCAACATGTGCGTTCAGGTATTAACACATTTAATTCTCAGAATTACTTATTAAAGTAGATAGTATTTTCTTTCTTTCTTTCTTTCTTTCTTTCTTTTTTTTTAAGAAACTGAAGAAAGGCCGGGCGCGGTGGCTCATGCCTGTAATCCTAGCACTTTGGGAGGCCAAGGTGGGTGGATCACCTGAGGTCAGGAATTCAAGACCAGCCTGGCCATCATGGTGAAACTCCATCTTTAAAAAAAAAAAAAGAAGAAGAAAGAAAGAAAGTGAAGAAGAAGTAAGTTGCCCAAGATTACCCAGATATGAAATAACAATCTGGATTTGAACTTAAGTAGTCACAACACTGTGCTCTCTAAATGACAACACTTAAAGTGCCCCTGCTGTGTCCTGCCCTGTCCTGCCCCACTCCATCTCATTCTCCCTCCCCTCTTTAACTCTTCCTTTCCTTCTCCATAGGTAATGACTGGCAATAAATTTGTGTGTATATTTGTGTGTATATCCTTCTAGAAATTTTTGGCGCATTTATATACACAGTACGTACATGCTTTTCATCTCTACCCATTCAGAGAAACTTCTCTAGTGACAAACTATAGAAGTGATCCTTGAAAGTACAGTCTTGGCCGGGCGCGGTGGCTCAAGCCTGTAATCCCAGCACTTTGAGAGGCCGAGGCAGGTGGATCACGAGGTCGAGAGATCGAGACCATCCTGGTCAACATGGTGAAACCCCGTCTCTACTAAAAATACAAAAAATTAGCTGGGCATGGTGGCGTATGCCTGTAATCCCAGCTACTCAGAAGGCTGAGGCAGGAGAATTGCTTGAACCCAGGAGGCGGAGGTTGCGGTGAGCCGAGATCGCGCCATTGCACTCCAGCCTGGGTAACAAGAGCGAAATTCTGTCTCAAAAAAAAAAAAAAAAGAAAGTACAGTCTTACATTACATACATGCTTCTAAATTGATGCATAATAATTGTACATATTTATAGGCTATATGTGCTATTTCATTGCATGCATAGTATGTATATTGATGAAGTCAGGGTATTTAGAGTATCCATCACCTCAAGTCTTCATCATTTTATTTGTTTGTTTGTTTGAGACGGAGTCACGCTCTGTCTCCCAAGATGGAGTGCAGCGATGCGATCTAAGCTCACTGCAATCTCCACCTCCTGGGTTCCAGCGATTCTTCTGCCTCAGCCTCCCAAGTAGCTGGGACTACAGGCACGTGCAACCATGCCTGGCTAATTTTTTGTATGTTTAGTAGAGATGGGGTTTCACCATGTTGGACAGGCTGGTCTCGAACTCCTGATCTCGTGATCCACCTGCCTCGACCTCCCAAAGTGCTGAGATTACAGGCATGAGCTATCGCGCCCAGATGAGTCTTTATCATTTCTATGTGTTGGGAACATTTAAAGTCCTCTCTTCTTGCTATTTTGAAATGTACAATGCATTGTTGCAAACTATAGTCACCCTACTCTGCTATCAAACATTATAAATTATTTCTTCTATGTAATTGTATGATTGTACCCATTAACCAATCTTTCTTCATCAGCCCCTCCTATCCACATATACTTCTCACCCCCTCTGGTTTCTATCAATCTACTTTCTACCTTCATGAGTTCCCACATGTGAGTAAGAACGTCTTTTTGTCCCCGGCTTATTTCACTTAAAATAATGACCATCCATGTTGCTGCAAATGACAGGATTTCATTTTAATGGCTGAATAGTATTCCATTGCATATACATGCCACATTTTCTTTATATCATTTGCCATTAATGAACACCTAGGTTGATTCTGTATCCTGGCTACTATGAATACTGCTACAATAAACGTTGGGGTGCAAGTAACTTTTTGTTATACTGATTTCTTTAATTTTGGATAAATAGTCATGAGATTGGTTGATCATATGATGGTTCTATGTTTAGTGTTTTGAGAAATCTCCACAGTGTGTTCCATAGTGGCTGTACTAATTAACATTCCCACCAACAGTGCACATGAGTTTTCTTTACTCCACATCCTTACTAGCATCCATTTATTTGTCTTTTTAATAACAGCCATCCTAAGTGGGGTCAGATGAGATCTAATTGTGGTTTTGATTTGCATTTCCCTGATGATTACTGATGTAGAGCATTTTTTATATATCTTCTGGCCATTTGTATGTCTTCTTTGGAAAAATGTCTATTTGTGCTTTTTGACCAATTGTTGTTTTTACTATGGCATTGAGTTCCTTACATATTTTGAATATTAACCCCTTATCAGATATATAGTTTGCAAATGTTTTTCCCATTCCATAGGTTGCCTTTTTATTTTGTGTTTGCTTTGCTGTGCAAAAGCTTTTTAGTTTAATTGTCGTATTTGTCTTTTGCTTTGTTTTGTTTTTGTTGCCTGTGCTTTTGAGGTCTTAGCCACAAAATATTTGCCTAGATAAGTGTCCAGAAGTGTTCCCCCTGTGTTCCTCTAGTAGTTTTATAGTTTCAGATCTTATGTTTCAGTCTTTAATCTATCTTAAATTGATTTTTCTATATGGTGAGAGATACGGGTTGGGTTTCATTCTTCTGAATATAATATCCAACTTTCGCAGGACCATTTATTTTAGTGTGTGTGTGTGTGTGTGTGTGTGTTTCCCAATATATCCATATAATAACACCAGCACCATTTATTGAAGACAGTGTCTTTTCTCCAATGCATGTTCTTGGTGCCTTTGTCTATAATCAGTTGCCTGTAAATACACGGATTTATTTCTGGATTATCTATCCTTTTCAATTGGTCTATGTGTCTGTTTTTATAACAATACCATGGTGTTTTGGTTACTATAGCCTTGTAACATATTTTGAAGTCACATAGTATGATGCCTCCAGCTATGTTCAGAAAGCTGCTCCGTCTGAGACTCCTTCACTGATTTCTTCTTCTTTCCCAGAATGCTATCCTTGGCATTCTCTTCTCCGTCCACACTCCCCCTCTTGATAATCTCATCTTGTCTCCTGGCTTTAAACACCATTTATATCTCCATCCTAGACTTCTCCCTTAAACTCTAGACTTGTATATCCAAGTACATATTTGACTTCTCTGCTTGAGTATCTAAAAGACATCTCATATCACATGTCTAAAACTACCGCCTGTTTCCTAAAAACTACTGAAATAAAATAAAAAATGAATAAAACAGTACTTCTAGTCTCTCCCCAGTCTGCCTCCCCACATACATCCCAAAACTGATATTACTCACAGCCTTCAGTTGATGACAATCCCATCCTTTCATGTGCCTAGATCCAAACTCTTGGGTATTTCTTCAACTCCTCTCTTTCTCTCACACTCTATCTTTGAATAATCAAAAAATCCTATTTACTCTTCAAAATATATCAATAATTCACCCACTTCTCACAGGTTTCACAGCTACCATCCTGGTTCAAGTCATCATTACCTGTTGCCTGGATTATTTCAATTAGCCTCCTAACTGGTGTTATACGTCTGTCCCCTACACCACAATCTACTTTCAACATGAGTCAGATTTTCCGATTAACAATGAAAGTTAAACATTTCAAGCCCCAGCCCTGGACCCTACAGCCACTGAGATGTTAATGCCTAAGAAGAACTGGATTGCCATTTATGAACTCCTTTTTAAGGACGGAGTCATAGTGGCCAAGAAGGATGTCCACATGCCTAAGCACCCGCAGCTGGCAGACAAGAATGTGCCCAACCTTCATATCATGAAGGCCATGCAGCCTCTCAAGTCCCGAGGCTACGTGAAGGAACACTTTGCCTGGACACATTTCTACTGGTACCTTACCAATGAGGGTTGGAGACATTTCTACTGGTACCTTACCAATGAGAGATACTGGATACCCTCATTGGTAAGGTACCAGTAGAAATGTCTCCAGGCAAACTGTTCCTTCACATAGCCTCGGGACTTGAGAGGCTGCATAGCCTTCATCTGCCCCCCAGAGATTGTGCCTGCCACCCTACACCACAGCTGTCCAGAGACTGGCAGGCCTTGGTCTAAAGGTCTGGAGGGTGAATGACCTGCAAGACTCACAGGAGCGGAAGCTGACAGAGATACCTGTAGATGGAGTGCTGTGTCCCCTGGAGCCGACAAGAAAGTGGAGGCTGGGGCTGGGTCAGCAACCTCAGTAAAATTGGAGAGGATTATTTTGCATTAAATAAACTTACAGTCAAAAAGACTTGAAAAAAAAAAAAAAGAAAGAAAGTTAAAGTCTCTTTTCTGCTCAAACCTCTCCAATTGTTTCCCATCTCATTTAGAGGAAAACCAATATCTGTACAATTGCTTACAAGGTCTTTAATTGTCTGGATTTCTGTTACCTATTTAGCATCATTTCCTACTACTCTCCCCTACTTTCTTTGACTCTTCTCTAGTGACACAGTCACACTAACCTCCTTGCTTCCTTGCTATTCTTTTTTTTGAGACAGAGTTTTGCTTTTGTTGCCCAGGCTGGAGTGCAATGGCGTGATCTCAGTTCACCACAACCTCCACCTCCCAGGTTCAAGTGATTCTCCTGCCTCAGCCTCCCAAGTAACTGGGATTATAGGCATACACCACCACACCTGGCTAATTTTGTATTTTTTGTAGAGATGAGGTTTTTCCATGTTGGTCAGGCTGGTCTCGAACCCTGAGCTCAGATGATCTGCCTGCCACAGCCTCCCAAACTGCTGGGATTACAGATGTGAGCCATTGTACCCAGCCCCCTCCTTGCTATTTTTCAAGCACACTATGCATGTTCATACCTTAGGGTCTTTGCACTGGCTGTTCCTTCTATCTGGAAGGCTCTATACTCCCGATCTCCAATGACTGTACCCCTCCCTTCCTTCCAAGTCTTTGCTCAAATGTCACCTTCTCAATAAGACATTGCCCTAGTCACTCCACTAATACATAATGTCATTTGCCCTCCCATCCCTTTTGCTCAGGGATGTAATTTTTCGCCAGCATGCATCACCTCCTAACATACTATAAAATGTATTATATTAGGCCGGGCGCGGTGGCTCAAGCCTGTAATCCCAGCACTTTGGGAGGCCGAGGCGGGTGGATCACGATGTCGAGAGATCGAGACTATCCTGGTCAACATGGTGAAACCCCGTCTCTACTAAAAATATAAAAAATTAGCTGGGCATGGTGGCGCGTGCCTATAATCCCAGCTACTCAGGAGGCTGAGGCAGGAGAATGGCCTGAGCCCAGGAGGCGGAGGTTGCGGTGAGCTGAGATCGCGCCATTGCACTCCAGCCTGGGTAACAAGAGCGAAACTCCGTCTCAAAAAAAAAAAAAAAAAAATGTATTATATTATTATTTATTGTGTCTCTTCTTAACCATGTAAGCTCAATGAAGGCAAACATTTGCCTGTTTTTGTTCACTGTTGTATCCAAGATCCTGGAACATGGTACACATTCAATAAATATTTGTTGAGCGAATAAATGGAACACTACATTAAGTACCATTAAAGTTTCCTATTTCCCATTATAACAACAATCCTGGAAATAGTTTTCTATATTTACAATCAAGGTTAATGTCATCAGCAATAGGTCACGTACCTTTGATATAATGTGATAATGGCACTTTACCTTCCTGATTTTCCTTCCAGAAATCCATAACCCCTGTCTAACTATGAAACAAGCATCAGACAAACCCAAATGCTACAAAATACCCTCAACAGACTTTTTTAAATTGTCTAAGTTATCAAAAACAAGGAATGTTTAAGAAACTTTCACAGCCAAGAGAACCTAAGGAGACATAGTAACTAAATATGATATGGTATCCTGGATGAGATTCTGGAACAGAAAAAAGAACATTAAGTTAAAAAAAAAAAAAAGCAACCTAAAAAAATCTGAATAAAACGACTTTAGTTAATAATAATCAATATTGGTTCATTAGATGAGGCACATGGCCTTTCCACTTTCTCTGTGTAACCTAATTCCTCTCTTCTTAAATCTGGGCTGATCTTAGGGACCTGCTTAACCAAAAGAATGCAGCAGAAATTTGGCATTTACAAGGGTAGGTCATAAGAGGCCTCGTAGCTTCCACCTGGGCTTATTGGGATACTCCCTCTTGGACCTTTGAGGCACCATGTAACAAGTCTCTCTACCCTGAGTCTGTCATTCTGTGAGGAGACCCTAGCTAGCCACAAGAAAGGATGTCTGGAGAGAGAGAGATGACCAACCTGCCCCCAACTGGTCTAGTCCTTCTTCTTCCTTTCCCCAGTAAATGGCACCATCATCCATCCATTTGCACAAGCCAGAAGCTAGGAAGTCATCCTTGTTATGTCTTGTCCCTCATTTTGCCTGCTAAATGTCTCTTAAGAGCTTGCTTGGGCCAGGTGCAGTGGCTCATGCCTGTAATCCCAGCACTTTGGGAGGCCGAGGCAGGCGGATCACTTAAGGTCAGGAGTTCATGAACAGCATGGCCAACATGGTGAAACCGCATTTCTACTAAAAATACAAAAAGTAACAATAATAATTAGCCGGGCATGGTGGCACATACCTGTAATCCCAGCTACTCACAGAGGTGGAGGTTGCAGTGAGCCAAGATCACACTACTGCAATCCAGCCTGGGCGACAGAGCAAGACTCCATCTAAAATAAATAAATAAATAAATAAAAAAGCTTGGTTGTTCTTGTCCTTTCTTAAAGTCTACCACTCCCACCACCCCTAAGATATCTTCTTTTCTCAGTAATAGCCTTCTAATTGATCAAACTGCTTTGACTTTTGCCCTTCATCCAATACTTTTTACACTGAGTGTGGTGGTTTTTTGCACTTTTAAACTTTTTTTTTTTTTTTTTTTTTTTTGAGACCAGATCGCACTGTGTCACCCAGGCTGAAGTGCAGTGGTGCGATCATGGCTCACTACAGCCTTGACCTCTTGGGCTCAGGTGATCCTTCCACCACAGCCTCCCAAGTAACTGGGTGCACAGGCATGCACCACCATGCCTAGCTAATTTGTTATCATTATTATTTGTAGAGATGGGGTCTCTCTATGTTGCCCAGGTTGAAAACTTTTCAATGATTCTTACTGCTCTTACAATAAAAACAAAATCAGTATAGCCTCTGAGGCCCTGCTTAGCATGGCCATTATTTACCTCTTTAGCCTCATAAAATTCTCTTTTAATACTGTTGGCTCTAATTTTATTTTTATCTGATTCAAATATTACCAGTTGAGTCATGGGTCAGTTGGTTGCCAGAAAATCTGAAAAAAAAAATCTCAAAACACTGATTCCAGTGACACAGTTTCTAAAGTTATCAGGAAACTGCATTCAAGAGCCCCTGTCAGACTCCTATAGCTGAATATAAAACCACCTTCTGAAAAGGATCAAAGCAATAATTTAAAAAATTTTTAAAAAAAGAAAAAAAAAGAAAAGGATCAAAGCAAATCAATTGTAGATGACAAGAAAATTGAATACCTATGGTTAAAGACACAATTAACAAAGAAATTTGGATATTTTTTAGCATATAACAATCTAACATAATGATAATTATTAGTGATAATATACATAAGTCATATTAAAATTGTAAGTCTCATATAATTCTAGAACGCACATTAATAACACATTCATAGATATACATCCCAAAGAAAGCCAAATGCCATTTCACACTTGACAATGCTCCCTGTATGACTGTAACATACCAAATAAGCCAAATATGTCTCTTTTGGACATCAGGGGATGCAATATCTAAAAAAAGTTAATGAGAATGAAATGACTGAATTTGCAACATGAAAGTTTGATCTTGTAAGATTTGTCAAATATCAAAGATTTAAAACACTTGATATCAAAAAATAGGATTACATGTCATTCAATTAGCCAAAGTAATAAATGGAAAAATTTCAAATAGGCAAAAATCTTTACTCATTGATAGAGGGGAGACCCAGCTTTACAAACAAGACCCAGTGAAGACAGCATGAGAGCAACTGACTCTGTCTCTTCTCTCTCCTTTCCTTTTTCCTTTTGTCCTGCAATTTACCCCAAAGGCAAACAAAAATCTTCTTTTTTATTTCAATATTACATAAAAATCTTGTTCAAAAGAGAAAACCAAATTTTGCCTTTGCATTAGCGTACTATTAATGTTAAACCTATTTTAATAAAACTTTATAAACAAATCTATCCAATCTTAATCAGTTTGACCATAAGTTAAAATTTTCATAAACCTTTTACAACTCTTTACAATTTTCTATTAAACAGCAGATCAATGCTCCAAAGAAACCCTGTTATTCTGACACATGGAACCAGATGTGCTTTTTTTTTTTTTTTTTTTTTTTTTTGAGACGGAGTTTTGCTCTTGTTACCCAGGCTGGAGTGCAATGGCGTGATCTCGGCTCACTGCAACCTCCGCCTCCTGGGTTCAGGCAATTCTCCTGCCTCAGCCTCCTGAGTAGCTGGGATTACAGGCACGAGCCGCCATGCCCAGCTAATTTTTTGTATTTTTAGTAGAGACGGGGTTTCACCTTGTTGACCAGGATGGTCTCGATCTCTTGACCTCGTGATCCACCCGCCTCGGCCTCCCAAAGTGCTGGGATTACAGGCTTGAGCCACCGCGCCCGGCCTGTGCTTTTTATCTTTATGTTTAATTTATAGAAAAACTAAGTAATCCCCTTCAAATTGTGTCCGACTTGTTCACATACAGAACTTCCTTTATAAGATAAATACTTTAAAACTCCTACAACTTGCTTATGGCTTCAGTTTTGTCCTATCATTCTTTTAACTTAGGACAATCCATAAAAACCTCTCAACTAGAAAAAAATACTTTCCTTTTGACAAAAAAACATATTTCCCATGCCTTCCTATAACCTCTTACCAAAACTCATTCTACTTTCCTTATATGCCTTACATGTGAGATTATTTTGCCAGTAATCTCAATTACATATATTGATGTTAACTCTCAGCAACTTTTATTCTAGTGAGAATCTCAGTAAGTAAGCAATTTTAACAATGAATGAGATTGCAGAGCCCAGGACAAGGACAGAGCTGTATACAATGTCTCTTTCCAGACTAGCTAGGGGACACAGCTAACTCCATGTGTCTCCCAGGCCTTACCTAGAATCTAACAGCTATAAAGCAGATAAGTCAAACAATTACAAAAAATGTCATAGTAGCAGTTTATGACCTTTAAACATCTGACAGAGACTGTCTGACCTGCCTGATTCAGACTGAATGTTTAAATTCTGAAGATATCTTTATTTTATTTTACTAAAAATCTTAAAATTATATTTACCAAAGATTACTAATGTCACATGAATGAAAAAGCATTAAGATTTCTATTTTCAAATGTTTATATTTATTTAAGCCAATTAATTAGAGCTCTTTCATATACATTGGTTATTGAAACATCACACACAGGAGACATATAAATATATAGACAGACAAAAGCAGATCTGGTAGAGTTATAAGATTCTTTATTTGCCGGTTTTTAAATTTCTCTTCTCCATTTGAGACCAGTCTCTTAATTACTTGTTCCCTGCCCTGAACAATTGCCAGCTAGGCAACTCTAAATTTGCATTTCTAAAGGGACAATTCTTAGATGAAACAAGATACAGGATTCATATTTTACTCAAACCAAAGAAAAAATGGTGCAAGTAAAAGTTCAGTTAAGACAGCCAGGAAAAGCAGATATCCTTACATGTGGACATTTCCTTAAAGATGTAAGTTTCTTCACTGGACTACTGGCTTTAAGATGGAGCCTTTTAAGGAGTAGGGTCAAGGAGGCATGCAGTTTCTAGGGCCTAATAGGCAGCCACAGCTGGAAGGCAGAACAAATCCCTAAAAATCAAGAATCCCATTTTCACACCAAAGTTTGGGTCCCCCCCAAAAAAGGAAACACTGTGGGATGAGACAACACAATGTTTTTACCTGAATTCCACTGCAAGGACGTTCCTCTGAGGCTGGTGGCCAAACCAAAGCCAATCAGCCCATTCTATAATCAGGCCATCCCTCATGGGAGCCTGTATTAATCTGTTCTCATGCTGCTATAAGGACATACCTGAGACAAATTTACAAAGGGAACAGGTTTAATTGACTCACAGTTCCACATGGCTGGGGAGGCCTCAGGAAACTTATAATCATGGTGGAAATGGAAGCAAACATGCCCTTCTTCACAAGGTGCAGGAGAGAGAAGTGCAGAGAAAAGTGGGGACAAGCCCCTTATAAAACCATCAGATCTTGTGAGAACTCACTCTCATGAGAACAGCATGAGGGACCCACCTCCATGATCTAATCACCTCCCACCAGGACCTTCCCCCAACACATGGGGATTATACTTTTGATTACAATTCAAGATGAGATTTTGGGTGAGGACATAGCCAAACCATATCAGAGCTTTACCTCTCAGTGTGGTTGGGAATGTTTCCATATAAATAATGCTTCCAGGTGACCAAAAGCATTATTTTATTATCCAAACATGCAAAGAACCAAGTATCCCCCCATAACTGCCATTAGCCATTCCTAAAAGTATGTCTCCTACCCAGCTATTACATATCCAGGTTAAAAGCTCTTTCAATATGCAAAGTAAAAAGGTCAATGCAAAATAGAGTCGAGCCTTATATTCTAATCTATCTGCTCACGACTCCTGGGGTTCCATGAGGAAAACAGAGGTTCTTCCCAAAACAGAGTCTGTGGTGCCTTCTGTTTTTCCTGTGGGGTCCTAGGCTGTTAGGAATCATCTTAGGTCCTCATGTGGGCATCAAGGGTGGCAAGAGGGCAGACAGAAGTAAATGGAGAAACATAATTCAGTCAACTGAGAAGAAAAAACCCTTTTTCTCAAAAAGCAAGATCTAAGAAGGGAAAAAGTATGAAGGCCTTTTAATATCATAATTTTGCAAAGGCAGTTTCACTGGTGTGTATTACTCAGGAGTGTATTTCTCTCACAATCAAAATTACTTCTTTTTTTTTTTTTTTGCCTATATTTCTAGAAAGTCCAGATTACACAGAGGTCTGTTCTGTTCTGTTCGTTTTTCTAGGATCCTATGCTCACATTAGTAAACTTTTAGAAGCAAGCAGTGTAAAAAAGAAAAAGAAAAAAGGAAGCAAGTAGTTCACTTTCTTTAGTGTGAAATTTTAAGTTTTGACTTTGGAATAAGTTGGGGGAAGAAGGGACAGGAACAGCCACAGAAGTTACCCTTTTTTTCTGAATACAATTCCTGTTTTTTTTTAACTGCTCCATTCCAATTGTAGTGAATGCAATTATTTAATTAACTGCAAGTATATCTCCTTGCATGGACATACAAAACCCCCTTCCCATGGTTTTGCATTTATTTATTCTGAAATTTGATTTTCTCTGAATTTACTCCCATAATCTTCTCTTCCTCTCTTATCAATATGATTCTAACTGATTTCTATCCTCAGGGGATTCATCACAATTTCTGGACTGCTGATGGTACACTTTAATTATAGTGCTCTTGTTTATTTTGCCATTGTGCTATTTTAAGGGATTCAGAGCAGGAGAATGGGAACAAAGTTGCAAGTGCGTAGGCTGCCATTTTGATCTAATCTGACCAAAGACGTTTTCTTTTTCGTTCTTTTTTTTTTTTTCTCTATTGCTACAAAGACCTCTCCAACCAAAATCATTTTCTTATGTCAATTTGCCTCACAGTTTCCCCATTTTCGTGTTTTCAAGTGATTTCTGTACTTCGCTATCCTCCTTACAAAATTTTTAACTTTGATGTAGTCTTATCTGTTAATGGATGGCCAAAAGGCACTAGATAAAAATCAGCAGTTATTCCTTATAAATGAGTACAGTGAGTATAGAAAGTACAACGAGAACCAGAATAAAACTTTTGTTTTTGTGTGTGTGTGGTGATCTCTGCCCACTGCAGCCTCTGCCTCCCCAGGCTCAGGTGATCCTCCCACTTCAGCCTTTGGAGTAGCTGGGACTACAGACACGCACCACCACACCCAGCTAATTTTATGTATCCTTTGTAGACACTGGGTTTTACCACATTGCCCACACTGCTGTCGCACTCCAGGGATCAAGCAATCCACCCACCTCGGCCTCCCAAAGCGCTGGAATTACAGACATGAGCCATGGCACCCGGCTAGAAAACAACTTTCTAAACACAGTAAAGAGTACCAAAAAACCATCAGAAAGCATCATAATCAAGTCAGTTCCCCTGAAATTCAGGAATAAAGCATAGATGTCCACCGTAGTGTTTTGAAGGTTCTGGAATGTGACAAAACAAGAAAACAAAATAAGCTGTATAAATCTAAAAGAAAGAGAAAAGAGAAAAAAGTAGAATTCTTTGTAGATGTGATTATATGCATTGAGAATCCAAGAAACCTAACTTAAAATCATTAAAACAAATAAGTCTATGTAGTGGATATCTGCTATTTTGCTTTGCCCAGCATTCCTTCCTCCCTGCTTCTAGCAACAGCATTCTTCTTCCTTTGGATACCTTCTCCTACTTTATCCTTTCAATATAGTCCTGGTAGGACATGTAATCACAATAGCCTCCTCCCCTGCCTATGGCTGGGCACCTAACCCAGGATGGACTAATCGTAATACCATAATCATAATATCCAACCCCACTGGACCCAGTGGTAGCTCCAAGTGGTAGCCATGAGACCCAGGCCAGAGATACAAGACCTCCCTTGGAATTTCCTAAATCAAAGGTAAAGAAGTAACTTTCTCGTTTCCTTGGATCTTGAGCTGTAAGGATGTGACCCCAGAGCAATTGGTAGCCGTGTGGGGTCTCTACCAAGTAAAAGAGTCTTAGAGAATTAGGTGATACAGACAGAAAGCAGAGATGAAAGATGAGATGGAGTGAGAGGGTAGATACCATTTGTGTCCCTGGATCTAGTTAGGTCTGAGATCTGCCCTATTCGTTTCCCAGTTACATTAATCAATAAACTCAATTTTCTTCTTAAGCTTATTTAAGTTGGGTTTCTGTCACTTGCAAACAAGAGTCCTAACTAATACAAGCCAGATATAAAATAAATATACAGAATCTCATCGTTTTCATTTTTTTCACCTTCAATGTATTATTAAATAGTTCCCTTTTATTTTCCAACATTTGTTATAAAAAGGTTCAAACATGCAGAAACACTGTTAATAATTTTTACAATGAACACCAATACGCCCGCCATCTAGATTTTACAATTAACATTCTTTTGTTATATTCCAATAATTTTCTCTTATTCTAAATAACAACTAAACATTGTGTGTGCATATATATATATATATATATATATCCCATTCACAACAGTGAGAAACGCCCACAGACACAGATTAAAGCCTTAACAAAACTCCTCTCTCAAGACAAATGATCAAAAAAGGAGCAACCTAGCAATCGAGAAAATTTTAGATAGCTAATCTAGTCAAGCCAAACACCATGGGAAAAAAGAAAAACTGAAGATTCACCTTTACCCACGCCAACAATGGCAGAGCATGAGCTTAGACTTCTGCTCTTAGAAGGCTCCAGTCCCCATCTCCCATCCCCCACCTTTTCCCGCTCAGCAGAGACGACTACACGGAGAACCTGATGCCCCTCCCCCTCCTGATGGGATGATGGCGGCACTACCCTGATGCTCCCCCCCCGTGACGTGTAGGTGATGTCAACACTACCTAATTGTGAGGACACAATCCCTCCCCAGCAGTTCAGTTTAGAAACTGCCAGTCTTGGTACAGAACAGCCTAGGCTTCTCTGTTGAAGTCCCGTAGGTAATATTTTTAAACAGAGAATAACCTGGACTTGGGGAACTGTATAATTTGAGATTTTTTTGGAATTTTCGTTTTGTTTTGTATTGCTTTTCTTTTGGCTACAACCAGGCCCCTGTTCGTGGAGTGGGGTTTCCCCTCGCAGGAATTGGTCAGATCTGCTATCAACCTTGAAAGCCTTAAATACACACGAAGTCCAGCCTTGGTGGTTAGGACCTAGCCTTAAAGGGCGGGCATTGATAATGTGTTTTCAAAAGGTCTTCCTAACCCTCTGCTTTAGACACATCGGACCATAGATGGAAGAAAACAACGGATTCTCCAGTGCCTGACGGTGAGCTAAAACATCCTTTTTTTTTTTTTTTTTTTTTTGAGACATAGTTTCGCTGTTGTTACCCAGGCTGGAGTGCAATGGCGCAATCTCGGCTCACCGCAACCTCCGCCTCCTGGGTTCAGGCAATTCTCCTGCCTCAGCCTCCTGAGTAGCTGGGATTACAGGCACGTGCCACCATGCCCAGCTGATTTTTTAAAATATATTTTATTAGAGACGGGGTTTCACCATGTTGACCAGGATGGTCTCGATCTCTTGACCTCGTGGTCCACCCGCCTCAGCCTCCCAAAGTGCTGGGATTACAGGCGTGAGCCACCGCACCCGGCAAAACATCCTTTTAAGATTTTGGAATGCGGGAAGGATCTTGTTTAGGAACGTATTGAAGGTGAACCTGGGTATGCACCTGGTTACAGGTCACAAGACCCAAGCAAAGCCACATTTTTAGGCACTTTTAAGCTACTCTCAATGTTGTACTGTTTTGTTATTCCCAAACATTTATAAGAGGTATGTTAAAAGTTACAGCCTTTACTCATCTGTGATACGGAGAACTTAGGGAAAAGCTCGTTAGAGTCATAGTTACTTGTGGTGAAGATCCTACCTAGCCAAGTGGTGATCACAAAATGGCCTTCAAGGACCATAACACTGCAGCTTAATGAAGAAGCAGGAACAGAAGAAAATTTGTGACCAGATTCAGATCGTAAGTGAGATAGTACTTTGAAGAACCTCCAGAAATAGCTGGAGGACACTTTGAGGAGAATCTGTTTTGTTGATATTCAAGCCGGTAGAAATTCAAGCCATTGTAATTTAAAAGGACATGTCAGGCTTGCAACTTAAGACAGTCGGAACAAATGTGTTTTCCTACCCAAATCAGCTTTAAATGACAGAAGAAAAAAAGCAAGTAAAAGAATAGCACTATAATTGCAAGGGTTAGCAAGGAAGGATGTGATTAACAGACCAAAATTTTCAGGATTTCCTTGAAGATGATATAGAAGAAATAGAATAAAATTGTCTGGGAAACCAGAGTCAATGAATTCATAACATTATACAGATATGGGAGAGGACTGCTGTAAAAGTGAATTCTCTCTTTTCTATCATAGACGCAAAGGACAGATGTCACAGTCACCTGGATCAGGAGATGGGAGTGATGATGAGGCTACTACCTCAAAAGCTGGTGGTGAGTAAATGAATTATTAAAACTTAAGAGTTAAGTCTAAATAATTGTTCACATGTCTAGGAAGCTTGAGTAAATTATGAAATTATTCCTCAGAGTGGGGTGGATCACCTGAGGTCAGGAGTTCGAGAGCAGCCTGGCCACCATGGTGAAACCCCATTTCTATTAAAAACACAAAAATTAGCCAGGCATGGTGGTGGGTGCCTGTAATCCCAGCTACTCGGGAGGATGAGGCTGGAGAATTGCTTGAACCTAGGAGGTGGAGGTTGCAGTGAGTGGAGACTGTGCCATTGCTCTCCAGCCTGGGCAACAGAGTAAGACTCTGTCTCATTAAAAAAAAAAAAAAAAGGAAAGAAAGAAATTATTCCTCAGAAGATCAAGTGTATTGAAACAATTACTAAAAAATTAATAGCAGGGTAGAAACAAATTTTCCCAGAAAGAATTGGGATCAGGGGATGGTGGTCAAGAGGGCACTCCTGTTTTTTCTGTATTGTTTTTGTTGCTTTACAGTGAGAATGAATTCATGTAATATTTTGGCTAAAACTTTTCTAAGGTTTGATAAAACTTAGTGTTGCTAAGGATATGGGGCAATTAACGGTCATTCAGAAGGTAGGGATCCTATGTTGGCACAATATTTCTGAAGGGTAAATGTGGCAGTCTATCAACATTTTAAATATTCCTTCCCCTTGACCCAATTGTACTTGTTCAAATATATCCTCAGAAATGCTTTTATACATGCACAGATTTTTGTTACAAGGATGTTCATTGGAGCATGATTGTAGTCACAAAAATTGGAAATATCCAAATGTCCAAAAATAGGGGAATGGTTTAATAAAATGTGGTATAGTTTTACTGTAAAATAGTGTACAGCCCTTAAAAAGAATGAGGCAGATCTCTATATACTGTCATGGACCAATCTCTAATATACATTAAGTGAAAAAAGCAAGCGTAGAGCTATATGTACAGTAATCATGCCATTTTAAAAGATACCAAAGCTTCTGTTTGTATGTATACAAGTATATATGTACATAAATGCTGAGGAAGGTGATACACCAAATTTAACAGGGAAAAGACACACTTTTAATGTTATTTATTTTTCTTTTATTTTATTCATTTTTTTCTTGCTCATCTGACCACCAACACTTACACTTTTTATCCTATATTCTTCTGTATTGCTTAAGTTTTTCTTATGAAAAGAATGTTTATATATTATTTGCATAAGTAAAACTGAAAGGTGACCATTAATAGAATGTAAATAGTATGTAGGATTTCCCAAACACTAATAGTTGTAAAAAGAAACAAAGAAAATTGTCAATCCAGCAACATAAGTGAAGAGAAAAAAGCAATAATAACGTATAATAATTGATTTTCAGTGATAGGAATATGTATCCATATATAGTATACTGTGTTGTCCATAAAAATAGTGAAGTAAGCTGGGCACGGTGGCTCGAGCCTGTAATCCCTGCACTTTGGGAGGCCAGCGCGGGTGGATCATGAGGTCAGGAGTTCGAGAGCAGCGTGGCCAGTATGGTGAAACCCCACCTCTAAAATAAATAAATAAATAATAGTGAAGTAGATCTGTGTATAGTGACAAGGAAAGGTGTTTATGATACAATATTAAGCAAAAAATAAAGTAACCAAAAAATTCATACTGTGTGATCCTTTTTAAAAAAAAAAAAAAAGGCAAAAACTCTGCATGTTGGTTAAATATATAGAAAAAGATCTTTAATCAGCAAACTTAACTGAGGTTATCTTTGGAGTCTGGATTTAGTTGGGGAGCAGGGACTAAGTGGAGATTTCACCTTATTTTGTAGTCAAAAGTTGTCGAGACCTAGACAATTCTTTTTTTTTTTTTTTTTTTTTTTGAGACGGAGTTTCGCTCTTGTTACCCAGGCTGGAGTGCAATGGCGCTATCTCGGCTCACCGCAACCTCCGCCTCCTGGGTTCAAGCAATTCTCCTGCCTCAGCCTCCTGAGTAGCTGGGATTACAGGCACACGCCACCATGCCCAGCTAATTTTTTGTATTTTTAGTAGAGACGGGGTTTCACCATGTTGACCAGGATGGTCTCGATCTCTTGACCTCGTGATCCGCCCGCCTCAGCCTCCCAAAGTGCTGGGATTACAGGCTTGAGCCACCGCGCCCGGCCAATTCTTTTTCTTTTTTTCTTTAGAGACTGAATTCTGCTCTGTCACCCTGGCTGGAGTGCAGTGGCGCGATCTTGGCTCACTGCAACCTCTGCCTCCCGGGTTCAAGCAATTCTCTTGCCTCAGCCTCCCAGGTAGCTGGGATTACAGGCCTGTGCCACAACATCCAGCTACTTTTGTATTTTTTTTTTAGTAGAGACAGTGTTTCACCATGTTGGTCAGGCTGGTCTTGAATTCCTGACCTCAAGTGATCCTCCCGCCTTGGCCTCCCAAAGTGCTGGGGTTAAAGGCATGAGCCACTGCGCCTGGCCAAGACCTAGACATTTCTGACTGTACCTCTGGTTATATTACTCCCTTCCATTTTTGATGCCCTTCAGTGGTTACCCATGACCTACTGGATAGAATCTAAACACTGGAGGACGGCATACAATACTGCCTGAACCCAGCCCACCTCTGTCTTCATCTCTCACCATTCCTCCATAGGCCTACTGAACATCAGTCACACAGCATGGTAATATGGTTGTTCCAAGGTATCCGCAGGGAACTGGCTCCAGGAACGCTGCAGATACCAACATCTGCAGGTGCATACCTCCCACAGTCAGCTCTGCGGAACCCACAGATACAAAAAGTTGGCCCTCCACTTACAGGTTTCCAATCCTGCAAATCCTGTTTTCCATCCCTGTTTGATCGCTGATGTGGAACCCGCCCATGCGGAGGGCAGACTGTATTTATTGAAAAAATACATGTATAAATGGACCATCACAGTTTAAACCCCAATTGTTCAAGGGTCAACTACACTTAAACAGTTGCTTAAAGGGGCCAAGATCTTTCTCATGCCTCCATGCCTTTGTACACACTGTTCCCCTTTTCAAGTAATCCATAGATCTCTAGATCTCACTGTCCTGATACTACAAATTAAGTTTGGATTTGTATAATTAATATACAAATTACAACATTAAGCCCCCATATTGTGGACCATAGAGAGTCCATTCTTCCACCAGGTTGTAGGGCATCCCCACCCTTGAGTAATTTCCAGAAATCTGCAAGATATGCTTAAATGTCAAAAAAAATCAATCCTGGTTGACATTTGTCATCTCTGCCAGCTATTCTTTCTGCATACTGCCATGGTCTGCCTTCAAGTCACCACTTCCTGTCTTGAAACTTTAAAAAAAAATACCTTTTTATGGCAGGGCATGGTGGCTAACACATATAATCCCAGCACTTTGGGAGGCCGAGGTGGGTGGATCACAAGGTCAGGAGATCGAGACCGTCCTGGCCAACAGGGTGAAACCCCATCTCTACTAAAAATATAAAAAATTAGACGGGTGTGGTGGCACATGCCTGTAGTCACAGCTACTCGGGAGGCTGAGGCAGGAGAATCGCTTGAACCCAGGAGGCAGAGGTTGCAGTGAGCCAAGATTGCGCCACTGCACTCCAGCCTGGGTGACAGGGCAAGACTCTTTCTCAAAATAAATAAATAAATAGGCTGGGCGCCGTGGCTCAAGCCTGTAATCCCAGCACTTTGGGAGGCCGAGGCGGGTAGATCACAAGTTCAAGAGATCGAGACCATCCTGGTCAACATGGTGAAACCCCGTCTCTACTAAAAATACAAAAAAATTAGCTGGGCATGGTGGTGCGTGCCTGTAATCCCAGCTACTCAGGAGACTGAGGCAGGAGAATTGCCTGAACCCAGGAGGTGGAGGTTGCGGTGAGCCGAGATCACACCATTGCACTCCAGCCTGGGTAACAAGAGTGAAACTCTGTCTCAAAATAAATAAATAAATAAATAAACAAATTTAAATTTAAAAAAAAACCTTTCTATTATGTAATTTTTTTAATTTTTAAAAAATTTCTGAAAACATGGTGACGTGTAATTTTAATACATACAAAAGATATATGATGTATAATTTACAGAGCATAATTATTAAATAAACATCCAGGAATCTATCATCTGTGTGTAAGAACTAGAACATTACTGATGCTTTTGAATCTACTTAAATTCCCCTTTCCTAAATTTTCTTCCTACACTTTCCCTAGAGCAAACTCTTATCCTGGATCTTATATTCATTATTTCCCCTTCCCCTTTTTTAAAAAAATCTCCCTGTGTTGCTCAGGCTAGTCTTGAACTCCTGGGCTCTAGCGATCCTCCTGCCTCAGCCTCCCAAGTAGCTGGGACTACAGGTACATGCCACATCACCCAGCTATTTCCCTTCTATACTTTAATACCCTTACCATATTATATATCTGTAAGCTTTTCTTACTTTTGAACTTTATTTAAAAAGTTATCAAATTGTATGTATTATTTGGTGATTTGTGTTTTTCATATAACATTGAGACTTACTCACATGGCTGTAATTTATTTACTGTTCAATGCTGTATAAGATTTCATTATATAACCATACCACAATTTATTTACCCATTTTCCTATCAAATAATATTCTCTTGCCATCCTTTGAAGTCTGCATGCAGACTAGGAATAGAAAATCCTTAGCATGTTCTAAATCACTTCCTCCTTTCTGCCATGTATCTATTTTGTTGTTGTTGTTGTGTTTTTTATCTATTTTTAACAATTACTGTATTCAAATGCAAGGATTGGCAGGTTTTTTTCTGTTAAAGACTAGTAGGAACTATTTAGGCTCTGTGGGCCATAGGGTCTCTGCCAAAACGTTTTTTTTTTAGACGGGGTTTCACCATGTTGGTCAGGCTGGTCTTGAACTCCCAACCTCAGGTGATCTGCCCGCCTTGGCCTCCAAAGTGCTTGGATTACGGGTGTGAGCCACCACTTCCGGCTCTGCCAAAACTCTGTTCTTTAAGCATAAGAGCAGCCACAGAAAATACGTAGACAAATATTGCAATGTTCCAATTAAACTTTATTTACAAAAACAGTAAAGGGCCGCATTTGGTCCATCAGCTGTAGTTTCCAAACCATGCTGTAGTTCATCTGAATTTTTTGTGTGTGTGACAGAGTCTTGCTCTGTCACCAGGCTGGAGTGCAATGGCACGATGTCGGCTCACTGCAACCTCCACCTCCTAGGTTCAAGTGATTCTCCTGCCTCAGCCTCTATTGTGGTTGGGATTACAAGTGTGCACCACCATGCCCAGCTAATTTTTGTATTTTTAGTAGAGATGGATTTTCACCATGTTGGCCAGGATGGTCTCAGTTTCTTGACCTCGTGATCTGCCTACCTCGGCCTCCCAAAGTGCTGGGATTACAGGCATGAGCCACTGTACCTCGCCCTGAATTTCTTTAGTGTTGCCCAGTATTGTGGTCTTATTATCACGTCTGCCCTTGTCTGTTTTGCACGTGTCAAACCCTATTCTCCCTCTTTGAGATTCTCAGCTCCTATATCTAAGAGTGAGCCCGATCTGTAAATCCAATTCCTGAACCAGTGTGGCTCAAAGCAAAATGTATTGAGTAGCCACAGCTCCAATAGCAAGTGAGGTATATGAGTAAGATTTGGTGCTAAGAGGGCTAAGATTGCTGTATCAGACTTGAGATTGAGATGCTGTCTTGATTTCCTTTATTAGCTCTTCAGAATTTCTGGTTAGGACTGAAGTTACACTCTAATAAATAGTCTCCTTGCCATGTCCTGAATGTGCCTTATTCTCTCTTACCTTTAGGATTTAAATGTGCTCCTTATCTTCCTTCTTTATGCCCCCTGCTCCCTTTCACTCCCTTTGCTGGCTGATTCCCATAGAAGCTATTCTTAACTCCCTTCCCTTCCTCCAGTGCACCCCACCTCACCCTCCTAGGCTGGGCCATGTGTCCTACCTCTGCGTTCCCATAGTGGCTTTTATTGCTCTGTCTTGTAATTGTCTCACCCACCAGGCCAATTGAGAACTGAGGGCAAGGGTTGTCTTTGTATATTCAGGGAGTAGATCACCATGGGTCTGCGGGCAGAGTTCATTCAGTTTTCCTGGATTTGGCCAGGAGAAGCAGTTGGTTTCTACCTCCTGTGAAGATCAGCCACTGGCTGAGGGTCCAGCTAGAGAACAGACTGATTCTGTAGAACAAAATTGCCACACTCTCCTTAAATGTGCATTGCCTGCTATTTTGTCCTATCTGCTTGATGATGGCCTGAGCTGCATGCAAGCTTGGTCTCCTTTTGGGCATTGTGATTTGGCTCATTTCAATAAAGGAGTTATTTTATTATTCTTCATTTTTTTCTCTCGGTGAGTGGGGCTCTAAACGTCTTTTTCTAACTTGTCTACTACTTGAGACTATTTTTTGGCGAGTCTCCTTACAAAATGGTAAACTATGGGAGATACTGTATTTGGAGTCAGTGAAGAACTGGAGTTAGATCTGTGTGCTTCGTGACTTTAGCAGGCAATTTTAACCTTCTTTGCTGAGCCTATTTCTCATCTGTACGGTGGGGATGGTACTTGATCTATCTCACAGTGTGTTTATGAGAATAAAATAAGATTGTATGTGAAAGTGCTTTGAAAAACCGTAAAATCAACTACAAATTGAATTTTGTGTTATTCTGTATTCCCTCACAGCATCTATCACTGTGCCTTGCCGAGAGTAGTTGCTCAATACATTTTTGTTGAATGACCAAAGAAACTGGAGAGAGAAATAATGCTTTTGGTGGAAATAAAGGACATTTAGTAATAGAAGCAGGAAAAATAGATGACTTGGTAATAGAAACTTCCCTTAGGTGAGGGATAATTTAAAAGTTGGGCATTTAGGGATAGCTCTAAACCTACATTCCCAATGTCTGCTCTCTGCTTTGCTTATAAAAATATTTCAGTTTTCTTTTGGTATGATTTTAGCAGCTGAGATAAGCTGTCAAACTTGATTAGGTTTTAAATATGCAGTCATCAAAAAGCACGATTGGCCCTAGGCAATACTGTGAGGTCAGCAAAATGTACTTTCAGAAATCTTTCCTTCCTGTTTGGTAAACTTACCTCTCACTACTCCCTAATGCAGTGCCTTCTCCTAGTTCTGTTTATCTCCAGGCTCCTAGGACTTTCATATTAGCCTTTTTTCCCCAAGAGGCATTCACCTTAAAGGGTTGGGAACCAAGTTTCCTTGGCTAATTGCACTTTAAAAAAGGATTCCTAGAGAAGGAGGCAATGTGTTATCCAAATGAATGAATAAATAATCATGAAATTTCAGGCACTAAAGGGAGTACGAGGGCTTATCAGCCCCATTGAAATCACAAGACATACTTACTTCACCTACAACTATGGTTTCTCAGCCTTGGAGGTATGTACAATTACCTGGAAAGCTGCTTTTTTTTTTTTTCTTTAGTCTGGCTTTGTCACCCAGGCTGGAGTACATTGGCACCATCATACCTCACTGCAGCTGGAAATCCTGGGCTCAAGCAATCCTCCCACCTCAGCTTCCCAAAGTGCTGGGACTGCAGGCATGTGCCACCACAGCCAGCTAATTTGTCATTTTTTTTTTTTTTTTTTAAATAGAGACAGGGTCTCGCTTCGTTGCCCAGGCCAGTCTTGAACTCCTAGCTTCAAGCAATCCCCCTGCCTTGGCATCCCAAAGGGATTACAGGCACAGGCATGAGCCACCACACCTGGCCAAGAGCTTCTTAAAAATACTGATAATTGAGGTCCTACTCACAGAGATTTTGATTGAATTGGACTAAGTTTGGACCCGGGTAAAGATTTTTTTAAAAAAACAACTCCTAGGTCATTCTATTGCAGGCGTCCCCAAACTTTTTACACAGGGGGCCAGTTCACTGTCCCTCAGACCGTTGGAGGGCTGCCACATACTGTGCTCCACTCACTGACCACCAATGAAAGAGGTGCCCCTTCCTGAAGTGCAGGGGAGGGGGGCGGATAAATGGCCTCAGGGGGCCGCATGCAGCCCGCAGGCTGTAGTTTGGGGATGCCTGCTCTATTGTATAGTGAGTTGGGAAGCCCTGATTTAAATCTAAATTGGCGCTGGGTGTGGTGGCTCACACCTATATACGTAATCATAACACTCTGGGGCCGAGGCAGGAGGATCACCTAAGGCCAGGAGTTTGAGACCAGCCTGGCCAACATAGTGAAACCCAGTTTCTGCTAAAACTACAAAAAAAATTAGCTGAGCATGGTGGCTCACACTTGTAATCCCAGCTACTTGTTGAGGTTGAGGCAGGAGAATCACTTGAACCTGGGAGATGGAGGTTGCAATGAGCTGTGATCCCACCATTGCACTCCAGCCTAGGTGACAGAGCAAGACTCTGTCTCAAAGGAAAAAACAATCTAAATTGGCCTTGTCTGTGAGTAAAAGAAAAGCTGAGTGTCATTAGAAGATCAAACATTGAAGCAGGGTGGGGTTGGAGGGACTTTGAGAGTCACTGATAAACTGAACAGAATGTTAAAATAGGCCATGCCATGGCACACCAGCTAGCCAAAAAAAAAAAAAAAAAAAAAAAAAAAAAAAAAAAAAGGCCCAGCAACTCCATAATAAGCAAGTGCTGGGCAGCACCCAAGGGAGAATTCATCTGTGGCTGGTCTGGCTCCCCACTCCCAAATCCCCAGGGAAAACAGCCTATCTCTAACTTTCAGTCCTTAAATCTGCTTTCCAGATGGTTCACAGGTATGACAGATACAATCTCTGAGCTAAGGAACGAAGTGCTTGAATGATTGATGTACCAAGTCAGTAATACTTCAGGCGTTGAGAACATTTTACATGGAAGACAAACAATTTTGTTAGAAATATGAAATCTAGGTTGGGCATGGTGGCTCATGCATGTAATTCCAGCACTTTGGGAGGCCAAGGTGGGTGGATCACGAGGTCAGGTGTCCAAGACCAGCCTGGCCAAGATGGTTAAACCCCATCTCTAATAAAAAATACAAAAGTTAGCTGGGCATGGTGGCAGGCGCCTGTAATCCCAGCTACTGGGGAGGCTAAGGCCGGGAATTGCTTGAACCTGGGAGGTGGAGGTTGCAGTGAGCTGAGATTGCACCACTGCACTCCAGCCTGGGCAACAGAGTGAGACTCCTTCAGAAAGGAAGGAAGGAAGGAAGGAAGGGAGGGAGGGAAGGAGGGAGGGAAGGAGGGAAGGAAGGAAGGAAGGAAGGAAGGAAGGAAGGAAGGAAGGAAGGAAATCTGTGTTATCTATTTACATTTTACTTAGCACATAGGTTCGGCACATGTTATTACTTTCCTTGCTTTTATAAAGCAACCCCAGGATGGGAAAAGGATGAATTAACATTGTGTGGTTAGATTATTTTAATTCACATTGTGTAGATAGATTATTTTTGCTTGAGCTTTGGACTCCTCAGCAGCCCATTGGTGTTGATAGCATAACAAAGCTTTTATTATGATACTATCTTTACTATCTCAGCATTGCTTAGTTTGCCTTTTCTGTACTTTCCTGCTTCAAGATGGTCCTTCAGAAAAGTGGATGAAGAAAAAACTGCCTTTTACCTAGCAGGTATTTTTTTTTTTTTTAACACATTCCTTTTTTCCAACAAGGTCTTACTCTGTCGCCCAGGGTGGAGTGCAGTGGCACAATCTTGGCTCACTGCAACCTCCGCTTCCTAGGTTCCAGTGATTCTCCTGCCTCAGCCTCCCAAGTAGCTGGGATTACAGGCATGTACCACCACACCCAGCTAATTTTTGTATTTTTAGTAGAGACGGGGTTTTGCCATGTTGGCCAGGTTGGTGTCAAAACTCCTGGCCTCAAGTGATCTACCCACCCTGGCCTCCTAAAGTGATGGGATTACAGGCATGAACCACGGTGCCTAGGTGTTTTTTGTTTTTGTTTTGTTGATACATTCTTAAACAATGCTTGCTTCAGAAACATCTTCAGATTCTCCTGGACAAGCAGTCTCTCCTGTTCCTAAGGAAAATCCCACCCGTTGGATAGGAAGGCTTCCAGGAGTATGTATCTAGTGGCAAGCCACTGCTATATCTGAAGAGGACCTAAAGCACCCCGGATGGCTATAACTGTATGGTGTCCTACATTACATTACACATCTTTTTTTTTTTTTTTTTTTTGAGACGGAGTTTCGCTCTTGTTACCCAGGCTGGAGTGCAATGGCGCGATCTCGGCTCACCGCAACCTCCGCCTCCTGGGTTCAGGCAATTCTCCTGCCTCAGCCTCCTGAGTAGCTGGGATTACAGGCACGCGCCACCATGCCCAGCTAATTTTTTGTATTTTTAGTAGAGACGGGGTTTCACCATGTTGACCAGGATGGTCTCGATCTCTCAACCTCGTAATCCACCCGCCTCGGCCTCCCAAAGTGCTGGGATTACAGGCTTGAGCCACCGCGCCCGGCACATTACACATCTTGATTCCCCAAGCACCCTGGGGAATCCCTGTGATCAAAAAGGGAAACGGGTTACACTCTGACTTTTTAGGGAGATGTCCACAGAAATAAAGGAATGGACATTAGAAGATGTAGTCCCTGTCTTTATATTTCTTCCTTTATGCATGTACTTACCTTTATAAACAGCTTGGTTGAAAGGCGGCCAATAATAACTATACCTCATGTGGTAGCATTGTAAAGTTTAATTAATGTTTCTAAGGTATGAGTTGAACTCACAAGATGAAAGATCCTAAATATGAAACATGTGTTAAGTACCCAGTCTGGTTGAGTCTGATAATGGCTATAATTGTATGGTGTCCTACATTTCACATCTTGATTATTGTGGCTCCCGTGAGTTCAACCTTAAAAATGTATTTTAATGTTGAGAATGTGTTTAACATTGGTTGGCAAACATTTGGGTGTATAGAATATATGCTTATGTTCTTCAGCTGGCCTCAATTAGTTGGTTCTTGATGTAAAAGATATTTTACAAATCAACTTGGTAGGTTTTTGTTTTTGTTTTTGTTTTTTGAGACAGAGTCTTGCCCTGTTGCCCAGGCAGGAGTGCAGTGGCACAATTTCAGGTCACTGCAACCTCCACCTCCCGAGTTCAAGTGATTCTCCTGCCTTAGCCTCCCAAGTGGCAGGAATTACAGGCACTCTCCACAACACCTGTACAATTTTTGTATTTTTAGTAAAGACGGGGTTTTGCCATGTTGGCCAGGCTGGTCTTGAACCCCTTACCTCAGGTGATCCACTCGCATCAGCCTCCCAAAGTGTTGGGATTACAGGCCTGAGCCACTGCACCTAGCCTTTTTTTTCTTTTTGTAATAAGGTCTCACTGTATCACCCAGGCTGGAGTACAGTGGTGTGATCTTGGCTCACCGCAACCTCCACCTCCCGGGTTGAAGCAATTTTCCTGCCTCAGCCTCCTGAGTAGCTGGGATTATAGGCACACATTACCAGACCCAGCTAATTTCTGTATTTTTAGTAGAGACGGGGTTTCACCATGTTGGCCAGGCTGGCCTCGAATGCCTGACCTTGTGATCCTTCCACCTTGGCCTCCCAAAGTGCTGGGATTACAGGCATGAGCCACCGTACCTGGCTTGGATCTGTGCTTTTTTTTTTTTTTTGAGACGGGAGTTTTGCTCTTGTTACCCAGGCTGGAGTGCAATGGCGCGATCTCAGCTCACTGCAACCTCCGCCTCCAGGGTTCAAGCAATTCTCCTGCCTCAGCCTCCCAAGTAGCTGGGACTACAGGCGTGCGCCACCATGCCCAGCTAATTTTTCGTATTTTTAGTAGAGACGGGGTTTCACCATGTTGACCAGAATGGTCTCGATCTCTTGACCTCGTGATCCACCTGCCTCAGCCTCCCAAAGTGCTGGGATTACAGGCGTGAGCCACTGCGCCCGGCCTGGATCTGTGCTTTTTAAAACCAAGCTATAACTCAGAAGACTGAAGGGCTTAGATAACCATGTGAGATTGAGAACTATTATTACTAGAATGTAGTTAAATATTAACTGGACTTAGCTATCATGTAGGTTAGTAGAATAGTTTATCTTTGTATGGCAAAACCAGCTTTCTCTTTTGTCCATTCCCTTTCAGTTGCACTAACATTTGTATTTTTCAAATGGCTACCACTTCAAATAGCCTCCTAAAGAATTTAACTACATGAATTAGAACAACCTTGTTCATTAAATCCTGAAAATGAGCCAGTCCCTTATAAAGACACAGCATGATTTTATTCACATTCAATGAAACATTCAATTCAATAAGCATTTACCCTGCATTTACAGTTGTTCAGCGTTTTGTAAAATATGAGACATGATAAAGGAAAGCTCAATGTTTTAATGCATCTTTCCTGGCCTTAAGAGTTTACTGTTTCTATTTGGGCAGCAAGAATTATATGGTAGGCCCAGAACTTTGGGAGGCTGAGGCTGGTGGATCACCTGAGGTCAGGAGTTCGAGACCAACCTGGCCAACATGGCGAAAGCCTGTCTCTACGAAAAATACAAAAAAATTAGCAGGCGTGGTGACACACACCTATAGTCCTAGCTACTCAAGGAGGCTGAGGCACAAGAATCGCTTTAATCCGGGAGGTGGAGGTTGGAGTGAGCCAAGATGACACCACTGCCCTCCAGCCTGGATGACACAGCAAGATTCTGTCGTAAACAAACAAACAAACAAGACTATGTGGTATATTCAAAACAGATAGGAGTGCTTCCATCTGTCCTCTTTCAGGCCCCTGTCTCCGTTCTCAGGGTCCTTGGGTTCTAAGTTCCAGTAGAGCCCTGCTTTTAGCAGGCTGTCATCAAATAGCAATGATATTGTTTGATAATGCCCAAGGTTGATTTGCATTTTAATCAGGGACTTTTCAAGACACAAAAACAAGTGGGCCTGTTTAAACAAAGTTAGAAAGTTGATTTATGTGCAGGGTTCTGATTCACCTATCACAAGCTATGCCATACAAGCTGCTTTTACTCCACTCACAATCCTGTCACTTTGGTTTGTAAAAGCCCTGCTTGCTAGATTGTCCCCCTGCTATCTATGATCGCCTACAGAGTAGACTCCAAATTCTTGGCTTGGTGTGCCAGGCACTTTTGAGCTTCCTCTTCCTTACTCCCAGCCAGACATCCTACTTTCCAGCCTCACTGCACTTTCCATGTTTCCATAAACAGGCCAGGCCTTTTCACAACTCCTTGCTTTGCTCTTGTTTCCATTTCCCAGAATGCCTTTCATCCTGTTCCCTCTTGTCTTTTTGGCAACTCCCACTTTGAGACACAGCATCAACATAATCTCTGTAGAATTCTTCCTGACTATTCCAGATTCCCCCAAATCTCTTGTTTTGCCTATTCTGACAGCACTTTGTATATTCGTTATAGTACTGTTACAGAAATTAGCTTTGAAACTATCTTCCCCTACTGGCTTCTCAAGGGCAGAGACCTTGCATTGTGCCTTACCAAACATGCTCACTGAATGCTTCTGCAGTTAGCATGATCAACAGGTTGGCAAATTGAGTTTTATTTGACATTGTGTTACCTCCCTCTGAGAATGCCTCAAGGTTAAGTAAAAACTCCCAACAGGGAATTTACAAGGTTTATTGTTGCTAATTTAACCAAATTTAAAGATTTAAAAAAGCAGTAATCAAATTTAAAGCGTGAGCTCATGAAACACATTGGTAGAAAACATTTGACTTTTGCGGATATTGTTCTAAAATGTCTCTCCTTTGGGACAGCGTGTAAGCTGAGATTTGGCAAAAAGAGGAAGTGGGTCTTAGCTTTGTTTGGTCTATAAATTACTGAGTTAAGGACTGATGGAGTCGGGGTTACGACGGTCTGGGCATAGTGCTGGGTGGGTGAGGAGTTAGTTTCGTTCCTATTTCTTCACCTTAGAATGCACCCTTAATTTGGCCAGCCAGCTTAGAAAATGTTCCTGGTAGGAAGGTAAAGGATTTACAGCTACCAGAATGAGTACGGCATCAAAACTCAGGCCTGATTCAGCCTTGGGTCTGTGGTGCCTTAAGATAAAAGAGAAACAATTAATAGCGGCACCGAATCAAAAAGTCCTTTTCTTCCTTAGTTCCTTTTTTTCTTTTCCTATGTTAACATCGTGACATTCCTTTCCAGCAACGGGCATAATGGCATGATTATGTTTTCCTCTATTTAGGGTTACTCCCCTAGCCTTGCAACCACTCCTTATTCTTTTATCTCTTTCAAAGTTTCCATTCTCCCGTACACTGACGTTTTATTCCGTCCCTCCCTCTCTCCTCCTCTTCCTCCACCTCCGTTTTCCCAGCTACCTCACTCCGCCCCTCGCCGTCACTACCTTCCCTCCCCCTCAGACTCCTTCCCGCTCCTCTCCCGCCACCCCCACCCCCTCGCCTCAGAAAGCTCCAATCAGGAGCTCCGAAGGTGTCTCGAAGGCCCGCCCCCTCCTCCCTATCCACTTTTCTTCCCCCCATTTCTCCCTCCCCCACCCCACCCCCCCACTCAAGTCCTGCGGACCTGGGGGCTTTGGGATCTGGGCGCTATGAAAAGTGTCTGCCCGGTCACTTCCGGTAAGGGCGCAGCGGCGCGAAGCTTCCCGCGGGACCGTTAAGGAGGGAGTGGGAGTTCCCGGTGGGCCAGGGAAGGAAGGCGCAGACAGGAAAGGAGAGCGCGAAGAGGAGCGGGAACAGGAGCGAACTAGCGCGGCGTCTAGGGCGCTTCAGCCGCTCGTTTCCCGCCGTCCCCCCAACGCGTGAGCTCCCTCGCCCCCCGGGCAGCTGCAGCGCTTCCCTCACCCCCACTCCCAGAGATTGACGCCGCCCTCACTCGGCTCCGCGTGACCGGAAATAGCGCCATCTTTAGCCTCTTGTGCTATTGACAATAACAAGCCCCGGTTCTTTCCCCCTCCCCCTTCCCCCCAACCACAGCCTCTCGCGTCTCCCCTCCCAGGGAGACGGAGAAAAGGAGGAGGAGCTGCAGCCTCACAGACTCGCTGAGTCGCTCCCGCAGAAAGGGGGGAGAGAGACCGAAAAGCAGGGGAGGGGGACGGCACGGCCGTTTACCTGTCTGCCTCCTCATTCGCTCTCCCCCCTCGTTCTGCTCACTCCTGGTGTCAGCCTACCCGCCTTCCCAAACCCTCCCATTCCCCCGGTGTAGTCCCCCCCTTCACTTTCCTTCTCGTCCTCTGTGTTTCTCCTCTCTTCTTTCTTCCCTTCCCCCTCTAGCATTGCCACCTTCTCTCCTACACGCACGCAGGCATATAAACGTAGGTTTTTGATGCTCCTCTGCCTGTTGACCCCGCTATTTTCATGTTTCCAACAGGTTTTTCTTCCCCCAGTCCCTCAGCTGCTGCTGCTGCTCAGGAGGTCAGATCTGCCACTGATGGTAATACCAGCACCACTCCGCCCACCTCTGCCAAGAAGAGAAAGTTAAACAGCAGCAGCAGTAGCGGCAGTAACAGTAGTAACGAGAGAGAAGACTTTGATTCCACCTCTTCCTCCTCTTCCACTCCTCCTTTACAACCCAGGGATTCGGCATCCCCTTCAACCTCGTCCTTCTGCCTGGGGGTTTCAGTGGCTGCTTCCAGCCACGTACCGATACAGAAGAAGCTGCGTTTTGAAGACACCCTGGAGTTTGTAGGGTTTGATGCGAAGATGGCTGAGGAATCCTCCTCCTCCTCCTCCTCATCTTCACCAACTGCTGCAACATCTCAGCAGCAGCAACTTAAAAATAAGAGTATATTAATCTCTTCTGTGGCTTCGGTGCATCATGCAAACGGCCTAGCCAAATCTTCTACCACCGTCTCTAGCTTTGCTAACAGCAAGCCTGGCTCTGCTAAGAAGTTAGTGATCAAGAACTTTAAAGGTAACCAAGGCCAAAATCCATAATCACCTACTAAGGATTTGACACTCGAGGGGTCACGTGCTCTATTTATGTTAATATATTAAACAGTTTGGAGGTGGCCTAATGTTTTATGCATAATCAATGAGGTGGAGGGGAGGTCCTTTTTTGGTGGAGGGTTCATTTTCCGGGGGTGGTTAGGATCCTTGTGCTGAAGCATACACCGGGTGTTTCTGTGCAGTATTTTGAGGTCTTTCTCAACCTATTGTATTTAATCTGTTATTCCTTATAACACTGACAATCAGTATGATTGATCCGGATTTTACAGGTGAGAAATTTGTATTCTAAAGAGGTTTATTTATTTCAGGTGCATAGCAAGCCTTGGCACTGCTGGGATTTTTATTTTTATGCTTCAGTAGGCCACATTATCCAGTGCCTAGAAATGCAGGTAGCAGTGGTGATCTTTTAATGCTCATATAAGATTTATAATTAGATTTATACTGTATTCATGAAATTCATTTGGAAGCAATATTTGGAGAACAATTTATTTACGTTCTCTGCATTTCTTTCCAAAGGTAGGGTTTGGAAGTGAAAAACATTGTGTATACACAGAAGTAGTAACTCTGTGTACCACTAGTCTAAAGATAGGAACAATAACTACATCTATTTTTTCCATCACTAAAATGGATTTTAAAGTATCGACCTGCAGCTTTTAGGAAAATTTGTTCAGACTGTGTTTGAGATATGTGATGGAGAGTATTATAAATGCATTGATGCAAATATAGAATCAGCAATTTTTTAAAATGTATTTGAGCTGAATTAATTTTTATCTTTTGAATGTGTTTCTGTTTTTCTGACTTACTTTTCGACACCCTTAACTTCCAGGTAATCAGTGCTTACAGTGTTCATTAAATAGAGAAGTAAATGAATGAACTTAAGTAACATATAGGAGATAAGTGCTTTGTGGCTAAATATTAGTATTGAGAAGATTAGGTTCTCTATGCTTGTGATTCCAACATTGTGTGGAAATCAGGAATCTGCTTTATTTTGTCTCAAGCCGATGGCTATGGTGTTGTCTATTTTTAACCCTTTCTTTTTTATATCATTACCTTCCCATATCCAGGCTCTCAGTTTCTGATTTAATCGGAGAGCTTTCTGAAGTCGTTATGAATTGTAATTGATTAACGTTCATTATTTCACTTAAAAATATATGGATTTAATAACCAAAGGTTTTTAAAGAAATGAGTAATGATCCTGATTGCATTTGCAAATTTGTTTCAGAGATTCTTTTTTTCTCTCCCTCCTAAAATAAAGGCACATTATTAAGGCATTTGGTTTGTCCGATTAAACTTTTCTTCCCCTGCTCATTGCTAGTCAATGAAGTTTAAAGCCTGTAGTAAGATGTTTCTTTCTGTTCTGAAAATGCAGCTATTTTCTGGAGTTACTTGGATGTTTCAATCTTTAAAAATGTCATTCTGATCATAAATGTTAAGATGTATGTATTTCTGTAGATGTTGCATAAATTTGGGGGTCAAACGGACATGAATTAGAATCCCAGCTTTGCCATTGACTAGCTATGATGACCTTGGGCAAGCTTACCAAATGAGTTCCAGCCTCAGTTTCCTCGGTTGTAAAATAGATTCCTCAGGGTATTGTTGGGAAGATTAAGAGGTTTATAAAATACTTTGCACATAGACATTTTAAATCTCAGGTTAAAAAGTCATGTCGACTTAGGTTTTACACATGATGAAATAAGATCAGGATTGTTGTTTTTTATGGTCATTCTTGAATTTTTATTTTTTTGAAGCAATACAATCAATAGGAGAAAAACCTCACCTTCAGTTTTAATAGGTGAGTCAAAATGACTTAAACAGTATTATGACATTTCAAATTTTATTCTTTATATTAAACTTAAATACAGTGGTTACTTTAATGATTAGGTGTAATAGTTATATAGATCACAATTTACTCTAAAAATAATAATACTATTGTATTTTATGGACCTTTGGTTACTATATCTGACATAGTATTCTGATACCAACCTTTTACGTATCATCTAGATAAGCCTAAGTTACCAGAAAACTACACAGATGAAACCTGGCAAAAACTGAAAGAAGCAGTGGAAGCTATTCAGAATAGTACTTCAATTAAGTATAATTTAGAAGAACTCTACCAGGTATGTATGTATTAATATGGATAACCAAATTTGATTACCATAAATTGAGGTGGGATGTATGTGGATTTTGCTTTCCAAAATAGGTTCTTAAGTAGACTTTTGGTTCCCTTCTAATTTTAGTTTCTCCATTATTTGATGAACTCTGTTATTAGACCACGTATTCTCACAGAAACTATGGGTACAGTCATACAGGTGTAAGTTGTGCTTATCTTTGACCGTTCTGATTAGGAATTACATTTAGGTGTACCTTGGTATAATAGAAATTCTACCTATAATGAAATCCTATAGCAAGGATCCGAAAGATGATTTCTAGTGACATGTCATTCTAGTGTGATAATTCTTTTTTTTTTTTTTTGAGACAGAGTCTCTCACTGTAGCCCAGGCTGGAGTGCAATGGCGTGATCTCTGCTCACTGCAACCTCCGCCTCCTGAGTTCAAGTGATTCTCCTTCACTTTCCCAAGTAGCTGGGATTGCAGATGCGTGCCGCCACACCTGGCTAATTTTTAATTTTCTTTTTGTATTTTTAATTAGAGATGAGGTTTCATCATGTTGGCCAGGATGGTCTCAATCTCCTGACCTTGTGATCTGCCTGCCTTGGCCTCCCAAAGTGCTGGGATTACAGGAGTGAGCCACTGTACCAGGCCGATAATTCTTTCTTAGGAAAGGCCTCAAGACATGCAGATATTATTCATACCTTCTTCTTAATAGTAGACATTTCTTTTTTCTTGCTTTTTATGTTTTTCTTATATCCTGGGCTACAAGACACACCTTAGCCCAGAAATGAGCAGCGGTTTGTAGTCCAGCAGCTTAGTTTGAGGTTCAGATTCTTTACTTATTAGCAAATGGGTCCTTACGGAAATGTTTAACTTAAATATAATGGTAAGGGCAGTTACCAAGGGCAGTCTCTTGCTACCAAGAATTTTTTCCCTACTGTGTATTTAACACGCAGTTAATTCAAGAAGTTGCTTTCCGGCCTTCAGCCCCAAATGCTATCAACCCCTGAGGCTCTCAGCTCGGAAGGCTGTTGGCCCTAAATAAATAAATAAATAAATAAAATTAAAAAAAAAAAAGAAGTTACTTTCCATTAGAGTGTCAGGGATTTGGTGTTAAAAGATACTTCAGAGTACAATAGCTTGAATTTTTGTATTGGTGAGTACCTTATAAGAAATGATGCTGGTTTGGTTTATCAGTATTTGTTTATTTTAGTTGCAGAGCTAGTATGGTGATGGGCAAATCCTGGATTAGGAGTCAGAAGATGGGTTTGGGATCTAGTTTTGACTGCTGTTCCCTCGTAATCTTGGGCAAGGTACTAAAACCCTCTCAGTTTTTTTCCTGTTTTTCTAAGAGATGGGGGTCTTGCTATGTTGCCCAGGCTGGTCCTGAACTCCTAGGCTACAGCAATCTTCTTGCCTCAACCTCCCAAGGTACTGAGATTATAAGCATGAGCCAACACACCCAGCCACCCTTCTAAGTTTAAATTTCCTCTTGTGTAAAGTAGAGGAAATAATATTTGCCCTCCCTCTCACAAAGTTGCTTATAAGCATCAAATAAGATATTTGTGGAAAACATCTCCAGGCAGTATAATCTTAAAAATACAAGATGATATCATTAGTCAAACTTTTTCACAAGCCACAGTATAGCCGCTTCACTTGTTGTATATCAATTGAGAGCACCAGTTTCTGTTGCTATGAAAATTAAGTCAGCAACATATAGTAATAATGCTATGTAATATTATAAGCATTATAATGCTGTGTAAATGTCAGCTAGTAGTTGTAGTACTAAGCTGTTATGAATAAGCCCATTTCATTTTGCTCCTTTGGCATAGTATATATGTGGCTTCTAAGATGTACAACAATAAAAGTCAAAGTATGAAACCAGACTTGGAAAGGCCTTAAGAGAGCATATGGTCCAATATATATATTTTTTTTTTATGGTGTATGTGACAGCCTGCAAAGGGGATTTATCTTACAGTATCTCATATAATCATTTCAGAAACCCTTTCTGGAGTATGCAGGGTAGTAGTTATTATCCCCACTTTTTTTTTTTTTTTTTTTTTTGAGATGGAGTCTCACTCTGTCGCTCAGGCTGGAGTGCAGTGGCGCGATCTCAGGTCACTGCAACCTCCGTTGCCCGGGCTCGAGTGATTCTCTTGCCTCAGCTTCCCGAGTAGGTGGGATTACAGGCACCTGCCACCATGCTCTGCTAATTTTTATATTTTTAGTAAGGACAGCATTTCACCATGTTGGCCATGCTGGTCTCAAATTCCTGACCTCAAGTGATTCACCCACCTTCACCTTTCACAGTCCTGGGATTACAGGTGTAAGCCACCACACCTGGCCTATCCCCGCTTTATTGATAAGGAGACTGAGTCTCAGAGAAGTTGAATAACCTGCATAGAGTCACATATTGGCAGAGCAGGGACAACTCAACCTGAGATACTGGATTTCTAGTTCAGTTCAGTGCGCTTTTACTGCTGTACCAGCTCACTGATACACTCTGGTACTTTGAATACCACTGTAGTACAGTGTTTGAAGCAATTAAATTGTTTTACTTTAGGAAAAAACTCTTTATCATCGAAAGTGTTTTTATCTGTGCATGTATATAAGTGGTGTTTATTTGGATATTATATGGTGTTTATTTGGATATGCTGGTATACAGCATATTTAATTTCAATGTGTTATTTTATGTATTCCATATTTATAACAAATGTTTATTGTAGTTGTTAATGAACCCTATTTACTTTACCTTAAATATTTTTGATTTGAAAATATGTTTCCTGATATATTGGTTCTGTTAAATTTTTTTATTTCAGGAGCATAGAGCTTACATCTTTTGTTTTTGTTTTCTCGTACTTTGTAACTTTTACCTGCTGTTGTTCAGTTGCATTTCTTTAACCTAGTCACAAGTCTTATAACTTCACTGTTTGCATTTTTCTTAATACCTTACTGCTTTTGCTATAATGAATTAAAAAGCATTGGTTTTTAGCTCTTTTATAGTTTTTGACCTTAATTTTATAAATGCTCCTTTGGATTGTTCTCAGAAAGATTATTTTGAGCTGTTCAAGTTCAAAAAGGAGAATAAAGGACGTAAAGCTATTTCTTTTTTTTTTTTTTTGAGACGGAGTTTTGCTCTTGTTACCCAGGCTGGAGTGCAATGGCGCAATCTCGGCTCACCGCAACCTCCGCCTCCTGGGTTCAAGCAATTCTCTTGCCTCAGCCTCCCGAGTAGCTGGAACTACAGGCACTCACCACCATGCCCAGCTAATTTTTGTATTTTTAGTAGAGACGGGGTTTCACCATGTTGACCAGGATGGTCTCGATCTCTCGACCTTGTGATCCACCCGCCTCTGCCTCCCAAAGTGCTGGGATTATAGGCGTGAGCCACCGCGCCCGGCCAGAGCTATTTCATATAATCTGGACTTCAGGTGTTTGTTTGATTTTGGCTCGTTGAAATGTAATTAGAAGTACTCTCTCAATCTACCTGAGTGGGAAATTAGAAAAGAAGAAAAAGTACTCTCCTGAAATTGGAATAATATGGAAATATATAGTTATACAGAAGTTCTCCAAACCCCTGTCCCACCCTTTTCCTCTGAAGTAAACTCTTACTGTCATATGTCTACTCAGAACTTACTTCTGCATGAAAAAACGTTTTGCTTTAAAGCTTTAAGTATGGAAGTCCCTAGTGTTGCATGTACTGCCTACTAAGTTTTTAATTTCTATAAAAGAACATGCTGTTCTTAGTACACTTGCAGTAAGCAAACATTGTCTTTTTAAAGTAATTTTAAATGAGAATTTGACCTGAGTTTTAAAATTATCTTTCCTTGGCAACCTTGATATCCTGTGGGTGTGAGGCAATGATTAATGTTTTCATTTGACTTTTTTGTTTGCTTGCTTGCTTGTTTTTGACTGACTACAAATAAGACTGATTAAATGCAGTGACTTTTGAGTTGTTCAGCCTGCCTTAGGTTACAGATCTGTGACTCATCATATGACTTCTGGCGAGTTACTTCTCTACGTCTTGGTTTCCTCATTTACAAGATGGTGAGACTAACCACTACCTATATGGCAAGGTTTTTTTAGACGTAAATGAAATATTGCAAAAAAAAGTAATTATCGCAGTCCTTGCTATATATTGGTATGTGTCATCAATCATAGTTTGAGTCTTTAGAAAATAAGTCTTTATTTAAAAATTACACTTTATTTTAGAGATCTGAAACCACACATTTTTAAATTCTAAATCTACACTGGTCCAGAACAACTGGCTGATAAATAGATTACATTCCAATTGTGCTTCAGCAGGACACCATTAATGAAATTGAAAAAATAATAGAAAAAGAAAATCTCTAGGAACAGTATTCCTCTATGCTTATAAAGAATGTGTCCTGTTTCCACATGTGGTATCTTAAAGTTGGAATTTTGGTTTTAGTGTGAGTTTTTTTTTTTTTTTTTACTATTAATAAGTAATATTTTAAGTAGGATTATTTTCATAATCCTATTCTGAGCTCATGCTGCAGTGTTTTATTTATTTAATTTTAAATAGAGATATGGGGGAGTGGGTGGTCTTACTATGTTGCCCAGGCTGTTCTCGAACTCCTGGCCTCAAGCAGTCATCCCCACCTTGGCCTCTCAAAGTGCCAGGCTTACAGGCATGAGCCATCGTGCCCGGCCTAGTACAGTATTTTAAGATCAGCTACCTTTTTTGGAGATGCTGGAAGTTTGTACAGGAGAGTGTAACATTTATCTTTACTATAAATCTCTTGCTGTTTAAAGTCAAGCCTAGTCCATACTTCAATTTTGATGAAAATGACTTTATTATTATTAATGGGAACTCTGGTTATCTTTTTGTGAAATAAACTGTAAATAATGAAACCTTCTATTAGTGACTCATTTATAGAGTAGACGACCACAGGACTAGAAGCAAATAGAATAGGTTATTATCCATTGTAAAATCTGGTTGCTTAAGCAGTCAGTGGTTATAAGAAAGCAGTTAGATTTTTAGCAGTGTTGATGACTAGCTGTTGGATTCTGTGTAACTTTTGTCACCCTATAGATGTCTTAAAGCTTAGTCTATTATGTATTTCTCTTTTTACTGAATCTTTAATCAGTACTATTGTTGCTGTTTATTTTATTTTATTTTATTTTATTAAAAGATGGGGTTTCTGGGCCAGGTGTGGTGGCTCAAACGCCAGTAATCCAGGCACTTTGGAGGCCAAGGCGGGCAGATCACCTGAGGTCGGGAGTTCAAGACCAGCCTGACCAACATGGGGAAACCCCATCACTACCAAAAATGCAAAATTTAGCTAGGCATGGTGGTACGTACCTGTAATCCCAGCTACTGGGGAGGTTGAGGCACGCGAATTGCTTGAACTTAGGAGGCAGAGGTTGCAGTGAGCTGAGATCGCACCATTGCACTCCAGCCTGGGAGACAGAGCAAGAATCAGGTCTTAAAAAAAAAAAAGACTTGTAAAGTTATTTAGAATCTGTTTATTACAAATAGTAATAATTATGCTGTTGAACTTCCAGGTTTTATTAGTATAAATAATAAATACTAATATGTAAAAATACATAAATGATAAATACATATTTAAAATAATATATTTTTTAAAGTACTTTCAAAGATCTAGAGTAAAATAGAGCTTATCTCAAATACTTTCTTATTCCTGTTTCCATCCCAGCAGTAATAGGATGAAGAGTACTTAGTAAACAGTCATTCCTTGTTCAGTCCATGACTGCTTACTGTGTCCAAAACTGGACTGATATCTTGGGGTTATGGAGAGCACTTAGTGCTTGTAAGAGAGCATAAGTACCCTACTTATGTTCTAATAGATTCATGAAATTAATAGTTCGTGACAGCATTATTTAAAAAGAAAGTAGCAAATATCAGAATGCATCACACAGTAATGATGTATAGGTTCATGAAGATTTTAATTACATAAATTTATGTACAATGGATTGTGACATAAGATAAATTTCCTACTGTGGCTTTGGGTCAAAACATTTTGGGAGCCACTTTTTTTGTTTGTTTGTTTTGTTTTTGAGACGTAGTTTTGCTCTTGTTACCCAGGCTGGAGTGCAATGGCGCGATCTCGGCTTACCGCAACCTCCTCCTCCTGGGTTCAGGCAATTCTCCTGCCTCAGCCTCCTGAGTAGCTGGGATTACAGGCACGCACCACCATACCCAGCTAATTTCTTTTGTATTTTTGGTAGAGACGGGGTTTCACCATGTTGACCAGGATGGTGTCGATCTCTTGACCTTGTGATCCACCCGCCTTGGCCTCCCAAAGTGCTGGGATTACAGGCGTGAGCCACTGTGCCTGGTGGGAGCCACCGTTTCAGAGACACCACTCCAAATCTTGCTCAAAAGTGAGAAAAGTGGACTACTCAGATCACAGGATATGTAAAAAAAAGTTTATAATCAGGGGCGGCCAAGGTGGCTCACACTTGTAACCCCAGCACTTTGGGAGGCTGAGGTAGGCAGGTCACTTGAGATCAGGAGTTTGAGAGTAGCCTGGCCAACATGGTTAAACCCCATCTCTACTAAAAATACAAAAACAAAACAAACAAACAAAAAAATTAGCTGAACATGGTGGTGCATGACTGTAATCCCAGCTACTTGGGGGTCTGAAGCGGGAGAACCACCGGAACCTGGGCAGCAGAGGTCACAGTAAGCCAAGATTACACTCCAACCTGGGCAACAGAGCAAGACTATCTCCAAAAAAAAAAAAAAGTTACAATCAGACATGAGACGAAAATGGTAAGATTGGCCTAGAACGCCACGCTAAAAAGTGTGGTGGTGGGGAAGTTAGAAAGGCTTTTATTGGGGAAGGCAAGTATTTGAGTTTTTTGAATATCTAATATATTCCTCTGGTTCAAAGCCCCAAAAGTATTGCAGAGCATGTAGTGAAAAGTTTCACTTCCACCCCAACCTCCAACCCCATAGTTAGTTCTCCTTGTGACAGACATTATTAGTTTTTTGGGTATCTTTCCAGAGATGTTTTATATATGTAAAAACAACTGTGTATGTTTTTACTTTGTCCCTTTTTTACATAAATGATAGCAGACCATGTACCACATAATTCTGTTTGTTTGTTTGTTTGTTTGTTTGTTTCATACCTGTTATGGGATTGCTCCATCACAATACAGAAAAAGCCTGATGGAAAGTTGTTGAGGAAGGGAAATCACTAGATCTGATCTATAGGTTAAGTAGTCAAGGCTAAATTAGAAAAACAGAATGTTCCCTTCGAACTTGACCTCAAAATTCACCTTAGATGCTGCTCCCTTTCTTAAACTTCTTAAACCACCCTCCAGCTAAACCCAGGTGAGGCTATGTGTTATAAAGCCCAGCTTAATTCTCGATTTCTCACTATTTCCACTAACTTTTTGTCTATTTCCCTCTGGGTCTTTGGAGCTCTCTCCCTTTAGCTTCTTCCCAGGAAGGCTTTTCTGACTTGCCCTCCCCTAAATGCTGGGTTAGGGGCCTCATCTCTGTACTTAGCCTTATCATAGCATCTAGCACACTCAATTGTAATTACATGTTTTCTAGCAACTTTTGTCATACTGGAAGCCCTTCCTATGTGCAGGACACATTGCTAGAGTTTTTTTGAATACTTACGTATTCACTTGGTTCAAAGCTCAAAAAGTGTTAAGGAACTTATAGATAGATGACCATACAATCTGTCATTAAGGGGTCAGAGAGACAAGATATACACATAAAAAGATAAGTAGTATTGTGTAAGAAGTATCCAGTGGTTGGGGGGAGATAAATAGTATTGACTCAATGACATGTCAGTATGGTAAGATGGGTGCAAGCGCCATGTGAGTCACTGGTAGCTGAGGCAATTAGGAACTTAGTGGAAGGAGTGGGATGTAATTGATTACTAAGAGAATATGGTATCTTGTGTGAGAAGATAAGTAGATGTGTCGAGAACTGTTTTATGTGAGAAGGGAACATAGCAGAAGGAAATGGGATAAATAGCACTTAGAAAAGTACTGGAAATGGGAAATGTGGAAAGATGAAGTACGCACTAAGTCATATGACAGAATCTAAGCAGAGATATAAATGTGAGTCATTCAAAAGGAATGGTGAGATACAATGAGAGGAATACTAAAGGAGGAAGGGGGCCAGTCCACAGAGGACCTGTGTGAACAGAGAGGCACATGAAATAAAGGTAAATTCCCTTAGGCATTTGTGACCTAGCCCCAGGTCATATGAGAAGTGGGCAGGCCAGCAGAGTCTCAGCCTTATTCCTCCATAGCTGCTCAATCTAATTGGCCTGCTGTTTCCTGCTGAGGTGTGGTGACTTCTCTCTTGTGGTGTAAGAGGTTTCCTTTAAGCTTTCTTTTCTTTACGTTTTTTGAAATGGCGTTTCGCGCTGTTGCCGGGCTGGGATGTAATAATGGTGTGATCTCGGCTCACTGCAACTTCTGGCTCCCAGGTTCACACGATTCTCTTGCCTCAGCCTCCCGAGTAGCTGGGGTTACAGGTGCATACCACCACACCCGGCTGATTTTTGTATTTTTAGTAGAGGTGGGGTTTGACTATGTTGACCAGTCTGGTCTTGAACTCCTGACCTCTTGTTTGCCCTCCTCTGCCTCCCAGAGTGTTGGAATTACAGGTGTGAGCCACCACGCCAAGCCAAGCATTCTTTTCATTTGCTAATTTATTTACTGGACCTGCATATTGGGAATGTGACTTCTAACTACATGTTTATAAAATTCCACTCTAACCCACACAACTTGGATACCCCTCCCACAGTCCATTTTAATGGAATTTATTTTTCTTCTGTTGTGGTTAGAAAGGAATCTTGGTATTATATTTAAGTGATTACCACTTAGAATTGTAGATTATATCAGAGTTTTCTTCCCATGCCTGTTGTTTTAAATTTGAAAGTCTTTGATATATACATAAGAAGAAACTTAGTGAAATCTGAAGGTCATCCTTCTGGAATCTGAGTATAAAAGAAGACCAATTCACTTATTAGAATGAAGTAAAAATGCAGTCATTTCTTTTGTAATTGGTGTCAATTCAGTTGTACAAATGTTGTTTATTTTTTTGAGACGGAGTCTCGCTCTGTCACCCAGGCTAGAGTGCAGTGTCGTGATCTCAGCTCACTGCAACCTCCGCCTCCTGGGTTCAAGCGATTCTCCTGACTCAGCCTCCTGAGTAGCTGGGATTACAGGCATGCACCACCACACCCGGCTAATTTTTGTATTTTTAGTAGAGACAGGGTTTCACCATGGTCAGGCTGGTCTTGAACTCCTGACCTTGTGATCTGCCCACCTTTGCCTCCCAAGTGCTGGGATTACAGTCATGAGCCACCATGCCTGGGCACAAATTTTAAAATCTATATTTAACTATTCTTAAACTGAAATGTTGGTGAAAATTTCTTGTTATTATATCATACTTATTATCATACTGTTAGCAGTAATTTCTGCTTTGTTCTGTTCAGGAAAACCCAAGAAAGTTTAAGTAAATCTTAATTCAGTTGTAGTAGGACTGCCTGACCCATTTGATAAATAAACAATTGGTGAAATTCTTTTTTAACCCCAAAATGAAGCTCTGCTTCTGAAAATGATTAGCATTTGAAGCGACAAGACAGCTTTTTTATTTTTGAGACAAAGTCTCACTTTTTCCCCGGGCTGGAGTGCAGTGGCGTCATCATGGTTCATTCTAACCTTAAACTCCTGGGCTCAAGTGATCCTCCTGCCTCAGCCTCCTGAATAGCTGGGACTACAGGTGCACACCATTATGCCCAACTAATTTTTAATTTTTTGTAGAGATAGGGTCTTGTTTTCTTGCTATATTAGGCTTCTCTTAGAAGGACAGAACTACAGAACTAGTAGGAGATGTATATATAAGGGGAGTTTATTAAGCATTAACTTACACTATCACATGGTCACACAATAGGCTGTCTGCAAGCTGAAGAGAGCCAGTCTGAGTCCCAAAACTGAAGAACTTGCAGTCGAACGTTTGAGGGCAGGAAGCATCCAGCACAAGAGAAACATGTAGGTTGGGAGGTTAGGCCTGTCTCTCCTTTTCACGTTTTTCTGCCTGCTTTATATTCACTGGAAGCTTATTAGATTGTACCCACCAGGTTAAGGGTGGATCTGCCTTCCCCAGCCCACTGACTCAAATGTTAATCTGTTTTGGCAACACCCACACAGACACACCCAGGATCAGTACTTTGTATCCTTCAATATTAACCATCACAGTTTCCTAGGCTGTTCTTGAACTCCTAGCCAAGCAGTCCTCTCACCTTGGCCTCCCAAAGTATTAGGATTACAGGCATGAGCCAGTGCCCACAGCCCAAGTAGCATTTTCTTTGTGTATCGTGTTGGCATTCAAAAGGTTTCAGGTTTTTGAGCATTTTGGATTTCAGATTTTTGGATTAGAGATGTTCAACCTGTAATTTGTTCTTTTTTGATACAGTATATTGGTTATGAAAAAGTTTGCCACTCACATTGATATATTTTGTTTTACCTTGTGTCTTAAGTGGATGAATAACCCTTTTTTAATAAGCTGATGTAATAGAAATATCAAATTAATGAGAATCTGATGTAAATAGTTGAGAAATCCTTCATCCTCTCATCAAGAAAGTATGTGTTTAATTTGCAGGCTGTAGAAAATCTCTGTTCTTACAAGATTTCTGCAAACTTGTACAAACAGCTGAGACAGATCTGTGAAGATCACATCAAAGCACAGATTCATCAATTCAGAGAATATCCTTTTTAAAACAAAAAATCTTAAGTAGTTTTGTCTTCCTTCCTTTTTCCGTCCCTACCCCTCACTATTTAACCCAGGTTGAAGTAGAATGCCTGTGTTTTGTAGGTTTGATATTTTTTGTGCCTTGTGTTTTTTGAGAAAGAAAAAATACATGTTGACTTTTCAGCCTTAATTCGTGTCCAGAACTACATGTGGTATTCATGCAAATATGATGTCCTTATGTCTTTACCTTTTTGCCCTAATAGATTTCTACTTGAGGGAAAATAATCTAAGGGAAATCATAAACTGAAAACATGAGGTTCAATTATGTCTAAGACTTGTTTTTAAAGGTGTTTTTTAGTATAATCCACTTTTTTTTTCTTTTACAAATAAAGAAATAGCACTTTGGTCCATAATAAAGTGCCATTTGGTTTCGTTTAGTATACAAGGTATTCACATTTAAGAGTAATGTGCTGTCTGTCACATGGCACATATTACTTGTACTAAATGCTGTAAAATATCCTTAACGTATGTTTCAGGGATTCATTGGATAGTGTTCTTTTTCTAAAGAAGATTGATAGATGCTGGCAAAACCATTGCAGACAAATGGTAAGCTAGAAAAGGTATTATATTTCAGCCAAACACTGTATTAATAGTTAAAAACATTTAAATGCAGGAGTGTTAATTTTTAAAACTTAGCAGTAGGGAGATTGCTTCAATGTCTATGCCTTTTCTATATTGGAAACTAGTTTTGATTGAGTTTTCTATTTTAAAACTACAGGTTACAGGTAAACTTGCATTTCAGAATGACTCGCACCTTAGGTTCATTTTTATTTTTGTCACACTTACCAAAAATGTATTTATCTCATTCATTAAAAAGCTACATTTTGTCTGTCACTCTTATTTTTTTTTCTCTCTTGATGGTTTTCCTGTTCACTACTTGATTACCTGTGAAGGTGCCTGATGGTCCTTATTTTAGTTTATTCAGATGACAACTTTTTCCATTTTCCTTAACCTGGTATTAGTTTATACCTTATTCTACAGATCAAAATCTTAAAATCTGTCCTCCCCACCCCCAACCAAAAACTAAAAACCTCACGTGTTACATTGTAAGGCAGCTTCATTGCCTAGCACTGTGGCTAAGGAAGAATTATATGAGTGTCCCCTTGAATCCCTGTTGTTTTTCAATTATTTCTCAGGTAATAAGTCAGGTGGAGGGTCATTGTAAGTGCCTTCCTTTCTCGAAAACACAACAAGGATTAAGACAGTCAAATAATAAAAATGATATGGGCATATTCTCAGATAGGTGTGTTTATCTGCATATTAGATCCTAGTAATCTAATATATATACAGACAAACCCTTCAGTTTATTCTTACTGAAAGCAAATATTTCAGCTTCACAACATATAAAAATTGTTTTGATTTCTTTTTTTTTTCCATTGGCAGATCATGATCAGGAGCATTTTTTTGTTTCTGGATAGAACTTATGTTCTTCAGAATTCAATGCTACCCTCCATTTGGTAAGGATTCCAGTAAAACATGAAAAGATTGTTCCAAATCATACTCAGATCTTAATTACACTAATGAAAGAGTATAAGCAATACTGTGAATATTCTAAAAATTCATATTTGGCTTCTAGACTTTCCTTTGTAGCAGTTTTATCTTCCTAATAATATGTTGTCTTTGCTAATATTGAAGATAGCTAACATTCCCTGGGCATATATTTATGAAGAAGTTTTTTGTTAAGGGGACCAAAGTTTGCTCTGGAATGTCTATGATTGTGATTCAGTTTGCTGCTGATCATCAAGAGTTCACTCATGCCGGCCGGGCGTGGTGGCTCAAGCCTGTAATCCCAGCACTTTGGGAGGCCGAGGCGGGTGGATCATGAGGTCAAGAGATTGAGACCATCCTGGTCAACATGGTGAAACCCCGTCTCTACGAAAAATACAAAACATTAGCTGGGCATGGTGGCACGTGCCTGTAATCCCAGCTACTCAGGAGGTTGAGACAGGAGAATTGCCTGAACCCAGGAGGCGGAGGTTGCAGTGAGCCGAGATCGCGCCATTGCACTCCAGCCTGGGTAACAAGAGTGAAACTCCGTCTCAAAAAAAAAAAAGAGTTCACTCATTTAACATTATGGAAAAGTCCATGTATACACGAAAATAGAATAGTATCATGAACTCTTCCCCCTATCATGTACCTATCATCTGCTTACAGCAATGACAGAATTCCCTGCTTCTTGAGTATTGAAACCAATTGATAAATAACCAAATAAGCTTTCAATGCCAGTACAGTGAAAACTGTTCTATGTCTTTGAACTAATTTTGTCTCTTGATTTGAGCAAGAAAGAAATCCACAAAAAGAAGTAATACAACAAAATTTAGTTATGGAGGAAAATAGGAATTTAGCTTCAGTTCTCATTAAACACAAAATGAGTTTCCTGTATGCTTTAATCTAATAATGTTATTCAAAATTAAATGTGTGGAGTTTATTCTTTTACAATTGGTGCTTCAAAGCCTGGGGGTATAATTAACATGGGAACATGTGGTAAGAAGTTAAGCAAACCTCTTCAGAAGTGGTATTGTCAAGTAATTTAGATTATATGTGTTTTTTATTTTAGGGACATGGGACTGGAGTTATTTAGGGCTCATATTATAAGTGATCAGAAAGTCCAGAATAAGACAATTGATGGCATCCTTCTCTTGATTGAGAGGGAAAGGAATGGTGAAGCAATTGATAGGAGTTTACTCCGAAGCCTTTTAAGCATGCTGTCTGATTTGCAAGTAAGTTAACCACTACACATATACAGAGTTGATTGCTATTCCAAGTTTTTTCCCCCCCATATCAGACAGGTAATGTGTTGATGTCATAACAAGGTTTGAAGGAAGCACATCTCAAACATGAGCATAAAACCTCAATCAGCATGCTTCTAAACTTCAAAAGGATCCTAGTTTGATGTTTAAAAACCAAATCCATAATGCTGTTTACATAGACACAGAGGACGTTTAGTAAATATTTACTAGGTAAATCATATCCTTCATTTTGTTCTCCCTCCCAGATTTATCAAGATTCTTTTGAACAACGATTTTTGGAAGAAACTAACCGGCTCTATGCAGCTGAAGGCCAAAAATTAATGCAAGAAAGAGAGGTATTTAAAAATCATGACTAATAAATTCACTGTCTCTCACAATAGACCTTACTTTGTAGAATATAAACTTCCCTTTGCATTTATCTTCCCAACATTGTGATGCTCTTCTCTCACTTAGGTGCTCCTTTCTTTTCTCTCTTCTTAAAGGCCAGAATTCTGGATCATAAACTCTACCTATAATTTTACATATGATTCTACCCTGTCACATTTGACAGGGCTGCTCCCAGGATCTTTTGGACTTGACATTTTCTGAGTGATTTATGGGGAGGAAAACAATAATATAAAAAACTATCTTTGTAGGTTCCTGAATATCTTCATCACGTTAACAAACGTCTAGAAGAAGAAGCAGACAGACTTATTACTTACTTAGATCAGACCACTCAGTAAGTATTGCATGCTTAATGTAATTGTCTTAAACTGTCGTTAAATCACTTGTAGCACTTAAGGCATCCTAAAAATTAACTGTTTTCAGTTGTGATTTGAAATGTTAACAGTTGTTTTCATAATGCAAGCTTCAAGTTATTCTTTCCCTAGTTAATTAGTTTTCATCAAGGATTCAATTATTAGGGGTGTGTGTGTGTGTGTGTGTGTGTGTGTGTGTGTGTGTGTAGAATGTAATTTAGAAATAATATTAGAGATTGATGTGATCATTAAACTCTTCAGGCCAATTAAAATTCAGTGGATTCCCCTATTTCTGTGCTTTCCTAAGTATTGTCAGTCGAGGGGCTTCTGTAAATAGTATTTCTTTACCTTCCTGATAAAAGTAGCAAAACTTGGAAAAAGCCAACTACAGCAAGATCATGGAGATACTTATTTCATGATATAAACCTAATTCTAAAATAGGCATTTTAAAAAATGTTTCCCAACAATTCCTTTGTGTTTTCTTCTTTTAGGTATAAGGTATAGTAGTAACTCTTAAGCGCCAATAAATGTATACATAGGATAGGAATCTTGAAATTAGCACACAGTGAGCTATTTGATTTTTTTTTTTCCCTCAAGAGAGGCTTAACATTTTCTGGAAGTCAAACATCAATAATGCTAAACTTTTTTTTTTCCTCGCAGGAAGTCATTAATTGCTACTGTAGAAAAACAACTCCTAGGGGAACACTTAACAGCAATTCTTCAGAAAGGTAATTGGCAATTTGTAAAAGATTACTTTTTAAATGGTAGTGGCAAAATAGTAGAGAATTTTTAAAGGTGTTGCCCTTTTAAAAGTTTGATAGCATGTGGCTGGATTTCTGAGGATGGACATAATCCTTATTAATCACAGTAAACTTCCTGGAGGTGCCAATTTTCTTATCTGAAAGATACAGGAACTAGAAGAAAGGGATCCACCAATACCAATAAAGAAACAGTGGTTGATACGTGCCTGTAGTATCAGCTATTTGGGTGGCTGAGGCAGGAGGATTGCTTCAGCCCAGGAATTCAAGATCAGCCTGGGCAACATAGTGAGACTCTCTTCTGGTTAAACAAAAGAAAAGACAAAAAGTGGGAAATTCTTGACTTAATTTGTAAGCTTTCAGTAAGGAAAGGTATTCCATCTTATACTAAAGTGGTGAGTGTTTTCTGTTGTTGTTCATGGCATGTAAAACCAAGCACTTCTAATCCAAAATGATCTTAGACTATACCCTGCATTTTACTTTGAGAATGCCACAAATAGGTAAAAGGCTTACCTTTCTCTCCAACAATATTTTCTTTTGTTTATAAATGTACGTATTTAGAAATTTAATGCAGTTATACTGTTATTTCATCCTGAAAATCAAATGTTTATTAGAGTCTCATTTAAATTTGACCTATTTATGCATGGCTTTTGACATATCACAGGCCGTTTCCAATATTCTGAAATGTAGCTATGTACATAATATGGCTAATATATATATATGAGGTATTTATAATGTATATTTATGTGAACCAGTTTTTAGAAACTTGTTTATCTAATCTGTCATTCTAAATGGCACAAACCATTATACAGTTAACCATATTTATTTATTTATTTATTTATTTTTAACTTTTTAAATTAAAATGGGGGTGAGGTCTTACTATTTTGCCCAGGCTGGTCTCAACCTCCTGGGCTCAATTGATCCTCCTGCCTCGGCCTTTCAAAGTGCTGGGATTACAGGTGTGAGCCACTGTGCCTGGCCTATTTTTATTTTCGTAGTGACTAAAGTCACTGTATTTTGTTTTTACCTAGAGAGATGGTTGGGTTTAAGTCAAAGGAAATCTTACATTACAACTCACATATAGACTAGTTCAAACCAGTATCACAATAATGATTACAACTCAGATTTGAATAAAATGTCTGATAATCTTATTCACTATATTTTAATGCCAAAATGTTTTAAAATACAGGTTTAAATAATCTCCTTGATGAAAACCGAATTCAAGATTTGTCCCTCCTGTATCAGCTCTTCAGTAGAGTTCGAGGTGGAGTTCAGGTTCTATTGCAGCAGTGGATTGAATACATCAAGGTATTAACAATTTACCTGTGATTTTTCTCTCTTATGGCTTATCTACACATTAAGAACGCATATTGGCAAGCATTTCTTGTTTGATCCAATTTTTTTTCCTCTTTTTTTTTTTTTTTTTTTTTTGAGACCGAGAGTTTCATTCTTGTCACCCAGGCTCAAGTGCAGTGGCACAATCTTGGCACACTACAACCTCCGCCTCCCGTGTTCAAGCAATTCTCTTGCCTCGGCCTCCCAAGTAGCTGGAATTACAGGCATACATCACCATGCCTGGCTAGTTTTGTATTTTTAGTAGAGACAGGGTTTCACTATGTCGCTCAGGCTGGTCTAGAACTCCTGACCTAAGTGATCCACCCACCTCGGCCTCCCAAAGTGCTGGGATTACAGGCATGAGCCACCGCACCTGGCCTTGATCCAGTTTTTTTAAGGGAATTTTAAATTTGTTTTGAAAAGTAATAGGACTTTTAAGAACAGTTAACCTGAGAATGGTAGCTGTGTGGCATATCAGCTATAAAACCTGATTGATGTTTGACATGATTTCTATCTCTAGCACTTAAAGCAGTGAGTGTAGAAAAGAAAGAAGACTTTGAACCCCAAATTTCTTTTCTTTCTTCAATCTTACACTAAAGCCAGATTGCCATTTTAAGGAAATTGAAAGCTGACTTCTTTAAAAATAAGGAAAAGATCCCAGAGGCTTTTAATAATACCCTGTTACGATATCATATGCCCTGTGATCATTCCTTATTATTTTTGTGATTATAGGCGAGTGGTTATCAGTCTGGATATTTTAGTACTTTATATTTTTTTTCCTCATTTCACAAACAGCTTTATTTTGCCAGGTGGCGTGGTGCATGCCTGTAACCCCAGCTACTTGGGAGGCTGAGGCAGGAGGATCCTTTGAGCCCAGGAGTTTGAGACTAGTCTGGGCAACATAGCAAGATTCCATCTTAAAAATAGCTTTATTTTACTTTTTTTAAATCTTTAAATATATGTGCCACTTAAAATATGATTTGGGGATTGTTTTCATTGTAGATATCATTTACAATTTCATTGTAGACAATTCAGTAAAAAGTGGGAATTTTTTGTTTTAGGCATTTGGCAGCACTATTGTAATTAATCCTGAAAAAGATAAAACCATGGTTCAAGAATTGCTGGATTTTAAAGATAAGGTTGACCATATAATTGATATCTGCTTTCTGAAGAATGAGAAATTTATCAATGCCATGAAAGAAGCATTCGAAACATTTATTAACAAAAGACCAAATAAACCGGCTGAACTTATAGGTATGTTTTCCAGTCCTTTTTCCAGTTGTTTAATGATGTTCTTTCAGTCAAAATCTTAATCAGTCTGAAATTTTTACAAGGTTGTAGTATTACTAATTCCTCATTTGTTTGAGGTTGCTTAGCCGGTATATTAAGTTTGAAAAGTGTTTCTAAAAATGTAGATGTAAATACTGAATGAAAGTCTACATGTCAAACATAATGTGCTTCTTTGTAAGACAGTATGCTGGGCCCTATTTACCTTTATTGATAATAAGCTTACCTGTTTTCCAAGCCTAAAGTGATTTAGAAATGCAGCAGGGTATTATTTCAAACTGTTAAGAAGGGGCGGCATGAAATTACAGTTGTCAGTGAAAAAGGAAAAAGTCCAGGGCAAAAATAAACCTAATAACCTGGGTCCATTTAATGTAAAGATGTCATATATACTACAGTGCTTCTCAAGTTTTTCCACCCAGGTACCCTTAGTGTCAGAGGAGGAGGTAACCTGAGAAGGTCTAAGGTCCTCTGCCAAAAGGATGAAATTTTGTTGCAGCCTATCTATTATTTATCCTTAACATGTAGCAAATTTTACCTTCTACTCTGTGATGTGTCTGGTTTATTTTAATAGAAAAGTAATGTTTAAGATTGCTTATTATCCCTGTAAAATAGACACTCCAGAAGATGTCCCATGTCTTTCAGTGGCTTTGATTATGCCTTCATAGGGCTACATGAGGCCTCCCCCACAGGAAATCCATAAACATCAGAATAGTAGAAAGTACATTTGATCTGGAGTCAGCACACTTGGGTTTGTGTTCAGGCCCTGATATTAACTGTATGGCATTGAACAAGTCATTTGATCTCCCTGACTTTGGAGACTTTAAAAAGTGCATATAGCCGGGCGCGGTGGCTCAAGCCTGTAATCCCAGCACTTTGGGAGGCCGAGGCGGGTGGATCACGAGGTCGAGAGATCGAGACCATCCTGGTCAACATGGTGAAACCCCGTCTCTACTAAAGGTGCAAAAAATTACCTGGGCATGGTGGCGTGTGCCTGTAATCCCAGCTACTTAGGAGGCTGAGGCAGGAGAATTGCCTGAGCCCAGGAGGCGGAGGTTGCGGTGAGCCGAGATCGCGCCATTGCACTCCAGCCTGGGTAACAAGAGCGAAACTCCGTCTCAAAAAAAAAAAAAAAAAAAAAAAGTGCATATAAATTTCTGAAGTATTGAAAAACTCAGTGTATCATACTCTTCTTTGGGTATAGTGCCCAGTATTTCATGTATTCCCCTGGTTATTAAACAACAAACTTCTTCCCCATTTTAGCTAAGTATGTAGATTCAAAGCTTCGTGCAGGCAACAAAGAAGCTACAGATGAAGAACTTGAGAAAATGTTGGATAAAATTATGATCATATTTAGATTTATCTATGGTAAGTATTTACTAATGTTTTAATATTTTTCTTTTAAAATAGCACTCAACAGAGAAGCTAGCAAGTATATGCAACCTGGAGGGAATATTTATTTGGGAATTACAGATTTAAAATTGTTTTTAATTCATTGGGGGGGGGGACTTGAGGAATGTTACCTAATCATCCTATGCTTTGACTCTTCTAGTATGAAGTACCTTAGTTTTTGCTACGTGGTTTAATCTCTCCAATATTTGCACCAAAGCTACCAGTCCACAAAAGGTTTTCTGAAGAAAAGTTAATGCAGTAAAGACAGTTAAATGAAAAAAGTTTCACAATAAAAACTTTGAAATGTCTGGCACAAAAATGAATCTCTACTGTTGCTTGCATTTAACAAACTTAGATAAAATGTGTAAACTAAAATAACTTGGAATAATGGTGTGATTTATTAAAGTACTTTGAAGCAGTTTTGTCAGAACTTTTTATTGGAATATTATAAATTTTGCATGTTTTTTACATAGGCAAGGATGTTTTTGAGGCCTTCTATAAGAAAGATTTAGCCAAGCGCCTGTTGGTTGGGAAGAGTGCATCTGTAGATGCTGAAAAATCAATGCTGTCCAAACTTAAACATGGTAGGTTTCTCATTCTTCCCATTCCTTTTCTTTGATTTTTGAAGGAGAATGTTATCTTTTTACTCTTTCAATCAGTTTCCTCTTCTGTCAATCATATCTATGTATATATGATGGAAACATAAATTGAGCAAGCTCCTGAGGTTTCCAACTTACTGTATATATATCCAGAGCTGTTGCGTTTTTGAAGACAAAACCTTGTTCTTGGTTTTATTATTTGTATAAAAATTTCCCATTTATTTTATATCTAAATAGTAGATAAGGTTACTACAGGATTAAAGAGTTTGACTCTGAATTAATGGGGCATACACTTTGGGGTAAGGATTTCTTTTTATTCTTATGAATAGTTACAGATCATACTTCATACTAAAATAAGTTTTGTATTTCACGTTTCCCATTTTAAACCTCTTTTGTTTTTACTACTTTAAAATATTATACATGTACAAACACCTTTAATAGAATGTGGAGCTGCTTTCACCAGCAAACTTGAAGGAATGTTTAAAGACATGGAACTTTCTAAAGACATCATGATTCAGTTCAAACAGGTAAAAGTGAGTTAAACTCTTACTTAATTCCTCAAACTTCGTTATATTTAGTTATCTGCTCGCTGTGATTTCTACAGAAGAGGATAAATAGAAACATGTTTGTTGTAATTACTTCATGGCAACTGAGGTGATATTCACAGAAAAGAAATCATCGATGAAATACAAGTATATTTGACCTACTTTAGGATTTATTTTTAACAAACACCCAGAATAACACAAAAATAAAAATAAAATGAGTTGAACTGAGGTCAGTATAAGAAGAGCTATAGGTAGATAGTGGGAACAGGGCTTTCCCCAGCATCTTACCCTTTGGTGATTTGCATGTTCAGAGCTTGCAATGGGGAGAGAAGTGATAATGTAGCTGTATAAATCTTTGGGGACATTGGGAATAGAAAGCTAGATCCACAGTTTTGAAGATGTAGGTAAAGTAGTTTTGAAATATTGAAGAACATAGGTGATAGTGATGGCAATTAAATTTTCCTCTTTTGGGGTTTTAATAGGGACTTCTGTACCCCACAATGTTGCTAAGTTGGGAAGTGGAAGTGAAAGAATTAAGAAAAAAATCAGGGCCAGTAAGATCATAGATCCTATAGTAGCTACAGAATAGGGCTTATCTGCTTTGCCCTTTTCCCCTCTTCTTCCTTCCCTACTCCAGGTCTCTCCCTGCAGACAGGCAGTGGAGCAAGCGAAAAACTGGAGACTTGGGCTGGCTGGTGGGGTGAAGAACAGGGGTTGCTGCAAGGTGTTTAAGCCACATAGGGGTATTTAAAGGTGGGGACTGCAGGTGTTATTGGGGGAAAATAATGGACAAGAGATCCTATAACAGCCCAGCTTTATGTGAAAAATTATTTAAGTTGATAATGCCTATAATGAGGTCATGTGATCTTTGTATGTCTTTGTATCAATGTTAACCTCTATACTTGCCTAGTGCATTTTGTGTAGGCTTCATTTAAAGTCCTCTTAATAGTTGCCTTTTATTTTAAGGATGGCCAGTATTTGCATGTAATTTCATAACAGGGAACTTCTTAACTAGGTTATTATGCTAGGAAATGTACACAGTTTTAAGATCTCAGTGTGTGTGTTGATCTTCTTTTAGTATATGCAGAATCAGAATGTTCCGGGAAATATTGAGTTAACTGTGAATATCCTGACAATGGGCTATTGGCCAACATATGTGCCTATGGAAGTTCATTTACCACCAGAGGTAAGAGTTACTGTTCAGAACCTGAGTTACAGGCATAGAAGTCATAGCACTTCCATTTTGCTTGTCATTTAAAAGTAGATATTTAGAAAAAATTAGAGACCCAGGGTCTCGTATTGCTCAGGCTGGTCTTGAACTCCTGGGCTCAAGTTATCTCCCCTGCCTAGACCTTTTAAAGTGTTGGGATTACAGGTGTGAGCCACCAGGCCTGGCATAGATACTTTTAAAAGTGTATGTCAGTAAACACATCAACACCAAATACCAACTGCTTTAATACTTTACTTTTGTACTTCTAAGTCCAGTTAAGCACATAGCTGATAATGCCAAATTTCTGGATGCAGGGTCAGTTTCCCTGGCTCTTCTTCCATCTTTCCAGATTATATCCCTCATTCTACCTAGCTATTAAGAATTCTTGTGCATATTTCACCCGTGGGTGGGATTGCTTAATGATGGGTGCTTGATTAAATCTGTCCTGACTCCTAGGAAATTGTCTAGCCCAGTACTGAAGCCCATGAAAGGGATTAAAGCTAGACAGATAGATACTGAGAATCCTCCATGGAGATGATTATGAAAGCCAGGGAGTACATCTCTCTCAAAGAGGAAGAAAAAATGGCAGAGGCAGAATTTTAAAAAAGGCTCACATTTGGCAGATGGTAGAAAGAGGAACCTGTGAAGGAAACCAATGCAGAAGCAACAGTCAGATAAAGGAACCAGCATAGTGCAGAGGCACAAAATCTGCTGCAGGTGAATGTTTCAAAAGGGGATGATTAAACGGTACAGAGAGCAAAGGGTATAAATCCTAATAAATCCCATTTGATTTGGTGGTTGGGAGATCATTATTTTTCATTGAAGTAATTGGTGGAACTACTGGATATAGTCTTAAAAATTTCCAGAAATATGTCACATGATGTAAGTATAAAAAGTGGTAAATGTGGTATTGGATACAGAGCTTAAATAAAGCCTTATTTTATTTATTTTATTTAGATGGTAAAACTTCAGGAGATTTTCAAGACATTTTACCTAGGCAAACATAGTGGCAGGAAACTTCAGTGGCAGTCAACCCTAGGACACTGTGTGCTAAAAGCAGAATTTAAAGAGGTAAGTAGATGTTGCCAAAACTTTTCGTTTTCAGCTTTATCTTTAATATTTAGGTCATCCTTCTTACCTGAAGGTTTAAGCTATTGTTTTATAAATGTATCCTAGATATCTGTATGACAACAGTGACACCTTGTCACAGCTTTTATGTATTTTTAAGTAGTTTTAGGTGTGTGGTATTTCCACAATTGATTTGGCCCTTCTGCAAAACAAAATGCATTGAACTTCCCCCTACCCTTTATTCACCTGTGGATGAAAACTTCACACTGCCATTTCCTATTTTGATTTATTTGTTTATTTTTAGAGACAGGGTCCTACTGTGTCACCCAGGCAGGAGTATGGTGGCACAATCATAGTTCACTGTAACCTCAAACTCGTGGGCTCCAACTATCCTCCTGCTTCCTAAAGTGCTGGGAGTACAGGCATGAGTGATTACACCGGGCCTAACACTGCCACTGCTTGACAGAAATCTTGTTGCTGGGAGCTATGAATAGAGTGGGAGTTAAGGCGAACAATGCGCATATCTAATCTCAAAAAACTTCAGCTTTTCATGACTAATCTGAGTCAAACAAATCAAAACTACATTTGAAATAGTGATTTCTTACTGCTTGTGATGAATATCTAGAATGACACATAAGGCTGATTAATTTTCATTACTTTATTCTGTTTTAATTATAAGGCTTTAAAAAGGCCTGTTAAAAAGTTAGCTAATCCTTCCCCCTATTTTAGGTAGGGTCACACCTAGAACCCCACACTGAAATACTGTTATTACCACCTCAACTGGCTTTACTGGATAAGGCTAATCATGTTTCTGAATCCACTAATTCAAAAATGCTTTTCCTATAAGAGATGATTTGATTAATTTTTCATGTGTTTTTTAAAAAGTGATGGCTAAATACCTTTATTTCTCCAACAGGGTAAAAAAGAACTCCAGGTCTCTCTTTTTCAAACACTGGTGCTGCTAATGTTTAATGAGGGAGAGGAGTTCAGTTTAGAAGAGATCAAGCAGGCAACTGGAATAGGTTTGTGTTGAATCAGTTGATTAGCAAACATTTAAGTGTTCACTATGTGCACACCACTATGTTAAGAGGCCTGGGAGATACATTTATAGGAGTAATCCCTTGCAACGTAACTCTTTTGAGGGCTTTTTTTTTTTTTTTTTTTTTTTTTTTTTTTTGAGATAGAGTCCCACTCTGTCACCCAGGTTGGAGTCCACTGGTATAATCATGGCTCGGGCTCAAGGGATTCTCCTGCTTTAGCCTCCCAAGCAGCTGGGACTACAAGTGTGTGCCGCCATGCCTGGCTAATTTTTAAAATTGTTTTGTAGAGACAGGGTTTCACCATTTTGCTCAGCCTGGTTCTCGAGCTTCTGGGCTCAAAGGATCTTCCTGCATCAGCTTCCCTAAGTACTGCAATTACAGGCATGAGCCCCTGCACCCAGCCAGAACTCCCCCCCCCACCAACCCAGATGGAATCTTGCTCTGTCACCCAGGCTGGAGTGCAGTGGTGTCATCTTGGCTTACTGCAACCTCCACCTCCTGGGTTCAAGCAATTCTTCTGCCTCAGCCTCCCTAGTAGCTGGGATTACAGGTCCTCACCACCATGCCCAGCTAATTTTTTTTATATATTTAGTAGGGACGGGGTTTTGCCATGTTGACCAGGCTGGTCTTGAACTCCTGACCTCAGGTAATCCACCCACCTCGGCCTCCCAAAGTGCTGGAATTACAGGCGTGAGCCACCGTGCCTGGCCCAAAACTCTTAATATAACCATAGGGAAAGGGGGAAATGACACTAGAAATATGTCAAAACCAATAGGTACTGGCTTGTAATGCTGACTACAAGTGTGTTAAGAGTTCGACAAAGCAAGAGATCTCTGTGGATTGGCACAATTGGGAAAGCTGTCATGAAGAAAGTGGGATTTGAGCTGGGCCTTCAAGTTTTGGTCAGGGAGAAGGCATATACAGCAAGGGGAAATAAATTTTGAGACAAGATTTGGAGGTAGGAATGGGCACAGTATAGGCTCATGAAGAGCTTAATTGTGGCATAGAATCATAAGAATCATGAAGAGTTTAATTGTAACAGAGAGTAGTGAGTTACAAAATTAAGTAAGATGAGTAGGTACTGATTGTGGAGAACCTGATAAATCTAGCAAATGAAACTTACATTGTAGTGTCTCAACTGTGTGGCATGGTGGAAGTAACTATTTGGACAACTTACTGAAATCAATGTATAGGACAGCTGGAAAAATGAAGGGATTCCAGTTTAGATGCTATTGGGATAATTGAGGCATAAAGTGGAAAGGACTTAGACTAGAATGAGGCCATGAGAATGGAGAAAACATGTCTCTGTGGAAGCAGTGGCTAGCTATTATGTTGAGGATGAAGAAGAAGGAAAAGTTAAAAGATGATTTCAGGGTTTCCCAACTAAGAAGGTTAGTAGTATCGCCACTGACAATTGGAAAGAGGACACAGTTTTATGGGGAACATGATGAATCGAAATTTGGATATAACTACAGTTGGTAGTAAAACAGAGAGGTGGAATTGCCCCTTAAGCGTGCGGGCAATTTAAGAGAGAAGTGAAATGTCATTTTGGAAGATTTGGTAGTTGCCCACATGGTATGATAATCGACACCTTTAGAAGAGGACTAGGGGCCAGGCAGGGTGGCTCACGCCTGTAATCCCAGCACTTTGGGAGGCCAAGGTAGGTGGATCACTTGAGCTCAGGAGTTCGAGACCAGCCTGGGCAACGTGGTGAAACTCCATCTCTATTTTTTTTTTTTTTTTTTAAAGAAGAGGACTAGGAAAAAAGCGATTGGATAGAACGAAGAAAAGTTGATGACAACCTTGGGGAAAAAAATGAAACAGTTTTAATAGGAGGATGGAGTGGAAGCTTGATTGAGATAGAATGTAGTAGTTGTTCATGCTAGTAACAAATAACTATACCTCTGTTTCTTCTTCAGAGGATGGAGAGTTAAGGAGAACACTGCAGTCTTTAGCCTGTGGCAAAGCTAGAGTTCTGGCGAAAAATCCAAAGGGCAAAGATATCGAAGATGGTGACAAGTTCATTTGTAATGATGATTTCAAACACAAACTTTTCAGGATAAAGATTAATCAAATCCAGATGAAAGAAACGGTATTTCTTTCACTTTCTCCTAGTCCTACCACACTGGAATTATACATGTTAATCGAAATATATAAAGATTTTATACCTGTAATACTACCAATACCATTAACATTTTCTGTGCCTATGTTGAGCTAAATATATTTCTGCATTTAATTTTGGGTTTTTGGGGGAGTGGTGGTACAGGATTGGGTTGATATTCAACATGGTTTATATCCTACCGTGTTTATTTAATATTCAATCTTTAGAATTTTTCCATGACATTAAATAGTTTCAAAAAATGGCAAATGGCTGTGTAATACTTTTACATGGCTCTTATAATTTATTCAACTACTGTTGATTTTGGGGCAATTAAATTCATTACTTTTTAGTATTATAAATAAAATTGCAAGAAACCTGTTTGAACTTAAATCTTAATCTCTTTGATAGATGATAAATTTGAGGAAGTAGATTTTTTTGGGTTAAGGGTGTGAACATTTTAGGAGTCTTAGTATTTAATGTCATATCGTGTTCCAGAATGGCTGGACCAGTTTATGCTCTGTCCAGCAGCATATGAGAAACTGTTTTACTATATCCACCAGCGCTAAAGATTATATTTTCTTTTTCCAACTTGCTTGGTGAAAAATCTGAATTCTTTATTCACTATTTCTTTGATTAACAGTGAAGGTGGGCCAGGCGCGGTGGTTCACACCTGTAATCCCAGCCCCTTGGGAAGCCGAGGCAGTCAGTTCACCCGAGGTCAGGAGTTTGAGACCAGCCTGCCCAACATGGCAAAACCCCGTCTCTACTAAAAATAGGAAAATTAGTTGGGCATGGTGGTGCGTGCCTGTAATCCCAGCTACTGGGGAGGCTAAGGCATGAGAATCACTTGAACCTGGGGTATGGAGGTTGCAGTGAGCTGAGATCACACCACTGCACTGCAGCCTGGGTGACAGAGTGAGACTCTGTCTAAATAAAATTAAAAAAAAAAAAAAAAAAAAAAACATGAAGGTGAATATTTCACTTGTTTTTGCCATTTGAATTTGTAAGATACTTCTATTAATGAAACTAGCTATAGCATTCTGCAACTGATGGTTTTAGTTCCAGTAAGGTTTAATGCAATATTTGAAAAAACGTTTTCTTTTTTCTTTTTTTTTTTTTTTTGAGACGGAGTTTTGCTCTTGTTACCCAGGCTGGAGTGCAATGGCGCGATCTTGGCTCACCGCAACCTCCGCCTCCTGGGTTCAGGCAATTCTCCTGCCTCAGCCTCCTGAGTAGCTGGGATTACAGGCACACGCCACCATGCCCAGCTGATTATTTGTATTTTTAGTAGAGACGGGGTTTCACCATGTCGACCAGGATGGTCTTGAACTCTCGACCTCGTGATCCACCTGCCTCGGCCTCCCAAAGTGCTGGGATTACAGGCTTGAGCCACCGTGCCCGGCGAAACGTTTTATTTTTTCTTTTGAGATGGAGTGTCACTCTGTCACCCAGGCTGGAGTGCAGTGGCACGATCTTGGCTCAGTGCAGCCTCTGCCTCCCAGGTTCAAGCGATTCTCCTGCCTCAGCCTCCCAAGCAGCTGGGACTACAGGCATGTGCCACCATGCCTGACTAATTTTTGTATTTTTAGTAGAGATGGGGTTTCACCATATTGGCCAGGCTGGTCTCAAACTCCTGACCTCATGATCCACCCGCCTCGGCCTCCCAGGGTGCTGAGATTACAGGTGTGAGCCATCATGCCTGGCCGAAAAAAAAGTTTTAATGTAGGACAGCAACCAGTATCTTCAGACAAGTTCCTGTCTTTTCCACATACACATCAAAGACAGGATATTTCCTTAAAGGATTACCATGTCCTTTTAGAACATTTATGCCGTACCAGGGAGAAACTGTTGCAAAAAGCCCAAACGGGTTTTTTGGTTTAGTTGCTAAAGAAGAATATTTTTACTTTAGCATCAAGATTGGTAAACCAACTCCTAAATGCCTACATTTCTGTAAGTCTTAAAGGATTGTAAGCATGAATGGCATGCATGTCTGATTTATATATTAGAAAATAAAAATTAATTTTCAAAGAGTTTGACTCTTAACTCGTTTGCTTAGCCAGTTAGTATGATGTCTTGGTCAGAGGTCAAATAGAGTTAGTCACTTTATAAACGAGCTACTGTCCTAGAGAAATCTGGTTAACAACCCATTGAAACTGATACCCACTTCTAGAAGGTATCAAAGACAGAGTAAAAAAAGAAAATGGTAAATTCTGCATCAGCTATCTCTACTTCTAGAAAAGCAATTCAAAGATGATGCTTTTCTATTAACTAGTATTAGCATTACTTCATTGGTGTAGGGCAATATAATCAGAACAGAAAAAAGTTATGTTTGTAGGGTTTTTTTCTCTGTCAGTGTCTATATTTATGAGACCGCATTTAGATAACTCAGTACCTTTAAAGCAATAACAATGTCATGTCCCTAAAATGCATAATTTATATGGTCACGTTTTGCTGCTGGTATAATTCTTAGGTTTAAAACTTTTTTGTTAGGTTGAAGAACAAGCAAGTACTACAGAAAGAGTATTTCAAGACAGACAGTATCAAATTGATGCTGCAATTGTTCGAATTATGAAGATGAGAAAGACACTTAGCCACAATCTCCTTGTTTCAGAAGTATACAACCAGTTGAAATTTCCAGTTAAGGTAGGTACTTCCATGTTTTCCTATTGAACACATTATAAATAAAAGCACATTAGATTTTCAGACACAAATGTTGCAAACAGAGATTAAAGTATCATGACCATTTAGAGAGAAAAGTTTTAATTTCCCACGTTGATGCATATGATTTCCAAAAAAAATTTTCTTAGCATATGTGGGCAGCAGTGACAAAAGGGGGAAATAGCTTATAAAAGCTTGGATATCTGAAAGTATAGCTGCTAAATGAGTCTTTGAAATTTACAAGTTTATTCACTGTATTTCTTTTGAACTTCTTGGTTTATTTACTTCTTTTCCTCTTGAAATACTGTCGTATTCACAGATTTGGTTATTGTAGATTTAGTTAAATTTTCTGTTTAGATAGCTTACATAAGAAATTATCTATTAAAAACCATACAGATAACTAGTCATCATTAAGCATCTTTTTGAAAAGTGTAGTGGTAGTTCTAGTAAAGTGAAATTTGTTATTAAATGGAAATGTTCCAATATGAATGCCCAATAATAAAGTCACTTAATGTGATGTTGTACTGGCCTATTTTCCAAGTTTTAGGAGGTAGCTAACCAAACCCTTGGATGATAAACATTGGTAGAGTTTTGATATATCTGCTAGCTATTAGGGTTCTTACCAGCGTTGGACTTCCATAGATCTCTTAACCTTGCTGATCTTGTTTCCTCTTTTGTAAAATGGAGATAATAGTAGTACTTACCTTGTAGGGTTATTGTGAGGTTTAAATGAGATCATGAATGTAAAAATCTTAGCACTAGACCTGGTATATAATAAGCACTCAGTAGCTCTTAGTTCTAATAAGGTAAGCGTTTTCTTTTCTCCAAACCTAATATTGCCTCCTCATTACCACACTTTCACCCTCATTCTCTGCCTAACAATCATTTCACCTCAAGCCAGAGAGATCACTGATGCTAGGGAAATTAGGGGATCGCTGTAGTTAATATTAATATTGTGCTGATATTCTAGGTCTTTTGCCATAAAGAGAAAGTCATTTGATTTCCAAACCTTGGGATTAGTGGATAAAATTTTCACTGCTGCATCAGACTGCCTTCCCTCTTTTCCCTTCTTGAACAAGTGGTCATTTTACTTATCCTGAAAAACCTTCTATTAGCAAACAAGATTATATTATATTTATAGGCTAGATACATAAGACATATAGTGGTTGTCATCCAAGAGCTTAGAATGCAATCATGAAGATAAAGCTACAAGCTTTCTTAATTACTTTTAAATCTCAAAATACGGAAATCCAAGTCACTTAGATGCATTAAACCAAAAATATGAAGACTATGAGATGCTTCATTTATCAAGCCATTTCATGTAGTATTCTTTTTTTTTTTTTTTTTAATGGAGTCTCACTCTGTCACCCAGGCTAGAGTTCAATGGCGCGATCTTGGCTCACTGCAACCTCCGCCTTCCAGGTTCAAGCAGTTCTTCTGCCTCAGCCTCCCGAGTAGCTGGGATTACAGGTGTGCGCTACCAGGCCTGGCTTATTTTTGTATTTTTAGTAGAGACAGGGTTTCACCATATTGACCAGGCTGGTCTCGAACTCCTGACCTCGTGATCCACCTTCCTTGGCCTCCCAGAGTGCTGGGATTACAGAGAGCCACTGTGCTCAGCCAATATTCTTTTAAATAGTGATTTTGGTGGTGGTGGTTGTTGTTGTTGTTTTGAGATGGAGTCTTGCTCTGTTGCTTAGCCTGGATTGCAGTGGCACAATCTCGGCTCACTACAACCTCCACCTCCTAGGTTCAAGCGATTCTCCTGCCTCAGCCTCCCTAGTAGCTGAGACTACAAGTGCACACCACTGCACCTAGCTAATTTTTGTATTTTTAATAGAGATGGGGTTTTGCTATGTTAGCCAGGCTGGTCTCGAACTCTTGCCCTCAGGTGATTCACCCATCTTAGCCTCCCAAAGTGCTGGGATTACAGGCATGAACCACCACACCCGGTCTAAATAGTGATTTCATCAACATATTTTAAATCTTAATTTATGAAAATGAAACCAACTAACTCTTGCCCAAAGTAAAGGTGTCCTTCACAAACTATCTTGACAAAACTAGTATTCTGTGTCCTTAAACTACCATATAGTCCTCATGTGAAGTTACAGTAAATGTAGTCTTTTGTATTTAACCAGGCAAAGGGCAGCTGCTTCTGGGAGACCTCTTTAAAATAGAAAAGCATAGAAAGTATTGTGTAACAATATGACAAAGGTGTGACAGTTTAATGTGTGTATAGTATATAGTACGGGTTGAACACCCTTAATGTGAAAATCCAAAATCTGAAATGCCCTAACATTGGAAACTTTTTGAGTGCCAACATGATGCCACAAGTGGAAAATTCCACACTTTACCTCATTTGACAAGTTGCAGTCAAAATTTTGTTTCATGCGTAAAAGATATAAAGTTATCTTCAGGCTATTTAAGGTATGTGTGGAACATAAATGAATTTTGTGTTTAGACTTGGGTCCCATCTCCAAGGTATCTCACTATATATATGCAAGTATTCCAAAATGAAAAAATCAGGACCAGGCATGGTAGCTCACACCTGTAATCCTAGTACTTTGTAAGGCTGAGGCTAGGGAGATCACTCAAGACCAAGAGTTCAAGGTCAGCCTTGGCAACATAGCAAGACCCTATCTATTAAAAAAAATAAAACTACAAAAAAATTAAAAATCGAAAACACTTTGGGTGTTAAAGAATCTTCAGTGCATATGACATTTATTAACTTGGTTTACTTTCATGATACTTTTCTCTAAAAAAGGGATTTAAATAAAATTTTTAATTTTTTTTTTTTGAGACAGAGTTTCACTCTTGTTACTCAGGCTGGAGTGCAGTGGCGCGATCTCGGCTCACCGCAACCTCCGCCTCCTGGGTTCAGGCAATTCTCCTGCCTCAGCCTCCTGAGTAGCTGGGATTACAGGCATGCGCCATCATGCCCAGCTAATTTTTTTGTATTTTTAGTAGAGATGGGGTTTCACCATGTTGACCAGGATGGTCTCGATCTCTTGACCTCGTGATCCACCCGCCTCAGCCTCCCAAAGTGCTGGGATTACAGGCTTGAGCCACCGCGCCCGGCCTAAATAAATTTTTTAAAAAGAGATTAAGTTCATGAGCCAAAACTGTTGTCTTTTTAATGGGGTGTTAACTAAATGGGCTTGAGCCAATGATAATGAACTTTACATTGAAAGTTTGCCTTCTCTTACAGCCTGCTGATCTTAAGAAGAGAATAGAATCCTTAATAGATCGGGACTACATGGAAAGAGATAAAGAAAATCCAAACCAGTACAACTATATTGCATAAAATGTTGGCCTTGCATTTGGTGTCATATGCAGTAGCCAGTGGATAAACTAACCTGTTGATTCAATATTATTTGACTCCTTTTTTACTACCGATGACCAAATGAAGCAGTGTAATTAATGGAAATAGTTGAGTGGACTTTTTCTCAGTGGTTAACATGCCCATTTTAAAGAGTAATACTTACCTTTAAGAAGAATGTTGTTGAACTCTTTGCATGTTATTTAGTATGATGTGCAGAAAACACTTAAGAACGTACCTGGTCTTCATGAGTTCCTCTTTGGAACTGGGAAAGAGATCCCTGTGGCTATTAAAAAGCGGGGAGGGTTCTTATACACCATTAAATATGAAGCAGAAGGTTTATTTGCTTAAAATGTCATTTAAAGACACTTAAACTGCATGCAAACTTTATTTACTGTACAGAGTTCTGGATGTATTTATCAAATAGAAAAACCACCCTTGACTTGGTTGTTCACCCATTTTGTGGTTTCCCTTGAAAAGAGAAATGAGCTGTCATAGCTATTGATATTTTACTAGGTAATGTTCTGTCACACTGAAAGGGATGTTTTTTAAAAAGAAAAATTATTTGGAAACAAGTTTTCAAGTAGGGGGGCAGTTGCTTACATAATATCTTGTATATTCACATCCTAAAAATTTCCATTTAGGAGTATGGGATGTGTATATATGGCTTAGCCCCGAGTTTACTGTGCTGATTAACACATACTTATAAAAATAGCTAAAATAGAAAATTAATGATCAGTTGTACTAGAGGAACATCATAGAAGAGAAAATAATCCAACTCTTTCTTTATATTAAGAATGAATACAATAAGAAAATTGCAAAAGAGACCAAAATGAACGTGTTTTGTAAATTGTTACAGGAGCAAAAACTTGTCAACAGTTTTCAACATATTTTAGACTTTAAATGTTGTTAGGACAGTTTTGTCTTCAACTTGGACCAACTGTAGATTGTTACAGACTTCCTAGGATTTAGCATTCTATTTTCTCTACCAAAGTTTTTTTGGAAACATCCCACCTCTTCTCTTTGTTTGATAAATAAGCCTTTCCTGTCATCCTCATTTTAACTTCCTAAAACCCTAGATATAAAGGTCCTCCCTCATTTTTTCCACACAGCTTCTGTTGGGGAATTTGACATTCTGTGTCATGCTGGTCTTCCTTTCAGAATTGCTTGAAGTTGAGTTCTCTTAGCCATTGGACACCTGCTTTTCAGGAAAATGACCCAGGATTGTTTATATTACAAAATGGCAAAAGTACTATTTTTCAAATTGATAATTTGAGCAAAAGGCTTCCCTTTACCATCAGTGTTGTATTGTTTTTGTTTTGCTTCCTTCTCTTTCCTTGAAGCATTGAAGGGAGGAGAAGCAGAAAATTTTGTTTTTGTTTTCTAAAAATCAGAACTTAATGCTTTTTGCCACAGCATATTACCTTGCCTATTGGAGCCGTTAGGAAGATTACCTATGTCCTAATGTTCAACCTGAGGAGATTTTTGAATCTTATGTCTACTGTTTTTTTTTTTTTTTTTTTTGAGACGGAGTTTCGCTCTTGTTGCCCAGGCTGGAGTGCAATGGCATGATCTCGGCTCACCGCAACCTCCGCCTCCTGGGTTCAGGCAATTCTCCTGCCTCAGCCTCCTGAGTAGCTGGGATTACAGGCACACGCCACCATGCCCAGCTAATTTTTAGTATTTTTAGTAGAGACGGGGTTTCACCATGTTGACCAGGATGGTCTCGATCTCTTGACCTCGTGATCCACCCACCTCGGCCTCCCAAAGTGCTGGGATTACAGGCTTGAGCCACCGCGCCCGGCCTTTATGTCTACTGTTGATTGTTTTCTTGAGTTCTTGAAGACCTGTGGCCAAGTATTTTTTTAAAGTGGCCTGTTTCTTTCTAATTGCATCAACTTGCACACTGGTGTCTAACTATATGTGGTATTCAGAACTTATAATTCTTACTGAGCAGCCATTGCCTATATTTTCTCAGCTCCTCCCTGATTTCTTTATATGAGCTCAGCTGACAAGCAAATGCAGCTATTTTGTTTGCCCTCTCTTCATACCAGACCATCAACAACAGTGTTCTAACATCCCTGGTGGTCTCTGAGATGTAGACTTATACAAGATTCAAGTTATTCTTAAGCAACTTTTAGATAGAGTTGCTCCTGTTACAAGGAAACTCTTGATGTCATCTTTTGTTATCTTGAAAGCAGGTCTCCTCCCTGAAGCTTTTAAGTCTTTGAAAACTTGATGCTGTTTTAGCTGAAAAATTAGCAAGACTGTTAAACAAGTTGATGGGAGCTGTTTAAGAAACTGAAAAGTAATAGCAAACTACATTGGATAATTGTGATTTTCAGTTGTTGTTCTGTATCAGTTGAATTTTTGTGCTCTTTTCCCTGTGTACGTGGTGGTTCTATTTTTCTCCAATAAAACTTTTATTTAAAAAATGTTTCTAGAGAAGATCTTTAAAATTCAAGTATTGTAAGAAAGTTAAAACCACAGGACTTAAAATCTTCTTAACAACTTCTGATGAACTCACATTTGTCAATTTTGTTATTTTTAAACTTAAATTTTTTGTGATTGTTTTGTGGTAATACTTACTGTAAGAGTATGGGGGAGGGTATGGTTAATGAGATGAGGAAAATTCCCAGGAATCCTTAAGGTGAATAATTATTCATGAACATCATTGTAGAAAATGCAAATACAAGTATAAACATGGCTTCATTCAAAACCTCAATGTCAGATTGTTTCATAAAGTCAATATGAAATGAGTCTAGATTTGAGTTCAGGGGAGAAGGAAAGATTACTCTTATTTTAGTTATGGCATTTGATCTTCCTTTTCTGTTAATACTTTTTTGAGTTCTGGGCCAAATACTCATAGTAAGATGTTCCTCAGAGTTTTTGAACCCAGTTCCTGAGTCTGCTTGAATAGTCTTAATATCATGTTTAGCCACACTCTTGAAATTTTTGCTGTGTACATGAGGGTACAGTTCAGAAAAACAGCTTATTTAGGCATCTGCATCTAAAGATTTGAGAAGTTTGTTTTTTAATCTTGATATTCATAAATCTTTTAAAATTAGCTGGGTTTTGTTTTCATGACCACTCTCTTTAATGCTGTGAATGGCGGGAGTGTTGTTAAGCATGTCCTGTTCTCTTACATAAAATTGCCGAAACAAATTGTTCATTAAAAAGAAAAGAACAGTACTAATGAAAATTTGCATACTTTGTAAAATGGTATCTTGCTAATGCTTCATTAATGAATATTTTTTAGTGTCCTATAAAAAACACTTGTTTTATATTTGAATAGTGAAGTTTGTTCACCTGTAAACACTCAGTCAAATCAAACACTTTGCTCAATTATTTTCCGTTTTCCCCTTTCCTCCTTTATAAAAAAGGATATTTCTTCTTTTAAGTGGACACATAGTGTACCTTTATGTTTAACAATCCTTAGAAGTTATCTCTAGCATAGTGGAAAAAACCCTAACCTTTCTTTTGTTTTAAAACCCTTTCTATTTGATGTAGAATGTAAAAATGTGTTGCATTGGCACGTTAGAACTTAATAGTTTTGTCAACTGTGACAACACAGATCCTCCTCATTTATTCTCAAATTTCAAAACTTCTTAAGTTTTTTATTGTGGTACACATAAAATTTACCATTCTAACCATGATAAAGTGTTCAATTCTGACAGTACATTCACAGTATGCAACTACCATTATGTAGTTCCAGAAGTTTCATAAACTCTAAAGGAAACTCGGTACCATTAAGCAGTCATTTCCCATTCCCCCTTTTCACCCAGGCTCTGGAAACCACCACTTTCTGTCTCTCTGGATTTGCCTGTTCTGGATATTTCCAATCAATGGAATCATGTATGTGACTTTTTGTATCTGTTTTCTTTCACTTAACATGTTTTCAAGGTTCCTCCACGTCATACGTCTTGTACTTCATTCCTTTTTATGGCTGAATAGTAGCATGTATATACAATATCTTGTTTTTTTTTTTTGAGACGGAGTTTCGCTCTTGTTTCCCAGGCTGGAGTGCAATGGCGCGATCTCGGCTCACCGCAACCTCCGCCTCCTGGGTTCAGGCAATTCTCCTGCCTCAGCCTCCTGAGTAGCTGGGATTACAGGCACGTGCCACCATGCCCAGCTAATTTTTTTTGTATTTTTAGTAGAGACGGGGTTTCACCATGTTTACCAGTATGGTCTCGATCTCTTGACCTTGTGATCCACCTGCCTCGGCCTCCCAAAGTGCTGGGATTACAGGCTTGAGCCACCGCGCCCGGCCTACAATATCTTGTTTATCCATTCATCAGTTGTTGGACATTTGGGTGGTTTCCACCTTCTGGCTATTGTACATAATGGTGCCATGAAGATTTGTGTACAATTATCTGTTGAAGTCCCTATGTTAAAATCTTTTGGGAATATAAGAGTGAAACTGATGGGTTATATGGTAGTTCTGTGCTTATCAATGAACCATTAAACTTTTCCGCAGCAGCTACACTTCTGTTCCCACCAGCAATGTATGAGGTTTCCAATTTCTCCACATCTTCAATACTTGCTGTTTTCTGGTTTTCAGATACTATAATCATCTTAGTGTGAAGTGGTAGTTCATTGTGATTTTGAATCTCATTTCTTTAATGACTAATAATGTTGACCATCTTTTCATGTGCTTATTTGGCCATTTGTACATTTTCTTTGTAGAAATGTCTTCACATTTTTTGGCTTTTTAAAATAGGCTGGATTGTCTTTTTGTTGTTGAGTTATAAGAATTCTTTTAATATTCAGGATATTAAATAATTTGCTAATATCTTCTCCGGTTCTGTGAATTGCCTTCTTACTGGGTGGTGACGTTTGCACATAAGTTTTTAATTTCAATGAAGTCCAGTTAGTCTATCTTTTCTCTGTTGCTTGTGCTTTTGGTATCTTTTTTTTTTTTTTTCACTTACAAGCTCTCTACATGTCATGGTGTCATATTTAAAAAACCATTGCCAAATCAATGCTCATGGTTTACTTCTTTGTTTTCTTATAAGAGTTTTACAGTTTTATTTCTTATGTTTAGGTCTTTGATCTTGAGTTAGTTTCTGTATATGATATGAAGTAAATGTTTAACTTTATTTTTGCATGTGGTTATCCAGTTGTCATGCTACCATTTGTCAAAGAGACTATTCTTTCTCCGATTGAATGATCTTATCAACCCTTGTTGAAGATCAGTTGACCATAGCTGTGTGGATTTATTTCTTTTTTTTTTTTTTTTTTTTTTTTTGAGACGTAGTTTCGCTCTTGTTACCCAGGCTGGAGTGCAACGATCTTGGCTCACTGCAACCTCTGCCTCCTGGGTTCGGGCAATTCTCCTGCCTCAGCCTCCTGAGTAGCTGGGACTACAGGCACGCGCCACCATGCCCAGCTAATTCTTTTGTATTTTTAGTAGAGGCGGGGTTTCACCATGTTGACCAGGATGGTCTCGATCTCTTGACCTCGTGATCCACCCGCCTCGGCCTCCCAAAGTGCTGGGATTACAGGCTTGAGCCACCGCGCCCGGCTGGATTTATTTTTACGTCTATTCCATTCTTCTTATATATCAGTCTTACACTGGTACTACACTGTTTTGATTACTGTAGCTTTTTAGTAAATTTTGGAATCAGAAAATGTGAGTATTTCACCTTTCCTCTTTTTCAGGATTGTTTTAACTATTTGGGTGCCTTACATTATAATTCCACATGGATTTTAAAATCAGCTTTTCCATTTCTGCAAAAAAAAAAGCTATTGGGATTTTGATAGGGATTGTATTGAATCTGTATATCACTTTGGGGAGTATTGTCATCTTAACAATATGAAGTCTTCTAATCCATGAACAAAAGATGCCTTTCTGTTTTTAGGTCTTTAAAATTTTTTTTCAGTAAAGTTTTATACATGTCAGTGTACTTTTCTTGTATCTCCCTAGTTAAATATACCCCTAAATATTTTGTTCTTTTTGGTGCTGCCATAAATGTAATTGTTTTCTGAATTCACTTTTCATGCTGTTCATTGCCAGTGTATACAACTGTATACAACTGATTTTTGCATGTTGATCTTGTATCTTGCATTTTTGCTGGATTTGTTAGCCCTTAAGAATTTTTATGGATTTTTAAGGAGTTTCTATGTATTTTTGCCTTCTACAGTTTACTTCTTCCTTCCATTTTGAGTGCCTTGGATTTCTTGCCTAATTTCTCTGACTGGAGATTTTAACAGTGTTAAATACAAGTAGCTAAAGTGAGCATCCTTGACTTGTTCCTGTTCTTGGGTGGGAAGCTATCAGTGTTTCACCATTGAGTATGATGTCACCTGTGAGAGTTTTATAAATGCCCTTTATCTTACTGAGGAAGTTTTCTTTCTCTTTTATTTAGTATTTTAGAGATGCAGAGTCTCATTCTGTCACCCAGACTAGACTGCTATGGCACAATCATGGCTCACTGAATTCCCTACCTCATAGGCTTAAGCATTCCTCCCACCTCAACCTCCCAAGTAGCTAGGACTACAGGCACCTGCCACCACACCTGGCTAATAAACATTTTACACATAGAGAGACAGGGGTCTCACTGTGTTGCCCAGACTGGTCTCAAACTCCTGGCCTCAACTGATCTGCTGCCTTGGTGTCCCAAATTGCTGGGACTACAGGAGTGAGCCACTGTGCCTGGCCCAAAGTTTTCTTTCATTCTTAGCTTTCTGAGTGTTTTCATCATTAAAGGGTGTTGAACTTTGTCCAGTGCTTTTTCTGTATCAGTTGAGATGATCATGTGGCTTATTTCCTTCATTCTATTCATGTGGTGTAGTACATTGATTTGTTTCCATATGTCAGATCACTTTGGCATTCTTGGCATAAATCCCATTTGGTCATGTTGTATAATCCTTTTGATATGTTGTTGGATTTGATTTGCTAGTATTTGAATATTTTTGCATCTATGTTCATGAAGAATATTGATCTGTACTATTTTTATAGTATTTTTGTCCAGCTTTGATAGCTGGTTAATGCTAGCATTATACAATGAACTATCAAGCATTTGCTCTTCTGTTTTCTGGAAGACTTTGAAAAGAATTGGTGTTCATTCTTCTTTAACAGAATTCGCCAGTGTAAAAGTCAGAGGATGAGGGGAAAAAAAGAATTCACTAGTGAAGCTGTCCAGCCTTAGGTTGTTCTTTTGGGGGATGTTTTCAATTATTTAATCTCTTACAGGTCTGTTCAGATTTTCTATTTCTTTTTGCATCAGTTTTAGGTCATGTGTATATTTCTAGGAATTTGTTCTTTTTTTTTTTTTTTTTTTTTTTTGAGATGGCGTTTCGGTCTTGTCGCCCAGGCTGAAGTATAGTGACGTGATCTCAGCCCACTGCAACCTCTGCCTCCTGGGTTCAAGCAATTCTCCTGCCTCAGTCTCCAGAGTAGCTGGGACTACAGGTGGGCACCACCATGCCAGGCTAATTTTTGTGTTTTTAGTAGAGACAGGGTTTCACCATATTGGCCAAGATGTTCTCAATCTCCTGACCTTGTGATCCACCCACCTTGATTTTATCTTAGCTATCTAATTTGTTGGCATACAATTGTTGATAGCAATCCTTTTTTTTTCGATACAGGGTCTCACTCTTTCACCCAGGCTGGAGTGCAGGGGCACAACCATTGCTACTGCAGCCTAGATCTCCCAGGCTCAGGCCATCCTCCTACCTCAGCCTCCCAGGTAGCTAGGATCATGGGCATTCACCACCTTCACCACCACACCAACTTAGTTTTTTAAAAAAATTTTTGTAGAGATGGGGTCTTGCTGTGTTGGTCTCAAACTCTTAGATTTAAGCAGTCCTCTCACCTTGGCATCCCAACATGCTGGTATTACAGACATGAGCCATTGTGCCCAGCCTCATAGCAATCTTTTATCATCCTTTTTAATTGTGAGGTCAGTAGTAATATCCCACTTTCATTTCTGATTTTAGTAACTTGAGTCTATTCTATGTTACTCTTTTTTTTTCTTTTCTTTTTTTTTTAAACAGGGTAGTGCTCTGTTGCCCAGGCTGGAGTGCAGTGGCACAGTCACAGCTTACTGCAGCCTCAAACTCTTGGGCTCAAGCGATCTTCCTGAGTAGCTGGGACTACAGGCGCATGTCACCACACCCAGCTAATTTTTAAACATTTTTTTTTTTTGTAGAGATTGGGTTTCTGTATGTTGCCCAGGCCAGTCTCGAACTCTTGGCCTCAAGCAGTCTTTCCATCTTGGTCTTCTGAAGTGCTGGGATTACAGGCATGAGCCACCATACCTGGTCTATTACTGATTTCTAATTTTACTCCATGTGGCCAGAGAAGATGTGTATGATTTCAGTCTTGTTAAATTTATTGAGACTTGTGTGCCTAACATGGTCTATCCTGGAGAATGTTTCATGTGGAGTTGAGAAGAATGTATATTTTGCTGTTTTGTGTGGAATGTTCTGTGTAAGTCTACTGAACCAAGTAGGTTTGTAGTGTTGTTCAGTTTTTCTGTTTCCTTATTGATCTGTCTAGTTCTATCCATTATTGAAAGTGGGATATTGAAGTCTTCAACATTATTGCAGAACTGCCTATTTCTCCCTTCAATTCTACCAGTTTTTACTTCATATATAGTGGGACTGTTAGGTGTGTCTATGTTTATGATTATTAATATCTTACTGATGTATTGACCACTATATCAATACATATTATTGTTCTTTGTCTCTTGTAACAATACACATTTTTACTTAAAAGTCTATTTTACCTGACATTAGTGGAGCAACCCTAGCCCTCTTTTGGTTTGCTTGCAATGTCTTTTTCCATCCTTTCTCTTTCAACTTGTTTGTATCTAGAACCTAAAGTGAGTCTCTTGTCAACAGTCTATAATTAGATCTTGATTTTAAATCCATTTTACCAATCCCTTACTTCTGAAATTGGAGAGTTTAATTATTTTACATCTAAAATAATTACTGATACGGAAGGGCTTCTGTCATTTTGCTATTTGTTTTCTATGTATCATCTTTTTTGTTTCTTAATGGCTTTATTACTGCCATCTTTTGTGTGTGTTTCTTTTTAAATTCATGGGTTTTTTGTTTTACTGCTGTGCTTGATATATATGAAGTAATGGATACTGCATTTTTACTTGTACATTTATTATTAGGTTGAATTTAGTTTTATAATCATAAACATCTGGTAGAAATAACATAAGCATATTCGACTAGTAAACTCAGAATAGAAGTTGTGTCTGCATTATATTTAATGCTGATGCTGACAACCCTGAAGGCATTTTTTGTAACTAAACCAACAATATTTACTAAAGATTACTAGTCAAGTCAACTTGAAAAGCATTTGGGTTAGTTCTTCTGTTTTCTGAGAAAATACACACTTTATGTAAGTTTCTTTTTTTTTTCTTCTGTCCTTTTGTTTTGTAGCCAAGTTCTCACTCCCTCACCCAGGCTGGAGTGCAATGGTGCAATCTTGGCTCACTGCAACCTCTGCCTCCCAGACTCAAGTAATTCTCCTGCCTCAGCCTCCTAGTACCTGGGACCACAGGCACATGCCACCGCACCGGGCTAATTTGGGTATTTTTTGTAGAGATGGGGTTTGCCATGTTCCCCAGCCTCGTCTTGAACTCCTGAGCTCAGGTGATATGCCCGCCTCCCAAAGTGCTGGGATTACATACAGGCTCGAGCCACTGTGCCCAGCCATTTTATTTTATTTTATTTTATTTTATTTTATTTTATTTTATTTTATTTTATTTTATTTTATTTTTTGAGACACAGTCTCTGTTGCCTGTACTAGAGTGCAGTGGTAGGATCATAGCTCACTGCAGCTTGGAACTCCTGGACTCAAGCAATTCTCCTGTCTTGGTCTCCTAAATAGTTAGGACTACATGCACCAACCACCATGGCTAGCTAATTCTTAAATTTTCTTTTTTAGAGACGAGTGTCTCGTTACGTTGCTGAGGCTGACGTTATGCAATCCTCCTGTTTCGCCTCCCAAAGTTTTAAGATTACAAGCCTAAGCACCACACCCAGCCCAGTGTATTTTTCTTAAAGCCAATGAAGTTGAGCTTGTTTACACACAAATTTAGGTAATACCATGGGGATAGAAGAATGTCACATGTACATAGACATGCATAAACATAGAGATACAAACAGATTTTACAGCTTTTATTTAAAAATTTTAGCGATGTATCAGGTACAATAATACAAAACTCACTAGTTTGTAAAAGAATAGCTGGATCTAAATTGTGTTTCTGGCAGATAGAGTAAGTTAAGTTTACCTATTCAGATGGCTAAAGATTTTTACAAGTATCTGTGGAAAAGACTTTCCACAGATTTTCATTTGCCCAGTCTCCAAATAGCTCCTTTTTTTCCCTTCAGGTGAGAGTCGCCTCCTTGAGATTTTCATTTCAAAAGAGATAGCCCTCAGGCCCTAGAGAAGAAATTTTACATCTCAAAGGCACAGAGAAAGGATGAAAGTTCTCTCCTAGGAGTTTTGTAGCATATTTGCCTATTTTTAGAGGTCAGTCTTAGGAAGCTGTGGACTAAAATGTAGATGACTGAGGAGGCATCTAGTGGTTATCTCCAAAGAGCATCGGAGTGGATGAAACATCCAGTCTATTTCTAACGCCTTTCTTTTCAGCCTCAGGTAATTGCTTTTGGAGGTCCCTAAGTCCCTTGAGAGCCAGAGTTCTACAGTTCAAGAGACTAAGGGGCTGGAGTGGAAAGGTAAAAAGTCTGGCAGTGGTAGACAGAGGGACGGAGGAGGTAGGAGCTTGGAAGGGGAACAGATCAAGGTTCAAAGGAACTGAATTAAAGATCGAAAGTGGCAGAAGGCAGAGCGGAAGCAATGGGGACAAAGAGGTCTCAGAGCCAGTTTGGGGAAATCTTTCAAGAAGCCAGTGAAGTTTCAAGTTACTAGCAAAATTGTGTCAACAGAAAGAAGGTGTCCAGAGTTGGCAGATCATATAGTCTGCAGGATTTTGAGAAAGGAATTTTAGTTGACTGAGGTTTCCATGGGGGGAGCAGGATCAAAAAGAATAGAGAATATTCTGGCATAATTGAACTCTTTTCTTTTTCTTTTTCTTTTAAACCAAAGGTGTAACCATGACAGGTTTCTTGTCCAATGTACACACAAGTTGATATGCTGAGATGCTGGCTTACAGCAGAGAAGGAGGTTTTTTGTTGTTGTTTTTGAGATGGAGTCTCGCTCTGTTGCCCAGGCTGGAGTGCAGTAGCATAATCTCGTCTTACTACCACCCGTGCCTCCCAGGTTCAAGCAATTCTCCTGCCTCAGCCTCCCACATAGCTGGGATTACAGGTCTGCGCCAACACACCCTGCTAATTTTTGTATTTTTAGTACAGGCAGGGTATCACCATGTTGTCCAGGCTGGTCTCAAACTCCTGACCTCAAGTGATCCACCCACCTTGGCCTCCCAAAGTGCTGGGTTTATAAGCGTGAGCCACTGTGCCCGGCTGAGAAACAGGTTTAATGGTAGGATAACTAAAAAAAGAAATGGGAGAAAACCTCAAGTCTGTCTCCCTGAGGAATTTCAGGTTAGGTTTTTAAAGGGTTTTGGAGTGGGCCAAAGTGTGGAGATTGTGTATTGGCTGAAGAGTGCAGGGTAAAGTCACAGGGCACGGAGATGAAGAAACTATTCTTGGCCAGGCTCACACCTATAATCCCAATGCTTTGGGAGCCCAAGGTGGGAGGATTGCTTGAGGGCAGGAGTTCAAGACTAGCCTGGCTAACACAGGGAGACCCCATCTCTACAAAAACAAATGTAAAAATAAGCTGGGTGGTGGTATGCACCAGTAGCCCCAGCTAATAAGGAGGCTGAGGCTGGAGGATAACTTCAGCCCAGGAGTTTGAGGCTTTAGTGAGCTATGATCGTGCCACTTCACTCTAGCCTGGGTGACAGAGCAAGACCCTATCTTAAAAAAAAAAAAAAAAAAAAAAGCTGGGCGCAGTGGCTCAAGCCTGTAATCCCAGCACTTTGGGAGGCCGAGGCGGGTGGATCACGAGGTCAAGAGATCGAGACCATCTTGGTCAACATGGTGAAACCCCGTCTCTACTAAAAATACAAAAAAAATAGCTGGGCATGGTGGTGCGGGCCTGTAATCCCAGCTACTCAGGAGGCTGAGGCAGGAGAATTGCCTGAACCCAGTAGGCGGAGGTTGCGGTGAGCTGAGATTGCGCCATTGCGCTCCAGCCTGGGTAACAAGAGCGAAACTCCGTCTCAAAAAAAAAAAAAAAAAGAAAAAGAAAAAGAAAGTATATTCTTATGCTGATTTGGTTCTCCTCTGAGGGCCTTGAAACTGGTTGCCTTCAGCCTTTCCATTGGAATTCAGGATCTGAAAAATATCTTAGGTAGACCTTAAACAAAAGCCTTATGATTCCAGTGTCAGAGATCCTATCTGTAGAAAAAATGTAAATGCAAATAGCCAGTATCTAGTACTACATGACTTTCAGCAAGAGGAAAGTGGGCCAAAGGGCAGCCTGATTAATTTTTAATTATAACTATTTCTGTCCAGAACCTAGCATGCAATTCTTGTCACCCCTCTGGGGACATTTTCAAAGGTATATTTATCAAGTGACTTGACCAAAACCAATAAGCCCTTAATGGCTTAACTGTGGTAGCAAGAGGTGTCTCCATAGAGGGTGCAAAGATACGGTCCTCCCAAGATCTAGAGCCACTCCCAGAGATAGCCAAAAGAGAATCCTCTGAGAGCTGGCAACAGTTGGTAGGACCCTAGCTACAAGAAGGATACAACCCCCATTTCTGCCAAGCCATATTATTGAGGGCTGCCAACCTTTTGGTTGGCTGCCTCCAAACAGGCTTGATAACCTGTGTAACCAGACAGGTAGAAAGCCAAGCTAAGCTTTCAGGACACAAGATGAGACTAACAGGAAAGCAAAAGCTGTCTCTGAGAGGGAAAGGATCAAGCCAGAGTCATAATCCAAAAAATCAATTTGTACAGATATTTTTCTCCTGCTGATCAAAAGTTAGAAAGTAAGGAACAAGGAAAAGTGTTTGCCTTCCTCTTCACTACTACATCCTGCAGACATATCCAGGAGAGTTGACTTTGGTAAGAATTTTTACCCTTAGCCAGCTTCTATCAGTTTTCCCAGGATCTCATTGGCAGGTTCCAGAGTGAGCAGGGTACTCCAGAGATCCTATCCTTATTGCCAGAAACTCTAGGGGAGGAAAGATACTTTTCTCTCTGTCCTTCATAGTTTCTAGTTGTGGTGGACTCCTGTAACAAAAGATAGACTCCTCACAAGAGAAAAAGTTTAATAGCTTGTACAGTGGTCCCCCTTATCTGAGGAGAATATGTTCCAAGAACCCTGGGGGATGCCTGAAACCACAGGTAGTACCAGACCCTATATATACATTTTGTTTTCTATAAATACATACCTATACTTCATTTATAAATTAGACACAGTAAGAAATTAACAACAACAATAAAATACAGCAATTGTTACAATTTGCCAGCATCACTACTCTTGTGCTTTGGGGCCATTATTAAGTAAAACAAAGGTTACTTGAATAGAAGCACTTCAGTACTACAACACTTGATGTGATAACCAAGGTGGCTACTAAGTAACGGGTGGTGTATACGGCATGGATCTGCTGGACAAAGGAATGATTCACATCTTGGGTGGGATGGAGCAGAACAGCATGAAATTTCATCATACTATTCAGAATGGCATGCAATTTGAAACTTATGAATTGTTTATTTCTGGAATTTTCCATGTAATATTCTTGGACCATGATTGGCCACAGGTAACTGTACCCAGTGAAAACAAAACTGTAGTTAAGGGGGGACGGTTGTATACTTCATGTATACCTGGGAGATAACCATGGAAGGATGAGTAAATCTCCCCTTCTGTTGTATTGATTGATTTTTTTTTTTTTTTTTGTAGTATACCATTTTGATTCTCTTCTCATTTCCTTTTATGTGTATTTTTTTTTAATAGAGGCTAGGCATCACTGTGTTACTCAGGCTGGCCTAGAGCTCCTGGGTTCAAGTGATCCTCCCTCCTCAGCCTCCTGAGTAGCTGAGAGTATAGGTGCATACCACCTCACCTGGCTTCTTTTCATATGTATCTTTTGGGGGTTTTTTTCTTAGTGGTTAGCCGGGGATTATGATGGGCATCTTAAGTTTACAGCAAACTAGTATGAATTAATACTGATCTAGCTTCAACAGTATAGTATATACAAAACCTGCCTCTATACAGCTCTACCTCTTCTTATGTAGTTACTGTCCCAGAGTACATCTTTATACATTGTATGCCTATTTAGAGATGAAATCTTTCTCATATTTCTTACTGTGAAATAGCCAATGAGACATTCTTAAGTTGAAAGCAATATAAATATCAGAGTGAGTTGCTTTTAGGTATTCAATTGTTTTGTGGTAATATAAAAATCCCTTCTATGCATAAACATATTTTCTTTTCATTGTCTATATGTCAGAAGTTTGTTTTTTTTTTTTTTGCTTTTGTTTTTGTTTCTGAGACAGAGTTTTACTCTCTCACCTGGGCTGGAGTGCAGTGGCACGATCTTGGTGCACCGCAACCTCTGATTACTGAGTTCAAGCTATTCTCCTGTCTCAGTCACCTGAGTAGCTGGGATTACAGGCATGCACCACCATGCCCAGCTAATTTTTGTATTTTTAGTAGAGACAAAGTTTCACCATGTTGACCAGTCTGGTCTCGAACTCCTGACCTCAAGTGATCTGGCTGCCTTGGCCTCCCAAAGTGCTGGGATTATAGGCTTGAGCCACCGCGCCCAGCCTATATGTCAGAAGTCTTTTTTTTTTTTTTTTTTTTTTTTTTTTAACATTTGGCAGATAGTAAGAAATTTTTATTAAGTACAAAGACATTTTTCGTCTGGTTGTTGATTTGTTTAAATCATTGGTGTGTGAATATCTTGTGAAAGCATTTTTTTTTTTTTTTTTTTTTTTAAGATGGGGTTTCACCATGATGGCCAGGCTGGTCTTGAATTCCTGACCTCAGGTGATCTACCCACCTCGGCCTCCCAAAGTGCTAGGATTACAGGCATGAGCCACCACACCCAGCTGTGAAAGCATTTTTCAAAGTGGTCGTAAGCCTTCATAATGGTTAACATTATACCTAAAAGGGCAGTATGGAATTTGCCAGATTTTTAAAAGGTAACACAAGTGAGAAGCAAGGACAGATTTTCTTACAATCAGGCCTACATGATGAATTACACCTTTGCCCTAAAACACAAGCACCAAATCCGACTGTGGAGTTAGCATCTTTCAAAGGTTTATTTCTAATTCCTCTTTGAGTTAAGCATTATCAGACAGAGAGATAACTGTATGCACATTTTTCTCTATCTTTCAAACATTAAATTTTTAACATAATTTATATAATGTTCAGGAATTTCAAGTATCCTACTTAATCATATGGTTTTGCATGTGATTGTTTTAAGAGGAAATTAGATATAAACAAGTGAAATATTTTAACCAAAGGTAAGAGTTATATGAAAACTTCAAGCCTCTTTGAATGCACGAGGTTTATATTAACCTTTTCAACCTATTCTTATGTAGGAATTAATAAATGGAGGGTCACTTCCTTTGCAATTAAAAGGAACAAGAAAATATTATTTCAAACCAGTATATATAATTCCTACCTAAAACAGATCATTAGATTCTGTCATCTGGGAATGAGTATTTTGGGGATATCAGGCCCTAGCATAACACTAAAACATTCGCTAATTTAATTTCCAATTTATTTTCTAAAGCACGCCATTAAAATGTGCTTTTTATTTTTTATTTATTTATTTTTTGAGACAGAGTCTCGCTCTGTCACCCAGGCTGGAGTGGAGTGGTACAATCTCGGCTCACTGCAACCTCTGCCTCCTGAGTTCAAGCAGTTCAACCGTTATATAACACTGTATTTTATAAATGTAAACAATTCGTCCATGCTTTTGAACACACATAGCTTGTTCGTTTTGTTTTGTTTTGTTTTACCCATTACAGACAATACAGAAATAAACATTCTCGTAGATTGCTCTTCAAAAAAGATGTGGGATATATATCCTATCTAAGATTAGAATTACTCAGTCATAAGATGTGGGCAGCTTTGATCTTACTAAATATTGCTATTGCTTTTCAAAGTAGTTGTGCCAATTTATATTTCTACCATGAATGAGATTACATTGCTCATCACCACCATCATTTAATGCTGTAAGGCTTTTCCATTTTTGGTAATCTGATGCATGTGAAGTATAATACCTTACAGTTTTATTCTGTATTCATCTGATTGTAGTGAGATTGATCTTATAAATATATTGATCATTTTGGATTTCCTTTTCTGTGAATTCCCTACTCATATTCTTTGCTCATTTTTGAATTTACCTGTTTTTCTTATTGACTTATGAAACCTACTTATATTTTCTGAATATTAATCTTGTGTTGGTTACATGCACTATGAATGTGTTCTCCCAGTCTGTGGATTGTCTTTCTGATTTGTATGGAGCCTTTTGATTAGTTATACTGAAACTATCTCTACTGTATTATTTTTGTGCTTTGTATTAACTTTACTTTTTCTATGTTTCTTTCCTTCTTCCCCTGTTTCACTGATCATGTTTCCCCCTTCTACTGGTTTGGATGTTACACATTCTACTTCTTTTAGAGTCACCCTTAAAATATATTTTAAAATTTATATACAGTATAATTCATTTTTGGTGTACAGTTCTGAGTTTTGACAAATGACAGCTGTGTAAACACTACCACAATTAAGATACAGAAGAGTTTCCTCATGCCTCAAACTCCCTCTTAGTACCCCTCTCTATATCCCTCCTTTCACCTCAACCCATACTAATTACTGATCTGTTTTACACTCGTAGTTTTGCCTTTTGCATAAGGTAATGTAGGAATTGTATGTAGCCTTTTGACTTTGGCTTCTTCCACTTAGAATAATGAATTGAAGATGTATTCATCTTATTGAATGTATCAATAGTTCATTCATATATATTACTATGTAGTAGTATTCCATTACACAGATGTACCATTATTTACCCATTCACCAGCTGGGGGTTGTTTCAGGTTTTACATTTACAAATAGGCTTTTGTGTGAAAATTAGTTTTAATTCCTCTTGGTAAATACTTAGGGGTGGGATTTCTAGGTACCCTTAAATTTTAATATGCATACAGTCCAAAGTTAGTATCTTTATTCCCCTTTTGAACAAAACAAAGATCTTAATACATTTAACTCCAAACTTTTATCTTCTATCTTAGCTTGTCTAGTATTTAGTGCTACTCTTATCGTAATCTTCCCCAACAAAATCAGTAATTTTTATTTTTAGTCAATGTGTATTTAGGTATTATGAATATATTTCAACAATTACTTTGGTCATCATTGCTTCTTGCATCCCACTCCTTTCTTCTAAAAAGCACATGTAGGCCAGGTGCAGTGGCTCATGCTTGTAATCCCAGCACTTTGGGAGGCTGAGGTGGGCGGATCACTTGAAGTCAGAAGTTCGAGACCAGCCTGGCCAACATGGTGAAACCCTGTCTCTACTAAAAACACAAAAATTAGTGAGGCATGGGGGCAGGCACCTGTAATCCCAGCTACTCTGGAGGCTGAGGCAGGAGAATTGCTTGAGTTCACTGTTCTAACCCAATGCAAAGAAACTAAAAACCTTGAAAAAAAGTTAGATGAAATGCTAACTAGAATAACCAGCTTAGAGAAGAACATAAACAACTTGATGGAGCTGAAAAACACAGCACAAGAACTTCATGAAGCATACACAAATTTCAATAGCCTAATAGATCAAGCAGAAGAAAGGATATGAGAGATTGAAGATCAACTCAATGAAATAAAATGAGAAGGCAAGAAAAGACAAAACAGAGTGAAAAGAAATGAACAAAGCCTCCAAGAAATATAGGATTACGTGAAAAGACCTAATCTACACTTGATCAGTGTACCTGAGGGAGACAGGGAGAATGAATCCCAGCTGGAAAACACTCTTCAGGATATTATCCAGGAGAACTTCTCCAACCTAGCAAGGCAGGCCAACATTCAAATACAGGAAATACAGAGCACACCACGAAGATACTTCTCAAGAAGAGCAACCCCAAGGCACATAATCATCATATTCACTAGGGTTGAAATGAATGAAAAAATGCTAAGGGCAGCCAGAGAGAAAGGTCAGGTCACCACAAAGGGAAACCCATCAGACTCACATCAGATCTCTCAGCAGAAACCATACAAGCCAGAAGAGAGTGGGGGCCAATATTCAATATTCTTAAAGAAAAGAACTTTCAACCTAGAATTTCATATCCAGCCAAACTAAGTTTCATAAGTAAAGGAGAAATAAAATCGTTTATGGACAAGCAATTGCTGAGAGATTTCGTCACCACCAGACCTGCCTTACAAGAGCTCCTGAAGGAAGCACTAAACACGGAAAGGAACAACCAGTACTAGCCACTGCAAAAACATACCAAATCGTAAAGACTAACAATGCAATGAAGAAACTGTGTCAACTAACAGGCAAAACAACCAGCTAGTAACAAAATAGCCTAAATGCCCCAGTCAAAAGACACAGACTGGCAAACTGGATAAAGAGTCAAGACCCATCTGTGTGCTATATTCAGGAGACCCATCTCACGTGCAGAGACATACATAAACTCAAAATAAAGGAATGGAAGAAGATTTACCAAGCAAATGGAGAGAGACAAAAAAAAAAAAAAAAAAAGCAAAAAAAAAAAAAAAGCAGGGGTTGCAATCCTAGCCTCTGATAAAATGTACTTTAAACCAACAAAGATCAAAAGAGACAAAGAAGGACATTACACAATGGTAAAAGGATCAATGCAACAAGAAGAGCTAACGATCCTAAATATATATGCACCCAATACAGGAGCACCCAGATACATAAAGCAAGTTCTTAATGACCTACAAAGAAACCTAGACTCCCGCACAATAATAGTGGGAGACATTAACACTCCACTGTCAATATTAGACAGATCAATGAGACAGAAAATAAGCAAGAAAATCCAGGACTTGAATGCAGATCTGGACCAAGCGAACCTAAAAGACATCTACAGAACTCTCCACCCCAAATCCACAGAATTTGCATTCTTCTCAGCACCACATTGCACTTATTCTAAAATTGACCACATAATAGGGAGTAAATCACTCCTCAGCAAATGCAAAATAATGGAAATCATAACAAACAGTCTCTCAGACTACAGTGCAATCAAATTAGAACTCAGGATTAAGAAACTCACTCAAAACTTCACAACTACATGGAAACCGAACAACTGGCTCCTAAATGACGACTGGATAAACAATGAAATGAAGGCAGAAATAAAGATGTTCTTTGAAACCAATGAGAACCAAGACACAATGTAACAGAAACTCTGGGACACATTTAAAGCAGTGTCTAGAGGGAAATTTATAGCAATAAATGCCCACATGAGAAGCGAGAAAAGATCTAAAATCGACACCCTGTCATCAAAATTGAAAGAGCTAGAGGAGCAAGATAAAAAAAAAAACTCAAAAGCTAGCAGAAGACAAGAAATACCTAAGATCAGAGCAGAACTGAAGGAGATAGAGACACAAAATATCCTTCAAAAAATCGATAAATACAGGAGCTGGTTTTTTGAAAAGATCAACCAACTAGACAGACCACTAGCCAGACTAATAAAAAAGAAAAGAGAGAAGAATGAAATAGAAGCAATAAGAAACAATAAAGGGGTATCACCACCAATTCCACAGAAATACAAACTACCATCAGAGGTTACTACAAACAACTCTATGCACATAAACCAGTAAATCTAGAAGAAATGGATACATTCCTGGACACTTCACAGAACTGGAAAAAACCACTTTAAACTTCGTATGAAACCAAAAGAGAGCCTGCAAATCCAAAACAATCTTAAGCAAAAACAACAAAGCTGGAGGCATCACACTACCTGACTTCAAACTATACTAAAAGGCTATAGTAATCAAAACAGCATGGTACTGGTACCAAAATAGAGATATAAACCAATGGAACAGAACAGAGACCTCAGAAACAATGTTACACATCTACAACCATCTGATCTTTGACAAACCTGTCAAAAACAAGCAATGGAGAAAGGATTTCCCATTTAATAAATGGTGTTGGGAAAACTGGCAAGCCATGTGCAGAAAGCAGAAACTGGACCCCTTCCTGACACTTTACACTAAAATTAACTCCAGATGGATTAAAGATTTAAACATAAGACCTAACACCATAAAAACCCTAGAAGAAAACCTAGGCAAAACCATTCAGGACATAGGCATAGGAAGGACTTCATGACTAAAACACCAAAAGCATTGGCAACAAAAGCCAAAATGGACAAATGGGATCTAATTAAACCTAAGAGTTTCTGTACAGCAAAAGAAATAATCATTAGAGTGAACTGGTAACCAACAGAATGGGAAGAAATGTTCACAATCTACCCATGTGACAAAGGGCTAATATCTAGAATCTACGAAGAACTAAAACAAACTTACAAGGAAAAAAAAAACAAACAAACCCATTTAAAAGTGGGCAAAGGATATGAACAGATGCTTTTCAAAAGAAGACTTACATGAGGCCGACAAACATGAAAAAATGCTAATCATCACTGGTCATTAGAGAAATGCAAATCAAAACCACATTGAGATACCACCTCACGCCAGTTAGAATGGCAATCACTAAAAAATCTGGAAACAACAGATGCTGGAGAGGATGTGGAGAAACAGGAACACTTTCACACCATTGGTGGGAGTGTAAATTAGTCCCACCATTATGAAAGACAGTGTGACGATTCCTCAAGGATCTAGAAATAGAAATTCCATTTGTTACAGCAATCCTGTTACTGGGTATGTACCCAGAGGACTATACGTAAATCATTCTATTATAAATCGTCTATTGCAGCACTGTTTACAATGGTAAAGACCTGGAACCAACCCAAATGCCCATTGATGATAGACTGGACAGGGAAAATATGGCACATATACACCATAGAATACTATGCAGCCATAAAAAACGATGAGTTCTTGTCCTTTGTAGGGACATGGATGAATCTGAAAACCATCATTTTGGCAAACTGACACAAGAACAAAAAGCCAAACACCGCATGTTCTCACTCATAGGTGTTGAACAATGAAAACACATGGGCACAGGGAGGGGAAGATCACACACTGGGGTCTGTTGCGGGGGGTGAGGGGCTAGGGGACAGTGGTGGGTGGGGAGGTTGGGAAGGGATAACACTGAGAGAAATGCCTGATGTAGGTGACGGGGGGATGCAGACAGCAAACCACCGTGGCACCGTGGCATGTGTGCACCTATGCAACGGTCTTGCAAGATCTGCAAATGTACCCCAGAACTTAAAATACAGTAATAAATAGATAAATAAGTGCTCTGGGAATTAGCCTAGGACATGCATTTCCCCAGTCAAAATATACAGTTCTTATAGATGATTTTTAACCTTCATAGATGCAGCTTTCTTCACATGCTGCATGATTTACTGTTCATCCATCAGAATGTTTACTTCTCTTAACTATTCACATATATTTTGTACAATCCTTATAATTTTCATATTTATTTATTTCTAATTTCATTTCTTTTTCACTTTTTTGAGAGACAGGGCCTTACTTTGTCACCCAGGCTGGAGTGCAGTGGCGTGATCTTGGCTCACTGCAACCTCCGCCTTCTGGGTTCAAGCCATTCTCTTGTCTCAGCCTCCTGAGTAGCTGGGATTACAGGTAATCACCACCATGCCTGGCTATTTTGTATTTTTAGTAGAGACAGGGTTTCACCATGTTGGCCAGGCTGGTCTTGAACTCCTGGCCTCAGGTGATCCACCTGCCTCTGCCTCTCAAAGTGCTGGGATTACATGACTCACTGCAGTCTCAACCTCCTGGACTCAAGTGATCCTCCCACCTTAGCCTCTCAAGTAGCTGGGACAACAGGCATATGCCACCATGCCCAGCTAATTTTTAAAAAAATTTTCCTAGAGATGGGGTCTCATTATGTTGCTCAGGCTGGTCTCTAACTCCTGGGTTTAAGTGATCTTCCTGCCTTGGCTTCACAACCTGCTGGGATTACAGGCCTGAGCCTTTGCACCCAGCTCTAATTTCATTTCTATCGTAGCCCTATGTCACTTTTTACTGGGACTTTCAACACTCTTTATATGTATCCGATATATAATATGTTAATAATGTTCATTAAAGTACTCAAACATAAGCAAAATCACAGCAAACATGCCTGATGAACCACCAGTGCCAGAGACCAAAATGACAGCCAATAACCATCTGCTGGTGGCAGAGTTGATGACGTTTGCTTTCCACATGTGGCTCGCTAAGAAATATTTCAAGCAGAGGAGTCTCTGTGTATAGAGAACTTACTATGTGACAGGCATTGTGCCAGGATCAGGAATTGCAGTGGGGAGCAAGTCTAGTCTCTGCTCTCCCCAAATTCCCAGTCTAGCAGAGGACACAGATCAGGAAGTGGACAATTGCCATGCAGTATGGTGAGATAATGGCGAGCCAAACACCTACAAAGAAAGGTCACCTAATCCAGGCTTGGAGAACAGAGAACACTTCCTGCTGAGTCTTCTAAGTGATGTCTAAGCTGAGCCAGAGGACGAGTAACATTGAGTCAGGCAAAGATGGGTCTTTGCAGGGAGGTGGGTCCTAGGCAGGGATCACGGTCTGTTCAGAGAGCTGAGTGACGAGGAAGGCTGGAGAAGTAAGTGGAAAGCAGGCCACATGGGGCTTTAGAAGCCATGGGAAAGAAGCAGGCAGTGGTTGGGTCCTCTGGAGGAAGACCTTGAAGTCTCAGCTGTCTCTTCCACTTAGCACTGTGAACTTGGACAAGTTACTTAAGCCTTTAAGCCTCAGTTTCCTCATGTGTAAAATGAGGACAAGGCCGGGCACAGTGGTTCACACCTATAATCCCAGCACTTTGGAAGGCTAAGATGGGAAGATCACTTGAAGCCAGGAGTTCCAGACCAGTCTGGGCAACAGAGCAAGACCCCACCTCTGAATTTTTTTTTTTTTTTTTAATTAGCCAGGCAAAGCGGCACATGCTTGTAGTCCTAGCTACTCAGGAGGCTGAGGCAAGAGGGTTGCTTGAGCTCAGGAGTTCTAGGTTGAATGAACCATGATCACGCCACTATACTCCAATCTGAGCAACAAAAACCCTGCTGAAAAAAAACCCAGAAAAATGAGGACAGTATTCTAATAATAACTACTTCATAAGCTTAAGTGTTAAAAGTGGACATAAGGTAGCAAATACATAGTATGTGCTCAATAAATATCAATATTTATTTTTTAGAGATGGAGTCCGTAGCGATTTTTATATTATTTCCTCTAAATATAAACTTGACATTTTGGCTGTTGGAGACTTGGTGGTCTCATAGATTTGCACAGGCTATATGTATGTATGTATGTGTGTATATACTGTATGATTATAATATAAAATTAATTATGGATATATTTAATTATAATTAACATATGTGTTTAAAAATTAAAATATTAAATTATAAGTAACATGTTTATAATATACAATTATATATATAATTTCATATTGGCTTTTTATCATTCCTATGCATTAAAACCTTTTTTTGCATTTACATTTTTTTGTTTATAATCTTAGTTTTTTGTTTGTTTGTTTGTTTTTGTGACAGGGTCTTGCTGTGTTGCCCAGGCTGGAGAGCAGTGGCATGATCTTGGCTTACTGCAATCTCTGCCTTCTGGGTTCAAGCGATTCTCCTGCCTCAACCTCCCGAGTAGCTGGAATTACAGGTGGGCACAACCACGCCCGGCTAATTTTTGTATTTTTGGTAGAGACGGCGTTTTGCCATGTTGCCCGGGCTGATCTCGAACTCCTAGCCTCAAGTGATCCATCCGCCTCGGCCTCCCAAAGTGCTGAGATTACAGACTTGAGTCGCCACGCCCCGCCTATAATCTTAGTTTTGTTGATTACGAAACGATTTTATATATCGATATAGTGCTATTCGGTCTCCGTTTCTTTTCTAACTTCATGGCTTTATATGTTAAACCTTATTATGCTTCCTCCAGGGACAGTGTTTTCTCTCTTCCTCCATCTCTTTCAAACTTGCTGTTTCTGTGCCTTCCTGCTTAGGGACTCTAAATTGGTACCGCTTAGGAAAGAGCGCCCTCTGGCATTCATCTAGTGTCAGTTCAAAAGACCATTTTCTCTTAACTGTGGTCTGTGGTCTCTGCCTATTGCCTACGAGCGGAAACCTTCAGTCTCAGAGGGCGTAGAGGTTGTTAAAACCGTAGGTTTCACAATTTAACAAAGCCGGACGGGCGTGGTGGCTCACGCCTGTAATCCCAGCACTTTAGGAGGTCGAGGCAGGCGAATCACCTGAGCTCAGGAGTTCGAGACCAGCATGGCCAACACGGTGAAACCTCATCTTTACTAAAAGTACAGAAACTAGCCAGGTGTGGTGGTGCACACCTGTAATGCCAGCTACTCAGGAGGCTGAGGGAGGAGAAATGCTTGAACCTGGGAGGCAGAGGTTGCAGTGAGCTGAGATTTGGCCACTGCACTCTAGGCTGGGCAACAGAGCAAGACTGTCTCAAAAAAAAAAAAAAAAAAAAAACAGAAAGAAACGAAAAGAAAATGCTAGTCTATGCCACCATAGAATTTGGCAAATCTTCCTGATCACTGGATCCCTTTGTTAGATATAAAGACAAGGCCAGGCAACCAATCTGCTGTTAGGACATCAAGTCAATGGTAAGGAAAATTTAACAATAATCATGAATATAGCCTCTGAATAAAAATAACAACAGCAATGAAAATAGTTCATGTTTACTGAGAGTGCAACATGCCAAAGCACTCTACCAAGTGCCTTATACACATTATTTCATGTCAGCCTTGAACAAACCACTGAGAGAACTTCTATTACTACCATCACCATTTTAAAGATGAGGAAACTTGAGGCTGAGGTGGCGGATCACCTGAGGTCAGGAGTTGGAAACCAGCCTGGCCAACATGGCAAAACCCCATCTGTACTAAAAATACAAAAATTACTGCCAGATGTGGCAGCTCACGTCTGTAATCCTAGCACTTTTGGGATGCCAAGGTGGGCAGATCACTTGAGATCAGGAGTTCAAAATCAGCCTGGCCAACATGGTGAAACCCCATTTCTACTAAAAATACAAAAAAAAAAAAAAAAAAAAAAAAAAAAAAAGCTGGGTGTGGTGGCACACGCCTGTAATCCCAGCTACTTGGGAAGCTGAGGCAGAAGAATTGCTTGAACCCAGGAGGCAGAGGTTGCAGTGAGCCAAGATTGCACCACTGCACTCCAGCCTGGGCAACAGAGAGAGATTCTGTCTCAAAAAAAAAAAAAAAAAAAAAGGAGGAAACTCAGTATGAGAGTGAGTGAATAGCTTACTTAAAGTCACAAAACTACTAAGTGTTAGAACTGGAATTGAAATCCAGGCTGTCTGCTGCAAAAGCTAATATGCTAAGTATGCTATAGTTAAGGTGACCACATAACTTCTTGTCCAAGCTGATACACTTTTGAGTGAAGAGAGCTCTGAAACCAACTACATAACTTTTCTGAAATATTTCTTTGGTACCAAACATTGATTTTATTATATTAGTTGCAAAAAACATTGTCAAAAGTAAGATGCTTTATTTAAAAAACAAAGATAACATCCATCTGTGTATATTAAAGCAAAATATTTATATTGATTATCTGAAAACTTTTAAATAGCAGGAGTAATTATTATTGGTACATATTCACATAGTCTGATCAGTTTCTTAGTCCTGTCTTATAATGCATCACTGGTATTTTTGTGAAGAAGGTACTATTTCAATATGATTTTATTATTTTTATTTTTATTTTATTTCATTTTTTTGAGACAGAGTCTTGCTGTGTCACCCAGGCTAGAGTGCAGTGGTGTGATCTCCCAGCAACCTCCGACTCCTCTGTTTGAATGATTCTCCTGCCTTAGCCTTCCAAGTAGCTGGGATTACAGGTCCCTGACACCATGCCCGGCTAATATTTATATTTTTAATAGAGACAAGGTTTCACCATGTTGGCTAGGCTGGTCTCAAATTCCTGACCTCAAGTGATCCGCCTGCCTCCACCTCCCAAGGTGCTGGGATTACAGGTATGAGCCACCGCACCTGGCTGATTTTGTTATTTTTAAACTTAAAAATAAAATGATCTGCAATCATTTTCAAACTTGCATTTAAGGCTGGGTGAGGTGGCTCATGCCTATAATCCCAACACTTTGGGAGGCCCAGGAGGGCTGATGACTTGAGCCCAGGAGTCCGAGACCAGCCTGAGAAACATAGCAAGAATTTGTCTAAAAAAAAAAAAAAGAAAGAAAAGAAAAATTTGCATTTTGTGGTTAAGAAATTTGAAATTATTCATACCCTTCAATTGTCTTGTATCGGTAAACCATCCTATTTTTAATTTAGAAAATACTATGTTTGCAGGTGCTGAGGTACCCTGCACCTCAACTTCAATAAATGGTATACATCTTAACTATAGCACACTTAGTCATAATTACTTTTTTTTTTAGATGGAGTCTTGTTCTGTCACCCAGGCTGAAGTGCAGTGGTGTAATCATGGTTCTTTGCAACGTTGAACTCCTGTGCTCAAGCAATCTTAACGCCTTAGCCTCCTGAGTAGCTAGAACCACAGGGTGTGCCACCATGCCTGGCTACTTTTGTTTTATAACAATTTCTTGTTGTAAAGATAGGGTTTTTAAAGTTGCCTCAACAGGTCTCAAATTCCTGGCCCCAGTCGATCCTCATACTTTGGTCTCCCAAAGTGCTGGGATTACAGATATGAGCTACCTTCCCCAGGCTCACAATTACATTTTAAAAAAAATAATAAAATGGGGATTGGGTGCAGTGGATCACGCCTGTAATCCCAGCACTTTAGGAGGCTGAGGCCGGTGGATCACCTGAGGTTGGGAGTTTGAGACCAGCCTGACCAACATGGAGAAACCCTGTCTCTACTAAAAATATAAAATTAGCTGGGCGTGGTGGCACATGCCTGTAATCCCAGCTACTTGGGAGGCTGAGGCAGGGGAATCGTTTGAACCTGGAAGGTGAAGGTTGCAGTGAGCCAAGACTGTGCCATTGCACTGCAGCCTGGGCAACAAGAGCGAAACTCTGTCTCAACAAAATAAAAATAAAAATAAAATAAAATGGATAATTATTTTATCGCAAATATTCTTACAGAAACTCTCTATTCAAAATGCCATTCTTCAACGAATGTTGTCACAAGATAAAATTCATTTAAATCATACCTGTAATCCCAGCACTTTGAGAGGTTGAGGCGGGTTGATTTCCTGAGGTCAGGAGTTTAAGACTAGTCTGACCAACATAGCGAAACCTCGTCTCCTAAAAAACAAAACAAAACAAAAACAAAAACAAAAACAAAAACATTTAAAAAGTTGTATCTGGCCGGGCGCGGTGGCTCAAGCCTGTAATCCCAGCACTTTGGGAGGCCGAGGCGGGTGGATCACGAGGTCGAGAGATCGAGACCATCCTGGTCAACAAGGTGAAACCCCGTCTCTACTAAAAATACAAAAAGTTAGCTGGGCATGGTGGTGCGTGCCTGTAATCCCAGCTACTCTGAGGCAGGAGAATTGCCTGAACCCAGGAGGCGGAGGTTGCGGTGAGCCGAGATCGCGCCATTGCACTCCAGCCTGGGTAACAAGAGCGAAACTCCGTCTCAAAAAAAAAAAAAAAAAAAAAAAAAAGTTCTATCTATGTTTCTCTTGAAAATTTTGCCAAATGTGGATGCTGAGAATCATAGGCCTTCTCAATTTTGTTCCATTCAGGTACAGAATATAAATCTAATTAAAATTTTATCAAATTAAATGTCTCCAACAACAAAAAAAATAAGAGCCCTATCAACATGACAAGTGTTTTCTCTCAAGTCAGCATACTCCAAAGCACAATGATAGAATTTCACAATTAAATCCTGTTTGTTCACCATTACAGCTCTAGTTTGTTTCAATCCTTTTTTAAGAGATACATTTTGATGCCTTTCTGTTTTTCAGGCTTCGTTTTCAATAACTGCAATCTACTAAAAGCTTCAAAAGCCAACATTTTTTAGACACTCTATTTGTTGACTATTTTGATTAAATATTACCTACCGATGTTCAACAAAATAACCCAATCTTTGTTAAAAAAAAAAAAAAAAAAAAAAAAAAAAAAAAAAAAAAAAAAAGGTCAGTATCCATTTTAGGACACTTAGGTGCACTATCAAAGGAGCCCTTCAAAAGCTCTCTTTAATTTTTTTTTTTTTTTTTTTGAGACGGTATCTTGCTCTGTCGCCCAGGCTGGAGTGCAGTGGCACCATCTCGGTTCACTGCCACCTCCACACAGGTTCGAGTAGCTGAGACTGCAGGCACATGCCACCATGCCTGACTAATTTTTGTATTTTTCGTAGAGACGGGGTTCCACCATGTTGGCCAGGCTGGTCTTGAATTCCTGACCTCAAGTGATCTGCCCAGCTTGGCCTCGCAAAGCGCTGGGATTACAGGCGTAAGCCACTGCACCCAACCAAGACTTAACATTTAAATATATTACAATTAGGCCCTAGACACAAAATATCTTTTCAGGACATGTAAGCATGCAAGCGCACAGCCTCTGTAAACCAGCCAGAACCAGTCCATGGTGGGTGATCTGATCAGGAGAAAGTTGCTAAAATCAGCCTGTTGTCCAATTAAAGCTGTAGCTGTGGCTGGGGGAAGAGAGGTTCAGTTAGTCAGCATCTGTGAGCTAGATGAGTTGTGGTTGTTTTAATATTTTAATATTATCTCAAGACCAGTGCTTGTTTAGCTGCTAGAGAAAAAAAAACCTTGAGACAGAGCATAGCTTATTATCTTTTTTTACTTCTATTTTCTAATCAACACCTTGCAACATAGCTTCTTCTTTAAGTGTAAGGGTGTGTGACTTAACCCTTGCCTGGTATAGCCTTAGGTTCTGTTTATAATTTTGTATCTTATTGCCACAAAGGGTCTATTCTGTCGGTCTTATGCTCTATATTTTAACATTAGTGTTGGTGAGTTGTGTCTAAACCATAAAACGGAGAGGGTATAACAAGACGTGTCTTACCTATCATCCCTTCATGGCCAGGAACTCAGTTTTAAGGTTTTTCTGGGGTCCTTTTGGCTGAGAAAGGGTCTGTTCATTCAATAGGAGGCTTAAGATTTCTTTCTTTCTTTCTTTCTTTCTTTTTTGAGAGGGAATCTCACTCTGCCACCCAGGCTGGAGTGCAAAGGCGCGATCTCGGCTCGCTGCAACCTCCGCCTCCCAGGTTCAAACGATTGTCGTGCCTCAGCCTCCTGAGTAGCTGAGATTATAGGCACCTGCCACAATGCCTGGCCAGTTTTTTTTTTTTTTTTAGTAGAGATAGGGTTTTGCCTTGTTAGCCACGCTGGTCTGGAACTCCTGACCTCAGGTGATCTGCCTGCCTTGGCCTCCCAAAGTGCTGGAACTTAGGATTTTATGTTAAGTTTACATTACAACAACGTCTATAACGATGTCAGATGTTTCATCTTCATCAGAATTCAGTTCAAATATTGTTATTTTGATTTCATGCATTGAATGAAATAAATGCATCATTATTAATTTAACTTCTGTTTGAAGCACCTGAGGACAGCGATATAAAATTGGCATCATTAAACTATTTGTTTGGCTAATGCAGCCAACACCTTAATAGCTACAACTTCGCTTTTTGTATGTGCACAAGGAAAGTTGGAATTTAAATTGAGCAAAATGAATTTAGAAGAACAGTCATTTGATCTACATGAGAATCATGTTGAACAGAGTTATACGTAAACCTGTGGTCCTTAAGCACATCTGTAGATAACTACTGCCTTATGAGGTATATGCTGATGCTTCCTCAACAGACCATTGCCTTCTGGGTTTTGTGTGGTGGGTTATATCACTCTGGCCCTCACAGTGGTAAACATCAATAGACATTTTGTGCAAGTTACATGTACCAAATTTAATACCTTTTTTTTTTTTTTTTTTTTTTTTTAGAGATGGGATCTTGCTCTGTTGCCCAGGCCGGAATGCAGTGGTGCAATCATAGCTCACTGCAGCCTTGAACTCCTGGGTGCAAGTAAGCCTCCAGCTTCGGCTTCCCAAAGCGCTGGGCTTACAGGCATGAGCCACCATGCCCAGCCAGTACCTCAATTTTCAGTAAACATGTACTTTCATTTATTTGAGCTCATTACTGCTAAGAAGGTTTATAACAAAATAAAAGGCATTATCAATCAATACATAGTTGTACCTCTACACCATGCATAAATTACACAACCACTGTTGTATGGACTATCAGACTGCTCTGTATATTCTCTGTGGCTGGTCTGCTCAGCCTCTATGTCCTATGTCTATACAGGTACACCTTACCTATCATTGCCCACATTTCCCATTGATCCTGCTAACTGGCAACATGATGGCTTCTTCTACTTGTTCTTCTTTAATTTTACTTTAAGTTCTGGGATACATGTGCAGAATGTGCAGGTTTGTTACATAGGTATACGTGTGCCATGGTGGTTTGCTGCACATATCAAGTGGTCATCTAGGTTTTAAGCCCCACATGCATTAGCTATTTGTCCTAATGCTCTCCCTCCCGTTCGCCCCCACCACCTGAGAGGCCCCAGTGTGTGATGTTCCCCTCCCTGTGTCCATGTGTTCTCATTATTCAACTCCCACTTATGAGTGAGAACAAGCAGTGTTTGGTTTTCTGTTCCTGTGTTAGTTTGCTGAGGATGATGGCTTCCAGCTTCATCCATGTCCCTGCAAAGGACATGTTCTCATTCTTTTTTATAGCTGCATAGTATTCCATAGTGTATATGTGCCAAATTTTCTTCATACAGTCTATCATTGATGGGCATTTGGGTAGCTTCCAAATCTGACCTGATGGCTTCTGAAACACACATAGAAGTCAAAGGCCAAAGAATCACTGGCCAGTACACCAAGTGGCAGGCAACTGAACAGTGTCAGATTCTCCCTCCATCACTACTCAAGATCTGAGGTTGTTAGCAGTCCCTAACTGCTGATGTCTGGGCATATTTCTTTTTATCAGTGAGTTCCTCTGCCTGCTTTCCTTGATGGGGAGGTTAGTTATTTATATCTGGAACGGGTTAGGAAAAGAGATTATCAGTGGTTGTCTTTCAGATTTAATCAGGTGAAAACCAAAACGAGGACTCTGTAGAAACTGGAAGTTCAAAGTGGAGATCTACTAAACTCAAACCAAATTATTTTAGTGCAGCTATTGATAGTAACATTAACTTCAAAAATGAAAAAAATGTGAGACGAATGCTAAATTCGATGAGATGTGGAACAGTGGATATAAACTGAGACTGTCCCAGGCAAAATAGGACTGTAGAGCCGTCCTTGTAATACTACTTCTTACTAGATTATCATTTCTTTCTGTTTGTGTTTTTGAGAAAAGTTTGTACTCTGTCACCCTGGCTTGAGACTACCACACCTGGCTTATTTACTTATTTATTTTGTAGAGACAGAGTCTCATTGTATTACTCAGGCTGGTCTCAAACTCCTGGGCACGAGTCGTCCTCCCACCTCAGCCTTCTGAAGTACTGAGATTACAGCTGTGAGCCACCAGGTCCAGCCTATTACTTCTTAAACTGGATCCCATTTAATAACTTCACCTGTTCTTAACCAACATCCTAGAATAGAAATATCATAATGATGATGATGATATGGATGATGAACTTTTGATCCAGTTGATTACATATCCTCCTTAAAATGTTCTTCCCTCTTTTAGCTTCTGCAGGGGTGGGTGTTTCATCCTTACTGGGTTCCTCCTCCTCTACCCAAGTCTAACTGTTAAGAGTGCTTCAGGGCTTGGGTCCTGGGCCTGCCTCCCTTCTCTTCCTGCACTCATTCTTTTCTCTGTGGCAGCTGCTCTTGCTACACATGTACAGTTGTCTGGTGTAGACATTTCATCTCACGTTTCCTACTATCCTGTATCAAGAGATGGCTGCCAATCCTCCTCCTTACATGTTGAGATACAGTTGCAATTCACTGTTCGAACATTCAACAGTTTGCCATGTGTTACTACACTGTTGGTTTGCTCCCAGGATGGTGGACACAGGGAATACGCCATTCTGATCTCCCTGCAAGGAAGGACTTGCTGCTCAGATGTGGCGAGTGTGCTCAGAATCAGATGTCAGCTACTGCAGGGTCTACCTCCACTTCAAGTCATGAGGTCATGCTCTCTCCAGGGCAGCCTGCTTCCAGTGATAGGGAGAGGGGGATGAAGGCCTAGCCTTATCAACCCATTGGGGGACACTCTGATGGCAACAGTCACTCCAGACCTTCCTGTGGGGTTGGCAAAGGCTTTGTTGGGCTGGCATCACCGTTGTTGGGATGCATCTTGCCTCCTATCCCTTCCTATCACAGGTATTGATTTCTAAATAAACATCTTTCACTGCAAATTCTACCTCAGCGTGTTTTGGCAAAACCCAACCTGTGACAGCTCCCTTCCTTCCCTTATAGCAACTACAACGTAACTACACAAAGTCCAGGGCAACACCTTGGTATCAGCTTAGATGCCTTCCTGCAGCTCAGTGCAGCTGAGCCAACCCACCTCTCCCACAATAGCCTGCACTTGGCAATGACGGTTCTCTCATCCTATCCCGCAGCCACAGGAAAGGCCACATGTGTGGACTTGAGAAATGTGAAGCAGGGAAAACTTCATGATGAAGGCTGGATTTGAGCTGAATGCTTCAAAGCAAGGGAGAGGGAAGGGGAAATAAAACTATTATCAACTGAGCCTTATGTCTCAGGCTCGCTGCTAGGAACCCTACTTTCTTTTGTTCATTCATGCTCTGCTCACAATAATACTGTCAGGTAAGTGGTTTCATTGCCAATGAAAATTAAAAAAAAATAAGTACCACTGTTGGTGATTATATCACTGATGATCATGACAAAATAGAAGTAAGTACCATTGAATACACAGTAGTATGTAACAGGTGGTGTTCTGGGCCTTCACATTCATTATTATCTCATTTAATCATTCAAAGTCCTCCAGGCCTGGGAAACTTTCAGTTGTTGTTTTTTTGTTTTTTGTTTTTTTCCCTTTGGAGATGGAGTTTCGCTCTTGTTGCCCAGGCTGGAGTGCAATGTCGCGATCTCAGCTCACTGCAACCTTTGCTTCCCAGGTTCAAGTGATTCTCCTGCCTCAGCCTCCCGAGTAATTGGGATTACAGGCGTGTACAACCATACCTGGCTACTTTTTGTATTATTAGTAGAGATGGGGATTCACCACATTGGCCCGGCTGGTCTCAAACTCCTGACCTCAGGTGATCCACCTGCCTCGGCCTCCCAAAGTGCTGGGATTACAGGCGTGAGCCACCATGAAACTTTCAGATTTTAAAGACACTCACCGAGCTCCTATTCTCTTACTTTCTAGTACCAGGGCTGATGATTTCACTTAGGATCAGCTTTTTTGAGAATCATTCTCCCAGCAATTCTACACAAATTTATTATGAGACAGCAGGCCATGTTCGAGGCCCATGTAGAGTTGAGGATTCCCCCAAATGATCCCTCCTTTTACTCCTCCCTTGCTGACCCTGATTCACTCAGGAGCTCTGTGAGAAAGCTGAGGGTCAGAGAAAATGAGGAATTCAACTTAGCTCACACACCTGGCAAATGGTAGTTTAGAGCGTTGACCTGATCCCTTAGCCAGGGTTCCTGACCCCTGTGCTGGGTTATCTCTTATGGGACTGTGATTGTTTTCTTTTCTTTTTTGAAGCATAGTGTCTTTGTGTTTTCTTAGGTGTCAGGGCAACAGTAAATAAAAAATTAATTTAGATGCAGGGAGGCATCTAAGCTTATCAGGAAAAACTTTGCAAGTAAAACCTCGTGTCTATATTTACAGAAATTAAAGGCTTTAAAATAAATGGCAGTTAAATTACAAAATTGGGTAATGTGATTTTTTTCTCTACTCAGTGATATAGATAAAAGAAACACATTTTTGTATTTTATCAGTTACTTATTTTAGTTACCATTTTTAAATCTTCTCAATGTGCTTCTTTTAAACAACTTTATTGAGGCATAAGTGACAAGCTACAAATATTTAAAGTGTACTATTTATTTTTAGGAAACCCCACTAGCAGGAATAAAGTGTACAATGAGTTACGTTTTGACAAGTGCGTATATGAAACAATTGTGTGGCTTTATGCCGCTCAAAGTCATTTATAGCTACCGCAACACCCACAGACATGCCAACCCAGGACAGGCACTAAGCCTACTGGCTTTGGTGCAGGTTCTTGTTCGCATAAAGGCCACCGGGTAAGTAGGTTCGCTCAAGAAAGACTTCAACGCACCTACTGCCAGCAAATCCGAAGCGGCACCTTTAGGCATAAAGGGCAGCACTTCATCGTTCTTTTCGCGCAGAGGCCATAATTAACTGGTAAGGACAGCAAGCTACTGTTCGCGCCAAAGCCAAGAATAGAGCAGTATCATGCAGTAAAAACAAACTGCATTTAAAGCTGAGGCCTCCAGGGGGAGAAAAGTCCTGGAGGAATGCCTAGAAAGCGGCCAAGCAGCCAGAGTCACCAGCTCAAAGTACAATAGTGGCTTTGCTGAGCAAGGTCGCCTTGACCGCTGCCAGCGAGTGCAGCCTCTCACAGCTGCAGCCGGCCCCCAAAAGGTACCAAACGCAAGAGACACAAAATGCCAATGCTTCGCCTAGATCGAAGTGTTCCTGGTCCGCAACCCTGACCCACGTTCCTAAAGGCGCGCCTGCCCGGCCCGGATGCCCCTCCTTCCGCCACCCTCTCAGGGCTCCGCCCAGTGAAGAAACCAAAGGATTGATGAAAACCGACGCTCCTCTACCCTTTAAATACACCGAAAGTGGGTGGAGAGGGAAGGGAAGGCTGAACACGTCTGATTAGTTTCCTTTTTATTAAAATCTTCACGTGATTGACCGACTCTTGACTCAGCGGTTTCTCCAAACGGCCTCCTTTATTTATTGGTTTGTCATCACCGCCTTCATCTTTTCTTCTACAGTCCTACCTACAGTTTTGACCATTTAAACGGAATTCCTCCATTCGATACAAAGAGCAAATACATTTTAAACCTTTAAAAATGAAGATCAAGATTTGATTTCTAAAAATTCAATTTACTCAATTCATTTAGCCAAATTCATTTGAAGTCCACAAATGACAAGATACGGGTTTTAAATAATCACTTGACACGAGGCTCCTTCCTCATTCCCCACAGAAGCAACTGCCACACATTTTCTTAAAAGGACCATCAGGGCCGGGTGAGGTGGCTCACGCCTGTAATCCCAGCACTTCGGGAGGCAGAGGCTGGCGGATCATGAGGTCTGGAGATCGAGACCATCCTGGCCATGGTGAAATCCCATCTCTACTAAAATACAGAAAATTAACTGGGCGTGGTGGCTCGCGCCTGTAGTCCCAGCTACTAGGAGGCTGACGCAGGGGAATTGCTTGAATCTGGAAACGGAGGTTGCAGTGATCCGAGATCGTGCCACTACACTGTACCCTGGTGAAAGGGCAAGAAGAAGAAGAAGCAGCAAAAAAACCACCATCAGCTTTTCTCACTCTTCTACCTCGGTTCCGGATTATTATAGACTCTTCTTCCCTTCCTTCCTTTCCTTCTCTCCCTCTCTCCCCCTTCGTGCCTCCCTCCCTCCCTTTCTTCTGTTCCTCCCTCCCTTCTGCCATTGATGAATAAAAGTTGTATATGTTAACAATGACATTTTGATATATTTGATACATTTATATATTGGGACATGGCTAAATCAAGCTAATTAACATATCTATTACCTCCCATACTTTTTAATGGTTCAAGCACTTAAAATCTATTTAGCAGTTTTTTCTTTTCTTCTCTTTTTTTTAAGACAGTCTAGCTCTGTCGCCCAGACTGGAGTGCCGTGGTGCGATTTCGGCTCACTGCAACCTCCATCTCTCAAGCTCAAGCCATTCTCCCACCTCAGCCTCTGGATCAGCTGGGACCACAGGTGTGTGCCACGACGTCCAGCTATTCTGTGCATTTTTTTTTTGTACAGACGAGGTTTTACTATGTTTCCCACACTGGTCTTGAGCTGCTGTGCTCATGCGATCCTACCGCCTCGGCCTCCCAAAGTGCTGGGATTACAGATGTGATCCACCGCGCCTGGCTACTTAGCAATGTTCCATCCACAATATATTGTTATTAACTATAGTTACCATGTTGTTTAATAGATCTTATAGACTTGTTCTGAAGCAAATGAGTGATCAGATTAAAAACTTAATGAACAGTTGTCTTAGAATTTTTTCTCCTTCCACAGTGACAACTCAATAGTCACCCCAATAATGACAATTCTGAAAAGTTTTGTGCAAATCAAATTTAAAAAACAAATCTTGCCGGGCGCGGTGGCTCAAGCCTGTAATCCCAGCACTTTGGGAGGCCGAGGCGGGTGGATCACAAGGTCGAGAGATCGAGACCATCCTGGTCAACATGGTGAAACCCTGTCTCTACTAAAAATACGAAAAATTAGCTGGGCATGGTGGCACGTGCCTGTAATCCTAGCTACTCAGGAGGCTGAGGCAGGAGAATTGCTTGAACCCGGGAGGCGGAGGTTGCAGTGGGCCGAGATCGCGCCATTGCACTCCAGCCTGGGTAACAAGAGCGAAACTCTGTCTCAAAAATCAAAAATAAAAATAATAATAATAATAATAATAATAAACAAATCTTGATTTTGTTTTTAAAGTTTATTCTAATCTTTTTTAAAATTTAATTGTATTATTTTGTTTTGAGACAGGGTCTCACTTGGTCATCCAGGTTGGAGCACAGTGGTGCGATCTTGGCTCCTTGCAACCTCTGCCTCCCAGGTTCGAGTGATTCTCCTGCCTCAGCCTCTGCAGTAGCTGGGACTACAGGCACACACCATCACGCCCAGTTAATTTTTGTATTTTTGGTAAAGCTGGGGTTTCGCCATGTTGGCCAGGCTCATCTCCAACTCCTGACTTCAAATGATCTGTCCACCTAGGCCTCTCAAAGTGCTGGGATTACAGGGGTGAGGTTCCGTGCCTGGCCATATATATATATTTTTTTCCCCAGGAAGCCTTTTTGACAAAAGGGGAGCACCTGGCCATATTTCACTCTTGACAATAAAAGTAATACACACCCATTATGGAAAACGTAGACAGACAATTCGAAAGAATAAAAGGAAATTATTTACAATCTTTACACTCAGAAATAATCTGTTAATAATTTGGTGTCTTTCCTTCCAGTCTTCTTATCATTGATTTTGCTTGTTTTTCATTTTTTATAGCCCTTAAATTGGTATATAATATTGTGGATTTTTAAAAACAATTGTAATTATACAATTTTGTTTTAAACTTTTCCCCCAATTACAATGTTAGCATTTTCCCATTTTGTTAAGAACATAACTTTTAATGACTGTTTAGTAGTTCATTGTATGAATTGAACATTGATCATTTAATCTCACTTTCTCCATTTTCAGACATATGAGTTCAATTTTTTATTCAACTGAGCAAACTATTTAAAATAACCGGCTGAAAGAGGTGGCTCATGCCTGTAATCCCAGCACTTGGGGAGGCTGAGGTAGGCAGAGCATTGGAGGTCAGGAGTTTCAACCAGCCTAACCAACATGGTGAAACCCCGTCTCTACTAAAAATACAAAAAAATTAGCCAGGCGTAGTGATGCACGCCTGTAGTCCCAGCTACTTGGGAGGCTAAGGCAGAAGAATTGCTTGAACCCAGGAGGTGGAGGTTGCAGTGAGCCGAGATCGCACCACTGCACTCCAGCCTGGACGACAGAGTGAGACTCCATCTCAAAACAAAACAAAACAAAACCCCTGTAGTAAGTTCTTTATATGAAGTGACACATCCTTTGAAATGTGAAAAGCCACTCCCAGACCCAGTTTACTTTTATAACTTTGAGTTCTCATTTATTGAAATTTGTTTAAGGTAAAAACACATCTGAACTTTTTTTTCCTGTTTTTTAAATTTTGGAGTTGTTTGAGGTTTTCCTCCAAATTTATGTTTTAAAAACAAAAACCCCAAATTATCGTTCTAAGCCTCTTTTGTGTTTTTCCGAAGCATTTCAACATCATATATATTGGTACGTACCTAGATGAAAAGAGTGATTTTACTCCCTTTGTACTTATTCCTCCCCACTGAAGAGAGAAGAGAAACGTGGAGAGAATTGGGTGCCAGTAGAATAACAATTAGGGTTGGGGCTTGGGGCAGGGGGTAGGGAGGAAAGGAACTGAGTGGACATCAGGTGAGTTCAGGCAAGTGAAAGGTAGTATACCTGCCTCCAAAAGTTTGTAGCCTAGCCAGTCAAAATAAAAACAGGTGTGTAAGATTTGGAGAAGCATATTCTAAGTCACACAATGTCTTATTCTCTTATAGCCCCACTCCAGAATCTGGCTTAGTAACAGGCACCAAGAAAATAACAAATTTATTAATTTGGAAGTATTTATTGAGTATCTACTATATACCAGGCACTGTTCTTGGTGCTTAGGGATATATCAGCAAACATAAAACATACCAATCCCCTCACTTTGTGGCACTAACATTTTAATGAGTGAAGACGGATAGTCAGTGCACAACATTAGTAATTAAATTCTATTTTGTGTTAGAAGGAGGGAAGTGCTACGAAAAAATGGACAGGAAAAGGGAGTTTGAAAGTGTGTTGAGGGGATGGCATGGGTGGGAGGGCTTAGTCAGGATAGGTTTCATTGAGAAAGTAACAGTTAAAGCAAAGACTTGAAGGAAGTGAGAGCGTTACCCATCTGGATACCCGAAGAAAGAACGTTCTAGGCAGAGCAGTCAGTGTCAAGGCCCTGGAAGTGTGAGTGTACCTGAAGAACAGCCGGACAGCCAACGTGGCTGGAGAGGAGCCAAGCGATTGATTAAAGGAATAAATGGCTAGACACATGATCACAAAGCAAAATGTTAGAAGTGTGAAAAAAAATCCTATCTGTACTATAAATGAAAGGGATAATGAGGGCTGGGTGTGGTGGCTGACGCCTGTAATCACAACAATATTGGAAGGCCAACATAGGCAGATCACTTGAAGTCCAGGACTCGAGACCAGCCTGGCTAACATGGTGAAATCCCATCTCTACTAAAAATATGCAAATTAGCTGGCCGTGGTGTTGCACATCTGTAAGCCCAGCTACTCAGGAGGCTGACTCACGAGAATCGCTTGAACCCAGGAGGTGGAGGTTGCAGTGAGCCAAGATCACGACATTGCACTCCAGCCTGGGTGACAAAGTGAAACTCCATCTCAAAAAAGAAACAAACAAATAAAGGTCTGAGTACTTGGGCAACTGCTAAATTGGAAGGAAGTTATTGGGTAAGTTCTAGGTATGCACCCTGAACCTTGAGTTGTAGAAGGGAGGGAGGATGCAGAAGTGATATAAAACGGAGCCAGAGCCTCAGACTGCCCCGCAATCATCATCCGGACTTCCAGGTTTCTGGTACACTAGATAAGAAGCCACAGTCTTGAAACTCTGGGACTTTTGTTAACTGGTGAAGAAAACAAAAAAAAGCACTCCCCCTCAAAGAAAAACAACACTGCTTTTTTTTTTTTTTTTTTTTTTTTTCTTTTGAGACGGAGTTTCGCTCTTGTTGCCCAGGCTGGAGTGCAATGGCGCGATCTCGGCTCACCGCAACCTCCGCCTCCTGGGTTCAGGCAATTCTCCTGTCTCAGCCTCCTGAGTAGCTGGGATTACAGGCACGCGCCATCATGCCCAGCTAATTTTTTGTGTTTTTAGTAGAGACGGGGTTTCACCATGTTGACCAGGATGGTCTCGATCTCTTGACCTCGTGGTCCACCCGCCTTGGCCTCCCAAAGTGCTGGGATTACAGGCTTGAGCCACCGCGCCCGGCACCACTGCATTTTTAATCAACATTTGCTTTCTTTTTTTGTTTTTAGTTGAAAAAAATTTTTTTTTTAGACGGAGTCTCGCTTTGTCGCCCAGGGTGGAGTGTTTAATCAATATTTTCTAAATGCCAATTTCAGGGGCAAAATGCTCAAAGCCCCACCTCTTTCCCCTTCCCTCCCTCCCTCCTTTCTTTCTCTCTCTCTCTTTCTCTTTTTTCTTTCTTTCTTTTTCTTTCTTTCTTTTTTTCTTTCTTCCTTTCTTCCTTCTTTCCTTCCTTTCTTTCTTTTTCTTTTTTCTTTTTGTGAGATGGGATCTCACTCTGTCACCCAGACTACAGCGCAGTGGTGCAATCATAGCTCACTGCAGCCTCCATCTCCTTGACTCAAATGATCCTCCTCCCTCAGCCTCCCAAGTAGCTGGGACTATAGGCATGCACCACCACACCTGGCTAGATTTTTTTGGAGAAGAAGTCTCACTCTGTTGCCCAGGCTGGAGTGCAGTGGTGTGATCTTGGCTCACTGAAACCTCCGGGGTTAAAGAGATTCTCCTGCCTCCAGAGTAGCTGGGATTATAGGTGTGTGACATTGTGCCTGGCTAATTTTTGTATTTTTAGTAGAGACGAGGTTTCACCATGTTGGCCAGGCTGGCCTCCAACTCCTGACCTCAGGGAACCCGCCGGCCTTGGCCTCCCAAAGTGCTGGGATTATAGGCCATTCTGATTGATTTGGAGAGAAAGGGGCAGGGTACCTCACCCGCTCTGAAATACCAGCCCTGAGCCCAAGGACTCCATGGAACACACTTTGAGAAACACTGATGCAGTTCAAATCCTTAGACAGTGGAGGAACATGTGCTCCAAAGAGATCAAGTGGCCTAAACAGGCCACAGAATGAGTAGTGATCAAACAGGGACGAGAAACCAGCTCCCCTGATTTTTATGCTGAGGAGAATGAGCAACTCTTGGTTGTGAGTACTATGCTGGATGTGGTATCATGGTGATGCCTCAGCAGGGCCTGTGAGATCCAGCGCTTAGGTTTCGTCTGGATGACTGATGTCTCCATCCTGGTTTACAGGTCTTCCAGTGGATGTGCCTCTCCCTGGAAGCTACCCAGGATTTCAGAAATTACTGCATCTGGGAAGAAAGGAGTAGAAAATATGGTCTGGAAAGGGATAGAATCAAGTAACTTGTATTTATTGTGTGTGTGTGTGTGTGTGTGTGTGTGTGTGTGTGTAAAACAGAAAGACAGAAACAGGGAAACAGTGTGAGCAACACACACACACACACACACCATGAGAAACAAAGAAAGAAAGGGAAATAAAGGAAGGAAAGGAGGAAGGAAGGAAGGAAGGAAAGAAGGGAGGGAGGAAGGAAGGGAGGGGGGAAGGAAGCGTGAGGGAGGAAAGGAGAAAGAAGGAAAGAGGAAGAAATGAGGAAGAAAGAAAGAAAAAGAAAGAAAAGAAAGGAAGGAAGGAAGAAAGAAAGAAAGAAAGACAAAGAAAGAAAGAAAGAAAGAAAGGAAAAGAAAAGGAAGAAGGAAGGGGCCATCATGGTGGCTCACGCCTGTGATCTTAGCACTTTGGGAGGCTGAGGCAGGAGGATCACCTGAAGTCGGGAGTCTGAGGCCAGCCTGACCAACACGGAGAAACCCCGTCTCTACTAAAAATACAAAACTAGCTGGGTGTGGTGGCGCATGCCTGTAATCCCAGCTACTCAGGAGGCTGAGACGGGAGGATTGCTTGAACCTGGGAGGTGGAGATTGCGGTGAGCCAAGATGGTTCCATTGCACTCCAGCCTGGGCAAAGAGCAAAACTGCCTCAAAAAAAAAAAAAAAAAAAAGGATTACAAAATATTAAGGATGATAAAGTGCGATGAAATAGATAGATAGATAGATATAAAAGAAAAAAAGGGGAATATATACATATATTAGAAAAAAAAAAAAAAACCCTGCCCTTATTGCAGATAACATTACTCTCTATATAGAAAATCCCAAGGAAGGCCGGGCACGGTGGCTCACGCCTATAATCCCAGCACTTTGGGAGGCCGAGAGGGGTGGATCACGAGATCAAGAGATCGAGACCATCCTGGTGAACATGGTGAAATCCCGTCTCTACTAAAAATACAAAAGTTAGCTGGGCATGGTGGCGCATGCCTGTAGTCCCAGCTACTCGGGAGGCTGAGGCAGGAGAATTGCTTGAACCCAGGAGACGGAGGAGCCGAGATCGCGCCATTGCACTCCAGCCTGGGTAACAAGAGCAAAACTCTGTCTCAAAAAAAAAAAAAAAAAAAGAAAATCCCAAGGAAGCTACAAAAACATTCCTATATGTACCGTTCAACAAAGTCATAGCATATAGGTTAAACATATACAAATCAATTATATTTCTATATACTAGGGACATAAAAAAATATGAAGGATGGGAATGGCTTTCAGGCCAGCTGGCTCCCTTGTTCAGTGTGCACCAGTGAGAACTCCCTTAGGTCTGTGAACACACTGCCAGGGAGAGAAGGGAACAGTACGATGGTTGATACTAATAACAGTAATCGATCATATTTGTTAAGTGCTTACTGCACATCAGCATTTTCCATGTGCCTTGCTTAATCCTTACAACAATCCTATGTGATGGTTAATACTATTATCATCTTCATCTTATGGGTGAGGAAACTGAGGCCCAGAGGTCACACAGCTATTAAGTGGTAGAGGCAGTAAAGAAATCTGAGTGGTCCAAGGCCAGAGCTCAGGCTCTTCTTTTTGTTTTTTTTGACATAGAGTCTCACTTTGTCACTCAGGCTGGAGATGCTATCTTGGCTCACTGCAACTCCACCTCCCGGGTTCAAGCGATTCCCCTGCCTCAGCCTCCCGAGTAGCTAGGACTACAGGCACGTGCCACCATGCCAGGCTAATTTTTTTTTTTTTAACAGGTTTCACCGTGTTAGCCAGTCGAACTCCTGACCTCGTGATCCACCCACATCAGTCTCCCAAAGTGCTGGGATTACAGGCGTGAGCCACCCTGCCCGTCAGGCTCTTCTTAACAACCACACTATACTGTTCCTCTGTAAATGATCAAAGCGATGCACACAAGAGACCAACTAGTGTTTTATTTATTTATGTATTTTGAGCTGGAGGCTTGCTCTGTCACCCAGGCTGGAGTACAGTGGTGCGATCCTGGCTCACTGCAACCTCCGCCTCCTGGGTTCAAGCGATTATCCTGCCTCAGCCTCCTGAGTAGCTGGGATTACAGGTGCATGTCCACACCACCACACCCAGCTAATTTTTGTATTTTTAGTAGACATGGAGTTTCTACATGTTGATCAGGCTGGTCCTGAACTGCTGCCCTCAGGTAATCCACCTGTCTCGGCCTTCCAAAATGCTGGGATTACAGATGTGAGTCACCATGCCCAACCCCAACTAGTGTTTTAATAAGAAGCAAATTCCTGCCATCAGGTGTGTCCCTATCTCCTCCAGATTGGAGGGACAGGGAGAGATAAGGGTCTTAATTTGTATGCGGAGAGGGAGCTCAGATGTGTGAACGGGATAAAGTGACTTTCCTAAAGTCGCATAATAATCTGATGGCTGGCCAGGCACGGTGGCTCATGCCTGTAACCCCAGCACTTTGGGAGGCTGAGGCGGGCATATTACCTGAGGTCAAGAGTTCAAGACCAGCCTAGCCAACATGGCGTCTCTACTAAAGTTAAAAAAAAAAATTAAAAAAAAAATTAACCAGGCGTGGTGGTGCACACCTGTAATCCCAGCTACTCGGGAGGCTCAGACAGGAGACTTGCTTGAACCTGGGAGGCAGAGGTTGCAGTGAGCTAAGATCGTGCCATTGCACTCCAGCCTGGGTGACGAGCAAAATTCCATGTCAAAAATAATAATAATCTGGTGGCTGAATGAGTTCCAAAAATCTAGTTCAGTATCACAACTGCTGGCCAGATGAGCAATGCTTATCTTGTGGCATGTTTCCAGTTTTCAAAACAGTGACATAAGTCTAAATGGCTTATTAAAATTCTCTATGAAATAAAATGGTGTTGTTCTGCGATGCAATCCCTATGCTAACCACATGGTGATGCTGCAGACAGATCTAGAGATTTGAGGAGAAGGGGCTTAAGAACATTTTTTATGTTTGTAAATCATGGTACAGCTACACAATTAAAGATTATGCAGCCTTTTAAAAGAATGAGGTAAAGCTACAGATTTGTAAGAAAAATCTTCAAAATATGCCACTGAGAAAAGTAAGTCACTAAACAATATAAAGAACACGCTCATATTGGCCTATTTTGTTTAAAGAATATAAATATATATGCTGATACATATATGATGTTTTTCTGCGGAGTAGAAAAAAACGACCAATAACAGTTGTTACTTTGGGGAGTGGGACTGATGTCCAAGAGAGGGGAAAGGATGGCTTTTTGGATAACTTTTTGCGGGTGGCGGCGGTTCAAAGGATTCACCTGCCTCAGCCTCCTGAGTAGCTGGAATTACTGGCATGCACCAACACGCCTGGCTAATTTTTGTATTATTACTACAGACAGGGTTTCACCATGTTGGCCAGGCTAGTCTTGAACTCCTGACATCAGGTGATCCACCCGACTCGGCCTCCCAAAGTGCTGGAATTACAGGCATGAGCCACCTCATCCAGCTCATAACTTTTAAAGTGATTTGATTTTAATAATTTACATTAATTTACAAATCATTATTACAAAAAATCCATTTATCGTACAACTTTAAATACTGAATAAAAAAATCTCTTTCCTTCATTTTTTTTTTTTTTTTTTTTTTTTTGAGATGAATTCTTGCTCTTGTTGCCCAGGCCAGAGTGCAATGGTACAGTCTCGGCTCACCGCAACCTCTGTCTCCCGGGTTCAAGCGATTCTCCTGCTTCGGCCTCCCAAGTAGCTGGGATTACAGGCATGCAGCACTATGCCTGGCAAATTTTGTATTTTTTTTTAGTAGAGACGGGGGTTTCTCCATGTTGGTCAGGCTGGTCTCGAACTCCTGACCTCAGGTGATCTGCCCGACTCGGCCTCCCAAAGCGCTGGGATTACAGGCGTGAGCCATCGTGCCCGGCTTCTCCTTTGTCTCTTAATCACATTCCCCAGAGGTCAGAGAGCCCCTGCGGAGAGTCTGAGACCTCATTTCTCAGAATGTGGTCTCCAGACCAGCAGCATCAGATCACCAGGAAAGTTGCTGGAACTGCAGATTCTTGTGTCCTACCCCACACCTGTTGAACTCCACTGTGGGGCCCAGTAATCTGTGTTTTAAGGAGCCCTCCAGTGAGTGTGTTGCATGAACCATTTTGTTTTAGCAGATTGGATCAGATCTTTCGGTAGGTGAGGTTGAGAATACTGCCTGCTGGGAGAACTAACAATTCAAAGTGGCATGTTTCCATTTATCCAGAGAGCTCCGGCTCAAGAGTTGGCAGCCCCTTGAGCCCACTGTGACCTCGATGTGGGGTTGAGTGATAACCATACTGTAATCCAGACAGTAGGTATTAAGGGTATTATCCAGAAAAAAGGAAGTGCCAGAAGGAGAAAGAAAAAAGAGGGAGTGTAGGAGAAACTAAAAGAAGGATGAGTAGGGCAAGGAAAAATGGGACAGATAAAAAGAGAGAGCAAATAAGAAAGATAAAGATTCTGTGGTGGCAAATAGATGACACCAATACTGCAGGGCCACTCATTTATTTATTTATTTTTATTATGTGTTATTATTTTTGAGACAGGGTCTCACTCTGTCACCCAGGCTGGAGGGCAGTGACGACATCTTGGCTCACTACATCCATCTCCCAGGTTCAAGCAATTCTTGAACCTCAGCCCCCTAACTAGCTGTGTTTACAAGCATGTGCCACCACACCCAGCTAATTTTTGTATTTTTTGGTAGAGACAGGGTTTCCGTGTTGGCCAGGCTGGTCTTGAACTCCTAACTTCAAGTGATCCTCCCACCTCAGCCTCCCAAAGTGCTGGGATTACAGGCATGAGCCACCAAGCCTGGCCCATTATTTAATAACTATTTATTATTCTTCCATTCTAAACCTCTGCACTTTTACGTTCATTTCCTCCACTCATCCGCACATTTTATTGACTATCATTCACCAAATCTGATAGGGTCATTTCTTACACCATTCAGTATGTCGACATTCAGGGAAATGTTTGCCAGTGAGTCCCTGCTCTTTGGCCAAAAAGTCATGCACTCTCAAAGCTGCTGAAAAGAGTCTAAATCTACCTATGATGGTAGGGGACAGTGTCAGGGGACTGCTGAGGAGTTTGTGCACTGGGGTGGTATGAGGTATATTCAGGAGAACGCATACAAGCACCCTAGAAACAGCAGGATCAACAATCACATCAATCCATGTGAAGCTTATATTGGAGGGGATCTCACAGATTTCCTCAAACACTAATCCCAGTCTCACGTATACATGTGCATCTATCACTGAAAGCCAAGGAAAAGCTCCTTCAATCTGAGGCAGGGTAGTGGGAGAAGGTATACAAAAAGGGATTTTTCTCACAGTGTTTTTGTGGGGAAAACATTAAACAATTCTGAGTGTGGGAGCTCAGAGCAAACAAAGATTTGAGAATGTTTAGCCTATTTATTCTGATAGAATACCCAACATGTATCTACAACTTTCAAAATATTGTTCTGTCTCACGACGGTGCTGTCCCAATCAAGGAGCCGGCATTTGTTATTTGCCTGAGGGAAAGGTTGTGATGGGGGCGAGAGTGGATTTCGCTTGTAAGGCTGCTCATATTTCACTGTGTTCCTTTATTTTTTTAATTTGATGACACCTTCGAGAGCTAAAGGGCAACAATTTATTCATCAGATATTTGACAAATTGGGACGGTATTTCATTTTAATTAATAGAGACAAGGTAGCACTCATCTGCACAGGCTGGAGTGCAGTGGCGCCATCATAGAGTACTGCAGCCTCAGCCTCCTGGGCTCTAGTGATCCTCTCGCCTCAGCCTCCCTGGTAGCTGGGAGTATAGGTGTGCACCACCATGCCTGGTTATCCTGATATATAAATATAAATATATGTATATGTATATGTGTGTGTGTGTGTGTATATATATATATATATATATATATATATATATATATACTTCAGTGACAGCATCTTGCTCTGTCACCCAGGCTGGAGTGCAGTGGTGCAAACATGGCTCACTGCAGCCTCCACCTCCTAGACTAGAACAGTCCTCCTGCCTCAGCCCCCAGGTAGCTGGGACTACAGGTACACAGCACCACGCCTAGCGAATTTTTTATTTTTTGTAGTGATGGGGTTTCACCATGTTGGCCAGGATGGTCTCAAACTCCTGAGCTCAGGCAATCTGCCTGCCTTGGCTTCCCAAAGTGTTGGAATTACAGGCATAAGCCACTGTGCCTGGCCAATTTTTAAAATATGAGCATTTACTCACATAGAATCCTTGAATTATAAAGTTGGCACCACCTTAACAGATCATCTGAGGCCCACCAATATTGCTTTGGGGACTTTTGAGAAAAACACCATGCTCAGGCCTGACTCTAGGCAGACCGAATCTGAATCTCAAGGAATGTGACCAAGGGGGATTTCCACTTTTAAAGCTCCACAGCTGATTCCAACGTGCAGCCAGGATCAAGAAACAGCTTTAGTTTCACTCTTTCATTTTACAGATAAAGGTATAGAAGTTCAAACAGGTGAAGTGACCTGCCTAAGGTCACACTACCAGTAAGCAGTGCCTGACAACCAACTCCTCTGACTGCCAATGCCATGTTCTTTCCACTATGTTCTTTTTTTGTTTCTTCTTACAGAAAGAACTTAGGGTTTTACTGAACATTCAAGTTATGCGATTTACAACTGAGAGAGAAGAGCTAGAGTTCAGTAAGTATTGGTGGGGCATCTTCAGAGGGCTCAACTCAATTGTGGGTTTTCTGAAGACTACTATGCCCAGGGCATTGCTCCTGCCAAGTGTTACTGATGGCAGTCAAATGATGTTTTGCTAAAGGCAGTGACTAATACTGTATTCAGTGTTCATTAATCTTGTGTTGGGCAAGTCACTTGCTCCTGAATTAGTTTCACCTATGGTAGAAAACATTCATTGACAAATGTTCTCACTTTCAAGAATTAATTACATTAAAGCAAACAATAGTGGGGGATATCAGTGGTTCTTAATACTCGAGTTAGGTTGGGGGTTAGGGCGGGGAGTCACAGGTCCCATTGGAGAGCTAGTGAAAGCTACAGAGTTCCCCACAAAAAGACACATAAATCTTGCATGTAATTTCTGAGGATTCACCAACACCTCCCCCAGTCTGTCTAAACTCATACATACACTCCAGATTAAAATCTGAACGAGATGATTTTTGAAGCTCTCTTTTAGTGTTTCTCACAAAACACTGTGGTCCATGGACCACAGAATCAGAATCACTTGGGGTGTTTATTAAAGAAAAGAAGAGATTCATAAGACTGCCACAGACCTACTGTTTCAGAATCTCTGGGGAATGAGGTACAGGAATCTTTATGTTAAAAAAAAAAAAAAAAAAAAGCCAGATGGTTCTTTTGGAAACTAACACTTGAGAATCAGTGCTTTATTCTTACTTGAGATTTTTAAATGCTTTCATCTATCAAGTATAACAAACAGTATGCTTAGTATGAACTCATTACAGAATATTTGTGTGTATGTACATAGGAAAAACATCTGGAAGTATAGACGTGGATGTGTGTATGTATATGTGTAAATATATATATATAACAATGTTAATAGTGGGAATATAGATGATCTCTATTTTTCCCCTTTATCCTTCTGTTTTATTTCTCTCCCTTTTTCCCCTGTGTTTAAAAAAAGATGCTTCTTGTTTCTGAGCTTGATTTCCCCATCTGAGAACAGGGTGCTGGAAGTAGGTGAACTTCAAGATCATGTCCTGTTCCAATGGTTCGTGACTCTTTATACTACCCTCTAGGCTCCCTCGTCCATCTCACAGCATGAACTGCATAGGTAACAACAGTGTTTGGAGAATAAGCATGTATTATTTTTGTATGTATTACGTTTGAGATGCCTAGCAACCGTTTTTGCACCAGCAAAATTTTTCTCTTCTTTATCAAGGAGCCAAAACGGAAATAGTCTACTATCTACAGCCCTCAAAAGTTCCTCCTCTCTCTTTAGCCTTACAAAATGCCATCTGCCATGGGCATGGGCAAAGACTTAATAACTAAAACACCAAAAGCAATTGCAACAAAAGTCAAAATTGAGAAATGGGATCTAATTACAACAGCTTCCACACAGCAAAAGAAACTACCATCAGAGTGAACAGGCAACTTGCAGAATGGGAGAAAATTTTTGCAATCTACCCATCTGACAAAGGTCTAATATATGGAATCTACAAGGAACTTAAATTTTGAAGAAAAAAAAAATCAAAAAGTGGGCAAAGGATATGAACAGACACTTCTCAAAAGAAGACATTTATGCGGCCAACAAAAATTAAAAAAAGCTCATCATCACTGATCACTAGAGAAATACAAATCAAAACCGCAATGAGATACCATCTCACACCAGTCAGAATAGCGATTATAAAAAAGTCAGGAAACAATAGATGCTGGCGAGGCTGTGGAGAAATAGGAATGCTTTAATACTGCTGGAGAGAGTGTAAATCAGTTCAACCATTGTGGAAGACAGTGTAGTGATTCCTCAAGGATCTAGAACCAAAAATACCATTTGACATATGCACACGTATATTTATTGCAGCAGTATTTAGAATAGCAAAGACTTAGAACCAACCCAAATGCTCATGAATGATAGACTGGATAAAGAAAACATGGCACATATACAGCATGGAATACTATGCAGCCATAAAAAGGAATGAGATCATGTCCTTTGCAGGGACAGGGATGAAACTGGAAGCCATTATCCTCAGCAAACTAACACTGGAACAGAAAACCAAACACCAAATGTTCTCACTCATAGATGGGAGTTGAACAATGAGAACACATGGACACAGGGAGGGGAACAACACACACCGGGGCCTGAACAACACATACCGGGGCCTGTCAGGTGGTGAGGGCCAAGGGGAGGGAGAGCATTAAGACAAATATCTAATGCATGTGGGGCTTAAAACCTAGATGATGGGTTGATAGGTGCAGCAAACCACCATGGCACATGTATACATATGTAACAGACAGGGACATTCTGCACATGTATCCCGGAACTTAAAGTAAAATTTGTAACAATGAAAGAAAGAAAGAAAAAGAGAAAGAAAAAGAAAATGCCGTCCGCGCATATCTCTTAGGAGCATAGGAAGGGTTGTGAACCAAAAAGCCAGGGAGTGGTATCTCCGCCCACCTGCCTCCACATCACCACCCCTCTCGCCGCTTTCAAGCGCGGAGATTGGCTGTAAGCAAGAAAGAGCCCCGCCCCTAGTCTTATGACTCCCGCTGAAGCGCCGATTACTGGCTTTTGCAACGCTGTGGTCGGTGGTCACCCGTGCTCTTGACCCAGGTCTAGCGAGCCTTTTCCCTGGTGTTGCAGCTCTTGTTGTACGGCCGCCGCCGCTTGCTCTGCGGAATCATGGTGTGCTTCCGCCTCTTCCCGGTTCCGGGCTTAGGGCTCGTTCTGGTCTGCCTAGTCCTGGGTGAGTTGTCGGGCCCTCCCGATTAGTCTGTGCGCCTGGGCCTGGGGCGCCGGTTCTACAACCTGAAAGACTGGTCGGAGGGTTGAGGGGGTTGAGACGCTCAGCAGCTGACACTGGGCGGCGGCGGTTGGCCCGGGGAGGCGAGGGGTGACCTAGAGAAGGCTTGACCGAGGGATGGCGGGGAAGAAGGGCCCAGGAGAGTAAGAAGGGGCCGGTAACGGGGGTGGACGCCGAGGGAGTAGGCTGGGAGGGGTGACGCGTGGAGAGGGTCGGGGTGGAAAGAGTAACTTGGGGAAAACACTGACGAGTGAGCGTAGGAGGGTGGTACATGCAGATTTTGGGTGCCAGAGACAATTAGGAGAGTCCCGGTTTGTTGAGACCAGGAAAGAGTTTTGAAGATGGTGGAAAAACTGGGGCGAGATAGGAAATTTAGAAAGGAGATCATGCCTGCCTGGAGTAGCTTGGGGGAAGAACGTGGGTGGGGGACAGATAGGACAGTAGAGCCTGAGGGGCAGGGGCAGGGGCAGGGACAGGGTTGGGCGTTCGGTAGGTAGGAATTTGAGGTTGCGGAGAAAGGGTGATTCAAGAGATGAGGACTGATACTGGGTTTGAGTTTGGCAGTCACAGTTTTGAGGGGGAAGGAACCTAAGGTATCTGGGGAAATTTCCAGGAAAGAAAATTCGGACTCAACCTCTGGGGACTAAGGGGTTCGGTGGGAACTTTGATGGGGAGTGCATATCTACTTGGAGGTATTGAGGATGTCGATTTTCTCCCAATTTTGCTACTTCCTCCCAGCCATGCACTGGTAAAAAAAATCCCCAGACGTTTCAGTTGGGAGGGCCTCCCACATGTGAGGTTTTGCGGGTGGAGTATCTGAGTTTGGTAGACTACCTCTTTCCCTTCCTAGTCTCTTGTTTTTTTTTCTTCCCCATCCCACAACTATACTATTACTTCATTTTTGGGGGGTATAGGGAGCAGGTAGAAAACTTGCTAAGGATTGAGTTGTTACCAGGGCCTAAGAATGGCTAGATGGGACTCGTTGCAGTGGCTCAGGCCTGTAATCTCAGCACTTTCGGAGGCCGACGTTGGTGGATCACCTGAGGTCAGGAGTTCGAGACCAGCCTGGCCAACATGGTGAAACACCGTCTTTACTAAAAATACCAAATAGCTGGGTGTGGTGGTGGGTGCCTGTAATCCGAGCTACTTGGGAGCCTGAGGCAGGAGAATGGCTTGAACCCAGGAAGCAGAGGTTACAGTGAGCTGAGATCGTGCCATTACACTCCAGCCTGGGTGACAAGAGTGAAACTCTCTCTCAAAATAATAATAATAATAAAAGAATGGCTGGATGACTGTTTGCTGATTGTGTTGTACCTTAATAGATAATGGATCCCTAACAGCTTTCATGCCTAAAGCTGAACTTTGACCAGAGTGTCTCTTCCTGACCTGATTCATGCTGTGCTTGCTGCTGCCCACCTGCTCTTGCTATTTGTGACCTAATAAAATAATATAAGGAGCAGACCCAGATGAGAGTGGGGAGGAAATAGACATATTAGGGGTCTGAGAAAGCAGTGAGAGATACACATTTTGTAATCCATGTTTCAGTAGAATAAAATCAACACCCTGGAATCGTGATTCTCCACCAGGGGACATTTGTCAGTATCTGGACACATTTTTGGTTGTCACAACTGGGGGATTGCTTTTAGCATCTAGTGGGTAGAGGCCAAGGATGCTGCTAAACATCCTAACCAAGCACAGGGCAGGCCCTCACAACAAAGAATTATCTTTCTGAAAATGTCAATGGTGCCAAGGTTGAGAAACCCTGCTCAAAAACCATGGTATTGAAAGAGTTCCTGATTATCTAATTCACTGACTTGCAAGGACTTTTTCATAGGTCTATGAAATAAAAACTTCAGAATAATGTTACGAAGGTATTTGTCCTTTTTGGCTGGGCACAGTGGCTCATGCCTGTAATACCAGCACTTTGGGAGGCCAAGGCTGGTGGATCACCTGAGGTCAGGAGTTCAAGACCAGCCTGACCAACATGGTGACACCCAGTCTGTACTAAAAATACAAAAATTATATGGGCGTGGTGGCACATACCTTTAATCCCAGCTACTTGGGAGGCTGAGGCAGGAGAATCTCTTGAACCTGGGAGGCAGAGGTTGCAGTGAGTTGAGATCACGCCACTGCACTCCAGCTTGGGTAATGAGCAAAAGTCCGTCTCAAAAAGGAAAAAAAAAAGGAAGGTATTTGTCCTTTTCACTCTTGTCCTCTCACCAGTGTACAGCAGAGTTTTCCAGAGGCTGCACAACCTGTGATGTCCTCACCACTCTGACGTTCTTGTGTTTTATTCATTTCTCAGTTTTAATTTCTAATACTGTAATACCAATACCTATAACTCACATAAACCTCTCTGAGGTCCTCAGTGGATAAGAAAGTAAAAGGGTCCTGACACCAAAACGTTTGGGAATCCCTGATGCACTCCAGCTGTTCACATGGCGCAGCAAAGTCTTTCGTCCCACTTCTGAAAGGGGACCATGAGGCTTTACTTGAATACTTAATTGTAAGCCTCAACTGTACCTTGGAGCACTTACTGAGGGCGGACTGACCCTAAAAAAGGATTGTTTACAATGGAAAGTACCTTATCAGTGACTGGAACACATCTGACCAAGGCATCTGTTAATCAGTAGTTCCCTGCCAATTGAATCTGTGCACAAATACAACACTTATTGTTTAGAGAAAGTGAAAAAAATAATAGTTGTCCTACTTGTTGGCTTTCATATCATTAATTTTTTTTTAATTTTTTAATGAAAGCTTTTTTTTTGTTTTGTTTTTACAAAAGCAATGCTTACTTATTGCAGAAAATAAACATGCAAAAAGAAGCATGTTAAAAAATCAGCTCATCTGCTAGTTTGCCATTTATTGATCAGGACTAACTAGATTTATCCTCTTAGAAAATTTCCAAGATTGATTCCCTCCTCCTTCAAGTTCAGAGCAGGATTTGGAGGAATAAAAATTAATAATGTACCTCGATCTGATTTTTAAGAGGCTCTAGGATGAAATAGAAATCACTTTTCTATACAGCTGCTTTTTTTCTCTCAAAAATTTAGCAGTTGCTTGGTGGGTTTTACGCAAGTTACTTTTCTATATCAAAATAGATACCAAGGCTAGGTTTTTGAGAACTCAGTGAATATTTGTAAAGTACCTACTATGTAGCTAGAACTGTGCCTGGGTGCTGTAGATGGTGACAATGAAGGAGGATCTGTCCTGAATTTCTAGTCTTAATAGCACTAGTGCTCTAGCTGTGCCAGTTTGATTTCGTAACTTTATAACTCTATCCCAGCTTTACCTGTAACCTTTTAAAAACAGCACCTTTAGAGTAAGTACAGAAAAGGATTCTTAGAGGCTATATATTGGTCTTTGTCATAGAGATTAAATTATGCTGGTGTTTATTTGGATGAATTGTCACTGACCAGGCAACTTTCTGAAGAAAAGCTATATGATTTATAGGTGTTACAAAGTGGATAGTGGGTGAAAATCCTTTCTTTATATAATTGCCTAATTATGGTCCTTTTGTCACATCGTAGATTTCAGGATTCTTCTGTGGTTATTGATTCTTGTAATTAGCTTGACTTCTGGGTTTTTTGTTGTTGTTGTTGTTGTTGTTGTTGTTTGTTGTTAGGGTTCAGAATTTTTTTTTAGGTTTGACTCTTTTCTGGGTGGGAAAAGCGTCACAGAATTATTCTAGTGTACGTCACTGGTAGGAGCCTCCCCTTCCACATGTGTTTACTGAATGCCTATTGTGACCGAGCCACTATACTAGGTGAAAGGGACAGAGCAATGGATAAGACAGATGAGGTCCCTGCTCTCATAGAGCTTACATTTTAGTGGGAGAAGAAAGCTCAACAGATAAATGATCTCAGATAGTGATAAACACTATGAAGAGACTCGGCATGGTGGCTCATGCCTGTAATCCCAGCACTTTGGGAGGTCAAGGCAGGCAGATCTCCTGAGGTCAGGAGATCAGCCTAGTCAGCATGGTGAAACCCCATCTCTACTAAAAATACAAAAATTAGCTGGGTGTGGTGGCGGGCACGTGTAGTCCCAGCTGCTCGGGAGGCTGAGGCAGGAGAATTGCTTGAATCCAGGAGGTGGAGGTTGCAGTGAGCCAAGATCATGCCACTGCACTCCAGCCTGGGGCACAAGAGCAAAACACTGTCACAAAACAAAAGAAAACAAAATCACTATGAAGAAAATTATGCAGATGATGAGAAAGGAGAATGAATAGATGATAGGAATGGGTGATGGGGGATGATCCTTCTTTATAGTATGTGGTCAGAGGGCCTTCCATTATTGGGTGACATTTGGGCAGAGACCTGGGTGTTGGCAGGAGGCCAGCTATGTGACCATCTGAGGAAATAGGAATAAATCTTAACATTTGCAGAATCTTAGGTTGTTACTAACCTATTTTCCACTCTTTTTTTTTTTTTCTCCTGATTTTAGTCAAGTCTCTCCTATGGTAGCAGTCTCTAAGAGCAGTGACTATCTTATATACTGTTATTTCCCATTGACTACCTAGTATAGGGCCTGGCACATTATTAACCATTAGTAAATTTTTGTTGAGGATATTCATTGGTGGGCACTAGGGATATGGTGGTAAACTAGACTAATTTAGTCTCCTTTTTCTTCCATGAATTTTAAATGATGTTTTGCAAGAAGTTCTTTTGGATTGAAAGCTTCAAGATCAGTGTGAAGCAGTACAGATAATTATAAGTAATTTACTAAAGTATAATCCCATATAATAATGCTAATCTCTTACCTGTACTCCTTCAGATATACCTCCATAGTCTTGAAGGGGGTAATACCGAGAATTAGGAGGTCCTTGGTGAGGAGAGTTAGGTTTTCACAAAGAACTACTCTCTCTCCTTTTGGAGGTTATCTGAGAGAGAAAATAAGCACTAAGATTTTTCTATAGAGTTACCACATTTCATTTAACTGATAACTTTGATTTTGAGGTTCTGCCAAAATTATTCTAGCTATAATAGAGATACTGGAAAGGACAGACTTGTCATCAGTTCATTAGTCACTGATTATCGTATCTGATAGGGTTACAGATATTCAAATATGTCCCAAAAGAACAGTTTTCTTCCCCTATATCTTTGGGTAGATTTTGTCTATAACCAAGGATTATTTTGCAACACCGGAGCTGATTTAAATAACCCCTAATGCAGGAAGACTGATCTTTCTTCTATAGTTCAAAAGCATTCTGATCATAATTTCTTATTCAAGTGATCAGAGATCCCCTCAGATCCAAAAGTATACTTTATAAGTACTTGTTGGCATCCTGCTGTGCATTGTGAAAGAATTCTGGAGGTCTGCGAAACACTGCTCAACAATTAGGATTTTCTATTAGTTGAGTAGTGTTGACTCTTGTTTCCTTACCCGCTCTCTGACCTTAAAGAATTAAGTCATTTTATAGCTTAAAAATATATTTTTATTAACTTTTAATGCTCCTTTTCATGTGTTCAATGTTCTTAGCTTAAAATCGTATTACTTTTCTGTTTTAAGAAACTTACCCAAAAGCAAGGGTGTAAAGTAACTGAATGCAATGAGGATATCAATTATGAGGAATTAGAAGAAACAGTTAATCTGACTTAAACTTATAGGAAAACTATCACTGAACAGAAAAGAAAGATAAATTGGTATCTAACTTGCTTGGCAAATTTCTTTTAGCTCAGAAGGGTTTATATGCTTTCAAAGAACCTATTGGAGAAATATACACTATAATTCTTAATAAGGGTAACTTCCCCAAAGTCTCATAGCTAGAAAGTAGGACTGCCTGATTTGAATTCTAGCTCTTCAACTCCAGGAATGGGGACTCTTAATCATTTCATTATATAAACAATCCATCATATCTTGGATCATTGTTTGATTTTTTTAATTGGTTTTCTTTTATTGCTAGCATTATGTTCTTCCCGCACCCCTGATTTTGTATGTTTATATTTTTTCAGCTACACTTGGGGTCAAATACACTTACAAAAACCTAACCACTTTTTGCAGCATCTTACACTTCCGGAAGTAAGGTCTGTGTTCCCTCTCCTCCTCCTTCTCCTCCTCCGTGTGTGTGTGTGTGTGTGTGTGTGTGTGTGTGTGTGTGTGTGTGTTTGAGACAGGGTCTTATTCCATTGCTTCAGGATGGAGTGCAGTGGAGTGATCTTGGCTCACAGCAACCTCTGCCTCCTGGGCTCAAGCGATCCTCCACGTCAGCCTCCCGAGTAGCTGGGACCACAGGCACACACCACCACACCCGGCTATTTTTTTGTATTTTTAGTACAGATGGTGTCTTGCCAGGTTACCTAGGCTGGTCTTGAACTCTTGAGCTTAAGTGATCTGCCCCCCTTGGCCTCCCAAAGTGCTAGGATTATAGGTGTGAGCCACTGCCCCGATGACGTCTGCTTTCTAAAATAATCTACAGGCTGGGCGTCGTGGCTCATGCCTGTAATCCCAGCACTTTGGGAGGCCGAGGCAGGTGGATCACCTGAGCTGGGGAGTTTGAAACCAGTCTGACCAACATGGAGAAACCCTGTCTTTACTAAAAATACAAAATGAGCTGGGCATGGTGGCGCGTACCTGTAATCCCAGCTACTTGGGAGGCTGAGGCAGGATAATTGCTTGAACCTGGGAGGCGGAGGTTGCAGTGAGCCCGGATTGCGCCATTGCACTCCAGCCTGGGTGACAAGAGCAAAACTCTGTCTCAAAAAAAAAAAAAAAAAAAAAAAATCTACAAATGACCTTTCTGGAAACAGGATTGAGAGGAAATTTGACTTTCAGAATGTTGATTTTGAGGCATACCTTTTTCTTTTATTTAGAGAATAAACTCTTAGCTCTATAATTACTCACTAAAATGTATTCATCTATGGTTTTTTAATGTCATCAAGCCTTTTAAAAATTGGGTGTTCTAAAGTCAAACACAGCAATAAGGATGGAAATTGCTTGCTAGAGACTTTTTAACAAAGTATAAATATTTCAGCTGTAACTTATCTTTTGGGAAAAGCTCTGTTCCTAGCTTGAAATCCATGTCAAGATTTATTGAGGTGAAAACTGACATGGGGTTTGAGGGAATATCCGGAAGACTGATAGGTTCAGGATTTGGAAGAGCTAAAGGACTGGCCTCCCTGTAATTAGATAAAGCTATGTTTTGGGTCCCTATTGCAGTGTGTTTTCACCTTGATATAATCAATCAATATTCATTGAAAGTCTAATATGCATTCAACACTACTTGGAATGATAGGAGATAGAGGAAAAGTAATATGCATGGTGGCCCCTACCATGACACCTGTGATAGATGACATTCATATAAAAGACACACTGCTAGAGGTTGTAGCATAGATCAGATCATCTGATCAAGGGAGCATATTGGAATTCAGATGAGTGACAGAAATGTTATCTAAAGGGAATCTTGACTCTATCCATATATATCATTCATTCACAGACTTGGTACTTTTTTTTATTAGTAACAAATTACGTGCTGTATACTATAATTTACCTGGCACACCAGTTTGTTACGAAGTGACAGTTGAAAACTGCTGTGTTGGAGTTTATGACAGTAGGAGGGACAGGATTTACTGCCATAAAATAACTGAATAATTCACGATAATATGAAATATACTGAAATGGGATATGCATTATGACTGCTCCTTGAGGGCTTTTATAGTCGAGGAAAGCTTTGTGGAGAAAATGGCTACTGAAAAAACAGATAGCATATCAGCCTAGGTTCTTAACTGCAAGCAAGAGAAATAAAATCTGATTGATTTTAAGCAGAAAAGAATTTATTAAAAAGATACTGGGATATAATGTATACCCTTTGGTCCCACAGTTTTATTCCTAGATATACAGCCAACAGACACACATACTTGTGTTTACCAGTATGTGCAAGAATGTTCGCAGCCACGTTTGTAATAGAATCAAACTGGAAACTATATAAATGCCCATTAAAGGTAGCATAGATAAATTGTTCTTTGTTTTGTTTTGTTTGTTTTTGAGATGGAGTTTCACTCTTGTCGCCCAGGCTGGAGTGCAATGGCGCGATCTCAGCTCACCGCAACCTCCGCCTCCCAGGTTCAAGCGATTCTCCAGTCTCAGCCTCCTGAGTAACTGAGATGACAGGCATGTGCCACCACACCTAGCTAATTTTTATATTTTCAGTAGAGCCAAACCCATGCCATGGTGGCCAGGCTGGTCTCAAACTCCTGACCTCAAATGATCCGCACCAGCCTTGGCCTCCCAAAGTAATGGGATTACAGGCATGAGCCACAGCGCCTGGTCTGTAGTCACCTGATCATAGAAAGTTATACAGCAGTGACCACAGACTGCAATTATGCACCACATGGGTGAATCTCACAAAACCTAACATTGAGTGAAAGAAACCAGACACAAAAGATAGCGTCGTGAATGATTTTATTTATATCAAGTTTTTTTTTTTTTTTTTTTTTTTTTTTTTGAGACGGAGTTTTTGCTCTTGTTACCCAGGCTGGAGTGCAATGGCGCGTTCTCGGCTCACCGCAACCTCCGCCTCCTGGGTTCAGGCAATTCTCCTGCCTCAGCCTCCTGAGTAGCTGGGATTACAGGCACGAGCCACCATGCCCAGCTAATTTTTTGTATTTTTGGTAGAGACGAGGTTTCACCATGTTGACCAGGATGGTCTCGATCTCTCGACCTCGTGATCTACCCGCCTCGGCCTCCCAAAGTGCTGGGATTACAGGCTTGAGCCACCGCGCCCGGCTATTTATATCAAGTTGAAAAATGGATACAATTAATCTGTGTGTTAGAAATCAGGATAATGGTTACCCTTAGGAAGGAAACAGTAACTGGAAGGGGAAATAAGGAGTGCTTTGCAAGTATAGTTGACCCTTGAACAACACAAGTTTGAACTGTGTGGATCTACTTATACAGGGGTTTTCTTTCACCTCTCCCACCCTTGAGACAACAAGACCAACCCTGCCTCTTCATCTTCCTCCTTATGATTTTCTTTTCTTTTTTTTTTTTTTTGAGATAGAGTCTCTATCTGTTTCCCAGGCTGGAGTGCAGTAGTGTGATCTCAGCTCACTGCAACCTCCACCTCCTGGGTTCAAGGAATTCTCCTGCCTCAGCCTCCTGAGTAGCTGGGATTACAGGCACCCGCCACCACAACCAGCTAATTTTTTATATTTTTAGTAGAGACGGGGGATTCATTCTGTTGGCCAGGCTGGTCTTGAGTTCCTGACCTTGAGTGATCTGCTGCTTCAGCCTCCCAAAATGCTGGGTGTGAGCCACCGCGCCTGGCCCTCCTTATGATTTTCTTAACATTTTCTTTTCTCTAGCTTTATTGTCAGAACACGCAGTATGTAAAAATATATATATATATGTGTATATATATATATATATATATATGTGTATATATATATATATATATATATGTGTATATATATATATATATATATATGTGTATATATATATATATATATATATATATATAAAACATACAAAATGTGTGTTAATCGACTGTTTATGTTGTTGGTAATGCTTCTGGTCAACACTAGGATATTAGTAGTTAAGTTTCGGGGGAGTCAAAAATGCTATGCAGATTTTCAACTGTGTAGGGGGGTCAGGACCTGTTCTGGTAATGTTCTGTTTCTTGGTACAAGTGGGTTCGGTTTGTGAAAATCATTTGAGCTGTAGACTTAATGTTATATGCACTTTTCCCTTATATCCGTTATGCTGTGCCTGTTTCTATCCATATGTTACATATCAAAATATGTATTAAATGGGGTATATTAGGTAACTCAGAATTTCTGGTGCTCCTGGCTGTATATACCAAATCCTGATTCAGGATTCAACACCCCAGATCATGCTGCCGAACTGCACTACCACTGCCAAGTGTGAAATTGCAGTTTGCTCTGCCTCCCTTGCCTGGGAGCTTGATCCTGCTGCTGCTGCTCCACACCTGCCTCCCACCCTTTTCCCTTCCTGGCTCCATTTGCAGCCCTCCTTTCAAAGCGTGGGGTGGATACCTTTGTTAGGCAGAGCCTAGCACAAGTGGTCCTCCTTACTGCAAAGGAGTCTGGGAAAGCAAGTATCCAGTGTTTTCAGCTTTTATAGTGGGTGGTGATTTTTGCCAGAAAGGGGACAAGGAGTGTTCAGATTTTGGGCAACCAAACAGAGAGGAAAATCTATCTTTGAGGTGAGCATTTAGGCCAATAGAAGAAAGTACACTTCAAGTATTAGGAACAATAGAAGCCCAGGGTAGAGGCTGAATAGAGGATGGCATTTGAGCCCAGTGGAAACAAGTTTAACGGGATTGAAGGATGTGCTCTGGGAAAATAGTTTGAGAAAAGTTGAGGGAATAGGATGGGACAAGATTAAAGATTACTTTGGAAGTCAGGGAGAGGAATTTAAATTTCATTTGGGAATTTTGGAGCTAATAAAAAGTTTTTGAACAAGAACATGTCCTAAAAGGAAATGGTACTTAAGGATTATTAATCTGGCAGCACTTTTAGGGGTATCTAGGAGTTGTCTGTCAGAATTCAGGAGTGGGGTGTAGAGATAAAAGGCAAAGATTGGATTTAAGAGAAGATTTGAAGGAAAAAAATCAATAGGACTTCTTGAAGAGAAAGAAGTAGAGGCTGTTTCTGAAACCTAGCTTGAGTGACTAGTCCCACTCTTCATTTAGAGCCAGCGAGGCTGAGGAGGGCCCAGTTTGGAGGAAGTAGAAGAATAAATTTTAGTTTGGGAATTGCTGAGTTTGAGGTGAGAGATACTGAGTAGAAGTGGTCCCTGTGCAGTTAGAGTTGGGGACCAAGAAGTGGAAAGAATTGCACTCCCAGGCAGAAAGGCCGTGAAGGGAATGGAACAGAGTATGCTAGAACCCTCAGGGTATTTCTTATCTCTTGTTTATGGGCCACCAGGTGTGCTATCTTGATTTGGATTTTAAATGATAAGTTTGAATCCCAACCTATACCTTCTGCTTCATAAAACGGGTCAGTTCTCACACCCCAGGACACATTGATACTATTACTGTTTTCCATGGTCTTCTTCCTGTTATTCTAATATCTTTGGAAAGAAAATGATTAATGTATGTGAGGCTTTTCTTGGTTATTTTCACTAGTTTTGAATGCTTTGAATACAAAGAGAATAGTATACTAAAGCTAGAGACATTAAACAAGACTGAGAAAGACTGCATAGAAAAAGCAAACCTCCAGTTCATTAAAATTGTGTTGGAGTTCTTGGCTCCACGGCAGAGTAGCCTTGGATCAGTAAGTATGACAGCTCCCTTCCGTGTTGGACTTAGAAAAGAATGATCATAAAACCTACTTAGGCCTCACAAAGTCTTTTTGAGTCTTAGCCAATGCATTTAGTCACTGTCAGTAACCACAAGCTTTAGTATAATATCCTGGCTTTCAAAGCAGCCAGGACTCCAGAGCATGACGATAGGCTCTTGTATGCAACTTGAAAGCTGTTGCTGAGGCATGCCTTCTTGATATTCATCTAAAAATAGTTTAATGTATTTTAATAGCAAACTTACAGGAACAGCATAGAAGACAGACAACATTAAAAACATGCACTTGCATGTAGGGTAACTCAATTAGAAAAGTAGAGTGAATAGATGGAATCTACTTTATGATAAAAATGCTACAAACACCATTTAGTTGCCATCAATAAGAAACTCACTTGTTTTTAAAAAAAATCCAAATGCTGATATTGTACAGAAAAATTTAATAGGTTTATTTATGCTTATTATAAAGTTGAACTGCTGAAACTTGTTCACTGAAACATTTTAACATGCATTAATGCTTTACGTCTCTGCATTTATATTAAAAATTCACACACAAATAAAAATGGAAAAACTGCTGATACCTGACTTCTGTATCCTAGTTTTCCACTCGCAATCATATTCTTAGGTACCTTTTGACCCCATAGGAAAAAAGTATCTGATGTTCATAACTACCAGTAACAGGAAGAAGAGAATTTTTTTTTTTTTTTTTTAGAATGAAATGTTTCCCATCATAGTGAATTCTTTTTTTTTTTTTGAGACAGTTTCGCTCTTGTTACCCAGGCTGGAGTGCAATGGTGCGATCTCGGCTCACCGCAACCTCCGCCTCCTGGGTTCAGGCAATTCTCCTGCCTCAGCCTCCTGAGTAGCTGGGATTACAGGCACGCGCCACCATGCCCAGCTAATTTTTTGTATTTTTAGTAGAGACGGGGTTTCACCATGTTGACCAGGATGGTCTCGATCTTTTGACCTTGTGATCCACCCGCCTCGGCCTCCCAAAGTGCTGGGATTACAGGCTTGAGCCACTGCGCCCGGCCGCCATAGTGGATTCTTAAGCACGTTCTCCATGTATGCAGCGTGCTAGCTGAATGTCTTTTGGCGTAATTGTTACACATTTGGCATGGATAGCACAAAGGTTGGTGTCTTTGAAAGGCCAATCAGATAGGCCTCACTTGCCTTCTGCAAAGCACCAACAGCTGCGCTCTGGAAGCACAGATGTGTATTAAAGTCCTGAGCAATTTCTCGCACCAGACGCTGGAAGGGAAGTTTGCAAATCAGAAGTTCAGTGGACTTCTGATAACGTCTAATTTCACGGAGTGCCACAGTACCAGGCCTGTAACTATGAGGTTTCTTCACCCTGCAGTAGAAGGCATACTCTTGTGAGTGGCTTTTGTAGCCAGTTGCTTCCTGGGTGCTTTACCACTGGTCGATTTGCTGGCAGTCTGCTTTGTACGAGCCATGGTATTGGGACCTCCTGACTTAACCTTCTTCAGCTGGAGCTCAGCAAGCGAGAGGCAGTGCTGGCGTTGGACAGCAACAACCAATAATTCATGTTTTTCTTATGGATTTAACAGCCCTTTGTAACTCTGCTTCTTTGGTTACATGATACTCAGAGTATCTGATCACATCAGAATAAAATCATTTGGGAAGACATCCATGTGTCATAGGTTATATAGATTGCAACAGGATTTAAAGCAACTAGATGATAGCATATCAGATCTATCATTATTTTTGCAGAGAATGTTTCACCAGCTGGTTTGAAAGAAGTTTTACACCCCTACCAGGCTTCCTCTTACCTCATTTACCTCAAAAATCACAAGTCCTAATAGGCAAACTGTAATTGTCTAAAACAAAACTAGTAAGGTGTAAATGCATGTGGAAATGATGATTTGAAGGCAGAAAGCAATTAAATGTCACCAGTGTAAGTCATTACCTAGGCATCCTAGGTCTAGTAACCATTCTTTTGGTAAGGGATAATGCCAACTTTATCAACAGGATTCTGTTAAAAAGAAAAAGAAAAACGATCAGCAGGCTATACACACACACACACAAACACACACACATGCACACACACACATATATATGTATATATGTATAGATATAAAATGCTTTGGTTTCATTTTAGGGCTGGTTGAACTTCAGAGGTGGATAGAGCTTGTTTTTATTTTATATATTCTTTTGTAGTACAATTTTAAAGTCTTATTTTTTAAAAATAAATCCAGGAGCCTTGCGGTCTTATGCATTGGAACTTACTCTGCAAGATTCAGAAAAAGCCACTTGCCTTTATGCAAAATGGCAGATGACTTTCAGAGTACGCTATGAAACTACAAACAAAACTTATGTAAGTAAATATTTTAATTTTTCTTTGAGTTTTATAGTAGGAATTTAAATTGACTTTTTTATCCTTTAGATACATGTATAAAAATGAAATTCCATGTTGACTGACTTAACGATTAAACTCTGGGATTTTTGTAGCATACACCCTTAGAAGTTATTCTGCTTAGTGTTAGAATGAATATTTCTTCTGATTCATTGGTTCTTGGGAGTTTTTGTCGGAGTTGGTTAAGGGCAAATCATCTGAAGACTATATGGTGTTCAGGTCTAACTATTTCTGTAAAGTGTTTAAAGTGTGCTAGCACCAAAGCTTGCCCTTTTATAAAATAGCTTCCCCTCTGGGTGTGGTAGCTTACGCCTGTGATCCCAGCATTTTGGAAGGCCAAAGCAGGAGAACTGCATGAGCCCAGCCCGGGCAACATAGTAAGACCTCATCTTTACAAAAAATTTTAAAATTTGCCAGGCATGGTAGCACAGACATGTAGTTCCAGCCACTCATTGGGCTGAGGCGGGGGGATTGCTTGAGCCTAGGAAGTCATGTCTGTAGTGAGCCATGATTGTGCTACTGCACTCCAGCCTGGGCAACAGAGCAAGACTCTACAATATCTCCAAAAAAGAAAAAAGAAAATCGCTTACTTAGGTTGGTGCAAAAGTAATTGCGGTTTGTGCCATTAAAGAAACAAAGTACAATTACTTTTGTACCAACCTAAGTAAGCGATTTTTTTTTTTTTGGCACAAACCACAGTTACTTTTGCGCCAACCTAATACTAAAATCTCCCCCTTTTTGGAATCTTTTCTTTTTTTTGAGATGGAGGCTCACTCTGTCGCCCAGAGTGGAGTGCAGTGGCATGATCTCGGCTCACTGCAACCTCCGTCTCCCAGGTACAAGCAATTCTCCTGCCCCAGCCTCCCGAGTAGCTGGGATTACAGACGTGCACCACCATGCCCAGCTAATTTTGTGTATTTTTAGTAGAGACGGGGTTTCACCATGCTGGCCAAGCTGGTCGCAAATTCTTGATCTCATGATCTGCTCGCATTAGCCTCCCAAAGTGCTGGCATTATAGGTGTGAGCCACTATGCCTGGCTGGCGTCTCTTCTTAATCCCTTTGCCTTCTTATTTTCTTTTTGTTAAGGTCCTGAATACTTACAACCTAATTTATTTTTATTTTTATTTTTATTTTTGAGATGGAGTTTCGCTCTTGTTACCCAGGCTGGAATGCAATGGCACGCGATCTTGGCTCACCGCAACCTCCACCTCCCAGGTTCAGGCAATTCTCCTGCCTCAGCCTCCTGAGTAGCTGGGATTACAGACACGCGCCACCATGCTCAGCTAATTTTTTGTATTTTTAGTAGAGACGGGGTTTCACCATGTACAACCTAATTTAAAAAAAAATCAGTTTAAGAACAGCAGTTCAAGCCAGCTTTCCTTTTCTTTGTAGACATACATGGATTTGTCCAGAGGAATGGTATGTACCTGAAGAATCAGGGACTGGTTTACACAGCAAACCAGGCAAAGGGCAACCTGGCCACGGAGACTGTATGATTTAGGCTGAAGTGGCATTCCCTGCATAAATGCTTGGTGCTCCTTGCTGCCTGTTTGTTTCTGACCCCCAAACTTCTATTTCTTTTAGAAAACCCAAAACATTTCAGACCTTGGTGCTGTGACATATAATGGAAGCATATGTGGAGACGATCAGAGTGGTCCCAAAATAGCTGTGCAGTTTAGATCTGGTTTTTCCTGGATTGCGAATTTTACCAAGGCGGCATCTACTTATTCAATTGACAGCATCTCATTTTCCTACAACACTAGTGATAACATAACATTTCCTGATGCTAAAGATAAAGGTAACCTTAAGAATGGATTTGTACTATGTTCTCTTGCTTTTTATTAATGATAAAAGTGTAAACAATTTAAAAATTGTTATGAATGTCTGTCTTCCTAACTAGAATGGAAACTTCATGTCTTTATACACCTCCCACTGACCCCATGCAGAGCACATATGACGCCATCCAACACAGTGATGATATTTCCTGTCATTGCTTGAGTGCCTTACTGTGTACTAGACATTACCCTAATAGTGTTACCTGCAGCATCTCACTTAATCCTTTTTTTTTTTTTTTTGAGACGGAGTCTCGCTGTCACCAGGCCGGACTGCAGTGGCGTGATCTCAGCTCACTGCAACCTCCACCCCTCAGGTTCAAGCGATTCTCCTGCCTCAGCCTCCCAAGTAGCTGGGACTACAGGCGTGCGCCACCATACCCAGCCAATTTTTGTATTTTTAGTAGAGATGGGGTTTCACCATGTTGTCCAGGCTGGTCTCAAACTCCTGAAGTGATCCACCCACCTTGGCCTCCCAAAATGCTGAGATTACAGGTGTGAGCCACCACACCCGGCCCTCACTTAATCCTTAACAGCAACCCTGGAAAGTAGACGTTGCTTCATTTTTACAGGTAAAGGAAATGATAGGATTAAATGACTTTTCTAAACATCACAGTCTAGTAAGCAGGTGAGCTGGTGTTTGAAGTAGTCTATTGACCTGCAGAATTCATATATTTAACTATTATTTTATTCAATAGTAGGCACTAAGCAAAGTTTTGATGAATGAGAAAATGTTTTACTAATAGTTACTTTATTTTCGAGACTGGGGGGGTCTCACTATGTTGACTAGACTGGTTTCGAACTCCTGGATTCAAGCGATCCTCGTGCCTCACAGCCTCCTGAATAGCTGGGACTATAGGCATGCACCACTGCACCTGGCTACTAATAGCTATTTTAAATGTGTACAAGTTAAGTAACCTGAAACTAGGAGAAATGCCTCCTGTTCAAATGTTTTTCTCATTTAGGTTGGATTTTGATTGAAAAGTAAATTATCAGTTAAAGGTATAGTAGTAGTCCCTCATTACACTCAGGGGGTATCATTCTAAGACCCCCAGTAGATGCCTAAAACTGCAGTTAATACTGACCCTATACAGTAAATACCATGGTTTTCTTTTTTTTTTTTCTTTCTTTTTTTTTTTTTTGAGATGGAGTCTTGCTCTTGTTGCCTAGGCTGGAGTGCAGTGGCATGATCTTGGCTCACCACAACCTCTGCCTCCTGGGTTCAAGCAATTCTCCTGCCTCAGCCTCCTGAGTAGCTGGGATTATAGGCACGCACCACCACACCCAGCTAATTTTGTATTTTAGTAGAGACGAGTTTTCTCCATGTTGGTCAGGCTGGTCTCTAACTCCTGACCTCAGGTGATCCACCCACCTCGGCCTCCCAAAGTGCTGGGATTACAGGTGTGAACCACTGCACCTGACTATATTATGTTTTTTTTTTTTTTTTTTTTTTTTTTTTTTATCTGATTACTGAGATGGCTACCAAGTGACTAATAGCTACAATGTGGATATACTGGGCAAAGGGATGATTCATGTTCCTGATTGGGCAAAGCAAGACAGCAAGAGATTTCAACATGCTACTCAGAACGGCATACATTTTAAAACTTATGAATTGATTATTTTTGGAATTTTCCACTGAATATTTTCAAAGCTCAATTGACCATTGGTAACTGAAACCAGGGAAAGCAAAAACCATGGATAAGGGGAGACTAAAGTCAACATTTGCTGTTAGTTTAAGACAATTTCGGGTCAAAATGAACTTGGGAAGGCGTCGGCAACTAGGCTATTCTAGTAATTCCCAGAAGTGAAATGCATGTTAAAATATTTTGAAGATATAGAGTGTACAGATTTTAATTTTTTTTTTTTTTTTTTTTTTTGAAATGGAGTCTTGTTCTGTCACCCAGGCTGGAGTGCAGTGGCCTGATCTTAGCTCACTGCAACCTCCGCCTCCCGGGTTCAAGCAAATCTCCTGCCTCAGGCTCCCGAGTAACTGGGATTACAGGTACATGCCACCGTGCCTGGCTAATCTTTGTATTTTTAGTAGAGACGGGGTTTCACCGTGTTGGCCAGGATGGTCTCAAACTCCTGAGTTCAGATGATCCTCCCACCTCGGCCTCCCAAAATGTTGGGATTACAGGCGTGAGCTACCACACCCAGTCGAGATTTTAATTTTGTTAGGGATATAATTCTCTTCTTTCTCCCAGCCCCTCCACTCACTGAGATTGAGTTAATGTGGTATTTGTAGTAACTTAACTCTTCTCACAGACAGTGTTTCATTCTGACCCTAGAAACACAGGTAGATGAGCTTTAGTTGCCTAGACCTGGGGATTAATAACTCATTTGGACTTAGGGATCTCAAAAGATCATATTCAAAAGAACCAGAAGTAAATAAGCTCATGTAAGACTTGGGAGGTGTTGCAGAATGAGACTTGGAAATCAAATCCTAGTGTTCTTTTTATTAATCTCCTAGTTTGAGAGTATAACTAAAACAAATGGTTATTGGCTATCTTATCGGTTTATCTTTGTGCCCTGATTTGCCTTTCAGAGCTAGTATAAGATTTGCCCCTCACTTTCAAATAGCTTAAGAATGAGCTGGGGAGACAAAGCTAAATGTGATTCCCAAGTTACATGGAAAAATTGGAAAACACTGAGCTCAGTCTGACTCTGTTGTTGTTTGCATTTTTGTTTGGAGGAATACAGGGTTCATAAATCTTTTCTGACAGTGTGAGGAAACCTTTAGACTCTCTCTCAAAAAAGAAAAAGTACACAGTAAACTCTGAATATGGAACATAGTCCCTGAGCCCAAATGTGGATCCCTGTGGTTAAGAGTGCCTGATTTAGGTTGGGCACAGTGCCTCATGCCTGTAATCCCAGCACTTTGGGCGGCCAAGGCAGGCTGATCGCTTGAGCCAGGGAGTTCAAGACTAACCTGGGCAACATAGTAAGACTTCGTCTCTACAAACAAAACAAAACTGGGTGGGGTGGTGTGTGCCTGTGGTCCTAGCTACCTGGGTGTCTGGGGTGGAGGATTGCTTGAACCCAGGAGGTTGAGGCTCCAATGAGCTATGATTGCGCCACTGCACTCAGCCTGGGTGACACACAGAGAAAGAGAGAGAGAGACCCTGTTTAAAAAAAAAAAAAAAAAAAAAAAAGACTGGCTGATTTAAAAGTGTTCCCACAAGTGGTCCTAATTAGGAGGAGTGATAAAGGAAGACTCAGTGTGTGTTAGAGTAGTGAGAAAGCATGGTAGAGAAGTAGAACCTGAGCTGCAACTCAGCTAATGGTACAATTTAAGTAAGCAGTGGATTTTGAGCAGGATGTTTCCAGCAAGGGGAAGCATAGCATATGCAGCAGTAATTGGAGAACTGCCTGATTAAAACAGAGGCTGTGTGTGTAGCAGAAGAAAAATAAAGTTGGCTAAGGGCAGTGGGCCTAAATTATAGGGGGCCTTGGAAGCCAAGGAGAGATATTTAGCTTGATGGGGTAGGCACTGGGGAACCATTTTAGGTTTTAAAGCAGGAGAATGATATAACAAAGCAGAGACAGTAGCTTATAAAGAAATTCTTCAGGATTAGTTGAGAAGTGAGGAGACTGCAGGCAGAGATGCCAGCTTAAGAGACTTAAAATAATCAAGGGCCGATGTAACAAAAAACTGACCACAGGGGCAGCAGTTGTTAGCAGTTATTAGGAGGGGTTTAATCTGACATACTTGGATAGAAAAACTATGGACCCTGAAATGTTAACACTTCTCTCTCTCCCCTTTTATTTAAAACAAAGATAGGATTACTTTTTAAATTATTGCTTTCTATATAATAAGATATTTGAAACTATTTGGAACGTTAAATGACTTCCTGAAATGGACTGTTGATAGTTGTTTTTGATACAGTTCAGTGTTTCAAGAATACTAATTTATGGCCAGGTGCAGTGGCTCACGCCTGCAGTCCCAGCACTTTGGGATTTTAAGGCGGATGGATCATTCGATGTCAGGAGTTCGAGACCAGCCTGGCCAACATGGTGAAACCCTGTCTCTACTAAAAACACAAAAATTAGCTGGGCAGTAGTGGTGTGTGCCTGTAATCCCAGCTACTCGGGAGGCTGAGGCAGGAGAATCGCTTGAACCTGGGAGGTGGAGGTTGCAGTGAGTTGAGATGACAGCACTGCACTGTAGCATGGGCAACAGAGTGAAACCTTGTCCCACGCCCCCACCCCCCCAAAAAATACTAATTTAGGCCGGGGCAGTGGCTCACGCCTATAACCTCAACACTTTGGAAGCCCAGGCCGATTGCTTGAGCTCAGGAGTATGAGACCAGCCTGGGCAACATAGTGACACTCATTTCAAAAAATAAAAAACTACTAATTTATTTTTAGGCATCTGATAATTTGGTAACATTGAAGCTGCTTTTTTCTTTTTTAAAAATTTTGCATGATTAAAATAGAGAAATGAACTGGCTGGGTGCGATGGCTCATGCCTGTAATCTCAGCACTTTGGGAGGCTGAGGCAACTGGGTCACCTGAGGTCAGAAGTTTGAGACCAACATGGTGAAACCCCATCGCTACTAAAAATAAGAAAATTAGCCAGGCATGGTGGTGTGTGCCTGTAATCTCAGCTACCGGGTGGCTGAGGCATGAGAACCATTTGAACCTAGGAGGTCGAGGTTGCAGTGAGCTCATATCATGCCATTGTACTCCAGCTTGGGACACAGAGCAAGAGTCCATCTAAAAAAAAATTATATATATGTAAATTATATATATATATATAATAAGGGTCTTTTAAAAGGCCCTACCTGTGTGTGTGTGTGTGTGTGCGTGTGTGTGTGTATACACACACATATATAAAGATTATATATATGTACAGAGAATAATATAGCAGACCTATATGTACCTGTTATATAGAATTAATAAGTGCTGTTTTTTTTAATGTTTGTGTCACTTTTTGATTAAAAAGATAAAACGTTGAAGATACACTTGATATTTCTTTTGTCTCCATTCCCCAGACCCATTTTCCTCCTTGCCTGCCTCCAAACACTCTTACAAATTTGGGGTATAACCTTCCTATCTTTATGTTTGTTTTTTACTACATAAGTACATGTTCATAAGCAATACACAGTTTTTAAAAGCTATTCGTAGTATAACTCCAATATATCTGCAAGTTGTTTTTTCCCTCATTTGTGTTTGAAGTCTGTCTATATACAGCCAGTTCACGTATCTATTCATTTTTGTTAACGGTGAGAAGCAGTTCTGGGAAAAATGTTCTAGTTCATTGGTTTTTTAAAAAAAATTCCTATGGCCATTAGGGGGTGCCAAGGCAGCATTATATGGCTGCTTGCTACATGATGGAGAGGCACAGAAGGCGGCCTGTATTAAGGACCTTGGATAGTTTCCTTTCTTGCTACTTTTCCAAATGAAGCCAAACCACTTGGGTGATCATCTCATTTGAAGTTTCAGTATAGGGAGGCTAATAAAAACTATACGAAATGGCTGTAACTTACTGCTTTCATATTCTGAAAATTCCCTGAAATGGGATCATCTTTAAATTTCATCCAGGAAGAGGTTCTATAAGCTCATTGGAGTTAATATAACTTACTTGGGAACAGTAGCATAAAAATAAGGAATTACTATACAAATCCATGATTAATCCATCTCTCTTGTTTCCTTCCTTTTTTTTTTTTTTTTTTTTGGAAACAGAGTTCCACTCTTGTTGCCCAGGCTGGAGTGCAATGGCATGATCTCAGCTCACTGCAACCTCTGCCTCCTGGGTTCAAGCAATTCTCCTGCCTCAACCTCCCAAGTATCTGAGATTACAGGCGTATGCCACCACACCTGGATAATTTTATATTTTTAGTAGAGATGGGGTTTCTCCACGTTGGTCAGGCTGGTCTTGAACTCCTGACTTTAGGTGATCCTCCCGCCTCGGCCTCCCAAAGTGCTGGGATTACAGGCATGAGCCACTGCGCCCGGCTTCTTGCTTCCTTAGTTACAGTCTTTCAGTCCTGTTGATTGTACCATAGATAGGTGTTTTCAGTTTGGCTTCTTTGTGCTCTTTCTACTGCCTCACACCATTGTTTAGGCAGCCCTCCCTTACCCTTCACCTTAACCATTACCCTTCTTGTTTCCCTCTTAAGTGGCTTGCCTGAAAACGTTTCCTTCCTGCCTATCCCCTACAGATTTGCTATCTTTCTTAAAATAAATTATATATGTGTTATTTCCTGCTTTAAAACTGAAGCTAGCCCTCTACTGCTAAAAAGAAAAGCCCAAACTGGCCTCAGATCATAGAAGATGCTTCAAAGTATGATCACCTGCAACTTATCTTCTTTCCTTTCTAACCCCTATTTTTTTCTTTCTTTTTATTTCTCTTGAGACAGAATTTTGCTCTTGTCATTTCTTTCTTTCTTTCTTTTTTTTTTTTTTCTTGAGACAGAGTTTTGCTTCCAGGCTGGAGTGCAATGGGCAATCTCGGCTCACTGCAGCCTCCGTCTCCTGGGTTCAAGCAATTCTCTTGCCTTAGCCTCCCGAATAATTGGGATTACAGGTGTCCACCACCACGCCCAGCTAATTTTTGTCTTTTTAGTAGAGACGAGGTTTCACTATGTTGGCCAGGCTGGTCTCAAACTCCTGGCCTCAGGTGATCTACCCACCTCGGCCTCCCAAAGTGCTGGGATTATAGGCGTGGGCCACTGTGCCTAGCCCCTAACCCCCGTTTCTTCTTTCCCCTTACTCCTTATGTTTTAGCCACAGTGAGCTGGTCATGCCCTTGAGCATGCTATACCCTTTATTACTTTGGGCCTGGGGTGGGGCAGGCAGAGAGAAGAAGAAAGCCTATACAAATATATTTATATTATCCCTTTTCTCCTACCTTCTTGGAAACAGCCATTGTTAATCTTGTTTTATAGGAATGCATACTGTTCATCACCCTCTAGCCATCAAAATTCCATTGAATGAGCTTTTTAGATGCAATAGTTTATCAACTTTGGAAAATAATGATGTTGTCCAGCAGTACTGGGATGTTCATGTACAAGCTTTTGTCCAAAATGGCACAGTGAGCAAAAATGGTGAGTACTTGAAGTATGTATTTCTATGCTTGGATCCTAATTTAATAGTAGAATATACCAGGTAGCTTTCATTGAAGTTGTTATCTGAAAGCATTTATATGTTAAGGTTTATTGATAGCTTCTACTAGGCTATAAAGTTTTTGTAAATAATAGCAATTCTTATTCTTGTAGAAATTACAATTTCAAATCTTTGGTGTACATGTTGTGGAGTGATCTTTTAAAAGGCCCTGCATATACTGTTCTCAGCTGGTAAAACCTAATCATTGTTTCAACAGATCTCAGATAGCTTGATTATCAACTTTTTAGCAGTTCTAAGACCAAAGCTTAGAAATCAGATTCATGTTCTAATCTTGAATTTTTAAAGTTGATTTTATAATTTTTACATAGCTTTATGGAAAGGTAATAATTTCTGATTTACCAGTTCTGGAAAACGACTAACACTTCCTAAAAAGAGGTTGAAATGTTTATGATTTGCCATAGGGCTAATGCAGATAAATGGTTCATTTGTATTTAAGTCCTTTGATGATTTCTAAGCTTTTTTCTAGTAAACAGTATCCTTCCTTGTGGTGGTTGTATGTAGGAATAAAGAACCAAAAAATTCAAGACTTATATCTCTGAATTTTGTATCAGAGGCAGGCAGAGTTCTTTGGAAATGAAAAGATTTAAGGGTCTGAAAAAGACGAGTATGTGGCCATGTGTGAGTAGGTAAAACATATGGCTGTGTCCTGAGTTTGCCTGCTGTGTCCTAACTCAGGTAGATTGTCTGTATATGAAGCAGCAGTTTAGGAACTTCTGCCTAATTTAGTTTCAAATATCCTAACAAGATATTCTCTTCCCCTAATCCAACCCTTTTGTACTTCTATTATGAGAATTTTTTCGTTTTGTTTTCCCTGGCCTTATGAATTAAGAACAAGTCCACTTTCGTTTCTTTTGTCCCTTTTTGCTTCTTTTAGAGTTCCTGTGTGATAAAGACAAAACTTCAACAGTGGTACCCACCATACACACCACTGTGCCGTCTCCTACTACAACACCTACTCCAAAGGAAAAACCGGAAGCTGGAACTTATTCAGTTAATAATGGCAATGGTACTTGTCTGCTGGCTACCATGGGGCTGCAGCTGAACATCACTCAGGATAAGGTATAGGTGTCCACTTTTGTCAATACATCCTTTTTGTATTTCATTTCAAATATTGTATATCGTACCTGCAGCCCAAGGGTAGTGTTACTAGAATGATTCCGTTTTTTTTTTTTTTTTTTGGTTCTTTTTTGGTTTTTATTTTTGAGATGGAGTCTCATACTGTCACCCAGACTGGAGTGCAGTGGCATGATCTTGGCTCACTGCAACCTCCGCCTCCAGGGTTTAAGTGATTCTCCTGCTTCAGCTTCCTGAGTAGCTGGGTTTACAGGTGTGCACCGCCATGCACAGCTAATTTTTTGTGTTTTTAGTAGAGATAGGTTTTCACCATGTTGGCCAGGCTGGTCTTGAACTCCTGACCTCAAGTGATCTGCATGCCTTGGCCTCCCAAAGTGCTGGGATTACAGGTATGAACCACCGTGCTGGCCCGATTCAGTTTTTTTTTTTTTTTTTTTTTTGAGATGTAGTCTTGAACTGTTGCCTGGGTAGGAGTGCAGTGGCGCAATCTTGGCTTACCGCAACCTCTGCCTCCTAATTCAAGCAATTCTCCTGCCTCAGCCTTCCGAGTATTTGGAATTACAGGCGTGTGCCACCATGCCTGGCTATTTTTTTGTATTTTTAGTAGAGATAGGGTTTCACTATGTTGGCCAGACTGGTCTCGAACTCCTGACCTCGTAATCTGCCTGCCTCAGCCTCCCACAGTGCTGGGATAACAGGTGTGAGCCACCAATTCAGTTTTTTTTTTTTTTTTTGAGACGGAGTTTCACTCTTGTTACTCAGACTGGAGTGCAATGGCGCGATCTCGGCTCACCGCAACCTCCGCCTCCAGGGCTCAGGCAATTCTCCTGCCTCAGCCTCCTGAGTAGCTGGGATTACAGGCACGAGCCACCATGCCCAGCTAGTTTTTTGTATTTTTAGTAGAGACGGGGTTTCACCATGTTGGCCAGGACGGTCTCCATCTCTTGACCTTGTGATCCACCCGCCTCGGCCTCCCGAAGTGCTGGGATTACAGGCTTGAGCCACCGCGCCCGGCTCCAATTCAGTTTTAAATGGAGATTTCATGTTAGCTTGTCAAGCCTGATTAGGAGTTAGGAGTTACTATAACCATGAAGTGTTAATGTCACTTTCAGGTTGTCTTGGCTAGCAGAAAACCTAGCAGTTTAAAGTACTCTTTGGGATTTAGATTCTGTTTACCATCAGTGGATCAGAGTACAAACAGTTGGCCTTTATTTCAGTCAGTTTAAAATATAACTTCTTCAAACTTTGATCTGAAATGCACTGTAGGTTGGCATACAGGAATGGCACAGCTGTCCATTTCTCCAGCTATTTGATGACTCGGATCATGTAGATGTGTTCAAGTACATGATCGCACTGAGGGCATAGAGGGAGTGCCAGGGAACATCCGATTTCCAGGATCCTGTGACTTAAACAAGCGAGACAGATGGCTCTTGTGCTCCATAAAAATGTGTGTTTTCATTTGGCTCATTACTGTAGAAGCTTCCCTCTTGATTTTTTTTTTAAGTTATCTGAGTCATAGCTTGAGGGCCCATGCCAACTTTGTTTGAAAGTTAAGACACCATGAATTTAAGTATCCAGACAAAAGATTTTTTGTTCCACGCTGAAGTTGGTTTTGTTAGAGTATAAGGCTTTGCTGGCCACTTTGATAGCTAACCTGTACCTTTTCCCTTTCTTCTTCTCCTGAAGGTTGCTTCAGTTATTAACATCAACCCCAATACAACTCACTCCACCGGCAGCTGCCAGTCTCACACTGCTCTACTTAGGCTGAATAGCAGCACTATTAAGTATCTTGACTTTGTCTTTGCTGTGGTGAGTAACAGATTTTTTAAAGTTAGGTTCATTCTCTTAGAAACACATCTGAAAGTCTAAATCGCTGCATGGAGGGCGGGGGATATTTAGCTTTAGTTTCCAGTTCTACAGTACTCAATTATAAAGTATAGTCCATTCATCCCTGTTCATCACTCAGAGCCTGTGCAGTGGTCTGTGGACTAGACTCTTGCATTAATATTCACCAAGAATGGCCATTTTGCCATTATATAGACTCTAGGGTATGAGTAAGAACTCACATCAAAAAAAAAAACCACAATTGTCTGATGTATCCATATATAAGTAATTTCCATGCTAATTTTTCTCTGTTATTGGTTAGATATGCTCATGTTTTTCTGTGATACTATTTTAAGCCTCTTGGGGGCTATATTATTTGTAATAGTGTCAGTAATAAAAATAGGTAACATCTATTGAGTACTTACTATGTGCAAAGCTCTGAGTAAGTGTGAGTATGAAGTCATTAAATCGGGACCATTTATGATGGCAGTTTTCAGGTTTTTGTTGTTGATCAAGAGCTGGAACCTAAAAAGAAGGTTTTGGGTTAAGCATACCTGTTCTACTTCTTGCTAGCATAAATTAATCATTGGGGACCTTCATTTCCACCTTCTTAGAAGCAATTATTATTCCCATAATTCTGTGAGGGGATGTATGTGTGAACACGTGGTAGCAAATGGGAGTGGTGGAATAGAAGATAGCTGTAAGTGAGGGAAATTGTTCAACTACCAACTATTCTCAAACTAAAAATATTGTATAATTAGATAAAAACCAATTCTGCTTTTAAATCAGATTACTGTGTTTGGGGATGGGGAAATAATCTCAACATCTGATATATAAAAAGTAGGTATGTTGCTATTTCGTATGTGAACTTGGTATTTTGAGTCTAAAGCACTTTTTCCTCTATAGAGTATATGCTGCGTAATTGAGGATTCCATTAGGCAGTTATATTTTGGAAAGGTTTGCAAAAATCTTCCTATTTCCAGCATTCAAATAATTCCTCTGTTAACATACCATGTGACCAGTGAATTACTATTGAAAATGTCTAATTAAACTTGTCCTCTCCCGTATGGTAAAAGAAAGCTTCAGGCACATTCTCAAACTCCTATACTCTCTCTCTCTCTCTTTTTTTTTTTTTTTTTTTTTTTTTGAGATGGAGTCTTGCTCTGTCACCCAGGCAGGAGTGCAATGGCATGATCTTGGCTCACGGCAACTTCGGCCTCCCAGGTTCAAGTGATTCTCCTGCCTCAGCCTCCTGAGTAGCTGGGATTACAGGTGTGCACCACCGCACCTGGCTAATTTTTGTATTTTTAGTAGAGACAGGGTTTCACCATGTTGGTTAGGCTGCTCTCAAACTCCCGACCTCGTGATCCACCTGCCTCAGTCTCCCAAAGTGCTGGGATTACAGGCATGAGCCACTGCACCCAGGCACATTCTCTTTTAAAGTTACCTCATAGAGGTTATGGTCAATATGAACAAGGAAAGTAGTATTTTGGGTTTATTCCTTTCAAGTGATTGAGTTTGATCTTTCTAGCTGTGGTAGGCTCCTAAAAGGAACATGATTTCTTTTGACTCTCATAGGGCAATGTTTAATATTTAAGAATTATAGTATTTAATTTACCCAGCAGTCTATTTTAAAATGTAATCCAAAATAGTGACATTTTAATCATGCTCCAGGCACTCTGAAAAATCAAGAGACACCTGCAGTATCCCCAGAGTTCAGTGGAGCCCATGATTGCCTTCAACCCTGTCATGATAGATGTTCATTAGGAGAATTTATAGCATTCGAGCATGTTATATGCAGGCTGCTATGGTAGGTTACGAAGAAGAAAGTCAGTATTCTTAAAAGTACCCACAGTTTAGTGGTAATGGGCGAAATCCACAAATAATACCATTTTTGTGAAAGGCCTACATGCCATGCCAAGGCTTGTGAACTCGATTCTGTGGGCAGTAGAGTACTGTGGAAGGTGTATGTGAAATGGGATGAATGCCAGACCAGAGAAGAGTACAAAGTGCTGCAGGAGAATGGAGGAGGGAGAGGTTCATTCTGGCTGGAGGAGAGTCAGGAAGATTTAATGGCAGAGATGGCATTTGAGCTGGCCCTTGAAGGATGGGTCAGATTTGTATATAGGGAGATAAGGAGAGTAAGTGGGAAAGTGCAGATTATCCCTGGGTAAAGGGCATAATCAAGAGCAGCTGGGAGAATGAGGCGTGTTATATGTTTGGTGAAGTAAGGAAAAGTCGTTGGGACAGATTGTGGAGAGTCTTGAATGCTAAGCTGAGATGTAGCCAAAGTAGAGGAGGGATGTGATGAGGGCATGAAGGCCTCCTTTATGCTTCCTCCTGAAATTTCTCTCAAGTCTGTCCCCTAGCTTTTACTCTCCATTGCTTTTGCTCTGGGTCCAGTCCACATTACCTCTCACCTGGACCATTCAAACAGCTCCTGCCTGATCGCTCCTCTTCCTCACCTTCTCCAATGTTCTGCATCAGCTTGACGGTCCTAAGGCACATTTCTCCTCAGAAACCATCAATGTTTCTCTTTTGCCAACAAGGTAACATCTAAAGTCCATGGACGGATAGTTCAAGCCCTCCTTTCTCCCATGCAACGCAGCCTGCGTTTTTAGCCTTCACTGTCTCTTTACGAACCTTAGGCTTCCTGCAGTTCCTTCAGGGTGTTTCCCTCACTCTGTCCTCTCTGTACTTCTTGTGAGGTAGGAGAACATAGTAACCATCATTACATAGACTCTGCAGCCATACTTTTGGGATTTAAATCCCAGTTCACTGACTACTAACCATGTAGCTTTGGGGGAAGTTACCTAACATGTCTGTCCTTCAATTATTCCATCCCCAAATGGGGCTGGTATCAGCACCTATTGCATAGGAGTGTTATAATTACTCAGCGAAGCGTCATGTGTAAAGTTTTAAGAACAGTGCTGGGTACTTAGTAAGTACTCAAATGCTAGCATAAAAACTTGTGATTATGCTTATTTTCTAACTGCCTTTATTTATGCTGTTGCTCTCTCGAATATCCCTTTTCCTACATTTTTCCTAAGAGAATTCCTGCCCAGTTCAAAATGCCCCATCCCTAAGCTGGCATTACTTTTTCTCCTCCCTTAGTTGGAAGTGATTTCTCTCCTATTTTCATGACTTCTCACTTTCTTTTTTGTAATACGGTTATTTATGTGTTTATCTCAGCTTCCCTGGCAGATTGCAAACAGGGTAAAGGCAGGATTGAAGTGTGGTTCATTTTGGTAGCTCCTGGAGTATTCGCACTCTGAAATAGTAAGAATGACTGGCTGATCGGATGAGTACTTCAGAAAGATAATAGCAGTGAAAAGGGAGGATTAGGCTGGAGGAGCCCACTTAAGAGGCTGTTGTGATCCAGGCTAGAGGTGGTGAGGGCTCAGCAAGTGACAGGAGGAATAAAATTGAGGAGATAAACCTTCAAGTGTCCAAGATCCACATGACTACACCTATGCTCCTAAAGTTGGAACAAAATATAGAGGAAAGGGGTTTCTGTTAGATTTTGAGTTCTCTTTTACTTGGTTGCAGTTTATTCTAATGCATGGTTTCTTCTTCTGTGTAATAGTGTTAGATTGATTTTCTTCTGTAGATATTAACTGTATCTGTTATCTGTAGACAGTTGTCATATGTTGATTAACTGGAAGCTCTTTTTCAAACAGAAAAATGAAAACCGATTCTATCTGAAGGAAGTGAACGTCAGCATGAATTTGGTTAATGGCTCTGGTAAGCAAAGCATTGGCCTGGGGAAGAAAGAGTGTGGTTTACCCTGAAGGATTAGAAATCATAATGGTCTTATTACCAAATAGTGCCTTATTTAATGAGACAGAAGATGCTATGTAAAAAGTGTACCTTCATCATACCTTAAAATCAGTAACTTAGAACTATGATGTTCTGTCTTTTCCTGTATCTCATCTTTTCAAAGTATGGTAGATAATAATTAAGGATAGGACTGATTTTTAGACTATAGAAACATCTATAGAAAGATAAGGGAACCTAGTGATGGTAAAAATTGCTTTTCGTGGGTTGATCTTGTCCCCCAGGCTCCCATACTTCCCTGAAAAACCCTGAGGACTGTCCCTTTTTGTTTGTTTGAGACAGGGTCTTGCTCAGTGCTCAAGCTAGAGGGCAGTGGCGCGACCGCAGATTAATCCCAGGTTCAAGCCAACTACCCACCTCAGCCTTCCAAGTAGGTGGTACTACAGGTGCACACCATCATGCCCAGCTAATTTTTTATTTTTTATTTTTTGTAGCGACAGGGTTTCACCATGTTGCCCAGGCTGGGCGTGAACTCCTGAGCTCACACTATCTGCCTACCATGGCTTTCCCAAAGTGCTGGAATTACAGGCGTGAGCCAGTATACCTGGCCCTTTCCCATTTTTGATGTTGATAGGATAAGAAGTGACTAACCTGTTTCTTTTCTTTGAAGTTTTCAGCATTGCAAATAATAATCTCAGCTACTGGGATGCCCCCTTGGGAAGTTCTTACATGTGCAACAAAGAGCAGACTGTTTCAGTGTCTGGAGCATTTCAGATAAATACCTTTGATCTAAGGGTTCAGCCTTTCAATGTGATAGAAGGAAAGTATTCTACAGGTAAGAATCAAGCAAACTTCATTAATAATTTATGTTCTTATGTTGACTGATAGGTAGCTTTTCCTTTGAATCATAGACATTTAAATGTTGAAATAGAAGAATATGAGTTCACCAGAGGTCTCATAGCCTTGAGCAAATTGTGCAACTCTGTATTTGGCTCATCATTTTGCTCAACTGAGGTGATTTTTTTTTATCTTAAAATTATTTGCAACGAAGTTCTTAATGCTAAAAACTGATAGAAGCTTTATTTGAGGTACGGGTTTTCGTTTGTAGGGAAGATGGTACTTGGGAGCGACAATTTTGAGCATCTTGCATCTGCTTCCTGGGGCCATCTTCTCACTGGAAACATTTTCATACGTGAACGAAAGCAGTTTGGTCTGATTTTGTTAAAACAAAAGATAAAGAGCGATAGCAAAGCCTCAGATATCATGAACTATGTTTTTGCCAGCCAGTGTGATCTGGAGAGTTTTCAAAGCATGTGCCAGTGTGAATGAGGCTTTTTGAAGATCACTTAGGGCTAATGGTGGTATTTATTAGGTTTTTAATGAAACCTTTGTGAAGGGCTCATTATAATGTGTTCATACGAATATGAAAGACATATTTAGCATTACAAGATTAAAATTTGCATGAAGAAAAAAAGTACATAAAGTTCCTTAATTGACTTGTCCTTTTAAGCCCATTACCTAAAATTGGGGGTTTGTGGATCACAACTCTGTTGAGCAGAGCTATTCAAATCATCCACATCCTTTTTAACCATTAATTCTGTGGTTTGGAAGGAAACGTGGAAGCTGTGTTTAAAAGCAAATATACTGTGAGCCATTCGACTGCTTTTGCAGTGGTGTTGACTACTTAGTCTGCCTTGGTTAGATCACAATAAATTGAGGTCTCCACCCTACCATTCTTGTGACTGAAGATGTTAGTTACACTTTAAAAATATTTTCAATAATTAATTTTACCTTTTGCCTGTTTTGCTTATGTACTTCAATTATTTTGATCCTTTACTAGCTTTATTTTTGGACTTTTTGTCTGGCTCCCCTTCATTATTCCCCTAATTTTAAGTCCAGATTTATGTTTACAGTTTAAAATTGTTTGCAGTCTTACTATCATCAGTTCAAGCCTGTTTATCTAGTCAGCTGTAATAGAGATGAGCTGTGCTCTTTGTCTTAATTTGAAACTTTGGTTTTTATGTACACAGAATTAAAAATAACACCCAAAGAGATATGCAGCATTTAATACTGATATTGAATGTATAATCCATTTGTGGAACTAGGTTCTTGGCTGTGGGTACCTATAAATACAATGCATAGGTAATACTTGACTGTATGGGGAAAGAAATAGAATTACAGTAAGGTAGAATAGTGTTGATTGGATTTGACTGGATCAGACCACTCTAGAAGAAAATAGCCCCCTTAGGCTGCCACCCCTGACCAGAAAAGAAGTGCAGTAAGCACACTCAAATTAGTTAAGAGGTCCCAGTTTCTTAACTTTGCAGCCACTAAAATCATATGTTCTAAGTCACGATCTGCAAACTTTTCTGTAAAGTTCCAAACAGTAAGTGTTTTTGGTTTTGGGGCCATATGGTCTCTGTCGTAACTACTCAAATCTGCTATTGTGGCACAAAAACAGCAACACATAAACAGATGACTATGGCTGTGATCCAATAAAACTTTATTTATGGACACTGAAATTTGAATTTTATGTGCTCTCATGTGTCACAAAATATTTTTTTCAACCATTTAAAAATGTAAAAGCCATTTTTAGCTCTTGGACCAGATTTGGCCCACGGGTTACAGCTTGCTGACCCCCTTCTCTAAAGGGACTGCAGAGCCAGCCTGGCTATTCTCATCACACAATACCTTGCTGATACTGTTTCCACTTTCCCAAAAGACATTCACTCTACCACTGAGAGTTAATCTGCCTATGTGAAAGTGGGCTAGATTAGCTCCCTTTATTTCTGATAATGTAATACTCCTCTTTTGGAAAGGATTTGGAATATAAACAAACATATACACATGTGTGTATATATATATTATATGTATAGTATATTATATCTAATTGTGCATATACATATACATGTATACACATGTGCATATGTATAATATGTACACATATAATATATAATGTGTGCATATACACATAATATGAGCTGTGTTTATAGATATAAATGAATATGTGTATTCATATATATGAATATCTGCAATATACACGCATAAACAAATGAAAGGACAAAGTAAGTCTTAGGATTTTAATTCTAGAGCAGTTCTCAATTTTCTGTAGGTTTATCATAAAAGTATACCTGTCTTAGTTACTTGAAGTTGATCTTGTAAGAACATTTCTGACTTTTGAATCAACATCTTTTACCTTGGGACATTCTTTTTTGATTATACTCATTATTTGTTACACACTTTTTCTCACCTACAGCCCAAGAGTGTTCGCTGGATGATGACACCATTCTAATCCCAATTATAGTTGGTGCTGGTCTTTCAGGCTTGATTATCGTTATAGTGATTGCTTACCTAATTGGCAGAAGAAAAAGTTATGCTGGATATCAGACTCTGTAACACTAATCCATACGTGATCTCTGTTACAAAAGAAAAAAGCAAGTACAAGTTCAAACATGCAATACTGGTCAATTTAAGGTATATCTAGTTGCAGTCCAGCTCTTAGAATGGGTAGTATGGGGGATTTCAAACTTAAACAAAAAACTGTAAACTACAAATTAGTTGCCTGATTTTGGTTTCTCCAACCAAAGAATTAAAAACTGTTATTTCTACAGCAAAAGATGTACAAAATCACTGAATTATAGGTTCTATTTTACTGTCTTGAGTTAGTATTTCAGTGTTTTCATTTTAGACATTCAGACTAAAAATAGTTTAGAAAAAACAGTTTTTGAAAGATACGTTTTTCCCTGCATGTAGTCGAGTTGGAACAACATGTTCTACAGTGGATTTGTACTTGCTCCTTTTGCTTTTTTTTTTTTTTTTTTTTGGTGATTTTTTTTGCAGGTTAACTTAGCTAATTTGACATTGCTGCATATTCGACCTATGAGAGATATACTAGTAGATTGGAACAGGGGCTGGTATTATTAGGTTCTTAGCAATAAACGCTTTTCTAATGTTTTTTGAATACATTTGTATTTATGTAGCTGTAATGAAAAAAGATACAAAAGCCTCTTAAAATTTAGAATAGGTATTAATCTTATTGCTTAATTCTTTTTTAAAAAATTGGATATTTCAATATTTTAAATTGCAAGATACGAGACTATTCCAACTGGGCATTTCAATCCATTTTTTTAGGTGCTTTAGAGATAATTGCTTGCCAGTGCCAATAAATTGGGCTCTGCATGCAGTACTAAAATTATGCAGATTTCTCTTTAGTCTTCCAATATTTCTTGTTGGTAGTGATATATTTCATTCTTTTCTTTTTCTTAAGAAATGCCAGTATGTCCTAGAACCTAGATAACAAAGTGCACTTATGCTTATAAAATAACTTGCATCTAGGCCAAGCACGGTGAGGCTGAGACAGGCAAATCACTTGAGGCCAGGAGTTCGAGACCAGCCTGGCCAACATGGTGAAACCCCATCTCTACTAAAAATACAAAAAACTTAGCTGGGCGTGGTGGCAGGCACCTGTAGTCCCAGCTACTCGGGAGGCTGAGGCAGGAGAATCGCTTGAACCTGGGAGGTGGAGGTTGCAGCGACCCAAGATCACGTCATTGCACTCCAGCCTGGGCAACAAGAGCGAAACTCCGTTTCAAAAAAAAAAAAAAAACAAAAAAAACAAAAAAAAAAAAAACGTACTTCTAACTTAAAAATCTTGGTCTTCTCTTAATCCATTAAAAAGTTGTTCTTTGTTTCAGCTTGCATTGATTGCTACAACATTGCTAATTTGGCTTCACATTTAAATGCTTCTGTGCTAATCAAAACTTTCATTGTTATTATTCATTATGGTAGAATCAGTATTAATTCACGTAGTTCATGTTTAGTTTTGTGCTCTGAGAGATGCACCAATTGTCAAATTACCGTGCACCACCTAATGTTTATAGGAAAAAGCAAAATACATCAGCTTGATAGTTAACACATCAAATATTTCTTGCTGCTTTTAGGAGTTTTTTGGTGTGTGTTGCAATGTATGAGCAAATATTAAAATTGTTAATATACAGCCATATATGAAAGATTCCTTTGGGGGTTTTTTGGAGGGGTGGATTATGTGCCTCCCATTCACTAGAAAATGAGAAAATATCTGGGTTCCAAAATATTAATATTGAATGCATCAATACACACATACAGATGTATATATATGCACACATATATAGACAGTTGCATGCTAGCATGTGTATTTTTATAACAATATAACTGAGTTATATTGGAATTACAAATATTTTCTGTCAGTTAAATTTGCTTTGTTTAGCCTGAAAACCATTATGGCTCAAGATCAGATTCCTCACTAATCCCTCTCTTAGAGCTACAGCCAGCTGCATTACCAGCTTAAAACACTTCTTAAAGATTAAATATAGATATGATTTTTCAAAATTATTTTTTATTTAAACGTGTTTTAGTATAAAATTGTTAACCTTATAAGATGGATAATGCGTGTAAGAATGTAGGCCTTAACTATTTCACATGAGTCAAAACAAAGCAGCTTTAAAAAAAATAATTGGAAGCACAAGTGTGTGGCACTGACTGAATGCTGTTAATATTTCTAGAAGTTTCTACATTCAGATTATATGCCTGATTCATAGTAAAATACCTCTCTAATAAACACTGTTTTATAGAAAACCTGACTTCAGTGAATATTTTTGTATTTTACATGGGCCAGTTTATATAATGCTATTTACACTATTATTTTTTCCTATAGCTACATGTTCTTCATACCTTTTGTAGTTTTATTTGTTTTACTGGGTTCATACCTTAATGGTAACCCTCTTTGGTTTTCGGTGTTTTTCATGGGTTAGCATTTGTATAAAGAAACTGGCCCATGTAAATACGTTCCATGTTTTTCCCTCAAATGTTTAAACCACTAGTTGATGTATGGTATCTTTAGATATTTGCCTGTCTGTTTACTGAAAATTGCTTCTAAAACAATAAAGATTCTTTTATTTCTTAAGGCAATTTGCTCACATTTTTTCCCGTTGGTTAAAGTCAAGATTTTCTATGTTACATAATGGCAATTTCATTCAAAAGAAAAAACTTTAGAACTGTTTAGAAGTAGAACTAAATTATTTGCAAAATGCTCTGATGTTCCGTCTGTATATTACTATCTGGAAGAATGGTCCCATACATAAGCTTTGACTGATGGTAGGCAGGCTATAGAATAAAGATTCACCTGGGAAGTGTTTTATAAAAATAGATTCCAGGTTCCATCCCTAGAGGATTTAACATCGTGGGTCTAATGAAGAGATAGACAGAGAGAGAGAGAGAGAGAGAGAGAGAGAGAGAGAGAGAGAGAGAGTGTGTGTGTGTGTGTGTAAGCTCCCCTGCTGAACCTGATGCATAGCCAGTTAGGGAACCAGTGACCTAGAATATTTATTTCATGATAAAAGCTTTGGAGTATCTTTTTGTACACTGTTCTCAATTCCTAAGTTGAGGTTGACATTGAATATCTCTACATAATACACAGTAGCTTTCCATTGCAGCTTTCCATATTGAGCTATTGATTTGAACCCGTGTAGGATTGTGTGCTGTCTCTCTCTTACTTAGATCACCCTAAAATACTTGAGCCTTCCAATTTCCGTATACTGATAGTTTCCCAGTCACCTTACTATCTCACATAAGAAAACTTAGCAATGTAGCTGGTAACTTTTCACTGGATTACCCAGTTAAGCCATGTGAATGCCAGTCAGTCATCATGGCTCCAAACTCTGCAGTTAGCTACCATGTGTCTTTGGCCAAGTTGTTTCTAGTATCTTAGTTTCTTCATCCAGGGGGTGGGGGCTTTAAAATCCTGCTACTCATTTCTTTGAGTGATAGTTTGCATTTCAGAGGAATGCATCTTAGTATTTCACACTAGTATTTTAAAAAGAATCTGATAAGAAGCTACTTGTTACATATCAAGAACATACTATAAGTTCAGTGTAAGATGCAGTTTTTCAGGAAGAATTCTTATAAGACTCAGACATTTTTAAGATTATAGCATTTCATCTGTTTATTTAGGTAGATAATGTTAAATTGTCTTGGGCTCATCTTCCACCCATCTCCTTTTCTTTTACCCTGGTAGCTAACTTTCTCCATCAATAATGCCATTTCTTGTCTTTGAAGCTGGTATAGATATTCGTGAATGATACTGAGTAGCTTCCTGAATCTTTTCAGATGCATGTGATTTACTTAAAACAGTTTGATTATAGATATAAAATGTATATACCAAATAAGATGTCACCTAAGAATGTGATTCACCTAAGATGTCACCTAAGAATGTTGATTCTTTCAAAAAAAATGTTTTGACTCAATTTTTTTCTTTTTTTGAGATGGAGTCTCTCTCTGTTGCCCAGGCAGGAATGTAGTGGCATGTTCTTAGCTCACCACAACCTCCGCCTTCCAGGTTCAAGCAATTCTTGTGCCTCAGCTTCCCGAGTAGCTTGGATTACAGGCAAGCACCACCACGCCCAGCTAACTTTTGTATTTTTTTAGTAGAGATGGGGTTTTGCCATGTTGGCCAGGCTGGTCTTGAATTCCTGACCTCAAGTAATCCGCCTGCCTTGGCCTCCCAAAGTGCTGGGATTATAGATGTGAGCCGCTGTGCCCTGCCTTGGCCTCCCAAAGTAATGGGATTGTAGGCGTGAGTCGCCGTGCCTGTCCTCAGTTGGTTTTTAAGAGGAATTTTATTACTTTTTGTTGTAAATTTGTACCTCAGCTTTCCAGTTCTTTTGCTGAAAATTGTATTTGAAAAATACCTGAACTAGCAGAAAATTGAAGATTGACAGCATTTTTAATTTACATGAAACATCTCATTGAAATTTTAGTGGCGATGGAACTTTTTAATCTTTAAAAATCTTTATTGCTTCTGTGGCTATTAAATTCTTCTGCAAATACACTTTTCTTTTCCCCGGAAGCATTTTCAATACAGTGTTAAGTATACATTAGGCAAGTAGATCAGGTTAAAATGACTTATAGAGTGAGATTTTCTTTTCTTCAGAATGTGATCCCTTTAAAGTTACTGTTTTACCAAAATTTTTTTCCGTTACCTAAAGAATTTTTAAAGGTTGAATTCATAAAATCAATAATTACTATAAATTAATATTTCACATACTAATTGAGAGCATTTTAAGTAAGTGACAGTATCTAGAAAGATCTTTGTATTAGCGGAATTGCCTTTTTGAGCTACTCTGGGAATATTTGTCTTATATGAAAGCCTTATTGGCAGTATTTATGAAAGTCATTTCAGTACTAGGTCAGGTACCCAATTTGGGAAAGAGAGAACTATGAATCTGTTGCCAGAATAAGAAATTAATATACTAATGAATTTTTTAAAAACCAAATTATATTAAACCCAAGGCATATGCTTTATGGTACGTGTCATCTAATAGTTTATGGGCTAGGTGGTAATCTGGGAAATTGAAGGGGAAGTGCTAACTGGGGACTCTTAACACCGTCTATTCATAGGTTACATCTGGCAACCTCAGCTATCTGGATTCTTAACAGAACCAAGAAGCAAGTTAAAGAAATGATAATTGAACTGGCAGCCAAAGTCGATGTCAGAAAAGTTCATAAACTCCAGGGTTGCATTTTGTTCCTAGTTATTGCCCCAGAGGCTAGTGGGGCGGGGTAAGGGAGGGAAAGCTTGGTGCATTTCTTGAATGCAAGCACAATCAGAATTGCTGCGCAGCCTGTTTGTCCTATCTTTGACCCAGTTCTAAGAAGCTTAGTTATCTGATTTATCAGTCCCTGGTAGATTGCAAGCTAGGAGGAGAACTAGGGCAACAGGACAGGAAATGGGAAGTAGAAGTAGCGGTTAACATCCTTCCTGTAAGTGTATCCAACTGTACCCTTCCTTCCTTCTCTCCAGTCTCAGAGTAGGTTTTCTTTTCCTGATTAAACTGAGGCAAACAGTTATGTCAGCAGGGTCCGTTTATATATCTTTCCCCGTTACCAAGTGACCCCAGATTGTTATGTATTGAGTTCTTATGTCTTATGCTTCTGAAATCTCATTTCTCTTACCTTGTAGGAGACCATGTACCATTCAGCATCTTCCAGCTCTCAATTGCTAATGGCTCTTTCCCTCATCCTATTTAAGTTCTTCTAACCTGAAGCTGTCCTTTCTTGTCCCTGTGTCCCCCTTCTAATTACCTCCCTTTTGTCCTCTCTTAATCATTCTAAACTTCTCAAAATGAGTATTGTATTTGTTACCCTGCCCAAGTTCTTGATGTCCTAACCAGTCACTTCCCATTTCCTCTTAAAGCTGCAGCAGTTTTACTCGTATCTCCCACCCTTCATACTGCTAGAGCCAGTGAACATGTTTCAAAGCTCTCTAATATTATTTGCTATCTTCCCACCCGAAATGAAGCTCTCCTTCCCTGGCTTCTCTGTTTCCATTTTCTACCTCCCCTTTTACTTCTTTTTCCTACTCCATTGTCTATCCTACAGGTATTGGTGTTCTCAAGGGTTTTGTCTCTGGTCCTCTTTTTTTCTGCTTCCCCTTACTGAGAAGTGTTCTTGCTTATGTTTTAACTACTACTTAGGTTCATACAGCCACTTGGTTAGGACATAGACTTTTTTTTTTTTTTTTTTTTTTTTTGAGATGGGTCCTTGGTATGTTGCCCAGGCTGGTCTTAAACTCCTGGGTTCAAACAATTCTCCCATCTTGGTTTCCCAGGTAGCTAGGACTACATGTGTAAACCATTGTCCTCAACTAAGGACACAGGTATCTTAAACTCACATATCCAAAACTGAGCATCTCTCTCTTCCACATATCCTTTCACCCCGTGCCCTATAGAACTACAAAAAACTGAAATACATTTATTCTTCCTCTTCTGTTTTCTGTTACGATGAATGGCACCAGCATCTACATAATCGGTCAAACGTGGAATCAGAAACCATTCTATTACCTCCTACTCCTATACCCCGTACATCCATTTGGTCAGTTTTGCCTTCTAATTTGATCTCCAGTCTACGCGTTCTGCTTTTCTTCTGCACTTCATTAATCCAGCTCAGAACAATATTATTGGTTACCTGAACTCTAGTGATAGAGACACCTCCTACCTTACTACTTCCATCTGCCGTAACTTCTGAAATGAAATCCTGCTTAGTACCCTGCTGCTAAATCTTTTTTTTCATCGGGATAAGGCCAAACTACCTAAGGGCATATAGTACCTTTGTGATCTGGCTCCCTGTACACTTTTTCTGCCTTCTGTCCTGCCAAGAATACTTTTTGATCCATTGTTCTAGCTATACCAGCCTGTTTGCATTTCCCTTGAAGTGCTGTGTCTTTTTACTCTCCATATTTTTGTCTTTGCTATTTCTTATACCTGAAATGCCCTTCCCCCATTACTTGCATCATTAATTCCTACTCATCCTTAAAATCTCAGCTCAAGCATCACCTTTCCGCAGTTTGTCTTATGTCATAAGGCTGAGCTTGAGTGTACCTCTGAAATTTTAACATGGCACCTTGTGTTGCCTGCTCCTACCACAACACATTTTGAAATTATAACCACTGATTTTTCTTGTCTGACTCTTCACACTAGACTCAGCATCTTGAGGCAAACAATTATGTCATCAGGTCCCGCTTATATCTCTTTTCCCATTAGTAAATGACCCCAGATTGTTAGGTATTGAGTCCTTATCTCTGCTTTGTATAGTTGTTCATTCAGTGAGTTAATACTCAACGATCGGCAGTATTTGAAGCACTATGCTCCTTTCACACCGTAACAGTTTGCCTCTGAAAGCTCATGGCCTGATCATCGAGGAAAGGCTCATTATATTTGTTCACTATGTTCTGTTTAAGAAATCTGAAAAGTATGTGACCATGTTATATATTTTTTTCATCCCAGATGACTGCATTTTGGCTTGGTACTTAAAAGTGTATGATTTGATTATTTGGAAAATCACTTTTGTGGAACATCTCATTTGCTGATAATGAATGCCAGTGACTTGCCTTGGTATAAAAAAACAAAATATGCTTGTCAGGAAGTGCTGTCATTTTACTCAAAAATTCACAGATTTGAAAGTTTGTCATTGTTTCTGTTCTCAATTGTCCTTTCTCCACATCTAGCTCAAGACTGCAGTGCAGATGACGACAACTTCCTTGTGCCCATAGCAGTGGGAGCAGCCTTGGCAGGAGTACTTATTCTAGTGTTGCTGGCTTATTTTATTGGTCTCAAGCGCCATCATGCTGGATATGAGCAATTTTAGAATCTGCAAGCTGATTGATAATATAAAAATACATGCAAATAACCAGGTTTTCTTACCTTTCAGTTGGAACACTTTGCTTCTAAAATTTGATTTGTTGAAACTTTAATTCTTTTATCAATCCCAGCATTTTGAGATCAGTGTTTGTTAATGAAACCTGTTCCCTTTGATCAGCTTAAAATCCAAAGTGTAATATTTACTAGTCCTGGACACAAACTTCTTCAAAAGAACATTGATGTGCAATGTTTTAAAGTCTGTCTTAAGAAGCCTTGGCCAAATTTTGATCCCAACCTTGAAGTATGCCTTGAACTTACATGGCTATTATAAAAATAAAATATGTAGTTGTGTCTTAATAGAATTAATAAATATCATTTCACTACTGGTGTTCCGTTTCAATGTATAAGGTCTATCATGATTTAAACTCATCACTGTGCCTTTGCATAAAGTTCATTAAATAAATATTGATGTAGTATAAATGCCCATCAGATATGCTTAAACTTGGTTTTCAGTTGAATGAAGTAGGGAATGTCCTCAGGACCATCAGCATTTTAAAGGTTATGTGACTTTTGCTGATTTCTCTGAGTTCAAGTTAAGGATGAAGTTGGTACCTCAGGTTTGTGATTTTTCCCTAGGGATGACACAGACCTGAGAGGCTCCAACAGAACTTAAACGGGCTTCAGAATTAGAGTTTTTAAGAGAATTGTTTGTTTTTCAGCAATATAGACTGAAAAGATTCAAGCTTATTTAACCACTTGCTTTTTTGTTTTTGTTTTGTTCTTCTTTGGATGCCTGATTAGTACTGAAAGATAGAAATATTCTATGAACTAATTAGGACAGATTGTGTTGTGTTTCTCTACCTCATCTTGTTGATCTCTGGAGCATTAAAATCTATTTAGTGTTGTCATCAGAGTGGTACTTATGAAATGTAAGCTAACAGCAATCTCAGAAGGGAGGCAGTGAAGCATAGCAACTAGACTCTTGTTTCTTCAAGATGGCCCCAGTGGGGCAGTGCATAGATGGGGGTATAAAGAGAAGCTGTTGGCATTAAAATGAGCTCGACAATCAGCCCTTGTTGAAGCATATTCCATGGTATAAGAGTAGCACAGATACGAAAAATAGATAAAAAAGAAAGATTAACAGATGAGAAGACTTCTGGGTTGAAGTATTATTAACGCATTGTAAGTATATATTGGCATGATCAGAGTTTCTTTAACTTTCTGATTAACAATGCAGTGTATCTTGTTGCCCAGCTGTTAGTCTCTGAGAGCTTTCAGTAAAATACAGTAAGTTCTTTCAACATAGGCTAATGTAGTTACTGAAATGAATGTTATATACTCAGAACCATAGCAACATTTTTATGAATGGCAAAAGTAAAAGAGAAGGAAAAGTTAAAATTAGAGAAAAAATACAAGTTATTGCTCAGTCATAAATCACACCAGATAACACATTTTGTTAATTTCATTAGCTATTACTGGAAAGGACCTTAAAGATTATTTACTCTGACCCCATAATTTTACGGAAAGGGGAGTGAAATCCATTGAGGTTCCATATCAAGTGGGCAATGAAACTATTATTAGCATTTTGATAAATATTGCCACCAATGAAATCTAGTCACTCAACAGTAAAACAGAAATCTGGTTTACACTTGAAATTATGAGACCAGAATTGGGCACTTTGGGCTTCTGTACTATGTTTTAAGTTTTGTTCTTTGTTTTTTGTTTTTTTTTTTTATACTGATATTGGCTTTTTCAATAGTAATATACCAAAGCACTCCTATTTTGATGTCTGTTTGCTACTTCAAAACCTAATCCTCCTCAGATGGGATCATGAGCATAAGAGGAAAAGAGAAAAGAGAATGAACACTTGCTGACCTCCTGATGTGTATCAGTTGCTTTCAAAATATAATTGTATTTAATCCTCAAATACCTTATAGGTATTATTATCCCCCTCTTGTAGATGAGGAAAGTGAGACCCAGTTTAAATAACTTGCCCAGGGTCCTTTGGCAAGTACTTGAAGGAGTCAAGTTTGGTTTTTGTTGTTGTTGTTGTTTTTTTTTTTTTTTTTTGAGACAGAGTTTCGCTCTTGTTACCCAGGCTGGAGTGCAATGGTGCGATCTCGGCTCACCGCAACCTCCGCCTCCTGGGTTCAGGCAATTCTCCTGCCTCAGCCTCCTGAGTAGCTGGGATTACAGGCACACGCCACCATGCCCAGCTGATTATTTGTATTTTTAGTAGAGACAGGGTTTCACCATGTTGACCAGGATGGTCTCGATCTCTTGACCTTGTGATCCACCCGCCTCGGCCTCCCAAAGTGCTGGGATTACAGGCGTGAGCCACCGTGCCCGGCCAGGAGTCAAGATTTAAACTCAGTTCTGTCTGAATCCAGAACTCAAAATCTACATTGCACATGTTGCTTTCCTGGTGGTTCAGTGGAATGGACTGCAATGTGTTAGATTCTGGTGTTATTCTTCCAGGCCACTGCTCAGCTAAAAATAATTGTATATAATCTGATAGCTGATAGCTGCCTAATGCCTGTGCAATATATATATATTAACACACACACACACACATAGTGCATTCTCGATCCTGTCTTTTTTTAACTTAAATTCTATTACTTATACAGAATTCATATGTATACTTTAATTAAAGGTGTGGCAAAAGAGAAAGAGTAGGGAAATACACAAGCAGTGGTTTTAAGTGTAGATGATGGCTCTTTTCCCCAGTGTTATTAGACAATCAGACCTAAAGTCTTCCCATATTAGGCAAGCACAGTTATCTGTTTTGGACCCTTTCCCATTCTTCCCTTACCTTCTGCTTTTTGTACTGAGGAATTTCATGTGATTTTTGGCACAGTATGAGTTATCGAGCAAATAAGAAAATAGAGGTAATGCTATAAAAGACTAAGCTATGTACGCTTTCAAAATGCTTGTTTCTTGCATGCTTTTTCCTACTTAATTGCATTCTTTACTAATTTCCTTTCCTTGCTGTCTGTTCTTTTCTAACAGCTGAAGAATGTTCTGCTGACTCTGACCTCAACTTTCTTATTCCTGTTGCAGTGGGTGTGGCCTTGGGCTTCCTTATAATTGTTGTCTTTATCTCTTATATGATTGGAAGAAGGAAAAGTCGTACTGGTTATCAGTCTGTGTAATCAATTAAATCTAACGCTTTTTTTTTTTTTTTTTTTTTTTTTGCAATTAGAAGTTACTTTTCCATTGGCTAAAAGCCAGGACCGGCTGTGCAATAGATTGTTTAAGATATGCAGACTAACTTCAGTGGCTTGCTAGCTGACTTGGGCATGAGTACACTTATTTAAGGCAAAATATATTAGGACCATTTTTTTTCTGTTTTTTTTTTCTTCCTTTGTTAAAGTATAATTAAAAGAACAATTGCGACTTACAATTTTTTAAGTAAATAATGATTTTAAGCCCTGGATCCAATTATGAAATCATTTTTACTGATGTGTAATGTTATGTTACAGTTACTTATATTTTACTACTTTGATGTTACTTGCAATATCAAAGTTGTTAGAGAATTTAACTTGCTTCAGGAAAAACATTTAAGAACATAATAAATTCATTTTCATTGGTGCCAGACATGAAACTCGGTTCATGATAAGCCTTCCTTTCCCCACCTCCTGATTAGCATTATTTAAATCCATGTTTTTCTGTTAAGAAAGAAATGGCTTCATGTTATATTTAATAGCAAAAAGTCTGGCTGTTAGTAACTACTATATTTTAACAAGGAGATTTCTTTTTCTTTTTTTGTTTTTTTTTGTTCTGGAGTTTGGAATATAGTGATTATCTCAGACTTGACATTTACACTGAAGGATGAAGTAAGACCTTCAGCTTTTTAAAAAACATGTTGATTTGGAACACCTATATGGGTTATGGTTTATTAAGTTGTGATTTAGAAAGTTTTTTCCCCTCAGAGCCTTAACTTATTGAGAAGGTTCATTTACCCTACACTGAAAACAAAAATTCTATATACTTTGTGTGCCTCCTGCACTCTCCAATTCCTACATGGATATACTCTAGCTGATATTTTTCATATACTGATTTCTTTTTTCTCTCAGCAACAAGTGCTTACTCTAGAGGCTAGTGGACCCTGATGTGTCATCAATCAGATGGCTGCCTAGCCAAAGCTAGACCAAGACTATCCTGTAAATTTGTTGATCTTGATGTAGACTTATATCCGTGTAGGGAACTCTGATGGCTCTGGCTTCTGAAGTAAGGTACTAGAGACCGCTCATCCCAGTGTCTGCTTGACTGGTTCCGCTGTTGAATGGCCCTTTGATTTGGAAACACAGTGTTGAAGTTGTCTAGGGTCCAAATGGCTGCTCCGTACATCTATCATTAGTGTAAGTCAGATGTTTATTTTATCAAGCTATTTTATCTCTACATTTAACTAAAAACATAAGTTCCCAAAGATCTGCCTTCACTTCAGATTTTTTTTTTTTTTTTTGGATTGAAAAAGTTAAACCTGAACCTTAACTAAAGTGAGTTGGTTATTAAATCCAAGGATTAAGTCCCAATCTACCTCTCAGCACAATGCAGATGCTCACCACTGTATTGCTGCCATTAACTCATGCCAGAACTCTTTGCCAATAACTGGAATTACAAAATTTTGTTAAAGAAAATTTATCAAAATCTTCCTTTACTGTCTTGTCTATATGTACATCTCAAAAACATATATTCCAAACTGGAGTAGAAAGTTAGATTGCTCAATTACAACTCCTCTAGCACTCTGTAGCTCTGACATGCAGATTCACACTCTCTATTTGCTAAGTACATAAAGAATGTTTTCTTTTAACACGTTCTCTTTTGAGAACCACTGCTTGTTTGTTATAAAAGCATTTGGTTAAAATGATGGCACCATAAAGAACAGTGGCTTCATTTCAATACATATTTTTAAGATGATTGTCTGAAAGCCAGATTAATTAAATCAGCTTGTGACCTTGCTAAGCATATACATTGGAAATTCAGATACATTCAAAATTATGGGTTCATTTCCAAGCATTCTACATTTTGGGTATGAGACTAATATCACTAATTGCTCAATAGTTATCATGGCTCTATCTTAATTAATTAGAAAATATGTATGTTTAATTCTTTGAGAATTAAAATACAGAATATTAACAGAGGGTTAAAAACTGCTTCAACTCCAATAAGATACAGAAAGCTCAAAATCTATGAGCTGAGTGATCAATTAGCTTTGCTTGCTGAGTTCATTTTTATGTCAGCACAACAGTGGGTCAGACAGTATGACTTTGAACTCGTGAATGTAAAGAATTGTTTTTCACCTGAGCTTCTTTGGAAGAACTGATGCTTGCTGCTAACTAAAGTTTTGGATGTATCAATTTAGAGAACTAATTAATACCTGCAAAATAAAACATACTGTGGTACTCCTGTTTGATCTAGTATGTGTGATTTTAGATTGATGGATTAAAAAATAATAAAGATCATACATTCCATGCCACTATGGATAACCTCATTTTTATTCCATATGCTCAGCCTTAAGAGCTTATAGTTATTTGTGTAATCGGAGTTCCTTAAATTCTAGTCTCTTGGATTGTCAACAGGAATCATATCTCATAGGTCTGCAACATAACCAAGTCCTGTCATTGGGAAGGCACTAGTACAGAACCTTTTTAGTACGGACACCTCAAACAGGGGGGCCTACATAGTCATGGAAATTACAAGGAATAATCGAAAACAAAATATGGAAATCTATCAAATGTAAGAACATCTTAACAAATGTACTTTCAGCATATGTCTGTCGCATTGATGAAGTATACTCATTGTTGGAGTTTATTTCATTCTGGGTTAGATATACATCAGGGATATGGTGTGGTATGGGGAGGAGCTATCCATTTTCTGAAATTTTTAAAAAATTCCTTAAAATCCAGTCTAATGCTCAATTTTTATATAATTGGATAAAATGACAACACATACATAAACATGCTCCTTTGTACATAAGAGGTATTTTTGGTGGGAGAAGGAATCAGACGTTGGCTCCCTCCATAGTTCCAGAACAATAGGGTTTCATTTCCTGAAAAACATTTAATAGCTTTTAATTAAGTCAAAAAATGGCCTTCATAACTCTGCTATCTCAGGCGGCCTCTGAAAGAAGCACTTTAAGATGACTGATACCAGGAAGAGTCCTTCGATATATGTTGCTGTGAGGGTTACCATGTATCTAAAAAGTCAACTTGGAGGGTCATCTTTGTAAGTTCAATGTGTATACTTTTTGAATGCCAGAACTGCCTTTAGAATTCTGATGGAATGTTTTTTCTTTCCTTTGTTTTTACTGTCTGCATGTATTTTGATAGCAGTGTAAGTTTGAGTCCCTTTAATTTCAAGAGGTAGCATAATGAACAGGAGAAATCTTGCCATACAATGCATCGTTAGTAGGAAAAAGCTGTAATTTTATTGAGCAGTTACAGTGTTGTGCGCTTTAAACACTATTTCATTTGATACATCAACTCTCTGAGGTTGGGGTTATCATTCCCAGTTTCCAGATGAGATGACTGAGGCTTGAGTTGGTTACTTAACCAAAGTCACACAGGAGTAAGTGGCAAAATGCACATTTGAGCGCAGTTCTGTTTGCCCTCTAAAGACCATGCGCTTAACCACTATACATCCTGCCTTTCACAGAAACAATAGTTTTTTTTTTCAAAGCAAATGCCTTCCGTTAAATGGTTACAGAAACCCGACTTCTGTACTCTTCTATCTTGTATGTAGTTGCCTTATAAATGTTTTCCAATATTCTTAAAATAACTTCAGTTTTATCCAGCCCATTTGTGGGGCCAACGGATGTTGTGGCAGCATGCCTTTTAGAAGATCAAAACCAAGGCCAGTTTGCACTATACCTCATCAGTAATATTAAGCCCCAAATGTCACTTTTTTTCAGGGTAGCCTTATCTAGTTATTCTGATCACGTATTATTGTCATTCTGCCCTCAAACTCTTCTGCACCATGAATCATTTTGACTGTGCAGAGACTAAATGTGTCTCTCTTCTCACTTTCCTTAAATAAATCCCATTCATACTCCTTCCATTGTCTCTCAACTTTAAGTGCAGTGTAGCCATGTCACTCAACTGTCTTTGCCAGGTGGTTCTGAATCCTATTAATACACAATTCCTATTCCCAAGTTTAAGGCCTTCTGGGAAGGGTTTCAAGAGATTTGCTTTTTTTGTTTTTGAGACAGAGTCTCTTTCTGTCACACAGGCTGGAGTGCATATTCTCATAAATGGGAGTTAAACAACGAGAACACATGGACACAGGAAGGGGAACATCACATACCAGGGCCTATTGGGGGGTGGGGGACTAAGGGAGGGATAGCAGGGGGTAGGGAGCTAGGGGAGGAATAGCATTAGCAGAAATACCTAATGTATATGATGGGGTGATGGATGCAGCAAACCACCATGGCATGTGTATACCTATGTAACAAAGCTGCATGTTCTGCACATGTGCCCCAGAACTTAAAGTATAATTTTAAAAAAGGGTTGAACTTAAGATATCAGTAAAGTTTCACTTTCAGCACACACACACAAAATTTTTTTCTAGACAGAGTCTCGTTCTGTTGCACAGGCTGGAGTGCAAGGGAGTAATCTTGTCTCATTGCAACCTCTGCCTCCCAGCTTCAGGTGACTCTCATACCTCAGCCTCCTGAGTAGCTCCCAAGCAGCTGGAATTACAGTTGTGAACCACTATGCCTGGCTAATTTTTGTATTTTTAGTAGAGGCAGAGTTCCACTGTGTTGGCCAGTCTTGTCTCAAACTCCTGACCTCAGGTGATCCACCTGCCTCATCCTCCCAAAGTGCTGGGATTACAGGCGTGAGCCACTGTGCGCACAGTTGCTTTCAAGAAATCTTTACCTGCAATGTTTCCAGCCCTAATCTTTGACAGCCCCCATGCCCCTCCCTCCTCATCCACTACTTTCCTGTACTTACTTCAGCCATACTGACCCCCTTGCTACACCTGGCTAACTTTTATGTTTGTATTTTTGATAGAGACAAGGTTTCACCATGTTGGCCAGGCTGGTCTCGAACTGCTTACCTCAAGTGATCTGCCCACCTTGGCCTCCCAAAGTGCTGGGATTATAGGCATGAGCCACCACATCCAGCCAATGTTAGCTTTTTATTTATATCAATCTGGGCTTCTTCCTAAAGATGACAGATGTCAGCTGTTGAGATAAGATCATAGAAAGAGGAAGTAGAGAGAGAGAGAATAAGGCTGAGATAAAACCTTAAGGAACAAAAATCTACTCAGACTGGGTTAAAAAGAAAGAATGAATTGTGAAACTATAGGGTAAGGCTCACAGAATCCAAATGAAGGAAGTACATCTTGGACTCGAAGACAGAATTAGATTATAAATCTTCAACTGAGAGAATACATGGGTGTATTCTAGACTACGAAGAAAGTTTAGAAAAAAATGAAAAATGAGTAATAACTTGCACTGTATTTGTTAAAATGTATTATAAAGCTATAATCAGATGTTAGAGGGGTATAAGAATAGACCAACAGTTCAAAGGATAAGACACAATAAACACACACACACACACACACACACACACACACACACATATTTGGTATTTGATAAGGATGTTCTTTTTAGATAAGGGGGAAAGAATGGAACATTTAAAAATGATGCTGAGGGCCAGGCAAGGTGGCTCATGCCTGTAATCTCAGCACTTTGGGAGGCCAAGGCAGGTGGATCACTTGAGGCGAGGAATTCAAGACCCACCTGGGCAAAATAGCAAGACACTGTCTCCAAATATATATATAAATGAATAGCTGGACATGGTGGCACCTGCCTGTATTCCCAGCTACTCAGGTGGCTGAGGTGGGAGGACTGTTTGAGCCTAGGAGTTTGAGGTTGCAGTGACAGAGGGAGACCTTGTCTCAAAAAAATATTTTAAATTTAAAAAATATCATGCTGAGATACTAACATACTAGGTTAGTTATTTGGGGGAAAATACACTTAGTCTCCTACCTCACAATACCAAAATAAATTCAAAGATAAAGTTTAAAAAAAAACCTATAAAAGATATAGAAGAAAATATAATGGCTGTTTATCTCAAAATAAAGACCTTCCAAAGAATAGAAGAAAAAGAAGAAATGGCAGTGGAAAAAAAATTTCAATATATAAACATTTAATATATCTGATCACTAAAATGCTATCAGACACAAATTTACAGGTAAGCTACAAACAAGGGAAAATATTTGCAATCTTAAGTATGACAAAGAGTTAAGGTGATACTTTTACTATCAAATAAATACAAACAAGGTAAGATGAATATTCCCTGAATAAGCTGGAATAAGGACATGAATAACAAAATTATGACAGAAGAATTGAAAATAGACAAGCAACTTGAAAAAATGTTCCATCTCCCTAGTAAACAAAGAAATACAGGTTGAGTATCCCATATCTGAAATGCTAGGGACCAGAACTGTTTTGGATTTTAGATTTTTTTAAGATTTTGGAATATTTGCATTGTATTTGCCAATTCAACATCCCCAATCTGAAAATCTGAACTGCTTCAACGAGCATTTCCTTTGAGCATCATGGCGGCACTCAAAAATTTTGGGTTTTGGAGCATTTCAGGCTTGGGATTTTTGGATTACAGATGCTCAGCCTGTATAAACTAAAACAAGGTATTTTTCAAACTGGCTAATATATTTTTAGTGATAATATTTACTCTTGGCCGTGGTACAGAAAACTGTGCACTAACAATGTTGGGAGTGAAAATAAAAATTTGGAAACAATCTTTAAGTGCCCAGTATGATCGAACTAGGTAAGTATATTGTGAAACATTGACATGACGAAATGTTACAAAGCCATTTAATATCGCAATATCAAAAATGAAGAATATGAGACTGTGGTTGTGTCCTAGTGTTAAGTGAAGAATGAACATCAGAAAGAAATACGTACCATTCTGTTTTGGTAAGTAAATCTCTCTACCTCTATCTCTCTACATATCTACATCTAACTACTCATCTACCACCCAAAAAGTGTTTCTCCCTATCCTTATACCTTACCACATGCTTGGTACAGAGTCCACCACAAGAGGTTCCAGATTGGAGCCATAACTTCTACAGTTGAGGAGGCCACAAAAGAATGTGTACTGTGTCCTGTCTTGGTATATATGTATGTATAACTGTAAATATATGTGTGTATATAAATGCATCAAAGTATAAACAGCAGTCACTGCCAGGTTTTTGGATTATGGGCGGTGTGAATTGCTTTTCATAGTTCTTTTTTGATAAATGCAGTCTATTTTGATCATCAGAAGGGCCTCAGGAAAATGACGTCCCAAGAGAGTGGATTTAAATCTCCTTGGTTCTTTCCTGTGTGTCTTGGTTTTTAGTGTTGGTGCTAGAAAAGGAGGTAGTGGAAGGAGAGGATTGGGGACATGGCTCCTAGGGGTATTGGCCTGATTCTTTCTTGTGTTCTGCATGTAAGTGAGAGCTGGCCCCATGAGAGGACAAAGCCTCCGCTTCTACCAGATATCAGGGCACTCTCCTCATTTGAAACATGCTTTTATCAAGAAAAATTCCTTTATCTTACATTGTTCGTTTGTCCAGTCACTTAGCCGTGATCACGCGCAGCTCTCCCACCCCCTCAGGAATACAGCACACTTATCCATCAGTCTATTGTTCTCTCCTGTGATGCCTGAAAGGTGCTTCTCCCCATTCCTACATATTGTCTGCAGAGGTTTCCACAGCAAGGGTCTGAATTGGAGCGACTACTTGCAGCTGAATGACGCATCAGAGAGAACTGGGTTCAAATACCTGCTCTGTGCAACCTTGAACAAGTTTCTGAATTTCTCCAAGCCCCAAAAACTGTTCCCTTCCCCTACCCTTGGGGTTCTGCTTTGTGATACTGGAGTAATGAATGTAAGGGATGCCTCTCGATTGCCCACTCATACCATTGAATGTTGATGGCATGGGTCTTAGTGGGGGTGGGAATGGGGACATGCCAACCATTGCATGCTGTCCATCTCCTGCATCTCTGTCTCAACAACCCTAGGAGACATGTGCCCAATCCTCTCCTGCCATTTCCTTTCCTAGCACCAATATGATCCATAGCAACAAAGCCTGACTGTATTGGCACCTCAACCCACTTCCTTTTCTACCATACTCTCTCTACGACTCAAATTTCCTCCGTTATTGTCAATTCTATGGGTCAAGGTATTGACATAACCTATTAACTGCTATTAATTGGTAAGGGTAAAAGGGTAAGGCACTGTGTTGTAGTAGAAAAAGCATGGAGTTTGGTGCCAGGCAAATTGGAGTTTGAACCCAGGCTTCACCCCAATTCCCAAATGAATGACTTTGGGTAGATGATTAAGTTGCCCCATCTGTAAAATAGAGTAGAATATCCTCCTTGAAGAACTATTAATGGCGGTAGCTATTATACCTATAACTTTACAGAGATGTGATGGTTACCAACAGGATAATGGCCATAAACTCTCACATACAAGGCACTCACTGGTGTGAGTAAGCAATCGGAAGAGGCATTCCTCATATTCATTACCCTAGCATCAAAAAGCAGAACCCTGAGGGTAGTTGAAGGGAACCAACACTTTTTGGGACTTGAAGAAATTCAGAAACTTGTTCGAGGTTGCACAACTAGTGAATACAGAGCAGGTATTTGAACCCAGGTCTCTCTGGAGTCAGAGCTCAGGCTCTTCCCACAAACGCCTCACTTACTGCCTTTACCTGCATGTGCGCATCCCGGAACAAAGAGAGAACTGACAGCCAACTTCAGTGATTCTGGCATGTTACCATGAAAAAAGTCAGCCCTGATACGTTCGGTAATCACACTGAGCTATATAAAAAGCTATGCACAGACCTTTAGACATTTCAGTGGACATCAGAGTATATTGTAAAGCTCTAAATAAACCAGCTATAATGAGAACCAGAGTGATTTGCTCACATTACACTATGGATGAAAACAAAAGTTCTCAAACTTCAGTGTGCATCAGAAACACCTGCTGGGCCCCACTTCCAGAACTTCTGGTGTCAGAAGTCTGAGTGGGGCCTGATAATTTGCATTTCTAACAAGTTCCCAGGTGATCCTGATGCTTCTGGTCCAGAAACTACACATTGAGAACCACATAAAAATGTACTATAACACTCCCAAGTCTCATCTGTGTCTCATCTTCCAAAAATTCCGAGGAGCTATAGGTACATGAGTATCACAAAATCTTAGCTGCCAATCCAGAAACCCTAGCTTTGGGTTTGCTGTCCCTGATGGGTCCTTTCCCCTCCAGTGTTCCAAAGTAAGTAACCAAAGCACTCCTGGTAATCATGACTTTTAGGGAAGTGAGAATGCTGCTGGTGGGGCAGGGCCACTTTTGTTCTCTGTCCCTACTCCTGTGCCCATACCAAGCAGGTAGCTGGCCTCCACTCCCCTTCACCTCAGGGAACATTTGTCTTGTGAGTAGACAGGCTACAGCCTGACTGCTTTCCAGAATTCTGAGCACCTTGATAGGATTATGCATAGGAGAGAGGGGACATGCCTTGGCAGGCAGAAATGCAGGAGGGAAGTTTCTGCACATGAGACATCAGGGGACTTTAGGGAGACAGTATCTCAGGGAAATGGCTTATTGCTACACAGGAGGCTAGACCCCAGGCATCAGAGCTCAAAGTCTAGGTAGAAGCATCTTCCACACCTGACCCCTCATGCTCCACCAGCCCTGGAGCAGGCCCACCTTCAAGGGACCATGTGAACAGTGAGGGTAGCAGGGACAATCACGATGGACTGAAGGTCCCACAGAGGTGCCCCTAATCCTTGGGTAACCTGTCAGAAGAGGAAGAGCCCTCCAGTAGTGAATGAGATTGAACTTCAGTAGGATGGAGGGAAGATGCAGATTTAAGTTGCCACGTCTGAGCAAACCTGCCTTGAGATACACACTACATAGAAGACACAGCAGTCAAGTGCACACTCTTTATTACTAGTTAGGATCAGAAAAGCCTTGGCCAAGGTTGATCTTGGTGAGCTGGGTGGGATCCTTTGGGGAAACTCAAGGACACCTTTAGCTCGGATTGGAGGTAGATCTAACCAACCACCCCTAGCTCCCTTCTTGCTTTTTAGCAGCTACCATGGGGAGCAGAGAGCCTGCAGAGAACACGCCAAGAGGGAGAGAAGGGGCCCAGAGGCATTCCCATGATTGCTCGCCCCAGTCCAGTTGTATTTTTAAGCCACTTAGTCCTCCCAAGAGAAGCACCATCCAGAGCCTGGGGCCCCTGATGTCTGTCCTTGGAATCCATTTTGTTCTTCATCCACTGTTGACTGGAAAGGGATTTGGGATGGGGGTAGCCCGAGGCTGAGGGATAGAGTGCATAGCCCATACCCCTTGCCCTCAAGCACTGTCTTTCTTCAAGACACCCCAGTGGTCTTCCAGTCCGGCTGCTGGGCAACCAAGAAAATGCCTGTTCCTCTCAAGGGAGGAAATTAGTAGACAATCAGAAAAGCCCTGCCTTCACTTTCCTAATATTTGCCACTGCCCATTCATTTCCATTGAGACTAAAGTGAGGAGCAGTTCAATCACTCAAGGCCTTTCATGAAAATTTCTTTGACTCTGCCCCGGGAGTTACAAGAATAGATGTTATTTCAATTGGGTTTATCCAAAGGCCACACTATGTGTAAGGCTACAAAGACACCCCTGATCTACACTGTATTTCAAATTAGGCTTTCTTGGCTGGGCACGGTGGCTCACGCCTGTAATCCCAGCACTTTGGAAGGCCAAAGTAGGTGGATCACCTGAGGTCAGGAGTTCAAAACCAGCCTGGCCAACATGGTGAAACCCCATCTCTACTAAAAATACAAAAAATTAGCCAGGCATGGTGGTGGGTGCCTGTAATCCCAGCTACTTGGGAGGCTGAGGCAGGAAAATCAATTGAACTCAGGAGGCAGAGGTTGCAGTGAGCCGAGATCATGCCATTGCACTCCAGCCTGGGTGACAAGATTAGTATTTTGTTCTCTTATCTAACCAAACTCATCCAATTGGATTATAATGTGTGCACCAGATAACAACATGTAATTATAGTTTCTAACACATACTATGCCATCAATGACTATTTGGTCAGTAAATTAATGAATGAAATTAAACAAACTTGCTATAATCTCTAAAATTTAATGCTATTTTCCCAACCCCCTTTGAACTCAGCTATATCAATCCCCTTTCTCCAATAGGATTAAGTTCTAAAGAAATCTGTCTGCTCTCCCTTGTTCCAAAATACATGCAGCTCATCTCCACCCTGATTCTTTTGCATTTTCAGCACCAGCCAGTTGAGGTCTCACTGAGGCGAAGGATGCTGAGAGTCAGAAGGGTATTTCATGAGGTTTCACATGCTGGGAGCCAGATCATCTTCAGTTTCATGCAAGATTCATGGAGCTTAAAGACACAAAAATAGGCCCTAACCTATGAATGTTATAAAATCAAACAAATATGAACACTGCCATAGTTTACAATATAACAATAGCAATCTCAAGGAAAAAGCAATGTTCTAGAACATAATGTGTCTTATGTTCTAAAATCATGGCTATTCCCAGCCAAAAACCTGGTGTTGAGGAGAGAGGAGGTTAGGAGAATGCAGAAAGAGAAAAAAAGAACGCTCCATAACATCAGCTTTAGGGTAGCAGCCACCCAAAGTCCACCACCTGTAAACTTAAATGCAATTGGACAGATTGTCCTTTTAAAGATTGATGTATTCAATAGAATCTCATCTTTCTTGAAAACAATACTCAGCTGGGCATGGTGGCTCACACCTGTAATCCCAACATTTTGGGAGGCCAAAGCAGGTGAATTCACCTGTGGTCGGGAGTTCAAGATCAGCCTGTCCAACATGGTGAAACTCCGTCTCTATTAAAAATACAAAAAATTAGCTGGGAGTGGTGGCAGGCCCCTATAATTCCAGGTACTCAGAAGGCTGAGGCAGGAGAATCGCTTGAACCTAGGAGGTGGAGGTTGCAGTGAGCCAAAATTGGGCCATTGCACTCCAGCCTGGGCAATAAGAGCAAGACTCCATCTTAAAAAGAAAAAAAAAGAAGAAAACAATACTAATTATATACACACATATACATTTATAATACAAAACTGGGGAAAGAGATCCATATGTAGAAATAGATATGTTAATGTTTAAAATGGTTATTGCTTGATGGTGGGATGATGAAAATTTTTGTTTGATAGATTTCAAAATTTTCTATGATGTAAAGAATGAGTTTTTGATCAGAAGGGGGTCTCCAGAAATTTATTTATCTTTGGACTATGTCTCCATTCTTTTTCTACCTTCTTGAATTCAGTGAGGAACTTGTTTTAAGTCAAGACTTCCCACCTCAACTGGTATTTAGATTTTTCTTGTATTTGTAGCAGGCCAAATGTCAAGAAAAATCAATCACATTGTACACCACGGGCAGTCTCAATCCCTCCTCCTGAGGTCTGGGGCAAGAGTCTCCTCTTGCTAGGATTCAAAGGCTTTATTACCATTTGGTGGCCTGGCTATCTGTCCCTGAGGTTGTTACTTCCTTGGGTCTCCTTGGTTCCAGCTGTGCTCAGAGGTGTTTCTGAAGTGGGGCCTCACAGGACTTTCCTTCTGGCCTTGGCTCCTGCTGTCACTCAGGGGGGCCAACCCGTGAAGACTGGCAGGACCTTCAACCTGGCTTTGGCTTCTGTGATCCCATGGTGGAGTGGTCTCCTCCTGGGACCCTACTGCAGCTGACTGCAGGCCAGGTGGGTAGATGCCCCCAGTAGGCATCTGGGGTGGAATTGAAGCTCCTGCCACTGCTTCCATTACTGTAATTACTCTGGGTTGGTGGGGTGGTGAGTGTGAGAATATCACTGGGAATGGTTGGGGAAATGGCATTGGTAGAGGGAGTGGAACAACCGTGGCCCAGGGTCTAGAGGATTTTAATGGGAAATGCACACTGGTCACAGATGCCATCTAGGCCTCCTCCCTCTGGGACCTCGCATTCTGCCCACTCCGTGACCACGCGGCCAGCACCTCGCTCCACTCCTTTGCATCCCCAGGCCACTCCTCAGTCTCATGCTCCTCATTTTGCACCCAGGGTGTGACTTCCTGGGTCAGCGGTTTGGCCCGGGGCCAACCTCTTGGCCCGCAGCAGCTGCCACATCAGCACTTCATCCTCGTCCAGCACGTGCTGCATGCTCTCTTGTGTGTGATGCAAGTGCGAGACTGTGCTCCTTGTGCTCCTTGCGCAGCCGCTGCAGCTTGGAGGACACAGCCCAGACAGCTGCCTCTTTCTCCTTCACGTGCTCCTGCAGCTGCTGGGCCCGGTGCTCCTGCTGTTCCTGGTGCCTCATGACCACCTGCACACTCAGGACCAGTGCACTCCAGGCACAGGCCCTCTTGATGGCGTGGGACACCCATAGGTCCATCACTATGGAGCACAGTTGGTCCTCTGTCTCATTCCGGGACCACAAGTTGGAGGTTAGGTGGTAAGTTCAGATTGCCATGGTTATTGAGGACCTCCTGATTGATGAACTCGACCACCTCGCTGTGGCGGAACCTGCTCCCAGGACCCCCAAAGTCGATGCCCATGACTGCTGCTGCCTAGTCAGATGACTCACAGCAGTTACTATAAAACAGTGGGCTGTCAACTGGTGCACCACTCATTACCTCTTCGCTTATTCCTATTACAGTCTTTGCCCAATCCTGGCCCCCTCCTCGGCCTGCTTCCTCCCTTACCCCGTCCTCCTCACAAAGACTGAAGCCCTGAAACCAGTTCCTTCCCACCAACCCTTACCAGAGCAATAGGAGAGCACGTCACACATATGGGCGCTGAGTCTTGCCGCAAAAGCTGCTGGGACCAATCTTCTTCGATAGAGCTCCCCGTGCTGAACTGGCAAGCTGGGATCTATTTTACTTGTCACATCGTGCTTTACAGGGCAGGCCAGCTGGATTACTGTACTGGGGTCTGCAGTGATCCCAGAGAGAACTCCTGTTTCCAAGAGTTTCTGAAGGACAGCACTCAGGCACATGGCATGAATTTCTAATCTGGGGGCTCTTTTGGGGAGCCTCTTTTTGGCTTGGCTTCCTCTCCCATAACTCTCAGTTGCTACATCGAACCTTCTGTATACTCTTCCCTCCTCATCTTAAGCAAATGAATGACCTTGGACTCCCACTCAGCAAGGAAATCATGTGATTGAGTTGTGAAGTCCCTCCGCTTTATTTGCTAAGTCCTATGCTCCAGACCCCAGTACCTCCTATTCCATTTCCTCAAGGACTTGAACATATCTTAGTCTCCCTGTCTTTCCTGGATCTCCCCCATCGCCTGTGCTACTGGATATTTTTCCCCATATAGTAAACCTGTTCAAGTTCCTTCCATGCTAAAATCATTTCCTCCCTCTACCCTACATCTTGTTCTTCTCAACACCATCCTTTCTCCCTTCTTATTACAGAATAGCCCACGCTATGTCCACTTCATTATGCTCCTTTCACCATACAACCTACTGCACTTTGTTTTTCACCCCCAAAATATGAGTGAAAATTCTCTGATAAGGTCGCCAGCAGTCCCTACCTCAGTACAAAAGCTGGTGGAAACTTTGACAGTTCTTACATGATCTTTCAGTAGGGGTTGATCCTGTTGAACATTCACTCCATTCTGTCTTGGTTTCTGCAACATCAGATTTTACTGATGTTCCTCCTATCCTTCTGGCTCATCTTTCTCAGTTTCTTTTCTTTTTTTTTTTCTTTTTAATTTTTTTCTAAGACATCTTGTTATAGCATCTCAGTTTCTTTGAACTGCTTGTTCTTCTGTCCAAAGCCCCAAAGTTGGTGTTTTCCCAGTTTTGTCCTCAGACCACTCCTCTTCTCATTTTATATACTTTCCTTGGATGGGCGTATTTACTCCTATAATTTTAAATGCTGCCTGTATCACAACTCTGTATTTCCAGCTTAGACCCTTCTTGATGATCAGATCCATATCTTTTTCTTCCTTTGGTAGATAATTATTAGATGCATAGTAAATCCACTGGACAAAAAGTAGTGGAAAATATTGAAAAGTCCTGGCCTTCAAGCTGTTTATATCCCATGGGTGGAATAATAAATGAAAAAAGTAAATAAATAGGTTAGGTAATAATAAATTGTGGTATATGGCCAGGTGCAGTGGCTCACACCTGTAATCCCAACACTCTGGGAGGCCAAGGCGGGTGGATCACTTGAGCCCAGGACTTCAGGACCACACTAGGTAATATGGCAAAGCCCTGTCTCTAATTTTTGAAAGTGCAAAAAATAGCCAGGCATAGTGGTGTGTGCCTGTAGTCCCAGCTACTCAGGAGGCTGAGGTGGGAGGATTACCCGAGCCTGAGAGATCGAGGCTGCAGTGGGCCATGATCACACCACTGCACTCCAGCCTGGGTGACAGAGTGAGACCTTGTCTCAATAGATAAATAAGTAAATTATAATATATGCTGGCAAGATAATATATAGGTTGATATGAGAGATAGGGATTCTACAGGGGTTGAGGTTGTACCATGTATATAAGGAGTTTAGGGAAGGTCTCTCTGAGATGACATTTAAGCTGAGATCTAGAACTCCAGTAGCAAAAGTCTTGGTGTAGAAAAAGCTTCAAATGTCCAAGAAATAGAGAAGATCTCGGCTGGGCACAGCTTGGATTACCCCAGCACTTTGGGAGGCAGAGGCAGGCGGATTGCTTGAGCTCAGGAGTTCAAAGCCAGCCTGGGCAACATGGAGAAAACCCATATCTACTAAAAATACAAAAAATTAGCTGGTCATGGTGGCACACACCTGTGGTCTCAGCTGCTTGGGAGCCTGCGGTGAGAGGGTAGTTTGAGCCCAGAGAAGCAGGGTTGCAGTGAGTTGAGATTGCACCACCACACTCCAGCCTGAGTGACAGAGTGAGACGCTGTTTCAAAAAAAGAAAGAAAGAAAGAAAGAAAGAAAGAAAGAAAGAAAGAAAGAAAATATCTCTGTGTGACCAGAACATGATACGTTTGGAAGAGAGTGAAATGAGACAATCTTGAGAACATACATAAGCAAAGATGTTGTCTTGCATGGCCTCAGAAGCAATAGTAAGAAGATTGAATTTATTCTAGCTGTGAGGAGGTGACATTGTAGTGTTTTTAGTGATAGCATCATCAGATCTGAAACATTTTACTCTGAATGTGGCATGGAATAGAGATTATATGGATATTAAGAATATAAATTGGGATAATAGTGTGGAAGAAGCTGTAGCAATTGACAAAGCAAGTAATGATAAAGATTTCATTTAGTCTGAAGTGGTGTTACTGGAGATGAACACCATCTCCAGTAACATGTGGAATGGTGCTCATCTGGGAAGAGGTTGACAATATATTTTGAAAGTAAACTCGACAGGCATTGTAGATTGTTTGTCTAGGGGGGTGTAAAGATTGAGAGAAAGAAAGGAGATAAAAGTGACCTATCGTTTTTAAGTTTGAGCCAAGTGGGTGAATGGTGGTACCATTTCTGAGATGGAGAAGATTGGGAAAAGAAAGGAAAAAGTAAGAGTACTCCTTATATATTTTTATATTTTTTAGTTTTAAATTTATTTATTTTTATTTTTTTGAGACAGGGTCTTGCTATGTTGCCCAGGCTGGTGGCAAACTCCTCGGCTTAAGCAGTCCTCCCACCTCAACCTTCCAAAGTGCGGGGACTATGGGCATGAGCCACCATGCCAAGCCCAAGAGTACTGTTTCAGAGATAATGGTTTGTGATGTCTCTCAGCAACGAGGGTAGAGCTATCAAGTAGGCCTTCTGGGATTTAAAGGTCTGGAGCACAGGGAAGAAATTGTGTTGGAAATATAAATTTGGAAATCTATTGATGGTATTTAACAGTGGACCAGAATGAGACCCCCCTAGGGAGAAGAGAGTCACATAGACATGAGTTGAAAACAGTGGACTGAGTCCTGGAGCACTCCAAATGTTAGAATCATAGTTACAGTCAATCATTAAAAGTGCAAAGATGATCCCATGTTAATTTTGATTTAACCTTTAAAATCAGATAATTATGGTGATGTATGCTATTTCAGCCATTGAAAAATATGAAAAACTCCCCAGATAATTTTATGTAGCTATAATCACACCCGATGAGAAAAATATTATCAAAAAGAAAGCTATTGGCCCATCTTATTTATAAATATAACTGCAAAGAGATTGCACCGACATTTCTATGTTATTTTTGTTTAATATCCAAAAGCAATTCCTTGTGAGATTCTTGCATTATACATGAAGTAGTATAACTTTTGAAGGTATGTTAAGTTAAAGAAGCACATTATAAGTTAAAGATGTCTATTCCACACCACAGAAAAAGATGGACAACTCCAACATTCATTTTGTGAAGCCAACACAATTTTAACAGCCAATCAGAAAAAGAGTGTACAAAATATACTGACATATCTGCAAAAAACCTACATAAAATACCTGTAAAGTTACTGTATCAACATTCCTGTGGCAGATAATGTTGGTTAATAACTAACAACAAAGCCCACCCTTTTGCTAACACAACCTACACATTGCTCAGTGAGTGGCAGGCCCTGGAGAGCACCTCATGATTGGTTTCAGCTAATGTTTTTCTTTGTCAGTGACTGGTTTACGGGTAGACATGTAACCCTGTGATACTCAGTAAGATACATCAGACTTTTTTCTGGGGGTTTCCAGGAAAGATTTTCCCTTGTGATTAGAGGACAAATAAAGTGAAATCCATTCGCCATGAGTCCCAATCCTTTGTTTGTGATGCAAGTATAAGGGCATGTTGTTTGGAGCTGCAGGAGTTACCTTGAGACCATGAGAAGAGACATGTCAGACATATATTGTGACCATCATACAGAAATAGGGTGAATCCCCACCCAAAATTTGGTTCAGAGGTCAAGACTGATGGTACCACACATGCACTAAGAAGGTACAAAAATGTTTATTACTTACATAATGCAGCTTTCTGGAGAGAGCAACTAGGCCTCCCAACTTGATTAAAAAATTGCTTGAGAGAGCAAAGAAAGGGGCTTGGAATTTTAATTGTGGTTAGGGGTGGAACTCAGGTGAGGGTTTCTGTGTGTGGGCAGGGGCTTGTATGGTTTGAAACTCCTGCTGGCACCAAAGGAGGGAGCACTAAGGCTTTCTTATCAAGTTGCCCAGATGTGAGGCATAAAGGGAGAGTGAAGGGTGAGGTTTAAAAACTGTTAGCAGTCAAACATCAAAAAATGGAGTCAGGCTCTCCATTATAATTTACCCCTGATGTTTGAGTGATGACAAAACTATAACATGCTTATTTAATTGAATTTGAACTTGTTTAAATAAGCCATTGTGGGACTCTATAAGACCTGAAGCCTGTAACCTATAAGGAAGGTGAAAATTTCATTGAATGCCTTGTTTTAGAGCCCAGCATTTGCCCTCATGGAGAACCTCTGTTAGGGCAATATGTAAGAAAAATGTGGGGTTGGAGCCCCCACACAGAGTCGCCGCCAGGGCACTGCCTAGTGGAGCTGTGAGAAGAGGGCCACTATTCTCCAGACCCCAGAATGGTAGATCCACTGACAGCTTACATGGTGTGCCTGGAGAAGCCACAGACATTCAACACCAGCCTGTGAAACAGCTGCGGGGGAGGTTGTACCCTGAAAAGCCATAGGGGTGGAGCTGCCCAAGACCATGGGAGCCTACCTCTTGCATCAGCATGCCCCAGATGTAAGACATGAGGTCAAAGGGATCATTTCGGAGCTTTAAGATTTAATGACTGTCCCACTGGATTTCAGACTTGATTGGAGCCTGTACTCCCTTTGTTTTGGCCAATGCCTCCCATTTGGAATGGGAGCATTTATCCACTGCCTGTACATCCATTGTATCTTTGAAGTAACTAACCTGCTTTTGTTCCTTATAGGCTCTTAGGTAGAAGGAACTTACCTTGTCTTAGATTAAACTTTCGACTTGGACTTTTCAGTTAATGCTGAAATGAGTTAAGACTTTGAAGGACTATTGGGAAGGCATGATTGGTTTTGAAATGTGAGGACATGAGATTTAGCAGGGGCCAGGGGTGAAATGATATGGTTAGGTTTTGTGTCCCCATCAAAATCTCATCTTGAATTGTTATCCCCATAATCCCCATGTGTCGTGTTGAGGGAGAGACTTGCAGGAGGCAAATGGATCTTGGGGTCAGTGTTCTTCATGCTGTTCTCTTGATAGTGAGTGAGTTCTCATGAGATCTGATGGCTTTATAAGTCTCTGACAGTTCCCCTGTCACGCATTTACTCTCTCTTTCACCTGCTGCCATGTAAGACATGTCCCTTCCCTTTCTGCCATGATTGCAAGTTTCCTGAGGCCTCCCTACCCATGTGGAACTGTGAGTCAATTAAACCTCTTTTCTTTAAAAATTACCCAGTTTTGAGCAGTTCTTTATAGCAGTGTGGGAAGAGACTAATACAGATATGTAGACTTGTTAATTAAAATCGTCAAATAGTAACTGCTTTTCAAACAGTGACAGCTCTTCCTTCACACAAACAACCACCCAATGGGCCTATATATTGTGCAAGGTATAATCGTTCCCATTAGCATTCTATAGAATAGTGGCCAATGCTTGGTTGAAACCTATAGTCAAACAGTCTCAGGATATGACTATTTCCCCTAAGCCTAGCATCAGTCACAGTTTATGCGGGAATCAAGACAGATGATTCATTCTAAGACACATAGACAGTTCTGAGCCAAGACACACAAGCCAGAGTAACTTTAAGGATGGCCTCAGTCCCCTGCTCCTGTTTGTAAACATCAGTTGATTATTGAAACTTCTGACTTAGGTCTGTTAAATCTATAACAGAGGTTCAGCAGAACTCAGTAAATCCAGCACAACTCAGCAAATCTTTGCACAACTCACAGTGCAAGCTAGTCAGCAGGCAGTAGCTTGGAGTGCATGCTTACCACCAGGCAGCAGAGTCAATTAGCAAATCAAAGTAAGAGAAGAAGGATACCTGGTAGTGGCGGTCATTGTCTCAACCTCCTGCTAACTGTACCAACTATTGACAAAAACAGGATGGATTGCCACCCAAAATTTGGTTTTAATGTCTAGACTAATGATGACATCAACACATCAAGAGGATATGAAAGGTTTATGACTTACATAATGAGACTTTCTGGGGCAACCAGAGCAGACATCATAAGATGATCCACAAGTGGGTTGATAGAGCAAGGAAAGGAGACTAGATTGAGATTTTTATGAAGGGGAGCGAGTAGGCTGAGGTGAGTGTTCCTGTGCATGGAATGGGGCCTGCATAATTTGAATCTATGGCCAGTACCAAAGGAGAGAGATCTGAGGCTTTTTTTCACAGCTTGCCAAGATGTGAGGCACAAGAAAAAGGGGGAAATGAGCTTTAAAAGCTATCAGAATTTAAGCTTCAAAAAATGGAATCAGACTCTTGATTACAACAAACTTCTGATGACAGCATGGAAAAGTGAGAGAACTGGGGTCCTTGATCATGTTATTCAACCTCTAAAATGACCTTAGAACCACCTGCCTCAGATTTCTAGTGCTGCTTAATAATTCAATGTCTTTATGGTTGAGGATAATTTTAGCTAGGCTGTCTGCTACTTGCAGTCAAAAGAACTCTGGATGATACAATGTTGAAGATATAATCAATTACTACCATGTTGGATATATTCAGGTAATACAGGGACAATATAACAAATTCATGAATGTAATTCGTAACAAAAATAAATTAAAGGAGAATATCATAGGGTCATATTAATAACATACTTAAAATGCTTTCACAAAATCCAGTAAATATCCTTAATAAAAACACAAGGTAAAGAGAAGCAGAAAGCACCTACCTAAAAACTCCTTGCTAAAACTAACAACAAAGATCAACTTAAAGAATGAAAGAATAATAATGTTTTAAAGATAATCAGAAATTACACAGGAATGCTATTACAATTATTCCACATATTCTCTGAGTTTCCAATAAATGCAATAAAGGAAGAGAATGGTATAGCATAACAACTACTGAGAAAGATATAACTTTTTCTAGTGTGAGTGAATGCCCAGAGATGCAAGAGACATTATAAGTACCATTACGGTTAATACAATTGTCAAGATTGCAGGACACAGGGTAAACATAAAAAATATGCTCTCCTGGCTGGGTGTGGTGGCTCATGCCTGTAATCCCACCACCTTGGCAGGCCGAGGGGAGAGCAGGTCATGAGGTCAGGACTTCGAGAACAGCCTGGCCAATATGGTGAAACCCCATCTTTACTAAAAATACAAAAATTAGCTGGGTGTGGTGGTGTGTGCCTGTAGTTCCAAGTACTGGGGAGACTGAGGCAGAAGATATCGCTTGAATCTGGGAGGTGGAGGTTGCAGTGAGCCAAGATTGCACCATTGCACTCCAGCCTGGCCAACAGAGCAACACGCCATCTCAAAAAAAAAAAAAAAAAGTTCTCCTATAGTAGGAATAAGTGGGAATAAGTAGAAATGGGAGAAATATTTTATTCACCAAAATGGCTTAAATTATAAAATACATTATGTAGTAAGTTTGTAATAGGCAATCTTCTTTAGGTTTGGCTACATTTCTCAGAATTTTCTTTCCTTTCGGTTTGTAATTAGGGTAAGTCACCAGAGAGATTATTGTGGGAGAGCTGGAGGACACAAGTGACGCAGCAGCCATTTTGGAGCTTGAACACATTCCCTCTTTTCTGCTGGCTCACCACATTGGCACAAGACATGAGCTGGGTTTGGAACTCCTCCACCTTCCTTTGGATTCTCCTTTAGCTTCTCCAACTCCTGGGCCAGGTGTGTGAGTTTGGCTCTGTGACAAAGTGTCTTGGCTTTTACAGGATACCCATACTGTTAAGGTCAGAGGAAACAAGAACTGATATGGGTTTTAGTCCATCCTTGGGGATGCCAGCTTGCGCTTATGGATTTCACCTTGTACTTGTCTGGTCCCACTTTTTGTCTATGTTTATATTCCTTCCTATCTTTACTCTGGACTTCAAGTTCCAGCACCATATGCGGAGACAACACTGCTTAACCAGTTTCCCCAACTGTGTAATGTTAAATCTCTGGAACAAATGTCTTTGAAAATTACACACACACACACACACACACACACACACACACAAACACACACACACACACAGAGTAGTTCTGCTACTCTGATTGAAGCCTGACTGACACACTTGGAAATAAAATTTCACAAGGAAAGCAAGCAGATTTCCACTACTAGTCAAGTTGGTATAATATAGACTGAATTTATGCTCCGACAAAAAAAAAAAAAAACCTTTGAAAGTGGACAAAATATATGAAATGGTGGTTTTCCAGTCACTGAGCATTAAGTAATGAAGGAGAGTGATCCCTGAAAAATGAGAAAGAAATGAGGTGAGACCCATGTTTGCTCAGTATACTGTCTGGAGAGAGTTTCCAGTCCATGGTGCAGGGAAGAGGAACTTAGGTGGAGTCCGGAAAACTCCATGAGTTAAAGAGGGAGAGGGAAGAATCTGGGAGACCAATGTGGCTAGGGTTTGTTAGACAGAGTGCCAGAGAGGGGAAATGTATATAGCGTGGACTCCAGAAACCTGCACAGGGTCCCTTTGAGTAGAAATGGTCCCCTGAAGAACTGATGGACTCATGGCTCATGGATGTCAAATTAAAAAAAAAAAAAGAGAGTGAGAGAGAAGAAGAGCTGATGGACACATGTGAGGAAACTACCTAAGGCTAAGAAATTAACCACACAAAAGAATTGGCACACACTGAAGGTTGATCACAAATCGCCAGCGATGTAATCAATCATGCCTACTTAATGAACCTTCCCTAAAAACCCAAAAGGACTGGGTTCAGAGAGCTTCTGGATAGCCGAACGCATGGAGGTCCCTGGAGGGTGGCATGCCTGGAGAGGAAGTGGAAGGTCTGTGCTCCTTCCCATACACCAAAAAAAAAAAAAAAAAAAAAAAAAAAATGCCCAGAAATGAAACAACTTTTAGTTTTATCCTCCTGTAACTAAATCCCAAGAGTCAAAAAGAGGGGAGAGAAAAGAAAAAGAATATTTAACTAACAGGTTGTCAGTTGTCAAGTTTTCCACCCACATGGCTGCCCAATATTCCTCTGGGAAAATTAGGGATATGGTCTGGAAGGAGAAAATCATACATTTCTTTTTTATTTCAATTTATTGTTGTCGACAACTCCTCAACACAATATAAATGTTTTTACATGTTGATTCCCAGAAAATAGATGCCTAAGAAAGGTTACTTTAGGATAATGATTTCAGGGGGATAGAAGGTGAAAAATCAAAACCAAAGTCCAGCATGGACAAAACCACGAAGATATTTAGAAGTGGTATTTCTCAATGGCAGTCAAGTAAAACCAAGTACATTGTAACAGATGGCATACAAATCAAATCCTGATGCAGCACAGTATGGGGACCTATTTAAATTAATCTACCAGAAGTTTATTGAACAGTTAGAACATTAATGAATCCAGTTCTGTATAATAATACTATTTTTTCATGTCCTAGCTGACAACCCAAACTATCTTAGTACTCTTCAATATTGCTTTGCAATTGTGGACACAATGGATTCCATTGAAAGAGAAACATTGTTTGACAAATGATTCATAATTCCTTGTCTAATAGTCAATGCATTTAACAGGATAATGTATTATGTATAAAATATAGCACCAGTAGTTGAATTCCTGTGAAATGTTAACTGTTTTAACTCAAATTTGACATATGTTTCAAAATGTTTAGGATATCATTCATTGATTTTTAAAAAGATGATACTTTCTGGTAAGCAGCAGCTCAGAGTAGAAAGAGCACTGGACCTGGAGTCAGATGCAATGCAAGTTGTTTTTTCTAAACACTCTCTAATATCCTTTCCAGATCTAACATTCTATTATCTTTTACTACTGAATCTTGAGAGTTTGATTGTTTGAGGTAATTTTCAAATAGTTGAGTTGTTGTCTCTTATCATTTTGTTCTTCGTTTTTTTAAAGGTTAGTTTTGTAAATTGAATTTGTTAAAAGAAAATGGTTGAAAGGAGGCAGCTTCATTGTTTGTCTGTTTTTGTATTTTCAATTAACCTGCTATAGAAGATCCTATATCTTCTATTACTTGCCAATAGCGGTTGGCCCCCCTCTACTCCGTCAATAAGACTTGCAAGGTGTCTGGGAAGGAGATTCCAAAGAGGAGCAGCTATTATTTCTGCCACAACGCCAAGAGAAAAAATCACATTAGGGATTAGATTGGTGTAGGATGTTTACATGACTGGCTTTAATTCTCAAGATTAAATAGCTTAAAATTTCCTAAGTGAATTCACTCAACTCAATGTTACTTTTGTTCTCATCTTTCCTTCTTTTCAACCCTACATGTGTTTACATCTCTACGTCAATGTCGGATCAACAGAAAATCACATCTAAAATGTTCAAAATTAATCTCTCCAAACCTGCTTCTCTCTTGTATTCGTAGTTTTGATCAACAATGTCACCACCTTACCAGTTCTAGCCAAGCTCAAACCTTTGGAGTCATTTTCCAAACTCCTCCTTCCTTATTCCCCATTCTCCAGTCTTGTCCCTCTCCAATCACCCTTCACATAGTGGTTGCCAAGTGCTCTTTCTAAAATGCAAGCCAGGCGCGGTGGCTCACACCTGTAATCTCAGCACTTCGGGAGGCTGAGTCAGGAGGATCACTGAAGGTCAGGAGTTCAAAACCAGCCTGGCCAACATGGTGAAAACCCATCTCCACCAAAAATACAAAGATTAGCTGGGCATGGTGGTGTGCACCTGTAGTCCCAGCTACTCGGGAGGCTGAGGCTGGAGAATCGCTTGAACCCAGGAAGCAGAGGTTTCAGTAAGTCAAGATTGCACCAATGCGCTCCAGCCCAGGTGACAAGACTGAAACTCCGTCTCAAAAACAAACAAACAAAAGAAACGACAACAAAAAATAAAATAAAACACAAATGTGACCACAGAGCCTCCCTGATTAAAATGCTTTAATGACTCATTTTCACCTATTGGATAAAACTCAAAGTTCTCTTCCCATCCCTGAATATCCCTCTAGCTCGATCTCCTGACACTGACTGCCATTCCTCTGAGCCCTTGTCATTCCAGCTACATATACTGCTCACAGTTACCCAGACACACCATGGTCTCTTCATGACTCTGGCTTTGCATGTGAAATTTCGTCTGCTACTTTCTCAGCTCAGGATATTTTCCCTCATGTTCCCATAGCTTTTCACATACTAATTTTATAACGCTCATCAAACTTTACTATATAACTTCTCCACTTGTTTGTCTTCACTACTAGACTGCCAATTCTCTGTTTTGGGAGAAAGTAAACATCGTAGAGGAGATTCAGACTTTGGATGCTCCTACGTGGCATTTAAACTTGCTTTGGACCCTGAGACACTATACTATTTGCTGATGCTTGCTTTTTTTCTCCTTGTCCCAGCCCTCCCCCTGGTGGAGGTGATAAGAAGCAGTGGAGTGATCAGGTGACCAAAGATAAGTCAAAGTGACCTGGCTGATCCACATCCTGGATAAGCATCTGCCTCATGTCATTTTTAAAGTAAATGCTAAACTGGCTAATGGACTTGGCTATTGCCTGGCCTGGCAGGAACGTTCTGTCTTGTTATGTATTCATTGACAGACTCTGATTTCAATCTCCAGCGCTGTAATTACAGGTCAATGTAACCACCCCTGATGGTCTCAGAAAACATCATGCTACTGTCAAACAAATAGCCCAAGAAGAATTAGCTGGTGGAGATCTTCTTCCACGTTGTCTCCTCTGCCTGAAGCTGACAAAAACCTGTTTGCAGGAATGTTTGCCTTTAGAGAGCAAGGAATCAAACAGCAATCATATCCATATGCTAAGTGTTCTCCCCAGTTGCAGTGAGCCCTGCCTCTTTAAAAAGTCGCAAGAACAGTCTTCATCTCTATCACAGAACAATATCCTGTTAGCACTGGTTTCCGCCCCCCTCCCAGTTGAAAATAACCTAGTTTTCGACTCAGCATTTTGTTGTCCGTGGGAGGCAGCAGTTTCGTAAGCCCCTCTGGATATAGAGCTCTATAGGTACAGTGGTCTAGGTTGTCTAGGTTGGTCTGAGTGGTGATTCCCAGGGAAGGACCTTGCCAGACAGGTTTTTTTTTTTTTTTCCTTCAGAGACAGGATCTTGCTCTTTCACACAGGCTGGAGTGCAATTCAGCTCACTGCAGCCTCGACTTCCCAGGCTCAAGCAATCCTCCTGCCTTAATCTCCCAAATAGGTGAGACTACAGGTGCATGCCACCACACCTGGCTTAGGCAGATTTTTATAAAATTGCCTGGTTGGAAGTAATCTGACCTCTAAAACTAGCAGAATTTTAGAAAACATGATGAATTTATAATCATAATAGAAATTCTCCTTCATGGCTGTTGCACGGCTATTGTGAATTTTGTCAGATACTATGTTTACGCTACAGGGAGACTACTAGCAGCAAGAATAGATTTTACTTTTAAGTGGAAGGAAAGGAAATTAATATACTCTATTTGTCATCAGGAGAGACTACCTTTAAAAAAATCAAACAGCTCCCATAATGTCATTTTATACACATGTCATAGGCAAGGAAAGATGATCTGCTGTCTTAGATGTCCATCTGGCTGTGTCCTAATTGAAGAAAAAGAATTCAGGTGCTACCAGAGATACCATGAGCTAAAACAGAAACAGAACTGGTAGGAGTGGCCCCCTGAGGTTCTTAGGTTTCTATGTTCAGGGTAAAGATTACCCTGCCCACAAAACGATCATTAATGACATCATTTATGATGCCTTTGCCCTTCAGTTGGCACTGCACAGGCACTGCTTGGTTCTTCACCACATCTGTAAAGTGCATTGCCACCAGCGGGGAGGTGTAGTTAACCTGTAGGTGGAAGAACAATGAATTCTAAGTGTGGGGAGGTGGTATGAGGGAAGTGATCAAATAATCACTGCAGGATGAGAACTCTCACAAAGAGAACTGAGTAAATCCCATGATGCCAATTCACAAATGGCCAAAGCAACTGACATACTCTCCTTGAGTTGGGAAACTGTGGGAAAATCATATGTTTCTCTAATAAGTCACTTTCCGATATCTAATTGTCCTCTGGGGAAAACAATTCTGACTCAGCATAATATGATTTTTCTGGAAATCACACCATGAATTAAACCAAAACTAGTGTCTATCCAGTCCCTATGTTGGCGACTTAGCCCAGCGCTTCAAATGGGAGAAACAGAAGTGTGATTATTAGGGCATGTTTAAGCACAATGGTAGTAACTTATCTGCTCCTGGCTCTGCCACTAACTAGCAGTGTGATCTTGGGCAAGTCACTTTCTCTTTCCAAACGCCAATTTTCCCATCCGTAAACTTAAAAGGTTAAACTAGGCCATATATAAGATTCTTTCAGATATGGAAATGAGTGTGGTTGTGATAAGAATTGGATGAGGGAGCTCCTGGTTATGGCCAGCAGCTATTTACCCCTGTACTAACTGCTGCCTCCTGATTCTCATAGATCTCAGCCAGCTCTTCCTTTGTCACTGAGCCCTTTCTGACAGCAATGAGCAAAGGGGATACAGCTTACGTGAGTCAGTTTGCCGTAATAAGGGTAGTAGCGGAGGTCAAAAGAAGCCGACTCTGGGTAATACCTGATGGATCGGATGTCATTTTCATCACCTCTCTGTAAGCAAAAACAGGCATATGTCAGGTGCTGGGTCACAGAGTGGGTTAGAGTCTGAGCTAAAGGGAATTGTACCCCAGGTGAAATCACTGTGTGACCCATAACCAACTGTTCCAGGAAGACCATGAAAGCAGAATAGGGCAGAGCTCAGCCCTGACCTATCCCCAGTGGAGCATTTTTACGGAGTGACTACGCCTTGGCTTTTCAGTTCAAAGAATACTGAATAGAAGGCCTGAGCTGAGGAGGCCACAAGTGCTCAGTTTGGCTCTCTGTTGGCATCTAGGGCGCCCAGACAGAAGCAATCCAAAGGGCTTGCAGTACCTGATGCTGCTCTGGAAAGAGGCCCTACAACTCCAGCCTTTCTCCAAAAAAATCATGCTGGGCCTGGCACCCAGTCTTGGAGCTGAGGGAGATACATGTTAGAACATGTTTAGTAAATCCCACTCCACGATTTGCACACTGCAGGCTCGGTTCTATTGGAAGACAGATCAAGCGCATAGGCACCTGATACACAGGCACTCAGCCTACAGTTGGCTCACATAGACTCATGTCTCTGACCACATTCTCTGTAGTGCTTAATCACAGTAGGTGGGGTCAGAGGGGTCAGCAGGAAGAACCTGAGTATGGAAATAATTAAAGTAAACAAGTCTACCCTCATCACGTTATGTCAGGTAGGGGGCTGCCAATTCTGCAATACATTAGGCTTGCCCTAAATAGCAGAGGTCTGGGGGCTAGTATGGACAAATAGTGCATTGCTACTAGCAAATTATTTACTAAGGTCATGTGATTACTTCTGTCAATATACTGTAATTGTTCTTGGTACAAACTAAGCCCTCCTTAATTTATTCTAGTCATGACCTCATCCTGCTTGATTTCCACAAGTGGGTGTGGATTTGAGCAATATTAATTATTATAGAATGTATAGAGATTCTTAATTTTTTTTAAAAAAAGGACATAAAATTTGTAAGAAGGCAACTAAAACTAATAATTAAAACTTTGAAAAATTTTAGAAGAGACAGTTCTCAGCAAGGTTTGATGTAAGCTGAAAAACAAACAGCGTCTGTTAGGGAACTATAAGTAGAACTCTGTCCAGTTAATATGCTAGCTTAAGACTAAGTTGGTCTTTATGATTTACTTTTAAGACATTCTTCTAAAAAGCAATGACATTCATTTTTCATGAAGGCCTGGGGAATCAGTTCAGATAGTTTGTAATCACACCTCACATTGTGAATATTTACACATACACATGAGAACAGAATGTCCTTCCTACCTTGTTCATTTGGCAAGTACAGCCTGACCTTTCAGAGTCTATCTTCCCTTTTCACAGCATTTGTAATACTTGATTGTCTTGATTTCAGAGACAGAGTCATACTCTTACCTCAACACTTCTAACACCTAGCAGAGGATCTGATATATAATAAGTGATCAATAAATGCTTGCTGAATGTGGGATATTGGCTGAATAAATGCTGCCTTTTGCTGTTTTCTGATCTGCCACCATGAGGACTGAAGTTTTCAATTGTATTTCTCATACTGAGAATGGAATTACCAGGTCTCACATATTTGCAAGACAACTATCCAGGGATGGGGGTGCAGTTGATGTCACTGAACAGGGAAGAGCTGCTTCCTGTTTAAGAAGCAAACCCAAGATCTAAGGGCTTTTTCCTACAAGGGAGCTAATTGGTGCAGATAAGATAGAAGTTAATGGTCCCTCGAAGGGCAGTTAATTAGCATATTAATGGAGTTCTGTTTATACTTCCCTTGTAGTCATTTGTTATTGCAACACCCAGTGCTACTGGTCATTGCTGCAAAATGTGAAATTCAGTTTTAAAATCTGGGAACTAATGACTCTAATGAAAGCTGTTTGTTTAGTTCAAAGAAACAAATAATTAGAGCTAAAAGCAAAAGTGTAAACAGAATCCCAATTAATGACTTTGCACACTGTTGTTCCCTGCTGTGGCCCCTAGCTGAAGTTCAGTCTTTGGTTTTCACAAGTATTAATCATGGCACACTGACACACACGCATGCACACACATACACTATACACACAAACACACATGACTTGAATGCTTTCTGAAAAGAGGAAAACCTGAAGGAACTAAAGAGAGCTGTAGTTATGAAAAGACTAACTTTTCCCTAGCCTACCATCCACGTGTATGTCCCTGAAAGGGATGGACTACATTTTTGCATGAAACAGATGTGCTAACAACACTTACTCAAAAAGGCTCTTTACCTGAACTTTGCAGGAAACCTTCACAGGATCTCCAAGCTCAGGACGAAAGCCTACAATCTATCAAAAGAAAACCAGTGTTTTTTTGTTGTTGTTGTTGTTGTTTGTTTTTTAGCAAAACATATTTGACAGTAAAAATTGGGCTTTTCTAAACCTCCTCCCAATCATCCTTCCTAAGGCAAATGCTTCGTCTATTTTGCCTTCTCAGAAATGTTACAAAAAGCAGAAAATGAAAAACATCTTCAGAGCTAAGCAGCTTACTCCATGTTGTATTTATGCCTGATATTTACACACAGGAAACCAGAGCAAGACAAGTCTAAAGATGTAAATAACTTTCTAATTTTAAGAGGGTTGTGACTGATAAGGCTCCTCCACAACTAAGGCATGACAGGTTGGAAGAAAAATGCATTTTTTATGATTTCAGAACTGTCCCCCATGCCACCCTCATGTCAATCATCCCTTGTTCCAGAGAGCTCAGTACTCCATTCTTCATTAAAAAATGCTTTTTTAAAAATTAAAGATGAGGTCTCACTATGTTGCCCAAGTTAAACTTGAACTCCTAAGCTCAAGCAATCCTCCTTCCTCAGCCTCTCAAGTAGCTTGGATTAGAATCTCAAGCCACTGCACTTGGCTAGGACTCCATTCTTTTTTTTTTTTTTTTTTTTTTGAGACGGAGTTTCGCTCTTGTTACCCAGGCTGGAGTGCAATGGCCCGATCTCGGCTCACCACAACCTCCGCCTCCTGGGTTCAGGCAATTCTCCTGCCTCAGCCTCCTGAGTAGCTGGGATTACAGGCACGCACCACCATGCCCAGCTAATTTTTTGTATTTTTAGTAGAGACAGGGTTTCACCATGTTGACCAGGATGGTCTCGATCTCTTGACCTCGTGATCCACCCGCCTCGGCCTCCCAAAGTGCTGGGATTACAGGCTTGAGCCACCGCGCCCAGCCAGGACTCCATTCTTGACAGAGGCCATCAAGGGACAGGTTTAGGGGTGAGGCAGAAGAATGGCCATAGAAAGTGCTCGGGGGAAAAGGAAATTGATAGGTTTGTCTGGTTGTTTGTATTTCTGATGCTGTCAGTAGAAATGACCAGCCCAAGACAAATGGAGTGGCCAGAGCCCTCCTATCTAATTCATTCACTTATCACCACCAGATATGAAAAGCCAATATACCCGGTTCATCTTTAGAAGGATGCATGGCTGTCCAGTAGAGTATCCAAAAGTTGGGTCCTCCAGACCAGAGCAGTTCTTTAGGAAAGAGCGCTTAAATTGGCAGGCCTTCTTGTCCTCATCCTCATCACCATCTTGGATGAAGTACTGCCCCGGGGGACAATCTACATTCATTTCCTCTTGAAGACTGTCATTATAACCTAAAGCATGTGTGAGTGGCAATGGGTTATGTTAGACAGGTGCTACAGGGGAAGGCCATGCATTCAGTAGTCCTCCCTCCCAAGCTTCCTTTCTCCAGCTTGTTTGTACTCCTCTGAAAGCCCATTCAGTCTACCTGTGAACTGGCATCAGGGGTGCCCAACAGCCTTCATCAGCAGCATCCCTCTAGGAAGTCTTCCTAACTAGTCACTTCAGCCCAGTTTGATTGCCTGTTCCCTTGCTTTTCATTCCCATGGAACTTCTGGTTATCCATCTCTGGGTCCTTTGTCACTTTATAAATTTTCTCCATTTTCCACCATTTATTTTCAGATATGATAAACTGTAAACTTGGAATGCTGTCCCTTCTACTTCTGAGAGAGAAATAGGCACATAGTTGGTAGATTTTGGAAGTGGGACTGAAACATTCAAGGTAATGGTATATATAAAGAGGCTAAGTTCTTGGGTTAAATCTCCTTAACTTCACTTAGGTTTCAAGGTGAACCAGTTGGGTGGTTACAAATTTGGGGGCTCATTTGGAATTGTCCTTGTGGCTACTTGCTCGTGGTTCAGTAGCCCCCATACCTGGCAGTGGATCCCGAGGCCACCCCAAGCAGCCACCTAGTTCTCTTGGGCTGGGAGCCGACTGGTACTGTCTCTACTGGCAGGGGCACTGGCAACCCAATGTGCATAGATTTTATTGCAATATAGAAATAGTCCTGGGGACACCGGGTGCGGTGGCTCACATCTGTAATCCCAGCACTTTGGGAGGCCAAGGCAGGCAGAATACAAGGTCAGGTATTTGAGACCAGCCTGGCCAACATGGTAAAGCCCCATCTCTACTAAAAATACAAAAATTAGCTGGGTGTGGTGGCGCGCAACTGCTGTCCCAGCTACTGAGGAGGATGAGGCAGGAGAATCGCTTGAACTTGGGAGGCAGAGGTTACAGTGAGCCGAGATTCCACCACTGCACTCCAGCCTGGCAACAGAGCGAGACTCTGGGGAAAAAAAAAGGTCTGGGGAGACTGATTGGGGTAATAATAAAACTCCAGTCTCCCTCACAGCCAGCTGGGTGTTAATTACCCTTTCTCTATTGCAATTCCCATGTCTTGATAAATAAGCCCTGGCTAGGCAGTGGGCAAGGTGAACCCATTAGGCAGTTACAATGTCTCCCTTTGAAGTCAATGAGAGGCACCTGATTGTAAGAGAGTGTCAAGTATGAGTTGTGAGACAGAAGGAAAGTGGAAGAAGAAGAAGAGGAGGAGAAGGAGGTGGAGAAGGGGGAGGAGGAGGAGGGGGAGGAGGAGGAGGGGGGGAGGAGGGGGGGGAGGAGGAGGAGGAGGAGGAAGAAGAGGAGGAGGAGGAGGAGGAGGAGGAGGAGGAGGAGGAGGAGGAGGGGGAGGGAATAAGCCAGCTCTTCATCCTTTACAGAGGGAAGTTAGCACTGCAAAATAGAAGCATAAGTTAAAAGAAACCAGTGACAACCATAAGGTCTCTGAGGGGAAAGTGAGGGCATGAGATCTTATCTACTGAGGCCTGAGACATTCAGGGTCAATGTCCCTTTACATTGGATGGAATGTAACATGTGTCCAAGGAGATATATATATATATATATATATCAGGGAGAAAGCTTAAAGGGACTATCTGTGAGGTAACTCTTTTGGCTACCAAATTCCATACATAAAACTGGGCTTTAGAAATTACTGCATTATTTCCAATTTGATTCTAGATGATGGAGCCCAGTTAGACCTGTTAGACTCAATCCCATGTATTAATGTTCAAAGTAGCTCAGTATTTCAGAGGAGATTGTGCACCTGTGATCTACCAGAGGTAAAACTCAAAATGTACTGCCAAATCCTTATCTAATAATAGGTTCACAGGTTGTGACTTGGGTTTGATGTTGTTAATTGGCAACTGGGAATTTTAAATCTATTCCAATTATGGCTATGCTTTTATTTTTCCTTTGACAAAGCTACATTTACTTCAAGGCTTTGTTTTAATTTTTTTTCTTTTTTTTTTTTTTAGAACAAGAACTATGCTCAAGTAACTTTCTAAATGGAGGCTGCAATCATGTGCTCATTGTTTCTCTTGAGGCAGTTCCATTAAAAATAATGTGGCATGGGCATGACCCTTATTGCAAAATCCCAGTCCTCATGGGAATGAAACTGATACTCTGGGATGTCTACTTCAGAGATGTGCTTGTTTTTAGCAGGACACATTATCTACTTTTAGGAACTAAAAAACCAGTGCTTTTCCTAACATTCCCTGCTTCCACCATCGGGTCAGAATTGGTATTTCTCTGTCTACTAGCTTCTTGGAGGGATTTTCTTAGCAGGGATTCTGGCAATGTATCTGCAATCACTTGCAAGCATTCTGAAACAAAAGAAGATATTGTGCTGGCCAAGATGCCCAAAACATTTCTGTGGCTAAAAATAAAACTACATGGACTCAGAAAGAACCCAGCCCCATCTTCCCTCATTTCACAGGTAAGGAATCTGAAGCTTAGACTTACCAAAATAACACTGAGCCCTGCTGATATAAGGCTGAGTTTCTAATGCTTGGTCATATGACAGCAGCATAGAATTACAAAAAGCAGCATTTCTCAAACTTTAAAGTTCCTACAAATCACCTGTGGATTTTTAAAAAATGCATATTTTGATTCAGCAGGTCTAGGATGTTGTCTGAGATTTTGTGTTTCTAACAAACTCCCAGGAGATGCCCATGCTGTTGGTCCCTGTATAACATTTACAGCAGCAAGAGTGTCAAGAACATGGAATGTGGATTCAAACACTGGTTCTGCTGCCAGAAGACTTTGATCAAGCTACTTTCCCTTTTTGAGTCTCAGTTCTCTCATTTATAAAATGAGGGCGATCAACTTTATTATGCAGAGTTAAAGTTAAATGACAAAATTAATGTATTTAAATAACACTTCCTAGCACATGATAAGAGATTGTTCTCCTCCTAATTCAGTGCACACGTTATAATAGTAGCTGCCCGTAGAATGGATCAACCCCACTTCAACCAGGCCAGGACAACCAAACCAGAATGACTGACATTTTTCCCCACAAAGATTAAGTGCAGAAATGCAAACCCCACTGGAGCTCCTCTTTGATAGCTACATAAAGAACCTGTGTGCTCTGTTAACCTTAACCAAGCCACTACTTCAGATTTTACCTTGTGGAAGGGTCTCCCACAAAGCCATTCATATGCCTCTGAAAATTTGTCTGATGACACTGTAGAGATAGGCACCTCAAAAATACTTGGGGTCAGAATGTTAGAGCAACACCCAGAGATTCTTCCTTGAACTCCTTTCTGGAATGTTGTTAAATAAAGACACTTGCCTCTCCATTCAAGTTAGCCCATCTCCAAGAAATGACTTCTTTTACCTTGAGAAAGTTTAGAAGATAGGAATCTTCCAGCTCTGGAGAACTTTATTCTTTTCCCACCACTATCTCCCCCACAGAATTATCATCTATAAATGGTCATTATTGAGCCATCCAGATATGCTCAGGACTTAACTGGGTGCTGTATCATGTTCAAGAAAAGAAACAAAGTTCTCTGCCTCAAAGAGCTTACTTATCTTGCTGGAAAAGTGTCTTGTATGCTTTCAAGGCATCATACAATCACACGCTAGAGCAATTCTGATTGTATCTACAGGTGCCAAGGGTGATGCAAAGTAAGGAAAGATCATAATAAGTTTGGGTTAGTAAGACTGGGATTTTTGGGCAAGGTGAATTTTGAATTTTGGATTCCCACCCATCACCTTTCAAAAGAGCTTCCAACTATTTAGAGAAATTTACTTACCCTGGAGAAAGCCATTTAGGCTAATCACATAATGCTGCCAAGTTTCAGGTTCAGAAACGTTGAAGTTGAAGTTAAGGCTATGGGCGAAGGGTCTGATCATAACTCCTGGCAATGAAAACAGGTCTTGGATATATTAACCCATTCTTAGGATTTTTTTTTTTTTTTTGGTATTGATTCCCATGAAACCATTTCCCCCCAGGCAATCAAAATGAAAAGAACCATAATTTGCCAAGTACCATTTTACTTTTCCTCTTAATAATTGGATCTCTAAGTCATTACCAGGAAGAGCCAAAGTTAATTGAGGCTGAACATGCTGTGCAAGCATATTTCTGTCCAGCAAGTTCTGACAACACAGGGCATCTGGGCACACTCACCAGGAGGCTTTACCCGTTCCGTGAAGGTCGGTATATAAGGACTGATGGTAAGAAATAGTGTGTACATGCAGAGGGTGATCACAGCAGCCAGGGAGGCATAGAAGAAGAAGTAAATGAGTAAGATCAGGCCTGCAGAGCAATCAAAGATGACAGTGGTCAGTGCTTGCCAACAAGCCCTTCCTCCCTGCCTGGACTCATGAACCAGAAACAACCCAAACACAAAATGGCCCTTTAAAAATTTCCCCAGATTCAGTATGTCCTTGCTTATTCAGATTTCACCAATTTGGAGTCAGTGAGGATTGTGCCAGGGGTCTGATTGCAGCTTACCTGTACAGCATCTCTGATGGAAGGGCTTGCTGAGCAAATGATGACCATGAACAAGATTACAGGGGAGTGGAGTTTAAAGTACTGCAGAGGACAAATTGCTTGAGAGTCCTCTGGGCAACAGTTGATGTCCTAAGTACAAATCATTCTTTGCTATTCATGAAAGTGGATGCCCTGAAGAGTCCTAGCAGCTTGGTTCCAGTGATTATAGGTATTTGCAAGTGATGAAAGCAGCATTTCTTTCCACATAGTCTATAATTCACACTTTTGATGAATTTCCACTGGACTTGTCTCCAATCAAGACAAAGTGAGGTTTTGTCCTGCTTATTTCAAATTGTATTCATCTTTAGCAAAAGTTTAAACAGCTCTGCTTTTCAAAAAGAACACTAACACAGGGTGGGGAAGGGAAGAGAAGGAAACAGTACCTAATCACTGACACTTGCCTGTGAACTTAGGCAAGTTACAGAACTTTCTCGCATCTCCAAATCTTCACAGGTAAGAAGGGGATAAATTTAGCACTTACCTTATATTATCTATATCCCTAACAATATCTTAAATTTGGTCTTTCCTTACATCCTATCCTGACTACCACTTCTTAGCTGTTTAATCTTGGACATGCTGTTCACCTCTCTGGACCTCAATTTCCTAGTCTGGACAATAATGGTACTTACTTCTTAGCATTGAATAATGCACATAAACAGCATAGCACAGAGCCTGGCAAACACTAAATGCACTATAAGTGGCAGTCATCATCAGGTATTGTTAACATTATTATTAGTGCTGCAGGACCACAAGCATAGTTGTATGAATTTTCCCTTTGTGGACTGTATTAGGACTAGGTTTGTCCCAGGTTAGGCCAGACCAAGTGAGGTGAATGAGCATGAGATTGCTGTTGAGAAACTCTTTTTAAGCCCTCCTTGGGGCTCCTCCCTTGGGCAACAATGTTTGGCTCTGCTCATAGCAATGACATGATGTCAGAACTACAGATTTGCACTGAATCATGAACCAGAAACTGGAACAAACCACTTAACTCTGCAGTACCCCAAACTGAATCCAAATATTAATTTTTAAATTGAGCCATGAACCAAATAGAACTAACCAGAAAAAGTATTGTGGAAGGGAGAAAAAACCCATAGTAATCCGACTGGAAATGGAACTGACCCTTTTTATTTTATTACATGAGCTAAAGCAGAACAGGAACATGAACACATCGATTCCGTTGGAGTCCCTGGAGAGTAAAGGACAGCACTTGTGCACCTGTGATAATTGGCTATCACCCAGTGGCTATCTAATGGGATTTGCCCTGTGTTTCTGCCTCCATTTCTTTACCCCATCCCCATCTTGGGAATGGATCAACAGCTAGAGCCATCCATGGAGACCAAAAGACTCAGTTTCATGGATGAAGGGAAAGCAAAGGAACACAGGTACATTCCTTTGGAGATATCTTCCTTCTTTCCCAGGATGTGTCGCCAGGAAGCTATAGATGAGGGGAATGACACTAGCAATAAGTTCCCTTAGCCTCACCCAGGAGTGGGTGCCCTAGAGTTCATGATAGGTGATGACAGATTGAGATAGTTATCTCAGCCACCCCCAGGCGAAATCAAGCACAGTCCCCATCTGAACCCATTGATCCCTCTGACACTTTCTGCCCCGGATGTCCAAGTATTACTTGGGCCTTTCCTCTAGGTATTCTAGGGTTTTTTTCTCAATGCCCCACCCAGGCTTGGATAGACCACGAAGTAACCATGCTCCCAACTCTTCATTTCTCCCAATAAAACACCAGGTCCTGAGGCCTACAGGGCCTTTTGTTCACTGTTAGAGTTCATGAAGATGGGGCAGTGTTCTGGCAAAAGAATGAACTCCAGTGTTCATCCAACCAGGGTTTGAAATCCCAGCACTGCCACTTAGTAACTATGTGACTATAGGCAAGTTACTTACCCTCTCTAAGCCTCAGTTTCTGCATCTGTAAAATGGGGATAATAACATTACTACCTCATATGATTCTTGTTGGTATCCAATAAAATAACAGAGTTTCCAAGAATAGGGCTGTATAGCTACCAAAGGAAAGGCCCAGATTATACTCATAGGCCTTCTAAATATATTAGGCAGTTTGATGTCAAGATTGGGACATCATTAGTAAGTGCGATAGTGGGCACCTTGGTCTCAGGAAAGAAGACAGCAAGGCATGTGCTTTATGGCTGAGGCATTAACATTACCATTCGCCCAGGGTAGCCCAACAGAATAATTCCTGGGCTCCACTTAGACCTGCTACTTGGAGGTCTGGGTATGACCTATCATGTAATGCCCCCATTTCCATATCTTCTCTGGGCACTTGAACCTTCCTCCCTCATCCCCACTTACTGGCCTATGGATTGTCTTCCATAGAAGGAATTTACATCAGCTCATCTGGTGAAGTTTCAATGGCTGCTGACTGTTTAGGCTTCCCCTTCCAGAATCACACTTGCATTTCACAAGACCTGTTTTTCCAGTCCTCTTTAGGCAGGGGAGAAACAGCTGTGCACCCTTAGAGCCCCAATGAGTGTCCAGTATTTGTCTACAGCTTCCAGAATGTTGGAATGTCGGTTAAATGGTACATTTGTTCCAGTTGAGAGTTTGTGGGATGGTCAGGGGTGGGGCTGGGAATTGAGGAGGGGTGAAGGGAGATGAGAGCCCCACACCTGCTATTCCTAATTCCAGGAAGCAGAGCTGGCTGTTTACCCTGAGTGAGCTGAAATAGCAACATTAACTATGAGGGAGAGAATTCTTAGCCAAGGGGGCTTTTAGGAGACATGGCCATCAACTTCAGCAATCTAGACCCTTGGCACTAGGGGACTGTTATTTCATCTTTGGCATCCTTTATTTTTTTCTTCCATGGATTGACTGAGTTCTAAACTAGCAGCTGCTCTTTTTCTGAGCTGTGTAGAGTGTGGCAAGTGTGAATTTTACCAATGGCTAAATCTCCTAAGGAGAAGGCTCAGTATAATAGTTTAAGAGGTGGGTAAGAATGTAGAAGGGAGCACTGAGGAAGTTGTGCAGTAAAAATGATGGCAGCATGTTGTACAAAGAGGAAATGCTAAGGAATATAATTCTACCGTTGATCAAGCATGTCTATCATAGCAGAGGAAGACACCCACAAGCGGGGCCAGGGACACGCCTCCTGGCTCTCTTTCTCTGACATTACCAGGTGATGAGGCTTTATAAACACACTTGGTCAAGTTAGAAGGGATTTGAGTCTCACACCCTACAAGAAGTCTTCTGCATAGTTCTTTCAACTTTACAGTTTTAACATCTAATTGGAGCCTCACTCTGATCCTGTGAGAGAAGCAAGGCAGGGATTGTTTTCCTCATTTGGCGGGTGAGGAAACCAAGGCTCAGAGGGGGGAAATGATGAGTCCAAGGTCATGTGGATAGAAAGTGACAGGCCAGGGACTTAAAAAAATATGTGCTTTTTCAACTCATTCTCACTATCTCTCTCCATTATAACTGATGTTGAGCCCAGTGGATTTCAGTTACACAATCAAGATTGTTCATCATTGGAGTTTGTTCTGATGGAATCTGTCCACGGTCTAGGCATTTCCCTAGGCATTCGTGCCCTTACATGAAATGCAAAGAGAAGTTAACAGACGAGCCCATCCAGCGTATGGTAAAGGAGCCCTGGACACCACACCAAAAGCAAAGGACACCAGACTTTGGCATTGGGACTATTGGGACTTACTCCAACTCTGACCTGTTCGGGCCAGAAACATTCTTCTCTCTGGATCCCACAGGTATTCGCTCATGATCTGCAATTTCTGCCACCAGGCATTGCCTGTTGGCTGACCCTGACCCTCTTCCTCCTCCTTTTTCTCCTCTTCCTCCTCTTCTTTCTCGTTTTCTTCTTCCTCCTCCTCTGACTTGGGCACCACCATCACCCGAGCCTCTTCTTCTGCTTCCTCCTCTTCATCTGCTAAGTAGTTCTGGTTCAGTTCATCCTGATCATCCTGGAACAGTGACAAAACACAATACCCTATTTGAAAACAAATGTCCAATGGTGCATCCCACCAGCCAAAAATAAATGAAAATGATTCAATATTTGGAGATGCTTCAAATTTCTACTTCCCCATACACATACACATTGTTACAAGAAGTAGATTTTCTTTTTCTCTGTTCTTTTGGAGAAAATATCCTTTTTATGACCCATTTTTACTCAGTATTCTTTCCATAGAGGTGCAACTTTTATTCTCAGCTTCAGGCATTTGGGCTCTTCTCCAAAGACTGTTCATATCACTACTCTGTTCTGGGGCCTTGACCTCCCACTTAACTTTGGCCTATCAGAGCAGAGGTGAGCTCACACAGGAAGAGGATGGAATAGTCTTAAACATTTGTGTCCATGATGGCAAATTTTCAGTTCAAGCCAGCTTCATCCTAACACCCTGTACACATTCAGCTGCTCAACTTCGCCATTTCAAATTGTGTCTAAAAATAGCCTGGGACAGACATCAGGAGGGGAGGCCAACTCCTGTACCCCTCCTCAAAACTTCGCCTTCCTTCCCAAAAGAAACAAGAGATGGGCAGTTATTAGCTGCTTCTCTTGAATGATTATTGCCCTAGTTGGAATTTCTTCCTGTTTTAAATTGGTTAGAAAGACCATCTGAGAGCTGGAACCCCTGGCTTCCTTAGTCTCCCCCTATGCCTTAGGTAAAAAGCTGAGCATGTAATACATACTCAGCACATATTTGTTGATTGACTGATTGCAGCCATTACTTGAGATTTGAAACTGTAATCTTCTCTGAGTGGTTCTAAGAAAATTAAACTGAAAAGGCGGTGGGGGGGGAGGGAGAGAGAGACAGAGAGAGAGAGAGAGACAGAGACAGAGACAGAGAAACCTAGACTTCGCCAAGTGGTGTTTCAAATACCTCCCAGTCACAGGCCAGAGAGTTGTACCTTTGCTCTTTGGAGGTTTGCCAAGGCTTACTGCAGCAGCAGAAAATGAGGCTGCCCTCCCTTCTCTCTGCTGTCCAAGTCTGAAGAGTGGCAGGGCCTGTGCACCTGTTGGGGTTGGATGTGTCAAACACTAGAGATCAGGGTCTCTGTGCTGCCCGCTCTCTGCCTAATTCCTCAAAGGCCATTTAGAGGGCACTCAGCTAAAAATGCTGCCTTTGTTGAGGGGAGGGGGGCTCAGCAAATTGGATTGTTCAGAATCAGTAAAAGTGATACAGAATGACAAGGCTCAGCTCTCAGCACTATCTAGCTCTTGATTATAAGCCCTCTTGAATTGCTCTCTAATTTGTTCCAATGTGCAGCTCTATAAAAAATACCGTATCAGAACTGACAGGGACCTTCAAGATTTACTTATTCATCTGAGGCCCCAAGACGGGACAGGATCTAGCCAAAACTATGCAGTAAATCCATGATGGAGTTGATAGCCTCAGAACCTGTGTCTGTTGAAAAGCTGGACAGTGATGTTTCTCCCATATCACATTGAGCACAAGTGCTTAGACGTAGCTTCGCAGATTAACAAAACACAGTGTCTCAGGTTCTGTGTTCCTAAAATATTTTACGGCCAGGTGCAGTGGCTCACGCCTGTAATCCCAACACTTTGGGAAGCCAAGGAAGGAGGATCACTTGAACCCAGGAGTTTGAGGACAGCCTGGGCAACATAGCAAGACCCCATATCTACAAAAATTTAAAAAATTAACCAGGCATGGTGGCGTGTACCTGTAGTCCTAGCTACTCAGGAGGCTGAGGCAGGAGGATCACTTGAGCCTGAAAGGTTAAGGCTGCAGTGAGTTATGATCATGCCACTGCACTCCAGCCTGGGTGACAGAGTGAGACATTGTCTCAAAAAACGCACACACACAAATATTTTAGGTGCTTATAATCAAGATGGCTGACTGACATAGGCTCACAGTGTAAGGCTTGGGAAAATAAACTTCATCCATTGAATGGATTAATACATGTTCTTAAGTAAGTATCTTTCACTTGTATGTGAACCTATGTACACATTTGACGTCCCAAACTACCTTTTGAGCACCCAGAGGGAGAGTCCGTATTTTCTATCCTCTTGATGGCCCTCTACAGTATAAAGCTGACAGTTAAGTACCCAGTAGGTCCTAACCAAATATCAGTGATACCTGCCTGACTTAAAATTCTGATACAGGACTCTGCTCTCACAGAGCTTGTCACCCTAAGTGAGCTGTCATATATATCACAGTGGGCAGCAATCACGACCCCCAGAGAATCTACTGCACCTGAGAATCTCAGTGAATTTGAAGTATAACATTTCATTGAGGAGAAATTTATATTTACTGAACAATTTTCTTTTCTCTCCATGTTGCCTATGCCTGCTTTCAACCTTCCATAGAGGAAGCAGCTGGGCTAGGCCTCAGCCTGATCTTAATTTGTAGATGTGGGCTCTCATGATAATCCCATTAAAGATGGCCTGTCATTAGAGCCTTACCCTCCTGGGAAGAATTAATCTTCTCACAGCTAATTTGTCCCCACAGCTCTCACACCTGAGAGGCTATTAGAGGTTCCTGAGCTTTGCTTTAGAACCCTCAAATCTTTTCTCCTCTCCCCTGCTTCCAGGTAAAGGAGATGGTCACACTGCAAGAGAGGGCTTCCCCAAAAGATCCTCATTAATTAAATCCTGTGTAAAATGTATCTTTGTGTAACTATTTAACAAATCCAGTAGAAAGTCCTTTGGCAATGAGAATCCTTATCCCTGAGATTCTGTTTTGTCCTCATGGGACAGTGTGTGTAAGTGTTCTCGGATATGGTAGTGGGTATGTGATGGGGTCATCAGGTTTCCCTAAAAGGGAAGAGTCAGAAGAACAGAAGGTGGCTCCCTTTTGAGCCATCTAAATAGATAAACATATAAACAAATATATACACAAACAGTATGACCCAAAGGACAAATTTTAAATTTTTGCCCTGCATTGAGTAATACTTCATAAACATGGGAATGGATGGTTAATTTTAAAAGAGAAATTAGCACAGGATTCTATTAATTTCTTTTTAAATTTGATCAAGTACTAGAAAGAGCAAGATCCCCTGATGCATTTAAAGTCCAAACCACTTGACAAATAACTGAAATTATACACAACATTTTAGTAATATTACATAGGAAAGAAGGCAAGTAAGAAACAGTTTTATACACCTGCAGATTGTAACTGTTCTGAGAGCTGGAAGCAACGATTCTTCAGATTGTGGCTAAAAAGGTAAGAGAAGCCTTCTATTGGTTGATAGGAGGTTAAAAGAATTTGTGTTTTCTTCTGCGGGCTGTTGACTGTCTTCACTTAATTCCCTGGTTACGTAAGTGGCCATACCCAAAGAAAAATGGCTTAGGCTTTGTTTCCTCCTGGGGCTCAGATCACAATCCTCTCTGGGAAAGATTTCAAAATCCTCTCCCAAAAAAGTCCTGTGTGGGGCATACATTAATGATTTATAGCAAAACAAGTGCAAAGAAGTTTTGGATCAAGCAATTTGTAATACATCCTGGAGATAAATGATGGCACCAAAAGAATGTATGTGTGCCTGTCTGTTGGGCAGTGTGGGGTGGCAGGCAGGATGGCAGTGGGTAGTGGCAGATCAGGGGGTTAGGAAAATGCATACTGCAAATACAATGGAAAGAGCACAAGACGAGAAGTGAGGATGTTGCATTTTCACTTTGGCTCCTCCACTAACTTGCAAGTCACTCCTGTGCTCTGAGCCACAGCAGCCTCCTTTACATAATGAAGGGTTCTGGAGAGATGATGTCTGGGATCCCTCCCAGCTCCTATTGGGGAGTCTATGATTTTAACTATAGTTTGGAATTTCCACTTTAGAAAGAGAGCAGCTGGGCTTTAAGAAGCTACCACTCAAGGGTACTGAGACAGCTGGGTAGGCAGCGACTGTCATTTCCACTTCCTCTTTCCTTCCCTCTTGGCTAAATTTCTTGCTATTAAACCTTTACTCACATACTCTAAAAGGTCTGTGCAAATTCTATACTCCCAAGAAAATATTTTAGAAGCCCCTCATTCTCTGTTATCTTCTCTTTCCCTTATCTTTGTTTCACAGGAAGAGGGAGTTCCTCCTTTTATCCAGCAATTTAGGGTGCCCGGAGGAGCTGGGAGTCACTGCTCCTTTTTGAAACCCTGGGCTTCCCTAAACGTCACTGTTTCTGCCCATCCCAGAGACAGGCAGCCATAAATCAAGGTCTACACAGCCCCCAACCCACCCCATTAAAAAAAGGTGGGTGCAACAAAATATTCTGCTCTCTGGCACTCACAAGTCTGTAGCGATAACTGTAAGGAAAGGATGGAGTCCTTCTGGACCGGAGTTGCCTTCTCATGGCTGTTCAGTGGGTAAAGACGCAGCAGAGGCAGGCAAGCGGGTGAGAGTTCTGGAGCTTCTGCTGGTACAGGAGACACTGGTTGCTGGGAACACTTGGCGCCTGGTAAAAGTGAACCCTCCTGGCATGAGCCCTTCCCCAAAATAATCTAACATGTCCCTCTCTCATTGGTTGGCCCCTTCCCTGAATCAAGGGAAAGCCCTTATGGAAAAGCAAGCTCATCATTACAAGGAGGGGGAGATATTCTGGGTCACGAGGATGAGCAACTCACCCTCCCCCCACCCCCCTTTATGTGTCTTTCCACCCCTTGTCTTTCTCCAGCGCTTGAGATACGATGGGCCCAATGGAAATCTTAAGTCATGTTCTTTTCAATTGAGAGTTGGATATCAGTGTGTGCAGGGGTGGGGTGTGGGTGGGAGTTGGGGGTGAGGGGAGATGGCCAAGAATAACTTGCTTTTTTCATAAGGCTGATCTCATGCAAAAGGATCTAGGATGTCAGGAAAGATTCCCTTTGCTCTCTCCCCCCAACCCCCACACACTCTAAGCCACCTACATTAGTTCTTATTTGTGTCAATCCATGAGCTTCTTAAAATGTGGATTATTCTTTCTGATTTTAGAAGCCAGGCCCCTACTTCATACCTTCCTGCCCCAAAGAGGGTCTTGGACATAAGGAAGCCTTTTTCTAGCCCACATGTCAGAGTAGCCCCATCAGTCACTGCCCCTCGTACACACACCCCCTTCAAATCCTGGCCAAATTTCGGTAGTGGTTGAGATCTATATTTATCCCTTAGCATCAGGGCAGGGAACAAGACAGAACCTTGCAGTCTCAGTTTCCCAGACACATGTAACTCCTGAAACCAATGTGGCATCCAATGAAAAGAAAAATTAGAAGAAACAGTTAAGAATATTGTATCGCAGTTTTGGTCTGTTTGGTCTACCCCACTGGAGCCTGGGTGTCTAAAAGGCCTGCATGGAGTTTGTGATCCTTCCTTGACAAATCAAACCCCATTATATTCAAGTGGCTGAAAATGTTGCAGACACTGACATTCTGGACACATTCATAACTGAGAAAGACAGCACAATGGCTTAGATAGATTTCGTCGTGACTCCAGTTCAAGGCTATTCTGATGAAAATGGATTCAATTGCAGTTAATTTTAAAAAAGAATTCCTTTTATTGTAATGTTAGTAATCAGAACTCTTCTTTAACAGTGTCTCTTCCCACATCCTTCTTTGAAGAGAAAAAGGCCACTTACAAAAAAGAGAAACTTATTCTTCTCTTTGAATTTTATTAAAAGCAAAATATATTTTAGAGGATAACCCGGTCTCAGTAGATGTTGATCTCTATCTCTTACACCTTCTCCAGTCTGTGTGATTCCTTATGTTAAGTATGAGAATCCCCAGGCCCTTGGAAACCTCAAAACCAAACAACGACTAGGCTAACTGGCCTTGTCTTACAAAGGCTGGAAAGAGAGTACATTCATTTTACCACATTTCAAAAACTGAGAGTAGGGGGACCAAAAGTGGGTTAGGAGTGACATGACCTTCGGTAACAAAATACTCCATCCTCTAGAATCTTTCATTTCTAAGTATTCTGGGTAATTGGGGGTTTGATGTATACTTAAGACATTTGCTATGTATTTCAGCTATAGCCCAGGCTGTGTTCTGGAATGCCAGCTGTTGGGTGGGGTAAAATAACCAAATCTCATAGGATGTCAAAGACAGATATCTATATGAGTTCACACTCAAAACACGAGTTAGAGGGAAAATGATTCCTGCCAAATTTGGAAGAAAAAAAAAAAAAAAAAGGAACATGCCTACCAGTGCGGCAGAATGGAGCCAAAAGTGGCTACTGGGGATACAAACGAAGCAGTGGCTAAACAGGGACAGGGGGAGGGAGAAAGGAGAGGCTTTGAATATAGTAACAGAGTCTACGGCCATACCATCTTGAACATGCCCAATCTCACCTAAATATAACAGCAAATTCAGGGGCAAATTATTAAAGTCTAGAAAATTACATGCTTATTTCTTGGGCATGGGTGTAGCAAATACTTCTATAAGCCCCTTGTCCTGAGTGCCTGCTGCAGCAAAACCACAGAGTTGCTGACAATGGCAAGTAACTGGGAAGAGAAACCATCTTATGGACTGGGTCCTCCTGTTCCCAAAGGGAGGAAGAGATGGTAGCACCCTTCAGATAATCTTTGACTTTACCATGCAATGGGCTAGTTTATGACATCTGTTTTTGTGGGCCATTTCCACAATTGTGTAGGTTGTGGAGAGGCCACAAGGTGTCCCAGAGCTGTCAAAGAGCAGCTGTGTACTTTCCATAGCCAGGAACTGGTTTGGTCTTCAGGGACTCTGGGAGGTCATGTGTAGTGGAGCTTAAGAGTTGTTTGCCACTGAAGTCACCCAAGCAATGTTGAATACTCTCTAGAACCCCAGTCCCTTCCAAGATCAGTGACCTGTGGACTCTGAGGTCACTGGGTAAGGAAGCTCCAGGCCAAGCTAGGGCCTGAGGTTACCCTTGCATGCTGCTCAGCATAGAATGTCATTTTTGAAGTTCATGGAGGAGGGAGAATTCACTTAGGGCTACAATGATCAGGGAGCTTCCTGGAATAGGCGGGCTTTGGGCTGGACATTGAAGGGCAGGCCTTCAAGCTGGAAGAGTTGCTGCCTGACCTCAATGATGCCAGTCTGGTCCCTAGTGCCCAAAATTCCCCCTCCCGAATAGCTAGCCTCTGCGTAGTGTCCAGCAGGCGTAGCCAGCAGGCTCACTGGCTAAGGCCAGAGGGTTTCCTTGACCTGAAAGGTCCAGATAATGGCCCCAGATCCCTACTTCACTGGGTTCCAGGAAGAACCCTTAGCGCATCACATTCCTGAGCAGAGTTTCCATCTGTCTAGTACAGTTGTACAGTGAGAGACGCTTTCATTTTAAAGGACTGAAGGCTATGGGTTTGTGACTATATAAGCCTAGACCCTTAGGGGAAAAATGAAGGCTTGGGAAATTGTGAGGTCCTTGTGGAGATTCAAGCCTATTTCTAGTGGCTAAAAGGCACTAATGAGTATAATGCAGGCAAGAGACATTGGTTCAAACAAACAACTAATTGGAATTAAGAGAAGTGTGCAGAGGCCCCTAATGAATGGATATGCTAATTGGTCTTCTTTGCTAGCCCCTTGGGCTTTGGCTGTGACATGGACTAGCCTATTAGATGCCTGCTCTGTAATAGCTGCTGAAGGCTGGGGCCCTTTATTGCCATGGTAACATTGATGTCTCGAGTCTAGCTGAGCCCTGGATCTCTTAATTTACTACTCAGGCGGCTACAATTCTTTGGGTTTTATTATTCTTCGTGCCCCGGGTGCCAGAGTGGCAGTGAATCATGCTTATTCATCCTCTGCACCGCCCACGGTGTCTTTGAATAAGTCAGGGTGTCTCTTACTGTGTGTGATGAGCAGATTATTAAGTTAGAGCCTATTTCTGCCTTAGCTAGACTGGTGCCTCTCAGAAAGCCAATGTACTTCTCCAACCACTTACTTACCTGCTGCCTCAAATGGTTTTGGCAAGCAGAGTGATGGCACTGCACTGGGCTGGCAGAGCCTCAGCCTCCCAGAAGCCTTTGCTTGCTTGGTGGTCAGAAAGGAGCAGCACAGTATAGGTGGCGGGGGCACCGATTGGAAAAATGAAGCTTGGAAATGCATGCCATCAAAATGGAGTGGTCAGAGGGAGAGAAGAGTCATTGCAGAGGGTCCGTGCTAAAAGTTTTATTCCCTGTGGGGTAAGGGGGTCGGGCCTGTGTGGAAAAAGACAACCCCTCTTCCGAGTGACTCCAAAAAAAGAAGTAGCCCCTAAAGGCTAGAAGGTACAGGGGAAATGAATTTCACTTTATTTTATGAGACCTTTGTTACAAAAGCTGATCACTGAGGCCAGTTGTCTCTGAAAGTTAGTAAACAGCTTATCACTGGAGCTGCCCAGACATTAGCATCTCATTATAGAGATGCTCTAAGCATCCACTGCCATGCTGTGAGAAGTAGAATCCTGCTAGCTGACCTCTTAGGACTCTGTCAACCTTGCAGTCTTGTGTGTCTATATATGATGTTGTTTAATTTATCAGGACATATGCTAAACTTGAATGATACTTTATAAGTACACGTGCTTTATTCAACAGCACATATGCTAAAATTGGAATGGTACTCTATTCGTGTGTGTCTGTGTCTGTCTCCAGCCATAAATGAAATTTTGCAACAGGTGCAGAGATGTTTTCCTGACACCTCTGTCCCTAACAAATGGATAACCTGAAACTAGAGATAAATTGTACAATAAATCCCAAAGTTACAAATGGCTCCTACAAGCAGAAGTCTTAGGGTTTTTGAATTCTGTAGTTTGTTTTGATTCTTTTTTCAGTTCACTGCAGCATTTGCAGCATTTCACTGGGCATTCTCAGGGGAGAATTGGCAGACTACAGAGAAAACTGAGCTACATAAATTCAAAGCACACTTACAAGGCTTTTATTCTGTTTATTGGGAGTCACAGGTCTTCTTGAGCTAACTAGATTCTAAGAAGTAGAGTTTTTTATTGTGACAAGCTAGACAGAGAGCTGGAAACCTAAAGACAGTCAATCAAGTGTGCTAAGCACAGAAGGGACTGTTAGGCAACATTGTTTTTTTCCCACCAAACTCTGCAAACCTGCTTATTATCAAGCAGCAGCATTTCCCCACACAGAGGACAGTGATATTAATCCAATCTGAATCCACTCTGGATTCAGCAAGCACCAGTCAGAAATCACAGTGTCTCTCAGCTGCCTCTTAAATCAAAGTCAGATTCATAGGCAAAAGCTTAAGGTCTCTCCATCAACAGCCCTGTTCTGTTACTCACTTGCTGTAAGACTACAGGAATGACAATTGATTTCTCTCTTGCACCCTGTTCCCTCCTCGAAAGGAAAGACACTTGCATGTCTCTGCTTCCTCACTCTCAGGAATGCCATGGGCTTAGAACTCTTCAAAAGAAAATAGTGAAAGACTCTGACATTAGGTAGAATTATTGCTTATTAGAGAGTATAGCATAGTGTCTAAAAGTATGGGCTTTTAACTGGAACTGGGTTTAAATCCAGTTTCCACTCCTAATAGCTGTGGAATCTTGGATAAGTTATTTCAACTCTGTGAGCCTCAATTTTCCCACTCACTCATAAAATCACTAGATTGGTGTAAGGATCAAATGATTTAATTTATATAAAGTACTTTGCCTAGTTCACTCCATAAAGGTGGTTGTTATTATTGTCAGTATTATTATTATGTGTCTTACATGGATGTTGTTAGTAAAGTGCCTCCCAGAACACATGAGGGTCAAGACAGCAATTATAAACAGACAAGCGTCTTTGTCAAGACAGCAATTAAATCGATGGATTCTAAAACCATTGGCGGAAGATTCTGAGGGAGCAAGATATTCATGCAGTGTCAAAGTATTACTCCACAGATAATTTATTAATTTCAAAGAAAAATTCACCTTTACAATGAAGAATTCTAGCAGACATCACGTTAGCTTAGTGATCAAATTTAGCATCACTAATAACAGAGCGAAGGGCAATGACATATCGCCCTGCTGATGTGATGCAATGGGATATCAACAACATTGCTTCAATAGTATTCTTGCCAAAAATGTTTAATCTGAATGTAATCATGAAACAAACAATCAGACAAATCCAGGTTGTATATCAGACAACTAACCTGGACTCTTCAAAACTATCAGTAGCATTGAGAAGAAAAGCCAAAGGTACTGTTCCAGAATCTAGATTAAACGAAACTAAAAAGAAAAAAACAAACGAAATTCATTATTTTTAATTGAATCCTGTCAACACAAACTGCTAGGATGTTTTGGAGGCAATTAAAACTTGAGGAATTTTAATATGGGCTTGATATTAGATACTATGATTAAAATGTTAAATTTCTTGGATGTGATAATGGCATGATTATGCAGGACAATGAAATAACGCTCTTGTTCTTATGATATACATGCTGAAGTATTTTTAGTTGTATAATAACATGGTGGCAATTTAATTTCAAATGCTGCAGCTGAATACGTACATATGATATATATATATATATATATATATATATATATATATATATATATATATTTGGGAGAAAGAGCACGTGCACAAGCGTAAAATACTAACAATTTCTAGGTGAATGGTATGCTGGCTTTCATCATAATTTACTTTCAATTTTTTTTTTTTTTTTTTGAGACGGAGTTTCGCTCTTGTTACCCAGGTTGGAGTGCAATGGCGCGATCTCGGCTCACCGCAACCTCTGCCTCCTGGGTTCAGGCAATTCTCCTGCCTCAGCCTCCTGAGTATCTGGGATTATAGGCATGCGCCACCGTGCCCAGCTAATTTTTTGTATTTTTAGTAGAGACGGGGTTTCACCATGTTGACCAGGTTGGTCTCGATCTGTCGACCTTGTGATCCACCCGCCTCGGCCTCCCAAAGTGCTGGGATTAGAGGCTTGAGCCACCGCGCCCGGCTTACTTTCAATTTTTAACATTTTTCCAAATAAAAAGTTGAGAGCAAAATGTACATCCTTCCCTCCAGCCCCATAGCAGATGTGCCTTTTCATGTCTCCAACAGGTCTCTGTACCCTAGTTCTTATGACCCCAATATCCCCCATCCTGTTGCAATGGAAGACATTTGGAGTTAAGGAGACAAGAATCATGGAAAGTTTCAGGAAGGGACTCACATTTGAGTTTGGCCTCCAGGGGTGGGGCAGGATTTCACCAAGCAGGGGTGAAGGGAAAGGACTTTCCAGAAAAAGGCAATAAATTAAGTGAAGCTTGAAGAATATAGAGCAGAGGTTCTCAACCTTGTTGTGCATAGAGTTATGTGAGGAGCCTGGTAACTATGCAGATTGCCTGATCCCAGCTCCAAAATTCTGATTCTCCAGGTCTGAAATAGGGCCCAGAAATTTGAAGGTTTAGCAAGCACCAAGATGAATCGGATGCAGAGGTTCAAGGATTCTGATTTGCCAGCATGAACAGTTGCCTACAGCACCGACAGTGAACTGGCTATGTTTACCCTATGTCTCTCCCTTTTTCAGCAGATTTTATCAAGGTGAGTTGTTACAAGGCTCACCTAAACTTTCAGAAGGAAGTCCTCTGTACTAGACCTGTCAGTCAGAATGTCTGCCATGTTCAATACTCTACTCATTGCCCCATGTTCAGGAAGGCAAACCCAGCTAGTTCTGGCATGAGAGTGACCTTGACTGTACCAGGAATGAGCTCCACAATGTGATGACAGGTAAGGTATCCTGGCACAAAGATCTCTGTGCCCAATAGGGTTGATAGTAACATGCTAAGAGAATCAGATTAACACCCTGTGGATCTGTTCCAATGGACTATGGAAAGAATTTTCCAGTTAGTGGCGAGAGGAGACTAGAAAAAACTTATAGAGGCAATAAGAATATTATGCAAGAAGAGAATAAGATGCTGATAACTAGAACTGCTTGGAATCTAGTGGTTTTCTAGGCCATATGCATCTTTGTAATCTTTCTTTTCTTGAGGTATACTAAGTGGACCTCTATTAACTATGATAAAAGAATTAAATTCATGCACCCTGTCTAAGGTTCCCAGTTCTTAGAAAACTCCTAATGCCCACACTACAAAAAAGTATCTCTAGGGTGTGTTGCTGTCCACCTGAAGAGCTGGCACTCCAGAAATAAGCCAATTGATTCATTGTCTCTCCAAGCAGACACACAAATCAAGAAAAGAAACCCTGAACCCATTTTCTCAAGACCCTTGCTACTTTATAGATGCCGGCATCCCAAATGCCTCCCTTTCCTATCTCCGGTCTTCCTTGCTTGGTTCAAGCTGGTGGACACTTCAAGTTGTGTAGTTCTCTTCTGAACCATTTTCTTTCCACCACCTCTGGCTCCAACCCATGTAGAGCCCAGACTAGTAAATCTATGCCCAGAAGTGAAGAAGTTAAACAATCATCTTCTGTTTAGATAAGACCAACAGCTGCTGGAAGGGTTGAAGGAGGGGATAGTAGAAGGCTGTGAGGAGGTCCCCAATCCCCATATTTTTGCAGTACACCAGTCCTGAAGACACCCAAATAACTATCCTGCCTTTGTGGAAGGAAGAATGGCATGGCATAGCATGGCATGAGCTTTGCCCTGCTCTCTGTTCCCTGATATCCTATCTTCTGGACAGGATGACCAGAATCTGTAAAAACAAAAGAATGTTTATCCTGATGTTCCTACTCCTCTGCCTCCTTGAAACCAAGGCACTATCCTCTGAACTCATTAAGTATCCAGAATAGGGAAACAAATTCTAGCCCCAGAGCTGCTATCAATGCACAGTGTGATGTTGAACTAGGTAGTCATTTAATCTCTTGAGACTTCAGTTTTCTCAGAGGACTGGTGTGAGGATGATCACTTCGGTGAAAGCGCTGGACACATCATCAGGCCTTCTGGTAGAGCAGTGCTCTAGGAACATGATAAGTGGAAATGGCCTCACTCCTCTACGGCCTCCTGTTTCTCCTCTCCCTAACTCTATGCTGACAGCTGTTTCTCTAGCTTTAGTGAAAAAAGAGATTGATTGTCTAATATCACAATGTTGTTGAAGAGAAAAATAATTTGTAAACAATGAAAACCAAAGATCTATATAAACAAAAGGGATGCTTGGGACTCCCAAGATTAGAAATCTCTGCTGAAACTGCTTTATACAATTAATTTTCAGGTTAGAAATATCTGGGAAATGCAGTCTTGGGATCCTACCATTATATGCCCTATAAACTACCACTCACACGACCCAACAGGGATATAGGAGGACCAGTGTTATCTTTTGATGTAGAGTTTGGCAAGTATCCCCCAAACAGCTAAAACTAACTGGTTATTTATGAAGTGTATAAGCTATTCTAGTTGTGTCCTCAGGGAATTCCTGTCCATCAATATAAATCTGCCTCACAAAGTCCTGACCATTGCAAGAACCATAGCCCTGGGAAAACAGAATGACTTAAAAAAATGGGATAATAAATTAAGGATTCCCATTAATTTAGGTCAGGCGTCCCCAAACTACGGCCCTCAGGCCGCATGCGGCCCCCTGAGGCCATTTATCAGGCCCCCCACCGCACTTCAGGAAGGGGCACCTCTTTCATTGCTGGTCAGTGAGAGGAGCACAGTATGTGGCGGCCCTCCAGTGGTCTGAGGGACAGTGAACTGGCCCCCTGTGTAAAAAGCTTGGGGACGCCTGATTTAGGTAATAGAAGGAAAGAAAATCCGATATTTTACACCTCTTCTCTTTTCTGCTTAATGGGATACCTAAATCATCCAACTTGAAAAGTAAGGGCAGCTCCAGTGACACATAGGTACAGGGGAAGCACAGGAAGGAATTATATCATATAATGTAGCAACTACCCCTGAGCACAGCACAGCAAGCAACACCATCCTGAGAAAAGAATGCAAGTTCTGGAGTCAAATAGATATGGGTGCAATTTCCAGTTCTGATACATTTCATTTGTGTTAACTGTCAAGACCTGTGAAGGTTCTGATATTTTTATCTTGCAAGCTAACCTACCACATTTCCATGGATGCTGACAGAAGACATGAGACTCTGGGTCAGAGATAAGGGACTTTGTTTCTCACAGCAATAGTATTAGCCAGAGTGTAAGCATTTTCTGTCACTACCTCGTTCTCCTTAGTCTCATAAGAGCTACTTGAAGAGGCCCAGGTGACAGCTGCACATGCTGCAGATTGCATTACAGCAAGGATGTCAAGGATGTCACCTTTACTCATACATGCTGTAGACTGCGTTACAGGAAAGCAATACTGAACTTAATAAATCTGAATCTTTTATGATGGGCAGTAAGTGTTCCTGTATTTTGCTCCAGAAGGAGATATGCTATCTTCCAAAGCTGTTCACTATATGTATAGCCTTGAAAAGGTAGTCTGGAACAATATTAGTCACTGTCTCTGCTCACAAGAAGTACAGAAACATGAGGCCCATGGGAAATTGTCTCACAGTAATGATCATAAGAAAGTTACCTAACCTCTTTGAGTCCACTTTTTTATCTGTAAAATATGTATCATAATAGTACCTACCTCTGGAGTCATAAAGATTAAATGAATTTATACCTGTCTAAGCACTAGACATTTGGAAGATGCTCAACACTAAATGTTAGTTTCATTTCTCCCGCTTTCACTTTCTCACCACTATTACTAGAAGGTCCTACTATTCTATACTTCCTTTTCCGTTCTTATAGTCATCTCCTGGCTCCCAATGAAGACTTCAGTTTATTTCTCATCACATTTACTCATACATTTACTGGTTTCCATCTGCATTCTGTCAGGATTGTAGTCCCACTTAATTAACTCATTCCTTCATTTAGCAAATACTTACTGAATGATTATAATGTGTCAGCTACTGTGTGAAGTCCTAGGAATACAGTAGAGAATGAAAAATACATAATCACCACCCTCATGAAGCTTGCCCTTTAGTTGAGGAGACAAACATTAAAAAATAAATCACATAGAATTATTGGTCACCAGAAAAGCATAACGTATCCTCCATTTGACTCATTTGATCTCTGCTGCCCCTCTGAGAATCAGACACTGTCCACATACGATTATGTCTCTTACCACTTTTCCTTAATGGAGTCAAACTTCACTCCTGGGTCCTAACTAGGTGAAAGGTTGATCAAAACTTGTGGACCAGCAAGGATGTCAAACACTGTCCAAGTAGTGGAGTCCTATTACTTTCCAAGACAGGCAACACTAGTGATAGAAAGGAGGGTTGGGGAAATAAGGTTTCTGGAATCTGCTGAAAACTTGAAAAAACAGATCTCAGTTAACATTAGCGGAGTCATTCTTTAGGAGAAAACATAGTTCCCAAAGGAGTGTTTGAAAGCAAATCTGTTGGCATTCACTCCTAAGGAAACTATACAGTGTCTTCATTTTTCATAATTAATTAGCTACACAAACCTTCTTCCTCTTCCTCAAAGGTTAGTCTCTCCTCTAGCATATAAAGGATTATTATGAGCTCCAAACTAGTAAGAGATTTCACTGGATTGCTACCACTCTTCCTCCTCCTACATGAATATTTTCTCTCTCCAATAGGATTATAAGAACCTTGAAGACAAGGCCTGTACTTTACACTTCTCTTATAACTGACTTCCACTCCTTCCATTACTAGCATAGCCGGCATCTGTTCAGTGACACAAACAATCTGTTCTTAAAAAATAACTAGCTAAAAAAAGGAATGATGCTGTGGAATGGCATGGTGTTTACAAGCAGATTCATGGTGATTTTATTTATAAAAATTCCCAGACTTCTTTGGTCAGTCACCCTTATGGTATCAACAGAAACATTTTTTTTCCCAAGTAATATGTAAGCCCAAACAGATTGGTTTCCTTAGTTTCACAGATAGAAAGTCAGGTGTTAATTTGAACCAATCACATGCTAGTACAGTACTGCTAGGAATAGAAGCAACGAAACATTATCCCCAACTCTCACTTTAATCATTAGCTTGTCCTCTTTCTTAGTCTAATCCCTTTGATCATGAGTCAAGAACCTTTCCAAGCATGCCAAAGCTTCTGCTACTATTCCTCTATGAGGCAAGGGACAGAGGGTGGTTAACTTCTGGGGAGGGAGTAGAGGAGAAGGTTGTTATCTCTCAGTTGTTCTAACTTGGGGATCAAGAGAAGAAATAAACATTTTGGTGAGAGTGGGATTGGAAGGAACTTTCAATGTGGCAGCAAGGAGACCCTCATAAATAGGGGGAAAAAAAGGCTAGAACAACTGCAAAAACTAGCCCAGCTATTGAATTTAGCTGTCCACTTACTGGACTCAATTTAGGATACCTTGGGAAGTCAATAATTCTTAACTTGTTTCTAGAGAAGAAGAGTGGTGTAATGGGAAAAGAATAGAATTTGGCATTTCAAGTGCTCAATGTACTTAAATCTAAAGTAAACATGTTGATGCATCCACTAAAAAAATGAGTACTATAACTATAATCACTTCTTTCCAGATATTTTCCCTTTTTAAAATTGTGAAATACACATACAACAATTTTAATAAGACTTTTTAGAGCAGGTTCAACTCCCAGCAAAAGTGAGAGAAAGATGCACAGATATACTATATAATCCCTAATCCCACACATGCATTGCTTCCTTTTTATCAATAACCCCAACCAGAATGGTATACTTGTTACAGCTGATGAACCTAAATTGAGACATACATGTGGCCAGCAAGCATATGAAAAAAAAGCTCAATATCACTGATCATTAGAGAAATGCAAATCAAAACCACAATTAGGTACCACCTCACACCAGTCAGAATGGCTACTAATAAAAAGTCAAAAAATAATATGCTGGCAAGATTGCAGAGAAAAAGGAACACTTACACACTGTTGGTGGGAGTGTAAATTAGTTCAACCATTGTGGAAAGCAGCGTAAAGTTCCTCAAAGAGGGAACTACCATTCAACCCAGCAATCACATTACTGGGTATATACCCAGAGGAATGTAAATCATTCTATCATAAAGACACATGCATATGAATGTTCACTGCAGCACAATTCACAATAGCAAAGACATCGAATCAACCTAAATGCCCATCAATGTCAAACTACATAAAGAAAACATAGTGCATACACACTGTGGAATACTATGCAGCCAAAAAAGAACAAAACCGTGTATTTTGCAGGAACATGGATGGAGCTGGAGGTCATTATCCTTAGCGAACTAATGCAGTCACAGAAAACCAAATACCACATGTTCTCACTTATGAGAGCGAAATGATGAGAACACATGGATACATAGAAGGGAGCAACAGACACTGGGGCCTATTTGAGAGTGGAGAGTGGGATGAGGGAGAGAAGCCGAAAAAATAACTATTCAGTACTAGTCTTAGTATCTGGGTGACTAAATAATCTGTACAACAAACCCCAATGACACAAGTTTACCTATATAACAAACCTGCACACGTACCCCTGCACTTAAAATAAAAGTTAAAAAGAAAGAAACATTATCACCCAAATACCACCCATAGATTACATTAAAGTTTACTCCTGGTGTTGCACATTCTAAGGGTTTTGACAAATGCATAATGACATTAATGACATGTATTAACTATTGTAGTAGCATACAGAACAGTTTCACTGCCTTAAAAATCCTCTGCACTTTATTGATCCCTTCCTCCCTCCTAATCCCTAGCAACCACTGGTCCTTTTTGGGTCTCTATAGTTTTACTTTTTCTGGATTGTTATATAGCTGAAATCATACAGTATGTAGCCTTCCAAATTGTTTTATCTCACTTAGTAATACACATTTAAGGTTCTTCCACGTTTCTTCGTGGTTTGATAGTTCATTTCTTTTTAGTACTGATTATATACAGATTTGATGTCCTGATCATCCTTGCCCTGGCTTTTAAGGCAGTGGTTTCATACTGGTAGAGGCAAGCCTAGGAGACTTGATGCTACTGCCACCCTCCCACTTCACTGAGCACTAAGTTCCTAGAGTGGGGGTGTCACTCAGAAAATGTATGCTGTTGTACCTACCCCAGCTCCAGAGCCATGGCTCAGAAATTTTGTCTGTGGGAGAAGCAGGCCATAAATAGAGAGCCCTGAATGTCTTCCCAAATGAACTGGCTTCATTTGCAACAGAGTGCAGAGAAGTTCCAGTTTAAGGGGGTGCTCAAAAACAGTGGAGTGTGTTCTGAAAGAAAGGAGAATGGGAGATTCATTCATTACAGGCTAAACTGTAAGCTGGCTAGTTTCCTGGAGAGAACCTGGGAAAGAGACAGCTAAAAGAAGATGTTCAAAGATCAGAACAAATCTAAAATACTTGCCTCAGGAACTGTCCTTTCAAAGGAGTCTGAATTTGTTTAATTTTTTATCTCCATAGGTTTTTGGGGAACAGGTGGTATTTGGTTACATGATAGTGGTGATTTGTGAGATTTTGGTGCACCCATCACCCGAGCAGTATACACTGAACCCAATTTGTAGTCTTGTTTCTGAAAACCTTGTTGTTTTAAATACAATTGAACATTTCATTCCCCACCCCCACAGTAATCAAAGCAAACATTTTATCATTATTATTCTTGCTATATCAAGCTAAATTCCAGGAATGTAAGAAAGTCTGACTTGGAAATATTACATAGAAAAAGGCAGAATTAACACACTACATTTTTTAGTTTTTCCTTGTAAGTATACATTGACATCTTCTTATCTGATAGCAGCACTGCTGGTTTTGAGTGAGTTTTATTTTGTTTCCTTCCAGAGGGAATGCAGTACGGCAGTATTATCTTTGGAAAAACCAATTTGTAGTCTTTTATCCTTCACTCCCTTCCCACCCTTTCCTTCTGAGTACAAAGGAGTCTGAATTTGATTGGATTAGTCTGTTGAACAATTTATGCTCCCAGAGCATTGTTGAAAACAATAGGGCAATCAGTTGAAAATTAGTGTAGTTTAATAGCTAGGTTTCATTAGGGGAAAAAAGACAAACAGAGCCTTGTGAAAACCATCATTATCACAGGGTAACTCTGGGAATACCGAAGGCTGCATCACCTAAGAAGCAATATCACAACCTTCACATTGTGATGGTAGATAGGAAATATACTTCACTGAAATAACCCAAACAGCCATTAAACAACAAAACAAAACAAAATGAAAATAGCAAATACAAAAAACAGATCTTTAAGTGGGGACAAGTACCCAGGGTTGCTAATAATATATTAACTAAAATATTCAATTTCCAACAAGCATTATGAGACATGCAAAGAAACAGGAAAATATAATCTATATACAGGGGGAGAAAGGCAGGCAAGAGAAACTGTGTGTGATAGCGTTATGGACTGAATGTTTGTGTCCATCCAAAATTCATATGTTGAAGTCCTAACCCCAGTGTGATGGCATTTGAAAGTGGAGCTGTCTTAATCCATTTTCTCTTGCTGTAACTGAATATCACAGACTGAGAAATTTATAAAGAATAAAAGTTTATTTAACTTATGGTCCTAGAGGCTGAGACATCCAATATTTAGAAGCTGCCATCTGATGAGGGCCCTCTTGTTGCATCATAACACAGCAAAAGATATCACATGGTGAGAGAGCAAGAGAAGCTCAAGTCTCTCTTCTTATAAAGCCACCATTCCCATCACAGGGGCCCCACCCTTGCAACCTTCTCCAATCCTAATTACCTCCTAAAGGTCCCACAGCCAAATGACATCAACATATCAATTTGGGGATTAAGTTTCCAACACATAAAGTTTGGGGGACTTTCCAGGCATAGTGGCTCATGTCCGTAATCCCAGCAACTTGGGGGGCCAAGACAGGAGGATTGCTTCAACCCAGGAGTTTGAGACCAACCTGTGCAACATAGCAAGACTCCATCACTAAGAAACATAAAAAAGAAAAAGAAAAGAAAATGAGGGGGACACATTCAACACATAGCAAGGTCTTTGGGAGGTAATTGGATTTAGATAAGGGTGTGAGGCTAGGACTCCCATGATGGGATTAGTGTAGTTATAAGAAGAGACTGGAGCTTGCACACATGCTGTCTTCCCCAGTAATGATACAACAAGAAGGAAGCCATTTTCGAGGTAGGGAGAGGGCTCTGACCAGAACCCAACTATGCCTGCACCTTAATCTGTTACTACCAGCTTCTATAAATGTGAGAAAATATACACTTCTGCTGTTTAGTCTACCCAGTCTATGGTATTTGTTATAGCAACTGAGCCAACTAAGACAGACAGTGACCACATAATAAATGTAGCAAAGACTTCAAAATAGCCATTATAAACATATTCAAAGAATGAAAGGAAATCATGATTAAAGAAAAAAGGGCATGATAACAGTATCATATCAAATACAAAATATCAATAAAGGGATAAAAATTATGAAAAAGAACCAAATCTAACTTCTGTAATTGAAAAGCCAAATATTTGAATTAAAAATGTCCCCAGAGAGACTCAGCAGCAGATTTGAACTGGCAAAAGAAAGAATTGGTCAACTTGAAGATAAGCCAATAGAGTTTATCCAATCCAAAGAACAAGAAAAAAGAGTAATAAAAAATGAATGAAGAGAAATTTAGGATACCGTTAAGGACACTGATATACATGCAATGGGAGTACCAGAAGAGCATAATAGAGAGAAAACAGAGCAGAAAAATTATTTGAAGAAATGATGGCTGAAAATTTCACAAATTTATTGTAAAACACTTACCTACACATCTAGGAAGCTCATTAATTTCTAAGCAGAATAAACAAAGATATACAAAAACAGACACATCATAGTAAACAAACTGCTGAAAGTCAAAGACAAGAAAATCTGCTAAGTGGCAAGTGAAAAATGACTCATCACCTGCAAGGGAACCAGAGTGAAATAGCTGACTTCTCATTAGACACAATGGAGAACATTTTCATTTGTATATTGGCTATTTGGATTTTCAGTTTTGTAAAGTAACTGTAAAAAAACTTACACCAATTTTTAAATTTTTTATCATTTTCCAGCAATTCTGTATGTGTTCCAGGTCCTTGAACTTTATTTGAGACATATTTATAGGTCTATCTACCTATCTATCTGTGTATCAGAAATCATAGTTAAAGAAGAAAAGGCATGATGACAATAGACAGATATAGATGCTACTTTATGGCTCACTATTTAATTCTCTTAATGGTGTCTTTTGATGAACTGGACTATTTAATTTTAATGTGGTCAAAGTTATAAATTATTTCCTTTATGGTCAGTGGTTTTGTGTACTACTGAAAAGGTTCTTCACTAGCCCATGGTTGTGAATATAATCATTTGTATTTTAAAAGCATAATTTTGCCTTTCAGGTTTAGATTTATAATTACCTACAACTGATTTGAGGGTATTAATTGAAGTAAGGTTCATACATACTCTTACTACCCAATTCTGCGTCCTTCTCTTTTAACTTTTAGAGGCAATATTCACCCACTCCCAATAAACTTCTTGTATTTCTAACTCCATTCAGCATCTGTTTACTGGAGGTCTTAAAATGACATATCATATTCTATTTCTCTGAATTGCCACCTCTATCATAAAACAAGTCTCCATATATAGGAATCTGTTTCCAGGCTCTCTTTTCTTTACTCTGTCTGTCTATCTGTGCCAATATTATATATTTTCTCATTTACTATAGCTTTATAATATGTCTGATATTTGGTAAAGCATGTCCTCTCACTGTGTTCTGCTTCATCAAAAGTGTCTACAATATCACTATTAAATTCCATTAAATGGAATTTAATCCATTCCAGTGTTTTAAACTATTCTGACATCTTCCACATTTTTATCTCTGTACCAGAATGCCTCCTCCCAAAATTTAGATTTTTATACCCAGCTTCCTAGTGGGTATCTCTACCTAGATATCCTACAAATATCTCAAATTCCAAAAGTTCAAAATTGAATTAGAGTGATGTCAAAAGCAATAATGTGGTAAGGAAGAAAATAATTTCCAAAGAAGCTATGAAAACAGTGGTAAAAATTGCCAGAATCAAATTTTTTTTCTTTCTTTTTTCTTTTCTTTTTTTTTGTGAGATGAAGTCTCGCTCTGTCACCCAGGCTGGAGTGCAATGGTACAATCTTGGCTAATGGCAACCTCCACCTCCCAGGTTCTAGCCATTCTAGAACTCTAGCCTCCAGAGTATCTGGGATTATAGGCATCCACCACCACACCTAACTAATTTTTGTATTTTTAGTAGAGGTGGGGTTTCATCACGTTGGCCAGGCTGGTCTCAAACTCCTCATCTCAGGTTATCTGCCCACCTCAGCCTCCCAAAATACTGGGATTACAGGCATGAGCTACTGTGCCTGGCCCAGAATCAACTTTTTAGACTCTGGAAATCAACCAAAGTTTTGTAGGGAGCAGGAAGTGTTTATTGAAGAAAAACAACTAAATTATGCTAAGAACAACAAACTCTACAGTGTTTTAACTTACTCTATGCCCATTTCCTTCTCTCCAGCTCTGCAGTAGCCTTTAAAATGTATCACACAGTAATGTGGAAAATCAGGAGCCTGTAAGCCACTAGAGGAGGCAGAATGAAGTTAGAGTTCCTTCAAAGCCCTGTACTCATAATATTGTCATTACTTGACACATATGATAGTTCCTGGGAAGACTCTACTCACAAAGCTTGTCTTTATTTTACCTGACTCAGAGCTTGTTCAGTGTGAACAGCCTTTCATTGACTGTTAATATTAGTTGAAAACAATAAGTGGCAATTGTTTAACATCATGGCTGCCTGTTGAAGTGGATAACAGTTGGGACAAACAATATAGACTGACAAAAAAAGCTTAAAATAAAAAGTGCGGAAATGAAACCTCCACAGGGGCTTTGACAAGTGCTGAAAAATTCTCAAGAACCTAGAAGGGAACACATATGCCTAGGACTTCCCATTCCCAGGACTGTGAACATGTTCAGAAAAGACCTGAGAATGTCCAGAGCTCTCATCCCTGACTGACTTGGAGGCCCTACATAAGCAGGAGATGAAAGCCAAGACAAAGTCTCAAATCAACTGACTGAGTGTCGAATGCCTCCAAATAAACACAGAGTCCCTCAATAAAGAATAGAAGACTTATTGGTTTTAGGCACTTAAGGAGATACCTGTCTAACCATTAGCTGACCACCAAGCTAGCCAAGCAGAGACATCAGTGGTCACACATGATAAAAATATAAACTTTACAGATTACTTCAGTAAAATTATTCAACAAACAGCAACAGTAATAAAAAACAAATGGCAACAAAAACATGCCCTGGAATTAAGAGAGAATCTTATTTTCAGAGTTGCTACATTACATTATTTAAAATATTCAGTTTTCAAAAAAAAAAAATGAGACATACAAAGAAAAGAAAGAAAGTATGGGCCATAATGGTGTGCAGATGGGGGAGGGGGGAGGCAATAGGAAAAGGCAGTCAATAGAAATTTTCCCTGAGAAAGGCCAGACATCACAATTACTACACAAAAAACTTTATGTGAGATGCTCCAAATATGCTCAAATAAATGAACACAAAGGTGCAGAACTAAAGCAAAGTATAATAATGAGGTTTCACCAAATGGATTATCAATGAAGAAACAGAAATCATAAAAATAATGAAATGGAAACTGTGGAGGTGAAAAGTACAATAACACAAATGAAAAAATCACTAGAGGAACATGACAGCAGAACTGAAGAGACAGAATAAAGAATTAGTGAATTTAAAGATAGGTTAATTGAGAGTATTGAATCTGAAGGGCAAAAAGAAAAAATAAAGAAAAATGCATAGAGACTCATAGAGCTGTTGAATATGACCAAGCATGCCAACATAGACATGATACGATACCCAGAAGGAGAGGAGAGAGAAAATAAGAGAAAAAGTATATTTGAAGAAATAATGACTGAAAACTTTCTGAATTTCACTAAAAACACAAATTTACACATTCGAAAAACAAAAAGAACTCCAATTAGTATAAACTTAAAAATATCCACATCTAGACACATTATAATCAAACTGTCAAATGACAATCTTGAAAGCAGCAAGAGAGAAGTGACTCATTAGATAGAAGGGTTACTCAACAAGATTAACAGCTAATTTCTCATCAGAAACCATGGATGCCAGAAGGCAGTAAGATGACATACTAAAAGTGCCAAAATCAAAGTATTATCAACTAAGAATTCTACAGCCAGCAAAACAACTCTTCAAAAATGAAAAAGAAATTAAGACATTCCCAGATAAACAAAAATTGAGAGTGTTGCTGGCAGATCTGCCCTATAAGAAATACTAAAGTGAGGGTTTTCTGGCCACAGTGAAAAAGTATGCACTAGCAACTTGAATCCACATGAAAAAAACAAATAAACCGGTAAATTTAACTACATAGAAAAACACAAAAGACAATATAAATGTATTTTTTCTTTGTTACTCTTTGTTTTGATAATCACCTCTTTACTCCATTGGTGAAGGATGGATCTCCAGCCAAGGGTTATGGAGATGGCTGAACAGACCTGACACTGAACAGATGAGATCAACAGCAGTTTTTAGTCACATAGACTCACAACCCAGGGGAGGAGGACACCACATGCCATGCAGGACCACAAGGGGTTTGCATTTGGGACCAGAGTGAACAAGCAGGGTCTGTGGGAGGCAGATTTTGTAATATCAAGAGGATGAGGTGATTTTTGGTTCCCACAGAAGAATGTGATTGGCTCATTTGAATAATTACATGGGCTGGCAGGGACTGAGGTCTGCTACTCAGCAATAAGTAGCAACTGTGTCTGGTCGCCATGATAAGGACTGATTTTTCTAGATGTCAAGGCAACACTTACTATTAATTTTAGGATTTATATCACAACTGACCTCTTGATGTCTTGACATCAATTTAAACTTGTTGATCACTGCAACTTTGTGGGGAATAGAAGCAGTGCATTCCTAGGAAGCAAAGTAGGCACTTGATTAGGAGAAAGATGGGCACATGATAAGTTGGTCATCAAAAATACATTAACATTAGATGTATCTCCCTTTATGGTCAATAAAGGTATTTGAGGGACCTGTGTGGCATTGGTACAGGGAAGGCATGTGTCCAGGGGGCATGAATTTAGACTAATCAATGTCTGTGGCAACAGTGACACCCAGTGGGGGGGGGTCCATTTGTCACTTTGCAATTTAAATAAGAGTTATCTGAAGAACCCATTAGGCTTCCAATTAAACCACCTGCCTGGGACCTATAGGGGTGGTGGAAGTTCCATTGAATGCTTTCTTCAAGAGCTCAGCATTGTGTATTCTGATGAGGGCCTTTGCCAATATCAGAAATGTCTGAAATTCTAAAGGGGATAAGAAGTATCCTGGTAAAGCCATGTACTGTGGACTTAGTATTATGCAGAGATATATGTGACCTTGATTTATAGTTTGGGTATCTATGAAGTAAGAGATTCCCAGAGTTATTTACCCGAAAGGAGGCAACTTTTAGGCAATGGACCAAGAGTTTGCAAAAATGTGTAGATAGGACCATTTTTTGGCCAGCATATTCAATGTTAAGATGACTGCCTGAAGTGTGGCTAATTGTGCTGACTCTTGAGTCCCATTCTTTTCAGGGGCATTCTGGTTAAGGGATGAAAAGCAGCAAAATTTTGCTTAACTCCATCATGTATGATGGCAAGATACCACCCATAAAGTGTATGAATTTTTATTGCTGATCACTCAGTTGATCCTAAAAAGTATCTCCAGGTAGCCAAGGGCCTAGGAGAGGGTTGACTTCCTCCAGCATTATGGCATCGAGCAAGTGACTGAGGATAGGGGAGGCCAGTCTCTCCTGTAAGGTTTACTAGAGTGACCAGGTTTGGACCATTCTGTAGCACAGAGGTCTCAGTAGCTGTGCTGTGCTTGTAAGGTTCTGCTTCCATAACCAAGGCATAATGAGTAGCTGGGTATAGAAGATTACAGGTACAGGGGCTGCAAGAGCCTAGATTTTTCAGGAGAACTCAGTATGTGGCCAGCAATTGCTGCCCTAATAGTATACAGTGCAGGGCTGAGAAGGGCAATGCAGTTTCTTGCACCAGAAGCCTATGGACAGCTTATGTTTGTCATAAGTGGTCCAAAGACCCCAGGAGGTATGAGAGGAGGTTACTGAAGCTTCTACAGTGAATGAGTCTCTGAGGACACTAACAGGAGTGCCTGTTGATTGGAATTTGGACAGATTCTAGAGCTTTTTGTTGGATAAGTATCCATTCGAGGTGGGCTGATTTGCAAATAACAGCATCAGTGAAATTAATTAAATTTATACCTGAAGAATACGTTGCTTCCAGATACCCAAAAGTACTAAAAGATGGACTTATTAACATTGTGGGTGCTAAAAGGATCAATAGTTTTTTCTCAACAATGTCAGGAATAAAGTAGCCTTCAGTTTACCAAATGATGTTCTGAAATTTAATAGAGGTGGCAGGGCTTCGCTCTATGTGTGGAGCAATGCCCTATCCCCTTTTTGTGAGCACCTTTGTATTTATAAGTCCTTAACAAATGTGTCAAATTAATCTCCTTGGATGTCATCAATGTAATGTCATACCTGGTCATACGTGTGCCCCTAGAGAAAGGTGAGTGCAGTTGGGATCTGGCCTGCAAAGCTTATGTGCCAGGCAAGGCCTGGCAAAAGTGTATTGTGTCCTTTAGGTGGTGAAGACAAATGTAATTGAGAGCCAATTGAAATACACACTGAACACAGTATATTATCCAAATCTAAAACAGGATGAATATTTACCAACTGCCGATTGGATGAATCAGAAATTCCAGTAATACTGAATATCGGGTATGAGGACCTTAGCGGATGAGACCATAGCATTGAGATTATAGTTACCCACTGTGAGACCCCATTCATTCATTCCAGGTTTAAGAACAGGACAAGTTGAGATGCTAAATAGAGGAACAGTGTGGGTAATCACTCCTTCACCAATTAGATCTTAAATAGTAAGTTTTAATCCTTGAGGCCCTGTTTTAAGTTACATTAGGCCATAGTAACTATTTTAACTGGGGGTGGATCCATGGCATCTTATTTAGTTTAGCAAGTTTTTAAGTATGAAAGACTTAACTTTATTTCTCCTGGGTCAGAGTAACCTTGCCTACCACAGGGTATTTTAGAATAATGGGTACTGTGACCATGAGGAATTTAGACAAAATAATAATTCTGATGGTTAAAGTGAGGCATACTTATTTGTTCTCTATTTCATATTCTGTAACTCCCTTAAGATTTTAGGGGGGATCTTGTTTAAATATAATGAGTCCCCAGGTATAACTGTAATTTGAGCCTCAGTATTGATTAAGTCCATGAAGGCCTGCCAATTGGCGTATTTCAGCAATTTTTTTTATTGTTCTTTTCTTTTTTCTTTTTCTTTCAGCAAATGTTGATGTTAATTCGGAACGTATTTTGTAGAGGCACAAAAGCCAATCAGTGCCTTTTTATCTTTTTGCTGTGAAAATTATTTTGTCAATAATATCCAATTGTGTCAAATTGCGGACCTCTCTTTCAATTTAATTTTTTTCCTGCAAGCCTGAAATTTGAGCTCTTTGTTGGCAATGTAGGCATAAGCTGGAGAGTGGCATAGCAGAAGAGCACTGTGCCCACAATTCTGCTACAGCCGCACCCTTTCTCCCACACAGGCTTCCTTTTTGTCCAAGCTTTTTCCTCTGTAAAAATCCCCTCATCATAGGCCAGGAACAGTGGCTCATGCCTGTAATCCCAGCATTTGGGGAGGTTGAGACGTGAGGAGCACTTGAGGCCAGGTGATTGAGACCAGCCTACATAACATAAAAAGACCCCCATCTCTTAAAAAAAAAAAATAGCCAGGTGTGGTGGAGTGTGCCTGTAGTCTTAACCACTCAGGAGGCTGAGGTGGGAGGGTTGCTTGAGTGTGGGAATATGAGATTACAGTGAGCTATGTCTGCACCACTATAATCCAGCCTGGATAACAGAGTGAGACCTTGTCTCAAAAACAATTCCTTCATAATAATTTAGAGTTATAGTCACATAAAGTCGCTGCTTTCAGTTTCTGTCTGCAAAATCACCGTGATGCAGCCCTTCTTGATGGTTATGGGACAGGTTTGGGTTCCTGGGGACCGACTCATAGGTGGTAGCCTCCTCTTCAAGAGAATGCCAGTCAATCTTTCCAGGGTTGAGTTCCACATCCAGTGAGATAATTTTGTCTGTGGCTTCGATGTAATCTATCAAGTCCCGCTGTCACAAGATTAGCCGTTTCACGTGCTGGTAAGCAGCAGCACTAAATGAATCCCAGGCACATTGGCTAGGGGTTATGCATTGGAAGAGCAATTGAGTACAAAATGCTCCTTCCCATTTTTAAATAATCAATATGTGGCCATGGATGTACACCTCAATACCTTTGGAGGTCAGGAGAGCATATACAACAGCAGCAGTGGAAGCAGCATCACAGGAGAGAAGCAAGGATGCTACGGTTGCCTTAACAACAATGACTATTAGGCAACCAAAACGCCATGCGTAATTCTCCCCAGGGTGGTGGTCTTCTTCTTTTCCACAAACTCTACAAAGGCCATCTTGGGAGTACACAATCACAAACGAAGTTTCATGGCTGCCCCAAGCAGCCAGTGATGGTAACTAGGCTATACGCAGTGACCAGAGAGCTCCAGCCCTGCCTTTGGTAAGTGGGACTCAGGTGTCAGCTGATTAGGATGCTGTGTTGTCGCCTTCACAGGCAGAAGCCTCAGGAACTATCTGCCCAACACAGGCCAAACTGAGTGACACATCATGCCGAGGGTACAGTCAACAAAAAAAAAGTTACTGTCTTGAGAATTATAGCATTTAGAGTGAAAAGAGATGGTGATAACTGGCAAAGAAAACATAGTGCTGTGCAAGCCAAAGCACAAGTCCACCAGCAATTGACAATTCTGTTCCAGGCAGTACTTGGCATATCATGAAACCAGCTAACTAGCCATGAGAAGTTAATTAAAGCTGACCAGGTGTACTTGGTTATTGTTGGTCCATCCCATTCATGACACCAATTGTTTTGATCACTTCTCCTCCACCCCATTGGTGAGGGAGGGATCCCATGGTAGGGTTATGGGTATAGCTGAAAACACAACACCCAATACTGGCCAGATGAGATTGACAGTAGTTTATTAGTCAAATATACTTATACCCTGGGGGAGAAGGACACCACATAATACATAGAGCCACAAGAGGTATGCACTCTGGAACAGTGAACAACCGTGGGCTGTGGGAGGCAGGCTCTATAGTAGCAAGAGTGTGGGTACCCTTTGGTTCCTGAGGAAGGATGTGATTGGCTAGTTTAAATAAATCTATGGGCTGGCAGGGAACTAAAGCCCACTACTCTTTAAAAAAATGTTAAATTACACTGGTTGAAGATGGTAAGAAATATTTTATTCAGGAGCATGGTGATAGGTGTAGGGACCACTGCAATGTGATCTTGTGGTGTGAGGGAGAGATTGGGCTTAACTTCCAATACAGGGTGGGAAAATGGGAATTTACAGACAAGGAGCAGGGTAGGGGTCAGTGGATGGCAAATTACTAAGAGGAAGCATCAGGGGTAAAGGAGAATTCTTTTTTATTTTTTTAATAGTGGCAAGGTCTTGCTATGTTGCCTAGGATGGTCTCGAACTCCTGGCCTCAAGCAATCCTCCCATCCCAGCCTCCTAAAGTGCTGAGATTACAGGCTTGAGCCACTGCACCAGGCCAGGGAGAATTCTGATTCAAACAACCTAGCAGGCTGCTTCCTGAAGGCAAAATAGGGTGATGAAACACCATCGCCTTGGGGATGATGGAGGATGAAGAACCTGATTAGATATGGAGGGATCAGATATCAAGGGTGAGAGGTTCTGGTTAAACAGACTTCATGGATTCTTGTTAAAACTGGACAATGCAGAGATGCACATGGAAGTCTAAAAGTTAGGCGTAGTTGAAAAAGAGTTCAGAGGAGCCTGAGCCTGAATAGAGTTTGGTCAATGAGAAAATCTTTGTTACTACTCAGGGTTAAGCAGGATCTGCGCCTGGCCCCCATGATAAGGAGCGTTGCCTGGCTAGAACACCTTATCTGTGGAAACAGAAAGGGAAGGAGAATTTGCAGTTAGGCCAATTTTGCCGTGTCAAGGCAGCACACAATATTGATTTTAGGCCTCATAACGCATTTCTTTTTATCTTTTTTGATTTAAAAGACAACTGTGACCAGGAATGGTGGCTCATGCCTGTAATCCCAGCATTTTGGGAGGCCAAGGAGGGTGGATCACCTGAAGTCAGGAGTTTGAGACCAGCCTGGCCAAGATGGTGAAACCTCGTCTCTACTAAAAATACAAAAATTAGCTGGGCATGGTGGTGCATACCTGTAGTCATAGCTACTAGAGAGGCTGAGGCAGGAGGATAGCTTGAACCTGGGAGGTGGAGGTTAAAGTGAACTGAGATCATGCCACTGTACTCCAGCCTGGGAGACAGAGGAAGACCCTGTCTCAATAATAATAATAATAAATAAAATAAAAACAAAGACAATTGCATCCTAACAAATATGTGTTGATACATATACAATGTATAAAGATGGGATTTGTATGACAGTAACAACACATAGGAGTAGGGAAGGAATGGAGCTATATTGGAAAAACATTCTTGTACAAAATTGAAATTAAGTTAGTATTCATTTCAACTAGTTTTCCCAACTTAATATGTTAATTGCAATCCCCAGGGAAGCCACCAAGAAACTGGAAAAAGAAACAACATGGTAATTAAAATGATAGGTTAGAAACTATCCATTTAATACAAAATAAGGCAGTAGTGAAGGAAATAATAAACAAAAAAGACATGCCATATAGAGAACAAATTGCAAAATGGCAGACACAAATCCTACCTTTTTTTAGTTATATTAAATTTAAATAGATTAAGCAGTATAATAAAAAAAGAAGAGATCGAAAGAATGAATTAAAAATGATCCAATTATATGCTATGTATAAGGGACATGACTTAGATTCAAAGACAAAATTAATTTGAAAATAAAAAGATGGAAAAAGACATACCTTGCAAACAGTAACTGATATGGTTTGGCTGTGTCTCCACCCAAATCTCATCTTGAATTTTAGTTCCCATAATCCCCAAGTGTTGTGGGAGGGAATTGGTGGGAGGTAATTGAATCATGGGGGTGGTTACCCCCATACTGTTCTTGTGATAATGAGGGAGTTCTCACAAGATCTGAGAGTTTTATAACGGACTTTTCCCCCTTTGCTCAGCACTTCTCTCTCCTGTCGCCCTGTAGAGTTGCCTTCTGCCATGATTGAAAGTTTCCTGAGGCCTCCCCCGACATGTGAACTGTGAGTCAATTAAACCTCTTTTTCTTATAAATTACCCAGTCTTGAGTATTCCTTCGTAGCAGTGTGAGAATGGACTAATGCAGTAACCAAAAGTGAGCTGAAGAAAATATACTAATGCCAGACAAAATAGAATTTAAGACAAGAATTGTTACTAGAGACAAAGAAGGACATTTTATAATGATAAAATGGTGAGTAATTCAGAAAGATATAACAATTATAAACATATACAGACCTGAAAGCAGAATCCCGATATATATGAAGCAAAAACTGAAAGAACTGCAGGAAGAAATAGACAATTCAGCAATAACGATTAAAGACTTTTATACCAAACTTTATCTAGTGGATATAATAATTAGACCGGGAATAGCCAATCATTTGGCTTCCCTGGGCCACACTGGAAAAAGAAGAGTTGTCTTGGGCCACACACAAAATACACTAACACTGACAATAGCTGATGAGCTAAAAAAAATTGAAAAAAAAAAATCTCATAATGTTTTAAGAAAGTTGACAAATTTGTGTTGGGCTGCATTCAAAGCCTTCCTGGGCTGCATACAGCCCACAGACAGATCAACAAGGCAACAGATTTGACCAACAATATAAACCAACTAGATCTAACGGACATATTCAGAACACTCCACCCCATAACAGCAAAATACACATTCTTCTCAAGTGCACATGGAACATTCTCCAGATTAGACCCTGTGCTAAGCCACAAATTGAGTCTCAATATATTTAAGCAGGTTGAAAGCATACAAAGTATGTTCTTTGTTCACTATGGAATAAAATTAGAAGTCAATTACAGGAGGAAATTTGGGATATTCACAAATATGTGAAAATTAAACAACAAACTCCTAAAAAATGTCTCAAGGAAGAAATCACAAGGAAAATTAGACAATATTTTGAGATGAATGAAAACAAATACACAACATACAAAATATATGGGATGGAACTAAAGCATTGTTTATGGGGAAATGTATAGCTATTAATGCCTACGTTGAAAAAGAATAATGACCTCAAATCAATTACCCAAACTTCTACCTTAAGAAACTAAAAAAAAAGAGCAAACTAAATCCAAAGCAAACAGAAAGGAAATAATAAAGATTACAAAGGAAAAAATGAAATAGAAGATAAAAACAATAGAGAAAATCATTAAAACTGAAGCTGATATTTTGGAAAGATCAACAAAATTAATAAATTTTTAGCTAGGCTGACACAGAAATAAAGAGAAAACACTTGAATTAATATAATCAGGAATAGAAGAGGAGACATTACCACTGACATCATAGAAATTTTAAAATATGTATTAGAATACTATGAATAATTGTATGTCAACAAATTAGATAACCTAGATGAAACAGACAAATTTCTAGAAAGACACAGTTGCCAAAACTAACTCAAGGAGAAATAGAAAATCTGAATAGAACTATACAAATAAAGTGATTGAATCAGTAATCAAGTATTCCCACCAAAAACAAAAAGCCCAAGATTGGATAGCTCCACTGGTGAATTCTACCAAGCATTTAAAGAAGAATAAAAGAATAGTTAACACCAAATGCTTTCAAAAAATGCAGTCAAATGCTTTCAAAAAATACAAGAGAAGGGAATACTTCCCAATTCATTCTGTGAGCCCAGTATTACTTTGATACCAAAACCAGAAAAGCCATCAAAACAAAACTATAGACCAATATCCATTTCTTTAAAATCTATTCACTAAATACCTCAAGAAAATATTAGCAAACAAATCCAACAATGTACCAAAAGGATTATACCTCATCACCAAGTGGAATTTATCACAGGAAATGCAAGGCTAGTTCAGCATATAAAAATCAGCTATTGCAATACAACATATTAATAGAAGAAAGAAAAAATAACATGATTATCTCAACAGATGCAGAATAAGCATTTTCTTGATAAAACCCAACAACCTTTAACAACAAAAACACTCAACAAACTAAAAATAGATGGGTACTTCCTTAACCTGATAAAGGGAATCTACAAAAATTCCACAGCTAGCATCATACTTAATGATGAAAGACTAAAAACTTTCTCCCCAATATTAGAAACAAGACAAGAATGTCCACTCTCATCACTGCTTCTATTCAAGATTGTACTGGAAGTCTTAGCCAGTGTAATTAAGCAAGAAAAATAAGTAAAAGGCATCCAGATTGCAAAGGAAGAAGGAAAACTATCTCTCTTTGCAAGTGACATAACCTTGTATGTAGAAAATCCTATAGAAATCACGAAAAACTATTAAAGCTAATAAATCAGTTCAATAAAGTCCCATGATAAAAGGTAGACAAAAATCAACTGTATTCCTATATACTTACAATGAACTGTCTGAAAAATCAAAGTAATAAAATAAGTGCATTTATAATAGCATTTACAAAAAGAGTAGGCTGGGTACAGTGGCTAACACTTGAAATCCCAGCACTTTGGGAGACTGAGGCAGGCGGATCACCTGAGGTCAGGAGTTCAAGACCAGCCTGGCCAACATGGCAAAACCCTGTCTCTACAAAAAATACAAAAATTAGCTGGGCATGGTTGTGTGCACCTGTAATCCCAGCTACTCAGGAGGCTGAGACAGGAGAATCGCTTGAACCCAGGAGTTGGAGGTTGCAGGGAGCCGAGATCACGCCACTGCACTCCAGCCTGGCCAACAGAGCAAAACTTCATCTCAAAAATAAAAAAAAAAGGAAAGTATTTGGGAATAAATTTAACAAAAGAATTGCAATACTTGTACACTTGTCAGTGCACTACATAACATTATTGAAAGAAAATACAGACCTAACTAAATGGAACATCATCTGATTTTAATATATTGGAAGACAATATTGTTAAGGTAGCAATACTCTCTAAACTGATATACAGACTCGAGGCAACTCCTATTAAAATCTCAGCTGCCTTTTTTTTTTCTTTTGCAGAAATTGACAAAATGGAAATATAAGGGACCCAGAATCTTTTATTTTTATTATTTTTTTTGAGAGGGGTCTCGCTCTGTCACCCAGGCTGGAGTGCAATGGTGTGATCTCGGCTCACTCAACTTCCACTTCCTGGGCTCAGACGATCCTCTCACCTCAGCCTCCTGAGTAGCTGGAGCTACAGGCTCTTGATACCACATTCGGCTAATTTTTAAAAATTTGTTATTTATTTTTTATTTTTGATAGAGACAGGGTTTCACCATGTTGCCCAGGCTGGTCTCGAACTCCTGAGCTCAAGCTATCTGCCTGCCTCGGCCTCTCAAAGTGCTGGAATTACAGGCATGGGCCACCGCGCCCGGCCAAAAGCAGTCTTGAAAAAGAACAAAGGCAGAGGCCTCACGCTTAACCAATTTCAACGCTTAACGACAAAGTAACGATAATCAAGAGTGCATGGTACCTGCATGAGGATAGACCAGTAGAATGTAATTGAGAATCGAGAAATAAAAGTCACACTTATGGTTAACTGATTTTTGACAAGTATGTCAAGACCATTCAATAGAGAGAAAAAAAAGAGTGTTTTCAACAAATGGTGCTGAAACAACTGAAGATGCACATCAAAAGAATGAAGTTGGACCCCCCTACTTCATACCACATACATACATTAGCAAAAAATGAATCAAAGACCTAAGTGTAAGTTAAATCTAGAAAAGTTTTAAAAGAAAACATAAGCACAACCTTTGTGGTTTTTGGATTAAGCAATGGATTTTTAGACATGACACCAAAAGCACAAGTGACAAAAGAAAAATAGATAATTGAACTTTATCAAATTTTAAAACTTCCATTCTTAAAACGACACCACCAAGAAAGTAAAAACTGACAACAGGAGAAAAATTTTGAAAATCATGTATCTGATAAGAGACTTGTATCTAGAATACATTCAAAACAGTTACAGCCTTAATCACAAAAGGACAAATAACCCAATTAAAAGATGAATAAACAACCTGAATAAACAATTCTCCACAAATGACCAATAGGCAAATGAAGGGATGCTCAATATCATTAGTCACTAGGTATATTAGGGTTCTCCAGAGAAACAGAACCAACAGGAGACGTGTGTGTGTGTGTGTGTGTGTGTGTGTGTGTGTGTGTGTGTGGTGTTGTGTGTGAATATGAATAAAGCTGTGATGAACATGCATTTATAAGTTTTTGTGTGGACCTATGTTTTCAATTCCCTTGGGCATATACCTAAGAGTGGAATATCTATGAAATATCTTATCTCCATAATTAACATTATGAAGAACTGCCCATTTTACAAAGTGGCTCTCACCATTTTACATTCCACCCAGCAATGTACGAGGGGTCTAATTTCTCCACATCTGCTCCAGCATTTGTTATTATCTTTTATTATATTCATCATAGTAATGACCTTATGCAGAACCATGGGGGCAGTGCTGCTGCTCGTTGCATTTCCTTACTATACATTCATGAGTATATCTCATGGTTTTGATTTGCATTTTCCTAGCATAATGGTTAATTTTTAATCTGTCAATTTGAACGGGCTAAGGGATGCCCAGATAGTTGGTACAACTTTTGGGTGTGTCTGTGAAAGAGTATTTCTGGAAGAGATTAGCATTTTAATCAGTAGCCTAAGTAAAGAAGATTTCCGTCACCCATGTGGGGAGCATCATTCAGTCTGCTGAGGGCCCACATAGAACCAATAGGTAAAGAAATGGGGAATTCACTCTCTGTTTGATCAGAGAGTCTTCTGCACTCAACATCAGTGTTTTTGGTCTCTGGCCTTCAGGTTCTGACCGAATTGTACCACTAGCTTTTCTGGTTTTCCACTGGGTCTCCAGCTTGCAGATGGCAAATCATGAAACCTCTAGCCTCCGTAATCATGAGTCAATTCCTATTGTAAGTTAATCTCTGATTTATTATATTCATATATTACATATGTTTATAACATTATATATCTATATGAAAGAGTTTCTTATCAAATATATAGATATATGGTTTTAAATTTTTTTCTCCAATCCTGTGGGTTGTTTTACTTTCTTGATGGTGTCCTTAGCCCAGAGGTAGTACCACAGGCAAAGCCTAGGAATCTTGAAGCACTCTCAGCTGCCCACAGAGCAGTAGACTACTCTATCCTTTCTTTGAATTTAGAGAGGCTTATTATGGCCCTATCCATTGGGGTTCCTTTTGGTCCTGAAAACTACTCCTTCCACTGGAAACTGTGGCCTTAATAGTTCCAAGCACTGCCACCATCCTGAGTCAGGTCTCTGTGGTGATTCTAGGGTACACTCTGGAGGGATTTGGTAGCAGTTTTTCAAACTAGGGAAACAAATTCCTGCAAGAAATTGTGACTATCTCATCCAGATTTTCTCTACTACTGGGAAACATCTTATACCACAGACCCTGTGAGGAAAGCTTAGCATACTCAGCTTAAATTAAATGTACCCAGTATCATTTGAGTCGTAGGATATGGCAATCACATAGGCCTCCACTGTATTTCCTGTACGTTAGGGAGTATAATACTGACTACAGAATTTTTGCAAGGCATTGCAACAACCTCTGTGCTTCTAATGGGAAAAATAGGCCAAGAAGGGTTAATTAGATCAGGAGAATCCAGTCATTTTGTGAGGAGAGGTCATTTTTCATTTCTTTTAAGTCTTGAGAACACCCGTGGAGGTAGAGTGTGTTAGGAGGAAGCTGTCAGTGAAGGCCTTGAAGCCAGGGTGGGAATGATGGATCTGAAGGGACTCAGGGAATGGCGAATTATAGGAGGGGTCTAAAAGAGCTAACAAAGAAGACCCTGGGGGTGGGAGGGAGGCTGACCATAAAGGTCCTTGAAGTGGGAAGGAATTGACAATCTGACAATCTGACAGTGATGACCTTACATAGAACCATAGAGTAGGTGCTGCTGTTTGTTGCATTTCCTTACTGGTTGATCCAGTATCCTAGTTTGGGTCCCTTGGGCTGGACTAATATTTACGTGTCCCACTACAATGCCAACATATCAAACAAGCCACCATTAGAACAGGATCATTTTCCTCCAGGCAGCTGCTTGCTGCAATCATTCTGCTGATTAAATTTCATTCTGGAAAGTACTGCACAGACATTAATCAGGTATCACAGCCACTCCATCCTATAGAGCCAAAGCCTCTCTGACCTTTAAAAATACACCAAACAGTTGCTAGAACACATCTCCCTAGGGAGGACAGATCCTCAGGCCAGCCCACAGAAATCCATGCTGTCCTCACCCCCCTCCACCCGACATTTCTCCCCCTGAAGCGAGCAAACAGTACCACAGACCCTTCTGATATTTTTACCTGGAGGACTCTGGTCAGCCTTCTGTCTTGGTGATACCATCAGCCCCCTACATATGTGGATTTGGAGGTCTGCAAGAGTTTTCCCATCTCAAAATAGCTTCCCCACTGGCCTGCTCGAATTGCCTGACATTTTCACTGTAATAAGCACTTCTCTCAGAGAAAACACTGTAGTCTTCAGGAAGCCCTTGTTTAAACAAAATAAAATAAAACTGGCTTACCTGGAAGAAAAAATTCATAGGTAATAATGGCACCTTACAATCTCAGAGCACTTTTTCTTGCTCTCAATGCACTTTCCAATATGTTATTTCACTTTTACATCCACTCTGTGAAGAAAATAATACTAGAATCCCCATTTTACAGATGTCAAAATGGAGCCTCAAAGAGATTAATTGACTTGGACAAAAACATAGGTATGGAAATGGTCATTTGATGCCAAATCTTAAAAGCTTTCTATCATGCTAACACAAATGAACACTGTCAGCTGAGAGTTCTAAAAAGAGATGTGTTTTGACGGGGGATGCAGGCAATGGTTAAGGAGGTCATGTCCAAGTAGGATGTCAGAGAAGAGGCCTGCAAACATCCAGAGGACATGTTGGAGAAAATGAGCACCTGGGTAAGGGGAGGCAGACACGAGGAGAGAGGGGCTGAAAGCAGCCTGGTCGCCTTCACCAATTCAGATGTTAGTGTAAGTGTTCCCCCCTTCCTGTCCCCCAAGCTTGTAGGTAGCAAATAAAGTGCCTTATCCCTAGCTGTGCCTTCCTGCCAGAAGTGGTGAAGACATGCTGGATGTAATTGGAGGAGGGACAATCACATATTTGTGTTGGGCTGAGTTGGATTACCCTTGGTGAAGTGTGCCAGCTGCCTCTGACTGTCCACTCTCTTCAGGCAATGCCCATTCAAGCCTAGGGAATAAGGAACAAGACAGAACATTATAACAGTGTATCAATAATGTAAGATAGTGCCCTGTCCTTAAAGCATAATGTAATTTAAAATGCAGTGTGTAGTAGACTCCAACTTAATTGGAAGGGATGCCTTGGACCATTTGGTACACTACAGAACACTTGACATAGCCATTAAAAACTGTTCTTCAGAGCCCAGGAAACTAATTGCAAATGGTTAGGTAATGCGCAGCTGATAGAAGGAAGATTTTCCTTTAAATTGATTCCATGGTATATGTAAGGGAAGTTTATTGCGACATTGCTTGTAACTATAAAAAACTGGAACTAAACTAAATGTCCACCCATGAGGCTTCTTCAGGTAAGTTGAAATGTTCACACAATGGAATGTTAGGCAGCAGCTTAAAAAACATGAGGCAAACTTACATATACTGACATGGAAAATGTATTTATGAAATAGTATTGGATTTCTTAAAAAGTAAGTTGCAGAATAATATTTATACTTTGCTTCCATTTTTTGTTCACTACGTGTGTAATTGTGTGTGTATGCATATACTTGTATATACATAGGAAAAGTGGAAAATCTTGGGAAAATATACATCAGAATAGAGGTTACCTCTGAAGAGTGACATTGGGGAGGGAAAGAATTTCACTTTTTATTTTATTCAATTTTGTACTGTTTGAAATCTGTGTGCGTATTTTACTTTTGCAATGTTGGGTGTTTGTTAAATGACAGTAGTATTTATTGAACAGCCCCCTTCTTGTTATAGCAGGATTCCAGGTTCCTGAGCAGATTGGTGCAGGAATGGATTTAGGTGCATTTCACCTTCAATAGAACTTCTTACAGGTCCAATTGAACCATGTTTTTTATACACAGTAACACAATAAAATACAGCCTTACCAAAGGAATCTTCTCTAATAACCACAGTTGCTGATTTTTATTCCTCTCTATTCTGTTTTACCTCCAAATTTCCTCCTCTCCGCCCACCTAAGCAGAGTTCTTTCTATCTATCTTCCTAGACAGATCAGTTACCCAGAAAGCTGCTCCTTCCAGGCAATCCACAGAGTAGACAGCCCCCTACCGGTGTAATTTTAGGGGCATTGACAAAGCCAGACCAGAAAAAGTACTTGCTCACCTGCCAACACCAACAAGCCTTAATCATACGATGAAAAACAAGTACAAATTCTCTTAAGAGAGGTGACATGTTGCCTGAAACTAGCACTCAGACAAGAAAGACCGACAGAAGAGAGGTGTGTGTGTGTGTGTGTGTGTGTGTGTGTGTGTGTGTGTGTGTATGTGTATGAGAGAGAGAGAGAGAGAGAGAGAGAGAGAGAGAGAGAAAGAGATACCAAACCAAAGTAGGTGGGTCTGGCCCAGGCCCATACTGCAGTACAGATACAGCACAATTTATTAAACATTCACCTATTTCCTTAATTCGCTTGTAAAATACAATTTGGAGCGGTTTGTGCTTTTTAATAATACATGCTCATTGAATATATTTGAAAGATATAGAAAAGTATAAAAAAGAAAGCCATCTCCTGTAATTTCACTACTCAGAGATACTTACAGTGAATATTTGAGTTTCTAGTCATTTTTCTCTGCATATATGTACAATTTTAAACAAAATGGGATCAAACTATACATACAGTTCTTAGCCTACTTTTGCACTCGTTATTTCACATATTTCTTTGTCCTTAAATATTTGAAACACAATTTTAATAGCTGTATAACATATAGAATCATTTAGTTGTGGTATCATCTAGCTCATTGTTCTCCTAATTTTGGTCAGTTCAGGGTTTTTCTTCCTTTTTTTAACTTATAAATAACATTGCCATGGTCATTGCTGCACATAAATCTTAGTCCAGATTTCTCTTTCCTTAGGACAGATTCCCAGAAGTGGAATTACTGGGTCACAGAGTGTAAACAGTTTTAAAGGCTCTGTGGAGCAGTTTGAACTGGTAGCAAATTTATTGATTCCTAAGAACAACTGAACACAGAAATCCTCTTCAGTGCAAACCTGAACCAAGCAGTTGGACACACACAACCCCGCCTGTGACAATACCACATCTAATTAGGTGTTTTATAAATGTTTTTTGATGGGGATAAGGGAAAAGGATATACTGAGCTCTGTCATTAATTAAAGGAAGAAAATCGCCAATACAGCTTAACCAAATCCTATTCTACTATCCCTACCAACTGTTATCACTGGCAGGTAAAACATAGCATTTAAATAGTGAGGTTCCCCAAATGACCCCCAACCCAGTTCCTGTGGGCTTAAGGCTACTCATCTCCTCTCCCTTTCCCCTGATTTGAAAGTAATACGTATGGTGGATTTTTCTGTATGGATGTTTGCCTTCAGTAAATAGTCTGCAGTATAAAATGTTAATTATGCTTCTCATAGACTGATCTCACTCTAACCTTAACATTGGTGGTTATTAACTTCTGTTATGTTTATTCTAAAATTCAAAAAACTTTATCTAGCCTTATTGAATATCACAATGTCCCTAGTGTATTCATTGCTTCATGCATTACGGTTCTCTGTTGCTGTTTTATATCTTCAAATTAGGAATGTGTCAAATTCTGTGGAAAACAAAGACTAATCTTAAAAATAAACTACCTCCTTTCTGTAGCAGGAAATGGACTGTTTTCAGAACTTTCCTATCAAGAATTCAGTAGAAGTATGTATACCTGAATCATTTTTATGTTTTTGTTAATGCTTCCAAACAATGTACTTTTAAATCAGAATCATTTCTTTATATTCATTTTTATGTAATTCTCTTGGTGCTCTTCCTTCCACAATAGTGATCAGAAAGGAGATAGTTTCCATTCCCTGCCCATGATAGCTAAGTAGGTATCATAATGTAAGTGGGAGGGAGTTTTATTATGCAAGAAGGAACTACTATTGGGTTTGACTGATTGAAGATGGACTTTGATGTGGTGTATTTGAAAGCTATTAAATTCAACTTACAATGCTTAATAAAAATATGTGTTATTTCGTTATTTAGCAAGTTTACCTTTGAAATACTTTTTAGAGTACTTAACTCTCAAAATAAACAAAGGTAAAAATATGCGTGGAGAAAAAACGTGGAAAAATGCATTTCAACCTCTAAAGTGTTGTTGTCTGTGGTGAGCAGAATTGTGGAGCAGGAGTAATTTGCTGCATCAAGTGCCTCTGCAGTTTTAAGAACTTTTACTGTATCCTGTCTTATTTACTAAGTGGAATAAAGCAATAGATAAAAAGAAATAAAATATGTTCAACAAGTATTCAAATGCCAACTCTATACCAGATATAATTAAGTGATCATTATAGAAACTGTAAAGGCTAAATATAAGAAAGACTTTTGAGTATTTGCAACAGAGAACAATAATGAATATGACAATGAAAACACCTGAGCAACTGGAAGTTTCTAGGGTATAGTCATGCATCGCTTAATGACAGGGACACCTTCTGAGAAATGTGTCATTAGGTGATTTTGCCCTTGTGCAAACATCATAGAGTGTATGGGGACACAAACCTAGAGTGTCCCACTGCACAGCTAGGCTATAAGGCAAAACCTAGATAGTACCTCCTCCTACACAGGTAGACTATAAGGTATAGCCTATCTCACCTAGACTACAAAAGTGTACAGCATGTGACTGTGCTGAATACTATTGTAATACAATGGTCAGTATTTGTGTCTCAAACCATAGCTAAACATAGAAAAGGTAAAGTAAAAATGCAGAATAAAAGATTAAAAATGGCACACCTGTATAGAGCACTTACCATGAATGGAGCTTGAAGGATTGGAAATTCCTCCGGGTGAGTCAGTAAGTGACTCAATACAATCATGGTAGTATTGTGTCCTATTGTGAGGGAATGTGAAGGCTAGGACATTACTGTATACTATTATACATTTTATAAACACTGTACACTTAGGCTGTACATTTATTTGAAAAGACTCTTCTTTCTTCAACAAGTTAACCTTAGCTTACTATAAATTTTAATTTTTTAAATTTTTTACTCTTGTAATAACACTTTTTTTTTTGAGACAGAGTCTTGTTCTGTCACCAGACTGGAGTGCAGTGGCATTATCTTGGCTCACTGCAACCATTGCCTTCCAGGTTCAAGAGAGTTCCTGCCTCAGCCTCCCAAGTAGCTGAGACTACAGGGGTGCGCCACCATACCCAGCTAATTTTTTATATTTTAGTAGAGATGGGGTTTCACCATGTTAAGCAGGATGGTCTTGATGTCCTGACCTTGTGATCTGCCTGTCTTGGCCTCCCAAAGTGCTGGGATTACAGACGTAAGCCACCGCGCCAGGCCATAACACTTTTAAACATACCCTGTACAGCTGTACAAAATATTTTCTTTCTTTACATCCTTATTCCATATGGTTTTTTCTATTTTAACTTTTTTCTTTACTTTTCAAATTTTTTTGTTAAGAACAAAGACAAAACACACACATATTAGCCCAGGCCTACACAGGGTCAGGATCATCAGTATGACTGTCTTCTACCTCCACATCTTGTTCCACTGGAAGGTCTTTGGGGCCAATAACATGCATGGAGTTGTCATCTCCTATGACAACAACGCCTTTTTCTGCAATACCTCCCAAAGGACCTGCGTGAGGCTGTTTTACAGTTAACTTTTAAAAAATATTTCAGTAGAAGGAGTATACTCTATAATAATGATAAAATGTATAGTATAGGAAATACATAAACCAGTAACATAGTCATTGATTATCATTATCAAGTATTATGGATTGTACCTAATTGTATATGCTACACCTTTATGTGATCGTCAGCACAGTAGGTTTATTTACATCAGCATCACCACAAACTCATGAGTAACACATTGCACTATGATGTCACTAGGTGATAGGTGTTTCTCATCTCCATTATAATCTTATGGGAACACTTTCATATCTGTGTTCCATTGTTGGACAAAACCATTATGTGACACATGACTGTACTTGTGGGCTGTGACAGTGTTGTCTGCCCTGGACCAAAACACCGTTATGTGATACATGACTGTACTTGTGGGCTGCGACAGTGCTGTCTGCTCTGGTACTGCCCTAGGCCTCCGCCTCCTAGATCTATGGTTCCCTCTGGATGCCGTGTGCCCAACTGAACTTCAGCTTCTTGACTGGCCCTTCCCATAGCTGACTGCAGTTAGGTGTGTCTTCAGTGTTAAACATCTTTTCAAGGTAAAATCAAGAGGGCGTGGGGACCCAGACACTTTCGCATACTGATGGTGGGAACGTGCTTTGCCACAAATATTTGGGAGGACAATTTGGCAATACATTTTCAAAGCCTTAAAAATATTCTGACTTGATGATAAAAATCAGAATAGTGGTTACCTCTGAGAGCGTTACTCACTGGGAAGGCGGCTCAAGAGAGCCATCTCGGATGTTAGAAAGATTTAATATCTTAATCTGGGTGATGGTTTACAAGGGGGTGTGTGTGTGTGTGCGTGTGTGTGTGTGTGTGTGTGCGTGTGTGAAAGAGAGAAAATACATTGGTATGTACATTTTATTGTACATGTGTTTATAAAAAATGTTTAATTAAACATAAATGTTTGAAACTTTTGAACCAATAATTCCATGGTGATATTGTATCTTATGGTGAAAAAGATACAAAGCTTTAGTTCATTGCATTATTTACAGTGTTAAAAAACTGGCAATCTCTAAAATATTTAATAACAGTGAAATGGTAAGTAAATGATGTTCCATTCATTTTGAATCATTTTATCAAAGGTTTTTTTTTACTGATATTGGAAAACATTTATGATATAGTGTTTGGTAACTAACAAAGGTTACAAAATAGCAATAAATTAATAACCAGATAAAGACAAGTACCAATGCTGTTCCCTGGTGCTATGGTTATTTTCCTGGTACCCAAAGACAAAGATCAGCTGGCAATGAGAATCAGGCAAGCTTTATGAGTGAAATAATACCATTAACAATGGTTTTCCTCAATGGAGATTCAGCTGTTTGTGGTGCAGGCACTGAGTACCATGCATTGACCTAAGGTAGTCTGGTGGGTACACCACAACCTCAATTAAGGAGGTTTGGACTCTTTGAGGTGCTTTATTATTCTGAAGCTTCTCTCTGTCCCTGGTCAACCAAAGTCTGGAAAATGAGAGTTGGATGGTGATAACCAGAGCACAGAGATACTGGCTGGGATGTGTATATTATGTGCACTTGTGAATACCTGTATGGCAACCATTTTAAATATGCATGTAGTATGTGCATACGTGTAAACATGATTTCTCTAGCCCACATTCCCATATTTGGAATCAGGAAGGTACTATGTAATTTAAATAGTCAAACTGGTCAGCAAAATAAGGAGATGATTGAATGCTATGGCTCTTCCCAGGGAGAATGTGTTAGACTCAGAGCACCATCTGGCATTTTTCTAGTGGTTTGAAGGCTTCTGGGGAGGGTGCTCACCATTGGTTTGAAGAAGATGGAGAGAAGTAGGCTGCAGCCCCATTGGTAAACATTTCCTGATGCTATAAAGCAGTTTGCAACCTAAGGCAACACTGTATGCTTGACTAAACTTGTAATGAAAAGGATTTATTTTAAGGCATTTTCATAATTTAGTTTTTATCAAAAGCTAACCAGCAGTTTTACAGCAGCCTTCACTTGCATGAAAGACCTGTTTCTTCATTCAGATGGCTTGCCTATTGGTGAGTTTTATTGTAAACCTATTTATGTGTAAACTCCACATGTGCTTTGACATGAGGAAAATTAGAATGGAGCCCAGGAAACACTGCCTCTTGCTTTTTAATCGACCTGGCAAGCAGAGACTGGGAGCTCCTCACTGGGACAGAATGGGCATGCCCAAACAGGTATATTTCCTTTATTTTATGAGTTAAAATGAAATTCTTTGGGAGGAAAAGAGGTCTCTATACTGGGCTTTGTTAAAATGTAGGGTTTTTTCTCTCTAGTTCCCATTCTAGTCCCTCCCCTTTTCCCGGTCCTCTTTCCAAACAAATACACCATCTCTGGAGAGAAGACTGCTACTACTCTCCGAGCTGCTGCAGCTGCTGCTATTGTCAGTGCTACTGGTCTCAAAGTCATTTTTAACTTGACTGAGTGCATGCTGTGCTCCAAGTCCCATAAGGCACCCCAAGAGACAGCACAAAAGAAATATACCATATGCAGTTCTTTTAAATAGCCAGCTCCTCTAGTACTTAAAAAAAAATGTTCACTTTCATGCAGGATTCAGGAATACAGATGTTGAGAAAGCAAAGCTCACTCCCCTTAAAGGTACCTCACTAGTTTGTGTCTGAGATTATAAAGGTCAAATTACATATGCCCTCTGCGTCATTTGGTGGGTAGTGCGTTTCTCTCTGAATTGAAAAGGCCTCGGATCTGTCCATCAAAACCAGCATGGTAACAAGTTTCTATTTGGCTTCTTTAGTGATCTCTCGCTGTGTGGTTGCTATAGGGGAGCCAGGCATCTCTAAAGAAGGTGTTAAATAGTCTTTAGAGCCTGTATAAAAAAGGTCTTTTCTTTCAGGCTACTTTCACAGAAACAAAATATGTTAATTAGGAAGCACTCCTGAGAAATCAGTGCTGGATGCAGGAGTTCTCCACGTTAAGTAGGTGATATTTAGAATGGGAAGAGAAAGAGATAAGTAAACAGAACTCAAAGACAATCATTGCAGAAGTATAAATACAGGATTTCTCTCTGTCTTTGTGAAGCTTATGGAGACCCTGACACATAAGCTAAGCATGCTTAAGACACCCACATCTACAATAGTAGGCACCTTGTCTCTATCTAGGACATATATCACAGATTTCTAAACCACATTTATAGTGTAGGACTGCTAATAATACCTGACACAGCATTCAACCTGGCCCCTGGGGTGCCCAAGTTCTTTACAAAGGGCTTCCTTTTTAACCTTGAAGAAACATCTTCTCTTCCTTCAGAAGATGGGAAAAGGCAAGGACCCCCTTTCCCGGATAAGAAAAACAAAGCTTTACAGTAGATTAGCAAGGCAGACTTGGAAAGAGCCACGTACTCTTCTTCATCCCATTGACTGCTGGGAGAGTTTTATATTTGATTTGGTTTGGGTTTTTAGTGGGGACATGGAGAGAGGATTGCAGCAATCATCAGGGGGAGGTGGTTGGAAGGCGACCTGGCAAGCAGAGCCTGGGAGCTCCTCGATGGGACAGAATAGGCATGCCCAAACAGGTATATTCCCTTAGATATGCCAGGCTTCCAGGGCCATTTCCAGAGGGAGGTGGAGCCCACTGTTACCTGCTTCCTCAGCCTCCACCTCCCCTGGCCACCAGACAGATGTCTTGGGGGCACTCCAAGGAGGCCTCATCGTGTTCTGCAATTGTTTTGAGAACATTTGAAACACCTTCCGAGCCAACCACAAGGTGCTTCAAGTCCAATATCCTAATGGTGTCCAAAAGGATAGCTGGGATAATAACTTGGCTGTCTTCCAAGATTAGTGACATTCCTACCTCATCCCCAGTTTCCCTTCGTAATCCACAGTGGATCTGTCAGCCATGACTTCACTTTCACTCTTTCCAAAGCTACTTGCATTTTCATCTTGTTGCACCTTTTGGAGCTAATTAATTCCTTAGGTAGTCCATTTGCTATATAGAATAATGGTCCTTTTCAGCCACCATAGCAAGAACACTGATCTTAGAGTCGGACATATCTAGGTTCTAGCTCTCACTTCTGCCACCTACTAGCTGAGTGGGGCACAGGACATTTTCTTCCTTCTCTGAGACTCAGTTTCCTCCCCTGCATAATAGGGCTATTGATAACTGCTCTTCCTCCCTTGCATGGCTGCTATGATGAGAAAATGTGATCCTTGATATGAAAGCATTTGAACAGTATGAACTGGGATTCTGGTGCAGAGTCATACTTTAGCTGAACCTTCTAGCTAAAGATTGGGGGCTGTTGGTTCTAGAATTCTCAGATCTGGTGAATAAGGCTGTGCTCCTTCTCTCCGTGTCTGCATAATTTTATTCACTCTGGTCACATCCCTTCCCAGCCTTCATCGTTCTAGACTAAGGAGTCTGCATTTGTTTAATCTATCTTCATATGTCAGCCCCCCCACCCCCCAGCATCCCTTTGATTATAGAGTGGCCCTTCTCTGGATCATCTCCAGCTCCATTATGTCATTCTGAAAGTACTAAGGCCAGACCTGCTCAAGTGTGTGTGTGTGTGTGTGTGTGTGTGTGTGTGTGTGTGTGTGTTCCTCAGCTCTGAACCTCTGATTCTGTCCCCCTCCCCAGTTATAAATCCTAGAACAGGATAATTACCCAAGACCCTGTCCAACTACAGAGAAGGCTGGTTGGCTTCAGATTGAAGCCGCCCCCGCTTTCTCTGCGCAGCCCTGGCCCCAAGGGGCTAAAACTGCTCCCTGTCTGGCTTGGGAGGCTGGGAGGTGGATAACTAGGATGGGGAGACTGAAGGGGAGGGAGGAGGGGGGGTCTTGCGCAAGCGCACGCGGCTACACGGACCGCCACTGCTGCTGCCTCCCGAAGCAGAGGGAGGCAGAAGAGGAGGGAGGGAGAAGAGGGGAAGGGAGGGGGAGGCGGCACTTGGGCTGCAGCTCTCAACCAGAGGCAGTCTTTCAGCTCTCGGAGGGACGGAGAGAGGCAATCGCAGAGTAGGATGCTCTGCGGGGCGCCCAGAGCCCGAGGCGCGTGAAGCAGCTTCGGAGACTGGGGCAACCGGGCAGTTTTCACCATGCATCAGTCCCTGACTCAGCAGCGGTCCAGCGACATGTCCCTGCCCGATTCCATGGGTAAGTCTAGCGGCCCTTCCTTCGGGCGGCGGCAGCAGTGGGTGAGTGCGCTGGTCTCAGGACTGAGAACTCCCTGGCCGCCACAAAAGCCAGAGAGCGGGAAATGGGCATGGGTGGGGTGGTCTTCGCGCCCCAGTGTCTGGGTGGTGGACCAGAGTCCCAAGAGAGCGGCCTGGCTGTGGCGGGGGCGACGTGAGGAGATTGGAGCGCCAAGCTTGCGTCGGAGTCTCCCTGCCCCGGAGTCCGGCGGGTGTGTGCGTGTTTGTGTGCGTGTCTACAGACTTGCAGGCGGTGGTAAATCCCAGCTCTCTGAGGATCAAAACACTTCCTTGCAACCTGCGCCTTCGCTTTCCATTCGACACTCCCTCTTTGCAAAGTCCTCGTCACTTCTGAAAGCTCACTACTAACGATAATTAGAAGAAGCAGGGTCCTCGCCCCCTCCCAACTCTATAGAAGCTGCCGGGAAATTTAGAGATGCAGTTGGGAGGGGGCCTGACTTGCACCTCGCTGATTGGGGGGGGGGGGTTGCGCAACTCTGGGGGATGGGCGGGGGGGGGAGAAGAAAGGGGGGATGAGGGGAGGGGAATTCCTGAGGAATCACTCAAGACAGCCCAGCCCTGCCCTCTGCAGCCGCAGGATCAACATTCTTTGAATTTGATTCTTACTCTGCTCCAAATGCACAAAATGTGCGTGAGTGTGAAAAGGGAGTAAGGGGCAGGAGTGAGAGCGCGAGAAAGAAACATCCAGCGCGAGCCCGCGCATCTTCTGAAGTCGCGCTTTTCCTCTCGGGGCGGAATGCAGGGGGATGGGCACCTTTCGACACCTTTCCTTGTCGAAACTGGGGTACAGCTACCTTCGGGCACCAACTTGGCTGCCCCTCGAAGCTGCTTTTTGGTAGTTACAAACAAAAAACAAACCCAGTTCCCATCAACTGTTAGGCACCTTCCCAAGCCCTATGATTTCACTGGGCGGAGAAATTAATTTGGAGCCCTGGAGAGCGGGAGGGGATTGTCAAATCTTGATCCCACCTAATCTTTTAAAATTCGCCTCAGATCCACTTCAATCAAAACGAATTCTCCCTTTCCAACATACTTCATTCTGCAAAATCCCTCTGTCCCGCAGTTCCTGCCATCAGTCGGCTCAGGTCTTCTGCGATGAATTTGCAAGAACATCTCGAGTGGAGGGGGCAGGGAGAAAATTGAACCCCCTCTATAATCTCCCCACTGCCCGCAGAAGACTCAGTGTCAACAAAAGTCGTTCACCGGAGGGGCCCCAGAAAATGATAGCTCCTGGAAAGTAGAAAGATCTGTATCCTCCATGGTTTTGCATATTCAATATAAAAATTTACTTTTCCATTTTTAAGGGCGTAGTTATTTACAACGGGGTACAAATGAGGCCAAGGACTTGGTCCGAATCCAGAGCCCAGCAGTACCAGACTCCCCCTTACTCCCAGCTCGCGCGCGCGCACTCTCTCTCTCCAACACACCACACACACACACACACACACACAGAGAGAGAGAGAGAGAGAGAGAGAGAGAGGAGAGAGAGAGAGACGGAGAGAGAGAGACAGACAGAGACAGGGACAGAGAGAGACAGACAGACAGAGAGGTGGGAATGCACTCCTTACCTTGGCCAGCTGTGGCGCCAACGCAGCCCTGGCTCCCCGACGCCAAGCTGTTGCGCTGCGCGAGGGAGGGCTGAGCGAAGAGTGCTAGGGTTCCGCAGTGTCCATTCCCGCTGCGAACGGCAACCATCTAACCACCTGCAAATCAAGCCACACGCCCCGGGCCCGTCTGCCTTTGGGGAGTGGGTTTGTTGGTGGTCCAGGGCTTAAAGAGTTGCTACTTGGCTCACTGCTCTGTGGGTTGGGGCACAAGATGAAGAGCTTTTTTTTTTTTTTTTTTTTTTTTTTTCCCTTGGACTCCCAGGGGCCCTCAGCGATCTCGTGTTTTTCGAAAGGTCTGCGCAACAAACAGCTAAGTGGGCTTCGCCCAGCCCAGGCTCCACACTGCGGGAAAGGAATCATAAATTCCAGACAGAAGCGGAGCCGGCGCCACGCATTCCACTTTTTAAAGTCCGCAGACCGACGGCACTAGCAAATTCCTGAGTCGAGTGGTAACCCTGGGTTTCCACAGTTTGGACAGGGGAGTCTCCTCGGAGTTCCTTGGCTCTGATCCCGCACAGCCCCGGCCTGAATCAGCGTCTAGGCTGCTTAGGAGCTACTCCCACTTAACTTAGCTCTGGCAACGCCACCTTTCCTTGCGTGTGTGTGTGTGTGTGTGTGTGTGTGTGTGTAGGGGGGAGGACAGTGGGTAGGTGGGTTACTGTTTCAACCTCCAAGGCCCGCTTTTCTGAGGGGGATTCCCTTTATTGTCAAAACACAACCGCAACCAAAACAATAAAGTTTAAAACACACAGACACACTGCACCAAGGTGCCTGCACTCTACGCTTGCTGTCTGCCTGGGAACAGAGCAGCTCCTTCAAGGCTCAGAATGGAGCGGGCGCTTGGCAATTAAGAAGATAGTAATTTGACTCCAGCGTCACTCCCCGCCCCCCCCCCCCGCCATCCTCTCCCAGCAGCCCCCTTCTCCCTTTGGCAACACCGCCCCCCGGCGCAAAGGCACCTCTACTACAGTAGGGCATTCCTTCCTCCCAAATAACACATTTGTAATTCGCGGGCGGGCCTTGGATTTTCTCCATTCAAAGAACTGAAAGAACTGTCTAAAGCGGGGAGGAATGGATTTCATAGCCTTTAAGGAAATGCTTGTGAGATTGGCAGAGCCTTGAGGCTCTTGCGTGGGCAGCCACCTGTTTCTAGGGATGCTCAAGGCTGGGAGATCCGGGGACCCACCCTGTGTGGCAAAGCTGACTCAGGTAAGCAAAACCGAATAGGTTCAAAAGATCAACCCAGAGAATGAAGCAGGCATCGACAACAGAGTGTACAGGACAGGATACTGCGTTCCCATCTTTACTGCACCCCAATAAAGAGTATATACCTTATCTGCTCTCGGGAGGATAATCAAGAACATATACAAGGAAAAATAAAGTAACAGAGACAGCATCCTACCTTCTAGCAACTCATATCTTGGTTCACTCAGATACATAATCCTGGGACTGGCAGACATATGGATTGTGGACCAGATCCACGGTTACAATTGTAATGGTACCAGTTACAATTCACTTACTTACTGCGTAAGGTACCTGGGAATTTGGGGACACGAATAAATGATTAGAGTCATTCTGATCAAGAAAAACTTCTTGGAGGAGGGGAATTTTGAGGAGGTTTTGAAGGAAGGGAGGCACCCAGATTCAAAGACCGCAATGCAGGTGTGGGCTCTGATCAGGGGGGAAGCCCAGATGAGAGAAAAGCTGATTATTTTTGGAAGGGTGGAGACAGCAAGTAATTGGGTGCTTCTAGAGCCGAGCATCCTGGTCATTAGGAATCTGAGGTGGAGGTGGGGCACTGCGGAGAGGGAGGGCTGCAGTAGCTCTGCAGGTCGGCTGCTGAAGAGGGGCAGGCAAGGCCAGTGACAAGATTTCAGACTCTCTCACTGCTGTTAGTTGCAAAGGTGGTTGTTGTTTAAGCAGAAATATACTGGGTGCCGAGGAGAGAAGGTAGTAAGAGGTATTGTAGTTCTCACACTAGTTGGCCAGAAGGATTTTAATTTGAGGGAACCCTCAGGTGTACCCTACTTTAAAAAATCAATTCTATGAGAATAGCCCATATTTATTCACACAGTGCCCCCCACATCCTTCTTGATTAAAAGCAAAACAATTCTGAGATGTTGCCTCTTGTTCATTCAACAAGTAGCGACTGTTTATTAGGTATCAAACACTAGGTATAAATCGTAATAATCACGATTTTCATGTATCTGCTGCTTTAAGTACCTCACGGTGCCTGAGTTTTTTGATGTGTCACTTTACTAAACAAAATCAGAATAAGATGGTCCTGTGTTTACAGGATCATCTAAAGCAAGCCCCAAATTGTACCCAAATAAGAATGGGGGTGTACTCCCTAATAAAATAAAACGATCACCAGGAAACTGTCCTAAGCAGACATAATAAACTGCCTTTTAGGAGCCTGGGCCACACCTTCAGGAAATGGGTGTCTTGCTCTAAGTAGATGTGAATTTTTTTGAGTCAAATTGACACTAAAGATAAATTGAGGGGCGATTCTTCATTTTCAAAACGAGTCACCCTGGGTGGTTCCTTAAAAGTCAACTCCCCAAGTGCAACTAGAAATAATTTCATGTTACACAATTATGGTGCTTATCGTATAAAACAGCAGTGACAGGGAAGGACCCTCATGAGGGGACAGAAATTAGATATTCAACCTAGTGAGGGGAGAGTTAGGCATTTTATCCAAAGCAAATCTTTACTGGAGGCAAGGCCCCTGTGGGGCTGTGGGATCTTTGCCTGGGTTTCTCAAGTGACTGATTTTTCAATTCAGGTTCTAAAGCAGGAAAAAAGATTTTCAAATGACACTATGTGGTTTGCTGAGTCACTTTTCTGACCTGGCTCCTCCTACGCTTTTAAAAGTTAGAATGATATTTGCAAAGAAGACCCAAGAGCTGTGAATAAGATTAAAGGCCAGCTGGTGGGGAAGGAGCAGACAAATAAAAGAAAAGAGAAAAAGACCACGCAGGCACACACACACACTCCTCCAATTTCATCTCTAAGGTTACATGTTTTCTGGGTAAGGTGTTGAGACGCTTGCGTGTCACAAAGATATACGTGGTGTATCCAGATGTTCCCTCACTCTCTTTTGCCAATTTGGGGCAGGGGAGGGCTAGAGATTGTGTGAGTGACGAAAGAGAAGGGAAGACAAGAATGGGAGGCGATGTTGGTAAGTTTATGTTAGAGCCCCTCTGTAGACGCAGCTCAGATTCACTGAGAAGTATCTATCATCAAATAAACTTAGACACTCCACGGTTTAGAGACTCCTTTAGGGTCCCTCAACATCAAGAGGAAGGATAACTAAACTTCAGGTAAAAAGAAGAAATAAATCTTGGACTTCCCCTACCCTTCTGCTATTGCCTTCCCAGTACAATGCAGTCCAGAGCTCCGGCTTTGCTCATATGTTTATCATCAGTCAGCTTCCACTGCATCCCTAATAGCTCTGTTATGCATAGGGCCCTGATATCACAGGTGTCTCTAGAGGGCCTTTCTGATTTTGTTTTTGTTTTTGTTTTTGTTTGTTTGTTTGTTTGTTTGTTTTCCCATGGAGGCTGGACTCAGGTTTCTTTAAAGAAGAGTGTCATTTCCCAACTTTTCTTACCTCCTCCTCCAGGGTGAGACATGGTACTTCAGCATTGTAGATGTCTATAAAAGTTCAAACCACTTCTACATTTCAATGAAAAATAGTCTTAGAATAATCTCATCTTAGAAATGACCCTGATGAGTCATACCCCTCATTTTCAAGGCTGACGTCAGGGGAGACCACCAGCCCCCCAACCTTCCTTGGAAACTTCAGCAGGGACCACACTGGGGAAGAAAAGATGGATGATGGGGTTAAGCCTGGGTGGTACTCCCAATGCTGGCCAGCCACAGCGCTTCCATCTCACCACCCAGGCCTCCTGGATATCGCTTCATTTTCTTGACCTCCTCCCCATTCCTCCATCCCCTCTCCGCTCACTGCTCACTCCGAGGAGCAGTCTGGTTGGCTTCTCCCAACAACTGCTTCCTGAGGCTGCAGTGAGGCCTCCCAGAAAGATGGGGTCTTACGGACAGATCCAATTGATCTCTTTAGGGTCATAAATGACAGTGAAGACATGTGGGTGGGCTACCCCATCAGACCTCCTCACTGCTTCATCCTCCTCATGCTCTATACCTCCACTAGAGAGCTGGACTCTTCTCATTTGCTTATTTTTTTGAGAACTTCTAGATGGTTCTCCCCTGGTATTTCCTCTTGAAGGGCCTCTCCCTATGCCTGAAAAATCCCTGCAGAATGTGTAACAGTGCTCCATTCCTTTAAAAAAAAAATTCAATTGAAAAGTGAGCCTCGATACTGTTTTTCTATCTGACTTAATCATCCTGTTTTCAAAAAAATATTGGTTTGCGCTATCATGTCTGATAAGCCCTAAGTGGGAGAATGGGTTTCTCATCATTTATATTTATGTCACCCTCACATAAGCCTAAATGTGTATAAGTTATAATCCTCCCCATCTACCTCCCCTGATACGTATCTTTGTGGACTAATGGCCTCCAAACACTCACTTTATTACACACATTTGTTATGTGACAAATCTTGCCAATACACCATTTTAAAGTTTATACATGAGGTGGCAAATGTCAGAAATAAATGAAAAAAAAAAATCCCAGTAACTTGGCTTGGCTGTGATATTTACACTGAAAATGAAATTTCATATCTCTAGCTTATGAAAAAAAACTCTCTTAACTGCATATTGGCTTTAAAATGTTTTCATTTAATAGCCCCCAACACACCTCCCATTTATCATATGCCTTCTAATTTGTCCTAAAAAAACACTCTACTGATTAGTTATGACACATCTCTTATAGAGTGCCAGGAGCAGAAAAATTTGTTTTGTTTTCATGTCACTGGTGAAATTTCTTCTGTTGTTCATTTTCAAACTGGAAATACATTTTTTATTATAAAAGTGGCACCTGATGCCTCCTTCCCCACAACCCACCCCCCACACCGTCACCACCCAAGATAACTTCAGTTACCAGTAGGATCAGGAAAGGAAAACCTTCTTGGTGTTTTTTGTTTTTTTTTTTCTTTAAGTCAACCCTTTCCCCAGCTGAAATGAGCAATTTTAGTTTCTTTTTATGCTTTCAGGAGCATTCAATCGGAGGAAACGAAACTCCATCTATGTCACCGTGACTTTGCTTATCGTGTCCGTGTTAATTCTCACAGTGGGCCTTGCTGCAACCACCAGGACCCAGAATGTGACTGTAGGAGGTTATTACCCAGGAGTTATTGTAAGTATAGAAGGCACAGGTAGGTTGCAGTAGCTTGCTTGCTGTCTGCAGAAATTCTGGCTCTGCTCTGATAGTTTTCAATTCTGTTTGAGTTTCTAGTGTTTGCTCAGATTTCCTCCTTTATATCTCTCTATATTTATGTAGAGAGGCAACTCTGGGTCTGCTAAGAAGAGCACTGGACTGAGAATCAGAAGAATCCAGCACCATCCCTATCTAACTGTGATCCTGAACAAGTCATCTCACTCTTTAGGACCTCAGGTTTCTGGTTTAGGAGATGTTACTAACTACCAGTGTTAACCTTAGGCTAAGGTGCCTTCTCTTTGGGCACCTGCATTCCTAGATATAATAGAGGTCATCTGATCTTACCTGAAATCTAAGGATCCTGGCAGCTTGACATTTTGACCGACAGCACTGATCTCCAAAGCAATCCTGTACTCCTATCAGGAAAAAGCTATGGAAGATATAGTCCTAAAATATGTAGATTTATTCACTTAAAAATTATATACATACATGTTTATAAAACATATAAAAATGAACATTCAAAAATTAGATAATAATGAAATAAACAATAACTTTTAATATCTTCATGTGAACACAAACGAAAATGTCACCAGATCATATGTACTTAGTGTGAAGTTCGTCATTAAAGACAGTGGCTTTAAAACCTTATTTCAAATGGCCCACTAGACAATTGTGAATATTTTTGGCTTCCTTCTTATCCCATATAATTAGATTGTCATTGGAGTCATTGTTTTTTAGTGTCAATCTCACAATTTGGCTGACAAAAAGCTACCCAGGGAGTTAGAAGTATCAAACTCTGCCATTTTCTTGTTGCTTACATTTGCTTACATTATTAAGGTCATCTTTGGCTTCTGGTTTCTCAAGAGAAATCTTTCAAGCCTCTTATCCATTTTGTTGGGACTAGTTTTGTCAAAATTGGATAATACATAAAATGTCCCACCATCAAACCTTTGCTGCTTGGAACTTGCCCTCCTCCAGAAGAATAGCTCACCTGATCACCTGACATAAACACGGACAGAGGGTGCCAGTGACAGTCTGTTTATTGAATATTAGTAATGTTTGGCTTCTTATTATTTTAGATAAACAATAAATAGGAAACAGGAGTTCTAATTGTTTCTGTCCTTATTCCAGTGGATTGTTTTATCTACCCCAGGATGCATGCAGTTCCCTTTGGAAGCTGCTAAACTAGTTGCATTAAAAAAAACCCAAAATCTCATTTGAGTCTACGTACACTGCTGTTGAACCCAAAAACCTAACTCTAGAGGTGAGATCATATTTTTTAATACCAATTAAATGGCTCCTTAATTGCTAGAGAGCAGAAGGAAGTTTAGGACAGTTCAGTTAAGAAGTATTTTAGGACTCAAAGAGGTCAGATGTATTTTTTGTTGTTGTTTTGTTTCATTTCTCTTTGAAGTGGAGAGAGAGAGAGAGAGAGAGAGAGAGAGAGAGAGAGAGAGAGAGAGAGAGATGGGGATTGGAGAGAGAAGTAAAGGGAGAGGAAGAGATTAAAGTCCGGCCTTGGACAAGCCAGAGCCATGAGTGACCAAGCCTAGAGCCTGTTGCCTAGGTCACTGATTTCATTCCACAGTCAGCCTCCTCAATAGCTCTTGAGAAGCTGGGACCTAGCATGGGCTGCAGGTTATGCCTCCCTGGAGCTGAAGGCTGCTGGCGGAAGTGCCTCCACAGCTCCAGGGCAGGCAGGACTCCTTCCAGCTGAGGGCAGGTGACCCACAGACACTGTTTGGTGCCCTCTGTTAAACATGTGAGGTGAGAACTCATGCAGTCCACTTCCTGTGGTGAGGCAAGAAAACCAGTCGTCAGCAGAATGGATTTTATTTTTGAACACAAGCAAAGCGGGCAGGGGGAGGGGGGGCGGTGGGGAGTGGTGCGGGGAGGAACGGACGGGGTAAGATAGTATTTTGGTGGCTTGGAAAAGCAGTTTATAGGGTCTGCATGACTTTGTGTATTTCAGATAGCTGCATTAGTAAAATATTTCTAACTGATGAGCAAATGCTGAAGCCAAGATTCAGAATCTCTGTGGGTGAGGGGAAGGTATTTTCCATGGTATTTAAGAGTACGAACTCCTATTCATAAACAGTGGCTGTGAACCTTCTCTGTGGAATATCTGACTGTGGGCGGCTAGGTTGGAATACATTAACAAAGGAAGGAGGGCGCCTGATTGCTGTTATTCAAGTACCTGATGTTCAGCTAGCACTGGAATTTGAAGCAGTGGGGACGTGTGTTTTCGTGTGAGTGGTTCACTAAGAGCTAATATGGAAGAATTAATAGGAAAGCCATCCCTAAAGGACACTGTGCCCCCCCCATGATTTAACCTTTAAAAATGTGCTCTTATAGTTTCTGGAGATTGTTTCTTTAAAATGCATTTTAATTACATAAAATAAAGGGGAAAAGATAGCAGATTGAATAGCAGAAAAAATCCATTTGAGTTTGTAGGTCGGATCACATTATAACAAATACACTTAGAACTCATACCTCAGAAACAGTAAACGCCTGAGAATCCAGATTTGTCTAGGAATGGGGTACTTTCACTAATTGAATAGTTTGGTTATTAGGGAGTTACTATAGAAACTCTAAACCAGTGGTTTCCCCACTCTGATGAGAATAAGAATGACCTGGTGAACCTGTGAAAAATGCAGATCTCTACTCCCTAGCCTAAGAGATTCCGATTCAGTTGGTTTGCGTGGGTCCTAGCAATGTGAATTTTCTTTTCATGAACTAAAAATTGAAAGAGTAATACACGTTGAATCCACCTGAGGGGAAAGAATCCAGGGGGCAGGGGGAGTCTAATTCAGGTGGACTAGCAACCACCTGAAGAATTAACACGCAGTAAAATATGCTTAGCAATAAAACCAGAAGGATCATAGTGTGTCATCTGGAGATTCCGCATTGTCAAATTGGTCACTTTAAATATAAATTACTAATGTGAAAAAGTTTCAGCTTATTCAGAACTCTGCTGTTTTAGGCTCTGATTAAATGTGTTAACAATACATGAGAATTTAAATTTTCAAAACAGACAAATTAGGGACAAGTTATTAGATTAAAAGAAGACTTACCGTACAAATCTTTTAAATATTGTGATCTCAGGTACTTAAAATAGAACTCAATTTGCATAACTCTAAGTCTTGTGAAGCTTTTCGGGAGCATCTTTATTTTGCCAAATAAGATGTCTTTGTACATTGTTCTAAGAGACGTATGCACTCTAAAGTTTTTAAAAAACTAAAACCAGGCTGGGCATGGTGCTACATGCTTGTAATCACAGCATTTAGGGAGGTTGAGGTAGGAGGATAGCTTAAGGCCGGGAGTTCAAGACCAGCCTGGGCAACATGGTGAGACCCTCATCTCTACAAAACGTAAAAAATAATAAAAATAATAAAATAAAAATAGCTAAGCATGGTGGTGCACGCCTGTGGTCTCAGCCACTTGAGAGGCTGAGGTGAGAAGGTCTCTTGAGCCCAGAAGGTCAAGGCTGAAGTGAACCACGATGAACCACCCCACTGGGCGATAGAGGAAGACGCTGTCTCAAATAAATAAGTACATAAAATTTAAAAACTAAAACAAGCCAGGTGTAGTGACTCACACCTGTAGTCCCAGCATTTTGAGAGGCTGAGGCAGGTGGATTGCTTGGGTCCAGGAGTCTGAGTCCAACCTGGGTAACATGGCAAAACCCCGTCTCTACAAAAAAAAAAAAAAAAAAATTAGTCTGGCTTTGTGATGTGAGCCTGTAGTCCCAGTTATGTGGGAGGCTAAGGTGGAAGGATCGCTTGAGTCTAGGAGGTGGAAGTCACAGTGAACTGAGATCACACCACTTCTCTCCAGCCTGGATGACAGAGCAAGGCCCTATCTCAAAAAAACCGTAAACAAAAACCAAACACCAACAAAGACAGACAAACTGGCTTAAGAATTTTACTGGCCTCAAATGTTCAAGGCATTTTATTTACTCTAGGAGGGTTCTGGTGAGCTTTGTACTCTGAAGGCCTAAAAACCTAAGAACTTCATTTGCTGCTTGAAGCTGAAAGAGACAGGTGAGGGTGGTTGCTCCTTCCCTCTACACCTCCTCTTACCTCAGGTGCAGGAAAGCAAGCCCTCTAAATGTGTTTCCCAAGCAACCCACAAGATGGAGTTGGCCCCCTGGATAGTGAGACAAGCCTTTCATTCTTGCACCCTCCCCTCAGCTGCTGTATTGATACTATTAGGGCCCATACTAGCCTGAGTCTTCTTTCAAGAAAGAGAGCAAGAATTTCTGCCCCATTTCCTGGAAGTGGGTGGGAGAGTCAGTTAACTGAAAATCATTTCAGAGTTACTGTGGGATATTAGGAGACGGCACAACAGGGATCATTCAAAACAATCAATATACCAGAAACCTTCTTTAGGTCAGTGTGGCCTCGGATTCACATGTAAAGACTCTTCTGAAAAGTCCAAAGAAATTTTGATTAACATGAATGCTCAAGAAATATAAGGAGCTCTGGATAGTGGGATTTTGTAGCAAATTGTGAATTAGGCAGAAAGATTTTCAACAAGAGGTGAAAAAGTTTCTACCTCCTGTTTGAAAATGTTTCTAAAATCTAAGTTCGTGCTAAAATATAAGTTCCTAATGTACTAAGTACATTTTAAAAATGACACCTGGGCTGGGTGCAGTGGCTCCTGCCTGTTATCCCATCACTTTGGGAGGCCGAGGCAGGAAGATCATTTGAGCCCAGGCACTCAAGACCAGCCTGGGCAACATAGTGAGATCCCATCTCCACAAGAAATTTTAAAATTAGCCAGGTGTAGTGGTGCACACCTGCTGTCCCAGCTACTTAGGAGGCTGACATGGGCAAGGTGGGGGGAAGAATTCCTTGAGCCCAGGAGGTCGAGGCTGGCAGCAATGAGCTATGATCACACCACTGCGCTCCAGCCCAGACAACATAGCAAAACTTTATCTCTGTGACAATTTTAAGAATTAGCTGGGCACAGTAGCTCAGGCCTGTAGTCCCAGTTACTCAGGAAGCTTAGGCAGGAGGATTGCATAAGCCCAGGAGTTCGAGGCTAGAGTGAGCCTTGTTTGCACCGCTGCACTCCAGGCTGGGTAACAGAGTGAGATCCTGTGTCTAAATGAATAAATACATTTGAATCCTGATTTGCTGGCTAAGACTTTTATAATACCAAGAGGTTCTCACCTTCATTGGCTCCCTGTTGCTTCCTTGGCATGCCATTCAGAGCTCTCCATAGATGCTCTCAGCCTAGTCTCTCATTACTTCTCTTTTGACAAAATTGTGAATTCACAGTCCTTTGAACACTACTTGGGCTTTTCTGCTTTGGGGCCATAATAACATTTTGTTACTCGTGCCTGGAATATCCTTCCTGCGCTCTCTCTATTTAAGTGCTCTGTCCTATCCTAACTTAAAAACACAACAGGAATATTTTTCAAATACTGGGGTCCACAGTGGTGTCTGCCATCTTTGAACTCCCTACCATAGATTCCTCCTACTCATGGTTGCTAGAAAATACTTGTGTCCCGCTTTGTGGCATCTGTTGGGCTATATTCTCATATAGCTTTGTTCATATTGTCCTCAATCCCTTATCTGAACCCTTGGGCCAGATGGGATTCAGAATCTAGACTTTTTATTTTAGAAAAATTATATAGTATGTATACTACTTATTAGCTAACAACCGAGTAGGGGCTTGAGAACCACCCCATAACCAAGCACCTCATGTTTCTATAATAAGACATGGATTTTTACACTAAGTGAGATAAAGAGTATAAAATAACCTCACAACAGTTCAAGGTCAGGTTTTGCCACCAAGTTAGTTACATTAAAGAAAAAAAAATCACACATTTTGGTTAAGAGCTTTGTGGATTTCAGAATTATGAAAAGGGATTGTGGTCTGGTTTACCTAATTATAGTACAAGCTTCTTAGCCTGAGTCGTCTTGACCATACCCCATCCATCCCACCTCCTGGCCTCCAAATCACAGATCGAACACAGTACTGGCCAGAGCAGATGTCCAATTAATATTTACCTAATTACTAATTTTTTTGAGCCTTTGCCCTAGGTGTCTGAGGCAGTAAATGGGACTAGGCATAGGTGACAAGAGTCCAGCCCCCAAAAAGCCCTTGAATCTGACTTTGATATCTAATCATCTTCTTTTTTTCCCCCACAAGTGGAGGACAGCCAAAACAAAGCAAACTAGTTATTTGTTCAGGTAATGGGGAATCGAGATGGAAGTCCAAAGGTCTGAACTTTACATGATTCCATGAAGCTTTTGATGGGAGACCACAGAGCTTACCTTTCTGAGATCTCAAAAAAGCAAACAATAGATTAGAAGCAACTGTCAATTTTAAGGAAACTGTTGGTTTTACCTTCTTTATTTTCAACCCCTCAGCTTTTCTGCAAATAAGACTTCTCACTCCATCCTTACAGAGAACTTCTCTAGGGGGCAACAGTGAGGTCCTTGTTACTTGGAGGTCACTATTCTACTGACACTGGCCACAAACACAGCAGGGTGTGGCTTAAAGAACACAATCTGAGCCAGGCGCGGTGGCTCACGCCTGTAATTCCAGCACCTTGGGAAACGCTGTCTCTACTAAAAATACAAAAATTAGCTGAGTGTGGCGGCATGCACCTGTAATCCCAGCTACTCAGGAGGCTGAGGCAGGAGAATCACTTGAACCCGGTAGGTGGAAGTTGCAGTGAACCGAGATCGTGCCACTGCACTCCAGCCTGGCGCGACAGGGCAAGACTCTGTCTGGAAACAAACAAACAAACAAACAAACAAGCTGTTATTCAGGTGGTGACCCAAGGGCTAGTCCCAGACCTACCATTAACTTGCCATGAGAGGGCATACATCCTTACAATTCTCCATGACTTCATTTTCATGTCTATCTAATTGGAATATCAATTCCACCAAACTCCATAGTATTCCTGTGACCAAACTAGGGGGCAAGTGCTTTTTTAACTTAAAATGCTTTTGAAATGTAAGATCGTTTTTGCAACACTGGTGAGTTCATTAACCTGTCATCCAGGTAAGTGAATTGAATCCTTCCAGCTATGACTCAGTAGATACTAGCTCCCTGCCTGCTGAGCTCTAATCCATCTTTTGAGTTCATACGAAAATGTTTCCTCCTCTATGAAACGTTAGAGCTACCATTTATTTAGCAGCCTACCTTATGCAAATCACACTACATACTTCATTTCATATAATCCTCATAGCAATCCTGTGTGGCAGGCACTGTTACGATTCCCATTTTATAGATGAGGAAACCAAAGCATAGAGTGGTGAAGGAAATGGGCCAAGGTCACAGAGTTTGTAAGTAGCAGAGACAGGAATATGTTATATTCCTGGCTGCAGGAATTATTCCCTGCTCCTATAGCACTTTGTTTTTGCCTGGTCTGTGGTCCTTAACACACTCTCCCTTACTAGACTGTGAGCTCTGGGAGGACAGTAGCCACATCTTCTTATTCATGTGACATAAAGCTATTAGTGAACGTCAGAAAACTGAATGCATTGGAGTGGAATAGAATAGAATGGAGGGGAAGGGAAGAGAACTGGATGAAGTAACTGCCTGGCTTGGGATTTCCAGTTCTGAAGTGCCTTGTCTTTCCAGACAATTCCACAAAGCTTCCACCCATCTCTGGTCACTGCCATCAGAGAGTTATTTGCCATTAGAGGGTATGAGGGATAGGGAGTGTCTTTGCTTCCTGTCTTAGGACAAATATTGCTATCACGATTCAGGAGACATTCTGTGAATACCATTGGAAGCTGATGAATTGTTAAGTAAAATGATTTATTTTTCCTGTAAGAAGCTGCCTCCAAATGTCTCTCAACTACACAAGTGGCCCAGAGTGCCGTAAGCACAGACTATTCATGGACTTTCACCTAAAAAATAGGAGCTATGGAACTTTTCAGAGGTGGAGACGAGACAAGATAGAACAGAGAAACTCTCTTAGTATGAAATAGGTCACACAATTAAAGAATTCTCCAGCTCAAATCGGGTTAGAGCAGTTCAAAAGTTAAATGGCTTTAAAATAACAATAATAATCACTAGAACAAAGTTATATTTACTGAGTACTTACTGAGTACCGGGTGCTGTGCAAAGTTCTTTGAATGTATTATCCTAGTTAATTCTCCTAAAAGCCCTATAAGGTATTCACTACCGTGGTTCCTATATTTACAATATAAGGGAATTGAGGTTTAGAGAGCTTAACCAGTTTGTTCAAGGTTACACAGACAGAAGATCTGGGGTTGGAAGCCAGGCTAGTGTGATACTTTATGGCAACATATTTTAATTATATTTGAAATAAGACCAGATGGGAGACAGGCATAGCTTGAATGTTGAATGAGGATATTCTCAGTAGAGTCTTGGATATTATCCTCATGCACTGCAGCATCTATTTCCCAAGAGACATTGCCCTGCACAAGGAGTCCCGGAGATTTACATTCATTCCTTCCCTTCATTCTCTTTCATTCTTGGCTTTTGAGACAACCACCCAGTCCCCTTACACTGCCCTACCAAGCTCTTCCCCATCCCTTGGGTCTGTTAGATTCCCAAACCTAGGTGCAAGACTTGGGGGTCTCAAATTGAAATAGATGTCCCTGTGAGCCAAAGTAATGCTGCAGCTGGAAACCCAGACCATTAGTGAGGCTAAAGAGAAAAGTAACTACATCACTGAACTTGTGTTAAGATTTATTGGTCCATTCCCACCACTTTTTACTTCTACTTTCATCCCCATCAACAGCTATCAGTTAGTGATCATTTTCAGGTAAGACTGGCAGACTCAGTCCTCTAATGGCAGAGCTGAGAGGGCAGCGAAATCTGCTATACCAAGCCATAATCCCAGCCACTTAGACAGGAAAATTGTTTTTCGGGGTTTTACACTGCCATTTCTGTTCACCCTTTAATGAATGTTTTCTGTCCATAAATGAAGCAGAGATGGAAGAAGAGGTGAATAAGTGCTAACATAAATTGCAGTGGGTCAACCACAAATACAGGCTTGCAAAAAAAATTTTTATGTATTTTTAGTGTGGGTTAAGGTGCTTCCTGATTTCTAAAGTACTTCCTGAGTTGGATTGGTGTACCAGATGCATCACACTTGCTTTTGTAAACCTTTATTTTGTGATCTATACATCAAAATGGCAGGTCTTTTTCAAAAAAAGATAAAGATCAAAATATAACATATACTTTTCATCATTATATGTCTCTTACTGACTCACCAGTCACATGCTAGGTAATAGATACTGAAATTGAAATAGGCAGGCTCTGAAAAGCTATGGGTGACCTTTACTTTTAGTTTTTGGCCACATGAGTTTTTTTCTTAGTTATGATTCATAGCTACACCCTTGTAAAACTGGCAAATGGTGGGAAAAATACTTTCATTGTACATGCTGTTTTTGTGTAAGTAACAACTGCATGTGGCTTTAGCATTGATACCCCAGTTTTTTCTATTATCCTGAATCATATCCAGGGGCTGGAATAATTGTATGGTCAGCCTGACTGTCATCCCACATACTATGTATGCCATGTTGCCTTGCAGCTCGGCTTTGGATCATTCCTTGGAATCATCGGATCAAACCTTATTGAAAACAAAAGGCAGATGGTAAGTTTTCATCCCTATAGAGTCAGTTCTTCCTCTGAAAAAGCTCAACATTTATGTGGAGAACTAACACATCTCTTAAGTCTGTGTGATTTGGTCATAAAAGGATCTACTACTTTGCCATTTCTCCTAAACCTCTAGGGAATGTGTTTTACGGTGACCCTGTGGTATGAAATTGGTTCTCATCTTGCTTGATGCTCTCTCACTGACGTAGCTAGATTTCTTATGCTAAAGGGATAGAATATTCTGGATCTTGCCCTTTGCTTTCCTCCTTACTTCCGAAGGAGTGCTCCAGCCTATCCAATCAGGCTACGGTCCTCACCTAGAATGCTTTTGCTTCCGTTTCTGTTCCTACAGCCCTAGATTATTGGTGACTCTCACATCTTTCTCTCTGATACATAATCTTTTGGGTAAGTTTTCACGGAGAGTTCCTGCCTTTTAGGAGATTACAATCTAGGAGACTTTGACTGCACAAGCAAATGTACTTGTGGTACAAAAAAGATAAAATTATGAAGCCATCCTAAAGTATCTCCATTACCCATAGTTCAAAGCTAAGCATGTTATAAGATTGAAAGGAAAGACAAGAATATAACAGGTGAAGCTTCTATGTCTTAATAGGGGCCCACAAGGGCAAGCTGTTATACTTTCTCAGTTCAATCTGAAAAGGCTTCCTCAAGGATAAGGGTAGAAGATACAGACAGAATTGCAAGCATATTGCAGTTTTATGGAGTTGTAAATCAAGATCAAGATGCCTGGTGCGTGGTCAGATGGTGATTGGCCTCCCCCTGTACAGTCTCTGTGACACTGAAACTTTGATAATGGGGTCTATTTCACAGCAAGTTTAATCAGATAACGTAATAGCTCCAGGGACAGAGAACTCTAACCATATGTTTTTCCCCAGCAGTGTGGGGAATCACCCTCAGGGGAGTTCTAATAGTTTTCTTCTTCCATTTCACCTGGACTCCCTCTTTACCAGTTGTGTTTGCACTTTGGGCTTAAATTATTCAAAATAATGGGGGAATTTTAATTGTAGAGCTGATCACAGCATAGCTAATAATGCCAATTTCATTACATTGTTCATTCATTATTTACCAATTCTCTGTAGCACTGTAAAGCGAGAATTATGGGGAGAGGTTTCTGAACAACTCCCAAAGGAGATAAGTATTTCCTCCTAGCCTGCTGAGGTGGGAGAACCTTAGGGTGGCTTTGATTTTTTTTTTTTTTTTTTTTTTTTTCTGAGATGGATGGAGTCTTGCTCTGTCACCCAGGCTGGAGTGCAGTGGCCTGATCTCAGCTCACTGCAAACTCCACTTCCCGGGTTCAAGCCATTCTCCTGCCTCAGCCTCCCAAGTAGCTGGGATTACAGGTGCACACCACCACACTTGGCTAATTTTCTTTGCATTCTTAGTAGAGACAGGGTTTTACCATGTTATCCAGGCTGGCCTCAAACTCCTGCCCTCAAGTGATCCACCCTCCTTTGCCTCCCAAAGTGCTGGGATTACAGGTGTGAGCCACTGCGCCCAGGGTGGTCTTGATTTTCATTTTCTCCTTCTCCCTGGAGAGTAGCTTAATGCCATGTGATCTCCCCATCTTTTCTTCCAAAAACCTCAAGGAGGAAAAATGCTGATTCCGTCTAGTTCTGAAGGTCAGCACAGGCAGATGGTGGGCTCAGGTAGCATCTATCCCTGCCCCTGGAAACACCTTGAAATACCTATTTCCTCCCACATTGGGTTGTAGTAGCATCTTTGTAATAGACAAATTATGAGGAAAATTTCTGTTATCTAACACAATTAGAGAATAGGGCAGCCTAGTTCAAGTAAACAGTTGTCTTATTTGAAAGTTTTTATATGTACCGTACTGGCTGTGTGTGGTGGCTCATACCTGTAATTCCAGCACTTCGGGATGCTGAGGCAGAAGGAGTGCCTGTTTCCAGGACTTTGAGACCAGTCTGGGCAACACAGGAGACCAGTCTCTAAAAAAGTTAATAAATTTAAAAAGTATGTACCATACAAAGTTGATCAGCTTCAGAGACTTCAACCCTTCAACACTTTGTAAAACGTTCTTGACATTTAAGTCATAAGTTGAATGTCCTCTTTCTTCAATGCTGCAGAAGCCCATGTGTAGGACCTCAGAATCATCCTTGTCTTCATCAGTGCCCACTATAGCATCTAGTAGCAGTGTGAGGGGGTAAAAAGAACACTGGACTAGGAGTTGGTGGGCACCAGGCTTTTCCGTAAACTAGATGGATATCCTGGGCACACCACTTCCCTTCACTGTGCCTCCATTTCTACATAAGTAACATAGAGGACTGAGCTACCTAATGTTAAAAGTCCAACATTATTTCTGAGTCCAAGGATGGAAGGGCCATGCAGTCAAATTCCTTCGTGGGCAGCATGCTAGATACCAGCAAGCCTCCTCTTCATTTGGGGCTCACAGAGTGAATTCCTTAGCTTTCCCTAAAAATGCAAAAATTGCCTCAGTTGCCCCTTATCTGCCTCCCCTACCTACCTCCCTTCCACTCATCTTGCATGACTGAAAAGAGCATTCCTTTGGGGTGGTAGGCTAGAGTTCTGCTTTGGCTAGAAGTCTCTTGGGGATCACCCGGTCCCCAGAAGCAGCAAGAGTGAAAGACTAACAGACACTTTTGTTTTGCTCCCCCCCCTACAGCTGGTGGCTTCTATTGTGTTTATCAGCTTTGGTGTGATTGCGGCTTTTTGTTGTGCCATAGTTGACGGCGTCTTTGCTGCCAGACACATTGTGAGTATTTTTTCATCCTGAGTTAAAGTAAATGTACAATACAGCAAGGCCCCATTGGATGTGTGCTGGATGTTCAGCACTTTGCTAAGTGCCATGAGGGGTACATGAGAGGGAGAAGACATGATCCTTTTTCTCAAGGAGTTGTCAGTCAAGATGAAGACACCAATGAACACACAGACATCTAGAGAATGGGATCTAAGCTGGGAGAACAAACTCCAAGTGCCATAGTGGCTTATCTTGGATTCCAGAGGTCAGAGAAGGCATTCAGTGGTGGTAGGGCTAGACCTAGGCCTTCGGCATGTAGGTAAGATTTGGGAAGGCAAAGACACCGGGGGCAAGGGAATGACTTAGAACTAGCGTTGTGGGTAACGGGGTAGAGAAAGAACAGCAGGAAGCCACATGACTTATGGTCAACGCTGTCACTCAAACTGTCTCTGAAATGGCATCTGAGGAAACAATTCCTGGGCAAGGGGAAAAATAAGAGATGTAAGAGAAAGGCCCTTTGCCTGATTTTCTTTCAGCACCAAGAAGATAAATGTAGGCCTCTCTCCAGATCCATCCCATCTGATTTTAAGCTGAAATTAGCCATCTTTTTCATCATCTTTTTCTTCTTAAAAAGTCAAACAACACCTCAGTAACTTTAAACAACCATAATTCTACCACTCTAACTTGGCAGTTCTTAGTATTTTTGCATATTAGCCGCTGAACATATACCTATTACTGTAGTATAGTTGCAGTCAATGATAGTATGCATACTATTTAGTATTCAACAGGAGCCATCTTAATAATAATTCCTTGTTTTCGTGTGGTGTGTTTAGCTTTTCAGTGTTCCTTCACATCTATTACTTCATTTGAGACCGTGATATATACAGGGCAGGCATTATTATCCCCATTTGACAAACAGTATTCACTCTGAGGCCGTCTCCATGGCAACATAGGCCTAGTGGCTAAGAAGCCTGCAGTAGATTTTGATGGCAGCATGAACTAAAATGGCTTCCTTTTTTCTCCTCTTCCTCTCACTCTTAAAATTTTTTAATAGCTTTATTGAGATATAACTCACATCCATGCAATTCACCCATTTAATGTGTATAATTCAATGATTTTTAATATATTTAGCGTATATCAGTCACTTATGTGCAACCATTTCTGCAATTTTAGATTTTCATCATCTTGAAAAGAAACCCCATACCCTTTACCTATCACCTCCGTATTCCCCCATTCTCCCCAGACCCAAGCAACTGCTAATCTACTTTCTTTGTCTAAGGTATCCCTATTCTAGACATTTCATATTAATGGAATCATATCATATATATATGTGTGTGTGTGTATATATATATATACTCTTTTGTGACTGGCTTCTTTCACTTAGTATAATGTTTTCAAGATTCATTTATGTTGTATCAAGTACTTCATTCCTTTTTAAAGCCTAATAATATTCTATTGTGTGGGTATACCATATTTTCTTTGTCCATTCACTAGTAGGTGGACATTTGAGTTGTTTCCACCTTTTGTTTATTAGGAATAATTCTGCTGTAAACATTTGTGTACAAGTTTCTGTATAGATATATGTTTTCTTTTTCATTTTCTTTCCACTTAAGAGTACAATTGCTGAGTCATATAGTCATTATGTTTGTTTGTTTGAGGAACTACTGGACTGTTTTTCAAAGTGGCTGTATTTGTACATTTCCATCAGCAGTGTTTGAGGGGTCTGATTTTGCTACATACTCATCAACTCTCATTATTATCTGATTTTTTGATTCCAGCCATCCTAGTGGGTATGAAGCAGTATCTCATTATGGTTTTGACTTGCATTTTCCTGACATTCCAATGAATATTCTCTATAACAAAGCAAAGGCAATGGGCAGAAATTCAAATTACACATACTGGAAGTTTCCTCTAATGACCGCTACTTGCCTCTGAGTCCAGGCCCTCTGTACCTCCTGCTGCTGGCGACCCGCAGTACAGCATTTGACTCAAGTATTTAGGGGTAAGACTGGATGAATATTTAAGAAAAACTTTCTGCTTATACTGTACCTACCCTAAGACATTGGGTAGTCCTCATTGCCATCCAGAGAGTTTTGTGGAAATAGGCTTTATTAATCTATGATGATATCTGTTGGCCAGCTTAAATGAAAGGCGCAGATGGACCCTAACACAGCTTGGATGGGTGAGAGCCAGCTGTCCTATTGTTGAGGCCCTTTCACGTCATCTTGCCCTGTTCTTTTGGCTTGGATGAATCTGAACTTCCTCTCAACACCTACTACCTTCTCACTCACCCCCTCTATATGTCTTGTGCCATCTCTCTTTTGCCTCATATTTCTTTTCTTTCCCTTCTCCCTAGTATAGCCATTAACTGCTTGGAAAAATCACTTTACCTTCTTGTACCATAGTTTCCTTTTCTTCCAAATGGATATATTAGTAACGTACCTTTCAGGGTTAGCATGAGGATGAAATTAAATCATGGGTATGGACATGCCCTAAGACGGCCTGGCATAGAACAGATACTCAACATAAAGCAATTTCCTTTCTACCCCTTCACTCCATAGTTGGTGGGCCTTTAGATTCCAGAGGTTGCTAAGCACTGGCTGAGTGACCTTTTCTTACCTCCCAATTGCCTTGTTCTTGTTCCTCTTCTGGGACCTTAATGAAGAATATCAGCCACAGGCAGCAAATGGGCAACTATCACACGTCTGTCTTCATTTAAGGCACTTGGTGGCTGAATGCTTTCTGTAAAACCAGAAGGTGAGGAGGGCTGTGACCAGGACATTAAGCCTCCTCTTCAGCAGGATAATTATGACAATTATTCTGCCACTACCCACACACAAAAGTTTGACAGTAAGCCCTGCCAGGTGTGAGCATGAACACGCTCATAACTCTCCAGCCAGACTCCAGGCTAAGCTAACAGGGCAAGGTACTTTTAGAACATTGGGCAGGCAGGAGTTTCATGTAGAAGTAGCTAGCTGATGGAAAGTCCTAGATCCTTAATGGGGAGGCCAGCTAGAAGGCAGGAGGCATTTAAGTGCCAAGTACAAGAGATGCTAAATCACATGTGTGGGGAAAAGCAGCCACCGAGATGATCGGAAATAGTGAAAGAAGTGGGGGCAGAAGGGAAGGAGACAATACATAAATTCCCTCTGCCTGGGTACTTCTGCCAAACCCCAAGGTCAATTTGCGTCAGCTGTTTGTCCCATCCTAAGGTGCCTTTGGTAGAAGCCCCCTACCACTCAGGGGATGTTTAGCATCAGCTCAGAAAATGAACAGCAGCTCCTGCCTGGAAGCTTCCAGGCAGCCCTGGCTTGGGTCTATTGGTTCTACCCCAACCCCCATGCATGAGAGCTCTCTCTCATCAGGAAGCTGGCCAAGCCAGCAGAGTAAATTGACTGTCCTTGAGCCCCATGTTAGTTTTCTGAGGCTTGAACAATATTTTTGGAGTTCACTGACTTTATCTAATCTATGTAGTTGGGTGAAAATGGCTCATAGATCAGTTGAGTTAAAATCTACAGCAGCCTCAGGGGCTGCCCCTCTTCCTCAGTCTTTCTTCCTAAGCTCTTCCTTCTGAAAAAAAACAAAAAAAAACAAAACAAAACAAAACAAAAAAAAAACGTGGAAATGACAGCAAGGAGTACAAGTCAGCCAGCCCTAGTCCTGTTCCAAAGTGATAATGAGACCACAGTGTTGAAGTTGAGCAGCTCCCTTTGTTTGAAAGTGTCATTTCACAATAACCTGGAGTTTTACATTTTGTTCCCTGGGGACTGTTTGCACGAAGATAAAGGCTAGAATTAAAAAAAAAAAAAAAAAAAAAGGGCAGAGGAGGAAATTTCAAGAAGCCCATTTCTCAATCAGTTTCATAATTTCTCATTAACCAACTAGTCTAATAGAAAGTAATTTTTAGGGTATTTTTGTCTAATCTTCACTCAGTCTCCCTAGACAGGTGACTTTCAGAAATTAATCCAATCTACTGCCTGCCTGCTTTTGTGTGTGTGTGTGTGTGTGTGTGTGTGTGTGTGTGTGTGTGAAAACCTTTTATTTCTAAGTAGAACACTTGCTACTTTATTTTCCAAAGCCAAAACCCCTTTGGTTTGGTGTTTCCCTTTTCAGGATCTGAAACCACTCTATGCTAACCGGTGCCACTATGTTCCCAAGACATCCCAGAAGGAAGCTGAGGAGGTGAGCCAGAATGAGGCTGCATGTCTTTACCTCCTGGGAAAGTCCTCTGTTCTGTCTGAAACACCCTTTCTTTTATTACTTTTCATGGACCTAAGGTTTATTTCTAGGTGTTTATACCTTACTTGTTCAGTAGGTCAGAGCACATTGCTAATGAGGCCATGGTCATAGATTGGAACCTCATGAGGCCTAACCAGTTTTACTTTGCTCTGTGGCCACAGGCTGACCCTCTGACCGCAGCAGGGAGACTCTCCATATGTGGCTTTGATCCTCAGGGGGACAGATGAGCGAGAGTACAGAGGCCACAGGACATGCCCTCCCCCATCTCTGTGGATGATGGCTCAGTTGCCTGAACTCGGTGCTCAGTTGGAAGAAAAGTGGGATCCCCACCAGGGCACTAGGCCCGAACTAGGGAGGCAGAACCTGAGTTCCACACATAGGATGGATCTGGAAGCCAAATGAGGGTAACTGAGAAGCCAGATCCACCTCTATGCTCTGGGGAGGCTGGGACTGTCAGCCTGGCCCCTCTCATAACATCTCCAAGAGGCCAGCCTAATAAGGCTTAAGTGGGCACATATGAGTCTCCTGCCCCACACAGCTCTCCTTATGTTCCATGTTGCCCCAGGCAGAGCTAGATGCAATGGATAGTGAGGTAAAGTATGGCTCCAAGTCATTTTTGGAGAGCTTTCATTTCAGTACACAATAATCCCTTCCCAATCCAGGGATCTCCAGGTACATGAAACTGTACCTAGGTTTCCAGGAATCTTGACAATTTTGTACTCGATTAACCTCACACTGAAAGGCAATCATCCCCAAATAGTTAGAAAAATGGTCAACTTTCAGTTGGGAAGAGAAAAGGAAGTCAAGTGGATATAAAATGGCCACTGCATTGCACAAGTTCAGGGGAAGACATTTTACATAAAATACGATGTGAATGGGTGCCCTTGGAGTAAGGCAAAGCAGTCCTGCTCCCAAGGCACCATGGCAAATACTTTGATTATGTCTCTGCCGTTCACTTGACTCCTTTTTCTTTTCACAACCATAAGTTTTTGCTCTTTATCTCACTGTTCTCAGGTTAGATAGAGGGAATAGAAATGTGTATATGCTAACAGCTTATCTGAAAGGCAGTGAGCATTTGGATGAAGGACTCAATATAGAAAAAGATGCCCACTTACTATGAATATTCTCTATAACAAAGCAAGACAAATTTACCAGCACTTCATTGCATCTGGAAGGGGGAGAGAGCTGGAAAAGTTCTTGCTAACAAAAGATGGTAAATAGAACTCTTTTTCATTTTTAAAACCTTTTTGCTAACTCAAAATGTATAAAATGTCATTGCTGTTCTCTGGATTTTTGTCATGATAGCTTTCTTGTGTTAATTTGGTGACTGTAAAAATATTAATAATGACTTCCATAGGTTCACGTGTAACCCTGGTCCCCCTAACCCTATTTTTCCTATATAAGGTCATAAGTTCCTCAACCAAAAATTCTCCTTCCGCGAGGGTTATGAGGAACCTTACGCAGGCAGCTAGAGAGGTACTATTGTACTTCAGAGTGCATGCACCGGCCCCTCTGTCTTCCTTCCCACCTTATCTGCTTTCCCCCTGTGCCCTGATTTTCCCTTCCCTCCTATCCTCATTTCCTCGAGTCCATTTGTTCTTCCGTCTGTTCTTCCATCTGTCCTTCCTCCTCTCCATTTCCACCCTTCAGGGATGGGGCACTGAGGGCTGTGGCTGAGGCTGGACATGAGCCCAGCTACACAGTGACTTGCCTCATGCACAAGTTCAGCCGGCTCCCCGCCCAGCCCCATCCCTCTCACACGTTGGTGTGTTCATTTCAAAGCCATCCTTACTGTCTCCATCAGTCACTAACTTGCATTTCCAATCCCAGAGGGTCCTACCTCCCATCCAATGCCAGTTCATCTCCTCACTGTTATATGCCCTCAGGTTAACTGCCCTCACCTCAGCCGTGAATTCTGCACACCTCGCATCCGGGGAAACACCTGCTTCTGCTGTGACCTCTACAACTGTGGCAAGTAAGTGTTGAGGCCCAGACACGAGAATAATGGTTTGACCACAATGGACACTAGAAGAGCTGAGGGTAAGAAAGGGTGCATGGTAGGAATCAAGGAAGTGGAAGACATTGATCTGCTAACTAACAGACATTACTTGCCTTCTCTGTGCCAGGCATCATGCTAGGTACTTTCACATACTTGATCTCATTTAATTCTTACTTATGATGTATGCAGAGTAATGCTCACTTTATAGATAAGGAGAGTGAAGTTCAGAGAAAACAGATAACTAGCCCAAGGTCACACAGACATTGAAAATAATATGTATGAGATTCAAACTCAGCTCTGTCTATATCCAAGTCCGACAATGTTCCATAAATAGTTATTGAGTATCTTCTCAGTACCTGGCTCTGTTCTAGACACTGAAGATTCAACAGCCAACAAAACAGAAGTCCTTTCCCTTGTGGAGCTTATATTCTAGTAGGGGAGACAATCAACAAATACAGAAATATATAATATAATGCCAGGTGGTGATCAGAGCTCTGAAGAAAAATGAAGCAGGAGACATAGATAGTGATGAGGGGGGTGTGTGTGCGTGTGCACATGCACACATGGACATGCATGCACACTCTATGTTAGAGTAGCCAGGGAAGGCCTCTTAAAGCAGGTGACATTTGAGCAGACCTGCATGTAGTTGGGGGGGGCAACTCAAGTCGATACCCAGAGAAAGAGTGTTTTGAGCAGAGGGAAGAGCAAGTGCAAAGGTTATAATAATAACTGCAAGGAGGAGGAGTTATCACAAAAACTGCAAGGAGGCAGGAGCAGTTTTGGTGCTGGTTCTGCTGCAACCACTCTGGCTCTGTGCCCTGAAAATTGCCAAAGCATCATTTATTCTTTCTTTCAAAACGTATTTAGGTGCTAGGAATATAGGGATTGCCACTGAGGAGCTCGCAGACCAGTAGAGAAGGCATGTGAACAATCAATTGCAATATAGTGTGATAAGTGCTGTGGAATTCAGTGGATGTGGTGAGGACTCTGTAGGCCCAATGAATGAAAGTCAGAGTTTGCTAGGAGGGGAGCAGTGTCAAAGAGTAGGTGATGTTGGAGCTCAGACTTACAGAATAAGTAGGGAATTAAAAGGCAAACCAGAAGAAGATAGAGGTGGGAAGGCTATTTATTCCTGGTAATTGTCAAGAGATAGGGGATCGAGGTGGTTACACAAGGTGTGATAGGAGGTAAGGCAGAGGTGTAGCCAGAGATCAGATGATAGAGAGCTCATTGGCCATAGGAATGACTTTGGACTTGACCCTGTAGGCAATTGAGGGCCACTGAAGGTCACAGCATGGAAGACGGACTTGAATGATTGAGGAATGGAAGCAGCTAGGAGGCCACTGCAAGACTGCAGGCCATACAGAATGCTGCCTAGATCCAGTTGGAGACAATACAAAGCAGGGAATCATTTTAAGAGCAATTTAGCAGATGGAATCAACAGGGATGCGTGAGTAGGTGATGTGCACTGTGAGTAAGCACCTCTCCATGCAGTATATGTCGACCAATGTCTGTCATGCACATATTTCCTTCAGAATCTTAGTGAAGGTGAGATGAGGGCCACAGGAGGGAGTAAGGGAAGGAACCTGCAAAGTGGGGATGCATGGAGCTAGATTCAGCAGCAGGTGGATGCAACCCCCTCCTCACTCACATTCCCTGCTGTTAGTATTTTGGGGTCAGTTACTCTGGTTTAATAATTAAGACTTGCTAGACTAGAGGCAGGGAGGAGAAGGCAGAGACCATACACTAGCTCTTTACCTTCTTTACTAGTGCCAGTCTCATTTTGTTGAAAGGTTTGGCAGTGGAGAAAGAAATCTACAGATTCAAATGAGGTTTAGGGATTGTCTGGGGAGTTCAATTATTCATGTTGTAATAATAACTATCACTTGTAAGGGACTTCCCTCCTTAGCAGCAATGATCGAGAGCTGGCTATAATTGTACTTCCTCAGTCCATCCTTACAAAAATGATCAAAGAAATGTAACACGGGTCCTAGGGAAATTGGAATTATTTTACTATCTTTCCTCTTGCCTCCCCCGATCTGTCTTTCTCTTTGTTTTTATCTCCTCCCTTTTTTCTCCCTCCTCCTGCCATCCTTCTCCCTTTTCCTTGGTGCTCTCCTCTCCTTTCCCATTTTATGGCCTCCTTGGGTGGTGCCGGGAGCCGGCTAGAACCGGGCCTGAGATCTCAAGGAGAGAGGAGGCCCACTGAGAGGGCTGAGAAGCGACTCCTTGCAGACACACCTTTTTTTTCTGCGATGGGTGTGTTTCTGAAAAAGGTTTGAATACGCAAAATCCTCCTTTAAATTCCATTTAGCTGAGCCCTCAGGTGAATTTTTTTTTTGAACGTGGAGGCTCAAGTCCATTCTTTCTTTCCGTCAATCTGAACTTCATAAAAATTGACTTCCTTACTTTCTTCAAGCAAGTTATACCAGAATAGTCTTTAAGGAATTTTATGAGGAGCGGTGCTAAACTATGCACTCCCTAAGGGCAGGGAGCATGAATTAATCTTATCTATACTCCCCTGGCCCCAGCACAGGGCTGAGCATGAGTAAAGAGCTGATGAAAAGGGAATGACATTTGTTGAAAAGGAACAAAAAGAAGAACTCCTTTTTCACTGGGGAAAATAAAATATTGGACTAGAGGTCATAGGAACACTCCTCCTAAAGATCTTCAGGCCTAGAAGTGTTTTTCACCTATCTGGTGCCTGGAAGCCAGCCCTGGACTTCTCTCAAAGCCCTTTCCCAAGTCTGTAGTGCTAAGATTCCAAGAGCAAAGCCAGTAGAAAATGACTTGCTTAGCTTTCCCTGAGGAAACAGTCCCACCAGGCCATAAACTCAGGTTGAGATTGAAGAGGTGAGGGTCCCACAATAGAGGAAAACATTTGTTCTTGACCTGAAGCTTTTTCCACTCAGAGCCAAAGAGATCTAAACGCAAGGCCTAAATATAGCTAGCAATAAGCATTCTGAGGCTTGGAGACTTTAATTTTGCCAAATGTGTATTCGTTTTCCTCACACGAAGCCTATTTTTAATCAATTGCCAGCTCCTCCAGTCCATTTCCTGGAAAGGAGGCCAAGAAAAAAAAGTGGGAACAAAAACATCAGGCAGTCATTTGTACAGTGCTACAGAAACAGAGTCTCTACTGTCCCATCAAACCCACAGACCTTCTTTGACGTCAGGGGTGTTGAGGGTTTAATACCAAACATAGATTATTCCATTTAGCCTCATGCAGAAAGGTAGCTTTCTCTAGGACACAGCTCCTCAGCCTGCCTTTCAGAGTACTTCAGGCTTTCATCTACTCACTCATCTTTGTAAGGTCAAGTCAATATCACTGGTTTTCAGCATGTAACCTAAAGGAAATGGAGTGGTTTGTGAAAGGCATCAGCTGGTAATAAAATGAAAGAAGATAGCTTACTTCCCTTCACTCCTTTCTTCGACAAACATCTCCTGAGCCCCTACTATGTGTTAGAGGCTGTTCTAAAAGAATGGGCATCAATAAAACACAGTTTTGCTTTTAAGGGACTGAATTTGCTAGGGGGATTTCAGGGAGGGGGACTTCAACAGATATGCACAATGCATGCAGTGGGAGAGAGGACAGATACACACAGAGGCTGCCCATTGCCACTGCCTGTCCACCAGGAATTGGTGAGTGTTCCAGGCTTTTATGGAAGAGCAGAATGATGTCCTCCTGCCTTATCTAAGATCTTTTGCCGTCTACTTTGTTAAGTAGGAGACCAAAACATGGAGAGGTTATCCGTTTCTCTAGGCCCACTCAGAATGTTGAGAGCAAGGGGGCAAAAACCCACATTGGGTAATCAATCTCATGATCAACACAATGATGAGTCTTTGCACTCAGTTACTCATTCACTGAGTATTTATTGACGACCTTTAATGTTTCTACCACTGTGCTAGGCAGTGGGAGAGACACAAAGGAATGTTAAGAGACGACCCTTGCCCTCAAGAGGTTGCGATTTCAACAGAGACATCATGTCACCTTGGCCATGATTGTAACGTTAGCAGCAGCACAGTGCTTAGCACTGAATACACTCCAAATATATTAGATTAAATAAATAACTCAATTATTGATATACACAAAGTGCTGAACTAAGAGGAATAGACTATGGGAGTCTAAAGGAAAAGCTAATGAATGGGCAGTGACATCTTTGAAGAAGGCACTATTGAAGCTTTGAGCAGTGAGAGATTAGGATAGGCAGAGAACAGAAAGTGATACCTTCAATGCAGGGGGAGAAATCTGAGTGAAGGTTTGGAATAAGTACCCAGCATAGCCAGTGTGGGCCTTCTGTGGATTCCAGCCTGGCTGGAGTGTGTACTCTATTTTGGAGCTAGACTTTGGTAGACTAAGGAATTTGAGCACTCCCCTGAAGGTACTGGGGAGCCACCGAAGGGTTTTGATTAAGCGAATGACATATTTTTTAAAGTGTTTTAGAAAGAGTAATCAGGCAGCAGTAGGGTCTTGCAGGACAACCTTAGAGTGATGGAGGCATGAGGATGGGAGCAGTGGGAATGCAAATGGTGCAATTTCAGAGGAAGCTCTGCCCAGAGACTGAACCAAATGGAATCCTGAATCTCAAGCAGAAACAAACTGCATTAATTTGCTAAACCTGAACCATATCTAAGAACTAGCTTTTTTGGCTTCATGGTTCAGTGACCAAAAAAAAAAAAATTAAATTAAATAGCTGCTGGAACCACTCAAACTGAAACCAAGTATATATTCTCTAAAAGTATTGAATATTTTAAAACAAACTACTATCCTATTCCCATGTTGTGGTTCGTGCCTACAAATGTTAATACTGGCCAGGCAGTGGCTCACACCTGTAATCCCAGGACTTTAGGAGCCTGAGATGGGAGGATAGATTGAGCCTAGGAGTTCAAGAGAAGCCTGGGAAACATGTCAAAACCACATCTTGACAAAAATTAGCTGGGCATGGCAGCATGAGCCTGCAGTCCCAGCTACTTGGGATGCTGAGGTTGGAGGATCATTTGAGTCAAGGAGGTTGAGGCTGCAGTGAGCCATGATCATACCACTGCACTCCAGCCTGGGTGACGGAGCAAGACCCTGTCTCAAAAAAAAATAAAATAAAATAAAATAAAATAAAACCAACCAACCTTAAAAAAAAATAATAAAGTATTAATACTTTAAGAACAGGGTTCAAAGGTTTTAATTGTGTTGCTGGAGGCTGGCTCTTAGAAGGAACAAAATGTAGCTATATATTTTGGTGGGGGCTCTTAGTATATGTTGAAGTACTGCTTTCATGCCTGCTGGCATTACCTCCCCCAGGCTCAGAGAGGTTAAGTAAGTAACCTAAGATTAAGTAAGTAAGTTGCTAGAGTCAGACAGTGCATAAGTGAGACTTAGAAACTTAACTTTTCTTTTTACTTAATTTAAATTTAAATAGCCACATGTGGCTACTAGCTACAATATTAAACAGCACAGATTTAATGAATTCACATATGTAAAATGCTTAGCACTGTGCCTGGTACATAGCGAGTGACAATAAATGGTATCTAGGATTAGTGATAGTGATGGTTGCAAGTATTTTTCTGGGAGGTAGGAGGATTTTTTTGGGGGGGTGGGGATAAATAATCACACTCTGATTTATTATAGTACATGGCTATGATGTCTGTTACTATAGCTTCCCACCTGCCCACCTGTCTTTTCACTGAGCTGTATGGTAGCCCAATCTCAGGGTTGGGTGGGGGACAGGGAGGACAGCCTGCTCCCTGGGGACTGACTGGAGCGTACTCCTCCCTGTCCAGCCGGGTGGAGATCACTGGTGGGTACTACGAATACATCGATGTCAGCAGTTGCCAAGATATCATCCACCTCTACCACCTGCTCTGGTCTGCCACCATCCTCAACATTGTCGGCCTGTTCCTGGGCATCATCACTGCCGCTGTCCTTGGAGGCTTTAAGGACATGGTAAGGAAAGAAGTGACTTTGCTTTTCACAGTGGCCCCTGTTGGGGATGAGGGAAGGTGAGGCAGTTGGGGAAAATGCAGATACATATTTTCAAGGGAGGAATCAGAAGCAATTGCTTCAAGGATGTAGCTTCCTTCAAATATCTCAAGTTGAAGAAGCTAGGATGTCATCGGTCTGCAAATATTTCTTGTTATACATGAATTACCTGTGTTCTGGCGGTGAGGTGAGAGGAGGAAGAGGTGTTCTCAGTTCCTCCATTTGCACTGGTTATGTAAACATAGTCTTTTATACCCCCACCCCACACTTTCATTAGAATTTTCTGGGAATAAAAAAAAAAAAAAAGAATTTTCTGGGAATAGTTTTCCCCCTACAAACTTTGCAAGAGATGGAAGGAAAGGTGATTTTAGCTATAAGTATGATTAACACTAGTCTCCCCGTCCCCAGGTATTTCATCCTGAAGTTTCTTCAGAAAGAGCACCTGGGCTCTTTTCGGTTTGCATTCGCAGAGCCAGCTCTAGTCTAAGTTGCTTGCCAGGTCTTGCCTTCATCCTGGCCCTCGACCTCAGCCTCCCCACTTCCCATTCTTCCCTTTCAAATCTTTTCCATTTGTGTGTGTGTGTGTGTGTGTGTGTGTGTGTGTGTGTGTGTGTCTTCAAAGGCACACCAGAACTTGGCATTCGGTAGGTACTCCATATAGTAGTTTTTTTTTTTTTTTCTTTCCCTTTAAGGCATTTCTAAGCATTGCTTATGTGATAAACCTAAATCTCTAATTATGGAGGTAATAGCTGTGAGTTATGGTTATCAACCTGGCTTCATATAAGAATCACCTGCCCAGCATGGTGGCTCATGCTTGTAATCTCAGCCTTTTGGGAGGCCAAGACAGGAGGATTAATTGAAGCCAGGGATTTGAGACTAGCCTGAGCAACATAGCAAGACCCGCCTCTCTATATATATCTATTCATATATATAATGTGTGAAACTTTTTTAAATTAGCTGGGTATAGTGGCACACACCTGTATTCCCAGCTACTTGGGAGGCTGAGGTGGGAGGATCACTTGAGCCCAGGAGGTTGAGGTTACAGTAAGCCATGATTGCACTACTGGACTCCAGACTGGATGACAGAGTGAGACCCTGTCTCTAAAAAGAAAAAAGAAAAAAAAAAAAAAAAAAAAAAAAAGCTTGGGCCCCTTCCCTAGAGATTCTGATTTAATTGGTCTAAACTGAAGTCCAGGCATCAGTTGGTTTGTTTTTTTTAAGCTCCCAGGTGATTCTGGTCTGTAGCCATGATTGAATACCACTGCTTTAAATGAATGTCCCACATCTCTTTATGGAATTATTTTGTGACTAAGAGGGACTTTCCTTTGATCCCAGAAATGAGTCCCCTAGGCCCTTGGCTGTTTCTGTCACATTTTGGGGTCCCTGAAGAGCAGAAACCTGAAAGGCACTTCGTAATTTGATCCTGGACTGTCAAAACAATGAATGTTGGAAAGTGAATGGCGGGGCAAGACGAGGGGAAAGGAAAACCTCTGTCGTGTTGGACCGCGAGTCTCCAGCAGTACTGGGCTGACTGGAAGTATTAAGTGTTCCTGCTGATGACTGTAAATCAAGAGAAATCCTTTCCTGCCCGTCTGCACTCTGTCTTCTTTCTCTCCCTTTCTCATCTGCACATTTCTTATCCCAGCTTCCCTCTCCAGACTCTGGAAGGCCCAAGCACTAATGAGTAGGGGAAGCATCAGCAAAGGTGGAGCCCCAGGAGGGAAAAAGATTGCCTGTAAATTTGGCCTTGAGGAAGCTTTTAGGTGAGAGAGCTGGGAAAAAGCTGTTTCTGGGTTGGGGCTTCTTTGGAGAAAAGAATGCCCTTTGATCCCAGCACTTTGGGAGGCCGAGGCGGGTGGATCACGAGGTCAGGAGATCGAGACCATCCTGGTCAACACGGTGAAAGCCCGTCTCTACTAAAAACACAAAAAAATTAGCTGGGCATGGTGCCTGTAATCCCAGCTACTCAGGAGGCTGAGGCAGGAGAATTGCCTGAGCCCAGGAGGCGGAGGTTGCGGTGAGCCGAGATCGCGCCATTGCACTCCAGCCTGGGTAACAAGAGCGAAACTCCGTCTCAAAAAAAAAAAAAAAAAAAAAAAGAATGCCCTTTGTTCTTGGAGACTTTTCCCCAGGGGGCAGATGAAAGTACAGGCATTGTGTGGAATCTCAGCAGCTCTGGCTGGAAGAGAAGCTCCCTGGTTTGTCCAGTTGAGCACACTGGACCTCAGGATGGGTGTTAAGAGTTCTCTAAATTGTCCCTAGAGCTTTCAGGCTTGGATGGCAGAGCTACCTTGATGCACAAATGGAGTAGGTGGTGGCTACTTGGTAGGCTCTGTGGGGCGCCTGTAAGGCTTCCTTCCTCTCCAATTTTACCCTACTGTGGGTGCTGAAATGCCACCATTTGTTATTCCTTGCTTTAAGATAAGCATTGTGCTTTTTCTCCTTGTCCACTTTCAAAATGCATGTATTAAACAAAGGAAAAGGCCAGTAGGCCACAGAAGTGTTAATACTTTGAGTTACTAATCTCTCAGTGTGAAGGATTTGATAAGACCCTTTTCCATAGTGATGGAAGGAATTGGATTTTGAAGGCAAAGGGCATCTGAGGAAGACAGGGAGAGTGGCTAGATGGACACTTTCAAGAAATTTCTGGAAGTTGGAAAGAAGGGAGGAGTAGGAAGGTGATATGCTAAGAAATACAGCCCTGCCTAGCGTTTAGCCTTAGCTTTAGTCCCCTGAATTAATCATTCTGAGTGTACAATTCAGTGGCATTTAATACATTCACAATGTCGTGCAATCATTTCTATCTAGTTCTAGAACCTTTTTCATTACCTGAAACCCGTACATATTAAACAGTCACTCTTCGTTGCCCCTTCCCTGAGCCCTCAGCAACCTCTAATTTGCTTTCTGTCCCTATGGATTTACCTATTACGGGTATTTTCTATAAATGGAATCATGCAATATTCGAACTTCTGGGTCTGGCTCCTTTCACTGATCATAATTTTATTTTTAAGATTCATCTACCTTGTAGCATACATCAGTGCTTCATTTCTTTTTATGGCTGAATAGTATTCCATTGGATGGACAGACCACATACATTTTGCTTAGTTTTTTATCTATTGATGGATATTTGGGCTGTTTTCACATTTTAGCTACTAAGAACAGTGCTGCCATGAACATTCATGTACAAGTACTTATTTGATTACCTGCTTCCAATTCTTCTTCCACCTATGAGTGGAATTGCTGGGTCATGTGGTGATTTTGAGGACCTGCCAAACTGTTTTCCAAGGCAGCTGTGTCATTTTACATTCCTACCTGCAGTGCGTGAGGGTTTTAATTTCTCCACATCCTCACCAACACTTTCTTAAAAAATTATAAACATTCTAGTGGGCACAAAGTGGTATCTTGTGATTTCCACTTCCCCGCTGATCAGTGATGTTGGGCATCTTTTTATATGCTTGTGGGCAATTTGAATATCTTCTTTGGAGAAATATCTAATCAAGTTCTTTGCCCAGCTTTTATTTTCCAAACAATATTCAAGTTTGTGAAACAAATCTTTTACGTATTATAAAATGTTTAATTTTCATCAGCTTCAAGGTTTATGTTGCTCGCAAATTTTGTGTATAACTGAATGTTCAAATCTGCTAACACTGAATTGATACCATTCTGGATTCTAAGGCATCAGTTTCTTCTTGCCAATTTTTCTTTGCCTCGTCTAGCATTTCTTGTGATTCATCTTGAGAAAGGCTAATGAAAACATCAATTTGATAAGGTATCATTAAGCAGTCATCATCTGCAAGCACAATGTCATTGCAAGCATCCTCTAAATTTTGGAGTTGTTTCCTTTTTACTTCTGTTTCTTCCTTCAGCTCTGTGATTCTACTCACATTCCTTGCAGATTTGTTTATCTTTTGTTGATATTCAAAAGTAGAATTGACAGCTTCTGTAGCCTGTAAACAACAGTACTAGTAGCACTTACCTGTGGACTTGTGAGGGTTCATGTGATAACCCAGGTAAAGTGCATGTATTAGTCCATTCTCACACTGGTATAAAGAACTGCCCAAGACTGGGTAATTTATAAAGAAAAAAAGGTTTAATTGACTCACAGTTCTGCATAACTAAGAAGGCCTCAGGAAACTCACAATCATGGCAGAAGGGGAAGCAGGCACATCTTACATGGCAACAGGTGAGAGTGCATGTGAAGGAGGCAAACGGGGAAGAGCCCTTATAAAACCATCAGATTTCATGAGAACTCACTGACTATCATAATAGCAGCATGAGGGAACCACCGCCTTGATCCAATCATCTCCCACCAGGTCTCTCCCTCAACACCTGGGGATTACAGAGATTGTAATTCAAGATGAGATTTGCGTGGGGACACAAATCCAAACCATATCAGTGCATCAAATGCATAAAAGCAAACCTCAGTCAATCGGACCTTCAGCTTCCCACACCCAGGACAAGGCCTGGGCTGCAGGGTCCTCATGCTCCCCAGAGGCACCCTCAGTACTGAGAGAGGTGGCCCAGAGCCCTCCATGGATTCTGGCCTGGAGGCCTCCTGCCTCAGCAAGCCAGGCATCTAAGCAAATGCTTAGGGCCCTGGGTGCAGACAGGGCTCCCCACACAGCAGTTCTAAGGACTGGGGGCATTGGTCTTGGGCCCCACACTGAGCTTCAGAGCTGGGCACCCCCAGCATCCCACACCCTCCACTCCCCTGCTGCAGCTGAGACCTGGCCACTAACCAAGCATCCTGCCCATTTTAAAATCTGTTTTGCTGTTGTTGAGTTGTAAGAGTTCTTTATAAATAGTGAATACTAGACCATTATCAAATATGGGACTTGCAAGTATTTCCTCCCATTCTGTGTGTTGTCTTTTCACTTTCTTGATAATGGCTTTTGATGCACAAAAGTTTTTAATTTTCATGAAGTGTCATTTATCTATCTTTTCGTTTGTTGCTTGTGCTTTTAGTGTTATATCTAAGAATCTATTGCCAAACCCGGGGTCATGATTTCCACATTTTTGTCCAAGCATTTTATAGTTTTAGCTGTTACATTTCGGGCTTTGATCCACTTTCATTTAATTTTTATATCTAGTATAAGGTAGGGGTCCAACTTCATTCCTTTACACGTGGATATCCAGTTTTCCCAGCACATCTGTTGAAGAGACTGCTCTTTCCCTACTTTATGGTCCTAGCAACCCTGTCAAAAATCAATTAACTGCAGATATATAGATTTGTTTCTGCATTCTTAATTTCACTGTTATCTTTGATCTCCCAAGGAAAAAAAGGGTTTGCTGGTGGTCTGTCCTGATTGAGGCAGTAATGGCCCCTAACTATCTACAAAGTGCTTCTGCACAATTAATTTTCACTATTACTACCTTGTGAGGTAGGTATTACTGTCTCTGTTTAACAGGTGAGGAAACAGGCCAAGAGGGGTCAAGTGACTTGCCCAGAGCTGAGTAGCTGAACTGGGACTGGAGCCCAGATTTGTCAGATGCCTTTGCTCTTTCTACTCCATCCCAGCTGCCTCTGACTAACATTTGGATAGCCCTTTCCGGTTCTATGAGTGTTTTAACTGATATTATCTCCTTTGTTTAGTTGATTTAATTAAAAAAATTAAAAGCATGTTATTTTCACCTGTTGGGAGCTTCTTTCACAGTAAGAAAGGAGAGCAAGGGAAGTGCCAAGCATTATCAAATGTCAAACCTGGGAACTCTATCAAGGACGAGGGCAGAAAAAAAATGAAAGCAAAGATCAGGGGAGAAGATCTTTGAGTCATGAGATTAGAGAACAACAGCGGGGGCATAGAAAAGGGTACCAAGGAGGAACCATTGCCTAGATCACTACATGAAAATAATAACACAGTGGGTCAGGCACTGTGGCTCGTGCCTGTAATCCCAGCACTTTGGAAAGCCGAGGCAGGTGGGTCAGGAGGTCAAGAGATTGAGATCGTCCTGGCCAACGTGATGAAACCCTGTCTTTACTAAAAATACAGAAATTAGCTGGGCGTGGTACCGCATGCCTGTAGTCACAGCTACTCAGAAGGCTGAGGCAGGAGAATCGCTCTAACCTGGGAGGCAGAGGTGCAGTGAGCCGAGATCGTGCCACTGCACTCCAGCCTGGCAACAGAGCGAGACTCCATCTCAAAAATAATAATAATAATAATAAAATAAATTAAGAAAAATAAGAACATGGTGTAAGAAGTCCTGGAACATCATTCAGGTGAGCCTGAGTACGATCCTTGGCCTACATCCAAATGTGGTTGGTGACTTGTGATGTGCCTCTCCCTCGGTAGAGTCCCCTGGGGTCTACAGGGAAACCCAGGGGTGCTGGCTAATGGAAGCCATTTCCAGAGACTGAGGACAGGAGCCAAGGGCTGTGAGCTGGCAGCCTTCAATGGAATCAGCTAGGAATCACCATTTCCAAAGTTGTGGAATCCTGAAAGGAACCCTGACCAGAGGTGCTTGGTGAAAAAGACTTTAAAGAAACGTTTGAAGAAGTGTTTATTGCCCAAAGATATGAGGATTTGAGACGAATCTTTTTTCTTTTTTTTTCAGGACTCAGCCAGCTAGAATTTTCTTTTTTTTTTTTTTTTTAAGGCGAATCTTTAAAAAGTGAATATATCTTTCTATTTTCTCCTAATTGGTATCGCTGGTTTAGAGTAAACTGGAGAGGGAAAATTTGCATTCTTTCCAAAGTCCACAATCATTGTCTCAGAATAGACTCAGTTTTGTCCAGGCAAGATTGCTTTAACCATTTCCTGTGCTACCTAGTAACCTTTTGTGTTACTGGAGCTCAGAATGCTATTGGAGGGGTCTCACAATGTAAGCCCCAGAATTCTAACAGAAATACACATACATAAACACACACACACACACACACACACACACACACACACACACTCCTATATGTGCTCACAAATAGAGACAGGGCCAAAATTTATTGTAAAATCAGATTTATTGATTTAAAATATAACTAGACCAATATTTTGGGTCATCTCTTTTGCCCCATCCCTGACCAAGTATTCACTCCACTCCCACTTCCTCTTCTTCCCTCTCTCCTGTTGCCTTGTCCATTTTGTCTATAGTCTCTACCCCCAACTCTCTTCCCTTGAAAGGCTTTCCTATATTCATTTACTCTTACTCTCATGTTTTTCTCATGCTGCCTTCTCTATAATAGCCAACTTCCTTTCAAATATTATCTGGACCCTTGGCCTTGCTGAACACACAAAAATTTTTACATAATTTACATTACATGGCATTATTGTTTCTCCACAGTTAGGCTTAATTTATTTAGATAGAAGAGCTGGTTTCATTTAGCAAGAGCTGGAGGGTGTGTTTTTAATTGACAGAATGCCAAGGGAACATGATTTCTGGTACTTCCCCAGGGATAAAATTTCTTTTTAGAATTCTGGTGGAGAGGTAAGGGCATTTCTGAGTGCTCTCCTCTGTAAAGCAAGCCAGATCTTGGAATGGTCAAGATCTCAGCCCTCTCCCACACACTGAAGAGGCTGACAAACATTTATCTGGCTGTCTGTGAGCTTCATTATAATGACTGAGGCTTGTAGCTCTTCAAACCTCCTAGAGATGTAAACAGTAACCCACTCCAAGGAAGAGAGCAACAGAACTGTGTTGAAACTTGCTGTAAGGGAGTTCCCCCTGCCAACACCCTAACACGGTTGCCTTTGTGACTGCCAAAGCCTGCCTACACATTTTTATCACTTGAGAGGAAGCTTCTGCTTCTCTGTTAATGTACTCTAGATATGTTCCAGAAAGAAGACACATTGATTTTTCAGACAGCTCTCAATTATACACATGAATGGAGGAGATGTCAATGACATGGAAGATGGAAAAAACACTTACCCCACATCTTGACCCATGTGGCACAAACACAGTCCTACTTGGGAACTAATGAGTAGTGATAACTTTCTTTAGCAGTGCATTGGCCCTGATGAGAGCAGGGCGTCCATTCTAGACAACATTAGCTTTAATCCTTGAAGGGCTACACACACCACATGTTGTGAAAAGGATATAAAATTATGTCTGCATTGTTTTATTTACACACACAAAAAAAAGGATCAATATATTCTTCTTGGTCTTTCATGCCTTCTGTGCACTGATAGGATTTTGCCTCTACTCTATAGGGCGCTATGAGAAATGAATGCCATTCATGTCTTCAGGAAAGCCCCTTAGCAAGGTTGAGATCTCTAAGAATCCTTACAACTTTTACAAACTCTTTGTGATTGAGCGCACTGTGTCACAGCAAGAGCACTATGCTTTTTGGCCTTGTCTATTTGGCATTTTGCATTTTGGGTCTTCTTTTTTCTTTTTAATTCTTGTTTTTAAACATCACACAAATAATTTCAACTTTTCTATAGGTTTAAATTTTTCAAGTTAAAAACTTTGAGGAAAATGACACAATACAAATTAGTTGTAAACACTTTGACATATATAGTAGAAAGTTAAGATTCCCTATATAGTTTGTAATACTACTCCCCTCCCCAGAGATAAACCACAGTTAACAGTTTGCTATGCATCTTTCTAGGTTAATTTCTTTGCATTTACTAACATACAAACATGTATAATTTGGGGGATCTATTTTAAAAAACATAAATTGGCATTATGTTAATATAACATAGTGGCTTTTATAAAAATATATCCTGGACAACTTTCTCTAACTAGGACCACATCATTGTTTATCAATAGCTGCATGGTGTTCTACAGTACAGATGTACCAAGTTTATTTAACCGTTCTTCTAGTGATGAATGTTTATGTTGTTTCTAATTTGTGTTTCTCTACAGAACCCAACTCTCCCAGCACTGAACTGTTCTGTTGAAAATACCCATCCAACAGTTTCTTACTATGCTCATCCCCAAGTGGCATCCTACAATACCTACTACCATAGCCCTCCTCACCTGCCACCATATTCTGCTTATGACTTTCAGGTATGTTTTGAGAGAAAAAAAGCTATTACCCTTGCTTTTACTCATGCTCTCTTGTTCTCTCCCTACATTCAATTATTGGAACCTTTCTACAGTCTGCATATATATGAGGTAACCAGGCACCTCCCTGATGGCCAGCGGCCTATGGGTGCTAGCTTAAGGACCATGTAGGCAGGAAATGATGGCAGAAATGGGAGGGTAGAAACTGGCCAAGAGAATAAACAGAGAGATGGAAGAAAAAGGGAGAGAGGAAGGTAAGATCAAGATATCCCAAATTGCCTTGAACTACAGCAAGGAGAAGATAAGTTGGTTGGGAAATGGTAGCTACCATGGACCCCTGTCCAACAGTGGCTTTTTCCATTCCTCTGATATGGGGAGAGGCCTATTCCTGCTCCTTAACACAAGAGCATTCTGAGCCGTACAAGGGTTTGAATCAAACCTGTAATGAGGAAGAAGTCCCATTCTTTTTCTCCAGGCTTCCTAACTAGGACTACACAGAGAAATACACAGGGTATTTTTATAATACCCCTCCCCCTTTTGCCCTAATATCACATAGATCGGAAATAGTACTACCAAATTTGCACTTTCCCTTTTTCCTTTTGAAATGTGACTACTAGTAGGAAAGCAGAAGCAAAAAAGGTACTTAATTTTAAAAAATTCATTGTATGTAGAACACTGAACTAGACACTTTGGACAAACAAGGGACATAGTCCTTCAGGTCTGTATAATGATTATAAACCCTTGACCACAGAAGAGCAAGGTTACACTAAAATCTAGTTAATTCAGCTGGGCGGAGTGGCTCACGTCTGTAATCCCAGCACTTTGGGAGGCCGAGGTGGACAGATCACAAGGTCAGGAGTTCGAGACCAGCCTGACCACCATGGTGAAACTCCGTCTCTACTAAAAATAAAAAAATTAGCCAAGCATGGTGGTGCATACCCGTAGTCCCAGCTACTCAGGAGGCTGAGGCAGGAGAATCCCTTGAGCCCAGGAGGCAGAGGTTGCAGTGAGCTGAGATTGTGCCACTGCACTCCAGCCTGGGCAACAGAGCAAGGCTCCGTCTCAAATATATGTGTGTGTATATATGTATGTATATTTATATATATGTATATATATGTATATTTATTTATATGTGTGTGTGTGTATATATAAATATATATATATATATATATATATATATATATATATATAGAGAGAGAGAGAGAGAGAGAGAGAGAGAGAGAGAGAGTTAACTCAAATTTTAGAGACCAAAGGAAATACCTTTTAAGGAAGGGAAACGCATAATAAATTTATTGATCAAGAGCCCATGAATGTTCCATGGGGACATAAAAGTATGATTGTCTGGGGTACTTCCAATTAACCAGCCAGTTTGGCAATACAAAGCCCTTGGGCAACCTAATTCCAACTTCAGTTTGACAAAATAATTGAAACTTAAAAATCTGGTTAGGTTGAATAACACGTTGTGTTTGGTTTAGATGCCATTTGGAGAGGTCTGTGGCTCTATAATGCAACAATAATACATGATAGTGTGAACATAGACTTGTTCACCTGTATAAAATATAGCACTAGTTCAAAAAGGTATCCATTAACCCATTTATGCCAGAGGTTGCAAAATTATTTTTGTGAAAAATCAGACATTGATGATGACCTTGAACAAGTGGATACAAGTAACTCCCACAAGCTTAGCATTCCAATAATGGAACACTAGGCATAAATGGATTAAAGCTTAGAAAATATAATGATAGAATTAGTTCTAAAGCCTACTATGTAATATGCAATAATATGTAATAATAATACATATAATGCTATATGTATTATTATTGCATTATAGAGCCACAGACCTCTCCGAATGGTATCTAAACCAAACATGACATTTTATTCAACTTAATCAGATTTTTAAGTGTAACAGGTAGATAACTTAGGTAACTTTTTACCCAAATAGGTGGTATAGACTGGAAAATACAAATATGTTCACGAAGAGCATAGATAATTTCAATAGTGACTGAGGCAACAAGGAATTCTTTAAGAGAATGCAGGGATGTTGAAGATAACACAAGGAGGGTCATCATTCTCTTGGGGTCCCTGTAATAAAAAGTCATCCTGAAATAGAGGAGCCACACATGAGTCTAGCCCAAGAGACTTCCTCTACTTTTACATCAAAGTAAATTACATTGATTTCAGGAATTTGCACTTTATAATGAACCCTTTAAGTAGGGACAATAATATATCTGGTGATGGTTACCACTAACTCTAAGGTTGGAAACTTCTCACTTGGGTATGGAGCCATCATTCCTCATTCAAATCCTACTCCAGAAATGAAAGCAAGATAGACAATTCCAACAGTGACTTGGGTTGTTGGTTTCAGTTCAATATTTACTCTGTGTTCCACATGCCACGCATTGAGCTAGGAGCTATGGAAATAGAAATTAAATGAGATAGTCCCTGCATTAGTCTAGGGACTTGGGGGTGGGGGGTCGGGGGACAACAGTGGGGACAAAAAACTGAAGAAACTGTTACTCAGAGTGCTATGGAAACAGTATACCTAACCCAGAGAAGGGATCCAGATTTAGCCACTTAGTCCAAACCTATACTATGGGCTTATAGCAGGGAATTCAGGGATTGTAGAAGTCTCTACTTTTTAATAACAGCTACTATTCACTGAGTACTTACTATGTACTAAGCATTGTGCTAACTGCTTTACGTGTATCGTCATTCAATTATTTACTTCTTTGAGAAAACTACTCTTGTAATTGCCATTTTTAAGATAAGATGACTGAATCATGGAGAGATTAAGTGACTTCACCAAAGTTACAGAGGCAGTAAGTGAAAGAGCAAGGATTTATATCTAGGGCTGTCTGATTCCAGAAATTGGGTTGGGGGGTTTTTGAAGTTGTGAATCTGAGTGGAACATAAATCTTTTCCCCAGTTAATTTTGGGATATTTATACTTTCTACTGGTTTAAATTGTGGGCTTCATACTCATGGTCCTCAGAAAGGGTCTCTTTACTCTTTTTTAATTAGATTATTAAATTGATCCCCACTAAACAAGGATTCCCTTCCTTCATGCATTCCCCAGGGGGGAATTCAGGGGCTGCTTGGACACTTTTTATATGTCTGTCTCCCAGTTCTTTCCCTAGGCTCAGGTCTTCAGTATTTCCTGTTTTAAGACTTTATAATTGTATAGCATAGGTCTTAAGAGGGTAAGATTTTAAGTGATTTCTCTGTAGAACTTAAATGGTTTCATTTTAGTATTTTAGTTGAGCTTTCTTTTGCTCACCAAGTTTCATTCCGTTATGGTTTCATAGGCAAAAATAACAATCTTTACACAAGAAGGTCAGCCGGGTGCGGTGGCTCACACCTGTAATCCCAGCACTTTGGGAGGCTGAGGCAGGTGGATCACCTGAGGTTGGGAGTTGGAGATCAGCCTGACCAACATAGAGAAACCCCATCTCTACTAAAAATACAAAATTAGCTGGGCGTGGTGGCTTATGCCTGTAATCCCAGCTACTCAGGAGGCTGAGGCAGGAGAATCAATTTTGAACCCAGGAGGTGGAGGTTGCAGTGAGCCAAGATTGCACCATTGCACTCCTGGGCAACAAGAGCGAAGCTCCATCTCAAAAAAAAAAAAAAAAAAAAAAAAAAAAAGAGGCCAAGAAACATCTGCTTATATTCCCAGATAAATAAAAAGCAGTCAGCAAATGCACTCCAGATCTGACAATAAAACTGCCAGAGAAGTACAGACACACCTCCAAAAGGCCAGAGCTTCCTCATGCTCTTCTGACTGTAAAATGACCTAAGTTACAACCAGAAAATGGACCTTTCTAGACTTTCTTCTGAACGATTTCCCATTTTGGTTAGTTCCAAGTAGGACTACTTCTGTGACTTTGGGTTTGGTTATTTCAACTTCCTTTTATGACCCTGAGGCTAATAGAGGGATGAGGAAAAAATACTTACAATGTTTTGTTGTAACACCTCAAAGTCATACCCTTATTGGGTAGCTGTCCAATAAGGAAGCCTGGGAACACTTCTTGTGGTCAGACATGAGCAAGGATTTGAGTCTGGTCAGTTGGCCCTGAGGAAGTTTTGAGTGCTGAGCTTAGAGAAACTGGATTCTTTCAAGCACTGGATTCCAGGGTATTCTTGCTTCTCAGGAACAACCCATACTCCAAAGCAGGAAGCTGAGACTATCTGTGTCTCCTTCCTTATCTATCCAACACTCATTTCTCGTGTCCTTTGCGCTGTTTCCCACTACCCCTTCAGCTTTAGCCAAGTAGTCCAAAATCTGTAGCGTACAACACATCAGTTTCTACTGCTGGAAAATTAAACCCAGCTTTTTATAAACCCCTCAAGGTTCCTAGCCATACTTCCCAGTCTGGCATACTGGGCCAGTCCCCCTACTTTAATCATAGAATGGTCCCTTTCCCCACAATTTGGTGACCTGCCAAGTTTAGGCTTAAAAGAAAAGTCTCAACCTACGCAATTCAAAAGTGCCTCTGTTTATCCTATTTATTAAATCACAAGGGTACACTAGGTTTCACCCTAGCCACTCAAAGTTACTCATTATAAATTGGGCCAATTTGATACAAGGATTGCTTTAACCTTGGGGGAGGGCAATTGATAGCACAGGTTGCTGAGAGCCTTACAAGGCTGTCGTTGCTGTCACTCACCTTTTTCTTCCCCTACCCTCTGCTGTCAGGTGTTTCCTTTCTTCCCCTCTTTTCCCTTGTTCCTGATTCACCCCTATTTTTCCTCTTTCTTTTTCCCACTCTTCTCTCCATCTCCCCAGCCTTTGTTTCTGAGGGCAGAACAGAGAAATGCACAGTACCAACAGATGCTGGGTTTTACCCTTGGGTCACAGTGTCTTTAACTAGTAATTATCACCAGCCAGTTTCAGGGCTCTTTGTGGAGTCACTGTCCCACAAGACTCCTGAAGAGAGAAGCATGCCCTGGCAGAAATGCACATTGATCTTGAAGAGTGTAGGTCAGCCATCAAGCAGGCAGGAGGCAGGCTGAGGTGGAAGAGGAAAGCCGCCTGTGTACCTGAAAGGGTGGTGCTCCTCTTTGAGCATCATCAGCCTGTTGGCCACCCCAGCCTCTTAGCAGCAGCTCAGGAAGCTGGAGCTGACTAGGCCCGGCAGTAGGCTATTTAGATGCTCTTCATGCTTGGTGGTACGCAAGGATTCAAAGCTCTGTTCTCCTGAGCTGCCCACAGCATTATTAAAGTCACACGCTCAGGCAGGAACCAGAATACACCAGGCCAACTCCCCAGCTGTGACAAAGCCAAATCTTTCCCAAGGTGCCTGCCTGTTGCTAGGAAACTATGCACTGGTACTGTGGGCCTTTTCCCCCACAAAACCCCAAGGATGTGTGGACTGCAGCCAGCTAGCTCCCTAGCTCTGCCAGGAACCCTTCAATTTTATCCTAAAGACTCCCAGCATCCTCAAAGGGAAGTGAGAATCAGGCCCCCCTCCCCCAATACTTCCCAAACACAAAACTGAGAAGTGAAAACCCAAGGGCCGTTGTACCACCCCCTTTTATTATCAAAGTGTACAACTGCCACCCACAGCAGCTGCTGCCCACAGAAGCCTTTTAATGCCTCTCAGGACAGAACTGCCTTTAGCTTCACGGCAGGAAACTTGCCTCTCCCTTCTGTGGCTGGGAACACCTAAAACTGGCCTACTGGCTCTCATGTCATCTCTGTAGCGGGATTTACAGAGGCAGTGAGTGCCACATGCCCAGGCACAGAAATTCTTTGCCCTGGTGGGTTTTTTTCCTGCTCTCTGGTTAAGAGGAGAGCGTTCTTAGTTGAGGAAAGCAACAGAACAGGAGGGAGAGAGAGGACGAGGAAGGGGGAGTTTGAAGGGTGCAAGATGGAAAATCAGGAAATTACTATACTGATGTTTTAACAAAGGGTATCATCGTGGAGGGAGGAGAAAATTGAGTGTTTGGGAAGGAATCTAGATTGTCTCAAGTCCACTGCCTCAGGTTGTTTTGCCTTTAAGGGCTCTCCAGTTTCTATGACCCTGCCATTTCTTCACTCAGAGTGAAATAATGGATGGGATTCGGGAGGCAGCGTATGATGGAAACTATCATCTCTTCTCAGTCTTATGTGATAAGGAAGAGATTATTTGTGTCTCAAGCAAGGCTTAGAAATCTCAACATAGATTTTATTTATTTATTTTATTCGACACGGAGTGTCATTCTGTCACCCAAGCTGGAGTGCAGTGGCGTAATCTTGGCTCACTGCAACTTCTGCCTCCCAGATTCAAGGGATTCTCATGCTTCAGCCTCCGGAGTAGCCAGGATTACAGGCTACCACCACCATGCCCAGCTTAGTTTTGTATTTTTAGTAGAAACAGGGTTTTGCCGTGTTGGCCAGGTTGGTCTCGAACTCCTGACCTCAGGTGATCCACCCACCTCGGTCTCCCAAAGTGCTAGGATTACAGGTGTGAGTCACCACACCCAGCCTAGATTTTATTTTTTAAAAACATGCCAAGTTCATCTTATATGCTCCTGAAGTTGTATTCACTCATTCAAGATTTATTGAGCACCTACTACTCGGCAAATACTGTTCCGAGCTCTGGAGGATATAGCAATGAACACAGCAGGCCAACTCTCCTTCAGCAAGGAAATCACTAGGGTCAAGGATATTCATGGGCCAGGGAGAGAAGGGGGCAAATGACTCCTAACATGCCAATTCACTGGGTGTTTTAAAAAATTCATTTCCATTCCTTTCCCAAAGACTAATAACCTTTCCCAAAGTCAGACAACACAAAGTAAAATTGAATATTCAGTGTCTCTGCAACCTGGCATATTACTCCTCATTCTCACCTCCATGCCTTTGTAACTCTTTGCTCTCCAACCTACTCTGCACTTGGGGATGAGGGGGCAGCAGTTAAGGTGGAATAGAAAATGTTGGACTTGGAGTCAGAAGACTCCAGATCCAAGCAAGCTATTTAACCTCTCTGATCTTTGTTTCTTGTCTACCAGAGGGGCTCCTGACCACTGCACTACCTCTCTGTGATATACTCTTTTAGCAAAGGCTTTCCCAGAGATCAATGGCTTAGCCTCATTTAATGTTCTCAAGGCCAAGATTACCTTTTTGAAGACTAGTTGGGATGCTGTTGCCATAGCTCAAGGGAGAGGTATTGGACGCTTGAGTTATAAATGTAGAAAAGGGAGTGATTGATTCAAGGGGCAACACAGAAGTAGAAGCAACAGGATTTGGTAATTGATTGCATGCGGGCTGCAAGGGATCTCGGAGGAGGATTCCATATTTCTGCAGGTGGCTTGAGCCTGAGTGGCTGAGAGAACCACCTGTTCCATGCTTATTAATTCTGAGGTTTAGGAACTCTCTGTTCTTCCAAACAGGAAAAAAAAATCTTTGGCCCATGTTCATTTTTAAATAGTAATAACTGTTCGGAGAATTGCAAACTCACTGCCTAAACTGATGTTTTCTTTTTATCACACAGCATTCCGGTGTGTTTCCATCCTCCCCTCCCTCTGGACTTTCTGATGAGCCCCAGTCTGCCTCTCCCTCACCCAGCTACATGTGGTCCTCAAGTGCACCGCCCCGTTACTCTCCACCCTACTATCCGCCTTTTGAAAAGCCACCACCGTACAGTCCCTAAAGAGTAATGCCTGCTGGCTATTGAGATTACCGTGGCTTTTTTATTTCTGCTTCAGTGGAAGTGTGTAGGGTACAAAATTTAAAGTGTGACTCTTACGCATAAAGTTTTACAGTGGCCTGCCAGGCTAGGGAAAGATAGGGATGAAGCTTATTCGTTATTAGTGCAGAGCAGGGGTGGCTAGGCTGAACCCAGCACTTCCAAGAAAGGCAGCTCGCACTCTCTTAGCAAGGCTGGGGAGCCAGCCCAGCAAGACGCTTATCGTGTTTGGACCTGCATTACCCTATTCTCCACCTCTGTATTCAGCAGAAGCGTGGTTGCCATCTGTTTCACTTAATGTAAAAGAGTGTTGTCCTCGGGCCCTTGGCAGATTGCCACCCCAGCACTGAGGTTGAAGCACCTGGCTTATAGGCCCTATCTTTCCCTACCACTAAAGTCAGTCCCTAAGGAAAATTTCCCAGCTGATGGGGCTACACAGTAGTTCCAATAGAGTTTTGGCTAGGATTTTGTGTCTGGATGTTGAAAAAGGCTGCCGACATCCCTTACCCCTTTCTTCTCTGTGAGTATGGTAAAAATGGCTGTTGTGAACACTCAGCTCAGCTTTTGTTAGTGGTAACTCGTAAAAGGAAAAGTGCAATATTTCTGCATCTTGAGTAGTGGGGAACAGTGTGTACTGTTATGGAAGCACTGAAATACAGAGCAACATGTGAGATGTTTTAAGTAGATCACTTAGGAGACAGTGGTTCTACTACATGTTGCATTATTACAAAATACATTTGCTACAGGAGATAGAAATCTTACGGTTTTAATTCAGAGTTTAAAAATGCCATAGATTAGGCTCTCGGGTCGTGATATAAATTGTTACTAATCTTTGTGACTATTTAATCTTCAAATATTGTGCTTCAACCCCAGCAAGCCGCACGTATCCTGCACCCCACCCCAAAAGATTCATCTGTATTTTAATGCCACTGCTCTTATTGGTCCTTTTTTGTGTTGAGACCAGTCATGACAGCATTCAAGATTATGAAAGTGTTACAATGCTGCTTCAAGTCTGCAAAACCTCAAACATAGCCCACCTGACAAATACTTAAGTGTTATGGTAGATTTAAAATCCATCTGGCACACCGTGGTACGTATTTGTACAGTTCTTTTAATTATACATAGCTTTACACCATCAACTTGATGAGTTTAAAACACTTTGCACCCATGGCTTCACTTCAAAATGAACACCTTCATTGTGATCTTATATTAACCTGAAAACTGACTGATTTCAAGGAAGACCCATAATCCTACACTTTACAACGTAAACATATAGGGGCTATAGGAAGGTACCTAATTAGACAGTTCTGCAAACACAGAACAGACACTGGAAAATTTTCCAGCCAATTTTGCTACCTCCCAACTTGATGGATTAGAGGTAGCAGACAAATGCTGGTGCTCCCATCTACCTTGTAGACACCCAGCCATCAAGAATCAAGGCACAAGAAGTGCATTTTCTCATTACTAACAGTAAATGTTTGCAAGATATCCAGTTTAACTTTTAGAATCATGAATATTGTCTTACCCAGGTTTTGAATCTGAAAAACTATAATCCTTTTGTGTTATACAAAATTACTATGATTTTTTTACAGTTCTGAGCATATTAAAATTCTATTGGATTTCAAAAAGAGACTAATACCCAATTGACTTGCTAAACAAATATTAACTTGTGATACTCAATTTTTTGGCCATTTACACTTGACCGTTTGCTTTAGTGAATGTGCATATTTAATTTTTTAAAGCACCATTCCACAGTATATCCTACATTTATCACATTTCTTAAAGTGTTAAGATTCTATGGCTCATTTCTATATATTTTTCTTACTTTACAAAATAATCTGAAACAGTATACATTTTGTAACACTTATTTTGAGCAGCTTATTTTATTACATTGAATTATATAAAGTGCATGTTACCTTAGAAAAATTGAGACTTGCTGCTTTACTGTTTTGCAAAACATTTGCTGTAATGAAGGGATTTGTATTTCCAATATGTATCTTGACTGCGTTTTGTAATATTTACTGCTTTATTCCTAATTCTGCTTTAAAGTATTGAACTGGGCATGAAACATTAAAATATTAATCCAGAACCTGTATAAACTGGATGTTGCTTAAAATCTGTATCACTGCCATGTTGGAAACTCAGATTGCTTTTGTGATGTTTCAAATGAATAAAACTATTCTCCTTATCCACTTGTGTCAAGGTAGCTACAAAAGTACAGCAAATGCTCTAAAGCAACTGACGGCAGCTACTCACTTTAGGGTTCTATTAGGGTTCACGATAAAAGGGGACATGATTAACCAACATGTAAAACCGAATGGGAAATTTTGCCATGCTGTCATCAGAAATACAGCTCCAGTCTCCTGCTATAAAAATTGAAAAACAATATAAAAACCTATATAATTTCTGAAAAACAATCTTGTAAAACACGCACTCAAACATGAGAATTAAATCATTTTATTTTTGCCATAAGAAGCTCTAAGAACTAATTATCAGGCCATGGTTAATGAAAAGTAGAACTTAAAGTCATGACAGGGAAGATTGTACAAGTATGAACAATACAGTACTGGGAGAAACGAACAAGGTCTCATAAGGTTGACCAGCTAGGAAGCCAGTGCTGTTGAGCTAGCGTTTAATTCTTTAGAATATGCATGCCTTGACAATACAAAATACCTTGATCAATGTTTACCATTTTTTAAATCTTTTTGGTACAATGGGGAAAAATGTGGCATTATTTCTTCATAGTGGTTGTGTGTGGGGGATCATTACCACCAAAATCACAATCATCATTTAAAGTATATTTTAAAGGTAGTCTTGCAAGATTGTTACGGCATTTTAAAATCTCTGTAGTTTGAGCATTTTCATTTTGTCATTTCTTTGAACAAATTACTGTTTCAAATAGTTCCTATCCAGAATATTTACAGGTAATTTAGCCTAGGAGTAAATCTGAAGCTAACTTCAAAGAACAAAAGGAAGTTCAATAGCCACAGAGCTAAGTCTAAGTTAGAAAAACCACATGGTAATTTTAAACAGCATCTTGCTACAGATTTCCAATCCAATAAATACCACAATTGAAGGATTTTTGCCCCAAATAAGTATTTCACATAACTCTGAACTTTGGATATGGAAACTTACAGAAAAACTGAAGACCCTGAGACACATGCAAGTAAGAGTCTTCTGGCAAAAATACAATTTAATATTCCAGTTTCTCTCCTCCCAAAAAACTCCAGAAGATACCTTTAGTAGGCACAGAATTTAAATGTCATATTCAGAATTTACAGAGCACAGCAGCAGCAAATAATTACATCCCTATTATTCAGAATGGATAGTTTTCCATTATAGAATTAGTTCCTGGTTTGTCATAATAGACTTGTAGAAACTGCCAAGTTTTATTATGACAAACTAACTGACCTAGCAGTTGAGTCTGAAAGATCTGGAAGCTCTGCTGGCATCAGTATCATTCACATTGGTAATTATGTCTAACTGGTGAAATAGCATTAATGAAACTCAAATTTCCACTGAGAACATTTCAGAGCGCACACTATAGTCAAAGAGTAATGTTATCAATATCTACACAGAAAAGAAACAGATATGGTGATTCCAGAGATCACAGAGTCTTAAGTTATAAGGTAATTTCAAATATCCCAAGGGTTAGTTTACAAAATGGTTTGAAGGTCTAGACTTACAGAACAGAAAACAGGTAAATGCACATCACTCTACCCCTTGGCAAGCAAAGGATTTTTCTTGCATTATTGCATGTACTGATGCCTGATATCCTCAGCTACCATCTTAAGAAACACTGAAACCATTACCTTGAAATCCAGCTTGCCGTAAGAACAATGTATACATGAGAAATTATGATTAAAGCTTTAAGTTCAAAGTCAAGAAATAGACTATTTTTTAAAATACATGGTAAGGAGAAAGAAAATATCTATGTTGAACTAAGAAATACTTAAGCAAGGTTACAAATGACTAATAACTATGCACAACAATCTTTTCCAGAATCAATTTTTTCCTTTGCAAAAAAAAAAAAATCATTTACAGATGTTCAACAAGTTAATTCTGTTATAAATGCTAGGCTATATATATGTTCCAACCTGCTGCCTTTTAATACTAGCACAGTTTAGTACTAGCACTTCAGTAAGTGTTAACTTGATTTTCTGAGTGTTTAAATATGTGTCATTTTAAAAAGAAGAAAAGTGGTATTTATTGTTGTCAAGACAAATGGGAACTGACAAGCCTATATAACATTCCTTATGTAGTTTTCCGATTGCTATAATATTGCAGCAATTTGCAGATGGAATAAAACTTACTTTAGAAGGGGTAAAAACCTAAGAGATCTTGCTGAAAGGAAAATACTAGATCACTGATTCAACTATTTCAAATAAAGACTTCCTATGGGAGGGTCTAAGTAATATGAACATTTAAAAATATATGGCAGTAGCCTCCCACCCAAAATATATAAAAGTCTCACCTATGAAATCTATCATTTGCAAGGATTTATACATAAAGATTCATTTGGTGGCTTTCAGATTCAAAATTTGAAAACTTTCATGGGAATGTTTTTAACCATAAGAAGCAAAAAGGAAATCTTCATTCCATTCTCTATCATGTGGTAGTCACAGAATTAAAAATATGTGCAACAGAACTTTTCATCTCCTCCTGTCTGCATTACAGAGATTTGTTTTTTTATTAGTTTTTTGCCCCCAGAGACCACATTGCAAAGGTATAAAGTGGTCTAGCCACCAAAGTCTTTTACAGACTATGGCAATAAAAGCAAGGATTAATTCTAATTAGCTAAATCTAATTGGTTCTTTAGAGGAGAGACTTTTCTGCATGGCTATTTTCATGGAGGGAGGGTGGCAGGAGGTTGCTGTCCACTTGGGACTAGCAGAATACACGACCCAAGTAGAGACTTATTCTGACATTTTCCAGAACAACTCTAAAACTTCTTATTTACTCTTTATGCCATATACAAGACAAAACACACATTTATTGTCTCAATGTTAAGAAAACTGAGAATTCAGCAGTAAAGTGCTAACATGGAAGGGGAAAAAGTTGTAAGATGTCCTAGGGTATGCTAATAACTCCAGTTATTTTCAAAGAACATTCAGACTGCTTCAAATTCTATTCAGAAAACTATCTCTCCAAGCTTTTTATTTTTGCCTCTTTTAAATGAGCTGAAAGCTAAACAGATACTTAGGGAAGCGGGGGGTCTCACCTCTACTCAGAACTTTCAGAAAAACTTGCTTCTAAAAATTATCAACAAATAATTCCACTACACTTCCTTCAGATAATGCGGCAGATCAAATTTACTTGTTCGCACCTTAATTTGTTTTACAGATCTTCTGAAACCCCTGCCCCATCATCCAAAACAACACTTTCTAGTATTTCAAAGGCATTTAGTAAGATTCTGGGATTATAAATTCAAACTCAGTACTGCCATCTGTTACATTCTGTTTAAAAATGGAATCATTTTCCTGCTGAATAAAAATATCTTCCCAGGTCATTGGCTTGTTCTGAGTAGATGTGGTGGTCCCTACTGGAGGTTCTTTTCCAGTGTCAACCTTATACCCAATGCCATCATCCTTCATTGCAGGCATAGTGCTTGATCTATCAGAGAGATATGCATATTGTCTGATCTGTAAAGACCTGCATGGATGTAAACGATAAAGCTTCGAGTCCCCAGAAGGATCTTGACTATGAACTGACTTTATATGTGAAGACATAAATTGATAGTTGATGAAAGATTTGCCACAGGCCAAACACTGATACCTTCGCTCCCCTGTGTGATGAATTTCATGCTTTGTGCGATATTCTGCAAGAGGAAATACCTTCTCACAGTAACGGCACGGATACTTCTTCTCCCAAGAATGAATGTTAAAATGTCTCCGCAAGCTTGTCAGACAGACATATGACCTTTTGCACACAATACAGATATAATAGACCCTTCCATCTACTATTAACTCATAGTGATCATCATGTTTTACTTTCATACGTTTGTTTGCCATCTCGCTGCCAGACGTTTTTGGTATTTCATTCTCAAGTCTGGCCTCCCCTTCATCAGGGTCATCTTTGACAGGGATCACTATGTCATAAGTATCTTCACCGATATTTGCATAAACCTTGCAACCAGTCGATAAGCCTTCAATTTCAGTAGCTGTATCTAAAGTAATGATCTTCTGACCCTCCATTAGATGTTTTGATCCTAAGCCTGGATCATTAGTATTTCTAGTAATTATATCTGAAATTTTTAAGGAATTGGAAAGTGGTTCTTGAAGAAGTGTAGGAATCTGCATCTTCTGTATTAATGATCCATCAAAACTGGTATTTTGGGAGGTATCAGCCTGTGGGACCAAAGATGTATTACTGACGGCCGAGTCAGGACTGGAGCTAATAGTGTCATCATCATCATCTATAATTTCCTCCTCCTCCTCTTCAGTGGCCTTGTTTCCTGTTAAAATAGCACTGTTTGGTGTCGGCTGATTCTGCACAAGTAAATTGATTGAAGAGGGCATATGATTTGGAAGTGAAGAACTGACATTTGGCGGTGTAGAAAGTGGTGTCTGATTTAACAAAATAATGTTGGGAGTCAGATGTGTTGGAGCTGAAGATACCAACAATTTTTCACTTCCTTGCGTTTGGCTCAGAGTTGCCTGATTCACAGGAGTAGGAAGTTTCTGAGTAGGTGTGATATTTGTTAAAGGGGGAGAGTTATTGCTAGCACTAGGTGCAACATCTGAAATAGCAACAGGGCCTGGGTTAGATTGGGCCTGTGCCACTGTGTTATTATTTGGCAAAGTCTCCTTTGTGGGCAGAATCTCGGAGCAAAAAATGACATCATCATCATCATCATCAGAATCGGTAACAATGATCTTTTTCATTTCATAATCTTCGGCAGATAACGAAAAAGACTCTGTGATAATAGGCATTATAGTAGCCCCATTATCTTGGGCTTCATCTTTTGTTTTTTGTATTACAAGGTTCTTTTCACCAGAATCAGGAGGTAAGGGTTCAGTATTACCATCCTGAGCTGTACCTGAGATGCTTTTAACCTGTGACAATGGGACACCAAGCTCTGCTATAAATTTCACTCCTAATAACTGCCCTGACTTAATTAGCTCATCAAGTAAATCTGATCTAACACGAACAATTTTAGAACTATAGATATAATTGAGAATTTCAGCAAAGATCTCTGCTCTTATAAAGCTCAGTTCAACAACTTGCCCGGCAACGGAGAAGAGCTGATGGAAGTAGGTACTAGAAGCCGAAAGAATATTCTTGTGGGCCCGGAATTTTCGGTCTTCCACAATAACAGTCACATCACAGAAGAGTCCATGGCCACGTTGCTCATTCAAGGAGTTCAGCAGACTGCCAGAGTACTGAATGTCTGTAGCAGAAATCAGTTTTCTACTCTCCATGCCTTTAAGAGAATGAGAAGAGAGGATGGGAGATGATTAGAGAGAAAAAAACTAAAGTACTTATCATTTAGAATCTAAGCGGCAGCATCATTAAATAGTTTATTCAAGTTTTAATCAGTTTGGCATTTTTTTTTTTTTTTTGGCTTTTACAGAAATTGTTCATACAGGCTAGCTTTTGGAACAAGTGTCAAATCCCATTACTTCCTCCTGAGAAGAGCTGAGCAAGTTTTACACCATTATACAGATTTGAAGAGTAATCTCCATAGCCACCTTCTTTTGAATCTTAGATACATGTATCTCCACTAAGTGATTTTTAAAGATTAGAATTAATTTTCTTAGTCCCAGTTTTGGGTTTTCTCTCCAAGAAGAGGTAAGAGTTGATTTTTAACTGTCAAAATTAAGAAAAATCATCATGAATGCACAGAAGTTATTTCATCTGTAAATGATTTAAATGTCAGAAAAGCTTGGTGCGTGCAATACTGAGTCTGAAATACATACTCTTATTATTAACTAATCTTTAAGAATATATGCAGAATCTACACCCTGGAGCCAATGACATTTGTAAACATTGACAATTATTACCTCCCAACGTCCCATTATTTTTCTGTTATTTACATTGGGGTGCCTCATCTTGACAAACTATTAAATGTCTTTCTTATGCTTTCCTCTTTCTTCATTCCCTTGTCCCTTCCCCTCATCTCTCCATGTTTACAATTTCCAGAGGTGGAATGTTAAACAGTGCCAAGTGAAGTCAACAGACACTATCATGAAAAAATATGACAAAGGAAAAGGAAAGTTTACCATTTCTAAATACCCACTTCAAATAAAACATGAAACACTTCATTTTGTTGGTAAATAATTATGTGCCTTGGTATGAGAACTTTTTCACAACAAATGAGTTAGTGAAAATGTAAACATTAACTTATTGGAATAGATTACTCTAGAAGGGGGGATATCTTAGTAGATTGCATTGTTGTGTGACACTAGCAAAACACCATTTTTTGCACTTTGCAGAAGATATTTCCAGGAACAAAGATGCCCAAGTTTAGGGGGAAAAAACTCCTATATTAAAATATATATAATATCCATCCATATTATATATGGATATATTTTAATATATGGATATATTAACAATTAGTTGACAAGTACCTTTAGTGAAGAAATATTTTTATTAATATCCTCTCCCTTTGAAGTTACCAAAAGGGTATCGATGTCACAATGCTAAAGTTATATACACGTGGAGGGCAGTTCTGTCTCAAATATCTTCTAAATTTTTCAAAATGATACCTTAAGAACAAACAGCAGGCAAAAAGTCTAAAAATCAAAGATTTAAAACATTATCTATTTGAAGGTGTTGCATGTTAACAGTCCCAAGGAATTCCAGGTTACCACAGAGGCATTTATCGTCAGAAAGGGTGACCTTTGGACAGTTTGCCAAAAACCAGGGTTTCTAAAATACGGGCATTTCGACACAAGTAAATTTAAAGTGGAAAGACAGGTTTTCTGAAAACGGCACACAATTTTTGTCGTTTGCACACGGGGTCTTCCAATATGGGAATGCGTCAAACGTACGTGTCCAAGTGACACTGGGACTCGGTTTCATTTCGTTTATGTGTCCCCCTCCTCTTCGTCAGGGTGGGCCCAGGACAGCACAAGTCGGTCTGAACCCACCCTGAAGATCTGAGATTTGACTGTGGAAAGGCCACTGTACATCACTGTGAAACAAACCCTTGATCGAGGGCAGGTTCTGAGGCTGGTGACGGTGGAAAGAGATAAAAGCCATCCGCGAGGGAGTGAAACAAACCGACACGCGGCTCCCTGCGGCAGCTGAACCTCATCTCCCTTCCTCCACCTCCCTCTTCCCCGTATGGACCCTGCCAGCTGCAACCGAGGTTTTAACCTCAATTCACGTGCAAAGCAAGCTTCTTGCAAATACAGAGGGAGGTACAAACAGCAGAGTGAGTGAGAGAGGAATACGGGGTACCAGGGAAAGTAGAAGGTGGCAAACGGCAGGGTGGGGTGTTGAAGGGGGAGATGAGGCGAAGCAGGCGGCATTGTTGTGCCCTGGGAAGGGGACGGAAAGGGAGGATGGGCCCGGCAGAAAAGCTCTAAATCAAAGTAGGGGTAGGCGGAGTAAAAGACGCACAAAAAAGCAGGGAGAGCGGCCAGGGAAAAGCCAAGTGGGTCTCTATGATGGGCTCCCCGCGCCCTGGGGCCTACCCAGGGCACCGGCACCTCCTCGGTCCCTAACGGCGAAGGGGACCGCGCCGCGGCCCTCGCGATTCGTCCCCTCCTTCACTCCCCGGCCCACACAAAGAGCCGGAGGAGCGGAGCCTCCGACTCCGCCGCTTCCTGGTTCAAGTGAGGCGAATGCAAACGCAGGCGCGGCCCAGGGACGGAGAAGGCAGGCGCGCTCCTTCGCCGCCTCCCGGATTGGGGCCGGGTCCTCACCTGCTTCCCGGCGCCGCCGCTGCTCCTCCTCGGGACGCGCGGAAGGCTGAGTCCCCCAACAAGAAGAAGCCGCACTCCCCGGCGATTTTGCCCCTTCTTTAAACGTCGCTCCAGTCTTGGTCGACGTCGACGCGGCCGCCGCCTCCTGCCGCCACCGCTGCTACAGCTGCCCCACGCAGCCGACAGAGGGCACAACGCGTGGGCGAAGCGTTGAAGTCAAAGGCGCCCTCCTCTTCCGAGCGACGGCCGGGGCTGTCCGGAAAGGCCCGAGCTTGAGGCGGCTCCACTTCGGCGCCGTGCTCTGCCTTCGGCTTTTTCCGCAACGGGCGGAGGAAGACTGGGAAGCTCTTGTGTGTTCGGCTCTTTCCGGAGGGCGAAAGGGTGAGAAAAAAGGAAAGGGAAAGATCGGGTAAGGCACTCGCAAGCAATTGGATGGAAGAGAAGCGAGTCGCTTTCTCTGAAATTCAATGTGAACTTCTAGGGCACACAAACTTTTCAAGACTATACAGGTTTCATTTCTTTTGCAAGTTTGAATCTTCTCTGTTAGAATCTATTAGTTTGATTTACTCTGCTAGATGATAAACCATCTTGAAATATAATCACAATAAATACAATCAAATATAAATTAACTTCTTATAATAACCCCAGTTCTGGGATAACAAGACAGCAACTACATTACAGTAACTACTTTTAAGGAAGAAAGTTAGTGTTTGGACAACTACTGTTTTCTTAATTGAATACTAAATAGTGCAGTACTATGTTAATTCCCTCATTTCAACTTGCATTTACTGACCCCATGCTTGATCTGTAGCAAAAACCCTATGTTAGGCTCTCTGGAATACCAAAATGAATAACCCAAAGGTCTCTACCTCTTTAGGGAATGCAGTGGCTTAGCTACACAAACATGGACAAAAATATTTGTACAAGGTGAGAAGCAGGGAGAAGGGAATAGCAAATTGAATGCTGTCATTTGAGCTGTATCTTGAAAGATGAATAATATTACTTGCATTTTAAATTTTTTATTATTACTATTTCCATAGCATTTCATCTTCAGAGGGCCTTAGTGTCTGACATATAGTAAGTGGTCAGTGATTGTTTAATGACCAAATAAATACATTGTGAATTACATTATTTTTAAAAATCCTCTGGTAATACCCTTCCAACTGAGTTCCACGATGAATGAAGCAACAGGATGGGTGTTTGGAGAGCAAAATGTTTCCCTTTTAGGCTGGCTATTGATCATATTCAACTAAGGAACCAAATAGTAACTATTTTCTGCCACAATTAAGGCCATTCATTATCTTCATTATCTTTTTTAAAAGATATGTATAGCACAATACTGCATTCATTTCCAAAATCTTGAATTTGTATTTATTAATACCTTTCGGTTGGAATTCCTGTGCTTCTTCCCTAAAAAAAATCTTGCTACAAATGTCCATCAGGATATTAGACTGAAAATAGATCTAACTATATCTAATTTTCTCCAACAGGAAATCAGACATGAATGTCATCATCTACCCATGCCTAATCTATTCTACATTCTCCTCAATAAAGTAAAGCCACATACTATAATAAAACATTGAAGTGGTGTAATATAGCTGTATTTTACATGGAAATATGCAATTCCTTAAGCTCTTCTCTAAGATTTTGTGTTATGGGAAAACAAACTATGTGGGAATTATTGCATTATTAATTTTTGATTAGGATTTAACATTATGAAAGTTTCATTGCTTACCATAAAGACATTTCATGGCAAATAGAAGTATGCTGTTGTAAAATAAACTAAGGCAGATTAGTATTTTTCCTGGCAACTGAGCACTTAACGACCATTTTTCTGAGTTATCCACCCCAAAACATAGTAGTTAAAAAAAAAACTTAGTAATTAGAACAAAGTATATCTTGAAAGATTAGGATCTATTTATCTTTCAGTAGCTTAACTGACAGAAACTAAAATAAGACATCTTCGAAATACTGATCACAGTGGCAGTAGATGCCACTCTAGATATCATGTTCGTTGGTCACCTCTCAGTAGATTGGAAGGCACAATACAATTTATTTTGCAGCAGCATTAACAGCACCGAGACTGGCAACAGAATTGCTTTGCCTTTGTCACTTTTCTGAAAGAGTTTTAAAAGTTTGGAGTACCAACTGACATATGATGAAACCTTCTCTTCCCTTCTTGCTGTATCTCTCACACCCAACCAAGCAAAAACTAAACAAGTTTAAAAGCTGCCTGTAATGAAAGGGGATCCAATGTTCAGGAAAGGAATTTTATTTGTAGGAAAGCAGAACAGACCAAGAAACTTGAGTGACCCTAATAATTGTCTTTGGGACAGGATCATTGGAAAGTTACATTACTTTTCCATTTCTCAACTAGTTATTTCACCTTTCATTTTTGTTTTTATCTGGAAGGCTTAACCCTACTTCAAACAACCCAGTAGATTGTAAAGAGAACAACTTATATCAAATGGATTTGGAGGTATCAATTATTTCACATTCCAGAAAGGTTGTATTGGCTGAAAATTAAATGAGTTAGGTTTTATAGCCATATTGTCAGCATTCGCTTGCCTTTTGAACTTGATTATGAATTCCACGAGGGCAGTTACTGTCCTCTCCTGTGTTAAAATGCCAGCAATCTTGTGGGTGCTTAATATATGTTAATTGATGATGACAAAAGATAAGTGACACTCATTCAGTCTTAGAGCTCTTCCTATATGTTATACTTATGGTTACAGATTTGGTAAGGTCACTCTATGGGATCTGCAGAAACCCCAGTAAGGCAGAGTGGAAGAAACAAAGTCTTGAGGAGAAGATGTGAGTGGGTTGGAATTCTGATACTGCCACTTACTAGCTCTTTGATCTTGAGCCTGATTCTTCATCTGTAAAATAGGGATAATAATACCTTCCCACAGAGTCACTTTGAGGATGAAATGAATTAACTATGCATAGTGTCAAACTGCTCACGGTGTTCAGAATATGCCATGCAGTTTACTGCTTTCAAGTCTGTTCCTGGAGCCCTGAGCTTGGAATAGTCATTCCCTTCATAGCCACACTTCGCTTACTTAACCTCTTGTCTGGTTAGTTCCTGGTAAGTGCCTGGTCTTCCATAAAAACCCAACTCAAGTATTAACTTATTTGTGAATCATGCCTTGGCTCAACAAATTGTAGATAGAGATGGTTGCTTAATGCTGAATGAATGGGCATCTGGAACCCAACAAGTGCTAAGTATATGTTGCTTTCTCACCACTATCCCCTTTGCTGCTTAATCCCAACCAATCTCTCTTTAAGTGACCTGTTTAATACTGCCTCTATTGCCATTTTTTCTGAAAACTTTCCAAAGTCAATTGGATAGGGATATCTAACTCTCCTACTGGGAAAGGAGGAGTCGATAATTGCTTACAATATTACAGTCTACAAAAAAAAAAAAAAAAAAAAAAAAAGCAACAGACAGCTTATTCCAAACTTGAACAAAATTGAGGGAATATGCCACCCATGAGTCATTTGTGAAAAATTACTTGGCAATATACAAAGTCAAATAAAATAAGAAATGAGTCCAAATAAAGAATTAAGAATGGAGATTTTGCAGTACACCAATCTATTTAAGTGGAAGACTAAGCCCAAACAACAGATCGATTATGACTGTGTGACAATGAAACTTATAAACCCCGGCACTGTAAATTCCATTCATTTTTTCAATGCATATTAAACATATATCATTTAGTACTTACTCTGTGCCAGGCAATGTTGCAGGCATTGTGGATATAATTATCATCAAGTTGAAATCTTGGTCTTCACCGGGCGCGGTGGCTCAAACCTGTAATCCCAGCACTTTGGGAGGCCAAGGTGGGTGGATCATGAGGTCAAGAGATCGAGACCATCCTGGTCAACATGGTGAAACCCCGTCTCTACTAAAAATACAAAAAATTAGCTGGGCATGGTGGGGCGTGCCTGTAATCCCATCTACTCGGGAGGCTGAGGCAAGAGAATTGCCTGAACCCAGGAGGCGGAGGTTGCGGTGAGCCGAGATCGCGCCATTGCACTCCAGCCTGGGTAACAAGCGAAACTCCGTCTCAAAAAAAAAAAAAAAAGAAATCTTGGTCTTCATGGAAGTTACATTATAACAGAAGAGATATACAATCAACATTTGCATATATATAATCTAAATATATAACACAAGATCAGAAAGTAGTAAGTGCTATAAAGAAAAATAGAGGGAGGGGAGCATCACACACTCGGGTCTGTAGAGGGGAAATAGGGGAGGGACAGCGGGGGGTGGGGAGTTGGGGAGAGATAGCATAGGGAGGAACGCCAGATATAGGTGATGGGAAGGAAAGCAGCACATCACACTGCCATGTGTGTACCTATGCAACAATCTTCCATGTTCTTCACATGTACCCGTAAACCTAAAATGCAATTTTAAAAAAAGGAAAATAGAGCAAAGGGATATAGAATGATGAGGGTGTTATTGTAAATTGCATGGTCTGGAATGGCCTCTCTGAAAAGACAATGTAGGATCAAAGAATGGAATGAACTAAGGGAAAGGACCATATAAATATCAGGGGAATAATATTTTAGGCAGTGGAACATGTCAATAGCCTTCAACCAAAGACTACCAGAAACATAGCCATAGCTGACAAATTAGGTTTATTACTCTTACTCAAAGGAAGGAGAACACACACTATAGGTAACTATGATGTGTTTCAGTAAGAGGTTGTTAGAATGAACCTAGTATAGGATTTGGGCAATATGGGGGAAGGTCTAGGAAGCAGGGGTTCCATCTTAGACACATCAGAAAGCAGGGGCTATATGATTGCACATTTCAATAATCTTATTGAAATGGGAAATCTTACAGGGAGAGCAAACTAGAAGGAGGATAAAGATGTACATTAACTGGCAAAGTGGCAGTGACCTATGTTGGCCAAGACGGAGTGTTTGGTGTTTTCTGGGTGTCACAATGAACTTGTTTTTGTCTGTACTTAGACAAGCTTATGAAGTGGTGTTGTTTTGTCTCACTTGATCAGTCTCCCAGTGATCTTGTCTTGTGTTGGTGTTCTGTGATTTTATGTTCAACAAGAGAAGAACATGCCTAACTGTGAGTGCGAGGCCAGCTTGTAGATTTCAGGGGGCTGCCCCCACTTCCTTTCTCAAACAGCAAGTGAAAAGGCTTATAATATAAGGAACAAGGCTGGGTGCTGTGGCTCACCCCTGTAATGCCAGCACTTTGGGAGGCTGAGGTGGGCGGATCACCTGAGGTCAGGAGTTCGAGACCAGCATGGCCAACATGGCAAAACCCCATCTCTCCTAAAAATACAAAAATTAATCCCAGGTACTTGGGAGACTGAGGCAGGAAAGTCGCTTGAATCCAGGAGGTGGAGGTTGCAATGAGCTAAGGTCATGCCATTGCACTCCAGTCTGGGCAACAGAGTGAGACTCCCTCTCAAAAAAAAAAAAAAAGAAAAAAACAACAACAAAAAACCAATTTTAGAAGTAGTGGGAGAGGAAGGAGGAAGCACAACAGTGGCTATCACCTCATCTTTAATAGAAAGTAGTCACTTTCTACTGTATTATTTTATGTAACATACTTATACTAAAACATTGTTCTTCATTTGAAATTCAAAGGTAAGTGGGCCTACTGTATATTTCTTTTTGCTATTAACAAATCTGACAACACTGAAATAAACACTTTCAGTTGTCTACGAAATACTTTGGATACTTTGTCCCTTTTCTTACCATCTCAGATTTTTCTTTTAATTCAAATAGACTCCAAAAAAATATGTGAATCTATTTGAGCCAGTCCTATTTGTTATATATGTACATATATACGCACATAACCAAATGTACATATTTTATACACACACAAAGGACACAGAGTGCACCCAATATTATAGAACATGTAATACACACTCACGGAAATCACCCGAACATGAGCAGAATTGACTATGTTGTTGATATGGTCATTCTGTGAAATGTCTCCAGTGGTTTATCGTCCTGCCATTCAGTAGTTATTTCAAGTACGAGCCTAAGAAAGACGTGGTCTTCGTGGGGATTTAGATCTGGTGCGCTCAATGCGGAACCAAAGGATGAGCGAAATCGGTTGCAGTGGCGGTTTATTAACACCAAGACACACATCTCTTCACCTTGGCCAGAGGCCACGCAGACATGGGGAAAGATTTTGCCAACGTACTCGCAAGGATTCCCGTGGTTTCCTTTGCTCCCAGCTGTTGGGCGGGCTGGGTTTTTGGAGCAAAGGCACCGGATACTGCTGAGTCTCCTGAGAGTGTCTCCTTTCCGAGGCTGCAGTAGCTCGTATCCGGTTCTGCGGTACCGAGAAGGAGGGCTCAGGCTCCGGGGGCAAGTGTTGCAGTTGGTCCTGGAGCCCCAAGCCCAGCAAAGCCTACGGCTCCCTGCTGGTGCGCAGCTCTCGCTGAAACTCTTGCTCTCTGTCTGGGGAATGGAATGGCCTCAACCAAGGCTCCCGAAACCAGCCCTGCCGCTCCCTCTTGTGGTCCCATTCTCAAGAGCGGCTCTTTGCGCCGCGGGGCATCTCCTTCGCTTCTGCGCCCTTGTGCAACTATTTCGGCAACTAAACTACTTACGCTCCTACGGGACAAGGAGAGGGAGGGGAGCCCGTGGCAGAGGTGAGTGAGATCACGATCGCGCCTTCGTTCTAAGGAGCCCGCTTGCCTTCAACGAGTCTGCTTCATCTTTTAGCCCGCTTCTATTTGCATTTCGCTCCTTCTATCTTCACTGCTCCCATTTTCAGCCTTTTCTGCAATCTGTCCATGGCAGCTCCTTGTTCGCCCTTCTCTCTTACATTCTCACTCATCCTTGGGCCCCTTTGTAGGGTGCCCTGTTCTCCCTCCACCCTCTTTTGCCTCTGATCTCGGGGTGGACACGGCTAAGGCTCACAGACCTATGTATAGCATTTCTTTCTTTTGTGTTATCATTTGTGAACATGTTTTTATTCTCCACTAGACTGAGTTTGTGGAAGGGAGGACCCCTGTTTTATTCATTACAGAATTTGCAGTACCTAGCACTTAGTAGGGACTCAACCTACTGAATGTTGTGTGTTGTAGGTTGAGTGAATGAACAGATGGGTTTGAGATACTAACAGGCTAAGTAAGGGGAAATTCCTTGTGGGGAGTTGGAAAGGGTTGAGATTAAGGGTTTAAATTGGAAAGCAGAAATACCTTCCTCTGAGACAAGATAATTGGATGAACGTAGGCAAAGTGATGTGCTAAACTGCAGATGTGGCTACCTTGAGGAAGGTCTTAAGTGGTCTCAATCTTGACCTCGAAGAATGAGAGGAGAGTAAGATGAGTTTTCCTCTAATGAGAGTGAATATTGGTGTGGGAAGTAGATTGTTTGAGAAAGAAAATAGTTATAATTATTGCTGTGTACGTACTCATATCAAATGTTTATTGAGTGTGTCAGGTGCTATACTGAGCGCCTTACATGCACTACGGTTAAAAAATGAGAAATTTTAAAACATTACAGGTATTGAGGAGTAGGCTGAAATTCCAGCAGTTGGGAGATGTCTTGATGAGTCTTCTTCTGCCACTAGTGGGATATAATAAAGCATAGTGATGAGAAGGACAGCTACTGGATTCAGACTTTCCGAGTTTGAAGCCTTGCTTTGACACTTAATACCTGTGCGAACTTGGTAACCTCTCCAAACTTCGTTTATTTTTCCACCTGTAAAAGGGGGATACAAAAGTACTGACATTTTTTGGGTTATTGTAATGATTTAGTGCCTTGCACATAATATACATTTCACAGGTGTTGGCTATTACGGTTTCATGCCTGGGAGCAGAAGCAGTAAAAACAGTCCTGAGTCACGTTAGAGATACATCTCTTTTGCCCATGTGGGAGAACTGAGTGAAACTACTGTGCCTTTCCTCTGAGGAGCCCTCCTGCCTTTGGAATAGAAAGGTCCTCCCAGTTTGTGTCAATCAATAAACATTATTTTAGAATCCTAAACAAAAGATATAAGAACAACTTGCGTAAAATTTGCATTTGTGCACATAGAAGATAAATAATTTATCTTAAGGTACAGATAAAACCAGGTAGCAGCAGGTACTGTTATAATCGTTTGCTGTTCATCATGTTGATGGAGGAAGGATTCTCACCCTTTGTGTTATGGAGTAGCTAAACACAGGACAGATGAGACCAACAGCAGTTTATTAATCACATATACTCACAGCTGGAATGGGAGAGAACACAGCATGCTGCGAAGGGCCACAGAGAGGTTGCTGTTGGTAAGACAGTGAGAGGTTGCTGTTGGTAAGACAATGAATAATCAGGAGCTGTGGGAGTTAGTTAGACTTTGTGGTATCAAGAAATTAGGCACGTGCGGTGCCTTACACCTGTAATCCCAGCACTTTGGGAGGCTGAAGTGGGTGGATCATGAGGTCACGAGTTCGAGACCAGCCTGACCAACATGTTGAAACCCCCCATCTCTACTAAAAGTACAAAAATTAGCCAGACATGGTGGTACATGCCTGTAATCCCAGATACTTGGGAGGCTGAGGCAAGAGACTTGCTTGAACCCCAGAGGCAGAGGTTGCAGTGAGCCAAGATCACACCACTGCACTCCAGCCTGGCAAGAGAGTGAGACGACGTCTCCAAAAAAAAAAAAAAAAAAAAAGAAGAGAAAAAAAGGAAAGAAATTGAGGTAATACCTGTTTTCCCTTAGAAGGATATGATTGGCTTGTTTGAATAATTCCACAGGCTGACAGTGTACTAAAATCTGCTACCCTGAGATAAGCTCGAACTGCATCTGGTCCCTTTGAGAAGGAAGGTCATTTGGCTAGGGGACCTTATTTGCAGGAGCAGAATAGGGAGGAGAATTCACAATTAGGCCATTGGGACCCCTCCTGGTTTCCCCAATTGTCAAGGTAGTACACAATATTGGGCCTTAATTTTGTGCCTCACACCGCAAAGACTGTCTTTATAGTCTGGCAGGCATCCTTGGTCCCCATACTCATATTCCAAGAATTATTAGACGTATGTTTACTTTTAGATTGCCTGCTGTTGAAATGAGAAACCTCTGAGTCTGACTCTGTATACTTATAATACCTTTTCCCCGAATTAAGAAGTAAAAAATAATTTATTCAAACAATGAAATCAAATATATTTATTTTATAAGGATTTTAAAAAAACAAATGAAAACATAAACATCTAAACTTTGGGGAATTGAACCCCTCTTAGTTTATTTTTTTTTCAGTTTATGAGTAACAGCAAAAATTAAAACAATAAATGACAAACATTATAATACAAAAAAAAATTAGTGTCCTCCAGTGTAGGGTCCAGCCCTGCAGGGTTCAGTGAGCCCCTCTCTGCTAGTGTGGAGATGAGAAATTGTAGAAATAAAAGACACAAGACACAGAGATAGAGAAAAGAGAGTTTGGGCCCCAGGGGTCCACTGCCAACCAAAGTGTGGAGTATAACAGTGGCCCTGAGTGCCTGGACGCTCTGACTTTTATTGAGCACAAAGCTGGGGGCAGGGTAGGTAGGGCATGGCATTGGTGGTCGGTGGCTGGGGGCAGAGTAGATAAGGCATGGCAGTGATAGGGTCAAGCACATCACTTGTTATACAGGTAGGGGCTCAGGAATTTCTAGTAGCCAAGATGAGGTAAGGAGCATAATGCATCAGCACTTTTCCGTGCTTGTTACGAAAAAATAAAGACATTAAGATGTATATTACTTTTACTGATTATCACTTCTAAGTAAAAAGGAACCAGGCGCAGAAGCGGAACATGAGAGTGGACATGGTACGTGATCTGAAGCACAGCATCACATAGAGACAATTAAGCCCCTGGATGTCTTTGGGTCTACCTGACAGCCATCAGGCCTTACCATAAGAGCTTGGAGAACTGGAGTTTTCTCCTAACTCCTCTAGGGAAGGAGAAGTCTCAGCCATCTTGGGTGTCTCCTTCCCTAGCTGGCTAAACAGTGGGCACTTTTTCAGCGCTGGTGCTGCCACACAGTCAAGGCGCCCTCCAGCAGCACTTACACAGGCATGACAGAGGGCCCAAAGCGTCTTGCCTTAGGGTCATTTCTTTCACAATGTCACCCCAGGTTCACACTTCCAACCTGAGAGGCATTAGTAAAAGAATTAGGATCACCTATGAATAACTAAGATTACCAATGAATAACTAATAACTACTAAGGTTATATTTCTAGTTACTTTCTTCTTCATTATTTATATGGAAATAGGCTGAGGCTTCTGGCTCCTGCCTCAGCACTTATGGGATATACCCGCTACACTCCAAAGAGCAGATGTACTCCTTTCTTAAAAGGAACTAAAGGGAGTGTAACATACCGAAGAGTTAAAACATGTTGCTAGTAGATTGTAGGATGCTAATTGTTTTCTTTAAATTTTATTCATGGGGTGCTAATTTCCTATTATTAGAAGAGTTCAGTGTTAAAACAGATAATACATTTATATTTTGAATTTTTTTCCTCAACCCAGGAGCAGGTTGCATTCCAGATAACAGTATTACACAGCGATTTTTTAAAAAATGAGTGAAGGATATGAACAGACACTTTTCAAAAGAAGACATTTATGAGGCCAACGAACATATGAAAAAATGCTCATCATCACTGGTCATTAGAGAAATGCAAATCAAAACCACATTGAAATACCATCTGATACCAGTTAGAATGGCGATCATTAAAAAATCTGGAGACAACAGATGCTGGAGAGGATGTGGAGAAATAGGAACACTTTTTTTTTTTTTTTTGAGACGGAGTTTCGCTCTTGTTACCTAGGCTGGAGTGCAATGGCGTGATCTCGGCTCACCGCAACCTCCACCTCCTGGGTTCAGGCAATTCTCCTGCCTCAGCCTCCTGAGTAGCTGGGATTACAGGCACGCGCCACCATGCCCAGCTAATTTTTTGTATTTTTAGTAGAGACGGGGTTTCAGCATGTTGACCAGGATGGTCTCGATCTCTCGACCTCGTGATCCACCCACCTCGGCCTCCCAAAGTGCTGGGATTACAGGTTTGAGCCACCGCACCCGGCCAGGAACACTTTTACACTGTTGGTGGGAGTGTAAATTAGTTCAATCATTGTAAAGGAGTTTGGTCATTCCTCAAGGATCTAGAAATAGAAATTCTATTTGACCCAGCAATCCCATTACTGAGTATATACCCAAAGGATTATAAGTCATTCTATTATAAAGACACATGCACACGTATGTTCATTGTGGCACTGTTCACAATAGCAAAGACATGGAACCAACCCAAATGCTCATCAATGATAGACTGAACAAAGAAAATGTGGCACATATACACACCATGGATTACTATGCAGCCATAAAAAACGATGAGTTTGTAGGGACATGGATGAATCTGGAAACCATCATTCTCAGCAAACTGACACAGGAACAGAAAACCAAGCACCACATGTCCTCACTCATAGGCAGGTGTTGAACAATGAGAACACGTGGGCACAGGGAGGGGAACATCACACACTGGGGTCTATTGGGGGGTGGGGAGCTAGTGGAGAGACAGCAGGGGGCAAGGAGGTTGGGGAGGGATAACACTGGGAGAAAAGCCTGATGTAGGTGACGGGGGGGATGGAGACAGCAACCCACCATGGCATGTGTGTACCTATGCAACAATCCTGCAAGATTGCACATGTACCCCAGGACTTAAGGTACAGTTAAAAAAAAAAAAAAGTGAAGATACTAGTGTAGTTTGGTACTTAATTTTTCTGTATCCAATACTATGTGAAATCTTAATGCTTTTTTTTTTCTTATTTCTTTTCTCTTTGGTGTTACTCCGAAGTTTCTTCTTCCCTCTCCTCTATTTCTGTGTTTAGATTGAGTTGAGACAATGTGCTTCACAGGCAAACCTATAATTTGTGACAAGGAGATAAAGCATTATTATCTGAAGTATATTTTAATAGATACCCTTGGGAAATGCTTAAAGAACCTGGACTCATAGAATCAGAGTCAGAAGGAACCCTAAAAATAATTTTATAGGCAATACCTAAATTATTCCAGATGTGATCTTCAAAGGGAAAGGTTATATAATATAGAAACTCCCTTTCTAAAGTATTGTAGAACTTTACTTATTGATTTATTTGCTTTCTCTTTCTTTCTTTCTTTCTTTCTTTCTTTCTTTCTTTCTTTCTTTCCTTCTTTCTTTCTTTTCTTTCTTTCTTTCTTTCTTTCTTTCTGATGCAGGGTCTCACTCTGTTACCCAGGCTAGAGTACAGGTAGCATGATCATGGCTCACTGCAGCCTTGACCTTCCCACCTCAAGTTAGCCTCTTGCACCAGCCTCCTGAGTAGCTGGGACTACAGGTGTATACCCAGCTAATTTTCTTTTTTTTTTTTTTTTGAGACGGAGTTTCACTCTTGTTACCCAGGCTGGAGTGCAATGGCGCGATCTCGGCTCACCGCAACATCCGCCTCCTGGGTTCAGGCAATTCTCCTGCCTCAGCCTCCTGAGTAGCTGGGATTACAGGCACGCACCACCATGCCCAGCTAAATTTTTGTATTTTTTAGTAGAGACGGGGTTTCACCATGTTGACCAGGATGGTCTCAATCTCTTGACCTCATGATCCACCCACCTCGGCCTCCCAAAGTGCTGGGATTACAGGCTTGAGCCACCGCGCCCGGCCTATTTTCTAATTTTTTATACAGAAGGGTCTCACTATGTTGCCCAGACTGGTCTCACATTCCTGGGCTCAAGCTGTTCTTATACTTTGGCCTCCCAAACTGCTGAGATTATAGGTATGAGCCACCATGCCAAGCCTACTGTAAAACATTAATAATATTCATTTTCAGAATTCTCTGCAACAAAACAAATACACACACACACACACACACACACACACACACTCACACACACACGTAATTTTTTTACCATGGTATAGCCTCAGGTCCTGAGAACATGTGTCCCCAAAATCTCTTTAGACTGTAGCTTCTTACGGTCTTCTTGCTCTGAGGAGACAGAACAGTTGCTGCTCTACCATTTGTTTTTTACATGCTTAGAATACAATTATATCTTCCTCAGACTTCTTATATCCAGTTTCTTTCATCTTACCTTATGGTTCATGTTTCTCTATTTTCACCCCATGGTTTCTTCTGAAAATATAAATCCTCTATGCTGCTTTCAGTTTGAATAGTACTTTGTAATCTGTAAAGCATTATGCAAATATAAGAATGTAACTTATGTTATTATTAAGAAAGTGTGGTTGGCCGGGCACGGTGGCTCAAGCCTGTAATCCCAGCACTTTGGGAGGCCGAGGCGGGTGGATCACAAGGTCAAGAGATCGAGACCATCCTGGTCAACATGGTGAAACCCCATCTCTACTAAAAATACAAAAAAAAAATTAGCTGGGCATGGTGGCGCGTGCCTGTAATCCCAGCTACTCAGGAGGCTGAGGCAGGAGAATTGCCTGAACCCAGGAGGCGGAGGTTGCGGTGAGCCGAGATCGCGTCATTGCACTCCAGCCTGGGTAACAAGAGCGAAACTCCGTCTCAAAAAAAAAAAAAAAAGAACAAAGAAAGTGTGAAAGTGGCAGACCCTTAACTGTATTCTTTTTTTTTTTTTTTTTTTTTTTGAGACAATCTTGCTGTCACCCAGGCTGCAGTGCAATGGCATGATCATGGCTCACTGCAGCTTTGTCATCCCAGGCTCAAGTGATCCTCCCACCTCAGCCTCCTGAGTAGCTGGGACTACAGGCAAGCACCACCATACCTGACTAATGTTTTAAATTTTTTGTATAGATGGGGTCTTGTTATTTTACCTAGGATGGTCTTGAACTCTGGGACTCCTCCCACCTTTGCCTCCCAAAGTGCCGGGATTCAGACATCAACCATATTCTTACGAAAGCCGTCCAATGCTTGTTTTTAATGGTTCTTGGACAATTTTCGTTGCTGAAAAGCTTTAAGTTTATGTTTTTATACTCTATGGTCCATATTTCATCACTTTTCTAATTCTTATAACCATTTTCTTTCAATTCAGCTCTGATGAACATATACAAGTAGAGAATGAAGAGCCAAAGAAATGCAGTACTTCATTTTCGATATCAGAAGGTATTTTTAAGGTACAGACCTTTTTTGAAAAGTTTAAAAAAGTTTACAAATAGTTGCATATTAGACTTTACTTTTACTCAAATTGCCTATCATCTATTCCTTTTCATTATTTCAAATGCAATAAAATTGATAATCAGAAATACTTTTTTAGAAGTTATTTTTTATTTGTATTTTTTATGGAAAAAAAGTAGTCTAGTCATTCAAGTGAAAGGTCCAAGAAAGGAAGAAAGAAAAATTCATTGAAAAGAAAACACAAGAAGTATTCTGAAGATAATTACAGTGACTCTGATTCTAAAACAGACTCCAGTGGTAAGAAAGCCAACAGCGTTCTGCAAGCCTTGCTTTAAAACTAGTTTTACTTCTTAAAACTTATTTTAGAAGAAGTTTCCTGAAAACAATAGTAGCACTGAAGAGTTTTTGAACACTTGCTAACCTTGTGCCAGGCATCCCATTAAATGCTTATATTCATTATTGCCATTTAATCCATACAATAACTGTAGGGTACATCTTATAGATGAGGAAATGGAGACAGAGCAAGTTATAAATACTATTCCCAAGGTCACACAGTTGGGATTCAAACCTAAATAATCTGACTCCAGATTGGTTGTGCATAGTTGTACAAAGCATGTGGCAGCAGACCAAGTCAGGGGGTTGGGCTGTACCAAAGTAAGCCTTACAGGGCTGCATTAGCCCAGTGGAAAGGCTCTTTTGTGTAATTCTCATGCCCAGTGGGCACTGCTGTACAGTTTTCAAAAAGGCACGCCCTTTAGACTGGCTGCCACTTTATGGATGGCGCCCCATCTGGGGTAGTGCATCACAAAAAAGCCACCTTGTTTGTGCCCTCTCCTGGCTAACGATTGACTAGAGGGTGCTTCCTCTGGATTGTCATATTACACAAAGGCTCTGCCTCCTCTGATATTGCCCCAGTTTCCTGGATCCCCAATGTCACTTTACTTCCTTGCTGCTGGAAAACCAAACTTTCTTAAAGCACACATCTAAGCATGTCAGTCCCATACTCAAAATCCTTCCATAGTTCTCCATAGCCCTCAGGGTAAAGTTCAAACCCTGACTGATCTTTCTCTAATCACATATACTCTGTCACTCTTTCTTGCACCATACTGTGTAGCCTGAAACCTACTTTCTTTGTTGTTGTTGTTGTTGTTGTTGTTGTTGTTTTGTTTTTTTGTTTTTTTGACAGGGCCTCCCTGTGTCACTGAAGTGTAGTCAGGCTGAAGTGTAGTCTGGCTCAATCTCTGCTCACTGCACCCTCTACCTCCAGGGTTCAAGTGATTCTCCTGCCTCAGCCTTCTGAGTAGCTGTGACCACAGAAGACATGCACCACCACACCCAGCTATTTTTTAAAAAACTTTTGTAGAGATGAGGTTGTGCCGTGTTGCCCAGGCTAGAACTGCTTTCTGTCTCTTCAGTATTCCATGTTCTTTCTGTTGACTCTATTACTTGGTAAAGAGGCACACTGTCTGTAATACCAGTCTCTCCTTTCAACAAGCTTGGCTTACTTATTGCAACGATGGGCATGCAGTACTTTTGTAATCAAAGAACTACTTTAAGAGTCACCTTTCCTGGTCAACCATTCCTCAACCTCCCTCCCCAAATCAGTCTGATTGTGAGACTCCTCTGTGTGTCCAGAGCACCCTACGCTTCCTTCTGCCACTCATCACCCAGGAGCGCCTTTCAGCTGGGAGGAGCAAAATGCCCTTTCATTTCAGAACTGAGGAAACTCAGTGTCTCATTTATCTGTGAAAACAACAGTTCAGTTCCTCATGCAAATATTCAGACAAGCCAATTGAGATTAATTTCAGGAGGAAAGGCAATGAAGAAGCCCCTTTAGAATGAACCTCTGAACTAGAATTATGATCCTAAACAACTTCCTAGGAGGAAAAAAACTCAGCTGAGACCGCTTCCTGTAAACTGTCCTCAGCCACTCCTAACTTTGTAGCTCTCGTTTGCCATTACACATGCTAAGGTCGAATCCTCTTACACTACAATGTAATCTCTGGTACCACCAAAAGCCAAAGAGGTCAGGTAATGCAATATAGGAGAGCAGAGCTCTAGACCTACAAAGAATCTGCCCATGACTCTTGAAACGCCACAAAGAAAACAGAGCACTCTAAAGAGGAATGAATAGTGCCTTCGTTTTGAGTTCTTTGAGGGGTTTGAGTCATTAGAAGCCTTCTCTAGATGTTTTTCTTGGTTGAAGATGGCTAAGGGGAAGGAGAAATAGAGTGAAAGAAAAGTAAGACAGAAAGCAGACATAGAAACTAAGCAGGTTTTCTTTTTCGTCTTTTTGCAGCTGCAAGGAATTTTAGCCAATTCAGAGGCCTCGTTCTGCATAATTTGGAATTCTCATTCAGATTTGACCAAATTGGGTAGAATTGGTCAAATCTGATGAGAGAAAGACTGAAACAATAAAAAAAGAATCCCAACAATATGATCACTGAGCGTTCTAATGGTAAGGAGAAATTAAGACCAGCTGGTTGTCAGTTTTAACCTTTAGTTATTGAGGAGAATTTCCAAGACAAAAAAAAAAAATCAGTTATTTACCTAGAAATAGGTCTCAGGCTGAAGACTGCTCTCTACCATCCTAGAAGCAGGAAGAAACTCAAACTTGTCTTCTTTGTTGGAAGCAAACTCAAACTCCAGAAAGAAGTTACCTGCCTTCCATTGTCATGGAAGCAGGAAAACTTGCCTGCCTTGTGGGAAGCAAGTAAAACTCCAGAAAGGGAGTGTACAGCAAAATTTATTTTAGATCTTAACCAAATTTTGGGATATTAGCGATCTCTGGAGGAAGGGGAGCTCTCAGGCCTCAGGAAATTGTCGTATTGGTTTGAACTGTAAAGATAGCTCAAGCTGGTACCAGGCACCAATAGGAGATTTGTCAAAGGTCAGGACCACCTCTACTGAGTCCCTTTGTGGTTACCAATTTGTAAACCAAAAAGCATCTGAGACAAGTCTCAATCAATTTCTAAAATTTGTTTTGCCAAGTGTCAGGTCTAGGGTCATATTCCAGCCCATGCTGAGGTTGGAAGGGAGTGGGTGGATGAGTGGCAGATATCTGAAAGAACACTCGGGTGGCGAGGGTGTAGGCAGATGAAAGGCGATTTTATTCAGCAGCTCTCTTACACTGTCTGTCTCTGTCTCAGCTACCTGCTCCAGCTGCTCCCACGCACAGCTGCACGACCAGCTCTCCCATCAGGGTCAGCAGCTTAACTCTTTCCCTCTGGGTGCAAGCAAGCCAAACTGTGTCCCGGCTTCCTGCTGCCTGTCTGCAAGACAGACAGCTCTGCCTCTCTCTCTCTTTCTGTGGGTGCACCTGTACAGCATCAGCAGGGTAGTTGTACCTTTTACAGACGATAGTGGCTCTGAGCTGAGTGATGAGCCTTCCCATGTTATGGCTAGATGGCTGTGATTATATACCAAGTGTCATTATGCACCTGTTATATATATGAGTCATGCAGTATGTTTACCTCAGCCTATGCCTGCTTGGCTTCATTGTAGCCATGTTTCTTACACCAAGGTCAAGGATGCACCTGTGACACAGCCTCAGTATGTCCTGACAACATGTGCTCCAAGTGGTTGGATACAGTTTGGTTTTATACATTTTAGGGAGACATGAGACATCAATTAATATATGTAAGATGTACATTGGTTTGGTCCAGAAAGGTGGGACAACTCAAAGTGGGGAGGGGGCATCCAGGTCATAGGTAAGAAACAAATGGTTGCATTCTTTTGAGTTTCTGATTAGTCTTTCGCTGAATACACAATTTACAGGAATAGTCACTTATGCCTTAGTCTGGCTTAGTGAAATAATAGGAAAGCAATCAGATATACATTGTTCTAATATGAGCAGAAGGATGATTTTGAGTTCGTCTATCCTTTGTCCACAAGGAATTTCCTTATGGGCAAATTGTGGGAGAGGTATATAGCTTTTAAACAAATCTTTGTAACTATCTTATTTAGGAACAGAATGAGAAGCAGGTTTGTCCGACACAGTTCCCAGCTTGACTTTTCCCTTTGGCTTAGCGACTTGGGAGTTCTGAGATTTATTTTCCTTTCAAAGTTTCTACCCACTTTTAATACTCTTTCATTTTTTTCCAAGTCTTGGATGCGCACCTAGCTAATGAATTGCACTGTGTCCTTTCTGTTAATGCTATGCTTGGTAACAGAATAAAGAAATGCCAGTGTCCTGAAAACTATCAGCTGTCCCGCTGTTCTGCCCTTTCTTACTACAAATAGGGTCACCCTGGTCATGGGGGAAGCTAAGCATCATAAAAACTGAACCTTTTTAAAGTCATACTGAGGGAAATAGTCCTATGATATTATAAGAAATATATCAGGTCTTTGCCCCTGGTTCCCGTCACAGAGCTCCTAAAACCCTTGAAATTTCCTGACAAATAGGATTATCTTTTCTTATTTGTAATGTGTCCCTTTGGATTACATCTGCACGTATGCTAATAACATGACTCAGGGCGTGACTTTTAGGTAGCCCAGGATAGGGCCAGTCAACTAAAAACCAGGTAATAGAAGATAAGAGGATTGGTGGCTGGGTGCTGTGGTTCACACCTGTAATCTCAGCATTTTGTGAGGCCTAGGCAGGCGGATCACAAGGCCAGGAGTTCGAGACCATCCTGGCCAATACAGTGAAACCCCGTCTCTACTAAAAATACAAAAATTAGCAAGGCATGGTGGCACATGCCTGTAATCCCAGCTACTCAGGAGGCTGGGGCAGGAGAATTGCTCGAACCCAGGAGGCGGAGGTTGCGATGAGCCGAGATCACGCCATTGCACTCCAGCCTGGGTAACGAGAGTGAAACTCCGTCTCAAAAAAAAAAAAAAAAAAAAAAAAAAAAAAAAAAAAAAAAAAAAAAATTGGGCAAGTTGGAACTTTCAGCCTCACCTACCAACATCCAGGAAAGGTGGGGAAGCAGGGCTAAAGGATGAGTTCTATAAAAACTCTTTTTAATAATTTTTTTTTTTCTAAGCATAGTGGCTCATGCCTGTAATTCCAGCACTTTGGGAGGCTAAGGTAGAAGGATTGCTTGAGGCCAGGAGTTCAAGTTCAGTGTGAGCAACATAGTGAGACCCTATCTCTACAAAAAAAATTTTTTTAATTAGCCAGGCACGATGGTGCATACCTGTAGTTCTAGCTACTCAGGAGGCTGAGGTGGGAGGATCGCTTGACCCCAGGAGTTCATGGCTCCAGTGAACTATGATCAGGTCACTGCACGGAAGCCTGGGTGACAGAGTGATAATAATAAAACCTAAAAATAATTTTTCATTGACACAGTTTTGCACACATTTATGGGGCATAATGTGTGTGTGTGTGTGTTTGGAGATTGGATCTCCACTCTGTTGCCCTCACTGGACTACAGTGGCTTGATTATGACTCACAGCAACCTTGCTCTCCTGGGCTCAAGGGATTCTCCTTTCCTAGCCTTCTAAGTACTTAGGACTACAGGTACACACCACCATGCCCAGCTAATTTTTAAAAATTTTTTTGTAGAGATAGGGTATCACTATTATGCCTAGGCTTGTCTCAAACTCCTGGCCTCAAGCAATCTTCCTGCCTTGATCTCACAAAGTGTCAAGACTACAGGTATGAGCCATTGCACCGAGCCTAATGTGATATAGTTTTGATACATGTATACATTGTGTAATGATCCAATGATAGTAATTAACATATCATCACCTCAAACATGTATTATTTCTTTGTGATAGGAATATATAAATCCTCTCTTTTATCTATTTTGAGATCTACAACACCTTGTTGTTTACTATAGTCATTGTACTGTGCCATAGGACACCAGAGCTATAAAAACTCTTGAACAGTGAGATTTGATGAGCTTCCAGATTGCTGAACACATAGAGGTATCTGGAAGATTATACACCTAGAGAGAGTATAGAAGCTCTGCACAGACCTCCTGATAGCTTGCCCTATGCATCTTTTCCATTTTGCTGTTATTCTGTATCGTTTATAATAAACTAGTAAGTGTAAATAAGTGTTTCTGAGTCTTGTGAGCCATTCTAACAAATTAATTGAACCTGAGGAGGGAGTTATAGGACCCTGCAATTTATACTCAGGGAATCAGAACTATAAGTGACAATCTAGTGCTTGTGACTGGCATCTGAAGTGGGGGGTCACAGTCTCATGGTACTGAGCCCTTAACCCATAGGATCTGACACTATCTCCAGGTAAATAGTGTCAGAATTGAATTAAATCATAAGACATGCAGTTGGTGTTCACCGGAGAATCTGATGTCAAAAGTGTTTTGTGCTGAGTATTGTATTAACTGTATGTGAAAGTAGAGGAAAAACACCGAGTTTGCTTTTTTGTTTTAAGTTTTGTTTTTGTTTTTGTTTTTGTTTTTTTTCTTGACACAGGATCTTGCTCTGTCGTCCAGGCTGCAGTGCAGTAGTGCAATCATGGCTCACTGCAGCCTCGATCTCTTACCTCAGCCTCCAGAGAAGCTGGGACCACTGGTGCATGCCACCACACACAGCTGATTTTTAAGGTTTTTGTGGAAACAGGATCTCATAATGCTGCCCAGACTGGTCTTGAACTCCTGGGCTCAAGTGATCCTCTTGCCTCAGCCTCCCAAAATGCTGGGATTACAGGCATAAACCACCAGAGCCAGCCATTTCTTTTTGAAACAGCTGGCTGGCTAGCTACTTAGCTGGCTACCTAGCTCTATCTAATCTATTTATTATTTATCTACTCATTTATCATCTATTTATCACTCTGTCAATTTGTCTGTGTATTTACTTATCTGTTTATTTATTTATTTAGAGATAGGAGTCACTATGTTGCTCAGTCTGGTGTCAAAATCCTGGTCTCAAGCAATTCTTTCACCTCAACCTCCTAAGTGGCTGGGATCACAGGCTCCAGTCACCATGCTTGGCTACATGCCTGTATTTTTAGACGGTAGATTTGCTTCAAGTATGATTAAGGGGTAATTCATTCTCTGTAGCCTCCTGAGAGTTAAAAAGATTTTATGGCAAGGGAGGCCTGATCATGGGGCCAGGGATATTTATGGCTTGTCTTACTGGGACACAAGAGTTGCTAAAGCCCTGGACACTGCCTTCATATTTTACCCTTTAATCCTAAGGAAAGGTTAGCCTAACTAGGTTCAAATTCATTAGAACTCAAGAATTCTGCCCAGCCAGTAGTTTGGAGAAGAGGTATATCATTGTCAATCCTGCATACTCCAATCCAACCCCACCCTCCCAACCTGCCTGGGTTCAGGACACTGTCAGCTAACCTTGTTCTAGCTTACAGATTCAGGATTCTGGACAGAGGCTGATGTTGCCAAGTGCTGGGACACCCGTGGCCCTGCTAGCCCGAATCCAAACTAGAAGATTCCATTCCCATCACCAATTTCTAAAGCAGGAAAGTAGAACTGATGACAGTGGCTGCTGCCACCACACTGGCTGCAGCAGGGAGCTGTGGCTGGGGCTGTACACTCCATGGAGCTGGTGGGAGCCCCACTCCTTCCAAGTTGGGGTGGGAGCTTCCCAGGTGCCAATGAGTCACCCAAACTGCAGCTATAGATCTGGGCCTCCAGTTCCATGGATCAGGCTGGAGCCCCCAGTATACTGGGCAGGGCCACAGATCTGAGCCTCCCTGTGCTCTTAGAAGGAGCCAGGAGCAGGCAGAATCCCTGCCATCCTGAGTGCAACTATAGCCACCTAATCCGTGGCTGCAGATCCCGGCCTCTGGCTCCATGAAGCGGGCAGGAGCCAGGGACAAACAGGAGCCCCACCCCTTCCAAGTTGGTGGGGCGGGAGCTCCCCAGGTGTAGCTGTAGCTGCCCTCCCAGGTGCAGGACCCAGGCATCTCTGCAGCCTGCATTCTTGGGGCCCAGGAAGCCCCCTGCCCCCAACAGGCTTGGAGTGTCTGTTCCCATTGCCCAGTGTCTTTTCCCTCAGGCACCTGCTCTAATCTCATCTCAGAGAGGGGCTGGGGCCTATCCAGGAGCGCTGTCACAGCCCTGGGGTCGGGGGGTGTTCAGGCTCACGGCAGCACTGACATGCCAGTGCCCTGCCGCCTTGGCACCCTCCAGAATTTGAGTGCCCATAAACTTGAGAGGGGAAGCTGAGGGGGGCTGAGGGCAGCTTGGCATGGCCTGCAGGTGCCTTGGTGTGAGCAGCCTGGTCCCCATGGACTGCTATGGGAGGCAGACAGGCTCCTGGGTGGAAAGGAGCAGGCTCCTAGTAAGACCCCACTTTCAAGCCAGGCAGGACCTGAAGCAGGAAGCCAAGCGGCCAGTCCTGCCTGTTGGAATGAGGACTTGTGGTGCCTTTTCTGGGCCCACCCATGGCTGCCCACACTTCCTGACCTGTGAGGTCCATAGAAGCCCTGAACTCAGCCAGAGCAGGGCAGAGGATGGAGGGGATGGAGAGGAGGGATGACCTGCCTGCAGAGAGGAGCTACTCCTCTGAGCTGTTCTAACACTTAATAAAGCTCCTCTTTCTCTTTGTTCACCCTTCACTTGCTTGCATACCTCATTCTTCTGGATGCAGGACAAGAACTCCGGCTCCTCTTCGTCTTGTTCACCCTTCACTTGTCTGCATACCTCATTCTTCCTGGCTACAGGACAAGAACTAGAGCAAAAATGTCACCACCAACAGAGGGTTCTGGCCAGAAAATTGATACCCAAAAGATCCCATAACAGAACTGGGCATTTTAATGCAAGGTCAACATCAATGTGGGTATGGGGGTCACAGAAAAGGTTTTTTCTTAAATGTCTGTCAAATACTAAAAAACAAAGCAAAACGACCCTGTCAGCTAGACTTTACTGTCCACTCAGCATCCTAGTTAATGGAGTTAACATTGTATTTAATCCTTTTGGAAGTTCTCAATCTGCAAATTGTAACACTACAGGCCATTTCTCCCTGCCTGACTCCTCACTTTGACTCTTCTATTTGAAGATTTAGGATCCTTTCTCTGCATGAATATAGTCTGAAGGCCAGTGTAATAGAGCTCTTTTGGGGCATGTTCAAATATATCATCAAATCTCCCTAAATAGCCAAGCCCCACAGTAGGCTAACTGTTCTATGGGCCAATATTAGTTCCCTATTCCCAGTACTGATTGCATAAAACAGTTCTATTATATTTGTAAAAGAGAGAAAACATCTACTAAGAGTTCCTTGAAGGAAGTTCATGCTGTAGAATTTGGAAATAGATGAGAACATTTTCTTTCTCTTATTTCTTATGGCTCCTTTTTCCTTTCAGAATTCCATTAAGAGACCACTATGTAAAACAGGAAAGCAACTCACCAAACCTTATCTTTCATTTCCTCTGAGCTTGCCATGTCTCCTGAGACAGTGGGGGTTTCTTTCATCCTCCCAACCTGACTGTGGGAGTCAGCCAAGACTGACTGTCAGCCCTATCTGTGGTATTAAGATGACAGCACTCAGAGGCTGCTTATTTTTGGACAACCTGCCATCAGATCTGCACGTTTCCATTACTGCACATACACACACACACGCACACACACACATACACACACACTGCAGCAAAACTAACAATAAACTCATCCTCACGTTTTTTTCCCTGACAATAGTTCTTGGATACAACTTCAGGTTTTCTATGGTCTCAAGTAGTCACCTTTTGATCTCATGATCTACAAATAAGTTATCACTGCTGGAGAAAATGGAAGAGTATTTCAAATTAACAGAGGTGTGAATCTACCCTGAATTGGCAGCCACCCTACCACTGTAATAACTGAGCGTGTTAGAAGGAAACGCTAGGCTCTGAGTTCAAATTATGAGTCCTTTATTCAGCCGGCGACCGAGAGTCAGCTAACACTCAAAATATCTTGGCCCTGAGGAAGGGGCTTGATTCCCCTTTATACCTTGATTTAGGTAGGGTAGGGGGAGTCTAGCTGAAGCGGAATTTTACAGAAGCAGAACAAGCAAGTTAGTAGGAGGAGGCTGGTAAACAGGGGGCAGGAGGTTCCCAGGATTGTTGGTTGCTAAGGGTATTTCCATACAATCACTAAGCGGGGTAGCAGGGGGAACTTTCCAATCAATCACCAAGGAATCTATTCACAATAGCAGGTAGACTGGCCAAGCAGGATGCGAGTACAATGGTTGCAGGTACTGTGAACAGTGTGAACCACTCTTAACAGTTCAAAGCTGTGAGTGCTGCATGACCCAGTAATGCACCTGAGGGGCTGCGGCAGGGAGGGAGAGGCTCGAGAGAGTTTGTCAGGTTTGCAGCTAAGATAAAGTCAGTTAGGCTAACCCAGGTTAGCTTATTACACCACCACTAAACAAAATCTGCAAAACCCACCTCTTCATAAGTGTACCACCGAAAGGAAAAAAACAATTCCTTAAATAATAGAAATTCCTCAAGGGAGTGTTCATTTATGCATTTGATAGTTTCATAACGTTGAGTTTGTGTGGCAGCTACAAGGTATATTTTGACTGTATAAAATTCTCTAATATTTCCATTCTCCTTTTGTCTGGAATTTTATTTGTAAGTGTTTTTTGTTTTGTTTTTTAGAGAAATTCTAGGGATGCCACTCCCTATGTTGCTTTACCAAATGCTTAAGAACAGCAGCAGGAGGACTTGGCCTTCATCTCCATGCTTCAGACTCATTGTAACTAAATGTACATTAGTGTGTTTTGGGGTGAATTACTTCCTCACACCACTGCCTAAATATTTACAAAATCACTCATTTTAGCTCAGAGGTTATGCTTGGTTTTAAATATTTCAAATAATTCCGTACAATTGAACATTCATTCATTCATTCATTCATTCATTTAGAGATGGAGTCTTGCTCTGTCACCCAGGCTGGAGTGCAGTGCTGCAATCTTGGCTCACTGTAACCTCCGCCTCCCAGGTTCAAGCAATTCTCCTGCCTCAGCATCCTGAGTAGCCGAGATTACAGGTGTGTGCCATGATGGCCAGCTAATTTTTGTATGATCCCACTCCTCAGTGCATTAGTTTGAATACTTCCAGCTCAGACTGAGTCCCAACATGAAGGTACACAGAAGACAGTTAGTATTCCTCCTTAAGGAGGGCTGACAGCCTCTGTATTTACTTTTCCTATTTGCACTCCTTAAAGCCCCAAAAGTTCAAAACTTGTTTTCCAGTCACAGAAAAACCAATAAAAACACCACCGCCCTCCAGGTTTCTGTCCAGGAACTCCTGCATCACTGTGAGTACTGCTGCTACCTCATTCTCCCCCTCCTCCTTGCCTCTCCTCCTCTTCTCAGAACTATCTTCCTGAATTGAATTCTTTTTTTTTTTTTTTTGAGACAGGGTCTCACTCTGTCACCTTGCTTGGCTGGAGTGCAGTGGCACAATCTCGTCTCACTGCAACCTCCATCTCCTGGGATCAAGCGATTCTTGTGCCTCAGCCTCCTGAATAGCTGGGACTACAGGTGTCCACCACCATGCCCAGCTAAATTTTGTATTTTTAGTAGAGACGGGGTTTCACCATGTTGGCCAGGCTGGTCTTGAACTCCTGACCTCAAGTGATCCACCTGCCTTGGCCTCCCAAAGTGCTGGGATTAAGCCGTGAGCCACTGCACCCGGCCAAATTGAATTCTTATTCTCCGCTGAGAAGTGTCAAATAAATAAGAGTCAGGCTAGGTTGAAGGCACTGCAGTTCTTTAAGAAGTGTTTTAAAGGTGGCCTGAGATGTGTTAATATTCTGAATATTAATAGGTCTTAACCATGGTTCCTATGCTTGACACCGGGCATGGGTTTTTACCTGCACAGCAACCACAATGTCATCATCCCCATTTTTAAAAAAATTAAACCAGAGTGGAATAACTACCTCATGCATAAACAAGCCATGTCCCGCCTTGATGAATGAGGTGATTCCACTTACTGGACTTAACAGGATGTGGCTCCTCTTCTACGGTCAAGTTGGAATAAAAAAGGGCAAGTAGATAGAGGCTGGGCCTGTTATATCAGGAAACCCTTCTCTGAGGGTATAAGGACATTTGATCAAACTGTCTCTTAGGTCCCTTTATCCTGGAGGACATTGATCATTTTTGTCATTAATAGTGCCTGGCACAGTAATTAAGAGCTTGATTCATGTGAGCCATTGCTATTATATGCATTGTTACTCCCATGTGATTGATGAAAACTATATTTCTAACTCAAGAGACTCTTATTCAAGTCATCAGCTAGGAGTGAAAACTGAAACTGGATAGGGAATATGGTTAGGCATGCAATATAGTACATAACTCAAACAGAAAAGGTTTGAGCCAAGCCCCTGGGCCAGGAGCATGCAGATATGTCCGTGTTGGCCAACCTAGCCTGGCTTTTATTTATTTGACACTTCTCAGCAGGGAACAAGAATTCCATTTGGGCCGGGTGCAGTGGCTCACAGCTGTAACCCCAGCACTTTGGGAGGCCGAGGCAGGTGGATCATTTGAGGTCAGGAGTTCAATCCCATTTATCTATTTTTGCTTTTGTTGCCTGTGCTTCAGAGGTCTTACACAAAAAAATTTCTGCCCAGACCAATGCAGATATGTCCAGAAGATGGAGTGCTGAAGGAAATCTGTAGACTGTGTGTGTGATGAAAGGAACGTTGGAGTATAGTAGGACATAAGGTTGAAAGGGAAAAAATCAAAATGTGGCCATGCTGTATAAAACTGGCAGGTGTGTATTCCATATGCCACTAGAAACCAGGAGCTATTTTGAGCAAAGAATTCACATAAGCCCATTCATATTTTGGAAAGGTAACACAAGCTTTAGGGGGCAGAAAAAGAGATGGAAGCTAAAGTTAGGAGTCTAATTAGAGGGAAAAGTATTAAATAACTCAAGTTATAATACATAATGGTTGTACATATTTCTGGGGGCACATATATCTTGATACGTGCATACAATGTATAATGATCAAATCAGGATCATCGGGGTATCCATCACTTCAAATATTTATCATTTACTTGTGTTGAGAACATTCCAAATCTTCTCTTGTAGCTCTTTTGAGATATACAATAAATTATTATTAACTATAGTCACTCTACTGTGCTATCAAATGCTAGACGTTTTTGCTTCTAACTGTAGTTCTGTACCCATTAACCAACTTCTCTTCATCTTCCCTCTCCCTACCCTTCCCAGCCTCTGATAATCAGAGGCTCCTCCGTGAGGTTCTTTTCTTTTTTTTTTTTTAAGTTTAGTTTTCACATATGAGTGAGAACACTCAATATTTGTCTTTCTGTGCCTGGCTTATTTCACATAACACGATACCCTTCAGTTCCATCCATGTTTCTGCAAATGAAAGTACTTCTTTTTGTGGCTGAATAATATTTCACTGTGTAGATATACCACATTTTCTTTATTCGTTTCTTGCTGAGCACTTAGGTTGAATCCATATCTTGACTATTATGAAAAGTGCTGCAATAAATATGAGAGTACAGATATCTCTTCAGTATACTGATTTCCTTTCTTGTGAATATATACCTAACAGTGGGACTGTTAGATCATATGGTAGTTCTTTTTTTTTGTTTTTTGAGGAAATTTCATACTATTTTCATTAATGGCCGTACTAATTTAAATTTCCATCAACAGTGTATGAGAGCTCTCCTTTCTCTGCGTCCTCACCAGCATCTGTTACTTTTTGTCTTATAACAGCCGTTTTTATCAGCTTTCTCAGGTTGAGTATAATAGCCATTTAAATTGGGGTGAGATGATATCTCATTGTAGTTTTGATTTGCGTTTCCCTGATGATTAGTTGATGCTGAGCATTTTTTTATATACCTGTTGGCTACTTGTATGTCTTCTTTTAAGAAATGTCTATTCGTTGTTAATGGCAAATCTAAAGAAAAAGAAAAGAAATGTCTATTCAGATCATTTGCCCATTTTTAATCAGATTATTATTTTTTGCTATTATTTCAGTTCCATTTATATTTTGCATAATAGCTCTTTATTGAATGTATGGTTTGAAAATATTTTCTGTCATTCCATAGGTTGCCTTTTCACTCTACTGATTGTTTCCCTTGCTGTGCAGAAGCTTTTTACCTGGTTGTAATCTCATTTATCTATTTTTGCTTTTGTTGCCTGTGCTTTAGAGGTCTTAACAAAATAATCTCTCCCCAGACCAATTTCCTGAAGCATTTCCCCAACATTTTCTTCCACTAGTTTTATAGTTTCAAGTCTTACATTTAAGTCTTTATTTAATAGATAGGAGTCTCACCATATTACCGGGGCTGGACTTGAACTTCTGGGCTCAAGCAATCAATCCTCCCACCTCAGCATTCTGAGTAGTGGGACTACAGGCACACACCACCATGCCTGGCTTTCTGTAATCCATTTTGATTTGATTTTTTGCATATAGTGAGAGTCAAGAGTCTAGTTTAATTCTTCTGCAGCATCATTTATTGAAGAAACTGTTCTTTCCCAATGTATGTTCTTAGCACCTTTGTCAAAAATGAGTTGGCTATAAATGTGTGGATTTATTTCTGGGTTCTTTATTCTATTCCATAGGTCTATGTGCCTGCTTTTATGCCTGTACTATGCTGTTTTTGGTTACTATGGTTTTATAGCATATTTTGAAGTCAGGTAGTGTGATACCTCCAGCTTTGTTCTTTTGCTCTCAGGATTGCTGTGGCTATTGGAGTCTTTTTGGTTTCATAGAATTTTAGGATTGTTTTTTCTATTTCTATGAAGAATGTTGTTGATACTTTGATAGGGATTGCAATCTGTAGATCATTTTGGATAGTATGGATTTTAACAGTATTAATTCTTCTAATACATGAGCATAAGATATCTATTTTTTGTATCCTCTTCTTTGTAAGAAATCTTTCACTTCTGTGGTTAAATTTATTTCTAGGTATTTTTTTCTATAGCAATTATAAATGGGATTGCTTTCTCGATTTATTTTTCCGATTGTTTACTGTTGGCATATACAAATGCTACTGATTTTTTTTTTTTTTTTTTTTTTTTTTTTTTTTTTTTTGAGATGGAGTCTCACTCTGATGACCAGGCTGGAGTGCAGTGGCACAGTCTTGGCTCACTGCAACCTCTGCCTCCAAAGTTCAAGTGATTCTCCTGCCTCAGCTTCCCGAGTAGCTGGGACTACAGACATGCGCTGCCACACTCAGCTGATTTTTGTATGCTTAGTAGAGACGAGGTTTCACTATATTGACCAGGATGGTCTCAATCTCCTGATGTTGTAATCCACCCACCTCAGCCTCCCAAAGTGCTGGGATTGCAGGCATGAGCCACCGTGCCCGGCCACTACTGATTTTTGTATGTTGATTATGTATCTTACAACTTTACTGAATTTGATTATCAGTTCTTAATAATATTTTGGTAGTCTCTAGGTTTTTCTACATACAAGATCATGTCATCAATGAACAAGGATAATTTAACTTCATCCTTTTAGGACTATATTTGATAAAAATGGTAAAAGTGGTCATCCTTATCTTCTTTCAGTTCTTAGAGGAAAGACTACCAATTTTTCCCCATTCAGCGTGATGTTAGCTTTGGGTTTCTCGTGGCCTTTATTGTTTTGAGATATGTTCCTTCTATACCCAGTTTGTTGAGTTTTTATCATGAAAGGATACTGAATTTTACTGAATGCTTTTTTCAGCATCTACTGAAATCATCCTGTTTTTTGCCCTTAGTTTTACTAATGTGATCTAACACACTTATTGATTTCTGTATGGTGAACCATTTTACATCCCTGTGGCAAATCCCACTTGATCATGGTGAATGATCTTTTTAATATGATGTTGAACTTCATTTGCTAGTATTTTATTGGGAATTTTTACATCTATGTTAATCAGGAATATTGGCCTGTAGTTTTGTTGTTGCTGTTGTTGTTGTTGTTGTATCTTTGTCTGGTTTTGCTATCAGGGTAATGCTGGCCGCATAGAATGAATTTGGAAGTATTCCCTACTGTTCCATTTTTTGGAATAATTTGAATAGAATTTATATTAGTTCTTTAAATGTTTGGTAGAATTCACTGTTGAAGCCACCTACTCCTGGGTTTTTCTTTGATCAGAGACTTTTTATTACTGCTTTGCTCTCATTACTTGTTATTGGTCTGTTCAGGCTTTCTATTTCTTATAAGTTGTATGTGTCCAAGAATTTATCCATTTCTTATAGATTTTCCAGTTTGTTGGTATATAGCTGTTCATATGATCTCTCATGATTCTTTATATTTCTGTGATATTGGTTTTAATGTCTCCTTTTCACTTCTGATTTTATTTGGGTCTTCTCTCTTTTTTCTTACATGGTCTAGCTAAAGATTTGTTGATTTTGTTTATCTTTTTGGAAAAACAACTTTTTGTTTCATTGATCTTTTGTATTTTTTTATAATCACAATTTTATTTATTTCTGTGCTGATCTTTATTATTTTCTTCTTTATCTCTCTCTCTCTTTTTTTAGACAGAGTCTTGCTCTGTTAATCAGGCTGGGGTGCAGTGGTACAATCATGGCTCACTGCAGCCTCAACCTCCTGGGCTTAAAAAATCCTCCTGCCTCAGCTACCTAAGTATCCGGGACTACAGGCACATGCCTTCATTCCTGGATAATTTTCAAACTTTTTTTGTAGACACAGTCTCACTTTGTTGCCCAGGTGGGTCTCGAGCAACCATCCTGCCTCAGCCTCCCAAAGTGCTGGGATTACACATCCAGCCTTGTTACATTGCTTTGGGGTTTGATTTGTTCTTGCTTTTATGGTTCCTTGAGATGCACCATTAGGTTGTTTATTTGAAGTCTTTCTACTTTTTTAAAAAATTATTTTTAATTCTTGTAGGTACATAGTAGAGATAGATAGATAGATAGATAGATAGATAGATAGATAGATAGATAGATAGATATGGGTACATGAGATGTGTGGATACAGGCATGCAATGTGTAACAATCATGTCATAGAGAATGGGGTATCCATCCCCTCAAGTGATTATCCTTTGTATTACAAACAATCCAATTATACTCTTTTAGTTATTTTTAAATGTACAATTAAATTATTATTGACTATAGACACCCTGTTGTGCTATCAGATAGCAGGTGTCATTCATTCTTTCTAACTATTTTTTGTACCCATTAATCATCCCCAACTCCCCTACTTGTCCCCCACTACCCTTCCCAGCCTCTGGTAATCAACCTTCTACTACGTCCATGAGTTCAACTGTTTTGATCTTTAGATCCCACAAATAAGTGAGAAAATGCAATGTTTGTCTTTCTGTGCCTAGTGCCCCCCAAAGCACTAAGATTACAAGTGTGGGTCTCTATGCCCCCACAAATGACTTTATTATTGTACATTTATATCCTTTTCTTTCAGATTGAAGAACTCTCTTTAGCATTTTCTTGCAAGACAGGTCTGGTGATGAATTCCTTCACCTTCTGTTTGTCTTAGGAAGTCTTTATCTCTCCTACATGTTTGAAGGATAGCCTTGTTGGGCATATTATTCTGTTTTTGCCTTCAGCACTTTGAATATGTCATCTTCCTCTCTCCTGTCCTGTATCGTTTCTGCTGAGAGTCTGTTGCCAGACAAATCAAAGTCTTTTATATGTTATTTGCTTTAATTTCTCTTGTTGCTTTTAGGATCCTGTCTTTGTCCTTGACCTTTGAAAGCTTATTATATATCTTGGTGTAGTCCTATTTGGGTTTAATCTGTTTTATGATCTTTGACTTTACTGTATCTGGATATTTATATCTTTCTCTAGGTTTGGAAAGTTTTCTGTTATTTCTTTGAATAAGCTATCTACCCTCTTTTCTTTCTCAATTTCCCCTTGAGGGCCAATGACTCGGATTTGCTATTTTGAAGTTATTTTCTAGTTATTGTAAGTGGTCTTCATTCCTTTTCCTTCTTTTTTCTTTTCTTCTTCTCTGACTGTGTGTTTTCAAATAGACTATATTCGGGTTCATTGTTTCTTCTGCTTGATCAGTTCTGCTGTTGTTACCTCTGTGATGGGTTTTTCAGTTCAGCCAATGTATTCCTCAATTCCACGTATCTGTTTGATTTTTTTCGTATCATTTACATTTCTTCATTAAATTTCTCTGATACATCTCTAAATTACATCTCTGTATTAACTTGGAGATTGCTGATTATTTTCAAAACTGCTATTTTGAATTCTTGATCTGACTCCTGTCATTTTGCTATCTGAAAGCTCACATGTTGCTCTCTCATTGGGGCTAATCACTGGCTTCTTGCTTTGTCAATTTGGGGAGGTCATCGTCCACTGTTTGCTGTTTTTCTTATGTATGTGGATCTATGTCTTCGCATTTTAAAATTAGGGTTTTTTTCAAGTCTTTCCTAAGTTCGTTTGTGTGTTGAGAGGTTCTATGCGATTTACCCGTTGATTCCCTTAGCCCTAGAGTGCTGCCTTCTTTTGAGCACTAGATGGCGCGCTAAGCACAGGTTTTTCTGTAGCTCTCCAAGTGCTGCCCATTACGGCGGGGCGGGGCGGGGGGTGGGGGGGGCGTGGAGTTCCAAAGGGGATTCCTCAGCCGTGCAGCGAGGCGGCTGGCTCTGGGTTCGTGCCCAGAGGTTCCCTGCAGGGTGCTTCCTGCAGTGTGGTGCTGCTAAACTGCGTCTCTGATTTGGTGTCTCGTTTTTCTGGAGTGGAGCGCAGCCTCCCAGTTTCTGGTGCTGGGCCATGTAGCCCCACCTCCCAAGGTTTGTCTCCACCTGTCCTTAGGTGGAGGCATTTGTGATGCTTCCTGTGAGTTGAGGCAGGAACAGCTTTCTTGCATAGGAACCCAAGATGATTTGGAAGCTGATTGTCCACCTTGATCTCACTTTTTCCAATGTAGAAGCCGTGAGTCTTGGAGGACTTTTCCATGTGGTGCCTAGCAGTTTGGGGGAGGGGCATTGTGGATAGAGAAGTCCATTTCTCTCACTTTCAGCTCATAGTTTTTCACTTCTCTGTGCCCTCAGGGATTGTCACAGCTTTGGTTTTCAGTTCTGGAGTACTGGCGGTGATAAACTTGGCACTGGATAGTTGTTCTTGGTTTTTAATGGGCAGGGGGAGTGAAACCAGATGCTTCTACGCCATCTTTGGTGAGATCACTCCCCAATTCTGAAGTTTTGAGCATGAGTAACTGAAGAATTGTAATGCCACTATCCAACTTAGGGGATATGGAACATGTCATAGTAAATAAATAGGCAGTTTGCACGTGTTGAATTTGAGAGTCATCTGCAACTAAATGGACTACAAGAGTCACGACCTTGGCATTCAGGAGAGAGAGCTGAGATAAAAGCATAGATCTATAAATCATGAGTGTGAAGGGATGATGGGTGAATCCTTTAGAGTGGAGGGGATCATAAAGGTGGAGTGAGAATTCAGGAGTGCCAAGAACTGGACTTTGAGCAACCATCTCCTCCTACACCTTGAGGGTTGGGTAGAAGAGAAGTGAGCATACTGAGACAGGGAGCAGCAGCTGGAGAGATTCCAAAGAAAATTCCAGAGAGTGCTGGTCATAGAAACCAAGGGAAAAAAGAAATTCAGAAATGAGAAAGTAGCTTTTTTGCAACGGGTTTGCTGCCAGAACATAGGTTATCTTGAAAACCAGCCCTAAAAACCAAAATGGGAAAGGAAGACTTATATCGATATTGTCGTCATAAAGATGCAAGCAAGTCCACTACTACTGGCCATCTGATCTACAAATGCAGTGGCATCAACAAAAGAACCACTGAAAAATGGAGAAGGAGGCTGTTGAGATAGGAAAGGGCTCCTTCAAGTATGCCTCGGTCTTGGATAAACAGAAAGCTGAGCATGAAAATGGTATCATCACTGATATTTCCCTGTGGAAATTTGAGACCAGCAAGTACTACCTGATTATCATTGACGTCCCAGGACACAGAGTCTTCATCAAAAACACAATTACAGGCCGGGAATGGTGGCTCACACCTGTAATCCCAGCACTTTAAGAGGCTGAGGAGGTGAATCACTTGAAGTCAAGAGTTCAAGACCAGCCTGGCCAACATGGTGAAACCCCGTATTTAATGAAAATACAAAAACTATCCAGGCATGGTGGCATGTGTCTGTAATCCCAGCTACTTGGGAGGCTAAGGCAGGAGAATCACTTGAACCTGGGAGGTGGAGGTTCCAGTGAGCCGAGATTGCACCACTGAACTCTACCCTGGGGGACAGAGCATGACCCTGTCTCAAAAAAAAAAAAAAAAAAAATGACTACATACACATCTCAAGCTGACTGTGCTGTCTTAATTATTGCTTATTGCTGCTGGCAGTGAATTTGAAGCTGGCATCTCCAAGAATGGGCAGACCCATGAGCAGGCCCTTCTGGCTTACACACTGAATGTGAAACTATATGTTGGTGTTAACAAAATGGATTCCACCGAGCCACCCTACCACCAGACGAGGTACAAGGAAATCAGCACTTACGTTAAGAAAATTGGCTACAACCCTGACAGAGTAGCATTTGTGCCAACTTCTGGTTGGCATAGTGACAACATGCTGGAGCCAAGTGCTAACATGCCTTGGTTCTAGGAATGGAGTCACCTGTAAAGATAGCAATGCTAGTGGAACCACGCTGCTTGAGGCTGTGGACTGTATTCTACACCAATTCATCCCACTTATGATCCCTGTGTCTGCATCTCCAGGATGCCTTCAGGATTGTTGGTATTGGTCCTGTACCTGTGGAGACTGGTGTTCTCAAACCTGGCATGGTGGTCAACTTTGCGCCAGTCAATGCTCAAATTCAAGTAAAGTCTATTGAAATGCACCATGAAACTTCAAGTGAATCTCTTCCTGGGGACAATGTGGGCTTCATTGTCAACAAGGTGTTTGCCCACTTAATAAAATCAGATACAAAGGACGAAAACGCTAAGTTGTTATAAACATCAGTTGGCATGCCTTACAGTTCTTGGTGGTCTAAGATCATCACTTCATATTTCAAACTCTCTGAATAAATACAGCTTCACAGTTGCTCCCACATCTTCATATCTGAAAGAATCCTTTTACAAATCTGAAGTGGACCAATTTGATAATTATTACAGAATCATTGTGGTCTTGTAAGAAATCAGTGATTTACATTTGTAACCATATTTCCAAAGAGAATGTCTTTGTAATAAAGTAGGGGGTGTAGGAGGTACATAGATTATTTACAGCTGTCTCTGTCAAGCATTTGCTCTTTGTGTCCATTGCTGGATTCAACACTACACTGGCATATCATAGTTAGTTTTTTGTTGTTGCTGTTGTTCTAATTAAAAACAAACATTACATTCTTTCTAAGAAAAAAAAATAATGTGTCTGCCAAAGATGTTCATCATGGCAGTGTTGCTGGTGACAGCAAAAATGACCCACTAGTGGAAGCATCTGGCTTCATTGCTCAGGTGATTATCCTGAACCATCTAGGCAAAATCAGTGCTGGCTGTGCCCCTGTACTGGATTGTCATGCAGCTCACGTTGCTTGCAAGTGTTCTGAGCTATAAGAAAAGATTACCATTGTGGTAAGAAACTAGAACATGGCCCTAAATTCTTGAAATCTGGTGATGCTGCCATGATTGATATAGCCCCTAGCAAGCCCATGTGTGTTGAGAGCTCCTCTGAATATTCTGACTATCCTGACTATTCTCCTCTGGGTCATTTTGCTGTTCAAGACAGACAGTTGCCATGGGTGTCATCAAAGTACAGGCCAAGAAGGCTGCTGGAGCTGGCAAGGTCACCAAGTCTGTCCAGAAAGCTCAGGAGGCTAAATGAATATTATTCCTAATACATACCACTTTTTTTTTTTTTGAGACAGGGTCTTACTCTGTTGCCCTGGCTGGAGTGCAGTGGCATGATATCCACTCACTGCAACCTCTGCCTCCTGGGTTCAAGAAATCCTCTTGACTCAGACTCCTGAGTAGCTGGACTACAGGCATGTGCCACCATGCCTGTTTAGGTCTTATTATATTACCCAGGCTTGTCTCAAACTCCTGGGCTCAAGTGATCCACCCATCTCAACCTTTCAAAATGTTGGGAGTACAGGCATGAGCCATGGTGCCTGGCCTGAGTTTTAATCAGTGATGGAAGGGTCTCAGAACGGTTTGTTTCAATTGCCCACTTAAGTTTAATAGTAAAAGACTGGTTAACGATAACAATGCATTGTAAAACCTTCAGAAGGAAAGGAGATTGTTTTGTGAACCTTTTTTGGCATCTTGCAGTTTTAAGTTATTTAGTTTTTAAAATCAGTACTTTTTTCAAGTGGAAACAACTTGATCAAAAACTGTCACAGAAATTTGAGACCCATGAAATCAGATTTAATAAGGAAAACAGAGTAGCCAACAGTGTTAAGAGCACAAAGAAATAAAGTAGACTAAGATCTGGATTTGATGTTTTATAAGTTTCTGATGAATTAAAATAGTGTTTTTAAAGCAGGAGTCATATTCAAGGAATTGCAGAGAAAATGAGAGGAAGAAAAATACTTTTGCAATAAACTTAAGGTGCCATTTAAAGAAGTTTGACATCAAAAAGAAAGTGAGGATAATAGATGGGTTACTTAAGTGTCATGTGCAAATCTTTTTTTTTTTTCAAAATTGAATGTTTTTCATAATGTCTGTAATCCTGTGTCTGATTTGCAAATTTGAATGTAAAATAAGAATCACCTGAACACAGTTGCAGCATTTGATCAGAGAAGCAGTGTGAAAAGCAGTGTGAAAAGGGATAATTACAGGGATTAGACCATATGCAACTGTGGGAGCAGGGTGTCAGGTCCCAGGGTCTGGGTCCAACACATGCTGAAGTCTGGAGGGAGGGGTGGATGAGCAGAAAGAACACTCCGGGGACTGTAGGCAGATGAATTTGGTTTCATTCAGCAGCAGCTTTTATTAACAGCTTTCTCATATTAGCTGTCTCACTGTCTGCCCTGTCTTGGCTGCTTGAGCCGGCAGCTCCCACACACAGCTGTGTGGCCGGTTCTCCCTTGCCTTCAGGGTCAGCAGCCTAACTCTTTTTCTCACTGGGCATGAGCAAGCCAAGCTGTGTCCTTGCTCCCTCCTATCCATCTGCAAGACGGACAGTTTTGCCTCTCTGTCTTTCTCTGGGCACCAACACACCCTCCACCATGTTAAGCCATGCTGAGCCAAGCTGAGCCCCAAGAGCCCCTATACAGCATTAGTAGGGCAATTATACCTTTTACAGACAATAGTGGTTTAGAGCCAAGTATGAACCTACACAAACAGGTTATGTAACAAGTGGAGGCGTGTGTCTGCATGCCAAACTCACTGACATGCAGGCCTGGATATCAACCTTGGCTTATTCCTTTACCAAAGCACATCCATACAACTTACACTCTACCCCTAGGCTGAGGGAAACTTAGGTCTTGGGCACACTGGTCTGATACACAGGTTTTGCACACAGGCCTGACATACAAATTTTGGGCATGCAGGCCTGATACATACATAAGCTTTTGGGCACGCAGGCCTGTTACATACATAAACTTTGATAAACTGCCCACCTATTGGCACAGATTACCATGGGTGTCACCTCCTTGGTGATTACCATTCATATTGCCCTGATTTTAGCTTATTAGCTGCTTTGCACACACCGGGTTTCAAACCATATAGTGTCAGTACTAGGCAGCAGTAGCACCCCAGCTAGACCTAGCTGTATACCATGCCCTATCGGGAATCAGGGAATGCCCTTCCTAATGGTGAAGTCTCAGAGTCTAGGAGTGCCTCAGTCCCCATGGCCTTACCTTGCATTAGGACTACAGGTCCCAAGACCTCTTGCAACTTTGCTGCTAAGGGATTTGTACTTAGCATACTTCGCTGTTTCAAGTAGGCACCCCACTTCGCTAAAGTGGATCTCTGTGCTGTCCCTGTCCAGGGGGTCATTACCCATGAACGCACCTATCCCACTGTTACTAACTGCTTCTCTATTAGTAAGCACTGGAGTGCAGCTTCCTTCCACAGTTGGGACTAACAGCCCACTGGCACTTCCGGTTGCTCCATGCACTGCTATAGGCCCTATCCACAATTATCTGTGGTTACAAGTACACTTAGTGTGAATGGGCACCCTTGGTTTACTACCCGGAAAGGCTGTCTCAGCCCCTCACCCCAATCCCAGGCAAGAGGGGCACTGCCGCTTTTAAACCTGGAAGAGAATCAGAGGTTAACATAACATTAGTAACAAAACCACAACATATGGTGGGGCTATACAGTAGCCCTGCAGCAACACTGTGAAAGTCCACTGTTGCCCTCCCATGAAGGCAATCTGTTCCTAGCTCTCTGGAACATTGTAGATTGACAAGAATGCATTAGCCAAGTCCACCACACAGTGGCACTGCCCAGTTCCATTGTCAAGTGGTCTATTAAGTCCGTGATAGATGGCACAGCTGCCAAGCCGTGCAAAACAGCCACCCCAGAATGTCTTCAGATGTGGGTGGGAGAGACATACACAGTGCATAAGCGGAGAGCCAAGCGACCAATGCCAAGATGCAGAGATACAGGTTTCACTTTCACTGGCCAGTTTTCATAGTTGTCAATAAATGCAGCTCTGCCTGGAAACTTAGCCGGGTTTAGGGACCAGCGGATTGCCAAGTGCACATGTGGCTCCCATTGTCCGATGCCCCCCAAGCTGGGCATCTTGGCCAGTTCTCTTATCAAACAGAAAAGGCTTTACACTTCCACCAGCTGTAGCAGATACCCTTTGAACCGGAATGCTCAGATGGGACCCGTTTGCGCAGCAAGGTACTTCTCCCGTATGACTTGCACTAAGTCTGTACATGACTGCCAGCGTTATTTGCTTAACTCCCTCAACTCAGCAGGGGCACAGACACCATAGGAAGCATGCTCCACCACAGCAGGGGTTCTCTGGGCCCACCCTTGGGGCCCAATAGCTGCTCCTGATCTATTTTGTGGTAGATCACTGGGCGAGCCTGCTATGGACGTTCTTCCTCCTCCCTGCACTGTGTCCGGCAAGGACTGGGCATGTTCTTCCCACAGCACAGTTACAAACGCCCATCTGACTCCTACAGCAAAGGCATGCTTCTTCTCAGTGCTGTGCACTTCCAGGTGCTTCAGTGCCTTCTCCATACTCACAGGAGACCCACCTACTGCCTCCCGTGTTTCCACTGGAGCCCATCCTCGCAGCACAGCTGCCACCGGGTGTCACAGCCCATGCTGCGGCCACAAAGCTGACCTGGGAACCCTCAGGGGCTGAAGACCCACTCATCTCATCCCATCCTCATCACCCATTGTTAGGTCCGGAGATTCAGGTCCAGCCCATGGAGGAGGGCTGGGTGGATGAGCAGAAAGAACACTCGGGGGGCCACAGGCAGGTGAATATGGTTTCATTCATCAGCAGCTGTTATTAACAGCTTTCTCACACTAGCTCTCTCACACTGTCTGCCCTGTCTCAGCTGCCTGAGCCGGCGGATTCCACAAACAGCTGTGTGGCTGGCTCTCCTTTGTCTTCAGGGTCAGCAGCTTAACTCTTTTTCTCTCTAGGCACGAACAGGCCGAGCTGTGTCCTGGCTCCCTCCTGTCCGTCTGCAAGATGGACAGCTTTGGCTCGCTCTCTCTCTTTCTCTGGGCACCAGCACGCCCGCCATGTTAAGCCATGTTGAGCTGAGCTGAGCCCCAAGAACCCCTGTACGACATTAGCAAGACAATTATACCTTTTACAGACAATAGTGGGTTAGAGCCAAGTATGAATTTGCACAAACAGGTCATATAACAAGTGGAGGTGTGTGCCTGCATGCCAAACTCGCTGAGTCATACAAGCCCGGATGTCTATCTTGGCCTGTTCCTCGACCAGAGCACATCCATGTGCCTTACACAGGGGAAGAAGTCTACGGAAGGCTATTGTCTCTGCACTTATAGCAGCCTGAAGTCACTGTAGCTATTCAGGGCCCACAGTTGAGAAAAAGTGGTATATGTGGTGTGGGTGGGGGAAAGCAAGAACAAACTTGAACCTGCAAGGATTAACTTGAATCCCTAGGTCAGACTGAAACCCATGAAGACTTACTGGAACCTGCATCTGTCTCTTACTGCCTCCAACCTGGAGAAGGAGCTGGCATCCATAGCCATGTAAGTATGCACACACCTGACCTAGGACTTGGAGAAGTGGCAGAAGGAGATCTTGTCAGAGCTGGAGTCGCTGCAGCCTGCTGCTTCCCCATACCAAGGTGTGCCAGTGGGTCATTTGTTGGAATTCGCTCGGGGTGGTTGGCAAAATATTACAGAAAGTATTAAAGATATGTAAGGGAAAGTTATAGATTAGTCTCAAACCTTTTAGAAGGCTGAAAGGTTTTACAGGGGCAGGCCAAAGGCAGGCTGGCCAGTCCATTAAGTTAGGGAGAGACAGAGATGATCAAAGGTCTTCCCAGTTAAGTCTGCTTACCCCACACCCGTTAGTCTCCACCGAACTGTTTACTCATGTTAATTTTGTGCTGTAGCCGTCTCAGGGGGAGATCAAAGGGGAATTGCCTGTTAATCGTGTTTACTCTGGGCCTGGAACCTAAAGCTTTTATCATTCATATAACCATGTTAATGATCCACAAGTGTGTTAACTTAGAACCTCTGTTGTAACTTTTTTTTTTTTTTTTTTTTTTTTTTTTGAGACGGAGTTTCACTCTTGTTACCCAGGCTGGAGTGCAATGGCTCGATCTTGGCAACCTCTGCCTCCTGGGTTCAGGCAATTGTCCTGCCTCAGCCTCCTGAGTAGCTGGGATTACAGGCACGCGCCACCATGCCCAGCTAATGTTTTGTATTTTTAGTAGAGACGGGGTTTCACCATGTTGACCAGGATGGTCTTGATCTCTTGACCTCGTGATCCACCCGCCTCGGCCTCCCAAAGTGCTAGGATTACAGGCTTGAGCCACCGCACCTGGCCTGTTGTAACATTTTGAGGGAATAAATGTGTCACAGACAGAGGATCTGGGTTGATTGGTTGCATTTCGCCCTCAGAAAGCAGCCAACAGCCATCCCTAGCCCACTTGAAACACTGTAATGGTGTGAGAGTGCATTCATCCATCTGTTGTTGAGTCAGGATTTGCAGGTCAGACTTCTGCAGGTGGTGAGACCCACGTCTCAGGTGGTGACCCTGATGTGATTGAGGGCACAGTCAGTGCCAGTGTACACCAGTGGTAACAGTGCCTGGTCCTACCAAACTTCAGAACATAGTATCTGTTGCTTCACTTCCACTTCCCAAGCCCTGCCCCAATTTTTCTCCTTGTCCAATCTAACTCAGAACTATATTGGGAAGGCAATCCCAGGAAACTGTGTTTCTAGATTATCTAAGTTGGCAAAGCCACTTCAACAACTGTGAGACAAATAGTGACCAGTAGAATGTGACTGGTCACTCTCAGAGAAAAGGATAACACACAGTAGGTAAAAAAAAGAAAAAAAAAAAGAAGAAAAAGAAAAAGAAAAAAGAATCCCGAACCAAAAAACGTATGGGTCATTCTGTGCATCAGTTATAGACAAGAACTTCTCAGTGTTTGGTACTCACATTCCACAAAAGCTGTGTCCAAGAAGGACTCATTTAACCCAACAATCCTGAGTGTCTATGTCCACAATGTTCAGTAGAGCAGAGGAAGAAACTAAGCATGGCGTTACTGGCAGCATTTTGGAATGCTTTTGGTCACCGTGAATTTTGGCCACTGACTTCTGACTTCTGAGATAAGCTATCCAACACTAAACCTTCCACCCAGATTTTCAAAGAGGGTGAGTGTTCTCTTATTTTTAAAGCAACATTGGTGACATAAGGATGACACATAAATTAACTATATAGGCTTGAGTAGAAGTTGTGATTTGTTTCCAAAGCTTCAGATGGAAATATAAACCTGAAATGCATCCCAGTGTGACACATGGATATCTTTTCAGTTTAAAAGCAGAGTTTCAGAGGTGTAAACTTCGGCTTCTGTGCTCTCACCCACCCCTCTGAGGAATACGAAATTGCTGGGGGCCCATGCATAAAACAGAAAAGCAGTGGAGAATAGCTTGCAGGTACTGGGAGGCTGGCCAGATGATTGCAAAGACATTCTGCTGATTTTATGGGATAAGCGATGCTTTGAGCATTTTCCAAAGGGGAAAGAATGGTGAGCAACTTTATTTATCACAAAACAGCTGATTTTTTTTAACTTATAAATGACTATAGTTTGAATATTTCTCCCCTCCAAAACTCATGTTGAAATTTAATCCCCAATGTGGCAGTATTGAGAGGTGGAGTCTTGGGACCTTTAAGAGATGATGGGTCATAAAGGCTGTGCCCTCATGAATGGACTAATCCAGCCATGGATTAATGGGTCAGTAGATTAATGGGTTATCATGAGAGTGGGACTGGTGGCTTTATAAAAAGAGGAAGAGAGACCCAAGCTAGGATGCCCAGCCCCCTCACCACGTGATGCTCTGTGCTGCCTAGGAAGTCTGCAGAGAATCCTCACCAGCTAGAGGCCCTCACCAGACGCAGTCCCTTGACCTTGGGCTTTTCAGCCTCCATAACCATATGAAATAAATTCATTTTCTTTATAAGTTACACAGTTTAAGATATTCTATTATAAGCAACAGAAAACAGACTCAGACAAGAATCTTCAGTGAAAAGCTATGGCTTTTAAATTTTCATTGGGATTATGCTATATAGCTAGAACATAGCGACTAGCTCAACGGACCACACATAATTTAAATTTATTATTTTTCTTCTGGATAAATTAAGTTAGATAAAAGGAAATATTTAGCTACTAAAGTTTTGCATCTAAAACCTTTGTGAAATTCTGGCTAATCTCTTTTAAAAAGTAATAGAAAATCATGGGCGTTATTTTGAAGAGCCAATTTTCTTCAGCACTGTGGTAATAATAATAACTAATATTATTTAGGATTTGCTATGTGCTAGGTATTAACCAACTATTTTACATGTATTATTTCATTTAATGTTTTTAACACCTCTAGGCTATCAGTATGATTAGTACCACTTACAGATGAAGAAACTGGAGCCCAGAAAGGTTGTGACTTGTGTAAAGACACACAGTAAGTTCCAGAGCCAGAGTTCAAACCCCATCTGCATCATTGCATTCCTACAAAATTCACACTGATCAGTAGGTAGAAACCACTTCAGCAAAAGATGTCTGAACAGGAATGGTTAGTGCAGCATCTGTTATAAGGATTTAACATTAAAAAAGCTTATCTATCTATCAATAAGGGACTGGTTAAACTGATGGAGTTAATCTAGCCACTGGACTAGTTTTGCATCTGTTAGGAGTTATTTTACAGAGATGAACAGACAGTGTGATCCAATTTTAGTAAACACGCCACATTTGCCAGTATTCATATACATTAAAAAGTTTGGAAAATTATACAGCAAAAATATTAACAATGATCATTGTGAAGTGGTAGGATTCTAGGTAATTTAAAACATTAACTTGTCCCAATTTTTCCCACAATAATCATATAATAAAGAATAGAATAAAACCTTTAAAATGCACACCACTGTCCTTTCGTTGAGAAATGCTGCTGTTCTTTTGAGCTGCAGACTGGAAATCAGCCCTGACTGCACTTGAGTGCTCTGTGACCTTGGATAAGTCACTTACCCTCTCTGGGTCTCCCATTTTGTATATATAATATAAGAAGGCGATTTAATTTTGCCTTTGTGTTCTAATATTCTTTAACTTAATGAATCTCATTCTCAGCAAAGTTATTTTTAAAAAAGAACAAATAGTGTGTGGAGGTTTAAATGTTGATAAATGATTTCTTCACCAAGACCTACTTTCCGCTATATGAGCATGGTCCTGGCTTAACCCAAACCTTGGTGTCTCCTGCACCCCACAGGCCTGAGCTTCAATCAGGGGAATGGCAGAAAGCTTTCGTGCAGTTTCCTAGTCACTTTTTTTTGTTTTGTTTGTTTGTTTGTTTGTTTGTTGATATGGAGTTTTCCTCTTGTTGCCCAGGCTGGAGTGCAATAGCGTGAACCTCCGCCTCCCGGGGTCAAGCAATTCTCCTGCCTCAGCCTCCCAAGTAGCTGGGATTACAGGCACGTGCCACCACACCCAACTAATTTTTGTATTTTTAGTAGAGACGTGGTTTCTCCACGTTGGTCAGGCTGGTCTTGAACTCCCGTACTCAGGTGATCTGTCCGCCTCGGCCTTCCAAAGTGCTGGGATTACAGGTGCGAGTCACCGCACCTGGTCTCCTAGTCACATTTTTAACCTGCATCCTTTCAATAAAGTGGAAAAAAAAAACTGCTCTCAGAGAAGCAACGTTGTATTTTCTGTTATCTTTACCAATCAGAAAAGTCTTTCAGCAATATATACATATTATGAAATCAGAAGCTAGTTTTCAACAAATGTGAATATTGAACATGCACTCCCCTCAACACACCCTGAGGGAAGATCTCCCTAGAATCAATGGTCTGGAATCTTCTCACGTGTATTACACTCCACGCCCCCTTCTATTTTTCATCCCCTAGCAGTCTCTTAGACTGTGCATTCACCTTGGGACTATAATTCTGGGACCTTATCCATTTATGTCCACTTGCTAGCTGTGTGGCAGCAAGTAAATCACCAAACTACTCTGAACTAAAAACATCAACCTCATAGAGTCTATTCATTTATTCACTCAACACATGTCAACTGAGCACCTACTCCAGTTGAACCCTAGGCTGGGAGCTGGTAGTGTGTCAGTGAACAAGGCAGATGCTTTCCTTACTCTCATGAAATTGGCCACCCAATGGGGGAGCCAGACAATAAACCAATAAATACAAAACTGGTGGTAAGTATAAAGAACATGGTAAAACCGGAAAGAATACAAAGACTTCTAATTTAGGATGTAGGTCATGGGAGGCCACTCCAAGGAGGGGACATGAAAGCTGAACCTGAAGGATAAATAAGAATGAGTCAGGTGAAAGATGATAGGCAGTGAATCCAAGCTAGGAAGCTTTCATATATTCCAAAAGAGGCCATGTGACTAGATGGTGAGGAGTGAGAAGAGAGGTTCCAAAGTAGTTCAAAGAGTTAAGCAGGAGACAGATTGGGCAAAGCTTTGAAAGCCATGCTAAGAATTTTAAATCAAATCCTAGGGTATAGTGGAAAGCCACTGTATTATTATTTTTTTATTTATTTTTTATTTTTATTTTTATTTTTTTTTTTGAGACGGCGTTTCGCTCTTGTTACCCAGGCTGGAGTGCAATGGCGCGATCTCGGCTCACCACAACCTCCGCCTCCTGGGTTCAGGCAATTCTCCTGCCTCAGCCTCCTGAGTAGCTGGGATTACAGGCACGCGCCACCATGCCCAGCTAATTTTTTACACCTTTAGTAGAGATGGGGTTTCACAATGTTGACCAGGATGGTCTCGATCTCTTGACCTCGTGATCCACCCGCCTCGGCCTCCCAAAGTGCTGGGATTACAGGCTTGAGCCACCGCGCCCGGCCTCTTTTTTTTTTTTCTGAGACGGAGTTTCGTTCTTGTTGCCCAGGCTGGAGTGCAATAGCGCGATCTCGGCTCACCGTAACCTCCGCCTCCTGGGTTCAGGCAATTCTCCTGTCTCAGCCCCCTGAGTAGCTGGGATTACAGGCATGCACCACCATGCCCAGCTAATTTTTAGTATTTTTAGTAGAGACGGGGTTTCACCATGTTGACCAGGATGATCTCGATCTCTTGACCTTGTGATCCACCCGCCTCGGCCTCTCAAAGTGCTGGGATTACAGGCTTGAGCCACCGCGCCCGGCGCCACTGTATTATTTTTAATCACTGACATGATCTGATACAGGTTTGAGAAAAGCTAATTTGGCTAATATGAAAACAACAGGAGGGAATTGGGAGTGAGTGCAGGAGCCTAGGAGCTATTGCAGGTGTTCCGGGAAGAGCTGATGATAGCAGTTTGGTTACGGGTAGCAACAGTGGAAGTGGTAAGTAACCATATTCAGAACATATTTTGAAGGAAGGGTACACAGATATGCTGACATAATATATGTGAGGCTGAGAAAGAAGAAGGTATCATGGAGAGTGTCTTTGTTTGGACTGCTACAACAAAACATCATAGACTGGCTGGCTCAAACAACAAAAATTTATTTTCTCACAGTTCTAGAGGCTGGAAGTCCAAGGTCAGGATGCCACTGTAGTCAGGTTCTGGTGAGGGTCATCTTCCTGGCTTGCAGTTGGCTGCCTTCTCTCTGTGTTCTCACTGGCCTTTCCTTTCACATTCCAGTTAAGAGAAAGAGAAGGGAGGGAGAAAAGGAAGGGGAGGAAGAGAGAGAATCATCTCCTCCCCCTCCCCTCCCCTCCCCTCCCCCTCCCCCTCCCCCTCCCCCCTCCCCCCCCCCCCCCCACTTCCCCCTGACCCCACCTCCTGTCTTGCTCTGTCTCCCAGGCTGGAGTGCAGTGGTGCGACCTTGGCTCACTGCAATCTCCGCCTCTCAGGTTCAAGTGATTCTCCTACTTCAGCCTCCTGAGTAGCTGAGATTCCAGGCACGTGCCACCACACCCAGCTAATTTTTTTTTTTTTTAATTTTTAGTAGAGACAGGGTTCCACCCACCTCAGCCTCCCAAAGTGCTGGGATTATAGGCATGAGCCATCATATCTGGCCAATCTCCCTCTTCTTACAAGGTTATAAGGCAACTAATCCTATTGGATTAGGACCCTACCCTATGACCTCATTTAACCATAATTTTCACCTAAAAGCCCTATCTACAAATGCAGTCACATCGGGGATTACAACTTCAACATAGGAATTTGAGGCAGGGCACAATTAAGTCTATTGCAGATGGCAAATAGGTCTCTGGCTATGAGAGTGAGGACTCAGGGAGAAGAAGTTTTAAGAAATTGCTCTGTATTAGTTTGTTGCACTGCTATAAAGAAATATCTGAGACTGTGTAATTTATAAAGAGAAAAGAGGTTTAATTGACTCAGTTACACAGGCTGTGGAGGGAGCATGGCTTGGAGGCCTCAGGAAACTTAAAATAATGGTGGAAGGGGAAGCAGGTATGTCTTCACACAGCCAGAGCAGGAGGAAGAGAAGAGAGGTGCTACACATTTAAACAGCCAGATCTCACAATTACTCAATTACTCACTATAATGAGAACAAAACTAAAAGGGAAATCTGCCCCTATGATCTAATCACCTCCCACCAGGCCCCACCTCCAACAATGGGGATTAAAATTCGATACGTATTTGCAATATCAATTGCTACATACCAAGTTCTCTCTGTTTTGAGCCTCTGTAACAGTCACAATGTGCTGCCTACAATCAATGGTAAGTCTCCAAGAAACCAAGGTCTGGTGTACAAGCCAGGTGGGGCTATTGAATGGAGAAACAGTCTCATGAAACACTTTGGCTTCCTTAAGCTCAGCAATTATGGCAATTATTCTTTTTCTCCCCCAGACAGCTGACATTATTTTTGGGAAACAACAGTACTAGGTGTGGGTCATCAGATGGGTCCATGGTCTTCTATATTTCCCACTAAAATGGTCAAAACTATTGCAATTCCTGTCAGCGGTTGGGGGCCAAGGCTAGTGGGGCTGCACATGGAAAACACATCAGTACCAATATTTCATTCAGTACCGAGGGCCATGACAGTGGAGGTTAGTAGGAACCCCAAATCAGAGAACACTATCTGTTTTCCTGTCATCTTGAGGCAAGGGTTTGTGGGGATCGCAGTCTCCTGTGTACCGGTATCTAAAAGGCCTAACAAGTGCAATTCCTCCTCACTTTTCAGTTGAACTCTAACCTTGGCATAGGGCCTCTGGGTCCCCTGGGTACAGATGGATCTTGTTTATAATCCCTAATCATTGGATCTTTGTAACCCCTAATCGTGTTTATATTTGAAAGCTGAGTGTCAGAGCAGAAGTTGCTCACGATCTCTGATTTGTCTCCGAATCCACCAGGAGAGGTGGAAGACCATCACTGTGCAGACTCTTACGGGACCACTTATCAAATCCCCATGGCCTGGTACTTGGCCCTGAATTCCTTAGTAGGGAGCCCATCAATCTCCTGCTTTTGTGGTTCCATTATTGAGTAATCAAACTCAAAAATCTCTTTGGGGAGGCCCTTGCCCAGATAGTCCAGAAGAGGGCACCCAAGTGCTATTTTTATGCTCCTTTTTTAGAGGGGAGGAGGTCAAATTTTGCTATTTTCTCAGCAACCACTTTTTCTGTGCCTGAGAATTTCTCATTAAGATCTGAATTACGTTGCAGATTGATGGACTTGACGTCAGGAGGCAGCTTAATTGGGCTTGACAAAAAGCAGGAGCAGTACGAACAAACCTATATATCTAAGTCTGGTTACTCTAATTATCTGCTGTTTCCACTCCCTCATAGTAGACCCAAGAGACCACCAGGAGGGCTACAGGACCTCCATAGCCTTGTGAAGGTGGTTGAGACACGTTCTTCAGTGACTAGGTATTCATGTGTGGACCAAATCAGTCAGAGACCAAATAGTACCCAGATGAGGAAAGAGATGGTCCTTGGTATACGTACACTCTCATCTCCTCACCTTGCTCCTCCTCCTTAGGGAACGTGGCCACTGTCAAGGCATTATGGAGGAAGGGGGTCTGTAGTGATGTACCCCTCAAGGAGCCTAAACTTTATGAAGTTTATTTAACAAGATTACCTTTTTCTCAAAGGAAGCAAACTAGCCAAGTCTCTATGTTCTCTTCCTCTAAGCCAATCTTCCTTCTGGCTTGGCTGCTGGGCATTGACCTATCTAGTGAGATCACTGGGAAAAGTGATCCTAAAAACCTCTACATTATTTTTATTAGAAGCATGAGTCTCAATAACATGCTGCATGGCAAGTTGTCTGTCAGCCCCAGGGAACTGCTTCGATCTGGGAATAGTTTTGGGGTACAAGCCAGAGAACGGTATCCAGGGAATTGTTTCTGTGGCTTTCTTAGAGACCCTCTGCTGAATCTCTAATTTGATCCACTAGGTTACCTCAGTCAAAATAAAAGTAACAGTCAGGCTTTAATCATTTCCTTTTAATCATTTCCTTTGATAGCATAAGCAAGGGACTGAACCAGAAAAAGTACCAACTCCTCCATTATTCCATTTTTCCTCATGGAGTGGCTCCAACAGGGGTCTGCTGGATTAGCACAGATGCAGGGATCATCATGTCACTATTAAAGGAGCCCTGAACAAAAAGCTCCTGCCATTTTATGGACCCAGGGGCAGGAGGAGGTGATGAGGAAGGGCTAGGAGTTGAAAAGTACTGAGTACTGAGTCCACGTTGTTGAGAAAAAAAATATTTTTAGGCACCCGCCCACACACACCATGGCTAAAAGAGGTCTTAAGCTGAGGTGCTGGAGGAAGCCTCTGCAAAAGGCTCCTGATAAAGCAAACTCCAAATGGAGGCACCTGGTCTAGGAATTATTGGATACAATGAGTTCTAAATGTCTCTCCAAGGAATCAGTATGTCTTTATGTTCATTTATTTGTCCTTCATTTTAAAGTTTAACTTCCTTGTTGTTCCAGTAAACAACATTCTCCACCAGTTGTAATCAGTAGTTCACATCTGTTCCCCCTGGCCCCCAGCTCCTGACTCATCCTGGTCACCTGCTTCAGTCATCTGATCCAGTCACCTGCTCTGGTCATCTTCCTTTGACTTACGTCACCCCTGGCTACCTGCTCTGACCCGCCTGTAACCGTCTTTCCTGACAAACCACCCACTCTGCCACTCCAGCTCGGACCCCTGCTCTCTTTAAAATAGCCAATCGGGATTAGTCTAGCTTGTGTAGACTAACCCTAGCCAATAGGGTAACTACACAGCAGTAGGGACGACCCCCGTCAGACATAAGTATCCCTTTTCCTCACTTGTCCAAATGTGCAGTCAACGATTGCTCCATCCGTGAGCCGCACCCTTCCACAGAAGTAAACTGCCTTGCTGAGAGGATTTATCTTTGAGTGCTATTTCTTTTGCAGCATCGAAATTTCACTTATAACAGAATGCAGAAGTGTGAGAGCATGATCAGCTAGGGATATCTGTGTCCTTGATTGCAACTCCAATCACAGACTGCAGTGCACTGGCTGTGCATCAAGTCTGAGGTGTGGAGGGCACATCCCCCCATGGCTCCTGCCAGGTAAAGCTTTCATAATTGCCTACAGTGAGGCCTGAAAGATCACCCATGGGTTTTTGGCCAAAAGCTGAATTCACTCTCTCCAGTGGTCCTAGCAGTTCCTATGAGAGGTCCTGCTGTTGTTGTCTGTAAAAGCATGAAGTCAGAGCTCTGACCTTTGGAACGGCAGCTGCTGTGGGGCTGGATGTTTCCAGTTCCCATTAGAGGTAATGAATTCACTCTTGCTCCCACCACACTCACACAGGAAATTCAGGAGGAGGGGAGGCAGGGCTGTGGTTTTCGGCCTGCTGTGGGATTAGAAGGTTTATAGCAGTGAGTCTGATGGGCTTTCTGGGTATCAGACCAGAGAGAAGAACCGAAGCCAGTCACCATCATCAAGAGTATTCTAGCTCTGGAGGTTACATGTTCATCAATGACAGTGTCTGCCTAAATCTTCCTTCTGGCTTGGCTGCTGGGCATTGACCCTACCTAGTAAGAACTTAGGACACACCTGTTCCTGGAATACTGGGCAAATTCTCTCAGCTCAGGAGAGTGGCGGGTTCTTTTTGGTCCTCTGCTTTTTAAATTCGTTATGTTTAATGCCCTAATCATTATCGTTGTGGAAGAGAATGTTTATTAAACACCTATAGCACAGCAGGCCTTGTTCTCAGTGTTCTACTTGAATCTTTTCATTTCATCTTCTTTTCAGGCCTATGAACTAACTACTATGAAGATTCCATTGTACAGATGAGGCTCAGAAAGCTAAAACAACCTGCCTAAAGTCATAAATAAGTGGCAGATCTGTGATTTGAAACCCTTTGCATTGAGAGTCTCTGCCCCTCCTATTTAGCCACACCGTCTCCCATACTCCTAAAACTGCCTTTGCAAAATTATGACTAAGACAGTGAAAGAGATTTAACTAAACCGACTCCATCGTGCTTCTAACCTCCAAGCTGTCCTTGTTCATTCCTGGGCATAGGCTGAACAAGCCTTGGAAAAAACTTAGTTTATAGTTTAAACAAAGATGGTGACAGCCCTTTCCCAAAGCAGATTTTCTTGTTGCCTGGAGACTAGATTGCCTTTGTAGGACTAGCATTAGCCACAAGATTAGAAATTATGGTTTAAGAGTCATGAAGCTGGAGGCTACAAGATTCTAACCCTTCCTAAACTGCTCCTAAGATCAGTGCTTGAGATATTTTGCAAACCCTGTACTTGATGAATCAGCTGGCACCACCCAGATCGATGAACTGGTTCATCTGATCTTGTGGCCCCCACCCAGGAACTGACTCAGTGCAAGAAGATGGCTTCGATTCCCCATGATTTCGTCTCTGACCAATCAGCACTCCTGGTTCACTGGCTTCCCCCCACCCACCCAAGTTATCCTTAAAATCTCTGCTCCCTTAAGCCAGGCTTGGTGGCTCAAGCCTGTAATCCCAGCACTTTGGGAGGCCGAGGCGGGTGGATCACGAGGTCAAGAGATCGAGACCATCCTGGTCAACATGGTGAAACCCCGTCTCTACTAAAAACACAAAAAATTAGCTGGGCATGGTGGCGCGTGCCTGTAATCCCGACTACTCAGGAGGCTGAGGCAGGACAATTGCCTGAACCCAGGAGGCGGAGGTTGCGGTGAGCCGAGATCGCGCCATTGCACTCCAGCCTGGGTAATAAGAGCGAAAACTCCATCTCAAAAAAAAAAAAAAAAAAAAAAAAAACTCTGCTCCCTCAATGCCCAGGGAGACTGATTTAAGTAATAATAAAACTCCAGTCTCCCGCACAGCCGGCTCTGCATTAATTACTCTTTCTTTATTGTAACTGCCCAGTCTTTATAAATCGGCTCTGCCTATGCAGTGGGCAAGGTAAACCCCTTGGGCAGTTACACTTTTGCCTTTCACCCCAGTGCCCTTACCCCTCCATGCCATCTCAGCAGCATGATCTTTACATATGGGCCCTAGATTTATGTAGTGTTTTCCAGGCAGCAAGCTTAGTACTTCTTCCTGGATAGAGAGGACACTTAACGAAGCACTTCCCTTTCTGTGTTGCAATTGAGACCAGTTGTCTTAAGATGGGAAACTACTCCATATACAAAGCATAGTGGTTAAAGGCAGGGGTTCTGATACTTGGAGATGTCAAGAACTAGCAAAATTAATAAAACTGGGTCCTGACATAAGTTATTCTCTTTTTATTTCACCAATTAAAGATATTCAAAACACCATTTATACTACGATTAAAATAATAGTAGACTGAACATGGTGGCTCACACCTGCAATCCCAGCACTTTGGGAGGCTGAGGCAGGAGGATCACTTGAGGCCAGGAGTTCAAGACCAGCTTGGGCAACATAGGAAGAACCAGAACTAATTCAACTGGATCAGTGTCCCACCCTTATGACTTCATTTAATCCTAATTACCACATTATAGGCCCTATCTCTAAATACAGTCACATTGGGAGACAGGGCTTGCTATGGACTGAATCGTGTCTCCTCCAAATTCATATGATGAAGCTGTAACACCCAATGTCATGGTGTTTGGAGATGAGGTCTTTGGAAGATTATTAGGTTTAAATGACATATTAAGAGTGGAACACTCATGATGGGAGTAGTGGACTCATAAAAACGGACACCAGAGAGCTTTCATTTTCTCTTTATTTCCCCACCATATAAGGACATAGTGAGAAAGCAGCAGTCTGAAAGTCAGGAAGAGAGACATCACTAGAATCCAACCATACTGTCACTCTGATCTTGGACAATTACAGCCTTCAGGACTGTGAGAAATAAATTTTTGTTGTTTAAGCCACCCAGTCTATTGTATTTTGTTATGGTAGCCCCAGAAGATTAAGATAAGGATGAACATACAAATTTGGAGGAAACACAATTGAGTCCATAGCACACATGAAAACTAATACCAAACGTGTATGAGAAATTGCTTTGTCTCAAATATAAGAGGAAGATGTGTGGTTGGAAATCTTTGAATACTCTGAAAATTAAAAGAATCTGATCCTCGTGGGATGGAACAATGTGAATAGAATTTCATTTTTCCCCCTCTTTAAAACATTTGCTGAGCATCTCCATATCCCCAGTGTTTTAGGGATACTGGTAGAAGGACAAAAATGGATGGGCAGGAGTGGACAAATTAGAGTAGAGTCTACCAAGTATAAGCAATTAATTTACAGAAAGATGTCTTACATGTTCTGGAAGCCATAAAGGGGCCAAGACCGGCCTTCCAAACTTTATTGGCCTCAGAGAAAGAAGGTTAAGGGCAGAGCACAACAAGGTCAGTGTAAGGAGAAGCCTTTCACAGTTTTCACTTAACCAATTAATGTTACACAGAGAATTGGCCCTTCTTAGTAAACAGAGAATAGATTAGGGGCTGTTAGGAAACTTTAGCAGTATCGATGGAATATGTAATATTTAGGTGTTATTTGCAAAACGGCCCACCACAGGCATGCTCTTGGATGTGAGGTAGGATGCCAGCAGGACTTATTTTCCAGTCCCAACAGGATGAAGTGAAGAAACCGGAAGGAACCAGCAGATGGCAATGAAAGTGATCCCTAGCTACCTTCATTGCTCATTAGCATAAGATACTCCCACCAGTGCTTTAAAAGTTCTAGATAACCCACCCCACCATTTGCATTAACCCACTCCTTAATTTGCATGCAATTGAAAGTAGGTGTAAATGGATATAAATACAATTGCCAACAGCCCACAAGTGTGGCTCGGGGCACCATGTCTGAGTTAGCACTGCTTCCCAAGGAGCAGCTCGTTAAATAAAAGATTGTTATTTAATACCGCCAGCTCACCCTTGAATTCTTTCCTGGGAAAAGTCAAGCACTCTCCCAGGCTAAGCCCCAGTTTTGGGGCTGGCCTGCCCTGTGCCATTTGTACATATACTCCCAGTAATTTTCTAGGTTTATCAGAATTTCAGTTAACACAGAAAGATAAGCAAGAAAACACAAGGTCGATCTAAAATAAGTATGGAATTCATTTAACTACATATTAGAAAAGATAAAACATTAATCTTTAAGACTGATATTGACTGAAAAATGAAATACTAGTCAGTCAAAAAGAGATGCCTGAAGTAGCTGTTGGCATATTTGACATTAACAGGTGCCAAATATACATTATAGAATGATGGAAGAAATAGTTATTGTTTTTCTTGTTTTGAAAAAGAATGGCTTCTGAATGCTTCTGAATGCAAGTACATGAAATTACAGGAAATACTCTACAAAGTAGTTACATATATATATATAGTTAGATAAATCATATCAATAAACTGAAACACTATACAAAATAGGCATATCTTGGAACGACTGGATTCAAACAAGCAGACATGTTGGTTATATTCAAGCTTTGATCATGTCTTACTTTTTAACATGTAAGGCTTCCAAATCCCAATGATATTGTGAGTTCACAGACTGCTTGGCATTGACCCAGGCAAAGGGAAATGGCTTTAGCTTTTGAAAAATACATCTTAATCCACAGTTAACAATTTTTTTGAGAGACAGGATGTCACTATGTCTCCCACACTGGAGTGCAGTAGTGTGATCATAGCTTACTACACCTCAAACTCCTGGGTTCAAGTGAAACTATTAACATTATTTTTTAAAAAACAACTATTTTCATTTTTCCTTTCTTATTATATTCATTGTATACATGTTGCCTTACTTCCTAACATTCACCTAAATGGATAGGTGAATGATTATAAAGAAAAAATGGCAGCACAGAAAAGGGAATCTAATGAGCAGAGAGAAGAATGAAAGAAAAACATATAGTATATACCCAGCAGTCTATTCTGTTTAATTTGTATCCAGAAATACTGTGTACTTATATATTAAAATGAATCCTTAGATCATAATACCCAAGGGTTAGATTTAGTCTGATTAATGGAATGCTTTAAAGAAATGAGATTGAATGAGAATCCCATGTCATTTTTTATTTCCTCATTTTTAAAAATTTTAATTAAATAATTTAGAGATGAAGTCATATTCAGTCACCCAGGCTGGAGTGCAGTAATCTGATCATAGCTCACTGCAGCTTTGAACTCCTGGCCTCAAGCAATCCTCCCATCTCAGCCTCCCAAATAGTTGGGACTACAGGTGCATACCACCACACCTAGCTAATTTTTTTTCTAGAGATCGGGTCTCACTATGTTGCCCAAGGTGGTCTCAAACTCTTGGCCTCAAGCAATCCCCCAACCTCAGCCTCCCAAAGTGCTGGGATTACAGGCATGAGCCACTGTGCCCAGCTTATTTCCTCATTTTCTGTTTTAAAAAAATGTAAAAACATGTATGTCTATTTTCCCCTCAAACTTGAGTCTACTGAACAGAATGTGATAGTTGGTTAATGAATTTCATTATAGCCACTTGTCAGATGTGTGATTTGGACAGCTTATTTAACCTCTTTCTGTCTTTATTTCCTCATTTGTGAAATAACAATAAGCTTAAATCACACACAGTACTTGTCACACATTAAGCCTTCCAAAAATTTCAGCTGTTACTATAATCATAGCCCTTTTAAAAATTACACATAAAGCACCACCCTTAGCTTCAGTGAAGGAAGCAAGAAGAGTAGGAGACCCAGTCTGAAAATACAAGTTCTTACCATGCAGGTAGAAAACATAAGAATTATAACCACAAAACAGTTATGTTTCAGTGAGAGGCCCTAAGTTATGACTGTTGCCTCTTAAATAGTGATTAATACTTCAGGTCTACAGGGGTTCTGGAAGGGGAGATAATTGGGTAGGTGATGTTGAGAAACAGAAGGAAAAAGAAGATGTGTGAAAGGAGGCAGAAAATGTGAGAAGAAAACAGACAAGTCATGAAAGTTTCAGATAGATGAGGAAAGGAGAATAGGAACAGCACAAGCAAAGATAGTCAGAAATAACCATTGTATATTCCAGAGATTCACTGTGAGTTTGTAGTGCCTAATATGGTTTTGCTGTGTCCCCACCCAAAATATTATCTTGAATTGTAATCCCCATAATCTCCAACTGTCAAGGGCAGGACCAGGTGGAGGTAACTGGATCATGGTGCTGGTTTCCCCTATGCTGTCCTCATGATCATGAATGAGTCTTGTAAGATCTGACAGTTTTATAAACATCTGGCATTTCCCCTGCTTGCACTCACTCCATCCTGCTGCCCTTTGAAGAAAGTGCCTGCTTCTTTGCCTTCTGCCATGATTGTAAGTTTCCTGAGGCCTCCCCAGCCATGCACAACAGTGAGTCAATTAATCCTCTTCCCTTTATAAATTACTTGGGCTTGGATATTTCTTCATAGCAGTGTGAGAACAGACTAATACAGTATCTAAGAGCCATCATTCCAGACAGCAAACTTTACTGCCATGGCTTTAGCTGAAAAACACTTAGGCTATTAGATTGAATGTATGCTGATCCCTAAGACTTTCTCTAAATGGTTACATAAAGCAGCACATATAAAAATGACAGCTAAGGGATCAGACTCAGCAGAGGAAAAGTGGCTTTCTTGGTTATTTACTTTTCCTGCAGTAAGTATGCAATCATGATTAATTAAAGTTCCCTCCTAATGTTATTCTACTTAACTGAGACATTGATGTACAATATTAGAATGTTACCAGTTGTAAGAGAGAACAAGCCACTTCGTGCATGGTGCCTAAATATCAGGAGAGTGTTAAAATAGTTATTCAAAGTATCATTTTTATTTTGCCTTCTGCCATGATTGTAAGTTTCATGATTGTGGATTGTAAGTTCCATGATTGTGGATTAAGTCTTTCCTATGGTTCATGGGGAAAGAATGGTGAGAAGGAGCAGAGTGAGATGAATGAAACTTGATTTCTGTCGTTGGCTGTGGTTGCTACTCTTGGACAGTAACTCGATGACCATGAAGAAGCTTCCTCATTTCATCACATTCTGCCTGTGGATCACAGCTGGCAGCTAGTCTCCTTGCTTCCAGTTCAGAACGGATGGAGTAAACATTTACTTAGGGGAGAGTTAAGCAAGATTTTGGGACTGTAGAATGTGTTCACTTGACAGGCTGAACCGAGAAGAGGCTCCTAAATCTAAGTCTTCATGTTAAATAAACAGCAGAGTAACAAATTTAGCACCTTACAATATTTCTGTCTGACTCACTTTTGGGGTTTACCTTTTTTATGTGGTGGGTAGGCCCGTGGAATTCGTGAGAACTCCTTGGAAATTCCTTGTGCTTCAAATGAATAGAATAATACTTTGTGTTTCTTGAGGTGCTGGGGTTGGGAACCTGGGCTAAGGAAAATCGCATTGTGAAACCTCCACTCAGTCTTGACTTTCCTTTCTTCCTCATAAATAATTTCAATCCCATTGAAACCCCTTAGGTGACCAGATGAGTTAAAGGAAGGATAGGGATCAGGGGGAAAGAGAAATTGCAATCTTCTTGGCCTTGTGGCAAGGGCTATGGAAGGAGATGTTAGGGACTGATTTATATAGGAACCTGAATTCTATATTTCCTTTATTATTTTTTATGGTAAAGCCCTGCTGGCCAGAGCTACCTCTTTGTGCCTCACTGGCTACCTCCTTGTGCCTCACTGGCTACCTCCTTGTGCCTCACTGGCTACCTTCCAGAGGCAGTACCCAGCTGCTAGCTGCTGTTTACCATCAAGCTCCCCACACCTCAACAGCAGCTCCAGGCTCAGCCACTGCCATGAATTCCTTTCCTCCTGTGTCTCCACAGACTCTTGCCTTTTGATTTTAAAACATCCTTTGTTTATTTTTTTGTCTCTCTTGTTCAAAGGGAACAGAGACTCTTCCTTGTTCTCTGCCTTACCTCCATTGTTTTGCCTAAACCAAGATTATTTGGCTTGAAATAAAAAATCATAGTACAACTCTCTAGTTCTCATAGAGGCCCTAGCTTTGTCTGCGGCCTCTGCTTTGGAGGAGTCCAAATGTATCAATTATGGTGCTCACACCTGAATGCTACCTCTGAAATCACCTTTGTCCCCTTGCTTGTGTAACACAACAGAATGTGCTTTTAGAAGGGGTCTTTTGCATTACTAGATTCTAAAATATTGACAAAACGATTTCCAACCTATTAGCCTGCTTTCTTTAAAAAGTTAATTCAACACCAAGCACCAAGCTGGTTGTTGCTCACATGTTGTGCTTCCAGCTTTAGGCACAGATTTGCAAGGAGATTGGGAGAAATGAGATTTGTGAGGAGGACACAAGTTGTATCACTCCCTCAAGGGCCTGTAAGAATGGACACCAAGACACTGAATGCTTTTAGGGGAGGTTGTTTACTATTCCTAGAGGTAAAATGGTCCAGTGCCATGGTTGGGGAAGGGACTTGAATCTTTAACCCTTTAAGTGAAATAGTTTTGGGCTGGATAGTGTGGTAGGTGCTGAAGAGCTGAACTTGGGCTGGTGTGTGTTTCTCTTAACTGAATCATCCCAGGCCCAGGGGAGGTCATGGCCATCCAGAGGCTGGCCTCCTCTAAGCTGAGTTCTGTGTGTTCTCTTATGCAGGCCACTCCATTGCTCTGGGACTGCAGAAAGCCCTCTATGGTGCTATAAAAAGGATATAGTCAAATGTAGATCAGTGTAACAGAGCTTATTTTAGGCGACTTCAAAAGTACCACCAGCCAAATCTCCACAACAAGATAACTTGTGTTTTGGGTCATTGTTGGGTCCATATTCCCAATACTCTTTTCATAAAATAGTTTTAGTATATTTGCAAAAGGGAGGAGAGCATCTTCTAAAAGTTTCTTAGGAGATTCATGCTACCAAGTTTGGAAATAGATAAAAACATACTTTGTTTTTACCTTAAAAAAAATCTTTGGCTGAGTGCAGTAGCACACACCTGTAATCTCAGCATTTTGGGAGGCAGAAGCAAGAGGGTCACTTGAGCCCAAAAGTTTGAGACCAGCCTGGACAACCTGGCAAAATCCTATCTCTACAAAAAGTATCTCTACAGAACCTAGCTGAGTGTGGTGTGTCATGCCTGTAGTCCAAGCTACTCAGGAGGCTGAGGTGGGAGGATCATCTGAGCCCGTGAGGTCAAGGCTGCAGTGAGCCAAGATTGTGCCACTGTACTCCAGCCTGAGTGATATAGTGAGACCCTGTCTCAAAAGAAAATGTTCTGTGTGGCTCATTTTCCCTACGGAACTCCACAGAGCACGGTGTAAATTCACCTAAGGGGAAAAAGCAGCCCACAAAACTTTAAGATGGTTTCTTAAAATTCCCAGACCCTGGTATATACACATATTCTTCCCCATCCAGATATTGAATGCATTTGGAGGAGGTTGATTACTTTTTATAGAGGTAAAAAGGCTCAGGCTTAGAATAGAGCTGGCCTTTGAAGTAAAGCATTCTGGGCAGGATAGAGTTGGTAAGTGCTGAGGAGCTAAATCTGAGAGAGTGAGCAATTCCTGTATCTGGGTGACTGGGAAGCCAAGGAAGGGCATGGCCACTTAGAGGCTGGCCTTCTCCAGGGTGCAGTCTGTATGTTCTCTTTTGCGGATCATTCCCTGGCTGTGGGCCTGTGTTCCTTCATCTGTAAAGTAAGAAGAGTAGGCTGGATGTCCCCTAAATACTCTCCATTGCTTAGTGAACACATCCTCCAGGAAAGACACCCTAGCCAACACAGGTCGGACTGGGGACAAAGTGTGGGCTTGTCCTTTCATATATCCTACCCTCAACAGACAGATTGTAACATAAGGGCAGAAAACATGCCTGGTTCATCTTTGCAACCCCAGAGTCTAGTCAGGAGCTGGGAACAGAGCAGGTATCTCTAACAGTCTATGTAATACATAAACGAGAAACAGTTCAGGCAAATAATCTTGACAACCCCTCTAGCAAACTTCTGCTGTTCTTTCCAAACCTCTCCATTCACCAAATCAAGTGGTGGCTAAGACATGGTCATTAGATAATACTGAGCTCAAATCCTGGCCCTTCCAGATCTTCTGCAGGTCATCTATAGCAGATGTCTGTGTCCTACTAGATCTCAGCCATATGTACTTGGCCCAACTACGAACTGCTTGATGCTTCCTCTGGGGTCTGAAGCCCCTCTGCCTGAACAGAGAAGACTGGGGAATAAATGCCCCCAGGAGCAGCCCTCAACCAATGATTATTGGGAGTTGGTGGATAAATACCCAAGCTTCCTTGCCCCTTAGATAGGATAATTCTGAAGCGATTGTTCTACACTGCGAGAAGGTGATAAGCAGTCTGTACTAGTCCATTCTCACACTACTGTAAAGAACTGAGGCTGGGAAATTTATGAAGAAAAAAGGTTCAATTCACTCACAGTTCCACAGGCTTAACAGAAAACATTACTGGGAGGCTTCAGGAAACTTACAATCATGGCAAATAGTGAAAGGGAAGCAAGGCATATCTTTCCATGGTGACAGGAGAGTGAGAGAGTGAGGGGGAAAGTGCCACACACTTTTAAACCATCAGATCTCTTGAGAACTCACTATCATGAGAACACCAATGGGGAAATCCTCCCCCATGATACAGTCACCTCCCAACAAGCCCCTCCTCAAATTCGACATGAGATTTAGATAGGGACACAAATCCAAACCGTATCACAGTCCCTGACAGCCAGCACTGGCCTGGTACTCACAACTAGGTCTTGATGTTTTCCTGTTAAACATAAACAGTCTCACATAGACACTCTGTGATCTTGATGAAGTGAGAAAAAAAAAATACCACTTCATAACTTTGTCTAGGCAAAAAACAAACAAACAAACAAAAAAAAAAAAAACAAGATCACCGTGCAAATGAAAAAAGTACCAAACATGGAGTTCAACTTCCAGCATGACAGCGTAAGGAACTCTGCTGATACACTCCCAAGTGAAACTGGTAAATATTATTTTTAAAAGAACAACTTAAAGCCCTTGGAAATGATCCTAAGGGAAAACAGCAAATGAAGAAACATCTGTCTAACAGAAGCTGCAAAAATTCAGTAAGAAAACCAAGTCTGTGGTATTTGAACGACTACAGCTTCTTCCTTTCCCCCTCCCAGATCAGTAAGGCAGAGATTCCACTTCAGACTGCTGCAGCCAAGAACATAGGGCTCCCTCTCTCCTCTGGCTTCCAGCCAGAGGACTTTCTTCCCAGGAGAGACAGCACTTCAGCATCATTCATACTGACACCAGCTACTTGTTTCTGAGGCTAAGCATCAGGTGAGTACAGATGAGAGATGTTGACTCATTCACTCTGCCTACTTTGTCCCCCGCTTATTTAATGGATGCTCTACCTCAGATGCAACACGCTGAGAAAACTGGGGCTCAAGTTTTCCTTGCCTGGAAAGAGACAAGCCAAGAGCACCTTAGGCTGCTGCACCCCACTCCACTAAGGCCTCAGCCCATAGAAAGGGGTTGCCCTTCAGACAGAAGCTTGCCACTGTCCCCATCCTGTCTCTAGAGTTCTTACTGAAAGATTTTGCCTTAGAGGAGAAACACGCTACAAAACAGATAGCTGCTTATCTCTTCCCAAAGGAATTGACTTCATTTACAACAGAGCGTTATAAATGAAGTTCAAACCTAAAAGTGTTCTCAAGAACAGTGGAGGTTGTCATACAAGGCAGTTGAGATTTGTGGATCTAATGAAGATAAAGCATGACCTATAAGCTGGATAGTTTTCAGGAGGAAACCAGGAAATAAGATGTCTGGTAAGAGCCCTCCTGGTATCAGGACAAATATCAGACATGGACCTCAAAAACTATTTCTTCAAAGAAACCACAATTTAATTGCATTAGTTTGTAGAACCATTTATGCCCTAGGGCATTGCTGAAAACATTCTAGAGTGACTGTGTACACACCCAAAGTCATGTCTTCCTGAAGAGCAACATCAGAGGCTTAAGACTATGAGGAGAAGGACTAATCTTCATTAAAAGAATCCAGCCAATCACTAAAAAATATACCAGCAAATAACAAGTCCCTGAGGCTAGAGTTGGGGGCAGTTGCTACAACATATTATCAAAAATTTTTTGACTAGTCATAATGGCTCACACCTGTAGTCCCAGCATTTTGAGAGGCCAAGGTGGAAGGATCACTTGAGCCCAGGAGATCAAGACCAGCCCAAGCAATATAGAGAAACCCCGATCTCTACAAAAATAATTTTAAAAATTTAACCAAGTGTGATCTGCCCAAATCTGATGTTGAAATGTAATGTGTATTTTTCCCATTGTTGGAGGTGAAGCCTGATGAGAGGTGTTTGGGTCATGGGAGTGGAACACTCATGGCTTAATGCTGTCCTTGCAATAGTGAGCAAGTTATCACGAGATCTGATTGTTAAAAGTGTGTGGCTCCTCCCCCATCCACTCTTTTGCTCCTGCTCTCACCGTGTGAGATGCCTGCTCCCCGTCTGTCTTCCACCGTGACTGTAAGCTTCCTGAGGTCCTCACCAGAAGCAGATGCTGGCACCATACTTCCTGTTAAGCCTGTAGAACTGTGAGCCAACTAAACCTCTTTTCTTTATGTATTACTCAGCCTCAGGTATTCCTTTGTAGCAGTGCAAGAATAGCCTAACACATGAGACAACAGAGATATAGTAGGTTAAGCAATTCATTCAAAGTAACAAAAGACAGCGTAGGCTGCAGCAAGAACCCAGACCACCTTATTTTTAATCAAGTCTCTTTCCATTATACCACACAGGAAAGGTGGGACAACAGGTTATAATCATGTGATGATAGGAGATAATATATAATAATAGTAGAAAACATTTCTGTGTGCTTACTCTGTGGCTGGGCATTGTGGGAGGCCACTTACATGTATTATTTATTCTCATCAATTCTGTGATATAATATTACCATCTTATAGAGGATAATGATGAAACTACAGCCCTTAAGTAAAATGCCCAAATGGAAACAGCTGGGAAGTGGCACATCTGGGATTGGAAGCCAGATTGCCCTAATTGTGGCATCCCAGAACACCGCCACTGAATTAAACTTTGTCTGTCTGGAGGCAGACAAACTTGGCTTCAGATCCTGTTTCTCTGATTAGCTTTGGACCATGGACAAGTTTCCTCTTTTTTCAATGAATATGCTAGAACCTATTAGGATTCATTTGAGGATCAAACAAAATCATCCAAGGAAATTGTTTTATTGCTTGTCACATAGTACAGGCATACAAGATGTTAGCTGCTAATAAAAAGGGGATGAAAGTTACAAGGGATAACTGTCTCCAGTAATCCTCCCCATCAAAAAAACCTGTAGCTTGCTTTCTACCCAGCCCCTTGAGGTAGTTCCATTGTATGCTACCCAAACAATGTGTGGTTCAAGGTCAGTGTCTACTCATTGTATGTGATTTTAAGTGAAGTGGCATCCTAAATATAATTCAATATAATTCTGTGAATTTGAATTTCTTTTTTTTTTTCTTTTTTTTTTTTTTTTTTTTTTTTTTGAGACGGAGTTTCGCTCTTGTTACCCAGGCTGGAGTGCAATGGTGCAATCTCAGCTCACCGCAACCTCCGCCTCCTGGATTCAAGCAATTCTCCTGCCTCAGCCTCCTGAGTAGCTGGGATTACAGGCATGCGCCACCATGCCCAGCTAATGCTTTGTATTTTTAGTAGAGACGGGGTTTCACCATGTTGACTAGGATGGTCTCGATCTCTTGACCTTGTAATCCACCCGCCTCAGCCTCCCAAAGTGCTGGGATTACAGGCTTGAGCCACCGTGCCTAGCCGAATTTTAATTTCTTAAGGTACAAGAGCTCTGCTTTGAAATTCAGAGACTAGGTTACCAGAGAGAGACGTCTTAACCTATAATTACAGCAGGTACTTGTCAGATACATGAAAGCAAATGCCAACTGACTATAGGAGATCTCCTTTTGATATAAAGGAAACATATATGGCTAAAAATGTCTTTTGACGGTGTAAAAATGTTATGAATCTGATAACCACGGGAAAGGAAAATGGAAGTATGACTTCAATTCTTCCCTTTTACTTTTCTTTGCCTATTTCTGAAAATCTCTAGGCTACCAAATGTTTCAGTGTGAATGTAGAAAAAACAAAATAATGAGCAAGAATAGACCAACTGGCACAAAATGTATCAAATAGAAACAATTTCCAGACTGAATGTACACACTGACATGTGGGACTTACTGTAGATAATTATACAAAGCACAATACAATGAGAATAGAAAAAAAAAAAAGGAAAATCTCAAATGGAGAAGAAAAAAGAATCCACTTGGCCAAGGGGCATGCATAAATGCATAATGAATTCATGGACTTCCCTGATTCCCACCAAGGCATGTGGCTTCAGGGGTATGAATAAACCTCCTCCTCCTTGCAAAACTCTCACACCAAATGCAATTGCTTGGCCAAAGCTGGACACCCACAAGTGTGAAGACGGAAGTGAAGAATGAAAAGCAGCAGACAGCCTGACAGAAAGTTCATGCTCACCCAAGAAAACAGAATTTTCCTTCAGGCTGAAAACAAAGCATTGTGAAACTGGTCATCAAATAATTTTCAGAGAAAATATTGTAACCATCACTCTTTATCTGCAGGCATTGCAATCACTTCACAGGATGACCATAATTTTCACAATTAATAGCTTTAAAAAATATTTTTTGGTATATTTTTTCTTTTCTTTTGCTGTGGTAGGCCATGTAAAAACTTTGCCATTCCACTGTTTACAAGAGCAAAGACCTGGAACCAACCCAAATGCTCATCAGTGATAGACTGGACAAAGAAAATGTGGCACATATACACCATGGCATACTATGGAGCCATAAAAAACGATGAGTTCATGTCCTTTGTAAGGACATGAATGAATCTGGAAACCACCATTCTCAGCAAACTGACACAAGAACAGAAAATCAAACACCGCATGTTCTCACTCATAGGTGTTGAACAATAAGAACACATGGACACGGAGAGGGGAGCATCACACACTGGAGTCTGTTGGTGGGGGATGGGGAGGGACAGTGGGGAGTAGGGAGCTTGGGGAAGGATAACATGGAGAGAAATGCCAGATATAGGTGATGGGGGGATGGAGGCAGCAAACTACGTTGCTATGTATGTACCTATGCAACAATCCTGCATGATCTGCACATGTACCCCAGAGCCTATAGTACAATTATTTAAAAAAAAAAAAGTTTGCCATTCTAGCCATTAAATAAGTGTATAATTTCATGGCATTATTTACATTTATACTTTTAACAGAAAATTACTTTAAAGAAGTCTTGTATGGCAAGAAAAAAACTTAATGAATTTTTAAGAGTGGGCATGGCTTCCTTGCCGATACCATTTTGGTTTTGTTGTATTCCACCATGGCAGTACCTTGAAACACACTGTTCTCTCATTAGGGACTCAAACCACTCCATCTTGCACATGTATCTGGTATCAATGGATACACTGTTTCTGAGTCAAGACGCCAGAAGATCCTTCTAGACTACAAGTCACAGTTCTAGCCCTGCCGAGGAGACCACGGTGGCTCCAGCTCAGAATCTGCAGAAGCACAAAGTTCTATCCACAGCACTCAGGGCATGGAACCTCTGGACTGGTCTAGTCAGGATATCAACAGCTTGCTTAGCCCTGGATTCAAAGATGAGGAAGAACTACAGGGTCAGTGCCTAGATGGGACATGTGCTTTACTGATCTCAGGAAACTGAGGTTCCCTGGGAGAGACAAGAGACTGGATGGTGGTACGCCTGTACTCTAAACTCACTGAGTCATGCAGTATGTAAAGATCCCACCTCAGCCTATCCTTGAACAAAGCACATCTATTACCTTACAGTGTCTTTGTACTTTCTCTAATAAATCTGCCTCTATTTACCTATGACTATCTTGGTAAATTCCCTTACTGCCTGTGACACCGGTCCCAGCCAGTCACACCCATGGCACGAAGGAAATTCAGCTGGGGATGCTGGAGTAGGCTTATCAGACAACTGACCATATGCAGCACAGTGACTTACTTGGCAAGCCTGCCAGAGGCTGAATGGAGTCCTGGGTCTATCTAGTTATTTATCAGGGTGATTCCTGACAAGTACAGGTCCTCCTTACTGGCAATGATGACAAATGCAAAAACAATTCAAAAGGTCATAGTTTTCCTGGATGTAACTGAAACCCATGAAAGACAAAGTCAGAGTGAAGTGTTGCATGTTACTTCTACAAACAATATGCCACCTGGCCTAAATAAAAATTCCCAACAGCAAGGTCACTTCACCATCTTAGGCCAAACGCACCACTTACAGGTAGGTTCCTGCTTAAATGTGAATCTTGAGATTAACAAGAAGTTACATTGGATTTTAAGAGATGAGGGAGTCTCAAAATGGGTGATCTCTGATAATAGGGAGAGGAATTATGATACTAGGATTAGACTACAGTCCACAGCAGGCTTCCCCTTTGGAAACGGTGCTAACTTCCACATCTGTCTTGATCCAAAAAATAAACAACACTGGCTGACTCTGTTGGACTTATGTGATGAAATCTCTTCAATCTCAGGAAGCACTCATTCTTTACAGGAATCCCTCTCCTGGAGGTGTCCAGCTTGTGAAGATGGTTAATTAAAGGAGTAATTACCCATTTAACTATTAAAATTGGGCCAGTTTTGCCAAAATGCTTCTGTCCTGGATGTTCCCCCTAAGAATACTCTTTTTTCTCATTATTAGAATGGACCCACTCAGTTAGCAGGTAACCTCGTGGAACAGGCCTAAAGCTTTCATACTTTTCTTGGGTGCTAGCTGCAAAAAGCCAGTTAACCTTCCCCTACCAGTGCAGGCAGTAAATACACCACAGTACCAGCTAAGGCAAGGCACTGAAGTGTTACAGCCTGACAGAGCTGACTTAGTCATCTCCCTGTTCAATTCTCTGATATGGCCTTTGCTTAAAGCCATTACTAATATGAAAGCTAACTATAGACTACAAACAGTTAAAACCGACTATTCTATTCATTAGAGTACCTCTACCAGATATCATCCCCTTTAAGAGTGAATTATTTGGAGTAACACTTGGCTAACTTGTTCTATCCCGTAAAAATTCCATATGAGAGTCAGCCACACTTCACCTTTGAGGGTCAACCGTACACCTTTTCTTGTTTCCTGTGGGATACTTAAATAGCCCTGTGATTGCACACAGGCTTTGATGACAGCACCTAGATACCCGCCTCACACTCCCATTAGAAATTTGGCTTTGGCATTATATTGATGATGTCCTCCTCAGTGGACCTGACCAAGACTCCGTCTTAAAGACCATCACAACTGTGAGTAAACACATCACTGAGAGGGGATCAGAAATTGCCCCATATAATACAGGGACCCTCTGAGTCTGTTAGATTTTTGAGCTGTTTGGAACACAGAAGAGTGAATTATTCCAAATCACCCTAGAAGCTAAAGACAAACTTGTAGTGCTCAACCTCCTACACTGGGAAAGGAGGCCCAAGATTTAGTAGGAATGTTTACATTCTGATACCAACACATTCCTCACCTCCAATATTTGATGGCCTACAACAACCCTGTCATTTGTAAGTCCTCGACTTTTCAGTGGAATCTGAACAACAACAGGCTCTAGATAAACTAAAGGAGGCTATCATGTCAACTCTCCCATGAGTGCCCCGAGAGCAGGACTTACAATTAGAGGTTTCAGCCACCCCAAAATTTGCTACCTGCAACCTCTGGACCAAATGAACAGTTAAACGATTAAGCATTGGCATTTGGTGTAAGCAGCTTTCAGACTTCGCCCTAAAGTACTTTCCATTAGAGAGGCATTTCCTGAAGGCATAGTGGGAACATATCAAAACTGAAGCCTTTACTGGGGGAGAGCCAGTTACCCTGTGAACTAAGATTCCTATTATGCCCTGAGTGATGGAAAAAGATCCTGGTAGAATTGGGCTATAACAGAGGCCTCTTCGTTAAATGGAAATGATATCTAGAGGATTAAGTTAAACCTGGGCCAACTGGAGTATCACAACTCCATGAGGAAATAGCCATATACTCTGCTACTGAGGTTAACTCATCAAAACCTGCCACTCTAGCTCAATAGGGACTGTAGAGAGGTTAGGCCACACACTCAAAACAAAAAAGCAATGGTTTTTCTTGATTGATGGAGCAAGTATGCAGTACAAGGGAACCAAACAATGAACAGCTACAGCCTATCACCCCTATTCAAATAGTTCAATTTCCATTTGGGGAATAGACCAAAGTGCCCAATGGACTGTGCTGCATCCAATACTCCTAGCAATAGACAAACATACTCCTAAGGTTTATATTTTTTACCTACTACAGGTTGGTGGGTAATAAGCCACCTACTTGGTCAGGAATTTGGTAAAATCAAGGCTGGAAAATACAAAGTTGATATATTTAGGATAAAGAAACATGGCAAAAAATTGCCACAGTGGCTCCCACTGGCTATCGTGGTGCATCATTCCTTGGCTCATACCAAATAAAAATAGAGGACGCATGATGCAACACCAAGGATGACAAACCAAGTCACCAAAACAGATAGGTATTTTGAAGGAAGGGGCATCACCAGAACTTTGGGATGAGTCACTCTACTCCTTCTATCAGTGTAACATGAGAAGTCAGGGTTTTGGACATTGTAGGGTTATGAAAATGAATTGTTAATAGAGGAGTCAACTCAGTAGAGAGATATTTACAGAAACCCATTAGGGACGGTACCACATGTCAGAAATCTATAAACTGGGTCTACTGCATGAGAGGAAAAGTGCACAGAGGAGAAAGGCCACATCGTAACTGGACAATTTATTTCATTTGGTCTTTTCCTGCAGTGGCAGGAGCCATTAAATATGTCTTAACAATGTTAATAAACAGGCTTTTGTTGGCTCATTTATACAATGCACTAACCTGTGGTAATATCACTGAGGGGGTCAACAAAGGTGCTTTTTCAGCCATTGTGAGTACCATAAGTTACACAGTCAGATCAAAGCTCTTATTTTGCCACAAAGCAAAGCAACAACGGGCATCACAAAAGAACACTGATTCCGGTTTCCACCTACCTTTTCTTCCTAAAACAACGGGTACCATAGAAACTCTTGAGGGCCGGGCGCGGTGGCTCAAGCCTGTAATCCCAGCTACTCAGGAGGCTGAGGCAGGAGAATTGCCTGAACCCAGGAGGCGAAGGTTGCGGTGAGCCGACATTGCGCCATTGCACTCCAGCCTGGGTAACAAGAGCGAAACTACGTCTCAAAAAAAAAAAAAAAAAAATAGTGGTGGCGCGTGCCTGTAATCCCAGCTACTCAGGAGGCTGAGGCAGGAGAATTGCCTGAACTCAGGAGGCAGAGGTTGCGGTGAGCCGAGATCGCGCCATTGCACTCCAGCCTGGGTAATGAGAGCGAAACTCCGTCTCAAAAAAAAAAAAAAAAAAAAAAAAATGCTTCTTGAAACAAAAAACACAGAGCCTTCAGTGTGGCCTGGTTCTCTTTAATTGGACAGTAAATACAATTTTTCTAAGCTCAGAAAGGGCTTAGAAAAATATTTTCAGAAAAAGCCAGGAGGAGTGAGAAGGGGACAAGGCAGCAGCAGGAAAGAGGGGATTCATCCAGGTCGACAGGGGCCCAACACAAGGGACATGTGCCCTTTCGTAGAGGGTATTCAACTAGAGACACAGAAGCTGACACAAAGACATTGCAACACCAACAATTGCAAACATAATTTTTAAAAACAGAGAGAAAGGCTGTGCAGTGTAAGGGTTCTTCGAAGCAGTAAGCACTGTGAAGTTTTCTATACTTGTACCCTAACACGGATTCATTTCTAAAAACCAATAGGCAATAAATTTTCTCAAGGGGCACACTGTTAATTTTTTCTTTAATTCTGTTTCTGGTTTTTTGCTTACTTTTTGCAGAGTGCATCTAAGCAGCTGGCACATCCTGCAAATCCAGTCCCAAGCTCCCGTTCCTGGAGGCCTGAGAAGCATGGCAGGCTCCTAAGTTAATTTCTTGTATGTTAGCTTAATTTCTAACCCCTGTCAAATACTAACTACTGGATCTGGAGGGCTGGGAGAAGAGGAAACACTTCTACAAGGCCTCTGGGACTGTCATGAGGTCGGCCTGTTACACTTGGCAAATCTGCTTGCCCAATTCTGCACAGCAGCTTCCTCTGGGAAGACTCTCCACCAAGACCAGAGTAGGCAGCTAAGATGCAACATGGAGACCCAAGTACGACACCCACGCAAGCACATCTACAGCACAACGCGTGCAAGCATCCCCCCACCCTGCTCCCCGAGACTCCGTGCTCCCTGCAACGCGGGGCGAGGCCAAGCCCCTGACGCATGCGCACCTCAGTAGGCCCAGCCCACACAATGACTGGCAGGAAGAAGAAACCCAAGAAAGGAGGTCTCTAAATGGATACACTGTAAGCAACCGAGTCTACCCGCTAGAAAAAGAAGACCCTCCCAAACTGCGAGCCGCAGTTCCAGTCCCGCCGAGGAGAGAGTAGGAGCTCCCAGCCCAGAGTCTGCAGAAGCGCACAGCCCCATCCACAGCACTGACGGCATGGAGCCACTGGACAGGTCCAGCCAGGGTATCACCAGCATGTTCAGTCCTGAAGTCGACGAGGAAGAAATACTACAGGGTCAGTGCCTGGACACGTGCTTTAGCAATCTCAGGAAACTGAGGTTCCCTGCAAGAGGCGCGTGGACTGGACGGTGGCCTGGCACCACCACTGCTCTGAGTGCAGCCCTTCAGAGCTTCCTTCCCACACCCTCCGCTCCAATGCCTTGATATTTCTCTTTCGGTTTCTACTTTTCCAGGTCTGGAGGCTGCGGTGCTGTCTCTTATTGAAGAGTCCGATGAGGAGGAAGGGGAGACACAGCCCAAACCTGAGCAAGGCACAGCAGCAGCCGCACAAAAGTCGGCAGGAGCCTATGGCGGAGAAGAAAATGTAGGTGGCGGCATTAGCGCAGGAGCTCCTGGCCCCCTAAAAGACGAAAACCACGAGGGCATCGGCGGCAGCAATGGCGGCGGTGAGCACAGCGAGGACAACAACAGGGAACCCAGACAGGAGCCGCCTCCCCAGGGTGCCAGCTCGGGACTGGAGCCTGATAACAGGCAGCGGCCTTTCGTCCAGAGCTTCACTGCATCCCAGCGGCGGGAGCTGGAAGGCATTTTCCGGCGCTCTCAGTTCCCCGGCGAGTTCCTACGGTAAGCCGGTTGCTCTAGTTGGCAGCTGTTTGCAGGGAGCACGTGCTGCTCCAGGGAAACATTTGGCTCTCCCCCAGCGCTTCTCCACCCAAATCCCCTCCTGAACCAAAAACCACCTAGGACCTGGAGTCGCTGCCGTCCCCTCCTCGGCGACCCCTGGCACCTGGTTGGTTCTGGAGTGGGGCTATGCCTAGTGGGCATCATGCAGAATTTAAATGCACCAAGTTGGGCAACTCTGGCCTGAGGTCTGTTATGATAAGTAACTCGTAATTCAGCCAAGGCAGAAATAAAGGTGAGAAGCCTAAGGCGTGATAAGTGCAGGGTCGCATACTGCCTTTATTTAAAATTCTGAGAAGTCTGTTGTTTGTCATGGGTTTCTTTGGCATTTATTTTTCTAAGTTTCAAATATTATATTAGAATGTCATTTATCTTGATTACTGATTTTTTTTATTTTATTTTATTTTATTTTTTTTTTTTGTGGCATTGCCTTAATTTGGGGCCTGAGAGAAAATTCCTAATGTGAGGCTCAGCTGGATGTTACAGAACAGCCTACTGGATGTAGGGGAGTTAGTGGAATAAAAGATTAAACACAAGCATGAAACGATACCCGTAAATCCAAATGCTGAACATATGTGGTTTTTTTCCGCAGAAACGAGCTTGCAAGACGCATGAATGTGACTGAAGTCGCAGTGCAGGTCAGTAAATGGGAAAAAGCAATTGGGCAGGGCAGCCATTCTAAAACCTGCTTCAGGGCTTAGACACAACTTTAACCTAGACATTGCCACGTTGGGGTTTTTGTTGCCTTTTTCATGTATGGGAAATGAGGTGTGAACTTTGGGATCTTTGTGGCTGGAAAATGGGGTAAGAAAAGCTGGCTTGTGGAAATTTCTCATTACCAGAGGGAACATGACTATCCACGGAAAAAAAGAAAATTAGTACTGAATTATTTCCTGTATTCCTGTGTCTAAATTATATTAATGCTATATATTAAAATTATAAATGTATAAATATATGTTCCAAATGACAAATATATATGTATATGTTATATAACAGTATAAATTAAATGTAGCATAGTATATGATAAGGTTCGACTCCTAGCACTGGTAAACTCAAAGTAGCACTTTCATGTGGAGGCATACTAGGGTTTTCTGACATGGGAATTATCCAAAGAGCTCCATTAAACTAAATTATTCAATATATTTAAAACCAAGCATAAACTATTTGGTTAAGAATTTGTAAATGTTTAGGCATTGGGGTAAAGGAATAATTCACAACCAGAATACGTTTTCTTAAGCTGAGACTCATAGGCAGGGGGCAGCTTAAAGTTAAATTGCCTGGCTTTCCTATTGTTGTTTTTAAGTATTTGGTAAAGCCTTGTAGAGAGTAGCAGCTCTAACTTTTAATTTTCTGAAATACTTTGATATGCCAGCCTGAAAACACTCCTGACCTAGTTGGTTGTGCATTATGGTAGAGACAGGGAAAAGGTTTGCAACCTTTGGAAATTTCTCTAGAAACCAAAACAAACTAAAAAATAAATTTTGGGCCGGGCGCGGTGGCTCACGCCTATAATCCCAGCACTTTGGGAGGCCGCGATGGGTGGATCACGAGGTCAAGAGATGGAGACCATCCTGGTCAACATGGTAAAACCCCGTCTCTACTAAAAATACAAAAATTAGGCCGGGTGCGGTGGCTCAAGCCTGTAATCTCAGCACTTTGGGAGGCCGAGGCAGGTGGATCACCAGGTCAAGAGATCGAGACTATCCTGGTCAACATGGTGAAACCCCGTCTCTACTAAAAATACAAAGCATTAGCTGGGCATGGTGGCGCGTGCCTGTAATCCCAGCTACTCAGGAGGCTGAGGCAGGAGAATTGCCCGAACACAGGAGACGGAGGTTGTGGTGAGCCGAGATCGCGCCATTGCACTCCAGCCTGGGTAACAAGAGTGAAACTCCGCCTCAAAAAAAAAAAAAAAATTAGCTGGGCATGGTGGCACGTGCCTGTAGACCCAGGTACTCGGGAGGCTGAGGCAGGAGAGTTGCTTGAACTCAGGAGGCGGAGGTTGCCATGAGCCGAGATCGCGCCATTGCACTCCAACCTGGGTAACAAGAGTGAAACTCTGTCTCAAAAAAAAAAAAAAAAAAAAAAATTAATTTTGAACAAATTTCCAGCAACCTAAAAAGGATAGAAGTCTTGGGCAAAAATTGTATACAGTCACACTTATGTCTTGGGGAAACTGCATGCATTCAACTTTTTTTTTTTTTTTTTTTTTGAGACTGAGTTTCGCTCTTGCTACCCAGGCTGGAGTGCAATGGCGCGATCTCGGCTCACCGCAACCTCCGCCTCCTGGGTTCAAGCGATTCTCCTGCCTCAGCCTCCCAAGTAGCTGGGATTACAGGCAACTACTACCAACCACACCTGGCTAATTTTTGCCTTTTTTTTTTTTTTTTTTTTTTTTTGAGACGGAGTTTCTTGCTCTTGTTACCCAGGCTGGAGTGCAATGGTGCGATCTCAGCTCACCACAACCTCCGCCTCCTGGGTTCAGGCAATTCTCCTGGTTCAGGCAATTCTCCTGTCTCAGCCTCCTGAGTAGCTGGGATTACAGGCACGCGCCACCATGCCCAGCTAATTTTTTGTATTTTTAGTAGAGACGGGGTTTCACCATGTTGACCAGCATGGTCTCGATCTTTTGACCTCGTGATCCACCCGCCTTGGCCTCCCAAAGCGCTGGGATTACAGGCCTGAGCCACCGCGCCCGGCCATACATTCAACTTTTCAAAAAAATTTTATTGAGACAGAGTCTTGCTCTGTAGCCCAGGCTCGAGTGCAGTGGCACGATCTCAGCTCACTGCAAACTCTGCCTCTTGGGTTCAAGTGATTCTCCTGCCTCAGCCACCCAAGTAGCTTGGATTACAGGCATAAACCACCATGCACAGCTAATTTTTGTATTTTTAGTAGAGACGGGATATCACCATATTGGCCAGGCTGATCTCAAACTCCTGACCTCAAGTGATCTGCCTGCCTCTGTCTTCCAAAGTGCTGAGATTACAGGTGTGAGCCACCATGCGTGGCCCTGCGTTCAACTTTTGAAACTACCAAATTCATCAGTGAATGTTTTCTTGAGCAATTTCTAACATTTAAGAAATTTTTTCTTCTAGTTTGTGGTACTATTATCAAGAGTTGCATTTTCTGAAATGTGTTGATAGTGGGGGATGGCTCTCAGTTCAAGCTAGACCTCTTACCTTTGGTAATTTGAAATAGCTTCTTATTTGCTCAATAATAATTAATTTATAGGTGAATGGATGCAAAGGAATATTTGCAAAAAAGGAAAACAAGAAAGAAAAATCTGGAAGGTCTTAATAGCTTTTCTACAGAGCACACGTGTGTGAGTGCAGTGAGGGAACTGTGCTGAGGTTCTGTCAATGGTGGCATGTAGAAAAGCAGCCTGACAAAATGGGGCACTGAGTGATGGCATCCTGTTGCCCTCCACTTTCTCAGGCAGACAGCGCAACTTTGGGGGAGAAGAAATATTGACGTTTTGGTGAATTGCCTTGCCCCTCCCCAGGTTTACCTAGCATTCACTCAATACAGTTCTAAAGGGAAAATGACCACTCTCACTCAGCAAATAAGGAAAAAGGCATGACGTTCTTATCTATTGCCAAACATTTCAGCATGAATATCTCAAAACAACTTTCAATAGATGTTTCATCCTTCTATTTTGTAAAGATAGTAAGGGCTGTTTAATAAAACCAACAATGAGAATAGGGACCTAATGTTGGCCCACAGTACATTTAGCCCACTTTTGGCCATTGCTTTTGTTATGAACCTTTGACCACTGGTACATTTGAGTTGCCTCTTTATAAGCACTATTACAACAGACTTCAAATTTAGACTATATATTCATGAGGGAGAAGGACTCCAAATAGTAAAGATGGGAGAAGAAAATGGGGCATCAAACAGGAAGAGGAGGACCTTTGTCCCATAAATTGTGCGGTTTGGGAACTTCCAGAAGGATAAAAATACAATGGAAATGTCATTAATTAGAAGCTGGGGTGATAGTGTTATTTAATGGACAGGTTTTATTCTTTTAACAGTTGGTAGGTGTTTAGGGAGTAGTGTTTTTGATACTTGCTTTACATTACTACTGAACATCTTCAGAGATGCCTGCTTGGACTTTTTCGCTTTGGGAATGTGGATGAGATTGGGATCTTCTACTTGAGTAGCGGGGCTAGATGGCTGAAGGCATCCTGCAGAGCTGAGCAACCAAGTCTCTGTCCCAGAACCCGGGACTGTAGGGAGAACCAAGTGATCCGACCTTGTCCTGAGCCCGGGAAGGTCTGGAAGGAGGGATGGGCTGGGGCATGCAGAATCAGCAATGCTTCCTTTCCCCCAAAGTCTCAACTGGGCAAAGCTTTCTGAGAATTTTTGTGAATTTGGACATTTGTGTCCTTCTTCCACAAAACTTCCAGCTGAAATATGAAGACAGTGTCCAGGGCTTCAGATACCCCCATTTCCCAGCAAGACAATCCACAAGCTCCCTGGGTCCCCGGTGCCCAGACATGCCTTGCAATACCATCTTTTCAATTCTCAAGAAGTTTTGGACTATGAATGACCTGTTAGAGGTTCTTGAAGGAAAGAAAACTTGTTTTAAAATACAGTGTGCTCCTACTGATTTTTGACTTTATGCTAAGGATGGGCTTTTCAAAAATGGGGGCCGTTCCCCTTGGTATGACTTTAAGGGGTATGCCCCCTTGTTTTCCAAGCTCAGCTTCCCCCATGACCAAGGTAACAGTAGCCTCCTAAGTAGGAGTTGGTGGCAGCTGGATAGCTGATGGTCAGGTGTCCAGAAGCAGATGAACCACACATAGCAATAGCAGCAGGGACCAAGTCCCATTCATCAGCTACACCTGTACCCAAAAGTGAAAAAAGTAGTATTACAGATAGGAGGAGAGAGAAAAAGAAAAGAGCCAAGCCAGAGCATAGGTAGCACACCCTTGGAGGTCACTGGGGGAAAGGTCTGGTGTTCACCTTTCTAAAATATTTTAGTAGTAAGGAAGTAGCTTGTCTTGATGCAATTGAAAACATTAAGGACAGAGAGAGATGCCTGTTGTGTTTTTTCCATGATTATATGAAATGTTCAGTATACTAAATCTGTTCCTTTTTCCTCTGATTCAAGATTTGGTTTGAGAATAGAAGAGCCCGCTGGAGGAGACGTCAGAGGGCATTAAGATTGAGAAACATGTCGCGCCCCATGCACACGAGCCAGCTTGTCATGGTACCCGTGGTTATCCCCTATAATGCCATCCTTATCCAGGAGTGGGATGGAAGATGGTTTTTTCTGCAGCCACAGCTATTCGGGCAGCCTGTGCTCCCCATGACACCTTTTTCTCCTCTTTTCTTTTCTCCTTCACCCTTGCTTAATCCACCTATGCCTTACCCTGTCCAGGCCCAATTTGTCCCATTCTCTTTTGTTTTTGTCCATTTCTTCGCATTCTCCATTGTCTAAGGGATAGTCTCTGTGCCACTTCTTGCCAGTGTCTTTGAGCCAGATTCATATTTTGCATAGCACACCATCAAGAGCTCACCAAATATCTGTTAAATATATTAACAAAAAGTACAAGTACATTGACCCATTGACCCTGAGAGTTGTTCCTTTAGTATGCAAATTTAGTACTATCTAGCTGACAAATGCCTAGGGTTATGAAACAATTTACCATGAAGTTGGGAGTCTGAAATAGGAGGAATAAAAAAGAGGTCTTGCGAATCTATAACACCTACTTCTATGTGCATGTCTAATACATTTATGTATTATTTGTCACCTATACAGTGTTTCATTACCAAAAATATATAAATGAGCTCTGATTCACTGGCCTAAAGAAAAAATAATCACTTAAATACTATATCTGAATAATAGAAATGTTAAGCCTAAATGCTTTTTCAAGTTCATGTGACTTTAGTAAATATTTAATAAATGACCTGGTTTTGAAACTATTGGTAAAATATAATTAGAAATGTCTTCAGAATTGTCAACATATATTATTCTTTAGATTTCTCAAGTAGTTTACTATGTACCTCTGGCAGATATTAAAAGGTGTCAACATTTGCATGAGTGTTATAAAGCATTATGAAGCTTGCAACCAAAAGGAGAATTAGCTTTGTTTTTGTAATGTTTTACATAAATAAAGCATTTAACATTGTTGGTTTAATAAAAACAACTAAACCCTGAGTTATTGGCCAAAAAAAAACCTCGTTTATTTAGCCTTATGTGTCTTACTTAAACACTGAAAAACACAGATATAAACAATTTTAAATGATGATTGCCACAGTTTTCCTAAGTAATCTCCATAAACTAAAAATTCATTAAGTATGTAAATATAATGGAATACATGCTTGTAAATAAACTTAGATAATTTAAAGTCTAAAGTTATACTTAATCAAATATTAAACATTAATTATATGTTTGCATCATTTTCAATGTTTTTAAAAAATTACTGGAAAACATTTTTCTTTTTTTTTTTTTTTTTTTTTTCTGAGATGGAGTTTCATTCTTGTTACCCAGGCTGCAGTGCAATGGCGCAGTCTCGGCTCACCGCAACCTCCGCCTCCTGGGTTCAGGCAATTCTCCTGCCTCAGCCTCCTGAGTAGCTGGGATTACAGGCACATGCCACCATGCCCAGCTAATTTTTTGTATTTTTTAGTAGAGACGGGGTTTCACCATGTTGACCAGAATGGTCTCGATCTCTTGACCTCATGATCCGCCCACCTTGGCCTCCCAAAGTGCTGGGATTACAGGCTTGAGCCACCGCGCTCAGCGGAAAACATTTTTCTAAAAGTATTTTTTATGTAAAGTAAAATAAGTTTTGTCTAATTCAAAAATTATTTAAAGGTTATTTATGAAACAAGGTAAAAGAAACCAGTAAATAAGGGAGAGATAAAGAATTTTATAGATATAAAAGGTGTTTGGGGTAAGAGAGGTTAAAAGGAAAAAAATTTATATGAGAAAGAATCCTCTATGGTAAATTATTTATTTATAAATTTATTTATTTATTATTTATTTTGAGACAGAGTCTTGCTTTGTTTGCCCTGGCTGGGTGCAGTGGCGTGATCCCAGCTCATTGCAACCTCCACTGTCTGGATTCAAGCAATCCTTGTGCCTCAGCCTCTGGAGTAACTGGGACTACAGGCATGTGCCAAAATGTCTGGATAATTTTTGTATTTTTTGTAGAGGTGGAGTTTTCCCATGTTGGTCTGGCTGGTCTCACACTCCCAGCCTCAAGTAATCCACCTTCCTCGAACTCCCAAAGCTCTGGGATTATAGGCATGAGCCACCATGCCCAGAATTGTATTGTAAATTCTTGTGCTAAAATAACTGGTTGTTTACAAAATAGGGATGTTTAGGATAAAACAGGAAGTCCAAGCATGTCATAAACAGTTTGTGTAATTTGTAATAAGGTTTGTAAAAAGAGAATTTATGAGAAAAAAATAACTCTACATGATCAAGTTGGCTCTAGTTAAAAGGAAATTATTTTTAATAGTCTTTCTAGAATTTGGGCTTTGGAATGAAAAAAACACTAATACACTAAATAATTGGTTAGAACAACAACATTTTCTTCAGTTAACTGATTTACTCTTAGGAAACTTACAACAGATTTTTATTTTTTAAACCCAAAAGTTCAACTTCTAGTGCATATCTGTTTCCAGCTTTCTCACCCCTTTGACAAAGCCAGAGTTAAAGCTCTCTCTCCTTCACATTCCTGAATAATCCACCCTCTGTTTAGCATAAGATCAATAAATAACCATAAACACAGGCAACCAGTGGCCCATGCTGCTGCTCTGCCTATGGAGTAGACAGTCTTTTATTCCTTTCCCCTATAAATAAACTTGCTTTCACTTAACCCTGTAGATTCACCCCAAATTCTTTGTTGTGCAAGATCCTATAACCCCTTCTTGGGGTCTGGATTGGGACCCCTTTCTATAGAAGTAACAGAGGGAGCTCCCAGGTCTCAGAAAATTTTCCTTTTGGTTTAAGCAATAAAGATACCCCATGCTGGTACCCAACACCCATAGGAAATTTGTTAAAGGGCCGGGCCACCTCCACTCAGAGTCCCTCCAGTTGGTTGCCAATTTGTAAACCAAAAAGTACGTGAGAGAAGTCTTGATCGATACAGAGGGAGAGGTTGCATGCACAGTGTGTTTAATAGAGTTGTATCCATGCTCAGTTGAGGCGTTCTTCCCTCACCAATCGAATGACCCCAGAGTATGTCAGATAAAGCCTGCAATTTTGTTTCTTAATGCACATGTTTGAGCCCACTGGCCAAACTCCTGAGATCTACTGGGAAGCTGCTGATCACCAGTGTCATGTGTTTCCATTTATTGGGAGACTGCCTTTCCCTGGCTCTGGCTGCAACCAATTATTATTGTAGAGAGACAGTTAACAACAGCCTTGTTCCATTCAGGCCTTAAGCTGAGTGGGTGAGGCCCGCCAACAATATGGAGGGCAGTCGGCCTCACAGAGTCTACCTGCTTCAATGTTTATCTCACCTTAAATCACCCTCACAGACACACCAGGAGTAATGTGTGACCAAATTGCTGACCACCCTGTGGCCCAGTCAAATTGATATGTAAAAAAGGAATGTCAGGATTTAGACAGGATTTTAGCACTTGCAGCCATCAGCCTTGCTGGGCGTAGGCGAAAGGAGGAAACAATCAGGTCAGAACCGGGGAGAAGTGGAAAATAAAAATGGAAGATAAGGAAAGGGATGTTTGGGTAGGCAGGAAGGTGGAAGGGGAGGAGATGGAAAAAATAAGAGTAAAAAATAAAAGAAGGATAGGATGGAAGAAATGTAATTCCAGAGGGAGCATGCAGAGGCCTGAGAAGAGAGGCTCCCACTTTCCCTCGTCCCATTTCCCCCACAACACTATGTAGACCATCACTTCCTAGAGCCGCTCAGGCAGATTTTCCTGAATTCAGGAAGAAGCTAACAGAGTAGAGACCTGCAGGCTTCTCCTGAGGAATTCTCCCTAATAAGCACTGTCTCCTTGATACATGTCACCTCCCCAGTTCTCTGAGGAGGGCACAGTGAGCTGCCTGCCCTCTCTCTTCCCTGGAAGTTTGTCCCACTCAACAGAGCTCAGGTAGACCTAGGCGAGCAGGGCACATAAAGCCCTGCATGTATATCTCCTGGAGAGCATGCACACACTCACCCTGGATGGCCCTGCCTTCATTGACAGAGGATTCCCAAAGCTTGGTCTGGAATGGTGATGACGAGGTTGTGGGCAATTCATCACTGTACAGAGCACCATGCTTTTTAAAATGGACACAGCCTTGAATGGGGGAGGAGGTAAGTTTTGACTTACACATTTGTAAACTCTTGCTGCAGAGGCCACTTTCTGAACCTCTGGAAAATAGCAGTCTCCCTTCCCTGAAATATTTTTGCCTGCAAGTAGTCTATACTAAACAGCTTTCATGACTCTGTTCTCTGGGCAAACAAGAATCCCCTTCACATCTCCCATTTGAGGTCATAGCCTAGCACCTCTCACCAGGGGCTCCATGGATTCCTAGGGGAGGTCTTGCTTCCTTTGCCCCAAAAGCTTAACACGAAGGAACCTGGAGCTCTCTCTTCCTCTTTGGATTTCAGCTACCTTCAAGCTGTGTGTTTCCAGCTCCTGTTCTCTGTGAAGTACAGTTCCATATCCTGTATCAACCCATTTCATTTTCTTATCAACCCTAGGAAGTGATCATTACCATCCCCATTGTATACATGAGCCTCAGAGAGGCCAGAGAGCCTGTCTAAAGTCACAAGGCTAGTCTGTGAAAGAGCTGGGATTTGAATCTTTTCTGCCTGCCTTCGCTTCTCTGTCCCCACCTCCAAATTCCCCTGCCTCGCTACTCCATGTCCACATGCTCTTTCTGTGTCCACGTTCTTGAGGTTTGTGAGGTCTTCCAGAAGCAAGTACAGCACTTTCTCCTGGAGAAACAGGACATAGTTAATCACCTTCTTCTCTTTGTTATGATTGAGACCAATCATCTTCAGGTGAGAACAATTTCCATATCTGTGTGATTAAGAGCAGGGCTTCTCAAATTGGGAATTTTGTGGACTAATAAAAATAAAATAAAACTGGGTCCCAACAATTTCCCCCATTAAGGCCATTTCAAAGAACACCATTCACTACCATTAATCCTACCAGAAATCATAGTTAAACCTTATAGAGCAGGCATCCCCAAACTTTTTACACAGGGGGCCAGTTCACTGTCCCTCAGACCGTTGGAGGGCCGCCACATACTGTGCTCCTCTCACTGACCACCAATGAAAGAGATGCCCCTTCCTGAAGTGCAGCAGGGGGCCAGATAAATGGCCTCAGGGGGCCGCATGTGGCCCACGGGCCATAGTTTGGGGACGCCTGTTATAGAGAGATGTTATGATGAACCATCTTCGATGTGTCATGTGCTAGGGCTTTATATGAATTATCTGATTCTATCTTCAGCAAAACCCCATTCAATAACCCTATTCAATAGGCATTATTACTATCCTCATTTTGTAGACATGGAAACTCAGAAGGAAAAATATTCATTGCTCTTGAGTCTCTAGGGATAATATCATCAGACTCTCTCACATCCTTGTTTCATAAGAGTCATGTTTCAAAACAAATGATCAAGCACACAAAAGAGGCCCTGACTTCAGAACTTGGAAAATAATAAGTAAAAAAGCACAGATAACGAAGTCAGACAGCTCTCGGTTGGAGGCCTGAGCAGATGTCTTAACACTCCCCAATCCCTCAGTTTGCTGAAGTGTAATAGGAAAATGTCAATGCTTACCTCACAGGGCTTTTGTGAGGACAATGTAACACACCGAGCACTTAACACAGTGACTGGCAAATAGAAAGGGGCTCAGTACATACCAGCCAAGGGATTTATCATCACTGCTTCTGGCACAATCCTACATGCTCACCTCCTGCTGAGGTGAAACCACTTGTGGCCAAAACATGCTGTTTCTTTTACCAAGGTCAGGTAGTTTCTGTGATTGACTGTCCTCCTCCCCTCTCTGTCTGCTACTTCCCTTCCTCAACTGAACCAAAAGGAAGAACTATTTGGGCCTTTTCTTGGGGGGGATCGGGTGGCGGTTGAAACTGGTGTTGCCCTTAAAAAAGTCATATTCTCTCAGATTACAGCTGGATAAAAACTCCTTCTGAGGTTTCCCCAAAAACCTCAGAACAACGATCTGGTCACTCTCTCAGGGAGCAGGGTTTGTTGAGGGTGGGTAAGTCCACAGAAAGGATCTCATGGTTCTCCCAATTTATCACACTCCCAAATCCACTATGCCTAGTGTCCTCCACCCATTCTATTTGCCTGACTTCTTATTGGGAAGGTAAGGGAAGACAAGGAACTAGGAAAGGCCAGTGGGGGTGGTGATTTGTCTCCACAGAAGCAAAAGTTAAACTTCCAGCATCTTACCCATCCTGTTGGAGCCCACGGCTCCATGGAGAGGTTCTAAAGTGGGTCGTTCTGTGGATAAAGATCGAGACTCACTTCCTTGCTGTTGGAGGCAACAGACTTGACTCCAATTAATTCATCAAGAGCCAACTTGCCAACAGCCAGGTCATCAAGTGACCAAGTAAAAATGCAGGCCATTTTCTGAAGGATCAAGTTGCTGTACCGTTAATTCACCAAATCCTAAACAAATCACTGATTTACCCAAAACCTTGTCTGTTTCGTGTTGAAATACAGACTTTCCTGCAATTTTGGAGGTAGGGCACATTCGTATGGCTTAAGGGCTGTGAAAGGTCAGTTATACAAGGTTCTCTTCCTGCAGACATTGTTCCATGCCTGTCTGTAGATTCTCCCCAGTCTGGGATGAGCAGCACAGGAAAAGTCTGTTTTCCTCCAGCAGATGACCCTCTCCCCCATCCCTCATCCCCAGCTACAGAAACAGAGAACTTGGCTTGGATAGAGGCCTTGCCCTCTGTCCAGGGACTAGAGGGTATTCCGGTCCCTGGAGGGCAAGGGCTCTATTCAAGGCCCCTGAGCTGGACAAAGCAGCTGTTACAAAGGCAGTAATAGGAGGTACTCTTATGAGTCTGGGGAGTTCCCCCATGCGTGGGCTCCCAAGACACACCCCAGTTTCACATAGTCCAAAGCTGAGGAAATGTTGGCAACAGTTCCAGGTATGTCAGCAAAGCCCTTCCCCCGGGGCCAGGTGGACTATGGGTAGGGGTTGTGTGTATTGGTGTAAATAACCCTGTAGGGGAACCCGTTTCCTCCCTCCCTCCAGTTTCACATGAGCCTCTGCGTGGTTAAACTGGACAGGAGCCTACCTCCCTTCTCAGCTTGGAGCCTGAAATAACTGAAAGGAAGGATGAATGCTCACAGGATGCATTTCAGATAGCAGCCGTATTAAAAAACAGTGAATTCTGCTTTGGTTTCAGGTGTTGTCTATGTGTGTGGATAATGCATAGTATTGGCTCAGAGGGCATTTATTTTTCTGGTATTCTCCTGAATTGAAAAAAACTTTAATTGGATGGGAGTAAAGGGACAAAGTATCCAAAGTATGATGCACTTCCTTTACCATTGTAATGCTTAGCAAATAAAAATACAGTATGCTAAGTTAAATTTGGAATACAGAGAAACTACAAATACATTTTTGATACTTATTTCCCATGCAATATTTGAGATGTATTTATGAAAACATTATTTGTTGTTTCTCTGTATGTCAAATTTATCTCAGCATCCTGCAAAGCTATTTTCTATTTTCCCAAAATCAGCATAATAGAAAAAATATGCTTTTTAAAAGTTTCTATTTCTGTCATTTGGTCTTTTTTGGTACTAAGTTATTGTACCCAAGCAATGTATACATTGTTATATAAAAATTCAAGTAAGTCAGAAAATCCAAAGCAGAAAAAGCGAATTTACTTACATGAGGAAGAAATAACCAAGGTTGACATCGGTGAGAGTTCGCCCAGATATCTGTATGCATAGAATGATGAAGAAGGATCAATGGCTGCAGGAGTGTAGAGTGAGAATTTTTGTTTTGTTTTGTTTTGCTTTGTTTTGTTTGAAGACAGAATCTTGCTCTGTCGCCCAGGCTAGAGTTCAGTGGCACAATCTCAGCCCACTGCAAGCTCCGCCTCCTGGGTTCAAGTGATACTCCTGCCTCAGCCTCCTGAGTAGCTGAGATTACAGGCACCTGCCACCACACCCAGCTAATATTTTTTGCATTTTTTAGTAGAGACAGGGTTTCACCATGTTGTCAAGGCTGCTCTTGAACTCCCAACCTCAGGTAACCCATCCACCTTGGCCTCCCAAAGTGCTGGGATTACAGGCATGAGCCACTGCACCCAGCCTAAAGAGAGAATTTAGTAAGACTGGAATTATGACATATGCTTGTTTAAAGTAGAAAGCACTAAATTTAAAATTTCTATTTAAGAGAAGAAAAGAAAAAACAGGCAATTGGAAGAACCGATGAACTTCAAAAAAAGTTATTGTTTCTTGATTACAAAAAAAAAGTTTCATAAAATACCTTTCTATTTCTATAGGATGTCCCGACCCTCCCAGCTTGTTAGTTTGCTTTCTTTATTTTTTTTTAACAGCAGAGAAAAAAATTTAATCCTAAAATAACTGAAGGAGGAAGTGAGAGGTAATATAGTCTTTAAGGGTTTTGAAGTGAGAGGAAGTGTGAAAATCATTGATTGGTTGAAGAATGTGGGGTGAAGTCATGGGAGAGGAAGATGAAGAAGCTATATTCTCATGTTTATCCCATTCCTCTGTGGGGGTCTTCAAACTGGTTGTTGAAAATCAGGGCCTGAAAAACATCCTAAGTTATTCTTAAGCAAAAGCATCATGACTCTAATGGCAGAGATCCTGTCTATATGAACAATGGGGATGCAAATCAATTCTTAAACAGTCTTAAGACCCTAATGTCAGACATCCTACCTATGGGAACAATGAGGATGCAAATGATCAGTACCTAGTGCTACACGACTTTTAGCAACAAGGAAGCGGGCCAAAATGCAGTCTGTTTAATGGTTAATTATAACTATATTTCTGTCCAGAACCCAGCATGCCATTCTTGTCGACCTAGTGGGGATGACTTCAGTCCCACCTTATCTTGCCCATCCCTCATTCCTGAGGCGTGATCAATAAGAGGGGAATCAGACCACTCTGGCTGCTTCCTGCTGACAAGAGGCTCAGATAACGGGGCATGATCAGGATTTGAGGAATGAAACCGCTTTGCAGTAGCCTGTAAATATTCTTGAGTGCCGTGTCTTGGGTTCCAATTCTGCATGACAGAATGTTAGTGCTCTTGTTACTAGTCCTTGTCTGTTGTGAATAGAAAGAAGAGCAATCAGCACCATAAGACAGAAAAATATAATAATAATAATAATAATAATATTGAAAGAAGAGCAAGACAAAAATAACTACAATAACAAGAGTTTGTAAGGGTGACTGAAACCAGTTTTCCATTCCTATAGGACGTCAGCTAAAGAGTTCATTAAGAGGGTCCCTGGCACACACCTCTCGTAAGCATTTAGATTGTTTGGAAATCTTTACTATTTGCAACAAATGGTATTAGCTATTGCACAGGAGGAAATTTAATGCAATTCAATTATCCAGAACTACCCGGGCTGGGGAGGAAGCGTTTTTCTTAATGCATTCCCAAGCTACCTTCTTATTGTTAAGAACAACAGCACAGTGTACCAGAAAGAAGTATTAGGTCAAGCGTGGCCCAAAGTCCGTTTTGTTACCACGAGGCCCCCTGTCTTTGTCACTCATGATGTGTTGGTATTCAATGGTTAGGTTTCTGAAATCAGAACTAGATAAGAAGAGTAAAGGATAAAATTAGAGAAATTCATAGGCAAGAGTGGAGCATAAAGAACAAAGCATATATTGGATCAGAACTTATAATGAGGAAGAATAGGGCAGAACGATGGCATTCTATGAGTGTCAGCATTGGAGGCACTTTCCATTACATTCTACTGCTCCAGAGTAAAATTCTCAGAAACAAATTGTAAATTGGCAACTTCCAGCTGAATCTGGTCCACAGACCTGCTTTTTAGATGACCAGAGCACTTTTTGATAAACTATTAGAATTAGTTGACAACACTTAAATAATGGAAGGTTTCATTAAAATATTTTTATTTCTGGTCCATCTTGAAAAACTGGAAAATCTTTCAGCCATGTCCCCACATTTGCACCCAGAAACATTGAGCTAGAGCTGACTGTTGGCCATTCCCTTTGAGGGAGGCATTTTTTTTTTCAGTTCACCACAGTCCCTACTTTGCTTGTTTCTCTCTTGTTACTGACTAGCCCTCCTAGCATTTGATTTTGCAATGCTTAACCATTTTTTGTGTTTTTAACTATAGAAAATGATAAGCATATACATAAGCAGAGAGAATCATGAGATGAACCCACATGTATTCATAGTCCAGTTTTAATAATTATCATTCATAGCCATTCAAGTCTAATCAGTACCCTAACCAAATCTCTAACACCCTGTACCTACCCATGGATTATTTTGAGGCAAGTCCATAAGTCACATCATTTCGTCACTCAATGTTTCAGTGTATTATCTCTAAAATACAGATCCTTTTTAATACACTTAACCACAGTATCATTAGCACAACAAAAACGAGAACAATCTTTTCTATTAATTTTATTGTAGACATTTAAGAAATACAAAATGATGTTCTGATATATATTGACGTTCCACCCTGCTAATTTTTAAAGAATGCCTTGTATGTCATTTCACTCATTTGATTTCCTTTCTCTCTATGGATAAAGACAAATGGGAAAAGTTGATCTGGGAAATTAGGGTAAGGAGTAGAAATATGAATAAAATAATCTGATCTCTAGAAATAAAGCAGGAAATGATTCTTTATGTTTATGTAACACCTTCACTCTTATATGATTTCTCTTTATTTGAACATGTTTGAATTTCTCTGTCCCGTCAAATGGCTGTACACTATCAATAGGACAACGGAAATATAGTAGGTAAGTGGCTTGTACTGTTATAGAGACAGTAGTAGAGATAGTATGGAGATCCTATATAAAAAGAGTAAATTGTGATAGTTATGACTAAGCTCTGATTTTTTTATCTTGCCCAAATTTCAATCTAAGGAGTCGGGGATATCATGTTCTACAAACCATAAATTCTCATCAGAGGAGTTTTAGTTAACCCTACATATCATGACTTACTTTCCATCCTGACTCTGGCATAACATTATGAGACAAGGAGGAAAATCAAAATATTTTACCCTAAAACATGTTTCTTTGCCATATCTTGAAATGGCTTTGCAAAGCTCTCTTTTGTGGGGGAAAAATCCACACCTGTAAAGAACATAGCTCGATCTTTTTCTGCCAGGCCTTCCCAATACTAAAGAGATCAGCTAAAATCTGAATAGGAAACATTTGTCATCTATTGTCTCTAAGGGCAGCCACTATAAGACTTCAAAAGAACCTTGACCTCCACGATCTTTAATCTTAATCTGACGAACATTTCCTTTCTATCAATCCCAGGTCTTTAGACAAACTCAAGCAATAGTCAGCAAGAAAATGTTTAAATTTACCTATAGTCTGGAAGCCTCCTGCTTTGAGTTGTCCCACCTTTCTGGACCAAACCAATGTGAAACTGCCTTTGCAAAATTTTAACTGAGGAAAGTATGACAGTGAAAGAAATCGACTCTATTTTACTTCTATCTCTTAAGCTGTTAGAAACAGACTCTATCTAACCGACTCTGTCTTGCTTCTAACCCTTAAGCTGTCCTTGTTTATTTCTGGGCATAGGCAAAACTAACTTTGGGAAGGAATTCAATTCATGGTTTGACTCTCAAACAAAATTGATAACATACATCCCTTTCATGAAAAGACCTCCCTCTTGCCTGGGGTCCAGTTTGCCTTTATGGGACTAACAAATTAGCTACAAGATTAGAAATTACAGTTTAGGGGTCATGCAGCCTCTGGCTGCAAGAGTCTGAACCTCCCCAAATTGCTCCTGGGGGTAATGTGACTATTGTAAAACCTAACATCAGTGCTTGAGATATTTTGTGGACCCTGCACTTGATGGATCAGCTGACACCACCCAGACTGGTAATCTGGCCCAGTCAGTTCTGCCATCACACCAAGGAACAGAAGACATTAAGAAAACCTAGCTACGACCCCCTATGATTCCATCTCCAATCTGACCAATCAGCACTCCCCACTTCCCAAGCCCCTACCCACCAAATTATCTTTAAAAACTCTGATCCCCAAATGCTTGAGTAGACTGATTTGAGTAATAACAAAACTGGTCTCCTGCACAGCTGTCTCTGTGTGAATTAGTCTTTCTCCATTGCAAATCCCCTGTTTTGATCCATTGGTTTGGTCTAGGCGGCAAGCAAGGTGAACCCATTGGGCAGTTACAAATTTGGGGACTCATCCAGCATTGCCCTTGTGGCTACTTGCCTGTGGTTCAGTAGCCCCCCTTTGGTGATGGATCCAGAAGCCAGCCCAAACGGCCACCTAGTTCTCTTGGACTGGGGGTTGACTCTGGCACTGTATTCACTGGCAGGGCACGACTGACCCAATGTGCATGGATTTAACTGCAATGGAAAAATAGTCCTGGGGACATGTCCTATAACTGTAACCCTATCACAGGGTGTCTGACTGTAGTCCCATGGTGGGATGTCTGATTTGGTGAGTATTCTAGCTGCCAACAGCCCCTTCCTTCTCCTGATTTGTTGGCCTCTCTGGTCTCTCTTGGTAGCCTTTCAGGGTGTCTGTCTGTAGTCCTATAACGATGTGTCTGTCTGTAGCTCCATTATGGGGTGTCTAATTGGAGAATAGGGGACTTGCTTGGAGGAACACTCTTGGTTTGTGACTGGGTCTGGAATCTGCCTTGAAGGCCTTTTGTTCATCTTACTCTCTCCCTCCTTCTCTCTCTCTCTCTCTCTCCTCTCTCTCTCTCTCTCTCTCTCTCTCTCTCTCTCTCTCTCTCTCTGTGTGTGTGTGTGTGTGTGTGTGTGTGTGTGTCTGTTTATATGTGCAGAGGGGAACCCTGAAGGAATTGCTGATCAACGATGAGCAGACCTAACTCAGAGTGACTGTCTGTTCTTCCATCCTGCCTAAAAACTGCCCATTGGGTCTCTGGTTGGAGGTTATCCTGCCCCCTTGTAATTGGGTTAAAGACAACAGGAACCAACAAAAGATAAACCTTACCAGGTTGATATTAGGTGCTAATCGAGGTAACTGGGGTCTGTTTTGTTATGTGTATTTTGCCTCAGCTGAGATAAAATGTTAATTAGGTTCCCCATGAAGCCTGCTGGGCAGCATCTTGCAAAATTAAGGATCTTTGCCTATGGTTCCATAAAACAGAAAAGGGTGATTTTCTTTTATAAAGCGGCTTGACCCCACAGCTATGGCACAGTGAGCAGGGTCATCAAAAGCTATTCCATTCTTCTGGACGCTGCAAAGAAAGGGAACCCGGGATCCTAGTATGCCAGCAAAAACGGTAAGAAACTCCGACCAGCCAAGTTAATGGTATCTCTCGTTTGTTCTTGTCCTCCCTCCCTCTCTCCCTCTCTCTCTCTCTCTCTCTCTCTCTCTCTCTCTCTCTGTGTGTGTGTGTGTGTGTGTGTGTGTATGCGTGCGCACACACACACACACACAAGCGGTAAACATCACTGTCTCTTCTGCAAAGGTTTAATTAAGGAAAAGAAAAGGATTTGTGAGACTAGCCTCAGGCTATAGCGAATCTGGTGTACTTTGTGGTAAGAATTTGCCTTTCTCTGTTGTTCTGTAATAATGAAATGGTTATCACAGGATAGGACATGAGCCTAGGACCCCTATAAGCCTGCTTTTGAAGCCAGCCTGGCAGGCTGGTCAGTTACAAATTTTGCTGGGGGTCCCTGAAACCAACTTCATCAGGAAGGCAGGCAGGCAGGTAGGGAGGGAGGGAGGGAGGGAAAATTAATAAGAAAACAGTGGATTTGAACAACTCTATAAACTAAATGGACCTAACATATACAGAACCTGCCTTCCAACAGCAGCCGAATACACATTCTTCTCAAGCACACATAGAACAGTCTCCAGGATAAGCCATATAATAGGCCACAAGGCAAGTCTTAACAAATTGTTTTTTCGGACTCCTCACCCAGGAATTGTAGAGTGAGTCCTTCAGCTCTCCAACAGGGATTGCACAAGGAACGCTTCTCATTCCCAAATGAGGGTTGTGCATGAGACTGACTTTTTCCTAGCACGTACCTTTTTTCTACTTCATCTTGCTCCTCCCACAAGTAACTTTCAATCTGCTGGGCGCCTCCTCCTCCTCCACTACAGCTAACTGTATTTTTTAAATATCACAATGGTACTCATTTTGTCCATTATCTCCCAAAATAACAAATTTCATATAGGATAATTTAGAATTTCAAGGGGAGACTTGAGACCGCACTAGACTACTAAGACCTCTCCATTCCATCGCCCCTGCTCCTACTTTCTTCTTTTAGCATCATCATCTTCCCTTCGTCCCCCTTAAATCCTTTGATCCATCCTTTCAACATCTCTATGTCTTCTATCCCTCCATTCACCTCTGCCAGACCCCAGCCCCTCAACTTCCCCTAGTCATTACAGCTTTAGGCCATGTTGCAAATAAAAATATCCGCAATGGGAAACACTTTTCATGCAATGTGTGACAAATACATTTCGGTGGGTTAAAAAAAAAAAAAAAAAAGAGTAATTTCATTTTAAAGTAAAATGACTGGTTGTTCCAAAATGAGAAGAAGGAAAATTTAGAACAAAAACCTGAATAAATATGGAAACTTACAGGTTCGTAGAAAAAAAATGTTATTACCTATGGCTGAAACTGGGTAAAATTTAGTGGTTTTACTTATCAGATTTTTAAAAGGTAGTCAAATCAAATCGAATAGTCAACTAGTATACTGATGCAAAACTAGAATTTGGTTTTCTCTCTGATAAAATCATACAATATTATTTGATTACTTGTCTGTTTTTAATAAGAAGTTGTAAAAGTTTTTTCTTTCCTGTCTCAGTAATCTGCCTACAAGGCACAGATTCTGTCTTATCAGAATAATTTCCTGTGCTCTACGTTGACTGTATCATGTTTTTATTAATTCCGAGGACTATCTTCTTACTTTTAGAAGATGGAAGGATTTTTTTTTTTACCATCATGTTATGTGCTATATTTACTCTTAAAGTCTTTCATTTTCACTTTGATTAAATAGGTACCCAATTTAATCTTCTTACCTTTTTCTTGATGATCTACAAGTGTTCAAGCCTCCTGAAAAATTTTGACATTTTGACTTCATGAAAGCAAAACTTAAAGGTCTTCTTTACTTCACACTGTCTCTGGGATTCCCACAGGGCTCTTGGAATATCATAAAAATTTGTCTTTTCATCTTATAAAAATAGAGGTGCTAAAAGTAATTGGTTTATTAAATATTATCTAAATTACACAGGGCATGTCAAAAAATTTAAATACATAATCTTCCCTAGTTTAAATCTGTAGGTGTAAAACGATGATACAAATATTTCAGAAATTTTATAAAATTCCCAGAGATTTGCCAAAGCTTTCATTGTCCATATGTTTATATTTATTTAAGTTCTATAGCTGCTTTGTCTGATATTAGAAAACAACAATACAATGTTATTCAGTCATCCTTTCAATTATTTTTTAAAATGTTAACTTGGCCATAATCTTACTTTTTTTTATTTTAGATGGAGTCTCACTCTGTCCCCCAGGCTGGAGTGCAGTGGTACGATCTGGGCTCACTGCAACCTCCACGCCTCTCAGGTCCAAGCAATTCTCTGCCTCAGCCTCCCGAGCAGCTGGAATTACAGGCACCCGCCACCACACTCAGCTAATTTTTTTCTATTTTTAGTAGAGACTGGGTTTCACCCTGTTGGCCAGGCTGGTCTTGAACTCCTGACCTCGTGATCCACCAGCCTCAGCCTCCCAAAGTGCTGGTATTACTTACCTTATATTTTAAATTGAGTATATTCTAGGCCAGTAGTTTCCAATTGGACATCCATATCACATACCTGTGAGGTTTTATTAATATACAGATGTTTAAGACCTTTTCTTCAATGACAATTAGACTTTATTCAGCTTCTAAATTTCTTAGTTATGAATATGTTCTTACTACCATGTTCTCTCACTAGCCTAAAGCTTTTCCTTGTAAAAGAGCTGCTGCCACTATCATTGTTAAACTTTTATCAGAACAAGTGTTCCTCACATGGAGAATTCCACTGGCACTTCCAAGTGATTGAAGAACCCATTTCATCAGTAAATTCATCCAAGAAATCTGAATTCTTTCTTCAACATAAAAAAACTACGTTGTCCTTATCCACAGTTATCTGGAATGATAGAGTGAACTAATGGAATATTCAAAATAAAGCTTGTTAGTGATGAAAAAACTTAATCTCTCATGGCCTAAGGTTTTACCCTTAATAAGATTTTCCCTCCAGTCATCTTCTACTGCAGTCACAACAACCATCCTTATATAAAATAATAGTTGGCACACCAGAAATATTCTCTACTTGGGATCTCAAAGATTCTAGCCTGGTCAATTCAGACATTCTGAAATCCTGCAAGGGATTTATTAATTATATCCACTCTCACAATCAGCAGGTTGAGGCAGCTTTTCCTTCAGTTATTTCATCCAAACCACTCTACAACCTAGGAGATTTACTTCTCTGGAGGCAACAGCACTAGAAATCTAATCTTGAACATTGTCAGAAGGGCCCTTATGTCATCCTCCTTATCACAAACCCTGCCACCAAACTCTAGGGTGGCAACACTGGATTCATGTTTCCCAACTGAAAACATACAAAAGCTACTCTGAATGAAAATCCACCCTGACTGGTGACCTTTGGCTTCTTTTTTTGAGCCAGAGTCTCACTCTGTCACACAGGCTGGAGTGCAGTGGCAAGATCATGGCTCACTGCAGCCTCAACTTCCAAGGCTCAAGTAATCCTCCCAACTTAGCCTCCCAAGTAGCTGGGACTACAGGCACACACCACCATGCCTGCCTAAATTTTTTGTATTTTTTATAGAGATAGGAGTCTCACTATGTTGTCCAGGCTGGTCTTGAAATCCTGGGCTCCAGCCCACCTTGGCCTCCCAAAGGTGAGATTAAAGGGGTGAGCCATCACACCCAACCTTAGGCTTTCTTAAGAGCCCCGGGAAACAAATGGTGCCAAGAGGTAGAAAACCTTCCCAATAACTTTGGACCAAACAGATGACATCATGAGATGGTCAGCTTCCATTCAACATGCCAGAAAAAGACCTTCTAGGATTCTCTTGAGTACTTCCTATTCTCATGATTTCTGCTGTCCTCCTTTGCTTCATCCTCCTTCTCTGTCCCCCAGCATCACCTTTGCTAGTCACAGAACTCCCCACATTGCAACTGCAGCTTTCCATAATAAGCCTTACTTTGTATTATCTCTTCTTCCCCTTTACCCAAGATGTCCCCTTTTAATAATTTCTCCATCCCTGCAAAAACCCCAGGATCTATGGCATTCCTTCACTCAACTCATAGCAGAATCTCACAACTCTACACTCTACTTTTAATTGCTGGCTATAGACTCTCTTTCCTTTGGAAGTTTCTGGTTTCCTGCAAGTTCCTATGCCTGTCCCAGACATAAGGGCATCTTTCATGTTATTACTCAGAGGTTCTTTTACTTTTTACTCTAGACTTCAAAAGAAACTTCCTTTAACCTCAGTACTTTTCAAAAAAAAAAAAAGAAAAAAGGCAGTCTGTGCTTCCACTGGAATATAACTGAGGGCCCTTTCATGGGCCTGAGTGTTTATAATCATATCCACTTTGCCAGCAATACAAGTATCAACACTATTATCACAGGAGGCAAGGTTACATATTCCTTGCCTTGTTAGATGAATCTAATAGACCCAGATGATTCAAAACATAATTTCACCTGGTGTGCTTAGGACTGTCTGTCTTGTAAAACAACAACCTGATCAACTTTTTTCCAACAAGATAGTACAACATATTTATCAAAAGGGTTCACATGAACTCCAAGATACAAATGCATGGGACAATAATTTTCATGAGCCCTAGTAGCACCTCAGGAGATACATTTTATTTGTGGCACCTGCACCTACTGATGTCTGCCTACTAAATAAACTGGATCCTCTTATCTACATAATATTATTAGCCATTGCCATTTTTTAAACCAGAGTGCCTCTTTCCTCGCTTTAACTACTCTATCACTTCTACTTTAAGTTTTCCAGGCACTAGACGAGCCAAACAGTCTACAAAAACATCACTACCATAAGTTTCAGTGCAGAATCCCAGCCCTGAAAGAAGGCTGTGATCTTTCTGTCTGGCCAGGTTCTCAAGGAGCCTTAGAGCAAGAGACCAAAAGATTAGGAGTAAACCTAAAAGATTTGGTTGCTGCAACAGATAACATATAAGCAGGCTTTATACTTACTGTTTCTACTGTGAGGGCCACTCAGGAAGTTCACTAGAACTTTCACACCTATGCTTCGCTCCAGGAAATAATCATGACTATGGAGAATCCTACCAAAACCACAAACAGCATTATCAAAGAACTAAGAGAATTCCAATGATGAGTCCTCTGTAATCATCTGGAATTGGGCATGATTCTAGCTTCTGGGGAGGTGGGTAGTGCTTGCACAGTAGTTAGAAGCAATTGCTATGTATATATTCCTCAAAACCTCTCTGATGTCTATACCATCACCAAAAATATTCAGACCAGAAACTGGGATTGCCAATACCATTCTCATTCCACCATCTGAAGATGCTTTGGGCTCATCATCTTAGAATCTTAACCGGCTCCCTCCAAACCTCAAATCTTAGTTTAAGTCCCTTACTCAACCTTTAATAACTATTTTTATATTTCATTTTTATTATTTTTATTTTATTCCTAGATATAATTAAATACCTGATATCTTAGACCCTCCAATAGCTGTCAGTCCGATAGCATGCTCAACAGGTAAAATAACTAGTCCTTCAGGGCCAAGAAGAAGGTGAAAGCCAGAACATACATGAACACTATTTGGACCAACCACAACATTGCAATGACTCTTATTCTATTCCCAACAGTGTTTAAGGAGAGACTTGTTTTAAGCAACAGAAGGGACGAAGTGCTTACAACTGCCGATTGCTTACCTTCCGGTTTGTCTTGACATCTCTCTTCCTACAGGCCATGAAACCCTGCTTGACCTGAAGCCTGAGCAAGCGCAAAAAAGTGGAACAGCTGGGAGTCAGCGGACCACGTCAAGACTCTCTTTCTGTCAGACCCCACTGATCATTTCCCCTTGTTTATCCAGCTTCCTGTATGATAATTCTATTTATCTCTGCTTGCCCCTCCTTGATTCTATTTTTTAAAAGTCTCATTCATTCAGTGTCCTTTTGACATGCTCACAGATTTTTGATATCAGAGTATTCTCCCTATTGCAATAGTCTTTTATAATTACAGTCTCTCCCTATCAAAGCCTGGGTTGTTTTTTTGTTTGTTTGTTTGTTTTGTTTTGTTTTGTTTTTGATACCTCTAATAACTTGGTATTTGGGGTGGGTTTCATCAATTCTATAGGGTAACCCTGAAGTTTTCAGGCTGGACCTGTAAGAGTGGTCCACTGTAGATATAACCTTGGACCGGACTGGAAAAGAGAACAACCATTAGAGGAACAACTTTTGCCACAGTATTCTAGTTCCACACAAGGCACTATTCAATGAGGTACCCAACAGTATAACACAGGATACATGTTGAAGGGAGACTGGAATGTTCTGAGAGGTCTTATGACATCATGACTCTCAAGAATCTGTCCACCTGGTACTGACCAGCACAGTACTCAGGGTCTAGTGACTTTAGTGTTGGAGCACGAACCTCAGCTGGGGAAATGGCCTGAACTATGACCATCTTCTCCCATTTCTGGGATCAGGCTGGTGCCTTTTAGTCTTGAAGCAACTTCACTTTGGCCACACTTGCTTAGAACCTACCAAGTCTAACTTCACCTCGAGTTTTGAGTCAGAAAGTATTTCATTGCCCCCTGCTTTGACCTTCTACTTATCTTTTCACATTAACATGTTTTATCTTTCCAACTAAATTGTAAGTGCATTGAGGATGGAAACACTAACTTACCTGGCTTTTCTTCCCCACAGTGCCAGGCACCTAGGTACTTTAAAGGAATCGACAAGCTATCTGCTGGCTGACTGGGTTACTTGAGAAAAACACAATGTCAAAATGTCATCTGGGCTTCATTCCTGGGAGCCATCAGCATGCTAGACATAGACACAAAGAAGAAAAAGCAAGAAAAGAAAAGCAAGAAGAAGGAGGAGGAGGGAATAAGGGAGGAAGATAACGAAGGGATGGTGAGAATAGGGAAGGAAGAGTACAGATGAGAGAAATTGAATTGTATGACTTCAGAGCAAGTGTCCTTAAACATAGGCTGTATTAGGAAAGAGTATGCCGCCTTAAAGTTTGGATGGAACCTATAAATCTGTATACTGATCAGCTACATTGGTCTTGCTTGATAACACTGGCAACATATGTCACAAATATTAGATACAGAAATTGTAGAGACTGTTAAGATGGGAGCAGAAAATATTCCCATGGAAGATATAGCCCATTTGGGCAGCCTCGGGTAGGATCATTACTGGATGATTAGAATTTCACAGTATACATTTCAGAGCTAAAATTTATTATGCCTAACTTCAACTCTGTAATTTTATTAAAGTTTATTTACAAGAGTGAAGCTGTAAGTGGCCACAAACTGTTCTATTCTGTGATTATACGTAAAGTTCACATCAATTTCCCAAAAACAATGGGAGGCCATTCTTGAGACAATGTGCTAAGACAATTTTTTAATTTCAAATCACAGAACTAAGAATCACACAACTGGTTAAAAGGGTAAAGAATAACTGACATTCATGTATTTGCAATGATACATAGTTGTTTCCCTGAGGTAGTATGAGGAATACAAAGGCAGTAGATATTCATATTTCTGAGTTTATTTTTATCAAGTGAAATACTTTGAAACTTCCTCTTTAAACAATAGCAACAACAGCAAAAAAGCTAAGGAAATTTAAATGAAAATCTAGACAAGGATTTTACCCACTTTTGGCTTCTGAGCTTTACTTTAAAAAAAAAAAAAAAAAAAAAAAAGAAAGAAAGAAACTGCCGGGCATGGTGGCTCAAGCCTGTAATCCCAGCACTTTGGGAGGCTGAGGCGGGTGGATCACAAGGTCAAGAGATCAAGACCATCCTGGTCAACATGGTGAAACCCCGTCTCTACTAAAAACACAAAAAATTAGCTGGGCATGGTGGCGCGTGCCTGTAATCCCAGCTACTCAGGAGGCTGAGGCAGGAAAATCGCCCGAACCCAGGAGGCGGAGGTTGCGGTGAGCCGAGATCGCGCCATTGCACTCCAGCCTGGGTAACAAGAGCAAAACTCCGTCTCAAAAAAAAAAAAAAAAAAAAAAAAGAAAGAAAAAAAAAAAGGAAGAAAGAAACTGGTATTCCTGAAATATTTAATTTTATAAAACTAAATTTTTAATTGTATCTTTTCCCTTCACATCATTCCCAGTATCATAAAGAAGTAACCTGTATTATCGTATATGTTTATTTATATCAATCGTACAAATTTGAACATGCAGTGGTGTATATGAATTAGTTGTCATTTTCAAAAAAATTTATAAATTTTTCACCATATGAATTCTATAGTTGGCACAAACCTCTGTGTTCCTTCTACAGATACTCAACTTCAGATATTGTTACTACTAATTACATTAACAGCATTGGCTACTTACTGAGCTCCTGCTCTATATCCGCCGTGCCCAGTATTAGACATCCATGCATTGCCTCTTTCACTCATGACAGCAATGGTATGAGCTAGATGCTGTTCCTCCACTCACCTTTATGGTGGGAATCTCTGCTATGGAGTAGCTGTGGAACCTGGGCAAGGTACCTAATCTTTCTTCACATCAGTTTCCTCACTTGAGAAACGGAGATAATAACAATGTCTTCCTTTTAGGATTGTTGTGAAGATAACTGAGTTAATATTTGTAAAGTACTGTGAAAGAAAAATGAAAACTTGGTACCCCAATTCACTCAGCCAAAAGAAAATGAAATAAAGCTCATAATGCAAGAAGCTGCCTTTCTTTTGTTCCTTAGCAGGTAGCTACAGATAAAAAGTTCATTAATTATCTCCACAGGTAGCCAGTCTATGCTCACCTTTTACAGTGAACACAAGGTGAATACATAATTGACTGCTCTCCTACCTGATCCTTTTCTCTTGCAACATGTGGATTCAGTAATGTGACCATGCCCTCCTTCTTTTCCCTCCAGCCCACCTTTCCCCTTTAAATACTAAAGCCCCCAAAATCATCTATGTAGAAGAGAACAGACTTGTTTCCTTGGCAAAATAGGTATATCCTTAGCCTTGGCAAATAAACTTCTAAATAGATTGTTTTTTGTTTACAAATTGGCAACCCACATAAGGAACGCTGAGTGGAGGTGTCCCTCATTTTTGACAAATCTGTTGGTGCTTGATACCAGCCTGGGCTATCTTTATTGCTCAAACTGATACGACAATTCGCCAAGACTTGGGAGCTACCTCCTTCAGAGAATCCTTGATCTTCCAAAATTTGGTTGAGATTTAAGGTTTATTTTGTTGTACATTTCCTTTTCTGGAGTTTTACTTGCTTCCAACAAGGAAGATGAGTTTTCCTGCTTCCATGACAACGAAGAGCGAACAACTACTTTCTGAAGTTTCAGCTCACTTCCAACAAGGGAGGCAAGTTTCAGTATTTCCTGCTTGTAGGCTGGTAGAGAGCAGTCTTGAGCTTGGGGCCCATTCCTAGGTAAGTAGCTGAATTGGGGTTTTGTCTTGGAAATGATCCTTAATGACTAGAAGTTAAGATTAACAAGTAGGCTGGCCTTAATTTCCCCTTACATTTAGAGCACTCAGTAATTGTGTAAACTGTGTGATCATTTGTTTATTTTCCTTAACTTTCATTTGTTTGTGTTTGTGACTGTTTTTGTTTTTTGGGTTTTTTTTTTACCCCCATAGGGTTTGACCAACTCTATCCAACTTGATCAAATCCAAAGGAAAGTTCCAAATTACAGCGATCAAGCTTGCCTTCTGCATTGACTAAATTCCCACAGCTGGAAAAAAAGGAAAAAGAAAAAAAAATGGTCGGCAAAAGGGAAAAAAAAAAAAAAGAAAGAAAGATTTTGACTACTTGAGGGGCTTTGTTTACATATGATGGCCACTTTTTGCTCACGAAGACAAACTGAAAGAGCAATGGTCCTTGCCTCTGGCTGTAGTTCAGTAGCTAAGATCGTGCCCTCTTTTCACCATGACGGCTTGAGTTTGGTTTGTAAATCAAGTCTTTTCTGGCTTGATATTTGTAGTACTTTTGAAATACCAGCAGTTTGTTCCAGCTAAAATAGGGTAATGAGATTGAAAAGGATTTCTTTAAGAGCTCACTGGTTAAAAAATCAGATTAATTAAAAGTTAATATCCAAGATATATACATATGTGTGTGTATATGTGTGTTTGTTTGCTTATTTATTTATTTAAAAGGCCTTTATGCTTTCTTTCTCTCCTAAGATCTTCTTTTTTTGAGAAAAAGGTTTTTTGTATCCTTCTCAGTCAACTGAATTCTGTTTTCTCCATTTACTTCTGCCTGTCTCTTCTTTCTCTTGCCACCCTCTGCTGCACGAGGGACCTAGAATAATTTCTAATAGCTTGGGATTCCTTAAAGAAAACAGAGAACATGCCAGACTCATTTTTGGGGAGAAACCTCTGTTTCACCTTATGATAAACTTTGTTTTACCCTACATACCATACCAAACTCTGTTTTACTCAAGAGTGTAAACAGACAAGTTCCTCTCCAATCTTAAACGGCTTGCTTTTGTGTTGTGTTGCCTGATTTTATATATATATTATATATATATATATTATATATATATATATATATATTTTTTTTACAAAAATAGTTATTTCAACAGGGGCAACTCTTGAATGTTTAAAATAAGAAAGGGCTTGGTTTAGACATTTAGAGACATGTCACATGTCTTTGTAATGAAGTACAGTGTAAAAGCATTACATGGCCTAGTCTCATGGTACCTCTCTATTTTTGGAGACCCAAGATTCAGTGTGGGCACTTCCTAAAGCTCTTAGACCCAGTTGAAAGATAAAGAGTAAATTCAAAACTACCTATCTAAATAACATTAGTCTCCTTATACAATCCTATGGTAGATTTTTATAATTTTCTGTTTGAATTGGCATCCAGTTTTAATCTCTCTCTAACACACACAGACTCCCTCTCTCTCTCTTTTTTTTTTCTCTCTGTACTTTAAAATATAAATTTCACTATCTGATTTTCACTTAAGAGTTGTTCCTTTACTATGTAAATTTAGGGCTATCTAGCCAACAATTGCCTAGGGTAGTGAAATAGGTTATCAAGAAATTAGGAGTCTAGCTTTTCCGCCCGCTCCCCCCTCCCCCCTAGCGCCGCTCGGGCTGCACAGCGCTGGCTCCGAGCTTCGGGCTCCTGCTAAGCTAGCGCCGCCGTCCTCTCCCGTCAGCCGCCGTCATGATTATCTACCGGGATCTCATCAGCCACGATAAGATGTTCTCCAACATCTACAAGATCCGGGAGATCGTGGACGGGCTGTGCCTGGAGGTGGAGGGGAAGATGGTCAGTAGGACAGACGGTAACACTGATGACTCGCTCATTGGTGGAAATGCCTCCGCTGAAGGCCCCGAGGGCGAAGGTACCGAAAGCACAGTAATCACTGGTGTCGATATTGTCATGAACCATCACCTGCAGGAAACAAGTTTCGCAAAAGAAGCCTACAAGAAGTATCTCAAAGATTACATGAAATCAATCAAAGGCAAACTTGAAGAACAGAGACCAGAAAGAGTAAAACCTTTTATAATGGAAGAAGTTTTTAATTATAATTATTTTTTGACACAGAGTATTGCTCTGTCACCCAGGCTGATGTACAGTGGCATGATCTCAGTTCACTCCAACCTCCGCATCTGAGGTTCAAACAATTCCCCTGCCTCAGCCTCCTGAGTAGCTGAGATTACAGGTACCCACTACCACACCTGGCTAATTTTTGTATTTTTAGTAGAGATGGGGCTTCACCATGTTGGCCAGTTTGGTCTCCAACTCTCGAACTCAAGTGATCCACCCACTTTAGCCTCCCAAATTCCTGGGATTACAGGTGTGAGCCTCAGCCACTGTGCCTAGCCTAATTTTTAAATTCCATAATCTGTCCCCTTGAAATTCTTCAGATTATAATCTCAGAATTTCAGCTTTTTTTTTTTTTTTTTGAAAAGGCCTTGGATGATAACTCTCCTTCACCTTTTGTTGGCTCCTGTAACTTTTTATTAATTATCTAAAGTGAGGGAGGTAATTTTGTTCTGAAAACAAGCTAATCAAAAATATTTTGGATCTGCCTTTTTACTCTGTATGCCTGTTATAGCTATATGTGTCATGTGGAAGTAATGTTTCACTATGAAGCCATATGAAAGAGCTAATCAATTGACTTTTTTAAAAAATAGTAAATGCTTATCAGACTAGTAGAAGTTAGCTCAGATACTTTTCAATTCACATAACCTTGATAATCTTTGGTAAAATTAACTTGGTAAATTTAATTGCAAAATTCTCTCCAGTAGTTTAAAATCTTACAGTCATGTTAAGTAATCTCAGGATTTTTTTTTTTTTCACTGAGAATCTGGGCTACTAAATTTAAATAGTGAAAACATAAAATGTGTCTTGGATGAAGTTTATGAAAAAACAAGGATGTCAATTTTGCTTAAAAATTAAGAAACTATTTAAGGCACTTGTCCTTCAAGTTGCCTGCTTGGGTCTGTTCCAAGCATACTTTTCTTTCTTTCCTGTTCTAAAGCCTTTTTAAATAAACGTTCACCCTGCTCTTAAAAACAACGAAACTATTTAAGAGTAGCTTTAAAATGAAGGGAAAATTACACAGATAAAACTAAATGGTTAAAAAGAAAAATTAAGCCAGGGCAACAAAATTTGCTTCTGAGACCTGTGGTTGCCATGCAGGTAGTCCATGTTGGGGAAGGGTAAAACCACGTAACTATTAAAACCAGATGGTATAATGTAAAGAAATTGTTCCACTTTGTACATTGGTATTGTCAGCTTCTTGAGAAACTTTTACTATAATGAATTGCAAAAATAATTACCTTAAGGATAAATTCCTTAATTTTAAGTGTTACAGAATGAAAGAACTTGTTTTGGTTTGTTAGCAGTGGCAAATATCCAGGTTACTGGTGGCAAATCTGTATGGTTCTGCAGCAACCTCGATTCTTGCTTCCTTAGAAGAAAGAATTTGAGAAGCATAAAGCAGAAAAAGAGTCCAAGGCAAATTTCACAGTGGGAGTGGGAGTTTATTAAAAAGCTTTAGAGCAGGAAAGAAAGAAAAATACACTTGGAAGAGACCTAAGCAGGAATATTGGAGGTAAAGTGTGGCAATTGACCTTTTGATTTAGGATTTTATATGCTGGCATACTTCCAATGTCTTGAGTCCCTTTTCCCATGATTCTTTCCTTGGGGTGGCTCATCGCATGCACATTGGCCTGCTAACACTTAAAAGGTGAGCATGAGCAGTGTGATAACTGAAGCTGTACCCGTGCTCACCTGAGGCATTCTTTCCTTTTCTGGTGGAATGCCCCTGGAAGGTCATACTCTATCATTCTGTCCCTTAATGTGTATCCTCAAGCTCAATCACCAAACTCCTGAAAGCTGCGGATTACCAATTTCAGGTATTTTTATCTACTGGGAATCTGCCTCTTGGTGCCTGCCGTGACCAATTATAATTTTGAGAGAACCATTGTGAATCTTTTCCCCATTTCTTGTTTTGTTGAATCCAGCAGCACATCAAAAAGCTTATCTACCACAATCAAGTCAGCTTCATCCCAGGGATGCAAGGCTACTTCAACATACACAAACCAGTAAATGTAATTCATCACATAAACAGAACCCATGACACAAACCACATGATTATCTCAATAGATGCTGAAAAGGCCTTTGATAAGATTCAACACCCCTTCATGCTAAAAACACTCAATAAACTAGTTATTGATGGAACATATCTTAAAATAATATGAGCTATTTATGACAAACCCATAGCCTGTATCATACTGAATTGGCAAAAGCTGGAAGCATTCCCTTTGAAAACCAGCACAAGACAAGGATGTCCTCTCTCATGACTCCTATTCAACATAGTATTGGAAGTTCTGGCCAGGGCAATCAGGCAAGAGAAAGAAAGACAGTGTATTCAAATAGGAAGAGGGGAAGTCAAATTGTCTTTGTTTGCAGATGACGTGATTGTATATTTAGAAAACCCCATCATCTCAGCCCAAAATCTCCTTAACTGACAAGCAACTTCAGCAAAGTCTCAGGATACAAAACCAATGTGCAAAAATCACAAGTATTCCTATATACCAGGTGTCCCCAAACTACGGCCCGCGGGCCGCATGCAGCCCCCTGAAGCCATTTATCCGGCCCCACACCGCACTTCAGGAAGGGGCACCTCTTTCATTGGTGATCAGTGAGAGGAGCACAGTATGTGGTGGCCCTCCAACGGTCTGAGGGACAGTGAACTGGCCCCCTGTGTAAAAAGTTTGGGGACGCCTGCTATACACCAATAATAGAGAGCCAAATCATGAGTGAACTCCCATTCACAGTTGCTACCTACGAATTAAAGAATTAAAATACCTAGGAGTACAACTTACAAAGGACATGAAGGACTTCTTCAAGGAGAACTACAAACCACTGCTCAAGGAAATGAGAGGACACAAATGGAAAAACATTCCATGCTCATGGATAGGAAGAACCAATATCGTAAAAATGGCCATACTGCCCAAAGTAATTTACAGATTCAATGTTATTTCCATCAAGCTACCATTGACTTTCTTCACAGAACTAGAAAAAAACTACTTTAAACTTCATATGGAACCAAAAAAGAGCCCATATAGCCAAGACAATCCTATGTAAAATAAACAAAGCTGGAGGCATCACACTACCTGACTTGAAACTATACTACAAGGCTACAGTAACCAAAACAGCATGGTACTGGTACCAAAACAGATACATAGACCAATGGAACAGAACAGAGGCTGCAGAAGTAACACCACATATCCACATATGAAATTTTTTACAAGATTGTTTTACAGACCTTTCACAACTTATTCAAACCTTCAGATTTTTCCTAACTTAGAACAATCCTTTAACCCTCTAAACTAGTCAATAAATCCACATTCCTCTGAATAACAGTGACAGAATTGTAGAATAGCAGGCCCAGATGAATCCTACTAACTCCAAACAGCTCACCTTACAGATGTGAACAACTGTGTCCAGAAAAATAAGAGCCTTGTCCAATCATCAGAGAGCTTGTTGGTAACAAGTCAGGCCTTCTGACTCTTAAAAAGCCTATATTCAACTCAGTACCTCAAAGAGGACTTTGAATACGTTAAGAAGAAAAATCTCTCAGAGAAAATAGACATGTTACAGAATCTGCTTCTCTGAATGCCTTTGGCTAAGCAAGCAAGACCTTTATTTATAATCCAAAAAGTGCTCGAGGTAAATACAGTAAGGAACTCCAGGACTCCATGGCTCCACAAAAGCAACTGATGATCTGGCAAAAATCATCAGAATCAAGTTTTACAGAACTCTGAGATCTAGTTAAAAACTTAACAACAGCAGAGCACAGTGGCTCATGCTGTCATCCTAGCACTTTGAGAGGCTGAAATGGGCAGATCCTTGAGCCCAGGAGTTTGAGACCAGCCTGGCCAACATGGCAAAACTGTCTTTACAAAAAATACAAAAAGTTAGGTGGGTGTGATGACATGCCTTTAGTCCCAGTTACTAAGGAGGCTGAGGTGGGAGGATCACCAGAGCCTGGGAGGTTGAGACTGCAGTGAGCTGCCATGGTGTTTGGATTCACTCAAGGTGGCTGGCAAAATATTAAGGATAATATTAGGGAAAGGTTATAAGATATAGTCTCTAACCTTTTGGAAGGCTGAAAGCTTTTTCTTAACTTATGGAACAGGCTGAAGGCAGCCAGTTCTTATGCTAGAACATTAAGTCACAGGGTGAAGATTAGGATAATAAAGGCTTCCCCAGTTAAGCCTGTTTACCCCACATTCCTTTGTCTCTACTCTAACTGTTTACTCATGTAAATTTTGTGCTGGATGGTTCTCTCGGTGGGAGGTCGACAATTAATGGGGAATTACCCAATTTATTCTGGGCCCCAGAACCAAAACCTTTTATAATTCCTAAAGCCATTCTTCAACCATGTTAATTATCCACAAGCATGTTGACTTAGAACCTCTGTTATTAAATCAATACTGAATAAATGTGAGGAGGAACAAGGAGTTGTGGTTGGTTAGCTGAAGTCACCCTCCGAGAGCAGTTGATGACCATCCCTAGCCCACTCAAATCAGTGTACTTGGTCTGTCAGTGCATTTATTCATCCGTTGCTGAGTCAGGTTCTGCAGGACAGACCTCCGCAGGTGGTTATCAATGTCTCAGGTGGTGACCCTGACATGATACCTGTCACAGCTGGCGCCTGAACAAAGACACTGACATGACCAACACCAAACAATGGCACCACTGCACTCCAGCCTGGGTGACAGAGTGAGACCTTGTTTCAAAACAAAACAAAACAAAAAAGGATACTAGGCCTAATACCTGAGTGACAAAATAATCTGCACAACAAACCCCTGTGACACACGTTTACCTATATAACGATGAACCCCAAACCTAAAAGTTTTGAAATTCAAACAAACAAAACAACAAAAACAACAATCAGGGAAAGGCTTCATGAAGAAAGGAGCTACTGCTTTGAGATTTAAAAGTGCTGTTGATTAGGGAGGCCGAGGCGAGTGGATCACGAGGTCAAGAGATCGAGACCATCCTGGTCAACAAGGTGAAACCCCGTGTCTACTAAAAATATAAAAAATTAGCTGGGCATGGTGGCGCGTGCCTGTAATCCCAGCTACTCAGGAGGCTGAGGCAGGAGAATTGCCTGAACCCAGGAGGCGGAGGTTGCGGTGAGCCAAGATCGCGCCATTGCACTCCAGCCTGGGTAACAAGAGCAAAACTCCGTCTCAAAAAAAAAAAAAAAAAAAAAAAAAAAAGTGCTGCTGCATTTTGAATTGCCTGCCTGTATCTTTCAGTTCCCAGATCAGAAGCAATGGTAAGGACAGCAGCCTACACTCCTGATACAGATTGCCAGTGCCAGAAGGAGCAGGACAGACATTAATCTCAAAGAATTGTGGTTATTCATTCAATCTGCATGACAGTCCCTGATGGAATGCCACAAGGGTTTGCCTTTGTTTTGCCTCACTTGGAGCATTCCCAGGGCTGGGGCAGTTTCCCAGGTGGCATTTGCTGAAAGCACATAGAGGCACAAATACTGGCTACAGCAGACAGGAGGATAATTATAGGATAATTATAGACAGGCCGAAAGGGTGAAAAGTAAGAGGATGGAAAAGGAGATAATGGAAGGAATAAGTGTTTTTAAAACCTCTCGCATCTACCTTGTAATGAAGAATGTCATACACATGCCCAAGGCCAGACACAGGCTCAGAAAAGGCCTGACAAATGTCTAAGACTTCACCTCTGGATGATCTTCAGGTTCCACACAAGCAGGAAGTGAAGGCTACCGCAAAGTTGTAAACGGTCTTGTTAAGCACTAGAGGAGAATATTAACACAGCTGACTTGCAAAGAATGGGAAGCACATTTTTAAATTTTCTTTCTCTTTTCCTATGGCTGACATTTAAGGAAACTGCCAAAACACTAGCTGACAAATAAGGTAAGTTATGCTAACATCACATAAAGGTGACTTGAAGATAAAAATTATTATGAGATAAGAAAGAACATCATATATATTGAAAAAAATTGTGGTATCAGAAGGTAGCACAATTACAAACACATACAACCTAACAAAAGAGCCCAAAAATACATGAAGCAACATTAATAGCAGTAAGGGAAGAAATGGACAGTTCTACAAAAATCTTGGGGATTTCAATACCCCAGTTTCAATGAAGGATAGAACCACTAGGCAGAGATCAATAAGGAAATAGAGTACTTGAATAATACTATAATTCAACAAGATCTAATTAATGAATATACATATAAAACATTCTACCCAATAGCAGAATACACTTTTTTCTTCTCAAGTTGACATGGAAAATTCTCCAGGACATTCTAATTATCTTGCTATAAAACAAGCCTCAATATATTTTAATAGACAGAAGTAACATAAAATATCTTCTCCAATCATCGTGAAATGAAATTAGAGATCAATAGCAGAAGGGAAACTGGAAAATTCACAAATATGTGGAAATAAATAGTACACTGTTAAACAACAATGGATTGAAGAAGATATCACCAGGAAAAGTAGAAAATACTCAGATGCATTAAAATGAAGACACCAACTCCCAAAACCTATGAAATGCAGTAAAAACAATGCTCAGAGGAAAATCTATACCTATAAATACCTACATTAAAAAAGAATAAATGTGAAAAATCAGTCATCTAACTTTACACATTTAGAAACTAGCAGAGAAGAAACTAGTCCAAAGCTAGCAGAAGGAAGGAAAGAATAAAAAATGGAGACAAACAAAATAGAGAATAGAAAAGCAATATAAAAAAATCAGCAAAACCAAAATGTGGTTCTCTGAAAGATCAACAAAATTGGCAAACATTTAGCCAGACTAAAAAAAAAAAAAAAAAAACAGAAAATTAAAAACTAAAATAAGAAATGAAAGAGGGGATAATACTGATACAAAAACAGACACATAGACCAATGGAACAGAATAGAGAGCCCAGAAACAAAGCTGCACACCTACAGCCATTTGATCTCCTACAAACTTGACAAAAATAAGCAATGAGGAAAGGACTCCCTATGCAATCAATGGTGCTGAGATAGATAAACAGCTATACGCAGAAGAACGAAACTGAACCCCTACCTTTTATTATATACAAAAGTTAACTGAAGATGGATTAAAGATTTAAATGTAAGATGTCAAACTATAAGACCCCTAGAAAATCTAGGGAACACTGTTCTGGACATCAGCCTTGGGAAAGAGTTTGTGAGTATGCAAAAAACAAAAATTGACAAGTGGGACCCAAGTAAACTAAAGCACTTCTGCACAGCAAAAGAAGCTGTAAACAGAGTAAATAGACAACCCACAGAATGTGGGAAAATATTCACAAACTATGCATCCACCAAAGGCCTAGTATCCAGAATCTATAAGGAAACAATTCAAGAAATAAAAACAAGTAACTCCATTAAAAAGTGGGCAAAAGACACATGAACAGACGCTTTTCAAAAGAAGACATACAAGTGGCCAACAAACATTTGAAAAGGTGCTCAATATCAGTAATCATCAGAGAAATCCAAATCAAAACCACAATGAGATGCCATCTCACACCCATCAGAATTGCTATTATTAAAAAGTCGAAAAACAACTGCCGAGACCAGCTCCGTCATAGAGATCCCAACCCAGGCAGTGCTGAACTAATTAAGAAACAGACACAAAGATAGAGTGCAAAAGTGGGAATCAGAGTGGGACAATCAGGGGATTGACAGCATTTCCCAGCTGAAAGCCCAGAGCAGATTCTGATCCACTTATTTATTCTTTGTGAACAAGTGAATATTTTTAATAAGCAGGTGTTCAGTGTTTCTTCACAGATAGACTAAACAAGCAAATACTGCCTGTTCACTACTAAAATAAAAATAAGCTAGAAAGTACTCTTTGCGCCGGGCGCAGTGGCTCACGCCTGTAATCCCAGCACTTTGGGAGGCCGAGGTGGGTGGATCACGAGGTCAAGAGATCGAGACCATCCTGGTCAACATGGTGAAATCCCGTCTCTACTAAAAACACAAAAATTAGCTGGGCATGGTGGTGCACGCCGGTAATCCCAGCTACTCGGGAAGCTGAGGCAGGAGAATTGCTTGAACCCAGGAGGCGGAGGTTGCGGTGAGCCGAGATCGCGCCATTGCACTCCAGCTCCAGCCTGGGTAACGAGCGAAAACTCCATCTCAAAAAAAAAAAAAAAAGGGTACTCTTTGCAAGTCAGCAATAGGGAAAAGGTCATGTATCCTGTGTTTTGGGAACTGGTTTAACTAGTGCATGACCAGTATATATTGCCTACGATTCTAGCAGTTTTCTGCCTGGTGATTGCTCAGTGTTACTTTCTGGTGTCCAGGCGACGGCTGGGTTCCTCCTATATGCCACTGGGCATGGCATTTTTATTCAGGCAATGCTTAAGGAAACATAGCCAAGCCTGGTGCATTAAGAGGGGCCCAAGACCCGTTTTTGGGAGGAGGCAATGGCACAGGGAGGGGCCCAATGCGCATACATGGTCCCAGTGACCACCATGGTGGACCGGACCACCACGGGCTGCGGCGGGGTGGGGGGTGGGGGATGGGGGGTGGGAGGAGGACGCGTGCTTTCCCCGGCCTCACACACAGCAGAGGCTGCGAACAGCTTCACCTGTGTAAGACATGCCTGGTTTTACAGACTCACAGCGGCAAGCAGTTTTTTTCCTTTCAGACCTACACCTCCTGCGTCCAGATTTCCATAAGGCAAACTTTTACCTGGCAACCCCTGGCACAGGAGTAGCCTGCTAGTACAGTGGCTAGGGCATAAGTTTAGCAGCCGCAGAGTTGCTGGTTCAAATCCCCGGTAGGGTCAGGCTTGACTGGAGCTTAGATGGGGGACCATTTGGGGAGTCCAGGAGCTGGAGGCTATAGGATGTTGTGTGTTTTTTGTCACCCACAAATTTTCCAATCCAACTGAATGGTGCCCAAATCTAAAAATGTACAATCTGTCTTGCCTAGGATCGGCTCTCCATACGGCAGAACTTCTGCATCTAGAAGACCATAGTTAAACCGGTTCCAAGGCTCAAATAGTTATTTACAGGCCCTACAAACCTAAGGCATTTTCCTATAATGGAAAGTGGGGTGGAGGAGGAGGCCCCGATCCTGAGGGCATTGTTTCTGCCTCAGCCATGTGGCCATCCAGCCTTCTTTAGGATTGTTGTGCTCAGAGGTCCCCCCTCGAAGTTTACCCTCCTAGGGCAGTTTTATAATCCGGCCTATGTTAATTGAACTCTTGCTATGGAATATTAACACCTATCACTCAAGCCTCACTGGCCTAGTTCAGGGATGTGCTGGTACGAACTACCAATCCCAGCAGTCCCCACGTCTTTATGGTGGTCAATGGGGACATGTAGACAGTAAGCGTGTGTGCCATGGTGCTGGTGACTGTAATTAAACCCAGCACATGGAAGGCCCTGAAAGATGATCATTCATCTTGGGCACAAGGAAATTACGAGGTTCTATAACTGGGGGACTCCCCAGGGCTAGCACTATAACTGGGGGATGCCCCAGGCTTAGCATTTGCAGGAAATAACCAGGGACGTGGGCATTCCTGGGTTCAATTTCAGATGGGTGCTACTCTTCCCAAGATAAAGTCTCCCTTAAAATGCATCCTGGACAACTGAGACCAATTTGACACATGATCTTTGAAGAAAAAGCAGCTCATTTTTCTCTGCCAAACAGCATGGCCGAGATACCCTCTGTCAAGTAGAAAAACCTGGCCTCCTAAGGGAAGTATAGATTACGACACCATTCTGCAATTAGACCTGTTTTGTAAGAGCAAAGGTAAATGGCTTGAGGTCCCCTATGTGCGCGTTTTCTTTTCTCTAAGGAATAATCCTCAGCTATGTAACCCCTGTACCCCATACCCTACTAACCCCTCCTCAGGACTACCCCCACATTTAGAACTCCCTGTGGCTCCTCCCCACAACAATGCTGACCAAGCCTCCTCAGCTCAAATAACCTAAAAGGAGTCTCGGCGAGATGACCAACGCACCTCAGGCTACTAGGACGCCCCGACTCCGCCCACTACAGGCAGTAGGAGAAGAATTTGGCCCAACCAAGGTGCACACTCCCTTTTCACTTTCTGACTTAAAGCAAATCAAGGCAGACTTAGGAAAATTTTCAGATGACCTGGACAAGTACATAAAGGTTCTGCAGGGCCTGGGTCAGTCTTTTAAATTAGATTGGAAAGATACGATGTTATTTCTTAGTCAAACCCTAACCAGCAATGAGAGAGAGGCTGCTCTAGCGGCAGCTCAAGAGTTTCGGGACACATGGTACCGTAGTCAAGTGCATGACCAAATGATGCCAGAGGAAAAGAATAGATTTCCTACAGGCAGACAACCAGTCCCTAGCACGAACCCTCACCAAGATCCTGACTCAGAACGGGGGGACTGGAGTTGTAGACACCTCTTGACCTGCATACTTGAAGGATTAAGGTGAACTAGGAAGAAGCCCATCAACCATGCAATGTTATCCATCATAACTCAGGGAAGGAAGAAAACCCAATGGCCTTCCTTGAGCAAACATGGGAAGCCTTAAGAAAGTATACTCCCCTGTCGCCAGACTCCACAGAGGATCAGTTAATACTGATAGAGGGTCCATAGAGGGTCAGTTAAACCCCGATTCTACTAAAAAATACAAAAAATTATCTGGGCATGGTGGCAGGCGCCTGTAGTTCTAGCTACTCAGGAGGCTGAGGTAGGAGAATTGCTTGGACCTGGGAGGCGGAGGGTGCAGTGAGCTGAGATTGTGCCACTGCACTCCAGCCTGGCACCTGGTGACAGAGTGAGACTCTGTCTCAGAAAAACAAAACAAAACAAAACAAAATCCCGAGGTTTGGGCAATGGGCAGACAATTTGGGTGGGCAAAGAATGAAGGCCCAATTCGAATAAGGCTAAAGGATCCCACCTCTTTTCCTTACCAAAGACAGTAGTCCCTAAGACTGGAAGCCAAAAAGGTGCCACAGGATATTGTAAAGAACTTAAAAGCTCAGGGTCTAGTAATTGTCTTGAGGAACTCTGGTTTTTCAATACATTAATGACTTACTTTTAACTGCAAACTTAAAAACCCAATGTCAGCAAGCCACCCAGGACCTTCTAGACTTCCTTGCCATCTGTGGATATAAGGTTTCCAAACCAAAAGCCCAACTTTGTAGGCAAGAGGTAAAATACCTAGGGCTTGTCTTCTCTAAGGGCACTTGGGCCCTCACAGTAAAGTCCTGTAACAGCCCTTGTCATACTCCAGTTTTAGGAGTACAGAAACCTAATGGACAATGGAGGCTGGTGCAAGATCTCAGGCTTATTAATAAAGCTGTAATTCCTTTATACCCAGCCGTACCTACCCCTTACACCTTGCTCTCTCAAATACCAGGAGAGGCACAATGGTTTACAGTCCTGGACCTTAAGGATGCCTTTTTCTGTGTACCATTACATCCTAACTCCCAGTTTCTGTTCACCTTTGAAGACCCTTTAGACCAAAATTCTCAGCTCACCTGGACAGTGTTACCCCAGGGCTTTCGAGACAGCCCCCATCGTTTAGCCAGGCTCTTAGTAATTTTTCATATCCAGGTAAACTGGTTCTTCAATATCTGGATGACTTACTTTTAATGGTGAACTCAAAAACCCAATGTCAGCAGGCCACCCAGGACCTCCTAAACTTCCTTGCCATCTGTGGATATAAGGTTTCCAAACCAAAAGCCCACTTTGTAGGCCACAGGTAAAATACCCAGGACTTGTCTTGTCTAAGGGCACTCAGGCCCTTAATAAGAACATCTTCAACCCACACTGGCCTTCCCCCGTCCAAAGAGCTTAAAACAGTTACAGGGATGCTTAAGAATAGCTGGTTTTTGCCAATTGTAGATTCCCAGATATGGCAAAATACCAAAATCTCTATGCACTCTGATTAAGGAAACCCAAAATGCTAAGACCTATCTAATACAATGGGATCCTATAGCTGAGGCAGCCTTTCAGACCCTAAAGCAGGCACTACTGTGGCTCCAGCTCTAAACCTTCCTACAGGGAACGACTTCTCCCTATATGTTATGGAAAAGTCAGGAGTAGCACTGAGGGTTCTTACCCAGACTCAGGGGACCAAGCCCCAAGTGGTGGCATATCTAAGTAAGGAAATTGATGCAGTAGCAAAAGGCTGGCCCCACTGCTTGTGCATCAGAGCTGCGGTGGCTATACTGGTCTCAGAAGCTGTTAAAATAGTGCAAGGGAAAGATCTAACTGTGTGGAGTTCACATGATGTAGCTGGAATTCTGGACTCTGAAGGAGGCTTATGGCTGTCTGACAACTGCTTACTCAAATCTCAGGCCTTAATGCTTGAAGGGCATGTACTTCAGCTGCACACATGTGCAGCCCTCAACCCAGCTACTTTTCTTCCTGAGGAAGGAGCAGACACAGAACATGACTGTCAGCAGGTTATAGCTCAGAACTACACGGCTGGAGAGGATCTCTTAGAAACTCCTCTAGCCAATCCTAACCTTAACCTATACACTGACGGAAGTTCCTTTATGGAAAATGGAGTTTGAAAAGCAGTATATGCAGTAGTCAGGAATCAAACAGTGCTTAAAAGTAATTCCCTTCCTCCTAGAACTAATGCCTAGCTAGCAGAACTAGTAGCCCTCACTTGAGCTCTAAAATTAGGAAAAGGAAAGAGAATAAACGTATACACAGATTCCAAATATGCTTACCTGGTTCTCCATGCTCATGATGCCATATGGAAGGAAAGACAGTCCCTAACCTCAGCAGGAACCCCCACTAAATATCATAAGAAAATTTTAGACTTATTACAAGCTGTCCAAGAACCCAAAGAGGTAGCAGTCTCACACTGCCGAGGTCACCAGAAAAGAGATCAGAAGGAAACAGAGGGCAATCGCCGAGCTGACCTAGAGGCAAAAAGGACAGCTAAACAAGAATTTATAGAAGGACCTTTAATATGGGAGAACCCTTTTCAGGCAACTAAACCTCAATACTCATCAGAAGAGGTAGAGTTGACAATCTCCCAGAAGCATAATCTTGTTCCTTCAGGATGGCTAGCTACTGAGAAAGAAAAAGTATTCCTACCTGCTGCCAGCCAGTGGAAAGTACTTAAAACCCTGCATCAAACCTTCCATATGGGTATAGAGAATACACATCCAATGGCCAAATCTATATTTACAGAGAAAGGTCTCTTCAAGGCTATCCAACAAATAATCAAAGGATGTGAAATATGCTAGAAAAATCATCCTTTGGAACATCACAAAGCTTCTCCTAGGGAATAGTGAGCTGGTCATTACCCAGGTGAGAACTGGCAGATGGACTTTACCCATATGCCTAAGTCTCGGGGACATCAATATCTGTTGGTATGTGTAGATACCTACACAAACTGGGTTGAGGCTTTCCCCTATAGAATGGAAAAAGCCCAAGAGGTAATAAAAGTCCTGATTAATGAAATCATCCCTAGATTTGGACTCCCTTGCTATCTTCAAAGTGGTAACGGCCCTGCCTTCAAAGCTGCAGTGACTTAAGGAATTTCCAGGATGTTAGGAATATAGTATCATCTCCACTGTGCTTGGAGACCTCAGTCGTCAGGGAAAGTAGAAAACAATGAAAAAACTTTTTAAGCGACACCTAAAGAAACTAGCGCAGGAAACCCACCTCTTGTGGCCTTCTCTATTACTGACAGCACTCTTAAGGGCTCGAAACTCTCCTGAGAAAATAGGACTGAGCCCCATGAGCTGCTTTATGGACAGCCCTTTCTTACTAAAGATCTTGTATTAAACAAGGAAACAGCAAATCTAAGAAAAGATATAACCTCCTTGGTTAAGTACCAACAGGCTCTTAGAATCTTACCTGAAGGACACCCTAGGGAGAAAGGGAAAGAGTCGTTCTGCCCTGGAGAGTTGGTGCTTGCTAAGTCTCTCCCCTCAAACTCTCCCTCTCTTGGCCCATCTTGGGAAGTACTATTTTCGGTTATTCTGTCTACCCGAATGGCAGTTAAGGTGGTGGGAATTAACACACGGATTCATCACACTCAACTGAAGCCTCGGATACCTTCTGAAGAAAATCATAGGCCCTCCACTCCACAGCCTGAAGTTCCAGGAAATGACCCTTCGTACACCTGCAAGCCATTAGAGGATATACGTTTGCTCTTCCGATGAGACTCTTAGGAAAGTAACTGCTCATGTGTCTACTTTACATCCTGGCAGTAACAGGACTATCACGCTTAACTTTGCTATCTGCAACCAGACTCTAAAACTCTAATTATTCCTTTCATAGTGTGGGGGGAGCTGGAATCATAGAAGTTGGTACTGGCATTAAAAAAGTTACTACCTCACTCAGGTGCTATAAGCCATCTCAGGAGTTAAATAATAACATTTTAAAAAAAGATTGCTAATTATCTCTCCAGAGGCAACTCACCCTGCAGAAACAGTTTAATTCTTTACTTGCTATAGCTCTTCAAAGTAAAAGGGCTCTAAATCTGCTAAAAGCAAAGAGAAAAGGAACCTATCTCTTTCTAGGAAAAAAAAAAATGCTGCTACTTTAAAAAAACAATCAGGTATTGTCTTAAAGTTAAAGAACTCAGGGACCAATCAAACACAGGGCTAAATACTTTCAAGAAACAGTATCGTGGAGCTTAACAACTGGCAGTCCTGGCTCTACCCTCTTTTAGGCCCATTTATAACCATTCTATTATTGCTGTTCTTCAGGCCTCTCATCTTTAACCTTCTCGTCAAGTTCGTTTCTTCTAGACTTAAAGCCATAAAGCCACAAATGATTCTGCAAATGGAACCCCAGATGTCCGTGGCTCATGAGCTCTATCATGGACCTCTGGATCAAACTGCACCCCTGGAAAACTCCCCTCTGGAGGAAACCTCAACTGCAGGGCCCCTTCTAAATCCCAATTCAGCAGGAAGTAGCAAAGAGTGATCAACACCTGTGTCCCAACAGCAGTTGGACTTTCCTGTTCAGAAGGGGGACTGAGGGACTCTGTTAACTTCCCTTCCCGGGTCCACAAGGGGCGTGGTTTCAAAGGCAAGAATTTTCCAGCACCATGCCTCCATCCACTTCCCCATCTGGAAACCTAGACTTCTGTCTAACTTTCCCATGTACGGGCTGGGTAGAAAGCCCAGGTGAGCTTCCTTTGTTTAGAAAGCCCACCAAAAGCTCTGAGGGAGGAGGCATTAATTGCAGGCCAGGCAACCAATCCAATATCAGAGTCGAAGATCAATCACTCCAGAGCCAGTTTGGAAAAGCTCCTCTCACTGGATGAGAACTTGAATGGGGCAGGAGTAACTCCAGGTTAAATTCCCTCTACTCCCTTACCTATACGAATTTCCCTCTCTGGGATCCCCTCCCACAACAGTGTGGGAGCTTTCTCTCTCTCTCTCTTTACCTGTGTGGACTCCATCTCTAAATCATCTCCCACAACAGCATGGGAGTGCGCTCTCTCTCTCTCTTTCTCTTTCTCTCTCTCTCTCTCTCTCTCTCTCTCTCTCTCTCTCTGCCTAATAAATCACTTTCCACAAAACTTTCTGGGTCCAATACTTACTTGAACAAGCTTACTGCACCACCAAGGCCCTCTCCCCATTCTTAAGTAAGGCCCAATGACCTGGGAAGACACATCCGATTGGGAAACAGTGAGCATCTTTGGGATGAAGCCCTGTTCTTGTCACCCAGTTACACTTTGACTCCTGAATACATATATCTCATCTAAAGAAGACACTGACTCCTGCCAGTATCTGACATCAGACTCAAGTTAACCAAAGCCTTCTTTTTAGACTCAGGCAAAGGTAACAATCAAAATAAACAGCATTCATGAGACACAGGGATAGGTATATCTTCAAACACATTAAGATTCATTTAATAATTTTGCCTCTGTCTGGACTATTATAATTTATTCTATACCTTAATACTAAACGATTTAAATGTTTAGCTACCTATAAACTTTCTTTTCTCAAAACTAGACAGGGCTTACAACTTTTTGTTTGTAACACTGCTAATTCTTTATGTCTTGCTTTGCTTCCGGCACATAAAACTATTCAATAATTCCAGGCTCAGGGGCTATTGTGCAAGAGGTGGGTATATGAGATTATAAGGGCTAGTTTTGAGGGATAAAATCAATTCAGACCCTCCAAATTGAGGATGGGCACACAGATGCCTAAACCACTACACAAAATGCTTGTGTTTTATATACCTAATTGCTACAAGCCAGAATAGTTCAGTGCATAAAATGTATGCCCTTACTTTACTTAAAAGAGATTTTAAAGGTTAAATGGGTACCTGCTCACCTCCATTCCCATCTGGCCTAGAATGTTTAATTGTCTGTAAGTCTTTTGGCTCTAAGTCCCTTGGTCATAGGGGTCCTACCAAGGGACATAATTGACCCAGTGCATGTAGCCACACCACCCTAACAATAATATGGGATAAAATTAAAGTTTAGTCACTGATGCTGCCTCTGGTATGTCTTAACCAAAAACAGTGGGGAGTATAAACTAAAAAAATAAAATCCTAAGCCCCCACCAACTAAATGGACTCCCTTCTTGCCCAAAGGGAATCCCAAAGAAACCTAAAAGAAAAAGTTTCAGGCCATGACACATAGCAGGGCGTCAGGCATGCCTCACTATACCTTCCCTACCCTTTTTAGAATTTAGGCAAAACTGACCAGCATTAACATTAAAATATCAGCCTTATGACTGATAAGACAGAATCTTTGTAACAGTAAGATACCAAACTATAAACAAGACCATTGACCAAGGGCTAATTCTTGCTGGTATACAAAAACTACACATTTGCATGCCTTTACGTCCTCAAAAGACCTTTTGATGTATAGGGCCTAATTATAATACATTATATGTTAAGTCTCCACACAAAAATAAACGTAAGTCATATGTTACATACATATTTGTTCCATATACGTGTCAAGACTGCCTTTATAAATATTTATAATCCCTCCTGTATGCCTTAACCAAAAGATGAGGTAATACAAACTTAAACAAAAAAATAAAACCTGTTACATTTGTGTATTGAGCCCACCTGTCATCATATCCCCAAAGGAACTCTGGATACAATTGACAGTGGGGACTCTGCATGATAATTAAGTAATTAAGACTGAATGCTAAATATTATCCCAGATAATTCGGAAAATGTCTTGTTAGCCTGCAAGACATGAACCAACAAATCAAAACTATGTCTGACCCCACATTGTCGCTACCTCAATAGTTAGCATCCTGGTTCAGATCAGGACCATCCTAGTGGCAAAAACTGCTTATGACTTTGGCCCCGGTTGCAGGGATAGGCATATTTCTTTGCTGTGGATTTTACTGCTGTTGCACCTTCTGTATGGAAATGCAAGACAGGCTTTCCCAGAGACTTTCCTGGACTCGCACCATAATGATCCAGCAAACATTGTCTATGAACCAGTATTTGTGAATATTTCCAACCCGAATGTATCAGTTCTATTTTGATACTCTAACACTCCTCCCACTTTCAGCAGTAAGTAGCCAAAATAAAAACAATGCCAAATCCCGTAAAAATGGAATGGAATTTGACAGTGGGGAGTCTTAACCAAGTACCTCATCTTCTTAAAAAGAATTATGTTTACCTTTTTTCTTTTTCCCTGACCTCTTACTTTTCTCTTTAGGAATACAGTTATAAACTTTACCTTCTTTCCAACAGGCACTCTCTGTGAGGCTGGAGAATAGGGTCTGGAAGCAGGGACCCTAAAGCTATTTCACACTGACTTCCTAGAACTAAATTGAAATGAAAGCTCTAACTTTCCACACCTAAGTAACAAAAGGACCAGAGGCTATTCTCTTTCCAACCTCCCCGCTCCACCTTTTCTTCCTTGCAGATGGGAAATTAAAATTGAAAGCCAATCACTTCAGCTTGATTGGCTGCTTTCTGCAAGCATTCAGACTGATTGCGGGCCACCACTTCATTTACATGAAATGAGCACCAAGTGGCCAACGGAAAACCTCTAGGGGCTATTTGGACCCAAGAAGATTCTGTATCCGGCCCTTGAGCCACTGCTCTGGCCTGCTCCCACACTGTGAAGTGTACTTTCATTTTCAGTAAATCTCTGCTTTTGTTACTTCATTCTTTCCTTACTTTCTTTGTGCATTTTGTCCAATTATTTATTCAAAATGCCAAGAACCTGGACACCCTCCACAGGTAACACCTAGACTGAAAGCTTATCTAAATATGTATTTGCTTAGAAGTATCAGGGGCCAAATCTCAAAACAAAACAGGTACTCTCTGGAATTCCCCACCAGGAGATTGTCTCAAGACAACAATTAATTCACAATCCAATTCCATCCATGATGGTGCAGAATAGACCATCAGATGGCATCACTCAATCTAAGTCATCCAAGCGAGTCACGTAGACCCCCGCCCCTCTTACATGCCATTCACACCAACTTTCCTTTTAAAGCCCTTGCTTTCTGCTCTGAAAGTTAAAGCAGTTCCTTTAAGGCAGGAGCCTGTTGTGTTTTCCCCACTGCTAAGTTCTGGAACAAACGTCACTTTCTTTTTACCACCCTCTTCTTTGTTATTCAATTTTGCAAGCGTGGAGCCTGCATTTGGTTACGGTAAGAGGAGGAAGGAGGAGAGCAACCAGTAGAAAGGGAGAAACTTAGAGTCACCAGTTTAGGGAGACCATAAGTTTCCCAAAAAGACCGATGAAGTTCCAAATTATCCTCAGCAAAATCATGTCAACAAGGAGGTGGACAGTGTTGGTGGAGCAAATAGTCAGTGAGGATTCAAGAATGATGTTTCAGTTGACTCAGAAGTCCCCAGTGGAAAAACAGGATCAAATAGAACAGAGAGGCCTCACAAAAACCAAGGGAAAAATTTCCAGCCTGGGCAACATACTGAGACCCTGTCTCTACAAAAAAAAATTTTTTTTTAATTAGCCAGGCATAGTGGCATGTGCCTGTAGTCCCGGCTACTCAGGGGTGCTTAGGTGAAAAAATTGCTTGAGCCTGGGAGGTTGAGGCTGCCGTGAGCCATGATCATACCACTGCATTCCAGCCTGGGCAAAAGAGGAAGACCCTGTCTCAAAAAAAAAAAAAAAAAATTCCAGCCCAAAGAGTCAAAGAATAATTCCCACTCAAAATAGCCAGAAAGAAAAGCTTCCAGCCCAGGGGACCAGAGACTAATCCTCACTCAAGACAGAAAGCCATGAAGAAGACCTTCCAGCCTAGGAGATACATTTCAAAAGAAGTATGGGGCTCTAACGCTGCTTCAGAGAGTATACTCAGAATCTTAAGATTCAAATCAGTCCTTACCAGCTTTAACAGAAGTTTGCCTAGAACACTGGTTCAAAAGTCTAATTTAGCAGTGAATCCCAAATCAATCAGTCAAGAGTGAAGGAAAGGGCTTAAAAGGTGCACATTTGAGGTTCGCAGTGATAGGTCCAGGAGTCCAATGATGAATCTGATCCTATAAAAGTCACAGTATCATTACTATGCAATTGTTTTTAAATTACACTTGTTAACAATGAAGAGAAAGACTGTGTTCAACGGTGAAATATCAAGATAAATATAGGAACCGCTGCAATGGCAACTTGTAATGGTAATGGGGGAGACAGATTTGAGATCAACTAAAATACAATGTGGGCAAGTGCAAATTTAGAGCTAAGGAACAACGTGGGAGTCAATGGATGGAAATTTACTAAGAGGAAACATCAGGCATAATGGAGGATTTGGGCTAAACCGACCTAACACAATTCCTGTTGAAGACAGCCCAGGGTAATCAAACACCTGTTGAAGACAGTCTAGGGTGATCAAACATCACTTGGGAGATAGCGGAGGATGAGGAACCAGATTAGATACTGAGAGTGGTTGGATATGGAGGATGGCTAAATAAACTTAGCAGGACTTAGCAATTTAGTTTCCTTGCTGAAATTGGACAATGCAGAGACAAAATCAGAAATCCAAAAATCCAGGCCTAGTTGAAAAAGAGCTTAAGGGGGTCTGAGTAGAATTTGATCAATGAGAGAATGTTTTTCAGCACTAGAATTCTGGGATGAATAAAACAGAGGTCTTTCCTTCCAGGAGCTCAGTCTAGTGGGAAATAAAAACATGCTCTCTAGTCCCAGCTGCTTGGCAGGCTGAGGTGAGAAGATCACTTGAGCCCAGGAGTTCCAGACCAGCTTGGGCAATGTAGTGAGACCTCATCACTAAAAAAATTTTTTAATCACATGTAATATATATAATTATATAATCTATTTAATATATATTTTAACAATATATTAATATTAGTAAATATTGAATATTTTATATTAATATATAATGTATATGACATATATTATATATAACACATATATATTACATATATAACTCTTTCTAATGATAAAATAAGACAAGGAAATTCCGATATGTTATGATGTGTTTGGCCATGTGTGCTCCAGCAGGAGGTGAAAGGGAGAGGAAGGAGACCAGAGCACCTTATGAAGGGACGTGATAAAGAGTAAGAATGTAAGGGGGTAGGATGCATAAGGGACCCATCAGATGGATGGATTGAAGGGGTGAAAATGCAAGGCAGACAGGGAATGTGAATAGTCAGAAGTTATATGTCAGGGACTCTGCAGGCAGGTGAGCTCACTCACTTTTGCCACAGGCTCTCCTCCCTCTTCTCGTTGAGGAGGCTAGGCCACAGCTTGTCATACCCATAGGTGTGTGAGTAGCTGCCATAATAGGTGGACCAGAAGGCAGAAACTAAGGGGATGCCATGTGTGGCAGAGGGCCACCCTAGAAAACACCACCGCTAGCATGAGCAACAGGACTGGTTTCAACAGCCTTGGCGGAGGCCATCCAGCTGAGGCTAAGGCCGTTCCAGTCCCTAGGCCATGGGCGAGAGTGAAAGTAAAAGCAGCAGTCCTGCAGGGAGTGGGCAGATTTGCTGGGCTCAGGGCTCTTTCACCAACTTTGACATTTCCGCTAAGCCCGAGGTCTCTCAGACACCTCATTGCTGCTGTGGAATAAGGGGATAAAAAAAAAAAAAGCTAGTTGGGCACCTGGGTCCCTGCTTCCTTCCAGTTCCACATGACATTCAAGTCTAAGCTAAACAAGAGAGCGTGTCCTTTCTCTGCCTCATTCCGAAATAACTGAATGAAAGTGTTACCAAAACACCAAGGCTTCAGTATAAGTCCTGCGGCTCACTGCACAGAAAGGCAATCACCGACATAGTGAGTATTGCCAAGGAAGGCTATAATCAGATGCTGTAGCTGAGATGGAACCTCAGTCTCAAATTCAACTCCCTGACCAACTAAAACTAGGGGCTTATATGGCAGGGAAGAAATGTAACAATGTGTAAGAAAACAGGAACTAGGGAGGGGCAAGGAAGCAATCATGAGGAATGAGGGCTAGCATCTCACTGTGAGAATGTGGTGATCTGGTGAGTTTCAGTTCTTTGATCCCTTTTTTTGAAAGGCCTGAAGGTCGCTTCCAGAGGAAGGAACTCAGATAAAAACAAATGTAAAGGCCGGGCGCGGTGGCTCAAGCCTGTAATCCCAGCACTTTGGGAGGCCGAGGCGGGTGGATCACGAGGTCAAGAAATCGAGACCATCCTGGTCAACATGGTGAAACCCCGTCTCTACTAAAACTACAAAAAACTAGCTGGGCATGGTGGCGTGTGCCTGTAATCCCAGCTACTCAGGAGGCTGAGGCACGAGAATTGCCTGAACCCAGGAGGCGGAGGTTGCGGTGAGCCGAGATCGCGCCATTGCACTCCAGCCTGGGTAACAAGAGTGAAACTCCGTCTCAAAAAAAAAAAAAAACCAAAAAAAAAAAACAAAAAAAAAACAAATGTAAGTTTCAAACTTTAACACCAGAAAGGTTCCGTTTCTATATTTACCAAAAAGAACAGTACATGGCAAGGATCCCCAACCCCTGGGCCACAGACCAGTATTGGTCTGTGGCCTGTATGTAAATGGACTGCACAGCAGGAGGTGAGTGGCAATACTGCCTGAGCTCTGCCTCCTGTTGGATTAGTGGTGGCATTTTATTCTCATAGGAGCACAAACTCTACTGTAAAATGCACATGCAAGAGATCTAGGTTTCGCGCTCCTTATGAGAATTTAACCAATGCCTGGTGATCTGAGGTGGAACGGTTTCATCCTGAAACCATTCCCCCGGCTCCCCACCAAGTCCATGGAAAACTTGTCTTTCGCAAAACCAGTCCCTGGTGCCGAAAAGGTTGGGGACCACTGGTCTATAGGACTGTTGGGTCAGTTTCAGAAGGATCACAGGCTAAAAGACATATTTCACTGAGCAGCTGTTTCAACAATACAGTCAGTTCAGTTTGTGTCTCATGTGTGTTTATATCAGGTGTTATATAGAGCACACTGTCATATATATATATATATATATATATATATATATATACAGAGAATATATATGAGTGTATATAATATATTCATGTGTATAATCATAAGGATGGCTCAAATCAAAGTACCTAATGTTTTTCTTAATCTCTCCTAAATTAAAAGAAAAATATAAACGGGATGAATGGATGGGGGTAAAAAAGGGCAAAGTACTCCCAGTATTTCCTTATGAAAATGACAATATGTTTAAATGAGAGTTGAAGTAAGAAATACAGAGTGCTGAGTCAAATTACTGATAAATAACAAATCGTTTTGAATAACTGTGTCTCATGCAATATTGGGGACATACTTATACAAAAATATTTGTTGTTTATTTGAAATTCAAATATAAGTGAGTGTCCTGCACTTTATCTGACAATGCAAGATTACTTCCTATTCTTCCAAGTCAACAAGATTTGATTGCATTTAAAATTTTCTGTCCATTTGTTCTTCTATGTAATACTTTAGTTTAAAATAATTGGCATAAAAATTCAATCAATTCATAAAAGTCCAAAGCCAGAAGAACAAATCTACTGACGTCTCATGAGGAAGAAATGATCAGGATTGACAATAATGAACCTTCTCACGGATACCACTACACATACAAAAACAACGAAGGATAGGTGAATGGATGCAGAGAGAATTAGTAAGACTGAAATGATGCCATACTTGCTTTTAAAAAATAAAAAGTATCAACTTTTAAATTTTACTTCTATTTAAGAGAAGAAAAAGAAAAAAAGGGAGATTGAAAGAACTGCTGAACTTCAGGAAAACATTTCTTGATCACAAATAGATAACAGTTTTATAAAATTCCCTTTGTCTTCTCAAAGTGCCCTGCCCTTCCCACCCTGGTACCTTGGCCCTTCAGTTTCTGAAAACTGTCCAAAGGACGTGCATATTGTTAAGAAGAGCTACAAAATGTACCAGAGAGAAAGATCAGGTGAGCTGGTGCCTAATTCATTACTGTGAGGTCTTCTCTCTTGGACACTTGTGATGTCCTGGTCATCAGTGCTCTGAACCTTAAAATCAGAACCAAGTAAAGAGAATGAAAGATCAAGTTAGAGATATTTCAAGCAAAGATAGAAGGCAGGGAGCAAAGCATATATGGGCTCGAGACTTATAATAAGGAACAGCAGGACAACCACAAAGGCATTCTTGGATTGTTGGCTTTAGCAGTCCTGTCAATTATATTCTACTGCTCCAGAGAATGAAAATTGCTTAAAATTGGCTTCTTACACAGAGTTTACAAACTGGCAGCTCCAGCTTGCATCTGTTTTGCAGACCTGATTTAGATGGCCAGCATACTTTTCAATAAAACATATTTCAGTTAGTTACCAACATTTAAAGAACTGAAGAACATTTCATATAAACATTTTGATTTGGAGCCAGTCTTGAAAAACTGAATAATCCGGCAGTCTTGGCCCAAAATTGCCAGCCAGCAACACTGAGCTGGAGCTGAATACTGGCTGCCCCTTTGGAAAAGACATATTCTTTCCCAGTTTGCCGCAATCCCTACCCTGCTTGCTTCTCTCTTTTATGTTACCTGTCTGGCCTTGTCAACATTTGAATTTACAACTCTGATCATTACAATTTTTCTGTTATGCAAACTGTCAGACAAATACAAAAGCAGAGAGAATGGTAAAGATAAACCCTATTTGTACCCATTACCCAGTGTCAACAATTATTCATAGATAACCTTGTTTCATGAATACCCTAACCAATTCTCAAACACAATTGCATCTCCCCCAGATTTTTGTGATGCACATCTAGACATCACATCATTTCCTCAGTAAATATTTCAATGTGTATCTCCAAGAACCAAATGTGTGACTCCTAATCAGGCTTCTTCTGTTATGTCACATATGCCATGGGTTATATGTAGTGAGAGGATACCTTACGGAGTAATAGCAACAAATATTTCTGAGGTCTTACTCTGTGACTAGGTATTGCGCTACGTACTTACATATGTTGTCATTTATTCCTCTCCTCAATTCTATGGCATAGATAATACTTTTATTTCCATCTTACAGATAGTCTTCACATAGATGGCCTCTCTAATATATACGCATGTATATGTGTGTGTGTATATATACACATGTATACAAATACATATAGTGCATATTTATTTATATTTATATACAATATAACATACTTATATATTTCATACTTATATTCTTCACATCTATTTAATTGTATTAATATATAGGAACTAGAAAAAGTAGTTCAGTTCTATTTTCGTTGGTCTTTTTTGAAATCATGTATGCTCTAATAATGGGAAATTTCCATAAGCCGGGTTTTTCTTATCCCATTTTCTCTTCACAAAAACTCAAAGTTTGAACTTATTTCCCAAACCTGGAAAAGGCAACAAAAACACACCAACTTCAGAATATCTAGGGCAAAGGTATCTAAGTCTTGAAACAGATTTTAGAATGGCTGCCCTGCCAAATATAGGCACACTGGTTCCAGTCATGCTCATGCATCTTACAAGTTCCTTTCTGAGGGGAAAACCACAGATGTTCAGTATTTAGAGTTGTGGATGAAATAAAATACATGATGTTCATTTCAAGCTTGCTTTTAAATACTTTTCCCCCAACACCTCTCCCCAAGTACACTATTTTGTAATATCCAGATCGAGGCTTTCTTTAGGAATGATTTTCTGCCATACTAAACATGAGGGGCACAGAAAAACCCTCAGGATTCCAGAAAAATAACACTTTTTGCACTATTCTGAAAAATCGAAAATATTATGAGCAAATTATCAAATATTACAATAAAGGCAGAATTTGCCCATCCACTCGCACGACCATGCCTTACTCTCCTCACCCTGATCATGGTTCTGGTTCCAGTCAAGTTCTACTTATACAAACCTAGTTATCAGGCCAAAGTTTCCCCCACTTGATTCATTTAAATGCTGCTGGAAAATATTTACGCTGGTGTCCAGGAGGCACTGCCTCTACCCTGAAGCCCAAGGGTAAACAGGCCCCAGCAACCTTGAAACCCCTTGGTAACCTTTGGATCAGAAAGCTCTGAAAGGGGCCTAGGAAAAGAGAACGAGGCCTGAGCCCAGCCCCTGCTCTGTGAAAAGTGGGTGCCGCCTGAGCATGCCACCTACCTAACACGTCCGGGTATGGAACGAGTTGGAAAATGTTCTTCAGCTCCTGTAGTTGCACCGATGTGAAAGTGATGAGCCAGAGGAGCTGCTCGACTGTCCTCAGGCTTTCTGAGTTCGTGGCCACTGCCACTGTCGAGTTTCTCCTTGTCCCTGGGGCCAAGGTCTGCCACACTACCACGGCATTCTGTTGGTGCTGCTGCACGGTGCGGTTGCTTCTTGTTTACAGTCGGACAGTATTGTGCCATCCTCGTTTTCTCCTGGTAAATCACTGAGATCACTGGAGGAATCGCATCTGGAAAGGCGTAAAGGCAGAGAGAGATCTGAACCTCATTGGAGGCCTGGGTTTATGGGCTGGAAGAAGTTAGGGGCGGCAAACTGAAAACCGCACAAAGACAATCGGCTGTCCCAGGAAAACGTAGTTTCCTGGAGTTCACTGGAGCACCTGTCACCATCCAGGCACTGATCATGTATTTCCTTTCCTCAATTCCCAGGGTGCGATAACAGTGCCGTCTTGGCTTCTCTTGGGCAGAAGCTTCAGTCCCTGCTATCGATGAAACCGTGCGCCTCTGCAGACTCTGGCCTGCAATCTGTACAGTAATCCCCAGTCGGGACAAGAAGTGCAAAGCCGCTTGAGAAAAGTCCAAGTACTCCAAAATTTTACCAATGACCACCACGTCAGTCTCAGACTAACAGATTCAGCCTCGTGTTTATTCTGTGTTGACTTTCTCAAAGAGTGCGACTGATTTCTTATAGAGCACATCTTACCACCCAGAATGGTCTGCATGCCCAGCTCCAAGACCCCAATCCCAGCACTGAAGGGAGCATGGCGGCTCTGCTTTCAGTGCCCTTGCTGGAACTTTGAACAAGCAGTCCCCTAGTCAATCATATCAGCTTAACTATAGCCCGTGCCATGTGCAGCCTGCCAAATACAGAGGGTCAGGCCATGAGACATTCTCCAAACTTTTACTCAAGGGGTCCTGTGGTCACTGTGAGATCTCACCTCCCCTCAAGCCCCCAAATCAGCTTTCCTCGGGGTAAAAAGTAGGTCCAAGTAGGGAGTAGTCAGCTAAGCCGCAAGCTGGGGCCCCTATGTTGCATACATATATGCCTCCTATTGGCCCTTTTCTTCTCCACACTGCCCCAAAGTTTTGGCTAACCCTACCCCACCCCCAACCCCCACCCCCACCCAGCCACACTCACACCCTCCATCCACACCCCCATCCACACCCACTACACCCACCCCCACCATGCACCCCCACCCCCACCCTCACCCCCCACCCTCACTGTGCACCCCCTACTCCATCCCCACCCACCACCCTTACCCTCATCATGCACCCCCCAACCCACACCTCCTCACTTCCCACCCACACCTCCAACCCCGACCTGCAACCCCCACCCTCACTGTGCACCCCCCACCCACATCCCCACCCTCAACCACATCCCCCACCCCACTCACAACCCTCACCCTCACTGTGCACACCCCAGCCCTCACCCCATCCCACCCACTACCCCCGCACCCACCACGCACCCCCACCCGCACCCTCCACTCCCCACCAGCAACCCCCACCCTCACCAGCAACCCCCACCCTCACTGTGCACCCCCACCCAAAATCCCTACTCTCATCACACACCCTCCTCACCTCTCACTCACACCTCCAACCCCCACTTGCAACCCCACCCTCACCGTGCACACCCCCAACCCCATCCCCACCCACAACCCCCACCACTACCACACACCCCCACCGGCAACCCCCACCCTCACCAGCAACCCTGACCCTCACTGTGCACTTCCCCACCCGCAACCCTTACCCTCATCACACACACCCTGACCCATACCTTCTCACCTCCCACCCACATCCCCACCCCCAACCAAACTCCCATCCCCACTCACAACCCTCACCCTCATCGTGCACAGCCCCACCCACACCTCCACCCCCCACCTGCACCCCACACCCACAGTCACACCCCCCGATTCCAATCTGCAAACTCCACTCCCCACTCCCACCTGCACTCCCCACCTTCCCATCCCCCTACTCCTTTCCACCCCATCCCTTCCTTGTGCGCATAAGCAAGTCTCATCTATTGCAACTGTAACCAATACAAAGCCCGAGAACGGGGACCAGCTCCACCCTCTAGCTCCAGTTCTAGCGCCAGACGCCATAGTTTGTCTAGGTGCACAGCACTCCAGCCATGGCACGTTCGCGAGGCTATGGCAAGTTCTACTTCCTGACTGTATGCCCGGTAGAAGAAAATCCCATACCTGAGCTAGGGGCAGCATCAAGGGCCGAAGACCATGGTGGCCAAGGAGCACCAGGCCTCATGGGTATTATGTACCCCGAGGGCGACATGAACCCGGAGGGCGACATGAACCCCGAGGGCGCCGTGAACCCCGAGGGCGGCGTGAACCCCGAGGGCGCCGTGAACCCCGAGGGAGGCGTGAACCCCGAGGGCGGCGTGAGCCGTGATGGCAGCGTGATTCACGAGGGCGGCGGTGGAAACCAAGAGCCTGAGGAGCAACAGTGGCCCTGGGAGGAGCCGGCCCAGGCAGCCATGGAGGATCTGCAACCCGAGAACTGGGAGCCACCAACCCAGCGCAGGAAGTTCAAGTTCACGCCGCTGCAGGTACAGGAGCTGGAAAACATTTTTGAATTCACTCAATACCCTGATGTGTTCTTAAGGTAAGTGGCTTGCTCCACGAGCTGCGAGATCTCCATGTTTGTTTCAAGGCCTCTTTTTCTCTCACTTGCCCCACCTAATCATTAGGAAAAAGCCACTGGGGGTCCTTGCTTGCTTTTGTGCTGTGGTGGGGGTGGGAATATTTACCTCGTGGGCATCAAGGTAATATTTTATTGCAATGTTTATGTGAAAGAAACGTGGAAATTAGTTCTTGCCTCCCTTTTTTAAAGTTGTGATAAAATACACAGAAATATGAAATTTGCCATCTAAGCCAGTTAAGTATGTTCACATTGTTGTGCAATAGCTCTTTAGAATTCTTCTCATCTTGCCAAGCTAAATCTCTATACCAATTAAGCAGCTCCCCTTTTCCTCCTTTCCCCAGCCCCTGGCAACCGCCATTTTACTATTTTACTTTATGAGGTTCCTACCCTCATCATGCACCCCCCAACCCGCACCTCCCCACTTCCCACCCACACCTCCAACCCCCACCCTCACCGTGCACACCCCCACCCACATCCCCACCCCCACTCACAACCCCCACCCTCACCGTGCACACCCCACCGCCCACCCCCACCATGCGCCTCCGCCCGCAACTCCTGCCCTCACTGGGCACACCCCAGCCCCCACCTATATCCCCACCCCCTCACTGTGTGCCACCACCCGCAATCCCTACCCTCATCACGCACCCCCCGACCCATACCTCCTCACCTCCCACCCACACCTCCAACCCCGACCTGCAACCTTCACCCTCACCATGCACCCCCGACCCACATCCCCACCCCCAATCACATTCCCACCCTCACTCACAACCCCCACTCTCACCGTGCACATCCCACCCACACCCACATTCCCCATCTGCACCCCACACCCACAGTCACAACCCCTGACTCCAACCTGCAGCCCCCCACTTCCCATCCCCACCCGCACTCCCCACCCCCACCTTCCCATTCTCCCCACTCCTCTCCACCCCCTCCCTTGCTTGTCTCACCCATTGCAACTCTAACCAATACCAAGCATGAGAACAGGGACTAGCTCCACCCTCTGCCCTCCTCAGGAGGTGCGGGTCGGGGGATGCATTATATGAGATACCTCTATGCTAGGTACCTCATATAAGTAGAATCATACAGTATTTGTATTTTTGTCACTGACTTAACTCACTTAGCCTAAGGTCTTCAAGGTTCATCCATATCACAGCATGTATTAGAATTTCCTTCCTTTTTAAGGCTAAATAGTATTCCAGTTAATAGACACACACACACACATTATCATTCATCTGTGAAAGGGTATTTGGGTTGTTTTTGTCTTTTGGCTGTTGTAAATAATGCTGCTGTCAACATGAGTATACAAATATCTCTTTGAGTCTATGTTTTCAGTTCTTTTGGGTATATATATACCCAGATATGGAATCGCTGTATCATATGATAATTCTTTGTTTAATATTTTGAAGAACCACATACTCTTTTCCATAGAGGCTGCATCATTTTACATTCTCATCAACAGTATATGGGGGTTCCAGTTTCTCCACATCCTCACCACCACTTGTTATTTTCTGGGGTTTTTTACATAGCCATCCTAATGGTTGTGAGGTGATGCTTCATTGTAATTTTGATTTGCATTTCCCTAATGCTTAGTGATGTTGTGTATCCTTTCACGTGCTTAGTAGCCATTTGTGTATCTTTTTTGGAGAAATGTCTCTTTAACTCCTTTACCCATTTTGAAATGAGTGGTTTTTTTTCTTTTTTCTTTTTCTTTTTTTTTTTTTTTTTTTTTTTTTTTTTGGTTATTGGGTTGTAGGAGCTCTTTATATATTCTGGATACTAACCCCTTATCAGATGTTTTTTGCAAATATTTCCTTCTATTCTATGAGTTGTCTTTTTACTCTGCTGATTGTATCTTTTGATATGCAGAAGTTTTTAATTTTGATATAGTCCAATTTATCTATTTTTTCTTTTATTACCTGTGATAATGGCCTGTTTTTGTCGTTGTTTTTGAGTGATGGGGGGAATCTGTCACCAAAGCTGTATTCCTGGCCTCAAGCAACCCTCCCACCTCACTCAGCCTCCTGAGTTGCTAGGATTATGGGAGTGAGCCACCACACCCAGCTCTAGTCTCTTTTTATAAATAAAATTTTGTTGAAATTGGAGTAAGGAGAATGAGATACTGTCATGCAGCTACAGTGCTAGATTCTTCCTTTATTTAAAATTTTGATAATCTGTTCGTCATAGGGTTTTTTTTTCCGTTTGGTTGGTTGGTTGGTTTTTTGTTTTTTGATTGTTCTGTTTTTGAGACAGAGCCTCTCTCTGTGGCCCAGGTTGGAGTTCAGTGGTACGATTTTAGCTCTCTGCAACCTTTGCTTCCTGGGTTCAAGTCATCCTCCTGCCTCAGCCTCCCAAGTAGCTGGGACTGCAGATGCAGGCCACCACACCTGGCTAATTTTTGTATTTTTTGTGTAGAGATGGGGTTTCACCACATTGCCCAGACTGGTCTCACTGGGCTCAATCGATCTGCCCATCTAGGCTGCCTCCCAAAGTGCTGCGATTACAGGCCTGAGCCTGAGCCACCACGCTTGGTCCTCATCACAGATTTTTGCATTAATTATTATTAAAATAGTGCATTAGGGCCAGGCGCGGTGACTCAGGTCAGTAATCCCAGCCCTTTTGGGAGGCCAAGGTAGGAAGATTGCTTGAGCCCAGGAGTTTGAGAACAGCCTGGGCAACATGGAGAAATCCTGTCTCTACATAAAACTTAAAAAATTAGCCGAGCAGGTGTGGTGGTGTGTGCCTGTACTCCCAGCTACTTGGAAGGATGAGGAGGAAGGATCGCTCGAGCCCAGAACATGGAGGCTGCAGTGAGTGGTGATCCTGCCACTGCACTCAAGCCTGGACAACAGTCTCAAAAAAGAAATGCATTGAAATTATTTACCTTGGCCAGGTGTGGTGGTTCATGCCTGTAATCCCAACACTTTGGGAGGCTGAGGCGGGCATATCACCTGAGGTCAGGAGTTCAAGACCAGCCTGGCCAACGTGGCAAAACCCCATCTCTACTGCAAATGCAAAAATCAACTGGGTGTGGTGGCATGTGCCTATAATCCCAGCTACTTGGGAGGGTAAGGCACAAGAACTGCTTGAACCCTGGAGGCAGAGGTTGCAGTGAGCTGAAATCATGCCACTGCACTCCAGCCTAGGAGACAGAGCAAGACCTTATCTCAATATTTTTTTTAAAAAAGTCTTTCTCTGGCCGGGTGCAGTGGCTCACGCCTGTAATTCCAGCACTTTGGGAAGCTGAGGCAGGTGGATCACCCGAAGTCGGGAGTTCAAGACCAGCCTGACCAACTGGGAGAAACCCCGTCTCTACTAAAAATACAAAATTAGCCAGGCATGGTGGCTGGTGCCTGTAAGCCCAGCTACTCAGTAGGCTGAGGCAGGAAAATCGCTTGAACCTGGTAGACGGAGGTTGCAGTGAGCAGAGATAGCACCATTGCACTCCAGCCTGGGCAACAAGAGCAAAACTCTGTCCCCAAAAAAGAAAAGAAGTATTCCTCTGGATTACTGAATTGTTAATGTCACCTTAAATTTTGTGATAAAGGTAAACTATTTCTAAAACATCCATGGAGCTGGGAATTAGAGAAAAGTATATACTTGCAGGAGGTGTGAGGGGAGATTATAAATTGTAAAACAAGCATGACGTATACATACTATGTATTTCATTTCATCCACAACTTTGAAGACTAACCATGTGTGATTTTCTCTCCACAGAAGGGAACTTGCCCATGCCATTGGAGTGTCTGAAGAGAAAGTGCGGGTCAGTAAACCTGTAGAGGCAATTTGACAGGACAGCCATTCTAAAACCTGCTTCAGGGCACTGAAGGCTTTGTCCTGAACATTCTTAAGTTGTGTTTTTGTTATTGTCTTTTTTGTGTTGGCAAATAGTATTGAAGTTTGGGTTCTTTGTCGGTAGAAAAGGGAGTAAGCTCCACCTTATGGTCCTTTCCTCTTTCCCATTCCCCCTAGGGAACATGATTTCCTAAAGGAAAAACAAAACAAAAAACTGCTTCCCCTGATCTGTATAGAAAATTAAACAAATACATACATAGGAAACACATATATGTATAAAATATATATAATACATATATGTGTATATGTATGTATCCAATAAATAAAATTCAATTCCTTCTAACACTGGCATCTTCTAGGAGCAATTTCTATGTGGAGTCATGGTGGCGCTCAATCTTACCCTAGAAATATTCAAGTAAAATGCAGGGAGGGGCAGGGTTATAAGAGGGTTCAAGTGTGCTAAATTATTTAAAGCCAGGCATAAGCACTTAGCTAAATGAGTGAATTTATAAATATTGGGATGAGGGAGTAATTCACCACAGAACACATTACATGACTAAATAGTGAGTTAAGCTGAGACTTATGAGGAGATAGCTTAAATGTCCAAGTACCTGGTCCTTCTTTTAAGTTATTGGTAAAGCTGTATGGAGAGTAGCAGCCCTAAGTTTTAATTTTCTAAAATATATTGATGGGTCAACCTGAAAACATTGCTAAAATAGTCACATTATGGTTGGAATTGGGGAAGGTTTGCAAGCTTCGGAAATTTGTCTAAAGAATGAAACAGAATGAGTAATACTGACTTCATTTCAGTTGACCAAGAAGGGTGAAAAGGTTAGAGAGAAATGTGGTCAAAATAGGCTTTGCACATACTATACAAATTCACCATTATGAAACTACTAAACGTATAAGTGACTGTTATCTTGAGGAATTTCTATCCATCTAAGGATTTGTATTTATTTTTGGTGGCACTTTTTTGAAGAGGTGGGTTTTCTGGAATTTGTTTGGAGAGGTGGCCCTCATTTTAGGGTAGATTCACACCCATGTTAATTTCAAATACTTTTCATTCCTTTAAGCAGTGTTGACTAATTTGTAGGCCGTAGAATTCAAATGATGATTACTTGAGACCAAAGAAACCCATAGGTAGTATCGGCCAAGCACGATGACTCATGCCTGTAATCTCAGTCCTTTGGGAGTCCAAGGTGGGTGGATCATGCGAGGTCTGGAGTTCTAGAGCAGCCTGACCAACATGGGGAATCCCCGTCTTCACGAAAAATACAAAATTAGCGAGGCATGGTGATGCATGCCTGTAATCGCAGCTACTCAGGAGGCTGAGGCAGAAGAATCACTTGAAGGAAGCAGAGGTTTCGGTGAGCCGAGATAGTGCCATTGCACTCCAGCCTGGGCGTAGCAAGAGCGAAACTTTGTCTCAAAAAAAAAAAAGTAAAGAAAACCATATGTAGTATCAAAGGGATATTTTTAAAAAAAGAAAAGAAAACAAAAATCAGGATGACCTTATTGTTAGCTTTGCTGCAGAGTGCACCTGTGAGTGTAGGGAGGGAATTGCACTGCAGATCTGGTTGTCCAGAAAAGCAGCCCAACAAAGCAGATTACTGAGTGCTGGCATCCTAATGCCAAAGGGTGGGCTCACGATCCGACCTGGTTCGGGTTGGGTTGGAGAAGTTGCAAAGAGGTTGGGATAACTTTTCTCGGGCTGGTAAACTCAGAGGAAAAGAAAAACAAGGTTCGGTGAGTTGCTTTTCTCCTCCCTGAGTTTACATAATGTTCTCTCCATAGTGTTCTGAAAAGAATATGAGCCACAAGATAGAAACAAGGGAAGAGAGAGAATGTTCTCATGTATCTTTAAAGTATACAGCATAAATTTCCCCCAAGAAAGTAATACATAGTTTTTCCATAGCTTTTGCAGATGTAATGTAGCTGTTTTATGAAACCAGTATTGGGAACACAGACCTAATATCAGAGCATACCAGTTAACCCACTGTACACTTTGGTTATGTTTTTTTTTTCTTTTCTTTATTTTTCTTTTTTTTTTTCTTTTGTATTTGGGCTCTGGGGTACATGTGCATGGCACGGCATGTACATACATACATGTGCATGGCATGTACATACATACATGTGCATGGCATGGCATGTACATACATACATGTGCATGGCATGGCATGTACATACATACATGTGCATGGCATGGCATGTACATACATGTGCATGGCATGGCATGTACATACATGTGCATGGCATGGCATGTACATACATACATGTGCATGGCATGGCATGTACATACATGTGCATGGCATGGCATGTACATACATGCCATGGTGGTTTGCTGTCTCCATCCCCCAGGCCCTGCTGCGTCACCTACATCAGGCATTTCTCCCCGAGTTACCCCTCCCCATCCTCCCCCCTCCCCGCTGTCCCTCATGCCCCTTCCCTCCACCCCGCCACCTAGCCCTGTAAGTGTTGTTCCCTTCCCTGTGCTCAAGGGTTGTCATTGTTCGTCACTCGCCTATGAGTGAAAACATCCGGTGTTTGGTTTTCTGTTCTTGTGTCAGTTTACTGAGAATGATGGTTTCTAGATTCATCCATGTCTACATCCATGTCTCTACAAAGGACACAAACTCATCGTTTTTTATGCCTGCATAGTATTCCATGGTGTCTATGTGCCACGTTTTCCTTGTCCAGTCTATCATCAGTGGACATTTGGGTTGGTTCCAGGTCTTTGCTATCGTAAACAGCACTGCAATGAATATACGTGTGCATGTGTCTTTATGATAGAATGATTTATAATCCTCTGGGTATATACCCAGTAATGGGATTGCTGGGTCAAATGGAATTTCTATTTCTAGATCCTTGAGGAATCGCCACACTGTCTTCCATAATGGCTGAACTAATTGACACTCCCCAGTGGCACAATTGAGACCTTCCAAAAGGAGCTCTTTTAGACTTTTAGACACTGGCCTCAAGACTATATATTCATGCGGCAGAAAGACTGAAAATCATTAAATTAGACAGTGATAAAGATGTGTCAGTCAGAGAAAGGCCCTCCATGCCACTTAAAATTTGCAGTTTGAGAACTTTCAAAAGTAATAAATACAATATAAACTCCATTAACTAGGATGCTGAGAGGATAGTGACATCTAACTGACAGGTTCTTTTTTGTCTGTTTGCTTTTTAATTGTTGGCAGATACTTAGGGAGGAGCCATATTTGTGACCCTTCCCCCACATTGATATTAACCATGTTCCTAAAATGCAGGTTCCACCTTTCTGTCTTAGGAATATGGGGTGGAATTCAGACCTCCTGGTTGAGTAGCAGGGCCTAGGGGGTCCCGCCATGCTGGACTATCGCACCTCCAGTGCAGAATCCTGGAAGTGTAGCTAAAACAGAGTGAGCTGAGCTTGCCCTGAGCCGAGGAAGGTTTGGAGGGTGCAACAGGTTGGAGAATGAATTGACATTGGTGACAATGGTATGCCTCTTTCCCCTAAACTATTAAGTGGACAAAGATTGTTGAGAATTTCAGTTAATTTGGGTCGAGTTGGTTTCAACTTTCCTTAATGCTACAGGCTAAAATATCAAGGAGTGTCCAGGCCTGTCTTGCCAGAGGACGAATAATCCCTTAGGCATCCTGGAAGGAAATCTGTCTAAAATTCCAATGTGCTCTTTCCTATTATTTACCGCATACTAAAGACAGATTTTTTAAATAGTCCCCTGAAGACGACTTGAAATTAGGCCCACTTTTTACCCTGCTGAACCTCTCCCACAAATAAGTTGAAACTCTCCCTAGTGTGGAGGGAGTAGGAGGCAGCTGGATAGCTAGCTGATGGTCACTTGTCAGATGCAGACCTTTTGTTACCCTGTTGCCAGGCATTGAATTAACAGCAAGAACCTGAAACAACTCATAAGCCAGAACTGCATCCAATACCTGGAAGTAACCCTTAAAGAATATTAAAATTGGGGCTGGGCACAGTGGCTCATGCCTGTAATCCCAGCACTTTGGGAGACCAGAGTGGGAAGATTGCTTGAGGCCAGGAACTCGAGACCAGCCTGGGCAACATAGTGAGACCGTCTCTACAGAAAAATAAAAACAGCTGGGCATAGTGGCATGCACCTGTAGTCCCAGCTACGTGGGAGGCTGAGGTAGGAGGATCTCTTGAGGCCAGGAGTTCAAGGTCACAGTGAGCTATGATTGCACCACTGGACCCCAGCCCAGGCAAAAGAGCAAGACCCTGTCTCAGTAGTTAGATAGATAGATAGACAGGAGCAAGACCCTGTCTCGATAAATAGATAGATACATAGATAGATAGATAGATAGATAGATAGATAGATAGATAGATAGATAAAATAAAGTAAAATGGAGAAGAGAGATACAAAGTAATAAGCTTATTCTGGGGCTTGGCACAAAGCTGGTGCTCACTAAGGGTGAGCTGAAGGGCCAGGGGATGTGTTATTAACTTTCCTAAGGTATTTTAGCAATGAGGAAATAGCTTTCTCTGATGTAGTTTAAAATCTCAATAGCATATAAAGTTGCATCCTGTGTTTGTCCATTATGACATGAACTGTTCAATATACTAAACCAATCTCTTTTTTCCCTCTAATTGTAGATTTGGTTTAAGAATAAAAGGGCCAGGTATAGACAACAACAGAGGCAATTAATGCTCGTCAATGAACCACCTCCTGAACCATCTTCTGATCCAGATGACAGTCTCTGCATCGTCTTGGATTAGCCCTAGAATGCCATCCTTCTTCAGGAGCTAGTTTGGAGATGGGTTTTTCTGGTGCCACTGACACCTGGGCTGCCCATGCCACTCATGCTGCCCTTATCTCCTTTAAAGTTATATCAATAAAGAGGCAAATTCTCAATATATTTGTTTCTGTGTGCCGATTGTGGTTAGTAGGGTATGGGTGCAAATTGTTTTTAAAAAGCCATTTAAGTCAGGGCACGGTGGCTTACGCCTGTGATCCCAGCACTTTGAGAGGCTGAGGCGGGTGGATCACAAGGTTAGGAGTTCAAGACCAGCCTGGTCAAGATAGTGAAACCTCATCTCTACTAAAAATACAAAAAAAAAAAAAAAAATTCGCTGGGCATGGTAGTGAGTGCCTGTAATCCCAGCCACATGGGACGCTGAGGCAGAGAATTGCTTGAACCCGGGAGGCGGAGGTTGCAGTGAGCCAAGACTGCGCCACTGCACTCCAGCCCAGGGCGACAGAGTGAGACTCCATCTCAAAAAAAAAAAAAAAAAAGTCATTTAAACAAAATGACAAGGAGGGCTCCTTTCATGAAATGACATCCGTGAGTTGCCATCAGCAATAGGCCCTATACATCACAGAAGTTTACTAAGTATTGTTGTGAGTTTGCACTGACCTATACATTCTCCACTCCCCCTCCCTACCCCTGCCATTATGCCATCCTCTTCACCGCCTTGCCCCTTTAAGGACCAAAAATACGTGCAAGAAGGGGTGAAGCAGATTCCTGGTGAGACAACAGTGTATTCCCAGGTAGAGGTGAGTTCCATTTATGCTGACTAGTTATGTCCAAATTGTGGACTCTAAAGAGAAACTTCCTAGGCAGGATTTATATGAAGGTAGCAGCTGAACAATGATCCACTATGCTCCAAATTTCTGTTCACTGCCCTCCGTTTTTGTGGAGGACACAGGGGAATAGCAGCCATTCTGCCCCCAAAGGTCCTGCTTCAAAAGAAACACAAGCAAAAATTTCATTAAGGCCAAAGAGAGGTTCTTCTCCCTTTTATCCCCTCCCCCCAGCCCAAGAAGTATATTGTTATACCTCCTTCAGCTCATAAGCAGCTGAGCAATCCATCAAATGTATTTTGTCACCTTTAACATCCTAGAGAGAACCCCACTTCCTGCAGATTACAAGGTGAAAGGGGACCTTTTCATTTAGTGCTGCTCAAAGAAGAGTAAGAAGATGATGCCCTGAGCAATGTTTCAGAATAACCACTTACTGGAACGAAGCAGTCGGACCTCTGCTTTGCTCATGCTATTGTAAACCAAAAATAAAATTTGAAGCCCCCCACCTATCTGAATGGATCCTTCCTCTCAGCCAAGGGCATTCCAAAGTTAACCTGAAAAAATAGTTCATGTCATGATAGGAAGTAGGGGTCAGACATGCCTTATTATTTCCTGCTGCCTTTTGGAATTTATGTACAACTGACCAGTAATAACATTGGAACAGAACTTAAGACTAACAGATTAGCTGGGCATGGTGGCGCGTGCCTGTAATCCCAGCTACTCAGGAGGCTGAGGCAGGAGAATTGCCTGAACCCAGGAGGCGGAGGTTGCTGTGAGCTGAGATCGCGCCATTGCACTCCAGCCTGGGTAACAAGAGTGAAACTCCATCTCAAAAAAAAAAAAAAAAAAAAAAAGACTAACAGACTCTGTAGCAAGAAGACACCAATTTCCAGCCTGATTCTAGTATAGCATCACATGACAGCAGGCCCTGAAAGAAATCACAAGTATTTTACCCTATATATTTCTTTGCCATATTTTGAAGTAGTCCTGCAAAGCTGTCTCTTGTGGGTGAAAATGTACATGCTGAAGAGAATCCCCTCTCTGTGCAGGCCTTTTTCCTGATCCAGTAGAGAATCAACTCTACTAAGAAACATTTACAAACTGTTCTCTCTGAAGCTGGCTACCTGGAGGCTTCCTCTGCATAACGAGAACCTTGGTGTCCACAACCCCTTACCCTAATGCAGACATTCTCTTGTACCGAGTTTAAGTCTTTAGACAGTAACGTAACTCCAACCAATGGCCAACCAGAAAATTTGAATCTACCTATTACCTAGAAGCTCCCACTTTGAGTTGACTCACCTTTCTGGAAAGAATCAATGTACATCTTACATGCATTGATTGATGTTTTATGTCTTCCTAAAATGTATAAAACCAAGCTGTAGCCCAAATACCCGGGACACATATTCTCAGGATCTCCTGAGAGCTTCCATGGACCATTGGTCACTCATATTTGGCTCAGAATACATCTTTTCAAATATTTTACAGAGTTTTACTCTTTTCGTCAACACTATCGTCTTTGTGTGAAATTTCCAGGATAGAAGAAAACAAAAACAAAAATAGGAAAATGAAGAGGCCCAGCCCATTTTTTAAAGCATAAAGTTCTCCTCAGCTTAACCTTTGTTTTTGAGTAATCTTTAGCAACATGAGTCTCCTTCAATGGAGTTTTATGTTAAAAGTGATTAATTGAGGACACCAAAGTTATACTATAAAGTGATTGCAATGGCTACAGACAAGGTACCAGAGTCACCCCACAATTTCCTCCCATGGGTCTTAATCAAAGACCAGTTTAATTGTGCTCATATGTTCCCAGTGTAAAGGAAGGCTCTGTTTCCTTAGGAAACCATGCCGTGGTGCCTGCTGATTTTAATTCCTTTCTTCTTCATTTCCACTTGTGATTGTCAAATGTCAGCAAAGTAGTATACATAATGTGTGGTTTCCACAGAGACAAGGTGGTTATTGCTGCACAGAAGTCTCAGGTCCTGTTGGGAGTGTGGAAAATCCAAGAAGGATGCACCTCTGTATAGCCATTGTCACAGGATGATATTCAAACAAAAATTATTTTCCAGTGTTAATCACTTTCCTTCTAAAACAGTAAATTTCTCAGTGCTTTAAGCAGCCCCAGAACTAGTGGGTCTGTACGAATAAGCTCCAGAACACCATTAAACCCAGGCCTGACACCTTCTCTGCACTGGCCGCAGCTGAAACTGAAAGCCAGAGAGTGCTCAGCAGAAATCCTCAGTCAATCCTCACATCAGTCTGACACACACTGGCAGAGAATATTCTTTTTTCCATGCTCATATTTCCTGGAAGAAGCAAAATAAAGTGAATACGTTTCCCAGAAGTGGATAGCATCTTCAAGAGTCATATACGCCATTTTTAAATGTGTCTCTAATTCCAGGTGCCAGAAATTAAGGCAGGATAGTGGTATGAGGCAGAAAAGATAAGCAAAACATTGCTGTACATGATAATTTACCTGCAGTCTAGGTTTTCAAAGAGAGAGATCCTCTAAAATTAATCCCACAAAGAACACTTCTCTTTTTTAAATTTTCTTATTTAACTTTCATTTTAAGTTTGAGGGCACAGGTGCTGATTTGTTACATAGGCGAACTTGCGTCATGAGGGTTTGTTGTACAGATTGTTTCATCACCCGTGTATTAAGCCTAGTACTTATTAGTTATTTTTCATTATCCTCTCCCTCCTCCCACCTTTCAGTAGGCCCCAGTGTGTGTTGTTTCCCTCCAGGTCTCCTTCCGTTCTCATCATTTAGCTCCCATTTATAAATGAGAATATGCAGTATTTGGTTTTCTGTTGCTGCATTAGTTTGCTCAGGATAGTATTCCTTTTTATGGCTGCATAGTACTCCATGGTGTACATGCACCACATTTTTTTATCCAGTCTATCACTGATGGGCAGTTGGGTTGATTCCACGTCTTTGCAATTGTGAACAGTGCTGCAGTGAAATACATGTGCATGTATCTTCATAATAAAATGATTTCTATTTCTCTGGGTATATACCCAGTAATGGGATTGCTGGGTCAAATGGTATTTCTGATTCTAGGTCTTAGAATAATCACCACATTGTCTTTCCCAATGCTAATTTACATTCCCATCAACACTGAAAAAGCCTTCCTATTTCTCTGCAGCCTTGCCAACCTCTGTTGTTTCTTGATTTTTTAATAATTGCCCTTCTGACTGGCATGAGATGGCATCTCACTGTGGTTTTGATTTACATTTCTCTAATGATCAGTGTTGTTGAGCTTTTTTTTATATATGTTTATTGGCAGCATAAATGTCTTCTTTTGAGAAGTGTCTGTTCATTTCATTTGCCCACCCACTAGAAATGTCGGGTGATGGCTCAGGAATTATTACCTTGCCTCTCTAAAAATGATAATTCAGCAGCACCAGGAAGAGGTCAGATATCTTGGGGTTTCTCCTCAAGACATCTGTTTCATAAGGAAAAACAGAGGTTTCTCCTGAAAATGGAGTCTGGCATCTTCTCTGTTTTCTTTAAGGAATCTCAGGCTGTTAGAAATCATTTTAGATCCCTCAAGCAGCAGAGGGGAGAGCAAAAGGAAGGAGAGAAAGGAAGAAAAATAGAGAAAACAGAATTCAGTCAACTGAGAAGAAAATGGCCTTTATTTTTTTTCTTTCTAGGACTTTGTTGTTTTTGGAGAAAAGGTGTTTTTCTTCTCAGTTGACTGAATTCTAGAGGAACAGTCACCTATGCCTTAGTCTGGTTTGGTGAATCTGCATTTTTTCCATAAACAATAGGGCAGAGGAAGCAATCAGCTATCAAATTGTCTCAGGTTGTTAGCGTTGAAAGACATTTGAGTTACCCCGTGTTACTGGTGGTGAATCTGTACGGGTCAACAGTAACTTCAGTCCTTACCTCTTCAGAAGAAAGAATTCAACTGAGGGGCATAAAACAGAAAAAGAGACTGAAGCAAGTTTCAGAGCAGAAGTGGAAGTTTATTTAAAACGCTTTAGAACAGAAAAGAAAGGAAAATTTGCTTGAAAGAGACCCAAGCAGGCACCTGAAGGTACAAGAGAGAAAAGAGAGCAAAAGCAGAGAGCAGAAAGGCCCTTTAACCTTGATCCTTGGACTTTATAGGCTGGCCTTTTCCCCATGATTCGTCCCTTAGGGTGGGCTTTCCACATGCTCAGTGCTTTCCTTACCCTGTGGAATTGAGCATGCGCAGTGTGTTTAGGGAATTATACGTATGCTCATCTGAGGCTTTCTTTCCTTTGCCAGTGGAGTGTGCCCGTAGAAGATTATACTTCACCATTTTTGCCTCTTAACATGCATGCCCAGGAAGTTGCTTCCCCCGGGACCTGCATTCAGTTAACATTTTGATGTTAACAGGTGTGGACCATCAGGAAACAACATCTTCCTGGTGCTGCTGAATTATCCTTTTTAGAGAGGCAAGGTGATAATTGCTGAACCATCACCCAACATTTCCAGTGGGTTGAGGAGAGCCCTCTCCTGCCCTGCTCATGCCTAACTCCCTGTAATAAGGTGAGCAAAGGGATGACTTTGAGTTCTGTCCTTTGTCCAGCATCTGTGAAGATAAGCTATCAATTTACACTGCCAGGGTGAAATTCAACAGAATTGTTTTGGGGTAAAGGTCTTGAGGCACACAAGGAATTTCCTTGTGGGCAAATTGTGAGGGAGGCATGTAGCCTTTTAAAAAATATTTGTAGCAATGTTATATAGGAATAAAATAAGAGGCAGCTTTGCCTGATGCAGTTCCCTGCTTGTCTTTTTCCCTTTTACTTAGTGATTTTGGTGGTCCTGCAATTTATTTTGCCTTCGCAAGCCCTTCACTGGATTTCCTGATTAGTAAGTTCAATTTTGTTTACTTTGATGTGGGCATGGACTGGGATTCTCATACATTAAGTAGACACCCTGTGCAGTTGTTTGCTACGATGATAGAATGCTCATCACATAGGCCTCATCCTAAGAATGCTGCATAACATCACTTTTACTTTAGAATTCATTTATGAGAAAAAGGAGGAGGCTGCGGACATCTGGAGGAGAAAGGAAGTCCATTTATTTCATACGTAAAGCAAAATAAAACACAAAAGGCCAAGGTTCCATATTCAGAATGTGAACTTTGCCCTTAAAGAAATAGCAAATGAGTAGCACATTTGTCTTTTAATATCAGCATCACATTGATTGCACCCTTAATGCTGCATATAAAGAACTTCAGTAAATTGGGCTTAAACTAGGCAAAGGCAGAGGACTATGTCTTACTTATCTTTATATCCACTACTCCTTCCCTTTTCTTGCCGTTCATACATGGATGTGAATTGACAGTTTAATTGCATTTAGAATCTGGCATAATGAACCACTGGTTGTGCTGAGAGATTTGGGCTGTTGACCAAATTCTGAGGCTTCCTTGTTCTCAATCCCTCTCACATTCTGTTTCTCTAGGGGCTTGGTGGTCAGCAGAGCACTCCAAGTCTCCTTCCAAACCATGAGCTTGTATGTTTGGCTGTTCCTTCTCTCTTTTGCAGACACACGTGCATGTGGGCATGCATGCACACAGACAGGATCTTTAGCTAGAAAACACCCTGGAATGGTCACATCACTCCATTTCACCCTGTAGTTTTTTTGGTCATCAGGATACCCCCCACCCCCACAGGCTACAACCACCTTTCTACCTGTTAGAAGACACAACTATCAAGCTGCTTCAAGTGAGATAAAACAAGAAACAATTGTCTATTTATCAGAGGGTTTTACAATTTAAAATTCCAATTGGCTAATCCAGGAGTTTGGGAAATTTTCCATACATACAGTGGCCTAATATCCAATTCCCTCCTATAAAAACAGGAACAATTCATCATCATAGAATAAAGCTTGTCAAGCCAGTTGTTCATGGGGCCCACAAAGCCAACTCTTCAGTTGGGTGTCAAATCTGTACAAATCTGTATTAACTAAAAATAATAACTAAATAGTTTATTCAGGAGAAAAATTAATTTTAGAAGTGCATAATTCAGGTCCTTTCAAGAACACAGTGATTAAAAGCTTTTTTTTTTAAGTTAAGTCTTGAAATCTCTTAAGTTATTGACCTAATTGGGAGGGGCCTTCATGTAGAATCTAATGAACACAGACTATGATACATTCCCACATAACCCCTACTCCCCATTAGCTCCCCGCTGGAGTCCTGTGTGGGTGCTCTAAGTGGCAGTCACGTGCCAGTTCATGCTGCAGGGTCACAGACTGTGAAGAAGGGTAGTGAATGGAAGCTGGATATCCCTGAAGCTGTAACATAGGCCAGGCGCAGTGGCTCACACCTGTAATCTCAGCACTTTGGGAGGCTGGGGTGTGTTGAGAAACATTAAGTTTACCCTGCCCCCACGGATCCCTTGTGGAGAATACCTTTTAGTTTGTAATTAGTGGTAAGTGGGTGGCGACTACCTACCTTGTATATTTTTGAGTTATGAGTTAATACAGAACATCTGTTTATTAATAATCACTTGTGCAAAGAGAATAAATACATGGATCAGCATCTGCTCAGGGCCTTCAGCCTGGAATGCTGTTAGCCCCTGGGGCTCTCAGCTCAATAGGCTGCGGGCTCCCCGGATAGAGCCTCTCTGTGGTTCTATCTGGGTGTATGCCTCTCATTGCCTTCAGTGCCGCCTGGCTGGGGTTCTCCCAACCAAGCTGGTACTCGGTAGGGGTGTGCAGATCACCTGAGGTCAGGAGTTGGAGATCAGCCTGGCCAACATGGTGAAACCCCATCTCCACTAAAAATATGACTGTAATACCAGCTACTGGGGAGTCTGAGGCATGAGAATCGCCAGAACCCAGGAGGCAGAGGTTGTAGTTAGCCAAGATCACTCCACTGCACTCCAGCCTGGGTGACGAGCGAGACGCCATCTAAAAAAAAAAAAAAACCTGTAACATAAAAACAACTTCATTATTGCAAAGAAGAGATCAGTATAGTGATGAATGACCGAGTGACTCTGATCCCATTGCAGTGTCTAGAGTGGGCATGTGTTAGGGTGTGCTCTTTCAGTTTAGCCATCTGTAGGCAGCTTATGTTTACCAACTCAGTTAGACCCTCTACCTTATCACAAGGACAGAGCGTTTTCTGTATCCCAGGTTCTTGCCTTGGTATATGAGAAAAATCAGATCACATGTGGGCTTGGAGGATGGGTACAAGGTTTTTTTATTGAGTAGTGGTAGCTCTCAGCAAGGTGGATAGGGAGGCCAGAAAGGGAATACAATGGGAAGGTGGTTTTCCCCTGAAGTCAGGCCGCCCAGCAGCCAGGCTCTCTTCTGACCACCCTAGTCAAACTCGGTGTTGTTCAGCTGGTTAGCCTGCTGGCATCTGCTGGTATCTGCCGGTGTGCTCTTTCGGCAGTGTGTTCTCGAGGGCCAGCCACTTGTGTCTTTGCCCATGGCCGTTTGTGTCTCTGCCCGATATGGTTTCAGGGATTTTATAGACACAGGATGGCGGCATGGCAGGCCAGGGTGGTCTTGGGAAATGCAACATTTGGGCATGAAAACAGAAATGCCTGTCCTCACCTCAGTCTGTGGGAACAGGACCGGGGGTGGAGCCCTTGCTAGGGACCCCACCTTCTCCTCCCAGCACTTCCCTGCCTCCCTCCCTTATCGCAGGTATGCTCTGGCCTCCCCTCACTTCCCGTTCAAGAAACACAGGCTGCTCCCTGGAAATGGCAAGAACATGGTGCACCACTGGGAGGCGGGAGAGTTGGGAATACGCGGGGTGGGCTTGTTCTCTCAGGACCTAAAGTCCCACAAATCAGGAGGCTGGCAAACAAACTACAATTGCAAAACTGCCTTTTATGTGAAAGGGTACACTCTGGTGCCACAAAAGCCGGGCAATTAAGATTGCCATTGAAAAGTTTCTTACTGGAAATTTCCCCAAATCACATAAATTCTCTGACTCAGTTCAGCTCTTGGACCTAACTCAGGGAAGGATCAGTTTCAGTATCTAATAGTGTGGTCCAGTTTTTCCATTTAACACTATTTCAGAAATGCTTTCCAGTATTTTATCGTTTTCGTCATAGTTTTTATTTTAATGTCTGCATTAATATCTTGTGATTTGCTTAAGGTTGTTGCCTGGCACATAATGAGTGATCAACAGATATTGAATGAATGAATATCTTTGTACATACAGCTACTTTTAAACTTTATTTTGCTGCTTTTTTTGTTTTTTTGTTTGTTTGTTTGAGATGGAGTCTTACTCTGTCACCCAGACTGGAGTGCAGTGGTGCAATCTAGGCTCACTGCAGCCACCGCCTCCCAGGTTCAAGTGATTCTCCTGCCTCAGCCTCCCAAGTAGCTGGGATTACAGGCATGCACCACCATGCCCGGCTAATTTTTTGTATTTTTTAGAGACAGGGTTTCACCATGTTGGCCAGGCTGGTCTCAAACTCCTGACGTCAAGTAATCTGCCCACCTCAGCCTCCCAAAATGCTGAGATTGCAGGCATGAGCTACCATGCCTGGCCTTCTTTTATTTTTGAGGCAGTGTTTCACTCTGTTACCCAGGCTGGAGTGTAGTGGCGCATTCATGGCTCACTGTAGCCTCGACCTTCTAGGCTCAAGTGATCCTCCCACTTCAGCCTACTGAGGTAGCTTTGACTATAGGCACATACCACCATGCCCAGCTAATTTGTCAAATTTTTTGTAGAGCCAGGGTTTTGCCATATTGCCCAGGCTGGTCTCAAACTCCTGGATTCAAGCAATCCTCTTGCCTCAGCCTCCCAAATTGCTGGATTACAGGCATAAACCTAAATTATTTAGGCTGCACTCAGCCTAAATTATTGTTTTTGGGCTAACATGCCAGGACTGAAACACATAAGTAAAAGAGTTTGAATCTTTTCTTCTTTCTTGGATATTGCCATGAGAAGCAGTATCCAGTTTTGGTTAAAAACATGGTTTTTAGGCCAGGTGTGGTGGCACGCACCTGTAGTCTTAACTACTCAAGAGGCTGAGTGAGGCAGGAGGATCCCTGGAGCTCAGGAGTTTGAGGCTGTAGTGAGCTATAATTGTGCCACTGCCCCTCAACCTGGGCCATGGAGCAAGACCCTGCCTCTAAAAAATGATCAGCTAGGCACAGTGGCTCACACTTGTAATCCCAGAGATTTGGGAGGTGGGGTGGGAGGATCACTTCAGGCCAGGAATTTGAGAACAGCCTGGGCAGCATAGTGAGACATCATCTCTATTTTTTAAAAATTGCTTCCGCATGGTTTTATGTGAAATAAAATTTAAAAAAAGGAACATAGAGTTTTTAACTTCAACAAAGCTCTATTAGGCTGGCTCTGCCCATACGTTACAGTTTGGATATTTGTCCCCTGCAAATCTCATGTCAAAAGTTAACCCTCAGTGTTGGAGGTGGGACTTGGTGGGAAATGTTTGGATCATGGGGTTGAGTCCCTCATGAATGCCATGGTGCTGACCTAGCATAATAAGTGAGTTCCCACTCTTATTATTTCCCCTGAGATCTGCTTGTTAAAAAAGCCTGGAACCTCCTTCCCTGTCTTCCCTTCCTTCCTGTCACCATGTGATTGCCATATACTTGCTCCCCTTCCAGCATGAGTGGAAGCTTCCTGAAGCCCTCACAAGAAGCAGATGCTGACATTATGCTTCTTGTACAGCCTGCAGAACCATAAGCCAAAGAAACCTCTTTTCTTCATAAATTACCCAGTCTCAGGTGTTCCTTTATAGCAACACAAACATGGACTAAAACACCAAAGCAACTGTGTGATGGGAGACTACTTACCCCTCTCCTCCGAGTCATAGTCATCTAATCTACAAAATGGGGTGAACAGTAGATCCTCTGCACAGAAATGTGGGCACAAGAGGACAGTAAGTACAATATTGGTTATTATTATTGCCATTTGCAATACATGTATTTCCCCCCAGTCTCATGAACATTGTATTTTATCATTTTCAGCTTGTTTTTGTTTATTAATTAGGTATGAAATGACACTGTTATAGTTAAACTAACTAGGCGGGGCACGGTGGCTCATGCCTATAATCCTAGCACTTTGGGAGGCTGAGGTGGGTGGATCACCTGAGGTCAGGAGTTGGAGACCAGACTGGCCTACATGGTAAAGCCCCATCTCTACTAAAAATACAAAAATTAGCTGGGTGTGGCGGTGGGTGCCTGTAGTCCCAGCTCCTCTGGAGGCTGAGGCACAAGAATCCCTTGAACTCAGGAGACAGAGGTTGCAGCGAGCCGAGATCACACCACTGCCCTCCAGCCTGTGTGACAGAGTAAGATTCTGTTTCAAAAATAAAATAAAATATAAATTTAATTTGATTTGATTTAAAAATATATTTATACTTTGTTCTTGCATAGTGAAGTTAATACTTTTTTTAAGGTTCTTCTATGTGCTTTTTTTTTTCTGTGATTTGTTTTCTTCTTCATTGAGTGTTTGGACATTTGGTGATATTCTTCCAAAGTTTAATAATTTTAAAAATACATTTAAAATAATGAATGCTTAAATTGTTCACTACAAATATTTCCCCATTCTGTTGTTTTCCTCTTTTTCTTAGTTTTGTGGTCTATATTTTTCTTTCTGATTTTTTTACTGCTTCATCACTTTGAAAGTTATCCTTCTTCCAGAGTGGACATTATGCTTTATCATATAATTGCACCGATGACTTTTAAATTCTATACTTCTACTTGATTTGATGTTACCTAAATGTAGCTCCTTAAATCAGCTGAGATATATTGTGCTGCCTTGGTAGGAGATAGGTAGAAAGGTAAGGATAGGAATAACATCTACCTCATACCATTGCTGTTACAAGTGAAGGAGGCAATACATGTAGGGTGTCTAACTCTGGGCCTAGCAGTCAAAGAGCAGGGACTCATTAAGTGACCAAATCTGTTAATTTAATTATTATCAGTATGTAAAATTGGCTATCTATAGAAGGAACACTGAGAGGTTTGTCACATACCAGCTCTAGGAGTAATGTAGAGTTGCAAAAATTTTATAAATTAATTGAAAATGATAATTTTAAGTTTATATGTACAATTGCACATGAAAATACATACAATTATATACATAAATAAACATATACAACAATATGTTTACTTCTTTTTGATACTATGAGTGATGTGAAGGGAATTCACATTTCAAAGTTTAGTTTTATGAAAAATATTTCAAGAATATCAGTGAAAAAAAAAAAAAAGTATCACTCCGAAGCTAAAAACGGGTAAAACCTTTGGCCAGATTTTCATTTAAGTTTCTTTAGATTTGTGGTCTTTGTTATTGTTTATTTTTTAATTTATTTAAGTTTAAATTTTTTATTTCCATAGGTTTTGGGGGGAACCAGTGGTATTTGGTTACATGAGCAAGTTGGCCAGTGGTGATTCATGGGATTTTAGGGCACCCATCACCCAAGCAGTATACACTGAACCCAATTTGTAGTCTTTTGTCCCCCACCCCACTGCCACCCTTTCCTCCAAGTCCTCAAAGTCCATTGTATCGTTCTTACGCCTTTGCATCCTCATAGCTTAGCTCCCACTTATGAGTAAGAACATACAAGGTTTGTTTTTGTTATTGTTTAAACAGTGAGTTTCAAAAGAGGTTCACTTTATAAAATACACTCAGAAATATGAATATCTATTGCCTTCTTATACCTCACACTACCTCAGGAAAGCAAATATGTCATTGCAAATATATTAATGTAAGTTATGTTCTACCCTTCTAACCAATGACGTAATTCTTAATTCTGTGATTTGAAATAAAAAACTGTCTCAGCACATGCTCTGAAGAAAAGCCTTGCATAGGCTTTAGGGAAATTGATCAAGGCTTTACATATAATTACAGACTAGCAACTAAGCCAGAAAACATTTTGTGGCCACCTACAGCTGCACTCTGAAAATTCAGGCGAATAAAATTAGAACTGAGGTTATGAATAACAAGTTTTAGCCCTGGAATGATGCCTACTGTAACACTCTAGCATTTCAATTACAATCCTGCCTGTGTTTTCCGAAAGTAAAGATAGTATCTGCCAACATACAAAATAACTGATAAAATGTCTTCAAACTAAAAAAGCAACAGGTACATGGGTTTCCACAGCTGAATAGACAAGTACTATTGCCTGGCCATTTTCTCAGTATTTCCCTAAAAATGATTTGTTATTTAACCCTGATTCAAGATTTGTAGAAATCTCAATACTAGTCACGTGGCTTTTCCATGCAAAAGAGACTTTGATGATAGGCAAACTATATTGCAGCCAATGACAGAAGATACAAAAATGCCAAAGCAACCCTTAACAGTGAAAGATTATGCAAACATAGCGTTGGGTTTATTCTACACAGAACTTTTCTTTTGCCATTTGCTGAAAGAGCACTAAAGTGTGAAAATCATAACAAAGTTTCAACCAGCTCAGTTCAGTTCAGTAATTCTCAACAGTGCAGTCCACAAATATCTGTTCCTGTATCCTTTAGAAAGCAAAGGGAGAACATATCCCAAAAGAATATTCCAGTGTATTTACTCCTCAGATATTAAATATTTGACAACAGTAATGTGAATGGGGTGTAAGCGAGTTGATGGAGGTTGGGAGAGATTGCAGAAGCACATCCAGACCTAAACCAATAAACTGAAAGCTGTTCTTACTGGTTATCTAGAATCCACATCCACACACTTGGGAAAGAAAAGCAAAAAAACTGCAATTGTTCCGTGGGTGGTTTCTCTCACAGTACCACAGTGAAAGTATAACTGAGCTACTTAGCAGTCCAGCAGCTTAGCAGCCTAGCATCAAACTGCATTTTTTTTTTTTTTTTTTTTTGAGGTGGAGTTTCACTCCGTCGCCCAGGCTGGAGTACAGTGGCACAATCTTAACTCACTGCAACCTCCACCTCCCAGGATCAAGCAATTCTCCTGCCTCAGCCTCCCAAGTAGCTAGGATTACAGGTACCTGCCACCATGCCTGGCTAATTTTGTATTTTTAGTAGAGACAGGGTTTTGCCATGTTGGCCAGGCTGGTCCTGAACTCCTCACCTCTGGTGATCCACCCCCGTCAGTCTCCCAAAGTGCTGGGATTACAGGCGTAACCCACAGCACCTGGCCTCAAACTGTATTTTCAAACATTTTTTTCTTCTTTTTCCTTTCCTCTTCCCCACCTCCCAGTCTCAAGATGTAATTTTGTGTCAAACTGCATATGTTTCATTTTGAAATACAGCCTCAGAACGTGCTGTGCTGTGAATCTCCACTCCCTTTCCTTTCCCATAACATGCCCCCATGCCTTATGCACATTAATTTACCTAGATGCTTGTTAAGGGCACACCATGCTCACTTACTGAGTTTGTCAAATATAAAAACTTTAAAATCCTTGGTACCATAAAATAGGACCACAGTTCATTGTAAAATAAGTCATTAATTTAGCCAAAGTGATAACTCAAATATTTCAAAAAAATGCAAAAGTCTTTTTTTTTTTTTTTTTTTTTTTTTGAGATAGAGTCTTGCTCTGTCACCAGGCTGGAGTGCAGTGGCACAATCTCAGCTCACTACAACCTCCGCCTCCTGGGTTCAAGCGATTCTTCTGCCTCAGCCTCCCGAATAGCTGGAACTACAGGCGCGTGCCACCACACCCAGCTAATTTTTGTATTTTTAGTAGAGACGGAGTTTCATCATGGCCAGGATAGTCTTGATCTCTTGACCTTGTGAACCGCCCACCTCAGCCTCCCAAAGTGCTGGGATTACAGGCGTGAGCCACCATGCCCAGCACAAAAATCTTTATTCTTTAAGAGAGATTTAATTTCTCAGGTATGCCCTAATAAAGATAGATAACATGAGGCCAATTAAATCTCTCTCAAAATCTTATAAACAAATCTATTAAATTTTAACCATCTTGACCCGAGATATAATTTCCATAAACTTTTTGTAACATTTTAGAATTTTTTATTAAAAAGTGGGAAAGTGAGTTAACATTAGTAATTATGCCATCCATGTAAAAATAAAATTCATTCATTCATTAAAAGAGTGGGTTAAAATATTGCTAATCTGACACAGGGGCCCAAATGCTACTCTTCAATCAGTGTGCCTTCAATATTTATGTTTAATTTACAGAGAAACTGAACTAATTTTATCTCAAAATTGGCCTTTATAATCTCATGTGCCCACCTCTTCTATGATAGATAGTCCCTGGGCCTGGAGGAGTTGAATAGCTTTAATTTCTGGCCCTGTGTCTCACAAATGAAGTTTATTTTGGTTGTCATCGTCTATCAGTTCTGAAGATGAAGTTTTAATTTCTTTCAGTGTTTAAATTTAGCAGGATTAAGGTCAGTCATGGTGGCTCACGCCTGTAATCCTGGCATTTTGAGAAGCCAAGGCAGGCAGATCACTTGAGGCCAGGAGTTTGAGACCATCCTGGCCAACATATCGAAACCACCTCTCTACTAAAAATACAAAAAAATAGCTGGGTGTGGTGGTATGTGACTGTTAATCCCAGCTACTTGGGAGGCTGAGGCACAGCAGTGTCTTGAACTCAACAGGTGGAGGTTGCAGTGAGCCAAGATCATGCCACTGAACTCCAGCCTGGATGACAGATTGAGACTCTGTCTTAAAAAAAAAAAAAAAAGAAAAAAAAAAAAAGAAAGAAAGAAAGAAAAAGAGAAAGAATTTAGCAAGACTTGCCGTCCTTTTAAAACCCGGGAGGCAAAGCACTGTAATTTAATGGTGCAAGGTCTTCAAAAGCAATACAGAGTTACATAGATGTAATAACCTTAATTTTTTTATTTTTCGAGCTGTTTTCCTAGGCAAATCAAACCTTAATAACAATGACGTAAGAATTATGTCAATAAAATGTAAAATCTGTTTGTTAGGCCAATTACCAAAAGGCAAAAGAAAAGAAAGACCTTCTGCAGTGTGCTTTGTTTTTCCCTATGGGAAGTCAATTCAGATAACTGGAAGTCAAAACTAAAGAAAAAGGTACTTGAGTTAGTTAAACATAGGAAGAAAGTTTCCTGGGTCATAAGTGAAAATGTTTGGATTCCTAGAACAATTTAAAGCCAAGAGCACAGAATGTAATGTTGGAAGAAAACATATCCTTTACACCATTAAGATAAAACATTTTTAGCACCAGGCCACAACAACAGAACCTGAGGAAAAAAGTTACAGGAGCTGAAGAGGTTGAAGAAGGATATTATCTCAGGCTTTCTCAAAGGGGAGAGAAAGCTGAAACAGCAAAACACATAAGAGTTGACCTTTTGGGATAAAAAAATTAAAATCTCTTTTAATTTTACTAAGAGTAAATGAAGACCTTAAAATTCTTGTTGTTCTAACCAATTATTTAGTGTATTAATGTTTCTTTTACTAAAACCCAGTCTCTAAAAAGACTACATATAATTTCCTTTTAATTATTGCTGTATTTTTCTCTCAGAAACCCTCTTTCTACAAACCTTATTGTAGTTTTTTTCTCATAAATTATCTTTTTACAAACCTTATTTTTCTTTCTTTGAGATGGAGTCTCGCTCTGTTGCCCAGGCTGAAGTGCAGTGGTGCAATCTTGGCTGATTGCAACCTCCGCCTCTTGGGTTCAAGTGATTCTCCTACCTCAACCTACCGAGTAGCTGGGATTACAGGTGTGTGCCACTACGCTCAGCTAATTTTTTTTTTTTTTTTTTTTTTGTATTTTTAGTAGTGATGGGGTTTCCTCATTTTGGTCTGGCTGGTCTCAAACTCCTGACCTCAGGTGATCCACCTGCCTCAGCTTTCCATAGTGCTGGGATTACAAGTGTGAGCCACCATGCCCAGCCACAAACCTTCTTATGACTTATATGAATCATTTACAACATGTTTGCACTTCCTGTTTTATCCTAGACATTCCTTTTTCTTAAATAATCAGTCATATTATTTTAGGACAAGTATTTAGGATACAAGAGTCTTTCTCATATAAAATTATTTTCCTTTTAACCTTTCTTACCAAAAATACCTATTTATATTTATAACTTTATTTACAGCACTCTTGTTTACTGGTTCCTTTTACCTTTTTCTTAGATAGCCTTTAAATAACCTTTGAATTAGACAAAAATCATTTTCCTTTAAATAAGAACACATTTTAGATAAATGTTTTCCTATAATTTTTTAAAAATTGGAAATGACCCAGGCATTTAATGAATATCTATTATTTAACTATATAACTTTAGATTCTAAATTATATGACAAGGATTTTGTTTTTGTTTTTGAGACAGTCTCATTCTGTCACCCAGGCTAAAGTGCAGTGGCGCCATCTTGACTAACTGCAACCTCCGCCTCCTGGATTCAAGTGATTCTTGTGCCTTAGCCTCCCAAGTAGCTGGAACTACAGGTATGCACCACCATGCCCAGCTAATTTTTGTATTTTTAGTAGAGATGTGGTCTTGCCATGTTGGGCAGGGTGGTCTCAGACTCCTGGCCTCAACTGATGCATCTGCCTCAGTTTCCCAATGTGCTAGGATTATAAGCGTGAACCACTGCACCTGGCCAACAAGTTTATTTGCAAGCATTTATTCCATTAAATTTACAAAATTAATTAATTTTGAAAAGTAGTTTACCTAGGTTACTTATGCAAACTGTGATAGTTATCATTTAATGTTATTTCCCTACTAACCATTTTTATAGTCTGTGAATTTCAGGTTTTCCTAAGTAAGAACCTTAAGGTTAGACAAATGGGGATTTTCTTGACTAATAACTCAGGATTTAGCTGTTTTCATTAAATAGACAATATGAAATGTCTTGTTTATCAAAAAACTAAATAAGGGAAGATAATTCTCTTTGGGGCTATATCCATAACTTTATAACCCTTATGCCAAATTTTGACACCTAATATCTAGCAGAGATAAATATAAAACTACTTGACCAATAAATCTATGCAATAATGTATGTTGACAATTCTGAAGCCATTTCTAATTTTATTTTACCAGTAATTTAAAAACCAGCTTATTTCTTAAAGATTTACTTAAGTCACATGAACTTAAAAAAGCATTTGGCTTCAAATTTCTAATTTTCTGACAGAGTATTTGATTTAAGTGCTTTTTTCCTTTAAGCTAATTAATTAGATCTCTTTTATATATATTTTAGTAGTGAAATATTTCATAAATGACACATAAACAAACACATGTATTAGTCACACAGATCAAAGTAGATCTTTTATATTCACAAGACTTCTTTTTTCCTGTCTTAGGCTCTTGATTTCTTGGTAAGCTGTTTTATTATCCTAAGCAGTTATCAGATAGAAAGCCCTACATCTTCATATTAAAGGAGTAACTCTCAGGTGAAAAATCAGTTAGAGGAATTAACATCTAAAAGTACAGAGAGAAACAGTCTGGTGTGCTAGATAGAGATTAAAAATGAATGTCAAATTAAACATAAAATTATAGAAATCTGTCATAAGATTATAAAAGAAAGTCAATTTTATTTATATAGATAGTTATCAATTAAGTCTCTAGCTTTTTTTTTTTTTTTTTTTTTTTTTTTTTTTTTTTTTTGAGATGGAGTCTCACTCTGTAGCCCAGGCTGGAGTGCAGTGGTATGATCTAGGCTCACTGCAATCTCTGCTTCCCAGGTCCAGTTCAAGCAATTCTCCTGCCTCAACCTCCCCAGTAGCTGGGATTACAAGCACACGCCACCATGTCCAGCTAATTTTTATATTTTTGGTAGAGATAGGGTTTCAACATGTTGGCCAGGCTTGCCTTGAACTCCTGATCTTGTGATCCACCCACCTCAGCCTCCCAAAGTGCTGGGATTACAGGCATGAGCCACTGTGCCTGGCCTAGTCTCTAGCTTTTAACTGGATCTTAAGCTCTGGGTAGAGCCTACGCTGAATCCTGGGTCTCCAAAAGATAGAATTATCATGATTCTAGGCCATAGGATGCTTTTGCAGTGCACTTTGTTACAAATACTTTCCTCTAAGTGTCTAAACTACACCCTTTCTTATCTTAAACACCCGAAAGGTAGCCTCTGTTGTAATAACTTAGTCCAAAAATCAGGTAACACAGTACAAAAGCAAGCAGTTTAAGATCTGGGAAGAACTTGTCTGTTTAGATCTTGGGATTCCATAAAGAAAAACATGTTTCTCCACAAAAAGGAGTCTGGTGCCTTCTCTGTTTTGTTTAAGAAATTCCAAGCTATTAGAAACTATTTTAGGGCCGGGCACGGTGGCTCAAGCCTGTAATCCCAGCACTTTGGGAGGCCGAGGCGGGTGGATCACAAGGTCAAGAGATCGAGACCATCCTGGTCAACATGGTGAAACCCTGTCTTTACTAAAAATACAAAAAAATTAGCTGGGCATGGTGGCGCGTGCCTGTAATCCCAGCTACTCAGGAGTCTGAGGCAGGAGAATTGCCTGAACCCAGGAGGCAGAGGTTGCGGTGAGCCGAGATCGCCATTGCACTCCAGCCTGGGTAACAAGAGCAAAACTCCGTCTCAAAAAAAAAAAAAAAAGAAACTATTTTAGGTCCCTCATGCAGCAGAGGGGAACAAGACAAAGGAGAGACAGGCAGAAGTAAATGAAGAAAACAAAATTCATTTGACTGAGAAGGAAAAAATACTTTTTCTCAAAAAACAAGGTCCTAGGAGAGGAAAAAAAAAAAAAACAAAAAACAGGCTGGGCGCAGTAGCTCATACTGGTAATCCCAGCACTTTGGCAGGCCAAAGTGAGTGGATCACCGGAGGTCAGGAGTTTGAGACCAGCCTGACCAACATGGAGAAACCCTGTCTCTATTAAAAACAAAAAATTAGCCGGGCGTGGTTGTACATGCCCTGTAATCCCAGCTACTTGGGAGGCTGAGGCAGGAGAGTAACTTGAACCCGGGAGGCAGAGGTTGTGGTGAGCCAAGATCGCGCCATTGCATTCCAGCCTAGGCAACAAGAGCGAAACTCCATTCCCCCAAAAAACAAACAAACAAACAAACAAAAACCTTAAAGGCATTTTAAATACACATATACACATCGTGGATATTAACTTTTAATTAAGCTGACTTTGAGCCATTGAGTTTTTTAAAAATTGTATTAAATCTCATTATCCTATTTTAGCTGGACCAAACTAACGATATTTCAAAAATAACACAAATATCAAACCAGAAAGGGCCTGATTTAGGAACCAAACCCAAGCTGCTGTGGTGAAAAAAAAGGGCAAAACCTTAGCTACACAACTGCGGTGAGGGGCACAGTTTGGCTTGGCTAGCAAAAGATGGCCTTGCTATGCAAACAAAGCTCCTCAGGTAGTTAAAATCTTTCTGTTTTCCTGTTGCTGGTTGTATATTCTTTTCCCTTCACTCCCTCGCAGCTGCAGGAATTTAGCTAATGCAGAGGCGTTGTTCCCCACAATTGTAACTTTCCTTCACAGTTGAGCAGTTAGTCAAATCCAATAGGAAAAAGACCCAAACAACAAAAACCGTAACAAATAAATGAAAAAACCATAGCAAATAAATGAAAACACCGTTTGGCAAAACAATGATTATACAATGTATACAATTCCTGAGCACTCTAATGGTTAAGGAGAAATTAAGAGCAGCTGGTTGTTATTTTTAACTTTAGGTCATTAAGGAGAATTTTCAAGATAAATCACCAATTCAGCTACTTACCTAGGAGTGGAGTCCAGGCTCAACACTGCCCTCTACCAGCCTAAAAGCAGGGAAAAAACTCCAACTTGCCTTCCCTGTTGGAAGTGAGCTCAAACTCCAGAAAGGAGTTGCCTGCCCTCCGTCGTAATGGAAGCAGGAAAACTCGCCTTCCTTGTTGAAAGTGAGTAAACCTCCAGAAAAGGAGTTGTACAGCAAAATAAACCTTAAATATCAACCAAATCTGGGGAGATCAGGGATTGTCTGGACGGGGGGGCGGCGGCGGGGGTGGGTAGTTCCCAGGCCTCAGCAAATTGTCCTATTGGTTTGAGCAATAAAGATATCTCAAGCTTTAGCTGGGCATGGTGGCGCGTGCCTGTAATCCCAGCTACTCAGGAGGCCGAGACAGGAGAATTGCCTGAGCCCAGGAGGCGGAGGTTGCGGTGAGCCGAGATCGCGCCATTGCACTCCAGTCTGGGTAACAAGAGCGAAACTCTGTCTCAAAAAAAAAAAAAAAGAAAAGAAAAGATATCTCAAGCTGGTACCAAGCACTAATAGAAGATTTGTCAAAGGTCAGGGGCACCTCAACTCAGCATCGCTTTGTGGTTACGAATTTGTAAACCAAAAACTATCTAAGACTGGTCTCAATTAACTTGAGGAAATTTTATTTTACCAAGGTTAAGAACAAGCACCTAGAATGCAGGTCTATACCTTTCTCCAAAGAAGATTTTGTGGACTTCAATATTTAAAGGCAAAAGGGCAGATATTGGGGGGAAAGGAAAAAAATTTATTAAAGATGTGGGGAGTAGATAACAGATAAATGGTTGCATTCTTTTGAGTGAGAAACCTTTCACTGAATACACAATTTACATGTGAGAGAAGGGTAGAGGAATAGTCGCTTATGCCTTTGTCAGCTCAGTGAAGCTGCATTTTTACATTCGAGAAAGCAATCAGATATGTATCTATCTGTCTCAGATGAGCAGAGGGATGACTTTGAGTTCTGTCCTTTGTCTAGAACCTGTGAAGATAAGTTATCAATTTACACTGTCAGGGTAAAATTCAACAGGGCCATTTTAAGGTAGACATCTTGGGGCCCAAAAGGAATGTCCCAGTGGGCAAATGTACCTTTGTTTATAGCTATCTTATTTAAGAACAAATGGGAGGCAGGTTTGCCTGATGCAGTTCCCAGCTTGACTTTTCCCTCTGGCTTAATGATTTTTGAGTCATGAGATTTCTTTTCCTTTTACAAGACATAACTGCCGAGACCAGCTCAGTCATAGAGATCCCAACCCAGGCAGTGCTGAAGGAATTAAGAAACAGAAACAAAGATAAGAGTGCAAAAGTGGGATCAGAGTGGGACCATCAGGGGACTGACAGCATTTCCCAGCTGAAAGCCCAGAGCAGACTCTGACCCATGTATTTATTCTTTGTGAACAAGTGATTATTTTTAATAAGCAGATGCTCAGTGTTTCATCATAGAATAAAGATAGACTAAACAGGCAGATAGTGCCTGTTCACTATTAAAATAGAAATAAGCTAGAAAGCACTCCTTGTGAGTCAGCAATGGGGACAAGGTCAAATATCCTGTGTTTTGGGAACTGGTTTAACTAGTGCATGACCGGTATATATTGCCTACTATTCTAGCAGTTTTCTGCCTGGGAACGGCTGAGTGTTCCTTGCCATCACGTCTCAGCAAGCAACATATACTCCCTCATACACACGTCAAGACCTTCTCCCGACAAAAGAATTAATATGGGAGGCATAAAGTGATTTCTTATACCAAGCAAGTTCAAAATTTAGTATGGCATGGCTGGGCATGGTGGCTCACACCTGTAATCCCAGCACTTTGCTCCCAAGTCGGACTGGCAGACCCTGACCCAGTGATGGATGAACAAATGCATTCAGACACAGATATCCAGTAAAACAGTGGGGTGGGGGTCCGGGCAGCTTACAGACACCAAGGAGGGTGCTATAAAAAGTCAGTAGCCGCAACCCTGACCAGCTGGCACTCCAGGCATTGATTCAGTATAGTTTTAATGACAGAGGCTTTGAATCAACACACTTGTGGATAATGTAAAGGCCAGATTCTGAGGCCTAAAGCAAACACCATTTGTGGGTAGTAACATTGTTGACTCCCTGAGTACAGAGCAGTCATGCACCTGTGGATGTTCAAAGGTCAGTCTTAGGACCACACGAGTAAACAAGCTCTTTAATAAACTCCCTTAAATTCCTTTGTACCTAATCTAAGCTTTCAGGCACCAGATAAGAAAATCTGGCTGCCTTCAGCCGAATCCTATTCTGAGGCTTTTGCAAAAATCTTCCAGCCTTCCAAGGTTTGTGTCTATTTTATAATTTTTCCCACCACCCCGACTGACCGCCTACATCTCCCCCTTTTCTGTTTTCTGCATCAGGTTTTGTTGATTGAAGAGCACAGATGTGTGCAGCAACAAGTCTGTCTGTCAGGCGTAGTGGTCACTGCTTGTATTCTGGCTTTGCATCCTAGAATTAGTAAATAACATAAGACAAACATGAGTATGATCAGCAACATCTTTTTCCAATCAAGTAGCAACCCCCAGGAGTGGGCGTCAATCCAGGAGAGATGTTTTTGCACACCCTTCCATATGGCTGTTTGTTGGACATATAGATCTACAGCATTTAAGGATTCTAGAATTTTAGTTTTAAGTTGTTTTACGTCTGTTGTTAAATGATCGTGGAAAGTTCCCCAGAGGTGTTGTTTCACCTTATCCCAACTACGTATTGATTGATTCCAAGGTAGAGAGATGATACAAATATGCTTATGCTGCCAGGCACAGTTTAGCTGCTGTTGGAATGCCAGTGCATCTTACTGTTCCCCTACATATTCCAAAGCAGCCTTGAGGACTCGCAAATGTGCAAGAATTTTTTGATCCACATTCTGCTGTAAGAGAAGTTCATTAGACACATTTCTGACCAAATTATCTACAAAAGGAGCTGTTTGCGCTGATTCAGCAATAGATGCTGCAGCAATGCTAGCAGTTGCTAGGATGACTATGGCTGAGACTATGAAGTCTATATGTGTAACGACGAATCTTTTGTGTCTGACCTGGGACAGGGCACATTCGAAGGTGGCAAGGGCAGAGGAACTTTGCCAATCATGTGTTAAATTGACTGGTAGGAAAGCCTCAGATTGTCTCCTCAATACCATGACGCTAGTAATATTTAAATTAGATATATTGTAATTAGAGATACAAGAGGCAAACCGAGCCTGTCCCTGCACTCAGGTCACAAATGTGGAGTTTGGGGGTATAATAGAAATATCAGTTCCCATAAGGAAAATCTATGAATGGGTAGTGCAAATCAGGCACTGATCAGTGTGATTATGAAAAAAGGTCATAGTATAATTGTGACTGGAATTATGATATGTCCCATGCCAGGTGTTAAGGGAGGTGCTAAGATGTCCCAGGTGCCATAGAGTGTCTTGGGGTGGCATGGATTCTACATGGGGTCTGGACTATCCCATCCCCTTATCGGCCCAAATTATAGGAGAATGGGCTGTGGCTACAAAACCGTCATTGATGCCACGATAGATGCAGACATTAGTACGATCACCCTGTAAATGGCTGTGGGGGCTTCAGTCTAAGATATTATAATTGCCTAACTGGAGGCTATGGGCCTGGTCCCCGTGACAGGACTTCCCAGCTAAAGTGGAATCTGTTACTTTTCTGGCTTTGTTCTTTAGCACAGGAAGGAAGGTTTGAGAAACTGGCATTGATTGCATTGCCTGATTTGAGGCTGCAACTTAAGGTTGTTAAGGCATTTCCTTTACCATGATGTAGCCATAATTGTGTTTGGGCAGGTACACAGTAAGGGTTAGAATTTTTATAACTTACACACAGTGGGAGGATAATGGAGTGATATGTACTGTCACCTGGCACTTTAATCCAATGTATGTCATTAATGAGGGACCCCACAGGGGGTAAATCTAATAACTAATGTCATTCAGTATCCACCTTTTGAACATTTTAAATATCTCCATGTTACCATGGACACTTATATGGGCCTGATACATGTTACTCCCCAGACTGGAGAAAAAACTAAAAAGATGCAATTGCTCATTTGTTTGAATCTATTATGAACTTTAGGCCTTCCACAAACTATAAAAACTGATGATGGCCCTTGCTATCTTAGTTCTCGATTTGCATATGCATCGCAACTTTGGCACAGGCAACATAAAACTAGCATCCCTTGTAACTGAACCAGTTAGGCCATTATTAAACAAGCTCATCAAAATATTAAAATATATATTAATAAACAAAAAAGGGGGAATATGAGGCTATTTTCTTGAGAACAGGACCTGTCATTGGAGAACTGACCAGCAATGACAGTGATGATTCGGAAGGCATCTGACATTACTTGAGGACAGCTAAAGAAAATGGATCAACAAGCAACTATCCGGCTTGCAGCCATGGAAGCCCCTAAAACTGCAGAGAATCAGTTTCTTATGTATCTAACAGTAATTGGGGAAACTTCTGAGAAAGTAAGACAAACATAGATGTTAGGGTGGCTGATAATTCTTGTCCCTTGCCAAGTGGGATCAGCTCAAGAACATGTTTATTGGAGTCCTGCCTTTGTCATCTAATGATATTTCTTGGACAGGAGGTCAATAGATGCTCCTGTCTTACCTCTTAACTGAAAATTTGGGATGAATTAAACTTAGTGACTCCTTGACTTTATTGTCTAGTAATCCTCCTCTTTGTTTTTCCACCACAGCACATAAGTGTGTTACTCTCATTCCTCAGGAGTGTCTTTACTATGAGCCCAAAAGGGATGCTAAGCTTGCAAATTTGACCTTTATTTCTGCTGTTGCCACTAATCTTACTGAGGTCTCTCATGAAGCTACACAAGCGCCTGGTCTTCCTATGTAGCGTCCGAGTAGGGACTGGCGATGTAAGTTTGAGGCCGTCCAGTGGTCTCCGTGCACACAACCTGTGCTGCACCAAGGGCCTCTGTTTGATGACGGCACATTACTTGATTGGGATCCTCATGGATATAGTTCTATCACCTGGTCAGAGTATGGGCTTTCAGGACCAATATTACAACTAAAAGGGAAACCAGCTTTAAGCCCTGCTCATACCCAAATTTGGAGACTACGTCTTCCTTTTTTGAATGGGTTCTTTCACATGGTGAGTACATTACTAGTGGTGGCAACTATACCCTCTCTTTGCAGAATAATGTTACTGATACAGTCCTCATTTGTACTATGCACCTTGTATACTTCTTTTTGGGCAAGGTGTTCCTAACATAGAGCAGAATCAATCCTTTTATAGTATTAAAGTCTCTTCCAGTAGCTGGTATACTACATGCTTGTCTCATCAAAATGTTACACAGTTAAATGTAACCTATGTCATGATCTTAAAATGGCATGCAGAATTGTGGCTGCCTATAAATTTAGCCTGAAACTGGGAAGGAAATGTTTCCACTCTGCAGCTATTTAGAAAAGCACTGTCTCATACTCGGAAAAAAAGTTTTCTGGCCACTTTAATTGCCTTTTTAGTCTCAGCTATTATCATGCTGGCAAGTGCTGCTACTGCAGCTGTTTCTCTGACAAAATCTATTCACACAGCATTGGTGGTGAACCACATGGTATGTAATGTAACCCAAGAATTTCAAGAACAGATAAATATTCATAAAACTATTCTGTATCACCTGGAGGCTCTTGAAGCCGCTGTTGAAGGGCTGGGGGATCAGCAGCAGGCATTCATTACCCGTTAAAATTTACATTGTGATTGGCAATATAATTCTATCTGTATCACACCCATGCCATACGATAGCTCCCAATATACTTGGGAGAGACTGAAAGCACATCTGCAAGGGGCTTATCATGACCATTTGCCTTCTCAAATTTCCACTCTTGAGTGTAAATTAAAGAAACAACTTGAAGAATGGTCGCAGCAATTACAAACAAATACCCTTCAGCAATTCCAAGAAGGCTTTCAATGGTTAAACCCAAATATTTGGTTGTCTGGGTTAAACATAGGCATTTGGATGATGGACACTATACTTATTCTTTTTTGTATCTGTTTGCCAGGCATTTGCAGATGGTTCTGTGCTGCCACCCAACGCATCTATGACCAAGGAAGAACAATAGAAACTTACCTTGCATTGAATGACCAGCATGGTGTAAGAATTAAAGAAGGGGGAGATATGGGGGTGCACAGCAACATATTCAAGCTTATGTACAAGACATTTGAGGTTGGGGTGTGAAAAAATACTGAGGCACTGTGTGTATGTTATTTGTGCATGAGAATGAAACTCCTTGACCAACGAACAGGGAGTGGAGTGTGTGGTGTGATAAGGAATGCTGAAATCAGCCTCCTGAAAATGTGGTTCGATTGTTGCACAAGGTCACAGGTGCCTCAGTGACTGACCTCAAATGGCCATCTAGTGGATATTTGTGGTTTAACAAGCCCTTTCTTCCTTTTCTTTTTTTCTTTTCTTTTCTTTTTTTTTGGACACGGAGTTTCGCTCTTGTTGCCCAGGCTGGCGTGGAACGGCTCATCTCAACTGCTCACCACAACCTCCGCCTCCAAGGTTCAAGCAATTCTCCTGCCTCAGCCTCCCGAGTAGCTGGGATTACAGGCAGGCACTACCACGCCTGGTTAATTTTTTGTATTTTTAGTAGAGATGGGGTGTCACCATGCTGGTCAGGCTGGTCTCGAATGCCTGATCTCGTGATCCGCTCGCCTTGGCCTCCCAAAGTGCTGGGATTACACGCATGAGCCACCACCCCTGGCAATAAATACTTGGTGGACAGATGATGGGGCAGACTCTCTCAGAAGAGCTACCCCCAGCCTCGTTCAGCAGGGATTGTCTGAGTACCTCATTCTCAGGGTTCACTGCAAGCTATAAGCTTTGCATTCATGAGGTTGAGGCAGGAGGATTGCTTGGGCAACATACTGAAACCCCGTCTCCAAAAATGAAAAACATTAAGACTGTGCATTTCAATTTTGGCTTCAAATGTTTGCTATTGTGCTATATGCCATAATATTCTTTTGAAATTAGTAGCTATAGTTGTTGCTATTTAACTAGTACCTGTGTTAAAGCAGGTAACTATATGACTAGTTAACTTCCTGAATTCCACCACTTTCTTAAGCATCCTCATTTAAACTTGTTATTCTAGGTATCATTATTTATCCCTTGGTTACTAACAATGGAGGCACCACTAGATATCTATGGCACTAATTCAATATTCAAGTAAGTGAAGAAAATTTATAGCTGAATGATACATTTAAAGATTTCTGGCCACTTTAATTGCCTTTTTAGTCTCAGCTCTGGACATTTTCCAAGTGTGTGACTTTGAGCAAGTTAATATCTCCGTTACTCAATAACCACCTGTAAAATGACAATAATAGCACATCCATGTCTACAGGATTGTTAAGAGGATTAAATATGTTAATATAAACAAATCACTTACATCATTGCCTCCCAAAGTGCTGGGATTACAGGCTTGAGCCACCGCGCCCGGCCCTGGATGGATACTTCTAAAGGAATGACATTGAAACAGAATGGTGAGGAGGCCTCTTTTCATCAGGTGACCTCCCTGAGTCAGCATGAATGGACCCTGCACTTCACAGAAGTCCTCCAGGTACTCATGATGTGTTTAATGATCCATACGTTTTCTCCTCTGCTCTCCATCACTCCATCCTCACTCTTACCCTTTGGGACCACATACATATGCAAGATGAGCTGGGTGAGTCCATAGTGAGAGAACTATGTTTTCAGACAGAATAGAACACCATCCATCATAATAGGAACATTCAGGCCCAACCCCAGACTCGGGGAAGCTCCCTAAAGCAGCTAAGTATTTATGGAAAGGTGGCAGGTAAACATTCATCAAACATGCTCCAAATTCTGTTCACTGCCCTCCCTTTTTTGGGAGGTCAGAGGGGAATACGAGTCATTCTGGCCCAAAGGTCCTGCTGCTTCAGAAGAGTCAAGAGGAGACTCTGCCAAAGCCAGAATGAGGCTGTTCTCCCTTTTCTCCCCCATCCCCAGCCCAGAAGGCATATTACTGCATCTTCCTCAACTTGAAATGGACAATCACAGCATCCAACGTATTTTGTTGCTCTCTTCATCCTTTAGAGAACCACAATTCCTGCTAATTAAAAATGGAAAGGAAATATTTGGGGTCACTGACACTCGAAGCAAGGAGATGGTCCCCTGAGCAGTGATCCAGACTCATGATTCACTGGAAAAGGCAGCCACTTGTTCATGCCGTCTTCTTCCTGTGCAGCTGCCAGAGAGAAAACAACAAAAATGGGAGGCTGAAGGAGGCCAGGCCCACTTTTTAAAAAGCATTAAGTTCTTCACAATACAGCCTTTGCTTTTGAGCCATCTCTAGTAATGCAATGTTTCTCATTTGCTATTAAAGTTCTTCATTGTGAGCACCAAGGCTGCATTATGAAGTGATTACTAAGACAATGCGAAGGAAAGCATGCATTTTCTGCTGTATTGTCCACTATTTCACTCTGCGACCTTCACAGTTATGGATATAAAATGTCACATGCGACTGCGTGTAATGTGGGACTTCTGCACAGAGAGGATGCTATTGCTACCCAGTGACCCCAGCACTTGGCATGAAGGGGGAACATCTAGGAATGTTCTTTTTAAATATTGGCATCTGGCCAAATGCAGTGGCTCACGCCTGTAATCCCAACACTTTGAAATGCCAAGGAAGGTGGATCACCTGAGGTCAGGATTTCAAGACCAGCCTGGTTAACATGGCGAAATTCTGCCTCTACTAAAAATACAAAAGTTAGCCTGGCATGGTGGTGGGCACCTGTAATCCCAGCTACTCAGGAGGCTGAGGCAGAAGAATCACTTGAACACTGGGGGCAGAAGTTGCAGTGAGCTGAAATTGTGCTACTGCACTCCAGCCTCAGAGACAGAGCAGGAATCCATCTCAAAAATAAATACACAAACAGAAAATAAACGTCGGCTTCTTCAATGCTATAAGTATCTTCAAAACAGAACCTCAGGATCTATAAAAATAAAAGCCACAGGACACCATCAGAGTGAGTTCTGACCTCTTCTAAACTGTGTCCACAGTTGAGCACATGGTTTTGCCATGTTAAGATTGAAAGCCAAAGAAATACTCCACACAAATCCTGCAGTAAATACTGACACTCATTTTGACACATACTGGCAGGACATTTTTTTCACGCTCAGGCTGCCTGGAAAAAGAATAGTGAATATTCTTTCACATTACTGATGGGGTTTTCAAGAGATACATATATACTATTTTTTTTGTTGTTGAGACAGGGTCTCATTGCAACCTCCACCTCCCAGGCTCAAGGGATCCTCCAACCTCCGCTTCCCAAGTAGTTGGGACTAGAGACGGACACCACCACGCCTGGCTAATTTTTGTATTTTTAGTGGAGACGGGGATTCACCATATAGCCCAAGATGGTCTCGAAATCCTGGGCTCAAGCAGTCCACCTGGCTCAAGTTCCCAAAGTGCTGGAATTACAGGCGTGAACCATCAAGCCCGGCCGACATACATACTACTTTTATGACATCTCCACTTCTTCCAGATTCTGGAAGAATTAAGGCATGGGGCCGAGGAAATATTTAAAAACACTGCTGCAGATAATGATTTCCACTTAGTCTAAGTTTCAAAAGAAAGTCTTCTAAATGTAATCCCACAAAAAGCACAGATTCTAAAATGTACTTCAAATATTTCAGAGGTAGAAATCAGGCCTGGCATGGTGGCTAACGCCTGTAATCCCAACTCTAGGACCCTGAAACAGGAGGATTGTGTGAGGCCAGGAGCTCGAGATCAGCTTGGGCAACAGAGTGAGACTTCATCTCTCAAAAAAAGGTTTAAAAATGTATTTCAAAAGGCAAAGACCAGAAATTAATCATTCTGATACAAATTTAAAATGTTTGATTTATTAAAAAATATTTAACACTAGGTACTGTAAAGTTTATTCTTTGAAGACAGGAGCCGAGTAAAAAACGAGGAGACTGAGGCCAGCACAAGAAAATTAGATGCCAATTCTGATTTATTCAGCTGCGGGCCAAGGAACTGCGGTCCTAGGAACAGGGGCCAGGGAAGTTGCACTGCTTCCTCTCAGGAGTGGGGTTTTATAGGGAGTGAAGGCATTTGATTGGATTTGAGACAGGATGTGGACAGCGGGAGCTACTATTGGTAGGGAGGTGGGACTTCTTGTGAGCGGGAGGTGGGACTTCCTGTGAGCCGGCTAGGTGCTGAGTGCAGAGGGGATTTCCAAGGGAGGGGGTTAGGTGCCGAGTGCAAAGGGGATTTCCAAGGCGGAGCTAAATGATTGACATATTCTACTTTTCAAGCGGTGAGGGAGATGGGCGTGTCTGAACTCCTGGCGAGGCAACCAACCTTACAGGTACCAGCAAAATACAGGTTCACCCAAGATAGATGGACTTTGTAGATGTTAGTATGAGATGAGAAGCTATGAACACAATCTCAGGAGCAGTAGCTTCAGCATTTTATAGTAATAAAAAAATTTGGAGTCTTGCTTGTAAAGTTTTTCTCTCTCTTTGTTTTTGAGACAGCATCTCACTCTGCTGCACAGGCTGGAATGCAGTGGCTTGATCTCAGCCCACTGCAACCTCAACCTCTCGTTTTCAAGTGATTCTCCTGCCTCAGCTTCCCCAGTAGCTGTGACCACAGGTGTGAGCCAACATGCCCATCTAATTTTTGTATTTCCAACAGAGACAGGGTTTTAACATGTTGCCCAGGCTGGTCTTGAACTCTTGATCTCAAGTGATCTGCCTGCCTTGGCCTCCCAAACTGCTGGGAATACAGGCGTGAGCCACTGACCCAGCCAGCTTTCTGAAGTTTCTAGAGTTAATTTCACATAAAACAACAACAAAAAATAAATAAATAAAAAATAAAATTAAAAAAAATAAAAAGCCTTCTTCGCTTCAAGAGAGGTATGAACTATGACTTTAAAAAAAGGGGGGGGGGAAGAGCTACTATAAATATGTGCAAACTAGGGGAATGGAGTTTGTTCTGAGTTGTTTTCAAAAGAATAAAAATATGTTTGTCTGAATTCTAATCATAGAATGTTGTGCCTGCAACTGTGTACACTCTTAGCACACATATGGTTGTATTGTTTTACCATGCCATCATTTGGTGCTGTGGTGACTCCACTAAGAAATATTGGAATCCTTGAAGTGAAACAATGAGGCTTAAATGGACTTCCTGATGTTAAGCACAACTCTGTAACATTTGACTTCCTGTAGTCCAGGGCATGGACCAGAGTTTTAAAGACTTTAAAAAGCAGCCAGGTGGAGTGGCTCATGCCTGTAATCCTAGGACTTTGTGAGGCTGAGGTGGGCGGCTCACTTGAGGCCAAGAGTTTAAGACTAGCCTGGCCAACATGGTGAAACTCTGTCTCTCCTAAAAATACAAAAATTGTACTGGCGTGGTGAACAGGTGCCTGTAATCCAAGCTGCTTGGGAGGCTGAGGCAGCAGAATAGCTTGAATCTAGGAGGTGGAGGTTGCAGTGAGCTGTGATCACGCCACTGCACTCCAGCCTGCGCCATAAAATGAGACCATTTCTGAAAATAAGAAAAAACAAACAAAAAAAAACACTTAGAAGAGCCAAGGGCGGTGGCATGAACCTGTAGTCCCAGTTACTCAGGAGGCTGAGGTAGGAGGATCACTCAAACCCAGGAGTTCAAGGCCAGCTGGGAAACACAGGAAGACCCTTGTCTTTAAAAAGGAAAACCCAAAATTTGGAGTGGACACCCTTTGTAATCAGTTGCTGTTAGATAACCTCCACTATAGCTCTTTCCGCCATCTTTCCACACCGCCACAATGTTGCACATGAATGTTCTGGCTGATGTTCTCAAGAGCATCAACAATGCTGAAAAGAGAGGAAAACACCAGGTGCTTGTTAGGCCGTGCTCCAAAGTCATCCTCCGGTTTCTTGCTGTGATGATGAAGAATGGTTACATTGACGAATTTGGATCATTAATGATCACAGAGCTGGAAAAATTGTTATGAACCTCACAGGCAGGCTAAACAAGTCAAGTGTAGAGTGATTAGCCCCAGATTTGATGTACAACTCAAAGATCTAGAAAAATGGCAGAATAATCTGCTTCCGTCCGCCAGTTTGGTTTCATTGTACTGACAGCCTCATCTGGCATCATGGACCATGAAGAAGTGAGACAAAAACACGCAGGAGGGAAAATCCAGGGATTCTTTTTCCAGGGATGTAATACATATATTTACAAATAAAATGCCTCCTATAAGGACACATGCACACGAATATTCACTGCAGCACTGTTTACAATAGCAAAGACCTGGAACCAACCCAAATGCCCATCGATGATAGACTGGACAGGGAAAATGTGGTACATATACACCATGGAATATTATGCAGCCATCAAAGACGATGAGTTCCTGTCCTTTGTAAGGATATAATGAACCTGGAAACCATCATTCTCAGCAAACTGACACAAGAACAGAAAATCAAACACCGCATGTTCTCACTCATAGGCAGGTGTTGAACAATGAGAACACATGGACACAGAGAGGGGAGCAGCACACACTGGGGTCCGTTGGGGGGAAATGGGGGAGGGACGGGGGGTGGGGAGTTGGGGAGAGATAGCATGGGGAGAAATGACAGATATAGGTGAGGGGGAGGAAGGCAGCAAATCACATTGCCATGTGTGTACCTATGCAACAATCCTGCATGTTCTTCACATGTACCCCAAAACCTAAAATGCAATTAAAAAAATTAAAAAATAAATTAAATTAAATTTTTAAAAAATGCCTCATGAAAAAAAGATAACCCTCACTATATACCACTCATCCTAAGAATGCTACATGCCATCACCTTTATTTTGGGATTCCTTGGAAACGTTCCTTTTACTCCAGCCCATTAAGCCAAGGCAGTAGTGTGTCTCAAGGATAGTGGATCTTTGTCCCTCCATTTTACAGATTCAGGGTGCAGGCCCAGAGCAGTCGGGTAGCCTCCCCAAGAAGGCACACAGAGTTCATCCCAGAGAAGACCCATTTAATGACCATACCCTCCCCTGGGTCCTGAATCCTATGGACAGTGCACATCAACCCAAGTTCAGCTCCGCAGCAATTAACCACCTCCATCCTGCACAAAACTCTCCTTCAAAGGGCCGAAAACTCAAGGCTTCCACCTGAGTCGAAGCCCTGGGTCATTTTAACTCTAGGAAATGTAATCAATCTCCCTTGAAGGTACTCAGTATCCTTGTGTCCACACTTCCAGGCCTTGAGAGGTTGATGCAATTTGTACCCTCTTCACAAAGGGCCAAGTGTGCTTCCTCTGCAACAGCCCTCATTTCTACCAATCTTTTTGCAAAGCAAAGTCATCCAGCCGATGGCACAACCCATGAGCAAAAGCCAGTTCTGTGCTTGTGTTAAATTAACATTTGTAGGAGCCGGTGCGGTGGCTCAAGCCTGTAATCCCAGCACTTTGGGAGGCTGAGGCAGGTGGATCACGAAGTCAAGAGATCGAGACCATTCTGGTCAACATGGTGAAACCCCGTCTCTACCAAAAAATACAAAAAATTAGTTGGGCATGGTGGCGCATGCCTGTAATCCCAACTACTCAGGAGGCTGAGGCAGGAGAATTGCCTGAACCCAGGAGGGGGAGGTTGCGGTGAGCCGAGATCACGCCATTGAACTCCAGCCTGGGTAACAAGAGCGAAACTCTGTCTCAAAAAAAAAAAAAAGAAAAGAAAAAAAAAAAAAAACATTTTTAGGAAAGCAAGCTAACAGCTTAGAAGCTGTCATGATGCAATTAGTACTCATTTTGAAATATGTAACTTTTGGTTTGTCTCAATCAATATCACACTCACTTGCTCCTTCTGATATCAGCACAGAACTATGGGGCAGGGACCCTGACTGCAATGGTATAAACAAAATTTAATTTGCAACTACACACCAATGGGCTGGATCCCCCCATACAAAGGGTAAATATTTTCAGAATTATGTTTTTGTAAAGACTGGGTCTCACTTTGTTACCCAGGCTGGTCTCAAATTCCTGACCTCAAGAAATCCTCCTACCTCAGCTTCCCAAAGTGTTGGAATTACAGGCATGAGCCACCACGTCCAGCAGAAGGATATATCTTAAGGTGAATGTGTGAATTTCTAACATTTACATGCCAGTGTTTTAGATTCTGAGAATACAAAAGATGCCTTGTACACGTGCTCTTGCTTTTACAATCAAGGGACACAGAGATTGAAGTGGTGACATTCAGGCATAGGCACCATAACTGATGTTCCTAAACTCATCCCAGGCACAGCACCCAGACAAAATTAAGGTCACTATGAGACATGCAAGTTTGCAGAATGACTTTTTTCTACACTAGGCCCAATAATTTTGGTTTAAGAAAATAAAATGGAGACAAGATAGAAAGCAAGGAAGAATCTATGTTAATTTCTCCCTTGAACAAAAGGAAAAAGATGAAACAAAAGATGTTTTAAAATCAGAAGTAGAAAAGGAGGCTGTGGAAACCTAGGCGAGAAAGAAATCCATGGCAATGTCTGAGTCCAGGGCTGCTGTTGAGTTTCAGGGAGTTGTGCGGTAAGGGGAGCTGGGAATAGGGTATGCCCTGAATGTTAGCTAGTGGGGCACAAAAAGATGGCTCCAGTCAACTGGGGTTTATTGATGAAAGAAAAAAACAGAATTCAGGTTCATATGCAAATGAGTTTCTAACATCTTCCACAGCCCTCATCATAAGGTCAAGAAGCAGGACTATCTTTTCTCTTTTTCTCTCTCCTCCTTTGAACTCAATTGGTTACCTTAAGGGGCTTAACAGGATTGAAATATTGGTTAAGAAGGAGGGAAAGTCAAGACTGAGAGAGGCATCTCACAATGTGACTAGTCCTGGCCCAGGTCCCTAAGCCCAACACTTCAGGAAAACACACAGAATTTTCCTGTTGCTTCATTTGAATCAGAAAATATTTCTATGAATGTCCAATTAATTCTATGGGCCTATTCACCACATCAAAAATTGAATCCAAACAGGGAGTAAGGCAGAAATATTGCAAGATGTTAAATTGGTTCTTCTGCTGTTTATTTAGCATAGAGACTTGGACTTCTGAGCTCTCCATAACCAAATCTGTCCTTCCACTTGATGGATTATGATCCAGAAATATTCCATAATGGTATAATATACCATTAATTCAGCAGGATGCTCAAGATATGGCGTTCTTTCTGGATAAAAATTAAGCAGATTATACCTTAGGGAATGGACCAAATATTTTTCATTTGTTCTTATACCTGGACCAACTAAATGCATTCATTTTCCATTGCTTTAAACTGTCTTTTTGTTATTCATTTATTCTTCCATTTATTCTCTGTCATCTTAGAATTTAAGGGAATATATAACAAATAAGATGCATACAATACAATTAGAAAAGAAAAATGAAAAGTGATTGTTTAAAACAATTAACAGTGGACTAAGCTGCTACTTTCAAAGAAAATACAATGTCCATTTCCCTGTGTGAAGCAGTATATTATGGAAACCTGAAACTCACAGTATTTTAAATATATATTTTATTGCATTTTAGGTTTTGGGGTACATGTGAAGAACATGCTAGATTGTTGCATAGGTACATACGTGGCAATGTGGTTTGCTGCCTTCCTCCCCATCAGCTATATCTGGCATTTCTCCCCATGTTATCCCTCCCCAACTCCCCACCCCCTGCTGTCCCTCCCCTAGTTCCCTCCCACAGAACTCAGTGTGTGATGCTCCTCTCTCTGTGTCCATGTGTTCTCACTGCTCAACACCCGCCTATGAGTGAGAACATGCGGTGTTTGATTTTCTGTTCTTGTGTCAGTTTGCTGAGAATGATGGTTTCCAGGTTCATCCATGTCCCTACAAAGGACATGAACTCATCGTTTTTTATGGCTGCATAGTATTCCATGGTGTATATGTGCCACATTTTCCCTGTCCAGTCTATCATCCATGGGCATTTGGGTTGGTTCCAAGTCTTTGCTATTGTAAACAGTGTTGCAATGAACGTTCATGTGCATGTGTCCTTCTAATAGAATAATTTATAATCCTTTGGATATACACACAGTAATGGGATTGCTGGGTCAAATGGAATTTGTTTTTTTTTCTTTCTTTCTTTTTCTTTTTTTTTGAGACGGAGTTTCACTCTTGTTACCCAGGCTGGAGTGCAATGGCACAGTCTCGGCTCACCGCAACCTCCATCTCCTGGGTTCAGGCAATTCTCCTGCCTCAGCCTCCTGAGTAGCTGGGATTACAGGCATGCGCCACCATGCCCAGCTAATTTTTTGTATTTTTAGTAGAGACGGGGTTTCACCATGTTGACCAGGATGGTCTCGATCTCTTGACCTGGAGATCCGCCCTCCTTGGCCCCCCAAAGTGCTGGAATTACAGGCTTGAGCCACTGCGCCCGGCCATCAAATGGAATTTCTATGTCTAGGTCCCTGAGGAATCGCCACACTGTCTTCCACAATGGCTGAACTAATTAACACTCCCACAAACAGTGTAAAAGTGCTCCTATTTCTCCACATCCTCTCCAGCATCTGTTGTCTCCAGATTTTTTAATGATTGCCATTCTAACTGGTGTGTGAAACTCACATTTTAAAAAGCGAGACAAGGACTTGCACTTTCCAGTCCAACATGTAAACAGCTTGGAAGTTATCTTTCCTATCTTCACAACAAGAAAAAAAGCTGAACAAGCTAACGAGCTAAAAACAACTCTTCCTGGATATATCAGAGAATTACAGTCACAGGGTGAACTGCTGCCCTGAAAACTAGAGACACAGTCAGGCAGATACAGAGAATTACAGTTTACCAAGAGTAGAAGTCCACCAGCAGAAACCCACAGTTGGAGGCAGTATGAGTAGGAATACTTTGAACTGTAACTGATGAATTTCTAGAAGCTCTTTATGGACTATCTAGAGAGTTAAGACTCCAAGGATGGGGACAGCCTTAAGGAAACTCCACACTTTTATGAGTTTTATCTCCAGAAGACCCACCAAGTTGTTACTGTGAAGGGAGGGGATGGGAATCCCTCCCTGCTTCCAGCAAGCGGACAAGGTAGTTTTTCGTAACCAAGACTACCCTGGGAAGAAACTATTTTACCAGACCCTAATCAACTTGCATTTCACCAAAGCCTGACCAACCTTGGGGAAGGGAAATACTCAACTCTGGCCCTGTCTAGTGTTTCGTCTAACCTTATGGGATGGGTGGGGAAGCTGAGAAGCACTTGTAAAGGTCACAGCCCAGGGACACAGGCACAGTGAAAGACTGAGTTCTAATCATGAGATGATAGAATGCTTCCTTCCTCCCAGCCTTACCACCACTCAGTAAGAATCCTGTATAATAACTGTGGATTATAGGTGAATTACAGCGGAAAGGACTGTGAACCTTAGATTCTATTTAAGAAGGAGCCTTGGCCGGGCGCGGTGGCTCAAGCCTGTAATCCCAGCACTTTGGGAGGCCGAGGCGGGTGGATCACAAGGTCAAGAGATCGAGACCATCCTGGTCAACATGGTGAAACCCCGTCTCTACTAAAAATACAAAAAAAATAGCTGGGCATGGTGGTGCGTGCCTGTAATCCCAGCTACTCAGGAGGCTGAGGCAGGAGAATTGCCTGAACCCAGGAGGCGGAGGTTGCGGTGAGCCGAGATCGCGCCATTGCACTCCAGCCTGGGTAACAAGAGCGAAACTCCGTCTCAAAAAAAAAAAAAAAAAAAGAAGGAGCCTTTAGAAAAACTCAAAGACAACAAAGGAGAGGAAGACAAGGACCCTACAAGAAACTTTAGCTTCTGACACCTAAAGCTACAGCAAGGAGTAAATAGCTGAAATACTAGTCAGATAACCATCAAACCTCACACAAAATAACTATCTACCTCATTTTTTTTTCATTTTTCCTTTTTTGTAGTGATAGGGTCTCACTGAATTGCCCAGGGTGGTCTCGAATTTCTCAACTCAAGGGATCCTCCTGACTCAGCCCTCCAAAGTGCTTGGATTACAAGCACTCAACACCACACCCAGCCTACCTCAGTTCTTTCTACTGAATATGTCACGTATGATTTTCAACAAAAACGTGTAAGACTACTAAAAGTCAAAAAACACTGTGGAACCAGGTGCAGTGGCCCACACCTGTAATCCCAGCACCTTAGGAGGCCATGGCTAAGGGATCATTTGACCCAGAAATTCTAGACCAGCCTGGGCAACATAGTGAAACCCTACCTCTACAGAAAACAAGAAAAATTAGCTGGGCATGGTCGTGGATGTCTGTTGTCCTACCTACTTGGGAGACTGAGATGGGAGGATCTCTTTTGTCCTGGAGGTTGAGGCTGCAATGAACCATGATCGTGCCATGGCACTTCAGCCTGGGCAACAAAGTAAGACCCTGTCTCAAAAAAAAAAAAAATCATATTCTGAAGAGGTAAAGCAAGCATCAGAAACCAACTAAAATATAGCAGAGATTTCAGAATGATCAGATTGGGAATTTAAAATAACTGTAATAATTATCCTAAGGGATTTCAGAATACTTAGATTGGGAATTAAAAATAACTACAGCAATTATGCTGAGTGCTCTACTGGAAAAAGCAGACAACATGCAAGAACGGATGAATGATGTATAGAGAGACAAAAACTCTAAGAAAAAAAAAGAAAGAAATTCAAGAAATTACAAACATTGTAACATAAATGAAGAATGTTCTTGATGGGCTCAATAGACAAGAGAAGACAGGTAAGCATCAGTTAACTAGAAGATATGACAATAGAACCTTCCCAATATGGTCTGGACATGGTGACTCACACCTGTAAGCCCAGCATTTTAGGAGGCTGAGGTTGGAGGACTGCTTGAAGCAAGTTTGAGACCAGCCTGGGCAACATAACAAGATGCCATCTCCAAAAAAAATTATCCAGATGTTGTGGCTGAGCCAGGAGAATTGCATGATCCCAGGAGTTGGAGGCTGCAGTGAGCTATGATCATGCCAGTATACTCCAGCATGGGTGACAGACTGAGACCCTGTCTCAAACTGTAAAAATAAAATTAAGAAAACAAAAGAGAAGAAAACTTCCCAGTATAACAATAGAAATTTCCCAAACTGAAAAGCAAAGAGAAAAAATAAGGAAACAAAAACTAAACAGAATATCAAGGAACCGTGGACAATTACAAAAGGGTAACATAGGCATAATGGGAGAAGAGAGAAATAAATAATTAAAGTAATAATGGCAGAGAATTTTCCAAAGTTAATACAAAGAGCAAAGCACAGATCAAAGAAGATCAAAGAAGATGAAGCAGTATAAATATCCAAAAAAACTACATGTAAATATACCATAATCAAACTACAGAGAATCAAAAACAAAGAGAAATTCTTGAAGGAAGACAGATGAACGCAATGCCTTACCTATAGAAGAATAAGAAGAGGTATTCAAAGAAAAACACCAACGACCTAGAATTCTGCATTCAGTGAAATTACCCTTCCAGAGAAGGAGAAATAGACTTTCTCAGAGAAACACAATTGAGAGAAGTTGTCACCAGTGTTACTGCCTTGCAATTAATGTTAAAAGTTTTTCAAAGAAAATAAAAATGATAGAGGTCAGAAACTCTATATTGGAGTTCAGTTATTATTGGTAAAGTATTTTAGGAAAATTAATGCTGTACCCCCTTCCCTTCAGTTCTGTTTTGGACTCTGCTCATTGATTTGTCTCCCTTCTCCCATTTTTAATATTCTTTAAGGGGGTTTTTCCAGTTCCTGGATGTGAGTCTAGTGGACACATTGCAATCAGTGCCTGGTGTTAATGCTGTGCTTGGTAACAGGATGAAGAAATGTCAGTATCCTGATTGTGGACCATCGGGGTGTCCCGCTGCCTCTGCCGCCTCTTCAATAGAGATAGTGTCACCCTGGTTGTGGGGATAGTTGAGCAAGTTATAAGGTGGGCCTCATTTACAGTTATAGGAAGGGAAACTTCCCCCACTTTGAAAAGCACATCTTCAGTCTGAAGTAACTAAATCTCTAAGAGCAGGTTGGATTCTTATTCAAGTTTCCTCAAGGATGCCTAAGGGACCATTCATCTTCTGAAAACTTTTTTTCTTTTTTTGAGACAGGGTCTTACTCTGCAACCCAGGCTGGAGTGCAGTGATAATCTCGTCTCACTGCACCCTCTGCCTCTCAGGTTCAGGCAATCCCCCTGCCTCAGCCTCCCTAGTAGCTGGGACTACAGTTGTATATTTTTAGTAGAGACGAGGTTTCGCCATGTTAGCTAGACTGGTCTCGAACAGCCGACCTCAGTTGATCTGCCCATCTTGGCCTCCCCAGATGTTCAGATTACAGGCATGAGACACCGGGTTCAGCCTTCATCCTCTGAAAACCCTAGAGTGAAAAACATGGTCTGAAAAAAAAGGCTTGGGCCTGAGGGGCCTGGAGAGTTTTTGGCTTGTCTAAGTAAGACAGAAGAGTTGCTGATGCCTTGGATATTGCCTTGATATTTTAGCCTGCAGAGTTAAGGAAATTTTGGCTCAACTAGGGTCTAAATTCACTAAAAGTCACCAGCACCAGTTCTGAAGCTCCTTTCCATCACTGTACTCACACAAACTGCAGAGCGAGGCTCATGAACTTATCTGGGATTTTCTTTCTTTTTTTTTTTTTTTTTTTTGTAAAAATACTTTCTTAATAAAACTTAAGTAATCTTAGTAATCTTTTGATCCCTTTAACTACAAATTAATCATTACTGCCTGGAAAAATGAAAAAATGTTTCAAATTAGCACAGATAAGAATCTGGTTTGAATTGAGTGTGTCCCCCAACGAAACAAATTTCATACAACCCACCAGTTTTAAACAGTACCACCAAAAAGAAATCCTTAGTTGTTAGAAATTCCTCAATAGAATATTCCCGCATTAAGTTCACTTTGTGCCATATCTTCAAGGTATATATTTGAGTGTATGCAATTCTTCTTTAATGTTTTCAGCCTTCTTAAGTGAATGAAACCTTATTCAAAATTGTTCTTGTTTGTTCCAATTTTTAGACAAATTTCCAGTTTGCAAACCTCCCTCCCCAAACTCCCACTGTGATGTGAGTATATTAGCAGTGTACTCAGGCTTACAAATCAAAATATTCCAGAAATTAAAATTTAGAGCTGTCATTTTTTTATGTGGCCTCATCAGACACTTAGAAACCACAGCAGGACCACCAGGCACTTAGACTTCTAAGTTTGTTTGTTTGTTTGTTTGTTTTGAAACAGGGTCTGGCTCTGTCACCCAGGCTGGAGTGCACTGGCGCCATCTCGGCTCACTGCCACCTCCACCTGCAGGGCTGAAGCCATTCTTCCACCTCAGGCTCCTGAGTAGCTGAAACCACAAGGAGGAGCAAGCTAATTTAAACATTTTTTTTTTTTGTGGAAACGAGGTCTCACTATTTGCCTAGGCTGGTTTCAAACTCTTGTCGAGTAATTCCCCACCTCAGCCTAAGTGTTGGCATTACCACCCTAAATCTTCATCTTATGCTACAGATAATTAGTAGTAACAGATTAGCTAGTTAACTACAGATATATGGTTGAAGCTAGTATGTGGAACCATAATCTACTAGGTGTGAAATTCTTAATTCTGGTTGAAAGAATATATCAGTAGTAAATTTAATTGGGGGCAACTGTTTTCTAGCTGTCTAGAGAAACTTTGACTTTAGGAAGATGAAAAACACACTCCTCCTGCTTCTCAATTCTTAGTGGGGCCGGGCGCCGTGGCTCAAGCCTGTAATCCCAGCACTTTGGGAGGCCGAGGCGGGTGGATCACGAGGTTGAGAGATCAAGACCATCCTGGTCAACATGGTGAAACCCCGTCTCTACTAAAAATACAAAACATTAGCTGGGCATGGTGGTGTGTGCCTGTAATCCCAGCTACTCAGGAGGCTGAGGCAGGAGAATTGCCTGAACCCAGGAGGCGGAGGTTGCAGTGAGCCAAGATTGCGCCATTGCACTCCAGCCTGGGTAACAAGAGCGAAACTCCGTCTCAAAAAAAAAAAAAAATCTTAAGTGTTTTTGAATGTGGATTTAGGAATGTAGATTACTAGATGAACTTGAGAAGAAGTTACAGAGAACCAGATAAAAGCACAATAGTTGAAGCCAGAAGGCTATTACAATTATTCTCAAATGTTAGTCTGAATTCTTGTTGGAATAGGATGTTGGTAGTATAGATAAATAGTGGCGCTTAGATGTTACTTACTTGGAGATGGCTAGAGATATCTAGAATAAGTAGTTGAGGTTAGGAGCAGAAATAAAAGTTTCTCCAGAGTCTATATTCATTTTTCCTGTCAACACTCTTCAGAAATTTAAATAGTACACAGTACTATTTAAATTTCTGTATGATTTTGATTTTCCCTTCCCAGGATTCCAATACTTAATTATCTCGTTACTTTGAGTTAAGTAACGAAATTGGCATCACCAGATCTCTATACTACTAGCTCGTTATAAGAAGAAGAAATAAGACGTTGATTGACATCCAATTTTGGGGGAGAAAAGAAAAAGAAGTTCGAGTGGTAAATCATGATTTTTTTCAACTTCATGACTTCATTGTTTTCTAGTTATTTCTATTTAAATCTATTTCACTACTGACACAGGTGCCACCAGATATCTGTAGTACAGACTCATTATTTCACACAAAAACCAAGAATTTGAGTTTGTGAAGACTGTGCTTTCAAACATCACTGTACTTGAGCCTAGGCAACACAGTGAGACTCTGTCTCAAGAAAGAAAGGAAAGGAAGGAAGGATGAAAGGAAAGAAAGAAAGGACAGGATAGAAAGAAGAAAGAAAGAAAAAGGAAGGAAAAGAAAAATAAGAGAAAGAAAGGGAGAAAAGGAAAAGAGAAGAAAGCAAAATAGAAAAGAAGACGGAAATGGCTGGGAGCAGTGGCTCACGCCTGTAATTCCAGCATTTTGGGAGGCCAAGGCGGGCAGATCACGAGGTCAAGAGATCGAGACCAGCCTGGCCAACATGGTGAAACCCTGTCTCTACTAAAAATAATACAAAAATTAGTTGGGCATGGTGGCGCGCGCCTGTAGTCCCAGCTACTCAGGAGGCTGAGGCGGGAGAATTGCTTGAACCCGGAAGGTGGAGGTTGCAGTGAGCCGAGATAGCGCCACTGCACTCCAGCCTGGCACCTGGCGACAGAGCAAGACTGACACACACACACACACACACACACACACACACACACACAAAGACAGAAAGAAAAATGAAAGAAAGTTATTTATGAGAATATTTTCTCATCTCCCTGTCTTTGGTGCAGGACAGGCAAACCCCCAGCTTGGGATTTAGCCCGGGTGGAGGGTGAGCAGGTGGTGAGATAGAGCACCTTGTATTGAACCGGGACTGCTCCTTGCAAAACAGCACTAAGCCAGAGGCAGTGAACCCAGAGCCAGCAGCGGATGGGCTGTTGGCAGCTGTATTTATAACCACTTTTAATTATGTGCTAATCAAAGGGCAGATTATTCAGAACTTTGTGGAAAAGGAGCCAGGAGTTTCCCGAAAATACAAGGTAACTTTTTGGCTACTGCCAAGGCCCATTGCCATGGCAGTTGTAAATTGTCTTTACACTAGGAGTGTCTTGATGCTAATGGGCAGTGAAGACTAGAGGTGGCTTTTATCATCATCAGCCGATTTGACTGGCTTCTTCACTGCACCCTGGTTTGGCGGGCAGAGGGAGTCGTTGAGGGAGTCTCACTGTGTCATCCAGGCTGGAGTACAAGGGCCCAATCTCCGCTCACTGCAGCCTACATTTCCGCATTTCAAGTGATTCTTCTGACTCGGCCTCCCGAGTAGAGTAGCTGGGATTACAAGCCCCCGCCACTACTCCTGGGTAATTTTTTGTATTTTTTTTAGTAGAGACGGGGTTTCACCATGTTGGCCAGGCTGCTGCTCTGGAACTCCTGGCCTCAAGTGATCATCCAACCTCAGCCTCCCAAAGTGCTTGGATTATAGGTGCAAGCCACCACGCCCTGCCAACTGCATTCCGTTTTTACCAGATCCTGTTTCCATAAATGGGAGTCCTGACCTTGTGACCAAAAACCAAGTTCTGCTGGCATCGTACCTCATCTTCTTTTCCATATTAATAGTTATATCCAATTAGCTAGCATCCTGGGTACAAATAGTTACCTACAGCACTAACTCATTCTATCTACAATAGATCAGACTGTAGTGCTGAAAAGAAAGAATATTGATTCAACTTCCTGGATTGATCACTTTTCTTCGGCAGAGAATTTAGAGTTGAAAAGAACGTGATTGGCAACTTCCTGCCTTCAACTAGGTATTCTTGTTTTTTCTGGTTATTTCTAGGTAAAGAATTAGATGATACTGAGTCATAGAGATGTTATGTAATCTGCTCAAAGTCACCCACTTGGGAAAAGTCCACAGCTGGGATTTGAACCTATCCTGAGTACTATCTTGAAACAGAGGATGTTTGCTATCGGTGCTATATGCTATAATTTTCATTTGTACTTAGTAGCTGTAATTATTGCTATTTAACTAGTTTCCTGTGTTCAAGTGGTTATCTATAGGAAAACTGATTCCAACAAGAAACAAAAGTGTAGTATTGAGACAATGATTAACTTCCTGAATTCAACCACTTTTCTTCAGCAACCTGGTTATCCTAGATATCATCATTTATCCCTTGGTTACTAATGAGGGAGGTACCACTAGATATCTATGGCACTAATTTGATATTCAAACAAGTGAAGGACATTTTGAGCTGAATGATACTTTCATTTCTGTTTATTTCTAGTTAACTAATTACAAATGAATAATAATTATAGCAGAATAGCAAACGTTATTGATCACATCCTCTGTGTCAAAGATGGTACTGAGAGGACAAGTTCAAATCTCAGCTTTGGACATTTCCCAAGTGAGTGACTTTGAGCAGGGTATTTAACATCTCAGTGACTCAACAACGCCACCTGTAAAATGACAGTAATAGCGCATCTATGTTTATAGGGTTATCGAGAGGATTACATGTGTTAATATAAACAAATGAACCAGACCATTGCCTAGAACACACTAAGAACCAGTAAGTGTGAGCTACTGTTAGTATCATCTCAATTAATTTCCACAACAGCTCCATGTGGCAGGTATTATTATTACCCCATTTCACAGATGAGAAAATTGAAGCACAGGGAGAAAAATCCACTCACCAGGTTAGCTAGCTAGCAAAAGACAAGCATAGCTATGATGCAGGTGCTAGCATTCGGACTTCAGAATTCCTGCCATCATAAATCTCGGATTTCAAACCCATCATTGGTGCCTATTTTTATGGAATGAGGCTCAATTAAGACGTAGCATATGCAAGAAATTAATCAACCCACAACCTGCATCGTCCTGAGGCACACTTCTTGAAGGGCGAACTATAGAGCTCCCAGTCAACCTGGGTTCTTCTTTATTTTACATTTATCAGTAGGGAGCAAAAGTTCAGAAAGATAGTTCTAGACAAAGTAGGAAAGGCGAAGCAGAAGGATGGCAAGGAGGGTGGGTAACAGAAGCAGGTGAGGAGCAAGGGAGGGTGGGAACTAACCCAAGTCCACACAGTCCGACTAGCACAGGGAACACACGCGCTTCTGCAGAGGGCCTGCGACCTAAGGTGCAGGAGCAGAGCAGAGCTCAGCAGACATTGCACGCTCCACAGCTGCGTCAAGACCCAAAGCAAGGGTCACCTGCAGTGTTAAGTCTCTAAACACTGGGCAGGGTTCTACACTTGTACTCTGGCGTGGAGTACTTCGGACTTTTGCAAGGGGCGTGTTAGGCCTTGCAGCTTGCATCTGAGCATCCACAGCACTCTGCAAAACCAGCCCCAAACGCAGGCTTCCCCAGACCCCCTGGAGAGTATGACCCACTCAACTTTCTGGACATTGCTGAAAAAACCTAGCAGGCACCCTCCGACCTTCTCATTTCATCTTAATTACGGTCCGATTTGTGAATTTTGGTTGCGAATGGAACATAACCAGTACCGTGTGTTAGTCACCAACTACCCACAGGGGAGGATGGTGCCAGCAGCCCACGCCACAAGGTGCAGTGCCTTCAGGGTGTCGCGCCTTCACCCTGGAGAAGCCTTAGGCCGACCCGCGTGCCTGGAGGGCTGGACAGAGACGAATTCTGCAAAGCTTCTCCAAGGGCTCTGGGGCTAGATTGGGTCTCGCTCCTCTGCCCCTTCCCCTGCCCCAAATCTGTTGGCATCAGGCAGCTCGGTCCCTTCCTCTTGGCAGTCACCCTGCCCAGGGTGCGAGTGGTCAACGGAAGCACAAAATGGAGCGCGGGTTTCCCCACATGCCCGGCCCCGCCCCTCGTCCTGAGCAGGAGCTTGCTGCTGACTTTAGGGCCACGACCCAGCCAACCCAGCCAACATACCGCGAGCGCATGCCGGGAAGTTCCCATGCCACAGACACACAGACAGACAGACACGCACACACACACACACACACACACACACACACACACACACACCCCACAACGTGAAGCGACTGGAGCAGCAGTCTGCTCCCAGCCAAGTACAGACGTTAGACCGGAAGCAACAGCCGGCTCCCCGCCACGTGCAGGCCTCGGACCGGAAGTCCACGTGCCGGGACCAGGAGCCAGGGGGGTCCCAGCGCAGAATCTGCAGAGGCTTCATCCACTGGGCTCCCAGATGGCGTCCCAGTCCAGGTCCGGACACGAAGATACTGGTGACCTCGGCCTGGACTTCGTGTTCCATGAGCTCCAGGAAGGCGACGGTCAGTGCCTGTCTGGGGACCCGGACCAGTGATTTGGTGAACTCTAGCAAAGGAACTTTGCTGGGGAGAGGAGCCTGGACCCGAGGCTGCTGCGTCGCCTCCCTCAGGCCGAGGGTGGAGGCTGCTCTGTCTCCAGACCCAACACCCTGATATCTCTCTCTCCTCTCTCCTCCCTCCTCCCTGATATCTCTCTCCCTCCTCCTTGCTCCCGCCTGCCTCCTCCCTCCTCCCTCCCCTCTCCCCCTCTCCTCTCCGTACCCCCTCCTCTCTTCTCCCTACTCTCCACTCCCCACTCCCCGAGCCTAAAGCCCTGATGTCTTTCTCCCTGATGTCTCTCTCTTCCCTCTCCCTCCCTTCCCCCTCCCCCTCCCCCTCCCCCTCTGCACTTCCCCTTTCCCCTCCTCCATCCCAGGGCCTAATGCCCTGATATCTCTCTTCCTCCTCTCTCCTCCCTGATATCTCTCTCCCCCCTCCCTACTCCCCCTGCCCCTTCCCCAGTCCCAATGCCCTGATATCTCTCTCTCCCCTCTCCCTCCTCTCTCCTCCCACCCCTCTCCCCTCCCCCCATGCTCCCACCTCCCCCATCCTGGTGCCCAATGCCCTGATATCTCTCTCCCCTCTCCCCCTTCCCTCTCCCCTTTTCCTTCTCACCCCTCCCCTCTCCACTTCCCCCTCCCCGCCTCCCGGGGCCCAGTGCCCTTATATCTCTCTCCCCCCCTTCACCTCCCTCTCCCCTTCCCCACTTCCCTCTCCCCACTCTCCCCCATCCCCACTTCCCACTCCCCCTCTCCCACCTCCTCACTCCCCCCTCCCCCCTCTCTGGGCCCAATGCCCTGATATCTCTCTCTCCCCTCTCCCCTCTCTCCCCTCTCTCCCCTCTCTCCTCCCCCTCTCCCCATCTCCTCTCCCCTCTCCCCCTCTCCCCTCTCTCCTCCCCGTCTCCCCATCTCCTCTCCCCTCTCCCCTCTCCCCTCTCTCCTCCCCCCTCCCCCATCTCCTTTCCCCTCTCTCCCGTCTCCTCCCTCCTTCCCCCCTCCTCCTCTCCTCTCTCCCCTCCACTCTGCCCCCTCCACTCTCCCCTCTCTCTCCTCTCCCACTACTCCCCCCACCCCCCTCCCCTCTCTCCCCACCTCCACACTCCCTCCCCTCTCTCCCCACCCCCCTCCCCTCTCCCCCTCTCCCCTTCTCCCCCTCCCCCTCCCCTTCTCCCCCACTCCCCCCTCCCCTTTCCCCCTTCCCCCTCTTCCCCCTTCCCCCGTCTTTCCCCTCTCCCCCCTCCCCCCTCCCTTCTCTCCCCTCTCTCCCCTCTCTCCCCTCTCTCCCCTCTCTTTAGGGAGGTCTCTCCCTTCCACTTTGCCTTTCCTGTTTTACAGATGTAAAGGCTATAGAGACCTCTGTGACTGAAGCGGGAGGAGACAATGAGAAGAAAACACGGGCTGAACCCGAGCAGGGAGCGGGAACAGAAGAAAGTCACGTCTGCCCTGGGGAGGCTGACCCCATGTTCACCAAGAACCAGAAGGCCGGCAGTGGCCACCAGGAGTCCTGGCAGCCGCAGCCTGAGGAGTCGGAGGACTCCTCCTCCTCTGAGCCGCAGCCCCAAGATCAGCAGCATCCCTTTGTCCCCGTTGGATTCAGCGGGTTGCAGCTGAAGGAGCTAGAGAGCATCTTCCAGCGCTCTCAATATCCTGATGTGTTCGTGTTCGCTAGGTAAGCGGCTTGCTCTGGAGCTGCCCAGTTCTCCAGGTCGCGAGGGCTCTTCCTGGGACGCCTTTGTCTCTGCCCCAGTATCCTTCCCTCCCCTCCATAGTCAAAAGCTACATGTGGAGCCCAAGGCCTCTGAAGTATGCCTGCTCTTGAGCTGTGGGGTGGAGGCGATGCCTACTGGGCATTAAGGTATTTTTCCCACAATATAGAAACAAATCAAGCCAGGAAACTTTGTCCAGACTCCTGTTTTGGAAATGTTTTCTTGGAATCGCGATTGACATCGGGGTGAGGCGAGTGAGTCGTGCAGGGTTGGATCTTGTCTTTACTGAACATTTTAACGATTTGGTTACTGTAGATTTTGGTTTTCATTGGTCTTGGTTTTTAAGTAATGCCTTAACAATTAGTAATCTTTGGGTTCTTTCAGTGGCTCACGCCTGTAATCTCAACACTCTGGGAGGCTGAGGCGGGAGGATCACTTGAGTCTAGGTGTTCCAGGCCAGACTGAGCAATATAATGACACTCCATCTCTACATAAAAATTAAAAAAAAAATCAGACCAGCATGGTGGCATACACCTGTAGTCACAGGTACTCCAAAGGATCGCTTCAGCCCAGGTGTTCATGGGTTCAGTGAACTGTGATCGCTTCATCCCCATCCAGCCTGGACAACAGAGCTAGACCCTATCTCTAAAATTAAATAGATAGATAGACAGAGGGACAGAAATATCTTGACTCGTGAGTGTCTTAGCGCTCTTAAATTCTGCACACCAAGGACAGCCATCCCTAAGGCAATCCTGGGGCTAGGCATCACAGGAACATATGCTGGACAGGTTGGGAGGATAGACATTCTCAAATGGGCATGAAATGTTCATCAGTGTATTTTATTTCATTTGCAATTCTGAAAAAGTTTAAATACTGAACTTTCGTGGTTTTCTTCCCCAGAAAGCAGCTGGCAATATGCACAGATGTGAGTGAAGCCAAAGTGGAAGCCAGTAATCCTGATGAAAGCAACTGATCAGAGCAGCCACTCTGACACCTGCTTCAGTCCTTGGATACCTTTGTCCTACACATTCTCCAGTTGGCTTGTTTTTGTTGCCTTTTCTATGTTTGCAAAGTGAGTTCTGAGCTTTAGAGGGTGAAAAATGGGATAAGAAAATCCCAGCTTATGGAAATTTCCCATTACCAGAGGGAATGTGCTTTCTAATGGAAAAATGGAACATACCAAACTGCTACTTCTATTTCCTGTACAAAATTGAGTATAAATAAAGTTCACTTCTTTCTAACGACGATATCCTTTAGAGGATACTTCTGTGTGGAGGTACGTTGGGACAGACTGACTTAGAAGTATGCAAATTAATTCACCAAGGAACTAGGATGTGAGAAGGTTCAACTATATTTAAAATATTTAAGCCAGGCTATGTTCTTAGCTCAATGAGTGAATGTATAAATATTCAGGCACTGGGGTAAGGGAATAAGTCATACACACAGCGAACACACTATATGAGTAATCAATGTATGTTTAGATTCACTGAGACTGATGGGAAGGAAAGAGCTTAAAAGTCCAAGTGCCTGGTGGTCCTGCTGTGGTTTTTAAGTGTCTGATGAAACCATGTAGAAAGTGGCAGCCCTAAATTTTAATTTTCTGGAATACTTTGATATATCTGCCTAAAAACACTGCCAAATATGCTCACATTACTATGGGGGTTGGGGAGACAGGTTTGCAAACTGGAAATTTGTCTAAAAATTGGAGCAAACAAGAACGACTTTGAATAAAGTTCCACTCACTTAAGAAGGGTGAAAAGGTTCAAGAAGGATTGCATACACTTAAATATATACCTTGAAAAAAATGGCACAAACGGAACTTTATGAGTGAATATTATCTTGAGGAATCTCTAACAACTAAGGAATTATTTTAGTGGGACTGTCTAGGTGGATTTTATGAAATTTGTTTTGATCAAAAGATTACTAAGATCACTTGAGTTTTATTAAGAGCGATTTACCCAGGAGGCTGAGGAATGCGAATCCCTGGAACCAGGGAGGCAAAGGCTGCAGTGAGCCGAGATGGCACCACTGTACTCCGGCCTGGGTGACAAAGCAAGACTGTTGTCTGGGAAAAGAGAAAAAAGAGCAAGAGAGAGAGAGAGAGGACAAATGGCCCCTTAGATATCCTTGAGGAAACCTGATTAAAAATCCAACATGCTCCTACTGATTTTGTCACTTCAGTCTGAAGATGTTTTCTTTTCTTTTCTTTTCTTTTTTTTTTTTTTTTTTTTTTTTTTTTTTTTTTGAGACAGAGTTCCGCTCTTGTTACCCAGGCTGGAGTGCAATGGCGCAATCTTGGCTCACTGCAACCTCTGCCTCCTGGGTTCAGGCAATTCTCCTGCCTCAGCCTCCCAAGTAGCTGGGATTACAGGCACACACCACCATGCCCAGCTAATTTTTGTATTTTTAGTAGAGACAAGGTTTCACCATGTTGGCCAGGATGGTCTCGATCTCTTGACCTCGTGATCCACCCGCCTCGGCCTCCCAAAGTGCTGGGATTACAGGCTTGAGCCACCGCGCCCGGCCGAAGATGGAAGTTTTCAAATGGGAGGGGGCATTCCCCTAGTATAACTTTAAATGGAGCCCACCTTATTCCTTGCTCAACTATCCCCACAACCAGGATGACACTATACCTAATGAAGAGGAGGCAGAGGCAGCTGGACACCCCAGTGGTCCACTGTCAGAATACTGACATTTCTTCATCTTTTTATGGAGTCTAGCATTAACAGCTGTTACTGAGTGTGATGTGTCCACTGGATTCACATGCAGGAGCTGTCAAAGCACCTTAAAGAATATTCAAAATGAGAGTACAGAGACAATGCAATAAGTATAGCCTAAAACAGAACTGAAGGGAAGGAAGAGAAAGGGGTACAACATTAACTTTCCTAAAATATTTTTTCCGATAAGGAAATAGCTTCTCCCAGTGGAGTTTAAAATATCAATAACATAGAGTTACATGTTGTGGGGTTTTTTTCTTATGGTATTAATTGTTCGATACACTGAATTTATCCCTTTATTGCAGGGCTAAGGGCCCCACAGGGTCATGGGGTGTCCCTTATGCTGTGCTGAGTCACAGGATCTGAGAAATAAAGAGATAGGACACAGAAGTACAAAGAAAGCGCAGCTGGGCTGAGGGGGGCCACGCCACCTATAAGCGGAGACAGGCGAGGGCCGGAATGTCCAGAAGCGTCTGTATTTATTGGGTATAGGTTAGGGGGCAGGGTAGTGAGTGAAGTCGTCTTTAAGGATAATGATGGTCGTGAGCAATAAACAAGGGATCCACCCCCATTAGGTCACCTAGGCTAGGAGGTAGACAGCACACAGCAAGGGGTCTACCCCCATTAGGTCATCGAGGCAAGGAGATGGGCCGTGCACAGTGAAGAGGGTGCAGTGTGCAATATCTCTTAACTATTGGCATGCTACTTCTAAGACTATCTATAGGAGGATGCTTTAAGTCACCGAGCAGTGACAGAGCTGTCGGGATCTACCACCACTTGCTGGCAGCTTCCAATGAGATCTATAGGAGGATGCTTTTCCAGTAGCACAGTAACAAGAGCCGATAAAGTTCACAGTCACCAAGGCGCGATTATCTGGAGGGGTTGTGAGCCCTCGGATGCTTGAAGGAGTGCAGGTCTAAGGGCAACTTTCCACAAGAACTGGAGCAAGGTCCTACAACTCCTTTATCAGGAGGAGTGGCTTTCACCCCAAGCCTGCCATACAGTGGGTATCTTTATGATACTGAACGCTGCCGCCTGGGCCATGGATTTTTGTCCTGGTATAAATGTTTTTCCCTTGAATCATGCTCTGCACCGTGTCTGCTCCAGACATTCCTCCGACTATAAGCTGCTCATTCCTTAATTCATGCTCCGTATCGTGTCTGCTCTAGGCATTCCTCCGACTTTGAAGTAAGATACATTATTATATATATTTAGGGAAATAACTGAGTAGTAAGATAGTCTTTAGGTACTCATTCTATGAAGTAATATAGGATTATATAACAGGAAATAACTGAGTAGTAACACTATAAACTGAGATATTCTTCAGACACTAATTGTGCCAGGATTCTGCTTGGCTCTCCTTCCTCGGTGCCTATATTGGGGGCTACCCACATTTATAAAACCTCTGATTGAAAGCTTGCTTTAAAAATAGGAGGGCCATGTACAGGAGATGTCAGGAGCATTAATTAATGTTCAGAAATTACATGATGGTGGCCTTGAACCCCTGGGTGAATGGGTATGTCTAATATGGGATGGGCCTTATCTTGTCACACTTGATCCAGAGTCCCGTTGGAGATGGGCTCTTCTGGAGCCACCACTGCCCAGGCTGCCTATACCACCCACACCTCCTCTGCTTTAGCATTCCTTTGGCCTGGCCCCAGTTGGCCTGGAATGATCCCCTGTCATCAGCTGTTATTTTGTAGTCCCCTTCTCTAAGGTACATTCTTCATGACAGTTTCCAAACTGGTTGTGAAGAGCACAACGTCAAGAGCAGTTCACCAAATGCTTGTTAAATAAATTGAATACACCGGCCGGGCGCGGTGGCTCAAGCCTGTAATCCCAGCACTTTGGGAGGCCGAGGCGGGTGGATCACGAGGTCAAGAGATCGAGACCATCCTGGTCAACATGGTGAAACCCCGTCTCTACTAAAAATACAAAACATTAGCTGGGCATGGTGGCACGTGCCTGTAATCCCAGCTACTCAGGAGGCTGAGGCAGGAGAATTGCCTGAACCCAGGAGGCGGAGGTTGCAGTGAGCCGAGATCGCGCCATTGCACTCCAGCCTGGGCAACAAGAGCGAAACTCCGTCTCAAAAAAAAATAAAAATAAAAAAAAATAATAAATTGAATACACAAACTCAGTGCCCCGTGTGTGTGTGTGTGTGTGTGTGTGTGTGTGTGTGTGTGCGTGTGTGTGTGTGAGAAATGGGGTTGATTATGTATGGATGCATATTTCTAAAGGAATGACATTGAAACAGAATGGTGAGGAGGCCTCTTTTCATCAGGTCACCTCCCTGAGTCAGCATGAATGGACCCTGCACTTCACAGAAGTTCTCCAGGTACTCGTGATGTGTTTACTGATCCACACATTTTCTCCTCTGCTCTCCATCACTCCATCCTCACTCTTACCCTTTGGGACCACATACATATGCAAGATGAGGTGGGTGAGTCCCTAGTGAGACAACTGTGTTTTCAGACAATAGAGCCCCATCTGTGCTAATAGGAACATTCAGGCCCAACTTTGGACTCTAGGGGAAGCTTCCCAAGCGGCTACTCAGTATATATGGAAAGGTGGCAGGTAAACATTCATCCAGCATGCTCCAAATTCTGTCCACCGCCCTCACTTTTTGTCCGGGACACAGGGGAATAGGAGTCATTCTGGCCCAAAGTTCCTGCTGCTTCAGAAGACTCCTGAGAGGAGACTCCACCAAAGCCAGAATGAGGCTGTTCTCCCTTTTCTCCCCCATCCCCAGCCCAGAAGACATATTATTGCACTTTTCCCAACTCAAAACGGACAAACACACCGTCCAGTGTATTTTGTTGCTCTCTTCATCTATAAGAGAACCCCAATTCCTGCTAATTAAAAATGGAAAGGAAATATTTGGGGTCATTGGCACTCAAAGCAAGGAGATGGTCCCCTGAGCAGTGATCCAGACTCATGATTCACTGGAAAAGGCAGCCATTTGTTCATGCCGCCTTCTTCCTGTGCAACTGCCAGAGTAGAAAACAACGAAAAGAACAATGGGAGGTTGAAGGAGGCCAGGTCTTTTTTATAAAGCATTAAGTTCTTCTCAATACAGCCTTTGTTTCTGAGCCATCTCTAGCAATGCTAGCCTTCTCATTTGCTATTAAAAGCGCTTAATTGGGAACACCAAGGTTACACTATGAAGTGATTGCTAAGGTAAGTGCCATGATTCCATCAGAATTTTCTCTCACAGGGGTTAAATCAAAGTCCAGTTTCATAGACCTTAACTGTTCCCAGTGTAAAGCAAGGCTCTGTTCTCTTAGGAAAGCATGCGTTTTTCACTGTATTGTCCACTATTTCACTCTGTGACCTACACAGTTGTGGATATGAAATGTCAGCAAAGCAGTTGCATGTAATTTAGGACTTCCATACAGAGAGGAGGTTATTACTACCCAGAGGCCCCAGCACCTGGGGGGAGTGGGGTACATCTAGGAATGCACCTGTGCATGCCCACTGCCATCCTCGCCAGATAATTCTGAAACCAGCATTTCTTATTTCCCAATGTGGGCACCTGTTCTTTTAAAACATCAACTTCCTCAATGCTATAGGTACCCTCAAAACAGAACTAGAGGATCTCTAGAAATAAAAGACCCAGTTCTGACCTGTCCACAGCTGAGCACACGGCTTTTCCATATTGTGATTGAAAGCCAAAGAAATACTCCACACAAATCCTGCAGTAAACCCTAACATTCAATTTGACACACACTAACAGAACGTTATTTTCACTCTCAGGAAAAGAATAGTGAATGTCCATTCCCATAACTCATGGAGTCTTCAAGAAGCATGTATATACTTGGTTTTTTGTTTTGTTTTTTTGTTTTGTTTTTCCGACCTAGGGTCTCACTCTGTCATCCAAAGTGGAGTGCAGTGGCCCACTGTCACCTCACTGCAACTTGCACCTCCCAGGCTCAAGGGATCCTCCCACCTCAGCCTCCACTGCAGCTGGGACTACGCTCATGCACTACCATGCCTGGCTGATTTTTGTACTTTTAGTGGAGATGGGGTTTCACCATGTTACCCACTCTGGTCTCGAAATCCTGGACTCATGCGATCCACCCCTAGGGATCGCTTGAACGGAGCTACCACTCCCCACTGACATACATATTATTTTTAATGCCTCTCTAGTCTTCCAGTTTCCAGAAGAATTAAGACATAGGACAGAGGAAATAGTCAAAAATAGTGCTGCAGATAATAGTTTCCACTCAGCCTAAGTTTCAAAAGAGAGTTCTTTTAAAAGTCATCCCACAAAAAGAGTGTGTTTTAAAATGTACTTCAAATGATTCAAAGGCAAAGATCAGGCCAGTTGCCACCACTCAGGCCTGTAATCCTAACACTTTTGAAAACTGAGGTGAGAGGATCGCTTGAGCTCAGGAGTTCAAATCCAGTCTGGGCAACATATTGAGATCTCATCTCTGAAAAGGGATTTTCAAAAACATATAAAAAAGGAAAAAAAGTAAAGATGAGAAATTATTCTACTACAAGTTTAAATTTTTGTATTTACTAAAATATATTTTAACACTGGTTACCAGAAAATAGGTTCGCCCAAGATAGACAGTTGTTGCAGATGTTAGTTTCAGCTGAAAAGTTATGAATACAATCTCAGGAGGAGTCCAGTAGCTTCAGCATTCTATAGTAATTTTTTTAAATGGGGTTTTGCTTTCTAAAGTTTCTCTTTCTTTTCATTTTTTTGAGTTGGAGTCTCACTCTCGTCACCCAGGTTGGAGTGCAATGGCACGATCTTTACTCACTGCAACTGCATTTGCAAAGCCCATCTTCAGTCTGAAGAAACTACATCAATAGGAGGAGCAGGCTGGATTTTTTTTTTTTTTTTTTTTTGAGACGGAGTTTCGCTCTTGTTACCCAGGCTGGAGTGCAATGGCACGATCTCGGCTCACCACAACCTCCGCCTCCTGGGCTCAGGCAATTCTCCTGCCTCAGCCTCCTAAGTAGCTGGGATTACAGGCATGCACCACCACGCCCAGCTAGTTTTTTGTATTTTTAGTAGAGACGGGGTTTCACCATGTTGACCAGGATGGTCTCGATCTCTTGACCTCGTGATCCACCCGCCTCGGCCTCCCAAAGTGCTGGGATTACAGGCTTGAGCCACCGCGCCCGGCCGCAGGCTGGATTTTTAAACAGCTTTATGTCTAAGAGGACATTCATCCCCTGAAAACCCTTTTTTTTTTTTTTTTTTTTTTTTGAGACATGGTCTTGCTCTGTCACCCAGGATGGAGTGCAGTGGCATGATCTCGGCTCATTGCAACCTCTGCTCCTTGGGTTGAAGCGATCCACGTACTTCAGGCTCCCTAGTAGCTGGCACTGCAGTGCACCACCACATCCGGCTGAGTTTTGTATTTTCACCATGGGGTTTCACCATGTTGTCCAGGTTGGTCTGGAACTCCTGGCCTTAAGTCATCTGCCTGCCCCGGCCTCCCAAATTGCTGGAATTACAGACATGAGCCACTGGGCTGGCCTTCATCCTCTGAAAACTCTTGAGAGTGAAAAAGATGGTCTGAAAAAAAGGCTTGGTCATGGGAGGCCCATCGCTGCATTCACACAAACTGCAGAGCAAGGCTTATAACCTCATCCTAATTTTTATTTTCGATTTGAAAATATACTGTTAATAAAACGTAAGTAATCTTGGAAATTTTTTGATCTCATGACCTGCAAATTAATCATCACTGCCTGGGAAAATGAGAAAGCATTTCAAATTAGCACAGGTAAGAATCTGGTCTAAATTGAGCGTGCCCCGCCCCACCCAGCAATGCCCAGCTCCATTGACTTTTCATTTCTCTTTTGAGCCATTTCTCAATTTTCCAAGTAGATTCAACTTGTTATTGTAAGGAAAAATTGACTTCTAAAGTAAACCATTCTGTCATTCACCTGAAAGAAAAGTATCCAAATTATAAAAATCTGAAATAATTTATTAGCAGATTTAGAATCTAAATGAAAACAAAATTTTGCTTGCAAAGGCCTTAGAGAAAAGTAAAAGAAAGCATGTATTCAAAAACTAGAAATGAAGACAAATATACTCATCTTCACAGGCACTGGCAGACAAAATTTAATCCTTGCCTTTACTCATTATAAGACATACCCCACCCTATGTTTTTTTCATTCACTAATCACTGAGGTACCAATATTCAAGAATGGAAAATTTAATATTCATAAAATAAAACCTAAGATTGAAGCGTTTCTCTGAGCCCCTTCAGAAAACTAGGGCACACTAGGTTTTGTGTGTCAGTAGGTCTCACTTACTGGTTCTGTGATAAAATGATCACTGTGTAAATAACATTGTCAGCAGACTTTGCAAATGAGCACATAAATCTTGGATATCAACTGGCACTTTTTTTTTTTTTTTTTTTTTTTTTGAGATGGAGTCTGGCTCTTGTTGCCCAGGCTGGAGTGCAAAGGCACAATTTCGGCTCTCCACAACTTCTGCCTCCTGTGTTCAAGGGATTCTCTTGCCTCAGCCTACCGAGTAGCTGGGATTACAGGCGCCCACCACCACACCCGGCTGATTTTTGTATACTAGGTAGAGACAGGGTTTCACCATGTTGGTCAGGCTGGTCTCCAATTCCTGATCTCATGCGATCCACCTACCTTAGCTTTCCAAAGTGCTGGAACTACAGGCGTGAGCCACCGTGGTCGGCCCTCAAATGGCACATATTCTTGATACCAAAAGAACTCCTGAAGTTTAAAACAATCTTTTAATTCAGAACACATGCGCCATTCCAAACTGCAACAAATATTGTGCGCCACTCAACGAGACACTGACAGATAAGAGCTGCATGGAAATTACTAAACCACCTGCAAAGCAATTCTGTACCAATTGCATTGTCTGCAGAGGTCAGTTCTGTGTGGTTGATAGTTGTTCTTTGATGCCAGTTTCTCAGCGCAGCCACGGTTTAAGTCTCAGGGCATCAACTCCATTTAAATAGTATCTGAACAGCCTCTCATCTTGAACAAATCCAAGAATTTTCATAAACTTTCAATGCGGACTTATTTGTTATTTAGGTTTCCAAAACAACCTCATCAGTCTCCCTCAACCATGGCATATATAGCTTTCTTAACCACGTTAGTACCAAGGCCCTTTCTCCTGTATTTGGAATCCATGGCTAACATGGCTATATAACCTCTGCGGAACATCTTTTTGTGCATATCCAACTTGCAAACCATGGCAGCCTACACACTCCTTCCCTTACCATGGCCAAGAAGCAGAACTGTGGCCAGTTGTGGATAAAATATCTATAGTTATAAATGAAGTAGGGTTCGGAGAGATCTTTGGTGATCAGTCTCGTGATATCGGGCATTCGTAGCTCCTCGTAGTGTCCAATCCTCCCCAGATTCAACCTCCCTGCCTGAAGGGCTTCTTAAGCTGCAGCTGGCGGTCGGGGACGAAGACAGCAGCCACACCTGGTCGCCTTCCTCCCCCTCCTCTTGTTGGGGGCCCTCAGCCAGTCATTTACGGGGTGGCCGCCGCGGCATCTCTCGCGGGATCTCTCGCCGCTGCTCTCTCCACCGGGCTGGGGACCTCAGTTCTTGCATTATTAGGGAGAGAGGGAGTCGATCGCCCGAGTGTACTCGGGCTCCTTTTGTTGTAGTCGCTCTGGGGCCTCTGTCAGAGGTGGCCGCCACCACTCTAGGACACCCTGTGTCAGCACCAAGTGCCCTGATATTCTCTCTCCCCGCCCCATCCCGTCCTCCCTCTCTCTCCTCTCTTCTATCTTTTGCGATGTCTCTTCCTTCCTCTTTGCCTTTCCTTCTTTCCAGATGCGAAGGCTATAGGGACCTCGGTGATTGCAGGGGGAGGAGACGGTAAGAAAATACATTCGGAACCCGAGCGGCGAGCAGGAGCAGAAGAAAGTTACGACTGCGCGGGAGCTGAGGACCCCGTTTTCGAGTAGAACTAGAAGAGCGGTGGTGGCGACCAGGAGCCCTGGCAGCAGCAGCCTGAGGAGTCGGCCCGGGACTCCTCCGCGGACGATCTGCAGCCCCAAGATCAGCAGCATCTCTTTGGCACCGGTGGGTTCAGCGGGTTGCACTTGAAGTAGCTAGACAGCATTTTCCGACGCTCTCACTATCCCGACGCGTTCGCTGGGTAAGCAGCTTGCTCTGGACTTGCCCAGTTCCCAGGACACTAGGGCTCTTCCCGGGACGCCTTTGGCTCTGCCCCAATCTCCTTCCCTCCCCTCCAGAGTCAAAAGCTGTGTCGGGGGTCCAAGCCCACTTGACTTGGCCTGCTCTTGAGCTGTGGGGTGGGGCCTTCTGGGCATTAAGGTATTTTTCCCACAATATAGAAACGAATCAAGCCAGGAAACTTTACTCAGATTCCTGTTTTTGTAAATGTTTTATTGTAATGGTGATTGACATCGAGATGAGGAGAGTGAGTCATACAGGGTTGGATCTTGCCTTTATTGAACATTTGAACGTTTTGGTTCTTGTGGATATTTTTTTCATTCGACTTGATTTTTAAAATAATGACTTCAAAATTAATTATATTCTGGCTGGTTCAGTGGTTCACGCCTGTAATTCCAGCACCTTGGGAGCCTGAGGCAGGAGGATCACTTGAATCCTGGCAGTCTAGACCAGCCTGAGCAATATAGTGACACTCCATTGCTGCAGAAAATTTTTAAAAATTAGACAGATCTGGTGGCACACACCTGTAGTCCCAGCTACTCCTGAAATACCCTAGCTTGAGCTTGGCTATAATGTATTCATTTTAAACAATCCTGCCAACTCCATTTTGCCCACCCTGAGTTACGTAGGGCATTCTGTTCCGAAAGCTTGTGGACTGAGACACCTGGCATCTTTTTAACCAATTTTCTGAGAAACAGGGCCCACCGGCCTGTACATCCTGTGTCTGTAACTCTGTAACTGCAACTCCACATCCTGAGTAAAAAAACTATTTTAAGTAGAACTTTTTGTTAGGCCCCCCTTCTCCCCAAACCTGTTCCTTCTGCTTCTGCAATAATTTGCTTATTGCCCCCTGACCCTAAACTGGTATAAAAATGTGGACCGCCCTTTGTTCTTGTCCGAGAGGTTTGAGCACTAGCTGACTCTCAGACACCGGCATAAAGGTGGACTCTCAACAAACTCAGTGCTTGGTGCTTCTGTTTAAACTCGCTCGGGTATAACACTCCGAAGGATCGCTTGAGCCCAGGTGTTCGTGAGTACACTGAACCTTGATCGCGACAACTCCGTCCAGCCCCGACAAAAGAGCTAGACTCTGTCTCTAAAATGAGAGAGAGAGAGAGAGAGAGAGAGATCGAGATCTTGACTCTTGAGTGTCTTAGCGCTCTTTTAAATTCTGCACACCAAGGACAGTCATCCCCAAGGCAATCCAGGAGCTAGGCATCACAGGAAAATATGTGGGAGAGGTTGGGAGGATAGACATTTTCAAAAAAGTATGAAATGTTCACAGGTGTATTTCATTTCATCCACAAGTCTGAAATAGTTCAAATACTGAACTTTTGTGGTTTTCTCCTGCAGAAAGGAACTTGCAGTATCATGGATGTGAGTTATGTTAGGACTGAGTCTGACTTAGAAGTATGCAAATTAATGCACCAAAGTGGTAGGATGTGAGAAGGTTCAACTGTATTTGAAATATTTAAACCAGGCTAAGTTCTTAGATCAATGAGTGCTTGCATAAATATTCAGCCATTGAGGTAACAGAATAAGTCACACACAGATAGAACACTATCTGAGTGATTAATGTATATTTAGTTTCACAGAGACTGATGGGAAGGAGAGAGCTTAAAAGTCCAAGTGCCTGGTGGTCCTGCTGTGGTTTTAAAGTGTCTGATGAAGCCATGTAGAAAGTGGCAGCCCTAAATTTTAATTTTCTGGAATACTTCGATGTGTCAGTCTGAAAACACTGCTAATATACTCACATTACAATAGGGGTGAGGTGAAACATATTTGCACACTGAAAATTTGTGTAAAAAATTGGAACAGAGACGAACAATTTTGAATAAGGTTCCACTCACCTAAGGGTGAAAAGGTTGAAGAATTGCTACACTCAAATATATACCTTGAAGATATGGCACAAATTGAACTTTATGAGGGAATATTCTCTTGAGGAATTTGTGACAACTAAGGAATGTTTTTGGTAGGACCGTCTAAAAAGGTGCGTTTATGAAATTTGTTTGGTGGGAGGGGGGCATGCTCAATTTAGACCAAATTCTTACCTGTGCTAATTTGAAATACTTTTTCACTTTCTCAGGCAGTGACGATTAGTTTGTAGGTCATGGAATCTAAAGATTACTAACATGAGTTAAGTTTTATTAAGAGAATTTTCCAAAACAAAACAAAATCCAGGATGAAGTCAGGAGCCTCGCTCTGCAGTTTGTGTGAGTGCCGTGTTGGAAAGGAGCTGCAAACCTGCTTCAGGTGACTTTTAGTGAATTTAGACCTAGTTTGCCCAATTTTCCATGCCTGGCTAATTTTTGTATTTTTAGTAGAGATGAGGTTTCACCATGTTGGCAAGGATGGTCTCGAACTCCTGACATTGTGATCTGCCCGCCTTGGCCTCCCGAAGTGCTGGGATTACAAGCATGAGCCACCACACCTGGCCCAGGCCCTCTTTTTAAAAAAGCATTAAGTTCTTCTTCATATAGACTTTGCTTTTTGAGCAATCTTTAGCAATACAAGGGTTCTCATTTGCTATTAAAAGGGCTTAACTGTTAGCACCAAGGTTACACTATGGAGTGATTGCTAAGATAAGTGCCATGGTTCCATCAGAATTTTCTCCTGCAGGGGTTAAATCAAAGTCCAGTTTCACAACATTTGTGTGTTCCCAGTGTAAAGCAAGGCTCTGTTTTCTTAGGAAAGCTGCATTTTTTTCTGTGTTGTCCACTATTTCACTCTGGGACCTTCACAGTTGTGGATATGAAAAGTCAGCAAAGCAGTTGCATGTAATGTGGGACTTCTGCACAAAGAGGAGTTATTACTACCCAGAGGCCCCAGCACCTGGCGGGAGTGGGGAACATCTAGGAATGCACCTGTGCATGCCCACTGCCATCCTCGCCAGATAATTCTGAAACCAACATTTCTTATTTCCCAATATGGGCACCTGTTCTTTTTAAACATCAGCTTCCTCAATGTTTTAAGTACCCTCAAAACAGAACTGCAGGATCTATAAAGATAAAAGCCACAGGATACCATCAGACTGAGTTCTGACCTCTTCTAACCTGTGTCCACAGTTGAGCACATGGCTTTGCCATATTGAGATTGAAAGCTGGAAAACTACTCCCCACAAATCCTGCAATTAACACCAACATTCAATCTGACACACACTAACAGAACTTTTTTTTCATGCTCATGCTGTTGGGAAAGAATACTGAATATCCTTTCCCAGAATTGATGGGGTCTTCAAGAGACATATATATATATATACTTTTTCTTTCAGACAGGTTCTCCCTCAGTAACCCAGGCTGGAGAGTGCAGTGGTGCAATCAGCTCACTGCAACCTGCACCTCTCAGCCTCAAGGGATGCTCTTGCCTTAGCCTCCCAAGTAGCTAGGACCACAGGCATGTGCCACCATGCTCGGCTGATTTTTGTATTTTTACTGGAGACTGGATTTCACCATGTTGCCCAGGCTCGTCTCAAACTTCCTGGGCTCAAGCAATCCAGCCACTGCGGCGTCCCAAAGTGCCGGGATTACAGGCATGAGTCACCACGCCTGACATATATATATATATATATATATATATATATATATATATATATAGTATTTTTAATGCATTTCTGCTTTTTCCAGGTTCCACAAGAATTAAGACATGTGACGGAGGAAATATTCAAAAACACTGCTATGGATAATAATTTCCACTCTTTCTAAGTTTCAAAAAAGGGAAGTCTTCTAAATATAATCCCACAAAAAGCATGCATTTTAAAATGTACTTCAAATATTTCAGAGGCAAAGATCAAACTCGGCACAGTGCCTCACACATGTAATCCCAGCACTTTGGGAGGCTGAGATGGGAGGATTGCTTGAGTGCATGAGTTCCAGACCAGCCAGGGCAATGTAGTGAGACTTCATCTCTCAAAAATAGATATTTTAAAATATATATTTAAAAAGGCAAAGATCATTAATTATTGTAATGCAAGTTTTAAATTTTTGATTAAAAAATATAACACTGGCTACAAGTAAATAGGTTCATTCAAGATAGATGATCTTTGTAGATGTTAGCTGAAAAGTTATGAACACAATCTCAGGCGGAGTCTAGTAGCTTCAGCATTCTATAGTAATCAAAAAATTTTGGGTTTTGCTTTCTGAAGTTTCTCTCTCTTTTTTTGAGACAAACTGGCTCCTGGCCCAATCTCGGCTCAGTGCAACCTCTGCCTCCTGGGTTCAAGCAATTCTCCTGCCTCAGCCTCCCAAGTAGCTGGAACGACAGGTGCCTGCCACCACACCTAGGTAATTTTTGTATTTTTTAGTAGAAATGGGATTTCACCATGTTGGCCAGGCTGGTCTTGAACTCCTGATCTAAGTGATCTCCCTTGGCCTTGCAAATTGCTGGGATTACAGATGTGAGCCACTGTGCATGGTCTGCTTTTTGAAGTTTCTAGGGTTGTTTCACATCAAAAACATGTCTCCTTCAAGACAGGTATAAAAAAATGACTTTTTGAATAAAGAGAAGGGTTACAATAAACATATACAAATTAGGGGAATAGAGTTTGTTCTGAGTTGTTTTCAAAAGAATAAAAATACATTTGTCTGAATTCTAATCAAAGGGTGTTGTGCTTGCAACTCTGCATGCTCTGAGCACACCTGTGGTTGTGGTGTTTTCCCATGCAGTCATTTGGTGCTGTGGTGACTCCTCTAAGAAACACTGGACTCCTTGAAGTGAAATAGTGTGGCTTAAATAGAACCCTTCACTGGACTTCCTGACTGTTAAGCCCAAGTAGGTCTCGTTCGACTTCCTATAGTCCAGGGCATGGAGTGGAGTTTTAAATACTCTGAAAAGTGGCTGGGCATAATGAATGGCTCATGCCTGTAGTTTCAACACTTTGGGAGGCCGAGGTGGGACAGATCACTTGAGTCCAGGAGTTAGAGACCAGCATGGCCAACATGGTGAAACCTCATCTCTACTAAAAATACAACAATTAGCCCTGCGTAGTGGTGTATGCCTGTAATCCCTGCTATTCAGGAGGCTGAGGCATGAGAATCACTTGAACCCAGGAGGTAGAGATTGCAGTGGCCTGAAATGGCATCAGTGCACCCAGCCTAGGTGACAAGCCATGGGCAGTGGTATGGACCTGTAGACCCAGTTACTCAGGAGGCTGAGGTGGGAGAATCACTCAAGGCCAAGAGTTCAAGGCCAGCCTGGGCAACATAACAAGACCCCTGTCTTAAAAAAAAAAAAAAAAAAAGAAGTGGCCATCCTTTGAAGTCAGTTGCTATAACACAACCCTCTCTACATATCCCTCATTCTAAGAATGCTACATGACATCAGCTTTATTTTGGGATTCCTTGGAAACTTTCCTTTTACTCCAGCCCATTAAGCCAAGGCCGTAGGGTGTCCCAAGGAGAGTGGATCCTTGTCCCTTCATTTTGCAGATTAAGGGTGCAGGCCCAGAGCAGTAGGGTAGCCTCCCAAAGAAAGCACACAGTTCATCCCAGAGAAGACCAGCCATTTAGCGACCATGCCCTCCCTGGGTACTGAATCCTATGGACAGTGCGTACCAACCCAGCTTCAGCTCCGCAGCACTTAACCACCTCCATCCTGCACAAAACTCTCCTTCAAAGGGCTGAAAACTCAAGGATCCCACTCAAGCTGAAGCACTGGGTCATTTTACCTCTAGGAAAAGTACAACCTCTCTTGAAGGTAGTAAGTGTCCTTGTGTCAACACTTCCAGGCCTTGAGAGGTTGATGCAACTTGTACCCTCTTCAGAAAAGGCCAAGTATGCTTCCTCTCCAACAGTCCTCATTTCTCCCAATCTTTTTGCAAAGCAAAATCTGCCAACCGAAAATATAACCCATGAGCAAAAGCCAGTTCTGTGCTTTTTTAGGAAAGCAGTCTAACAGCTTGGAAACTGTTATCATGCAATTAGTATTTGTTTTGAAACTGGTAATTTATCTTTTGCCTCAGTCAGTATCACACTTCACATCCCAGATATCAGCACGGAACTATGGGGCAGGGACCCTGAGTGCAATTGAGGCAGAAGAATAAGATCTGGAGGCAGAGAATCTAAGGCCATTTACACTGACTTCCTAGAACTAAATTAAAAGGAAAACTCTAACTTTCCACGCCTAAGTAAGAAAAGGACAAGTGGCTACTCCCTTTGCAAACCCCCATCTTTTCTGCACTGGCAGATGGGAAATTGAAAGTATCTCTGATTGGCTCTTTTTTTTTGCTCTCTGCAACCAATCAGACTGATTGCAGGCCACCACTTCATTTACATAAGGTGAACACCAAGTGGCCAATGGAAAACTTCCAGGGGGTACTTGGACCAGTGAAGATTCTGTAACTGGGCCCTTCAGCAGCTGCTTGGGTCTGCTTCACCTTGTGGACTGTACTTTCGTTTTCAATACATCTCTGCTTTTGTGGCTTGTTTTATTGCTTTGTTTCTGTGTTTTGTCCAATTCTTTGTTCAAAACCCAGGAACCTGGACACCCTCTTCTGGTAACACAATGGTATAAACAAAATTTAATTATCAACTACACACCAATGGGCTGGGTTCCCCCATACAAAGTGTACATCTTTTTAAAATTATTTTTTGTAGAAACCAGGTCTCAGTTTGTTACCCAGGCTGGTTTCAAACTCCTGGCCTCAAGCAATCCTCCTACCTTAGCCTTCCAAAGTGCTGTAATTACAGGCATGAGCTACCACATCCAGCCAAAGGGTAGATCTTAAAGTGAATGTGTGAATTCCTAACATGTATATGCCAGTATTTTAGATTCTGGGAACACAAAAGATGCCTCATACACATGCTCTGACTTTCACAATCAAAAGACACAGAAAATTGAAGTGGTGACTTTCAGGCATAGGCACCATAACTGATTTGCCTAGACTCATCCCAAGCACAGCACCCAGACAAAATTAGGGCCACTATGAGACGTGCAGATTTGGAGCATGACTTTTTCCTATGCCAGGCCCAAGAATTCTGGATTAAGAAAAAAAAAAAAAATGGAAGCAAGGTAGAAAGCAAGGAAGAATCTCTGTCCATTTCTTTTTTGAACAAGGGGAAAAAAGATGAAACAAAAGATGTTTTAAAATCAGAAGTGTAAAAGGAGGCTGTGGAAAGCTAGGCGAGAAAGAAATCCATGGCAATGACTGGGCCCAGGGCTGATGTTCACTTTTAGGGAGCTGTTTAATAAAGGGGAGCTGTGAATAGGGCATCCTCTGAGAGTTAGCCAGTGCGGCACAAACAGATGGCTCTTAGCTGGGTGCGGTGGCTCACGCCTGTAATCCCAGCACTTTGGGAGACCAAGTCAGGTAGATCACAAGGTCAGGAGATCAAGACCATCCTGGCCAACATGGTGAAACCCCGGCTCTTCTAAAATACAAAAAACTAGCTGGGTGTGGTGAAGCGGCCTGTAGTTCACAGGTACTTAGGAGGCTGAGGCAGGGGAATCACTTGAACCTGGGAGGTGGAGGTTGCAGCGAGCTGAGATCGTGCCACTGCACTCCAGCCTGGGTGACAGAGTGAGACCCTGCCTCAAAAATTAAAAAATTAAATAACACGTTTTGGCTGGGTGACAGAGTGAGACCCTGCCTCAAAAATTAAAAAAATAAATAACACGTTTTGGGGAAAAAAATACAGGCCGGACGTGGTGGCTCACACCTATAATCCCAGCACTTCGGGAAGCCGAGGCTGGTGGATCACTTGAGCCCAGGAGTTCGAGATCAGCCTGGGCAGCAAGGTTGTCTCTCCTCCACCCACCTCAAAAAAAAAAAAAAAAAAAAAAAAAAATTAACCAGGCTTGGTGTTGCAGGCGGGAGGACTGCTTGAGCCCAGGAGGCGGAGGTTTGCAGTGAGCACTGTACTCCATACTGGCCAACAGAGTGAGTCCTAGTCGCAAAACAAAACAAAACAAACAAACAAACAGAAAAACCAAAAACCTCCTTTTGCTGGGGCATATTGGTGGAGACAGGTGGCTAAGGGATAAGTATGCAGTTTTTGTTCTCTAGGCCGGAAACTTAATTGGCGTTTATCAGGCACGAGTCATTAACAAAATTTGCGCCGTTTAAGCAAACAGGGCAATATGGGGCTTAGACATCATAGCTCATCCCCAGTCACAAAAAACCCTCCTTATTTGCTTGGTATTGGAAAGAAAAAGAAAATTTACATTCATACTTTCGTTTTAGTTTTTGTTTGAGATGGAGTCTCACTCGGTCGCCCAGGCTGGAGTGCAATGGTGTGATCTCGGCTCACTGCAACCTCCGCCTCCCGGGTTCAAGAGATTCTCCGGCCTCAGCCTTCCAAGTACCTTGGATTACAGGCATGCGCCACCACGCCCGGCTAATTTTTTGTATTTTTAGTAGAGGCGGGGTTTCACCATGTTGGTCAGGCTAGTCTCGAACTCCTGACCTTGTGATCTGCCTACCTCGGCCTCCCAAAGTGCTGGGATTATAGGCATGAGCCACCACGCGTGGACACATTCATACTTTCATACATCACACACACACACACACACACACACACACACAATTTATATATAATTACACACAGAAAGCACATGAAACACAAGCAGAATTAACTGTTGTTCATACAACCCCTCATTGAAATGTATACTGTATACGGTGTTTGAAATAATATACTCGGCTGGGCACGGTGGCTCACGCCTGTAATCCCAGCACTTTGGGAGGCCGAGGCGGGCGGATCAGGAGGTCAGGAGTTCGAGACCATCCTGGCCAATATGGTGAAACCCCGTCTCTACTAAAAATACAAAAAATTAGCCGGGCATGGTGGCGCGTGCCTGTAATCTCAGCTACTCGGGAGGCTGAGGCAGGAGAAACGCTAGAATGCCAGAGGCGGAGGTTGCAGTAAGCCGAGATTGCGCCATTGCACTCCAGCCTGGGCAACAGAGCGAGACTAGGTCTCAAAAAAACAGAAAAAAGAAAAATAAATATATACTCAATGAAATATACTTCCTTTCAGGTGTTTCAAGTTCAAGGCTGAGATAGGATTTGGTCTTTTTCTTCGACTTGAGGAGCCTCACTCGGAACTGGAAGGATGCATACAATCTAGTTGCCCCACTGGCTTATTTATATCGATACACACATCGCTTCCGGTCGGGGACGCATGCGTAGGTCCGGGGAAGGGTTTTGCAGACGTACCGGGAACTGTTTGCAAGGTTTCCTTAGATTTGGGGGTGTTCCGCAGCGGCGGGTCCCGGGACCCAAGGAAAGAGAGCTCTTCCTAGGCTCGCGAGAGCGCCCCCTTCTCCCACGGCTGCTGGGCTCCACCAGTAGCTATGGCTCCGGTGTCCGGCTCGCGCAGCCCGGATGGGGAGGTCTCAGTTGCGGGAGGAAGACGTCGCAGTTCGTCAAAGAGTCCGAAGCCCAGCAAATCTGCCCGCTCCCCGCGGGGCCGCCGCTCTCGCTCGCACTCTTGCTCTCGCTCCGGGGACCGGAATGGACTTAGCCATCAGCTAGGTGGCCTCAGCCAAGGCTCCCGAAACCAATCCTACCGCTCACGCTCGCGGTCGCGTTCTCGAGAGCGGCCCTCTGCGCCCCGGGGCATCCCCTTCGCTTCTGCCTCCTCGTCAGTCTATTATGGCAGCTACTCGCGCCCCTACGGGAGCGACAAGCCTTGGCCCAGCCTCCTCGACAAGGAGAGGGAGGAGAGCCTGCGGCAGAAGTAAGTGAGACCGCCGCACTTTGTCTTGTACTAGCCTACGTGCCTTTGGAGTCCGATCTATCTTTCATTCCGCTTCTGACTATTCGCATTTCGCTCACTCTGCTTGCCTTGCGCCCGTTTTCATTCCTTTCTTTAATCCACCCACGACAACCCTTTATTCGTCCTTTTCTTCCGTTACATTTTCCCTTACCCGCGGGCCCTTTCATATGGTACCCTCTTCTCCTGCTACCCCCTTCCGCCTCCTGTCTTGTTAGCAGATAATGCTGACAGCCTCAGACCTACCAAAATTGTAGCCTTTCCTTGGTTGTGTCATTATCATTCGTGAACATATTTGTATTCCCCACTAGACTGAGCTCATGGAGGAGCCTGTGATCAGAGGAGAGTTCTGATCACAGAACTCTACGTGCCTAGTACTTAATAGGTGCTCAACCATGGCTCGTTCAATGAAGGAACTGACAGGTCTGAGATAATAGGATATATATGTAGAAGTGTTTTGTGGGGAATTAGGAAGGGATGAAATCAAGGGTTTAAGTTGGATAGGAAATAAACCTTCCCCTCAGACAAGACGATTAGATGCCTGTAGGAAAAGTGATCTGATAAGCTATAGATAACCCTACCTTGAGAAGTCTTGTTAAGTGGTCTCAATCTTGACCACAAAAAGTGATGCTAGGATGAGACTAGACTTCTAATGAAAGTGAATGTTGGAATGGAAGAATGCATAGTTTGGGGGTTGTTTTGTTTTGTTTTTGAGACAGGGTCTAGCTCTGTTGCCCAGTCTGGAGTGCTGTGGTGCGATCTTAGCTCACTGGAGCTTCAACCTCTTGGGCTCCTATAGTCCTATAACTGGGACTATAGGTGTGCACCACCACGCCTGGCTTATTTTTGTATTTTTTGGTAGAGACAGGGTTTCACCCTGTTGCCCAGGCTGATACCAAATTCCTGGGGTCAAGTGATCCTCCTCCCTTGGCCTCCCAAATTGCTGGGATTACAGGTGTGACCACATGCCTGGCCAAGCCTGTCCTTTTCATTACTATACTTCATTACCTCCTACTGCCGGAAGAAAAAGAATCAAGACTTATCCCACCTGTTGGAACTTTAACCTGCCCCTCAATGCCTGTAATATTTCTAATTTTCTCATTTTTAAGTGTGTAAGTGCATATAAATAATTTAGTACAGTGCCTGATACATAATTTAACAGTTAGAAAACATAAGATATTAAGACTTACACAGCAATAATTATGAACCTTTTCTTTTCTCCTTAAAACTATGCATTTTTGGTTGGGCGCAGAGGTTCATGCCTGTAATCCCAACACTTTAGGAGGCCAAAGCAGGGGGATCACTTGAATCTAGGAGTTCAAGACCAGCCTGGGCAATATAGGGACACCTGGACTCTACAAAGAAATTTTTGTTAATTAGCTGGGCATGGTGGCACATGCTTGTCGTTCCAGCTACTGGGGAGGCTGAAGTGGGAGATTGCTTGAGCTGGAGAGGTCAGCCATGATCTTACCACTGCACTCCAGCTTGGGCGACAGGGAGAGCCTGTTTCAAAAAAAAAAAAAAAAAAGAAAGAAAGAAAAGGAAGAAAGAAAGAAAGGAAAAGGACAAGCTCCAGAATCAGACTGAGTATGAAGCCCTTATTTGCCACTTAATAGCTATGTGACCTTGGCCAAGTTACTTAACCTCTCTGAGCTCCATTTCTTCATCATTAAAAAGGGGATAAAATAAGTACTAAGGATTTGGGGATTATAATAATTAGGTGCCTGGAACATAATAACTATTGCATTAGTGTTAGCTATTAATGTTTCATGCATGGGAGTAAAAACAGTAAAAACAGTCCTGAGTCAGGTTGGAGACTTATCTCTCCAAAGTAAATTTTTCAGAAAAGTATCCACAGGCTGTGTCAATCAAAAAGTAAATGGTTTCTTCCTGGAGAATCCTTGCCAAAAGATGTCAGAACTGCTTGGATGAAACTTGCATATGTACATTTAGAAAATAAATAATTTATCTTTTTTTTTTTTTTTTTTTTTTGAGATGGAGTCTCACTCTGTCTCCCAGGCTGGAATGCAGTAGTGTGATCTCGGCTCATCACAACCTCCGCCTCCTGGGTTCAAGTGATTCTCCTGCCTCAGCCTCCTGAACAGCTGGGATTACAGGCATGTGCCACCACACCCAGCTAAATTTTGTATTTTTAGTAGAGATAGGGTTTTGCTATGTTGACTAGGCTGGTCTCGAACTCCTGACCTCAGGTGGTCTGCCTACCTCAGCCTCCCAAAGTGCTGGGATTACAGGCATGAGCCACCTCGCCTGGCCAATAATTTATCTTAATAATACAGATGAAACCAGGGAGCAACAGGTATGACAACAGGACTTCCTGCAGTTAACAGTCTGGTAGACACCTTCCTCCCCCGAGATCCATAAATTCCAAGTATGGCTATAAGTATGTCACCTTTTAGATTGTCTGTTACTTCAGGCAAGAAACCCTCTCAATCTTACTCTGCATAGATATACCTTTCCCCTGATTAAGGAAGCAAAAACAATTTATTCAAACACTCATTACAATTATATTTATTTTGTAAGGATTTTAAAAAAACAAATGGAGTCGGCAGGCGAGGTGGCTCACACTCACCTGTAATCCCAGCACTTTGGGAGGCTGAGGCGGGCGGATCACCTGAGGTCAGGAGTTCAAGACCAGCCTGGCCAACATAGTGAAACCTTGTCTCTACTAAAAATGCAGAAATTAGCTGGGCATGGTGACCGGTGCCTTTAATCCCAGCTACTCAGGAGGCTGAGGCAGGAGAATCACCTGAAACTGGGGGGTAGAGGTTGCAGTGAGCCAAGATTGTGCCATTGCACTCTAGCCTGGGCAACAAGGGCGAAAACTCTGTCTTAAAAAAAAAAAAAAAAAAAAAGGTATCAAAAGCAGCTAAACTTTGAGGGAATTAGCCTTAGTCTTTGTTTTGTTTTGTTTTTAGTTTATGAGTAATAGCAAACATTAAAACAAGAAACCACAGGCATAAAACAAAAGAAATAAAGCTTAGTGTCCTTTAGAGAATAGATAGAAAATGCTCTCCTTTTGCAAAAAGGAACCAAGAGAGAACAAACCTTGTATCTCATTGAGTATAGTTCTTTTGTTGTTGTTTTTTGGGGTGGTTTTTTTTGTTTGTTTGTTTGTTTGTTTGTTGACAGAGTTTTGCTGTGTCACACAGGCTGGAGTGCAGTGGCATGATCTTGGCTCACTGCAACCTCCACCTCTTGGGTTCAAGTGATTCTCTAGCCTCAGCTTCCTGAATAGCTGGGACTACAGGTGCATTGTCACCACGTCCAGCTAATTTTTGTATTTTTTTAGTAGAGACAGGATTTCACCCTGTTGGCCAGGCTGGTCTCAAACTCTTAACCTCAAGTGACCCACCAACCTTGGCTTCCCAAAGTGCTGAAATTACAGGCATGAGCCACCGTGCCTGGCCCTGAGTATAGTTTTTGTTAAATAAAACTTTTTGACTAGGTGCAGTGGCTCATGCCTGTAATCCCAATGCTTTGGGAGGCTGAAGCAGAAGGATTGCTTGAAGCCAGGAGTTCGAGACTAGCCGGGGCAACAAAGCAAGACCTCATCTCTACAAAAAATAAAAAACTTTTTTTTTCCAGCTGGGTATGGTGGCTCACGCCTATAATCCCAGTACTTTGGGAGGCCGAGGTGGGTGGATCATGAGGTCAAGAGTTTGAGACCAGCCTGGTCAACATGGTAAAACCCCGTCTCTACTAAGAATACAAAAATTAGACAGGTATGGTGGCACGTGCCTGTAATCCCAGCTACTCAGGAGGCTGAGGTTGGAGAATCCTGAACCCGGGAGGTGGAGGTTGCAGTGAGCCAAGATCGAACCACTGCACTCCAGTCTGGGCAACAGAGCAAGATTCCATCTTGGGAAGAAAAAAGAAAAGCTGTTCTTTCATTTTCAGAACTTCAGTTGTTTTCTACGCCTAATGCATCATTTGTATTTTCATTAATTCCTTGGTTTCTGAAAAATGAGAGTTGGACCACATCAAAGGAGACTTCTCTTCACCTTTCATAAGTCTGTAAACAAATGAAGTTATTTCCAAATGTGAAACTATTTCTGTCACATATTACAGATGATGAAATGAGCAGTTAAGAGCTAAGTCATGCATTCAGCAGAAGGGATGCACTTGACAATCACCCAGACCATCATTTCTATAGTCTGCACCATTTGGTAGTATCATCAGAACATCAGACCTTAAGTGATGAGTTTTTTATTTAAACCAAGTTTTTATTCATGTTCAAAATGTAAAGGGGAAAAAGGCTTAACTAGACTCCTATTGAATTGAATTATATGTTTAGGAAACAACTCAGCCATTGAGTTATAATTTACATGTCTTTATCTGCTAGGAGATTAAGTGAGAGAGAGAGAATTGGAGAATTGGGAGCTCCTGAAGTATGGGGACTTTCTCCAAAGAATCCTGAACCAGAGTAAGTGATTTAAAAATATCTTTTTAAAATGTTATAACATGTGTTTAAATTCTGAGTATATTGTCAAAATGTTTAAGTGAAGAACTTTAAATATATCTCATATTTTTCTTCTTTTTTGCGGTTTATGTTCTTCTACCCCTTAAGTTTTAAAAACAGAACATATGTAAAGATTAAAACATGTTGCTAGTAGATTTTAACATAATCTAAAATAATTCAGGGTGCATGAATTTCCCATTAATAGAAAGGTTCATTGTTAAATAATACACCTATTATTTTAAATTGTTTTTTTCTCAACTAAGTAGCAGATTGCATGTCAGATGTTAGCCTTATAAAGAGATTTTTTTTTTAATTTGAGAGGGAATCTCACTCTGTTGCCCAGGCTGGAGTACAATGGCGCAGTCTTGGCTCACTGCAACCTCCGCCTCCGAGGTTCAAGTGATTCTCCTGCCTCAGCCTCTTGAGTAACTGTGATTACAGGCGCCTGCCACCATGCCAGCCAATTTTTGTATTTTTAGTAGAGACGGGGTTTCACCATGTTGGCCAGGCTGGTCTCGAACTCCTGACCTCGTGATCCACTCGCCTTGGGCTCCGAAAGCGCTGGGATTACAGGTGTGAGCCGTCACACCCGGCCTACAAAGAAACTTTTTAAAATGAATATACCAGTATGGTTTTTTTTAGTTAATATTCCTATATCTAATGCTATCTGCAGGCTTCATGCTTTTTCTTTTTTCTTATTTTTTTTCTCTGATGTTACTCATTAAGTTTCTTCTTCCCTCTCCTCTATTTCTGTGCCAACTTTAGGTTGAGACAATGTGCTTCACAGGTAAACCTGTAATTTATGACGGGATAATAAAGCATTACTATGTGAAACTTGTTCTTTTTTTAATTTTTATTTATTTATTTTTTTTTTGAGACAGAGTCTTGCTCTGTCTCTAGGCTGGAGTATGGTGGCGCAATCTCGGCTCACTGCAACCTCCGCCTCCCGGGTTCAGGCAGTTGTCCTGCCTCAGCCTCCCTAGTAGCTGGGACTACAGGCATGCACCACCACACACAGCTAATTTTTGTATTTTTAGTAGAGATGGGATTTCATCATGTTGGCCAGGCTGGTCTCGGACTCCTGACTTTGTGATCCGCCCACCTCAGCCTCCCAAAGTGCTGAGATTACAGGCGTGAGTCCATGCCCGTCCTGAAACCTGTTCTTACAGATACATTTAGAAAATGCTTAAAGAGGCCAGGTGCAGTGGCTCATGCATGTAATTCTAGCACTTTGGGAGGCCAAGGCAGGTGGATTCCTTGAGCCCAGGAGTTCAAGACCAGCCTGGGCAACATAGCGAGACCCCCGTCTCTGTTTAAAAGAAGAAATGAAAATGCTTGAAGAACCTGAATGCATTGAATTGGAGTTGGAAAATAATTTTCTAGACAATATTTAAATTACTGCAAGTGTGATCTTCAGAGGAAAAGATTATATGATGTGGAAACTCCTTTTCTAAACTATTGTAGAGTTTGAATAATACTCATTTTTACAATTCTCTGCAGCAAATTAAAATCTCTTTAGACTGTAGTTTGTTAGGTTCTTGCTCTGAGGAGACAGAACAGTTGCTGCTTTACCATTTGTTTTTACATGCTTAGAATACAATTATGAAGTCTTTCTTTAACCTTCTTATATCCAGTTTCTTTAATCTTTACTTATGGCTCTTGTTTCTCTACTTTTTCCCTGTGGTTTCTTCTGAAAATCTAAATCCTCCATGCTGCTTGGTTTAAATAGCACTCTGTAAACTCTAAAGTGTTATACAAATGATAAGTTATTTTATTGTTACAAAGGCGGTAGACCCTTGAACTCCATGTTTACGAAAGTAGTCCAGTGCTTGCTTTGTTGTTGTTGTTTTGGTTTTTTTGATTCCCAAGTTCCGCCTCAGGATCTCCAATGCTTGATTTTAATGGTTCTTGGACAATCAGTGCTGTTACTGAAAAATTTGGGGTTCATATTTTTACACTCCATGGTCCATATCTCATCACTTTCCTAATTCTTATAACCATTTTATTTAAATTCAGTTCTGATGAACATACACCAGTAGAGGATGAAGAGCCAAAGAAAAGCACTACTTCAGCTTCTACTTCAGAAGGTATTTAAAAGAAAAAAAAAGAAAGAAAAAACCCAGAGGGTATTTTTAAAATACAGAGCTATTTTATTGAGCGGTTTAAAAAAAATCCAGATTTTTGGGGGTTTTGTTTGTTTTTTGAGATGGAGTCTTGCTTTGTCGCCCAGGCTGGAGTACGGTGGTGCGTTCTTGGCTCACTACAACCTCTGCCTCCCAGGTTCAAGCGATTCTCCTGCCTCACAGCCTCCTGAGTAGCTGGGATTACAGGCACAAGCCACGCCCAGCTAATTTTTGTGTTTTTAGTAGAGATGGGGTTCACCGTGTTGGTCAGGCTGGTCTTGAACTCCTGACCTCATGATCCACCCACCTCGGCCTCCCAAAGTGCTAGGATTACAGGTGTGAGCCACTGCGCCCCGCCTAAAAAATCAGTCTGTAAATAGTTGAACATTAGACTTTGCTTTTACTCAAATTGCCCATCATCTTTTTCTTTTGATGTTCAGAAATAATTTTTTAGAATATAATTTTTTATTTGTATTTTCTTAGAAGAAAGAAAGAAAAAGAAGAAGCCTAGCCATTCAAAAGAAAGGTCCAAGAAAAGGAGAAAGAAAAAATCATCAAAAAGAAAACACAGGAAGTATTCTGAAGATAGCGACAGTGACTCTGATTCTGAAACAGACTCCAGTGGTAAGAAAGCCAACAGCGTTCTTCAAGCCTTGCTTCAAAACTACTTTTACTTCTTAAAACATATTTTAGAAGAAGGTTCCTGGAAACAATAATATTGAAGAGTTTTTGAATGCTTGCTAACCTTGTGCCAGGTACCCTGATAAGTGCTTTATATTCATTATTGCCATTTAATCCATACGGTAGCTTTAAGGTACATCTTATAGATGAGGAAGTGGAGGCAGAGCAGGTTATAAGTACTGTCCTCAAGGTCACACAGTTGGGATTCAAACCTAAGCGATCTGACCCCAGATTGGATGTGCATAGTTGTGCAAGGCATATGCCACCAGACCAAGTCAGGGGGTTGGACTATACCAAAGTAAGCCTTACAGGGCTGCATCAGTGGAAGGGCTCTTTTATGTAATTCTCATGCCCAATGAGCACCTCTGTATACTTTTCAAAAAGATATGCCATAAAGTGCCCCCTTCATGCTGGCTGCTGATTTGTGGAAGGCACCCTATCTGGGATAGTGCATCACCAATAGTCTCCTTTTTGTACTCTCCTGGCCGATGATTGACCAGAAGGTGCCTCCTCAGGGGTTAGCATTACACAAAGGTTCACCTTCCTCTGATATCAACCGAGTTTCCTGGCCCTCCCTATCACTTCTCTTCCTCAGTTCTGGAAGACAGAACTTCCAAATATTTCTGTATGCATCCCTTAAAAAGAGACATTTTTATACTTAACTACAGCACTGCCTCACACAATGAAATTAGTAATAGTACCCTATGTCACCAAATACCTACTTAAAATCCTTCAATAGCAATCCATAGCCTTCAGGATAAAAGTTCAGACCCTGACTCACCTCTCTCTCTAATCACATATACCCTGTTACACTCTTGCACCATCCTGTGTAATCTTAAAACTACTTTCTGTCCCCTTAGTAGTCCCTGTTTTTTCTCTTAATTGTTACTTGGTAGAGAGGCCCTCTGCCTACAATGCCAGTCCCTTCCTCCATCCAGCTTCATTTACTCATTTCACCAATGGGCATGCAGTAGTACTTTTGTAATCAAAGAACTACTTTAAGAGTCACCTTTCCTGGTCAACCATTCCTCAACCTCCCTCCCCAAATCAGTCTGATTTTAAGACTCCTCTGTGTGTCTGGGCTCCCCAAGCTTCCCTCTATCACTTCAGTCTGTATTGATCTCTTTACCTATCTGTCTCCTCCATTAGACTGAGCTCCTGGAAAGCAGTCTATCTCCCACCTCCAACACACACATAGTTTTCTTTCCTTTTTTATCATGAACATATTTAAATATTGAGAAAAGTGAAGAGAATAGTATAATTAATACCATATACTTAACACCTAGATTTGGCAGTTGCTAGTATTTTTACATATTTACTTCAGAATATGGGCTTTTTGCTGAGATATTCAAACTCAATTACAAATATCACACTTCCACCCTAAATATTTCTGTATGCATCCCTTAAAAATAGGCATTTTCCTACTTAACCACAACACTATCTCACACAATAAAATTAATAATAATACCCTATATCACCAAATACCTAGTGACTTTAATTTCTATGTTCATAGTACCTCTTACAGTTCCTGACAAATAGCAATAAACGTTTCAATGAGGTAATTTTGTAATAATAAATGGGACAGCAATAGGATAGTTACCTACTCAAAAGTACTACGGTTTTAGAGTTAAAATTTTTTTTTTCTTTATTGTACTGTGCTTTAATTTGCAGATGAAGACAACAAAAGGAGAGCAAAGAAAGCCAAGAAAAAGGAAAAGAAGAGGAAACACAGATCGTCAGTTTTTTAAGTTTTATTATGGAAAATTTCTTTTTTTTTCTTTTGAGACAGAGTCTTACTCTGTCGCTCAGACTGGCGTGCAGTGGTGTGATCTTGGCTCACAGCAACCTCTGCCTCCCTGGTTCAAGCAATTCTCATGTCTCAGCCTCCCAAGTCGCTGGGATTACAGGCACCCACCACCACGCCTGGCTAATTTTTGTGTTTACTTTAGTAGAGATGGGGTTTCACCACGTTGACCAGGCTGGTTTGGAACTCTTGACCTCAAGGGATCCTCCCCCCTTGGAGTCCCGAAGTGCTGGGATTACCGGCATGAGCCACTGCACCCAGCCAGAAAATTTCAAATGTATATCAAATTACATAAAATAGTATAATGAGCCCTCCTGTACCCATCATGCTATCTAAATATCAGCTGATGGGCAGTATCTACCATCCATCATTTATTTTTGAATCAATCTCAGATATCATTCCATCCATAAGCAGTTCAGTACCTTTCTCTAAAAGATAGATATTCTTTAAAACAAAACAAAAAACTGGCCAGGCACAGTGGTGCATATCTGTAATCCCAGCATTTTAGGAGGCCAGGCAGGAGGATCACTTGAGCCCAGGAGTTCAATACCAGCCTGGGCAACATAGCAAGACCCTGTCTCTATATTTAAAAAAAAAAAAAAAATAGCACAATGCTGTTATCATGCCTAAAACATTTAATAATAATTCCTCAATTCTCAGCAGTTTTTTCTATAGTTTATTCCAATCAGGATCCAAGTGATGTCCATAACTTGCAGTGATTGTATTCTTATGGTATCGTTTGGCATGTTCTCTGTCCTCTGTATTTCCAGTAGATTGCTAGGTCTAGAGGCCTGACAAGGTTCAGATTTGAGTTTCCATAAGTGGTGCTGTGAAGGAAGGTGGTACTATCAGGAGGCATATAATGTCTGGTTATCCCTTTTTGTCTTATTAACAGCCATTGATGGTCATTATCTCGATCCATTATTTCATTAGGGGTTGTAAAATGGTGATAGTCTAATCCTGGCTTTATCCTTCATTTATTAGGCAGAATAATTCTGGAAGAGAAACTTACCCTCATCAACTACTTAAATACCCTGAAATATGGTTTATATAGTAAGAGCAGGATAATTTTGTTTTGTGACTTTTCACATAATGAATTGGATTTGTTTAAAGTATCATTATGAACCCACGGATTTAAACATATTTGACATATTTTAATTCTTTACACATAAAATTATTTGTAATGCTCAAATTGTTGAGACTTTTTAGGCTGTTTTATTTCTGCTTTCTACAACATGAGAACTGTATTTCCTTGTTCCCTTTAGTGATTTTTTTTCTTTTTTTTTTTGAGACATTGTCTCACCCTGCCACCTAGGCTGGAGTGCAGTGGCAGGATCACAGCTCACTACAACTTGGACCTTGCAGGATCAAGCCATCCTCCCACCTCTGCTCCCACTTCCCCCATACCTGGGACTATCGGCGTGTGCCACCACACCTGGCTGATTTTTGTATTTTTTGTAGAGACAGGATTTCGTCATGTTGCTCAGGCTAGTTTCCAATTCCTGGGCTCAAGTGACCCACTCGCCTCAGCCACCCAAAGTGCTGGGATTACAGGGGTGAAACACCTTACCCAGTCTCCTTTAGTGATAATTTTTTTTGTTGCCCTTTTTAAGATGGAGTCTCGCTCTGTCGCCAGGCTGGAATGCAGTGGTGCAATCTTGGCTCACTGCAACCTCCGCCTCCCAGGTTCAAGTGATTCTTCTGACTCAGCCTCCTGAGTAGCAGGGACTACAGGTGCCCACCACCATGCCCAGCTAATTTTTGTATTTTTAGTAGAGATGGGGTTTTACCATGTTGGCCAGGATGGTCTAGATCTCTTGACCTTGTGATCTACCTACCTCAGCCTCCCAAAGTGCTGGGATTACAGGTGTGAGCCACTGCGCACAGCCTAGTAATAATTTTTATAGCAAAAAATGATTTAGTTAAATAAGTTAGAATTTTAGAAACAAATTGTGTAGAGACAATGTCTCACTCTGTTGCCTAGGTTAGTGAAATAAGTTAGAATTTTAGAAACAAAATTGTGTAGAGACAGTGTCTCACTCTGTTGCCCAGGCTGGAGTGCAGTGGGCCAATCATAGCTTATTGCAGTCTCAAACTCCTGGGCTCAAGTGATTCTCCCACCTCAGCCTCCTGAGTAGATTGGACTACAGGTGTGTGCTACCACATCCAGCTATTTTTTTTTTTATTTTTGTAGAGACAGGGTCTTACTATGTTTCCCAGGATAAGTTAGAAGATTTTTTTAAGTAAAATTATCTAGCAAGTTTGAATAAGCTGGGAATTCAGATCATTTTATTATCACCTTTCTTTGCCTTGAAAAATTAAGATGTATAGTCACCAATTCAAAATTTAAAAAGAAAAATGAGAAAAATTAAGATGCCCTCTAACATAGGAGGATAAAAGTGAATTTGTATCAAATTATAATCCCTATAGGAAGAAATATAAGAAAAAGAAGTCTAAGAAGAGCAGAAAAGAGTCCAGTGATTCAAGCTCTAAAGAATCCCAAGAAGAGTTTCTGGAGAATCCCTGGAAGGATCGAACAAGTAGGTTCTTCTGGTAGACTTTAATTCAAAACAGATGAAACCTTAAACTAACCAATTAGTCAAAATGTGAATGTGTTTCTTAATATCTTTCATGCAGAGACTGAAGAACCTTCAGATTTAATTGGCCCAGAGGCTCCAAAAACACTCACCTCTCAAGATGATAAACCTTTGAAGTAAGTAACAGTGTATTTATAATATCTAAAGTACCTTCCAAAAAGTCTGGTTCTAACTTATCTTGCCAAGCTTATCTCACTCTATTCCCTTATTTCTACTGCAGGTTCCAGCTGAGCTGGACTACTATATACTCCCTGTGCTTACTGTGCACTTTCCAACTTCTATGCCATGTTCAGCTTGCTTCTTCCTCCAGTATACCTTCCCTTCTTTTCCCTGCCCTCTATTTTCTTCCCTATCCCCAGTTTCTTCCTGTTAAAATCCTTGCTATCTTTCAAAGCCCTTTTCAAAAGGAGATGCATATGCTGATTCCCAATACTTCCCCTCCACAAGTAGGTGTGATTTCTATTTCTCATTAATCTTCACAGAACTTTTTACTCCTTTTTTCTCTTATTTTTTTATCAGCAGAATTTTTTTTTTTTTTTTTTTTTTTTTTTTTTTTTAGATGGAGTCTCACTCTGACACCCAGGCTGGAGTGCAGTGGCGCAATCTTGGCTCACTGCAACCTCCGCCTCCCGGGTTCAAGCAATTCTCCTGCCTCAGCCTCCTGAGTAGCTGGGATGACAGGCACGTGCCACCACACCGACTAATTTTTTTGTATTTTCAATAGAGACAGGGTTTCACAAATTGGTCAGGCTGGTCTCAAACTCCTGACCTTGTAGTCTGCCTGCCTCTGCCTCCCAAAGTGCTGGGATTACAGGCGTGAGCCACCATGCCCTGCCTATAATTTTTTTTTTTTTTTTTTTTTTTTTTTTGAGATGGAGTCTTGCTCTATCTCCCAGGCTGAAAGACAGCAGCATGATCAAGTTTCAGTCTGTCTCCCAGGCTGGAGTGCAGTGGCATGACCTTGGCTCACTGCAGCCTTCACCTCCCAGGTTCAAGTGATTCTCCTGCCTCAGCCTCCCGAGTAGCCAGGATTACAGATGCCCACCACCACACCTGGCTAATTTTTGTATTTTTAGTAGAGATAGGGTTTCGCCATGTTGACCAGACTGGTCTCAAACTCCTGACCTCAAGTGATGCACCTGCCTCACTATGTTTCCCAGGATAAGTTAGAAGTAATCCCAAAGTTCTGGGATTACAGGCATCAGCCATGACGCCTGGCCTATTTTGGATTTTCTTTTTTTCTTTTTTCTTTCTTTTTTTTTTTTTTGAGACAAAGTCTTGCTCTGTAGCCCAGGCTGGAGTGCAGTGGCACAAACTTGGCTCACTGCAACCTCTGCCTCCCATATTAAAGTGATTCTGCTGCCTCAGCCTTCTGAGTAGCTGGGATTACAGGCATCCGCTGCCATGCCCGACTAATTTTGTATTTTTCGTAGAGATGGGGTTTCACCATGTTGGCCATGCTGGTCTCAAACTCCTGACCTCAAATCATCCGCCTGCCTCCGCCTCCCAAAGTGCTGGGATTACAGGCGTGAGCCACTGTGCCTGGTATACTTTGGATTTTTTTAAGGGAAAAAGGGAAAGGGAATCAGCTGGAGGCGGAACCAGTAATGGCAATGCCTGTAGGGATAAATTAGTCCATAATTGTAAACCATGAATCTATACTCACATCAGTTCTTTTCTTTCAAAATATCTCTGCATTTCTGGATTAGTTGTATAGGTCATAGTGCACTGCAATGTTTAATACTCTAATTAGGACAAAGTAATTCACACTGAGCTTCCTAGCACTCTACTGCTGAGCACTGTTATTCCTACTCTTGTCTGAGAGAAAATGTGGGGTTTGTGTTCTCTTTAAATTATGAGCTTTTAATATTAAAATGATTTAATGGACCTTTCCTGAATTCTGAATTACTTTGTAGCTATGGCCATGCCCTGTTACCTGGTGAAGGTGCAGCTATGGCTGAATATGTAAAAGCTGGAAAACGTATCCCACGAAGAGGTGAAATTGGCTTGACAAGTGAAGAAATTGCATCATTTGAATGCTCAGGTTATGTAATGAGCGGTAGCAGGTATGTTCTTGGCATTAAGCCCAGTTTCCATGATTAGATCTTTTTCTTCTTTTTTACTACCAGAATTATATTTTGGTAATTGATTTTTATTAAGTGACTGTTTCTTATGAAAAGTAGAGTATAAATATTGGTTTGATATTAGTTTTGTTGGTATAACATGGTTTTCTGAAATTCCAAGTATATATGCAACTCAGCCTCAAACTCAGCTATAGCTCTGACTTCAAAGAATCAATCTTGGCCGGGCGTGGTGGCTCATGCCTGTAATCCAAGCACTTTGGAGGCTAAGGTGGGCGGATCACTTGAGGTTGGGAGTTCAAGACCAGCCTGACCAATATAGTGAAACTCCGTCTTTAATTAAAAAAAAAGAAAAAAGAAAAAAAAAAGAACCAGTGTCCTTTCCTAGTTGGTATTTAGGTACAAATATTTTATCCACTGGAGGATGTACTTAAATTCAGCTATTTATCACTGCCCCATGAGGAATGTGGCAATTAGAAAAATATTTTCACTAGACAGTATTTCCTAGACAGTGTTTCCTAGTTACAAGTTTGTCTCCAGTTATTTATGGACCCAGATTTCTGAGACATAATAACAGACAAAGATGATAAAAAACATTGGTCAGCTGAGAACATGTTCTGGCTAATAAATAAATAAATAAATCTTTAAAAGACATTGGATTCAGCATGAGAAAAAGAATATAAAATTAGAAAAGCAAAAAGTACCAGGAAGAACCAGGAGAATGAGCTAATAGGGTGGCAGTACTTAGATCAAATTGAATTTTGGATTCTTTAAAACTTGATAAACTTTTTAAATTAGGTAACTATTTTTAAATGACATTGAAGGCAAATATTTGCAGAAATCCTAAAGCAACTCCAGAATCTTGGAATTCTGAGGACCAATATTTGACGCATTGCATTGGAGGACCCACACAGTAAGGCAAGAAAAAGAATTAGAGGTATAAGGGTTGGAAAGGAAGGCTGGGCTTGGTGTCTCATGCCTGTAATCCCAGCACTTTGGGAGGCCAAGGCAGGTGGATCGCTTGAGCCCAGGAGTTGGACTAGCCTGGGCAACATGGCGAATCCCTATCTGTACCAAAAACACAAATATTAGCCAGTTGTGGTGGTACGTGCCTATAATCCCAGATACTTGGGAGGCTGAGGCAGAAGAATTGCTTAACCCAGGAAGCAGAGATTGTAATGAGCCGAGATTGCAACTCTGCATTCCAGCCTGGGTGACAGAGCAAGACTCAGTCTGAAAATAATAATAATAAGGATTGGAAAGGATGATATAACAGTGTCATTTTTGTGAATGATTTGATTGTTTACATAGAAAATCCCAAAGAGGCCGGGCGCGGTGGCTCAAGCCTGTAATCCCAGCACTTTGGGAGGCCGAGGCGGGTGGATCACGAGGTCAAGAGATCGAGACCATCCTGGTCAACATGGTGAAACCCCGTCTCTACTAAAAAAAAAATACAAAAAAAAAAAAATTACCTGGGCATGGTGGCGCGTGCCTGTAATCCCAGCTACTCAGGAGGCTGAGGCAGGAGAATTGCCTGAACCCAGGAGGCGGAGGTTGCGGTGAGCCGAGATCGCGCCATTGCACTCCAGCCTGGGTAACAAGAGTAAAACTCCGTCTCAAAAAAAAAAAAAAAAAAAAAAGAAAATCCCAAAGAATCTTCAGATGAATTATAAATGAGGAGGGTTTAACAAATGCTTGGATATAAGGTTAATACACAAAAATCCATTGCATTTCTACTTACCAGCAACAGACAACTAGGAAATGTAACTAAAGAAGAAGAAAACAACATTTATAACAGTGTCAGAGAATATGAAGGACTTAAGAATAAATCTTAACAAAAGATGCCCATGGCTCTGTAGGGAAAACTATAAAACATTATTAAGAGATTGTATATTCAATACAGTTCCATTAAAAATGAAATGCATTTCTATTTAACAACAGCAGAAAACTAGAAAGTGCCACTAAATAAGAAGAAAACATTTATAGCAGTGTCAGAATATGAAGGACTTAAGAATAAATCTTAACAAGAGATGCCCAAGGTTCTATGGGGGAAAATGTAAAACATTAGTGGTCTGTATATTCAGTGCAGTTCCAATCAAAATCATAACACAGTTTTTCATGAAACTTACTAAGCTGGTTCTAAAATTTGTATGTTAGACTAAAAGGACAAGAAGAGCTAGGTCCCTTCTGAAGAAGAAGAGCAAGAAGGTAAGATTAAAGAAAACTTAAATAACTGGAGCGATAACCAGGTTCATGGATAGGAAGGCAGTATTGTAAAGCTGTCAGTTCTTCCCAAACTGATCTGTATATTCAGTACAGTTCCAATCAAAGTCACAGCACAGTTCTTCATTAAACTTAATAAGCCAGTTCTAAAATTTATTATGTTAGACTGAAAGGACAAGAATAGTCAAGTCACTCCTGCAGAAGAAAAGCAGGAAGGTAAGATTTGCCCTACGAGATAGGAGGACCTATTTTGAAGCTTACAGCGCTTTAGAAAGCATGGGATAACAACTGAATAGTTCAATGGAATAAAAGTCAGGCCAGGCATAGTGGCTTGCACCTGTAATCCCAACACTTTGGGCAGCCGAGGCGGGCGGATCATCTGAGGTAAAGAGTTCAAGACCAGCCTGGCCAACATGATGAAACCCCATCCTTACTAAAAATACAAAAATTATCCAGGCATGGTGGTGGGCACCTATAATCCCAGCTACTTGGGAGGCTAAGGCAGGAGAATCCCTTGAACCCAGCAGATGGAGATTGCAATGAGCCGAGACCTCGTCATTGCACTCTAGCCTGGGTAACAAGAATGCAACTCTGTCTCAAAAAGTATACAAATAAAAATAAAATTTAGAGCCCAAAGACAGCCATACATGTATGGAACTTCAGTGTATGAAAGAGCATGTCGGATCAATGGGGAAAGAAAGAACCATTCATTAAGTGAAATAGGAAAGAAATGGTTATTCATATGGAAAAAGATGAAAGTAGGACCCTATATCACCAAATATCAAAAGCAACGCAGCATCCGTACTCAGAGCCAACAATAAAAAAAAAAATTTTTTTTTAAATCAATGCAGCAGTTGGGCGCGGTGGCTCAGGCCTGTACTCCGAGCACTTTGGGAGGCCAAGGCAGGTGATTCATTTGAGGCCAGGAGTTCAAGACTAGCCTGGCCAACATGGCAAAACCCCATCTCTACTAAAAATATAAAAAGGAGCTGGGTGTGGCGGTGAGACCTGTAATCCCAGCTACTCAGGAGGCTGAGACAGGAGAATCAGTTGAACCTGGGAGGAGGTGGAGGTTGCAATAAATCAAGATTGCACCACTGCATACTCCAGCCTGGGTGACAGAGGGAGACTTGGAAGTTAATCCACTGACCAAAAACTGCTCTTCATTTATAGATTTAGACTTCGTTCTTTTTTTTTTTTTTGAGATGGAGTTTCACTCTTGTCTCCCAGGCTGCAGTACAGTGGCACCATCTCTGCTCACTGCAACTTTTGCCTCCTGGATTCAAGTGATTCTCCTGCCTCAGCCTCCTGAGTAGCTGGGATTACAGGCGCCTGCCACCAAGCCCAGCTAATTTTTGTATTTTTCGTAGAGACGGGTTTTCACCGTGTTGGCCAGGCTAGTCTCGAACTCCTGACATCAGGCGATCTGCCCACCTCAGCCTCCCAAAGTGCCGGGATTACCGGTGTGAGCCACCATGCCCAGCCTAGACTTGATTCTTTTGGTTGTATGGTAAATTAGAACCTTGAAGGAAGTTCCACCTGATTAATAACAACATAAATCTTTTATCTATCCTACTATCAGTTTCATCTCTACTAAAAATATAAAAATTAGCTGGGTCTGCTGGTAGCCACCTATAATCCTAGCTACTCAGGAAGGAGGCTGAGGTGGGGGAATCACTTGAGCTCGGGAAGTGAAGGTTGCAGTAAGCCGAGATCATGCCACCCCACTCCAGCCTGGGAGACAGAGGAAGACTCCGTCTCCCAAAAAAAAAAAAAAAGGGGGACGTGTCAGGCAGCTAAACTATTAATAAGTGATCTTTTGGAAACTTAACCTGTTTCAAAAAATAGTTTTTATTTGTCAGCTCTTAAATAGGCCACTCTGTATTAAGAAAGGATTAATGAGGATATACTATAAAAATAATTACTGAGAAATGAAGCCAAAAATAAAATTCTCTCCAGGCATCGCCGAATGGAGGCTGTGCGACTACGAAAAGAAAACCAGATTTATAGTGCTGATGAGAAGAGAGCCCTTGCATCCTTTAACCAAGAAGAGAGACGAAAGAGAGAGAACAAGATTCTGGCCAGTTTTCGAGAAATGGTTTACAGAAAGACCAAAGGGAAAGATGACAAATAAGGATTTTCTGATTGTCCAGAGACATTTTTAACAACAAAAACGAAAGTCTGGGTTCCACACATGCATACAAAAAGATCGTCATGCTCTGAGAAAGCTTTACATTGCTACTGTGCCTTCTATTTAATTCTTTCAGTCCTTCAGTAAAAAGCTACTTATTGATAGAACTTTAACAAGTTCTTTGGGTTATTTTGGATTGACCATAATAACTTACTGGTTTAAAAATCCAAATTATGAACTGGTTGCAGTGGCTCACGCCTGTTAATCCCAGCACTTTGAGAGGCTGAGGTGGGTGGATCACTTGAGGTCAGGAGTTTAAGACCAGCCTGACCAACATGGTGAAACCCTATCTCTACCAAAAAAATACAAAAATTAGCCAGGCATGGTGGTGGACATCTGTAATCCCAGCTACTTGGGAGGCTAAGGTAGGAGAATGGCTTGAATCCTGGAGATGGAGGTTGCAGTGAGCCGAGATCGTGCCAGGGTGACAAGAGTGAAACTCCATCTAAAAAAAAAAAAAAATCCAAATTATGAGTAAAATTCTGTATTTGAGGAGGTGGCATGGGCAAAAAGTGTTAGTGAGATGAGAAACTTCAGTCTCAGACCATGAGACACTGCTACTATTAGTTATATGTGATGCCTGCCCCACCCCCACCTCTACCCCAACTGAACTTTTGGGAAATTATCCCTCCTCTGTGTTGAATGTGTTATAAATGGACTTCATAGAAACGTATAGGAGTCCACTTTTGTTAACAAAATGAAGGCATTTCTGCGAAAAGCAAATCTGGAATTTGAAAACTGACTTGTACACTACAATATGTGATCTGCCCTGAAAATGATTTTAAGTCCCTACCTCCACTCTAAAACCAACAAACACACCAAAAAGCAAACTAACTCACACACTTGTTGAATTGAAATGTGAACATTATCTTTTTTAAATTCTTAATAAGTTTCTTAAAAATGGTTCTTTCAAATATAACGTCTTGAGAAGTCTACTCTTATGCCCATTTAAGTACTTTGTTTTAACCTGAGCTGATCTGAGTTTGAGGTTCTTCAGGGATAGGATAACATCAAAAAGAATATGAGTCAACTATGGTCAAGAGTTCTGATAAGGAAAAATATAATGAGTCAGTATTTTAGCTTAACTGTTTTCTAAAGATGAAATTAAAACGATATTAAATATTTTTAACTGTGTTTTATGTACTAAGCAGATTCCATTTTAAACATTGTTAAACCTTTCTGTTTTTTTTTTTTTTTTTTTTTGCATCTGTCATCAGTTTAATCCTTAATGTATAGAACCTCCTTACTTTATTAGTTTTTAAGTTGGGAAGAAATGGAAAGTTGGGACTATGATTTCATGATCTTTTTCCTTCATTTATTTTGTTCAGTTTTAATTAGATCAGAAGAGTGAATGGGGGAGGGAACCCTGGAAGTTTTGGCTGTCTTTGTTAAGGTTGGTTTTCTGTTTTTTTGTTTTTTGAGACAAGAGTCTCACTCTGTCGCTCAGGCTAGAGTGCAGTGGTGCAATCTCAGCTCTCTGCAACCCCCGTCTCCTGGGTTCAAGTGATCCTCCCACCTCAGCCTCCCGAGTAGCTGGGATTACAGGCACTCGCCACCACACCTGGCTGATTTTTGTATTTTCAGTGGAGGTCAGGAGTTTAAGACCAGCCTTTTGCCATCTTGGCAAAAGATGGGGTTTTGCCCCAAAAAGATGGGGTTTTGCCATCTTGGCCAGGCTGGTCTCAAACTCCTGACTTCAAGTGATCTGCCTACCTCAGCCTCCCAAAATGCTGGGATTACAGGTGTGAGCTGCCATGACTGGCCATTTTTGTTAAGGTTGTTTGATCTGCATTATTATTACATGCCCATGGTAAATTTAAATTACCTGGGTGATAAGGAAATTCTGATTATACTATTATAAAATGCCCTCTTGCCTTATATTTTTAAGTGGTTGTTTTTCAAAAGTGTTTAAATAAGGCAGTCATATTTCAAAGTATAGAGTAAAAGTTGTATTATTATTATTTTTGAGACAGGGTTTCCATTTGTCACCCAGGCTAGAGTGCAGTGGTGCTATCTTGGCTCATTGCAGCCTCTGTCTCCCCGGCTCAAGTGATCCTCCACCTCAGCCTCCCGAGCAGCTGGGACTACCAGCACACACCACCATGCCTGGCTAATTTTTTTATTTTTAGTAGAGACGGGGTTTCACCTTGTTGCCCAGGCTGGTCTTGAACTCTTGAGCTCAAGCATTCCACCTGCCTCAGCCTCCCAAAGTGCTGGGATTATAGGCATGAGTCACCACACTCAGCCAAAAGTTTTATTATTAAATGGTATTAACAGTCTTAAATACTATTAAATGTATGTTCCAGGAAATGTCTACTTTTAACCTACAACTACTGAACTAAAGAGTCAGCATGTAGCAACATTTTTGACCCCTGAATTTAAAATGATTTCTGTTTATTTATACCTAATCATAGTTGCTGCCTAGCCTAATAAATCTATAATTTCCAAAAGTTAAAAAAGAAACTAGTTCCCAGAGTTTTGAGTCTCAATCCATCTACTTCCCTGTATAATAAAACCTGAATTTGATAATACCCACTTACAAATTTTATTCTTGGCTGGGCATGGTGGCTCACACCTGTAATCCCAGCACTTTGGGAGGCTGAGGTGGGTGGATTACAAGGTCAGGTGTTTGAGACCAGCCTGGCGAACATAGTGAAACCCCATTTCTACTAAAAATACAAAAAATTGGCTGGACATGGTGGCTCACGCTTGTAATCCTAGTACTTTGAGAGGCCGAGGTGGGTGGATCACCTGAGGTCAGGAGTTCAAGACCAGCCTGGCCATCATGGTGAAACCCCATCTTTTAAAAAAAAAAAAAAAAAATTAGCTGCGCATGGTGGCAGGCGCCTATAATCCCAGCTACTCGGGAGGCTGAGGCAGGAGAATTGCTTGAATAATCCCAGCTACTCAGGAGGCTGAGGCAGGAGGCCAAGGTTGCAGTGAGCTAAAATCATGCCACTGCAGTCCAATTCCAGGCGACAGTGCGAGACTCTGTCTCAAAAAAAAAAAAAAAATTTATTCTCTTTTTTTTTTCTTGGTTACGTTCCTAGAGATGGAATGATTATGTTCTCTCATTTTCAGTAGGCAAGGTAGTTTAAATGCAGAAATTTTTGGCCAGGCGCAGTGGCTCACGCCTGTAATCCCAGCACTTTGGGAGGCAGAGGCGGGTGGATCACGAGGTCAAGAGATCAAGACCATCCTGGTCAACATGGTGAAACCCCGTCTCTACTAAAAATACAAAAAATTAGCTGGACATGGTGGCGCGTGCCTGTAATCCCAGCTACTCAGGAGCAGGAGGCTGAGGCAGGAGAATTGCCTGAACCGAGGAGGCGGAGGTTGCGGTGAGCCGAGACCGTGCCATTGCACTCCAGCCTGGGTAACAGAGCGAAACTCCGTCTCAAAAAGAAAAAAAAAAAAAAAGAAATTTTGTGATGTTTTAATATTGTGGTATCAAGAACAGCTTCAATGGCATACTCTTTGGGAAAGAGGCAGGAAGAATAAAAGGGCTAAATGTATTTTATTTTCAGCTCATGAGTGTTGTTACTGCTTCAAATCGTGTTTAGTCACCTGAGCCATAAGTCAGTTGTAGGGCTATTGTATTTTAAATATATTTTTTGTTCTCCAAGGAGACTTACCTAGTTTGCCACCTCCTTGCCCATTTCTCTGATAAGGTTTTCCCTCCTTTTTAATTTATTGTACAAATATAGCAGTAAAAAAAAAGAAAAATTTCAGTACTGTGTCAGTTGTCTTTCATATTTTGTGTTCCTCCTTTCCAGTGCTTTTCTATGTAAATAAATATTCTGATGTACTTGTAAGTCATCACTCAGAGCATAATGTAATTTTGTCTTTGGTGTCTTAAAATTTTGCAGCCAGGCAAGAGAGATTTACAGGGAAGGTAGGAACAAGTGACCATTTGGTGTGAGGATGGGAAGACGATCAGAGATAAGTAAGGGCGATGATTGAATCCATCCCATGTCATTGTCCCTAGTCCTCAAGCCACCCTCCTGCCATCATGAGTATAGTGGTGTTATTATGGAAGGCAGCATGCCTGGTTTTCCAGTTTAAAAATACATTATTTAGCAGTGAGGCTTAACTCACAGTAAACGAAGGGGTCTGTGAGTAGGGGAACCCTTCAGTCTGGTTATATTATGAGCTGTAGAACTGTTGCCATTCGTTGTTCCCAGTTGTGCCCATAAAAGATGTGTCTGAGCTGGAGACTTAGGCTCAGATGGGGAACAAACAGCCAAGTACCAGTCTTAGTTTGGTCTGATAGGTGAATTTTAGCAACTCTCTAAACGCAACTCTCTAAACCTGTAAGACTCAGAAGTGATGCATACAGTGATGGAAAAAAGCATTTTAGAAAACAGCTTATTGGTTACTCTGCTAATGTGATGGAGGTTGCAGAATGGAAAATGAATGCAAAAAAAATACAGCTGAATTGTGTGCCACAAGTTTATTAATAAATATTATGTGGTTTGATGTGCTGCATTGTCTTCTTAATGTAACCTGATTAGAAAAACAATCCTAAGACATCCTGTAAGAATCAGACACGATCAAATATGGAGGGGAATGCCGCCATGAAATCATATTTGGCATCAGTAAGGTTCTTCTGCCAGTGTTCTCGAAAGCAAACCATTCCTGGTCTACAGAGGAAGAAAAACAAACACTTTTAAAGTATTTTTAAATCAAAAGCTTTTCAAATCAAACAAAGGGGATTCCTATTTACTCTTTTATACTTCTAGTAAGCAAGAAGCCTCTTTTATTGGTGGGGGAGGGGAGGTAGCTGGGGTTCTCTCTATCTATCCTTTACTGTTTCTTAAACCCAATCAATGAAAATTAATGAGCTTATATGTAAAGATACTTTAAGAGAGCTGCTATAAAAGGGATTATTAAACATAAGCTAATTTTATGTGATATTGAAATTTTCCATAGAAACAAAAGACATGACCCACTTTGTCCCTACCCTACTCCAGCAACTAATCTTCAAGCTTATAATGACTGAAAAACCAGACACTAAGAAAAACAATTTCATTAGAATGGGCTGAAATTGTTCCAGAAAATTGTTTTTCTTAGTGTCTGGGGTTGGTGGTCCAAAGAAGAAAAGTGACCATTATATGAACTATCTGTGGCTGTGCAACTGCTGGATTCCTGGTGTGCGATGACCTCTCTCCCACCCTTTTAAAACAAACCTCCAAATGTTCATTACCTGTGAACTAATTCTTGCTCTTCACCTACAAAAAAAACACCAATGGGTGCATCCTAAGAAAGAAGGACAATTGTTAGCCCAGACCTGTCATAACTCTTTTTGTTTTTTTGAGATGGAGTCTTGCTCTGTCTCCCAGGCTGAAGTGCAGTGGCGTCATTCCGGCTCACTGCAACCTCCACCTCCTGGGTTCAGGTGATTCTCCTGCCTCAGCCTCCCAGGTGGCTAGGATCACAGACACCCACCACCAAACCCAGCTAATTTTTGTGTTTTTAGTAGAAATAGTGTTTTACCTTGTTGCCCAGGCTGGTCTCAAACTCCTGACCTCAAGTGATCCACCTGCCTTGGCCTCCCAAAGTGCTGGGATTACAGGCATGAGCTACCATGCCCAGCCCAATCTTCCCTATACTTGCCTATATGCATATTCTTGAATTTCTAGAATTCATCTTGCTTATGAACTGGGAATCTGTAGGTGATAGTTTTTTGTTTTTTGTTTTAAATTTCTTCGGGTGACCTTCACCTGGAGGGTGATAGTTTTTTCGTCACTTTAAACCTCTGTTCCCCAAAGATCTTTTTGACAACAAATATCTTAAGAATCTTCACAAAATTGGAAATAAGTTGGGACAGGCTTATGCTCCTCATTAATAGGAGTGTAAGTCATTAACCTTCTTTACATGCTCCAGTTTACTCAACCTCTACCTCTTAGGAATAGCATGAGACTGAATTAATATAGGTGAAAAGGTTTGAAACATTTTTAAAGCGGCATAAACACGTAGGTTGTAATATTGTCTCAGTAGTCCATCCCCATCCTTGCCTCCAAAATTATACTTGGCATTTTGAGCAGGAGCCATCTCCCAAGACCTCTCTCTGTGTGGTCTCTGGTGTAGTCGTGTTCACCTCTACCAAACTTACTTCCTGATCTCTGACCTGCCCAGTTAGCAAGACAGCTGGTAGAAGGATATATGACCAGGAGAAGTAAAATCTCCACATACTGCAGGTTCCAAATTTTTTGATTTCAGAGAGTTATAGACATATTTGTACTAGGACAGGATGAATATAGGAAATCGATGGCTCACTGACTGTGTGGTCATACATAAAGCCTCAGCATCAGGCCAAGGTACAAATAACTTTTAGGAAAGGATGGGAAGGCAAAGAGGAAATAAAATGTTTATGTCTGTTGTGTTTCAGGCATTATGCTTGGTGCCAGCCCTGCTCTTCTGAGGACCCCTCCCCTAGATTCATGAATGTTATTTTGACTCTTTTCACAACAACTATCAAGTTAACATATTTCTTATTCATGGTCTACCTAGTGGATACCAGTAATCATTCCTTCAAGTATGTATTGAGTGCCTTCTATTTGCCAGGCCTTGTTTTACAGTAAGACAAAAATCCCTGCCTTCGTGGAGCCTACATTCTGGTGGAGGGAGTAGACAATAATAAAACAATTATAGGACCAAGAGTGGTGGCTCACGCCTGCAATCCCAGCACTTTGGGAGGCTGAGGTGGGCAGATCACCTGAGGTCAGAAGTTCGAGACCAGCCTGGCCAACATGGTGAAACCCCATGTCTACTAAAAATACAAAAATTAGCCAGCTGTGGTGGCATGTGCCTTGTAGTCCCAGCTACCCAGGAGGCTGAGGCAGGAGAATCACTTGAACACGTGAGGCAGAGGTTGGAGGGAGCTGAGATCGTGCTACTGCACTCCAGCCTAGGAGACAGGGCGAGACTCCATCTAAAAAACAAAATGATATAGAATATTAGAAGGGAAGGTGGTAAGTGCTATGAAGAAAAAGCATAGGAACGTGAGTGCAAAGGTGATGAGGGAGCAGACAGTTCACATGGCTAGGGGAAAGTGTTCCAGTCAAAAGAAACGGCAAGCGCAAAGGCCCTGAGGCAGGACTATACCTGACTTATTTGAGGACAAGCAAGCTGAGAATGGCCAGAGCACATGGAAGGGAAGGAGTAGTGGGAAAGCATAAATAACAAGGGACCAGATCATACAACGCCTTGTAGGCCCTTACTACTCAAAGGTAGTCTCTGGGCCCACAGCCTCAGCATGGCCTGTGAGCTTGTTAATAATGCAGAATCTCAAGCCCTATCCCAGACCTGCTAAATCAGAATCTTCATTTTAGTAAGATCCCCAAGTAATTTGTGTGCACTTTAATTTTCTTTTCTGTTTTTGTTTTGTTTTGTTTTGTTGTTTTTGAGACAGTCTTATTCTGTTGCCCAAGCTGGAGTACAATGGCGCGATCTCAGCTCACTGCAACCTCTGTCTCCTGGGTTCAAGCCATTCTCCTGCCTCAACCTCCCAAGTAGCTGGGACTACAGGTATGCACCACCATGCCCGGCTAATTTTGTATTTTTAGTAGAGATGGTGTTTCACCATATTGGTCAGGCTGGTCTCGAACTCCTGACCTCAGGTGATCCACCCGCCTCGGCCTCCCAAAGTGCTGGGATTACAGGCATGAGCCACCACGCTCACCAGCACTTTAAATTTCGAAAAGCACTTTTGGAAAGTTTTAAACAGAGGAATTGGCCAGGCATGGTGGCTCATGCCTGTAATCCCAGCACTTTGGGAAGCTGAGGCGGGTGGATCACCTGAGGTCAGGAGTTCAGGATGAGTGTGTGCAACATAACAAGACCTTGTCTCTATGAAAACTCAAAAAAAAAAAAAAAAAAAAGCCAGGCATGGTGGTGCTTCCCTGTAGTCCCAGCTACTTGGGGGTCTGAGGCCGGAGGATCGCTTGAGCCCAGGAAGTAGAAGCTGGAGTAAGCCCTGATCATGCCAATGCCTGCCAGCTGGGATGACAAAGTGAGACCCTGTCTCAATAAGTAGGTAGGTAGGAAGGTAGGTAGGCAGGTAGGTAGGTAGGTAGGTAGGTAGGTAGGTAGGTAGATAGATAGATAGATAGATAGATAGATGATAGATAGATAGATGGAGATAGGAGGGCAGCTAGGATGACAAAGTGAGACTCTGTCTCAATAAGTAGGTAGGTAGGTAGGTTGATCGATCAATAGATTGATAGATAAATAGACTGCCCTATCTATCTGTGGATAGAGCAGCCTATCTTTTGGATGACAAAGTGAGACTCTGTCTCAATAAGTAGATAGATAGACAGGTGATAGATAGATAGATAGACAGACAGACAGACAGACATAAAACAGATGAAAGACAGAAATTTGTTTTACAGCCAGGTGTGGTGGTTCACACCTGTAATCCCAGCACAAAGTTAGCTGAGCATGGTGGTATGCACCTGTAGTCCCAGCTACAAGGGAGGCTGATGCGGGAGGATCACTTGAGCCTGGGATGTCGAGGCTGCAGTGAGCTCTGATTGTACCACTCTATTCCAACCTGGATGACAGAGCAACTCTGTCTTAAAAAAAAAAAAAAAAAAAAAAAAGTTTGAGAAGCACTTTTGGAAAATTTTAAACACAAAAATGACAGATTTGTTTTACAGCGGGGGTGGTGGTTCACACTTGTAATTCCAGCACTTTGGGAGGTTGAGGCAGGAAGGTAGCCTGAGGCCAGGAGTTCCAAGACCAGCCTGGGCAATAAAGCAAGACATCATCTCTTAAAAAAAAAAAAAAAAAAAAAAAAAGGGCCGGGCGCAGTGGCTCACACCTGTAATCCCAGCACTTTAGGAGGCCGAGGCTGGTAAATCATGAGGTCAAGAGTTCAAGACCAGCCTCGTCAAGATGGTGAAACCCCGTCTCTACTAAAAATACAAAAATTAGCCGGGTGCAGTGGCAGGCACCTGTAATCCCAGCTACTTAGGAGGCTGAGGCAGGAGAATCTTGAACCCCAGGGGCGGAGGTTGCAGCGAGCCAAGATTGCGCCACTACACTCCAGCCTGGGCTACAGAGTGAGACTTCATCTTAAAAATGAATAAATAAAATAAGCAAAAGAAAAATTTGTTTTGCAAGGCTCACTCGGCTGGCTGCAACATTGAAAAGAAACATGATGAGGGCAAGGGTGGGAAGCAGAGAGACTGATTAGCAGGCTACTGACATGATCTTGGTGAGAGAGGATGGTGTCTTGGACCAGGATTATAGAAGTGGAGTAGTAAGAAATTGTTAGGGGGCCAGGTGCAATGGCTCACACCTATAACCCCAGCATTTTGGGAGGCCAAGGCAGGGAGATCACTTGAGATCAGGAGTTCAAGACCAGCCTGGCCAACATGGTAAAATTCCATCTCTACTAAAAATACAAAAGTTAGCCGGGCATGGTGGCACACACCTGTAATCCCAGCTACTTGGGAGGTTGAGACAGGAGAATCACTTGAACCCAGGAGGTGGAGGTTGCAGTGAACTGAGATCGTACCACTACACTCTAGCCTGGGCAACAAGAGCAAAACTCTGTCTCAAAAGAAAAAGAATTCTTGGATTCTGGATATGTTTGTGAAAGTAGAGCCAATAGGATTTCCTAACGGATTAGATGAGGGATATGAGAGAAGAGTGAAGGATGACACCAAGGATTCTGGCCATCAACTAAGACAAAGACTGCAAGTAGATAGGCTTAGAAGGGAAAATCAGAAGTTCAGATTTACATACAATAAGTGAGATATTTATTAAACATCCACGTGGGAGGGGTCTGTGCTAGAGATACATAGGTTCTAGGTGGCATTTAAAGCTATGAGACTAGATGAGATGACCATAGAACTGAGTATAGAGAAGAGTACGGAATATAGAGAGGTCCAAGGCCTGAGTTTCCAGACAATCCAACATGAAGAGGTTGGTATGAGGCAGGGAGACTACCAGTAGAGACTGACTATGAAGGCATGGTCAGTGAGGCAGGAGGAAAACCAGGAGAGTATGTTGTTCTGGGAGCCAAATGGAAAGTTTCATGGAGCGGGGAGTGATCAGCTATGGCAAGTGCTGTGCATAAGCCAAGTAAGATGAGGTCAGAAGTACGACTATTACATTTTGCAAAGATGGGGTTATTGATGACCTTGACAAGGGAAGTCTCCATTCTCACTGAAGAGGAAAAAAAGAACTTACCGGAGGTTTGGTTTTGGAGACCTTCAGCTTGAAGTAGGTACCAGAAGAGATTTGTGCTACGGGTATGCCAGCACTTGTGGCACTCCAATGTACATAGTAGATGTAGAGGAAGCTGTGAATTAAGTCTTTCCTCTCTACAAACACTGTGGTGTGTGCCCAGCGTTTTTTATAAATACACGTCTGTTTCATAGAAAAAAGAAAAAGCACACAGAAAAAGAAAAGCCTTCTGTAAAAGTCCTATAGATAAATGCAGCATGGCTGGGCGCGGTGGCTCATGCCTGTAATCCCAGCACTGTGGGAAGGATTACAGGAGGATTGCTTGAGGCCAGGAGTTCTAGACCAGCCTGGATAACATAGCAAGACCCTATCTCTACAAAAAAAAAAAAAAAACTTTTTTTTTAATTAGCCTGGCATGGTGGCATGCACCTGTTATCCCAGCTATTAGGGAGACTGAGGCAGGAGGATCACCCAAGTCCAGGAGTTTGAGGCTGCAGTGAGCTGTGATCATACCACTGCATTACAGCCTGGGTTACAGAGCAAGATCCTATCCCTAAAAAAAATGTATAAATAAAAACAAAGGATAAATGTGGCATATAATAGTCGGGGTTAATAACTCTGTTCTGGAGTCCATTCCTGATTTTTTTTTTTTTTTAGACGGAGTTTTGCTCTTGTTGCCCAGGCCAGAGTACAATGGCAGATCTCAGCTCACTGCACTCTCCACCTCCCGGGCTCAAGAGATTCTCCTGCCTCAGCCTCCCAAGTAGCTGGGATTACAGACATATAGCACCACACCTGGCTAATTTTTTGTTTTTTGGATTTTTAGTAGAGACAAGGTTTCACCATGTGGGTCAGGCTGATCTGAAACTCCTGACCTCAAGCGATCCACCTGCCTCAGCCTCCCAAAGTGCTGGGATTACAGTCATGAGCCACTGTGCCCGGCCACTCCTAATATTTTTCACTGGGATCAAACTAGGGTCAGCTCCCAGTTAGCTCCATGGATGGAGCAGAGAAAAGTTTAAGCTGAAATGAAGCAAGTGAAGAATGCAAACATCCCTTGAGGTTGGGCCTTGGACTGTGGGGACACGTCGATTTTCCCTATGTAGGGACACATTGATTGATTGACTGATTGATTGATTGATTGAGACAGAGTCTCACTCCTTCACGCAGGCTGGAGTGCAGTGACACAATCTTGGCTCACTAAGACCTCTGCCTCCCAGGTACAAGCAATTCTCCTGCCTCAGCCACCTGAGTAGCTGGGATTACAGGCATGCGCCACCATGCCCAGTTAATTTTTGTATTTTTGGTAGAGATGGGGTTTTGCCATGTTGCCCAGGCTGGTCTCGAACTTCTCAGCTCAAGTGATCCACCTGCCTTGACCTCCCAAAGTGCTGGGATTACAGTTGTGAGCCACTGCACCCAGCAAGAACACACACTTAGATGTCTAAGTGTACATACACACCACCCATATACACAAAGACCTTGCTTCAGACCCCTTACAGGAGGCAGGTTCAATTAACTGGAAAATAAATTAGAAAGCAATCAGAACACTTGTTCTGCTCACCCCAGGAGACCTAAATATGTGACTAGAAAGTAATGAGGCTGGCTTCAGCCATTTGTGAAATTCCAGCTCACTTCATTGCAGCCACTAGGTGGTATATAAAATAAGCTCAGAGAGGAGTGAGTCAGGCAATAGGATAATCCACATCCTATAGAAAGGAGTGATTCCTTGTTTGCACCCTTGGAGAAACTTCCCCCTTTTCTTTTCTTTTTAAAATTTTATTTATTTTAGAGACTAGGTCTTGCCATGTTGCCCAGGCTGGCCTACTACTGGGCTCAAGCAATCCACCCGCTTTGGCCTCCCAGAGTGCTGAGATTACAGGCATGAGCCACCACTCCCGGGCACTTCCCCCTTTCAAGGCACAAATCTTCTTAGTGATGAGAGTGGAGAAACAAAATCTTCCTTGGCGTGTCCTTTGTCTGGGCCTATTGGAGTTGAGATGGGAATACAGTCCCAGCGCTGCGGAATCTAACACATAGGGCCAAACTTTTCGATCCACAGTTGGTTCAATCCATGGATGGGGGCGCCGACTAAGGGGCTTGAGCACATGTGGATTTTGGTATCCATAGAGGGTCCCAAAACATTCCCCCGCAGATATGGAGAGCCAACTGTACACAACTAAGGTTAACTACATTATTGAAAGTAGCATTCATTCAGTCCTTCAGTCCTTCATTTCTTCCTTAATTAATTCATCTATTTTTTATTAACCTTCAGTCATACCTACTCTACCCAAACGTGTCTCACATCTACCCATTCTTCTCCAGTCCCACTGCCAATGCTCTACTTCAGCTCTCATAGTTTCTTACCTGGACTTAGGCAATAACCTCCTACCTAGACTCTATTGTCCTCAACCTCACTTCTCCAATCCATCACCTACAGGGAAGCCAGAGTTATTTTCCTTAAGCACAGCTTCAGTCATATCTGCTGGGCCAGGCACGGGCGCGGTGGTTCACACCTGTAATCCCAGCACTTTGGGAGGCTGACACGGGTGGATCACCTAAGGTCAGGAGTTCCGAGACCAGCCTGACCAAAATGGTGAAACCCCGTCTCTACTAAAAATGCAAAAATGAGCCAGGTGTGGTGGCAGGTGTCTGTAATCCCAGCTACTTGGGAGGCTGAGGCATGAGAATCCCTTGAATCCAGGAAGTGGAGGTTGCAGTGAGCCGAGATCGTGCCATTGCATTCCAGCCTGAGCAACAAGAGCAAAACTCCGACTCGGGAAAAAAAACAAAAAAACAAAAAACACCTCCTGTAGCTCCCCATTGCCTGCCAAACAATATGAAAATGTTTCACTGTGTCATTTAAGACCTCCCACAGGGCCGGGCGCGGTGGCTCAAGCCTGTAATCCCAGCACTTTGGGAGGCCGAGGCGGGTGGATCACGAGGTCGAGAGATCGAGACCATCCTGGTCAACATGGTGAAACCCCGTCTCTACTAAAAGTACAAAAAACTAGCTGGGCGTGGTGGCGCGTGCCTGTAATCCCAGCTACTTAGGAGGCTGAGGCAGGAGAATTGCCTGAGCCCAGGAGGCGGAGGTTGCGTTGAGCCGAGATCGCGCCATTGCACTCCAGCCTGGGTAACAAGAGCGAAACTCCGTCTCAAAAAAAAAAAAAAAAAAGACCTCCCACAGGCTGGGCGCAGTGGTTCATACCAGTAATCCCAGCACTTTGGGAGGCCGAGGTGGGCAGATCACAAGGTCGAGAGTTTGAGACCAGCCTGACCAATATGGTGAAACCTCGTCTCTACTAAAAATAGGAAAATTAGGGCCGGGCGCGGTGGCTCATGCCTGTAATCCTAGCACTTTGGGAAGCCGAGGTGAGTGGATCACCTAAGGTCAGGAGTTCAAGACCAGCCTGGCCATCATGGTGAAACCCCATCTTAAAAATAAATAAATAAAAACAGGAAAATTAGCCGGGTGTGGTGGGAGGCACCTGTAGTCCCAACTCCTCGGGAGGCTGAGGGAGGAGAATCACTTGAACCCGGGAGACAGAGGTTGCAGTGAGCCGAGATCATGCCACTGCACTCCAGCCTGGCAACAGAGCAAGACTCCATGTCAAAAAAAAAAAAAAAAAAAAAAAAAAAAAAAAAAGACCTCCCACAATGGCCAGGTGTGGTATAATCCCAGCATTTTGGGAGACAAAGGGAGGAGGATCACTTAAGCCCAGGAATCTGAGGCTGCAGTGAGCTATAATTGTGCCACTGCACGCCAGCCTGGGCAACAGTACAAGACCTTGTCTCAAAAAACATATAGTTTCATGTCACACTTTTCTCCATGAAAAGCTCATATTCCCATTAAACTATTCCCCATATTTACACCATGCTTTTGATCCAGCCGTTGTCATTTCTTGAGAAGCTACTCTCTATCACTCCTACTTGATAAATTCTGTTTTCCCTAAAACTACCACCTCCAAGAAGTCTTTCTGATCCGTCTTCCAACCAGATGTGACTTCACACACTCTGCCTTTGAACGCTGGTGGAACTTGCTTTCTGCCTCTCTTATGGCACTTGAGACTTCCACCCATAGTGCAGCCGTAAGGAGCTGTCTGTGTTGTAGTCTCCATATTAAAACTTTTTTTTTTTTTTTGAGAGGAGTCTCACTCTGTCACCCAGGCTGGATTGCAATGGCACTATCTCGGCTCACTGTAACCTCTGCCTTCCTGGTTCAAGCAATTCTTCTGCCTCAGCCTCCCTGAGTAGCTGGGATTACAGGTGCCCACCACCACACCAAGCAAATTTTTTTTATTTTTAGTAAAGACAGGGTTTTGCCATGTTGGCCAGGCTGGTCTTGAACTCCTGACCTCAAGTGATCTGCCCACCTCGACCTCCCAAAGTGCTGGGATTACAGGCATGAGCCACTGTGCCCGGCCAATATTAAAACATTTCTAACAGGGCAGACTTATCTGTAAGGCATAATAGGCTCAATACCTAGGGCCCACAAAAAATGTGTTTATTTCTTTTAAAATTAGAAGAAAAAATGAATTTTAGGGTCATGATTATATTCATCTTTATACCAGTGCTGTCTTGAATTTTTTCATATTTTGAAGGAGAAAGGGGCCTACAAAAGGAAGAGTGCCCAGGCCCCACAGAAGTCATAATGCATCCCTGATTCCTAGCCCAGGGCCTTGGATGTCACAGGTATTCAACAAATTCTATTCAACTGAACCTCCTTGAGCTGGCTACTGTAGCACACAAAGCTTCTGACTCAAAGAAGAGCCTGAATGAAGATGAAGATTCACAGAAGGAAGGAATTAGGAGAATCTAACAAATCTCACTAATGAAGAGAGGGAATACAGGAGGAGAAAGCAAAAAGATTTCAGGCCCTCCTTTTAAAAAAAAATGTAGCCTGGCCTTTTGCCTCAGCTTGTTTCTTTCTTTCTTTCTTTTTTTTTTTTTTGAGACAAGAGTCTTGCATTGTCGCCCCAGCTGCAGTGCAATGGCGTGATCTCAGCTCACTGCAACCTCTGCCTCCTGGGTTCAAGCGATTCTCCTGCCTCAGCGTCCTGAGTAGCTGAGACTACAGGCACACCACCACACCTGGCTAATTTTTGTATTTTTAGTAGAGATGGGGTTTCACCATGTTGGCTAGGCTGGTTTCGATCTCTTGAACTCGTTATCTGCCCACCTCGGCCTCTCAAGTGCTGGGATTACAAGCGGGTGAGCCACTGTGCCCGGCCTGCCTCAGCTTATTTCAAACTTGTACCCAGTTGGCTGGGTCCAGAGAGGAGCACTGGACTCAAGATTCCTTGAGATCAGGAACTGTGTGTTCTTTATTTTTTTTTTTTTAATTTTTATTTTTGAGACAGGGTCTTAGTCACCTAGGCTGGAGTTCAGTGGCACGATCATAGCTGATTGCAGCCTCAACCTCCCTGGGCTTAGGTGATCCTCCCACCTCAGCTGCCCAAGTAGCTGAGACTACAGGTGTGCACCACCACACCTGGCTGATTTTTTTCATTTTTTGTAGAGACAGGGGTCTCTCTATATTGCCCAGGCTGGTCTCGAACTCCTGGATTCAAGTGATCCACTGGCCTCGGCCTCCGAAAGTCATTATTCCCTCCTTTTTTTTTTTTTTTTTTTTTTTTTGAGACAGTCTTGCTCTGTCACCCAGGCTGGAGTGCAGTTGATGTGATCTCAGCTCACTGCAACCTCTGCCTCCCAGGTTCAAGTGATTCTCCTTCCTCAGCCTCCAAGTAGCTGAGATTACAGGTGCGCGCCACCCACCCAGCAAATTTTTGTATTTTTAGTAGAAATGGGGTTTCACCATGTTGGCCAGGCTGGTCTCGAGCTCCCGACCTCAGGTAATCTGCTTGCCTCAGCCTCCCAAAGTGCTGGGATTATAGGTGTGAGCCACCACGCCTGGCCCCAAAATCATTATTCCTTTTAATGATGGAAACAGTCAACCCATTATGGCCCATTGGAGCATGCCTTTTTTTTTTTTTTTTTTTTTGAGATGGAATCTTGCTCTGTTTCCCAGGCAGGAGTGCAGTGGCGTAATCTCTGCTCACTGCAACTTCTGCCTCCCAGGTTCAAGCGATTCTTCTGCCTCAACCTCCCAAGTAGCTGGGATTACAGGTGCGTGCCAGCATGCTGTGCTAATTTTTGTATTTTTAATAGAGACGAGGTTTCACCATGTTGACCAGGCTGGTCTCAAACTCCTGACTTCAGGTAATCCACCTGCCTCGGCCTCCCAAAGTGCTGGGATAACAGGTGTGAGCCATGTGCCTGGCCAGAGCATGCCTTGTTTTTCAACTGTTCTATATTACTCAATATACTTTTCTAGCCCTAATGTTTAATCTGCCAAACAATTACAGACTTTATAACATTGAATTGGTCCCTAGACATAATCTGATGCAGCTCTTCACTTTGCAGATGAGGATAGCAGATCCTAGAAGTGGGTAGGGACAGTCTAACACAATAAAGGGGGACTGGTACCCAGGACTCCTGAGCAGCCAGCTCAGTGCTTTCTCCACCCCACCAGAAGCCTCCATTCTAAGAGTTTCGTCTTCTCAGCTCTTAGTGGTTCCCCCGCTTTTGTGAATGAAGGCAGCCTTAACATGACATTAAATTCAACTGTTTCCATCAGGCAAATCTCTTCTCATTTTTATCAGTTTGCAGGCAGCAGACTTTCATGTAGCACCAGTGAATGTGTTTTGTGATTTTTGCATAATGTCACTTCATATACTCACTTCCAGGAAACAGTATCTCACTGTACTACTCGATCATGGATGGCCTAGCCAGTTACATACTACTAGACACTCAAAATCAACAGGCATCTAGAAATATATGCACAAGGCAAAAAACAATGAAAAAAAAGTATGTGCACAAAACTGGTATCCATGGTAAGTGACCTTTGGGGTAATAGAAGTGGGTATTGTGGGCCGGGCACAGTGGCTCATGCCTTAATCCCAGCACTTTGCGAGGCTGAAGTGGGTGGATCACGAGGTCAGGAGTTCAAGATCAGCCTGGCCAAGATGGTGAAACCCTGTCTCTACTAAAAATACAAAAATTAGCTGGGCGCAGTGGCACGCACCTGTAATCCCAGTTACTCAGGAGGCTGAAGCAAGAGAATTGCTTGAACCCAGGAGGCAGAGGCTGCAGTGAGCTAATCACGCCACTGCACTCCAGCCTGGGCAACAGAGCAAGACTGTCTCAAAAAAAATAAATAAATAAAATAAAATAAAAGAAAGAAAGAAAGAAATGGGTATTGTGGGTAATTTCATTTTCTAATTTGTATCTTTTTGCTCACTGGACATTTTTTATAGTGATGTCTCTTTTTATTATAGAAGTAATTTTAACTGTGTGAGGTGATAGACATTCTCTAATTTTTCTTTTATAAGAAACCCATTTGTATATTCCTGTTGCCAGACTGTGTTCCTGAAGAGGATGAACCAACTTTGCCATTGACAATATGTAAGTGTTCCCTCACAATCAATTATACAAGCCTTCTTTTTTTTTTTTTTTTTTTTTTTTTTGAGACAGTCTCACTCTGTTGCCCAGGCTGGAGTACAGTGAGTGGTGTGATCACAGCTCACTGCAACCTTCACCTCCTGGGTTCAAGTACTTCTCCTGCCTCAGTCTCCTGAGCAGCTGGGATTACAGGTGCAGGCCACCACACCCAGCTAATTTTTTTGTATTTTTGTAGAGATGGGGTTTCACCATGTTGATCAGGCTGGTCTCGAACTCCTGACCTCAAGTGATCTGCCCTCCTCAGCCTCCCAAAGTGCTGGGATTATAGGCATGAGCCACCATGCCTGGCCTGTACCAGCCTTCTGATACCAGGTTTAATTATTCTTATTCACACTGTAGTACCTTAAAGTCATTTGAATTTGTATTTTTAAATGATAATAAAAGTCTGTATTATTTTTGTCATCCAAAAGTACTTTTCCTGGGTCAGTAAAACCTGATGACAAAAAACAAATAAGAAAAAAAAGTATTTTTCCTACTATGATAGAAAGACTATATCAGATAGAACTGGCCAGGTGCAGTGGCTCACACCTGTAATCCCAACACTTTAGGAGGCTAAGGCAGGAGGACCACTTGAGGCCAGGAGTTCAAGACCAGCCTGGGCAACAAAGTGATACCTCGTCTCTACAAAAAAATAAAAAATTTAGTCGGCCAATGTGGTATGTACCCATAGTTCTAGCTATGTAGGAGGCTGAGGCAGGAGGATCACTTGAGTCCAGGAGTTTAAGGCTGCAGCGAGCCGAGGTTGCACCACTGCACTCCAGCTTGAGCAACAGAGCAAGACTCCATCTCAATAAATAAATAAATAAATATATTTTTAAAAGAATATATCAGGCTGGGCTCAGTGGCTCATGCCTGTAATCCCAGCACTTTGGGAGGCTGAAGTGGGCAGATCACTTGAGGTCAGGAGTTCAAGACCAACCTGGCCAACATGATGAAAAACCCTGTCTCTATTAAAAATACAAAAATTAGCTGGGCATGGTGGCATGCACCTGTAGTTCTAGGTACTTGGGAGGCTGAGGCAGGAGAATCCCTGGAACCCAGGAGGCAGAGGTTGCAGTGAGCTGAGATCGTGCCACTGCACGATCCTGGGTGACAGAACGATACTCTGTCTCAAAAAAAAAAAAAAAAAAAAAAAAAAGGATACATCAGACAGGCATATGATCATAACGTCATTTTGCGGCTCAATCAGAGAGGCTGGGCAATTTAACAGTCCTCATCTGTTAAATGGGTACAATGATATACCCACACACAGTTTTGTTGTGAGGATTAAGTGAGATAATGCATGATGATGTGCACTGCAGTGCTTAACACATAGCAATACTCAGTAAATGACAACTCCTAATTTACAATCCCCTGATGTATAGTAAACCCTGGGAAACTGGCAAGAAGCTTGAGAAAGCTCTCCATCAGAAATGCCTTGCACTTTGGCTGGGCATGGGGGCTCATGCCTGTAATCCCAGCACTTTGGGAGGCCAAGCTGGGCAGATCATCTAAGTTCATGAGTTTGGGACCAGCCTGGCCAAAATGGTGAAACCCCATCTCTACTAAAAATGCAAAAAAAAAAAAAAATTAGCGTGGTATGGTGGCAGGTGCCTGTGATTCTAGCTACTAGGGAGGCTGAGACAAGAGAATCACTTGAACCCAGGAGGCGGAGGTTGCAGTGAGCCAAGATCGCACCATTGCACTCTGGCCTGGGTGACAAGAGTGAAACTTGGTCTCAAAAAAAAAAAAAGAAATGCCTGGCACTTAGATGGGAGATGTCACTGATGTGCTGCATCAGTGGGACTGGGAACAGGAGGATTTTACATCATGAGTTAATGTAACATATTTAGCTTTTCAGTCATTTATTTTCTGATTGTCTCTATTCTCACAACAGCCCTATGAAGTAGGTAAGACAAATGCTTTGACCTGGCTCTTCATTTGTGAAGAAATATGGTAATGAGATAATAAATCCGTTCATAACCAGTTGCGTTGGCTCACGCCCATAATCCCAGCACTTTGGGAGGCCAAGACAGGCGGATTACGAGGTCAGGAGATTGAGACCATCCTGGCTAACATGGTAAAACCCTGTCTCTACTCAAAAATACACACACACAAAAAAAAAATTAGCTGGGTGTGGTTGTGCACATCTATAGTCCCAGCTGCTTGAGAGACTGAGGCAGGAGAATCACTTGAACCCAAGAGGCAGAGGTTGCGGTGAGCCAAGATCATGCCACTGCACTCCAACCTGGGCAACAAAGTGAGACTCCACTGCAAAAAAAATAAATAAATAAGTTCATGTGTTCAACACAGGTTTATGGAGCATCTGTGTACCTGACATTGCTAGTGGCTGGGAACAGAGCAGTGAACAGATATCTGCCCTCATGGTCCATATGATCTGCTAGTGTAAGACAGGCAGTCGGACAAATAAACGACTCTAGTATCTTAGGCAGAAAGAAGTGTGAATGAAAAACTGAATCAGAGAAGTGGAGAGAGTTGTGATTTTAGATGAGGTGGCCAAGTGGTTTGTTTGTTTTTTTTTTTTTTTTTTGAGATGGAGTCTCTCTCTGTTGCCCAGGCTGAAGTGTACTGGCGCAATCTCAGCTCACTGCAACCTTCGCCTCCTGGATTCAAGCAATTTTCCTGCCTCACCTCAGCCTCCCAAGTAGCTGGGATTACAGGCCCGCACCACCACGCCCGGCTGATTTTTGTATTTTTTAGTAGAGATGGGGTTTCACCATGTTGGCCAGGCTGGTCTTGAACTCCTGACCTTGCGATCCACCCGCCTCGGCCTCCCAAAGTGCGGAGATTACAGGTGTGAGCCACTGCGCCCAGCAGGAGCAGGTGGTATTTTAGCAAAAGTCTGAAGGGAAGTAAAGCAGTGAGCCGTAGGCATATATGTTAGGGGAGAGGGTTCCAGGCAGAGGGAACAGCAAGAGCAAGGGTCCTGGTGGGGGAACACGCCTGGCAGTCGAGGAAGGGCAAGGAGGCAAACGTGGCTGAGGGAGGAAGGTGAGGTGGGGAAGGTGGGAAGTGATAGGAGCTGAGCCGTAAGTTGGGAGGGGAAAGAGAACTCAGATCATACCGGGCCTTGTAGATCATCGTCAGGACTTACTTTTTGCCTTTTACTCAGAATGACCAGTGGGATTTGTGAGAGAAAGTTTTCCTTCTTGCTGTGTGTTCTATTCTAGTTTGATTCAGGAACCCTGAGTGCAGTAGGCAGGGGCCTTTGCCCAACCTCAAGTGGAGATGTGTTCCACAGCAGGAAGGCTCGAGTAACTTGCACCATTCCTCTTCACTATGTTCAAGATGCCCCTCCGAATGAGGACGGCGAGTGGTGCCCGCTGGAGCGTACAGGGCTTGGAGCCAGAGATCCCTGACTTTTCCTTCTTCACACCTGACCAGGCCTTCCAAAGGCCTGGGAAACTGCCCTGAGGGCTGTAGGCTTTGAGGGCTGGCCCGGGGAACAGAGACAGCTGGTATTTTTCCCAGGGGTAGGGGAGTTTGCCTCCACCAATTCCAACTGGTCTCTGTTCCCTAGAAGCACAATGAGGATTTCAAGCCACTCTTTTTTTTTTTTTTTTTTTTTTGAGACCCCCATCTCTCACTCTGTCACCCAGGCCGAGTGCAGTGGCCCAATCATAGCTTACTGCAGCCTCAACCTCCTGGGCTCAAGTGATCCTCCCACCTCATCCTCCTAAGTAGCTGGGACTATAGGTGCCACCACACCCAGTGAATTTTTTTTTTTTTTTTTTGAGACGGAGTCTTGCTGCGTTGCCCAGGCTGGAGTGCAGTGTCACTGTCAGCTCACTGCAACCTCTGTCTCCCAGGTTCAGGCGATTCTCCTGCCTCAGCCTCCAGAGTAGCTGGGACTACAGGTTCTCACAACGATGCCCAGCTAAGTTTTGTATTTTTAATAGAGACGAGGTTCCACCATATTGGCCATGCTGGTCTCGAACTCCTGACCTTGTGATCTGCCTGCCTCGGCCTCCCAAAGTGCTGGGATTACAGGTGTGAGCCACCAGGCCCAGCCTAATTTTTTATTTTTATAGAGGTGGGGTCCCACTGTGTTGCCCAGGCTGTCTCAAACTCTTGGGCTCAAGCAATTGGTTTTCCCATCTTGGTCTCCCAAAGTGCTGGGATTACAGATGTGAACCACTGTGCCTGGCCCAAGACATTCTCCTTTATCCACTCACTAATCCAGGGCCTTCTCAGCAAAGCTGCCAGGATAAGCCACACAAAGAAGTCAAAGTCAGACACAGGCAGAAAAACAAAGGGATTCATGGGATTGTACATCTTACTATGCAGGCAATATATTCGAAAGCCAAATCAAAAAGTCTCCTGATCCATCTGCATCCCCTCTGTTAATGGGAGCATTCTAAAATTGGTAGTGGAGGCGGGGTGCAATGGCTCACACCTATAATCCCAGCACTTTGGGAGGCCAAGGCAGGAGGACCCCTTGAGGCCAACCTGGGCAACCTAGCGAGATCCTGTCTCTACAAAAAATTATAAAACTAGCCAGGTGTGGTGACACACGCCTGTCTACTTGGAAAGCTGAGGTGGGAAGGTTGCTTGAGCCCAGGAGTTCAAAGTTGCAGGGGGCTAGGATAGCGCCCCTGCACTGCAGCCTAGGTGACAGAGTGAGACCCTGTCTCTAAAAAAACCAAAATAATGCTGGTGGTGGAGAACTCCTATTTTGGAGGAGCAGCTCCCTCCTTAGGCCACTAGGCCCCCATTTAATGCACCAGCATGGCCAAATTGCTTAAGTAGGAAGGGCAGGTTTTCCCAGGGAAATGGAAGGTTAGAATGACACAGACACAGGGCAACTTGACTGTGGTTGTGCTTTTCACCTTCAAAGACTACCCCACCTTGATTTTGGAACTGAGATGGAGACCATGTTTACTTATTCTAGTCAGCCCCCTTTGATACCATCTCCTAGATTTTCCAGACTTCAAACTTTTGATCTGCTGAGTGTCTTTATTGTTCTTCACACTGAAGTACCAAGCTGAAGTGGTCGGCCTAACTTACCGAAAGATATTCGTCAATTTGTTTACGACCCTGTTCCACAGTGAATTCACCGTGAGTCATCCACGTGATGTTTTTCATAGGGTTTTGCTCATCTGCAAAAACAAAGGTGTGAATTTGTTAGTTGCCTGGTAGCGTGGCACTATATAATGAGACAATTATTTAGGCATCCAAACAAATGGGATTACTACCTTCCAGAAACTTCACAGCATAATTGATGACATCCTCAACCAGAGCTAGAGCTACTCGAGTCAATTCATCTTCGTAGTCTTGTGTGTTCGTCTTGTCTTGTGTATTCGGCATTGTTTGGCTTACGGCTTCGTTATCCTCATCCATTGCTTTCTGGCTTGTTGAATTTTGAGTCTCACTCATTTTCTTTTTCCTGGGGAAGAAAGAAACCTCAAGAAGTAATTCACTGCATGCATGTGTATGTACACACATGTGAACACACTCATAGAAGTACAGACCATCTCTTGAAGAATCACAAGAGAGAGGAAGCACTTGTTGCCTCTAGGGAGGGGATGGGGGATTTAAGGGGAGGAGTGAGACCTGTGCCTGGCTGCTGAGATCTACTTTTCCTGAAAACCAAGGATTCTCATATTCTCAAAACCATAATGACTTAAATCAAAATGTAGTAGAAAAAAAGTAGCACTTCTTTGGAGTGCTAAGAATATTGATTCCCAGTTGAATCTTTAATAAGAAACCCAATCCCCTGCTAGGAGCAAGTGAGGGCACCTGGCTCTTTTTAAATGATGTTAAAATAAAGTGGGTGTGGTGACGTGTGCCTGTAATCTCCGCTATTTAGGAGGCTGAGGCAGGAGGATAGCTTGTGGCTATCAGTTTGAAACCAGCCTCGGCAACTGAGACCTCCCTGCTCCTTAACCCATCTTAACTTTTTTTTTTTTTTTTTTTTGAGACGGAGTTTCACTCTAGTTACCCAGGCTGGAGTGCAATGGCGCGATCTCGGCTCACCGCAACCTCCGCCTCCTGGGTTCAGGCAATTCTCCTGCCTCAGCCTCCTGAGTAGCTGGAATTACAGGCACATGCCACCATGCCCAGCTAATTTTTTGTATTTTTAGTAGAGACGGGGTTTCACCATGTTGACCAGGATGGTCTCAATCTCTTGACCTCGTGATCCACCCGCCTCAGCCTCCCAAAGTGCTGGGATTATAGGCTTGAGCCACCGCGCCCAGCTCCATCTTAAGTTTTAGAAAGAAGTATAAAGATGCTGGGGGTTTTTTAGACAAAGTCTCGCTCTGTCGCCCAGGTTAGAGTGCAGTGGCACAATCTCAGCTCACTGCAACCTCTGCCTCACGGGTTCAAGCGATTCTCCTGTCTCAGCCTCCCGAGTAGCCGGGACTACAGACGTGTGCCACCATGCCTGGCTGAATTTCGTATTTTTAGTAGAGACGGCATTTCACCATGTTGGCCAGGCTAGTCTTGAACTCCTGACCTCATGATTCACCTGCTTCAGCCTCCCAGTGTGCTGGGATTACAGGAGTGAGCCCCTGTGTCCTGCTGACACCTGGCTATTTTTTTTTAATAGGTCTCAGTATGTTGCCCAGACTGATAATAGCTTTTTTTTTTTTTTTTGAGACAGCGATTTGCTCTTGTTACCCAGGCTGGAGTGCAATGGCGCGATCTCGGCTCACCACAACCTCTGCCTCCTGGGTTCAGGCAATTCTCCTGCCTCAGCCTCCTGAGTAGTTGGGATTACAGGCACGTGCCACCATGCCCAGCTAATTTTTTGTATTTTTAGTAGAGACGGGGTTTCACCATGTTGACCAGGATGGTCTCAATCTCTTGACCTCGTGATCCACCCGCCTCAGCCTCCCAAAGTGCTGGGATTACAGGCTTGAGCCACCGCGCCCAGCTCCATCTTAAGTTTTAAAAAGAAGTATAAAGATGCTGGGGTTTTTTTAGACAAAGTCTCGCTCTGTCACCCAGGTTAGAGTGCAGTGGCACAATCTCAGCTCACTGCAACCTCTGCCTCACGGGTTCAAGCGATTCTCCTGTCTCAGCCTCCTGAGTAGCCGGGACTATAGACATGTGCCACCATGCCTGGCTGAATTTCGTATTTTTAGTAGAGACGGCATTTCACCATGTTGGCCAGGCTAGTCTTGAACTCCTGACCTCATGATTCACCTGCTTCAGCCTCCCAGTGTGCTGGGATTACAGGAGTGAGCCCCTGTGTCCTGCTGACACCTGGCTATTTTTTTTTAATAGGTCTCAGTATGTTGCCCAGACTGATAATAGCTTTTTTTTTTTTTTTTTGAGACAGAGATTTGCTCTTGTTACCCAGGCTGGAGTGCAATGGCGCGATCTCGGCTCACCGAAACCTCTGCCTCCTGGGTTCAAGCAATTCTCCTGTCTCAGCCTCCCGAGTAGCTGGGACTACAGGCGTGCACCACCACGCCCAGGTAATTTTTGTATTTTTAGTAGAGACGGGGTTTCACCATGTTGACCAGGATGGTCTCAGTCTCTTGACCTCATGATCCACCCGCCTAGGCCTCCCAAAGTGCTGGGATTATAGGTGTGAGCCACCGCGCCTGGCCTGATACTAGCATTTTTAAACTCAGTTTGCCTCTGCCCCAGTTCCCTGTTGTTGCAGCTGGAGATAGACAAGATCATCTGCTGGAGGACACAGAGCCTTTCCAGGCTGCCTACTCCAGAGCAGCAAGAGGCTATAGAGTGGGCAGTGAGGGGCGTAAAGGCCCTTAACACTAGAGAACTGGCTCTCCCTAGCCCATACTTAGGCCATGCCAATTTGGCCAGAGCAACTTACTATAAACTCTGTAGTTAAAGACAACTGCACAAAGGTTTCTGGGTAAATTGGTAATTTCAGTAGACTTTGGTGAGGTAGCCATATATTAACTTGATCCTTTAGAAAATTGTCCATTTGGGGCCAGGCATGGTGCCTCAGCCCTGTAATCCCAGCACCTTGGGAGGCCAAGGTGGGAGGATCACCTGAGGTCAGGAGTTTGAGACCAGCGTGGCCAACGTGGCAAAACCCCATCTGTACTAAAAATACAAAAATTAGCCAGGTGTGGTGGTGCATGTCTATAGTTCCAGCTACTCCGGAGGCTGAGGCAATAGAATCGCTTGAACCCGGAGGCGTAGGTTACAGTGAGCCGAGATTGCGCCACTGCACTCCAGCCTGGGTGACAGAGCGAAACTCCATCTCAAAAAAAAAAGAAAAGAAAATTGCCTGTTTGGTAACCTGGACATTCAGTAACTTGGCTTTCAGCAAATTGCGTATTGATAAATGGAGAAGTCGAATCTGTGACCTCCAACACTAAGCACATGGGGTGGGTGCTTTTCTAATGGAAGGACCTCCTCAAGACCTTCCCTGGGGAGCCTGTGCTCCAACAGGAGAGGGAAGATGGGGAACAGAGCCCAGGAAGCAGCTCAATTTTTACCCTCAAATGTCTGTGGGCACACATCATTCTTAAGCCCCCCTCCCACTGGCCTCTCCTATTTTTCTTCCCTCTCCTCCCCTCCCCCCCTCCCCTCCTCCCCTCCCCTTTCCTCCCTCTCCTCCCCTTCCCTCCCCTCCCCTTTCCTTCCCTCCCCTCCTGTCCCGTCCCGTCCTGTCCCCTCCCCTCCCGTCACCTCCCCTTCCCTCCACTCCCCTCCCCTCCTGTCACCTCCCCTTCCCTCCCCTCCCCTCCAGTCCCGTCCCCTCCTCTTCCCTCCCTTCCCGTCCGGTCCCCTCCCCTTCCCTCCCCTTCCCTCCCGTCCCATCGTCTCCCCTTCCCTCCCCTCACCTCCCCTTCTCAGAGGCCAGATAGGCAGGGTGGGTGGGGAGAGACAGGGGAATGGTGACGTTAGGGGTCTGGGTGATGAATACGGAGAACTACTGCAAGTCCTTTCTGTGGACTCCCCCACCCCTGAGAAACCCCAGTACCGGAGTAAGCAGATCTTCTTTGCTTGGAACCGGAGCAGTGGTAGGTAGCTGGGGATGTCTCCGAAGGATTCTCTCAGTAGCTTCTCTCAGATTGCCAGATGGAATGTTTGCAAGTGCTGCCAAGGAAACACCAATTTCAACCAATGGGAAGCAGAGCCTACATGTTTTTTACTGCTTATGTTAATAACAGAGGGCAAGATGGGAGGGGGTGAGGGAGGAAGGGGAGAGCCAATCACAGCAATTGCCTGACCGCAATCATAGGACCAAGCTGTAGTAGCTATACCTAGTTTCTTTTCAACAGGCTGTGAGATTGCAGGGCCATGCCAGGAACAGTGGTGATAAGCCTCACAGCTGGTATGTATCCAGCATCCCTAGATATGCCAGTCACTGTGTTAAGCCTTCGGTGTGTGAAGTCATTTACGCCTCACAATAGCATTATGAGGTAGGTATTGGTATTTGCATATTACAGTTGAACAGACTGAGGCACAGCAAGTACTGTCCCAAACTCAAACCCAAAGCTGTCTGACTTCATTGGCTGAGCTTTTACTTTTGCATTTCCAAATTCTGAAGTTAGGACTTCCCTTGTGTACTTGATTGCTTTGCAAACCAAAAAGTATCTGAAACAGGTCTCAATTTAGCAGTTTATTTTGCCAAAGTTAAGGACGTGTCTGGGAGACAGGTCTCTGCCTTTCTCCAAAGATGACTTTGAGGGCTTCAGTATTTATTTATTTATTTATCTAGAGACGGGATCTCACTCTGTCACCCAGGCTGAAATGCAATGGCACAGTCATAGCTCATCACAGCCTCAACTGCCTGGGCTCAAGTGATCCTCCCACCTCAGCCTCCCAGGTAGCTGGGACCATAGGTGTTCCACCACCACACCTGGCCAATTTTTAAATTATTTGTAGAGACAAGGTCTTGCTCTGTTGCACAGGCTGGTCTCGAACTCATGGGCTCCAGCAATCCTCCCGCCCCGGCCTCCCAAAGTGCTGGGGTTACAGGCATAACCCACCTCGCCTGGCCAGGCTTCAGTATTTAAAGGGGAAGTGCAAAGCCAGGTGCAGTGGCTCATGCTTATAATCCCAGCACTTTGGGAGGCCAAGAAGGGTGGATAACCTGAGGTCAGGAGTTGGAGACCAGCCTGGCCAACATGGTGAAACCCCATCTCTACTAAAAAGGCAAAAATTAGCTGGGCACCTGTAATCCCAGCTACTCAGGAGGCTGAGGCAGGAGAATCACTTGAATCCAGAAGGCAGAGGTTGCAGTGAGCTGAGATCGCGCCATTGCACTCCAGCCTGGGCAACAAGAACGAGACTCAATCTCAAAAAATAACAGTAGTAGGCCAGGCGCGGTGGCTCCCGCCTGTAATCCCAGCACTTTGGGAGGCCGAGGCAGGTGGATCACGAGGTCAAGAGATCGAGACCATCCTGGTCAACATGGTGAAACCCCATCTCTACTAAAAATACAAAAAAGTAGCTGGGCATGGTGGCACGTGCCTGTAATCCCAGCTACTCAGGAGGCTGAGGCAGGAGAATTGCCTGAACCCAGGAGGCGGAGGTTGCGGTGAGCCGAGATCGCGCCATTGCACTCCAGCCTGGGCAACAAGAGCGAAACTCCGTCTCAAAAAAAAAAAAAAAAAGTAATATATAATAAAGGAGAAATGCAAGCTTAGGGAAGGTATGGTCACATTATTGAATCCACATGTTGCAAGAGAAAAAGAGCAGGTAGGGGAATAATCAATTATGTATTCATCTCCTACTCAGTAAACAGCACTTTACATAAGATAAGGTAAACAGAGTAGCTATAGGTGGAGGAGATATTTAATCTTTTATGTGTAGCTGTCCGTTTAGGAACAAAAAGAGAGGAAGCTTCTTGCATGACTCAGCTTTCAGCTAAATTGTTTTTCCTTTTGGCAGAGTGAATTGGGGTCCCAAGTTTTTATTTTCCTTTCTTTCTTTCTTTTCTTTTCTTTCTTTCTTTTCTTTCTTTTCTTTTCTTTATTGCCTCTTTCTTTTTCTTTCTTTCTTTTCTTTCTTTTCTTTCTTTCTTTGTTCTTGTTGCCCAGGCTGGAGTGCAATGGGGCAATCTTGGCTCACTGCAACCTCCACCTCCCGGGTTCAAGCGATTCTCCTGCCTCAGCCTCCCAAGTAGCTGGGATTACAGGCATGTGCTACCACACCCAGTTAATTTTGTATTTTTAGTAGACACGGGGTTTCTCCATGTTGGTTAGGCTGGTCTTGAACTCCTGACCTCAGGTGATCCACCCGCCTCAGCCTCCCAAAGTGCTGGGATTACAGGTGTGAGCCACCACACCCAGCTTTATTTTCCTTTCACAGCTTTCAAAGATGTCTTTTATGAATCAAGGATGAGAGAGATATAGTGCTTATGAGCTTACACTCAGGAACAACTTAACATCTTTCTTTCTGAGTTTCCTTGTCTATAAAATGGGGTTAACAACAATGCCTATAAAATAGGAGTTTTTATGGGGAGCAAACCAGGTAATTCATGTGAAGACCAAGAACAATGCCTAATACATCATAATCTCTCTCTGTAATGATTAAATAGTCTTTCTATTTTTTTTAAATTATTTTGCTCATGTTGCCCAGGCTGGTGTTCAGTGGCATGATCTTGGCTCACTGCAACCTCCGCCTCCCAGGTTCAAGTGATTCTTCTGCCTCAGGCTCCCAAGTAGCTGGGATTACAGGCACCTGCCACCATACCCAGCTAATTTTTGTATTTTTAGTAGAGACAGGGTTTCACCATGTTGGCCAGGCTGGTCTTAAACCTGTGACCTCAGGTGATCCACCCGGTTTGGCCTCCCAAATTGTTATAGCGTGAGCCACCGCACCTGGCATCTTTCTTTCTTTTTTTTTTTTTGAGATAGGGTCTCACAATGTTTCCCAGGCTGGAGTGCAATGGTGTAATCACAGCTCACTGCAGCCTCAACCTCCCAGCCTCAAGTGATCCCCCCAACTCACCCCTCCTGAGAAACTGAGTCCACAGGCATGTGCCACCACATTCAGCATTTTTTTTTTTTTTTTTTTTTTTTGGTAGTGACAAGGTCTCTCTTTGTTGCCTGGGCTAGTCCCGAACTCCTGGGCTCAAGTGATCCTCCCACCTCCACCTCTCAAAGTCTGAGGCTGGGATTACAGGCGTGAGCCACCGCGCCCAGCCTAGATATCATTTCCATTAATAGTATTATTATTGATAGTAGTGGTACTGGCCAGGCATGGTGGCTCACGCCTGTAATCCCAGCAATTTGGGAGGCCCAGGCGGGCGGATCACCTGCAGTCAGGGGTTCAAGTTCAGCCTGGCTGACATGGTGAAACCCCATTTCTACTAAAAATTAGCTGGGCATAGTTGTGAGCACCTGTAATCCCATCTATTTGGGAGGCAGAGGCAGAAGAATCACTTGAATTGGTGAGCTGGAGGTTGCAGTAAGCCAAAATCTCGCCACTGCACTCCAGCCTGGGAGATAAGAATGAGACTCCATCTCCCCTCCCAAAAACTGGTAGTGGTATTATAAATGGTGTTCTTTTAAATGGTCTTCACTGGTGAAATGAAAAGTTGATGATCCTGTCACCACCCAGTTTCATTTTATTAATCTCTAAAATCCCTGTCCCAGTACCTCTGCCCTAACTATGTTCTGTAGATGGCATGGTTGCTCCCCATAAAACAGTGGATCTCAATCCTAAGAAAGGAAGAAAAGATAAGTGTCTTTATCCAGGAAGAGATACTGAGCTCGCTGCCTGGAAGACATCACATATTTTGGGGTTCCACACCCAGAGATCATGCTGTGGAAGTGTAGTGGTGAGGCAGGGGAATGGAGGGTGGAGTGGGAGGAGTTTGGGAGACTGTGGTTTAGTAGAAGAAACACAGACTCTGAGTGGGGCACGATGGCTCACGCCTGTAAACACAGCACTTTGGGAGGCCAAGGCAATTAGATCACCTGAGGTCAGGAGTTCGAGACCAGCCTGGCCAACATGGTGATACCCCATTTCTTTTCTTTGAGACAGAGTCTCTGTCGCCCAGGGTGGAGTGCAGTGGCGCAATCTCAGCTCACTGCAACCTCCAACTCCCGCTTTCAAGTGACTCTCCCGCCTCAGCCTCCCGAATAGCTGGGATTACAGGCAAGCACCACCACATCCAGCTAATTTTTTTGTCGTTTTAGTTGAGATGGGGTTTCACCATGTTGGTCAGGCTGGTCTCGAACTCCTGACCTCATGATCCGCTTCCCTTGGCCTCCCAAAGTGCTGGGATTACAGGCGTGAGCCACCTCGCCCAGCCTAGATATCATTTCTATTTAATACTATTATTATTTATAGTAGTGGTATTGGCCAGGCATGGTGGCTCATGCCTGCGATCCCAGCACTTTGGGAGGCTGAGGCAGGTGGATCACCTGAGGTCAGAAGTCCGAGACCAGCCTGGCCAACATGACAAAACCCCTACTAAAAATACAAAAATTAGCCAGGCATGGTGGCAGGTGCCTGTAATCCCAGCTACCAGGAGGCTGAGACAGGAGAATCTCTTGAACTCAGGAGGCGGAGGTTGGAGTGAGCCGTATCCAGCCTGGGTGAGAAGAGTGAAACTCTGTCTCGATCAATCAGTCAATAAGCAAGCAAGAGGATTGGTGTGGATGCTGTTTTTTCTTATTTTTTTTCCTTACTTTTTTGTGGAGTGTAGATGCTGTTGTTGTTGAGTATGCAAGCTCCAGAGCTTTCGGTATGGATGATGGATGATGGTGACTAGCCTCGGTTCTGCTCACTGGTCTGACTCCCGGAAAGCCCATCACACCAACTGTCATGAACCCTCCGGTGCCACACCAGTTCGGGAACCACAGCCCTGCCCTCCTCCTGGGCCACGGTTGGGAAGCAGTGCTGCTTCTGGAATGGGGGTTAGAAACAGGCCCCACAGTTGCTGCATTTCGTAAGGCAGAGCTTCCATTTCCTTCGTGTCAAGCTTAGGTGGGCAAGGACACCAAGGCCTCTCCTAGGCATCCCCGAGGCCACTGGTGAGAGGGTGACAGGCACATGGTAAGGACCTGATGTGGGAGGGGGAATGGGATTTTTTTTTTTTTTTTTTTTTGAGACAGTTTCAATCTGTCACCCAGGCTGGAGTGCAGTGATGCCATCTTGGCCCACAGCAACCTCCATCTCCCAGGTTCAAGCGATTCTCCTGCCTCAGCCTCCCTAGTAGCTGGAACTACAGGCGCCCGCCACCACACCCAGCTAATTTTTGTATTTTCTTTTTTTTGTGGGGACAGGTTTTTGCTATGTTTCCCAGGCTGGTCTTGAACTCCTGAGTTCAAGGGATCCACCTGCCTCAGCCTCCCAAAGTGCCGGGATTACAAGTTCGAGCTACCATGCCTGGTCAGGTGTTTTGGTTTTTTTTTCCTTTTTTTTGTTTTCATTTTTCTTTTGGTGGTGCTGGTGCGGGGGAAGAGATAGGGTCTCACTCTGTCACCCAGGCTGGAGTGCAATGGTGGGTTTACAGCTCACTGCAGCCTCGACCTCCCGGAATCAAGTGATCCTCCCGCCTCAGCCTCCCAAGTAGCCGAGACAACAGGCACACACCACCATGCTCAGCTAATTTTTTGTAGAGACTAGGTCTCACTATGCTACACAGCCTGGTCTTGCACTCCTGACCTCAAGCGATCCTCCTGCCGCAGCCTCCCAAAGTGCTAGAATTACAGGCATAAGCCACCCCAACGGGCTGGGAGTAGGATTCGTTATTGCCCAGAGGAGACAAATGCAGGCAAAATGCTTTCGTGAAGAGAACCTGGAGAGATTTCCCAGCAGATTAGAAAGGCTCCTTTGAAGCAGAAGCTTAAATTCTGTGGCCAGAACTTTACCTCCTACCCCCAGCCACGCCCCTTGCTGAAACGCACAAATTTTGGCTTCCAGGGCTTTCTAGGTTGAGAGACCTTTTGAATCCTCACGCAGTGCGAGGAAGGTTCTTCCATACTGCTCCCTGCTTGGATGCTAGTGCAGGTTAAGGTGGAGAAAATGGCTTGAAAACCGATGTGGAGGGGAGAGCTGGGAGGAGCAGGTGGGGCAGAGGCGGAGGAGCTAGCTAGAGGCTTGCCAAGCTCAGCACCTGCCCTCCTCGGGAAGGAAACAGATTTGATTGCTTGGGAAGCCCCAACTCCCACCCCATCCCCTATCCCCCATCCCCATCCCCCACACCACACCCCTGCCATGGGCCTCTGGAAGCTTCGGGACTATAGGGGGCGGGGAGGCCGCGCGGGCTGCCCGATGATGCGTGGTCCAGCGATGCGCCTAGCAAGGCTGATGCCTCTTAGCCACAAGGCTAAGCTAAACGCTGATATTCTCTGCTTGTCAAATGAACCCAGTCAGCCACCACATATCTTTTAAGTGACTGTAAAGTACACAGGTAGCAGGAATCGTGAGAAGTAAAATTGACTTAAGGCAAGGTTCCCACCCTCGATGCATTTACAATGTAGTTGGGAAGATAAAGTGTGTTCACATGAAAAGATAGTTAGCAAGTAAGTCAAAGCAGGGGACAGTGAAATGCTTTCTTACCAAAAACATGAGGCGTGTTGAATTTGGGCAGGTTCTGTTACCAGGAGAGGGCCTTGACTGCAAGTTGTCCAGGTTCTTGGCGTTTTGAACGAATAATTGGACAAAATGCATAGCAAAGCAAGGAAGGAATGAAGCAAGGAAAGCAGAGATTTATTCAAAATGAAAGTACACTCCACAGTGTGGCAACAGGCGGACCAGCGGCTCAACGGCCCGGATACAGAATCTTCCGGGGTCCAAATACCCCCTAGAGGTTTCCCATTGGCCACTTGGTGTTCGCCCCATGTAAATGAAGTTGTGGCCCACAATCAGAGGCTGAAGTGAAGTTACAGAGGTCACACTCCTATGCAAACATCTGATTGGTTGTGGAAAGCAACCAATCAGAGGTTAGAGTGAAGTTACAAAAAGTTGTACTTCTATACAAAGACGTGTTCCCCAATCAGTCTGATTGGTCGGGATAGTAACCAGAGGCTGAAGTGAAGATACAAAGTTACACGTTGCAAATGTCTGGTTGCAAAAAGCAATTTTTCATCTGCTTTTTTCAACCAATCAGAGGTACTTTCAGTTTCCCATCTGCCACACAGAAAGGTGGGCATTTGCAAAGGGAGCAACCTCTGGTTCTTTTGTTACTTAGGCATGGAAAGTTAGAACTCTCCTTTCAATTTAGTTCTAGGAAGTCAGCGTGAAATAGCCTTAGGTTCCCTGCCTCCAGACCCGATTTTCCTGCCTCAATTCTAAGCAGGTGACTTTGATTCTCATCTCAAAGGCCACCAGACTGCCCTAGGAAGAAAGAGGGAGGAGGTGCTAGGAACCCAGGGCCTTTCCCAAGCAGAGGCCCATCTTCTAACAGTAAAGGTCACAGACCTGAGTACTGTGGTAGGCCCAGGTGGGTAGGTCATTGAGAGTCATAATGTCACAAAAAAACATCTCAGAATATCCTGGCCATCCTTGAGCATGAGTGCCTCATTGAATAGTGCCTCCCTCAGAACAAAAGTACTATGTCAAAACTTCCTGATGGCTGGATTTTTGATAGTGATGTCTTGATGTTCAGATCTACGGTCATAACTAGAGTGGGCTACTCTTACAGGCACTATATGAAAACTCCAGGATTTCCCTAGAGACCAGACCAATCCCCACCCCCAAATACTAAGATTTTAGAGGTAAGAGAGAAGAGCAAGCTTCTGGTAGCCGGTCTGGATTTCTGGCCTCTAGAAACTAAGTGTATTAGGCTTAGAGGGAAAATCTATCTGCTGAATGAAACACTCCCCAGCAACATGGCGGGTGGCACAGAGCAGATAGGCACAGTATACCAAAGAAACTCTTTGTTTTCTTAGGGAAATTTCTTTGTTTTCTTGGGGTAATAATGCCCAGTGTTCCCAGTGTTCTCCCTACCTTCTTTCTGTTGCCTTTGGGATTATAATTATTTGGGGTCATAATCAAACTTACATGGTTGTTTATAAATTGTATGTCTGACCACTCTCTAGCCCAAATATAATCATTGGTCTCTCCATGTTTGCTGGAGCCAAAGAAGGTACCTACCAAGAACCAAAACAACAGATAATAAATGTGTTCAAACTAATAAAGCAATAGTTACTTGAGTTTATACAAGTGATATCTGCTGGGCCATTTTCTCAGTGGTCCCCTGTAAAGAACAATTATGTGTCTAATGGTGAATCAAGATTTGTGGAAATCCTAAAAGCAATTATTTGGATTTTTGTTGCAGAAGAGTCTTTGGGGTTGGAGGAAGGACTATTATACCCAACAGTATAAGACATACAGAGTACAGAAATATGTCCAAAAAACTATTAACAAGGCCGGACGTGGTGGCTCATTCCTGTAATCCCAGCACTTTGGGAGTCCGAGGTGGGTAGATCATGAAGTTAGGCATTCAAGACCAGCCTGGCTAACATAGTGAAACCCCGTCTCTACTACTACTAATAATAATAATACAAAAATTAGCTGGGCATGGTGGTGCACACCTGTAATCCTAGCTACTCGGGAGGCTGAGACAGAATTGCTTGAATCCGGGAGGCAGAGGTTGCAGTGAGCCGAGATCGTGCCACTGCACTCCAGCCTGGGCGACAGAGTGAGACTCCACTTCAAAAAATATAAATAAATAAATAAATAAATAAATAAATAACTATTAAGAATTATGTAGGGCCGGGCGCGGTGGCTCAAGCCTGTAATCCCAGCACTTTGGGAGGCCGAGGTGGGTGGATCACAAGGTCAAGAGATCGAGACCATCCTGGTCAACATGGTGAAACCCCGTCTCTACTAAAAATACGAAAAATTAGCTGGGAATGGTGGCACGTGCCTGTAATCCCAGCTACTCAGGAGGCTGAGGCAGGAGAATTGCCTGAACCCAGGAGGCAGAGGTTGTGGTGAGCTGAGATTGTGCCATTGCACTCCAGCCTGGGTAATAAGAGCGAAACTCTGTCTCAAAAAAAAAAAAAGAATTATGTAAATGTAACACAGGACTTGTTCTTTATAGGAATTTCTTTCTCTCTGCCTTTTATCAAAACTGTATCAAAATGTCACAGTTGGTTGCATGCGGTGGCTCACATCTGTAATTTCTGCACTTTGAGAGGCTGAAATAGGTGGATCACTTGAGGTCAGGAGTTCAAGACCAGCCTGGCCAACATGGTGAAACCCCAACTCTACTAAAAATACAAAATTAGCCAGGCGTGGTGGTGGGTGCCTGTAATCCCAGCTACTCGGGAGGCTGAGGCAGGAGAATCACTTGAACTCAGGATGTGAAGGTTGCAGTGAGCCGAGATCGCACCATTGTACTCTGGCCTGGGGGACAGAGTGAGACTCCATCTCAAAAAAAAAAAAAAGGAATATTCTAGAGTATTCAAACCTCAGAGAGAGAATATTTGGTCAGGAGGGTATGGATGAGGTGGCAGAGGGAGTATTACACAAGCACACGCAGACCCAAATCAATAAGCTGAATGCCAATCTCTTTAAGTATCTATAATCCACATCTATAGACTTGGTATAGAAAAAAAAAAAACCTATAATTGTACCATGTGTCTTATTTACCACAAAAGTACAGGAGAATAATTTCTCAGTTCACAGAAGCATCAGAGTAATATGGAATCTTGAAAACCAAGTGATGTTTAACTCTCATCCTCCATCCCTTACCCTCAACCAGAAGCTTCTTGGTGACAATGACCAGCTTCAGTCCTATCCACTCAGCACCTTCCCTTACAGCAGAGTAAGCAGCAAGAGCTGAGAGGTGTAACCAGGCACTCAGTTCTCACAGGGCACGAAACTGCATTTTTAGCTCTGCTTTCAGAAAACACCTTTCAAACAATTAGTGTCTTCACTGAAGTTCCTACCATCTGTTGTCTTGGCAGTGCTCTGTGATTCCCTAGCTGTGACTACTCTAACAGGGGACCAAAGACCTGGCCTGAGGGTCCTCCCAACATCACTTTTGTGTAAGTGCCTGAGGGATTCAAGGGTTGGCTGGAGAGCTGTTAAAACGGTGCTCACGGCCGGGCGCGGTGGCTCACGCCTGTAATCCCAGCACTTTGGGAGACCGAGGCGGGTGGATCACGAGGTCAACAGATCGAGACCATCCTGGTCAACATGGCGAAACCCCGTCTCTACTAAAAGTACAAAAAATCAGCCGGTCATGGTGGTGCGTGCCTGTAATCCCAGCTACTCAGGAGGCTGAGGCAGGAGAATTGCCTGAACCCAGGAGGCAGAGGTTGCGGTGAGCCGAGATCGCGCCATTGCACTCCAGCCTGGGTAACAAGAGCGAAACTCTGTCTCAAAAAAAAAACAAAAAAACAAAAAAACAAAAAAAAAAAAACGGTGCTCACAATGCAGCAATGGTCCATTCCACATGCATGAGGCTGTACACTTACCAACTACTTCACATACATGATTTCATAAGATCCTCTCAGCTACCCAGCAACATATGCAGAGCGCATACTGTCCTCACTTGAGAGATGGGAGAACTGAAGCGTGATCTACCAGAGGCCACACAATCCACAGGTGGTGCAGCTCTCTGACGTGAAGGTGCTCCCAACGTTGTGTGTCTCCACGTCTCACATCATCTATTTGGAAAAGAAACATGTTACTCTGTGCCTTCTCAGGCTGAGGCATGTCACTGAGAGTACAATGGGAGGCTGGGCATGGTGGCTCGCGCCTGTAATCCCAGCACTTTGGGAGGCCAAGGTGGGTAGATCACCTGAGGTCAGGAGTTCGAGAACAGCCTAGCCAACATGGTGACAACCCATCTCCACTAAAAATACAAAAAATTAGCTGGGTGTGGTGGCACATGCCTATAATCCCAGCTACTCGGGAGGCTGAGGCAGGAGAATCACGAACCCAGGAGATAGAAGTTGCAGTGGGCCGAGATCGTGCCACTGCACTCCAGCCTGGGCAACAAAAGCAAAACTCCATGTCAAAAAAATAAATAAATAAATAAATAGAGAGAGAGCATATGAAGTACTTCCTTGGAAAAACAAACGCCTCCAGAGAAGGCATATGGTTCAAGTTTACAGATGAGCCAACAGAGATCCGAATGAAAAAAAGAACCAGGAGAGGGAGGGAGAATAGAAATTGATCTCAACATTTCTGAATAATTAGGGTTTTTTTAAACTTTTTTTTCTCTCTTTAATGCTTTTTTTTGAGACAGGGTCTCACTCTGTCACCCAAGCTAGAGTGCAGTGGTGCCATCTTGCTTCACTGGAACCTCTGCCTCCTGGGTTCAGGTGATTCTTGTGCTGCAGCCTCTCTAGTAGCTGGGATTACAGGTGCCCACCACAACACCCAGCTAATTTTTATATTTTTATTTTATTTTATTTCATTTTATTTATTTATGAGACAGAGTCTCCCTCTGTTACCCAGGCTGGAGTGCAGTGGTGCAATCTTGGCTCACCGAAGCCTCTGCCTCCCCGGTTCAAGTGATTCTCCTGCCTCAGCTTCCTAAGTAGCTGGGATTACAGGCATATACCATCAGGCCCAGCTAATTTCTGTAATTTTTGGTAGAGACAGGGTTTTGCCATGCTGGCCAGGCTAGTCTTGAATTCCTGACCTCAGGTGATCTGCCTGCCTTGGTCTCCCAAACTGCTAGGATTACAGGCATGAGCCACTGCGCCTGGCCTAATTTTTGTGTTTCTAGTGGAGAGATGAGGTTTCATCATGTTGGCCAGGCTGGTCTCGATCTCCTGGTCTCAAATGATCTGCCCACTTTGGCCTCCCAAAGTTCTGGGATTACAGGTGTGAATCACTGCACCCGGCCTCTTTAATACTTTTTTCAAAATAGAGAACGACTGTAGACCTGCTATACCCATGTTGGTCTTGAACTCCTGGGCTCGAGGAGTTCTCTTGTCTCGACCTCCCAAAGTGTTGGGGTTACAAGTGTGAGCCACTGCGCCCAGGCAGAATTTTTTTTAAGAACTGTGTTCCTTAATGGAGACCCTACTACTGTTTTCAGAGTTTCTCAATCTTGGCACTATTGACACTTGAGGCTACTGGAAACTTTCATGTGGGACTGTTCTGTACATCTTAGGATGTTTAGACGTGTCGCTGGCTTCCGTCCACTAGATGTCAGCAACACCTCCCTATCCAAACCTCCTGTTGCCTCAAGGAAAAATGTCTCCAGACATAGCAAATGTGCCCTGGAAGGCAAACTCACCCAGCTGAAAACCAGTGCTTTAAACCCACCCTGTGCAGAGGGCCAGGGAGATGTGCGCAAGTCACATCACTCTCCTGCCTCCTGCTAGGCTCCCCAGTCACCCTCAGGGGGAATTTCAACACCTGAGGGGGACGTCCGAGGCCGTTCACCTTCTGGGCCCTGCCAACCTCTCTAGTCCCTTTCCTCTGCCTCACACTCTGCTCTGCAGAACTGCCTCTAGAGTTTCCCACACAGCCATCCTGTTTGTGTCTCTACCCTCATGCTGTTCCCTCTGCTTGGAATGTCCTCCCCTCAGCTGCTTGTCTCATAAATCCCATCCAGCCTTCCAGACAGCTTAGTGTCACATCCCCTGGAAACACATCCCTAAGCTCTTTCCTTTCCCCCAACCCAAGGCTGAGTTGCCCCACTTCTGCGCTCCCACAGCACCGTCTGCAGATTTGTCAGAGTGAGGAAAGAGACCCAGGTATCTAAGGTCACCTCCCCCTTGACTTCCACGCTGCATTTCAATAGAAGAAAAGGCTGGCCAACCAGCTGCCGCCGGGCCTCCTTAATCGCCTTCCTAGAGATAGCAGGCATACTATGGGGGAATCCTTCTAGAAGGCATTGTTTTTACTTAAACAAGATCAAATCCCCACCCCATGCCTATTCCATGGACCAAGATCTTTCACATGTAATTTCTTTTTTTTTTTTTTTTTTTTTTTTTGGGACGGAGTTTCGCTCTTGTTACCCAGGCTGGAGTGCAGTGACATGATCTCGGCTCACTGCAACCTCCGCCTCCTGGGTTCAAGCAATTCTCCTGCCTCAGCCTCCCGAGTAGCTGGGACTACAGGCGAACACCACCATGCCCAGCTATTTTTGCATTTTTAGTAGAGATGGGGTTTCACCATGTTGACCAGGATGGTCTCGATCTCTTGACCTTGTGATCCACCCGCCTCGGCCTCCCAAAGTGCTGGGATTATAGGCGTGAGCCACTGCACCTGGCCTAGGAAGAGCTTCTCTTTGTTAGAGGAGCTTGGCTGTTAGACAACTACGTTGCCTTGCTCCCGGCCGAATAAATCACCTCTTCCTTCCTAGTTCGGTGTCCAAGAGGTCTGTTTCTCGTGGTGGCTCCTGCTTCAACAGCACTTATCCTTCACATAGTTTTCTGTCACTCCCAGTGACGGAGCTCCTGCAGAGGAGTGCTGTGTCACATTCATTTACTTTATGTCATTTTATTTTATTTTTTGATAGAGATGGGGTTTCGCTATATTGGCTAGGCTGGTCTTGAACTCCTGGCCTCAAGTGATCTGCCCACCTCAGCCTCCCAAAGTGCTGGGATTACAGGCGTGAGTCACCACACCCGGCCTGCAGAATCATATTCAAATCTGAGGTACAGCACCTGGCATGTAGCATTTACTTAATCAGTGTTTAGTGAAGTGAACCACAGAGAACAATACACTAGGCTGGGAGTCAAAACATCAGGATTCTAATCCCAGCTCTGCCACTGGCTAGCTAGGTGATCATCTGGTTCCCAAACAAGGCAGCACCATTCTCTTCCTCTTCCTTATGAATATGTATGGCTTCCTCTGTTTTTTCAGTCTTTTCCTATTGACTATTTTATTTGACCTTACAAGTAATAGCCTGGTAGATGTAATTTCAAATAAGAACCATCCTTCCAAACTTCCAAAGAAATGAATAGTATATGTCAGCACTACCATCATACAAAACAGAAGACAGAAGAACTTGTTTGTATTTGTATATGCATAAAGAAACCCTATTGGCCAGGTGCGGTTGCTCACACCTGTAATCCCAACACTTTGGGAAGCCGAGGCTGGTGAATCTCTTGAGCCCAGGAGTTTGAGACCACTGGGCAATACAGCAAAACCTGTCTCTACGAAAAATACAAACAATTAGCCAAGCGTGGTGGTGAGCGCCTGTGGTCCCAGCTACTCAGGAGGCTGAGGTGGGAGGATCGCTTGAGCCCAGAAAGCAGAGGTTACAGTGAGCTAAGATCTCACCACTGCACTCCAGCTTGGGTGACAGTGAGACCCTGTCTCAAAAAAAGAAAGAAAAAGAAACCCTATTGACCATTTTTGGTTTGGGTTTAATAAAGAAGTGTGTTTTTTTGTTTGTTTGTTGTTTTTTTAAGACAGAGTCTCACTCTGTCGTCCAGACTGGAATGCAATGGTGTGATCTCGGCTCACCGCAACCTCCACCTCCCAGACTCAAGCGATTCTCCTGCCTCAGCCTCTCAAGTAGCTGGGACTACAGGCATGCTCCACTACCGCCCAGCTAATTTTTGTATTTTTAGTAGACACAAGTTTTTACCATGTTGGCCAGACTAGTCTCAAACTCCTGACCTCAAATGATTCACCCCCTCAGACTCCCAAAGTACAACGTGGCAAAAAAGGATTTTTTAAAATGTGTATATCATACACCAAAAAAAGATTATTATTATTATTATTATTATTTTTTTTTTTTTTTTGAGACGGAGTTTCGCTCTTGTTACCCAGGCTGGAGTGCAATGGCGCGATCTCGGCTCACTGCAACCTCCGCCTCCTGGGTTCAGGCAATTCTCCTGCCTCAGCCTCCCGAGTAGCTGGGATTACAGGCACGCGCCACCATGCCCAGCTAGTTTTTTTGTATTTTTAGTAGAGACGGGGTTTCACCATGTTGACCAGGATGGTCTCGATCTCTTGACCTTGTGATCCACCCGCCTCGGCCTCCCAAAATGCTGGGATTACAGGCTTAAGCCACCGCGCCCGGCCAAAAAGGACTATTTTCAAAGTAAAAAGAAACCCACACTGGGCACAGTGGCTCACACCTGTAATCCCAGCACTTTGGGAGGCCAAGGCAGGTGGATCACCTGAGGTCAGGAGTTAAAGTCCAGTGTGGCCAGCATGGTGAAACTCCATCTCTACTAAAAATACAAAAATTAGCTGGGTGTGGTGGCAGGTGCCTGTAATCCCAGCTACTTGGGAGGCTGGGGCAGAATTGCTTGAACCCAGGAGGAGGAGGTTGCAGTGAGCTGAGATCATGCCATTGAACTCCAGCCTGGGCAACAAGAGCAAAAACTCCGTCTCAAAAAAATAAAAAAAATAAATAAATAAAGTAAAAAGAATTGTCACACCTTTGGGGTGGTGTGACAATTGACAAGTGCTAGGCAGGGGATTAGAGCAACTATTTTCACTGCATACCTCATATTGTTGGATTTTGAGCTAGGTGAATAATATGACTTTTTTTTTTTTAATTTTTTGTTTTGTTTTGTTTTTTTGCATGCACTTATGGCATAACATCTTTTTTTTTGAGACAGAGTCTCGCTCTGTTGCCAGGCACCAGGCTGGAGTGCAGTGGCGTGATCTCGGCTCACGGCAACCTCCGCCTCCTGGGTTCAAGCAATTCTCCTGCCTCAGCCTCCCAAGTAGCTGGGACTACAGGCGTGCACCACCATCCCCAGCTAATTTTTGTATTTTTTAGTAGAGACGGGGTTTCACCATGTTGGCCAGGATGGTCTCAATCTCCTGACCTCGTGATCTGCCCACCTCGGCCTCCCAAAGTGCTGGGATTACAGGCGTGAGCCACCACACCTGGTCTTTTTTTTTTTTTTTTTTTTTTTGAGACAGTGTTTCATTCTTGTTGCCCAGGCTCGAGTGCAATGGTGTGATCTCGGCTCACTGCAACCTCCACCTCCCAGGTTCAAGTGATTCTTCTACCTCAGCCTCCCGAGTAGCTGGGAGTACAGGCATGCACCACCACGTCCAGCTAATTTTTCTATTTTTACTAGAGACAGGGTTTCTCCATGTTGGTTAGGCTGTTCTCAAACTCCCAACCTCAAGTGGTCCACTCGCTTTAGCCTCCCAAAGTGCTAGGATTACAGGCGTGAGCCACCGTACCCTGCCTAACATCTGTTTTCTAAATTTTAATGATAGTAAATAAAACCGAGCAAATGGGACTGTTTCCTAAGCAGCATTTTAACAGGCCAGTGACAGATGGATCTGAGATCAGTAGCTGTACCACATCTGTTAGAGCTGCTGTAAGAACACCCTTCTAGGCTGGGCGCGGTGGCTCAAGCCTGTAATCCCAGCACTTTGGGAGGCCGAGGCGGGTGGATCACGAGGTCAAGAGATCGAGACCATCCTGGTCAACATGGTGAAAACCCTTCTCTACAAAAAATCCAAAACATTTGCTGGGCATGGTGGCACGTGCCTGTAATCCCAGCTACTCAGGAGGCTGAGGCAGGAGAATTGCCTGAACCCAGGAGGCGGAGGTTGCAGTGAGCCGAGATCGCGCCATTGCACTCCAGCCTAGGTAACAAGAGCGAAACTCCGTCTCAAAAAAAAAAAACACCCTTCTAATTGCACTTTCAAAAAAAAAAAAAAATCAAAAGAAATCCAGACTACACATCACTATACAACTCGTATCTTCAAAGTGTTTTAATCTGGCTCGCTCCCTAGCAGTAGAGTACAAAAATAAAGCTCAATTTCATAGCAGATGTTACAAAAAAGGGCAGTGAAGAATCTGGACTCTAACCGTAAACCTAACCAACTCTATCTGTCGTTTTGGAGCCCCTCAGTATACAGTTGTGATAGTCGGCTAAGGACATAAAAACAGGGGATGATTTCCACCTAGAGACAAAGTGGAGAAATAACAGACCTAGAAATCAGCAAAAGTAGTGATAAATCAGTCATGTTTTCAATACATCTTCTGTATCCTTGAGTCCCTATGTGTACTACCTGCCCTCTTTCTTCCTTTCCAGGAATAGTTCTTTTAACTGTAAATTACACAAGGCTGTGAAGCACTAAATGATAATACAGGTAGTATTAAGTTTGTAATCATGACCAGGCTTTCCTTGAACAGTACAAGGTCATTGCCTCACTATCAAGGGATGGCACAACATAGCCACTACTGTAAGGGTAAATGCCACTTCCTTCTATAAGCCTCGTACTGTTAAATGAGGTCAATGGCAATCACACAGTGCAGGTGTATTCAAGGTAATTGCCAGATCAGATGTTAAACTGGGTAAGATATGAAAAGCAACTTGGTATTCTCACCTGGAAGTGTCATCTGTGGTGTTGCTGTGTACACATGGAGTTATCACCATCTTTAATTCAAATCTTACTTGGTTACCTTTAACATTGAACATGCAACTCTTTGAGACAGTCTTGCTCTGTCACCCAGGCTGGAGAGCAGTGGCACAATCTCGACTCACTGCAACCTCTACCTCCCGGGTTCAAGCAATTCTCCTGCCTCAGCCTCCTGAGTAGCCAGGACTAGAGGCGCATACCACCATGCCCAGCTAATTTTTGTATTTTCAGTAGAGGTGGGGTTTCACCATACTGGCCAGGCTGGTCTCAAACTCTTGACCTTGTGATCCACCCACCTCGGCCTCCCAAAGTTCTGGGATTACAGAGGCAAGCCACTGTGCCTCGTGCAACTCTATTTCAAGTGCTCAGTACACTCTCATTTTAATAAACCAAATGATTGCTGTTGCTGCTATATACTAAAATTAACTTAAGCATATACTATTTGTTAGATACCATACAGAATGCATGATTCAAGGTACAATCTGTTTTAAACATCTCCCAACTGGAATTTTTTTGGAGACGAAGTCTCACTCTTGTCACCCAGACTGGAGTACAGTGGCACGATCTCAGTTCACTGCAACCTCCGCCTCCCAGGTTCAAATGATTCTGTCTCAGCCTCCTGAGTAGCTAGGATTACAGGCATATGCTACCACCATGCCCGGCCTGGGATTTGTTTTTTAAACCCCTCCCAACTCAAACCTGACCAACTGGAATTTTAAACATTATAGGATCCACTCAGAAAAGAAACTAGAAAAAAAAAATACTATTTTTTCTGTATTCTCTAGTTATCTCTGAAGAAACTCTGTAAAATTTACTAGTGTCAGCTGGGCACAATGGCTCACGTCTGTGATCCCAGCACTTTGGGATGCCAAGGCAGGTGGATCATTTGAGGTCAGGAATTCGAGACCAGCCTGGCCAACATGGTAAAACCCTGTCTCTACTAAAAAATAAAAAAATTAGCCGGGCACAGTGGTGTGTGCCTGTAATCCCAGCTACTCAGGAGGCTGAGGTAGGACAATCACTTGAACCCAGGAAGTGCAGGTTGCAGTGAGCTAAGATGGTGCCCCTGCACTCCAGCCTGGGCAACAGAGCAAGACTCTGTACAAAAAGTAAATAAATAAAGTTAAATATACTAGTATCTATTACAATGGTAGCAACTACAATTTTTGAAGTATTAGATGCTAGGCACAGAGATAGGTGCTTGATGTACATTATGTCTGTAATTATACAAGCCTCACAGTTGCCTTCTAGTTTTTTTAAGGATAAAGACTACACTGGGTAGACGGCTTGATTTTGTGTAGTATGTTTTAAAAAATAAATGCCTTTGATTTTTTTTTCATTTTATTTTTATTAAGCACTACATAACACACTGCATGCTACATAATATACTGTATGATCTTCTAGCAGGGGTAGATGACCATAACTGAGTTATTTTTTCATCAATCAGGAAAATGCTTCTTTAATCAATATTCTCCAAACCCTGAAAAACAGTTTAAAAAGGAGAATGTGAGAAGTCTGTTCCTAACAAAGACATGTCATATGCTTTTATTTCATGTCACCAAATGGCATTCTCTTATTAAAAAGAGTGCTTCCACATCCCACATTTCTTTAACTGCAACAATACACTGGATTAAATTTTATAATCACTAAGGAATAACCTGTAATGATGTCTAGTTTTCATTTTCTGACAGCAGCAAACATACTGCTTTATAGGAAAACAAAAATCTTCCCCCACCCCCAATCAGAACTAAAGTCACGCAACTCTACCACCTGGATCCTTTTTTTTTTTTGAGTTGGAATCTCGCTCCCATCTCACAGGCTGGAGTGCAGTGGCACAATCTCAGCTCACTGCAACCTCCACTTCCCAGGTTCAAGTGATTCTCCTTCCTCAGCCTCCCGAGTAGCTGGGATCACAGGCATGTGCCACCACACCCAGCTGATTTTTGTATTTTTAGCAGAGACGGGTTTTTGCCAGGTTGGTCAGGCTGGTCTTGAACTCCTGACCTCAGGTGATCCACCAGCCTTGGCCTCACAAAGTGCTAGGATTACAGGCGTGAGCCACCATGCTTAGCCTCCACGTGGATCCTTTTACAAAGCACCTCAGTGAGTCAGACGACCAGAAGGTAAAATCTGTTTTAAAAAATAACAGCCAACAGATACTGTTCTCCTCATTCCACTTTTTTGTTTTTGTTTTTGTTTTTTTTTTTGAGACGGAGTTTCGCTCTTGTTACCCAGGCTGGAATGCAATGGCACAATCTCGGTTCACCGCAACCTCCGCCTCCTGGTTCAGGCAATTCTCCTGCCTCAGCCTCCTGAGTAGCTGGGATTACAGGCACGCGCCACCATGCCCAGCTAATGTTTTGTATTTTTAGTAGAGACGGGGTTTCACCATGTTGACCAGGATGGTCTTGATCTCTTGACCTCGTGATCCACCCGCCTCAGCCTCCCAAAGTGCTGGGATTACAGGCTTGAGCCACCGCGCCCAGCTTCATTCCACTTTTTTACAAATGAGGAGATGGAGGCTCAGAGAGGTTAAAAGTCATCTGCTTAAGTCCATAAGGAATTAGCAGAGCCAGAATTCAAGTCCAGGGACCCCAAATCCAGAGCCCTTCTCCGACAAGCACTACACTATTTATTCAAAATACCTATTGGGTCTTACTAAGTTCACAAACAAATACTTCAGAAGCTATAAGTTAAAAGGTTAATCATTGGTGACACTTCTTCTAAGTATTAAATAACATAGTCCAGGTATTTGGTGTACTATTACATGAAGAACTGCCTTAAGATAAATTAAAACTGCAACTTCCTTGGAGCTGTCTCTTAGAAATCCTAATTCTGTCTCACATGCCAGGTGATTCTGATGGCTATTCTTGAAAATATGGCTCCAGATAAGATTATTATCATGTTAATTAGATTAGATTTCCAACTACCCCTCCACTGAGAGGTATATCACCCAGGCTGAGTCCCTATAATATTATTTAATCACTCTGACTCTTGTCTATAAAATGGAAATACTATTGACTTAGGTTTGCTGTGAAGAATAAATGAGCAAGGAGAAAATATTAAAAAGTAAACATTTTGAAAAGAATTCTGATAATGAACTACTCCTACAAAATATAAAAATATACTATTAGGGCCAGGCGCAGGGGCTCACATCCGTAATCCTAACACTTTGGGAGGCCAAGGCAGGTGGCTCACTTGAGGTCAGGAGTTAAGAGACCAGCGTGGACAACATGGTGAAACTCCATCTCTACCAAAATACATAAAAAAAAAAATTTAGCTGGGCATGGTGGTGGGTGCCTGTAATTCCAGCTACTCAGGAGACTGAGGCAGAATAATCATTTAAACCTGGGAGGCAGAGGTTGCAGTGAGCCAAGAGTGCACCACTGCACTCCAGCCTGGGTGACAGAGTGAGACCACATCTCAAAAAAAAAAAAAAAAAACCCCAAAACAAACAAACAAACAAACAAACAAACAAAAAAACCCAAAAAACATACTATTAGGTTGAGCCTTATGAAAATGCTACTGCTTGGCCATTTCTGACCTACAAAACTGGCAATGTCATAACTGAATCAAATATAAAATTATAGTAATTATTTAAATGAGGTATTGTTGCAGGAATAGACAGACCTATAGAGTACAGAAAAGCACCTCTGTGAAACAGGCCCATGTGTACATGGAAATTTAGTTTACTAGAATGGTATTACAAATAAAGATGAACTGGGTGTTTGGTGGTAGTTTTTTTGTTTGTTTGTTTGTGTGTTTGTTTTTTGAGACAGGCTCATTCTCTCACCCAGGCTGGAGTGCAGTGGTGTGATCCTAGCTCACTGCAGCACCAAACCCCTGGGTTCAAACTGTCCTCCTGCCTTAGCCTTCCGAGTAGCTAGGACTACTAAACCATTCTATAAATGTGTAACTGCAATAACTGGCTACTTCTTGGAAAAAAGTAAAGTTAATCCCTCCTTCACATTATACTCCAAAATGATCTGTAGGTGGACCAAATAACTAAATGTTTAAAAAAAAAAAAAAGAAAAGAAAAAAGAAACAATATTAGGAGAAATTTTTTTTAAGTATTTTTATGAGCCAGGCATAGTGGCATACCTGCAGTCCCAACTCCTCCAAAGGCTGAGGCAAGAAGATCACTTGAGCCTATGAGTTTGAGGCCAGCCTGGGCAACACAGCAAGACTGTCTCTATTTTATTTTTTCAAAGTATTTTTATGATCTTGGATAGAAAAGGCCTTTGTATGGGAGACATAAAAACCCAGAATCCAGAACAAAACATGATAAATTAAATATCAAAATTTAAAACTACCTGATAAAAAAAATCATACAGTGCAAAAGACAAACAGCAGACTGGGAAAAATGTTTTGTCAAATATAAAATAGACAAAAAATTAAAGTCTAGAATATATAAAGAACTATAGATCAAAAAGAAAAAGACAAACAATAGAACAGGCAAAGGATATAGGCAACAATCCACAGAGTAAGAAATATATGACAGTAAGAAAGACTAAAAAAAAAAAGATTAAATATGTAAAAAGATGCCAACCTCACTAGTAAATAAGAAAATGCTAGTTATTAGCACTGTATGACCCTTGGCAAGGTATTACCAGAACCCACCTCAACCCTGGCAGAAGGATGGCATCAGAATGGCATCTTACCTTTGACTTATAGTAAAGATCAACTCCAGAGATGCGCCTATCTCTTTCCATCAAATTCCATGGATACAAAACATGAGCAATCCTTTTTTCCTTCAAATAAGAGAGAATTGACATTGCAGTTTATAAAAGTGAGTGATCCAATTGATGGGTATTTCGATTTTTAAAGGAGACATTCTAGAGAAATTAATAATACAAGACCACAATCTCCTAAATAAAATCAGACCACTAAACTTTAGAATTAAGTTGGTGACCATGACTTCTTACACTATCTTAACCAACATTAATTTTTTTTTTTTTTTTACGAAATGTCTAGTAAAGAAATGTCTAGTGTTGGACGCCTTTCTAACACTAAGAAACTCAGGTGAAGGAGGACAATCACAAAACCAGAATGTAAATATATTTATACTCTGTACTAGAGACGATGTGAAGGGCTAGAAGAGGGGAAAATGAATCCCGATGTAAAAAACTAGATCTTGGCCGGGCACAGTGGCTCCCGCCTGTAATCCCAGCACTTTGAGAGGCCGAGGCAGGCAGATCCCCTGACGTCAGGAGTTTGAGACCAGCCTAACCAACATGGAGAAACCCCGTCTCTACAAAAAGATAAAATAATAAAACAAAATAACAAGATCTTGCAGTAAATTCCTAAAGGCTTGCAACAAAAAGTGGGAAATAAAAAAGTTAGGGGTAGGCAGGAGCTCACGCCTGTAATTCCAGCACTTTGGGAGGTCAAGATGGGTGGATCACCTGAGGTCAGGAGTCCAAGACCAGCCTCGCCAATATGATGAAACCCCGCCTCTACTAAAAATACAAACAAAAATAAAAATTAGCCGGCCGTGGTGGCACGCGCCTGTAGTCCCAGCTACTCGGGAGGGTGAGGCAAAAGAATCTCTGTTTTTTTTTTTTTTTTGAAACGGAGTTTCGTGATTGTTGCCCAGGCTGGAGTGCAATGCTGCGATCTCGGCTCACTGCAACCTTCACCTCACGGGTTCAAGCGATTCTCCTGCCTCAGCCTCCCGAATAACTGGGATTACAGGTATGCGCCACCACACCCGGCTGATTTTGTATTTTTAGTAGAGACGGGGTTTCACCATGTTGGTCAGGCTGGTCTTGATCTACCGACTTCAGGTGATCCGCCCGCCTCGGCCTCCCACAGTGCTGGATTACTGGCTTATGCCAACTCTTCTAATTTACCTTTCCGGGCCCCAAGTCGCTACTCAGCCCTGAGGTCCAGTCTGATCCACCCTGAAACGCTGGTTTTCACTAGAGCAGGATGTATTTTCTACCAAGCTTCGTTTCGCAAGCCTCAGCTTCTAGGCAACCCTAAGAAAGGAGAAGGCCGACCTCGGAGAGAGAGTCCGCAAGCTGACTGCCTCCCTGCCCCCTTTACGGAAATCAGCCCGTGGAGTCGGCTCCCGGACCCTCAAGCCGCCTTACCTTGCCGCCGTTAGTCAGCCTGTGGATGTACGTAGTAGACAGTCCTGGAATAAGCAAGCACACAGCCATGGCGGAGAGTCCAGGGAGTATCTCGAACCACATCTCTGCCCGGTTACCTAGGCCAAAACCCTATTTCTACGTCCTTGAAAGGTGACGGATCTTCGGCTATCTTCCCAGTAAGCCCCGCGGCCGCCTGCGAGCGGGGCGGTGCCACGTACGGCTCCGGAGGAAGCGACGGAATCCTCCAGGGCTCAAGAGAGGCTAGCGCTCGCGTACTCGCAGTCCTCTTCCGTCACAGACTTTTGCTTTGACTAGCGGCGGAGCGCGCAACGTGGAGTGACGTGCGGAGACCAAGTGCTACCCAGGCAGCCACGGCCGTTTCGGAGCTCGGGACTGTAAAATGGCAGAGCAGCTTTCTCCAGGAAAGACGGTGGATCAGGTGTGCACCTTCCTTTTCAAAAAGCCTGGGCGGAAAGGGGCTGCCGGACGCAGAAAGCGCCCGGCCTGCGACCCAGAGCCTGGAGAAAGCAGCAGCAGTAGCGACGAAGGCTGCACTGTGGTTCGACCGGAAAAGAAGCGGACGACCCACAATCCAATGATACAGAAGACCCGTGACAGTGGTAGACAGAAGGCGGCTTACGGCAACTTGAGCAGCGAGGAGGAGGTGGAAAATGAGCCCGAGAGTCTCGGCGTGGTTTATAAATCCACCCGCTCGGCGAAACCCGTGGGACCAGAGGATATGGGGGCAACAGCTGTCTATGAGCTGGACACAGAGAAAGAGCGCGATGCACAATCCATCTTTGAGCGCAGCCAGAAGATCCAGGAGGAGCTGAGGGGCAAGGAGGATGACAAGATCTATCGGGGAATCAACAATTATCAGAAATACATGAAGCCCAAGGATACGTCTATGGGCAATGCCTCTTCCGGGATGGTGAGGAAGGGCCCCATCCGAGCGCCCGAGCATCTACGTGCCACCGTGCGCTGGGATTACCAGCCCGACATCTGTAAGGACTACAAAGAGACTGGCTTCTGCGGCTTCGGAGACAGCTGCAAATTCCTCCATGACCGTTCAGATTACAAGCATGGGTGGCAGATCGAACGTGAGCTTGATGAGGGTCGCTATGGTGTCTATGAGGATGAAAACTATGAAGTGGGAAGCGATGATGAGGAAATACCATTCAAATGTTTCATCTGTCGCCAGAGCTTCCAAAACCCAGTTGTCACCAAGTGCAGGCATTATTTCTGCGAGAGATGTGCACTGCAGCATTTCCGCACCACCCCGCGCTGCTTTGTCTGTGACCAGCAGACCAATGGCGTCTTCAATCCAGCGAAAGAATTGATTGCTAAACTAGAGAAGCATCGTGCTACAGGAGAGGGTGGTGCTTCCGACTTCCCAGAAGACCCCGATGAGGATCCAATTCCCATTACTTAGGCTTCCCGTAATTCTTAAATTTAAAAAATAAATATTTTGTTCTTTTGGAAGTCTTAATTCGTGTCCTTTTAGAGAAAGTGACAGAAGGCGGGTGGTGAAGTAGGGTCCTGGATTAAAAGCTTCAAGGTAGGTATAATCGGGATTTTTTAGCCCTAGAACACTTCGGCATAAATTATAGAGATGGGAGTAGTTTGAGAAGAGAGTTAGAATTTGCTCGAAGTAACCAAAGCTATGATGAAAGAAAGAACTCTGAGCCTGCTTATTATATCACATTTCTATATCACTTAATGTTTACCGGGTACTTTCATGCATTCTTTCTCTTAGGAGCCTGTACTACAAAATATATCAGAGCCAAGGTGTGAGGGAGAGGGGTCGGGTTTGGGGGATTGGTAGCTAGTACCACAGACTTCACGTATGGAAAATGTTCCTTGCTGTCTTGGAAGCAGCTATAGTTAACCCCCTCTTCTATGGATGATAAAAATCATCTGTGCTCTGCTATCCAGTGCAATAGATACACACTAGCCTCATGTGACTGTTGGACACTTGAAACGTAGCTAATGACCGTATTGGACATAGCTGTTGTAGACTGAACTCGTGAACCTGCAGGGGGCGAAAACATATTTTATCAATTCCCTGAAACTATCTGTGTTCTCACAGACTGTGTAATAGCGCTGATCATGCCTTATTAAAATTAGTCACTGTACCTGTCTTTCCAACTGGTTTATGAACTCAGTGACTAGCCTAGTGCTTGGCATATGATAAGCGCTTAATAAATAAGCCTAGGGAGGTTTACAAAGAGAGACTGGGGGCCGGGGGCCGTGGCTCACACCTGTAATCCCAGCACTTTGGGAGGCAGAGGTGGGCGGATCATGAGGTCAGGAGTCCTAGACCAGCCTGACCGATATGGTAAAACCTCATCTCTACTAAAAATACAAAACTTAGCTGGGCATGGTGACACTTGCCTGTAGTCCCAGATACTCGGGAGGCTGAGGCAGGAGAATCGCTTGAACCTGGGAGGCAGAGGTTGCAGTCAGCTGAGATTGTGCCACTGCACTCCAGCCTGGGCGGCAGAGTGAGACTCCATCTCAAAAAAAAAAGAAAAAAAGAGAGAGAGAGAGATTGGAGCCAAAGCCTTGATTCCAAGCTGAGGAGCATTGACTGTATTCTGTAGGCAGTGGGAGAGACAGCAGAGATTTGGGAAGAGAACACAATCAGACTTGGTTTTTTCTTGTTTGTTTGTTTGTTTTTATAGTGTTACTGTCTTGGGCTATAGGTTGGATCACAGGGAGATGGAAGACAAGAGGCAGGGAGGCCAGTTAGGCCAAATGATTTTTTTTTTTTCAGTCTCTGTAGAGACTGTCAAAAATTGCCAACTCTGACTATATTTCAAGTCATCATGGTGGGGTATTGGGAAAAGTTTTCAATTAGCAATAATCACACCTTGGATAAACCTCATTGGCTACAATACTGCCACTGTGCAAAGCTAGGCCAAATGATTTTTATTGATACGATTCGAATTTGGGCTAATCCTAAGAACAGATGCAAGAATAAATTCTGAGTTAATGGTTTTTATTCACATTCATTAATCCATTTAAAGGTTTTTTGTTTTGTTTTGTTTTTTGTTTTTTGTTTTTTGAGACGGAGACTTGCTCTGTTGCCCAGGCTGAAGTGCATTGACGGGATCTTGGCTCACTGCAACCTCTGCCTTCCAGGTTCAAGTGATTCTTCTGCCTCAGCCTCCCATGTGGCTGAGACTACAGGTGTGCACCACCATGCCTGGCTAATTTTTGTATTTTTAGTAGAAATGGGGTTTCACCATATTGGTCAGGCTGGTCTTGAACTCCTGACTTTGTGATCTGCCCTCCTCAGCCTCCCAAAGTGCTGGGATTACATGTGTGAGCCATCACACCCGGCCTAAAGATACTCTTTAAGTAGCTACTCTTTATCAGGCACTGTGGTTGGTATGGGGGATATTAGCAGTGAACAAGACACACAGCCCCTACCCTCATGGAGCTGGACATTAAATGACTGTTCGTTTCCGAGACAGAGTCTCACTGTGTCACCCAGGCTGGAGTGCAGTGGTGTGATCTCAGCTCACTGTAACCTCTGCCTCCCAGGTTCAAATGATTCTCCTGCCTCAGCCTCCCAAGCTGGTCTCAAACTCCTGACCTCATGTGATCTGTCCACCTTGGCCTCCCAAAGTGCTGGGATTACAGGTGTGAGCCACCGTGCCCTGCCTGTTTTTTTTTTTGTTGTTTTTTTTTTTTTTAATTACAAATAGGGTCTCCTATGTTGCCCAAGCCGGTCTCAAACTCCTGGCTTCAAGCAATCCTCCCACCTCAGCTTCCTAACTCACTGAGATTACAGGCGTGAGCCACATACCTGGCCTAGGAAAGTGTTTTGAAAAGTGTCATGTCCTACACAGAGCTTCAGACGAAAAAGAAAGAAATGAAAAGTGTCATGGAGGCGAGTCACAGTGGCTCACACCTGTAATCCCAGCATATTTGGAGGCCGAGATGGGAGGATCACTTGAGGCCAGCCAAGAGTTGGAGACCAGCCTGGACAACAGGGAAACCTCCGTCTCTACAAAAAAAAGCAAGCAAAAAATTTAGCTGGGTGTGGTGATGTGCACCTGTAGTCCCAGCTACTCAGGAAGCTGAGGTGGAAGGATCCCTTGAACCCAGAAGATTAAGGCTGCAGTGAGCTGTGACTGTACTACTACACTCCAACCTGGGTGACAGAGCCTGTCTCAAAAAAAAAAAGAAAAAGAAAAGAAAAAAGAACTATGGCAATGAGTAGCAAAAGAACCAGAAAAATCGTTCATTTTTTTTAACCATTTCTGAGAATTTATACTAAAAAAGTTATTCAGGGTTGGGTGCAGTGGCTCATGCCTGTAATCCCAGGACTTCAGGAGGCCAAGATTAGAGGATCACTTGAGCTCAGGAGTTCGAGACTAGCCTGGGCAACATAGGGAGACTCCCATCTCTAAAAAATAGATATAAAAAAAGTTATTCAAAAGCAGAATCTGAGTCACGGCACCAAAAAATATTTTTTTTTTTAGGTAGAATAAAGCTTTATGGAAAAAGATATGCTTTGAGTTGTTATCTGTTATATAAGCTGAGAGAAAAGGTCCAGGAGAAAACACATTTGATAAAAGGTGAAAGAATGCTGCTGATTACTAAATTCTAGGAGGTAGAACAGAAAAGCGACAGAATTATGAGCATAAATCAGCCTTGAAGAGTTGAGAGGGCAAGAATAATGCTTGTCTGTGAATTTTTTTTTTTTTTTTTTTTTTGAGACAGGGTCTCACTCTGTCACCCAGGCTGAAATGCAGTGACAAGATCTTGGCTCACTGCAACCTCTGCCTCCCAGGTTCGAGCCATCCTCCTGCCTCAGCCTCCCGAGTAGTTGGAATTACTACCAGGCATGTACCACCATGCTCAGCTAATTTTTTGTATTTTTAGTAGGGACGGGGTTTCATTAAATTGGCCAGGCTGGTCTGGAACTCCTGGCCTCAAGTGATCTGTCTGCCTTGGCCTCTCAAAGTGCTGGGATTACAGACATGAGTCACTGCACCCTGCCTTGTCTGTAAATTTTGAAAAAGTATACAAAGTACTTGCAAATGAGCATTATTCTGGGGTCCAAAGCATTCAGCAGATTCTTAAAAGGGACCATAACTCCATAAAAGCACCTAAATCAATAGTGTACTCAAAGTACTTTCATGTTTACAAGCTTATGATTACATTTTCTACATGTCAGAAATATTTTCATAACCTTTAATTAAATGGTACAACTTCATTTCACAGGTGGGAACCAAATAGTTATTCATACAATTTAAAAGAAACTAAATAGGTGGAGGGAAGCAAGCGCTCCAGCAGAGATGAGGTTGCAGCTGGACTGTAAAGGAGCTCACCTAGTTTGAGAAGTCAGGGCTCCTATGTCTCCTCTAGGAAATGAGCCTCAAACTGAGACTCAAGAAGCGAGTTGGAGAAAGAGTGTCTCAAGTAGAGGAACAAATATATACTAAGGCCCCGATGTGAGAGACTACCTCCAGCTAAAAACTCAAAGCAGTTTAAGGTGGCTGGGGAAAAGAGACAAAGTAGTCAAGGCCAAAGAGCAGGGACCTTGCAAGTCATGTTAAAGACTTTGGACTTCATCTGAAGAGCAAAAATGCGCCATCAAAGCATTCTAACGGCCGGGCGCAGTGGCTCACGCCTGTAATCACAACACTTTGGGAGGCCGAGGTGGGCGGATCACTGAGGTCAGGGGTTCGAGACCTGCCCGGCCAACATGGTGAAACCCCGTCTCTAGTAAAAATACAAAAAATTAGCTGCTGGGCCGGGCGCGGTGGCTCAAGCCTGTAATCCCAGCACTTTGGGAGGCCGAGGCGGGTGGATCACAAGGTCAAGAGATCGAGACCATCCTGGTCAACATGGTGAAACCCCGTCTCTACTAAAAATACAAAAAAAATTAGCTGGGCATGGTGGCGCGTGCCTGTAATCCCAGCTACTCAGGTGGCTGAGGCAGGAGAATTGCCTGAACCCAGGAGGCGGAGGTTGCGGTGAGCCGAGATCGCGCCATTGCACTCCAGCCTGGGTAACAAGAGCAAAACTCCGTCTCAAAAAAAAAAAAAAAAAAAATTAGCTGGGTGTAGTGGTGGGCGCCTTTAATCCCAGGTACTCGGGAGGCTGAGGCAGGAAAATTCCTTGAACCTGGGAGGTGTAGGTTGCAGTGAGCTGAGATTGCACCACTGCATTCCAGCCTGGGAGACAGAGCGAAATTCTGTCTCACCAAAAAAAAAAAAAAAAAAAAAAAAAAAAAAAAGTTGCGGGGGTTAAGAAGGAAAATGAGACGATCAGATTTGAATGTCAAAAGATAATTCTGAAGAGTGGGGAATGGGTTGAAGGCAGCCAGACATGAAACAGGGAGGTCAGTTATGGGGGTGGTGCACTGGTCCAGGTGAGATGATGGTAGACTAGACTAGACTGGTGGCTGTAAACAAACTTGTCTTGATCACCCACTACATGACAGGCATTAAACACTGGAGATACAGCCATGACAAAAGCACACAAGTCCCTGCTCTCATAGTTACATGAAGTAAACACAGTAACTCACACTTATAATCCTAGCACTTTAGGAGGCCGAGGCAGGAGGATCACTTGAGGCCAGGAGTTGGAGACCAGCCTGGACAACAAAGTGAGACCCCATCTTCATAAAAAATAAAAAGCTTAGCAAGGGAGGGTGGCATGTGCCTGTAGTCCCAACTACTCAGGAGGTTTAGGCAGGAGGATCCCTTCAGCCTGGGAGTTTGAGGTTGCAGTGAGATGTGATCAAGCCACTGCACTCCAGCCTGGGTGACAGAGTGAGAACTCAGCTCCAAAAAAAAAAAACAAAAAAACTGTGAATTTGCATGAAAGATAGTGGCAGGTTTATATATAATATGTATATCAGATTGCCATGAGTGCTGGGAACAATGATAAAGCAAGGTAAAGGGCTAAGAGTGCAGAGGTCTAGGGGATTGCTATTTTATATACGGTAGTCAAGGAGGGTTTCTTCTTCTTCTTCTTTTTTTTTTTTTTTTTTTTTTTGAGATGGAGTTTCACTCTTGTTACCCAGCCTGGAGTGCAATGGCGCGATCTTGGCTCACCACAACCTCCGCCTCCTGGGTTCAGGCAATTCTCCTGCCTCAACCTCCTGAGTAGCTGGGATTACAGGCATGCACCACCATGCCCAGCTAATTTTTTGTATTTTTAGTAGAGACGGGGTTTTACCGTGTTGACCAGGATGGTCTCGATCTCTTGACCTCGTGATCCACCCGCCTCAGCCTCCCAAAGTGCTGGGATTACAGGCGTGAGCCACTGCGCCCGGCCCTGGACTTCTTCTGATAAGGTGACGTTTGGGCAGAGACCTACATGAAACATATCGCGTAGAAGAGCATTCCAGACAGAGAACACCTAGTACAAAGGCCTGACGCAGGAAAGTGCATAAAACACAACTTTGTAAGAGAACGAATAATTACAGAAGAACACTTCCATAACCACCCTGCAGGTCAAGAAGTACAAAAGTGAAAACACTGAAGAAACCCCTCATGGATCCCCTCCAGATCACACCCTCAGGTAATCACTATATTGACCTTTTTTTTTTTTTTTTTTTTTTTGAGACTAAGTCTCGCTCTGTCACCGAGGCTGGAGTGCAGTGGTGCGATCTCGGCTCACTGCAACCTCCGCCTCCTGGGTTCAAGCAATCCTCCCACCTCAGCCTCCTGAGTAGCTGGAACTACAGGCGTTGGCCATCACACTGGGGTGATTTTTTTTCCTTTGGTAGAGATGGGGGTCTCCCTATGTTGCCTAGGCTGCTCTGGAACTCCTGGACTCAAGCAATCCTTGTACCTCAGCCTCTGAAATTGCTGGGATTACAGATGTGAGCAACCACGCCTGGCTGTTGAACCTTTCTTTAAAGCAAACAATTTAGTGGTATTTAATACATTCACAATATTATGCAACCACCACCTCTGTATAGTTTCAAAACGTTGTTTTCATCACCGCAGAAGAAAACCCCACACCCATTAAGCAAATGCTCCTCATTCCCTCCTCCCCTCTGCCAACCCCCCAATCCCTGGCAACCACTAATGTGCATTCTCTACGGATTTAACTATGTTAGATATTTCTTTCTTTTTTTCCCCCCCTGAGACAGAGTCTTGCTCTGTCACCCAGGTTGGGGTGTAATGGCCCGATCTAAGCTCACTGCAACCTCCGCATCCCAGGTTCAAGCAATTCTGCCTTAGCCACCTGAGTAGCTAGGATTACAGGCGTGCACCACCACACCCGGCTAATTTTTGTATTTTTAGTAGAGACAGGGTTTCACCATGTTGGCCAGGCTGGTTTTGAACTCCTGATCCTCCCCTCTCGGCCTCTCAAAGTGCTGGGATTACAGGTGTGAGCCACCGTGCCCGGCCTATGTTAGATATTTCATATAAATAGAATCGCAATATGCAGCCTTTCATGTCTGGCTTCTTTCATCTAGCATAGTTTTCAAGGTTCATCCACATCATAGTATGAATCAGTACTTCCTTTCTATGGCTAAACAAATGTTCCGTTGTATGCATATAACACAATTTGCTTATTATGCAATCATCTGCTGATGGATATTTGTGTATTTACCTTTTAGCTCTGACTATGGGTATACATGTATTTGTTTAAGTGTCTGTTTTCCGTTCCTTTGGGTATATACTTAGGAGTGGAGTTGTTGGGTCATATGGCAAGTCTATGTTTAACTTTTTTTTTTGAGATGGAGTCTCACTCTGTCACCCAGGCTGTGCAGTGGTGTGATATCAGCTCACTGCAACCTCCACTTCCTGAGTTCAAGCAATTCTCCTGCCTCAGCCTCCCAAGTAGCTGGGACTACAGGTATGCGCCACCACACCCAGCTATTTTTTGTATTTTTAGTAGAGATGGGATTTCACCATGTTGGCCAAGATGGTCTCAATCTCCTGACCTCACGATCCGCCCATCTCAGCCTCTCAAAGTGCTGGGATTACAGGCATGAGTCACTGCACCCAGCCTGTTTAACATATATATATCTACATATACATATATAGAGAGAGAAAGAGACAGGGTCTCGCTCTGTCGCCCAGGTTGGAGTGCAGTGGTGAGATCTCGGCTCACTGCAACCTCCACCTCCCGGGTTCAAGTCTCCTGCTTCAGCCTCCTGAGGAGCTGGGACTACAGGTGCACAATGCCATACCTGTGATTCTCCAGCCTCCTGAGTAGCTAGGATTACAGGCACCTGCCACCATGCCCGGCTAATTTTTGTATTTTTAGTAGAGATGGGATTTTGCCTTTTTGGCCAGACTGCTCTTGAACTCCTAGCCTCAAGTGATCCACCCACCTCAGCCTCCCAAAGTGCTGGGATTACAGGCATGAGTCACCGCGCGCAGCTAAATTTTGTACTTCTTTTTGACAATGTTTTATAGTATTTAGAGAATAAGTATCGCACTTCCTTTGTTAAACTTATTTCTAATATTTTGTCCTTGATACTACTGCAAATAGAATAATTTTCTTAATTTCATTTCTAGATTATTCATTAACAGTATATAGAAATAAAATTGATTTTTTCCTAATATTGATTTTATGTACTGGAACCATGCTGAAGTCATTTATTGGTCCCAGCAGGTTGTTTTTTAGTGGATTCCTTAGGATTCCTTTTCTATGTACATGACCATGTCATCTGCCAAGAAAGTTTTAGTTCTTCCTTTCCAATCTGCGTACATTTTATTTATTTATTTATTTATTTAGCTGGTATTATAAGCGTGAGCCACCGCGGCCGGCCCTCTGCGTACATTTTATTTCATTGTCTTGCCCAACTGCCATCTATGGAACTTCCAGAAGCTCTCAGAACCCAGTCCTTTGGGAGTTTTAAGGAGGCTTCACTACATAGGCATAGTTGATTACGTCACTGGTCATAGGTGATCAACTCAACCTTCAGCCCTTCTCCCCTCCCCAAAGGTGTAGGTTTGGGGGGTGATGTGGGGTTGAAAGTTCCAACCATCTAATTACATGATTCGTTCCCCTGGAAACCAGCCCCCATCCTGAGGCTATCCAGGATCCCACCAAGAGTCACCTCATTAGAATAAAAGATGCCACTATGACCCAGGAAATTCTTTTTTTTTTTTTTTTTTAAGACAGAGTTTCGCTCTTGTTACCCAGGCTGGAGTGCAATGGCACGATCTCGGCTCACTGCAACCTCCGCCTCCTGGGTTCAGGCAATTCTCCTGCCTCAGCCTCCTGAGTAGCTGGGGTTACAGGCACACGCCACCATGCCCAGCTAATTTTTTTGTATTTTTAGTAGAGACGGGGTTTCACCATGTTGACCAGGATGGTCTCGATCTCTTGACCTTGTGATCCACCCGCCTCGGCCTCCCAAAGTGCTGGGATTACAGGCTTGAGCCACCGCGCCCGGCCGACCCAGGAAATTCTGAGAAATTTAAGAGCTCCATGTCAGAGCTTTCTTTAATCTAATAAATTTTATTTATTTATTTATTTGAGATGAAGTCTCACTCTGTCACCCAGGCTGGAGTGCAATGGCACAATCACAGCTCACTGCAACCTCTGCCTCCCAAGTTCAAGCAATTCTCCTGTCTCAGTCTCCCGAGCATCTGGGATTACAGGCACCTGCCACCACACCTGGCTAATTTTTTGTGTTTTTAAGAGAGATGAGGTTTCACCATGTCAGCCAGGCTGGTCTTAAACTCCTGACCTCAAGTGATTCACCCGCCTTGGCCTCCCAAAGTGCTGGGATTACAGGCATGAGCCACCACACCTGGCCTTATTTTATTTATTTATTTATTTATTTAGAGACTGAGTCTCACTCTGTCACCCAGGCTGGAGTGCAGTGGTGAGATGTCAGCTCACTGCAACCTCCACCTTCGGGGTTCAAGTCATTCTCCTGCTTCAGCCTCCTTAGTAGCTCAGACTACAGGCATGTGCCACCACACCCGGCTAATTTTTTTTCTTTTGTATTTTTAGTAGAGATGGAGTTACATCATGTTGGTCAGGCTGGTCTCAAACTCCTGACCTCAAATGAACTGCCTGCCTTGGCCTCCCAAAGTGCTGGGATTACAGATGTGAGCCACTGTGCCCAGCCACAAATGATTTTTCTGTGTGTATTTTGTATTCTACATCTTTACTGTTGGAAATAGATACTCAGTGCTGCAAAGAAAAATCAGCACTGAGACAAAGGATCTTTTAAAAAGGCAATCTTTACTTTCTGCAGAAAGGGTGCTCCAGTTAGCCGTCTTGCCACGAGAGTACAACGAACAAAGGAAAAGCAGACATATTTATCCTTTATGCATTTGGGGTTGTCTTTACTGCTGTGTCTGATCTCTGTTGGCTGGAGCTAGACCTCCCAATCTGAATCTAAAACTTGATTGGCTAACAACTTAAAGGTTTTTTTTTTTTTTTTTTTTTTTTTTTGAGACGGAGTTTCACTCTTGTTACCCAGGCTGGAGTGCAATGGCCTGATCTCGGCTCACTGCAACCTCCGCCTCCTGGGTTCAGGCAATTCTCCTGCCTCAGCCTTCTGAGTAGCTGGGATTACAGGCACGCACCACCATGCCCAGCTAATTTTTTGTATTTTTAGTAGAAACGGGGTTTCACCATGTTGACCAGGTTGGTCTCGATCTCTTGACCTCGTGATCCACCCGCCTTAGCCTCCTAAAGTGCTGGGATTACAGGCGTGAGCCATCGCACCTGGCAACTTAAAACTTTTCTAAACAGGTAAAAGCAATGGAGAACAAAAAGGACATCTAAATAAGGAAGGGGCATAGGCTGTGATCTGGGACATGCCTTCGAGCACCTCCAGCACAGATATCTTGGTTAAAGTACAAGGACATAGAATGTACTACATGCCTGTGAGCATGTCTAACAGCTACATAAGATAGGGCTTAACAAAGAGACTAGCAAAAAGTGGAAGGCTTTGAAGAAAGTTAGTCTTTAAAAGAGACTATTATTTCTAACATATATTAATGTTATTCTTTAACAAGAAAGGAAACTTTGAAGAGGAACTTTTCTACTTCCCGCATTTACTGACTTAGGATGCCAAGAATAAACAAAGGGGAAAGGATAGTCTTGTCAGTAAATGGTTCTGGGCTGGACAAGGTGGCTCAGGCCTATAATCCCAGCACTTTGGGAGGCTGAGGCAGGAGGATCACTCAAGCCCAGAAGTTCAAGACCAGACTGGGCAACATAGTGAGACCCTGTCTCTACGAAAAATAAAAAATTAGCCAGGTGTGGTGGTGTGCATTTGTGATCTAAGCTACCTAGGAGGCTGAGGCAGGAAGATCACTTGAGCACATGAGGTCAAGGTTGCAGTGAGCTGTGATGGCACCACTGCACTCCAGCCTGGGTGACAGAGCAAGACCTTGTCTCAAAAAAAAAAAAGGAAGAAAAATTAGCTGGATGTGCTAGTACACACCTGTGGTCTCAGCTATTCCAGAGTCTGAGGTGAGAAGATCACTTGAGCCTAGGCACTCAAGGCTGCAGTGAGCTGTAATCATGCCTCTTAAAAAAAAAAAAAAAAAAAAAAAAAGATGGCTGGATGCGGTGGCTCATGCCTGTAAACCCAGCACATGGGGAGACCAAGGCAGGCAGATCACCTGAGGTCAGGAGTTCAAGACCAGCTTGGCTAACATGGTGAAACTCAGTTTCTACTAAAAATACAAAAAATTAGCAGGCTGTGGTGGCAGGCACCTGTAATCCCAGCCACTCAAGAGGCTGAGGCAGGAGAATCACTTGAACCCAGGAGGCAGAGGTTGCAGTGAGCTGAGATCACGCCATTGCACTCCAGCTTGGGCAACAAGAGCAAAATTCAGTCTCAAAAAAAAAAAAAAAACACAAAAAACAGGAGTATACATAAAAATATTTTTAAAAGAGACATAACTACACAGTCATATATATATATATATATATATATATATATATATTTTTTTTTTTTTTTTTTTTTTTTGAGAAACAGGGTCTCAGTCTGTTGCTCAGGCTGGAGTACAGTGGTGTGATCATGGCTCACTGCAGCCTCAACCTCTGGGGCTCAAGCATTCCTCCTGAGTTAGCCTCCCAAGTAGCTGGGACTATAGGTGCCTGCCACTACCACGCCTGGCTAATTTACTTGATTTTCACTATGTTGCCCAGGTTTGTCTAGAGTTCCTAGGCTCAAACAATCCTCCCACCTTGGCCTCCGAAAATGCTGGGATTATAGGCATGAGCCACTGTGCCTGGCCAGATTCAATATAAATTTAAAGTTGCATAAAACACTTAGGGCCCGGTGACATGGCTCACACCTATAATCACAGTACTTTGGGAGGCTGAGGAGGGTAGATTGCTTGAGGCCAGGAGTTTGAGACCAGCTTAGCCAACATGGTAACACCCTTTCTCTACTAAAATTACAAAAATTAGCTGGGCATGGTAGCACATGCGTGTAGTCTCAGCTACTCAGGAAGCTGAGGCTGGAGAATTGCTTGAATCCTGGAGGTGACAGTTGCAGTGAGCCAAGATCGGGCTACTGCACTCCAGCCTGGATGACAGAGTGAGGCTCTGTCTTGAAAGAAGAAAGAAAGAAAGAGAGAGAGAGAGAGGGAAGAAGGGAGGGAAAGAAAGGAAAGAAAGAGGAAGGAAGGAAAGAAGGAAAGGAAGAAAGAAAGAAGGGAGGGAGGGAAAGAAGGAAGGAAGGAAGGAAGGTAGGAAGGAGAGAAAGAAAGAAAGCAGTTCGTGGGCCAGGTGCTGTGGCTCACACCTGTAATCCCAACACTTTGGGAGTCAGGTGGATCACCTCAGGTCAGGAGTTCGAGACTAGCCTGGCCAACCTGATGAAACCCCATCTCTACTAAAAATACAAAAAGTAGCTGGGCTTGGTGGCTCACACTGTAATCCTAGCTACTCGGAAGGCTGAGGCAGGAGAATTACTTGAACGCAAAAGGTAGAGGTTGCAGTGAGCCAAGATTGCACCATTGTACTCCAGCCTGGACAACAAGAGCAAAACTCCATCTCAAAAAAAAAACCAAACCAACCAAACAAACAAAAAAAAAAACAGCTAAATTTCAATTAATAGTAAAAATAGAGATGTAGTTTTTTCCATCCCAGTTCACGTATTAAACATATGAACAATTTCTTTTCTTTTTTTTGCTTTTTTTGAGACTGAGTCTCACTCTGTTGCCCAGGCTGGAGTGCAGTGGCGTGATCTCAGCTCACTGCAACTTCTGCCACCTGGGTTCAAGTGACTCTCCTGCCTAAGCCTCCCTAGTAGCTGGAATTTACAGGTGCCTGCCACTGCGCCTGGCTACTTTTTGTAGTTTTGTTTGTTTGTTTGTTTGTTTGTCTTTCTTTCTTTTTTTTTAAAGATGGGGTTTCACCATGTTGGTCAGGCTGGTCTTGAACTCCCGACCTCAGGTGATCCGCCCGCCTTGGCCTCCAAAGTGCTTGGATTACAGCATGAGCCACCACGCCCAGCCGTTTCTTTGTTTTTTTAGTAGAGACAGGGTTTCACCATCTTGGCCAGGCTGGTGTTGAACTCCTGACCACCTCATTATCCACTTGCCTAGGGCTCCCAAAATGCTGGGATTATAGGCGTGAGCCACCGTGCCCAGCTTTTTTTTTTTTTTTTTTTTTGAGAGAGAGTCTCAGTCTGTTGCCCAGGATGAAGTGCAATGGTGCAACCTTGGCTCACTGCAACCTCCGCCTCCCAAGGTCAAAGTGCTGGGATTACAGGCATGAGCCACTGTGCCCAGCCCATATGCACAACTTCTGACCCAGCAATTCTACCTTTAAATACATATCCAACAGAAATGCATATATAGGGAAGCATGTACAAGAATGTACATAGCAACATTATGTATTAGCCCAAAATTAGAAACAACCAAAATGGTCAAAAACAATAGAATGGCCGGGCGCGGTGGCTCAAGCCTGTAATCCCAGCACTTTGGGAGGCTGAGGCAGGTGGATCACGAGGTCAAGAGATCGAGACCATCCTGGTCAACAGAGTGAAACCCCATCTCTACTAAAAATACAAAAAATTAGCTGGGCACGGTGGCGCATGCCTGTAATCCCAGCTACTCAGGAGGCTGAGGCAGGAGAATTGCCTGAACCCGGGAGGCGGAGGTTGCGGTGAGCCGAGATCGCGCCATTGCACTCCAGCCTGGGTAACAAGAGCAAAACTCCATCTCAAAAAAAAAAAAAAAAAAATAGAATGACATCCAGTAAACAGGGAAATCCAAGAAAGGCAAAATGAAATCCCAGGATAACAGCTACATAGCAGGCCGATCAACCAAGCAATTGAGGAGTAGGAGGGGAGATGGTGGGAGGAAAGAGATGTCTCCAAATAGAAGAAAAAAATTAATACATTACCTGATACATTTGACCTTATAGAGTAGGGTTTTACATCTCTGGAGGAGTTTTTATTTATTACTATTTTTTTGAAATGGGGTGTTCTGGCCAGGCGCCATGACTCATGCATGTAATCCCAGCACTTTGAGAAGCCAAGGCAGACAGACCACCTGTGGTCAGGAGTTAGAGAACAGCCTAGCTAACTTGGTGAAACCCCATCTCTACTAAAAATACAAAAATTAGCTTGGCATGATGGTGTGCACATGTAAACCATGCTACTCGGGAGGCTGAGGCAGGAGAATCGCTTCAACCCAGGAGGCAGAGGTTACAGTGAGCCGAGATCACACCAACCCACTCCAGCCTGGGCGACAAGAGCAAAACTCTGTTTCCAAAAAAAAAAAAAAGAAAAAAAAAAGGAAAGAAATAAAGAAATGGGGTCTTCCTATGTTACTCAGGCTGGATTGAAACTTCTGGGGTCAAGGGAAACTCCCACCTCAGCCTCTCTAGTTGGGACTATAGGTCCACAACATCACCACATCCACTTCTCTGGAGGAGTTTGATGGAATAAATAGTAATAGGTACAAAGAAACAAATAAATCAAACAAAATAACCAAAGCAATTATTTATTAACTCCAGGAGAAAAAAAAATGTCATATAAGAAAGCATAGGCTGGGCGAGGTGGCTCACGCTTATAATCCCAGCACTTTGGGAGGCTGAGGTGGGTGGATCACCTGAGGTCGGGAGTTTGAGACCAGCCTGACCAACTTGGAGAAACCCTGTCTCCACTAAAAGTACAAGAAAAATTAGCTGGGCGTGGTGGTGCATGCCTGTAATCACAGCTACTAGGGAGGTTGAGGCAGGAGAATCACTTGAACTTGGGAGGCAGAGGTTGCAGTGAGCCAAGATCGTGCCATTGCACTCCAGCCTGGGCAACAAGAGTGAAACTCCATCTCAAAAAAAGAAAAAAAGAAAAAAAAAAAAAGAAGAAAAAGAAAGCATAAAGGCCAGGTGCACGGTGGCTCGAGCCTGTAATCCCAGCACTTTGGGAGGCCGAGGCGGGTGGATCGCGAGGTCAAGAGATTGAGATCATCCTGGCCAACATGGTGAAACCCTGTCTCTACTAAAAATACAAAAATTAGCTGGGCGTGGTGGTGTGCACCTGTAGTCCCAGCTACCTGGGAGGCTGAGGCAGGAGAATTGCTTGAACCTGGGAGGCGGAGGTTGCAGTGAGCTGAGATCATGCCATTGCACTCCAGCCTGGCACCTGGCGACAGAGCAAGACTCTGTCTCAAAAAAAAAAAAAAAAAAAAAAAATTAGCCAGGCAGGTGTCACACACTTGTAGTCCCAGCTACTCAGGAGGCTGGGCAGGAGAATCTCTTGAGCCCAGGAAAGTGAAGGCTGCAGTGAGCCATGATTCCACCACTGCACTCCATCCTGGGCAACAAAGCAAGACCCTGTGTCAAAAAAAAGGAAAGAAAGGAAGTATAATAACGGTATACATGTATGTGTTTCAGCTATGGACAATATGTAAGTCATAATGTTAACACTGGATTACAAGTTAATTTAAAAATATAACTAAATAATAAAGATGGGTTAAGGGGAACTATATGGGAGAGCAAGAGTTTCCACTGTAAATAAATCCTGTCAGAAGCACTATTTTTATTTACTTGTGGTTTGCCAGTGTGCAATAATTAATAATGGACACAATTTCCAAACTAGCAGTATTTTTCAAAAATCAGCATTTATTGTTAATTATTATTATTATTATTATTATTATTATTATTATTATTTTGAGACAGGGTCTCCCTCTGTTGCCCAGGCTGGAGTGCAGTGGTGCGATCTTGGCTCACTGCAACCTCCACCTTCTGGTTTCAAGCGATTCTCCTGCCTCAGCCTCCTGAGTAGCTGGGATTACAGGTTCCTGCCACCAGGCCCGGCTAATTTGTGTTTTTTTTTTTTTTTTTTTTTCAGTAGAGACGGGGTTTCACCATGTTGGCCAGCAGAGTCTCGAACTCCTGAGCTAGAGCGATCTGCCTGCCTCGGCCTCCCAAAGTGTTGGGATTACAAGTCTGAGACACTGTGCCCAGCCACTAGCACTATTTTCTACAATTGACCTGTTTTTGACATCTTGAAATTCCCCAAAACCTGTTTTACAAGCTATTGGAGTTAATACAAGCCTTAACACTGGATGGGTAAAGACAGGTTCTTCAGTAAAAATATTATGGTAGGTAGGCCGGGTGCAGTGGCTCACGCCTGTAATCCCACCATTTTGGGACACCAAGGTGGGTGGATCACAAGGTCAGGAGTTCAAGACTAGCCTGGCCAAAACGGTGAAACCCCATCTCTACTAAAAATACAAAAATTAGCGTGGTGGCGGGCGCCTGTAATCTCAGCTTCTCAGGAGGCTGAGGCAGAGAATTGCTTGAACCTGGGAGGCAGAGGTTGCAGTGAGCTGAGATTGCACCACGGAACTCCAGCCTGGGGGACAGAACGAGACTCTGTCGAAAAAAAAAAATTATGGTAAGAGTCCTTGGCTTCTTATACTGAATGTTGGGAAGGCATAAGAGAGAGGACTCCTGTACCTAACAATAAAGAATAAAGGATAGTCCAATTTAATCTTACTCGGAAACATGTAAACAAAGTTTCTTAGCTAACTGGGTTTTAAATATTCTCTATTTTCAGCTTTTTTTTTTTTTTTTTTTTTTTGAGATGGAATCTGGCTCTGTCACCCAGGCTGGAATGTGGTGGCACAATCTCAGCTCACTGCAACCTCCACATCCCTGGTTCAAACGATTCTCGTGGCTCAGTCTCCCAAGTAGCTGGGACTACAGGCGCCTGTCACCACACCTGGCTAATTTTTGTATTTTTGGTAGAAACAGGGTTTTGCCATGTTGGCCCCTTTAGCTTTATAAGTTGCTGTTTAGCTGTTTACCAGCTGGGTGCAGCAGCAGCATGAGGCTGAGGCAGAAGGAGGTCAAGGCTGCAGTGAGCTATGATCACATCACTGCACTTTAGCCTGGGCCACAGAGCAAGACCCTGTCACCAAAAAAAATTTTTTTTAAAAGTTATTTACCGCCGGGCGTGGTGGCTCAAGCCTGTAATCCCAGCACTTTGGGAGGCCGAGGTGGGTGGATCACGAGGTCAAGAGATCGAGACCATCCTGGTCAACATGGTGAAACCCCGTCTCTAATAAAAATAAAAAATAAAAAATAAAAAATCAGCTGGGCATGGTGGCGCATGCCTGTAATCCCAGCTACTCAGGAGGCTGAGGCAGGAGAATTGCCTGAACCCAGGAGGCGGAGGTTGCGGTGAGCCGAGATCGCGCCATTGCACTCCAGCCTGGGTAACAAAAGCGAAACTCCGTCTCAAAAAAAAAAAAAGTTATTTACCATACATAAAGGAGAAATGTTTCTAATCTCAATATTTTTCTACATATTCCTCTTTGATGCGTTTTTTCTTTTTTCTTTTTTTTGAGATCGAGTCTCACCCTGTCACCCACGCTGAAGTGCAGTGGCACAATCTTGACTCACTGCAACCTCTGCCTCCCAGGTTCAAGTGAATCTCATGCCTCAGCTTTCCAAGCAGCTGGAATTACAGGCACCTGCCACCACATCCAGCTAATTTTTGTATTTTTAGTAGAGTCGGGGTTTTGCCAAATTGGCCAGGCTGGTCTCAAACTCCTGACGTCGGGTGATCCACCCACCTCAGCCTCCCAAAGTGCTAGGATTACAGGCATGAGCCAGCATGCCCAGACTGATGTGTTTTTTCTTTGGAGGCTTTTTGTAGCCCATAAATCCTCAAACCTGAATTCCTGTAAGTTCCATTATTTCTCTAATTATCTTCCCTTACTTTTTTTTTTTTTTTTTTTTTTTTTTTTTTTTTTTTTTTTGAGACAGTGTCTCATTCTGTTGCCCAGGCTGGAGTGCAATGGCGTGGTTTTGGCTTACTATAACCTCCACCTCCCGGGTTCAAGCAATTCTCCCACCTCAACCTCCCGGGTAGCTGGGATTACAGGTGCCCGCCACCACACCCGGCTAATTTTTGTATTTTTAGTAGAGACAGGGTTTCACTATGTTGGCCAGGCTGGTCTTGAACTCCTGACCTCGTGATCCATACACCTCAGCCTCCCAAAGTGCTGCAATTACACGAGTGAACCACCACACCCAGCTAATTTTTGTGTTTTTTAGTAGAGACTGGGGTTTCACCATGTTGGCCAGGATGGTCTCGATCTCCTGACTTTGTGATCCCCCCGCCTCAGCCTCCCAAAGTGCTGGGATTACAGGCATAAGTCACCATGCCTGGCCAATTTTCTACTCTTATACCTGTAAAATTATTCGCTGAGAAAATTAAACATTTTCAGGATTTTTTAAAGCTTACTGGATTTACTTACAAGTTTACATGTGTGCTGCTGGGCATGGTGGCTCACGCCTGTAATTCCAGGACTTTGGGAGGCTGAAGCGAGAGATCATTTGAGCTCAGGAGTTGAGAACAGCTTGGCCAACATGGTGAAATCATGTCTCTACTAAAAATACAAAACCTAGCCCCATGCCTGGTGCCTGTAATCCCAGTTACTCGGGAAGTTGAGGCAGGAGAATAGCTTGAACCTGGGAGGTGGAAGCTGCAGTGAGCCAAGATCACACCACTGCACTCCAGCCTGGACAACAGAGCGAGACTCCATCTCCAAAAAAAAAAAAAAAAAAAAAGAAGAAGTTTACATGTGTGTTACAGTTTGAACATCCTTTATCTGAAATGCTCCAAAATCTGAAACGTTTTGAGCACTGACATGATATCACAATGGAAAATTTCACACCTGACCTCTTGTGGCAGGCCACAGTCAAAACATAGGCAAACAACACACAGTTTATTCAGTGTGTCCAAGGGAAAAAGAAAATTACATTCAGGCTCTGTATATAAGGGGTATATGAAACATAAGTGAATTTCGTGTTGAGACTTGGGTCCCATCCCCAAGATACCTCATTACATATATGCAAATATTCCAAAACACCAAACACTTCTGAAATCCAAAACACTTCTGGCCTGAAGCATTTCAGATAAGGCATACTCAACTTGGATTCTCCCTCCGAATCTAATGTCAGCTACTGATTTTAAACTCAAAACTTTTCTTTAATTGAGAAATTCACCTCTGTTTCCCACTGAATTCTTTATATCATGTTGTTCGTTACCTCCTCCTGTTTTTTGTGAGATGGAGTCTCGCTCTGTCGCCTAGGCTTGAGTGCAGTGGTGCAATCTCAGCTCACTGCAACTGCCACCTCCCGGGTTCAAGCGATTCTCCTGCCTCAGCCTCCTGAGTAGCTGAGACTACAGGTGCTCACCACCACTTCTGGCTAATTTTTGTATTTTAGTAGTGATGAGAACAAATATTGATGTGTGTGATGGATTATATATTGCTTGCTGAGAGATGATGGCCAGGAGCACTGAGCGGTCACCAGGCAGAAAACTGCTTGGGGCATTATAGGATAGTAAGCAATATGTACTGGTCACGCGCTAGTTAAACCAGTTTTTTTTTTTTGTTTTTTTTGTTTTGTTTTGTTTTTTTTGAGACAGAGTCTTGCTCTGTCACCAGGCACCAGGCTGGAGTGCAGTGGCTCGATCTCGGCTCACTGCAACCTCTGAATCCCGGGTTCAAGCAATTCTCCTGCCTCAGCCTCCTGAGTAGCTGAGACCACAGGCGCGAGCCACCACACCCAGCTAATTTTTGTATTTTTTAGTAGAGATGGGGTTTCATCGCGGTCTCAATCTCTTGACCTTGTGATCCACCCACCTTGGCCTCTCAAAGTTTTGCGAGCCACTGCACCCAAACTAAACCAGTTCTTAAAATGTAGGATACATGACCCTGCTCCCATTTCTCCCTCGTAAAGAATGCTTTCTAGTTTATTTTTAATTAGTAGTGAACAGGTACTAGCTGCTTGCCTAGTTTATCTTTATTCTATGAAAAAACATAGAACACCTGCTCATTAAACATAATCACTTGTTCAGAAAGAATAAATACGTGAGTCGGAGTCTGCTCTGGACTTTTCGGATGGGAATGCTGTCAGCCCCCTGATGTCCGACTCTGATTCCCACTTTCGCTCCCTATCTTTGTTTCTGTTTCTTAATTCCTTCAGCGCAACCTGGGTTGGGGTCTCCACCACTGAGCTGGTCTCTGCATAGTAGAGACAGGGTTTCACCATGTTGGCCAGGCTGGTCTCAAACTCCTCACCTCAAGTGATCCACTCACATCAGCCTCCCAAAGTGTTGAGATTGTAGGCATGAGCCACTGTGCTCTGCCACCTCCTCCTGTTTTATGTCATCAGTAGACACGGGGGAATAGCTGGTTAACATCTTTTGTTATAATCCTTCAACCGTGGGAAGCTACTTCAAATAATTATACTATGTAAGCCTCCTTTATGCACTGACTGGGAAGGAGTCCAAAGTTCTCAAACATATTTTTAACTTGCCTAATTCATAAAATATTACCCTTTTTTTCATAGGTAATATTAGGATCAGCAGGCACTCATGTGAAATATTTTTTGTACTGTACAAATTATCCAATTCCTTTCCTAATAGTCTGTTTAGAATTTGGATAATTTCAGAGCTGATCTAGGTCAAGAATTAATTAAAAACAACAATGGGTAAGTCAATTTTATCTTGAAATTGGATGTTAAACCACCTTTTAAGCTGGGTAGAGCTGAACACCAGGCAGTTCCACAAGATTTCCACAAGGAGTGTTATTTGTGAAAGAAATTAATATAAAAGGGGCAAGACAATTTATTAAAAGTAGCCTGTTCAATGAAGGGCAGGGAAGATGTTTTAAAGTAAGGTTCTTCTGAATGTGTATAGATATTTGCTTTCTGGGTTGTTGTTTCATTTTATATTATTTTATTTTATTTTTTGAGACGCAGTCTTGCTTTGTCACCAGGCTGGAGTGCAGAGGATCACTGCAATCTCTGCCTCCCTGGTCCAAGTGATTCTCTTGCCTCAGGCTGCCGAGTAGCTGGAACTACAGGTGCACGTCACCACTCCCAGCTAATTTTTGTATTTTTAGTAGAGACGGAGTTTTTGACCAGGATGGTTTTGATCTCTTGACCTCATTGTCAGCCTGACTCGGCCTCCTAAAGCTGGCATTACAGGCGTGAGCCACTGTGCCTGGTCATTTTTTTTTTTTTTTTTTTTGGAGGCAGGGTATTGTTCTGTTGCCCAGGTTGGAGCACAGTGGCGCAATCACAGCTCACTGCAGCCTTAACCCTCGGACTCAAACTATCCTCCTGCCTCAGCTTCCTGAGTAGCTGAGACTGCATGCGTGTGCCACCACACTTGGCTAATTTTTAAATTTTTTCTGGAGATAAGTTTCACCATGCTGCCTAGGCTGATCTCGAGCTCCTGGGCTCAAGTAATCCTCCAACCTCAGCCTCCCAAAATGTTGGGATTACAGTCAGAGCCTCCTTCTGCTTTTCTTTTCTTTCTTTTCCTTTATTTTATTATTATTATTATTTTTTGAGTCTCACTCTGTCATCAGGCTGGAGTGCAGTGGCATAATCTTGGCTCACTTCAACTTCTGCCTCCCAGGTTCAAGCGATTCTCCTGCCTCGGCCTCCCAAGCAGCTGGGATTACAGGCATGTGCCACCACACCTGGCTGATTTTTGTATTTTTAGTAGAGACGGGGTTTCACCATGTTGGCCAGGCTGGTCTCAAACTCCTGACCTTGTGATCTGCCCACCTCAGCCTCCCAAAGTGCTGGGATTACAGGCGTGAGCCACTGTGCCCAGCCCCTCCTCCTTCTGCTTTTCTAAAGTGGGGTCCCAAACATAATACTGCTCATCATCAGAAGTGGGAAGAGGAACCCTGGAGCATGCAGTGAAACTGTGAGAATCAGTGGTGAGAATCAGTGGTATGAGGAACTTTAGGGACAGCTCTCTTTCTTCGTCTCTCACACACACGCACACACATAGTCTTGCTCTCCCCCTTGCTTGGTGGAGAGGAGCCATATCATCTTCCCTGTTTTGTTTTGTTTCTTTTGGTCTGGAATAAATAATATCATAATATGGTGCAATAACCAGAAGGATAGAAAGGCACACAGTGGAAAATGTATGAAAAGGTGCTCGATCATCAGAGATATGCAAAGTGAAACTATGATGAGCTACCACTACACAAGCACCAGACAATGCCAGATGCTGGGAAGGATACAAAGTAATCAGGACTCTCACACACTGCTGGTAAGTGTCAACTGGGACAACCCCACTGGAAAACTCTATGGTACTGTCTACTAAAGTTGAGTATATGCTTACTCTGTGATCCAGCAATTCCACTCCTAGGTATGTAGCTGACATGAATCATCAAACAATATGTACTAAAATATTCAGGGCAGCGCTATTTGTATTAGCCCCTAAGAGTGGGATAAATAAGTTGTGGTAGACTCATATAATGGAATATCACATAGCAGTTAAAAGGAATACTCCACAGCTGCATATAACATAAATGAATCTCAGTCATAAATATTGAGAGAAAGAAGCCTAACATAAAGGAATACATGCTATATGATTCAGTTTACATAAAGTTCAAAACAGATAAAATCAATAGTGTTAGAAGTCATTCCTAGAAGGAGGTAGCTGCTAAAAAAGAAAAAGGAAAAAGGATGGTGGTATTTTTGGTGGGGGAAATGACTGGGAAGGAGCAGGAAGAGAGCATCTGTAGTGCTGGCAGTGTTTTGTTTCTTGATCTATATGCTGGTTACGTAAGTGTGTTCGTTTTGTGAAAATTCAAGCAAGCTGTATGCTTACTTTTTGTGCACTTGTCTGTACATGTGTTATACTGCAATTAAAAGTTTAATTAAAAAGGAAGTCTAGCCAGGCGTGGTGGCTCACTCCTGTAATCCCAGCACTTTGGGAGGACAAGGCAGCCAGATCACCTGGGGTCAGGGATTCAAGACCAGCCCAACCAACAAGGTGAAACCTTGTCTCTACTAAAAATACAAAAATGAGCCAGGTGTAGTGGCACATGCCTGTAGTCCCAGCTACTCGACGGCTTAGGCAAGAGAATCGCTTGAACCCAGGAGGCAGAGGTTGCAGTGAGCCAAGATCGTGCCTTTGCACTCCAGCCTGGGCGACAACCGTGAAACTCCGTCTCAAAAAAAAAAAAAAAAAAAAAAAAAAGAAGTATACAGTATGTGTTAGGCAGAATAACATCTCCCCCAAAGTTGTACACATCCTAATCCTCAGAACCCACGACTATGTCAGGTTATATGGCAAAAGGAAATTAAGGTTGCTAATCAGCTGTCCCTAAAATAGGGAGATTATCCTGGATTTTACAGGTGGACACAATGTAATCACAGGAGTCCTTTAAAGTGAAAGGGGAAAGAGGGAAGGCCAGGAGCTGGAGACCAGCCTGGGCAATACAGTGAGACCCCTTCTTTATAAAAATAAAAATAAATTAGCTGGGCATGGTGGTGTGCACCTGTAGTCCCAGCTATTTGGAAGGCTAAGGCAGGAGGATCACTGAGCCCAGCAATTTAAGGCTCCAGTGAGCTGTGACCCTGAAAAAAAAAATGTGGAATGGCAAGGCAGAGAGTAAAAGAGATATAGACAACAGACAGAAGCAGGGGCAGGGTCAGAGAGAGATGCTATGCTGCTGGCTTTGAAGACGACGGAAGGGTTCACAAGCCAAGGAATATGAGCCGCCTCAAGAATCAGAAAAAGTCAAGGAAATCGATTATCTCCTAGAGCCTCCAGGAAGGAACTCAGTCCTACCAGCACCTTGATTTCAGCCCAGTGAGCCCCATGTTGGATTGCTTTTTTTTTCCCCCTCACAGGACAAAACTAAAACCTTGTTGGACTTTTAACCTACAGAACTGTAAGATAATACACTTGCATTATTTAAACCCATTAAGGTTGTGATAATGTTATAGCAGGAATAGGAAGCTAATATAGTTGGTGTGGGGGAAGATCAAGTGTTCAGTTCAGTTTTGGATACATTCAGTGGCTGAACATGTTAGATGTCTTAAGTGGAGACGTTAAATAGACAGTTGGATATATGAATCTGTAATTCATCAGGGAGGTATGGGCTGGAGATGTAAATTCTTTTTTTTGAGATGGAGTCTCACTCTGTTGCCCAGACTGGAGTGCAATGGCGCCATCTCAGCTCAGTGGAACCTCTGCCTCCCGGGTTCAAATGATTCTCCTGCCTCAGCCTCCAGAGTAGCTGAGATTACAGCCACCCGCCACCACACTCAGCTGACTTTCTTGTATTTTTAGTAGAGATGGGGTTTTACCATGTTGACCAGGCTGGTCTCGAACTCCTGACCTCAGGTGATCTGCCTGCCTCGGCCTCCCAAAGTACTGGGATTACAGGTGTGAGCCACCACACCCGGCTTGGACATATAAATTCTAGAGTTGTCAGCAAAGAGGGAAAAACCAAAGAATGAATGAGATTAATAAAGGAGTGAGTGTACATAGAAAAGAGGTCTAAGGACTGAGCCCTGGGACACTCTATTCCGGCAACTGACAAATAGCTGGTGGTTTAAAGCTAGAGAGGACTCCAAAACGGAGGCAGATACTTCCGAGATGCAAGTGCAGAGCTAAGCAGTAGGTCAGAGGCAGATGATTAAATAAGGCTCGTAAGAACGCCAGGTACTGAAAGCAAGAGTAACAGATCCCAAATACAGGGAAATGGTCTTGGCCACAGGAATAGGAATCCAAGAATAGGTTGGACAATTGGAGTGAGAAAATTTAAGTGCAGAGTCAGGGGAATATATTCTAGATGTCGGCAAAAATGGGAGTTGGCTGTGATGTAGCTTTTTGCCTTGGGCTCCTATTGCATCTTTAATTTGGTTTTTGTCCTCCATGGGTGTTTGTGTGTGTCTCTCTCTCTTTTTTTTTTTTTTTTTTTTTTTTTTTTTTGACATGGAATCTCACTCTGTTGCCAAGGTTGGAGTGCAGTGGCATGACCTTGGCTCACTTCAACCTCTGCCTCCCAGGTTCAAGCGACTCTCCTGCTTCAGTCTCCCAAGTAGCTGGGACTACAGGCACCCAACACCACGCTTGGCTAATTTTTGCATTTTAGTAGAGACAGGGTTTTGCCAAGTTGTCCAGGCTGGTCTGGAACGAATTCCTGACCTCAGGTGATCCACTTGCCTTGGCCTCCCAAAGTGCTGGGATTACAGGCATGAGCCACCACGTCCAGCCAACTGACCTGCTCTCTATCACTGTGGTTTTACCTTTTCTAAAATTTGATATAAATGGAATCATACAACATGTACTCTCTTTGTGTCTGGATTATTTCACTCAACATAATCACTGTGAGATTCACTTATGTTGCTGAGTATATCAACAGTTCATATTTATTGCTGAGTATTATTTCATTCTATGGATGTACCATATTTTGTTTATCCCTTTGCCTGTTGAGAATATTTGGATTGTTTCCAGTTAGGAGTTATTATAATGTAAAATTGGCCCTTTTTTAAGTGAAGAGGAGGATGATCACAACTAAATCAAGTTGGTTTTATTTTTATTCCCCTCCCTGCGGGACATCAGTACCTGAGAAGAAGAATCCTTTTGCTAAAATAAGGCGATGAAAACAAATATCGTATATTTTGGTCATATTACTTCTTTAAATATCAGTATCTTGTGTTTATTTATTATTCTTGTTTTTTAGATACAGGGTCTTGTTCTGTCGCCGAAGCTGTAGTGCAGTGGCGCGATCATGGCTCACTGCAGCCTCGAACTCCTGGGCTCAAGATCCTCCCTTCTAAGCCTTACCGAGCAGCTAGGACTACAGGCGCGCGCCACTGAACTCGGCTAATACTGTAGTGTTTATTAAGTATCTGTAAATCCTAATCAATGTAAGGAAAATGAATTCTTTTTAAAAATGTTCGGCTTTTTGAGTTGTAGGAAAATAAATTATAAAGCCTCTGAATTCAATGATAGAAAATACAAGTCGCTCCCCTAGTGAGGCAAAATTTGGATGGCATTGAGTTTATCTGATGAAAACTAAGGGTGCAGAAGCTATCTTTCGACCTGAAAATCTCTGAAGATGAAAGGATTCAATCTGCTTACAAACAAGGACGCTGAGATATCTCTGGCTCCGAACTCCCAACAAAAGTGGGCAGCTACTTTGCATGCCGGGATTTGTAGTCACCGACATAGTCACTTCAAGATGGCGGAGTTGCTAATGACGCGCGAAGGAGCGGGCCCCGAGGGAGTCTGGGCCGTGAGGGAATAGGGCGGCGCAGGAACTTAGCGGGCGGGAAGTAAAAGCCAGGTGTTGAAACCTTTGCACTGGGAAAGGCCCAACTCTCGCGATATCTTGGCAGGGCCCAATGGAACTTGGAGCCCGACTTATCACAAGGGGCTTTTGTTGGGGGCGGAGCGTTGACGCGAGCTGCCCGGGAGCCGTTGGTGCCCGGTGTAAAGCGTTGCGGCCGAGCCGCCTCCGTCACGGACGTAGCCATGAAGGAAGACAAGGAGCACAGGCCCAAGGAGAAGCGAGTAACCCTGTTAACGCCCCCTGGAGCCACAGGCAGCGGTGGTGGGACTTCGGGGGACGGTTCCAAGGGGGAAGATAAACAGGATCGCAACAGGGAGAAGAAAGAGGCGCTGAGCAAGGTGCCGGGTCGGCCGCTGGCCCGGGAGGGCGGGACGGGTCCGCGAGTGCTGGGAGGATGGCTGGGAATGGGGCTGCCCCCTTTTTCTCTCTCCTATCCCTTCACCTGAATGGAAATCACATCATCCTGTTTCATCCATTCACCCGAAATGGGGAGAGCCCCTCCCGGCCAAACCCTGGTGGGGGGTGAGGAAGAGGGGGACTCCCTAAACGGGGAGGGTTTAGGTCAGAGCTGTGAGATGATAATGGGAGGGGAGAGCAACGGTAAAAAGAATGAAAAACCGGCCGGACATGGTGGCTCACGCCTGTAATCCCAGCACTTTGGGAGGCTGAGGTGGGCGGATCACCTGAGGTCGGAAGTTCGAGACAAGCCTGGCCAACATGGTGAAACCCCGTCTCTACTTAAAAAAAAAAAAAAAGAATGAGAAACTAAGGTGTAATTGGGGAGAAAAATAGTGAAAGGGACATGAGGGATTGGAATGTAATTAATGGAGGTGAGTTGGGATACAGTGCAGGGGGATTAATGGTACGGGAGGGTAGATCGAGAGCATCCTATTTTGAGAGCAATGGGTGGATTTTTAGAGTTTTGAATTCTTCAGTTGAATGGACAGGGATTTTGTTTTAAGATGTGTTGGATGTCGGAGAAAGTTGTTACTAAATCAAGATTTCGTGGCATCCACAAAGACCAGGGTTGGCTTGCTAATTTCTTGCCACTAGATCTGTTAAAAAATGGGTGATCGAAAATGATGCAGAAACCTGGTAAACTGCAGGGCAGCTGTAAAGAGCAAAACCTGAGATTTCCTTGTTTCAAGCGGTTCTCATTTCCAAGGGTTTTTTTTTTTTTAAACCGTGTTACTATTATGTGTGACTAATTCTGAGCATTGGGCTACAGAAGAGTATTTCCTCTTGGGATTTTTTTTGTTTGTTTGTTTTGTTTTTTTTCTTTTTCTCCTGGGTTTTTACAAGTGATCTCATATTTTAAAGCCCAGCTTTCTTCAGGAACTGTGATTCTTTCAGGTATGACAGAAAATTGATGTGTACGAATTTTCTTTTCCTATGCCTTTCTTAAGGTGGTAATTCGAAGATTACCTCCCACTTTGACCAAGGAGCAGCTTCAGGAACACCTTCAACCTATGCCTGAACATGATTATTTTGAGTTTTTTTCTAATGATACGAGGTAAAAAAAAAAAAAAAGAAAGGGGTAAATGAAAAAAGGTTTCTTCCAATCTTTTTATCCTACTGCTTTTCATTTGATTTTTGAGCTTGTCTTTAATATATGCATACTTGTAATTGAGCCAGACACCTGCAAGTATATTTACATAATTGCTTTCCTTTCTGCAGTCTGTATCCTCATATGTATGCCAGAGCATACATCAACTTTAAAAACCAAGAAGACATTATTTTGTTCAGGGATCGCTTTGATGGTTATGTATTCCTTGACAATAAAGGTGAGTGCTGGTAACTGAAGTAAAAAGGGAGTTTCTTTGTTATTTGGTTGTTTAAGACAATATGTGCGTTGTGTTGTTTCCTGGGGGATAATATGTGCAACATTTAAATAGTGTTACACATTCCATAAGCTTATTGCAGTGTTATAAATAGACATGTTAATTTTTTTAACTTTCACAGCCCTCAGTTGTTTTTATTAATCTACTATTTCTTCTTTATTTCTTTTTTCTTTTTCCTTTTTTTTTGGAGATGAGTTTCGTTCGTGTTGCCCAGTCTGGAGTGCAGTGGCACAATCTCGGTTCACCACAATCTCCACCTCCCGGGTTCAAGTGATTCTCCTGCCTCAGCCTCCTGAGTAGCTGGGACTACAGGCATGTGCCACTATGCCCGACTAGTTTTGTATTTTTAGTAGAGATGGGGTTTCTCCATGTTGGTCAGGCTGATCTCAAACTCCCGACCTCAGGTGATCTGCCCGCCTTAGCCTCCCAAAGTGTTGGGATTACAGACATGAGCCACCGTGCCTGGCCATAACCTACTATTTCTTTAGTTTGATCAACTGAGTGAAATTGCCACTGTTTTCTCCTCATGTGACAGATTTTTTTGCCCTGGCTTAAACCTGCTGTTTTGAGTATAGAGTTTCAGCCACAGTACTGATAAGTGACTGTTAAACTTATTTGATAAATGTTAAATATTTACTTTATAGTTTGCTTCAAGGACAAACATTTACTTAATTCAGATCCATTAAGCCAGCAGTTCCCAGTTGAGATACTGTTTAACATTTTCACAAAGTTGTATATAAAACATGAAACTTGATATATCTCTTACTTTGTTTTTTGTTTTTTTTCGGTTTTATGTGTTTTTTTGAGATGGAGTTTCGCTCTTGTTGTCCAGGCTGAAGTGCAATGGCGCGATCTCCACGCACTGCAACCTCTGCCTCATAAGTTCAAGCAATTCTCCTGCCTCAGCCTCCCAAGTAGCTGGGATTACAGGCATGCGCTACCATGCCCAGCTAATTTTGTATTTTTAGTAGAGACGGGGTTTCACCATGTTGGTCAGGCTGGTCTTAAACTTCCAACCTCAGGTGATCTGCCTGCCTCAACCTCCCAAAGTGCTGGGATTACAGGCATGAGCCACCTCACCCGGCCCTCAATATATCTCTTACTTTACATCCAGGAAGGTCCAGTCTATAGGGAAGACACATTTCTGCTTTAACACACTATTATCTGCTACTTACAACATTTAGCCAGAGAATGTCTAAACTGCCATTTGCCACTTTTCTTTGGTTTGCAGTTATATGTAAATAATGTGTCTCCTTGTTTAATTTTGGTTTCTTTCAGTATTATTTCAAAGTTTGTAAAAATTACATCTTTGTCAGGGACTAGGCCAGTAAAAATTGAAGGCTTGCCACTGTTTGTCCAACTTTTATTAATCTCCCCAAGCCAGCTATTTTTCCACTCCAACTATTTTATTCCAGTAGATATTTAAATAACTAAATTCTAGTTATTTAGCCTGGAAATCTGAGTTGTATTTAATTTTTTCCTTTTAAAAAATCTCCTACATGTAAGTGATGAATCTTGTCAATTTATTGTTTATTTCTTGGGATGGACTCTACCCAGGCTGGAGCGTAGTGGTGGAATTGTAGCTCACTGCAGCCTGGAATTCCTGGGCTCAAGCAACCCTCCCACCTCAGCCTCCTGAGTAGCTGAGACTACAGACATGTGTCACCATGGCTGGCTAATCTTCCTTAAATATTTTCTTTTTTTTTATTTTTTGAGACAGTGTTTTGCTCTTGTTGCCCAGGCTGGAGTGCAGTGGTGCGATCTTGGCTCACTGTAACCTCTGCTTTCCGGGTTCCACTGACTGTCCTGCCTGAGTCTTCTGAGTAGCTGGGATTACAGGCATGCGCCACCACGTCCAGCTAATTTTGTATTTTTAGTAGACACGGGGTTTCTCCATGTTGGTCAGGCTGGTCTCAAACTCCCGACCTCAGGTGATCTGTCTGCCTCAGTCTCCCAAAGTGATGAGATCACAGGCATGAGCCACCACATCCGGCCTTTTTCTTAAATTTTTTATAGAGATGGGGTCCCGCTATGTTGCCCAGGCTGGTCTTGAACTCCTGGGATCAAGTGATCCTCCCACCTCAGCCTCCTAAAGTGCTGGGATTACAGGTGTGAGCCACCGTATCCAGCCCAACACCACTTATTGAAGAGACTATCGTTTTTCCATTGTGGTTTTGTTTTGTTTTGTTTTGTTTTATCTCAGAGATGAGGTCTGCTTATTGCTTATGTTGCCCAAGCTGGATTTTATTGTGTTTTTAATATCTTGTTCATCTGGACTTACAGTCACATTTTATGTCCTCATCACTTGATGCTTAGACAACCCTGTCTCTAAACTTACAGGATTTTTCATTTTTTCCATTTCTGTATAATTTCAGTCTATAATATTGCCATGAAATTAATCTTCTTGAAAATAATGATTTAAATTAACAGTCCAAACTCTTTTACCTGGTAGTCAGGGTCCTCCATATTCTGGCCTCACTTCTGTTTCTTCAGCCTGTCTTCCACAATTTCCCTCTGTTTCCTGGTTTATCTGTTCCTTCTCAAATATATCAGTTTTGTTTTTTGTTTTCTCCCTTTTTTTTTCCCAGGCTGGAGTACAGTGGCACAATCTTGGCTCATTGCAACCTCTGCCTCCTGGGTTCAAGCAATTCTCGTGCCTTAGCCTCCCGACTTAGCTGGCATTACAGGTGTGCACTACCACACCCAGCTAATTTTTATACTTTTTGTAAAGGTGGGTTTTGCCATGTTGGCCAGGCTGGTCTCCAACTCCTGGCCTCAGGCAGTCCATCTGCCTCAGCCTCCCAAAGTGCTGTGATTACAGCTGTGAGCCACCGTGCCTGGCGTAATATATCACAGTTTTTTTTTTTTGAGACGGAGTTTCGCTCTTGTTACCCAGGCTGGAGTGCAATGGCGCGATCTCGGCTCACCACAACCTCCGCCTCCTGGGTTCAGGCAATTCTCCTGCCTCAGCCTTCTGAGTAGCTGGGATTACAGGCACGCGCCACCATGCCCAGCTGATTTTTTTTTTTTGTATTTTTAGTAGAGACGGGGTTTCACCATGTTGACCAGGATGGTCTCGATCTCTTGACCTCGTGATCCACCCGCCTCGGCCTCGCAAAGTGCTAAGATTACAGGCTTGAGCCACCGCGCCCGGCCTATATCACAGTTTTGAAGCTAATCTGATTCTGTACTCACTGGGATTCCCAACATTTTTCCTCCATGACTGCTTTGCAATGCCTTCCGGTCAATTCTAGTTATTTTTTTCCTTTTTTTTTTTTGAGATGGAGTTTCGCTCTTGTTACCCAGGCTGGAGTGCAATGGCGTGATCTCGGCTCACCGCAGCCTCCACCTCCTGGGGTCAGGCAATTCTCCTGCCTCAGCCTCCTGAGTAGCTGGGATTACAGGCACGTGCCACCATGCCCAGCTAATTTTTTGCACTTTTAGTAGAGACGGGGTTTCACCATGTTGACCAGGATGGTCTCGATCTCTCGACCTCGTGATCCACCCGCCTCGGCCTCCCAAAGTGCTGGGATTACAGGCTTGAGCCACCGCACCCGGCTTTTTTTCCATCTTATGTCTACATGCCAATGATTTAAGGATAGGATACCTTGTTTTTGTTTTTGTTTTTGTTTTAAAAGACAGGGTTTCAGCATGTCGGCCAGGCTGGTCTTAAACTCCTGACCTCAGGTGATCTGCCTGCCTCGGCCTCCCAAAGTGCTGAGATTAAAGGCGTGAGCCACCATACCCGGCCAGGATACCTTGTTTTTGACATTGTTCTGTGTCAGGGTGCTTGTTAATTATTTTCCCATTAGTCACTTGGAGTTTTTGTATTGAAATATAACTCATCTATAATAAAATTCATCTCTTAAAGTGTACAGTTCAGTGGTTTCTGGTATATTCACAAAGTAATACAGCCATCAGCACTAATTCCAGAATGTTTTCATCCCTCCAAAAAGAAACCCATATGTATTAGTAGTTACCTCCCACTATCCTCTCCCTCCAGCCCCTGGCAACCACTAATTCACTACTCTAGGTTTCTATGATTTCCCTTCATTTCATATAAATGTAATCATACAATATGTGGTCTTTTCTGCCTAACTTCTTTTACTTAGCTTTATATTTTCAAGGTCCATCCATGTTATAACATATACCATTACCTCATTCCTTTTGTATTTTTAAAATTTGTAAAATACAACATAAAATTTGCCATCTTAACCATTTTAAGTGTACAGTTCAATAGTATCAAGGTATATTCTGGCCAGGCACCGTGGCTCATGCCTGTAATCCCAGTACTTTGGGAGGCAAAGGCAGGTGGATCACGAGGTCAAGAGATCGAGACCATCCTGGTCAGCATGGTGAAACCCCGTCTCTACTAAAAACTACAAAAAATTGGCCGGACGCGGTGGCTCAAGCCTGTAATCCCAGCACTTTGGGAGGCCGAGGCGGGTGGATTACAAGGTCGAGAGATGGAGACCATCCTGGTCAACATGGTGAAACCCCGTCTCTACTAAAAAATACAAAAAATTAGCTGGGCATGGTGGCGCGTGCCTGTAATCCCAGCTACTCAGGAGGCTGAGGCAGGAGAATTGCCTGAACCCAGGAGGCGGAGGTTGCGGTGAGCCGAGATCACGCCATTGCACTCCAGCCTGGGTAACAAGAGCGAAACTCCGTCTCAAAAAAAAAAAAAAAAAAAAAAAACTACAAAAAATTAGCTGGGCATGGTGGCGCATGCCTGTAATCCCAGCTACTCAGGAGGCTGAGGCAGGAGAATTGCCTGAACCCAGGAGGCAGAGGTTGCGGTGAGCCGAGATCGCACCATTGCACTCTTGCCTGGGTAACAAGAGCGAAACTCTGTCTCAAAAAAAAAAAAAAAGTATATTCATTCTGTTTTCCATCATTCTTGAGAACTTTTTCATCTTGTTAAACTTAAATTCTGTACCCATTAAACAACTCATTTCCCTCTTTTCAGCTCCTGACAGCCACTATTATACCCTCTGTCTTTACGAGTTTGACTACTCTAGGTACCATACATAGGTGAACTCATACAGTGTCTCTCTGGCTTATTTCATTTAGCATAATATCCTCAAGGTGTATTCATGTTGTAGCATGTGTCAGAATTTATGTCACTGTTTTTTTTTTTGGAGACAGTCTTGCTTTGTTGCCCAGACTGGAGTGCAGTGACTCCAGCTCAGCTCACTGCAACCTCCGCCTCCCAAGTAGCTGGGATTAAGGCGCTGGCCACCATGCCTGGCTTTTCTTGTATTTTTAGTAGAGACAGGGTTTCACCATGTTGGCCAGGCTGGCTTCAGACTCCTGACCTCAAGTGATCCGTCCACCTCAGTCTCCCAAAGTGCTAGGATTACAGGCATGAGCCACCTCGCCCATCCTCGTTTTTAAGATTAATATTCCATTATATGTATATACCACATTTTGTGTATCCATTCATCTGTTAGGGTTATTTGGGTTGCTTCCACTCTTGGCTATTGTGAACAATATTGCTGTGAACATGGATGTGCAAATATATGTTCAAGTCCCTGCTCTTATTTCTTTTGGATATATACCAAGAAGCGGAATTTCTGGGGTCATTTGGTAATTCCATTTTTATTTATTTATTTTGAGATGGACTCTCTCCCTGTCGCACAGGCTGAAATGCAGTGGCACAATCTGAGCTCACTGCAACCTCCACCTCCTGGGTACAAGGGATTCTCCTGCCTCAGCCTGCCAAGTAGGTGGGACTACAGGCGTGCACCACCACACCCTGCTAATTTTTTATATTTGTGGTAGAGACTAGGTTTCACCATGTTGGCCAGGCTGGTCGAACTCCTGACCTCAGGTGATCTGCCTGCCTTAGCCTCCCAAGGTGCTGGGATTACAGGTGTGAGCCACTGTACCCCACTGGTAATTACTTTTTTTTTTTTTGAGATTGAGTTTTGATCTTGTTGCCCAGGCTGGAGTGCAATGGCACAATCTTGGCTCACTACAACCTCCACCTCCCAGGTTCGAGCAATTCTCCTGCCTCAGCCTCCAGAGTAGCTGGGATTACAGGTGCCCACCACCATGCCCAGCTGATTTTTTTTTTTCTTTTAACCACTAGACCACCAGGGATGACTTTTGTATTTTTAATAGAGATGGGTTTCACCATGTTGGTCAGGCTGGCCCAATAATTCTATTTTTAATGATTTGTGGAACTGCCATACTGTTTTCCATGGCAGCTGCATCATTTTACATTCCCACAAATATATGAGTGTTCCAGTTTCTCCGCATCTTTACCAACACTCATTGTTTTCTGCTTTTTTGATAGTAGTCCTCCTAATGGGCATGAGATGATACCTCGTTGTGGTCTTGATTTGTGTTTCCCTAATGACTAGTAATGTTGAACATATTTTCGTATGCTTGTTAGCCATTTGCATATTATCTTTTTTTTTTTTGAGAGAGAGTTTTTCTCTCTTTTTTTTTTTTTTTTGAGACGGAGTTTCCCTCTTGTTGCCCAGGCTGGAGTGCAATGGCGCGATCTCGGCTCACCGCAACCTCCGCCTCCTGGGTTCAGGCAATTCTCCTGCCTCAGCCTCCTGAGTAGCTGGGATTACAGGCACACGCCACCATGCCCAGCTAATTTTTAGTATTTTTAGTAGAGACGGGGTTTCACCATGTTGACCAGGATGGTCTCGATCTCTTGACCTCGTGATCCACCCGCCTCGGCCTCCCAAAGTGCTGGGATTACAGGCTTGAGCCACCGCGCCCGGCCGCCATTTGCATATTATCTTTGAAGAAATGTCTATTCAGATCTTTTGATCATTTTTTAAATTGGGTTATTTGTTTTTTTGTTGTTGAGTTATAGGAGTTCTTTATATATTCTAGATGTTACTCTTTATCAGATAATATGATTTGCAAATATTTCTCTCATTTTGTGGGTTGCCGTTTCACTCTGTTGATTGTGTCTTTTGATGCACAGAAGTTTTTAATTTTGATGTAGTCCAAACTTATCTATTTTTTACTTTTTTAAAAATAAGAGATATACTTTATCTTTTTGTTTTATTATGGTAAGAACACTTAACATGAAATCTGCCCTTTGTGTTTTTACTTTTGTTGCCTGTTCTTTTGGTGTCCTGGTGTATTTTTTTTAATTTTTAACAAATTTTTCCCCAGCTTTATTGAGCTATAATTGACAAATAAAATAATATATATTTACATTTTACTATGTGATAATTGTTTTTTCTTTTCTTTTTTCTTTTTTTTACCACGCTGGAGTGCAGTGGCGCAATCTCGGCTTACTGCAACCTCCGCCCCCTGGATTCAAGCGATTCTCCTGCCTCAGACTCCCAAGTAGCTGGGATTACAGGCATGCACCACCATGCCTGGCTAATTTTTGTAATTTTATTTATTTTCATTTATTTGTTTATTTTTTGAGACAGAGTCTCACTCTGTTGCCCAGGCTGAAGTGCAGTGGCTCAATCTCATTTCACTGTAAATTCTGCCTCCCGGGTTCCAAGTGATTCTCATGCCTCAGCTTCCTGAGTAGCTGGGATTACAGGCGAATGCCACCATGCCTGGCCTAATTTTTGTAGTTTTTGTAGAGACAGGGTTTCACTATGTTGGCCAGGCTGGTCTCAAACTCTTGACCTCAAGTGATCCTCCCGCCTTGGCCTCCCAAAGTGCTGGGATTGTAGGCATGAGCCACTGCACCCAGCCCAATGTGATAATTCTGTATACATATACATTGTGAAATGATTACCACAATTAAGTTAATCAATATATCACTTCACATAACACATCACTTCACATAGACACACTTTTTAAAAATAACAGCTTTATTGAGATATAATTCACATGCCTGAAATAAAGTGTACAGTTCAATGATTTTTAGTATACTCGTTGACTTGTGAGCCTATCACCACTATCTAAATTTAAAACATGTTCATTACCCCTAAGGGAGACCCCACCTATTAGTTGTCACTCCTCATTTTTCTCTCTACTTCCACCCCAGGCAGCTACTAATCTACTTTATGTCTCTATAGATTTGCCTATTTTAGAGATTTCTAACCTTTTAAATGAGAATTTGTTTGTAGGGTCTTTTTCACATTAAAATAACACATTTTAAAAGTTGAATTTAAATGAATATTTTACTTCCCTGCCGTATTGTTTCACTATGTTACCAGTAATTTTGTGGCGGCTTTTGTAGTGTGTTGATTATGGTTGTGCCAGTGTGCTTTATGCCTTTGGGAGACCCTCTTCAGATGACTGTCATCAAAGGAGTCCTAGAAAGCACTGGTTTGATTCCCTTATGTACACTTTAGACATTTTCTTTGTTTTAGCAAGTGTATTTTTTTTTCTAAACAGGTCAGGAATATCCTGCTATAGTAGAATTTGCACCTTTTCAAAAAGCTGCAAAAAAGAAGACTAAGAAAAGAGATACCAAAGTCGGGACTATTGATGATGGTACAGTATATTTCTAATTATATAATGCTATTGCTGTGGGGTTTTTAAAAATAATATCTTTGGCCGGGTGCAGTGGCTCACGCCTGTAATCCCAGCACTTTGGGAGGCCGAGGCAGGTGGATCACCTGAGGTCAAGAGTTCTAGACCAGCCTGGCTAACTGGTGAAACCCAATGTTTATTAAAAATATAAAAAAAATTAGGCCAGGCGTAGTGGCTCACGCCTGTAATCCAAGCACTTTGGTGGCCAAGGTGGGCGGATCACCTGAGGTCAGGAGTTCAAGACCAGCCTGACCAACATGGTGAAACCCCATTTTTAAAAAAATAAAAGAAAGAAAGAAAAATTAGCGGGGCGTAGTGGCGCACGCCTGTAGTCCCAGCTACTTGGGAGGCTGAGGCAGGAGAATTGCTTTAACTTGGGAGGCGGGGAGGATGCAGTGAGCTGAGATTGCACCATTGCCCTCCAGCAATGACAGAGCAAGTCTCCATCTCAAAAAAGGAAAAAAAAATGTTTGAGAGTTAATTAGACCGCAATATTTTAAATTAGAAAATATGGAAAATAGAGTAAATGAGAAATGTTACTTGCCAGTGGAAGCTTTGTTTAATTGTTAGAATAGAGGGGGGTTTCTTGCAGAGAATTTCTGCTCTCTTTGGCTAGGGCATTTCATTCTTCAACCATTGAACAATATAATGTTGATTTTTTAATTTTTTTTATTTTTTTTACGGAGTCTCTGTTGTCCAGGCTGGAATGCAGTGGTTGATTTCAGCTCTCTGCAAGCTCCACCTCCCGGGTTCAAACAGTTCTTTGCTTCAGCCTCCTGAGTAATTGGGATTAGAGGCATCCGCCACCATGCCCAGCTAATTCTGTATTTTTAGTAGAGATGGGGTTTGTCCATGTTGGCCAGGCTAGTCTTAAATTCCTGACCTTGTGATCCACCCGCCTCGACCTCCCAAAGTGCTAGGATTACAGGCATGAGCCACCATGCCCGGCCGTGTTGGCTATTGAGTAGCAAATCACCATAGGTTTATTGATTAGAAAATAGTGGAAAAAATCAGTTTTCAGTTTAACAGCTGCTTCTTGAGGGCACACCATATTTATGATTATTTATTTGACTTTTGGTTTCCATTATATTTATAAAGAGGAAGGTTTGAACTGTCATGGGGAAATTTCCATACCCAGGTAACTTTATATAAAGTAGCTGAAGTCATCACTCCTATTTTCTGGTCTTTGAATATACAGTTAGCTACACACATAGTAATTAGTTTGAGCAAAAATAGAAGAACTATGGCTAGGTGTGGTGGCTCACACCTGTAATCCCAACACTTTGGGAGGCCCAGGCGGGTGGATCAGCTGAGGTCAGGAGTTCAAGACCAGCTTGGCCAACATGGTGAAACCCCGTCTCTACTAAAAATACAAAAATTACCTGGGCGTGGTGGCGGGCATCTGTAATCCCAGCTGCTTGGGATGCTGAGGCAGGAGAATCACTTGAACCCACAAGGTGAAAGACCGTGCCACTGCACTCCAGCCTGGGCAACAAAGGCAAAACTCCATCTCAAAAAAAACAAAAACAAAAACAAAAAAACCAAGAATGAAAGTAATACAATAACTGAAAAACCAAAATAATTGCCATTTAAGATACACTGGCTTCAGATTCTGAGACCTCTGTAATATTATCTTAGATAGTTGTTACACAACTCTTTATATTGGATTAGAACTTAGGCCCATATTTTATATCAGATTGATACTTTAGAATCATCTAGTTTTATTTCCATCATTTGTTACTATTACAGGTATTTTATAAAGAAAACACAGTAAAGACAATAATACATAGCTGTGATACTGATTTTATCACAGATTTAGATCTGAAAGACTTGATCATGTGACACATAGAAACAAGCAATATAGTGACTCAGATATGTCACCCTTTCTGATGTCAGAGGTCTAGGAGAGTACTGTAGGAATTACCATCACATCTGGTGCCACATGTAGGACTTTTCCGTAATTTATCTTTTTGGAACACCTGACTTTGTTTAGTAGGACAGTAACTTTTAGAAGCAAACTATGTAATACCCCTAGTGGTTCAATGCATGGTGTCTCATTTTTCCTGACCTCCATGTCACACCAGATTCCCATAGTGAGTATCAGTATTAGGAGTTCTGAGAGCAAGTGACCAATTAAGCTCTAAATAGTCTACCTCGTGGGTATGGTTTGGGTTTTTAATCTTCCATGAAGTAGAAAATTATCTTCTTTGATAATTAAGTATCCTAGATAATGTCTCCTTTTTTATTTAAAGTCTATATTTTCTGTTTCCTTAAATGATTATTTAGATCCAGAATATAGAAAGTTTTTGGAAAGTTATGCCACGGATAATGAGAAAATGACATCCACCCCAGAGACACTGCTAGAGGAAATAGAAGCAAAAAATCGAGAATTAATAGGTAAGTGGGCAAAAGGAATTAGAGTAACAGCCTTCTCATCACAGTACCTAAGTCTGTCTCCTACCTCCATCAGTTGCTAGCTGTGTGACTTTGGGGAAGTCACTAGCTTCTCTGAGACTGTTATTGTAAAATGCAGATGGTAATACCTGTCTCACAGGATTATGAGAATGTATTAATAAGGTGGGAAAAATTCTTCGACCTATTTAGTGTCACACAAATGTAATATAAATACAAAAAGTGCGATGACTGGTAAGGAACATTTAGACATTGGTTAGCCTTTGAAGGTCAATTGGTATTTCCTAGTAAGTTCATATTCCTAAAAAAATTTTGACCTGAAAATACCAAAAAAATGAAATTAGTTACTGCAAAATTGAAAACTACTTGAGGAATTCTAGCTTGGATGTTCATTCTCAGTAGGAGGCTGTCACTACTGTATCACTAGCTCTAACATGAGCATAATCTTTGACCCAGGATTTCCACTTAGGAATTTATCCTAAGGAATATGTGTTTTTGTTTTTTTGCTTTCTCTCTTTCCGTGTGTGTGTGTGTGTGTGTTTGAGATGGAGTCTTGCTCTGTCACCCAGGCTGGAGTGCAGTGGTGCAATCCTGGCTTACTGCAACCTCTGCCTCCAGGGTTTAAGTGATTCTGCCGCAGCTTTCTGAGTAGCTGGAATTACAGGTGCCTGCCACCATGCCCAGCTAATTTTGTATTTTTAGTAGAGCTACAGTTTCACCATGTTGGCCATGCTGGTCTTGAACTCCTGACCTCAAGTGATCCATCCACCTTGGCCTCCCAAAGTGCTGGGGTTACAGGCATGAACCACTGTGCCCGGTCAGGTATATATGTTTTAAAAGATGGCTATAAGGCTACTAGTTTATTCAGAATGTTGAAAATGAAAAATATTCTTTGAAAACTTGACTTTTTTTTTTCTTTTTTGAGACAGAGTCTCGTTCTGTTGCCCAGGCTGGAGTGCAGTGGCACAATCTCGGCTCACTGCAACCTTTGCTTTCCAGGTTCAAATGATTCTCCTGCCTCAGCCTCCGTAGTAGCTGGGACTACAGGCATGCACCACCATGCCCAGCTAATTTTTGTATTTTTAGTAGATATGGGGTTTCACCATGCTGGCCAGGCTGGTCTCGAACTCCTGACCTTGTGATTCACCTGCCTCAACCTCTCAAAGTGCTGGGATTACAAGTGTGAGCCACCGCGGCTGGCCCAAAACTTGACTTTTATTAATAGTGTAAGCCTGTTTCTGGTAACTTTCTTAGAATGAATTCCTGGAAGTGGAACTATGGGGTCAAAAGGATTTCATATTTTTAGCCCCTTCCCCCAATTTCTTCCAGTTGAAGAGTTTACACTCCTATCAATAAAATAAGAGAATGTCCTAAGTACTTAATTTTCACCAATTGGGAATGACTCTTTTAAGAAATTATTTTGTTGTCTTAATTTGAATTTCTTCACTTTTTAAAAGGTATTTTAATCCTGTATTGTTGAAATCAAGTGCTGTAAAACTTCTTTCTGATAATACAGTTGTGATCTTTCGGCGTAAGGGGTGTATACGTTTTCCCACCTTGGGTGGGTGGCAGGGAATGTCAGAAAATGGAATCCCTTCTAGGGGTTAAGTGTTATTAATAATCTGTTTACATTTATGTAGCTAAAAAGACAACCCCACTTTTGAGCTTCCTGAAAAACAAGCAGGTAAATCTTTTCTCTTTATAGTTCTCTCAATACTTTAATTTCATTGCTTTGCATTCTATAAACATTTTAAGAGCAGTGGGTTTCTGGAGGAGAAATAGCTGCTTTTCCACCATTACTCTTTAAGGATTTGCCTTGTTGGTCTCACTTTCTGGCCCTCTCCTTCACTCTGGTTGTTGGACCTGGAGTTCACTCTACAAACCTGGAACATTCTTAGGTTGTCCCAGAGACACTCTTGATATTCTGAAAGCCTCTGGAGAGATAGCAAGGCAGCAGTGGAAGACTAATATTAGCAGGTCCTGGTCTTCATTGCCTTTCCTTTTCTGGGTGGAGTGGGGGTAAAGAAGTTAAAATGCCACTTTGTAGAAAGTGGGAAGGAAAAGATTATTCAGTTTATTGGATGCCTACCATGCCTTTGGGATTGATAGGGTTTTACTGGTGGTTGTCTTATTTCAAGGTTTGTGTTGATGTTTCTTTCTAGAGAATGAGAGAAGAAAAGAGAGAAGAAAGAAGGAGGAGAGAAATAGAAAGAAAAAGGCAAAGAGAAGAAGAGAGGAGGAAATGGAAAGAAGAGGAGAAACGGAAAAGGAAAGATATAGAAAAGCTAAAGAAGATAGACAGAATTCCAGAAAGGGACAAATTAAAGGATGAACCAAAGATTAAGGTATGAGAATATGAAACTGACTGCATGTTGCTGAAAATTGCATGTATCTGTTTCTTTAAATATGCATGTGTCTTGTGTTGGTGTAAATGAATTTTTTGTTTTGTTTTTGTTCTCTTTTGAGGGGAAGTGATCCAATACAAATCTTTCCTGTAATACTAATAGTATTAGTTTTAAAATTTAAGATCATTTAAAAGGATTAAATAGTGCATTATCATTTCTTCAATACAGATCTATGCTATTTTTATCATTGATAATGTTTGATTTTTTAGACTGCTTTCCTCTAAATTCATAGTAAATGAGGGCTTAGGGCCGGCTGGCATGATTTATGGGTTTTATTCAGCTTTTCCTTCATAATTGATACATGAAGTTGCCTCATCTGTTTGTTTTCCACTGTCTTCAGGTACACAGGTTTCTGTTACAAGCTGTGAATCAGAAAAATGTAAGGACCAAGTACATGATACAGAGCATCTAGTATCATGTCACACACACAGGTGTTAGCTAATAAGTCCTTGTGGTGGTGGTGGTGGTGGTGGTAGTGTTACTTGTTGAAAACCCCTTCAGATTGACTTGGGTCTTCTTAAAAGCTGAGCTATTTCATTATAAATTTCTGCTTTAAAAGGAAGCCGAGGTGACTTCCTAATGCTCTGCTGTGTACCCAGAAGCTTCAATGACGTATAGCCAGAGGACAACCATGCCTATGTAACTCTTTCTCATCTTCTTATACACCTCTCATAACTGGCTGCCTTGTGGGAGGACCGGGGATAAATACCCTGCATTATGTGCTTTTCCCTCTCATGTGACTCCCATAATATCTTCCTGCATATAGGTGGGAATTTATGAGTAGCAGATTTGGATTCATGCATTCCTTGTGGGAAGAAGAAAACCTGTAGAAAGATCCCAACCTTGCTGCTTCCTTTCTGAGGGCATGGCTTGGGCAGACCTTGTTTCAGCATATTTTCTGGGGAAGTACTAGTACCTAGTACTTCAGAGAAAGTAAAAAAAGTCTCACCGAGAGGGTGGCAGGGTTTCCCTCTTTTATTTCCTGAAAATTCAGCAGTTTATGTAGCAAAGATTCCCTAAGTCTCTACGGGGCTCATTATTGGTGATGAGGGGATTGGGGAAGGATGGAGTTTCTCATCTTAATTCTTTCCAGCAATCTCTCTGTCTGCTATGCCACAAGTGACTTGACTTGCTATTCCTAACAATCAGCAAGGCAGAAGGTAGAGCCAGCCATGCTAGAGACATTCATTAACATTCCTATTAGAGTAATGAACACCTTGGCTTCTAATAAGGATGTTCATTGGAGAAATAAGAGCACTTCAATGAAACCTGCACATGGTATCCTCACTTTACATTGGTGCCTTCTCAGTGTCCATTTTGGACTCACCATTTGCAGTGGCTGTCTGCGTGCCAAAATGCTTCATGCTTGTCTTGTGGTGCTTTGTCTTTTGCTTGGTTTTTTTACATGATGCCTTCACCCTGAGATGAACCTTGTATAATGCCTTCACTCTGATACTTGAAATTCTTCTATTTTGCCTAAGAATCTCTCTGATCATCCAACACTTGGAGGTATTCTCGAGAGGTTTGTAGCAGCGATGTGAGAAACGATGGCATTTTTGAACATGTATAAATATATATGGCATTGAATACAGAGTTCCCAATCAGTAGAGATGGAACTTCAGTATTTGCTTATATAAGGCATTTAGATTTTTAAATCAAATGCCAAATAATTCTTGTTATTCATCTCCAATGGCAAGATAATTGTACCATCATAAGTATGTTATTCTCAGGCTCAAGGCAAAATTATTGCTGCAATGGATCTCTCCTTTGGTGACCAAGGTATTTGTCATTCCAAATACTACATAAAAAGAGTCCCAACAGAAATCATCTGCCTAGCATTTAAAATTTGTGGGCTAGGCCGGGCGCGGTGGCTCAAGCCTGTAATCCCAGCACTTTGGGAGGCCGAGGCGGGTGGATCACGAGGTCAAGAGATCGAGACCATCCTGGTCAACATGGTGAAACCCCGTCTCTACTAAAAATACAAAAAACTAGCTGGGCATGGTGGCACGTGCCTGTAATCCCAGCTACTTAGGAGGCTGAGGCAGGAGAATTGCCTGAGCCCAGGAGGCGGAGGTTGCGGTGAGCCGAGACCGCGCCATTGCACTCCAGCCTGGGTAACAAGAGCGAAACTCCGTCTCAAAAAAAAAAAAAAAAATTTGTGGGCTATTTCCTATCAAGTTATATCAACATGCTATTTTGCTATGGAAGCATACTTCAAAGTATGCATTGATTCACTAAAAGGTTGACCCATTTAAAGCCAAAGGAGACCGGGTACAGTGGCTCACACCTGTAATCCTAGCACTGTGGGAGGCCGAGGTGGAAGGATGGTGTGAGCCCAGGAGTTTGATACCATCCTGGGCAACATGGTGAGAGCCTATCTCTACAAAAAAAAAAAAATTATTTTATTTTCTTTTTTTTTTTTTAAGATGGGGTTTCACCATAATGGCCAGGCTGGTCTTGAACTCCTGGCCTCAGGTGATCCACCCACCTCGGCCTCCCAAAGTGCTAGGATTACAGGCGTGAGCCACAGTGCCCAGCCCAAAAAAATTTAAATTAGCCGGATGTGGTCGTGTGCGCCTCTGGTCCCAGCTACTCAAGAGGCAGAGGTAAGAGCCCAGGAGGTTGAGGTTGTGGTGAGCCATGTTTATACCATTGCACTCTAGCATCGGCGACAGAGCGAGACCCTGCCTCAAAAGCCAAAGGAGTCTTGATCCCATTGCCACAAAGTGATTAAACCACTTCATTCAAGTGGATAACACTTTAACATTAATAGCATCCTTTTAGTAAATTACTACTCTTGTGCACTAGTTGTTCACCTGAAAGTTTAAGAGTACCTGCAGAGATAGGGGGCCTTGTCTAGTCTAAATTTTAAATATTTTGTATATTGGGTTTTTAGTAGAATCTGAAGATAGTGTCCCAGCCTTCAAAATAAAAATAAACATTTTCTCTTTAAAGCTGCTCAAGAAGCCAGAAAAAGGAGATGAAAAAGAATTGGACAAAAGAGAAAAAGCCAAGAAATTGGACAAAGAGAATCTCAGTGATGAAAGAGCCAGTGGGCAAAGTTGTACATTGCCCAAGCGTTCTGATAGCGAATTTAAAGATGAAAAACCAAAGAGGTCAGTAGTAAAGAACTCTTTGTTATGTTTGATTTCTACATGCCAGTTTTGCTGCTGTGTCCTGGACATGTACCTGAATTAAGATAAGCTGTTTTATGCAGAGCAGGGGGATGAGGAGGAACAGTTTCAGATATATTCTTGTATCTTACTCTGGGTGAATGGTTTTGGGGTTTTGTTCCTTTTTAAAACACTAGTATTTTTCACTCTGCTTTAAAAGTGCAACCTTATTGCAGGGGCCAAATCAGAATCACAGTGTTCCTGCATTTTTGATTACAAGATCTTTCAGGGTCTGTCTCAGATTTGTTTTTCTTGCAGACCTGAAGATGAGAACAGCAGAGACTACAGGGAGAGGGAACGGGATTATGAACGAGATCAGGAGCGCATACTTCGAGAAAGAGAGAGGCTGAAGCGGCAAGAAGAAGAGCGCCGTAGGCAGAAGGAACGCTATGAGAAAGAGAAGACTTTTAAGAGAAAAGAAGAAGAAATGAAAAAGGAGAAAGAAACACTTCGGGACAAAGGAAAGAAGGCTGAAAGTACAGAATCAATAGGAAGCTCAGAAAAACCTGAAAAGAAAGAAGAAGTGGTCAAGAGAGATCGGATAAGAAACAAGGTGCTGCTTGTCATTAAACTTGTTTATGAGAGGTTTTTTTTCTTCCCTTTTCCTGCAAGTGTAAAGGGAAGGGCTAGTTCACTGTTTATTATAGAATTTTTAAAGGGGAACTTATAATAATCTGCAACTACCAGTATGGTAGTGCGTGCCTATAATCTCAGCTACTAGGGACCTGAGGTGGGAGGATCGCTTAAGTCTGGAATGTCGAGGCTGCAATGAGCCATGATTGTACCACTTGCACTTCAGCCTAGGTGACAGGGTGAGACCCTGTCTCCAAAAAAAAAAGAAAGAAATTTACCCAAGCATATAAAATAATAATTACAAAATAGTTGCTTTTCTTTGGAGATGGAGAGAGGAAGTGGGGACGTTGTCATTTACCATGCCCTCATGTTTTTGGTCTTAAATGACTTTAGTATATATTAAGTCACATAACTATGACTCTAAAGATCCCATGTAAAAGCTTAGTAGCATTGTGGTAATAGTAACATATTTCATTGTATTTCAGGATCGTCCAGCGATGCAGCTTTACCAACCAGGAGCTCGAAGCCGAAATCGACTCTGTCCCCCTGATGACAGCACCAAGTCTGGTGATTCAGCAGTAGAAAGGAAGCAGGAAAGTGGTATTAGCCATAGAAAAGAAGGAGGAGAGGAGTGATAAGTACGGATGGCCTTAGGTGTCCTGACTGTCTAGGCAGCCAAAGAGCACATGTTAAGCAATCCAGAGGTGCCTTCAGGGCAAAGGAATAGAGAGAAAGGGGGTCGCTGTGCTGGTGGGGTACACTGCAGAGGAGTTAGTCTTGTGTCAAAGCAGGAATATGATCAGAGGTTCAGAATTGAAAGTACAATTTCATTGCTTTTGCAATTTCTACAAATTATTTTTAAAGTGTCATAAAAAGGTGATGGCGAGGACATATATTGCAATGTGCAGGGGGGAATATCAAGTGAGGACTTCATTACATGTGACACGAGAGAAAAGTAAGAGCTAGTTCTAAATCAAAAGCTGTTGTTCGTCCTGAATTGAATTTTCTTAATTTGGGTGGAGCAGAGTCGCTTCGAAGCCTTGTTCCAGTCTAGTTCTATTTCATTGTTGATGATAACTGTTGACTTTGTGTAGTGTAGAAGCAACAAGCATGTCCTTGAAGTACAAGTACAGGGAAGGATAGATCATACTTTTGTTGATGCATAAAATTTAAATAGTTAATATTAATTCTGTATCCAATGTCCTAAAGTTTTAGGATTAGTTATAGTTTTTTGTTCGCTTACGTGAGCTTAGCATAAAGAATATTTTTAAACATCTTGTTTTGTCTTCAGCATCTTTTCTATTAAGAGGTAAAATGTAGTCCGTGTTTGATCTTGACAATTCAGTGTGTGTTTGATGTTACGTCTCATGATCTGAGTGCATACCGTCTCCAGGAAGGAAACTGCACCAATGTCTATTCGTGTTAAGTAGCAACTTTTAGTCTCAGCTTGTTTTGTTTTGATGTCAATAAATAGTAACAGATTCAAGTATGAAGCTAAGTGTGTTTATTAACTTTACTAAATAGCTATGAGTTTTGAGAAATTAAATTTTTGACATCTGACATCACTCAGCTTCTGGCGAGGCCTAAGAAAGCTTTAACTCATGGCAGAAGGCGAAGCGGAAGCAGGCATGTTACCCAAAACTTCTCTACAAATAAAATTCTATTAATTTAAACATAAAATAGGCTGGACGCAGTGGCTAACATCTGTAATTCCAGCATTTTGGGAGGCCAAGGTGGGCGGATCACTTGAGGTCAGGAGTTTGAGACCACCCTGGCCAATATGGTGAAACCTCATATCTACTAAAAATACAAAATTTTCCGAATGCAGTGGTGGGTGCCTGTAATCCCTGCTACACAGGAGGCTGAGGCATGAGAATTGCTTGAGCCTGGAAGGTAGAGGTTGCAGTGAGTTGAGATCATGCATCTGCACTCCAGCCTGGGCAACAAAGCAAGACCCCATCTCTAAAATAATTTTTAACAATTAGCTGGGGATGGTGGTGTGTACTTGTAGCCCCAGCTGCTCAGGAGCCTGAGACTGGAAGATCGCTTCAGTCTGGAAAGTCAAGGCTGCAGTGAGCCATGATGACACCACTGCACTCCAGCCTTGGTTACAAAGTAAGACCCTGCCTCAAAAAGTAATAATAATTTTAAAATAAATATAAACTGTTAGAAACAGTAGGAAAGCAAGTGTTTGATCAATTTGTGCCTCCTTCAGATACATGTTTGATTTCTTTGGAAATAAACATTGGATGGAGACAACTCAAACGCTGGCTATCTAAACATTAATTGAGCACCTTCTATCTAGTATGTGTTGGCACTGACACTATGATAGTGAACACAACGTGGTCACTTTCTCATGGTGCTTATAGCCATGGGGAGTTAGCTGCTCTGCTGGAGAGAAGTGATGCTGAAGGATGGAGGCAGGAGAAATGGAAAGGGTGAGGGCAGTGGGGGTAGCTACTTCCAGGGCAGTGAAAAAGGATGACTTGGGCGTTCGTGAAGCTTTAATGCCTTCAAAATCTGGAGGAACTGGAGCTGGACCACCCTTCACAGCATGCATACACAAGGTAGTCCGGAGACAGTAATTAAACTTTGATTATAAAATTAAGATCTAACTTTCTGGTATTCACAGATGTTATCTTTAATTCTATAGGGGAAAGGTTAATTAAGGAGGTTTTGTAACCTTTTGTTGGTATAAAGAGTCCTATATGTTACATGCTTTTGAGGCGGGGTTGGGGCAGGCTGCCTAGATTTTTCTTCACTGCCTCTGCGCTGTCGTTTATACCACAAAAATTTATTAATACCAGTTCTATCATTATTTGGGAAATCAAGGTAGCAAAGATAGGCTTATACTTGGTGAATTCTTGGAAAGTATATGCTGACAGCTACATACATAGGATTAGTCATCCTTAGAAATCTCGCAAAAGGCTGGATACGTTGACTCACGCCTGTAATCCCAGCACTTAGGGAGGCCAAGGTGGGTGGATCACACAAAATCAGGAGTTTGAGACCAGCCTGGCCAACATAGCAAAACCCCATCTCTACTAAAATTACAAAAATTAGCCAGGCGTGGTGGTAGGTGCCTGTAATCCCATCAAATTGGGAGGCCGAGGTAGGAGAATCGCTTGAACCTGGAAGGCAGAGATTGCATTGAGCCAAGATCATGCCACTGCAATCCAGCCTAGGCAACAGAGCAAGACTCCATCTCAAAAAAAGAAATGAAATGGGCCAGATGTGATGTCTCATACAGGTAATCCTAGCATTTGGGAGGCCAAGGCAGGAGGATCACTTAACTTCAGGAGTTTGAGACCAGCCTGGGAAACAGGGAGAACCCATCTCTACTAAAAATTTTAAAACTTAGTCCAGTGTGGGAGAGCGTCTCTGCAATCCCAACTACTAGGGAGCTGAGTTGGGAAGATCGCCTGTATCTGGAATGTCGAGGCTACAGCTACTTGCATTTCACCCTGGGTGACACTGAGACCCTGTAAAAGAAATTTACCAAGGCTTATAAAATAATAATTACAAACTGGTTGCTTTTCTTTGGAGATGGAGAGAGGAAGTGGGCAAGCTGTCATTTACCATGCCCTCATATTTATGATCTTAAATGACTGGGCTTTAGCATATATTAATACATAACTTATGATTCAGAAAATCCCATGTAAAAGCTTAGTAGCATTGTTGTAACAGTAACATGTTTCATTGTACTTCAGGATTGTCCAGGGAAGCAGCCTAACCGTCAAGGAGCTCGAAGCCGAAATCAACACTGCCCCCCTGATGACAGCACCAAGTATAGATATTCACCAGTAGAAGAAAAGCAGGAAAGTGGTATTAGCCGTAGAAAAGAAGGAGGAGGTTGGGCACGGTGGCTCATGCCTGTAATCCCAGCACTTTCGGAGGCCGAGGCGGGCAGATCGTTTGAGATCAGGACTTCGAGACCAGCCTGGCTAACATGGTGAAACCCTGTCTCTACTAAAAATACAAAAATCAGCCGTGCATGGTGGCAGGTACCTGTAGTCCCAGCTACTTAGGAGGCTGTGACAGAATAATTGCTTGAACCCAGGAGATGGAGGTTGCAGTGAGCCAAGATAGCACCACTGCACTCCAGCCTGGGCAACAGAGCAAGACTCCATCTCAAAAAAAAAAAAAAAGGAGGGATGTGTGATAAGTCCTGATAGTCTTAGGTGTGCTGACTGTGTAGGCAGCCAAAAGTACATGCTAAGCAATCCAAAAATGCCTTCAGGGCAAAAGAATAGAGAGAAAGGGGGTCACTGTGCTGGTGGGGTACACTGCAGAGGAGAAAGTTTGCATCAAAGCAGGAATCTGGTTAGAGGTTCTGAATTGGAAGTACAATTTCATTGTTTTAGCAATTTCTACAAATTAATTTTCATGTCAGAAAAAGTTGATGGCGAGGACATGCACTGTAACTTGCAGGAGGGAAATATCAAGTGAGAACTTCATCACTTGTGACACGAGAGAAAAGTAAGAGCTGGTTATAAAATTAAAAGCTGTTGTTCATCCTGAATTGAATTTTTAAAATTTGGGTGGAGCAGAGTCACTTTGAAGCTTTCTTCCAGTCTAGTTCTATTGCATTGTTGATGATAACTGTTGACTTTGTGTAGTGTAGAAGCAACAAGCATGTCCTCGTAGTATAAGTACAGGGAAGGATAGATCACGCTTTCATTGATACAAACATTTATTTTTTATTTCTTCTTTTTATTTTTTGAGACAGTACTGAATTAACTTCTGGAAGTATTGAAAGGGGATGAACGATATTGGTTTCTGCCTTCACTAGCATACGTTGGTTTTGTCCACCAGGGAAAGATCAGTACATGGTACACTACTATATTAGGCCATTGTTGCATTGCTATAAAGAAATACCTGAGACCTGGGTACTTTATGAGAAAAGAGATTTAATTGGTCCACAGTTCTGCAAGCTGTATAAGCATGGCATCTGACATTGCACAGCTTCTGGGATGCCTCAGGGAGCTTTTACTCATGGCAGGTGAAGCAGGGGCAGGAATCCCACATCACAGAGTGAGCAAGAGAGTGAGTGTGGGGAGGAGGTGCCACACTTCACAACAACCAGATCTGTAAGAACTCACTATGGAGAGGACAGCACCAATCCATGAGGGATCCGCCCCATAACCCAAACACCCCACCAGGCCCCATCTCCAACACTGGGGATTGTATTTCCATGAGATTTGGCTGGGGACAAGTATCCAAACCACATCAACTGTTCTTGTCCCATAAGAACAAAATATAGACAACATCCTTGAGCTTTTTCCTGATTTTCATCCATCCTGCCAGCCCTTCCTAACTGTTCGCGTTTACTTAGTAAATCACCACTTTATGTTTGCCCAGCTTTTAGAAACAGGTAGCCCAAGAGGCAGGTACAAGAGCCACCAAAAATGACTGAAAGTGAATGATTCTCAACTGAGCGAGAGTCCTAAGGGAAGGGAAATTTTCAAGAAGGAGAATGGCTGACAATGTCCCACGCCGAAGAGAGGTTAAGGAAGACAAGATATGGAAGTGTTCATTAGATTTGACAGTCGTGATTTCATCAGTGAACTAATGAAACTGATGACCTAAAAGAGACAGAAACCCTGTTACAGTGAGGGGTGAATGGCAGGTGGGAAGTGGATGTAAGGATTTGGAATTCATCTCTTTTTAGGTGGCCATTGAAGTCATGGCCATGGATTCTGTCACTTTAGGGGAAGAGAAAAAAAGAAGAGAAGCAGACCTAGGGCCCTGCCTCGAAAAACTAACATTACACAGAGATAAGGAAATGTATCTACAGAGACAGAGAAGGAGTAGTGAGAGAGTAGGAGAAAAACCAGAGGACTCTGGGTTACTTAAGAGAAAAGTGTTTCAAGGAAGAGGCAACGTCAGCAGGATTGGATGCCACTGAATGGTCAAGTATTGTACTTGACAAAGACCATAGCATTCAGTGACTTACAAATCATTGATGACCTAACAGGCGTCCCCAAACTTTTTACACAGGGGGCCAGTTCACTGTCCCTCAGACTGTTGGAGGGCCGCCACATACTGTACTCCTCTCACTGACCACCAATGAAAGAGGTGCCCCTTCCTGAAGTGCGGCAGGGGGCCGGATAAATGGCCTCAGGGGGCCGCATGTGGCCCGCAGGCCGTAGTTTGGAGACGCCTGACCTAGAATTATGGGGCAGGGAAGCCAGATTGGGTTGAGAAAGGAAACAATATATACAACTTTTTAGAGAAGTATGAGGGATCTTCAGAAGTCTGTAGATCCTTAGTTCTACTCTGAGGCCTCCTTCACATTCTCCTGAACGTATAAATGTGTAATTGTCGGAAAGAATCAGCTGAACGTAGTGGCTCATGCCTGTAATCCCAGCATTTTGGGAGGCGGAGGTGGGTATATCACCTGAGGTCAGGAGTTCGATACCAGTGCGGCCAACATGGTGAAACCCTGTCTCTGCTAAAAATACAAAAATTAGCCAGGTATAGTGGTGGGCACCCGTAATCCCAGCTATTCAGGAGGCTGAAGCAGAGAATTGCTTGAACCTGGGAGGCAGAAGTTGCGTGAGCTGAGATCACGCCACTGCATTCAGCCTGGGTGACAGAGCAAGAGCTAGTATCTAGGTGCTGCAAACAAAAGACATCACATTAGGGGGAAGCTAAATAAATAAATGGCTAGTATCACTGCTTACAAAGTGTCTTGACCTTGGTGGAGCTTATGATGACAGGTTTATAAATATATATATGTTTGTTCTTGCTTCAATTTTAGTAGAATTAATTTTGCTGTGATAGGAGCTCTTTTCAAACTGATGACTTCTCCTTTTTAATGCCTCAAACTAGATGCCATCGAAGTATTTTATAATGAGTTAGTACCAGTTTATTTTGGTGCAAAAAGATTTTGAAATCCATGCTTAGTTTCTTGATAATATGCATTTTCCATGGACTTTTTGAAGACTTCTCATATGGCTATTGATACAATTGGGCTCTGTGCCTGCACCCAAATCTCATCTTGAATTGTAAACCTCATGTGTCAAGGGAGGAACTTGGTAGGAGGTGATTGGATTATGGGGGCAGTTTCCCACATGCTGATTTCGTGATAGTGATTAAGTCTCCTGATATGTGATGGTTTTATACAAGGCAGGTTTTCCTATGCTTGCACTTGACCTCTAGTCTGCCACAATGTAAGATGTTCCTGCTTCCCCTTCTGCCATGATTATAAATTTTCTGAGGATCCCCCAGCCATGCAGAACTGTGAGTCAGTTAAACCTCTTTTCTTGGGCCGAGTGCAGTAGCTCACACATGTAATCCCAGCACTTTGGGAGGCCGAGACGGGCAGATTGTGAGGTCAAGAGATCGAGACCATCCTGGCCAACATGGTGAAACCCCGTCTCTACTAAAAATAGAAAAATCATCTGGGCACGGTGGCGCGCGCCTGTAATCCCAGCTACTTGGGAAGCTTAGGCAAGAGAATCACTTCAACCCGGGAGGCAGAGGTTGCAGTGAGCCAAGATCGCATCACTGCACTCCATCCTGGTGACAGAGCAAGACTCCATCTCAAAAACAAACAAACAAAAAAACCCATCTCTTTTCTTTATAAATTATCCACAATCAGGTATTTCTTTCTACCAGTGTGAAAACAGACTAATACAGCTGTGAAAGAAATGGAGATATGGCCAGGCGCGGTGACTCACACCTGTAATCCCAGCACTTTGGGAAGCCAAGGCTGGGGGATCACCTGAGGTCAGGAGTTCGAGACCAGAAGGCTCAGCATGGTGAAACCGCATCTCTACTAAAAATACAAAAATTAGCTGGGTGTGATGGTGCACACCTGTAGTCCCAGCTGCTTGAGAGGTTGAGGCAGGAGAATTGCTTGAACCCAGGAGGTAGAGGTTGCAGTGAGCGGAGATCATGCCATTGCACTCCAGCCTGGGCAACAGAGAGAGAATCCATGTCAAAAAAAAAGAGAAAAGAAAGAAATGGAGATACATAGATTAATGGTGTTAATGAAGGATTATTTTGTTTTTGTTTTTTGAGACGGAGTCTTGCTCTGTCACTAGGCTGGAGTACAGTGGCGCAATCTTGGCTCACTGCAGCCTCCTCCTCCCGGCTTCAAGCGATCCAACTGCCTCAGCCTCCAAGTAGCTGGGACTACAGGTGCACACCACCATGCCTGGCTAATTTTTTGTATTTTGGTGGAGACAGGGTTTCACCATATTGGCCAGGATGGTCTTTATCTCCTGACCTTGTGATCCACCCTCCTAGGCCTCCCAAAGTGCTGGGATTATAGGTGTGAGCCACCGTGCCCGGCCCTGTTAAGCAATTTTTAAAATCCATCTTGAATTGGTACACTTTTCATCAGTACCACCTCTCTTCTTGTAGTTTGCTCCCTTCCTCTCCATTATTGTGTTGTAGGCAGGGAGGGTGAGGACCACTTCCTCACAAAGCACAGTTTTGTGTCCTTAATAAATATAGGCCAGGCGTGGTGGCTCATGCTTTAGCCCTTTGGGAAGCCAGGGCCGGAGGATCACTTTGAGGCCAGGAGTTCAAGACAAGCCTGGGGCCAGTCTTGGTGGCTCATGTTTATAGTCCCAGCACTTTGGGAGGCCAATGTGAGCAGATCACTCGAGGTCAGTAGTTTGAGATCAGCCTGAAAAACACGATAAAACACTGTCTCTACTAAAAATACAGAAATTAGCTGGGCATGGTGGTGCACGCCTGTAGTCCCAGCTACTTGGGAGGCTGAGGCAGGAGAAGCTCTTGAACCAGAATGACAGAAGTTGCAGTGAGCTGAGATCACACCACTGTACTCCAGTTTGGGCAAGAGAACAAGACTCTGTCTCAGACAAAACAACAACAACAACGAAAACGAAATGGGCCTGTGTGATGGCTCCTGCAGGTAACCAACCCTAGCATTTGGGAGGCCAAGGCAGGAGGATCACTTAGCTTTAAGAGTTCGCAAACAGCCTGGGCAACATAGGGTGACCTCATCTCTGCTAAAATTTTAAAACTTAGCCCAATGTGGCAGCACAGGTCTGCAATCCCAGCTACTAGGGAGCTGAGAAGGGAAGATTGCTTGAGTCTGGAATGTCAAGGCTGGATCGTGCCGCTTGCACTGCAGCCTGGCTGACACAGTGAGACCCTATGTCCAAAAAAAAGAAATTTAACCAGGCATATATTTGGTCTCAAATGACTCAGCTTTAGTATATATTAATACATAATTTGCGACTCAGAAAATCCCATGTAAAAGCTTAGTAGCATTGTTGTAACAGTAACATGTTTCGTTGTACTTCAGGATCGTCCAGGGATGCAGCTTTGCTATCTAGGAGCTCGAAGCCATGGTCGACTCTGGTTCCCTGATGACAGCGTCGTCGATTCTGGATATTCAGCAGTAGAAAGAAAGCAGGAAAGTGGTATTAGCCATAGAAAAGAAGGAGGAGAGGAGTGATAATTCCAGATGGCCTTAGGTGTCCTGACTGTCTAGGCAGCCAAAGAGCACATGTAAAGGAATCCAGAGGGCAAAAGAATAGAGAGAAAGGGTCGCTGTGCTGGTGGAATACACAGCAGAGGAGTAAGTTTTGTGTCAAAACAGGAATCTGATCGGAAGTTCAAAATTGGAAGTACAATCTTACTGTTTCTGCAATTTTTGTAAATTAATTTTAAAGTGTCAGAAAAAGCTGATAGCTAGGACATGCATTGCAATTTGCAGGGGGAAATGTCAAGTGAGGACTTCATATATGACAAGAGAAAGGTAAGAGTTGGTTCTAAATCAAAAGCTGTTGTTCATCCTGAATTGAATTTTCTAAATTTTGGTGGAGCAGAGTCGCTTTGAAGCCTTGTTCCAATCTAGTTCTATTGCACGGTTGATGGTAACTGTTGACTTTGTGTAGTGTAGAAGCAACAAGCATGTCCTTGTAGTACAAGTACAGGGAAGGATAGATCACATTTTTGTTGATTCATGCATTTATTCATTTATATATTGAGACAGAGTTTTACTCTTATCACCCAGTCTGGAGTGCAGTGGCGCAATCTTGGCTCCCGGCAACCTCTGACTCCCCGGTTGAAGCGATTCTCCTGTCTCTGTCTCCCGTATAGCTGGAATTACAGGCACATGCCACCATGCCCGGCTAATTTTTATATTTTTAGTAGAGACAGGGTTTCACCATGTTGGCCAGTCTGGTCTGGAACTCCTGACCTTAGGTGATCCGCCCACCTTGGCCTCCCAAAGTGCTGCAATTACAGGTGTGAGCCACCATGCCCAGCTGATACAAACATTTAAGTAGTCATGTTACTTCTGTATTCAGTGTCCTAAAGCTTCAGGATTAGTTTTAGTTTTTTGTTTGCTTACATAGTTCAGCATAAAAATATTATAAAACATCTCATTTTACCTTCAGCATTTTTTCTTTTTTTTTTTTTTTTTTTTTTTGAGATGCAGTTTCGCTCTTGTTACCCAGGCTGGAGTGCAATGGCGCGATCTCGGCTCACCGCAACCTCCGCCTCCTGGGTTCAGGCAATTCTCCTGCCTCAGCCTCCTGAGTAGCTGGGATTACAGGCATGCGCCACCATGCCCAGCTAATTTTTTGTATTTTTAGTAGAGACGGGGTTTCACCATGTTGACCAGGATGGTCTCGATCTCTCGACCTCGTGATCCACCCGCCTCGGCCTCCCAAAGTGCTGAGATTACAGGTTTGAGCCACCGCGCCCGGCCCATTTTTTCTATTAAGAGGTAAAATGTAGTCCTTATTTGACTCTTGACAATCCAGTTTGTTTTATCTCAGGTCTCATGATCTGAGCGCATATCCTCTCCAGGAAGGAAACGGTACCTATGTCTGCTGTTGTTAAATAGCATCTTATAGTCTCAGCTTGTTTTGTTTTGATGTCTATAAATAGTAAGAGCATTCAAGTATGAAGCTAAGTCTAGTGAGTCACTTTACTAAATAGCTGTGAGTTTTGAGAAATTAATTTTTTGATACTGAATTAACCTCTTGGAAGTATTGATAGGGATTAATGATGTTAGTTTCTGCCTTCACTAGCATGCCTTTGTTTTGTTCACCAGGGAATGATCAGTTCATGGTTCACTCCTATATTAGGTCATTCTTGCATTGCTATAAGGAAATACCTGAGACTGGGTAATATATAAGAAAAGAGATTTAATTGGCTCACAGTTCTGCAGGCTATACAAGCAAGATATCTGACATTGCTCATCTTCTGAGAGGCCTCTGGGAGCTGTTACTCATGGCAGAACGTGAAGCAGTGGCAGGCATCTCACATCACAGAGTAAGCAAGAGAGTGGGTCTGGGGAGGAGGTGCCACACTTCACAACAACCAGATCTGTAAGAACTCACTATGGAGAGGACAGCACCAAGCCATGAGGGATCTGCCCCATAACCCAAACACCCCACCAGGCCCCACCTCCAACACTGGGGATTATGTTTCCATGAGATTTGGCTGGGGACAAGTATCCAAACCACATCAACTATTCTTGTCCCATAAGAACAAAATGTAGACAACATCTTTGAGCTTTTGCCTGATTTTCATTCATCCTGCCAGTCCCTCCTGAGCTACCATGTCCTGCCACATAATGGATTTTTAAAAGAACATAGGCCAGGCATGATGGCTTCCACCTGTAATCCCAGCACTTTGGGAGGCTGAAGTGGGTGGATCACCTGAGGTCAGGAGTTCGAGACCAGTCTGGCCAACATGGCAAAACCCCATCTCTACCAAAAAATACAAAAAAAAATTTAGCCAGGCATGGTGGCACACACCTGTAGTCCAGATTTCTCGGGAGGCTCAGGCAGCAGAATCACTTGAACCCGTGAGGTGGAGGTTGCATTGAGCAGAGATCACGCCACTACACTCCTGCCTAGGTGACAGAACAAGACACCAAACCCCCACCCTCCCTAAAAAAAAGGCCAAGTGTGGTGTCACACGCCTGTTGTCCTAGTGCTTTGGGAGGCCCAGGCAGGTGTTTAACTTGAGATCAGGGGTCCGAGACCAGCCTCGCTAACATGGCAAAATCCCGTCTCTACTAAAAATACAAAAATTAGCCAGTCCTGGTGGCAGGGGCCTGTAATCCCAACTACTCAGGAGGCTGAGGCAGGAGAATCGCTAGAACCCAGAAGGTGGAGGTTGCAGTAAGCCGAAATCGCACCACTGCACTCCTGCCTGGGTAACACAGCCAGACTCCATCTCAAAAAAGAAAAGAAACATAAAAAAAGAAAAGTTTGTGGAAAATAGAAATAAAAGGAAAAAATATAAATTTCTCATCATAAGATCCACCAAGGTCAAGACACTTTCATCAGCAATGATACTAGCCATTTATTTGTTTATTTTTGTCTCTTGCTCACAACAATTGGATACTAGCCATTTCATCCATCCCCAAAGAAGAATTTAACCACATCAATGCACTCTTTCTTACATTATCAATTGAAAAGAAATGGGTGCCCTTTACAGACATTTTAAGATTAGAAAACAAAAAGGAGTCAGAAGGAGCTAAATTCCTACTGTAAGGTAGATGCCTAATGGTTTCCCATCGAAACTCTCAAAATTGCGCTTGTTTGATGAGAGGCATGAGCAGAAGCTTTGCTGAAGTAGAAAAGGCCTCTCTGGTGAAGCTTTCCTGGGCATTTTGCTACTAATGCTTTGGCTTTCTCAAAACACTCTCATAATAAGCAGGTGTGATTATTCTTCCACCCTCCAGAAAGTCAACAAGGGAAGTTCCTCAAGCAGCTCAAAAAACTATTGCCATGATCTTTGCTCTTGGCCAGTCCACTTCACTGACTGGACCACTTCCACCTCTTTGGAGCCATTACTATGATTATGCTTTGTCTTCAGAGTCATACTGGGAAAGCCACGTATCACCTCCTGTTATGCTTTCCAAATAGCTACTTCATGATCTATTGGTTGGTACCAACCAGTTGTGGTTTTTGACATTCCATGGCATAAACAGCAATTAATATGCAGCAACCTAATAGATCCTACTTGTTTAAAATTTCCATTGAAAGCTCTGCTCTCATCTGCAGTTGATCTGGTTTTTGAACCCATCAAATGGAAAATTTGCTCAACTTTTAATTTTTCAGTCAGAATTGTATAAGTTGAAACAATTGGGATGTCTATGGTGTTGGCTGTTTCTGCTGTTAATTGTTGGTCCTTTTCTTTTTTTGAGACAGAGTCTCACTCTTTCACAAAGGTTGGAGGCCAGTAGCACGATCTTGGCTCACTGCAACCTTCTGCCTCAGCCTCCAGAGTAGTTGGGATTAGAAGTGCCTGCCACCCAACCCACCCCCCAGATAATTTGTGTATATTTATTAGATGTGGGGTTTCACCATGTTGGCCAGACTGGTCTCAAACTCCTGACCACAGGTGATCTGCCCGACTTGGCCTCCCAGAGTGCTGGGATTACAGGGGTGAACCACCATGTCTGGCCAATGCGTTTCAGTTAGAGAACAAAGCGGATTAATTTTTTTTCCTTAGAAATGGATGCGAATGACCTGCTGCTGCAGGCTTCATCTTCAACATCATCTTCTCCCTTTCAAGTTTTCCATGTGTAAACTGCTGATTTCTTTAGGGGCATTGTCCCCATAAACATTTGGTAACGCATCAGTGATTTTACCATTCTTCCACCCAACCATCACCTTAATGTTTGTTCTTCCTTCAGTTTTAGCAGAATTCAGTTTGCTCTGATACTGGCTTTTTAAAAAATGATGATTTCTCCTTTTTCATACCTCAAACTAGATCCTGTTGATGTATTTTTTAATGAGTTAGTACCAGTTTCTTTTGGTACCAAAAGATTTTGCAATCTATGCATAGTTTCTTGATAATAACCTTTTGAAGACTTCTCATATGGCTGTTGATACAATTGGGCTCTGTGCCCCCACCCAAATCTCATCTTGCATTGTAATCCTCATGTGTCAAGGGAGGAACTTGCTGGGAGGTGATTCAATTATGGAGGCAGTTTCCCACACACTGATTTCATGAGAGTGAAAAAGGCTCATGAGATCTGATGGCTTTATACAAGGCAGTTTTTCCTATGCTCACACTTGATCTCTGGTCTGCTGCCATGTAAGACGTGCCTGCTTCCCCTTCTGCCATGATTGTAAATTTCCTGAGGCTTCCCAAGCCATGTGGAATTGTGAGTCAATTAAACCTCTTCCTTTTCTATATTATGTAGTCTCGGGTATTTCCATCTACCAGTGTGAAAACCGACTAATACAGCTGTGAAAGAAATGGAGATACACACAGGTTAATAGTTTTAATGAAGCATCATTTTAAATATGAGAACGTAAGTTTAGAAGCCAAAAGGAAAGCTCTACACGGATGAATACCCAAGAGAAAGGACAACTAATAGTGTAGGCTTCCTGTAAACACAGGTGAAAACGGAAGCCAAAGTAGAGGTTAGAGGAGAAACAATGTTCCTGAATGACCAAGCATGAGTTGATGCCACTTGCCTCTTTGTCTAGCCCGTTGGCAGCCATCTCAAGGCTGTCTTCATGTCGGCATCTCCCTCTTTTGTTCTACTGGCCTTGCCTGTCCAGCTCTGGGTAAACTGCACTTCCCCACCCCACCCTCTTAAATTTCTTCCACTGGCTCATTCATTTAGCAAACATGTACCAATCACTGACTGTGTGTCCGGCCCTGGAGGTCAGGGATTCAAATAAGTTCTATAGGACATGAAATAACTATAGGCCAGGCACAGTGGCTCATGCTTAATCCCAGTACTTTGGGAGGCCAAGGCTGGTGGATCACTTGAGGTCAGCAGTTGGAGAAAAACCTGGCCTATATGGTGAAACCCTGTCTCTACTAAAAATACAAAAATTAGCTGGGCATGGTGGGGTGCACCTGTAGTCCCAGGTACTCGGGAGACTGAGGCAGGAGAATTGCCTGAATTTGAGAGGCAGAGGTTGCAGTGAGCCGAGACTGCAAACTGCACTCTAGCCTGGGCAACAAGAGCAAAATTTTGTCTAAAAAAAACAAAAAAATAAATGGGCCAAGCGTGATGCCTCATGCAGGTAATCCTAGCATTTGGGAGGCCAAGGCAGGAGTATACCTTAACTTCAGGAATTCAAGACCATCCTGGATAACATAGGGAGACCCCATCTCTATTAAAAATTTTAAAATGTATCTTAGTATGGTACAGCGTGTCTGTAATCCCAGCTACTAGGGAGCTGAGGTGGGAGGATCGCTTGAGTCTGGAATTACTGAGGCTGCAGTGAGCCGCAGCCTTGCCACTAGCACTTCAGCCTGGATGACTCAATGAGACCATGTCTCCAATAAAAAGGAAGTGATAGCAGGCTTATAAAATAATGATTACAAAATGGTTGCTTTTCTTTGGAGATGGAGAGAGGAAGTGGTCAAGTTGTCATTTACCATGCCCTCAGTGACTGGGCTTTAGTATATATTGATATATATGCTATGACTTGAAAATCCCAAGTAAAAGTTTGGTAGCATTGTTGTAACAGTAACATATTCTGTTGTACTTCAGGATCATCCAGGGACACAGCGTTCCCATCCAGGAGCTCGAAACCGAGGTCGAGTCTGGCACCCCGTTGACAAGTCTGAAGATTCAGCAGTGAAAAGAAAGCAGGAAAGTGGTATTACCCATAGAAAAGGAGAGGACAGGCGTGTTGGCTCACGCCTGTAATGACAGCACTTTGGGAGGCCGAGGTGGGTGGATCGCCTGAGGTCAGGAGTTTGAAAACAGCCTGGCCAACATGGTGAAACCCCATCTCTACTAAAAATACAAACGTTAGCCAGGCATGGTGGCAGGTGCCTGTAGTCCAGCTACTTGGGAGACTGAGGCAGGAGAACTGCTTGAACTCAGGAGGTGGAGGTTGCGGTGAGGCATGATTGTGCCACTGCACTCCAGCCTGGGCAACAGTGTGACTCCATCTCCAAAAAATAAAAGAAAAAGAAAAGGAGAGGAGTATGCAGTTGAGGAATAAGTTTTACATCAAAGCAGGAATCCAATCAGAGGTTCAAAATTGGAAGTACAATTTCATTTTTTTGGAATTTCTAAAATTCAACCTTAAAGTGTCAGAAAAAGCTGATAGCGAAGACGTACATTACAATTTGCAGGGGGAAATGTCAAGTGAGGACTTCATCACATATGACACTAGAGAAAAGTAAGAGCTGTTTCTAAAATCAAAAGCTGTTGTTCATCCTGAATTGAATTTCTAAATTTTGGTGGAGCAGAGTCCCTTTGAAGCCTTGTTCCCATCTAGTTACACTGAATCGCTGATGATAACTGTTGACTTTGGGTAGTGTAGAAGTCACAAGCATGTCCTTGTAGGACAAGTACAGGGAAGGACAGAACAAACTTTCATTGATGCAAACATTTAAATAGTCATGTTACTTCTGTATCCAGTATCCTAAAGTTTTGGGATTAGTTTTTGGTTTTTATTTGCTTTTATGAGCTTAGCATGAGGAATATTTGTAAACATCTCATTTTGTCTTCCTTCAGCATCTTTTCTATTAAGAAGTAAGATGTAGTTCTTGTTGGATTCTTGACAATCTAGTTTGTTTTATCTCAGGTCTCATGATCTGAGCGCATACCCTCTCCAGGAGGGAAACTGAACCAATGCCTGTTGTTGTTAGATGGCAGCTTTTAGTCCAGCTTGTTTTGTTTTGATGTTGATAAATAGTAACAGCATCCAAGTATGAAGCTAAGTGTGGTGAGTCACTTTACTAAATAGCTGTGAGTTTTGAGAAATTAATTTTTTGATACTGAATTAACCTCTTGGAAGTATTGAAAGGCATGAGCAATGTTAGTTTCTGCCTTCACTAGCATGCCTTTGTTTTGTCCAGGGAATAATCAGTTCATGGTTCACTCCTGTATTGGGCCGTTATTGCATTGCTAGCTAAGACTGGGTTGTTTATAAGAAAAGAAGTTTAATTGGCCCACAGTTCTGCAGGCTGTACAAGCGAGGCATCTGACATCGCTAAGCTTCTGGGAGGCGTCAGGGAGCTTTTACTCATGGCAGAAGGTGAAGCAGGGGCTGGCATCCCACATCACAGAGTGAGCAAGAGAGTGAGTGTGGGGAAGAGGTGCCACACTTCACAACAACCAGATCTGTAAGAACTCACTATGGAGAGGACAGCACCAATCCATGAGGGATCCGCCCCATAACCCAAACACCCCACCAGCCCCCACCTCTAACACTGGGGATTATATTTCCATGAGATTTGGCTGGGGACAAGTATCCAAACCACATCAACTATTCTTGTCCTGTAAGAACAAAATGTTTAGCCAACATCCTGAGCTTTTTCCTGATTTTCGTCCATCCTGCCAGCCCTTCCTAACACGGCATCTGTTCGCGTTCACTTACTAAATCACCACTTTATGTTTGCCCCGCTTTTAGAAACAGGTAACCCAATAGGCAGTTACAAGAGCCACCAAAAATGATTGAAAATGAATGATTCTCAGGCCAGGTGCTGTGGCTCACGCCTGTAGTCCCACCACTTCGAGAGGCCAAGGCGGGTGGATCACGAGGTCAAGAGATGGAGACTATCCTGGTCAACATGGTGAAACCCCGTCTCTACTAAAAATACAAAAAATTAGCTGGGCGTGGTGGCGCGTGCCTGTAATCCCAGCTACTCAGGAGGCTGAGGCAGGAGAATTGCCTGAACCCAGGAGGCGGAGGTTGCGGTGAGCTGAGATCACACCATTGCACTCCAGCCTGGGTAACAAGAGCGAAACTCCATCTCAGAAAAAAAAAAAGAAAGTGAATGATTCTCAACTGAGCGAGAGTCCTAAGGGAAGGGAAAATTTCAAGAAGGAGAATGGCGGACAATGTCCCATGCCACAGAGAGGTTAAGGAAGACAAGAAATGGAAGTGTTCATTGGATTTGGCAATTGTGATTTCATTAGTGAACTAATGAAACTGATGACCTAAAAGAGACAGAAACCCTGTTACAGTGAGGGGTGAATGGCAGGTGGGAAGTGGGAAGTGGATGTCAGGATTTGGAATTCATCTCTTTTTAGGTGGCCATTGAAGTCATGGCCATTCTGTCACTTTAGCGGGAGTGAGTGAAGTAAGAAAAGCAGCCCTAGGGCCCAGCCTTGAATAATGCTAACATTACATAGAGGTAAGGAAATGAATCTACAAAGACAGAGAAGGAGTAGCCAGAGAGTAAGAGAAAAACCAGAGGACTCTGGGTTACTTAATCCAAGAGAAAAGGGTTTCAAGGAAGAGGAGTGGCCAGCAGAGTACGATGCTGCTGAATGGCCAAGCACGATGCCTGAAAAAGGCCATGGCATTCAGTGACTTGCAAATCACAGATGCCCTAGAATTATGGGGCATAGAAGTCAGATCAGGTTGAGAATGGGAACAATATACAACTTTTTAGAGAAGTAGAAGGGATCTTCAAGTCTGTGGACCCTTGGTTTCACTGTGAGGCCTCCTTCACATTCTCCTGAACCTATAAATGTGTAACTCTCATTAAAAAATCATGGCTTGCAATGAGTTCCTATATGGATTTTATTTATTTTTATTTTTTACAAGAAGTCTCGCTGTATTGCCCTGGCTGGAGTGCAGTGGCACGATCTTAACTCATTGCATCCTCCACCTCCCACGTTGAAGCGATTCTCCTGCATCAGCCTCCCAAGTAGCTGTGACTATAGGCATGTGCTAAAATGCCCAGCTAATTTTGTATTTTTAGTAGAGACAGGGTTTCACTATGCTGGCCAGGCTGGTCTCGAAATTCTGACCTTGTGATCTGCCCGCCTCAGCCTCTGAAAGTACTACGATTATAGGCATCAGCCACTGCTCCCAAACTTTTTTTTTTCTTTAAAGGTATGGTCTCCCTCTGTCACCCAGGATGGAGTGTAATGGCACAGTCACGGCTCACTGCAGCCTTGACCTCCCAGATTCAAATGATTCTCCTTCCTCAGCCTCCCAAGTAGCTGGCATTACAGGTGCCTGCCACCACACCCAGCTTCTTTTTGTATTTGTGCTAGAGAAAGGGGTTCACCACCTAGCCAGGCTGGTCTTGAACTCCTGACCTCAACTGATCTGCCCACCCAGACCTCTCCAGGTATTGCAATTACAGGCATGAGCCACTACACCGGCCTGTATTTTTTTCTTTTTTCTTTTCTTTGACACAGAGTTTCGCTCTTGTTGCCCAGGCTGGAGTGCAATGACACGATCTTGGCTCACTGCAACCTCTGCCTCCCAGGTTCAAGCGATTCTCCTGACTCAGCCTCCCGAGGAACTGGGATTATAGGCATGTGACACCACGCCAAGTTGATTTTTTGCATTTTTAATAGAGGTGGGGTTTCTCCATGTTCGTCAGGCTGGTCTTGAACTCCCAACTCCAGGTGATCCGCCCACCTCAGCCTCCCAAAGTCCCAAAGTGCTGGAATTACAGGCATGAGCCACCGAGCCCGACCTTTTTTTTTTTTTTAAGACGAAGTCTCATTCTGTTGCCCAGGATAGAATGCAGGGGCCTGATCTTGTCTCGCTACAAACTCCACCCCCTGACTTGAAGCAATTCTTTTTTTTTTTTTTTTTTTTAAGATGGAGTCTCACTCTGTCACCCAGGCTGGAGTGCAGTGGCACAATCTTGGCTGACTGCAACCTGTGCTTCCTGGGTTCAAGCGATTCTCCTGTGTCAGCCTCCTGAGTAGCTGGGATTACAGGGGTGCGCCACCACACACAGCTACTTTTTATATTTGTAGTACAGACGGGGTTTCACCGTGTTGATCAGGCTGCTCTTGAACTCCTGACCTCATGATCTGCCCACCTTGGCCTCCCAAAGTGTTGGGATTACAGGCATGAGCCACCTCACCGGCCGAGTTGAAGCAATTCTTGTGCCTCAGCCTCCCGAGTAGCTAGGATTACAGGCGCCCACCACCACACCCAGCGAATTTTTGTATTTTCAGTAGCAACAGGTTTTCACTCTGTTGGCCAGCCTGGTCTCGAACTCCTGACCTCAGGTGATACACCTGCTTTGACCTCCCAAAGTGCTGGCATTACAGGCATGAATCACTGCGCCCAGCCTGGATATCTTTTTCTTTTTTTTTTTTTTTTGGAGATGAAGTCTCACTCTTGTTTGCCAGGCTGGAGTGCAATGGTGGGATCCTGGTTCACTCACTGCAACTTCTGCCTCCCGGGTTCAAGCAATTCTCCTACCTCAGCCTCCCAGGTAGCTGGGATTACAGGCGCCTGCCACGATGCCTGGCTAATTTTTGTATTATTAGTAGAGATGGTGTTCCACCATGTTGGCCAGGGTGGTCTCAAACTCCTGAACTCAGGTGATCCACCCGCCTTGGCCTCCCAGAGCACTGGGATTACAGGGGTGAACCACCATGTCTGGCCAATGCGTTTCAGTGAGAGAACAAAGAGGATTAGTTTTTTTTCCCATGCAAATTGATGTGGATGACCTGCTGCTGCAGGCTTCATCTTCAGCCTCATCATGTCCCTTCTTACAAGTTATCCATTTGTAGACTGCTGATTCCTTTAGGGACGCTGGCCTCATAAACTTTTGGTAAAGCATTAGTGATTTTTCCATTCTTCTACTCAAGCCTCACCTTAAATTTTATGTTTGTTCTTCCTTCAATTTTAGCAGAACTCATTTTGCTCTGATAGGGGCCTTTTCCAAACTGATGACGTCTCCTTTTTAATGCCTCAAACTAGATCCTTTTGAGATATTTTTTAACGAGTTAGTACCAATTAATTTTGGTGCTGAAAGATTTTGCAATCTATGCGTAGTTTCTCGATAATACACATTTTCCATGGATTTTTTGAAGACTTCTTAAATAACTGTTGATATGATTGGGCTCTGTGCCCCCACCCAAATTTCATCTTAAATTGTAATCCTCATGTGTCAAGGGAGGAGCTTGGTGGGAGGTGATTGGATTATTGGGGCAGTTTCCCACAGGCTAATGTTGTGATAGTGAGTGAGTCTCACAGGATCTGATGGTTTTAAACAAGGCAGTTTTTCCTATGCTCACACTTCACCTTTAGTCTGCTGCCATGTAACATGTGTCCACTTCCGCTTCTGCCATGATTATAAGTTTCCTGAGGATCCCCCAGCCATGCGGAATTGTTAGTCAATTAAACCTTTTCGGCTGGGCACGATGGGTCACATCTGTAATCCCAGCATTTTGGGAGGCCGAGGCAGGTGGATCACTTGAGGTCAGGAGTTCAAGACCAGCCTGGCAAACATGATGAAACCCCATCTCCACTAAAAATACAGAAATTAGCTGGGCATGCTGGTGCCTACCTCTAATTCCAGCTACTCAGGAGGCTAAGGCCGGAGAAGCACTTAAACCTGGGAGGTGGAGGTTGCAGTGAACTAAGATTGTGCCATTGGACTTCAGCCTGGGTGACAAGAGCAAGACTCCATCTCATTAAAAAAAAAAAAAAAATTAAACCTCGTATCTATATATATTACCCACTCTCGGGTATTTTTTCTGCTAGTATGAAAACTGATTAATACAGCTGTGAAAGAAATGGAGATACACAAGTTAATGATGTTAATGAAGTCGTATTTTAAATATGAGAAAGTAAGTTTAGACGCCAAAGGAAATTTCTAGAAGGATGAATACCCAAGAGAAAGAGACAACTAATAGTGTAGGCTTCCTGCAAAGGCAGGTGAAAATGGAACCCAGGGTAGAGGTTAGAGGAGTCGGCCTTAGGAGAAGCAACGCTCATGAACCACCAGGCATGAGTTGATGCCGCTTGCCTCTTTGTCTAGCCCGTTGGCAGCCATCTCAAGGCTGTCTTCATGTCGGCATCTCCCTCTTTTGTTCTACTGGCCTTGCCTGTCCGGCTCTGCGTAAACTGCACTTCCCTACCCCACACTCTTAAATTTCTTCCACTGGCTCATTCATTTAGCAAACATGTACCAATCACTGACTGTGTGTCCCGCCCTGGGGGTCAGGGATTCAAATAAGTCCTATAGGACATGAAATAACTATAGGCCAGGCACAGTGGCTCATGCCTATAATCCTTGCACTTTGGGAGGCCAAGGCTGGTGGATCACTTGAGGTCAGCAGTTGGAGACAAACTTGGCCTACATGGTGAAACCCCATCTCTACTAGAAATACAAAAATTAGCCGGACATGGTGGCATATACCTGTAGTCCCAGCTGTTGGGGAAATGGAGGCAGGAGAATCATTTGAACCTGGGAGGCAGAGGTTGCAGTGAGCCAAGATTGCACAACTGCACTCCAGCCTGGGCAACAAGAGCAAAACTCTGTCTGGAAAAAAAAAAAAAAGAAGAAGAAGGCCCGGCACTACAGCTCACGCCTCTAATCCACCACTTTAGAAGGCTGAGGTGGGTGGATCACGAGGTCAGGAGTTTGAGACCAGCCTGACCAACATGGTAAAACCCTGTGTCTACTGAAAATATAAACAATTAGCCAGGTGTGGTGGCACTCACCTGTAATCCCCGCTACTCCAGAGGCTGAGTCAGGAGAATCACTTCAACTCGGGAGGTGGAGGTTGCAGTGAGCCGAGATCTGGCCACTAAACTCTAGCCTGGGTGACAGAGCAAGGCTCTGTCACAAAAAAAAAGGAAAGAAAGAAATGGGCGAAGCATGATGGCTTATGCAGGTAATCTTAGCATTTAGGAAGCCAAGACGGGAGGATTACTTAACTTCAGGAATTCAAGACCAGCCTGGATGACATAGAGAGACCCCATCTCTATTAAAAAATTTTTAGCCGGGCGCAGTGGCTCAAGCCTGTAATCCCAGCACGTTGGGAGGCCGAGGCGGGTGGATCATGAGGTCGAGAGATCGAGACCATCCTGGTCATCATGGTGAAACCCCGTCTCTACTAAAAATACAAAAGCTGAGGCAGGAGAGTTGCTTGAACCCAGGAGGCGGAGGTTGCGGTGAGCCGAGATTGCGCCATTGCACTCCAGCCTGGGTAACAAGAGCGAAACTCCGTCTCAAAAAAAAAAAAAAAAAAAAAAATTTTTAGCCGAGCTCGGTGGCTCAAGCCTGTAATCCCAGCACTTTGGGAGGCCGAGGCGGGTGGATCACGAGGTCAAGAGATCGAGACCATACTGGTCAACATAGTGAAACCCCGTCTGTACCAAAAATACAAAAAAATCAGCTGGGCATGGTGGCGTGTGCTTGTAATCCCAGCTACTCAGGAGGCTGACGCAGGAGAATTGCCTGAACCCAGGAGGCGGAGGTTGCGGTGAGCCGAGATCGCGCCATTGCACTCCAGCCTGGGTAAGGAGTGAAACTTCGTCTCAAAAAAAAAAAAAAAAAAAAAAAAAAAAAAAAAAAATTTTAAACTTAGGCCAGTGTGACAGAGCGTGGCTGCAATCCCAACTACTAGGGAGCTGAGGTGGGAGGATTGCTTGTGTCTGGTGTGTCGAGGCTGCAGTGAGTCACAGTCTTGCCATTTGCACTTCAGCCTGGGTGACAAAATGAGAACATGTCTCAAAAAAAAGAAGTTATACTAGGCTTATGAAATAATAATTATGAAATGATTTCTTTTCTTTGGAGATGGAGAGAAGTGGTCAAGTTGTCATTTACCATGCCTTCACAATTTTGGTCTTAAATAACTGGACTTTAGTATATATTAACATATAAGTTATGACTTGAAAATCCCATGTAAAAGCTGAATAGCATTGTTGTAACAGTAACATATGTCATTGTACTTCAGGATCATCCAGGGATGCAACGTTACCAACAAGGAGCTCGAAGCCACGGTCGACTCTGGCGCCCTGATGACAGCACCAGGTTTGGAGATTCAGCACCAGAAAGAAAGCAGGAAAGTGGTATTAGCCATACAAAAGAAGAGGAGAGGCCGGGTCTGGTGGCTCACGCCTATAATCCCAGCACCTCGGGAGGCCAAGGCGAAACGATCACCTGAGGTCAGGAGTTTGAGACCAGCCTGGCCAACATGGTGAAACCCTGTCTCTACTAAAAATACAAAATGTAGCTGGGCGTGGTGGCAGGCACCGGTAGTCTCAGCTACTTGGGAGGCTAAGGCAGGAGAATTGCTTGAACTCAGGAGGCAGAGTTTCCAGTGAGCCATGATCTTGCCACTGCACTCCAGCCTGGGCAACAGAGCAAGGCTCTGTCTCCAAAAAGAAAAAGAGAGAGAGAAGAGGAGAGGAGTATACAGCAGAGGAGTAAGTTTTGCCTCAAAGCAGGAATCTGATCAGATGTCAGAACTGAAATTATAATCTCATTGTTTTAGCAATTTTTATAAATTTAAAGTGTCAGAAAAAGGTAACGGTGAGGACATGCATTGCAGTTTGCAGGGACTTCATCACGTGTGACACGAGAGAAAAGTAAGAGCTGTTTCTAAAATCAAAAGCTGTTGTTCATCCTGAATTGAATTTCTAAATTTTGGTGGAGCAGAGTCGCTTTGAAGCCTTGTTCCCATCTAGTTATACTGAATCGCTGATGATAACTGTTGACTTTGGGTAGTGTAGAAGTCACAAGCATGTCCTTGTAGGACAAGTACAGGGAAGGACGGAACAAACTTTCATTGATGCAAACATTTAAATAGTCATGTTACTTCTGTATCCAGTATCCTAAAGTTTTGGGATCAGTTTTTGGTTTTTATTTGCTTTTATGAGCTTAGCATGAGGAATATTTGTAAACATCTCATTTTGTCTTCCTTCAGCATCTTTTCTATTAAGAAGTAAGATGTAGTTCTTGTTGGATTCTTGACAATCTAGTTTGTTTTATCTCAGGTCTCATGATCTGAGCGCATACCCTCTCCAGGAGGGAAACTGAACCAATGCCTGTTGTTGTTAGATGGCAGCTTTTAGTCCAGCTTGTTTTGTTTTGATGTTGATAAATAGTAACAGCATCCAAGTATGAAGCTAAGTGTGGTCAGTCACTTTACCAAATAGCTGTGAGTTTTGAGAAATTAATTTTTTGATACTGAATTAACCTCTTGGAAGTATTGAAAGGCATGAGCGATGTTAGTTTCTGCCTTCACTAGCATGCCTTTGTTTTGTCCACCAGGGAATGATCAGTTCATGGTTCACTCCTATATTAGGCCGTTCTTACATTGCTATAAGGAAATACCTGAGACTGGGTATTTGATAAGAAAAGAGGTTTGGCCAGGCGCAGTGGCTCATGCCTGTTATCCTAGCACTTTGGGAGGCCAAGGAGGGAGGATCACTTGACGTCAGGAGTTCGTGACTAGCCTGGCCAACATGGTGAAACCCGTCTCTACCTAAAATACAAAAAAAAATTAGCCAGGCATGGTGGCTCATGCCTGTAATCCCAGCTACTCGGAAGGCCAAGGGAGGAGAATCCCTTGAACCCAGGAGGCAGAGGTTGCAGTGAGCCGAGATTATACCACTGCACTCCAGCCTGGGAGACAGAGAGAGACTCTGTCTCAAGAAAAAGAAAAAGAAGGCCGGGCGCGGTGGCTCAAGCCTGTAATCCCAGCACTTTGGGAGGCCGAGGCGGGCGGATCACGAGGTCAAGAGATCAAGACCATCCTGGTCAACATGGTGAAACCCCGTCTCTACTAAAAATATAAAAAATTAGCTGGGCATGGTGGCGCGTGCCTGTAATCCCAGCTACTCAGGAGGCTGAGGCAGGAGAATTGCCTGAACCCAGGAGGCGGAGGTTGCAGTGAGCTGAGATCGCGCCATTGCACTCCAGCCTGGCTAACAAGAGCGAAACTCCGTCTCAAAAAAAAAAAAAAAAAGAAAAGAAAAAGAAAGAAAAAGAGAGATTGATTTGGCTCACAGTTCTGCAGGCTGTACAAGCGAGGCATCTCAGATTGCTCAGTTTCTGGGAGGCCTCACGGAGCTGTTACTCATGGCAGAAGGTGAAGCAGGGGCAGAAATCCCACATCACAGAGTTAGCAATTGAGTGAGTGTGGGGAAGAGGTGCCACACTTCACAACAACCAGATCTGTAAGAACTCACTATGGAGAGGACAGCACCAATCCATGAGGGATCCGCCCCATAACCCAAACACCCCACCAGCCCCCACCTCCAACACTGGGGATTATATTTCCATGAGATTTGGCTGGGGGCAAGTATCTAAACCACATCAACTATTCTTATCCTGTAAGAACAAAATGTTTAGACAACGTCCTTGAGCTTTTTCCTGAGTTTTGTCCATCCTGCCAGCCCTTCCTAACACGGCATCTGTTTGCGTTTACTTAGTAAATCACCGCTTTATGTTTGCCCAGCTTTTAGAAACAGGTAGCCCAAGAGGCAGGTACAAGAGCCACCAAAAATGATTAAAAGTGAATGATTCTCAACTGAGTGAGAGTCCTAAGGGAAGGGAAAATTTCAAGGAGAATGGCTGACAATGTCCCATGCCACAGAGAGGTTAAGGAAGACAAGAAATGGAAGTGTTCATTGGATTTGGCAATTGTGATTTCATTAGTGAACTAATGAAACTGATGACCTAAAAGAGACAGAAACCCTGTTACAGTGAGGGGTGAATGGCAGGTGGGAAGTGGGAAGTGGATGTCAGGATTTGGAATTCATCTCTTTTTAGGTGGCCATTGAAGTCATGGCCATTCTGTCACTTTAGCGGGAGTGAGTGAAGTAAGAAAAGCAGCCCTAGGGCCCAGCCTTGAATAATGCTAACATTACATAAAGGTAAGGTAATGAATCTACAAAGACAAAGAAGGAGTAGCCAGAGAGTAAGAGAAAAACCAGAGGACTCTGGGTTACTTAATCCAAGAGAAAAGGGTTTCAAGGAAGAGGAGTGGCCAGCAGGGTACGATGCTGCTGAATGGCCAAGCACGATGCCTGAAAAAGGCCATGGCATTCAGTGACTTGCAAATCACAGATGCCCTAGAATTATGGGGCATAGAAGTCAGATCAGGTTGAGAATGGAAACAATATACAACTTTTTAGAGAAGTAGAAGGGGGCTGGGCGCGGTGGCTCAAGCCTGTAATCCCAGCACTTTGGGAGGCCGAGGCGGGCGGATCACGAGGTCAAGAGATCAAGACCATCCTGGTCAACATGGTGAAACCCCGTCTCTACTAAAAAATACAAAACATTAGCTGGGCATGGTGGCACGTGCCTGTAATCCCAGCTACTCAGGAGACTGAGGCAGAAGAATTGCCTGAACTCAGGAGGCGGACGTTGCGGTGAGCCGAGATCGCACCATTGCACTCCAGCCTGGGTAACAAGAACGAAACTCCGTCTCAGGAAAAAAAAAAAAAAAAAAAAGAAGTAGAAGGGATCTTCAAGTCTGTGGACCCTTGGTTTCACTGTGAGGCCTCCTTCACATTCTCCTAAACCTATAAATGTGTAACTCTCATAAAAAATCATGGCTTGCAATGAGTTCCTGTATGGATTTTATTTATTTTTATTTTTTACAAGAAGTCTCGCTGTATTGCCCTGGCTGGAGTGCAGTGGCACGATCTTAACTCACTGCATCCTCCACCTCCCATGTTGAAGCGATTCTCCTGCATCAGCCTCCCAAGTAACTGGGATTATAGGCATGTGACACCACACCAAGCTAATTTTTTGTATTTTTAATAGAGATGGGTTTTCTCCATGTTCGTCAGGCTGGTCTTGAACTCTCAACTCCAGGTGATTCACCCGCCTCAGCCTCCCAAAGTCCCAAAGTGCTGGAATTACAGGCATGAGCCACTGAGCCCGACCTTTTTTTTTTTTTTAAGACGAAGTCTCATTCTGTTGCCCAGGGTAGAATGCAGTGGCCTGATATCGGCTCACTATAACCTCCACTCCCTGAGTTGAAGCAATTGTTTTTTTTTTTTTGTTTTTTTTTTTTGAGATGGAGTCTCACTCTGTCGCCCATGCTGGAGTGCAGTGGCACAATCTTGGCTGACTGCAACCTCTGCCTCCTGCGTTCAAGTGATTGTCCTGCGTCAGCCTCCTGAGTAGCTGGGATTACAGGGGCGCGCCACCACGCACAGCTACTTTTTATATTTGTAGTACAGACGGGGTTTCACTGTGTTGATCAGGCTGCTCTTGAACTCCTGACCTCATGATCTACCCACCCCGGCCTCCCAAATTGTTGGGATTACAGGCATGAGCCACCTCACCGGCCGAGTTGAAGCAATTCTTGTGCCTCAGCCTCCCGAGTAGCTAGGATTACAGGCGCCCACCACCACACCCAGCGAATTTTTTAAATTTCAGTAGCAACAGGTTTTCACTCTGTTGGCCAGCCTGGTCTCGAACTCCTGACCTCAGGTGATACACCTGCCTTGACCTCCCAAAGTGCTGGCATTAGAGGCACGAATCACTGCGCCCAGCCTGGATATCTTTTTCTTTTCTTTTTTTTTTTTGGAGATGAAGTCTCACTCTTGTTTGCCAGGCTGGAGTGCAATGGTGGGATCCTGGTTCACTCACTGCAACTTCTGCCTCCCAGGTTCAAGCAATTCTCCTACCTCAGCCTCCCAGGTAGCTGGGATTACAGGCGCCTGCCACGATGCCTGGCTAATTTTTGTATTATTAGTAGAGATGGTGTTCCACCATGTTGGCCAGGGTGGTCTCAAACTCCTGAACTCAGGTGATCCACCCGCCTTGGCCTCCCAGAGCACTGGGATTACAGGGGTGAACCACCATGTCTGGCCAATGCGTTTCAGTGAGAGAACAAAGAGGATTAGTTTTTTTTCCCATGCAAATTGATGTGGATGACCTGCTGCTGCAGGCTTCATCTTCAGCCTCATCATGTCCCTTCTTACAAGTTATCCATTTGTAGACTGCTGATTCCTTTAGGGACGCTGGCCTCATAAACTTTTGGTAAAGCATTAGTGATTTTTCCATTCTTCTACTCAAGCCTCACCTTAAATTTTATGTTTGTTCTTCCTTCAATTTTAGCAGAACTCATTTTGCTCTGATAGGGGCCTTTTCCAAACTGATGACGTCTCCTTTTTAATGCCTCAAACTAGATCCTTTTGAGATATTTATTTGTTTGTTTGTTTGTTTGTTTGAGGTGGAGTTTCACTCTTGTTACCCAGGCTGGAGCGCAATGGCGCGATCTCGGCTCACCACAACCTCTGCCTCCTGGGTTCAGGCAATTCTCCTGCCTCAGCCTCCTGAGTAGCTGGGATTACAGGCACGTGCCACCATGCCCAGCTAATGTTTTGTATTTTTAGTAGAGACGGGGTTTCACCATGTTGACCAGGATGGTCTCGATATCTTGACCTTGTGATTCACCCGCCTTCACCTCCCAAAGTGCTGGGATTACAGGCTTGAGCCACCGCGCCCGGCCTTTTGAGATATTTTTTAACGAGTTAGTACCAATTAATTTTGGTGCTGAAAGATTTTGCAATCTATGCGTAGTTTCTCGATAATACACATTTTCCATGGATTTTTTTGAAGACTTCTTAAATAACTTGATATGATTGGGCCACACCCCACCCAAATTTCATCTTAAATTTTAATCCTCATGTGTCAAGGGAGGAGCTTGGTGGGAGGTGATTGGATTATTGGGGCAGTTTCCCACAGGCTAATGTTGTGATAGTGAGTGAGTCTCACAGGATCTGATGGTTTTAAACAAGGCAGTTTTTCCTATGCTCACACTTCACCTTTAGTCTGCTGCCATGTAACATGTGTCCACTTCCGCTTCTGCCATGATTATAAGTTTCCTGAGGATCCCCCAGCCATGCGGAATTGTTAGTCAATTAAACCTTTTCGGCTGGGCACGATGGGTCACATCTGTAATCCCAGCATTTTGGGAGGCCGAGGCAGGTGGATCACTTGAGGTCAGGAGTTCAAGACCAGCCTGGCAAACATGATGAAACCCCATCTCCACTAAAAATACAGAAATTAGCTGGGCATGCTGGTGCCTACCTCTAATTCCAGCTACTCAGGAGGCTAAGGCCGGAGAAGCACTTAAACCTGGGAGGTGGAGGTTGCAGTGAACTAAGATTGTGCCATTGGACTTCAGCCTGGGTGACAAGAGCAAGACTCCATCTCATTAAAAAAAAAAAAAAATTAAACCTCGTATCTATATATATTACCCACTCTCGGGTATTTTTTCTGCTAGTATGAAAACTGATTAATACAGCTGTGAAAGAAATGGAGATACACAAGTTAATGATGTTAATGAAGTCGTATTTTAAATATGAGAAAGTAAGTTTAGACGCCAAAGGAAATTTCTAGAAGGATGAATACCCAAGAGAAAGAGACAACTAATAGTGTAGGCTTCCTGCAAAGGCAGGTGAAAATGGAACCCGGGGTAGAGGTTAGAGGAGTCGGCCTTAGGAGAAGCAACGCTCATGAACCACCAGGCATGAGTTGATGCCGCTTGCCTCTTTGTCTAGCCCAGGCGTCCCCAAACTTTTTACACAGGGGGCCAGTTCACTGTCCCTCAGAAGGTTGAAGGGCCGCCACATACGGTACTCCTCTCACTGACCACCAATGAAAGAGGTGCCCCTTACTGAAGTGCGCCGGGGCCAGGCGGGGGGGGGCGGATAAATGGCCTCAGGGGGTTGCATGCCGCCCACGGGTCGTAGTTTGGGGATGCCTGGTCTAGCCCGTTGGCAGCCATCTCAAGGCTGTCTTCATTCGGCATCTCCCTCTCTTGTTCTACTGGCCTTGCCTGTCCAGCTCTGGGTAAAATGCACTTCCCCACTCCACCCTCTTAAATTTCTTCCACTGGCTCATTCATTTAGCAAACATGTACCAATCACTGACTGTGTGTCCGGCCCTGGAGGTCAGGGATTCAAATAAGTCCTTGTGCCTGTGGAACTCATGTTTCAGTGTTGGCAAGAGACAAGTGGCAATAATCAGATCATGATGCACGATGTCAGAAGGGTCGTAGTAGCACGGGGTGGTGTGGGAGCCTCCTGCCCCTAAGCCGCAAGTGTTGGTGGAGAAAATCCCTCAACCAGATCAGCTGGCAAAACCACAGGAGCGCCCTCCCTCCTGCTAAGCAATTTTTAAAACCCATCTTGAATTGATATCCTTTCCCAGCGCCACCTTTCTTCTTCTAATTTGCCACCTTGCTCTCATTTCTTATGTTGCAGACAAGGCGGGTAAGGACCACTTCCTCATAAAGCATAATTTTATGTCCTTAATAACTATAGGCCAGGCACAGTGGCTCGTGCCTATAATCCTAGCACTTTGGGAGGCCAAGGCAGGTGGATCACTTGACGTCAGCAGTTGGAGACAAACTTGGCCTACATGGTGAAACCCCATCTCTACTAAAAATACAAAAATTAGCCGGACGTGGTGGCATATACCTGTAGTCCTAGCTATTCGGGAGATGGAGGCAGGAGAATCATTTGAACCCGGGAGGCAGAGGTTGCAGTGAGCCAAGATTGCACCACTGCACTCCAGCCTGGGCAACAAGAGCAAAACTCTGGAAAAAAAAAAAAAGTAAGGCCAGGCGCCATGGCTCACGCCTGTAATCCAGCACTTTAGGAGGCTGAGGTGGATCGATCACGAGGTCAGGAGTTCGAGATCAGCCTGGCCAACATGGTGAAACCCTGTGTCTACTAAAAATATAAACAATTAGCCAGGCGTGGTGGCACTCACCTGTAATCCCCGCTACTCCAGAGGCTGAGTCAGGAGAATTGCTTCAACTAGGGAGGTGTAGGTTGCAGTGAGCCGAGATCTGGCCACTAACTCTAGCCTGGGTGACAGAGAGAGACTCTGTCACAAAAAAAAAGGAAAGAAAGAAAGAAATGGGCGAAGCATGATGGCTCATGCAGGTAATCTTAGCATTTAGGAGGCCAAGGCGGGAGGATTACTTAACTTCAGGAATTCAAGACCAGCCTGGATAACATAGAGAGACCCCATCTCTATTAAAAAATTTTAAAACTTAGGCCAGTGTGACAGAGCGTGACTGCAATCCCAACTACTAGGGAGCTGAGGTGGGAGAATTGCTTGTGTCTGGTGTGTCGAGGCTGCAGTGAGTCACAGTCTTGCCATTTGCACTTCAGCCTGGGTGACAAAATGAGAACATGTCTCAAAAAAAAGAAGTTATACTAGGCTTATGAAATAATAATTATGAAATGATTTCTTTTCTTTGGAGATGGAGAGAAGTGGTCAAGTTGTCATTTACCATGCCTTCACAATTTTGGTCTTAAATAACTGGACTTTAGTATATATTAACATATAAGTTATGACTTGAAAATCCCATGTAAAAGCTGAATAGCATTGTTGTAACAGTAACATATGTCATTGTACTTCAGGATCATCCAGGGATGCAACGTTACCAACAAGGAGCTCGAAGCCACGGTCGACTCTGGCGCCCTGATGACAGCACCAGGTTTGGAGATTCAGCACCAGAAAGAAAGCAGGAAAGTGGTATTAGCCATACAAAAGAAGAGGAGAGGCCGGGTCTGGTGGCTCACGCCTATAATCCCAGCACCTCGGGAGGCCAAGGCGAAACGATCACCTGAGGTCTGGAGTTTGAGACCAGCCTGGCCAACATGGTGAAACCCTGTCTCTACTAAAAATACAAAATGTAGCTGGGCATGGTGGCAGGCACCGGTAGTCTCAGCTACTTGGGAGGCTAAGGCAGGAGAATTGCTTGAACTCAGGAGGCAGAGTTTCCAGTGAGCCATGATCTTGCCACTGCACTCCAGCCTGGGCAACATAGCAAGGCTCTGTCTCCAAAAAGAAAGACAGAGAAGAGGAGAGGAGTATACAGCAGAGGAGTAAGTTTTGCCTCAAAGCAGGAATCTGATCAGATGTCAGAACTGAAATTATAATCTCATTGTTTTAGCAATTTTTATAAATTTAAAGTGTCAGAAAAAGGTAACGGTGAGGACATGCATTGCAGTTTGCAGGGACTTCATCACGTGTGACACGAGAGAAAAGTAAGAGCTGTTTCTAAAATCAAAAGCTGTTGTTCATCCTGAATTGAATTTCTAAATTTTGGTGGAGCAGAGTCGCTTTGAAGCCTTGTTCCCATCTAGTTATACTGAATCGCTGATGATAACTGTTGACTTTGGGTAGTGTAGAAGTCACAAGCATGTCCTTGTAGGACAAGTACAGGGAAGGACGGAACAAACTTTCATTGATGCAAACATTTAAATAGTCATGTTACTTCTGTATCCAGTATCCTAAAGTTTTGGGATCAGTTTTTGGTTTTTATTTGCTTTTATGAGCTTAGCATGAGGAATATTTGTAAACATCTCATTTTGTCTTCCTTCAGCATCTTTTCTATTAAGAAGTAAGATGTAGTTCTTGTTGGATTCTTGACAATCTAGTTTGTTTTATCTCAGGTCTCATGATCTGAGCGCATACCCTCTCCAGGAGGGAAACTGAACCACTGCCTGTTGTTGTTAGATGGCAGCTTTTTTTTTTTTTTTGAGACGGAGTTTCGCTCTTGTTACCCAGGCTGGAGTACAATGGCGCCATCTCGGCTCACCGCAACTTTCGCCTCCTGGGCTCAGGCAATTCTCCTGCCTCAGCCTCCTGAGTAGCTGGGATTACAGGCACACGCCACCACGCCCAGCTAGTTTTTTGTATTTTTAGTAGAGACGGGGTTTCACCATGTTGACCAGGATGGTCTCGATCTCTCGACCTCGTGATCCACCCGCCTCGGCCTCCCAAAGTGCTGGGATTACAGGCTTGAGCCACCACACCTGGCCGAGAAATTAATTTTTTTGTACTGAATTAACCTCTTGAAAGTATTGAAAGGCATGAGCGATGTTAGTTTCTGCCTTCACTAGCATGCCTTTGTTTTGTCCACCAGGGAATGATCAGTTCATGGTTCACTCCTATATTAGGCCGTTCTTACATTGCTATAAGGAAATACCTGAGACTGGGTATTTGATAAGAAAAGACGTTTGGCCAGGCGCAGTGGCTCATGCCTGTTATCCTAGCACTTTGGGAGGCCAAGGTGGGAGGATCACTTGATATCAGGAGTTCGAGACCAGCCTGGCCAACATGGTGAAACCCTGTGTCTACTAAAATATAAACAATTAGCCAGGCGTGGTGGCACTCACCTGTAATCCCCGCTACTCCAGAAGCTGAGTCAGGAGAATCGCTTCAACTCGGGAGGTGTAGGTTGCAGTGAGCCGAGATCTGGCCACTAAACTCTAGCCTGGGTGACAGAGAGAGACTCTGTCACAAAAAAAAAGGAAAGAAAGAAAGAAATGGGCAAAGCATGATGGCTCATGCAGGTAATCTTAGCATTTAGGAGGCCAAGGCGGGAGGATTACTTAACTTCAGGAATTCAAGACCAGCCTGGATAACATAGAGAGACCCCATCTCTATTAAAAAATTTTAAACTTAGGCCAGTGTGACAGAGCGTGACTGCAATCCCAACTACTAGGGAGCTGAGGTGGGAGGATTGCTTGTGTCTGGTGTGTCGAGGCTGCAGTGAGTCACAGTCTTGCCATTTGCACTTCAGCCTGGGTGACAAAATGAGAACATGTCTCAAAAAAAAGAAGTTATACTAGGCTTATGAAATAATAATTATGAAATGATTTCTTTTCTTTGGAGATGGAGAGAAGTGGTCAAGTTGTCATTTACCATGCCTTCACAATTTTGGTCTTAAATAACTGGACTTTAGTATACATTAACATATAAGTTATGACTTGAAAATCCCATGTAAAAGCTGAATAGCATTGTTGTAACAGTAACATATGTCATTGTACTTCAGGATCATCCAGGGATGCAACGTTACCAACAAGGAGCTCGAAGCCACGGTCGACTCTGGCGCCCTGATGACAGCACCAGGTTTGGAGATTCAGCACCAGAAAGAAAGCAGGAAAGTGGTATTAGCCATACAAAAGAAGAGGAGAGGCCGGGTCTGGTGGCTCACGCCTATAATCCCAGCACCTCGGGAGGCCAAGGCGAAACGATCACCTGAGGTCAGGAGTTTGAGACCAGCCTGGCCAACATGGTGAAACCCTGTCTCTACTAAAAATACAAAATGTAGCTGGGCGTGGTGGCAGGCACCGGTAGTCTCAGCTACTTGGGAGGCTAAGGCAGGAGAATTGCTTGAACTCAGGAGGCAGAGTTTCCAGTGAGCCATGATCTTGCCACTGCACTCCAGCCTGGGCAACAGAGCAAGGCTCTGTCTCCAAAAAGAAAAAGAGAGAGAGAAGAGGAGAGGAGTATACAGCAGAGGAGTAAGTTTTGCCTCAAAGCAGGAATCTGATCAGATGTCAGAACTGAAATTATAATCTCATTGTTTTAGCAATTTTTATAAATTTAAAGTGTCAGAAAAAGGTAACGGTGAGGACATGCATTGCAGTTTGCAGGGACTTCATCACGTGTGACACGAGAGAAAAGTAAGAGCTGTTTCTAAAATCAAAAGCTGTTGTTCATTCTGAATTGAATTTCTAAATTTTGGTGGAGCAGAGTCGCTTTGAAGCCTTGTTCCCATCTAGTTATACTGAATCGCTGATGATAACTGTTGACTTTGGGTAGTGTAGAAGTCACAAGCATGTCCTTGTAGGACAAGTACAGGGAAGGACGGAACAAACTTTCATTGATGCAAACATTTAAATAGTCATGTTACTTCTGTATCCAGTATCCTAAGGTTTTGGGATCAGTTTTTGGTTTTTATTTGCTTTTATGAGCTTAGCATGAGGAATATTTGTAAACATCTCATTTTGTCTTCCTTCAGCATCTTTTCTATTAAGAAGTAAGATGTAGTTCTTGTTGGATTCTTGACAATCTAGTTTGTTTTATCTCAGGTCTCATGATCTGAGCGCATACCCTCTCCAGGAGGGAAACTGAACCACTGCCTGTTGTTGTTAGATGGCAGCTTTTAGTCCAGCTTGTTTTGTTTTGATGTTGATAAATAGTAACAGCATCCAAGTATGAAGCTAAGTGTGGTGAGTCACTTTACTAAATAGCTGTGAGTTTGAGAAATTAATTTTTTGATACTGAATTAACCTCTTGGAAGTATTGATAGGGCATGAGCGATGTTAGTTTCTGCCTTCACTAGCATGCCTTTGTTTTGTCCACCAGGGAATGATCAGTTCATGGTTCACTCCTATATTAGGCCATTCTTGCATTGCTATAAGGAAATACCTGAGACTGGGTATTTGATAAGAAAAGAGGTTTGGCCAGGCGCAGTGGCTCATGCCTGTTATCCCAGCACTTTGGGAGGCCAAGGAGGGAGGATCACTTGACATCAGGAGTTCGTGACCAGCCTGGCCAACATGGTGAAACCCATCTCTGCCTAAAATACAATAACTCGGAAGGCCAAGGGAGGAGAATCCCTTGAACCCAGGAGGTAGAGGTTGCAGTGAGCCGAGATTACACCACTGCACTCCAGCTTGTGAGACAGAGAGAGACTCTGTCTCAAGAAAAAAAAAAAGAGAGATTGATTTGGCTCACAGTTCTGCAGGCTGTACAAGCGAGGCATCTCAGATTGCTCAGTTTCTGGGAAGCCTCAAATAGCTTTTACTCATGGCGGAAGGTGAAGCAGGACCAGACAGCCCACATCCCGGAGTGAGCTAGAGAGTGAGTGTGGGGAGGAGGTGCCGCACTTTACAACAACCAGATCTGTAAGAACTCACTATGGAGAGGACAGCACCAAGCCATGAGGGATCCGCCCCATAACCCAAACACCCCACCAGGCCCCACCTCCAACACTGGGGATTATATTTCCATGAGATTTGGCTGGGGACAAGTATCCAAACCACATCAACTATTCTTATCCTGTAAGAACAAAATGTTTAGACAACATCCTTGAGCTTTTTCCTGATTTTCATCCATCCTGCCAGCCCTTCCTAACACGGCTTCTGCTCGCGTTTACTTAGTAAATCACCACTTTATGTTTGCCCAGCTTTTAGAAACAGGTAGCCCAAGAGGCAGGTACAAGAGCCACCAAAAATGATTGAAAGTGAATGATTCTCAACTGAGTGAGGGTCCTAAGGGAAGGGAAAATTTCAAGAAGGAGAATGGCTGACAGTGTCCCATGCCACAGAGAGGTTAAGGAAGACAAGAAATGGAAGTGTTCATTAGATTTGGCAATTGTGATTTCATCAGTGAACTAATGAAACTGATGACCTAAAAGAGACAGAAACCCTGTTACAGTGAGGGGTGAATGGCAGGTGGGAAGTGGATGTAAGGATTTGGAATTCATCTCTTTTTAGGTGGCCATTGAAGTCATGGCCATGGATTCTGTCACTTTAGGGGAAGAGAAAAAAGAAGAGAAGTAGACCTATGTCCCTGCCTCGAAAAACTAACATTACACAGAGATAAGGAAATGTATCTACAGAGACAGAGAAGGAGTAGTGAGAGAGTAGGAGAAAAACCAGAGGACTCTGGGTTACTTAATCCGAGAGAAAAGTGTTTCAAGGAAGAGGCATTGTCAACAGGGTTGGATGCCGCTGAATGGTCATGTATGACACTTGACAAAGCCCTACAGATCATTGATGACCTAGAATTATGGGGCAGGGAAGCCAGATTCGGTTGAGAAAGGAAACAATATATACAACTTTTTAGAGAAGTATGAGGGATCTTCAAAAGTCTGTGGAGGGCAGTTTCTCTCATGCTGTTCTCCTGATAGTAAGTCTCAGTAGATCTGATGGTCTTAAAAGTGGCAGTTTTTCCTATGCTCACAATTCGCCTCTCACCTGTTGCATGTAAGACATGCCAGCTTCACCTTCTGCCATAATTGTAAATTTCCTGAGGTCTCCTGAGCCATTTGAAACAGTCAATTAAACCTCTTCTCTTTAGATATTACCCAGTCTCGGATATTTCTATCAGTGTGAAAACGGACTAACACAGCTGTGAAAGAAATGGAGATACATAGGTTAATAGTGTTAATGAAGCATTATTTTAAATGTGAAAAAAGTAAGTAAGTTTAGAAGCCAAAGGAAATTTCTAGAAGGATGAATACCCAAGAGAAAGAGACAACTAATGGTGTAGGCTTCCTGCAAAGGCAGGTGAAAATGGAACCCAGGGTAGAGGTTAGAGGAGTCGGCCTTAGGAGAAGCAACGCTCATGAACCACCAGGTATGAGTGGATGCCACTTGCCTCTTTGTCTAGCCCATTGGCAGCCATCTCAAGGCTGTCTTCATGTCGGCATCTCCCTCTCTTGTTCTACTGGCCTTGCCTGTCCAGCTCTGGGTAAACTGCACTTCCCTACCCAACACTCTTAAATTTCTTCCACTGGCTCATTCATTTAGCAAACATGTACCAATCACTGACTGTGTGTCCGGCCCTGGAGGTCAGGGATTCAAATAAGTCCTTGTGCCTGTGGAACTCATGTTTCAGTGTTGGCAAGAGACAACACTGTCTTATGTTGCAGACAAGGCGGGTAAGGACCACTTCCTCATTAAGCATAATTTCATGTCCTTAATAACTATAGGCCAGGCACAGTGGCTCATGCCTATAAGCCCAGCACTTTGAGAGGCTGAGGCAAGCAGATCATTTGAGGTCAGCAGTTGGAGACGAGCCAGGCCTACATGGCAAAACCCTGTCTCTCAGCATTTCGCAGGCCAAGGCAGGAGGATCACTTAAGTTCAGGAGTTCAAGACCAGCCTGGATAAGATGGAGAGACCCCATCTCTACTAAAAAATTTAAAACTTAGCCCAGTGTGAGAGAGTACCTGCAATCCCAGCTACTAGGGAGCTGAGGTGGGATGATTGCTTGAGTCTGCAATGTCGAGGCTGCAGTGAGTTGCGATCATGCCACTTTTACTTCAGCCTGGGTAACACCGTGAGACCGTGTCTCCAGACAAAAAAAGAAATTGACCAGACTTATAAAATAATAATTTTGAAATGATTGCTTTTCTTTGGAGATGGAGAGAAGTGGTGGGCAAGCTGTCATTTACCATACCCTCACTTTGGTTTTAAATACTTGGGTTTAGTATATAATAATTAATACATAACTTAGGACTCAGAAAATCTTATGTAAATGCTGAATAGCATTGTTGTAACAGTAACATATTTCGTTGTACTTCAGGATCCTCCAGGGATGCAGGTTAACCATCCAGGAGCTCGAAGCCGAGGTCGACGTTGGCGCCCTGATGGCAGCACCAAATCTGGAGGTTCAGCACCAGAAAGAAAGCAGGAAAGTGATATTAACCAAAGAAAAGAAGGAGGAAGAGAGTGCTAAGTCCAGATGGCCTTAGGTGTCCTGACTGTCTAGGTAGCCAAAGAGCACACTTAAGCAATCCGGAAGTGCCTTCAGGGCAAAGAATAGAGAGAAAGTGGGGTCGCTGTACTGGTGGGGTACACTGCAGAGGAGTGAGTTTTGCGTCAAAGCAGGAATTGGATTGGTGGTTCAGAATTGGAAGTACAATTTCATTGTTTTTGTAATTTCCGCAAATTAATTTTAAAGTGTCAGAAAAAGGTGAAGGCGAGAACATGCATTGCAATGTGCAGGGGGGAATATGAAGTGAGGACTTCATCACGTGTGACACGAAAGAAAAGTAAGAGCTGGTTCTAAATCAAAAGCTGTTGTTTGTCCTGAATTGGATTTTCTTTTCTGTATGTTTTTTCTTTTTTTTTGAGACAGGGTCTCACTCTGTTGGCCAGGCTGGAGTGCAGTGGCACAATGTCTGCTCACTGCAACCTCTACCTCCTGGGTTGAAGTAATTCTCCTGCCTCAGCCTCCCGAGTAGCTGGGATTACAGACATTTTTAGTAGAGATGGGGTTTCACCATGTTGGCCATGCTGGTCTTGAACTCCTGACCTCAGGTGATCCTCCCACCTCGGCCTTCCAAAGTGCTGGGATTATAGGCATGAGCCATCGTGCCTGTTTGTTCCAATCTAGTTCTATTTAGTTGTTGATGATAACTGTTGACTTTGTGTAGTGTAGAAGCAACAAGCATGTCCTTGTATTACAAGTACAGGGAAGGATAAAACAACAAACTTTTGTTGATGCAAAAATTTAAATAGTCATGTTATTTCTGCATCTAATGTTCTAAAGTTTTTAGATTAGTTTTAGTTTTTCGTTTGCTTACATGAGCTTAGCATGAAGAATATTTTGAAACATCTTCTTTTGTCTTAAGCTTTTTTTTCTATTAATAGGTAAAAATGTAGTATTTGTTTGACTGTTGACAATCCCATGTGTGTTTGATCTTAGGTCCCATGATGTGAGTGCATACCCTCTCCAGGAAGGAAATTGCACCATTGGCAGTTCCTGTTAAACGGCAACTTTTCGTCTCAGCTTGTATTGGTGAAATAAATAGTAACAGCATTCAAGTATGAAGCTAAGTGTGTTTATTAACTTCACTAAGTAGCTGTGAGTTTTGAGAAATTTTTTGATACTGAATTAACCTCTTGGAAGTATTGATAGGGCATGAGCGATGTTAGTTTCTGCCTTCACTAGCATGCCTTTGTTTTGTCCACCAGGGAATGATCAGTTCATGGTTCACTCCTATATTGGGCCTGTTATTGTCTGGCTGTGTCCCCACCCACATCTCATCTTGAATTCTCAGGTGGTGTGTGAGGGACCCAATGGGAGGCAACTGAATTATGGGGGCAGGTCTTGTGCCGTTCTCATGATAGTGAAGAAATCTTGCAAGATCTGATGGTTACATAAATAGGAGTTCCCATGCACAAGCTCTTTTGTTCCTGCTGCCATCCATGTAGGACATAACTTGCTCCTCCTTGCCTTCTCCCAAGATTGTGGGGCCTCCCCAGCCATGTAGAACTGTGAGTCCATTAAAACCTGTTTTTCTTTTTTTTCTTTTTTTTTTTTTGAGACGGAGTTTTGCTCTTGTTACCCAGGCTGGAGTGCAATGGCGCGATCTTGGCTCACCGCAACCTCCGCCTCCTGGGTTCAGGCAATTCTCCTGCCTCAGCCTCCTGAGTAGCTGGGATTACAGGCATGCGCCACCATGCCCAGCTAATTTTTTGTATTTTTAGTAGAGACGGGGTTTCACCATGTTGACCTCGTGATCCACCCACCTCAGCCTCCCAAAGTGCTGGGATTACAGGCTTGAGCCACTGCGCCCGGCTAAAACCTGTTTCTCATTCCAGTTTCAGGTATGTCTTTATCAGCAGCATGAAAACAGACTAATACAGGCTATTCTTGCATTGCTATAAAGAAACTTCTGGCCGAGCGCAGTGGCTCCCTCCTATAAACCCAGCACTTTGGGAGGCCGAGACGGGCAGATCATTTGAGGTCAGGAGTTTGAGATCAATCAGCCTGGCCAACATAGTGAAACCATGCCTGTATTAAAAATACAAAAATTAGCCAGACGTCATGGCTCACACCTGTAATTCCAGCTACTCAAGAGGCTGAGGCAGGAGAATTGCTTGAACCCAAGAAGGTGGAGGCTGCAATGAGCCGGGATCGTGCCACTGCCCTCCAGCCTGGGCAACAGAGTGAGACTCTATCTCAGAAAAAAAAAATACCTGAGACTGGGTAATTCATAAGAAAAGAGGGCCGGTAGGCCGGGCGCGGTGGCTCAAGCCTGTAATCCCAGCACTTTGGGAGGCCGAGGTGGGTGGATCACGAGGTCAAGAGATCGAGACCATCCTGGTCAACATGGTGAAACCCCGTCTCTACTAAAAATACAAAAAATTAGCTGGGCATGGTGGTGCGTGCCTGTAATCCCAGCTACTCAGGAGGCTGAGGCAGGAGAATTGCCTGAACCCAGGAGGCGGAGGTTGCGGTGAGCCGAGATCGCGCCATTGCACTCCAGCCTGGGTAACAAGAGCGAAACTCCGTCTCAAAAAAAAAAGAAAAGAAAAGAGGGCCGGGCGCGGTGGCTCAAGCCTGTAATCCCAGCACTTTGGGAGGCCGAGGCGGGGGGATCACGAGGTCGAGAGATCGAGACCATCCTGGTCAACATAGTGAAACCCCGTCTCTACTAAAAATACAAAAAACTAGCTGGGCGTGGTGGTGCGTGCCTGTAATCCCAGCTACTTAGGAGGCTGAGGCAGGAGAATTGCCTGAACCCAGGAGGCGGAGGTTGCGGTGAGCCGAGATGGCGCCATTGCACTCCAGCCTGGGTAACAAGAGCGAAACTCCGTCTCAAAAAAAAAAAAAAAAAAAGAAAAAAGAAAAGAGATGTAATTGGCTCCCAGATCTGCAGGCTGTACAGGAAGTGTGGCACTGGTATCTGCTTGGCTTTTGGGAAACCCTCAGGGAACTTTTACTCATGGCAGAAGGTGAAGCAGGACCAGACATCTCACATCACAGAGTGAGTAAGAGAGTGAGTGTGGGGAGGAGGTGCCACACTTCACAACAACCAGATCTGTAAGAACTCACTATGGAGAGGACAGCACCAAGCCATGAGGGATCCGCCCCATAACCCAAATACCCCACCAGGCCCCACCTCCAACACTGGGGATTATATTTCCATGAGATTTGGCTGGGGACAAGTATCCAAACCACATCAACTATTCTTGTCCTGTAAGAACAAAATGTTGGCCAGGTGCAATGGCTCATGCCTGTAATCCCAGCACTTTGGGAGGCTGAGGCAGGTGGATCACCTGAGGTCAGGAGTTCAAGACCAGCTTGGACAACAGGGTGAAACCCCGTGTCTACTAAAAATATTAAAAATAAATACAAAAAATCAGCCGTGCTTGCAATCTCAGCTGCTCAGGAGGCTGAGGCAGAATTGCTTGAACCTGGAGGCGGAGATTGCAGTGAGCCAAGATTGCGCTACTGTACTCCAACCTGGGTGACAGAACGAGACTCTGTCTAAATTTTTAAAAAAGTGTTCAGACAACATTCTTGAGCTTTTGCCTGATTTTCATGTATCCTGCCAGCCCTTCCTAACACGGCATCTGTTTGCGTTTACTTAGTAAATCACCACTTTATGTTTGCCCAGCTTTTAGAAACAGGTAGCCCAAGAGGCAGGTACAAGAGCCACCAAAAATGATTGAAAGTGAATGATTCTCAACTGAGTGAGAGTCCTAAGGGAAGGGAAAATTTCAAGAAGGAGAATGGCGGACAATGTCCCACGCCGAAGAGAGGTTAAGGAAGACAAGATATGGAAGTGTTCATTAGATTTGGCGATTGTGATTTCATCAGTGAACTAATGAAACTGATGACCTAAAAGAGACAGAAACCCTGTTACAGTGAGGGGTGAATGGCAGGTGGGAAGTGGATGTAAGGATTTGGAATTCATCTCTTTTTAGGTGGCCATTGATGTCATGGCCATGGATTCTGTCACTTTATAGGGAGAGTGAAGTAGGAACCAAAGCAGACGTAGGGCCCTGCCTTAAAGAACTCTTAACATTATATACAGGTAAGGAAGTACATCTACAAAGACAGAAGGAATAGCCAGAGAGTAGGAGAAAAACCAGAAGATTCTGGTATTAATCCAAGAGAAAGTGTTTCAAGGAAGAGGACTGGCCAACAGGGTTGGCCACTAAAACTACTAAAAATATGTTCGGGCGTGGTGGCTCACGCCTGTAATCCCAGCAGTTTGGGAGGCCGAGGCGGGTGGATCACAAGGTCAAGATATCGAGACCATCCTGGCCAACATGGTGAAACCTGGTCTCTAAAAAAATTTTTTTTAATTAAAAAAAAAAAAGAAGAAAGAGAGAAAGGAAGGGAGGAAGAGAGGGAGGGGCGGGCCACGTGTGGTGGCTCACTCCAGTGCTTTGGGAGGCCAAGGCTAGTGGATCACTGAGGTCAGAAGTTTGAGACCAGCCTGACCAACATGGAAAAACTCCGTGTCTACTAAAAATACAAAAATTAGCCAGGTGTAGTGGTGCATGCCTGTAATCCGAGCTACTCAGGAGGCTGAGGCAGGAGAAATGCTTGAACCCGGGAGGTGGAGGTTGCAGGGAGCTGGGATCTCACCATTGCACTCCAGCCTGGAAAACAAGACTGAAATTTCGTCTCAAAAAAAAAAAAAAAAAAAAAGAAGGGGAGGGAGGGAGTGAGGAAGGAAGGAAGGAAGGAGACAAGCCTAGGCAATATAGTGACACCCTGCCTCTATTAAAAAAATATAAAATGAGCCTGTAATCCCAGCTACTCAGGAGGCTGAGGCAGGAGAATTGCCTGAGCCCAGGAGGCGGAGGTTGTGGTGAGCCGAGATCTCGCCATTGCACTCCAGCCTGAGTAACAAGAGCGAAACTCCATTTCACAAAAAAAAAAAAAAAAAAAAAAAAAAAAAAATATGTATATATATATATATATATATATATATATATATATATATATATATATATAAAATGTTGGCCTGGTGCAGTGCCTCATGCCTGTAATTCCAGCACTTTGGGAGGCGGAGGTGGGAAGATTGCTTGAGCTCAGGAGTTGAAGACCAGCCTAGGCAATACAGTGAGACCCCATTTCTTTAAAAAAAAAAAAAAAGTACTGATTCATGCTACAACATGGATGAACCTTGAAAAAATGCTAAGTGAAAGAAAGCAGATACAAAAGGCTATATATTATATGACTCTGTTTATATAAAATATCCACAATAGGCAAATCCACAGAGATGGAAAATAGATTAGTGGTTTTCTAGGGCTGAGAGAAGAGTGGGAATCAAAGAGTGACTGTGAGGCTGGACGTGGTGGCTCACACCTGTAATCCCAAAACTTTGGGAGGCCGAGGCTGGTGAATTATCTGAGGTCAGGAGTTCGAGACTACCCTGACCAACATGGTAAAACTCTGTCTCTACTAAAAATACAAAATTAGGGCCGGGCACAGTGGCTCAAGCCTGTAATCCCAGCACTTTGGGAGGCCGAGGGGGGTGGATCATGAGGTCAAGAGATCGAGACCATCCTGGTCAACATGTGAAACCCCGTCTCTACTAAAAATACAAAAAAACTAGCTGGGCGTGGTGGCGCGTGCCTGTAATCCCAGCTACTTAGGAGGCTGAGGCAGGAGAATTGCCTGAGCCCAGGAGGCGGAGGTTGTGGTGAGCCGAGATCGCGCCATTGCACTCCAGCCTGGGTAACAAGAGCGAAACTCCGTCTCAAAAAAAAAAAAAAAAAAAATACAAAATTAGCAGGGTGTGGTGGTGCACGCCTGTAATCCCAGCACTTTGGGAGGCTGAGGCACGTGGATCATCTGAGGTCAGGACTTTGAGACCAGCTGGGCCAACATGGTGAAACCCTGTCTCTAATAAAAATAAAAAATTCACCGAGGGTGGTGGCGCATGCCCGTAATCCCAGCTACTTGGGAGACTGAGGCAGGAGAATCACTTAAACCCGGGAGGTGGAGGTTGCAGTGGGCCCAGATCATGCCACTGCACTCAAGCCTGGGTGACAGAGACTCCATCTAAAATAAATAAATAAATAAAATAAGGCCGAACACGGTGGCTCATGCCTATAATCCCAGCACTTTGCGAGGCCAAGGTGTGTAGATCACAAGGTCAGGAGATCTAGACCAACCTGGCCAACATAGTGAAACACCATCTCTACTAAAAATATAAAAATTAGCTGGGCATGGTGGTGTGTGCCTGTAGTCCCAGCTACTTGGGAGGCTGAGGCAGGAGAATTGCTTGAACCCGGGAGATGGAGGTTGCAGTGAGCCAAGATCGCACCATTGCACTCCAGCCTGGGCTACAGAGTAAGACTCCGTCTCAAAAAATAAAAATAAATTAAATAAAATAGCCGGGCGCGGTGGCTCAAGCCTGTAATCCCAGCACTTTGGGAGGCCGAGGCGGGCGGATCACGAGGTCGAGAGATCGAGACCATCCTGGTCAACATGGTGAAACCCCGTCTCTACTGAAAATACAAAAAACTAGCTGGGCATGGTGGCGCGTGCCTGTAATCCCAGCTACTCGGGAGGCTGAGGCAGGAGAATTGCCTGAACCCGGGAGGCGGAGGTTGCGGTGAGCCGTGTTCGCGCTATTGCACTCCAGCCTGGGTAACAAGAGCGAAACTCCGTCTCAAAAATAAATAAATAAATAAATAAATAAATAAATAAATAAAATAAAATGGTGATTTTCATATTATGTGAATTATATCTCACTTAAAGAATGGGAGAGAAGGCCGGCCACGGTGGCTTATGCCTATAATCCTACCGCTTAGGAAGGCTGAAGCGGGCAGATCGCCTGAGAAGGTTGGGAGTTTGAGACCAGCCTGACCAACATGGAGAAACCCCATCTCTACTAAAAATACAAAAATTAGCAGGACATGGTGGCGCATGCCTGTAGTCCCAGCTACTCAGGAGGCTGAGGCGGGAGAATCGCTTGAGTCTAGGAGTTCAAGGCTGCAGTAAGCTACGATCACACCACTGCACTCTTTAGCCTGGCCAACACAGCGAGACCCTGTCTCTAAAATTTATGTATATATATATAGCCAACCCCTCATCCCTTCATCTAGGGCCTTGCTACCCAAAGTGCTGGTCCAAGGTCCAGCAGCATTCACATCACCCGGGAGGTTGTTGGAAATGCAGAACTAGAATTTGTATTCTAACAAGATTCCCAGATGATTCACGTGTACAAGAGAGCTTGAGAATCGCTGCTCTGGGAGAGTGGGAGCTTGGCTGGACTAAAGAAATGTAGGGTTGGCCAGGTGCGGTGGCTCTCGCCTGTAATCCCAGAACTTTGGGAGGCCAAGGCCAGCAGATCACCTGAGGTCAGGAGTTTGAGACCAGCCTGGCCAACATGGTGAAACTCTGTCTCTACTAAAAATACAAAATTAGCTGGGTATGGTGGTGCATGCCTGTAGTCCCAGCTACTCGGGAGGCTGAGACAGGAGAATCGCTTGAACCCGGGAGGTGGAGGCTGCAGTGAGCCAAGATCATGCCACTACACTTTAGCCTGGGTGAGACAGAGTGAGACTCTGTCTCAAAAAAAAAAAAAAAAAAAAAAAAAAGCTGGGTATGGTGGCTCACGCCTGTAATCCCAGCACTTTGGGAGGCCAAGGCAGGCGGATCACAAGGTCAAGAATTAGAGACCAGCATGGCAAATATAGTGAAAACTTGTCTCTACTAAAAATACAAAATTAGCTGAGTGTTGTGGAGCACGCCTGTAACCCCAGCTACTCAGGAGGCTGAGACAGGAGAATTGCTTGAACCCAGGAGGTGGAGGCTGCAGTGAGCCAAGATTGTGTCGCTGCACTCAAGCCTGGATGAGACTCTATCTCAAAAAAAAAAAAAAAAAAAAAGAAAGAAAAAGAAAAGAAAAAAAGGCCGGGCGTGGTGGCTCATGCTTTCATGCCTGTAATCCCAGCACTTTGAGAGGCCGAGGGGGATGGATCACAAGGTCAGGATTTTGAGATCAGCCTGGCCAATGTGGTGAAAACCTGTCTCTAGTAAAAATACAAAAATTAGCTGGGCATGGTGGCAGGCCCCTGTATTCCCAGCTACTCGGGAGGCTGAGGGAGGAGAATCACTTGAACCTGGGAGGTGGAGGTTGTATTGAGCCAAGAGCATGCCACTGCACTCCAGCCTGGGTGACAAGAGTGAGACTGCACCTCAAAAAAAGAAAGAAAGAAATGTAGGGTTATGGGGCAGCATTAAGGGCCCACTTTAAATTAATGGTCATGAACTTGAAGCGAGACTAGTTGGTTTCTTCCAGCCTCATTCGTCTGTCAGAGGTGCAAGTCGTTGAGTAAGAGAATTGGATTTATCAGGGTTAGGGCTTCACCAAATGAGTACAAGTAAAGGCAAAGTGTGTACAGGCAAGGTGAGTGTTCGATGCAATTTAAGCTAAGTTAGGAGGGCAGAGAAGTCACAAAGGGGTGGCAGAGAGAAAAGAGGAAAGGTGATAGGGATTGATGGTCTCATCAATGGATGAATGGTCCCAGCGGGGTGGAAATAGCCTTAGTGTTAGGGCACTAGAGGAAGTGAGCTGTGAGGATAGGAGGCGGTGGTAAGAGAATGGGAGAATGCCATGGTCAAAAGTTTGACAGGGAACAGGTGGCTGGGTGTGGTGGACAAGATCATTGGAGAAGAGGAGGCCAAGGGTCTGGTAGTATCTACATGAATATTGAAATCACCAAGAACTGTGACAGGAGTAGTGTTTGAGAGAGTGACAGTAAGCCAGGAGCTAAATGAGCAAGGAATGAGAGGGAGAGACTCAAGGACTGGTAGGAGACTGCAACAACAACAAAAAAGAGTTATCATTGGCTGGGTGCGGCAGCTCACGCCTGTAATCCCAGCACTTTCCGAAGCCAAGGCGCGCAGATCCCCTGAGGTCAGGAGTTGGAGACTAGCCTAGCCAACATGGTGAAACCCCAGCTCTACTAAAAATACAAAAAGTAGCCGGGTGTGGTGGTGGGTGCTTATAATCCCAGTTACTCGGGAGGCTGAGGCAGGACAATTACCTGAACCCGGGAGGCACAGGTTGCAGTGAGCTGAGATTGTGCCACTGCACTCCAACCTGGACAATGGAGTGAGATTCCGTTTCAAAAAAAAAAAAAGAACCACTAAATAGGCCAGGCACAGTGGCTCACACCTGTAATCCCAGCACTTTGGTAGGCAGAGTGGGGCAGATATCTTGAGCTCAGGAGTTCAAGACCAACATGGCCAACATATACCCCATCTCTACCAAAAACACAAATATTAGCCGGGTGTGGTGGCATGCGCCTATAGTCCCAGCCACTTGAGAGGCTGAGGCACGAGAATCGCTTGAACCCAGGAGGTGGAGGTTGCAGTGAACCAAGATCACACCACTGCGCTCCTCCAGCCTGGCTGACAGAGCAACACTCTGTCTCAAAAAAAAAAAAGAAAAGAAAAGAAAGAAAAAGAAAAGGAGCCACTAAATACAGTGACATGATCGGGCTTAGGTTTTAACAGGATCATTGGCTGCTGTGTTGAGAAGAAACAGTAGAGGGGCAGGGCCAGAGAAGGGGGAAGAGTTTGGAGGATTTTGCAGTAATCCAAGTGAGAGATGAACCATGGTAAGGAAAATGAGGAGCACTGAATTCGAGCTACATTTGTGAGAGAGCTGATGGGATTTGCTTAGAGATTGGATTAAGGGTATAACAGAAAGAGAAGAATCAAGAGTGAGTTTCTTTCTTTTTTATTTTTTTTAAAGACAGGGTTTCGCCATGTTGGTCAGGCTGGTCTTGAACTCCCCGACCTCAGGTGATCCACCCGCCTTGGCCTCCAAAGTGCTTGGATTAGAGGCATGAGCCACCACGCCTGGCCATTTCACTGTCCCTCAGACCGCCACATACTGTGCTCCTTTCACTGACCACCAATGAAAGAGGTGCCCCTTCCTGAAGTGCGGCAGGGGGCCGGATAAATGGCCTCAGGGGGCCCGCATGTGGACCGCGGGCCGTAATTTGGGGACGCCTGCTCTACACCTTTGCAAACATAATCGTCCCTCGGTATCCAAGAAGGATTGGTTCCAGGATCCCTTTTTTATTTTAAGACAAAGTTTAGCTCTTGTTGCCCAAGCTGGAGTGCAATGGTGCAATCTTGGCTCACCACAACCTCCGCCTCCCAGGTTCAAGCGATTCTCCTGTTTCAGCCTCCCGGGTAGCTGGGATTACAGGCATGCACCACCACATCCGGCTAATGTTTTTATATTTTTTTTAGTAGAGATAAGGTTTCTCCATGTTGGTCAGGCAGGTCTCAAACTCCCGACCTCAGGTGATCCACCTACCTCAGCCTCCCAAAGTGCTGCAATTACAGGTGTGAGCCACCATGCCTGGCCATTTTTCCAAATGTATATTTTTTAACTTGGATTTTTTTTTTGCTTATTGATTTAACAGCAAGCATTTTCTTTCTGGTGATCAGAAGCAGCAGCAAATAAGTCTTTAAGTACTTATATCAATCATCCTTTTAATACTGCTTTATAGCGCACTTCTTCCTCGTTTTCCTTCTACTTTTCATGCCACCCCTTCTCAGTATTTTTTTTTTTTTGAGACAGGGTCTCACTGTGTTGCCCAGGCTGGAGTGCAGTGGCACAATCATGGCTTACTGCAGCCGTGAACTCCTGGGCTCATATGATCCTCCTGTCTCACCTTCCAAACAGCTGGGGCTAATACAAAATTAGCTGAGCGTGGTGGTGCGTGCCTGTAATCCCAACTACTCAGGAGGCTGAGGTGGGAGAATTGCTTGAACCCAGGAGGCGGAGGTTGCAGTGAGCCAAGATCACTCCACTGCACTCCAGCCTGGGCAACAGAGCAAGATTCTGTCTAAAAACAAAAACAAATACAAAAAAAAAAAAAGAAAACAAAACAAGTAGCTGGGACTACAGGCACGTGCCACCACACCCATTGACTCAATTTTGTATTTTTTTTAATAGAGATGGCGTCTCACTATGTTGTCCAGGCTGGTCTAAAACTCCTGGCCTCAACTCATCCTCCTGCCTCAGCTTCCCAAAATGGTGGGATTACAGGTGTTAGCCACTGCACCTGGCCCCTGCTTTGCTTTTCTTGATGACACCACGTTCTGATGTGTCATGTAATTTATATATTTGTCTAACTCCCCACTATAATTAAACTAAATGAGGGCAGAGTTTTTTTAGACTTTTAAATTTTTATTTTTATTTTTATTTTTTTTATTTTTTTTTTTTTGAGACGGAGTTTTGCTCTTGTTACCCAGGCTGGAGTGCAATGGCGCGATCTTGGCTCACCGCAACCTCCGCCTCCTGGGTTCAAGCAATTCTCCTGCCTCAGCCTCTGGAGTAGCTGGGGCTGCAGGCACGTGCCACCACTCCCAGCTAATTTTTGTATTTTTTAGTAGAGACGGGGTTTCACCATGTTGACCAGGATGGTCTTGATCTCTCGACCTCGTGATCCACCCGCCTCGGCCTCCCAAAGTGCTGGGATTACAGGCTTGAGCCACCGCGCCCGGCAAATTTTTATTTTTTTATGTATTTATTTATTTGGAGACAGAGTCTTGCTCTACTGCACAGGCTGGAGTGCAATAGCGTGGTCTCAGCTCACTGCAACCTTCACCTCCCAAGTAACTGGGATTACAGGCATGTGCCACCACGCCTGGCTAATTTTTGTATTTTTAGTAGAGATGGGGTTTCACCATATTGGCCAGGCTGGTCTCGAACTCATGACCTTGTGATCCACCCACCTCAGCCTCCCAAAGTGCTGGGATAATCGGCATGAGCCACCTCACCCAGTCGAATTCTTATTATTTTGAAATAAGATTCACAAGAAGTTGCAAAGAAAGACCGAGAGGCCCTGTGTACCCTTTATCTAGTCTTCCCCAATGTTAGCATCATGCATAACTGTACAATATCATGACCAGGAAATTCACATTGGCACAGTCCACAGAGCTTATTCAGATTTCATCAGTTATACATGTTCTCATCGGGGCAGGAGTAGGCAAAGGGGAGTTGTATAGAATTCTTTTTCTTTTCTTTTCTTTTTTTTTTTTTTTTTTTTTTTTTTGAGTCAGAGTCTCACTCTGTCACCCAGGCTGGGATCTCTGCTCATTGCAACCTTCACCTCCCGGTTCAAGCAACTTCCCCGGTCTCAGCCTGCCAAGCAGCTTGGACTACCGGCGCGTGCCACCACGCATGGCTAATTTTTGTATTTTTTAGTAGAGATGGGGTTTCACCATGTTGGTCAGGCTGGTCTCGAACTCCTGCCCTCGTGATCCGCCTCCTTGGTCTTCTAAAGTGCTAAGATTACAGTCGTGAGCCACCGCTCCTGGCAAATTCTATCACGTGTAGCTTTGTGTAATTCCCACCACATACAAAAAATCCAGAACCATACCATCACCACAAAACTCTATGAGGGGAGGGATTTTTGGTCAGATTTGTTTGCTCCTGTACCCCCAGCACAAAGACCAGAACCTGACAGAATAGGTCCTCAAAATCTGTGGAGTTGAAAAGGCAATAGAGGGTAGTGGAGACAGCACAGAATCTGAAGCCTGGACCACCTGAGTCTGAGTACTGGCTGTGCCACCCAGTAGCTGTGTGACCCTGGGGACACAACTTAAACCTGTCCCTGCCACAGTTTCCTTTTCTGTAAAAGGATAATTAACCGTACTTAAACTTTGTAGTGTTGTGGTGAGGATTCAAAGAGTCACTGGTAAGACATGTTAAACACACAGTGAGGTATGAATTAATACATGCAGACACGTAGTAACTATCAATCCCCATAAGCAGCGACCACTGTTACTTTCATCCTTTTACATCACAACAGAACAAATAGTGCTAGGAGCCATAAGAAAGGTAAAAATTAACTATTACAACATTGTTGAACGGCTGACGGTCCCTTCCCACACTTCCCAGGCAAGTCAAAATGACTAGCAGCCCTCTGGGAAAAGGGCACTTGCTGTCCGCCTGCGCAGCCCCGACTGGGCGTTCCCAGTCCGCGGCGCCCGGAGATGACGAACTCTTCCCTCGCCCTCCCGTAGGGTTAGTCCCGCCCAATCTGCTCTTTCGCTTTTTGGAAGGGCTTCTGCTTTGGCATTTATCACGGGCTGTCTGCCTCACTTACGAAGCAGGGTGCCCCTAGCACACTGCACGGCCCCTGGGGGAGCCCACTTAGGGAAGCGAAGCAAAGCGAATTGCATTTGGCAGGAAGCAGCGCGCTTTCCCACGGCGGCACGGGAGCACACGGGTAGACTGAGAAGGCGCTTGGAAGAGGCGGTCGGCGCGCCGCGTCACCTTCCAAGCTCCGCCCGCCAGAAGCGCCTTCTAAGCTCGTTCTTCCGGCTGCCTTCTTCCTCTCTTCCTTTCTCCGCCATCGTGGTGTGTGCTTTACTCCGTTTCTCGCCATGGTAAGTCCATCGGCCCCCATCGGCCCCGGGGTAGGTTCCCAAGACTCGAGGCCTCCGCCACGAAATGCCTGGGCCGCGCGGAGCGTGGAGGGGCAGGAGCCTTTTAAAGTCTTTCACAAGAAAAGGTCGGGTTCGGCCACTGTTGTCTTCGTGGCCTGGAGGGAAGCCATGTGAGCCAGCAAGCAACCTGGAGAGGGACGGACTGCGCTGCGGCCGCTGATTCGAGGGGGCTCTTTGTTCGCCAGGCCGCTGCCGAGACGGGCAGGAATTCCGCTTTCCCATCGCTTGTAGCGATCTCTGGTTCTGGAGGCGGGGTGTAGGAGATGGCAGCCGCCCCCGAAATCGTGGGCTGCCCGTGGCTCGCGCATCGTGGAGGGTGATCAGGAGAGTAATATGGGCTACTGGTTTTCGAAGAGGGTTGAACTTGGCGTGGAGAAGCGAACCACATGTTTAGATCCCAGGACTTTTGTTTACAGGACGTTTATTCGGAGACTTGAGCATCACTCCGTGGAAGCGCCTAGGACAAGGGGTATTTTGTGAACGTGTATGTCATTCAGGCCTTAGTAAATACCAGCAGCGGACCAGTCACTGTTTGACTGGGAAATGTAAAATGTTGATTGGTTTCTAGATATGGAGGCGATAAGTACTAATATTTTATAGTTTGTTATTTGACAGAATTTACAACTACTGTGGACGGGGAGAAGGGGGTGTAATCTTTGCCTTCTTTGTATTGGCTCCCATTGTTATGCAAGGGTATGTTGGTCGAGGTTGGCCAGGCATTAAACGTGCATCCGTGCCATTTTTGCAAGATTATTCTCTAGATTTGTGGAAGTATTGGGGTTGGCTTCTATGACTGAAGGTCTTTATGAAAGCCAGAAGATACCAACTAGAAATTGAGACAGTCATCCTTTGAAAAGTAAAAGTGACATTTCATTATTTTTATTTTTGTTTTTATTTATTTATTTTCGAGACGGAGTTTTGCTCCTGTTACCCAGGCTGGAGTGCAATGGCGCACGATCTCGGCTCACCGCAACCTCCGCCGCTTGGGTTCAGGCAATTCTCCTGCCTCAGCCTCCTGAGTAGCTGGGTTTACAGGCACGTGCCACCATGCCCAGCTAATTTTTTGTATTTTTAGTAGAGATGTGGTTTCACCATGTTGACCGGGATGGTCTCGATCTCTTGACCTCGTGATCCACCCGCCTCGGCCTCCCAAAGTGCTGTGATTACAGGCTTGAGCCACCGCGCCCAGCTTCATTTATTTTTAAATTTAGAAGTTTACCTTTTTGACCAGTGAAATTTAGCAATGGGGCTAGAGTTAGGGTGAATACGGAAATGGCGAGTGAGTTAGATCTTCTGAATGTCAGGGACTTTGCCTAAGTCTTAATTAGCCTCCCGATGACACTTGAAAAGTATGTACCCTGTGTTACAAAGTACAGCACTGAGACTCGTTAACTTGCAAGTGGTAGGTGGTTCTGTTTGACTCAAAGCTGTGTTCTTCCCAGGAAGCCAAGTTAGCCATTCCCAGTGTGGTCTGAGTCCTTGGGGGACCACCTGGTAAACTGGAAGGTAGCCTCTGGCTGTGGAGCAGAGAGGACTTGGGTTTGAATCCTGGTTCTGCACATTGATGCTCCGATTTTCTGCATGTTTCTTTCTTTTTTTTTTTTTTTTGAGAGACAGTCTTGCTCTGTTGCCCAGGCTAGAGTGCAATGGCACACTCTAGGCTCACCACAACCTCCACCTCCAGTGTTCAAGCAATTCTCCTGCCTCAGCCTCCCAAGTAGCTGGGATTACAGGTGTACACCACCCCACCTGGCTAATTTTTGTATTTTTAAGTAGAGACCAGGTTTCACCATGTTGGTCAGGTTGGTCCCCTGACCTCATGGTCTGCCTGGCTTCTGCATGTTTCTTAACCTCCTGATTCTACTTTTTTGAGACAAAGTCTGTCTCCATCGCCCAGGCTGGAGTGCAGTGGTGCAGTCTCTGCTCACTGCAACCTCTGCTTCCCAGGTTCAAGCAATTCTCCTGCCTCGGCCTCCCGAGTAGCTGGGACTACAGGTGTGCACCACCACACCCAGGTAATTTTTGTATTTTTAGTAGAGATATGTTGAACAGCATGGTCTCTTGACCTCATGATCTGCCGCCTAGGCCTCCCAAAGTGCTGGGATTATAGGCGTGAATTACCGCACCCGCCCTCATTCTACTTATTTTTATTTGAACAATGGAAACTGATATCTGCCTCCAGACAAGTTGTGAGGGTCAGAGGCTTGTCTTGGTGGCTTAGCATTGAGAAGATTTGGGGACGGGGGTATGTGTTAAGCACTCAAATATTGGTTCGAAGGAGTTGTTTGAATCATCTGGGCAGGCTGTAATATCATTGTCTAAACTGATTGCATTTTCTTCCCAGTCTTCTCACAAGACTTTCAGGATTAAGCGATTCCTGGCCAAGAAACAAAAGCAAAATCGTCCCATTCCTCAGTGGATTCGGATGAAAACTGGTAATAAAATCAGGTAAGACCCTCCATCATACTGCTTGTATTTTGTGAAATGTAAGAGCCACTGTGCCTGGCCAAGGTTACTTTTTGAGTATAAATACATGATTAAAATTGCATGCTATCCAATCCATCCTCTGACATCAATCTCAAATTCCTTTTTAAAAACGTACTTATGCCAGGTGTGGTGGCTCACGCCCGTAATCCCAGCACTTTAGGAGGCTGAGGTGGCTGGATCGCGAGGTCAACAGTTCAATACCAGCCTGGGCAACATGGAGAAACCCCGTCTCTACTAAAAAATACAAAAATTAGCCAGGCACAGCGGCATACACCTGAAATCCCAACTACTGGGGAGGCTGAGGCAGGAAAATTGCTTCAACTCGGGAGGCAGAGGTTGCAGTGAGCTGAGATCGCACCACTGAACTGTATGTAGCCTGAGCGACAAAGCAAGACTCCCATCTCAAAGAAACAAACACATTTCTTTTGTTTCTGTACTGTATCCAGCCCAAAGCTGGGCTTAGGGGCAGACACTCTTCCAGTACTTGTTAATTTCCTGGTCATCTTCAGTCTGAGCTAGGTTATAAGGTAGAAGGCTGTCTTACACACATCCTGGGGTGGGAGACCCAGTCAGTGTTTTTAGGCTTGTTGGTGGGTTTTTGTTTTTTGAGACAGGATCTTGTTCTGTCTTATTATTTTATATGTATGTATGTATTTTAAGAGGGGGTTTTAGGCTGGGCGCAGTGGCTCACGCCTGTAATCCCAGCACTTTGGGAAGCCGAGGCGGGTGGATCACGAGGTCAAGAGATCGAGACCATCCTGGTCAACAAGGTGAAACTCCGTCTCTACTAAAAATACAAAAATTAGCTGGGCATGGTGGCGCGTGCCTGTAATCCCAGCTACTTGGGAGGCTGAGGCAGGAGAATTGCTTGAACCCGGGAGGCGGAGGTTGTGGTGAGCCGAGATGGCGCCATTGCACTCCAGCCTGGGTAACAAGAGCGAAACTCCGTCTCAAAAAAAAAAAAGTGGGGGGGGGGTTCACTGTGTTGGTCAGGCTGGTCTTGAACTCCCGACCTCAGGTGATCCGCCCACCTTGCCCTCCAAAGTGCTTGGATTACAGGCGTGAGCCATTATTTATTTTTATTTTTTAAAGGCTAGTCAAGTGAAGCAGTGGGAGCGGAGAAGGAACAAAGAAATCTGTAACTGGTTGTGATCAATTAGTTGTAAACACCATTGCACTCGCACCAGCCAGAACTACGCACTCTTGAAACTAGTTAGAACTTGATTTGACTTGTATGGCAAACCTAGTGGGATTGGTTTGCTAAGAAGACAGGTGTGGCTTGTTAGGGCTGAAGTTGAGGGCCTGTTTCCTTAGTTTATTTAGTCAGTTAGATGTGAAAATTGCCACCCATCGTAATGTTAGTTAATTGCTTACCTTTTGTTCACTGGATACTAGACACTCTCCTTTATTATTCGATCCACGTACATGAACATTGGTTTCTCTGTGTCCTGCCTGACTGGTGGTACCTGCTGTAAAACTCTGTGGTCTTCTAGAATTGGGAAGGTATTTTGTATGTAGGATTATATACCCTTGACCCAGAGAATTGACCCAATGGAATGATAATCATTGTCTGAGCTACCTTCCAGCTTTAAAAATGTATTGAAAGCAGGTTGCAATTACAGTGCTTCATTTTGTGGAAGTACTGCCATTATCCTGCTGAAAGAAAAGCCGTGTTAATCATTTTTGATTTTGCCTTTATGAGGGTAAAATCGTGAGAGATTGACATGGACAATTCTGGGATTGCTGTTCCCCTGCAGCAGACGTGAATGGGGGAGTTAATTGATGGTAAAGATCATGCAAGGCTGGGCGCCATGGCTCACACATGTAATCCCAGTACTTTGGGAGGCCAGGCTGATGGATCACGAGGTCAGGAGTTCAATATCAGCTTGGCCAAGATGGTGAAACCCCGTCTCTACTAAAAGTACAAAAATTAGCCAGATGTGGTGACGCACGCCTGTAGTCCCAGCTATTCAGAAGGCTGAGGCAGGAGAGTCGTGTGAACCTGGGGGGCGGTGGTTGCAGTGAGCTGAGATTGTGCCACTGTACTCCAGCCTGGGTGACAGTGAGACACTCAGAAAAAACCACATGCGGGAGGTTGTGTGTGTGACCCATTATGAGGGCGTTCGGAATATGTCTGTTTACCTCCAGGTCCATTGAATCAAAAGAGCATGCAGGTACACTTGGAGAGAGCGGGCTTCCCCACCATTTTGATCCCAGTTAAGAGCCTAGCTTTGAATCATTTGGAGAGGATAAAACTTGGCTTGGCTAGTTTTTAAACACATAGGGAATTATTTTTTTTGACTCTCCAGAAAGAGCTCCAAACTTGTTAAAGGAGGGAAAGTGGTACCCTTTGTATTTTGTGGTTCTGAAAAGGTTGTGTGAATGGGAAAAGCTAAACTGTGCGACTGCCTTTGTAACGACGTTTTTTTCTGTGTAGGTACAACTCCAAAAGGAGACACTGGAGAAGGACCAAGCTGGGTCTGTAAGAAATCACACATGCGACGGCACACGTATTCATGCTGTCCGAAGGTCACAATCGAGTGTTACTAAACCAAGCTATCGGGAGACGTTTGAATAGATTCCTTTCTGTATCTGTTAGGAAGGCATTCGTTAGTACAACCCACGGTGCTTCCATTATTCATGTTTAAAAAAAAAAAAGGTTTTGGTTGCCTGGGTTCAGTAATAAATATGTGAGACCTTTCACTTCTATTGCTGTTGTATTGTGCTTTGTGACGTACTGAATTCTCCCTTCCCTGCCAAACCTAACAGCACTATCCAGTAGAACTTTCTGCAATGATAGAAATGGTCTCTGTTTGCCATGTGCTTGAAGTGTGTTTAGTGTAAAGGATTAATTCTATGATTTTTAGACCGAGTCTTACACCATGATCATTTCACCAGGTTGGCCAAGCTGGTCTCAACTCTTGACCTTGTGATCCGCCCACCTCGGCCTCCCAGTGTGAACCACGGCACCTGGCCTTGTAAATTTTACTTAATGTGACTAGTGGCTCCTACACCTTCTGTTTTATTTTTTGAGGCAGATTTTCACTCTTGTCGCCCAGGCTGGAGTGCAGTGGCATGCTCTTGGCTCATTGCAACCTCCTCCCAGGTTCAAGTGATTTTCCTGCCTCAGCCTCCCAGGTAGCTGGGATTACAGGCGCCTGCCACCATGCTTTAAAAATTTAGGTTAAGGCCGGATGCAGTGGCTCACAGCTGTAATCCCAGCACTTTGGGAGGCCGAGGCGGATGGATTGCCTGAGCTCAGGAGTTCGAGACCAGCCTGGGCAACATGGTGAAACCCCATCTCTACAAAAAATTAGCTGGGTGTGGCGGTGTGCACCTGTAATCCCGGCTACCCGGGAGGCTGAGACAGGAGAATTGCAAAAACCCCGGTGGAGGTTGCAGTGAGCCAAGATTGCGTCACTGCATTCCAGCCTGGGCGACAGAGGGAGACTCTGTCTCAAAAAAAAAAAAAAAAAACTAGGTTAATTGTTGACATTGTAACAGGTAATGGCATTGCCTGATTTACTGAAAAGCTACAGCTGAGTGAATGTGCACAGTGGAAATCTTGTGGGTTTGAGCTTTTACCTGGTTAGTTTGCTTCTTTTTTACCCCTTGCAGTTTACCTGGCTGAAGTATCACCAGGGAATTATTTCACATCTCAACCACTAGCGACTTCAGATTTAGAGATGATACAGTAGCAAATTATTGGCCACCTTTGTGTCACGCACTGTTCTAGGTACTTGGGATTCATTGGTTATAGACAAATTATGAGGCATGTTAAATGGTAAGAGTGAATAGGCCAATATACAAGCCTTAGCAGACCTTTTCTGTAGAAAAGATGAGGGAACAAAGCTCCCCCAGTTACCAGTGCAATTAGGATTGAAACTGCCGCAGCAAGGGAAAGAACAGGGTTTGGCTGCAATTCCCTACCTAGTCAATAGGGGGCCTGCGCTGCCTGCACACAGCCAAAAAGGCAGATGGCAGCAGATACGGGCTGCTGCATAAAGTGCAAGTGGTAATGGTGGGAATACACAGCAAAGGAGGCCCTGCCTACAACCACACTAGGAGGTTCAGATGAAAGCAGTTCCGGCCGGGCATAGTGGCTCATGCCTGTAATCCCAGTGCTTTGGGAGGCCCAGGCACATGGATCACCCAAGGTCAGGAGTTTGGAGACCAGCCTTGCCAACATGGTGAAGCCCCGTCTCTACTAAAAGTAGAAAAATTAGCTGGGTGTGGTGGTGCATGCCTGCAGTCCCAGCTACTCCTGAGGCTGAGGCAGGAGAATTGCTTGGACCCAGGTGGTGGAGATTGTAGTGAGCTGACAGCCCCACTGCACTCCAGCCTGAGCAACAGAGCGAGACTGTCTCAAAAAACAAAACAAAAAGCAATTCCTAAGAGCACTGTGCTCACCAGAAGTGTGAAGAATGAGCTCCAGAATACTGAGGAACTTAGGAGCTTTAAAGGGATCTTTGGAACCTATCTCCAGAACCCCTAGACTGCAAATTTTTCTTTCTTTTTTTTTTTTGAGATGGAGTCTCACCCTGTCACCCAGGCTGGAGTGCAATGGTGCGATCTTGATTCACTGCAACCTCCACCTCCTGGGTTCAAGCGATTCTCCTGCCTCAGCTTCCCGAGTAGTTGGGATGTCAGGCTCCCACCACTGTGCCCAGCTAATTTTTGTATTATTTTTAGTAGAGACAGCTTTTGCCATGTTGGTCAGGCTGGTCTCGAATTCCTGACCTCAGGTGATCCACCCGCCTTGGCCTCCCAAAGTGCTGGGATTACAGGCGTAAGCCACCGCACCTGGCCTGACTGCAAATATTTTTTCTTATTGCATCAGTGATGCCTTCATATTCAAAGAAAGCTGCCACTGTGAACAGCAGTTGGTAAACATTAACATACTTAAAAATGTTACTCAGGCCTGGCTCAGTGGCTCACCTGTAATCCCAGCACTTTGAGGGGCTTAGACGGATTGATTTAGCTCATGGGTTCAAGCCCAGCCTGGACAACATGGCAAAACAAAAAATTAGCCAGGCAGGGTGGAGTGCACCTGTAGTCCTAGCTGCCCTGGAGGTTGAAGTGGAATGATCACCTGGAAGGTTGAGGCTGCTGTGAACCATGATCACACTACTGCACTCCAGCCTGGGCAACACAGTGAGACTCCATCTCAAAAAACAAACAAACAAACAAACAAACAAAAAAACAGGCCGGCGCAGTGGCTCACACCTGTAATCCCATCACTTTGGGAGGCCAAGGTAGGCAGATCACAAGGTCAGGAGATCAAGATCATCCTGGCCAAAGTGGTGAAATCCCATCTCTACTAAAAATATAAAATATGGCATATGGGTAAAGCCTAATTACAAGTTGTCTTCTGGGTAAGCTCTCCTTGTCTGGACTTGCTCTATTAGAGGAGGCATTGTTTTCTGGGTGGCTGAACATGCACTAATGGGAAGACGGACAAATTTTTTTTCTTTTAAAACAAAACACAAAACAAAATAAATTAGCACCTGTAGTCCCAGCTACTCAGGAGGCTGAGGCAGGAGAATCACTTGAATCCAGGAGGCGGAGGTTGCAGTGAGCAGAGATTGCACTACTGCACTCCAGCCTGGCAACAGAGCAAGACTCCATCTCAAAAACAAAAAACAAAACCCTGCTCTCCACCACTCACCAGTTGGGAACCCTCAGCATCTTCATCTGCAAAATGGGGCCTCCCTCAGAAGGTTGTGAGGATGAAGTTTATTTATTTATTGAGACGGAACCTCCCTCAGAAGGTTGTGATCATATTGGTCAGGCTGGTCTCGAACTCCTGACCTCATGATCCACCCACCTTGGCCTCCCAAAGTGCTGGCATTACAGACATGAGCCACCACGCCTGGCCAATTTTTGTATTTTTAGTAGAGGTGGGGTTTCACCATGTTGGCCAGGCTGGTTTCAAATTCCTAGTCCCAAATGATCCACCCACCTCAGCCTCCTGAAGTGCCCAGCCATCTTTCTTTTTCTTAAACCAAGAGAGGGCAATTGAACACAAGGCTTCAGAGATGTCTCATGAAATCCAAGGGCAGAGGGCAGCCAGGCTTCCAGAAGAACCAGAATCAGGGCCTTGAAAGCCACTGAAAGGCAGGCTGCCTTCACTCTCTGGGCCTGAGTCTTCTACTCAGCTTCTTTCTGCATGTCAGTCTCACCCTTGTTCTTTGCAGACCTGCCTCCTCTGCTTCTCTGAACACAAGGCCAAAGATGGCCTCCTCGCCAGTGGAAATGGATGGGAGTCTCTGAATCCCAACAGCAAGACCATGAGAGGGAGAGGCCATTTGGTCCAACTTGGGTCACATGTCCAGTCAAGAGACAATTACTATGGGCCAGGTACTGTGGCTCATGACTGTAATCCCAGCACTTTGGGGGCTGAGGTAGATGGATCAGCTGAGGTCAGAAGTTCATCAGCCCAGCTAAGGTGAAACCCCGTTTCTACTAAAAATACAAAAATTAGCCAGGCGTGGTGGTGTGCGCCTGCAATCCCAGCTACTCTGGAGGCTGAGTTTGGAGAATTGCTCGAACCTGGGAGGTGAGTGTTGCAGTCAGCCAAGATCCTGCTGCTGCACTCCAGCATGGGCAACACAATGAGACTCCATCTCAACAAAAAAAGAGTCAATAACTATGGCTAAGAGGACAGGGTTATGCATAAGCTTGACTGCCCTGTGGGCGGGTTGGTGCCCATGGAAAGCAATATGGGCTTAGCAGACCTTCACAAGAGCATCTGCTCCAAGGGCGCTCTGAACAAGAGACCCGTCTGTGTGCTAGTCCGGGCATTGCCTCAAGAAATCCCTTACCCCTCTGGGATTTGTCCTCATATGTTTGCTCCTGTTCTTTCCGTGCTTCCTACAGTCCTTTTTTTTACATTTATTTTTATTTTTTAATTTTTTTTTTAAGACGGGGTTTCACCATGTTGGTCAGGCTGGTCTTGAACTCCTGACCTCAGGTGATCCGCCCACCTTGGCCTCCAAAGTGCTTGGATTACAGGCATGAGCCACTGCGCCCGGCCTACAGTCCTTTATGCTGATTTTTGCTTAAGTTCGCTTTTCTGTGGGTAAATTTTCAGGAGCTCCCAAGGATACTAAGACATGGGAAAGATGGCATATCAAACAAACAAAGGATAATTCTGAAAGAAATTCGACAAGCTTATGAGTTGTGAGATTTGCAAAAGACATACTCTTTTGATCCAAGACCAAATTCTTGGGTTCGGGCCGCAGTCTAGTTAGAAGTCCAAGCTGGAGGGGCCGGGCGCCGTGGCTCAAGCCTGTAATCCCAGCACTTTGGGAGGCCGAGGCAGGTGGATCACAAGGTCAAGAGATCAAGACCATCCTGGTCAACATAGTGAAACCCCGTCTCTACTAAAAATACAAAAAATTAGCTGGGCATGGTGGCACATGCCTGTAATCCCAGCTACTCAGGAGGCTGAGGCAGGAGAATTGCCTGAACCCAGGAGGCGGAGGTTGCGGTGAGCCGAGATCGCGCCATTGTACTCCAGCCTGGGTAACAAGAGCGAAACTCCGTCTCAAAAAAAAAAAAAAAAAAAAAAAAAAAAAAAAAAAAGAAGTCCAAGCTGGAATAAAATGTTACCTCTCTCCGGAGACTCGGGATGACTCCCATGTTCTTATCTGAAGCCACTAGTTTCAGAGGAAGCCTTTGTAACTGCCTTATGCATTACAGCCTGGTACCTGTCTGTGAGTGTTCTCTGAGACACATACATTGATGCATTCCAAACAGCACAGGGTAGAGGTAACTTTTTCTATTGTTAGTAATTCATTATCACAGTTATGTTTTAAAACATTAAAAAAATAAATTAACCATAGAGAAAACTGGGTGCAGGCTATACAGAACTCTCTATTCTTGCAACTTTTTTTTTTTTTTTTTTTGAGACACAGTCTCGATCTGTCGCCAGGCTGGAGTGCAATGGCGTGATCTCGGCTGACGGCAGCCTCCACCTCCCTCAATTGATTCTCCTGCCTCAGCCTCCCAAGTAGCTGGGACTACAGGCACGCGCCACCATGCCCAGCTAATTTTTTTTGTATTTTCCGTAGAGACAGAGTTTCACCATATTGGCCAGGATAGTCTCGATCTCTTGACCTCGTGATCCACCCGCCTCAGCATCCCAAAGTGCTGGGATTACAGGTGTAAGCCACCGCGCCCGGCCAGCAACTTTTCTGTAAATCTAAAACTATTCTAAAATATAACTTTATAATTTTATTTTAAAATAAAATAAGGCCAGGTGCAGGGACTTAACACATGTAATTCCAGCACTTTGAAAGACAGGCAGGAGGATCACTTGAGCCCACCAGGAGCTAGAGACTAGCCTGGGAAACATAGTGAGACTCCATCTCTACAAAGGAAAAAAAATCCTTTTAATTAGCCAATTGTGGTGTCACACACCTGTAGTCCTTCTACTTGGGAGGCTGAGGTGGTAGGATCACCTGAGCACAGGAGTTTGAGGCTGCAATTAGCTAGGATTGTGCCACTGCCCTCCAGCCTGGGTGACAGAGTGAGACACTGTCTCTAATTAAATAAATAGCTAGGATTGTGCCACTGCACTCCAGCCTGGGTGACAAGAGTGAGACCCTGTCTCAAAATGAAATGAAATGAAATAACCAAGCAAACACCTAAACCTGCAGTGAAATTGATGAAGTATGGTACTCAAGGAGGCATGCCGATGGGTGAGTTCCTGGTTTATTTACAAATCACCAAAAGTTGATGAACTCCGTGAATGATGTCTGCATCATAAACACTTACCTTAAGTTGTGTCTACATAGATCAGTTCCCCATAGATTGATAGAGAAAATGTCCTCCTATTCGCAGAATGGCTGTTCTTAGCAAACGCCTTTGTGTAGGTGCTTTGGTTAACTGCTTGGGGGCAGCAGAGTGACATGGAGTGCTCACAAAGCTTTGGAGCTGGCCAGGTCTGAGTTCACATCAAATATGTATCTCTCACTTACTAGTTGGGTGACTTAAAGGAGTTACTTAACCTCTCTGAGCCTGTGTAAAATGGGGGCTAATAATATTGTGCTATAATTTGCTGTGGCAATTAAATGAGATGGTGTGTTAAAATTGCCTGGCCTATTGTACAATAGCAATCTTTTTTTTTTTTTTTTTTTTTTTTTTTCCTGGCCTAAATTTTTATTTTTTTATTTTTTTATTTTTTTATTTTTTTGAGACGGAGTTTCGCTCTTGTTACCCAGGCTGGAGTGCAATGGCACGATCTCGGCTCACCGCAACCTCCGCCTCCTGGGCTCAGGCAATTCTCCTGCCTCAGCCTCCTAAGTAGCCGGGATTACAGGCACGTGCCACCATGCCCAGCTAGTTGTTTTGTATTTTTTAGTAGAGACGGGGTTTCACCATGTTGACCAGGATGGTCTCGATCCCCTGACCTCGTGGTCCACCCGCCTCGCCCTCCCAAAGTGCTGGGATTACAGGCTTGAGCCACCGCACCCGGCCTAGATTTTTTTATTTTTTAAGAGATGAGGTCCTGCTTTGTTACCCAGGCTGGAGTGCAGTGGCATGATTATAGCTCACTGCAGCCTCAATCTCCTGGACTCAAGTGATCCCTCCTGCCTTGGCCTCCCAAGTAGATGGGACTACAGGTGCACACAATTGCACGTGGCTAATTTTTATCTTTTTTATAGAGACCGGGTGTCACTATGTTCCCAGGCTGCTCTCAAACTCCTGGGTTCCAGCGATCCTCCCACCTCAGGCTTCCGAAGTACTGGGATTAAGGGCATGAGCCACTGCACCTGGCCCTCATGCAATTTATACAATAGCAATCTTTAAGAGTGTCTGGTATATGGCCAGGCGTGGTGGCTCATGCCTGTAATCCCAGCACTTTGGGAGGCCGAGGTGGGCAGATCACCTGAGGTCAGCTGTTCGAGACCAGCCTGACCAACATGGTGAAACCCCATCTCTACTAAAAATACAAAATTAGCCGGGCGTGGTGGCACGCGCCTGTAATCCCAGGTACTTGGGAGGCTGAGGCAGGAAAATCACTTGAACCCAGGAGGAGGAGGTTGCAGTGAGCCAAGACTGTGACATTGCACTCCAGCCTGGGTGACAGAGCAAGACTCCGTCTCAAAAAAGAAAAAAAGTATTCACAGAGGCCAAGGGAAATACTCTGAACTTATATATTTTAAATAAAAAAGGTCTAATAAGGCTGATGCCAAAACAATAAATGTCCATAGTGTGAAGTGCATATTTATATTTTATTTTATTTTATTTATTTTTAAGACAGAGTCTCACTCTGTTGCCCAGGCTGGAGTGCAACGATGAGATCTCGGCTCACTGCCACCTCCGCCTCCCAGGTTCAAGTGATTCTCGTTCCTCAGCCTCCTGAGTAGCTAGGATTACAGGTGTGCGCCACCATGCCTGGCTAATTTTTGTATTTTTAGTAGAGATGGGGTTTTACCATGTTGCCCAGACTGGTCTCAAATTCCTGACCTCAAGTGATCTGCCCGCCTCAGCCTCCCAAAGTGCTGTGATTACAGGCGTGAGCCACCACACCCGGCCACATTTATACATTTTAATCACCAAAATGACACGCTGCAATATGCATGCACATATATTTAGTGTGTCATTTGGGAATCACAGAATGAGGACACTTTATACCAGCAAGAACTTTGTGCTTCAAAAGACACCATGTCACTGGCATTTTTTTTACTTTTTAAAAAATTTTCTTCACTGGCATCTTGAAGAATGCTAGAGATAGTATATGTTCCTGTTATCTATTGCTATGTAACAAACTATCCCAAAACCTAAGCATTTTGTTTCCAACATTGTTTCCTGGGTCAGGAAGTTGGGAAGACCTTGGCTGGTTGTTTTTCTTCTGATCTAGTGGGGGCAGCAGGGATGGAGGATCGGCTTCTAAGATGCCTTCTCCACTCACATGCTAGGTGCCTTAGTGCTGCCTGGCCTTCTGCTCCCTTTCCTTACATGGGGTCTCATCCTCCAGGGCTGCTTTATGTGGCTTGGCCTTTTCTTTTTCTTTCTTTTTTTTTTTTTGAGACGGAGTTTCGCTCTTGCTGCCCAGGCTGGAGTGCAATGGCGCGATCTCGGCTCACCGCAACCTCCGCCTCCTGGGTTCAGGCAATTCTCCTGCCTCAGCCTCCTGAGTAGCTGGGATTACAGGCACGCACCACCATGCCCAGCTAATCTTTTGTATTTTTAGTAGAGACGGGGTTTCACCATGTTGACCAGGATGGTCTCGATCTCTTGACCTCGTGATCCACCCGCCTCGGCCTCCCAAAGTGCTGGGATTACAGGCTTGAGCCACCGCGCCCGGCCGTGGCTTGGCCTTTTCACAGCGTGGTGCTTTTGGGGTAGGTGACTGCTTACGTAGTGACTGGCCTGATCAGTGGTTCCAAGAGACAGGAACTGGAAGTTGCCAGTTTCTTAGGACCTGGGCCCTGAAACTGGCACTGGGACCAGCTTCCTGAGGGTGGTCGTGCAGTTGCTGTGCTTACCCTGATGCTCTGCTTGTGCTAACTTGAGTCTTGCTGTGTTGCCCAGACTGAAGTGCAATGGCATGATCTTGGCTCACTGCAACCTCCGCCTCCTGGGTTCAAGCAATTCTCCAGCCTCAGCCTCCTGAGTAGCTGGGATTACAGGCACACCCCCCCACACCCAGCTAATTTTTTTGTATTTTTAGTAGAGATGGGATTTCACCATGTTGGCCAGGCTGGTCTCAAACTCCTGACCTCAAGTAATCCACCCACCTCGGCCTCCCAAAGTGCTGGGATTACAGGCATGAGCCTCTGTTCCTGGCCTATCTTGAAATTCTGAATTTCTTTTCTTTTTTTTTTTTGAGGCAGAGTTTCGTTCTTGTTGCCCAGGCTGGAGTGCAATGGCAAAAATCTCAGCTCCCTGCAACCTCCACCTCCCGGGTTCAACCGATTCTGCTGCCTCAGCCTTCTGAGTAGCTGGGATTACAGGCGCTCACCACCACACCCAGCTAATTTTTGTATTTTAAGTACAGATGGGTTTTCACCATGTTGGCAAGGCTGGTCTCGAACTCCTGACATCAAGTGATTCTCCCGCCATGGCCTCCCAAAGTGCTGGGATTACAGGCGTGAGCCACCACACCCGGCCTAACTTGAAATTCTTAATTTCTTGAAAGGGGTCTCACATTTTCAGTGTGGGCTCCACAAATTATGTAGGTGGTCCTACACAGACTAGGTTATCTCTTTTCCTGCGTTTTACTGGTCTAAGCAGTTTCAAAACCCACCCAGATTCAAGGGAAAGGGAGATAGAGGCCACCTCTCAATGGGAAGAGTATCAAAGGACTTGTGGTCATCTTTAATCTGTCACAGCATAGTATGGGATAGGGGAAAGAGCACTGGAATCAAGAAATCTGAGGCTTAGTCCCAGTTTAGCTACAACTAGCCTGCCACTGACAAGCCATGGCAGCTTTGGGGACCTCAGCTTTTTTACATTTGAAATGAGAAAGCTGGACTTGATCACTAAGCTCTAAAATCATGAACCTATAATGCCACATTTGTAACTGTCTAATGTACGTCTGACATAGTGTTCATTGTTCATTCGAAAACCTGTTTCCAGGCCGGGCACGGTGGCTAAACCCTGTAATCCCAGGACTTTGGGAGATTGAGGCAGATGGATAGCTTGAGGTCAGGAGTTGGAGACCAGCCTGGCCAACATGGTGAAACTCCATCTCTACTAAAATTACAAAACTTGGGCATGGTGGCAGGCGCCTATAATCCCAGCTACTTGGGAGGCTGAGGCAGGGGAATCACTTGAACCCAGGAAGTAGAGGTTGCAGTTAGCCGAGATCATGCTACTGCACTCCAGCCTGGGTGACAGTAAGACTCTGTCTCCGAAAAAAAAAAAAAAAAAAAAGGAAAGGAAAAAGAAAAATTGTTTCCACAGGGCTCCCCAAACGAAGAAGGACATGGGAACGGAAGGCAAATGAATACAAAAAAATGCAACTATTAGTTTAATCAGAAAGCCAGCGGATCTAAATTCAAGGTCAGCTGCTTCCAACGCCCACTTGTTCTTTCTACGAACACCCGTTTCAGACTATGAGGCAGATACACGGTGTTGGGTACTGGGTGCTGGGCGCTGGGTTGCAGCAGTGAACCACATCCGTAGGCCCGTGTCTTCTTGGGCTCCCAGCCTCATGGAGGCAGATGACATTGCAGACACTTATAGCTCCTAGTGCGGAGTGCCGTGGCAAGGAAGGCACTAGAGTTTTGGGAACCTGTCCAGAACATGGGACGGGCTGAGGAAGAGCAAGTTGATCCCTGAAGGCCCAAGAGGAGTTAGGTTTTGTGGCTGAGGCTGCCTAGTGGAGCGTTCATGTCCTATGCAGACGAAACACTGTGAAAAGACCCAATCAAGAGAGAACTGGGAGACTCAGGAACTGAAAGTTACTGCACGGCACGAGTGTAGAAAGGGGATGTATTCAGGGGTGAGGGAAGAGGATGCCAAGGATGCAAACAGGAAGTAGAGGCTGGAGAGGTAAGCAGGCGCCAGATCACGAGGAGCCTCTAAGTCTTGAGAGAGAGTTTCAATTCTATCCTGAGGCCAAGAGAAAGATTAGAGTTCAAAAGTAGACAGTAGCCTATCAGGTTTGGGTTTAAGAACTCATCGATGTTAGTAGGCTGGGCAAGGTGGCTCATGCCTGTAATCCCAGCACTTTGGGAGGCTGAGGTGGCCAGATCACTTGAGCCCAGGAGTTCAAGACCAGCCTGGCCAACATAGTGTAACCACATCTCTGCTAAAAACACAAAAATTAGCCTGGTGCAGCTGTAATCCCAGCTACTTGGGAGGCTGAGGCAAGAGAATTGCTTGAACCTGGGAGGCTGAGATTGTGCCACTGCACTCCAGCCTGCGTGACAGAACAAGACTCCGTCTCAAAAAAAAAAAAAAAAAAAAAATGTGTATGTTGGAACTTAATCCCCAAGGTGATGGTATTAAGAGGAGGGATCTTGCTGGGCGCGGTGGCTCACGCCTGTAATGCCAGCATTTTGGGAGGCTGAGGTGGGTGGATCACCTGTTTTCGGGAGTTCGAGACCAGCCTGGACAACATGGTTAAAACTTGTCTCTACTAAAAATACAAAAATCAGCTGGGCACGGCGGCGGGCACCTGTAATCGCAGCTACTTGGGAGGCTGAGGCAGGGGAATTGTATGAACCCAGGAGGTGGAGGTTGCAGTGAGCCAAGATCACACCATTGCACTCCAGCCTGGGCAACAAAAGTGAAACTCCATCTCAAAAAAAAAAAAGGAGGGATCTATGGGGATGTGATTAAGTCATGAGGCTCTGCCCTCATTAATGGGATTAATGCCCTTATAAAAGAGACTTGAGAGAGCTGCCTGGCCCTTCCATCTCTCCCGCCATGTGAGGACACAAAGGTGCCATAAATGACCGAACCTGCATTGATCTGGGACTTCCCCACCCACAGAACCGTGAGCAACAAATTTCTGTTCTTTATAAATCACTCAGTCTCAGGTATTTTGTTATAGCAGCAAGAATGGACTAAGACAGGAGGTCATCATAGGGGACTCCCTTTTTTTTTTTTTTTTTTTTTTTTTTTTTTTTTTTTTGGCTCACTGCAACCTTCACCTCCCAGGTTCAAGCAATTCTCCTACCTCAGCCTCCAGAGTAGCTGGGATGGGGCTACTCAAGGCCTTGGGGGCCCACCCCTTGCACCAGTGTGTCCAGGATGGTGTGACATGGAGTCAAAGGAAATCATTTTGGAACTTTAAGATTCCAAGGCCAAGGCAGGAGGGTTACTGGAGCAGGAGTTTGAGAGCAGCCTGGGCAACATAGTGAAACCTCATCTCTACAAAAAAATTAGAAAATTAGGGGCCGGGCGCGGTGGCTCAAGCCTGTAATCCCAGCACTTTGGGAGGCCGAGGCGGGTGGATCACGAGGTCGAGAGATCGAGACCATCCTGGTCAACATGGTGAAACCCCGTCTCTACTAAAAGTGCAAAAAATTAGCTGGGCATGGTGGCACGTGCCTGTAATCCCAGCTACTCAGGAGGCTGAGGCAGGAGAATTGCCTGAGCCCAGGAGGCGGAGGTTGCGGTGAGCCGAGATCGCGCCATTGCACTCCAGCCTGGGTAACAAGGGCGAAACTCCGTCACAAAAAAAAAAAAAAAAAAAAAAAAAATCTAACATATCTAATATTTGATGAGTACTTATTAAGTTGCTGCTTTCACTTCTGTGCGTGAGAACAAGGTAAGTTCGCTTGTTACAATTATGTCTGTCTTAGTCCATTTTTGTGTTGCTATAAAAAATACTTATAGGCCAGGCGTGGTGGCTCACGCCTATAATCCCAGCACTTCAGGAGGCTGAGGTGGGCGGATCACAAGGTCAGGAGTTTGAGACCAGCCTGGCCAATGTGGTGAAACCCTGTCTCTACTAAAAATACAAAAATTAGCCTGCGTGGTGAGATCATGGCTCACTGCAGCCTCAACCTCCTAGGCTCAAACAATCTTCCCACCTCACCTCCTGAGTAGGTGAGACTACAGGCTTGCACCACCATGCCAGGCTAATTTTCTTTTTTTGGAGACGGCCTTTCGCTCTTGTTACCCAGGCTGGAGTGCAATGGCGCGATCTCGGCTCACCGCAACCTCCGCCTCCTGGGTTCAAGCAATTCTCCTGCCTCAGCCTCCTGAGTAGCTGGGATGACAGGCACACACCACCATGCCCAGCTAATTTTTTGTATTTTTAGTAGATACGGGGTTTCACCTTGTTGACCAGGATGGTCTCGATCTCTTGACCTTGTGATCCACCCGCCTCGGCCTCCCAAAGCGCTGGGATTACAGGCTTGAGCCACCGCGCCCGGCCCCTAATTTTCTAATTTTTTTTGTAGAGATGAGGTTTCACTATGTTGCCCAGGCTGCTCTCAAACTCCTGCTCCAGTAACCCTCCTGCCTTGGCCTTGGAATCTTAAAAGTTCCAAAATGATTTCCTTTGACTCCATGTCACACCATCCTGGACACACTGGTGCAAGGGGTGGGCCCCCAAGGCCTTGAGTAGCCCCATCCCTATGGCTATGCTGGAAGCAGCCCACGTGGCTACTCTCATAGATTGGAATTCAGTGTTTGTGGCTTTTCCAGGCTGAGGATGCATGCTGCTGGTGGCTGCACTATTCTGTGGTCTTGAGGGTGGTGGTTCTGCTTCCACAGCTCAACTACCCCCTGGTAGGGATTTTTGCAGGTGCCCCACCCCTGCAGCAGACTTCTGCCTGGGCATCTAGGCTTTCCCATACATCCTCTGAAATCTACATGGAAGTTGCCAAGCTTCCAATCACTCATATTCTGCAAGTCTGCAGAATTAACACCATGTGGAAGCCCCAAGGCTTATGGCTTTGGGGCAGCAGCAGCCACAGCAATACCTGAGGCCCTTTGAGACTAAGCTGGAGCTAGAGCAGCAGGAATGCAGATCAGTGGTACCCCAGGCCTGGCACACTCTTTCCTTACCTTCCACCTCCTCCAGAAAAAAAAAAAAAACCATTCTGTCCTCCTAGGCCTGTGACCTTAGTGATTTTTTTTTGTTTTGAGATGGAGTCTCACACTGTCACCCAGGCTGTAGTGCAGTGGTGCAATCTCAGCTCACTGCAATCTTCACCTCCTGGGTTCAATCAATTCTCCTGCCTCAGCCTCCCAAGTAGCTGGGACTAGAGGCGTGTACCACCATGCCAGCTAATATTTGCATTTTTAGTAGAGATGGGGTTTCACCATGTTGGCCAGGCTGGTCTTGAACTTCTGACCTCAGATGATCTGCTACCTCAGCCTCCCAAAGTGCTGGGATTACAGACCTGAGCCACTGTGCTGGCCTGCCCTTAGTGATTTCTAAAATGCTTTCAGGGTCTTTTCACATCCTCTTGACTATTAGCACCTGGATCCCTTTTAGCTATGCTAATTACTTCAAGTGGTTGTTATGTCAAATATAAAAATATATAGCTTGTGAGGAACATCAGCCGAGGAGCCAACATCTCCTTTGAGGAACAGTCACTCCTCTGGCACAGATGGAAAATAACTTGCAATAAATGCAAATATATTTATTTATTTATTTATTTATTTTTGAGACAGTCTCGCTCTGTCACCTAGGCTGGAGTGCAGTGGCACAATCTCGACTCAATGCAACCTCCACCTCCCGGGTTCAAGCGATTCCCCTGCCTCAGCCTCCTGAGTGCTGAGACTACAGGCCCGCGCCACCATGCCTGTCTAATTTTTTATATTTTAGTAGAGACGGGGTTTCACCATGTTGGCCAGGATGGTCAGCCTTCGAGACTCTTGGTGTTCTGGACCCCCTTCCGCTGCTCCAGCCTTGCCATTGACCACTCCCCAGCTTCCACACTCCTGCCAAACAGGCTGCCTTTATAGTGCCTGGTATTTGCCACACTCACCAGCCAACTCTCACTCACCCCTCAAACCTCAGATCAGGCACCAACCACCTTGAAAGCCTTTTCTGTTCCTCTCGACCTGGATCAGGCCCTGCCCCCACCCCGCACCCTCCCCCACCAGAGATCCCTTAGCAGCCCCTCCCCCGATCCATCACAGCCCTGCTTCTGTCTCCTTCTTGCTCAGCTCCTCTGCTAGAATGAGGTCTTGCATCATCTACTTAACTCCACTTTGCTCTCCTGGAAAGGTTTCTCCTCCGGGAATTTGCTCTTTCTCTTGGGGTAAGCATACCAGTCTTGCCTCGAAAAGCATACCAGAAATGCCAACGGCTTGATGTGAGGCACAGCGAGTTTTCAGTATGGGAGTTTGTCCCCTGCAGCCAAACCTCAATTTTACATGGAGGAGGTAGGCTAGACGGTATCACATGATGAGAAAAATCTGTGGGGAAGAATAGCTGACTACAGGAAAACTACGGAAAGCCTCTTTCAAATCTTACAGCTGACTTGGTTTTCATTTTGGAAAGAGTAGGGTGAATGCTTGTTTCAGGGCCCCAGATCTGCTAACATGATGCTTAGATTCAAACTTTTCCTATAAAAAGGAGACTACTGTTTTTGTTTTTGTTTTTTGAGATGGAGTCTCGCTCTGTTGCCAGGCTGGAGTACAGTGGCGTGATCTCGGCTCACTGCAACCTCCGCCTCCCGGGTTCAAGAGATTCTCCTACCTCAGCCTCCCGAGTAGCTGGGACTACAGGTGCCCACTACCATGCCCAGCTAATTTTTTTGTATTTTTAGTAGAGACGGGGTTTCACCATATTGGCCAGTATGGTCTCGATCTCTTGACCTCGTGATCTGCCCGCCTCAGCCTCCCAAAGTGCTGAGATTATAGGCGTGAGCCACCGCGCCTGGCCGGACTACTGTTATAAGTGTTTTTTTTTTTTGTTTTTTTTTTTAATAAGTGTCCTTTGAATCCTCAGCACATGCCATCTTCTCTCCAAGCCAGGAGCCTGCAGACACAGCCATGTGGCAGGAAGGCCCTGCCCTGACAGCCTTCACCAAGCCCAACCCACCTTGGCAGCTGTCAAGGGAGAGGCTGTGGAACAGAAACCACAGTCCTGCATCAGTTGGCCTGTTTGCATCTATAAAATGGACACAGGGGTGGAGGGGGGTTAGTGCCAGTTGCCAATGCCAATTGCCAGAATCTAGGAACTGTTAGCCCTCCCTCCTTCAATTACTAAAGAAAAGTTCATTTAGAAAAGACAAAGGAAGGCCGGGCGCCGTGGCTCAAGCCTGTAATCCCAGCACTTTGGGAGGCCAAGGCGGGTGGATCACGAGGTCGAGAGATCGAGACCATCCTGGTCAACATGGTGAAACTGGTCTCTACTAAAAATACAAAAAACTAGCTGGGCGTGGTGGCGCGTGCCTGTAATCCCAGCTACTCAGGAGGCTGAGGCAGGAGAATTGCCTGAACCCAGGAGGCGGAGGTTGCGGTGAGCCGAGATCGCGCCATTGCACTCCAGCCTGGGTAACAAGAGCAAAACTCCGTCTCAAAAAAAAAAAAAAAAAAAGACAAAGGAAGGCCGGGTGCGGTGGCTCATACCTATAATCCCAGCACTTTGGGAGGCCGAAGTGGGCAGATCACCTGAGGTCAGGAGTTCGAGACCAGCCTGGCCAACATGGTGAAACTCCGTTTCTACCAAAAATGCAAAAATTAGCTGGGCGTGGTAGCACATGCCTATAATCCCATCTACTCAGGAGGCTGAGGCAGAGGGAATCACTTGAACCTGGGAGGCAGAGGTTGCAGTGAGCTGAGATCACACCATTGCACTCCACCCTGGGCAACAGAGCGAGACTCTGTCTCAAAAAAAAAAAAAAAAAAAAAGACAAAGGAAATGCTCTATTACACTGTAAATACGTTTAACGTGTAGTTCCTGGAGACATGGGACAGGCTGAAAACAGCAAGAGGGTTTGGATCATTTCATGGTTGAGAAGACCCTCATGGGTTATTAAAGGAAGGCAGTGTGGGCCAGGAACAGAGTCTCATGTCTGTAATCCCAGCACTTTGGGAGGCCGAAGTGGGAAGATGACTTGAACCCAGGAGTTCGAGGCCAGCCTAGGCAACATAGAGACCCTGTCTGTACAGACACACACAAAAAAATAGCTGGGCATAGTAACATGTGCCTGTAGTCCCAGCTACTTGGGAGGCTGAGGTAGGAGGATCACTCACTGGAGCCCAGGTGTTTGAGGATGCAGTGAGCTGTGATCATGCTACTGCACTCCAGCCTGGATTAAGAGGGAGACCCCATCTCCTTTTTTTTTTTTTTTTAAAGATGGGGTTTCACCATGTTGGTCAGGCTGGTCTTGAACTCCCGACCTCAGGTGATCCGCCCACCTTGGCCTCCAAAGTGCTTGGATTACAGGCGTGAGCCACTACGCCCGGCTTAGACCCCATCTCAAAAATAAAAAATAAAGGGAGGTAGGAAAGTTTTGAGCACAGAGGCAAACAGGCCCACCAGGCAGAGATGGAAACCTGGATGGATGGGCTCAGGGTGGCGTTTCTGGTTAGTGGTGACTGTTTCTCTCTGGTGTTCACGGACTGGGATGAGAGGGCTAGGGAAGATGACGGTCCATTGCAAGGGCTACCCAAGCCTCCAGGGATACAGTGCTGTTTTTAGAATGCACTGTTCTGTAAGGCAGCATCGGTCTGTAGCCAGCAACTGCTTTTCTGGCCTTTCAGGCTGAGTCAAGCCTCCTGTAGTCTATTAAATTCATGCCATTTCTGAAAGGGAGCAATTTTACAAGCTACAATTTATGCATTAAACTTAACTTTTTAAAAAGAATTTTACCATATATATATATATATATTGGGATAGGGTCTCATTCTAGCCCACGCTGGAGTACAGTGGAATGCTTTATAGCTCACTGCAGCCTCTAACTCCCTGGCTCAAGTGATCCTCCCACCCCAGCCTCCCTAGTAGCTGGGACTACAGACCTGCATCACTAGACCTGGCTAATTTTTGTGTATATTTGTAGAGATGGGGTCTTCTATATTGCCCAGGCTGTTCTAGAATTCCTGGGCTCAAGGGATCCTCCCACCTCGACCTCCCAAAGTGATGAAATTACAAGCATGAGCCTCCTCACCAGGCCTCAACTTAATTTTTTAAATACTGCTGAGTGGGCTTGGTGGCTCATGTCTGTAATCCCAGCACTTTGGGAGGCTGAAGCAGGTGGATCACCTGAGGTTAGGAATTCAAGACCAACCTGGCCAACATGGCGAAACCCCGTCTCTACTACAAATACAAAAATTAGCCAGGTGTGATGGTGCATGCCCATAATCCCAGCTACTTGGGAGGCTGAGGCAGGAGAATCCCTTGAACCCAGGAGGCAGAGGTTGCAGTGAGCCGAGATCGCGCCACTGCACTCCAGCCTGGGTGACAGAGTGAGACTCCATCTCAAATAAATAAATAAATAAATGCTGCTGAAGAAAGCCCTATCTTGGGGGGGGGGAAGTGCCCATGGGTGTGTCTCATTAGAGGCCACAAATCAAGGTAAATTACATGACTCACCATGGAAATATCAGAAATGTAAATTTGGAAACTCACCTTTTACTTCCTCCCCCCAGGCCCCTATATGACAACTCTTCGAGGATGAGGCTGGTGCCTGAGGCCAGACCATCGAAGAGCTCATGTGAATTGTGTGGTAAATTGTGTGTTTATCTTCAGAACCAAGGTGGAAGCAGCTTCTTCCAAGACGGCTCCGGCCATTTGGGCCATTTGTTCTGACAAGGAGCCCCCCCCCCCATCCTGCAGATCACCGCCCTGGTGATCTACCTGGGTTGGTGACCTCTACCCTGCAAACATACGCAGCTTCTTCCTCTGTGGTTAATAAGGGAGTTGGGGAAGGCACGGAAAGGACAGCTTTGTCGTGTGAAAGGAAAACATATTCCACTTTAATATACATAAGAAATCACCTGTGATACATGCGAAAAGGTACCAGTAAGGCCTGGTCGTCTCAGGAGAGGGTTGTCAGAGACTGACTCTACACGCACCCCAAGACCCATTATTAATGGCCGAGACAGGCCGGCAGAGTTAGGCGTTTTCTCTGCATTGGTGGTTTACAATCTTAACTCATTCTTCCAGCAAATGTTTCCTAAGAAAGCCAGCGGTTCTGCCTGCCCACTCTCCCAAGCAGGACCACGCTTCCTGCTCCCAGCTCCTTAGTCACGTAACTTTGGAACTCGGAGCCAGGCCGGCTTGGTCCTTCGCTCTCTCTTGGTGAGGAAGGTACCCAAGTCCCCGGGTCCTCTAGGCCGGTGGTTACCGGAGACCTGGGACAAGTACCTGAGTTGGACCCCGACGCGGTCTGTTCCTTGCAGGCCCAAGCAGCGTCCAAGGCGCCGCTCCTTCAGTGGAACCCGGGACAACCCAGGACCGAGGGAGGCATCGCCACAGCGTCGCGGCCCCTTCTAGCTCTCCAGTCTCTGTCCCGGTCAACGGTCCTTGAATGAGGGGAACAGATGGCGGAAAAGGCCATGCATTAGCGCCACCCGGCTGCCCGCGGCGTCCTTCTCCTTGGTCCGCGGCGTCGCCGCTCTCCTGCTTGTCTCCACCACCGTCGCGCCCACTGCGCTCGCGGTGCATCTCGTACTCCACGCCGCGCTGCCGCTGCTGTTGTTGTTGAGGTTTCGCCCGCTGCCGCGCTCCAGCTCCCATTCCTCGGCTCCCGACAGCTCCCGCAAAGTCCAGGGAGCGTCGGGTCGCAGGTAGTGGCAGGCCCGGTGGCCGCTGTGGTCGCGGCGCGTAGCGTCAGCGCCCAGGGCGCCCACCAGCACCTTGATGACCATGTCGTGGCCCTGCAGGGCCGCCAAGTGGAGGGGCGTGAGGCCGCCGCTGCCTGGGGCGCTCACGTCGAGCCGCAGCCCCCGGCTTAGGGCGAAGTCGTGAACCAGAATGAGCTCCTCGTGGCGCCCGTGCTTGGCCAGCCAGTGCAGAACCGAGTAGCCGGTGATCGGGTCGCCCCTCAGCAGCAGCTCCGGCTCAGCCTCCAGCAGCTCCCGCAGCACCTCATAGCGGCCCTCGGCGGCCGCCAGAATCCACGCGTGCTCCCGCGGCTCCAGGCACAGCCTGCTGCTCCCCTGCCCGCTCGGCGCGCCCGGCCCGCCCAGTTCCTCGGCGCGCTCCTCCGACAGCCACCCCGCAGGAGCCGCCCGCTGCAGCCCCAGCAGCTCCCGCAGCGCTCCCCGCCGGCGCCCCGAGCCCAATCCAGAGTGCACCAGCGTGCCTAGGAAGCGGGGCTCCCGGGAGGCGGCGGCTGTGGCGCTGCCCCAGTACCTGCCCAGGCTACCGGTGTCCGCTCCCGAGAGGCGGGGCTGCAGGGCGCACCGCAGGCTCCGCGCGGTCGGCGCAAGAGAGGCCGTGGGTGCCTGGTTCGCGGCCCCTCCGGGCTGGGCCATGGTCTTGCAGCTGCAGCCGCGGCAGCCACAGTGTCCAGCGTTCGCTGCCCTTCCCGGGCCCCAAACGGAGAGGAACTGGCGCTGGCGTTGGGGAAGGAAGCGGCTTGAGCAATTGGGTTCAGAGGGAGGGAGCAAAGGAGAGGACGAGGAGGAGGAGGAGAAGGAGGAGGAGGGAGGGAGCTAGGGGAGGGCCCCAGCGCAGGCCTTGGGGGGCGTGGAGGGGTGTGAGCTCCAGCCAAGCCTCCAGGGCCAGCCCAGCTTCAGCGCCCGCCCGGAGTACCGCCGCCTCCGCAACTACCCCGGGTCTCGGGCGGCCCCACCCCAAACGGCCAGGTGAGCTCGGCAGCCCCGCCTCCAGCACCGAGGGGCGGGCGCGGGGACCAGCTGGGAGCTGGCCTGCGGCCCTCGAGGCCCTGGTTCTCAGCATCCCAGCAGCTGCTAGGGTGAAGAGGCTCGATGGCGCCCCTCTGCAGCGGGCCGAGCTCAGCTTCCAGCCGCGGCCTCCCAAAGCGTGGTGCTGGAACTCGGAGGCTCTGGCTCCCCGCCCCCTTCTTTCGCCCTTCCCTCTTATCTCTTCAGGAGTCTCCCTGCACTTTGTCCCCGAGTCGCCTTTGTCCCGCGCCTAGCATTCACGCAGGCAGCTCGGCTGCCCCATGTGACTGGCTCGTCTGCCTGCCTTGCCCTTTGTGTGGCCTTGACCCTCCCCGTAGCGCCCAGGGCTGCCCAGGATTCCAGCAGAGAAGCCAAAGACCAGGGTTCAGGCTGAAGCTCTTCCTAGGAACTGCACCGCCCTCTCTGTTCTGCTCTCAACCCCCTTCCCTTCCGTCAGTTTTCCCTAGTTGGCTTGGAGAAGCAGCTACAGGTGAATCTGAGCCGGCACCGCTGGAGCGCCCTGTTCTCTCTCTCTCTTTTTAAAAATATTTTATTGCGTTTTAGATTTTGGGGTACATGTGAAGAACATGCGGGATTGTTGCATACGTACATACGTGGTTTGCTGCCTTCCTCCCCATCACCTATATCTGGCATTTCTCCCCATGTTATCCCTCCCCAACTCCCCACTTCCCGCTGTCACTCCTCTAGTCCCCCCCCCGCCACAGATCCCAGTGTGTGATGTTCCCCTCCCTGTGTCCATGTGTTCTCATTGTTCAAGGCCCGCCTATGAGTGAGAGAACATGTGGTGTTTGATTTTCTGTTCTTGTGTCAGTTTGCTGAGAATGATGGTTTCCAGGTTCATTCATGTCCCTTCAAAGGACACGAACTCATAGTTTTTTATGGCTGCATAGTATTCCATGGTGTATATGTGCCACATTTTCCCTGTCCAGTCTATTATCAATGGGCATTAGGGTTGTTCCAAGTCTTGGATGCATCTCTTCTGTCTCTCCAGATCCCTGCTTCCTGCAAATTCAAAGTTTAGGGGCTTTTTAAAAAAGGATATTTAGCTGGGCGCGGTGGCTTACGCCTGTAATCTCAGCACTTTAGGATTCCGAGGCGGGTGGATCACAAGGTCAGGAGTTCGAGACCAGCCTGACCAACAAGGTGAAACCCCATTTCTACTAAAAACACACACAAAAATAGCTGGGCATGGTGACGCCCCTGCACTCCAGCCTGGGCGACAGAGTGAGACTCTGTCTCAAAAAAAAAATAATAATAAAAAATAATAAGACACTTTTTCTTTTTTGCTCCTAACAGGAGTGTACTCTTCGCTCTTCCCTTCTCTTTGTAAAGGGTAGTTCTTGGCTCCACACCCCCACCATGTTAAGGCATTCAGTCAGTGAGCACCAGGGAGCCACAGAAGATTCTTGAGCTAGGGAGAGACACAGCCATGATGGAGATTGTGTTACAAAGGTGGTTTGGGAGATTCGGAGGCAGGAAGTCAGAAGACTGTTGCAGCAGTCTAGGCCAAGGGGGATGGAGGCTCAGGCAACTCAGCCCACTCCCCCAGGGCCACCTGTGCAGCAGTGACAGAAGGTGTCGGAAGCTTTTCTTCCTTGGCCCTCACGTGTTTGGACAAGCCCTAAATAGCTTGAGCTTTCCTTCAGGACAGCTTATGCATTTGTAATTTGGTTTTTGAACATTTACTATGTGCCAGGCACTGCGCTCGTTGCATTATATACGTTAACTCTTTTCATCCTTCCAGTGACCTCAGGTGCTAGGAATCATTTCTGTCCCCAGTTTGCAGAGAGGTTAGGCTACTTGCTCAAGGTCACCCAGCAGGAAGTGGCAGAGCAGGTCTGTGCGACACCATAGCCTTTGTTCTGGCACACAGGAACTGGCATTCAAGCCTGACTTATCAACTGCAAATCACATACAAGCCCCAAATTCCAGCCAAACGGATAGACTTGTAACCTGAGCGTATCTATAATTTACACTCCTCTGCCTGGAACAGCTTCTATGTAGTGAAGTCCTTTTCTTTCAGGGTTGCACTTAGTTTCCACCTCCAGCAAGTCTCCTCTGATGACCCCAGCCCAAAGTCATCCCTTTCTTTCCCCAACCTGTGTTTCTGCTACTTCTTTGTCACCCAGGATAGACTGCCTGTGCGACATCTCTCTCCCCTTCCTCTCACACGCCAATTACACTATAAACTCTTGAACATCTATGTCACACTATCCTTGCGCACATAGTAGTTACCCAAGAAATATTTCTTACCCTGTTCTGGTTTGGCAGCCTGGGAAAACGTGATTGTGTGTATATTGGGGGCAGGGGACGAGTATTCACAGCCAGCTCCTCCATGCCTGTTCCCACATCCCCGCCCCAGACTCCAATCTACAGGACACCAAAAGCAACTCATAGATTGGGTCAACTCATTTTTTTTTTTTAAACGGGATTTTTCTTCACTGAGTTGACTGGTCTCACAGACAAGCCCTAGGCCCTAAATGGGCCCCAAGCTTTCAGGGTTTCATTTTCAAAATGAATCCTGACTGACAAGAAGCTACTTCCGTTGCTCTGGAGACTCCCCTCCGCAACCCCAAATCTGTAAACACCAAACCACATGCATGCACTCACACTTCCAGAATATGCAAACAGCTGCAGCAGTACTTTTTTTTTTGAAGTCAAAATGCCAGCATGGAGAACGAAGGGTGGAAGAATGCTTGGACTATTAATTTTCCTCACCACTAAGCAGGCAACTCTCTTCCCTATCAGCATGAATAATATCTGTGTTTCCAGTTCAAAGATTGCAAAGGCAGCTGCCTGACCAGTGCCACAGACCCATGATACATGTGCCCTTACTTAATTCTTCGGCTAGAGACCAAAGCCACGGTGCCTCCCTAGCAACTTGTTTCATCTTTAATTAGCAAGAGCTTTCACCAGCTGCACACACCACTCCCAGAACCACAACACCCATCTCTGTTTTCAGTAGAGAGGGTCTCTGGAATTTGATACCAGGGAATAGGGTAGAGGGAGTGGAAAGCAGAAGGGATAGTACCTACTCACCTAAAATTAATATGCCAGTTATCTGAAACATCTGCTAACCCTCCAAGGGAGTGGGGCAAAAAACCCTCAAGCCCCGGGCAATGACTTCCCAAGGAGCTGGAGGCACAGTGGACATTTGCATTGTAAATTGTAACAATACCTGGTGTCTTTTCCAAATAGCAGCCTCCCTAATAAATTTACGGGTTTATTTACTAGATCTTGGACTATTAGAACTAGAAGAGATCTTAATGTTTCACTGGCCTTTATTTTCCAGATGACGTTTAACTAACTCAGGGAGCACGGCAGAAGGCAGAGCATCAGATAAGCTGATGTGTTACGCGTACGTTGAAAATCTGTCTTAGCTGGGCGCAGTGGCTCACGCCTGTAATCCCAGCACTTTGGGAGGCTGAGGCGGGCAGATCACCTGAGATCGGGAGTTTGAGACCAGCTTGACCAACATGGAGAAACTGCATATCTACTGAAAATACAAAAATAGCTAGGCGTGCTGGCGCACGCCTGTAATCCCAGCTTTTCGGGAGGCTGAGGCAGGAGAATCGCTGGAATCCTGGAGGCGGAGGTTGCGGTGAGCCAAGATCGTGCTATCGCATTCCAGCCTGGGCCGAAAGGGAGAAAATCCATCTCCAAAAAAAAAAAAAAAGAGAAAATAAAATTTATCTTGATGAAGAGAGAGCAGCTCAGAAATCTTAGGGGAAGTCAGCGGGAAATCATAGTTGATCTGGAAAAATTTAATTTACACACAACTTCTCAGGAATATGCCCCTTGGGTGAAGCCAAAGGCTCCTGTATTCTTGGGCTCTCAGTGGAGTTTGCCGTGGGGGCTTATGGATTCACAGAAATCCATGAGCGCAAAACAGTTGAGAGGCAGATGTGTGGAATATGGGAAGTAAAGTTCCGCAGGTGTCCCTAACCCTCAGTCATGGAGGGAATGGGGAACAACATTCTTTTTTTTTTTTTTTTTTTTTTGACAGAGTCTCCATCTGTTGCCTCTGCTGGAGTGCAGTGTGATGTGATTTCGGCTCACTGCAACCTGCCTCCCAGGTTCAAGCAATTCTCATGCCTCAGCCTCCCAAGTAGCTGGGGTTACAGATGTGCACCAGCATGTCCAGCTAATTTTTTTTTTCTCTCCCCTCCCCTCCAATTTTGTATTTTTAGTAGAGATGGGGTTTTACCACGTTGGCCAGGCTGGTCTTGAACTCCTGGCCCCAAGTGATCCACCTACCTTGGCGCCTCCCAAAGTGCTGGGATTACAGGCGTGAGCCGCCACACCCGGCTGGAACATTCTTGAGGTTCCAGATATAGAATGTAAATTTCCTTTCCTCTGAAAACCTCTGCTGATATCATCATGATTCTCAATGAGAAAGCCATGAGAGAGAGAGAGAGCGTGCCTTTCTGTTCGTGTGTGAATACATGTGCAAGAATGGATGTTTGAGTGGTATGTATGTGTGCCAGACATCACTGTCTCTGGTTGTGTGTATCACCTATATGTCTGTGTGTGTGTGCACTCCAGACATCACTTTCCTCTTCCCAAGTGTCAGACCTTTACACGAGATCTCATTTTGAATCCCTTTTCCTTAGACTATGGAACAAGTCATATTTGGTAAACAATTTTAAAAAATTATTTCCCAGTAGTTTGGAAGTACCCCACCCCCCCCACCACAATCCTGCAGTAAGACCTGATGTATCCAACTAAAGAAAGAATTTATGATATTATTTTGAGAGCTTGGTGAGCTTGGAATAGTAGAAAGTGGTGAGACCAAGTTGACAAATGTGTGAACCGTGAGACCAGGGCTTCTACAAATGACTAAGGAGAAAGCGGGTAGGCAGGGAGCAGGAAGAAATCTGTAGGCCTGAGTGGAAGCAGGAAACCTGCCTAAAACTCAAGCTGGAACAGCTTAACTGGAGCCTGAGAGTCAGCATGGGCTCTGAAGTGTGACCAGAGAAAATTTCCATTACACATTTTATTGATACTGAGATTAAAAGAATGCCACATCCTGTAAAAAAGACTTAACGTATTACCGTATGGAGACACATGAGGGCGCTCTGACCAACTGGCAAGTGAGAAAAGCAGAAAGGCTATATCCGTTTCAACCTGTAGGCAGGCAAGGAAAGAGGAATAACAGGTCCTTTGCTTAAATTTATTTTTATTTTTATTTTTTTAGGACAGGGTCTTACTATGTTGCCAAGGCTGGTCTTGAACTCCTGGGCTCAAGCAATCCTCCCACCTCAGCCTCCCAAAGTGCTGGGATTACAGGCGTGAGCTACCGCGTCCAACAACAGGCTGTTTTGTTTGGTTTTGCTTTGTTGTGTTTTGAGACAGTCTCAGTCCGTCACCCAGGCTGGAGTGCAATGGCACAATCTGGCTCACTGCCACCTCTGCCTCACAGATTCGAGCGATTCTCGTGCCTCAGCCTCCCGAATAGCTGGGATTACAGGTGCCCACTACCACACCTGGCTAATTTTTGTATTTTTTGTAGAGATGGCATTGCTTTGTGTTGGCCAGGCTGGTCTTGAACTCCTGGCCTCAAGTGATCTACCCGCCTCGACCTCCCAAAGTGCTGGGGTTACAGGCGTGAGCTACCACGCCCAGCAGTAAGTCCTTTGTTGGTATGCATGAGGGCTTCTTCCCTGGGACAGATTGCTCATCCTTGGCCCTTAAGTAGTTGCAGGAAGGAAGGTAGTAGCCCCAAGGGTTAGAGGCTGGTATCATCTTAAAAAGAATGTGAACCATCAGGAGTGCGAAGGAGACCCATGAGCAGTACAAAGGGGTTCCTTCCTTCCTTTATCAGTTGGCTTCTCTCACATGTAAGGCTTGGAATCATAATCTCTTACAGTTTTCAGAGTGCTTTCATATTTTTAATTATCTCTTTGACCCAGACAGCAAGTTCGTGAGATATGTAGAGAAGACAGTATTTATATGCAATTCACACACAAGGCTGAAGGAGGTTAAGTGGCTTGCCCAGGGTCACATGGCTCAAAAATGGTAGAGCACAGTCTGTGCTCATGCCTCTGTCTCATGCTGCCTTACTTTACATTTGGGTACGACACATGGGGACAGCTCTTAATAAATTGTGCACTGAATAAATATTGTCCTTGGTGCTTTCAGTCATCCATTTCTGACATCTAGGCATCCTGTACCCCAGATCACCCAACGTAGCGCTCTCTAATAACAGTGACTACAGCTGCCTACTGGTCATTAGGCACTTAGGTGGCCGGTGACTTAGGTCCTGTGCCAAGCATTAAATATGCATTTTCATACATGAATGGTCACAGCAGAACTATTTACAATAGCCAAACGATGGAAACAATCCGGATATCCACCAATGGATGAATGGATAAACAAAACGTAGTGGCTGGGCGTGGTGGTTCGCACCTGTAATCCCAGCACTTTGGGAGGCTGAGGTGGGTGGATTACCTGAGGACAGGAGTTCCAGACCAGCCTGACCAATATGGTAAAACACCGTCTCTACTAAAAATACAAAACTTAGCCAGGTGTGTGTGCCTGTAGTCCCAGCTACTCAAGAGGCCAAGACAGGAGAATTGCTTGAACTGGGAGGCAGAGGTTGCAGTGAGCTGAGATCGTCTTACTGCATTCCAGCCTGGGTGACAGAGTGAGACTCTGTCTCAAAAACAACAATAAAACCCAAAAATAAAACAGGTGTGGTGGCGGGTGCCTGTAATCCCAGCTACTTGGGAGCCTGAGGCACAAGAATTGCTTGAACCCTGAAGGCAGAGGTTGCAGTGAGCTGAGATCACGCCACTGCCCTGCAGCCTGGGTGATAAATCCAGACTCAGTCTCAAAAAAAAAAAAAGGACCAAAATAACTGACACATTTCACAACATGGAGAAACGTGGAAAACATGCTACATGAAAGAAGCCGAACACAAAAGACTGTTCTGATTCCTATATGAGATGTCCAGACGAGGCAAATCCATACATACAAACAGAAAGTAGGTCAGTGGTTGTCAAGGCAGGTGTGAGGGAGAGGGAGAATGGAGAGTGATTGCTAATGGGTATGGGTTTCTTTGGGGGTGTTGAAAATATTCTGCAATTAGATAGTGGTGATGGTTGCCCAACCTGGTGAATATACTAAAAACCACTGAAGTCTACACTTCAAAATGGTGAATTATATGGTATGCGAATTATATCTCAACAAAGCTGTTGCCAAAAAGTGCATTATCTCCCTTAATCTTTACAACAACTCTAAGAGACTAATGAGAAACTGAGACCCAATGAAGTTAATTGACGACGTTCACACAGTTAGTAATTGGCAGGGAACCCATCCAGCTTCACCTGATTCCAAGGCTCATGTCTTTAACCATCATGTTACACTGCGTCTAATGCATCACTCATTTACATAGAGGATGTTTAAAAAGCCAACACTCATTGAGGGCTTAATACGTGCCAAACTATGCTAATCACATCACATTCACGATGCTTAGCATTATGGTGGATACTACTAAAGCAATGATCTCCAAACTTTTTTGTTTTTCTTTTTCTTTTCTTTTTTTTTTTTTTTTTGAGACGGAGTTTCACTCTTGTTACCCAGGCTGGAGTGCAATGGCGCGATCTCGGCTCACCGCAACCTCCGCCTCCTGGGTTCAGGCAATTCTCCTGCCTCAGCCTCCTGAGTAGCTGGGATTACAGGCACACGCCACCATGCCCAGCTAATTTTTTGTATTTTTAGTAGAGACGGGGTTTCACCATGTTGACCAGGATGGTCTTGATCTCTTGACCTCGTGATCCACCCGCCTCAGCCTCCCAAAGTGCTGGGATTACAGGCTTGAGCCACCGTGCCCGGCCTGTTTTTCTTTTGAGATAGGAATCTGGCTGTCACCCAGGCTGGAGTGCAGTGACACCATCATAGCTCACTGCAACTTCTAACTCCTGGGCTCAAGCCATCCTTCCATTTTAGCCTCCTGAGTAGCTGGATCTACAGGCATGTGCCACCATGCCTGGCTAATTATATTATTGTTATTATTATTATTATTATTGTTATTTATTTTTTGAGACAGAGTTTTGGTCTTGTCGCCCAGGCTGGAGTGCAGTGGTGCAATCTTGGCTTACTGCAACCTCTGCTCCCCAGGTTCAAGCGATTCTCTTGCGTCAGTCTCCCAAGTAGCTGGGATTACAGGTGCCTGCCACCACATCTGGCTAATTTTTTGTACTTTTAGTAGAGATGGGGTTTCGCCATGTTGGGCAGGCTGGTCTCAAATTCCTGAACTCAAGCAATCTGCCTACCTTGGCCTCCCAAAGTGCTGGGATTATAGGCGTGAGCCACTGCACCCAGTCCCAGATAATTTTTTAAACATTATTTTAGAGGGCCTGGTGCGGTGGCTCACACCTGTAATCCCAGCACTTTGGAAGGCCGAGGCAGGCGGATCATGAGATCAGGAGATCCAGACCATCCTGGCCAATATGGTGAAATCCTGTCTCTACTAAAAACACAAAAAATAGCTGGACGTGGTGGCATGTGCCTGTAATCCCAGCTACTCAGGAGGCTGAGGCAGGAGAATCACTTGAACCAGGGAGTCGGAGGTTGCAGTGAGCCGAGAACTGGGAAGTATCTGGGGCTACAGGTGTGTGTCACCAAGTCAGGCTAATTTTTGTATTTTTTGTAGAGATGAGTTTCACCATGTTGCCCAGGCTGGTCTTGAACTCCTGGGTTCAATCCATCTACCCGCCCTGCCTTGGCCTCCCAAAGTACTGGGATTACAGGGGTGAGCCACTGTGCTTACCCATTTAAAAAAACATCTGAGCCGGGCGCGGTGGCTCAAACCTGTAATCCCAGCACTTTGGGAAGCCGAGGCGGGTGGATCATGAGGTCAAGAGATCGAGACCATCCTGGTCAACGTGGTGAAACCCCGTCTCTACTAAAAATACAAAAAATTAGCTGGACATGGTGGCGCGTGCCTGTAGTCCCAGCTACTCAGGAGGCTGAGGCAGGAGAATTGCCTGAACCCAGGAGGCGGAGGTTGCGGTGAGCCGAGATCGTGCCATTGCACTCCAGCCTGGGTAACAAGAGCGACACTCTGTCTCAAAAAAAAAAAAAAAAAAAAAATCTAACATCATTGTTATTAGAAAGTACTGGGCGGGCGGTGTGGTGGCTCACACCTGTAATCTCAGTACTTTGAGAGGCCGAGGCAGGTGGATCACCAGAGGTCAGGAGTCCGAGACGAGCCTGGTCAACATAGTGAAGCACCACCTCTACTAAAAACACAAAAATTAGCTGGGTGTGGTGGCGCATGCCTGTGGTGCCAGCTACTGGGAAGGCTGAGGCATGAGGCTTACTTGAACCGGGGAGGCTGAGGTGCAGTGAGCCGAGATCTCACCACTGCACTTCAGCCTGGGTGACAGAGCAAGACTCCATCTCACAAAACAAAACAATAAAAGTGCTAGGCTGTTATGACCATTCTTGGGTTAACACTGTAGTGCAGCTCTTCGAAGGTGTGGATCTTAGTTTATTGCAGCACTCGGTTTTAGTGGATGTCACGTATAAGCAAGATGTCTCACAAAGATGCACAGCTCCAAATAGAGCTCCCTCTGTCACGCAGGCTGGAGTATAGTGGCAGCATTATAGCTCACTGTAGCCTCTTAACCCTGGGCTCAGGCGATCTTCCCACCTGAGCCTTGTGAGTAGCTGGGACCACAGGTGCATGCCACCACACCAGGCACCACTATACTACAGCCTGCATGACAGAGGGAGACCCCTATCTCAAAATAAATAAATAAAGTAATTCTTTGTGGATTTTATTATGGAAACAGCGTCTAGCAAATACAAAGCTGAAAATGCTTAAAAAGTTTTGTCCAACTGTACAGAAAACTTCCTATACTGTATCATTTACTCCCACTGTTAAAATCTTCAGCAATGTTTTCTAAGGTGCCTTCCAATGGTATTTACTGACAAAGAAACGCGTTTTAGTTTGTTACCACTTTGTTTCAAATGAACTATTTCGACCATGTGTACTAAGATAGGAAAAACAACTGCTTCCCTCAAGGGGATCTGTGTTTGTTTTTTGTTAAGTAACAAACTTCCAAAGAAGCTTCCAAACTGTTATCTTTCCCTTCAGTGAGATCTAATAAAGTCCTATTTTGAAAATCACATGGGTTTTTTACATTGCTGAAAAAATAGTAGAGGTGTTTTTTTATGTTCTGGATGTCCAGGGTTTGGTTTTGTTTTTAGACGAGTTTCACTCTTTTGCCCAGGTTGGGGTGCAATAGTGTGATTTCCACTCACTGCAACCTCTGCCTTCCGGTTTCAAGTGATCCTGTCTCAGCCTCCTGAGTAGCTGGGATTACAGGCACCCACCACCATGCCCAGTTAATTTTTGTATTTTTAGTAGAGACGGGGTTTTACCATGTTGGCCAGGCTGGTCTTGAACTCCTGACCTCGTGATATACCCACCTCGGCCTCCCAAAGTGCTGGGATTACAGGCGTGAGCCACCGCGCCCCGCCCAGGGTTTGTCCATGTAAAGTTTTAAAATATGGTGACATGCATACAAAAAAGTGCACAAATAAGTGTATAGCTTGACACTTTCTGTTTTGTTTTGTTTTGAGACAGAGTTTTGCTCTTGTTGCCAGGCTGGAGTGCAATGGTGCAATCTCAGCTCACTGAAACCTCTGCCTCATGGGTTCAAGTGATTCTCCTGCCTTGGCCTCCCAAGTAGCTGGGATTACAGCACCTGCCATCACGCCCAGCTAATTTTTGTATTTTTAGTAGAAACGAGGTTTCACCGTGTTGGCCAGGCTGGTCGTTACAAATTTAACAAACCTGTGTAACTTGCGCCTAGATCAAGAAATAGAATATCGAAGCACCCAGAAGCCTCTTTTTGTGGCTCCTCTCTGTCATTACTCTTCTAGTTCCTACTGCTGTGTAACAAATCATCCCAAAACTTTTTTTTTTTTTTTTTTTTTGAGACAGAGTCTTGCTTTGTTGCCCAGGCTGGAGTGCAGTGGTGAAATCTCAACTCATTGCAACCTCCATCTCCCGGGCTCAAGCGATCCTCTCCACTTCAGCCCTGCAAGTAACTGGGACCACAGGTGCATGCCACCACACCCGGCAAATTTTTGTATTTTCAGTAGAGACGGGATTTCACCATGTTGCAAAAGCTGGTGTTGAACTCCTGACTTCAGGTGATCTGCATGCCTCGGCCTCCCAAAGTGCTGGGATTACAGGATTACAGGCGTGAGCCACTGCGCCTGGCCTTATTCCAAAACTTAGTGGTGAAAATAACTATTTTATTAGGCTCCTGGATTCTGGAGGTCAAGAATTCAGACAGAGCACGTGGGGATGGGCATCCGCTCCATGATGTCTGCCACATTGACTGGGAAGATGTGAAAGCTGGGGGTGACTTGACATGGGGAAGGGTGGAATCCTCTGGGGATGTCTTCCCTCACATGTCTGTCATTTGCTGCTGGCTGCAGGCTGGGACCTCAACTGAGGGCTGCTGGCCGGGACACTTGAGGCAGCTGCTGCCCCTGGTTTATGACCTAGCTTTGGAAGGTAGGCAGCATCTCCTCTAACATACTCTATTGGCCGCTCAGATTCAAGGGCATGGCACATAGACTCCTCCCTTCAAAAGGAGAAGTGTCAACTTGTGGGCATGCTTCCAAACAGCCACAAAAAGCAGCCATGGTCTGGACGTCTCCCACTGCAGATTAGTGACGCATCCACCTTGTGGAGACTTAGATTTTAAAGCTCTCACTAATCCTAATGGCTTCGTACTATTATTAGCTAATCTCTCAAGGCAAATTATCCACTTAAAGTGCATTTGTTATTAACAGTAGTGAATGGGAATCATACTTTAAGTAGCCTTTGTAGCATTTTCTTTCTTTTTGTGGAGGGAATGCTGATTTCTTTTTTCTTTTTTGAGACAGGGTCTTGCTCTGCCGCCCAGGCTGGAGTGCAGTGGCACATCATGGCTCACTGCAGCCTCAACCTCCTGGGCTCAAGCAATCCTCCTATCTCAGCCTCCTGAGTAGCTGGGTCTATAGGCTGGAGCTACCAGGCCCGGCTAATTTTTAAATTGTCCTGTAGAGATGAGGGTCTCACTATGTCACTCAGAGTGGTCTTAAACTCCTGGGTTCAAGGAATCCTCCTGTCTTGGCCTTCCAAAGTGCTAGGATTACAGGCATGAACCACTGTACCCGGCCTGATTTCTTTCTTTCTTTTTTTTTTTTTTTTTGAGAGAGAGTCTCACTCTATTACCCAGGCTGGGGTGCACTGTGCAATCTCAGCTTACTGCAACCTCTGCTTCCTGAGTTCAAGCAATTCTCATGCCTTAGCCTCCCAAGTAGCTGGGATTACTGGTGCTCACAACTGCACCCAGCTAATTTTTGTATTTTTAGTAGAGACGAGGTTTTACCATGTTGTCCATGATGGTCTCAATCTCTTGACCTCATGATCCACCCACCTCAGCCTCCCAAATTGCTGAGATTACAGGTGTGAGCTGCCAAGTCTGGCCACTAATTTTTGTATTTTTAATCCAGCCTGGGATTCACTATGTTGGCCAGGCTGGTTCCGAACTCCTGACCTCAGATGATCTGCTCACTTCGGCCTCCCAAAGTGCTAGGATTACAGGCGTGAGCCACTGCACCCGGCCTAATAACAGGTTTCTACATGCCAGCCATTGCTTCAAGTTTATATGTATTATATGTATTAATTCATTAACTCATTTGTATTTATATGCATTAAGTCATTAACTCCTTGTATTAGTCCATTTTCACACTGCTGATAAAGACATACTCGAGACTGGGAAGAAAAAGATGTTTAGGCCGGGCGCAGTGGCTCACACCTGTAAT